>NC_084460.1:186181191-191181191 GCF_027409185.1 Cynocephalus volans
TCTCTTCATTAGCAATTAGGTCTCAGATTTTTTCTGGTAAAGTTAATTGTTACTCAGCTATTCCCTTTCCTGCCTCTGAACTTTTCTGGATATTCTTTTTATGCAATAGCCTTCTCTCCTGTTCTCTCTGTCCTTGTAGGCTTATTCTTTTCTTTTTAATGTCTTTAGTTTCTTGTCAGTGGGGTCTTAGTAAGAAGTCAAAGCAAATACTGTGTTCAATTTCCCACAATTAATTAGAAAATGCCTGTAGTTTTCGGTGACCCCAATCTTCTGAAAAGGATTTTGTCCCCTATTCTTCTATTAAGTTCTTTCCATATGTCCGTTTATTCTACCTAATTTACTTTTTAGTTACGTAACTTGAGATTAAATATTTTAATTTTTTTTAAAGAAGGCTGCTTTATTGAGATATTATTTACATACCACACATTCACCCATTTAAAGTGGACAATTTATATTCATTGAGTTGTTCAACCATGACCACTATCTACTTTCAAAATATTTTTATCACCCCAGCAAGGAACCCAGTACTCCTTAGCTATCACTCCCTATACAACTATTCTTCCAGCCCTGGGGAACCACTAAACTACTTTCTTTTTTGATAGATTTGCCTCTTCTGGGCTTTTCATATAACGGAACCATAAGATACATGGTCGTTTGTGACTGGCTTCTTTCATTTAGCATAATGTTGTTAAGGCTTGTCCACATTGTAGCATGGGTCAGCATAAGATCTGTTGTGTGGATATACCATGTTTATTTATGTATTCATTAGTTGATGGGTATTTGGCTTGTTTCCACTTTGTGATTATTATGAATAATGTTGTTATGATTATTTGTGAAGCTTTTATTTAATTTTATTTTCAATACTACTATTTGTATAATAGGTAGCTGTACACCAGAATTTCTCAGACAAGTTTTAAAAAATTTGGATGCCTGAATTCTACTCCAGACCTACTAACCCTGAATTACCCGGTGAGAGGCTCAGGGATCTGCACTTATGAGAAGTTCTTTCACTGAGTCTGATGTACACTTTAATAATCATTGTATTGTAGACTCATTTAACAATATTCATGTATATGCCTCTCCAAAGTGAATGTGATCTCATATTTGCTTTAGGTAAAAAAACTCAAATTTGACAGAGAAATGATAAGGTCACTTTGCTACCTTCCCCATTCCTGTTCCCCTCCCTGCCTGGAGGCCACAAACATTATGGATTTGATATCTCTCTCTCTTCACAAACAAGACATCACCCCAAAAAGAAACTCCGTACTCCTTAGCTATTTTAATGTCTAATTGTATTTCTAATGTCTAATTGTTTTGTATTTTTAATGTCTAATTGTTATCACATTTTATGGAATGTTCTGCAACTTGCTTTTTTTCTTTTTGAAGTCATCATGGAAGTTTTATTCATCTTTTCAAACAGCAGCAGCAGCAACAACAAACCTCTAAAAGGCTATGTAACTTAATAGATTCTGTGAGGCTCCAAATGGAATTCTAGCCATGAAAAAACATAACACATATAATAGAATTTAATAAGTGTCAAAGAAAATATATGGATAAATCAATAATGAGGCTGAAAAAGTTTAAGTAGACTGCTCCGGGTCACAAGGCTCATAAACTATAGATCTAGAATTTGAATCCAGTGTTTTCTGACTATTCACTCCCTATGTTTAGAGGTAGTACATTTATAGAAAGAGACTATCTACCCTTAAGTCTACCATAAATTTAGAAAAAAACTTGTTTGCCACATATGGATGTAACTATCACATAGCCAATATTTTACTCTGAAATTAATAATTGAAAGAGATCTAAGAATTTTTTTTTCTATTTATCAAGAATCTATAATTCATCCTTGGTTGTTGAGAGAAAACACTTATTCACAGATCAAATACCAAAGAAATGATAGAATTAGAAAAATCATACTTTTTCAAACTCCAACATAATAATTCTTTGCAACATAGATAATCAAAAGATGATAAAACTATTGGTGAAAGGCCTTAGGTGAATTTTTTTGGGGCGTGGGAACCAGATAAATTTCCTATGCTAAAGTATCACACCCACTCCCAAATATTGTTTGCTAAATTGAAATGGGAAAATGATCTTTATAACAAAGTCATCTGTTGGTCACAAACTTAACAAAGTAGCCAAACTCACATCACTACTAGTGGGATCCAGTGACACATTGTGTGCTGCTAGTATGTTGCAAACATGAAGTACTTAGTCTCACCTGTCAAGTGTTCTTGCTAAAGTATTTTAACTTGCATCTAATTCAGTCCTTAGTTCTAAGTTCTAGTTTATAAAAGACACAGAAATAGAGGAACAAGTTAAATGGTACTGCAAGAAATGAATCAGACAAAACAAAAATTGGGATCATTCTGCAAGATAACCAACCCAGACTGTTAAAACATTCAGTTTCATGAAAAATAAATAAATACATAAATAAAACAAAGAGGAACTGTTCAAAATTGAAGTAGGCTAAAGAGATGTGAGAATCAAAGCAATTAATAAATTGTAGGAGAATCCAAGTCTTAAAAAAAGTAATCATAAAATATTTATTGCAGGCAACTCAGGAAATTTGTAAATTAACTGGATATTAGGAAGTTATTGTTAATTTTCTTAGATGTGATAAAATACTGGAGTTATGTAAGAGAATGACCTTGTTTTTAGGAGACAGTGCTGGAACATTTAGGGGTAAAGTTTCATGAAAAACATGAAAACCATTAGCAAGTGATAAATCTGAAATGGCAAACTGTGTTTCTGGTAGCAACTCAAATCTTAGTTGAGTACTTTTTTCTTTAGCTGGAACCAGTCCCACACATGCATGGTATGGGGACCAGCCAGAGAGTTTGGAAGAGTTTATAAATAGAATTTGGGGCTCCCTCTGTCTGGCTCTTTCTTGTTTAGGATTCTCTTCTCACTTTCCAGTGGCCGTGGTATGCTCCAAATTCTATTTTCTGATTTCAGGCAAAAAACCTATGGGTTTTCTCTTTGGTTTTATCTCTTACATGAGATTTCTTACTGGCATAAGCCCTGAAAACAGCAACTCACTCTGCTATTTTCATTTTTTAAAAAAATTTAAACCATCTTTGAACTATCTTTAAGTGTACAGTTCAGTTGTGCTAAGGAAATTCATGTTACTGTGCAACAGATCTCCAGAACTTTTTTCATTTTGCAAAACTGTAACTCTGACTTGTTGAACAACAGCTCCCAATCTTTCCTTTCCTCCAGCCCCTGGCAAACACCATTGCACTTTGTTTCAATGAAATTGACTGTTTTAGATAGCTAGTATAAGTGGGATCATACTGTATTTGTCTCTTTGTGACTGACTTGTTTCACTTAACATAATGTCTTCAAGGTTTATCCATGTTGTAGCATGTGACAGGATTTCCTTCATTTTTAAGGTTGAATAATATCCCATTGTATGGACTTTACAAAAAAGTATATACCACTTTTTCTTTATTCATTCATTCATTGATAGACACTTAGGTTGCTTCCACCTTTTGGCTCTTGTGAATAATGCTGCTGTAAACATGGGTATACACATAATTATCATATTTTAAACATCAGTTCCCTTTCGAATCTTTTTGCTTTAATTAACTTTCCTTTTCTTTTTACTTTTCCTCTGTTTGTTAGTTTTACTGGAATTTATAGTAGTTATCTGTTGTAGGATTGTGTCCAATAGACGCTTACTTGGCAATACTGGAATTGGAGTTATTAGTAAAATAGGATTTTAACAAAGACTGAGCCACATGTTATTTATAATAGCATAATAAAATAATCATTCAAAGAAAAACTGAATTAAAAAGATAAGAATATAGCAGGAATATAAAAACAAAAAGATTGGAGTGCCATTATTATCAGATAAAGATGAATTCAAGGTTAAAAGTATTAACTAGGTAAAAGAGGTGTATGTAGTGAAAAATGGTAAAATCCATGGAGAAAATATTATAGTCATGAATACTTATGGATCATACTGCATGGCAGTCAAGTATGTAATTCAGAAACTCTTAGAAACACAATGAGAATGTATTAAAAACACATCTTTCAATAAACACATCTTTTCAATAAATTGTGCTTATTATGTTTTAGGCACTATTTTAAGCACACACACAAATATAATCAGCAAACTTAATAGATATGTATAGGATATACATATGAATACACATATATAAGTAGATATTAACAGAATGTATTTTTCTGTTATTAAACAATTTCCAAAGTTGTCACACACTTGGTCACAAAGAAAACCTTCATAAATCTCAAAATAAAATGATTTTACAGACTGCATTCTTATCCCAAATATAGAACTATAGTCTGAAAGAGAATTATAAAAACTTAAGACACAAATATACACCATTTCAAATAACCTTGCATCCAAGGGAATATAAAACTGAAATTATAAATTATCTAGTAACAAAAAAGAGATTATTTCATACTCAACCCACAATATACAGTTAAAGCTGTATAAAGAAAACTGACGACTTTTACTCATAATTTAAAAAGAGAGGTAAAAAATTAGCAAAATAAATATTTAACTTAAAAATTAGGAAATGAAAAACAAAATGAAAAGGTAGGCAGTATAAACCAATAAAAAGAAAAGCTAAATTCAATTAGATACAAAAGAGAAAGTGTGTGTGTGCATGCATGTATATATGTGTACATATATAATTTACATATAAATGTAAAAAAGTTTATAAAGTCGTGCACTACTTAATGGGGATACAATCTAAAAAAAATGTAATTAGGCGATTTTGTCTGTGTGAAAATCATAGAATGTACTTACACAAATCTAGATGGTATAGCCTACTATACATCTAGGCTATATGGTATAGCCTATGGCTCCTATGTCAGTAATGTGCTATGCTACCATGTTGCAATGGTTATGATATCACTGGGGTATAGGAATTTTTCAGTTCCATTGTATATGTTTCCACCATCATATATGTAGTTTATTGTTGACTGAAACATCATTATGTGGTGCATGACTGTATATATAAATTATATAGAAAATATAATTTGAACAGGCAAATGAAGTAGGTAAAATCCCTGACCACTTGATATGTTACTTAAGACCCTTTCAGTTGTACCTAGATCTATTTCAGTTATAAATACAGAGAGAAAAATTCTAAATAAAATATTAACAAATTATATTTGGCATTGAATTAAAGATAATAAATACAGCATAATCAAAGCAGAATTTATTCTATCAACATAATTCATTACATAAACTGATAAATGGAGGAAAACCATATGATTGCATCCATAAATACCAAAAAGATATTTGATAGAATTCATCAGCTATTCCTAGTTAAAATAAAAATGTATTAAAATATAAATAAAAGGAAACTGCTTAAATATGATTAAAACTAATTATCAAAAAGTAACCATAAGTATTATAATGAACCATGAAATATTGAGACATTTCTATTAAAATTAGAAGCAAGGTGGGCATGCCTGTCATCACCCTATTATTAGTCATTGTTGTAGAAGCTGTAGTTATTGTACAATGTAATAAGATGAAATGTCTCATATATATAGTATATTTAAAATTTGAAAGTTATCATTATTTGCATATGTTGTAATTGTATGCCTAGAAATCTCAAGAAACACTTATGAAATTCATTAGAATTAATAACATAGTTTATTAAGTTTCTGGATAAAAGAAAAATATATGAAAATTAGTAGCTTTTATTTATGTCAACAATAACAAGTAGTAAGTTAAAATGTAAAAAAAAAATTCACTCACAATAGTGATAAAAATCTATAAAACGTTTAGGAATAAATTTATCAAGAAACATATGGGCCTATGTGAAGAACATAATTTAATTTTATTTTGAAAGACACTAACAGATACTGAAGAAATAGATCTAAATGTTCTGGATAGAATGACTTAACAGTAAATCATGAAAATGTTCTAAATTAAATGTATTTAGCGAATTTCAATTAAAATCCTATTTTTAAGCTTTTGAATTAGGAAAAATGATCTTAAAATTTATTGGAATAATAAATGTCTGGGAAGAGTCAAGAAAATTTTGAAAAAGAAGACTGTAGCAACTCGCCTTTCTGAATATTAAAATTTGTGTTAAAAGTTACAATGATAAAAGTGGAATATTGCCATGGGAACCGATACATCAATGTTATATTTATGTATTTATATATAGAGTAGGGCAGTAACAGATTCAAATATGTATTTAAAACTTAACAAATGGCAAAAATAACATCTTAATTCAATGGGGATGGGAAATGATTTATAAATGGTACAGGTATAATTTGTCAACTATCTAGAAGAAAACAAATTTAGACCCCTTCTTTACATCATATATGCAAAAATAAATTCCAGATGGATTAAAGCTCTAGACATTAATAACCAATATAAAGTAATAGAAATACGTTTTAGAGAATGAGTTGAATAACTTTGTATGAAATGCTCAAAACTAAAAAATTTGTAAAAATTATAGACCAGAAAAAAATATGTAACATATGATAAAAGGCTAATATTCCTATTAGCCCTTTAAAGAACCTCTAAAAATTGATAATAAGAGGCAAACAATTCAAGTAAAAATACGCAAACCATACGAAGGTAATTATCTGAACAGGAAAGGTTTTTTTTTTTTTTTTTTTGAACAGGAAAGGTTTAAGTGGCTAAAAACTCATGAAAAAATGCCATTCCTTTCCAGTTATTAGAAACATGTAAAATAAAAATGAAATTCCATTTTCTCCTCAATATATAGGCAAAGATTAAAGAGAGCAATCATTGTCATCGGTTATGAGGACAAAGGAAAAGGTGACATTCACATATTACTGTGGGAATATGAATTGCTGTAACATTTTTGGAAAGAAACCTAATTTTAAAAACCCCACCATTTTATTCAGTTTAGTGTTTAGTATAGTGTTGTTTTGTAGAGGCATAACTGTGTGGAGAGTCTGAACATCCATCAATTGGAAATTGTTTGATAAATAATTTAATATTAAGCAGATATTAAAAATAGTAAGTTAGAGCTGTATGAATTAACCTGGACAAATGTCCATGATATATTAAGTTAAAAATCAAGTTGTACATAGTGTGTTCTCATTTGTTTTTTTAAAAAGTAGAAAGATAAAAATAACAATAACAACTGAACCCCCTCCCCCCCATAGCTTCTACGTATGCATTAAGATAGAGTTAAGTACATATCACATTTTAAATATTGATTATCATAGGAGGGTGATACTGGAGAGTGTATGATGTATGGCTTAATTTGTTCCCAGGAGCTTGAAGTGCCTTTGAAATAAAAATAACCTGGTATTTCAAAAGTCTGGGAACTAATTCATAAGTTAAAAGTGCATAAAATGGGAGGTGTAGACCCAGCCCTGCCCCTAACTAGCAATGTGACATTTTCTGCCTTTATATTCATGTCTGTAAAGTGTGGGTGGTAATGACTGTCCTACCTACTTAGGTTACAGTGTTGTTATGAAGATAAAATGAAGGATGAAGGCAAATA
Organism: Cynocephalus volans; assembly: GCF_027409185.1. Taxonomy (NCBI): domain Eukaryota; kingdom Metazoa; phylum Chordata; class Mammalia; order Dermoptera; family Cynocephalidae; genus Cynocephalus; species Cynocephalus volans. The sequence continues at coordinate 186,188,670 of NC_084460.1, forward strand.
TTATTTGAATAATTAAAAGATATTGAAATGCAAGCTGTTATCCTCAAGAAAATTATTAAACATTCTCAATTTATATGCTGCAGGTGACAAAATCGCCTGACGAAGCATCTTCCCTTCCCAATGGTGATCTGATGGGAGAGGCACAGAGCTCTGCAGAGGTAAGGGCTGGTATCCTGGACCATCTTCTTCCCTACTAGTATCCTCAGAATGTCTGCTGGGTCCTCATCTTTCTCAGTCTGTCTGTGTGTCTGTCTGTTTGCCTGTCTCTCTAATCTATCCATGTATCCATCATCCATCTATCTACCTGTCTATCTTCTATCTTTTTAATCTCTAAAATTATAAAACCTCCCTCCATACAAGTAATAAAAAACAAACACCGTGTAAATATCAAATTCTTTGAAGTTCTTTTCATAAGCCATAAGTGGGTAAATTGAAACTCTTCACTCAGGCAGTTTATTACTGTACCATGCGCATCAGTCAGATCTTTTGATTTACACCAATAGATCCAACCAGCAGTTTTGGGGTTTGACAATCCTATGCTCTAGAAGCTAAGTGATCTAATTAATAGGAGGTCGATGTTTGCTTCATCTAAATACTGTGTACCTAAATAAGAAAGCTACAGCATGTGTGGCCTGGTTTCTCCTTGAGAGTGTACTTAAGGTTGGTGATGCCCTGGCTCTCCTTTATGACCAGGGGACAGAGAAGGCTGAAGAAGGAGGAGATGAAGATGTGGGCAGCCTCTCCGAATCCCAAGAGAAGAATGTAAGTATCTGCTTTTTTCACAGTGGTTTCACTGGATTCAGTTCTGTTTATCAAACACTTAACTGGGCACATAGCAGTGAGAAAGAAAGTGAGTTGAGAATCTAGCCAGGGAGGAAGTGGGTAGTTTCCATGAATGTGTTAGCTGCTGTGGCCCAGGTGCAGCCATGTATAGAAGGAAGCAAGGATGGTCCCTGAGCCCAGCCTGGAGCGAAATGGCTAGACAAGGCTTTGGTGGTTTGCTGTGTTATGATTAGGTTAGTTTCATGTTCTTGATCAAACAAAGGACCTTACTGCTTGGTCATGCCTAATGACAGACTCTTAGCATATACCCACCCTTGAGCCCTGCCTGTGGGGGAAGCAGAACCAAGGGGCTGGACTGTATTTGTGGGAAGCCACCAGAACTGGAGGGTAACACGGGGGCAATGGGGAAGGAAACTGACACTCAATTCAAGTCCAGTCAGGAGAATGGCAGATCCCAGTGAAGGTGTGTCATTGAATTCTAAAGGGGTCCCATTCAGGGGCATTAGCATAAGGAGTGGAGGTTGGGGGAGGGAGACTGGTTCTGTAAGTGCCAAGCTGAGATAATGGGGGATCAAATGGGCCACTTATTCAAGGATTTCTGAAAATGTGGCTGAGAAGCCAGGCAAGGGGAGGCCCTGGCTGCAGAGGGAGTCTGGCATAGCTGGGGGTGGGAGGCAGGCATCTGGCCAAGCCTCCCTGTGGGAGAATTTTAGTGGGCTTCTCCACTGGGCCAGTTGTAGCAAATCCTGATGGTTTGCTTTTTATATGTTTATTAATTCTAGGGGAGGTGTGGGCAGCTTTTAAGAGAGTTGGACCCTCATTCCCAGCAAATAGAATGTGTCCAGGAGGGGACCAAGACAGACAACCAAATTGTGGAAAGGGTTGAGGGACTAGGGGATTGGGCAGCAATTTGTATCTGAAGGAATTTAAACTTGGGCGGGGCTGGGGCAGTATGTTCCCTCATATTTAGATTCATATTTGAAATAGACTGCTATTTCAAAATGTTGATAATTTATGGCTCTTAAGTGTTTTGTTCAAAGAAAGGCAAAATTTTCAATCTTGACCTAGACATTCATGGCAGACTGTATAATTCAGAAATAATACCTTAAACATCAAATAGTATGACAGTTTCATTATCTCATAATTTTAAGAAATCTGTGTTTTACAGTTTGAACTTTGCATGAATTGCCTAATGCACTCTTACAGTATTATTGATTGATGCTTTGAAATTTAGTTTGCTTCTTTTAAGACACAGAGACAAAGATGAAAAACATCCATCCAAACCCCTTTCTCCCATAAGACCAGAAGAAAGGTAGTGTTTTCGTAATCAGATTTTGCGTCCTACAGCCAGGGCAGGCTTGCGTCAGCGTCTCAGCACTGGGCCGGATTAGTTTTTTTTTTTTTACTCATTATTTCTTCTAACTTTATTATTTATTTATTTATTTATTTATTTTTTAAATTTTATTTTGTCGATAATCATTGTGGCTGATTATTGCTCCCCATCACCAAAACCTCCCTCCCTTCTCCCTCCCCCCCTCCCCCCAACAATGTCCTTTCTGTTTGCTTGTCTTATCAACTTCAAGTAATTGTGGTTGTTATATCTACCCCCCCCCCCCCCCCCGTTTTTGTGTGTGTGTATGTGAATTTATGGAGTGATGAGTTGTCCAGCTCGGGGAGTTCTCTTTGTTACTGCTTTTTAAAATTATTAGCCCTCGGGCCGGCCCGTGGCTCACTCGGGTGAGTGTGGTTCTGACAATGCCAAGGCCACGGGTTCGGTTCCCATATAGGGATGGCCGGTTGGCTCACTGGGTGAGCGTGGTGCTGACAACACCAAGTCAAGGGTTAAGATCCCCTTACTGGTCATCTTTTTAAAAGAAAAAAAAAAATTGTGAGCCCTTGACAAAGTAAATTATGATCTTCTCAATCCTGATAAGAATGAAAAAAATATCATCTTTGTTATTTTTGCATGGGCTATGATGCAGAAATGTATGTAAGTAAAAGATATTTTTATTTTAGATGAATATATTATTAACGTGTGATGGAGTTTGGATGCGTTGTCCCCTCCAAAACTCATGTGGAAATTTGATCTCCAATCTGGCAGTGTTGGAAACTGATTGAGTCATGGGGGCAGATTCCTCATGAATGGATTAATGCTCTCCCTGGGGGAGGGGGGATTAATGAGTGAGTTCTCGCTCTATTAGTTCCTGCGAGAGCTCGTTGCTTAAAAAGACCCTGGCACCTCCTCTCTCTCTCTCTTGCTTCCTCTGGCCATGTGATCTGCTTGTACCCGCTGCTGCCTGCCGCTTTCCACCATGAGTAGAAGCAGCCTGAGGCCAATGCCAGATGCAGCTGTCCCAGAATTGTAAGACAAATAAACCTCTTTTCCTTATAAATTACCCAGTCTCAGGCAGTTCTGTTATAGCAACACTAAATGGACTAAAACAACATGTTATCAAATTCACTTTTCAACTCTTTAATAATATTTATTCTGTATAAAGACAGATTCTGACATTTTCCCATTTGGCAAGTGGCACATGCTCTTTGACTTCCTTTAATACAATTAAATAAGAAAAAAAACCCCAGGATTTATCACTAAACAGGTGAAAAATCATATAATAACATAATTAACTTTCATGAAAACAGACTGAAATTTAAAATTCAAAAAGGAGACAAAAATTATCTGGTATTTAGAATTCTTGTATTTTGTACTTAAAAAACCGACTGGATTGTTCTTATGAGAGAGGAGGACTGTCCCGGGCTGTTTGCGGTGGCATCTTTCCTGACAGTACACCCAGGCTTAGACAGGCTGATGTGTAATCTGCAGAAAGACAAGTTAGAGCTCTGTATATTTTGAACACTGATTTTCTTTTTTAGTTATTTTATGAAAATAATTGATTGTACGTATTTGTGGGGTGCCGTGTTGAATATCAATACCCGTGTGCAATATGTGATGCTCAAAGTAGGATAAATAGTATATTCAACATTACACAATGTAATCATTTTTCGTGGCCCTTTACGAATTTCTTGCTAAGTTGCCCTCCCCCGCCCCCTTTTCCACCTCTGGTAACCTCAGTTCTGTTCTCTCCTTTTGAAAGTATTTTGAACATTGATTTTCAAAGTACTAGACACATCCTGGTAGTTTCATCTCGATATTACCACTCAGAGAAATACAAAGCTTTTTAGATAAAAACTCCGGCTCTGTTGAAAACTGTCTCTAGGCGATTTCATGGATTTGCTCCTCCTGACTCGTAGTTAAACAACAGAGTTTCCTTCCTTAACCAACACTCTATGATGGATATAAAGTAAGAATATTATTTATTTCTCTAAATATCCCTGTATCTGCTTTGTGCCCCCGCCTCATGGCTGGCAGGCAAGCCAAGCTGGATGAAGTGTTTTGGAGACCCCTTCCTCCCTAGGGTCCTGCAGTCATGCTGGAGTCATCAGTGGTGAGCGGACAAGGAGAGGGCACTGGTTCTTTGTCCACAGTGGTCTGCTCCCTGTTCCTTGGCATGGGTCAGGCCTTCTGCTCTGGTGCCAATCCTGGAAAATCTACCTGCTTCTCCCGTTTTCTGTTCAGCCTGGCTGTTCCAGTCTTGCCAACTGCAAGCCGTAAACCCCAAACTCTCTTTTTCAGGGACCACCTAGCTTCATTGCCAGGGTTTTGAAAGCCAAGGCCTATAGTTTCTTCTCTGGGGGTGGAGAGCCAAAACAAGTAGGTAGAGGGTGGAGAGAGAGAATAGCTCTTACTTGCCTTCCCAGTTTTGTGTAGTAGAGAGAACAAAACATGAATTCATGTCCTGGTTTTCAGCCACACTTGTTATGAGAAGGAATAAAGACATTTTTAAACATTTTATTGTGAGATGATTATAGATTCACAGTAAGGTGCAAAACTAATGGAGTCCTGTGTGCCCATCACCCAGCTTCTCCCAATGGTGACAGCTCATCTGGCCACAGTATGATATCAAAACCAGATATGTAACATTGGTGCATTTCTGTTAACTAATGGTATTCATTCTGTTAATGAATACCATTTTTTAAAAACTGTCTTCATTTGTGTGTTAAAAACAACTTCAAAGTGGGCAATGGTGGGGAAAAAAAAGACCCCAATCCAGCAGCAGGCAGCGTTAAGCTGAGTGATGAAACAAATAAGTGGCTAAGTCAGGGACACGCTCATCTGATCTCTACTATTACACATGCACACTTGACACGCACTTGGAAACACAACCTATTCATTTAATGTAGAGGAATATTTACCGAAGTATTTTACAATGATCAAAAAAACCCTAAGAAACTAAAAAACAACACATAAATGGAAATAGAAACCATTATCTCCTTTAATGATGTGGACATCCTCTGACCACTTTCCCAACCTCCGGGATTCTTAAACACAAGATGCCAAGATGTATATTTCCAACTTGATGAAAGACTGGGGCAGCATTTGGGAGGTCAGGAAGGTGGACACTGAAAAGACCATTACTTCATGCCTGGGAAGATTTTACATGTAAATTGAGGTAAGTTACAGGTAACTTAAAGGTAAGGAAGGTCTTACCTATAACTTTAGTAAAAAGGGGACCTCATAGAGCCTGACCTGATGACCCAGGGTAGGTGGAGGGCTAAGAAGGAGAGGGGAGGTTTGTGACTGGTCCCCTTAGGAGGAAAGCAGAAGGCATCTCAGCTCCTGGGCATTTTCTAAGAAAGAAATTGCAGACCAGGGACATCACGAGAACTTTATAAAATGCTGGAAACACAACTTGTTCGTGTTTGATTTTTTATCAGGGTAAAATTATTTTACTAGCAAGATAAAATTCTTTTAAATTGTATGCTTTGCCAACCCATTCATTCTATCTGAAAGCCTTTGAGACTTTGGCTTGCCTGCCTACATGATCAGGGTATGAAAATCACCCCTCTTGGCTTCCTCTAACACCGATCTTGAGGAAAGTTGCTTTTTCAAGAGGCAGATGTTGGTATAGGTTCCCGAGGAGCTCACAGGCCTGAGGCTGGGTCCCTGGAGTGCCCAAGATTGAGAGAACTCTGCTCCTGCCTTTTCTCTCCAGCCACGCTGAGACCAGCTGCCCTCTCAGGTCACACTGGGCTGGCCCTTGACTTCTTCCCACACCAGACACACCTGTTCTAACTGACACAGCCTGACACTCACCACCACTGACACTTGTTTTTGTTTCTGGCCATGTGCCATGTCAGCAGCCTGCGTCCCTGGTCAAGTTCTCAACAAAAATAGCTGCTGTGGGAGGTTCTAAGACTTCCCACTTCTGGTGTTCTCTGAACAACAGCAAGGTGAAATTATTTTAAGTGGTATGCTTCCTCAGGTTAATTGTTAATACCATCCTAAGATCTTGTGAGAGCTTGTCTTAATTGACCAGGTGATTATAATTATCTTTTAAAAAATGCTGTTGTCAGTACAATTACTTGCTTACCATACAGGTCAATTCAAATATTGTACATAGACATTTATCTGCCTAATTCTGATATTTTATAATTCTGCGAGCTAAGTTTGGAAGTTTATTTTAAAAATTAATATATCCCACCTTATCTTAAGAGGAATTTGAAACAGGAGTAGCATTACATGAATGCATTTATTCAACCTTTCATGGACTGAGTGCTGCCACATGCCAGGCAGAATTCCAGGGACTGGAGAGGGATGAGGAACATGACAAAGCCCCCGCTCCCACAGAGAATGCTGGTGCTGATAGTATCCAAAGGCCTTCAGAGCTTACCTGACCTTTTGAGGCTAAGAATTTTCTATAAATTCTCTGAGTAATTACTTTCTCTATTTAACATATATTTCAAGAAATTAGGGTCAATTTAAATATTGATAAAGAGTGCAAAGTCCCTCTGTGATTATTGTTAGCTAATGTGTAAAAGTTGAGACATATTCCTAAGACTCCCTCCTGCCCTCTGGGTTAGCTGTAAGGATGACCCGTTGTAAATAGTGTGGATCTTGTTAATTCATTTGTTTCAGCTGGATACAGTTCATAAAAATAATTGGATTCAGAAGAATGTCAAACTCTACACAATCAATAATTCTATGTGGCATATGGTGAATTTTAATTGGATCCTGTTGGGAAAATATAGGAAAATGGTCAGGGCCCCTCAGATGTTCAGAATCTTGGCAAGCATTTGATGTAAATATGCACGTGCACCCAGGTGTTCCTTGGTTATTGTCTAATTGTGCATGTGCACCCACGTGTCCTGGGTTATGGACATAAGTATAAAGGATGAGTGGCTCTGATCCAGGGCACCCCCTCCCCCCGCCACCCTCGGGATGCTGGAGGCTGCTGCTGCAAGCTGCTGCTGCCAGTGCCCCCAGGACCCTCAGAGAAGCTGCTGCCGCTGCTGCTGCCGTTGCTGAGGACTGAGCTTGTGTTGTCTGCCAACGGCTCCTGGGATCTTTTCCAATTACCTATCGTGGACCTGCATGTGAGGGGTCTGGTGACACAGTCTGTACAATGGGTTTGAAAGGTCTGAGCCTTAGCCCTGACAGTACAAATGGAAACTTAGTATAACTAAAGTAATGAAACATTTTTTGTGATTTGCCGTACTCGACAACTGGCGTAGTCGTATAGCTTTACAGATCCCATGTGGATAAGAAGAAAATTAATGTTTTGAGATCCAAAAAGTTAATAACAGACAATGTGTGTCACTTAAAACATATTTATTGTGCTTACACCTTGGTTTTGGGCAGTGCTAGGTCCTGGAGATCATTCCCCCAAGGGGCACATGGACTAGTCAGGGAGACAGATAAGTAGATGATATTGTGAGAGCAAATAAAAAGGTGCCCTCCAAAAGACTCTGAACGATAAATGCTGGCGAGGTTGCGGAGAAAAAGGAACTCTCATACACTGTTGGTGGGACTGCAAAGTGGTGCAGCCTCTATGGAAAACCTCTATGGAGGTTCCTCAAACAATTGCAGATAGATCTACCATACGACCCAGCTATCCCACTGTTGGGAATATACCCAGAGGAATGGAAATCATCAAGTCGAAGGTATACCTGTTCCCCAATGTTCATCGCAGCACTCTTTACAATAGCCAAGAGTTGGAACCAGCCCAAATGTCCATCATCAGATGAGTGGATACGGAAAATGTGGTATATCTACACAATGGAATACTACTCAGCTATAAAAACGATTGAAATACTGCCATTTGCAACAACATGGATGGACCTTGAGAGAATTATATTAAGTGAAACAAGTCAGGCACAGAAAGAGAAATACCACATGTTCTCACTTATTGGTGGGAGCTAAAAATTAATATATAAATTCACACACACACACACACACACACACACACATACACAAAACCGGGGGAGGGGGGAAGAAGATATAACAACCACAATTACTTGAAGTTGATACGACAAGCAAACAGAAAGGACATTGTTGGGGGGGGAGGGGGGAGGGAGAAGGGAGGGAGGTTTTGGTGATGGGGAGCAATAATCAGCCACAATGTACATCGACAAAATAAAATTAAAAAAAAAACAAAAAACAGAACAACTCAGGGGCCAGCAAATACAAAAAAAAAAAAAAAAAAAAAAAAGGTGCCCTAACTCTACCTTATGGGTTAGGAGAGTCTTCCTTGGAAACATTTTGAGTAGTATCCTGGAAGGTGTGGCTGATGGGAGAAAATTGCATGTGATTCAGTGTGGCTGAAACACTGCAAAGAGTGGTAAGGGATGAGGCTATAAAGGAGTAAGCAGGGGCCAGATGGTTTTTTTTTTTTTTTTTTTTTTGCCATCCTAAGGAGTATAGATTTATCTTGAGAAGATTGAAGTTTCTAAACCTGAGGGTAACATGGTAAGGTTTTTTGTCTTTTGGAGTGGTATCTCTGGCCACAGTGTGGAGAATAGACTGGAGATGAGGAAGGCTAGGCGGGTGATGATCAGTCCTTAGGGGAGGGACAGGACATGGGCAGGGTTAGGCAGTAATTAAGAGGTACAATCAACACAGCCCTGTGGAAGCCGCACCTGGATTTTGCAACACATGCTGGACCCTTTTTTCCTGGACATTATTTTAGCACTAAAACTTGGCGTGTCACCAGTGATGTTTAATGTAAACATTAGATTGGAGATTCCCAGCTCTGAAAAAAAACCTGTTGGCCTGACTCGGACCTCGCTGGCTCTGTCAAGTGTTTATGTTCTGTGCCAGTCTCAGAAATCAGAAGGTAGTGTTCTGGGACTGGCCAAAAATGTGAAGCGGGGCCAGGGGATGTGGGAGCGTGTTGGATTCTCTGTAACTTGCCTTTTGTGATTTTGCTTTTTCGGTTATTAATCTGAGAGGTAGCCTGGTGGAACAGGAGGAACACTAAATTAGGAATCTAGAGACTCAGAGTGAGTCCTGATTGTGCCGATGGCTTGTCCTGTGATTTTGGCAAATTACTTACCTGTGTGGTCTCAATGTCTCATCTGTCCAAAGGAGGGACTGGGTGAGAGGGCACATGTCACTGCAAGATTGCTTTTAACACCCCACCCCCAGTCCAAGATTTTAGGAGCTCACTGCCTGAGTTGTAAAGCAGGCATTAGGAATTTTTAGCATCTGCTCTTAAAAACCATCTCTCTCTACTTAGTTAAGTCAACTGTAGCACTCTGGCCCCAGGGAGGTGTATCATAGGGCCATTTTGGGAAGGGATGGAAGAGCTTTTATTTCTTAGAGTTGCGTTTTTAGAAGATGTAACCTGATTCTGTTATTTTGATCTGAGGGAAATAGAAATTCCAGTGTGTTGGCAGCTCACATGGTGGAGACCTGTCTGAGTCTTCTGTGACCTCACCCTGTCTTACCTTGCAAGTTTCTTTCTATAACCAGAATTAGCGTTTAAATACCATGAGTAGTATGGTTCAGAAATGTTATCGTTTTGTCCTGATAGAGGAAAAGTTCTTGATTCACTTACTTTTATAAATTGGTTCAAAGCTGCATACTTATAAGGATGTAAAGGTAGAAAAGATTTTTGTTAAAATTTTTTAATTACTTGCATATGTAGTCTGAATTTTACTAGATAGTGTTATAGATCTTTGGTATGCTTTGGATATGGACATGGAATTATACATATTATTAAGCCATATTACTAATTAAATACATTTTCTCAGGAATATGAGTGATGGAAAAAATGTCTTTAATCTTATGTTCCAAGAGCTTGAAATAATAATGCATGAAATAAGTCAGGATCACTCAGTTATCATATCTTTGCTATTTACATATTTTATGGATAAGTTAAGGTGTTGATAATTTTGATTAGCTTGTATTTTGTTATAGCTTGCTTAATTTCGAGATTCACCTTAAAACTTACTTGAATTTATATTTTTTCTTTACTTCGATTTATGGACCCAAGGAAGAAGAAGGAGAGAGAGCAACAGAAGAGGTACGGTCCATCATCTTTAACAATTGTGCTTAATCAGCTTGGTGAAAATACCTTTTAGGTGAGAGGACTGCAGCTTTAGCCACATTCTCCTTGTTCTTTATGAAATAAGGGAGCTGGTGCAACCCACACACCTAGAAAATGCTCCTTTATCCTGCTGAGAAGGGAAATAACTTGGAAATAAATTTGTCTGAGGGGGATAGATGGAGAGACAGGTCTCAGCTGTGTACCCTTTCTGAGGCTTCTTTGGGGAAGGTGTCTCCAGTGGTTTCTCACTGAAGTCAGGCCAGGCTGGGCCAGGGCATTAGGTGGAGATTCCTTCATTTGACCTTTTCTACCCCATTGGGTAGCGTGAAGTTTATGCAGCTTGCATGGCACTTAGTGGTGCTGTTTTGATTGCCTCCTCTTCACCCGTTAGTGAGGGAGGGATTCCCACCCTATGGTTAAGGGGATGACTGAACGCACAACACCTGACACTGGACAGATGAGGTTGACAGCAGGTTATTGGTCATATATATTTACAGCTGGGTGAAAGGACATCTACGCAATGCAGGGCCACGTTTGGGAACTATCTGAGCCAACAGAGGCTGTGGGAGGCAGGCTTTGTAGTACCAAGAGGGTATGGTGCTCCCTGGTTCCCACAGGAGGATGTTATTGGCTTGAGTAATTCCAGAGCATAAGCAGGCCCTGTGCCTGGTTCCTTGCTATGGAGGGCTGTTTAGCTAGGAGACTTAATCTTCGGGAGTAGAGAGAAAGGGGAACAGCGTGTAGGCCATTTGAGGCTGTCCTGATTTTACCACGTGTCAAGGCAACCCAAACTATTGAGTCTTAATTTTAGTTCTTAAACCACAGGTGTATATCTTTGCAACTTTAGCTGCAAGTTTAAACATGCAGTTCGTTATCCTCCAGCATCTGGATATTGTGATGCTTGGAAACCTAATGTCACTCTTGGATGTGAAATTAGGAAACTATTTGATTCCAGGATTTCTAGTGGTGTTCTATCCAGGGAGAACATGATTGATTTGGGAAGAATTTTTCACCGTCCTCCCAATTCGTGGTTCCACTAGACCACCGTTGGTTCTCATCTGCTGGAGTGCATTAGTGTCACCTGCAGTGTTTTTGAATTTCTGTAAGCTTGCCTTCCTCAGCCAGAGAAGAAGAAGCTCCAGGGTGTGGCCCTGACATACCCTCACGCTGTCTGATGCAGCTGAGGTTGAGAGCCTTCATTTTAGGAAGCCAGGATCAGGGGATGAGAGCTCACATAAAGACAACAAGAGCCATTGGCTCCTTTCTCTGTGCTCTCCCTCCTACGGCCATAAGAGAAAACACCCAATGACAATGAAAAAAATTATAAAAAGGGGAATTAAAATTCAGAATGTAAAAGAAATGTGTAAATTCAATAAGATATAATTTAAGAAAGAAATGTCTTACAATGAATAAAGGTAGAATGAGAATACCTAATATCTAAGAGACTCACAAATGTAAAAAATTAAGAAGCATATAAAATAAAAAAGTATTTAAAAGTTAGGAGTACTTAGGATATAAGACTTAAAAGTACAATTAAAACATTTAAAGAAAAATGAGAAACCTATTAAAAAACTATTAAGGGTAAAATTTAAAGGAATAAAATTTATTCTCTGTAATGTGTAATTTACATGCTTGTTTATACAGCCTATGCTTAAGTAATAGCCAGAATTCCCAGGTACAGTAGAAGCCTCCTATTCCATGTTTGGAACTGGAGGTTGTTTGACCAATTGAAGAATTCAAGTAGTAAATTTTAAAAACATAGAGGCCTTAAATATATATTTAACTTCAAGTATACAAACATATTTACTGCCAATTTTTTTAGATATAGGACAAGGGATTTTTTGCTTTCAATAAAAGTGCAAAGATTAGAATGACCTGTTGTTTTTCTAACATAAACAGACTCATTTGTCTAGAAATTCCAGTTTTGGTTTCTTTAAAATAGAGCAGAAATTCAATGACACAAAGCAATCTAGGTGTATAATCTATCTGGATTATATAAATTCTCCCACCACCCACCTTTTTTGACACATAATTTGAAGATAAAATTTTAAGGTGATTTACATGTAATAGGTCTTTCCAAAGCATTACATTAAGTCAACATAGGAAAAAAAGTTCTTTCCCTGCTCATATTCCATTGATTTCCATGATGTCCATTTAAATTATGTAATTACAATAAGACTACAAACTGCATACACAAGTGTGGGAAGAAACATAACCGACTGTGGTGAGTGAAAACCTCGGGAGATGGTGGTGCTGAATCTGCTAGCTGTGAGCACTCACTACACCCTGCTTATTGGGCAGTGTGATTGAAGAGGGAGAATGCAGACTACGGTGGGGGTTCTCCAAGTGCAGGTCCCAGACCAGCAGCGGCGGCCCTCACCTGGGGACCTTTAGAAGTGCACATTTTCAGGCCCTGCCTGGATCTCCTGCATCAGAAACCCTGAGGTGGAAGTAGCCTGTATTTTAATAAGCCCTTCAGATGATTCTGATGCTTGATCAAGTCTGAGAACCAATGGATTAGAACACAGGTTCTAGGTCACGTGACGTGGTGCCAAATTCAAGTTGATTACAAGGACTCCTACTGTTTGATGCTAATAATAAAAATCCATCTAATTTCAAAGATAGTAACATTTATTTTATATTAAGAACTTGTGTTTGGTTTAAAAAAAACCCCAAACCTTTATTTTCTCTTGGTGTTTGAAATGAGTCATAGGAAATGAGTGGGGAGGAAGAGGAGCTTCCAAGGCTGAGGAAGTCTTAAATTCATGCGAATCCTCTCCTTTCCCATTCTGTTCCTGCTTAGTTGAAACCTTTAGTTCCACTAATTTTATTTTGAAATCTTCAGAGAATGATCTTTCTCCTGTCGGAGAAATTTTGTTTTGCTTCCTGATAGGCTCTGGGGGAGGACTTCATTGTAAGGAGCTTTACGACAATTTTCATTAACTCAGCACCACAGGTCAGCATGATATCTCCATATTGCTGATAAAGGTGGGGGAGGGGTTGTGAGGAAGCAACAGGAAAAAAACAAATAATGCAATTAAAAGATGGGCCAAGGAGCTGAATAGACATTTTTCAAAGGAAGACATACAAATGGCCAACAGCTACATAGAAGAATGCGCAACATCACTAGTCATCAGGGAAATGCAAACTAAAACTACATTGAGAACTGAAATTCCTACTTTGCTGCTTGCTTGTTGAACCTGTGGCTTATGAGATAGGATCTGAGGATTTTAAACCCTAATAGGGCCGTAACCATGCCAACATTTAGATGAATCAGTTCAGAGAACGTTAGCGAATTCTAAGTGTGGTCCAAAGAGACCTTCTCAGACTCTGCCTGCTGTTGAACATCCCACGTTAGCTCAATCGCAGTTATTTTCATTGTCATCGGGAGGTTTAAGAGTATTGTTCTTGAACATTTTTGGATTAATCACTTTAAAATGCTAATCAGAAGAGTAAATTAAAATTGAAAACTCAAGGTTAGGGAGTGTCATTTACTGAAAGTCACACGCAATGTCTAAGTGTTTCAGTGCAGGGTCATCAGCATTAAAGAGGGTCTCAAATGTCAAAAGAAATCCACCAAAAGAAACTTTTGTTTGCGTTTGAAATTACAAAATAACTCATGATCTTTGCAAAATATTTAGAGAATACAGATAAAAAATAAAAACAGTTTATAACCCTGTTACCCAGAGATAACCACTAGCTAGCACACATGCACGTGTGTAATTATCAAATCTTGATGAATATTCTTTTTAAATCAGTTTTTGTAATGTAATATATCTATTTTTGGGGGAGCAGTAAATTTAGATCTGTTTCATTATTTTTAATATTATTATATCAAACTAATACCTATGCTTGGACCTAAAGATGATTTCTAGCTTATTCTACACTGTGGTTTTTCATTGTTTGTAAGTGATATTTTTCCAATAATTATTTCTTTTGTTTCTCTCTAGACAAGCTTCCATTTTTGAAAATCCCATTTTTGTATATAAATAAGAAAAAAAATACTATTCAATACTATTAATTTGGAAGTAATTCCAGGTTATATGTATGGGCTGATAATAATTTTGGCTTGAATTAGCTTGTTATAACAAAATATAACCAGCTCATACATTTAAAAGCTCATCCTTTCTGACAAAATTCTGTTTTTGATATTCTTTTTGTACTTTATTCTTCTAACGTTATGCCTTTTGAATTTTTAAAGGTTTGAAGAGAATAGTTTGTTAATGAGTGAAGATTATGTGCTCAAGAGATATTATGAAACCTGTTAGAATTAATGTACCATTCTGCAGCACCATTTTGTATTAAGGGGTCTGTGTTTAGAGAGATAATACTTCTGTGTGCTTTTGTGGGGTGTGTGTGTGTGTGGTGAGTATGTTGTGTGCGTGTTGTGTTGTGTGTTGTGTGCGTGTTGTGCTGTGTGTGTGCTGTGGTGTGTCTTGTATGTGTGTTGTGGTGTGTTGTGTTTGTTTTGTGTGTATGTTGTGTATGTGTTGTGTGTGTGGTGTGTGTGGTGGTGTGTGGTGTGTGTGTGGTGTGTGTGTTGTGCGTGGTGTGTATGTGTTGTGTGTGTGGTGTGGTGTGTAATGTGTATGTGTTGTGTGTTGTGTGTGGTGTGGTGTGTGTTGTGTTGTGGGGTGTGTGTATTGTGGTGTGTGGTGTTGTGTGTGTGTGTTGTGGTGTGAGTTTATTTATTTATTTATTTTTTATTTTTTTTATTTTTAAAATTTTTTTAATTTTTATTTTTATTTTATTTTATTTTATTTTTAAATTTTATTTTGTCAATATACATTGTGGCTGATTATTGCTCCCCATCACCAAAACCTCCCTCCTTTCTCCCTCTCCCCCCAATAATGTCCTTTCTGTTTGCTTGTCGTATCAACTTCAAGTAATTGTGGTTATTATATCTTCTTCCCACCCCCAGTTGTGTGTGTGTGTGTGTGTGTGTGTGTGTGTGAATTTATATATTAATTTTTAGCTCCCACCAATAAGTGAGAACATGTGGTATTTCTCTTTCTGTGCCTGACTTGTTTCACTTAATATAATTCTCTCAAGGTCCATCCATGTTGTTGCAAATGGCAGTATTTCATTCGTTTTTATAGCTGAGTAGTATTCCATTGTGTAGATGTATGTGGTGTGTGTTTTTGTGTTGTGTGTGTGTGTGGTGTGGTGTGTGTATGTTGTGGTGTGTGTGGTGTGTGTGTGTGTGAGGGGTGTGGGAGGCCCTCAACTCTAGTCTTTGAGATTTTACATTCTTCTTTCCACTGTATCTTTGGCCCTTATACTTCTTAATAATGATGTAATTTCTGTTGAAATAAGATGGAAGAAACAAGTGGGGTGGGAGCAGGAGGAGAAGCAGCAGCAGGAGAGGAAGAGGAAGAGGATGCTGAAGAGGAGGAGCCAGGAGAGCAAGAAGACTCATAGGCCTTTTCAAGTTTAATTTCTTCAACTTTTCTAGGTAGCTACAGAATTCTGGGGTTGAAAAACCTAGTTATTACGGTATGCTGTCTGTGTTACATCTCTCTTGGTAATGGGAGAAGTGAATTCCAATCCACAGCTGTCTGGTCTCCCTTCCAAGGCCCTGCCTGGCCTGCAACTTACAGGTGGTCAAAACCCCTCTCTAGAGCCTCAGGGCTGGGGACGTCTATAGTATCTATTTCTTGGGCACTAGGGCACAGAAGGCTGTAGTTGGCAGGATTTCTAGGAAAAGGTGTGCCTTTGAGGTGAGGAAGAGTTTTGGTTTGTACTTAATTCCTGCTCTTCCTTTATTTAAAAGCAAATGTTCTCCTAATCATGCTCTATTACCTTGGATCCACTACTGACCAATACATGTGCGTTTCCATAGGGGAATGATAACTGACCTTCAGAATGATGGCAATAAATTATAACCTAAAACATCACAAGGCTGGCCATTGATTCGTGGAAGAAAATTATTGCTGCCGGAGGTGTAGTCATAAGTACTTGGTATTACATTTTCATTTATTAAATATTAACCAGAGCACTCCTGAAGTAACACTGTGGATTATGGTGGAATCACTTTAGGTGTCTTTGACAAGTAAGCTTTTGCTGCCTTATAGTTTTACATTTCCATTGACAATGAAAATACATAATTCTGAACAGTTTGATAAGTGCCATATATTAATCAATACTTAATAAGATGCTGGTGTCTCGTGACAGTGGATATTGACATGGGGTAACGTTTAAATATTGTGGACCATATAGATAAGACACTATGTATGAAAACATCTAAAGATCATAAAGTGCTATAAAAATATCTGATTTTACCTGACATTTGGAAAAACTTGTGTACATTCTGTATTATTATTATTAATAATATTGACCTTGCAACTGAATTTGAGGTGGCAGTTTATTCACCAGGGTAGTGATGCGTACAGTTTTGCACTGGTGCTGTAAGGGATTTTAAGAAATTTAAATTTAAAAAAAATTTTTTTTTTTTTTTAGTCTGCTTACTGTCCATAATATGCCTCCACTGAAAAATGTGAAACAGATTTCTGGTCTGTTGCATCAGGGCAGCTGGGAAAGGAGATAACGTGGAATAATTTAAGCATACAGCACATCTTCAGTAAAGAAAACTTGGTGCCTGTCTAGAGAAGGTCGGACAGAGAGTTCATTTGGAGAAGGAAGATTCCCCCGTGCTGTGTAATTTTGGTGAACCAACAGCAACATTCTGTGCACCAAGGACCAATTTGCATAGAGATCTCTCTTCTTCATAGACCTATGCTTACAAATAAAAAGCCAATATAAACACGGCTTCCTATATTTTTTGGGCATCTTGGCACTGGTGAGAGTAGCCATCACAGCTTGTTACTGGACCTTAAAGGTTTTATCATTCATTTACTTAAATACAAAGTGAGTCTAGTCCTGATTTGATGATTTCTTTCAAGCTTTAGACACACAGACCTCTACTTTAAGGCCGACTGATTGTCATTTTGGTGGCAATTCCATTTTGAAGGAATGAGTTGGGATCCATTTTTGAAAAAAAGAAAACTGGAAAGTTTTCTTTAAGAAATTCTACCTGAAGAATGGTAAAAAACGAAAATATGCTGATATTTATCCTTATGCCAGAAACAAAACACAACAAAACCTGTAGGAGAAGACTCATAAGTACTGTTAAATCTGTTTCTATTCACTCTGCTTGGAAAATTCTTTAAAAATTATGCAATTTTAATGTGATAGTTATAAAAAAATTTAATGTGAAATGGCACAGCCAAGAGAGAATCTTTAATGTAGACAGATGCTTTATAGGCCAATTCCAAAAAAAAAAAAAAAAAAAAAAAAAAAAGGCAAAGTACAGCTGTGGCTAGCGCATTTTGCCTGTTTCTCTGATGAGTTCTGGTTTGGAATCCAGTTCCATAGCAGTCTGTTCTAAGTCCAAAATGCCTGACAAGGAAGGCATGAAACGGGCAGTGCCTTAAATCCCACCCCTGACCCCCTGGAGAGATTCAGTAACCTTTAGAACACGACATGGCAATGCAGTCAGGCATTCTGCAAATCATTTGGCTTCCAAAGACAAACTCATCTCATAGCTCATGGATAGTCCAGGCAGCTTGTTTGAAAAGACGATATTAGGGAGAACATGGTAGTGAATGGAACTAGGAAAGAATTCTCATTTCCCAAATTTGGAATTGGAGTCAGAACCTAAATTGATGCTTGAGTCCCAGGGGAAATAATGCGCATTATGAGACTCTGAATTCCAGCTTCCATAAGGTTGCCACTGAATACTGCCTCTAGTCTAGACATAGACCATTTAAGTTTCCTCCTCCAGGACTAAGCTGTAAAATCAGCCTCTCTCTTCTCCATGAGAATGCAATGGGGAAACTGTAATCGGAGACGTTGACTTCCTTATGGTGTTTGATATGCGTTAGTACAGAGAACGGATGTAAACCTGGGTTGGTTTTCCATGAGAAAAATTTGTTTTTCTTTTCTTGCACTGGGAAACAAATGATGAGTAGTGATTTATAGAGTAGAAGGCAATACTTCCTTTATTGCATGTAAAATAATGAAGATTGTGGTAAACATTCTCTGTTTCTCTTTAACAGTCTCCATAATATTTTCCCTTTTTTTTCAGAAAACCCAAGCTTGAAACAACATTTCAAATGTCTTCCCACAGGCCAATCTCAACGAAATACTTTGGTCCAAAGCCAGCACCCCTCTCTCAGTACATCTGGGGTTCCCTGAAGACTTGTGATATCTGATGTGGTTAGATGTACATGAACATATCTACTCAATCCTATCAATAAGAAATTCAATATGAAGATGATATATGGTTACCTTCATGTGCCTGACTTTCTTGGCCTTTGCTAGTTTTTTTTTTTTTTTTGCTCTGCATTCTATATAAAAAAATGATTTCAAGATATAAAAGTTCTCTTCGTGATACAAGAAAAGTATTTCCTCATATGTACCTTATGCTACTTGTCTCAGAATTAGCTTTGAAAATGAAGTGCTTTCCAGAGAACAACTGTATAAATAAAGATTAGCAGCAAATATCTTGTCCTGAGGAGCATTGTCTCTTTATTTATGGTCTCTGCTTGTATATGCCTGAACTCAATCTGTTGTCACATCTGAATCCTCAGCAGCACTCTCCTGTCTGCACTGAGATGATTGTTTTTTGTTGCACTGGTTATTTGGTCCATGTTTTCAAATTGCACTGATCGTCTTGATGCATCATGTTTTGTATCATACACACATCTTTGAAGCCTTCTCTAACTGTGACTCTGTCATGCACTTGTGTAGAGCTGAAGCTAAGGACAAAGAAACTTGCAGCCTAGTGCCTTTTACATGTTTCTGGGAGTTCCTGCTTCTGTTTCTCCTGCATTGATTGATTTGCAGCTATGGCTGCCACGTGTGGAACCTGTTACTGTAATTTTGCCTCCTGATGGCCAGGAGAGTGTGTTCACCCACAGCTGGTCTAGCCCCATGACTTGCACACCAGGTAGGTTTGATAGCATCTCTGCTTACCTGCCCACCTCAGTTTACCAGAGGTGTTTTTTTCTTCATTGTAAGATTTTGTTGTGATCCCTCCTCTCTGCATACGTGCTATTTCTTGTATTTTTCTTGCAGCAAATATTGCTTCTGTATTATCAGAAGAGCTTGCCACCTTGCTGTGCTGTTCTCCTATTTCGTGATAATTATGGTAATTCAACTTGGAGTAGCCATAAACTTTTCCGTTCTGTAGGGAAAATATAGGAAAATGGTCAGGGCCCTCAGATGTTCAGAATCTTGCCAAGTATTTGATGTAAATATGCCCGTGCGCCCAGGTGTTCCTTGGCTATTGTCTAATGTAATTGTGTATGTATGCCCAGGTGTCCTGGGTTATAACTTAAGTATAAAGGATAAGTGGCTCTGATCCATGGGGCTCCCTGCCCCCCGGTATGCCCGTGGGGGGGGGCACAGGGAGGCTGCTATTGCTGCTGGAGGCTGTTGCTGCCAGTGCCCCTGGGATGCCCCGAGAGGCCACTGCTGCTGCTGCTTCTGCTGCTACTGCTGCTGTAAGCTGCAGCTGCTACTGCTGAGGACTGAGCTTGTGTCATCTGCCAATGGCTCCTGGGGTCTTTCCCAATCACCTAGCGTGGACTTTTGTGTGAGGGGTCTATGACCCAGCCTGGCATGTGAGAGGTTTATGACCCAGCCTGGCATGTGAGGGGTCTGGTGACCCAGTCTGTACAATGGGTTTGAAGTGTCTGAGTCCTGGCCCTGACAATGCAAATGGAAACTTGGTATAACTAAAATAATGAAACATTTTGGCTTTTGTCAAGAACTGCTTTAACAATACAATTGGTATAGCCATACAATTGGCATAGCTACTGCTGTAACTCTGCACCCTCCTGAGTCTGCCTATTGATTTTTGAGCCAAGCCTGTTGGTGTCATTTGGGAATTTATTCTATGGCTGCAGAAATTGTGTGGATCTCATGAACTCTGGGAAACAGCTCTTTTCTTGTTACCCTAGTAACAAAAAGAGGCATTTGGAAGAGAATTAAGGTTATTTTGTTCCAAATCGCTGAAGTGGTGTACTTTAAAAACATTTTTCCCTTTGCTTAAAATGTGGAAGACTATAATGAAATGGAAATTCATATAATTAAAAATTAATTTCTATTTTTTATTTCATTGCACTAAATTATGTCCTATTTAACAAGCCTGCATAATTTTTATAATTCCATGCACAAAAAGGCTTTAAGCTTCTTGTTGTTGCTTAGGGCCGACTTTTAACTCTTTTGTGGTAGAGTAGGATGGAGATAGATTTAACTAGATGCCAGTTTCTCTCATATTTTAATTTTAATTTTATTTATTTATTTTTGGCGGCTGGCTGGTACAGTGATCTGAACCCTTAATCTTGGTGTTACAACACTGCATGTCCTAACCAACTGAGCTAACCAGCCAGCCCTATTTCTCATATTTTTAAATGAAAATAAGTATTTGTGCTAATAAGCAAAGATAACCAGACCACTCAATTAAATTGAACTGTTTTTTTTCTCATGTTGTCTATTTTCCTGTAGTCATAAAATTAACATTCTAGGAGAGTGTTTTTATTTACTTACATTTCGTTTTCTTTAAAGTTTTATTGAAATGCAAAAATCACTTAGATCGATAATACCATATGATATGAATTGAGTTGTGTCCTGGAGTTGTGTGTATTAGGAGCTTGATCCCCACTGACTGTTAAGAGGGTAAGAAATCCTATTATGGTAATTGAAAGGTGGGGCCTTGAAGAGGTAATTAGGTTGTAGGGACTGTGCCCTAGTTCATGGGTGTGATGGCCGTGTCGCTGAAGGACTGTGGACTTCTCAGCCTCCACAACTATAAGACCACATAAATAGTGTCAGTTCTGTTCTAGTTTGGGTTTTTACCTATCTCTCCCACTTTTTTTTTTTTTTTTTTAATTTTCTACCCAAACTTTAATTATACATTAATTATACATAATATATATGTATTCATTTTTAGTCTATAGAAATGGGAATTTTCAATGATAATTTATAGCTATAGGACAGATTCCACTATAAAATGTTATGTTTTAAAATTTTTTCTTGTTAAAAATAAATTATTTGGTAATAATCCCAACCAAAATGAAAAAGAGAATAAGCTGAACTTGTCCTGACACTATGCAAATAATTTGATTCAGGTGTTGAAAAATCAACAATGGTTTCCCACATCCTAGCAGGCCAACCCCCAAATCTTCACCCAGGATCTTCTGAATTAGTCCAAACATATCTACTGCTTTTCTCTCTTATGAACCCTGTATCCTTCTCAGTATCAAGAGGCCCATACCATGCTCCAGTTGGTTTTGTTTGTGTTCCTTTACTTGGTGTACTCTTCCTTATTCAGAAACTATATGTTTTTTCTGTTCTTCAAAATCAGTGCAAAATAATCCTATGCTATGACGCCTTCTCCCAGAGCTTTGGCCCCTACTTTCTCTGAACAGCTATGCCGTTTACACTCAAGTACAACTATTTTGGCACTAGATAGACATGGATTCAAATCCCCATTCTGCTACTTATTAGCTTTGTGGCCTTTATAGACATATTCATCTGCAAAATGGGAACGATATTACCTACTTTGTGGTGTTTATTTTTTTTATTTTTTTATTTTTTTCTCTCTTTTTTTTTTTTTTTTTTTAAATTTTATTTTGTCGATATACATTGTAGCTGATTAATGCTCCCCATCACCAAAACCTCCCTCCCTTCTCCCTCCCCCCCTCCCCCCCAACAATGTCCTTTCTGTTTGCTTGTTGTATCAACTTCAAATAATTGTGGTTGTTATATCTTCTTCCCCCCACCCCCCCGGTTTGTGTGTGTATGTGTGTGTGTGTGTGAATTTATATATTAATTTTTAGCTCCCACCAATAAGTGAGAACATGTGGTATTTCTCTTTCTGTGCCTGACTTGTTTCACTTAATATAATTCTCTCGAGGTCCATCCATGTTGTTGCAAATGGCAGTATTTCATTCGTTTTTATAGCTGAGTAGTATTCCATTGTGTAGATGTACCACATTTTCCGTATCCACTCATCTGATGATGGGCATTTGGGCTGGTTCCAACTCTTGGCTATTGTAAAGAGTGCTGCGATGAACATTGGGGAACAGGTATACCTTCGACTTGATGATTTCCATTCCTCTGGGTATATTCCCAACAGTGGGATGGCTGGGTCGTATGGTAGATCTATTTGCAATTGTTTAAGGAACCTCCATACCATTTTCCATAGAGGCTGCACCATTTTGCAGTCCCACCAACAATGTATGAGAGTTCCTTTTTCTCCGCAGCCTCGCCAGCATTTATCGTTCAGAGTCTTTTGGATTTTAGCCATCCTAACTGGGGTTAGATGGTATCTCAATGTGGTTTTGATTTGCATTTCCCGGATGCTGAGTGATGTTGAGCATTTTTTCATATGTCTGTTGGCCATTTGGATATCTTCCTTAGAGAAATGCCTACTTAGCTCTTTTGCCCATTTTTTAATTGGGTTGCTTGTTTTCTTCTTGTAAAGTTGTTTGAGTTCCTTATATATTCTGGATATTAATCCTTTGTCAGATGTATATTTTGCAAATATTTTCTCCCACTCTGTTGGTTGTCTTTTAGCTCTTTTAATTGTTTCTTTTGCTGTGCAGAAGCTTTTTAGTTTGATATAATCCCATTTGTTTATTTTTCCTTTGGTTGCCCGTGCTTTTGGGGTCGTATTCATGAAGTCTGTGCCCAGTCCTATTTCCTGAAGTGTTTCCCCTATGTTTTCTTTAAGAAGTTTTATTGTCTCAGGGTGTATATTTAAATCCTTAATCCATTTTGAGTTGATTTTAGTATACGGTGAGAGGTATGGATCTAGTTTCATTCTCCTGCATATCGATATCCAGTTATCCCAGCACCACTTGCTGAAGAGGCAGTCCCTTCCCCAGTGAATAGGCTTGGTGCCTTTGTCAAAGATCAGATGGCAGTAAGTGTGAGGGTTGATTTCTGGATTCTCTATTCTATTCCATTGGTCAGTGTGTCTGTTTTTATGCCAGTACCATACTGTTTTGGTTATTATAGCTTTGTAGTATAGCTTAAAGTCAGGTAGTGTTATGCCTCCAGCTTTATTTTTTTTGCTGAGCATTGCTTTGGCTATTCGTGGTCTTTTATTGTTCCATATAAATGTCTGAATAGTTTTTTCCATTTCTGAGAAAAATGTCTTTGGAATTTTGATGGGGATTGCATTGAATTTGTATATCACTTTGGGTAGTATGGACATTTTCACTATGTTGATTCTTCCAATCCAAGAGCATGGAATATCTTTCCATCTTCTTGTATCCTCTCTAATTTCTCTCAGCAGTGGTTTGTAGTTCTCATTATAGAGATTTTTCACCTCCTTGGTTAACTCAATTCCTAAGTATTTTATTTTTTTGGTGGCTATTGTAAATGGGCAGGCTTTCTTGATTTCTCCTTCTGCATGTTCACTATTGGAGAAAAGAAATGCTACTGATTTTTGTGTGTTGATTTTGTATCCTGCTACTGTGCTGAAATCATTTATCAATTCCAACAGTTTTTTTGTAGAGGTTTTAGGCTGTTCGATATATAGGATCATGTCATCTGCAAACAGGGACAGTTTGACTTCATCTTTTCCAATCTGGATGCCCTTTATTTCCTTCTCTTCTCTGATTGCTCTGGCTAGTACTTCCAACACTATGTTGAATAGGAGTGGTGAGAGTGGGCATCCTTGTCTAGTGCCTGTTCTTAAAGGAAAAGCTTTCAGCTTTTCCCCATTCAGGATGATATTGGCAGTGGGTTTGGCATATATGGCTTTAATTATGTTGAGATACTTTCCCTCTATACCTAACTTATAGAGGGTCTTTGTCATGAATGAGTGCTGAACTTTATCAAATGCTTTTTCAGCATCTATAGAGATGATCATATGGTCCTTGTGTTTGAGTTTATTAATATGGTGTATCACATTTATTGATTTGCGTATGTTGAACCAACCTTGCATCCCTGGGATGAATCCCACTTGATCGTGATGAATAATTTTTCGTATGTGTTGCTGTATTCTGTTTGCTAGTATTTTAGTGAGGATTTTTGCATCTATATTCATCAAGGATATCGGCCTGTAGTTTTCTTTTTTGGTTATATCTTTACCTGGTTTTGGTATCAGGATGATGTTTGCTTCATAGAATGAGTTTGGGAGATTTGCGTCCGTTTCAATCTTTTGGAATAGTTTGTAAAGAATCGGTGTCAATTCCTCTTTGAATGTTTGGTAAAATTCTGCTGTGAATCCATCTGGTCCTGGGCTTTTCTTTGTTGGGAGCCTTCTGATAACAGCTTCAATCTCCTTTATTGTTATTGGTCTGTTCAAATTTTCTACATCTTCACGGTTCAGTTTTGGGAGCTTGTGTGTGTCCAGAAATTTATCCATTTCCTCCAGATTTTCAAATTTGTTGGCGTATAGTTGTTTATAGTAGTCTCGAATGATTTCTTGTATTTCAGATGAATCAGTTGTAATATCGCCTTTTTCATTTCTAATTTTTGTTATTTGAGTCTTCTCTCTTCTTTTTTTTGTTAGCCATGCTAATGGTTTGTCAATTTTATTTATCTTTTCAAAAAACCAACTTTTTGATTCGTTGATCTTTTGAATTGTTTTTTGGTTTTCAATTTCATTCAGTTCTGCTCTGATCTTAATGATTTCTTTCCGTCTGCTAACTTTAGGATTGGATTGTTCTTGTTTTTCTAGTTCTTTAAGGTGAAGTGTTAGGTTGTTCACTTGCCATCTTTCCATTCTTCTGAAGTGAGCATTTAATGCAATAAATTTTCCCCTCAATACTGCTTTTGCAGTATCCCACAGGTTTTGGTATGATGTATCATTGTTTTCATTAGTTTCAATAAACTTTTTGATTTCCTGCTTGATTTCTTCTTGGACCCATATGTCATTAAGTAGAATGCTGTTTAATTTCCATGTGTTTGTATAGTTTCCAGAGTTTTGTTTGTTATTAATTTCTAGTTTTAATCCATTGTGGTCTGAGAAGATACATGGGATAATTCCAATTTTTTTGAATTTATTGAGACTTGATTTGTGACCTAATATGTGATCTATCTTGGAGAATGATCCATGTGCTGATGAGAAGAATGAATATTCTGAGGTTGTTGGGTGGAATGTTCTGTAGATATCTGCCAATTCCAATTGGTCTAGAGTCTTGTTTAGATCTTGTGTTTCTCTACTGATTCTTTGCCTAGATGATCTGTCTAATATTGACAGTGGAGTGTTCAGGTCCCCTGCTATTATGGTATTAGTGTCTATTTCCTTCTTTAGGTCTAATAGAGTTTGTTTTATAAATCTGGCTGCTCCAACATTGGGTGCGTACATATTTATGATTGTTATGTCTTCTTGATGGATCAGTCCTTTTATCATTAAGTAGTGTCCCTCATTGTCTCTTTTTATGGTTTTTAGTTTAAAGTCTATTTTGTCAGATATAAGAATAGCCACTCCAGCTCGTTTTTCTTTTCTGTTTGCATGGTAAATCTTTTTCCATCCTTTCACTCTTAGTCTGTGTGAATCTTTATGGGTGAGGTGGGTCTCTTGTAGGCAGCATATAGTTGGGTCCTGCTTTTTGATCCAGTCAGCCAGTCTGTGTCTTTTAATTGGGGAATTTAAGCCTTTAACATTAAGAGTTGTTATTGAAAGGTGTTGATTTATTCTTAGCATTTTATTGGTTGTTTGGTTGTCTTAGGTGTCTTTTGTTCCTTGCTTTCTGATTTACTGTTTGGTTTCTTTGTTTGTTGGTTCCTTAGGTTGTAGATAGTGTTTTTGTTAGCTTGTTTTCTCTTCATGAATGCCATTTTTATTGTACTAGCGGGTTTAGATTTTTCTTAGGTTTTTATGGCAGTGGTAGTTATTTTTCAGGAACCAAACCCAGTACTCCCTTGAGGATTTCTTGTAAGGGTGGTCGTGTGGTAGTGAACTCCCGCAGTTTTTGTTTGTCTGAGAAATATACTATTTGCCCCTCATTTCGGAAGGATAGCCTTGCAGGGTAGAGTATTCTTGGCTGGCAATCTTTGTCTTTTAGTATTTTGAAAATGTCATCCCATTCCTTTCTAGCTTTTAGGGTTTGTGATGAAAAGTCTGATGTTAACCTGATTGGGGCTCCCTTATAGGTGATTTGACGCTTCTCTCTTGCAGCTTTTAAGATTCTCTCTTTGTCTCTGAGTTTTGCCAATTTGACTATGACATGTCTTGGAGAAGGCCTTTTTGGGTTGAATACGTTTGGAGATCGTTGAGCTTCCTGGATCTGAAGATCTGTGATTTTTCCTATACCTGGGAAGTTTTCTGCCACTATTTTCTTGAATATGTTTTCAATGGAATCTCCATTTTCCTCCCCTTCTGGAATACCCATGACTCGGATATTTGAGCGTTTGAGGTTGTCTGATATCTCTCTCAGATTTTCTTCCATGTCCTTGATTCTTTTCTCTTTCTTTTTGTCTGCTTGTGTTATTTCAAACAGCCCATCTTCAAGTTCAGAGGTTCTCTCTTCAACTTCGACAAGCCTGCTGATTAAACTCTCCGTTGTGTTTTTTATTTCGCTGAATAACTTCTTCAGTTCAGCAAGTTCTGCTACATTTTTTTTCAGGACATTGATTTCCTTGTATATTTCCTCTTTCAGATCCTGTATACTTTTCCTCATTTCATCATGATGTCTAGCTGAGTTTTCTTGTATCTCATTCAGTTTCCTTAGAATTATCACTCGAAATTCCTTGTCAGTTATTTCAAGGGCTTCTTGTTCTATAGGATCTAGAGTATGAGATTTATTAACTTTTGGTGGTGTACTTTCTTGATTTTTTGTATTTCTGGTGTCTTTTTTTTGGTGTTTATTCATTGTGGCAGGGGGTTTCACAGTCCACCGGTTTAAGACTAATGACTAACTAGGATGTTGCTGTGGTTGCCAATTTGGTATGGCTCCCGCCGTGATTGCTCAGTTGGCCTCTAGTGTCTTGTGTGTGTGGTTGCCTCGGGTCTTGGGCTTCTCCGGGGATCCACCTTTCTGGTCAGCTTGTACTCTGCTGGGCTGGTGGATCACGTACCACAGGGTGTGTGATCTCTGTTGAGCTTTCACTTTCTGTACAGGACTTCTCCCTGTTCCGTGTGCTCTGGCCCAGGCTGTTAGATCGTGCAGTGGCGACCCCACCGGGTGTGTGGTTTCTGTCGAGTCTCCGCCTCCCTGGCCGCACGTCTCCCCCCTCTGTGCACACTGTGCTGGGTTGGGGCGTGTCTTCTGCACCCCTCGTCTATCAGCTGGGCCTTCAAGACCCTGCTCAGCACCGCCTCGCCCAGGAAGTCTACCAGGTTTCTGCTAGGCACAGACGACCAGTCTCTCTGGGTGCCTTTGTAGCACTGTGTAGATCTTTCTCGGGTCTTGTTCACCTTTGTATCCCCCCGGTATAAACCGAGTCTAGTGCCCGCCTGCAGCCTGCTCTCCGGCAGGTTCAAGCGGACCTGGGAACTCTCCTACCACACTATTCCCAACCAGAAATTCGTTAGGCTTTTTTCCAAACTGGTGGTCGCAGAGATGGTATCTGCCTCCCAGTAACAGGAAGTTTACCGGGGCCGGAGTCCAGGGTGTGGTGGAGTGACAGTCGGCCCGCCCGTACTTCCTAGCCCTCCCAAAACTGGTCGGGACGCCCCACACCCCCAGCCCTGCCAGAGAACCGTGGAGGGAGTGGGAGAGGAGGTCGGCCCGCAGGGTCCGGAAAGCCCCACGCCAGGCCAAGCAAATGGGCTCAGTGATGGCCGAGCAGGGCGGAGCTGCCCGCACCTGGGAAAATGGAGGCAGCACCGGGGCAGTGAGTGGCCTGGTGGTGCAGGCGGGGAGCCGGGTGGGCATCCACCCCCCGAACAGAGCTGTGCCAGGGATCACTCACAGTGCTGTGCCAGGTCGGGCGCTCGCTCTGTCTCTGGTTTGTTGCCTTCCGTGTTCTCGTCGCTGCCGCCTCGGGCTGTTCAGTCGCGGCGCCGCTCGGGCGCTCCCAGGAGTCTTCTTTAATGCCGGCCTGAAACCTCGAATCCTGAATAGGGCAGCTGGCCGCCTTCAGTGCGGCCCCAGCCTCCGGGATCCTGGCTGCATCCACAGCAGCCCTGGCGCCGTGTTCCCTGTTTCAAGACTCGCTTTTGCAGCTAAGAATCAGTTCTTTTCCTGCTCCACACTTCAAAGCTGTTGCCTGTAAATGAGGCAGCCTCTCCTGCTGGGGGCAAAGTGGCGTTGAGCCCCCACGACCGGCCAGCAGCAGCAGTCCTCCCTTAAGAGATGGCCAGAGGAAGGTCCACAAGTTTCCCGGCTGCCTGAGGCCCAGTGGCCACCTTTTCCACCTCAGCTACTCCGCGCCAGCCGCCGCAGCTGCCGCCATCTTGAAACTCCCCTATCTCTCCCACTTTTAATGGTTAGAAGATCCAGTGGCACAGTGAGGAAAATCCCAAATATGAACTGTGCTGTATCAAAATATAATTTAAAAATCTACAGTCTTTGTCAATATAGGAAACTTCTAGAAATGAAGCAGCATTGTGAACATGTGCAAAAGAATCACAAGAAAACCCCCAAGAATGAACAAAATCATTTTGCAAAAAAAAAAAAAAAAAAAAAAAAAAAAGACCAGAGAAGTGGAATAATTCTACAATGATCTGAAGCTAATGGAAGTTTAACAGGTTTGATTTATTAGTGTAAAGGAGGCCTAAATATTCAAAGTAACTGTCTCTCTTTTTTTTAAATTAGAAAAGCAGCTACACAGAATTTGAGTGTAATTTTTCTAGCCAATGTTCCTTTCTCCACTCTGCGCCACCCACCTTGTTTATTTGAATTGAAATCATCCTTTGGAACAAGGATCAACGATATGCATTAAAGATAGTTTGCGGTTGTCACTGAGTTCTTAGTTTTCTCAATTAAATGGGAGAGGTAGAGGTATAGGAGAGAGTTAAGCGTTTGCCTGCAGAAGTTCTTGGGGGAATATTTGCAAATGCTTCCTTTACAAACCCATTTAACTGTTAAACCTGTGCAGACATGGCAAGTAGGTAGAAAGTGGCCCTAGTGCATTGTAATAATAGAGGAGGACCATTAGGTGGCGATAAAAGACAAGCTTCCTAGATACAGTGCCGCTGCCCCCAGATCCCCAGGCCATGCATCCAGGTTAGGGTACTGAAAGTTGAAATTAGAAGGTGGGCGTAGGGTATTTGTCAACCAGATGGAGAAAAAACAACCCAAAACCCTCCATACCACTTGGTGAATTAGTGTATCATTTATAATGCTTTTATCCAAGAACTTATTTTGGGCAAAACTGTTGCTCATTGATTGTTTGAATTTCACACCCCTGCAGTATACAGAAGGAGCCTAAACTCAGTCAACAACTGACTGCATATTGACAGTTTTGACAAAGACACAGAATCTGCCTTTATCTTAGAGACAGTTCTATCTTACAGAAGTATAAACAGAACACTGAGCAGCAATATGGCCGATTGTCCTTCTCTGCATAAGCCTTTTGGTCCTAATAGAACAGGTGTCGACGTATTTGGAAATACATTCATGATCTTAACAAAAGCATTCCTTTTAAGATGGTCTAGGGTACTTGACTTTTTTACTACTTTGTTTTGGAAGAGCTTTCTTGAAAGCAGAAAAACTGAATTACGAAATCTTTAAAATGTATCAGTAGGTTGGGTTGTCTTCTAAACTAGAAATCCAGAGATTGTTCAAAGATGTAATGTCCTCAGGTATGGAAGAGTCAAGCTGGGAAGGGGCTCAGCCAGGTGGGTGTGAATAGCGTGGAGTGGGGGACGCTTAACTTGGGGGGAACCTGTTCAAGTCCTGCGTTTTGTAGGCTCAGTCCCTGGATCTAGTCCGTATGGGAGAGTGAAGTCTTCTCTCCGGTGGACACACGTGAACCAAGCTCACGGTTCAGGATTACAAACAGGTTATGGTCTTGCATGTTATTTTTACTCAAAACACTGATCGTGTGCCTGCTATGAGTCTGGCTCTGTATTAAGAGTTTCAGCTAATCACTACAGTAACCTGATGGGGTGGATACTGTCCTCACTTGACAGAGGAGGAAACTGAGGCATGGGGGCATTCAGTACTTGTGTAAGGTCACACAGCTTGGGAATGGCTGAGCTGGAGCTGAGACATCCATATGTCCACTCCGAAGCCTGAACAACCTCCCCCAAAAGCCCTTTTCTCTCTGTCCATGATGGCAGCCCCGTCCCCGGACAGTGCTTGGCCCTCAGAGTGCCTCTTTTTTGGCCTCCTCTGGTCTTTAGACTTGATGCCTTGTTCGAGACATCGGACCCTGGAGTAGGGAGACTTGTGCTTCTCACTGTGATCCACATGTGTTGGTTTCTGAGTTGAACCAGCAGGAGGCAGTTCCATTACTTTCATCTTCCAGATCTTTGGGCCACTGGCTGTAGCTGCCACCGCCAGCCCCAGCGATAGAGGGAATCAAATTACTGTCAGCCCCTAGTGCTCTGAAAACTGGTTGGTTGTCTAGATCCAAAGTCTTAGGACGAAAGACTAAACTAAAATTGCCACCCTCCTTTTCCAGTCCGGGTGTCCTGGCTACATCCTGCCCACTGATGCTGAAGGTTGCCCCAGAACTCATTTTGTGCTCAGCTGTCAACTGCCACCCAGTGACGTGCCACCATCACAATCAGCCCCTCATGGTGTTTTCAGCTGACAGAATGGCTCCTTCTGCCTCTTAGTTGGGGATGTTTTAATGAGGTGAAATACATCTTAATCTCAGGACATGAATTTTAGTTTGTTTTTTAGCAGTTCAGGTTTCTCTGTGATCCCTTTTAAAAAAAATCTGTTTATTTCTGTACCCCTGGAAAGACACTAAAGTTATCCAGGGAGGAAAATGAAGCTCATATTTAAGAAATCCATTTCATAGACTAATTTATACTTAGATTCATCAAAAATAAAGCAGAAATGCAACCTGGTTTTATTTTTTTCTAAGGAGTAGAGATCGCCTTCTCTAGCCTTTAACTTGATTCATAAAGAGATTTAAACCTTGAAATAATGTTAGATCAAATCCACTAAAAATGTACATCCATAATGTTTCAGAGTGGTTACAGATAGGATTTCCATGATCTGTGGAGCTTCTCTGTGAAATACTTAGGTAGGAGCAGGCTGACTTGGAGGTTCTGGATGGCCCCTGAATGCACCTCTCCATGGTCTCCACAGGGTGGGAATCCTGGGAAATTTTTAGGACAGTGGTGGTGTCTTTGACCCACCACAAAGATTCTGGGTGGGGCTCGGACACCAGGATATTTTTAAAAGCTCCTCAAATGATTGAGATGTGCAGCTGGGTTTAGGAGATGCTGACCTAGAGGAATTAAGAACCAGAAAATACCTAAGTTCTTCCTCCCCCACCTGTATGGGCCAGTCAAATCAATCACTCCTAAGAGACTTTTAGAAAGGAAAACAAGCTCTTCTACGGAGTGCATGAGGCTAGAAAGGAAGGGTGACTCCGAATGCCTACTCCCTCTTCTGCTTTTGGTCTCAGGGCAGGGTGCTCTCTCGTGCAAGGCCTTCTCCCTCAGTACACGTGTGACTGGTGCTGGGTGCTAGGCTGGCGGCTTCTCCAGAACAGGAACAGCAGACCTTTTCTGTAAAGGACCAGATAGTAAATATTTTAGGCTTTGCCAGCCAGATGTGGTCTCTGTCACAACTACTCAACTCTGTGTGCTGTGTGAAATCAGCCAGAGACAATACCTGAATGATTGTGACAGTGTTCCAATAAAACTTTATTTACAAAAACAGATTTTGGCCCATGCCACTGTAGTTTGTGAACCCCAGCTCAGTCAGGAATGTGGTTTGAGAGGTCTGAGTCAGAAGAAGAGAGCTGAGGTTTTTCTTTATGTCTTTTTCCTTCCATTTTTTCCAAAATAAAAATAGCATCATTCCTCCTTAATTATATACAGAATACACTTATTGTAAAAAATTAAACGTTACATAAAAGTATAAAGAATATAGTAAAAATCTGAAATTCAGCCACCCAGAGAAAACTATCATTAGTTTCCTCTAGTCTCTCCTTGTGCACATATACACATGCACACACAGTTTTACATATATGAGATTATATTATATATGATATTTTTATGGTGAGTGCCTTTTTAAAAATTCAGTTTTAAAAAAATTTCTTTCCTTACCCAGGAAACATACAAATACATTTATTATTTTTCATTTATTTTTAAAAATGGGATTGTATTACAAGACTTCTCTACATTTTGTTTTTTCTCACTTAACAATGCATTGTGCAAATCAGTACATATCCACTGGTAAACCTCAAAACCATTTTTAAAATTGCTGCACAATATTCCCCAGAGTGAATGTGCCACATTTTACCCAACCACTGTACTGGTGAAGACATTCATGTTATTCCCAATTTCTTTCTGACAGTCTCTCTACAGCATTCAGCACTCGTTCTTGAAACCTGCATTTTACCAGGTATTATGGGTTGCATTGTGTCTCTGCCCAAAATATATGTTGAAGCCCTAACACCTGGTACTTAATGAATATGATCCTGTTTGGAAATAGGCTCTTTGCAGATGTAATCATGTTATGATGAGGTCATCAGGGTGGGCCCTAATCCAGTATGACTTGTGTCCTTAGAAGCAAAGGAAAATGCTATGTGAAGAGAAAGACACAGAAAAAATGCTATGAGATGATGGAGGCAGAGATCAGAGCGATGGAGCTGCAAAACCAGGAATGCCAAGGACTGACAGCCATTACCAGAAGCCAGGAAGAGGCAAGGAAGGATTCTAATTAGAGCCTGAGTGGGAGCATGGCCCTGCTGACCCCTTTGATTTCAGACTTCCAGCCTCTAGAACTGTCAGAGGATAAATTTCTGTTGTCTTAAGCCATCCAGTCTGTGGTTCTTTGTTACAGCAGCCCCAGGACACTCATACCCTTGGCTTCTGTGACATTTTATTTTCCTACTGCTCTGTCCATTGCTTCTCTGCCTCTTCTTTCTCTTTTCACCCTTTAAATGAAAGTATTTCTGAAGGACTAGTTATGGCTCTCTCTTCTTCTCCATCTATACTTTCTCCTTTAGCAATTCCTTTCATTTTCATGATTTTACTATAAGCCCAGATGATTCTTGAGTCTTGTGTTAGCTAGGCTATCAGTTGCAAAGAATGGGAACTCCCTCAGGCCACTTTTAGAAAAGGGTGCTTAACACTTTACACTCATTAGCAAGGCTACTATGAAAAAAAAAAAAAAAAACACCCCAGAAAATAATAAGTGTTGGTGTACATGTAGAGAAATTGGAACCCTTGTGAACTGTTGGTGAGAATGTTAAATGGAACAGCTCATTTGGAAAACAGTATGGAGGTTCCTAAAATAATTAAAAGTATAATTATCATAAGATACAGCAATTTCACTTCTGAGTATATACACAGAAGAATTGAAAGCAGGGTCTTGAAGAGGTATTTGTACACCTATGTTCTTAGCAGCATTACTCACAATAGCTAAAAGGTGGAAGCAACCCAAGTGTCCATCATTGGATGGGAAATTTTGACACATGCTACAGCATGGATAAACCTTGAGAACATTATGTTAAG
Source organism: Cynocephalus volans (assembly GCF_027409185.1). Lineage (NCBI taxonomy): Eukaryota > Metazoa > Chordata > Mammalia > Dermoptera > Cynocephalidae > Cynocephalus > Cynocephalus volans. Next base: position 186,222,399 of record NC_084460.1, read on the forward strand.
TGAAATAAGCCAGTCACAACAAGACAAATACTGTATGATTCTGTGTATCCGAGGCACCTAGAGTGGGAAAATTCATAGACACAGAGAACAGAATGGTGGCTGAGAGGGGCCATCATTGTTTAACGGGCATAGGGTTTTAGTTTTGCAAGATGAAAAGAGTTCTGGAGAGAGAATCTTAAAGACCAAACAAGGCTGAGAAGCCCACTTGTGTGTGGATGCTGGGAGTAGCTTCAGGGCATGGACTCAAGAGGCACTACCAGATGCATCTACTATACCCACAATCCAAGTGGCTGATAGATGTCTCTACCTGGAGGTTTTGCAGGTACCTCAAGCTCAATAAGCTAAACATTTAGCTCATCTTGATTCCAAAACTATATTTCCTCTTGGTGCCAATATTTCCGTTGATATCATATGTAATTATTCAGGCCTTCTGCCTTGGCACTGTCTTAAAAACTTTTTTCTTATTTCAAAAGTAATGTATGTTCATAAAAAAATTTGTAGAAAATACAGATAAGTAAAAAGATAAACATAAAATCATCAATAATCTCTCTGCCTAGAAATAATCATTAACATCATTTTAATGTATTTTGCTTTTATTTTTCTACCTAGTTATACATCTAATTAGAAATATTGTTTTCTGATTTAATTTTTATGTAACCCTAGACTATGAACATTTTCTCATGTAATCAAACATTCTTCAGCAACAACATATTTAATGGCTACATAGCAGTCTATTGTATGAATGTACCATAAAATTAAAAAATCTCTTAATGTAAGATATTTAGATACATTTTTCAGTTTATAAGCAATGTTGCAGAGAATGTCCTTGTAACGATATCTTTTTTTATATTCATGATCAATTCCTTAGGAGGTACTCCCAAAGGTAGAATTACATGCCAGATCAAAAGGCATGTAAATTTTTGAGTAACTTTTAATTTACCTTTACTATTCTTTTAATTCTTTTGCCGATCTGAGAGAAAAAAGATATTTCATTGTCATTTCAATTTATTTTTCTTTAATTACTGAAGAGGTTGAGCACTTTTAATATATTTATTGAATATTTTTGGTATTTTTTTCCTTTATTGACAATTGACTTTTCATGTCTTTTGCCCATTGTTCTATTTATTGGGTGTTTGTCTTTTTCTAATGCATTCTTGGTGTTGTATTATCCTGGGTTCTCCAGAGAAACAGAACCAATAGGATGTGTGCATGCTGCCCTGGCTCCTCCTGAGCCACTGTCCTCTCCATCATCTAGAGACCCAGTAATGAAAGGGTTAGCACCCACCTCTGCAGGGGGCCTCTAGACCCTGTTCCAATGCCTTGGCTATAGTCCGTTCCCACTGCTTGGCCCCATGACACAAAACTGTTAAATAGTTTGAATATAACTCCTGGCTAAAAGTTACTTTCAAAACAGAAATTTACAGGCATTAGGTCAGTCATATCCTTATCTTACTTTTTAGCACAGTAGTCCCCCCTTACCTGTGGTTTAACTTTCCATGGTTTCAATTACCTGTGGTCAGCTGTGGTCCGGAAACAGGTTAAGTACAGAACCATAAGCTATTCTGAGAGAGAGAAAGAGAGGGAGAACACATTCACATAACTCTTATTACAGTATGTTGTTATAATTATCCATTTTATTAGTTATTGTTATTAGTCTCTTGTGCCTAATTTATAAATTAAACCTTATCATAGGTATGTATGTATAGAAAAAAACATAGTACATATAGGGTTCAGTACTATTTGAGGCATCTACTGGCATCCACTGGGGGTCTTGGAACGAATAAGGGTGAAATAAAAGGGGATTAATGTATTAAAAAAAAAATCCATTGTTTTCTACTTTCACGACTCATCCATATACTTTAAGCATAAACAACTTGGTTAAAGTCTATTCCCAATTTTTCTAGTGTAGGGGAAGAAAAAATAAGTTTTCCTCTACCCTTCATAGTTCCTAGTTGGGATGGACTCCTGTAGCAAAAGACAGATTAACAAGAGAAAAAAACCTGGAAGTTTATTAACATGTATACCTCATGTGTGTGTAGGAAACACCCAGAGACAGGCTCAAATCTCAAAGAGCTGGCTTTCAATTCAGGCTTAAATACCACCTTCAGCTGAAACAAACAAACAAGGGTGTGGGGGAGAGCAGTCATGGGGAGGTGACCAGGAAAAACAGGATAAACAAAGGTAAGGTCTGTTGTGCAGGCTTAAGTCTGTGCCTTCTCCATTGGCAAGAGTCTCCAGTGATTTAGTCATTTTTCTCTTCCTGGTACAGAGAGGGAGACACCCTCACAAATGCAGGGTTCCTTTTTAGATGTACGTTTCCCTTACACAAGAGGAATTTCCACTGTTTTCAGAACTTCTCCTGTGTCAGCAGTTTCTCAAAATAATCCTTATGCCAAAAAGGTATATTTTGGGGTGGTATATTCTTCTCCTACACTGGTCATCAAAACATAGGCACACATTATCATATAGCAGTTATGACATGGATTTTGGGATCAGACGAGCTTTGATTTTGATTTTAGTTTCTGCTATTTCCTAGTGTGTTTGATCCTTGGCATGTTATGGCAAGTTATACAACTTCTCTGTGCCTCAGTTTTCTCATCTGTAAAATGAATAAAATCATATCTACTTCATAGTTGTTAGGGATAAGTGAATTAATAGGTACAAACACCTTGCCCCAAATGCTCCCTACATGCTGGCTGGCCACTGTTATATATTTCAGTTGAATTCTTGTGGATTCATTCAACACTGAGTGTTACTTTTTCAGGATGTTGGAAGCTGTAGCTGTTAATTCCAAAAGAGCTTCTTCTATTGCTTTAGAGTACCTTTACTTTTTATGAGTGAATTTCAGCTCCGTGCCTTTCTGTCTTATTTTGGGGGACAGAGATTCTTTCCCTAATGAGCAATTGATTTAAAATCATAGAAAATAAAGAAAAAACAGGTTGTGAAAGTGAAAAACAAATTTAATGCTTGAATTTTGTATCTATGGTCTTGACTCTCTTTGCCTATACAGTTGGAGGGAGGAGGTGATCACTATGAACCTTGCACATAAAGGTTGCATAAAAAAAACAATGTGCACATTGAGCACAAAGAAGTGTAGTTTTCTCATGCTGAAAAGACTATAAGTGCCTCAGAGTCGAACCCTTGATTTTAAATCTTTAATCACTGGTATAGTGACTCCTATTCTGCTCAGCCATGTTTTTTCTTTTCTTTTTTTTTTTCTTGATAAGTTTGTGTTTTTTAATTGAAAGAGCACACACAGCTTAAGGACAAAAGCAACAGCAGCCTTTATTCTAAAAAGGCCAGGATGTAAAGACGAAAAGACAGGCTTTGTGGTGTGTGCATGCCTGTGTGTGAGTATGTATCTGTGCGTGTGTGTGTGTGTGTGTGTGTGTGTGTGTGTGTGTGTGTGTGTATGCGAAGAAAATAATGGTGCCAAGGAGATGGAAACACCGAGCAGGAAAAGGAGGTAGGAAGCTTCCAGAGAAATGCACAGTTCTCACCAAGACAGTTTGTTGAACCACTTGGTTCTTCCTTTAATCACACGTAGACCGAAGGAGACATGATTACAGATTGTATATGTAGTTTTCAAAAAGATTGTGATCATTTTCATACATGAGTACTTCCTTTATGGACATCTAATCATGGTTAAAAGTTTATTTGATTTGTCTTGGGGAAGAAACTAGAAATATTTCTGATATATGGGAAAATTTTTTTGTAAGTGACAAGGATGAAAGATTCTTTTCGAAGAGCATTTGTGGATAAGACTTTGTTTCACTCAAAAAATAATATAATAGAATTCCCAGGGTCTTCTTTTATTTTACCAGCATAATCTTGATGTCAACTGAGGTCAGCTGTCCTTTGAAATTTACCTAAATTTGACCTAAACTGTGTTCCATTCGTACACAGTCTCCCACTAGGAATTGTCTGAGGGAAAGATTATCCTGGTGAAATGTAAGTTTAGGGGCGGGAAACAATTGCAATGATTGTATGTCTGCATACACGTGTCTCAGTTCTAACAGGCCGATATAACAGAGTACCGTAGCCTGGGTGACTTGTAAAAAGCAGAAATTCATTTCTGACAGTTCTGGAGGCTGGGAATTCCAAGACCAAGGTGCCAGCAGATTCAGTGTCTGGTGAGGGCCTTCTTCCTGGTTTAAAAACAGCTGTCTTCTCACTGTGTCCTCACATGGTGGGAGGGGCAAGGGAGCTCTTTGGGGTTTCTTTTATAAGAGCGCTAATCCCATTCATGAGGGCTCTGTCCTCATCAGGTAATCATCTCCCAAAGGCCACACCTCCAGATACCATCACATTGGGTATTAGGTTTTAACATATAAATTTTGGGAGGACACAAGCATTCAGTATATAGCAACGTACAACACATGCATATACATGTACATGTTGAGAGCAAGTGGCATAATTTCATTTGTTTGATGAAATAATTTTTAAGTAAAAACACGAAAACCTCAACAAAGCCAAGAAAGTTAAAAACAAAAACAAAACCCCAAACAACCCTTTTAATATGGTTTCTTTTTGAAATAATTACAGGCTGAATTTGTACTCATCTAACCAAGAGTGTCACTTTTGGCTCACTGTAGTTATTGTCTCAATGAGTGTTTTTGTTCTTCATTTAAATAGAGTTGGTGGCAGAGCTGGGACTCAAACATGGATATTATGGCACTCAAAGGTCACACGCTGAAGTGGGCCTGGATGCTTCATCCAATGTTATGGAGAGAATTGGGAATTTTATCTGAGTCCCCATGTTTGCTCCATTACCATCAGCCACATCAAACCTACCAATGTCACCTCACTACTTGGAATCCTTGGTTTCCTGCCTGTTGCTTTTAGCATAAAGCCCAGACTCTTCTAAATGGCCAGCAAGGCTCTAGGTGGGGAGGCTCTGCTCCACACTGCTCATCTCTCTGCATTTCCCTGACGTATTCCATGCTGTAACCATGATTAATTGCTTTTTTGTAAGCGTCCCACATTTTCTCTTGCCTCTGAGACTTTGTCCCTGCTATTCCCTCTCCTGGAGTGCTCTTGCTCATCTTCATACCCACATAAACCTTGTCCTTCATGTTTTAGCTGAAATATCAGTTCCACAGTGAAGCCTTTCCTGACCCCCTCTGCACCCGAACTCTCTTCTGTGCCCAGAAGACTTTTTTAGCAATTCACACACTCTGTTGGTTTCGAACTCCCACTGCCCTCTTAAATCATAAACCCAAGGTCATCCTGGAAGAATCAAGGAGATAGCCACAGCAATCAAGACTTCCAGGAGAAGCAGGTAGTTAAGCCCACTTGGTCACTCTTCAGTTGCTCCGTTTGACCAATGCAGGAAGAACTGATCCAGAGGCCATCAGCAGAAGACCACCGTTTCAGCCCGTCGATGTCTGTAATCATATTGCTAGTCCTGAATGTTTACTTCATGAGAGCCGGGAAATAGTGAGCAATAACAGAACTTGATGATGAGCTTTCTTTAGTCTTTGAGTATATATCTGAGTATTTATCTGGCAAGGGCTGTAGTGTACCTATAGTGTGCTACCCCCAAACACAGACACCTTTGTAATTTAGTCTTTGTTGAATAATCCTGTGCACTTATGTTCTGTGTATTCCTTTATGAAACATGTCAGGAGAAGACAGAATCATGGATGCAATTGGACAAAATCTAAATCAATCAGTTATTTAAACTGTTATAAATCAATTGAGGTAAGAGGTTAAGTTTACGTAGCCCCATTTGCTCAAAAAATGTACTAACTGATTGTCATTTAAATGTGATGTTTCCAAATCACATTTAGGTCAGCCTTGTAGGCCAACATGTGGTGTCCTCCTTGTTCCATCTGCTGCAGCCACGCCAGCAAGCTTTGCTGTTGCTCAGACATGCCAGGTGCATCTTGCCTCTAGATCCTGCTGTTCTCTACCTGACATGCTCTCCCCCATCTATAGGTTTGGCTTATTTAGATCACCTCCTTCAGGTGTCTTCTCAATGTGATCTTATCAACAAGGCCTCCCCTGACCACTTGACTTAAAATGGAACTCCCTTTTCAAAAAGCCAAACATGAAGTTACCATATAACCCAGTAAAACTACACCCATGTATATACCCAAGAGACATGAACACATACTTCCACACGGAAACTGTATATGAATGTTCACGGCAGCCTTATTAATCATAGCCAAAGATGGAACAACCCAAATGCCCATCAACAGATGAATGGATAAACAATATGTGGTATGTACGTGTAATAAAATATTACTGAGCCATAAAAAATGAAGTACTGATACATGCTACAACATGGATGGACCTTAAAAACATTATGCTGATTCAAAGAAGCCAGACACAAAAAGCCACATGTTGTAGGATTCCATTTATAGAAAATGCCCAGAACAGGCAAATCCATAGAAATAGAGAGTTGATTAGGGTTGCCAGGAGCTGGGGAGAGTGGGCAGGGAGTGAATGCTAATGGGTATGTGTTCTTTTGGGGGCAGGTAACGAAAATGTCCTGGAAGTAGATAGTGGTGATGGTTGCACAGCTCTGTCAATATACTAAAAACCACAGGATTGAACAGTTAAAAAAAATTAATTTTATTAATTATATCTCCTTAAAGCTGTTATAAAAATATTTGAACTCTCCTTCCTGTTGGTACTCTTCATCCCCTGTTCCTGCTTTAGTTTCCTGCTAATCCCTACCTGACATACCATTTATTTATTTTACTGTCTCACTGCACTGGATTATAAGCTTCACGTGGTCAGAAATTTTTGTCTGTGTCGTTCACTCTTTGTATCCCTTGGGCCTAGAATGGTGAATACAGTAGGTGCTTAATAAAGTCGTGTTGAATAATTGATTGAATAAATGTGACTATTTATGCATTGGATCTGGCACAAGAATGTCATTTGAAAAAGATGATAAAAGGATGGTTGCTCAGATAAGGAAAAGAGAAAAATTTGAGACTCTTTTGCATTAGATTCATATTTTAAAAAAAGACTTAATAAAACCAGGTTTTGATTGAAAACCTGGACTTATGACTTTGTAAGATGTACGACCTTACTCTCAGTGAACAATTGAAGACTCCTTTCTGGGACCACTTTGCATATAACTGTGTGGTCCCAGCAACTAGTGTTCAGTCTTCCGCTCTTTCTTTCCCCCAGAAAAAAATTGATTCCCTGATGTTTTAAAATATGGTATATAATAGAAAATTTGAGGTTCAGTAAAGCCAACAGATTAGGAGACAATTGCCATTGAAAAGATAGTTTGTTACTCACAGTTCCCAAGAGAAAGGAGTATGCCACGCCATGAAGACCACACAGGAAAGCACCAGGGTAGGTCAGGAGGCAGAGGGAGGGATGGATGGGACAGGGCAAGCAGATTTAGGATTGGTTAGTTTGAATAATTTCAGCAGATCTGAGGGCAGAAGGGCTGTCCCTAGTTGTTTGGTACCTGGCCCTGGTGTGATTAGGGCAGGTGGATAGCAGTCTGGAGTGTGAGAGTCATAAAGGAGGTGGTTGGGGGTGTGGGCTCTGGGTTGGTTGGTTTACATTTGAAAAGCACGCTCTGAGGCAAGTTGTTTACTATCTCTTGGAATTGGCTAACCCTGGGAGGGTCAGTCCCTCCAGGATCAGTAAGCCTCCAGATGTCAACCCTCCAGGAATACAGATAATAAAAGACATGGTTAATACACCTGAAAGGTAAATAGCACTAGATCTTAGATCTTGGGAACCAAGGTCATCCTGGAATGCAAAGGTATTTGGGGGTAGTGGTGGAATGGGCAGGAGGCCTTCCAAGGAGAGGTTCCTTGGGGTGGCCACGCACTGAGGAATTAGGTCTGAAAAGCAACAATTTTAGTGAGATAAAACAAGCCAAGTCTGTAAGAACCTCGAGTCCATGAAAATACTGAAAAGATACTGGAAGACAGTATTGTAATTTGTGCATAGAGTGGTTATAATGTACTGATGGACTTAAATATAATTTGTTTAAGGCATACTGTAAAATGATTAAACTAAACTGTGAGCTCCTCACTAAAATTTTAGCCAAGAACCGTGTGTTATTACTCTACGTACTTTCAAACCTGTTCACATGCTCATGTTGGAGGCTGTGAATGTATGCAGTGCTTTATTACTCTGGTCAACAGGTACCTTACTGAGTAACGTGTTTCATAATTGTGAAAAGTGAGGGTTGGTCTCTAACAATACATAAATTGTACTTCAAATGCTTAGCTTACACACACACACATACACGCATGCACACACAGAGCTAGATCTGCCAATCCAAACTCCTAAAATGTCACTGCTGCCCTGCTCTTGTAATCAGGGAAATAACCTTGGCTCTTACTTTAAAACATTTTGTCTCAGTAAAAGATTAAAAAAAATCAGGGCAGCATTGTTTCCCTCAGCCTTGTTTCTTTGGTGATCTTTACTCCCTGCCTCCCAGGCCCAGTTCTGAAGCCAATAAATGTTTCAAAAGACAGCAGATGACCTCAATTATTCCCTGCAGCTTGAAGTCCAGCCAATGCCTGATTTTACTGCCCCTTGTTGCTTGGTGACACTTGGAGGGGCCAGTTTATGAAGATGGTGATTAAGTGGCCCTGAGTGATTCCAAGCAACAACCCACCTCTGAAGCCCTCTTCCTGGCTATATTCTGGAGAATGGACGCTGGAACAAAATGACAATTCTGCAGAGGCAGGAAGAGAAAGCAGCAAGGTGAGACTGAGAATTTCTAAAGCCACCTCAAGCAGGAGCCTAGTTTGGTCTCCTACATAATGTCTCTGTTTAAGTGAGAGATGGTTGAGGTGGATTCTTTGCTTTATTTAAAGTATAAGCAAAAATGTGAATTTGGTCTGAAGGGAAGGCAAAATGGTAAATTCTGGAACTCATAGAGATCTTTCAGGGGTGTATTAGTTCATTTTCTGTTGCTAATAATAGAATACCTGAAACTAGATAATGTATAAGAAACTGTAATTTATTTCTTACTATTTTGGAGGCTGGGAAGTCCAAGGTCCAGGAAGTACATCTGGTGAAGACCTTCTCAGTGGGAACTCTCCACAAAGTCCCGTGGAGACACCAGCGATCACATGGTGAGGAGGGGGAAGGGTGCTTTAACATGCTCACTTGCTTTCCTTATAAAGCCAAGAGAGCCACTCCAGTGATAACCCAGTAAGCCATTACTCCTGGAATGGATTAATCCATTCATAAGGACAGAGTCCTCATGATCCGATCACCTCTTAAAGGCCCCACCTTTCGAATACCATAGTTGGATATCACGGCCTCGTAACATGTTACAGCGGGGGTCACGCTTCAATGAGTTATGGGGGAGGAGGTCCGACCCACAGCAAGAGGTCATGAATATTTGTGTGTGGAAGTCAGGATTCGAACCCAGGCCATATCATACATAAAGCCCACAACTCGTCCTCTCTCTCCCTGTTGATATGCAGCAGGAGGGTGTAAATATTGTAAGTGCTCCTACGACCACTCGTTCTCCTCCTCCCCCTCCTCTTCTGCCTCCTCCTCTCCTTTTCTTCTCTTATTCTTGTTCTCCTTCTTCCTCTTCTTTCTCCTCTTGCACCACCTTCTTTCTTCTTCTCATTGTTGTAAAACTACCACTTACTGATGTCTATGTCCCAAGCATTGTGTCCAGCACTTTACCTACGGTGTCTCATTAAAGTCATACAATTGGTATTATCACCCCCATTGTACCTTGAGGAAACTGATGCTCAGAAATCTTATGTGGCTCACCTAAGTCCTCACGGGTAGAAAAGGGAGGGGATCTATCCCCATATTTTCCTGACTTCAAAGCTAATGCTGTTAACTCTTTGATATCTACTTAACTGTAAGCAAATCATGCAGAAAAAAAGCACATAGTTTTCTCCCTTGGTGTGGCTTAGTTGTCCTCAGGCCTTATTGTAGGTTTTGCAAAATTTCAAGGTAAGTAGTGCCTGCCCTGATATGTTTTCATATGTATGTAGATTGGGTTGGCCTTACCTTTATAATAACTGCCACAGTTCTGGTCCCCACAGTGAGCTGGTCATTCTTCCTGCACGTGGGGGGCTCAGCACGGCTGGTGCCTGACTCTCTGAGATCCCCTGCTGGAGCTACTGAAGTGGTGCTACTGTCCCCCCAGGACCTCTGCTTCCTTTAGGGTCTCATATGGCACAGCTGCGCTTCATCTTTAGTAGTAGTGATCTCTGGAAAATAATTTATGTCTATAAAACATAAATTATGGCTTTTAATTGGCCACCATTATTTTTACCTTGTTACATCAGTAATACATGCTTGAAGATTTTTTTTCCTTCTTGAAGTAACTTGTCTTGGGATTCCCTGGTGGGAAGACCCACCAGGACGTGAAATGCACATACTGTGAAGACATTCACATAAAGGCATAAATTCCATTGACCAAAGCTGCGCCCTGTGCACAACTGCTGGAAGAACTCCTAGCTCGCATGCTCTCGATCGATGGAACAGAGATGGATCATTCTTCCAAGTGAGAGGGTAACGGTGGCCTTTAATCCAAGAGTAAAACCGGCACTAACTCTGACTAGAAACCAAGAAACATGTCTGATTTAAAGCAATGTCTGTACCCTGGGAAGCACCCTGTTTTCCCTGATGAGCTGGGTTGCTCAATTTGAAACTCTAATTAGCTTTCTATTTTTATTTTCTTATTTCTTTCCTCTTCCAAAATTATTTTTAGAATAATTTGACATCAACAATGAATAATATAGACTAACGTATTAGCATGTGGCTCAACTTAAAGTTTTATTTTTCCTCTGAAGCTTTTGTGGTGAGCTGTACAGAGGGACTGTGAGGGCAAGCCTGGTAACCACGGCAACAGCACTGCCATCAACCAAGTGGCTCTCAGAGCTTAAGGTGCTCGGGCTGGCAGGCTAATTTCTACAACAAAGCCTTCTCTGTGTTCAAGTGGGCACAGGAAAGCTGCACTTGTGGTGGTGACTGTGACAAACTTTAGCCCGAGGACCAGTGAAGGAAGAATGTGAGTCTTAGACTTAATTATTTTATGAACAGATGAACGAAAGACATTACCAAACCTGGTGAATGCCCCCAAGTAACTCAGCCCTCCTCTCCTAAACGATATCATTGCTTCATTTGACACACTCCTGCCTGAGCACATTTAATGCTCCTCATCCGAATAGTCTGGACATGTTCTTTAAACATTTCTTGTTGTGTGTACAAAGCATGCAGACACCAAGCTGTCTCAAATGTCTAGCAGGAATGATAAAGCCATCCTTTCTAAGCTTGCTTTAAAATCACCCCAACTGTTAGAATATTATGTTTCCATTAGTTTCTGGCTTAGACAGTTCTGCCCTCAGAAATGAAGCAGGATTAAAAGTGGCAGCTAGTTTCACTACTTTTAAGGTTGTCTACTGCAGCCATATGATTAAGGGTGTTTATTGTCAACTGAGAGATAATAGAGCCCAAGTCAATAAAATGTTTGAGACTAGAAGGACTGAGCCAGAAAAGAGGTCAGTTTTGAATACTAGAGAAAGAGGAGTGTTTAGCTTGAAAATGTAGTGACAATAAAATGTGTCTGAATTCCATTTCATTTTGATCTATGACAACAACTGCATTGGAGGTTACAATGGTAAAATCCTAGACTTTGTGGTCAGATCTTAGTTTTCTTATTTTCCAGGTGTGTGATTTTGGGTGAAGTATCCGACCTTTTTGGCCGGATAAAATGAGGATAAAAATGATACCTCAGAATGTTGTGAAAAATTAAGTGAGATTATTCACATAATATGCTTAGCACTGTGACCAGTCAGGGTTCAACACGGTCTTCTATACATAGGTCTGTGCTTAATGACTCAACTATAGCTAAGTTAATAAGTCCATGTGCACATTTCTTTGGAAAATATTGCTGCAGAATAGAATGTGTTGCTGAAAGAGTACAGAAAGAGTTGGCCTAACTCTTGGCTTGTCTTTGGAGTTATTCAAGATGTTGGTCTCCATGGGATTCACCATGGGATTAGTAAGCCATTCTTGTTGTGTTGTGCACAGCACCCTGCCTTGGGGATGATGGAAGGAATTTCTTTTCCTGTAGAGGAGGATTAGGAATGCACTTTGCAATAGTTCACCCCAGCCGTCCTTGCTTGAGGTGAATAGCGTTCCTTCAGCAGCTGCCTCACAGGGGTCTGGGCCAGGGAAAAGGGCCCACCAAGGAGAATCAGCGGAGGGTAGGAATTGCAGACCAGGTCAGACATACCCCCACCTGTGCTCTGGAACCTCTGGAATCTCTGGAGCCTCTGCAGCCATGGCAGGATTCTCTGCAGCAAAGCACCCTGTAGATCTTCAACTCAAGAATGAAGGCAGTTGAAGCTCTGACTGCATCTTCCCAAGGCTGGCTTGGTTTTGGTTGCTAAAGTCACAAGGGTGGGACCTGCCAGGGGCTTTTATGGTTTTGTGTCTAGGGCTACAGTACTTGGGAGAAAGGGTAAGGTCTGCCTTTGGCTCTGCTGCTGCATGGCTTGGGCCTTAGTGCCACAAAGAGAGCCATGGAGAATGTTAGTACCTAACCAACAGGGGTGGTGGAGGATTCCATGAAAATACACCCCAAATGCTTAGCACAGCTCACACTGCCGAGAAAGCCCTCAGTTCAAATTAGACATGGGTTGTTCCTGATGGGGTCTGAGGGCCTTTAATTGCCATAAGGGCAGTGTCTCCCTTCAACCCCTGCCCCCCGCAAGTCCCACTTGCAGCTCGGAATTAGGTGAATTCCCTTTGGGCTGGGTTGGGGCAGTTCGGGGGAGTTGTGGGATTCTGAGCTGTAGACACTGTCTCCCCCATTCCTGAAGGCCATCAATCGATGAGTAATCACCCTGGGCAACAAACTTGGGAAAGTAACCGGCTGTATTAGGTTATTAGGTTCCTAATGCCTTCAGAGGTCCCAGTGATAGGACCCAGGCACCCCTACAAAGTGGGCTGGGGCTAGACAGGCATTTGTAATTCTCTCTTTCTCTGTCTCGTCACTCACTGTCTCTGTCTCCGTCTCTCTCTTTTCTTGCTTTTTGCAATTCTCTCCATCTCTGTTGGTCTCTGTCACTGTCTCTCTGTCTCTCTTGTTTCCTGTTTATGTATGTCTCTCTGTGTGTCTGTCTCTCTCTGTCTCTGGGTGTCTCTGTTTCCCTCTCTTTCAGGAATGCAGCAATAGAAGCTTCAGAGGAGGGACAAATCACACCACACTCCAAAAGCACCAACTAACTTATAAACAACTATACGTCAACAAATTTGAAAATCTGGAGGAAATGGATAAATTTCTGGACACACACAAGCTCCCAAAACTGAACCATGAAGACGTAGAAAATTTGAACAGACCAATAACAATAAAGGAGATTGAAGCTGTTATCAGAAGGCTCCCAACAAAGAAAAGCCCAGGACGAGATGGATTCACAGCAGAATTTTACCAAACATTCAAAGAGGAATTGACAGCGATTCTTTACAAACTATTCCAAAAGATTGAAACGGACGCAAATCTCCCAAACTCATTCTATGAAGCAAACATCATCCTGATACCAAAACCAGGTAAAGATATAACCAAAAAAGAAAACTACAGGCCGATATCCTTGATGAATATAGATGCAAAAATCCTCACTAAAATACTAGCAAACAGAATACAGCAATACATACGTAAAATTATTCACCACGATCAAGTGGAATTCATCCCAGGGATGCAAGGTCAGTACAACATATGCAAATCAATAAATGTGATACACCATATTAATAAACTCAAACACAAGGACCATATGATCATCTCTATAGATGCTGAAAAAGCATTCGATAAAGTTCAGCACTCATTCTTGACAAAGACCCTCTATAAGTTAGGTATAGAGGGAAAGTACCTCAACATAATTAAAGCCATATATGCCAAACCCACTGCCAATATCATCCTGAATGGGGAAAAGCTGAAAGCTTTTCCTTTAAGAACAGTAACTAGACAAGGATGCCCACTCTCACCACTCCTATTCAACATAGTGTTGGAAGTACTAGCCAGAGCAATCAGAGAAGAGAAGGAAATAAAGGCCATCCAGACTGGAAAAGATGAAGTCAAACTGTCCCTGTTTGTAGATGACATGATCCTATATATCGAACAGCCTAAAACCTCTACAAAAAAACTCTTGGAATTGGTAAATGATTTCAGCACAGTAGCAGGATACAAAATCAACACACAAAAATCAGTAGCATTTCTTTTCTCCAATAGTGAACATGCAGAACGAGAAATCAAGAAAGCCTGCCCATTTACAATAGCCACCAAAAAAATAAAATACTTAGGAATTGAGTTAACCAAGGAGGTGAAAAATCTCTATAATGAGAACTACAAACCACTGCTGAGAGAAATTAGAGAGGATACAAGAAGATGGAAAGATATCCCATGCTCTTGGATTGGAAGAATCAACATAGTGAAAATGTCCATACTACCCAAAGTGATATACAAATTCAATGCAATCCCCATCAAAATTCCAAAGACATTTTTCTCAGAAATGGAAAGAACTATCCAGACATTTATATGGAATAATAAAAGACCACACATAGCCAAAGCAATGCTGAGGAAAAAAAATAAAGCTGGAGGCATAACACTACCTGACTTTAAGCTATAATACAAAGCTATAATAACCAAAACAGTATGGTACTGGCATAAAAGCAGACACACTGATCAATGGAATAGAATAGAGCATCCAGAAATCAACCCACACACTTACTGCCATCTGACCTTTGACAAAGGCACCAAGCCTATTCAGTGGGGAAGGGACTGCCTCTTCAGCAAATGGTGCTGGGATAACTGGATATCCATATGCAGGAGAATGAAACTAGACCCATACCTCTCACCATATACTAAAATCAACTCAAAATGGATTAAGGATTTAAATATACACCTTGAAACAATAAAACTTCTTAAAGAAAACATAGGAGAAACACTTCAGGAAATAGGACTGGGCACAGACTTCATGAATACGACCCCCAAAGCACGGGCAACCAAAGGAAAAATAAACAAATGGGATTATATCAAACTAAAAAGCTTCTGCACAGCAAAAGAAACAATTAACAGAGTTAAAAGACAACCAACAGAGTGGGAGAAAATATTTGCAAAAATACATCTGACAAAAGATTAATATCCAGAATATATAAGGAACTCAAACAACTTTACAAGAAAAAAACAAACAACCCAATTAAAAAATGGGCAAAAGAGCTAAGTAGGCATTTCTCTAAGGAAGATATACAAATGGCCAACAGACATATGAAAAAATGCTCAACATCACTCAGCATCTGGGAAATGCAAATCAAAACCACACTGAGATACCATCTAACCCCAGTAAGGATGGCTAAAATCCAAAAGACTCGGAATGATAAATGCTGGTGAGGTTGCGGAGAAAAAGGAGCTCTCATACATTGTTGGTGGGACTGCAAAATGGTGCAGCCTCTATGGAAAATGGTATGGAGGCTCCTCAAACAATTGCAGATAGATCTACCATACGACCCAGCTATCCCACTGTTGGGAATATACCCAGAGGAATGGAAATCATCAAGTCGAAGGTATACCTGTTCCCCAGTGTTCATCGCAGCACTCTTTACAATAGCCAAGAGTTGGAACCAGCCCAAATGTCCATCATCAGATGAGTGGATACGGAAAATGTGGTACATCTACACAATGGAATACTACTCAGCTATAAAAACAAATGAAATACTGCCATTTGCAACAACATGGATGGACCTTGAGAGAATTATATTAAGTGAAACAAGTCAGGCACAGAAAGAAAAATACCACATGTTCTCACTTATTGGTGGGAGCTAAAAATTAATATATAAATTCACACACACAGACACACACACACACACACACACACACACACAGAAACAAAACCGGGGGGGGGGGGGAAGAAGATATAACAACCACAATTACTTGAAGTTGATACAACAAGCAAACAGAAAGGACATTGTTGGGGGGGAGGGGGGGAGGGAAAAGGGAGGGAGGTTTTGGTGATGGGGAGCAATAATCAGCCACAATGTATATCGACAAAATAAAATTTTAAAAAATTAATTATTATTGTCAGTAAAAAAAAAAAAAAAAAAGAATGATAGGGCACAGAATCAGTGTCCCAAGAGGAAGCAAATAGCACACTCAAATTAGGGAAACCCAAGAATTAATAAAAGCACTAAATATGAAGGAAGGGGTGGGGTACAGGGACACCACCAGGGTTAGTGCAGTAATTGGATGGGAGGGTAAGAGCCGTTACCACTGCTAGGACCAGAGGGATGGGTGTAATGGCCAGAGCCCCTGCAGCAGGGAGTCAAGGAAGTAAGTGCCAAGATTCCCTGCTCTTGCTCCTTCCAACCTCCTGCCGGGGCAGTCCTTTGCTGAGGTAATTTTGAAACTACAGAGCAAGGGAGCTCATTGATCACCAGGGGCATGTGGGTGGTCAGCCTAGCCCCCAAGGTGGAGAAGGCTGGGGCATCTTGGGGAGACACGTGGAAAGATGCCTGATCAGCCTCTTTACCGCTGCAGGTTCTCTGACAGATTGTGGAGCCTGCTGTTCTGCAGGTGGCTGGCCTTTGGGTAATAAGGACCTGTAGATGATGGCTTGGCACCACCCGCAATGCCTGTGCCTTGGTACAGCTTCCGTAACACTCACCAAACTTCCATCGACGGACTTTGCCAACTTTGGCAAAGGATAGAAGAATGTTGTAGAAAATATGGTACTTTTAGGTATGGCTGCAGACGCTTCCATATCCCGAGACAGCTCGCTCTGCCCTCTCCTGATAAGATACGCCTGCTGGGCTTCTGTCATGGGAATAATCAAAATTGCCTGTTGCCAGGGGATGTGACCTGTGGTGACTCTTCCTGGATAGCAGCAATCCAACTATAGTGTTAGTTTCTGGCACTGCAAGAAACCTTCAGTGTGACAGCTGTTCTCACTGGCTGGCATCTGGCAGCAGCGGCTCTTGTCACCTTCCTGCATCCCACCCCTTCTCCACCCCTAGCTACCTGTGGGACCTCCGCGCTCTGCCCTCCACCGTCCTTCTTCCTTCTTCCGTCTCTCTTTCCCTCCCTTCCTCCCTCTCTCCCTCTCCTTCTCCGTCCCCCTCTCTCATCCCTACTTGGACATTAAGTTCAGAGGCTGAGTTATTCCCACTCCTCGGTTCTTGGCCCATTTTCAGTGCTGCTTCATGCGAGGACCCTTTCTAGTTTTATCCTCTAATTCACATTTACAATAGCAAAAACAGTTACCAAGCCTTTCCAGTGCCACCTTCGCGCAGGTGTTGTTGTAAGGGCTTTCATTGTGTACATTCACTCTTTGCTCCCCACGTAAACCTGTTGAAATTGGTACCATGGTGGCCTTCAGCCTAAGGAACTCGCCAAGTTGCACATGGTGTCAGGGCTAAGCCCTGGGTGATCTGTCTTGTGGGAGCCTTGACCCCTGCTTTGTACTCCCTCCCCACAAACCCTCAATTTAATGTACATCATTTTGTTATGTGTTCTTACAAAATGGGTATCATTGTTTTGTAGTCATTTTTTTTATAAATAGGCATAAAGCTATTGTCATAAATCTGTTTCTTACTTTTTTCAGTAAGCAATATGTCTGAGATTCATGGCGTTAATGTGTACATTTAATCCATTGTTTCTCCCAGCGGCCAGCTACCTTGCGATTCTCCCGAAGGAAAGCATTCTACCCATTCTCTCTCCCAGTGCTGGACACAGGTTGCCTCTAGCTAGCACCCTGTCCCACAGATCAAGCTGTGATAAAGGTTCTCAAAACTATCTCCACAGGGAACTGTGTGTTTCTATACTGGGAGCAGAATTGCTCAGTTCACCAGGGATGCTGAGGCTGAGCTGGGCCAGACTGTGCCCAGAGTGCACCCCCCAACCTTCCCTCCCACCAGCAGGCATGGTCTCAGCATCCCCACATCCCTGCCAACACTTGGCATCTGTCAGGTTTTGAATTTGTGCCAGGCTAATAGGTGCAAAGTGATTTTCCGTGGTATTAATTTGCATTTCTCTGACTACTAACGATTTTGGGCATTTCTTCCAGTGTGTGCCACCTTTCACAGCCTGTTCCTCTGTGAATTGCTTGTAGTCATTTTACTATTAGGGTTGCTGGAATTTTCTTGTAGGTTTGCAGGGGTTTCTTGTTCTACATTTGCATTTCTCATTGATTTTATTTGTTACAAAATCTTCTCCCTGTCTGTCATGTATTGTCTTTGTTGTCAGTGACATTTCTGAACAAAATCTTTCATTTTCATGTACTCAAATTTATTAATATTTCTGTACATTTGAAGTTTTAAGAAGTCTTACCCAATCTGTAAATCTTAAAGATATTCTCTTATATCTCTTTCTGTTAACTTCATACTTTTACCTTTTTCAAGTAGGTATTAAATTCATCTGATGCTCAGCATTATTTATGTGTTAGGTGGAGATTTAATTATATTTTGCTTGACATACTTAGTTTCCCCAATACTATCTACTAGCCAGCGTGCTCTCTTCTTGTTGAGTTGTGTTTCCATCTTTACCATGTGTTAAATCTCCTGATAGGCACAGGTTCTACACTGCACCCTCTGTTCTGTCTCCTTGATAGATTTTCTACTTTGGGGCGCTGGCATAGTCTTTTAACGTTGAGGTATGTCTTAACATCTAGTAGCATGAATCTAATCTCTCACTTCACTTGGCCTTCTTGTTTTTAAGAACTCTTTTAGGTTTTATTTCTTGGTATTGCATGTCTCCAATTTATTCAATAGATATAATTTAAGAGTCATTAGTATCAAAATATCATATAGAAATAAGTTCAAGGTTTTGGAGCATTTGACCAGAACCAGAAACAGATTTTCCTAAATGTGTAACATTTGCCCATTATTTTTTTATTGTGGCATGGAATTAATTACCTGCACAGTGCTGTGCAACCACTACCTCTGTGTATTTCCAAAATTTTTTCGTCATCCTAAACATAAACTCTGTACCCATTAAGCAATAACTTCTCTTTATTCCTTTCCCCCATTCCTGGTAACCACCAAAACATTTTTATCTTTTTAATTTATTTTTTCTTAATTGACCCATGATAATTGCATGTATTTACAGAGTACATTGTAATATTTGGGTACACTTGTACTGTTTTAGTTGGCTTTTAGAAGTTGATGTAGCTCTTTACAGACCTTTCTTCCTCCAAATAAATCCTGAAATAAGTTTACCATGTTCCTCAAAAGAGCCATCTGGAATTTTATTGTGATTGGATTGCATTTTTAGGTTAATGTAGGGAGAATGACATCTTTATTCTATTGTTTTCCCATCTGAGTCATTTTTCATGGATTCCTGACCTCTTCACATCCATTGACAAGGATCAAGAGTGAATCCCAAGTGCTTGAGGTAGGGTATTCCTGTGCCCAGATGAGAGCACAGATCCCCTGCTCTTTGGTGCTCCCTCCGTAAGAGTTTCAACAGGGCTCCAGAGAGAGCCTTGCTGCTGGGGTAAGGCTGCCCTCTCCAAGTATCCTGGCTCCATTTGCAGAGGTTTGAGGGAATCCGGATCCCAGTGCCCACATTCTCAACACACACGCTGGTGTTGTGTCCACCATGACCCATCCCTGGGTGCCTCTTTTCCACATTTGTGACGTCACCACAAGATGCCCTGGAATTCCAGGTGATTCCTCATCTCATTCCTAATCCCTGTAGGAGTCTGTCCATCCCCTATGTTTTCTGCATTTCCATTCTTGCCCAAACCCTTGAGCCATTCCACTGTGCTCTCTAGAGCACACTCTGCTAAACCTTGAGGTGAGGCAGGTGTCCGTCCTGCTCCTTACTGTCCCTTCCAGACCTCCTGAAACCCTTCAACTCTGAATCTCATGCCATTAGTCCATGTCCCCCCCCCGCCCCCTCCATTGTTGCCATCATGTGTTGGCCACTCATTTCTCAGTGATCTTGGCTCCTGGCTCACTGTCACTGTCTCCATCACCACTCCAGCCTTACTTCTTTATGATTTCAGTACATGTAGCGATTCTTCCAACAAGGACTTTCTAGTCCCCTGAGTCCCTCTTTTCCAATGATCATGTCTTGCACTCCCCAAAACTCCTCGCTCTTATGGTCCATAATACCCTAGACCCGTGCTGTCCAATGTGGTAGCCACTAGCCATCTGTGGCAGAGCAATAAAGAATTTGGTTCTTAATTGCACTAGGTACATTTTAGGTGCCTGTGGCTAGTGGCTACCATTTTGGCTAGAGCAGATCTAGGACATTTCCATCATCACAGATAGTTCTATCGGAATTTTCTAGCACTGCCCTGGGCTTTGTCATTACCAGTAAGTGCAACTACTCCACAGTCTCAGTGGTATGTCCCCTCTCTTGACCCACTACCTCCTGGCTTTTCTGCTCACCTTTGTTTAGCACCTGGACTCTGCCAATCCTTTGACCCTTCAAGGACCTACACACAGTTCATTGATCCTCCCCCTTTCACTGCCCCTCCCCTGTCTACCCTGTGGCCTCCCCTCTCTCCTCAGTTAACTTTCCAGGTCAAACATTGTCATCGTCTGCTTGCACATTTTCAACCCCATTTTCTTTTGCTTTATTGTGCTTGTTGTTTTACTGTGCTTGCTTGAGGAAACCACAGTCCTGATGAAGAGCAGTTTGCCACATACCCCTTGCCTGGGCCCATTAGACAGAATAGGTCTGGAGAAAAATACACAACAGCACTTTGTGGTCTCACTTAAAGTCATTACCATAAACATCAAGCTGGCCGTTAATGCCCGCTGCAAGTCCTCAGTGCTGTATCTTCCTGGTCCTTTCACTTTCCCTTCTCCTAGGTGACTATAGTCATGACATATTCTGGAAGTGTGTTGTCAGGTGATTTGTTGTTATGCAGACATCACAGAGTGCACTTATGCAAACCTAGGTGGTACAGCGTACTACACACCCAGGCTGTATGGTAGAACCTGTTGCTCCTAGTCTACACCCTGCCTGGCATGTCACTGGACTAAATGCTGTAGACAATTGTGACATAATGGCAAGTATTTATGTATCTAAACATAGAAAAGGTACAGTAAAAACATGGTATAAAAGATAAAAAATGGTACACCTGTATAGGCCACTTACCTTGAATGGAGCTTGCAGGACTGGAGGTTGCTTCGGGTGAGTGGTAAGTGGGTGGTGAGTGAATGCGAAGGCCTGGGACGTTACTGTGCACTGCTGTGGACTTATAAACACTGTACACTTTGGCTACACTGAATTCATAGAAAAAAATTTCTTTCTTCAGTGACACATTAACCATAGCTTACTGTAACCTTTTTACTTTAGAAACTTTTAATTTTTAAAAAACTTTTTGACTCATTTGTAATAAAATTTAGCTTAAAACACAAACACTGTACTTCTATACAAAAATATTTTCTTTCTTTATATCCTTATTTTATATTTTCTATTTTTAAACTATTTTATTTTTTACTTTTTAAACTTTTTTGTTAAGCACTAAGACACAAACACACGCATTAGCCTAGGCCTACGCAGGGTCAGGATCTCACGCTCATTGTCATCCACCTCCACGTCTTGTCCCCCTGGAAGGTGTCGATAACATGCATGGAGCCATCATCTTCTATGAAAAAAATGCCTCCTTCTGGAATACCCCCTGAAGGACCTGCCTGAGGTTGTTTTACAGTTAACTTTTAAAAATAGGTGGATGGAGCACACTCTAAAATAACAATAAAAAGTGTAGTAAATATGTATACCAGTAACACAGTCATTTATTGTCTTTATTAAATATTATGCACTGTGCATAATTATATGTGCTATACTTTTATATGATGGGCAGTGCAGTAGGTTTGTCTACACCAGCATCACCGCAAACACGTGATTATGTGTTGCAATGTGATATTAGGACAGCTACAACATTACTAGGCAATAGGAATTGTTCAGCTCCATTATAATCTTATGGGACAGCAAATGTCCTCAAAAGAATTGTCCGTGCCTGTTGTTCCTAATTCCTCTTCTCTTGTTCTATTTTATTAAATAAAATTTTTGCTTTGGGATAATTTTAGATTTACAGAAAAGCTGCAAAGGTAGTCTCATTCTATTTTATGCTCACTGTATTCAGCTTCTCCCCACCCGTATGATGGTCATTGATTAAGGATATGTACTGCATCCTGGAGGATGATGCCTGACCTTGCAGGCTGTCTCCTCCATGCTGATGCTTCAGTTGCATCTTCAAAAGGCGATTCCAATCCTTCCTTAGGTATGCTGCCTCCACGTGTGATAGAACGAAGGAATCGCATGCTGGGTAACTACTGCTACACTTCTTTCATTGTAAAGTGGGTCTCTTGACCCAACACAATGTTATGTAGGAGGCCTAGTTGGCAAATTAAAGATTCTTTAAGCCCTCAGGTAGTGATGCTAGCTGAGTCTTCTAGGCAAGAAAGGCAAACCCACATACAGGATATTTGTTAATGCTGGTTAAGATGAATTGCTACTTCTTCTGAGTGAACGGAGTCCAGTGTAATCAACTTGCAACCAAGTGACTGGCTCATCTTCTCAAGGGGTGATGGTGTACCGCAGGATCAGGGTTAGTCTCTGCTGCTGGAAGATTGGACATCGAGTAGTAGCAATAGTTAGATCAGCTGGTGAATAGAAGACCATGCTGTTGGACTCAGGTGTAACCTCCATCCTTGCCATTATGGCTACTTTGTTCATGAGTCCCCCAGTGTGGCTGGTAATAGAGGCTGTCCTTAGCTGGCTGGATCACTCTGCTTACTTTGTTGTTTAGTACCTCTCTCATGTTGGATACTTTCTTAGGGGCATTAACATGTGATTTAAAGGTCGTCATCCTTTGTGTCTACTCCTTTACATCAATTCAAATTCTTCCTCCAACTCTCTTATCTGCAATCTTTCAATATTTCTCATTTTCAGGCCCCTGATCAACCAGCCAAGCCATTTTGCATTGAGTTGAGACAGAAGCGTATTTGGGGTCATTCATCTCTATCACTTGCTTGGAATGCTATATTATTTTTAATTTACGATCACCGTGAGGTGCAGGGGAGTTTGCTGTTTCATTGGCTTCCATTTATCCTTCCCCGTGATGATGCTCGTGGAGATCTATCCCACAGAATATGAACCAATGTGGGCATTTCTGCTGGCTGTCAAGTATGTATGGTTCAATTATATATTAGGGGACTGGGAAAATGATTTTGGATGGGTCTTTGGACCTAGCAGATCCACTGAGATCCAGTCCTAGTCAAGGGTTCTATTTATTACCTGCAAGAGTCTCCCACTGTAAAAGGGGGATCATGGCGTTGCTGCATTTCCTTGGGTGCCAGTGTCACCTCAGACAGTGTCCAACAGCCTTGCAATGCTTGGGTATTTCTCTTTCTCCAGTATATGCTCACTTGAGTAAATAACCACAGGTCCCTTTGGGGAAGGACTTGGGGAATCATTACATTACACTCTTGCTTTGGGGTTGCAGGATCCTTCTTCATAAATCCTCTATTTCTCCTTTGGTTGCTGGGTTCTGGGTCTGAGAAGTAGCTCAGGTACAGAAAATGGGCAAGAGATCATGACTTGTTATAATAGTGGCTGCCTTCCTGCTCATCCATCCTTGATTTCTTTTGATCGCATAGAGTGAGTGATGCTCCTATTGGCTGCCCATGTGTCTTGCCCTTGGGAATGCCAGTTCCATTAACTTGTCTTTTATGGATCTTGCATTTGGGGTTCTATCTAGGAACTCTTTACCTAATTCTAGGTCATGAAGATTTTCTTCTGTGTTTCAATTAGAAGTTCTGTAATTTTTAGTTTTACAGTTAGGTCTGTAATCCAACTTGAGTTAATTTTTGTATATGGGGTGAGGTAAGGGTCAATACAGCAGAAAAATATAACAATTAAAAATGTATACACATCTAACAACAGAATCTCAGAATGCATGAAGTTTAGGGGACAGAATTGAAAGCTTAGAAATTGTTAACCTTTCTTTTTAAATCATAAGAGCATATATATATATATTTTTTAATTGAAACGATTGATTGTGCATATCTGTGGGGTGTAGTATGGAATATAAATATCTGTGTGCAATATGTGATGCTCAAATCAGGATAATTATTATATTAAACATGATACAATGTAATAATTTTTTGTGGCCCTTTACCAGTTTCTTGCTCACCACCTCTCATTTCCCCTTTCCTACCTCTGGTTGCCTTAGTTCTGTTTTCTCCTTTTGAAAGTTCAGCAAATTTAAATCACAAAATTTAAATCACAAGAGTATTTTCCTCTGAATGCAGATTTGTCTGCGTATTAGATTTTTGGTTCTCATTTTTGTTTATTTCTAGATGATTTATAATTTCAGTTTTATTTTAGCTTGGCTTCAGCTAAAATAATATTTAGAAAAATATGTATTAAATTTTTAGGTTTTTTTTTTTTTTTTTTTTTTTTTGTCTTTTTCGTGACTGGCACTCAGCTAGTGAGTGCACCAGCCATTCCTATATAGGATCCGAACCCGTGGTGGGAGTGTCGCTGCGCTCCCAGCGCTGTACTCTCCTGAGTGCGCCACGGGCTCGGCCCAAATTTTTAGGTTTTTAAATAATGTTTTTCTATATTGGGATATAGGATGTAGTCTGTAAAAATTATCATCTTAAAAAGAATAAAAGTTTTATTTGTGGCCCAAAACATGAGTGCTTTACAAATTATCTAACAAGTATAAGAGAAGAACATATATTCTATTCATATGTGTTAGCATATATTGTATATTTTATACATACATATTAAGTTGACTTTATTGATTGTATTTGTGTGTGTACTTAGAATAGTATCTGACATACAGTAAGCACAATGCTTATTAAATGTTTTTTAAAAGCTGTGTTTTAAACAAATTATTATTTTATTCCTTGGAGTTTTTAATTTATGTATTTGAATGCTTTGTCATGTAATGCATAAAGATTTACTGCTGCTGTATTTTATTTTCTCTATGGATTTTACTTTTTATCATCACAGAAAATACACTACAGCTCTTTTACCTAGTTAATGCTGTTGGCCTTGAATTCCACTTTATCTGATATTAATGATGTCACTCCAGCTTTCCTTTTGTCTGTATTTGCCTGCTGCATCCCTTTATTGAATTTTATTTGAATTTTTCCCTGTATCATTGTTTTATTGTGCGCTTTTAAATAACATAAACCTCAGTCTACATCAAAATCCAATCTTACTGACAACTCCAGTTCCAGTATGCCCAAGTAAGGCCCTATGGGACCCCATCCTCCAGCAGGTAACAGTGATAAACTCTGGACCAAAAAAACCCAAACCGAACAACACTGTCAGGCTCGGGAGAATGAACACAGCAAGCTGATTCAGGACAGTGTTGACTCTTGAAAGATCAGAATGGCACAGGATGAGTTATTCATTTTTGTGACTTTTAGCCTGAGAATAGGCCAAGCCCTGTGGGCAAGACACAACCCCAATAAAAATTCATTATTCTTTCTGGCCTGAAGAATCCGAGGATAGAGTTTGGTGAAACCAAAGCCACTGGAAAGTGAGGGGGAATCCTAGAAAAGAGAGAGTTAAGAGGGGTTGTCCCCAATTTTGGGTATAAACTTTATAACCCCTGGATGATCCCTGAACTATGCATACATGGGACAGATCACAGCTAAGGAAAAAAGAACTGACCTCAGAAATAAGCTGCTGCTGGAGAGACAGAGTTTGAAGTTTGAGTCCAAGGAAATGTATTGCTCACTAAAACAAACAAGCAAGCAAGCAAACAAACAAACAAACAAACAAACAAACAAACAAACAAAGAAACGTAAGTTCACATTCTCCAGAGGAATATAAAGAACTCAGTTTACAAAACACAAGACTCACAATGTCCAGGACACAGTCCACAGTCCTTTGGAATATTTTTATTTCTCTACCGCCTTTCTCACACACCCCTCTCACAACACCTGCTATTGCCGAGATAGGTTAACATTCTTGGTTTTGCTATTATTAAATGCTTTCCTTTGAGAAGTGGTTCTCAATATTGGTAGTGCATTAAAGTCAGCCGGAAACTCCCTGCCTAGAGATTTTGTCTTAATTGATCTTGGATGTAGCCCTGGCACTTTATCATTCTGATAGCTCCCAGGTGCTTCTGTGTGCAGCCAGGATTGGGCAAACTGCTTGTATCTAAACTTCTCTCTGTTCCTCTTGGGTAAGAGCAGCTCCCTGGGGCCTGCTCTGCCTCCCCACCCAGCTCACGCTCACTGCTCTGCCCAGGGACAGACACTGCTGTTGACCACTGCCGGGACTAAGGGAAGGATGAAGGTGGGGTGAAAGGGTTCCGCCTCCCAGGCTGCTCCAAATCAGTGCTCACCACCTGGGGTGTGGAGCCTCCTCCTAGAGCCATTCCTACCTTGGGCAGGTATTTGGGCCTTGGTCTCCTTCTTCTAATCAACGCTTTTTGCTCTCCGTCTTTCAGGGGTTCTTCATCGTTTCTGACCTTAGATGGCAGCCCTAAGGTGATAAGATGCACAGTGATAAGACAGGGAACAAGAGGCTGTGGCACCCCTCTGACTGGGAGGCCCTCTGGCGTCTCTTTGATGATTGGTTCTCTCCTGTCTGGTCTTTTGTTCTGGAACTCCTATTATTCACATATCAGGTCTCCTGTGTCTGACTTCCAGGCTCTTGCCTTTCGCTCATGATTTCTATTTCATGTTTGGTGTATTTCTCCCCCTTGATCTTCCTGAACCACAATGTGGGCCTTGATGGTGTTCACTCTGTCTGTTGCTCATTTACTGTAGCTTTAAATTAGAAAATTCTAGAATGTCTTTTTATGTTTTAAGTCCATATTTTTGAAGGCTCTCATGAAATGTTTTTCCAAGTTCCTTTTGCATCTTCCTTTTATTCTCCTTCAGTTGAAGTCACCTGTCACCTGTTAAGCTTGGTTTTCCTTCTTCATGTTACAGGGAAATGCAGCACTTATTTAAATATTTTGCCATTACTGAAAATTGCTTTCAATAGGAGTTAACTAATCATACCAGAAATAAGCATTGGGGATTTTAATCACACATCAGTTTTGGCTAACAATTACATTATCCATATATATCATCTGTGGCTTATTTGTCAGGCTTAGATGTATCTAAAGAGCAAATCCATCTTCCAGTAGAGGATGTCACCATGGCCCCAATAGAGGGATTTGAAACCTTTCAGATTAAAGTGGCTTTTGGGGGTGGAGGTTGGTGGTAGGGGTGTGTTATAGGTTGAATTGTGTCCTCCCCAAATTCATATGTTGAAATCTTAACCTCCAGCACCTCAGATGGTGGCTGTTTCTGGAGATACAATCTTTGCCAAGTCCAAATGAGTTCATTAGGGTGACCCCTGATCCAATGACTGGAGATCTTATAAAAAGAAGAAATTTGGAGACAGACTTGCATAAAGGGAAAATGCCATGTAAACATAAAGATGACCATCTACAAGCCAACGAGAGAGGACTGGAACAGATATTTCCCTCACAACTCTCAGAAGGAACCAACTCTGACAACACCTTGATTTTGAACAATTAGCCTCCAGAACTGTGAGACAATAAATTTCTGTTCTTTCAAGCTACCCAGTTTATGGTATTTTGTTATGGTAGTCCTAGGACTCTAAAACAGGATGGCTGATGAATTCAGAGCTACTTAGGAAAACTCGTGGCTCAAGATAAGTGTGACAAATGACAGGAAAGGGGGATATATACCAGAGGCTTCAAAGATTCATGGAAAGATTTATAGTATCTTTTAATTCCATTTTTCCATGAACTTTTTGAAATACTCTCATACATGTATATGTATATATGTGTAGATACACATTTATATAGTCTCATTTTATTTGCATATGAAGAATGAGGAATGCTTTTAAATGCAGGGCTATGCATACCCCTCAGTAGGCATGTTTGGCTGGGAGCTAAGCTACCATCATCCTGTGTCCTCCACCGAGGGCGGATGTTGCAGTAACATTATGAGCAGTGTCTTTAGCATTTCATCTTGGGTAGGTGCCCTGAGGGCTGCGTAGCTTATTTATAAACAAATTTGTCAATTTTGGTTTAGAACATCCTGTTTGGCAGACATTGCTAATTCTGATGCTTCTGATCTCTATGCTATAAAACCTCATTTAAGTTTTCAGATTCATTAAAGAAGACTGTAGCAAAGAAATCCTCCAAACAGGGAAAATACATATGGAACTTTTCACTGTGGTATCAAAAGACAGAATAACAGCAAATTTAATTTAAGAATCTTAATTGGTTTTTATTTGTGATTCTAGAATCTAGCAACACCTCATTCTGTAACATAGAATGAGTGTTAGGATGAGTTGAACAGAGGGGGTTAGTTTTACAGACAGAAAAGGGCCGAGGAAGGCAGAAAAGAAAACAAAAAGTGGATTTGTAGTTTCAGAGTTACTTTCCTTGTAAAGGTGAAAGTAGGGGGGACTTCCTTCTTAAGTTGGCTGAAACTGGCTTATTTGGGAATTTGGATATTATCTCTCTCTCTCTCCTGATTTCTTGAAGGTCAGATAACAACTTAGTTTTGACGTGGTGGCATGGAGCTGAATTCAGCATGAGTGACTGAATTTTGGATTGGTCTGTTGAGCCTAGTGCAGGGGCTCTGCCCAAAGAAGTGGCCTCCTATAAATTTTACTTAACAGTGGTTTGTCTCTGGGTAGCAGTAGCGGCATTTGCAGGACTCGATGCAGATCTAGAATGTTGGATTATTTCACAGCAAGCATGTGTACTTTGGATGTTTTGGGCATAAGTATGGGAAAAATCATGTACTTTCATTTTATCCCTGACAGCCCCTTTTCATCCTGATGATAAGGGAGGTGGCTTCTTACTTTTGAGGTTCTTGTACTGAAAATTTTGAATATGATCTCTTTCCAGTGGTCACAAACTTCCCAAGTTATTTTCTTGGCAGCCCCTTAACTTAGTCTCTTGTTTGGATGCAGTTCTCTCTGTTTGCTTGATTTTTCTGTTCTCTTTATTTTTAAAAAGATTCTAAAATCCAGCAACCTGTCTACAGACTCTTGAAAAGGATGTTCATGCATAAGGAATAGAAGATTTGAACAAATAAAATGATTCAAAACTTGCAAATAATAGTAAAGAGAAAAGCATCTAAAGGAGAGAGAGGCACAGGAAGGTTTTTGAGATCAGACTTGAGAAAAAACGTACAAAGGATGGCGGTTGCTATATCTAAATGGAATAAGACACTTCGGTAGGAATCTATAAGAAGAGGGCCAGGAGACCAAGGGGCAGGGGACTGAGAAGTGTAAGGTTTTCCCTTGATGCTATTATGCAACAGAAGGAGGAAAGCAAACAATCAGTAAATCTATGGTCTGCCAAAGAGGGTTTTCTGGCTGGTAGAACAATACATAAAGGGAAGTAGACATAGGGGAGAGGAAAGAATAGCCAGAACATTTAATGAACATTTGAATAGCAAATGAACCTAAGTTCCTTATGAATGAAATCATAACCAATCAGCTTCATTTTTCTTCTTGGTTTTGTTATCGAGCAAGGGCTCACTGCCTGACATACATAGAAGCCAATATTCTGGCACAGGGTTTTTGAGAAAAGAGAAAGCTTTTGTTGTGGGTTGACCAGCAAGGAAAGAGTAGGCATGGCTCAACCTGTCTCCTTGATCTAGGGTTGGGGCAAATTTAAGGGGCTGGAGGAATGAGGCAGTTTGAGAGCATCTCTGTGCTTGGCGGAAGTTGATTGGCTAGCTCTGAACAAGTCCATACAGGGCATCCAAGCTGCTGGGTGCTGGATCTTCCTTGTTGAAGGGGTTCTTGCTTCATAGAGTGTTCTGGTGGCAACATTTCTGATACCTGGGTTCTAGAGGCAGGTGGCTCTTGGTTCCGAGGATATCTTGTACTAAGCAGGTCTTTTTGTCTGTGTGTGCTCAGCTTATATCCTGAAAAACATCCTGAAATTCTGTTAACAATAGCAACCCTGTCAGGAAGTGGAACCAGTGAGACCAGTTTTTGTCTTTGATACATGTGGTTAACGTTTTAACTAGTAAATCCAGGAATACTTTATGCATGCCTCTACCTCACTGAAATACTCGATGATACTTCTCATAAAAGTAAGAATATTCTTAGATAAGGTAGAGAAGTGGAGAAATATGAGACTAGCAACCAGAAGGTAGATTCTTAACTCATGAGTGACTGTCTTCAAATAGTGTTGACTAAGGACATGGTATCAAGACAAAGAGAGCTGTCATCTTGGGCCAAAAGTCCTAGGATGGTTTTGTTGCTGTCAGTCACACAGATAAAGACTTGGATATGCCGGTGAAACTGCAAGTAGGCACTGTGTCTTGTAGACAGTCACGCCCCACATGAGGCCTTAGCTAATAACTGCATATAGTGGGTTTTCAGTAAATACGCATTGAGTGAATAAATGAAAAAATGAATGTGTATGAATTAAATTTCCAAGTTACAAAAAGCCAAATGGAAATTCCCATTGAATACTCAAGATTAAAACGTTTCCTTAAATATCAAAACATTTGCCAAAAACCAATCTAAGATTTAAAATGAGTAAATATAAATTTTGCATTTAGTTCATTGTCCTTTTTGCTCCCAACTGTATGTGCTGTGCTTATGACTAT
Organism: Cynocephalus volans; assembly: GCF_027409185.1. Taxonomy (NCBI): domain Eukaryota; kingdom Metazoa; phylum Chordata; class Mammalia; order Dermoptera; family Cynocephalidae; genus Cynocephalus; species Cynocephalus volans. Next base: position 186,252,942 of record NC_084460.1, read on the forward strand.
TGTAAATAGAACGGTAATAAACATGGGAGGGCAGGGATCTCTTTGACATGATTTCCATTCCTTTGGGTAGTGGGATTGCTGGACTGTGTGGTAGTTCTATCTGTAGTTGTTTGAGAAACCTCCATACTGTTTTCTATAATGGCTGTGCTAATTTACAATCCCACCAACAGTGTAGGAGTGTTCCCCTTTCTCTGCATCCTTGACAGCATTTGTTATTCTTTGTTTTTTCAATAACAGCCAGTCTAACTGGGGTGAGATGATACCTAAATGTGGCTTTGATTTGCATTTCCCTGATGGCTAGAGATGTTGAGCATGTTTTCACGTACCTCTTGGCCATTTGTATGTCTTCCTTTGAGAAATGTCTATTCTGCTCCTTTGCTTGTTTTTTAATTGGATTATTTGTGTTATTTTAACTTAGTTGTTTGAGTTCTTTGTGTATTCTGGATATTATTCCCTTGTTGGATGTATAGTTGCACGTATTTTCTCCCATTCTGTAGGTTGTCTTTTCACTCTGTGGTTTCCTTTGCTGTGCAGAAGGTTTTGAATTTATTTTTCTTCTATTGTCTGTGCCTTTGAGGTCTTATTCATAAAGTTTTTGCCCAGTTCTACTTCCTGAAGTGTTTCCCTTATGTTTTCTTCTAGGAGTTTTATAGTTTCGGGTCTTATATTTAAGTCTTTACTCCATTTTGAGTTGATTTTGGTATATACTGGGGCTGCTTTTATAAGGGCACTAATTCTATTCATGAGTGCTCCACCCTCATGACCTAATCATCTTCCAAAGGCCCCACATCCTAATGCCATCACAGTGGTAGTTAGGATTTCAACATATGAATTTTGGGGAGACACTAGCATTCAGATTATTACAGGACATTTCTACAGAAGAATAAACTGGGATGAAGGTAGAATATATGTAGAAATTAGAGTGACTCAAATGAAAAAATCAAACCAAACAAGCAAGCGGGTTTAGTTGTGAGTGGAGCAAGCTTTCTCATGCTGTTGAGAGCTTGCTGTCCTGGAAATATTTAGGCAGAGTTTGGATTGCTGGAATGCTATTAAAAAGGTTTTCAGCTTTGGGAGGTAAGTTAATATGAAAAATCTTAAAGATTCTTTCATTCATTCAACAAATATTTATTAAGCATATATTACATGTCTAAAGACATAAGGCTGAATAAGACCAAGTTCCTGCCCTCATGGAACTCAACGTTCTATGACATAATGATTTCAACAAAGCCCAGATTTAGAGAATGTCAAAGTAGTAGGAGGAAAAATGCTAAGGCATGTTTATTAGTCCATTTTGTGTTGCTATAACAGAAATACTTGAGACTGGGTAATTTATAAAGAAAAGAGTTTTATTTGGCTTATAATTCTGGGACAGCTGCATCTGGCATGGAGCTTAGGCTGCTTCTACTCATGGTGGAAAGCAGCAGGTAGCCAGTGGGTACAGGCAGATCACATGGCAAGAGGAAGCAAAAGAGAGAGAGAGAGAGGGAGAGACAGAGAGAGAGAGAGAGAGAGAGAGAGAGAGAGAGAGAGAGAGAGAGAGAGAGAGGAGGTGCCAGGGTCCTATAAACAACCAGCTCTTGTGGGAACTAATAGAGCAAGATTTCACTCATGCCCCCTGCCCCCAGGGAGAGCATTAACCTATTCATGAGGGAATCCACCCCCATGACTCAATCAGCTTCCAATACTGCCACATTGGGGATCAAATTTCCACATGAGTTTTGGAGGGGACAACACATCCAATCTCCATCATTCCACCCCCGGCCCCCCAAAACTCATGTCCCTCTCACATACAAAATACAGTTATTCCATCCCAACAGTCCCAACTTGAAATTCCAGCACCAACTTAAAATTTCTTAAATTTCTCCAGCACCAACTTAAAATTCCGAAGTCCAAAGTCTCATCTGAGACCAAAAGCAAAAGTCCTTCCAGTTGTAAACCTATAAAAATCAAAAACAAATTTATCTACTGCCAAGATACAATAGTGGAACAGACATTGGGTACACATTCCCATTCCAAAAGGGAGGAATAGGCTGGAAAAAAGGAGAAACAGGCCCCAAACAAGTCTGAGACCCAGCAGGGCAGGCATTACATCTTAAAGCTCCAAAATAATCTTCTTTGACTCCAAGTCCTGCATCCAGGGCACAATTGGGCAACTGGGCCCCCAAAGCATCAGGCAGCCTAACTCTCACAGCTCTGCCAGGCACAGCTCATTGGGCTGTGCTGGTGCCTGCAGCTTTTCCAGGCCTGTGTTGCATGTTACCACTGGTCCCACAGTTCTGGGATTCTGGCGGCAGTCCCGCTGCCTTGGCTCTACTAGACATTTCCCTGGTGGGGGTTCAGACGCCACTTTCCTCCTCAGCGTTGCTCTAGTAGATGGCCTCTGTGGTGGCTATGCCCCTGCAGCAGGTCTCTGCCTTGGCCCCCAGGCTTTTCCATACATCCTCTGGAATCTGGGTGGAGGCTGCCATGCCTCCACTACTCTCATGTCCTGCTGGCCTGCAGACTTAACACAATGTGGACACCACAGATTTCAGGCTTCCACTCTCTAGAGCCGCTGCATGAACCACACTTGGGGCTGCTCCAGCCAGAGCAACTGGGATGCAGGGAGCAGGTTCCCGAGGGCAGCTGCACCCCAGGTCTGTCCTCTGGGACAACTCAGTCCTTCTAGGCCTCAGGGCCTGTGATGGGTGGGGCACCCTTCCAGACTTCTCAAATGCCTTTAGGGCTTTTTTCCCCATTGTCCTGGTTATTAGCAACTGGCTGCCTCACTGCCAAGATAATGTCTTTAGCAAATAGTTTATCTGCTTCACTTTAGCATTTTTCTCCTTCTCTCTGCTTCTCTACCACATGGCCAGGCTGCAAATTTTCCAAATCTTTACAGTCTGCTTCCCTTTTAAATTCTGGCTTTACATCATGCCTTTTCTGCCGTAACTCAGAGTAGGCTCCTAAAAGTAACCATGCTGCTTCCTTAATGCTTTGCTTCTTACAGATTTCTTCTGCCAGACATTCTGGTTCTCAACTCTTAAGTCTCACCTTCCACAAAGTCCAAGGGCATGAACACAATGCAGCCAATTTCCTTGCTATGGTGTAGCAAGGGTGATTTTTTGTCCAATTCTGGATAAGTTCCTCATTTCTATCTGAGACCTTATCATCCTCATGGTCTTTACTGTCCACATTTCTATCAAAATTCTGGTCACAATCATTTAAGCAATCTCTAAAATGTTCCAAACATTCTCTCATCTTTTTCTCTTCTTCTAAGTTCTCCAAACTCCTCCAACTTTTGCCCATTACCCAGTTCCAAAGCTGCATCCACATTTTCAGGTATGTATATTAGCAATACCCCACTCCTCAGTGCCAATTTTCTGTATTAGTCTGTTTTGTGTTGCTATAATAGAAATACTTGAGACTGGGTAATTTATAAAGAAAAGAGATTTACTTGGCTTGTGATACTGGGACAGCTGCATCTGGTGCAGGCCTCAGGCTGCTTCTACTCATGGTGGAAAGTGGCAGGCAGCAGTGGGTACAAGCAGATCACATGGTGAGAGGAAGCAAGAGAGAGAGAGAGAAGGTGCCAGGGTCCTATAAACAACCAGCTCTCATGGGAAATAATAGAGCAGATCTCACTCAGATCCCCCTCCCCCAGGGAGAGCATTAACCCTTTCATGAGGGATCTACCTCTATGACTCAATCCGTTTCCAACACTGCCACATTGGGGATCAAATTTCCACATGAGTTTTGGAGGGGAAAACACATCCAAACTCCATCAGCATGTAATTACGCAGGGAAAAATTTGACTTAGAAATAAATGTATTTTCATTTTTCCAGCAAAGAGTTAACTTGAAAGAAAAAAAATAGGGAAAATTGATTTTAAGCATGAATTTAGGCATAGAAAAATTGGCAACATATAAAGTTCTATGAAGTATTCTGGGCTGGCTGGTTGGCTCATTTGGTTAGAGTACAGCCTTCTCACACCAAGGCCAAGTGTTCAGCCCCCACGCCAGCCAGCTGCCAAAAAAAAAAAAAAAAAAAAAAAAAAAGAAAAGAAAAGAAAAGACACTTCTGGTCTAGATAGTGGAATAGATGGTCTCCAGTGTTGTCTTCTCCCACAATCAACAAATTTACAACTATTAAAAAGCAATGACAGCCAAGCTGGGGCTGCTAGAGCTCAGGGGAAGAGGAGGAGAGACCTATGGAGTACATGAAGGCAGGAGAAGACAGGATGAAAAAAAGAAAGGACCAGTCCCACCATTTCAAGCCCTGGCCGTGTCTAGGCTGGAGCTGCTGAGTGCATGGAGCAGAAGCCAGCAAAAGCCACAGCTGTGCCCTTCAGATGGAGTTGCTTGGAGGCAGCAGGGGAGAAGAGGGCCTTGGTGGCCCCCAGGACAGCAAGACCACTAATAGGATTCCCCTCGACTCACATAGGAGTGAGAAGCCACAACAACTGAAGAAAAGGAGCCACTCAGAGGCCAGTGAGTCTTGACAAGGGACCGATGCAAGGCCTATCCCATGGGAAGTGTTTGGAGTGAGGGCGGTGGGGGAGACGGGCCACCAGGGGAACACAGCGGCACAGCAAGAACAGCTATCTGCCCCCCAGTCAGTGAAGGACCACTCTGTGTAGACTGGTCAGGAATACAGAACTGCAAAGGATGCAGTTTGCTGAAAAGACTCAGGCCCAGACCAGAGTTTCCACAAAACACATGTATACTAGAACTCACAAGACCCAGAAGTACCTACAAGGTGAACAATTAAAACCTGAGCTGCACTAAAAGCCTTCCCCAGAGAATGAACAGCAAAGCAGCAATTTAGCACAACCACAGAGCTCAAGTGCTGGTCCCCACAGGAAGTTCCCCCATTTTAAGAGTAAGCAAAGGACAGCAAATTAGTTCCAGTGTAGAGTTTAAGTGGTGAGAACAGCAAATAATCCAACACAGAACTGAAAGGAAAAACAAAATACCCACAGATCAGAGAAAAAATTCTGATATTAACAAGTAAAGGTCTAACACCACCAAAGAACACCTATAAAACCTAGAAGGACTGGAAGTCACCTGGGCTCCCAAGCGGGGGGAGGGGGAGGGCCAAGGGCCTTAGCCACACCACGCCCCACGTCTGCACCCACCCACTGATGACCAAACTGAGGCCAGAAGCCCCCTGGGCTCCCTTGCCAAAATGAGGGGGGTGCCGAGGGCCTCAGCCATGTCCTTCCCCTTCTTCATCCTCCCACCCTCTCTCCCTCTCCCCAACTGTTCTGCAACATCTTAGAATGTAAAAAAAAAAAAAAAAAAAAATTAATTAAAAAAGAGTATTTCGAATATATGTATGTACATGTATAAATTCAGTGTTGGTATATTTAATAGAATGAATTCATGATGCTGAATTAGCCCACAGACTGCAGAGAATAACAGCTTGGCAGGTTGGCAATCCTAGAAGGGAAACACATGGGCGTATCTTCCTCTCTGACTCGTTGGCCTTGGTAAGGTGTTTCTGCAGGCATTTAAGTTTTTGAGAATAGGATGCTGACTCAGGAAGGTTTTTGGGCATCCTTTGAGCTTAGTCAGAGGAAACTTAAATTTGAACATTCCCATGCTTCAGTGATTAGCTTAAAAGTTATTATAAGAATAATGCCATTGTATTCAGTGTATTCAATCTCCATAATTTAAATAAGTACTTTAGGGCTCTGAAGGGCTCTGTGGAATTATTTTTGAATTTAATGTTAAATTTTATGAACTTTAAAAATACACAGATTACGACTTCTATTTTTATCAATGGTGTAATCCACATACACTGAAAATTTTCCTGCTATTAAAAAAAACCAACAAAAAACTAGAAATACTGGATAAAACACAATCAAGATCCTTCCAAATGCAATAGATTGAACTTGCAAGAAAGTAAGGGTAAGCTTTAGGTCCCAAACAAAGCAGGACCTAAGAACTGGAGCAGAGTGGAATGATACTCTTAATGTCTTGGGGGATTTGCAAATCTTGGTAACTGAGGGATTTATATTTTAGTATCCATGCTTGTAAAGAAGCAATGTTGTGAACCTCCTTAAGGTAGAAAGCTGGAGCTGAAAACCTCTCTATAATGTCAGCACCCACAAAGTGCTGCATCCTCAGTAAAAGGGTGAATTAGCAAAATAATCTGCCTACCAGGGTGGGTGTCAAGGAAGCATGTCTGCTGTGTCCTGGGCTGTGAGTCAGAAGAAAGGAGTCTCCACTGACAATTCATAATTGTTCACCTGCCCTCAGGTAGGGGTAGGGTTTGCATCGGCTGTACTTGCAGTCTGACAATCACCAACCACCCAGCTGTGCAATTAACCAAAGTGGTCTAGGTTGATGATATCTCTGGGGTGTCTAGCAGGAACTAAGTGCTTTGTGGGGACAAAGCCTCATATCAGAATGCACGAGATGATCACAGATAGATTGTTGAGATGAGCTCACAATTGGAAATGGCAAAGTGCACATGGAATCAATTCACCAAGCAGGAATGTCAGTGACACACTTACACTCACAGCACAAGATGATACCTCCAAGAACCTTGGTGAAAGAACATTTGTTACACACTAAGAAATGCATATTGTAAAATGATTAAGGACATAAAAAGAAAGAATAAGAACTTAAAAAAAGAAAAAGACATGATGGAAAAGACCTGAAAGATTTCCAAAAGAATCAAACAGAACTTCTATAAGTGAACAAATAAAGCTATTTAAATTAAAATGTAAATGGAGTGAAAAAATAAATAAATGAAATAAAAGTTAGATTGAAAGAAATTACCTCAGAGATGTGGGGAGGGGAGAGAAAGAGGGAGATAGACACACACACACACACACACACAGAGAGAGAGAGAGAGAGAGAGAGAGAGAGAAAGGTAGAGAGAGAGAGAGAGAGGGAAGAGAGAAAATGTAAAGGAGGCAAGGTCAATATATATAATGGAAGATAGAATGTGAATCCAACAATTGTCTAATTGAAGTTCTAGAGGGAGATAATAGAGAATATAGAGGCAATATTCAAAGAAATAATGGGTAGAATTTTCTGATATCTGTGAAAGATATGAGTCCTCAGATTGAGGAAGCACAATGAGCCCTAAGCAGTATAAATAAAAATAAATCAATAGCTAGAAATGAAACCCTAAAAGATCAAAACAAAGATCCTAAAAGTAACCAAGGAGCAAAGTCGGTTTACATACAAAACAACAAAAATTAGAAATCATCAGACTTCTCAGTAGCAGTAATAAAAGTCAGAAGACAATAAAGTAATAAAATAATAGCTAACCTTATTTAAGGCATTATTGTGCTCTAAGTGCTTTACATTTGTTATATCACTAAGTTTTTCAACAACCCTAGAAAATGTGGGCTAATACTTCAAAAAGTTCATGAAAAAAATAGAATTAGAAGACAATACAAATCTTTCCATGAACTTTTTGAAGTACCCCGTATTATTCCTGTTCCCAATGAAAAATCCGAGGCACAGAGACTTCGAGTCATTTGCCAGCATCAGGCAGCTAATAATTGGCAAAGCCAGGATAGGCTCTCAGAGATTCTGAATGCAGAGCCTATGTTTATAACTGTTATGCCATACAGGAGCGTTTTCAAGTATCTGAGAGAAAATAACTATTGATCTCGAATCCTAGACCCGGTTAGGAATCATCGAAGAGTGAGTTCAACATAAAGGCATTTTCAGATAAATAAAATGGAAAGTAGCAGATCCTCACTGAAAAAGACTACTTAAAAAAAAAAAGTCATGAAGTATATAAAATAATAAAAATAAGGAGGACTAGTTTGGGCTATAAATAAAGGTAAGACAAAATGTAGAAGCACTGCCACGTGACTTAGAGGAGGGAGACCGGAGTCCACATGGTGAAGTCTGCATGCACAGGAGGGAGAGTTTTAATTAACTTTGGACTCTGTAAGTCACATATGCTTTGTCTAGGAAGGAGTAGAAAGAGAAAGTATAATTTCTAAACTCATCTAGGGAAAAAGGGAATAGAGGAAACTTGATTTATCTGATAATTATTTTGATACAAATATTCAAAGTTGTATCAACTGTCTCTTTCTGGGTTTTTATTTGGGGGCATGAATTTAAAGGTGACCTTCATGGTGAGAGGAAGGATACCAACCTTCATTGAGTGCCTGCTCTGTACCAGGTGTTTTGCTTATGTTATTGGAATTAATGTTCACAGTAAACCCACAAAGAAATTAGTATTACCTCCAGTTTACAGAGAAAGAAACGAAGCCTCAGAGAGTTAGTTCATTTAACTTGCTTACAATTGTACAGCTTTTATGAGCTGGAAAATAACTTCAGGGTTAACTGTCTGACTCGAAGACCAGTCTCGATTACACCACCTTCCTGAGAGAAAGCCAAACACTCTGCCCTTTTTGGTTTTAACTCTACATGCTGTGGCTAAATCTTAAAATTTTACGGGTGTACCTTGTTTTATGCTGCTTTGCTTTACTGCCATTTGCAGATATTATATTTTTTACACATTGAAGTTTGTGGCAACCTTGTGTCAAGCAAGTCTATCAGTGCCATTTTTCCAACAGCATGTGCTCACTTTGGGTCTCTGTGTCACATTTTGGTAATTCTCGCAATATTTCAAACGTTTTCATTATTATTATATCTGTATGGTGGCTTGTGATCAGTGACCTTTGCTGTTACTATTGTAATGGTTTTTGGGGCACTGCAAAGAGCGCCACCCATAAAAGACTATGAACTTAATCAATAAACGTCATGTGTCTTCTAACTGCTGCACCGACTGGCAGTTCTCCATCTGTCTCCTTCTTCTCTGGCCTCCCTATTCCCTGAGACATGACAATATTGAAATTAGGTCAATTAATAAGCCAACAGTGGCCTCTCAGTGTTCAAGTGAAAGGGAGCGTCACACATCTCTCATTGTAAATCAGAAGCTAGAAATGATGAAGCTTAATGAGGAAGGCTTGTCAAAAGCTGAGACAGGCCAGAAGCTTGGCCTCCCTCTTGTGCCAGTTAACCAAGTTGTGAATGCAAAGGGAAAGCTTTTAAAAGTGCTGTTCTGGTGAACACATGAACGATAAGAAAGAAATAGCCTTATTGCTGATATGGAGAAAGTTGCAGTGGTCTGCATAGAAGATCCAACCAGCCACAACATTCCCTTAAGCCAAAGCCTGATCCAGAGCAAGGCCCTAATTCTCTTCAATTCCGTAGTTCATGAGGGTTAAGGAAAGAAGCCGTCTCCATAACATACAAGTGCTGGGTGAAGCAGTAAGTGCTGATGGAGAGTCGGCAGCAAGTGATCCAGAAGATCCAGCTGAGGTCATTGATGAAGGTGGCCACACTCCACAACAGATTCTCAGTGTACACGAAACAACCTTGTATGGGAAGAAGATACCGTCTAGGATTTTCATAGCAAGAGAGAATTCAATGCCTGGCTTCAAAGCTTCAAAGGACAGGCTGACTGTCTTCTTAGGGGTTAATGCAGCTGGTGACTTTAAGTTGAAGCCAATGCTCACTGAACATTTCAAAAATCCTAGGGCCTTAAGAATTATGCTAAATCTACTCTGCCTGTGCTCTAGAAATGGAACAACAAAGCCTGAAGGTAGAGTTTGGATATGCTGTCCCCCTAAAGCTCATGTCAAAATCTGATCCCCAACTTGGCGGTGTTGGAAGGCATTTGGGTCATGGGGGCAGATCCGTCCTGAACAGAGTAATGCCCTCACTGGAGGGAGGTGGGTAGTGAGTGAGTTCTCCCTCTATTAGTTCCCATGAGGGCTGGTTGTTTAAAGGAGCCTGGCACCTCCCCTCATCTCTCCCCCTTATTTTCTCTTGCCATGTGATCTTGCACCCACCTCTGCCTGCCGCTTTCTCCTGTGAATAGAAGCAGCCTGAGGACTGCACCAGATGCAGTTGTCTCAGAATCATGAGCCAAATAAACCTCTGTTCTTTATAAATTACCCAATATTCTGTTATAAACAACAGAAATGACTAATACTCCTGACAATAGCACATCTGTTTACAGCACGGTTTACAGAATATTTTAAGTCTACTGCTGAGACCTACTGCTCAGAAAAAAAGATTTCATCCAAACTATTACTGCTCCCCTGACAATACACCTGATCACCCAAGAGCTCTGATGGAGACGTATAAGAAGATTAATGTTGTTTTCATGCCTGCTAACACAACATCCATTCTGCAGCCCATGGATCAAGGAGTTATTTTGACTTCCAAGTCTTATTATTTAAGAAATACATTTTTTGTAAAGATATAGCTGCCAAAGACAGTGATTCCTCTGATGGATCTGGGCAGAGACAATTGAAAACCTTCTGGAAAGAACCACCACTGTAGATGCCATTAAGAACATTTGTGATTCATGGGAGGAGGTTAAAATATCAACATTAACAGGGGTTTGGAAGAAGTTGATTCCAACCCTCACAGATGACTTTGAGAGGTTCAAGACTTTAGTGGATGAAATAACTGCAGATGTGGTAAAAATAGCAAGAGAACTAGAATTAAAAGTGGGTCCTGAAGATGTGACTGAATTGTTGCAACCTCAGGATAAAACTTTAATACATGAAGATTTGTTTGTTATGGATGAGCAAAGAAAGTGGTTTCATGAGGGGAATCTTCTGGTGAAGATTCTGTGAACATTCTTGAAAACACAAAAAATATTTAGAATATTAGATAAACTTAGTTGATAAAGCAGATGTAAGGTCTGAGAGGATTGACTTCAATTTTGAAGGAAGCTCTACTTGGGTCAGCATGCTATCAAACACATCACATGAAATCTTTCATGAAAGGAAGAATCAATCGATGTGGCGAACTTCACTGTTGTCTTATTTGAAGAAACTGCCACAGCCACCCCAGCCTTCAGCAACCAGCACCCTGATCAGTCAGCAGCCATCAGCATCAAGCCAAGACCCTCCACCAGCAAAAAGATTATGACTCGCTAAAGGCTCAGATGACTGTTAGCATTTTTTAGCAATAAAGCATTTTAAAATTAAGATGTGTACTCTTCTTTTTTGACAAAATGCTATCACATACTTAACGGACTTCATTACATAAATTTTATATGCACTGGGAAACCAAAAAATTCATGTGACACATTATTGCCATACGTGCTTTATTGCAGTGATCTGGAACTGAATCCGTAATGTTTCCGAGGTATGTCTGTCATTAGCAATAAATTATTTAAGTAAATCTTTACCTATGTTTTGACATCGTCTGTTCCGGATCTTAGCTCATACTACATGCACTCATTTGTTCATGCCTCTAGCCCTTGCTGAGGGCCACTCTGGGTGAGGCCTCTTTTTCATTGATCCTGCACACAACCCCTAGGTCTGAGAATGTGTAAAGGGCTTCCCAAGGTTATGAGCTCATATACGGAAGGGCCTTGCCTTTAGGTTCATTTTATAGGACTTCTCCCATTTTACTAGTATGTATTTTTAGTTAATCTTTTTCCTCTTCTTGACATATCTTTATCTAAATTGATGCCAGTTCAATAGTTCCTGCACTTAATCAAGGGAGTGGTGTAATTTGCTTTTCTGCACCTCCCTCATTTTTTTCTGAAGGCAGTCTGACCTTCTATGTTTCTGGCCAAGCACTGCCACGAATTAAGTCAGACCAGGCAGGTGAGATTTACAGACTATGCCAAGATGAAGGAGAGCTCAGACTGGTTTCATACCCTGGTGGGGCCATAGCCATGGGGACATCAGAAGGGCGGAGGGTCTGGAGCTGGCTCATGGGGGATCTGGAAGGATAGCAGGCTCAGCAGCTGGGCAGCTTGAAGGCCTATGTCCAAGGAAAGCAGTTGTATGACTGGATTTGATCCAGAACAGGGCCATTTAGCCTTCAGACCCGAAGGCCATCCAGGGGGCAATGAGGCCTAAGCAGAAATGGGCTCTGCATGACCTATTTTTGTCAGCTTAGTCCTAGTTGCTGCTTGTTGTCTTGATGTCCTGCCTCATCAAACATTTGTGCTCTTTAACATGGAGTTGAATTTGAAAGATGACCAGCAATAAGCTGTCCCTCTTTTTCCTGACCCCTTTTCTCAATGCAACATAAATGCAATTGGGCAGATGGGCCTAGGGAAATTTACCTACCTCTTGGGAGGTGTTGGCAGAGGTGTTTGAGGTTGCCACCCCTGCTGGCCACTTTGTGTACCCGCCAGTGGGCCAAGGTCCAGGCCAAGACCTGTGAACAGATGAATGAACTCCCTTTGTCACCAGCAGGTGAAGCTCCTGGACGTGGCTATTATTACTTAGGTCTATGTGGAGTGCATGTGGGAATAGATGCCGAGGGATTCTGCTATAGGCATGTAGAGAGCAGTGTGAATGTAGCTCTTGCTACATTGCTTTTATCATTTATTATATGGCATTACCAGGGCAGGTAGCAATCTCTGATATGATCATTTCGTAAAGCCAAACTTTAAATAAGTGGCAAATTGTCCATTTGTAGGTAATTTGGTATTTAATCACAGTGTAGCTCAAATGTTTATTGATATCTTCAAGAATGCTTTGAGAGGGAACTAATCCTATTCATGAGCGCTCCACTCTATGACCTAATCGCCTCGCAGAGGCCCCAGCTCCTGATACCATCACATCGAGGGTTAGAATTTTAACATATGAATTTGGGGAGGAGGGGAGGAAGGGGATCATGAACATTCAGTTCATAGCAACAGAGCTACAGAGACCTTTGGGACAGTATCAAAAGGTCTAACATTTATGTCATTGGAGTCTCAGAAGAAAAGTAAAGAGATAATGGGTCACAAGAAGCATTTAAATAAATACGGGCCTCAAACTTCTCAAATTTGGTAATAAACAACTGTAGAGACTCAAGAAATTCAGCAAACACAAAAGAGGAAAAAATCAAAGAAAAGCATATCAAGATATAGGAATAACAAAATTGCCGAAAACCAAAGAAGCAGCAGCAATCTTGAAAGCAGCCACAGAAAAATGAAATTACAAATAGCAGAACAACTTTTCAAAGTCCTACAGATTTCTCAGCTGAAACCGTGGAGGACAGAAGACAGTGGAATACCACCACGACAGGGCTGAAAGCAAAGAACTGTCAACTCAGAATTCTATAGCCAGTGAAAATATTCTTCCAGACTGATGGCAAAATACAGAGTTATCAGGGGCCGAGCCCGTGGCGCACTAGGGAGAGTGCGGCGCTGGGAGCGCGGCAACGCTCCCGCCGCGGGTTCGGATCTCATATAGGAATGGCCGGTGCGGTGCGAGCGCCGGTCACGAAAAATACAAAAAAAAAAAAAAAAATACAGAGTTATCAGATAAATGAAAACTAAGAGTCTGTCAACAGCATACCTGCTGTAAAAGTAATTCCAGGAAATTCTTCAGCCTGAGGGAAAATGATACCGGGGGATACTCAGAAATTTAGAAGTAAAAGAAGAGCAACAGAAATGGTAAATATCTAGGTAAATATAATAGACTATTTTTCTCTTAGATGTTTTAAAATATGTATGACTGTTGAAAGCAAAGTTTATAATATTGACTGGTAGAGTTTTAAATGTATGAAGATGTATTACATATTACAACTGTAATATAAAGTGAAGTAAAAGGATCTATTTGGTTGTAAGTCTCCTACATTTTACTTGAAGTGGTAAAATACTAACCCTAGGTAGACTGTGATGTATATAATACATATATGTATGTATTTATTTATATCGTTATCCCTAGAGCAGCCATAAAAAATAAAATACTAAGTGTTATGGCCAGAAAGCCTATAGATAAATTAAAATGGAAAACTAAAACAATCCAAAAGAAGACTAAAAGAGGGAAACACTGGAACAAAAACAAAGAGACAAGCAGAAAACAAATAAAATGGTAGACCTATCTGACCATATTAATAATATAACGAAATGCAGATGGTCTAAAAATACCGATTAAAATTCAGAGATTGTCAGTTTGGATAACAAAACAAAGTCTAATTATATGCTGAATACAGAAACCAAATTTTAAATTAATGAGATATGTTAAAAGTAAAAGGATGAAAATACTAATCAATAGCAATCTGGAGTGGCAAACTTAATATCCCACAAAGTAGACTTCAGAGTAAAAAGACTGACCAGGGAAAAAGAAGGACATTATATGATGATAAAATGGTCAGTTCACTAAGAAAAACAATCTACTGTTTATGCACTTGAACTTTAAAATACATGAAGCAAAATGGATAGAATTAAAAGTTATGGATCAGGGGAATAGAATAGATAACCCAGAAATACACCCACATAACTATGGCCAACCGATTTTTGACAAAAATTCAAAAACAATTCCATGGGCGAAAGATAGTCTTTTCAGCAAATGGCATGGGACAATTGGACATCCATAGGCAAAAAAGCAAGGCTTGCTTTAAATCTTACACTTTATATAAAAATGAACTCAAAATGGATCATGAATTTAAATGTAAAATGTAAAACTACAAAACTTTCAGAAAGAAACATAAGATATATCTTTGGGATCTAGGGATAGGCAAAGAGTTCTTAGATTTGACCCCCAAATCACAATCCATAAAAGGAAAAATTGATAAACTGTGCTTCATCAAAATTAAAAACTTTTCCTTGGTGAAATGCCCTGTGAAGAGAATGAAAAGACAAGCTACACACAGGAAGAGAATATTTTTGAACCACATATCTGACAAAGGACTAGTGTATGTAAAATTAAAATACTGGTGTATTACATACATACACATGTAACACATTTCCTTATATAAAGAAGTTTCGAACCTCAACAATAACAAACCACGTGACTGAATCAGAAAAATAGGCCAATGATATGAAGAAACATCTCCTAGAGTATTAGTCTGTTTATGTTGCTTATAACAAAGTACACTGAACTGGGTGATTTATAAAGAAAATGAAATATATTGTTCACAGTTTCTGAGGCTGGGAAGTCCAAAGTCCATCTGGTGGTGGCAACAGTGATCCAGGGGTCTCACATTGCAAGATCGTGGGAGCAGGGACAGCAGAGAGAGCAAGAGAGAGACTCTCCTCTTCTTTTAAAGCCCTCAGAACCACACCTCTGACCACCATTTTTAATCCATTCACTACTGCACGGTCCTACAATCCAATCACCTCTTCAAGGCCTCACCTTACAATTACCATAATAGGATTTCCCACCCTGTTACCAGTCACAGTGGGGGCTAAGTGTCTAATACATAAAACTTGGGGGAAACAATTCAAACTTCATTGAGTTTTGGGGGGACATAATTCAATCCACTACACCTGCGGAGAATATACAGATGGCAAATAAATACATGAAAAGTTAGTCAACATCATTAGCCTTTTGAGAAATTCAAATTAAGCCATAGTGAGATATCACTACACACCTATTACAACAGCAAAGATAAAATGACACCACCCAGTACTGGTCATGATGTGGAGACACTGGATCACTTGTACATGCTGGTGAGAATGTAAAATAGTGTAGCCAGCATGGAAAACAGTTACAAGAATTAATTCTTTTTATTGAGATATTGGTTATTAAAATGTGATTTACTTGAACACATTTTCATAATCTTAAAGTATATAAAAGTAATGTTAACTTAAGACCAGCAAAACCAGTCTAGAAATTAAGTTCAGATAATTAAGCTTTCTATGAGGAAGTAAACCAAATGTTACATAAATTAGAATATTATGCTAACATTATTTTCGCACTATTACTAAATCAAGGAGAGGGCAAATTATCAGAATGGTCTAATTTTTAATGATTCATCTTGATTAAAAAATCATTTGAAAAAATTCTCTCTATACACACACGTATATATACACACACACCTATATATACACATACGTATCTATAAATTGCTAACAGCAGTGAGTCAGCTGCATTCCATCTTATATCATAACCTAAATGTAATTAGCCTAGGCTATTAAATGAACTCTACCTAAACACTTCTTTTTGCTTTCAGAACTGTAGTCTCAATAAGAATGTTTTACTTAAAAGATCCAAAACATTTAAATCATTAGGAGATAATTTTTTTTTTCCTTTTGGACATTCTTTTTTTCTATTGTAGATTTATATTGGTGCTTAAAAGTCTCTATAAAGCAATTATCACGAGACTTTATAATCTGGTTTACTAATTTTCTTCTATTTAGTATTAACTCTACCTATTTGAACTAGATATTCTTAGAGTTTACAGATAAGTATGACTGTAGAGTTGAAATAGTTCCTTTAAGAGGTGGAGGAGACGATGATAATCATTTCAAGCTCGGCAGTCCTATGTTAAACAGAAAAGACACAGAAGGGATTCTCTGTACAGACAAAAGATAGACTAAGTCCAGGGAGAGGTGGCAACAGTTTCCCTTCGCCTAACATATCACAGACAAACCAAAAACAAACCAAGACTGAAATTGCAGTAGACAAAACTCTAGAGTTAAAACAAAGTCTTGTAAAACACTGCTAATTGGAGTTGCAAACAAGTCACGAGCTGTGGTCACTTGGACAGCTTAACTTTGACACAGTAAATTTGGCAAGAACTCAGTGGACATTCGGAGCTCAATGGCCACCACAATGCACCCAGGCTGTGCAGTGCTGGAAGACCAAGGGTCAGTACAGGAGGGCTTGAGAAGGTATGCTTTTCTACTTTTACAAGCCTAGGGCACCAGCTCCAGCTGGGCAATCTCAGTGGAATCTACAGACTGTCAAAGAGTACAGCAAAGAGCAGTGCTAAATAATAGGAAACTGTCTTCATTATTGCAGCAGGGAGGGGAACGTGTGCCAGAGCACACGTTCACTGAGTAATGTGATGGTTAATGTTATGCGTCAACTCGGCTAGGCCATGGTACCAGGCTGTTTGGTCCAACACCAGTCTAGATGTTGCTGTGAAAATATTTTTTAGATGTGATTAACATTTGAATCAGTAGATTCTGAGTTAAGCAGCATCTTAGTCTGTGTTGCTGTAATAGAATACCACAGACTGTGTAATTTATAAACAATAGTTTATTTGGCTGATGGTCTGGAGGCAGAGAAGTTCAAGAGCAAGGGGCTGCACCTGGTAAGGGCCTTCTTGCTGAGACGTAACATGGCAGAAGGCATCACGTGGTGAGAGAGACAGCAAGAGAGGGCTGAATTTGCTTTTATAACCAACCTGCTCTCATAATAATGAGATTAATCATGTCTCTGCTCTTATGATCTAATCATCTCTTCAAGGCCCCACCTCTCAACACTGTTGCATTGGGGATTATGTTTCCAACACATGAACTTTGGGGACACATACAACCCGTAGACAGCAGATTACCCACCATAATGTGGGT
The DNA here is from genome assembly GCF_027409185.1 of Cynocephalus volans. NCBI lineage: Eukaryota > Metazoa > Chordata > Mammalia > Dermoptera > Cynocephalidae > Cynocephalus > Cynocephalus volans. The sequence continues at coordinate 186,270,177 of NC_084460.1, forward strand.
GGGCCTCCTCTGATTGATTGAAGGCCTTGAGAGAAAAGATCTGACCTCCTCTGAGCAAGAAGGAATTCTGCCTCCAGATGGCCTTCATACTCAACTCAACTCTTCTCTGGGCCTCTAGCCTGCCCGCCTGCCCGCCTGCCCGCCTGCCCTGCAGATTTAAGACTTGCCAGCCTCTGATACTGTGTGAACCAATTCCTTAACTTCCTCTCTCTCTTTCCTTCTTTCCACATCCTGTGGTTGCTGTTTCTCTAGAGGACTCTAGATAACATGAGTAGTTTGCTGAGTGGAAAATTCAGAGTGTTTTAATGGCTAGAAAGGGGAAGTTCATGGTGATTATGCTATTTAAGCATTGAATTTTTGTCTTCTAGATAGGATGAAGTGATTTAAATGATTTTGTACGTCTTCATACAGTTGGTCAAAAGAATTCTCACTGCTCATTGTTCAGGAAATTGTCTTCAGTTAATTCCAATGCGGTCTGACATCCCGGAACTCTGACATTCCTTCGTGTTCATACTTTGGTGGGTTAGAGACAGTTGAGATGAAACACAACATCCGTTTTGACAATTACTTGACAAGTACTGCTGTAAGTGGGAATCTTGTCTTTATGTATGTTTGAGGCCCAGAGCCTGGCATACATGGGTTCTCAATAAAACTTGTTTTCACTTTTCCCTTATGCTTAAATAGCCATAAAATTTCCATACCAGAAAAATAAGACTAGATCAGAAGGGAGGCAAGAACAAGTGTTAAAGAAATTGAATATGGCTTTTCATGCTTTTTCTTGGTGCACTGATGTATTTTCATGTCGATCTTGGTCAGAGACCTTTGAGGCATACAGGGTTCGCATGGCCTTTGGGCCTTGTTCATGTTTCCTGAAGCCTGGATTCAGAAACCTGAGTGTTACAGACTGAATCATGTCATCCCCAAATTCTTATGTTGAAGCCCTAACCCCACTGTGAGATGGAGCCTACGAGGAAGTAAAAAAGGATAAACGAGGTCATAAGGGTAAGATCCTAATCCAATAGGACTGGTGTTTTTATGAGAATAGGAAGAGACACCAGACAAAAAAAGACGCCTGTCACCATGTCAGGACACAGTGAGAAGGTGGCATTCTACAGGCCAGGGAGAGAGCCCTTACCAAAAACTGAGTTTGCTAGCACATTGACCTTGGACTTCTGGTTTCCACAGTGGTGAGAAAGTAAATGCCTGTTGTTTAAGCCACCTAGCCTGTGGTACTTTGGGAGCCTGAGCAGACCAGGATAATCTCTCCTCCAGACCACTGATTGGGGGAACTGGCTGTGCTCCCTGGCACACCAGTCTGTGGAAGTTGACACAAGGCCAAGGGCACACCTAACTCAGAGTCTGCCACTCCCTTGCTGTGAGACTCTCAGTGTTTTCTCAGGGGCAGCACTATCATGCCCTCACTCTTTAGAAATCATTTGAAGGCCTTCACATCATATCCTCTGTGCCTTCTCTTCCTACATCACCTTTCACTCCATGTCCTCTAACTTCCAGTGCACGGGCACTGTGTGGTTGGCAGAATAATGGTCCGCAAAGATGCCCATGCTGTATAATCCCTGACATCTGTGAAAATGTCACCTTACACGGCAAAAGGGGCTTAGCAGGTGGAATTAAGGCTACAGACCTTCTAAAGGGGAGATTATCCTGGATGATCCAGGCATGCCCAATATAATCACACGGCCCCTTAAAGGGGCAGGAGAGAGTCACGGTGTGAGCGGAAGGCGTCCCGCTCTTGCTGGCTATGAAGATGAAGTGGGCCAGGAGCCGGGGAGGGCAGGTGACCTCTACACACTGAGAACAATCCCTGGCCGACAGCCAGTAAGGAAGCAAGGATTTCATTTCTACAACCCTGTGCCACCGAATTCTGTCAATAACCTGAGTGAGCCTGCAAGTGGATTCTCCCCCAGAGCTCAGTCCTGGGCACACAGAGAAGCCAGCAGAGCCTGCTGGATTTCTGCCTTTCAGAACTGTAAGAGAATAAATTTGCATTGTGTGAAACCACTGAATTTACAGTACTTTGTTAAAGCAGACAGAGGAAACAACGCCCTCCACACCTCCTCATCTGCGTGCCTTTGTGCATGCTTACAGCGAGCCAGGACCCCCTTTCTCTATCTCTCCACTTTGTTAAAATTCCACCTGTCCTGGAAGGTCCAGCTTTCACAGCCATTCTCCCGAGCAGCCCTCCCTCCTCCTCGTGGATGAGCAGAATTAACCACATCCTCCTCTGTGCTTGATGGAACTTTGCTCCTACTTAGTACAGTGCATACTACTAGCTGTCTGCATGATGGCCTTTAATGGCAGGTGGTCTTTGTCCCTAGCCCAGTGCCTGATAGTCTGTCCATCAAATATTTATTGAGGGACTATATATTGTGCCAGGCAGATGTGTTCGAGGTTCTAGGTACAAAGTGATGCCTAAATCAGACCCAGGCCTTGTTCTCATGGAGCTCACAGGCTACACATAATCAGTGTCTCGTAAACATTTGCTGAGTTAATTGAACTAATATCTCCTGGAGCAAGGGAGGCACAATCACCAGGAAGTGGGGACAGCCTGGTTGCTCTGTCAGGGTGGCCACAAGTATCTACACACATGAGTCTTCCTCCCGCTCTGGGGGCCTCCTTCTGGAATGACATAGGCCCCTGGGAATGCTCATGATGGTCGTGTGGGAGCTGGTTCAACCATGGTTTGCCTGTGGCCTAATAACCAGAGTGCTCCTTTTGTTTTTCTCTTAGAACTTCTTTTTTATATGGTGACTGAAATAATATTTACACAATAGTTTCTAAAAGGCTTTTTTCACATTCACCTTGGCATTTAATCATCATAACAAACCAAAGGTGAACACAGAAGTACAGCAAAGAAAATATTTTACTGATAACAATTACACGGTTGTCTTATTTGGTCTATTCTCCTGGAAAATGCCTGGTTATATAATTAAAAGTTGGTCAGTGGCTTCTGATTGATTCACCTTCTTCTTTAACACAAGAAATAGCTCAAGTGAGTCACTTATGTTTGCAAATTAAGCAAGACTAAAACCACTTGGGAGGCCTAAATGACTGTGTCTGTGTTCCCCAGCAGAGCCAGAATAGTTCTGCCTCGGAGCCGCCCAATTCACGAATCGCTGTTTGCTTAAATAGACTCTTCAAAGTTTTATTGTGCCTCAGTTTACCTTTTAACGGAGGCCTCAGAAGACACCAATGCTGCTGACACTGTGATCTCACACTTGCAGCCTCCAGAACTCTGAAGAGCAAATGCGCTTCTGTTACTTCAGCCGTCCAGTCCTGGTTCTCGTTGTGGCAGCTCCAGTGAGTTTGCACACTTGCCGTGCTCTTCTCAAGCCCCCTGTGTCTCTGAGCCCCCCATCAGTCCCTCCCCTGTGTGACATTAGTCTCTGTGACTATGTCGCCATCTCCATAGCACAGGCGGGGACAAGGCTGGCTCAGTTGGGCCCTGAGCTGGTGTAGGGGAGATACATAGGTTGGGCTGAGCCAGAAGCTGGACAGGAGAATCAATGCCACAGAGGAGACAGGAAGGGCTTCTGTCCAGAGGGGTCAGAGGGATGGATAGAAGCCCTGACATGTGGAATAGAAGCTGGTGGGACCCACAGGGTGAGGGGAGCTGAGGTTTCCCAGTCGGTTGCCCAGTGGCCACCTCGGTGTGCAGCTTGCTTCGCTGGCCAGGAGGCAAGGCAGCCTGGCTGGGGACCTGGGGGACATCCTCTGCTACATCTTTCCTGGTGCTCCTCTTGCCATTGGAAGTTGTGAGTCACACATTTCTCTCCCTCCTTGCGCTGGGAGCACTCTATGGGCAGAGACCACTTCTTCCTTAAGGACCACCGGGATGCACCATTGTGTTCCAGATGCACCACTCTGTTTTTGCACTGTTTTTCAAATTAAAAAAATTTTCTAAACAACTTTATTGACAATTACATATAATAAAACTCACCCATTTTAAGTGTATAATTAAATAATTTTTAGTAAATTTACTGAATTGTGCAACTGTATTAGTCCATTCTGTGTTGCTATAACAGAAATACTTAAGACTAGGTAAATTATAAAGCACAGAGGTTTATTTGGCTTACGATACTGGGACAGCTGCATTTGGTGCAGGCCTCAGGCTGCTTCTATTCATGGTGGGAAACAGCAAGCAGCAGCTGGTACAAGCAGATCACATGGTGAGAGGAAGTAAGAGAGAGAGAGGGGGGACGTGCCAGGGTCTTTTAAACAACCAGCTCTCATGGGAACTAATAGAGCGAGAACTCACTCATAGATTCCCCTCCCCCAGGGAGAGCATTAATCCATTCATGAGGGATCTGGCCCCATGACTCAATCAGTTTCCAACACGGCCACATTGGGGATCAAATTTCCACATGAGTTTTGGGGGGACAACACATCCAAACTCCATCAGCAACCATCACCATGATCCAGTTTTAGAACATTCCTATCACCCTGATAAGACCCCTCATGCCTGTTGACAGTTAACCCATTTCCATACCCAGCTCCAGGCACTGTTAGTCTACTTTCTGTCTCTTTGACTGCTTTTTTTCTAGACATTTCATATAAGTGGGTCATACAATGTGTGGTCTTTTGTATTTGGCTTCTTTCGGTTCATGTATTTTGTTTTTTTGGAAGTTGGCCAGTATGGGGACCCAAGCCCTTGACCTTGGTGTTATAACACCGTGCTCTAACCAGCTGAACTAGCCAGCCAACCCTCAGTTAACGTAAGGTTTTAAGATGCATCTACATTGTATCACATATCAATATTTGTTCCTTTGTATTGATGAACAGTATTCCATTATATGGATAGACTGCATGTTTATCCATTCAATAACTGATGGACATTTGGGTTGTATCCACTTTTTGGCTACCATGAATAATGTTGCTATGAACATTCACATACATACTTTTGGGTTGGCTTACGTTTTCATTTCTCTTGGGTAGATATGTAGGAGCACCATTTGTTTTTATCCTAGTATCCAGCACTGTGCCTGACATACACTAAGTAACTTGCCATAGATGCATGCTGAGCAAAGAATCAATAGAGCAATGCAGTTTGCAACTACCACTTTGTTTTATGACTTTTATTCATAGTGAGTAAATGGTTTGCTGGAATGACTGGCTAAGATGGCAAAGCCAGGAGGAATTTGTAGCAGAAACTTTAACCCTCAATTTGGATTCAACAGGGACAGCTGACCTGCAGTGGGAGCTAAGGGAAATTCCAGAGGATGCCCAATAAATATGTTCTTGATAAAATGTTTTCAAGGGCTCATGAGGCAGGTCAGGTGTAAAGACTGTGAACGTGATGGCCCTATCCTTGCTTGCCCTGTAGAGTCCTACGAGGAAGAATTTGGCTGGGTGAATTATTAAACTGCAACATCTTTTATCAGCAGGGAACTGGACATATCAGAAGAGCAATTATTATCACTAAAAAAATTGATGTCATAAAATTTATAGTGCTCCATTTAGAGATGGGAAGATCTAGGCATTAAACACTTAAACCATTTTCTGAAGTTCTTCTTTTATATAAGGTTAATGGTGTATCTTTTTTATGATCCCTTTTCGAAGATTAAAACCTGTGATGAGGAAAATGACGGTTACTGCCCCTGTTTTGAGACCTGGGTGATTATGTTCACCTCTCAACACATTGCAGATGCCTGTGTCCTCTGCAAAGCTCTACCCTTCTGTTTAAGTGGTTTCCTAGGTTTTCTAAATTTATTGATTTAACTCCAGTGGTTCAACTCATTCCAGAATTTTATTCACTACTGCATTGGTACTGCACTTTCTTACAGGAAGGAGTTCTTTTATGGTTGACAATGATTCTACTAATAGTAACACATAAAAATGTTCTGTTTATAGTTCTGCAGGTAAAACTCACATAATATGAAGGAACCTGACTTGTTTGTACGAAGCTCCCAGTAGGATGGGTTGTTGGAATATTAATGTATAATGCAGATAACTTTTCAGCAGGTGAGCAAGAAATAATAGTTCAGCAGATCAAATTTCCAAAAGTTCTTTCATTGTGACCAGGGACTGAACTAAGTGGCAAAATGAACAAAAATGTCATCCCCCAAATATAGATCATAAGCAGAGCCAAAACGCTTTAGCAAGACATGAGTTTCATTGTACCCCCGGGCCTGTCACTGGCATTTTCTCCCTCCCTGTGCTCCCGGCCCAGCTGTCCGTCATCTTTCTGGAACTTTACTGTGGTTGGAGGCTGCCGTCCCTGGCAGTGCTATGACCTTAGGTGCCACCTCCTATTAAAATGTAGCTGTCTTGTGTCGCAGCACACAGCCTACTGTGCTGCCAATCCTGCAAACAACACTCTAGTTTCAACACAGCTCTTCCCTAGTTTAGCCCCAGTGACTGATGCTGGCTGTATCCGGCGTTGGGGGGAGAAAGTAAAGGACAAAAAGAAGAGCTGCCACCCTTCCACCTTCCTCCCTGCTCAATCTGCATGATACAGAGGATCAGCTTCTAGGAGACTGCAGCAAGCAGCAGGGAATTCCTCAATGGCCACTCATGTACCACTTAACGGCCACTCGTGTACCACTTAACACGTGGTGACATCATGTGAGGTTCGGGGACATGGAAACAAATGACATGAAGTCCTTTCTGTAAGTGAGGTGATAGACACATGAGCTGATGGACACAGCCCCAGTGTGCAGTGTGGTGACTACTGCTGCAGAGGCAGAGACAAGCATGTCTGGAGGATGAAGTCACTAACTCTGAGCAGGGGAGAGAGCATGGTATGTGACTTGGGTTTTGGTGTCTAGATAGGAGTTTTCTAGGGACCTGGGGAAGGGAAGAGTGGGCAGGGGAGAAATAAATAGTGCTGGTGTGCTGTGCCACAAACAGTGGACCATAGGCATGGCTGGTGAGGGGGCCATGTGGTGTCTGGCCAGAGATGGGACTGGGTGGGCAGTGTGGGGCCAGACTGCGAGTGGGCTTTCTGCTTGTGCTTGCTTCTGACCAGGAGTGATCTTGGATTTCAAGCAAGAGCCTGATTTAATTAGACTGGAATGGCGTCTCCTAACAGGGGAGCTCAGTGGGGTGGTTGCGAAGTGTGGGTCAGAGATGATGAGGCCGGACTGGCGTGGAAGGGGAGGCTGGACTCAGAAGGCAGGCTCAGGGGGAAGTGGCCAGACGTCGTGAGGAGTGACAGGAGGGACCTATGGCTTCTCCTGGGTGTAAGGAGGAGCTGCAACACTGTGCACCAGGAAGGCACTGATGGGAGGCCTGGCAGGCTGGCAGGAAGCTGGTGGAAGAGACACCCCAGGCGTCTGTCTGCCTTCTCTGCGTCTCACCCTCACCTGCCTCCATCACAGTCTGTGAGCCAGGGCGATCGCTAGGGAACTTCACATGGAGGACAGCCAGGCCTGAGCTGTCCCCAGCGTGCCCGGCCTGGAGGAGAAGCAGCCGGGAGCAGCTGTGGCCGGAGTGCCCTGCCCACCTGGCTCTGTCTGTGGCGGCACCTGTGGAGCGCGGGGCCTCCAGCCAGTGGGGATGGCCTCGGCCTGACCAGTGGGTGCAGGGCCCCCTGCTGTTATTTGGACAAGGACATGACCGACCCCATCCTTCCTTGGTGGCTTTCAGGGGGTGTGGCAAAGCAGAAAGTGCTGAGAAATGCCGGTTCTCCCGGTTTGGGGGAGAGAGGGAAGCAGTACCTGAGAAACAGGACATAAACACTTGGCTTTTTTTTTTAAAACACTCACATTTGTTTCCAAGCACAGCAGTTATCTTCTGCCCTGTGGCCTTTGGTGCCAGAGTGGTCTGGCTCCCCAAATGTCCAAAACTCAAGTTTATGCAAAGACTTTCACTTCTCAACATGCTTCCTTTCATCTGTGTTCATGAACTTAAATGTCATGTGCTCAATGGGTATCAGATAATGACAGAAATAACAGGTGTATCATGCATTTATTTATTTATTTCCCTTGGATTTGTTTTACTTTAGAACGCCACTACCCGAAGCAGGGTTCTTGAAATGTAAGTCCTAACACATGCTCTTTGAAAAATGAGATTCATTATCAGATAAGTTTGGAAAAGGCTGCATTCCTTATGCCCTTCTTGAACATTGATGATTCATAATCCACAAAAAAGGCTCTGAGAAGGACTGCAATAAAAAACCGCATAGACAGGGTCTATGCAAGTTGTCAGTACATGAGATACCCAGACTCTGTTTTGTGTTTTTTGTTTCTTTCTAAGTGCATTTTTAACATCCAGGGGATAGACTTTTGTAAACGCTGCCCTAGCACACACAAATCATGCAAACCTCAAAAGTCATGTCAAGTCTGTAAAAGAAAACGATGACTTGGAGCTCCATTGGAAATGGACTTTAGGGCTCTTCCTGGCCCTCTAGAGAGGGTCATACACTTTTCTGCATTACTCTTCCTTTTCCATTTTTACCTTGTCTCTAATTTTTCTTATTGCTCTTCACCCTATTTCTTGATGTTTTGCCTCAAATGAAAGTAGGGTAATTTGTTCCTTCTCTCTTTTAAAAAGTATTCCACCCAGCTCTAGCTTAGGGGCTAAATACGGCTTTATGGATTTCCTCCTTTGAAATAAATCTATGCTGAGATGCCTGAGAGCCGCTGGGCCCACAGGGCCCTGAGCCACCCATGCTGGAGCAGGTAGGCACTGCCGTGGGACTCCCAGCCCAGGTCAGTTCCTGCTGCCCAGAGAGGCCTGAGCCTCTAGCCCAAAGACACCAAGGCAACTGTGCCAAATTGGCAGTCCCTGCAGGATCCTAGCCAGACACTAGGGTCAAATGAGTGGACCGTGAAATCCCCTCTCACAATGACTAAGCACCAAAGGAAAGATACCAGAAATATGAAAAGTCAAGAGAGTACAACACCACCAAAGGATAATAATAACTCTCAAGCTCTAGATCCTATAGAACAGGAAGTCCTTGAAATGACTGACAAGGAATTTAGAGCAACAATTCTAAGGAAACTAAATGAGACACAAGAAAACTCAGACAACACAATGAAATGAGAAAAAGTACACAGGACCTGAAAGAAGAAATGTACTAAGAAATCAATGCCCTGAAAAAGAATGTAGCAGAGCTTGTGGAGCTGAAGAATTCATTCAAAGACATAAAAAACACAACAAAGAGTTTAACCAGCAGGATAGAGCAAGCATAAGAGAGAATTTCTGACCTTGAAGATGGGCTGTTTGAATTAACACAGGTGGACCAAAAAAAAAAAAAAAAAAAAAAAAAAGAAAAGAAAAGAAAAGAAAAAGAAAAAAGAATTTAAAAAATTGAAGAAATTATGAGAGAGATAACAAGACAACCTTAAGTGCTCTAATATCTGAATCATGGGTATTCCAGAAGGGGAAGAAAAAGGTAATGGCATTGAAAACATATTCAATGAAATAATGGCAGAAAACTTCCCAGGTATAGGGAAAAACACAGATCTTCAGATTCAAGAGCTCAAGGATCCCTAAACATATTCAACCCAAAAAGGTCATCTCCAAGACATGTTAGAGTCAGATCAGCAAAACTCAAAGACCTAGGATTGCTGGGCAAACCTCAGGCTATTGGTGTGTGCTTGGTGTGTTCAAGATAAGCCAGGACTCCCAGAAAGTGGGGGTAGGTAACTGACCCATCAGTACATGGTACATTCTAGAAACTCCACACAGCCAAACAATCCAGTAAAAATACACACGAACAAAAACCAAATCTGAATATTTGCATAAATATTGGTGATAGAAAGGAATAGAAAATTCCCCATCAAAATAGATACTTCGAAATAAGTGCAAGGCTGCAGAAGCGCTGTAATGCCCAGGGCAGTGGAGAACTGAAAGAGTATTAGCAACATGAAAGGATGCTAAGTCCACATGGGTGATCTTTGTCAAAGGATATAAAGGAAGTTAAAGTCTACTGAGAGTCCATTTAAACACCTTCAGACCCACACCTCCTAACTATTCTTCTGCTGGCCGTGCTGAGACCATAGGGCAGACATTTCCTGGAATGTACCCTTGCATTCTAGAAAGACACAGCACGGGAATTTAGCATGAGTACCCAAGGTGCTGTCACCAGAAGATGGATTTTCAGTGACCTGAAATGTTGGACCCAGTATTGATCCTTCTGCTTCTTTGGGGACTCTTTGCAAGCCTTTGTGCATCTAGAAGGCTAATGTATTTTCGAGGGCAGAGGCTCTGATCCACAGAGAATTAACTTCTATGTCAAAGCCCCAGAGATGCTGGGGGTTGGCGGATGTTAATAGATGGGGCAAATGCTTTGCTAAAAAAGGCAAAAAAAGAAAAAAAATCCCTCTGTTGTTATTAGAAAGAAAGAAATCACAACTTCCAACTCTTTAAATGAAGATTTGTTTAACAAATTAACTTGAACTTGATTTTTCAGAGGAGCTGGTGCAGTCAATTAAAAAGGTCATCGCCCTGCTCATGCCAGTCTGCGGCAAATGTCTCCACTTAAAAGACTTTCTCGGCATTTGGAATATTTTGCTTGTGCCAGATCAAAGCTGCTTTAGAACACAAAGGTCATAATTCGAGTGATTTATCTTTTGAAAGGAAGCATGCTGGGTGTCTCTTAAACGAAGCCATCCAGAATAGATCATGGGAAAAAGCCTTTAAATGGCAAATTGATGGGTGATGGCTTGGGGAGGACCCTCTCCATGAATTATTTTGGGGCACAATCAGTAAAAAGCTGACATCTTTGATCATGGCCAGGAAATCTATTTCGGCTTCGTCCTCTCTTAAATGGAACAGCGACCATTCATGGTGGATTTGCCGTGTACTGGGCACTTTCCCTGCACACTCCTCAAACTTCACAGCAAACCTAGGAAATAGACATCGTCTTCCCTCATTCTACAGGGGACACAATGAGACTTAGCGATGTTGATTTACCTACTTAGTCATTGACTCCAAGACTTGAAAGCGGACTGTTCTGGTTCCTGCGCTCCAGGCATGCCAGCATTAATGTCGTTGGGGTTGTCCCTGTGTGCTAAAGTTAGGTCCAGTACGGATTCACTCAACCCAACTTAAAGAGCCAGCAAATAACAACAACAACAGAAAAAAAAAAAAATTAAAAGAGCAAAAGTGAGTCTTTGGCCTCAAGGAGCACAAAGCACTTTAGAAGATTAGGGCACCTCAATGCTCCCTGAGTTATTTTCTTCACCATTTGAGTGGACAGCAGAGCTGGAGCCAGAGCTGGGGACATGTGCAACACTGAAGATGAGGCAGATGGTTTGTAGCACCCAGCACCAGCTGTGGAGTCAGTCAGAGCTGGGTTCGAGCCTCACCTCCAAGCCTCAGTGTTCCCAACTGAAAATTGGGGTTGCAATAATAGTAACTGTCTCAAAGAGTTGTGAGAATTAAATGCATTAATGCCTAGGAAATAATGCATTTAAAGCATTTAGCTCAGCACCCAACATGCAAGTATTTAGTGGATGCTTGGTTATTCCTACTGCAGTAAGTGTCACCATTAAAGCTTCATTCTTTCAGCCTTGCAATCTTCAAGACCTTTGTGAGTCCATGGTACAAATAGGAATAACTCTGCAGAGCTGGCATTTCAACCATTCTCAGCCTTGACTACTTTAGTGAACATTAGTTGATCACCAGTGAAGGACAAGACCCCGTGGCACTGGGAAGAGGGACAGGCAATATGGGGAAAGAAAGTGGGCATGGGAAGGAGGCAGACGGATGGAAAGTTGGCAACACGGGGAGGCGGAAGCCCAGACTAGACTCTCCTGCTCCAAAATTTTACAGAGTGCCAGCCAGTGGACAGCTAGTCATTACCTACTATTTAAAAAATATGGCCAATGCCATATTATTAACAATGATGATACTAAAATAATAATGACAATAATAACCTACGTTTGTCAAATGTTTATTACAAGACCAACTCTGAGTCAGGATGGCTCCTATATTAATAATGTTGCTTCCTGGGTGTTATGCCAATTTCTTTCCAGTAAAACTACATTTTTTTTAATGAATCAGTTGCAATACAGTGGAAAACCAGTGGGGGTTTTGCTCACCCAGATCTGAACACAGTTCGCATTGGGAGGGGGGTTCCCAGATTCTGTGGATCTTGGTGAAGGCATATGGTAGTACCACACTCACTGCCCCGTGTGGACCTTGACTTCCACTCCACCACTGAGAAGCTCCTGCCCCAGGCCTCACAGTCGGGGGGGGGGGTGACCCAGAGATGCTGGGATCATGGAGAAAATTGCTCACAGTGGCTGCCCATACAGAGGCAGATGTCCAGGGGGCCTCAGCTTCCAGGTTCTATGGCACTGGCATTAGGCATGCAGTAGTGGCCTCAACGAGGTCCACACTGGCAGGCCTTTGTTATCATCCCTGTGGCTGTACCTTCCTTGGTCACTTCCCTTCCTCTGAGACAAGTTCTCCAGCCTTCCCTTTGGTTCTGGAAGCTTCCAGTGTATTCTGCTCTGCTGCAACTGGCAGAGGTGGCTTCTATATTCACCCTAGAGCTTCTGACAATGCACTCACCTATAAATAGCTCCCAAGATGAGAACTCAAATGGACATGGTAAGATCTGGGCCAACTGTGCCAAGTGGTTTAAGTCACACGGATTAGTGTCCTTCCTGCAGCTCAGGGACTATTTTACATTTTACATGAGCATCTATATTGTTAACATGCATTCATTCATTCAACACGTAATGTTGAGAGACTCATCTGTGTTATTTATTTAAGATGGTTTGTCTTTGGACAAAGGAATAGAGCCTGGGAGTTATGTAGATCTTAATCAGCAATTAAAAGATGTGCTGTATTTCACAGAACCAGCATTTTCTAAGACAAATTAGGAAGTCGTTTAAGGACACACAGGACTAACTATAATTATGATGCAGCTGGACGCTCATTGTATGTCTATGTTTCAAAACTCTAATTTTTCAAAACAGAATTATAATAATTGATCTAAGTGACAAAATAGATGAATTCTGGCTTCATAATCAAACCACAGGAAAGGACTTATGAACAGAGAGGTAGAAATTTATTAAGCTCTTGACCTTAGTGGTCGTGAAAACATTTAACTACCTTAAAGAACAGTGCCAGCCAGAGATTACCAAGAAATTTCTTCTCCCATTTGAAGAAATTAATACTTGTGATATCCACTATCCTGACTCAGTCAGTCATCAGATTTGAGGAAAAGTGGGAAATTCCTTTCAGCTCCACTTAACTTCTTTTAAGTGAAAGTCAACTATGTGGTAGACACTGACCCACTGGCTGCAATGGGCTGAATGCTTATTGTCCCCTTCAAATTCCTATGTTGAAATCCTCACTCCCAAGGTGATTGTATCAGGAGGTGGGGCCTTTGGGGGGTGACTAGGTCATAGAGGTGGAGTCCTCATGAATGGGATTAGTGGCCTTATAAAATAGGCCCAGAGAGACCCATTGCCCCTTCCACTATGTGAGCACACAGTCAGATGACACCATCTGTGAACCAAGAAATGGGCTCTCAGCAGACACCGAATCTGCTGGCACCTTGATCTTGGACTTCCCAGCCTCCAGAACTGTGAGAAATGGATTTCTAGTGTTTATAAGCCATTCAGTTTCTGGTATTTTGTTACAGCAGCCTGAATGCACTAAGACAGCAGTGAAAACAAAACTATAAGATACAGATGTGACGATGGAGGAGGTTCTGGTTCTTGGTGAACACAGCACACAGGTTATCTCATCAATGCACGGCAGTAATTGTTTGATATCATAGAAATGCAGCCATTAATGTGGCGATGAACTGACTTTGGCATCTCATTCCCAGTGATCCTTCTTGTGCCCTGTGGCATTCCCCTGTGTCAGGAAACAGATGGGACATAGCAAGATCCCTTCCTGGAGAAGCGTTGACATGTAGAACCAGGGTGTCAATGCTTAGGCTTTGAGTTTACAAATGACCTTTGAAACTCACTGGAGAAACCACAGTTTGAGTCACAGAAAACATGATCCTGAAGGGCCAGGGGACATATATTTTACATACTGAACAATAAATTTGGACGAGCATAGCATAAGGTGAAAGCCAGATTGTCCTGTCCCTTGGAAGAACTTTTAAGTGTCCCCAGCCTGGGGTGAAGGAGCATAAGAAAGGATGCCTGACAGGGGCCAGTGGGTGTCCTGAGAAGGGATCCTGTGCCCAGGCTGGTTCCAGTCCTCTGGAGCCAAGTCATGTGGTGGGGGGTGTGATGGTTAATGTTATGTGTCAACTTGTCTGGGCCATGGTGCCCAGTTGTGTGGTCAAACACCAGTCTAGATGTCACCATGAAGATATTTTGTAGAGATGATCAACATTTACATCAGTAGATTTTGGGTAAAGCAGATTACCTTCCATAATGTGGGTGGGCCTCATCCAATCAGTTGAAGGCCTTAGAGAAAAGATTGAAGCTTCTTAAAGAGAAAGGAATTCTCTTCAATACTTCAACATAGAAATCCTGCCTCAGTTTCCAGCTTACTGCCCAATGGAACTTAATCTGAGGACTATAACATCAATCCTCACCTAAATTTTTTGGCCTGCTGGTCTGTCCTACAGATTTAAGATTTTACAGCCACCATAATCACATAAGCCAATGCCTTAAAATAAATCTCTCTGTGTATAGCTAAATGCAGACATAGATAGACAGAGATAGACAGAGATACAGACATATATGTAGGCATAAATATAGATTTATGTATACATCTTATTGGTTCTCCGAATAACCCTTACTAATACAAGGGGGTAAAAGAGATCAAGAAATTTTATTCCAAAAAATGTGCCATTTTGATATGATTATTTCAAACTGAAAAAACTTGAGAAATAGAAAGTACAAGAGTGGCTTTTTCTAAACTTTTCTGATGTGTCTAAAGACAGATCCTCCAAAAGAACTTGATTGTCATGAATTCCCTTCCTGGAATTTCATCAACTAGGGAAGATTAAACTCTTATCACAGAAGGGGAGACTGAAAGTTAACAACACGCTTCTCCAGACTTTGTCACAGGCTGTCCCTATTCTTCTGAGGGCTGCTCCAAAGCAATTTTTATTTCCTGAGAAACTTTAACTGCATACAAGACAACCTTTGTTCACCATATATTTCCTCCCCTCACCCTCCCATAACTTGTAGCCACCTCCACTCACAGGCCCCAGCAGCCATTCCTTTCTGTAGTTCAGGATGCTTTATAAACATCAATCACCTGGCCCTTCACTGAGTCTCATATTTGTGGGACTCCCATGCATATGCATATAATTAAAATGGTTTTTCTCTTGTTAGTCTGTCTATTGTCAGCTTATTTCAAAGATGCAATTATCATACTTCAGAGGGTAGAGAGAAAATTTTCTCTCCCCTACAAGGGGAATGATAGATGCCCCCTCCCCGCCTGGATAAGTTAGAGGATCCAAGAGCTGAGGTGACCTGTGCCTTACCTCCCAGCCATGGACCGGTTCTGCAGCTTTCCACCCACCCTGGGTGGTATGATTCAGGAGAATAGAAGTGACAGCTGGGACAGGCCCATGCAGTTCTCTACAGCCAGGAAAGCGTCTCTTCCTCACTGAGAATTGCTCAATGGATGCTGGAAGGGAGGACAAGGAGATCTGCAGGCTGAAGGCTCAAGCTCAGGAAAAAGCAGACCTAAAAAGGGCTGGGTGGTTAAATGAATCCTGATCAAATGGGAACATGGATGCTTCAAAAGGTTGCAGGAATGGACCATGGCATCCAAGGGCAACATGTCCCTGTCCACCCAGGTTGTGGAACCTTATTTACCCACCAACCTTGAATTTATACAGTGCTATAGGGAGAACAGAAGGAGGTCCTGAATAGCCAGAGGAAAGCCTGAATTGGCTGTGCGTATGTTTAATTAATTAGGACCATCTCCACCATCAGATGAGGGATTAGAATTATAAATGTAAAAATGAATTTGCCTCTTTTGGTTGTTTGGGTTTGAGGACTGAGACCCAATTCTCTGCAGCATCTTAAGCACTAAGATGGTAAATTCTCCATCTACACTCAAGAAAGGTATAAAATATTCTTCATTGTAAGTCACTGCATTTTTGACTCTGGAGTCCATAAATTCATGGGGATTCCCTCAAATCCTATAATAACATGTATATTTTACATTGTGTGTTTTTGCTTTGATATTACCCTTTAACAGCATGAGATATTCTGAGCGTTTGGATGCTTATGTTTGCCTCTGGATTTATGATGTCATTAGACCAGGTGATGACCAAAAATGGCAGCGATGAACTTTGATGTTTCTCTCAGGGGTCCATAAAAAGGATTTCTCCCTATTAAAGTTTGAGGAGCATTCTTGCAATAAAGAGAGAAGGCCTGGGTCAAGTCCTGGCTCCTACCTCTGGTGCCCTTTCTCCTCTAGTAACCATTTTGGATATTAAATAAGTTAAAGCACAAAACGTGTGCTGAGGCCATGTAAAACTGTAAAAACCACTGTAATCCAATCCCAGCATTGTAGAATGAGATGTTCTGGAGGTCTTAATTGCAATTTGTGGGGTTTGTGTGCGTGTAGGTTTTGAAAAGGAGAATGAAGCTAAATGTCTAACATTAAAATTATAACTCTGGGTGTCCACTTCTTTCCTATGGCAAAACAAACACCCACTATTTCGTCCACTGAGGACAAATCTGTTCGTATAAACTGAAATTGCTATTTTGGAAAAAACAACTTATTAACTTTAGAATCCAAATCAAAATGAATTCAAAATAGCTGGTGGGGGTGGAGGATGTGGAATGGGGAATCTGTTATGTCCCTTTTCTCCTTAAAGAGCTTGATAATTTTCTTATACAGGATCTTGATTCTGGCTTGTGGCCCAGGGCATGAGCTATAGCCACTTGGGAACAATATGATGACTCTGTTAAATTGAGTGCAAATCAATCAACAATATATCATCAAGATAAAAATACAGCTTCTAAGAGTAATTTAGCTTCCCAATGATATGCTTGTGTTGGAATCACAGAAAACCTAATCTAAAATGCCTGGAAGTTTCCTATCCAGAGGTATTAAAGGGACCTCATTTAAAGCAATAGAAATCTTTAAGAGGTCATTCACAAGAAGGACATTGAGTGTTCTTTTTTACCCCCAGTCTTCTGAATATTCTAGTTTTTGCCAATAGAGTAGGAACTATTATGTTCTTCACAAAGTGTTCAAACACATTTTCAGAACAAGGTATGAATAAGAGATAATGAGATGATGACAGAATCTATATATCAAAATGAGTTTGACTCCGGAAGCTGTGTTTCAGTGACACAGTAACATACAAAGCCATTTTGAAATGGTTTTCTGAACTTATTTGTAAATAATCCATGAAACACAGGCTTAATTACTATTTAAACCATGTCTTTGACTACCAGAGAAGGCCTAGGACTAATCTTCTTTACTCACTATTCTCAACTCTGAATGATTTTAGACAATTGTAAAAATTCAAATCCAGCATCAAAGAGCAGGGATTTGTCAGCAGTAAGAAGAATGTGTCTGCCTTTGAGAGAACTTTTCATTTACCACTATCCTCCTAGTGCCCAACTTATAGTATCTGTTAAATAAAGGGCCACACTTCTGAACCTGTTCATAACAGTTTGTGTGTGTGCTTTAAGCCAAGTGTGACATGCAAAGGGAAAAGATCATATGATCAATAATCAATAATAAAAGTAGAACCACAGATAAGCTAGATATTAGAGATGGCAAACAGGAACTTTAGGTTGATTAATATGTTTCTCTAGGTGAAGCAAAAGAATCACAAAATAGACAAAAATATGAAGAATTTTGTCAGATAACTTAAGTTTATAATCAAAGGTACATATATAATTGAAAAAAATATACTATCTGAAGTTGAGATAATAGTAGATAGGTATAACAGCAGATTGAATACAGTAGAACACAGAATTAGTGAATTAGAAGAAAAGCTAATAGAAACCACCCAATACCAGAGAGAAAAAATAAGTGGGAAAAAGAGTTAGGAGCATAAATGACATGTGCCTAGTGTGAAGATTAATTTTAGGTGTCAACTTGGTTAGATGAAGGAATGTTGAGAAACCTCGTAAAGCTATCTTTTTAGGAGTGTCCGTGTGGGTGTTTCCAGCAGAGGTTAGTATGAGAGTCTGAGTGGACTGGGTGGGAAAGACCCACCCTCAATGTGGTCAGGAACCATCCAATCTGCTGGGGACCCAGAGAGAACAAAAGACAGAGGAAAGTGGTGAAGCTCTTTCTCTGCTCTCTCTGCTTCCACCATCTTGCAATGTGAGACCCCTGGGTCACTGTCACCACCACCAGATGGACTTTGGACTTCCCAGCCTCAGAAACTGTAAGCAATAAATTTCATTTTCTTTATAAATTACACAGTTCCAAGTATTTTGTTATAAGCAACACAAACGGACTAATACAGATACTTACAGAAGGTCCGACACACATACATGTGGTGTGTCCCAAAAGGGAGAAGAAATAGGGAAAATGTGACAGAAGTAATAGTTAAAAAGATAATGGTGGAGAACTTTTCAGTGGTGAAAAAGGAAGAAAATATTCATTTTTTGAAATATGAGTAAAAAAAGAAGAGAATAAAGGATGCAGATAATTCTGACATCAAAGTGTAGAAGGCTAGAGAGAATTTAAATAGTCATGTCTTCACAGTGCAGTAGGACACAAGCTGACTTTTAGAGTGCAAGCAGGTTTAAGGAAGTTAGTATGAAACCTGGAGAGAATAAAAAACATAGAGATTAGCCACTGTTGTTAACTCAGTACAGAATTCACTAGGATAAATCATAAGAAATGTCAAGTAGGAAGAAGGCCTCAGCTGAGGCTATATAAAAAATCTTGTGATGAGAGTAATGAACATTACTGAGTATCCTTCTCTAGCAGCATGTAGAAGCTCAACACTGAGTAGAAAAAGAATGTGTATGTGCACACACAAACACAGATGAATTTCATCAATGCTGGGCAAGAAGAAGTTGGATGATGAAGAAATTCAAGCAGATACTGAAGTTTAGGACACCAGTAAAAAACTGTTAAAGTGGCTGACCATCTAATCCAGGCCACATGGGAGAACAAGATGAGAGGAGACTGACGGACCAGGATAACTAGGGTGAGGCTATGAGACTCCTGGTTTTAATGGAGACAAAAACATTCAGAGGGAGTGAGGGAGTGGCCATGGTGAGGAATTTTCCCTCTTTATAGGCAGGATAACTCTGGGAGCTTATAAGATCCAGAAAAACGGCCATTAATGAAAGTTTATGAAATAAAATGGAAGCAGAGATATTGATGCCAAAAACGTTGAAAAACTGTTCCAGTGGATTGAAGCCCCCCAAAACTTAGTCCCCACTGTGACAGTGTAAAGAGTGTGGGAAATCCTATTATGGTAATTGAAAGGTGTGGCCATGAAGAGGTGATTGGACTGTAGGACCATGCAGTAGTGAATGGATTAAAAATGGTGGTCATGGGTGTGGTTCTGAGGGCTTTAAAAGGAGAGCACATGAGAGTCTCTCAATGTTCCATAATTTTCTGCCATGTGAGACCCCTGCATTGCTGTAAAGCCACCACTGAAGAAAACCTTCACCAAATGTGTACCCTGGTCTTTGGACTTCCCAGCCTCTGAAAATGCAGGAAATATTTTTTTCTTACAAATTACTCAATTTAGTGTATTTCGTTACAAGCAACAGAAACAAACTAATACAGCCATGAAGCCAAAAGTTTCTTTGCTTCCCTAGATCTGAGGGAGAACCCTGGTCAGACCCATACTCTTTCTCCTGTATTTCATCTCCTCTCCTCGGGTTCCTACCTTAAACTAAAATGCAGTGCTTCCTGGTATTTTCAGTTAAATTCTAATTTTTAAGAAAAGTATCATTCTGTAAGTTTCCTTGCTAACATGAAACAGTCTTTTAAAATTTCTATTCAAACTGTTAAAAATAAGAATATAAAAATAACATTTCTGAAAAGGCACTCTTTTATAAATGCCTGCCTAGTTTCCTTTTGAGCCCCAGTTAAAAATAAAATACAAACTTACAGAATTTGAACTTCCCCCAAAATACACCGGACTCTTAAAATTTGAGGTGGAAAACATCAGGTCAGCATACGTCAAAAAAGGAAGTAAGAATATGCAATTGAACATGACTGCTCAGCTTATCCATAAAACATAAGCACTGGTAGAAACATATTTTGGGGGCAACTTAGAGAAAATGGAACTCAGAAAATGTAACAAGGACACTTGTATAATGCCAGTGACCCCTCAACCTTCCCCTCTACTTGCCTTCACTCTTTAAAATGTTGTGTATTTGCCTAATCTGTACCTTGTACAGGTGATCTGTACCTTGTGGGTTGAAGTATTCAGTAAACACATGGTTGTACTCACAAGTCACTTGGAGAATCAATTAACAGAAGGTATTGGATACCTCTCAAAATGGGTCTGCATGCTTTAACTACACGTTCATAGAAATGTCTTTATCCTCAAATAAACTTAACTCTCATAACCTCAGAAGTGTCACTTCTTTTCATAAAACTTAGTTTCCATTAAATTTCTTTAAATTAAGTGCTTAGAAGCCATCGTCTGTATCTAAAACCAAGAATTAGTGGGCTCACATAATATTTTTAAAGTGCTGTTTTTATTTTGTTTTATTCTGTCATGTACCGTATCTTCCCAAGTTCAGAAATTGTTTAAAAACAATTTACTTTAGTGTTTATAGAGTGTGCTAAAGCTAGAAAGACACTAATTTTTTCACAAGCTTTTTTCATTTATATGTCATGGCTTGAGCTTCTAAGTTTTAAAGACATTCATACATTTCTAGAAATAATTCCCTACAACATTAGGTAAGAGAACATGGTCAGTTTTTATCAGTAGGGAGCCCGACTATCCTTGGATATACTGTTTTGCTTGGGGTGTGTTTTTTGTATGTGCATATGGTGGGGCAGGGAGGACAATAAATTAGTTTACAAAATTCACTTTGTGTTTGGAACCAAGTAATAAAGAGCCATAACAAAGCCAATTGAAATTTCTAGGGAACCAACATAAAAGTTTCCTAATTTTGTCCCAAAGTGAATGATATAAGATTTTTAGTATTAGAAATCATTAGCTTTCCAATGTAGGAGGTTTTCTATTTTCCCTTTAAGCTCTTCTTTCTCCAATTTAGAAGCGTTGCATGGAATAACTTCAACAATATTCAGAAACAGACACTCTCTCTCACCCACACCACAAAGCCTCAATAAAATCAGTAAATAAATCCTAAAGAAACCATCATCTAAGGCAGTGATAGCAAAGCATTTTTTTATGTTAGCCTTCCCATATTAAAGGACTCAAAGGTAGACCTGTGTATTAAAGTCCCACATCATTTTAGCTTTCTAACAATTATAATTTTCTGGGAAAGGTTGCAAAGCCTACTACAATAGTCCACTGCATCTTGACAGGTCACTTCTATTTTTAGCAATAAACACTTAAGTTTTCTCTAAGGTCATCCTTCATAGCAAGCTGTAGAGGTAACTGAAAGAACTAAGTATTTGATCTTACATCTTTATAGTTTATAAACTATGTTAAACATTCCCTTTTAAAAATCACTATTTTAACACAATTACTTGCAATCATTCTCTGAACCCGTCATGTTTGAGAGCTTTGCTTGAGAACCCTGAACCTCAGGGTACCTAGGAGTGAAGGAGAGAGAAAGAAAGTAACAAAACAAACATGGCACATCCTCTGGAAAGACTGATTTCACTCCCTGGTGAGTAAAGTACTGGAGGATGGAATGAAATGTTCATATATATTTTTAGGCTAGGACACCAGATTTCAGACACATTTGAGGTCTTTAGCTTGGTCATGTCCTGGGGCTGGACATGACATTAAACACAACTTAGAGTCTCTTCTATGGTCTCAGAAACTGAGTCCAGTAACAACAGTCACCACAGAAATTGAGTTTCCAAATGAATTTTCTCTGTAATGACAAAATCACCCAGCTATGGTTTCAATATCCTCTTCCAAACTCATGTTGAAGCTTAATCCCCAATGTGGCAGTGTTGAGATGTGAGGTGTTTATAGGTGATTGAATTGTAAAAGCCCTGCCCTCATGAATGGATTAATCCATTGATGGCTAAATGAGTTAGTGTGTCAGTGAATTAATGGGCTATCATGGGAGTGGAACTGGTGGTTTATAAGCAGAAGAGGAGAGACCTGAGGCAGCATGCTGGCAGGTGCTGCCCTCTCACTGGGCAATGCCCTGCACCACCTCAGACTCTGCAGAGAGTCCCCACCTGCAAGGAGACCCTCACAAGATGCACCCCCTTGACCCTGGACTTCCCAGGCTCCAGAACTATAAGAAATAAATTTTATTTCTTTGTAAATTACTCAGTTTCAGATATCATATTACGAATGATAGAAAATGGTCACAGTCCTAAGTATTCTTTGCGCTGAAAGGTGTTGGGTACTGCTGATTTCCCTGGCTGCATTCATTCATCAAGCAGTCATTGAATGTCTGCAAGGGTCCTAGGAACTGAGCTTTGCCCATGGCTCCACGACCCTCCAGGTGTGGTACATCAATCCTCTCTCCTCTTGTCCTAGAACATTTACCCAGCTTTTGAGATCCGTTCAGGGCACCCCACTCAATTCAAACCTGAACCAGAAGGGCTTTTTCAATATTTAAATTCAGTAATGATGATTTTAAAACAATAATGGGGAACTATGAATAAGCCTGTGCCAGATAAGACATTACTGGGTGTTTTGAAAGTAAGAAAAAACAGATGCCTAATTCTTGTCTTTAAATTTTGTAGAAAATCCTGCCACTTGTGACAAGATGGATGAACCTAGGGGACATTAGGCCAAGTGAAATAAGCTAGACAGAGGAAGAAAAATACTGCGTGATCTTATATGTGCAATCTTTTAAAGAAAAAAAAAAATGAATACATAAAAACAAAGAGTACTGGTTACCAGGGCTGGGGGGTTGTAAGAAATGTGGAGCAATAGATCAAATCATACAAAGATACATAAAATAAATCATACATAAAATAAAGTTAGCTTGAATGAATCATTCCAGAGATCTAATGTACAATGTGAGGACTATAGTTAACAATATATACTAGAAATCTGTTATGAGTAGATTTTCAATACTCTTATCATACACACAGAAAAAGGAAGAAAGATAACTATATGAGATAGCGAATATGTTAATTTACATGACTGTAGTCATCATTTTACTATGTAAATGTGTATCAAAACATCATATTGTACATCTTAAACACATACAATAAAAAGGAGAAAAAATTGTAATCTTCATATGCAGAAAATTGTATATATCAGACAACTGATGAACAACTTATAAAAAACAGAAGAAAAAGTACAAATGTCACAGTATATGCCGGACATATGCAAGTGTGGGCAACCTAGATAAGACAGTTCATACAGTGGTACATTCGGAGAATGGTCCAGAAGTCGTATAGCCAAAGAAAACCATGACTCAATCCTCAGCAAGGCTATGGGAGCCAGAAATCCTCAGAAGCAGCCAGCTGAACAACCAGAAGAGATAGAGAAAACAGCACAAAAGTCAGTGGCTCTATAGATCCACACCTGGTTTTCGAGGGCAGAGCCAGCCCAGGACCATAGCAGGGCAACCTGCCATTTCTGGAGCTTTCCACATGGATCTTGCCTTTCCGCTTCCAAGCAGTTTGGCCATAGGCCCTGGGAGTGACTGGAGTGACAGGGTGGACCCTGGGCATGATTCGGCCTCTTCAAACAGTCCCTGCTTCTGTGCGCTCCAGCCATGGGAAGGTGCCAGCCCCATCTCAGAACACAGAAAGCTGCTGACACCTGGCTCCAGGATTGAAGTGCTTTCCCAGGGATCAGCTAACACTCTCCACCTCTCTCCACGTGGTCTCTTTTTTGTACCTGGAGTACAATGGCTCCAGAACATTCCTAACAGGCTGCCTACAATTGTCAGGCTGCTGTAACCTGCATAACAAAGTGGTGCATTTAATATTAATAGATTTTTAATTTATACCGTTTGCTGCTTAATGACCTACTGTAGATAATATTCAGTACTTTTAATATATCAGATTAACTGTGCTCCACTGTTTTCTAGCCTGAACTTTCTGGGAAACATTTTTATAGATTCATTAGTCAATCAGCTAGGCTTTGTGAAGGCAATTCATTTTCAGAATATCTCGCTTTGGACAAGCACAAGAGGTAGAAACACACCTCAATGTACTCTTTAGAACAGTAGTGGGTAGGGTGACCATATTAGTTTCCTGTAGCTTCTGTAACAAATGATCACAAACCTGGTGGCTTAAAACAACAGATACGGGGCCGGCCCCGTGGTGCACTCAGGAGAGTGCAGTGCTGGGAGCGCAGTGACGCTCCCACTGCGGGTTCGGATCCTGTATAGGAATGGCCAGTGCGCTCACTGGCTGAGTGCGGTGTGGGCGACAATACGCCAAGGGTTGCGATCCCTTTACCGGTCACAAAAAGACAAAAAACCAAACCAAACCAAACCAAACAAAACAAAACAAAAAAAATAGATATGTATTCTCTCACAGTTCTGGAGGAGAAATACAAAATTAAGCTGTCAGCAAGGCCATGCTCTTCCTGAAGACTCTAGGGGAGAATCAAGTCCTGGCCTCTCTGAGCTTCTGTTGTCTATCAGCTTTTCTTGGCCTGTAACCACATCCCTACACTCTCTGCCACTGTGGTCACATGGCCTCCTCCTCTTCAGTCTGTTTAGTCTCTCTCCGCTTCATTCTTATAAGAACACTTGAGTTTGGGACCTACCCAGATAATCCAGGACAATGCCTTTATCTCGAGATCTTTACTTAACTACATGTGCAAAGACCCTTTTTCCAACGAGGGTCACATTAACAGGTTCTTGAGATGAGGATGTGAACATATCTTTTTGGTGACAAACTATCTCAGTCTTTTTGGGACTGAGGGGTTTCCCAGGACATGAACTTTTACTGTCAAAATGGAGACTAGTAGGTTACCCTAATTCTGAGAAGCAGATTCCAGAAGACTAACACCCTTAGGCAGAGGTAAACAGCGGTTCTCAAAGTGTGATCCCCAGACCAGCAGCAACAGCATCTCCTTGGGTTGATAGAAATGCAGATTCTTGGGCCCCTCCCCAGACCTACTGAACCAGAATCACTGAAAGTGAGCCTCTGAAATCATGGTCTTAACGAGTTCTCCAGGTGATTGTAATATACATTAAAATTTAAGAACCACTGGAGTAAGATTTGAGTCTTGGCCGAAAGAGAACAGAAGAGCAAGGGAAAAAACCCAAAGGGAACTGTGGTTCTCACTCTGGCAGCACATATGAATTGCATTAAAAGCTTTATAAAAATTCAAGTGCTGAAGCCCCATAATTGGTCTGGGGAGGAGCCCAAACAATGCTGCTTTCAAAAAGCTCCCCAGGTGATCATAATGTGGGCAGGGACCAGGAGCCTAAGCCACAGGACTTCACCAAGGGGCTGCATAATGAGCCCATGAGTAAGTGTGGGGTGCGGAAGAGGTTCGCTTGTTCCTTTGTGCTCCAAGTCACAAAATAAACACCAGCCTTTTGTTTTGAACTTAAAAAGAATGGAAGACCATATTTCTTAGGTCTATAGCTACAGAAGGACTACAAAGTGTAATTTCAGCGTAATTCGAGAAACAGAAGTATGTGAATAGCTTAGGTGTAAAAAAAAGTTCCCAAATTAAGATACAGCAAGGTAAGGTTGTAATGTGGAAGAGAGAAAAATACAGAATCCTTTTGCTGAGTGAGAGGCTATTTCCCATGCTTGGTGATGTGAGGCCACCGAGGAACAGCAGCAGGTTGACAGACACCGTCCTCTGCTCATATGTATGAGCCATTGCAGCAGTATTTTGACTTCCATTTTTATTTTCCCCACTGCTTCATTTGTACCCAGAATTTAATTTGTAGAGAGGACTGAGTGATGACACAGAGTGATGGCCAATGCCATCAAAAGAAGTTTTACTTCTCATATTTCCCAAGAGACAGGAGCACACCACACGGTGTAGGGCGACATGAGGAAGTACCAGGGACAGTCAGGAGGCGGAAGGAGTGTGGAGAAAGCAGCCCAGAGACCTGACTGTTGTTTCCCCTGGATGAATTGGGGGAAGCAGGGCAGGCAAGCTTGAGCAAGCTTGAATGATTTTGGTAGGCTCTGGGCTATAGGGGTGATCACTAGTTGTCCGGTAGCTGGCCTTGGAGTGATTTAGGGCAGAGGAAATATTAGCTTGGTGTGTGAAATTTACATAAAGGAGGTGGTGGAGGGTTTGGTTCCTGAAAAATAACTACCACTGCCATAAAAACCTAAGAAAAATCTAAACCCGCTAGTACAATAAAAATGGCATTCATGAAGAGAAAACAAGCTAACAAAAACACTATCTACAACCTAAGGAACCAACAAACAAAGAAACCAAACAGTAAATCAGAAAGCAAGGAACAAAAGACACCTAAGACAACCAAACAACCAATAAAATGCTAGGAATAAATCAACACCTTTCAATAACAACTCTTAATGTTAAAGGCTTAAATTCCTCAATTAAAAGACACAGACTGGCTGACTGGATCAAAAAGCAGGACCCAACTATATGCTGCCTACAAGAGACCCACCTCACCCATAAAGATTCACACAGACTAAGAGTGAAAGGATGGAAAAAGATTTACCATGCAAACAGAAAAGAAAAACGAGCTGGAGTGGCTATTCTTATATCTGACAAAATAGACTTTAAACTAAAAACCATAAAAAGAGACAATGAGGGACACTACTTAATGATAAAAGGACTGATCCATCAAGAAGACATAACAATCATAAATATGTACGCACCCAATGTTGGAGCAGCCAGATTTATAAAACAAACTCTATTAGACCTAAAGAAGGAAATAGACACTAATACCATAATAGCAGGGGACCTGAACACTCCACTGTCAATATTAGACAGATCATCTAGGCAAAGAATCAGTAGAGAAACACAAGATCTAAACAAGACTCTAGACCAATTGGAATTGGCAGATATCTACAGAACATTCCACCCAACAACCTCAGAATATTCATTCTTCTCATCAGCACATGGATCATTCTCCAGGATAGATCACATATTAGGTCACAAATCAAGTCTCAATAAATTCAAAAAAATTGGAATTATCCCATGTATCTTCTCAGACCACAATGGATTAAAACTAGAAATTAATAACAAACAAAACTCTGGAAACTATACAAACACACGGAAATTAAACAGCATTCTACTTAATGACATATGGGTCCAAGAAGAAATCAAGCAGGAAATCAAAAAGTTTATTGAAACTAATGAAAACAATGATACATCATACCAAAACCTGTGGGATACTGCAAAAGCAGTATTGAGGGGAAAATTTATTGCATTAAATGCTCACTTCAGAAGAATGGAAAGATGGCAAGTGAACAACCTAACACTTCACCTTAAAGAACTAGAAAAACAAGAACAATCCAATCCTAAAGTTAGCAGACGGAAAGAAATCATTAAGATCAGAGCAGAACTGAATGAAATTGAAAACCAAAAAACAATTCAAAAGATCAACGAATCAAAAAGTTGGTTTTTTGAAAAGATAAATAAAATTGACAAACCATTAGCATGGCTAACAAAAAAAAGAAGAGAGAAGACTCAAATAACAAAACTTAGAAATGAAAAAGGCGATATTACAACTGATTCATCTGAAATACAAGGAATCATTCAGGACTACTATAAACAACTATACGTCAACAAATTTGAAAATCTGGAGGAAATGGATAAATTTCTGGACACACACAAGCTCCCAAAACTGAACCGTGAAGACGTAGAAAATTTGAACAGACCAATAACAATAAAGGAGATTGAAGCTGTTATCAGAAGGCTCCCAACAAAGAAAAGCCCAGGACCAGATGGATTCACAGCAGAATTTTACCAAACATTCAAACAGGAATTGACACCGATTCTTTACAAACTATTCCAAAAGATTGAAACGGACGCAAATCTCCCAAACTCATTCTATGAAGCAAACATCATCCTGATACCAAAACCAGGTAAAGATATAACCAAAAAAGAAAACTACAGGCCGATATCCTTGATGAATATAGATGCAAAAATCCTCACTAAAATACTAGCAAACAGAATACAGCAACACATACGAAAAATTATTCATCACGATCAAGTGGGATTCATCCCAGGGATGCAAGGTTGGTTCAACATACGCAAATCAATAAATGTGATACACCATATTAATAAACTCAAACACAAGGACCATATGATCATCTCTATAGATGCTGAAAAAGCATTTGATAAAGTTCAGCACTCATTCATGACAAAGACCCTCTATAAGTTAGGTATAGAGGGAAAGTATCTCAACATAATTAAAGCCATATATGACAAACCCACTGCCAATATCATCCTGAATGGGGAAAAGCTGAAAGCTTTTCCCTTAAGAACAGGCACTAGACAAGGATGCCCACTCTCACCACTTCTATTCAACATAGTGTTGGAAGTACTAGCCAGAGCAATCAGAGAAGAGAAGGAAATAAAGGGCATCCAGATTGGAAAAGATGAAGTCAAACTGTCCCTGTTTGCAGATGACATGATCCTATATATCGAACAGCCTAAAACCTCTACAAAAAAACTGTTGGAATTGATAAATGATTTCAGCACAGTAGCAGGATACAAAATCAACACACAAAAATCAGTAGCATTTCTTTTCTCCAATAGTGAACATGCAGAAGGAGAAATCAAGAAAGCCTGTCCATTTACAATAGCCACCAAAACAATAAAATACTTAGGAATTGAGTTAACCAAGGATGTGAAAAATCTCTATAATGAGAACTACAAACCACTGCTGAGAGAAATTAGAGAGGATACAAGAAGATGGAAAGATATTCCATGCTCTTGGATTGGAAGAATCAACATAGTGAAAATGTCCATACTACCCAAAGTGATATACAAATTCAATGCAATCCCCATCAAAATTCCAAAGACATTTTTCTCAGAAATGGAAAAAACTATTCAGACATTTATATGGAACAATAAAAGACCACGAATAGCCAAAGCAATGCTCAGCAAAAAAAATAAAGCTGGAGGCATAACACTACCTGACTTTAAGCTATACTACAAAGCTATAATAACCAAAACAGTATGGTACTGGCATAAAAACAGACACACTGACCAATGGAATAGAATAGAGAATCCAGAAATCAACCCACACACTTACTGCCATCTGATCTTTGACAAAGGCACCAAGCCTATTCAGTGGCGAAGGGACTGCCTCTTCAGCAAGTGGTGCTGGGATAACTGGATATCGATATGCAGGAGAATGAAACTAGATCCATACCTCTCACCGTATACTAAAATCAACTCAAAATGGATTAAGGATTTAAATATACACCCTGAGACAATAAAACTTCTTAAAGAAAACATAGGAGAAACACTTCAGGAAATAGGACTGGGCACAGACTTCATGAATATGACCCCAAAAGCACGGGCAACCAAAGGAAAAATAAACAAATGCGATTATATCAAACTAAAAAGCTTCTGCACAGCAAAAGAAACAATTAAAAGAGTTAAAAGACAACCAACAGAGTGGGAGAAAATATTTGCAAAATATACATCTGACAAAGGATTAATATCCAGAATATATAAGGAACTCAAACAACTTTACAAGAAGAAAACAAGCAACCCAATTAAAAAATGGGCAAAAGAGCTAAGTAGGCATTTCTCTAAGGAAGATATCCAAATGGCCAACAGACATATGAAAAAATGCTCAACATCACTCAGCATCCGGGAAATGCAAATCAAAACCACATTGAGATACCATCTAACCCCAGTTAGGATGGCTAAAATCCAAAAGACTCTGAACGATAAATGCTGGCGAGGCTGCGGAGAAAAAGGAACTCTCATACATTGTTGGTGGGACTGCAAAATGGTGCAGCCTCTATGGAAAATGGTATGGAGGTTCCTCAAACAATTGCAAATAGATCTACCATACGACCCAGCCATCCCACTGTTGGGAATATACCCAGAGGAATGGAAATCATCAAGTCGAAGGTATACCTGTTCCCCAATGTTCATCGCAGCACTCTTTACAATAGCCAAGAGTTGGAACCAGCCCAAATGCCCATCATCAGATGAGTGGATACGGAAAATGTGGTACATCTACACAATGGAATACTACTCAGCTATAAAAACGAATGAAATACTGCCATTTGCAACAACATGGATGGACCTTGAGAGAATTATATTAAGTGAAACAAGTCAGGCACAGAAAGAGAAATACCACATGTTCTCACTTATTGGAGGGAGCTAAAAATTAATATATAAATTCACACACACACATACACACACACACACAAACCGGGGGGGGGGGAAGAAGATATAACAACCACAATTATTTGAAGTTGATACAACAAGCAAACAGAAAGGACATTGTCGGGGGGGAGGGGGGGAGGGAGAAGGGAGGGTGGTTTTGGTGATGGGAAGCAATAATCAGCTACAATGTATATGGACAAAATAAAATTAAAAAAAAAAAAAAGGAGGTGGTGGAGATATGGGCTTTGGATTGGTTGGTTTGCATATGAAAGTTTTGTTTGCAGGGAAGATGTTTGCCATTTCTAGAAACTAGCCAGCCCTAGGTGGGGGTAGGGTGGGGGAGGAGGCAGGTGTCAGTCTCTCCAGGCACCATTATATCAAAGCATCATAAAATACAGAAGATAAAAATATGATTAATATGTCAATATAATCTAAACTCAAAGGCTCTTTCCCTTTGTGTACCTTATATGGAGCCTGAGTATTTAAAACCAGGCAGTTGGTGGTAGAGATTTGGGAGCCGACTGAATAGAAGCCATTTGTATACATAAGATTATCCCAGAGTGAAGAAATGAAGGTGAGTGGAGAGCCTGAGTGATTCTCCTGTTCTTTAGTGATCGGGAGTAAGAGGAATACCCAATAAAAGAAGAAAAGGAGTCATCAGAGAGAAGGGAGAGTGACAAGAGGGTACGAAGCGTGGAGTTGCCTCCGGAAGGGTGCAAGCCGAGATCATCATCGGTGACATCTGGAGAAACAGAAGTGAGGGCAGCTCACAAGTGCCAGGGGAGGAAGTGCTTTCAAGAAAAGTAGACAAATTTTTAAAAGAAAATTGGCTGTGAAGGGAAGGATAGGAGTCTTGGGAAATGCTGGTGTCATGGGATGAGCTTGTTTTTAAAGAGAGAGTAGACCTAACTGTATTTTTACAGGGAGAAAGGAAGCTACGATGAGAAAGAAACTGAACATTCAAGAAAAGGTGTAAAGTTGTGGAGCTTTTCTGAAGAGATCAGAAGGGATGTGATTCAGCACACAGGAAAATGGTGAACCTGTACAAGGGAACAAATATTTCTTCATAAATGGGAGGAAGAAAATAGACAGGGGCTAGGAAATGTGGTCCACAAAAGGAATGAAGTCAGGGGTTTATGTTGGATGGCTTCAGTCTTCTCAGTAAAATGGAAGGTGAGATCATATGCTGAGACTTCGGAGAGCAGCTGGCAGTGGGATGGGTGTTTCAGGAGATGGGAAGGGTGTATGGCAGCACTGGGAAAACCAGCAGAGTCAACTCTGAAAGAAGGAATGAGCCACAGAGAGGATGGCCTGACATTAGAGCTCAGGGGGGCTTAGGGGAGCAGGTGTCATGAAAGACAGGAGCATTGATTGAAAGTCTGTGGAAGGGTAGTTACATCCCAGAGTTATCTGCCCCCACCTCGCAGAAGGCTATAGTTTATTCTCTGGAGAGACAAATACAGGCACAGCTGAGGTCAGGAGAGTTACGTAAATGTTTACACATTAAATAGGGAGATCCCTGGGTCCCTTTTCCTGCTACGTTTCAAGCATAGAGGCTGCCAGACTTTCCCCTACATACTCACACTAGGGGAACTTAGAGGATTTCTCTTGAGCTCTGACAACGATCTACACATAGCAATGGAAAGACCCAGCCAAACCTCCCACCTTGGAGCCACCACTCAACTAGCCCTACCCACAGATACTTTTGAATTCACTGCACTTTGCATATGAACTGACAGCCCAGGATAAGCAGACATTTGACAAAAGCATTTAGCAGTACAGGGTTTCTCAACCTCAGCACTATTGACATTTTGGGCTGGATGATTCCTTGTTTCGTAGGCTATCCTGTGCATTGTAAAGTGCTTAACAACATCCCTGGTCTCCACCCACTAGATGCCAGTAGCACCCACCCCAGTTGTGACAACCAAAAATATTTCCAGATATTGCCAAGTATCCCTTGAGAATGAAATATCTGCACACACATACCCCTACCCAGTTGAGAATCACTTATCTAGCATGAGAGGAAAGACAAATTTTAAAACAAAGAAATTTTAAAAGAGGTGACGCAGAGAGAATAATACATCTTTGGGGGTGGGGTGGGGAACTACAATTAATATCCTGATAGATATGGACAGGTACTGTTTTAATAAAACAGGAATAATGTGATTATAAACAGTTACATTCAGGCAACAACAACAACAAAAAATAGACCTGGGAAATTAAAAATATAAGGTCAAAATGGAAAACTCAATGAAAGTATTGAAAGGCATAATTGAAAATAGATTTTTCAGCCAGTAGGACAAAGTGATAGAGAAATGAAAAGTAGGAGAGAAGAATTAAGATGAAAGAATCATTCCAAGAAGCCAACATCCAAATACCAGTTGTTCTAGAAACTGAGTTCAGAGAAGACTAGAGGGGAATAAGTTACCAAATGAGTAATGGAAGAAAATTTCCAGGATCTGAAGGACACGAAACTCTGGTTAGAAAGGTCCCTTTAAACATCCAGTATAAGTGGATGAAACACACTTACCTCAATGCAGTCGATGTAAATTTTCAGAAAACTGGGGCTAAGGAGAAGAACCTTAAAGATTCCAGAACAGAAACTAGGGCACAGAGGATCGAAAATCAGCACAGTGATGGATTTGTCTTCAGCAACAATGGAGGCTGTAACATAATGAAGAACACCTTCAAAAGTCTTAAGAAACAATACCACATGTTGACAATAATGTAAAGCTACTAAAAATATCATATATTTCTGGTACAAACACAAAATGGCATAGCCACTCTGGAAAAGAGTCTGGCCATTTCTTATATACTTACTATATGACCCAGCAATCCCACTCACAGAGAAAGAAATGAAATAAAAACATATGTGCATACAAAGATGTTATGCAAATGTTTGTTGAGGAATGATTAACAAAATCCCAAAACTGATACAAACCAAATGTTCACCTGTTGGTGAAGGGACAAATTGCAGGATATCCATGCCAGCAGGTACCACTCAGACATGAAAAGTAATGAAACATTAACATACACAACAACATGGATGAATCCCCAAAACATTATGGCAAGTGAAAAGATAAACACAGAAGTCTAGATACTGCATGATTCCATTTATATGAAATTCTGGAAAAGGCAAAGCTACAGTGACAAAAGGCAGAGTAGGGGTTTCCTGGGATTTGATAATGGAGGGGCATAAGGAAACGTTTTAGGGTGATAGAACTATTATGTATCTTGATCATAGCGGTGGTTGCACTACTGTGTACAGTTACCAAAATCATAAAATTGTATACTTTTTAATGAGTGAATGTTATTTTCTGTAAGTTATACATCAATAAAGCTAGTGAAAAACAGTATAAAAATTAAAAAATAATTGTTCACCACCTAGAATTATGAGTTAAGAAAAATACATCTGCAAAAATGCAAAAATTCAATACTTTCTAGATATCCTTATTTAGTAGGATCCCAAAGATATATTCCACCAACATGAGGAAGTTAACCAGGAAAGAGGAACAGCTGAGAACTGAAGACAGGAACTCCGACACAGGAGGAAGGTTAAGCAACTGTCTGAGGGTTCATGAATCTTGATCATTTCACTTCTCTTGAGCCCTGACGATCGACAGAGAGCTATGGAAAGAGCCAGACAAACCTCCCTGCCTTGAAGCTACCACTCAGGAAGCCCTGCCTGTAGATACTTTCTATCTACGAAAGCTGTGCCGCAGCCCTATGGAGAAGGAAGACAGAGGAACGTGTCAGGAAAAACAATGAAAGAAACTACAAATTACTTGAGGCGTTTGAATGTATTAGGGAGAGATACACTTTTGGTGAAAAGCCTAGCATTAAACGGTGGTAAGTACATAACAACTAAGCAAAAGAAAAATTAGACAATTATTAACTCCAGGGAAAGAAAATGCAATGACAGTATATGAAGTGACTCAGCTGTGGATTACATTAACGTAGACATTAGAATGAAAACACCGAAACGTGAATTACATTGAGAGGACAGGGGCAGGGGACGATAGGGAGGAGGGTAAATCCTCATGTTCATGTAGGAAGTCATCACACAATATCTGAATCTGAAAAATTAAGAAAGAGCTGTTAAAGGATGTTTTAGAAATATGGAGGTAAATGCTCCAAGAAACAGTTGAAAACGTTGAAAGATGTTTCCTCTGGGAAACAGGACATGGGGACGGAAGGTTGGGGACAGAGCATTGCTGTTTTTGTTATAAGCCTTGTACATCCAGGTAACATTTTTTAAAGTAAAATTTAACAACAGAAAAAGCAGTGCATCGAGAGGGGAGGGGAATGTGTGCTCTGGCAAAATCAAGCTGAGTTAGAGGCAGAGGCTAAAGGAGCATGAAGGGAAAATGGAGGTGATGGGAAGGAATGAACAGAGAGGTCAGAGGTGGAGGTCGCAGTGTGAAAGAAGGGCAAGGTCAGTGCATGTCAGTGGTTGTGTAGATGTGGAGGCAATTCGTACAGGTGGAGGGGGTAGGGGTGGAATTCAGCACTCAGATCACAACACTGTGTTTGAAAACCATCTTCATCAATTTTCTGTTCTTCTGTAGGTGAGGTCTCTAAGCACCTAATTTTATTTCTCAAACAAAATGTCCCTTTTGTTCTATTCTAAATAAGTTTATCAATAGAGTAAGAGTCATAATAATGAAGGACAGTTATCAAGGCAATGCTGTTGCTGCACAAGCTTCCAAGAGACACACGACAGTAAACATTGACACCCTGGAGCCCTTTGCTAGAAAGTCTGCCTTTGGCAAACAAATGTGCTTATGGTTACATGCCCTGGTCTATTATTCAAGATTAATTAAAAGTCCATGAGACTCATGATGAACATGATCGAGAAAACAAAGCCTAAGCCATCCTGTGAATACCATGCTTTAAGAACTGGCTTCAAAGAGCTGCAAAAGCATGCATAGGCTAAAATTCCTAGATGCAGACTATATCCTTAAAATGGAAATAATCATAGTGCCCACTCAATAGGGTCAATGTCAGGGTTAAATAAGATAAAAGATGAGAGCACTCAGGACATCCCCAGACACAGCACACAAGATCGAGGCACAGCAGATTCTGTATCTGCTGAGAGCCTTCTTAATGTGTCCTTACGTGGTAGAAGGAGTGAGGGGTCTCTTTGAGGTCCCTTTTCTAAGGGCACTAATCCTATTTATGAGGGATCCACCCTCATGATCTAATCACCCGCAAAGTCCCCACTTCCAAATACCTGCACATTGGGGATTAGGTTTCAACATAGGAATTCTGGAGGACACAAATATTCAGTCAGTGGCAGCCACCTTAAGCCCATTCCAAAGTCACCCTAGTGGCCCTCTCACTTCTGGCTATGAAAGCAAAACAGAGCGGAGGGCCACAATAGCAATGTATCTTCAATGCGCCTAGTTTGAAAGTGGCTCACGTGGCTTCCACACTGCGGTCTCTGTGGTTGGGACCCAGTCACATGGCCATATCTAACTGCCAGCAAGGTTGACAAGTGTCAACCCTCTATTCCCAAGAAAAGGAAAAGACAGGCTGGTGAGCTGCCAGCCACCTCTAACCTGGCCTGGCCCTAACCTGCCTCTTCAGGCTCCGATTCCACCCCAGCACTCCAAGCTCCTTGTGCCTTTCCCAAGTTGGAAGTGTTGCTATTCCCCACAAGAAGTTTTTCTTGCTTGTGTGTCTGCCCTTTCTGGAATGTCCTTTTCCCTGTCTCCAGATGTTCAAGTTCTGTGCTTTCTTCAAGACCCATCCGTCTCCATTAAGTATCTCTTGGTTGAAATCAGTCTCTCTCCCTTCCCATTTTTCTTCTATCTGACTCTTAAAGAACTTGCCACTTTCACTTTATTGGTGGGCATTCCTGTCACCTCCGTTAAAAATCAAATTCCTTGCAGACAGATGGTCATACCTTATACCTAACTGAAGCAGACCTGCAAGAACAGTTTGTGCCTAGTTCACTCTGTGTCCTCATGAAATTGGTATGATGGCTTGTACAAAGGTGCAAAGTGAACTGGTGTCCAACTTGTGCCCCCAGGTGTCCCCACACCCCTCAAGGACTGACCACAGCTATCCAGCTCCTAGAATGAAATCTAGTGCATCTGCGGAAACTGAAAGTAGACATAGCAGAACTTTTAGCAGACAAGATTATCCCCTAATTATGCACCTGTCAGGGGCATGGTGGAAAATGCTTCATCTTACCTCAGAATCAAGCCAGAGGGAAATTATTTTCTTTCCCACCCACTTATTCTGTTCCTCTTCTCTCTTCATTTCCAACCTCTCTGCCTTTCTTTGATTCCTTTTCCAAACTCATCCCCTCCTGTTCTTTATTTCTTTCAACAGATATTTATGTTTTATCTGCTATGTGTGCAAGGCAGATCTGGATCAATAATCAGTAATGAAGTGCAAAATCACACAAGCTTGTTTTCTTTGGTCTTTTGCAAGCCAGAAGAAAATTTTCCAGAGCAGAATGGGTAGCTGGGGGAGAGAAAGTAACCCCGGTCCCCGCTTCTCCACATGCCGTGAATGTGATGCCTTCTTGGTAACGAATACGCTGTATCGCTCTGTTCGAACAACGTAGTTTGGATCTGCTACAAACAAGCTACCAATTGATGTTTTGCAGCTTGATGTAGATTCTGCCGGAGTTGCTGAAATACAGTTCTAGGAGCATCCAAAATAGACATAAATCTGCAGTATCCTCTCACTCAAAAGTCAATAGTTGTGCTTGAGGAATACACACCAGGCTCCCCCCAGCCAGCTTCTCTCCTTTGGCAGACATTTGCTTCTGTCAGCTTGAGATATCTGCACTGTCGTGCCTGTCAATTGGTGCCATCCAGTTTCTGGACTATAAGGTAAGAGCTTTGGCTACATCTTTAGTCTTTGATGTGTCCTTGAACAAGTCACTGGGGGTAGGGGAGGGAACTGGGATGCTCGCCAGGGTGGAAGAAAGAGCACTTCAGACGAGAGGCTGCACTCAGTAAGCACTTAGCTCCAGCCGGCTCAGCCCCAATGATGAATAAAGGAAGGTCTAAGAACAGACTGAGGGCAGGTGGGGAAGGGTGACAACTGTGTCCACAGGACAAGTGTCCAGGGGTTAGTGCGTTTAGAGGCAGTGTCCTCTAGGCACAAAAGGCACAGGCTCTGAAAACAGTCTTCTGGGATGGAAACAGTGGTTTCTCCATTTACAATGACCTGGGGGAATTTGCCAAGTGCCTCTGTGCCTCTGTTTATTTATCTGAAAATTGGATAGCTAAGAGTGCCTACCTCAGAGGCTTCTTGTAAGGATTAAAATGAGATAGTCCTTGCAAATTCCTTAGCAGGGCATCAGGCACAGAGGAAGTGCTCCTTAAGCATTAGCCACTATGTCAGAGACCTGGGGGTGGGGGGCGCTCACCATCTCCAGTTTCTCCCTCTGGGCAAATAGGAAGACTATCTTTCCCAGCGACCTGGCAACCAAGGCTGTGCCACAGCATGGGATCTGGCCAGTGGAATGTGGGGGGCATGTGTACCACCTCTAAGGCCTGACAATAAAATAAATGGTGTGTCATGGGTTGAATAGCAGCCCCCCAAAAGTCTTAACCCTCAAAACCTACGAAGTGGACCTTATCTGGATAAAGGGTTTTTGCAGATGTAAATCAGTTAGGGATTGGAAGATGAGATCATCATGGATTTGGGGCAGGTCCTAAATCCAATGACAGGTGTCCTTATAAGAGGCAATACATACATACATACATACATACTTACACATGTACATACATGCATAGAGAAGGTATGTACAGACACAGAAGAAGGCCATGTGAAGATGGAGGCAGAGGTTGCAGTCACGTCTCTATAAGCTGAGGGGTGCCAAAGATCACTGGCAGCCACCAGAAGCTGGAGAGAGGCAAGGAACAGATTCTTCTCAGCTTCTCTGGAAGGAACCAACGCTGCCAACTTCTTCATTTCAGACTTGCGGCCTCTAGAACTACGAGAGAATACATTTCTGTTGTTTAAGCCACGCGGTGTGGCAGTGTGTTGTGGCTGTCCCAGGAAATGAGCACACCATGTAACCGTCCGAGCTCCCTCTCTCAGAAGCAAGTGGCCTGACATGCAGTCACTCGAGGGCAGGAGCAGGCAGCCCGCGTCACTCCCAGGTGCAGAGCTGCAGGGGACCTGCATGATGAGCATCAGACTTGGCGAGAGTGAGACCACACTTCTTGTGAATCAGACCAGGGAGATGCAGGCCTTGCCTGTTACAGCAGCAGCATTAATTCTCCTGAGTTATGCAGCTGTTAGGGGTCTAAAGTAGAGGTCTGGATGAGACAGAAAGGAAGAGCAACCGGAACAGCAGGGAAGGAGGAGGTGGGCGATTCCAACCCGTCACCCTCAGCAGAGTATCAAGTTCTGGACCTTTCTTGTGAATATGGGTTTGGGACAGAGTGACCCACACAAAGTCCTGCTTGTCCATCTTATCCCTGCAACCTACTGGAGTTACTGCTGCCTCAGACTGTCCCACTTCTTATTACAAAACAGAGCGGTAGAGTCTATGAACCCGTGGACAGACACTGACCTGATTTCCTGAGAGACCTCAGATTGAGAGAGAGTGTGGCCCCAGGCCAGAGGAAGCCACGAGGCACACCCCAGGACTGACTCAATCCAGACCGGGCATCCGGTTTAACGCAGGATAAAGACGACGTCATCCATCTGAATGGCGACTCAGCTTCTTAGACTGCCCATTAAGAAAATGTGGAAATCACAGCCTCGCCTGGGGCTTAGAAACTATAGGAATAGAGTGAAGACGGGACTCGGGAAAATTTTGAGACACCACAGTGCAATTGGTCTCATTCTGCTTGGAACTGATATTTGCTGAAATCACTTTCCATCCAAAGGCTCGTGTGTGTGCAGGCTGCAGATCCAGCTTCTCCACAGCCAGGATGGCAGACAGCTGTGTCCACCAGAGAAGAACTGTAAGAAGGTGTCAGGGAGCCCCCTGGAAAGCAATTACCCCAAGGGCAGGGGGCCTGGAGGTAAGTAAGACTGTACCAAACAGGTCAGTGCAGAGGGAGCTTCAACAAAAAACAAGGAAGATGCAGAGAGTCCTGGTAATGGGGAGCATTGCTGGGGGGTGAACGGGGTGCACATTTGTAGAGAGCACACCTCTGCTTTAACCCGTGTTGCAGGAGCAGATCTCAGACAGCCATGTATCCCAGAGACCTAAGCACCAAGTCATAACTCAAAGAAAGCAACATCCCTGAAGTGACCTGAAATTCATGTCCTGCCATCCTGGAAAAGCAGAGGGAATGTTCACGTGCAACCTCAAGGTACCAGCAGAGAGGGTTTCGTGGCTGAAGTTCCTGTGATCAAGTGAGTGAGGCTGAGGCAGAAATGTGGGTCTTGTAATGGACCTTGTGACCCTCATTCTTGGGTGGTCCTTTCTCCTCCCCCCACCTGTCCAGCCCACCCCTAGAAACTTCCAACATCCCAGCCTACCCATGGAGACCTCCCTATTTCTGAAGGACACATTCACTTTTCCATAAACCTGAGCTCCACTGTGACACGTTGCGCTCCTCTCTCATGCTCTTTCCATGTATTTACATCCTAAATCTCCCATTGGATTGCACCTTCCAGGGAGAGGAGAGACCACATCTCTCTCATCTTCCATCTCCAGGACTCAGATGGATCCTGATGCAAAGCAGCTTGGTCACACCACCCTACTCCACCATTCTTAGCCCTTACAGGGAAGCTTTTCCATCAAGGTAGGAAATCAGCTCTTGTGGATAAAAGCTAAGGGCATTCTGGCCCATTTTGATCTTAACAGGATAATTCTTAAATGAAGGTTGAGAAAAATATGATGTAAATAAAACAGATAGCCCATATGGTCCAGAATTCTTGGAACCTGGAATTTTATCTAAAAATGCCCACATAGCTCCCTTGCCATATGTCCTGGGTTGGGTTACCCCAGAAGCAAAACTTGGGACAAGGATTTGGATGTATGTGACTTATTTGGGAGGTCATCCGAGGAGGGGCTGGGAGAGGGAAGTGGGGATGTGAGAAGGGATCAGGAGCAAAGCCTGTAAAGACGGGACCTCGAGCAGTGAGCTCTGTGTGACCTGGGCTTGCCACCCCGGGAAGCTCTGGGAGGCAGAACGGAGCAGCCTCAGCCAAGGAGCAAGGGAGCTGGGATGTTTATCCTACAGGTCCCATCGGGCACTGGTTGGGGATCGTGCTGAGTGCAGACACACAGGTCACTTCCAGCTGTCCTGCATGCAGACCAGGAGAAGCATCAGCATTAACTGGAAGGGTGAGTGCTGGAACATGTGGGTAGGCACAGAGACTCTCTGCTGCCACACCAGTCACCTGTACTCTGGCCATGCAGCCAGAGAAGTGCACATTTCTGGGGAACTCAGGCTGTATACATACCCATCTACCTAATTTAGGCCACAAGAGATGGCCCATGTGTTAGAGACTGTAATGTCCCTCTCTGTCCATTCTCCCAGTCGTCCATCCCCTTGTCGCCTTCCTGGACATGTTGGTGATCCATCTCAGACCAAGAGGAAAAGGGCAGGACCCTGTGGATGGTTGGACTAAAATGTAGAGGTCACTCCTGATGCTGCTGTAGCAGCCCGGGTGTTCCATGCAATCTGCACCAGGTGAGGCAAGGAAGCCTCTTGTGGATAACCCACTATTCAGGGTATTGGTTAAAGCACCAAGTTTAAATCATGACAACCACATCCTTTCCCCTCCACTCTTCTGAAATTTAGACTGAAATCACAATACAGGGGGTCGCTGTTTGTTGGCTTCTCATCTTTCCTGCACTTCCATTCCCAAGGAATTTAAGCCAGCAGTTGGCAACCTGGCCAGCAATGGGCCTCTTGGAGGCTGGATGGGGAAAAATGTAGCCTCACATCTTCGGTGGGAAGTTGTGGATTGGCTGTGTCAGCCTTGTGGGTGGGTTAAGCTTCACCAGGTGATGAGCCAGACCTAAAGGATGCTCATATATTAGATTTTGGGAGATTTCCATTACTTAGAGCTGAATGAAGTTCCTTGATATGAGTTTATTATGTTTGATAATATATCATTAAAAATGTTACCTCATCAGAAAATGAAGAAAGTACAGGCAGCACAGAGTTTTATAAGCTATGTAGCTTATAATAATGGAATCACTGAAGTTCAAAGGCTTAATCTGTGCTTAACCTGCATTGGGCACTGTAGGAACTTTAAAATTTAGAACACTGGAAGATGAGTATAATTACTCAATTTACAAAGAGGACATCAAATTTTACAAAACCCCCCACCTCCTAAGGCTATAATAGCGTTCCTTTTATATGATATGGAAAAGGCACTTCAGAGGAGGACATGGTGGCTGCGTGAGGGAACAGACACCAGTGACGCCCTAACTGAGCCACCTGGGTCTGGAAGTGAGGGGCCCATTCCTGGAAGAATTCTAGAGCACATAAGGGGCTCCAGCATCATAACTCCTGTTATGTCCAGATGCTAACACTCAGAAACTTAGGCTCCTGGTTCTCAGGTTTTTAAGTGGAATGTGAGGGTTCAGCTGAAGAACCTGTCCTGCTGGACAGGTGGGGGGTGGGGGATATCCTTCTGCCAAAAGGGGTGGATGTGAGAACAGTTCATTTTCTGAGGTTGAAATGGAAGTGGGCCTATCATGAGATTTGTGTGTGAATCCAGTATATGTGTGTTTCTCGAGACTGGATGTCAAGTAAGTATTTTGTGGTGTTCTCCTGTGTAACAGGTCATGTTCTAGGTCTGCAGTGAACAGAATAGACAAAATATTCCCAGTATATTAGATACCTACCAAGGAGTGGAGCTCATTTCAGGGGTAAAAATGTCTCCATGTTATAAAACACAAATATCCTCATATTTCACAATGATGATGACAGATTAGGCATTGCTGCGAAGTGGTAGAAGTGATAGACACATTAACACATGGGACAGTGACAACTGGTTATCTACAGTGGAATAATGAATTTCCTCCTATCCACTCCATGTACAATAATTAACTTATTGAAGGTTTACATGTGAAGGAGAAACTAAAACACTCTTAGAAGTTGCAGCAAGTGTTTTAATAACTTCTGCTGAATAAAATAATGAGGCCATTATTTCAAATGAGGTTCCTGCACTAGGTTCCAAAAGACCAGCCTAAAAATCAAAATGGAGTCGCCCCTACTAAGTTCCACATCAGCAAATCTAAACCAAGTTGTGGTCTGACCTCCTGAAAAATCAGGAGAGAGAAGGAACTGCCAGTTTCCCAAATGGGTCAGTTTAATCTTCAACAGGTATAAGAATGAAGTTCCCTCTGCTGTAATTCCTACACAAAAAGAATAGCCAGAATTAACCTGATGTTAAATCATCAGTTATTTTTCTATTGTTCTGTCCCCCTGTCCCCACCTTACAGTGAAAGTAACTTTGAAATGACCAGTCTGTCTTTTGTTCTTTGTTTCTGCTTTCTTCAGTCTTTTCTGTTCATAAAACCAACTTCCTCTGCTTGGCTCATTGAAACTTATTGTTTTTCATGGAATGACCTATTGCCTGATTGTGGAATCACAATGAGATCTTTATTTTATTTTTATTTTTATTTTTTTTTAAAAGATGACCAGGAAGGGGATCTTAACCCTTGACTTGGTGTTGTCAGCACCACGCTCTCCCAAGTGAGCCAACTGGCCATCCCTATATGGGACCCGAACCCACGGCCTTGGTGTTATCAGCACCACACTCTCCCGAGTGAGCCATGGGCTGGCCCACAATGAGATCTTTAACTAAATTTGTTAATTATTTGTTAATTTTGTCCTTTGACACTTCAGAATAGGGAGAGTTTTCTTGTATAAGAAAAGCAGCAGGCTACAAAGTAAAAGATTGAGAAATTCAATTCTATTTAAATTAATAGCTTGTTAAAATGTAGAATAAAGGTAGTGCAAAGATAAATCATTATCAGGGAGAAAATATTTGTGGTACCTACAAATAAAAAAGATTAGTGTCCAGAGTATATAAAGAAATCATAAGAAACCAATAAACATACAAATGAATTAAAAGAAAATAACTGATACTTTGTAGGAGATAAAAGACCATATGTGAAAAATGCTCAATCCTATTGGTAATTAATAAAAAGCAATATAAAAATCATAAGAAGTTCTATTGCATGTACACTGATAGACAAAAATTAATAAAGGAGGCAATTCCAATGCTGCCAATTTCATGGAATAAATTATCACACGCAGAGATGGTGGGTCTATTCACACACTCATCGGCATTTCCTACAAGTTTGAAATTACTCATAATCTACAACCAAGTAATTTCTCTCCAATAGGCTGAGAATTTGTTATATGTGGGCATCAGGAAACAAACATGAATTACAGGAGCAGCAATTTCACAAGAACAAAAAATAAACTTGAAATATCCAAAACATTACAAGCATTGGAATGGAGAGGTAAGTTGGATGACCTACAGTCTCAAACACCAGCAGGTGTGACACAGACTGAGGCAAGACAAACAAACAATGACAACGCTCAGGGTAATTCTATTAATATCCTTTCATGGAAAGGCTAAGAGAGGCAAAGTTAAACACAACACTTCTTAATGATACATAATAGATGGTAAAGACAGGAAGAATAAGTATAAAATTTCTGACAGTGCTCACATCTGGGGATAGGAGGGAAATGAGATCAGGATGGACACATTGGGAGCCTAATATCTGCCCAGTCTATTCATTAGTGTGTGTCCAGTCTGCAGAGTTTATATGAGATTAATGTTTAAACTTAAAATGTTCT
Organism: Cynocephalus volans; assembly: GCF_027409185.1. Taxonomy (NCBI): domain Eukaryota; kingdom Metazoa; phylum Chordata; class Mammalia; order Dermoptera; family Cynocephalidae; genus Cynocephalus; species Cynocephalus volans. Next base: position 186,314,160 of record NC_084460.1, read on the forward strand.
ATGTAAACTTTTCTAAGTGTGATATAACTCACTAAAAATTTTTAAAGAACTATTTACATGTGAAAAAATGTACAATTTAAAAATATTTATTTTACCGTATTATCTGACTACCTCCCCTGTTTTGCTATCAGTCTTAGTTTGGAACAAGTTCTCAAGCCTTTTGTACCAGGCCCATTCAAATTTATCTCTGTATTCATTTGCACAGGTTTGGGTAGCAAAAGATTGAGAACCAGCTAGTGTCTGTTTAGAGATAACTGGTTACATAAACATATGTTATGAACTTTTATAAAAATTAAGGAAATCACCTATTGATAATGAAAAGAGCTTCAGGACTGATGTCCAATTGAACAAAAAAGCAAAGCATGTACTGTGTAAACCAGAGGGCATCATGGAGTTGTAGAAACAACAACTACATGAATTGGAATTTCAGAGAGGGGGACTTCTAGGGCAGGGTTTTTGTTAATTCTCAGCAGTGACTGATGATATCACTTGGCTCATGGGGGGGACAGAGAAACTGGGGAAGTATTGGCTGGTCACTCAAGGCTGTTGCTGGCATGAGAGATCACACAACTTGAGAAGCACTGACATGGTGAGTGTTTTCCACAGGACATTCTCTGTGTTTTGGGGATGAACATGGAGGATTGAGGAGCCAGGCCAAGATTTCCTAAAAGTCAGAGTAAAATCTTCCTGAATCTCAAAGTGCTTGGGAGCTCGTTTCTCAAAGTGCTTGGGAGCTTGTTTCCCCAGAGGGACAGGGCTGCTGATTGGTCCCTCACGATATTTGGCACATTTCAAAGCTGCAGGATGTGTGTGCTAAAGCAACAAGCTGAAACCTCTAAACGGAGACAGAGAGGGGAGAGAGAAGGGGGCAGAAGCCATCACTGAAGGTGTAATTGCTGAGGATTTCCCAAAATGGGCATAAGACATCAATCCATAGATTAAAGAACCACAGTTAGATCAGCAAACCCCGACTGGGAATACAAAAGAAAAGAAGAGAAATTCATACTAAAGTCCATCATAGTTAAATTGCTACAACAAAGTAGGTAAAATTAAATTTCTTTTCTAAAGCAAATTCACACCCTTATATGTCATTATTAAATAATAAATATCAAAATATTCTAAAACTACTTATTCATCATAAGAAGGTGGGAAAATAATAACAAATGTAAGATTCTGAGGAGAATGGATATATGAAACAGAAAAGAATGAAATCAAACTATCAGGAGAGGGAAAAATGACAGAATTGACAGTTTAGTAAACTTGAAAGCCATTTATTTGAATAATAAAAACCCAACAAGAACTATGTATTCACTTTCAGAGTTTATTTTAATTAGATAAATTTGACTCAAATAAAAATGCACAAATGTGGGAATGGAAAAAAACATAAATGTAGATTCTGAAGAAACTACAAAAATAAGGATAATTATTAAAATACACATTACAGAAATAAGTTTGATACTTTAATGAAAACGAAAATTTTCTGGCAAAATATAAATGATAAAAGATTAATAAGGCCCCCCTCCCCAGCCTGGCCTGCCACTAAGGGTCTTGAATGGTCTGTACCAGGGCCTCCTTGGCCCGATTGGTGCTAAGGGCCCCACAGGCCTGGACTGGCCTGCCTCTAAGAAACCCCCTGGCTTGGCCTGGACTGCCCTGCCACTAAGAGCCTCTCTTGAATGGCCTACCCCAGGGCTCAATTGGCCTGCCCTCTCACTAAGAGCATGCCTGGCCTTTCCTGGCCTGCACTAATGGCTTCCCTGGCCAGACCTGCTGCTAAGGGCCCCATTGCCACTAAGGGCAGGCTTAGCCAGGCCTACACAAGTGACCCACTGGCCTGGGCTGCCTCAGGGCCTCTGTTTTAGTCTGTTTTGTGTTGCTATAATAGAATACTTGGAACTGGATAATTTATAAAGAAAAATGAAATATATTGCTTGCAGTTTCTGAGGCTAGGAAGTTCAAAGTCCATCTGGTGGTGGCAACAGTGACCCGGGGGTCTCACATTGAAAGATGGTAGAAGCAGAGAGAGCAGAGAGAGAGAGAGAGACTCTCATGTGCTCCTCTTTTAAAGCCCTCAGAACAACACTCCTGTCCACCATTTTTAATCCATTCACTATGGCATCATCCACCTCTGGCCCATGCCCCAACTCATGTCCTTTTCACATGCAAATACATTAATTTCATCCCCACAGTCTTAACTTGTTTCAACTTGAGAGTCCAAAGTTCAAAGTCCCATCTGTGAAATCAACACAAGTTATCTACTTCCATGATACAGTGGTGGGACAAACATAGGATATATATTCCCATTCCAAAAGGGAGAAATCAGCCCAAAGAAAGGGGTATCAGGTCCTAAGCAAGTCCAAATCCAGCCAGGCAGGCATTAAATCTCAAGGATGGAGAATCATGTACCTTGAGTCTATGTTCCATGTCCTCTGCATGCTTGTGTGGGGGTTAGATCCCCAAGTCCTTGGGCAGCTCTGCTCCTATGGCTTTTCTGGTTGCAGGCCACACTTCAGCTCTCCCAGGCTGTCGTTCCACTCTGTAGCTCCACAGGTCTGGGGTCCTCATGCTGGTCCTGCTCTCATGGCTCCACTAGACATGGTGCTGATGGGGTTTCTCTGCTGCAACTCTGACCCCATGTTTCCACTTGGCATCGATCTAGCAAAGACTGTCTGTGGTTACTCTGCCCCTGTGACATATCTCTTCCTGGGCCCCCACACTTTTCCATATATCCTTTGAAATCCGGGTGGAGGTTCCTAAGCCTTCTGAGCTCTGGCATTCTGAGCCTGCAAACTTAACACCACATGGACTCCACCAAGGTTTCTGGCTTATATTTTCCAAAGCTGCAGGTCCAGCCACACCTGGGGCCAATTTAGCCACAGCTGAAGCAGCCAAACCAGTGGGGGTGCTAGTACTAGAAGTGGTTTCCCACAGTAGCCCTGAGCAGTGAGCCCGTGGAGGGCTCCTCCAGCCAGTTCCCTAAGACCATTTTGTTTCCCTAGGTCTTCGGACCTGAAATAGAAAAGTTGGACCCAGAGGCTTCGGCAATGCCTTCAGTGCCTTTTCCTCCTTCTCTTGGTAATCCTGTTCTTTTGTGTTAATCTTCTTAGTACATTGAATTTTCCCTCTGAAGATGCTCTCTGCTCCTCTACCACATGGCCAGGCTGCAAATTTTCCAAATCTTTACACTCTGCTTCCCTTTTAAATTCTGGCTTTATGTCATGCCTTTGCCGCCATAAGTCAGAGTATTACAAGTAGCCATGCAGCTTCCTTAATACTTTGCTCCTTAGAAATTTCATTCACCAAATACTCTGTTCACAGCTGTTAAGTTCCAACTTCCTGAAAGTACAAGGGCATGGATACAATGCAGTCAAGTTCTTTACCAGTTCACAGCAAGGGTGATCTTTGCCCCAGTTTCCAATAAACTCTTTATTTCTATCTGAGACCTCCTTTGAATGGTCTTTACAGTCTCTATTTACATAAGCATTCTGCTTATCAACATTTAAGCAATCTCTAAGACATTCCAAACTTTCCCTTCTCTTTTTGTCTTCTGAGTCCTCCAAACTCTCCTCAACACCCAGTTCCAAAGGTGTCTCCGCATTTTCAAGTGTCTGTTATAAGCAACACCACACTCCTGGTACAAATTTTCTGTTTTAGTATGTTTTGTTTGGTTATAACAGAATACTTGGCACTAAGGTCATCCATGGCTAGGCCTACTATTCAGGGGCTCCCTGCTGCTAAGGGCCTGCCGGGCCTGCCCTAAGTGCTTCCTTGGCCTGACCTGGCACTAAGGGTCCCCTGGCTGGCCTGCCCCTAGGGTCTCTCTGGCTCATCCTGGTGCTAAGAGCTCCACTGGCCTTGCCTGTCCCTAGAGACCACTGGCCTGGACTGCTCCTAGGGCCCCACTGGCCTGGCCTGTCCCTGGTGCCCTGCTGGCCTGGCCCAGCCTGGCTCAGAGCCAAGGATGCCCCTGACATGTCCTGGGCTGTTCCCTAGACCTTGCAGGCCTGTCCTAGCCTATCACTATGGACCACCTCTGTCCTAGCCTGGTTTGCCACTAAGGGCACCTGCTCTGGGGCTTCCCTCCCACCAAGGGAAGCCATGGCCTGGTCTGCCCCTAGGGCACCTGTGCCCTCACCTGCCACTAAGGGCTAACCTGTCCAGGCATGCTGCCAAGGGCCTCCTACCACTAAGGGCCAGCCTGGCCTGTCCTGCCCAAGGAACCCACTGGTTGTTCCCCTCTGCCACTAAGGGTGGGCCTGGCAGGCCTACACCAGAGACCCACTGGTTGGGCCTGCCTCAGAGCTGCCCTGGCCTGGACCTAAGGGCCCCCCTGGCCTAGCATACTTGGTGCTAAGGGCCTCCATGGCCAGACCTACTATTCAGGGCCCCCTGATGCTAAGGGACCCCTTCAACAAAGAACCTTTCTGTCCCCAGCAGACCACTGCCATAAGGGCCACCCTGCCACTAAGGGCACTCCTGCCACTAAGTGCCCCCCTTGGCTGGCCTGTCCCTGAGCCCCCTAGTTTTGTCCTGGCGCTAAGAGCCCCCCGGCCTGCCTCTAAGAGATCACCTGGCCTGGCTTGACCTTCCACTAAAGTCCCTCTTTGAATGGCCTGGCCCACAGCTTCCTTGGCCTGCTTAGTGCTATGGCCCCCCCAGCTTGGCCTGCCCACGTGTAAGAGACTTCCTGGACTGGACTGGCCTGGCCTGCCCTGGGGGTCTCTTAGAGGCAGGAGAAGCCAGGCCAGGGCAGCAGGCCCAGTCTGTAGGTCTCTTCTGTACACCTGATCAGGCCAACTGTAGTGGCAGTGGGGCCCTTACCAGAAGGCCTGGACAGGGCACTGTTAGTGGCAGGCTAGGAAAGGCCAGTGGCACCATTAGTGGCAGGGCAGGACAGGAAGGCCAGGAGGTCACTTAGAGGCAGGCCAGTCCAGGGGGTACCCTGGGGGCACAGTCTTTCTTTCTTTCTTGGGGGCCTAAGGGGAGGCCAGTCCAGGGGTGCTGTTAGTGGCAGGGAAGGTCAGGAGGGACCTAGAAGGGCTAGAAAAAAGAAGGAAAGAAAGAAGGAAGGAAGGAAGGAAGGAAGGAAAGAAGAAAGAAAGGAAGGAAGAAAAGAAAGAAGGAAGAGAAGAAAGAAGGAAGAAAAGAAAGAAAAGGAAAGAAAGAAAGAAAAGGAATGAAGGAAAGAAAGGAAGAAAAGGCAGGAATGGAAGGGAGGGAAGATAGGAAAGGAGGGTAGGAAGGGAGGGCAGGAAAAGAGGGCAGAAGGGAGGGAAGGAAGGGAGAGAAGGAAAGGGGGAAGGAAGGGAAGGCAGGAAGGTAAGGCAGGATGGGAAGGGAGGAAGGGAGAGAAGGCAGGAAGTGAGGGAAGGCAGGAAGGAAGGGTAGGAAAGGAGGGACCAAAGGGAGAGAAGGAAAGGAGGGAAGGAAGGGAGGGAAAGAAGAGAGAGAAGGAAAGGGGGGAAGGAAGGGAGGGAAAGAAGGGAGAGAAGGAAAGGGGGGAAGGAAGGGAAGGGAAGGGAAGGAAAGCAGGAAGGGAGGAAGGAAAGAGTCCCCATAGGGACCCCCTCACCTGGACTGGCCTGCCTCTAAGAGACCCCCTGTTCTGGCCTGGCCTGATCTTCAACTAAGGCCTCTCCTGATCTGGTGTCCCCTATGGCCCCCAAGAAAGAAGGAAAGAAGGAAAAAGTGAAAGAAGGAAAGAAGGAAGAAAAGAAAAGAAGGAAGAAAAAAGAAAGAGAAAGGAAGAAAAAAGAAGGAAAAAGAAGGAAGGAAAGAAGGAATGAAGGGAAGAAAGGTAGGAAAGAAAAGGAAGAAAGGGAAGGAAGGCAAAGCAGGAAGGAAGGGCAGGAAGGGAGGGAAGGAGTGGAGAGAACAAAGGGAAGGAAGGGAAGGGAGTAAGGGAGGAAAGAAGGAAAGAAGAAAGTAAAGGAAGGAAAGAAAGAAAAGGAAGGTAGGAAAGAGAAAGTAAAGGAAGGAAAAAAGGAAGGAAGGAAAGGCAGGAATTGGGGGAAGGCAGGGAGCAAAGGTAGGACGGGAGAGAAGGCAAGAAGGGAAGGCGGGAAGGGAGGAAAGGCAGGGAGGGAAGGCAGGAAAGGAGGGGAGGCAGGAAGAGAAGGCAGGACGGGAGGGAAAGCAGGGAGAGAAGGAAGTTAAGGAGAAAGAAAGAAAGAGCCTTGGCCTGGCCTGCTCTGCCTCTAAGAGAGCCCCTGGCTTCACCTGCCCTTCCACTAAGGGCACCTTTGGTGTTTCCTGGCCTGCCACTAAGGGCTGCCCTGTTCAGGCCTTCTTCCAATATCCCCCCCGCCACCAAGGTGGGCCTAGCAGGCCTACACCAGAGACCCACTGGTTGGGCCTGCCTCAGAGCCGCCCTGGCCTGGACCTAAGGGCCCCCCTGCCCTAGCATACTTGGTGCTAAGGGCCTCTATGGCCAGACCTACTATTCAGGGCCCCCTGCTGCTAAGGGACCCCCTTCAACAAAGGACCTTTCAGGCCTGCTTCAAGTGCTTCCTTGGCCCAGCATGGCCCCATGGGGGTCCCCCTGGCTTGGAAGGCCTGCCCTAAGTGCTTCCTTGGCCAGGACTGGCACTAAGGGGCCCCCTAGTGTGCCTGCCCTTAGGGCCCCCTGGCCTGGCCTTCTCCTCAGGCCCCTGTGGCCAAGCCTGGCCTGCCACTAGAGCTTCCCTGGTCAGGCAGGCCTACCCCCTTGCCTGGCCTGGCCTGACCATAGGGTCCCCCTAGCCTGGCCAGGCCTGTCCCTAAGATCCTGTAGGCCTCACTTGGCCTGGCACTATGGGCCTGCCCAACCCAGCCTGGACCAGAGCCAAGGACCCCCAGACCTGTCCTGGCCTGTCCCCAGGGCCTGCTGGCCTGTCCTGTCCTGGCACTATGGGCCACCTCTGTTCTGACCTGGTGCTAAGGGCCCTCCTGCCTGGGCTTGCCTTCCTCTAAGTGACCGCATCGCCTGGTCTGCCCCTAGGACCACTGTGCCCTCGCCTGCCACTAAGGGCTGCCCTGGCCGGGCATGCTGCCAAGGGCCTCCTACTGCTAAGGGCTGGCCTGTCCTGTCCTGCCCAAGGAACCCACTGGCCTGGACTGTCACTAAAACCCCCCTGGCCTTGCCTGGCCTGGTCTGCCAGTTAGAGCAGCCCTGGCCTGGTAGGATTGCCCTAAGTGGTTCCTTGGCCTGCCCTGACCCTAGGGCCCCCTGGCCTAGCCTGACCAAGGGACCAATTGTACTGGTCTTCCCCTATGGGCACTTGAGGCTGGACTACTGGTAAGGGCATCCTGCTGCTTTCTTTTCTTTGTTGTTGTTTTTTCTTGTTTTATTTTTGCTTTTTCTTTTATGGTTTTTTCTTTCTTTTTTCTTGTTTTCCCTCTCTCACTTTTATAAAATAATTTTTCTTCTTTGTTGTATCTTTTCTGTTTTTTGTATTTTTCTGTCCTCTTTTTTTTGTTTTCTCCTTTTTCTTTGGTTCTTAATGGTTTTCTTCTTTTCATTGGGTGTTTCTTTTCTGGGGGAGGTTTCTACTTTTTTGAGGTGGTTCTTTTTTGGGGGTTTTCTTGTATTTGCAGGAGTTTTCTTCTTGAGGAGTTTTTGGTTTTCTTTATTTTGGTTTTGTTCTTTTTGTTGGGGTTTTCTTCTTTTGGGGTGTTTTCTTTTTCTTGGGGTTTTCTTTCTGTTGGAATTTTTTTATTGGAGTTTTCTTCTTTTCTAGGGGGTTTTCTTCTTTTTGTTGGGGTTTTCTTTTGTGGGGGGTTTCTTCTTTGGGGGCTTTTTTGGGGTTTTTCTTGTTTTTATGGGGGGATCTTTTTATTTCTGGGTTTTTTTCTTCTTTTCATGGGTTTTTTTTCTTCTTTCTGTTGGTGTTTTCTTATTTTCATTGGGATTTTGTTTTATTTGGTTTTTTTTCTTTTATGGGGGTTTTCTTTTTGTTAGGGTTTTCTTTTAGAGGTGGTTCTTTTTGTTGGGGTTTTCTTTTCTGGAAATTTTTTTTCTTTTCAAGGTTTTTTCTTCTTTTTGGAGATTTTTCTTCTTTTTATGCATAGGGATATTTCTTCTTTTTGTTACGGTTTTGTTCTTTCATTGGGGTTTTCCTATTTTGGGGGTTTTTCTTCTTTTGGGGGCTTTCTTCCTTTTACTGGCATTTTCTTCTTTTTGGTGGGTTTTCTTTTGGGGTCTTCTTTTGGGAGGTTTTTCTTCTTTATGTTTGGGTTTTCTTCTTTTTGTTGGGATTTTCCTTTTCTGGGTGTTCTTCTTGTGAGTGTTCTTCTTTTAGGTGTTTTCTTCCTATTGTGCATGTTTTCTTCTGTTTGGGTTTTTCTTCCTTTTTTGCTTGTTTTCTTCATCTTCTTTTGGGTGTTTTCTTCCTATGTTGGATGTTTTCTTCCTTTTAGGGGTATTTTGTTCTTTTGGGCCTTTTCACCTTTTGGGTATTTTCTCCTTCATCTTGGTGTTTTCCTCTTCTTCTTCTTCCTTTTTTCTTATTTTGTTTTTTTTTTCTTTTCTGGTCCAACTTCTCAGCCAGTTCCATCTTCACATGCTGCTTCAACTGCAGTGCACTTGTGACCTCCGTGTTCCAATTGGTCTGGATGGAGAGAAGCAATCGGTAGCCACCCAATGCAGCTCGAGACCCATGGCACAGCAAAGGGGGCACAGGGCACTGGCTCACAGCATAGCTTCCTAGGCGCCATTTCATGTGGGATCTCCACCACCCCATTTTAAAGGTGGGTAAACAAAGGCCCAGGGGGTGAGGGTGGAGGGCAGGGTGGCAGGATGGGTGGCACACCAGCCTGATGAGGCCAGTCTACAGCTTAAACAGCTGCTCCTGGAGCTCCTGGGCCTGGGACATCATGTAGCTGGTGGTAGCATGGTGGCACTATGTACCCTCTAGCACCTGCCTGTGCTGCTTGCCTCAGAGCCCAGCAGCCCTCCCCAGTTCCAGCAGCCACTCCACCTGCTCTTGGTTCAGGTGGCTCAGACCTTCGTTGTCCTTTACCTGAGCCTGGAGGTGACCTGCCAGGCTCTCCAGCTGCTTCTGCAGCTGCTCAACCTCTACCTGCAGTCACCGTTCTTCCTTGCTGGGCCCTGCTGGAGGCTCCGGTGGTGGAGGTGCAGCTGAAAAAAGAATTGGACAAAAAGGGCCTCTTGCCTCTGGAGTTGGAAAAAACCTTCTTCTCAAAGCACAGCTCCTAATTTAGGCTCCTTGCCCCAGACCATGACTTCCTAGCTAATCATTCCTCATGCTCAGATGATGGTCAATCATACAAACCACTTTCAAATAGAGTTCGTCACATTCTTGTACTCAAGACAACTGTGGGTGGCTGACAATGGGCACTCCATCCCTCTTTGCAGACAGAGACACTGAGGCCTAGATTGGCAGACTTGCTGTCTGCTGGCACACACCTCTATCTCTTTCACCCACCTGCTCCCAGGCCACCCCAGTCCCAGCTTACCTGTCTGCCTGCTTACATTGGCCAAACAGGTCTCAGTCTCCTGGACCTGACTCAGGCCATGCTCCTCCCTCAAAGTGTGCACCTTCCCAGAGACAGGGGCATGTGCCATGGAGGGAGTGGCTGCAGAACGGACAGGCTGCCACCTTCCTCTCTACCCCCACTCCCATAAAACCAAAACCCTGTGCCACAGCCACTCATTTGTGTCAGGAGCTTGGATGTCTTGAGCTTTTGCATCTGGACCTGCATGGCTGCCTTCTCCATCACAAGGACCTGAGGTTTCCCCTTCAGTTGGGACTGGTGACACTTGAGGGCCTAATAGTTGTTCCTATGTCCAGAGGTGGTGGAAAATGGAAAGAACAAGGGAAAGAAAGGACCACTTTGGTGATCAATTCACTGACTTTGATACACAACCAGAGGGCCATGGCATGGGAAGGGGACACCAGGAACCAAGAGTCACAAATGCTGGTCCAGAGAGTGGATGTCATTTGCCTGAGGCCACACATGAGTCACTAGCACATCTGGGGCCAGAGCTTGGCTCTGCACATGTTCAAACCTGTGCATCCACCTCATCATGCTCACCTGTACCCTTCCCACCTCCCACCACATCACCCACACTGAGGCCCCCCCCAGAGCTGCCATCTACCTTCCCCCTCTTACTTGTACTTCAAGTGCAGACAGAGAGCATTTTGTTCTTTTATCAAGTTATGGTAGGACTGCAAATACAGAAAGGTGATGTCAGAATTTAGATGTAACTGTGACACACTAATACCAACACCTTCAGTAACCATTTGGCACTAACACTTCCTTCCCCTGAATCACAGGACATCTGTGATGCCTGAAAAACAAGGCATTTCCAAGCTCATGCTCTGAGTTGGTTTTACTAAGAACTCAATAAGCATGGAAGAGACAGGTAAAGAGATCTGATTTACAGCTGGCTGACAGAGGCCCAGGGATATTTGGTCATGTTGCCATTTTTATGACTATCATCACCATTGTTTGATTCTGTGTTGAGTGCATCACCAGGCACCATGCTAACAATCTATTGAATCCTCACAACCACCATAGGAGGGAGTTATTATTATCTTCATTTTATAGATGGAATACAAAGTACTAGAGGTTAACTGCTAAGATCACTTACAGCTGGGATGTGAACATCCATGTCTATATAATTCTCTAAGCCCATTTTTTCTCCTGGGGGTGGAGGTGCAAGCATGCAGGCAGGTGGCTGGGCTCACTCACTCAGCCTCCTTCTGCCATGCAGACAGCAGTCAGATTCCACAGCAGCTGTTTTATTTGCTGCTGACATGAGCACAGGCAGCTCATCAGATGTTCACACTCCCTTGGAATGACAGAGGTCAAGACAGAGCCCAGAGGACTCCCCTAAAGGTCTGCCAAGGCACCAGGTTGAGGGAGGAAGGGTGCCCAGATTCACAACTGCTTTCTGCCAGACCACATGGTGAGTGTTGGCCAGGGCTCTCTGTAACTGTGCCTTTTCAGACATTAAGATGTCAGTGGTCCAAATCTGAGCCTTTGGGAGAAAAGCCAAATAGGTACTGAGAGAGGGAAAGGAAAGTTTTTTAGGGGATGTGAGCGATGCCATACAGTCCACTCACCTGGAGTTGTGCCTGCAGGGAGTTTTCCTGTTGACACCTACTCTCCTGCTATAGGAAGAGGAAAGAAACATTTCTTACCAGGGAGGCAGAGATTCAACAGCAAGGGACAGGCTCCAGGAATGCCACCAATGGCCCTGGACAGGCCCACCAGTGAGACCAGATTCTCAGAGACCTTGTGGGGCTGAGGGTGGGGTACAGGGGGTGAGCCATCTCCAAGATGGGAGTGGGCAAGAGCCTCTCCATCTGAGTCTTTCCCCAAACCCATCAGACATGGAATGAGCAAACAAAGAAATCATGTTCCTCTTTCCAGCTGATTCAGAGTTTCCTGGTGCCATTTTTCAGTGCGGAGTCACAGGAAGGTGACTGAAGTTGTCCCTTTCAGTTCCGTTCCCCAGACCAGGGTGGTGGGCAGGGGACATGAATGGATTTTCAAGGAAAAGCTCTTAGACCCTATGGGGATGCAAATTGACAAACTCTCCTCATATCCCAGGGAAAGAGAATTTGGGTCTTTGTTGGTTTTCACTCACAGCTACAGAGCTGAACGTCTGAATCTGGATTCTCTTTAAAGGACAACCACAGAAACCCCTAGAAATGGAGGCTGAGAAAGGAAAGACTACTCTTCTCCAAGCTTGTGATTCACAAGGGTGCGTGTATTCATCATGAACCACCCACCATAGGACATGGACTATTCTTAATAGCAAGGACCCAGGAATGAAAAGGACAGGCAAGCTCCCTGTCTCCCTGATGTTTCAAGTGTGCCTAGAAATCTTTCATTCTTAGTGCTCAAAGGGACATTTGACACCCTCTAATTCCATCTCAGGACACTCAAGTCCAGGCAGGAGAGGTGGCTTGTCCAAAACCAAAGACAAAGCAAAGTCAGGGTGGGAACACAGGGCTTCTGACAACAGTCAGCCTAGTGTTTCCAGGAGGGGGACAGCCCAGGGCATGTGTGGTGAGGATTCAAGCAGGCGTGTATGGAGAAGAGAGAGTGGGCAGACAGGGCAGCAACAGAAAGAGCTATGCTGCATGGTCTGGGGTCCTTCCCACTGAGACCTAGGCCCCCAGCACCCCATTCTCCCTTGGCACTAGGGGCCCCTAGCCCCCTTCTTTAGGGCCCCAAGGGGAAATTGGAGTGCAGGATTGGCAGCTTGGAAATCAGGGGACCGCACTGGACTCTTACCAATTCCTGGATCATGCTCCTTCAATGTTTGTTTTCTACGTAGCTGGAGTACCAGGCTTCTGCCAGATCTAGGCACCAGCTCTGAGGCACATGCAGAGAGCAGGAGTTGGAGGAGGGTTGGAAGAGGTAGAAAGAGCAATCATTAGGGGTGGGGGTGGGGGCCATCTCAACTGGCAGTGGGGCACCCAGCCTCTACCATGGGAGGGTGGTCGGGAGGGGCACTTAATTCCAGCTCCTTCATATAAAGTGATGTCACAAAGGCCTCCCCAGTGATGTATGATATGGGCTAGAAGAGAGGAGAGCACACGTGGAGATGCTCTGTCCCCCTCAGTGGCTAAGCCCTCTGATGTCCTTTCTTCCCCATCAATTGGCAAAAGTCTCTCTGATGTCCTTTCTTCCCCATCAATTGGCAAAAGTCTCTTTCCTGCCTGACCTGAACCAGGCCCTCCTCCTGTTGCCCCTTTGTGCCCACTTCTCAAGGTCTCTCTCCCCCATTGTCCCTCCCCTCCTGAGCAGCTCTCGTCCTGTACTTTTTTTTTTTTTTTTTGGTGGTGGCCAGTACAGGTATTGAGCCCTGGAACTTGGTGTTATCAACATCATTCTGTGCTTCCTGCAGCTGCATCCAATGAGAGCCAAGCTCGGTGTCCATCTTTGTGGGTACAGCTTCGAGGGAGAAGCTCAGAGAAGAGTCCTAAATCATATCCCTAGCAGAGGCAGAGGTAGGATTCAAACCCAGACTTCTTAACCAGTCTCTGACACTTCTTCCATGATCATTACCATTACTCCACTGCCCCTTGAGCCCCCTGTTCCCAGCAGCCTGACCAGCTGAGACTCACCTGCTTAGGCAACTGGAAACCCCCAGAAGTGGTTGAATCAGGGCTACTGCCACTTTTTCATTTTGTTCTTTCCTCCTGGAGGACCACCAAGGCTGTTTCTCTGTTGGTAATCTCTTAACTGTGAAAAGGAAAAGCAGTAATATTCAGGAGAACTATAACCCCTATTCTTGCATCCTACTTTACAGTTTTTACAAAATATTCTTACTTATACCATCTGATTTAATGCCACCAGCAGCCCTATAAGGTGTAATGATCACTGAATTGCGAAGCAATGAATTGATAATGGCTAAAAAAAAGGCAATAATGGAATTTAACTTCAATCTTCTGGGGCTTTGTCATGAATCAGCAGCTGCCAGGTAGCAAAATACAAATCAGACATTGGGGTCCTCTCTCACAGAGCTGTGAGAGCTGCACACCAGGACTTCTCATAAATTTACATCAATGAATCCTAATGGCAGAAGTCAGTGAGGGCACAACCCTAGAGATCTGGGGACCTAACAAAAAGAGGACAACACAAGCATCATTTCAGAAAGAAGTCTATTATGATCTTACAAATCTAGGTGAATGTCACCCCTAAGTACATTAATAGACTTTTCCTCTCTCCAAAGAATCAAGAAAATCTGATGCTTCCATGAATCCTGTGGCACCATAGATTGAAATGATCTGGGCAAGATTCAAGCTGTGATGTTCAGTTGCCCAGGATTTGTTCCACAGAAGATAAGAGCATCTCCCTCCAGAGAGCACTGACTGAAAGGTGCTCTGGTCCCAGAATCCTGGGGAATTCTAATGTGAGATACAGTCTCAGAAATAAATTGTAAAGTGTCTCTAGAGAGTAGAAACCGGGGAGAAAACCAAACCAAACCCGTTCTCCCAATTGTCACCCAGAGATATTGTCTACATTTTGAGGCCACTGGTGAAGTGTACTCTTTTCAGGTTGTCAATGTGTAAGTGAAGAGAGTGAGGGAACCAGAAACCTCTCTCGGTCCTGGGTCCCCTTGTCCTGAGTACCCTTCCAAATGGAAATTTGTGCCATGACCAGAGAAGTTGGAAAGAGGGTGAAAACACTTAGGGGACTGGGTCATCAGGTCAAAGGCCAAGCGACAGGCAGTAATGACAGGGGGAGCCTGGTGAGGGCAGGGGCTGGGGTGCGAGGGGGTAGGGATGGCTGAGAAGACTTTGGTGAGGGGAGTCGAGAGGCACAGAAGGGCAAGCCCCATGTGCCTCATAAGTGACACAGAGTCCTGCCCCGTCCCACTGTCAGAGGGGCCTCAGGCTGGGTCTGGGACCTGCAACCCAAGATGCTATACCTTTTTCTTAGCCACATCCAGTTTCCTCTGTCGGATTTCCTCTGACATCTCAGGGCAGAGAAAAGAGAAGGGGGGCCCGCATCACCATCTTCTAAGCACTGCAGAATCACTTCCTTCAGCTAACAGCTCAGATGTGCAACTGAGGCAGAGCCTCTGGGAGTGGGTGGTGCTAGGCAACAAGGAAGTGGGCATGACCTCAATGCTCCAAGCCGATTGGTGGATGAGAAAGATGAAACTAATGGGGGGCATGGCCAGAACACAGGGAAGGTTGGAATCACAATGAAAGCTGTGATTGCTGGTCCTGCCCACCCCTTGGGGAAATGGGCCAGGCTCTCGGTGCCCATGCAGCCTCTGTGTGTTTTTTTTATCATGGTTGTCACAGAATTTGAGGCACCCAGCAGAGCAGAGAGGCTGCTCTCCAGCCCCTGTCCTGGAACCCCCTGTGCCAGTTTAACCCCTGACTTGGGGGCACTGGGCCGCAGGGCTCAGGAGGTGGGCGAGGATCAGATAGCAGGCAAGGGTATATCACAAGAGATGGCCCATGTGTTAGAGACTGTACTGTCCCTCTCTGTCCATCCTCCCAGTCACCCATCACCTTGTCTCCTTCCTGCAGCTGGACCTGGACATGGTGGTGATCCATCTCAGACCAAGAGGGAAAGTGCAGGACACTGCAGATGGTTAGACTACAAGGTGGAGTTTACTCCTGATGCTGCTGTAGCAGCCTGGGTGCTCCATCCAGTCTGCACCAGGTGAGGCAAGGAAGCCTCTCGTTGATGCCCCACTGTTATTCAGGGTGTTGGTTAAAGCATCAAGTTTAAATCCTGACAAGCACAACCTTTCCCCTCCACTCTTGTGAAATTTGAATTGAAGATTGCTTCTAAGGGCCTCATGGCCAGGCCTGACCTGCCACTAAGGACCTCCATGGCCTGACCTGGCACTAAGGGGCCCCCTGCCCAGGCCTACCACTCGGGCCCTGATGGTCTGAACTGCTCCTAAAGGCCATCTTGTCCTGGCCTGCCCCTAGGGCCCAGCAGATATTTATTTAGCCCTCTTCTGTGTCTGCACTTTCTGTATAGGGAGGGATAGACTGTGGTTTCCCCTCTCAAGGGATGATCCTTTACCTGGAGTTATAATTAGCACATGCATTAAGCTAGAAGTTAGCACCAAGTGTTAAGGTACAAGAGACATGGCACAGAAAATACCACTGTCTTAGTTTCCTCCTGCTGCTGTAACAATTTACCACAAACTCAGTAGCTTCAAACAACACAAATTTACTATGTTACAGTTCTAGGAATCAGAAGTCCAAAATTGGTCTTATATGGTAAAATCAAAGTTTCAGAAGAGCTGTGTTATTTATGGAGGCTCCCAGGGAAAATCTGTTCCCTTGTGTTTTCCAGGTTCTAGAGGCTGCCTGCATTGTGTGGCTTATGGCCCCTTTATCCTCAAAGCACATCACTCCAACCTCTCCTGTGGTCACAGCTCTTATTTCTAACACTGATCCTTCTGACTTCTTCTTATAAGACTCTTGTGATTATATTGGGCCCACTCAGAAAATTCAGTAGAATCTTTCCATGTCAAAATCTTTAATCACATCTGGAACGTACCTTTAGACATAGAAGGTAATACATTCACACATTCTGGGGATTAGGACAGGGACGTCTTTGGGGGCCATTATTCTATATGCCACTACCACTGTTAGAATTCAGAGGCAGGGGGATCCCCCAAGGACTTGAATAGTGGAAGGAGGCATCATGAGGGACAGCGAAGATTGCAGAACCAAAATGGTGTTCCACATGCATAGGAAGCACTGGAAGTTAGAAAACACGTTGGTGCCTAGTGCCTCATACTGGGTGACATGGGTGTCAAAGACTTCAGGCTCTGAAGTCAGACCCAGAGGAAGAATTTAACCTCTTTCCTCACTAGCTGCATGGCCCTGAGCATGCTCTTTATCCTCTCTGGGCCTTTGCTTCCTCATCTGTAAAATGGGGATAAAGTACATACTCTGTAAGACTATTAAGATTAAATGAAATAATACATGCAAAGTGCTTAATAGCTTGCCATGACATGACACACAAGAAGACCTCCATCTGGGTAGCTTTTTGAATCCCTCCCTACCACTGTGGGGTCTTCATTATGTCCATTTTATAGAGGGAGATATTGAGATCAGAGGAATTTGTGGGTTATGCCCAGGACAACCCCGGTACTAGTGATCGAGTCAGGAGCAAAGCCTGCTTGGGGCTGATGGCAAGTCCAGGGCTGTCTGCTCTGCACAGTGAGTGCAGCTTAACAGGAGGAGCTGTGTTCTACATGGAAAGAATGACATGAAAAAAATGATAAGTAGGATCCTGGATTTGCAATATTCAGGTGCCTGTTGACCTCGAGGCTACCACAGACTTGAGGATTTGTTTGGTCTTTTTTGGGGAGTAGGAGGACTTGGGGTAAGGCCTGGAAATATACTCATGTCTTGGTGCCTGTCTGTCCTGAATTCCATTCTATGTCTATCCATTGTAAACCAGGATGACAAGAAAATCCAGAACATGTTTGGCTTTCTAAGACCCTTTTTAGAATGGAAAATGAAAAACTGAGTACAGGTCGACTTTGAACTCTGACCAAATCAGCATCGTGGATGAAAACACAGGGGTTTCTTTATGTCTCTGCCCTCAAATATGTTGAGGGAGATGATTTCTGTAGAGAGCATGCCACAAACTTGGGCACGTGTTTATTTCTTCCTTCTTGCTGCAGGTATTTACAGAGCACCTAAACTGCCAGTAAAATGAACGTCTCTGACCTCATGGAGCTGAGTGGAGGAGACAAGTGTTAATTAGAGAATCACATCAACACATGTGAAATTAAAGCTGTAATAAGTGCTATCAAGAACAGGACCTTATATGTGTAGGAGGGGACAAGGTGTCAGCAGGGAGGCTGTGGCAGAAACTGCAGCATGCTCCCCCAAACCCGTGTCCTCCACCCTGGGCGCATTGGAGCACCACATTTTCCAGCTTCCATTGCAAATCAGTAAGGTGGTTGCCTTCATTCCAGCCGGAGAAATTGACACAAGTTGCTTCTGGGTCTGGTCCATCACAAACATTTGATGTGACTTTCTACCTGGAGAATGGAGGTGACTCAGGAACACCTGAGTATCAGACTCTGCTATAAGCGAAAAATAAACTTCTACAGGGTGCAGGCTCTGGGATTTGGGGAGTTATCTGTTATAGCAGTTAGTTTCACCTCAACTACTCCAGGAAGTCACGTCAGCTCAGAACTAAAGGATGATAGGAATTAATCAGAAGCAGAGACAGAGAGGCAGATTCAAATGTCCTGGTGTAGGAGGGAGGACAGTACATCCACAGAAGAACAGAAACACCTGGAAAGGGAGGGGGTGGCACAGTGCTGGTCCTCGAAGACAACATGGAGGAAATGGGCTTTATCCTAAGAGTACAATGAAGCCATGAAAGGATTTTAAGTCTGAGGGCAGAAAGGCACAGAAAAGATGATATGACCAGATTTATAGTTTTAAAAGATTACTCTGGCTGCCATGGGAGAATGTACTAGAAAGAGGAAAGTGGGTATAATGAGGTGAAATCAGAGGGATAGCAGGCAGAGTGGTGTTAGCCCTTTCCCATCACTAGCTCTGTCTAAGCCTTTGGACCTGTCAATAAGTAGAGAGTCAGCCACAAGCTGACTCTCTGTGCCAGAGAGGCCCTGCAGTGCAGGCACATAAAAATAGCAAGAGTGATAATGAGAACCTTTGAAAGTTTCAAAAATCTTCATATTTAAACTAACTTTACAGGGCAAACAGCAAAAAGTTCAGGGGTTCCACTTTTAACAATCTCCTGGTTGTCGTATCTGTAAAGCCTGATAGAGCCCTACCATTCAGCTGTACTGGGATGTGGGGCTCTGCAGACCCCTAACTCCCTGGGAGGTCACACACAGCATAAGAGCATTCTGCTTACCCTTACTTCTCATTCAATTAAGTGAGTGTTAACAAAAGAACAAAGACTTCCGAAAGGGCAATGTTGCACCGAACAAAGTCAAATGCCACAGCCATAAAGAAAATGGAGCCAACGTTAAAGAGGCAACCAAAGGAATAGCAGCAGTAGGTGGAGAATATACATCCAAGTCATGCAGTAAATTAATTCCACAGTAGATAAAGTCCAATTTATTATTCAGTCTGATCAAATTTCAGAAAATGAAGCCCAAGGTGAGCTGGATATTACAGACTCAATTTTTGTGTCCCCCCCAAATTCATATGGCAACTCCCTCACTCCCAATGTGAAGAAATGAGAAAGTAGAGTCTTTAGGAGGTGATTAAGCTTACATGAGGTCGGGAGGTTGGACCTCCAAGATGGTATTAGTGCCCTTATAATTAGAATAAGAGACACCAGAGCTCTCTCTCTCTCCATCACATGAAGACACAGCAAGAAGGTGGCCCTCAGCAAGCCAGGAAAAGAACCCTCACCAGGTACCAAGTCTGCTGACACCTTGATCTTGGGATCCCCAGCAGAACAGAGCAGCATGCAGAATCACTCAAGTCTTCCCAAGGAACCACTACCATCATCAGTGAACTGAAAGTTCCTAGGTAAATAAGGGCTGGTGGCAGGTGGAGAAACATCTGTGCAAGGGCCTCCAAAGGGGGTGCTCAGTTTTGCATTCCCAAAGACTGGACTTATGAGACACTACAGCCTAGGGGATGTGGCTTTGCTACTCAAATTTGGGGAGATGAGGAGGCAAGACCCCAAGCATTTGAGACATGGAACTGGATTCATCTTTGACTTATGGGTCAGCTAAGTAGCCACAGAGAAGTTACCTAACTGAAGTAGCAGTTTTCTTAACACCAAAGTGATGATAAAAATCTACTTGGCAAGGTGGTTGAAAAACTGTTAGGAATTTCAAGTGAAGTCAAATAAACGAGCACCTCGATCAATATAAGTATCTAATAAATGAAAACTATTATTATTGATAAGCCATGTGGCAAAGAGTCCATCATGGCCTTCCTTCCCAAGACCTTTTTTCTGACTCAACCCAAACCATGGACTCTGCTTCCCTTGTCAACTGGGAGGACCAGCTGGACTAGACATGGGCACCTGACCCAAGAGTGGGCTCAGCCCGTCAGAATCTTCCTCTAGCAAGTCTGAGCTGATAGCCACAGGAACTAAGCCTGTGGCTAACATGTTGTTGAGTGTTGAGTTGAAACCAAAGCTGGTGTTGTGACAGGTTAAAGCTGCAAAAGAGCTTTAAATATGTGGGGGTTTTTTGTTTGTTTATTTTTATTTTTATTTATTTCAAGAAGGTGTAAAAGCTCATTTGGAGAGAGATACAGGCAGATGCAGGACAGGATTCAAGACTCAAATACATGGGCCCATGAGAGATGGAGGGGTAGCCTAGGTTGAGTTAGTCACTTGGTTGTAATGAACAGAAACCCATTAGCACTAGCTAAAAAAAAAAAAAAAAAAAGAAAAAGGAATATTTAGGTCTCACAGACATCCAAGAATAGAACATTCAAGAAAAGAAGGCTACAGGCAGGCAGAATTGTGATAGATTTATAAATAAACTGGGGTTGGTGGAGAGTGGAGAATTGATGTCTTTATATTATTGTCTTTATAATGTTTTATGACTTTCAGTAAAGATTTATGCTGCTTTGCCCCCCTGGAATTTGTCACCCCACTTCCCCTGGGTGACGGAGCCGCAAAGGATTACTCAAAGCCCATCTCTTCTGAGCAGTGAGAGACCCCGAAGTGGTTAATCTCCTCTGGGACCCTCAAGCAAGAGGCATTCCTTCCTTGGGAAATTAACCCTGAATTGGGGTTCTCTTCCTGCACTTATTTTCCAGACCAGGAAGTTACAGGAAGAGAACATAGGTGGGGTTATAGTTTAACAATATAGGCTGGTAACTTTCAGTGAGACAAGTCAGATGACATTCCATTAGACAATTAAGTGATCTTACAGCAATTTCTCAGTATCTTTACATAACAATCTAAGTAGTCTGTCCTTGAGCCAGCATCCTTGCTGTGTTACAAATCTTTATCTTACACCAGAGACTTTATAGCCTGAGGAAAATATCCAGTCCTCTGCAAGGTCAGTATCTGAAACTGCAAGGCTTTGGAAAACCAGTCCTTGTGAAGTACATATGCTTTATGAATATTCCACAGCTTTATACTTTTCTTCATAAAGACCTAGCACATTAATTTTTGTTCTATTTCTAGGTACTGAGTAGTTTTTGTTGTCCTTCTAAGTCGAATCTTTTCCTAAAGCATTCTGTAGTTGGTTTTACTGTTATCTAAGAGAGCTACCAATTTCTCTATATTTAGCTCTGTAACTATTCATCCTACTGAACTACATAATCTCCAATCATTTCTCAGTAGATTCTTTTGCATTTCCAGGTAGACAGTCCTATCATCTGTAAATAACAATCATTTTGTCTCCTTTCCCACTACTTTTAACTCCTTCCTTTTTTCTCATCTTGTCTTCCTATAATCCATCCTGTATTTCAAAGGAGGCTTGGGCATTATTTCAGTCTCAGCAGTAACAGAGAGAGGCCATCTCATGGGGGGACGGGTGGTCATGTGCATAGGTCATTTATTTTGGGTGGATTGGCTTTAACTTCATAGGGTCATCTTTTTTCAAGTCTTGTGGGCCTCTTATTGTACCTGTGAATGCACAGATTTTATATACCCTGAAGATCAACCTGGATAAATTAGTATAATTGTAAGAGGATATTGAAGAGGGAGAAAGTGTTTAGAGTTACAGCCTATTTAGGACTTGTGTTTAAGGTGAAGATTCACATGAATGTCACATTTAGGAGATTTCACTTGCTTCCAACTCAAATCATGAATGATCCAGGTGGAGTCCCTTGGTCACTCTGTCATGTCCAGTCTTAGTCTGCTTGGGCTGCTGTAATGAAATACCATAGACTAGGTGGCTTAAACAGCAGACGCATATTCCTCTCAGAAGGAGTTCAACAAATGTGAGTGAAGCAAAATTGAATTAGTGGTGTTCCAAATTGCTGGCACCTGCGGCACACCTGCTCAAGTCTCTTCCTCATCTCTGGGATGACTACTACAGTCCACAGGAGGGGAAGGTCCTCCAGGGCCCGGAACCAGAAGCCACTTTTCCTCCTCCTGGCTCCAAATGGCCATAAACTCAGCATGCCCAATTCCCATACTGAGGGGGGCACATTTGGAGCCTTTCCCCTGCTGTTTGCTGGAGTTCAAGACCCTCAAAAATCCACCTGGGAAGTGAAAAATTAAATTCGTCCCTGTGGCTTAAACCAAGCCATTTATACCCGTGTCCTATGATCATTATGGGAGAGGCATATTGTGGAGGGGTCTCTCCGATGTCACACCCCACCCCACCCACTCTCATCTTCCTGCCTCCCGGGGGCCATTGTTACTGAAGGGGTGCTCCCAAGTCCCTCGGGAAGGCTGGGGAAGAATCACTGCATCAGGATTTTCTGCTTTGTATGCAGAACCCTTCTAGAGGGAGCATCCTGGTTATCAACCAGATTAGCTTCCAGAGGAGCCAGAGCTGGGAAAGCCCCTGCTGGCCATCAGGACCAGATCACACCCAGTAAGAAGAGACCCCACCACTTTATGTGAAATGTTGAGAGGATGAGGGAACAATAGGGTGCTGGAAAGACAGGGTGTGGTGGAATTCACCTGAGTCAGATAAGCAGTTGTTTTGTCCCTGGCTTATTTTACACTGGTAGCTTTGGGAACTCCAAAGAAGATGACATGGTGATCCACCTAATTTCTGTGGCATTTGTGTCCATGCTGTCTCAGGAAGCTCTTCACTCTGCTGTCCTCTCTTCAGTGGGAACTACACCATCGAGAGCCTCACAGAGCCAGCACTGGCCGGTTGTGCTGAAGTGATCCTATTTACCTCTCTGCTGATTGGAAATCGACCACAGAAACCCACGAGTTTCCCCTGTCCCTAAAAGCCACAGGGAGTCATCTGGCAGGAAGGGATTTTCTTACACAGGACAATAAATACATTTTCAGAGGGATGTCTTGAGACAGTAAATCTCCCAAGTGCACCGATCTTTCTCTGCCGGTGCCATTGTGACAACAAATCTGGCCCTGCCAGAGGAACCATGTCACCTCCACCCCCGGTCACTGCCCTGCCCATGCCTCACTCCCACCACACATTATGCGCACACACCCAGGCACACGTGTGCACACACACAGATGCACACACATCACCATTCTTCCTTCCTTTTTCCACCATCTTCACTCCCACCTTGATCTTTGGCTAGAACCAGCAAGGGAAGAAATGCCACGCCCCACGGTATACATGGTGCTGTCACGGGCCACCTCGGGATCTTGAAGAGATGCAACTTCTACGCCAGGCTCTTACCTGGCAATATTCAAACAATGGCCATCAGCAACTCGGTGTTTGGCGGCTCTTGCCACCTGTGGCCCCAAGTTAGGCACATGCCCAGCTGACGGCTCTTGACTCTGGAGCTGTCCTCTCCATGTAAAGACTTCTCCTCACTGTCTATGGAACCTATTTGGGGTGTGTGAAGCAATTTACTTGTGAAGTTTGCAGGGGAGAAGATGGGGTGGGAGGGAAGCCAGACAGCTTCTCCAAATTGGAGGTTGTGATAAATAACCCTAACAGGTGGCAAATCACGGTGTGGAGCATAGAGGAGGTGAGGAGATTAGAGAACGCACCTGTGTCCTGGAGCCTCACAGGTGCAGAGAACTGCAGGTGAGAGGCAGAATCGCCCCCAATGGTATGGGGCATCCCCTTCAGAGATCTGAAATGGGCCTGCTGCGTCAATATGGGTGACATTCCAAACACAGATGTATCCCCCATCCCCCTTTTGTTCTCCCACATGAGTCATAATTCCCCAGTGAAACTTCTGATGCTTTGGCACCACAGGATGATATATCGTTATCAGTAGGCAGCGGTTGGTACTCTCCAAATGAGACAGGCGCGGCTGAGAAGGGATCACTCATTCGCAGCACAAAAGCTAACAGAAGGCACCGTGTTACATCTGTAACTCTTAAGAGAAGAAGAAGACAGACATCTGGCCTGCGGTCACCTTGAACACTGGGTAACTTCCCAGATTGATATAAAGAAAGAGACAAAGGCAGACACGTGAATCACTCAACTCAACTCCATTTTACTACAACATCAAGGAAGATGGCTGCAGGAGGAAAGATAAGGGAGCTAAACATGGAGATTAAGCTACACACAATTTCATTGTCTACACCTTCCTACGAGGGTATAAATATCATGGGTTTCTGTACATGCATTTTAGGTTTGCTGTGTGTGAGTGTATCGTGTGTGGATGACTTATCTTTAGGGTGTTGTTTTTTAAATTTTTTGACAGATGATGGTTGAATTGGGTGTCTTCAGGTGGGCTAGGGAGGGGCTCTCCCACTAGGACTGAGAACCGGCCTTTTTCTTCTGGAATTTTCTGAACTGAGACTGAATGGCCACGGCTGCATGTTCTGTCTCTGGTGCATCCATATCGATGTCAAATTCTTCTTGAACTTTCTTTTGCTCATCTGTAGCAAGGAAAACACAAACACAAGGCAATCACCGGGCTGCAAACAGGGAAGCAGACAGCAGCACTAGATGAGCAAAGCCAGCGGTCCACCATGGGGCGTGCACTCGGAGCTTGATCACCACCCTCAGACATGACCTAGTGTGCAGAGTGCAATGCAGTGGAGAGATTCCACAAGTTCAGAATCCGCTGTCTTCTGGCTTCCTGAACTCTATGCCCGCAAAGGACATGAAACTCAAGGACATAGTCTCAACACTTCATATATTGTCTGCACATTGTTTTCTGTTCCCAATGGCCATAGTTTACATATGGTTTTAAAAATATTAGCTGTGCTCTTACTTCTCCTGATATCTCATGTAGATACAATTTTAATATTGCTACAGGTATTAACCCAATGGTATATGATATTCACAACAGCTCAGAGTTAAAGTAATACATTGAGTTTCTCCGTATACTTCTACTACCAATGAGATTTGCTTATCATATTCAGGACTTCAGTTTTAATCATCATCAATCCGAATGACACCATTTGACCTCTGCAGTTAGACTGAACTTTCACAAATCTTACATCTTGTTCCTCCAAGATAGGCTTAGAAATTTGTTTGCTAAGGAGGAAGGATTTAACCAATTCACACTGTAAATGATCCTTGGAAACAGGACAAAAGCCAGAGCAAACTGAAGATTGGTGCTGACTTTCCCTCTGTGCTGTGTACCCTACTGAGCCTGGGCAACTTCTAGCCAAGTAGGAAAAACAAATACATAGAAAGTCCTCCAGTCACTGAAGGGAAAAATCTTTAAAACTTCTCCAGTTCGTTGAAAGCTAAACATCAGAATCAGCAAAGACATCCCTTTTCTTTTGCTTTCTTTTTTTAATAAGGACACAAGTACCACACTGTAGACTCAGGGCTGCCCCCTTCACAGCCCCCATGGGAGGGGCCCACCTGAGAGTAAAATCGGGTTAGACAAATCAGTGTCCATGGGGGGAACCAGACATCCACCCTTTTTAAAAAGGTTCTCAGGTGCAGCCAGATTTGGGATCCTACTCTCATGTCTATGGGTGAAGTGACAAATAAGGCCCTGGAGTTAGTTCCAACCTCTCCTGGGATGTGGGCCAAGAGCCTCACTGCCACCCTGGGCTTGCACCTGGAGTAGGGGAGTCTGGGCATGGACAGGAGAATCAGGGGCAATTTGAGGCAGAAAAGAAATCCTTAGCCAGGGAGACTGACCAGGCAGTCCGAGCTCATCATCCAATATAAATGTGGTTCATCCTCTTCCTTTCCCAGTGACTTTGCTTCATAACAACCAGGCCACAGCCCCAACAGAGGGGGTGGAGGACAATGGAGTTACTCACCCTCTCCTGCTTCCTCTATTGTCATCTCTTTCCTTCCTCCCTCTTTCCGACCTCCCCCCAGATAGATAGATAGATAGATAGATAGATAGATAGATAGATAGATAGATAGATAGATGGAGAGACAGATACTGATAGATGATTGACAGGTACATAGATAGATGATAGATATATAGACAGATGACAGATAAATATAGATGATAGATGGATATTGATAGATGGATGGATGCTGATAGATTGATGAGAGATGATAGAAAGATAATTGATAGGTAATAGATAGATAGACAAATAGATGAGAATCGGCACTTATTTCAGGTGCATCTAGGTACATGACATTTCCTTTGCAGGTCCTTAAGCAACTTTTCTTAATTTTTCTACAGACTAAGCAGGTTCCACCTGGAGACCCCCAACCACACCTCCATCTGGGAGGACAGTATGCTGGCTCTAGC
Source organism: Cynocephalus volans (assembly GCF_027409185.1). NCBI lineage: Eukaryota > Metazoa > Chordata > Mammalia > Dermoptera > Cynocephalidae > Cynocephalus > Cynocephalus volans. Next base: position 186,339,860 of record NC_084460.1, read on the forward strand.
TTTCAAGCCTTGTTGGACTGATGGGGGTGACTTAAATCCAAGCATTGTTTTCTACTATCTCAGATTTGCTGCCAATGCCAAAGCCAAAGCAGAAATTTTGAGTGCACCAATGTCCAGGGAATATTTGGGGGCCATCCTTTTTAATCCAAATAATACAGGGGATAAGTGGAACTGTTTCCTACTGCATCGGGTAGCCATCTGCATTTCAGTCTACATTGTGGGCTCTTTTTTCAGAAAATACTAAAAGGTAGAACTATTGGGAAGGGTAGGAGCTTCCTGTGGCTCAAGTGGATACTTTACAAAGGTTTAATTAATGTTACCACATGAGATAGCAGACCAGGAATGCAAATGGTCCAGCTCCTGTGCTAACGGCAATAAGCGCTTTAGTACCAATAACATCAAATAACATCTGTGCTTAAGTAACACCTACGGCACTAGGAATTGTCATTTTTCATAAGGTGGTTACAGTCCCAAATCCTTTTCCTCCCAGAGAAATCTTGCATCAACTGTATAGAGATTGCAGAGGGGGGAATATTTGCTCTGATTCAAAGGAAGATGGGAGATTTTTCTTTTAGACTTAAAATGTTGCTGCAACCCCGAAGTTTCTGAAGAGTCTGATTCCTCTTTTCCCTTTTATGAGAATAGAGGAAAAAAACAATGTTATCTTTTGATAAATGATGACTGAAGATGCAGAAAATTATGTATATTTAGGGAATATATAATGAGACAGTAAGGATGGGTCATAAAAATCAATTTTACAATTATATCTTGAACTCATATCTTAAGTCAAAAGTGATTTATTGATTCCTCCCTCATTTGAAAAATATTATAGTATGTAAGAAAGAAATCACTAATATTTACAGAATTGTTACTTTCTGTTTACTCTATAGAGCAGAGCATTCCCTGGGGAAGGTCTGCCACTGTTGCAGAAGTGACACTGAGTGCTTCCCACCCAGCCAGCCAGGGATGTGTAAGCCAGAGAAGAAGGGACCCCCTGCAGTGAAGAAGGGGAACTAATAAGATTCGATGGCACTGGGTTCAATGCAAATGATCTAAGGGCCTGGAGGTGGCTCGATGTAATCCTGGGAGCCAGGAAAGGGCAGTCCTGAATACTCCAGACTCAGCAGGATGGAAGGGGTGCTGGAGGAGAGCCGGGTACCCCTCCCCGGAGCCACTCTTGAGAGCTTCTGATCCAGCCAACGTTCCCTTTGAGTGATCCCAATGATGGTGACATCAGCACGGGAAGAAGGGTGGCCCATCCCCATCAGTCCAGGGCACAGGTGGGGGGCCCACTGGCAGCACCATGGGGCCCTTTCTGCTGCTGATACCCAGAGAGGCCCTCAACCGTGTGTGCTGGGAAGACTGAGGGCCCTGGGAAGGTGGGGTCCCTGAACATGTCCCCTCAAAGGGGCACGCCCCACCCCTCAGCCTTCATTATGGGTTTTTATGGTGCAATCACTACCTGTTACTCTACTTCTTTTCTTTCCTTCCCTGCTTTGTCCTTGGTCTTCCCTAATAGAGTGTGAGCTCCACAAGGGCAAGGACTCCCTCTGCCTTGTTCTAGCAGCTTGCACAGGGCCCAGCATGCAGTAGGTGATCAATTAATAACCACTGATTGCAGTGAGTCCATTAGCAGTATGATAGGCAGCTACTTTTATGTGGAGGACTACAACAGGTTACCTGTGGGTAACCATTTCGTTTTAATTTGTGAGGCGGGTCCCTGACCTCGCTTTCTCCACCATTTTCACAGAGAGCCCAACAGGCCTCTGAGGGACTGTGGTTGGGAGGTGTCCTGGCAAAGCCACTGTGGGGCCAACCAGAGGGGCACAGTCACAGATGATGCTGTGAAGAAGATGGAAAATGTGGCCACATTCAAATGACATCAGGAAGCTTTGTTTAATCAGGGAGGACAGGCGGAGAGAAGGGGACACAGGTGTCCAGGGGCAGAGAACCAGCCCGAGGGGATCAGAGAGGTACGGTGTGCCCTATGCCACTGCACCCAGTGACTCTGACCCCAGGGAGTGCATAGGGGTCCAGCAGAGCCGGAGAAGCCCTGGGTGGACACAGAGGCTCCCAGTCTCCACTAATGGTGGGCTCTCATGCCACAGAGCTCTGTGAGGGAGCGGGTGTTGGGGGGTTAAGCCCCTCCAAGCCTTGAACAGTGCCTGCCACCAACACCTGGCCAGGAAGTAAAGGAAGCACAGGCCTCATGTCCCAGCAGACAGAGCCTCCAGTCTCCTGGGGATGAGCAGCTGACTTCTGGAATCCAGGTGAGAGCCGAAGGTGGCAGTCACCTTCAACTGCTCTGGGACTCTGGGGAATTTAGTTTCTCTGATTCTCTGTTTTCATATCTAGAAAATGGAGAATTAAGATGTTCTTTAAAAGTTTGCTCTACCTGGCTCACTGTGTTATATGCACATCAACTTCTTATTGCTAAGTTAAACCGCAGGCAAGACACTAATGAATGAGATGTGGCTGTAGCTGCAAGGTGGAAGGGGTGTGGGCAGTGGTGTAGTTCCTGGGCCTCAGTGTCCCTGTGTCTGCCCAGTGGTGACAGTCATTGACACACAGGCCTGATTCAGAGAGCAGGGGGATGCTCTCCTTCATGCCACTACAGGTCAGCATGGCGGCTGCACATTCTGGGCTCTTACAGGGATGTCCCAGCTTAGCAATGCGAGCCACAGAGAAGAAGAGCCCCCGAGTCTATGTAGCTAGTAGAGTATGAACACACTGGAAGCCTGGCACAGCGTCTCTATCTAGGAGAGAGCAGCGTGTCTAAATTAGCACCACAGATAGAATTGTGTCATGGTTATTGTTCAGGTCACAGTACTACCATTTCCCTTGTACTCCTGTTTCTTCCTTCATGAAGATGTCTGAAGGCTCATATCTGGACTGGGTAGGCTCCACCTGACATTTTTATTTAGGATTCTGCTGCCTGAATTGGAAAAACACACTGGCCACCTGGTTCCCAGTGGTGACTTTTTGTCTGTCTGAGCAAGCATTTCACCAAAGCACTTTGTAAATTGTCCAGGGCTGCACAGTTATCATTTGTATCTATCCAGGGTTCTGGGATTCTGTACTTCCCCCCGCTGTATAGACATTCTGAAAGTCTCCAGCTGATTGTGAGAATGACCAAGGGGATATTTAAAACCAACTAGCTCATTTAATGTAAAATACAGCAACTGCAAACTCCACTGGAGGATGAGGGGAAGCCCAACTTCTTGATCATTATAGCTCAGGAGAACAAGGGCCCCCATAACTGCAGTGTCCTGTGTGCCTGGGTGAGCCAGGATCCCCCACAAGCCCTTCAGACTTCACCCAACTCTGCCAAGTCCATCACCTGGAAGACCTCGTCTCGAAGTGAAAATCAAAATCCACCAGACTAGGCAGTTTTCACTAACTGCTGCATTATCTATCTACCTGCCTTTTACCTATCTGTTATCTCTTCATCGATCTACCTGTCCATTATCTATCTATCATACCGTGTGCTCTCTCTCTTTCTCAACAAAGAGCACAGGTACAAAATAGTCGCAAGCCATGAGGCTTTTCCCCTCGAGCAGAAATTTCATCAAACCTCCAGGACATAACACAGAGCCCCACGATGGCCTCAATGTATGAAGAAATGATGCTTCCTGAGGCTTGGAAAGTCTCATGATTTAGTTCTGCTATGACCTCTCACTAGGAAGCAACGCATTTATCCGGGTTTATAGTTTGCTACTTTCCTGAAATCCTGCCTCTTCTTTGCAGAAACTGAGACAGGAAGTGGCCTCTGCTATTGCATGTTTTATTATGTTCTAAGAGAAATGTTCAGGTAGACCTTCTTAAAGATGTAGTTGTAATAAGAGCCACTCTGTACTGAGCATTAAATAGATCCTCCCTCATATACTTAGGTAGATTTTCTTTTATAGATCATTTGATGGGAAATGTAAAATAGAGAATCATGAAGATAAAAGTAAGAAACTACTATCAGTTGAAGACAATCCCAAACGAATATTACAAAGCTCTAATACTATCATAAAAACCTACAGAATGAAAAATGGTTTGATACACTAAAATTCTGTTCAAATGTATCTGTTCTGAGCCCAAGCCAGTCCTCATCACCCAGACAGGCCTGAGAGCTGCTAGGCCAACACGCCCTGAGTCAGCCATGCTGGAACAGGCAGGCGCCACAGGACCCCCAGCCCAGGACAGTCGCCACTTCCCAGAGAGGCCTGAGAGCCACCAGGCCCACACACCCCCAAGTCAGCTGCACCGGAATAGGCAGGCTCTGCATGCCGTGGGACCCCCAGCCCAAGCCAGTGCCCACTGCCCAGAATTGTCAGACCCTTTGGGATCCAGGCCAGTCATCAGGGTGGAATGAGTGGACTGTGATACCCCCTGCCACAATGACTATACACCAAAAGAAAGATACCAGAAATGTTAAAAATTAGGAAAGTACAACACCACCAAAGGAAATTAATAACTCTCAAGCTCTACATCCTATAGAACAGGAAGTCCTTGAAATGACTGACAAGGAATTTAGAGCAACAATTCTAAGGAAACTAAATGAGATACAAGAAAACTCAAACAACACAATGAAATGAGAAAAAAAAATACAGGACCTGAAAGAAGAAATGTACAAAGAAATCAATGCCCCAAAAAAGAACATAGCAGAGCTTGTGGAGCTGAAGGATTCATTCAACGAAATAAAAAACACAACAGAGAGTCTAACCAGCAGGCTAGAACAAGCAGGAGAGAGAATTTCTGACCCTGAAGATGGGCTGTTTGAATTAACACAGGTGGACCAAAAAAAAAAAAAAAAAAAAAAAGAAAAAAGAATTTTAAAAATTGAAGAAAATCTAAGAGATAACCAACAACCTTAAGTGTGCAAATATCAGAATCAGGGGTATTCCAGAAGGGGAGGAAAAAGGAAATGGCATTGAAAACATATTCAAGGAAATATGAAAACTTCCCAGGCCTAGGGAAAATCACAGATCTTCAGATTAAGAAGGCCCAGAGATTGCCTAATATATTCAATCCAAAAAGGTCCTCTCCAAGACATGTTATAGTCAAATTGGCAAAACTCAAAGACAAAGAGAGAATCTTAAAAGCTGCAAGAGAGAAGCATCAAGTCACCTATAAGGGAGCCCCAATCAGAATAAATCAGACAATTATTATCAGAAAACCTAAAAGCCAGAAAAGAATGGGATGATATATTCAAAATACTAAAAGACAAAAATTGCCAGCCAAATATACTTTACCCAGCAAGGCTATCCTTCTGAAATGAAGGACAAATAGTATATTTCTCAGACAAACAAAAACTGTGGGAGTTCACTACCACACGACCAGCCTCACAAGAAATTCTCAAGGGAGTACTGGCTTTGGTACCTTTAAAACAATCATCACTACCATGAATACTCAAGAAAGAACAAAATCCACTAGTAAAATAAAAATGCTAACAATAAAGAGGAAAAAAACATTTATATACCATCCCAAGAAACCAGCATATACAAAAGACAAACAGTAAATCAGAAAGAAAGGAACAAAAGATACTTAAGACATTCAAACAAAATTCAATAAAATACTAGGAGTAAAATCAACACATTTCAGTAACAACTCTTAATGTAAAAGGATTAAATTCCACACTCAAAAGACACAGACTGACTGACTGGATTAAAAAGGTGGACTCAACTATATGCTGACTTCAAGAGACTCACCTCACCTGTAAAGACACACATAGACTAAGAGTGAGAGGATGGAAAAAGATATACCATGCAAACAGAAATGAAAAACGAGCTGGAGTAGCTATTCTTATATCAGATAAAATAGGTTTTAAACCAAAAACCATAAAAAGAGATAAAGAAGGCCACTACATAAAGATAAAAGGATCTATCCATCAAGAAGACATAATAATCATAAATACATATGCACCCAACATTGGAACAGTCAGATTTATAAAGCAAACACTATTAGACCTAAAGAATGAGATAGACACTAATACCATAATAGCAGGGGACCTGAACACCCCACTCTCAATATTGGACAGATCATCTAGGCAAAGTATCAACAGAGAAACATAAGATCTAAATACTTGAGGTCAATTGGACTTGGCAGATATCTATAAGACATTCCATCCAACAACCTCAGAGTATTCCTTCTTCTCATCAGCACATGGAACATTCCCCAGGATAGATCACATGTTAGGTCACAAATAAAGTCTCAACAAATTTAAAAAAAATTGAATTATCCATGTATTTTTTCAGATCACAATGGAATAAAGTTAGAAATCAATAACAAATGAAACTCTGGAAACTATACAAACACATGGAAATTAAACAACATTCTACTTAATGACACATGGGTCCAAGAAGAAATTAAACAGGAAATCCAAAAATTTCTTGAAACTAATGAAAATAATGACACATCATACCAAAACTTGTGGGATACTGCAAAAGTGGTGGTAAGGGGGAAATTTATCACATTAAATACTTACTTCAGAAGATTGAAAAGATGGCAAGTAAACAACCTGACACTTCACCTTAAAGAAGTAGAAAACAAGAACAATACAAACCCAAAGTTAGCAGATGGAAAGAAATAATTAAGATTAGAGCAGAACTTAATGAAATAGAAACCCCCCAAAAGATACAAAAGATCAATGAAACAAAAAGTTGTTTTTTTGAAAAGATAAATAAAATTGAAAAACCATTAGCAAGGCTAACTAGAAAAAGAAGAGAGAAGACCCAAATAACAAAAATTAGAAATGAGAAAGGTGTTATTACAACTAATACCTCAGAAATACAAGGAATCATTAGAGACTACTAAAAACTATATGCCAACAAATCTGAAAATCTGGAGGAAATGGACAAATTTCTGGACACACACAAACTACCAAGACTGAGCCAAGAAGATACAGAAAATCTAAACAGACCAATAACAATAAAAGAGATTGAAGCTGTTATCAGAAGGTGCCCAACAAAAAAACCCCAGGACTGGATGGGTTCACTGTGGAATTCTACCAAACCTTCAAAGAGGAATTGATACCATTCTCTACAAACTATTCCAAAAGAGGCCATTCTCCCAAACTCATTCTATGAGGCAAACATCACCCCAGTACCAAAACCAGACAAAGATACAACAAAGAAAGAAAATTACAGGCCGATATTCTTGATGAATATAGATGCAAAAATCCTCAATAAAATACTGTCTAACAGAATACAGCAACACATACACGAAATTATACAACATGATCCATTGGGATTCATCCCAGGGATGCAAGGTTGTTCCTACATATGCAAATTAATAAATGTGATTCACCACATCAATAAAATCAAAGACAAAGCCATATGATCATCTCTATATATGCTGAAAAAGCATTTGACAAAATTCAACATCCATTCATGATAAAGACTCTCTACAAGTTATGTATAGACTGAAAGTATCTCAAGATAATTAAAGCCATATATGATAATCCCACTGCCAATATCATCTAGAACAGGAACTAGACGAGGATGCCCTCTCTCACCACTCCTATTCAACATAGTGTTGGAAGTACTAGCCAGAGCAATCAGAGAAGAGAAGGAAATAAAGGGCATCCAGACTGGAAAAGATGAAGTCAAACTGTCCCTGTTTGCAGATGACATGATCCTATATATTGAACAGCCTAAAGCCTCTACAAAAAGACTCCTGGAGGTGATAAATGATTTCAGCACAGTAGCAGGATACAAAATCAACACACAAAAATCAGTAGCATTTCTATACTCCAATAGTGAACATGCAGAAAGAGAAATCGAGAAAGCCTGCCCATTTACAATAGCCACCAAAAAATAAAACACTTAGGAATAAAGTTAACCACGGATGTGAAAAATCTCTATGAAGAGAACTACAAAACACTGTTGAGAGAAATTAAAGAGGACACAAAAAGATGGAAAGATATCTCATGCTCTTGGATTGGAAGGAATAACATTGTAAAAATGTCCATACTACCCAAAGTGATCTACAGATTCAATGCAATCCCCATCAAAATTCCAAAGACATTTTTCTCAGAAATGGAAAAAAGGATCTTGACATTTATATGGAATAACAAAAGACCACGAATAGCCAAAGCAATTCTGAGCAAAAAAAAAAAAAAAAAAAAAGCTGGAGGCATAACACTACCTGACTTTAAACTATCCTACAAATCCATAATAACCAAAACAGCATGGTACTGGCATAAAAAACAGACACATGAATCAATGGAATAGAAGAGAGAATCCAGAAATCAACCCATACACCTTCAGCCATCTGATCTTTAACAAAGGCATCAAGTCTACACATTGGGGAAGAGACTGCCTCTTCAGCAAATGATATCTGGAAGACTGGATATCCATATGAAGGAGGATGAAAGTAGAACTGTACCTCTCACCATATACCAAAATCAATGCAAAATGGATTAAAGAATTAAATATACATCCTGAAACAATAAAACTCCTTAAAGAAAACATAGGGGAAACACTCCAGGAAGTAGGACTGGGTACAGACTTCATGAATACAACCCCAAAAGCACAGGCAACCAAAGGAAAAATAAACAAATGGGACTATATCAAACTAAAAAGCTTCTGCACAGCAAAAGAAACAATTAATAGAGTAAAAAGACAACCAACAGAGTGGGAGAAAATATTTGCAAAATATACATCTGACAAAGGATTAACATCCAGAATGTACAAGGAACTCAAACAACTTCACAGCAAAAACCCAAATAACCCAATTAAAAAACGGGCAAAGGAGCTGAACAGGAGTTTCTCAAAGGAAGATATATGAATGGCCAACAGCCACATGAAAAAATGCTCAACATCACTCAGCATTTGGGAAATGCAAATCAAAACCACTTTGAGATACCATCTCATTCCAGTTAGGATGCCTAATATCCAAAAGACTGAGAATGATAAATGCTGTCATGGTTGCAGAGAAAAAAGAACCCTCATACACTGCTGGTGGGACTGCAAAATGGTGCAGCCTTTATGGAAAATGGTATGGAGTTTCCTCAAACAATTACGGATAGATCTACCATATGACCCAGCTATTCCACTGCTGGGAATATACCCAGAGGAATGGAAATCATCATGCCAAAAAGATACCTGTACTCCCATGTTTATCACAGCACTATTTACAATAGCCAAGAGTTGGAACCAGCCTAAATGTCCATCATCAGATGAGTGGATAAATAAAATGTGGTATAGCTACACAATGGAATACTACTCTGCTATAAAAAAGAATGAAATATTGCCATTCACAGCAACATGGATGGACTTAGAAAAAATTATATTAAGTGAAATAAGTCAGGCACAGAAAGAGAAATATCACATGTTCTCACTTATTTGTGGGAGCTAAAAATAAATAAATAAATAAATTTATAAACGGGGGTGGGGAGCAGGGAAGAAGACACAACAATCACAATTCTTTGAACTTGTTAAGACAAGTGAACAGATATGATGTTGATGGGTGGGAGGAGGGAGAGGGAGGTAGGAAAGAGGAATCGGTGAAGGGACATGAAAATCAACTACATTGTATATTGGTAAATTAAAATAAAAAATAAATATAAAAAAGAAAGAAAGAAAATGTACAGCAAAAAAAAAAAAAAAAAAAGAAAGAAAGAATCTATGCCGAATGCTGCCAGCTTCCCTTTGCTTCAGGCTAAAGTGAGCAAGCAGTACTGTATGCCTAATTCTTTTCCTCTACTTTTGATTTATAACATTTACAATAAAAACGGGGAGAGGAATTAGGTGGGCTAACAAAGTAATATACACCCATTATAGCTTTCGGTTATTCCGACTAGTTAAGAGATGGCTTTACTTGTGACAATTATTTGACCTCTCTGTGGCTCAGTTTTCTCATCTGTAAAATGGGGGTACAGTAGTATCTACCTCACAAAATTGTAGTGAGAAAGAAATGAGTTAGTAGTAGAAGTCAAACATTTAGAGAAATGATTGGCACAGAGCTTTAATAACAATAATAATGATAATAATAAATAGTTTTACTTCAAAAAAGATAAGTGAGTTTTCCTAAATTGACTTTGGTTAATTCTTTTGCCCAGGCTTTACTCAATGAAACCAATAATGAAGAATTCACATCACAGTGTTATTCATTTATCCAAGGATTGCTAGTGCTTTTTACTTTTATTTTCGAGATCAAAAATGCTTCTGTGGTGGACATGAACAACCACCCAAAGGACATAGGAGAGCAAGGGAGAACATCCAAAGGAGGAATCTGGCGGCCTAGGTCCTGGTCCTTGGTCCCCCACTTCCTAGGGATATGCTCCTGGGTCATTTACCCAATGCCCAGAGCTGACGTGTATTAAGGGCTAACTATGTTCCAGGCACAGTTCAAAGCACCTTTCCTGCTGTCTCCATGTTCAAAATGGGGGCCACAGGCTCTCAGTCACTGTTGGGTCTCAATTTCATCTGTAAAATAACAACACCTCCTGCCCACTCTCCCTGATGGGATTATCAGAAGCTTGAAGCAGATCGTGTATATAAAAAGTGCCTTGAAAGCTGCAGTGTTCTGGTGGATTAAAGGAGGAGGTCCTCAAAACCTTACTTTAGCTTTCGGTTCATGTATGACTCCAGCCCTTTGAGAGAACTGACAAGAAGCACGTCGATGATTGACATCCCCTTTCCATGCCCTGCCTGTGCACGCCCACATGCTGGCATCCTGCAAGGAAATGTCTCAAAGGCCAGAGCAGGAGATGCAAAGGGCCCCAGGATAAGTCACGGAATCCACCATGCTCTGACTTGAATTTCCTCTCTGTGTTTGATACTGGGGTCCCATTATCCACACGGGTGCTTAGAACCAGAAGGAGGCTTCCCTACCCTCCGATCTAGAGATGCTGGGCAGTGTTGGGCAGTGCCCTAGGGGTGTGGGATGGTACCTCTGGGGCCATGACAGGGAGGGGGTGTTAAGTGGGCTGGAGGATCCTCCTCTTCACAACAGAACAACTCTGACCTAGTTTGTTACCAAGTATTGGAGGTCCATACACATTTCACTTGAAAATGGAGTTTCTGACTCTTAAAACAAGAAAACAACCCATTAAGTCTATCCTCCATCTAGAATCAGTTGGCTCCGTTCCCCCAGCACATTTTGTTAAGCTCCTGTTTGCATTCCTATCCTGGTATGACTCCTACCTGGCACAGTCAGTTATCACCAAGTTGGTCTCTTCTGCCACTGTGTGCTCCTGAAGGAGAAAGATTTCTTTTTTGTGTTCCCCTCAAAGGGTGATCAACATGTTAAGCCAACATTTCAGAATGTATACAGGTCAAGTGAACGTCCTCTCTTGCAAATGGTCCTGGAACTTGACTCTCTCTTCAATGTGCCTCTTTAGGAGTTGTTTACAGAGCTCAGGGCTCATGAAAATCTCCTCAATTGCAGTAAAATCTTTGAGTGTGAATTTGGTTTTCAACACATCAAAAAATCATTTAGCACTGGTAGATAGCTTCTCTGACAAGAAGGGTGTATCTAAAGAATGAGATCCTTGAGAGGGTGATAAACAGCTCTGAAGGCAACACCGAGACAAGGAGAGGCTTCCTAGCATGACAACGCAACATGATAGATGCATATGCTGCTACATTTGTAAAACAGTCAGTTCTGTTATTTTAGAGTTCTACTTTCTACTTCCTTCCCAACCACACAAGCTGTGCGATGTCTAACTCTGTGTACCAGGTGGTTCCACAAAAGTACAGTCAGTCTTTGGATCAGGGTTGAAAACGAAATCTTAAGTCTAATCTTTCCAAGTGTTGGTTTGCTGTACAGAATTGAATTTTCCACTGTCTTCTCTGGGAGAAATACGGAAAAGACCTAAGAAAGGATTTTTGTTTGTTTGTTTGTTTGCATGTAGAAAGAGAGATTACCCTTAATTCTCTCGCCAAATTGCCATCAATTAAAACATCTTTAAAGTGATCAACTTCCCTGCTAGGCTCGCTGCACTATCAAAAGACCCTTGTGGTTTAAAAGCAAAAGATCAAATACTATGTACTGAAGATGATAAATGGAGTTATTATTATTATGTGGCATGCTTACTATGTTCTAGGTATTGTGCTAAGAGTTTTACTCATTCACTCATTTTTAAATTAATTGATTAATAACACATCGCTTCATTTATGTAGTTAACATCTGTCTGGAGGGCCTACTATCTCTCAGGAAGTGTGATAGGTGCTGGGGAAACAAAAGTCAATAAGGTAGTCCTGATCCTCATGTACATGAAACCATCTAGCAGAAAAGGTGGAAATTAAAACGAACAAAAAGTGCCTGAGAATTGTTTAGCGTTACCAAAAAGAAAGCACAGGGTGCCGCAGGAGTCCCCAGCCTCTGGTTGCGCCAACTTTCCAAAACCCTTACAGCAACCTGTTATACGCACACTGTGCAGATGAGGAACCTGGGGGGGGGGGGGTACAGCAACTTACAGAGCGAGAAGTCGAAGAACCTTTGTGTTCCTGCCCCTCCATCCCCTCCCTGGCTTGGAACTTCTGTCCTTTAGTTTTCGAGACCTTAGGGCTGGCTTAGGTTTGGATGCTCTGGAACTTGCTGGAGATGTCAGGGAGAGCACAGCCCTGGGTGAGAGGAGGTGAACTGTGCCAAGAGTTTAGTGTAAACAGCCAGCCTGACAGGTTAAAGTCAGTGGTCACTTTATAAGTGCCCTGGGGTTTTTCCTGTGACATAAAATTGCACTATTCTGGAATAATCCCGAAATAAAATAAAGAACTTATATGAACACATGAAATGAAAAACATACTGAAACAAGTTTATAGACTGGTTACTATAAGTTCCCTGTGGCCTCAGGGCTGGAGGGCTCTATTTTTTCAGAGGTGGCCAGGAACCATCCACATGTAGCCTCCCTTGTTAATACGACCCTCTTTTAACCAGTGTAGACTCCTCTTTCTCGTCCTCTGAGTCTGCTCCCATTCTTCACTACCTGGGAAGGCGTGGTCCCACCTGTTTACAGGAGTGAACCCAGCCGTAGGGCCCGGAGGCCACTCTCTTTGCCTCCCACACAGCCCCGTACAGCCCCACTGAGGGTTGGGAGTTGTAATTACGCCGTGTAGCCCCGCTGAGGGCCCCCATCCAGTTGGGGAAAAGTCACCTGTTGGTGGGATGGGGTTAGCCCATGTGGGCAGGGTGTCCCCTGATGGGGCAGCGATGGCCTCCCAGGCTCCCACGACCACAGCCTCCAGGCTGGACCCTTGCTTCTCTGACCCTCCACCTTGCTCCACCAGCAAGTGCTGTTCAATGTTTCAGAAAATTGCTGTGGGCTTGAAAAGGCTTCTAGGCAGAGTCACTCTAATTAGTATAGTGGCTTCCCTGTGAAAACTGTTTCCCAGGCCTTAAAGAACCTCTGCATGAGGGTCCCTGGGCCATTTCAGCTGTGAGGCTGGTTCCACCTGGTTCTTCAATCAGAAATGTTGCCCTGGCAGCAGCTCCCAGACATGAGGGAGGTGTAAGGAGCACGTGCTCACCTCCCATGTCACCAGCTCAGGTCAGGAGGGGGAAAGGGGCCCGCCTATGCCTTTCGGGGCCTCCCACAACCCAATTCAACCCAATGGTATAATGGAGCCCCCGGTCTCTCCAAGCTTCTGGCCACTGCGCCTTGGCTGCTGTCTGTCCGTTCCCATGCTAACTTATTCAACAGGTATTGTTCCAGCATCCACTGTGCACCAGGCCAAGGCCTCTGCTGGGAGGCGGTGGTGCACCCTGAAGACCCCAACAAAGGAGCAAGTGTACACGGGAGTGTCAAGGAGCAACGTGGACAGTAGGATAAGGGGAGGGAGTGGCGAGGTGCAGAGGGTGAGTCCATTAGACATGGTGTCAGTGAGGTGGTATCTCAGCAGAGATCTGGGGGAAGCCAGGGAGAATCCTATGAATATCTGGGAGAGGAATATTCCAGGCTGAGGGAAGAGGAGGCATGCAGATCCTGAGATGGGAATGAGCTTGGCCTGCTCAAGGAGCACAAGAAGGCTGGAGTGGCAGCAGGGACGCTGACCAGGGGCCCAGCACATATTGTGACCTCCTAACCTCTGATAAGTGGCCCTTGTCCATAGAGCAGTCACTGATCAATGTTTTCTGTAGCTATTTTGTGGGGCACTGGGTCCCATTCCTGCCTACTAGAGCAGTAGTCCTCAAGTGGGGGTGATTTTGCTCCCTATGGGACATTGGGCAAGTCTGGAGACATTTTTGGTTGTCACAACTTACGTGTGTGTGTGCGCGCGTGCGTGCGTGGTGGTGGTGGGGTGCTCCTGGCATCTAGTGGGTAGAGGCCAGGAACCTGCTAAACATCCTACAATGCACAGGACAGACAAAGAATTATCTCACCCCAAATGTCAACTGAGCTGAGGTTGAGAACCTTGTTTGGGGTCTCAGCAACCTGTGGGAAGGCTGGACGTTTTGACTGGCTGTCACTGGTACCAGGCTCTGGAGGGGGTGGTGGGGGTCTTACAGGAAAGAGGTGCCACTGCCTTTGCAAAATCTTCCTGCTGAGAGAGCAGTTTGCATGGCTCACAGATGAGACCCACCCCCACAGTGATAGGGACAGAGGAGACCACTGCCTAGGCCTCTCTTACAGTTTAGCAAAGACCAGTGTCAGAGCCTTAGATCACGAGCCCTGGGCCAGGCAATAGATGCTTTCACTTTCCTGGCTGGTGTCTCCAAGGCTGAAGGCCAAGGCTATCCCATCTACCGGTGGTGCTCACTGGGCTAAGCAATCTGCACACATTGACCTACCTGATTTCCCTCTGCTATCAGCCCATTTTCCATACGGTAATATTGAGCGGTGGGCAGGTAAATTCCTGTTGCAGGGCTTTTGCCTTTGCCACCCCTCTGTCTAGAGTGCTCTCTGCTCACCTTGTTGTCTGGGTCTCAGCTCAGATGCTGCCCGGTGCAGAGGCCCTCACCCCCCATGCCAGACTGCTGCATCCCCTGCTGAGACGCTGGCCCTCTGCCCCTCAGAGCAAGGCCCTCATCCCTCTGTCCCTCCCAGGGCCCTTTTTCTGGGTCCTGCACCCTCCTTGTTCCCCTCACATCTGTTAAAAAAGCACCTGCCCTCTGTCATAGTCCCTCAAGTGCCCGAAGCGAGTCTTGTGAACCATCTGAGCCAAGGTGTCCGTGGCTGCCAGAGGTCTGATGTGTTGCTCAGTACCAGAGGCATGGGGGTAGGTGGGAGATGGCGGGAGGGGGTGTGGGAGGTCTGCATGAGGGTCCTGGAGGGAGAGGGCAGGGGTGTGGAGGGCGGGCAGGAGTACCTCTGGGCTGCCGGAGGAGGCTGCACCCTGCCTGGCTCTGCTCGGTGCAGTGTGGCATGTGGCAGACTCATTCGGTTACCCCAGGAAACCGTAGCTGTGTGAAGCTGTGCAGAATCGCGTGGGAGTTTGATCATCCCTGCTGGTGGGTGCTACCTGCTACTATGGGCTCATCCGTGCAGCCCAGGCCCTCCCTGCAGCTCACAGCTCCCTCGCTTCCCAGGCCTCTTTCTTTCTCTGAAACGATTCTACATCTTTTAGGCTTTGGACTCTATCGCCTTAAATATTGGGGGTCTTTCCCCCTCCCACTTTAGCTCACTTCATCTTTGTGCAAGAAAGATCACATGCCAGCCGTGGGGAAATAAGGATTGGCATTGTTCTGAAGGGACTGAAGGTAGGACATGAAAGGAAATAAGTCAGATTCACTTGGCTTGGGGTAGGGGCCTGGGCATTGGGAATTTAAAAAACTTTCCAGATATTATTGTGCAGCCAGGGGTGAAGACCACTGAATTAGATGATACTCGTATGTTCTCAACTCTTAAATTTTAAAAATATTTTTGTACATAATTGTACATACATATGTGTATATTTTTCCTGCCAGAGAAAGGTGGAGTCTGTCTAGCATCATCTGAACCCCCCCCCCCCGCCCCCCACCTATGCCTGCAATACATGTATGTTCAATCTGGGCACTGCCTGTGCCTCTGTGACCCAGGATAACCCCTTAACTTCTCTGTGCCTCAGTGTCCTCATCTGCAAAAAAAGAGTACCTACTTCATTTGGTTGTCCGAAGGATTAAACAGTCCTCATAGCTCCCTACGTCATTTGACCTTGACTCACTGCTCATAACCAAACCTTTTGCTATGAAAATAGCGTCTCTTTTTAAAAAGGGGAGGGGGCGGTGTTCTTTCTGGAGGCATCTGGATCCTGAGAAGTGCAGGACCCCGCTGCCTTCTCTGTACTGAGTGTTTTCAAAGTTAACTTTGGGACCGTCCCCTGGGAGGGCAGGACGGTAAATTCAAAGAACCGGCCTAAGGGGATCTGAGCAAATTCCACCGTTGTGAATTTCTGGCGCTCTGTGAAAAATGCGCTTCGCATCGGGGCTTCAGAGGCGAAGCATTTGCAGACAGTTCCTGCCTCCTCCCCAGGTTCTCGATGCGGTGGTCTTGCCGCTTCTAGGAGCCCCAAGCAATTCCCCACCTTGTGTCCCCAGCGCCACAGCCCCCCCCGTACCCCACCCCCCCCCCGTCCCCTGCCCGCCTGCCTCCTCACCTATCGGATTTCCTGTGCGCATCGCCGCTCCTCCCACCTCCTCAATGCCCAGCGGAGCGGAGAACCATCCTGGGCCTGGCCCAGCGCCTCCGAGGACGGCAGCGCGTCCCCTGTTTGTGCGGGCGGGGGCGCAGCTCTGAGCTCGCCGCAGCTTCCAGCCCGGCCGGGCCCGCGGAGGATGCCCCGCGCGGGGTAAGGGTCTCCGGTGCGCGTGCGGGGGCGTGCCGAGTCCTGCAACGCGGCGCGCGGGGGGCGTGGGTGCCAGGGCGCAGGTGACCGCGGCGCGCCGTGGGGGCCGCGTTCTGCAGGCTCGCTTTCCTGTTTGCTTGCTTTCTTTTGTCGTTGTTGTTGTTGTTATTATTATTATTATTATAATTAAGGAAAAGAAAATAGTTACAGACCAAATTTGATCAAACTTGGTGTAAAAATGTATTCATTTATAAAGTCTTATCTCTATTCACACCGGACACGGAGGAAGTTTTGTTATGGGTGGGCATCATGCAACCTAAGATTAAGGAATTAACACCGAAACATCACACAATTTAAAAGAATAATACAATCTAAAAAAAAAATCAACTCCCAAACACCCTGCAGCAGGCAGCTTCTGTGTGTGGGTTGTGGAGGGGCTGATAGACAAGAGAGTGAAAAAGACATTTTTCTTTTTCTTTTTTTTAACCAAGGAATGACAGGAGGGTTTTGACTTTGTGGGGAGGACGAGAAGGGAGTCTTTTCAAGTCATTTCCCCGATACAGTGAGGTGCCTTAAGATTTGGTAATCAACATTTTTTTTAAAAAGCAAGATCTGTACCAGTCTTGTGCGTGCGCGCACGTGTGTGTTTGTGTGTGTGTGTGTTTGTGTGTAGGTGTAATATACTGGCTAAGTATGTGCGGTAAATATTTGCATTTAAGTAACTTTTTTCCCATCCTTTTTTTGTTTCACTTTTTATTAAGACTTCTGGCTTTGGGGGGATAAATACAGCTTCCAAATAATAGAAAACCGAATCTGCAGTAATCCGATGTAAAATTTTTTTTCACTCTTCTTTTATATTAGCATAACAAACTTAAAAAAAATCTTTATGTGTAACAACCTCTTGTAAATATTAACATTAACTCCCGTCTCTGCATCTCCCTCATTTACTATTTCTGTCCTTGCTTAAGGAGATGGAGGAGGAGTAGAATTTAATGAAGATAGAGATCTGGGGAAGTGTCATATTCCAGTGGGCTGGGGTGGGGACGGGGCTGCTGTTCAGACTATTGTATAGATGTAGGAAATTCTTACAGTTACGTTTGTGGGTAAATGCATGCTGATTCAAGTATTCAATAAAATTACGTAGACTTGTATACACCCTATTTTTTGTGGTGTTTCCTATTTAAAACAGGTGC
The DNA here is from genome assembly GCF_027409185.1 of Cynocephalus volans. Taxonomy (NCBI): domain Eukaryota; kingdom Metazoa; phylum Chordata; class Mammalia; order Dermoptera; family Cynocephalidae; genus Cynocephalus; species Cynocephalus volans. The sequence continues at coordinate 186,357,747 of NC_084460.1, forward strand.
ATGTAATATGCCAACTTGGTTTCAAAGAGACAGCATTTAATATCTTTCAGTTTAAGGAATGACTGAACATGTAAAGACCTGTTTTCTGTCTCCTTTAATTTTTTTCTTCTCTTTTTGAGTCAGTTCATCTCACATAGTTCCTCTGTTAGGGTAAATTAAATAGTTAAATTCTGATGTGTTCAGGGAGGAGCTCAAAGTGAGGTCCGTTGACCTTAAACACCTGGAAATGCATCTCAGAAGGTGTCACCTCAGAAAATTGACAAGGACAATGTCTTTGCAAATGTTCTTCCAGATATGGGCATCCTTTCTTTGGCAGGTGTCTAAGTAGGCTCTTTGAATATACAGGGACTACCTTTAATATTTGATTTTATCAGAGTCTGCATACCTGCCACGGCCAAGCTTCCTCTTGGTAATAATCTTCATCCTCACAGTAGGGGACACCAAAGTAGCCCTCTTTCCTTAGTCCCGCTCCACTGACCATAGTCACTGGACAACTGTAGACCCAGGCCAGTTCAGGCCCATCCTGGAAGGGTTTCAGGGGCAGCATTTCCTCCTTCCAGGGCATGGCATTGGCCTTGGGCTCTGAGCTCAGGCACTGGTACCCCAGGGGAGCCCCTTTGGCCTCCTGTGTGTGCTGGTCCATTTGACTGGGCTTCTGACCAAATTTCTACTTGATTTTCTGCCAGGACTAGATCCTGGTCTAAATCCCGGTTCCAGTGGCCCTGAAAAGCTGTCTGACCCCTTGTCAGCCTCTCCTCCCAGGTGCCTGCCTGGGCTGCTGACTAGGATGGGTCCTTCCTTGAACCTGGCAGACCTTGAACCACATACCCTTCTCTTCTTTATGATAACTATCAGCAGTCAGGAGCTCACAGTCGTGCTCCTGGGCCCTACCCCAGGCTGGTGCCTTTGGGTAAACCCAGGTTTGTAGCTTCCTGTGGACACTGCTGTTCTGTTGACCTTTCTCTTTTGTTTCCCATTGCTCCCCTTGGCTGCCCCTCTCTGCCCCCAGGAAAGCCACTTGACAGGGCAAGAGCTCTCCCCAGCCCTCCCAATTCCAGTCTCTTCCTTTTGCCTGGGTCCGAGGAGGGGGTTCCTTCAGGCTTTATGGCAGTCTTCTCATGGGTTTTGATAACAGTTTTCTTTGCCTACGAAAGGAGTGAGTTACCTATCTGCAGATGCAAAGTGAAGGGGTGGGAAAGGAGATTTATAGAGATTTTGACAGTAACGTGGCCTTCAGTCGAAAAGCAGAATTAGGATCTCTGAGTACTGTGTGATGTGACTTATTTGAAAACAAATCAACCAGAATTTCTATGTCCAATTTTGAAAATTGTCCCCCATTGTCAACAGAAGACAGAAATTATTTGGGATCAAGTTGGGTAAATAAAGTAGCTGATCAGTCATTCACTCATTTAATAAACATTCTTTAGAGATAAAGAGCTCAGGCTCTGGAGCCGGGTGCCTGGTTAAATCCCGCCTCTGTCAGGTATTTGTTATGTGGCTGTGGGCAAGTTAGTTCATTTCTCTGTTCCTCAGTTTCCTCAGCTGAAATCAGAGATAATAACAGTACTTGTTTCATAGGGGGTGGTTATGAGTATTAAGTGGTTCCATGTACATAAAGCCATAGGACAGTTCTGGGTATATACGTGCTACATTAGTTATAGCTATTAATGCTGTTATTATTTGCTGAGCACGTTACCCTGCCCCATAATACTGTTTTAGATCAAGAATGAGGTATTGAAAAAAACAAAAACAAAAACACTAGTTCTCTTTGATTGAATTAAAAATAAAAAACCCTTGGTTTTAAAAGTAATTGCCAGAAAGTTGTGCCAAAGGTATTTTGAGCAACAGCAGAATTAATGGAATAACATGACTAACATCAGGGGAACAATATTTAGTTTCTCTAAATTTTGGTCCCTATCTCTTTTATTGAACGTTGGGTTCTCTATAACTGTCTGAAGGCATTCCTCAGTGTTGCCATTTGCTTTTACAACTCTGTCTATTCTGTTTTCTGCTGTTTCTTATTTATTTATTGGTTCCATAGAGGTGTTCTGGCTATCAATAAATTTCCCAAACTCTGAAAGTCCCCTTCCAAATCTCATTCTGTCTCCTTTTCCCCTCATGTGTCCTTTCTTGTTTTGCTCAATTCATATTCTTTAATTCTTGTAGCAGCAAATCATTTATTGTGAACACTTTTAATACACCTCCGGGAGAATCTTTTCTTGGCTGGCTTCTTCGTCTGTCCTACGCACATTCCTTTCTCTTTCTTCCCCTTCCTTTCTGTAGTATCTGTGACTGTTTGCTCTGCGTTCCTTTTTCCGGCAAGCATAGTTAACAAGGGCGGGTTCAGCTGTACCTTCACATACAATTTGAGTGAATTGTCATTGCTTCTCTCCTTACATGAAATTTACTTGTTATCTTCCCAGCTCTTCAATAGTGTACTGGGTATCATGGTTTCTCTACTTTTCTGTTGCCTGAGAATGTGAAGGACAGGGAGACTACAGAGGAAATCATGGATAATCATGATTGGGGGATTTGGTCTCTATGTGTTTTTATTAAATGTATATTAAAAGTTATAATTTTATTAAAAGTTGCTTTCAATGTACTCTCAGGTTTTAGTTGCCCCCAAATTCAGCCTGTAGCATGGAAACAATAATTTTTTTTTTCAAATTATGAAGTATTTCAGACATACAGAAGAGTCAGAGAATAACAGACAAACCATATGTGAGCCCACAGTCCTCTACTGAGTCCTAACATTTTGCCATCCCTGCTTCCAGTGTAAAAGATAAGACCCCTCCCCCCGTCCTCTTCACCTCCTTTCATCCCTTCTCTCTATCCTGAATTGCTGCTCATCTTTCCCATGTGGTGGGTTGTTTCATTACTACTACATGGGAACTTATCATTAACCATGCTGTTGCTTTCAGTTTTTCAAGCTTTTTGAAATGGTTTCATGTTGTCCTATTATACTGCAGTTCTTTTTCATTCATTGTGTTTTTGAAATGTATTTATGTGGAGACATAGCTCTAGTTCATTCATTTTCATTGCTATATAAAATTATTTCATAGAATTGGTTCACTACAATTGATTCAACTATTGTTTTGTTGGTGGATGTTTAGATGATTTTCATTTTTGATATAAAAAGGCTAGAAAATCTGATCGTTTCATATATATATTACATATATACATATATATATATATTTATAAATACACATTTGGGTTTCCTCTTCTGTGAATGGACTGTTCATATCTTTTCTTCATCTTTCATTTGGGGTATCTATTTCTTATTGATTTATAGAAGTTCACTTAGAAATTCTAGACCCTTCATTTTAGTAATATACATCACAAATATCTACTCCTAATCTGTGACTTATATTTTTACATTTTATTGAATAATAGTTTTTCATTTTTAATTTGGCCAAATTTACTAAATTTTCATTTATGATTTGTGCTTTTTCTTAAGAAAAAGATTTTTGTTTTAAGAGATTCTTCCCTAGTCTAAGGTTTTAAAGATCATCTCATATATTTTCTTCTGAAAGTCTTTAGGTTTTGTTTTTCACATTTAGGTTTTTAATCCTCCTTGGATTTATTTTGGTATGTTGTGAGTTAGGGATTCAAACTTAATTTTTCCATGTGAATAGTCAGTAGTCCCAGATTATTAATTCATTAGTCAATCTTTTCTGTGGTGATTTGTAATATCATTTCTTTCATATACATGTAGGATCTGTTTCTGGGCTGTTTATTCAATTTTATTGGTTTTCTTGGTCTGCTTGGACTGCCATAACAAAATACCGTAGACTGGGTGGCTTAAACAACAGAAATTTATTTTCTCACAGTTCTGGAGGCTGGAAGTTTGAGATCAGGATGCCAGCATGGTTGGGTTCTGGTGAAGGCTCTCTTCTGTGTTGCAGATGGCTGTGTTCTTCTGTCTGTGTTCTTACATAGGGAGCAAGATTTCTTTCTTCCTCTTCTTATAAAGCTAGTAATTCTATTGAATTAGGATCTTACCCCACAACTTCATTTAACCTTAATTACCTCCTGAAAGCTCCATCTCCAAATACAGTCACACTGGAGATAGAGTTTCAGCACATGAATTTTGGGAGGACACAATTCAGTCCATATCATTGATCTATTTGTCTATACTTCAAAAAACCCTTATTGACCTAATGAATATATATCAAGACTTACAATAAGTTTTCCCACCATGTTTTTCTTTATAATTTATTTAGCTATTTTTGGTCTGTCTTCTACATATGAATTTTAGGTTCAGTTGTTCAGTCCAAAAATTTGTAGGTCTATTTCTGGGATCTCTATTCTATTTTGCCATGGTGTACTTTGTCTGTTTCTGCTCAAATACCACATTGTTTTAATTGCTCTGTCCTTATAATATATCTTGCTCTGGTAAGATTAGTTATCACCTTGTTCTTTTTAGCCATTCTTCCAAGTCTTTCAGGTGTGCAGAGAAATGACTCCTTTGTGATATTGTCTTTCTGTCTGTGAACATGGTATGTCTATACGTAGTTCAAGTCTTTCTATTTGTTGTATTTGCTGTTTATTATATTGTTATTTGTTACATTGTTTAAGTGTCTTTCAACAACATTTTGTAATGTAGCAGACTTGTACATCTTTTGTTAGGTTTAGTCCTTGATACCTTCCTTGTAGTTTTTGATGCTCTTGTGAATGAGATTTTTGTTAATTTTTGTTGCTGTTTTTTTTTAAAGCCTTTTAATTTGGAAATAATTCTAGACTTCCAGAAAAATTGCAAAAATTGTACAGAGTTCCTGTATACCTTTCTCCCAACTTCCCCTAACGTTAACATCTCATATAACCGTAGTTCAGTTATTGAGACTGAAAAATTGACATTGATACAATATTCTTAATATTCAGATGTTATTTGAATTTTGCCAGTTTTCCTGCTAATGTTCTTTTTCTGTTCCAGGATTCCAGCCAGAATCTCATATTGCATTTGGTTGTCATGTCATCTTATTCATGTTCAATTCGTAACAATTCCTCATTCTTTCTTTGTCTTTAATGAACTTGACATTTTGGAAGCATCGAGGGCAATTGAATATTCCTCAATTTGGACTTGCCTGACATTTTCTTATACTGAGATTGAAGTTATACTTTTTTAGTTATATCACAGAACTTTGATAAATTTGATGCATTTTCTTATTGGTTATAATAATTTATATGTAGATTCTTATGAATGTTTTATGTAGCTAATTGTTAGATATTTTGGTTTTGTCTTCCTAGCACATGGGAGGATTTTGCTTCTCCAACCACCTGAAGTTAGGCGTAGCCATGTGACTTTTTCTGGCCATGGAATGAGAGCTGAAGTGATGTGTGCCAACACATTTAATTACATTTGCTTGATTTTACAGCTCTCTTTGTTCTGCTTATGTAAGCATATGTTAATATGAATATACTGTAAGATCAAAAGAGCATAAAATGATAAACCAATATATGAAGGACAGCTGTCTTCAAGAGTAGTCTTGATCAGCAATTGACTTTGCTTACATGAAAATAAACTTTCAGTGTTAGGACCTTGAGATTTTTGTGTTGTTTATGGCATAACCTATCCTATTTGGTCTGATAAAATAATCACATTGTCTGTAAACAAGAATAGCTTAGTTTCTTCTCTTCCAACTCATATTTATTATTTCTTTTTCTGGTCTTCTTGCATTGGCTAGGACTTCAAGTGCAATGTTAAATAAAAGCAGTGGTAATGGGTAGCCTTGTTTTGATCTTGACCTTAATAGAATGCTTTTAATGTTCATTATTAAGTATACTGTTTATTTTAGGTGTTTGATGAATACCCTTTGTCAAATTAAGAAAGTTCTCCTTTTTATTTTGAATTAATGCTGAATTTTACTGATTATTTTGGTGCATCTTTTGAGATAATTGTGTACTTTTCCTTTTTTAAATGTATTGATATAGTATATCAATACATTTCTTATGTATTATTTAGGAACTTTCCATTTATGTTCAAAAGAGATATTGTTCATAATTTTCTTTGCTTTTTTTATCTTTGTCTGAAGTTGAGTATTTTTCCTCTGTTTCTCTGAAATAGATTATACAAAAAGAGTTTTTTTTATTCCTTTAAAATTTCTCAAAGTTCACATCTGAACTTTCTTTCTGGGTTGCTGTGTTTTAGAGTGGAGGCAGGTGGACTTTTGATAACAGATTCATTGTTTTTGATTGTCATTTGTTTACTTAGTTTCTAATTCTTCTTCAGTGAACTATGTTAATTCATTATTTGCTACAAAATTATTTCATCTAAGTTTTGGAATTTGTTGGCATAAAATTGTTCATAGTATTCTCTTATAATTTTTAAAAAAATTTTATCTCTCAGTGGTTATGGGCCTTTATTATTTTAAATATGGTTTATTTGTGTCCCTTTTCTCTTTTCTTGTAAATCTTGCTAGAGCTTTATTAATTTTATTGGTTTTTTTAAACATAACAGTTTTTGAGTATGTACATATTTTGATATCATACTTGATACTCATATCCTTATCTTTTCCCTTTTCTTACCTTTTTAATGTTTACTTTATTGTTCTTTTTCTTTGAATTAAATGCTTAATACTTTATTTTAAACATTTCCTTTTGACCTATAACTTTATTTCTAAATAATTTTTAGTTGTATTCCATATGTTTTGATATGTTAGTCTTTCTTTGTTATTTGGCTTAAAATATCTGTTGTGATTTCTTCTTTAAGTCATAAGTTATTTCAGGCATACTTTTGAAAGTTTTGATGTTTGTATTTTTAAATAAGTAAGCTCAATCCATATACAATATGCATGATTTCTGAGGCATTTAGATTTAATTCTATTATGTCATTATGTGTTTTCTCCTTAGTAACTTTTTTCTTTAGTTCTTTTTTCTTCGTTTTTTGTCTCCTGTTGGACTGATCAGTTTTTCTGTATTTCCTTTATTCTTGCCTTACTGATTTGCAAGCTACTGACTGTATTTCCATTCTTTTAGTGGTTATCTTTAATTTCGAGTCATGTATTTTAACCATATGTAATCTAAATTTTTTTAGTATTTCTATGATTTTTCCTATCATGACAAGGACCTCAGCACATTTTAAGCAATAAACATTCTTTATCCCTTATCTTGCAACTGTTGCCTGGTGTTTGGTTTTTAGTTATTTTTAGGGACATAAATTAATTACATTTAATCACACATTTGATCAATTTTTATGCACATTTTTGTGTCCTCTATCTCTAGACAAATGCCTGGGTTTATACAACTTCTTGCTGAAGTGCATCAATTGATAGTTCTTTTAGCAAGGCTATGTGGGTGGTAATCTTTCTATTTGTGTGTTTGAAAATGGCTTAATTATGGCTTTACTTTTGCATGTTAGTAACTGGGTATAAAATTCAAGATTGGCAATGATTTCCCTCCAGCATGTTGAAGACGTCTTCTGGCTTATATTATTAGTCATGGGAATTGCTTGTCAGTCTAATTGTCAGTCTTTTGTAGATAATTTGCCTTTCTCCCTGGTAGCTCTTAGGACGTTCTTACCCTCAGTGTTCTGCAGTCTCACCGTGATGTGGTGAGGTGTGTATTTGTCTTTATTTTTCATGCCAGGTACTTAGGATATAGTTTTGCTGTGAAGACTTGTATTTTCAATTGTAGAAAATTCTCAGCTGGTATTTCTTCACCGTTTTCTCTCTGCTTTCCCTCCATTTCTTTCTTCCTCGGGAACTCGTATTAGGGTGCATTGACCCTCTTCACCTGTTTGCTACATCTCTTTTTTCTTTCTGATGAGACGTTGTTATTGAAGACAGTTACCTCTGGGGAAAGATAATGATTCTCGTGTTTGTCTCAGCCTTCCTTCCCACTGTGAAAAGTGGAAAGGCACGCCTGGAGGTTTTCCTCATTTTACTCCAGAGGATCCTTTCCCTCAGTTTTCCTATTTACCACCTCTGTTCACTTTTCTCCAACCTGGAGACTTTTATGAATCTTAGCCCTTCACCTTTTCCTGATTCCACCTCCTGCAGAAAAGGTACATGTAAACTTCTGGTGTTTTCAATGTTTTTCCCTGACCACCACTTTCAAGGAGAATGCCAAGAGTTACGTTCCTTCGTTTGAATGCTGCTTGTATATTTTTGGCCAGTTTGAACTTATTTTTTCATCTCACTGTGGTCAAAGTGGAAAAACAAATGCCTCAGTGCCCAAGTGCCCACATGCCCTCTTTGCTAGTTGTTAGTTCATCTGTTTACTGCAAAAAATGAGCAAATAAAATTCACGGCTCCAAGAAGGTAGTTTTTTACCTCCTCACCCTCAGTGTCTTGAAAATCTGTTTTTGCTTTTGCTGTAAGACTCAGTTTAGCAGCGGACTCACTCCCGTGGTAGGAAATCATTTGCATGTAAGGTAAGTAAACTACATGCAAAATCAGGAATTTCCTCTGGGTTGTTCTTGGATAGATTTACACTCCTAGACTTATGGTGTAGCACTTAATGTCTAATATCACATATGCACTTTTTCAGTTTCCTGTTTTGGCAATTTTTAATACAAGCTATTTACATGTGTCTAAGGGAAACTTTTTTTTTTTTTTTTTTTGTCTTTTTCCTGACCGGCACTCAGCCAGTGAGTGCACCGGCCATTCCTGTATAGGATCCGAACCCCGGAGGGAGCGTCGCTGCGCTCCCAGCGCCGCACTCTCCCGAGTGCGCCACGGGCTCGGCCCGGAAACTTTTTTTTTGATCATCTGTGACAATCTGTGACATGAAAAAGCAAAGCAGTTTTCACATGTTGTTTCATCATATACAGTGAGGAGCTTCTTCAGGCCACTGAAAACTAGTGATGCCAGACATCATGTGGGAGATTTAAATGGTTAGAGAAGAAAAGTCATGAAGTTGGAAAGGCAGCTTTCACGTAAGATCTAGTTATTCAGATTCACAGAAACCCCGCCCATCCCTGCTGTGTCACCTTGCTTGTGGTCTTGACCCAACTGTAACTCTGCTTAATCAATCTTTTATTTGTGTGTTTGATTTCTTCATTAGTCTGTAGGGTGTGTTCCTCACAACCTGTTCTAGTTTCAAATAAATTTGGGCAACCCTGCCTACGAATCTCCTTTTTGAGATTCATTTAGCACGTTAAATTTGTAAAGTTCCCAAAAGTCCTGCAGTAAAGACATCTGTTTAATTTTGTTTAATCCAGTGGCCTCCCAGTTTGCAATCCTACCTCCCTCTTGTTCTCCATCCCACTGCCTCCAAACACACTCAAGTGCTCTTGATGTCTGGAGGGGCAAAAATCCCATCCTGCACCCACAGAAAGGGCCCCACATTCCTTCTAGCCCTGCATCTTGGCTTCCCTTCAGCCCTGAATTCTTTTTCTTTTAATTAATAATTTTATTGGGGTATAATAACAGTATTATAAATTTCATCCTTAAAGTTTACAATTCAGTGATTCTCCAGTTCTTTTTTTTAAATCGTGATGAAATATACATAAGTTAAATTTTCCATTTTAACCACAGTTCCATGACATTTTGTACATACACAGTGTTGTGCAGTCATCACCATTATCTAGCTCCAGAACATTTTCATGACCCCAAAAGGAAGCTCTGTGCCCATTATCAGTCATTTTTTCCCCTGGCCCCCAGGCCCTGACAACCACCATTCTATTTTCTGTGTCAATGAATTAGACTATTCTAGGGACTTCATGTTTGTGGAATCATACTGTATGTGTCTTTTGGCATCTGGCTTGTTTCATATAGCAGAATGTCTTTGAGGTTCATCCACGTTGGAGCATGTGTCAGGATCTCCTTTTTAAAGGCTGAATAATATTCTATTGTGTGTATAGACCACATTTGGTTTATCCACTCATTTGTCAGTGGACACTTGGGTTGCTTCCACTTTTTGGTTTCCAGTTTCTCTACATTCTCACCAACATTTGTTATTTTCTGTGTTCTTTTTAAAAATACTTTTTATAATAGCCATCCTAGTAGGGTATGCAAAGTGGTATCTCATTGTGATTTGGATTTGCATTTCCCAATGGTTAGTGATATTGAGTATCTTTTCGTGTGCTTATTGGCCATCTGTATATCTTTGGAGAAATGTCTATTCAAGTCCTTTGTCCACTTTTAAATCAAGTTGTTTGTTTCTTGTTGGCAAACTCCTAACAGATTTGATACTCTTACTGATGTGAACTTGACTTCTGGGAAGCTATTGATTGGCATCCATTCCTTTTTTACTTTCTCCGTCATAATTCTCCATCAGTCATCATTTATTATTTTCCCAGTTAGTTTTGTTTTCAGGCTGGACTGAACAGCTCCATTTCTCCCCATCCCTTCCCACAGCCTGGGTCTTGGGCCCTCTTTTCTTTAGCTGTTCATTCGGAGGGGCGGGGAATTTTATGTAAGCCAACTGCCATTACCACTTTCTTTTTTATTCCTAGGGACTGTCAAATGCTTTCTGATTTTAGCCACAGTAACTCCACTGAAGCTGCATTTTGGAAGCCTGAGAGCTTCTGGCTCCGAGACTTTCTGTAGGATTGACACTGATGACTACCCCTTTCTTCTTGAGACTCCTTTGGTCCCTGGGACACATTTCTGTGGCACTGTGAAGGGGGAATAAGCAGAAGGGTTTGGGAGTACAGACTGCAGGGTGCATTCACCTGGCTGCAGATGATATCTATGCTCCTTAACTCACTCTCAGACCCAGCCTGGTAACTTCTCCTGTGGGGTTCTCCTCAGTGGAAGAGGACATAGTACCTGCCTCGTAGGTGTGTGATGAGGACTAAATGAGAAATCACACAAAAAGCGCTCTGAACAGTGGCTGGCACACAGGAAGTGTGAATAAGTTTTGGCTCCCACTGGGACATGAATCTGCGTTTTCTCTTATCGATCCCTTTCCACCTCCATTTCCCCCTTCTGCCTCTGGTTTTCAAAACCCTATTCTTTGCTCTTCATTGTTCTGTTTCTAGACGTTGTCCCACTCTTGCGCTTTCGATGTCCCTCATTATACAGACAGATGCTAACCAGGCCACCTGTCAACATTTTAGTGGGAGGCTTCTTGTGGCACAAAACTGTGCCATAGGACACTTTGACCCTTGTCTAATCTCTCCACCTCAGCTGCCCCCTTACTGGCCCATCCACAGCCATGTCAGGGCCACCTCAAAGATGGAAGAATTTGACCTTGCACCAATTTTTATGAATTGCGTTATTCTGCATGTGAAATCACAGCTGTCACCCTGCACAGTGGACCTGATGGGACCATGTCAAGGGATTTTGTCCTGAGCAGATGTAAGAAGGGATTTCAGGGCTTTATAAATCAAACTAATGAAATTACAGAAGTCTTTAGAATAGTCTAGATTATTACCTGAGTGCTTAATAGTTCCTGGGTACGATGAAGTACTTTTTGACTTTCACAAAAACTTTTGGAGGTAGTTAGTATTATCTCCCTTTACTTTTTTCCCTTTCTCATAGGAAAACTGAGCCTTATGAGGTTAAGAGTCCCCAGATTCTGATGACTTGCAAGTTCCTCCAGTTCCCCTGGGTTCTAAATGCAGAACTATTAACATCTCTATTATATTCTGTGTGTGTCATTTCACATTTTTTTGTTTCTAGTTTTATTATTTCATGTATTTCTCCATTCACTCTATATTTACTGGGTATGCTGGGGCTTAGTTCCTTTTAGAGAGAGTGTGTGCCTATTTATCAGTAATATTTGTTTTAATATTTGAATTATTTAATCCATCTTTTAGTTTTATTATTCCTGCTGTTTTCTGTAATTTTTGTTTTCTAAATTGAGAGCTCAGTCTCTTTCTTTCATTAGTAGTGAAAGCACTTGAGACAGTGCATTTACCCCGGAAAGCAATTTTGAATGTATCAAAGGGATAATATCTAGTGTCCTCATTTGTTTTGTTTTGTAAGTAAATCTGTTATTGCACATTTAATTTCTCCCTTGACCTCATAGTTAATTTTTTTTTTATGTCTAAATGGTTGGGATTTTTGATGATCTTTATTATATTTAGTGTTAATTCTTAGTTTTATTGTTTCACGACCAGGATGATGGCCTATTGTTTTCCTCTTAAGTCTGTATGCAATTACACTGATGTGCCCAAGTATATATGGTTATAACAACAGCAATTCAGGTTTAAAATGAAAATGACTAGGATTTGAAAATAGTGCTTATAAGTTACTTATTTTAACATAGCCCAAGTTTTTGTTTTTCCAACTGATTTTTAAAAATTCAGATAGAAGATATATTCTCAATAAAATTCTTAGGACAAATGGCTAGTTTTGATTTTTATGGGAAAACGGTCCTAGCCTCTTCTGTAACAACCAGCACTCAAAACCAGATACCTGTGAAAAAATTAAAAGGCATCTTTAAATGGAACAGGAGGACTCTCTAACAAACCCATCAACGTTTAACAATTTTAATGAGCTTTAAAAAATGTCGTATTTTAGCTGTGAATCATTTCACATTACAGTCTGTGGTTTTGCTGCCAGAGTTATCTTTAGTAAAAGCTATGTGCTTGCGGCCGGACTTGGAGCAGAGTGAATGTGAGTGAAGCTGGAAGCAGATTCCAAAGAAACCCAAATGTTGGAGGGGGTCCCTCCAGCACCTGAGCCTCTGTTCTGTCAATACCCTCTTTGACAGTCTCAGCCCCCTTCTCCTCTGCCACTGCTGTTGCAGCGACTCACTCAGAACTGCCCTGGCATCGGTGACTGGGGTGAGTGAAATCTCTCTCTCACACACATGCCTGGCTTGCTGCTTCAGTTCATGGCCTCTGTGCTGCTTTCTGCTTTCAAGTGAGAAACAGTGAAAGGCATAAGGAGGTGACTTGCATTTGACTAGGAGGTGGTGCTCTCACATTTGCACATGACTTCCTCTCAGCCTCCCTGAGTTAGGCGGAGCTCATTTGGTTCCTGGGAAGGTAGTTTCCTCGGACTCACTGAAAAGCTGTGATTGCCTAGAAGTGACCAGAGGAGAGAAGGCAGTCCCTGGGAGGTAAGACAAGGCAGAAACACCAAGGAAGGGGTGGGACACAGCTTACTGGAATGGCTCCCCTAGCTGTTTTTGGTCCTTTAACCATTTGTCTCTTCTTTTGTATTAGTTCTTTTTTTGTGTGTGTGTTGCTATAACAGGACACCTGAAACTGGGTAATTTATCAAGAACAGAGGTTCATTTGGCTTACGATTCTGGGACAGCTGCATCTGGCATGGGCCTCAGGCTGCTTCTACTCATGGTGGAAAGCAGCAGGCAGTGATGGGTGCAAGATCACATGGCAGGAGGAAGAGAGAGAGAGAGAGAGAGAGAGGTGCCAGTCTCCTTTAAACAACTAGCCCTTGTAGGAACTAATAGAGCAAAACTCACTCACTAACCACCAGGACATTAGTCTCTTCACAAAGGATCTGTACCCCGCCCACCCAATGACCCAAACAGCTCCCAACATTGCCAAGTTGGGGATCAGATTTTGACATGAGCTTTGGGGAGACAACATACCCAAACTCTATCATCTTTGAAAGTGTCCCATCCTGTAGAGTGTTCTCCAGACAGAAATAAAAATCCAGTGGGGGAAATTGATGTGGAAATTTTTTCTTTCAAAACGTTCGTAGAGAAAGGAGGAAGCCAGCAGGTACCAACAGAAGTGCTGTCGTTGGCAGAACCCGTCTACTGCTGCTGTTGTACTTGCTGCTTAGCAGAGTGCACCAAAGGCATGTTACAGAGGTTCAGGCAGTAACTGCTTTGAGTAACTTTATTCATTTAGTAAATGTACTGTTTGCTAGGGTTGCCATTGCAAGGTGGCACAAACTGTGTGGATTAAACAACAGAAATGTACTGTTGCATGGCTCTGGTGGAGGCCAGCAGTCTGAGATCGAGGTGTCAGCAGGGTTGGTTCTCCTGAGGGCCATGAGGGAGAATCTGCTAGATGCTTCTCTGCCAGCCTCTGGTGGTTCTCTGGCTATATCTGAAGTTGCTTTGTTATACTTCTCACTGTGTAATGGAGATGCAAAAAAGGATTACTCAAAGCACCATGAATGTGATGAGAAACCTGAAGGGGCTGCACCTTAGCAACTCCTCTGTTAGCAGGAGAAAACTGGGTACAGCCCCGATTCAAAGTTAGCTTTTGTTTTTTATTGTAAAGACAAGGATGTTTCACAAGAAAAATCAGTTGATTCAGTCATTACAAAAGGACGCAAAGACATGGGCAGTGTCATAAAAGTTATCTATGGCTAAGTATAGATTAAACAATGGAAACTAGTAACATCAGTAAAATTAACAATGTGACATTCCAAAGTACAATTTGTGGAAAGCTAAGTTGGTCAAACTGTGATCATTATCTAAAGAATAACCTCTCCTTAAATAATATAAGCAAAAAGTTGCATTCTTATGATAAAATCTAAGTATAATTGTCTCTAAAGTTTCCACCAACAGACAGCTTGCCCCTAGCAAACATTTTTTCACATCTTTCCCTTCAGCAATTCTTAAAATCTCTTAACAGGATCTGTATGAAAACCACCTGTTAGTTATAAAATCATTAAAGTATGCAATCACAAATCTAAGCAGTGATTAGAGTTGATTAGATGAGCTGTCGCCACACTATCTGTAGGCTGTCACCTCCTACCCAAGGACTTTTAATAACCCTATTCTGAAATAAAATGAGAATCAAGATTTCTAACCCTGTACATTGCTTAGCTTGAACAAGTACCACCCCCACTCTCTGGCTTGTGTTCACATGGTGTGCTCTGTGTGCATGTGTGTCTGTGTCTAAATTTCCCCGAATTATGAAGACATCAGTCATGTTAGATTAAGATCCACCTTACTCCGGTATGACTTCCTTTTAACAAATTACATCTGCAAAGATCCTATTTCCAAATAGGTCACATTCTTAGGTTCTGAGAGTTAGGACTTCAGCATATGAATTTTAGGGGAACGTAATTCAAGCCATTGCAGTAAATGTTTATTAACGTGACCAGTAAATGTTTATTGAACGTCTATTATGTGAAATGTACTATAGGAGGTATTAAGATTAAAGTAATTGTGATAGAATATTTCCTGTGCCCAACCCACTGATAGTAAAGAAGGAGAGACACATATAAATGAATAACTGTAATATTACAGAGCAGTGTAGAGGTGTGTAGAAGGAATTGTGTTGGTACCAAGAAGGGGGATGTTGCTCAAGCCTACTTCTTAGGGGAGATATCAGGGAAACTTCAATGAAGGGGCACTGCTTGAGCTGGATGTGAAGGGATTAAGTGTTCACGAGGTAGACCATGTGCACTCTGGACAGAAAGAACAGCAGGGAGGTCTGAGGCACAGTGGTGTGTTCACAGACCTTTAAGCCATCTTGGAGTGGAGTGTGCGCCGTAGAAGTGCTACCACCAGACCAGGCTCAGCTTGCCCTCTTGCATTAAACAAATGACTCAAAAGTCCAGAAGTTGGTGCAAGGATTAGAAGGTTTATTCACATAATCAGCATCTGGGGGATGACCAGGCTAAAATCACCCCACCTTCTGATGCCTGTTCCAGGATTTATAAAGGGGAAGGAGCAGGGAGATGAGGTAAGGGTCTTTGTTCTGAAGGGAAAAGTGGGGGGAAAATCTAGGAGCAGCAGATAGCCTGAGTCAAATGTCAGGGTCCCATGATAGACTGGAAACTTCATTGTCACAGAGTCTATGGTCAGCTTCAAGTCCTTTATGTTACCTGGAAGTTGGAGTCCTTATCTCCGAGGGAGAGCTCAAGGATAATAATCTTAGTCAAACATCATAAATATACCTGACTTGGATTTCTCATTAACGTGAGTGCAGTTTTCCTTTAAGTAAGAGGGGGCATTTACAACCAGCTAGGTTGTCTTGCCTCTCTCTCATCTCTCCTCTAGCTTGTAGCCAATTAGAGAGGAAGAAAAACGAAAAACTTAGTTTCAGTCCTTAATTGTAGGTGCATCCCCTCTGAAGTAAATTAACATAAGAGGTGGTGATTTTATCTCCGGGTAGTCTCTCAATTCTTCTGCTAACCTCAAGGAATTGATAATTATCAGTTTCCAAGTTAAGGGCTGACTGAAATGTTCTGCTTGGACTTAGTTACCCCAAAGATGGTTGTTTTTCTGGCTAAGGTCCCTTTCAGAGGTGCTGGGTTGCCACTGGGAAGTTTTAAGTGTTGGAACAACACTATTGGACTTGTGGTTTAGAGAAGTTTTTCTGACTGACAGTGTGGAGGCTGGAGTGGAGGTGGTGAGTCTGCAGGCCATGCAGTAAGGTGGTGGAGATGGATGTAGGTCTGCTGCTTGTGTCACTGAGAAGATTCTAGGGGCCCTTCCTGCAGGTGGAATAGAATTTGAGATGTCCATGGGTTGCCCAGCTGGCATTTGGATCTGTGGATGTGGAGCTTAGTCAAAAGGTGTGGAAGGATTTGGATTTTATTTATTTTATGGATTTGGGTATTATTTTGTGTATAACCATGAAATTAGATAAGGGAGACCATGTCATACGAACAGAGACGGTCAAGCACATCTGAATTTTAGGAGCAGAAGGAGGAAGAAGAACCAACAAAGGGGACTCAGTGAAAAATCGGGGAGAGTGTGGGAACCAGAGGGAGTGCACCGTCAAAGCCAAGGGCTTTGGCAGTTTTAAAAGGACAAGCTTGGGCAGTAACACCCAAAATCACAAATAGGTAATGGGACATATGATAAAGCCATCATAAGGCAAAAGTGCCTTGTGGCTCAGTCTTGACATTATATCTTTCTAAGTCCTATCTGATATATAGATCACCAGCCTGATATCCAGAAAGCAAGTTGAACTTTACTGTAATCTTTCAAAGAATACCAGAGATGGATTCTGTTGTCACGCCCAACACAATTTAAAGTTTTCTCTATTCCAGGTACTCTCCGTATCTACTACCTTCCATGTTTCCCTGTCCCCTTTCTCCAGATTCTGTAAATGTCTCTCAGATCTAGACCTCATTTGGCTTTTCCTTCTCTCTCTTCTTCCAGTTGGTTCTGTTCTATTCTACTAGTGACTCTGCCTGTTCCAGCATTCTCAGTTCTTTCTTCCTCCGTCACCCTGATTCTGTGCCTTTGGGAAAGGCAGTTTTCTTGGTAGATTGAGGAAGAGGGATAATTTATGAATATTACAACATTAATTACTTCCTGATCCAAAGCAGGCTGTTGGTGACCTTTGGCAGAGTGATTTCAGATAAGCTGTGGGAGTGGAAGCTAGATCACAGTGAGTTGAGGATTAATTCTTTTGTGGATGAAGCAGTAGAAGTGGTGAGTCCAGGCTACCAGTTCTGGAAGATTGATTTGGAAGGAAAAGACAATAAGAGGCTGATCAGAGATGTCTGACAATGTGGGTAAGGTTCCACTGGTGTCTGTGTTCCTCGAGGGAAGCTTCTTGGAGGGGTGGGAGTTGTGCTAGTGGGACCTGAGCCCCTCTCGATTCCCTGGGACATTTACTGTAGGGCTGAGAATGCCAGGGACCAGCACTTACTTGCTGAATAAAATTTTGAAAGGATTACGTTGAGAACTGTGACTTCTTCCGAGTCCTAAAACCAAGGAGCACTGGTATCTCCTTTTTCTTTTCTAGGGTCACTGTAGGAGAGGTCTGTTCCCACACTTCAGCTTGGTAGGAGAGGAGAAAAAGCCACCTCCCAGACATTGCCGGTCTGATGGTTGCTGCAGGGGACCCGAAAGGTGGACGTGTGCTCCTTGCCTTTCTGGAGGGCAGAGACCAAGCACTGTACTCCAGAAGGCAGTAGGTGTGACGTGACAGGAAAGGCAGTGACACCAGGGCAGCCTTGGCTGGCATCAGGCCACTCTGTAAAATCTTATCTGATGTTGGTCAACTGAGTCTTATCATGTTACTCAACTGCTAGATATTCACTGCTTCCTTCTTATCTGTGGGAAACAACCATACAAGGTGTTCCTGGGCTTGCCCTCTTCTACTCTGGGGACACTTCTTGGGAACACCTCATGGCCTCTGCTCTGGGCTGTCGCTGGTGGCTTCCGTTGCTTCCTGCTTTCTCCTGCTTCTTTTACACTCTCTGCTCAACCAAAGACAAAACTAAATCTGAAACAGAATTAGTGAAAGGACGAGTTGACACCAGTTGACGATCCACAGGAGAGAGCTCGTTTATTAGGCAGCACACACACATATATATAGGGCTTTAAGGGAAGGCTGATTGGCTTAAAATACAATCCCTACTTAGACCGCATGGGGCTTGGGGTGGGTGTGGCTGAGAAGGATCAGGGTGTGATCCCTTGGGGCATTTGGGTTCTTACATTCCTGGGTGTGATCTCTTGGGGCATTTGGATTCTTACAATTAGCAAGGGCCATTTATTCATAAACTTGCCTCCAGGGAACTCCTCTGCCCTGGCTTCTCCTTCGGCAGGATGCGAAGGTGCTAGACAGGAGAGATATTCTAGAGTGAAAAGTGGAAATGTGGGCACCGGGACTAATTGGCAAGCGTTCTCTTTAGGTGGCAATTTTGGAAGTGGGGAGACTTTCTAGTTGGTTTTTGGGTACGTTTGACAGTCCATGTCAGCTCGGAGGGGCAGGCAAGCACTTTGGGGACATTTTGAAAGAGGAAGGATTGTTCAGTGTTAGGGGCAGAGGGGGTTTTCTGTGGCTGGTCATTTCCTGGAGGCAGTGGGGATCAGAGGGTTGCTTTTTTTAGTCCAGCCGTCATGATGGTCCTTACTGGTTATAGGGTGACAGTCCAGGTGTTTCTCACTTTTATGTCTCTTGACAAAGAACTGGCAGATGTGACCTGGAGAGGGATGGGTGGATTGTATGCTGTCCAGAGCTCATTTGGCCACGAGAAGCTCTTAGTTCTTTTGATAGATACTAAAGCTGCTAATGAGGAGGGAGGCTGGACTAAACTTCTTTCCCACGGCCTCACTGCCATACTGTCATGGAAGGAAATCCCAGGCAAATTTCTGCCACAGAGATAGAAGACATCCATTAAACAAACAAAACAGGTCATACTCCATTGCATTGATAGAGAAGTGGCCTCTCTTCCAGTGTTTCAGAAGTGTGATTCTGTTACCCTCCTAAGCAGCTTCAGTACGCTGGCATTTTCCAATCCAGTGGCTGGAGACAGGACCAAGCCTCTGCATCCTGCAGCCTTCCCTGAGGCTAACCTGGAGGCTTCAGGATGCAGGGCTTGCTAGGGTGCTCTATCATGAGAGTCAGAGGTACGTCTCTACAATGCTAAATCACAGTCCCGTCGTGCACCAAGAGTGCCTGTTCCTCACAGGCTTCGTACTCATCGGCAAAGCCTCTGGTGTGGCTAAGGAGGTCTACAGCTCCTTCAGTAGCTGCCTTTAAGGAATGGTCTTTCTGATTTTGTTCCCTGTTGACAGATGAGGAAACTGATATTGAGAAGTTACATGACGTGCCCGAGATGTCACTGTTAGTAAAAGAACCGGGATTCAAATGCAGGCAGCCTGGTTTCTCATCTCTCTGTGGTGCCACTTGCTGTAAATCACTGAGTCACTGTAGGTGGTTTTCAGTAGCTTGTGGTCAGTAAAAACCAGAGTGCCACTAGTCGTACTCCTCCAGTTTTGGTTGGCTTGTCACCCAAGAGGGTGGTGTCGTAGGCACCTAGTTTCACCCTGCCGTTCCTGCATCTGAGGTAGTTTCTTCCTCCTGCTCCCTGACACAGCCCATCATCCTTGGATAATGGTTCCCACCCCCCTGCGGGGTGACAGGTCAGGCTGTGTGACTCAGCGTAGGGAAACTCTGACTCAGCCTATTCGAAAGTTGGTCAATATTTGACCGTATCTTTAATTTAAAAGTCTCCAAATACATTCTGAAGTAACTAAACAATTATTGGTCCAACCTATGCAGAACTCCAAAACCAAGGGGCCTTACAAAGATGAGTTCTTTGATGACAAAATGAATTCTGCCAGGAAAGATGAAAGCTGTTTCATTTAACTTTTTAAAATCTAAAGGTGGGGGAGAGGTGTTACTTGCTGAGGGGAAGGGTGGTTGGCAAGAGAAGGGCCTTCCTGTGGTTCTCCTCTAGGCTGATAGTGAACGTGGATATGAATTTCCCCTCTTCCTCGCTAATTGCTTACCTTGTAGTAAATCATAATCTATTCTTGTGGAAATGACCGAGAGGGCACTGACATTTTCATTGCAATATCAAGTCTGAAGTTTAAAATGATATGAAAAAAAAAAAAAAAAGGCACAGCTTTATGTAGCTTTTTTCTTTTTCTTTTTTTCTTACCAGTAAGGGGGTCGTAACCCTCGGCATGGTGTCGTAGGCACCACGCTCAGCCAGTGAGCACACCGGCCATCCCTATATAGGATCCGAACCTGCGGCCTCAGCGCTACCAGCACCGCACTCTCCTGAGTGAGCCACAGGGCCAGCCCTTTCTGTAGCTTTTTTACCTTCAAAACAAAGCCATGTATTCCTTGTACATGAGTACAAGAGTGAAAGAATTCCTTGTATATTCTCGTAATGCTCATGGAGGGAAAGAGAGCTAGCAATGATTAACCTCCTACTGTGTGATGTGAATGGTGCCTCATTTAATTCTCACACCAGCCTTCAGATTGGGCATTGGGATCTTTTAAAAATGAGAGCTGGAGTTTGAAGAGAAAAATGATTTGCTAAGATCTTCCAGGAGTGAGTGGAGGACAGATACCCCAACACTGGCCTCCTGGGGTCCACACATCCCTCACCATGCCACTCTGCCGTGGCTGTGTTGACAACTCCATACTCTTTTCTTCTCATCCTTCTTCTACTGCCAGGGGACATGTGTGGTTGGATGACTGGCCCCAATTACAGTGTGGCTATACATGAGCATGAGATCCAGGGGACAGAGGTGTCAAATGTGACCAGGTTAGCACGATGTTCCCTAAGTCATGTTGGGAAGAGTTCACGCCTTAAATTAAGTTCCCCCATGGCCTATGTCTACTCGCTCTGGTATTTGTCTCTGTCCCCGGCTGCTCCTCTTTTGAGATGTCAAGCCCATTTCTAACTGAGGAATTCGTACATTGTACACAGGGGAAAGATGATAGTCTTGATTGTGCCCCAAATGGTGCTTTCCAGATGTCCAGCGAGCTTTGTTTGGTAATGATGGGTAGCAGGCACAGAAAGTGCTCTTGCCCTCTTCATATGCCACCATTTGGGCCAATGACAAAGTCAACCTTCTCAACTGATGTTTTTCGTTTTCTTTTCTCCTCTTCTGGGAGTCTGGTCCTCTGTCCTTGCGCAATCTATACAAACTCTTCTCTGCCTTCAGAGGGAGGCAGAACACTTTCTGTTCCTGGTGAATTCAGCTTCCTCTTTACTTCAAGCCCTTTCTTATCAAAAATTTTCCAGTAGGGTGTAGTTCATGATGGATGGATGGTTTCCCCACATCTTGAAAATAACTGGAGGTGAGCACCCCTCGCCGTGGTTTGATTTGTGTCTGAGTGTCCGGCTCTGTAGCTGACGCCGTGTGGTTTCTCGCTGTTTTCACTTCTGTGTCAGTGACTTGCATGTGGTCAACAAACCTCCTATATCAGCTCCTGTATGGAATTCTGCTGGCCACGAGGCAAGCCGGGGGAATCATACCCTTGACTACCAAATGAAGACATTTGCTGAACCCAACTATTCCAGCCAATTCACACAGATGTGACAATCTTTGAAAAATGCCATATGCCCAGGGCAGGCAGTGGTCAGAAGGTGAGAAGACTAATGCTGGCAGGCTTCCCTGTCAGCCCACTGTCCTGACTCCGGGCAGGGCACTTAGTTAGTACTTTTTACTCTCTTAAGCAAAGGTTCCCAAACAATATTAAAAAAAAGTGTTCCTGGTGAAATGTTAGGCTTGAGCACTGATCCTGCAGCTGACCTTTGCATCCCAACATGAGTGGAGCAAGTATGGATATAATTATTCTTTCTCTTTGCACTGTTGGGATAAAGTGCTTAAAAAATAACCTTTTATTGATTCTGCATGCTTTTTAAAATTCCATTTTCAAGAGAGGCAGCAGAGAATGTGGGTGTGACAAAGGCTCTCCTGCTGGTGTGGAGAGTGAGGGGGCCACCTTGACAGCTTCATACAGAAGCTGGAGCAGCTGGGCTGATGTCTCTGAACAATCCAAATGAGCATGCTTTGCTTCTGACACCCACCAGCCTCCTCTGCATGATCAGCAGGGCACAAAGCTTTTGAAAATGCTTCCTCTTCCATTGAAATAAGCCAGGCTCTCTTTCTTCTGAGAAATAATTGAAGTCTTATGAAATGTGCACGAAGCAAAAATAACTAATGTACTGAAAGTTTTTGTAAAACAATTTCATCCCCAGGAGAGGCTATAGAAACGAAGCATTTGTTTTCAAGTAAGGGAATGTATCCCAGTCATGAAGAAGTGTAATTTGGCATTTGGGGACACAGGCATGCTTACTTCTCATGTCTTCATTCAGAGCTATCCACTGGGCTTCGATGTGCCAAATCCTGTATATGGCAGACACTGCAATGGTCAAAAATACAGAAGAAGGTCCTTGCTGTCTTTCTGGAGTTATTGACGAGTGGGAAACGTGGGTGGTATTCCAAGGTTTGTACAAATAATTAATTACAACATTAGCCTATTAATTAAATGGATACAGTATAATACAATTGGTGCTGTGTGGAGCACAGAAAGGAATGGCTTTGTTGAGAATTCACGATTAAGAGTGAGCAAGAGTTGGCTGAGCAGAAGCGGGGGTTGGGCATGGGGAAAAGATGACAAACACAGGGAGGGAAGGGACAAAGCAAAGAAGAGGGTTGGTCAAGGGACTGCACGGAATCAATCTTGGCCTGGGGGTGGAGAGGCAGGGGAGGTCATCTGGATCTGGTGAGCAGGTCTCTGCCAACCTGAGGAGTTCCTTGGTCTTCGTCTTAGAGATTGCCAAACTTGCTTGTCAGGAAACCGATTTTCTAGTTACGATGGTTTCATGTGACACAATCACCTGGACCGGAGGTTGCTTCCCTTGTCTGACATTTAGGGTGCTTCATGTGAATTGAGATCTGGGCAGGCTGCGGTTTCCAGAATGATCATCCTCCCTTGTTTCCAATCTTTCTCTTCCTTTTCCAACCCTGTACCTGTGTTTTGCACGCTCAATTCCTGTCACTCTCAGATTTTTTTTTTATTTGAATTACCTATTTTTTTAAAAATTTTATTTTGTCGATATACATTGGGCTGATTATTGCTCCCCATCACCAAAACCTCCCTCCCTCCTCCCTTCCCCCCTCCCCCCCCAACAATGTCCTTTCTGTTTGCTTGTCGTATCAACTTCAAGTAATTGTGGTTGTTATATCTTCTCCCCCCCGCCGGGTTTTTTTTTTTTTTTTTTTTTTGTGTGTGTGTGTGTGTGTGTGTGTGTGTGTGTGTGAATTTATATATTAATTTTTAGCTCCCACCAATAAGTGAGAACATGTGGTATTTCTCTTTCTGTGCCTGACTTGTTTCACTTAATATGATTCTCTCGAGGTCCATCCATGTTGTTGCAAATGGCAGTATTTCATTCGTTTTTATAGCTGAGAAGTATTCCATTGTGTAGATGTACCACATTTTCCGTATCCACTCATCTGATGATGGACATTTGGGCTGGTTCCAACTCTTGGCTATTGTAAAAAGTGCTGCGATGAACATTGGGAAACAGGTATACCTTCGACTTGATGATTTCCATTCCTCTGGGTATATTCCCAGCAGTGGGATAGCTGGGTCATAAGGTAGATCTATCTGCAATTGTTTGAGGAGCCTCCATACCATTTTCCATAGAGGCTGCACCATTTTGCAGTCCCACCAACAATGTATGAGAGTTCCTTTTTCTCCGCAACCTCGCCAGCATTTATCGTTCAGGGTCTTTTGGATTTTAGCCATCCTAACTGGGGTTAGATGGTATCTCAGTGTGGTTTTGATTTGCATTTCCCGGATGCTGACTCTCAGATTTTTTAATAGAGACCTTGCTCAAGCACCTCAATTCTATGACTCTACCATTAGGGCCACAGGCTTCCAGAATAATTGGGGAGAAGAAGTTCTTTGAGAGAAATCTCTTGTCTTTGTTTTCAAGGTGTTTTATGTACGGCTAATGGTACTGTCCTTCCTTTATTTCATTAACTCTAGACAGTCAAAGAGCTTTTACAAAACGTTCAGATCTTTCCACATGGTTGGTTGTACAGAAGAGTTAGCAGCCCTGTTAATGACATTCTGATGATCCTTTTTTGCCATGTTATTAATTTGTTTTGTTTGGTTTTTGGTCAGAAGAAAGACCCTAGTGCTATGATTCTTAGCTTGTTGAAGTAATCAGAAGCTTATTTACTTAGATTGACAGTCTTAAATCTATGGAAGCCATATTTTTGTTCTTTTTGACACTGTGGACAGACTTGTTCAATAGATTATTCAGGGCTGTTTGGGCTGTTGTTCAGAAAAGAATGCATCAGAGGTTTAAAGCAATCATGTTATAAAAGTTGAGGCTCTTGGTTGCTTAGGGATTGGGAGCTGCACATAAGGCACTTAAAGAAATTTTTTAAAATGAAATATTGAGATCATCAGAGGGGGTAGACTGCGGAGTGAGGGGACAGAAACCGAATGGAGTACAGACCCTGCATAGCACGTTCACGTCTCTCACTGTCTGAGTCCGAGTCCCGAGGCCAGGTGAGATCGTCTTCTCCATGTTCAGGAGAGAATAAGAGTCTAGAAGGTCAAATATACCTTCCCAGCAGGACTCGCAACTGGAAAAGCACAATACCGTCCTCTGGTAGTGAGGTCGGGGTGCACGTCCACCCTCCCTGCCTTTGCGGGAAATCCAAGGAGACTCCTCACTGTGACCAGTACCATCCTCTGCATATAGTAGGTGCTCAATAAATGTAGGGAGATGATCCTTGCTATGGGCTGATTGCATCCCCCCCAAATTCATATGTGGAAGCCTTGACCCCCAATGTGACAGTATTTGGAGATGGGGACTTTTTTTTGTTTTGTTTTGTTTTTTAAATTTATTTTATTTATTGAATCAAAATCAATTATACATATTTTAGGGGTTGAACATTGAGATGTGTTGATCAAATCAATACTACTAGCATATGTGTTGTTACAAATTGTAATTATGCTTTATGCCCCTTGTCCAATCTCTCCCCTTCCTCCATTCCCCCCCCCCATTACCCTAGATTTCTTCTCTCCTTCTGAAAGAATAATGGTTACTCTGTTAACTTGTTGCCTAGATGACCTGTCCAATGCTGAGAGATGTGATCCGGTCCCCCAATATTATCATAGAGCAGATGCTGCTTCTGTCACTCTGAAATGGGCTTTGTGGAAAGAGACATCCTCTTCTTTTCTTTGACTCTGCTGGTGACTCTCCTTGTGTGAATGCTCTCCAGTGGTTGGTGGACCATTTGCGTGGTGCTTGTGGTGTCTAGTCACTTTTGCGGCAGCCATGGTTATTGTGGAGGCTGCAGTGGGCCACCTACATGGAGGTGCTGTTTCTGGTATGCTCCTTGGCACTGGTGGTGTGCCTGGTTGTGGGGTGTGTCTGGTCCCCTTCTCCATGTCTCTGGTCCCTGGGCAGGCCCCAAGTTGCTGGTGCCATGTGCCAGGTTGTGGGAGGTGTGTCCAGTCCCCTTCTCCATGCCTCAGGTCGCCATGTGAAACCCAAGGAGCTGGCTCGGTGTGCCTGGTTGGGGGAGAGGGGTCCAGTCCCTTTCTCCATGCCCCGGGTCTCTGGGTGGGCCCTGAGGCACTGGCACAGTGTGCCTGGTTGTGGGAGAGAGGTCCAGTCCCCTTATCCATGCTTCAGGACCCTGGGCAGGCCCCGAGGTGCTGGCGTGGTGTGCTTGGTTGTGGGAGAGAGGTCCGGTTCCCCTCTCCATTCCCTGGGTCCCTGGGTGGGCTCCAAGGTGCTAGCGTGCCTCATTGTAGGAGGGTGGTCTGGTCCCCTTTTCCATGCCCCGGGTCCCTGGGCAGGCCTTGAGACACTGGCTTGGTGTGCCTGGTTGTGGGAGAGACGTCCAGTCCCCTTCACCATGCCTTGGGTCCCTGGGCAGGCCCTGAGGTGCTGACATGGTGTGCCTGGTTGTGGGAAGAGGGTCTGGTCCCTGGCTCCATACCTTGGGTCACTGGGCAGGACCCAAGGTGCTGGCTAGGTGTGCCTGGTTGTGCGAGAGAGGTCCGGTCCCCTTCTCCATGCTTCGGGACCCCGGGCAGGCCCTGAGGCGCTGGCACAGTGTGCCTGGTTGCGGGAGAGAGGTCCAGTCCACTTCTCCTTGCTTCAGGTCACTGGGCGGGCCCTGAGGCACTGGTGGAGATGGAGACTTCAGAAGGTAACTAGGTTTAGATGAAGTATGAGGGTGAGGCCCTCATGATGGTATTACTGTCCATATAAAAAGAGACCCCAGGGAGCTTCCTCTGTCTTTCACTTTCCCCACTATGTCCTCACAGTGAGAAGGTGGGTGTCTGGAAGCCAGGAAGAGGGTCCTCACCAGACCCCAACCATGCTAGCACTCTGATCTTGGACTTGTAGCCTCCAGAACTGTGAGAAAATAAATGTCTTTTATTTAAGCCTCCCTGCCTGTGGTGTTGTAATGGTAGCCTGAGCTGGCTAAGACAGTCCTTAAAATGCCTTCAGCTCTAAACTCATCGATTCTGTGACCAGCGATCATCTGCTGAATCCCTGGCCCTTTTCTCCTCAGTCAGTTAGTTTGGTTGGAGCTGTCATGTGTGGAGGCTTCTCTGTAGTGTTGGTGGACAGGAGAGAGAGAGGCCCATCGGACTCCAGACTCCAACCTGTAAAGCCTCAACGAGCCCTGCAGACCCTTGACGTCCTCATCCAGAGTACTCCTGCACTCTTCGGGGCCACCCTGAGCTCACCATACCTGGTCTCCAACCTTGCATCATTTCTGGAACCCACCAGGCCCTTCTGGATCCCCTGCCTCTGCCTGCCGGCCTCTTGAGAGCAGCTGTCCCTGAACATTCCCAGGCGGGACCTCTGTCCTCTCCCTGCCCTGTTAAAGAAAAACCAGACCTATTCAGGAGTTAAGGCAGTAGAAACAGATTTTATTTAGGAACTATTTCAGTCAGGGAAAAGAGAACTCAGCATAAAACTGAGCTCAGTTCTGAGTACAGTGTGGAGAGAGGGGATTTGTAGCCAAGGAGCAGGTGGAGGTGTCGGTGGATGGAAAGTTACTAGGAGGAAACCTCAGGGGTCGGGGGTTCTGGCTAAGCTGACTTAGCAGGATTCCTGCTAACACTGGGCAGTGCGGAGACAGACACAGGAGTCCAGAGGTGCAGGACTGGCTGGGAAGAGGATTCAGAGGAGCCTAACTGGTGTCTCTGTTGGCTTCAAACATGCCATTGCTGTGTCGTGCCATCCTTCAGGCTCTGTGCATCCTGAGAGCCGTGAGCCCCTCACAGGTGAGTCTTCTTCATCACGGACCCCAGCGTCTGCACCCCTGTTGGCACCCAGGAGGCCTTCAGAAGAGGTGTCTGAAGCAGTGGGAAAGGTGGAGATGAAGGTCCAGGGCTGTCTCCCTCAGTGACAGCTGTGGGCCACACTAAAACCCCTTCCACCAGTGTGTCTCCCCGTCTTCACTGGTCAGCTTCAAAAGATGGCCTGGGAAACTCCTGAGGCCACACTGGTGCAGGCAGGTCCCTACCGGAGCTTCCCACAGTGGCCCACAGCAGCATCTGTAGCATGAGAGGCTGGCAATGAATGGGGTTTTTGTCGACAGTTCTTGGATGAGCTGCTACGAGCTGATGGGGAAGGCAGAGAAGGAAACCGTCCCTCCTGGGTTGAGATTCCCTTCTCACCAAAGGGGACACCACAGGCGCCCTCAACACCTCCGTGTGCAGGGCCAGTGTGGGCTCAGCCCAGGGCACTGACAAGCACTGACCCACAGTAGTGGAGCTTTTGATTTTGGCACTGAAAGAAATCACCTATATTTTCATATCATGCTATAGTAATTTTGGACATCTCCAAATGCTGGTGAAACTCATCCTGCCCTCGAAGCAAAGGTAGCTTCTGCTAGACCTGGAGCTAGAAATCCTTATTAAAAGCAGTAATTAAGAAGAGTATATAGTACTCTGGATCACTTTAAAAAATATTTTGATTAACATATTTTAGCATAATTGAATTCTTTTGTAATTTTACAGTTTTATTTTATAAATATAAAACCATTATTTAGAGAAGACGTTCACAGGCTTCACTTGACTGTTAAAAGGACCCATGTTACAAAATTGTCCGTGGGGGGCTTGTGGCTCCTTAGCTGACTTCAGGAAGAACTTACTTCCTGCAGCAAACCGTATGAGGCCCAATTCTGCTCCTCTCACCAGCTCTCCAGGGGCAGGTCCTTGTCCTCCGAGGGGCAGGTATCCACTTGGCTGTGCTCTCACTCCAGGTGCCTAAGGAGGAGACCTGGGACATGAGCAGTGATGAGGAGTGAGGCTCTCAGAGCAACTTCTAGACCACACTTCCCCTGGAAAGTGCACCCCGCTTGTCACATAACAGAAAAGGTGGTGGGCAGAGGGCCCCTGGCTGGCAAGGTGGAACTGGAGGGCAGAACAGAGCTGTTGTTGCTAAATGCCACTGGTGCTACCAATGGACGCACTTTGGTTAGAAGTCATGACATAGGTGGTGGCTGGCCTCCCCGTGGTCTGAAGTGGCTCTGTGGAACCACACAGTCCCAAGGAGCAGCCGATCCCAGGCTGAGAAAGAGGAGGCTGAGGAGCTGAACCAGGAGCAGGCTATGCGCCAGCCTTGCCTGATAATGAGAAGCCACTGTCCATCTTGGATGTGTCTCCATCTTCCAGAAGCAGTAGAGTGCACAGCTCTTGGAACTGTGGCCCACCAGGCATTCAGCACTTTCCTCAGGGCACAGAGATGTCAAGGGCCCGCTTGGTGACTGCTGAGGCACCCAGGAAGAATGCCGGTGAAGTGGGGGCACACTTCAGTATGTCACTGCCTGAGCATGGTGTGGGCTGCTGCCCCCAAGTGACTCTCACTCCTTCCCAGATGAGTTACTGTCAGGGAGTGTCTCCCTCCCAGCCAGTGATGATGATTTTCAAAGGGCTCCAGATGATGCCCTTAGGAGAACCTAGTATTCCAGGGGTGGCCATGACCTTCAATGGGAATCTAAGGATGCCCCCTATTGTGCTGCCAGACTCAGCTTCTAGTGGAATCCCACTGATGTCCCACAGCACGGCCCCAACAATTCCTTATGCGGGCCCTCCAACAGTACCTTGTAACACACCCTCTGTAGCACCTGAAATGTTACTGGCCCCAACCAGGCCTTCCGCTGAGGCCCGGGCTCTGCTCTCCTTCTGGCTCAAATGATCCCCACCACCTTGGGATGTCCCCAACTGGGTCCCAATCATTGCTGGTTTTAGAATCCCAGGACTCTCATGTGAGCCAGCCACACTCCCAGGAAGACCCCTTCTTACCTGAGCAGCCCATACCTGCTCCATAGAGAGCAGAGCAGAACTCCGGAGCCCAGGAAAGGACGTGCAGGAGGGGACCCCCAGATTCAAGGCCTAGCGCTGCCAGTATGAGAACTGTGGACAGACTTATCCCAGGCACTCACACCTGTGAATCACCAACACAAGCACACAGGTGAGGGCCCTATAAATGCCACTGGGAGGGTTGTGTGTGGTCTTTCTTCTGTTCTGATGAGCTTGGACGACATATGAGGATCCACACCAAATACCGACCACACAGATGTGATCAGCGCAGCTGGCCGTTCATGAGCTCTGATCACCTCAGGAACACCAAAGGATTCATCAGCAGATGCCGGAATCTCCAGACCCCCTGGCCAACCATGAACAGATGGAGGGTACTTTTGCTGCTGGTCTTTAGGTCAGTCTCCTCATCCCCTCAGTTTGGCTTCTTTGCCCAGGTCCTGCCTGCTTCTGACCAAGCTCATCCTTTTGGTAGGCATAGACAGGCTTAGATCACGACAGAAAGATCACGAGGGGGTGTCAAAGCCCAAATGAAGCTCCGGACCCTGTCACAGTTTCCTCAGAACACTCTAAACTGTCTTGGATGCCCTCACCTCTCTGGGGCCACCTACTTCTGCCTCAGTTTAGCCAGATGGGAAGACGGAACACGGTAGATTGTGAGCTTTATCAAAAAGCTCTTTATCTCATGTCATCCCCCAGCTGGAAACCCTTTAGTGACTCTCCTTTGCCCGCTACAGAAAATCCAAGTTCTTTATTTTGGTCTTCCACAGTTTCCATAGCCAGACTATGTTCAAATCCTGAGTTTCCCACTTACTAACCATGCGACCTTGGGAAAGGTTTTTGATCACTATTCCCTGTTTCCTTTTCCGGAAAATGTGAAAAACAGTGTTGGACTGTATTGGACATGTGGTGTATACCACATCAGATTCTCTCTGGCACTTGCCAGCCCCATTCCCAGAGTTTCCATCTCTTCCACCACTTCCAGACCTGGATGGAATGCCCCACCACAGGACATGGGGTCTGGCATCCCACGAGGCCGCTAGCAGCCTAGAAGTGTGGGGAATTCATACACAGGGGGTAAAATTTGACTACTGGGAAATGAGACGTAAGAGAGAGCTAGGCAGATAAATCTCCTTTTTACCTCCCTTCCGTGAATTGCTACAAGGTGCGATTTCTCCAAACAGTACAGCTTATGGGGAGTCCCCCAAGTAGCTGGCAGACACACCTGCTGTGCCTCTTCAGGCTTGTCACGGAGCAGTGCCCAGCCTGGAAATGTGTCACCTTGCATCACTATGCTTGCACCTGTTTTGCACCTTCCAAATAGAACATCAGTATTTCATTCTTGTTTTGGGCTGTTTTCTAGGTGACCTGGGGGGGGAGGGGTAGAGGAGCACATTAGATGAGGGCATCTCAGGATGAATCCCACTGTACCTCCTCCCCCCCTCCCCCTGCTTTAGCCCAGGTACCTGGACTACCACGTACCAGATATTAAAGGGCCTATCCTGCCCTGCTCTCCCCTGGGGTTGAGGGAATGGTAACTATTCTGGCAACTCAGCCAGGTAGTTTAGTACCTCGTTTCTGGACTCAGCAGGCCATTTTATTGGCTGGCAAGCTAACAGTGAGAAAGCAACTTGGCCAAGCAATCAAATGGCAGAGTTGGGATCCCAGCCAGGATTCTGTCTGCTCCAGAGGTGGGTCTGTTCCCTAAGAGATGGTGCCTTCTACAGCTGTTGCCTGAGCCCAGCCTGATTCCAAGCACTGCCAGGTGATGGTCACAGAGAGATCCATCGGGTCTGATTCCTGTGCTCAAGAGGTCATCTTGGTCTAGGGTCTGAGGGGTCCATCTAGGTGCAGTGGCCATGGGGAAAAGGAGCCTCTGAAGGGGAAGGTCAGAAAGGCTTTCTGGAGGTGACCCTTAAGCCCATTAAGAGAGTGGAACATCTAGTAACCCTCAAATATTGCAATAAACTGAACAGGTGAATGAAGAGGCTTCAAAGAGTATTCCTGGGCCAGATACCTGCTCAGAGTCACCCTGCAAGCTTCTATTCATTTGACAAATGTTTTTTGAGTCCACAATACAGAGAGCACCAAGGCTGTGAGGACCCATGGTGAGGAGCACAGAGACACCAAAGGGTGTGTCGGGGAAGAAAGATTCCCAAGGAGGTGATTGAGTCGGGCCTGAAGGATTCATGGGGTTAGCTGTACCTCCCATTGCCTGGATGTATGCCCTTGGTCATGTCCTGTGCTGGACACTATGGACTCAGAGATGCGTGAAGGGACCTATCTCTGTTGCTGAGCAGAAAGATCACGGACAAAAATTCTGAATGTGCTCAGTGCTGCCAAGGAGAGGAGCTGGACCTCTGCAGGTCAAACTTGTTCTGGGCCTCTGGGGACACTCCACAGCCTTGGCAGTGCCTGCCCCTGCCCTCCTGCACCTACCCCGACCTCGTCCTGCATGACTGCATTTGTCTGTGTTGCTAGTGGCCCCAGCACACCTGGAGTGGGCATTCAGCTGCCTTCTACCCAAACTCCAAATGAGAGGAGTGAATGTGATTAAAAAATAGGGGCAGGTGGGGATCATTTGTGACCCAGTCCCTGGTCCCAGCAATTGGGATCTTGGGTACCCAAAGTTTCTTTTATTCCTACCCAGACACCAGGTCCCTTCCATGGAGCAGGCCATCTTGGATTCGATGAGCCAGGGCTGGTCCCCATCCCCTGCCCCACACGACTTACACACAGTCTTGTGGGTAGGGTCAGCAGGCTAGATTGCTTATTGCTGGGATGCAAGATGATAGTCTGGTGGGTGACCTCTCACTTTTGCTGAGGAATGGGGCCAGAGTGGGGAGGAACGAGAGTGGTCAGGGGTGTGTGTGATGTGTGCTAAGGTCATGGGCAAAACAGGCCATGCCTGGTAGAGGTCATAGTCCAGTGGAGAAAGATGTCATTAGAAATGTACAGAGTGCTGTGAGGACAAATACCAAACTTGTGCAATAGGCAAAGGGTATGAAGGTGTTTCTTGGAAAGCGTGGTTTGAGCTCAGAGTTAAGGGTAACTAGGAATTCGGCAGACAAAGGAGGCGAGGTGGTGATTAGAGAAGTAAATCTATCCTTTATCCAGAGATTATCATATGCTAGGCAGCAGCTAAGCCTCTCCTGGCATTACCCAAGGTAGGAAAGTGCGTGGGTAAAACACCCTGGACTCTCAGAACTAGTAGATTTTAAATCCTGCCTCTGCCATTGCTGGCTGTGTGGCCTTGGGCAATCTGCTTGTCTCTCTGTTGCTTCTGATTTAGGTTGTCGAGAGACAGGATTAATCATATTTTAAAATGTTTTCTTTGGCTGCTGTGTAGAGATCGGATTAGAGTGGAGGTTTAAGGGAGAGGGAGAGATTTCAGTGTTCTAGGTGACAGTCAAGGTGGCTTGGACCAGAGTGTGGAGGTACAGACAGAAGTAGGAGGTGATAATTAATTGGATTTGGTTGGTGAGGGAGGGGTCAAGGGGGACTCCCAGGTTTCTGGCTTGTGTTATAAGTAAAATAGAAGTAGGATGGATGAACTTGAACTTCATTGATTTTCTATTTATTGTGTTATCTGTCATACATGCAAAAATATTTTGTACATATACAATTTAAAGAATAATGATAAAAATAAGTACTTCTTTGCCCTTTAGGTCACTTTAGAAAAAGTGACTAACACATTTGAAGTCTTTGAATCCCCTGTCCCTCTCCCCAGAGGTAACTATTATCCTGAATTTTTTTAATCTTGCTTTTGTTATTCTTTACGGTTTTTAATGTCTATGTATCTATTCCCAACAATATAGTGACTGATTTTGTGTTGTTTTGAACTTAATGTTTACTCTGTTTGGGATTCATTGAACTACTTCAAACTGAAGGTTTATGGTCTTAATAAAATTTGGAAAAATTTTGGAAAAAGAAAAGTCATGACATAAATAATCACTGCCACATAAGCAGTGCCTCCCAGCCACCGGGCCAGGCCAGCATTGTCACCCCAGTTTGGAGACATGGACGTAGGTGTGGAGCATGTGAGTTCCTTGGGCCGCACTATAGCACTGCTGGGATTGAGCCCGGCTGTCAACAAGGTCCTCGATTCCACACGCCTTGTTCTTTCCATCCCAGCAGGCTGTCTGCAATTAGCCCAAGTGAACTCCTGTGTCTCCTCTGTGGCCTCTTAAGCTGATTTATAATGGAAAACAGAGCAAGTGCCAATTTCACCATTAGTGACATTGTAAGAATCATCATAGCAAATCTCCCAATTCGATCAAGGGTCCTGCCTTCTACCTCTGGCCAATTGATGTGTTATAGCAGCTGCCTTGGACTGAGTTTCCCCCCAAAATTTGACCCCCACTGTGACAGTGTTAAGAGGGTGGGAAATCTTATTATGGTAATTGAAAGGTGGGGCCTTGAAGAGGTGATTAGATTGTAGGACCATGCAGTAGTGAATGGATTAAAAATGGTGGTCAGGGGTGTGGTTCAGAGGATTTTAAAAGGGGAGCATGAAGAGTCTGTACCTCTCTCTGCTCCACCATTTTCACAATGTGATACTGTGCCATCACTGTTGCCACCACCAAGGCTCTCACCAGATGTGTTCCCTGGACTTTGGACTTCCCAGCTTCTGAAACTGTGAGCAATAAATTTTGTTTTCTTTATAAGTCACCCAGTTCCAAGTATTTTGTTATAAGCAACAGTAACAGACTAATACAGCAGCTGTGAGTGCTTTAGAATTGACATGAAAAGTGAGCCCCAGACCTTATTTCCCAGGGTCTTCTTTGTCATACAGTATACACCAGCTCATGAAATGCACTGTGGAAAAAATCAGATTCGTGGTTAAATAAATTTGGGCAATTCTACAGAAGCTATCACCTTTTCAGAGATTTATTTTTAAGTAAAATTATTTTAAAAAATATATTTTTCAAGTTTATTTATATATTAATATTATTTTTTTACATTCTATGATGTTGTTGTGGAGCAGTTGGGGGGGAGGGGGAGAGGGGAAAGGGGAAGGAAATGTGATGGAAGAAGGAGGAAAGAGGAGGGGTGGTGTTGAGGCCTGTGGCACCCCCCTCATTCCTGTAGGGGAGACCAGGAGGCTTCCAGCAGTGTCTTGGCATTGCTAGGCTGGGTGCAGATGTCAGGGGTGTGTGGCTGAAGCCCTCTCACCCCTACTGCCCCAGCTTGGAAGCGTGGGGCTCTTCCTGTGGCAGCTCGGTGGTTGTCACTGTGCTGGTTGTGGGTATCAGTGGGGAGATGAGGCCGACGACCTTGGCCTCCCACTGTCCCAGCTCAGGAGAGCGCAGGGTAAAAATATTAATGTGGTATAATTTACATATAGCAAAGTGCACAAATCTTAGCTGTAGGGCTCAATGAATTATTACATATATTTACATTCATGTAACCACCATCCAGATCAAGAATGGAATGTATCCAGCTTTCCAGAAGTTTCCTTGTGCCCCCTTCCAGTCAATAATCCTCCACCAAATGTCACCAATATTCTAACTTCCTTCATCATTGATAAGTTTTGTCTGGTTTTGAACTTCTTATAAATGGAATCATTCAGTGTGTACTATTTCATGTTTATCTCTTTTCCCTAAACATAATGTCTGTTGGGTTTATACATAGCATGTGTATCAATAGTCTGTGTGTATCAATAGTCTATTTTAATGGCTGTGTAGCATTTCATTTATCCATTCTACTGTTGATGGAAATTTCTTGACTACACTTGTGCTGTTTATCAATTTATTGCCTCTCAGCTCCAAGCTTACTGGTTTTGACTGCTCTGTGGAAATGGATCTGGACCCTTTTTATATTTTTTCTTCTGCAATCAGCCCTGGAAAGCACTGTGTAAGGAAAGCTTTTTCCCTTCTCTGTTCAGGGACCATGGCTTGGCAGCCTCCTGCAGTGTTGCAGCAGCACCCAGCAGACAGAAGCCTCCCTGGCACACCCCTGGGTGGTTTTGTGGCAGAGTGCATCTGTGAGACAACTTGTGGTAGAAGGCTATCCTGGGCAACCTTAGGGTAGATTTCTGGCAAGTTCCAGAAGGTGGATTTCAAGCATGTTCCATTGATGTGGAACCTGTGACTTCTTTGCCATTCAGTGGACATGGCTGTGCCCTTACAGTGAGGTGTAGATCTCAGCCCTGGGGTTGAGAGGTTTTCCTTGGGTACACAATCTTAGCTGTAGGGGCAGTGGCTGTTCCTCAAATGTGCTTATTCCTATATTCTTTAGAGTTTTTTTTTTTTACTTTTTACTGTTGTATTAGTCTGTTTTCTGTTACTTATAACAGAATACATGAAACTGCATAATTTATGAAAAAAAAAAGAAATTTATTTCTTAGAGTTTTGAAGGCTGGGGAGTTCATGGTCCAGGGAGCACATCTGGTGAGGGCTCTTTTCTGGGTGGGAACTCTCTGCAGGGTCCAATGGCAATGCAGGTTATCACACGATGAGAATGGCAGGAGCGCTTTTTAAAGTGCTCATTCGCTCTCCTTACAAAGCCCCCAGTCTACTCCCTGATAACCTGTTGAACCATTAACCCATTACTCCATGAATGGATTAATCCATTCATAAGGACATAGTCCTCATGATCTAATCACCTCTTAAAGGCCACACCTTTCAAATCCTGTATTAGGGATAAGTTCCAACATGAGCTTGGGAGGACGTTCAAACCATAGCAACTGTTAAACTCTCATTACTCAAATCCCTTACTATAGTACCTTATCCTTTATCTTAAGCTTTACCTGTTCAAATTACCGTTTGGTTTTTCTTTTCTGTTTAGACCCAGAATTTTTTGTCAATTATGAGCAATGCTGCTGTGAAGATTCTTGACTGCATCTCTTGGTGGACATAAGCAGTCATTTCTGTTGGGTATGTGTGCAGGAGTGGCTTACCAGGTCTTAGCACATGGTTTAGCTGTAGTTGATACAGCTTTCCAAGTGTTTGGTAGAGAAGTCCAATTGCTTCTCGTTCTTTGCAGTGCTGGTACTGCCACCCAAATCATTTCGGTCATTTTGATGGATAGCAGTGGTATTTCACTGTGGTTTTGTTTGCTTTCCTCTAATGACTAATGACGTTGACCGTTCTCATTTTTTCTTTTCCACTAGGACATCTTCTTTTTGTGAACTATCCTTTCACAAGTCATTTTTTAAAACTGTGGTGTTTTTTTTTCCCCTTTCCTTGCTGATTTGTGGATGTTCTTAGTGTATTCAGGATAACAGTCATCTGTCAGGGGTATGTATGGCAAATGTATTCTCCCGATCTGTGGCTTTCCTTTGCACTCTCTTGTTGGTATCTTGTGAAGTTCCATTCATTTATTTATTTATGTTGAAGTTCCATTTGTTAACCTTTTCTTTTATGGTGTGTGCTTTGTGTCCTGTTTAAAAAGAATCACCTAGTCCAAGATCAGAAAACTTTTCTTCTGAAAGATTTATTGCTGTAACTTTCACCTTTAAGTGCTCAGTCTATATGGATTTGGGTTTTATGTATGATGTGAGGTAGGAGTCAGGTACTTCTTTTTCTCCATGTGAATATCAAATTGACCCAGCACTGTTTATTAAAAGATCACTCTTTACCTACTAAATTATTGTGATGCATTTGTCCTTTATCAGGGACAACATATGTGTGGGTCTATTTCTGGGTTCTCTCTTCTGCTTTGTTGCTTTATTTTTCTATCCTTGTGTCAGTTTTCTTAAAATGCATATCAGCTTATTCCTCTAGTAAAGGAAACTGTTGAACTTTGTTGTAAGATTGGCTAGACATCCTGAGCTTTCATGCATCTATTTTCCCAGGCCACCAGCCAGCTTAGAGGAATCATCAGGGTACAAATGGATTTTCCTGACATGGTTACTCTGTGCCTCAGGTGCTTCTGCTCACTCTTTTCTGGGGTGAATTCTTGAGGATCTTACTCAGGTAGCTTCCTGCTCCTCTTCATGATCCAGCAACTCTTCTACATGCTTCCAGAAGGATCCCTTTGCCACCTCAACAACATAAGCTGCCCTTGAAGCATCATTGACAGGCTGCTCAGAAGATGCAGGGGCTCCCTGCATGTACTAGTCAGGATTCTCCACAGAAACAGAACTGTGTGTGTGTGTGTGTGTGTGTGTGTGTGTGTGTGTGTGTAGAGAGAGAGATTTATTATGAGGAATTGGCTCATGCAATTATGGAAGCTGAAAAGCCCCAAGATCTGCAGTCAGCAAGCCAGACACCCAGGAGAGTTGATGGTGAAGTTCCAGTCTGAGTCTGAATGCCTGAGGGCCAGGAGAGCCAATGGTATAAGTTCCAGTCCAAGGCTGGTAGGCTTGAGACTCAAGAAGAGCTGACGTGTCAGTTCAAGTCTGAAGATGGAAAAAGACCCATGTCCCAGCTCAAGCAGTCAGGCAGGAAGAGTTCCCTCTAACTCATGGGAGCATCAGTCTTTGGTTCTATTCGGTCCTTCTGTGGGATGGACGAGGCCCACCCGCATTGGACAGGGCCATCTGCTTCACTCAATCTGTTGATTCACATGTTAATCTCAGGCATGTCCCAAAGTAATGTTTGGCCAAATGTCTAGGCACCTCATGGCCCAGTCAAGTTGACACATAAAATTAACCATCACACTGAAAGAGCTGCACAGTCCCCTCGGCTTCTGATGGTATTGCTCAGCCCTTCTCTGATAGGCAAGGAGCTGGACAGCACATAGGAGCTTGGAGTTGCCAGCCTGGCATAGGTCTGGGCAGTTGCTGAGAATCTCACTCCACACTGTTCCTTGAGTGCTTGGGTTGCTTGCTCCGGCTTACTCTTTGAGATCCTTTCCCTAATACCAGGGGCAATCCAGGTTTCATGATGTCTGAAGCTTATGCAATTTGGGTGGGGGAAGCCCTCTTTATGAAAAAGAAAACAGTGGCAGTGAGTGGTCTGGAAGCTTAGTTGCATTCGTCTCGTGGAAAATCCACCTTATGAAATGTCTTTCCTCTGAGAAGGCCCAGGCCTAGCCTCCAAAGGCTGGTCCAGGCTGGCATCAGGATGGGGTCAGTTGCGGGAGGTCATTGCTTTTCTCTGGCTCTAACCCATGCCTGACCCAGGCATTCACTCCCTATTCCTGTATCCAATGGAGAGGCATCTCATCCCCATCCGCTCCTCTCATACTCTTCTCTGTGTCCCCAAGGGTGAGGGATATTTTCAGTCCCTACAACTAACCCAGTTAAAGACTACGGTGGGTGCGGTGGTCTGGGATCTTTGACCTTACTCATTTATGATGTGGTGCCCATGTTTGGTTGTGTACAAGCAGTACCCACTGGTGTTTTTCAGAAGGGCCAGTCTAGGGTAGAATCACCACAATTTACTTGTTAAAATGCATATTTTGGGGCTCCAGACATGTTTCATCAGAACCTTTGTGGAATGGAACCTTTGAAGATGGGTCTTTAACGAGTCCCCTGGGTGATTCTGGCACCCATTGGATTTGAGAACCTCGGGATTGTTCAGGTAGCAGGAATCTCCGATGTTGTCCACTGTACATTCCTGGTGATGCTGTTTGGTTCTTGGTTCTCCCGGGGCCTGTGCAATGGTGAGAGTTTTCTAAGGTGCATAGCAGTGACTCTGGAGTGAGTGTTCTGAAGGTGGACCCCAGCTCTCTTCACCACCTGCCACACCCCCTGAGTTCCTTTGGTCTGGAATTCCCACCCCCCATACACCTGTTATATCACACCTATCTTTCAGGGACCAGCTTAAATACCACATCCTTCACATGGCCAACCCAACTGGCTCAGAATGTTCCCTAGTTCTCTCTCTGCCAAGGGCCACGGGCCCCTGGGGACATGCCATGGGTCCCTGGGCCCTCTAACTGGCCTCATTGTTGGACTTGGCCATTGACTCTCCACCCCAAATCTTTCCCTTTGGGTCCAGGAGGTCCTCTCCACAGCCACCTCAGACTTAACTTTCCAGGCTGTCCCTTCAGCTCTCTAGACCTTGGGGGTGTGGATTTCAAATCCATTTGTCTCTATGCTCTGTAGTCTTAGGTCAAGCTTAAGGTTAGGTCTCCCTACCTGGCCTGGGGAGTGTCCTGGGAACCTCCACATACCTGGGAGGTGGTTAAAATGTGGACTTGGAGGTCTCCCCTCAGACAGGCTCCCCTGCCCCAATGGCTCTTGCTGTGCATGTGTTACTTGCTCTACTTCAATTCAAAATGCACCCAGCATCTAACCTGTGCACAGCCCACTGGGGTATTAGGAGGGGCATAAAACATACCCCTTGCCCTCCAGGCACTCCCTCCAGAAGGGGCACAGTGACCCAGGCATCAGGCTGGAGTGGGTAGATTGATCCAGGCAGAAAGGCCACGGAGGGTGGGAGGTGGAGGAGAAGGGAGGGGTGGGCCTGTCATTGTCTACTATTCATGAGCAGTACTCATCCGCTCCATTTTCGAGGCTGTATCCGCATCTACGTTGTTCACAGTTTATAGAGCAGAGCCTGGTGTGATGGTTAATTTTAGGTGTGAACTTGACTGGATTAAGGAATTCCCAAGAACTGGTACAGAATTACTTCTGGGCATATCTGTGAGGGTATTGCCAGAGATTCG
The DNA here is from genome assembly GCF_027409185.1 of Cynocephalus volans. Lineage (NCBI taxonomy): Eukaryota > Metazoa > Chordata > Mammalia > Dermoptera > Cynocephalidae > Cynocephalus > Cynocephalus volans. The sequence goes on from NC_084460.1 coordinate 186,397,657, forward strand.
CATGAGTAGTTGCAGTGAGTGGGAAGACCCGCTCTCAGTGTGGGTGGGCTCCATCCAAATGGCTGGGGCTGGTATAGACTAAAAAGGTACAGGAAAAGTGAACTCATTCTCTCTCTCCAACATCAGAATTCCAGGCTCTCTGGCCTTTGGACTCCAGGACTTAAAATAGCTGCCTCTCCCAGATTCTCAGGCCTTTGGAGTGGGACTGAGAGTTACACCATTGACTTCCCTGGTTCTGAGGCTTTTGGATCTGAACTGAGCCATGCTACCAGTGTCTCAGGGTCCCTAGCTTGTACATGGCCTATTGTGGGACTTCTCAGCCTCCATAATTGTATGAGCCCAAATCCCCTCTGATCCATCTATTTGTCTCTACCTACATATCCTATTGGTCTGTCTCTCTGGAGAACTCTGGCTAATATACCTGGAATGGAGAGTCTGCTAGATTCCATGGCTGTGCTGGCCACACAGTCTGGTCTAGATGTGTTCAGGGCGGAGCTTCCATAGCAGAGGTAGTGCCTGTTCATGCTCTGTTCCAGGTGAGATGAACGCTATGGTTTGAATGTCCCCCCAAAACTCACTGATGCTTGATTCTCACTGTAACAGTGTTAAGAGGGTGGGAAATCAGTCTGTGGTATTTGGAAGGTGGGGACTTTGGGAGGTGATTGGATCATGAGGACTCTGTCCTTGTGAATGGGTTAATCCATTCATAGATTAGTGGGTCATGGTTTAATGGGTTATCAGGATTTGCATGAGTAGTTGCACTGAGTGGGAAGATCCCTTTATCAGGTGAGGAAGAAGCATGTGGATATGCTCCTGCTCAGCCCTCGCCATGTGACACCCTGCATTGCCATGGGACTCTGCAGAGAGTCCCCACCAAGAAGAAAGCCCTCACCAGATATAGTTCCTAGACTGTGGACTTCCTAGCTTCCAAAACTACAAGAAATAAATTCTGTTTCTTAAAAAATTAACCAGTTTCAAGCATCCTGTTATCAGAGACAGAAAATGGACTAATGCAGAAAGAAGCCTCTTTGTGCTAAGGGCTCCACCACCCATGCCGCCTGGGGGGGGTGGGGCAGAACCTGAGGGCACCCCCTGCCCTTTGCAGAAGCACACTGTTCCAGTCTCTAGTCTCCTGACAGTGCTGGGTGCCTCTTCAATTCGCCTGCAGCGGAAGGTTGGATCTCCGGTCCTTTTAACAGAATCAAAGATGCAAATGCTTTGTAAATGGGGATTCTGAGGTGTAACTTCTGGAGGTCGTTTCTTGTTAACTCCACTTTAGACAATAAAAATGTTTCCACTGCCCATGAAAACAAACGACCCCAGGGGGCTTTGGCCAGTTGGGTGTGGCACCTGCTATGGCCCACTGGAATATGATTCCCTGACCAGTGAGAGGCCATCGCTGGAGTAAGATGAGGGTTCATCCCTGAGAATTTAGTTCTGTATGAAGGGTCCTGAGAAAAGGCACCTTGGGGAGGATGAGAACTTAAGGCTTGCTAATGAGGCAACCTGATGAAGAGCAAATTTATCCAAGAAAGGAAGCAAAGTAGAAAAATATCATCTTTCCCTTGCATGTGGTTTTTATGTTTCTCTCCAAAATGTATTGTGGGGTGAATGCAGTTTGCTCCCCCCCCCAAAAAAAACTATACATCCTAGCAGTGCAAATGAACTATCTCACAAAGAAATAAAGAAGTAGAATTCTCTGCATCCTGGAGCACGGTTCAGATGAGTTCTTACCTGCTCTTTGCCTCCTGCAGTGATTTCTGTGGAGTCTTGGATCTCCAGTTGAACAGCAACTCTTGGGGGTACCAAGCAGAACAGGAGCTAGGCTAAGTCTGCTCCAGGAAAAGGGTCCCCAGAGAGTGAGCTGGTTCCAGAAAGCTCCATGGTTATTTCATTTCTTTTATGGTGAATATATTTAGAACAGAATTTTGACTTGATGAAATTTTGAGGCACTCTTTTTCCATCGAAAGAATCAATGCTTTGTTGCCCTCCATTTATTTCTTTTCTTGCTGTCCCTTCTATCTTCTCACCCAGGACAGCGCTTTAAAGAGTCGAGGCTATTTAGTAGAGAATGGATGGATTTCTTCTCTGTGTTAAATTCTTTAAGCATCAACCACAGACTCAGTTATGCAGACAAACTATCTATCTTAACCTATTAGGCCTGAAAGGATTCTCAGATATTTGCACATTATTATTGTGTGGACAGGTAGATTACCAGGTGGGCTTTGTTTGCTTGAGTGGACTCATTTCACAGACAGGAAAAGTGAGGCTTGGGGTGAGGCTCAAATGCTTGCTCGAGGTCACATAAGTAGGTGGCAAAGTAAAATACAGACACAGTAAATTGTGAAGACCTACTGGTACATCATGAGTCATTTAAAGGACGCTATTTTCTTTTCTTTCTAGTGGTTCCCGATGACAGAATCATTATTTCGGTAAACAAACCAAGCGGAGAACCAGATAGTGTGGAACGTTACACGCTGAAAGCTCTTTGAAACCAATTGGCTCTTGGCATCTATCTTGTGGCTTAGCTTTCAAAACAGAGGTTCCTCTTACCCAGCAAAAAGTGAGTTATTCGCTTTCTTAATGTTATGACATTAACATGGGTGATCTGAAACGTGCTGAGAATAGCAGAGATGGGTGGGCAAAAGAGGGAAGAACCAGATAGGAGATTTTAGAAGGTAACCTAAAAAACTAAATAACAGCCGCTGGCAGGGATGGAATTCCAGGGTAGCTGTGCAAACCGGAAAACCAGACTTGCTTCTTTTGGGGTAATGATGGAATGATGCTTAATTAGATCAGAGAAGAGTGCAGAGGGTCCGTAATTTAGATCTAGAACATGTGGTTTCCAATCTTGCAGGGTGTCTTCATCCTGGAGGCCTAGAGGGGCAGAGCTGGAGGATGTAGTGACAGACCTGGTGCCATATCCCATAGACGGGGAATCTGAGAGTCCCATAGGCTAAGGACTGGGTGGCTGCAGAGCCGGGACCAAAGATGCTGGCAGTCCTCTGTGTTTAACTGTTGAGCCACAGCACTCCACTTCTGTACGCAGCGAGACTCCCGAGTTTCTGAAACATGGGTCTCTTCCCCCACTCAGCCCCCAGTGTAAAGCTGAACATACCCTTGTGCTTCTGAGGTCTAATGATCCGATTTTGCTCCTTTCAGATGGCTTACCAGCGGATGAGGTTGCTGTATATCTGCCTTTTGGTTCTGGGGGCCCTTTGTTTGTATTTTAGCATGTACGATCCGTCTCCTTTTAAAGAAGGCTTGTTCGTTTTCAAGAAAGAGTGTGGGGACTTCCTTCAGCTCCCGGATATAGACTGCCGGCAAAACCCCCCCTTCCTTGTCCTGCTGGTGACATCGTCTCACAAGCAGCTGGCTGCTCGCATGGCCATCCGGAAGACGTGGGGGAGAGAAGCGGTTGTGAGGGGAAGACGAGCGAAGACTCTGTTCCTCCTGGGGACCACGGCCAGCCAGGCCGAAAGGCAGGCGGTGGCCGAGGAGAGCCGGCAGCACCGCGACATCATCCAGAAGGACTTTGTGGATGTGTACTACAACTTGACTCTGAAGACCATGATGGGCTTGCAGTGGGTCCACCACTTCTGCCCTCAGGTGGCATTTGTGATGAAGACCGACTCGGACATGTTCGTGAACGTGGAGTACCTGACTGAGCTGCTGCTGAGGAAGAACAGGACGGCCAGGTTTTTCACCGGCTACTTGAAACTGAATGAATTTCCCATCAGGACGAGGTTCAGTAAGTGGTTTGTCAGTAAGTATGAGTATCCGTGGGACAAGTACCCGCCTTTTTGCTCGGGCACTGGCTACGTCTTTTCCAGTGACATCGCGAGTCAGGTGTACAACGTGTCTGAGAGCGTCCCCTTCCTTAAGCTGGAAGACGTGTTTGTGGGGCTCTGCCTCCAGAAACTGAACATCAGACCCATGGAGCTGCACTCGGAGCAGACCTTTTTCCCAGAGGGGCTACGCTTTTCTGTGTGCCGCTTTAGGAGAGTCGTGGCCTGCCACTTTGTCAAGCCTCACAATCTCCTGCTGTACTGGCAGGCTCTGGAGGGTTCCCGAGGAGAAGACTGCCCAGCTGTCTGAGGGGAGCCTGGAGGCACATCTGGACGAACTTCAGCTAACCCCCGGTGATGACAGTCATTGGGGTGGGGAGGAAGTGAGGGAGGAAGAGGATGCTTGTTTTTAATGCTCCAAATGAACACTAGGATGTAAACTTGAATGAAGCCACTGGGGGCACCAAGCAGCAGCAGACACCGTCTCTGCAGCACCTGCGCCATTGCACTAAGTGTTTGATACACACCTGCATCTTCTTGTTTCAGGGTCTTTATCCATGAGAAGTGGTGGGTGTGGTCATCCCCATTTTACAGAGAAGGAAACAGCAGCTAGGAGAGATATGGTAACTTGTCCCAAGGCTTGCAGCCAATGATCCTTGGAGCAGGAATGGAAATCGAGCATTCTCAGGACCCAGTCGTCAGCCTCTATCTCAGTCCACCCTGCTGTGCCGCCTCCCATGGGAGAGGACACTGATGATAAAGGCTCGGGGGGAAGCCTTGCTGCTGGTGTCCTTCAGTCCCTTTCTGGAGTCACTTCCACCTTGACTCCTAGGCCTTGTGCTTTTTAGTGCTGAGATTGGGATGAGCAAACTCACCCAGCTCCCTTTGCTCCCTGGGATGGATGTGGCTGAGCCCTGAGTCTGTGTTAGCAGCTGGGTACTCAGCACATCCCAATGCATGTTCCAGAAGATGTGACTGTCGGGCTGCAGGTCTCACCCCCTGAAACACCCAGCTGCAGACAGAAATCCGTTTTTATAAATTCCTAAGTCAGGCTCAGAAACCACTGCCAAGCATGGCCCACTGCAGAGACCGGCCACACTGCTGCCCTTCCAGTGAGCACAGCATCTCCTCCAAGTCTCTCTGCTCTGCGTGTCCTTGTCTTCAATCAATGGGGACAGGTGACTGCCTGGGGAGCACTTGAGGATTTTAAGCACAAACTGAAGGGCAGTTGGGCACAAGGCATGGTCTGTGTAGGATTCTGGGAGCTTTTCTGGGATTTCAGTTGGATCTGAGTCAAGATTCTCTCAAGGACTCCCTCATGCAAAGCACCGAAGTGGGCCTGGTCAGAGGGGTTTCCTTGTGTCCTCTTTCCAAGCCTGATTCAAGCTCATCTTCGTTGAGTTTCTCATTTGGCCAAGGAAGAACTGAGTGTGGTTTGGAGTTTAAGCTTGAATTTTCTTCCCCCAGAGGTTTGTGAGAACCTATTTTTGCAGGGTTGTGTGAAAATGAGGCACTTTGCAGGTGTTTTTGTCCATTTAGCACTGTCATGTGACATGCAAAGTCATCTTGCTCCTGATCATAGGAATGATTGTTTTTTTAGTTTTTACTTTACCTGACTTTACTAAGTACTCAGAGAAAAGGCCTCACATGGTTGCATAATTTACACATGTTGGGCTAAGCTCTTATCTGAACTCAGGAAAAGTTATTTGCTACAGAATGGTTATGACAATGTTAAATTGCAGAAGCCGGCCTGGTATCCTGTCTTACACAGTGTAATGTGCTTGTGTCTGGATCGAGCTGCTTCTTTGTGGGTGTGTTTCTTCATCCTGGCTGCTCTGAATGCACTTGGTCGTTTTCAGAAAAGCCTCCTTCTCAAGTGGAAAAATCAGAGGCTGAGCTAGTTTTTTGAAGCTCAGGTTTGTCAGAGCCACTCCCCTGATTCCATGGGATGGGCTGCCTCTGATTCTGAAGTTAATGGAGTCCTTGGTTTTGACTCAGAGAAGGGAAGTCCTTGGTTTTGACTCCTTGGATGGTGAAGGAGTCTGGCTGTAGGCCTGGGTCTGTACTTAGCTGTGCACCTTGTCTGGTGTGTATTTGTGTGGCCACAGTGGTGAAGGCCGGTTGAGAAAGCTGCCTCTGCGTGAGTGGCTCAGGGTCACAGCCCTTGGCTATAGGGACAAATGAGCATAGACGTGGCCTCCACCCACAGCCTCTGTGTGTTCTTAGAGGATTTCCTGCAAGACACATGGTTTCTTCCACCGTATTTCTTTATACCATGCAGATTTTTTTTTACTCTCTAGGGACAAATCATTTAATGACTCTAGAACTTAAAGGGACTTTAGAGCTCATTCAGTCCCTCCTCCTCTTATGTAGGATGAAATAGAGCTAGAGAGACCCAGAGCCGTGCTGAGACTTCATAGCCATTATGTTGTGGAATGCAGGTTGCAGTGGGTTTCCACCACCCCCACGGGCAGTTCTCAGTCCTGTCTCAGTGAGGCACGGCTGGTCTTTCTCACTCCCTGGACGGATTCTCAGCACGTTCGTCCAAGATGCTTCAGGGTCTTTCTCTTCCCCCCACTGCTGGCTGTACCTTGCGTCCCTAACCTTAACCCTAACCCTAACCCTAACCCTTGCTTGTTGCTTCTTTCCACTCTGGCATTTGGTGCCGGGCTCAGCCTCGGCCCCCTTCTGTCCCTCGACGTGCTCAGTTCTTGGTGGCCTCAGCCTTCTCAGGGTTTTCAACGTCTTCTGTTTTGTTTTCTCCAGCCCAGGACTCTCTCCTGCCCTTCAACCCCAATCTGTTCCATTGCCCACTTGATTTCACGTAATGAGCAAATCCAAAACGGAACTTCTGATGCGCCCCCACCCCCTCCGTCTGCCGCTTCTTGCCTGTCTCAGTCAATGGCCACGGCATCCTTCCTGTGGCTCCAGTAGAAAACCTTGGGGCCATCCCTGACTCCTCTCTCTAGGCTGGTGGCATCAGGAGATACTGTTGGTCCTATCTTCAGATTATAACCAGAAGCCGACCACTTCCACCCCCAGTGCTGCCACCACCTGTCCAAGCCCCTGTCACCTCCTGCCTGCAGGCCTGCAGTAGCCTCCAGCCTCGTCTCTCAGCTTCTGTCCTTGCATTCCTTTGGTCTGTTCCCAGCAGCGTCCGGAGGGATCCTTTGAAACTCTCGTTTGTCTTCTCCAAACCCTCCAGTGGCTTCCCTTCTCTGAGTCAAAACCACATCCTTTGTACCATAGTCTGCCTGTTACTCCCTCATCTCATCCTTTCACAGTCTTCCTGACTCACTCTGGCCTCCTTGCTATTCCCTGAGCAGCAATGCTATTCCAGCCACAGTGGCCTTCTTGCTTGTCCACTCTGGGGCCTTTGCACTGTCTGTTCTCTCTGCTGGGAATGCCCTTTCCTCAGGTATTCTCATGGCTCACTCCTTTGCCTCCTTCAAGTCCTTAGTCAGATGTCACATTCTCATCTACCCTGACCTTCTTATATTAAATTGGAACTCACCCCACCCCCAATCTCCCCTCACCTTATAGTTTTTCCATTGCACTTATCGGTTTCTAACAAAGCATTTAATACTATGTAATTATATTATAATTATAATATTGTTATACAAGGGTACTTCAAAAAGTCCATGGATTCATATCATCTTTTAATTCTACTTTTCCGTGAACTTTTTGAAGTGCCCTTGTAATATATCTTTTTTTTTTTTTTATTGTTTATGTTTCAGTGGACTTAAATGTAAGCTTTGTGTGGGCATAGATCTTTCTCTCTTTTCTTCCCGTATGCACCTTGAATTCTTAGCATGGCTCCTGGCACCTAGCAGATACTCAATACATGTTTGTTGAGTGGAGCTGAATTGATCTTTGTAGAAGGCGGTTTTCAGAAGGGAATAGGTGAATCTAAACTGAAAAGTGAAGGATTTCTAAAACACGGCCAACGCTGTGGTTCCCAGTGTGTCAGTCAGTGGGAAAATGGGTGCGTGTCTATTGACTCTGGGACCTGGGACCTAGAAATGCTGGATAGCAGTGCTCCCTGACTTCATATCTGCCCCTCCTTTCTGTAACAGATGACCTCACACCTTCCAAGGTAGATGGAATCATATAGCGCAGTGACGAGCCATCCTCCAGCCCACACATAGCCAGTCTGTCTCTTCCACACCCCCACGCCCACCCTAGATGCATCCCTCTCTGTCTTTTTTGATGATTATAGAAATTTCCCTCTTTTCCTTAACCATATTCCATTTTTAGTCCCTATTTCCCTCCCCTACACCTCCAGCCTGACACTAAACCAAGTTATTAGGAAGTATAACAGGATTGTGAAAGTGACTTTTCAGTCCGATTGTCTTCTTCAGATAAATAGCTGCTTATACATATGTCTCTTGGGACACTAAAACCTACTATGCCAATATTTGAGGTTATTTTTAAAAACCAGAACTTTGAAAACCAAAATTTTTAAAAACAAAGGACTATCTACTCTCTTGAGCTGTGCAGGTGAATTCTTGATGTGGGGACCTCTAGTTGTTGTCCTGAGGGGATTTAGTTGCTTGTCTTGGTATAGAAGGCAGTTCCCCTGATAAACAAGCCTATTGCGTAGACTTCAAGGACTGTGTTTAATAATACAGACTAAAGTTTAACTAGATACTTCCTAATCGAACTCAGAAACTGTGTCTGTATACTGTGGTATGGAATAAACTATGCCAAGATGACAGCAAATAAAAATTGCAGAACATTTTAATTTTACAAACTGTAATATGTGCCTCTTATTTGATTACTGAAGATTGTTCCCTGGCTGTCCAGTCTCAACGACCTCTGAGATGAATCACATCAGTAACTTGGATGGAAATCCTCATATCGCACCTATTTTTTACAGGCTGCTATCCTGTCCATGGGTCTAATTGCATTATCCTAGACCTCCAGCTCTCCTTTCACAGTCATTTAACTCTTTCTTAAAAAGCTTTGCCTATGTCCTCAACACAGCATATATCTTGGAAGCATCTGTTCATGTCTAATGCAGCCTTGAGCTGGTTCTTCACTTCCTGTTGTCTCTGAGGTTAGCCACCTCAGGCTGCAGGAGGGTCAAGCGTGGCCAAGAGCAGGAATTATCTTTGCTTCAAATGTCATTGCCTGTTTAATAGACATCACAGTGACCTCTGTGTGCAACATTCAATTTGGCCACGCTGTCCTGAGAGCAAGGCTGGTGATTCCCAATCCTGCTGGGCACCTGGCTCTGCTCCAGGTATCCCTAAATGCTGGCAAGGAGTGCTGAAGTGGACTTTTAAAAACAAAACTAATTACTTTTCATTCGAGTTTTTGATCCCCTTGGGTATTTTTGTGCAAAAAATAAAAATTATCCAGATGTTTACTTTGGTTTTAAAAATAATTTATTAAAATTATCTCTTAAGCTTTAAACTTCAGCTAGCAAATATGAAGGAGAGAAGGTGACCCTAGGCATTAGGAGTCACACATATTCCTTGTAGATGTGTGCACACACAACTTTTGTAGTGGCTGCTGGAATTGCTGTAAGTTCAGCTTGTGGAGTTGATCTGCTCTTCTGGGCACAGGCAGCTTCTCTGCACCTCATAGAAACCATGCTGACATATATCCCTGCAAAGCCTCCAGGTTCTAGAGTGGCAGGAGCCATGGAAAATAGGAACTCACTAGATACGGAGGTAACTGGGATACCAGATTACTGCCTACCCTCTGGTGGAGCTGTGGGAAGTGATAGAGGTGAGGAGACCTCGCTTCCAGGGCTGGGTGACCCACGTAAGGAGGCCCCATCCATGTCCCAGCACTATGGCACATCTCAGACATTACTGCTAATGGTTCTGCCTCCTAGTTTGAGCCCTGGCGCCGAAAATTTCTAGCCATGGGGTTGAAGTTCTGTGTGTTGACCTGACTCTTGGTCCGTTCCTTCCTGGTCCTGATTGACCTGGAATTTGGTTCTTTGTCATCTGTGGCATTCCCAAAAACCTACTGTTTAGCCAGGTCCCCTGACCTGCCCTGTCCTGGCCAGCCCCGTCTTGAGGTCACTCAAGCTTCTATCTGACAGCCTGAGCCATGTGTCTGGCTTCAGAACATAAATCCCTTCAGTCCCACCTACTTTCTACCTCTCTGCACCTAAAGCCTTTGCAAAATGAGCTGTGGGTTCCACACTCCAGACTTCAGGCTCTGCCAACATGTGTGCATGTATGTGTGTGAGACAGATCTGAGGCACACTCAGACATATGTGCTTAGTGGCAGTTGGTTTCTGAACTACATTAACCACCTCGCCTGAGTCTGTGAAGGGCATTTAAAGAGCAAGTGATCTTTTGATGCTTGGGATGTAAAGGAACAGGTGCCCTAATGTCCTCTCAGCTGCTGGGGTGAAATTGTGGAGTTTGAGAGGCCTCCCTCTTTCCCCCTTTGCACAACCAGTCGTGCATCTATTACATGACACGCCATACTCTGTATGGTGGAAACAGGAGCTGCAGGGAATGGTCCACAGTCACATCATTCAGAAATATTCCTGAACTACAACTTTCAGGCAGAATGTTTAGAAAGAGTGAAATAAAGTGAAAGAGATCAAACAGCCTACAGAGTATGGAGTGTTTCTACAAGCAGGAACTGTGCAGGCAGTGCTATTTAGAGTCCTCTACACTGATTAGCCTTGATACATAGTTCCAAAAGGAAAAAAGCCAGGCCACAGAAAGCATGGGATCTGCATGCTGAGGCTTTGATAGATTAAATAGTTAACAAGCCCGATTTCATGTAATAGCTGCTGCGCATCCTCATTTTGAAAATAGACGAGACAGTGTTTACATTTCTTCCACGTTTCCCATTCAGAAGTGTCTTAGTCTGTTCTGTTGCTATAATAGCATACCACAGATGGGTAATTTATAAACCATAGAAATGGATTTGGCTCACAGTTCTGGCGGCTGGGAAGTCCAAGAGCAGGGCCTTCGTGCTGTGTCATCCCATGGCAAAAGGTGGAAGGGCAAGAGAGCACATGCGTGTGAGATGAACTCACTTTTATAACAAAGCCCCTCTCTCAATAACTAACCCCTCCCACGATAATGACAATCCATTTGTAAGAGCAGAGCCCTCATGCCTCATGACCTAATCACCTCTTAAAAGTCCCACCTGTCAACACTGTTTCATTGGGGATGAAGTTTCCAACACATGAACTTTGGGGAACACATTCAAAGCATAGAAGGAAGTATTGGCTTTCTTATAACATTTTTTAATGAGTTACTTCTCAGCGTTTGTCATTTCAGGACTGACATTTTAGCAATTTCTGTGGCTGTGTTTCTCTCAGTAGATTGGAAAGTTCTCTCAACCTTGCTCCTCTCTCTGTCCGGATCTCTGGCATGGTACCTGGTGGGAGGAGATACTTGATAATTATCTCTTGAATTCTCAGGGGATTTCACACCAGCAGGGCAGCTCCCATCGCAGTCAAGAATGGTGGGCTGGAAGTGAACTGTAAGTTCCCTTCAGCATGATGAATTCCTGAAGCCTCTCCTATTGATTGCTGTTGCTACTTATTTTTATTTCTGTTTGGTTCTGCATGACTCAGAAATCTGTATGTGAACAATAGGAAACTTTCTCACGGGCTGAGGAGTATTTGAAATAAACTCTCAATTATGTCTCCGGGATGTGGAAGACGCTTACATTCTCAGTGGGGAATGTAGTTCGAGGATTTGTGGCTTGTGGCCAGTGGGAACTTAAAAGCATGAGTTTCTCTCTATTTTCCTGCATTTGAAGTATGACCACCAGGAAAGGACCCCTTGTTCTCAGATTGGCCTTGAAGCTGAAGGGGAAACCCTCCACCCTCATTGGGGATAAAGCCGTGACGGGCTGGGTGGGCTGAGGGATGAGGAAGCCGGGGTGCATCTCAGCGCCTGCCGACCGGAAGACTGACGAACACAAGATTAGTTTTGAATTTTAATTAAAAAAGCGGACTCCTTACTTATTTTAAATAAGTAGAAAAGTTTTAAATGGAAGTAGAAAAGTTAGTTCCATAGCCAAATGTAATTTTTTGTGTCATGTTGTTTTTTATCATCTGTTCTACCTCCATTCACTTGTTTAAGAAATCTGTGTCTGACACATGCACACTTCAGATGGCCGGTGTGGCGTTGACACAGCTTGACCCAGGGCCTCCTGCCAGGGGAGTCAGCACAAGCCCTGCAGGCTCAGGGGTCCAGTCCTTTAGTCCTCAACAAAGAGGTAAACCAAGGAAGTAGGGCTGGGAAGTAAAATGGGATACTCTCGGTTAAATTCTGCTCCGGAAAATATCAGTGGGGGAGAGTTGAGTTGTTTCGGCTGGTCAAATAAGACATCAAAAGATCCACCATGACTGGAAATTAATTAATGCCAACCGAGGAGACTTTCTGGTCAAATTTTGCTTTTTCTGCAAGATAAGAAATTAAAGTAAATTTATATGTCACCGAATGATATTTGAAACTGTCATTTCCTCATAAGGGGGATCTACTAGACTCTTATGTTGTCCTATTTTGGGAGTGGGTATACGTATTTATGATTTGTTAGTCATGGCATTTATATTTAATAAAAATTAAAGTACTAAAGTCGCGTTGTGCACTTAACTTGTTTAGTTTTAGATTGTAGATAAATGTGGTAAACTGCGCTCTTCCTGAAAAGTTGACCACGTATGTTCTAAACTGGACAACCTTTATTTCCCCCACAATGATGTTTTCTGTATTTATTTTGTGTTTGCAAAAAATATTTTTTAAATTTGATGTTGACTTTATATGTTTAGAAAAATACTGAGTAACCTTGACATGCTTATCTGTAAGAGATGGGAACTTCTCATTTCTCTAGGATTTTGGAAGAAAAGCAACAAGACTCGACAGTTTGGAGGTTACTTAGGAAACAGTGTCTGGGTCAGGAGTGAGGAGTGAGGTGTTCTGCTGGGAGCTTTATGTCCAGGGCATTGCAAAGCAGGCATCCTTTGGAATTTTTTACTCTCAGGTATATTTTAACTAAAAGCTATCATTTCCATGTAAGAAATTGTCTTGTGAATCGATATGATTGTACCTTTAGAGTCTTCTCATTTTTGAGATACAGATTGGATCCTTGATCTTTCAAAGTGTCATTTCAATGGAAATAAAATGGCTGAAACAGGTGTGTTTTTCTTTGACTTCAGAGTGTGCTTGTCACAGTTCCTGTGGAGCGCAGAACTGGGCACCCCTGTCCACCACAGTCCTGACTGGCTGCGGCCACGTGGGCTCAGAACTGCAGCAGAAGCTGGAGGCAACGGGGAGTTGGGGTGCTGTGTGGGGAAGCGCGGGTGCCTGAAGGCAGGCAGAGCAGGGGACAGTGTCAAGCAACCTGTGACGGTGCTCTTCCTCCTTGTCCTGCAGCTGGGCCTCACCCTCCTTCCCATGACAGTGTAGAGACTGTCCGTAGTCCCTGTCAAGGCTGCTCCTGCCTCATCTCATCTTCTGTTCTCTGGGGCTCTGCCCCCACCATCACCTCCTTCCCCCCATCTGCTGCTCCAGTTGCTACCTGACTTCTAGAACGTTCTGCAGCACAAGCATGCTCCCACTGCCCACTCTAAGAATACTTTCTGGACCTCCCCCTTTTCCAGCACTGTCGCCTTTTTCCTTTTTTCCTTAATGCCAAAACTCCTCCAAAGAACGGCCTCGCCGCTCCCACCACCTCAGCTCCATTTTCTCCTTACCTGCCCTCTGCACTGAAGTAGCTCTGTGGAGGCACGGCGTTCCATCTGGGTGATATAGCGCGTCAACTCAATCCTCGCCTTCTCGGCCCTGGGCACCATCTGTCACTGCTGAGCCCAACCCTCTCCATGACCCCTCCCCTGGCTCCCAAGACAGCTCTTCTGCCGCGTCTCTGTGTACCTTCTGGCCTCTCCTTCCTGGTCTCCCTGGCTTTGTCCACCTCCTCTTCCCCACCTCCCATTTTGGACTATCCTCAGGCTCAGACCTCAGACCTCTTCCTTTCCATGGACACATGTGCTAAGTCAGATTACCTGTTGCCATGTGTCTTAGTCTGCTAGGGCTGAGGTAACAAAATACCTCCAATGGGGTGGGAGGAATTCATCATCTCACAATTCCGGAGGCTGGAAGTCCAAGATCAAGGTGAAGCAGGGCTGGTTCCTCCTGAGGCCTCTCTCTTTGGCTTGTGGATGGTACCTTCTCCCTGTGTCCTCATGTGGTTTCCCTGTGTGTGTGTCTGTGTCCTGATCTCCTCTTTTAATAAGGACACCAGTTATATTGGATTAGAGCCCATCCTAATGACCTCATTTTAATTTTATTATGTCTGTAAAGACCATTGTCCAGATATAGTCACATTCTGAGGGACTGGGGGTTAGAACTTCAACATGTGAATTTAGGGGAACACAGTTCAGCCCATTACGCTGTGGTTTTCAATTCCATCTCTATGTTGATGGCTCCCAAATATATATCACCAGGTCTGACCATTCCACCAAACTCCAAAATGAAATATCCAAATTCCTGTTTAGCAGCTTCGTTTTGATGTATAATGGGCAAAACTGAACTCCTGATTTCTGACTTCAAACCTGCTTTTACTGCAGTAGGGTACATCACATTGCTTCCGCTGCTAAGGTGCCATGCTCAGCTCCCCTTGACCCCCAACTCTCCCACACATCCCACATCAGCAAGTCCCCAGGCTCCTCCCTGGAGAAGAACCTGAATCATGCCATTTGTCACCACCCTGTGGTCTAAGCCACCATCCTCTCTCACCTCTACTTGCATGGGGGTCTCCCAGCTGGTATCCCTGAGTGTTCTCTGGCTCATATATTGACAGATAGTCTCTTGAACACATGAATCAGATCATGGAACTCTGCTGCTTATCATTCCAGAAGCTTCTATTACCTTCACTGTAAGCTTACTATAACCCACAAGGCCCTGTTGGTTCTGGCCCCTGAAAACCCAGCTCTCCACCACACCCCTGCCTCTCACCCACTCAGCTAGAGCCTGTCTGCCATTCTGCTTTCCTCCCAGCTCCATCAGCCAAAACGCTCCTCCCCAAGACCTTCCGCAGCCACCTCTCACGTCATTTACATTAGGTGCCAGGGCTGCCTAACAAAGTACCACAGACAGGGTGGCTTAAATAACAGATATTTATTGTCTCATAGTCCTGGAGGGTGAAGTCCAAGGTCAGCACGTTAGCAGGGTTGGTTCCTCCTTGGCTTGCAGACATAGGGTCACCTAATTTTTAGTTTTTAAAACAAGGCCATTAAAAATATCATCTCTTTTCTCACCACTTTTCATTGACCCATCATGGATGCTACCTGCATACAGCAATCTCTGTTCAGACATTACTAGTTAATAAAGATGTAAAGTAGATCTTGTATGTAAATAACAGAATTGAAAAAATGTTCCTTAGTTAGCATGATTTTCATGGTACGTGAAAGAAACTAAACTCCAGCTAGCTTTAATCAAAGAGGCAATTTATTGGCTCACCTAGCTGCCAGGTGCCTGGGGACCCCACAGGATCAAAGGGGGAGCTGGGGAGTGGAGGGACCCCCAGGACTCTCTTGCAGTCAGTCTGTCCCTCTATTTCTGTTTTCGGGTAGCCTTATTGTCTCCTGCTGAGTCAGGACCTCTGCAATGACATCCATGGACCTGCAGAATGAGAGCTTTTATGGTTCAGTCCCCAGGAAACTTTCTGGTCTTCCTGTGTCACAAGTCCATGCCTTAGGTCAGTCAGTGTTGCTGAGGGGATGGAGGAGCTATGAATGGCCACGTCTGACTCATGGACCATCCTCGTAGCTCTGTGGCCTGGAGGAGTTATTGACTGATTGATAGTCTCATGAGAACCATGTGGATTAGAGAAAGGGATACTGCTTCATCCTAAAGACAGAACTCTACTCAGACGACATACTAGAAGTCTGCCACAGAGATTGTTAGGCAAAGTTCTGAAAACATCAGGAATAAATCTGTAATGGTTAGGGTTAAGCTTAGCATTAGGGACAGAGACTGGTACATGTATGTCTTTGAGGGAAGACTCTTGAGCATGCTTCAAAACATACTTCTTAGGTAGCTGTCTACTTCTTCTTCCCGTGAGTCCACTAGTCCTGAATATCTTAAATGGTCAGCTAATAATAAGCATTGACATGAGTTAGTAATTGATTTATGAATATTATTTGATTTAATGTCCATTTGAATAAGTACTAGAATTATCCCCACTTTACAACAGCCATAGTGGCCTGCATTCGATTATTAAAAAAGCCAAAGGAGAAATAAACTGTGATGTCCACAATTCCCTTTGCCTCGTCCTGATGATTTTCTCTAGCCTCACAGCATAGTGATAGAACAAAGACATGTCCTATTATTGTCATGAAATCTTTATCTGGTTGTACCACCCTGCGAAGCAGAACTATAAGGTAGGTACAGAAAGGAATTGCCTAAGTGGAAAACCTCAATAGTAACACACCCACAAATGTCTTTAGAGTTCTAGATAATTCCAGTCTGCATGTTCAGACTTTATGGCCAGAACCTCTGAACCATGATAAACCTTTCTTTTCATCCGGCATCCGTGACCAGGAACACTGTCAGGCAGGCCACTCCCAGTGCTCGGATGACAGATGCTGCTGTTTATTGTCTCGTTGTCTGAACAGTGTGGAGGCCCTGAAGGCTTTCGGGGGCACTGTCCTTTGTCAGTACAGATGGAGGTTGGAACTTGGCAATTAGATTCCTTTTGGTGATGAGAACCTGGCTGCACCTAATTTAAGATAATACTTTTATTAGTGCTTTCAGCAGTGGTGATTTTGGCAATGCTTGCTCATTTCAGGAAAGAAGCCAAGGACATCAGGCAGGGAAGGGACCTTGGAAATCAACTGGTCTAACTTTCCTATTTTACAGTTTGTCTTTGGGAGACAACATCAGAAACAAGGACTTTCTACTCATTTCTCTATAATTTCAGCTGTGTTTGGATTTTGAATGCTACATTAAATCACAGAATGTAAGAGGTTAGGTTAAAAAACAAACACCTTTTTGTGTTATTTTCTGATCCTGTGATATGTAAGAGAAGACCTCAAGCATAAAAACATCCCACCCACAGGCTCAGAAAATTTATTTTGCCAAAGTCATATAGCTAGAAATTTACCTTGGAGTTGTAACTCCAACTCCATTACCTTAAAGCATATAATTCAAATTAGAGCTGAAAGTATGCATCTTTAAGGAGGCATGGCGTAACTATATACTTAGATTGCCAACAGTGTATTGACTGGTAATTGCTATGCATTCATTCAACAAGTTTTTGTGGAATGCTTATCAGGTGCCAGAGTTTCTCCTCGCAGAACTTATTTTCTGTTAAAGAAAATGGTTTGTGAACAGACTTTTACAATGCTATGTGATATAGCTGAGTGTGGTGAGTACACATAGAGAGGGCACCTATGGTGTTCTTGAGGGGCCGGGAAAGCTTTCCAGTGAAAATTAGATCTAACCTGAAACCTAAGTAAGGCCTAGCTACCTGGCAGGAAAAAAGGACTGCAGGGAGAGAGGCCGGTGTGTGAAAAGGCTGGACGTGAGCAGAACATGGGTTGGGGAAGGGAATGTTACTTCATACAGCTGGAACACAGAATCCAGAGCAGTAAGACCAAGGAAAGAGACCTACCAAGGACTGAATGTCTGTGTCTCCCCCAAATCCAAATGTTGAAGCCCTAATTCCCAGTGTGATAGTATCTGGAGGCCCTTGGGAGGCAATAAGGCATGAGGGTGGAGCCTTCATGAGTGGGATTAGTGCCATTGTAAGAGGCAGCACAAAAGAGATGATCTCTCTGTCTGCTGTTTGAGGATACAGCAAGAAGACCAAGAAGGTATTTGTCTACAAACCAGGGAGAGAGCCCTCACCAGGAACCAAATCAGCTGGCCCCTCGATATGAGACTTTCAGGCTACAGAACTGTGAGAAATAAATTTCTGTTGTTTAAGCCACTCCATCTGTGTTATTTGTTGTGAAAGCCTGGGCAGACTAAGACAAGACTAGACAATTCAAAGCCAGATGATGAATGGCTTTAGAAGATATGGTAGGCAGAATTTGGAAATGGTCCCCCAAGATTTTCCATGCTAATCCCCAGGATTGCGAATATGATGAGACAGCTGTAATTATGTCACATTGCTTGGCAAAAGAGATTTTGAAGATGTAATTAAGGTTACTAATCAGTTGACTTTGAGTTAATCAAAAGGGAGATGATCTGGGTGTGCCTAATCTAATCACATGAGCCCTTTACAAGCAGAGTTTTCTCTGCTGATGGCAGGAAAGGCAGAGATATTCCAAGATTTAGAAAGAATCAACGTGCACTTGCTGTCCTGAAGATGGAGGGGCCACACATCAGGGGATGTGGGCATCCACAGCTGACAGCCAGTAAGGAAGTGGGGCCTCAGCCCTACAGGTTTAAGAAAACTGAATCTGCCCACAACCTGGATGAGTTTGGAAGCGGTTCTTCTTCAGAGTCTCCATACAGAACCCAGCTTGGCTGACACCACGCAGCCTTGTGAGATCCTGAGCAGAGAGCCCCATCAAACATGCCCAGACTTCTAGCCTATAGAGCTGTGAGGTCATAAATAGGTGTTGTTTTAAGTGGCTAAGTTTGTGGTCATTTGCTACACAGCAATGGAAAACTAATACACAAGCCAAGTTTTAAAAAGGTGGACTTTATCTGAGAAAGACTAAGATAACATTTTTTAAAAGTCCAAATATATCTATATTATTAGCAGGAACTTCAGAAGAACTTAAAATGGAGCAGACACAATGTCCAAAAACTATAATTAATAGTCTCAGAGATATGAGAAGAAACAAAATAAGGAGATTATTAAAAATGAACAATTAGAAAACAAAACAGATTTCTTGGAAATTAAAAATATGACAACAGAAAAGTAAAAAATGTCAATAGAGGTTGGAAGCCTCATTTGAAGGAATCTTGCTGCTTCTGTCATGATAAGTTACAGCTAGCAAGAAGGACAAAATGGCCAAGCAAAGAACATGACTCCTCCTTGGAAGGACTAGAGATGGAGCTGGATGTACTTCTCTCTTCAACCCACAGCTCCTTAGTCAGAACTTCATCACATGGCTACATCTAGCCGCAAAGGCTTTAGGACATGTTTTGAGCAGCCATGTGCCCCCTGAAATTGCATTACTATGGAAGAAAAGGAGAACTGAAGGAAAGGAAAACTAGCTGTCTCTGCCCCAAAGGAGGATGCATGATTTTCTCATTAAATGTGAAAAAAAAGGATTTAATAAAATTAAATACCTTTTGTATCAGTTGGGGATCTCCAGAGAAACCGAACTATATTATTAACAGAATCTGACTGTCTGTCTCTTTATCTATCTATCTATCTATCTATCTATCTATCTATCTATCTATCTATCTATCTATCTCCTCTTTGTGTGTTATGTGTGTTTATATGCACATACATACACATAAAGAGATTTATTTCAAGCAATGGGTTTATGCAACTGTGGGGGCTGGCAAGTCTGAAATCTGTAGGGCAGGCTGGCAGGCAGGAGCTGATGCTACAGTCTTGAGGCAGAATTTATTCTTTCTTGGGAAACCTAAGTTTTGCCTTTAAGTCCTTCAAGTGATTGGATAAGGTCCACCCACATTATGGAGGGTAAGCCCCTTTACTTAATTAAAGTCAATTGACTGTATCTACATATACCTTCACTGGAACTTCCAGATTAGTGTTTGATTGTATAACTGGGAAATCTAGCCTAGCTAAGTTAACACATCAATCTAACCATCATAACCCTCACACCAAAAAAAAAAAAAAAAAATTAGGATTTGAAAGGTATTTCCGGAGCCTCATGAAGACCATTATAGTGCATATTGATTGTCTTTTACATTTCCATATCTGCCAGGATTTTTAGGCTGCCTAGCCTCTGAATCTCCTTCCCACACTTGGGGAATCCACCTTTCTGTGGGTCTCAGTGGGAGTCTAATTCCACTCCTTACTCTAGAAGCCCCAAAATCCAGATCCTTCTTCTGTTTCCTCCCAGGCCACTCTGTGACCTAAGCCTATCCAATTGGATGCTCTACCAGTGATCCTGACAGGGAATGGGTTTCACAAAGAAGTAGTCTGGTCTGGGCTCTCTGGTGGCAGGGGCACAAGCATCTGGCCAGCACCCCCACTGGGCTGTCCTTGGAATGTTCCCTGTGCTTGGGTTCTGTCATAGCTTCTCTTGCTTCAGTCTACACTCTGAGCCTGCTGTGTCAGCCTTCTCATTGATTCTGTTAGCAACCTGATGTGTTTCTATTGTTGTTTGTGTAATAAATTTAGCCTGAGTCAGTTTCTGTTGATTGTAACCATAAACCCTAATTCATATCTACAGAAAGCTTACAGCAAAAATCAGACTTAATGGTGACAATGTTAGAAGCACTTCCTTTTAAGCAGCATTTCTGAGCCAGGGACAATTTTTGCTTTCTAGAGGACATTTGGTAATGCCTGGAGATATTTTTGGTTGTTAAAACTTGGGGAGGGTGTTGGTGTGTGTGTGCACTGTGGTGTCTAATGGGTAGATGCTGGGGATGCTGCTAAACCTCTTACCTGGTGCACAAGATAGTCACTGCTCCCTGAATAATTATTCAGCCCAAAGTGTCAATAGTGCTGAGATTAAGAAATGCTGCCTTAAAATAAGAAATAAGAGAAGGGGGCCTGCTTTCACTGTTTCTAGTCAGCATTATATTGGAGGATCTAGAAAGTACAGTAAAACAAATGAAAAAGAGATGTAAGGACTTCCTGATTACATATCTGAAGATAATATTCAGAAACACTAGTAAAACCATAGAAAGCTCATCAAGGTTGCTGGATCCAAGATCAATAAACATAAGTCAATAACATACCAATAATAATCACTTAAAAAGTAATAATATGTTTCTGTGTTCTTTTTGCAACTTCTTGTGAATCTATCATTATTTAAAAATAAAGAGTTCTTAAAAAGGTAATAATTAAAAAAAGTTTTTAGTAACAGCAACAAAACTATAAGCTATTTAAGAATAATTTAATAAAAATATGCAAGAACTTTATGAAGAAAATTATGTCTTAAATGAGAAACAAAATAAGAATTAAATAAGCAGAGAGACATATTAAATTCATGTTGGGAAAGCCTAATGTCATGAGGATGTCACTTCCCCAAATTCACCTATACATTCACTGTAATTCCAACAAAAATCCCTACAAAGCTTTTCATAGAATTTGACAAACTGATCTTAAAAATCACATGGAAGATTAAAGGACCAAGAATGCCCAAGAAAATTTTGAAAAATAGAGGTTACCTCTGTTTAGCGAGGAAAGAAAATGAGATGCAAGGAGCAGGAGAAGGAAGAGAGGAAGAGGCTCTTTAGTAAAAGTTCTAAAACAAATATGTAAATTCTGCATAGTGTGTATATAGGTGTTTGCTAATTTTGAAGGAGCTAAAAACAAAATTCCACTCTAATCCCACTCTGTTTGATTAAAGGTGGATAAAACCAGAAGCAAGGAAATTCAGGGCAGTGATCCATGCAAGCAGGAATGACAAAGCTCTAATTATACTGAGTTAGGAGATATGTGAAAAGTGAGATGCACAGAACTTGGTGATTCATTAAATGTGGGGAGCAAGAGTAGGAGGAGGACAGGATGATTCCAGGCCTCGACAGATGGTGGTTCCAGTCTCTGGGACAGAAAACACAGGAGGAGGACTGGAGTGTGGGAGAGAAAATATTGAGTGTAAAGAGTTTGTCATGAATGGGGCTGTCCAAATGAAGATGTCTGCGAGGTAGTGGTTATGTAGATCTGGGAGCCCAAGAGAGATGACTGGGTTGGAGGTCTAGCTCACAACAGAAGTCATAAAACTGGATGAAACCACCAAGAAAACTAGTAAAGTAAGAAGAGGGAAGTTAAGAACCTAGAGGAACAGGCAAAGCAAGAAGGAAAAGAGAGAGAGAAGGAGCAGCCAGAAGAGTAGGGAGAGACCAACCGAGTCATGTACCACGGAGCCAAGGAGAGAGAGCAGACAGCGGGAGGGAATGCAGCCAGCAGATCCACCATGGTTGAAGGTGATGGGAAAGAGGACCTGAGACTGGACAACTGGGTAGACCAATAGGAACACCATGTGGTGGGGTGGGGATGGGGGCACCTAGGCAGGAGTGGTTTCAGCAGGACGAGAGGAGAGGAAAGCTAACTGGAGGGAGCAGTGGTGTGCTCTAGCAGCAAGGAAGTGTGGCCAGTGACGGTGTTCTCTTTCAGCCAATTTGAGTAAAAGTATATGTAGAGTGGAGGTAAATGATCGGCTAGTTATAAACGAGAGATTTGGGGTCTGGGCTGGGGAGTTTTTGGAATGAAAGAAACAGAAGCAAGTTTAAATGTTTCTGGGAAGAAATCAATAGAGAAGGAAAAGTTAAAAGGAAATTAAAAAAAAAAAAAAAAAAAAAACCACAGATGGCCAGGTAGCAGAGGAGGCCCCAGAGTCATCAGAAGGGGCTGTGTTCAGAGCATGGGCAGAGAGGTTGGTTTCCGTAAGTGCTGGAAAGATGGTTGGGTTACAGGTGGACTGACGGGAGGTCGACGGTGTTGAAGTTCAGCCTTTCTCTAGGTGCCAGGAGGTGGGTGAAGAGAAGGTTCATCATTGCTTATTCTGGACATATCTGATGAGAATCAACGGTGAAAAACAAAAGACTGGGAGTAACCTAAATGACCAGCTGAAGGGCTCCACTGACTAAAACATGATGTGTCCACACAGCGGATCACTCTGAGGGATTAAAAAGGAATGAAGATGATTTCTCTATACAGATATGGGGTGATCTCCATAAATGATGTTCACAACAAACTATCCCTTGTGTAAATCTCAATCTCTCTCTCCCCTCACTTATATTTTGAAAAAGAAATGTAAAGATACACAAGACTAATAATGACTACCTGAATGGGAAGGAAGGCATGGGTGGAGGAAACAGGAGTAGAAGGAACACTGATATGAATATATTTTATCACATGGTTTTATTCTGTAACCATGTAAATGTTTTACACAGTTTAACAAATTAGATCAGAGTAAAATAAAAAGAAGTTCTTAAAAATTGAAAACAATTGGAAATAATTGACCCCCTCCCTATCAAGTTGTGGTATAACCACACAGAAACGATTCCACTGATGTGACTTTAAAACACGATATTTTGAGGCTGCATCCCTAGAAAAAGATGGTCCAGGAATCAAAAGAAGAATAAATACATATGAAACTCTATTTGGTGGTATTACTGTCAGTAGTAATATTGTTATGATGGAACTATGATATGTTTATTACAGTAAAGCAAATAAGTAATTATTGTCATTAGAAACTGAGAGTTCTAGTTTAAGAGAAGAGAGATACAAGCATAGTATTTAAAAAGTTAAATAAAAACCCTTTAACATTAGGTGTGAATGGGAAATACCAGAATGGTGTTAAGATTTTTATATTAAAAAATTTCTGAGCTCTGTCCATTAAAAAGACCAAGAAGCAATGACACCCAGATTGTGTTTTCTAATACATTTTTCCCGTTAAAGAAATCAGAGCTCCCTGAAAAAATGACTACTTCTGCTTTTAGGAGCAGCAGGAAATGGAAACGGTGAGGCTCACTCTACTGCACCAGAAAGGAAAGAAACTATGGAAGAAAAGTGGGATCAGGTCCAAAAAACACAGGTACCCACTAGCATATGCTGAAACAATTTGAGCATAACAACAATATTAACTGCATAAAATCTACAAAATTCCATATACTTACCATGACAGTTTAATAAAAATCTTATCAATTAATTCCCATTGGAAGTTGCTAGAGTTGCAAAGAATCAGGTGGTGAATGGCTTACTACAGAAATCTAGGCTGGAACCTGACTCATTCATCTGAAAACTGGTAAATAAGGATGTTACAAGCAGAGATCATGTCTTTGCTGTATGAACTGTATTTTGGTAACCAAATAGTTTGAGAGAAAGTTCTTTTTATAGAATTCCAGCTAATAAATGCAGAAAAGATGTAAAGAATTAGAAAGCTACCATTTTGCAATCTTTAGTAAAACCACAGAAAAAAAAGTTATTGCTGCTTGCTAGAACCATTAGGTGGATGGTTGGAGAGGACTTTTATACTGTAGAAGTCAGGCTGATGCCATTTGAATCCACTGATCCATCTTGACATCACACAATATGGGACAAGCAGGGATTATGTAGCAGACCATGTTTGGATCTGGGTTCAAACAAGCCAACTGGAAAAAGACATCTATGACAATTCTGGAATTTTGCATATGGACTGATTATTAGGAGATAGCCAAGAATCGTTAATTTCATTAGATATAATAAAAGCAGGGGGGAGTTATGTACTAATATCCTTGGATGTGTTAGAGATGCATGTTGAAATAGCTGGGAAAATAACAACATGGTTAAGTGCACAATGACTAAAGCAAAAAAGGGAGTAGATATATGAACCAAAATGACAAAATGTTAACTTGAGTAGCTAGCTCACAGTTTCTAAAGTGTTCTTCACATAGTATCTCAATTTTAAAAAGTTGCTGAAACTCTGGACCAGACATTGTACAATGTGTAAGGTAAGTCTTCTTTGGATGCAAGAGACAGAAACTCCTTTGGTCTGCCTCTGGCATAAATGATGATTCCTCTAAGATTTCACCGAATGCAAGAGCAGGGAGACCACAGGACTCAGAGTGACCTGGAGTCAGTTTCGGGGGCTGAGGGTCTCTCTCTGGCTCAGCTGGCTCTGCTTAGCCATCCACCCTGTAGTTCACTCCACTGCAGACCAATTGCCTCTGCTTCCTGGTCTACAAGTCCCAGACTCTATGTCTGCTATTCTGGGGCCAGCCAGTGTGTGAGAGCAAAACATTGAAAATAATCCTAACATTCGTAGATAGGGAGTTAGTGGAATACACAATGGTGTATTATGCACCTGTTGAAAGAAGAAATATCTTTATGGACTGCTAAGGGGTGATTTCCAAGATATATTGTTAAGTCAAAAATGGCTAACCATCAAGGGCACAAGGGAACAAGTTGGAGAGAAGAGTTAGAATCTAAACTTCCTTGAGAACATCTTGTTCTGTAAATTTGACTTTGTAACCATAGAAACATTTTCATGATTATACAGCAAAATTAAATAAAAAGGTAATTTCCAAACATTGAAAAGCAAAGTGAAATGAATGAACGTCACTGGGTTTGACTTTGTATCATAGACACACACTGTTTTACAGCATTTCAAGGGACTTTACAGTAGTTTGACTATCCATCCTTACTGGGATAAACCCTAGTGATGTGGTCCTCCCTGGACTTCTGCACGTGTGACTGAAAGAAAGCAGGGGAGTAACTGTGTTGAGAACCAGAGCTTTCAGCGTGGCTGATGGGAGATGTGAATGTCAGACCTAGGAGGTTAAACAAAACCTTTGCTGTTCTGAATTTGATTTAGAAATATCAGGCTCAATTCATGACATATTTTCTCTCTCTCTTAAAAACGTGTCCTTACTTTTGTCCAGGCTAACATAGAAATCCTTGGAGAAATGACTGATTTCAGATTTGAGGTAGAAAATGTAGAAAATGAGCCAGAAATATTTTATCATGCCAGAAAGCAGGCAAGTTAACAAATATTACTGGAATCATGTCAAAGGGACTCAGGAGCCAACAACAATAAGCTGTAATGAGAATAATAATTGAAATCCTTCAGTTGTGTAATGATACTAAAACACACGCAAACACACACGTACACATTGGTCACATTTAGAAAATGTCAGGAGACCAATTCATTATTGTTGGAACTAGTAAACAAAGGGAAGAATATAACATTTATTCTGCTTTTCCTATACAAAATATACTCCACAGCAGAGGTTGGAGAACTAGAGTTCAAGGGTCAAATCAGGCCCACTGCTCTGATTTTGTAAATAAAGTTTTATTGGAACACAGCCACATCCATTTGTTTGTGGGTTTGTATGTGGCTTCTTTCATGGTTCAACACCAGAGTTAAGTAGTTGTGACAGATACTGTATGGCTCACAAAGCCAAAAGTATTTCTCGTATGTCCCCAAGGTAGGTTGACTCCTGTCTTAGATTATCCACATATTTGATGAGGAGAAGTATCTTTTAATAGCTGTGTTAGAGATAATGAACAAAGAAGGAATGATAGACTTAGAATGGCACTATTTACAGTACTTAATACAAATAATGGAATGAGTAGTAGAGCAAAGCAATAAGTATAAATGGCTGCTAATACCACAGAAAAGAGGGACAACCAGATATTAAGGGCCTTCTACTAGAATTGCACAATACCACCTGTGAAGCCTTCCTCCAAAAAATAAACACATAAATAAATAAAACCTGTATCAGGCCAAACCTCTAGATCGAACTACTAATGTACAGGAAATTTAGGGGACAGAACCTCTTGACTAACAACACAGGCAGGCCATCAGTAAAGTCTCAGATGGTGGGAAACTCTACAGGATAAACAACTTGGTTTCTTCAACAAATATATTGTAAGGAGAAAAAAGGGTGGTGTGGGGTGGGGTGGGGTGGGGAGTCATGAATTAAGAGAAAATGAAGCAACACTTCGAATGATTGCAATTTATGGTTGTTTTTTCTCTTCTCATTCCAACACATAAACTCTAATAATATATTTATAAGAAAATTGAGGAAATTTGAACTCTTACAAGATATTTGATGATATCATGGAATTTTTGTTAAATTTCCTCTGTGATAGTTGTATTATGACTATGTTTAAAAGAAGAGTCCTTGTACACATACTGGTATATTTACGGATTAAAGGATAAAATGTCTGGGATTTATTTCCAAGTAATTTGACCTAATTGGGAGGAAATGGGTGGACATTTCAATGAAGCAAGATAAGTTTATAATTTTTGAAGTGAGCTAATGGGTTAGTGCAGGGTTGTTACACTGTTTTTCCTACTATTATGTACGCATTAGTTTTATATGGGTGTTATAAGAAATAACCACAAACTTAGTGACTTAAAACAATATTGGGCCGGCCCCGTGGCTCACTCGGGAGAGTGTGGCACTGGTAGCGCCGAGGCTGCGGGTTTGGATCCTGTATAGGGATGGCCGGTGCTCTCACTGGCTGAGTGTGGTGCGGACCACACCGTGCTAAGGGTTGCGATCCCCTTATTGGTCAGAAAAAAAAAAACAACCCAATATAAATGTATCTTACAGTTTTGTAGGTCAGAAGTCCAATATGGGTCTAACGGGATTAAAATCACAGTGTAAGAGGGTGTCTTATTCTGTTCTGTGCTGCTACAACAGAGTACCTGAGACTGGGTAATTTATAATGAACGTAAATTTATTTCTTACAGTTCTAGAGGCTGGGAAGTCAAGGATCAAGGGGCTGGCTTCTGGCAAGGGCTTTCTTTCTTTCTTTTTCTTTTCTTATAGAATCAAAATTGATTATACATATTTTTTGGGTTCAACATTGAGATATGTAGATCAAATCAATATTACTAGAATATATATTGTTACAAATTGTACTTATTCTTTATGCCCCTTGTCTAATCTCTCCCCATCCTTCTGGCAAGGGCCTTCTTGCTGAGTCATACCAGTATGGAAGGCGGAAGGGCAAGAGAGGGCAAGAGAGCAAGAGATGGAACTTGAATCTTCAAGCCCTTTTATAATCAGTGTTAATCTATTCATGAGGGTGGAGTCCTCATGACCTAAACCTCTATCATTAGGCTCAGCCTCCCAACATTGTTGCATTGGGGATTAAGTTTTCAACACATGCTTTTTGGGGGACACATTCAAACCAGAGCAGTGGGGAAAGGCTGCATTCCTTTCTGGAAGCTCTAGAGGAGAGTGTTTTCTCACCTTCCTAGCTTCTCGAGGCTGCCCATGTTCCTAGGCTTGTGACCCCTTTTTTCATCTGCAAAGCCACAAAGGCAGATGGAGCTCTTGTCATGCTGCCATCTAGACGGTTCTCACTAGCCACAAACTGTTCTCTGCATGTAAAAACTCATGTGACTACATTAGGCCCACTGGTTAATCCAGGATAATCTCTGCATCTCAAGGTCAGATGATTAGCAACCTAATTCCTCTTTGCCATGTAGCTCACCTTATTCACAGGGTCAAGGGATTAGGATAGACATCTTTGAGGGGGGAGCATGATTCTGCCTACCACTTTATATGGTAGACATTTTCCATAATAAAAAGTAAAAACAGTAAACAAAAAATACCTGAGAAAAAATAACCCTCATTGTTTTCTTAGGCTGTGTTTTATTTTATTTTATTTTATTATTATTATTTTTTTTGATCTTTTTATTTTATTTTATTTTTTTAAAGTTTTATTTTGTCGATATACATTGTGGCTGATTATTGCTCCCCATCACCAAAACCTCCCTCCCTTCTCCCTCCCCCCCACTCCCCCAACAATGTCCTTTCTGTTTGCTTGTCGTATCAACTTCAAGTAGTTGTGGTTGTTATATCTTCTCCCCCCCTCCGGTTTGTGTGTGTGTGTGTGTGTGTGTGTGTGTGAATTTATATATTAATTTTTAGCTCCCACCAATCAGTGAGAACATGTGGTATTTCTCTTTCTGTGCCTGACTTGTTTCACTTAATATAATTCTCTCAAGGTCCATCCATGTTGTTGCAAATGGCAGTATTTCATTCATTTTTATAGCTGAGTAGTATTCCATTGTGTAGATGTACCACATTTTCCGTATCCACTCATCTGATGATGGACATTTGGGCTGGTTCCAACTCTTGGCTATTGTAAAGAGTGCTGCGATGAACATTGGGGAACAGGTATACCTTCAACTTGATGATTTCCATTCCTCTGGGTATATTCCCAACAGTGGGATAGCTGGGTCGTATGGTAGATCTATCTGCAATTGTTTGAGGAACCTCCATACCATTTTCCATAGAGGCTGCACCATTTTGCAGTCCCACCAACAATGTATGAGAGTTCCTTTTTCTCCGCAACCTCGCCAGCATTTATCGTTCAGAGTCTTTTGGATTTTAGCCATCCTAACTGGGGTTAGATGGTATCTCAGTGTGGTTTTGATTTGCATTTCCCAGATGCTGAGTGATGTGGAGCATTTTTTCATATGTCTGTTGGCCATTTGTATATCTTCCTTAGGGAAATGCCTACTTAGCTCTTTTGCCCATTTTTTAATTGGGTTGCTTGTGTGGCATTGTCAATTATGCCTAAAAAAAGCAAGCTGTGCTTGTCGCAGTGAGATGGTGATTTGTAGGCCCAATTTTGACTAACACAGCCCTGTATCAGTCAGTTTCTGTTGCTTATAACAAAATACCTGGAACTGAGTAATTTATAAGAAAACAAAATTTATTGCTTACAGTTTCTGAGCCTAGGAAGTCCAAAGTCCAGGGCACACATTTGGTAAGGGTCTTGGTGGTGGCAACAGTGACAAGGGGACTTTCATGGCAGAAAATAGCAGAGCAGAGAGAGCAGAGAGATAGCTCCTCGTGTACTCTCCTTTTAAAGCCCACAGAACCACACCCCTGACCACCAGTTTTAATCCATTCACTAGGCTTGGTCCTCAGAATCTAATCACCTCAAGGCCCCACCCTACAATTACCATAATAGGATTTCCCACTGTCTTAACAGTCTCAATGGAGATAAAGTTTTGGGAGGACATTCAACCCAAGGCAAGCACCTTGCCTTTCTCACCCCAATCAGGGACAGAGGGCACAGGAGGAGAAAGGTGACCTCAACTCTCTTGCTGTGTCACTCAAGGGATCTTCCATTCAGTCAGCCAGCCAGTGTACAACTCTTAGATTAAGACCTTTGAAAACAAAATAAGTAGTAAGGAAATTTTCTTCCAGCAATAATGTGATATACTGACAATAAGCGTGTTTATAGAACTTGGGTTTGGCAAAGAGCACACACCTCTACTTATAGATGTCCAATGTCTTGCGTTTGTATCCTGTGAATGATTTACGAAGCATTTTCTTCTTTGTTGCCTCAGGATGGCTCTGAGAGGTAGGCAGAAGGGTTAGATCCCCATTTCCTGGGAGGGTAGGTACGATTAACCCACAGGTCCCCTCCTTGCTGTACTAGTGCTCCACATGCTTGTACTTGTGTCCATTTATGGAGAATGGTCTGGTGAGTTGTTCTACTGCAGCAGAGTGTGCTAATGTTCACCTAATGACCCAGAAACTCCCCTAGATTTCCCAGCTGCCCTTGCAATTAGTTTGGGACCAACTCCTTCTGGTCAGTGACCTGAGATAGAAGGCAACTAAGAGCCAGTGAGCCTTGCCCATCCTCCTCTCCACTGAGGTGGACTTGAGGCCACATATTCAGCTGACAGTGTAGCCCACGACCTCCCTTGGACTTGTGAGTGAGAAATAAGCCTTTCCTGTGTGAAGCCACTGGAATTTCAGGGACTATTCTGCTGTTTCATCACAGCATATCCTATCCCCATGAATAAAATTACTTACTTTCCAGACCTTCTAAGTGTTTCATTAAGAAATGTTTGCCCAAGAGCCGTTATAAATTGATAGCTCTGATATTGGAATGCTGAAACACTCTGGAAGACGATCAGTAACATTTCTGCTTATGAGTTTACATGGATTTTCCTATGGGCAGAGTTTTACAAATTAATAATTTCTTACCAAAATAATACATTTACACAGTGTAAAATGTCACTGGTGCTGTAAGGCTCATGAGTCATGGCAGCAGCAGCTCTCTGCCCCAGCCCTGTCCTCTCCAGGCCTGATCCTTCGCTGCTGTTTCTTCTGGCATGTATGTCCATATTTCTGAATAATACTCTTACACCAGCTGGAGCACACCCTTCTGTAGCTTTCAAAGAAAAGGTGCATGAAAGGTAAAATTTTTGATATCTTATTCATATAAAAATGTCTTTAGCTTGCCTGTGTTGCTGTTAATCATTTGACTGGATTT
Source organism: Cynocephalus volans (assembly GCF_027409185.1). Classification (NCBI taxonomy): domain Eukaryota; kingdom Metazoa; phylum Chordata; class Mammalia; order Dermoptera; family Cynocephalidae; genus Cynocephalus; species Cynocephalus volans. Next base: position 186,428,280 of record NC_084460.1, read on the forward strand.
GGAAGTGGAGATGAAAATAATTTCCTTCCCAGTCTATCTCTGGAAGCACATGCTGGGAACTATGGAGAGTGGGTGCCCTGGAAGATGAAACTGGGGTTAGGGATGGAGAGAGACTTACCTTTCAGTGTATATGGGTTTTTGTACTATTTGATTTAAAAAAATCATTTGTAGACACTTGCTTTATAAAACTTTAATCTTTAATAAGAAAACAGAAAACATGGCAACTATGAAGAATTTAAACTATCCCCCAATTTTCCACGTGTTACATTATATTTAACATTGTTTGATCCATATGAGCAATGTATTTAGTGCAATACAATAATTTTAGCATTAAAGGGGTTCCCTATAGATTATGGTATTATGTAAGCCCAAACATAATGACCATAACTGCATGATATAATAGAAATTTGTAATTTTGTTATCTCCAAGCTTTTAAAAAATTACTAAAGATTTGGAAATTTTAGGGGAGAGGAGTACATTTAAACCAAATATGAGTCATCAAAGATTGAAGTAAATTGATTTTAAATGGTCTATGTAATGAGATTCTTACTATTCACCATACCATCCCTGAGAACACCACCGCAGACCATCTCCACATATACCAGTCTGCTCTCACTGAGCTTTTCTCGGAATTTCACATTTCAACGAAATAGCAACGATGCAGAGACACAGACCTCTCAATGGATGATGCAAAATATGAAAGACGACATTTGCCTGAGGCTTGACTGCAACAACTGCATTATGTCAGACAGATCTCAGAGTTCAGCTACAATATGAGGAGGAAACCCATATATTTAGCCCATGTATTTTTTGTGATATGTGTTTGATTATAAAGCGCTCTAAGGCTTAATCCTTAGGCATTAGGGCGTTTTTAATCATACAGATATTCTTTGTTAATCTTTCCTGCTCTTCTCATTAATTGTGAAAAAAACATTGCCAGTGAGGAGCCTCTAGCACACATATACACACACAAAATGATTTAAGATGTTGAAAAAAGGTAAATTCCCATGATCACCTTGATCTAGAGAATGATTCCCACCCCAGGCTGAACACTGTAATCGCCTGGGGGCCTTGAAAAATATTTATACTTGGGTCTCTCCCAAGAGATTCTGACTTAATTGATCTGGCTACATCCTGGGCATTGGGAATTTTAAAACCTCTCCAGCTGATTCTAACACGCATCCAGGCCTGAGAAGCACTGTTCCAGGGAGGACACTGACCTCCAGAGACAGAAAGTGAAGGAGGTCAGTGCTTATCTTTGGTGGACCGTTGCTTTGTTTACCTTTCCAGACACTGTTGTCTTCATATGTTTTATTTATTCAGCAATATAGATTTTTCATTAATTTTTTTTGCATTTAATAGGCCTTATTTTTTTTAGAGCAGTTTTAAATAGCAAAATTGAGCAGAGGTACAGAGATTTCTCATATACCCTGCCCCCACATGGGCATATCAACATCCCCTACTAGAGTGCCACGTTTGTCATCACTGCTGAACCTGCACTGACACATTGTCATCATCAGGTTCCGTAGATCACATTATGCTTTGCTCTTGGTGTTGCATGTTCTGTGGATTTGCACAATTATATGATGACGTGTATCCACTGACATAGTATCATACAGAGTTGTCTCCCTGCCCTAAAAATCCTCTGTGCTCCACCCACTTATTTTTCTCTTCCCCCAAGCCCCTGGTGAACACTGACCTTTCTACTATCTCTATCCTTTTTGGCTTTTCCAGAATATCATATAGTTGGCATCTTACAGTATGTAGCCTTTTTAGACCTGCTTCTTTCACTTAGTAATATGCGGTTAAGTTTCCTCTACATCTTTTCGTGGCTTGTTAGTTCATTTCTTTTTAGCGCTGAATAATGTTCCATTATCTGGGTGTACCATAGTGTATTTATCCATTCACTTACTGAAGAACGTCTGGTTGCTTCCACGTTTTGGCAAGTCTGAGTAAAGCTGCTATAAACATCTGTGAGCAAGTTTTTGTGCAGACATAGCTTTTCAGCTCCTTTGGGTAAATACCAAGGAATTTGCTGGATCATATGGTAAAAGCATGTGTAGTTTTGTAAGAAACTGCCAAACTGTCTTCCCATCAGCAGTGAATGAGAGATCCCATTGCTCCACATTCCCACTAGCATTTGGTGTGGCCAGTGTCCTGGATTTTGGCCATTCTGATAGGTGTGTAGTAGTAGTAACCATTTATTAACTAATGTTTGTTGAATTTTATTTCTATTTACAAAAGTAATGCATGCTAAAACTGCTCCCAACACTTAATTTTTGTTGAATTTTTGGTGTAGGTTCTTTGTCTTTCATCTGCTTTTTTCAAGTTAAAAAAAGTGATATATATATATGAAACTTGAAACATATGTGCAGTTTAATGAATGATTATAAGGTGAACTCGTGAAACCATAACACGATCAACCAGAGCCCTAGAGGCTTCTTCTGTGCTTTGCCTGAGGAATAACTTGAGTTTTTGGATAATCAATTTATTGCCTTTCTTTACCAATGCATATATTCCTAGACAATATAGTTTAGTTTACCTGTTTTTAAAATTTTTTTTACTTTTATAGGTATAGTTTAATTATTTACATTAAGATAGTATATTCCATTGTGTACATGTAGCACAGTTGACCCTCTATATTGTTGATGGACATTTTGGTTTTTTGCATCTATTGGCTATTACGAGCAATGGGCTATGAATACTTGGTGATGTCTTCCAGTGCCCATATATGCTAATTTCTTTAGAGTAAATAATATATTCCTAGTGTGGAATTGTGGGGTGACATATATGTTCAACTTTAATAGAAAATATCAAATTGATTTCCAGATTGGTTGTACTAACTTTGTCCCGCAAGCAGTGTATGAGAGGTCTCATTGCTTTAAACACTCCGTAGCCATTGCGATCACCAAGCTCTTTAGCGTTTACCAGTATACTGAATGCATAACAGTATTTCCTTGAAGTTTTAACTTGAGTTTCCTCAATTAATAAAGAGGCTAAGACTGCGCAGCAGATTCTTGGTGGCATCGTGATGCATCTCCTTGGCTTACCAATGATTTCTTTGGGTTTGATTTTGTTCCTTTTCTTACTCCTTGGGATGGATTCTTACCTCATTAATTTTCAGCCTTTCTTCCTTTCTGTATACATATTCAAGCTATATGTTTCTTCCTATATACAGCTTTGGCTTCAGCCCCATGTTTTGATATGTAGAATTTTTATAAACTGTCCATTTAGAATATTATCAGATTATGAATGTGTTTATTACCTAACTTATGAGGATTTCCCAGGTTTGTTTATTAGATCACATTTGTTATTTACAACATTCATTTCTACCATTTTTTGGTCTGCCTATTCTATCAATTACTGACAGAGAATGTTAAATTCCCCCACAATCATTGTGGATTTTGCTCCATATACTTTGAGGACAAGTTATTAGATATGTATTAATTAAAAACTGTTAAACTTCCTGGTCTATTGAGCTTTGCATCATTGTGAGTGACCCATTTTAACTCAAGTAATGTTTTTTGCTTTACATGCTTTTGTTGATTTTAATATAGTTATATCAGCTTTATCTTGCTTATTTTTTGTATAATGTATTTTTTCCCATCCTTTAATGTACAACCTTAGGGCAAACTTATATTTTAGGTGTATCTCTTGCAAATAGCATAGTTAGATTTTTTTCTGGTCAGACAGTTTTTATGCCTTTTAACTAGAGGATTTAGTTTGTTTACATTTAATATAATTACTGATATATTTGGATTTTCCCGTTATTTTGAGCTTTCTATTTGTGCTCCCTATTATGTTTCTTTGTGTCTCCTATCTTGCTTTATTTTGGGTTTGGTTAATTGTTTTTTCTTTAATAGTTTGGAAGTATGAATTCTGATTCCGTTGTTTAAGTGATAACTGTAGAAACCACACACAGATACTTCTTTAATCAAAATCTAGAGTTAATCAATACCTTTATCCTCCTCTTGGATAATACAAAGAGCTTAAACATGTTAGTTACATTTACTTTCCCCCTGACAGGTTTAATGTTGTCATATATTTTAATTCTCTCATTTAAACCCCATTAGTTGTTGTTATTATTTTATAGTCAGTGTTTACTCACTTTTATCCATTTTAGACCTTCCATCTGGGATCATTTTCCTTCTGCCTGAAGTACATCCTTTAAAATTAACATAGAATCTGAAGTTAGTTGTTTTCTTCTGGTACATTAAAGATTTCATTGCAACCACGCTTTGGCTTTCACTGTTGAAGTTGAGAAAGCAGCTGCCAGGCTAACTGTTATTTCTTTGCTTTACTATTTTTTCCTTGTCTGGTATTCTGCAGTGTTACTATGGATATGAATTTATTTTTATCTATCCTTTTTGGGAATCACTGGACTTCTTGAATTTGCTGGTGCTATTTCTAAGGTTGTTGTTTATTATTTAAACTTAGGAAGCATGGATGTTTTATCATCTGTACCTGATAATTACAATATCTGAAGTCTTGCAGGTCTGCTTTTGCCATCTGATATTCTTCTTCATGGTGCCTTGTGTTCTTGTGTGGTTGGCTTTCTTTGATTGTGTGCTGTTTCTGCCTTTAAAATTATTTATGGAAGTGCCTGAGCCTAGGATGAAAATGCCTTTCTTTAGCACTGAGGTCTATTACCTAAGCATGTAGGGACACTACCAGTTTGGTGCAATTCAACTTCAGTCTGAGGTTTCTTGGAATGCCCCCGTGTGGTAAATTTGGGCTTCAAACCTGCCAAACATCTGACATTTTGGGACAGGTTTTCTTTTTCTTTTCTTTTCTCTTTTTTGTTTTCTTTTTCTGATTCATTAAGCATCAAAAGCAACATTTTCCACAGCCTATTGTGGGTGAGAGGGAAGGAACGGGCTCACCCTAACCCTAAGTGTGTAGTTTTTGAGGACTGAAGCTTATGTGCTGGTCTCCTAACAGACTCACAAATCTTTCTGTCCCCCCATCCCTGTGAATCTATCGAATCATAGTTTAATCTTGCAGTCTGGGGTAGCCAAAGGTAAAAGCGGATCAGAGTGTTTGGCGGACTTCTCTAGGATCTTGTGTTCCCTTAGATCTGGGCTTGCTTACTTATTATTATCTTGTCAACCCTTCAATGCATATTAGAAAATGTAAAAGAAAATTATACAGCATTTTAAATTATTTTCAGAGGAGGGTTGATCTCAATAGTTTAGTACAATGTTTTTCCATAGTATGTTCTGTGGTGATGGAAATGTTATATATTTGAGCTTTTCAATGTGGTAGCCCCTGCCTTCTGTGGCTATCGAGCATCTGAAATGTAGCTAGTACACCTGAGGAGCTGAATTTTTAATTTCACTTGTTTTAAAATTTTCATAGCCGCATGTCAGTGGTGTCTACTATATTGAATACCACAGCTCTGGTTTACCAGTTGTTACCAGAAACCAGAATGTCTGATACTTTACATCTCCTTTGGTTGAACAGATAACTCACAGCATCTAGCCCAGCTGCTAGAATCTTGGTGAAGCGTATCAGTTTTTTTCTTTGTGTTTACCAAATTTTCTGTTTGTATAAGGCTATATTTTTTGTATAATAAATAAAACACTCATTTTAAATATTACCATCATAAGTATGTAGAATGCTACTGCTTAAGATGAGTTACATCAGGGATAGGAGAGATAAATACTTTGTAGATATTTTTTGGTAACAAACTTTATTATTTTTATTTTTTCTTTCTTTGACCTTTTTTTGTAACAAACTTTAACACAATAAACTATAGTCTGCATGTCATCTCAAGGCTACCCTCGACAACAGACAAGCCCTGCACCTAGTCTTAGGGAAATATTTATCTAGAGGAATAAAAAAAATAAAAATAAAAAAGGAAAGCAATAGAAATATACATGGAGCAATTCTCCACCTGGCTGGTACTTCCAGTGCAGGTAGCATTTGGTATGTGAAGAGGATAATGAGGTGTCCTTGAGTGATACATGTTTCTTCCTGATTGTCCCACACAAGCATGTTGCTTGCTGCAGTGAGAGGAAAACACGTTGTGGGCAGGGTCCCTGTCTTGTGCGTGTTTGTGCCATTCTCCAGAACCAAGCTTTGAACTGAACCTGGGGTACTGCAGGTGCGCAGCAAAGATTTTCTGGGTTAAATAATTTTGGTGCTGTTGTCTTGAAATTATTAAGAAAACAGAAACAGCACAGAATTATTACTTCCCCCAATATTGTGGAGAATTGCACAGGTCCCAGCCAGCAGCTGTTTCTGGCTGAGGGCATCCTTCTTCCTCCCAGTTTCTCTAGGAACAAACTCTCACCTCTGTTGACAGGGTGGTCATGTGATCAGAAGGTCCTCTGATGCTTCTGCCAGAGAGCTACAGCAGTGAGAACCAGCTACTTTCCCCCGTGTTCCCTGCCCCTTGGAGAAAGCCTTCCAGTGGGAGGACAGAAGGATGCCAAGCAGACGCAAGAGATGCGAGAGATGGAGAAGAGGGTCTCATTCAACGCACATCTCCAGTCCCTGCTCTGAGGTCCCTGGAGCAGCCCGGGCTCTTTAATTCTTCCTTCCATTCCTTGAACTCCCCCAGTATTCTCTCAACACATTACCTTTCTGTCATAAATTATCCTGAATTGGGTTTCTGCCATTTGCAATGGACACCTTTTATCCTAAATTGTTTAAAGGAAAAAAAAAGGTGTGTGTGGGCAGGTCAGGGGAAAGAAAATTCCCACCAGTGTTGAAATCAGGTAAGTCAGGTGAGCATATTCTTTTCCATGTTCGTTTAGTGTAATTTTTTGTCCCTCTGTTTCTTCCGTGGTTTTCAGTGGACATTATCCTCAAATTCAAATACCAAATGCACTTCTCATCATTTGAGATGCACTGTGTTATTAATGAAAGAGAAGAATACCAGCAACATTTTTTTTTAAAAAAAACAGAACTTCTAGGGAACAGAAAATAACACAACTGTGTACTAAGAGATTCCAAATGTAGTGCCATGCTGACATTGAGGGATAATCAATTTTGTGGCACCCTTTGGATGGTTCAGGTGAACATGACACTGGGTCAGGCACCTGTTGTCTCCTGCTGTCTCCTAGCCAGACCCACTGCAATGTGGCCCATGGGGGAGGAGCTTGAAGTTAAAGAAAGAGAAGATGTGTATGTGTTTTGTCCTGTGAACCCGTGGCTGGAATCTCACCAAAGCAGTGGCAGGTGCGTTCCTGACTAGGGAGTGCACCAAACCATCCGGAGATGCTGGGGCTGGGGCTGATTGATTGGGAATACAAAGAGAGAAGCACTAAACACCAGCATGATCAGTCCAAAGCATTTATTAGGGGAACTTATGTGCAGAGGGGGCTGCATCTTATCCTGGCAACAGACAGTGAGACAAGGATGTCCTGCCTCGACGTGTCTGTAGTGAGGGGGTAGGGCATGGAGTTTATATAAACATTTAAGGAATTTGGCTCAGGGCTGGGGTCAGTTTCTTTCAATGTCATGGGCAACAACCTATGATATCTTTACCAGTGCCGGGGAATGTTCAAGGCCCCAGGTTTGTTCCAAGTTGGGAGGAGACAGCCAGCTGGCTGAGTCACAGAGGGGTCAGCACACAGAAAGAAGGTGGGGGCACTGGGGACCCTCAGCATGGGACTGAGGTCTTCCTTTTACTTTCCTCCTTCAGTTGTTTACATTTGCCCAAGACCTACTGTCTTGCTCCTCCCTCATCCCTCTGCAAATGAAATGTCTTTTTAACCTCAACACAGGAAACATGATTAAGATCCAAAAATCGACACGTTCACCAAAACTTCCCAGTAGCACTATTCATGCTAGCCCCAGCGGGAAACAATCCAGACAGTGTGATGGATCAGTTGCTGCGTGTTCGTGCAGCGGAATACTGAATGGCAAAAAAAGTGATAAACAGGCTCTGTGTACAGCAGTGTGGACGGATCTCACAAACATGATTTAGAGTAGAAGACAAATACAGAGAATAAAATGTATTTATAAAAAGTTCCATTCCATGATCTGGGTGGTTACTCAGGCGTGATCACTTTGTAAGAATTCATCCATTTGTATACTTGTAACTGTGATTTACGTGGATAAAAATGTTTAAAATAAAACCCAGACTGTAACAGGGAAAAAATACCACAAAGGAAGCAGGGCACTTTGGAAAAGTTCCCCAGGAAATGAAAGTTGGGTGAGCTAGTGGAAGCGTGGAAGTGACAGGAGAGAAATGGCTGGTTGGTATAGGGAGGATGAATTCTTTCCCTGGACTCCCCTGGGGCTTAGATATCAGCCCATCATTGGAATTTGGGCAGCGAGACTGCTTTATAATCAAAACTAGAGTTCTTTGAAGGATTTCCAAATAATTCAGCCTTCTGCTAAACTTCTAAAAAATGAACACTTAATCAGTTCATCAATGCTCAGAGATAGTGAAAGTCAAAATGATTTAGATAAACTAGGAAAATCAGAGCAAGTGCACATCTGTAACATTTAATAAACACACTCAGGGATCTAGTTGACCCTTGTGTCAGGCCAGAAATACAGAAGGGGATTTGTTGTTGTTCTGCTATCAAATGCCCCTTTTTAGCCCTATGCAAAATAGTGGTATCTATTTAGATCTGAACCACCAAGAAAATATTTCAGAGGGGGTCTTTCCCCCATGTGAAGTGCAAAATCAACAGATCCCATGGGGTGATGTGGCAGCGGTGCTTTCTTGCCTTTAGTGCCCCATATGGGCTTCTTTGCCAATTTTTGCTGAGATGTCTTGGTCTGCTCGGGCTGCCATAACAAAGTACCATAGACAGGTGGCTTAAATGATAGAAATTTATTTTTTGCAGTTCTGGAGGCTAGAAGTTCAAGTTCAGGGTGCTGGCATGGTCACGTTCCTGGGAAGGCTCCCTTCCTGTTTTCAGACTGCCACCTGCTTGCTGTGTCCTCACAAGGTGGAAGGGAGGGGCTAGCCAGCTCCCTGGGGTCCCTTTTACAAGGGCACTAATTCCATTCATGAGTGCTCCACCCTCATGATCTAATCACTTCCCAAAGACCCACCCATCTCCTGATACCATCACCATGGAGGTGAGGATTTCAACCTAGAAGTTATGGAAGGCCACAGACATTGAGACCATAGCAGGAGACAAGACCAAAAGGAGGACAGCCTCTCGCCTCCTTCCCAGCATCCATTCCAACTGGACATCCCATCTCGCTCGCTGACTTAACTTGTACAAAATGGTGCACTGCTTATTCTCCAGCTATTCTCCAGTTCCTCTTCTTCCTCAGATCCCCCAAATCAGGGTGAGCTAAGAGGTGCTCGGTCTCCCTGGGTTCTGGTTTCAAACCACTCCCCCAGGACTCAAGCCCCTCCTCTATGTCCTGAGGTGCTGTTGCTCGTGGCACCTATTTTCGGTACCAGCACATGGTGAGACCACAAGAGGCAGGCTTGTGTAATCTCAGTGGTTGAGCATGCTCAGTAAAAAGGAGTTTATGCCTTGAATGACCTCTTACTGGAGGTACTAGAGGACACCTAGCATATTTTAAGTGTATTCAGTGGAATTTGACCAATGAGCATACTCGGAAAAGACCAACTAAGCATGTGCTCAGTTATGTTACATAACTGGGAACCACCCCCTGAGTTGAATATTCATTAGATAGCATGAATATGTATAGAGACCCAAGCTATAAAAGTTGAATCCAGGAAGAAGGCGGGTCTGCTACTCATTCTCTCTGGAGCCAGCCACACTTCACCTGTGAGGTGTGTATACTTTACTTTTTGTGTTAAACTTGCCTTTAGCAGGCTGCTGTTTGCTCTTTGTCTGTGAAGTGTGTATTTCTTACTTCTGTATTAAACCTGGTGCAGCTGCCACTCAGTCTGGAGCGGGGCTGCACTTTCCCTATGAAGTCTGTTTTCCTTATTCTTTATGTTAAATTTGTTTTCACTGTATACTCTGCTTCTCCTCTTGAGTTCTTTCCTGTGGTGGGGTCAAGCCCCTGGTAGAGGATGGGGCAGGTTGAGGCTGGAGATCCAACCTCCGCAGACCCTGTCCTCTGGTATCAAGGGCATCTCAGGATTCATGGTGTTGACCACTGGGTTACATTTTCAGCTCCTCCCTCCCCTTCCCCCATCCAGCTGGTGACCAAATTCTGTGGCTAACCCCCGCCGCATCTCAACAATAGTGGTTCTCAAACTTAGCACATGCTGCAGTCACCCAGAGAGCTTCAGAACACAGGTCTCTGGCTCTCACTCCAGAGATTCTGATTTAGTTGGTCTGGGGGAGTAGCCTGGGTATTTGTACTTTAATAGTCCTCCAGGTGATTCTAATATGCAGCCCAGGTTCAGAACCTCTGCTGCAGAATCAGCCTCTTCCTCTCCACTGCTGTACTGACTTTCCTCGTTCCCTCCACAGTCTCTGTCCTCTGCACTGTGGCAACAGCCTCCTAACTGATCTGCTTATGTCCAGTCTCCCTATTCATGTCCACTGTCCTGTCCTATTGATATCCTAATCTAAAATCCTAACCCTGATGTTCAAATCTTGCCATAAGCTAGTTTGTGCCCACCTTCTCAGCCTTATCTTGCTCCACTCACCCCATACACCCACCTGTAAGTACATAGGTCTGCTCCCCATCCATCAACCTGCCTTGCACTTTCCTGGTACCTGCTGAAGTTCTCTTCTATCAACACTCAAGTGAGTCTCCACACCTCTGGGAAAGCTTCTTACATCATGCAATTATTAAATGAATCTCTTCCTTCTATGTTCCATATAGGTATGGATTTTCTATTCAAGTGAGACTGAGAGATCCTGATAGATAGGGCCTCTCCACTGCTTGTAATAATCAATCGTATCTCTTATGCATATAGAATGGCATTGGAGAAATTCCATCCATGGGAGAATTGGGAAATAGCCACTAGAGTCATTTTCTGTATTCTCTGGTTCAGATGAAGAACCCAGCTGAGAAAGACCTTTATTAACGTGGATGTTCTGGAAATGCTAAATAAATGAAATAATATATTCTGAACCTGAACTCCGGAGGCAATGGGATTTGAATCAGTGTTGGAACATTCATTCCACACCCTTTCCCCCTTTTCTTGCTCTACGCTAGAGGCTACAAGATAAAACTAATTTTGTGAGCTCCTTTGCAGGTAAGGGTACTCTTGGCAGAATTCTGACTGACGAGGTACAGGCAGAAGTCTCTGGGGAGGACTTTCTTGTGCTGCCTTCTCCTGTCTGCTGGAGGAAGAGCAGCCGCTATTCACCCTTAGAGACATGTGATAACGATGATGAAGCAGGAAGACAGAAGACATCCGCGAGCATTTGCATTGGCCTTGGACTATTTATCTGTAAGCTTCATGTTACACAAGAAAAATAACCTCTTTACTTGTTTCAGCTATTCCTTGTCAAGTTTTCTGTTTTTGAAATAAATAAATAAATAAATAAATAAATAAATAAATAAATAAAACAAACAAACAAACAAATAAAAAAAAAAAGTAAGTAAGAAAGTAAGTGCCTGGTATCTCTATCCTCTCTCCCACACATCTGGGAGAATGTTCTTAAACTAGCCTGCTTTAAGTTCATGCATTAAGCACAAATATGCACAACTTAACAACAATAAGATAATTAACAAGTATTTCATTTTCTGCAGTTCATTTTCCTTTCACGTCTTATAAACATCTTACACTGGATAAGAAAATGTACTGAGAACTTAGTAAGAGAACTTACTGTCAGCTGAGCTCTGGAGATGGCATGATGAACAGTCATAGCATCAATGGCAGTGGTGTGCTGGTAAATGCATGGTGGGGAGGAGACCTGATGTGTGCAATGGCCAATTTCTGTGGTGTAAATACTCCCACCATGGTTGATTTAAAGCTTCCAATAGAGACATAACTAAAGGAGGACTTGGGAAGAGATGTTCTTGGGAGTCCTGAGAACCGGCTGCAGCCCATCCTTGGGACTCAGTGCCCCTGAAGAGCAGGACAGAGCTCTTGCTAAAATCATTTTCTTAAAGATGAGCCTGAAAATACAGATTTAAAAGGGTTTTGATGATTAGATGCACCCCAAAAGTCTTGGCAAGAGCTCCACAACCTTCCCATTTTCTTTCTTTTGTGTAGTGCAGATTATGAAACACAGCATCCTCACTGTATTTTGGGGGGGAATTTAGCAGAACCATTTTTCTTATAGCTAAGTTTGGTCATCAATCCCGGGCTGACCTGATGTGTTCAGAATTAAGATGAATTATTTCTAACTTTAATCATTTAAAGTAACATTTGCTTTTGCTGAAGTTCATCTAAACAATTCTCTTATCAGGGAGCATCTGAATTAGAAGGGGACTCAATGTGGTCAAAGGCAGACTTTTTTTGATGCCAGTGAAGGTGCCTTGCCTCTGACACTCCCCTTCCCCAGTCCCACCCACTTCCTTGGTATTTTAGGAACTTGCCTGTCCTTATGGGGTCAGAGGTGAGATCCTGATTGTGCTCACATCAAGTTACAACTTCATTACTAGCACCTTGTTAAGTAGGGATTTGCTCTATCTCTATGCATTTAGCTCATGTTTCCTGTTATACTCTGAAAAAGTGTTTGCTAAGCAAATTAACAGTGTAATTGAGATCCCAGGGAGAATCCTTAAGGGATTAAGACCAAAGGCAAATTACAATGGAGTATAATTGACTGTTTAAATACATACCACAGGACCTTTCCCTAGAAACATCTTGCTAAGCAAATAATCTCTGTTGTTTTATACACCTAGAAATCATAAAAGCTAGATTTCTTTTTGCATTAATCTATAGTCCAGATTGACGGGATTTCACCCTAAATTATGTGAATGGAAGCTTTAAGTGTACTTCAAAGAATATTTACAGAAACACTATATTTTAAAAGGGTTACCTTTTTTTAGTCTTAAACAAGATGTGTAATCTTTCCATATGATTCCAACTTAAATGTGGATAAATCACTAATCAATTCACTTCTGTTGTTCAGTTTTCTAAAGTTTAAAAATAGCATTTATCTGCCCACATAAAGATTTGGGCATAAATGTTCATAGCAATTTTTATTTATAGTAGCCCAAATTAGAAAAACCTGAATGTCCATCAACAGGAAAATGGATAAACAAATTTTGACATATTCATACAACTGAACACTATTTAACAATAAATAAGGAATGAACTACCGATACATGCAACATGGATAAATCACAAAAACATTATGCTAAGCAAAAGAAACCAGACACAAAAGCATTCATGCAATATGATTGTGTTGAAAAGAATTCTAGAAAAGTCTAATCTCATCTACAGTGTCTGAGAGTAGAGTAGTAGTTGCTGTGGGTGTCCAGTGGCTTAAGACATGGACATCTTGGGTGGCTATTATTCAGCCCACCACAGTTCACCCTCAGGCTCCCAAAGATTCATGTCCCTCCCACATGCAAAATACAGTTCCCCTATCTCAAAGTTCCCCAAATTCTCAAACCATTATAGCATCAACTCAAGTCAAAAATCTCATATAATCAACTCAAAATCCCACATCTCATCATCTAAATCATTAAAATCAGGTATGGGTAAATCTCTGGGTATGACCCATCCTGGGGTAAAATTCCTCTTCATCTGTGAACTTGTGAAACTAGGAAGAAAATTCTATGCTTCTAAAATACTAAGGTGGGATAGGCATAGGGTAACAGTTACAGATATTCCTATTCAAAAGGGGAGAAACTGAGAGGAAAAAGAGAGTCACTGGTCCCAAGCAATTTTGAATTTCAGCAGAACAAACTCCATTAGGTTTCAAGGCCCTGGAATAATCCTTTGTGACTTGCACCTCCACTCTCTAAGCCTTTGGCTCTGCCCTCTTGGAGAGCCATCTAGTATACTCCCAAGTCAGGCTATCCCCCATGTAAGGGTTCTGGGGATTGATGGATTCTGGAGATTAGGAGGTGGGCATTCTTTGGGGGGCATTTTCCAGCCCACCATGGGTGGTTACACAGGTGTATAAATCTGTCAGAATGCATCAAAATATATACTTTAAAATGGGTGCATTCTATTGTAGGTAAATTATACCTTAATAACGTTATTTTAAAAATAAAAATAGGGTTGATTCTTCTTGCCATATTGTCACTAAGGATATTTTCAGAGTTAAATGGCTTAAATCCTACAAAGAAAATTGCCATGGAACATGTGGAATCAGTTACTATAATCACTACTATTATTTACAATAATTCTAAGTAAGATCATTCTTCTTTTTTCAGAGTGAACTCCAGATAGCGAGAGGCTCACTGAAGCTGGTGAACACTTTTTTGGAAACATTCTTTCCTGTGCCTTCAGGTGCAAAATGCAGTAAAAGAAAATATACTTTACCTCTTAGCACTTAAACCTGTCTGGGAAGCTCAACCTTGGGACTCTGAATTTGGTGGGATAACTTTGCTAAAGGCGGTGTTGTCTTCTGTTATTCATCCGCATATGATTTACATGGCTCTATAAAGGGAAATAAAGCACTTACTCATGGGGTTACTCATGGGGCTGTGTTCTAGAGGCTAAGTAATCAAAGAGTGCATGATGTTCACTTTAGTATGGGAATGGTTAGCTCCAGCGAGCCACAGTCCTATTCTACCTGGGAATTCACAACTCACTTCAGAGTTTCTTTTAGTGTGTTCTGTGGGTTACCTGTGCCAGAAGCATTCTGGTGTGTGCAAGAATTCCCCAGACTTGTTGAGGTGCACCTTTCTTATCCCCACCAACACCTACTAAATTGCAATTCATACAGTGTGGAGGCCTAGATTCTGCATTTCTTAAGATCTCTAGGTGATTCTAAACTCACTAAAATCTGAGATTCACTAGGCAAAACAGATTGAGAAAAGTAGTCAGGGAGGCAGAGGCAGCATCCTAGAAACCAACGGAAGAGCTTCTAGAAAGAGAGTGTTTATTTCCCCCCCGTCATATGATGCGACGAGATAGAGCAGAATGTCACTGGTAACCAGGAGGTCACTGGTGACTCAGCACGCACTGCCTCAGTGGAGTGAAACGAGGATGGGGCAGAAGGCAGTTCTTTGGGGAGTGAAGAGATATTAGCGTTAACCAAACACTTTGATCTTGCAATTCCATCTCCTGGTGTGTGCCCTGATCTCACATGAAATACTCATCCATGTGCACAGAGGTATGTACAATAATGTTCTACTGAAGCATTGTTTTTAATGAGAAAAAAACCCCAAGTTTTAAATGTCTACCAGTAGGGGAAGACTAAATAAACCAGATATATCAATGCTATAAAACTCTGCAGCATTTATAAAGAATGGGGTGGAATGCCCCTGGGAGAAAAAAGTAAGTTGTAATAAAGTTCCTTATTTTCACTGGCACCCGTGAATGTATCTAAATGTGGTGGAAAAGGTCTGAAGAGGGTCACGCCATGTGATTATTTTAAGTGACCTTCTAAGGAAGGGACAGGATTTAGAGTCAAATGTTGTCTTCTGTTAAAATACAACCTCTGGATAAACTCACCAGGGCTCCCATCCAGGCTTTGGCTTCTACTGGCTGTGTGACTTTGGGCATGTTACCGCATTTCCCAGAGCCTCGAGTTTCTCACCTCTCATATGCGAAGAAAATAACAGTACCTATGTGTTATAATACCATTGAGCAAAGTAAATATTTTTAATATGTGTGAAATGCTTAAAAGAAGCTAGCAAATAGTGAAAACTCCACAAATGTTAGCCGTTCTTACATTGGGGGTGGTGAGCAGTGGGGACTTCAGTGCTGGGTGAAGTGTCTGGATTTTAAACTGTGAGGCTACATTCAGTGTTTCGAGTGTAGTCAATAATAGCAGAGGTGGGAGTGCAGATGACCGTGTCAATAAGTTTAAGGATGAATGGACAGAGGAAGGCAGTTCAGGGAAGGGAAACCAAGCATCCACATTTAAACATCCTCAAAGCACTTCACAGTTGGTCACGAGTCTGTGTACTATGTCTAAGTCTGAGCTTGCCACACAAGTGTTCAGCTTGTAGAGCAACATCAACCCTTAAAATCCATTGCTCAACCGAGAATGCGAGTGACCTAAAGAGACATACAACAGGAGCAGAGGTTTACTTTAAAATCATGGAAGCTGGCATCCAGAGAAATTTATCAAGCATAACTAGAAAGCAGTTGAAGCCAAGGTGTTCATAACTTTCCTAAGTATTCAGCTAAAGGGGAACAGAACTGCCCTACAAAAAAGAGGGAAAAAAAGAGCATGATATTCTTTTTCACATTCCCCAGGTTCAGGATACATTGACAAGCTGGACGGTAAGACCAGAGAAAGCTCTGGTGGGCGCAAAATTAATTACTGACTAGCCACGCTTCTATGACATTGAGATATATCTTTGAGGAACACCTTGAACTAACACAAAAAATATAGTTTATTAAATTCAGTTGCACTCAAGTCTCTAGTGGACATTCTCCCAAGTGCCAGCAAAGGATGCTGGGTGGCAGGTGGGCTCTATAGCTAATGCTGAGATGTGCATCACGTTAAGACACAGGCCCCCCACATAGCCCAGTGTCACCATTAGCACATGCTTACGATTGTGGTGTGTTCACTCCTTTGTTCTGGCGTAGCAGAGGTCCACATCCTAGCCTGTGCCTGTGTCCAGATGGAGTTAGAATCTCAAGAAAGCAATATATAAGTCTTGAGACATACATACATACATATATATCCATAAAGAAATTATATCAACTAAATTAAACTACAGTAACAAAGCATCACAGAGTGCAGTAAGTGTTTTTAGTCCCTGAATGTTGTGGAGCACCTGCCTTGGGACGGAAGCTCAGGAGGTAACAATGCCTGACAGCTGGTGAGCCCTGGCTGCCCTGCGGGGCTGGCTGACTCCATCGTTGTCTTTTCCATCCGTATGACCTATGAGGAGGAACTCACTTTGCTGATGAGGAGTCTGAAACTAGGAAGTTAAAACCATGTGGCCAAAATCTCAGTTAGTAAACTGCAGAGCTCAGACCAGCTTGGAAGCCTCATGTCTTAACCAGCAAACCCTCCCTCGGGAAGCAACAGTCCAAACCATCAGAGACCAGAGGGAATGCAGACACCTCCAGGTGACGCTGGCCAAGGGCCAGAAGGCATCGGATGTCTCAGCAGTTACCAGCCCCAGCAGATGACACCTGAACACCAGACTCTCCCTCTCCTACCAAGATGCTACCTGAGACCCATGGCAATCGGATGCCACCCTGTGGATGAGGGAGGAGGCAGTTAACCCCTGGTGGACTGGGTTTACCCAGAGACAGCTGAGTTGACCTTCGGTTATCAATACCGAGTTTCTGCTACAAGGGGGTGGGGCAGAGCTTGAGATAGAGATTAAATTCAGATACACTAAACATAAAAATAGGGGATGTTACATCTGTTGCCCACCTGAGATTGTGGATTGAGACCCTGATACTTTGGAGCACTAGTTTAGGCCAGGCACTGTGCTAAGTGATTTACACTGATGAGACCATTTAATAATTACAACTGGATCAGTTGTAGATGATTATTATTTCCTCCTTTCAGATGAGAAGCTCGGAAATATCTAGTAACTTTCTGAAGATCACACAACAAATAATAGGAGAATCGTGTGTGTTGGGTTCTTCAGGTGCATTCTTCTTCTGAATTTTAAATGACTGAAAAACAAAAGTAGAGTCAGACATCAGACTATTAGCTCTACTCGCTGGGTAGTATGGTTAACAGAATGTCCTTGGTTCTGACCCTGAACTGGTTAATCAGGAGTTAACCATACTCCTTTATCCACCCGCTATCCAAAGTCTAGACTTTAGGCCTTGCTGAGCTCAGCGTCTTCAGGAAACAGACTCTGGGGTGGAGGTTTGCATGCAGGGGGTGTCTGGGATGGGGGGTGGGGTCTCAAGAACATCACCCATGAGGTCGGGAGGGAGGAAGATTTGGCAGAGGAGAAGCTGAACTGTGATGCAGACGCAGCTGAGTCCGTGGCTGGTCTCATGGAGAGCTCAGAAGCTTGGATGGGGTTTCAGAGAGCCGTGAATAAAGTTAAGGGAGCCAGGCCCTTGCGTCCAGTGTCACTGAGTCACTGGATGGAGCCTAACTCTAGGGAGGCGTGAAAGCTTGGTTAGGTGGCTCCCTCTGGCTAGGGACACTTTTGGGCTTTCCTTGTGCTTCTTCAATGCATTGATGGCACCAGTGCCAGCCCTCATAGTCCGTATGACACTACGTCCTGAGCCGTTCAGTGCATTCCTGTCTGCTGGGTCCCATTCCAGTAAGTCACCCGGGAAGGGCGTCACAATTGCCCCTGGAGTTGAACTATTTCAGGAACTGTCATTGCTCAGCCTACTATCAGTGTGAAGTCCTCATTGCCAGCCAGATGGTGAGTGACCCCACTCCCAACTCCCATTTCAGAGTTGGTGTCCTTGTTCCAGCATTGGTGCTGTCATCGGCCAGTCGCTGAGCTGGAGATTTGTGTGCAGAGCTGCACTGGGTGGGCTGTGCAGAACTGTGCCCAGCAGGGAGTGAAGAAAGCAGGATGTGCTGAGGGAGAAACTGAACAGCAACGGGGTTGAACAGAGGCCTCAGCCAACCTATGGGGAGCTGGGAGGGCAAGATGACTCTTCAGAGATGCCCTGAACTGGATATCTGGGGCTGGACCTTTGTATCCCAATGCCTGGTGGTCACTGGCTGTGGGCTATCCTGGGAGGGGAGTGACACTTTGGGCTATTCTTGAGGACATGCCCAGCTGTGAGCCATGCAGGCAACTCCAGGCGGGGGAGGAGGGGGCCGGCAGCGAGGCCTCCATCCTGAAGGGGAGGGCTGGGTAGCTCACCTCAGCATCTGCTGTGGGTCTGAGTGGGGAGCCAGACCTGCCAGCCAATGCGTACCCAGCCAGGCTCAGGAAGGAGCCTGCTCCGCCATGTACCCTGCAGATTAGAGAGCACAAATCCTATGTTACAAGAGAGAGTTCAGAGGCCTCCAGGCTTGGCCTGAGTCTGATCCAGGTGGGCTTCCCGTAGGGAGAACAGGAGCATGCAGAGCGCACAGGGCTCTGGCTGGAAGCAAGCCGGCGTGTTCTAACGGGTGGGCCTTGCGGGCTCGTCTCTTCTCCCCTTCTCTCCCTGGTTCTCTCCCCTGCCTGCTGGAAGAATGAATGAGGGGTGGAAGGGAGAGGGGACATGTCTACCAGACACTTGCACAAGGGGGTGGGGGACTGCTAGTCATATGGGAGAAAGAGAACGTGGTTCTCTCAGTTAAGCCCTGTGGACCGAGGCCCTCACTGCCTGCCTGCCAGAGGTGTTGCTGGCATGGCTCACAGCTGGGTAAGTCCCCAAGAATGGCCCTCAGTGCAAAGTTTCACTCCCCTCCTAGGGTAGACCATAGCCAATGACCTCTCGGCATGGGTACGTAAAGGTCCAGCCCCAGATATCCAGTTCAGGATGTCTCTGAAGGGCCATCCCACCCTCCCAGTTGATGCTTCGGTTAGCCAGCATCCACTCCTACTTCTTGAAAACACATAATTTCCTTTTGGAAAAGTGCTTCTCCCCCATGTGTGTGGCCTTGAAGGGCTGTCAGTCAAGGCGTTCTGCCCAGCTCTAGCCAAGGTGTGGGCACAGGACCCAAACGGGGCCAGGCAGGAATGGTCTGGCTCAAGGGGAATTGCGTAAGGATGGAAAAGGATCGTGGGAGCACATTCATTCCACCGATGGTGCCTGAACCGGAGGCTTGAGGAGTCCCTGCTGTGTGGACACTGGGATCTGGAGCTGCCTCCAAACCCAGTTCTCCAGCAACTTCCACTCTGAGATGCCTGGTGTTTTGCCCACACTCTGCTTGTGAGCCAGAGTTAGGTGCTGTTGCTTATAGTAGCCAAAGAGCCCACACGCATAGGGCAAGATGCAGCCCAGGAATGGGCCCCAGGGCACGAGCTCCTAACCGCCAGCTGCGGGTGGATTGGCTAAGAAATCCATCCCTGTTCCTCTGCAGATCTGCCATGTTGACTCTGGATGTGTGTTGCCTCCATTTACTGACTCCATGTGGTTTTGGAGAAAATCTCTTGCTGATAAAGTGAAGGGAGCTAGTGAGCCAGGTTTTCTTGAGAGGGAGAGAGATTCAGACTGGGGGAAGTGTCGTTACGCCTAAACAATCCTGATGAAGCACTTTCTTTCTTGATGATAAACCCAGATATCCATTCTATTGTAAAAACTGCTCTTCAGGCACAAGTTCCAGATGGCATTGGTGTTGACCACTGGAATTATGCGCATCTTCCGTCTGCTTTCAGTGTCTCAGATGCTACTGGAAAGTTATTGTAGATATTGTGGTAATGTTTGTTATGATCAGATATTTCACTTGCATTAAAACACACATGATTATCATGTGAAAATTTCTTCTTAAAATTTCAAAAGCAAATAGGACTTGATGTTCGAAAATGTTCTTTTCTTCTTCTGTTTGCTGACTGACATTTTCTTTTCTGACATGCTTTTCTGTGTGTGCATCTTATTTATGAATAGAAGTGAATAAGAAATGACTTTCCATTTTTCTTAGTGCCCTGGCCTGGGAAAAGATTTCTGCCTTTCACCGGTCTGGTGCTTGGTACATGCTGTTCCCTGAATAAAAAATCTCCCTTGAATGTGTTTTTCTCTCCACTAGAAGGGAAAATAAAACCCTTAATTTTCTTATTGGGGGTAGAATAAGCAAAAATGGAGCTGGTAAAAATTTTAGTCTTTTATTCTGGTTGACCTCTTTTCCCCAGCCAGGAAGAGTATTTGATTCTCTCTTTTAGGACATATAGTTGATAATCTATGATGCTGTAAAAGCCTCTTTCTATATGTAAATAAATATGTGCTTTTGTTTTCAACCGGGCCACATCATTCCAACTTCCAGAAATTTTCAGTGCAAGCTATGGAGAGCCACATACGTGTCTTCTAAATAGCCACCCCTGGCATGCATGCTCATATCCTTCAGTATCCATTAAGCACCTGTCTGGGACAGGTAGTGTCCTAGACACCGAGTATACCCTGTAAACACATGAGGCAATAGCTCTTGGATCTTCTGGAGTACAAAGAGTGTCCTGGCTAATTTTAGCTTGAATTATGAAAGTAGAAATAGAATTCTGTTTTATTCAAAAATATGGCTGGAGAAGAATCATTCATGGGTCTTATAATTAGTATAATTTACAGTCTTTTTGTGTGTGTTCCAATCATAGGGTGAGCATTCACAGAATTACTGAGTCACTCAATCTCACTGAGTAAAATGACAGGTGTGTGTGGCGGGGGTGGGGAACCAACCCAAGGATGTTATGAAAGTACAATTTTAGGTAGAATGCTTTCTCATTCAGCTTATCATCCTGCAGTGCCATCTGGTGGTTGCAGTGAAGGAAAACATTTCAACCTACACTGATAATTGTAGGGGAAACATTTGGTCCCCATATTTGTGATGGCCATGTAATTTACCCTCCAAACTGGGGTATTCTTGTATGTAAATATGGAAACTGTTAACAGTTTCCCAGGAAAACAATTATAAACTAAGACTGTCAAAAGCAAACCTGTATCAGATACAAGAATAAAAATCATAATGTATTGAGCATTTATGATGGGCCAATGCTTTATGTGCATTACTTCATAAATCCACACAGTAACCCCAGGAAAAGTGAGTCAGCTTACTGATTTTATCTTCACATTGTTGATGAAGACGTAGGGCTTGTAGGATTGCCAGATAAAATATAAGACGTCCAGATAATCAACAGTTTTTTAATATAAGCGTGTCCCAAATATTCAGATAAGGGAGGAATAATTTTAAGGATAAGTATGTCCCATGCAATATTTGAGACATATTTATACTAAAAAATTATTTGTTGTTTATCTGAAATTCAAATTTAACTGGAGGGTCTGTTGTTGTTTATTTTTTGCCCCCCTGAACCAGGCAGCCCTGGCTTGGAGAGTTCAGGTAACCTACTCAAGACCATAGAGATAGTAAGGAGAGAGTTGGTATTTGAAACCAGCTCTTGCCTAGAATGAAACTCGGGCTTTATGCTGTGTGGGGTATTCGGGAGACCATGATGCACACCCGGGCAGGAAGAGCTCACTGGAGTGGGGAGGGGCCGTGTAATTGTGCCCCTACTTCTATTTGTGTGTAGGAATGGACTATAGTTAGTAACAGCACAGTTCGTTTTAATTGAGTGAACTTCACAGAATTTTATGACCAAAAGTGCAGCAGGGCTGTAAGAAGAATAGACCCAGGCGCTGGAAGGTGTCGGGAATTTGAGATTTCCACATGGTGAAAAGTATATGCCAGCAGGGGCTTTGGGTGCTGTGCCATGGGTATGAGGGCTGGAGTGACAGGGAGCTTAGCAACGTGAGCTGTGAGGGACCTGGGAAGGCCTAAGGGGACTCCCAGGCTCACTTCTCCACATGGTGTCATTGAGGAGGGACGCATCCAAAGCCCCCAGCAAAGGAAAGTTTCTCTGTAAGGCTGGGTGGGGGTGGCTTGAGGGCTCAGAATCCTCCATCTACTCATCTGCTTGCTCTGTCCTCTCTGGGGTGTTGCTTATGGTGTCTCATTACCACTTCCACTCTCCAGTTGTGGAAAGGTGGGAAAAGGGAAAGAGGAGAATGGAATTGTCCTTCAGGGCAGGATCTACTCACAGCCCATTGACCAGAACATCAATACATGGCCATGCTTAGCTTCGAGGAGAGGCTGGGAAGTGCGGTCTGTTTTGTGACCAGCTAAAACGTGGGGATTCTGTTGCCATAGAATTGCGGACAATGGATGTAGGGGTATGCCAGCAGATGTGTATGGCACTATGTCAAGGCTATGGGAGTATAAACAAGCACACCTTGCAGCCCCTGAATTCAGAAGAGGCAGACAGCAAGGAGAGCATCTCCTCAGCAGGTGGAGATTGCCAGTTGGCCGATGAGATGGCAAGCACACAATAAATGCAGCGTGTAGACATCCAGGTGTGGCCAGCCAGCAGATCTTGGCTGCGGGAATTCATAAAATAAATAAATGAATAAAGAGGAGAAAAGAAAGTAATATTAAGCCAGCTCAGGACTTGAAATACAGATCAGCTAAAAGACCAGTCTTTTGGAGTTGTGGGATATTACAAAAAAAACCAACAACTCACTGACCCTGATTTTAATTTTTGAAGGAAACACACCAAGTGGTAGAAGAGAGTGAGACATGAGAGAAACGAGACCCACAACAGTCAAGTGGGCATCAGACTTTTTGGTGACTGTGGAGCAGCTGAAAGGGCCCGGATTCAGCTAACACATGTGAATGGGTTTCCTGGGACCCCAGTAGCAAAGTGCCACAGCCTAGGGGGCTGAGAACACAGCGGTGTGTTCACTCCCAGTTCTGGAGGCTGGAAATCAGAGATCAAGGTGTTGGCAGAGCCACGCTCCCTCTGAAATCTGTAGAGGAAGGTCCTTCCTTGTCTCTTTCTGCTTCTGGCAGCCCCGATGTTCCTTGGTCTGTGGCAGTGTAGTGCCAATCCCCGCCTCTGCCTTCACATGGCCTCCTGCCTGGGTCTCTTCCCATGTCTTTCCTCTATGTGTCCAAATATCTCCTTTTTATAAGGACACCAGTCACAATGGATTAGGACCCACCTTAATGACCTTGTTTCGACTGGGTTACTCTGTAAAGACGCTATTTCCAAATAAGGTCACATTCTGAGGTACGGGGGTAGGAATCCAACATAATCTTTTTTTTTTTCTTGGCAAGGCGTGGGGGTGGGGTGGGGATAATTCAGTTCCTAACAGCTTGCTTGATGAGTATTCATATCTGAAGTGTTGCCTTTAGCTCAAAATAATCTTTATGCCACAAGTGGTATACTTTGGGGTGGTATATTGTCCTTAGACATTAGCACTTCAGCCTAGAGCTAAATTATTTTTTGAATGAATGAATGAGCAATAAATATTATTACTAAAAAACAAATAATTTATTGACTCAGAGAGCTCTACTGAAGCGGGTTAACTCATCATGTGCTAGCCTCACTTACATATTGGTAAAATGCAGTTAATAACCTCCTGGGACTTATATAAGGTTAATAATGTAAAGCTCTCAGAGTGATGACTCAGTGTATTGTAAGTGCTCCAAAAGTGTTTGTTATCAATATTATCATCAGCTATCATTATTATACTGCCTATTATCATGATTTCTAATGTACCCCTATCCTCCCTTCAAGCAAGTCAAACATTACTCAGGCCTTGACTGGCCAAAGGTCCTTTGGGAAGTTGAGGCTGCTTGTGAGGCCCAGGGCTGAGTCCTGGCATGCCTTGGTGAACAGGTGCCATGTACTTCTCTCCACCAGAGCGCGAGTGTCACAAGGCAGGCACTTTGCTTGCCTACGTGCTGTCCCCTGTGGCTAGGAGACTGTCTGGTAAATGGTAAATGCTCTCTAAATATTTATTGCACAAAATTGGTGAGTTGTTCAACTAACCTGGCTGCGTGCCTATGGGTCTTAGGAACTTGTAACTGTACTTGATGTTTTTCTGCCAACACTGACTTAGTGGAATTGTTTAATGACTTAAATACTTGAGAGTGACAAAAAGTTACCTGCAAAGTAATAATAAGAAAATTAATTCTCTACACAAGCAAACTCACAGAACCAGGCAAAAGACCAAAATGGTTAACCTATAAGTCTAGAGTTCTTTGTGCAAATCAAAAAGGTGGTTGTCTAACTGAGAATGAACAGGAATAGAAAGCCTAGGCCATTAGCACAACTTGTGCTCTCAGTTCATTTTCTAAGTGAACTTCATATGGCACTTTTCCCCCTGGCTAGGTTAACCTAACGTAGTGACTTCTGAATGTGCGGAGTTTCCAGAAAAGTGTCGATGTCCAACAGACAAGGCAGCTCAGGGATAAAACAGTGTGGGGAAGGAGCAGTAGAGAAACACAGAGTGTAGATAAAGAACTTGAGCCAAAAAAGATTATTCCTATTAAAAAATGGATTTTCTTTCAACATTAAAGCACTGAGGGATAAAATATTTATAACTTAGAATTGATGATTATACTAGTCAAAATATAGATTTCCAGATACAGTCATTTTTTGTGGAGGAAGAAGGGACAGTGTCTTTGTCAGCTTGGGCTGTGTAACAAAGTATCACAAACTGGGGGATTAAACAACAGAAATCTATTTCTCACAGTTCTGGAGTCTGGAAGTCCAAGATCAAATTACCAGTAGATCTGGTGTCTGGTGAGGGCTTTCTTCCTGGCCTTTAGAAGTTTGCCTTTTTGCTTTGTGTTTATGTGGCCTTTTCTTGGTGCATGCATGTGGAGAGACTGAGATTTCTCTCTCTCTCTCCCTGTAAGGGCACTAATCCCATCATGAGGGCTCCACCCTCATGCCTAATCATCTCTCAAAGGCTCCATCTCTAAATACCATCACATTGTGGGGCAGGGATTCAATGTATGAACTTTTGGGGGACATGATTCAGTTTATAGCAGCAGCAAATAATGTGTTAGTTGTAAAAAGGAAGAAATTTCCATATGATTTTTTTTTTCTCTGTGGCTGTGATCTACTGAAGTTCCACCAGAAGAAAAGAAAATCACCACTGAGATTAGGAGAATTAAGTTTCAGGATTGACTAAATTGTGAATTAACAATTAATCTGAAGTAACCCTGATGTAACACATGGAGTTGCTTTGGATGGCTAAAAAGGATACAAATGTTTTTTTCAAGATGGCGGTGGCTGCAGCGGTTGGCGCGGAGTAGCTGAGGTGGAAAAGGCGGACACTGGGCCTCAGGCAGCCGGGAGACTTGTGGACCTTCCTCTTGCCGTCTCTTAAGGGAGGACCGCTGCTGGTGGCCGGTCGTGGGGGGTGACCGCCACTTTGCCCCCGGCAGGAGAGGCTGCCTCATTTACAGGCAACAGCTTTGAAGTGTGGAGCAGGAAAAGAACTGTTTCTTAGCTGCAAAAGCGAGTCTCTAAACAGGGAACACAGTGCCAGGGCTGCTGTGGATGCAGCCAGGATCCCAGAGGCCGGGGCCGCGCTGAAGGCGGCCAGCTGCCCTATTCAGGATTCGAGGTTTCAGGCCGGCATTAAAGAAGATTCCTGGGAGTGCCCGAGCCGCGCCGCGACTGAATAGCCCGAGGCGGCAGCGGCCGAGAACGGGGAAGGCGGCAAACCAGAGGCAGAGAGTGAACACCCGTCCTGGCACAGCACTGTGAGTGACCCCTGGCCCAGCTCTGTTTGGGGGGATTACGCCCACCCGGCTCCCACCACTCACCGCCCTGGGGCTGCCTCCATTTTCCCAGGTGTGGGCAGTTCCGCCCAGCTCGGCCGTCACTGAGCCTTCCCACTTGCTTGGCCCGGTGCGGGGCTTTCTGGAGCCTGCGGGCCGGCCTCCCCTCCCACTCCCTCTGCGGTTCTCTGGCAGGGCTGGTGGCGAGGGGCGTCCCCGGCCAATGTCGGGAGGGCAAGGAAGTACGGGCGGGCCGACTGTCACTCCACCACACCCTGGACTCCGGCCCCCAGTAAACTTCCCGTTATAGGGAGGCAGATACCATCTCTGCAGCCACCAGTTCGGAAAAAAGCCTAACCAATTTCTGGTTGGGAATAGTGTGGTAGGAGAGTTCCCAGGTCTGCTTGAACCTCCCGGAGAGCTGGCTGCAGGTGGGCGCTAGACTTGGTCTATGCCGGGGGGATACAAAGGTGAACAAGACCCGAGAAAGATCTACACAGTGCTACAAAGGCACCCAGACAGACCGGTCGTCTGTGCCTAGCAGAAACCTAGTAGACTTCCTGGGCGAGGCGGTGCTGAGCAGGGTCTTGAAGGCCCAGCTGATAGAAGAGGGGCGCAGAAGACACGCCCTAGCCCAACACAGTGCATACAGAGTGGGGAGATGTGCGACCTGGGAGGCGGAGACTCGACAGAAGCCACACACCCTGTGGGGTCGCCACTGCACAATCCAACAGCCTGGGCCAGAGCACATGGAACAGGGAGAAGTCCTGCACAGGAAGTGAAAGCTCAACAGAGATCACACACCCTGTGGTACGTGATCCACCAGCCCAGCAGAGTCCAAGCTGACCAGAAAGGTGGCTCCCCAGAGAAGCCCAAGACCCGAGGCAACCACACACACAAGGCACTAGAGGCCAACTGAGCAGTCACGGAGGGAGCCATACGAAATTGGCAACCACAGCAACATCCTAGTTAGTCATTAGTCGCAAACCGGTGGTCTGTGAAACCCCTTGCCACAATGAATAAACACCAAAAAAAGGATACCAGAAATACAAAAAATCAAGGAAGTACACCACCAAAAGTTAATAAATTTCAAACTCTAGATCCTATAGAACAAGAAGCCACTGAAATAACTGACAAGGAATTTCGAGTGATAATTCTAAGGAAACTGAATAAGATACAAGAAAACTCAGCTAGACATCATGATGAAACGAGGAAAAGTATACAGGATCTGAAAGAGGAAATGTACAAGGAAATCAATGTCCTGAAAAAAAATGTAGCAGAACTTGCTGAACTGAAGAAGTTATTCAGCGAAATAAAAAACACAACGGAGAGTTTAACCAGCAGGCTTGTCGAAGTTGAAGAGAGAACCTCTGAACTTGAAGATGGGCTGTTTGGAATAACACAAGCAGACAAAAAGAAAGAAAAAAGAATCAGGGACATTGAAGAAAATCTGAGAGAGATATCAGACAACCTCAAGCGCTCAAATATCCGAGTCATGGGTATTCCAGAAGGGGAGGAAAATGGAGATTCCATTGAAAACATATTCAACAAAATAGTGGCAGAAAACTTCCCAGGTATAGGAAAAATCACAGATCTTCAGATCCAGGAAGCTCAACGATCTCCAAACGTATTCAACCCAAAAAGGCCTTCTCCAAGACATGTTATAGTCAAATTGGCAAAACTCATAGACAAAGAGAGAATCTTAAAAGCTGCAAGAGAGAAGCGTCAAATCACCTATAAGGGAGCCCCAATCAGGCTAACATCAGACTTCTCATCACAAACCCTAAAAGCTAGAAAGGAATGGGATGATATTTTCAAAATACTAAAAGACAAAGTTTGCCAGCCAAGAATACTCTACCCTGCAAGGCTATCCTTCCGAAATGAAGGGCAAATAGTATATTTCTCAGACAAACAAAAACTGCGGGAGTTCACTACCACACGACCACCCTTACAAGAAATCCTCAAGGGAGTACTGGGTTTGGTTCCTGAAACATAACTACCACTGCCATAAAAACCTAAGAAAAATCAATACCCACTAGTATAATAAAAATGGCATCCATGAAGAGAAAACAAGCAAACAAAAACACTATCTACAACCTAAGGAAACAACAAACACAGAAACCAAACAGTAAATCAGAAAGCAAGGAACAAAAGACACCTAAGACAACCAAACAACCAATAAAATGCTAGGAATAAATCAACACCTTTCAATAACAACTCTTAATGTAAAAGGCTTAAATTCCCCAATCCAAAGACACAGACTGGCTGACTGGATCAAAAAGGAGGACCCAACTATATGCTGCCTACAAGAGACCCACCTCACCCATAAAGATTCACACAGACTAAGAGTGAAAGGATGGAAAAAGATTTACCATGCAAACAAAAAAGAAAAACGAGCTGGAGTAGCTATTCTTATATCTGACAAAATAGACTTTAAACTAAAAACCATAAAAAGAGACAATGAGGGACACTACTTAATGATAAAAGGACTGATCCATCAAGAAGACATAACAATCATAAATATGTACACACCCAATGTTGGAGCAGCCAGATTTATAAAACAAACGCTATTAGACCTAAAGAAGGAAACAGACACTAATACCATAATAGCAGGGGACCTGAACACCCCACTGTCAATATTAGACAGATCATCTAGGCAAAG
The DNA here is from genome assembly GCF_027409185.1 of Cynocephalus volans. NCBI lineage: Eukaryota > Metazoa > Chordata > Mammalia > Dermoptera > Cynocephalidae > Cynocephalus > Cynocephalus volans. The sequence continues at coordinate 186,457,029 of NC_084460.1, forward strand.
AATCAGTAGAGAAACACAAGATCTAAACAAGACTCTAGACCAATTGGAATTGGCAGATATCTACAGAACATTTTACCCAACAACCTCAGAATATTCATTCTTCTCAGCAGCACATGGATCATTCTCCAGGATAGATCACATATTAGGTCACAAATCAAGTCTCAATAAATTCAAAAAAATTGGAATTATCCCATGTATCTTCTCAGACCACAATGGATTAAAACTAGAAATTAATAACAAACGAAACTCTGGAAACTATACAAACACATGGAAATTAAACAGCATTCTACTTAATGACATATGGGTCCAAGAAGAAATCAAGCAGGAAATCAAAAAATTTATTGAAACTAATGAAAACAATGATACATCATACCAAAACCTGTGGGATACTGCAAAAGCAGTATTGAGGGGAAAATTAATCGCATTAAATGCTCACTTCAGAAGAATGGAAAGATGGCAAGTGAACAACCTAACACTTCACCTTAAAGAACTAGAAAAACAAGAACAATCCAAACCTAAAGTTAGCAGACGGAAAGAAATCATTAAGATCAGAGCAGAACTGAATGAAATTGAAAACCAAAAAACAATTCAAAAGATCAACGAATCAAAAAGTTGGTTTTTTGAAAAGATAAATAAAATTGACAAACCATTAGCATGGCTAACAAAAAAAAGAAGAGAGAAGACTCAAATAACCAAAATTAGAAATGAAAAAGGCTATATTACAACTGATTCATCTGAAATACAAGGAATCATTCGAGACTACTATAAACAACTATACGCCGACAAATTTGAAAATCTGGAGGAAATGGATAAATTTCTGGACACACACAAGCTCCCAAAACTGAACCATGAAGACGTAGAAAATTTGAACAGACCAATAACAATAAAGGAGATTGAAGCTGTTATCAGAAGGCTCCCAACAAAGAAAAGCCCAGGACCAGATGGATTCACAGCAGAATTTTACCAAACATTCAAAGAGGAATTGACACCGATTCTTTACAAACTATTCCAAAAGATTGAAACGGACGCAAATCTCCCAAACTCATTCTATGAAGCAAACATCATCCTGATACGAAAACCAGGTAAAGATATAACCAAAAAAGAAAACTACAGGCCGATATCCTTGATGAATATAGATGCAAAAATCCTCACTAAAATACTAGCAAACAGAATACAGCAACACATATGTAAAATTATTCATCATGATCAAGTGGGATTCATCCCAGGGATGCAAGGTTGGTTCAACATACGCAAATCAATAAATGTAATACACCATATTAATAAACTCAAACACAAGGACCATATGATCATCTCTATAGATGCTGAAAAAGCATTTGATAAAGTTCAGCACTCATTCATGACAAAGACCCTCTATAAGTTAGGTATAGAGGGAAAGTATCTCAACATAAATAAAGCCATATATGCCAAACCCACTGCCAATATCATCCTGAATGGAGAAAAGCTGAAAGCTTTTCCTTGAAGAACAGGAACTAGACAAGGATGCCCTCTCTCACCACTCCTATTCAACATACTGTTGGAAGTACTAGCCAGAGCAATCAGAGAAGAGAAGGAAATAAAGGGCATCCAGATTGGAAAAGATGAAGTCAAACTGTCCCTGTTTGCAGATGACATGATCCTATATATCGAACAGCCTAAAACCTCTACAAAAAAACTCTTGGAATTGATAAATGATTTCAGCACAGTAGCAGGATACAAAATCAACACACAAAAATCAGTAGCATTTCTTTTCTCCAATAGTGAACATGCAGAACGAGAAATCAAGAAAGCCTGCCCATTTACAATAGCCACCAAAAAAGTAAAATACTTAGGAATTGAGTTAACCAAGGAGGTGAAAAATCTCTATAATGAGAACTACAAACCACTGCTGAGAGAAATTAGAGAGGATACAAGAAGATGGAAAGATATCCCATGCTCTTGGATTGGAAGAATCGACATAGTGAAAATGTCCATACTACCCAAAGTGATATACAAATTCAATGCAATCCCCATCAAAATTCCAAAGACATTTTTCTCAGAAATGGAAAAACTATCCAGACATTTATATGGAACAATAAAAGACCACGCATAGCCAAAGCAATGCTGAGCAAAAAAAATAAAGCTGGAGGCATAACACTACCTGACTTTAAGCTATACTACAAAGCTATAATAACCAAAACAGTATGGTACTGGCATAAAAACAGACACACTGACCAATGGAATAGAATAGAGAATTCAGAAATCAACCCACACACTTACTGCCATCTGACCTTTGACAAAGGCACCAAGCCTATTCACTGGGGAAGGGACTGCCTCTTCAGCAAATGGTGCTGGGATAACTGGATATCCATATGCAGGAGAATGAAACTAGATCCATACCTCTCACCGTATACTAAAATCAACTCAAAATGGATTAAGGATTTAAATATACACCCTGAAATAATAAAACTTCTTAAAGAAAACCTAGGAGAAACACTTCAGGAAATAGGACTGGGCACAGACTTCATGAATACGACCCCAAAAGCACAGGCAACCAAAGGAAAAATAAACAAATGGGATTATATCAAACTAAAAAGCTTCTGCACAGCAAAAGAAACAATTAACAGAGTTAAAAGACAACCAACAGAGTGGGAGAAAATATTTGCAAAATATACATCTGACAAAGGATTAATATCCAGAATATATAAGGAACTCAAACAACTTTAAAAGAAAAAAACAAGCAACCCAATTAAAAAATGGGCAAAAGAGCTAAGTAGGCATTTCTGTAAGGAAGATATACAGATGGCCAACAGACATATGAAAAAATGCTCAACATCACTCATCATCCGGGAAATGCAAATCAAAACCACACTGAGATACCATCTAACCCCAGTTAGGATGGCTAAAATCCAAAAGACTCTGAACAATAAATGCTGGCGAGGTTGCGGAGAAAAAGGAACTCTCATACATTGTTGGTGGGACTGCAAAATGGTGCAGCCTCTATGGAAAATGGTATGGAGGTTCCTCAAACAATTGCAGATAGATCTACCATACGACCCAGCTATCCCACTGTTGGGAATATACCCAGAGGAATGGAAATCATCAAGTCGAAGGTATACCTGTTCCCCAATGTTCATCGCAGCACTCTTTACAATAGCCAAGAGTTGGAACCAGCCCAAATGTCCATCATCAGATGAGTGGATACGGAAAATGTGATACATCTACACAATGGATTACTACTCAGCTATAAAAACGAATGAAATACTGCCATTTGCAACAACATGGATGGACCTTGAGAGAATTATATTAAGTGAAACAAGTCAGGCACAGAAAGAGAAATACCACATGTTCTCACTTATTGGTGGGAGCTAAAAATTAATATATAAATTCACACACACACACACACACACACACACACACAAACTGGGGTGGGGGGGAAGAAGATATAACAACCACAACTACTTGAAGTTGATACGACAAGCAAACAGAAAGGACATTGTTGGGGGGGAGGGGGGGAGGGAGAAGGGAGGGAGGTTTTGGTGATGGGGAGCAATAATCAGCCACAATGTATATCGACAAAATAAAACTTTAAAAGAAATAAAAAATAAAAAGGATAGAAATGTGACAGATGTCCAGTTGCTGTGTAAAATGACTTTTTCTTTACCCTCTTAGCTTTAGTACCTGAGGCCTGTGAATTAAACTGACAAAAGACAGACTAACAGGAGAAAAAGGTTTATGTCATGTGTGTATGGGAACCAGCAAAGGAAGCAGCTAGCTCAGTGAGTGTTTAGAGTTAAATGGTTATCTACCTAACTTAGCACAGGAGACAGGACAGGGGGAGAAAGGCTTCTTAAGGGAAGAACAAATAGGTTTTTAGGAGAACAGATGAGAGATAAGAAAGCTTATGAAGACTGTTGCCTGTGCATGTGTGATTGATCTTTCTGTCTCTTCAAGGTCATAAACTCCCTCGCAGAAGGGACTCAGGGTAGGTTTTATTCTCATTCTCCCTTCTGGGAGTAGATCAACCTTGAAGAGGAATTTACAGCAGCTTCATTTCCCAGAAGCTTCTGCTTTTAGATAGGTAAGGGAGATTCTGGAAGGCTTTCTTTGTATCTTTTGAATCTCAAATGTCTTCTGCTTAAAATAATCTTTATGCCAAAGTGGCATATTCTGGGATGGTATATTTTGATCCTCCTCACTGGCAGGGACAGCATTTCCCCCTATTTATTTGCTTCTAGGTCTTAAATATGTGACTGACGTCCTCGGTTGGTACCTGTTATGCATAGACACCCATGACTCTGAGTCTCCTGATGCGATTAAAATGTAATGGGGAGACAAGCCAGATATTCGAAAAGAGCTGTTAGCAAAGCAGACTGTCCAATATGGTGCTGTGCATCAGGATTCTGGGACGTGATCTTTTCCAGAAATTGTCCCGGTGCCCTGAAAAGTTCCTTTGTTCATCTCTGAGGAGCTGGGGGTGGGGTGTTGGAGGTCCCCAGGACTTACCAGTTCTCAAGCAAATGTTCCACGGGAAACTGTCCTTCACTGTTAAAGGCTTTCACACTCCTCAGGGCTTCACTCTTAGGCCTTTTTTCTTAAAAGGACTTGTTCTTATAGAGGTCGAGGTACCCAGTTTGGAGAAGGAACCGGTTTCACCAGCCCCTGGGCCTTTGCTGGAGTCGAGGAGGAACCGGGCTGGTTGGGCAGGAAGGGGCCTGTCAGCCTCCAGCTTGTCAGAAGGGAACAGCTGGCCAGGGCAGGGGCTGAGAGGGGTCTTGGCTCTGAAGGATTTGAGAAAGGCTTAAGTAGTGGAGGCCTTATGGGGAGGACGGTCTGGCTCTGGGGCCTTTTGCGTTCTCAGCCTAGGGCCTGGACTTCCTGTGGTTGGCTGCTGTTTGGGGCTGGCTAATGATTAACCTGGAATATTCCCCTGGGGTGTTCACACCTTCCTGGAGTGTGGGGCTTATGGTGGAAGCCACTTCTGTGTTTATAGCCAGCGTGTGACGTGACAGAGCGATTTCGTAAGGGACTTCCTGTTACCTGGCAAGGAGGGATCAGGATTCTTTGTTGGCCAGACAGAATTTGTTCCTGTGTTTGTGTGGAGAGAGGACAGCAGCCAGGAATTCTCCTGGAAAGAGAGAACCATTGCAGAAGCCCTGAAGAGGAGATTTACTGCCCTGAGGTAAGAAGACTCCAGTCTGTGGCTCTCCGGAGAGGGATGTTTGTCTCGGACTTCCCTACGGGGCCCCTTCAGCCCCGAGGAGGCTGTTAGCTGGCTGGGACAGTCACACACATGATCTTTGTTTTTCAACTTTCACAGAGTTAAAAATTAAAAGAGTGGGCTGCTCTGAGGGTTCAGAAATTGGAGATTTCTCATCAGTGAGTGTCACTTTCACAGTCAGCTGTTCTTGGGGATGTGTTGAAAGCTGAGACTCGGCTGGAATTTTGGGGGTCAGGATTCAAAGGCTGGAAAATTACTGTGACTCATGTTGTTCACTGGACAAAGGTGTAAATGCCATTTCCCCCCTGGAATGAGAGAGACTTATGGAAACTAGGATTGGTCTGAAGCCTCTGGAAGTTCTGAGAAGGCAGGCCCTGAATGTAGGGTGGCCCACAGAGCTGGGGTCTTTGGAGTGTAAGAGAAACATCGATGCTTCTCATTTAGGTGTGGAGATGCTGAGCAAGCCCCTCACATGGCTGTTGTGACAGCTGATTTCCACCAACCCTGAGAAGCCACTGTCCTCTGTTCTTTTTGGTCTGGGCATCTTGCTGGTGTGTAAAACAGGAGGTTTGCAGGCATTTTTGGAGATTACAGTGTCAAACTATTCCCCCAAACCCAAAAATAAGGGGTAATTAAGTGAGATATCAGATTCAGCAATTTTCTTCCCAAGGTGACTGGTTTGTGGATTCTGACAGATCTTCTGAGTGTTTTTGTTTTGTCAGAGCAATAAGAAATTGGTGCGAACGAAATCCTTTGTTTCATACAATTTAATAAGATTTAAGAGTTTAAGAAGACCTTGCAGTTTTTCAACTAGAAGTAGGCAATTCAAGTCTTCCATAATGAAATGAATGAGAAGGTGAATCGCAGGTCCCCATTAAACTCCCCACAGAGATATTAACTCACAATATCTGGCACGTGCCCTCATTTAATTAAAGCAACTTGTCTGATTTCAGTTAAACTTGAAATCAGCATTATGGCCAGGTTCCAACTGCACACACCCTTCAAATACCATCCCTCACAAACCCATGTCTGTAGACTCCTCGCGACTGGGTGCCTGCGGCTCTCATGGCGTCCTGCACGGCCGCCGGTGGGTTCCACTGGGCTCTGAAGCAGCTGTTCTCTCCTGCAGAGAACAAGGAAAGCGGCCTGTGAGGACGTTGGTGGAATGGGGTGTTTAACAAATTGAGTGACCTTTTCTTAGGCTGGAGCCTGAGTCACCTGGTTATCAGTGACTAGAAGTGTTTCCTAATGGACCTTACTCTACTGCTGCAGTGTCAGAGACGCTGGGCCCACACTTCACAGTGCCTGCTTTTGGTAAGTGTGTGACCTCTTATAACTAGATGGCCCAGCGACTCCTTCACGATCTGCAAGAGTCTTGTGTACCTGGTAACTGATGGAATAATTTACTTTTCAAGTCGTGTTCACTGGACCTTGAAAATTGGTGAATGATTTATTTGGCACTTCATAATTCTGGATCTTGGATCAGTCTTGAAAGGCTGTGATTTCATTTTGCTTTGTGTACAGTGGCTATCCAACTTGCTGGTGAGGCATAGTTTTATGGATTTACTGAGTCTATTTTAGATCATTGCAAGGGGCTGGGTTCCCCGATGAAATGGCACTACAGCACAGATATTTTGAGCCTTAAATTATGGACATGAGTAGTTATAGTTGATTGCACATGCTAAATTTTGCTTTTCAAAGACATGAGAAAAACAAAGGAGTGGGAACCCCACAGTCCTAACGAGCTGGGAATACCCAGTAATGCGCTTTACCATGCGGCGTGGGCATGGCCTGAGCCTTGTTGCTGTCCTTCACACCTGCACTTGGTGGTTTTCAACAGCAGGGATGAGATGCCTGCAGACGGAGGTGTAGTGGTTGGTTCCAGTGCCTATTTCAGTTTTCCTGTTTCTGTTTCTGGGTTGGCTGTGGGGTCTGCCTTCTAAGGCCTGTCAGAGAAGAGAGGAGACTGAAGCCTTGGCTGGGTGTGCCAACACTTTATAAAGTCCTGCTGGGGGGTTTTGGTGGGACCTGGAAACTCACATTTTGGAGGAATGGGATGGATTTCCCCAGTAGGGCTGTGGAATCTGTGTGGACACCAAAGCCAAAGTGGGAACTGCCCTAGATCACAGGCCTACGCATGTTGTGGTCTGGAGGAATGTTTGAATTAAAGAGACCCTTCCTGAGGCTAAGGAGCGTTGTTTTTGCAGACAGTTCATGGTATGTTAAGGACATAGGTGATTTAGCCCTAAGTGCTCCAGTAGGACCAAGCAGTTGTGGTGAGTGCCTTCAGTAGGCCTGTCTCGGAGGAGAAGAAAAAGCAAAAAGAAAAAAAGTACAGGACTGGAACCCTCCTCACCCAGTGAAGGATCAAGGGGTCAGAAGGAAAGGCCAAGAGATGCACACAACAGAATCCTCGCATGTTGGCCTCAACAGTCGGCCAGGCCTTACTCGGTCTACCCCAATCTTCCCTAACTCTGACCTCCCCAACATCCACTCAACCCTCATTCTGCCACGGACCTGTTTGGCAGTTCCTCAAACATGCCAGGCATGGTCCTACCCCAGGGCCTTTGCACCTGCTCTCTCCTCTGCTGGAAAGCTCTTCCCGCAGATGTGCATGTGGCTGTCACCTCACCTCACTGGGTTTACTGAGCACCTTCCTGGGAGCCTTTCTCTGACCTCCAGTTTGAAGTAGTAGCCAGCCCACCCCCTGCTGACACCCCTGCCCCTGCTTTATTTTTATCCTCTCCTCTTGCCACCTTCTAATAGGCTTTACAGTCTACTTACTCATTTTGTCACTTGTCCTCCCTTTTGAGAGTGTAAACTCATTGGGGCAGGATTTTTTTCTCAGTGACTGACATGAGCAGCACTAAGCCCACACTCTATTCCAGATAGTAATTCAGCAGTAAAGCTGTATCATCTTCATCCCAACACTTATAAGTGGGCTTGGGGGGGAGGTAAGAAAATTTAATAGAGTGATTCTCGAAGTGGAGAAAGCACCAGCACCACCGGGGGGCTTGTTGTTTAGATGCAGGTGGTGGCCTGGCCCCGGAGTTTCTATTCAGCAGGTCTGGGGTAGGCTGAGCATGTGATTTTCCCAACAAGCTGCCAGGTGAGGTGCTGCTGCTGACCACACTGGGAGCCTGGTCTAATCTGTTTGCCGACACAAACGTATCTCTGAGTGGCAGACACTCCTCAGTGACGGGCTGTTACCTGCTTGCCTTATTTTCCCAGGGTGAGCGAGACCATGCGGAGATGGAGGGCAGCTGGAAGGGCATCCTGACCATGCTGGGCATCCTGGCTGGGCTGGCAGGTAGGGGCCACCTGAGCTTGGGGTACAGTTCATGGGCATCAGTGTGGAGTGTGGGTGGAAGACCACTACCAGAGCCAGAGCACATGGTTGCCGGAGGGTCTTCCATGGGCATTCCCACTGAGTCCTTCCTGTGGCGAACTCTTCTTGGGAATCCATTTCCTACTGCGTTGACTCCAGTGACCCACCATTGGGTTGTCACTTTTCTGGGAGTCTGTCTTTGGTACTTTCCCGCAAGCTGCTGCATCTGTTGAAATGTCCCCTCCCCCACCTGGTCTTCACCTCTTCAGTGTCCATCTGGCTTTCAAGGAAGGCCCAGCTCAGGCTCACCTCCTCCCGAAGCCGTCCTGACCCTTGCAATTTTCAGGGTGAAAATCCAGGTTTCTATTTATTGATGGGAGAGGGATCTATTGAATGGGACCCCTCCCTGTTCCTCAGAACAGCTCCTCGTCATCCCTGAACTCTCCTGGGGTGTCCCTTGGAATGGACTCAAGGGTGTCCAAAGCCTGGGTCTCTCGGCCAGAGTCTGTTTTGCAGGAGACAGAGCATGTGGACTGTGGGGTTACTGGAGTAACTAAAGTTTATACAACCAGTTTTAGTTTAATTAGGTCTTGTCTAGTTTCCATTGCTTCAGGAGAGTTAGTCTTGTTTTCCCAACTAGGTTATAAAGCCCTCCTGTATTCCTTATTGCAGAAGTTTGAAGGCATTGTGTTGAAGAATAACATCCACCCGGAAAAGTGCACAATGCCATGAAGGTGCAGCTTGATGAATTTTCACACACGCTGACACCAGGAACATCCCGTGAACAGTGCCCTCTGAGTTACTCCCCTCCCCCCTCCTCCCCCCAAAGACCATTATTCTGACTTCAAACTGCATAGACAAGTTTTGCTTGTTTTGTTCTTTATGCAACACATACTCTATTTTGGATGGCTAGACAGTGTTTTTAAAAGTCTGGTCATGACAACATTGAAAAAAAATAAAACGGAATAGGAAATATGAGTGTGTTGTGACCATTTCATGAATTTTTGTTTTTGGGTATATTTACACATTAAGTCTATGAGCACCAGGCTGTGGTGTTAAAAAGTATTTGGGGGTAAAGGCGTTTGGAAGCCCCTGCCTTACAGTTTGCAGTGCCAAGCATTTAGTAGGTGCTTGTCAAACATTTGTCTGTAGAGTGGAGAGGAAAACACGGCCCCTGCTTGTGCAGAACTTATGAACTGATCGTGGCTGACAAACCACCCCCAATGCACATTTTAGGGATAGGGCACCACACAGGCCTATTTTAGCCATGGCTGCAAGAAACTCTCCCAAAGGTTTGGTGGGCAACTGGCAAGCTCTGGGTCCAGTTTTTCTGAGTAATTTTTTTTCTGAAGAAGTTGAGTCTTAAGTACTGTTTTGCGGGCAGAGAGGCTTTGGTTCAAGGCCTGGAGGTGGTTATTTCAAGAGGGGAGACATTAATACGGGCTCTTTCTAGAGCTCCAGGGAGATGGGGTCCATTCCAAGAAACTGAGCCCACCTATGTTTGTCTTGGAAAGTCTTATGGGTGCATTCATTTTCCTTTGTAGACTTGGCTCTGAACAGCCAAGGGCAACCTCCATGTGAGAGCAAAAATAAACACAAAACCAACCCTGCGACAACTGCCTCAAAGTCGCTTCCCTGCTTTGAGATCCCATTATGGGATAATTTAGTCTGCATTGGGGGCCTGGGAAGACTTCCCTGAGGAGCAGATTACTGGGCAGGAGTTGAGGAGCCAGCGCACCTGGCACTCTAGGCTGGTCACAGCCTGTGCAAAGGCCCTGGGGCCAGAAAGAGCTAGTGAGTTTGATAAAGTAAAGAAGCCCAGTGACCTGAGGGTGGAGTTTGGGACAAATTGAAGCTGAAGAGAAAGTTGATATGGGGCTAAACTGGGTCTCAAAATATGATAATCAAGGACTGTCTGGTCTTTCTCTTAAAGGATGGAAGTATTTTAAACAAAGTCTGGGTTGTGGAGGTGGGAGTTGGGGGAAGGGTACCTGTCTGGATTCCTGTTTTGGTGGCAGTGGTGGCACAGCAGTGACACTGGCTCCTCCTAGCACCATCAGCAGGACTCAGCAGGCAGCTCCGACCTTCCCCAAGACACCCTCTCTTTCATGCCCCCACTTCTCTGTGAGTCTCCGTATCTGATGTATTTGGACTCTGTGTTCTTGCTCTGAAGATGCATCTCAAGGCCGCTGTCTTCTGCTTTCCACTTTATTTCTGTTCCTCCTTCTGACCTTTGGTACACCTCTCCAGCCCTGCCTTTCCACTCTTTATAAGACAAGGTGAAGAGCTACAGGTGTAGCAAGGGAAGTCGGAGAAGAGGAGAGGGAAACTAAGAGGGGGCAGGGGCTGTAGATCGTCATGTCCGCGATGCCAGGGAGATGACCACCTGCTGCTCCAGGAGCTGAGCAACAGCCACCACAGGAGAATGACACTTGCATTTAGGATCAGTTGCTGGAGGACTGGCAGGAGCCACAGAGGCTGGCAAGCGTGCTGCCCTAAGAGTGATTTAAGTTTTGCAGCTGTTAGGAGGGAGTGAGTCAAAGAAGGCTTTTCAGTTTAGTGTGGCAGCCAGTCACTTACTCAGAGATGTCTGGCAGGGTTGGAGGAAACACAAGAGGGAGGGTGGAAATGTGAATGTGGGACCTGGACAGAGTTGGTGTGCATGAGAATCTTCCAAGTGGATGAACTCCTACCGGAAGACCATGTAGACAGGAGAGGGCGGGACATAATGTTGGGTGACAGCTATAGATGGTGGCCTCGGGGAAGTTTCTGGTGGGCGCATTGGGAGGCACTGATCTTTCCCAGTGCTCTGCCCGCAATTTGCGTCTTTGCTCTACAAAGTAAAAGGGAGAGTGCAGAAGAAAGGGAGGGTTTGAGTTGAGGTAGGTGACTGATTAAAGGTCTTATTTACATTTTTCTTATATTTGCTCTGTGTGGGGCACGGTTTCACATGCCACAGCTGATAAGACACAGAGGAGAGAGGAATGAAGTACCAGGGCCTCACATTACCTGAAATACAGCTTCTGAGTCAAAGGCGTAGCTGGAGGGCAATTTACTTGTGGTTCCAGCAAGGACTGCAGGTGACGTTGTCAGGAGAATTTGGTGCTCAGATTTTGGTGCTTTCTGTTTAGTTTAAAGGTCAAATCAAACTCAAAGAGTTTCCCTCTCTCCCCTCCCTGGCTACAGAGTGGCGTATGTAGCCTAAACGTATTTTATGATTCCTTAGTCACATGCACAGTCTGTGCAGTGTTTAAAGGCTGGCTTTTTACTGAATAATCTCACCACCTTGCACTAGACAGTGGAAAGAGCAATGGCTTCAGAGGGGTTTGTGAATTCTGCTGGAGTTGCCTAGGCTGGGCCCCTTAAAGGACAAGCCTGGAGCTCACCCATCCTGGTACTCCCTGCACCCAGCACAGCTGGCTCGTTCATATGACACTCATTGACACAAGGCAGGAGGGGGAAGAGTGTTGTTATCACACCGTGGAGTTTGAAGCACACCTGTCCTTCTTTCCTCAGGGCATAGATTTAGCTATTTTTTTTCCTTTTCTTTTCATCTTCTTAAAATGCAGTTCAGGGGTCATGGAAAGGGCTGAGTTGGCACAGAGGCTGTGGTTTCCTTGGGGAATCATTTCCTTTCCTCAGGCTTTTCTTAAAAAAAATTCCAGATCAAAGAGATCCTGGATCAGGGAGATCTGCCCCAGAGGTCAGGGAGAAGACCCGATCTGAGTTGCTTTTTAGAGTCACATTTTCTCTCTCTCTCTCTCTCTTTTTTAATCATGTCCAGGGATAAAACAAAGAATAGAGATCATGTTTACCCAAACACTGAATTAGTCTTAGTGAATTCTGACCTCCCCTTAGGGCTGCCTCTTTCCAGCCAATGGGTCCCCTTCTTGACCCGGGTCGCCTTACCACCTGTCCTACTGTCAGGCCCTGTTCTGTGCGGCAGTCACTCTCCTATTAACATGTTCCTGCAGAGGCAATTCCATTCCCACAGTGCATTCTGGGCACTAGGTCAGTGAGTTAATGTGTGTCCACCAGTGTGGTTCCTCCTCAGAAACCCTTAGGGTGATAATGAGGTGCTTTCAGAACCTGCCTTACCACTTGACCTTACACGGTCAGAAGGAAAGGGGGGCTGCACTCAGTGCATATTGCAGGTTAGCTGGTCAGCCACAGAGATCCTACAGCCCCAGAAGGGAACAGGAATGTGTTTCAGCCTTACGCAGCAGGCATGGCTGAGAAGAAACCAAGGTGTGTGGCCTACCAGGGGGTCTTCTTGCTATAAACTCTGAGTGACATCAGAGGGAGAAAGAACATGAAATTCAGAGTGGGAAGGTCTGAGTTTGGGTCCCAGGTTGACCACTGTGATTGCAAGGCCTGAGAATCACTAGTGGACGGCTGGTTCCTTATGGAGGCTCCACCGGAGAATCTGCTCTACGCCTCTCCTCTGGCTCCTGGTGGTGGCTGGAGGTCCTGGGCGTTCCCTGGTTCATAGATGCAACACATTAGTCTCTGCTTCCATCTTCACACAGGGTTGTCCTCTGTGTGATTCTGGGGCTCAGCTCTCCTCTGTCTTCTCTTATAGGAACACCTGTGATTGGATTGTGGTCCATCCTAAATACAGGTTGATTTCAGCTTGAGGTCCTTAACTAATTATACCTGCAAATACCCTATTTTCAAAGGTCATATTTTGAGGATCTGGTGGATATAAACTTTTGGGGGAACACTGTTCAGCCCAGTGTAACCATGGAGTGATGGAGGCAGAGTGAAAAGGGGGGCATGGCAGTAGCTTTGTGTCCCCTGGAAGCTCTGGATCTACTGGGGAAGGCCTGGTGTTAGGACCAGTGAGACCTGGAGTCTGAATAGGATGGACATCCCAGGGGGTCACAACTGGTAAATACAGGAGGGTCAAATTGCACAGTTGATTTATGTAGATTAATTCATTTATCGAGCTGAAAAGTTCGTTGTCTTCTAGGTTCTGGGTCCAGTTCTGAAATCATAGAAGGTCCTAAGAATGCAACGGTCCTGGAGGGCTCGGAGGCCCGCTTCAACTGCACTGTGTCCCAGGGCTGGAAGCTCATCATGTGGGCGCTCAATGGCACTGTGGTTCTGAGCATCACGCCCACGGAACCTATCATCACCAACGACCGCTTTACCTCCGCGAATTACGAGGTGGGCGGTAACTTCATCTCTGAGATGATAATCCATGATGTGCAGCTCAGTGATTCCGGGCATATCAGGTGCAGCCTCCAGAACAGTAACCGGGATGGATCTGCTTTCCTTTCAGTCCAAGGTGTGTATGCAGGTGGCTCCAAAGTGGAGCATCTGGAGTCCATTGGGTTCAGTGTCAGAGGGATGGACGGGACCTTCTGAAGTTCGTGCCATGTGTGATGACGCATGTGGTCTACCTTCAGTAGGTGTCATGCTTACAATTATTCTGAACTGGCACATGTTTAATTGTTGGTTTACTTGTACCTCCTTTCACCCTCCCTCTCTGCCTTCCTTTCTACCTTTTCCTCCCTTCCTTTCTTCTTTCTTCCACATATGGTCTAGAGTTTCTTCCATCTTTCACATATGGCCTAGAATTATTCTCAACTGACTAATGTTTGTTTTGCTGTTTATGTCCTCTTCCGTTCCTTACTTTCTCCCTTTCTTCTTTCCTTCCTGCTTCTTTTCCTTTCTCCTTCCATCTTTTCTTTCCTTCTTTTCTTGTTAAGATGCTTAGAGATGGGTTTTTATCCCTTCCCCATCTAATCCATCTCAGTATTTAATAACCTTTTTGGATATATATTCCTGGAGTTCTTCTGGGGCCAGCTCAGGCACTTTTCTTTGATTTAGATACAGTTGACAATCCTCCCCTTTCTCTAGTTTCTCATATGCTTGACTATATTTCTTTGATTACATCATGTATCAACTTTGAAGCATGCTTTAGCTTTCTTCTCTTCCCAGCTGAATTTACCTGATCAATTTCTCTGCCCTGTCCCCAACTACAGTGGTTATCATAGTCTAGGTGTGTGTTCACCAAATGTACCAAGTCTTTGAGAGAAAAGAAAAGGGTAAACAAAGTTTATAATAATGAATGACTTACTTTTCATCTTTAAAGGTAATTTTGAGATACTGAAGATCATATTACATAGTGAGAAAATAAAAGGATGCTTTACAAGGCTTTGGAAGATTCCTATGAAAATTTAATCACTTTGCATTCTTTAAAAGTGTCTATACACTATTCATAGATCAGTTGGAACTAGTAGAGTTCCTGATTTCTATGCCAGCATTTCTCATGAGACCACATTATGTTTTTGAAATTATTTCTTATACCCATTTATTTACTTGTCTAGGAGAAATTCCCAAAGATTCTGTCCATATTCATGTTGATATCAAATCAGATTTGATAACATCTGGTGGAGAGGCATGCCTACTTATTTCTAATTTCACTTTTAAAAATACTATTTTACTTTAGAAATTTAGCTAAATTGGTGTGTCTTCACTTTTGTGTGTCTTTAATTTTGTGTGGTTTTATTAGAGGCACAATGATATGTTCTAAATAAGTGATTTTATAAGACTGTCTGAGACTGTTGGTCTCATTTGCTTGACCAGATTCTTATCGTAATGATTTGTGGTATAAGGGAAAGAACACAGGAAAAGGAATCAAAGATAGGAATTCTGGTTTTGCTTTCATTGGTTACCCACTGGAGACACTTGGCTCAATTCTTCATCTTTAGAAAGGGGATGAGGCTTCCCTGCCCACCTCAGAGGTGTGCTGTGAGGACCAGGTGAAAAAACGACTGAGGATGGTTTGAAGACTCCAGAGTCTTGTTTGACTCAATTATTGAACATGGTGCTAGGGAGCCTGAGTGGTCTAGTGGTTAGTTGTGTAGACTCAGGAGCCTGGGTTCACATTCCAGCTTTATTACTTACAAAATTGTGTGGCCTTGGACACACTTCTTAATGAGTTTGTGCCCTAGTTTCCTCATCATAGGGCTGCTGGGGTGTGAAGTGAGTAGGTCTATGTAAAGCCTTTAGCAAAGTGCCTGCCTTATAGCAATTACTGTATGGTTATTTGCTTTTATTTATTGTGTTCCCAATAAAAGCATGCCATTGTGTCAAGCATTTAAGGGTGGCTCAAAGATGAATAAAATAGACATGGTTGCTGTCCTCAAGAACCTTACCAGAGGAGTGGAAGATGCAAGTTTCATAAATAATAGGGGTGAAATACAGCTGTTGGCAACTGCAATGGAAGGGAGACAAGCTCAGGCTCAGATTGAGAACAGAGAGGACAGAATCAGCAAAGCTTTCATGATGACTCCATAGAGAAGGTGCCATTTGTGATGTGCCTGGAAGGTCTGTAGATGGTGGGCTAAATGGTAAAGCAGGAGAGGAGGGCACTCCTGGGTTACGGAAACAACACAGCATCACAGGCATGGCTTACGATTGCTGTACGTATGGCATGTCAAATTCATAAAGCCATGTGGTTTGTAGCATATTTCCCAAAGCTGTAAATCTACAAATTTGTCTGAATACCCTAACATGCATTTTTATATATTGGTAATTACTGTAGTTTTTGGTTTCAATACAGATGGAAGAGCAAGCATCTGGGGAAGTTAACGACTTCTCCAAGATCATGTGGATGGAACCCACAGAGCCGGGACAGAACTCAGTCATTTCACTCTGGTTCCATTGGTCTGAATGGCGCATTGTTCTTAGAGGAACAAATATTCTCAGAGCATCAGGGTCAAGGGGAAAAGAATCTTGAGTAAAGAGGAAACACCCGTGTTTTATTATCCAATGATTGTTTTTTTCCCTCTCCGTATGTAACAACAAGAAAAATAAAGAGAGCCGACATACCTCCAAATTGAGTCATCCAAAATCTATGTGAATATTCTAGTAATTACTTTTGTATGAAGTGTTTTTCATGCTATTGGATAACCTTTGTGAAAGCCAATACGGAAACGTTGAATCCCAGTTGTGTACAGAAGAGCAAAATGCTTCAAATTGCTTAGTTGGTCCATTTAATGTCCAGTCCATTAATTAATCACACACTATACTCTAAACCTCTCGTGGTCTGAGGGTCAATTCACGATCTTCTGTTATTAATGGAGTCAACACCATTCCTCCCAGTTTCTGTCATCTTAAACCTCCTCTCTTTCAAACAAAACAAAACAATGAACAACAAAACAATGAAGAACAAACACAAAACCCTTTAGATTTAAGAGACAAATCCTTTCTCCACTTATTGTGGTATTTACAGTAGCCCTTGAATTAGCAAAGGTGCCTACTTATTCCAAGAGAATATTCAGGAGGGGAATAAATGGAAATCTAACATTTCACAGTTACAAAATCTTTCAGAGCTGATCTGGTTCAGTGTGGTCTGGGGACTCCTGGGAGTACCCTTAGATTTTTTCAGGGTGGTCTGTGAGGTCACGACTGTTTTCATAATGTTAGTTACCTTTTTTGCTCTCATTCCCATGAATGCACAAGGGAGATCTCCACTGTACATTTGCAAGGTCTGCATTATCCGGTGAGCCATCATTTTCCAAGTGACTGAAGTATAATGCTACAAAATCATGCAAGGGTAAAAGATCCATTCAAAATGTCGGATAGAGCAATGGATTTTAATGTAACAGCATGGGAGTTCCTTGATACAGTTTCAGGTTCCATAGTGCAAGTAACCTTTAAGAAACCACTACTTGCTGAGTTTTGGTATAGTATCAAAGAATACCCACTATTATCTGAAAGGGCTATTAAGTAGTTCCCACTGTTCCAACTATCTGTGTGAAGTTGGATTTTCTTTACATCCTCCAAAAAAAGCAATATATTTCAAAAGATTGAATGAAGAAGAATATATAAGAATATAGCCAGACATTACAGAGATTTACATCAGTATAAAAAAATATTACTCATTATTATTTTTTGATTTAAAGATATAATCATTTTTCATAAAAAATATCTGAGTCTATATTAACGTGTAATGGGTTACTATTGTTATTTTTGAATAAATATTTAAAAATTAATATTTTAATTTCAAATATGTTAAACATTGATAGATACAACCCACCTAAATGAAAGATCTCCGGAGTCTTCAGTGATTTTGAAGAGTGTAAAAGGCACTGAAACAAAAACATCTGAGAACTGCTGACCTATTTAAATCATCCCATTCAATAGATCAAAAACAGAGCCCAAAGATTTCAGTCACTTGCCCAAGGTGATGACAATTTTGTGGCAAAGCCAGGGTTGAGAATTGATTTTTTGATTCTTAGTTCAGTGTTCTTTCCATTATACCAGGCTGTGGGGAGTTTTAGCATGTTTTAATTTGAACATTTCAATGTATGTATATTTCGCTAAGGCTGTGTCTTTACCAGGGCTAATCCTCAGGTTATTCTAATATTAGCAAAAATAAATATTATTTTCATATAGGATATTTACAGTGTGAATGCTAGCATATATAAGTGGGTTCTCAAGAATTTAAAAATGGTTTACCCAAGTAAGCTATTCTGATACCTGATTTGTGTTAGTTATTTCTGTGGTTTTATTAGATTTGATTTTGATTTAATTTGTAGCAAGAGACATATTTTAAGGCAATTTCACAGGAAGTTATGTCTAAAATACATGACTACCAAAAATAAATAAAATGAATTTGACTGACTAAAACTTCAAGAGAGACTTGCTTCCCATGAGACACTGGGATGCGTCCTCCTTACATTGAAGGGAATGTAAAGATTGCTTCCCTTCCTGCTTTTGCTCCCAGGACAGGCCAAGACAATTTTTATCTCCACTTCAGTGACTGTGTGGCTTCCTATGGCACGTGCATCTGCCTTCTATTTCCCATGTAATTATTTTCCCCTGGATCCTGGTTCTTGTTTATTTATTTTCTCTGTAATTGTGTGGTTTTTTTGTGTGTGTGAGTAAGCTCACCTTCTTCTGATAGCCTGGCAGGTGCAAAAAAGACAGAGATAAAACCTGAGTTAATGTTTCTTGTTACAGACACAGCCTCTTTGGGCTTGGGAAAATAGATCTCATGAAATGTGATTTGAAGCAAAAATTAAAAAAAAGAAAAAAGAAAAGAAAAAGAAAACCTGGCACTGAGAGGCACCGTCATTTCTTCTCTCTTTTCTTCTTCAGTTATGGGAGAGTTGCTCATTTCCAGTGATAGTCTTATAGTCATTGAGGATGAAGCTTGTAATGTTACTTGTCGAGCAACAGGCTGGACCCCACTCCCGAATATTTCCTGGGAGATCGGTGTCCCGGTGAGCCATTCAAGCTATTATTCTGTTCCGGAGCCTGGTGACCTCCAAAGCACAGTGAGTGTCCTGGCTCTCACGCCACAGGGCAACGGGACTTTGACTTGTGTGGCTGACATGAAGAGTCTACAGGCCCGCAAGTCTGTAACTGTAAACCTTACTGTGGTTCAGTCTCCCCTGGGTAAGTGAAGACTTTCTGCTTTATATCAAATAACTTATTATTTCATGCTCATATTTTATGTCATGCTACTTCATCAGCAATGCCTAGGAAAATCAGATGGTGACCTTGATTTCAGATAGGGGTAGTAATAAGGGCAAATTTCATGTGCTGTCAGCTTAATAATCCTGTAATCTTCTCTGCTTTTCAAATTCCAAGTTTTTCTCTCCTTTTTAATCACATATGAAAACTCTTTAGAATCTTGCCAATTATTTATCATAAAAGAGCATAAAGTTCAGAGATAAATACTTGAATTAAACATTTTTCTCTAGCTTTTACCTACCATTGTTCTAGTTTGATCCCACCCCCTAGGCCAATATGAAGCAAGTCCTAATACTTGAGGAGAGTGTTCAGGTCCTGCCCTATTTCTTCCAATCTTAGTGGAATTATGATGCTTCATTTACTAGCAAACCCACAGTAAATTTGAAAGCACCAAGTCAATACATATCGTTTAACTTGACTAAGTGACATGCCTTTAAAGTTTAGATACCCCAAAAGAATCTACTCTGGGGTCCTTGGCATACCAGAAACTCTAACCACATTCCTTGAATAGACCCACAAAACTTGTGAACTCTGAGTTGGCCTGGATGGGGTGGGGCTGCTGGGAAGGGCTAGAGATTTACTTTGTTTCATTTCATAAAAGAGGAAGGGAGATTGAGAGAAATGCTGTGCTTTAATCCAGGTCCTGTAGCTGGATGGAGCAGAGATGGGCCTCTGAACTAAGAAGAGCTTTTCTCTTGGTCCAAAGCTTTTTCCACTGTGGAAACACATTTACTGGAGATCTTGCAAAGTTTGGAAGAAAGCTCCAGCCAAAGCAAAATAATAACAATAACAATAATAAACAGCGCCGTATATAGCACTGACCAGGAACTGTTCTAAGCACTTTTCGGATATTAACCAAATCAACCTGTACGACAACCCTATGTGTGAGTGCTGTTGCTACTCCTATTGTAAAGGCAGGTGACAGGGACAGTGTTTGGATTTTGTGCATGTCCGCAGAGTTAGAGAATAGCAGGGGCAGCTCTGTCCTCAGAATCTGCTCACCTGTCAACTTCACCACTGTGTGAGCAGCCACCTAGAGGGTGTACGAGTTTCCTAGGGTGTATGTAACAGTGTAACTGCAGACAGGGTGGCTTAACCAACAGGAATTTATCGTCTCAGAGTCCTGGAGGCTGGAAATCTGAGATCAAAGTGTTGATAGGATTGGTTCCTCCTGAGGGCTACAAGGGAGAATCCATTCCATGCCTCTCCCCATTTCTGGTGGTTTGTTGGCAATCTTTGGCTTTCCGTGGCTTGTAGAAGCACCTCCTTGATCTCTGCCTTCATCTTCACATGGTGTTCTCCTGTTTGTCTTACGCCATATACACATTTTTGAAGGGTCCAGGCTATTTTTGCAAGATGCCTCTCAACTGGGATTTGTCTGAATTTTTTCAACATACTTTGATTTAGGCTAAACATTTTTGGAAAGATATAGGTAATGTTATGTGGGCATATGATGACAATTTTCTTCTTCACTGGTAGTAAGTTTGATCGTTTGGTTAAGGTGGCATCCCCTGGGTTTCTCCATTGTGAAGGTAACTTTTTGCCTTTTATAATTAATATGTAATCTGTGGATACTGTGAGAATATCCTGTTTCCCTACAGTCTTTCACCTAATAACTTTTGCATTTATTGGTAAGTCATTGCCTGAATCAATTATTTCTATGGTGATTGTAAAAGAGTGTTTTCCTGCTTCCATCATTCTTTCCGTATTTAGTAGCTGGCATTCTTCTGTAGAGAAGAGGCTTCCCTCTCCATCCTTCCTTTTCTTATTTTTATTTTTCAGAGTTTTTGTGCGGACTCATTTTTGTTCAATACCTTATAATCCATTCCCGTCATTATTCCTTTCAATGCTCAGCATGCTCCAGATTTGGCCACTAGGACTTCCTTCAAGCTGGCTCTGATGTTTATTTGACATTTCCCTATTAGTTTCTGAGCACTTGGCCCAATAAGGCATTCTAGACTCACTTGGCACTTCTCCTGTCCCAGCCTGGAATCAACTGTTTCTCCAAGGAGCCAACCCAGTTTGCTTTTAAGCTATTTAAATATGATAAAGTATGGTCTGGGATTTGGAAGAGATGATTAAAAAATTCCATTAGCACCAAATGGAATAGAATGGGCTGTTTAAACCACACATCTTAATGAGGTAATAATGCAGCAAAGAGCTCTGGACTGATTGATGGTACCCTATAGAGATGGATTTTAGAGATTATCTTGCCTGTAAATTTTTTCTTTTGTAGGTTAAGGGCAAAGAAAGGAGCACTTAGTTTCCCTTGATCAGATTTGATTCAGCTGAATTCTTCTTAGGCTGGGACTAGTGCCCTAACTATGGCAGCTGGAGGCATGGTGGCTGGAGGAGGATAGCTCAGGGGGTGTGTTGCCATGCGTCTTACGTTATTGGACTCATTTGGAAAGGGTAATTTGTTTCTAAATTATTCATCAGGATCCAGAGCAGCTGCTGGCTGGCTGCATATTGTGTGTTTTATGCAAGTTTTATTAGCTGAAGACCTCATTACAGCCCTGGCTGGCAGAACTGGTTGGGGAGCAGGTGACCAGAAGCTGAGGAACAGTGCAAAGTTTGCAGGGAGCCGTGACTTAATAAGGCTGAGCCCATGCAGGCTTGTTCAGGTCCTGCCACCCACTTCCTAAAAATGCAAGGAATTTGTTTCCATTTATGGAATGTTCTCCCTAAGTCGTTGAAAGAAGAATGACGATGGCAAGCCAAAAAGTTGTAGGAAGTACTTATTGGTTTATAGTTCAAAAGGTGTCTTTAAAGAAAAGCATATTGAGAGGGCTGGTGCTCATCTTCAGATCTGTTGTTTAGAAAATCAATTTTTCTCAATTACAGCAGCCACACAAACCTCGAGCACTGCAGATATGTGTAAAACTAGAATGTGAAAGCCCCTCCTGTCCCCGTCTTGAAATCAGCACCGTAAATGTCATCTCTGGCCCTCTGGGTTGTTTTACTTGTGTACTTATTTATGTAGAGGTTGCAAAATAGTTAAAATTAAGGAATATTTCTAGGACACAGGAGCACCTTGTAGAGCATAGTGATTCCTGGTTATAATCTCATTTTTGTGGGAAGTAGCAATTTCAGGGGCAGAGAAGGGTGGCAGGAGTGGCAGTCCTGCATCTTTGCTCTGACATTTTGAGCGAGTCACTGACTTCCTGGGGTCAGTTTTCTTTTGCCTGGAAAATGGACAGAAGAAGAATAGAGCAGAAGTTCTCTGTCCTGGCTGTGGGTCAGAGTCACTGGAATAGCCTTAACACACAGGCTGATGTTCAGGCCCTCCCCAGAAGTTCTAATTCAACTGGTCTTTGAGGAGCCAGGGAATTGCAATTTTTTAAAAAAGTTCCCTAATTATTCTAATTGGCAGCCAGGATCAGGGGCTACTGGGTTAAAAAAAATCTCTAAGTTCCCATCTTCCGATCCAGCCTCATCAGGTGTTACTGTCCACAAAGACTTGGACACCAGACATCCTGGGTTTCCATCCCAGCTCACCCACTCACTGTGTGACTTTGGAAAAGTTAATTAACCTCTGAGCCTCAGTGTTCTCATCTGTAAAACTGAGATAAAAATCATGCCTACATTATAGAGCTGTCGTTGATGTGAGAAGTAATTTAAAATGCTTAAGACACTTAGGGCAGTCCCTGCCCCAGAGCACACAGGACAGAGTACAGGAGAGTGAGCAATTATTATCATGTATTTTACTGATTCAGAGGTCTCCTGTGTCCTCTCTAGCTGGTATAGGAGCATGCTTTGTGCATGTTCGTGGTGACATCTTGTGTTAATACATTGATTTTAAGAAATTCTATAACCCATTTAAAACTCTGCACATTCCCTTGAGAGTATCTGGGAAATACTATTTTCCTTTTCTTCACAGATGGGGAAAGGACAATCTGGAGGCTGGGATTAATTCACACAGTAAGGTCAGGACTGTGGCCCTGACCAGCCCGCAGTGGTGAGAAGGAGCACGGGGCAGAAGGCAGGCGGTGTTGAACTTGGAGATAACTGCCTTAGTCATTATTTGTGGGTTGCTCAGGTATAGCATACCCATCCTCCCCAGCAAACCTGCTGTTCACCTTGAATCATGCACACCCACACCCTCCATAAGGTATGAGGCAGAGATCAGTGCCTAGCTGTGGGCTTTCTGAAAATATATTTATTTCATATGAGACTTTGTTTGTCCCGTCCCCAGAAAGATCATTCCACATTGGAGATGAGACGTGGCAGAATGGGAGGACATGACTCAGAAGAGCGGGGGCTTCATGTTCTGAGTGCCCATGCGTAGCTCTTTGTCCTGAGTGTCTCATCTGAATGATGAAGGGATTGGATTATGGAAAAGATCCTTCCAGGATTCTGCATTTTCTGTTCACTGCCACCATTTTTGATTTATCAGCATCTGGCTATTGTTATTTTTTTCAATCTATAGCAGATGTTCTTATTTTAAAAAATTAGCCTCATACTAAACAAAAATATCTATGATATATATAAATATATACATGTGTGTATACATATATGTAATATACCTTCAATTAAAAATTATTATTGAAATAAGAAAGGTTCATCTGTATAGCTCCAGTACTGAATCATGCCTCCTCATGGCTCATATGCTACCCTGGGCCTCCACTGGACTGGAGGAAGGTTTAAGCTTCAGTCTTTCCTAGGTGTGGAGCTCTCTGGGAGACGAGACTTCTCGTAGAGTGTTCACAGCAAACAGGAAGTTAAAGAATGAACGATGTGGTTCCTGATACCAGCTGCCATTTGCTCAGAGTCCAAGGCTCTTCACTCATCACATTGCTGAACTTGGTGGTTGAATTAAAAGATAAGAGAGCATGTAAGGCCACAATTTTGCCCACTCTCTTCCATGATTCAGTCACCAACCTCAGCAAGGCGGCCCCCTCCTTTCTTTAAATAGGCATTCCCTGTGGATAAAGCAGGCTCTCTCTGTGCTAGATCAGAGAAAAGGTTGTTATGTCAAGACATGGTTGACAGAGGTTGACACACTAGTATTTCTCCCCAGTCGGGGAAGAAAAAGCCACTGATAGGGAGTATTTGAGTAAGTCAACAAGTGAGTTGTCTTATGCTGGTGAGAATTACAAGCCTGTGTCTTACTTAAATCTTGAGCCACACCTTAGTGTTTAATACCAGCTGGCTCCCTTATTATGGAAACTTGTAATATTTGCAAACTTCAGTTTGTGAAAGAGTTTATCAAACTGGGTGTAGGATGACCACGGCAATCTTGAGCATGTGCATTGTAACTTTCAGCGATCTCAGAACTTTCACACGCATCTCTTGACTCTGAACAGCCTGATGGGGCAAAAGTTGTTACCAGTGAGTGAGCCAGAGGCCAAAGGCAACGTGGCAAGTAAACAGTGGACAAGAAATTTGACTGGATCCCTTGATAGGAAGCCCGAAGCTCTGGGTCAGTAACAGAGCTTCCACACAGTGGTCTGATTTTCAACTCTGGACTGTGAATATCATTAATGCAGTTCTGGACTTAATCATTTTATCATCAAATCTGTGGGAGGGAGAATATGGACACATCTTGTAATGTGGGGGGTTGCTTGGGCTGTATTTGCATTTTGGCTGCATGCCAGAGATTCTCAAAATGTAGGTCACCAGCCATCTGCATCAGAATTACATGGGGTGCCATTCTAGACCTCCTGACCCTGCATCCCAGAGGTGAGCTTTGAATCTGCATGTGCAGTGAGCATTCCAGGTGATGCTTGGGATCTGCAGTCTGAGGAGCAAGGGGATTAACTTGTTTTCTGGATGTGAGGGGGCTGGCTTGTGTCAGTGCTTCAGCTCTGGGGCTGGGGAGGTGTGGCATGGGAAAGGTATACTCCTGTTCCTTCTCTCTCCCCTTTTTTTTGTGGAATGCTTTTCCTGTCTCTATCTGTCCTAGCTCATCTCAGAAAGGTGGTGGGTAATGTGGAGCTGGACAGCGTTAGGAAAGTAGTTTGGTTTTCCTACAATTCTACAAAAGGCATCTTAACATGGGGAGAAAGGTGAACCATAGGCCTGGCACAGATGCAGCTGGCTGGCTAGTGCATAGAATTCTCTTCTCCATGTAGAGTGAGAAGAGAAGTCAGCTTTTTAGTCTGTTTCTCCATCCATCCATCCATCTGTCTATACATCTATCCATCTACTCATCCATCCACCCATTCATCCATTAATCCATCCATCCATTCATCCACACATCCATCCACATATCCATCCATTCATCTATTAATCCATCCATCTATTCATCCATCTATTATCCCTAATATGTACCAGGTGCTTGGGTATAAGAAAAATAAGACATGTCTTTAACCCTGAGGGGACTAAGTCCAGTTTAGACAGTAGAACATATATAAAAAGAAATGGAAGAAATAGCAGTTGATTTTATAGACATTTGAGATGGTGATGAAGGTGAAATGTTAAGAAGAAAGAAACTGCCAAAATTATTTAGCATTTCTTAATGCCTTAGGATGAAATTCTAAAGAACCATGGCAGGTAATGCAGAGAAGCTTTGCACGAAGGGCAAAACCTTCGAGAGCTGTTTTTCAACTCTAACCTCTATTTCCAAAGTGCTGGATGGCCATTGATTTTAAATCAAATCCTATACTCCTTCATAGGAAATCTATTGTGTTAATATTTTCTAATGACTAGCATTTAATAAAGTAGCATGCATTTATATTGAGATACCATCCAAACATTCAGGGGTTGAGTGACAGACTTTTGTTGAATAGCAATTCACAGTTAAAAAGATCAACTTACATGTTTGTGGTCTGACTTTAATGTAGTTCAGTAGGGAGAAGTGAAATGCCTCATAAAGGCTCTCTTGGGAACATCAGTACAATTCACACAAACCAAATGGCTTGGCGGACATTCTCTGATGATGAAAATATTCGACACCTGTGATGATTGAGCACTTGAAATGTGGTTAATGTAACCAAGGCACTGAATACTTAACTGGACATAATTTTAATTAATTTAAATTTGAATTTAGATAATCACAACCAGTATTGGATAGTTCATGGTGGCAAAAAAATCAAAATGGCTTTTTCTTCTCTTTTTCTTCTCTCTCCACCTCCTTTTATTTCTCTTGCTTTGTTTCACCTTACGCTTTTCTCTCCAACTCCATGATTACTGGATAAAATAAGAGTGCAAAGAAGACATTAAGGAAGGTGGCTCCTGAGGAACTATGGAAAAAGCAATCACTGTCTGAGAAATGAATTCCGTGGTGGGGTTTGGGTGGGGCTGCTCCAACCTTAGGGAGTTGTCAGCACAGTCTGGCCTCGTCTACCTCTCAGGAATGTTGAAGGCATTAATCGAGTAATACTCGGACTGAGTTACAAAGCAGTTATTTATTAACAGCAATAAGTGTTGTGATGGAAGGTACTATGGAGTATCGAGTAATTAAACACACTAAAGGGAAGTTGGCCTATGACACCTAGCCATAGCAGGCTAAATAGTTATACTATTATTAGAAAACATAATGCAATTTATAGTGTGGCAGAATCCAAGATTCTGGACAAAGCAAGTGTCACTAAAATGTATTTTTTTCTCCTTTCAACCTTATAGGCAATATTGATAAACCAGGTACGTCATTGCCTACCTGGGCCATAGTTCTACTTGCAGTATCATTTTCATTGCTGTTGATCCTGATCATTGTTCTGATTATAATATTCTGCTGCTGTTGTGTGTCTGGGAGAGAGAAAAAAGGTAATTTTTTTGTTCATTTAGATTTGTATATATTTTTGAACTTCTGGTACAAGCCGTTGAAGTTAACGAGTTCATCTGCTCTTTCAAAAGACATTAACCACAATGAGATATCATCTCACACCTGTTAAAATGGCTGTTATCAAAAAGACAAAAGATAACAAGTGTTGGTGAGAATGTGGGGAAAAGGGAACTCCCGCACACTGTTGGTGGGAATGTAGATTAATACCGCCATTATGGAAAACAATATGGAGATTCCTCAAAAAATTAAAAATACAACTACCATTTAATCCAGCCATCCCACTTATAGGTATATATCCAAAGGAACCAAAATCAGTATGTTGAAGAGATGACTGCACTTTCCTGTTCATTGCACCATTATTCGTAATAGCCAAGCAATAGAATCAACCTAAGTGTTCACAACAGACAGTGAACAAAAGAGATGTGGTGTATATACACAATGGAATACTATTCAGCATTGAAAGAGAAGGAAATCCTGCCATTTGCAGTGACATGGATGAATCTGGAGGACACTATGCTAAGTGAAATGAGACAGGCACAGAAAGACAAATTCTTCACGATCTCATTTATATGTGGAATCTAAAAAAGTTGAACTTATAGAAACAGAATAGAATGGTGTGGGATGGGGTGGGAGGGTTGGGGAGATGTTGGTCAAAGGGTCTGAAGCTTCAGTTAGACAGGAGGAGTAAGTTCTGGAGATCTATTGTACAGCATGGTAACTACAGTTAATGGTAATGTATTGTATACTTGAAAATCGCTAAGAGAATAGATCTTAAATGTTTGCAACACAAAAAAGTGATAAGTATATGAAGTGATAAATATGTTAATTACCTTGATTTAATCATCTCACAATGTATACATGTATCAAAACATCAATTGTACACTGTAAGTGTATACAAGTTTTATTTGTGAGTTATACCTTTAGAAACTTGGAAAACAACAATAAACAAAGCAAAAACAAAAACAAACGATTCATTGGCTTTCAGAGTCCTTGAACGGGACCACGGGAAATTCATAGGGAAGGAAAGGACTTTCTGAAGGAAGGAAGCTGCTTCCTTCAGAAGGGGCGTGATGCAACCCCTCCAGAAGGCCACGAAGTGGCACCTTTCTCACCAAAGACAACAATTATTTGATTTTTGTGCTAATTTGCAAGGATATATGGCTGCTGTAATCTGTCATTTAGATGTTACGGTTTTTTTTTCTAGAAGAATATCTACCTATATGAGCACATTAAAAGGTTGTTTCCCATTTTGTAGAATTTTAAATCTTCCTTTGTAGGTGAATGTGCATGTAGAAGTAGAAAGAAAAATAAGGTCTTCTTATTTTTAATAAAAAATAGTTAAAATAAAATTAATAAAAATAATTACACGTTTCTTTTGAATCAGGTCTTCTGAAAACAGTGGCCTCGTATGGCAGTTGAGATCAAGAGTGGGGTGGGCTTGTCGTAGAGTTAGGCAATTTGTGACTTTGAAGCCAAAGAATGATTTGTCAGGTGGACAGCTCAGGACTTTCCGAGTGCTGACTGTGTGTCTGTCCTTATCTTTCATTCTTTCAGAAAAACTTCACCTACTCCTATTTGAATATTTTCTACAGTTAAATTATTTTTATTAAGACCAGAGTTTTGATGCTAGGCAACATGTCATTTGATTTGTATTTTTAATTTTATCAACACCAGATAATTGCCATTCGATGAGCATTTTTTGTGTGCGTGTCAGGCACTGTGCTAACTAACTCCTTTACGTGGAATAGTGATATCTCACTAAGAGAGCTATTCTGTGTAAAACTCATGGCGTAGCCTTGACTAGGTTAAGAGTCTAGCTTTAGCTCCTCCATGGATTTAGTTTGCAATTGGATGATTAATTCTGCAATGTAACTTTATTCCCTGGGAAAGAGAAATTAAAAAGTAGTAAACTCCTGTTAATCTGGGTTAGACGAGAATTTGTTTAACCTGGGAATTACTCCATATGCCACAGATGGATTACTTAAATGAAATACACTGGATTTTAAATGAAAACTATTGAATAAAAATTTTAATTGAGAAGTGACTATGAATTGTTCAGTGCCTTCAGATTATTATTTTCAATATTATCTATTACAGGGAAGTTGGAGAAAGTTTGGTCATCTGGACTTCCTACTTTCCTCAGGCTTTTTGCCTGTTCCATGTAAACCTTTGTAAGAAGGGTAATTGATAGTTATTGGACCACACAGGATGTGCAGAGGGTGATTTTTTGTTTCCTCATTTGCAAAATGGGAATAAGTACTATCTGATAGGTTGGTTGTGAAAGTTAAATAAATTTATGTATTAAAAGTTTCTGGGATCCATCCTAGATTCTATCCTTTATTTAACTTTGGGATGAAAAGCTCGTGTAAGAGTGAGCTGTTTTCTACCACTTGTTTGCAGCAAGTCCAGGTCAGGGCTATGACCAGGGCCTTCCACAACCTTCGTATAATACCCATCCCGTGCCACCAGGTGTGACTCACAGTGGAAATTACACTGTACCTTAACATAAATGTAAAAGATCCAATAAAGTTCTGGATTTCCCCATGATGATTATTTTAACACTTAAAAAATATTAAAGATCAAATTCTTTAAAAAAAAAAAAACCTTCTGGTGGTCTGCTGGTATCCAGAGAATTCTCAGGGTACCAACTGGTCAATTGAGGACTGACTGAGAAGAGCTGGGGTCCCACTCATCTTGGCCTGAGGGTTTTGGGGGGGGCAGCATTCTAGAGAGAGAGACCTGATGTCCACCTCCTTCGGTGCTTTCAGGAACACTGGTGACATCCTCTATTCCCTGACAGTCTCTCTCCTGCAATTCAGATAAGATTGTTCCTGAGGTGCAATTTGGGGTGTGAATTGGCAGATGTTATTAGAACTGAAAATAAGTGAGAACACTACCTAAAAAATAAGATAAATGGATAATATTCTCTAGATTTCAGTAAAGCTTGGTGTATGGCAGGTCTGAACGGGAAAGCAGAGTTGTAAAGGACCCTGGCTCCAGAGAGACATTTGGGGACTTGCACTGTGGCTTGTTACTTCTTCCAATTCCAGATTCCCTCCAGTCCCCAAATCCATTGTTTAAAAACATTAGCAATTTAATGACAGCTTTTTTTGGTGGGGAGGGGCACAACTGTATGAATCGATACCATTGGTACATGTCTAAAATGTATCTTAGAATTAAAGAAATATGGTAATGCTGATATAATAGGGCCCAGTCTTTTAAAAATATGGTAACACTAACATCTACGTCTTGTGTTGTTGCAACAATGAAATGAGATAACACTTTATACAGTACTGGCTCACTGTAAGGACTGAATGAATAGCAGCAGCGGTTGGTAACACAGAGCACCTCTTGTTGGTGAATGGAATCTTTTTAATGTTGCTAATCAAACTCAATATTCACTAAATATTTATCAGATAACCTGCTGTATTTCGGGTACTTGCTATATTTCAAGTACCAAGAGATTATTTACTTTTCTGATCGTTGATAGTGAATTCCACTTTCCTTATGCTTGGAAGCCATTCCATAATTTGATGAGGAGGAACTTAATAGTACTTGCTGGGTCATAAATACTAATGTTTGGTTGATAAAAATCAGGGAGTCTATATAAAAATCAATGAGATTTTATTTCTAAAAGGAAGTATCCTGATTTTTCTAATGTGATTTTGTTTTTTTTTTTTTTTTTAGCAGAATCTAGTTATCAAAGTGAAATAAGGTAAGTATGACATCACATTAATTTTCTGAAAACAAAACAGCCTAACAACACACACACACACAAAACTGTGAGATTTTAGGATTTATGTTACTAAAAATTAAGTACTGAAAAACACATATGCCAGTCACAAACTCACAGGGTGACATTAAATGCAGAATAAAATAGGTGGGTTGCTACTGCCTAGTTTGACTTGCTCTGGCTCACTTAGGAAATGGAGATTTTCTTAGTGTCTGGCACTTGCAACTCTTTCCACAAGAGGACACTGTGTACTGTAACTTGTCCCTCCTGCTTCGAGTCAAGGCTAGGGACACCAGCAGAGGTCCTGTTGGAACTTCTGGGGCAGTGGCAATCAGTGGATGCCAGATGCCTGGCAGGCAGGTGACACTGGCCAGGCACACAAATTAGGCAGGGTTTGATGCTTGTTAACTGAGCAGGGAGGGCGAGACTGAAAAACTCTTCTCATTCCCACACCATCCAGGTGGAGCTGCAAGCACTTCTAAGGTAGCTATGTCAAGGACTTACAATCATATGCAATAACCAGTTTAAATGTCTGCAATACTCACATTTACATAGTCATAAATGCACTTAGAGGAGGGTTTTTAAGACAGTGGTGGTTTCGTTGTGGGTGTTTTAACCACCACATCTAGTTTTCAATATTCTATTAAACAATTTAAATGTTTTAAATGCTGAGACTTAAAAATACCTGTAGGCTGCCTACTGTGACTGAATGTGTGTAATCACCGTGTGACAGATACTATCCATTCTCGCTCGATGCTTGGTAATAATGCAGTTTTGAGAGAGGCAGCTGTGCTCTGAGGGCACCATAAAGCAGCAATCTGAAAATACAACTGCTTTGGGGCCTGGCTGAGGGCAAGGGAAGAGGAAGGAAAACTGACCCTGTAATTATTCTGGCATTTCTCCTCTCTCTCTCTCTCTCTTTCTCTCTTTAATTGTAACATAGTAGATTGTATATATCTGTGGGGTACAGAGTTGAATATCAATACCTGTGTGCAATATGTGATCCTCAGATCGGGATAATTAGTACGTTCAACAATACACAATGTAATCATTTCTCATGGCTCTTTAGCAAGTCTTCCCTTACCCGCTTCCCCTCCCCCTTTCCCACTGCTGGCGTTTCTCTTGATTGCTGTTACCAGCAGGGTCCAAGCCTGAATTCTTTGGCTCTGCACTGTTGACTGCACCAACATCTTTTATTTCTGTTGTCTGGGATCTTAGGTGATTTCAAAGCACAGTACAGTGTTCAACAGCTATTCAGGATACTGGGTAAAGAACTACAACAACCAGAACAGTAGAACAATGACAATGGTGGCAATGACACTAGTTAGTGCATGTTGAGTGCCTAACGGACACGCTAGTAGCGTTTGAAAGTTTGCAGAGGTTTTTACCTTAATTCTTACCAAGATTTTATGAGATTATTTGTCCATTTTATAGATGAGAAAACTGAGATACAGAGAGGTTAATGTTCCCAATACAATAGTCCCCCATGTCCGTGGCTTTGCTTTCACAGTTTCTTACCTGTCTGTTGCCAGCCACGGCCCCCAAATAGGTGAATACATCCAGTACAATAAGATACAAGGGTGTTTCAAAAAGTTCGTGGAGAAATAGAATTAGAGGATGATATGAATCTTTCCATGAACTTTTTGACATTCCCCTGTATTTTGAGAGAGAGAGAGAGACCACATTCACATAAATTTTATTACAGTATGTGCAATAATTGTTCTATTTTATTACTAGTTACTGTTGTTAATCTCATACTGTGCCCATTTTATAAATTAGTTTATCATAGCTATGTATGTATAGGAAAAAACATAGTATATGCAAAGTTCAGTACTATCTGTGGTTTCAGGCATCACTTGGAATGTATCCGCTGCAGATAAGGGGGGCTACTGTATTTCCAGTCTAGAGAGTGGGAGGGTTGGAATGTGAACTGGCCAGTCCTGCTTCAGGATCTGGGTCCTTCGTCTCTGTGTCGCTCTTGTGCTTAGACCAGACTGTACCAGGCCCCAGGCTGGGAAGGATGGCTCACTGGATATGCGTGCCCGACCTGCTTTTCCACTGTGTCCCTGGTGCTAACTCCAGCTGCTTGAAGACTTCTTTTATATCAAAATAACACACTTGTATATTTTTTCTTATAGAATCAATTTGTGTTTATTATAGAAAAAAATTAACTATAAAGATAGGTATAAGAAATAGCTTTGAAATTGAAATCACTCGCAGTTCTGTTGTCCAGATGTACTTATTGTTATCTAAGTGTATGTACTTACATGCATGTGTGTTCACATATACACAGCAGAGGCGTGCTCACACATGCATTTCATAAAATTTGGATCATAACAATAATTATTTTATAGCTTGCTCTTTTCCCTTGACACTATTCTGAAGATTATCTCTATTAACAAATTATCTGTAAAACAACATTTTTGTTTTGTTTGTTTGGTAAAGTTTTCATTGAAATATAAGTACAGAAAAGTGCACAAATTGTAGGTGTGTGGCTTAATTTTCACAAAGCACATGTGCCTGAGCCTTGACTGCCAAAATGCAAAGCTAGAACATCCTCAGTGCCCTGAAATCTCCCCTCCGACCCCTGTCAAATCATTGCCTGCCCCTCCTCCCCAAAGGCTGCATTCTTCTGAAATCTCTTCCCACATCCCAGAAATTAGATTCATGTAAACTTTATATAAATGGAATCATATCGTGGGTGTGATTCAGACCTGCCTTCCTGACCTCCACACTGTGAGACAGATCCATACCGAGTCACGTAGGTGTAGATGTTTTATCATTGTATAATATTATGTTCTGGGCATATATGCAATTTATTTTTCCCTTTTGCTTTAAATGGGCATTTGGATAGTTTTCAGGTTGGGGCCGTTACAAATACTGCTGCTTTGCGCATTCTCGTATGTGTCTTTTGGCGAACATAAGTACTTATTCTTGTTTGGTGTTCGGTTGGGTACACACCTAGTTGTGACAGCCGGGCATAGGGTAGGCATGTGTGCAGCTTTACACGGTGCTGCACAGCTTTCCAAAGTAGGCGTACCAGTTTACACTTACACCGGCAGTGCATGGGAGTTCTCATCGACAGTGATTTTAATAGGTGGTGTGAAATTTTATTTTAAAGACATGTTGTCATTTATTTTACCTTCCCCTATTGTTGGGTCCCTGGGTTGTTTGCAGTTTTTGCTATTATAATAGCTTATGAATGAACATTCTTTCAAGTGTATCTTTGTGCATATTCTTGATTATTTCCCTAGAATAAATTCTTAAAGATTGAGTATGAACATTTTAAATTTCTTGGATATTCATCACGAATCTTCTTTCCCCTAAGAAGCTGCACCAATTTTGCTTTATTTCAGGGGTTGGCTCACTTTCCCTGTAAAGGGAGTACACATTTTTCTATAAAGGGGGTAAATATTTTTAATTTTGCTGGCCATGTGGTTTCTGCCACAACTACTCAACTCTGCTACTGTAACACGAAAGCAGCCACAGACAATATGTAAACAAACAGGTGTGGCTGTGTTCCAATAAAACTTTATTTATAAAAGCAGGTACTGGGCCAGATTTGGCCCAGGGGTCATAGATTGCTGACCCCTGCTTAATTTAGTCATTGGTTTTGGGAGTTGTGTACCAACCTGGGAGTGGAGTCCATGAATCTATCATGATAAAGTTCCATCATCCACATAATGGAAATGTGTGAACACATGGACTGTCTACACCTGCTACCCAGAAGCCAGCAACTGATCTGTAGATTTCTGGGAGTAAGTTCAATGTGGAGGAATGCTCTGAGTGTAACCATGTGAACCATGTGCTGATTAACATTTGACTTTTTAAAATGCTCTAATTCTAGGAAATCTGCAAATGTGAAAACAGACAAAGGAACTTCTGAGACGAAGTTAAAAAGTGGAAACAAAAACTATGGATACAGTTCAGATGAACCAAGGACCACACGTGAACGAACAGGTGGGCAGGAGAAAGACCTGGAAAAGACGGTGTTGGAAGCAGGGCTAGCTAACTAGACACCAGCTTCACAGAAGGATAACATAGCGATTGGTGGTAATTATTTTTTGAATAATTTTTAGAAGAAGGAGAAGGAATATTCTAGGATCAGGCTAACAGTAAAAGTACACCTATTTGTCTAAAGCTTAAAATAAAGTGAGGTGGAAATCTGAAAGTTTTTAAAAATCATTTTTTTCCCCATGCTTTTTCAAGTAAAACCAAAACTCAGCAAGAAATCTGTTCCCATTAAACATTACAAGGTATTGAAGGATGTTGGGAGACTAAACCCACCTTTGCAGAGTCTTCCTTGTAGTATCTCATTTTCCTACCTTTGGACGATACAGAGTCATAATGAGGTGGGGAAATCTCTGAAGGCAACATCACTGGGAAGCAGTGGCAGTAGAATTTGTAAGGACCTGAAAACCTTTTTCTTTTTCTTTTTTTTCCCCACTAAATTGGGACTATATTCTCAGCACCATCTTCTTTTGATTTTACCACTGCTGCCTATCTGTATTCCAAATCATACACTTCGGATTTAAAAAATTCCATAAAGCATGGACTATGTCCTTTGATAATTTGACCATAGCTTCTTGCAAAGTTTCCTGTGAGTGAATATTTGTTCATTAGTATTTTGACCAATTAATCAAGTACCTTGACCAAAATCATGGCCAAAACCAAACCCTTCTGCCCCATGTGCCATGTATTTATTTTCCTTGTTCAGCTGCTGAAGCTGTGGATTGATCTTGTTTCTGGGTGAGGCTAATGCATCAAGAAAGAAATTGATTTTAAGTCAGTTTTCCATATCTTTGCATTTAAAAAATAAAGTTCTAGAAGTATGTAATCTCAAGGGAATGTTTTAAAAAAGCGTGTTTGTAGTTAGGATTATTTTATGCCAGGGTATGACATAAAAGCAAGCCTGTTTCTTTATAAATCAGAATTGTTAGACTGTGTAGCTTTTTTTTTTTTTGTCACTTATTGCTCTAAAATCATTCTTCTGTTGTAGAGATTGCTTCCCTCCCGCCCAAGTCCAATGAATTCAGTGTTCTGGAACAACATAGCAGGAGCCATCCTCATCAGGTGATCTAAGCCACTTTCCCCGCCCCCTATTTTGGACTTTTTTTGCCTTTAGAAATTCTTACCTTATGGTAGGTGGTTGTAACATGGTGCACGTTGTATATTCATGATGGAAGAACCTTGCCTGTCTTTACCTCCGCATCAGCTGGTCAGCCTGGAGGGAGCGGGGCTGAGATGTGGAGAGTCTCCTGTCCTCTGT
This sequence comes from Cynocephalus volans, assembly GCF_027409185.1. Classification (NCBI taxonomy): domain Eukaryota; kingdom Metazoa; phylum Chordata; class Mammalia; order Dermoptera; family Cynocephalidae; genus Cynocephalus; species Cynocephalus volans. The sequence continues at coordinate 186,492,776 of NC_084460.1, forward strand.
AGCAGTGGCTCCCAGGCCAAGGCTGGGGCTGCACAGCAGCTCTGTCTGCATGATGATGAGCAGCATGTAAAACCTGCCATTTATTCTCTCTGAGCCAAGTTCTCCGAGGACTGGAGTCAACTGGGTGCCTCTGGCTACCTGGCACCCACATGATGTTCATTCATACCTGGTCCTCAGGCACTTTGGCTCATGGAGGGATGCCGGGTGCTGGGTTGGAGGAGCAGGACAGAGAAAATGTGCCCGCTCTGCAGGCAGGATCTGTGCCAGTGAGCTTGAGAGCTGGAAAAATCCTGCTGGGATTAGAATTTTAGGGGAGAAAGGAGGAATCCCTTATGTTTTAGGAACACGATTTAGTATGATTTAGGGGCTGGAGTTGCCATTAACTGAGATGGGTAGAGCGGGCTTTAAAGGGAAAGATCAGACTTTAATTTGGAGCTTGTAGGTTTTGAGGTATCTGTTAGATGTCCATGCAGAGACATTAACCATGTAGGCAGATGCACAAGTCTGGAGTTCCATGGAGAGACGTGAGCTGTTGGTGTTGCTGGTTGTTAAGCAGTGCTTGGATGCACTGTCCTTTCACAGGACAGTCAATTTAAAGAAAACTTTGAGGGAAATGTGAGGACATAGTATGTTAATTTTCTGATACAGAGTCAGTATTGATTATCATACAAAAATGAATTGGAATTCATATGCAGGAAATAAGTTTTTTTATATGCAAAATCATATTCGGTAAGAAGTACGTATATAACCAGCACCTCTTTCTGACCAGTACAAATGTAACTTCAAACGAAAAGGATTTCACTGTGGTTCTGTGATGGTGTGCCCTGTAAGCATGGATGTTCTCTGCTCTTAGCTTTTGGGAAAGCTAAACTCAGAGTGTGGCTTTTTGGCAGCACTATGGATGTGATGGTTTGGGTTTGTTCTGCAGGCTGCTGTAGTCTGAGGTGGGGAAGCCCAGCATGTGCCTTTGCAGTCCTGATCCTTCTTCCTTGCGTAGATATTTACTTGCATTTCCTTCTGGGCAGCTTTGGGCCATTATATCCCTCCCTGCACCGGGGATATATACATCCTGCTGGTGACGTGTGACTTTCAGGCATTTAGGGAGGAAGGGGAGCTCTGACTAATGCTCAGTCATGTATGGGGAGGACCCAAGTGATGTTATTAGAGGCAACACAGGTGGGAAGACATATGAGCGGTCTGTGGCACAAAAGGAGATGGACCTAAGTGACAAATTTTTGGCTCCCAGTATGAGTTCTGCTATGTTCCTCAGGCTGGTGTCAGGAAGATGGACAGGCAGATTCTTTCCATAAAGACTCCTGTCTTTGTCACATCTATCTTTGGATGCATTTAATCGGGAGCTGGGAGGGATGGCTCTAGAAACCCAACAGGCTTCATTTAAAATGGTCCATCTCTGACTAAGAGGTGGAGAGTGGAAGGAAGTAATTGCCAGGCTGTAAAGTCCCCCATGACTGGGCTGAGTGGGGGCTGCAGGCTGATGAAGGGCCATAGCTGGCTGAGGGGCTGTCTCCCACCCAATGCCATGCACGGATAATCCAAGAACACAGTTAAGCCGACCGTAATTTCTGTGGCCTCTCTGTGGTTACTTCCCCCATATATGTCAAAGAGTTCAAGTCTGGGTGGTGGGGAGCAGTTAAAAACAGGAAGGCGATTCAGGACAGGGTCATGTCAGATAACTCCTTTTGAAATGCCTCTAGGATAAATGAGGAAAAAGGGGAACTCTGATGTGTCTGAATACTGGAATGAAGAATGCATTTCAGGCTCTGAGTGAATTCTTCTTAAAGCTTGGAGTGTTGTTTTGAAAATACCCAAGGAGAGAAATTGAAGAGGGTTCTGCTACCAAAACCCATAATCAGCTAAATAGTCTATTGGAGGAAAAAGAACAGTGGCCCTCGAGTTGTGGAGCCCTGGGGACTGGTAATATACCCTGTATTTCTTGAAGTGTTTGTGAGCTTCTTGGGGAGCCATGCATATTGCAGAAAGCATCAGGGTCTTTCAGAAACAAATCAGGACTCTAGGAAGATGAATTGCCTTTGTCTGGGCTAGAAACTAGTGAGGGTTATTAAATAGTTGTACCTTTAGACAGGCACACGTCCAAAGAGGTCAGCCTTTGATCATAACCAGAGGATGCCTTTGCAGGCATGGATCCTGGCGCTGTCTCCAGCTGTCCATTTGGAGAAGCTGGATTCAAGATGTACATGGACTATGCTTTCTGTGAGCACTTAGAGAAGGGCGTGAACAAGATGAGCCTTAGAAGAAAGCGCTGGGACTAGGAACACGGTAGTTTCCCTCCATGTCCTGGTCCAAAGAGGACATAGTCCTGTGTGTGGTCAGCCAGTCACTTGAGAGCTGCCAGAGTGGCCAAGTTGCAGCTTGCAGAAGCAGATCAAGGTGACCTTTGGCACAGAGGCTCCTTTAAAGAGCTTTCCGAGGCTAGACCCTGCGGCCTTGCCTACCTATGTTGCCAGGTTCTTGCTGTGTGGGCTTCAGCACTCATAAATCCAAGATCTAAGGACAATGCAATCTGTGCCTTCCTTTCTCAAATCCTCTTTCCATTCTGCAGTGAACCTTGCTCCCTAAAGTGCCCAGGAGAGGCAGCCGAGAGCTATTCAGAGCCACTTCTCATTTGTCCTTTCTTCCTCCTCTCTACACACCTCAGTGTGACTTCAACTTGTCAGAGCTGATGCCAGGTGCTTCCATACACATATGCCTCTTGGGCTCTGAGCTTGGGCCCAGTGGGCCCCTGCCTGAGGAGCTGGCTTTATTAGAGTTCAGGGCTGTTGACTACAGATTGCAGCATTTTGCAGAGAACCCTCACAAAGCTCAGGTCCTAAAAAGCCTGTTGATTAAACCAAGAGCACTCAAGCTGTGAGTCAGTCTGCAGCAGATGCTCTTCCCAGTCTTGGTTGCTGTGGAGCTCGTTGGGCCAGATGAATGGTCTGTGCATGGAGATGTGGCATGTGCAACAGCACTAAAGCTCCTTCTTGGTACTAACAGGTCCTGGGGTGCGTGATCCTGGTTTTGTAAATAGTATGCACCGTTGGGCAGTGCACCTGCTCTCCGTTAATGCTGCTTTTCTCCTCTGCTCAACCTGGTATCTGTTCTCCCTCAGCGTTGTCTGCAGGTCTTACCTGAGGAGGGGCCATTGAGTACACAGAGTCTAGCACAGCAGTCCTAGGAGCTCGGTAAACAGTTATTTATTAAAGTAGAGGAATATCTTCAAATCCTAGTTGGGCTGTCATAAGCAAGGTGCTATAAGGGGCATGCATATGCATATAGACACAGTTCCTTTGCTGTATGTCACAATCCAATTATGACAAGAAATATGAGCAGACCACCTTAGCTGAACATACAACCTAATGTTTGGGGTCATTGAAAAAAACTTGCATAATTCCATGTCAAATTGCCATTTCACTCCTTTATGGTCTGGGGCACTTTGGTTTTCATGAAGGGTCTCCTGTTTAAATATGCTGCTTTGAAGGGGAAGCCAGGAGCCAAGGGTTGCCTGTAGGAATCATCCATGTGGCCTTTGGGATGCTCAGATTGGTGGTCCCCACCTCTGGACCTCTGGGCTCAGAACAGTTGGGGAGGCATCTGAGCATCTCTGCTTTTTAGAACAACTTGATGTGGTTCTGATATGCGGCTGGGTTTAAGGGTTCTTGGTTACCTTACAGCAAGATGGGAATGGGGATTGTTGGAAGGGAAGAGTGGCAGGTCACCAAACACTAACTCGCTTACTTTGTAATTTCACGCTGCTCAACAGGTGCTCACTAATTATAATTCCCTCAGTGTCCCAAGACATTCGTGATGTCCTGTGCTTAAGTATACTGGGGAGGGGTTGTTCTGTGCCCCTCCCAGCTGCTGATGGTGCCCCTACTCTTACCACCTCTGTCTGGAGTCATGTGGACTCCGCTCCAAGCAGAGTAGGGTGTGACACAGCATTTGTGGGTTTGTGAGGCTGGAAGGGCACCACGAGGAGCAGGCAGTGTTTTAGGGTTACCTGTCCCCTTGCCTGCAGTGCCACAGCCCCAGCCCCTCCCTGAGTTCTACACACCTGTGTCTGCATCTCAGGGCCGCCGTGGGCCTCCCCACGAACACATTCATCATACATCACCCAGCAACATTTTAATGACATCCAATGGTGACCAAAACAGGAAACTAGAGATTTAGTATTGTAGGAAGGGGTAGAAAGCCCCATTTGCCACTGCACCGGCCTCCCCTAACTCTTGCCCCTTCGATATCCTTTCAGTTAAGGTGTTGAAGGACAGAATGCCAAGGCCCACCCTGCCATGGGGAAGAGCAAAACAAGGCATGGGGGGTGGGGGAGCTCTCTTTCCAACCCCCTGCTTGTCTACTGTGGGCTTCCAGAGCTGACAGCCCTTAGGAGCACTGCAGAAGGACGAGGGCTTGTCTCAGGGACAGTGGCATGGGACAGGACAGGCTATGGTCAGAAGCCATGGGGGGATGATGGCTCATATGGGCCAGGTCCACAGATGATGCTGGGCTGTGTGCAAGGGGGAGAGGCCCAGCTCCTGAGCCGTCAGCTCCAGGCTGCCTGGAGCTGTGCCCCATGCTCCTCCCCACAGCTCTGCATCCTCCCCTGCCAGGTCTTCCCTAAACATGGGAGAGATGGACAGTCCTCGTTCCCACCACCACCTGGCAGAAATGGGGGGTGTGTTTCCTGAATCCTGGATCCTTGTTTTCCCAAAGAACACTTGCTGCACATGGAAGTGTGCCCAGCACCTCTAAACACCTGCATTGCTGCATGCTGCTGGCTTAGCAGTCATCTCAGTACAGCATGCTTCCAGAGCACTGTGGGAGCTTGCTCCCATGCAAACTCCTGGCCCTTGCAGACTTCCTGGATCAGAATCTCTGGGAGATAAGGCTCATGAATAGATATTTCCCCCTGTTTCCCAGGTGATCTGCTTTGAGGAAAAAATTTTTGAGGCCTATTGTGAAAACACAACAGACACATATAGCATTGTTTCTAAGGGAGGGCAATCTCTGATTTCTAGGGGTTTTCTTACAGCTGTGCATTTGAAATTCCTTCTACCTCACATCTCCACAGCACTGGCCTAGCCACAAAGCACAGAGAAGAGTTTGAGATGCTTACGGCAGTGTGGTGATCAGTGCTGAACGAGAGCCCTTGACTCTGAGGTCCTCTGCCATCCACATGGCACCCTAGCGGGGGCACACTTGCTTAAACCTCTCATAGTTTACAAAGTACTCTGTGCATTCAATATGAATGAAAGAAATAGGATTTTAGGCTGTAGAGACCACAGATCATGCATTAAATTGTAGGGAGATCAGAAGAAAAAAAGAGATTGATTTTCAGAAGTGACGTATACCAAAACATGACATTTTTCTTCCCTGATTATTTCTATTTTGACCGAATCTACTGTTAGGATGTCTAATACTGATACTACGTTCTAGACAAGAGTTTCTGTTTATGAAATAGTTAACTCAGGTGTAACTGGAGCTATAACACATTAGGACAAAACTTATCAATAAAATTAGAAATTCTTACTAAAAATTACAATCACTTGATGGGAAAGGCAAACTTTTTATTTTTATAGGAAGTCATGGGGTTTACAAATGTTTTGCATCTTGATGTCTATTTAAAACAAGTAATTCCCCTTTCCTCTCCTCTTTCTGTGCCTTAACTCACTGTCAGTTAATTTTTTCTGATTGTTTTAGGAAATTCTGTCTCTTTCTCTGTCAGTTTTGGAGGGTGAGCATGTGAACAACTTGAAACCTGGATCAGGGCTTCCCCACTAATCACTTTCCCTATTAAGACAAAGAGAAATAAACTCTTGATGAACATAGAAAACAGCAGAGAAGACAAAGCAAACAGCAGCAAAAATCTCAAGCACAGTCACAGCGGAGGTCACTGTTCATATAGCACGCTACTGAAATGCCACCACCAGCCTTCGGTTTTCCTCGTGCTCTTGGGAGTCAATAGATAAAACCATGAGCCAGGATGATTCTATCCTCAAGACTTTCTAACATTTAATTGCAATGTGAATAATTTACTGTGCCCAGTTACATTATTTCAGATGTTAAATGCAGCCACGGTGCCCTGGGAATCTGAGCTGGGATTCTCAGGACTGGCAGGAAAAACATGCTGCACATGTTTTAATGGGGCAGTACTGATAGACTGGGAGTGGCCCCTCTGGAGGGTTAAATGGTTGGTTTGGGATTGCATTTCTCAATGAGAGTGGCAGAAACTACACTTCCTCCTCTCATGAGCCAGCACCGCCAAGGGAGACAGATGGGTGATCTATTTGGAGTCAATCCTTCTGTTTTGCCCCCTTCCTTTAGAAGAAATGCACGTTATTTAGAGAAGTTTAAAAATGCCTTATATTTTCATAAAAAGCTAGCTGGTAAAGCAAGAACTTCCATAGGAAAATTGAAAAACAGAACAAAACAGTGAGTCATGGTGGTAATTTGCCTGCATAAAAACAAATATTGGATTCTTTGAATTGGATTCCTCTTCAGGCCCTGAACTTGGAAGCCTTCTAGAGTGTATATTATTGAAAATAAAGAAATAAGGGAAAGATGCATTTTAGCATCTTTGTTCCTCTCTGTACTCTAATTTTATCTTCTCTGATGTGTGGAGTTTCCTTCTCAAGTGCATGCTTTATAGTGATCTCAACTGATCAAGTTGACTCTTTTTCCTTTGTTACCAGGAACCTGATCGACATCGGCCCAGCCCAGCAAGTCGTCCACAGGTTTCTTTTAATGTGGCCAGTCCTAGGAGGGTCAGGAATGTAACTCTAGTGTAGTAGAGACTTCCCTGGGTTTCCGTCTTGCGCTGTGGACAACTCACAACACGACGATGTCATCGTTCCTCCTCATCCTAAGACAGGGCTCCAGCTTAGCCAGCGTTACCCAAACAGACGATGTCAGAATCATCAAAACTGAGATTTTATAGTGAGAGGACAAATTGATTTTCCTAGGTTGCAAAGTCAAATTACACTTTTGAAATGTTTCGAGGTTTTAGTAAATTCCATAAAGTTACTAAGTAACGCTGCAAATTCATCATGGTAATAATGTTTCTCATCATGCAGCACTCCTGCTTGGTGACACAATAAGTGGTAGATAAATCTGTATTCTACCATGACTTTAAAAATGTCTTTATTATTATAAATCATATTAAGATGTTATTTAAGGATATTTAATATGTTGGGGGCATTATTGCAATTATCAGTGAAATAAGAGGATAAAAATTAGGATCAATCAGAAATCTAAAACTGGCTGGCAAATTGGAGCTCATAGGCTAAAAATAAGATTAAATTTGAATGCTGACGCGCATGTTCCTAAATACCTCATGAATGGATATCTACGTGAAGACGTTCATTTTTATCTCCTTCCTTATCAGTCCTGTTCTCATCACCTCAAATGAATTAGCTGTAGATTATGCTTTGTAAGAGATGGACTTTATTTACTACAAATACTATGAAAAAATGGGGAAATGGGAAATGTGTTTTTTAATAAATAAAAAAGAAAATACCAAAAAACTTGTATTGACTTTCTTAACTCTTTTCTATTCAGGCTGTAGTTTAAAAACACAGTGTTTACAAATCAAGCATTTTCTAGGAGGGAAAACAGGAGAATTCTATAAAAATCCATCCCATTCTTATGTTTGTCTTTGACCTCTGTACATTTGCCTCATTTAAAGTTAACATGAATGTTGGTAATAAGAGTGAAGTTACTGCCTTTTCCACGTTTTTCTTTTTTCACGTGGATATGCTCAGTGGATTTCACTGTCCACCCCACTCGTTCATATTTAACCTAGAGGCAGGACTATTATTTGACCGAGCTCTGAACTGGTTTGTACACATTTCTATGCTGCTTAGTAATTAGCACCTGCTCTGAGCCCCACATGCCCAACCATGCTGTTGTTAAAATATAATTTATCTTTCAAAATATGTCAAGATTTTAGTGAATTTTTTAAAGTTACCAAGTGGAAGACTCTGATTCATCATGAAGGTATTTCTCAACACTCCTGCTTGCTAACCTAATAAAGAGTGGACAAATCTACTACTGCCATGATTTATAAAGACTTTTATGATCTTAAATCACATTTAGCCCCCACCCTGGGCCTCTTACTGTGAGCTGATGACTAACTCAGGAGGTATTTCCTGGAGCAACATGGGGCTTTAGTGGGTATGTTTTGATTGGCTGATGCCCGTACGGTATCCATTCTGACTGGTCAGGGCTCATACAGTGTCTATTCTGATTGGGTGGTGTTCATTCCTTACTGGCTGACAAATAGTTTGAATATCACCACTGCTTAGAGGACCATGAACAAAATGTCATCTCTTCTAGGCCTGTGTCTCTAATGTGAGGCCCATGTTCTTGAGAGTAGATCTGAAATGGAAACTCTCAAAAACCCATGAATTTTGCTATATCACTTTCCTAAGAGTCCTCTATGGTAGGGTGGTTTGGTCTCCCCACTACTATCCTTGAATGGGTACAAGGAGAAGAGAAAGATAAGATGGGTTATGAGGCTCTTTAGTCAGAGCAAATGCATGAACTCCGTATTCTCCACGTAATAGTTTATTCTCTTTAAACCACCACAGAATGTAGATCCTAAGACAAGGCAAATGTCATGTCGTTTATGCCTTTTATAACCTTTGTAGCACCTAGTATACTGCAAGTGTTCAGTAAATATTGACATCCAACAGGTCAGTATTGAGAAAGGCAGTGTCTGGAATATAATGAATATTTGCCCTCAGCCTGTGATAAGAATCACATTTCTGAGGTTATTTTAGGAGTCATGGGGATTTCATATAAAACATAATTGAACTTTAAGTTTTGGACTCTGGAGGACAACGCTAAACGATTTTCATAGAAGTTTCTTCAACTAAGTACATGCTTGTTGAATCACCCTTAAAATATTTTTTCATTTTACCAGACTGTGGGAATTTTTGTGGTATTACTAATGGACAGGTTCTTCTTTCTGTATTTACTCCAGGAGTAAAGTTTCTCGAAGGGATCACTGGCCAGTTTTTACTTCACAGAAGGTAGATACGTTATCTGAACAGAACTCTCTAGAGTTGTGCTGTCCAACACCATAGCCACATGGGGCTATTTAAATTTAAATTATTTAAACTAAATAAAATGTAAGATTCATTTCCTCAATTGCACTAGCCACATTTCAAGTACTTAATAGCCATATGTGGTCAGTGGCTACTGTATTGGGCAATGCAGATGATAGGATTACACTGTTGCAGAAAGATCTATTGGACAGTGTTGATCTAGAGCAACTACTTGGAAATGACCTTGATGTGTCAAGGATCGGCTCTCTTACACAAACACACAATCCGTGTTTATTTAGTGCTATGTCTGTGCACTCAGCCAGTTTCTATTTAGGAGTCCTGCAAACCCCAAGGCAGCTCTCAACTGAAAGTGGTGTTTTGCTGATGTGGTAAATTCTCTCACTTCTGCAATGTAGAGAACCGAGGCAGGCTCAGGGGGGTGGGTGCAAGGAGTCAATCATAGGAAAACTTCACGGTCAAGGTTGTTTCTCGGAGGTAGGTGCAAATCTCTGCTAATGTATGGCTGACAAGTTTGAAAATTTATTTAAATAAACATCCCTCAAAGCCTTGTGTCATAAAACCATTCCTGCCTGTCCTTCCCAGGGGTCTTTGAACCTTGGTGAATTTGTCAGATTCCAAGCCTGCCCCATGACATCAAGGATCTTCTGTAGTTTACCTAGAGAAGGACTCAAGTGGTGACGTCAATATCTTGAAGATAATGGAGAGCTCCAATAGAAGCACACCTTTTTCCCTGTGTGGCCCTGACCTTGGAAAACCATTAGGGACATTTGAGTTTTGTTGCATGTTCCTAGGAGTTTGATGGCACGAAAGGCCAGGGGATGCTGGGGAGCATGCAAAGTCTTCTGTGCCAAAATTGAACCCTGTCTTTGAAGTGCTCATGATATCGAGGAAGAACTCTCATCCTGTGTACAGATGGAGGGTAGTCCTCTCTGTGGAACAGCGGAGAACTCAAAGAGTTTGGAGATGAGAGAAATAGGTGATCGAGGACAGGAAGCAAGGGTCCAGGGGAAGGGAGCATGTGCTGAGGGTCTTGATAGCTGGTGGTCCAGCAGCCCTAGAGCAGGATCTGTAGGCTAAGGGGCTGTTACCATCCATCCGGCTGACAGGGCACGGAGAGGCTGCCAGACCTGGATGGAAAGGACTGATAGTAGCTGTGCCCTTCGGCAGAGGTACATGACCTGCTGTGGAGGCCTGACCGGGAGGGAGTCAGCCTGACAAAGACTCCAGCTTGCCTCTCCATGCTCTCAGTCTCCTGCTTGAGCCTCCCCTAGGCTATACCTGAGGTCTTGGGAGCCCATCGATGTGGTCCAAACAAACAGTCCCCCGAGAGGACTGAGCTGGATGGAGAAGGGTGGAAAATGGATGTGGAGGAGCATTTTGGAACATTTAGAAAACAGAAGTCAAGGAATGGAGCATGTGTTTATAAAGTCAGAGGGAAAGACATTCTGCCTGGAGCCCCTCACTGCTTCCCTTCCTGAAGGATGGAGCCACCCACCAAAGGAGGACTTCACTGGCCACGTTGGACCTGAGTAGCTCCTGTCCTTGGTGCCCAGATCCACACCAGCAGAACAGGGGACTGGATGATGGAGCCCACACACACACACGCACACGCACACGCACACGCACACGCACACGCACACGCACACACACACACACACACACACACACACACACACCCTCATGGCCCAGCAGTTAGGACTGAAGCTGCTCCATCTGAGTGCATGCAGGCCTCCTCATCTCTGCTGCTCCGGGAGGGAGCTGTGCTTCTGCAGATGGTAAATATTTAATTCTTACCTAGCACAGCCTATAAATCACGCTGGGGCAGTGGTGCCTCGGGGGAAACGCACACTCCACCATTTATGGCGCAGGTGCTCCAACCTCTCTGCCCAGACCCAGATGGAACGCAGAGTCTGAGGTGGTGGCCGGGTCCTGAGCTGAAAGCACCCCCATCATCATCCTCCCTCTTTTCTTGGGGGAGCTGTGTCATAAATACAACAGGATCCTGAACCTGCGGACTGGTGGGCAGATTGTGAGAATTATTGCTCAGCCATGGGCTTCAGACTGAGAGATTCATGCCCTGACTCATAATTACACTGGCTTGACACAGCAGAAAACTGATAAGGTTCCAGTAAATTCTATGGGGAAATGTAGCACAGAATGCATTGATTATATTTCTTTTCAGAAACCCTAAGAATGTATAATATTTCACAGGATAACTTAATTTGGCAACAATGGGTAATATTATGTTTCAATGTCATAGTAATAAAGTCTGAGGTAGTTCAAATAATAGCAAACCACTGTCTAAATCAAAAACTAATTTTTAAAATTACAGCTGATGAAAGTTTTTTTCCTTAAGAAAGTGGAAACTGCACTGGATTTGGACTGTATTTATGTATGTAGTCAGCCTGAAGGCTCTTATCGTGGCAGTAACAGGTGATGGAAGAATATCCCTCTTCTGCCTCCTTGTAGCTGTGTGGTGTGTGTGTGTGTTTGTGTGTATGTGTGTGTTTGTGTGTGCATATGGTGTGTATGTGTGTGTTCATGTGTAGGATGTGTATTATGTGCATGTGTGTGTATGTACATGTGTGTATGTTGTGTATATGTTGTGTATGTGCGTGTCTGTATGTGTGTGCGTATGTAGTATGCATATGTATGTATGTGGGGATTTGTGTGTGTGTTGATGTGCATTTTGTGTATATGTGTGTGTATATGGTGTATATATGTGTGTCTATGTATGTGTCTGTATGTGCATATGTTATTTATGTATGCATGTGGGTATTTGTGTGTGTTTATGATGTGCATTGTGTGTGTATATGTATGTGTATATGGTGTGTATATGTGTGTCTATGTTTGTGTGTTTCTCTCTATATGTGCATATATGATATGTATATGTATGTCGGTAGAGATTAGTTTGTATGTATAATGTGTGTGCATATGGTGTGTATGTGTGTGTTCTTTACATTTGTGTGTGTCTCTGTATGTGGGAAGGGAAGGGGAGAGATGTTTGTTTTGTGTCTTCCACGGGGGCAGCAAACCACAGCTCCTGAGCCAAATCCAACCTGCTGCTTATTTGCTGATTTTCGCATGGCTTGCAAACTAGGAATGGTTTCCACATGTTTACGTGGCTGAAAAAAATCAAAAGATTTCATGACATGTGAAAACTATACGAAGTTCAAATTTCAGTGTCCCACAGGGTAGTTTTACTGGTACCAGTCAAGGCTCACTTGCGCATGTTCTGAGACTACCATTGTGTGGCAGTGGCAGAGCTAAGTGGCTGTGGCAGAGATCGTGTGGCCCATTAAGCCTAAAATATTGACAGTCTGGCCCTTTGCAGAAAAAGTGTGCTGGCTCTGGGCCCCTGCAGACACTTTTCATGGTCTGTCTCTCTTTGTCCTCATCTAAAGCCAGGTGCTTTCTTGTCTCCATCGGACCCAGGAGCAAAGCCAGGCCAGGCACCCATGGTCAGGCATCTCTGACTCCAAAGCTGGTACTCTGTCCACTCTTACCTGCCTGGTGACATCTTCTCCTGGTGACATCTTCATCCTGTTACTCTCAGGATGAAATCTAAAATCCTATCCTGGGTTAGCATGCGCGGCCAGGTCCAGTCCCAACCCTCCCCTGGCTGTACTCTGCTCCCTCCCTGCAAATCACACCCTAGCCCTGAGTGCAGACAGCTGCCGGGACTCTAGGCCCTGCTGTCTGGGGGCCTTGGCGCATCCTGGCCCTTCTGCTTGGAACAACCCCCTCCCAGTTTGTTCTGCCCAACGCCCGCTGAGCCTCCAGCTTCTCTCGGGTGAAGCCACTGGGTGTTTTTGTACTATGTCAGCTCTTTTTCTCTGTGGCTCTAGGTGGGAGGTGGCCACAGGGAAATGAGGCCAAGGTTTGGAAGACGATTGAGAGGTGCAGCGACTTCATGCCTAGAGGGGCGGTGCCATGCATGCTGTGGCCAGCCCGCAGCTCCTCCAGCTGGCCCAGGACCTTCTCCTTCTGTGGCTGGGACCTGGGCAGGTGCGTGCGCAGCCCCACAGGCTCCCAGTGTCACTGGTGCTGGGGTGTTGAGAGAATGGCAGAGCTCCAGGTGCATTGTTTATGATAAAACTGATCTTGCTTCACGTCAGCTTTTTTTGCTGACTGTGGTGAGGACTGGCCTGTCCCTAAGTGCAGAGGCAGTCATTCGCTGTGCACTTATCAGCTTCCCTTTGCAGCCCCTGGTTAGTGACTTTCTTCTAACTCTAACGCTACCCTTTGACTGTTACTTCGCCAGCATGTCCTACAATTATGTGAGGTCTTACTCCTATAAGGACCCCTTGCTCCATATCACTCAAGCTGGGACTCTACTTCCCTGATGGGACTCTACCTAATCCACCCTCCCTGTGCCCTACGGACCCCCAGACTGGCTTAGCCCCTCACCTATGTTAGTATGTCACCTCAGACTTCTCCTTCATTGCCTGATCACTAATGATGTAAGTGTTTGCATAATTATTTATCGAAGGTGAGTTTTCCCATTACATTCAGAGAAGGAGGGCAGGCTCCATGTCTGCCTTCTCCCACTGTGACCCTGGTGCTACTTAGATCAGGGCAGGCACATCCCACGCACGCCATACATACTCTCAGAATGAACGACTTATTCCAAAAGCAGAGAGGGGATGTGAAAGTTGATTTTGACTTTAAGCAGCCACTCACATAGTTTTCAGAATCTCTAGGCTGTCCAGGCCCATTGCCAAATGCACATTAGTGTCCACCTGCAGCCACAGCATCTCAAGATAAGGGGATGGACACGGCACCCACCTGTGGCCAAAAGACTCACAATTCAGGTAATCATCATGAGGTTTTTTTTGGTCAGGGGGTGTAGTAGATTGAATGTCCCCCTAAAACTCACTGAAGCTTGAATTGTGTCCCCCAAGTTTTATGTATTAGAAAATTGGCCCCCACTGTGAATGTTAAGAGGGTGGGAAATCCTATTATGGTAATTGAAAGGTGGGGCCTCAAAGAGGTGATTGGATTGTAGGACCGTGCCCAGTGAATGGATCATAAATGGTGGTCAGGGGCATGGTTCTGAGGGCTTTAAAAGAAGAGGAGAGTCTGCCTTTTGCTCTCTCTGCTTCCACCATCTTGCAATGTGAGACCCCTGGGTCACTGCTGCCACCACCAGATGGACTTTGGACTTCCCAGCCTCAGAAACTGTAAGCAGTGAATTTTGTTTTCTTATAAATCACCCAGTTTCAAGTATTTTGTTGTAAGCAATAGAAACAGACTAATACAGAAAATTGGTACCAGAGAAATGTGGTGTTGCTTATAATAAATACTTGAAAATGTGGAAACAGCTTTGGAACTGGGTGTTGAGGAGAGGCTGGAGGAATTTAGAAGAACAGGCTAGAAAAAGCCTAGATGCTGGTGAAAGTTTAGAAGACAAGAAAACCAAAGAAGATTTGGAACTTTTTTGAGACTGGTAAATGATGGTGAACAGAATGCTGATAGAAATATGGACTGTAAAGACCATTCTAAGGAGGTCTCAGATAGAAATAAGGAGTTTATTGGAAATTGGGGCAAAGATCACCCTTGCTGTGAGTTGGCAAGGAAGTTGGCTGCATTGTGTCCATGCCCTAGGACTTTGTGGAAGTTGGAACTTAGGAGATATGAACCAGAGTATTTGGTGGAAGAAATTTCTAAGCAGCAAAGCATTAAGGAAGCTGAATGGCTACTTGCAACAGCCTAAGATGAGTTATGGCAACAAAGGCATGACATAAAGCCAGAATTTAAAAGAAGCAGAGTGTAAAGATGTGGAAAATTTGCGCCTAGCCATGTGGTAGAAAAGCAGAGAGCATTTTCACAAGAAAAATTCAATAGTTCTAAGAAGATTAACACAAAAGTATGGGATTATCAAGAGAAAGGGGAAAAGGCCCTGAAGACATTGCAGAAGCCCCTGGGACCAACCCTTCCATTTCAGGCCCAAAGGCCTAGGGAGACAGAATTGTCTCGGGGAACAGTCCTGACGTACCCTCCACGGGCTTCCTGCCCAGGGACACCTTGGGAAGCTGCTTCCAGCACCAGCACCCCAGCTGCTTTAGCTGCTCCAGCTATGGCTAAATTGGCCCCAGGTGTGGCTGGACCTACACCTTCAGAAAACACAACCTGGAAGTCTTGGCTACATCTGTGTGGTGTTAGGTCTGCAGGCTCAAAGAATGCCAGAGCTGGGAAGGCTTGGGAGCCTCCACCCCAATTTCAAAGGATGTACGGAAAAGCCTGGGGACCCAGGAAGAGATCTGTCACAGGGGTGGAGTCACCACATAGAACCTTCACTACAGCAATGCCGAGTGGAAATGTGGGGTCAGAGTTGCAGCAGAAAAACCCCATCAGTGCCATATCTAGTGGAACTGTGAGAGCAGGACTGCCATGGAGACCCCAGACCTGTGGAGCTACCAGAGTGGAATTCCAGCCTGCGAGAGCTACAGTATCACCTGAGGCCAGGAAAGCCATAGGAGTGTAGCTGTCTGAGGATTGGGAGACCCAACCCCCACACCAGTGTGCTCAGGACATTGAACATGGAATCAAGGTACCTGATTTTTCAGCTTTATGATTTAATGCCTGCCCTGCTGGGTTTTGGACTTGCTTATGACCTGCTACCCCTTTCTTGTGGCCTATTTCACCCTTTTTGAATGAGAATATGCACCCTATGCTTGTCCCACCATTGTATCTTGGAAGTAGATAACTTGTATTGATTTCACATGTGGGACTTGAATTTTGGACTTCTGAGTTGAAACAATTTAAGACTTTGGGGATGAAATGAATGTATTTGCATGTGAAAAGGACATGAGTTTTGGGGAGCCAGGGGCAGAATGTAGTGGTTTCAATAATGTCTCCCAGAACTCACTGAAGCTTGAATTGTATCCCACAGATTTTATGTATTAGAAACTTGGCCCCCACTGTGACTATTAAGAGGGAGGGAAATCCTATTATGGTAATTGAAAGGTGGAGCCTTGAAGAGGGGATTGGATTGTAGGAACATGCTGTAGTGAATGGATTAAAAATGGTGGTCGGGGCTTGGTTCTGAGGGCTTTAAAAGAAGAGGAGAGTCTATCTTTCTCTCTGCTCTCTCTGCTCCATCTTGCAATGTGAGACCCCTGGGTCACTGTTGCCACCACCAGATGGACTTTGTACTTCCCAGCCTCAGAGACTGTAAGCAACGAATTTTGTTTTCTTATAAATCACCCAGTTTCAAGTATTTTGTTATAAGCAACAGAAATGGACTAAAACAGGGAGTCATGGCAGAATTGGATTTTCCCTTTTGGAGTCTGGAAGCCCCCAGAAGCATGAAGAATGAGCCCGGAAAGAAGAGACTGAGTTGGGATCAACTTTCTGTGTGGCTTTGGACATGTTACCTGCTTCGTCTGAGTAACATGCTCATTGGTGAAAGGTCTGGTTCTTCTCCCAGTGCTCCTCTGGGTGCTTGAATTTCTTAATGATTGACAGTGTTAGTGGCTTTTAGTTGGAGGGCTTTTAGATGGATGTCCTATAATACCTGGGAAAAGCCTGCAAAATGTTCAAATGTCCCCAAAGACATTTATGTAGACAATAAGCCTGTTTATCTGAGCCTATTTGCCACTATAGATATTTCACCATGTATGAAATATAAAATATATAAGTCATGCATGTAAAGTACTCTGAATTTTTGTTTGAGTACAACTACTTTGAAAATCAAGGGAATATTAAGGTTGGCTTTGTTAGAAACTTCATCAGAAGTGGTTCGGCATTTTGGAAAACCATATCACCAATAAAACTGCCACTTGTAGTATTTGAGTTGCTAATAGGACCTACATAGAGCCATGTAAATTTATAGCTGTTGCATGTCTAGTGATTATATGTGTAGATTTGATGACTTCACATGTCTTCTGGTGTAATCCTGCTATACCCTACTATATAGCATGCATTTTCTACACCATAAACAACTTCCCTTTTATTTCTCCTTTATATCACATATAAGGGCATTGTGGTGGAGTTTTTTGTCTTGAAGTTTAGCTATAAAGTAAGTTACATTATCTATAAATTCAATTTCAGAATAGTAAAGTGGGCGTTGTGAAATAATTGTTATTCAAAATGTTGTTGCATTCGAAAAGGGTGGTGCCTTCTGACTATCTGATTGCAAATGTCCTTTTAGCTGTAAAATATTTCTGCACTTTCCCCATCCCACAATGCCACATTTGACTTCTAAAGAGGTTTGGGAAAGGGATAAGGCAGAAAACCTCAAATTAGCATGTTCAGGTATCTATTTCTTCTCTTCCCTACTGTTGTTTCTCTTAACTGAATATTTATGGACTTTTTAAAAACTTTTAGAGCAGTGGAAGCATATCAGTGACATCAAAGCTTCATGGTAATTGCAGAGTTGTGTTTGACATTGTCTTGTTTGCAAAATACATTTTGTGGGTGCTGAATTCAGTGTTTACATGGAACAAAACTTGCCATTTAAAATGGGATTTGGGTTCTGCTTCTGCTTAGGAGGTAGAAAGCTGGAAAGAACATTGCTCAGACTTTAATGAGAAAAATCCACATAAATTACCAAATCATGGCTTTTTCTGAACCCATCATAGAACCAGAGAGCTGAGATCATGGGGCAGTCAAGTAGCTGAAAATCTAAGGAGGGAGAGTCCCCCCTCCCCTGAAAAGGCAGCACACAAGCCCTGCAGCAGGGCACAGGAGAAGGGAACCTGAGCTGTGAAAGGGTTTTGAAGAAATGAGCTAAAATTTTAACAAACTATGAAGGCCTAGTGTAACTAGTGTGATAAAAGAGAAGCCCTGGGGGTACCCGACACAGGGGATTCACACTCACTCTCAGACTGTTCTATGGACTTCCACCAGGAACTCTCCAGAAAGATCAGAGTAGGAGGCTGGAGAAGACCTCCTTGGCATGCAGGGCATTATTAGGTATCATTGCAGGGATGGGGTTGGGGGGAGAAGGCGGGGAAGCAGAAATCCCCAACCTTTGTCTGATCCTTCACTCAAAGTAAAAACCCTAATCTGTTGGGTGGAGGGGAGGCAGTGAAATTTGTAGCCTCCAAGGCACAGGTGCAGACCCATTGTTGCCAAGGAAGAGCTAGAAGACAAATCCTTCTACTCTGGGAGAGGGGTGCCAAAGCTGCAGGCCAGAATTCTACACCATTACCATTAGGATCTCCTGTCACCAGGGGAAGGTGGGAAGACTCACTGAAGACAGAAAGCAGAGCATGGCTGTCCTGGGAAGAAGAGGCAGGGACACTCACAAAACTGCCGAGGGCTAACAGGATGTGCCATTCCAAAATGTGCCTCTTTAGCACATGGATTATTTTTGAGCTAAAGGTCACTGAGAAACAGCAGATGCAGGAAAAGCTCTAAACACAAGGCAGAGTTTTCTCTCTGTGAAGGAAATTTACATGTCTGAAGGAAACGTCCAATGGTAAAGGTGTTTCCTTATCCCATACAGGAAGAGAGGACTCCTAATAACTTTTAAAAAATTAATTTATTTATTAATATTAATTTTTACATTCTAAGATGTTGTGGAGCAGTTGGAGGGAGGGGTAGAGGGGAGGGGAAAGGAAATAGGGTGGGAGGAGTAGGAAGGAAAGGGGGCTTGACCAAGGCCAATGGCATCCCCCTCATTCTGGCAGGGGAACCTGGGGCACTTCCTGTGGTGGCTTGGTGGTCATCTCTTGGTGGGGTGTGGCTGAGGCCCTCAGCTCCCCATTGACCTGGCTTAGGAGCATGGGACACTTCTGGTGGTGGGCTAGTGATTGTCACTCGGTGGGGTGTGGTCATTGGGGAGGTGTGGCTGAGGCCCACAGTCCTCACCACTCCCTGGCTTGGGAGCCCAGGGGGCTTCCAGTCCTTCTAGGCTTTATAAGTGTTCTTTGGTGGTATTAAACCTTTACTAGTTAATATCAGACTTTATCTCTGATCTGTGGGTATTTTGTGTTTTCTTTCAGTTCTGTGTTGGATTGTTTGCTGTTCACACCACTTAAACTCTGCACTGGAACTAATTTGTTGTCCTTTGCTTACTTCTAAAGTGGGGGAACTTCCTGTGGGGACCAGCACTTGAGTCCTGTGGTTGAGCTAAATTGCTGCTTTGCTGCTGATTCACTGGGGAAGGCTTTTAGTGCAGTTCAGGTTTTAATTGTTGACTTTGTATGTATTTCTGGGTCTTGTGAGGTCTGGTACACCTGGGTTGTGTGGAAACTCTGGTCTGGGCCTGAGACTTTTCAGAAAACTGCTCTCCCTGCAGTTCTATATTCCTGACCAGTCTCCACTGAGTGGTCCTGCACTGATTGTAGGGCAGATCAGCTGTCCATGCTGTGCCCCAGTGTTCCCCTAGTGGGCCCATTTCCCCCACTGCCCACACTCCAAACACTTCCTATGGGATGGGCCATGTAATGCAATGACTCACCGGCCTCTGAGTCATCTGTGGTTCCTTACTCCTGTGTGGGTCCATGGGAACCCTGTTAGTGGTCTTGCTGGCCTAGAGGCCACCAAGGCCCTCTTCTCCCCTGCTGCCTCCAAGCAACTTCATTCAAAGGGCACACCTGTGGCTTTTGCCAGCTCTTGCTCCATGCACTCATCAGGGCCAGGGTTGAAGTGGCTGGGGCTGGAAATGGTAGGAGCAGTCCTTTCTCTCTCTCATCATGGCTTCTTCCACCTTCATGCACTTGGTAGGTCTCTCCTCCTCTTCCCCTGAGCTCTAGTGGCCCAGCTTGGTGTTGTTGCTTTATAAAAGTTGTAAATTGGTTGATTTGTGGGAGAGAGTGATGCTGGGGACTGTCTATTCCACCATCTTGACCAGAAGTCCCCTAAGAGTCCTAATAACTTACCTACAGAAAAGGCACTGACTTAAATCTGCATAACAAATCCTACTAAACAACTCTTGTTTACTATACTTTTTCCAATCGCCTTCTCATAACTTGTCACCTCCCCACCCCCAGGAGCCCCAACCTCCTTTCTCTTTGCTTAGCCTAAGATGGTATATAAGCCTCGATCATCTGCAAGCCTCCCTTTTCTTTTTGAATTCCCATGCACACATTTGAGTTAAAGCACTTTTTTTCTCTTGTTAATCTATCTATTCAGTAAGGGCCCCAACCATTGAACTTAGGATGGTAGAGGGAAGAAAGATTTTTCCTCCCCTACACTGTGCCCTTAAGTCCACAACACACAGGGACTATTTTAAGACCTATGAACTAGCCAAGCAAGCCCTGAGTCCCAAGCAGCAGCATTTGCTGCTGGGGAAGAGCAAGCACTTGGAGAAACATTCCTCTGTGAGGCAAGCAGACAGGGTTGAGCAAAAGCTGAGGCTGGAATAGGATCATTGAGAAAAACCTCTGGGCACCCCAGCCCCCATGCCAAGCCAAACCATTGCTAGTGGGATGCCAAGCCTTTGGCTTAGTGAAGGTAACTGTGTTAATTTTCTAGGGATGCCATAACAAAGCGTCATAACAAAGTATGGCTTAAAACAACAGAAATTAATTTTCTCATAGTTATGGAGGCTGGAAGTCTGAGATTAAGGTGTCAACAGGGTTATTTTCCTGGGAGGCTTTTCTCCCTTGTTCTCACGTGGAACTTTTTGCAGTGGGTGTATGAATCCCTGAACCTCTTCCTCCTCTTATAAAGATATCAGTCAGATTGGGTTAGGTCTTAATTATGACCTCATTTAACCTTAAAGGACTCTTTAAAGACCTATCTCTAAATATAGTCACATTGGGGGTTAGGACTTCAACATATAAATTTTGGGGAGACACAATTCAGTCCATTACAGTGACCACAGCTAAAACAAAACCTCAAACCAGTTCAGTCCTAACTAGATTTACTCAACACCCCCTCCCCTTTTAAAAAAAATCACCTGTCATTATAAGTATTTTCCCTATTGCTACATATTCTTCGTGGCTGCCATTTAAAATGAATATATAATATTTCTCTGAGTGGATTTATTACTCTTTACTTATGCCCTTTCCTGTTGCATATTTTGGGTTAGTTCCGTTTTTTGTTTTCTGCAAGGAAAGATCTTTATGCACAGGTTTTCCCATAGTTTGGGATATTCTTTTAAAATAGAATCTAAAACCAGAAATTATTGCATTAAAGGGCATTACCCCTGTTATGGACTGAATTGTGTTTCCCCCAAATTTATATGTTGAAGCCCTAGCCTGCATTGTGATGGTATCTGGAGATGGGGCCTTTGGGAGGTAGTTAGGGCTAAGGGAGGCCATAGGGGTGAGGCCCTAATCCAATGAAATTGGTGTCCTTATGAGAGGAGGGGGAGACACCAGACCTCTCTCTCTTCCCCTGCCATGGGAGGATACAGTGAGAAGGTGGCCATCTGCAAAGCAGAAAGAGAGCCCTCATCAGGAACCAAATTTGTGGCATCTTGATCTTGAACTTCTAGTCTTCAGAACTATGAGAACATAAATTTCTGTTGTTTAAGCCACCCACCCTGTGGTATTTTGTATGGCAGCCCAAGCAAACACGTAAAACCCCTTTTACATGCGTGCATTACTTGTCTATAAATGCATATGCTTGCCCTTGCGTATGTTAAAAGCCATCTGCCTCTTTCTGGCTGTTTATGTAAATGTCTCTGTGCCTATTCCTTCTAAATGCACTTTCTGTCATCTATAAACTTAAGAAATTCAAATTCACTTATTTATTTAGATAATTTAGGAAGATACATATATGTCAGATCCTAGCACTGCTATTCAATAACTCAAAATCATAAATTTTGTATCGTTAAGTCTATCAGTAACAAAGTAGTCTGCCTAATTCTGACATTTATTTCTCTCTTTTTTAGATCATCCCTTTCATACACAAGGAAACACACATAATAAAAATAATAATAAAAAGTCCAAACAAATTCCAAACCCCCAAAGCAAAACCCCCCTAAAGTTATAGAAATTCATGACTAACCCTGAATAAATATTTTAATATAGGCATTTTTTCCAAGGTGTATTTGTGTATCTTAATACACAAAGAACGTTCTTTAAATATTTGTTGCTATAAAATAGTTTGTGACTTAAAAAATAGAAAGGAAAACTTCAATAAAACATTTTTCTGTCATGGGAGTCAGAAAATACTGTGAGTGAAAGTTATATAAAAAATTAAAAATGAATAGGTATGGAGAGATTTACTGTATTTGGACAATCTGACTTCTAAGATAAATCCTTGATGCACACCAGGATATGGCCTCTCTGGGACTGTAGGAGTATCACATTGATGGGCGAAATTTGCTTCAGAACCTTCATTTTGTTATGTCTGATAGAAACTTCAAAGTCAGACAATAAACTTATTGATCTTCCAAGGTTCATTAGGATGAAAAGAATAAAGTACTGTTCTCAGAATTTTCAAGTTATTGGTTTTGTAACAGTGTGTTTTAAGGTTGACTGTTGTTTACGATTCTGTCCCTGCAGTTCTTGCATCTGAGTTCTCACATGAGCTAATATTGTCTGAAGGAGAGAAACATCTTTGTTTCTTTGGTCTGTCTACTTTATATTTATACAAAGACTGGCTATATTGTAGCCAATGCACAGGTCAGGACTTTTTGAAATATTAGTAAAAATTTCAGGTTATCCAGAATTGTCCCTTAGAATTAAAATTGGCTCAGAAATTCAGTTACCTTATCACCTAACTTCCTGACTGGACATGTGACCCAGTAGTAGCAAAGCTGATGGAGGGGAGGGTTTTAATTTGAGTCTCCTCCCCCACAGAAGAGGGTGGTGCCAGGAAGCAGGAGTGAGGGAGTAGAAGGAGCTGGGCAGAGAGGGAGGAAAAGCCCATGTAAGGAGTAGGTATGTTGGTATCAGTACAACAAATAAAGCCAGTTGGGGTTGCTGCTGCGGATGATGAGGGCACGAGCTTGGAGAAGCTCCTGCAAAGGGGATGAGATGCCTCCCAGAAAGGTCTGTGTGAAGGACCGGAGGCCGCAGTGTTTACTCATCTGTTCCCATTCCCATTGATGAAGGATTTTAACCTCCTCCTCCCTCCCTCCAACTATGGAGAAGACCCTGTAGTGCAAAAGGGGAAAGACCCAGGGTGGGACGCTGCAAAGTGCAAGATGAGTTTGAGCTCATTCCGAACTCTTTACCGCGTCTGAGGATGGAGGGTTGAGGAGGTGGGACTCGGGGTGCCAGAGGTATCTGCTTCAGGGAGTTTCACCTACTTTTTCCTTTTCCTATTTGACTTTCCAGTCAAACCAACAAACATCAGGGGAAGAGTAGAAGTAGAGGATTTGAAAAATCCCAGATTTGAATATTATAACTTCCGGCACCATAAGTTGACTTCTTTAAGTCTTTCTGTTTTATTGGCAAACTGCTGAGAAATTGTGCAGAGCTTGTAGCTGCTCTTGATGATGATAATTAAAAGAAAACAAATTAATGAAGAAGGCTGGGGGTATTGATGAGCCTTCTGCCATTGTCACTGGTATGCAAAGGGCTCTTCTCTTACAGACCTGCAGGAATGATTAGATTTAAAATTAATGTGTGGAACATGCTTTAAATTTATCTCAAGGCAAATGTGGGCAGGTGCAACAGCGACCTGCAAAATGCAAAATTTAGATCTGTTCTCTGGAAGATGCATAACTCGTAGCTTCAAAGACCACAGCAGTTGGTGGGAAAAACATTGACTGTGGTTGGCCAACTTTTAGGATTACACCAACATACTCTTGATTTTTTATTTCATCATTTGGATAAAAATAATTAACAACATCTGTCTGAGTGTGGCATAAAAATATCTGTGATTTATGTCTTCCTAAAAACTAAATATATAGAACAGATTACTGAGGTGTGAGACTAAATAATGTAGAGTCAACTGTGTAAGCATTTGAATGAATGTTTTAAAAAGCAAGCTATTAGTGTCATTACCAAGTAGCAGGGTAGTGAGTTTGGTTATAAGAGTTCATGTTTACTTTGGGGAGCGTGGGATGGGAGATTCTGCTCTTATTTTCATATGATAATATTTTTTTTTTTGAAAAATGGATTTTAAGAACTGCTTAAATTTAGAAAGAGATAATAATAAGAGGGGATTAGGGATAGGTAGACTGGGACCCCAGAGACAACTTAGAGATAAAACTGGCCAACAGTGCATTGAGTACATTTTCCAGAGAAGAACACATACTACAGGCAATTTAGAAAGAGAGTTGTTGACAGGCTCTTAATAGTGTTGAATTAATGAATAGAGAGATTATATGTTAAGTGAAGAAACCCAGGGAAGTGGATTTGTATTGATTCACTGTAGGAGGTGGATTTACACTGGTTTACTGTGGCAGGGAAAGGTATTGGAGAACTCCGAGGAGGAAGAAGTGACAGAAAGAGGAAGAAACAGTCAGGGTACGCCCCAAAGAAGGTCAAGCAGACAAGTGGTCTAGTGAGGAGCAGGTTTCATGAGGAGCAGGCTTGAACCAGAATGGAGAAGGTGAGGAATGTCATGAAGAACCTAGCCTTGGGCTGGGTCTCCCTAATTCGTGGGTGATGGGTTACTGAAGTTTGAATGGCCAGGTTCTCTTCAGAGCACTTTGACTATAATCATCTTCCACTATGCACCCAAAGTGCTGAGATTCACCTCCCATTTTCTTGGTAATAAAAGCCAAGTTGTTGATGAGTTGAGCAGATTTTGCATGGAACAGGTATCCAGTTGAGCTCCCCAGTCCTGTCAAGTGCACAGATGGCGGTTTCTCCAGATAAGACTGCCTCTCTCTAGCACATGTCTCACTCAGGCATTTAAGGGGGAGAGTGCACAGGGAATGGTAATCCTGGCAAGACCTCCTCTCCTCCAGACTCCCCACCTCTATCAACTGCCTAAGGATATAATTTGAGCTATTTACCCACTTTCTCCTCAAAGATCATCAGGAATAATCTCATCACTCTGCACATCTCAGTCTTCACCAGAACATCAGGCATTTCAGATAGTCCTTTTCCGTCCTGACTTGTGCCCCCATGAGGTTCTTTACATCCCTTAATGGACTCAGTCTCTCTCTTCTTCCTTACCACTGTGTCCTCTGAATCAAGACTTTCATCAGCAAAATCCCCTGGACCTTCAATCTCTTCTCAGAAAGTTCTTTTCTTTCTCTGACTGAGATCTGCTTTTCCCTAAGAACACTGCTCTCCCCTGTAGTTCCTTTGAGTGGCAGCTGTTGTCTTTCCCATTTTCTATGGGGTACAGAGCTGGGAAGTGACATAGGTATCCTTTCTGCTTTTTGTTGCCTTCTCCTGATCATTTTCCTCCCTCTTTCCTCAAAAATTATGGTCCTTTGAGGTCACTGCCATTACCACATGTGTTAGTCTGGGTTCTCCAGAGAAACAGAACCAATAGGACATCTTTTATCTACCTATCTATCTATCTGTTATCTCTTTATCTCTCTCTCTCTCTTTAATATATCAAGAAATTTACTATAAGGTACTGGCTCATGTAAGTATGGAGGCTGAGAAGTCCCAAATCTGTAGTCGGCAAGCTGAGACTCGGGAGATCCCATAATACAATACTAGGTCAAGTTGGAAGGCTTGAGAATCAGGAGAGCCAATGCTGTAAGTTCCAGTCCACATCCAAGGGTCTGACAACCAGGAAAGCTAATGGTATAGTTTCCAGTTCTAGTCCAAGTCTGAAGGCAGGAGAAGGTTGGTGTCCCAGCTTAAAGACAGTCAGGCAGAGAGAAAGAATTTCATCTTGCTCAGCCTTTTCTTCTGTTCAGACCTTCAATAGATTGGATGACACCCACCCACATTAGGGAGGGTGATCTGCTTTACTCAATCTACCAATTCAAATGTTAATCTCATTCAGAAACACCCTCACAGACATAATAGAATAATTTTTAACCAAATATCTGGGCACCCTGTGGCCCAGTCAAGTTGACACAATAAAATTAGCCATAATACCACACTTGTCATAGTCCTCGGCTCATCTTCTGGTTACTTCTCATTCATTAAAAGTTGTAGTACTTGGATTATTCTTATTATTTTGGGAGCTGTAGAAAAATATTGTTATGTTTCTGGGGCCAGGGATTTCTGAGAAAATTTTACTAAAACTTGGGAACTGGGCTAAAAGAATGAGACTTGGAAGTTAAAAGGGCGATTAGATAGTTAGAGACTTTTCAGAAAGATTTACCTCCCTGAAATATGGGTTTACGTTTCAAGGCAGGGATGAAACCCGGACCATGGGCATATCCCTGGGTTTCAAGCCTAGAGACACAAGTCTTATCTTCCTCTTAGAGACATTTATTTACATTCTAAAGGGTAAGAGCCCAGGATCCTTTCCAAGGTTAATTTATTTACACTAGGGAGATAAGGTTTATTCTCCTTTCTCAGAAGGGGAGGAGGGTTACTACACAAGTTATCCTACATAACTACCCAGGTTCATATTTTCATTGCAGACCATCATACATGGAGAGTGACATCTGGGTTTTATTGTGCCACCCCATGGGCAAAGGTTGGGCATGGGGGAAGGGTGTGGTTATTATAAATTATAACTAATCTGTCCTTCCTTCTTGTTGAAATCTCTCATTTGGTGTTTATGAACCTACATTCTCCTCCTCCTACTTCACAGACTTCTCTTTCTGGGCCACTTTTTTAGGATTCTCCTCTTCTTGTGACCTCTAAATGTTGGTGCATTCTGCACGGAGTTTTTGGTCCCCTTCTCTTCCCTATCCGCAACCTCCCCCTGGTGGTTTCACAGTCTCATAGTATTAAAAACCATGCATATGCAAATATTTCCACATTCTTTTCTTCATCCTTGACGTCCCCACTAAACTCCGTACTTTTTTTCTTTAGAAAACCCCAGCTTTATCGAGATATAATTAACAAACATGCAATTCATCCATTTAAAGTGTAAAATTCAATGATATTCATGGAGTTGTGCAGCCATACCTCAATCAATTTTAGAACCTTTTTATCACCTGAAAAAGAAACCCCAAACCTATTAGCAGTCACTCTCCATTCCCTGCCCCACCCCCAACCTCCTCAGTTCTAGGAAACCACTAATTTATTTTCTGTTGCTATGAATTTGTCTATTCTATACATTTCATATGAGTAGAATTATAGTCTTTTGGGACTGTTTTCTTTCATTAGCATAATATTTTCAAGGTTTATCCATGTTGTAGCATGTATCTATCTGTACTTCATTCCTTTTTGTAGCCATTGTATTATATACCACATTTTGTTTATCAGTTGATGGATATTTGGGTTCTTTCTACTTTTTGGCTATTATGAATAATGATACTATAAATATTCATGTACAAGTTTTTGTATGGACATATGACTTCTTTTTTCCTGGGTGTATACTTAGGTAAACTCCATGCTTGTTATCTAATTTACTATATGGCATCTGACTTGGATGTTGAATAAACACCTTAAATCTACATATTGATGCTATATTTCTTCCTGAACCCACCACTCTTCATATTAGTAAATGGTGCCACAGGTAGTCAGGTCACCTAGCTTTGTTTCTTTTCTTCATATCTTTCATCAATTATCTGTTGGCAATATCCTTAAAATGCATCTGGAATTTATCTATTTATCACCACTTCTGTAGCAGGCAGAATAATGGCCCCCAAAGACATTCACTCTCTAATCCCAAGAACTTGTGAATGTTACACATATGTGCTTAAGGTTAGAGACCTTGAGATGGGAGATTCCTAGACTGTATGGGTGAGCCCAATCTAATCACATGAGTCTTTAAAAATGGAAGAGAGTGGCAGAGAGGTGGGTCAGAGAGATGTGATGTAAGAAGGACTGAACTACTGTTGCTGGCATTTAAGATGAAGAAAAGGGGCCATGAGTCAAGGAATGTGGCAGCCTCTAGAAGCTAGAAACAGCCCTCATTTTACATCTTATAAGAAAACAGAGACCTTGGTCCTATATCCACAAGGAACTGCATTCTGACAACAGCTCAAATGAACGGAAAACAGGTTCTCTTCTAGAGCCTCCAAAATGAATGCAGCCCTGCCAACATCTTGATTTTAGCTTAGTAAGACCATATCGAATTTCTGACCCACAGAACTGTAAAATAACAAATTAGTGCTGTTTTAAGGCATTAAGTGTGTGGTAACTTTTCACAGCAGCAATAGAAAACCAATATTACCTCCATCACTCTCACTCCTGTCAAAGCCACCGTCATCTCTCCCAATTGCTTCCACTCCATAGAGTGATAATTTAAAATATAAATCAGATTATGTCATTCTCTTGCTCAGAAGCCTCTAAAAGCTTCCAGACACATTTAAATAAAACCCAAATTTCTTGTTAGTGCTCACAAGTCTCTGCATGTCAGATGCCTTTGTAATCTTCCATTATCCTTCTCTCTCATTTCACTCTAAGCAAACTGGCCTTCTTGCAATTTCTCAAGCACACCAAGCTCATCCCTACCTCAGGGCTTTTATCCTTATAGTATCCTTTCTCTTGAATTCTTGCTTCTTCCCCAGATATTTACTGGGTTTGTGCCCTCATTTCATTTAGGTCTATAATTCCATGGCACCTCCACAGGCAGGACTCTGTTCACCATATCTAAAACTGTCTATGTCCCACTTCTGCCACTTCTATTTCTTCACCTGCTGTATTATTCTTGACAGAATTTATTAGTATTTGAAATGAGTATTATAGACTTATTTCTTTACTAGTTTATTATCCATCTCTGCTCCTAGAAAACAAACCTTATGAAGGCCCCCCAAAATTTGTCTTGGTGGTATTGTATTATGTGTTTCTGGCTAGAACAATTCCTGGCATATGAGGGGTTCAATACATTTTGTTAAATGAAAGGGTGAAGGGCTTGGTCTGGAAAGAGCATCTGAGTCTTTGATTCATGAATCTATCTCTTCCATGTCTCATGCATTTGGAGAGGGAGTTTTCTAAATGATTAATTCTTTATCAGATAGATCACCACACCAGTGGGCTCACTGGGTGAAGGGTCTCTGTAGAGCTATGGAAACAGTGGTGCTGGATTGGGCTGCTTGAACATTGGGCATGACCCAACATGGCAGAATCAGAGCCCACAGGACAAATCAAACAGGGGAACATCTAACTCAAGGCCTTGGGGCTCAGGGGCTCAAGCGTTCATGGCATTTTGCTTGCTTCTTTGATGTTCTGCCAAACCCACATACTTCTCAAATATAAAGACTGGAAGAAGGTTCTCCTCTTTTCTCATTTAGAAAATGATCTGGTACTATGCTGTCCTGGTCTGGAGGAGAGGTCACTGAGCATGACCTGACTGAGTCATGAATCTGTATCTCTCATTTCTGATGACACTGCTAGAGTGTTGAGACATCACTTTGACAGGACATGTGATGTTAAAAAATACTTATTCAGAGCTTAATCATAGAACATCCCACTTTGTTTAGGGAGGAGAGGCCAGCAGGTGTGTTCTTGGGTGTACATGACCTGATTTGCACAGCAGAACTCAAGCTTCTGCAGCTTTCTCCTTTGTTCACATCATGAGTTTGTAATTTTGACCAAATGTTTTTTCTATGACTGTAAAATAGAAATTTACTTTACTTTTATTGTTTTTTAAAAATAGTTGCTTTGTTCTGGTTGAGTTACTCTGCTGATTCCTTTTTCCTGGATGAATCAACATTTTGTAGTGCATATTGATGTTAGTATTTCTATCTGTAGTGATCTACAACTCAGGAGTCATGTTGAGCTGTGTATAGGAAGTGCCTTGTGAAGGATAATGATACTCTTTAACATTTATTGGAGCTTCCTATGTTCTGGGCTCTGCATAAGAACAGCACTTTATATGCACAATCCCTCCTCTTCCATTCCCTCTCCACCCACTTCATTCTGGATTGAATTGGCTCAGATCAATGTTTTCAGTGATTACCATCTTGTCAAGATCTGAGAGAACTGCACAGGTTCTCTCACTGGTCATCTCAATGGCATTTGGTCCATTTGAGCACTTATTTTTTTCTGAAACCCTTTCTTTGTTGGCTCTCATGTTGCCTCATTCTCTTGATTTTCCTGCTAATTTTAATTGCCTTCTTCACTGCTTGTTTTACAAGATTGCATGTTGGAGAACCCCATCCTTGGCTTTCTCTCCTTCTTTGTTTATGCTCTCTCCTTAGGTGATTTCTCAGGGTTCCATGACTTTGAATACTATCTGCATGCTGGTGATTTCCAAACTTATCTATCTCTGACTTCTTCCTTGAGCTCTAGCCTCCCTGATATATACATTTAGAAGTCTACTAGGGTGTTCAAACCAAAAAGCCCCAAACAGAAGTTTTGATCCCTCACTATAAAATGTCTAGAAAAATCTGTAAGTAGTCCTTGATTCTTCTCTTTCTGTTATTGCCACATCCAAATCCATCAGTCTGCCAGCTCTACCTCAATAATATACTTCCCCGACGCATACACTTGGCTCATACCCATGGCTCCTACCTTGATCCAAGCCACCATCACCTCTCGCCTAAATAACTATCCTTGTGTTTTTCTGGTTTTCTTGCTTTCACTCTAGCTTTAGTACATGTCATTCTCTAAGCAGTAAGAAGAGTCTTTAAAAATGTAAATCAGATAACATTTATTCCCTTATTAAAACTATCCAATGGCTTCTCATTATACTTAAGGAAAAAAAAATCCTTCCAGCTCTTTTAACCTGGTTCTACCTCATTATTTAGACTTCAGTTGATACCCTCTACCCTTACTCCACCAAAATACATATATACTAGAACATCTGCTGCAACTCCCTGGCCTACCTGTCTTCACCACATTGGTGGATTTTGTTTTCTTCTCAGGGCTATTGTATTTGCTGATACTCTGCCTTGAACACTGTTTCCACACATCTTCACGTCATTCAGTTCTGAGATTTATGTCACCTTCTTAGAGAGGCCTTCCTTGCCTTGTGGGGACACTCAGGCTCAGAGAGGTCCAGTAGCTTGGATGAGGCTACTCTGTTGGTAAGTAACACACGTGTAATCTGAGCCTGGGTGGTCTGACTTTACATCCTGAGTCTTGACCACTATTTTATCTGTCTTTACTAACTCATAATAAGGGACACAGCACAGTATGATGTGGAGCTTGCTGGGGGCTGTACCTGCAGAAGACACAAGAGGTGCAGGAAAGAAAAGGAGTGGTAGAAGAAGAAAGTGCCCATGGGCATTTTTGGCAGCAGCAGCAGAGCCCACTAACAAAACAACTGGATGTTGAATAAAATGAAGAGGGAGACTGTTAACTCCTTAATACAGCCAAGAATAAAATATCAGATCATAAGCCAAAGATGACCAGATTGGCACTGCCAAACGAACCTGCTTTTGCTGCTAGAGAATTGTATTAGTGTGTTTTTGTTGCTTATAACAAAATACTTGAAACTGGGTGATTTATAAAGAGAATGAAATTTATTGCTTACAGTTTCTGAGGCTAGGAAGTCCAAAGTCCATCTGGTGATGGTGACAGTGACCCAGGGGTCTCACATTGCAAGATGGTGGAAGCAGAGAACAGAGAGAGAGAAAGACAGACTCTTCTCTTCTTTTAAAGTCCTCAGAACCACTCCCCTGGCCACCATTATTAATCCATTCACTACTGCACAGTCCTACAATCCAATCACCTCTTCAAGGCTCCACCTTTCAATTACCATAATAGGATTCCCACCCTCTTAACAGTCACAGTGAGGGCTAAGTTTCTAATACATAAAACTGGGGGAGCACAATTCAAGCTTCAGTGAGTTTGGGGGAGACATAATTCAATCCACTACAAAAATTATTATTTATTTCTTAAAGAAGTAAAATACGCATGAAAACCTAACTCATACTTGTATCTGTGATTAGCAGCTTATTCTTCACTTTACAACTCAGTAAATACCCTCAGTAATTTATCACAGTATGGTTGTTATTCTCAAGGAAGTCCTGCAGTTTTTAATGTTATTATTAAAATAATCGCAATGAGTATTGGTTGGAAAGAAATACCTGAAACTAGTGACCAGCATCATTACAGAGCTGGGTTCTAGCAGGAAATAACCATGTGAATAATAATATGAAGCCTGGGTGTGTCAACTCTCGTGTTAGGTCATTTCAATTTTCTTTTGGTGCAACTCTAACTCAACCTTCCCGGGAGGAAGGAAAACAGGAGGTCCTGATATCGGAGTCAGGAAAGAGGGTAATTACATAAGCACACTGAGACACCAGCATAACCTTTAGTGCATGCATTGAGTTTAATAGCTGCCCCCCAATTTATGTCCATCCACAAACTGTGACTGTGACCTTATTTGGAAATATAGTCTTTGCAGATTTAATAAGGTTAAAATGAAGTCATTAGGGTGGCCCTAAATCTAATTTGACTAGTGTTACAAAGGAAAATTTGAACATAGAGACACACATTCACAGGGAGAAGGCCATGTGAAGAAAGGCAGAGGCAGAGATTGGAGTGATGAATCTTTAAGTCAAGGAGTATCAAGGATGGCAGGCAACCACAGAAGCTTGAAGAGACAAGGAAGGATCCTCACCTAGCGTCCTCAGAAAGCACGGTCTTACTGACACTTCAATTTTAGACTGTGGGCCTCCAGCACTGAGAGGAAAACTATCTGTTTTTACAAACCGCCCAATTTGTGGCCCTAGGACACTAATGCAGGAAATCTAAATAATTGGCCATCATCAGATGCCTACTGTAAGCAAGAATTTCCCATAATTGATTTTTCTTTTGTTTAAACAGCTTGTTTTTATTTTAAAAAGTAGTTTCTAGCAGTCTATATAAACAGACACTGCATTCACATGGCTTCCAAATAAAAAATTAAACAGAGAGTGGTGTGAAAAGCCTCTATCCTTTTCTCTGTTTCCATTTCCCCACTTTTTAGGCAACACTTTTTATTAGTTTCTTGTGTATTCTTCCAGGAGAATTTTGTACATATACAAGCAATTCAAGGACATATTCTCCCCTATTTCTAATCCACAAATTATACCATATCATACCTTGCTTTTTTTCCACTCAGGTATGAATCTTGGAAAACTTTCCACGTGAGTTTATAGAGAGCATCGTGATTCATTTTTACAGCTAAAAATTTTCCATTGTGTGCTTGGAATGATAATTTATTGCTGGTCCTCTCATGAAGGACATTTAGGTGGTTTCCAGTATTTTGGGATTATAAACAAAAAGCTACAACAAATAAATTTATATGTATGTCAATTCATATGTTCTTGATTATATAAGTGCGATAAATTCCACGAAAGTGAAATAGAATCCTAAGGACTTGTGTATTTTAAAAAAATGTATTTATTTTATTGTGGTAATATATACTTAACATAAAATTTGCCATTTTAATAATTTTTAAATGCACAGTTCAATGACATTAAATACATCCACATTTTTGTGCAACTATTACCAACCTCCATCTCTAGAACATTTGTATCTCCCCAAACTGAAACTCTGTTCCCATTAAACATTAACTCCCCATTTTTCCTCTCCCCAGCCCCTGGGAACCACCGTTCTACTGTCATGTCTATGAATTTGACCACTCTAGGGACCTCATACAAGTGGACTTCTGTGTCTGGCTTATTTTAGTTAGCATAATGTCTTCAATGTTCATTCATGTTGTAGCATGTGTTAGAATTTCCTTCTTTTTAAAGGCTGAATTATATTCCATTGTTTGTATGTATGCATTTTGGTTATTCATTCATCCATTTTGGGGAATTTGCATTGTTTCTACCTCTTTAGTATTGTGAATAATGCTGCTATGAACATTGGTGCACGAATACTTGTTCCAGTCTCTGCTTTCAATTCTTTTAGGTACATACCCAGAAGTGGAATTTCTGGATCATGTGGTAATTCTAAGTTTAATTTTCTGAGGAATCACAAGACTATTTTCACAGTGGTAGCACAATTTTACATTCCCACCAGCAATGCACAATAGTTCCAATTTGTCCACATACTTGCCAACACTTGCTATTTTCTGATTTTTTTGATAACAGCTATTTCAACCATTTGGGGATGTTAAGCAGTGTCTAGTCTTAGACATCTTGGACTGCTATAACAAATATACTATAGACTGGGTTACTTAAAAAACAAACATTTACCTATTATGGTACTAGAGGCTGGAAAGTCCAAGATCAAGGAGCTGGCAGATCTGGTGTCTGCTGAAGGATCTCTTCCTGGTTAACAGATGGCTAGGTTCTCTTTGTATCCTCACATGGCAGAGAGGAGAGAGCAAGAGAGAGAGAGAGTGAAAGAGAGAGAGAGAACTCTCTCTCTCTTGAGTCTTTTCTTATAAGGGCACTAATCCTATTCATGAGAGCTACATCCTTATGACCTAATCACCTTCCAAAGGTGCCACCTCCTAATACCATCACATTGGGGGTTAGTAGTTCAACATATAAATTTTTGCAAGGCACAAACATTCAGTCCAGAACTTATCTTGTGATTCTGATTCACATTTCCCTAATGATTGGAGAAATTGACCATCTTTTCATTTGCTTATTGGCTATTTATATATCTTCTTTAGAGAAATGACTGTTCAGGTCCATTGCCCATTTTTTGATTGGGTTGTTTGTTTTTGTTATTGAGTTTCCCATAATTCATTTTTATATATTTAAACATCACGGTATTTTTGTGTTATTTTTGATAATTTTTTTTGACAGGCATTGACTACATTTATGCCTTACATTGAACAGAATTTATCTTTTTCTTTCCAACACAGAGACACCTCAGTTATCCTACTACTCTTTAATATATGGAAACTAAGATATCACCTGTGGTTCAAATATCCAGCTGTTGCTATTGTTAAGCGAACAGTTTCGTCTTTTTTGTGTAAGATTTTTAGTTTATTTATTTAATTAACATTTAATAAGAACTTGCCATGCATCAGGCACTATTCTTGGGGTTGACAAAAAAAAAAAAAAAAAGCAGACAAATGAAAACTGTCGGAGTTCACCACCACATCATCAGCCCTACAAGAAATCCTAAAGGGAGTCCTACATCTGGAATCCAAAAAATGATAATCACTGCCATGAATACACATGAAAGAATAAAACCCACTGATATAAATATATATGATATACAGATGAGAAAGAGAAAGAAACTAGACCTTGCCACCACAAAAAACCAACAAACATCAAAGACAAATAATAAAAGGGAAAGAAAGAAACAAAAGACATATGAAACAACCGTAAAAATTAATAAAGTGCTTTGAGTAAGACAATACCTCTCAACAACAACCCTAGATGGAAATAGATTGAATCCCCCACTCAAAAGATATAAACTGGCTGAATGGATTAAAACACTAAACCCAACTATATGCTGCCTACAAGAAAATCACCTCACCTGTTAAGACTCACACAGACTAACACAAAATATATTTTATATTTGCCACACAAATGAAAACCAAAAACAAGAAGGAGAAGCTATTCTATTGGACGAAATAGACCTTAAACCAAAAACTATAAAAAGATGCAAAGAAGATCATTACATAGTAATAAAAGGATCTATCCAGCAAAAGGATATAACAATCATAAATATATATGCACCCAACATCACAGCATCCATATATATAAAGCAAACACTATTAGACCTAAAGAGAGAGATACACCCCAACACACTAATAGCTGGGGACTTCAACACCCCTCTCTCAACATTGGACAGATCATCTAGGTAACAAATCAACAGAAAAACACAGGATTTAAACTAAACTTTAGACTGATTAGAACTGGCAGACATCTGCGGAACATCTCATCCAGCAACTACAGAATACGCATTCTTCTCATCAGCAAATGGAATATTCTCCAAAGGACACCACACGTTAGGTCACAAATAAAGTCTCAACAAATTTAGAAAAATTGAAATCATCTCAAGTATCTTTCAGGCTACAATGAATTAAAACTAGATATCAATAATAAGTTAAACTTTAGAAAGCAGACATATACAAAGAAATTAAACAACATACTCCTGAATGACGTATGGGTCAAAGAAGAAATTAAACAAGAAATAAAAAAATTTCTTGAAACTAATGAAAATACAGACACATCACTACATATCATACCAAAACTTATGGGATACTGCAAAAGCAGTACTAAGAGGGAAGTTTATTGCAATAAATGCTTACATAAAAAGAATAGAAAGACTTCAAAATAAACAACCTAACATCACACCTCAAAGAACTAGAAAAACAAGTACAATCCAATCCCAAAATTAGTATATAGGAAGAAATAATTAAGATCAGAGCAGAACTAAATGAAATAGAGACCCTGAAAAATACAAAAGATCATGAAAGAAAAAGTTGTGTTTTTTTGAGAAAATAAACAAAATAGAATAACCATCAGCTCGACTAACTAAAAAAAGATGAGAAGATCCAAATAGCAAAAATC
This sequence comes from Cynocephalus volans, assembly GCF_027409185.1. Lineage (NCBI taxonomy): Eukaryota > Metazoa > Chordata > Mammalia > Dermoptera > Cynocephalidae > Cynocephalus > Cynocephalus volans. The sequence goes on from NC_084460.1 coordinate 186,529,109, forward strand.
AGAAATGAAAAAGGAGACATTACAACTGATACCACAGAAGTGGAAAGAGTCATTAGAGACTATTATGAACAACTACATGCCAACAAATTTGAAAATCTTGAGGAATGGATAAATTTCTGGAAATATACAAATTACCATGATGGAACCAAGAAAGATTGGAAAACCTAAATAGACCAATAACAAGCAATCAGATTGAAGTAGTAATCAGGAGTCTCCCCACAAAGAAAGGCCCAGAACTGGAAGGCTTCACTGCTGAATTCTAGCAAACGTTTATAGAAGAATTAATACCAATTATTTTCAACCTATTCCAAAAAATTGAAACAGAGGCCATTCTCTCAAACTCATTCTATAAGGCCAGAATTACCCTGATAACAAAATCAGACCAAGATATAACTATAAAATTAAACTACGGGCCAATATCCTTGATGAACATAGCCACAACAATCCTCAACAAAATACTAACAAACAGCATACAACCTGTTGCACATTAAACAGATTATACACCATGATCAAGTGGGATTCATCCCAGGGATACAAGGATGATTCAACATACATATCAATAAATGTGATACACCACATTAACAAAATCAAGGACAAGAACCATATGGTTATTTCAATAGATGCAGAAAAATCATTTGAGAAAATTCAACATTCCTTCATGATAAAGACTCTCAACAGATTAGATATACAAGGAAAGTATCCCAACACAATAAAAGCCATATATGACAAACCCACTGCAAACATCATCCTGAAATGGGAAAAGCTGGAAGCTTTGCCTTTAAGAACAGAACAAGACAAGGATGCCATTCTCAACACTCCTATTCAACATAACATTGGAAGTATTAGCCAGAGCAATCAAGCAAGAGAAAGAAATAAAGGGGATATTTATTGGAAAAGACACAGCCAAACTGTCCCTGTTTGCACATGCCATGATCCTATATATAGAAAAACCTAAAGACAAAGACTCTATCAAAAAGCTCTTAGAGCTGATAAACAAATTCAGGAAATTCACAGGATACCAAATTAGTATGCAAAACTCAGTAGCATTTTACTACTCCAACAACAAACTGGTAGAAAAACAAATGAAGAAATCAAGCCCATTTACAGTAGTTACCTACCAAAAAAAAAAGAAAAAAAAAAAGGGAAAATGAAAAAGAAAAAAAGAAAGAAAATACAATATGTAGGAATAAATTTAACCAAGGAGGTGAAAGGTGAAAGATCTCTACAATGATAATTACAAATCACTGCTGAAAGAAATTAAAGAGGACATCAGAAGATGGAAAGACATTCCATGTTCATGGATGGGAAGACTTAAGGTTGTAAAAATGTCTATATTCAAAGTGATCTACAGATTCAGTGCAATCTCCATCAAAATACCAATGAAATTCTTCACAGAAATAGGAAAAACAGTCCTAAAATTCATACAGAACAGCAAGAGAACCTGAATAGCCAAAGCAATCCTGAGAGAAAAAATAAATAAAGCCAGAGGTGTTACACTACCTGACTTCAAATTATACTACAAAGCTATAGTAACCAAAACAGCATGGCACTGGCATAAAAACAGACACATGGACCAATGGAACAGAATAGAGAACCCCAAAATCAATTCACACACTTACAGCCAACTGATCTTTGACAAAGGCATCAAGAACATGCATTGGGGGAAAAAGACAGCCTCTTCAATAAATGGTGCTTGGAAAACAGGACATTCACATGTAAAAGACTGAAACTAGACCCACACCTCTTCCATATACAAAATCAACTCAAAATGGATTAAAGACTTAAATGTAAGACCTGAAATTATAAAACTGCTAGAAGAAAACATAGGGGAAACACTGAAGGATGTAGGATGGGCAAAGACTTTGTGTGTGAGACCCCAAAGCACAAGAAATGAAATAAAAAATAAACAAATGTGATTATATCAAACTGGAAAACTTCTGCACAGCAAAAGAAACAATCAACAGACTGAAAAAACAATGTACAGAATGGGGGAAAATATTCGCAAACTATACATTCAACAAGGGATTAACATCCAGAATATACAAGAAACTCAAACAACAGTAAAAAAACAAATAATTCAATTAAAAAATGGGCAAAGAAGCTGAATAGACATTTATCAAAGGAACACAAATGGCCAACAAGTACATGAAAAATGCTCAACATCATCAGGGAAATGCAAATCAAAACTATATTTAGGTATCATCTCACCCCGGTTAGATTGGTTATTATCAAAAAGACAGAGAATAACAAATGCTGATGAGGATGTGGAGAAAGGGGAACATTTTTGCAATGTTGGTGGGACTGTAAATTAGTGTAGCCATTACGGAAAACAGGATGGAGTTTCCTTAAACAACTATAAATAGAACTGCCATACAATCCAGCAATTCTACTGCTGGGTATATAACCAAAGGAATGGAAATCATCATGTTGAGGGGATACCTGCACTCCCATATTTATCACAGCTCTATTTACAATAGCTAAGAGTAATGTCCATCGATGGACAACGAGATAAGGCAAATGTGTATATATAAACAATGGGATACTACTCAGCCATTAAAAGAATGAAATTCTGCCATTTGCAGCAAATTTTTTTGTCTCCCTTGAATTTGAATCCTAGAATAAAAATCCTAAAAATAAGCTCTAAAAAAAGTTAGAACCTGTCTTCTCTTTGCTAACACACCCCATGAAGCATCTAGTTATCTTTAGGATAAGACAAAGGAGAACATTTTAGAACCCCTTCTACCCATAGGGATATTATAAGAAACAAAATGTTGAAATATTTAAGTGTTGGCAATTCTCCCTTCACATGACTATAATATCGATTCTAAAGAAGTCAAGATTCAGTCAATTTTCCCTCCCTGACAGCTGACATGTGTGGCCCACTCATGGCCTCACTGGCTTTGGACCATGTTTCTTGCATCTTCTTCTCAGTGTTGTCTCTGCAGAAGAGAGAAGATGCATGTCCCTGGGATTCTGGAGGTTACCAAAGTCCAGAATGGCTTCCCAAAAGCACAACTCATGTTTTAGCTTAACATTTTGCCTGCGATTTACTTTCTATCTTTCATTCTGCTTGTTTTAATATAAAATACCTATCTTCTCCAAACCTTCAAGTAACACTCATGCCTCGGGATTCTGTATCAAGCACATTTACCAGACAGTTGTGTGCCTGGGAAATACAGGTTACTGAGCCCAGAAGAACAGTGTCAAGGGATGGCACTGAGCACAAGGTTTACTGAGCATACCACACAAGAGGGCAAAGACCGTAGTTGGACCTTCTCTTATCACTTCAGGAGCCTGCAGCCTGCTGGCCCGATGTGGACACAATTGCCGGCCTGATATGGACACAGTTCTAGTGCCACCTCCCCCCATGTGGCTCTTCACACGTGTCCATACAAACTCTTAGATGTGAATCAATACTGGGAAAAGGAGTCCCTAAGCCTAGCCCAGCCCAGACACCCTGTGTGGATTTTTAGGGAGTATCTGTTTCCCAATATAAGGCATCAGGTGCAGTTTTTTTGATTTCCTTCCTAGAGATAGAATCTCCCCTCCTTTAAATACATATGTCAAAAGCAAACCAGAGTAGAACAAAAGGAAAAGAAGGAATTAGATGGAAAATTATGGAAGCAGAAAATCATTTTTTGCGACTACCTCTTTAACCAAGTGAGGTGAAAATCATGGGACGAACAGTTCTTGGGGAACAGGATAATCAGGCAGTCTCAAATATCACTCCCTGGGTTATTTATTAATTATAAGGGAAAACGTTCCCTCCTAATGGAGAGGTCTGGCCGACACTTGGCACAGCCATGGGTCAACATCATGGTCATGGGAGAAGCTGACATCATGGGCCGCGTGCTCTGATGCAACAGGAAGGGGCTAGCATCAAATATTTGGCGTTCTGGTCCTAAGTGTTTAACCTGAATCTAACAGCTAGGATGCAGTCAGACAAATCCAGACTGTAGGATATTCTGCAAAACAATCAGCCTGGACTTTTACAAAATGTTACAACAAACAAACAAAACCAAAACAGAATCATAGGCTAAGGGCCTGTTCTAGGTAAAAGGAGACTAGAGAGGTAGGATCACGAAATAGATTGCATGATGCTTGTTAGGGTCTTGGATAGCTGGAACATTTGAATATGGTCTTAATATTTGATAATATTATTTATTATTTATCAAAGTTAATTTTTGTGTGTGTGATAATGATATTCAAGTTAGGTAGGAAAATACCCTTTTTCTTAGAAGAAACTTTTGGGGCTGAAGTATGAAAATGACTTCAACTTATTTTCAAATGACTCAGCGAGAGAAAGGGAGAAAGAGAAGAGAGAAGGAGGGAGGGAGGGAGGGAGGGAGAAAGCCAATGTGGGAAAATGTTCACAATTGGCGAATCAGGGTCAAGGGTACATAGGCGTCTATTGTCATCTTTGACTTTTTTCTGTAGGTTTAAAGTTTTTCAATCTTTTGCAAAAAAAAAAAAAAAAAGAAAAAAGAAAGAAAGAAATGCATAGCGACATACCTATCTGCAACTCTCACTGGTAATTTAAATCTCGTACTCCAGTTACTTGTGGGTGTTCTATTATTCTAATGGGATATTAGCTTTTCTCGGCTAAGATCCTATCTCCTGTGCTCTATAAGCACCCACAGAGGCTAATGCATGGCTTCTCACATCATACATATTCAGCATTACTCACATGAGTGCTGAACACTAATAACTTACACATTGAATGAAAGAGTGGGCTTCTCTTCCACCTTTCCTGGGGCAGTGGAGTCTATCACTGCCGGATGAAATGAGTAGGAATTTTCACCTTTGTTGGTCACAAAGACCTTGTGGAACTTTCTGGTTTTCAAGCCCCATATTTAGGACGCTGGACTTCCTGGCCTTGAAGACCTGACCTTCACCTGTACGAGATGGTAGGGATTTTTGTTTTTTTGCGTCTGGTGTGAGGCAGCTGCACAAATCAGTGGCAGTAATGTAATGATAAGGCTTTTATAACAGAGAGGGGATTGTGCATGAAGCTTCAGGTGATGACGTGTTCATGAAGTTAGTTTTTAAGGATATTGGGCATGAACGATAGGAAGGAAATGTACATTTAAGTCAGAGCAATCAAAATGTTCAGAATTACATATTTATTCAAGGTTCAGGTGCATTGTGCATTTTTCTCATTTTCATTTGATCTGGGAAGCTTTGGTTTATCTTAGAAAGGGGCTTGGTGATGGTGAGGAGGGTCCTGAAATCTTCGCATCAGATCCCAACAGTTTTGGGGGCTTTTACCCTCTTTTGCTTGAGTACCTCATAGTTTGTTGTTTTTTTGAACTCATCCTGGACGGCAAAGGAGGTATGTACAGTTTTCTCATGGAAGGGTGGGGTCGACTGTGGAAGAGCATCGCAGGGTGGGAGGAAGGTTTCGAGAATATCCAAATGGGATGTTCTCTTGATCACCACGCCAGAGCTGTGAGGACTTGGACCTTAGAGACGAGACTGTCCCCTGAGGAGTCCCTCATCCCTGACTTCTGCCCCTCCCGCTCCCCTCCTCACCACGTGACCCTCTCTCAAGGCCCCCAACCCGCTGCACCCACCCCTCCCTGGGAGGCTGCAGAACGGTCCCTTTGAGTCTGCAATTCCGAGGGCTTCCAGATTGGGCTGGATGCTGATGGAGATCCCTGCTGCTGCCGAGGCCCCAGGTGAGGGGTCCACCCGGCTTCAGGGTGAGTGTGAAAACAGAGTGGCCCTACCTGGCCTTAGCCAGAGGAACAGCTGATGCCATCCTATTCACAGCACAGCAGCGTACCTCGCCAGGCCCATCTGTCACGATGCAGGGGTGTCACTCCTGTTACACGGCCTTGACGCTGCCCCACAAGGCAGCAGGCCCCGGCAGCTGTGTGCCCAGGAGTGTCTGGCGTCTTCCCAGGACTGGCTCTGTTACAGATGCCTCCTTGCTGGCTGTGAATGGGTCCCTCTTTGCCACTCAGGGAGGAGGACACTGCTCTAGCGTGACTGTTTCACCTCCAAACCTTCCCTAGTGATCGCAGCAGCAGTGCTAGTTCCCAGAGCCTGCACTTGCAGCGTAGTAGGGGACGTAATAAAGTTAAGACCATAGCCCCACACTAAATCCTGGGTGTCACACTTGGTTTTTATTTCTCCATTTTGATTTTTTGATTCTACTCTGGGGCCTGGTGAGATTCCCCTGCCCCTATCAAAACAGAGCCAGGATGTGCTGCAGGAAGGGCCCTCGCACCCATAGTTTGCGATGGGAACTACACAAGGAGTCCCTCAAAGCTGCAGTTTTCCAGATGAGCCACCTGCACAGGGACACCTGCCCCACAGTGCTGTCTCCACAGAGAGCTGAGGCCCACCCCCGCCACAGGCTCCTGTAACCTGCGGTTTCCAAACAGCTCCCATGGACTTCTCCCTTTGGTTTTTAACAGCTCCAGCCCCTTGGATGAGCTGCTATTTCTGCATAAACTCTTGCTTTGGAGGGTTGGTCTCTCTGTCACTCATTTTGGGTTGATACCTGTAAAACTTCCTTCTCCCCATGCTCGGTTTACCCTCTTCTATCACTCCGTTCTTCCTACAGCTCTACATGACAAAATGTAATATAGCATATTGAAATTTCATACGACTCTAGGGGACTCTCAGGCCCAGGTCAGGTGGACAGCTGTCCCAATGCTGGCAGGCCACTTGGCTAGTTCTTAGTGCATGCCTGCATTAGGACACACACTGGCAGGCAGCCCACTCTGTTCACGCACACCGGCTATCCTCAGAAATCACAGGAGTCCTTAAGAGAAACAGTTGACACTTGTTCCCGTTTTCCAGTGAGGAGCCTGACACAGGCTTCTCCTGACACAGAAATTTGAGAAATTTCTGTTGTTGTTGCTTATTTGCTTGTTTTTTTAAACAATGCATTTTCCATTTCTTGTCTAACAGTTGTCTAAACCCTTTATTTACAGAAGGACAGAAATCAAAGGTATAAACACACAATCCAAATAAGTTGAGGAAAAGTACAAAAGGAAAGTCACAGAGTCGAAGACTGAGAAGAAAACGGAGGACTCCTGTGTCCTCCATCTGTCTGGAGGGAACTCTAACGCCCAGGGTCTTGTTGGCCTTGGCCTCTCAATCCAGCTCTAGTCCTTCCTGAATTAGTGGTTTCTGTTCACACCTGCCTTCCTTGTGTGTATATGGGGGTGGGGGTGGCGTACAGGTTGCACATCCCCTGCCCATCTAATGTGGTTCCAACTGAGTGGAAAGGGAATCTCTGGTTGGGTTTGGGTGTCCCCAAATCTATTTTCTTAGGGGATTTGGTAGCAGGTGCTTTGGGATACAGAGAGGAAAAACGTTGGGGAGAGGAGTAAGGGAGGGAGATGGGGGTAGAGGGAGGGGGCAACAGAGGGAAAGAAGGGGAGCGAGCCGGGGATGTGGAGGGGAGATGGTACTGGGGAGGAGGAGGAGGAGGCAGGGGCTGGTGGCTGATGTGATGACAACTCAGCCAGGGTCTTATCCCAAACTTTCTGGGTTTAGCAACTCAGCTTTAGTGGTGGCGCAGGACAGGAAAGCCTAGAATAGGGCTTCCTATTAAGGGCCTGAGTTAGAAACAAGGACATATTTTATTACCTTACCTGAGAGAATATTCCTTCTCACTGGCTGGGAGACTCGAGTTCTATTCAGCAGGAAAAGTACCAATTTTAATCAGACACGTGCGTGATGAGCCTGGAGTCAAGGCGGAGTGGGCTGTACTCTCCAGCCAGTCTTCTGCCCGGGATTTTCATTTTCCTCCTGAGACTCTGGTGTTCGGGAGATGTTTTGTGTGGTTTGGGTGTGTTTATCGATGGGCTCTTTACTGAGTGCTGCGGTATGCCTGGTCAGTGCTTGACACCAAGGACATGCTTCTGGGGCTCGTGGTGTAGTGGAGAATGGGAGCCCAGGTGAGTGGACCCTCCACTCTGTGGAGGCCCTGTTGATTCTCCTGTGAGGTCAGTATTTCCAGTCCTGGATGCCTGGAGGGAGGGGGGCTCAGAGAGGTCACACAGCTCTCCCCAAGTCACACAGCCCCCAAAGCCCAGGAAGGCCTGTGAGTCCGACTGGCTTAGATAGGCGTGTGGGCTACAGCATGAGAAGATCTACACTGCAGAAGGAAAGCCTCAGCCTGGCTCAGTGGAGACATGAGCACCTCGGTGAGGAGTTGGTGGACATGGAGGGGGTTTTGAGGACAGCTGGACAAGGCCAGGGTTGAGCTCCAGGCTGGGGGCCCTGCTCAGGGACACAGAGGGCCTGGTCTGCTTGCAAAGCAATTCCCCTCCCCTGAGGAATTGGCAGCTTTGACAGCAGTGGGTTGGTGGTTTCACCTTTGACAAAGCGTCCTCCTCAGCCCTTCGGCCTGGAAGATTTGAGCCCTGGGAAGTCCTCACCTCTGTGACCTCAAAATGTGTGTGTGGGCCCATGGAGGAGCTAAAAGAGCCACCTACATTGGGGTCTTTTAAATAATTTTTTTTTTTCTGCTGTGAGTGACCCAGGTTTGAATTTATTCATGGGGTCAATGGCCTCACAGCATGTCACCCACCCAGCATGGCTATCTTGGAGCAATTTTAATCTGAGGAGCTGAAAACCTTTTGATCTCCCTTTCACTTCCACTTGCAGTGGCTGAATAATTTAAGTAGGAGCTGCCAGTTCAATTTTCCTTCCAAGGAAGGAAAGTGGAGAATTCTCAGGAGGTTTGGGTGAGAAGAAAGTCACGAGGTATAAATAACTCCATGAGAGCAGTAGAAGTCCATTGTCCCCCATGGAGAAGTTCTGCCAGTGTCGTGACTGTGAGGTCATGCTCAGAAGAGAACCCCCTTTTCCCCTTCCACATTTTTCTTTGAACTCCAGCAACTTCCTGAGTGTGGAGACAATCCTTCTGGACTTGGCGGTGAGCAGTGACAGCCATTTCCACCTACACTTAGAAAGCCAGGCTCAGTGGGGGTAAGGCGGGGACAACTGCAGAAGGGCTTTTGCACAGACACCTCCCCTTTCCTCTGGAGTCGGGTCCCCTTCCCCTAAAAGTTACTTAAGATGCGGCCCTTAAATCCAGAGCCCCAGCAGACATGTATGGGGCCTGGCTGTCCTTGCCCCCAAGTTTTCCCAAACCAACAGAATTTCTTTCCTAAACGTCAAGAAATAATTATTGAGGCCCTTTTTAAAACACAGTCAAATGGAAATTTGTTAACTGATCATTAATGTCCTGTTTATCTTTTAATTGAGTTAACTGCCAGTGGAAAGTACCAAGGAAACCTCTGTGCTGTAGCAGGCAGCTCGGGCTCTCAGTGCTTTGCTGGCCTGCTGGTGTTCAGGACCGGAGCTAGGTTAGGAACTTGGGGAGCTTGAAATAAAAGTTATTTCTATTATGCAAAATTCAAGGTAGGGCTGAAACTATTAAAAACAAATACCACCCAATGTCAACCACCCCTCAGCTACCAGTCCCCGTCTGCCACCTCCTGCTGTCTGGAGAGGAAGGTTTTGTGCTGTCTTTCAGGGATGATGGACAAGTCATCGTACAGAGCAGCTCACTCGCGTATCTTCCATAAGCGGAGGGCATCTTGGCCACCAGGCTTTACAACTCCACTGGGATACACCTCCCTTGTGCCCTTCCTGTTGTCACTCAGTCACCTTTCTCAGGCTGTCACAGATGGTGTTTAATTAAAATTTCCCCAAAGGATACTTTTTTCCCATCATCATTTATACCCTAGTTAATGGCATGTGCTAGATTCTGTCCAAGGTTGGGGATAGCGGTACAGTGCTCTTATGTAGAAGTTTTTTTTTTTTTAATTGTATTTTGCACAGTCCAAGTTTAATTCGCATCTTTATTCGGTTCATATTTACCATGTATTGAGTTCTTACAATGTGCCAGGCATTATATTAAAGCCTTTAACTGTTAGTTTGAACCATGTAAATTTGAAGGTATTCAACTGTTTGACTTAGAAAGCCAGACATAGTTTTCACATGGTTTGGCCTAATAACTGACTTCATTTAATCATCATAATAAGGCTATGGGTTAAGTACCATTTAATTAATTTTTTTGGATGGTGAAGAGCCATGGTTCAGGGAGGTGAAGGTATTTGCTCTGGTCACCTGGTTAGTTGGCCGGCAGGGGCCGCTGTCTTACGCTGAATAGCTTGTGCTGTTTTGTACCTTACTCTGGATCTCGGGACCCTCTTCTGTGTATTTCAAAAGGCTTGGATTAAAACCAGTGCAGTACTGTGCTCTGAGGAGTCATTTAAAATGAAGGTGGGCTGGTTTAATATCACAATGACTGGGGAGTGGCCCATCTGGCGTTTAGTGGATGGGCCAGGAGTGCCACGCTTCCTTCAAAGTTGGGACAGGACCAAAGGATGGATAGTCATTCTGCTCCAAATGCCTCTTGCTTCCTCTTTAGAAACACAGGCCCACATGAACTTGGGTGTCTTTGGACACCAGAATTCAATCATTCAGAGCCTACACTGAGCTCCCTGCAAATGTGGGAAGCTCTTTCCATGGGTTGCTGACCAGGTGTCTGACCAGCCTCTTTCTGAGGATGTGCTGGCTCCTGGAGCCATGATTCTGTTGCATGCCCATATTCCCCAAGGATAGTTGATCTGGCCATGGTGAGGATCAAGACAAGATGGGCTAATTTCTGGGAAATCTGACCAAACACACACATAGAAACCATGGCACATGAACTTGGGGGTTGTGGGTGGTTATCTTCTATCTATCATGTGGCCTGGAGAGGCTAAGAAGGCCAGTTTGCAGAGAAAGAGAGTTGAAGCCCATCATCAGTACTTCCTGCTTTCCTAGGGGCTTCTGGTTCCCAAATCCAGCGTTCCTTGTTGGTCACCTGTCCTTGGCTTCCACAGGCAGCCCTGCCTGCCTGCAATTGTACCTTCTTTTTGGTTTAAGCTTAGACATCTGGGAAAGTGTGCTATTTTTTGAAGCCAGAGAAGCCTAGGCAAGAGAATGCAACCTGCTTTGTCCTTCCTTACACACAATAGGGGTGTGGCAAAGGAGCTGGGCTGCAGTGCCCCCTTTAGAAAACCTACTTGAACTTCATGCAAATGGGAAGGTGCTCATCGTAACTCAACCCTGCAGGAGATTCATATTTTTAGAGTAGAAAAACTTCAACTTCATTGTTCAACGTAAATTTTCCATAATTAAATAGGCAAATTACCTATGAAACTGGAAGCTGTTATTAATTAAAACAATTTTAAAAGAAAAATTTCCTCATTTCTCAACTTTAGAAAACTTTTTGTTTTGATCCCTTTTTAAAATTGGTCTCCTCGTATGGCTTGAAATTTAACTGATATTTATTGATTTATTTTGCAGCTAATTTTATTATTTATTATTTTTTATTTTTATTTTCTTAGGGGTTTGCATATTTATTTATTTATTTATTTATTTATTATTATTTTTTTTAAATTTTATTTTGTCGCTATACATTGTGGCTGATTATTGCTCCCCATCACCAAAACCTCCCTCCCTCCCCCGTCCCCGCTCCCCCCCAACAATGTCCTTTCTGTTTTCTTGTCGTATCAACTTCAAGTAATTGTGGTTGTTATATCTTCTTCCCCCACCCCATTTTTTTTTTCTGTGTGTGTGTGTGTGTGTGTGTGTGTGTGTGTGTGTGTGAATTATATATTAATTTTTAGCTCCCACCAATAAGTGAGAACATGTGGTATTTCTCTTTCTGTGCCTGACTTGTTTCACTTAATATAATTCTCTCAAGGTCCATCCATGTTGTTGCAAATGGCAGTATTTCATTCGTTTTTATAGCTGAGTAGTATTCCATTGTGTAGATGTACCACATTTTCCGTATCCACTCATCTGATGATGGACATTTGGGCTGGTTCCAACTCTTGGCTATTGTAAAGAGTGCTGCAATGAACATTGGGGAACAGGTATACCTTCGACTTGATGATTTCCATTCCTCTGGGTATATTCCCAGCAGTGGGATAGCTGGGTCATATGGTAGATCTATCTGCAATTGTTTGAGGAACCTCCATACCATTTTCCATAGAGGCTGCACCATTTTGCAGTCCCACCAACAATGTACAAGAGTTCCTTTTTCTCCGCAACCTCGCCAGCATTTATCGTTCAGAGTCTTGGATTTTAGCCATCTTAACTGGGGTTAGATGGTATCTCAGTGTGGTTTTGATTTGCATTTCCCGGATGCTGAGTGATGTTGAGCATTTTTTCATATGTCTGTTGGCCATTTGTATATCTTCCTTAGAGAAATGCCTACTTAGCTCTTTTGCCCATTTTTGAATTGGGTTGCTTGTTTTTTTCTTGCAAAGTTGTTTGAGTTCCTTATATATTCTGGATATTAATCCTTTGTCAGATGTATATTTTCCAAATATTTTCTCCCACTCTGTTGGTTGTCTTTCAACTCTGTTAATTGTTTCTTTTGCTTTGCAGAAGCTTTTTAGTTTGATGTAATCCCATTTGTTTATTTTTCCTTTGGTTGCCTGTGCTTTTGGGGTCATATTCATGAATTCTGTGTCCAGTCCTATTTCCTGAAGTGTTTCTCCTATGTTTTCTTTAAGAAGTTTTATTGTTTCAGGATGTATATTTAAATCCTTAATCCATTTTGAGTTGATTTTAGTATATGGTGAGAGGTATGGATCTAGTTTCATTCTCCTGTATATTGATATCCTGTTATCCCAGCACCGTTTGCTGAATAGGCAGTCCCTTCCCCAGTGAATAGGCTTGGTGCCTTTGTCAAAGATAGGATGGCAGTAAGTGTGTGGGTTGATTTCTGGATTCTCTATTCTATTCCATTGATCAGTGTGTCTGTTTTTATGCCAGTACCATACTGTTTTGGTGATTATAGCTTTGTAGTATAGCTTAAAGTCAGGTAGTGTTATGCCTCTGGCTTAATTTTTTTGCTCAGCATTGCTTTGGTTATGCGTGGTCTTTTAATATTCCATATAACTGTCTGGATAGTTCTTTCCATTTCTGAGCAAAATGTCTTTGGAATTTTGATGGGGATTGCATTGAATTTGTGTATCACTTTGGGTAGTATGGACATTTTCACTATGTTGATTCTTCCAATCCAAGAGCATGGGATATCTTTCCATCTTCTTGTATCCTCTCTAATTTCTCTCAGCAGTGGTTTGTAGTTCTCATTATAGAGATTTTTCACCTCCTTGGTTAACTCAATTCCTAAGTATTTTATTTTTTTGGTGGCTATTGTAAATGGGCAGGTTTTCTTGATTTCTCGTTCTGCATGTTCACTATTGGAGAAAAGAAATGCTACTGATTTTTGTGTGTTGATTTTGTATCCTGCTACTGTGCTGAAATCATTTATCAATTCCAAGAGTTTTTTTGTAGAGGTTTTAGTCTGTTTGATATATAGGTGAGAGTGGGCATCCTTGTCTAGTTCTTGTTCTTAAAAGAAAAGATTTCAGCTTTTCCCTGTTCAGGATGATATTGGCAGTGGGTTTGTCATATATGGCTTTAATTATGTTGAGATAATTTCCCTCTGTACCTAACTTGTAGAGGGTCTTTGTCATGAATGCGTGCTGAACTTTATCAAATGCTTTTTCAGCATCTGTAGAGATGATCATATGGTCCTTGTGTTTGACTTAATTAATATGGTGTATCACATTTATTGATTTGCATATGTTGAAACAACCTTGCATCCCTGGGATGAATCCCACTTCATCGTGGTGAATAATTTTACGTATGTGTTGCTGTATTCTGTTTGCTAGTATTTTAGTGAGGATTTTTGCATCTATATTCATCAAGGATATTGGCCTGTAGTTTTCTTTTTTGGTTATATCTTTACCTGGTTTTGGTATCAGGATGATGTTTGCTTCATAGAATGAGTTTGGGAGATTTGCGTCCGTTTCAATCTTTTGGAATAGTTTGTAAAGAATTGGTGTCAATTCCTCTTTGAATGTTTGGTAAAATTCTGCTGTGAATCCATCTGGTCCTGGGCTTTTCTTTGTTGGGAGCCTTCTGATAACAGCTTCAATCTCCTTTATTGTTATTGGTCTGTTCAAATTTTCTACGTCTTCATGGTTCAGTTTTGGGAGCTTGTGTGTGTCCAGAAATTTATCCATTTCCTCCAGATTTTCAAATTTGTTGGCGTATAGTTGTTTATAGCAGTCTTGAATGATTCCTCGTATTTCAGATGAATCAGTTGTAATATCGCCATTTTCATTTCTAATTTTTGTTATTTGAGCCTTCTCTCTTCTTTTTTTAGTTAGCTATGCTAATGGTTTGTCAATTTTATTTATCTTTTCGAAAAACTAACGTTTTGATTCATTGATCTTTTGAATTGTTTTTTGGTTTTCTATTTCATTCAGTTCTGCTCTGATCTTAATGATTTCTTTCCGTCTGCTAACTTTAGGTTTGGATTGTTCTTGTTTTTCTAGTTCTTTAAGGTGAAGTGTTAGGTTGTTCACTTGCCATCTTTCCATTCTTCTGAAGTGAGCGTTTAATGCAATAAATTTCCCCCTTAATACTGCTTTTGCAGTATCCCACAGGTTTTGGTATGATGTATCATTATTTTCATTAGTTTCAATAAATTTTTTGATTTCCTGCTTGATTTCTTCTTGGACCCATATGTCATTAAGTAGAATGCTGTTTAATTTCCATGTGTTTGTATAGTTTCCAGAGTTTCGTTTGTTATTAATTTCTAGTTTTAATCCATTGTGGTCTGAGAAGATACATGGGATAATTCCAATTTTTTTGAGTTTATTGAGACTTGATTTGTGACCTAATATGTGATCTATCCTGGAGAATGATCCATGTGCTGCTGAGAAGAATGAATATTCTGAGGTTGTTGGGTGAAATGTTCTGTAGATATCTGCCAATTCCAATTGGTCTAGAGTCTTGTTTAGATCTTGTGTTTCTCTACTGATTCTTTGCCTAGATGATCTGTCTAATATTGACAGTGGGGTGTTCAGGTCCCCTGCTATTATGGTATTAGTGTCTATTTCCTTCTTTAGGTCTAATAGAGTTTGTTTTATAAATCTGGCTGCTCCAACATTGGGTGCGTACATATTTATGATTGTTATGTCTTCTTGATGGATCAGTCCTTTTATCTTTAAGTAGTGTCCCTCATTGTCTCTTTTTATGGTTTTTAGTTTAAAGTCTATTTTGTCAGATATAAGAATAGCTACTCCAGCTTGTTTTTCTTTTCTGTTTGCATGGTAAATCTTTTTCCATCCTTTCACTCTTAGTCTGTGTGAATCTTTATGGGTGAGGTGGGTCTCTTGTAGGCAGCATAATGTTGGGTCCTCCTTTTTGATCCAGTCAGCCAGTCTGTGTCTTTTGATTGGGGAATTTAAGCCTTTTACATTAAGAGTTGTTATTGAAAGGTGTTGATTTATTCCTTGCATTTTATTGGTTGTTTGGTTGTCTTAGATGTCTTTTGTTCCTTGCTTTCTGATTTACTGTTTGGTTTCTGTGTTTGTTGGTTCCTTAGGTTGTAGATAGTGTTTTTGTTTGCTTGTTTTCTCTTCATGGATGCCATTTTTATTATACCAGTGGGTTTTGATTTTTCTGGGATTTTTATGGCAGTGGTAGTTGTTTTTCAGGAACCAAACCCAGTACTCCCTTCAGGATTTCTTGTAAGGTTGGTCATGTGGTAGTGAACTCCCGCAGTTTTTGTTTGTCTGAGAAATATACTATTTGCCCTTCATTTCGGAAGGATAGCCTTGCAGGGTAGAGTATTCTTGGCTGGCAATCTTTGTCTTTTAGTATTTTGAAAATATCATCCCATTCCTTTCTAGCTTTTAGGGTTTGTGATGAGAAGTCTGATGTTAGCCTGATTGGGGCTCCCTTATAGGTGATTTGACGCTTCTCTCTTGCAGCTTTTATGATTCTCTCTTTGTCTATGAGTTTTCCCAATTTGACTATAACATGTCTTGGAGAAGGACTTTTTGGGTTGAATACATTTGGAGATCGCTGAGCTTCCTGGATCTGAAGATCTGTGATTTTTCCTATACCTGAGAAGTTTTCTGTCACTTTTTTTTTTGAATATGTTTTCAATGCATTCTCCGTTTTCCTCCCCTTCTGGAATACCCATGACTTGGATATTTGAGCGCTTAAGGTTGTCTGATATCTCTCTCAGATTTTCTTCAATGTCTTTGATTCTTTTTTCTTTCTTTTTGTCTGCTTCTGTTACTTTAAACAGCCCATCTTCAAGTTCAGAGGTTCTCTCTTCAACTTCGACAAGCCTGCTGGTTAAACTCTCCGTTGTGTTTTTTATTTCGCTGAATAACTTCTTCAGTTCGGCAAGTTCTGCTACATTTTTTTTCAGGACATTGATTTCCTTATACATTTCCTCCTTCAGGTCCTGTATACTTTTCCTCATTTCATCATGATGTCTAGCTGAGTTTTCTTGTATCTCATTCAGTTTCCTTAGAATTATCGCTCGAAATTCCTTGTCAGTCATTTCAAGGGCTTCTTGTTCTATAGGATCTAGAGTTTGAGATTTATTAACTTTTGGTGGTGTACTTTCTTGATTTTTTGTATTTCTTGTATCTTTTTTTTGATGTTTATTCATTGTGGCAGGGGGTTTCACAGTCCACCGGTTTGAGACTATTGACTAACTAAGATGTTGCCAATTTGGTATGGCTACCTCCGTGACTGCTCAGTTGGCCTCTAGTGCCTTGTGTGTATGGTTGCCTAGGGTCTTGGGCCTCTCCGGGGAGCCGCCTCTCTGGTCAGCTTGGACTCTGCTGGGCTGCTGGATCACGTACCACAGGGTGTGTGATTTCTGCTGAGCTTTCACTTCCTGTGCAGGACTTCTCCTTGTTCTGTGTGCTCTGGCCCGGGCTGTTGGATCGTGCAGTGGTGACCCCACAGGGTGTGTGGTTTCTGTCGAGTCTCCGCCTCCCTGGCTGGATGTCTCCCCACTCTGTGCACACTGGGTTGGGCTGGGACATGTCTTCTGCAACCCTCGTCTATCAGCTGGGCCTTCAAGACCCTGCTCGGCACTGCCTCGCCCACGAAGTCTACCAGGTTTCTGCTAGGCACAGACGACCGGTCACTCTGGGTGCCTTTGTAGCACTGTGTAGATCTTTCTCGGGACTCATCACCTTCCTCCTGGTATTGCGGTTATTTGTGTACTTGTCTTATCTCCCACACCAGAGGGTGAGCTCCTCGGGGGAGGAGCCCACAGCACACGGTTCACCTTTGTATCCCCCCGGCACGGAAGGAATCTGGTGCCCACCTGCAGTCAGCTCTCCGGCAGGTTCAAGCGAACTTGGGACTCTCCTACCACAGTATTCCTAACCAAAATTGGTTAGGCGTTTTTCTGAACTGGTGGCTGCAGAGATGGTATTTGCCTCCGAGTAACAGGAAGTTTACCATGGTCCGGAGTCCAGGGTGTGGTGGAGTGACAGTAGGCCCCGCCCGTACTTCCTTGCCCTCCCGACCCTGGCCGGGGATGCCCCACGCCAACAGCCCCACCAGAGAACCATGGAGGGAGTGGGAGGGGAGGCTGGCCCGCAGGCCCTGGGAAGCCCCGTGCCGGGGCAAGCAAGTGGGAAGGCTCAGTGAGGAGCTGAGCCGGGCGAGGAGGACAGGCTTGGCTGAGCCGGGCCAGAGCTGCCAGCACCTGAGAAAATGGAGGCAGCCTCGGGGCGGTGAGTGGCTTGGTTATGCAGGCAGAAGCCGGGTGGGTGTCAGCCCCCTGAGCAGGGCCGGGTCGGGGGTCACTCACAGGGCTGTGCCAGGTCGGGCGTTCACTCTGCCTCTGGTTTGTCGCCTTCCCTGTTGTCGGTTCCCGCTGCCTCGGGCTGCTCACTCGGTCCTGTGGCGCGGCTTGGGAGTTCCCAGGAATCTTCTTTTATGCCAGCCTGAAACCTCGAATCATGAATAGGGCAGCTGGCTGCCTTCAGCCCGGCCCCGGCCTCTGGGATCCTGTCTGCATCCACAGCAGCCCTGGCGCCGTGTTCCCTGTTTAGAGACTCGCTTTTGCAGCTAAGAAACAGTTCTTTTCCTGCTCCATACTTCAAAGCTGTTGCCTGTAAATGAGGCAGGCTCTCCTGCCGAGGGCAAAGTGGCAGTCAGCCCCCACGACAGGCCACCAGCAGCGGTCCTCCCTTAAGAGATGGCAAGAGGAAGGTCCGCAAGTTTCCTGGCTGCTTAAGGCCGAGTGGCCGCCTTTTCCACCTCAGCTACTCCGCGCCAACCGCCGCAGCCACCGCCATCTTGAACAGTCCTGCAGCTAATTTTAATAAAATGGAAATGCATTATCATAGCTGAACTACATTTTGAAGTAAGAACATGGGTGCTTTCTATATCAAATAGCTGTTACCTATGAACACTTTCATCCTGTGTATTTTTCTTGGGTAAGAAGAGCAGCTATTTTCCTTGTATTCAGATTGTCACTGCTTACGTATTCCAGCTTAATTATCTCCAAGGTTTTATCTTCAAAAAAGTCACTGAACTACTTAGAAATAACAGTTTCAGCATTGACTAATAGAACCGTATATGAAAAAAAGAATCATGACAGCATTAGACATCTATGCTGCTCTTTTTTTTGTATAATTATAAGTATTAGATACCATCATTATGAAAAAATAATATACTTAATTTATTAGAAAAAACTGATTGTGTCTGTTATGCAACGAGAATCAGATTCTCAACTTATCAAACACTTATGGAAACTTCAAGACAGGAGAATTTTCTGAAACTTTTTTGCCAGAGTTGACTTTCAAGGTGAATCATCAACATTCTAGATAACCTCCAGTGCTTTAGAACTATAAGCCCCTCCAGCAGAGGCCCTGGCTGAACCCTGGGCCTCAGTCTGGATTATTTATGACAAAATTCACTTCACTCATTTATTTTTTCTTACACCTTGGGGGGCCGAGAAAAGGGCCTGTTCAGTAGAGTTGGATTTCTTGTGGTCCAAAGCCTCATGTTGGTGGGTGTGTGTGTGTGTGTGTGTGTGTGTGTGTGTGTGTGTGTGTGTGTGTGTGTGTGTGTGTGTGTGTGTGTATGTGTGTGTGTGTGAGAGAGAGAGAGAGAGAGAGATATGAGAGAGAGAGAGAAAGAGTGAAGAATGGATGGGTGGGTAGCCTGTGGGTGGCTCTGTCTCCACACAAACCCCAATGCACATACGTCTAAAGCACCAGGCATTTTAGTTGCTGTTGTAGACCTTGTTCTTCCACTTCTGAGCTTTGGGATTTTGGTTGTGTGGCCAGCAGAATAATGACTTCCCCAAATATGCCCATGTCCTTACCCTAAGATTCTGTGAACATGGTACTTTATATGGTGAAAAGGGTCTTTGCAGGTGTGATCATCAAAGATTGTGAGATGGGAAGATTTTTCTGGATCATCTGGGTGGGCCCAGTGTAATTACAGGAGTCCTTAGGAGATGGAAGAGGGAGGCAGGAGGGTCAGAGGAGCAGTTGTAACAGCGGAAGCAGAGGCTGCAGTGATGTTGGGCCGTGAGCCAAGGAGCAGGTGCCTCTAGAAGCTACAAGAGACCGGGAGACGTGTTTTCTTCTAGGGCCTCCGGAAGGAACACAGCTGACCCATTTTAGACTTTAGACAGTCAGAACTAAAAGATAATGGATTCGTGTTGTTTTAAGCCACTAAGTTTGTGGTAATTTATTAAGTAGCAATGTGAAACTAATATAGACTGTTATAAACCTCAGGATTTTTTAATATTTAAAATTAGGTCAAATTATGCCTAGATCATGGTCGGATTAAATGTCATAAGGCATGCAAACGTGCTTTAGAATCTAGAATGATATGTTTTGCCACTAAACCTTTCCAATAGGGTCTTTCTGCAACTCCAAGGGGCTTTCAGGTGTAGCCACAGAGCCGGATCACAGGGCACCGATCGCTTGATTTCCGGTTTCCATGCTGACACCATCCCTTTGTTTAGTGGGGCTTACCCTATGTTCAAACAGCAAGCAGGTGGGGGTAAGGGCAAGCAGAGGCAGAGACCACAGAAGCAGAGCTGAGCTGACTGAGGTGGAACCTTGTGGTGGAGAGCAAAGGCTTCAGAGCAGCTGGGCTCAGGCAGTGCACACTAGCCAGGAGCCTCAGCGTCCCACCCTGCAACACCACTGACCTCGTGAAGGTTGTGCTGAGACATAAATGAGATTATTCATAGGACATGCTGAGTGCAGGAGCTGCCCCCTGGGAACTGCTACTGCCCCCTAGCACCACTTGCCATTCCCACCCTAGCGCAGGGTTGTCAGCACCCTGCTTTCTCCCAACCCTACTGAGCTCAAGGATGTGGAGGTGGCTGGGGGGCAGGGGAATGAAACTGTGCCACCATCTTCCCAGGGGAACAGTCATCTTCTTAGTGCTCAGTCACAGATGTGAAAAGGAAATACAATCCCCCCAAATAAAATGAAATGATACCCAGGGCCTCCAGGACTGACGCTGTGAGAAGAATGAAGCCTTGCTTCCTTTTCCAGAGTGTCCCTGGAAACCTCTGGCTGCCCCCACACCATCCAGGTGGCCCTCAGGCACACTGTCCCCCTGTGCCATCTGTAGACAAAAGACTCTTTTCTGTCATCTCTGTTGCTTTGACAGGAAATTAATGTTCAAAAGACTACTAAGAAGGATGGTGGATATCACAATGCAGATAAACCCAGGATAGGAGACAGTACTTGCAGCCCAGGCTTGCAGGACCTGGACCACTCCCCATGGGATTTAACCTCATCTGTTCCGGCTGCTGGCCTGTGGTGAAGACACAGACATCCCAGGACTCAGAAGCCTGGGACTTAAAAATGTCCCTCTCCCTTGCAGTGATTAGTTTCAGTCATTTTGTGTCCACTGGCCTTGTGGCTGGACGTGAGCCCTCATCCAAGTGTCCTCCAGGAATCCCTGGGAGTCCCTGAAGGGTGGCTCTTGGGACGCTCCTGGTGCCCATGGCTGTGTGAGTACATGGGTCTGCTCTTCCTGTCCTGCAAGCTGGCAAGCTTCAGCACTGCTACCAACCTCTGCAAAAGGACAGTGTCCAAGCTGCGAACATCTCTCCAGATGCACCCAGAGCACCAAACCCTCGAAGTTCTGGCTCCATGCCCAGGTAGGAATGGCCTCTGCTTTGGTTTTGGGCCACCTGGCTCCCAAAGCAGCCCTGTTCTGCACCCAGCCTTGCCAAGTCTCCTCTGAATGGGTGCACCAGATACTTGCTGCCCATTGCCCCTTGTCTAGGATCTCACAGTTCATGGAGAAGATGATGAAGCTCATGGAGAAGATAGTGCAGGTTGACAAAGACCCTCTCCTTGACCAAACTCTAACAGGCTCTTCTGAATTACCTTCTGGACTAGGCTTCAACTTTGGCCTATAAAATTGCAAACTCTCAGCACACATGATTTTGTCCACCCCTTGCACTGAGGGACTTAAATCAACACTAGCATAGTTTCTAACAGCTCAAGGCACTGGTCTCCTGGCTCTGAGGGGTCACCCGGCTGCGTCTGCCTAGCTCCTCTCATCTGAAGCAGGATTCACTTATTCGTGATCTGAGACCTTTCCCATAACTCGACGCTGGGCCTCTTTTTCTGCCCTGCACTCAGGGGTTCTTGGGAAGACCTTTGTGGAAACCTCTCCTGGCTCTTCCCTTCTTATGTTTTGACCCCACCCTCCCACCAGTCTGTCTCGTCCTTGGTCTTCCCAAGGCAAATCTTCCATACAGTGAGTGCCGCTGGCCTTCTGCAGAGCCTCCCTGAGTCTCCACTGCTGAGACCCTCCCTCCTCCGAAGGGTAAAGCCTCTTCCTGTGGAGATTCGTCTATATTTTTGGTATTCTAGACTGGTATTCTCCCATGTTTCTGGCCCACTCCTAGGGTGGTCCTAGTTCCTATGAAGTTTTGATGTATTTTTCCATGGCCCTAGGGATCAATGGACACACAGGACACTGAAGAATTACATGTCCCCGTGTCCCTTCTCAAAGGCGTTGCTACTACTGTGAAGGATGTGTGTCGATGGAGGAGTGGGCAGCGAGCTGTCCACACTTTACTGTCTTGGGTAGGGATGATGCTGTAGATGACATCCCAGCCCTTAGAATATTCAGGCCAAAACAGGACCACTGAATAGAGTGTTATCAACCAAAATATTCCTGGGTGATGTCTGCAGGTTACAAAAGCTGTCGTTCAGAAGAGGAATGAAGACTTTTTCTGGTTAATTTTTCTACATGATGAAAATGGCCTTGCCTTTTGGGATCAAAATATATGATGGCATTCCAGCATTTTTAAACCTTTTTCTCCACAACTGTGCACTTACGAGGTGAGCAGCTCTGTCGCTGCTCTGGCGGGCATGTTGCTGCTAGGGTGTGCTTGCGGTCTCCCATCTCTCACCTGCTTAATTAGGGAATTAAATTTTTCTAAAGACTTTTAGTTCACTGAGTTTAATTATCTGATAATTTTGCTGATTTTACTATATTGTTAATGAGCTTTTCGGCATAACTTAGTATTTGGAATTATTTAAAGCAAATATTCATAGTAAATGCAATGAATTTATCACTTTTTAAGCTAATGTTTTGCAGTCTTGAAATAACTTAAATGATATGAACGTTTTGCAGGACATCGACTTTGGATATCCTTTTTGCTTTTATTTTGTAAGATGTTAGCATAGTTTTCCAACATTTTATTGACATATGCATTAGGCTCAGATAGTGGTAACTATATTTAGTTCATTTTTGTGTGTGACCCACTTAAATGCTGTACAATTTAGTACATTAGGAGGTGTCACTGGGAATATGTTGTGGTTGTTTACTTTCTGTCTACCCCTTTCTCACCCTCCACTCTTGAGATACACACACACACACACACACACACACACACTTAACACTGTTAAATTGGAGATTAAGTTTCCAATGAGTTTTTTGGGGACTTTCAGTCCACAGCACCTGCCCTCTGTCATACCTCTGTTGACATAAAATGGGGCCATTCGTCCAAGGTGATATTGTACAGTATCCTATGTCAATGGGTCAAACCCTCTTCAAACCCTCAGATCGTGGTGCTGGACTTGGACAGATAGAGGCCTGTGCACAGGAGAGGAAACTCACATCAGAGTCTGTGTCAATTCCAGTGAGGATGAATTATTGTCTCTTTCAGGTAGAAGGGGTCTAATGACCTCAGCTTGCATCCAAATGGTTGGCTGGTCCCTTGAGGGCTGGTGTTATGTCAGGGGCTCATACTTTCTGATCCTCCTTCCTGATAAAGAAGGAGATATTTTCCAGGTCAGTGACCACATACTGTGTGCCTGAGGTCATGCTGCTCTTCTCTAGTGGATATCACACCTGGCATAGCACATGCAATCAGGGCTACAATTTGGTTGAGTTTGAAGTACTCTCCAGACATCTTCCAGGGCCTGTCTGTCTTATGCAGAGACCAGCCTTGTGAATTAAATGAAGATAAGTTGGGGAACACCACGCCAGCATCCTTTATGTCTTTAATGGTGGCACTAATCTGTGCTGTTCCATCGCAATGTGATATCATTTATTATTTTGGATGAAGTGGGGGCAGTTTCAGAGTTTCTTCCTGGCTTTCCCCACTGGGAGAGCACTTATGCCACAGGCCATGGATGTGGTGTAGAGGTTCTGCCAACTGCCCAATATGTCTGTTTCCAGTGGACACACTTTGATTGAAACTGTTGCAGGATTCCATTTACACTTAGCACCTGTATGTCCTCACACTCACAGGGAGTCTGATGCTTTGGTCCCATCTCCATTTGGAATCTGTAGGCAACAATCTTCAAAATGTTTAGGTGTTCTCTTTTTCTAGTTGACTTTTACTTCAGGAAATGGCTATGGGTCCTTTTGAAGAATAACCAGGAAAATTGATAGTGCCCCTCCCCTTCTAGGTGGCAACAAAAAAAATGTCTCCCCCAACTTGTGACATCCAAAAATGTCTCCAGGCATCGCCAATGTCTCCAGACATTGCCAATGTCCTTTGGGGGTGGAGGTGGGGTGGGGGATAACTCCACGCCTCCTTTGAGAAATGTGAGTATCAAGTGCTACACTTGACAGCTGCCCCTCTATCTTGCCTCTATGGGTGCTGGGTTCCAATGTCTATAGCATTTCGTGAGTTAAGCCTGCTCCCTACCCTCAAGCCTTCCATTCATGAGAACTGCACCCACCTTGCTTTGGATGATTGAATGTTGCCACCTGGCCTCCATTATTCTGGATTCTGTATTCCCATTGTTGTCAGGAAGCTCAATTCTGTAAGGCCTCCCCCCACCACCAGCCCTGGCCCGTGGAGGATAGGCACCCCCAAGCCCCCCAGTGGGGCCGGAGCCTCTCTCAGCTGCATGTTCCTTGTTGCTTTGGTAAAGGCGACACGCTCATTGCACTTTTCCAGACTTGCATGGCATTTCCATCCTAGCATGCCTTCTACTCTGAGCCTTTCTGCCTCCTTCTCCCGTGGTGGTTCTGGCATTTCTACCTCCATCAGTGTGGGACTGCACTTCCTCCAAGCTTCCAAAAGCAGCTTGCTGGCATCATCTCCTGCAGTCTTTCCTAGAGTGTGAAGTCCCGTATCATAGGGTAGTTTTCCCATCTCAATAAACTTTCTCCTGTCTGGCTTTATTTTCTGCCCCCCCCCCCTTGGTCCCATACTGTCAGAATCATGCCCCACATGCATTTGCAGGCTCCTGCCAGTATGTGTTGTTCAAGTCCTGCAGCTCCTTTAGGTATAGCCCTTATCAGCCTGAGCTTCCCCCGCCAGCTTCTGTAGTGATTTCACCCTAGTTGTGAGTTTGGTGGCCAGGAGGGGAGGTGGGGCAGCTCTTGGAGAGGTGTGCACTGTCTCACCAGACAGGAGCCTCTGTGTTGTCTCCAAGCACCAGGAGCACTGGCCTTCAGCAGGGCACAGTGGGCCAGTCCTGCAGGCCCAGAGGAGTTGGGGATCTGGGATTTCAAGGTCTTCAAGCACATCTACCTATGACTCAGGACCTGGTTCCCTCTAAGCAGACCCTGACCTTGGCATAGCATGCTTGCTGATGCTGAGAATTTAACTTTCTCTGGGGTTCTGCTATGCTTTTGATTAAGACTTGGGCCTTCCTCAGTTTAGTCTACCTGCAGCCCATAGGAAATGAGAGTCTTTCTTTTTAAAAATATGTTGCTCAAAAGGCCCTCTGGATTTCATACTTCACCTTGAATTTTCTGATTAATCACCCCTAGCCTTTCTTATTTTTCTTCATAGCCTTGATTTCCCCGACAACAGCCATCTCATTCCATTGTATGTGTAATTACTTTTCCCATATTTATTTCTTGAATTCTGACACATGGCTCCCACATTGTGCATTCTCTCCCCAGGTGCCCCATCCCGCTGCCCCCAGGTGAACGTCCAAACACTGCACCTGCTGCTCCTGTGACCACTGAAGGGTCCACATTGCCAGCTGGTCGGCCTGTGACCCAGCTCCTAACACTGTGTCAGGGTCTGCCCTCCCTGCTGCTCTTGCACGACTGTCAGGTCAGTCGACCTGCAGGAGACTCTGAGATGCAGATTAGAATGCAGGGCGGTGCTGGGGACTGCCTTATAATCACACCCGTGTGGGAGTGCAGGTGGCAGGAGGCGGCAGGGGGGATTTGGGCTGTGATTCAGGCAGAACAAATGCCTCGGTTTTCCCACAGGAAGCTTTGGAGATGCAGAGTTGCCCTGACCGAGACCAGGGAGCCAGGGCTTTCCTGGGTGTGCACTGCCCCTGCATGATGTGGTGACTGCTCC
This sequence comes from Cynocephalus volans, assembly GCF_027409185.1. Classification (NCBI taxonomy): domain Eukaryota; kingdom Metazoa; phylum Chordata; class Mammalia; order Dermoptera; family Cynocephalidae; genus Cynocephalus; species Cynocephalus volans. Next base: position 186,554,757 of record NC_084460.1, read on the forward strand.
CTTTGGCTGAGAGAAATCTCTTTGGGGGGACTGCGTTGGGAGCTGAGTTCATTGCCAGCACTCTCAGCAGAGGGGGGAATGAGTACTTCAGTCCTGTGGGGGGGGGGCTTTGGTGGTCGACTAGTGTCTGCTACAGAAACCAACCTCAGCTAAGGTCTGGGTGTCTTAGCTTGGGGTGACATAATAGGATACTGTAGACTGGGAGACTTATTGTCTCACATTCTAGAGGCTGGGCATCCAGGTTTGAGGAGTTGGCAGGGCTGGTTCCTCCTGAGGCCTCTCTTGTTGTCTTGCAGATGCCATCTTCCCCCGTGTCCTCTCATGGTCATCTCTCTGTGTGTCTGTGTCCTGATCTCCTCTTCTTATCTGGACCCTGGTCAAATTGGATGAGAGTCTGCCCTTGTGATATTGTTTTAATTTCATCACCTCTTTCAGGCCTTGTCTCCAAATACAGCCACATTCTGAAGTACTGGGCTTTAGGGCTTTAACATATGGGCTTGGGGGGCACACAATATAGCCCATAGCACCAGACAAGCAGCCTGGCTCTGCAGAAAAAATCACTGATCCGAAATTTTGGGAACAAGTGCTAGAGAGCAAATCGGAAGAGTTTGCTAGTATACAAAGTAGGGACAGGAAAATAATTAAGGGCCCACAAAGCACAGTTCTGAGAACTGTCAGGGCTCCTGCGAGTGGAGAAGTCTTGTCAGCAGGCCTACAATGCAGCCGTCAGTGCTGGGCGGTGGCTGGTGGCATACAAACACCCGCTGACCTTTTCATCAGAGAGCGGGGCTGCAAAGGGTGACAGGCTGGCTCTGTGCACAGTCCAGGCAGTCCTTATCTGTAGGCCTGGCTCAGACATTTAATTGGGCTGAAAGAGACTGCAGGTTACAACGTGACCTTTTCATCCATACACAGGAAATAATTTAAACCTTAAGAATAGCAGCAGCTTCAGGAGCAGCACTTGAAATTAGAAGATGAGACAAGATGAAGGCCCACAGGAACACAGCAGGTGGATTCCACCTGTCCATGTCTGTCTCCATGTCATCCTCTGCTCTTCTATTGGCGGGTTCCTTTTGAAAGCAAGTGTGACCTCACCTAGTGTCAAGGTGGGACAGAAGGTTGCATGCATAAGACACAAGTTATTTTAGGTGAAAGACATAGAAGTGAAGGGAGTGGGGGGAGAGAACGAGGGAACAAGATCAAAAATAACAAGTTTCCAACAACTTCAAGAAAGAATAAGACGAATGAGTTTATTATATAGGTGGTTAGTCAGCAGTGACCTAGAAGGCAGCAGCGTGGCGGCTGTGCAGTATTACCTGCTAGAACCCTGGAAAGCCACAGCCTCATATTTCTGTTAATCATTTTTTCCTTTAAAAAGGCAATAAAATCCAATCATCTAGGTTTAAAAGGTTCTTCTGTCAGAACATTTTTTAATGTGTTAGCAAGCTGGACTGAAATTTGACAGCGTAAAGATTTTCAAAATACCTTCTTTTCTCATTTTCAAAAGAGAAAATTCTTACACATTGGCTTTGGAAAGTGAATCTAATTTTCTAGAACAAAAGAGCCTTCTTTCCTACAGCAATATGCACACTTAGTGACCACTAGGGCACTTATTTATTCAGAGGTGGCTTTGGGTGCTGGTTCGGTGCCAGCTATGGGCACAGGAAGAGTGAACAGGGCAGTGAGGACAGGCCACAAGGTGAGAGATGAGACTTCAGCAAACAAGCGCATGCACTGATGCATCGTGAAAAGCACTAGATGCCTCCGGGAGAGGTTTATAGAATCACATTGCATTTCCTTGTCTGTAGATAGAACCGGGGCAGCCTCCTGGCTCTGGGCTACCTGACATCTAGCACACTGGCAGTGGGCTAGAATGTGTAAGAAAGAGGAAAATTCCAGGAAGTAGACGAGAACATGGGAATCAAAGATGGGAGCCTGGGGGCCCACGGATTAGGGTGGGGGATGCTGAGGCTCAGGGGGCTGCAAAGCCGTGCAGAGACTATACTTGGCATCTGGCTAGGGAGCAGCGGAGGCAGAGGGGGTGCAGGTGGAGGTGGCACTGAGGCTGGGCCATGCCGTCTCTGTCCTGGGAGGATGACCACATTCTCTTTTCCCGTAGAAGCCTCCCAGTTCCGGGATTAAGGCAGCGCTGTGCCTGCAGGTGGTTGTCACCAGGGGCCATGCAGCTGAGGAGATGGAGCAGCAGAGGTGGGAATGAGGCAGGACGTGGCTTCTTTGTAAAAGCCCATGTGCCAGAAATCATATACCAGTGCTGCAATTGGTATAAAGTCTGATGAAAAGCCCTGGGTCAATATGTAGTGTCCCTATAAATAATCCCAAAGATTGCCTGGCCCCACTCTGTACCTTCAGGCAAGATCGTGCCTCCAAGAAGATGAAAATAATCTGTCCATATTATATATATATTCTTTGTAAATTATGGAACCATATTTCTGTATTTTAATTCAGCAGGGCTGAAGTATTCCCTAAGATCTAACATATGAAGCTGTAGATCTAATTCTTCTGAAGTTCCTTCAAAATTTATTTCCCAGCTCAATATATTTGGTGCATATATTTTTGCTTAGGTTGACAGATGCAAGGTTTTAATATTTCTATATTGCCAGTGAGGAAAAAAGACACTGAGGAATGGAGAGACTTCACCAAGGTCATATAGAAAACTGTTCTCACATCAAGGATTCAAGTTCTGAGCTTCTGGTTTGTGAGTCCATCTGCCACGCAATGTAGTGTTTGGCTGATCTGAGGAAAGTCACGTGATGGGACACGTTGACGCTGTTTCAGTAAGACATGTACACAAAAATAAATGATGGCCAAGCAGAGCACGATCCCCCATGGCCACGACCCCCACGGCCGTGTGGCTGTCCCTTCGTGGCCATGCTCCACATTCACTCTGTGTCCTCTAATGAGGCGAACAGGGTTAGACTGCATGCTACACCGCACACATTGACAGAATTCCCTCTAAGGTGCTTCTGTTCTTTCCCCCAAATCTGTCTCCAGGTGCAATATCATCTGTGTTCATTTGCCAGGGTTGCTGCAACAAGCTACCATGACTGGGCGGCTTAAACCACAGAAGTTTATTGTCTCAGTCCTAGAGGCTGCAAGTCTGAGGCCAAGGTGTCACAGGTGTCACAAGCTGTTCCTCTTGAGGCCTCTCTCCTTGGCTTGTAGATGGTCACCTTCTCCCTGTGTTCTCACGTGGTCGTCCCTCTGTGCCAGTCTGTGTCCTCATCTCCTCTTATAAGGACACCAGTCATATTGAATTAGGGTTCACCCTAATGACCTTGTTTTAACATAATTACCTCTGTAAAGACCCTGTCTACAGTCACCTTTTGAGGTGTTGGGGGTTTGGACTTCAACATATGAATTTTGAGGGGACACAACTCAGCCCATCCATCCTCTCCCCGCCAGCCTTTGTCACCCCCTGGTTTGTTCCAAACAGTTGCACGCTCTACTCAGGGGAGCCACTGCTCAGCCTGGCACCACCAATCCCAGCTGCTCCTCCTGGAACCCCAGCAACTGTTCACTGTTCCCCCAACCCCAGGCTGCTGCAAACCTATATGTATCTTTGTTATTAGGAAATTCAGGTCTGCTCCAGGGCCAGTCAGCAGGGTGCAGGCTAGTTCTCTGTGAACCCTCTGCTGGAGCCTAGCCTGCAAAACCACCTGTGGAGCCTTTGAAGGATGCCACTGGGGGGCCTCATCCTCCACCTTGAGGTGCTGGGTGCCCCCAGCAAGGTAGGCGTCCCCCAGGGAGGGTGGGATCTGCTCGTAAGAAATCGCAGGTTTTCCTGGTGTGGAGAAGCAAACTCCCCTTCCTCTCGTTTGTTGTACATTGTAGGTGACACTGGGGTCCCAGTTCCTGACCACGGCCCCCTTCGTCCTGTCTCCCACTTCTAACCACCTGGGGAACCCTAGAGGCATCCTGCCTGGGCTGTCACAAGGGTGAAGTTGGGGGAAGGGGCGTGAGAGGATGAGGAGTATGCTGCCGCTATTAGTCTGCAAGTGATTCATGTGGTCGGAATGTATAAATATATAATTTATGTATATATACACTCACATGTAATATCTACATATATAAGACGTGTATATGAAGGGTCTTCAAAAAGTTCACGGAAAGATTTACATTATTATTTAATTCCATTTTCCATGAACTTTTTGAAGAACATTTGTATATGTCTATATTATGTATAATACATACATATGTAATCTATATTATGTTCTTTTCTGTTGCTCTGTAAAACATGAATTGTTACAGTGAATGTGTCAAACTTCCCCTTGAAAGGGGCTTGTCTGTGGCCACAGCATCGGTATAAAGTGGCTGTAGGTTAAGACTGGTTCCCGCAAGAAGCTGCAGGAGACTCAGTCCCGCTGCTCGGTGTTCACGCTCACGCGTGTGGCTGCGGGCGTGCATCCCGGCCTTGGCCTCCGCAGGCAGCCTGCACTCGCTGGTGCTGTGTAGGGTCGTGTGGCTGTCCCCTCGCTCTCAGGGTTGGACCCGAGGAGGGGCTGTGACAGTGGGACTGGAAGCACAATGACGGCGGTTGAGGGGCGAGGGCATGGTGGGTACTGGGCTCAGGAGGGAAGAGGATCAACGGGGTAGGGGAGGTGGCCCTGCTCTGCACAGGGAGCAGGGGGCATTGGTCAAGGTGTCAGGGGACACTTGGGTCTTCTTGCCAGACCCATTAACTCCCACCTCAGGACTGGCGAGGTAACAGGATATGAATGTCCCTTGAGTCTGCACGACGTCTGCCTTGGGACAGTCCAGGGTCCACTCTGATACTGTGAAGACTCTTCAGAATCCCCGGAGTCTGGGACTAAGCTAAAGGACTGACCCTCTTCCCAGAAAGACTGAACAGGGCCAAGGCAAGGACGGGGCGAAGGCTGGTCTCCTCCCCAGTGCGGGGGAGGCTGTGACAACCACAGACAAGTAAAGCTGGTGGAGCTGCTGTCCTCTCCTGTCAAAATTGTGAACATCCAAATCCATGTCCCCATCCTACCCCGACACCGTCTGCTCACATCCTTCCAGTCTGGGGTAGAGCAGGCTGACAGATTTGGGGTGGTGGTGGTGGGGGGGGCAGAGCAGAAATACTAAGCTCTGAAGGCTGAGGTTTGGGTCACCAAGGGCGGGGTAGCTGCCACTCCTGGGGAAACCAGAAGGGGGGTGAACAAACATGCCCTAATGTTTCTGAGCTCCTCTTCCTTAGAAACGTGTTTTCATCCCTGTAAACCCTGCACCCCTTGAATAAGTGGGCGGTGGCATCCCTGTGGTGACCTCTGCACCTGACTTTCACTTTTGCTCTTTTCTTTCAGTCTAGCGTTCCTTCTCTCCCGGGCGGCAGGTGGAGCAGTGGCCTGGCACGCTGTTCTCCTTCGTGCCACTAGGTGGCCCTTTGCACTCTCACATCTCTGCCAGGCGTTCCGACAGGTGAAGGAATCCCATTGGCTCACGGGAGGCATGATGCCACCGGGCAGCTCTTTTTAAGAGAAAAGCCAGGAAGGGTGGATCAGCCACCCCTGAGCAGTGCTCTCTGTTCCGAGCAGCGGGACCGCAGCTGCTGAGTGAAAGCCAACATGAGCGAGGTGAGTGATGCTTCCACCTGCAGAGGGAAACTTGGGAGTGAGAGAAGGGACCTCGTCACACCGGGGGTCTCAGAAACGTGAAGGGTTTAGGAGCAGTGCTGAAGAACACGTGAATCCTATAATTATTTGCTTAGAGAACCAAAGCTATCCTGGTTTGAACAGCAAGTGCAGAAATTGGTTGTTTGAAACTTTTTAAATGAGCCGTAGACAGAGAAAGGGATTCATTGTTTGCTTCTGATTTAATAGTGACTTTGAAAAGTGCTTTGGGTTTTAGACCTAGAAGAGAGAGCCAATTGTTTTATTCTCATGAAGATTTGTGCGACTTCCAGCAAGCGTGTCTTTGCATGTTTTCTTTGGTGGTATCTTTCAGAATGTTAGCAGGCAGGTGACCATCTGGTGAAAGCAAGCCTTGGAAGAGAAGTGGGCAGAGTGAGAAGGGGATTCACTGTTGGGTGGCATTTGATGGCCCGGCCATGCAGAAGCTTCGCCTGTGCAAACCACATCTGCAGTTAGCCAGGACACCAGGGAAAGAAATGCAGATAGTATGAACCGGGAAAAATCCATGTGTGGAGATGTGCATCTAAGGCAGGAGGAGGGGTTGGCAAAAGAGGAGCTATAATTTCAAATCAGAAGTCATCTTTTCTGAATATGTTTATACAGAATATGTTTTGTTGGGGCAAACTGATAGCTCATTTATTTTTTAAAAAGATTATGCCCTCTTTCTGTCCTGTGAGGCAGATTTGTGGTTGTACAACACCATTCTCTGATTCAATTCAATAACTGAGCCAAATGCACTTTAATTTCCTATTGGTTGGGACTTAAATAATTACTTTTAAAGATCTTTTATCTCCTCTTTTTTTTTTTTTTTGACAGATGGGTGATCCTTTTTTTGGAAGTCTAGAGTAAAATTAACAACTTGGAAAATAAAATATCTCCCCACTGCTTTTATCCCTCTGATGGGTGACTTTTGATATAAACATGACAGGAGGAAGGGCAAAACATTAAAAAATTTAGGGACAAGATTTGGGATGGAGCCAAGGGCTTGAGGTAGGAAGAGGGTGAATGTGGGTTGGAAGATGGGAAGTCTCCCGATGACACCTGCAACAGTCACTCAGCAGCAGCTGACATTGGTCTAGTTGTCTAAGTGCCGACACAGTGTCAAGCAACCTCCACATCTGTCACCTCCTTTGAGCTACCCAACAACCCCATGCCATCGGTGCCATGTGCCATTATTATCCTCAGTTGACAGATGAGGAAACTGAGGCACAGAGATGTGAACTACCTGGCTCAAGGTCACCAGCTAGTGAACAGCAGAGCCAAGACTTGGACTGCAATGCTGGGCAGTCGACAGCCAGGAGGATTTTAAAATTTTTTTATTCTCACCATTTTAAACTTTAAAAAATTTTTATTTTCATTTTAACATTTACTCGTACATTTTTGTGGGATACAATGTGCTGTTTCAATCCATGCATATACCGCACAATGAATCACTTAGGGTAATAGCATAATTTTGTATCTGTTAGTCCCCCCCTTCTCCCGTCCCCTTCCCTCTGCCCTCTCAGCCTCTGGTAACCATTATTCTACTCTCTATTTCTGTGAGAACTGCTTTTTTCTTTTTCTTTTAGATTCCACATGTGAGTGAGATCGTGTGGTATTTACCTTTCTGTGCCTGCCTGGTGGTTCTTGACATCCAAATGTATAAGGAACTCTCTGTCCAGCTGGGTGCCAGAGAGGAGGGCAGGAAGTCAGGGCTCTGAATTAGAGACGGGGCTGTGAGGGTAGCCTCTGTTCCCTGCACACTTGGGCGAGGGGCTTTCTGTGGACTCTACCGAGATTTCAGAGGCTTCTGTGTTTGTGTCAGCTCACCCTGCTTGCAACAAGAAGGGATAGCAGGTGGAGTGGTTTTTCTTTATACTCAACTTAGGAGTTTCCTATAGAAGGACTTAGAAAGCAGCCTAGCCCTGGGGCCCCTCTCCTGGGTCATGTTAACTCTTCTGGGATTGTGGCTCTGTCACCCCGTCTTTCTCCCAGCGTGGTGCTAAGCTCCGCAGGGCTCACTCAACAGTGTGGGTCTCCAGTGAGAGAGTGCATGTCCCACAGCCCACCCCATGATTAGGGTCACAACCTTGTTTCTGCTGCATGTGTAATCAGGGCAGCTCTGCAGTCACCGCCCCTGCCGCTAGCATCTCAGACACGTATGCATGCTGTTGCCAGAGCTCGCTGCCCAGCTCCTTTAATGCAGAGAAAAGCTCATGAGAGGCAGACCCCCATCTCTGGTGTCCCCTCACTGCTGCTTGCAAATACCTTCCAGCAATCCTCTTCTTTCTGCTATTCCCCTCTCTCCTTACATCCCGAGCAGCTGCCTGGCCCTCCGACCACCAGCGTGGTCACTGCTTCTGGCTGATCTCCTAGTCACTGGACATGTATTCCTTGGAGAGCAGGAATTTGTCCTTTGACTGAAACTTAAATCTGCTTAAAACATTTAATAAAGTGAAACAGGAGCTCCTTTCTGGGTAGTGAGCGGGATCCCCTCACCCCTGAGATTTTCTGTGGCAGATGAACTAAATGTGGCTTCCAGTTTTAATAACTCCCAGGCAGGAATGGGTTTCAGATGATCAGTCACTTGCTTGTGTGAGTAATTACTGAAGAGGACTGAGCAATGGATTTTGTCAGACTTTTCTCTAACCTCAGGGTTTATTTGTGTCTGGTGGGCAAATAGATCCTGCATCTGCCCTCAAGGTCCAGTGGCCACTGTGTAAACTCCTGAGCCCCTAGCTGCTCCCTCAGGTCAGTGCAGGAGCCAGCTGGCAGGAGAGGACCCCAAAGCGCCCACTGCTCCCTGGGGTTGTCTCTGCGCTGGCAGGACTTCCAGCCTTCAAGGGGAAGGTGGAGCCTTGAGCTGGCTTTAAACTGGGAAGCTTTACAACACAATGTCTTCTTCATCCCTTACAAAGAACTGCATTTCTGGTGGGAAATGACACATGATTGAAAAGAGCAGCTCAAGTCTAGCAAGGAAAGAAAAGTCCAAATTTAGGGCAATGTGAGCACGGAGGTGGTTTGTGGGGGCGTCTAATCTACATTTCGGTATTAAAGTACGTCAGATGTGCCTGGAGCAATCTCTGAGATGGATTAGAAGATAACTTAGCAGGGATCAAAATGCAGGCTTAAGTGTATTAGCCGGATCAGAAATCCTAACCCCAAGGCCTGAGCTGACAAAGTGCACCCTCCCCTCTGCTGCTGGACTCGCTGTGCACAAGAAGGGGAAAAGGGCTCCCTTTGTTTAACCATTAATATGGCTTCTGGAAAAAAAGAGTCCTAGGAACAATGACAACCAGTCCCATGCTCCCATTTAGGTGTCTGTTTTTAGGTTGCTTTTCAAAAGAACTCATTTAGGAGAGCCAGGAGCAATATTTTAAAAAACGCATAAAGGCAAACATCTGGAGAGTTGATTTAAAACAAGAAGCACACTGGCACCCTGTTTGGGAAGGGGGTGGGGAGACCTTCCCAGTTGCATAATACAGTTGACAGTGGTTGATTAGACATGAGACCCCTTTGGGAGAAGCCCACTCCTAACCCAGAGTTTCACTGTCAGGGGCTCTCTTCTTGCTTTGGCTTGGATGGGGTGGTGCACCTCAGTGCCCAGGCTGGAGTCTTTCTTCCATGTAGACATTGGCCACAGTGAAAGGACCATGCCTGTCAGAGGCATGGTTTGAACAATACCAAGGGCATTCAAGGACAAACCTTTAGACATATATCTGTCCTTAGCACTGAATCAGAATCTCTGTCTTATACATTAAAACATTCAGTGACCTCAAAGGAAAGAAGAAGGCAGTGAGTGGCATTGATCTGGACAGAGATTCCTAAAGGAAGGCTCCACGCATGGAAATCTTGGGGAGGGGGCATAGAAAAGGCATGGATTTTTTGTGTGTGTTAGAAGTAACCATTGGTTAAAAAATATCGTGTGATGTTGGTTTGGGGTTTCCATAGTTAGCCATCATCATAACCTGGTGGAGAGACAAATAATAAAAGGAAACAGACCCAAGATGAGAATTATAGTTTTTTGCTCCTTATGATATAATAGTGAGCTGAAACACATGCTAGTGGATGGGAATTAAGTTTGTAAGGAACTGTACATTTTAGACAAGTTGTTCAGCACAGATGCTGAGGGTAACTACATAAAATGTGGATTTTGCAATTGGTCTCAAAGGTCCGGCAACAGAAAGTCAAATGATAATTCAATTTTTTATGTAATTTCAACCTCATTTAGGTAAACCTGCAGCAGAGATATGGAAGGATCCAGCAAGATCCATTTGGTTTTGTTGGATCACACAATAACAGACACTCTCTGTTCTACCTGGGGATATTTAGTCTAGGCAGATACCGATTATAGCTGGGTTTGAACTTCAACTCTTCCTAAAAGGGAAGAGGCTAAAATTAAGGGTGAAAGTGTGTTTACTGGGCTGATGATTGTAATGAATTGCAATAAAATTTGTTTTCCTGATCCCGATTTCATTAGCTAATTTCATAGAATTAAAAAGTCTCACTATTATTCTCTTTTGAATTCTAAGAATGACAGACTGCAAGATGTATTTTTTTTTCAGAAAGAAAAATATTGAATAACTGACTCACAATTGATTTTAATAAAGGTTTAGTAGAGTAATGTGATCAAGACTAGAAGACTAAAAATCCATGTTTATGGGTTTTTGTGATGGAAAATTCCTTGAATTTATGTTGGCCACTCTGCAGTACTTTTTGAAATTCTCATTTCTGCTCTCAGTGCTTTCTTACAGATGTTGTCATAGGTGGAAGACATTCACAGTGTGTCCATGGTCCTTCTGTTCTTAGTCTACAGGACACAATGAACTGTTTAAACACACCAATAACGTCATGAGCCCAATCTTGGGGCTTTTCATTAATTTAGAATGACTTTCTAGAAAGGGCTCTATACTGGGGGAGAAGAAGGATTTCAGGGGATGTATACACACAGGCCTATATTATATTTGACTGATATTTTTATAAAACACAACATTAAAGATCATGCTGCTAAAGTATTATAGGCTGCAATTTATTGATTAGAAGTATACTACCTAGACTGTGAACTTTCTGACAGGGACAATTTTGTGTTGTCCACATGGCCTGGCTCCTGGTTTGGCACTTGGTAAATGTCCAATTACTGAATGAATAAATGGATTGTGGGGTATAGATTTGTCAGTTAATGTAACCAGTGGACCAGGCACCCTGTTTTCTTGATGTTGAGATCTGCGGTTGGGATACATTTGGAGAGAATCCATCTTCTGTTCTTTAACTCTGGTTGGAAACGTGTGTTTGCCGTTTAAATTCTTTCAAGTGGGAAATGGGTGGATTGTTATACATGCAAAATAAATGCTCTCAGGGCCACAAGAGAAAACGAGAAGAAGTGGGGAAAAGATTGATGGAACTCTCGACATTTGAGAAAATATCAAGGAAAACACAAGACCTGAGCAGGGGACATAGAATTCTAATACTAGAATTGAGATCATCTCACTTCGGATAAGTTCTATGGAATTCAAACAAAACGGACTATAGCCAGGGAGCCAGAGCTTGTGAATACCTTGAAAGACACTTTGCTGTATCAAACTGGAAAACCAATATGACCATGGTTAGAGGGGAATGAGAAATAGCATAAGCACATTGTTGGTAAGATAGCTCCTAGTGCCAATCACAGCCAGCCAAGTTGAAAATTATGGCATATTATTGAAGGTAAAATATATCTAGCATACAGAAAGGGAGTTGCATATGTAAACATTTTAATAAGCTTTTTAGAATTAATTATCAACAATGTAATTATAATATTAATATTAATTTAATTAAATATTTAATGTGTGATGAATAGTCAAATATTTTAAATTAATTTATATTTGGAATAGGAATATGTGACAACTCATACATAAAAAGGGATTGACTCAAATTTGTTCTGCTAAGGAATTCAAGACTGAGTTACACATCCATCATCTGTGTCCCTGCACCATCTGATGGGATCGCCACTCTCCTATCATCACCAGGTGTAAACTAGCTTCCGTTCTTCTTCTGATCTTTGAACTGAACAGAGAAACATTTTTTATTCAGTTGTGGACAGGTGTCTTTTGGGTATAGATATGAGAATATTCTATAGGTCATTGATTTTGTCACAAACAAAACAAGCTTGCCATACCCATTGATGGCCCAAACCTATGAATTGGACATTCATTTCTGGGCTGTTTTACACAAACCATTTAGCATAAGTTACACATTGTAGGCATTAGTCTGCTCGAATATTGTTTGTGTCTTGCAAATAGCTCTAAATTTATGCTTCAAATCTCACTGAATTACTTCTCATTCCACTTCTGAAAGGGAAATGCTTGGCCATATTTATGACATTGCCAGCAGGAAAATCAATCACCTACTAAATGCCATTATTTTATATTTTACTCTTAACCTGCCACCTTATAAATAAAAGGAAGACAAATTAGACTCATAAAGCAGGAAGGTAATCACCTACAAATTGAACATCTAAGAGGAAGGAAGCAAAACGTGTGAACTGTTCAAACCATTCAAACAAGGCAATTTGCCTTGCACAGGAACTAGAATAGAAAACAGGGAGTCCCTTCCTCTGCAAGGTTTCTGCTCTCAGTTTTAGGATAGTCTTGGATTCAGACAAGACTGAAATGTTGCCAGTCATACACACTTCAGTCCTCCACCCAGTGGTTTGAAAGACATGTCCTGGGGGAGGGGCATTGGAAGAGGTTGGTTAATGGACACAAAATTACAGCTAATAGGAAAAATAAGTTCTATGGTGTACAGTAGTGCTAGGCACCTGTAATTAACAATAACTTATTGTATGTTGTCAAGTGGCTGGAAGGGAGGAGCTCATATGTTCTCATCACAGGAAAATATGCATTTTTGCAATGACAAATTTGCTAACAACCTTGATTTGATCACTACACATAGTATTAATGTATTGAAATATAACTGTGTACCCCATAAATGTGTACAATCAATATGTTTCAATTAAAAAAATAAAAAGAAGAAAATGACATAATAAAAACCACTTTCACTGGGAAACAAATATTCATAACTGCTTGACAGCTGAGTTTGGATCTGGGTTGGCTTGAGATTACACTTCTCCTCCTGACACCACAATCCAAATTTGTTGCAGAGTGCCATGACAAAAGAAATGGTCATTTGGCCCCATAGTGGTGTCGGGGAGGAGAGGATCTGGGAGGCCTGATAACCGGCCTCAACCTACCCTGTCCTCTTACCAGGTTCTTGACTCTGTCACAGGAAGGAATTCAAGAGCAGAGTCACAGTAGAAAGTGAGAACAGGTTTAACATAATGAATAAGAGATACAGACTTCAAAGAGAGAGCACAGCCTCACTCCAGAGACTGAGCAGGACCCACACCAAGTTTAGTACAAATGTAAGAAATACACACTTACAGTTTAGTACACAGTGCAGGCTAGCTCGACAGAGTGAGCAGCCACCTGCTAAAAATAAGTTTGACACAAAGTAAAGCATACACACCTCAGCCTGTGAAGTGTGGGTTGGCTCCAGGAAAGTGAGCAACAACCCTGCCTTCTGCCGGGATTCAACTTTTATAGTTTTGCTTTCTAATACATATTCATGTTATCTAATGAATATTCAACTAAGGGGGAGATAGTTCCCAGTTACGTAACATAGTCTTGCACGTGCTCAGTTGGTCTCCTTTTAGGGCATGTGCATTGGTCAAATTCTATCATACACACTGAACATATTCAAGAACATATTCTTTAGCACCTCTAGTGGAAGGTCATTCAAAGGATAACTCCATTTTACTGAGCATGCTCAGCTATTAGGGTTATATAACCGATTTTTGCTGAGCAAGCCTAGCCACTGGATTTGCATAAGCCAGCCACTTGTCTCATTTTCCCTGTGCTGGTGCCAAAAAAAGATTTAACAAGCAACAGTAACTTTCTTCTAGTGGAGGACCTAGAGAAGGGGCTTGAGATCTTGGGTAGTGGCTTGAAACCCAGACATGTGTCCTGAAACCCAAAACCAGGGATACTGAGTACCTCCTGTCTGAATGGCACCACACCTGTGGTTTGGCCAATATTCTAATGAATTACTAGTTATTTTAATTTTATATAACCCCTGAAAAGAGGACTGCAGAGGTTGACGATACTCATTAACATTTATCTTAATCAAATAAGAGTAAAAACATACCAAGGAAATATGTTCTCCCTTTTTCCCAAGATCTATTTTTTTTTTAACCAACACATGTATCTGCCCACCATGTGGCTAAGTTTCAGTATTAAAAAACGAATTAAGAAATTACTCCTGTTTTAAAATTTAAGATTCTTATATATATAATTTCGTTATTGAGTAATACGAACTGTTGCATCAGGGCTTGTGTGGCATAATCCTGCTGACAATGCCAATTGTAGAGCTAGGGCTGGGTCTGGAGCTCACAGACCCCTCGAGCCTGTTCACAAGCCCTTCACATGCAGGTCTATGAGCTAGGTAACTGGACCAAACGGTCCTTGGAGCCTTGATTGAAAAAAGAATAGTCTTTATTCAGCACACACTACACTATGAGCTAAGCAGCCCACACAGAAAAACTCAGAAACTCAACTGCTACTGGCAAAGCCCAAAGAAAAACTAAAACTGAGCGGCTGCCAGCAGAGTAAACATGCTCTGTTTTTAGATGCTTAGACACCAGCTCCCGTGGGCCAGTGCTGCTTCACAAAGTGAAGAACACACAAAAGGAATTAACTAGAAAGATACATGGGTGCACATGCACACTAACCCCACCCACACAACTTGTTTACAAGAAATGTCGAGGGAGCCTGACTAAACCTATTTTCCCCACAGCTTGTTAGAAAGATATTACTTATTTTTCTCAAGCCTGGCATTTCCCAACACTTTTTTGATGTGCAGAGAAACCTGAAACCATGAATTGGTCAAATCCCGAGCCTGAGAGTGACTGTGTCGGGGCATCCCAGCACTGGTCTCTTCATCTCTGAGGGGTGAGAGCTCTTCAGCAGACAGTAGCGTTGACACAAACCTGCCCACATGCAAGACGTGATAGTGTTGAGCCTTCCTTTAAAGATCTTACCTCTATAATGTCAAAGAGTTTTAGATGGAAACAGAGACAAGCAAAACTTCAAACCATTGGCTACAGTCTCATCTTCTCCTGAGAACAGAGAAGGAGATTTGACATGATTTTGTCCTCTTGCCTAGTGAGACCCTGCTATCCTTTCCCTCCCCTCTTTTGGCTTTTTCAAACAATAACCATCGTTTTTCTAACAATAACCATCTGATTCAGCCTATTAATTTTTTGGTAACTATCCCCTCAATCTTCCCACAGAACAATTGTCCCCAATGACCATGGGTATCAATACTCTAGAACAGTGGTCTCCAACGTTTTTGACAGTACACCCCATCAGAGAAAGATTTTGAGCATGTATGCACAATAAATTCTTATTTATTACTTTAAAATTATGTATATGTGTTAATGTTCTAATATATCAAATGCAGTTATAAAATATACAAAAAATTTTTTTAAAAGAATGAGGGGATGATGAAATGAGCTATTCTTACTAGCTATCTTGCTGATTGTGATGGCTTTATTAATCTTAGCCAAAACTTCAAGACACACTATCAACTTCTGAAAATTAACTGATCATGAATGGGTATGGAAACCTAGAGGTCAATAGTCTTTTTGGTAACTGCATTTATTTTTGAGTCTGACTTGATGGCTGTGATTTTTAAGTTTATGTTGGCATCATGAAGACATTCTAAGGGACAGGTCAGTTAGTATTTCCATCATATCCCTGTTGCCTGTGTTGGCAGTATTATTATTATTTTCAATCTATGATTTTATGCAAGAATTATTTTTCATTATGGTAAAAAAAACATATCATAAAGGTTACCATCTTAACCATTTTTAAGTGTACAGATTAGTAGTGTTGAGTATATTTACATTGTTGTGAGGCAAATCTCCAGAACATTTTCATCTTGCAAAACTGAAACTCTGTACATGTTAAACGTCAACTCTCCTTTTTCCCCTCCCCCTGCCCCTGGAAAGCTCATTCTACTTCCTGTCTGTATGAATTTGACTACTTTAGGTACTTCATGTAAGTGGAATCATGTGGCATTTGTCTCTTTGTGACTGGCTTATTTTACTTAGCATGTCCTCAAGGTTCATCCATGTTGTGGCAGGTGACTATGTAGGAACTTGTAAAAACCACTTACCTATTGTGGGAAGATTAGTTCAGTTAATGGTATATATAATAATCTATAAATCCTCATAACGGAGCACAAGGAACTGCCGTGCAGCACACAGCAATACTCTGAAAGCTAGTCAACACTGACGGTGTCTGGGACAATTCCCAGTGTGCGGCTATCACTCTTCCATACCCACCAAGTGACAATGTCAATATCAATCCAGATGTTAACTATTAATAAAAGCCATTTAAAAAAATTGATCTTAGGTCCAAAGCAGAAATAAATAGAAATTCTGAAGTTCTCTTCACTATGTGTGGTTGTGACAGTGAAGCAACTTACAACCCTGGAGGTACCACTCACACTATGATCTGTGTCACTGGTGCCCTCTGGAGTTGTGCTGTGCACAACCTGTGCAGCTGGACATGGTGGCCCTGCCCTTCCCTGGGGTGCCGTCAGCCTGCTTAAGAACCATTGACCTAGAGAAAGACTTTTTGTTTCTGTAGTCCCACTTAGAATTCGGGGAATTGAGGGAGGCCATAGATGTCATTTTATTCAAAGTGGTCATTTTAAAATAGGGGACTGAGTGCTGACAGATTAATCTTGTTCAAAATCGCAGAGCTTCTTGAGGAAAAGCCAGTCTAGGTTTCACTTTTACATTTCCTAGCCTATTAAATTTCTCATTTTCTGTCATATTCTAGATACAACCCAATTTCTTTTACATCTGTCCCAATTCCATTTAGGACTTGGACAAGAAATATATTAAAAATAAAATTGTCCTGGATATTTTTATTAGTCTTGAGTAAAAAAAGAACAACCGCAGACAACTTGACAAAGCCATTCTTTCCTTCACCAAGTCTTTGGTTCTATTTCTGGGAATTCTAGTTTCCACTCTGACCCCTCACCCTTCTGTCCCAATCACACACGGAGAGGTTGATAAATGTCAGTATTGCTACTCCTGTAAATATTTGACCTCTGCTGGCAAAGTTTTCTTCTGTCTTACCTGGTAGAGTTTCCTTGACTCTGAGTTCAAACCAATCACCTCCATGCCTTACTTACTCTCTGTTGCTCTTTTTAAATAAGAAAGGGCATTCTGAACTCCAAAATATAAAAGTTTCAGAAAACATTTGCCTAGAGAATAGTGGCCCTTTTTATGGTGAAGAAAGTTGCATGTATCATCGGCAATCACATATTTTGTTGGTCACATTTCTTTCCGCCTTCTACATTATGAAATTTCAAGAGAGAGACAGTCGTCCTCACCTTTTTATCTCCCCAGCATGTATCACTGAACTAACATTGATGGAGAATTCATTCTGTGTTGGACTTGGTGCTGGGTGAATAATGAGACATGGTCCCTACCCCTCAAAGAACTTATAGGCTAGTGTGGAAGACAGAACCACATAAAATTAACTCTACTGTGGGATCCACACAGAGAACATCCAGGGAAGCTCTGGTTAATTTGTCATTGTGCAGGGATGGGAAGGGGAGGGAAGAAGTATTCAGGAAAACCCTCTCAAAGGAGCTGGTGCTTACAGAAGTAGGGGCTCAGTACATATTGACTGAAGAACAGCACCAGAACAGCTACTGGTTGATCTTAAAAGCCATAAATTTTAGAACCATATGAGAATTTAACAATATTTGTTCTAGGAATGCATATATCCTTGTCTATCTATCTGTCTATCTATCTATCTTTTATCTATCTATCCTATTGTTAATTTTTAACTCCTGCCTAGTGATAAACATTGCTTTAAACATGTCAGACATTTCCCCATCCTTATCAATAAATATTTGGGCTCTATTGACTTCTTTTTTTTTTTCTTTTCATTTTTTAATTTAATTTTTTTAATTTTTAATTTTTTATTGGTTATGCGTGTTCGTGAGGTACAAAACTGACCGTCACCATCTGTGCCCAAGATGTGATGATCAGATCAATACTATTAGCACACCCATTACCACAAATTGCAATTATTTCCTGTGTCCCACACCCAATTAATCCCCCTGACCTCCTCCCCCTCTGCCCCCTGCAGCCCTAGGTATGCTCTCTCCCTCTGCAAGTCCAGTGCCCAGTGCACCACTGTGGTCTTTCTTTCCTTCTTTCTCTCTTAGCTCCCACTTTTGACTGAGGACGTGATATTTTCCCCTCTGTGCCTGGGTTATTGCATTTAATATGATTTTCTCCAAGCTCATCCATGTTGCTGCAAATGGCAGAAATTCATTCTTTTTCATGGCAGAGTAATATTCCATGGGGTATATATATCACATTTTCCTTATCCAGTTGTCCATCAATGGACAGTTAGGATGGTTCCATATGTTGGCTATTGTAAATAGAGCTGCAATGAACATGGGAGTGCAGGTATCCCTTTTACATGATGATTTCCATTCCCTTGGGTATATACCTAGAAGTGAGATTGCTGGGTCATATGGTAGATCTATTAGTTGTTCAAGAAAATGCCATACTGTTTTCCATAGTGGTTGTACTAATTTACAGTCCCAACAACAGTATAGGAGGGTTCCCCTCTCTCCACATCCTCACCAGCATTTGTTATTCTCAGTCTTTTTGATAATAACCAGTCTAACTGGGGTGAGATGATGTCTCAGTGTGGTTTTGATTTACATTTCCCTGATGATTAGTGATGTTGAGTATTTTTAAAAAGTGCCTGTTGGCCATTTGTATGTCTTCCCTTAAAAAATGTCTATTCAGCTCCTTTGCCCATTTTTTAATTGGGTTATTTATTTTTTTACTGTGTAGCTGTTTGAGTTCCTTGTATATTCCGGATATTAATCCCTTGTTTGATGTACATTTTGAAAATATTTTCTCCCACTCTGTAGGTTGTTGTTTCACTTTGTTGATTGTTTCCTTCGCTGTTCAGAAGCTTTTTAGTTTGATATAATCCCATTTATTTATTTTTCTTTTGTTGCTTGTGCTTTTGGGCTCTTATTCATAAAGTCTTTGCCCAGTCCTACTTTCTGAAGTGTTTCCCCTATATTTTCCCTTAGTAGTTTTACAGTTTCAGGTCTTATACTTAAGTTTTTAATCCATTTTGAGTTGACTTTGGTATATTGTGAGAGGTGCAGGTCTAGTCTCATTCTTCTGCATGTGCATGTCCAGTTTTCCCAGCACCATTTATTGAAGAGGCAGTCTTTTCCCCAATGTATGTTCTTGTTGCCTTTGTCAAAGGTCAGTTGGCTGTAAGTTTATGGGCTGATTTCTGGATTCTCTTTTCTGATCCACTGGTGCGAGTGTCTATTTTTATTCCAGTACCATGCTGTTGTGGTTACTATAGGTTTGTAGTATAATTTGAAGTTGGGGACAAATGGACAGAGCAATCAAGCCCTTTTATAATAGCCACCACAAAAATAAAATACCTCGAAATCAATTAAATCAAGGAGGTGAAAGATCTCTACAATGAGAACCATAAACCAGTACTGAGAGAAATTAAAGAGGACACAAAAAAGTGGAAAGACACGCCTTGTTCTTAGATTGGAAGAATCAATACTGTGAAAATGTCCATACTACCCAAAGTGATTTACAGATTCAATGCAATCCCCATCAAAATACCAATGACATTCTTCACAGAAATAGAAAAAAAAAAAAATCTTAACATTCATATGGACAACAAAAGACCCCTAATAGCCAAAGCAATCCTGAGGGGGGGAAAAAAAAGCTGGAAGCATAAAACTACCTGACTTCTAATATATTCTTTAAATAAAAAATACAAAAATTATTGTTGAAGAAAAAAAGGTCATAGTCTGTATAAGACCCCACTGTCTGGATTTTGCTGACTGGAATATCCATGAAGTCATTAAATTTGTCCCTCTAGCCTGTGTATTTTCTATGAATTAAAATCTGAGACTTGAAAATAAAAGTTTTCTTAAACAGACAAAAAAAAGTAAGTGAAAAAAAATCTCTTTAGTACATTGGAAATAGGTTATGTGAGGACAATCAAAAATATTTTTGAAATTGTACACATGGTTTTATTTTAAAACTTGCATGTTCTGATGATGAGAAATGCATGAGTGAATTCAGATAGGTCTGTAATTTACCCTCTGTGAGCGTGTTGGCATCCTTCACAGTGGAACATCATTGTACTCTTCGTGTCTTATAGCTCTTGAGCCTTCTTCACCATTATTACTGTTTTCTTCTCTTTGAACTTTGTTCAAGAGAGGGGCTCATCCCTATATTTTTAGGTCTTTTCTCACATACGCATAAGTCCTGTCAAAATATCTAGATAATGCAGTGCTACATCTCAAATACTAGTTTTGGCAATGTTCTATACCTCTGAAATGTGGGTTATTCTACCCCTTCTTGAAGAAAATTTCTTAAAATAGATGTAGCCATTTGTCAAGTACCTCCACCAAATATCTCCTTCAAGTTGCTAGTTATTTTTTCATCTAGATTTAGTCTTTCCCATTTTCAAAGCTGATTCATTTCATTTTTTAGGCATTATTTTATGAATTTCCATGTCATTATTTTTTTGCTGAGTTCTTGCTGAGAGCCAGATTTGGCTGAAATTCATGTGAGAGTTTCCCCACAGTTAAATTCTAGATGAGGATTTCTCATTTTCACATGACAAAAATATAAATGCAGCTTAATGTAACTTTAGAGCTACAAGCAATGGCCTCAGGGGACCCCGCTCTGTCTCCTTGTCTTCAGTATTGCAACAAGGAAGCCAGGCAGGGGCTGAATTGTCCCGCAGATCTCCTTCGGCAATGAGGTGATTTAAAAACCAGCAACTGTTCTATGATCCTTCGCTCCCGTCCACTTCTGCCATGGACCTGTTTTGAGGTGATGTAGCCTCGACAGAGCTGAGATGTCTGTGAGAGCCTGTGACTGGGGGTGGGTGGAGCAGGACCAGCAACACAATAAAAATACAGCTCTCCTTGTGAAACATCACTGAGGATATTAAGACAGCAGCAGCAGTGCATTAGATGGCACGCGGGGCCCTTCTAATCCTGTACCTTGTGCCACTGAAAGTGTCCCGCTTCCCTGAGGTCAGTCCTGGGTAAGGTGGGAGCAGCCTGATTGCTTTTTAAAGAAAAAAAAAACAAAAAAGAAAAAAGAGATAGAGCTGATGGAACATAATTCTATTATCCCTTGCAGTGTCTGGAGCTTTATATATATATTTTTTCCTGTCCATGTGTGGTATGGCCTTAGCCCCAAGGCAGTAGGTGGATTGAGGGGCTTTCTACCACATCTGATGGAGCTTTCAGGCTGGCTCTG
Organism: Cynocephalus volans; assembly: GCF_027409185.1. Taxonomy (NCBI): domain Eukaryota; kingdom Metazoa; phylum Chordata; class Mammalia; order Dermoptera; family Cynocephalidae; genus Cynocephalus; species Cynocephalus volans. The sequence continues at coordinate 186,575,790 of NC_084460.1, forward strand.
TGGAAGCCCATTTAGAGTCATGCTTGAACAAGAAACCAGCTTGCTTAGGGGCTGCCCTTAGGACTGTTATGACAATGAAGTAATAAAATTGATTCAAAACAATTGGAGTGTGTATGTGTCTGTAGGTGCATGTGCATGAATATATATATTTTTAAAAAATATGTATTATATATTTAAGGCCGTATGTGAAAATTTCCTCAAATTTTGATTCCAAACATCTTTACTGAGTGTTACTTGTTTATTCTGACAAAAGCTTGCAGTGGCCAGTTTTGTCCTGAGACTTTTTCTACCATCAAGTCTTCTGTCCTCACCTTCTCTTCTTGAGTATACACTGTCCAGAGGAACACAGGATGCAGACGTATTAGGCTTGTTCAGTTAAAGAAACATTTTTACATTTTGGGCTTGGGAAATAAAGAAGTTTACTTTAACAGTGCCAGGATCAATATATATAGATAGGAAGCGATCTGGTGGCATGAGCTTTGCCTATTCATAAAGGCCCTGTTCCTGGAAGACAACCTTTAACTAATTAGAACTGGGTTTATTTTCCAGCAAATTAAGTTGTTCTGGATTTCAAATGGGTTTGAAAATAAAATTGGAACAATTATCCACTATGAAGGAGGCACAGCATTTAGACTAAGTTGATAGGTGGTGGTGGTAGTGGTGGGGTGTGCATTTTTTTATGGAGAAATTCATAGAATTTTCACCTTCCCAGGGAGCAGCTCATCAAACAGCCCATACAGCTTTTGGTCTGTCTTCTAGTCTGTGTTTCAACTCACTTCTTGAGCTGTGACAATGGATTTAGGATTCCCCTTTCTTCCAAAAGCATATAACCTCAGACTTTTACCATTTTCTGAAGCTATTTTTGCTTTAGTTGAGTGGAGGAAAAACCCAGCTGTTTCTCTATTACCAAAAAAGAAAGTCTCTAGCTTCTGAGACTAGGAACACCCCCTCTTGGAGAAGTGCATTTAGTAGCACACAGCGCCAAATAAACATCCGCATATCCTTACTGGCTGCACAGAGGAAGACCGGCCTTCAGCCTTCGTAGGAGGAGTATTCATTTTCACGAGAGTCTACGAAGCTAATTCAATGTGTGAAAAACAAATCAGGATACCCAGAGAGAGTGAATTACTGAGTGAGAGCTGTTTTCATGGTCTTGGAGCCCTGTTCTCACAGGTGCATGAAACACATGTCTGAAGACCTGGCTCCAGAGCAGGCTCTGTACATGGTGCCATGCATTTTGAGGTTCCCTGACAATCTTATGAAATGCGTTTATCCTATCTTTTGCCTCAAATGGCCCAGACATTTTTACACACAGAATTTTGTGTGATGTTTTTCAACAATGTTGCTTCAAAATAAGGAGGGTCAGGAAGCATGATCCGCATTCTGCAACCAGATAAACTAAGGCGTAAAATGTCTGCGCCACTGGTGGCAGAAGGTGTCATCCGAGCCAGTGTTTTCTCCTCTAGCCAGTCAAGATTAAGTGGCTAGTGCACAGACATTGCACTCAATCTGCCCAGTTTCAAATTCCATCCCCCCACTTAGCAGAAACTGGGCATATTACTAAACCCCTCTGTGTTTCAAGCTTTTTATCTCTCCAACTGGGATAATGGTGGTATCTACCTCCTAGGGTTGTTTCTACAGATGTGTTAAGCTATTATTGTTGTGATTGAGAGAACTTAGCTGCCTGCATTTGCAGACAGAACCTCGTGCCTTGGTGCAAAGAAAGGAAAGAATCTTTGGCAAACTTGGAGGCATCCTCTGTCACTCAGCTCTGCATGTGGGCTTCTCATGGATAGCAATGGATGTGTCTTGTATCCTTTCTTCTCCTGCATATGTTTATGTTCACTTGATGAGGAAACTGAGTGCAATTGTGGATCATGATTGGGTCAGCCTTTGTAGATCTGGTGTAGCCATGGAGAGGGATGCTTCTGTGTCCGGAATGGATGGCTGCTAAGGACCGGCAGGGCAAGATTCTCCCTGCTGTGGGGCATTTTCACTCTGTGGTCTTTGGCCATTTTTGGCCTTCATTTGCTTACACCAGCACAGCATTTTACTAGCCATATTGGGGAAGGAATGGAATGCTTGTGCTCCTGCTGAAAGCAAAGAAAAGATGTATCTTTCTCTGTGGCCAGTTTCTGTAACCTGGGAAGATGACATTGGGTTTTCTGGCCTTTGAAATAAGAAAGTGCTTGAAAAATCATAGCAGTTGAGGAGGAACAGGCAGGTTTGGCACTCTTGCAGTGATTACATTATAGATTCCACTTAGTTCTAGAAAACTGGCCCTGCCAGTTGTTTTTTTCCCTAGTCATCTGTAGAAGGTAGACTGGCCCTTAAATGAGTTAGTTACAGGCACGTCTCCATTTCTACCTACCCATTTATCATTTTTTGGCAGTGTTCCTCCCTCGTTCTTACTCTTGTCATCTGGCTGGTTAGCCATCACTGCTAGGGATGGGGAGAGAAAGCAAATCTCTTTGTCCTTGTCTGACCTGCTTGAAGTGCCTTCTGTGTACACTGTGGGAAATGACCTTCTGGGTGTCTGCCCCTTTGTCTTAGAGTTCACTGTTATATTTTTTCAATCACCTGTTCTGGCTAGCATCTGGGCTTTACACCAACAGCCTTTATTCTGAGGCCTATGTAAGGAACCAAAACAGATTTAAGAAGCCAATAGGAAGTGGGGTGAATGGTGAGGCATTTCTTTGGGTGCAATTCAGACACAGAAGAACTGATACCCATGTAATGATACCCAAGTTCATGCATCGTTCCAGCGCCTTACAGATCCGTGAGGCACCCAAGGACGGCTGAGGGCAGGTTAATCTGACTATTGCTGGGATGAACCGAGATGGTTGTATGTTGGTTTACGCGTCCTTTTATCCACCCTCAGACCTGTGAAGAGTCTGCATATGGGTCAGAAGCACACACATTGTAACGAGCACTCAGTCCTCCCAACTTCCTTCCACGTTCCTCCTTTGGTCACCAGCCTACCCTCCTTCTGTAACTTCACTTTCTGGAAAAATATAAGCCATGATTTGTACCAAACACACAAAATGCATTCATGCTAGAATCAGAGGCCCAGGAAACTTTAACTTAAATTAATAACTTAATAACTAACATAGGTCGAGGCTACATCCTTTATGGAAAGAAATGATCATAAACATTAATATTCTCTCTTTGAATTCTCAAAACAGCCTTGTGATATATGTTTTATTTTATTTTATTTTACCATGAAGAAGAAACTGAGCAGATGAAGAAGCAGAGGCTCTGGGGGGTGGAATAATTTATTCAGAATTATTCAGCCATATGTGGGATCCACAGGTCACTCCTTGTCTTAAAACTCAGTGCACTTTTTTCATTACCCTAACTCTCCTGCAAGTTGAATACAATGGAAAAGATAGGGGCATATTGCTTTTTAAGCCTGTTTACCTTGCTTTGCAGTCTGATTCCTTTCAGGGACTCTATCCATGCATTGTGAGCATTTTTATCTCATTTATTTATCAGAAACTAATGAGGTAGGTATTTTGTTATTTCCATTTTATAGACACAGAGACTGAGACTCAGGGAAGTTAAGTGACCTGCACAGGGTCACACTGCTTGACAGGGCTGAGATTTCCTGGGCAGTCTGGTTCTAGAACACTCTTCTTTTTTTTAAAGTTAGGTTTATTAAAGTGTAATTTATATATAGTAAAATTTACTCTTTTTAGTTGTATGGTCTATGAGTTTTGACATCTGTCCAGTCTTATAACTGAGATATGGACTATCCTATCGCCCCAAAAAGTTCCTTCATGTGCCTTTGGAATCAATTTTCCTCTATCCTTAGCCCTAGAACCCACATCCTTCGCCAGCTCATCCTAAATAAAATAAGCCCCCATTATGATGCAAGGTATTTGTGCTGTATTAAAAACAGCATGATCATATAGGCTTGCAAATAAAGTAGATCATATACTGCAACAATTTCTAAATAATGCTTTATAATGAATAGCTGAAGTATTAGCAATGTGACAAAATGACAGGAGAGTGGCTAAAGTTCCCGCTGCCTGTAACTTACTCCAGGATCTCAGACAGCAGAGAAGGCATTTAATTAATGTATGAGGTAGCTCTGGCTCCTGTGCAGCAGCCTCAGCCCTAGTCTTTACATGGATTTCTGTCCTGCTCCTTCTTAAAATGACCCTCAGCAAACACCACCACCTGCTTGAGGCCTTGCTCAACCACAGCGAGGGGAGCATGGGGGGTCTGTGGCCAGCAGCCACCAGGAAATGAGCCTGAGGTCAGCAGAAATCTGCTGCAGTGGGTTTGCTCTGACCACAGCTCTGTCCCACCTGCCAAGTGCCCTCCCACAGCAGCCAGGAAGGACATTGGTGCTGGCAGCTGGGGACTCTGGGTCCATGCTGGAGAAACAGGTCTGGGCATGTGGCTTAAGGAGGACACCTCCTCCTATCCTAGGGACAGTGTCTTGCCTCCATGTGTTTGGGACTCAGAAGAGAATTCAGCGCATGCCCGCAGAATCACAGACCCACAGAGAGTGCACAACCAAAATGGTGCTAAGGGCCTACAAGTGGGGCACCCTCCTTCTCCTCTGGGACAGGATGCCAGAGCAGGCCTACAGGGCAAGCAGAGCAAGGCCCAGGCCTGGCTCTTTTTCCCGAGCATCTATCAGGCCAGTGGAGAAGTCTGTTCTTTCACGTATCACATTACTGTCTGCATGCACGAGTCTCCTAGGGCTGTTGAAACACAGTGCCACAAGCTGGGTGGTTTAAACAACAAGAATTTATTGTTTCCACAGTTCTGGAGGCCTGAAGTACAAAATCAAGGTCTGCCGGGCTAGTTCTTTCCGAGGCTCTGAGAGACCTGCTCCAGGCCCCTCTCCTTGGCTTGTAACAGCTATCTTCTCCCTGTCTCCTCATCCTCTTCCCTTTATGTGTGTCTGTCTCTGTGCCCAAATTGTCCTTCTTTATAAGGACACAGAATTAGGTCACAGTCTGAGGTACTGGAGGCTAGGACTTCATCACATCAATTTGGCATTGGTGTGTGTGTGTGGGGGGGACACAATCCAGCCCATAAAATTGCAAAAGTTGTGGTGGTCTCTGCCTAACTTTGAGGACCATTCAGAATCTTCCATGGCAATCATTTTCAAAGGAAATTAACACCAATACACACGTCAACTGTTGAGCTAAGTTGAATAAACAAAGAAAAATGACTTTTTGGCATGTATGAGATACATAGGATTTGAAAACTTAGCAATTACTTCAAATGAATTCAACAGCACTGGCCAGACATTTCACATCATCAAGTCTATGAAATTAGAAGATTCTACACAAAGGCCATTAAATAGCAACTGTTCTTTAAGCTGCAACTTACACCTGTTATAAAACTATATGCATGAAATATGGCTACTTTTATAAAACAAAGACTATATTTCTGTATGTCCCCACAGAAAAGTTGGGAAGGAAATATTCTGAGTATCGACACAGATAACTCAGATTAGTTGGATTGTAGGTGTTTTTTTTTCTTTCCTTCTTCCTTGTGCATTTATTTATTTTCCAAAGATTTTCAACGGCCACATTCTACTTTTGCAAATACAAAACAGTGTTCTTTAAAAAGAAAATTGGCACAAAGGTTTTTTAGGGTAGAAAATGCTAATTTTAAAAATATGACTGTGGAATGAAGTATAAAATGAATTTTATTTTATTTTATTTATTTATTTTTTAGGCATATTTTATTTATTTTTTATTTTATTTTTTTTACTGGTTATGAATATTCATGAGATACAAAGCTGATTGTCACCCCTCGTGCCAATGAGGGGGCCAGATTCATACTGGCAGCATACTCATTACCACAAATTGCATTCGTACCCTGTGTCCCCCACTCAATTATCCTCAACCTCTCTCTCCCTCCCCCTGTCCCCCCACTCCACTTTGTAGCACAAGGAATGTTCTCTCCCTCTGCAAGTCCAACACACCACTGTGGTCTTTCCTTCCTTCCTTCTTTCTCTTTTAGTTCCCACATATGAGTGAGTACATGTGGTATTTATCCCTCTGTGCTTTGCTTATTTCATTCAACATAAGTTTCTCCAGGCTCATCCATATTGTTGCAAATGGGAGAATTTCATTCTTTTTTATGGAAGAGTAGTATTCCATGGTGTATATCATAAACCATGTATACCTGAAAATGAGGGTTCTTTCATAAATGATTTGCCTAAACTATGGCAATCCTAATTAATTCTCTTGCTGTAAAGGTCAGAATGAAAATGCTAGGGTTAGAATATAGTCTTTCAGGCAGAATTTCAGCCTTTTGGACTTTCAGAGGTGAGAGTGAGTCCGAGGAAAAGTTAGAAAGGCTAATGTACTTGTTGAAGAGTTCATAACTTTTTTTAAAATAAACTTTATTTTAAAAAAATTTTCAGCTGAAGTTTTCTTTTGACTAATTTCTAAACCTTTAGGGGTTAAATTAGTGGAACTTTTAATGCTCATTTTGTGGAATATCACTAGCAGAATTATAGACAGCTTAAAAATATCAGCAGCAAGAAATTAAATCTATTCTGTTCTTATCATAAAATGTTGGCATGAAAGTCTCTTTTGCTCTTCCGACAAATTCAGCTGCTTTGCTTTGGAAACCACCTTTAATGACGTGCTTTTGATGTTCCCCAGAAAGCCACTTGCTTAATGACTGCGGTGGCCCCGAGCAATCTTCAGCTACCTGCTGGCCAACCCGGCTGTTTATCCCATGTCACTGTGTGATTGTTGTGGATTTGCTCCCCTGCTCATTTCAAGTCTCATCATCTTAGAGACTCACGATTCTTCGTCAATAAAACATTAAATATAATATCATGGAAATATACCGTTTTGTTTCTTTATAAACACGGTAATCAAAAGAGAGCACAGAAGAAACTCTTAGAAGGCCTTCCTGGGATAATTGGGGACGGCTCTCCATCTGATGTCTCTCCTGTGCAAGGTGTTGATTCTGCACAGTATGCATTATCTGAACCTTCATGGTCCCCATGTGCAATATATGCCAAAGATATGCAGATCTGTGCTTTTTCTCATATTTATGAACCATTCAAGGAATTGCTTGTCGAGATGCTACCATTTCAGGGGAGCTAGAAACCCTGAAACCATTAGAAATGTGAACGTCAGGACGCTATAGTACAGAAGGAAGACAGCACCATGGAGAAAAATAACTTAAGAGAAAATGTGTCACCAGGGGATAGATGGCATTAAGTAGCACTTGCTAACAAGAGTATCCAAGCCGCCATGAGAATGAGATGGATTTTTCTTTCCTTTGCAAAATCTCTGCCTGGTAGACTGAAGCCAACAGAGGCCAGATGTTGGGAACAGAGGGCAAAGTGCTAAACAGTGCTTGGGCAAAGTACTTTCCCTTCTCTTGATACAGAGAAGCCATCCACTTGACATCACTGAATAATGACTTGTGGAAAACACCATCGTGGGTGGGCAGGTGGGGAGCACGCCCACTGGCGCCAGGTTTCTTAGATGTGGCCAGCAGGAGGAAGGGCTGAGGCTCCAATGTGGGATTCCCAGGAGTACACAGCCAGAGGGGGAGCCAGGGGCTCATGCTCCTCCCATGTGAGTTGGGGGCTGCTCACCCAGGCCCCTGATCCCAATCATTCTTAGGTCACAGCTTGTCCTCAACATACTGAGATGGTGGCTTTATTCTCTGCCTGACCTCCCAGGTTGTGAGCCAGCCAAAGACAGTGAACGTGCCCCTGTCCTTGGGACCCTGCAGGTCCCAGCCCCATGCCTGGCTCATGGAAGGCACCCAGGATGAGTCCTTCCCTGGCTGAGCCTGGGCCTCTGTCTGACACTGTCCCCACGGCCTTCACTGCCGACGGTTTTGCACATTGGTGAATGTTCCTAATGTTGATACTCTGCTTTTAAAAAGAATCTTATATTTCTTAGCATGGGAGACATCGAAGGACTTTAATTGAAGAATTTTGCTCCCACAGTAGCAGTGAGAGGTTGACACCAGGACTGTGAGGGGCACAGGCCTGTCCTCTCCTTCAGCTGAGTCCAGGTGCCTTCCAGTTGCACCAACAATTTGATGTTGGAGCCATTTGTTTTCTTTCCTCTTTGAAGGAGCCGGCAGCTGGACTTGGACTCAGCAACAGATTTCACTTCCATCTCCAAAGAGTTTGGTCTCTGGTCTGAGCAGAAATGCCTCTGTGAGCTGAAGGCATCTGTGGGTCTCTGTCCCTTGTTACCTGAGGACCTGGCTGCATGAAGATAATCTTCTTCTCCAGCATTGTCATAGTCAAATTCATGTCTAAAGCTCTTTCCAGGATGTGGTGGGCAAATGGGCACATCTCCTGGAAAGATAGGAAAGAAGGGGTGGCGAGTGGGCAGGATTCCGAGGAATCTGGGATGACTTGGCCCTCACTGCTTCAGGGGGCTCTTTGTTCCCTAACCCTGCAGTCAAGCCACACTTCACCAAGTCAAGTATCCAATCAAGTTCTTAGAGTGAATACAAATTTATCTACTTAAATGCTACAGGCGTAGATTCAGAAAATAATCTTGAGCTGCAATTTGGATCCCACATTTCACCAGCTGGAATTCATTTCACATTCATACTCTTCAACCTTCTGGAATAAAAAATAAATATCTTTTAATAGGAACTGTGTTTCATCATAAAGACAAAACGACACATACTTAGCTGAATGATTTTCCAAAGAGCATTCTCTGTCTTGTGTTCTGGGTTAGCATTGATGATGAAATAGTTTTTTTTGGTAATTTGGCTTCGTACGTGATGTAGGAATGGCATCCCGGTTTTCTGGGTATGGACAGGAAGGTATGAAAGGTGGGACCCTTGACCTCACTGTTTTAGAAATCGTTTAATAAAAACTCACAAAATGACAGCATGAATTCTTAATGTACAGCATGGCTCATGATATAAAGAAAGGGTTTCAAAGACTGTATTAGGATTATGTTCTAAATCTTTGGAATTACTGGACTTCGCTAATGTTTTCCCTACTTTAGGGAATCATGTTGACTAGTGTCTGGTGGGGTCACACTGGAGCTTGAGGCAGAAAAAAATATAAATTTTAATATTTTGTTCATCGTGAGTTTTTTAAAAATACTGTATTAAACTATTATTTATCCTAATTACTGCATTTCTTGGTGCTTCCTTACATTTTGTGCCAGAGGCTGTTCCAAGAACATTGTGATTTTGTGACACATTTCACAAGGAAGAATAGTGGACTGAGAAGCCATCAAGTCCCTTGTTTTCAAAGGAAGCATAAGTAGGCTTTCCAGAGACATGTCAGCAGGGTTTGAGTCTGGAGTGATGCTCGGGACACCAGCACATTCTGCATTTAGGCCCATGCTGTTAAGACATAGGTATCACTGTTGTGTGTGCACTCCTAGATGCAGCATCGAAGTGACAGACACATATTTATATCCATCCTAATCTCAAAGTACAGGGAAAAATGGACCAATGCCAGTTATTTACCTGGGAATTGGTGTGGTCAACTCACTTAGTGGGACTTCTAACATGAAAGTATTGCCCATGATTTTGCAACCTGGTTGAAAAATGAAGTCACCCAGCCAAATTTATGTGTTGAGTCAGACAACTATCACGTGTCACTTGAGGCCCCATGAGTGAGGGCCCCTGTGAGTGGCCTGCTCTGCGTGGGCTCCACAGACTTCAGGCAGGTGCACAGACACAGCATGACGTCTCCTGCCCCTACCACACCTCCACCTCTGCCCACTCCCCTGAGGCTTCCTCAGGCAGATGCAAAACTGAAGAGTCCAGACGCTTCAGGAATCAATGCTCTGAGGAGCACCACAGATTAATGAGACATGGTCTGTACAGCTCTCGGAGCCACCCCCAGGGTCAGCCTTTAGCTGCACCGAGCAATGGCCAGCTTGATGGAGCCCGCTCCTCACCCTGTCTACCCCTGCCCCCAATATTCCTTCCTCATTCCTGGATTACCCTTTCTAGTAAAGTTGTAGCAAGATGGCATTTGCCTCAGGCTCTTCTTTCTGGGAAACCCAGACTAAGAAATATTCTTTATTTTCCGACAGACCTTGGTGCAATGGGACTGTCAGGAAGAATTACTTCAACAATTATAGCTTTAAATACCTCTCCCTCCTTTTTATGGATACTTGGCACATACTAGTTTATCAGAAGGAATATCTAAAGGAATAAGGATATTTCACATACTCATTTGTTATTTTAGGTTCCTTTTAATTGAGGTTTTATTAAATTCTGAAATGTAATTTTTTATTAGAGCACATCACTGAAATCTCCCTTTCTGAGACCATGAGAGTCACTGGGCAAGTGTTCAGGGGTTGAGAACCCAGAGTGGTTCTTGCCAGGCCACAGAGCTGCCAGATTCCCACTGTTTTCCCAGTGCTCACTGGCTTGCTCACATGTGTGCCCACTGTCAGCGTGGAGCACAGCAGAAGTTTACTTTAATGCTGTCATTTTAAGGTCCTGTGTTTCATCCTTAGATGGGTATTTGGAATGTTCTAATGTTGAGATAATGACAATATCAATGTGTCTGGGTGCTAAATAGCTAAGTAGTTTTACTATTTGTGGGGATGAAGGTAAATCTGAGCTTAGTACACTGTCCCACAGAGGGCCCTCTGTCCCTCAAAGGGGTCTCTGTGAATTACAACAGGGACATTGCTTTAGCATGTTTGAAGAGGGAGGAGCAGTGTGGCTGAGGAGGGTGGACAAAGAGCTGCCTTGAGCACAGGGGATGCTGATGTTAGGTTGTCCAAGACAGCAGGGACTGTTACTCCAGACTCTCAGATGAGCACGGAGAAGATGCTGTGTCTGCAAGGGCAAGGTCTTGCTGAGGGTCCCACACAGGAGTATTCTATGAAAGGCAAGAGGTTAGGGTGGGGGTGGGGCTGGAGACCACCAGTAGTGGACCTGGCTGAGAACATCTGTGCTGAGTATCATGACAAGGGGCAGACCACAAGACTCATGGTGGGATTCTCCTGGGAGTGGAATTAGGAGACTACCTAGGCTCTGGTTTTGCTGTAGTTGAAATTGACGCAGGTTTTTCCTCTATGACCACCCTTTGGCGCCAAAAGAAAAAATAAGTGAAATCCGATATATATTAACCTCTGCTGTTCTCAGTGGCCATGACAATTTGTTCACTCTCTGAAACTCCAGATCTGTCGGGAAACAGCAAAGCAGGTGTCTGCTGACAGAAAGACGTCAAATACCGTGTTCATGAGGCTCTCTAATACACTAGTGCTTGCTTTTCTAGATAGTTCTGATGGTGTATATTCCACTTGTGCATTAATCTGGAGATTGTGGCCGTGTACACTTGGCTAGAGAAAACTTTTTCTACTTTCTGCGTACCCTACTACATTAAGATTAAGTAACACAGTGGTAGTATTCATGATACCACTGAATCATTTCTGGAATTCCTAGGAAAGAGCTCAGAATTCCAGAATCTCATCTCAGGGTCTGCTCTGAAGTCAGTTTATTGTGTTTTTTTTTCTTTAACACTTGATTTTATTTATTTGTCCCGTGATAGTAGATGATATTTTTGAGGCGTGACTACTCTTGTTCAGTGGGCAGCATAGGTTCTCAGGATGACAGATTTGTGGTTGGCTGGTGAAGAGTGGCGGGATGAGGCCAGGTCTTCTCTTGCTTTGGGATGAGAATAGGGTGGAGAGAAAAGGCTGCATCTTCCCTTAGGACACCGACTTCCATCGCCTCATCCGAAATAAACTTTTTCCTAGTGGTCTTTTAGAGAATAACATCCATCCATCCATCCATCCATCCATCCATCCATCTGTTTATTCTAGCAGAGCCTGGATCTGTGTGCTTGTGTTATTTAAACTTTTAAAAAGATCTCACAGCATTTCTACAATTGCCCCCTGGCTGTTGTTTGACTCTGCTTCTTCCTGTAAGCCAAGTATCCTTGAAACTCTCAGCCTGTGGGTTCTGAGGAAGTCACATCAAGCCTCCATCCTGGATCTCCCTGCCTCATCCCTCCCCACTTGCTGGTGGAAGCCCCAGGAGGACGCTGCACACGGCACTGAGAGATGCTCAGGCACAGTGATCAGGGGGAGATCCAGAGCAGGTGTCTTTGGGTTGGATTCTGGCTCTGCTGCTTCCCACCCATGTGGCCCTAAGCAAGTTCCTCACTGCCATAGGATACCATTGGTAAAGGGAAGCTGATGAGGTTATGGAGGGTGTCTGCCTCATCAGGGCTGCTGTTGGAATGCAAGGAGTCAGTGATGCTTGAGAGCCCTCGGCACCCGGCCTCAGCAGTGTGAGCTCGGGTCACCTGACACTTGGCCTGGCACGGACCCTCCCCACTTCTCATTTCTGGGAAACTTCAACAGCCCCACATGGGTGTAGTGGTAAAACAATCACGTTGAGGATCTGACCTCAGTAGAGGAAAGCTCTTGGATAATTCCTCCACTGCTCAGAGAATTCTGAAATGAGATGCTTTCAGTGACTAGTTCTTTTTTGTTAGGATCATTTTCTGATCTGAGACGCTGTCTCCTGTTACATCCATCAGCTTCATTTCACCTCCATCAAATAAGACCTGACACAAGAACTCCGTCCTAGAAATCCTGAGAAAATGACTCCCTCACTTGCCAGTGCACATTTCATTTTGGCTTTCTTCTGGTTTCTAAAGAGTGATCTTTTATGGAGTGAGGTATTCATGATGTTTGAAAGGTGTCCCTGTTTGAGGCATTTAGACAGCAGGGATGAGCATGCACCGATTTTGCACTTGTTTTCCATTTAATTAGCCCTCATTCTACTCTTAAACACTGTCCTTTTATTTCATGGAATTTTCTTTATTTTTTTCTGAGCCATCTATGAATTATGCAGAGGATACAGGGCTTAAATTCTGGAGGAGCTCAGCCGCTCAGACTGTCTTGGTTCAACCCAGCGGTGGTAAGATTTCAATCGAGTGCAGCGACTTACCAGCTTTGTGTTTGAGAAGAGGAGGCATCAAAATAACAAGAGACAAGAAGAAAGACATTTTTTACTTGCAAACCTACTATATTTATACAATATGTTATCTGTTTTAAATCATTTCACATTAGCTAGGATGGAGGGCAAGGGGCATTGGTAATAAATGGGAGGCTGTGCTTCTCTCTTGGGTTATCATCTGCACAAGGCAATAAGCATACACAGGAACGGTTAACTTCCTTAACCTGTTTTTAATCATTTACCCTATTTATTTACACTAATGAGAATCTGAAAACAAGGTTTTCCCAGGTGATCCCTCTACCCTTAATCAAAGTTTGACTAATGTTTTTGGAATTTCTCATGACAACACTGAATACTAAAGTTTGGAACTGATTACTATTTTTATGATATTGTTTTTAGGCTGAAGTCCTGGACCCATATATAAATTTTGAAGGCACCCTTATCCCTGAGTGGAGTCACCAATAGTGGTCTTCTCCTTGTTTAGTGCTCTGCCTTTCTTTCCAGGATCCCATTTAGATAGGATGCCACAATGGCAGTTCCTGCAGGCAAGGAAGTCCAAGGTCCAGTCTTGACTCTGCCACTCATTAGCTAAATGATGTCAGGCAAATCATGCTTGCTAGCTGCCTCATTTTCTTCACCTGAAAGTTAGAGACTTTATAATCACTTCAGTCCTTTTCAACTCAAAGCATATTTTCTGACAGTGTCTGGAAAATTGGATCGATAAAATGCTTATCTTTCCAGGGATTAGAATAGTTACAAATATCATGTTGAACTTTTGTTATCGAACCCAAGTCCGGCTGCCTGCCCCAAGCAAAAACCCTGGCTTGGCTTGCCAAAATCTGTTACCCCAGTGCATTTAGCGCCTGGCTGAGGCTTGCCAAAATCTTGTTATTGAACCCAAGTCTGGCTGCCTGCCCCCAAACAAAAAACAATCAATCCAAAAGTCCAATGGTGAAAATGGAAGTCAGCTTTTATTCAGGGAACTGGTTATCTAAGGAGAGATATTAGGCTAACCCATCTCTCCAGTAAACCTGGAGGAGAATGGCCAGCTAAAGCCATCTCAAAGACTCAGGTTTACTGGGAGGTTTTTAAAGAGAGGGTTGAGGGAATGGAACATGGGAATGAAAAGCAGGAGGGAGGGGGACGTGTAAGGACCAAGGTGCAAATTCTCACCCGGGCTCTGTCTGGTTTCTCTTCTGTTCTTGATGTTATCTTAGGGTCCTGCTGGATTTTGATTTGCTTTGGGATGGAATCAGCACAGCTTTATTGATATCTTCCTCAGTTTCCCAGGGTGTGGATAGTATGTGTCTCGTGGCAAGTTTGAAACTCCAGGCTGACTGGAAAACAACTTTATATTTGTGTAAATAATGTCATTCTGCTTCATAACCAAGGTTCAAGATATCAAATAACCATGTGAAAAGAGGGAACTCAGAGAAATACAGGCTAAGAAAAAAACTATTTCCCCTTTTTACCCCTAGAGCCTATGCTGTTTTAGGTCCCAATATGGCTTCAGTCCTGCTTGTTGCAACACTAGGAAACATGCTGTCTGTTTACATGTGTAATGCACTGCACACAGCTCCCCAGATCTCGCACGCAAAGTATCCTACTCAAGGGTTCAAATCATACTATAAAGTTTCTCATACTTCTGGTCAACCTGGTGAAATGAAGATGCCCAGGATAGGCACAAGTAATGACCAAAAAAAAAAAAAAAAAAGCTCTGACTGAAACTCTGACTATCAACATAAGAGGTTTTTGGTTGATTAAAATTTATTTAAAAAGAAGACATTGGACATAATGACTGGAATGAGAATATAGCAGTGCAGGGTCCACACTGACAAAGGTGACAAGTCTGATCTTCTTGTAGTTGGCACATGCCCTTGGCTGTTTCCCTCATGTTTCCAATCAGGTTTTGCTTAATCAACAACCATCTCTCATCTGGTTTCCCTCACGCCTAGTGAACCGCATTCGCAGAGCAGTGCGGGTGGTGGAGGGAGGCACTTTGTGCACCTTCAGTCTCTCCTTTCCTGGGTTGATCTTTTCCTGGTCTCAGAGCATTGTGCTTTAACCATCTGAGCTAAAGTAACACAGAACTCAGTATAATGTGAGAGGTATTTGAAACAATAAAAAGAGATGAAAAGAATCCTGCGCATATCTGATAACAATTTCTTTCTCTTTTTTTTTTATGCCTTTAGCGACAAGGTGCTGGGACAACCAATGGGAAAGACAAGACGTCTGGTGAGAATGGTAAGAGGATATGAATAGTCCAGCTACTAGCTCTTTTCCCATCTGCAGCCTGGGCACGCAGCAGGCGTGGACCATGCTTTCCATCCAGATCAGCTTGCCATATGTGTCTGTGCATCAGTGTTGGGTGGAGTTTAGCAGTTCACCGTGAGCACTGAGGTCTGGTTTTGCAAAGAAAACTGAGCTAAATGCAGTGTTAAGAGCAGTTTCCCTCCCAAAGGAGGATTCCCATTTTGGGCAACATGATAATTACACTGCAAATATAGTTCTCTGCTTTCTTCATTAGGGTTGGTGAGAATCATCCAAGTTGTTGTGTGGATAGAATGAGATCAAATGAGATAAGTGCTTTGAAAACTGTGAAGTGCACAGCTCTTGAAAGGATGTCTTAAGTCTCACTTCAGCCCTCGCCAGCACACAGAGCACAGTGCTGGGCCCCGCGAAGGGGCTCAGCCAGTGAGTGTTGCTGCAGCAATTTGCCAGCAAATAAAAATAATTGTAGAGACAGGAGCATTTGCATCCTGTCTCTCCAGTCTCCATCATGGCATTGAATATAATGATCATTATATTTTTATGGGTCCAGAAACTGAGGATTGGCATGAGAGGGCTGGGACATGCCCAGGAACAGGAGGAGCATGCCTCATGAAGGAAACAGGGTTGGGTAAAGCCCCGGGTCCCTACTTTAGCAGAGGTGATGGAGGACCAAGCCAAATAATGAAAAGTCCCTGCTTTGTACCACTGGGGGGTCATGGTGAGGTTAGATTCTGGGTGTTCTTAGTCTTTATTAACTACAAAATGAACTCTCCTCCTTTTATGGAAAACTACACTTGCTTCCAACTGGATGGAATTTATGCTGGTGTCCACCAATCAAATCTTAATGCCAACCTCAAACGTCACCTGTAAAAATTCTTTAGGGGCCTGAAAACCAGTTTGGATCCTTTGGTGAGTCTGATCTGGGGCCTGAGCAAGACTCAACAATGTTCCCCCATGCTGTGCTCCTCTGCAGCCGGCTGACACTCATGGCCATTTAGGGCTGTCCTATTGGGCAGGGTCAGTGAGGTGACCCCTTGGGTAAATGGTTCATGTATTCATACCTGTCTGCTTACTGGAGTTCATTTCATTTCCACTGAACCTCACAACCTTAGGACCAAAGAGTTTTGTAGTTAAAAGACTTCTCAGAGATCTTCTCCTCTAGCGGTTCTCAAGCTCTTTTCTCTCATAACTTCTTTCCATTCTTAAAAAGTCTTGCAGACCCCAAAGAACTTTTGTTTATGCTAGTTATATCTATTGATAGTTCCAATGTTAAAAACTAATATGGAGAAATTCAAAAAAGGTTTACTTATTAATTCATTAAAAATAAAGTAATACTGGTTATGTGAACATGCTGGAAGAAAACCCAAAAATGATATAAATAAACCTAATGTATGTTACCGTTAAGTAACAATTTTTTAATAAAAAAAAATACATTTCACACAAAAAATTTAGTAAAGGGAGTGGCAATGTTTTGCATTTTTGAAAATCCCTTTAATGTGTAGCTCAACAGAGGACAACTAAATTTTCTGCATTCAGTCTGTTGTGATATCACATGATATGTAGCCTCTGGAAAGTTCCACTCACAAGGGCACTTGTGAGAGAATGAGATTGAAAAAAGCAAATAACATCTTTAGATCAAACTGTATCTTTTGCAATAATAATATCTTTTATAAAATCAAAACTGTTTTTAGCCTTGCTGGCTCCCTCAAAAAAGGTAGGCACCCCCAGGGTACCTGGTCCACACTTTGAAAGCTACTGCTCTAGTAAAACTCCCGTGCTATGCCTGACATATTACCTATGATACACGTACGTGATACTTTATAATAAAATTACATTTGTGCTTTGACTCTAAAAAGGATCAAAAACAAAAGCTGGAATAGCCTGAAAAAGATTGGGGTAAAATATGTCCATAAGTAATCTAAAAGATGTTTTCCTAAAGAATCTAAGTTGGTTAGTTTCTTATTCTTAAATCTCTGATATAAGAAGATCATCTTGGAATTTCTGTTTTAACCTAACACTACATTCCGTTGAAATTCAAATTATTTTACTCTGTCATCACAGGTACTTAGAGAGATCTATTATGTTAATGTATATTTCCTATTAATATTAAATGAAGCTGCCTACGTGTATTGAAGGAGCAAGGACCCATGTGAATAGAAATATGAAGTATAAAACATCAAAATGTTATGAGATTTGGGTAGTTGTCAATCATAAAATGAACATTCCCAAATTTCACTAATCGTCCACACAAATCAGAGTGTTCTTATTCCAAACATTATAAATGTAGTTGCGATCTCCACTTAACTTGTCTATGTAAAGCAATGAAGACTGTGGGAGTGAACTATGGGTGCCTTGAAATTACTTAAAACTTCAGAAGGTATTTGTGTTCCTGGGCTCTCCTGCAATTTTGTTACATTAAGTATTATCCGGAGAGTGCCATTGGGTGAGAGTCATGTTTCCTGTAATCCTAAGATCTATTTTTGAGGTTGTTGTCATCGTGATCTTTATGGATGTGAAATATGACACATTTCCACTCCATACTATCCAGAATGCCCCTAAAATCCTCGTTCTCCTGCGATGTCAACCTCTGGATACACAACCCAGCAAATCCAGATGTTCCTTATGGTGCTAGATTTTGTTGTATCATCTGCAGTATAAAAGCAGGTTTTTCATATATATAAGGGTTATAATTTTTTTAATTTAAAAAATAAATTAATTAGGACTTGGTGGTTCAGAGATTTTCATTCCTGGGTGAGTAAAGTATATTTGTTATTTGATTAGTTAGGCCAAGGATTCCATTTGTTTCTTGATAGAACTATCTACTTGAGTGGAACAATAGCTCATACCTCTGGTTACAAATCTCTTTACCTGGCTTAGCCAGCTAAATTAAATTCAAACATGTTCATACATCTAGATTATTCACAGCCAAAAAATTTTTTTGTGAAATGATAGCATCATTGGGCATTTTTTTTTTTTTTTTTTTTTTTTTTTTTTTGCAGCTGGCCGGTATTGGGATACGAGCCCCTGACCTTGGTGTTACAACGCTGTGCTCTAACCAACTGAGCTAACCGTCCAGCCCAGGCATTTTTGATCTATATCTTGATACTGCTCATCCAGAGAGATTCCAAGAGTTAAATTTCTTTATTGACATACAAAAGTAGAGAAACACTAGAAGGAGATTGGCTGCTGGGAGACTTCCAATCTGAAGGAAAGATTTATGAATAATAAACCTCCTGATGGAGCTTTCTTTCAGAACTTGGAGGCTTACCCAAGCTAAATTGAATGTCTAAAACTGGAATGGAGTTTTTGACTTAGTGGCTGTGATACGTTTGTTCCAGAAGGCTCTGTCTTTCGGGGGTGAAAGGTGTATGAATACACCCGATTTTAAGAAAAGAATCCCCTCAATTCCAGACTGGAGCTAAATGCCCCAAAGGGCTCCTGTAGGCCTCAGGGTGGCTCTTGGAGGTGTGAGTGTGCTCACACAAACTCAGATGCCGTGCTAGAGTAGGTGCGCCCCTTCTGTGGGAAGGAGGTTGTGGTTTGAGAAGTTCTTAGTAGGTTGGGAGATATTCTAGGGGCACTTATGATTTAGGTCGGTTTGATATGATTATATGACTGTTAACAACAATTATGGTAAAATGTTGATGTACAGTAGCCTGCCTCCCCCGCCCTCGGGGGATGCATTCCAAGACCTCCAGCATATGCCTGAGATAGTGGATAGTACCAAACCCTGTTCCTGTCCTTTGGGATCCATTTCTGTTCCTGTCTTCCTCCCATAAATTTGATGCCTTTTCCATCTTAACTAAGCACTCATCACCCACCGTGGCTGTAACTCTTGCAGTCTGAGATGTGAAAGCAAAACTAGTGTAAATTTCTTTTTCCTTCTTCACAATTTTATAGATGGAAGATGTGTTCTCTCCATAGATCTTAGCAACCTCAGCATACAATTTTTTTTTCTTTCCTCAAGTCGAGAACTTTCACCTTTTCACTTAAAGAAGGCACTTTAAGGCTTCTCATTGGCATTTCCGAATTGTCAGCATCACTGCTCTTACTCTTTGGGGCTACGATGAAGAAATCTTCCTTCAGATTGGAAGTCTCCCAGCAGCCACTTTCCTTCCAGTATTTTTCTGCTTTTGTATGCCAATAAATTTAACTCTTGGAGTCTCTCTGGATGAGCAGTTTCAAGATATAGATCAAAATACCCAACAATATTATCGTTTCACAAAATATCTTTTGGTTGTAAATAATCTAGAGTTACGAACATGTTTGAATTTAATTTAGCTGGCTAAACCAGAAAAAGAGATTTGTAACCAGACTTGTATGAACTGTTGTTCCAGTCATGTAGATGAAACAAATGAAATCCCTGACCAAAATGCTCTTTATAAGGGTCACTTGAACATAAGCTTGTGACACCATGACAGTGGAGCTGATAACCAAGAGGGCTGCTAGGTAATTAATGGGTGAGCAGTGTCTACACAGTGGGTACAGTGTCTACCGCGTGGATACAGTGTCCACAGCAGGCATAGTGGGGATGGAGTGTACACAGTGTGGATACAGTGTATACAGAATGGATACAATGTATACAGCGTGGATATGCTGGACAAAGGGATGGTTACATCCCAGGTGGGACAGCAGGACAACATGAGACTTTATAATGCTACTCAGAACAGTACACAATTTAAAACTTATGAATTGTTTCTTTCTGGAATTTTCCATTTCACATTTTCAGACTGTGGTTCACTGTGGGTAACTGAAACCTCAGAAAGCAAAACCACTGGTAAGGGGGGACTACTGCACAGGATGTTCTCTTCTCCCTGTTTTGAATAAAACAAAAATCATAGAAGCTTAAGTTTATCTCACCTTTGGATTTTGAGGAAACATGCACATATATACACACACAGAGTAATTTTCTTATTTTGCTGCTATCAAGCAGGGGCAGAGAGAGACTGACAGAGAAGAACGTGTATTCACAGGCAGATAGAGACATACACTACCACTAAACTGAGTGTGATTTTTCAAATAAGAAATACAATTCAAATATTTATTCCCGAAGCACTTTAACTTCTCCCCAACTCCTCTTTGGCTCCACATCACCCTGTAGAAACCAACATTTTTTCTTGTGCTGTTCTCGGTGCATGGTAATCTTTCAAGACCTGCACATTGACCACACAGATTTTGCCATGGATACACTTAACTGACCACGCTCCTTGGTTTGTAGAAGCGTGTGGAGGGAGGCCTCGTGCATGAGGGTGGACCGTCAGCTGGAGTTCTTACCGATATTGGGTCCAGGAACAAAGGACGATTGAGCTCTCATTACTGCGCTCAAGAGAGAAGGTCCATTTTGGCAGAAGACGCTGCCTGGCTGATCTTGCACCTGAGCACGGCACAGCCGAGATGGAAGGCAAGAGGAAGAAAAGCAATTTCTAGAAAGGCTACAGAGGGACCAGGCCCTACAACTGGGTATGGCAGTGACAGGGCTCTTTTCTGCTTCAAATATAGGATGAGATCAGATGAGAGTTTGAGGACAGCTAGAGGGAAGACCAAGCAGTCTGCTACTCAGGTTTTCACGGTTTATATGAGCTAGTATGTCCAGGTGTCTGGAATCCAGCGGGACGTGAAGCTCTAGTCCATGCCAAGGGTCTAATATGCCAGTTCTGCATAAATCTTAACAGTTTAGATGAAAATTTATGGTGCTAAGCCAAGCCTCTTTGATGAGAGACAAAGCCCACTTAGAATATTGAGCTGTGACATGTATCACACACCACTTATAACTTTCGCAGACTGCACCTGGCCATGAAAGAAGCACCCCCATAAAGTTATCAGTCTCCAAGGTGTGCAATGTTTGCTGGCCATAGAGCTCTAAATCTGTTTTCTGCTGGTTCGATGAAACCATGAGCTGCACAAAGCCCAGAATCCATCTGCACTCGTAGATTGTGGAGCTGCTCTGAATACCACAGACACACAGAACTTACAAGGTGAAAATCAGAAGACTCTGATCTTCATCTGGGATCTCTTGGCCCTTTACCTCCTTCTTCCCCCCCACCCCCATATTTGAAGGAACCAGAAGAAACAAAAGCAAACAAACAAACAAACACAAAGCAAGAGTGGCTGAAACTTAGGAGAGAGTTCTTTGTGCTATTGGCTCCAAATACTCTAGAGAATCTATATTCCAGAAGGAAGAAAGGGACACAGTGGTTGTTTCTGCTATTGATCCCGAGGGAGAAAGAATGAAATTAGAATTGCTCACTAAGCCAGGCCTTTAAACCATCAGGGTTTCAAACAAACCTGGCCAAAGGGTAGCGTTGTTCAACAAGTGAGTCTGTTCTGTGTGAAGGTTACTGGGGGGATTAGTGCGGCAGGGGATTTATTACTATCAGTCTCTGCTGGAACAGTGGCTTGTTTCCTCTGTTTCCCTTCAGGTTGAGCATTATAATAACTTCAATGAGCAAGGAACAGCTTGGGTAAATAGGAGGCTTCTCATCCACTGTCTCTGGAGTGAACATGCTTGAAGCATTGTCCACAGAAGTGGGGATTTGTACCTGTGCCTGTTGTAATTCTTTACATCTGCACAGATTTGCATAGTCTAGGAACGCTGTCCCACACTGTCTTCTCTTTAATTCTGTGGCAGCCTTGTGAGGGGCTAGGGAGGCTGTCTCAGGCAAGATTCCCCGTGAAGTCATGGAATTTCCCAAGATCGCATAAATAAGAAGAGGAAAGTTTTGGTCATCTGGTCCACAGTACAAACACATCAGATTATCTCCATTTATTGTGTCTCCTTAGTCCCCTCTTGACCAGGTTTTTGTTTGTCAACTGGCAACTTGTGTAGGGCTGTTGTCCGAACCCACAGGACAGAATGAGGTTAATAAGGCTACATTGTGACCAAGCCAGAAACTGTAGACGCAACAGCATCATTATCTATTTAATCAACTAAGTTTACTAGTCCCCGACAAATACATGTGATCTCAGACTAATCACAGGACAGCAACATTAATTCTCAAAATTAAAACATTGAAGCAATATACTAATTTATAGGCTTATCCACATTTCCTCTCCCTCCTCCTTCCTCCACTCCCTCCCCCGCCTTTCTTTTCTCTCCCCACCCTCCCTCCCCTCCTTCCTTCCTCCCTTTCTCCCTTTCCTTTCTTTCTTTTTTCTTTTTGAAATTGAACATTGGATAATTTTGGACCAGCTGAAGATAGACTTTTATTTCATATCATAGAGAAAAGGCCTGCATGCCTCAGTAAAAAACTGTATTTATAAATTATGGAAAAGATTTGCCCTTTAAGATCTTTTTAGGCCCGTGAAGTAGTTCAGGCAAATGTTGATCTTTCTGTCCTTTGGAATCCTGCCCTAGTCAGGAAATATGAATGTTTCAGGTTCTGCTTATCAATTATTTGTATGGAAATAGTATTTGTAACATGCTTGAAAACATTTTGCTCTTCTAAGTAGGTAAAACGCTTGTAATCCTATTTATAGAATTAATTTGCACAGCAAGCAGTTTTTCAGAAGTGAGAGTTAACTTGAATTTCAGCCTGGGCTAAATGATAAGATGGTTTCAGTTTGTAAGTTTCGTATTTGTGAGCTTCATCTGGGATTTCAAAGCATGTAGAAATGCAAATATTCTTCCTTGGGAAAGGATGTACTCTGAAGATAGAGTGGGATGAATTGGCTTCTGATAGTGGATCTATCTTCTTCTCAGGCTGGATCTGTTTTCTCTTGCAAATTGCTCAGGGAAAAGGAAGCCTCTCTGTCCCTGAGCATGTCTCCAGAGTATCCTTAGAGCAACTACAGAACTTGCTTCCTATCCCAGGGCAGAAGTCTCCTAGGGTTGCACAAGAAAGCTCTCTGTGATCTAATCTAGAATATACCCTTGGGGAAAGCATGTACAGACAGTTTTGAGCTCATGTAAATTCCACTCAACTGGTTTTCTTCCAGCATTCTTAATCAGTGACAAGTTGGAGTTTCTAATCAATACTAATTAATTGTGAAGATTTGGCTCAATTCTTTGGACTATTCAGCCAAGAAACAGTGCTATATTGCTCCCAGTACAATATTTCATTCCCTAAGTGAGACTACCCTTGTTTTCAGGAAGTGACCACTTTTTATTAACTTTAGGCAAGTTGAGAACAGATTTGGCTCTGAATCATCTTTTTAAGAGTTACTGCAAAATGTGATAGTGGATTTTTTGGCACTGTGCTAAAACCTAGCAGACTGGCTGCTGTCACTGTGGCATTGCCTCATGGTGGGCAGGTGTGGCAGGTGCCTTGGACACTTGCTTGGTCTGGGGGGTCACGAGAGCTGAGGCCTTGGGTCACGGCACACCAGAGTTTGTCTCAAGATCAGAGCAATTCCACCCAGCCCTTGCCCTAGAAGACAAGACCCCAACACATCTATTCCCAATTGTTCTCTGTTTGCCACCGCCAAGGACAGGGCCAGCTGTATCATTTATAAGGCCCAATGAAAACTGAATAGGCAAAGCCGGGCTTCTTGTTAAAAAATTATTAAGCAAAAAATTAAACTATGCCTTTCTGAGTGGGGGCCTGGTACACTGCCTGGCTGCCCACTCGTGAAGCCAGGCTGCAAAGGGGCCACAGAGTCTTTTTGTTTGTAAACAATTAAGCATGTATCGTTCAGTTCACAGTGTGTTTTCTATCCAGCACTTCTGAACTGCTATCTTGATTTAAGCACGGCTGGTAGATAATTGGAAACTTTTTGGTTTCAAAAATTAATTTGAATCTAATTAATTTTCCAAATAAGAGGCATAAAACTTCCCTGCTCTTTTTATTTTTCCTTACTCTTTAACGGACTTGGATAAAATTCCTGGATCACTTTAGACAATGATTGTAAGTTACTGTGATTTCTAGTTTTGGATCATACTTTGTAGTGGATTAAAGGTGGCTACAAATTCTTTGACACATGGAGAGGGAGTTCTAAGCCCCCTCTCTTGCATATTGGCAGGCTCTGTGACTCTGTAGACCATTTAGACCAGTAGAATGTAGCAGAGGGACACATGTCAGTTTCTGAGCCTGGCCTCGAGAGACTGGCAGCTTCCACGTCCCTCTGGAACGCTTGCTTTGGAGGAAGAGAGTTGTCATGTAAGAAGTTTGACTACCTTGAAATGGTCATGCTGTAAGGAAGCCCAAGCTAGCCACGTGGAGCAGCCACACAAAGACATGCCACACAGCTGCCCACTGTGCCAGCTCTCTCAGCCAAGTGCCAGGCATGTGGGTGAAGAACCCATCAGATGGTCCTGCCCCAGGACCGTCTGACAGCAGCTGCCTGGGAGACTGCAAGCAGGAAGTACCCAGCCAAGCCCATCAGCACAGACCTGGGGGAGAGATATTGTGTTTCAGTTGCAAAATTTAGTGATAATTCATTCTGTAGCAATAGATAACTGGAACATACCTCAATCTCTTCTTTGCTAATCTATCTGTTTTCCTCCTTTTATTCCATACCTCCCATAAGTGCATCCTGGATTGTTTTCTATTCTCTGCTGGTTAGAATGTAATCTCTCCAGGATGCAGACCTTTAGGCCATTAATAACCAGAAAAGAGATGTTGCAACACAATTTATGAAATAGCCACTAAGTACCTACTATGTACTGGACACTGTAATTGAAGCTGGTGATAGAATATTTTAAGAGAGTAATGCAAGGGATGTAGAGTAGGAAGTCCTTAATGACAAGCCTATCAGTTGTGGTTCTGGGAGGAAATAGAGGGTACATTCCAGCTGGGTAATGTGAAGAGAGTTCACTACAAAGAGACCGTTTATTTGCAAAGGCATCTGCAGTGTTTCGGGAAACTCACAAAGGATAGTGAAGCATCTGAGACTAGCAATGGCAGGGCCTGAATCCCAGAGAGGGTTACCTGGAAGGGCAGCCTGACAGGGGCTGTGGCCTTCTGTGGATGAGCACAGCTGAGCTGCACCAACTTTGCAGAGACTTGTAGGGTTGCTAGATTTAGCAAATAAAAGTACAGAATGCCCTCTTAAATTTCAATTTCAGATAAACAAACACACTTATTTATTTATTAGTATAAGAATATCCCATGAAATGTTTGGGGTATACTTACACTAATTTTTTTTAACCCTGAAATTTGGATTTAACTGGGCATTTAATATTTTATTTGGCAATCCTAGCAGAGAGGGAAGCAAGGGAATAAATACTCAGACCTCTCTCTTTCTGGCTTTTGATCACCTCTAGGGCCACCCATTGGAAAGACCCAACCAACCAAAGCCACAGAGCAGTGGTTAAGTGGAGCAGAAAGAGGGTGGAAAGTAAATTTAGAGAGGCAAGAGATGAAAAATTACATGACATCAAGGGCCCTTTTCAGTTCTCGCCAGAGCACTTCTTTCACGAAGCTTTTGGGCCAGGTCACCCTGGGCCCCTCTCAGTCTTCACTAATTAAAAAAAATGTAGCCTATTTTTTTCCAATTTATTTTTTATTGGAGCATAATTGATTATACATATTTGTGGGGTACAAAGTTGACTATCAGTAGTTTGTACAATGTGTGATGGTCGAATCAGGATAGTTAGCTTATTCATCATTCAATACATAATCACTCTTGTGTTTGTAAACCAATTTCTCATTAATTTCCCATCAACCCCCCCCTCCCTTATCTTCCCCCTTCCCACCTCTAGTAATCAAATGTAACCCATTTTACTATAAGTGCGCGCAACGTCACAAAGACAGAACAGGAAAGGTATTTGGATATATATTCTGGATCAGCTTCAGGAAAGAGAAAAAAAAAAAAAAAAAAAAGAAAGAAAAGTGGTCCACTGATATCATCCTTTTATTTTAACTATGTAGTGTCATTGGCTGGCTTAATATTTTTAAAGGAAGGAAAGCTGTCAGACCTATTTTTGAAATATGACATATTTGACATTCCTAGAGCAATTAAGCTGTCCCTGTGAAGATGAATGTGTGTTCTCGGCAGTCAGCTCGAGCCCCTCATGCCTCCTCTGGTGTCATTCAGGGAAGTGGCCAGAGAAGGGGGAATGTCATAGGAAGGCAGCCAGGAAAGGGGGTGTGGGTAGACGCAGAGCCGTGCACATCTCCACCCAGTCTGAACGGAAAGCCCTGGTGGACCCCAGGCAAACTGGGAAATGGAGGCAGAGCAGGTTTGGCTCCCCCAACTAAGTCAGGTTTGTGGAGCAAGAGGGAGGAGGAGAGCAGCTGCCAGCCTCCTGAGATTTGGGGTCACCAGGGACCCAACAGGGGTGTGGTGAGGATAGGCACCTCCGATGAGCTTGGGCAGGAATCCACATACCCTTATGCCATGGGCTTCCTGGGGGCTCACCAGGAGCCCCAGACTCTGTTCCCACTGAGTCGAGTCTGTGGGCGACTCACCCAGCTGCCCTGGCCCACGGGAAGGGTGGGGAGAAGGTGGGAGTTGCAGGCTGGCCCCCACCTTCCCGGACAGGCATCAAGGGCAACTTGCCTGCCTGTAGGAACGTCTTGGGTGCTCCGCTTCAAAAACTTGCATTCAACTTCAAAGTTGTGGCTGCAGATCTACTTTAATGTAAACTGTGTTCTGAAACTTCAAGAAGGAAGAAGAAGAATCAATATTGTGGGATTATTGAATTTAAAATGCAATTGTTTATAGACTTCTTCCAGCATTAACTTGAAGAAGTATATACTGTTATTATCACTTTACAGAACTCGCCGCTCGCTCTTCTGTTGCGTTCTCCACGGGCAGATCCTCCAGGCGCTCAGGCTGAGCGCTGCTTCCTCTCGCGGTCTGCTGTTCAGTGTCACTGCTCTGTTTTCCTACCACGTCGTTTCCCACATTCTCATCATGAGCAAGCAGCCTAATTATTTTTCATATCACTTGATTTAGCTTAATAAGATGTTTCAAAAATTATATTTCCCTTGAGAGTTGCTCCTGTCCTCTGCCTAAATAGTAGATGCTCCGTATCAACCCGCTGGGATTCCTTTGCGTTCTGGTGGCAATCTTCCTGTCCCAGCTGCCACTTCCCGTTTTCCTGTTG
This sequence comes from Cynocephalus volans, assembly GCF_027409185.1. Taxonomy (NCBI): domain Eukaryota; kingdom Metazoa; phylum Chordata; class Mammalia; order Dermoptera; family Cynocephalidae; genus Cynocephalus; species Cynocephalus volans. Next base: position 186,602,968 of record NC_084460.1, read on the forward strand.
GGGTCTGGAATTGTGTAGACCAATGATCAGCTGAAATATGTATTGATTGGATAGACCCAGATGGAGGGTGGGGGAGGAGGGGAATGGAGAGATAGCGATGTCATCTCCATCATGATGTTTGGAGAAAACTCCTTCCAGTAATGTACGATTATACAAAGTGGAAGTTTGCTGCTGTTTTTGTGCTTGGCAAGTGGCTTCTTTGATATTTCTAAAGCACATGATTTTCTCTCTACCATTTTACTGTACCAGACCCTGAAGGTAATTGAAAATTGAACTGTGGGGCTGGTGTTCATTTAGAAAGTCTCCTTAGATGTCAGAGAGATGCGTTAGTGGCCAGGTGCTGATGTGAGCCAAGCGATTCTCACCTCAGACTTCTCCTGTTGCAACCAGCTTGCAGGATCCAAGTGCAACAGAACTGACCTCTGTAGGTGGCAGAACTCCCTTCCCACAGCAAGGTAGTCACTAATTGTGCTAGCCACAGTTGGACTATCCTTCTTCTTGCCTCCAACATTTCTTAGATTTAGAGTTTTGGTGTTTCAAATGCAAACATAAACTTTTAGGTAGCTTGAATTGGTGTGCACTCACCAAAAATCAATTTCCCACCAGTCCATCAAAAAAAAAAAAAAAGAACCGTTTTTATTGTGTGCTTTGAAAATGGGCTGGGTCATCAGAAATGGCTCTTGAAGATGCTTGTTGTAGTTTATAACTCATTTGCCAGTTGGGCAAAGAGCTCTGAATGTTCACCCCAGGTAGCTCTGAGCTCAGTAATCATTTCATAGGAATTTTAAAAGATAACAGAGAAGGGTTTAGAATCAAACTTGTGTTAGGTTTATCTATGGGTGAGCTGACACCATGTTGCCTCCTCATCACCAGCATTTTAGTGGATGGCTTTTAGGTCCTTCTTTGCTTTTTAGCCATTTCCCCAACTGCAGAGGCCTGAGCCTGCTTGGATCCAAGGCCTGGCTGGAAACCTATGTCTGACTCTCGGTTTGCTTGTGAATGGGTGAATCCAAAGTTTCCTCTGTCCCTGCCATTCTGTGCTTTGACCGTTCACTCCTGGTTCACCTGCAGTGAGTCATTTCATCATTTTGGGTCCCAGTGTCTTCACTGTGGGATGATGTTGTCATTAGGTTTTTGTCTAACTCTGACACTTTATGATTCTGTGGCTGTCCCTTTTCTGGGACACTACAGGATGTCTGACTTCTTTTGATTTTATTTTCTGCACATAACAAGGAAATATTGCCTGTGAGTCCAAAGGGGACATAAGATGATTTTCCTTGGTGGAGGCAGTGGAGGGGAAAGAAGGTATAATGGACAGAATCTGAACAGGATTGTCACTGGCTGTGGACACATGATAATGGATAGTTATTTTTGTTGAAATAACTATTTCAACAAAATAGATGAAAATGGGAAAATTCAGCCTTTTATCTAGAAAAACTGCATTTTCAACTAGCGGACTGCTGAACATGGAAGCAGGGCTTGTTTTCCTGGACGTTTCTGTTGTGTCCATCAGTTTTTCAAGGTGGCTGCTGGGCCAGTGACTGGTCTCTAGGTGCGCACAGGTGTGGACTACAACGGCCCAGTCATCCCAGAAACACAGAAGTGAGTACCCTCATTTCTCAGCAGTTGGCACAACTGAGAGTAAATTGTTACTGCAGTTTTGCAGCTGGGGGGTGTTCCTACTTTTTTCCCAGACTTCACAATTGTTTCATTTGCAGGCCATGCCACTAAGTGCTAAGCATTATTGGAAACATGCCCAGGGTTGCTGAGGTGTACCCTCTTGCCGCATGGAAACTGAATATTGAATTACGGCTACTTCTTAAAAAACTCTCACTTACCTTTTCTATAAATCCAGCTAGTTGACATCCTGAATTATGGCCATGGATGAAGGAGTTGAACTTATTTTGAAATTAGGTTGTGAAAGAATAGCATAGGGTCTTAGAAGACATCATGAGCCACCTTCAGATAAAATGTTCAATCTTACTCTGTTCACACATCTCAAAGTTGAAGGAAACTATTAAATCTTGCCAATTACATATCTGGGCTGGAAACAGTCTATTAGGCTATCCTGGCCATTCACAGCTGGCGAATATAACTCCCTGTTGTATATTTCCTCAGTTCAGCTTAAAATGACTTCAGCAAAAGGTCAGATGCTGCTGCTCCTGGGAGATGCTTCCATTCTCTAATAGACTGGTGTTAGACATTTTTTCCCCTAACATTCTATCCAAATTGCTTTCCCCTGTCAGTTTCTTGTTATCAGCCTCTGTTAATGCTCCCTTGAGCTACTGCAGACAAAAATGGATATTTTATCTCCGTTTAAATTTTTGATACAGACAGTAATGTTTCTACTACCTCTATTCATAATGAAAATGCTTCAAAAGATGATATTTCAATTGTTGGTCCTTTGAAAAATTATGTTTTTTAAAAAACAATTTCAAAACTGTATAATTTTAGGTCCTATTGCCTAACACTGGAAATTTCTCTCTGTCTTTGGAATTCTTGAAAGAAATAAAAATACTCTGCTTTATTTTTGATCTGTAAGAACTTTTTGGATGGGGAGCCTTCGATGGCACCTACAAAGGGCAGGGGCCACTGTGTCATGTAAAACAGTCCCTGGTTAAAGGGTTATGTAACGAGTTCACATCTGAATTCTCCCCAGGAATTCAGCACCTGAACCACTAGGAGAGAAATCTGGAGTTTCGGAACTTTTTGGTGACCATTTCGTACTCCATTTCTTTCTGGAATTAGTTGTCAGAGCATTATTATTTGTTGCTTAAAGCTAAAACCCATACTCCACTATTAGTTCATCTTTCTGAGTCCAGGGTACTATATGTGGGTCAGCTATCTGGTCCAGAATATCATATAACTTTATTCCTCCCTGGGCATTCAATTTTATTCTCTTTTTATAGACATGTGAACCCATCTTACTGGTAAGTAGACTAGAAGGTGGAAAGCTTAAGATGACCCATCTTTATAAAGCTTTTCTAACAAATGAGCAAGTGTCTGGCCATGAGCTCTTAAGACAGTACCATTTTATAAAAGCAAATGGAAGTGATATATCTTTGCTTCAAACATAGGAAGAGAAGGGACATGGGGGACCATGGCTGTGGTTCAGGAAACCACAGTGTTTGGGGATTAACTGCCACAGGCTGGCAGTCCCTGGAGCCCAACACACATCTTTGTGTAGACACAAATACACATTTACAAACATTGGCACACACCTCTGTGCAAAACGCATCGCTGTCCTTATGACATCTCAATAGAAAATGCTCGGTCATGTTCAGAACATTTGAAGGGTATTTTAAAATATGGGAAGCAGTGACATCTATTTCTGCTCCTCTGTTTTCTGGCTGTGCATCAGAAGTGTGGGGAGAGAAGTGAGGCTGATGGGGGAATCCATGTTGGTGGCAGCCTTGTGTTTGAGATTTTGAGCAGGGGCGGGTGTTCATCTGCTTGGCCATGGCTGAACCTGGGATGGCCTTGGCTTTGGCTGTAGCTTTGCTTCACAGACCCACTGCCAAGGTGTCAATCAGAGATTTGCACCCAAAGTCAAATTCATACACAACGGACCTGTGTACCGAACAGTTTTGTGCATCCAAGAAAACTTGTAATCCCTGAAAAGATGCAATGGAAAACACCCGTCTACCTGCATGAGAGGCGCAGGGACAAGAGCCAGAGTGGGAAGGTGTCTGGGGAGATAGTGCAGCCCAGCAGCTTAGCTGATAACCAGGGCCCAAGAAGAACGCAGAAACGTCTGCCGGGGATGGCACCAGATGCCCGCACGCTGTTGGAGAAGGCACGTTAATCAGGCAGCGCCCCAGAGAGCACAGGGAAGGAGAAAAGGCCCAAAGCCCCGATGCTGAAAACAGCTCTCTGGAGTGTGTGCAGTGACTTTTCAACTCATGCTGGCCTTTGCTTTCCACATCGTTCTGGAAGCTGGAGAAGTCACTCCTAACCCCAGAGCTCTCGGCCTCTCACCAGCCTCTCTCTCCCTTCTGCAATGAATCCTGAAATGCATTCTTTCCCCTGTAAAATCAAATTCTCTCTAAAATTATGGGGTGAGGAGAGTTAGAAGAGACTCAGTGGGCTCAAGTCAGGTTTTTATATTAATTAGATTAATTGTTATTCCTTTGAGGCTACTTTAAAATGCCTTGGAATTATGGTTGCATTTGACTTTTTTTTCTATTGAAAACCAGGCAACTTTATGAAATTCTCTATGGTGATGACATTTTCAGAGTTTAATCCTTTATAATTGGTGTTTGGAATTTTACCAATTGAGGGGCTAAAGTGAGTCCTAGGAGGTAGTGAGCACCTCAGAATGGTCAGTGGGTGCCTTGGAAAAGAAAAGCCCCAGTTACTCCAAAGCTGTGAGAGGAAGTAAGAAGTGGGCTGGGAGCAGAATGGATGGAGTGGGCTGAAACCTGCTTAGGGAAGACACTTCCTAGTTGCCGCATCAGCTCACATTCATTTTCTGTATTTCCAAGCCCCTGAAAAGCCACACACTTTCAACAGCTAGAAAGGGATGGGTGTGGAGGGCAAAACTAATGCTCCACAAGGAGAAAAAGATGACATGAACCAGGGAAGCCCAAGAGAGATGGTTAGCAGAGATTATTGAATATAAAGAAAATAATTTTGTAAAAAAATTGGGGTTTTTAACGTATCAAATGCTGTGAAGAAATGACCGTCCATATTAGTAATCCGACAGATGTACATAGCAGCAGAAAAAGCACATAGTTAAAGGAAGAAAATGAACCCTTACATTGGACAATGATCTATATTTGAATTTCTGTTATCAGCTGGAAATGAAATGTTTCCAGATGAATTATAACTGATTATGACATATATGTAAATAGATAAGGTTTATCTACAAGAAGCTGAAAACCCCAAATAATAGCTGCTTCAACAGTAGAGAAGTTTGCTTCCCATAAAAGGAGTTGAGGTGGGTGGCTGGGGGTACTCAGGGTAGTTTCAAGGAAAACCAGGCATCTCAACTGCTGTTCTGCTGTCCTCTGCACAAAACTTCCAACTCATGGTCCACTATGGCTGCTTGTGACCAGCCATTGCACCCACATTTCAGCCAGCAGAAAGCAGGTTGGGACAAGAGAAACAAGGGCGAAGGGTGTCTGTCAACTTCCTTTCTTTACACCTACATTATAGTGACTGGAACTTGGTCATGTGGCCAAACCCTACAGCAAAAAGATTGGGAACTTCTTCCTGGGTAACCATGTGCTCAGCCCCAAATCACGGGCTTTATAACTAAGAAAAAGGCAGTAAAAGGAGGCAGTGAGCATACTCAACCACAACATATTTCTGCCGCTGGTGTTTCTTGAGCACTTCCATAACTGGTTAGCTTGGCCAAGGGGCCTGCCTGGAGTGCTGGATGATTCCTTTGTTCTCTGTCTCCCAATCAGCCTGAAGCAGTTTTTCTTTGTCAGAGGGTGAGGAAAAGAAAATCTTGGCCTTTCTGTGGTTTGCTGTTGGAGGGATAGAAGCTGATCCCTGGGAGGGAATTTTAGTCCCTTCCATGTGCTCAGAGAGGAAGCAAACATTGGGTATGTTAACCTTACCCCCACAAGGGTTCTCATTTATCCCACTTTCCTTCAAGTTATTCTCCAGTAAGTACTGAAGTATTTTCTAGGCAAATGGAATGAAAGCTTGCAATCTGATTCCTAAAAGCACAGGATCACCCTCTTTCTTTATCTAATATTCCTCTCCTCCCCTAGCTCCGATGTAAACTAGGCATGGCTGTAGCAGATGGCCGTGAAGACAGGAGTCTACTCTTGAGAAGTTTAGTAAAAGGGCTTTATTACAGGGTAGCAGCATCCTGCAGAATTTCTGGGAGGACGCGAACCCAGCCTGGGTTATGTAGAGCCAGGAACAATGCACAGGGAAGACACTGAACTACAGTATGGATCGTTCAAATAGAAACCCGACTGCCTCTAATGCTGCCTGGCATGTGGCACCAGGCAGTGGGTGTGGGATGTCCCTATGGCTGCCCCAGAGAAGCCCAAATCCTCCACCTCAGTGCTTGCCAGAAGGTGGGATCTTCCTGTGTTTGGCCACCCCTGCGGTCACTCCTGCCTTCTCAGCACCTGCCTGGCCAATCATAACCCGGGCAGCAAATTCTACTCCCTGGACACCTGGGAACGAATTTCCTCCAGCTTCACAGCCTTGGTGGTAGAGGGAGAAGCTGGCAGGAGAGGGCACTGGGCAAGGCCATCTGCAGGCCGCCAGCTTGGGTAATACCCCCTGCGATTGTGGTTGCCCTGTACACTTTACAGAGCTGCCAGTGTGCAGTCTCTCCTTGTTCCTCTGAGAGATCTCAGGAAAAAACAAGCCTAGATTCACGTTCATCTCTAGATCAAATGACTTGCACCTCAGGAAGACAAATCTAACCACAATCAAGAGTCAGAAATTGAATTCAAGCCATCCCTAGTCAACCTGTTTCTCATTAGACCTCATCGCTTGTCTTTTTCTTCTTCTTGAAAATGTAGGCATTTTGACCAGAGTTACAGGCTAAATGGTGTCCTTCTCTTTCCAATTCACATGTTGAAGCCCTAATCTCCAGTACCTTAGAATGTGACTGTATTTGGAGATAAGGTCTTTAAAGATGTGATTAAATTAAAATGAGGTCATTAGGGATCTGTCCTTATAAAAGAGGAGATTGGGACACAGACACACAGAAGGAAGACCATGTGAGGACACAGAGAAGGGATGGCTTCTACAAGCCAAGGAGAGAGGCCTCAGAGGAATCAATCTTGCTGACACCTTGATCTTGGACTTCCAGCTTCCAGAACTGTGAAAAAACAAATTTCAGTCATTTAAGCCACCTAGAGTGTGGGAATTTGTAAAGGCAGCTCTAGCAGACTCATACAACTAAGAATGAGTTTTGCCTTTCCAATAGAAACAATTTTTTTCAATGATATTTATGTCTTTTTCTGTTTCTTGCCTTGGCTTAATGAGTTTGGAGGAAGATTCGATTGCATCTGTGCTCATTCTCTCCGATTGATTTGCACAGATCTGCACTCCCTTGATGATCTGATGCCACAGCTGGGAAGTCAATTACATAAGCCAGGATGCGCCTAGGCGGGAGCTACAGAAATGGAATAATTGGAAATAGCTGACCTCAAGGAGCCGTGTAAGCTATCACTTTTAGCTGACCAAATTAGGCTTTGCGTTAACCAGAGCCTGATTAGAACAGCAGAAGACTGTCGGTTTCAGAACACCTCTATTTTAGGACAAAAATGAATTGCTGTCTCTTGGAAAAACCTGTGAGTACCAAAGAAGGTGGTAACCTGGTAAACAGAAAGTTAGAAGAAATGAGAATTGTGTTTTGATTTGATTTAGAGAACGCAACAGATGCAGAAAGTCTCCTTGCCTGGTATTGCTAATGCTTGACCTTGCTCATTAATCTCTGCTTCTTAGCAAGGACCTGGAAAATTGCAATTCTCTGCACCAGTAGCCCAGCTCAATAAATACGGAGGCAGCAGGCAGGAGTGAGAAATCCCTCAGAGCTCCAGTGCGGGCTTACTGGAATCCCACACTCCTGCCCAGCTGTGCAGTGACCCTCTATAACTCAGGAGCAACCTGCCGAAGGACACTGTGGCCTCTGTGTGCTTATTTCCAGATTTTAAAAGAACATATTGTCTTTGTTTCTTTATTGGTGTTTCACAAAATGTGATGCTCTGTGCCAGCATTTTAAAGTACTATGTGTGTAAATTCATTTTTATTATTTTTTTCTTGGGAGGAACTGACACTTTCCCCAACGCCAAATGCCTTATACTTTGGACATATCTTGATCCAATTTGAAGCTTAAAGAATAAAAATATTCCTGTTCTTACTTGCTTTTCTTACCTGTCTCTTTGGCTTCCCCTGCCTCAAGGGAAAGGGTTAGGGGTACGAGGCCACCCAAACTGGCTCTCCTTGGCCAGTAGGTGGTCTTAGTGTGGGAGAGGGGACCCCCAGCTGAGAGCACCCCAGAAAGTCAGTGCTCTGTTGATTAGCTTAATTATATTGACAGCAGCACAATGACAGATGGTAATTCTTTCAGAGTTTATATTATACTTTGAAAGAAGACAGGGCATTCTCAGAACCTTGACATTAAAATCCCCCATTTGCAAGGCATGCTTAAGTTAAATGACTGTTATTTCTTTATGGTGTGCTAAAATTTAGGTCCTTTTATAGTACGCTATGTGCTATTACTACTAATGAAGGAAAACTCCTACTCAGGACAATTATATCCCAGTTTATTGCTTATGCACAAATTTCTGATCTACAGAATTAGGCCTTAGGAGATAATTTGTTTTTATCAAATAAAGCTTAAAGGAGAGCTATAAATGTGTAAATGAAAGCCTTTAACTGTTGGTGAGTGTGTGGTGTGTATGTGAGTGTGTGTGGTATGTGTGGGGTGCGTGTGTGTGGGGTGCATGTGTGGTGTGTATGTTGTGTGTATGTGGTGTGTGGAATGTGTGTGGTGTGTGTGTATGTGTGGTGTGGAGTTTGTGGTGTGTGTGTATGTGTGTGTGGTGTGTGTGGGGTGCATGTGTAGTGTGTGTATGGAGTGTGGTGTGTGGTGTGTGTGGTGTGTATGTGGCATGTGGAATGTGTGTGGTGTGTGGAACATGGATGAGTGTGGTGTGTGTGTGTGCACATGTGGTGTGTGTGGTATGTGGCGCATATGTGGTGTGTGGAATGTGTGTGGGGTACATGTGTGGTATGTGGTATGGGTGGCGTGCCTGTGTAGTGTGTGTATGGAGTGTGGTGTGTTGTGTGTATGTGATGTATGGAATGTGTGTGGTGTGTGGAATGTGAATGTGTGTGGTGTGTGTGCATTGAAACTAAAAGTTCCTGTGCTTGTGATTTATTGCCAGTATCTATAGGCGACGGCCAAACATAATCATAAACATGGAAGCAAATAGATTTGAGTTCCCTTTACCAAGCTTAGAAGTTAATATATTTTAGACTTATGCTGCCTTTTACACTTTTCCCCCCTATCTTGGGCTATTGCAGGATCTATGAATAGCTCTGTCATGCCCTGGATGACTTTTCAAATCTGTTAATCTCTAAGGAATTCGTGTTAATTATTTGAAGTCTGCCCCTTAGACTGTGAATGCACAGATGAAGAAGGAAACTTTTTCAAAGTGCTGTTTCTCCTGCAGGAGGGCCCCTGCTGCCTCCTCCCCTCCTGGGCAGGGGGTTTTAGCCTCACCTTGGGGGTGTGCCCCTCCAGCTATCTCCTTCCCAGCCGCCTCACCTGAGCACCTGCACTCATGTGCACTCTTGACCTCCTGCTTTGTTTGTGGAATCTGTTTTGTTTTTGTCGGATGGCATGGACTTGGGTGTGTTCTCTGCCCTCTCCCCGCCCCCAGAACAGCGACAGGTATACTAGGCATTCCAGACCACTTGCTGAATGGATTCTCCCAGCCACCTGTTAAATGAGCAGATTTTGCAAGTGGGTTGGTCACATTATGTGTTTGTACTTGGACCATTTAAGAAATGCTTTATTCCCAGATCTCCATTAACTGGTCCATACAGAAGTCTGTCATGTTGGCCTATATCTACGAGGTGAAAGTAGCACAGCACTGCAGGATGAAAACAAGGTTTGGGGTGAGAACCGAATTCCCAGTCAGCCCTGGCCAGTGCTCATAAGGTGATCTTGGGTGGGACCCTTGTAAAACAGCGACAGTAAATATTTCCTGTAGCTGTCATACATAGTTGTAGAAGTCAAGGCAAAAAACACAAAGCTGCTTTAAAATCTATAAAGCCCTGAAGTCAGTTTAGGTGCTGTTATGGGATGGACTGTGTCTCCTCTCCCACTCCTGCCCCCAAATTAATGTGTTGAAACTCTAACCTCCAGTACCACAGAAGGTCTGTACTGGGAGAAAGAGTCTTTAAAGAGGTAACTAATGTTAAATACAGGCATTGGGGTGGGTCTGAATCTGATAGGACTGGTGTTCTCATAGGAAGAGGAAGAGACAGGAGGGATGTGTGTGCAGAGGGAAGACCATTGAGGATACAGCAAGAAAACGCCATCTACAAGACCAGGAGGGAGGTCTCATTGGAAACCAGCCCTGCTGACACCCTGATCTTGGATTTCCAGTTTCCAGAACTGTGAGAAAATAAATTTCTGTTATTTAAGCCACCCGGGCTGTGATATTTTGTTATGGCAGCCAGAGCAAACTAATTCAGGTGCTCAGTACTTGTTCAAGGCCTACAGGGCTGATTTGAGAAGCTCTGCCTCAGCACTAGACTCCGTGTTTATCAGAACAGATATATAGTTTTTCTTTTCTTTTAACTTCTCAATATACACTGTAGTTGATTTTCATGTCCCTTTACCTGTTCCTCTTCTCCCCTCCTTCTCTCCCCTCCCCCTCAACTACATCATATCTGTTTACTTGTCTTAACAAGTTCAAGGAATTGTTGTGATTGTTGTGTCTTCTCCTTCCTGCTACCATTTATTTGTTTGTATATTTATTTATTTATTTATTTTTAACTCACACAAATAAGAAAGAACATGAGGTATTTCTCTTTCTGTGCCTGACTTGTTTCACTTAATATAATTTTCTCTAAGTTAATCCATGTTGTTGCAAATGGTAGTATTTCATTCTTTTTTATAGCAGAGTAGAATTCTATTGTGTAGATATACCATAGTTTCCTTATCCACTCATCTGATGATGGACATTTGGGCTGGTTCCAACTCTTGGCTATTGTAAATAGTGCTGCGATAAAGCATGGGAGTACAGGTATCCCTTTGGCATGATGATTCCCATTCCTCTGGGTATATTCCCAGCAGTGGAATAGCTGGGTCATATGGTAGATCTATCTGTAATTGTTTGAGGAACCTCCATACCATTTTCTATAAATGCAGCACCATTTTGCAGTCCCACCAAAAGTGTATGAGAGTTCCTTTTTCTCCACAACCTTGCCAGCACTATCATTTTCAGTTTTTTAGATATTATCTATCCTAGCTGGAGTGAGTTGGTTTTGATTTGCATTTCCCAAATGCTGAATGATGTTGAACATTTTTTCATGTGTCTGTTGGCCATTCATATATCATCCTTTGAGAAATGCCTATTCAGCTCCTTTGCCCATTTTTTAATTGGGTTACTTGTTTTTTTGCTGTAAAGTTGTTTGAGTTCCTTGTATATTCTGGATATTAATCCTTTGTCAGATGTATAGTTTGCAAATATTTTCTCCCACTCTGTTGGCTGTCTTTTCACTCTTTTGATTTTGTCTTTTGCTGTGCAGAAACTTTTTAGTTTGATATAATCCCATTTGTTTATTTTTCCTTTGGTTGTCTGTGCTTTTGGGGTCATATTCATGAAGTCTGTACCCACTCCTACTTCCTGGAGTGTTTTCCCTATTTTTTCTTTAAGGAGTTTTATTGTTGCAGGATGTATATTTAATTATTTAATCCATTTTGCATTGATTTTGGTATATGGTAAGAGGTATAGGTCTAGTTTCATTCTCCTGCATATGAATATCCAGTTTTCCTAACACCATTTGCTGAAGAGGCAGTCTCTTCCCCAGTGTGTAGACTTGGTGCCTTTGTCAAAGATAAGATGGCTGTGGGTGTATGGGTTGATTTCTGCATTCTCTATTCTATTCCATTGATCCATGTGTCTGTTTTTATGCCAGTACCATGCTGTTTTGGTTATTATAGCTTTGTAGTATAGTTTAAAGTCAGGTAGTGTTGGGCGTCCAGCTTTATTTATTTATTTTTTCAGGATTGCTTTGGCTATCTGTGGTCTTTTGTTATTCCAAATAAATGTCTGGATAGTTTTTTCCATTTCTGAGAAAAATGTCATTGGAATTTTGATGGGGATTACATTGAATCGGTAGATCACTTTGGGTAATATGGACATTTCACAATGTTTATTCTTCTGATCCAAGTGCATGGGATATCTTTCCATCTTCTTGTATGGATATGATGTAGTTGGGGGGAGGGGAGAGAAGGAGGGAGGAAGAGGAACAGGTAAAGGAACATGAAAATCAGCTACAATGTATATTGAGAAGTTAAAAGAAAAGAAAAAATATATATCTGTTCTGATAAACACGGAGTCTAGTGCTGAGGCAGAGCTTCTCAAATCAGCCCTGTAGGCCTTGAACAAGTACTGAGCACCTGAATTAGATTGCTCTGGCTGCGATAACAAAATATCACAGCCTGGGTGGCTTTAACAACAGACATTTATTTTCTCACAGTTCTGGAAACTGGAAATCCAAGATCAGGGTGTCAGCAGGGCTGGCTTCCAATGAGACCTCCCTCCTGGTCTTGTAGATGGCGTTTTCTTGCTGTATCCTCAATGGTCTTCCCTCTGCACACACATCCCTCCTGTCTCTTCTTCTTCCTATGAGAACACCAGTCCTATCTGTTTCAGATCCACCCCAATTTCTTTAATTTCTCTCAAAAGTGGTTTGTAGTTCTCTTTGTAGAGATTTTTCACATCCTTGGTTAACTTTATTCCTAAGTATTTTATTTTTTTGGTGGCTATTGTAAATGGGCTAGCTTTCTTGATTTGTTTTTCTGCATGTTTACTGTTGGAGTACATAAATGCTACTGATTTTTGTGTGTTGATTTTGTATGCTGCAACTTTGCTGAAGTCATTTATCAACTCTAAGAGTTTTATTTTTTTGTAGAAGTTTTAGGCTGTTCAATATATAGGATCATATCACCCACAGACAAGGACAGTTTGACTTCATCTTTTCCATTCTGGATGGACTTTATTTCCTTCTCTTCTCTAATTGCTTTGGCTAGTGCTTCCAACACTGTGTTGAATAGGAGTGGTGAGAGTGGACATCCTTGTCTAGTTCCTGTTCTTAAGGGAAAAGCTTTTAGCTTTTCCCCATTCAGGATGATATTGGCAGTGGGCTTATCATGTATAGCTTTAATTGTATTGAGATACTTTCCATCTATACCTAACTTGTAGAGAGTCTTTATCATGAATGAATGTTGAATTTTGTCAAATGCTTTCTCATCTGTAGAGATGATCATATGGTTTTTGTCTTTGATTTTATTTATGTAGTGTATCACATTTATTGATTTGTGTATATCACACCAACCTTGCATCCATGGGATGAGTCCCACTTGATCATGGTGTATAATTTTGCATATGTGTTGCTGTATTCTGTTAGCTAGTATTTTATTGAGGAATTTTGCATGTATATTCATCAATGATATTGGCCTGTAGTTTTCTTTTTTTTGTTGTATCTTTGTCTGGTTTTGGTATAGAATGAGTTTGGGAGAATGGCCTGTTTCAATCTTTTGGAATAGTTTGTAGTGAATTGACATCAATTCCTCTTTGAAGGTTTGGTAGAACTCTGTAGTGAACTCATCTGGTCCTGGGCTTTTCTTTGTCGGTAGATTTCTGATAACAGCTTTGATCTCTTTTATTGTTATTGGTATGTTCCGATTTTCTATATCTTCTTGGCTTAGTTTTGCTAGTTTCTATGTGTCCAGAAATTTATCCATTTCCTCCAGATTTTTAAATTTGTTGGCATATAGTTGTTTATAGTAGTCTCTAATTATTCCTTGTATTTCTGAGGTATCAGTTGTAATATTACCTTTTTCCTTTCTAATTTTTGTTATTTGGGTCATCTCTCTTTTTTCCTTAGTTAGCCTTGCTAAAGGTTTGTCAATTTTATTTATCTTTTCAAAAAACCAACTTTTTGTGTCATTGATCTTTTGTATCATTTTTTGAGGTTTCTAGTTCATTAAATTCTGCTCTGATCTTAATTATTTCTTTCCGTCTACTAACTTTGGGTTTGGATCGTTCTTGTTTTTCTAGTTCTTTAAGATGAAGTGTTAGGTTGTTTACGTACCATCTGTCCATTCTTCTGAAGTAAGTATTTAATGAGATAAATTACCTCCTTTGTACTGCTTTTGCAGTATCCCACAAGTTTTGGTATGATGTATCATTATTTTCATTAGTTTCAAGAAATTTTTTCTTTCCTGTTTAATTTCTTCTTGGACTCATATGTCATTAAGTAGAGTGTTGTTTAATTTCCATATGTTTTTATAGTTTCCAGAGTTTCATTTGTTATTGATTTCTAATTTTAATCTATTGTGATCTGAAAAAATACATGGGATAATTCCAATTTTTTTGAATTTGTTGAGACTTGTTTTGTGACCTAACATGTGGTGTACCCTGGAGAATGTTCCACGTGCTGATGAGAAGAATGAATATTCCAAGGTTGTTGTATGAAATGTTTTGTAGATATCTGCCAAATCCAATTGGCCTAAAGTGTTGTTTAGCTCTTGTGTTTCTCTATTGGTTTTTTGCCTCGATGATCTGTCCAATGTTGAGAGTGGGGTGTTTAGGTCCCCTGCTCTTATGGTATTAGTGTCTATCTCATTCTTTAGGTCTAATAGTGTTTGCTTTATAAATCTGGCTGCTCTGATGTTGGGTGTGTATATATTTATGATTGTGATGTCTTCTTGATGGATAGATCCTTTTATCATTATATAGTGGCCTTCTTTATTTCTTTTTATGGTTTTTGCTTTAAAGCCTATTTTATCTGATATATGAATATCTACTCCAGCTTGTTTTTCATTTCTGTCTGCATGGTATATCTTTTTCCATCCTTTCACTCTTAGTCTATGTGTGTCTTTATAGGTGAGGTGAGTCTCTTGAAGGCAGCATATTGTTGGGTCAATCTTTTTAATCCAGTCAGTCCATGTGGTTTGAGTGGGGAATTTAATCCTTTTACATGTAGAGTTATTACTGAAAGGTGTTGAGTTACTCTTAGCATTTTATTGATTTTTGTTTAGATGTCTTAAGTATCTTTTGTTCCTCTCTTTCTGATTTTCTGTTTGTCTTCTGTGTGTTTTGTTGTTTGGGGGTGGCAGATAAACTATTTTTTTCTCTTTATTGTTAGCGTTTTTATTTTACTGGTGGATTTTGTTCTTTCTTGAGTATTCATGGCAGTGATGGTTGTTTTTCAGGTACCAAACCCAGTACTCCCTTGAGAATTTCTTATAAGTTTGGTCATGTGAACTCCAACAGTTTTTGTCTGAGAAATGTACTATTTGTCCTTCATTTCAGAAGGATAGCCTTGCTGGGTAAAGTATTCTTGGCTGACAACTTTTGTCTTTCAGTATTTTGAATATATCATCCCATTCTTTTCTGGCTTTTAGGGTTTCTGATGAATAGTCTGTTGTTAGACTGATTGGGGCCCCCTTCTCTCTTGAAGCTTTTAAGATTCTCTCTTGGTCTTTGTGTTTTGCCAGTTTGACTATAACATGTGTTTGAGAGGACCTTTTTGGGTTGAGTATGTTTGGGGATCTTTGGGCCTCCTGAATCTGAAGATCTGTAACTTTCCCTACACCTGGAAAGTTTTCTGCTATTATTTCATCGAATATGTTTTCAATGCCATTTCCTTTTTCTTCCCATTCTGGAATACCCATGGTTCAGATATTTGAGGGCTTAATGTTGTCTGTTATCTCTCTTAGATTTTCTTCAATTTTTTAAATTCTTTTTTCTTTTTTTGCTCTGCCTGTTTTAATCCAAACAGTGCATCTTCAGGGTCAGAAATTCTTTCTTCTGCTTGTTCTAGCCTGGTGGTTAAACTCTGTGTTGTGTTTTTTATTTCATTGAATGAATCCTTCAGCTCCAAAAGCTCTGCGACTTCTTTTTTAGGGCATTGATTTCTTTGTACATTTCTCCTTTCAGGTCCTCTATATTTTTTCTCATTTCATTGTGTTGTCTAACTGACTTTTCTTGTATCTCATTTAGTTTCCTTAGAATTGTTGCTCTAAATTCCTTGTCAGTCATTTCAAGGACTTCCTGTTCTGTAGGATATAGAGCTTGAGAGTTATTTCCTTTTGTGGTGTCATACTTTCTTGAGTTTTTGTATTTCTGTTATCTTTCCTTTGGTGTTTAATCATTATGGCAGGGGGTATCATGGTCTTCTCATTCCACCCTGATGACTTGCCTGGATCCTGAAGGGACTGACAATTCTGGGCAGTGGGGACTGGCCTGAGCTGGGGGTCCCACAGTATGTGCCTGCCTGTCCCAGCATGGCTGTCTTGGGGCTTGTGGGACCAGCAACTTTTAGACCTCTGTGGGTGGCAGGGACTGGCTTGGGCTGGGGGTCCCATTCCTTGCCTGTTCTGGCATGGCTGACTCAGGGTGTGTGGGCCCGGTGGCTCTCAGGCCTCTCTGGGCAGTGGGGACTGGCCTGGGCTGGGGGTCCCACTGAGCCTGCCTGTTCCAGCATGGCTGACTTGGGGCATGTGGGTCTGGTGGCTCTTGGGCAACACTGGGTGGCAGGGACTGGCCTGGGCTGGGAGTCCCATGGTGCCTGCGTATTCTGGCATGTCTGACTTGGGGCATTGTAAGCTTGGCAGTTCTCAGTCCTCTCCAGGCGATGGGGACTGGCTTGGGCTCAGAACAGATATATTTGAACAGAATTTTAGTGTATCAAACCATTTTTTCATTTTGTAGATTTTTATGATAGTATTAAAGACTTGTAATATTCATTTGGGATTGTCTTCAACTGATAGTAGTTTCTTACTTTTATATTTATGATTCTCTATTTTACATTTCCCATCAAATGATCTATAAAAGAAAATCCACTTAAGTATACAAGGGAGGATCTATTTAATGCTCAATACAGAGTGGCTCTTATTACAACTACATCTTTAAGAAGGTCTATCTGAACATTTCTCTTAGAACATAATAAAACACGTAATAGCAGAGGCCACATCCTGTCTCAGGTTCTGCAAGGAGGAGGCAGGATTTCAGGAAAACAGCATAAGAAATATTTATACTAATGCAAACTATAAACCCAAATAAATGCATTACTTCCTAGTGAGAGGTCATAGTAGTACTAAATCATGAGACTTTCCGATCCTCAGGGAGCATCATTTCTTCATATGCTGAGGCCATTGCAGGGCTCTGTACCGTGTCATGGTGGTTTGATGAAATTTCTGCTCTGGGGGAAAAGCCTCATTGCTTGGGACTATTTTGTACCTGTGCTCCTTGTTGAGAGAGAGAGAGAGCACATGGTATGATAGATAGATAATGGACAGGTAGATCAATGAAGGGATAACAGATAGGTAATAGGCAGGTAGATAGATAATGCAGCAGTTAGTGAAAACTGCCTAGTCTGGTGGATTTTGATGTTCACTTCGAGACGATGTCTTCAAGGTGATGGACTTGGCAGAGATGGGTGAAGTCTGAAGGGCTTGTGGGGGATCCTGGCCCACCCAGGCACACAGGACACTGCAGGCATGGGGCCCCTTCTTCTCCTGAACTATAATGATCAAGAAGTTGGGCTTCCCCTCATCCTCCAGTGGAGTTGGCAGTTGCTGTATTTACATTAAATGAGCTAGTTGGTTTTAAATATCCCCCTGGCCATTTTCATGGTCAGCTTCAGACTTTCAGAATGTCTATACAGAGGGGGAAAGTATAGAATCCCAGAACCCTGGATAGATATAAATGATAACTGTGCAGCCCTGGAAAATTTACAAAGTGCTTTGGTGAAATACTTGCTCAGAAGTTTTATTGTTTCAGGGTGCACATGGATGGACCTTGAGAGAATTATATTAAGTGAAACAAGTCAGGCAAAGAAAGAGAAATACCACATGTTCTCACTTATTGGAGGGAGCTAAAAATTAATATATAAATTCACACACACACACACACACACACACACAAACCGGGGGGGGGGGGAAGAAGATATAACAACCACAATTATTTGAAGTTGATACGACAAGCAAACAGAAAGGACATTGTTGGGGGGGAGGGGGGGAGGGAGAAGGGAGGGAGGTTTTGGTGATGGGGAGCAATAATCAGCCACAATGTATATCGACAAAATAAAATTTAAAAAAAAAAAAAATAAAGATGTTTCTTATCCCCCCCCCAAAAAAAAAAAAAAAGAAATACTTGCTCAGACTGACAAAAAGCCACCATTGGGAGCCAGGTGGCCAATGTATTTTTCCAATTCAGCAGCAGAATCCTAAATAAAAATGTCAGGTGGAGCCTACCCAGTCCAGATATGAGACTTCAGACATCTTCATGAAGGAAGAAACAGGAGTATAAGGGAAATGGTAATACTGCGACCTGGACAATAACCATGACACTCTTCTATCTGTGGTGCTAATTTAGATATGCTGCTCTCTCCTAGATAAAAACGCTGTGCCAGGCTTCTAGTGGGTTCGTGCCCTACTAGCTACAGAGACTCGTGGGCTTTTCTCTGTGGCTCGCATTGCTGAGCTGGGGACATCCCTGTAAGAGCCCAGAATGTGCAGCCGCCATGCTGACCTGCAACGGCATGAAGGAGAGTGTCCCCCTGCTCTCTGAATCAGGTCCACATGATCAGTGACTGTCACCACTGGGCAGACACAAGGACCCTGAGGCCCAGGAACTACACCACTGTCCACACTCCTTCCACCTGACACTGCAGCTCTGGCCATGTCTCGCTCATTAGCGTCTGGACTGTGGTTTAAGTTAACAATAAGATGTTGATCTGCACATAACACGGGGAGCCAGGTAGAGCAGGCTTTTAAGGAGTGTCTTACTTCTCCATTTTCTAGATAAGGAAATTGAGAAACAGAGAAGCTAAGAACTTACCCAGAGTCCCAGAGCAGTTGAAGTTGACTGCCAGCTCCAGCTCTCCCCTGGACTCCAGGAGTCAGCTGCTCATCCCCAGGAGGCTGAGGGCTCTGTCTGCTGGGCCACGAGGCCTGGGACACAAGGCCTGTGTTTCTTTTATTCCCTGGCCAGGTGTTGGTGGCAGGCACTGTTCTAGGCTTGGAGGGGCTTAGCCACCCCCTCACCCCTGCAGAGCTCTGTGTCATGAAAGCCCACCATCAGTGGTGACTATTTGGGAGCCTCTGTGTCCATCCAGAGCTTCTTTAGCTCCACTGAGCTCCTACACACTCCCCTGGGGTCAGAGTCGCTGGGTGCAATGGCATAGGGCACACTGTGTCTCCCTGATCCCCTCGGGCTAGTTCTCTGCCCCTAGACACCTGTGTCCCCTTCTCTCTACCTGTCCTCCCCTGTTAAACAATGCTTCCTGATGTCACTTGAATGTGACCACATTTTCCATCTTCTTCACAAAGTCATCTGTGACTGTGCCCCTCTAGCTGGCCCCACAGTGGCTTTGCCAGGACACCTCCCAACCACACTCCCTCAGAGTCTTGTTGGGCTCTCCGTGACAATGGTGGAGAAAGTGAGGTCAGGGAGCCGGCTTACAAATTGAAGTGAAATGGTTACCCGCAGGGTAACCTGTTGTAGTCCTCCACATAAAAGTATGCTCTCGATAGCTGCCTATTGTAGTGCTAAGGTACTCACTGCAATCAACGGTTATTAATTGATCACCTACTGTATGATGGCCCCTGTGCAAGCTGCTGGAACAAGGCAGAGGGAGTCCCTGCCCTTGTGGAGCTCACACTCTAGTAGGAGAGACCAAGGACAAAGCAGAGAAGGAAAGAAAAGAAGTAGAGTAACAGGTAGTGATTGCGCCATAAAAACCCATAATGAAGGCTGAGGGGTGGGGCATGCCCCTTTGTGGGGACGTGTTCAGGGAATCCACCTTCCCAGGGCCCTCAGTCTTCCCAGCACACATGGCTGACGTCCTCTTTGGGTATCAGCAGCAGAAAGGGCCCCATGGTGCTGCCAGTGGGCCCCCCACCTGTGCCCTGGACTGATGGGGATGGGCCACCCTGCATCCCGTGCTGATGTCACCATCATTCGGATCACATGAAGGGAACCTTGGAAGGCTCTGAGGTCCTAAAGAGTGGCTCGGGAGGGGTTCCCAGCTCTCCTTGAGCACCCTTTCCTCCTGGTGAGTCTGGAATGTTCAGGACTGTCCTTTCCTGGCTCCCAGGATTACATTGAGCCACTTCCAGGCCCTTAGATCATTTGCATTGAACCCAGTGCCATCGAATCTTATTAGTTCCCCTTCTTCACTGCAGGGGGTCCCTTCTTCTCTGGCTTACACATCCCTGGCTGGCTGGGTGGGAAGCACTCAGTGTCACTTCTGTAACAGTGGCAGACCTTCCCCAGGGAATGCTCTGCTCTATAGAGTAAACAGAAAGTAACAATTCTGTAAATATTAGTGATTTCTTTCTTACATACTATAATATTTTTCAAATGAGGGAGGAATCAATAAATCACTTTTGACTTAAGATATGAGTTCAAGATATAATTGTAAAATTGATTTTTATGACCCATCCTTACTGTCTCATTATATATTCCCTAAATATACATAATTTTCTGCATCTTCAGTCATCATTTATCAAAAGATAACATTGTTTTTTTCCTCTATTCTCATAAAAGGGAAAAGAGGAATCAGACTCTTCAGAAACTTCGGGGTTGCAGCAACATTTTAAGTCTAAAAGAAAAATCTCCCATCTTCCTTTGAATCAGAGCAAATTTCCCCCCTTTGCAATCTCTATACAGTGGATGCAAGATTTCTCTGGGAGGAAAAGGATTTGGGACTGTAACCACCTTATGACAAATGACAATTCCTAGTGCCGTAGGTGTTACTTAAGCACAGATGTTATTTGATGTTCTTGGTACTAAAGCGCTTATTGCCGTTAGTACAGGAGCTGGACCATTTGCATTCCTGGTCTGCTATCTCATGTGGTAACATTAATTAAACCTTTGTAAAGTATCCACTTGAGCCACAGGAAGCTCCTACCCTTCCCAATAGTTCTACCTTTTAGTATTCTCTGAAAAAAGAGCCCACAATGTAGACTGAAATGCAGATGGCTACCCGATGCAGTAGGAAACAGTTCCACTTATCCCCTGTATTATTTGGATTAAAAAGGATGGCCCCCAAATATTCCCTGGACATTGGTGCACTCAAAATTTCTGCTTTGGCTTTGGCATTGGCAGCAAATCTGAGATAGAAGAAAACAATTCTTGGATTTAAGTCACCCCCATCAGTCCAACAAGGCTTGAAAGCTAGAGCCAGCATACTGTCCTCCCAGATGGAGGTGTGGTTGGGGGTCTCCAGGTGAAAAATTAAGAAAAGTTGCTTAAGGACCTGCAAAGGAAATGTCATGTACCTAGATGCACCTGAAATAAGTGCCGATTCTCATCT
Source organism: Cynocephalus volans (assembly GCF_027409185.1). Lineage (NCBI taxonomy): Eukaryota > Metazoa > Chordata > Mammalia > Dermoptera > Cynocephalidae > Cynocephalus > Cynocephalus volans. Next base: position 186,624,019 of record NC_084460.1, read on the forward strand.
ATTTGTCTATCTATCTATTACCTATCAATTATCTTTCTATCATCTCTCATCAATCTATCAACATCCATCCATCTATCAATATCCATCTCTCTATCATCTATATTTATCTGTCATCTGTCTATATATCTATCATCTATCTATATACCTGTCAATCATCTATCTATCAGTATCTGTCTCTCCATCTATCTATCTATCTATCTATCTATCTATCTATCTATCTATCTATCTATCTATCTATCTATCTATCTGGGGGGAGGTCAGAAAGAGGGAGGAAGGAAAGAGATGACAATAGAGGAAGCAGGAGAGGGTGAGTAACTCCATTGTCCTCCACCCCCTCTGTTGGGGCTGTGGCCTGGTTGTTATGAAGCAAAGTCACTGGGAAAGGAAGAGGATGAACCACATTTATATTGGATGATGAGCTCGGACTGCCTGGTCAGTCTCCCTGGCTAAGGATTTCTTTTCTGCCTCAAATTGCCCCTGATTCTCCTGTCCATGCCCAGACTCCCCTACTCCAGGTGCAAGCCCAGGGTGGCAGTGAGGCTCTTGGCCCACATCCCAGGAGAGGTTGGAACTAACTCCAGGGCCTTATTTGTCACTTCACCCATAGACATGAGAGTAGGATCCCAAATCTGGCTGCACCTGAGAACCTTTTTAAAAAGGGTGGATGTCTGGTTCCCCCCATGGACACTGATTTGTCTAACCCGATTTTACTCTCAGGTGGGCCCCTCCCATGGGGGCTGTGAAGGGGGCAGCCCTGAGTCTACAGTGTGGTACTTGTGTCCTTATTAAAAAAAGAAAGCAAAAGAAAAGGGATGTCTTTGCTGATTCTGATGTTTAGCTTTCAAAGAACTGGAGAAGTTTTAAAGATTTTTCCCTTCAGTGACTGGAGGACTTTCTATGTATTTGTTTTTCCTACTTGGCTGGACGTTGCCCAGGCTCAGTAGGGTACACAGCACAGAGGGAAAGTCAGCACCAATCTTCAGTTTGCTCTGGCTTTTGTCCTATTTCCAAGGATCATTTACAGTGCGAATTGGTTAAATCTTTCCTCCTTAGCAAACAAATTTCTAAGCCTACCTTGGAGGAACAAGATGTAAGATTTGTGAAAGTTCAGTCTAACTGCAGAGGTCAAATGGAGTCTTTCGGTCTTGATGATGATAAAAACCGAAGTCCTGAATACAATAAGCAAATCTCATTGGCAATAGAAGTATACGGAGAAACTCAATGTATTACTTTAACTCTGAGCTGTTGTGAATATCATATACCATTGGCTTAATACCTTTAGCAATATTTAAATTGTATCTACTTGAAATATCAGGAGAAAGTAACAGCACAGCTAATATTTTTAAATCTTTAGGTAAACTATGGCCATTGGGAACAGACACTAATGTACAGAAAATATATGAAGTGTTGAGACTGTGTCCTTGAGTTTCATGTCCTTTGTGGGCATAGAGTTCAGGAAGCCAAAAGACAGCGGATTCTGAACTTGTGGAATCTCTCTACGGGATTGCACTCTGCACACTAGGTCATGTCTGGGGGTGGTGATTGAGCTCCGAGTGCACGCCCCATGGTGGACCACTGGCTTTGCTCATCTAGTGCTGCTGTCTGCTTCCCTGTTTGCAGCTCAGTGATTGCCTTGTGTTTGTGTTTTCCTTGCTACAGATGGGCAGAAGAAAGTTCAAGAGGAATTTGATATCGATATGGATGCACCAGAGACAGAACGTGCAGCTGTGGCCATTCAGTCTCAGTTCAGAAAATTCCAGAAGAAAAAGGCTGGGTCTCAGTCCTAGTGGGAGAGCCCCTCCCTAACCCACCTGAAGACACCCAATTCAACCATCATCTGTCAAAAAATTAAAAAGACAACACCCTAAAGAAAAGTCATTCACACATGATACACTCACACACAGCAAACCTAAAATGCATGTACAGAAGCCCATGATATTTATACCCTCATAGGAAGGTGTAGACAATGAAATTGTGTGTAGCTTAATCTCCATGTTTAGCTCCCTTATCTTTCCTCCTGCAGCCATCTTCCTTGATGTTGTAGTAAAATGGAGTTGAGTTGAGTGATTCACATGTCTGCCTTCGTCTCTTTCTTTATATCAATCTGGGAAGTTACCCAGTGTTCGAGGTGACTGCAGGCCAGATGTCTGTTTTCTTCTTTTCTTAAGAGTTAGAGATGTAACACGGTGCCTTCTGTTAGCTTTTGTGCTGTGAATGAGTGATCCCTTCTCAGCCGCGCCTGTCTCATTTGGAGAATACCAACCGCTGCCCACTTATAACGATATATCATCCTGTGGTGCCAAAGCATCAGAAGTTTCACTGGGGAATTATGACTCATTTGGGAGAACAAAAAGGGGATGGGGGATACATCTGTGTTTGGAATGTCACCCAGATTGACTCAGCAGGCCCATTTCAGATCTCTGAAGGGGACGCCCCATATCGTTGGGGCCATTCTGCCTCTCACCTGCAGTTCTCTGCACCTGTGAGGCTCCAGGATGCAGGTGTGTTCTCTAGTCTCCCCACCTCCTCTATGCTCCACACTGTGATTTGCCACCTGAAAGGGTTATTTATCACAACGTGCAATTTGGAGAAGCTGTCTGGCTTCCCTCCCACCCCATCTTCTCCCCTGCAAACTTCACAAGTAAATTGCTTCACACACCCCAAATAGGTTCCATAGGCAGTGAGGAGAGGTCTTTACATGGAGAGGACAGCTCCACAGAGTCAAGAGCCATCAGCTGGGCATGTGCCTGACTTGGGGCCACAGTTGGCAAGAATCCCTGACCCCTGAGTTGCTCATAGCCATTGTTTGAGCATTGCCAGGTGAGAGCCTGATGTAGAAGTTGCATCTCTTCAATATCCTGAGGTGGCCCGTGACAGCACCATGTATACCGTGGGGCGTGGCATTTCTTCCCTTGCTGGTTCCAGCCAAAGATCAAGGTGGGAGTGAAGATGGTGGAAAAAGGAAGGAAGAATGGTGATGTATGTGCGTGTGTGTGTGTGCACACGTGTGCCTGGCTGTGTGAGCATAATGTGTGGTGGAAGCGAGGCGTGGGCAGGGCAGTGACCGGGGGTGGAGGTGACGTGGTTCCTCTGGCAGGGCCGGATTTGTTGTCACAATGGCACCGGCAGAGAAAGATCGGTGCACTTGGGAGATTTACTGTCTCAAGACATCCCTCTGAAAATGTATTTATTGTCCTGTGTAAGAAAATCCCTTCCTGCAGATGACTCCCTGTGGCTTTTAGGGACAGGGGAAACTCGTGGGTTTCTGTGGTCGATTTCCAATCAGCAGAGAGGTAAATAGGATCACTTCAGCACAACCGGCCAGCGCTGGCTCTGTGAGGCTCTCGATGGTGTAGTTCCCACTGAAGAGAGGACAGCAGAGTGAAGAGCTTCCTGAGACAGCGTGGACACAAATGCCACAGAAATTAGGTGGATCGCTATGTCATCTTCTTTGGAGTTCCCAAAGCTACCAGTGTAAAATAAGCCGGGGACAAAACAACTGCTTACCTGACTCAGGTGAATTCCACCACATCCTGTCTTTCCAGCACCCTATTGTTCCCTCATCCTCTCAACATTTCACATAAAGTGGTGGGGTCTCTTCTTACTGGGTGTGATCTGGTCCTGATGGCCAGTGGGGCCTTTGCCAGCTCTGGCTCCTCTGGAAGCTAATCTGGTTGATAACCAGGATGCTCCCTCTAGAAGGGTTCTGCATACAAAGCAGAAAATCCTGATGCAGTGATTCTTCCCCAGCCTTCCCGAGGGACTTGGGAGCACCCCTTCAGTAACAATGGCCCCCGGGAGGCAGGAAGATGAGAGTGGGTGGGGTGGGGTGTGACATCGGAGAGACCCCTCCACAATATGCCTCTCCCATAATGATCATAGGACACGGGTATAACTGGCTTGGTTTAAGCCACAGGGATGAATTTAATTTTTCACTTCCCAGGTGGATTTTTGAGGGTCTTGAACTCCAGCAAACAGCAGGGGAAAGACTCCAAATGTGCCCCCCTCAGTATGAGAATTGGGCATGCTGAGTTTATGGCCATTTGGAGCCAGGAGGAGGAAAAGTGGCTTCTGGTTCCGGGCCCTGGAGGACCTTCCCCTCCTGTGGACTGTAGTAGTCATCCCAGAGACAAGGAAGAGACTTGAGCAGGTGTGCCGCAGGTGCCAGCAATTTGGAGCACCACTAATTCAATTTTGCTTCACTCATATTTGTTGAACTCCTCCTGAGAGGAATATGCGGCTGCTGTTTAAGCCACCTAGTCTATGGTATTTCATTACAGCAGCCCAAGCAGACTAAGACTGGACATGACAGAGTGACCAAGGGACTCCACCTGGATCATTCATAATTTGAGTTGGAAGCAAGTGAAATCTCCTAAATGTGACATTCATGTGAATCTTCACCTTAAACACAAGTCCTAAATAGGCTGTAACTCTAAACACTTTCTCCCTCTTCAATATCCTCTTACAATTATACTAATTTATCCAGGTTGATCTTCAGGGTATATAAAATCTGTGCATTCACAGGTACAATAAGAGGCCCACAAGACTTGAAAAAAGATGACCCTATGAAGTTAAAGTCAATCCACCCAAAATAAATGAACTATGCACATGACCACGCGCCCCCCCATGAGATGGCCTCTCTCTGTTACTGCTGAGACGGAAATAATGCCCAAGCCTCCTTTGAAATACAGGATGGATTATAGGAAGACAAGATGAGAAAAAAGGAAGGAGTTAAAAGTAGTGGGAAAGGAGACAAAATGATTGTATTTACAGATGATAGGACTGTCTACCTGGAAGTGCAAAAGAATCTACTGAGAAATGATTGGAGATTATTTAGTTCAGTAGGATGAATAGTTACAGAGCTAAATATAGAGAAATTGGTAGCTCTCTTATATAACAGTAAAACCAACTACAGAATGCTTTAGGAAAAGATTCGACTTAGAAGGACAACAAAAACTACTCAGTATGTAGAAATAGAACAAAAATTAATGTGCTAGATCTTTATGAAGAAAAGTATAAAGCTTTACTGAAAGTCATAAAACACTATAAAGACAATAATATAAAAACATCAATTCTCCACTCCCCTCCCCAACCCCAGTTTATTTATAAATCTAACGTAATTCTGTCTGCCCATGGATTTCTTTTCTTGGATTTTCTATTCTTGGATGTCTGTGAGATCTGAATATTTCTTTTTCCTTTCTTTTCTTTTTTTTTTTTTTAGCTAGTGCAGGAGACCTCTAGGGGCAGACCTGTAGAGGGGGCCCTTTTGGCAGGCCAGGCTAGTGGGTCTGTTGGACAGGCCAGACTGACCCTTAGTGTCAGGGGGGCCCTTAGCATCAGGTCTGACCAGGGCATGCCTTAGGGGCAGGGGTGTCCTCAGCAGCAAGTCTGGCCAGGCTAAGGGTACCCTAGGCCTGGCCAGGCCAGGGGGGCTCTTAGTGGAAGGCCAGACCTGGCTAGGGGTGCTGTAGGGGCAGGTCAGGTAAGGCCAGGGGGACCCTAGGAGCAGGAGAGGCCAGTCTATGGGGGCCCTAAAGGCAGGCCAGGACAGTCCAAGGGGGCCCTAGAGGCAGGTCAGGCCAGACCAGGGGGGACTTAGAGGCAGGTTAGGCCAGGCCAGGGGGTCCTAGGAGCAGGCAAGGGCAGGGAGGCTCATATCAGAGGAGGCCTTTACTGGCATAGGGGGCTTTTAGCAGCTAGGAGGCCCTTAGAGGCAGGCCAGGACAGGGTGGTCCTTAGCATCAGGGTACCCTCATTGGCATGATGTCCTTACTGGCAGGCCAGGCTAGGGGGCGCTAGTGGGTGCTGGGGGCACTAGGGGCAGGTTGGGCCCAGGGGGCCCTTAGTGACAGGCCCATCCAGGTCAGGGGGGCCCTTAGTGGCAGGGTACCCATAGTGACAGGCTGCTCTTAATGACAGATCAGGTTAGAGGTCCTACGGACAGGCCATGTCAGGGGGGCCATATGGCAGGCCAGGTCATGGGACCTCCTAGATGCAGTCTTCAGTCCAAATTTCAGAAGAGTGGAGGGGAAAGGATGTGCTTGTCAGGATTTAAACTTGGTGCTTTAACCAACACCCTGAATAACAGTGGGACATCAATGAGAGGCTTCCTTGCCTCACCTGGTGCAGATTGGATGGAGCACCCGGGCTGCTACAGAAGTATCAGGAGTGAACTCCACCTTGTAGTCCAACCATCTGTAGGGTCCTGCCCTTTCCCTCTTGGTCTGAGATGGATCACCACTGCATCCAGGTCCAGCTGCAGGAAGGGGACAAGGTGATGGATGACTGGGAGGATGGACAGAGAGGGACAGTACAGTCTCTAACACATGGGCCTCTCTTGTGGCCTAATTTAGGTAGATGGGTATGTGTACGGCCTGAGTTCCCTAGATGGTTGACACCTGTGCACTTCTCTGGTGCTGCATGGCCAGGGTACAGGTGACTGGTGTGGCAGCAGAGGGTCTCTGTGCCGACCCACATGTTCCAGCACTCACCCTTCCAGTTAATGCTGATGCTTCTCCTGGTCTGCATGCAGGACAGCTGGAAGTGACCTGTGTGTCTGCACTCAGCACGATCCCCAACCAGTGCCCAATGGGACCTGTAGGATAAACATCCCAGCTCCCTTGCTCCTTGGCTGAGGCTGCTCCGTTCTGCCTCCCAGAGCTTCCCGGGGTGGCAAGCCCAGGTCACACGGAGCTCACTGCTCGAGATCCAGTCTTTACAGACTTTGCTCCAGATCCCTTCTCACATCCCCACTTCCCTCCCGGTCCCCCCTCGGATGACCTCCCAAGTAAGCCACATACATCCAAATCCTTGTCCCAGGTTTGCTTCTGGGGGAACCTGACCCAAGACATATGGCAAGGGAGCTGTTGGGCATTTTAGTTAAGGCTCCAGGTTCCAAGAATTCTGGACCGTATGGGCCATCTGTTTTGTTTACATCATACTTTTCTCAACCTTCTTTTAAGAATCATCCTGTTAAGATCAAAATGGGCCAGAATGCCCTTAGCTTTTATCCACAAGAGCTGATTTCCTACCTTGATGGAAAAGCTTCCCTGTAAGGGCTAAGAATGGTGGAGTAGTGTGGTGTGACCGAGCTGCTTTGCATCAGGATCCATCTGAGTCCTGGAGATGGAAGATGAGAGAGATGTGGTCTCTCCTCTCCCTGGAAGGTGCCATCCAATGTGAGATTTAGGATGTAAATACATGGAAAGAGCATGAGAGAGGAATGCAATATGTGTCGCAGTGGAGCTCAGGTTTATGGAAAAGTTAATGTGTCCTTCAGAAATGGGGAGGTCTTCATGAGCAGGCTGGGCTGCTGGAAGCTTTTAGGGGTGGGCCGGACAGGTGGAGGGAGGAGAAAGGACCACCCAAGAATGAGGGTCACAATGTCCATTACAAGACCCACATTTCTGCCTCAGCCTCACTCACTTGATCACAGGAACTTCAGCCATGAAACCCTCTCTGCTGGTACCTTGAGGTTGCACGTGAACATTCCCTGTGATTTTCTAGAATGGTAGGACATGAATTTCAGGTCACTTCAGGGATGTTGCTTTCTTTGAGTTATGACTTGGTGCTTAGGTCTCTGGGACACACGGCTGTCTGAGATCTGCTCCTGCAACACGGGTTAAAGCAGAGGTGTGCTCTCTACAAATGTGCACCCCGTTCACCCCCCAGCGATGCTCCCCATTACCAGGACTGTCTGCATCTTCCTTGTTGTTTGTTGAAGCTCCCTCTGCACTGACCTGTTTGGTCCAGTCTTACTTACCTCCAGGCCCCCTGCCTTTGGGGTAATTGCTTTCCAGGGGGCTCCCTGACACCTTCTTACAGTTCTTCTCTGGTGGACACAGCTCTCTGCCATCCTGGCTGTGGAGAAGCTGGATCTGCAGCCTGCACACACACGAGCCTTTCTCCCCAAACCTATGCCACTTCGGGACGATGGAAAGTGATTTCAGTGAAGATCAGTTCCAAGTGGGATGAGATTGATTGCACCGTGGCCCGCAAAATTTTCCAGAGTCCCGTCTTCACTCTATTCTTATAGTTTCTAAGCCCCAGGCGAGGCTGTGATTTCCACATTTTCGTAATGGGCAGTCTAAGAAGCTGAGTCACCATTCAGATGGATGACGTCATCTTTATCCTGCTTTAAACCGGACACCCGGTCTGGATTGAGTCAGTCCTGGGGTGTGCCTCGTGGCTTCCTCTGGCCTGGGGCCACACTCTCTCTCAATCTGAGGTCTCTCAGGAAATCAGGTCAGTGTCTGTCCATGGGTTCATAGACTCTACCGCTCTGTTTTGTAATAAGAAGTGGGATAGTCTGAGGCAGCAGTAACTCCAGTAGGTTGCAGGGATAAGATGGACAAGCAGGACTTTGTGTGGGTCACTCTGTCCCAAACCCAAATTCACCAGAAAGGTCCAGAACTTGATACACTGCTGAGGGTGAGGGGCTGGTATTGCCCACTTCCTCCTTCCCTGCTATTCCGGTTGCTCTTCCTTTCTGTCTCATCCAGACCTCTAGACCCCTAATAACAGTTGCATCACTCAGGAGAATTGATGCTGCTGTAACAGGCAAGGCCTGCATCTCCCTGGTCTGATTCACAAGAAGTGTGGTCTCACTCCCGCCAAGTCTGATGCTCATCATGCAGGTCCCCTGCAGCTCCGCACCTGGGAGTGACGCGGGCTGCCTGCTCCTGCCCTCGACTGACTGCATGTCAGGCCACTTGCTTCTGAGAGAGGGAGCTCGGATGGTTATATGGTGTGCTCATTTCCTGGGACGGCCACAACACACTGCCACACCGCGTGGCTTAAACAACAGAAATGTATTCTCTCGTAGTTCTGGAGGCCGCAAGTCTGAAATGAAGAAGTTGGCAGGGTTGGTTCCTTCCAGAGAAGCTGAGAAGAATCTGTTCCTTGCCCCTCTCCAGCTTCTGGTGGCTGCCAGTGATCCTTGGCACCCCTCAGCTTATAGAGACGTGACTGCAACCTCTGCCTCCATCTTCACATGGCCTTCTTCTGTGTCTGTGCATACCTTCTCTATGCATGTATGTACATGTGTAAGTATGTATGTATGTAAGTACGTATGTATTGCCTCTTATAAGGACACCTGTCATTGGATTTAGGATCTGCCCCAAATCCATGATGATCTCATCTTCCAATCCCTAACTGATTTACATCTGCAAAAACTCTTTTTCCAGATAAGGTCCACTTCGTAGGTGTTGAGGGTTAAGACTTTTGGGGTGCTGCTATTCAACCCATGACAGACAATTTATTTTATTGTCAGGCCTAGAGGTGGTACACATGCCCCCCACATTCCACTGGCCAGATCCCATGCTGTGGCACAGCCTTGGTTGCCAGGGTGCTGGGAAAGATAGTCTTCCTATTTGCCCAGAGGGAGAAACTGGAGATGGTGAGCGCCCCCCACCCCCAGGTCTCTGACATAGTGGCTAATGCTTAAGGAGCACTTCCTCTGTGCCTGATGCCCTGCTAAGGAATTTGCAAGGACTATCTCATTTTAATCCTTACAAGAAGCCTCTGAGGTAGGCACTCTTAGCTATCCAATTTTCAGATAAATAAACAGAGGCACAGAGGCACTTGGCAAATTCCCCCAGGTCATTGTAAATGGAGAAACCACTGTTTCCATCCCAGAAGACTGTTTTCAAAGCCTGTGCCTTTTGTGCCTAGAGGACACTGCCTCTAAACGCACTAACCCCTGGACACTTGTCCTGTGGACACAGTTGTCACCCTTCCCCACCTGCCCTCAGTCTGTTCTTAGACCTTCCTTTATTCATCATTGGGGCTGAGCCGGCTGGAGCTAAGTGCTTACTGAGTGCAGCCTCTCGTCTGAAGTGCTCTTTCTTCCACCCTGGCGAGCGTCCCAGTTCCCTCCCCTACCCCCAGTGACTTGTTCAAGGACACATCAAAGACTGAAGATGTAGCCAAAGCTCTTACCTTATAGTCCAGAAACTGGATGGCACCAATTGACAGGCACGACAGTGCAGATATTTCAAGCTGACAGAAGCAAATGTCGACAAGTCTGTCTGCCAAAGGAGAGAAGCTGGCTGGGGGGAGTCTGGTGTGTATTCCTCAAGCACAACTATTGACTTTTGAGTGAGAGGATACTGCAGATTTATTTCTATTTTGGATGCTCCTAGAACTGTATTTCAGCAACTCTGGCAGAATCTACATCAAGCTGCAAAACATCAATTGGTAGCTTGTTAGAAGCAGATCCAAACTACGTTGTTCGAACAGAGCGATACAGCGTATTCGTTACCAAGAAGGCATCACATCCACGGCATGTGGAGAAGCGGGGACCGGGGTTACTCTCTCTCTCCCAGCTACCCATTCTGCTCTGGAAAATTTTCTTCTGGCTTGCAAAAGACCAAAGGAAACAAGCTTGTGTGATTTTGCACTTCATTACTGATTATTGATCCAGATCTACCTTGCACACATAGCAGATAAAACATAAATATCTGTTGAAAGAAATAAAGAACTGGAGGGGATGAGTTTCTAAAAGGAATCAAAGAAAGGCAGAGAGGCTGGAAGGGAAGAGAGAAGAGGAACAGAATAAGTGGGTGGGAAAGAAAATAATTTCCCTCTGGCTTGATTCTGAGGTAAGATGAAGCATTTTCCACCATGCCCCTGACAGGTGCATAATTAGGGGATAATCTTGTCTGCTAAAAGTTCTGCTATGTCTACTTTCAGTTTCCGCAGATGCAGTAGATTTCATTCTAGGAGCTGGATAGCTGTGGTCAGTCCTTGAGGGGTGTGGGGACACCTGGGGGCACAAGTTGGACCCCCGTTCACTTTGCACCTATGTACAAGTCATCATACCAATTTCATGAGGACACAGAGTGAACTAGGCACAAACTGTTCTTGCAGGTCTGCTTCAGTTAGGTATAAGGTATGATCATCTGTCTGCAAGGAATTTGATTTTTAACGGAGGTGACAGGAATGCCCACCAATAAAGTGAAAGTGGTAAGTTCTTTAAGAGTCAGATAGAAGAAAAATGGGAAGGGAGAGAGACTGATTTCAACCAAGAGATACTTAATGGAGACGGATGGGTCTTGAAGAAAGCACAGAACTTGAACATCTGGAGACAGGGACAAGGACATCCCAGGAAGGGCAGACACACAGGCAAGAAAAGCTTATTTTGGGGAATAGCAACACTTCCAACTTGGGAAAGGCACAGGGAGCTTGGAGTGCTGGGGTGGAATTGGAGCCTGAAGAGGCAGGTTAGGGCCAGGCCAGGTTAGAGGTGGCTGGCAGCTCACCAGCCTGTCTTCCTTTTCTTGGGAATAGAGGATTGACACTTGTCAGCCTTGCTGGCAGTTAGATATGGCCATGTGACTGGGTCCCAACCACAGAGACCGCAGTGTGGAAGCCACGTGAGCCACTTTCAAACTAAGCGCATTGAAGAAACATTGCTATTGTGGCCCTCCGCTCTCTTTTGCTTTCATAGCCAGAAGGGAGAGGGCCACTAGGGTGACTTTGGAACGGGCTTAAGGTGGCTGCCACTGACTGAATATTTGTGTCCCCCAGAATTCCTATGTTGAAACCTAATCCCCAATGTGCAGGTATTTGGAAGTGGGGACTTTGCAGGTGATTAGATCATGAGGGTGGATCCCTCATAAATGGGATTAGTGCCCTTAAGAAAGGGACCTCAGAGAGACCCCTCACTCCTACCACGTAAGGACACATTAAGAAGGCTCTCAGCAGATACAGAATCTGCTGTACCTCGATCTTGTGTGCTGTGTCTGCAGATGTTCTGAATGCTCTCATCTTTTATCCTATTTAACTCTGGTACACCCTATGGAGTGGGCACTATGATTATCTCCATTTTAAGGATGTATTTAAAGCCATTGGTTGTAGTCTGCATTTAGGAATTTTAGCCTATGCATGCTTTTGCAGCTCTTTGAAACCATTTCTTAAAGCATGGTATTCACAGGATGGCTTAGGCTTTGTTTTCTCGATCATGTTCATCATGAGTCTCATGGACTTTTAGTTAATCTTGAATAATAGACCAGGGCATGTAACCATAAGCACATTTGTTTGCCAAAGGCAGACTTTCTAGCAAAGGGCTCCAGGGTGTCAATGTTTACTGTCGTGTATCTCTTGGAAGCTTGTGCAGCAACATCATTGCCTTGATAACTGTCTTTCATTATTATGACTCTTACTCTATTGATAAAATTGTTTAAAATAGAACAAAAGGGACATTTTGTTTGAGAAATAAAATTAGGTGCTTAGAGACCTCACCTACAGAAGAACAGAAAATTGATGGAGATGGTTTTCAAAACACAGTGTTGTGATCTGAGTGCTGAATTCCACCCCTACCCCCTCCACCTGCACGAATTCCCTCCACATCTACACAACCACTGACATGCACTGACCTTGCCCTTCCTCCACACTGCGACCTCCACCTCTGACCTCTCCGTTCATTCCTTCCCATCACCTCCATTTTCCCATCAGGCTCCTTTAGCCTCTGCCTCTAACTCAGCCTGATTTTGCCAGAGCACACATTCCCCTCCCCTCTCGATGCACTGCTTTTTCTGTTGTTAAATTTTACTTTAAAAAATGTTACCTCGATGTACAAGGCTTATAACAAAAACAGCAATGCTCTATCCCCACCCTTCCATCCCCATGTCCTGTTTCCCAGAGGAAACATCTTTCAACGTTTTCAACTGTTTTTTGGAGCATTTACCTCCATATTTCTTTCTTTTTTTTTTTTTAAATTTTATTTTGTCGATATACATTGTAGCTGATTATTGCTCCCCATCACCAAAACCTCCCTCCCTTCTCCCTCCCCCTCTCCCCCCCAACAATGTCCTTTCTGTTTGCTTGTCGTATCAACTTCAAATAATTGTGGTTGTTATATCTTCTTCCCCCCCCCCCCCGGTTTGTGTGTGTGTGTGTGTGTGTGTGTGTGCGTGTGTGTGTGTGTGTGTGTGTGTGACTTTATATATTAATTTTTAGCTCCCTCCAATAAGTGAGAACATGTGGTATTTCTCTTTCTGTGCCTGACTTGTTTCACTTAATATAATTCTCTCAAGGTCCATCCATGTTGTTGCAAATGGCAGTATTTCATTCGTTTTTATAGCTGAGTAGTATTCCATATTTCTAAAACATCCTTTAACAGCTCTTTCTTAATTTTTCAGATTCAGATATTGTGTGATGACTTCCGACATGAACATGAGGATTTACCCTCCTCCCTATCTATCATACCGTGTGCTCTCTCTCTTTCTCAACAAAGAGCACAGGTACAAAATAGTCCCAAGCCATGAGGCTTTTCCCCTAGAGCAGAAATTTCATCAAACCTCCAGGACATAGCACAGAGCCCCACGATGGCCTCAACATATGAAGAAATGATTCTTCCTGAGGCTTGGAAAGTCTCATGATTTAGTTCTGCTATGACCTCTCACTAGGAAGCAACGCATTTATCCGGGTTTACAGTTTGCTACTTTCCTGAAATCCTGCCTCTTCTTTGCAGAAACTGAGACAGGAAGTGGCCTCTGCTATTGCATGTTTTATTATGTTCTAAGAGAAATGTTCAGGTAGACCTTCTTAAAGATGTAGTTGTAATAAGAGCCACTCTGTACTGAGCATTAAATAGATCCTCCCTCATATACCTAAGTGGATTTTCTTTTATAGATCATTTGATGGGAAATGTAAAATAGAGAATCATGAAGATAAAAGTAAGAAACTACTATCAGTTGAAGACAATCCCAAATGAATATTACAAAGCTCTGATACTATCATAAAAACCTACAGAATGAAAAATGGTTTGATACACTAAAATTCTGTTCAAATGTATCTGTTCTGAGCCCAAGCCAGTCCTCATCAACCAGACAGGCCTGAGAGCTGCTAGGCCAACACGCCCTGAGTCAGCCATGCTGGAACAGGCAGGCGCTACAGGACCCCCAGCCCAGGACAGTCGCCACTTCCCAGAGAGGCCTGAGAGCCACCAGGCCCACACACCCCCAAGTCAGCTGCACCGGAATAGGCAGGCTCTGCATGCCGTGGGACCCCCAGCCCAAGCCAGTGCCCACTGCCCAGAATTGGCAGTCCCTTTGGGATCCAGGCCAGTCATCAGGGTGGAATGAGTGGACTGTGATACCCCCTGCCACAATGACTATACACCAAAGGAAAGATACCAGAAATGTTAAAAATTAGGAAAGTACACCACCACCAAAGGAAATTAATAACTCTCAAGCTCTACATCCTATAGAACAGGAAGTCCTTGAAATGACTGACAAGGAATTTAGAGCAACAATTCTAAGGAAACTAAATGAGATACAAGAAAACTCAAACAACAAAATGAAATGAGAAAAAAAAAATACAGGACCTGAAAGAAGAAATGTACAAAGAAATCAATGCCCCAGAAAAGAACATAGCAGAGCTTGTGGAGCTGAAGGATTCATTCAATGAAATAAAAAACACAACAGAGGAATAAAGCATGATCAGGAAGGAGGGAAGGAAGAACCGTGTTAAATGCTCCTGATGGCTGGTTTCAAGATGGCGGTGGCTGCGGCGGTTGGCGCGGAGTAGTTGAGGTGGAAAAGGCGGCCACTGGGCCTCAGGCAGCCGGGAAACTTGTGGACCTTACTCTTGCCATCTCTTAAGGGAGGACTGCTGCTGCTGGCCGGTCATGGGGGGTGACTGCCACTTTGCCCCCGGCAGGAGAGGCTGCCTCATTTACAGGCAACAGCTTCGAAGTGTGGAGCAGGAAAAGAACTATTTCTTAGCTGCAAAAGCGAGTCTCGAAACAGGGAACACGGCGCCAGGGCTGCTGTGGATGCAGACAGGATCCCGGAGGCCGGGGCCACGCTGAAGGCGGCCAGCTGCCCTATTCAGGATTCGAGGTTTCAGGCCGGCATTAAAGAAGATTCCTGGGAGCGCCCGAGCCGCACCGCGACTGAACAGCCCGAGGCGGCAGTGGCCGAGAACGGGGAAGGCGGCAAACCAGAGGCAGATAGTGAGCGCCCGACCTGGCACAACCCTGTGAGTGACCCCTCGACCAGCCCTGTTTGGGGGGCTGACGCCCACCTGGCTCCCGCCTGCATCACCAGGCCACTCACTGCCCCAGAGCTGCCTCCATTTTCCCAGGTGCTACCAGCTCCGCCCGACTCAGCCGTCACTGAGCCGTCCCACTTGCTTGGCCCGGCGCAGGGCTTTCTGGAGCCTGCGGGCCGGCCTCCCCTCCCACTCCCTCCGTGGTTCTCTGGCGGGTTGGTGGTGTGGGGCGTCCCCGGCCAGTGTCTGGAGGGCAAGGAAGTACAGGCGGGCCGACTGTCACTCCACCACACCCTGGACTCCGGCCCCGGTAAACTTCCTGTTACTGGGAGGCAGATACCATCCCTTCGGCCACCAGTTCGGAAAAAAGCCTAACCAATTTCTAGTTGCGAATAGTGTGGTAGGAGAGTTCCCAGGTCCGCTTGAACCTGCTGGAGAGCTGGCTGCAGGCGGGTGCTAGACTCGGTTTATACCAGGGGGATACAAAGGTGAACAAGTCCTGAGAAAGATCTACACAGTGCTACAAAGGTACCCAGAGCGACTGGTCGTCTGTGCCTAGCAGAAACCTGGTAGACTTCCTGGGCGAGGCGGTGCCGAGCAGCGTCTTGAAGGCCCAGCTGATAGACGAGGGGTGCAGAAGACACGCCCCAGCCCAGCACAGTGCGCACAGAGTGGGGAGACGTGCGGCCAGGGAGGCGGAGACTCGACAGAAACCACACACCCTGTGGGGTCGCCACTGCACGATCCCACAGCCTGGGCCAGAGCACACGGAACAGGGAGAAGTCCTGCACAGGAAGTGAAAGCTCAACAGCGATCACACACCCTGTGGTACGTGATCCACCAGCCCAGCAGAGTCCAAGCTGACCAGAAAGGTGGCTCCCCGGAGAAGCCCAAGACCCGAGGCAACCACACACACAAGGCACTAGAGGCCAACTGAGCAGCCACGGAGGTAGCCATACGAAATTGGCAACCACAGCAACATCCTAGTTAGTCATTAGTCTCAAACCGGTGGACTGTGAAACCCCCTGCCACAATGAATAAACATCAAAAAAAAGATACCAGAAATACCAAAAATCAAGAAAGTACACCACCAAAAGTTAATAAATCTCAAACTCTAGATCCTATAGAACAAGAAGCCCTTGAAATGACTGACAAGGAATTTCGAGTGATAATTCTAAGGAAACTGAATGAGATACAAGAAAACACAGCTAGACATCATGATGAAATGAGGAAAAGTATACAGGATCTGAAAGAGGAAATGTACAAGGAAATCAATGTCCTGAAAAAAAATGTAGCAGAACTTGCTGAACTGAAGAAATTATTCAGCGAAATAAAAAACACAACGGAGAGTTTAACCAGCAGGCTTGTTGTCGAAGTTGAAGAGAGAACCTCTGAACTAGAAGATGGGCTGTTTGAAATAACACAAGCAGACAAAAAGAAAGAAAAAAGAATCAAGGACATTGAAGAAAATCTGAGATAGATATCAGACAACCTTAAGCACTCAAATATCCGAGTCATGGGTATTCCAGAAGGGGAGGAAAATGGAGATTCCATTGAAAACCTATTCAACAAAATAGTGGCAGAAAACTTCCCAGGTATAGGAAAAATCACAGATCTTCAGATCCAGGAAGCTCAACGATCTCCAAACGTATTCAACCCAAAAAGGCCTTCTCCAAGACATATTATAGTCAAATTGGCAAAACTCAGAGACAAAGAGAGAATCTTAAAAGCTGCAAGAGAGAAGCATCAAATCACCTATAAGGGAGCCCCAATCAGGCTAACATCAGACTTTTCATCACAAACCCTAAAAGCTAGAAAGGTATGGGATGATATATTCAAAATACTAAAAGACAGAGATTGCCAGCCAAAAATACTCTACCCTGCAAGGCTATCCTTCCGAAATGAAGGGCAAATAGTATATTTCTCAGACAAACAAAAACTGCGGGAGTTCACTACCACACGACCACCCTTACAAGAAATTCTCAAGGGAGTACTGGGTATGGTTCCTGAAAAATAGCTACCACTGCCATAAAAATCCCAGAAAAATCAAAACCCACTAGTATAATAAAAATGGCATTCATGAAGAGAAAACAAACAAACAAAAACGCTATCTACAACCTAAGGAACCAACAAACACAGAAACCAAACAGTAAATCAGAAAGCAAGGAACAAAAGACACCTAAGACAACCAAACAACCAATAAAATGCTAGGAATAAATCAACACCTTTCAATAACAACTCTTAATGTAAAAGGCTTAAATTCCCCAATCAAAAGACACAGACTGGCTGACTGGATCAAAAAGGAGGACCCAACTATATGCTGCCTACAAGAGACCCACCTCACCCATAAAGATTCACATAGACTAAGAGTGAAAGGATGGGAAAAGATTTACCATGCAAGCAGAAAAGAAAAACAAGCTCGAGTAGCTATTCTTATATGTGACAAAATAGACTTTAAACTAAAAACTATAAAAAGAGACAATGAGGGACACTACTTAATGATAAAAGGACTGATCCATCAAGAAGACATAACAATCATAAATATGTGCGCACCCAATGTTGGAGCAGCCAGATTTATAAAACAAACTCTATTAGACCTGAAGAAGGAAATAGACACTAATACCATAATAGCAGGGGACCTGAACACCCCACTGTCAATATTAGACAGATCATCTAGGCAAAGCATCAGTAGAGAAACACAAGATCTAAACAATACTCTAGACCAATTGGAATTGGCAGATATCTACAGAACATTCCATCCAACAACCTCAGAATATTCATTCTTCTCATCAGAACATGGATCATTCTCCAGGATAGATCACATATTAGGTCACAAATCAAGTCTCAACAAATTCAAAAAAATTGGAATTATCCCATGTATTTTCTCAGACCACAATGGATTCAAACTAGAAATTAATAACAAACGGAACTCTGGAAACTATACAAACACATGGAAATTAAACAGCATTCTACTTAATGACATATGGGTCCAAGAAGAAATCAAGCAGGAAATCAAAAAATTTATTGAAACTAATGAAAACAATGATCCATCATACCAAAACCTGTGGGATACTGCAAAAGCAGTATTAAGGGGGAAATTTATTGCATTAAATGCTCACTTCTGAAGAATGGAAAGATGGCAAGTGAGCAACCTAACACTTCACCTTAAAGAACTAGAAAAACAAGAACAATCCAAACCTAAAGTTAGCAGACGGAAAGAAATCATTAAGATCAGAGCAGAACTTAATGATATTGAAACCAAAAAAAAATACAAAAGATCAATGAATCAAAAAGTTGTTTTTTTGAAAAGATAAATAAAATTGACAAACCATTAGCATGGCTAACAAAAAAAAACAGAAGAGAGAAGACTCAAATAACAAAAATTAGAAATGAAAAAGGCGATATTATAACTGATTCATCTGAAATACAAGGAATCATTCGAGACTACTATAAACAACTATATGCCAACAAATTTGAAAATCTGGAGGAAATGGATAAATTTCTGGACACACACAAGCTCCCAAAACTGAACCATGAAGACGTAGAAAATTTGAACAGACCGATAACAATAAAGGAGATTGAAGCTGTTATCAGAAGGCTCCTAACAAAGAAAAGCCCAGGACCAGATGGATTCACAGCAGAATTTTACCAAACACTCAAAGAGGAATTGACACCGATTCTTTACAAACTATTCCAAAAGATTGAAACAGACACAAATCTCCCAAACTCATTCTATGAAGTAAACATCATCCTGATACCAAAACCAGATAAAGATATAACCAAAAAAGAAAACTACAGGCCGATATCCTTGATGAATATAGATGCAAAAATCCTCACTAAAATACTAGCAAACAGAATACAGCAATACATACGTAAAATTATTCACCATGATCAAGTGGGATTCATCCCAGGGATGCAAGGTTGGTTCAACATACGTAAATCAATAAATGTGATACACCATATCAATAAACTCAAACACAAGGACCATATGATCATCTATATAGATGCTGAAAAAGCATTTGATAAAGTTCAGCACTCATTCATGACAAAGACCCTCTATAAGTTAGGTATAGAGGGAAAGTATCTCAACATAATTAAAGCCATATATGCCAAACCCACTGCCAATATCATCCTGAATGGGGAAAAGCTGAAAACTTTTCCTTTAAGAACAGGAACTAGACAAGGATGCCCACTCTCACCACTCCTATTCAACATAGTGTTGGAAGTACTAGCCAGAGCAATCAGAGAAAAGAAGGAAATAAAGGGCATCCATATTGGAAAAGATGAAGTCAAACTGTCCCTGTTTGCAGATGACATGATCCTATATATCGAACAGCCTAAAACCTCTACAAAAAAACTGTTGGAATTGATAAATGATTTCAGCACAGTAGCAGGATACAAAATCAACACACAAAAATCCACAGCATTTCTTTTCTCCAGAGTGAACATGCAGAACGAGAAATCAAGAAAACCTGCCCATTTACAATAGCCACCAAAAAAATAAAATACTTAGGAATTGAGTTAACCAAGGAGGTAAAAAATCTCTACAATGAGAACTACAAATCACTGCTGAGAGATATTATAGAGGATACAAGAAGATGGAAAGATGTCCCATGGTCTTGGATTGGAAGAATCAACATAGTGAAAATGTCCATACTACCCAAAGTGATATACAAATTCAATGCAATCCCCATCAAAATTCCAAAGACATTTTTCTCAGAAATGGAAAAAACTATCCAGACATTTATATGGAATAATAAAAGACCATGCATAGCCAAAGCAATGCTGAGCAAAACAAATAAAGCTGGAGGCATAACACTACCTGACTTTAAGCTATACTACAAAGCTATAATAACCAAAACAGTATGGTACTGGCATAAAAACAGACACACTGATCAATGGAATAGAATAGACAATCCAGAAATCAACCCACACACTTACTGCCATCTGATCTTTGACAAAGGCACCAAGCCTATTCACTGGGGAAGTGATTCCTCCTCAGCAAATGGTGCTGGGATAACTGGATATCCATATGCAGGAGAATGAAACTATACCCATACCTCTCACCATATACAAAAATCAAGGATTTAAATATACACCCTAAAACAATAAAACTTCTGAAAGAAAACACAGGAGAAACACTTCAGGAAATAGGACTGGGCACAGACTTCATGAATACGACCCCAAAAGCACGGGCAACCAAAGGAAAAATAAACAAATGGGATTATATCAAAGTAAAAACCTTCTGCACAGCAAAAGAAACAATTCACAGAGTTAAAAGACAACCAACAGAGTGGGAGAAAATATTTGCGAAATATACATCTGACAAAGGATTAATATCCAGAATATATAAGGAACTCAAACAACTTTACAAGAAGAAAACAAGCAACCCAATTAAAAAATGGGCAAAAGAGCTAAGTAGGCATTTCTCTAAGGAAGATATACAAATGGCCAACAGACATATGAAAAATGCTCAACATCACTCAGCATCTGGGAAATGCAAATCAAAACCACACTGAGATACCACCTAACCCCAGTTAGGATGGCTAAAATCCAGAGGACTCTAAACGATAAATGCTGGCGAGGTTGTGGAGAAAAAGGAACTCTCATACATTGTTGGTGGGACTGTGAAATGGTGCAGCCTCTATGGAAAATGGTATGGAGGTTCCTCAAACAATTGCAGATAGATCTACCATATGACCCAGCTATCCCACTGCTGGGAATATACCCAGAGGAATGGAAATCATCAAGTCGAAGGTATACCTGTTCCCCAATGTTCATCGCAGCACTCTTTACAATAGCCAAGAGTTGGAACCAGCCCAAATGTCCATCATCAGATGAGTGGATACGGAAAATGTGGTACATCTACGCAATGGAATACTACTCAGCTATAAAAATGAATGAAATACTGCCATTTGCAACAACATGGATGGACCTTGAGAGAATTATATTAAGTGAAACAAGTCAGGCACAGAAAGAGAAATACCACATGTTCTCACTTATTTGTGGGAGCTAAAAATTAATATATAAATTCACACACACACACACACGCACACAAAAAAATACCGGGGGGGTGGGGGAAGAAGATATAACAACCACAATTACTTGAAGTTGATACGACAAGCAAACAGAAAGGACATTGTTGTGGGGGAGGGAGGAGAGGGAGGAGGGAGGGAGGTTCTGGTGATGGGCAACAATAATCAGCCACAATGTATATCGACACAATAAAATTAAGAAAAAATAAGTTAATAAAAGAATAAATAAAACAGAAATATAAAAAAAATTTCAAACAACAAATGAGAAAATTAAGCCTTATTTCTCTTGGATGAGATTTAGTATTTACTTTGTCAAAAGGAGGTGGAACCTTCCTAGCTTCCAGAACTGTGAGAAATAAAATTAATTGTAGTTTTCCCCCCCAAAGACGTATTTTTCTCTCTGCATCACCTCTTTTAAAATTTCTTTGTTTTAAAATTTGTCTTTCCTCTCATGCTAGATAAGTGATTCTCAACTGGGTAGGGGTATGTGTGTGCAGATATTTCATTCTCAAGGGATACTTGGCAATATCTGGAAATATTTTTGGTTGTCACAACTGGGGTGGGTGCTACTGGCATCTAGTGGGTGGAGACCAGGGATGTTGTTAAGTACTTTACAATGCACAGGATAGCCTACAAAACAAGGAATCATCCAGCCCAAAATGTCAATAGTGCTGAGGTTGAGAAACCCTGTACTGCTAAATGCTTTTGTCAAATGTCTGCTTATCCTGGGCTGTCAGTCTATATGCAAAGTGCAGTGAATTCAAAAGTATCTGTGGGTAGGGCTAGTTGAGTGGTGGCTCCAAGGTGGGGAGGTTTGGCTGGGTCTTTCCATTGCTATGTGTAGATTGTTGTCAGGGCTCAAGAGAAATCCTCTAAGTTCCTCTAGTGTGTGTATGGAGGGGAAAGTCTGGCAGCCTCTATGCTTGAAACGTAGCAGGAAAAGGGAGCCAGGGATCTCCCTATTTAATGTGTAAACATTTACGTAATTCTCCTGACCTTAGCTGTGCCTGTATTTGTCTCTCCAGAGAATAAACTATAGCCTTCTGCGAGGTGGGGGCAGATAACTCTGGGATGTAACTACCCTTACACAGACTTTCAATCAATACTCCTGTCTTTGATGACACCTGCTCCCCTAAGCCCCCCTGAGCTCTAATGTCAGACCATCCTCTCTGTGGCTCATTCCTTCTTTCAGAGTTGACTCTGCTGGTTTTCCCAGTGCTGCCATACACCCTTCCCATCTCCTGAAACACCCATCCCACTGCCAGCTGCTCTCCAAAGTCTCAGCATATGATCTCACCTTCCATTTTACTGATAAGACTCAAGCCATTCCAACATAACCCCCTAACTTCATTCCTTTTGTGGACCACATTTCCTAGCCCCTGTCTATTTTCTTCCTCCCATTTATGAAGAAATATTTGTTCCCTTGTACAGGTTCACCATTTTCCTGTGTGCTGAATCACATCCCTTCTGATCTCTTCAGAAAAGCTCCACAACTTTACACCTTTTCTTGAATGTTCAGTTTCTTTCTCATCGCAGCTTCCTTTCTCCCTGTAAAAATACAGTTAGGTCTACTCTCTCTTTAAAACAAGCTCATCCCATGACACCAGCATTTCCCAAGACTCCTATCCTTCCCTTCACAGCCAATTTTCTTTTAAAAAATTGTCTACTTTTCTTGAAAGCACTTCCTCCCCTGGCACTTGTGAGCTGCCCTCACTTCTGTTTCTCCAGATGTCACCGATGATGATCTCGGCTTGCACCCTTCCAGAGGCAACTCCACGCTTCGTACCCTCTTGTCACTCTCCCTTCTCTCTGATGACTCCTTTTCTTCTTTTATTGGGTATTCCTCTTACTCCCGATCACTAAAGAACAGGAGAATCACTCAGGCTCTCCAGTCACCTTCATTTCTTCACTCTGGGATAATCTTATGTATACAAATGGCTTCTATTCAGTCGGCTCCCAAATCTCTACCACCAACTGCCTGGTGGAGCCTTTTAAGTACTCAGGCTCCATATAAGGTACACAAAGGGAAAGAGCCTTTGAGTTTAGATTATATTGACATATTAATCATATTTTTATCTTCTATATTTTATGATGCTTTGATATAATGGTGCCTGGAGAGACTGACACCCGCCTCCTCCCCGCCCCACCCCCACCTAGGGCTGGCTAGTTTCTAGAAATGGCACACATCTTCCCTACAAACAAAACTTTCATATGCAAACCAACCAATCCAAAGCCCATATCTCCACCACCTCCTTTATGTAAATCTCACACACCAAGCTAATATTTCCTCTGCCCTAAATCACTCCAAGGCCAGCTACTGGACAACTAGTGATCACCCCTATAGCCCAGAGCCTACCAAAATCATTCAAGCTTGCTCAAGCTTGCCTGCCCCGCTTCCCCCAATTCATCCAGGGGAAACCACAGTCAGGTCTCTGGGCTGCTTTCCCCACACTCCTTCCGCCTCCTGACTGTCCCTGGTACTTCCTCATGTGGCCCTACACCGTGTGGTGTGCTCCTGTCTCTTGGGAAATATGAGAAGTAAAACTTCTTTTGATGGCATTGGCCATCACTCTGTGTCATCACTCAGTCCTCTCTACAAATTAAATTCTGGGTACAACTGAAGCAGTGGGGAAAATAAAAATGGAAGTCAAAATACTGCTGCAATGGCTCATACATATGAGCAGAGGACGGTGTCTGTCAACCTGCTGCTGTTCCTCGGTGGCCTCACATCACCAAGCGTGGGAAATAGCCTCTCACTCAGCAAAAGGATTCTGTATTTTTCTCTCTTCCACATTACAACCTTACCTTGCTGTATCTTAATTTGGGACCTTTTTTCTACATCTAAGCTATTCACATACTTCTATTTCCCGAATTACACTGAAATTACACTTTGTAGTCCATCTGTAGCTATAGAACTAAGAAATATGGTCTTCCATTCTTTTTAAGTTCAAAACAAAAGCCTAGTGTTTATTTTGTGACTTGGAGCACAAAGGAACAAGCGAACCTCTTCCGCACCCCGCACTTACTCATGGGTTCATTACGCAGCCCCTTGGTGAAGTCCTGTGGCTTAGGCTCCTGGTCCCTGCCCACATTATGATCACCCAGGGAGCTTTTTGAAAGCACCATTGTTTGGGCTCCTCCCCAGACCAATTACAGGTCTTGGGCACTGGAATTTTTACAAAGCTTTTCATGCAATTCATATGTGCTGCCAGAGTGAGAACCACAGTTCCCTTTGGGTTTTTTCCCTTGCTCTTTTGTTCTCTTTTGGCCAAGACTCAAATCTTACTCCAGTGGTTCTTAAATTTTAGTGTATATTAGAATCACCTGGAGAACTCGTTAAGACCATGATTTCAGAGGCTCACTTTCAGTGATTCTGATTCAGTAGGTCTGGGGAGGGGCCCAAGAATCTGCATTTCTAACAACCCAGGGAGATGCTGATGCTGCTGGTCTGGGGATCACACTTTGAGAACCGCTGTTTACCTCTGCCTAAGGGTGTTAGTCCTCTGGAATCTGC
Source organism: Cynocephalus volans (assembly GCF_027409185.1). Lineage (NCBI taxonomy): Eukaryota > Metazoa > Chordata > Mammalia > Dermoptera > Cynocephalidae > Cynocephalus > Cynocephalus volans. Next base: position 186,648,565 of record NC_084460.1, read on the forward strand.
TTCTCAGAATTAGGGTAAATGACTAGTCTCCATTTTGACAGTAAAAGTTCATGTCCTGGGAAACCCCTCAGTCCCAAAAAGACTGGGATAGTTTGTCACCAAAAAGAAATGTTCACATCCCAATCTCAAGAACCTGTTAATGTGACCCTCGTTGGAAAAAGGGTCTTTGCACATGTGGTTAAGTAAGGATCTTGAGATGAACACATTGTCCTGGATTATCTGGGTAGGTTCTAAACCCAAGTGTTATTATAACAATGAAGCAGAGAGAGGTTAAACAGACTGAAGAGCAGGAGGCCATGTGAGCACAGTGGCAGAGAGTGTAGGGATGTGGTGACAGGCCAAGAAAAGCTGATAGACAACAGAAGCTCTGAGAGGCCAGGACTTGATTCTCCACTAGAGACTTAAGGAAGAGCATGGCCTTGTTGACAGCTTAGTTTTGGATTTCTCCTCCAGAACTGTGAGAGAATACATAGCTGTTGTTTTAAGCCACCAGGTTTGTGATCATTTGTTACAGCAGCTACAGGAAACTAATATGGTCACCCTACCCACTACTGTTCTAAAGAGTACATTGGGGTGTGTTTCTACCTCTTGTGCTTGTCCAAAGCGAGATATTCTGAAAATGAATTGCCTTCACAAAGCCTAGCTGATTGACTAATGAATCTATAAAAATATTTCCCAGAAAATTCAGGCTAGAAACCAGTGGAGCACAGTTAATCTGATACATTAAAAGTACTGAATATTATCTACAGTAGGTCATTAAGCAGCAAATGGTATAAATTAAAAATCTATTAATATTAAATGCACCACTTTGTTATGTAGGTTACAGCAGTCTGACAATTGTAGGCGGCCTGTTAGAAATGTTCTGGAGACATTGTACTCCAGGTACAAAAAAGAGACCACATGGAGAGAGGTGGAGAGTGTTAGCTGATCCCTGGGAAAGCACTGCAATCCTGGAGCCAGGTGTCAGCGGCTTTCTGTGTTCTGAGACGGGGCTGGCACCTTCCCATGGCTGGAGCACACAGAAGCAGGGACTGTTTGAAGAGGCTGAATCATGCCCAGGGCCCACCCTGTCACTCCAGTCACTCCCAGGGCCTATGGCCAAACTGCTTGGAAGCGGAAAGGCAAGATCCATGTGGAAAGCTCCAGAAATGGCAGGTTGCCCTGCTATGGTCCTGGGCTGGCTCTGCCCTCGAAAACCAGGTGTGGATCTATGGGGACTCCCTACTTTTGTGCTGTTTTGTCTGTCTCTTCTGGTTGTTCAGCTGGCTGCTTCTGAGGATTTCTGGCTCCCACAGCCTTGCTGAGGTTCGAGTCATGGTTTTTTTTGGCTAGTCAACTTCTGGACCATTCTCTAAATGTACCACTGTATGAACTGTCTTATCCAGGTTACCCACACTTGCATATGTCCAGCATATACTGTGACATTTGTACTTTTTCTATTTTTTTTAAGTTGTTCATCAGTTGTCTGATATATACAATTTTCTGCATGTGAAGTTTACACATTTTTCTCTTTTTTATTGTGTTTATTTAAGATGTACAATATGATATTTTGATACACATTTACATAGTGAAATGATTACTACAGCCATGTAAATTAACATGTTCACTATCTTGCATAGTTATCTTTCTTCCTTTTTTTTCTGTGTGTGATAAGAGTATTGAAAATCAACTCGTAGCAAATTTCCAGTATATATTAACTATAGTCCTCACATTGTACACATTAGATCTCTAGACTGATTCATTCAAGCTACATTCATTTTATGTGTGATATGTGTTATTTATTTTATTTACATTTGTATAATTTGACCTATTTCTCCACATTTCTTCCAGCACCCCAGCCCTCCTGGGGACCACCATTCTACTCTTTGTTTTTATGTATTCTTTTTGTTTTTTTTAAAGATTGCACATAGGAGTAGGATTGTATAGCATTTTTCTTTCTCTGTTTGGCTTATTTCTCTTAATGTCCCCTAGGTTCATCCATCTTGTCCCAAATGGCAGGATCTTCTACAAAGTATTTAAAGACAAGAATTAGGCATCTGCTTTTTCTTACTTTCAAAACACCCAGTAATATCTGGCACAGGTTTATTCATAGTTCCCCATCATTGTTTAAAAATCATCATTACTGAATTTAAATTTTGAAAAAACCCTTCTGGTTCAGTTTTGAATTGAGTGGGGTTCCCTGAATAGATCTCAAAAGCTGGGTAAATGTTCTAGGACAAGAAGAGAGAGGATCGACATACCACACCCGGGGGCTCATGGAGCCGTGGGCAAAGCTCAGTTCCTAGGACACTTGCAGACATTCAATGACTGCTTGATAAACGAATGCAGCCGGGGAAATCAGCAGTACCCAACACCTTTCAGTGCAAAGAATACTTCAGAGTGTGACTGTTTTCTGTCATTTATAATATGATATCTGAAACTGAGTAATTTACAAGGAAATAGAATTTATTTCTCATAGTTCTGGAGGCTGGGAAGTCCAAGGTCAAGGGGGTGCATCTTGTGAGGGTCTCCTTGCAGGTGGGGACTCTCTGCAGAGTCTGAGGTGGTGCAGAGCATTGCCTGGTGAGAGGGCAGCACCTGCCACCATGCTGCCTCAGGTCTCTCCTCTTCTGCTTATAAACCACCAGTTCCACTCCCATGATAAACCGTTAATTCATTGACACATTAATTCATTTAGCCATTAATGGATTAATTCATTCAGGAGGGCAGGGCTTTTACAATCTAATCACCTTATAAAGGCCTCACATCTCAACACTACCACATTGGGGATTAAGCTTCAACATGAGTTTGGACGAGGACATTGAGACCATAGCTGGATGGTTTTGTCATTACAGAGAAAATTCATTTGGAAACACAACTTTTTCAGTGACTATTGTTACTGGACTCAGATTCTGAGACCATAGAAGAGAAACTCTAAGTTGTGTTTAATGTCATGACCAGCCCCAGGACATGACCAAGCTAAAGACCTCAAATGTGTCTGAAATCTGGTGTTCTACATAAAAATTTATATGAACTTTTCATTCCATCCTCCAGTACTTTACTCACTAGGGAATGAAATCAGTCTTTCCAGAGGATGAGCCATGTTTGTTTTGTTACTCTCTCTCTCCTTCACTCCTGGGTGTCCTGTGGTTCAGGGCTCTCAGGCGAAGCTCTCAAATATGACGGGTTCAGAAAATATAAGGAATTGTGTTAAAATAGCATTTTTTAAAAGGGAATGTTTAACATAGTTTATAAACTATAAAGATATAAGATCCAATACTTAGTTCTTTCAGTTACCTCTACAGCTAGCTATGAAGGATGACCTTAGAGAAGACTTAAGTGTTTATTGCTAAAAATAGAAGTGACCTGTCAAGATGCAGTGGGCTATTGTAATAGGCTTTGCAACCTTTTCCCCCCAAATTATAATTGTTAGAAAGCTAAAATGACGTAGGACTTTAATACACAGGTCTACCTTGGAGTCCTTTAACATGGGAAGGCTAACATAAAAAGTGCTTTGCTATCGCTGACTTAGATGATGATTTCTTTAGGATTTATTTACTGATTTTATTGAGGCTTTGTGGTGTGGGTAAGAGAGAGTGTCTGTTTCTGATATTGTTGAAGTTATTCCAGGCAATGCTTCTAAATTGGAGAAAGAAGAGCTTAAAGGGAAAATAGAAAACCTCCTATCATTGGAAAGATAATGATTTCTAATACTAAAAATCATATGTCAATCGCATTGGTACAAAATTAGGAAACTTTTATGTTGGTTCCCTAGAAATTTCAATTGGCTTCGTTATGGCTCTTTATTACTTGGTTCCAAACACAAAGTGAATTTTGTAAACTAATTCATTGCTCTCCCTGCCCACCATATGCACATACAAAAAACACACCCCAAGCAAAACAGTATATCCAAGGATAGTCGGGCTTCCTACTGATAAAAACTGACCATGTTCTCTTACCTATTGTAAGGAATTATTTCTAGAAAGTTATGGATGTCTGTGAAACTTAGAAGCTCAAGCCAATGTCATGTAAATGAAATAAGCTTATGAAAAATTAGTTTCTTTCTAGCTTTAGCACACTATATAAACACTAAAGATAGATTGTTTTTAAACACTTTCTGACCTTGGGAAGATATGGTGCATGACAGAATAAAACAAAATGAAAATAGTATTTAAAAAATACTGTGTGAGCCCACTAATTCTTGGTTTTAAATACAGATGTTGGCTTCTAAGCACTTAATTTAAAGAAATTTAATGGAAACTAAGTCTTATGAAAAGAAGTGGCACTTCTGAGGTTATGAGAGTTAAGTTTATTTGAGGATAAAGACATTTCTATGAACGTGTAGTTAAAGCATGCAGACCCATTTTGAGAGGTATCCAATACCTTCTGTCAATTGATTCTCCAAGTGACTTGTGAGTACAACCATGTGTTTACTGAATACTTCAACCCACAAGGTACAGATCACCTGTACAAGGTACAGATTAGGCAAATACACAACATTTTTAACAGTGAAGGCAAGTAGAGGGGAAGGTTGAGGGGTCACTGGCATTATACAGGTGTCCTTGTTACATTTTCTGAGTCCCATTTTCTCTAAGCTGCCCCCAAAATATGCTTCTACCAGTGCTTATGTTTTATGGATAAGCTGAGCAGTCATGTTCAATTGGATATTCTTACTTCCTTTTTTGACATATGCTGACCTGATGTTTTCCACCTCAAATTCTAAGAGTTGGGTGTATTTTGGGGGGAAGTTCAAATTCTGTAAATTTGTATGTTATTTTTAATTGGGGCTCTAAAGGAAAATAGGCAGGCATTTATTAAAGAGTGCTTTTCGATGTTATTTTTATATATATTTTTAAACAGTTTGAATAGAAAATTTAAAAGACTGTTTCATGTTAGCAAGGAAACTTACAGAATGATACTTTTCTTAAAAATTAGAATTTAACTGAAAATACCAGGAAGCACTGCATTTTAGTTTAAGGTAGGAACCCGAGGAGAGGAGATGAAATACAGGGGAAAGAGTATGGGTCTGACCAGGGTTCTCCCTCAGATCTAGGGAAGCAAGGAAACTTTTGGCTTCATGGTTGTATTAGTTTGTTTCTGTTGCTTGTAACAAAATACACTGAATTGAGTAATTTGTAAGAAAAAAATATTTCCTGTATTTTCAGAGGCCAGGAAGTCCAAAGACCAGGGTATACATTTGGTGAAGGTTTTCTTCAGTGGTGGCTTTACAGCAATGCAGGGGTCTCACATGGCAGAAAATTATGGAACAGAGAGAGACTCTCATGTGCTCTCCTTTTAAAGCCCTCAGAACCACACCCATGACCACCATTTTTAATCCATTCACTACTGCATGGTCCTACAGTCCAATCACCTCTTCATGGCCACACTTTTCAATTACCGTAATAGGATTTCCCACACTCTTTACACTGTCACAGTGGGGACTAAGTTTTGGGGGGCTTCAATCCACTGGAACAGTTTTTCAACGTTTTTGGCATCAATATCTCTGCTTCCATTTTATTTCATAAACTTTCATTAATGGCCGTTTTTCTGGATCTTATAACCTCCCAGAGTTACCCTGCCTACAAGGAGGGAAAATTCCTCACCATGGCCACTCCCTCACTCCCTCTGAATGATTTTGTCTCCATTAAAACCAGTAGTTTCATAACCTCACCCTAGTTATCCTGGTCCGTCAGTCTCCTCTCATCTTGTTCTCCCATGTGGCCTGGATTAGATGGTCAGCCACTTTAACAGTTTTTTACTGGTGTCCTAAACTTCAGTATCTGCTTGAATTTCTTCATCATCCAACTTCTTCTTGCCCAGCATTGATGAAATTCATCTGTGTTTGTGTGTGCACATACACATTCTTTTTCTACTCAATGTTGAGCTTCTACATGCTGCTAGAGAAGGATACTCAGTAATGTTCATTACTCTCATCACAAGATTTTTTATATAGCCTCAGCTGAGGCCTTCTTCCTACTTGACATTTCTTATCATTTATCCTAGTGAATTCTGTTCTGAGTTACCAACAGTGGCTAATCTCTATGTTTTTTATTCTCTCCAGGTTTCATACTAACTTCCTTAAACCTGCTTGCACTCTAAAAGTCAGCTTGTGTCCTACTGCACTGTGAAGACACGACTATTTAAATTCTCTCTGGTCTTCTACATTTTGATGTCAGAATTATCTGCATCCCTTCCTTATTCTCTTTTACTAATATTTCAAAAAATGAATATCCCTCTTCCTTTTTCATCACTGAAAAATTCTCCACCATTATCTTTTTAACTATTACTTCTGTTGCATTTTCCCTATTTCTTCTCCCTTTTGGGACACACCAAATGTATGTGTGTTGGACCTTCTGTGAGTATCCCACCTGTCATTTATGCTCTTAACTATTTTTCCTACTTGTTTTTTCTCTCTGATATTTGGGTGGTTTCTATTAGCTTTTCTTCTAATTCACTAGTACTGTGTTCTGCTGTGTCCAATCTGCTGTTATACCTATCTACTATTATCTCAACTTCAGACAGTATAATTTTTTCAATTACGTATGTCCCTTTGATTATTTATAAACTTATCTGGCAAAATTCTTCATATTTTTGTCTATTTTATGATTCTTTTGCTTCACCTAAAAAACATCCTAATCAAGTTAAAGTCCTTGTTTCCCATCTCTAATATCTAGCTCATTTGTGGTTCTACTTTCATTATCAATTATTGATCATACGGTCTTCTCTCTTTGTGTGTCACACTTTGCTAAGCACACACACAAACTGTTATGAACAGGTTCAGAATTGTGGCCCTTTATTTAACAGATACTATAAGTTGGGCACTAGGAGGATAGTGGTAAATGAAAAGTTCTCTCAAAGGCAGACACATTCTTCTCACTGCTGACAAATCCCTGCTCTTTGATGCTGGATTTGAATTTTTACAATTGTCTAAAATCATTCAGAGTTGAGAATAGTGAGTAAAGAAGATTAGTCCTAGGCTTCCTCTGGTAGTCAAAGACAGCATTTAAATAAATAATTAAGCCTGTATTTCATGGATTATTCATAAACAAGTTCGGAAAACCATTTCAAAATGGCTTTGTACGTTACTGTGTCACTGAAACACAGCTTTGGGAGTCAAACTCATTTTGATATATAAATTCTGTCATCGTCTCATTATCTCTTATTCATATCTTGTTCTGAAAATGTGTTTGAACACTTTGTGAAGAACATAATGGTTCCTACTCTATTAGCAAAACCTAGAACATTCAGACGACTGGGGGTATAAAAGAACACTCACTGTCCTTCTTGTGAATGACCTCTTAAAGATTCATATTGCTTTAAATGAGGTCCCTTTAATGCCTCTGGCTAGGAACCTTCCAAGCATTTTTAGAATAGGATTTCTGCACTTCCAACACAAGCATATTATTGGGGAGCTAAATTACATGTAGAAGCTGCATTTTTATTTTGATGATATATTGTTGATTGACTTTGCACTCAATTTAATAGAGTCATTAAGGAGAAAAAGGAGATAATTCCCCATTCCACATCCCCCCCCCCACCAGCTGTTTTGAACTTATTTTGATTTGGATTCTAAAGTTAATAAGTTGGTTTTTTTTTTTTTCCAAAATAGCAATTTCAGTTTATACAAACAGATTTGTCCTCAGTGGACAAAATAGTGGGTGTTTGTTTTGCCATAGGAAAGAAGTGGACACCCAGAGTTATAATTTTAATGTTAGACATTTAGCTTCATTCTCTTTTTTAAAACCTACACAAACACAAACCCCACAAATTGCAATTAAGACCTCCAGAACATCTCAGTCTACAATGCTAGGATTGGATTACGGTGGTTGTTACAGTTCTACATGGCCTCAGCTCACATTTTGTGTTTTAACTTATTTAATATCCAAAATGGTTACTAGAGGAGAAAGGGCACCAGAGGTAGGAGCCAGTATTTGACCCAGGCCTTCCCTCTTTATCACAAGAGTGCTCCTGAAACTTAGAAATCTTTTTTATGGACCCCTGAGAGAAACATCAAAGTTAAATGCTGCCATTTTTGGTCATCACCTGGTCTAATGACATTATAAATCCAGAGGCAAACATAAGCATCCAGCCATTCAGAATATCTCATGCTGTTAAAGGGCAATATCAAAGCAAAAACACAATGTAAAATATACATGTTATTATAGGATTTGAGGGAATCCCCATAAATTTATGGACTCCAGAGTCAAAAAGGTAGTGACTTACAGTGAAGAATATTTTATACCTTTCCTGAGTGCAGATGGAGAATTTACCATCTTAGTGCTGCAGAGAAGATGGCTTTCTGTCCTCAAACCCAAGCAACCAAAAATACAAATTCATTTTTACATTTATATTCTAATCCCTCATCTGATGGTGGAGACAGTCCTAATTAATTAAACATATGCACAGCCAATTCAGGGTTTCCTCTGGCTATTCAGGGCCTCCTTCTGTTCTCCCTATAGTAGTGTATAAGTTCAATGGTGGTGGATAAAGAAGGTTCCCCAACCTGGTTGGACAGGGACATCTTGCCCTTGGATTCCATGGTCCATTCCTCCAAGCTTTTGAAGCTCATGTTCCCATTTGACTAGGGGTCATTTGTCCATCCAGCCCTTTTTAGGTCTGCTTTGTCCTGAGCTTGAGCCTTCAGCCTTCAGCACAGCTCCTTGTCCTCCCTCCAGCATCCATTGAGAGATTCTTGGTGAGGAAAGGATGCTTTCCTGGTTGTGGGGAACTGCATGGGCTTGCCCCAGCTGTCACTTCTATTCTCCTGAATCATACCACCCAGGGTGGGTGGAAAGCTGCAGAACCGGTCCATGGCTGGGAGGTAAGGCACAGGTCACCTCAGCTCTTGGATCCTCTAACTTATCCAGGCGGGGAGGGGGCATCTATCATTCCCCTTGTAGGGAAGAGAACATTTTCTCTCTACCCTCTGAAGTATGATAATTGCATCTTTGAAATAAGCTGACAATAGACAGACTAACAAGAGAAAAACCATTTTAATTATATACATATGCATGGGAGTCCCACAAATATGAGACTCAGTGAAGGGCCAGGTGATTGATGTTTATAAAGCATCCTGAACTACAGAAAGGAATGGCTGTTGGGGCCTGTGAGGGGAGGTGGCTACAAGTTATGGGAGGGTGAGGGGAGGAAATATATGGTGAACAAAGGTTGTGTTGTATGCAGTTAAAGTTTCTCAGGAAATAAAAATTGCTTTGGAGCAGCCCTCAGAAGAATAGGGACAGCCTGTGACAAAGTCTGGAGGAGTGTGGTGTTAACTTCCAGTCTCCTCTTCTATGATGAATTTAATCTTCCCTGGTTGATGAGATTCTAGGAAGGAAATTCATGACAATCAAGTTCTTTTGGTAGATCTATCTGCAATTGTTTGAGGGACCTCCATACGACCCAGCTATCCCACTGCTGGGAATATACCCAGAGGAGTGGAAATCATCAAGTCGAAGGTATACCTGTTCCCCAATGTTTATCGCAGCACTCTTTACAATAGACAAGTGTTGGAACCAGCCAAAATGTCCATCATCAGATGAGTGGATACGGAAAATGTGGTACATCTACACAATGGAATACTACTCAGCTATAAAAACGAATGAAATACTGCCATTTGCAACAACATGGATGGACCTTGAGAGAATTATATTAAGTGAAACAAGTCAGGCACAGAAAGAGAAATACCACATGTTCTCACTTATTGGTGGGAGCTAAAAATTAATATATAAATTCACACACACACACACACACACACACACACACACACACACACACACACACAAAAAAAAAAAAAAACCGGGTGGGGGGAAGAAGATATAACAACCACAATTACTTGAAGTTGATACGACAAGCAAACAGAGGGGACATTGGTGGCGGGGAGGGGGGAGGGAGGAGGGAGGGAGGTTTTGGTGAGGGGCAACGATAATCAGCCACAATGTATATCGACAAAATAAAATTAAAAAAAAAAAAAAGTTCTTTTGGAGGATCTGTCTTTAGACACATCAGAAAGTTTAGGAAAAGCCACTTATTGTATTTCCTGTTTCTTAAGCTATTTCAGTTTGAAATAATCATACCCAAATGGTACATTTTTGGAATAAAATTTCTTGATTTCCTTTACTGCCTTGTATTAGTAAGGGTTATTCAGAGAACCAATGAGATATATACATGCATCTATATTTATGTCTATATTTGTGTCTGTATCCCTATGTCTATCTCTGTCTATCTATACCTGCATTTAGCTATACACAGAGAGATTTATTTTAAGGCATTGGCTTATGTGATTGTGGTGGCTGTAAAACCTTAAATCTGTAGGGCAGACCAGCAGGCCAGTAATTTAGGTGAGGGTTGATGTTACAGTCTTGAGATCAAGTTCCACTGGGCAGTAAGCTGGAAACTGAGGCAGGATTTCTATGTTGAAGTCTTGAGGAGAATTACTTTCTCTTTAAGAAGCTTCAGTCTTTTCTCTAAGGCCTTCAACTGATTGGATGAGGCCCACCCACATTATGGAAGGTAATCTGCTTTACCCAAAATCTACTGATGTAAATGTTGATCTTCTCTACAAAATATCTTCACAGTGACATCTATAGTGGTGTTTGACCACACAACTGGGCACCATGGCCCAGACAAGTTGACACATCACACCCCTCACCACATGACTTGGCTCCAGAGGACTGGAACCAGCCTGGGCACAGGATCCCTTCTCAGGACACCCACTGGCCCCTGTCAGGCATCCTTTCTTATGCTCCTTCACCCCAGGCTGGGGACACTTAAAAGTTCTTCCAGGGGACAGGACAATCTGGCTTTCACCTTATCCGATGCTCTTCTAAATTTATTGTTTAGTATGTAAAATGTATGTCCCCTGGCCCTTCAGGATCGTGTTTTCTGTGACTCAAACAGGTGTTCTTATAAGCTGTGGTTTCTCCAGTGAGTTTCAAAGGTCATTTGTAAATTCAAAGGCTAAGCATTGACACCCTGGTTCTACATGTCAATGCTTCTTCAGGAAGAGATCTTGCTGTGTTCCATCTGTTGCCTGACACAGGGGAATGCCACAGGGGACAAGAAGGATCACTAGGAATGAGATGCCAAAGTCAGTTCATCGCCACATCAATGGCTGCATTTCTATGATATCAAACAATTACTGCCGTGCATTGATGAGATAACCTGTGTGCTGTGTTCACCAAGAACCAGAACCTCCTCCATCGTCACATCTGTGTCTTATAGTTTTGTTTTCACTGCTGTCTTAGTGCATTTAGGCTGCTGTACTAAAATACCACAGACTAGATGGCTTATAAACACTAGAAATCCATTTCTCACAGTTCTGGAGGCTGGGAAGTCCAAGATCAAGGTGCCAGCAGATTCGGTGTCTGGTGAGAGGCCATTTCTTGGTTCACAGATGGTGTCTTCTGACTGTGTGCTCACATGGTGGAAGGGGCAATGGGTCTCTCTGGGCCTATTTTATAAGGCCACTAATCCCATTCATGAGGACTCCACCTCTATGACCTAGTCACCCCCCAAAGGCCCCACCTCCTGATACAATCACCTTGGGAGTGAGGATTTCAACATAGGAATTTGGAGGGGACATAAGCATTCAGCCCATTGCAGCCAGTGGGTCAGTGTCTACCACATAGTTGACTTTCACTTAAAAGAAGTTAAGTGGAGCTGAAAGGAATTTCCCACTTTTCCTCAAATCTGATGACTGAATGAGTCAGGATAGTGGATATCACAAGTATTAATTTCCTCAAATGGGAGCAGAAATTTCTTGGTAGTCTCTGGCTGGCACTGTTCTTTAAGGTAGTTAAATGTTTTCACAACCACTAAGGTCAAGGGCTTAATAAATTTCCACCTCTCTGTTCATAAGCCCTTTCCTGTGGTTTGATTATGAAGCCAGAATTCATCTATTTTGTCACTTACATCAATTATTATAATTCTGTTTTGAAAAATAAGTGTTTTGAAGCATAGACATACAATGAGCGTCCAGCTGCATCTTAATTATAGTTAGTCCTGTGTGTCCCTGTATGAGTTTCTAATTTGTCTCAGAAAAAGCTGTTTCTGTGAAATACAGCACGTTTTAATTGCTGATTAAGATCTACATAACTCCCAGGCTCTATTCCTTTGTCCAAAGACAAACCATCTTAAATAACTAACACAGATGAGTCTCTCAACATTACGTGTTGAATGAATGAATGCATGTTAACAATATAGATGCTCATGCAAAATGTAAAATAGTCCCTGAACTTCAGGAAGGACACTAATCCATGTGACTTAAACCACTTGGCACGGTAGCTCAGATGTTACCATGTCCCTTTGAGTTCTCATCTTGGGGGATATTTACAGGTGAGTGCATTGTCAGAAGCTCTAGGGTGAATATAGAAGCCTCCTCTGCCAGTTGCAGAAGAGCAAATACACTGGAAGCCCCTAGAACCAAAGGGAAGGCTGGAGAACCTGTCTCAGAGGAAGGGAAGTGACCAAGGCAGGTACAGCCACAGGGATTGAGCCAAGGGCCTGCCAGTGTGGACCTCATTGAGGCTACTACTGCATGCCTAATGCCAGTGCCATAGACCCTGGGGCTGAGGCCTCCTGGACATCTGCCTCTGTGTGGCAGCCACTGTGAGCAATTTTCTCCATCATCCCAACATCTCTGGGTCACGCCCCTGACTGTGAAGCCTAGGGCAGGAGCTTCTCAGTGGTGGAGTGGAAGTCAAGGTCCACACGGGGCAGTGAGTATGGTACTACCATATGCCTTCAACAAGATCCACACAATCTGGTGACCCCCTCTCCCAGTGCGAACTGTGTTCAGATCTGGGTGAGCAAAACCCCCACTGGTTTTCCACTGTATTGCAAGTGAGTCATAAAAAATGTAGTTTTACTGGAAATAAATTGGCATAACACCAAGGCAAGCAACATTATGAATATAGGAGCCATCCTGACTCAGAGTTGGTCTTGTAATAAACTTTTGACAAATGTAGGTTATTATTGTCACTATTATTTCAGTATCATCATTGTTAATTATATGGCATTGACCATATTTTTAAAATAGTAGGTAATGACTAGCTGTCCACTGGCTGGCACTCTGTAAAATTTTGGAGCAGGAGAGTCTAGTCTAGGCTTCTGCCTCCCCGTGTTGCCAACTTTCCATCCGTCTGCCTCCTTCCCATGCCCACTTTCTTTCCCCATATTGCCTGTCCCTCTTCCCAGTGCCACGGGGTCTTGTACTTCGCTGGTGATCAACTAATACTCACCTCACTAAAGTAGTTGAGGCTGAGTGTGGTTGAAATGCCAGCTCTGCAGAGTTATTCCTATTTGTACCATGGACACACAAAGGTCTTGAAGTTTGCAAGGCTGAAAGGATGAAGCTTTAATGGTGACACTTACTGCAGTAGGAATAATCAAGCATCCACTAAATACTTGCATGTTGGGTGCTGAGCTAAATGCTTTAAATGCATTATTTCCTAGGCATTAATGCATTTAATTCTCACAACTCTTTGAGACAGTTACTACTATTATTGCAACCCCAATTTTCAGTTGGGAACACTGAGGCTTGGAGGTGAGACTCGAACCCAGCTCTGACTGACTCCACAGCTGGTGCTGGGTGCTACAAACCATCTGCCTCATCTTCAGTGTTGCACATGTCCCCAGCTCTGGCTCCAGCACTGCTGTCCACTCAAATGGTGAAGAAAATAACTCAGGGAGCATTGAGGTGCCCTAATCTTCTAAAGTGCTTTGTGCTCCTTGAGGCCAAAGACTCACTTTTGCTCTTTAAATTTTTTTTTTTTTTTTTGCTGTTGTTGTTGTTATTTGCTGGCTCTTTAAGTTGGGTTGAATGAATCCATACTGGACCTAACTTTAGCACACAGGGACAACCCCAACGACATTAATGCTGGCATGCCTGGAGCGCAGGAACCAGAACAGTCCGCTTTCAAGTCTTGGAGTCAATGACTAAGTAGGTAAATCAACATCTCTAAGTCTCATTGTGTCCCCTGTAGAATGAGGGAAAACGATGTCTATTTCCTAGGTTTGCTGTGAAGGTTGATGAGTGTGCAGGGAAAGTGCCCAGTACACGGTAAATCCACCATGAATGGTCGCTGTTCCATTTAAGAGAGGACGAAGCCGAAATAGATTTCCTGGCCATGATCAAAGATGTAAGCTTTTTACTGATTGTGCCCCAAAATAATTCATGAGAGGGTCCTCCCCAAGCCATCACCCATTAATTTGGCATTTAAAGGTTTTTTCCCATGATCTATTCTGGATGGCTTTGTTTAAGAGACACCCAGCATGCTTCCTTTCAAAAGATAAATCACTCGAATTATGACCTTTGTGTTCTAAAGCAGCTTTGATCTGGCACAAGCAAAATATTCCAAATGCCGAGAAAGTCTTTTAAGTGGAGACGTTTGCCGCAGACTGGCATGAGCAGGGCGATGACCTTTTTAATTGATTTTGCACCAGCTCCCCTGAAAAATCAAATTCAAGTTAATTTGTTAAACAAATCTTCATTTAAAGAGTTGGAAGTTGTGATTTCTTTCTTTCTAATAACAACAGAGGGATTTTTTTTTTTTTGCCTTTTTTAGCAAAACATTTGCCCCATCTATTAACATCCGCCAACCCCCAGCATCTCTGGGGCTTTGACAGAGAAGTTAATTCCCTGTGGGTCAGAGCCTCTGCCCTGGAAAATACATTAGCCTTCTAGATGCACAAAGGCTTGCAAAGAGTCCCCAAAGAAGCAGAAGGATCAATACGGGGTCCGACGTTTCAGGTCATAGAAAATCCATCTTGTGGTGATCGTACCTGGAGTACTCATGCTAAATTCCCGTGCTGTGTCTTTCTAGAATGCAAGGGTACATTCCAGGAAATGTCTGCACTATGGTCTCAGCACAGCCAGCAGAAGAATAGTTTAGGAGGTGTGGGTCTGAAGGTGTTTAAATGGAGTCTCAATAGACTTTAACTTCTTTTATATCACTTGACAAGGCCACCCATGTGGACTTAGCATACTTCCATGTTGGAAATACCCTTTCAGTTCTCCACTGCCCTGGGCATTACAGCGGCTCTACAGCCTTGCACTTATTTC
Source organism: Cynocephalus volans (assembly GCF_027409185.1). NCBI lineage: Eukaryota > Metazoa > Chordata > Mammalia > Dermoptera > Cynocephalidae > Cynocephalus > Cynocephalus volans. The sequence goes on from NC_084460.1 coordinate 186,663,608, forward strand.
TAAGTATCTATTTTGATGGGGAATTTTCTATCTCTTTTAGTCCCCAATATCCATCAAATATTCAGATTTGGTTTTTGTTTGTGTGTACTTTTATTGGATTGTTTGTCTGTGTGGAGTTTCTAGAATGTGCCATGTACTGATGGGTCAGTTACCTACCCCCAGTTTCTGGGAGTTCTTGCTTATCTTGAACACACCAAGCACACACCAGTACCAATAGCATGAGGTTTGCCCAGCAATCCCAGGTTTGGTGAAAGGCATGAACTATGGAATATTCTCTACTCATGGCCACTTCTATACTGGACCTCCCCACTTTTAATAAGCCTCACACCTGTACCAGGAGAGGGTCAGCTTCTCCTCAGCCTTGTATCTCCCTGTCCTTGGGGTGGCCCATCGAGTCAGGGTGCAGGAACGGCTCTCGGTGACCCTGACCCCCACCCAAAGGTCTCCTCCCTGGGGTCCTGCTGCCACTCACGGCATGCACAGTCAACTTCAGACTGAAGAAAATCACTGCAGACCAGCATATTTTTGGCTCGAGCTAGCTAAGAGCCATGAAATGCTGATTTTTAAATTTTTTACTTTTCGCCAGAAGCACATAACTGCCTCTTTAAATTATTTCAGCTAGCTTCTATGGACGGTCTGTGGATAAAACAAAAGTGCCCGTTGAACTGAATTTGTGGGGTGGTTTCATATAAAAGAAGCATGTTGTAAGTAGGAAATCTGTATCCTGGAGGATCTAATTAGGAAAACCTAACAACAGCCTCCATAAATGTCTCCCAGGGAGCCCGCGTTTGTGCTCAATGCATCAACTGCATATTAAAGATTCATAGTTTGTGTGAGTCATTGTAAACTATGTAACAGCCATAAAGGCACGTTTGACTCTTGGGGAATAGAAGGCACAGTTTTGGGTTTAAAATAATTTGCCTTATTAAGGGAGTGTGTGTGTGCATGTGTGTATATGTGTGTGTGTGTGACACAAAAATGTTCAGCAGGTGACCTTTGTTGATGCCTCCTACCTTCTTTTCAAGCCACTTCTTTTCTGGACTCTTGAGTCTCCCCTATAGGCACCTAAATGAAACCTCATGCCTACAAGTTCTTGATATTTTGCTAGTTGTCATGTTTAGGAAATTAGCATCCACTATGCTTTTTAACAGTATAAGATACAACATTTTCATATGCAGCTTCTAACAACTGAAGGACTTTCAAGATCCATAAGGATTCATGTCAAATAATGGCATGTAGGCTTCCTAATGGGTTGACTGGAAGATGGTAGTGGTCAGGGGTATCTTCTCCTCACCCCATGGATGAGTTTCCTGTAGCTGCGATAACAAATTCCTTCAAACTGGGTGGCTTAAAACAACACAAACTTATTCTCTCACAGCTCTCAAGGCCGGAAGTCCAAAACCAAGGTTTTGCCAGGGCCGGGCTCCCTCTGGAGGCCCTAGGGGAAGATCAAACCAGGCGTCTCTCTTAGCTTCTGGTGTTTCTGAAAATCCTTGGCATTCCTTGATATGTAGGCACATCACTCTAACTTCTGCCACTTTTTTCACATGGCCTTCTCTTCTGTGTCTGTACCCCAAATCTCCTCTGCTTTTCTCTTGGAAGAATACGTGTCATTAGATTTTGGGAGTAAGTGGACAATCCAGGATGACATTATCTGGAGATCTTTATTGTAATTACATCTGTCAGGATCTTTTTTCCCAAAAAGGTCACACTCACAGATTCCAAGCGACATATCTTCTGTGGGGGCCACCATTCACCCTACAACTCTCCTTAAACTTCAGTACACAACAGAGGAAGGCAACTACGTTGTTGTGACTCAATTTCCATGAGATGTTTGTTAGAAAGTCAAAACCTACACCAGCAGGAGTCCCTCTGTGTTGACTCCAGCCCTTTTCTTCCCCACAAGATAATGTTTTGAAATTCCCTGAGTGGTGGCTAGAGGGTGGCCCTTCGTGTAGCTCTGGAATTCTTGGTACTTGTATAAAAATATGGGGATTTGAGGTAAATCCTTGAATCAGGTGGTACAAGTCAGATAATTTTTCACTTAAAGTGAGAGATCTTAAAAGTAAAATTCCAAAAGAATTAGTCCCAAATAACAGTATTTTGGCTCCCTAAAGAGTTGATGGGGGAGGATATCTGTGGTCAGAAATGGCTTCTCACTCCGCAAACAGCCGGGCCTGGAGCTCTCACTGCAGACACACAGGCAGCCCCGCTGTGGATTCTGACTAGGCAGGAGAGGCCCTTCATGGAGGCTCAGACAGAGTAGCCTGAGTTGGCTGTTACACACTCCCCCATTGAGAGGATCAGCAGGGAGCTGATGAGGAGGTGTGGAGCAGGAAAAGGACAGCAAGGGCTGCAGAGCAAGAGTTAGAGAAGCAGAAGAGAGGGTGCAGGAACACAGCCCAGCAGCCACAGGGGACGGCCCAGCCAAGGGGCAATGCAAGCTGCATCAGTCCCTTTCTGTTGCTTATAACAGAATACCTGAAGCTGGGTAATTTATAAAGAAATAAAATTTATTCCTTACAGTTTTGGAGGCTGGAAGTCCACTGTCCACAGGGTGCATCTGATGAGTGCCTTCTTCCAGATAGGAACTCTCTATAGGGTCCTGGGCAACCAGGATGTCACATGATGAGAATGGGCTGAGCAAGAGAGCTAACCTGCTCACTTGCCCTCCTTACAAAGCCGTCAGAACCATGCCCATTACTCCATGAACGGATCAGTTCATTCACAAGGGCACAGTCCTCACAGCCTAATCACCTCTTAAAGGTCCCATCTTTCAATTACCATAATCAGATTTCCCTCCCTCTTAGTGTTTCCAGAGGAGAGGGTCTGGGGAGGTACGATGCCAGACTTCAACCCCATCCTCTACAAGGTTCGTGACTCCACTACAGGAAAGAATTCAAGAGCAGAGCTGGAGTAGAAAGTGAAAACAGGTTTAATGCAAAGATTGAGAAATATATACTCCACAGACAAAGTGCATGCTGGCTCTAGAGAAAGAGTGAGCACAGCCATAGCAAGTTTAATATAAAAGGTAAGAAATACAAACGTCACAGGTGAAGTATGGACTGGCTCCAGAGAGTGAGCAGCAGCCCTGCCTTCTTCCTGGATTCTACCTGGATTCCTTATAGTTGGCTATTCTATACATATTCATGCTATCTAATGAATACTCAACTAAGGGGGCGGTTCCCATTTATAACAGGTTATGTAACATAGCCTTGCCCATGCTAAGTTGGTCTCTTTGGCTCATGCTTATTGGTCAAATTCCAACATATCCATCAAAAATTGCTTAAAATATGTTTGGTGCTCTCTAGCGTCCCCAGTGGAAGGTCATTCAAGGATAAACTCCTTTCTTCTGAGCCTGCTCAGCCACTGGAATTACATAAAATCTGCCTCCTGGGGTCTCAATCTCCACGTGCTGGTGCTGAAATAGGTGCAATAAGCAACAGTAGCTCAGGACTCAGGGGAAGGGCTTGAGTCCTAGGGAAGTGGTGTGAGACCCAGGGGAGTGGCCTGAAACACGAACCCAGGGAAACTGAGCACCTTCTATCTCATTAGCACTGTTACAATGGGGGTCAAGCTTAAATGAGTCCTGGGGGACACTCAATTCACAGCAGAAACTAAGGAACAAGTGAAGGCTCTGGAACAAAACACAGTGAGGAAGGCAAACTTTCCTTCAGTTTGTACTGTCTTCCAGAGTTTTCCTACTCCCAGATGTCAGTTAAGATGTCTGGTGCAGCTGGAAGTGCTTCTATAATTTTAATTGCGAATCTTCAGTTAGAACCCAGGCTTGGCAGAGGGGAGAACCTTCAAAGATCTGGCACAACCTGAAATCAAGGTACATATTTATTTGCTTTCTTGTGCAGTGTCTCCCTCACTGGGGTGAAGGCTCCAGGAGGTCAAGGGCCTTGTCAGTCATGCTCATTGTTAGATCCCATTCACAGTGGCTGACAGGTAGCAGGTGCTCAATAAACACGTGATAAGTGGAGGGATGAATGGTGACCCTCAGGCTTTGTTTATGTAGGTATTTTTTCATATTGGAATGCTTGATTATTCTTTGGCTTTTATGATCTAGTCCTCCCTAGTGCTTTAATTGCCAACAATTCACCCTGTTGGTGAGGGAGGAATTCCTGCCTTAAGGTTATGGATATGGCCAAACACGCAACACTTGACTTGGATAAGATTTGCAGCAGTTTGTTAGTCACATATACTAGCAGCCCTGGGAAAGAGGACAGCGCCATGCAGGGCCACTCAAGGGCAGAGTGAACCACCAGGGGCTGTGGGAGGTGGACTTTGTAGTAACAAGAGGTTGCAGTGTCTGCTGGTTCTGGTGGGAGGATGAGATTGGTCTGCTTCAGTAATTCTACAGTCTGATAGGACTGAAAGCTACTACTCAAGGATAAGCAGGCACTGTGTTTGGTGCCTTGGTCAGGAGGGTTGTTTGGCTTGGGGACCTCATCTGCAGGAGCAGAATGGGGAGGGAAGCTTGTGTTTTGGTCATATAAGGCCCTCCTGATTTTGCCAGACCTCAAGGAAGCACGAAGTATATAGCTTTAATTTAAACCCTAGACTATACCTACTTATGGGAGCAAGCTCCTGAGTCAGTCTTGCTGAGGTCAAATCATTTACTAAATTGTGTGTCTTGACATTATGTCACCTCTCTCCACCTTTCCCTACCCATTAGAGAGGGATAATAATAGCATCCAGTTCATAAGATGTTGTTAGGAATGGGTTGATGCATAAAAGACACTTGAACTTTGCTGGGATTGACAAAGCTCCCATCCAATGTTAGTTGTCATAATTAATGAAAGGGTGTGGATGTGGAAGCAGATAGACTCACATTTGAAACTTTCTCTGCCACTAAGGAGATATCCCTTCTCAGAGCCTCAGTTTCTTCATCTGTAAAGTGGAAGCAATAAGACACATGGGAGGTTATTGAGAGGTAATGTTGAAGAAACACCTGGCCCCTGAATAGACATCCACTCATATCTATGCATAATAAAAAGTTTCCACTTACCAAATGCCTACATTGTGCTGGAGGCTGACTCAGACACTGGCATGAGGGTCCAAGGCCCCTGGGAAGGTAGAGGCTAGAGGGACAGGATAGGTCAGAGAAGGAAGGTTGTAGTAGACCAGGGTGCAGAATCTGGAATATATCCTAGTCCAGGGATTGTCATCCTGGGTTCTGGAGTTACGAGATGGGGGAAGAATGTAGAAATTACGGGGTCAGGGATTTTCAAAATTCACATGAGCCCTAGAGATTTGGTTACTTCTCCTGTTGGAAAACTTGCACATCCTTCCTGCCCTCCCCAGCGTGCTGACTTGGCTAGCTGAGAGTCCCTGCTGCATTATGTCCCTCAGGTGTGTTGGGACAGGGCAATGTGGAGAGCGAATACAATGGAGGGATGTGGAACCACACAGGGTTGGAGCTGGGAGCAATGGGAGAGGGTCTGGGTGGAGTGAGCATTCAGGCTGCCATGTGGAAGATGGAGCAGAGCTGGGCAGGCCCAGAGAGAAGGAGAACGAGGATGAGAAGGATGATGTGACCACGTCAGGGAGGGACTCTTGTGAGTAGAGAGCAGGGCCGCCAGGGAGAGGAGGAGGAGGATTCTTGGCTGCAGGGTTCTTCCTACTGAGGCTTCCCCCCACGTAAACACAAGTGCGGCAGACGTCTCGGATCCCCTGCACTCTGCCTCAGTGTGGGAGAATTTCTCTTCTGGTACCTGTAAAGCAGCAGCTGCTCCTGTGAGTCATTTGTTGAGAACAAGGCAAAGCAGAGATACATATTTTTGCATGGAAAGCCTTGGGAGATGGAAAGGGTCTCACCTCCACTCATCTGCCTCCCTTAGGGGACAGAGTGTGGTGGTGTAGGGGAGAGGGGCAGAGGGCGGGGGCTGCGGTTTGAGAAACACCAGTTCTGTCATCTCGAGGAAAATATCCCAAAGCGTCTCAAACACTCCTGTCATTGAGTGTCACCGGGGCCATTGTGCCATATAAAGGTTAGCAACAGAAAGTCCTTGAGCAGCTGGAGAGAACACCAGATGCAGGAATGCATTGCACGGCGGAGAGCTGTAAGAAAGAAGAGTGAGGATAAAGCAGCTCACCGAACCCGGGCAACACGGAGAGCTGAAGAATTTTCTAGCAAACAAGAAGTAAAATGAAAATAAATCTTCCTGTAAACAGCATTGCTGGTTTAAAATGTGTAAATGCCATTGATGATGTAAAGTTTTGTTTTTGTATATTAGTCAATATAAATATATGTATTTACATTGGCTTTCATACATACTTCCGTTTTAAGCCCTTGAATTCCTGAATCCCAAATTCTACAATCAAATTCTGTGGTCCGTGGGTAACTCTGAAAAGTAGTGGTGGGGGGAATTCTGTGTCTAAAAGGTGGGATCCTCAGAATTTAGTGATATACTTGGAGGAGGGGAACGGCAAGGAGGCAGAAGTGGCAGAGGCGCAGGTGGCAGGTGGTGGTGGGGAGCTAGAGTTGGAGGTGCTCATGGGAGCCAAGCTGGAGACATCCGGGAGGCAGGTGGAGTTCGCCCAGCAAATCAAATCATTTCAGCTCATGTTATCTATGGGGTTCATGTGTTAGACATTTACCCACATGGGTACCTAGAGAGAAACAGCCAAATAACAATACAATAATATCATTATTATTTTGGTTTTTTTTTTTTTTTTCCTTAGGACAGTAGGATATATTTGCCAAGACAAGAGACCCTTGTCTTTGGAATGAGGCCCAATGAAGTTCATATATGAGCTGGGTCATTTCTTGACCTGGGAAAGTCGCTTACCTTTCTCTCAGCCTCAGTCCCTCATCTGTGAGACGTGGAGAGCTCCATCCATGACATGGATTAAATGTAAGAAAAGAACATGTGTAATCTCCTAGCAGAATGCCTGGGGCTGCTTTTTTATACTTTTATGCTCTTCTTTCTTACAGTTCTCCTCCGTGAAGTTCATTTCTAGGTCTGGCATTCTCTCCAGCTACTCAAGGACATTCTGTTGCTAACCTTTATATGGCACAATGGCCCCGGTGACACTCAATGGCAGAAGTGTTTGAGATGCTTTGGAATATTTTCCTGAAGATGGCAGAACTTGTGTTTCTCAAGCTGCAGCCCCAGTCCTCTGCCCCTCTCCCCTACACCTCCGCACTCCATCCCCTGAGGGAGGCAGATGAGTGGAGGTGAGACCCTTTCCATCTCCCAAGGCTTTCCATGCAAAAATATGTATCTCTGCTTTACCTTTTTCTCAACAAATTACTCACAGGAGCAGCTCACCCTGCAATAGTGATTATCGTCATTGCCATCATGTGGCTCATTCCTTTGAAATTTCTGAGCATGGATGTGGCTCTGTTTGAGAAAATACTAGTGTCTTTGGTTGTGTTTGAGCAAATGAAATGCCATTGGGGATAGGGAAGTGGGTAACATGGCCACATTCTAAATTGTCATGGTGTGCTTGTGTAGAAAAGAAGTTCTAAGCACTGCTCCCTCCTTTATGATAGTGTGTACCTTCCTAATTGCCTGAGGCTGAAGATTATTGGTCCCTACATTTTATTAGCTCACATGCTGGCTGTGAGGGATGGGAAAATCCTTCTTGCTGGGTCCCAGGGGATGAGTGCCTGTGGTTGGCCCAAGCCATTTTCTGGCTCCCTCCCAAGCCTTTTTCTTTCTTCTTGCCTTTCTTAGGCAGGCTCCTCCTAGAACCAGGTAGCCAGATCACATTAGTCAGAGGGAAGATGAAAGAAATCAGTGGTTATGGCCTTTTAGCTCACTTGGGAAATCTGTGCCCTTTCTCCAGGGGTTTCCAAATTTAATTTTTCATCTTCAATCTTTTTACGTTCTGAACCTGTGGGCAGGCAGTGAATTTCCTTTAAGACTGCTGCAGCTTGGAGTTTTGGTTGGCAGAAGTGATTTTTTTTGAGCTATAAAAATCTTGGTGGAGTTTGAGAAACACCCTGGTGGTCCCCACTATTACATCCCAGGAAATGAACAGTTTGGTCCAGACTCCATTGACTGCTATCACAAAGTTGGAATTTATTATATAGTTCAGAAATCTAATGATCCTGGGAAATCAAGAAGAAATAGAGATTAAATTCCCAGACCTACAGCATAACTCTTCAAGTAAATGGATATAATCCTTTCTCTTATTTTGAGCTCAAAAGACTGACTTTGAAGATCTAAAGTTTCCATTGCTGATGCTACTTAAAAGAAGCTGGTTCCTAAATCATCAGTGTTCTGTTTCTTGAATAAATGGAATTTTAATGGCCTGCCATGCCATTTGAATATGCAGGCTAAGTAGTATTTTCCATTTAGAAAATAAGTACATAGTAACCAAGAATTAATTCTAACAGCTGGCTGTTGTTATAGGCAACTAATTTACATTGATTCTTGAGTAGGAGAAGCAAATTGCCACATCCATTAAGGAAATTAAAGAAAGCTATCTTTTTTCCTTCACCTGCACCAGACAGTGGGCACCCTTCCTCTACATCTGCTGAGCATCCAAATGTCTTCCAAATGTGTTTACCAGTTTTATTCCAACCATTAAGTGCTCTGTTTTCCATTTATTGTTATTCAGTTGACAATAAAGGAACCCAGTGTGGAAAATGTAGATTGAGTGTAAGGAGCTGAATATCTCCAACACATTTAACCAGGTCCTTCTGATAAGAATGAGGCCTTGCAGAGGGCACAGTTAATCTTGCAGGTCACTATTGTGTAGATCAGAACCATTGTCCCCGACCTCCAGAAAGTATGTAGACTTCAAAGCTGATTTACTTGGACAAGGCAGAAGTAAAGGATTATCAAGAAAGAAAAGCATGGCCCATTTATTTTCCAGTCTTCAACCAGCACCACAAGAAACTTGTGTGGACCTTCCAGTCTTCCCTCAAAACCAATGTGTTAGATATCACAGTCTCTGCTTACAGAGCCCATATGAAAATAGTGATTTTTCTGAGAGTCATTTCTTGAATATTCTCTGCTTTTTATTTCTTTCTAACCAAGAGTTAAGACCACTTAGACAGATAAGACTACTTAGATAGAGTTAGGAGACCAGAGTCCTGTGCCTGGCTCTGCCACAAACTAGTTTTGTGAATTTCTGAGTCTTCTCTTTACTCTGGGCCTCAATGTCCTCATATCTGAAGGATTACATGTTGGGCTACATCATTTCCAGAGTCCATTTCTATTTAATTCTCACTTAGACAATGGTACTCTCCATTAGTGAAAATTTATACTACTTCCAAGCTTGAAAGGACACCTTGAATACCCTAATGAGAGAGAGAGAGGGGGAGAGAGAGAGAGAGAGAGAGAGAGAGAGAGAGAAGAAATCTAAGTCCTATGAGTTTAATGGGAAACTGGAATATACTAGACACAGAAATATATTTTATATATTCTAGCACAGTAACTTTCCCACAACAATTTTCCCTGTGTAAAATTCGGCTAGACGTGGATCAATCTCTTTACACTTTGCCTGCAAATGTACAACTTTGGGATCAATACATTGAAATTTATTCAAAATACTCTCATGTTATTTATGAGAAGACCTCTTCAAATGGAGTAGACCACAATAAATGACAATAGTTAGTGATATTTAGGCTTTATGTCACAAACACACCTTCTCTCTATATAATATTTGCTGTGTATATATAACCATTGTTAACCGTATGACCATTGTTCACTGTTATATTCTCACTGCTTGAACATGGGAATGATAATATTTACTAAATGAGAAAGTAAATAAATGAATACAATCTTAATGTAGGTCACTTGCTATTGGGCATAAAATATTAACCAATAGTGCCCTGATGGCCAATAGCCAATGGTGGCTGTGGGGACACAGCTGCCAAAGGTATCACGGAACTCACTCGCAGAGTTTTGTCTCCACATATCCTTCCAGTTTCCTAGTATATGAGCGGCCTGGATTTTGTAGAACAAAGGAAAGCATTTCATAGTATTCAGTTGGTGAGACTCAGAAATTAAAGCATCATTCCTTCACTTCACAGATTTTGTTAAAAAAAAATGTTTCTTTGTCAAGGACTCTGTTTTATGCTGGGGATTAAACAACAATTGAGATAGCACTCTTTTTCTCAAGGAGGGGAAGCCGTCATTACCACTGTTTAAAGTCTGATGATACAGACAGCCTTAGGGGAGTTTATCTGAAACTTCAGTTCATTTTCTGATTTTGGACCAAAATCACACTGTGCTTTGTTTCCACGTCTGTGATTTTCCACACTGTGTTCCCCTCTGGGCCATTGGTGATGTAGTAGTTCTGCAAAGAGTAATCAGAGACTTTCCTGATTTCCTCCAGGTTTCAATGCAGTGTTTCCCAGGATGGGTCAAGGGGAGATTTCTCATGGACAATGGTGCTTGTTTCCTTCACAAAGTGATCCTTAACAAGTTGATTAAAACATCCAAGAGAAAGAAGGGGCAGTGACACAGCTTTGGGAACTCCACAGAATTTCCAAAAAGCACCCGGAGCAACTAAGAAAACAAAACTAAAACCCCACATACCTCAACTACCATGACCTTTGGTGAGAAGGAGCTCTGCAAATACCAACAGCTGAGTGAATAAGGAGCCTCGGTCACCACATGCCAACGTTCTCCCCATTTCTCAGTTTATTCCTCCCTCCCTCCCTCCCACCCTCCCTCTCTTCCTTCCCTCCTCTCCTTTTGTTCTCTGAAATAGGTCAAAAGGGAGGAAGAGAAACTAACATGTACTGGGCTCTCTGCCCACCCACTGGAATCTCTCAAACCTGAGCGTCACATGCATGATGTTTTTCCAGAACGCCTGTGGTTTAATCTAATTTTCTTCATTTCAATAAAGTCAATTTGTTAAATGTACATAGCTGTTATTTTCTTTGTATGCTTGTAAAAGTTATCATAAATAAATTCATAAGTCATAAAAATAATCTTATTTCCAAATGTGTACCATGATTTTGGTTTGGGAAATGCAGACTTTAGAGAGGACACAAAAGGACAAATTAAATTGAATAGCTGAAGAAACAAGCTAGAAAAAAAAGTCAGCCTCCAGACAAGACAGAAGGATACAACGGTGAAATGTAGTTCAACGAAATTTAAAAAGATTGCAGTCAGCTTTCCCCTAAGACATTACCCAGCTGGGATTAAAATGTGAGTGGTCCAGGGCTGTGTACGGTTCTCTGGTACAGGGGGCTTCTTGGCTTTGCTGATCTGTTCCCACTGGCCTGTGCCCTGCATGTGGCCTTCAAGTCTTCTCCCCAGCCTGTGGCCCTTCCTATTCTGCCCCCCTCCCCAGGCGATGACTTCAAAGTCCATGAGCTTGGACAAAAATACTCTGGAGACTCCAAAGTCCATTTCTCTGGCCCTCGCTGTCCTCAAGAAATCCAGATCCATATTTCCAAGTGCCTGGAGGAGACCTCCATGGAGGAGACTGGATCCATGGGCACTTAACGGAAACCAGGATGGCCACAGAGAGTCCACAGTCCCATGAAAGTCTTCTGCAAAACTGAGTGTGTGTGTGGTGTGTGTGCCTGCGTGGGGTGCATGTGCATGCTGCATTTTTCCTGGGAGAGAGTACGTAGGTTTTTATCAGATTTTCAAAGAGATCTCTGATGCCCCCTCCTCATGATATCTAACGTTGAATGAGTGCACACCTTTGCTGGACACTCTAGCAAGTGCTTGACTAGTATTATCACATTGAATCACTGCAGCTGTCTGTGGAGTATGATCTCTTCATGTCTCCCATTTTGGAAATACAAAGAACTGGAAGCATAGTGAGACTGATAAATTCCAAGGTCATGGCTGATAGATATTGGAGGTAAGACTCAAATCCAGTCTTTTAGTCCTAGGAGTATTCTGTCTCCCCTGCCCCATAAGAATCCCTGCTCTTAATCTGTGTTTTCCACTGGACATTGTATCTCTTAACCTACCTAGACCCTCCCCTCCCCAGTCACGGATTTTTCTTACTCTGTCCCGTAGATGTTCCTCACAGCCTCTCCTCCAATCAAACCTCAAACACTATGTTAGGATGCCCTGTAGAGGGTCTCCCCATCTCTAGACTGGGTTATTATCACACACACCCCTCGACTCCCCAATTCCTCTGCTACCTGCTGCGGTTGGGACACACTCCTCTGCTCAGACCCCTCTGTGGTCCCACAGCACACGAGGACAATCCAGTGCGTTAGCAAGATGTCAGGTTCCTTCATGCCAGGGTCACTCTGACCTTAGAGAAGCAGCTCTGAAGGGCTCCTTCATACACACGACACATACCACACCACACACACACCCACACACATACACACACTACACACCCCCACATCACACACCCACACAAACATACACACACACACACACACACACACACCACACACATACATGTACTACACACCACACTCACAAAAACCACCACACACACCCATCCCCCAATAAACCACACACCCACCACATACGTGTCACACACACACATCACACACACAAGCACACACACACACACTAAGCTTTGACCTCTGGGAGGCCTGGACTGCCACTGTGATTCTCCATGACAGCAGGCCCAGTCCTGTTTCAGTGACCTTGGGCTCGAATGAGGAAGGTACAACTTGAACATGGGAGAGGGACCCTGGGAACAGCAGGGGGCTTCTTGGCTTTGCTGAGGAGCCTCGGGCTCCAGTGCTCACTTTGCACGTGGTCACCATGGCCCTGTGGTTGCCCTCAGCAGGCAGAGGTGGTGTCAGCTGGTGGGATGTGTCCTGCCTGTCTCCCTGAGGGTGCCACCCTGAGGCACAGTCTGTCTCCCTGCCACCACTGCCGGCATGCCTGGCACGGGCCCTGTCTGGTGGTCACAGTCGCTTCAGGGGAAGGACCTTCCCAGCAGGGGTAGCGGGAAGGGAAGACAAAGTCTGTGCTGGCCACACCACTGGGAGCTCCTGCCTGAGAGGGCACAACCCCCAAGTCCCGCCAGGTCTCTGAGCCTGGAAGGAGGAAGTCATCGGCTCTGAGGGGGAGGACAGAGAGGGTGGGTCCTTGGAAGCCCTGTGGGCAAGCTCCCCCTGCCTGCCCCACCAGCTGGAACATGGAAGCCAATTCTCCTTCCTCCCGAGCCAGGCTGTGACCCACAGCCCAGGCCTTGAGCTCTGGCCTGGAAGCTGAGGATGGTGATCTGGCCACCTGCTCTGCTCACAGCACATTGGGACAGAAGAGTCCCAAGTTTCTCACAAGCAAGCAGGAAAACATCACCTTGTGCCACCTGCTCTTACTCCTCAGTGGCCTTGGGTGACAGGTAGCACCTCTCTTCCTCTCCAACTCCCCAGGGCAGAGCCTCACACCCCCAGCCACGTCCCTTGTCACCTGGAAACCCACTCATTTGAGGTCGGTTCCCAGCCCCTACCCCGGACTGCTGTCTTCTCTTTCTCCCTGACAATGCTGTTTCTCTCAGAGAGGGAGAGGTATTTTCCTAGGTGGGTTCCGGGGAGCCAGGCTCTGAGGCAGAGATGAGCACCTCAGCAGGGAGAGGCTGCAACAGAGGGAGGGTGATGGAGTTTGGATGTGTTGTCCCCCCAAACTCATGTAGAAATCTGATCCCCAATGTGACATTGTTGAAATCAATGCTGGAGTCACAGGGGTGGAACTCTCATGAATGGATTAATGCTCTCCTTGGGGGAGGAGGGGTAGTGAGTGAGACCTCACTCTGTTAGTTCCCATAAGAGCTGGTTGTTTAAAAGACCCTGGCACCTCCTGTCTCTCTCTCTCTTGCTTCCTCTTGCCATGTGATCTGCTTGTACCCGCCGCTGCCTGCCACTTTTTGCCATGAGTAGAAGCAGCCCGAGGCCCGCACCCGATGCAGCTGTCCCAGAACAGTAAGCCAAATAAGCCTCTCTTCTTTATAAATTACCCAGTTTCTGGTATTTCTGTCATAGCAACACAAACTGGACTAAAACAGAGGGGGTGAACCTCCATAATCGCAAGGACCCCTGAGGCTGGCGTGGTGCTGGAGCTGACCCGCTTGAGGCATGGCCGCTGGGCCTTCAGCACCCTGTACAGACCTGTCCCTGGGTGCGGCTGCTCCAGGACAGCCTGACCTCAGGCCAGGTATGCGTGTGGCAAGTGGGACTCCTTTGACACCCTCAGCCTCAGCACTACAAGCAGAATGAGGGCCTCATCCTGCGAGGGCTTCTGTGTGGCCCACCAGGGGACTGCCTGAACTTCCATAGTTAAAACCTTTAAAATTCCAAATACAAGAATCTTGGAGAACTAGTAAGGAAAGGAGCAAATTTCTATTCCCAACACCTCACATTGTTAAGTCAGAAAAATGAGGTCCGAAGGGAAGTGAGATGTCTACCCAAGCCTGTAGTGACACTGTCGTCAGTGGCTGAGCCAAGCCTGGAACCCACCTTAACTGCTCCTTGGCCCAGGGTTTCTTCTATGTGTAACCACGAGTATCCACACCCCTCCTCCCAAGAACGGACAGCTCAGCTGCTTCTGGTTGGTGTTGGGTTAGGCGTGGGTGGCTATCCTGTAAGTTCCTTGCTGAGTCTCTGCAAAGGGGGAACAGGAGACACCACACTTTCCCTTCACAGAAACATCAGGACAGGCTGGACACTACTTGCAGGATAAACAGAAAGCACTAGAGTTTTTAGCTTCCCCAACCCGACCCTCTCTGACCGTGATACCAATGGCCTGTGAGTCCTGGAGGGCCCTGCCCAGCCATCGGCACATCCGCAGCACCTAGCACAGACCTAGCACCTGGCGGGGGCATACTAGATGCTTTCTGAACAAAGAAGCCGTTTCCACAGATGATAATGAACACAGATGCTCCATCTTCAAAAGTTCCCTCAGGAATTAGCATTATCTTCTCAATTCTTACTTATATCTGAACGTTTGAAAAAGAACCCAATGCTGTAAATGAATGCTATGATCCCATTCTATTCCAATGTACCCATCTGCCCTGCTCCCACTAGGAATATTATGATTTAGCATCTGAGGAAGTCCCCAGGAAGAAGGCCTATCTCAGTCCATTTGGGTTTGTGTAACAAAACACCATAAACTGGGTGGCTTCTAAACAGCAGAAATTTCTCTCTCACAGTTCTGGAGGCTGGAGATCCAAGATCAAGGCACCAGTAGATTTGGTGTCTGGTGAGGGTTTGATTCCTGGTTCATAGGTGGCACCTTCTCGTTGTATCCTCATGTGGCGGATGGGGTGAAGGGGCTCTCTGGGCTCCCTTTTATAGGGGTACTAATCCCATTCATGAGAGTGATATGCTAATTCATCTAGATATGGTGGATAGACCAAACTGTGGTTTTCCCAGCAGCAATAAAACAAAAGACATATTCTCAGCACATGTCCAGGGTCATGGTATGGACTGTTCTGTGGACACACCTTCAATCTTTTCCCAACTCCTAGATCCCAAGGTTTGTCAGCAAGATCAAGACTCTTGCACCTTAAAAATATCCTTCTTTGACCACCAGTCCCTCTGCATCTAATTTCTATTCTTCCCTTCTTCTTCTTTTTTTTTTTTTTGTTCTACCATCTGCCATGTGAGGACCCAGCATTGCTCCTCTCTAGAGGACAAAGCATTCGAGGTGTCATCTTGGAAGCAGTGGCTGGACCTTGACCAGACAGTTGGTGCCTTGATCTTGGACTTCCCAGCCTCCAGAATTGTTGGAAATAAATTTCTGTCTTTTGTAAATTACCCAACCTGTAATAGCAGAACAGTCTGTAATGTGTTCTGTAATAGCAGAGCAAAATGGACTGACAACTGTCTTCCCTTTATGTGTACGAGTATACCTGTGTCCAAACTTCTCCCTTTTATCAGGAAAGCAGTCATACTGGATTAGGGTCTACTGTAATGATCTCACTTGATCTTGTTTACCCCTGTAAAAAGACCCTGTCTTCAAATAAGATCACATTCTGAGGTGCTGGGAGTTAGGGCCCCGAAATACCTTTTTTTCTCAGGTGGGGGAGACACACAATTCAACCCTTTCCAACATTTGGTCATTCTCTTGGTGTCTGTAATCATCTCAGGTTGTCAGGAATTAGCTCCAGAAGGGCCTTTCTTTCCTCATCTCTTCCTTTTCCAACATGGACAATTTACATTTGCACCTGTGCTCTGATCACCTTTGGTCTCCAGTGGCTTAGAGTCCTACATGGAATCAGTGTTTCCTTACAGATTTTTACAGGAGAGCTTTACTTCTAGTTTTGAGGCCATCTCAAAGTGGTTTTGTTTTAATTGGTTTATTTTTCTCTTACCTAGCCAGACTGCTGTGAGTGCTTGGCTTTCTGGACAAGGTTTTGGATGCTCAGAGGTGCACAGCAGGCCAGAATCTGGTCATGTGAGGGGCATTATAGGGTTGGAGATGAAGCAGGACTATTGATAACAATCATTACAGGTGACTGCTCAGAGTCAGTGTCATGTTCTGAACCATCTCTCACCCCGACTTCTGCTCACTCAAAATGCAGGCGTGGGATTTTTAAAGAACCAAATATTCAGAATATGCCTTTCTTCTCCCCCAGGTCTGAGGAATTTGGATCAGTTTGTTAGTGCTTACATGACTCCTTGCTTTTTATAGGCACTTCATGATAATGTGGTATTTAATGTACTGGCGAGGTAGATGTAGTTATGCTGGGGCTACTGGAATCCAGACAGGCTAAGGTGATTTACTTATAGATGTACTGCAGCTCAGCAGGGAGACAGGAATAAGGCCAGCATTTCTGACCTTTGGCCCCATCTAACCATACTCTGTGTAGGTAGACCACCCTGGGAGGCATCTGTCATTGTGGTTTCAGTATCTGTCCTCTGACGCAGTCTTCTGCAAAGGCTTCTAGTAATTTTGTTTGGCATGTTTTTTATTATGTATTGCTGTCCTCGAGCACACACTGGGTTCACAAATTCCTGACATTTTTGGATGGCTCTGCTGTTGGCCAAGCAGAGCCCTGTGGCCAGGACCCAGTGTGGGTGGGCTCCATGGGTCCTTTCGTCCTTCTTCTTTCCAGATGAATCCATTGCAGCCTTGAGCTGAAGAAGAGAAGGATTAATGGGTTACATTTTCACTGCCATTTACGAACTTCAGAAAGAGAAATGGAAATGTCAGTGACGTTTGTCACCTTTGAATTACTTGCATTCTAATGAGCAAAGAGAAACAAACAAACAAACAAACCTAGAACCTATGCAAACCTGTGTTAGTTTCCTAGGGCACTGTAACAAAATACCACAAACTGTATGTCTTAAATAATAGAAATATATTCTCTTACTCTCTGGAAGCCAGAAGTCAGACTCCAGGTATCAAGAGCGTGATGCTCCTCTGAGAGTCTGGGTAGATTCCTTCCTTGCCTCTTCCTGGCTTCTGGTGGTGGCCGTTGGTTCTTGGTGTTCCTTGGTTTGCAGCCGTGTCACTTCAGTGTCTGCCTCGGTCTCCCCAAGTTTGTCTATGTGTCAAATTTCCCTTTTCTTACAAGGACAGCAGTCATTGGAATATGGACCCACCCGAACCCAGAATGACCTCATCTGAACTTGCTTACATCTGCAAAAACCCAATTTCTAAATAAAATCACATTCAGAGGTATAGGGAGTTAGGATCTCATCATACCTTTTAGTGGGGTACAGTCCAACCCAGTGCATACTTCATTATCCTCACATAGACTCATTTGTCTTCTTGGCTTTCAAAAACTCTGTCATAAAAACATAAAGTCCTAGGGAATAGTGAACGATCTGACCTTGGGATTTTGAGGTTGGGTTTGCCATCCTCACACATTTTTCTTGATAGGGATAGAGAAATAAGTTTGGAATGGGCTTTGGTTTGTAGGAATCAGGTGAGTTACTCAAAAGGATAGCTACACAGCTGGCTGATCCCCAGACTGTTGCCATCAGGACTGGAACTCTGGATTCCCCCAGTCCAGATCCACTCAGACCCACAGCTGTGCTTCTCATCCCTGGTGTAAAAGATTTCCCTGTGCTTCTGGGTGTGAAGAAGAAGTGTGGGTGAGGTCAACATTGAAATTAAACAGTTTGGCAAAAAAACAGTAATGTTTTGTCACAACATTCCTTAGCTTTCAGTGAGTTTTGGCAAACCTCAGAAAGAAAAAAAATCTGAGTAACTTGGGTGATTGACTACATATACCAGTCTTGGGAAGGGCCTGTCTATTGTCCAGAGTCACAGCTTAAGGAGAGGATATCTCCAAGGACCCTCTCTGTGCAGCTTCTCTATGCTGTCTACACTGGAGGAAGAAAGGTGATGGATCGTCATAATCCACCATGTTAAGAAGCCGTCTGTGTGGACACTGGACTGGCAAGGCTGTCCATTTCATCTTCCGAGGCGCTTGCTTCCTGACCCTGGGCAAAGCTACTTGAGTCCTTCTGCTGTGCTTCTCTAGTTGTGAAGTGGAGATCATGAGAGGGAAGCTCACACAGGAAAGGCTCCCTTTGCTATGTACCAGAAGTAAATACACAGGACCCTGAGAGCAAGTGATCGGGGTCTCGTGTGAATGATGCTACAGGCACTCACGATGGGCCTTTGAACATGCTCAAGAATGTTTTCAGGATGCCAGGACAAGAGTGCATAAATTGCAACTTCAGGAATAAAAAATAAAATATAACTGAAAAGGAATTATAAAGGTCATAACAATTTTACTTAAGCTTTAAAAAATCGATAGTTGGAAATTTTTAAATACTTGAGATAAAACGATCCCCCATTCAAGTAATTTTCCCACAAAGTAACTGAAATATTAGGAGCTGCTTTGCTTTGTAGCAAGTGGTTTAGTTTAAAAAATGCTTCTTTATGTAAATGCGGCTTTTTGCACATGTAATGAATGTCTCCAGAGGGTAAACTTAGTACTCACAGAAACAACTTCCGTTGGGGAATTATCTCAACTCAAATTGGGGTTGCTTTGAATCAGGGAAAATCGTTTTCATTGTCACTTAGGCCCACAGCAGAGGAAAAAA
This sequence comes from Cynocephalus volans, assembly GCF_027409185.1. Taxonomy (NCBI): domain Eukaryota; kingdom Metazoa; phylum Chordata; class Mammalia; order Dermoptera; family Cynocephalidae; genus Cynocephalus; species Cynocephalus volans. The sequence continues at coordinate 186,682,512 of NC_084460.1, forward strand.
GGAGATAGCATCATGACCTATGTATCTTCTGCTCCTATTATCAAGCTGGTGATTTGCTACTGACTCTTTTTCTTTGACAAGAAGCACCTGTGATCGCATCGACTAAGCTTCGCCATAGGTCTATGTATAAGGCTGAAATGCCGATGTTTGAGAATTGAACATATTCATTTATTCACAGATACGAATGAAATTGGCTTCCTGTGAAATGTCCATTCATTGGGATGATGAGCAGAAAACTCTACTTTTGGTTTTTCCAATACCTGCCCTTCGCCACTCTGCTGGGATGGACCTTCCCTTCCCCCACTGAATGACTTCCTGGCCAGAGCCACTACGTCTTTCTCAGCCCACTGATTCTCAGGACAGTCTCATTCTGCTGCTCAAGATTCAGTGCTGTTCCTCTGCAAACACCACTCTTAAGTTTTGTTCAAATTTCTCTTCTCTTCCCCACAAAGCAGGTCATACCTCAGCCTCCTCCTCCTTCTTTCTCTTCTAGGCACTGGATCCTCTGGGGATGGGGTCGGGAGGTTGGCAAAAAAGGGCGAATGTTTCCTGGGTAGACTGGGTGAGATTACAATTGCTCTACTGGTCGCTGTTGCTTCTCTGGCTGACATTGACCATCCTTGATGCTCTTCATAAGCTGGGAATCCAAATGTCCCTCATGGGTGGACACCCATGTGGTTCTTTGGAGACTCTACAGAGGTCTCTATCTCCTTAGCTCCCACTACAGGAGGTCCTGCCCTCAGCTTCTTGCTGCTAGCCCAAAAGACCCCCCTCTTGACTGGGCATCCACAAGTCAGAGCAACCATTAGGTGTTTACTCAATTAACAGAGACCTCCTGGATTCTTGCAGCATAGAAGGGTAGAGGCTCAGGCTGCTCCAGGGTGCCCAGTCTTGAAGTCCCTGCTCTTGATGGAGGAGTAGTGCTACCTTGCTTGGGCTGAGGACAGTGAGGGGAGGTGATGCAGAAGCTGTGTTCATGGAAGAGCTGATGGACTCTGCTCCCACCCTGAAGGAAGCCCACAGGGCAGCCATGGCCAGACCGTAGGGTGGAGCGGGCAGGCTCTTCAGTAGGGAGATGCTTCCAGTTGAGTCTTCAACTGGCTGCAGGGAGGCCTCCTTATGAGGACTCCATAGTTTTTATCTTCATCATCAGTCTTGAACTGAAACACGCTATCTTCCTACTTTTGATCATCAGAGAAATCCCATACAGCTGGTAAGGCTGATGTCCTTGTTGTACAGATGAGAAGATATTCTACAGATCACATCGCCTCTCATTTAACATTTCCCCTCACACGCTCTGTCCTTGGGCACTCTTGGTCTTTCCTCCATTCATCCAAATCCATCCTCATTTTAAGACTGAGACAACTACCTCACTGAAAGGTCCCAAAATTAAGTTAGCCTTTAGGATCTTTCTTCCTAGATGCTTAATTTAGCACTGAATTTAATCTGTTTTGTCCTATTACATATGTGAAGTCTGTTCATCTCATTTTGCTAACCAGATGATAAAATATTGGAAGTGGGAATCTTGTTTTCTAGGACTTTAAGTCTCCTCTTAATTTACTAGAAAATGCTGAACATTTGGTAGGTACTTAAGGACATCTCTTGATTGACTGGAAGGGGCAGCCCAAACTAGACGTAGAAGTTTGAATTATTGCAATATTTTCCTTAGTTTTTATTGGGCAACTCTGATGTACTTGAAGAGATCCATGACTGATAGATACACCCCATTTTTCTTATTTCATTTTATGGACAAATGTATGACCTCGGGAAGACCCAACCAAGAGTGAGCTCCATTCATGCACACTGATAGGGGAGACTTCCCCAGACCACCTGTTCTGAGACCCACAACCTTAACTGCGGGGAGTGCCTGACCTCTTCTTTTCAGCAACCCCCCTTGTCTACCTGGAAAGGGTTTCTAAACAGTGCCTTAAAAAGGTATTCAAGGACATGATAGAGAAGGATCAAAACCATACTATAGGAAAACATATGCATAGTTTACTAAGAGGGAAACTGTAGCTATAACACATGCATGAGAAACCAAAATCCCTACGTGCCGTATGAACAGTCTGGTTCTGGTACTGAGCACAGATCTGTTCTCCTGCAAGAGTTGGGGGAAACCCCACCATTCCTGTCTCTTCCCCCTCTTGCTCTCTTCCCCCCCATCTGGTTCTGGGGTGTCCTGCTCCTCTTTCCAGCCCTACACTGAACTTCACTGGATGGGAAAGTACTTGTATTCTGGCCACCTTAAAAATGGCGGGGCAGACTTTATCCCACCAGGAGATATTGCTCAAAACAGGGACTTTAAAGTGCAGAGTGTTCTTGAGCTGCACTTCCATCACCCTTTGTGCTAAGGCAGAGGTCCCTTAAAGTCACTCGAAGAACTGCAACCTTGCCCAGTGTGAGTTCTGCATAACCGCGGCTGCTCCTGACCACTGCTCCCCAGGGGCAAGGATGACTGTTGCTATTTAATGACTTTTGTGTCTACTTAGAGTGGCTTACATCCACACGACAAACCAAAGAACAAGTTGCTCCGTCTGATGGAAATATCCAAATATTGATGCCAACAGTAAGAAAATATGACATTTGTACATAAAGTATTTTCACATCTACCTTTAATTGGATTGTTTTTTTTATTATTACCTATCTTTTTCCTGAGAGAATTTCACAAGGTTTCCATAAAGGCCTTCTTGTTGACATATGAACTTATATTCACCCCCAGGTTGAGTGTGCAAGAAGGAACAAGGATGTGGAATCCTGGTGAACCCTCCCTGGACTCGGGAAGCCGCGAACCTGCCTCTGGTGAATCTGGTGCAGGCAGCAACCGTAACACCTCGTGGAGGATGGAGAGGAGCAGTTAGAAGAGGAAGCAGAAGACACACCAGCCTTTAAGAGATGTTACTCAACCCAAGACCTACAGTTAAAAAAAAAAGTAAAAGCATTTAAAAGAATCCTTATTAAACTGGAGGCATTTGGGCAAAGCGAGTCTAAGGCTTTCACAAATTGCTCATTTGGGCCTAACCCAAAAGCATCCTTTAGCTGAAAATATCTCTTGGACAGCTAGTTGAAAGTCCTGACACATTAGTATTGAAATGTTAATTCAAAATAGCCATTGATTACTACTGTGAGAGTAGTTCCCTCTTAACGGGCACACTGTGGAGGGTCTTTAAACTGTTTACAGCATCAAATTTGCTCTCATCCTAATGAGAAACCTTAAAAACTTTTGGAAAAATCTCTGAAAAATGAAAAAAGACTTTATTGCCTACAGGACTTGTGTCTGTGAATAGTCTCTTCCTCTAGGGACAGCTGGTCACCCAGAGAAGTCATGAACCCCGTGAAATGAAGGGGGACAGCATTTCTGGAGAGCATCAGCTTTGCTCCCACAGAGCCTTGGTTGGAGCACATAATCCTTCCTAAAAATAATTGCTACAAATGTCCTTTCCAGTAACCCTGGGGTTCTCTGTTAAATATGTTCCATTTTTCCTTGTTCCTTAAGCTGTTCATTCTCTTTGAGGCTGAAGAGACCCCCATGAGTTTGTAACTGGACCTGAACCCAGCTGGCTAATTCCTATAACTGAGATCCTGGAAATTCTTCATCATTAAATAACACCCTGCTGTCTTCAAAGGGCTCTATAGGGCAGCTTATTTTTAGGTAGGTTAACCCTTGCTTTGCCATGGATCTCAGAGCACAGCTTCCCATCTGCCAAAGGTCCAGGCTGGGTGTTTAAAGCCCTGCACAGTCAGCTCCAGAGAGAGTGTGGTGGTGAGGAATCGAAGTCGTGGAGGCACACGCCTGGCTCTGCCACTGGTCAGGAGTGTGGGAGATGTCACTATAGCTCTCTTGCTCTCTGTCTCCGTTTCAGCATCTGAAATATAAAGTCATTGTAAGTTTCCCAGGAGGATCACATGAGATCATGCCCAGGAAGGGCTTTTTATGTGCCTGGCATCTGAGCAGGATTCAATCGCAGTGGCTTATTATTGCACAGACTTTCACTGAGACCCTATATGCCCTGGGTACTTCACCAGTGAGATGAAGAGGAGGCATTCAAAACAGGCTGTGGTCTGTTCTCATGGATTCTGGGCCCTGCTTGTGGGTTCCACCTGTCTCCTCACTCTCCTCCATTTAAATTCATCCTCCCTTCCCCCGCCTCTTTTGAGTTTCAGCATCAGCACCGACACAAAGACAGACTATGTAACCAGCTTCCACAATTGCATGGGGTCAGATCCCTTTTCACTCCTGAAGGTTTTGTTTCTCAGATCCAAAGGTGACTGCAGATGCTAACTGATAAAATTAGGCTGAAGGAATAACAGAATCTGAAAATCTAAAGGTAGTGAGGAGGAAGCCTATTTCTGTGCTAGTTGGCAGTTTCTCAGTCCACCATCTTGCTATGCCAGAAATATAACTTACTTTCTCCCAGGAGTCCCTTTTTCTGCAAGGCGCAGAAATATAATCTCATTAATTCACAGTAAACACAATTACAATTCAGATTCCTCTCCTCTCTTGCCTTTGCTACAAAGGGGCACATTTGTTCCAGGAACTAGTGTGGTGGCGTCTCAGCAGGGGAGAGATTGGGTCTTCCTCGGCCTCTGTAGACACTGGCCTCCTCTGCCATGTGCATTGGTCCACAGGTGCCTCTGGGTTCTGGCCAGCCTTTCTGCCCTACCTGCAGGAGGGAGCTCTCTCCTCCTGCATGGTCTGCTGCTACTTTGATCCTGTTGCACTCTATCAGGGATGGGGATGGGGGCCTTTCGTGAGCCTGCTGCAAGCTCTTGGCCTCCACATCCTGAGCAGAGGCCTGTTTCTACTCATCTTGGCGTCCAGGGTTCCAGGATCATCAAACATATCAGAGGCTTTCTTGCCCCTCTCCCTCGTAGCCAGTTGTAGGGTAGGTTCATGGTTCCTTCTGGGAGACCCTGCATGTGCTTAATTCTTTTTATCTCCTTCTCTGTCTTCCAGCCCAAAGAGAGTATTTTTCCTTAGGAGAAGTGTCTTTTCCTTGGGCTATAGCTTAAAAGAAGAGAACAACTCAGATATTAAGAATTCGACATTTTTCTTCTTTCCAGCTGGCCTGATGACTCTGCTTTGGAGCAATGGCAGCCTTGGGTTCCAGTTGCAGAAAGCACACAACAGGGAGCGTGGGGCACAGGAGGGCACACACATCACACAATCCTTCAGGACCCCACGTGGAGTATGGGAGAGGTGCAGAGCCCAGGCAGCCAAGGCTGGGGGAGGGCTCAAGGAAGAGGCGAGGGATAATGGGGACACCTTCTACACAGAGGCTGGGAAAGATGGCTGTAGGAAAGGCCATTTGAAGTGACATTTGAGAGATATTTGGTGACCTTCAAGAGAGCACTTTTGGGAGAATGCCAGGAAGAAAAAAGATTGTAAAGGGTAATAACGTCAGTATGAATTGGAAATATGGGAAAGTTGAGTATCAGCCACTTCTACGAGATCCCAATAAATAAAGGGGGAGGTGGATGATAAAAACTCTACTGCTGGCAGGGGACATTTAGGTCCCAGCAGGTGGAGGGAAGGATATTTTTAGGATGAGGGAGACTTTGTATTTTGGTTGACAGAGGTGAGATACCCAGGTGAAGGGATAGATAAAATTTGTCCAGTTGGCACTTGAACGACGCTGTGGTTAGGGGTGCCAACCCTCTGAGCAGTGGATAATTTTGACTATCTGTAAAGTTAACTACTAAAGCCTACTGTTGACTGGAAGCCTTATTGATAACATAAGCAGTCTATTAACACATATTTTGTATGTTATATGTATTATATACTGTATTCTTTCAATAAAGTTAAGCCAGAGAAAAGAAAATGTTATTAAGAACATCATAAGGGGGCCGGCCCCGTGGCTCACTCGGGAGAGTGTGGCGCTGGGAGCGCCAAGGTCACGGGTTCGGATCCTATACAGGGAAGGCCGGTGCACTCACTGGCTGAGCGTGGTGCAGACCACACCATGCTGAGGGTAGCAATCCCCTTACCGGTCCAAAAAAAAAAAAAAAAAAAAAAAGAACATCATAAGGAAGAGAAAATACATTTTCAATACTGTGTAGTATTTATTGGGAAAAATCTGCATATAAGTGGACCCATGCAGTTCAAACTTGTGTTGTTCAAGGTCAGCTGAAGTGAAAAGTTTAATGCTTGGAAGTGGGAACCTCTTTTAGATCTTGGCTACGCTTCTTGCTATCTTGGTGACCCATGAAAAGACACTGAGCCTCTCTGAGCTCCACTTTCTTCACTTGGGTAACTTCTGGGGATGGCACATTTATGTCAATGGCTTGTTTTGAAATGTTATATTGTCAAATTAAAAGGACTTTGTATAATATGCCTCTACTTCTGTAAAAAGGGAACACATATATATGGTGCTTACTATGTGGCAGGTCTTGTTTCCACATTTAATGCATATTAGCTCACTGAATTGCATGCACTTAGTATCTAATTAATTCTCAAGGCAACATATGAGGCCATTGTTTTTATTATCCCCATTTTACAAAAGATGCACCTGAGGCACAGAGAAGATAAGTAACTCTCCCAAGAACACAGAGTGAGCAACTGGCAGAGAGACTAGCTTGATAATCTATGCTCTTAACGACTGTGCAACACTGCCTCATGCTGAATGAATTTTCAGGAAGAAATGGACTAACTGATTGATAGATTGGCTGAACAGACAAAGTTGAAGGAAAATTGGTGGGGAACAATGCAAAGAAGGAACAAAAGCATGGGATCAATAGACCAAATGGAAGGGTTGAAGGGTGAAGGACAAGACCCATGAAGGATGAAGGACGAGACCAAAGGAAAAGATGAAGCTTCAGAGTGATAGTAATGCTGTTTGAGCACCTGGATCAAGCTGCTCCTGAAGCTATCTTCCCAGACTTTTGGTTAAGCCAACAAATTTCCTCTCTTGCTTAAACCAAGATTTGTTGGGTGTTGTATTAGTCTGTTTCTGTTGCTTATAACAAAATACATGGAATCGGGTAATTTGTAAAAAACTGAAATTGGTTGCTTACAGTTTCTGAGGCTGGAAAGTTGAAAGTCCAGGGAATACATCTGGTGAAAGCCTTGGTGGTGGCAACAGTGATGGCAGAGTATCACATTGCAAAGATGGGGCAGAGAGAGACTAACCTCCTCATTCTCTCTCTTTTAAAGCCCTCAGAACTATACCCCTGACCACCATTTTTAATCCATTCACTACTCCACAGTCCTACAATCACCTCTTCAAGGCTCCATCTTTCAATTACCATAATAGGATTTCCCACCCTCTTAACAGTCACAGTGAAGGCTAAGTTTCTAATGCATAAAACTTGGGGGACACAATTAAAGCTTCAATGAGTTTGGGGGGATATTCAATCCACTACAGGTGTTTACCCACTTGCATCTGAAAGATGATTCACTAATACACTCTTCTAACCTTGAGTGTGGCAGTAGAGAAGAGCGGGGGTAGGCTATCATTTCAGGGTAGTACCAGTTCGTGCTTTGCTCTTTGTATTAGTTTCCTAGGGCTGCCATAACAATTTACACCAATTGTGTAAATTGCTCCAAACAACATAAATTTATCCCTTCACAGTTCTGAAGTCTAGAAGTCTGAAATCAAGGTGCTGGCAGGGCCACACTCCCTCTGAATGTTCTAGAGAAAATCTATTACTTGCCTCTTCCTACCTTCTGATGTTTCCAGAAATCCTTGGTATTCCCTGGCTTTAGATGCATCGCTCCAATCTCTGTCTCCATTCCATCATCAAATTGCTCCCTTCCCTGTGTGTCTGTGTCTCCTCTCTTCTTACAAAGACATCAGTTTTATTGGATTAGGGCCCACCCTAATTGACTATGACCTCATCTTAATTTGATTGCATCAGCAAAGAGCTTATTTCTAAATAAGGTCACTTTCACAGGTACTGGAGATAAGACTCCAACATGTCTTTTGGGGGACCTTCATAGCTGTTATGCATAGCTGTGCACGGCAACAGAACATTTCACTATTTTCCTCTATTTACCTTCCCACTGACGTTCAGGCAGCTCATCCCAGATCTCAAGGGAAGGGATGATAATGGCTAGAATAAAGGCCAAGTTCTTGATTTCTGAGTTCCAGAATAGGCTCCTGAAATCCATTATAAAGATAACAGTCTAAAAACTAAAGGATTTTTGATGGACAAGAGCTGGATTTGTTGATACAAAAGGATCTGTGGGTTCCTGCAAGAAAGCTCTGGGGGCTGAGTACAGAGAGCTGGGGTGGACACAGGATGTGGTGTGAGAGCAGTTCCCCAGCCACTGGCAGAACAGAGCAAGAATCCAATACTCATGGGAGGCAGTGAGGCTAGAGTGGAACTGCTGGTGGGTGTCTGAGAAGACCCCACATTCTGCCCTTCTCCTGGACTGAAAACTCTAAAAAGGCAGGAACCATGCAGAGGGGTTTGAGAAACCCCAAAGGGTAGTCTAGGAGCACTGCAAGCTTCTTAGAATGGCCCTGAGGTGGCAGATGACCAAGCCACCCTGTCCTAGACTAGGTGTGAGTGCTCCTCTTCCCTTCCTCCCCCAAACTCAGACTGCTACAAAAACAGGGAGCAGAGAAAGAACAGGAGGGAATCCAATGTTTGAAAAAACTTGGACAAGCAGGGATCTGCGGAGATGGCTAGAAAAGATTCCTTCCAAGTGGGTGTACTGTATGCTACTTTCCTACATAACGCTGGGGACCAGCTAGATTGCTTTCTTTAGTTACTGAAGTGTTACTTGATATAGTTTCATTATTAAAAAAAGATATAACTTTTGAGAAAAACAAATTTTTTATTACTTTTATTAAATCTAATAAATGAGAAATAAATGAGAGCTTGTAGGAACAGGGCATTATTGACTATTTGAAATTTTAAACATGTTTCTTTTGAAGCATAAGCTATAAATGCTGTCATTTATACATTTTTGGTAGAAATCCTTTAAGAGGTGGCTCTAAATTAGCTGCTCCCCTCCTTTTCCTTTTCTTCTACTTTTCTTCCCCTTTTCTTCTCCTCCTCCTTTTTCTTTTTTAAATATATTATGTCAATATAATTAACTTTATGAACTGAGCTGGCTGAAATGAGCAGAAGACATGATATTGAGTAGGAGAGGAACTGTATGATGACACATTCAAATATGATTAAACACACATATATTCTGTTGGGCTAGGAGTCGATTTCAGTGTCCATGGGCATTTACCCAATCAAGAGCACTGTGGGAGGCTTTGCCTTATGCTGATATGTACAAAGAACAAAATGACCCTCTTCATTCCAAATGTAGCAATGCTTGGGATGACTGAGTGGGACATTTGTTGGGACATTCTCCTTGAAGACTGTTACTCAGCATGCATGGTCTTAAATAAGTGGGTCAGAATCATAACTGTTAACATTTATTGAGAACTTCTTATGTGCCAGGCACTGTTCTAAGCCCATTAGGTGTATTAACTCATTTCATACTAACAACATCCCTAAATGGAATTACTAATATTTCCCATGCTTTATAGATAAGGAAACTGAGACACGGGGGCGGGGGAGGGATTACTCACCCAAGGTTATAAACTAATCCATGGAACAGCCCAGTTCTGAACTCAGTCATCTGACTACTGATCCCACAATAAATCACTATGTTTTAAGTTTCCTGCAGGTTGGTGCACATGGGGAAGTCAGGCAAAAGTCTTTGGGATGATTAAAGAAAAGCAAGTAAGTGCTTTTTGAGCTGTTCCATTAAGCCTTGAGATTATGTGTTTGATGAAAGGACCCTTGTTACTGAGCAAGGGCTTGCTGCCTGATGCCCATAGAAGTCAATACTATGGCACTGGGTTTTTGAGAAAATAAAGGCTTTATTGCAAGTTTGGCAAGGAGACAGGAGGTAAAGCTCAAATCTGGCTCTTTAATTCAGAGTCTGGGCAGGTTCTAAGGGGTTGAAGGAATGAGGAAGTTGGAGGGATTGGCTAGCTCCAAATCAGTATAAGGCAATGAAGATGCTGGATGCCAGGCTTTCTCTGCTGAAAAACCTCTCATTTCATAAGAGGCTTCTGGAAGGCAAGGTCCTTCTCTCTGCACATGCTCAGCTTACATCCTGTAAGACAGCTTGTAAAATAACTTGAGATAGGGAGATAGAAAGAGTTTCAGCTAGTTTCAGGTGGTTGCACTTTGATGTGGCATATGTTGAGGGTCTCAGAGTGGTTTCCACTTGTATAATGGAGAGGTTTTAATGAAGCCCATTCTCCCATAGTTATTATTTCTGGTCCAAACACTAGCTCCTATTAACTTTGTGTGAAATGTCATTTTGTTTTTTGGCTTTATTTGGAAATATTGTGCTCAGCTCAAGTCAACAAGCTCTTGCCCCAGGTGTTAGAAACACTGGGCTTCTCCTAGCAGGGAGCTGGGAGCATGAATCAGCCACAAAGAGGCGTATCACAAAGGAGCCTTCAAAGGAGGCCAAACTCAAATTTCTGGAAATGTGTTAAAGGCTCCATATATATTCTAAAACCTATAAATATCTTGTCTTCTATCTTTGAAAACCCTTACTGTTGGTCGAAATATAAATCCTCATTAGGTTATAAACCCTGAAAGGATTTTGTCATCAAAGATAGTGCTAAAATTGGATCCTTCCTGGCTGAGCCAATCCTGCTGAAAAACCAAATGATTTTCTCCTCCTTGACTTCAAAGCCCTGACTGATTCACCTATCTCTCAAACCTGTCAATCCAGATGAAAAAGTCCTTCGCTGAGCACTCTCTTTAGTGGTGTCCTGCCAATTCATTTGTGAGAGGGAAGATTTAAACCAGCACAAGCCTCCATCTGACTGTGCAATGTAGAGTCAGTGAGCTTTCACACTGCTTCCCATTTTCTTCCTCTGGGCTCATGAGCAGCTGTGGAGCAGATGCCCAGGGCTGGCTCCTGTCCCCTTGAACGTACAGCAGAGAATTTTGCATTTCAAAAGAATTCAATCTTACACTTTCTCCTTTACTTTTGGCCAAGATTTAGTTGCCCCATACATTGAGGAGCTCAGATAGTATTCAATTAACTGCGGAAAATGAGACTGAGGGTATTAACATTTGCAATGCTACCTACTCTTACCTATTCATCCATTCACCTACTTATTTATTGTCAAATATTTGTTGAACATTTATTACATATTAGGCACTAGAGGAGGTTCAGGGGTAGAGTGAAGAATAAGAAGTTGCATTGGGTAGAGCTCCCCAGAAATAGAAATTGAGATGCAAATTTATATGCAAATGATTAATTAAAATGCTACAAGGAGAAACCAGAAAGGGGGTCAGGGAAGAAAGGTTAGAAAAGGGAAGAAGCAAAGAGGAGGAATCTGGCAGAGTCCCAGCTTCAGGCTGACCCCACATGGAGTTATGAGGATGAATTGCAGCTCAGATTTTATTCCATCTGGAGGCAAGGGAGCTGGGCTTTCATCTCCTAAATATAGAAGTCATTGGCCAAGATCTTGTCAAAGGGATGTCAACTTCCAGGCATTTTGGCTCTACAAAGAGTCACATGTATATGCCATTGGAAGCAAAGGCACATAGAAGCCAGGGGGTGGGTGCAGGGAAATAGAAAAGGGATCTGAGGAGGTGTGGGTGAAGCGAGGACAGTGTCTGCTGCAGACCTGGCCCCTGCACTCATGTAGCTCACGGCCTGAGAGAAAGGCAAATCCAAAGCAAATCATTATTATTCAGAATAGCAGGTGCCATGACAGGGGCAAAGGCAGGCAACTCCAGGGTCTCTGAGCTTGTGTCTCTCTCAGGCTTAAGGGTATGCAAAGGGAGAAGGGCCAGTTACTCCATAGGCAGTAACCTCTGATCTGAGCTTAGAAAGATGGGTGAGGATGATTCAGGCAGGTAGGTTGGGGGGTGTGATGTTCCAGGTAGAAGGGTGCCCATGTAAGTATTAAAGACGGGTGGAAACATTGAGTGTGTGAGAGGGTTGCGGGGATTGAAGAGGTGTCGATAGAGATAAGAGAGTAGTCTAGGCAAGACTAGACTAGACCAGATAAGAGCCAGATTTTGAGTGGTCTTATATGTCACACGGTAGAGTTTGGAATTTTTACTTAAGGCAATGGAAAATCCTTGAGAGATATTAAGGAACAAATGAGTCAATGAGACCTGCAAGCTAGAAAAACCGATATGGCCCTGGTACCACAGAGAATGAGACTGGGAGGAGTGCAGCATTGGAGATACCAAGACCAATTTCAGGAAATCATTTCTAGAATCCACATGAGGAAGGACATGAACCAGAACAGCTGTAGAGAGATTAGGACTCACAGGGAAAGGTCTGAGAGAATAAGAGACATGGTGAGCAAATTTGGAGGTGAGGGAGAGTTCTGGATGGGATGGTAAAGGCATCCATTGGAATAGGGATTTAGGAAGAGAGGGTCCAGGAGCAGTGGGGTCATGTATAGTCATCAGTGTTGTGTAGGTTGAGTTTGAGGTTTGCATGGGACAGCCAACTGGAATTGTCCAGGAGGCTGCCAGATGTGGACCAGGAGCGCCTGGCAGAAGTTCAGGCTGGAGATACAAATTTAGGAATCATCAGAATATAGATGCTAACTAAATCTGTGATTGGAGATGAGATACTAAAATTGCCCAGGGTAAGAAATGCACAGGATTGCGTGTAGAACTCTGGGGACATACACATTTGAAGAAGTTTTGGAGAAAGAGGACTCTGCCCATGAAATTGAGAATTAGCCTGAGGAATAAAAATAAAAACAGAAACCAGGAAGAAGATGATTTGTCCAATGTTGCGGAAGAGGTTAACCAACAGGAGGGTTGCCGTGGTGACATGAATTTGTCCACAAGGAAGTCCTCTGTGGCCTGGAGGAGAGCAGCTTCAGGGGAGGGAGGAGGCTGGGAGGAAAAATGGGTGGTGAGGAAGTGCCAAGCCCATGGGATGCCACACTGCAAAGGGAGGGAGACTCAGGATGGCGTCTAGTAAGTGTAAGGTGGAGAGAGACTTCTTTTTGTCATGGGCAAGACTTGAATGTCTTTACCTATGCATATGCAAGAAGATACAGGAGTAAGGAGAGGAGGGCAATGAGGGTCTTGTAGGTTGGGAGAGGTTGGGATCCAGAGCACAGATGGAGAGATGAGCTGTGGCCAGGAGGAGCGCACTTGTCCCACTGCCCTGGGAGGGTGGGGGTCGGGAAGGGTGTAGTCTCAGAGGAGTTTGGAGGTGGGTGTAGAAGAGGGAAGATGTGTGTCTTTGATGGCCTTTGTTTTCTTGGTGTCTGTCTGCTGAGAGTGTGGGAAAGAGATGGGATCGGAGTGTGCTGGCCTTCCAGGAGCCTCGGTTGGTTTCAGAATGCTGGCTCAGTTCTGGTCCTCTGGTTCCTATTTCCAAGGCTGAGAGATGCAAGGTACCTGCTGACTGGTGCTATGGCAGGAGTAGCGGCCTGGGTACGTGGGAGGAACTGGGGCTGCACCTCCCACAGCAGACCACCAGCCTTTTTTTACCAACAACAGCAACAGCAACAAAAATCCCTTTCCTGCTGATTGTCACACAAGGAATACCAGCACAAACTTAGAAATCTGCTAAATGTGATGTTCGGGTAGATCCCTACCTGAAGAGAAGTTTTTATTTAGAAAGGCCTGAGCGAAGGTCAATCTGTCAACACCAGCATGTGAGATTTTCTGCACCAAAAGGAAAGCCTCCAATACCTGAACCCTGCCGACAATCAGGTTGTTTCTTTACCTTCTTTTCCCCTTCAGGACAAAGGGCAAACACACAGCAATTAGCTGAATTTGGGAGTTTATCAAAAAGATTGAAATTTACCATATAGCTGGGCTCAGGGACATTTTTAGCCTCTGGTGTACATTCCACAACACATCTGCACACCTGCGGCCACCTCATAAGCATCCTTTTTAAACATCGACCAGTCTGGGCTGGTGCCATATTGGGTGCAAAGTAATGAATGTAATGCAACCCTGGACCCCCACGTGCACTTTCCAGGAGCTCAAACATTCACCCAGTGAGATTGACACTGAGAAGAGTCATCTTATTGTTGAGCCAGAAGGGCCTTAGAGATCCTCTGGTCCATCTGTTTGCAGATGTTTACACCATATGGCCATGCACGAGGTCTCGCCATGAGCTGCTGGGGGAGTCATTGCTGGAGCTGAGCCTCTCTGTGCAGTGTTCTTGCTATACTCCCATGTGCCTCACTAACCACCAGTGCTCCTGTGATCCTACACCACTAAACAAATAATTTTTCATATTCTGCAGAATGGGCACATGAGGCAGGCAAGCAGACAAACACATCTCTAGATGGGTCTTTGATGAGGATGATGCTGGAGGGTTTCCCAGTTAGCTCCATAGCAACGAGGCTGCTCCCTCCTGGGTGCTCCTGTCATACTTTTTGGGAGCATCGTTATTACTCCTGGCTCAATGCAGAGAACTGTCACTCCTCTCATTGGAAAGGTCAGCACGTGATGTTGAGGGTTAACTCTTGCTACATGGGCGGGCAGAAAGCCTTCCACTATCTTAAGAATCAGGAAAAAGATCTTTAAAAGAGAATCCACTGAGGAAGATAAGTAGAAATTTCATTGAGACTGGAATCTTCTCTTGTCACATGGCTAAACAGTTGGAGACACAGGTACAGTACTGGGCTAATACTATATGTAAAAACAAAGCAGTGCTAATGTTGCATCTTTCCCCTGCTGGTGCTTGATTTTGCCTGTGAGGAGTATACCTCTTGGGACTATCATGAGTCACCTTCCAGGGCTACAGCAGATCACATCTCACATTGGATGGGGAAGGAGACGTTGGAGGGTTGTGGATGTGGTGTGCAGGATGTGTTGGATTTGTGTCTTACCAAGTGTGGGCAGTGGTTGCATGAAGAACTGTGATATGCTCAGGGCAAGGGTCCTGGTTTTCCATGTACCTGGGGGTCGAATCTTGGATTGGGATGCTGTACCATTATAGCTCCATTTCAGAAGTCACACCTTTATAAGACACTTATAATTTCAGATCTAGAAACAAGAAACATCTTTTTTATAGACTGGTAAAATATTTTTTCATGGAGTAGCAAGAGGAGGTCCTTTCTGTTTACAGAGGTACTCAGCCCTCAACGCTGAGTTACCTCTGAGAGTACAGGCCTTGTGTCCACATGCAGATGGTGGGAAATGCTGCCTTTCCTCTGATTGTCATGCCTGGGTTAACATAGTGACCCATCTAAGGTCTGGCCCAGTCCTTGCTGTCCTCAGGGGCCCTTCTGAGCATGTTCCCCACCCAACACACACATGAACATATGTCCCAGATGGTCTTTTTCTCCATGGAGTTATCTCCTTGAGGAAGAACGTGGCCCTCTCTGGGGAGACACAATGTTAGAGATAATAAACATTGTCTTTTCTTCTTACAGTTGAAGTTTTTAGGACTCAAATGCTTTCTGGCTTCATCAAGCTTGTCTTGGGAGATGAAGCAGACACCCCTTGCCATGTGCTCAAAGTTGTTTTTTCCAAGTTTTTAAAATTCTTTTTCTTTCTAAAAGTGAGAGATTGAGAAAACAGAGAAAGAAAGGAAAAATAGCATTCCCACCAAATTGCAAAACATCGGTGAATGAGTGGACCACACGCGTTTAGTGAAGAACTTAGAGAGTCTGAGATTTTTCTTTATTTGAAGGTTAGCACATTGGCCTACCATAGTGGATGCTGGTGGAAGACATGAGACTCCTGAGTCAGAGACTAGGATGTTATTACTCACAGCAATCAGTATGAGTGCCATGTTCACATCTGTTCCCCTGTCCCCCAGGCCCATGGGTGAGGCAGAGAAGTCCAGGTGGACACTGTGCATGCAGTGGGCTTGGGTCATAGCTGGGCATCAACTCCCAGCTTAGGAAGCCACAAACATTTTTTTTCCATTCAACGAATATTTATAGAATGCCTAGTCTGCATCAGGCACTGTTCTAAGAACTGGTGACACCAGTAAACAAAACAAAGAATACTGTCCTTATGGAGCTGACGTTCTAGTGAGGGAAGACAGATAATAAACAAACATTACAAATAAGTAAATTATAACATTATAATATTAAATTATTAATTATATTAAATTATTATTACAACAATAACTGAATAAGTAAATGATATATTAAGAAGATAGTAAAGGTACAGACAAAGAGCTAGATCAGGCATAGGAGAGCAGAAACGCTGGGGGTGGATTGTGGTATTAAATAGGGCATTCAGGGAGGGTCTCACTGAGGAGATGAAACTGGACTGAAGATGGAAGGAGGCAAGGGGCCAGCCTGACAGTCAGGGGCCATCGAGTTTGTGAGCCTCGACCATCTGTGTGTAATGCCTAGAAAACCCCAAACTTTTGAAGAGGGCTGCTAGCAAACCTACCCGAACTTTGCCTAAGAGGAGGACACTGTTTTTATTTTCCTGATCAGCAAACACATCTACTTTTCATCCAGCAGGGAGACACAATCTCTGTCTTCTGAGGATATTTTCTATACACACATCCTTGAAAATGCAGTGCAGTGTAGGTGCCATCAGAGCCTCTGTTGAGAAGACTGTGCAAATGCAGGGGACCCAGGGGCTGTCCCTGACAGTTATTCCCACTCCCATGTCTGATGGCTCTTAGGTGACCCAAGCTAGGCTGAGGACCCTCCAGTCTTTAGTCCCAGCTCACTGGGGGGTGAGGGGCTCAGCCAGGTCCTGTCCATAGTTGCCATCTGACCCTGCTATAGCTCTGGCTCATCAGGGTCATTCTTTAGGCTACTCAAGGGCTCTGCCACCACAAGTCTGCTTCTCAAGCAAATAAACATACAACAGCAAATGGACACGGCTTTTACACAGGTCTGAAGATTCCTTCTTGATTAAAGCCCTCATTAGGTATCCTGACAGCTTGGTTTCCAGGATCTGCAGAAAACCTTTCACTCCAGCCTCACTCCTAGGACCCTGTGTTGGATGTGTCATCTTGGACCTATGGTGGAGAAGCAACGTGCAGTTCAGGAGTCCTGGATGCTAAATTGTTGATATTTAGTCTTTCCAGGTGCTCTCAGAAAGCTGAGATGCTCTCTGGGCCACATTCTTTAGAATGTTAAAAGGGTATTTTTAAATGTGAGCATACAGTTAGGTTCCTTTAAACTTTTCTAGGGTAGGTGGTCTGTAACAAACTAGTTCTTAGACTTCCAATCTTATGCTGGTCCACGGCTGTGCAGCATTGCTGGAAATTTCCAGAGCTTCTCTGGAAGGCCTCAGTGGTTTTCTTAAAAACTGCACAAAACTTTTGGCATATCAGTGGTTTAGGGATCATGGAACCAAGTCAGAGGGACCTTAACTGAGTGGTGATCTACCACTTATTGTAAGAGCAATTTAAGCAACAGTGTGTTTTCTGTGTCCTAAGATAATTCAAGCGTCTTGATAGCAAGGGTCCGAAGACGATGGATGGGATTAGGGCTTATCCAGTCTAGCTCATGAGCAGCTCCATGTCATCCTACTGTCCCATCTCATCCCACCTCAACTTTTCCACCCTCATCTCTTGGTCATGGTGGACATAGATGCAAGTGATTGGGAAGATGCATGAATTAAGCAGAAGCACCAGTACTCCTGGAGACGGAGTGAGCACTGAGGCTGTTTGGCTTACTGGGTAGATATTAAGGGAAGACCTTGCTTACTTCAGGGAGGCGGGCATTTTTTAGGCTTCTAGCCAGACAGACGCTAAGCAGAAAACCCAGTCCCCTGACCAATAGCTATTGTCCATCTACCCAGTAGCTAGTGGCCAGAGGATCAAGAATTTATCTGAGTTTCAGCATTCTAAGAGTAATCTGTTTGCAGACTTAGGCTAATAGAATGACCTTCCCCAGACAAATCAGATTAGAGACAGGCAGGGTCCTGAGAAAAATGAATTATTATTACTCTCAGAAATGATCTCTTTAATATACAGTCCCCTTTAATATATAGCTCTGGACCCCTTTGTAGACAGCAATGTTAGGCCCCTATCTGAGAGGTAAGGAGGTAAGATTTTTGACACAGTGCTTGCATGCTGAACTCACTTTAACTAGTATTTTTAAGGCAGAAGTTTTGAAAGCAATCCATTCCAGAGGCAGACATGATGTAGAAGTTTTTATTTTTGAACAGCTTGAGAGGAAAATTTTTTTAAAAAGATAAACTTCTAAGTTTGGGGAATATAAAAGTTTTAGATGGATGAAAGATAAAGCTTTAATTTTTTTTCCCCCAGAAAGTAGCATTTCATATCTTTTCCATAAAAAAGCAGTCTGTGAGGATGCAGACAATAAGCTGTCAGGATGGATTAAATTCTGTAACCATGGCAAGAAATAAAGCACACCTCACACTCATGGAGGCGCCTCATGCTGGAGGCTTGACATGGTCCTGGCCCATTGTGCAAGAGCTCTGCGTCAATCTAAGCAGGTACGTGGGCCTGCCTGGAATATAAATGGAAGGAAGAAAGGTTGGGAGAGAAGAAAGGAAGAAAAGACATTCCCAGGAGTGTGCTGAGATGGCAATAACTGGCTCCAGTCTATGCTGGTGCCTGAACGGGGCCTGCAGAGAACATTAAAGGAGAAGGTGGCACAGGGCACCTGTGCAGTCTGTTACCGGGAGACCGAGCAGCCACAAGGTCTGATCAAGTTTTCTGGTCAATGCCAAAACTCTGACACGGAGACTTGGTCACCCTTACCTTTTAGGGAAGTGAGCCTGGCATGGGGAGTTGGTGTCATGGGACAATTACATGCTCTTAGGAAAGTGCTCTGCATAAGGGACACGGACTGAGGGAGGCAGTTCTCGCTATCCATGAGTAAGTCCTCCATTAATATGAGCCACAGGGTAAACAATTTAAACTGAGAGGAAGGGAAATTCAAACTTAGACTTCAGAGGAATATCACTTACTATTGACTAGCTTTCCTCTGGGTACAGAGGAGTGGATTGGAGGCGCCATATGTTAAAATGGTCTATTGCAAATTTAGATACCAGTCATAGTGGAGATAGAGCAGGTCACAGGTAGGACCCATGGCTCTATTCCTTTCTCATGTAAGCGAGGGCTAAATGTGGGACTCTAGAGCAGGGGCCTGCAAAATTTTCCTGTAAAGGGCTAGACAGTCAATATTTTCGGTGTCCGGGCCATCCTGTCTCTCTTACAATTACTCATCTCCACCATGTGGCATGGAAGTAGCCATAGAAAATAGCAAATAGTGCATGTGGTTCCAGTAAAACTTTATTTACCCAAACAACAGTGGGCTAGATTCAGCCTGTGGGCCATAGTCTACTGATTCCTGATCTACCTAGAGGGCCAGTTGCCGTGGGCAGGAGCAGAGCCTCGCAGGGGCTCAGAACACCCAGCCTGAGAGCGGGAGCTGCGCCTCGTCTGCTTTTCCCAGCTACACCTGAGGAGTTCACAGTGTTAGTATCTTCTCTGGTTTATTAAGCTGGGTTCTGAGTCCAGTCCTGGTGTTGGCAAACACAAGCATCAGGAGGAGGGAGGACCAAGCCATCAGTCAGAGACAAGAGAAGTAGACATTGAAATAAAGGCAGACGACGTTTTCTTTTTTATTTCGCTTAGACAAAATGCAAAGAGTGTCTCATTAAATTAAAAAATAAACAAAAAAGAAAACCGAATTGATCCCCCCACCCCCTTACTGACGGCACTCATCCTAATTAACAACAAAAGAAGATCAAATTGTGGACCCAACTTCTAATGGGAACGAAAGGTGTGCAGACATGACTAAAGTCTTCCCCTGCCCCCAATTCAGTGTTCCTTTTAAATTCACAAATAGGCTAATTTTTCCCCGTTTTCTTTCTTGACTCTTGTGTGATAGAACTTCTAGTCAGAAGATTTAATTAGTCCCCCATGCACTTTGTAGAAAATCAGTAAAAATGCAATAGCCTGTGAAGATCATAAAACTGGACTTCTTTCCCAAAAAATCAGATGCCCAGGCGGATGGAGCTCACACTCAGACAGAAAAAAAGCAGGAGAGTCTTTGCACTGTCTGTGGTTTCAGTAGTTTCTCTTTTCTTTTTTTTTTTTTTTTTAATATATTTTGGCAATTTTCTTTAATTATAAATATTGGAATTCTGTAAAAAAAAGGTAGCTTTGATTGAATTGTTTAAATTGTATTTACAACGACTGTCCAGTCACGCTGTTTGTTATACCAGGGTGTAGGATTTGGCATAGGGGTTGTTTCCTTTCAAATGGCCCCGAGAGTCGAGCAGGGATTCTTGGGAGCTGCTCATTTTAGCTGCCTGTCCCAGCTCTGCCCCTTCTCGTTGAGGTAATGTGGCCACGGCCCCTGGCTGCCACGACTGTCCTTCCCTCGTGGACGAGGTGGAGGAGGAGGCCTCCATTGGGATGGGCTCGAGGACCGTGGGGCGTTTCAGGGTCCGACTTTTCTGAGGTTCCAAGCACGCTTGTCCTAAATTCAGGTCCCTGCTGGTGCCCGGACCACCTCGGTTTAACAAAAAGTCCATTCTAAGGTATGGAGGCAAATGTATGAGGTCACCTGGAAACAAACACAGAGCAGTTAGTGGGTTTCCTTGGTGTGGTAAACGTGTGCCAGTGCTCGGCCATTCAGGTCAAGAGAGGGCAATGGCATGTGCGTGGGCACACTTTCCAAGATACCTCATCACAGCCCACCCTGAGGCAGGTGGAATTGCCCCACCCCTCTCCACGGGGCATGAAGAGCTCGCTTCTCTTTGGTGCACTAACTTAAGCTCTTCAATGCCCTAACTGACCAGAGAAATGGAGGAAATAAGACCCTTCGAAACACTGTATGCAAAATAAAAACGCACATCGAAGGCAGCAGCCTGCACTGGGACACACCATGGTAGGTGGAGCATTTCCATATGTGACTGGAAATGCTGGGAGGGCACAGGGCTTGTGGAGATCCAGGCAGGAACAATGGTGAGCAGGCTCTAGTCTCAGCAATTCTACAAAACCCTGTAACCTTGGCTGGCCACCTAGTTAATGGGTTTCTACGATGGTTTCAGGTGGAAACACCACAGTATGGCCTCCTTACCAGGCCTTGCCCACCTGCTAAACTTCTCCCTGTGTCTCCTCTGTTTCAGCTGTGCTGTGTATAGAGATAAGAACAGCTTTGACCAGAGTATTAGTGTTTCTACTTCCTGCTTAAGATCACTCACTTTGGATCCTATGGTGCCATGGAAATGCACCCTAAGGGCACCTGCTGTGGGGAGAAAGGCTGGCTGACAGTCTCCAGCTGCACTCCGAGTGCCAAGGCTACCCTTCCTCTGGGCTGCTCCAAGCCAATGACAAGCATGACAAGCATGCTCCTGAAGAGCTTTCCTGCCCAGTGCAGGGTTTCTCTAATAGATGACTTTTGCAAAGGGGTTCCCTACGGGCCTGGCTGCAGCCTTCTCAGGAGTGCATTGAAGTCTGAGGTTCTTCCTCCCCAGTCCTTCCTTCCCTTCTCCTCTCGCAGGTGTCAGACCTATGCTGTGGTCCCTGGACCTCCCCGCTCCCCTGCCACCTACTTCTGCTTCCTCCCTCTTTCCTAATAAATCCCTCACATGTCCAATCTTTTTGGTAACTGCTTCTTGAAAAACCTGAACTGACACAGCTTCTATCACCATCAGCTACTGAAATTATTCTTTGGAAGTCAACTACGACCCTTGATTGTGAAGCTCTGTGGTTTCCTCTTGGTCCTCATCCTCCTTGTGCTATTATGACACTTGATGCTGTTGACATTTTTGTTCTTGGAACTCTTGGCTGCCACAGCACTCTGGGCTCCCAGATTTCCTACAGCTCTGACTTCTCACTCTGCTTTCATGGACCCTTTTCTCTGTCCCCTAAACAGTGTTCCCAGTGGCCTGTTCTCAGCCTTCTCTCTTGGAGAGCTTGGCTGTTTGTGTCATCTTTTTATAAATAGCTCTTGCGTCTGTCTTTTCCAGTTTGTTTTCTCTCCTGAGCCCTAGAATTGAATTTCAGATGCTTTGCTAGACATTTCCACATGAATGTCCATCCTGAATTTTAAATGCCATGGTCTGCAAACCCAGTTCATGAAGGCCAGCCCCCGCTCCCACCCTCATGCCCAAATGCCACTTTCTCCTGTGTGTCCAATCTTGTCATCATCCTTCCAGACATTAAAGCTTGAACCCCAGAGTCCTCATTGACTCCTTCCTCTCCAGGTTAATTCTATTTGCAAAATAACTATTGACTCCTTTCAGTCCTTTCTTTATGACCCTCATTCAAGCTCCCCTGCAATGCATGAGTCCAATCAATGCTCAGCCACTAGATGCATTTTCTACTAACACTCCCCAGCTTTAACTGGACTAACTCAGGATCTGAGTTTCTGCTGTTTTGGCACAGACAGCACTGATCCTTTAGCCCAGGGCTTCCCACCTTTCTAACTTCAAGATGTATGTAGACAAGAGGCACTTGTGCAACACACTGGGATGAATGCAAGGAGCTCTTCTGGCCCTCTCAAGGGCTGAGGGATCAGCATGTTGGCACTCCTGTGACTCATGATGTACCAGGTAAGCAGCTCTGGCTAGAGAATGGGCTTTGGGTGTGCAGTCCTGGAGCTGAGAAACCAGGAAGGAGGATGTGCAGGTGAAAGAGACATGACAATTGTCTGAGCTCAGGGGGCAACTGTGGGTATAAGGGAGGGAGTGGATTGTGAACTGTGAAGGAGGCCCAGGGAGATGGTTTCAGAACTGATGACAAATGGGAGTGGTGGTGGAGAAGGAGGTGTCAGGGATGGCTCTCTCCTGGGTTGTAAGCTCAGGACACTAGGTGGGCAGTGGAACCATGACCTGTGAAAGACTGCATAGGAGAAAGAGCATATTTTGGAGCAAAAGGTGATGGGTTTGTTTTCAGACATGTTTCATTTGCTGTGTTTGGGGACATCCAAGAGGAGATATGGAGTATTTTCATGTTAACATTGTATCTCTACCACAACTCATTCTCACTTACTGAATCTAAAACAACTCAAAATTCCTGTTTCTTTTGCTTCAACATATTCCCTGCTTTTATTATTTTTCTATAAGCTCACATCATCAAACATTCCTCATCCAGCTCCTTTGGGCCCTTGAACACTGACGGTATGGGGTGGGGAGATCATGAGACCACCTGAGCCAAGCAACAGCTGCCTGTAGCTAGCTGATGCGCTGACAGTTTAATGGGAGTGATGCGTGCTTAGACAGCGATTAAACCCCAGAACCCTAGAAAATGCATCCAAGTTTACCCACTGAAAGAGAAAGGGCTACTCAATGGTGCAGGGGAACTAGAAATAGGTAAAATCAAGACAGCACCAAAAACTGCATTTTACATGATTTAAATGAGCATAAAAATTTTCAAAATGATATGACTTTTCTCAAGACATTTTCCCCTCAGGACAAGAGGAACGATGACCTTATTCTTGGGAAATTTACCAAATGATTTCCATGTCCTTTCATTCCATGTCCTTTCATTTTCATTCATTGTTATGCCCGTTGGTGGTATTTATGACTCAAAAATCCACTTAGCGTTTTCTCTTTGGCTTTTTCAGGATGCCTTTATCTTATTAAGTGATGATGAGTAATTATATGATTTCATTAAGAGCTGCAGCATGTAAGTCACTGAAATGACCCCAGGGACACTGGATTTGGGTCACTCAGGTCGAAGGTACTGTAACTCAGTGTTAGCTTCAGATGGTGAATGGGATCAAAGAGAGGCCCAATAATAAATACCTTGACAACAAACTGGCCATAACAGTCTTATAACAAAATCACATAATTTGGCATTCTTGAATAAAGGGTTTTAGTAACTTGATGCATCTGGACTTTGGCTTAGAAAAAAAATGATGGTATGAGGTCTACTATTAAAAACTCTAATGTTGAAGGTACAAGTATATCTGGCAAACTGTATTAGCTTTGTTCCTGAAAATATAAGTATTTAATTTTTCACAGTAAAACCTTATGGCATTGAAAGTTATCTTCACTTATGGTAGTAGATATATTCTTCAATCTTCTCTACCAGGGGGATGTTTATTTACAAACAAATATCATGAAAGCATTAACAGAGCTGTCATTAAGAAATAAACTGGAAAATTCTTTTGTAATGTGAATCAATACACTCTAATTGACCTGTTTTGAAATTTGTGGATTTTTATATATCCAATTTTCTAAAAGTGATTATCTGCATTCCTTCTTAGGAGTCCAATAGCAAATTATATCAATTTTCTCTTTTATTTATTTACATGACTAATATTATTTTTATTATGCTATTCAAATATTCGAGAAAATGTGGAAGACATTTACCTCAAGGGTTATTTGAAAATGTAGGTCAAGAATGCCTCTTGCTGTTTCTGAGACCCAACTCAATCTTGAACATTTGTGGTATTTGTAACGTGTTCTAATAGATTTAGAAATAATCTCTATCCTGGCAATTCCCAATTGAATGCATGGGGCTTATTAAACTCCTACAAAGCGATAGCATCTTGGTCCCGGCTGGATTACAGAATGCTCAGGTCTTAGATTGGATGGAACAAATGTGTTTGAAATAAAAAGATAAAGCCCATAATATCTGAACCCTGCCTGCAGGGGTTCCCGCTTTAGATGTAGTAGTGATAAGAGGGTTCAGGTAACTGAAAAAGATTGGTGAGAAATGAAGATGCTTTGTAATAGAAACAGCTCAGCATTACATTTTTACGTACAAGGGCTACTTGTGTTTGCTTACTGTAGGTCTGCCTAGTATCTCTGAACACCCAATATCTGTGAATGATCCAGTTTTTCAGGCAAAGCTTTATGAATTTTGTAAGACACTCTAAGTAGCTCCTTTTGACAGTGTGTGTTTTCTGATTAACATCCAAAGTAGCCCTTTGAACTGTGTGAATGCTGCAAATGAGCTCTCTCAATAATTCATGCACTTGTGTGGAAGAAAGCAGCAGAGTAGTTGGTGGTGAGCTTTGTTTATTACAGGCACTTTATGTCCACTAAAATCCCAGCCCACGTGCTAATTCAAATACCAGTTGGGAAACTGGATTCTTGAATCATCCATCCATTTCCTATGTTCTTCAGGCAGGTGCCACATACCAAGACAATCCATGCTCCAGAAAGAGACAAGTGAAGTGGGAGACTGTGGGGATCATAAGGACACTGGCTCAGCTGCTTTTCTTAACTCCTCCTGCTCCTGCCTTCACCTGCCTGTTTCAAATGGGAGAAACTAAACCTTGGCTCCACCTGTGGTGGTGAGGAGTGGAGGTCGGGATGACATTGCCTGCGTTTATTGGACTGGTATGGATCTGGGCTCAGTTTCCTCATCTATAAGATGGGAATAATAGTAGAATCTGCCACTGAGGGTTTTGATGGAGACTACTTCGGATAATACATGTGAAAGCTTCACCATAGGACAAGGGTCTGAAGTTATGGGCTGGAGGTCTGCCATGAGAATGAAACAGGAACTCTTCTCTATACCTTAGTTTCTGTGTCATGGGTTGATTACTGGTTCTCTCTTGGAATTTGTGAATGTGACTTCATTTGGAGAAACAGTCTTTTCAGTGGAATGAACTTAAGGATCTTGAGATGAAATCACTTGGATTGAAGGTAGCCCTAAATCTAATGACATGTGCCCTTATAATAGAAAGGCAGAGGGAGATTTGAGACGCAGAGACACAGGTGATGAGAAAACCATGTGAAGATGAAGCAGAGACTGAAATGACACAGCCACAAGCCAACGATCACCTGGAGCCACCAGAAGCTGGAGGAGGTGAGGGAGGGGATCTTCTGTGGAACCCCTGCAGGCAGCAGGGCCCAGATGACACCTTGATTTTGACTTCTGGCTTCCAGAACGGTGAGAGAATAAATTTGTGTTGTTTTAAGCTATCCAGTTTGTGGTAATCTGTGATGGCAGCCCTAGGAAACCCACAAAGACGTCCTTTCTTCTTGGCTGTGATGGGCTTGGGGTCTTCTCACAGGAAGTTACCCTGGACAGGTCTACATTTGGTAATGGCTCTGGCTCCATCAACCAAGGGAAAGGGTGGGGCGTCTCTTAGGGTCAACAACGGCAGCAACACCACTTGTGGACTCCATTGTCCCCACCCGGGCTCTGAGCTAGGAGCAGCCCCTCCATGGCGAGGTGGATGCGTTCTGCCATCCATCCTGCCTTCTCCATCCATTCCCCCAGTTCCCTGCAGCGGCAGAAGCCTGTCCAGGGCCCCAAAGCCACCTCAGGGCTGGGCTGGAGTTGCTCACTGGACCTGGACTCTTGGCTTTCCTGGATCTTCCCCCAGGAAGAAGCAGAATCCCCTTCTAAGGCACAGGGACCTCTCCACAGGGACCCTGGCCACGTGCGGCATCATGCCCCATGGCTAATCAGCCAAGACCCTCTTGAGTTCTCCCTTGCATTTGAAAGTAGCAATGGCCCAGGAGAAGTTCAAGGATCCAGCGTGCTTTGAACTCCAGAGTCCCCCTGTTGGGTCACCACAGCGTGGGTGCTCCTCCGTCAGGTCCAGGTGCCCATGACATCCTGTGTGCCAACTCGTCATTGCCACAAGCACTGGCACCATTTCCAGTGAAAGCAGCTACAGTGGAATTCACTTATACTTTTGGTAATGATTTACGCGCTCTGTTATTCCACCACTCCTGGTTGCCTCTGGCTCAACTGTCTCCACATTTCCCCTCTCTCCTTCCTCCCTTCTCTCTCCCCTTTCTTTTTCTCTTTTTTTCTCTTTCCTTCCTCCCTTCCTTCCTTCCTCTCTTTCTCTCTCTCTCTTTCTTTCTTGTTTTGTTTCCTTTGTGCTGTGTTTTCCATCCATGAAATCAAAGGCACAGAGAGGGGATAAAACATGCAGGTAGGAGAGGGATGAGGGCATAGCTGAGTGTAAGACAGCAACCAGGGCACAAACATTAAGGAAAGTGTGTGAGTGAGTCAGTGTGTGTGTGTGTGTGTGTGTGTGAGAGAGAGAGAGAGAGAGAGAGAGAGAGACACACACAGAGATGGAGGAAGAATCCGACTGGTAAAGCGGCAGAGCTGTGGGAGGACGAGGCTCAGGTTGCGACAGCTGGGGGACTGGGTCTGAGCTCATGTCCACACACCACCCCTGCCCTGCTTACCTAACTGCCTGCACTTCTAGTTCTTTCCTAGTTAGCTAAACCAGTTAGTGTCTCCTTCCAAGCCTAGTGTGAAAACAAACACACTGACAGAGGCTGACAGTCCTATCCGGGCTTTTGGGACACAATCCACCCACTGACTTTTGTAGATTCAAATCGTGCATTTGCACATGAGCCCCACTGTGCTCTGCTCCTGAGCTGGTGCGGTGCCCCTTGTGTCAGAGACCCTTCACGAGGGTGCCGGATGATGAGGTGGAGATGCCGTGGGAAGAGAGGAGTCCTGAGAAACAGAGTTCAGGGACTCAGATGCCGTTGTAGACTCAGCCAGATGAGGCTGTAATGGATGGGTGGGAGAGACAGAGACAGAGACCCTGCAGGAGGGAAGGAGAGAGAGAGACAATAAGGGAGAGGGAGAGAGAGAGAGAGAGAGAGAGAGAGAGAGAGAGAGAGAGAGAGATGGAAACACACACACAGAGGCAGAAGGAAAGAAACATGGAGACACGGATCTATGGAGAGGTGAAAATTACAGACAAAGAGCCTCAAACAGAGAAAAGCAGATGGAAAGGGAAACATGTCAACTGAATCATGTGGGACAGTGGCAGAGATGCATGGAGAGAGGGCACCAGCAAGGTGGGTGTGCTGAGAAGAAATGTGCGTTACCGCTGATGAACGGGCTCTTTGGAGCTTTACAGACATCACTGCCTCGCAATGATGGTCCCTGGCTTGGGGCACCCGCTCTCATCCTGTGGCTCACCAGCCTCACCACAGCCCATGTGATCACAAACTGTACCCATCACTGCCCTGCCGGAGGGAGCCCAGGCCACAGCTTTGACTCCCGCCTCAGGGACCAGGACAACTTAGCCGTTATTGCAATGTTATGCCTTAATATTTGACATAACACTTCATTTCTCATCCTCCTGTCACTGCTTTCTGGGGACGTTCAGTGCCACTAATATGTCTGAGAGTTCAGAATAAATAAGTCAGCACTGATTTCTCCCTCTGTCCCTACCTACTTTGCACAGTGGTGTCACTAATGCCTCCTCGCCTCCGGTCCTGATGCAGATTCCTCTCGTGGTCCCTACTCCCATCCTCAGACATGTGCTCAAAGCTGGTCATCCCGCACCAAGGGTGTGTTCAAGCCATGGTTGGCCCAGCGGCATGAAAAGTGCCTCATTTTAGCCGAAAAGCCAGGAGAATCCCCCTTCCCATCAGAAAAGCAAAACTTTCTGGACTTTCTCAATGTATTTCAACTCACACACAAAGTTTGAATGCATTTTAGCTTTGGAAGAAGGATGGCAAAATCAATACTGAAACAAAACAAGAATGAATCGACCCAGACAATCAATAATGGGTGCACGTTCCATTAATCTATTCGCAGACCGTGGTGCCTGCTCTTTGCCACGCACCACGCTAGGGGAAAACGCATAAAGGCTGGATCAGTGGTTCTCCACTGAGGACGATTCTGCCCCCAGAGGACATGTGGCGATGTCTGAAGATACTTTTGGTTGTCATAATGTGGGGGAGGGGGCTGCTACCGGTGTCTGTTGGTCAAGGTCAGAAGTCAGGGATGCTGCTCAATTCCCTACCACGCACAGGACGGCCCTGCCAAAAAATTATCCTGCTGCAAAAATGAATGCTGCTGCTGTTGAAAAACCCTGGTTTAGATGATCAAAGTTCATAATTCCATGTGGGGCCTTCTTTCACTTTAATTTCGCTTGTAAAACATTGAATTCAACCAGCATAGGAATCATACTTCTCACACTCAGAGCGCTAGTCCACCGGGCGTTATCAGTTCTTCATGGAAGAAGTTAAGAGATGGGTCCGAGGGAACCGCGGTCAGAAGGCAAAAACCCAGAGCTCTTCTCTGACTTAACTGATGAGGTGGGGGCTGAGCACAATGGAAAGAAGGCTGGTTAGAGGGTTCAGAGCTTTGTGTTGAGATCCTGCCTCTGCCTCCAAATAGTTCTGAGACCCTTGTGAGTTTTAGTGCTCTCCTCAGTTAAATGAAGGGGGTATGTTAATTTGTAAGGGCACCTTTAAGCCTACGTCTGTCTTATGCTCTGAGCTTTCTCACATACGAAACTGGTTAAATACAACTATATTGGGAATTTGGGGATAAGTGTGGAAGAAATCAATGCATTTCTGGGGGCGAAAGAGTCTGAGGCACATTTCGATAGCCTTTTCCTCCTGCTTTGCTGTACTTTATTAGTTAGAAACTGTGAAAATATGCATATGCTTTCCCAAATTCATGCAAAATGAAAGTAAATCACAGTCCTTAGGGGCTTCAATCTCCTCTGGGGACACATGAAAAGGAACTTTCATCCATTTCTAACAAGGTTTGCTACCTGTGCTTGGGTAGAGCTGGATATTGATGCAAACGTAAACAGCAAAGGATGCTTACTTTGAGTTCTAGCAATTTCAACAAAAACCACAAAGATCGGACTTGCAATAACACTATGGTGCCACAGAGCTAATTACCAAAGGGGATTGTAGGGTCCACCCATAACAAATGGGATTTAACACTTTTTTAGTTTAATATTAATGTTGCAGCATGGTAATGAAAACTTGTAAATGAACCTCTCTTGGTAAATGAATCTCACTCCCAAACAGCAACCAGGAAAAACCCTAAATAAATAATGTGAGATTGATATCAGAGGTCCATGTACACAGAATCTATTACATTCTTGGCTTGTACTTAGGCAGCTTCATGAATTTTTAAGAGCTCATCGATATTGTGATCTTCCTACTTGCTGGTGAACTTTAAAAACTACACCAAGGTATGAAGTAGGACTTTGACTTTGTTCCAGCTCATGATTCTTCTGAAATAAAGTAGTTCTGAATAAAAGCAGTATTGGTCAGTCTTCTTTGGCATTTAGACAAGCTCAGAACTTGTTAGCAGGGATTCTTGACCACCCACTGGGAAGGATTCGAGAGGTTCAAAGACAGGTCCAGCTCCCATGAGAGCCCCATGGGGAACCACATACTGGGGACCCACCAAAGCAGAGGCCTGGCTGGGGGCTTGCACTTGCTCTGCTTTGAAGCTGGCAGACCCATCTCAACAATACTGTGCATCTTGAATTGTCCCACAGAAGGAGCTGACATAGATTGAAAATCAGAGAATTCCAGATGGAGGAAATATACGTTTGTGGAGCTGTAGGAGGCCAGGGGATCTGAGACTGGAGACCAGGGGTCAAGGCCAGCAACGAGGAGGGCTGATCCCTCGCGGTCTGTAGGTCTCTACCCTGAGAGCAGTGGAGGGCCATGGAAGGGGGTTAGACACGAGAGGGCTGACCCTATCACTGGAAATGATGGCTTGTTCCTCCCCAGTTTGGGATATAGAATGCACTTGAACTTGGTGCCAACAGAATCCACATGGGACCACGCTGGAAGATGATGGTCTTTGCTGTCTTCTTACCTTTTTTGAATATCCCCTGGGTCTTCATGTTGCTTTGGCTTATCACAACATCTCCCTGGGCTTTGTGTAGGGGTGCGTATTTGTGTTTGTGTATATGTATATGTGTGTAGGTGTGTGTGTATGTGTGTGTAGAGGGTGTATGTGTATATGTGTGTGTATGTGTGTGCATGTTTATATGTATGTGCATGCATGCATGTATAGAGGGTGTGTGTGTCTGTGCATGTGTGTATAGAGAGTGTGTGTATGTCTGTGTGTGCGTGTGTGTATGTGCGTGTATGTGTGTGTATGCGTGTATGTGTGTGTATATGTGTGTATGAGTGTGTGTGTGTGTATGTAGAGGGCGTGTGTGGGGGTGCCTGTCTTCCATAAACTGGGTTTTGTCTTATTTCTTGGGCCTCCTCAATATTTTACTGTCTTATGTCTTCAGGACCCTTTGTCTGCTGTTTCTGATACTACATGCTGTTCTGATAAACAAATGAGACTACGGGGAGTGTTAATTTAATATATAAACACGTTTAAGTCTTAGGATAAGACCCAGTCTCTTTTACAGAGAAGATAATCTATCAGTGTGGGCTGAATAAATGAGGGGCATATGTTTGTGTTTTAACAGCGTCTATATGGAGATGCAGTGAGCT
Organism: Cynocephalus volans; assembly: GCF_027409185.1. Lineage (NCBI taxonomy): Eukaryota > Metazoa > Chordata > Mammalia > Dermoptera > Cynocephalidae > Cynocephalus > Cynocephalus volans. Next base: position 186,713,547 of record NC_084460.1, read on the forward strand.
TTCAGTCTCTGTGGAGAGCCTTCTTGTTTGTCGTCTGCAGCAGGTCACCCGGCAGGACATAGGTGGCCCTCCTGCCTCTATATCAGTGGTGTATCAGGGTATATGCCTCCTCTTCAACTCCTGAGGGACTGACACAGCCTAGGACTCCCCGGCAACTAGAAGCGAACCTTAATAAGCCAGCTGAGAAAAACAGTGAGCCGTCTAAGGGGCTGAGAAGTCAGAGGAAAGACAGAACAAAAGGAACACACGTTCTGGAACAAGAGGATAGAAAGCAGCCCGAGCAACAGCAGTGCTGCGTAAACCAGCCAGAGCACGTGACAAGGTAGGAGGCCAAGGCCACAGGAGGTGCCCCCTGAAACCAGTGGGGGAGGCACAGGTGGGGGGAGGTGTCTGCAAAAGACCCCATGACCTGTGTGCTAAGCTTTTATTACAGGCAAAGGGACTCAGAGTGCCAAGCTTGGGACTGCTCAGAAAAAGTCCTACAATCACTTTATGGGTTTGAGGGACATCCACTGAGAGCAGACTAAAATTACAGGAGAGCCCTCAGGAAGCTGAAATTGCAAATTCTCATCAGAGAGATGTGGGTTTTGAGCAGGGAGCACACACAGGGTGGGCGTGAATAGCAGTAGCAGAGGCTTTGAGGGCCCCAGGGTTCTTTGCACTTTACCTTCTATAGGAGTATTCGAAAGTCTGCACACATCTGGCAGTTCAGAGGGACCTCCTGATCCCCACTGTGAATGTCAAGCTCATTTCTATTTCCAGGCCTTTCTCTTCCTCTTCTCCCTGCCTGGACTGCTGGCCTGTAGGATATTTGCTGCCTTCTTTCCACCAAATCACTTGCATCTTTTTGCCTCAAGAAGCCTTTCCTGACAATCCTTTCCAAGCACCCCCCTGCTAGGGTTTACCCCGCCCAGATTTACTTTTCTTCTTTGTTTACTTATTGTGTGTCTCCCTTCCAGGAACATAAGCTCCTTCAAGGTGTTGTCTTTGTGGGTTTTGTCTACCACTGTATCCCCAGCTCCTCAAAAAGGGCCAGTTATTGAGTGGGCACTCAGTGTACACCGGGCCATGCCCAAGGAAGAAAGGGAAGCAGGACATTCTTTAGAAAGGTGGAGCCCAGAGAAATTCAGTGTGCATCGTGTGTGTGTGCATGCATTGGGTGTGTGTCTGTACATTAAGTGTGTGCTTTGTGTGTGTGCATGTGCACTGAGTGTGTGTGCGTTATGTGTGCATGTGCACTGTGTGTACCTATGTGTTGTGCATGTATGCATGTACTCATGCATGTGTGCACGTGTGCCCATGCATCTGTGCATGTATATGCACAGTATATGTGCGTGTGTGTACCCACACACACGTGTAGGCATCAAAGACACTTCCCTTGAGAGGAAACACTTTCCATAGCTTTTAGAATAATGTTCATGATAGAAACTTCAACACTGAATTTTAGTGATATGCAAAGGAAAGGGACAGGATGCAAGCCCTAAGGCCTGGGGCCCCAGCAGCCCCAAAGTGGAGAATTGGAGAGAGGACGGGAGAGGAGGAGGAGGAGGGGGAAGAGAAGTGAGAAGGGGAAGAAAGAGGATACACACTGCTTGCGAGGATGAAGAGCAAGGCCTTGGCTGTTAGGTGGGAGCAGCAGTCTGAGCCAGTTTCCCTGTCGGGAGCAGAGCTCAGCCTTCAGATGGCGAGAGAGATGCAGGTAGTGTGAAGGTGGAGGTGGGGGATTATTTGGCATTGAAGTTTTCTGGAGTCTGATTTTGATTTAAGAGCCAACACGGGAGACATGCAGACTTCAGAGAAAGAAAAGAGTATGATCAGAATGACAACTGAGAAGAAGGCAGCCTTAGTCAGAAGAGCACCAACCTGTACAGAGGCAGATGTTTCCCGCAGGTGAGAGCCCTGCAGGTGAGGGCGCGGGGCCTCTCAGTGGGCTGAGGGTACTCACTCTCATTAGTTAAACACACATTCGGCAGAGAGTAGTGTATGGGATGAATGGATATGAAAGTTAAAATCTGATAACTGCTTCAAATAACTGGTTATTTAGAGAATCAGCAAATTGGCGGCAGGCAGTGGCCATTTCCAGCCGGAAAACTTCAAAAGCATTCATCACAGGAGGGGCTGGTGTGCATTCAAGACAGGGGCCCCAGAGAGTGTGAATGCTAGATCTAAAGAGGCCGCGTGTCCCCTGCTGCTGGCGGGCCAGGCTGTAGTAGGCTCCATATTTGAAGCTTTAAGTTGATTTAATAAGCTTCATGCGATGGCTTCTCTTGACTGCATAGGATAAACATCATGAATAAAGAAGCAGCAGTAATCCAAGAATGTTAGAAAATGGCTCAAAATGCTACCTGAAACCAAGCATAGGTACTGTAATCAAAGTATTGGAATCCACCTTGACCTAGAGGAAAAAAGCTGTCAAACTTTCCAGCTATTTCTCAGAGAAAGAGAGTTTTGTTCGTTTGTTCTGTTTGTTTTTAAAGATAAAAGTAGCCATCCCTTATTGGAAAAAAAATCATTGCTTTTACTTAAAATGCATAAGCCCTAAAAATGAGGCAAACTCAAAATTTAGGTATTATTAAAGATCTAAAGCTGGATTCTGATGCCTGTCTTGTGTACCGGAGCACCTGGTTCTCTGTGGAAGAGATTTCCTTTTGATTTGCTAAGGGCAAGAAGAGAAAATAAGTCACTTTGTTTAAAGGAATGCTGGAATGTCGGGTAGACTTAAATATCTTCTTGTATTTGACTAATAATTTCTAATAATTGAAATATATGAACCAATGGGTCAGTTCTGTTATTATCACAACTGTGATATAGCCATTGATTTAGTAACATTTATAAAGCACCTACTATGCGCCAAACAAGTGCTAGATGTATATATTCAATACCATTAATTCATTTAAGAATACTTCTTGAACCCTATGTGCCCAACAGATATCTGCAAACCCTGGGAGAGAAATATGAAAATAACTAAGACATGTTGCTTATTTTTCTGGAGCCATGATCTGGCCAAATTCATGTAACTTGATCCCAATTTATAAAGAATTTAAAAATTTGGGATCATAATTATTAGCACTGAAGAAAGACCAAAAAAAAAAAAAAAAAAAAAAAGAAAGGTAAGGGGAGTGGGGAAGAATCAGCAAAAAGAAGAAAAGCTGATGATGAGGAGAAAGGTATCCAGAGGTTTGGAAGACCGTAAACAGAAATGACTGGTAGCATCTAGAAGCAAGAGGACATGAAGGTAAAAAATATGGTTTAAAAACACAGTTCTAGGAGCTGCTAGTTTCGACACAGCCTTGAGTCAGCAGAATAAAACTGCAACCTTTTTTTTTGTGCCTAGTGTTCATTTAGTTGCATTATAAAAGTGTAACAGAAAGTCTTCCAAAGGAGGAAATATTTTTCTATAGCGTATCAAGTGTTCAATGATAATAGTCTTCTAAGGAAGAACAGAGTTTGTAGACATTAGAACTTGTGTTGGTTTAAGAAAGTATTCATACCTAAAGTCATAAAACCATTCTATTCTAAATAGTATGTTAGGACGATAGTCACTTAGTTGTGATTTTTCAGTTGCTCTAATGGATCCAGTCAACATTGTCATGAACAAAGTTTAAACTTTTAAAAAGATACTAATCTGACACTATGAACAACATGGCGTCAGAAAGAAACTTCAAGCCCCTCATTATTTAAAGAAGCCCAGAAGCTCATTCTCGGCCGCAGGTCAGTCATGAAGGGGAGATGATGCAGTGCTGGCTTTAGAGAATAAAGCACTTAACTGGGTGACATACCAGTGAGGTGGTTCATCCCAGGACCTCAGTGGCCACCGAAGGAAAATAGAGGCAGGAAGGAAAACGGGCAGCAGCACATCTTGAGTCACTGTGGGGGATTCTAACAACCACATCAACAAAACCACAACAGAGACAAGAACTGATATGCTGAGCATGGCTCTGCTAACTGCTCTGCCTGCGTGTGCTATGTGCATCTTACACAAACTCACTATGCAGGCACCAGGGTTATACCCATCTTACAGATGTGGCAATTGAAGTCGGGCAAGGCTAAACAGCATGCCCACAGGCTCATTTTCTTCTCTCCTGCCCTCCTCACCTTCAAGCCACAAAAAGCTATGGCATTTATCCCGTACTTTTTTGCATTTGCCTTACAGATAAATGTCAACCACAAAAAATTCTTGAAATAAAAACGCCCACAAATAACAGCTTGTCCTTTCCCCTGAGGAGGCAGACGGAATGAAAATAAATGAAGCCATCATTCTTTGTTGTAGGTGTGAATCTCGAGTCAGTATGGAAGCTTATTTGCTGGATATATGACTTTTATTTTATGTATTTTTATGCATTTATAAGGCTCATTTCAGCTGGGCCTTATGCCATAAAACCCAAGGGAATTGCAGTTATTCAAAAGTGAAGACAAGTTTTTGAAATGGAACCAGTACAGTGGTTCAGGAAATGGGTAAAAAGAGAAATAAAACTGAATTAAGATTGGATAGGCCAGTCCATGAAGGAAAGTCTACAGGCAGCCATTTTGGGGTGAAAAAGAACAGGTGATTTTCCAGATGAAAACTACAACTGGCCACCATAGGTTGGATTCACACTGCAGATGTGGTTTATTTGCCCTGTACAACGGTTTGCAAATACCTGAGCCAACATTTAAAAACTGTGAGTTTCTATATAAAATCAAGATCTCTGGCTTCTCTTAAAACACGAGCCCATACTTGCCCTCACTTCCACTTGGGGTGAGTTGGCAGGAGCTTGCAAATCTTTTTCCTTTAGATAGTCCGTGAGCTCCTTAATTGTCCCTGTCCTCGTCACTCCTTTTAGCCAGCTCCCACAACTCTGCACGTGTGTACATTATCTACCAGGCCCTGCAGACCTTCGAATCTGCAGCTCTCATCCACAAACCCCAACTATCCACAAATGCTCAAGGTCAAGACCAAACTGCTGTTTGACCTGACATTAGCCAGTTACGGTCACCTTGAGTAAATCAAGTCCAAAACACTGGCTACTGGTAAGACTTCTCTCCTTTCAAGAGCCCTCAGTGCAGCAGTTTAAAATACAGCCCCCCATTTTTGACACCCCTCTTGTCAAGCTGGGGGTGTCTCCTCTCGGATCTGGTCTCTGTGGGCTCTGTGACCACTTGAGCAATAGCATAGGGCAGAGATGATGTCGTGTCAGTTTCCAGGCCTAGCCTTAAGACACTGGCTGTTCCCACAGTCCACCTCTGGGGACACTTGCCCTAGCACCCAGCTGCCATGCTATGAGGAAGCTCCAGCCACCTCGTGGAGAGGCCCACGTAGAGAGGACGCAGCCAGCATGAGCTTGCCTGGTGAGCAAACCATTTTGGAATGGATTCCCCAGCACCCGTTGAGCCTCCCTAGCTTGTGGTCCTCACTGGGCCCTGACAAAATTTCAGATTCAAGAACAAAAGAAACAATTTCTCCTGTTTTAAGCCAACTAGCTCTGGGATGGTTGTCATGCAGCAACTCTAACCTGGCCGATGTGCCTTTGGAACCGCCATGTTCGTCACTCGTCCTCCATCCTGAGGTTTGGGGGGAGATGCAGTGAATCTGCAGATCCCCGATTCTGAAGGGGTGCTGGAGGTCAGGCTGTCCGTGTACTCGTTGGTCCCTGCCGTCAGCTGCTCGGACGACGTGTCTGATATGAAGCACTCTGTGATGGTGAACTTGGCGTGCCTCAGCTGCTCTTCCATCTTGGCGTGCTCGTAGGCCCTGGCCAGTTCTTCATAAGTGGAGGAGGCACTTTCTGTGGAGACCATGCTGCTTCTTGCTCGATCTACACCGTGAAAAAAGAAAACAAGACAGATGACTCATCGTCCTAAGTTTGAACCACCTGGATGATCTTTCTGGCTGTCTCTCCCAGATCACCCAGCAGGTGCCTTGGCTCTGTGTCAGAGGATTTTGCTCCTGTCACTTTGAGGCGAGCTTTCTAAACCTCAGCAAATTGGGCTCAGGGAAACCTTGTTTCAACCAAATTGCTCTGGTCAGATGCTGAAGCCTAGGATATTTCCATCAATAAGTAATGTATCCCCCTTTAAAAATTCCACTTTCAGTGAAAACAGTTGGGAATGCAGTGCACATGAACTGCGGCGACCCTCTCCCCTGCTCTGACTTGCAAATCGAGCCTCACCAGAGACACTCTTTAATTGGCGTGAAGGATCTGAGCTTTGCAGTTCAGCTCCTCAGGCCTCACCTGGTGAAGGAAGACGTGAAAGTACTGTGAAATGCAGTTGTGACTTTGCGTGGAAATTGGCCACAAAGCAGAGCAGTCCCTGATCCCTGGGAAGCATCCTTTGTTGTCACCCTTTATGGGGACTAGAACACAGCCAAGACAGAAACCTGTGCCAACGTGCCTTTTAACTGGACCTCATCATCTTGATCAGAGAAATTTCTGCATTTTAAACCCATTAAAAATTTTGTAATCACTTCTGTGGAACTCTAAGACACTCCTAGGAGAAATAACAGCCATAAAAATAAATTTGGAACACTGTTTTTGAAGTATATCATGAAGAACAAAGGAAAAATGAGTATGAAAATTCCTACAGCTATTAGGTTCAGATATAATTTCTTTGCAAAATTTAAGGGGTGGGGGTGGGCAATGTAGAGCTATTCTTAGGCCCTGTCTTCTCTCAAGTGAAACCTTCGCGGTTGATGGCATAGATTAGGTGACTTACCTTATAATCAACCCCTGTTTAATTGTCAAATGGATCCGAGTATGTTCCCTATAGAGGGTGCTGTGACCTCATCGTGTAAGTTCAAGTACACTATCTTAATCCTGTAGATGGGAGTGGGTCAGATGCCCTCGGAGTGTAATCAGCAATTATTGCAATCATGTGGGTGAAAATTTAAAAAGGTCTATTTTTCTCCCAGTGGGGTAGGAGCTAAAAGGAGACAGCAGCATGGGTCTCAGATTTAGGACACCTGCCAAATAGATCCCTTTTAGTTCTGTTATGCAGAATGCACTGGGCCCTCTGAATGCTACACAGTTGTATGGGTAACTGTTGGGAAAATGGCTTAACAATTTGAAAGAGACCTTTAAAAGAGAGTAAGTAGGAGTAAAGGGAGCCCTGTCTCTCCTCCCCAAGGAGCCCACAAAGCCAGTGTGGGCCAGCACAGGGCTGGGTCACACCGGTCCCCAGAGGCTGAGGAGGCTGTGTTTGGGGCCGTACCTGTGTCTTGTGAGGGGCTGACGCTGTAACTGTCACTCTCCTTGTCTACTGATCCTGCAGCCCTGGGTGTTGGCAGCCTCCAGTCTGTGGTGAGGGTGTGTGCTGAAATGGTGGGGTGGGGTCTGTTGAGGGTCCACTGGCTGGCATAGCGGTTTCTTGCGGTGGGCCCAGCCTTTGCGTTCCTCCTGGTGGTAGGATCTGTGAAGAGTCAAGAATCATGTCTGTCTGTGTCTTCAGAGGAGTGTGGTCAGCTGGGATCACGTGTTGTGGGCAGTTCTCCCCACCCGGCCCTATTGACCCATCGTGGCCCTCCAGGAAGTCCAACTTGACTCGTCCTGTCCAGAACACTCTTTTCCTTTCTCTTACGTCTGAAACATTCATCAGATACTTAAGTATTTAAACAGCCTTGCAGGGGAATGAACATTATATTTTGACTCGAGTTATAGATTTGAGCCTTGTGCCTGTCCTTAATGCATCTGTGACCTGATGCATGTTAAACTTTCCAGAAATCACCCTCTTCTGTAAAATGAGGGAGCCCGGCCAAGGATGCTGTAACATGGCTTCCTTCCCAAAGTTCCTCCACCTGGAGGTATTGTTATGGGTTGAATTGTGTCCCCCAAGAGATATGTCCCTGTCCTAACCCCAGTAGCTCAGAATGTGATCTTACTTGGAAATAGGGTCATTGCAGATGTACTTAGTTAAGATGAGGTCATATTAGAATAGAGTGAGACCTTAATCTAATATGACTGGTGTCCTTGTAAGAAGAGGACACAGACACAGGAGGGAGAGCACCGTGGAGAGGGAGGCGGAGACAGAGGTGCTGCAGCTGCAGGCCAAGGTGTGCCCAGGACCACAGGCACAACCTCAGAAGCCAGGAAGAGGCAAGGATCCTCCCCTGCAGGTTTCAGAGGGAGCAGCCCCTTGGGGACACCTTGATTTGAGACTTCTGACCTCCAGAACTGTTAGACAATACATTTCTGTTCTTTTAAGCTACCCAATTTGTGGTACTTTGTTACAGCAGCCCCAGGAAAATAACACAGATGTCTGTATTACTGCTGTCTTGTATTTACTCAGTGCTTCAATTATGACTCTTTTATTCATTAACTAAATTGAAAGCTCCTAGTGAGACAGGATAAGTCTAGGCCTGTGAACCAAACTGACTTCATTTTCCCCGCAAAGGACACTTTGTTACTTTTCCACTCCTCGGTCATCAGACCTCCCAGGCATGATTACCCCATGGCCTGCTCTGATAAAATAAACTGAGATTAGAGGGGAACAGATATTCACCGAGTTGCAAAACCCCTTCCCAAGGCTTGTTTCCTGTAATTCTAAAAATTCGGTTACAGATTAACTTTAAGACCCCCTTAGGAATTCCCATGTGTGCACAAAGCTTCAAGGTGACTGCTACAATGTCCCTCCTAGGGTGAGGAACATGAACACACCACCACCATCTTGGACCTACTGAGCAGGACCAAGGACCAAAGCCCTAACTGAGCATGCGCCCATGACGCAACCAGGAAGAACAGAATGGGCCACCTCCAGAGGTGCAGAATGATGATGCTGGCCTGCACCCCTGAACCCCTTTCCCTACAAAGGACCCTAAATAGCCTCCTTGGGGGGGCCTAGCTTTCCTGTAGCTACCTTCCTTATGCATAAGTCTATCTCCTCTTTTAATAAAGTGCTGCTTGCTTTACTGCTGGGTGTGTTATTCATTTCTATGACTTTGGGACCCAAGAGACCAATTTGGTAACACAAGAGCAGAAGAACCATGACTTTTTGTCCTACGACTCTCTTAGCCTTTTGCATACAATAGCATATCTCGTCAATGGAATTGTCTGACCTTTGACAAAGATGAGTCGGATTATTTAATATGGAGAATAAAGGGTTAATAGGTATTTGGATTTCACACATCTACGATCTTCAAAAACATATAGGTTTATGTATCCATAGGCTGGTACCAGATGGGTTTCATTTTCTTAAAATCTGGAGCCAGAGGCAGCAAGTTAATGGGGTGAACTGAGTTCTTTTAACTCAACTCTTCAGTGAGCTAAGAAAAAGGATGTTCTAACAGCACTGGAGTGGGCCATAGCATTGCCTTTTCTGGAATTCTGTGAAAAAGGGGAGAGTTTCAGTTACCTGGGATGGTTTTTCTGGTGCTCCAGCCTGAAGGGAACCTAAGGTCCTAGATGGGTTATTTCCACCTTTGAATTCTCTGCTTCTCAACGAGAAATTTTATGCAGTTGTACTTCAGGATGCTTTGGCCAACTTCTAAACACAGCAGTCTGTATTTACCGCTCAGCACTAATGAAGCAGTTTCAAACCTGTGACATTATTGCACTGACTCATTTATGTGCTCTTATGAGCCTAGGAGTTTCTCCAGGGCAGGGGAAAGGACACTCCTCTTTGGACTCATCCACGGAGCCAACAAGAATCCCTGGCACAGTTTCCTGAAGGAATTCCTGTAGCCTAAGGCCACCTAACAGATGAGGCGATGGCAGCTCAGAGAGAAGTGACACAGCTATTAAGTGATAAAAATGAACCCAAGCCTCTGCTTTTCAGTTCAGATATTGGCAGTTGCTTGGCTTGATCCTGACTTTTCTAGTAGGGTATGTGCACGACACTAGCTTGTTATATAATTCCATGTTGGGACATAAGAGGCTGACACGGAAAGTGGTGAAATGACTTTCTTTTCAGATGGGAGATTTTCCTCTGCAAATTTCTAGTGACTGGGCTTTGAACCTAATCCATCATTCTATGATGCTGGGAGGAGCACCGAGATTGCAGCCAAAAAGGTGTGTTCTATGATCTCCTGGGTCATCAAAGTACTCAGTCTTGGTGCATATGGTCTGTGGCATTGATTGCAAGACACATTTCATCCCTTATTTGCAAAATTCCACAGAAGACTTTAGTGGAGGATGTTTTTTTTTCTGGCCCTGATGAGAATGTAAATGAGTTACGCTGGAGTGTGAACTCTCTACACAACAAGGTGTGAATGATAATCGTGTTTCTCCACTGAAATGTTAGAAGAGAGGTCCTTAAAGAGAGAGAAAAACATTACCATGGATAGGAGGCTAAATGCCCTCTAGGCACTATCGACTTGATAAGTGGAGCTTAAATAAGTGGAGCTTGTTATTTAAATGCTAATGAATCTCTTCCAGAAAATCACCCAGCCTCTTAAAGAAGTTTTGAGAGTGCTCATTTTTACTCTTTAAGTTTTTTTGCAACTACAGCTGTAGATCATTCTGAGCAGATTTAGTCTTGGCATGGGTGTTGGGGGATGGGAGCAATTTGATAGTCCCACTGCAATGACACAATTATTTCCTAAAATCCCCCAAACCCTCACCTGTGTTTCCTCTCCTTGAACTCACTCTCCAGTGGTGAGGCAATGATGTTCACTCCCATAGCCCCCCTCCCCATCAAAATCACCCTATTTAGAAAATTCCATGGGAAAATCATACATGTTGGCCTATATTCAACTCTTTTCAAGTTAATTTTGTTCATTATCCCTTTTTTTTCCTAGACAAGGACAGTTTTGCCAATGGCCTGATAATGTTGAAAATATAGGTCATGATATTAGTTTCCTTGAACCACAGCCTGCAGTTTTGTCCTGCTATAAGCAGTCATCCCAGAGTCAAAATTGTCTCAGTATGTAGAATAGTAGGGTACTTGACACATTTAAAAAAAAATAATCAGGTTTTTGCAGCCATTGTTTTGTGCCTGAACTGAACTCTTCTGTACGATAGCTTCTGAAATAGTAGCTAAAATAAATTTACTTGGATTTCAGCCTCTTTTGTGTAATTTACTAACTAATCTACTAAGCTAATAAATGCTGGGATTTTCTGCCCCTGCATGGAAAATATTTTGTTAGGCTCCCCAACATTCTAATATAAGTAAAACTTAGTGATTAAGCACCATGCTTGCTAAATAGCCAATGAGTTAGAAGCTAAATGATATAAATAGTTCTTGGCCTTTTAACACCAGCTCTGCACCTGAGTTATGCTTCTGTGCACTGAATCAAATTATTTTAATTATTCTGAATATGGGATAAGAGAGGATGTTGTGGATAATAGGGTTACAAAACATGTCACATGCACCATGATCATGGTATAATCTGTTTTTAGCCCCTGCTATTGGTTTCCATATCTTGTAGATGCTGAAGCCCTTAGCTTTACATGATGAATTTAGTAGTTGTGTAATGAGAGGATAAAACTGGTAGATCTGAACATCCGTCATTTAACTAACACATATTTATCAAGGGCTCATCACACACTGCACACTGAATTGCACCTCACACATACCAGGTATTTTCACAAGTACTATCTGTAGTGCTGTTCTAAGTGATAGAGTGTTCAGTTTTTCAAAGTTTCAACAATAAAGATTCAATTTGTGTGATTAGCTCTTCTTCTTATATATATGTGTGTGTATGTCTGTGTGTGTATACATATATGTATGAAATCTATTCTTTAGTCCCTATATCCTTTAAATGGCATCATATCTACCTAAAGTCAACATAGTGGTTGAGGGTTGGGGCTTTGGAGTAAGGGTTTGAGGTCCATTCCACTACTCACTGGCTGTGTAACTCGGGCCAAGTGACTGCCTTGGTTCTGTCTGTTTCCCCATTGCTGAGACTGGGCAACATCACCACCAACCTTCAGAGCTGTTGTGCGACTCAAGTGAGATTAATGTGCTGGAGCACCCTGGGCACATGGGGAAGGCTCAATAAACTACAAGGCCCACATGTCCTGAGCAGCAAGTCCTTGGTCAGGAATGGAGCACAGCCTGACTTTACCGGGAAGATGGTGGTGGGAAATTTGGTGGGTTGATCAGGAAGGCTGAAAACTCAATTTAGAGGGTGTGACAAAACAATACCTACTAGAAATCATAAAACTAGATGCTGGAGAAGGCTTGTGATGCAGAAAGGAGCTGAACAGTAGAGGTAGGAAGGACGGAAGCTGTGTCCTTTCATTTCCCAGTTCAGTGCTACATACAGGTGCTTGGCAAATGCTCTCTGCACGAATAAATGAAATGAATGAATGACTTCCAGGTACATATGACCAAAAAAAAAAGTCAAGATTAATATTTATCAGTTCACATGTCTACATAACCTTGCACATTTTGCAAGTAGAAAAGCTGATATGCACATCTCCTGGGTACTGATCTTGTGAGTAAGTCTCTGCAAAGTGTGCTGGGAAGAGGCTACGTATGCATTAAAAGAGACAACTCTCACTGGGTGAAGACATACAGGCACCCAGTTGATCAGCTGTCTCAGGAAATGGAGAACAGAGAGAGGAACTAAAGTGATCGCCCAAGTCCTGTTGAAACCACAAACATTCTTCGTTTTCCATTCTCGTTATTCTGATTTCAGAACTTGACAGTTGTTCAGTACTTAAGTATATTTACTGAATGCCTGCTGTGTATCAGACATTGTGGCTGGTATAGGGAATAAGGACATGACAAGGGTCCCAGTTTTCCAGTGTGTCATATTCCACAGGAGAGACAGGAACTAAACAGCAGCAGACACAGCCGAGGAATGTGTTTTCACACATGGAAAGAGATAAACAGCAAATTGTCGTGATTTCTCCCATCCTCATAATAAGAATTTGTTATTATGGACTCTTGGCAAACCAATAAAATGCTTAGAAACATAACTACTACAATGCAAGCATTTAGTGTGTAAGCAACATATTTTAGATACTCTTCTTAAAAATAATCCCTGCAATGACAATATAGTCCTAACATACAGAGCAGAATAATATCTTTTGTAGTTGAGAAATCAGAGAACATAAATGAATTTCTATAAAAACTCCAAACTGCAGTGAGAAGAGTCTGCTGCATGGGATTGTGTTGATACAGGTAGAACATCTGGACGCAGGCGACAAGCTCTTGGACACAAGCAGCAAGCAGGGACTGGGCTACAGGAAGTTCACAGGTTTAGACTTCTGCAGTAATGTGCTGGGGGGGCCAGTCACCCACCACTTCTAATTCTAAATAAATAATGGAACACTGTCAGTTCCTCATACTGTGGTATTGGGGGAACATTTAATGAAAAAATGATCCCGAAGGTCTTTTACTAATACAGAGTGTTCTGTGATGCTAAATGAATAATCTCATTTGGCGGTTGGGAGGAACCAGAGACTGATGCATGAATTTGAGTAGATTTGCCTGATGTCAGTAAACATTATTCAGTGGAGTTCACTGAAAAGGAAAGAAACATTGTTCTATAAGCCGCAGTGTTTCCATGGGATCATCAGGCTGAGTCCTCGGCAGAGCATCCCACACTCTCACAAAGAGATGCACATGCACGGCGCATGACACATGATGTGGACATATGAGGCCTACAGGACGGGGCTGGCTGTTTCTCGTCGCGTCCCTCACCCTTCCCCTGTGCTCACTGCATTTCCCTTCTGCTCCCCAGCTTGGCAGGCGGCTCCTGCTGTGGCCCTGATCTTGGTTCATAGCATCTCCTCAGTGGAGGTCTTCCCAGAGGACTCAGCTCCAAGGCGGCTCCCTTCTGCTGCTCCCACACCCGTGTAAACTCACCATCTTTTTATTCTGTTCTATTTTTATCTAGCACTTATTGAGAAATGAAAAATACTTTGGTTCCTTGTCTAATGTCTGCTGGAATGAAATGAATGTCTTTTTGCATCTTGCTCATGATGTGACCCCATCGCCAAGCACAAGCCATATATGTAAAGGAAAGCCTCCATAAGTACTTCTGAATGCTGAATGAGTGAATTCTTAAACTCCCACAGCCATGCTTACAACCTCATATCCATGATGCTCATGCGTGTCCCTCCCATGTGTGTCCCGCCTGCCACCCACCTTCACTGGCTTACAGTTTCTGCTTGTGAGTCAGATTCATGTTTCTATGGATATTTTAAATGCCATTCAATCAACTTCCCCATTATTCTGCAGCTGACCATGCAGTCAGAAAGTTCCTAGGCCTTCTTTTTCTGCCTCTTCTCCCATCTTAACTATTTACGACTAGCCTTTATGCCTTTCTCGGCTAGTGGGACATTGAAAGGGAGATGCAAATGCATGTTGTTTTTTTACCTGGCAGGAAGAACTGATGTGCTGTGAGCTTGGCAAATGGTGGGATCCTGCACCCGCTGCGCTAAAGGACAGGGGCCTGGGGAACGTGTTCTCCCGTTCTGCAGGGCATGCTTATAACTCTTGGGGAAGTGTTTCTCAAGGAGGGGTCCATACGACTGGCATGAAAATCATCACGATGTCCATTACAGTTCATATCTGGGCCCTGCCAGAGACCAACTGGATCAGAATCTCTGGGGTGGAGCCCTGAAATCATCTTTTAAACAGGCACCTGGGTGATTCTGACGCACACAGAAGGTAGGAACACTACCTGGGGCGTCTGCCCTGTTTTCTTGTATTTTTCCTGTTCTCCTGCTACTGTCTCCAACGACTTCTGTGCTGACTGGGCCAAAGGAACGCTGAAGCTGAGGATGCACCAATCTAAAAATCCAATCTGTTCAGGTTCTATAACCTTTCCTGGCTAACAGCAAAAAGTGGCTCAGAACCCACCCCAGCAGCATCCTGACATAGCTGGAAGCCAGATCAGGCAGGCCACAATAAAGAAGCCAATGGCAGGAGAAACATCAGAGACCTTGAAATATTTTTAAGAGCAAAACTCTCATGCACACCCCTTTGCAAAGCTGATTCTCACTCATGTCCCATTCATGTCTTCAGAAGGTACTGATGTCATCAAAGAAGGAAGGGGTAAGGTTAGACAAAAGGGAGAATGAAAAGACTTTAGGATGTTCTTGGGAAAATATCTTTTCAAACGGATTTTTATACCTGTTGGAGCTGTGTCCTGCATATTACCGTGTTGTTTAGTAATTAGCCAGTTTGCTTCTGGAGCTTACTGAATTTTGCAAATGCTTCGCAAGCCAGGATTTATGAAGAGGAGCTTTTAACATTATACTAGTTAGTTTTCTAATGATAACGTACTAAGAATATAAATTTTTGCAGAGAGTGATTAGATATTTAAAAGCTAGACATCACAGCTTCCGAAATGATAATAATCGGAACATCAATTTCTCAGTCTTTAAAGAGATTTAGGAACAATTCCAATTATAAAGAAATTAGAATATTTAATTAATAAGTTCTAGATATATATTAGAGGACTTAACTTCATTGCAGTAATTAATTTCCATATTTTATGAGTGAAATATGAACAACTAAACCCAACGTAATCTCCAGATTAGCCAGAAGTATAATTTTTCTCGAACAATATGTTTGGGAGAAAAAACATAAGCATTGAGGACAGACATGTACAGCCAAATCTTGGTTTCACTTCTTATTATGTGTTAAACTTTGGGCTGCTGACCTTACTTCTCTGAGACTCAGTTTTCTCATCTGTAAAATAGGAACTCTTGTTTCTACTTTATGAGTGGGTACCTTCCAAGACTGCTGCAAAGGTAACATGCATGGAATTCTTTCTATTGCAACACTGGCATGCATTAGATACACACTAACGCTAATTAACTAAATAAAAAAAAAAAACTAAATTAACTTGAAATTTCTAGAACTTTTCATAGTAAACCAATACCAAAAAAATATTGGCTTCAACTAACACGATTTTAATAACAGCTAAAATCAAACAATAAAAACTCAATGTCCCAATTAAAAATGCTATTATACCCATTTGTTTCTTAGGCCTAGGGCTGAAGAGCCCCACATTTTCATTTGATAGTGACAGAGCATTAATATGTTTTCAGCATTAGTAACACCCACACATTTTAAGCGTTGTGGACCACTCACTCGTTCCCGGCCGAGCGTCCGAAACATCCACTAAAGGCCCGGTGGCCTGAGACACCGATTGGTAATGGACCGTGTGAGTCACCGTCAGGGACTTTTGTTTAGCTGCCTCTCCAAAATCAGCATCTGTCAACAGGACTGTGGAGCGATCATCTACGGAACAGCAGGGACACAGAAAGCCAGACACGTTTAAATGCCTCCTGGGCCTTCTCTCTCCTTAGGCACTTGTGTTATTGTTGATGACAACAATAACAATCTCATCTAAAGCAACAAAAATGACTAAAAATACAAACGCTGTATGAGGATCACCCTGGAGCATTAAAAACAGAAGCTATGGAGCATGACTTAAATACAGAGAATGCCAACGTGCAGAGATGGGCCTCTCTTCCCTCTCGGAACTTGGCTTCTTTTCATTAAGTGACCATTGATTTAGGGACCTGTTGCTGCAGCTGCCCATTTAATAAAGTTTTGGGGATTGATGTGCTTGTCAAAAACTCACCTGAGACATCGTCAGTGATGCCAGCACCACCCAGAGATGGGCTGTCATTGAAAACGGGTCCCTATGACTGCTGGGCAGCTCTGTTTGAGGACTAGAAAAACACTACCACAGTGCTCTATTCTGGGGTTGGCTGTCTTATTGAACCTGGCAGATGACTGGAGGGAATAAAAGAAGAGAAAAGCCAGTCTCGAGAGCTTATTGACTGCTCTGTTTTAAAGTATTCGAGGTATGCTCCTTTTCTTCCCACCTCTTCTGAGCTTTAATCACTCTACAGCATCCTTTAATTGACTTCTCCTAAAATGACTCACTTGTCAGATTCCCAAAGTCCTACCAGTGTAGGCACTTGGAGGTTAGAGAGGCAGGAGGCTGGATTCAGATCAGTTCTGAGTGCTTCGGTGCTGGTAGAAGGAGCAGTTGCTTGAGCTGTGTAATCATTACGTGGTTGTCCAGGTTTCTCATTACCTTGTTGTTACTTTTCACACTTTCTTAAGAGCTTTATTCCCCCAGGCAAACTTTGGTAGGATATATGGATTTTCCGTACATTTTCAAGGACTGCGCTCAGAGTGATGTTCATGTGAGTGTGTCAGACAGCCGGGACCACGCTACAGTGCGCCTCAACACGGGAACAGTAATGTGAAAGTTGTAAACAACACAGCTAGACTTCTGTGCCCAAAAAAGGCTCTGAACAGAATGAACAGTACAGAATCCAATTACTCAGGCTCTGGCAGGAAAGGAAAGCCTCTTGAAGTTAGAATAAAATTTCTTGGCAGAGATAGAGAGGGAACGGCTGCCAAGATGTCTGTGAGCATCCCAGTGCATGGTGCGGTGCAGGCTGGTACCGCAGCGGGCACCAGGTCCGACCCTCAGAAGATGGCCTTTCTACAGAGACAATTTCTCACAATTGGACTTGGCACCAGAAGCTCCATGTCTATGTTCATTTTTCATCAAAAATATGGGTGCATTGCAGATTCTAATGTGCAGCCCTGCTAAGAGCATACCACATTATCTGCTGGGCTAGGTTACAAACTTTTAATGGGAAATTTCAAGTGTTCATCAGATCATGAGGTTAACCATTCATTCTGGCTAGAAATTAATATCACTCTAACTCTGAATTCTTGTAGTCAGAGTTCAGAGAGTTTTAAAGCACCACAGTTCTACTTTCCCAATAATTAGAAAGTGCCATTGACCAAGTGTCAGGCATCACCAGGAGGTAAATGACTCTTGATAATAGATGATCCTGCTTGGCCGGTGATGTGTCTCTGGCTAAGAGTCACATACAGAAATGACTGGCAGACTTCCTCTGATATTAAGCCAGCAGTGACTAGCTCCTGGGAGGCTGTGTACCATTCACAGGCTCCATCTAGCTATCTATTTTAATAGCTATATGTAGGATTATTAACTCTAGAGAGGAAGATTTAGCAAATATTATAACCACGTGACTTTGACAAACTACGTAACCTCTCTGCATCTCAGTTACAAAAGTAATATCTTTTTCCTATATTGCTTGGAAGGTTAAATTAAATAACGCACATAATAAAGTGCTTACAAAAGTACATGGTCAAAGGAATTACGTTTTGATTTCTGAACTAATGTTTCAAAGGAAATTCTAGTTTTAATGCCCAATCTATTGAGTTAAATAAAAGAGATTCCAGGTATACCACTGGGGGGAAAATACATATATAATCCAAAGAAAACATGGTGCCTTATCTTGATGTGAGCAAGCCAATAAAATCTTGTGTATTTTAGAGCAAGCAGTGCCTCCCCACTCAATAGGAGTAGTAAGTATTTAACTGAAGTCAGTGGACTGAGGGCCACATTGGACCTGACCAACCTTTCTCTAAGTATTGCTAAGCCTGAACCACATGTGAATCCAGTGAGGGCAGCCCAGGCCTTAGAGTTTAGGAGCCATTAGGTCAAGAAGTCCCACTGCTGTACTAGAACCTACTGAAGGAGGGGTGGGGGTTGGGGAGGGACGAGGGGCGACAGAGGGGATGTTCTGCCCACCTGACCTCTTACCACTGCCTTCCAGGTGGGAAGTATCTGGGGTATGTGCAAGAAGTCCGGCAGTTTTATTCAGACCACAAGAAAGGGTTGCCCTTGGACCAAGTACCAACAGACACCTCTCAAAACAAACACAGTGAAGTCTGAAAAGAGGCAGCCTTGGGAACCAGCCTCAGAGTCTGTTTCCATGGGTACCAGAAAGCTTGGCGGGACTTCTAAGGCGAGGGGCTCTTGGCAGTCTCCTGTTGGTATGGAAGCAGATGGAGACAGCCTGTACCGGAGGTGCATGGCATGGTGGTGAAACGGGTAGACAGGTGGGGACCCTGGTTCTGCACCTGTCTGTGTGACCTTGGCAAGCTATGCCAAGTTACCAAACTTCTCTATGCCTCAGTTACAATAGTTGCAAACTTTGCCATGTGATGGTTGGAAGGTTAAATTAGCTAATGCACATAAAGTGCTTATAAAAGTATGTGACATTTAGAAAGTTCCCAATAAATGTTAGCTATTCTTCTGATTATTACTGCAATGGAAATATAAAGTCTCTGATCCTGAAGTATAGAACTATCTAGGCATGCAGTGTGGGGCAGTGGACTTTGAGTGGAAAGAGGCTGGGAAGAGTCAAGACATCTGGAATTCTGGGTTGAAGGAGCAACGAAACCTCTCCAGTGCTGTTCCAAAACTATGAAACAAGGAAGCTAATATTTCCCAAAGTGCTGTGAAGGAAACAGCTCCAGGATGTTTCTGGGGTGTCGGGGGATTGGGGGAAGACACCTGATGCAAAGACAGTTGCTTAAGTGTTATGTAGAGTTTAAAGGTTTTCCTTAATCAAGGCTGGCCTTATTGGAGTTGGTGAGGAGACCAGAGTGGATTTCCAAAATGGGGCTTTAGTGTGTGGACCTTCCTGGGTTTATCTGATTGTTGACACTTATTCATTGGAATGGTATCAATAGGCTCCCTGAGAAAGACCCAGCACGGATTGGAGTTGGGAAACTCCTGTCCCCGGCCACCACTGAGGTGTATAAGTAAATTTTTCCACATTTGCTCCCAATGACAATTCTCTACCTTCTAACTTTTGCACTCATGCAGCATTCAAGATGTTCTCCTGTCTAATATTTCCCAGGTCCCAGGGTTTGGGCTGATGAGGCTTGATAGCAGGCACACTGTATAAAGTAGCAGACAGGGCACCTTACCAATGGTCTCCATCGTGTCTCTCTCTTCAATCAAAAGCTGAGCCCTGGGTATGTCAATGTGCATTCTCAGAGTCTGCTGCTGCTTGCTCAAGGTGTCTGAAGTCCGGGTGTTCTTACTGGGAATAAAATAGAGAGGATGCATTAACAAATCCAGTCCAGTGTTACATTATGCCAACTTGCGCTGGTACACAAACCTAGTTTATTGTCTAATTATGTAAATGCCTCGGGGGGAGAGGAAAAAGCACATGATATGAGATATTTTTCTTCATTAAAATAATATTCATTAACATTAAATTTCAGCAGACTAGGGAGGTTCAGAAAATACTAATTGTCAATAGAGATTGCTTCTTCGTCTATCAATAGAGCCCTTAAAAAATTCTCATTTTTTGTGTAAAAGCTCAATGAAACTAACGAAAAGCAATTTTAAAATGAGCAACATTTTTATTTGTCAGATACGAGCTGTGTGGGGGACGGTAAGGGAGAAAGCATGTGCACCAGCTCTTCGCTGGATGGGGGTTTTACTAATGGATTTGTATTTATATCTTGTGTCTTTATTTTTGTTCTAGCAACAAATCACAAAACTCGTTAGCTTCCCTGACATTAGTTCAGGTTTCCCAACCAATAGTGCATTTCAGAATGAAAAAAACAAAAGCAATTACTGTAATAATTTTATCTCAAAATTTGTGTACCAGAAAATTACTCTTAGAGTGAGCTGTTCTCTAAAAGTAAATGAAAATAGGTAGTAAAACTGCAGGCATAATCGTATTCCGTTACAGCCTGCAGTAAAAAAAAAAAAATCTTCATGCTGAACAAAAGATCTAAAAGAGTCGATAAAGGCCTTAATTAGCAATCCACATTAGAAGGATGGTTGCTCAGTCTTTACAGAAGTGTAAGAATTTACTAGATGTTAAAATAATGTTTACCAGAACACCCTCTAAGAAGCAGTAGTCATCTGGATAATTCAGTCAATGGGGTCATCTGGCATCCATAAATCCAGCTCAATAATTGTCAGAATCTGTTTTGAGAAAGATTTCTGGAAACTAGTTCACTCAATGACAGTTCACCTCTGTGTTACTTTTTAAAAGAGGACAGAAAAGGGCTAGCCACTCTCCATCTCAGTGCTTTTCACCCACTCCCCGGGCTCTGCCTCCATGGATCCTTCCTTGTCAATGAGAACTTGTCGTCTCTTGAACCAAGTGGCTGATAGACATTTAATAATCTGCAAGTCAAGCTTACTCAAGTACCCCTTAGACGTTTGCCTGCTGAGGTCCGTGCATACTCTTCATGGAGAATAAACAAAACATCCCACGAAAAAGACAACTTCTGAAAGGTGTAGCATTTCTGCTTAGGGCTTGACCTTGAACCAGATTTCTTGCTCTGCTTATGAATAACTGGGTTATGTACCTAGATCATGCTAACTAATTACGCAGAGCCCAAATTCAAACATTTGGCCTGATTTTCCACATGGTCTCTACACTCTTTCAAATTACTTGCTTAACTAACTTCTCATTTTGTTTGTGGTTAAAAAAAAAAAGAGAGAAAAGAATGCAGAGATCCCAATACTTGTACAAAATGAAGTGCATTTTGGTGACTTGGGGGGCTGCATTTATGTCATGCTTAGACAAGGTATATTTCCACAACAACATATGGGGAGCTGTTCCTCTGTGAATATCAAAGAGATCTGTTTAAACTTCACTAGGGACGTGAGCTTGCCCTTGTACCAAAAATAGAAGCATGAGCTAGTTCCTTCTGCTCATGATGAGTGGTTATGAGGTGGCCAGTGGCTGCTCTACTGAACAGCTGTGGACACCAAGCACAGGCTCTACTTAAACAACAATAGAGGTCTGCTCTCAGATTGACACAGGAAGCAAGCTTATAAGTGCTGTGAACCACTGCAACGGGCACAGAAACCTAGAATATGACTAAACCTTATGAACAAGGATAGTCAAGGCTGGGGGTAAACTCTTTCTACTCCTTGAACGACTGTGCTGCCAGGGCCCGCAGTGGGAAGGCAAGAGAATGGCCCAGCACTCCTTGAGATTCAGGGGCTAATTGTCCCTCCCTCCCATTGCACTTGCTGCTCCCTTGGCTTAGACCATACTCTCCGCCGCCCCACCCCTGCAAGGCCTGACTCAGTTACCTTCCTTTCAATGGAGCCAGGTTGACCCTGCTATGGGAACTCCTTGTGAGTCTTCTCCTCATCTCCACTTAATTTTGTCTCCTTGGCATTATTACTCTCTGGCATATATTTAATTGAATCATCTTATTCATTATCTGTCTCTCCCACTGGAATATACACCCCACAAGGGAGATATTTTCATCTGTTCTGTTCCCTCTATGTCCCTTGAACTTAGAACAGTACGTGGCCAACACAGGAGCTTGATAGATATTCATTAAATAAATCATGTTATTTCAGGGGTATGATGTGAGCCAAGTGACATGGCCCCAAAGGCTTTGCTTTGGGTCAATAATATCCTTCTCATTGAAAGGGTTATTAGGTTACAACTAAGTTGCTTCATTATATTAATTTTTGCTGCCACATTTGATAATCTATTGTTATAGGAAGGCTGATCCTCAAAAATTATAATAATTGGTCATTAGAGTAGCAGCAAGCCTTCCAAAAAAAAAAGTTACTTGAAGAAACCTTACTTGCGACCTGGAAAAAGATTCTGAATGTTTTCATTGTGGAAGCAAAATTGCATCTTTCATATGATATAGGATCATGCTGAATATATTAGTTATTATTGAAATATAATCTTTGACCTTGCATTTGCCATCTGGTTGTATGAATAAAATGACACTGACACTGAGGAAGGGGCTGAGGGTGGTTTACAGGGCACAGTATTTCCCAGGTCAGGCAATAAATTACTTTCAGTCACTACAACTCTTCAAAGTCTTAATATTTCCTTAAAGTTTGTGTGGGAAGAAAAACTTAATGAAGATGTCTGCACATCCCACCCACTCCCAAAATAGGACATGCAGCATTGTTTAAGAGTAAAATAACTGCAGGACTGTTAGGAGCATATCTCATTATAACACTCGGATGGGTATTTTTTATTATGTAAATAAAAAATGAACATCAAAAAGATAAACTAATTTAAACTCTCAGTCTGAGTTTTCTCTGCTTACAACCAGCTCCTTTACTAATACCGAGATCTTTGGAATGTTAAATATGTGTTGCTTAGTTTCTTACAGTAAACCAGTCTCACCTCTTAGAAGGCTGTTTGCTTGTTTTAATATTCTTGTCTCTATAAACGGAAGGAAAATCTTTCTATCTGGGGGTGATGGATGGAGTCTCTCTTCTCTGGGGTGATGTGCTTGGGTGAAATGGAGCCCAGCAGTGTGGACCTTCGACTGTCTAGCTTGTCTGTCTGTCCTGCAGTGCCATCTGCCTTTGTAGTCTGGGACAGATAATCCTGCTGAAATATGCAGATATTCTTTGTGCAACATGTTGGAAGATAAATATTACATTCACCCAGATCACAGAATGACAAATCTAGGAGCAATTCTGAATCTATGTTTTTTAAGAAGACGAAAGTGGGGTGCAGAATGGTGTAATGACTTGCCTAAGATCAGGAAGCTGGCTAGTGGCTGTGAGGCTTAGAACACAGAGTTGGGCTCTGTCTCCTCCTCACTGCACTATCCTGCCACATCCTCAGCTTTCCCAGAGAGAACAGCAGCACAGATCAGGGATGGCAATTCAGTGTCCTTCTCTGCCAATGGACATGACCTGCCTAGACTTCCTTGGGCCACATCCGAAATATGGTTGGTCCTAGATTGATTGTGTAGGAAACCAGGCCTTTGGTTGCTTGGCCCTTTAACCTGCAAAACTTAAATTGAACCAACCCTTCATGTTTAGAAGTATTGCTTTTAATTTGAAATTAATCCCATTCAAATCCACCTATTCGAGGAGCTTGGAAATTTGTTCTTTTCAATCATTTTCATCCTTTGTAGGAAAACCATTTTAAATATCACACGTGGTAGTGATTACTGGTTTTAATGCTCCTAATTTCATGTTGGCAATGTCAACTGAGAAGACCACGATTAATTCCTGCTCTTATCAATAGGTTGTCTTTCAACCACAGTAATTGACTTATTAATAAAGAGGGTGCTTTCTAATGTCTTGCTTGGGGGCTAATGAGGAAGGGTAGGGATGCATTTTAGGACATCAGGAGAAGCAAAAGCAAGTCATCCTAACTGAACAAACGTCAAATATGGCAGAAAACATAACCACAGTTTACAGCCTTTGAGCAGAGGCATAACTTATGGTTTGGGAGTGAATGGAGCAGGTGGCCGGAACTGGTGAGAGGAAGCAGAGTCAAGGAGAGGTAGCGCCCAGAAGCCCTCTGGGGGGCTGTGGGAGCCCTGCTGGGGGTGCAGATCAGTGAAGTGGACTGGGGTGGGGTGGGGTCAGGGGCTGCCGTGGTGAGCAAAACTCACACCCAGCATCACCTAGGTTGTGCCCAGTGTGGCCAGAGCATTTTCAAGGGAACATCAGAAAGCCAAATTCTATGTGAAATCTCCTCATTTTAAATGTCACCAACTAACATATTTTTAAAGTCTACATTAGAAAATTTATTTTATTAGGTAGATCAGTTATTACAAATAGAGTGATCTGGTGTGTTTATTTGTTTTCCAGATGTTTTATCAGATCAACTCAACACAAGTGCATGTGTCTAGATATGTTCCATGTGATGGCAAAAATGTCCTTATTCTTGCTTAGGAAACAAATACAGTCTTTCCCAAGAGCATACGCTCGAGGAATCTCATTCTGATTTTCATAATATTTTCGTAAGTTTGATCTAGTATGATTAGATACCCATCATGAAAGACATATTTTACAGGACATTTGTATCTGTTGGCCTCTCCTCTGAGCTCCAGATTCCTGTTACCAGTTGTCTGTTTGACACCTCCACTGAATACGTAAAAAGAATCCCAAATTTAAGGTGACCAAAGGAGGTCTTTTCATTCCCATTAACACCTGTCCAGACCCTGCTCTACAAAAAAAAAAAAAAGTTCATACTCTGCCTCTATTTTCCTAATCTTGCAAATGACACCAACATTCATCTAATTACTTACACCAAATATTTCAGAGATGTCCTTGATTCCTCCACATCATGGTTTTACTTAAGATTCACATTGTTTTAAAACACAATGTGGCCAAACAAAGATGTCTCTAGGACATGTGATCTATGTGCCAATGATATTTGACCTCTGCCTTCAGTCTTCAAAGATGCTGGTGATATGGGGCATGGGCTCTTTGCAAACAACAAAAAAGAACTAACTTTATATGTACAGATGGAGAAAGAAGTGAAAGCCAACTGCAGTGGGGATGGGAGTAGGAAGAGATCCTGTGCCCCATCCTCTCTCTCCCACACTAATCCTAAAACAGCAACATCAAGTTCACCGTCACGGTCCCTGACATCTTCCTTAATTATTTTCTAGACTCTGATTTTCCCTTTTCATTCGATCATTACAATATAAAAGACTTAAAATGCAAATATTGGGGTGAGGAAACATGTCAGTTAATTAATCCATAACCGTAATACTTAATATCAGAGTGTTCTAGGTTATAGAATAAGGAGTTTGGACAGCTAAGGAAACTCGATGTTTGATGGAGGAGAACTGGGTGGAAAATAGAGCTTGGGGACGTGGAAGGAATATGTTCTTCTCTTCATATCTCTGCCTATCACAAGCCCTGTGGACATTTAAAAGTAAAGCTGTGAAGGCTGCACTTTTGTCTTCCACAGTTGTGAACATTCTCTTCCTTTTATTCAGTAACTGCTATTTGTCCATCTGCAATGACGAATGGGGCAACCACGGTGGTGGGTACTCCTAACATGGTCATGAAGTGTCCAGGCTTTGTCTTCTAGGACTGTCAGCGAATAGACAATGGCAGTGGGAATTAGAGAGTGCTTCTGGGGAGGGGTGCTGGAGGAGCCATGCATCAGCCCATCGCCTTTGAAGAGCACAATGCATTTCTTTCTGTGGTTTTCTTTGAACTTGGCTTGCCCTCAAAGGTAGCATATTTGGGTGGAAGGAAAACTAAAGCTACTTACTTGTAATGTGCCTCTTTGTTCCCAGGTTAATGGGAAACATTCTATTGGTTGAATCCAGCCAACAAGACGATGACTTATGGCATGTACAAAAATATATTATTTGGTACCTACATAGCCAAGTAGGCACTATATGGATACTTTGGAATGTAAATGGAAATCATACGTTGAAAAGAAAATGCATTATTGATTATAGACGGTCATCATTAAAAAAAATAATAATTAAGGCAAGTTGGAAACTGTTCTTTAAACATGATATCTGAAGTGCTAGGTCTTGTTCTTACCTCATGAGCATTTCAGCTAAACTCTTTGCATCTGAGGAAAGAAAGTTAATATTAGTAAATGACAAATAATTAATATTCACTTAGGCATTTATGAAAATATTCTACAGTCAGATGACAACAGCCATTTTTAAATGTAATTGTATAGCCAGATCACTACAAATGACCTAAAGTTTTATGTATTCCTTATTTCTTCTACATGGGACCCTTTTATATCTTTTTCTTTTTAATTGCAAAAAGATAGCATAACTATCCTGTGGCTATAAAATTCTCAGATATCTATTAAAGGTTTTATTACAACCTATTTATTTGTCACTTCTGTAAAACCCAATTTTATTTTCAGTAAATTAACATTTTAAAAGTAAGTCATTTATGATGTACAAACCCACTCTCTTTGTTACAAACATATCATAATTAGAAAGTTTATGACACTGTAGATCACTTAAAAATGACATTATTACAGAGCTCTGCATCCCTCAGGTTGGTCAAAGAATTGTATAAATGGTGTATCTCTGTTTTTGGAAACCTAGATGTTTATTTCAAACTTAGAAATAATACTTTTACTTATTTATTTTTTTCCTAAGGATACTGTTTACCAAGACCTGGTTACCACTCCTGATATAAGAAATCCTGCCTAAAAATGATGTAGAATAAAATGTCCTTTATAGATGGTATTGTTTTGAAATCCTCATTTCCCTTAAAATATAATTTATTCCTTTTATACATTTTGTCCTGGCAAAAATGAATGTTTCCTTACGTTTCCTTTCTTAAAGCACAAAAGCCTTCTTTTTTTTGTTTTTTGTTTTTTTTTGTTGCTCTCTAAAAGACTTGATGTTAAATGTATTGTTTTATGGACAGAACTTTCTGGAAATGGACTCAGCTGATTGAGTAACTGGCTTTATAGTGAAGAAATTCATATGTTGGAGTATTTTCATCTCATTCTTTTGGGGCTAATGTGTGAATGTAATCAGTTTCATGTCGGGGAGCAGCATGCTATTAGTGAGGGGCACGGACGGTCACAGAATAACTACACGTAGGCTGGCACCCCTGCGAACCACAACTCAGTTCTGCAAGTCAGCCTTGCCGGTTCCCGTAAGCAACCGCCAGATGGGCTCCAATTTTGTGCACAGATGGGTTTGGTCTGGGAAATGAAACATGTCTCATCTAACCCACCCACAGGGCAAAGCAAAGAAAGCAAACCAGCATTTAATTTCCCAGTTCATGTCTTTATATTTATATGCAAAGACAAAGTAAATATAATACATTTCTTCTTTTCTGGAATGATTTAGCATTCACAAAGTAAACATATATGTTAAATGCCAGAAGCTTGGGCTTAATTAGCTCCATGTAACAACCAAAGAGGGGCTAGTACAATATTCTAAAAAAGAGGAAAAAAATTCCAAGGAGTAAACACTTTACTTTGGTTCATACTTTGAGGGTAGCTCAGACTCACATGTCTTCAGAATTGACTCCTTTCCTCACTCTACCCATAATAATCCTTCTTTTTCTATTTTTGGCCAGTCTTCAGGATTTTCTCTCCTGTGATCTTTTCATATCAAGGTTCTAAGGAATTCCAGAATCCAACAAGTGAGAACAGAGCTCTTCACAAATACTGACACGTCTAACTGCGAACATCCTTTGCCTGTAATTAGCAGGAACTTCCTTGAAGCTAATCTGCTCCACAGACTCAGCTGCTCAAAGCCATGTCTGTCAACCCTAACCTATGCTTATCGCTTTCTGTCTTAGCTACTATGTCCTCCGATTTCTTCTGAAATTTTGAGAACAAATTTATTCATGGAAATTCACTTCTTCTATGACATCACCTCTGAAAGGCTGAGAAGCTGGAGTTTCCAGCTGAGCACGCCCCAGGAATATGGATTGTGCTGGTTCCTGTAGGATTGCTAGCTCACGTCCCTTTAACGTCAGTCTCTGCTAGGAAATTCGTATGCCCATTTCAGAAATGAGAAATCAGGGCCCAGATACGTCCAGTCCTTTGCTGCAACTGTGTGGGAACGCATGGCCAGTGTCTGAAATCACTGCCAGTCACTGAAATCACCAGGTTTCCCACCACTCTCTTCTGTACCAGCCTGCCTTCCACGCCTGCTGCTCCTTCTTTGCCACACGGCCTTTGGGACCTTGGCTTGCTTTCTCTCTCCTAAGCTTAGATCTCATTTGCGAGTCAACCTCCTCCTCTGTGGTCTCTCTGACTCCAGTCTTGAGGCTCTCTGAGTGACACCCACACATAGGAAGGGCAGCAGATCTGAAACACACCTTGCTATGTCACACCTGCATTTCAAACTTCCAGAGGGGCCTCGCTGCAGCAGCACTCCTTGGCACAGAGGACGAGCATTCTGTGCTGGTCCAGGCTGGGTTTCCAGCCCTGGTGCTTCTCACCTGGCCTCCAATCCTCTCTCTGAATTTCCTACACATGCCACTTTCTACAGAGACCCTCCTGACTTTGCTCCTGCAAGGCCCTCTGTGGTCCTCACCACCCCATGCAGGTGCAACCAGCTCTGTGCACCCTCCTGGCCCAGCAGGCCAGGTGGGTTCTTTGGCTCTCGGGCTTCCACGGACCTTTGCACATACATCTGGCTCACAGCGTGACCACGTGTTTTCACGTCGTCTCTCTTGGCTCCTTCGTCTCTGCCTCTGGGCACAGTCCTCCCCGGTAGACAGTGAAGCTAGACAAAGATGTCCTGGAAATGCTTTTAATTGTGAGAAACCTCTTCCTTCTCTTGCGTCAAAATCCTGTGATGTCATTTCTACGTGCATATAATGATGACACTTTCTGGAACCATTTACAAGCTGTTCAAATATTTTCACATAGCTGTCATTTCCCTTGCTCGGCTTTAGCTTTCTCTTTTCCAGGTTAAATTCTCTAACTTTCTTAACCACTCCTCATAAGGCATAACTTCTAGGTAATTCCCTACTCGGGACTCCCTTCTATGAAAGACCTCTGATTTCTATTGTCCTTTATTAAATGGGTCCAAGCACAGACACTGGTGATTTTTGACAATCTTCTTCTAGCACACCAGTGAGAGCACAGTGCTCCTCGTAGGTGTAGCAAATGGGTTTTTACAATCTGTAGCGAAGGCTTTACAATTATCCCTATTACATTTCATCTTCTTGGTTCCAGCCTTCCAACATCTCCGAACATTTGGATTCTTCCCTTTAACACATTAGCCTTCCCACCTGCATGTGTGGGACCAGCCTGCCAACGTTTGCAGCTCTAGCCAGGTGATCTCTTACCAATCAGCCCTGTCAAGACAGAACCGGGGTTCGTCTAGGCCTCTGGTAGGCCCTGTGATTTCCTGGTTGCTTA
This sequence comes from Cynocephalus volans, assembly GCF_027409185.1. Lineage (NCBI taxonomy): Eukaryota > Metazoa > Chordata > Mammalia > Dermoptera > Cynocephalidae > Cynocephalus > Cynocephalus volans. Next base: position 186,742,859 of record NC_084460.1, read on the forward strand.
CAAACCATCTTTTCTATAATCTAAACTAATTTATTTCAATCTATAATGTTTAGAATCTGTTGTTTTTGAAATTGGCTACAAAGTATAATCATTTCCTAATACCTCTAATTTGCCTTTGATTGTTCAAAGATTATTCACAAAGGTTTTGGTATTATGTCTGGAAAGATTTTGTTAAGGACCCTAAGATGTTATCCTTTAGGGTCTTGGGACTGGATCTGCCTGACACCTTTTCTAATCTTTCCAGTAAGGGGGGGTATCATAGTATTTATTGATGTCTACATTATGCTGTTTACTATTTGGAAGTTGTGTAATAGTTTTTGGTCAATATTGTTCACAAAAAGCTATCTCTCCCCCCAACCCCATGATGGCTAGCACATAGTAATTTTAAACTAATCGGAACTCTGATTATTTTCTGAAGCATTCTGCATTTTACATCTCCCTCACACACAAGCTTCCATCACTTTCCTCTATTTCTTTTCTTTTCTTTCTTTTTTTCATCATCAGTAACATCTTTTATTGCGTCTTTCTTGAAAAGATGAGACTAAGCCCAGCTTTAGATTAGGTCTTTCCTTTTTTTAAAATTTAAATTTTAACTTTCTAAAATTAACATGTAGTAATTGTATTTATGGGGTACAGAGTTATATTTCAATACATGTATACAACATGATGATCAATCAAGGTAATTAGCATATCCATCCTGGCAAAAATTTATTGTTTCTTTGTGATGAGAACATTTGAGCTCATCTTTTCTAGCCATTTGAGAACACACAATACATTATAGTTAATTATAGACTCCTAGCACTAGTGTAGACCACGAGAACTCATTTGTCCTATCTAGCTGTGATCTTGTATTTGTTAACCCAGCTATTCCTATCCCCCTCCCCTGCTCTTTCCCCAGCCTCTAGTAACCGCAGTTCTGCCTGTGACTATTATAAGCTCCACTCTTTTCACTCCCACATATGAGTGAGAACATGAGGTATTAAGTTTTTGTGTCTGATTTACTTCACTCAACATAGGATAATGTCTTTCTTTCTCTCTCTTTTTCCCTCCCTTCCTTTTTGGTTTGAATAGCACTCCTCCCGGCGTGCATCAGAGCAAAGCAGATGCCCATCGCTCTCCTTTCTTTTTTTTTTTTTTTTTTTTTTTGTCGTTTTTTCGTGACCGGCACTCAGCCAGTGAGTACACCGGTCAGTCCTATATAGGATCCGAACCCGCGGCGGGAGCGTCGCCGCGCTGCCAGCGCAGCACTCTACCAAGTGTGCCACGGGCTCGCTCTCCTTTCTATCTGCCATCTGCTAACACGAGAACACTGTCCAAAGCTTGCTCTTCTTGCCCACACATGGTTCAACAGCCCTTTGCATTGCCTGTCACATGTTTTCAAACTTCAGGTCAATCTGAGATTTAGACTTTGTGACATCTTTCCTAAAGCCCCTTGCTACTCCTGCATACGTATCCTTGGCTCTGAGCTCCTCCCTTAATCTGTGAGGTTGAGAAATGATGGAGAAATACCCCCAAGATAGTCTACTGATAATGAAACACAGAAGAAAGAAGTTTCAAGAGACAACATTTGCTAACCTTCTGAATGCTGCAATGAGGGCTAGAAAATGATGGCTGAAAAGGGAATTTGGTCATTGGCAGGTAATGGGACATCTGCATCCAGGAGAGCAGTTTCATTTGAGTGGGGGGTGTGGAGGTGGGAATGTGAGGGTAGGGAGTGGGTGAGAGATAGTGTAGCTGGGAGCAGAGGAAAACTCTTTCAGGTATTTAGTGGTGAAAAGATTAGAGAGGACGGTAGGTTGAAGATATGCAAGCTGGAAGGCATATATTTTTTAATATAATTAGGGGAAGGCTGAGGAGTAGTGAACATGGAGATAAAAGATGAATAAACCAAGTATTTTTTATGGGCAAACATAAAATTGTAAAGTAACAATTGCATCTGATTAATATACCTGATTCCATGCTTCACTGATAAACCTTTTAAAGCTTATAATATTGATGGGACAGCCTATTTCTTACTTAGATATTACAAAGTCTAGAGAAGTTTCATGAAAAGAGGACTGGAGTAGGGACAGTGACCTGAGCTTCCTTCTAGGTCTGCCTCAGTGGCACGTGACTTTGGACAGGTTCTCTAGCTCCCTTGCCTTTCTGACCTTCAGTTTTCATGTCAGCAAAATGGAGCATAATAATGCCAAATTTATACTGGGCCTATTTGCATAGCTATTAAGAGACTAAAACAAGATAATGTATAGTAAAGTGTTATGGAGAAGGAAGAGGAGCGGAAAAGTGGAAACTGTTAGTACTCTGTTGATTAATACATACATGGTTCAATCAAATCTTGGAAAGGGGCACTGCAGGTGAACTAGGAGTATCACAGATAGGCCTTGCCCAGTTCCCGTGTTCTTTTGTGAATTGTTGCTTTTATTTTGATTTGCACATGGCAAGAAGGTAACCATCAACGAGGCAGCACATGATGCATCATGGCAGGGAAGGGCATACACCGGTCCCCAAGCACCGCAGCTGTGCAAATCCTGAGAGCCTGAGGTGCCTCGTATTTTGCAACCCAAATGTTTCTTTAAAAAAGGCTCATCTCATTCAGAGCCACATGACTAGAGTTTCGTGTTTGAATCCTAGTTAAGTAAAATGGAAAATGTTTGAAGTCAATAAGATATTGGGCAGCCACTTGCACACAGCCACACATACACAAGAAACAATTTGGGGTAGCAGACTTGACCTTGCTTTACCATCCATCAGAATCTTCATTTGTTGGCTCACCTTCAACAGTCCTGACTATTGTATGGAATTGAAATGGATCTCATAAAGCAGCTATTCTTGTAAGGACTGTAAACCTGCATTAAGTTTTTACAAGATCCCAAATAGGACTTCCAATCATCGGCATGCTGAGATGAAAGCTAATTTGAAAACTGTGGCCAAAAAAAAAAAAAAAAAAAAAAAAAAAATCCGAAAAAGAAAGCTGTACTTGTTGTCTGAGAAAACTGCAAACTGTACAAACATGGACAAAATAGACCCCCCAGGCAAGGCCAAGTTCCACGGCCAGGGCTGCTGCCCATGGTTCCCTCCTGACTGCCCGCTCCTGTCCCCAGCTCCACTGGCTGTCCCCAACTTGCCAGCAGCCCAGTGTTCCTTTTCTCCCAGATACAGAACTTTTTCTACTCAGTTCTGTCATAACAAGTTTGGAGTTGTGAAAGGATAATTTTATTAAGAAACGAAAGCAGAAAGAAAGAAAGGAGAGAGAGAGAAAGAAAAAGGGAAAGGAAAGAAAAAGAAAGGAAGAAAACACAAAGCAGAGGACTAAAGTGTTTCAGAGCACGGCTTATCTCAGCCCCAAGTTGAGCATTTATCAGCTCCGCAGCGAAGTCTCTAGGGGGCGCACTTCCTGTTTCTTCACTAACGAGCAACGTGGGACCCCCACGTGTATAGGGGCTCTATGCATTGGCACTGGGCAGTCTTTATTCACCTTAAGTGCACCTGAAGTCCAAGGGTCACTGGGCTCCTAGAAGCACAGTCCTCCTTTATATTAGAAAAGTTCAAATTGCTTTCTGGATTTTCAAATGAGGAGATCTTTCAGCTCATTTGCAGAACAAAGTTCAGACGCCTTTCAGCATCCCTTACAAGGCGCCCACGTGGAACCCTGAACCTGCATTCTCTCCCGGAAGGGGCTTCTGCAATTGATCAGTTTCATGCTATTAATCCATTTGAAAGCTTGTTTAAAATAATAAATACATATCCGTTCATGTGAAGAAAGTGAGGCATTTTGGCACAGAAGCATGGTCAAATTTTCATCATCCACCGATTTTTTTATCTTAAGCTTATTTGAAGTCTTGGAATTTTTTGGCTTGACACCGCCAGTTGACTCATACTGATTGGTGCCAACACAAGCTTGCATCCTCTTGGGCAAACTCATACTAAAGGAGGAAGCTTTTAGTAATATTGGGGTTGATTACTTGACATGGGAATCAAATTTTTATAAAGTTGGGGTTGCTAGGATCTTCAGTCCAGCTAGTGACTCTGTAACTGTGCACTTCAAAGGATCTAGAAGTTGGGGGAAAACCAGGGCATTATTAAAAGCAAATGTGGCTTCTGAACTCCTGGATAAGGTTATAGATTTTAAAAAAGTGAAGCACTTGCAGACAATTTAGACTTTAGGAGGCTGCTATGCTCTAAAATTAGTAAAGTACTCAAGAAAAAAGAATATAGGTTGGCTCAACTTTTTGAGTCCCAATTCCTTTACTTTTTAAAAAATATTTTTACATAAAAGAACATTATATTGTAGTCATCTAACTAGGTTGCTTGCCTATACAGTAAAAAATATTTTGCCTATAAATATTTTAGTAGTGCCAGCAATCAAACAAGGTCAAAATGAATTTTATCTTACATAATAACTCTAAAAACATCCATTAGGAACCCCCGCAATATTTTCTATAATTGAAATTTTCTTATTTCCATTTTTGATTCTGATAGGTGGTTGCTCAGGCAACATTGACATATTACTAAAAAAAGTTGTCTTTATTTTGGACAATAAAAATATTGCATGAAGCAATTCTCTCTTTAGAACCTGTAAGTATATTTCAACTTACTCTAACACAGGCACAGAATCTGTGCCTTATGTGGGTCAGGTGGTAATTGGGTGATTCTACTAATGAAGTGTGGATGTTTAATAGATGGTCACCTATCACTTTAAACTCGATGACTGCAGTTGTCCTCCGAGGGTGGGTTGGAAATATTTTATATCATTCATGAGCACTTCAGAGGCCCTGCAGGGCTAAAAGACAAAGAGGTCTTTCTGGGGCAAGGCTTGGCCTTTCACTGATTCCTCCTGTACAGCCCCAATCACTTAACTCTGTCTTTTTATGGCAGCACTTCCCACAGCTACAGAGAGATATGCCTTGTAAGCCTTGACCCATTGCCACTAAAGCATCACCTTCTGTTATTCTGGGATGGGGTCTTAGAAATCTTTTTTCTCTTCAGGACCTTGCCAAATTTGTGCGATCAGATAGAAATGGTTAATAAGAAAATGTGATCACTGGTTTTAAAAAGTGTTACATTTAGCACGTGGAAGACCCACAATGGTGTGCTGAATTAAATTTATATCAGTGTGTTAGCATTAAAACTGGCATTAGGAAGTGGTAAGGAACTGGGTGCCCAATACTTTGCATTCTTGCTGTTCCCTTTTCAGATTTTTGACTCAAGAAAGCTTTGCTAAGTGCCTACAAAGAAGTGCCTACAAAGTGCAAGACTGCAGATTCCTTTGTACGATGGCAGGTTACTTCTCTAGAATTCTTTGCTCCTTGGCATCTCTCATGAACACATCTTTGCCACAGCACTTATTTTTTTCCTACAGAAACCTTTGTGTTGGCTCTAGCTTTTCTCTTGCCCAAAGAAAACAAAACCATTTCTAGGGAATGAAAGACTGATGTGATGTATTGCTTTCTTTACCAAGCCAACTATAAAACACACCAGTGTCTAGAAGTAGAGATGCTGACAATCGAAATGCCAGTCCCAGGATGTTTTCTAGACATGGCCCTTGCAAAGCAATAACTAAATTTCAAGGAACTATTAAGAATAAAAATGAAGTTTGCATGGGTCTTCCATCAGTCTAACCCAAAGGTATTAGTAAGAGTCGGCAGCATCTTTAACTGTGCATGCTCTTGGCAAGGAAAAGCAAGGTTGAGGTGCTTGTGTTATGAGTAGGACAGGAAATATAAAACAATAGCCAAGAAGGAAGGAGCAAGCAACAGAAGCCAGAGAATAAAGAAAAAGCAAATTTGGTGAAGGGGTACACTGAGGGGAAGGATCGCCTAGATGTTTAACCCATTTGCTGCCAAATTCTTGTGGTTAAATAGAATCGTTTATAAGAAACTTTTACAGTTGTTTTAAAGAAATGTTACACGGACGATTCATAGCCTTCTAAGTGCAACTAGTTAAACATAGTTGTCTCACCACAACAAGGTCAGACCTTGGTACCTCAATAACAACTGCCCTAGGTCTCAGCCACTGGATTCTGCTATCCACGAAATAGAGTTATAAAAACCTCATTTTGGTATTTTAGCGATGAACACTTGTGAACAGAATCCAACATGATCCACTTTATACAAATTCTCAACTTATCGGGCCGTCTTATATTCTTGTAGTACTACTGTACTCAGCTCTTGGGTGGCCACGCTTCTCCTCCCAGCCAGGACTAATATCTCCCTCTTTTGCCCTTATGTAGGGTTTGCTGGAAGCCCTCCTTTAGCATTTGTGACATTTTTTGTTCTTTTACTGATAGATGCTTATGGGTCTACCTCCTATGTTGAACCCGTAATGATAAATATGCTAATTATCCTGATTCAATCATCATGTATTGTACACAGGTATTGATATTTGACTCTGTACCTCATAGATGTGCATAATCAATTATGTTTCAATTTTTAAAGAAGCCCAGAAAGTTCTTTCTTTTCATCTTTATGTATCAAGTACCTAGTACAATGTGTAGGATATAGTATTCACTTAAGTAATGTGTGCAAAATTAAAAGATAACTGACTAACATGATTTAGAAAGAGCATTTCAATATGATTGACGGTTCATCTGAAATATTGGGCTGCAGGAGATTTAAATAGAAGGGCTATTATAATGTAAAAATGGAGTGCAATGTACTTCAGATATTTTAATTTGTTGGTAGAGTGAAAGCCAATTGATAATAAGGTGTGTAAGAGTCCCACAAAGAGGAATGTGTGGAGGAGTGAAGACAGGCAGAAACGTAAGCACGTTCCACTGCTTTAATGGGATTACGGTAAAAGATTTACGTAAAAGGTCAATGTTTCCTAAACAACTCAGTGAGTTTGGAATATCACAGCTGTGCTTTAGGAGGAGTGCTTTCAGACTTGTTCCCTGAATGTAACTTTAAAGAATATATAGGATGCTGCACAGCATTACCCCACACTGCACTGATATTAAAATGCATACACCTTGTATACACACTTTACAAAAGAGGTGGTTTGGTTGAATACCCTGGCCAGTAAATGGCAAAGGGCTGGGGAGCACTTCTCCTGCACAGAGTTTTGCATTTGAGAGAACTCCTTGTCCTCACATTGCAGGGCAAACGAGAGTAAGGGTTGTTGGCCAGAGCTGAGAATAGACTCATCACACAGAGCTATACAGAGTCAGACGTTATAATAATGGTGTCTGTTAACAATGGATCTCATCTGGCCTTCTCCATCTTCTGTTATTTTTTTTCTTAGAGTGAAACTCTTACACTGGGCTTCAGCTCAAATTTCTAATTTGGGAAAGCGTGTGTTTTCTGTCTGACAATGCTCTCCCAGTAACATAAGCCCTCAATTTCGGCTTCCAGGCAATAAAATAACTCTCATTTCCATAGCAAATCTGATAGGTCTTTTCAAAGAAAGCCATAATTGGTGGCTTTGCTAGAACCAATGAAAACGAAAGAGAGTGGGGTTGAAAACCCATGAGAAATTAATTTTCTTTGCCTACCAACAGTTAGGATTTAGGGACATGTGAGAGGCTGGCTTTCACTCAATTTCTGATTGACTGAGACAGGAACATTTTTGTTGTTTCCCCCTAAAGCTCTCCAGTCATAGAATCAAGCAGCTGGGGAACATAGCTCAAAGAAGGAAAAGTCATTCTCCTTTGGGGTGTGTTGTCCCCCTGACCTCTCTCCCAATGGCCACAAATGGCAGGGGACCTGGGGGTGCATGGCCAGAGCCTTGACCCACCTCTCAGCCTCTTCAGCCTCTGCTCCCGCCGCCTCCTCCGCACGACCAGCAGGAGAACAAACAGCAGGAAGACCCCCACCAGGATACAGGAGATAGTCACCAGCATCTTGAGCCCTTCATTTGTCGTCAGCCCTTCCTCACTTTGGACAACCGACTTAATGAGTGGAGGAATTGTACCTGAAAGCAGGGCCACGATGTTAGATGGCTATTAATGAAGACGGCATGGCGGAGTTTTTAGGGATGACGGGTTACAGAGATTGCACCGTGTGATCTGGGGTGTCCGAGGTGATGAGAAATGAGAGGAACCTTTCTCTAGTTCCTGGCTAACGTAACTTGCTCACTTGTCTCCCTCTGCCCAAACTTCCAGCTTACACTATAGCACCTCTTTGAAAGAGACTTCATGTTGCAACATACTGCTGAGTGCAGGCACTTGAAAACATAATGTCCAGGCTTAGTGCTTACAAAAGCCAAGTACATTTACTTGAAAGTAAGTGTCCTCCTGACTGACACCCATAGTACAGGTGATGGAGGCTATTTGAAAAATTGCACATTAAAGAAGGAACAGTGGGTTTGGCAAATGCACAGAAGAGCGTCTGCAGGGAGACTACCAGAGACTCTGGCTTAAAGAAGCTTGAATGACTTTTAATTTGGTTATTCACTTGCTTTTTATCACAGGTGTAAGACCAAGTCTATTTTTAAAACCCTCATTTTAGGGAATAAGAGCTACAGACAACTTTTCAAAGGTGGCCCATCTAGGTCTCTAGCACAAGCTACTTATCGACCAGGCATTATTAAATTGTGCTATGAAATTTAGATTATTAAGAATTATAAGCAAACATAAAAGTAGAATGAACTCTGAGCTTTCTAAAGCTGTTTCTATCCAGAGGTTGAATACCATGGGTACAGAAATTTGAACACAGACATCCACTTTTTATGGGGTATGTATTTTCCCTCCCTCCATTATGTAAGATGCTCTATCCCACAGTATTTTCCATATAAAACAAGGGTCAGAAAGTCAGTGCTTTAGGAAAAATAATGCAAAAAGAATATAATTTTCCCCTGAGCAAAAATGGTCTTTATCTTGCATTTAGTAAGTAGAGCAGGGATAATAGAACCCTCAGCCCTCTATGATGTCTGCTAAGGCCAAAAAGAGTGTTTTTCTAACTTTACAGTGTTTTGGGCTGGAAACCCAAGTCTAGAAATACTCCTGACTGTCAGAAACCCAGGTAAGAGGCATTTAAGGGGTGCCCGTGAGGATTGGTTGGCCAAACTGAGACTACACAAGGACCAGCATTAACGACTGGCTGAGGAAACAGTAGAAGAAACAGTTGGATAAAAAAGTGGAAGATTCTGAAAGCTGACTGGTATAATTTAAGGCTAATTGTCAATGCTTGTTTCTCCTAAAATGAAAAAAATTCTTCAGGCAGATGTGACACAAGAGATATTAAAGCCATATATCCATGAAATTGGTTCAAAGAAATCTATAATCTTTTTCAAGGAAAATATAAATATTCATTCATATTTCTCAGTGTGATAAAATCATTTCAGATTTCTGAAAATTAAATGTAGCTCACAGGACTTTTCTGTACTTTGCAATCCTGGATAACGTGAGAATATTATATATTTTTTAGAAGACACACATTTAAATTCTGGGGAGTACTTTGTGAGTCAGAATCACAGTTGCAAATCCTATGCATGAGTAATTTCTAATTACATCATTAGCTGTGATCATATCACCAGCATGCACATTTAAGCCGAGTGCTCTGGTGTCTGCACCTGTTATAGAGAAGCTGCGAACCAGTGTGTGCACATTGCTAGCCGATAATCTTAACTATGAAATAAACTTATTAACTCAAATGTGTGTGTTAACAGAAGACTTAGGTGAACCCTTAAATGCTAAGAAAAGTGTTTAAGTGTTTGACAAGTGTCAAAGTCCTTTATTTTGTAAGACCAAAGAATGAAACCACATTGGGGGAGAAACCAAGTTGGAAGTTCTGCTCTGCCTGTGGCTACTCTATTTCCACTGGGACCCCTGTTCCCTCTCAGAGACTAACATAAGTTCCTTTATCATGAAAAACTGTTTTCTCACATGCAGTTTAAGGGCTTAATGAGAGAAAAACAGAAAGTTGTTATGTGGATTGGGATGGGGTGGGGAAAGGGTGGAGACAATAAAAGCAGTGTTAGCTTGCAGTCACGGACAAAGGCACAGAACCACATGGCAAAGAATCCTGCAGCTCCAGGAGAATCACTCCTGTAGCAAGACTCCCCAGGGAGGCTCCCTTTGGCCCTCTGTCCCTTATTTCTGGACACACAGTGATGGTCATCTGGGTGCAATGAACTAGGGAGCTCAAGAGAGGCCACTGAATGGCCCTGAAGCCAACTGGGCACTGGTCATACGTGGCAAAGATGAATGTTCAGTGGGACGAGGACTGGACGCACACATGCACATCCCCCAGACACAGATGGGAGGCGGCCGGGCCAGCCAGCTTACTGCCATCATAGGTGAGCGTGGCGAAGGTGGTCTGCTTCTCTGCGCAGCCGGCGCTGTTGCACGCCCGCATCTGCAGCTCGTACCAGGTGGCCTCCTGCAGGTCGTACAGAATGTAGGACTTGGAGAGAGAGGTACGCTGAGCTGTGGTCCACACTGTGGTTCCAAAGGGCCTGTACTCCAGCGTGAAGGAGGTGATGGGGCAGCCACCATCGTTCCAACCGATGAGGTTGAGCCTTACACGCGTGGTGTTGATGCTGGCAAAGAGCTCTTGCTCCTTGGAGAACTGGGGCTCTGGGGAGAGTGCACATGGGAAGTCAGCCCACACGGGGCCAGTGAATGCCCTCAAGGTGTTCATACCATTCCCTCGGCTGCTTTCTACACCCAGGCCAGGAGCTCCGGCCACATCTGGGTCACAGGCCACCTGCAATGTGTCTGCTGTTAATAGAGACTTTATGGACAATGGCCTTTCTCCAACCATAATGGCCTAGGGGTGAGGGGGAAAATGGGTGGGGGGAGGTTATTTTTGTGTATCTTAGAGTCCCCTGAAGGACAATGCTGTTTTCACATACGAGTTTCCCTCAGTGGTTCACGCACTGTAGTGTGCTGGGCTGGCCTGCTTCCACCCTCACGTGGATGGACCTGACTCAAGAGAAGACAGCTGGATTTGGGAAGCATCAGCAGGTATTCCTCACTAGCCAAATACTTGCACTGGAGCCCAGGGACCTAATGATTCGGACTGTGCATCAATTAGTCCCTTCTCATCTGAACCTACCACTTGTTATTCAAAACACTGGCACCAGATACCACCCTAATCCTCCCAGCTCCGGCTCTCCTGCAGTCTGAGGCCACCCCACCCAGTAAGGTTCAGACGTGAGGGAGACCGAGGAAGACCTCCTCTTCACCTCCCAACCACAGTCACACAAGCTCATGTGAGTACATCCTTCCCTCTTCCTGCCGTTGCCCAGGTGCAAAGTTCACCTCTGAATGTCAGTTCCCTGGGGCTTATTTCCTTAAGTGTCCATGTGTTAGGTAAAAACCCAGCCCAATTATTGAAATGTTAATAATTTATCCCAGGCATTCCCTGCCTGAAAAGTGGGGACTATGAGGCAATGAAAAATTTATAGGAAGACGGGGCTGTCAATGTGACTAAGGAAAAAAGTTGCTCCCCCCCAAAGGGGTGAGAGGTCAAAGGTTACATTTAATGGCTGCCCAACCTTGGCACTTTATGTTGGCACCAAAACTCTTGATTTTCAAATGGCACTGTTCTTTATAATTGCAAATAAAATAACAACAACAACAAAAAGAACCAGAATACTCTCAGGACTGGCCACCTCTCTGAGTTCACTGTGACACCGCTGGACTGTTTGCAGAATAACAAAGTTCAAGTACACAAACAAGTGCACAGATACATGATACATCTTTTAAGATCTCACCCCCTTCTTGCTGGAAGACAGAGGAGATCTAGAAGGACCAGAAGGCACACCTACCTTTCCCTAATGTTTTTGCTTCTATGATTTCACTTATACGGCCTGGTCCCACTCCGTTTTGGGCAGTAAGAGTGAACTTATACCACGTCCCACATTTCAGATTTTCCAAGCGGTAAGAACGTTCACTTGGGCTGATGGGGAAACTCCCCCACTGCTCGCTGTTGTCCTCGGAATACTGCAGGATATACCCTTCAGAAAATGAGAAACGTTCACACGAGCGTTATTTGCTTTCCACTGGAAACTGACTCATGTTTGCACTCTGTATGGGTCATGGGAGAGTTCTCAGAATTGGAGCATTTTCAGAAGAGAACATGTTAAATCTTCCTGATTTCAGGAAACAGTCCAGTCTGGGAGAAGGCCCGTGGTATTTGGATTATTGAGGGATTTAGGCCACACCAGATGGTATTGCAATGGTAGTACTGCTGGACAATGTGAAGAAAGTAAAACTACTTTTCTGCTTATTCCCTTTGAGAGCCTCATTAGACAGCAGATAAGGAATGCTGGACAGCTAAATGCCTGCCCTTCAGAGCTTGTGTGCCTGAATCCTTGGGCACAGACACAGGCTGAAGCCAAATTACCTCTGAGAGAACCAAAGCTCTGGAAAAGGGATATGTTTATCAATGGGAGTAAAAAGCCCCTTGACCATCCCCTCCCCATATATTACTGCTCTGACAGTCCACAGACGCTAGAGGAATTGGCTTAAGCTCTGTAGCCATCTCAGCATTTCAATGGTGACCTGGGTTCTCCTTAGTTTCAAAAATTCCTCCAACAATTCATTTCTCCACGTGACCATTATTATCTCTATTTCTACAACTACTACTAACAACAGTCCATTTCTTGAGCACGCCCTATGTGCTAAGCATTGTTCTAGCCTCACACAGCCCCATGAAATAGTGATGACTACCCCACAGCGCAGATGAAGACCTGAGGTTCAGAGAGGTTAAGTGTTGAGCCCCAGGTCCTGTAAGGAAGATTTAATCTCTACCGTCACTCTCTGCCTTGTTAGCTCCTTTATCCCTGTTTTCTGCAACCGCATTCCTGGGGCAAACATGTCCTCTCTGCTGTGTCCCTGTTTCCTAAATGCTCACAGCCACACAGACTGGAGCTAGCCTGCCTGTACAGGGTGTCCTCATGCCAATGGAGTGGGGATCTTCTACCCAGCCTTGTGGAACTCCAGGCAAAGCACTTCTCACCCTCGACACTATGGTATCTCCTAACCACAAATGGGCAGCATTAAGTGCTTTCCAAACCCCTCATGGGGCAATCATGCATCTCTGATTCCTCCTTCTGTGGTCATGGTCAGTAGCTTCCCTCCTCCTCTGGCTCCCTGTGGCCATGGGGTCCCTCCTTCCTGAGCCTCATATTCTCTCCTGTGTTGCTATGTGTTAAATGTTTCCCCCAAAAGTTCCTGTATTGGAAACCTGAGCCCCATTGTAACAGTGTTAAGAGGATGGGAAATCTGATTACAGTATTTGAAAGGTGGAGCCTTTGAGAGGTGATTGGCTCATGAGGCTGTTACTCTTGTGAAAGGATTAACCCATTCATGGGGTAGTGAGTTATCATGGGCGTGGCTCTGATGGCTTTGTAAGGAGAGCCAGGGAGAAGGTTAGCTCTCTCTTACTCAGCCATTCTCACATGTGACACCCTGGTCACCACGGGACACTATAGAGGGTTCCCACCCGGAAGAAGGCCCTCACCAGATATATTTGTTTCCTGGACTGTGGACTTCTGGCCTCCAAAAATATAAGAAATAAACCTATTTTCTTTATGCATTACCCAGTTTCAGTATTGCATTATAAGCAACGGAAATGGACTAACACATGTGTGCTCCTCATCTGAGCTCCTCTAAGTTCCCATAGCACCCGACATATGACACCTGTGACCTCGGTGCTCTTGTTGTCACCTACCGACCTCCACTCCAGCTGCCCTACGTGACCTGGGGATTGCGCCTCCCTCCTAATTTCCACCATGTAAGCCACCTTGGAAAACTCTTCTAACCCTTGGTGAGAGGCCCACGTGGTTCCTTGCTCCCTTGTGTTGTCTGTGACATCAGTGTCCAACAGCACAGGCATGCCGAGGTATGACACATCCCTACACCAGTGCTACAGTCACTGCTGTATTTCAGGGATGCCCTGGTTACCTCTGTCTTGGAAACTCCTCCTTACTGAAGCTAGGTTCATCTCTAACACCCTGCACTCTCTGCCCTCCTTGTTTTGCCTGTCCCACGCTTTCATGGTTACAGAACCCACACTTCATCGCATTTGAGGCTGCAGCCGAGGGTCCCTCAAGCCCTGCCTCAGGTGCCCCATTTTTTGTCTTTTTTCCTGTACGGACAGGTCCTCTTACCAGCCCAGAACCATTGGTAGGTCATTTCAATAAGGAAGCTAGTGTCCCTCGCTGTTTGGACTTCTGGCCACACTTCTCTTGACAGTCACCAACTTTGGTAACCTGCAATTCGTTTTTCTTCCCAGCCATCCAGCATCACTTAAGAAAGTCATTAAACTGCGATAACTGTGACCACTACCATTTGTGCCCTGTATCTGCAGCTGGGTCCCTGCTGCTGTTTGGCCACAACTTTGTTCATCTAATGACTCCCTGTGCATTTCACATGGCAGCTGTTACAAACCTAGCCCACGCTCCTCAAACCCACAAACACAACCTCCCCCTAATCATCCAACTATTTTAAAAAAGTGACCTCAGCAATTTTTTCCCTAAAATAAAAGGAAGATTCTCCCTTTACCCATGGAGTTCTGATATATGTTTAAAAACTGGCTTTTGGAGGGGGAAAAAGTGCCTTGATTCGTAGCATTTCAGATTGCAGTGGTGTGTGGATATTCCTGGTGTGGTTGCACCACTGAGCACAGAGATGAGAGGAGAAGGGACATCTCACCCTCAGGAGCTGGATGCAGCTGGCTCCAGCACACCTCTGGCTTCACCTTGCATGTCCCTGTATTTCCAGGTGTCTTCTCCTCTCTCAGAAGAAAGGGTGTTCTCTGCCTGCAGAAGTCTAAGTCCCCATCCTCTCACCTGCACTGGAACTGTTTTTGTGACTCGGGCCCTAATTTCTGTGCATCTTCTGTCTCTTGCTCTGGACTAAATCCCTTTTCCTGGTCTACAAATCAATCAGAATAATGTCTTCCAACTACCCATATGCTAGGATTAACACACTACCTTGTTTCCTCAGTATAAACCACATTTATACTTCTCTACTATGCATTAATTGTAAAGGCTTTGTGCAAGTAGATTATTTCTCATCTAAACTCTAGGTCCTGTTTTTTAGTACATTATAAGTAATTTGGGTTACCAGAATAAATGCTATAGTGTTGATAAAAGGGAAAATAAACAGTATTAAGAATCCCAGGGGAGAGACTACCAAATTTCTTTTCTCTGTCTCTCTCTCTCTTTTGTATTTGTTCATATATCACTCAGACTCGATGCACCAGAATGATTTTGTGAATGGGATTCCTTGGATGAATGATTTGAGTTTCAAGAAATCATATAGAAACAGATACATAGTTTCCTTGCTTAGGTAATGGAAGAATTAATTATATACACATTTTTTTTTGGAGAATAAACCAACAACAAGCAGTTATTTGATAAAGAGGTACCACTTATTGACCTGCAGATAATACAATGAATCAACCATTGTGGGTGGCCTCTGTCTTTTACCTCTGATGGAGCTGCCCCCGTTGTCCCCAGGGAGCCAAGAGAGGGTAATGGAGGAAGACGTGGTTTTGGAGACTGTGAGCCGAGGCTGGTCAGGTGGAACTAGAGGGAAACAGTTTTTACAAAACGGGAGTTAGTTTTCCACATTTTAAAAAATCTCCTTTAACAGTAATTTACGGAATCATTGTAAATAAGTGTTTCAGGTTGCCAAAATACGTAAAATATCTTCTGTTAAGATGTCTATTTAGTTGATATCATGGACTAAGGAGGGAGAACAGTGCCAATCTATTCTTTAAAGAAAATTCAGCCGCATTTCTACTTGGATTCATCTCTAACTCATTTCCTCACCAATTCCTTGAATTTCTGAGTTATTCACCACTAATTGAAATTTTCCTTAAACTTATAAGGACACATGCACTCTTTCACTGTGAGTTTCAGCCATGAAATTCAAGTGGAAACAATGAACAGCATCCTCTTCTGTTCTTCTCAGGGATGGGGAAGGGGTAGGGAGAGAAGCAGCTAGTGGGAAAAAGAGCACGAGCCAAACACCCATGTGAGGTTTTCAGAATACACACTTCCAAACAACGGGCCTCGATGTTATCGTGGACTGTCTCTGAGGATGAAAACACTGAAGAAATTTAGACTCAGGATATCCACATTATATAGAAAGTATCACATAAAATGCCCTTCTTTCTTCCTGAGAGAAGCCTGATGTATTGACCCAAAGACCTAAAAAACTGACCCATCTCTCCAGAGTCATAATATATTGTCTATTTTCCAAAATGCCCTGGAATTCTCCTGACTTCAATTTACTTGACATTCAAGATCAATTCTGCAGTATTTTTAGTTCTTCCCCTCTCATCCCACTGAGGACAGTATTGATTTTTATTTTTACTTGCTGTAATCTATTAATGTGACAACACCTAAGTCCAAAGAAGCATACCCTTTGATTTTCCTAGTAATAAAACATCACTGTGCATCCAAATCTGAACCCAATCAATGGCCACTTGGGATTTTACACATAATTTTAATACAACAGTCTTTTGAAATTGTTCTGCACATTTTGTGTATTATATAGAAAACTAAATACCTTGTATTAAATACACAGTTAAATATTATAGCAATATAATCAGAGTTTTAATTAGTGTACTTTTTACATACATTGCATATAAAAATTGAGTAAATTAGCAGACATAAAAAACTACAATTCAGACTTATTCTTTGTGTTTTCTGCATTATACTTATACATACTAATGGAAGCACAATTAATGGAAGTTATTCAGAAGGACTTTTTCAGAGATGCACAAATAAAGAAAAAAGAGACTAAGCATTTTATATGCAAAAATGTATTGCATCCCAGTATTCTCTTTGGAATTGTGAATGCATTTTTTTCTTCAATTTGCTTAATTATATTTTTCAAAATGAACATGTATTTTTTTTTTTTTTTTGGTAATATGAAAACAGAAGTTAGTTTCTTATAAGGCTGATTTTTAAATTTGTTCAATTTTACTCTGCATATAAGGTATACATGCAAAAGATATTATTAAATAGAGTCCCCAAATTTTGTACCTTGCACTTGTAAATTTAAAATAATTTCATCTGATCCCCAGTTGTTGTTGGCGATGCAGCTGTAGTAGCCAGAATCTTCTGCTTTCACCGTGCGGATAATGAAGCTTCCATTGCTGAAGATGCTCCTTCGCCCATCAATCGTCACTAGACTGGGTGTCCCGTTACTACCTCACAGGAAGAAAAATGCACAGATTAAAGAAATTACAATCCAAATTAGCTGAGGCTGGGGAAAAGCATAAAGACTCTCTGAAGCAAACAACATATTTGGAAGTTAATATTTCCTGTCTTATGATGGAATTGAACTATGATTTAATAATGAAAATAATCAAAAGCTGATTTTTTCTTTTAAAAAAATAATATGTTGAAAGCTAAGTCTATGGCAAGGACCTGGCCTCTGGTTCGAGTCGGTGGCTCCTCACACATGCAATGACCAGCACATCCCCAATGGGGTTCTCTTTTCCCTGCCTTGTAGGCTCTGGCAACTTCTTCTTTTGGCAATTCTGGACATTCCTGCTGGGAGCAGAAGCTCCGATTTGACCAAATCATATAGGGGAGACTAAATCTTGGGATTTCTTATAGATTCACTTAAAGTCACAATTCATACTGATTTGGACATTAAGAAAATGAAATGTGGCATAACAAGATGATGATGAACTGACCTTAGTACAGAAAAAATTCCCTGGCCAGCAGAGCCACTGCCCTGGTGGTAGATTGTCCCACTGCTGGGATGATTCTCACATCAGGCAGAATGCCAACATGACCTTGGGAGCTTACATATTTACTTTGGATTAACTGACTTTAAATACGATGAAAAAAGTGGTCACTGGACTAAGCCCATTATTTCAATAGTTTATGCCTTTTTTAAGGAGTGCTTTTGTTTGAAAAAAGGCACTCTTCGGAATCCATTATGTTAAATCTCTATGTTCATAAATGAATTCTCTTGACTCTTTATTTACATCCTAATTTTTCCTCTGAGAAGAGATAAAGCACTTAAAAAAGTTATATGGGCAAAATACATCTCATCCAATTTCTCTCTTCTATTTTGGCTGTTATTATTTTAATCCTTACTATTGAGTATGGAAAACTAGATTTTATGTTAGCAAAGCTCTAAAGTATTTTATTTCTTAAAGTTATTTCTCAGAGCATTTGAGTTAGGGTTAGTTAGTTCATCACTTCTGAGGAAGGGATAGTATTAAGTCTCACGATTACTTTGGGTACATTTGTCACAGTCATGCAGACGATTTTCCTTATGAGGTACAGAAAACATCTGCAATGATTACCCGATTGGTTAGACTATTTTCCTTGCCAGCATCCTCTTATGAATTTAAAGGCTCTGAATTTATAGAGGACTAACACAATACACCAGATCCTTTCCATGCTAAAGCTGAGATTCCTTCTTCACCCTCACCTCAGAGGAGTGATCTTTCACTAATATAAATGAATACAAAATTAGAAGACAGCTAGACCCAAAATGGGTATGTCAGACCTAATCTCTTAGGGTTTCATCACAGGCATACATTGGGTTACTGGTTACCTGTCTTTCATCCATTTTACTGCAGGAGAAGGGTCCCCAACAGCTTTACAGGGCAAGACAATGTCTTTCATCCATGGAGTAGTCACTGTCCCACTGAAGGTTAGTATTCTTGCAGGAGCTGAGCACCAAACAGAGCAGAAACCTGATTATTCCATAGACTTGTCTATACAGAGGCCAAAATGACCTTCCCAAATAGAGCAACTCCCCCAAACAGCGAGTGAAGTCAACTAACCTTACAACTGTCAATTAATGTTACAATTCTCTGGTATCAAGGCTACAAAAGATTTTCATCTTAAGAACATACAAATAACTGAAAATCCCCATTGTAGTACTTTTTTCTTCTATTGACTAAACATGAAGAGTCCCAATTCAACATTTGGGGCTTCATAAGCCAAACAGCTCCAAGCTGTGTTTTCTATGAGCCCAATTATATTTCTAAGTACTTTATGAAGAAATTTATCTCAAATTTATTCACCAAAACTGTACATTAAAATACACTTTTAATATCTGAGAGAGTAGACAATACAAAACCTACAGCCTTCAAAGACAGGAAGAAGTAAAACTGGAGCAATTTATATTTATCAGTTTTGTGGGACTTTCCCAACTTTATTATATCAGCTTAATCTTCAGTACACACATTGAAGAAAATGAACATTTTCAGAGTGGTCTCTCTTGAAAAACAACCATTTGCTTGGGGCAGTGATTCAGATGCCCAAACAAGAGTACCTGCCAGGGGCATCTGGCATGGCACAGACCCAGGAGACAGGATAAAGACCAGGGTGAACGCTTGAAGACCATAGTGGCCAGCAGTGACAGGTTCCTAGTGCTACCTCCTTGAATGAGTCACAAAAGCTGGCAGAGACTCCCAGATGCAAGTCTTCCAGAGGAAAACAATCTGTCAATCTTTGCCATACACTGGGATGCTACTTTCCGGGGTGTGAACTGGAGTCAGAGGCTGACCCCTTCCATTATTTTAGCCAACATGCTTCAGACACTGTCATGGTGTGGGGACATAGAGATGGAAGAGACAGGA
This sequence comes from Cynocephalus volans, assembly GCF_027409185.1. NCBI lineage: Eukaryota > Metazoa > Chordata > Mammalia > Dermoptera > Cynocephalidae > Cynocephalus > Cynocephalus volans. Next base: position 186,762,370 of record NC_084460.1, read on the forward strand.
ACTCCCTCTAGGAGCTCAGCCTGGCTAGATGCACAGACATGAAGACCACAGGTGGAAGGCAGCCTCAGTCTGATTCTGGACCCATAAAAATGGAGACAGTGTTGGGACCCCTGTGCCATGGAGGGCTTGAGTGTTTGCACTGGCTAAGGGGCATGGGGAGGAGCCTCTGCAGAGGAGCTCTAAAATCCCAGGAAAGGCAGGGTTCTCAGAACCAACTCACTATGGAGCCATCCTGGTGTAGAATGCCAGCCATGGTCATTAAGGTCTAACAGTTAGAACAACATCTGCTTTTGATCTGAGAACTATGGGCAAGAGTAGAGAAAAAGAGGAAATGCCAGATGACTCAGAAGCTGGACCTCACTTTTTGTGCAGTAAACATTGCAGCAAAACCTGAGTTTGAAGCAATTTCCCCCGATTGCGGTGGAGTTCGACTCTATCCCATTCGATTCCATTATAATTCTTTAATATGCTGGTCATAGCTCCTTCCATTAATTCTAGGACTTATGAATAATTTCCAATCAGCAATTTCAAAAACACAGGCTAGAAATACTTCATCTTCACACCCAACACACCCCATTTCTAGAACTAAATGCCCACTTGAGGCATGTGGAAATGAAAGGATCCTAGCCTAAAATCCATGACTGAGCAACAGAACACACCAGACCTGTGGTTCTCAAACTGGGGTAGGCAAGAGAATCACCTGGAATCTTTATTTAAAAGTGAAGATTAGCACCTTGGCCTTGTTGATTCAATGGATCTTTGACGGGTTCAGCAGTCTGTCTTTAATGAGCAACTCTAGTCCACCTGCGAGCCCGACATCCTCAGATTCTCACGCTGTTCTCAGCCGTGCAGCCATGCTCTCAGGCCTCCCTCTGCCCTGGACTCCTTCCCAGGATGGGGCTCCTCCAGGACTAGTTCCAGGGCTCCATTCTGCCACAGTCTGGATTTTGGACCCTGCTACCTGTTGACAAACTGCTCCTGGCCTGCCTTGATCTCCTGAAATCTACAAGATAACCTGCTCCAATCTGCTGTTTGTGAAACTCCACAGCCCTCTCAGTTGGACCTTTCAGCCTTAAAGGGGTGTCAGTGCCTGGGGCTTCTGGGTGGCAGCTGTGAGACTGAACATCTGCTCCATCCTCAAGGCATTCTCTAGCTCAGCCCCTTTCCAGAAAATCTGTCTAGATCAACCCTAACTCTGGTTGTAACTCCCTTGAGCACGAGAAGCTGAACATTTCTGGAGAAGTCCATGCAACACAGCGCTAGGAGACTGCTGAACACCACGGTCCCCAGCCCCACTGGAATCTAGCACTCCTCACTGGTCTTACTGTTTCCCTAGTAAATTCCCTCCCACCCCCCTACAACAGTGACCTCCTACTGTCCCTCCTCTTCTCAGACTTCAGACCCTCCCTCCATCCTCCCCCAAATTGTCTAATACTTGATAGAAAAAATAGAAAACACTGCTGGGAATCCTGCATTTCCTGCCACCTAATCTATAAATCCACTTGGGTTTCCTCTGCCAAACCTCAGTCCTGTACTCCTCAGCTCTTTTATATTATCAACCTCTCCCCCTCTACTGGAGTCTTCCCATGACTACACAAACATGTTTGATAGCAGACATAACAAAAAATAGATAAAACCAGAACCTTTGCCGGTGAGACCCTACTGTCCCTCCAGCTCTTGCTCGTTGTCACTTCTTCCCGATGACGATGACATATGTTGAATGAACATTCCCCCGAGTCTGTCCACTTCCTCACTTCCCGCTTCCTTCTCGCCTGTCCAGGCTCACGTCTGTCTGCGTGCCCCTCCCCACCCCACCAAAGCTGCTCTCAGGGAAGTCAGTGAGTTCCTCCTGTGGCCAGACCCAAGGGCATTTTTGGCCTTGTTTCACTTGACCTTCTGAGCAGCAGCTGCCTCAGCTGACCACGCCCTCCTTCTGGAAGCATCTGGAATTTGCTGCATAACATCCTCCTGTTCTCCCGCCTCTCTGGCCTTACACTTTTTTCTTTGCCTTTTCCTAGCCCCGTTCCTCCTCAGAGCTGATGCTGGACCTTAATCTCCTCCAGCTCCCCTCTGTCTCTCAGGTGATCTTACATCCCAGGTAGTGGGGTGTCCAGATGCTGACCACTCTGCCAGATGTTCTCCTAAGCACCAGTACATGCCCCCACTGCACAGACACCTCCACGTGATGATTCTCAGCACCTTGGATTGAACACGCCCAAATGCCCGCATCTCTCATCGGCTTCAAAATCCACTTCTTCCGGGCTGACCCCGTGGCGCACTCGGGAGAGTGCAGCGCTGGGAGCACAGCGATGCTCCCGCTGCGGGTTTGGATCCTATATAGGACTGGCCGGTGCACTCACTGGCTGAGTGCCGGTCACGAAAAAGACAAAAAAAAAAAAAAAATCCACTTCTTCCATGGTCTTCCTCATCGGTAAATGGCTCCTCCACTTACAATAACTCATGCTAGAATCCAGGGGTTCATTCCTGCTATCTCCCTCTCCATCGTCCTTCATGTCTGCCACCAAGTCCCGACAGTCTGGCATCCGTAACATATCTTAGGCTGGTCCACCTCTTTGTATGCTCTTTGCTGCTATGCTGGTCCAAGCCCTGCTGGGTAATCACTCAAGCTCAGCCTCCTGCTTTTCCTACCCTTCCTTCTCTGTGGTCCATCTAGGATATAGAGATCAGTGTGGTCTTCAAAAACACACCCGCCATTAATTACAACAAAGGCACCATTTAATTTAAGATGTCAGTAATAAAGGAAATTAGGTACAAGGTAAACGGAAACGCTCTGTTACAGTCTATCTACACCATTTTTCTGCATATCTGAAACTTTTCTAAGAAAGTAAAGTTTGTTACACAGACACAAACACACACAAACACAGTCATGGGCTTCCTTTGCTTAAAACCCTGCAGTTTCTTCCCATTTTACTTCAAGTAAAATCTGAAATCCCTGACACAGTCTTGAAAGCCCAGCCTTCCTTCCCAGGTTCATCTGTGTGACTGTCCCCTCCCCCATCTCCACTGAGGTCCAGCCTCTGGGACCACTGACACGCTACACTTTTTCTCATCTGTGGGCCTCAGACTTGGCTTCCTTCCTCCTGGAACGGCATTTTATTTTCTTTTCATGTAACTGCATTTAATCATACCAATGCTCTAAGTGACGTCCTCTCCTGGTGCTTATCACAATTTGTAATTACACACATATTTTAGTGATGCTTTGTTTACCGACTGTCTCCCCACCAAACTATAAGCTCCGTGAAGGCAGGCAGCAAACATGTCTGTTTAGATCCTTAGAAGAGACTCCTCTGTGGGTCTCTGTTTCCTTTGCCTTCTGGACATGCAGCCTGACTTTACTTCCCAGACCTGCTTTGAAAATGGGTAGGTCCACTGCCTTCATTCTATGCAATAGATTATGGGTAAAAAGAACGCATACATGTACATGTCTGGCCTGGAAAAACCTCCCCTAGGACCCTCTATCTTTTCCTCCATCTCTGTGGCTGGAAATGAGGGACTCCAGGGTTGCAAATCACAAGGTGGAAAAGGCCTGGATCGCTGAATCACCACGTGCTGAGAGCCACCTGACCAAAACTACCCATGTTGGACTGTGCTACTGTGTGAAGCCACTGAGATGTAGGGGATATCTGCTCCAGCAGTCAGGCTCCCTTGACTAAATCCCGTGTCCCCAGCATAGTGCCTGACATACATACACTCAAAATGATTCATTACATGACCACATGATATTTAATCTCCCCAGACAAGACCTACTCTTGTGGAAGTAGCCAGTTTTCAGCTGTTCCCCCGCTGAGTATGTCATTTCTACTCCACTAGCCGGGCCAGTTTGGCCACATCTAGAGACAGAACTTTGAAAGCACAAAGGAAATGAAGAGGTAACATTATTACTAATCCTACATCTTCTGTTGCAGTTCCTTTTTTAGCTAACAGCTCAGTCCTTATGTCCAACATTTTCCTTGACAAACACTCTTTTCTCAAGATTAGGGAGTGATTGGATATCACGACCAGAGAGTCTGATAGACAAAAAAATTCAAATATTTATTACCAAAAAATACTTATTTTCTATCTGTATTTGTGTTCAAAATATGACACCACTCTCTTTCCCCCTCGCTATCTTATTCTACCTATTTCTCGTCTATTACATTAATAAGCATGTTATCAAAGAACTCTTGGAGGTAGAATTGGAAACTTGTAATGTTAATTTTTCCTCTTTCAGGCTCCTAAAGGCCCTATTGGTAATAATTTGCCAACATTTCATACTCTAAAACCAGAGGGCATCTCCTGCTGGCCTGGAATTATGATGTGAGAAAACAGACTTACTTTGAGTGCTAATTTAGGGGGACCCTGAAAACAATGGATAGAAGCAATTATTAGAAGTAAAATGAGAATATTCTGTGACCACATGTGCTTTTTCAGGACAAATCTAATATCTCAAGGTGAATATATTATATTCACCTTTAGGAAGTCTTTATTCTTTGGTGACTCCAACTTTCCAATATTATTTAAGGTCTTTGTTTATAGCATTCTGTCAATAGATAAATAGCTAATGATTTTCTTATGTGTAAGGTTCCAACTTTCAGAGACCATAAAACAGACATTTTTCTTTAAGAAGTATGATACCTGATTTTGATGAAAGTAAAACTTCCTTAGGAAAATGTTACGTGGTGCTTTTCACCTACTCAAAGCGGGGAGTGGCAGCTCCTTTTCCTAATTTTTCCTAAGACACTTGTAGTTGTAAAGCCAGTCATCCTTCAGTTCCCCCACTTGTAGGGGGAGGCCTTTTCTGATTGGCATTAAAGCCCAGGGACAGTTAGCAGCAACCTTATTTCTTGAGCTGAAATGTGATGTTCTGGTTTACTTAATTTTTAGAACATTGTAGATTTTATTTCAGATGGAGTAGAAACCTAAAAATGGTCAGATGACAACAGGAAATGAGGTCCCCACTACGGTGGCACACCTTTGGCTAAAGGCTCTACCGTGATGATTTCGCTGCTGTTGCCTCTTCCAGCGGAAGTCACGGCCACCACCCACACACTGTACTGACGATTCCGGCTCAGGTTAGGAATTCTGTAGGAAAATGAGTCAGGGGAGGCTTCAAACTCGCTGATCACCTGTGAGAGGAGACATAAATGTTCCCACATTCAAAGAAGCAAGTGGCACAAATGGATTTCCTAAAGCAAGGGTTATTAACATATTATCTATCATAACAAACAAAGTCAGCCCCCTCTAAAGGCTGGATTTGCAATATGAAATATAATTAGTGAGTTTAGGTGACCCATAGTCTATGTTTTTCTCTGCAGGAGCTTTGATGGTCACCAATGAGTAATTTAACCCTGTGAATTATGAGCCACAGCACTTCTGTCTTTGGCTGAGATGGAGTAACAAGAACTAGATTTACCTTTCCATCTGAAACAACCAAAGAGCACATAAAATATAGAAAACAATGGTTTAAAAGGCATTGTACATCAGGAAATGAATGACAGTGATCTCTGAAAGATGGGAAACAAATGACAAACCCTACAATTGCAGGTCTTTTGCATGTTTGAGAGATTGTTCAGGCCATGGCACAAGGAAGGGAACCTGGCAGATAGCCATCAGACTCCCTGATTGAGGAGACAGAACTGAGAGACTGAGAGGAAGCTGGAGTTCAGAAGGAAGAATACTGGAAAGGATAGAGCAACACAGAGAAAGAACTCCAGAGATCTGAAGAGGGTCCTACTTGGGTATTCAGCTGAGCAGATCTGTGCATGCATGTGAAGAAAGCACCTGAGGCCAGGGAAAGAACCACCTGAGAGAATCGGAGGTCACAGTGCCCAGCACTCACACAGGGCTGGGAATAGTGCCTGTTCCCACCAGCCAGATAGGAAAACATCAAGATTCTTGGGGCCTTAGGTATAGTACATATACATCTTACCTAAAAGGTGAGGAATGATTTGCCCTAGATTGAACCAATATCATCAGCCTAACAAATCTTAAAAGCAAGATTTGGAAAGATTAAATTATTACTAAGTAACTTAACTGCATCCTAGAATGAGAGTCAAGAATACATACAGCATTTAAAATATCTAATGCCCCCAAAGGTAAAGTTCACAATATTTGACATCCAATAAAAAAATTTCCTGGTAAGAATAATCCAAATATCCATCAACTGACAAATGAATAAAAAAGGGTGTTGTATCCATATTACTCAACAATAGAAAGAAATCAAGTACTGATACATCCTACAACTTGAATAAATCTTTAAAACATTATGTTAAGTGAAAGAGGCCAATCACAAAAAAACACAAATTCATGATTTCCTTTATATGAAATGTCCAGAATAGGACAATTCCCAGAGTAGGGAACAATACCCACAAAGTAGACTAGTGGGTGTCGAGGGCAGGATTGGGGAAGAGGAGAGTGGGGAGTGACTGCTAATGAGTGTTAAGTTTCTTTTTAGGGTGATGAAAATGCTCTAAACTTAAATAGTGGTGGGACTTCTGGTCAAGATGGCAGAATAGATAGTCTCCAGCATTACTCTCTCCCACAAATCAACCAATTTACAACTATAAAAAAGCAATGACAGCCAAGCTGGGGCCACTAGACCTCAGAGGAAGAGGAGGAGAGTCCCACAGAGTGCATGAAGGTGGGAGAAGCCACAACAAGAGAGAGAAAAAAACACTCAGACTCTCAAACCCCAGCTGCATCCAAGCTGGAGCTGCTGAGTGCACGGAGCAGGAGCTGGCAAAAGCTGCAGCTGTGCCCTCCAGAAGAAGTTACTTGGAGGCGGCAGTGGAGAAGAGGGCCTTGGTGACTCCCAGAACAGCAAAACCACTAATAGGGTTCCCATGGACTCACATAGGAGTGAGGGGGCACAACAACTGGAGAAAAGGAGCCACTCAGAGGCCAGTGAGTCATCGCAAGGGACCAGCACACAGCCTGTCCCATGGGAAGTGTTTGCAGCATAGGCAATGGGGGAGACAGGCCCACCAGGGGAACACTGGGACACAGCGAGGACTGCCGATCTGCCCCCCAATCAGCACAGGACCACTCTGAGGAGACTGGTCAGGAATACAGAATTGCATGGGGTGCAGTTTGACAAAAAGACTTAGGCCCAGATGAGAGTTTCAGATCTCTCGAGAGCTGGAAGTAGCTATAAAGTCAACCATTAAAACCTGAGCTGCACAAAAAGCCTTCCCTAGGGAATCAGCAGCAAAATAGCAAACTAGCTCAACAACACAGCTCAAGTACTGGTCCCCACAGGAAGTTTCCCCATTTTAGAAGTAAGCAAAGGACAACAAATTAGTTCCAGCACACAGTTTAAATGGTGGGAATGGCAAATAATCCAACACAGAACTGAAAGAAAAAACAAAGTACCCACAACCAGAGACAAAGTTTCATATTAACTAGGGAAGGTCTCATTTCACCAAAGAATACCTATAACACACAGAAGGACTGGAAGTCCCCTAGGATACTAAGGCAGAAAGGGGAGAGGGCCAGGGGCCTAAGCAATGACCCCTGACACCTACAACCAATCCCAAGGGTGGAGGATGAAGGCCTTGGCCACACCACCCTGACGCATGCAGCCAGCCCAGTGGTGACCACTGAGCTGATGTAGGAAGTGCCCCAGGCTCTCCCAAGCCAGGCTGGTGGGGGTCTGAGAGCCTCAGTCATGGTCCCCCAACACCCACAGCCAGCCCAGCAGTGACCACTGACCAGTGGCAGGAAGTGTCCTGGGTTCTCCTGAGCTGGGCTGGTGGGGGGCTGAGGTCTTTTCCACACCCCCCTGAAATCTGCACCCAACCCAGCAATGACCAAGCCACTGCTGGAAGCCCCCCAGTCTCTCCTATGGGAATGAGAGGGGTGCCACAGGCCTCAATTCCCTCTTCCTCACTCCTTCTTCCATCCTATTTCCTTCCCCTTTCTCCTCTCCCTCTTCCTCCCAACTGTTCTGCAACAATCATAGAATGTAAAAAATAGTATTCATAAAATTTTATTTTCTTTAAAAAAATATTAAATAATGGTAAGGGTGCACAACTCTGTGAATTATAAAGACACTGAATTTCACACTTTGAAAACATAAATTGTATAGTGTGTGAATTTACATCTCAATAAAGGTATCATAAAAATTTTCTAGAAATGCAAAAAAGCAGAAAAAACATGACTCATAAAGAAGAAATAATTTAATCAATGAAAACTGACCCATAATTGACATAAATATTATGATTTATGCAAACAAGGGCAATAAAACATTTATTATAATTGTACTATAACTGCATATGTTCAAAAATTTAAGTAGATTAAAGAAAGATATAAAAAGACTCAAGTCAAACTTGAGATGAAATGATAATGTGTGAGATTAAAAAAAACACACTGGACTAGATTAACAGACGATTAGATATTGCAGGGAAAAAAGATTAGTAAACCTGAAGTCATATTAATAGATAAAACAGAGAGAAAAGAGAATAAAAAAATAAACAGAGTATTAGTTAGCCATGGTGGAATATCAAGAAGCCTAACATGCATGTAGTTGGAGTCACTAAAGAAGGGGAAGGTGACAGGATAGAAAAAAATGTTTGAAGAAAAAGAGGCTGAAAAATTTCCAACTTTGATGAAATCTGTAAACCCACAGAGCTGAGAATCTCAATGAACTCTAGCCACAAAAATATTAAAAAAAAGTACACCAGGACACATCATAATCAAATTGCTCAAAACCAGTGATAGAAAATCTTAAAAGTAGCCAGAGAAAAGATACGTCATATATGGTGGAGCAAAGACAAAGGTGACAGCAGATTTTATTTCAAAAGCAATCTGAGTAAAATACATAGGGGAACTATATCTTTAAAGAAATAAAAGGAAAAAATCAATCTAGAATTCTATGTTTAACAAAGATATTTCAAAATGAAAGTAAAATAAAGACTTTTTCAGACTTTTTAAAAAAGCCTGAAGAATTAATCATCAGGAGACCTACACTACAACAATTGTTAGAGGAAGTCCTCAGGCAGATGGAAAATGATACCAGACAGAAAGATGAATGTACACAAAGGTGTAAAAATATAAGAATTTTCTTATTTAAATCTCATTAAAATGTCATTTATAGCGGGGTTATAACATATATAAAAGTAAAATGTATGACAACAGTAGCATAAAGATTGGGAGAGGAAATTGAAGCACACGATTGTAAGGTTCTTATACTATATGTGAGATGTATAATATCACTTGAAAGTGAGCTTTGATAAGTTAATGTTGAGTGATGATATTAATCTTAAGGCACTGAAATTACAATATATAGAGTAAAATAAACCTGACAAACCAAGAAAATAAATAAAATGGGACTATAAAAAATTTTTAATTAATCCAAAGAAGGCAGAAGAAGAGTAACAAGGAAAAAATAGGATGAAAGGGAAAAACCCTAATAGCAAGATTATATATTTAAACCTAACCATATCAGTAATTATATTAAATATAAATGCTCTAAATAAGGCAAAGATTGTCAGACCTGATATAAAGGCAGTACCCAAATATATGCCATCTACAAGAAATGTATTTCAAATATAAAAACACAAATCAGTTAAAAATAAAAAGACAGAAAAGTTATCACATGATAACACCAACCAAAATAAAGCTGGAATTAATTCATTAATATCAGAAAACAGATTAAAGAGCAAAGAATATTATGAGTGATAAAACGGGCAATTTCACGATGATAAAGGAATTAGTTCATCAAGAGGAGATGAGAATCCTAAATATTTATTGACTTAATGACAAAGCTTCAAAATACATAAAACAGAACTGAAGAAACTTCAAGGAGACATAGACTAAGACAGTTCACAATTGTTCCTTAAGAAGCCATGTGAATAGACAGGGAAGGTATTATATCCATTCTACAGATGAGGAAACTAAGGTTCAGAGAAAGTAGGTGACCCACTGAGGTCACAGTGCTGGACAAGGCAGAGCAATGGCTCAAGCTCAGTCCTTCTGGACCCAAGTCCAGTGCTGTTTCTCATACTGCAATATATGCTCATGCTGCCAATTGTAAGTGACCAAACACACGAAGGACTTCCTATCACCCATGCTAGCTGTTAAATGAACCTTACATAGCTCAGTGGCTGCAGAAGTTGCAGTACTAGTTCTGTAATTAAACAGGGTTAAGATTTTAACTATACCTCTTAATTGCCATAAAAATCCCATACTTCTTCAGTAAAAAGCACTGTCAGAGAATTTCCCATTGTCAAATATTTAACTTACAGGTGCGTAGTGTCAGATCATTAAAGGGAGACTACAGAGCCCTTACATGGGTTCCTCAGACATGTGTACACACTTCAGCGTGCATGTGCATGTGTATGTGCATGTGTTTCCCCTCCACTTTCCCTTACCCACCCACAAACACAACACTCCTGTTCTGTCTTGAGAGTATTATGGAAAAACTATTCCCTCCAGAACTTCAGAGGGAATTTGTCTTGTTTCTTTGCAAACAGACAACCCTGAGATTGTATTCACTTGCACTGTGTAATGTTCCAAGGCTATGTTGCCACCAAATTAATTTTACAAAGCTTAATGATGTGCTAATTGTAACAATTGATCTTACTGAACATTAAGCATCAAGAAGGCATTAAAATATATTTATAAAATAAGAATTTTCTGTGAAGAACACTTAGTTTTTAGTTAAAACTCAATACCTATTCTGTCTATGAGGTACCATGGGTCCTTGATTACCTCCAAAATATGCATTTTGTTTAACACTTGCCTTCAACATGAAGCATGACTAAAACCAGCAATAGAAATATGATTTCTTATGCAATTACATTTGTTTCACCATTTATATAGAAGATTAACTAAGAACCGAAGTTAAAGATTTATTTATGGAAATTTCCTCCAATTGGAATGACATTTCTCTATAGATTAGGATGGAAAATAACAGAATCAAGCTCTTTAGCAGTTCCTATTGGTTATTTTGGAAAGTCAGTTACACTGATGTTGCCATCCTTGGACACCACTATAGATGCCTTGATGGCTGCCATAATTAGGCACCATTTTATTGGTCTCAGTAGAAGGGCAAGCAGAAATTTGCCAACTGAACAATATGAACAATTGAAGTGTTGATTCATTTTCTTTGGAATATATGTAACTGGATACTGATGTGACTTTTTCTGTTGTCTTGAAGTTTAGCAATGATCTTAAAGTGTGAGAATTCTCCCCAAGATGCCAGTATCTTCTTCTCTAACAAGAGATGTTAGGCCACCTATGTAGGTAGGACTCACTGGTTCTGATGTTTTGCCAATTGTCCATCTCTGGGCTCCAAAAGAGACTGAGTCAGGAATAAGGATTTTCTGTTGAGAGATGTCTGTGTACATTCCCACCTAGGGGCAGGAGGGGGCTATGAGTTCCAAGGAAACCATCTGAGAACTTGGAGTCTGAGGGACTTAGAAATTGGTAAGGGAGTCACACCTAAGAAGGCCAGCCGTAGTGGCAGAGGCTATCCCTGCTTACAGGAGAGGAGGCTGCACTGGGACTGGCTGTCACTTCCAGAGTTAGGTAGAGCAAGGATGTTTGCCTGTGGACCCTAGAGGAGGGAGCAAGACTGGATGTCTTGAGAGGGATGGCTGCAGGATGAGATGACTCCAATAGAGGCATATACTGCCAATTATATAACATTTATTTTCAACAGAATTCCTTAGCTATGGATGGTGCATATTTCATCCATTGTTAACTATGTTAAGAGGAGGTGGCCGGCAAGGAAACAAAAAGAGCAAAATGGGAAAAATTAATCAGAATCTCATTCAGGATACTGAAGAAAATCTATTTTATTAAATCCATCTCCTTAATGCTCAGCCAAAAATGCTTGTTCTGAGAAAGGGCGATGAGAAAAATGGCTTTCTTCTGAAAGATTTTCCTCAGTATCTTAATGAGTTACATAATAGCAGTGATTATATTTGCTTTTCATTAATTTTCTTTGTGTTGGATACCAGATTCTTCAACACAACAATCCAACAGAATGTAAGCTAACTTGCTAATTTCTGCATGCATTTTGTTATGGGGTACTCTCCCAAATACTGGGAATATTCAGTGAGAGGGGACCAATTTTATTTCTAGATTTCTCCTGATACTTTAGCTGGGTTGACACATCAAAGACTCGGAATCATTCGTGAGGGTGGAGGAAACAGAAAGAAACAAAACAGAGCTTCACTGTGAAGGGCAGCAAGATAAGACATTGAGATGCAAGGAGAGGAACACTTACAATGTGGTTTCTTAGGGATTAATGAACCAAATATGGCAAAAGGAGAAAATTGTGGGGAGATGAGAAAGAGACTCTTCTCAATATTTGAACATTAGAATATCTAAATTCTTTATTTTCTTTGGGTAGATTTTTAACTCTTTAGTCTTTTTTTTTTTTTTTTTTGAGTTAAGACAGAGATATTAGACATTCTAAATTTTATCATGCATAATGTGTGAATTAATCTTGAACGGACTATTGTAATCAGGCTAAACATTTATTTTAAATGAAAACTTAAGAGTTATCTCACGACCTGTGGAAATACGGAAAGAGTCAACATTGCGGAAGCTCTGGGACCACCAGGCACCGATGTGAGCAGGCTTGGTTCCTGATGGGGAATTCCGCTCCATAGCTTGTTTTTAATGCTGCTCTGTGCCTGGCATGATGTAGTAGACAAGGCATTTGTGGACTGGAGTTGCCAATCACTCTGCATCTATCGTAAATTCCTGCTAGTCCTCTGAGAAACAAGCCTGTTCTCCCTCATCTACAAAGTGTTTAAACATGTTGAGTCTATCAGAATCCAGAGTTAACCTAACATTTGTTATTAATTCGCCACTTCTCAACTGAAATGTCTCTAAGTGGCAACCAAGTTCTTATTTCTTGGTTCATCAGAGAAAAGACAGTGGATTGAGAAGAGCAGAGTTCTCCCTAGCTGATGTCATATAACAGTGATAACCCAGAGTGTTCTTGGGGGAAGGCTTTTTGGTATTCTGTCTGAGGATACACACTTAAAATATAAAATATGCATGTAGCTTATCTAATGAACTATCACAAATTCTATATTTACAGATGGAATCTTCATGGTTTTTATTGGGGGAGGCAGCTGGGGTGGCATGCAAACACCACTGCATTGGAAGTTTGGAGGCTTGGGTATGCTCGGTGATGGGAAGAATTATGGGACACGAGGGGCCAGCCATATCAATTTGCTGGACTACAGTTCTCTCCTTTGGGCTGTGGTAAGAAAATATATGCTAAAGCTCTTACCTCCATGCCTAGTAATAGTAAGACTTCACAAATAATTGCTGAGTTTAAATTCATAATTATTTACTGAGTTTAATTCCAGTGTGTAGATTATAAATTAAGTTCCTGCCCCCAAGGAACATGAAATGATCATGGCTTGGCAAACAGCAGATTAATTTAAAATGAGGCACAGTAGGATTCTGAAAAATTCCTACCGAAGTCTAGAAATAAAGTCATTTGAATTCCCCTTCTAAAATTTTTCCTGTCATAGTTAAGGACATGGATTAATTGTTGCAAGATGCCTAGGAAAATAAATGGAAACTTCATATATTTGATTTAAAAAAATATTTACAGCAAGATTTTACAAGACTTCTGACATGTTTGCCTCCCCAAAACTGTACCCAGAGTGGAAAATGCAGCTAACAGTATAAATCTTGTGACTCCCAAGCCAGACCGCTCATATTTCAAGGGTTCTGCCTCTCTGTGTTATTGCTTTGGGTCTGCTGGGTGGAAACACAGATTTCTAAGGAACTCAACAGTATACTAGTTAACAGAGTGTAAGGGCTGCTAGAAGATTAGTCTCCTCCTACTGCTTCAATGTCACCCTGTGAAAAGACTTGGGACAGCATCCTCTGGACCTACCTTCCTCCCACAGTTATTTTTGTGATGTTGATGTAATATTTTCCCTTCATATTTAAGATAAGTTTTTACCAGCAAATAAGATCCACAATAAACTATTAAACAATAAACTATTTTAAATGCTCTTTGATAATTTCTATAAAACTAGATGTTTAGTCAATAATTGCCAAATTTATTTTCTAATCCTTCACATTTTTTAGCTCAACAGATGAACTTGTAAAGCCTTCTCAGTTCCTCTCAAATAGTAGCCGTATTTGCCCTTTGTCTGGCGGTCTTTTTATGGCCCTTGCCTTTATTCCACCGCGGGTTATGGTCTTGTGTGCGTTCCTGTCTCTCTCCCTGCTGGGGTCAGGTTCTCTGAGGGTGGGCCTTGCCCTAACTTTCCCTCTACTAATTCCTCAGGGATTCCAGATCAAAGCATTGTGCAGAGTTGGCATTTGCTAACCAGTAGGTGGAACGGACTGAAGAAATGCCTGTTGTATGAGGGGAGTTTTTAATGACCTATACATGATTTGAGTATAATAGAAACAATGAGTAAAAAATGACTACAAAGTCACAGTCTGCTCAGGTCAAATTGTTCAGCCTGTCTGACTGATAAAAGGAGAATTCTACTTTTAAAAATTTCAATTAATTTTTTAATGAAAAACTAATTCTGTTGAAGAAATACTGTTTTTTTTAAAAAAACTCTTTTAATAAAACTTGAATGCTATCATTTTGTAGATAGGATGTTAATAGAAGTGATTAAAAAAAAAATCCCCCAAAGCAGAAAACAAAATGAATAGCTCTTTTAATTATAGGGTAATGACACTTTCAGAACATACAAGTCTTTCTGTTTAGTGGCAGAGAAATGGCCTGGATTCCACTAAGAATAAGCAATTAGCTGGGTCAATTTAATATTTTTAAAATTTCTATGTATAGCACATTTTCATCTGATTTTCATCTCTAAAAGTGGATAATGTTATGGCACAAAGACCTTCCTAAAGGCATAGGATGCAGAGGTAGCATGTGTAGAGAAGACAGCATATGACAACTCCTTGTTCTGTCCCAGTCAATTTTGGTGGCTTCCTCTGTACTTTACAGAGATCATTGTAGCGCCTGTTACATAAATCACTATGGGCTAATTTTCAAAAAGTCCTTCTAATTTAAAATATTTTATTCCTTTGCCTTCCAGATATAAAAATTACAACTGTAATGTTTTGCAAGTGAATTAAAGCTGATATCCAGAAAAGGCATCAAAGAAAGTAGTTTCTTGATTTTATTGTTTAGGATCAGGGGCACTGTCCAGTTAGCCAGAACAGCATCACAGGATCCTCATATTTTCCAGGCTCTTTCTCACAATACAACCTCCCTTTACTACAAATTTGCGGCACCCCTTCTCCATTGCCATATCAGCTTCCATGCCAACTACCTATCTGTCAAAAGCACTTTATTAATTTATATTAATTTAACTTGATTACTGTTACCTATTCAACAAATTCTGCACAAAAGAACTAGTTTAGCATCATATAACTTTTCACAAATAAGAAAGAAATTAGTGAAATACTATTCTTAGTAATAAAAATAATATATGCATAATATGCAGTATTAGGAAACAATCACTATTTTTATTAGTCTTAATGGAAAAATCATTTGAAGCCAATTTATTTCCTTAAATAGTACAACATGTCTGTGTCAGGCCATGTCAACAAGATAAGATGTTTACAGCTGCAATCTTTCAAAGGCTTCAAAAGCTAGTTGATCAGAAGGACATTTTAGCAAAACTACGGAGACAATAAAAAGATCAGAGGTTAAGAGGTAGGGAGAGATGCATAGGAGGAACACAGGGGACTTTTAGGGCAGTAAAACTACTCTGTATGATACTATAATTGTGGATATTTGTCATTATACATTTTCCCAAATCCATAAAATGTATAACATTACGAGTGAACCCTCATGTACACTATTAACTCTGCATAACAATGATGTGTCACTGTGGGTTCATCCCCTGTAACAAATGTACCTCTGTGACAGGGGGTATTGATAGTGGGGGAGCCTGTGTGTGTGGGGGGGGATAGGGGGCATATGGAAACCTCTGCACCTTCTGCTTAATTTTATAATGAAGCTAAAAGTGCTCTAAAATATAAAAGCCTATTTTTTAAATAAAATACATTTTAGTCTGTGAATACTCAGGAAGCTTTAAGCAGCAATGAAGTACATTCAGGGTGACATCCACTGGCTGTCTAGTCTGAATGGATGCCATCTTAAAGCCAGAATGCTTATTGGCAGTTTATCTGCCAAACTGGACAGGCAATCTTGTGAGACTGGGCTTCAAAAGAGATTTCTGGAGCTTGTTTCTGTATGGAAATTCCATTGACATATATGCTTGTTTTCCTTTGCTCTGTAAATGATGAGATTGGGCTTAGGATTTTAAAGACAGAGCTTTCTCCTAACTTCAGAGTACAAGGCACCTGCATTTTCACAAATTATAGCAATTGGATGGCTTCACGTGATGCCCAGTGAACTAACAACCATCGATGATATTAGGAAAAGAAAATTAAAATGCAGATTCGACAGAAAGATTGAGCAGTTATTGGCTAGTTCACTGAGGATTGATTACAAGGGAAAGAAGACCAATTCTAAAGAATGAGCTTATAAAAGATAACATAGACTCCCTCTGTGCTCTCAAAAAAAGAGTAGAAGTCTAATAAATAGATGGAAATTGCAGTATGAAGCATTTAAAGAAGATTTAGAACCATATTCCATTAGAACTGGCTATGAAATATGGAGGAATTCCCAAAGAACCTTCAAGAATATACTTCCCAAGAGTTCTTATAAAGTCAGAGTTGATTTTCATATGTCTGGGATGCTTAGATGTAGCTTTCCTCAGAAAAAACTTTCTAGGTTTCCTCTACACATATGATTCCATAACAAGATGCTGAGGGCTAGAGAAATGTTTGGTTGATCACAGGAGCATAGAGAGCATAGCAGATGCCTGCCACGTACAAGTGCTCACAAAAGTCTTATGAAGGTGATTAATTGTAAGTGTGTAAAGAAAACATGATTGTCTATTCTTAGGTCAATGTGTGGTATCTTCATAAATTCCAGATTTGCTATTATAGAAAAAAGAGATACACATTAAGTCATTTAGACAGAGCTATGGAAGAAGGATTTCCACATCAGTGATTTAAAAGCACAAGCACTTGATCTAAGTCATTCTGGGATAGAAAGCATCCCAAAGTATACAACACACTTTCCTGCCTTATTAAGCAGCAACTTCATTATGAAATTTAACCTCTGTTGGATGACTCACAGTCATAATCCATAAAATTTAATTCAACATGACATTTACTGAACATCCACCATTTCAGCACAACACCAGCTTTTCCAATGGCATAACAGTGACTAGTCACGGTTCCTGCACTTAAGAGACTGACAAGCCACTGTGGAGGCCAAACCATGCCCCTGTCTAACAATAACACAAGAGATTGTGGTTATGCTGAAGCGAAGTTGAAAACCAAGGCTGGGGAACACTGAGCTTGGAGGAAGCGGCTTTCTGGGGAAGGTGGTGAGCCTGGACTCCAAGCCCAGTACCAAGGAGGTGAAGGTAACAGTAAGACCTCCTGTGTAAGGCAGCTGTCATAATTAACTGATGCAAACAGTGTCTTTAAAAATGTGGGTCATGGAAGCAATTTAGTGGGACAAGACAATCCTTTAAAAAATAGAATAGAAAAAAATCCAACGGAATAGAAAGTATCAGAGGGAGTCGTATGTAGTAAGTGTACGTTTGCTCACACAGTTGGTTGTGTGTGTGCGCTGGATTGTGATTATAACATGTATTTCCTATTGTAGGTCATGATAAGCAAGTTTGAAAACCATAGTATAAACCATTTAGCAGAGTGGCTGGAAGAAAGCCCATACTCAAAAATAGAGAAATAAAAATATAGCATTTAAGTTGAGCCCTAACGAACAAGCATTTTTACATGGGAGAATGAGAGAGAAAAGGCAAGGAGAACCCAATACACACACACACATGTGCACACACACATGAAACACAGCGTGGTTTAGATACTGAATGGGAGAATGTTAGCAGAACATAAAAAGGGACAGGAATTGGAGCTGGATTGTGGAAATTTACATAGGTCATGTTGAGGATTTTAGGTAAAAAGACGTTTTTAGGTAAAAAGTGAGAAGTCATTTAAGAAATTTGCACAAGGGAATGACATGCTCAGATTCAGAACTGGAAAGATTAATTATGACAGCCATGTGGACACTGGAGTGGAAGTTGAGACTGGCAGGGGAAAGGCTTCTGACTTAGTTTTGGTTCCTGGGCGAGGACCTGAACCAAGGCAATGACAGTGGCATGGAAGGAAAGGAGAAGATTAAGAAGACATTGTGGACAAGGACCTCTCATGACACGATGTCACTTTGCAGATTTATTTTCTCTGATCAGAATAGGCTTTTATGCCCCTAATTTATCGGGTAAAATGCTTCTCCTCCTGCAAGCCTGGGCTGTATGTATGTCACAAGAAACTATCTCTGACCCCACTATTTGAGTAACCCCCTCACCTGTGCTCCTGAATCATGGCGTGCTATGTATAGCACCATGTGTCCTTTGCCTCATCACACAGAGTGGGGGTCATCTCTGGTATTTCCTGCTCTCCCTAGAACTTTTGAGAACATGTTCAAATTGTACTTCCTGATTCCCTTGTGGTGAGTGAGGCCATGGGACGAATTCTGGCCAGTGATCTGTACTGAAGCATTTAATGCCTATGTCAGACTCTGGAGATTCTGTCCCTCTGTCCTAAAACCTGCCTGGGTCCTTGGGATGAAGGTAACATGGAGTAGAGCTAATACCAACTCACAATGGGCATGAATGAGAAAGAAAAATAAAACCATTGGTTTGTGTAAATCACTGAGGTTAGGCATGCTTGTTACACAGCATAACTCACTTCCTTGTAATTGATACATCTCAGAACCTGGCTCAGTGCTTGGTGCAGAGCAATGTTTTACATATATTTATGGTATAAATGAATAAAGATTTGGTAACCAATCACATAATAAGTGGAGAAGGAGGAAAGGAACCATAGATAACCCTAAGGCTTCAACTCAGATGACAGAGGATATTTTTAGATCATTAGCTAAGCTAGGAAACAGGAAGAGGAGGAGAAGGCAAGAATGAATTTGCTTTGGGGCATGCGGGATGTGAATTACTGAGAGGGTCTCCATGAGGGCAGGGATGGTGGGAAGTTGGAAATATAGGACTTACTGGTTTTCTAAGATCGTCAGCGTTAGAGATAAAAAGTTTGAACTCCTTAACTTCAGAAGATGGTTAAATTATGAGACTAGATTCAATGGTCCATGAGATGGGAAAGAATATGAAAAGAGGATAAAGGAAGAATATTGGAAAATGCCCCCATCGAAGGGTAGGGAGCAGAGGAGAGGAAGCAACAAAGGAGAAAGAACTGGAGGATGATGGAAGCAAGAAAGAAAGGATTTTAAAAGCAAATAGCTGTCAAGTAGCACACTATGCTAAAAATAATAAGCTAGGGAGAAGAATCCTGAGGAGGCCCCTGGTGACTTCTGAGAGAGGAACAGTGGACACTGCAATGAATAGCATTATAAATACAGATGGCCAGGTGAGATACTACTTTTCTGAGTCATGTTATAACTTTGTTACTTTTTGAGATTTCTGAACATTTCTGGTCCTCTGAAGCCACACTCTCATCCTCAGCCCTGCTACGGCTTTACTAAATGCAGACTTGGGAGGGTTAGGAGGCAGACACCTGCTGCCTTGGATTGAGAGCTGTTTGCACCGGGTGAAATTCACTCTCCTTGCTTCCCAGAAAACTCATTTTATTCTAAGTTGTGGGCTGCACTGTGGAGAGTTTAGTTGCCCGAAATCTTCTTCTGAGTAAGGAGAGTACGGGTACATTCCTGCTTGCTCACTCAGTGGCACTCATTGAGCACCAACTGTGTGCAGGAACTGGACAACATTATCCTTCGAAACTAGAATAATTTATGTGAATCACAGATCATTCACATAGTTTTTATGCCTACTGATTTGTATTCTTCATTAATGAGAAATCTGTGCTACCTAATCTTAGATTTCTGTGCTTTGTGCAAATGAGCTTAGCATTGTGAAATAGATAATTTCTACATCCTAGTGCTTATTTTATACATGTATGAGGGGTCTCCAAAAAGTTCATGGAAAAGTGTATTATGAAAAAACTATGCATGGATTTAAACATTTTTTTGGATCAAAATAAAGTCATACTAACTTGTTATAACATGTATGAACAGGATCTAGTTTGAGGCACTAAGAAGGATAAGACATCAGTTTCAAAAAAGCCCCTATTGGAGCAACATGAATTCTGCTATGGTTTAAGTAACAACAAACCTCAAATTTATGGTGAAGCTTGGGTGGAAGAATGGTGAAATCATTGATGCTTTACAAAAGGTTTGTGGAGACAATGCCCCAAAGAAATCAACAGTTTACAAATGGATAACTCATTTTAAGAAAGGACAAGATGAGGTTGAAGATGGAGCCCATAGGGGCAGAACATCCACCAATTTGTGAGGAAAAAATTAATCTTGTTCATTGCCCTAATTGAAGATGACTGACAATTAGTAGCAGAAATATAAGCCACCACAGACATCTCAATTGGTTCAGTTTACACAATTCTGACTGAGGAATTACACTTGAGCAAACTTTCCAATCCATGGGTGCCAAAACTGTTGTGCCCAGATCAGCTGCAGACGAGAGCAGAGCTCTCAATGATTTTAAACAAATGAGATCAAGACCCTGAAGCAATTCTTTGAAGAACTGTAAGAGGAGATGAAACATGGCTTTACCAGTATGATCCTGCAGACAAAGCACAATCAAAGCCGTGGCTACCAAGAGGTGGAAGTGGTCCTGCCAAAGCAAAAGCAGACTGGTCAAGAGCAAAGGTCATGGCAACAATTTTTGGGATGCTCAAGGCATTTTGCTTGTTGACTTTCAGGAGGGCCAAAGAATGAAAACATCTACTTATTAAGAGAGTGTTTGGAGAAAGTTAACCAAAGCTTTAGCAGAAAAATGCCCAGAAAACCTTCACCAGACAGTCCTTTTCCACCACAACAATGTGCCTCTCATTAAAGTGAAATTTTCTAAGAGTTCTGATTGGAAATCATTAGGTAACTTACAGTCCTAACTTGGCTCCTTCTTACTAATTTTGTTTCCTAATCTTAAAAAATCTTTAAGGGGCACCCATTTTTCTTCAGTTAAAAATGTCAAAAAGACTGCATGACATGTTTAAATCCCCAGGACCCTCAGTTCTTTAGGGATGAATAAACAGTATCATAGCTCACAAAAGTGTCCTGAACTGGGTGGAGCTTATGTTGAGAAATAAAGTTTATATTTTTGATTTTTATCTTTTAATTCCACTTTTCACAAAGTTTTTGAAGTACCCTTGTGTATATACATAAATATTTCCAAAGATTGCTTTTATGTAGGGAGGAGCATTAGAGAGAAAATGCAGCTTAGCCATTTTCTCCTTGGGACCTTAAAAGGTTATCTCATTTCTTTGGATTTCCATGGATTATAAACATTTGTGAGTTGATAGTTCAGACCATTATATATTAAAATTAATATCCATAATCCACAAATTACATGGATGAGGTTCTGAATCAAATGAATTTTGAGATTTTGCTGTTTGAATCTCTGACTGGGGAGGCTGGTGTCTCATGCATTTGCTGGTAGGGACCTCAGGGGGTTAATGCTTGCTCAGAACCACCTTCAGACAGCCAGCCTTCAGATCAATTTACGGTTGCTGTAGCTTGTTGTCTGGCCACATGCAAAGTTTCAAATTCTAACTTCTTTTACACGCTGAACTGAGAGAACACTGAAATAAATGCCTATTATTAGAAAATATATTTCACACGCTAGAGGAAAAAGCCTGTTTCTTTTAACAAGGCCTTTTCCTTAGGAAGGGAGGTGAATTGGGGATCTTAAGAGAAAATTGACATCAGCAAGGAGGTCAGCTGAGGGAATCTTACAAAGAAGATCAAATTACAGGGCATATCATGACCTGATTTATCCTCTCATGTTCTACATTCAACTATGAAATCATTTCAAAGGGGAAAAAAAAAAAATCAGATTTATGAACAAGAAAAATGCGCAGAACTAGCAGCGCCCTCTGGTGTTCATTCTGACATATAGGCAGAAACGCAAAAGTCTCAGAAAATTCGACAGTATCCATTTTTCTGACTTAAAAGAAAATTACAGAAACTAAAAATGGAAAAAAAAACCCCACCTCTCTTTCCAGTAATTTAAAGTTTCTTGTTAATTCCATATTGAAAAACCACAATGATAGATGGGATTTACAAATATTCACCTCTGAAAGGAAATGCATTAATTTTCTCTGATCTTGACTCATAATGGTATTATTGTATGAAAAAATAGGCCTTGTGATCTTAAACAATGTTTGAAAATGATGAGCAGCAATGTGGCTATAGAGATGGAATAAAACTGATTCTAGTTCACTTAACTTCACTGAGGACAGCTCTGGGGTTCTGGCTCCTCCTTGCAAAACACTTCATACATGTGCTGCCCAGAGCACCATAGGCATTTTGATCATTTTCTACATCTGTAGTGTTTGTTAGCATGGTCAAAAGGCAACACAGAGCCCCTGACAGTGGCTGTGAAACATGAAGTAGGTGAGAAACTTGGATATTATTTTCTAACTTTTCTGATTGGTGTGATCTTATTAAAGGCTGAGTATACTTTACCTGAAATTCTTGGGACCAGAAGTGTCTCAGGTTTCTGATTTTTTGAATTGTGGAATATTTTGCACACACATAATGAGATATTTGGGTATGGGATCCAAGTCTATCACAGCTTAGGGGAGCTGGGAAGGTGTTCTTTTTGGGGGGACACTGAATATATAAACTGTGTGTTGTGGACCTGCATTTTGACTGTGACTTGTCACGTGAGGTCTGGTGTAGACTTTTCTACTTGTGGCATCATGCCAGAGCTCAAAAAGTTTCAGATTTTGGGGCATTCTGGATTTCAAATTTCTGGATTAGGTATGCTCAACCTGCAGTGTCACTTCTAAAAGGGCTGTGTTAAGAAGGTACTGGGTACTCGAATCTTGTTGCTCTGTGCATGAAGAGACAGTGGAAATCTCTGGAAAAATAATTTCTGCTCCATTTTACAGACTGCTTGATAATGTTTCCAGGATACATAACTCTCTTTTTTATTGTACATAATTCTTAGGCTGGGAGGACAGAGCCTGGTACGGCCCATGGCATCCACAAAAGAGACTTTCTCATGTAAGTGTCAGTCAGTGAGGACTCAGTTCAAATAAGCCAGATTGGAATTTTTTAGTTCAGACATAAAGACCAGATTTGGTTTGACAAAATAAGAGTAGGCTGCTGATGTTCTCTGAACCATGCTAGTCTCTTTCTAGCTTGTTGGTGTCAAAATAGCAAAGGTGAGTTTCATAGCTAACAGATAAATGAATGAATGAGGGAAGAAAGGAAGGAATAAAAATAAAGAATGAATACTCTTACCTTCAGCAATCATTTTGTCTGTCTTTGGTAAGTATGGGAACATGTTAGGGCTAATGAGAAAATCAGAAAGTAAAGCAAAGGGCTCTTCAGACAGCTGTGCTCTGAGTTGGGAATGACAAGTTGGTCCGAGCGTTGTGGGTTATTGTTAAGTTGATTTAAGTTGAGTTGGGAATGACTGGGCATTTCTTCCCAGGGTCTACGCTGCTCCACCTCCCTGGGCTTTGATGATGAAGTCAGCAGGAGAATTAACAGTATATTTGAAACCAAATACAGACCCCACAAAAGAGTTCCGTAACCCAATTCTGACCATTTTACATTTAAATCTTTACTTCAAAGGCAGAGGTATCTCTGCTGATACGCAAGCAGCAGACACACATTTGGTATTTTTCAGGAGAGGATGGACCTGTCTGAGCCGCACACAAGCCCTTCCTCAGCTCCCAGAGACACTCACACTCACTGTTGGGGGCACCTGGCCTTGGGGACCCCATTAGACTCTAGACTTTGGAAAATGTATCACTTTAATTAACAGATTAATTAATAAATTAGTTCAGGAATATCGTTTAGCCTTAAAAAGGAAGGGAGTGTATGAGGACCTTACACCGAGTGAAATAAGCCATTGACAAGAGGACAAGCACTGTTTAAGTCCACTTACATGAGGTTCCTAGAGTAGTCACACTCATAAAGACAAAAAGTAGAATGGTGGGTGCCGGGGCTGGGGGACGGGAGTGGCGAGTTAGTGCTAGATGGGGACAGAGTTTCCGTTTTGCAAAGAGTTCCGGAGATGGATGGTGGTGCTGGTTCCACAACAACATGAATGTACTTAATGCCACAGAACTGGACAACCAAAAATGGTCAATATGGTACATTTTATGTCAAGTGTATTTTATCACAATAGCAACAAAATTAGTCTATATAGTCACTCCACAAACATGCACTGGATGGCTACACGTGTCAAGTTCTATGCCAAGAGCTGGGTGATGCAAAGATGGGTTACACGCAGTGCCCACCTCAGAAAGCATCATAGAAGTTTTACAAAGAACACAAATTCTGATGTACCATTTTTGTGTATTCTTTTCTCTAAAATTTCTTTTCCGTAGTGTGCTTCTGTATCTGGTCTCAGAAACAAATTAATTTTATAATCACTATCCAGCAGTAATAATATAAATAATAAGAAATACCTCACTTTGAAATAGTTAATACTGTAACTTTTAATTCCTTCATGATGAACGAGGCTGAGTACTGTAACTGTACGGGTCAGAGATCCTCTCTAAAGCCCCTCATCTCTAGCACGACTGGAGTCTGCCTGCTGTCTTTCTCAGTGTGGGAGGGGACAGGGAAAGGGCGGGGGAGGCGGGCGGGGAGGGAGGGGAGGGACGAAGAGCCTTCCGTGATGAGTCCAACAGTAAAATCAATAGGTGTTGTCCACTGACTATCAATTAAGGACAATTAAGGTCTCTGGGTTTTGATTTTGATAAGCCAGCTGGCAGTTTAGTGGGAACTCACCAAATAAACAATAATTCTAGACAATTGGGTCCCTTATCATGGTTCAGGAGTGTATTGTCAAATGAAGCATAAATGAGGACTTTGCTTTGTATGTGGAGACAACAGAGGAGAAATGAAACCACTGGAGAGACCCAAGTAGGTGGGAAACAAAGGAACAAAACTGTCCAAAATGAGCACCTGCAGCTCGTTTCTGGAGAACGCTTGAAAGGCACTTGGTTATTTACCAACTTACTGTGGGATAGGGGTGGGAGCAGAACACAGTGTACTTTCGGATGACGCCGTTCAGCTTGAGGGGGGGAAGCCAGGACACGAAGACCAGGGAGGCCGAGGCGGCAGCTGCTTTGACGCCCGCGGGAGGACCTGGAACTAGAAGAGCCACGCGGTTAGTCACAGGCTGGAGCCGCAATACGGGCCCCGGGGGCCCATGTTCCCAGCACGACCCGCTCCAGTGCCCGGCCACTGTCACTGTTCAGCTCTCCAGGGATCAGTGTTATAGGCTCAATGGTGTTCCCCCAAATTCATATGTTGAAGCCTAAGTCCCCAGGGCCTCAGAATGTGACCTTATTTGGAGATGGGGTCTTTACAGAGGCAATCAGTGTGCCTGATCCAGAATGACTGCTGTCTTTATAAAAAGGGACAATTTGGATGAGGAGACAGGGAGGTAAGATGATGTGAAGAGACACAGGAGA
The DNA here is from genome assembly GCF_027409185.1 of Cynocephalus volans. Classification (NCBI taxonomy): domain Eukaryota; kingdom Metazoa; phylum Chordata; class Mammalia; order Dermoptera; family Cynocephalidae; genus Cynocephalus; species Cynocephalus volans. The sequence goes on from NC_084460.1 coordinate 186,787,957, forward strand.
AGACAGCCATCAAGCCAAGGAGAGAGGCCTACAACAGACCCTTCCTCCCAGCCTTCAGGGGGAACCAATTCTGCAGACGCCTTGATTTTGGACTTCTGGCCTCTAGAACTGTGAGACAGTTGATGTCTGATGTTGAAGCCACCCAGGCTGTGGTACTTTGCTCTGATAGCCCTAGGAACCAAGGCACTCAGCTCAAGTCCCTGTCTTCCTGGGGAGGCTCCCCTACTCATCTCAGTCCCAGTGATTTCCTGTCTCTGAATAGCTGGAGAATTTAGCTCCTGGTCACTCTTGTTTCTGCTGCAGTTTTTGGCTTTGATCAGGCTGGGGATGGACATCCTGCCTCCTGAGTTAGGAACAAGCTCAGTCATTGGAGTCCTCATTCTTCCTTGCTCAGAACATTTTGAGATGGCACCTCTTTTGATTCAGGAGAGTTATGGAAAAGGCCTTCATGAGTAGGGTTTTTTTTGTCAAGGAATTGCAGTGAAAAACATATGAAAAACTCTCCCCTGTAAACCATCTGAAAAGGTAGAAAATGATGTTAACAATATTTAGCGTAACTGGGGAGTGAGACTGAATGCATGGCCCTTCCTCCATTCTTTTGTTTTCCAGGTTGAAGAGGCAGGGTGGGGGAGAGATGAGCAAGGCACGGAAGAGGAAAGAACTTGGAGGCTGCTGCTCAGGGAGGGCTCCGGCTCCTGCCCTCTTCTTCGTGTAATTGTCCACAGTTCCCACCTTCATGGAGGCCTTGAAATTCAAACCAGCAGAAGCCCATCATGAGCCCCTGGAGGAATCTGTGAGTCTCTTACTGCTCTGAAGACAATGGAACTGCCCTGTAAATATTTTTTGAGTTGAATGTACATCTCGTGATTGTCATCTTGACTTTTCTAAGTCTGAATCACAAAACCAACTAATTAAGTGAGAATTAATTGGGTTGGACATAGTCAACATTTGTAAATATAATATCTTGGTATCACTTTTTGGCAAGTCCCGCTGACAGTGAAGAGCTAGAAAAGGGAGCAGGTAAGTGCTAATGCCTGCATTCATAAGTCCTGATTTATCTACTCCATTGCCCTCCATCCTGGGCACTGGCACTTAGGTTTCCCACAGCCAAGACATCTGCAGTCTGGCTCAGAGCCACAGACGCCTCCTGAACAGCAAGGGTAGAGTGGACACTGGATGAATACTTGCATCCTAGCAGACACTCTGGATTAGCCAACACTCTTCATTCCTTCTGTAAAAGCAAACCACACGGCTGGTTCTCCTCAAGCTGAACTTCCCCTTTGGCCGGCTTCTCTCTAGGGGCCCAAGTGCTTCAGCAGCAACCAGTTGAATCTGTTTCCAACCTGTCTGTGACAATTACACTTCTCAAGGTAATGCCATAAGTTAATTCATTATGTAAACCAATGATGTGAGTGCAAAAGAAAGCTGTTTCTATGACCACTAGTGGGACTTCTTTGGAAAGCCTTCCTTAAATGTAAGTTAGAAAGAAAGAAAAAGTGAGTAAGGAAGGAAAGAAGGAAGACAAATCTCTGTTTGGTTAAGAACACAGAGGACACATGGGGCACATGGAGCAAGTCAAGACAGAGTCTTGACTTTTATTAGCAGACAGATTGTTGGCAAATGGCGATACATTCTCACTCTACTTTCAAGAAACTTAAGCTGGAAATTGAACATGATACATGATGAATACAGTTCATGGGATAACTGGAGAAGTCTTCTGGATTACTGAGCCAACCCTTTCAGAGTTGGAATTTAAAATTTTAGTTCTGGTTTGGAAACCAGAACTAAACACCACATCGATTAAAGGAGCAAGCTCTGGAGCTCCACTGCTGGCCCTTGTCCAACTCTACCAGTTAATTCTGTGTCCTGGGAAACATAATTAACTTCTCTAATAAGCCTTTGTTTCCTCATCTATGAATGTGGAACAATAATTATACCTGCCTATGGTTTTACTGTTAGGATTATAAGAGATAATTCATATAAATAATTTATTTGGAGTTCTGTATACAGTAAGCACTAAACAAATTCTAGCTATCATGTATAGTAACTGTCATTATTTCCTTAGCTTACACATCACCAAAGGATACTAGCCTTTACTTTGTGACTCAATGTTGGATTATAAACACCAAATACAGAGTTGCAGAAGACACAGACAGCATAGGAAGGTCTGTCTGGGACGTATTTTCTTGAAACATTCCTAGTTGTTAGACTGCATTTTTTGCTAATCTGTTTTATCCTTATGAAGTTCTAGGCAAGCTTGGATGGTTCTTGTAAATTCCTGGGCATTGTAGACTGAGTTTCTGACTCCACCTTAAATTAGTTGGAGTAAAGAATGCAGCCTCTGGAGAATTCTCTCTTCCACATTCTTCCAGTTGGCCTGGATCCCCTCTAGGCTGCAAATGCTCTTACATTTTACACGTCCAATGGCCATGGGCATCTCCACGAGGTGTGTCGTGGGCACCTTACACCAACTGTGTCCACAACAGGGCTCGCCATCCTGTCTTCCAACCTGCCCTCCTCCTGCCTGCAGTTCAGGAAATGGCCCAGTCACCTTCTTGGTTGTGAGAGTGAGAATCTAGAGTTCTCTTCCTGCTGTCCTCCCACTCAGTAGACATGTTAAGGTGCAGTGTGGACATGTCAGCTAGGTCATCGATGCAGATTTTTCCAATGAGTGGTGAAATTATTTCTTTAGCTACAGTGTGGCAGGCAGAATTCTAAGATGGTCCCCAACATCTTCACCCTCTGATGTACATATCTGTATAACTCCTTCCCCTTGAGTGTGGATGGAAATTGCTACAGTGATAAATGGATTGTTCCCATGATTGGGTTACATTATGCGACAAAGGTGAAGGATTTGGCAGGTATAATTAAGGTCCTAACTATGTGACTTTAAGTTAATGAAAGGGACAGTATTCTTGGTGGGCCTGACCTAATCATATGAGCCCCTTTAAAGAGGAGCTAGAGGTCAGAGACAGAAGTCAGAGAGATGTGAAGCCATAGAGACATTCTCCTGTTGGCCCTGAAGAAGTTTCATGCTATGGAGGGGACATACAACAGGGAATAGGGGATGGCCTCTAGGAGCTGATGACCTCAGCCATACAACCACCAGAAACAATCCTACCAATAACCAGTGAGCTTGGGAGAGGACCCTCACCTCAGATGGGACCACAGCCCCAGCTAGCACCTTGATTCCAGCATGTGAGACCCTGAGGAAGGGACCCAGCTAACTCACACCTGGACTCCTGACCCATGGAAACAATGAGATAGCAAATGCATATTGCTTTAAGGTGCTAAGGTTGTCGTCCTTTGTCACACAGCTTAGAAAATGAATACATACAGGTGAGCCCTCTGATAATGTATTTTCATGCAAAACGTCAAAGTCAGTGTTCTGAAAAAATATCACCTTGGCCTAAAGTATGAAAGTCAGACAAAGTCTGACTAAATGCCCATGTGGACATGCAGTCAGGTTCACTTTTTCATCATCATTTTCTGGTCTTGGTGATCAGCCATTGGCAGGGGTGTGTGTGTGTGTGTGTGTGTGTGTGTGTGTGTGTGTGTGTGTGTGTTCTCCCACAGTAGCTAGATCCATCTGAGCCCCAAACTCCACAGTGTCCCCTTCCAAGCCATGTAGCACAGTGCCGATGACATGAATTGGGTGGACATGTCTACTCTCACACATGCCACCCTGGCCAAGCAGTGCATGCATGCCCTTGTTCACTTCCCATGTCTACAGGGCTTTGATACTTCTGGCCTTTGCTCTCACTAGAGCAGTGGTTTTCAAACATTCTTGAAAGTAGACAGATCTGTTAACCAAAATATCATGTGAGAAACCAATATATAAAACAGGTAGTAGTGGGTAGCTCTTCTTGAGGCAGGGGTGGAGTGAGCACAGAGCTCGCACTGGACCTCTCGCTCACCCCTGGGCACCTCTAAGACCTGCCTAGGAATCCTTGGGCTTTGTAGGAACCTAGTTTTAGAAACTCTGCAGTGCAGGGATTATTGAAAGCCACATGGTAGAATCTCTTCTAGGACATCCTGGTCTGCATGTTGCTGGTATACCTGCCACTGCTCAGAGCACACTGCCATAGCTGTACGGCCTGGAGTACTGAGCAGTATTGATTGGAAGGCCTTCCCATGGTGCGTGATGCCTTCAGTGTCTGTGGAGGGGCAGCACTGCTGGTGGTTATGCAAATACACACATACTCAATCCATCACCCTGACAGTCTAGCAAGGCGTGGTCACACAATCACCTGAGCACTCACACACAGGTACACACTATCCATGTCTTTAAGGGTGTGTACTGCTGAATACATGGGTGGCCAGAGGACTCAGAAATACCCTCATGTCGGTTTATCTTGCACTCACTCTTAGCTCTACTTTCAGATGACCGCCAAAGAGATCGTTCATTCATGGTGGGGAGAGAGCAAAGATCACATATTAAACCTCCTCCTGGCCTTCTTCCCACATAAAGCCTTACAGAGTTATGAGCATTAGTGATGAACTCAGTAAATATTTGAAGTTAAACACAACTACCTCTATTTATACATATACAATGTTTACTTTTTCATAAAGGGATCAAGACCGAAGCTATCTTCTGCCTGCAGAATGAAAATAACAGCTGGAAAATTAAGAGATTGCATTTAGTTTGTGCTTCCTTTCCCCATGGCCTTGCTCAGATCACAGTCCCAGCAAAGAAAACAGTATTAGGATTTTACATACATTTTAGAAGTCAGAGTTAGTTGTCTTCTGTTCAAAAACAGAGAACCAGATCAGAAAATAATCTTTTGTGTTCTTTCAGCAATAATAGAGGTACAAGATCTCATTGATGGAGCAGTCCTGGGAAGAGAATCTAATACTGAAATGATTCTCACCAACCCTGAGAATATGGCCACAGACCTGAGACTATGTCCATGAATTTAAGACTATATCCATGACCCTGAGACTATGACCATGGGCCTGAGATTATGACCATGAATCTGAGACTATGACCAGGGACTGGAGAATAAGTCCGTGGACCTGAGACTATGACCTTGGACCTAAGACTAAGTCCATGGACCTGAGACTATCTATGACCAGAGGCCTGAGACTATGTCCATGGACTTGAGACTACGACCAGGGATCAGAGACTACAACGAGGTACTGGAGACTGTGCCAGTGGACCTGAGGCTGTCTATGTACCTGAGCTTTTATTTAGAGACCCGAGTCTATGATCGTGGACTTGAGAATATATCTGTAAGCCTAGAAGTCCTTAGATAGAGGCTGAGAAACTTCTTGAGGCACAGGAGACTTATTCTCTAAACAAATATTTCAATTGCAAGTTATTTACTGCAAAAGTAAACTTTCTGTCTTTACTAGTGATAAAAATTCCCTTTTAAGGATGACCAGTCACCTAACAACACAATTTAAACCTCTAGGCCTCTCTTGATGCTAGTGGTTAGAGTTGGACACAGGTGACAGAATTCAGTGTTTGCTGTTAACATGTTAATCTTTCTCTATTTACAGGAATATTAATAAACACAAAAACCACTCGTTTTCTCTCCCTATTTTTACACAATTTAATTGAAGTTGGCAGAGTAATTCAAACTGCAAAATTATAAGAACAGAAGTACACATTTACTAGAAGTATAAACAGGACCTGTAGTCTTAATTTGATTGAGCATTTTTTCCTATTATCATAGGATTAGTCATGTCCCTTCTTCCAATCAGACACAAAATTACATTCAACCTATAACTGCTCAAATGCCTATTTATCTTATCTTAGATTTTGAGTCTACAAAAGTGGCCGGCACAGTTTCTCACCATTTCTAAATTACTAAATTTTTCATGTGAATCTGAGAGATAAACTCATCATTACACTAGTAATTCTCTCTTTCCACCCAAGTGGAAAGAGTTCTGCTTCTTTTTAAAAATGCTGATTGTCCTACATAAATATTGGCATTCAGTTCTGCATACTCTTTGTCCCACACCACCAGCCCAAGTGGAATCCTTTACCTCCTCCCTGAAGTAACTCGCATGCCCAAGGCAGGCCCTTCCACAATCAATCATATCTCCATACATTACCAGCACTGATACAAAAGCAGAGAATAATGGATGGACAAATTAGACCTTGAGCCTTGGGGTCAAGATTTAAGATAAAATTCTATGATTTCTAAAACTGGAGGATTAATTAGAAATTGATCCAAAATTGCCAGTCAGTAAGGAGCTATGGAGAGCTTTCCCTTCTTATCGGATTTCTGTATACTTTTCTGAAAAAAAATGCAGATGTCAAAATTTATGTTGCTGATCAGTTTGTCTTTAAATAACAATTCCAGTGACATGTGAGTTATTGCTTAGCAATGCAAAAGAATATTCCTCCCTCGCTCTGAAGGAGTGGAGAGCAAATCATCAAATATCTAGTGTCAGGAAGCGGCCCACTATTGTGTCAAGATAGGTGTTTTCACACATTACTTCAGTTTTTATACATTGATTCTGTGCAGTCTGATCATTACAGCAATTTTGCACATGAGGACAGTTCAGTTTAGAGAGGGTTAGGTAAGGTGCCCAAAGTCCCATGGGCAGCAGGTGACAGAACCAGCATTTACACAGCTCTTTGTCTGTTACATTTCTAAAATTAAATTATGGCTGTCTTCACTCAGGACTTGGCTTTGTAGGTATCTCTAGTGACGTGTGACTTCCTAATGGCATTGCATTCTGACCTTACATTCTCCTAAATAGTCCAATTTCTTTGAGCAGAACTAGCTGACACCTGCACATTCCCAGAAAAAACCTACCTGTGTATCCCGGAAAAACTAAAGCTAGTGAGTATTAATTTGTGGGCAGACACTATAATGCAGGAAGGGCTAGAGAGGCAGTGAATATATCTGAGGGGTAGGGGGTGGGACTGCTTAAGTGAGCAGGGCCTGGTTTGTTGAGGTGAAAACGAAGAGTAAGGCAGAAGATGGCACCTTCTGAATGTTGGAGAATCATGTCTGGGGACAGAAAGGCTGAAGGGAAGAGCCTCTCCTGGCATCGGAGCATGGTCCCTAGCTTTGCTTCCACAGGACAGATGTGGGATGGAACAACAGCATTTTTGATATTCTATTTAGCTGAGAAGGTGGTTTAGACATCCAATCTGCCAATATGAGGGAGGGAATGAGTGCTGGGTAACAGCTCTTCTGCTCCACTCTGCCTAACCTCCTGGGGAACAGAGTTGTGGCAAGACGAAAAAAAAGTAGCAGGGCCAAGTCAGCATAGCATGTAGGTATACTGATGTCTCTTCTCAGTGCTATCTCTGGTATAATTTGGTGCTGGGATACTTTGGAAAGGTTCCACATGTGTATCAATTGAACATCAGTTGCTCCTTCTTTGAAAAGGTGGAGGCTACTTTTCTCACTACTGCTATTCTATCTATTAGAAGTTAAAGTGGTCTTCCTCAAACAGGCTTAGATAAGATTCCTTGGAGTTTTCCTTACCAATAATACAAAAATCTATTTGCTGTGTGGTGTTTGGAGGTTTGGGTAACAGTCCTGTAACCAAATCCAAATTATATGAAACAGCAAGAATTAATGGTCTGAAACAAAATGATCAGTCATTTAAAATTTCACTAAATCATCATAAATTCTTATAAGAATTTTAAAAAAATTAACAGATGCTCTCAAATCAAGGACTTATCCTAATGTGATTCTGTTGGCATAGAATAACATGACTTAGACCAGTACATAATTTTCAAGTGGAAGGTTGGCTATAATCAGAGATTACACTAGTAGCTAAAGAACCACTAAAATTATTCTAACAGGTATGGCAAATGTTACAGCTCTGGGATTAAAACACATTTTTGTTTAAAATAATACTTGGCCAAATAAAAAAGAAGAAGAAAAATAAAAATTACAGGAGAAGAGAGAAACAATGGATACAGCAGCCAAAGGCAACTTGGAGGCTGATGGTCTGAACTGATGTGGAATGTTTTGAGAGGGCAGCACAGGTCTGCACGGAGCAAAGTCAGGAATAGCCTGGTGAACCGAAGACTGAAGGCAACCTCTCGGATCCAGCTGCTCCAGCAACTGCTTCAGCTTTGCCACTTGGCAGGACCCTTGTGTGTCCCTTGTTGTGTAAGACTGGCGTTGAGCTTTCCACCCACCGCCCATCCCATTTCTCACCATCCTCTTTGGTCCGGGTGAAGATCTGCTCACTTCTGACGCCGTCTCCCGCCCGGGTAAAGGCTAACACCTGGATGCTGTAGTTCGTGTATTTTTCCAGCCCATCCAGCTCCAGGGAAGGCTGTGTGGTGGTGACGTTTTTAATCTCGCCCAGCTCTGGAGGACAAGAACAAGAAGACTCGATCCCATTACTGAGCCCAACAGTGCTTGTGTCCCACACTGTCCTTGCTGGCCAGCACTGTGTGGTGCCACCCATCTGTCAAAGGGGCTCTGCACAGTCATTGTGTGACACTGACACCACGTGGCCATTTGGAAAAGATCATTCACATCAAACTTACCCAGAATACGAGGCAGAAAATCGGTCTGGGAAACAGAGCAATTCACTCTAAGTTAAGTGTTATACACCCAGTGCCAACACCGTGGTGGCTGCCCTCAAGAAGTGACTATTGGGCGTGTCCCTCAGATCGCAACTCAGGAAGAAGCTGAAAACCACACACTGATTGCTCTGCAGATCCACTTCCAACTGTTCGTTATGAAGCTTCTGCAAGTCAAGGTGCTTTTCTTAAAACAAACTCTACTTTAACATACATATATTTTTAAATGTCTAGCTTCATCTCAAATACCAGAGCTAAGATGTACTTATCTTAGCAAATTTCAAGTCTATATTCTTGCTAACTATAGTCACCCCACTGCACATTAGAACTCCAGAACTTATTCGTCTTGTATAACTGAAACTTTGTATCCTTTGGGGGAAAAAAGAAAATGGTAACTACGTGAGTTGGTGGATATGTTAATTAGCTTGTTTATGGTGATCATTTTGCAGTGGATATGTATATATCAAAACATCAAGGTGTACATCGTAAATATATACAATTTTTATTTGTCAATTATACCTTACTAAAGCTGACATAAAACATAAAATAAAATATTTAAATAAGAAAAAAAAAAAAACTGCGCTGAGCTGGGTGGCTCGGCAAACTCCTTTTCACCTGGCATGAACTCCTGTCAGTATCATCGCTGAAGTGACATGCCCACATGCCAGAAACTTGGTGCTAGCTAAAAATGCCTCACTTTCTGGAGTGGGATCAGCTAATAATATTCAAAGATGGAACATTATGATCCCCCTTTTTGGCATATTATACACGGCAATTTGAGAAAACTTACAAATGATGTGATAAGGACTCACGGGGTGTTTGGTCCCTGGGTTTTGAAATGAGTCACCTGCATAGCTAGAGTCAGAGAATGAGTGGAGGCTAAGGACTGTCTGTCACCTGGGAAAGTGGCTGGTCATGGAACATGTGGGACCTCATGCATGCCCAATGACCAAGAGACTACCAGGATGTGAGGGCGAGGGCCAGGGTGATTCCTTCTTGAATAGCTGGCTGTAGTCAAGGCCACCTCTGGATGCACTTAGAAAGCAGAAAGAGCCATCTATCAGTCTCTCTTGCTCCCTTTTTTCTCAGTAACAGTAGTTCACAGGCCATGCATACTTATTTAGGTGCAACACTGTCAAAGTACAAATAGGAATTCATGTAACCAGCACAACGAACCTATTATTTCCACAGCCCATTCATTTTACAAAGGAGAAAACTGAGGGAGAGAGGATCAATACCTTGTCTGAGGTCAGGGAGCCCAGCATAGTGGCCGAGAGTATGGGCCATTGATCCAGACCACACGGCCTCATGTCCATGGTCCATGTTCTCAGCCCCTCTGCTGTGGTCACTCAGTGAGTTCATGGAAAGCAGGCTGAATGTGGAGGGACTTAAACGAACAGTCATGTTGGCCACATTACATGGGTGTTTTTCCCACTTGATTTTTTCTTCCTGCTCTTTGTCTTTCTTTTTTCTTGTCCATCCAGCACAGTGCACACAAGTCAGAGATTAACAGCCACCTATTCTGGGATTATGGTGACTGCACAGTGTCATTTTAGAATTGTTAGTTTTTTTTTGGTCACCAAAATGATCAAGGTTGAACTGGATACAGGATTAGGGAATTTAAAATAATGCATGAGGTAGCCAAGGCTCCTCACGCACATGCCAGGGAGTTCCTGTGGGTGGTCACTGTCAGGAGGGGAGAGGACAAAGAAGCCCCATGTGGACACAGAGAGCCCGACCCCAGCAGGAGCCCAGAGGCCTGGGGCCACCGGGAGTGGGCTGATGAATTCAGCAGGCAGGACACTTTGCTGGGGAGAAAGGAGAGCGAAGACGACAGCCCTGAAGAAATGAATGCTGAGGTCAGCAGGTGCCAGCTTTTAGAGGTCACAGTTTGGAAGTCTCAACAGATGGCTTCTCCAAACAAGAAAAATATTTGCTCACACATGCGGTCATCATGCATGCAGAAGGTCAATAATTGGTTGCCCCAGATGGATTAGAAATTCTCCCTTCTGAAGAAAGGCTCTTTCCAGATTCAACTATTATTTTAATTTTCCTGAACTTATATAATATAGGACGATTAGATTAGGATAAAAACCCAAATGCCAATAGAAAAACTTTAAATTTAGAACTCATCAAGATTTTTTCATCTTTGAAAATGTCTATGTTGTGTCAAAGATTGCACATACACACACACACACGCACACACATATACCAAGAAAAATGCAACGACAGGAGGGGCTACCAGGGCAGGGCCGGGAGCTACTCATGAGACCCTGCCCAAGCCCTCCAACCTCACGGAGCTTCTGCTTTTCCATCTTTAAGAAGGGAACGGGGGTGGGGGGTGGAGAGGTCTGCCTCACGAAAAAGAGTGACCTCACACAAAAAGCGTGACCTCACACAAAAAGCGTGACCTCACACTGCCACACAGGACAGAGCTGTGCCGATCGGGCAGAGCTGTCCCTGATGCAGACAGACGATGAGGAGCAGGATGGTGAGAGGAAGGAGGGAATGCGGTGCGCCCTGCCTTTCAAAAGAAAGCAACAATTAAAAGAGTTCCACCTGCCAACGAATTAGTGCACTGATCAGGATTAGCAGCCGATGTTTACCCATTTGGGGTTTTATACTGTTTTGATGAACTAATTTGTCGTGAACTATGAGTATGTTTGCAGTCAAAACCCCAATTCAAAATGAGTCCCCAAAGATTTCTAAAATGCCCGAGCACTGGAATCCAGTCTCTCTGTCTCTCTACAGGGACAGCTCACTGTCTGTGCTGGAAGGGCAGATTCCTGTCCATAGACACTGGGTGACGAGCAGACCTGGAGGAAATGAGAAGGAAAAGGACGAAAAAGCCATGTACAAAACGGTGTGCTCCACCGGCCATTCTCGTCAGCATGTTTTTTCCTACGGTGCAAATGTGGGTTTCTGTCACTCACCTTCCACGGCCCCAGTGGGGCTGTTTAAAAAGATATAGATATAGATATCTCTTAAATAGAGATATGCATCTTTTACATAGATAATATATATCTTTTACATATATAGAGAGTTTATATATATCTTTTACATACATATATATATAGAGAGAGATACATACACTCACATATGTAACAAGAACTAAAGTGTAGTGTTCAGTTGACATTATGAGTAAAGTAAGATGACTATATAAAATAAATTTAGAAATATTATTTGTATTACAAAAAGTTTTTTTCAAACAAAATGGTGTTATATATTTATTTACGCCCCGCCCCATTCTGAAAGGGTTTTAAGGCAGAAAACAAATTAAGGGTGGAAATAACTTCTGCAGCATCCCGCAACCCGCCCTCTCCTGCTGGCACCGACATATTGCTTTACTTCATAATCCATCATTTTTGTCATGAGGAATGACAGAAGAGGTGAAAAGGAGCTAAGATTCACATGGAAATGGTGACTTTTCAAAGTGTACGATTTTTCTGGTAATCAAAGATGAACTGTTTCTGTCTGATCTTAAAAATTATTTAACTTTCTGATTATGATTTTAAAAACTCAGAGATTTTACCAAAGTATTGTATATTTAATCTACCCTATCACAAATATTAACAAGTTTTATTTTATCTGATCACACTAACAATGAAATGCTTTCTTACATTTTGGAAACTATTTGGGTCAATTGCTAAATGCAGGGAGGGTAACGGTCTGTCTCAGTCTGTGTGAGTGCATGGTGTGTGTGTATCTGGTGTGTGATGTGTGTGGTGTCTTACTGTGATGTGTGGTGTTTGTGTGTGTGTGGTGTAGTGTGTGGGACGGGTGTGTGTGGGTGTGTATGGTATATGTGGTGTGTGCAGTGTACGTGCTATGTGTGTGTTGTATGTGGTGGGTAGTGTGAGTAGTGCATAGTGTGTGTGGTGTGTGGTGCACATGTGTGTGTGTGTGTTGTGTGCTGTGTGTGTTGTGTATGTAGTATATAGTGTGTGTAGTGTGTAGTGTGCATGTGGTTTATGGTGTGTGTTGTGTTTAGTGTGTGGTGTATGTGGTGTGTGTGTGAGATATGGGTGGTGTGTGCTGTGTGTCTATATGTGTGTGTGTGGTGTGTGAGTGTGTGATATGTTGTACACGATGTATTTGGTGTGTGTGCGTGTGATGTGGGTGCTGTGTGCTGTGTTGTGTGTATGTGGTATGTTGTGTGTGGTGTATGTAGTTTGTGTCTGATGTTTTCTCAAGGTTTAGCTGGTGAGTTTTTTACTCTGTCTCTAGATGTTCATTGCTTGTGGGAGAACAGCCAAGCCTGGGAGCCACAGCCTGTGGAGTTTGTGCAAAGTAATTACACAAAGTGACCTGCTAATTCATAAACGTCATATTAGGTGGCAGGTAGGGAGTGACTGTTCATAAGCAAGTTTACGTTTCCGAGAGTTTCTTTCTTATAGAAATAAAGTGTAGAACTTCTACATTAGACATAAGTCACATCACTTTTATCTTAATTCAGTGAGTAAAAGTATCTTCAAACACTGTATGCATTTCTAAGCATTCTTTATTTAAATAATTACATATTTTCAAATATTCAAGAATTTAAAGCTTTAAAAGTATAAAACCACATCATCTATTTTAGAACTAAGATGTCGATAGGCAATATTAGTAAATATGGGTGATATGTGAAAATATGAATGACACAAACAAATAGTCACCACTGGATCCTGGAAATATTTCCAACAATAATAATAAAAAGAGCATGTTTAGTGTGGTACTGCCTTCAGGTGAGTGTGCTACGATATTTAATTTCATCTCTTCAAGATGAGGAGCAGAAATCAGATCAGGTGTATGTGATCACATCCCATGGCGTTTTGTCAGTAAAATAGATATCGTTTACAAATTCTCATTGCTCTACACTTTATAGGATATTTTAAAGCTTTTTTTGTGGGAAAGGGGGAAAAGAAAATCATCTACTTCAATCCGCCCCTGTATGGGGCTGCACCTTGTTGGGTTTGTGGTTCCATGTTCATTAGAGCGTCCCTCGTCCGCTGGTCTAGGACGCTCAACAGGGCAGAGGCTGCATCCTCGGGGTCTCGCACGAGCTCAGCACAGAGCAGATGCTCAGATGTTGTGAGTCCTAGAATGTCTTCTAATGCTGGGGGCTGTGCGCGATGCCAGACTTGACATCAAGAGGAATTGGGTCAGGTCCACACCCTTAGAAACCAGTCTACTTAGAGACATAAATAGCTAAGGCTCAAACACTGGTATTTACCTGGCAAACAATACTTATTTTGCTCATGTGTCTTCTTACCCTTATTCTAGCACTAATACCGGGCCCCACTGACCTGTGTGGGGACAGCGGCCTGCTGGGCAGAACAGACCAGGTGGTCCTGAGTAGGGGCAGGACAGGCTCCAGAGGTCTCTGCTGTATTTGCCCAAATTCAGAGGTGAGTGTCCACCAGCAGACCACACCCAAGTCATGGGTGCTGAAGAAAGCCCCAGACGAGAGGGGAGGCGTGGTCGGGGGGCAGCAGGGCAGGAGGTGTGGGCTGCCTGACCAGACGTGGGGGGGCCCTTCCTGTCATGCTCACTCAGTGAGGCTCGGCCTGGCTCGGCAGCACCCACAGTGTGAAAGCAACGACACCCAGAGGCAGTCTCCTAGGAAATGTCTGGCCCCAGTCTTGCCGTGATCTGAGCAGGTCTCTTAGTCAAAATCTTGCCCCACACAAACAGGGGAATTTTGTCCTACAATTTGAAAGAAACACACACAAAGGTACAAGAGAAAGAACAAGGAAGAGAAGGAAGAGAAGGAGGAGAAAAAAAAATAGGAGACCAATATGGGGTGTTTAATAGCTCCTCGGGGAGAATAGGAACAGTCCTCTCAAGGTGTTCTGGCATCTTCCCCAACCTCCTCATAGTTCAACTAAAGTTACTCTCCTGAGTTCTATGTGGGGAATAGGAAGAAGCCAACTTTTCAGGATACACACCACGTAGAACATTCTAGATACATTTCAAGGTTCTGAGCTGTCTGCAGAGCCTTGACATAGGTACTGTAATTAGGCAAATATGAGTATATTCATGCCCAACTTTCCCAAGTGCCACCCCCTCCTATGCTCCAAACTGTGTTTTGAAGGTAGGTGATGTTTTAAATAAGTTTATACACCTGTTCAAATGTCAGATGAGAGATAATAGAAGAGAGGAAAATGTCCATAGATAAAGAGGTGCCCGCCATATCCAGAACCCCACATCAGGAAGAGGGTCTGCAAATTCCACAGTGCATCCTTTAGGGCAAACTCAAAGTCCTATTTAATTCTCTTACCTCCATCCATGAGGTTGGCCCAGTAAATGACTCTGAACCCCTGGAGAATTCCATTCAAGGCTTCCTTGGAAAGTGTGGACCAGGATATTGATATGCTTTCTGGTGATGTTGCTATGGCTTGGACATTTTCGGGGGGGTAACTGGGCACTGAAATTAAATAATTAGAATCTGTAACAACTGTGGGTGGTTTTGTTAGCAAAGCAATACTGAAAAATCAACATAGTTTAATATTTCAATGTGCAAGCAAAAAGAAAAAATTGCACTCAATTCCCAAAATAAGAGAAAAAAATGAGTGCCACTTCCCTATACAACTAATTCGATAACTTGATAAAATACTATGAGTTTATGCATCTGTCCTAGCGAATTCCATGGTCTCTCTTTCCAACATAATTGCGTCACTGTTACAGGTCTTCCCAGACTTGAGTACACTTCTGATCTTATTGCATGTTTCACTTATGTTCCCACCGCTCCTGCAAGTTACATTTACTTCATGCAGTACATTCCCTCCGTATTTAGTAATATCTGGCAGAAAGATTGCAATCCTGACTAGTGAAGTGTGCTAAAAACGTGGAAACGTAATCCGTTTTCTCACCACCCATCTCCATCAGCCCTCTTTTTAGTGCTATAATGTTTGGAGGAAAGAGAGACAACGGACTGAGAGACAAGTTAGAAGGATTGCAGGATTTTTAATACTGAGTTTTTGCAAACCTTAAATGTTGAGCTGGAAGAAGGTGCAAAATATTGACTGAAACATGCATCTTAGTGAAAATGAGCATTGAAGCAAAACCAAAGGCATATTTAACCACTATTGCAAAGATTATGAAAGTAGAAAGAAAATCCTAGTCTTCAAGTTGCTAGTTATCTAAGACCTCTGTCCCTGTAAAAACTGTCAGGAATTAACAGATGCAAGTCAGAATTTGCTTCCTCAAACCCGCGATCAAATGGGTAATTGCACAAAATGTAATTATGGTGCGAGCTTGGGGCCTTCAGATCGACCACTTAGGGCTGCAATTAACCCCATATCTTATCTCTCCATCTCAAACACTGTGCCTTGGGACAACAGGGCTCTCTGTCTTCAAGCACTTCTGGAAATTGGAACGTTCAGGTTGTTTTTAGTGTCACAGTGGTGGAAGGGCAAATTAATTCATCATGCTCACTAGGGGGCGCTCCATCACTGTGAGATCTGCTCCAGGAAGCTTGATAATTCTTTTTCTTTGATCTCAGAATGGAAAGCAATAGGGAAGAAAAAAAGCTTCTTAACATTGATTTGGAAGAAATTCTTAGAAAACAGGATTTCTGTATTCCAGTCAGACTGCTACAGCAATAGGGAGAGCCTTTGTTTCCCTTGGGAAAAGCCCAATTCTTGTGCTTGAAATGAATGAGGAAGATTCTGAAAAGGGGATGGATTTTAGCTTTGCAATTCAGACCTGTCCAGGGTGGGATCGAATCAGTGTGGTGGGCAAAGTAATTAGGCTGGGCTTTCTCACCGGAAACCCCAGCAGGAAGCGAGGCAGTGGGAGCCAGAGTGGCCACCAGAGCAAACCATTGAGGAAGGAACCTACCATCCTCGAGGGTGGTGGTGATAATTTCCTGAGAAGAAGGTCCCGTGCCAGCCCGGTTGCAGGCCTGCACCACCAGGCCATACTGGGTGAACTTATTTAGGTTGTCCAGGGTGTAAACCTCACTGTCCCCGGTGGTGTCGATGCTGATAATGTTGAATTGGAAGTTGCCCCCAGTGCTGTACTCTCGGTAACCTATTTGGTAGCCACGGATAATCCCATTTTGCAAATGTTTCTTGGGAGCCTAAACAGGAAAGAAAAGAATACACTAAAGAAGACTTGAGGTAGGACAAGAGTGAAATCAACAGCCACACCAACTCAGGAAACAAAAACAAAGCCGAGTGACAACAGTAACAAGTGCAGGAGTAGCAGCAGTGGCGTTGGGGTTGTGTTAGTGGCTGCAGCTCCTTTGGCTCGTTCTTTGCTGGGCACGCTTACTCCACCTGTGTTAATGTGCCCGACCCTCTCCACCGCTCTCAGAGCCAGTACTATGATGACCTTCATTTTACAAGGTCACGCACATGGCAGTGGCAGAAAGGGAAGCTGAAACCGGGCATCTGTGCTCTTAGCCCCTGCGGCGTGCTGCTCTGTTGACTTGTCTAATTGTCGGGAAAGTTTCAAGAGACAGACTGTGTTCGTGCTGTCTCACGTACACCAGTGATCACACAGGGAGACCGACCTCCACGTGTTCACCCAGCCATGCGGACAGAGCTTGCACTCTGTGCCAGGCATGGCTCTCGGCGCTGGGGAACAGAATCGAGTTTTTTTTTGTTTTTTTTTTAAAGTCCCTGCCCTTGTGGAGCTTACATTCTAAGAGATATCCAAGAACAATGCTGTTTTCAGGTTGAAAACTGGTGTGTGAAAGGGAGTCCATCACCGACAGGAACGCAAACCGTTTTCCTTAAGGCCTATGTCATTTTGGGTCATTTTGCAGTGATTTAAATGGGGGAGGGAGAGGCTGGAGTTAGCTGCACTTGCTGATGAGAAAAGGATCTGCCAAGTCGAAGACAGTACAATTTTGGCTGCTGTGGGTCTTCAAGAAGCAAGACCCTTTTTAAGTGTAAGAACAACACCAAGGTAATGCTCCACATAAAGTTTCTGTAGACTTTCAAGCAGTCAACAGATAGGCATGTGTGCATGTGTGTGTATGTGTGTATTTTTTGTGTGTATTTATGTGCATGTATACATATATATAAACACACAGATGTCCCTCTGTATCCACGGGTTCTGCTTGGCAGATTCAACCAACTATGGATTAAAATACTTTTAAAAAACAATAAAAATAACAATAAAAAATAATACAAATAAAAATACAGTATGACAACTACTTACATAACATTTACATTGTATTAGGTGTTATAAGCAAGCTAGAGATGATTTAAAGTATATAGTAGGATGTGTGTAGGTTGTACGCAAACACCACGCCATTTTATATCAGGGGCTTGAGCATCTGCGGATTTCAGTATCCACAGGATTCCTGAACCCAATTCCCCACAGATACTGAGGGATGACTGTATATACATATACATACATATATTTATATATATATATTTAAGTACAAGCCATGGATTTAGACCTCCCCTGGCTATGGAAAGCTTTCTCTGTCCTGCAAGTGCTTACAGTCCAGCTAGAGAAGGAAAATAAACACTTAAGAACCAATAGAGAATTGTGAAGTGTCCAAGTGTATGGTGGCAGAAAGCAAAGGACAGCAGGTGTCCAGAAGCAGCCAGTGAGCGTGGTCCCAGGTAGTTGGAAGGGGCAGACTGCAGGTGGGGCAGGCAGGCTGCAAAGGAAGGGAAGCCAGGGGGGGCTTTGGTGGGCGGAGCCTGAGGGAAGGAGCCCCCAGGGCCCAGCACTGAGAAATGATGGAAACAGGCAGGGCAGAGCCAGTCCTTGAAAACCAGCAAAATGTGAACGAGGGGAGTACAGACAGTGAGAAATCAGAAAAAGGTTTTGAGCAGAGCCGCAGCCTTGATGAACTCAGCAAATCCTTATGGGCGGCCTCATGTGCTAACCTCCCAGTGGGAATAGATTTTCTCAAGACGTCTTCAGGGTTAGTTCGAGTTCTACAAGAGCAGTGAAATCACATTTCTTTGTTAAAGCAAGTTTCTTCATTTACGGTTTTCTAGGGTTCCAGTTGCTTTTCTCAACAACCAGTCTGATTTAGTACATTTATGTAGTGCTAATAGATATCAGGTAAACATGATTTACTTATCATGTAAACCATGGATTTTTTTAGTTATGTTGGTTGGGAGTTAGACGCTGGTTTAAGAGCTCATCCCTTATAAACAAATGTCTACGCAGCCCTGAATCCACAGGCATGTTGCCTCTTGCATTGATCAACTATGGCTTTTCACTTTGTTTTGAAATAAGATTTTGTGATTTTAGCTTCTGAGAATTTGATTACGTGGAAACTTTTACTGCAACCACTGAATTGCATTTATATCATTTGACTAATTAATACAATTTCCCTGCAAAAGTCATCTATAAGTCAGATTTAAAACAAAGAGGTTTTTTCTATTTTACATAGTTTTTTAATGTTAAATACACTGACTCAAATATAAATGATATATTTTTAAAAATTAGGTTTACATTCATTAAATAGTCTACCTAATTGTACAACTGGCTCCCTGTGAGGCTTTAAGCATGTTTAAGAGAACAAGTCAGACTCACAGTATGGGGGCTATGCAGTCAGGTCAGGAGGAAAGTGTAGACAGTGGAGTCATATGCCTATGAGAAAATGTTTACATAGAGCAACTAATTTAGCTAATCCTCTTCAAGTAGTGAAGGACCTGCATGCTGACATTTAGTTCTTCAGGCTCAGGGGGATTAATCACGCCTGTGATCTGGCTGCACAGGTAGGATGGAAGAATCTTCCCTTTTTTCCTCTCTGTGGGTGAAAACATTCTACCTGGCTTAAGTGTAATACGCCACACAGGTATTTTTGTTCTGTTCGGTTTCAATATTTTGTTAAAAATTAAAGAACATTCTTTACATATTTCTCAGAAGAACGAAATTTTAGTCTTGCTAGTTCTAAAATAACATAAAGGTTGTTTCTGTTTATTTGATACTTCTGCAAAATATTGTGTAGAAAAATTTTATTTTGTTCTAAAATAAAACCATACAGCCACTGTTCCTATGCAACCCTATTCAAATTTTGATGCATTTCAGTCTGTTTAAGTAAATTTTTCCCGCACTTGGTTGTGTTCATGGTTGGTACAATTTGGTGCTTCATTTTTTTCATTGAATATGCTGTTATGACCACGTTCCCATCTTTATTTCACAGACTTTAAAAATTATATTCCATCGTATTGATATTTTATTTTATTTAACCTTTTAAAATTACTGTAGGGGATATTTTTGTTTCCTAATTTATTTTCTATCACAAATGCTATGCTGAGAACCTTTGTACATATAGTTTCTCTGTTTCTAAGTTTTTTATTAGACTCAAGTCCCAGAATTGGATGACTTGTCTTATTTTTAAAAGTATGTACTTCAATTAGCTGTTAATGAGATAGAATTTTTTTGTTATGTTCTTTTGGATGTGCAGTGAGATTTAGTAACTTAAGGGATTATGTTCATCACAAGGAACAAACAAAAGCTCTCCTCCATTTTTCTTAAAATTCCAATTGTAAGAGAAATACGTTGAATAGAGCTGTAAGTTATTCAAAGGTATTAGTGTGTTCACATCTTTTCTTTTCAGGGTGCTAATACGATCGATGGTTATCCTGCAGAATAAATCATTGCACCTGGGGAAGCAGTGAGAGATGTTTCTTATAAACGGAACTTATACATGTAGCTCCATCGCTTGCGGGCCCCCAAACCAGGAGGTGTTAAAAGGTGGTGTGGGAGGATGGGAGTGACCACCAGTGGTCACAAGGTTTCTCTTGGGGTGAAGAAAATGTCTGTGGTGATGGAGATGGTTGCACATCTCTGTAAACATACTAACTACCATTGAATCATACACTTAAAACAGTGCACGTTATGGTATCTTAATTGTATCTCAGTAATGCTGTTGTTAAAAGGGTGGTGTGCTAAAGTCATCTCTAGGTTATTTATCTTTCTATTTCAATTAAAGCAGTAGCTGCCACCCCCCACCATGATGAACACCACCACCAGTAGACGCTCACCACGTCTGTACCACCTCTGCACCATCACTATCCCCACTGCCAACATCAACAACACCACAACCTCCACCTCCCCGACCACAACCTCCACCACACTATCACTACTGCCATCTCCACCACCATCACCGCCACCTTCGTAGTTGCCGATTCACTGTGACCACCTCCACCACCGCCAAAAGCATCATCACCAACTGCTGTGGGTCAAATGTGCTCCCCAAAAGTTCATGTGTTGGAAACTTGATCCCCACTGTACCAGTGTTTAAAGGATGGGAGGTCCAACTATGGTATTTGAAAGGTGGGACCTTTGAGAGGTAATCAGATTGTGTGAACTGTGCCCTCCTGAATGGGTTGATCCATTCACAGAGCAATGGGTTGATGGTTTAATGGGCTGTCACGGGCATGGCTCTGACGGCTTTATAAGGAGAGCAGGCGAGGAGGTCAGTTCTCTGGCTCATGCCGTTCTCATCAGGTGATACCCTGTATTACCATGGAACCCTGTAGAGAGTTCCCACAGGAAGAAGGCCCTCCCCGGAGGTGCCTTCTGGACTGTGGACTTCCCAGCCTCTGAAGCTATAACAAATAAGTTCCAGTTCTGTGTGTATTACCCAGCTTCTGGTATTCTGTTATATGTGACAAAAAATGGACAATACGTCAACTTTGCCACCAGTGGCACCAATATCATGACCATCACTATCACCTAATGGTGCAACCACCTCTACCAAATCTACCACCTTTACCACCTCGTCTCACTACCTCCAACAACAAATCAACTGCCACGACCTCCACTATCTCCACCGTCGTCACTGATGTTACCACCACCTCCACCACCTCCACTTACTGAACATGGGCTTTGTCTAATCACTGTAACAGTTAAATTACGTACATAATCCCATTTGCTCTCGCAACAGCTCCAGGAAATCTCCTCGTCCTTCTTTACGGATGAAGAAACAATTTCAAAGAGTTAAAACATCTTTCTCAAGGTGAGTATAGAGTTGGAATTCTAACCCTGGTCTTGCTAAAAGTTGTATCTAGCTTTAACCATTCACAGAGCCTCAGATAACTTTTCTCCTTTTTGCAAGTCTTGTGAATTAAATTTGTAAAGTTGTAGTAAACAAAGTATTTCCAATCAAAGGAAAATGTGATAGATCGCATGAAGAGAAAGTATTATATTTTTATGCACAAATGCAAACAAAAATTCTCACTCTACCAGGCAAAGTTTAAGTTCCATTATTAATCTGTAGACAAAATAGTCAGTTTTAAATCAGGAAATGTGTTTAAAGAAATCCTTGAGGATATATTAAAAAACACAGATCTCTGAAAGAATCCATAAATGCAGAAATTTTTTACATTAAGTGTAGGAAATTTTAGGGGCTGTGGTGAAGGGTTTTTAAAGTGACACTGGAGGCTCACTCTGAGCTATGGACACCAAACTGTGTGGGGCGGGGAGTGCACCAGTCGAGGCACTTTAATCTATTTGTCTGGCAGTGGGCTTCATATTATCCCAGGACAAGTTAGCACATAAGACGCTTTCTGGGAAAATTTGCTTTGGATGATGCTGTAAACATTTCTGCTTGAAGCATGTGTCTGCTTGGGATAAGGGGAGATGGTTGGCTGGTGTATGCAGAGAAGACATCCTAATGGGGATGACAGTTTTAGAATACTGTTCTATGGCTATTAAATAACACTGAAGAATAGCTGATAATATGGATGAAAAATAGTTATTTGCCTTCATGAAATTCAGTGAATGTGGTTAATGGTGGGGTAGAAAGAAAGGAAAAAGTTCGGGATTTTGAAACATATTTTAATCTGGGTTGCATGATATTGGAGAAGACAATTCCTAAGAAGCCACTGTGGCCATGTCCTCTCTCTCTCCAAATCTCAGCAGCACCTGCTGCGACACCTGAGTCTGCTGTCGTCTTTCCAGACTGATGTCTCCTGGATGTTCCTCCCTGGCCTAGGTTCCTCTCTGACTGCCTGAAAAAGAACGGGGATTCCAACTCTCTTACATATTCTCATCTCATGAAAGCCCCTGTCAAAGAATGTTCTTCTTCCTCCTTTCAAACCCTATTCATTCGCTGTGGGTCAGCTCAACCTCCAACTCACCAGGGAGGCTTCCGTAGACCGCCTCCACCAAGGAGCCCCCTTCCTCTGGTCTGCACTAGCTTGCACTGACCCACCATCTGCTCAGCAAGAACTGACCACTTCCACCTCCTCTGGTGGCCACTGTTCCATAGTAAGTGTCTGGTTCCCCAGGTCTCAATGGCAAGTACCTAGAATGCAAAGACTCCCATAAAAATGAAATCTCACCGACCTTCTTCCCCCTGTCCATATCAGGGCTTCAGCACAATGGATGTTCTCAGAAAATGTTCTTGTAGATGGAGAATGATTTTGAACATATATGAGATGCAATAAAGGTAATGGTAAGAATGATCACAGTGCATGTTTATAATGTGACTGGAAAAGGGTATGAAGTCAGAAGGTGTACCTGGACTCCAGACCCATAAGTGAGTGGCTCAAGAGAGGCTGGCTCACTGCTACAGAAGAGGAGTCTTCGCTGCACCATGGGAGGGCCATAAGTGTGGATTCAACCTCTGACAGCAGCTTCCTGCTGTCACTTGGCATGTTGGTCCATGTTTAGGAATGACAGGTCAAGACAGGATTTGCAGGGGCCAGCTTCATGCCCCATCGGGGACAAAAAATAGCTTCTCAAGAGTCAGTTTATTTGGATGTCATTTATTTTTTCCTTCTTAAAAGAAAGATTCCAGAAAGAGAGTTTGTTCACTTATTCAGTCAGCCATTGGGTTATGTGTTATTATGACAAGAACATACCCCCCGATTTATAGCAAATCTCAGTTGATAGCCAGCTCTTCACACAAATTAAAGAAGTACTTTGGGAAGTAAGCGTATAGGGAAAAACCCCCAAAACTAAGGGCTCCCTTCTACTCTGTATTCAAGAATTCAGCAAATTGAGTCTCTTTCAACACAGCAGAACATTATTATTTATAGATTTTCCCCAAATCCCTTTGAATGTGCTACGATTCTAAGAGAAGCTCCTACCTATTTACTGCTGTGTTACTTGTCTAAGGATAAATTGCTCTTCCCAAGTTGAATTTTACTCTCTCATTCATTTACCTTTGGATCCAACAGTAATCCTAATTTCTCTAATTTATCTGCCGTCTGTGGAGCTCCTTTCCTACTTTCCAGCCCTGGCATTTTTTTCCTCCTGTAGTCTCCCTAAACAACCTTCTTTCATCCTTCCAGCTGCCCTTTCTCCAGCCTCCAAATCCCTCCCAACCCCCACTTCCTTTAAGAAACCTTCTCTTTTGATCTCCATGACAACAGTAGCACTGTGTCAATTTATGTGTACAGTTTGCAAGTGACTGTATTTTATATGTCCTTCCAAGCCATCCTGCATGCTGCCGGTGGCAGATCATCAGCCCTTAGGGAGACAGTAAGACTGGGATGTGTGAATCTCACAACGCCACCTGCCTGGATGGGAAAGATTAGAACAGGCATCTCTTTTGCAGAAATCCACCAGCCTCTTTCTGGCACATGCCCCTCTCCCTTTCCATTGCAGATGAGGGGACCTTGCTGGGTGCACTGGATTCACCTGTTGGTCTGAGTCATCTAAAAGCTTTCACTGCAGAATTCTGCATTTGAAGAACACCATCTTCCTTGGGCATGTTGAGTAATTCAGTTGAAAAATGAATTGAAAAATTTCCTTTTAGATTCCTTCACGTTCACTTAAAATGTAACCTGTCCTCAATTCCCTTCTCTGATGGGGTGGTGGACTGTCCTTTCATCTCTGTGCACTTCCTGCAGCCCCCTTCCTTGTCCTCCAATGTAAACAGCAGCCAGTCAGCTTGTCCAATGAACGGGGAGTGTCACATGGAACAAACATGAACTGGGCACCTGTTCTCTACAAGGCATGTGTATCAGGGATGCCGACAGGTGAGTCAGTGATTAGAACAGAGTGTGATGCTTGCAATGCTGAAGTCTGCTCAGAGTACTAGGGAAGGGGAACAGGGGAGACCGAGATATTGCCAGAGAAGGGACACTTCATCTGAGCCTAAAGGGTGACCAGCCATTGCTGGGGAGGGTGTGATGCTGTAGGCAAAGCAAGCTGCATGCGCTGCTGCACCCGAGTGAGGAAACCAGAGAGGACCCAGCTATGGGGAACTGCTCAGTGACCCTGGGTGAGGTTCCTGTGGTGATGGTGGGGGAGGTGGGAGCATAGATGAAGCTGGAAAATACTCAAGGGACAGAACCTACAGAACCTGCAGGAGGTGGCTCCCAAAGTGTGGGCCCCTGCTGCAGCATCAGCACCACCTGGGAAACAAAGCTGTAGGGACTGGGAGCCACTCAGACTTTCTGAGTCAGAACAAACGCTGGGCGGGGCCATGATCTGCTATTGAACAACAAGCCCTCAAGGGGACACTGGCACACTTTCCAGTTTGAGAGCCACTGATGTTGTCATTGGAGAGTCACTAAATGATTTAGAACTGGCCTTGCTTGAGAAGGACTATTTAGTTAAGAAGCAGTGACTGTGCATGTTTCAGGTCAACCCAATGACCCATTTGCCTGGTCTCTCTGTCCACAGAACAAAAGGGAAGGGATGCAAACAATGCAGCAGTAAGAGCTCTGTGGTTCCCTGAGCTGGAGGAAGGCTTGCCCCACACGGCACCGAGGCTCACTGCTTCACAGCAGGGACACGGTGGGCTGGACGGCCTCACCGGACCCAGCTGCTGTGTGCATAAGGGAGTGATGTCAGAGATAGGAGAACTCCTATATCATTGCCTCAGAAGACGGTTTCATTCATGGCTCTCAGAGTTGCACTATACTGAATTCAGCATCTATATCACAGGTCTCCTAAAAGGGATGTGTCTGGCCACATGACTCCCTCCCCCAAAGTTATCATCAGTCAAGAGGCTAGAAAAGAATTAGATGACCAGGTTAAATATAAATATAAAATATAAATAAATATAATATAAAAATATAACATAAGTATTTAATATTTATATTATATTATATTAATATTTTATATCAAATATATAAAATAAATAACGGACACATGATCTGACAATGAGACAGTGCTCAGAACAAAGGAGCTATTCAATTCAGGTTTGAGAAGTAAATGAGGAACGTCAGAATGTTTGAAATGTGCTGTCTGGAGAGGCCAAGAACTTGGCGTAGCCTCTGGTCACCACTTTCTAGTCAGACTTGGCAGCTGAGGAGGAGATGGTCGTCAGATGGGGTGTATGAGCTGCCCTGAAACACAGGTGGAGACTTTTAGAAGCAGACATTTACAATCCTATGGGATGGGATGGAGGTTAATGACTGCAAAACAGGACTCTGTTTGCTTAATTTTTAAAGTGTAGGGTGGCTCCCATTTCATTCACTCATTCATTATTCATTCATTCATCCAACCAACCAGCATTTGTGGAATAGTTTCTCTTGCTGGGCCCCTCCTGTCTTTGAATTCTGCTCTGCTTCATGTAACATGCCACCTGCTCACCACATGTAGCATTTGGTGGTGACCTAATGAAGGAGTTCAGGCTTTGTTCTGGATGATGGTCAGTGTCCCAGAGCCTGGGAGTGGAGTCAGTGGGAGGGAATTGGCAGGGGGAGATGAGGGGCCTGGGCTCAGGCCGGGGAAGAGCTGGGACAGAATGAGGAGGGGGTTCAGGAGAAGTTTCCATTGGCCAACAAGGTATAAGGCCAGA
The DNA here is from genome assembly GCF_027409185.1 of Cynocephalus volans. NCBI lineage: Eukaryota > Metazoa > Chordata > Mammalia > Dermoptera > Cynocephalidae > Cynocephalus > Cynocephalus volans. Next base: position 186,814,134 of record NC_084460.1, read on the forward strand.
GCCCAACCAGGAAGGAATCCACCTGGAGACTGTGACGTCTTGGAGACTGGTCCAGCCTGTGGGTCTAGAGAGTCTACAGGCAATGGGAATCTAGAGGAGATGGGCTGGATACCAGGAGGGGGTGTGTCCTCGTCTGTGAGCACAAGGCTGGGCCCCAACTAGTTAGTGATAGCTGAGGGATCCCAAAGGGCTTGGCCCCACCCATGCTCTCCTGGATGACCCAACCCGGAGTGGCTCCCCTGCAGGCAGTGGGAGCCCCTGGGGATGGCAGAGTGGTCAAGGATGGTAGGGCTCAGGCCACAGAGATGGGGGAGGGCGCCCCCGACCCACACCTGCCAGGTAGGTGCAGGAGGCAAGATTTCAAAGGCACAGTCAGAGTCACAGAAGATGTTCCGAAGTGGCTCTACCATATAGGAGAAGAAAACATCTAACACCAGAAGTTTTGTAAGGGAGCCACTAATGGAGGGTGGATCGTGATCCAGCTCCTGAGCAGAGTCCGGTTGGGGCAGAGCTGAGCAAGATGGCACAGGTCTTACCTCTGCTCCCCCATCCACACAACCGCCAGGTCCCCATGCCCTGAGGCATCCTGACCTCTAGGGGGAGGAAGAAGAGCACAGGAGGGTGGAGCAGAATGCTGCTCAGGACCCAGCAGTGTCGGAGCCAGCCCTGTCCTCCTGGAAGGGGGAGGAGAGGGAGGCCAGGTGTCACCCGGGCAAGGCTCTGACTCTCACTCTAGGGCAGCTCTGACTGCTCATGGGTCTTTAAACTGGAACTTCCCCCTGTTTCCCCTGTGTTTGTTAACAATAAAAATCATAGGATAACTAAGAGAGCCCTTAAGCAATGGAGGAGGAAAAGGTAACGGAGGAGAGAAACTGAGTCTTGGGATCCACAGGCATGTAGCCGAGAGTTGGCAGTGGGTGTCGGTGACCCCTGGCTAGAAGGGCTGCAGGGACAGAATGGCACTGCCAGGAGGCAGGTGGAAGCTGGGACAGTCAAAAAGGTGGCGGTGGGGGGAGGGGGGGAGGGGGAGAGAGAGAGAGAGAGAGAGAGAGAGAGAGAGAGAGAAGAAAGGGGCTTTGTAAAGAAACGACCTGCATCAATTGTATGCAGGGTTGTCCAGCTTTTGTAACCTGTGCTAAGTAGGATCTGTCCAAGGGAACCGAATAAGATCCAGGAACCAAAGGGACCTTCTGACTTACAGGTTGGTTTTAATTTCACAAGTGGAAGAGTTCCTTTAAAATGCCAAAGGAATGGATAAACAGGAAGCTATTTGTTGGTACTTCAGTTGGGTGTGGCTGTTTTTCGAGGTATCGTCACAGTCCAGTAAGGCAGCGCTGAGAAACTGTGGTTCCTGCATCAAGTCTGTTCGGTCACTGGCTTTTATATGGCTCTTAGCTAAGAATGGTTTGTGGCTGTCATTGTGTTTATGTTTTTAAGTGGTTGAAAAAATCAAAAGAGGAAGGATATTTTGTGATGTGCAAATTACATGAACTTCAAACTTCAGTGTCGCTAAGCAAAGTTCTGCTGGAGCCCCCCTACACTCAGTCATTTACATATCGACTGTGAGTGCTTTCCTGCTGTGACAGCAGAGTCCAGTGAAGACAAAAACTGAATAGCCCACAAAGCCTAAAATATTTACTATGTGACCCTTTACAGGGACAGTTGGCAGACTCCTGCAGGACAGTGAACAACATGTAGGACAGAAGCCACTGGGCGGGCTGGAGGTGGGGGCGGGGAGGTCAGAGGTGGAACACAGCGGGAGAAGAGGCACCCTAAGAATGGAGGGTCAGAGGAAAGCCAGGATTTGGGCCCAGTGTTTGATGAAATCAATCATTCTCCTTTGATCCTTTCTTGGATGGCAGAGTTCTAATTTATGTTCTACCAGAAGACAAGTAATGTCTGCATCTTTGGTCATGGATCTGATATCTGCCATCTACACCTTATGGATGATTTAAGAGCAGGATGCCCTTCCTCCTGTAGAGCTATTCACCTTTGTCTGTTACCTGTACTTGGGTAATGAAAGGTATTAGCCTAAACTAAAGGGATTTCAGGCATTGCCACACATGAATTGTATTGGAGGGAAGAACATTGTAAAAGTGTCTAATAAGCTACTTGTCCACCCTATCAGGAACATGCTAGAAGCATTCAGACAAGGGGATCCCAGTGAACACTCTGCTCTATAATAGGGGATGAACATGTATCCTACGCAGAGAAAGCCACGGGTTGTGAGTGGACTCACGGGAGCAGCACTGGGCACTCCCCACATCACACTTTCCTTCTTTGGGAATTCTTGCTTCTAAAAGCCGATATGGATTTGCCACCTGAAATTTTTCTGTTATTTTATTTTATTATTTGGCAGCTGGCTGATACAGTGATCTGAACCCTTGACCTTGGTGTTACAATACTGTGCTCTAACCGACCGAGCTAACCAGCCAGCCCCTCTTCTGCTATTTCCATAAAAACTAACCTTATTTCCAACTTTAGATTGTTACTGCAGGGAAGACAAGAATGATAACATACTTTACAGAGATAACATGGTTTTATTTCCTATACGTTTGCGATTACTTGAAGCACACAGAATTTTTATTTTCAGCCCCAACTTAAAATTTTCAGAAGGGTGTACTAACAGGAAGAATCTATCACAGGGCCTGAAAAAGATTTAAAATTAGCTCTCAAAGTATTTCACATGGAAGGTTATGTTGAAATTGTTGGTTACATCTTAGTGTATTAAGTTAAACGTATTCGAATTAGTGAAGTGAATTCAAATATGAAGTCGTATTGTGTTTTTCTGTCCTGTCTCACGTCACCTTGAAAATGGTCTGTAGAAATTAGATGTCCTCGGGCAGTTAATTCATGCTGTCTTGGCTGATGTTCCTCCTTCCACAGACTCTGACCAGCTCTGTCCAGCCTCGTTTTAAATGATAAAATAATGCCATGTCTCTTCCCTTGCCTTGGGAGACATGCTCACGATACAGCAGATGTCATTTGATGTATATGCAACTCTTGGCTGGATACATGTTTTCCTTTTTTTCTTTGATTTTTTATTCTAACACGTGTGCCCAGTTAACAAACTTATCTACCTTATTTGATTTCTTTGAAAAGGTAAGAAATGTCATCAGCAAGATGCCTTAACGGCTGCTCTCTAAGAAAATGGGTGCCTTTGGATCCATTTGAAATGCTCAGTGCCATATACCTCTAACACTATCTTCTATCTGTTCTCTATAAAAGTGGAGTCAGTATTTCCTGAGAACCAGCAAAACTATTTCTGAGATGGTCTTTTGAATACTTTTCTTAAATTACCATCTATTCATCTATTATTAAATTATTTAAGATAAAATTTTTTTGTTAGGCGAATTTTAAAACTTTTACATTTACTGGGAGATATTTGTCATTAGAAATGGTGGTGCTGTCCAGAGCCATCAGTGGGCCCAGCACCCAGGGTAAGAATCAAAATCAGGGCTGTTATTCATGGGCTGGCCTTACGTGTTCTAGATGGAACTACGTATTCTAGATAGTACTCTGGAATGGATACTGCTCGTATACATTAACCTTCATGGTTATCAAATCAGTGCTGAGAGATGATCAGGGAAGAGGATATGTCAGTAAAATGTGCTGTTACTTGTCTATGGCATAATGAAAAGGACATTCAAATCAGAACTGGAGAAACAGGTTCAAGTTTCAACCATGACAAGTAAAGTGACTTGCTAAAGGTCATTTTTGTTAGGTGTAGGGATGGTCTTCATATCTAATTTTCCTGAAGTCTAATCCAGTAGTTTTTATGCTGTATTATTATCACACACAATGTACTTGTAGATTCCTTTAACTTACGCTAATCCTGCTTTATGCATGATGTAATGAAACACTGTCAAGTTATATTTTTACATATACTCGTCATTTTTCACTGTAAATATTACATATATGTTACTGTAGGGTTTCATGGTAAAAATTACGCATAGCATACTTAACAGATAATTTAAGTCATTTTCAATACAATTTTGACAATAAGCCATTTTTGTCCTAATGTCCCAACTTTAGAACCTAATCCACTTATAAAATGTGATGTTGATGTGCTAAATAAAGACAGACCTAAGGCTGGTCATTAAGAAATGTCCAAAGTGCTCTTCTAATAGCTGCAAGTTGGTGGCTCCACTCATGACTCTTACTTGCATTTCTGATGATATATTCTCTAAGTCCAATTAGAAATGCAATCCTTGCCTCCTGACTTACTGTAAGTTAACAGTTTATAACCTAACAGTTATAAAACAGACAACAGAAGTGCCTACCTGTAAATATCTTGTACTGTGACCAGTTGTTCATCTAGGCTCAGTGTGAAGCTCTCAGAAGAAAGCATCTGAACAACATGCCAACCTGGTAACTGCAGATAGTCTTGGTCCTAATCCTCAGTCCAAGTGCAATTCATGTTCTGTCAGGGTCAATTGGCTGGAGAGGTATAGCCTTTATAACTTAAAAACTGGGTTTTGAATGGAGAAATCCTTCTTAGGCTGAGTCCCAGCCAACATCTCTTTCCAGTGTGCCTGGATTTCAGACTCTTGGTGACTGACATATATGCAATTCTTCATTGGATATATGCTTTCTTTTGTTCCTTGGTTTATACTAACATCTATGCCCAGTTTACTAATTTATCTACCATATTTGATTTCTCTGAAAAAGTGAGAAATGTCATCAGTAAGATGGCTTTTTGTCTGCTCTCTAAGGAAATTAAGCACATAAATAATGAATAGCCCACACTCATGCCCACACTTGACGGGTGCTTTTAAATCTATTTGTAATGCTCAGTGCCATATCCTCCTAACATGACCTTCCCCTTTGTTCTGAGCAGCCTTTGGAAAGGTGGCAGCCTCTTGGCACTGCCCTTTGAGGCTGGAAATCAAGAGAACCGCCTGCTCAGGTTGGGGCGTGCCAGGACCCTTTGCACAGGCAGGCTGGTGGCTCCGCTCAGGGACAGAGAACAGGGGCTTGAAGGCCAATCACAGGATTAAACTAAAGAGTTTAGTTTAGTCCACTGGATAGATGCAGAGAGTTGCAGAATATATTCCAAATGGTGCAGATAAGCAGTGAAAAGTTTCATTAAAGGGATATGCATATTTTATACACACAAAAAACTAGGACGCAAATTAGTCATTTAGGGCTACCTAAGGAGTCTAACATTTTTCAAAAGAAGAGGTACCACCTCTTGTTATGAACCTTCTGCATAAAAGTGAATGATGGTGGATGGCTCATGCATTTAATGAAATATTTACTGCACTCCTGTTGAAGGTCCAGTGAACAAACAAGATGTGTCCTCATCCTCACGGGGCTTACACAGTCTAGTCAACTGTAAAGCTGAGAGGAACTAATCCTCCACTAGGTGGATGTCCAAGAGATTTTGAAATCAGTTTGTTTTTTCTCTCGTTATAGGGGAAAGAGGTTAGAGTCATTAATATGAGAAGGGCTCACAATTCCTTAAATATTTGTAAGGCATGTTGGTCTTCACAATTATTAACAAAGCTGCTATAAAACCAACTCTAGAGCCAATGGGTTAGCTCATAAAAGTAAATACAAACTTTTGTAATTTTCATAGCTTAAGGATTAAAGTGGTAGTAAAAAAAATTAAGTAAAATTTATTTCAAGCCAACCCTCTTGAATTTCAATTGATACAGGAAATAAGGGTATGGACATACCACTCAAGTTACTCTAAGGTTAAGTTCACAGTTTTGAAAGAAAATGGTAGCAAGTAAAAATATAAGTTTTGCATATCTTCTCTAACTTTAATGGGGTCGGATGAAATTTATAGCACGAGTTTGGAAGGAATAGTAAAGGAAACTAATACTTATTGAACCTTCCTATGTATGAGCTCCAGTCTTGGCACTTCACATTCATCAGCTTATCGATCGCTCAGAAGCCCAGGAGGCAGAATCAGACGGCCCTCCATCTGACACTCAGGTGCATTCAGATTTGGGGCAAATCCCTCTAACTTCAGAATCACCCTTTGTACAAAACTGGGTGTGCCCAGCGAAAGATCGACTGAGATAGTGCATGCGAAAGTTGAGCACCCTGACTGGCAGAGAGCAAATGCTCAGAAAGACAGCTGTCCCAGGAACCCCAGCTAGGCAATGCCAGTGACAGAAGGTGCCTCCAGCACTGCCTATTTCCTGGAGGAAGAGGGATTTAAATGTAGGAGTCAAGTGGAGCCTGCAGTTTAAGAAACCATTACCATGGATGTCACTGGCTATATGGCAGTTTGTCTTTAAATGGTGTACTAAGCCATTTTCCCATTGTTAGATCTCACTTCTGGAACATATAATAGGTTGTAATGATGCCTGAATTAGCTGGAATTATTTGGGATTGTGGAGATGTAACATTCTGGTTAGAAGTATTCTTCAGATTACTGAAATTTAATTAAATCCCTAAATACCCAACTTTAAGATTTTATGGAAATCATATCTCTCTTCTGTAATTCCAAATGAGAATTCTGATGGTTCTAAATAAAATTCGCAGCCAGAGGGTATGATACTGAGGAGCAAGAAAATGGTAAAATCATTCTCAGGATTTGTATTCTGAGTCATCTGTTTGGCAATTGTTCTCAGCACTATGATATTTAAGCAATTGAAAAATTTATATTTTGGGGACTGCCTGTGGCTCTACAAAGATTTCTCACTTTAAGCAAAAACAAAACAACAACAAATTTTACATCAATAAGAAAAATCTATGCCTTAAATTGCATTCTCTGGATAAATGTTTTAAGATGTCTATAATAATAAAATATTCTAAATAGTGAATATTTTATTTTATGAGTGACCATGGCAATCACACACACACACACACACACACACACACACACACAACAGGCAAATAGTTGGCAAACAAACTATCCTTAATTTGCACAAAAATGGTCTGAAACTGACCAGAAGAGAAGGTGACAAGCACTGTTAAAAGAGATACTTAAGGGGATAGACTAAAATCAGGATTTTCTGAAAAACCGAAGAATTCTTTAGTAATATAATTTTCAGGTACTTTATGAAATATATGTTAATAATAATCTATAGCTTTCAATGGTCTTTCTGATTGTGAATCAGAAACAAAACATGCCATTAAAATAAGTAGTATTTGCTTATGCAAACCCTGTTGTTTTTCAAAGAGTGTGGAGCAGGAGCTAGAAAATGAAACTTTATTGTCATTTATTTTTATTTTATTTAGAACCACTTATATTGTCTCAAGTTCCCATTAAGGCATTGCTTAGCATTTTATTTAACTCAACATATGTAAAAGTATTTAAGAGCCCTTTCTGAGCCTTCATCTTATGTAATACAGACATTTAATATGGTACTGATTCTTGGACATCTGTGATATGCAGATACCCATTTCCTATAAAACCTATCACAAAGTTACTGGACCACTATAGCCCTTTACTTTTTGACAAATAATAGTAGAAACCCATCTGTGAAGTGGCTTGTCTTTCAACACTTCAAGGGCTACTGTGATGTGGAACACATATCACTCCCAACTCACGTATGTACTCACCCACCCCTCCACTCACTTGCCCACTCATTCATTCATTCATTCATGCAACGGGTGCCAGCCACTGGGGATCAAAGATGAATAAGACACTCTTCCTTCTCACAAAACAGCAGAGGAAATGCACAGGAAACAGACTAAGGACACCATGTGATGAGAATCTCACTGAGCAATCACCAAGAGCAATGGGCAACACGGAGGATGAAACTATTCCACTTTGGAAACACGTCAATCTTCACAGAGAGTCACACGTACAACCAGAGCCTGAATCGGCAGAACTGAACAGGAGAGGTGGGCGTGCTGCAAGCAGTGTGAACAACGATGGGAAAGAAGGCAACGGCTGCGGCCAACTGAACGGGCGGGTGTCAACGGGGGAAGGTGGGGGGCAGAGGCCTGAGTCGGGGTGCTGCAGCCTGACGTTGGAGGGCCTTGAGGGTGCTACAGGATTGGTCTGTATTCAATAGGCATGGGCAACCTTTGCCAAACTTGAAAATGTTTAAATCTTAAACTTTTTAACTAAAATAAAAAGGGAAAGTTGTCTGTTTTGTTCAATACAAGGTGTTGTTACAGAGTGTTGCTTGTACAATGATAATTAGACATATTTACTATCTACCTGTAGTGTTACAGAAAGGCTGACAAGGTACCCCTTACCTTCTAGAGGTTTAGAGTCTAAAATGGCTGTTTTCCCACCAAAACCCCACAGCGACTCTCTCTTCTACTTCATGGCTCTCCACTGAGCACATCTTTTACTTCTGATCAGTTGTCCTGCGACTGTAAATGAGTTCCCTTCTTGGGCTTTCAACCACCCCTAATATTTCCATGCTGGCTGACTGATGCGGGGCTTTATCTTTTGGGCTAATTCTAGTCTCTGTCTTTCCTTACCTCCTTCTTTCTTCCCTTTTCCTCATCAGTCTCCTTTCACATAATGTATACTTCAAACTTTTATACTGTAAAACACAGGCAGGCATATTTTATTTTACTTTATTTTTTATTTATTTATTTTTTGTGCTCACTCACATGTGGGAGCTAAGAGAGAAAGAAGGCAGGAAAGAAGGACCACAGCAGTGTCATGATCCAACAGAGCAGGGGAACATTCCTAGGGCTACAAATTGGAGTTGAGGGGAGAGGGGGAAGGGGATAGAGGTTGAGGGATAACTGGGAGGGGAAAAAGGGTACAAAAGTAATTTCTGGTAATGGATATGCCCCCAGTATGAAGCTGGCCCCCACATCATGGGCAGAAGGGGGGACAATCAGCTTTGTATCTCATGAATATTCGTAATAAAAAAACCCAGTCATATATTATGCAACATATTTTACTTTACATGTACCTTAGATTACGTATAACAGCCTACAATTTGGTTGAATCAGTGACACACTTTGAAAATGCCTTCCATACACAGGCAAATGACCTGCTAAGCTGATGAGTGGGCAGTCCTTACCTCATTCAGTCAGATCACCCACTTGCCTGCCTGCCGCCGACAGGCCATGCAGCAAGGGCCCACTGCGTGGAGATACATCATGCTGCTCCGTGAACAATATATGACAATTGGTTCACAGTCTAATGAAAGCAAAGCTTCCTTTACTAGCCCACATGTTCATCCTCTTGGCACTAAGAAGAAATTTAACTGCAATTTACTGACTTTTGCTGCTGCTTTCTACAGAGAGCAAAAGGACACAATGGCTTGAAACAAGCCTCAGAAGTTCCCGTTTTTAGTTATAACAGCTGGATTCTCTGTGGACAGACACCTCTATCACGCACGACCCAAAAAGCTATTGGGGTCAGAGTAATTTAAGGGTACTTCCAAAAGTTCATGGAAAGATTCAAATTATCTTTCTGTTCTATTTTTCCACAAACTTTTAAAAGTACCCTTGTAGCTGGTCTTTTTCAGTGGCAAAATGCAAGAGAATGTGTAGGGCTAGTGGCTGAAACTTTCCAGTCTTTAACTCAGGCTAGAGTGAGTCAGCATTCTGTTTGTAGAGTGGCCTGAATGCAGTGGGGTTGTGCTTACTGAGCGCCTTTTATTATACAGTGTGTGTGAAGCCCGCAGGCGGTAGACGCGCTCATGGAGACATACAAACCCTCTTCCGCACTCCTCAGCCTTCAGTGTCTGTGCATCTAGACAGTCCCACCACGCTGGCTGCTGGAAACACACTCACTGGCTGGGGGTGAAAAAAGCTGACGCAAAGGGCTCGCTGTGTTCATGTGTGTTAATGCCAAAGGTGGTATCCATCCCCACAATGCACATACACTTTGTTACAGATGCAGGTTGTTTTATGAAAGAACCAACACCAGAGAGAAAACCAACCAACCAAAACCACTGTCTGTTTACTGTGTGTTTCCAACACACAGGTGTGTTGGGTGAGGTTTGCAGTGGTTACAAGAGGGGTGGGATTTGAAGACCTCACTGTGGCTGTTACTGCCTTCTTCTCTGGGTGAGATTGCAGAATGAGAAAAGAGGTAAGAAAAAAACACATACAATGAGAGAAATCCAGAACTGGGGTTGTAAGTATAACTTTATAGCATTCTAGATAAAATGGAACGTGGCCTGATAGTTACCTCCAAGAGCACATGGAAGGAGATGGGTTTTCACCCAGTAAGGTAAATGCCATGCTACTAACTTGAAGATCCTTGGGACAGAGGGCCCCAAAGTTCTGTTTTGTGATGAGCTTGCACTGGAACATAAATCAACACTGCTTCCTTCATCGAGAAAGTTTGCTATGAAACCACGTCAGCCGAATGAAACAACTTGCATAGTGATGCAGCTGTTTACACTGCTGCTCAAGCCTTCTTTCTCTCCCAGCAATTGGCAACAAACACTGAGCTAACCAGCAGCCAGCCTGCATCTATGGGCCATGCTCGGGATAGCCTTGCTTTGGGAGGCAGCTGAGTCAAATGTGCATTTCGCTGGTGAGGAAATTAAGAGGCTTTCTTAAGGACACAGCCAGTTAGTGGCACAGCTAGGACTTCTCTCCTTTCTGCCGTCTTGGTGGAAAATTTACTTCCCCGTGCTTGGCCACTTAGCAAAGCAGTTAGCAAAAGGTTCCCTGGGATTAAATTAGAGAGCACAGTCAGGGATGCCAGTTTTACTATGTGGGTAAAGATCAGCACTTTGGACCTCAATTGAGATACAAAGAATAAAAAAATAAAAAATAAAAAAGACACAGCAATTTGTAGATGTAGAATTTTCTGTTAAAAATATTCAAAACGTGAATAAAATATTAAATTTTAAGAAAAGGGCTTTCAATCTAATTTTGAAAAATACAAATTTCATAAAATGTAGTGTCTTGGCATCATAACACTTAACATGAGTGAAGGGCTCATCCCCGTGGAAAAGTGCCAGAATACAAGCATTTACTTGGTTTACCTTCCAGGTGACCCTGATGCTCTGAGATGAAATGGGCTCCAGGTGGACTTCCTGAGGTGGACCATCAGGAGCTGTAAGGACCAAAAACCCACAGGCAGGTTAGAACTGAGTTCCAGGGTAGACCCACGCCTACACAACCATATGCAGGCTCGGAGGACAGCCCCTGTCTGTCACAGAGAAGCGTGTTGTCAGCAGTAGTGGGTAAAATCAATTTTGCAGAGTCACTGTGTACAAAGATTACCCTGTATTTATTTGTCTTAAGGGAAAATGAATCTTGAGGACCTGCTATTGTATCTTCCTCCCAAGGCCTTTGACAACTGGATTAATCAACCCCAAGTTTGAGCAAGTTAAGGGATAAATAGGAAGTTGTAAAACAAAATGTCTTGGTGAAACTCTGTCTATGGTGTGGGTGGAAGGTCCTTCTTTTCCCTTGAAAGTATGGTTTACTGATGTGGTGCTGGGGGTTGGGGTTCTTCCAGTTGCTCAGAGCTTCTTGGGGCAAAAAAAGGGGTATTCTGCCTTTGGATTTCTTCGATTGTGTTAGTTCTCTGCACTTTCTAATTAAAAACTCTTGTGAGCCAGGGGCTCCAGCCACAGATGGTAAAAGCAAAGATGACGAAGAAAAAGTGTTCAACTCACACAACCTACTTCCAATGGCTGTGTGATTAGTCAGGGAATCACTGATAGCCAATTTCAGTTGCATTCCAGTTAGAGTCGGTTAGCATGTATAGGAAATGTGCTGCTACTTGGTGTGTGGTGAAGAAATGAGAGATCTAAAACATTTTTGCCAACCAACAGTTTACAATCTAATCAGAGCGATTGGATGCACAGCCAGAGAAAGACAACACAACACAGCATGCTCTCAGGTACCTCCTCAGAAGCAGAAGCAAACAGTAACATAAGAGTCAGAAGGAAGAGACACCTTTGGATTAAAAAATGCTTTTGGATTGACTAATACTGAGATCACTGCTGAACTGCAAAAGAGAAATTTCTGTGAATGCAGAGATGCCAGTTTGCAGAAAACTGAGGCACACATGGGAGGTGAGAAAGCAGAAGTGAGATTGGAGGTGCTCAATTTCCATGAGTTCAAGTTTCAGGATAACACCTCTGGGTTTCAAGCCACTTCCCAATGTCTCAATCCCCTCCTCTAGGCTCTCCCCTAGAAGAGAGTTACTGTTGCTTATTGCACCTATTTTTGGTACCAACAGAGGGAGATTGAGACCACAAGGGACAGACTTATGCAAATCCAGTGGCTGAGCACGCTCAGTAGGGAGGGATTATATAATACTAGTAGCCAAGCATGCTCAGTAGAGTTTATCCTTTGAATGACCTTCCACACAAGGTGCTAAAAAGCACAGAATATTCTTGAAAATGTTTGGTGCATGTGGAAGAATTTGACCAATGAGCATGTCCTAAAAAGAGACCAACTGAGCATATGCAAACCCATTACACAACCTGTTACATAACTGGGAACTGCCCTCCCTTAGTTGAATATTCATTAAATAGCATGAATATGTATTAGATAGTGAAACTATAAAAGTGGAATCCTGGTAGGAGTTGCTCACTCTCTTGGGGCCAGCCTGCACTTCACCTGAGGTGTGTATTTCTTACTTTCTATATCAAATGAGCCTTTGGCAGGCCGCTGTTCACTCTACAGCCAGCCTGCACTTTGTCTGTGAATGTGTATTTCTTTTGTATTAACTTTGGTGTGGGCCCTGCTCGGTCTCTGGAGCTATGCCACACTCTCTCTGTGAAATCTGTTTTTCTTATTTGTTACGTTAAACCTGTTCTCATTCTACTGTGACTCTGCTCTTGAATTCTTTCCTGTGGTAGAGCCAAGAACCTGGTAAGAGGATGGGGTAGGTTGAGGCCCATTATCAGGTCCCCCCAGATCCTCTCCTTTGGTATCAGAAGTAGTGAATATAAACTAATCTTGAAGAGTTTGAAAGTGAAAGGAAAGGGTAAAGATACTTTAAAGATAAAGGGTAGCTTGTAGGAAGCATGATCAAGGAGAAGATGTTTCCTGTTTTTCAAAGGAAGAGGAAGTTTTGAGCTGTACCATGATGTAGTGGCTAAGTTGAGGGGCATTTGAATCTTTCTGCCTGAGTTCAAATTCTGACTCTTTTACTTACTAGCTATGTAGGCTTTTACAAGCTACTTAATTACTCTGTGACTCAGTTTCCTCTCTCTATAATGAGAAAATAGTATTTATATTATAAAAACAATGTGCCCAGTAAATATAACCAATTATAATAATATCATTATCATTGTATGTTTTTAAATAGGAGGAAGTAAAGGGAGAGTTTAATAACAAAAGAAGGGGTAAAGTTGAAGGAGCAACATCCTGGCAGAGCCTGGAGCAGGAGCCAAGGCTGTGGAGGGAGCAGGCATGGGTGCAGATGCCTATGGGACAGGAGCAGGGAGGCAGGGACGGGAGGCCTTAGGGGGACTGACTGGTTGAGGGAAGCAGGTTCAAACCTAGTTGTCTCTTTTCTCAACAAAATAATATGAGCCAAAGCCAGGAATGAGAATGCAATGGAAAGGAAAGAGTTGTGGCTTTAGGAACACAGTAATGCTTGGGAAGTTGCCAAGGTCTATGGAAAGACTGCACACTGCCTACTGGAGCACAGCTCACAAGAAGGGTGACTCATCTTTCGAGGACAGGGTTGAGAGGAGCCAGCCTGCAGGTGACAGGCCTGTAAGACACACTGACATGGTGCAGGGCCAGAGGGTGCTTGTCCGGTGGAGGTGAACATGGGACCACAGGCAGGGGGAAGTGATGCTTGGGTCACTGCTCAGTGAGACTTAGATTTGATGGGGTGGCTGTGTTCACTGGGGAGGGCAGAGGAAGCTGATTCCACAGGCCAGGGCAGGGGACTGGGAGAGAATGGCAATGCAAAGTGCCATGACAGAAAGCTGGTTTTACAGAAAAGATGTTTACTATGATTCAGAAACAAACTTGAAGGGAAACAGCAATATTGTGGTATGTATGAAGACAAAAAGTGGTGAGAGAGGAGGAAGGAGTCGGGTCTGTGTCTGCTTTGCTCCTACACAGTCTTGTTCACAGGCCTGCAAACGCTACCTCTGAAATCTGCTCTGCGTGGCCCTTGTGCTCTGCTTTCTCTAACAGGAGAGTCCTTACAGGGGCTCTCATAGCCTCTCACACTGACACCCTGCTCCAGCCCAGCCAATCTGCCTGGTATCACTTTCTATTTAGTTCCCTAACATTAATTCCGGTCTTTCCTTTACCTCTTTAAAGGGGCATGTCCCAGTGGTGACCACCAAGCCACTGCAGGAAGTGCCCCAGGCTCTCCTGAGCTAGGGCAGTGGGGGGCCTCAGGCCTTGGTCACATCCCCCAACACGTGCAACCAGCCCAGTGCTGACCACCGAGCCACAGCAAGAAGGGCCCCAGGTTCTCAAGCTGTGGTGGTGGGGGGTGAGGGTTTTTGTCACACCCCTATGACATCTGCACCCAGCCCAACAATGACCAAACCACCAATGGAAGCCCCCCGATCTCCCTTGTGGGAATGAGGGGGGTGCCACATGTCTCAACCCCGCCCCTCCTCCTTCCTCCTTCTTCCCATTTCCCCTCTCCCCCTCCCTCCCAACTGCTCTGCAACACCCAAGAATGTTAAAAAAAAAATTAATTGAATCACATTTTCTTTAAAAAAAAAAAATAAAAATAAAATAAAATGAAATGAAATAAAGGGGGCATGGCCCCAGAGTGCACCTCACACTTCTCCCCCATGGTAATGACTTTCCACTCCTGGGACTGTGCCCTGCTTTCCTCGTCACATTTTAGTTATGCACACTCCCCAATGCACCCTGGCTCTTAGCCTCATCCAACGTCTCAGTGGAACCAAAGCACATGTGGCCCCCTGAGCGGATCTCAACCTTTGCTGTCAGGTTTCTTCTCTCTCCATCAGTTTCCTGCCCATGCCTGCGAGCCCCCACAGCAGTTTATCCCCACCTGGGCTTGGGGACCTGTCACTAGTGTTGTGCATACACTGCATATCAGTCTTTGCATGTCTCTCACCCTCCAGTAGACTCCAAGCTATGTGGCATCAGGAACCATGCTTCGAAGGTGTAAAGCAATTTGCAGATGCTGAAACACTGAGCATACATCCGTCCTGCAGCAGGTTGTGGGGACAGCTGGTTATCTGGGGTTACTGCAGCCCCTTGGGTTTATTAATTCCCCAAGTGAAAAGGTTCTGCTAGCATTGAAATTAATTTCCAGAACAGTAACCGAGGAGAGACTAGCATCCAGCTAACTGTGATAATTATCAGTAAAGCTCTGCCCCTAAGTGCTACTCACAGGGCAAGCCCTTTATGCAAGAAACTTTTGCTATCAGATCCAATGAAAACCTGTGGAATGGATTTCTCTCTCACACTGATAATTCTGTGGTCATTGAGAAGCATGTGGTTCCTCCATAAAAATCCTTCTTCAAAAGTTATTTTGTGGTCTGACAGCTAAACTAATGCTTGGTTATTTTAATTTAATTGTACTCAATCAAATTGGACAGGAATCCAGTTTGTTTAAGAACTGGAGGCAATGTCAGGACACTGCCTCATCCTGAATCCTTTAGGTGTGTCCCAGCTGAGGTCTTTGGCCTTCTCAGGAGATGGTGGACGACAGTCACAGTCTTTGTCTTCTTGTTGAGTTATATTCATAATTAAAACAAAGGTACTGCTATAGTGTTTACAAAAATGTTCTTGATTCTGCTAGGAAATACAAGGTCCATGATACAATCATGAATCTGGGACAATTGGCTTTTCCAATCTGGCATTTTATGAAGGTCCCCACTGATGTGGAGAGGGGGACAGTCCCTGTCTCAGGCACAGACTTGACGATTTTTAAGAACATAATACCTTTATTACTTAGCCTACCAGTACTTCAGTAGTTTGTTAATAATTCATTTATTGGTCTGCCTATTCTCTGAAGTGTATGCATTTGGATCTGTCCTCTCTTAAAAAATAAAGTGATAGAAAAAATCCAAATAAACCAAAAGAATATAATCAATGTACACACATTAGAGCTGGGCCCAATATAATTGGAAAGGTTTTTTGCTTGCTTGTTTGCTTACAAAGGGCACTATATTTTCTACATTAAGTTCTAAAACATTCTAAGAAAAACTTTTAAATTATACAAAAAATTAGTATTCTTTCAGAATTTTAGTGCTTTCCATACAGATCTTAAGCCATAATTTTTTTCATAGGCTCTCATCTCATTGCAAATGGTTTCTGCGAAATTATAGTCCAAGGCAGATTTAATTTATACTACTAAAAATATTGAGAATCAGCCATTAAGTATATGCATTTATTTAATTAAATTTGAAACTATATTTGACACCTCAGTGGGAATCACTGTCAAATTTTGATCTCTAGTTTTATTAGGGAATTTATAGTAGGCCTTCTATGTGCCAGGTCCTAAACTAGGCAAAACCCGGGGTACAAAAGTGGGTATAAAAATAGAAAAGAAGTGAGGAGCAACTGCATGATTTCAGAACCCCATATTCATCTGCAATAGAAGTTGGGTGGGTGAGAGGCATGCTCTTTTTGGGGTAAAGAGACTAAGACAATGTTTTGTAAAAATCAAAATAAAATAAAGAATACCTAACGCCCAGATGGGGAAAGGCTGAATTCATTGCTATTTATTAAATAAAAAGCTCATTCATTTAAATTGTTTATTTATTGAGCACTTATTATGTGCCAAACCCTGTTCTAGGTGGCGAGGAGACAGTTCTGAACAAAACAGAACTCCTGACCTTGTGGGAAGAGACTAAAAACAGACCATAAACAAAATAAACCAACAACGCATACAGCATATTGGGTGGTGACACATGCCATTTTTAAAAACTAGAGTGTTCGGGGAAGGAGGAGAGATCAAGCATGCCAGAGCGGGCAGTGGGCTGCAATTTAAGAGGGTGCTCAGGATAGGAATTACTCAGAAGATGATATGCGAGCAAAGATTTGAAAGTGGTAAGGGAGAAGAGGAAAGGTCATTTCAGACCATTCCAGAACACGCCAGGATAGCTGGCAGGTGTATTCTCTGTGCATATGAGGAACAGCAAAGAGGCCAATGATTTCTTTAGGTTTAATTTACAAAGTTTCTCCAAACCACAGATGGACGGGAATGGCAATGAACTATCGAAGCAGATTGCTGAAGTCTTCACAGGTGTGGGCGCGCCTGGTTCTTCTCTCTGGATGAATGCTGTGCATTTGACTTTCTTGTTGACAGTATACCAATGCCACACTTGTCCCTAATGTGCACTGCTATCCCCGTGCTTATTTTACATGTTCATGCCATCAGCCCTCACTATATCCTCTTCTCCTCATCTCCAGCTCAGCACACAGAAAACTCTTCTTTCAGGTCAGAGCTGCAGCTCTGGAATGTGATGGAAGATGACACAAGGACCATCCACCCAGTGCAGATCCATTGGAAACCCAATGACTCTGTGTTGTAAACCTTCCATAATGCAGATCTTCCCGTTCTCTGATGGGCTGTGAAAATTCAGTGGTTTTTCAGTGAGGTCCTGCCTAATTGAACTTCCATGTTCTATGCACAGATTCATAATGCAAATGATGAAGGGATCAGCCACCTCAAACTCGGTCACAAGGCACTAAGTGACACGTGACATTCAGGGTGCAGCTGCTAATGGGGAAGTTGGTCTTTGGTGAGGGTCAGATGAGGATGTGACTTGCTGATCCATGTCAAAGGGACCTGGCGAGTCAGGCAGACTTTTGGCCCATTAAGAGCTGATCTCATTAACTCTGACAGTGTCTCCACTTATTCTCTTGACTTCTCTTTTTGGAAGGCCAAGGGTTGTTAGGAGGAGTTGAGAAGAGTGTGCTAAATGATGTGGTTTCTGCTACATGGCTTTTCTGTGGGGTCAAATATGTTAAAGTGGTAATGATAAATGCATTTGTGCACTTTAACATAAAAAAAAAACCCACAAAAAACAAAAAACAAACAACAAACAAAACCCCAGCTCAGTACTGCGGCACTGGAACAATGTTATTTTCCAGCATTAGGTAGGGTCTCTATGTAAATGGAAGAGATTTCTCCTTCACTAAGCTTTGCAATGGGCACAGCAGGAATCCAAAACTGAAATTCCCATGGTAATGAGACCTAAATCAGAGATCTGTAAACGTTTTCTGTAGAGGGCAGGATAGTAACTATTTTAGGCTTTTTGGGTTACACACAGTCTCTGTCACGTCACATTTTCTTCTTTTAAAATGTAAGAACTATTCTCAACTCTAAGTTTGTATGTGAGATCTGGTCCACAGGCTGTATAGTTTGCTGACCTCTACTTGAAAGGAGGTTAGGAACGATGGCTAATGGAAGGCAACCTAAAGGGTAACTGCAACATAGTTAACTCCGTCTGGCTGCTGCCAAGCAGGAACTCAAGAGCAAATAAAAATGTACATTTTGATCTGAAATGTCCAGGTTTAAAATATTGACACCTGATGCAAAAGTCTTGCACAACATTAGGCAGACCCAAACCAAACAGATCTGCAGGTTTAATCCGCTGTGGGCTGGTTCATGACCTGGGACGTGCCCCATTTCAGCAAGACGGGATTCGGGAACCTCAGGCTCAGGTGCTTCCCACAGTTGGCAGATGGGGATCTGAAGGGTGGGTCTTATTCCTTTGTCTTTCTTCAATCTTCCAGCCCTACCCTTTTGCCTTTGTCTACTTTTCTTTATGATGCCTTTGTCTTAGTCCTTTTGAGCTTCTATGATAAGAAACACTAAACTGGTGGCTTATAAACGAGAAATTTATTTCTTTCAGAAATTTATTCCTATAGGCTGGAAAGTCCAAGATCAAGACACCAGCAGATTTGGTGTCCGGTGAGGGCTCCCTCTTCTGGTTCACAGATAGTACCTTCTCCCCAAGTCCTCACATGGTAGAAGGAGCAAGCGAGCTCCACTGGCTCTATTTTACAAGGGCATTAATTTTATTCACGAGGGTGGAGCCTTTATGAGGTAAGTAGGTCATAAAGGCTGGGAATTAGGTTTCAACATATGAATTTTGGAGGGACACAAACATATAGACTATAGCATCCTTTAAAATCTCAGTGTGGGTTTAACTCCCAGCATATGTTCTCGCCCCACACACTGCTTATTGTTAGGCCCATTCTAAAGACAATCCTTTGAGAAACGTTTATAAGTATTTATCCCACACATACTGAGCAATCTCCCTTATTTCAGACACACACAAGGGATAGAAATACGAGGAGCGTATAGCCCCTCATGCCAGAGACTTGGGCAGTACATTATGGTAAAAATGAGGGGATCTACAGATTCCAGAAGCTTCCATCTGAGGATTCTCACGGCTTGAAGGATGATCTTTTATTTAGGGGGAAAAGAAACAGTAACAATGAGGAAAGGTCATCTCAAGATGGCTATATCTCCTAAAAAGATGGGCCTTTGGGCCCTCTTCCAGCCACTGCCAGTGACTCTACTTAGGGTGTCTAAAATGACTTTTTCATTTCAGTCGTGTAAACCTATGCAGCAAGACAAAGACAGGTTCTATTTTGTACTTTCCTTTGCTAGAGGCTGTTCTCTTCCTTGCATTTTACCTTAGCTCATCTGCATACGAAATGAGAGCAGCCATTTGGGCTGCTACAGCCTGCACCCAGGTAAAATCCAAAAGACTGGCCCAGGAGCCAGCAAGGCAGCAGCTTCATCGGTCTGCAGAGATGCCAGGCAGCTGCCCTGCAGACCGGCACCCTGGCGGCTGTTCACCTGGCCTCCTGGCTGTGAGAGATGCTGCCATGGCAACATCCAGCTGCACGGAGGACACAGGAAACGAAAGGAAAAGCCACAGCAGCAGCATTAATGGTGGCAATCAGAACAGCAGCTGCAAAATCACTCCTGGAAAAACGTGGTTGCCCTAAGAAGTTGTCAAGATGGGGCAGGATCAGAAAGGGGGTGAAGAGGAAAGGAGAAGGTTGAGCAGGGAGTCAAAGGTTGCATCTTGGGTTAAAGGATGGGGGCAGTTTATTCTCCCACATAATGAAATCCCAGGAAGTTAGTGGGTTGTTTAAATAAATTTTATAAGATTCTGTTTTTGCAAGAGCATCTTAACACTCATTTTCCAGTTATTTCTGAGACATGCAAAGTACATGTAGAACATGGAATTGCTTCTGCAAATGACCAAATGTATGTGTGTGAGGAGAAGAAAGGCACTGTCATGTGCTTTGGCAGATGACAAATAAGGAAGAGAGTATCCAAGCATCAGAGATGACTCACCCCCAACACTTAAGCATAAAGGCATTCAGTCACCCACTCCTGAAACAGTTTTCAAAAACTAATGTCTTCCAGCATTGAGAAATGGGCACTCCTCGGTAGGTCAGGAAAAATTGTACATTTTAACCTATTCTCTTGAGGGCTATATTGACTACACTTATCAACAGAATTAAAATGTTACATTTGATTTGACTCAGCAATTCTACTTCTTGGAATTTAACATAAAAACATCTTAGAAATGGTAAAAGATATACCACAAGGATGTTCATTACAGTGGTTTATACTAATAAAAACTTGAAAATAAGTGACATGTCTAACGATACTGGGTCTGTTAAATAAATGGTGGGAGATGCCATTACAAATTGTAGAAAAGTATTTAAAAGATACATGTACAAACTCAATGTTAATAAGGTAACCGAGAAGGAGATGGTGGGTAGCAAGTCGGGAATGACCCCAGTGAGAGCTGAAACAAGTGTCCAGTTGACTCTTAGTCACGGGGGATGATGATTACTTTACTCTTGGTGATGGAAATGAGGATCTGAGATAAGCTTCCACCTGCACCACAACAGGGAGTGGCTGATCAGCTCTGATTGCTGGAAGGAAAAGAAAAGGTAGGTTTGGAGCTGGACACTCCTTTCCCTCCAAGAAATGAGACAGGCGTTAGCTTCTTACCTTTTCCCCTCAGAGTAGACCAAAGGCATGACTTCCTCCTCTCCTGCTAGGAGGTAAGCTGACAATCAGCATCCTGTGACCACTGCCTGATTGCTCAGTCCTCTACAAACCAGCAATGTCATGCCGGTAACCAACCACATGTAGACCACAGTGTTAAGGGGTGCGTGTACACTTGTGCATGTGCACATATCGTGGCTCAGCGTGCATACACATGTGTGTGAGTAATGAAACAGGTTAAAACATGATTTAGCAGGTTGTAGGAGCAGGTTCCAAGTTAGCTCTAGGTGAGAGGATGATGGAAGCTGTTTTGCCTTCTTCAAAAATCCTTATTTCGATCTCCTAAATTTTCAGTGCTGAATATGAAATACTTTGTAACAGGAGGAAGAGCAATAAAACTTATTATAAAGATATGATACTATTATAAAAATATTATTAACATTAAAAAAATGTTTCTCATCAGGAATGTTTCTACTGAATATTTTTTCTAGCTAATAAAAAAATCTGTACCCCCCCTTTCTTCCCCCATGAAGAAGGCACTCGTGCCGTTAGCTAAGTGTTCTTTGTTCATTCCACACTAGACCTCACGGGTCTCAGGCAAGAAATGCCCGCATGGTTCTATTATCAACCTGGGTTCCATGCATCCAAGCAAAGGAGTTGTAAAGTACTGTGACTCTTTGAATCTGGCCAAGTCGCTAGCTTCGTGTGTCTTTAAGTCTTGGATATGAGAACCTGGCACTGAGTCCTACTGAGGAGCAGTGCCTTCCAAGCGGGAGGCAGGGCACTGCCTGTGATTTCTGCCAGCTCAGCCCTGGGGGGCAGCACCGAAGCCCCCCACAAGAGCCCACCTTACCTGCCTCATCTGCCGTGATGGTGAGCTCGTTGCTGGGCTCGCTCTTGCCAATCCGGTTCTTGGCGTACATGCGGATGCTGTAGGTGGAGGAAGGGTGGATATCAATGATGGTGGCCGAGTTCAGCTGAGGGGAAACATCTTTGGTTCTCTGAGCAGAATCCCAGGAGTCTTTGGGGTTTTGTTTTTCAAAAAAGAAGAGATAGAGATGTTGAGTTTTTTCCCTCTGCTTTTGAAAGTTCACAAGTAGGAATTTAAAAAAAAAAAAGAAAGGAGAGAAAGAAAAATGACAGCCAAAGTGAATTCTCAATGCAATGTTCACTGTTTTCCAGCAGAGTTGGCCATCAGAGGGGACATGACATCACACACTCATTATCCACACTGTGGGGACAAGGGGCAGTGGGCAAGCCGAGTGAGCACAGCACAGTGACAGGGAGATCATGGAACAGAAATACAGCTGGTGGGACTGTGCCAGTGGAGTGGGAAACAGCTGCTTGTACCCGTTGTGCAGGACAATAAAGCCAGTATGGTATGGACATTCCCCACTCCCCCGACATCCCTAGCTCCTTTCTTCCCCAAACAGAAATGATAAAAATGAAATAATCCCATACAAACCAATCTCTATTTCCAGTATAAACACTGTTTACCAAGCATATTTCTCAACTTTAATTTTTAAATCATTTAGTCTCAAATCATTATTTTTCAACCACAGCTAGTTTTAACAATAGCACCTGTGTGAAGTTATTGACTCTGTGACAATTTGTACCTGGTGACTTTAGGGTTTCAACAAAGGATGAGGATCTCAGTAAAGGGTTCTTATATCAATAGAATCTGGGAAGTTGCAGATTGGGGACAGGTGGTGAAAAGCTAGTGTTGCTTGTAGAACAAAGAAGCCCTGAGACAGTGGATGGAGATGTTGCTGACGTACACCACCCTCCCCAGTGTCCTTGTCTGTGGTGCTGTCACACTTGCAAGTCTCTAAAGGGTATTCTGTGTTTCCTACTGGGTTCTAAGCCCCATGAGGGCAGAGGCCACAGTCACCCTACTCAGTCCTGTATCCCTGGTGCTAGCACAGTGCCCGGCACATAGCAGACAAACCATAAACGTGTGGTTAATAGACAAATAGGTAAATGGCAAGTGCACGGACCTCTGAGTCTTGGGAACGGTGCCACCACCGTGTCATCTTAGTGATGTTGAGGAAGCTGCTCTGTCCAGAAGTGAACAAAAAATGCAAGGCACTTTCTGGACTTGAAGAAAAAAATATGCAGCTTAAAGAGAGCTTTCGAATGCTCTAACTTCTCAGGCAAAGAAGCATAATAGAAACCGACAATTAATATTGCATATAAAAGAAAAAGCATCTTTTGAGTCAAGAAGAGCAGAGATGGTGGCATGTCATGGAAGAGAATATGTGGCAAAAATATCAGATGCTGGAAGGGAAGAAGAATGTGGTTCAACAGATTCAACAGATTTCAGTGATGGAATGACACAGAATCACGATCTTCGTCCCTCAGAGAGAAAGCTGGGCCTTCTGGAGAAGACACTGGGGACAGTGGGAAGAACTCCAGGCACTGTGGGACACAGAGACAGACACTTGCTAAGTAGCCCCAGGAGGAAGTGGGCGCTGTGGGGAGTGATGGCTCTGCCCAGGAATACAGAGGTTTCTGGAACTGAAAAGGCCAGAGAAGACACCACCGTCTTCCCTGGAGAATGTGTCTGGAGGTGATTGAGAGCCGGAAGAGGGAGGGGACAGCCCCCCCGTCAGTCTAGTTGCTGGGACCCCCAGCATCCATCCACTGCAGTTTCTTTTAACCCAGTCCACACCTCCTCAGTATAGTACCCTTGTTACATAATCTCCCAGTGTGACGTGTAAACCCTCCTTGAAGGTACACTTGCTTTCTGCCTCTAAAAACCACCCTCCACTCTCTTCACTGGGCCAGAAGACCTGTTGTGAATCCCCACAGCAATCCCATCCCTGTCCCCCATCCATAGCCTTGCCCCAACATCCCCATTCACACCTGCCGCCTTGGCTCTGGGATTCCCATGTGTACGTTTCTCTCGCGATGTACTCCTAACAGTCCTTTCATTGTGTTCAATGTACATTCTTACTGGTTCTATGTGTATTTCAGTCTGCAATTTCATCTTCCTATCAAGGCACTGTGTTAGGCATTTTACAAAGGTGACTTCTGCAGTCCCTAAATCCATGGGCACACTGGGAACACCTTGGAACTTTTTGACAACTGTGTTTTCAGACCTACTAAATCAGAATCTCTGGGGAATGGTGCCTAGAAACCTGTGCTTTTAAAAAGCTTCACTGTCCAGGTCATTCTGATAGACAGCTAAAGTTTGGACAAAGTGTTTTATTTGATTGAATCCTTAAATGTCCTGTTGAGGTAGGGGTTTTTATTTTCATTGTGGAGGTCAAGAAACTCAGGCCCTGTCACATAGCTGATAAGAAGTGGGACTGGGATTTGATCTCACCTGTGTTATCCCCAAGCTCAAGGTCATTTTCCTATAGCAAATGACCTTCACATATTCTCTGAGGACAACTAATGAGACTGGAGTTCAATCTTTCCAGACACCTGCGGAAAGTCTCCTATGCTTAGAGGAAGACCTTGTGACAAGCCACGACTTGGCTTACTGGTGAGAAGGTGCCATGAGGAGAAACAGTTCGGTCACATACCAGGGAGGGGAACTTCGGCCAAGAATTATTGTAACACCTGCGGGTTCTCAGGAAGAGCAGGAGGGCTGTACAAGGTCACACCAGTAGCCCGCCTTAGAAAGGAGCTGTCAGAAGCATTCATTGAAAAAGAAGGGAGGATTCCGTGGCTGCTCCAGAGGGACCAGTGGTAGAAGAGACCAGGGAAGTTCAGAGTCCCACACCTGCCTCTGCAATTCCCATGAGGAGCCCACGTGCTTGTTCTGGGTGCTCGCTGGGAGCTCAGGAGGTTAGATGCCCCAAGTCTGGAAGACGGCAGATCATCAAGGACAAATGTAAGAGGGTGAACTTGGTCTGCAGAAGGGCTGTTAGAGGCCAAGGACCAGAATGACTGAGGGTGACTGATAGTTCTGGAGACAGAATTACAAAAAAGGCTGAAAAATTAAGAGTTAGTGCAGAGAAAGACCAGGCCCACTGCACTGGCTAACAGGAGGGAGGCAGATGGAGACAGGAGCCCCTTTCACTCTGTCTTCTTCTCCATCAAGGATAATAGTCCTTGTGTATAATTAAAATGGGGTCAGGAAGCCTGAGAGAGGAGAAGGGCATGAAGAGACATCCACCCACCTGCTAAAGAGAGTTTGTACTTCCTGGCCTGGATGGTTACATTCCAGGACACGAGGGAGCTTTTCAAGGGACTGAAGCCCATTCAAAGATCTGTGAGGCATGTGGAGAGGGGAGAGGTACCAGGAGACCGGACATGGGGACGTGGCTGGCGGTGTTCCAAAGAAGGGGAGGGAAGGAGTTGGGTGTAACAGACTACAGGCTGATGAGCCAGAGTGTCACCAGGACCGATGCTGGAAGGGATTGTTAAAGGGGCTCTTGGTGTCACATAGAGGAGAAGCTGTGGTCACTAGGAACCAGGTAATGTAGTAACCAACGCAACCCGTGCAATTGCAGAATAGGAAGAGAAGGAGAATATTTAGAACGAGGGCGGCATACCTCCACCATGTTTGTGCCTGGTTAGACAACACCTCGGGTATCGCCACTGGGCATGGCCAGGGTGGGAGGGTCAGGAGACGGCTGCAGGAGATACCAGTAAAGGGTCTTGGGAATTTTAATTTTTCCTAGCAAACCAAGGGGAGTCATCTGTCTTCAAATCCTGAAGGGGTATCTTTTGGCCAAAGCATTTAAAGGTGGGAAGAGGGCCAGGAAGGTCTATTTTGGTGTAATAAATGTAAGAACTTGTAGTAGTCACAGGACAGGCCAAAGACAGGACTGTGCTTCCTCATGACTAGTGAGTTCCTGTTTCTGGGATTGTTCAAACACAGACTGAAAGGTCACTTGCAGGAGCTCTCTTTGTTAAGAACGTGAAGTGCTTTAATACACCAATAATATATTGTTTAGCAAATTAACAAGAGGTAGTGGAAAGCATCTTTTGGGGATGATTCCCTTCATTGCCTAAAACAGTATTTGAGAGTCAAGAATTCACTTAATGTTCATGATGAGTCTAGTACGTACACCAGGCAGTGCGTATGGTGCAGGGACATAGTGCAGGGCTTGCCAGATGCAGTCCCTGCCCTCAGGGGTCACCAGGGCCCTCCTTGGGGATGGGGAGCTTCCCAGTAGGGGGCAGGTATTAAATAAACAGTCAGAGGCCCACCAAGTGTTCCAAACATACAGGGTGCTATAAGTAGAGAAGGGGAGTGGGTAGTCAGGGAAGGCTTCCTGGAAGAAGTGGCATTTAAGCTATGATTTGAAGGATCAGTTTTCCATGTACTCAGCCTATAAATTGTACTCACATAAATTATGGTTATACTTTTTATACACCAAAAACTTATTGAGGAAGCAAGTAATACATGAAAATGCCAACTAACACACCTCTTATAGCACTGAGTACAGTTGTTATCTGCTGTCAGAATAGCTCCTTCCTCCCAGGTCATTCACACTAAAAGTGATGGAGGTATGGGGAGGCCCTGGTGGAGACCTTGGCCATGGGGCTGAACCTGCCTGTCCCATGGGCTTTTCCAAAATGACTCTCCTGGGCTCATTCCCACCCTTAAACTGCCTTGCTCCAGGGCTGCATAAACATCTTCGCCACACAGTTGTTCCTTTCTCTGGTTGCTGGTAGAGTGTGAAAGATAGAAAAATATCCCTCAGTCCTGACTCTACTCAGCTTTATAGATAAGGAGCTTTCTTATTTTGGTTATGTAGAACCTGAGAAATTTGTACATTTAAAGACACTGTTGGTAATAAAGATGATTCCTGAATGATTTCAATGGCATGTAAATTAAGCGCAGCAAATATTTACTGCACAATCTACATGTCAGCCATTGTGCTAGGTGCTTGGGATCTAGGCAAAATCAGAGCCCTGTCTTTGGGAAGCTTATGAGACCGTGGGGAGATAAGTGAGGATTTTTGAAGGGTGGACAAGTAGTTTAACTAACACAGGTGGTTATAGAGGTATTTTACTTGTAAGCATTTTCGTACATGATTGAGCAACATGAAAAGCGACCACTTATTAGATGATGACTGTGCAGTCAGTGGGTTAATTGTTTTATGTATTCTCTTCCTAAAGAGTTTCTGCCAAATGTCCATTGAGGGCCTTTCATGTTGGGGGCAGAGTGAGGTTTTGGAGAAATGGGCTGGGGGAAA
The DNA here is from genome assembly GCF_027409185.1 of Cynocephalus volans. Taxonomy (NCBI): domain Eukaryota; kingdom Metazoa; phylum Chordata; class Mammalia; order Dermoptera; family Cynocephalidae; genus Cynocephalus; species Cynocephalus volans. The sequence goes on from NC_084460.1 coordinate 186,841,092, forward strand.
ATAGACCTTCCAGGCACAGGGTGTGGAATATACTAAAAAGCATATGTACTTCACAGGGCCTGGTTTTCCAAAGCCTTGCAGTTTCAAATATTGACCTTGCGGAGGACTGGAAATTTTCCTCAGGCTATAAAGTCTCTGTTGCAAGATAAGAATTGTGGCACAGCAAGGTTGCTGGCTCAAAGATGGATTAGTTACTGCTTGATATGTGTAGATACTGGAAAATTTCTGGAGGGAGAAGGAATGTTTGCTAAGATCAAGCTGTTGTTGATAGGACCACTTAATTGTCTACTGGAATGTCATCTGGCTTGTTTCACTGAAAGTTAACAGCGTATATTGTTAAACTATAATCCCACCTATGTTCTCTTCCTGTAACTTCCTGGTCTGGAAAATAAATGCGGGAAGAGAACCCCAACTCAGGGTTAATTTCCTGAGGAAGGATTGCCTCTTGCTGGAGGTTCCCAGGGAAGTTAACCACTTTGGGGCTTCTCACTGCTCAGAAGAGATGAGCTTTGAGTAATCCTTTGCATCTCCATCACCCAGGGGAAGTGGGGTAACAAATCTGTGGGGGGCAAAACAACACAAAACAACAGGGAGTCCCAAGGAGCTTCCAGTCTGGTTGAGATGAGATACATTTATCAGTACATTAATCAATAACCACAGGGACAGGTATATGACAAGATGTAATGGCACCTGCCAAGTATAAAAGGGAGAGGAAGTCATGTGAGCACATGCAAAGTGGGATCTAAGGACAGGTGGTGACCGTGTGGTCCAGGGAAGGGCGGCCTTCCAGCCAGAGGGCAGCCTGTGGCTTGGGAGGGCTCCTCTCCCCAGCCCTTGGAGGTAGATGTGGTGGTGTCCCACTTCACAGATGAGAGAGGCAGAAGGCACCCAGCTGGTAGGACACAGGCCCTGCAGCAGATCTGGCACAGGCTGGACCCCAAACCCCCTTCCTGAGCCATGGATGTCCCCAGCATCTGGCAGTGGCTGGTCCTCCCTGAAGACAGCAGAGGCACCAGGCTGCTCCACTACAAGAGGCTCCCTGTGTGCTCCAGTGCCAAAGGGCATGGGCGGCATGCAGCCCTTCGGCTTGGTGTGCGTACCCCTTGTTCTTGGTCTCTAGCTGTGGCTCTGAGGCAGTGAGCTCAGCCACCTGTCTTTCTCACTGGCATTTCCAATCTAGCAAGTCTTGGACACTAGTTCTCCAACTACTACTCCTGATCGGATCCATCTTCTTTCTAACCCCCAAATTCTACTTTCCCAAATTCCTTATTAGGCACACTGTGGCATCTCTGTGGTCCCACCTTACACCACCATCTGGTCTGTCCCCATATGAAATATTTCCTCTCTCCTGACCTGCCTTTTCCAGCTGCCTTGAGCTTGATTTTTTACTACAGCTTCAGATCAAAGGGTACTAAATTGGTCACCATGTGCATCTCTAGTAATGCACAGTGCCCAGAAAGTGAAAAATAAGGCTGCTTTGTGGCCACTAAGAATTTTACTAACCCTTCTCACCCTGACGGGTCTCTAATTCCTCATCTCTTTTATGAGACACAGTAAAAATTTTGACTAGAAGCCACGGCAGTAATATTCTACCCTCAGCTTGAAGGATCATAAAGTTCAAAATGGCCCTGGCAGTGTCCCTTTGTGGTCAGCCATAGCACACCTGCAGTGGCCCGGCCTGGTGGAGCACTCTGGGTGCAGCAGAAGGCTGTGGCACTGCAGGGGGTGGCTGCAGAGTGAGCAGCAGCTCTGCTTTCTCTGCACAAACCATCACCGCACAGCTCCCAGACACACACCAGCCAGGAACTGCATTGCCCAACGTGCCACACACAGGTCATAGGACTTGGGCTCCCATGCACTCACGCCCCTGGGGACAGGGAGGCGAAGAGGAGCAGGCAAGGTAGAAAAGGTGGCACCAGGGGCCTGGCTCTGTGGGCAGCTGCCTGCTTGCCAGTGCATGGCCGGAACGGTGGAGAGGCCAGAGGGAAGCAAGACCAAGGTCCTGGCGGGCTCAAAAGGAAAGAGCAGAGCTTGATGCAAAACTCCATCCACTCCCACTGGGGGAAGCCCAGAGGGACTTCATGCAAGAAAGTAGCCCGACTGCCAGAAAATGCTCCCGTGAGTCGAGATGTGTTCTCACAGGTAAAGAGAATACAGAAGAAGAAAAATAAAGGATTTTTCAAAGTGGAAACAGAGCTGGAGAAAATAAAGGACTTACCTGATTTGTTTTTGCATTCAATATCATAGCCCGTGATGGGGCTGTTTCCATCAAACCCCATGGTCCACCTGAGCGTGATTGTGCGTGCTTTGACGTCTTTGATCTCAATTTCGGGAGGGTCTGGCGGCTCTGTGCCATCAACAGAAAGACCCCACATTAGTGAAGACAGAGGTCAGACATGTAAAACTCCTGGAAACGCTGACTATGACTCACAAATGACTTGTTAGTATTAGACAATGACAGATGCTTTTTGGGGGAAGCAATTTTTTTTCTTGATCATATTTAGGGAGGAGAAATTCCATTTTTCCAAGACTTCCAACTTTCATGGCACTTGCACAACTGGGCCAAACCTGGAGCATATAAATGTCACTATGCTAGTTTGGACCTCTAACTCAAAACATATTTTGGCACCATATGTTAAACTTCCTTTTTCATTCTGATCGTCTGCAATATGGATTCTTTGAATTGAGCAAAGAAAGTGGACCACTGAGCTGTTGTGCACTCGGCAAGAGTACCATTGCCTTGTCATTTGACTCAAGTCCCTTAAGAGCTTTGCTCCCTGTGTTTTGGGGCTGCATTTTGCATAGTATAGTCACAGGCACCGCAAAATACCATGGGTGCACTGACTTTGTACATGTTCAAACTTTTCTGAGAATTAGGAAATGTTACACTGCAGGCTGAGGCCATGCAGACGCAAAAGCTGGACACACGCTTCCTGTCCTGCAATGACTGTATCCTATGACTGTATCCAATGACTGTATGTGTCTTCTTCCTACCTTGCACTGTGAGTTGAATTATTCCACGGTCCTCCCCGTAAGAATTGATTGCATGGCAGGAGAAGAAGCCAGAATCTTCTCTCACAGTTGGCAAAATCTATGTGTAAAACAGAAAGAAATTCATCTCATTTGGTTGTGTGGAGCTGGAGAAAAACCGAAGTAGCTTTTGGCTGTAAAATTCCCTCTCTGCTCATTCACCCCTCCTGCCATTCCCAGCATGCATATATACACGCTCACAAACACAGACACACACACTCATCCCCCCACACATTCATTCACTCACACACACACAACTCTCGCATGTACCCTCTGGGGGCAAATTGTTCCAGTGCAATTATAAATGTGCACGTGGATAGGTCCAATGTATATTATCTGCGTCAACTGCCAGCTCGTTAGAATGGATGTGTCATTTATGTAGGATGTCATGGTCAGGTCGATGTATATTCCACATATACATTTTTTCCCCTCATGGTATGCCTTTAGAACATCCAGAGCAACTGTCCCTAAAGAAACCAATGTACACATATTGCAGTCAGGTGGCCCAGCACAGCTCTCATCAGAGTTCTGCTCTAGCAGGGCTCCAGGACTGGACCCATGTGAGAGGACTGATATAAGTGTTTGAAACACAGGGCTTCCCCACCCCCAATTCCCCCTCCCCTCAATAATAAAAGCATCTTTTAGGTAACTAACAATAGTGCTAAAAAAAGAGAGAGAATACAACTTTTTTCTAGCTTTTGTGATCTTTTATAAATGACAGATGTTTTTTCATTTTTACATTGGACTTTTCCAAAGAAGCGAAATATTTTTCATTATAATATGTTTTGTCTCAAAGCTCATCACATATTTTTATGGGAGGTTAAAACACGCACATGGTATAGGCTGTCATCCCTGCAGGATTAACTTCCAGTAAAGACTCCTATTCCTCACTTTAGTTTTTTATTACAGTTGGGTTTCCTGTCATGTTCATAGTAATTCTATTCTTCATAGCACTTACCATAAAGTGCTATTTTTGAAGGTTGTTCAGTAGCTTCACTGTATGAAGGGGAGGTAAACGGCACTTCATGAATAAGTCCCAAAAGATTACTTGCTGTTTATCATCTGCATGACCCATTTGTGTAAGAGGACATGCTTATTTTTCCATTCTAAAGTAAAGTTAGATTCCATTCTATTGTATTCATCATGCTTTTACCTGCAGAGTAGAAATCACCTCCTCCCCCACCTCCTTGGTAGACACAAGATATCGAGCCATTTCGGGGTTAATGATCCGGTCCTCCTTCTCCCAGCGGACGATAATGGGCTTCTCCCCATGGGCTGTGCAGCTCACCTCCTTCTTTTGACCCTGCGTGGCCAGGGTAGTATTTGGGTAGGATGTTATCATTGCAGGAACTGAAAAACCAAAAGGGACACAACTTACTCAGCAAAGCAGAGCTCTTGATTTTCCCCACCACAATACTCAGGGAAGTCGTGCTCAAAGAGATCCTTCTTTAAAATAAAATTAATTCAAGAAACTTCTGAGCAAGAATCATGAGCAAACTGAAGGGAAGGTGGCAAAAAAATGAAACTCGACAAATGAGCCCCAGGCAGACATGGCCAGGTGGCTTTCTCCTCGTGGGATGCCGTTGTCTTCCAGTCCTGTCGAGAGCACTCGGGGGAATGGGACATGACCTGTGTCCCCCAGAACCCACAGGAAAATGCTTTTACTTGCTCATTAGCCTAGAAGAGAATAAACATTAGGAATTGTGCTCTTCTCTCTATAATCGTCCACATTTCTAACTCACATTTTCAGCAATGGACATGAGACCTTCATTATTATTCAACTTAGGTGGAGTCCTTGCTGTTGCCAACCAGGCACAGTCATTGCTTCTCACTCTCCCCATCTCCTCCGGTGTTATAAACCTTGCAAACCTTTATCAGTGATTTGGAGACCTCAAAACTGTCCTTTTTCCGTAACCCACAGCAGAGAATCTCATCTGCAGTTTACTGAGAAAATGGAAAACTTTATTTGTAAAACTTCTCAAATTCTCTTTCACCACCTCAAAATTAATACTTAGACTTCTATTGTGGGCAACGGATGACAAAAGACCCCACCTCCATTCCACAACCCACCTAGAAATTCTGGGCAGCATATAGTAAATACTTTTTTTAAAAAAAATTTATTTTCTCGATATACATTGTGGCTGATTATTGCTCCCCATCAGCAAAACCTCCCTCCCTTCTCCCTCCCCCCTCCCCCCCAACAATGTCCTTTCTGTTTGCTTGTCGTTTCAACTTCAAGTAATTGTGGTTGTTATATCTTCTCCACCCCCCCCCCGGTTTTGTGTGTGTGTGTGTGTGTGTGTGTGTGTGTGTGTGTGTGAATTTATATATTAATTTTTAGCTCCCACCAATAAGTGAGAACGTGGTATTTCTCTTTCTGTGCCTGACTTGTTTCACTTAATATAATTCTCTCGAGGTCCATCCATGTTGTTGCAAATGGCAGTATTTCATTCGTTTTTATAGCTGAGTAGTATTCCATTGTGTAGATGTACCACATTTTCCGTATCCACTCATCTGATGATGGGCATTTGGGCTGGTTCCAGCTCTTGGCTATTGTAAAGAGTGCTGTGATGAACATTGGGGAACAGGTATACCTTCGACTTGATGATTTCCATTCCTCTGGGTATATTCCCAACAGTGGGATGGCTGGGTCGTATGGTAGATCTATCTGCAGTTGTTTGAGGAAACTCCATACCATTTTCCATAGAGGCTGCACCATTTTGCAGTCCCACCAACAATGTATGAGAGTTCCTTTTTCTCCGCAGCCTCGCCAGCATTTATCATTCAGAGTCTTTTGGATTTTAGCCATCCTAACTGGGGTTAGGTGGTATCTCAGTGTGGTTTTGATTTGCATTTCCCGGATGCTGAGTGATGTTGAGCATTTTTTCATATGTCTGTTGGCCATTTGTATATCTTCCTTAGAGAAATGCCTACTTAGCTCTTTTGCCCATTTTTTAATTGGGTTGCTTGTTTTCTTCTTGTAAAGTTGTTGGAGTTCCTTGTATATTCTGGATATTAATCCTTTGTCAGATGTATCTTTTGCAAATATTTTCTCCCACTCTGTTGGTTGTCTTTTAACTCTGTTAATTGTTTCTTTTGCTGTGCAGAAGCTTTTTAGTTTGATATAATCCCATTTGTTTATTTTTCCTTTGGTTGCCCGTGCTTTTGGGGTCGTGTTCATGAAGTCTGTGTCCAGTCCTATTTCCTGAAGTGTTTCTCCTAAGTTTTCTTTAAGAAGTTTTATTGTTTCAGGGTGTATATTTAAATCCTTAATCCATTTTGAGTTGATTTTAGTATACAGTGAGAGGTATGGATCTAGTTTCATTCTCCTGCATATGGATATCCAGTTATCCCAGCACCATTTGCTGAAGAGGCAGTCCCTTGCCCATTGAATAGGCTTGGTGCCTTTGTCAAAGATCAGATGGCAGTAAGTGTGTGGGTTGATTTCTGGATTCTCTATTCTATTCTATTGGTCAGTGTGTCTGTTTTTATGCCAGTACCATACTGTTTAGGTTATTATAGCTTTGTAGTATAGCTTAAAGTCCAGTAGTGTTATGCCTCCAGCTTTATTTTTTTTGCTCAGCATTGCTTTGGCTATGCGTGGTCTTTTATTGTTCCATATAAATGACTGGATAGTTTTTTCCATTTCTGAGAAAAATGTCTTTGGAATTTTGATGGGGATTGCATTGAATTTGTATATCACTTTAGGTAGTATGGACATTTTCACTATGTAGATCCTTCCAATCCAAGAGCATGGGATATCTTTCCATCTTCTTGTATCCTCTCTAATTTCTCTCAACAGTGGCTTGTAGTTCTCATTATAGAGATTTTTCACCTCTTTGGTTAACTCAATTCCTAAGTATTTTATTTCTTTGGTAGCTATTGTAAATTGGCAGGCTTTCTTGATTTCTCGTTCTGCATGTTCAATATTGGAGAAAAGAAATGCTACTGATTTTTGTGTGTTGATTTTGTATCCTGCTACTGTGCTGAAATCATTTATCAATTCCAGCAGTTTTTTTGTAGAGGTTTTAGGCTGTTCGATATATAGGATCATGTCATCTGCAAACAGGGACAGTTTGACTTCATCTTTTCCAATATGGATGCCCTTTATTTCCTTCTCTTCTCTGATTGCTCTGGCTAGTACTTCCAACACTATGTTGAATAGGAGTGGTGAGAGTGGGCATCCTTGTCTAGTTCCTGTTATTAAAGGAAAAGCTTTCAGCTTTTCCCCATTCAGGATGATATTGGCAGTGGGTTTGGTATATATGGCTTTAATTATGTTGAGATACTTTCCCTCTATATCTAACTTATAGAGGGTCTTTGTCAAGAATGAGTGCTGAACTTTATCAAATGCTTTTTCAGCATCTATAGAGATGATCATATGGTCCTTGTGTTTGAGTTTATTAATATGGTGTATCACATTTATTGATTTGCGTATGTTGAACCAACCTTGCATCCCTGGAATGAATCCCACTTGATCGTGATGAATAATTTTTCGTATGTGTTGCTGTATTCTGTTTGCTAATATTTTAGTGAGGATTTTTGAGTCTATATTCATCAAGGATATTGGCCTGTAGTTTTCTTTTTTGGTTATATCTTTACCTGGTTTTGGTATCAGGATGATGTTTGCTTCATAGAATGAGTTTGGGAGATTTGCGTCCGTTTCAATCTTTTGGAATAGTTTGTAAAGAATCGGTGTCAATTCCTCTTTGAATGTTTGGTAAAATTCTGCTGTGAATCCATCTGGTCCTGGGCTTTTCTTTGTTGGGAGCCTTCTGATAACAGCTTCAATCTCCTTTATTGTTATTGGTCTGTTCAAATTTTCTACGTCTTCACGGTTCAGTTTTGGGAGCTTGTGTGTGTCCAGAAATTTATCCATTTCCTCCAGATTTTCAAATTTGTTGGCGTATAGTTGTTTATAGTAGTCTCGAATGATTCCTTGTATTTCAGATGAATCAGTTGTAATATAGCCTTTTTCATTTCTAATTTTGGTTATTTGAGTCTTCTTTCTTCTTTTTTTGTTAGCCATGCTAATTGTTTGTCAATTTTATTTATCTTTTCAAAAAGCCAACTTTTTGATTTGTTGATCTTTTGAATTGTTTTTTGGTTTTCAATTTCATTTAGTTCTGCTCTGATCTTAATGATTTCTTTCCTTCGGCTAACTTTAGGTTTGGATTGTTCTTGTTTTTCTAGTTCTTTAAGGTGAAGTGTTAGGTTGTTCACTTGCCATCTTTCCATTCTTCTGAAGTGAGCATTTAATGCAATAAATTTCCCCCTCAATACTGCTTTTGCAGTATCCCACAGGTTTTGGTATGATGTATCATTGTTTTCATTAGTTTCAATAAATTTTTTGATTTCCTGCTTGATTTCTTCTTGGACCCATATGTCATTAAGTAGAATGCTGTTTAATTTCCATGTGTTTGTATATTTTCCAGAGTTTCGTTTGTTATTAATTTCTAGTTTTAATCCATTGTGGTCTGAGAAGATACATGGGATAATTCCATTTTTTTTGAATTTATTGAGACTTGATTTGTGACCTAAAATGTGATCTATCCTGGAGAATGATCCATGTGCTGATGAGAAGAATGAATATTCTGAGGTTGTTGGGTGGAGTGTTCTGTAGATATCTGCCAATTCCAATTGGTCTAGAGTCTTGTTTAGATCTTGTGTTTCTCTACTGATTCTTTGCCTAGATGATCTGTCTAATATTGACAGTGGGGTGTTCAGGTCCCCTGCTATTATGGTATTAGTGTCTATTTCCTTCTTTAGGTCTAACCGAGTTTGTTTTATAAATCTGGCTGCTCCAACATTGGGTGCATACATATTTATGATTGTTATGTCTTCTTGATGGATCAGTCCTTTTATCATTAAGTAGTGTCCCTCATTGTCTCTTTTTATGGTTTTTAGTTTAAAGTCTATTTTGTCAGATATAAGAATAGCTACTCCAGCTCGTTTTTCTTTTCTGTTTGCATGGTAAATCTTTTTCCATCCTTTCACTCTTAGTCTGTGTGAATCTTTATGGGTGAGGTGGGTCTCTTGTAGGCAGCATATAGTTGCGTCCTCCTTTTTGATCCAGTCACCCAGTCTGTGTCTTTTGATTGGGGAATTTAAGCCTTTTACATTAAGAGTTGTTATTGAAAGGTGTTGATTTATTCCTAGCATTTTATTGGTTGTTTGGTTGTCTTAGGTGTCTTTTGTTCCTTGCTTTCTGATTTACTGTTTGGTTTCTGTGTTTGTTGGTTCCTTAGGTTGTAGATAGCATTTTTGTTTGCTTGTTTTCTCTTCATGAATGCCATTTTTATTATACTAGTGGGTTTTGATTTTTCTTGGGTTTTTAGTGCAGTGGTAGTTATTTTTCAGGAACCAAACCCAGTACTCCCTTGAGGATTTCTTGTAAGGGTGGTCATGTGGTAGTGAACTCCCGCAGTTTTTGTTTGTCTGAGAAATATACTATTTGCCCTTCATTTCGGAAGGATAGCCTTGCAGGGTACAGTATTCTTGGCTGGCAATCTTTGTCTTTTAGTATTTTGAAAATATCATCCCATTCCTTTCTAGCTTTTAGGGTTTGTGATGAAAAGTCTGATGTTAGCCTGATTGGGGCTCCTTTGTAGGTGGTTTGACGCTTCTCTCTTGCAGCTTTTAAGATTCTCTCTTTGTCTCTGAGTTTTGCCAATTTGACTATGACATGTCTTGGAGGAGGCCTTTTTGGGTTGAATACATTTGGAGATCGTTGAGCTTCCTGGATCTGAAGATCTGTGAATTTTCCTATACCTGGGAAGTTTTCTGCCACTATTTTTTTTGAATATGTTTTCAATGGAATCTCCATTTTCCTCCCCTTCTGGAATACCCATGACTCGGATATTTGAGCGCTTAAGGTTGTCTGATATCTCTCTTAGATTTTCTTCCATGTCCTTGATTCTTTTTCTTTCTTTCTTTTTGTCTGCTTGTGTTATTTCAAACAGCCCATCTTCAAGTTCAGAGGTTCTCTCTTCAACTTTGACAAGCCTGCTGGTTAAACTCTCCGTTGTGTTTTTTATTTCGCTGAATAACTTCTTCAGTTCAGCAAGTTCTGCTACATTTTTTTTCAGGACATTGATTTCTTTGTACATTTCCTCTTTCAGATTCTGTATACTTTTCCTCATTTCGTCATGATGTCTAGCTGTGTTTTCTTGTATCTCATTCAGTTTCCTTAAAATTATCACTCGAAATTCCTTGTCAGTCATTTCAAGGGCTTCTTGTTCTATAGGATCTAGAGTTTGAGATTTATTAACTTTTGGTGGTGTACTTTCTTGATTTTTTGTTTTTCTGGTATCTTTTTTTAGATGTTTATTCATTGTGGCAGGGGGTTTCACAGTCCACCGGTTTTAGACTAATGAATAACTAGGATGTTGCTGTGGTTGCCAATTTGGTATGGCTACCTCCGTGGCTGCTCAGTTGGCCTCTAGTGCCTTGTGTGTGTGGTTGCCTCGGGTCTTGGGCTTCTCCAGGGAGCCACCTTTCTGGTCAGCTTGGACTCTGCTGGGCTGGTGGATCACGTACCACAGGGTGTGTGATCGCTGTTGAGCTTTCACTTCCTGTGCAGGACTTCTCCCTGTTCCGTGTGCTCTGGCCCAGGCTGTTGGATCGTGCAGTGGCGACCCCACAGGGTGTGTGGTTTCTGTCTAGTCTCCGCCTCCCTGGCCGCACGTCTCCCCACTCTGTGCGCACTGTGCTGGGCTGGGGCGTGTCTTCTGCAACCCTCGTCTATCAGCTGGGCCTTCAAGACCCTGCTCGGCACTGCCTCGCCCAGGAAGTCTACCAGGTTTCTGCTAGGCACAGACGACCGGTCGCTCTGGGTGCCTTTGTATCACTGTGTAGATCTTTCTCGGGACTTGTTCACCTTTGTATCCCCCCGGTATAAACCGAGTCTAGCGCCCGCCTGCAGCCAGCTCTCCGGCAGGTTCAAGCGGACCTGGGAACTCTCCTACCACTCTATTCCCAACCAGAAATTGGTTAGGCTTTTTTCTGAACTGGTGGCTGCAGAGATGGTATCTGCCTCCCAGTAACAGGAAGTTTACCGGGGGCCAGAGTCCAGGGTGCGGTGGAGTGAGAGTCGGCCCACCCGTACTTCCTTGCCCTCCCAACACTGGCCGGGGACGCCCCACACCACCAACCCGCCAGAGAACCATGGAGGGAGTGGGAGGGGAGGCCGGCCCGCAGGCTCCGGAAAGCCCCGCGCCAGGCCAAGCAAGTGGGAGGGCTCAGTGGCGGCCGAGCCGGGCGGAGCTGCCCGGACCTGGGAAAATGTAGGGAGCCCCGGGGCAGTGAGTGGCCTGGTGATGCAGGCGGGAGTCGGGTGGGCGTCTGCCGCCCACAGGACTGGTCCAGGGTTCACTCACAGGGTTGTGCCCGGTCGGGCGCTCACTGTCTGCCTCTGGTTTGCCGCCTTTCCTGTTCTCGGCTGCTGCCGCCTCGGGCTGTTCGGTCTGGGCGCGGCTCGGGCGCTCCCAGGAATCTTCTTTAATGCCGGCCTGAAACCTCGAATCCTGAATAGGGCAGCTGGCCGCCTTCAGCGCGGCCCTGGCCTCCGGGATCCTGTGTGCATCCACTGCAGCCCTGGTGCCGTGTTCCCTGTTCGAGACTCGCTTTTGCAGCTAAGAAACAGTTCTTTTCCTGCTCCACACTTCAAAGCTTTTGCCTGTAAATGAGGCAGCCTCTCCTGCCGAGGGCAAAGTGGCGGTCACCCCCCTCGACCGGCCAGCAGCAGCAGTCCTCCCTTAAGAGATGGCAAGAGGAGGGTCCACAAGTTTCCCGGCTGCCTGAGGCCCAGTGGCTGCCTTTTCCACCTCAGCTACTCCGCGCCAGCTGCCGCAGCCACCGCCATCTTGGAAATATAGTAAATATCTTAAATGCACATTAAGCTTACAAGAAAGGGAGAGAAAAACCAAGGGCCAAAACCAAAAGTGGATGCTAAAAAGCTGGAGGCAATGTAATGTTGGTGCTTTGACTATGTGAGAGGTAGGGAATTAAAAAGTGAGACCTCCATAGGCTGCCTTCCCCAAGGGCTCTATATAACCCCCCCAAATAAAAATAAGAATGTAAGTTCACAAATGTCAAAGGTAGAAGCAAAACACCTTGGCTGGGTTATGAATATAGAAAAAAATGTCTCACTTGAGAACTTGTAACTGGCCTGACTCAACCTAGGTCTGCAGTCAAATTCATGCTAAAGAATGAACATGGAGCTGATGCTCATTTGGTAAAAGGCCTGAGGAACCTGGAGAAAATAAACACACTCTGGAAGAATGTGCCCTCCATCCAAGCCCACTGGAATTCTTTCAGGTAAAGCCCTGCTGAACATGAGCTCGCAAACCAAAACCATAAAACACAAGTGAAAACAATCCACCTTGATTAAGAACCAGCCCTCCAAGCATACCAGATGACAGAATTATCAGATATAGCCTCTAAAATAACTATACATAAAATGTTTAAAGATAGTTTTAAAACATGATAAAGGAGCAAGATATTATCAAAAAGGACTAGCAGGATTTTGAAAACTAACCAAAACAAATTTATATTTTTATCTGCTATTTACTTCATTTCCCCAATCACAGGAAGAAAGACTCCCTCTCATTTCTAAGGTCAAGCTCACACTGTGCTCTTGGTTGTCCACCTGGTAAGCCCTCCAGCGCTCCCTGGGCACCTGACCACAGAAACACTGTGGCTTCCTCTAAGACTGGCACATACCAGGTCACGTCTTCCCCCATGGCCTACCCGAGAGGTTTGAGACATATAACAAAAAGTCAAAGACCTACCAGTTCTATAGCCTGGACATCCATGAAAGAACCTACACTTTGAAGTATCTCCACAGGCAGCAGCCCCACCATTGACCACGTAACAAGATGTGATGTGAACAAATGAGTGACAGGAAAGAGGCACTCTGAGTCTTACATTTCAAAGAGAGTTGCCCACAAATGTTGTGAAATTCCTCTTCCAGCATAAAATTGGCCTTACTACTCCCTGCCTGTAGTCCTGATCTCTCCCTTCTCCTAGCCCATGAAAGAAAAATGATTATTTTTATTGACAGCTTTACTGAGGTATAATTGACATATCATAAAATCCACCTGTTTTTTAAATGTACAACTCAATTATATACTTAATATTTTATTAGCTTCCTAGGATGGTTGTAACAAATTACCAGAAGCTGGATGGTTAAAATAACAAAAATTTCTTCTCTCACAGCTCAGGAGGTCAGAAGCCCCAAATCCACGTGACAACAGGGCCATGCTCTCTCCAAAGGTTCAGGGAGAAGCCTTCCTGCCTCTTCCAGCTTCTAGTGGCCTAAGGCGTTCCTTGGCTTGTGGCAGCATAACTCCAATCTTTGCTTTTCCCTTCACATGGCATTCTTCCTTGAGTATTTCTCTCTCTTCCCATGAACTTTTTATAAGTGCACCAGTCACTAGATTTAGGACCCACCCTACTATAGTGTGACCTCATCTTAGCTAATTATATCTGCAAAGACTCTATTTCTACATGAGGTCACATTCCAAGATTTCAGGGGGACATGAGTTTGTGTTCAGCCCAGTACAAGTATAGTTACATTATCCAATACATATACATATATACGTACTATTATTACCCAAATACAAGCATATAGAGTGTATAACTATCAGCACATCAAATTTTAAAGTATTTGCATTACCTCACAAAGATCCCTCCTGCCCTTTTGCTGTCACTTCCTTTTCCCATCCCAAGTCCTAGGCAATTGCTAATCTACATCCTGTCCCTATATTGCCTTTTCTGGACATTTCCTATAAATGCAATTATATGGTATGTATTCTTTTGTGTCTAGTTTTCTGGACTTTTTCTTTTTCATTAAGCATATGTTTTTGAGGTTTCTCCATATTATAATGTTTACCAGTACCTTGTTCCTTTTTATTGCTGACTAGTATTCTACTTCATGGATATACCAGATTTGTTTATCCACCCACTGGCTGATGCACTTTTGGGTTGCTTCCACTTTTTGGCTCTTATGAATAATTCTGCTATAAAATTTGTGTATAAGTTGTTGTGTGGACATATGTTTTTGTTTCTCCTGAAGATATTCCTAGGAGTGGGACTACTGGGTTATAAGGCAATTCTATGTTTAACATTTTGAGAAACTGCCACACTGTTTTACCAAGTGGTGGCAGCATTTCGCATTTCCTAGGCAAGCAGATTGAGGAGAGAAGGGGATGTAAGAAGAGCTGGTAAGTTTATGATGAGGAACAAGCACATTCCTCTTCAGTCATATGATGGGGAACTCGAAGAGGTGACATTGGTGCACCTGTGAGAATGTGAGCTGCCTCCTGCCTTTCCAGCTGGATGCTTACTGGCTGTACAAGCCCAGGTCACCATGGTGCTGCCACCACAGAGGAGCTGAGGGTGGTGGCTTCTTTACTAAGAACACCTGCTTCTTCACTAAGAACACCTGACCTAAATCTATTAATCAGGATTTTTTTTTTCCATAGGGATCGAGGGCAAAGCAATTAGAGATACCAAAGCCACCAAAAAGTGGCCTAAATTGCAAAACTAGATAAATCTGTCATAGACCCAAGAAGAAAATACTTACTTCTCATTCTTCCTCTCCAACCTCGGGAACATGAATCAAAAATTGTGAAGGCCACATATAATTTAGCTTTGAAAGGTGGCCCCCTGGTCCCTTCCTGATTCCTGATAAGGACTTGGATACCTGCACCACTCTTATGTTTAGAACAAAATATACAAACTCTGGTTGCAAAACTGTTCTGGAAATCAGCCCATGCTGACAGGGAACCAGTTACAAAAAAAGGGTTTCTGTCCTATCTTAGGAGCTACTATGCAGAGGAGCAAAGCATTGTGAAAGCTGGTGTTCCCCCAGAATGTACCTTCCCAGTACTTTAGAACAGGCGACTGGAAGAACTGCACCCAAAAACTGTAGCCTTGCATTGAGGACTTGTTCATTTTCTGCCCTTTCTTTTCTTTTTCTGATAATTACAAGCTTTATTGCATTATATATGGGAGAAACACCTTGAGTAGATCATGGACCTCTGGTTTGTTTACAATCTGCCCATCTTACTCTACAAGAAATGCTCCTAATTTTTACTGGCATTGCTCCTTCGAAGGAGTGCCCCACCACAATGGGTATTTTAGTTCTGGTTACTAAATTCAGCATTTAGTCAGAAATACTCTGATTAGCTAGCCCGTGTTCTCCTATCCCATTCAAGTATTTTCAGCCCTTTAAAGGAATGGTCAAAACGATTTCTAAAAAGGGATCATCGCTGAGGCTTCTTTGCAATGCTAATGTTTGAAGGCATAACCTTTTCCCTTGTCACAGGCATGGGTGCTGAGAGATGACATGTCAGTATAGCAGCCCTTTCTGCAAGAATTTCTGAAGCATAACAAATGGAGGGAGTAATTTAACAGGGATTAGGGAGAGGTTTATGGGCAAACTCTGTTAGCAGAGGCAAAGGAAATCTAGACCCAAGAGGGTGTAGTCCAAAGATTGTGTGCTATGTGCCCTTCCTGCAAAATTACCCAGTAAGAAAGCTATTTTTGTATCATGATATATCAGTTTATAAATTTTCTTGATTAACCTTGATATTATCTAACAGCACTTTTAATGCTCAGAAAACCTGCTTGCTTATGATATAAGGGAACATTGTCTAACCTACTTTCTTGCAGCAGAAAGATACAGTGTGTAGAGGAGCTGCTGCCACCAGCCAGGGACAGCTGAATGTGCATATCTCTGCCCAACTCTGCAGTGCAGTGACGTGACCTTTTGTGCTCGAAATTGACAATGGTGGGAGTATTTACACTACGGGAACTTGGAAAACACTAGAAATCAGGGCAGGACTTTCTCCACCTTCTCCCCCTAACTGCTAGTTGTTAATCACTTACTAGAATAGTACTTAGGAGAGTGTTTCACTATATTAATGATTTTAAGGGGTGTTCCCATCATACCAGAGACACTGAGAAGTTGGAGAGTTTAACCTAAGAGCAATAACTAACCTTATTCATAAAAGTAAACCCTACAAATATTAATAGTATATCATTATTTTTGACAAATAATTCAGCAATAAATTGATGTATACATTGTTTTTTTTCAGCATAGGATGATGAAAAGATGTTTCAATCAATCACTGATTGTATTAGTCCTTTTCTGTTGCTTATAACAAAATATGTGAAACTGGGTGATTTACAAAGAAAATAAAATTTATCGCTTATAGTTTCAGAGACCAGGAAGTCCAAATTCCAGGGAACACATCTGGTGAGGGCCTTGGTCGTGGTGACAGTGACCCAGGGGTCTCACATGGCAGAAAATGGCAGAGCAGAGAGAAACTAACCTCTCACGTACTCTTCTTTTAAAGCCCTCAGAACCAAGTCCCTGACCACCATTTTTAATCCATTCACTACTGCATGGTCCTACAATCCAATCACCTCTTCACAGGTCTCACCTTTCAGTTACCATAATAGGATTTCCCACTCTCAACAGTTATGGTGGGCATTAAGTTTTAGGGAGACATTCAACCCAAGGCACTGATATTAATGATTAATTCAAAACTTTACTTTCCTCAAGCTTTTAAATGACTCTACCAGTAATACAAAATTAATCCTAATACATTTTCATTTCTTTTCTTCCTCCCCAGCTTTGCTGAAAATACCATGAAAAGGAAACAAGAGAAAGTACCAAGCAGCCTAGATAACCCCAAACTAGACAGGCTTCCTGTTGTGATCATCTGGTTCAATCCCTTTAGTTTATACAGAAGAAAAGGGAAAAGCAGAGGAAAATGGGCTCCAAAGGCCCAAACACAAGCAAGGGTCAACCAGCATCTGACTTTAATGGGTCCTATTTAGAAACCATCATTAACATTGTCAATAACGAGCCCCAACACAGAGGTTGGCCAACTATTCTGGATTGTCCAGGACTTCCCATGTTTTAGCTTGGAAAGTCCTACATCTTGGAAGTCCCTCAGTCCCTTCACTCACTCAGAACAGGTGGCAAAGGGTGTGGGGCCAAGAACAAGGTAACAAAGCTGGACCCATGTCCAAGCTGGGAAACTGAGGCAGGAGATACTAAGATTTCTAGGTAAGAGGTTGAGGGCAAGAGACGCTGAGAGGCACAAACACGTTTTTTAAGCTACTTCAACTATTTTGATTTTCACATCCTCCCCCAACATTTTATTATGAAAATATTTGAAACATACAGAAAGTTGAACATTCATAAACCCACTGCCTGGATTCCGCAGTTAAAATTTTCATGCACAGATTTGAATCAAAATGTTTTCACTGTTATCTCATCAGTATACCAAAAGGTACTGGATACATACTTTTCATTACTCTATTTTTAAATTATCTTAGATAAAAACATGAATCAGTGAGTGTCTGAGAGACTAGGCGCTAAGATTGTGTCACGTTCTGAATTCTGCTGCTCAGCATGGTGACACATGAAGAAAAAGAACTGCCACACTCAGGACTGCAGCTGTGACTTGGGATTGGGTGGCCCTTGGGTTAGAGCATGCTCCTCTCACATACGTCATATCAAAGGAGGAGGTGAGAACAGAGGCTGGGAGCAAGAAGCCAGGCTCCAACCTCATGCTATGGTGAGCAAGCAGGGCTGTCGGCTGCTCTGGGCCTTGGATCTCTCATCTGACTCACAGGAGAGCTGAATAGGATCAGGTGCTCTCAACCTGGCTGCATCTCAGAAGTCAGAATCACCTGGGGAGCTTTTAAAATACACCAGAGTCCAGGCCCCACCCCACACCAATTGAATCAGAGTGTCTGGGGCTCAGGCATGGATTTATTTAACGTCTCCCAAGTGATCCTAATATATAGCCTGGATTGAAAGAACTCAACTGGATGTGCTCCAAGGCCTTAATTGTCTCTCTCTTTCCCTTTTTCCTTTTCTTTCTTTCTCTCCCTCCTCCTCACTTTTGTTTTCTCTTTCTCTGCAGAAACTGCACTTCCAGTACCCATCCAACTGTTCTGTTTTTTTTTTTTTTTTCTTTTTTTTGTGACCGGTAAGGGGATCATAACCCTTGGCTTGGTGTTGTCCGCACCGCGCTTGGCCAGTGAGAGCACTGGCCACCCCTATATAGGATCCGAACCCGGGGCCTCGGCGCTCCCAGCGCCGCTGCGCTCCCAGCACCACACTCTCCCGAGTGAGCCATGGGGTCGGCCCGAACTGTTCTGTTTTTTTACTTTCAGTGTAGTATTCAATAAATCACATGAGATACCCAATACTTTATTATAAAATAGGCTTTGTGTTAGATGATTTTTCCCAAATCTAGGGTAATGCAAATGTTCTATACATGTTTAAGGTAGGCTAGACTAAGCTATTGAGTAGGTTAGGTTAGCTGTATTAAATGCATTTTTGACTTATATTTTCAACTTACAATGAGTTTATAGGGACATATCCCCACCATAAATTAAGAAGTACCTGAACTGAATATGTACTTAATCCATACAACAGCCTCCTGGATAGAAATATTGGCCATAGAAATTATCTAAGACATATTTATAAGTGTCATTTAAAGTAGATTCTAAATTATGCTATAAGTGATGGATGTAGAAATAAGATTTCCAGCAGATTCACTGTACTTAAATTTATATTAACAAATGTTTATACAGATGATCAAATAGAAATCAGACACCAAATATCTGTTTTGAAAGGGTAAAAATAGAGATTAGCATATAAGAGAATTTTAGGATCAATTTCATAATTGACATCTCCCCTTTCCCTTTTATTTCTAAATAAGCAAACAGAGAACTGGAGGGTTTTAGAATGGCAAAGACTAGACATTCCCTTATACCTCTCTCTTAACCCCAATCCGAAGCTCTAATTGGTCTAGTGATATTTTTAAAAAATTGATATCACCATAAACATAATGCAGAAAGTTATCTTCATTAATCCCTTTCCTTTCCTTCCTTCCTACCTTCCTCCAGGGTTTGGGAAACAAAACAGGTCAAAGTTCATTCCACACTAAGTAAATAATGTATCAGTCCCTCTGTATTCTTTCAAGTTTTAGATCACTTTCATATACATGATATCACAGCAACATACACGTTCTCAGTGGAGAGGGGAATTCTTCATTCCATTTACCCATAGTGGAACAGGATCAGGGAAAGTGAGTAACTGGTCTGAATCCATGCAACTAGCAGATGCAATATCTACAAGGAGAACCCAGGTCTTCTGATTCCAAATGCAAAGCCTAGTTGCCTAATTGTGGAGGAAGAGGACGGGGCTGTCCCACAGGGTACAGAAGATTTGGCCAGGGGTGTCTGGCAGCCAGACTCTGTCCTCAAGGCCAGAGCATCCTTGGAAACCCCTCAAACTGGGGCTGAATCCACTTAGGGGAGACTCCCCATGATATTGTTGATAGTACTGTTTCCTTGGCCACAAGTAAGGATCCCCACATCTCTCCTGTAAGCCTATTGCATATTTGTGGGATGATGCAGGCAGGACTGGCTATGTAATTTGCAGGACCCAGAGTAAAATGAGAATGTGGAGTCCTTTGTTCAAAAAGCAGGAAAAACGGCCTGTAAAGTTCTAAAATATAAAGATTTTTTTCTTTCTTCTGCAGTCTCTCTCTCTGTGAGTCATGATGGTTTTAATTTTCTATTTTATGCCGTGCTCCCTCGGACATGGGGATCCCGGCTGGGCAAGTGCCATTGCTCCCAGGCACCTACCTGGGCACGGCCGGGTGACTCAGCCTGCACACACATGTGCCCCACCAGCTGCTGGGATCCCTCCCCCCAAAACTGATGTGCCATACCCAGACTTGGTGGGGCCATCAAGTCAGGCCCCTCCCACTGGGATGAAGTCATCTTCTTCGAGCTCCATGGGGCTGCCATCCTGGCGGGGAGGACTGCCCAACCTAGAAATGTGATGGGAGGGCCCGACTCTAATCTTCTCCTCACACTTACCGAGGTTCCCATGAGGTCTGCAGCCATTGCTGGGTGGATGCAGGGATGAGGAGGCCTGGGACTCCAGGAGGTGGGAGAGTGGACAGCTGAGAACCTATTTTGGGGAGGAGGGAAGGTGGGATGACGTAGGAGCTGCAGCTCCATGTCCCCAGTTCATGCTCTACTGCCAATGCACTGTCCCTGAGTGCAGCAAAGTACCCAGCTCCCCAGGCAGCCACTACTTCTACTGGAGGGGAGGAATAGCCTGCTTACCTGGAGGGGAGGTAAAGAGGAGCTGGGGAGGGGACAGTCTTTCTTTCAGGTAAGACTTAGCACGAACCACAGTCCTGAAAATGGAATGGGAACAGCTGTTCCCTCTTTTTTCACGCCCACCGCAGAGGCCACAGCAGCAAACCTTGATTCTCTCAAGGAGTGAATCCCCTTTCAGCCTTCATTATCCAAACCCAATCAACCCATGCACACTGTCCTTCATTAAACCTGTGGTTCCTGATCCTTACATCACCTGGGGCTATCGAGGAACCCACAGTAGTATTTTCCCAGCCACAGCAAACCTGCACTCCCTCGTCCTACTCGTCCTCCTGCTGCTGCTTCCCCCTTTCTCTCTTCCTCTTCTCCTGCTTCCCTTCTTCCTCCCCTTCCCCCTCCTTCTTTTATAGTATAATGTACATGACATGAAATTGACTATTTTATCACTTTAAGTGGCAATGAGTTCATTCATATCGTTACACAACCTTCACCACAAGCCAACCCCAAAACTTTTTAATAGTCTCAAACTGAAACTTGGCACCCCCTCCCTGGCCCCCCAGCCCTGGCAACCACTGTTTTACTTTGTATCCGTATGAATTTGACTATTCTAGGAATTTCACATAAGAATCAGATAGTGTTTGTCCTCATGTTACTGGGTGATTTCACTTAGCATAATGTCCTCAAGGCTTATCCATGTTAGAGCACATGTCAGAATTTCCTTCTTCCACACCCCCCTGATGTCAGCATCCAGCCCAGTGGTGACCACCAGGCTGTCACCAGAAGCATCCCAGGCTCCCAAGCCAGTGTTAGGGGGTGCTGAGGTCCTCAGCCATGCCCCTCTTTGTCTGCAAGCAGCCCAGTGACAACCACGGAGCTGCCACCAGAAGCCTCCTGGGCTCCCCTGCCAAAATGAGAGGAGTGCCACAGCCCTTGACTATGCCCCACCCTCCATCCTTTCTCCTCCTCCCACCCTATCTCCTTCCCCTTTCCCCTCTCCCTACCCCCACCTGTTCCACAGCAACATCTTAGAATGTAAAAAGCAATAATAATTAATTAATTAATTAAAAAGAAAAAAGAAGACCTTCCATCTTTTTCAAGCCTGAATAATATTCCATTGTATGTATGTGTCACATTTTCTTTATCTACTCATCTGTTCTTGGACACTCGAGTTGTTTCTGTGTTTTAGCCATTGTACACATTGCTGCTATGATCATTGGTGTGCAAAATATTATTGTTTACAAGTTCTGTTGAGCTGTGCCCAAGAAAACGGACTGCAATTCTTTGCCTGCTCCTTCTTAAGCCGTTCAAGGGCTGTGCTGTATTTTCCCTGTTTGGAGTCTGCCTCTTAATTTCATCTTTGTTTTCTCATCTGCAAGAACAATGTGACCTGCAGCCTCCAAAGGCTGTAATGAGGATTAATGAGATTATGTTAGCGGAACCCACTGAGAGTGTCAGAAGAAAGGCCCTGCAGAAATATAAAGTGCCATTCTCACTGCTGCAGAATCAAAAATTCCTCTTGTCCAAATACTTCCTGTTCATAAAAGTTTTAGCAAGTGAGGCTGCCTACTGGGCAGCTCTAATCCCTATAAAGAAAATGATTTCTCTAGCCAGGAATTAATAAGTTCTTAGCACATACTAAAATATCTTCTTGGCTGGGTTATTATGCTTACATAATGAAGTTACTTTGATTATAACCATTAATCTAATACATGTTTCCAAGCTGGAGTGGACTGCATGCGATTTTAAGCTCTAACAGGAATGGCGACATCTCCACTTCCTGGCGGCTTTGCCAAGGCCTCCCGCCGTGATTTGGCATGTCAGAGCAAAGACAGAGAACATTTAGGGGTCATCAAGACACATTATTGGAAGAAAGTTGGCTTATTTTGCATAAAAATATGAATAATAACCTAAAGAGTTTAAAAACAGCATTTTCTTCAATACACATGTGGCATATCTCCATGTGTATTGAAGAAAATGCTGTTTTAAAAATCTTTATTTATTTTTAATTTATTTTATTTTATTCATTTTTATTTATTTTTTCCTATTTGGTCATCTACCTAGATGTTATATATTTCCCAATAAAAATACTTCCTAACAGGTAGAAAAAAAAAGAAAATAGTAAGTAGACTTTGGTTTCCTGCCCAAAGTGATACTAAAAAATAGATAAAAAATTGTAAGAAAATAGACTATGTCATTATGACAAATTGGGTAAGTGTGATATTGGGTAATATTAATCCAGAATATTAATCAGAAAAAAGTTATGGGTGGTTATTAGGCAGCTCCCAAGATGATCCCCATTAATCCTGCCTCCTGGAGTTCACACCCTTGTATAAGACGCCTCCCACATTTTACTGAGCCGTCTATGTGACAGACAGAATACAGAGGAAGAGGTGGTACATCACCCCGAGATTAGATTATGAAAAGACATGTGGTTTCTATTTTGGGTGTACAGTTCTCTCTCTCTCTAATCATTCGCTCCAGGGAAGCCTGCCATGATGTCACCAGGATTCCCAGGGGACCCATGGAGAGAACCATAAGAAAGACAAGCACCTGGCCAATAGCCTGCCAGCATCCAGGGCCTGCCAACAGCCTGACGTAAGATCGTGGAAGCGGATTCTCCCCCCGCTACCCTTACTACTTATAACGTATTCAGATGCAGTTCTCAGAAGGCAAACAGTTCCCATGGAAACAGAACCAGCAGTTTCCAAGTGGCTTGCGGATGGACACACAGAGTAGCTGGGTCCAAAGTCGTTTTCTAACTTTTGAGCAGGTGCTTTACGTACAGCTGTTTGTCATGGAGAAACAAAGAGAGAGAAGGTAAATCATTATCCCTGTTAGCACTTCACGGGGTGGTGACTTGTAATATACTACACTTGGTTTATCTCATCAGCTGTAACAGTACACTGCTATGGCTCCCTGGAATTGAATGCAGTGTCTCCTGGAGCTGTGTTTGTGTTACCTCCCTCTTTAAAGTATCCCAGGGGCTTCCTCCATCTGAATATTCTTGTCCAAGGTGGACCAACACCCAGGACTTCGATCTTGCCTGACCATGTGGTCTCCATCTGCATCGACATCCACTTCCCGCAGTGCACTCTTCATTTAGCCACTAACAATATGTTCCCATTGGCTTGCATCTGACCCATGTTTGTTTTTTCATTTGGTTATCTGAATCTGGATCATTTTTTTTCTGCATGTCTTCTTCTTTTGACTATGATAGCATCAATGACATAAAATGCCATTTAAAAACACCTGATGTAATAATAATGATGATAATTATGGCAAATATGTATTAAACCCTATGCTGATGATAATAAGCTTTTAGTCTTTACAGCAAACCCAGGAGGTGGATAGGGAATGTCTCCTATTAGCCCAATTTTATAAGTGCAGAAATTGAGGAACAGAGAGGCTGACTGATTTATTCCAGGTCATATAGGTGGCAAGCGGTAGAGATGGAACTTTAACTCAGACAGCCCATACTTTTCCCACCTGTGTATGAATTTATAAACAACTTAGTACGACTTTGCCTGGTTTAGACTTGTATATAAAATAGCATCACACTGTCTGCATTCTTTTGTATCTTGCTTCTTTTATTCTATGTTATGTTTGCATAATATCTACAACATATATGTATAGTGCTTGTCATTTTTTCATTGTTGTATAATATTTCTTTGTATAAATATTCCATGGTGTATTTATTTATTTTTTTAATTTTAATTTTTTTATTTTTTTATTTTTTTTATTTTGTCGATATACATTGTGGCTGATTATTGCTCCCCATCACCAAAACCTCCCTCCCTTCTCCCTCCCCCCTCCCCCCCCAACAATGTCCTTTCTGTTTGCTTGTCGTATCAACTTCAAGTAATTGTGGTTGTTATATCTTCTCCCCCCCCCCAGTTTTGTGTGTGTGTGTGTGTGTGTGTGTGTGTGTGTGTGTGAATTTATATATTAATTTTTAGCTCCCACCAATAAGTGAGAACATGTGGTATTTCTCTTTCTGTGCCTGACTTGTTTCACTTAATATAATTCTCTCAAGGTCCATCCATGTTGTTGCAAATGGCAGTATTTCATTCATTTTTATAGCTGAGTAGTATTCCATTGTGTAGATGTACCACATTTTCCGTATCCACTCATCTGATGATGGACATTTGGGCTGGTTCCAACTCTTGGCTATTGTAAAGAGTGCTGCGATGAACATTGGGGAACAGGTATACCTTCGACTTGATGATTTCCATTCCTCTGGGTATATTCCCAACAGTGGGACAGCTGGGTCGTATGGTAGATCTATCTGCAGTTGTTTGAGGAAACTCCATACCATTTTCCATAGAGGCTGCACCATTTTGCAGTCCCACCAACAATGTATGAGAGTTCCTTTTTCTCTGCAACCTCGCCAGCATTTATCGTTCAGAGTCTTTTGGATTTTAGCCATCCTAACTGGGGTTAGGTGGTATCTCAGTGTGGTTTTGATTTGCATTTCCCGGATGCTGAGTGATGTTGAGCATTTTTTCATATGTCTGTTGGCCATTTGTATATCTTCCTTAGAGAAATGCCTACTTAGCTCTTTTGCCCATTTTTTAATTGGGTTGCTTGTTTTCTTCTTGTAAAGTTGTTTGAGTTCCTTATATATTCTGGATATTAATCCTTTGTCAGATGTATATTTTGCAAATATTTTCTCCCACTCTGTTGGTTGTCTTTTAACTCTGTTAATTGTTTCTTTTGCTGTGCAGAAGCTTTTTAGTTTGATATAATCCCATTTGTTTATTTTTCCTTTGGTTGCCCGTGCTTTTGGGGTCGTGTTCATGAAGTCTGTGTCCAGTCCTATTTCCTGAAGTGTTTCTCCTATGTTTTCTTTAAGAAGTTTTATTGTTTAAGGGTGTATATTTAAATCCTTAATCCATTTTGAGTTGATTTTAGTATACAGTGAGAGGTATGGATCTAGTTTCATTCTCCTGCATATGGATATCCAGTTATCCCAGCACCATTTGCTGAAGAGGCAGTCCCTTCCCCATTGAATAGGCTTGGTGCCTTTGTCAAAGATCAGATGGCAGTAAGTGTGTGGGTTGATTTCTGGATTCTCTATTCTATTCTATTGGTCAGTGTGTCTGTTTTTATGCCAGTACCATACTGTTTAGGTTATTATAGCTTTGTAGTATAGCTTAAAGTCCAGTAGTGTTATGCCTCCAGCTTTATTTTTTTTGCTCAGCATTGCTTTGGCTATGCGTGGTCTTTTATTGTTCCATATAAATGACTGGATAGTTTTTTCCATTTCTGAGAAAAATGTCTTTGGAATTTTGATGGGGATTGCATTGAATTTGTATATCACTTTAGGTAGTATGGACATTTTCACTATGTTGATCCTTCCAATCCAAGAGCATGGGATATCTTTCCATCTTCTTGTATCCTCTCTAATTTCTCTCAACAGTGGCTTGTAGTTCTCATTATAGAGATTTTTCACCTCTTTGGTTAACTCAATTCCTAAGTATTTTATTTTTTTGGTAGCTATTGTAAATGGGCAGGCTTTCTTGATTTCTCGTTCTGCATGTTCACTATTGGAGAAAAGAAATGCTACTGATTTTTGTGTGTTGATTTTGTATCCTGCTACTGTGCTGAAATCATTTATCAATTCCAGCAGTTTTTTTGTAGAGGTTTTAGGCTGTTCGATATATAGGATCATGTCATCTGCAAACAGGGACAGTTTGACTTCATCTTTTCCAATCTGGATGCCCTTTATTTCCTTCTCTTCTCTGATTGCTCTGCCATGGTGTATTTATTTGGGAGGTTTCAGAGTTTGACCATGGCGAATGATGTGACTGTGAACATTTCTGTATGTGAACTCTGGTAACTTATGCATGGATTTCTCTAGAACACACATAGAGGAGTGAAATTTCCCTTATGGTATATGTATGACTTTAAATTTATGAGACGATGCAACTTGGTTTAAGAAGTAGTTGCACACATTTACAGTCCCACCAGCAATCTCTGGAATCAGAAGAGCCAACTCTGAGTGTTGGCTCTGCCTATCACAAGCTATAAACTTAAGCTGGTATTTATGCTCCCAGTCTGATTTTTCATCTGTTAAATGGTACATTGGTGATGCCTGCCTCAGTATAGAGCCACTGCAGAGAAGTACATGAAAAGTTCTTTGTAGACTACACAGTGTTTATGTTAGTTTTTTTTTTTCTCTTGCTAATATTTGCATCCATGACTTGTTTCCCCAACTAGGTTGTACATTCCTCTAAGACTAAAGAGCTTTTCATCTATGTGTACATAGGCAAGGACTGTAAAGGAAAAATCGAGAGTATTAAGGTGACGGGATCATAGAGATTTTAAAGATTTACATATGTAGTGTGGTTTTTATAAAACTTGAGCAATAAATAAAACATTTAAATGTAAATTTCACTTATGTAGTTTCTAAATAAACAGTAATGAATTCGGTAAATAACATAATGATCGAGTTCATCATATTATCCAGAAGACTGACAACAAGGTAAAAAATAAAAGGAAAAAGGGGGTATTTTCAAGTGCTAAATTCTGTTAACTCGATATAAAAAGAATTGGGTGGTGTTTCAAAGAGATTATTGCTACAGATTAATAGAAAGGCCTATATGTGTGTGCTCGTGTGTGCACACACATGTGCGAGTGTGCCTGTGAGCACATGTGATTGTATGCATGTAAATGTATTTCAATGTGGGCATTATGTGCACACGTGTGTGTGGAAGTGTGCCTATGCTCACACCTGTGTGTGTGTGTTGGAGGCATAGAGGGTAATTCCTGGGCCACTGAAGCATTTGAAAGATCTTAAAATATTTCTGCCAAATTTTACATAAAAGCCAAGATAATGTGTATTTTTTATGATGTTTATGAAAAAATATACAGTGATATGTGTCTTAAGATCATTCTCTTTCAAAAAGGAAAACTTTAAAGTTCTCAGGTAGTTTCCATAGTCCTGCCCTATTTTATAGGTTTGCTAAAGGCCTGAAAGCGGCTGTGGAGATACAAAATAACACCAACGATTTTGCAGACAGAAAAGCACCTCCTCTGAAAGAAGAGGTCTGTGAAGGAACACGACTAAGCCCTGGCTGGAGAAGCCAGAACTGGCTGCCTTTTCTTTCACAAGTCAGAGTGGGGGAAATTCTCCTCATGTATGGAACTGTAGTATTAATGATGCTAGGGGGCAGAGGTCATGTCCTAGTTTTTGAGTAAATGCCAGGATAAGCACACATGTGCACACACACACACGAGTGCACACCCCCAAACAAACAAACAAACAAACAAACAAAAAACAGTGCTTTGTCTTGCTTTGTGATGTGGGCTTATGAGCTCCATATCCAGGAGTAGAATCAGTAAATGGTGGCCTGGCACATTTGGGGGAATATTTTCAATGTAACTGCTGCCAGGCAGCATCTCTACCATGTCTTTTATTTATGTCAGCTGATACATCTTAAAAAGGAAGAAACAGAAAGGAGCAGAGATTGTTGGCAGACAGCACCAGCACCAGCACCATGAATCAGGAGATAGTTTATGACCGAGCGTCTCTCCAGGAGTTTTCATGTTTCAGAGGCTTGTGGAGCGACACGTGTAACTGTCCCTCCTAGAGGAGGCAAACAGGCACTAATTGAGGTGTTGATGGCTCTAAATGAAGCACACACCTGCTGAGAAGACTCGGCTCCAAAGAACTGAGCGGTGCCGAGCCGTGCCTGCCAGCCTCGGCGGTTCCCCTCGCCGCCGCTTCGTGTGGAAGGGGGTGGGCTCTTCCACACAGGCCCAGGGCCCCGCAGTGCCAGGCCTCGAGCTAAAAAGCCACCAGAAGTGACCTGCTGAAGTATTAAAACATCACCTTGTGATTTCCCCAATTCTTTGTCTTTGTGGGTGAATATTTATATTGTGGATTTCCCCTGATACATATATACAACAGATACAGATAATATTTAAACACGTTTCTAAATATCTAAGGATATTAAATAACATTTAATAGCCTCGCACACAGTGTCTCCTGGAGAAAGACTTTAGCATTACTCTCTTCATTCCATTTGGAAAGCACTTATGCAACAGGCACTGGAGGTTTTTACCTCATTTCACCTTTTCTATTTGACAGGAAACATGGAAGCGTCTTGCCCATAGAGGCTTCTTGGCACTAGAAACAGCACCTGCTTCCTCTCAGGGTACCAGCGATGCCTAAAGGCAAGGAGCTGTGAAATCTGACACAACCCTTAACCTGCAATCCTACTGTATCTTTCTTTTTGACCTCTACCCGGTTCTAAGAATAAGTAATATCAATGCACATAGGTAACTAGAGCTTTAAACACGTGTGTGATTTGTGTGTGTCTGTGTGAGTAGCGATGAACTGTAACTTGAATGCCTGCATATGAGTAGGTGTGTCTCTGACGACAGGGATAGGATGGAAGTTTGAATCCTCTGGAAACTGCTTGGGGAGAAAGTATGTGAGGTCAGGGCTCAGAGAAGCAGCTCCACAGAGAAAAGTTGGAGCAAAGGTTCTCAGGACTGAGCCTGCTTCAGAGTCACCAGAGGGCAGGCATGTTCACACCCAGATGCCTGGGTCCTACCTGAGTGGCTGATTTAATAGGTCTAGGGAGGGACCAGAGAGAGTCTGCATATCTAACAAATTCCTAGGAGACAACGGTGCTGCCCATAGGAACGAATGACCTCAGCATCAACCACGTTCCCCAGCCATTTTGACGTGGTTACCTGGGTGTGTTATATCAAAAAAGTATAAACATTGCCTTTAAAAAAAATCCAAATAATGTGTGCAACAAACATCCTTAATACTTGCTTTCTCCCTGAGATTTGCAAAAGCATTCAAACGAAATTAGGTGAATACTTTAGGAAAAGAAAGAGATTGTGTACATGATACCCAAGCCAGAAACCATAAAGGTAATGCTTAGTAGATTTGACCATGTAACCTTTTAGGAATTCTGTGTGGCAGTAAACAGACAGACTAACAAAAAACCAAATAAACAAGACAAAATTTAAATAAAAACAGCAAATTGGAAAAAATATAACATAACAAAACTATGATCATGTGATAACAGGAGTTTGTAAATATTAAGAAACAGAAAACATCTTAGAAAAATTGAAAAGACACAGAGAGGTTATTTTAAAAGAAGTGAAAATTTCAATGACAAATATCAAGATACTTAGCTTCTTTTGTTATGAAATTAAATGATCCTTTTTGCCTGCCAGTGCAGAGCTGGTTAAATGCTGAAAGGGTCCAGTTTGGCAGGAGGTGGGGATGCTGGAGTCTGCACACAGAAATGTCAGCTGGTACAGCCTTTTGAAAAGCCAGTTTGGTCACATGTAAAAAAACTTTGCACGAGCACATCTTCTGACCTGCAATTCCATTTCTTGTATTTTATCCTAAGAAATTGATTAGATATATGTACATAGTTCAAGTATAAGGATACTAATTGCAAACTTATTGATAATAGGAGCCTTTAGGCACACTAACGTGTTCACTGTTATTTAAATAAATAATTGCACACCTATAGAATTAAATTTTACTCATCCATTAAAACACCGAAAACTATATGTGAAGTCTTATAAAGACACCTATATTAGTTTGCTAGGGCTGCCATAACAAAATATCACAGACTGCGTGGCTTAAACAATAAAAATTTATTTTTCATACTTCTGGAGGCTGGAATTTCCAAGATCAAGGTATCGGCGGCATTGATTTCTCCTGAGGCCTCTCTCTGTGGCTTGCAGATGTCTGCCTTCTCCCTGTGTCCTCACATGATCATCCCTGTGTGTCTTTCTGTGTCTCAATCTCCTTATAAGGACACCAGTCAGAGTGAATTAGGGCCCACCCTTATGACCCATTTAATACTATCTCTTTAAAGGCCCTTTCTCCAAATACAGTCACATTGGGAGTTAAGGCTTCAGCATATAAATTTTGGGAGGAGATGGTCCAGTCCATAATAATACTCATAATATATTATCAATTAAATAAAAAGACCTACATGGCATAATCATTTTTTGTTCTTAAAAAGTATGTTTGTGAATTTCTGTCTCTCTCCCCCTAATCCTGCTCTTTGCCTATAGATAAATCAATATATCTATGTGGAGGAATAAAAATTAAAATGTCCTAAAAGACAGTTGATATGCTAACAGTGGTGAATAATGGGTACTATTTCCTTTCTACTTTCTTTCTTTCAGATTTGTCTGAATCTTTTGTAATAAACACATATTACTCAATGCATATTACTCTTATAAGCAGAAAAAAATAGAACTATTTTGTTTTTGACAAAATAATAAGAGCTTAATAGCTTAAGTTCCCATTAACAAATATCCCTAATTCGAATTTGAGCAGCATATTGTCCACCCAAAAAAGGATGTATTGAAATATCTTTCAGCACTGACTGAGACTCTTCCACAGGGTATGTTTCTGGGCTATTCAACAATTCCACTGTGGAAGCAAATGGCAGCAAGTCTCAAAAGGTTTTCAGTCGGGCATGTAGAATTGCCCTGGGAGCTCCTGCTTCCACCGACATTTCATCTTTTTTTCAAGGAGCTTAAAGCACTGCATACCCTCATATTTCTGCATGGTCAAGGATTGTCATCCAGCAGAGAAAAGCTGGGAAAAGAAGCCTCATTTTCTCTACAGCTTGCACGTGAAGGGAAGTTTCGAGAATGATAACACACAGAAAGACTTCCTACTCTCCACACACAGGGCTGGTGTAGTCGCACATGAACTTCCCGTGGGGGTTAGGCAGAGAGGTGCACAGACAGCAGCAGCCCCACCCGCCCCTCCCTCTCCCCCTCCATCTCATTAAAAACCTAATAGCAGAACCTACAAGAGGCTGATTCTCTAGGGAGAGCTAAGAAACTTTTTCTGGCGAGGGGAAACATCCCTCTTGCCTCCAACTAAAGAAAAAGCCCACAAAACAAACAGCCCCCAAATAAGGTCTGAGCTATTGTGATTCTTTTTGGAAACTCTGAGTGAGGAAGCTGGCAGCTAAACGAGGGGCACTACTTTGAGAAGTTGCAATCAGGACTAATCACAGTGGTGAGGTTCTGTGGACTTAGAAGGGCTGCCTTTAGTCTTCTTGTGTCTGTCGGGGCTCTCAGAGCAGGTTGCTATGGCTGATGAAGTGCACCTGCTCCTGCCTTCACAACAGCCAGAGGCAGGAGGTCATTAAGGAAGCAGAGGCAGGAGGGCAGTGAGAAGGTTAGGCAGGCTATTGGCCAACGCCAGACCTGTCTAGCATGATGACAGGCTTTGAACAAAATGAGAGGAAGAAGAAAATGGGTTAAGTGAGAAATTGCTTATGTTCTAGACTCCATATCAGGGTGTCTGCACACGCAGGGGCTCCCACACCCCCGTCCTTCATCTTCTGCCGACATGTCCACTCAGCCTTGTTGATCTGATGGGCTTGGGCTATTTCAACGGTTTATTTTAAAGCCCTGACCACCCTGCCGTAAGCTGCAGTCTCATATCCATGGAAGTTGGTCAGATAATTCCAATTAGATGGCATGCTCTTCCCTCATGCTCAGTGTGGACAGAATGAAATGAATGAATGCTTGTGTGTGTGGTTCTATTTAACTTTATCCCATTACAGATTTGCCTACCTGCCACCACAGTCAAGGTACAGAACTGTTCTGTCACCACAGAAGAACTGCCTGTCACACCCAGCCCCACCCCACCCCTTGCCCCATCCCCTGGTAGCCACTAATTCGTTCTCCATCTCTGCAGTTTTGTCATTTTGAGAATGTTATATAAACATAACCTTTTGAGGTTGACTTTTTCACTGAGCATAATGCCCTTTAGGTCCATCCAAGTTGTCATGAACGTCAATAGCTCATTTCTTTTTATTGCTGAGTAGTGACATTTCATTGTACGGATGAACCAGAGATTTTTCAACCATTCGCCTATTGAAAAACATTTGGGTTGTTTTCAGAATTTGGCTATTATGAATGAAGTTGCTATGAACATGCCTATAAAGGCTTTTGTGAACATAAGCTTTCATTTCTCTGGGATGAACATACAAGAGCACAGCCTCTGGACCACATGGTAAGTACATATTTAGTTTTATAAGAAACTGCCAAACTATTTTCCAGAGTGGCTGCACCATTTTCCATCCCCACCAGTGACATGGCATTGGAATTGTTTTTATTTTCACTGTTCTCATATGCGCGTAGTGAGACATTACATTTTTGACGTGTTGACCTACACCGGGAGGTGTGGGGAGTTGAACATTTCCAAAGGCTATGTGTCCTTTGTACAGCCCGTGGTGCCACAGACATGTGGCTGCTTGCCACATACCTCTGGACCAATTGCACTTGACCTGGAATCCCCGTCACACTCTCCAGCTCATACTCTGTCAAGTAGGCATTTGTGTCCACACCTTCTTTTCCTCCACCACTGCCCTC
Organism: Cynocephalus volans; assembly: GCF_027409185.1. Classification (NCBI taxonomy): domain Eukaryota; kingdom Metazoa; phylum Chordata; class Mammalia; order Dermoptera; family Cynocephalidae; genus Cynocephalus; species Cynocephalus volans. Next base: position 186,873,672 of record NC_084460.1, read on the forward strand.
CGGATTATAAATTCCTTGAGATCAAGGATTATGTCTTAATTGTGTAGACCCCAATTGCTGGCACACAGTAACTGCTACATAAGTATATTTTTGTTGTTGTTGTTGTGGGAGACTAAAATTCCGGAACTTTTTTTTGCAAAGGAGGTCTCTTTTCAACACAGAGAGCAGCACAGAGGTAAAGCACTGAGTGGCCAGGGTGAACCACTTTCCCTGTCACCAGACTACAGAGTAAATATCAAGCAGAGGTAAGACTGAGGCCAGCACAGGCCCTCTTGTTTGGAGTGAACATGAAGTTAGGGACGATCTACTAGAGAATTCTAAGCAGGAGTCAGACATTCCATTTTTCGTACATTATAGTCAAAGAACACAGCCTGTAGAAAGACTTTTTGTTTGATTTCTTTAGTCTGAGATGGAGTTTTCCCTAGTTTTTGATATCTGCTTTTATTTTCACTTTCCTGATTAAATTATTTAAGTCCTCCATGCCTTTATTTATTTTTTGGTCTACCTGATTTGCCAACGGGCACGAGGCGCATGCTGAGGGTACATTCTTCTGCAGTCTGCTGCTTTTGCTACCAGTTGGCTTCCCGTAGGTTTTCCTGCATCTGGATACACTGGTCAGCGTGCAAAGGATGAGGGCTGCTTACTTTAAGCACACAGAGGATTACTGTCTGCTCATTTGGTCAGGACGGCCCATCTCATCTAAGTGGGTACATATTGTCTCCCAGAGTTCCATGTTGTTTGAAATGGAGCTTGTGTCACCTGCCTTGGTGTGCGTGCATTTCCCCAATGCAGTTTGCACGCTGTCTCCTAGAAGTGCTGCTTTCTCCCCAAAGGCAGTCCACTTCAAATGAGGCAGATTCTCTGAAGTTCAAAGAGGGGACATAATTCTTTGGAGACCTCCAGGTACCAAAGGTCTTCTGAGTTCTTTCCCAAAGGGTGAGGACTGCCTCCCTCTCTCTGCACCATGGGTATGGAGCAGGGGTCTTGTCCCGTGAAATCTTACAGATAGTTTGTGAAATTGCTTACTTGCTTTCTTAATTTTTCTCCTTACAGCACAATTCCAACCTCATGAGATTTTTATTCCAGCCCATGGAGCATCGAGCCACCAGATACTGGCCTCAGTCCCCTCCCCAGATGATGATGCCTTTGTTTCCACATTAAGATTTCCTGCCTGCCTCTTTCCCCTGGCAGCAAATATTCTACTCAGCCTGTGCTGCAGCCACACTTCCAGAGGCATCTTCCCACCAGAGCTCAACACATGTGAATCCCAGCAGTTGATGGAACAGGTCCAGCGGAGCTTCCTGCTATTCAGACAGTAACAATGTCATCAGAGTGTTTGGAATATAAGGTGTCCATGTGCCAGCCAATGGCTTTTCTACAGACCAGTGATGGCTTCCTGGGAGCTACTAAGGTGGGAATGTGGGGGAATTACATTTCCCAGTAATGACACAAACACATACCCAATGTGTTGTATTTTAATATTGAATACTGCTCCATATACTCTTATCATTTATCAGGAAGTATTTCATTCATATAAAAACAAATATAGAGTAATATAATGAATATTCATGTGCCCCGATAGAGAAATATTACCATCACATGGCCCAGGTGACTGCTCATTTTCACTTTCCTGGCCCTCTGTTTCTATAAGAATGTCAGGGCCATGTGGTCTGGGGGCTGGGCAGTGAGAAGCCACCACAACGTTTATTTACTGATGACGCAATCTTCTCATGTGACTTCTGTACCACACAGCGTTTGGCATTTATCTATCATAGGCTCGTGTTCTTTTCGGGGTACGGGCTGTTTTGGATACACACATGGATCATCCACATATAGGTAAACTAGGGTGGGTGGGAATAAGGAGAGCTCACCCTGCCCTGTGGTGTGCGCTCAGGATGACTGGCCACAGCTGGATGCGGTGACCATGCATCATACACTGACAGCAAGCAAAATAGAGTGTCCACACTTTGTCCCTTTAGGACACTCTTTCATGCTTCCAGCATTCTCTTTCCTAAAATTACACCTCAGCTCCTGTACTACACTCTTAAAACAGTTTAAGCTTCCATTTATCTATCTCCCATATTCAGAAGTAAACTGTGCACAAGTAAATGTGTTAGATGCAATTTATTTTAATTTATATATCTGATGATCTAAGGGAAAACTCAGCTTCATACTTCTCCAGCTTTATCTACTGGTGAAAATAGTCTGCAGGGACAAAAATGAGTGGCCCGAGGAATGAGAGAGATGAGGCACTTGTGAGACAGCCCATGCTGGCTTGGAGCAGAAATATTCACCTTGCAGCAAGGATTCGTAGGTAGGGCTCCATGGATTCTTAGATGATCACAGATGGAATGCAGGTGATAGCTTTGGGGCATATGTACTAGTATATAGTTGACTTTCTAAGGCAAGAATCCGTATCTATCTTCTGGTGCTCAAAGGAGTCTGTGACTCCCAAATTTCCAAATCTTCACTTTCAAGATACAGTTGGTCCCAGAACAGCGAGATTTGGCTGAGACCTGACTGAGCATATTGAGGAGTCTGGAGAAGGAAGGTGTCAGTCTGAAGGGGGTTGGAAATTATAAAAGCAAAGAAAAAAAGAGGAAGCAGGTAAGGAGAGATCTGTCCATGTTCCCTCTAGAGCAGATGCAGTCATGACCACACAATGTGGAGCAGTAGGGCGGATGCGGGTCGGATTGGCAGAGCACCCTCAGCACGGGCCACATGGGCAGGCAGCTCGGCCAGTGCTTTGGGTGCTGCTTTGGCTTCCCACGTGGGTCCATCTACTGAGGGGGAGGAAGGATACACTTCCTGTTAAGTCATTTGTCTCATGTGTTTGGTTGATTTGAGGACACATCCACTAATGTAAGTCAAGGCACAAATGTAGTTCCTGAGCCGAGGAGCAAGGGCCATGGCAATTTCACCAGGTCGTTGAATGATGTCCCCTAAGTCCTCCTAGGAGGAGGTGACAGCAATAACCCTGGCATGACTGTGGAGCAAGTACCTTTTCTAGAAACTTCCATGACTGTGTGACTACATGAAGGGAGCTACATAGCGACGGTCACCTATTGTTCACAGAGCTGACATTTGCATGGACCTTAGAATAAATGATAGACTTCCTGGAGATCAAAAACAAGGATGCCACTTTTAAGGTACTACAAGCCCTTTTGTCTCTCTCTCCCAACAGTGTTCTAAAGGCAAGTCAATCTCATTTCTTTTCTCAATGAACCTAATGAGTTCAACACAATGTCACAGGCAATAAGTGAACTAGGAAACAAGGCTTGAAAAAGCCCCAACCATTTTAGCGTTTTGTGCTGAATTTTTAGGTTGCCATCCATATTGGGGACCGGTTTTATGACAGCTGCTGTTGGGTTTCATCACGAACCGATCACTGTAGCACTGCATCCTTGTTCAGGAATGAGATGGCACACGCCTGTGCATGTTTTAGCTGCTTTCCTTTTGGTTTTCTATCATCCTCACACCAAGAATACATGCCTGTTTGTGAGGCCTCTGTTGTCTATTGTGACGCTGAAGAATTTATATGCTTGGCAATAAAATGATTCTTCTTGGGGTTGATATTTTCCATTTTAATATTCATCCTGGTAAATGGGCTGAATTGTGAATCCCCAAATATATCCGCATTCTAATCCCTGAAACCACAGAATATAACCTTACTTGGAAATAGGATCTTTGCAGATGTAATTAAAGTTAAGGATCTCCAGATGAGATGATTTTGGGTTAGCCCCTCAGGGACCCTCATGACCATGGCTTTTACCTTTGTGAATTTTCTGATGTTCCCATGCAGGGAGATAAGGAGGCTGGCTTCAGAACAGGACAGGCGTCCTCCCCTGGAGGTAGAACCCCTAGGCCCCTCACCCTTTCAGCACTTTCTGCTCTTTAGTGGCACCCAAGGCCCTTGGCTCAGCCATTTAGAGACCACTCAAATCCACAGTGACAAGGTGAGGAATACGGGAAGACAAACTCTCTTTAACACATTCTGAGGTTCCTGACACCCAATGCCCCCCCCCCCCCCGTTTTCAACAACTTGGCACAGCGATCTCTCCAGAACCTTCCTTTAGGCAGAAGGAGGGAAGGGGGGGAGCGCAGGAAGCAGTTTCTGCCTCCTTCTTCTGTTTCCACCCAATAAGCCCCTGATGGCATCCTCCTGCAACCCGCTGCATGTAAGCTGGGAGGGTCTGGAGACAGGTTTTACCTTTTTGACTTTAGTCCAGGTTCACTAGCCCGGCAGTCACTTCATACCACTGACCCAGCTATACCGTTCACGAGTCCTGACTGGGGGACCCACTGCTTCTCCATCTCCCTGTGATGAGCCTAATGATACAGGGATGTCCCTTGACAAAGCTCCCCTTCCCCTCTGTGGAGCTTCCATGTGAGAACTGGACTCCTGATGCTCCGATGTCACCCGAGGCAAAGAGAAACCCCTATCTTGATTAAACCACTGTTTCACTTAGCTCTTCTTAAAAATAGCTGCTGAACCTGTATCTTAATTTTTATGCCATTATGTTTGTTTTGGTTTCACCCTATTTTGGGGGGATGGGATGGGGAAGTTTTCTCCTTTGAAGATCTCACCCTGGATTTGTGGGTCTCACCTGTCTTCTCTTATGACTGGCCAGAGCTCTGCCCCTTCCCTGTCTACTGTCCCTATAGGCATGTGGGTGTGCTGACTTTGGTGTTGGGCTCACATGCTTCTCCAGGCATCTGCTTGGCCACCACTGAAGCACGTGCTGGTCTTCAAAGTCTTGGTACTGGGCACGTGCTCCCTCATTTAGCCAGTTAACTTGGTCACCTAATTTCTCATTCATTCATTCATTCATTCATTTGATTTCACAAATATTTATTGAGTGCGAACAATGTCAGGCCCTGAACCAGGTGCTGGGCTACAGCCATGGGCAAGATCAGCAGAGCCACTGTTCCCATGGAGCTTCTTTTCCTAGATGGACAGCACCAGAAAGCGCAAGGAGGGTGAGACTCCAGGCAGTGATAGACACCTGGCCTCCCTGGTGCTCCTACTATGGGGGCTTCCAGGTATTTGCTGCCCAGTCCACCTTGGCTGATACAAGCTGCTTTCTTTCCAGCTAGGGACAACTGTCAGCCAACCTGTCCACCTCAGAGAAAAGAATATTTAAAGTACTCATGGAAATGGGGAGCCTGTGTTCTAGGGCCTTCTTACTCAAGAGTACTTAGGTGAGACTCTAAAGAGCAGCATATGTAGACAGCACACAATATTAAGTGTGGGCCTGATATACTTTGGAATCTGAACAGATGATTCTGTGCTGATAATATTTAAATTAGGGAGTCTCTGCATGGCTAAGCAGGTAGACCAAATCAATAATAAATTACTACCATTTGTCTACATGCTTTACTAAAAGGGTAAAACTGCCCCTTCTCTTCTCCTTTTTTAAAAACTTCAATGTTCATATTCAAGACTCCCTGGAGAAGGACCCAGCCATAAAAATGCATTTCTTGCCTATATTCCTTCTGTAGAATAAGTAATAAGGAAGTCAAAACACGCAGTGATTGCTTTTGGTCTCCTACCAAAAACATAATCCATTTTTTATGAAATTTATATGAAATCAGTGGCTTCCTGAAAAGCATTTTAAAATGTCTGGGGGAAAGGTCTGCCTATTTTAGAATCTTGCTTAAAATTCTTAGAATCTTGCTTAATTCAGAGACTGAAATATGTGGATATCTACAATCGACAGCTTCTATTAAATCTGTAATCAGTAACAAAACCCACGTGAGAGCAGTGAGGGGTAGAAAATGTCAATACACTATTTAGAACTAGATTTATGCAACCATGAGTGATGTCACTTGCATAGTTAATCATAGGAGTGTGAATTTTGCACCTGGCAGGGAGGATTTTGCACCTGCACTTGGCAGATGGTGCTAACACCCAGCAGTGAGGCCAGGGCAGAGGCCAGTTCCATTGCTGACTAGAGCAGCCCTGGATGGGAACACAGCAGCCTTAGGATGTAATGCACAGATAAGACACCTTAGCAGGGCTAAATGACAAATATCTTTTCCTGGTGCAGAATTTGATGTCATTTGCCTTATTTTCCAAAGTCAGTTTCCTTAAGTGAAAAACAAAGACTGCTGAGTCTGAAAAATTAAACAGAACTAACAATCCTGCTCTCATGCCAGGAAAGGGCCCAGTGGGTAGATTTCTCTGCTCTAACTCTATAACATAACCTGACTTTCTAAAAGTCTTATCTCTTATCCCTTTCTCAAAAATGCCATGACAAAGACTTTCATCATTCCAAGATTACATTCAATGTCTCAGAAGATAACATATATTTGTTAATATTTTATTACATTTCTTGATTAATTTTTCCTGATTGCAAACTAATAGAAGCTTATGTAGAAAATCTGGAAAATGTAGAAAAGTATAAAGAAGCATAAATATGTATCATCCATAACTAATCCAAAGAGAAATGCCCGTTTTTAGCAATGGAATTTTCTTTTCATCTTTTTCATGATTTCTTCACCTTATCAAGATTATACTAGATGTACATTTCAGATCATGCTTTTTAAAAAATTAGCTATACTATATGACTTCGCCTTACATTAGGAAAACTTATTTAAGCCCATCATTTAAAATTACTGTATAATATTGAATTAGGTCGATACATCATCATTTGCATAAGCATTCAGTTAGGCTATTTAGAGAGAAACAATTTTTATTATTATAAAGTGCTATGTTCACTCTTTTTACATAAATTTTTGTTAACACCTTTTATTTGTTTGGTATGGGTAACTAAGGATGAAATTAGTGGGTTAAAAGAGATGAGCATTTTTATGGTATTTGATTATACTGTCAAATTGCCTTATAGAAATTTTCCCACCAAATGTAAACTGGTACAGCCATTGTGGAAGACAGTATGGAGTTTCCTCAGGGAACTAAAAGCAGTTCCGCCTTATGACCCAGCTATCCCACTACTGGGCATATACCCAAAGGAAAAGAAATCAATATATAGAAAAGACACCTGCACTCCCATGTTCATCGCAGCACCATTCACAATGGTCAAGAGATGGAATCAACCTAAATGCCCTTTAGTGGATGAATGGATAAAAAAAAACTGTGGTGTGTATACACAATGAAATACTATTAAGCTATAAAAAAGTGGAATCCTATAAAAAATGAAATCTTATCATTTGCAGGAACATGGATGAAACTGGAAAACTGGAAACCATCATGTTAAGTAAAGTAAGCCAGGCACTGGAAGCCGTACACCATATGATCTCACTGTTACTAGGAAACTTGAAAAAAAAAAAAAAGTGGTTCTCATAGAAGTAGAAGAAGAATCATAGTTAGCAGAGGCCAGGAGAAAGTGGAGGGCTGGGGGGAGAAGTAGTGGACTAACGGGTACGTAGCTATGCTATTGACCATGAGTGAGTCATGGTGCAGTATATACCTGTACTGAAACGATGCACTGTACCCCACAAATATGTACAAGTAAAAGTTAAAATGAATAAATTAAATTAAAAAAACATTTCCCACCAAATGGTACATCAGAATGCAAATCTTTGTGTATTTCTGCCAACACTGCATATTATCATTTTGTTTCTCTACTTGTTTATTAATAAATCCAGTGCTCAATAAATCCTGAAACTAAGTGAAATTCTTTTTACTTCATTAACAATATATCATTCATAAATTAATACTAATGCCAAGATGTTGAAATCTGCCATGCGTTTTGTTTTGTTATACATACCAAATACAAATACTGTTTTATGAATATGCTTGCTGCAGTTCAAACCTGAATACTCTTTCCTTCCATAAAAGACACTGAATAGGTGTGAGCAAATTAGCTTTAAGCATCTATAGAATAAAAAACTTTTAGAAAATCATCATGTGGAGCTGGCCCCGTGGCTCACTCGGGAGAGTGTGGCGCTGGTAGTGCCAAGGCTGCAGGTTCAGATCCTATATAGGGATGACCGGTGCACTCACTGGCTGAGCGTGGTGCAGACCACACCGTGCTGAGGGTTACAATCCCCTTACCAGTCAAAAAAAAAAAAATCATCATGTGTAGTAAGTAATGAGACATAGAAAAGTGGAATCACTGGTATCTAAGGAGTTAATGTCTAAACTTCTAACAAATAGCTATAAACTGTTTACAAAATTTTGCTGGTTTAGAGTTTATCTTTTTTTCTAATTGAAGCATAATTGATTATACCTATTTTGGGGGTACAGTGTTGACTACCACAACCTGTGTACAATATATGTTGATAAAAAAATAAGATTTTATCTTTTTGTGAAAGCGCTACAGAATACTGAGCCACATTAATTTGCCATTCAGCTCAGCATCTCCCCTCCCTCCCATCCACCGTGGCCTGGGGGTCTGGAGGCAGGTGAAGGGAAGAGGTGCGCTGAGTTGAGAGAGAGCTGTGCAGCCAGCTGCCTCCTTCTCCATGGCCCAACCTGGAGGGCTGTTTCCAAACACAGCCAGTCAAGATCCAGGAGAGCTCCATGTAAAGTGAATATACACATTGGAGTTAATAAACAAAACATCAAAGATGCTGAACTGAGTGCGCACTAAAATATTAACTGAATTCACTATTTTGTCTCCTCTAAAAACACTGTGTATTTATAAGCATAGCCTTAGCCTGGCTTTTGAGGTTAAGACATTAGGCATTCAAGAGGCAAATTAGCTAATGCTTTTAATTAAAATTGTTTTCCTCCATGGTATATGAATAGATTATGAAGGAATTCGATGCTATGCAAACTCTGCTATGGTAAATTCTAATACTTTATAATATATTTTTTAAAAGTCTCCATAATTTTGGTGCTACACAGTGATGAGAATGTACTAGATGGGAGTACAGGGGACTCTTGCCCGTGAGTGTTCCTGTTTAATTGTGACCAAGGAAACAGATGGGGGACCCAGTTTCTTTCCTCACACACCAAAGTGGAGGGAGGTGTTGGTGCACATAACAACAGCTGGAGGGGACTGGGAAGTCTCCACGGAGGCCTGCCCCACCGCCCAGCCCAGACAGCCACTTCTTCTGTTTCTATGCTCATCAGACCACGGGGCTGAACCAGCCTGCTTTTACAACGTGCTTTCTCAGGCTCCTCATCAATGAGATTTTTAGTCTCATTAATCTTTGAGCAATCCCAGGAGTTAGTTTATATCATCTGCATTTCACAGACACAGAAACCCAGCCTCAGATATGTTCGGACACTTGCTGCAAAGCACATGGCTGGTAGAAGCAAAATCAGAATTTAAATGAATTTTTGTCTGGCTATGGTGCGTCTGCTAATTATTATGCAAAAGTTATACAGCCTCACTAATATCACATGAATACTAATACCTCTCTGAACAACACTACCTGCCCCACCCCATGCCACCACACCCCACCCAGCCTGCGGAGGGCACTGAGACCAGGCACCCATTGGATCACTCAGATTTGTGATCTGTATAACCTGAAAAAATATATGTATAAATGTGTGTCTGTATATATACATTATAAACACATGTATATAAAATAATCATAGGGTTATTCTATATCAACTGTTTTCAGGTATGGTGTGCAGATATCTGGGGTCCCCAAGAATTTTTCAGGGGATCTGTGAGATCAGAAGCTATTTTCAGAATAATCCTAATAAATTATTTGCCTTTTTAAACTGTGGGTGCAGAAGCAATGGGGTCAAAGCTGCAGGAGTCTCTGTGTGACTCACAACAGTGGCACCAAACTGTCCAGTAGTCATTGCTTTCTTCACCATCACACGCTCGCAGTGAAAATAAACTAATAGATGGGCTGGCTTTGCTCAAGCAAGCCCTTGAAGCAGCGGTAAGAAACATTTCATGTGATTCCATCACAGCCCTGAGGACATGTCTGTCAACATTCTGTGTATGGAAGGTCAGGAGCATGAAAGCAGTCCTGTGTTGGGTGCGCAAAAAAAAGCCCTAGCAGAAGATAGTGCTGGGGCTATCAGCACCGTTTTTCATGGAACACATTTTTACTTGACAGAAAAACTGACAAACTATTTTTGTTTGGGCATTTGACAAACATTTTCTTAAAACGCATGAAGTGTTACTTCAAAGAAAACAACCGAAGTATTTGTTGCCAATGATAAAATCTGAGCTTTCAAGCCACAATTAGATTTTGAAATATTTACGTTCTCCACCACATGTTTAACATATCTTTCAAATATTTGAAGACTTTCTGAATGACATTAATGATGATATTAAAAAATGTGATCTTAAAAAATATTGTACAATGGACATCAACATTTGGAATATCCACATAGCTAAGCAAATAAATATTTTCCTAAAACCAATGCACATGTTACAAAACCAGGCATGTGCAAAAGGTCCATTCAAAGTGAAAGATGCGCTGACAGATTCTAACATAACAGAGTAGAAAAAGGCTGTCGATATGTCTGGTTCTGTGTGGCAACTAGCCTTCAAAAACTACCACTTGCCAAATTTTGGTGCCACAAATTACCACAATGATCTGAAAAGGTTACTATGTCTCTCCTTTTCAATTATATCTTGTGCGAGCTATATTTTCTTCATATATTTATTTCAGCCAAAACAACATATCACAACAGACTGAATGCAGACATGGATATGTCATCCAGCTGCAAAGGCAAACATTAATGAGATTTGCAAAAATGTAAAATAATGCCTCCCCTTTTCACTAATTTTTTGTTGTTGTTTTGGAAAATCTAATCATTTTACATTAAAGAGTGCTATTTTGTTTGTTTTTTCTTTCTTTTTTATTCAAGCATAATTGATTATACATATTTTGGGGTCACAGTGATTACTATCACCTGTGTACAACATGTGTTGATCAAATCAGTGTTATTAACAACCCACTTCTGGGTATACACCCAATGGAATGGAAATGATCATGTCAAAGGGATACTTAAACTGCCATGTTCATTGCAACTCTATTTACAATAGCGAAAATATGGAAGCAATCTAAATATCCATCGATGATGACTAGATAAGGAAAATGTGATATATATGCACAATCGAATACTACTCAGCCATAAAGAAACGCTATTTATGATAACACATCATGGGTTTATTATTGTCATTTAAAGATTTAAAAATTTTTCTCAGTGTAATTTCTACTATAGCAAATATTGATAGCTATAATCTACATAAACAAAAGCTCTTCGGGATCCTCAATAATTCAATAATTTTTAAGAGTGCAAAGGAATCCTGTGACTAAAAAGTTTAAGAAGTGCCCCTTCTATGTAACTGAGAAGATTTAAAAGTTTAAAATCTGTATTGATGAGCCTCGAAGACTTAAATTCTAATGGAAGTTTCTTAGAACAAGAGCCAAACCTCCACTATGCCTCAATCCCTGGGAATGTTCTCTGCATGATATTCTTTTACCTTCAGCATTTTCTCTGCAGCATCTGCACCAGCGTTTGTGAATCATTTTGTCTCCTTGTGTGTGGCAGATGTGTGGCTGTCTCTTGGGTCTCTGCCGAGTCCCTACTCCTGATATATGAGGCAGGTAGTGAATGTGAGCTACATCCTGAGACTCATGATCAGGGCAGCCTTTGTGAGAGACCAGGGCTGCACTGCCCTGCCCCCCAGGTCATACCTGGGCACCGTCCTTTGTCCTGGGACCTGGAGTCCAACCCATCACTTGGACCTGAGAGCCCCCATTTGAGTCATCACTGAACCACACATAACTTGCCATCATTACCACGTTCACTCCAGCTGCTCCTGTCTTCATGGAAATGTCATTTTCAGCTCTTAAAAAATCCTGAACTTTCTTGCATTATAACATGTGGGCTTCCTAAACACAGGTAAAATGTAACTCAGATGGGTAGGACAGCCATTCTCAGTGCCAGAAGAGTATTTTTAAACATCCTTAAGCAAAAATCAAATTACCTTCCTTGCAGCTGTATCACTCTCACATGTTAAAATTAAATACACATGCATACAGAAACACTCATAGATCTATGTATCTGGGTTTTCTTTCTATCTTTTAAACACCAAGAGTGGTTATCAGTATGACCTAACAAAATGCCCAGGCAAATTTTCAATGTGAAATTTCAAAAAGTTACAACATCAATAAAAATTTACTCTCACTTAGGAAGACTAGAAGGGTTTCTGAGTATGAGAATGTCGGCATCTATGTGAACACAGGTAAGGGCCTCCCTAAAACAGGTGGTACTTAGAAAAGCCGTCTCACGTGTCCCACCTGCTCAGACACGCCAGTGCGAGGGTTGCCTCTGTCAGGAACAGTGGAGAACTTCAAGATAGCCCCTTCCCCAACCCCATCCCCACCATGCACGCTGAGGGTCCCTGGGACTGCAGTGGCACTTCTTGGATTTTAGATAAGTATAGAATGAATGACATCAGGAGGAAGTAAAATGGATTTCTCAAAATAACCCGTTGGCTAATTACAAATATGATGGGAATTTTTTCTTAATTGAAAAAGAAACCTTGAACTCTTTAAATCTCCCTTATTTCAGACTGTTTTCCTCCCCCAAGAAATCGATGTGGTATAATTTTCATTAACGTATCGACTACTGCTGATGCACAATTTAACACCAACACTGTTTCAAACAGGATTTTGTCTAAATTACAAATGAGAATAAATCTGGTGACACACAAATACATATTTAAATATCTCTGGCAGGGCCGACCCTGTGGCTCACTCGGGAGAGTGCGGCGCTGGGAGCGCTGCGGTGCTGGGTGCGCCGAGGCCGAGGCCGCGGGTTCGGATCCTATATAGGGATGGCCGGTGCGCTCACTGGCTGAGCGCTGTGCGGGTGACACCACGCCAAGGGTTGCGATCCCCTTACCAGTCACAAACAAACAAAAAAATAAAAATAAATAAAAAAATAAACATCTCTGGCAGCTTTGTCCTTTAGTCAACTGCCTAAGTAAATAGTAAGAAGGGAAAAAAAGTGACATGATCCTCTATGAAAACAATTACAGTTGCCTTGTGGGGATGTGTTTGTCTCTCACAGCAACATTTAATCAGAAATGTAAGATATCAGGATAGAGAACATGACATTGATGAGAAAGTCCTATAATGAGGAAGGATCACTCTGGAAATCCAGCTTTCCACTATATACACAAAGATGATGTATAACATTGTTCAAAAGGAACTTAACTCCATAAATAAATATTGATGCATGCCTTGGGTTGAATGTCCCCCCCAAACTTAATTCTCACTGTAACTGTTGAGGGTGGGAAATCCTATTATGGTAATTGAAAGGTGGGGCCTTGGAGAGGTTATTGGATTGTAGGACCATGCCATAGTAAATGGATCAATAATGACGGTCAGAGGGGTGGTTCTGAAGGCTTTAAAAGAAGAGCATGTGAGAGGTTAGTCTTTCTCTCTGCTCCACCATTCTTGCCATGTGACACCCTGCATTGCTGTAGAGTCACCTCACCAGATGTGTTCCCTGAACTGTGGACTTCCCAGCCTCCAAAACTGTAAGGAATAAATTTTGTTTTCTTTATAAATTACCCAGCTCCAGATATTTTGTTATAAGCAACAGAAATGGACTAATACAATGCATAAGTGGGCAGAGAGCAATAATTGGAAGTAAGTAACATCTTAAATTTTATTTGAAGATTTTATGACAGTCATAAATAAAAAAGATAAAAATTTTCTTTCACATATTCTAAAATAAGTATCAGAGACATCGCATCCTTTCAAATGACAGCAATTAGGACAACCATCTCTAAGGCTGATGAATCTCAGATTTTATATATATATGCCAGAAAATTTCCAAATTAAAAATGAAACTTCAAAAATGATAATAAATTAATGTTTCTTGTCCTAAATGGAATTATCAGTCACCTAAATATTCAATACCAAATGCAGTTGACTATAGACTCTAGATAAGTACAGATTGGTTTGAATTAGAGACCACTTTTTTTAAAGGTGGTACTGGGTGTGGTAAGATGTGATGGCACGAGACACACACATATGGCACACAGAACACACTCAGGTTGTTTACTGGTAAACACGGGAAAATCCCAAGTCAATGGGGCCTGGACAGGCTAAATGCATGAAAGACGTTGGTCATTCTCAGACTCAGACCCTCCTCCCAGCAATGCCCATAAATGATAAATCAGTGCATACATATGCACATATATTTTCTCCTCCTGTTTACTGCCTTCATTCCTGTTTGCAAACCTGCCCTGACCACTTGACCTTCACTGTCATTTGTCCACTACTCATTGCCCTTTGGACAAAGTTAAAGCAGCCTGCCTTGTGTCTCCATGCTCATCACCATCTTAGCCTTGTTCCTCCCACCACACTCCTTCCCACTCTCAAATACTCTACTAATTGTCATTTTCCCATCCTTAACCTCTAAGCCTCCTACATCTTCACGATGCCTAAAATTCTACCAGAAGTGGGAGAAGTCATGGTGTCTTCTCTTCCACCCCTCTCTGTGTGTGGTCCCTCCTGGGCCCCTCAGGTAAGTGGACACCCCAATTCTGAAATATTTCAGACCTTTTTGATAAAAATATCTGTAGCCCAGAAGGTCAGTTTCTTCTCCCTTCCCCATCCCTAGTTCTGCCGTCCCTGGGGTCTACATTGTCTTTGGTGAGACCATGAAGACAAGACAAAAATAACAATACTGTTCCTCAACCCTCTGGGGGTCAATTTGTGCCAACATATGGGAGTAGGAGGTAAGGAGCAGAGAGATTCCTCCTCTCCCCCATCACCTTCTTGGCAGTAAATACAAGTATACTGGTGCTGCTCCACCATTCACAAAAACCTCAATGCCATCACTGCATTGGTGTATTCTTGCACTCAAAGATGATGATTCTAACATGGCAACGTTAATTCTTATATGAGTTTGATAACTTCTTACATGTTGTATTAGTTCCTTTCTGTTTCTTATAGCAGAATACGAGAAACTGGATAACTTACAAGAAAACAAAATTTATTTCTTATAGTTTGGAGGCTGGGAAGTCCCTAGTCCAGGAGGCATACCTGGTGAGGGCCCTGTTCTTTGTGGAAACTCTACAGCAGTGCGAGATGTCACATAGTGAGAACAGGCTGAACAAGAGTGAGTTAACCTTCTCACTGCTTACCTTATAAATCCATCAGAACCACACCCATTAACCATGAATCGATCAATCCATTCATGAGGGCACAGTCCTCACAATCTAATCACCTCTCAAAGGCCTCACCTTTTAAATACTATAATTGGATTTCCCACTCTTTTAACACTGTTACAATGGAGGTCAAGTTTCCAATACATGAACTTTTGGGAGATACATTTAACCTACAGCACATGTAAATAGTACTTATTTACTAAGTGCTTTATACACATTAACTCTTGCACATCCATCTATCAATACAATAAGATGGGTTTTCTTACTATCCCTCTTGTATACTCGGAGAAACTGAATCTGGGAGAGATGAAGTTAGTACATGGCAGAGCTGGGATACAAATCCAGGCAGTTCAGCCCCCAGAACCTGTGCTCTTGACCTTGTCTCAGAGGAAGAAGGTAGCTTCCTCTGAAATAAGGAATGCAGGGAAAACACACAGGGAATTTGGGGACAAGGTACAGATATAAATGTGGAACACGTCATTGTATTTATTTCTTGGTAGATAATTCTTTGTAATTCAGTGTGTTCTCAATATTTTCTTGAATTGAAAGAGAAATTTCTCCCTTGAGTGCTGAGTTGACAACAGCTCAGTGCACCACCCTGCATTTCTTTAGAGAGCCGTATTTAATTGCTGAGAGAGGCATTGAGCAGCAGAGAGATTCCACATTAAAATGATACAAATTTTTCTATTTGGTTATGAAATGAAAAAAAAAAAGTATATACAAATGAGAGCGAGTGAGGGGGCCCAGAGGCAAAACCATGTCCGAAGCTTATCCTGCCATACACAGAGATCGAATTGTGCCAAGTTGTAACAAGTGAGCCTGAAGTCATATTCCAGGGTTCAGACCCTTCTTTGAAGTGGAGCAACATACATGTTTTAACTTATCTAAAGGTTAATTTTCCACTTATTTTGTTCATACTTAAATGACCTGTTAGGCTTTTCAGAGGGAAGAAATCACTTGAGATCAAGGACCAATGCTCAGGTCAAATGTGTTAGGATTAACTCTGGCTCATTCCGAGGAGCTATTCTTGAAAATCCAGCACTAACATGCTTGGAGGGCACCAGACTTACGGAGAAGGCTGGTATGTCATGCAAGAACCAGAGTATAATTACGTAGCTCCCCAAATACTACTTTCTTGAAGCTGGAGGAAGGCAGCTGAGACTATGTCAACCATGTCTTGGGGAGAGGGCCAAGATTTGTCACAAAATTAAAGCTCATCGGAAATGCTACTTTACCAGTGCTAGGCAACATTTAGGGTAAATTGTTTTCTAAACACCCAGTAGTTGTCTCCAGTTGACCCCATCATGCTTCTTAGAATTTGAAATGCTTCAAATCTGTCTTAGATCATATAGGCATTTTGGCAAGTCTGTAGCTACAAAGTGCCACCTCTTTTCCCCACTGCTACTTTAACTGGTACACCTGGGGAGGATGCCTCATTTTCTGTTCTTTAAAAAATAAATTTTAAATTTTGGAATATATTTAGATTTACAGACAAGTTATGATGGTAATACAGAAAGTCCCCATAATATTCCACACCCAGTTTCCCCTATTATTTACATCTTACTTAGTGTGGTATGTTTGCTACAATTATTGAATAAATATTGATATATTATTAATTAAAATCCACACTTTATTTAGATGTTTTTAGGTTTTATGTAATGTCCCTATTTTGTTCCAGGATCCCATCCATGATATCACATCACATTCAATCATCAGGTTTCCTTAGGCTCCACTTGTCTGTGACAGCTTTTCAGATTTCCCTTGGTTGTTTTTGTTTTTGTTTTTTGACAATGTAATAATGTCTCTGCTTTTTAAAAAAGTTTCTTTATTAATATTATTTTTTACATTCTATGATGTTGTTGCAGAGCAGTTGTGGGGAGGGGGAAAGGGGAAGGAAACAGGGTGGGAGAAGGAGGAAGGAGGAGGGGTGGGGTTGAGGCACTCCCCCTCATTCCTGTAGGGAAGACCAGGGGGCTTCCAGCGGTGTCTTGGTCATTCCTAGGCTGGGTGCAGATGTCAGTGGGGTGTGGCTAAGCCCTTGCACCCCCACTGCCCCAGATCAGGAGCCTGGGGCGCTTCTTGTGGTGGCTTGGAGGTTGCCACTTGGCTGGTTGTGGGTGTTGGGGGGGCATGGCTGAGGCCCCCAGCCCTCTCTCCTCACTGGATCGGTAGTCCAGGAGAATTCCAGTCCTTCTAGGTTTTGTAGGTGATGTTTGGTGATGTGAGACCTTTACTAGTTAATAACAAACTTTGTTTGTGGTCTGTGGGTATTTTGTTTTTTCTTCCAGTTCTGTGTTGGATTATTTGCTGTTCCTACCACCTAAACCCTGCACTGGAAATAATTTGTTGTCCTTTGTTTACTTCTAAAATGGGGGAGCTTCCTGTGGGGACCAGAACTTGAGCTCTGTGGTTGAGCTAAATTGCTGGGGGACTAGAACTTGAGCTCTGTGGTTGAGCTAAATTGCTGCTTTGCTGCTGATTCTCTGGGGAAGGCTTTTTGTGTAGTTCAGGTTTTAATCATTGATCTCATATTCACTTCTGGGTCTTGAGAGGTCCAGTAAATCTGGGTTGTATAGAAACTCTGATCTGGGCCTGAGTCTTTTCAGCAAACTGCACCCCATGCAATTTTATATTCCTGACCAGTGTCCTCTGAGTGGTCTTGTGCTGATTGTGGGGTGGGTCAGCTGTCCTTGCTGTGTCCCAGTGTTCTCCCAGTGGGCCCGTCTCCCCTACACCCATGCTCCAAACACTTCCCATGGGACAGGCCCTATGCCCTATCCCTTGTGATGACTCACTGGCCTCTGAGTCGCTCTTTTTATTCAGTTGTTGTGGCTCCTCACTGCTATGCGGGTCCACAGGAACCCTATTAGTGGTTTTGCTGTCCTGGGGGCCACCAAGACCCTCTTCTCCCCTGCTGCCTCCAAACAACTTCATCCGAAGGGCACAGCTGCAGCTTTTGCTGGCTCCTGCTCTGTGTGCTCACCAGGGCCAGCCTTGAAGTGGCCAGGCTCAAAACAGTCAGAGCTGTTCTTTCTTTCTCTCATCGTGGCTTCTTCTGCCTTCATGCAGTCTGTAGGTCTCTCCTCCTCTTCCCCTGAGCTCTAGTGGCTCCAGCTTGGTAGTCATTTCTTTTTAATAGTTGTAAATTGGTTGATTTGTGGGAGAGAGTGACGCTGGGGACTGTCTGTTCCACCATCCTGACTGGAAGCCATGACTTCTCTTGTTTTTGATGACAGACATTTTGAGGAGTACTGTCAGGTATTTTGTAGAATGACTTTCACTTCAGATTTGTCTGATGTTTTCCTCATGATTATGAATTTTTTGGAGGAGAGAACAACAAACATAAAGCCATTCTTGTATCAATATGACCTATCACTGTTGATGTTGACCTTGATGTTAACTGGCTGTAGCAGTGTTCGTAAGGTTTTTCCATTGTAAAGTTACCCCCACCCCGTGCCCTTTTCTACGTTGTACATTTTGGAAGAAAGTCACTGTGCACAGCCCACCCTTAAGGCCACACCTCTTTGAGGAGGTGTGTCTACATGAATTATTTGAAATTCTTTTGCCTGGGCAATTTGTTTACTTTTCCCTATTAATTTGTTTATTCAATGATTTATTCATATCAGTATAGATTCATGGATACTTATTTTATACTTTGGATTATAACCCAATACTACTTTATTTTGTTGCTCATATTGTTGCAGATTTAGCTTTTGAGTGCTCTTTGTCCCATTGACACACCACCATCATTGTGTTTTTTCTTTTCTTTTCCTTTTTCTTTCTTTCTTTCTTTCTTTCTTTCTTTCTTTTTTTTTTTTTTTGAGCACTTCCTTACTTTCTGAAACTGCAAGGAGCTCCAGGTTCATCTTGTATATTCCCTTACCAGTCCTAGAATTAGCCATTTCTCTAAGGAGTCCTAGTTCATTTTATTGGAGAAACCAATATTGGGCACAGGTGTGTTAATTGTCACCATGGCATTATTCCTTGCTTCTAAGCCCTCTTAGCTAATGGAAAAAAAAAAATGTGTGTATGCAAACCCATGTATGTGCACAGGTCTATAAACATTCCTGTATGCATCCATCTATATCTATATCGAGCTAAACATTTGTACATCATTCTAACTTCTTCCTCTTGCTAATTTGTAAACTCCCATCCCAACAGTGAGAAACCTGGCTCCCATGATCTGCCACCCACTACCTTAATTGTTTAGTTACGTTATACATGTTTAGTAGTTTCAGAATTGTTAAGCCCCTGTGGGAAAACACTGTATCAACTAGATCACAGTGCTTATGTATAATTCCTTCCAACTTTAGTGTTACAGCCTTCATTCATTTCCAAAGTTACTTAGGTCAGCACTTCACCCACACCCCTTCAGTGAGGTTTTTTCATTCATTTGTAATACAATGGGTCTTTAAAAATTGTTCGTGGAAAGATTAGTATTATATTTTAATTCTACTTTTCCATGGACATTTTGAAGTACTTTCATGCGTTAGTATCCTTTTGTTCAGTCTGCATTTCATCCTGCAATCCCATAACTTCCTAAATATTTTTAAATTAGTTACATTTTAATTTGCCTACAGTAAGTTTCATTCCTTGTGCTGTAAAGTTCTATGGTTTTGACAAACACATAGTGTCATATATCTGCTGTTACATTATCATACAGAATAGTTTCACTTCCCTAAAAAAGTCTCCTATACTTCATCTGTTCAAACATCCTCTTGCCCCAAATCACAGGCAACCACTGATCTGTTTATTGATTTTATTGTTTTGCCTTTTTCAAAATGTCAAATAATTGGAATCATACAGCATGTAGCCTTTTTAGATTGGCTTTTTTCATTTGTCAATATGCATTTAATATTCTTTTAGTGGCTTGACTGCTCATTCTATTTTATCACTGAATAATAGTCCAATGTCTAGATGCATCACAGTTTGTTTATCCATTCACCTGTTGAAGGACATCTTGATTGACCCCTGAGTTTTGGAAAATATGAATTAAGTTGTTATAAGCATTAATATGCAGGATTTTTTTGTGGACATAAGTTCTCAAATCAGTTAGGAAAATAGGAATACAATTGTTGGATCATTAGATAATAAAATATTGAGCTTTGTAAGAAACTGTGAAACCGGCTGTATTATTTTGCACTCCTCCCAGCAGTGAATGAAAGTTCCTATCACTTCATGGCCTTGCTAGCAAATGGTACTGTCAGATTTTTGGATTTTTAGCTATTCTAATAGGTGCATAGTGATATTTCATTGTTATTTAATTTGCATTTCCCTACTGACAAATAACATTGAGCATCTTTTCCTATACTTATTTGTCACCTGAATATCTTCTTTAGTGAGGTGTCTGTTCAGGTATTTTGTCCAGTTTTTCATTTGGTCGTTTTCTCTATTGTTGAATTTTAGTAGTTCTTTTTTATATTTTGTATATAAGGCTTTTACCAAATATGCATTTTGTGAATATTTTCTCCTAGTCTGTGACTAGTCTTTTTATTCTCTTAAAAGTGTCTTTTATATAACAGAAGTTTTCAGTATTAATAAGGTCCAAGTTATCTATTTTATCTTTGATAATCATGCTTTTGGTGTTGTATCTAAAAGCTCTTCATCAAACAATCTTTCTCCTATAACTTCTTTTAGAAATTTTAAAGTTTTGTACTCTATATTTAATCTGTAATCCATTTTGAGTTATTTTTGTGTAAGGTGTAAAGTCTGTGTCTAGGTTTGATTCTCTGAATGTGGATATTCAGCTGTTCCAGTACCATTTGTTGAAAAGACTATCTTTTCTCCACTAGCTTGCTTTTGTGCCTTTGTCAAATACCAGTTGACCCTATTTGTGTGGGTTTATTTCTTGATTCAATTCTGTACAATTGATCTATATGTCTGCTCTTTTCATAATAACACACTACCTTAATTACTGAAGCTTTCTAGTAAATGCTGAGATTGGGTAATGTGAATCCTCCAACTTTGTTCTTCTTCAATATTGTGTTGGGTATTCTAGGTCCTCTGACGCTCCATAGAAGCTTTAGAACCAGTCTGTTGACTTGCAGTGATTTTGATTGAGATTGTGTTTAATCTATAAATCAAATAGAGAATAACTGACATCTTGACAATGTTGAATCTTTCAATCCATAAATATAAAATATTTTGACATGTATTTAGGTCTTTTTCTTAATGTCTTTTATCTCTGTTTTGTAGTTTTTTACATAAAGATTCTGTAAATATTTTGTTAGACTTATACATAACTTTTTTTGGTGCAATTGTAAATATATATATATTTTTGGTATTATATTTTTAATTTCAAATTCCAATTGCTGTTGCTGGTATATAGAAAAGCAATTGGTTGGCATACTAACCTGTATCTTTTACCTACCTTGCTATGTTTATTAGAAGTTTTTTTTGTTTGTTTGTATGTAGAGTTGTTGAGGTTTTCTACTTAGATAATCATATCAACTGTGAATAAGAACAATTTATTTTTTCCTTCTAAATTTGTATACCTTTTATTTATTTTTCTTGTCTTATTGCAGAAGCTAAGATGTCCAATGGGATGTTGAGTAGGAGTGGTGTGAGGGTATTCTTGTCCTGTCCCGATCTTAAGAAAAAAGCATCCAGTTTCTCACTATTAAGTATGAAGTTAGAGGTAAATTTTTTGCAGGTGTTCTTTATAAGTTTAAGGAAGTTCCCCTCTGTCTCCAGTTGGCTAAGAGTTTTTATGATAAATTAGGGTTGGAGTTTGTTAAATGCTTTTTCTATGTTAATTGATATGATCATATGATTTTTTCCTTTTCTTTTTTTTCCCCTGACATGGTAGATTGCATTGACAATTTCTACAGTGTTGAACCAGCCTTGCATACCTGCAATAAATTTCACTTGGTTGTAGTAACATAGTTGAATTCAGTTTGCTAATATTTTATTCACAATGTTTATATACATTCACAAGAGATACTGGTATATGATTTTCTTTTCTCATAATGTTTTCATATGTTTTTCATATTTGAGTAATGCTAGCTTAATATAGTGAGTTAGGGCATGTTCCATCTGCTTCTATTTGGGGTATTAGCTCTTCCTTAAATGTTTGGTAGAATTCACCACTGGAGCAATCTGGCATGGTGCTTTTTTCTTTTATTTCTTTTTCTTAGCAAGATTTTTTTGGTTAAGTTGCTTATTCCATTCCTTTTGTAGATATAGGGCTATTCAGTTTATTTCTCTTTGTTTGATTTTTAGAATTGGTCCACTTTACCTAAATAATTAAAGCTGTGGGCATTGTTTATGCACATATATGGGAGTTGTATATAATATTTTCCTTTTAATGTCTATGGGATCAGTAATAGTAACCCCTCTTTTATTTCTTTCTCTAGTTTCCTAAGGTAGAAGCTTAGGTTTTTGATTTGAGATCTTTCTTCTTTGAATATATGTATTTATTGCCATACATTTCTCTATAAGTACTGCTTTTGCTGAATCCTACAATTTTAAATTAAGTTGTATTTTCATTTACTTCAGAATACTGTTTAATTTTCCCTGAGACTTCTGCCTTGACCCTTGCAGTTATTTAGAAGTGTTTTGTGTTGTTTAATCTCTGAACAGTGAGGAATGTTGCAGCTTTCTTTCTGTTACTGACTTCTAGTTTAATTTTGTTGTAGACATAGGTGTGGGGGTTGAGGAGTGTTCTGTAATCTTAAGATTAAATCTCTGTGTTTTGATGGGCCTGTGTTTCAGGGCTGTGTCCTTCACAAGTGTTTCCATCCCCCCTACAGGGGTGTAGCTATTTCCCCTGATTCCTACTCCTTTCCCTGGCTGTAGCATTCCCAATCTATTTCTTTAGAGCCCTGGCCCCTATTGATTACACTTTTGTGTGTGTTTTTCTTTTTCTTTTTAACTCCTTAGATCTCTTGCTGAGCAAGAGAGAGCCAAGCTCCTCACGTGCTCTTCTTTTAAAGCCATCAGAGCCAAGCCCATAACACCATAATTGAATCAATCCATTCATTAGAGCATGGTCCTCACAATCTAATCACCTATTAAAGGCCCCCCCTTTCAAATAATAACTGGATTTCCCACCTCTTAGCACTGTTAGAATGGGGGTCAAGTTTCCAATACATGAACTATTGGGGGACACATTCAACCCATAGCAGGCTCCTAGGAGTTTTCTCACTCTTACTGAGGCAATTACAATCAAATTTTTGCTGACCATGCTGACATGGCATTCTTATGTATACACATGCACACAAATACTTATGAAACTTTGCATGAGTAGAAACATATTTTATATGCTGCTTATTGACTCATAGACATTTCTGCCCCCATCCTCATTTTCCTATCTCTCCCTTCCACATGGACACAGTCTCCCTCACCCTTATCCCTGCCCTTCAGGTGGGCTCTTTTACTAACCTTGTATATGCTCTTTCATATTTATCTCTGCAACTATATAATGTCACACACATACACTACAAATGTGCACACACACATACATAGGCACAGGTTTTTGGTCACAGTTTATTTGACGAAAGGGTATCTCCTACATATATCTCTGCATATTATTTTTCCCATAGAGCAATAACTCATGGCAATTCCATGTAACCTGGTACAGCTCCAATTCACTTTTTCTCATGGATAGCTGATAGTTCTTGCATGTTAACATGCCTCCAGGCTGTGTCTCAGGGAAGGGCTGCACACTCCCCCTTGCCTCTCCTGGGCCTCTGGATGACCCGCTATACCACAGTCTCTCTACAGCTCGTACCTCAAATCTCAGCTCCCAGGCTAAAGATGACTGCAGAACTTCTTAACCAAAATGTCCACACCTGGAAAATGCTACATGAAACAGCTCTTACCACAAGGCCAACCTTCAGAACTAGTAGCACTAAATGTGTCTGTGTTCTTATAACATTAAATTAATCTTGGTTTATTTTTTCCCCATTAGGCATGCAGTCATTTTTTAGATGATTTGGTGTTCTTGGAGTCAAGGAAAATTTAAGTCATTCTGTTGAGTCCACATGAGCTGTGAAAAGGGTAGACATTGGATCTACATAGCCCTGATGTCAGCTGCAGTCTCTGGTGAGGAACAGCTCTGTGGCTCTGGGCAAGTTGCTTAACATCTCTGAACCACAGTTTCTTCATCCGTAAAATGAGATCATGATCACTTCCACGTCACAGGCTGATGAAAGGATTAATTGGATTCTATAAGCAGAGCAGATGCCACTGAGGCTGGCTCTTGTAAGTGATTAGTAAAGATAAACTATTATATGCTTTTCCATACTTGGTAATGTTGATTCAAAATGTGGCTTATTTTTGAGCTTTTGGGAGATACGGCAAATGAAGAATTCTGTGATCATCCTAACTCCTGTCTATTGAGGCCTCATGACTCTGTTTCCTGTCTCCCCTCTCTGTCCCTTGCTATTCAGTGATATTCTTGATCCAGTTCACTGTCTCACTCTTCTATCGCTTTTCCACAATCACATGGTTCCCATCATTCCTTCCTGGTACATTTAAATGCATCCATTTGGCAATTCTTTGGGTGGATATATGTTTCTATTTTTTCATGCTACTACCTCCCGTATGTTGAATGACACCCTGGAGTTGCTATTCCTAAGGTACAATATGAGTGACATATGTATCCACAAAGCCTAGGGCTGGAGGCAGGTCATAAACCCTGAGTGCTGGTCTAGCTTGGGCTTCAAAAAAGAGGCTTCAGTTGGCCAAACTTCCTCTCACTTTCTAGTTCCAAACCTTCATAAGCACATAGGGATATCATGACTTAATTGTTCTATGTCTATAATCATAGTAAACTTTGTTAATAAAAATCACTACCAGCTCTCTCTCTATTTGTGTGAAACTAGCCTCTTTGGAAATGCAATATAATTTGGAAAAACTTATTTGCCTATGTAATTGAAGAATCTACTACAGACTACACACAAGAGACCAAAATCAGAACAGTGTAAATTTTTATATTATTCTTTGTTAGTGGTGATATATTGCTATGGGTCTATCCACCTTCAGCCCTATCAGTGTATCAGGAAATGGTCAGGGGCTGGATGGTGGCTATAGAATAAAGACATAAATGAGACCCAAAACAGTCAGTGGCCATTCCACGATAACCATGTGTACCAGCATCCACAAAGTAGTAGGAAAACACAGAGAGAAAAGCATTGGGTTTGCAAAATGTGGAGTCATTTATTTTCTTTTATATTTAATTTGAAGAATGTTATATAAAGGCCAATAATTAAGACCATATGAGCTGCTACTTAGGTCTGCTTAAGGCTCTTCCTGAACCTATTAATCACCCCTCTCTATTCAGCCAGAAAACCCAGCCAAAGAGACAGGAAATAGACTTTAGTCTTCAAGTACTGTCTGGAGAGAAGAATATGGTACCAAATCCATGAAGCTCGAACACTGCCTTCCATTCAAAGTACATCTTCTTCTCCCTTCCTTGTGACCATCTCATTTCTTACATGTTCAAATGTGTTCACCTGAAAGCAAATTTAGCCTCACTTCCAATGACAATGCAACTGAAAAGCTAATGATGATGCACCAGGCTTACATTTCTTTTCAGAGAAAAAAAACTCAGATTCATTTACACTGTGCTAGAGGCCATAACCATTGTATAGGGAGCTCTATCACATCAGAGGTGATCAACATTCACTTGTTTCATCAGTAGGACTAAGGAAAAAAGCTCACTGTTTGCATGGGTAATTTTTCTATTGTTCAAAAGTAAGGTGGTTTTGCTAAAATAAAAGTCACCAAAGATCCATGTGATGAAGTATGATGTGGCTTGATTATCAAGTGCTACATCCAGGACACATTTGCTTTAACCTGCAGACCCAAACATAAAACCACTTGTTTCTTCCTACACATATGCATACATTGCAAAAGAATTCTAAGCCTTGAACTAGGCTGCCATGTTTCTCGTCAGCATTCTAGAAAAAGCTTCCCGAGGGAAGGCTGTCTTGTTCCATGTGGCATTCCAAGGACACAAAGCAGGGTCTGGCCCAAATGGACACTTAATCAACATGTGATAAGAGAGTAAGTAAAAATGTGCCTCCCAAAGTGCCCACTCTGAAGAGCATCTGAGCTCCCAGCACCTTTTCACCTTGTAGTAGGGTCACCTTAGCTCACAGCTTTCTGGATCTTACTTATTCTGTCTCTATGGGTTTGGGATAGTTTATTGTTTTAACGCTTCTACAGAACTTCCAGGTCTGTAGGGTGCTATTTCAGTAGAACAAATGAGTAGACTAAGAAGTTAGGTAGGCTTCAGTTGCCTGTGGCCAAAGGAAGGACACATCCCAGCCCTTGGGCACACACGGGTTCAGAGAGGGCCCCTGGGGCCAGGCTGCTCAAACCTGTATCCTGGCTCTGCTTTGTATAAGCTCAGTGTTCTTAGGTGAGGTCTCTGGGCCTCAGTTTTCTCATCTTTAAAATGGGGTTAATAATAGTACCCATGTCATTGTATTGGAATAATGATTTAACGAGTTAATACTGATAAAGAGCTTGGGACAATGACTGGTACACAAGCACTAAATAGGTGTCTACTGAGTTACCATCAGATAACTGAATCAAAGATGCTCCATCTTACCAGCATCGGAGAGAGGCCACAGCCACTGATGACACTGGGCTGGGTACATGGGGAGAACCCATTGAACTTCTCACAACAACTGAACAATTGTCATCCAACTCTCCTGTCAATTCCTGGAAGGTAGGCGCCTAGTGCCCATCACCTAGCTCCAAGGTTCACTGGTCAGCTGTTGTGTGAAGACTGTTCAATCCAGGGCAGCTGAAAGAATGCTGCAAAACCTGCTAGGAGGTGCTATGTGCTTCCTGTGGCTGCTGGGACAATTTCCTCAAACTCAGTGATTAAAAAAACATAAATTTATTCTCTTGCAGTTTTGGAGGTCAGAAGTCTAAAAATCAAGGTGTTGGCAGGGCTGTGTTCCTTCTGGGAGAATCAGTTTCCTTGCCTTTTCCAACTTCTAAGGACTCCTAGATTCCTTGGTTCATGGCCTCTTGTCTCTCTCTTATAAAGACCCTTGTGATTACACTGGGCCCACCTGGAAAACCCAGGGTAATCTCCCCATTTTAGGATCCTTCACTTAATTATATCTGCAAAGTCATTTTACCATGTAAATTAACATATCCCCAGGTTCCATGAATTAGGACATGAATATCTGTGGGGGAAGCATTATTCTGTCTACCACGGAGGTTTTGTAAATTTGAGAGATAAATTGAATCAGATGTGGGATTATGTGGGAGTAAAGGATAGAAAGATAAAGCCAGAAGGTCAGGTTTGATTCAGAGGTGAGTGTACAAAGAGAGAAAGACCGGTTATCGGTGCATCTGTGGGTGAAGACCTCCAGCTGGCATCTGCCTGAAAACTTTTATAGAAACTGGACCAACTGCTTTGACCATGATATAAACAACACCCCCAAGATGTGCAATGTACCATTTTCACAACCATAGGCTGTGGGCCTGGAAAAGTGGGAAATAGGAGAATTTGAAAAGACTCAAGTGTTTTAAATCCATATTTTATCTTGTTTCAAAATACTCCCCAAAGAAAAAAAGCTTTCAGGCAACTTTGAGATGATGCCTGTTTTATCAGTCTGGGACCCTATGGCTGCCTTGAGCGACCCCTGTGGACCTCGCCCTGAAGCAGGCATACTGTGTGAATGAGAGATAAAGAACTCTTTGTTTTAAGCTGCTGAGTTTGGAGATTCTTGGCACTGAGACACAACCCCTCTACCTTAACTGGCACGGGCCTGCTGGGTCTCTTGACCTCGCTGTTCATTCTCATCTATACTCAACTCCTCCAGCAAAACCACGTCCCTCTCTGGCCAGCTTCTGTCCTTGATGGTGGATCCTTATAACCATCTTAGTTTAGTAACACGATAGGACTCCCCTGTGTCTTGGGCTTTGCTTCCTATTTTCTATTTATAGCTAATGATCTGTGAGTCCCCAGCTTGCAGCTGGGGCGTCTAGCCTGAGTTTGGGGTTTTCACTGAGTTTCAATGTGTCACGGCAAATGTTCTTGTGTGTTCATGCTATGGAACACCAAGGCTCAGGAGAAAAGGTCTCCCTGCAAGACTCATGTTACATTTCACAATGCAGAATTAAAGCAAATGAACGAATCATAGAGACAAAAAAAATGAAGTTTTTTTTTTTTTTTCCAGAATAAAAATTAAGACTTTGCAGGGAGGAGACAGACTTGTTGAGCATTTTGTTGGTTGACTTGTTTCACTTTGGTGAAGAGACCTGCGACTCAGAGGCACAGATTCTATTCTTAAATGTATTTCTTTTTCTTTTCTAACTGGTAAAGAGTAGTGAAAAAGGACAGAGAGTAGCTTTTTAACAAGGCTAGTTTCACATCTATGACTTGTATACAGGAGACATAAACGGCAGGGCCCAGTGCAAAAGAGAAACGTGGGACCCTTGTTCAAAAATTAAGAACGTAACAATTACAATTCCTTGAAGTTGATACGACAAGTGAACAGAAAGGATGTTGTTGGGAAGGAGGGGGGAGGGAGGAGGGAGGGAGGTTTCGGTAATGGGCCACAATAATCAACCACATTGTATATTGACAAAATAAAATAAAATTAAAAAAAAATTAAGAATGTCCAGACGATGACAGCAGCACATCAGTTCAAGCATGGGGGCCTTTCTGAGTGCAAGGCCCCATGTGGCTGTGCAGGTGACACCCACTGGAGGCAGCCCTAAAATGTTTTGCTCTTGCTCACTTTGTTTCTGCGTTATATTCCACAACCCTAGAGAGCACAGGGCTACACCAGCTAAATTAGATGAGCATTTCTGGAGAAGAAAAGGATAATGCACAGAAAGATAGGAACTCCTTCTTCAGTGGCCACCATGACTTGCCATGACATTAATTTCCCCTAGTGTCAGCAAGAGGGCCTGCCACGACAGTGATCCACAAGCAGCAGAGGGAGGGACCTCCGGGGGTCTGCCTTGCACTTTCCATCTGTGATGTCCATTCCGGATCTGTGAACCCCAGAACTCACAGCTGAAGAGAAGCCAGAGATAAACACATCTGGATGCCCGAATGGATTCCTCCTTTCACATTTAGACAACACATGGAAGAGACCATTTCTAAACTGGTAAAATGCTATATGGAAATTGACCATTCTCTCACAATGGGCCACATCTTTCATCATACAGGCTCCAGTCTAAGTGTTATTAAAATTCACAATTGTGCTGCTGTCGCCTATTCTCTGTTTAATCATTTTCTTAAGTCCTGGTGCCTGTTTTGCACTTTGCTTTTTATGATGCAGATCTAAGAGGCCCCCGAGACAAATTCCAAAGAAAAGGGGGGCAGAATGAAAGCTGCTGAGGAGTCCGTACCTAAGTGAGGTAGTGGGGCTTTGGCTAGGAAGGAGCAGCCCCCTCTGCTTCTTAGTTCCTCACAGCACCAGTGGGTAGGAGCTTTACCTGCTCGGGTGGGGACAGCAGGAAGGAAAGGTGAGGCAGAAAACCCCAGAAATAATCAGATGCATGGTTTGTAAGACCTCATTTTTGTCCAGAAGCCAGGGGTGGCGTGGACCAAAGCACGGTTTTAAAAAGCAAGAGAGCTCGGTGCTGTCATGATCTGCATGCAGAAGTGCTTGAAATTCTGCATTGGCAATTATCTAACAAGACAGTCCTCACTGTTGCAGATTGAAGGGCTCAACATCACAGAGAGGAAGAAAAGCAAGAGTGAGAGGGAAGGACGCTCCTGCCTCTCGCCAGTTACCACAAACCTTCTCTCTTCCATGTGCCAAAAGGCACCGTGTCGTTCAGTAGATGGCCCAACCGCCAGGGAATAGCTGTGAGGGAAGGTCAACAAAGGCTCCCTGTGGCAACTTCCAGCACAATTGTGACACTTGTGTCTGGAGGCTGCTCCGCCCGCCGGGTAATGACACATGATGGATAATTAACGTGCAAGTCCTTAAATCAAAGCTGTGCAGACAGTTTGGAGAGGCAGCGATCAGGCCTCAGAGCTTGCTCATCCCTTCAAGTGGGAGGGTATCATTGGAAGAGAAAGGGGCCTGTTTTCCTAACAAGAGCAAGCCCTTGTATCTGGAATCTTCACATTTTCAGGATTTACTCTAGCACCTGCCGATGCGTGAGATGCATCCCAGTGCATCCCAGCTTGCTGGGAGGTCATCATGGGCCTCACAGGGTGGAGTTGGCCTCTGCAGACACCTGCACCTGGACTTCCCACACAGGGAATCCAGAAGGACAGTCAGAGACATTCTGTAGGCGCCTTGATTGCTAGTCTCTGTTTCTCTCCCTTTCCGGGTTGGTGCTGGCAGGGAGGGTAGCATGGGTGGGTGGAACTCATAATCTCTTCTTTCCTTGATCCTAGGAGTTAACGAATGAAGAAGATATTGTATATGAGCCTCTCTGAATATGCACCTCTGGTTTGCCATGGGCTTTTATGCTTCTTGTAATACCATACTACCCTAAAATCAGAACTAGAAAAACAGGCAGAAGTCCATAGCACGTAGCATGGAAGGATTAAAGGTCTAAGTCTCAGTTCCTTAATTTCCTACTGTGTGAAGAGTCCCCATGATGCAGGACTTTTAATGTTAAAACTGAAGAGAGTTCCAGGCATACGGGGAAAGTCAGTTGTCTAAATGTGGCCTTGGGCCCATCCTTATCCTTGATGAACGTTAGTTTCATCAACTGAGACATAGCAGATTGTTACCCAAATTGCAGTGTTGTTAGATATTAGCACACAAATATACTGAAAGTGCCTGGTATGTTTCCTAGCATGGCTTGGGAATCTTGAAGGGTGAACAAAGACACGTATGGAACCAACATTCCAGCAGGTTTGAGGAGGTTGTTCTTGACGGCAGCTGTCCCCCTGAAGTGTGTGATATGGTAGATGTCAGAGTCAACTGTGAGCTCTCTTTGCAGCCTGGAATGATGGGGTTTAAGCTTTGGGGTGCACAGAATTGAGGTAGTCATGGCCCCCTAGGGAAAACGCAGTGGTTCCATGCAGCCAGAAGAGAAGAGAACACTGTGGAAGTGGGTGAGGGGTGGGCAGCCCTGCCAGGAAGAGGCCTGCAGGTGTTTTGTGTCCCAGCCAGGCCCTGCCCCTGTCCCAAGGGACAGGAGACCCCATGCTGACACACATCAGCGGCCTTCCTAAAGGTGTTTTAAAGGGAGCTGAGGTCCCTCTGTTGGCTTTCAAGCTCCAGACATCCTCAGCTAGTGCTGTTTTTGCAGATTCCACTAACAATGGCCTTGATTTCAAGACTTGAAATTTAAAACCGAAACAGCCTGTGTACTTGGCTGGGTTGGGCAATTGCAAGACTGAGGTTGGAAGAATGACCTACGAGGGCTTGGGGATTCAAGGACTCTGTCACAAGCTCAATCCACACAGCATCTGGGAACCCCAACGTACTTCTTGTGGTCTGCTACGTCTCTGAAATTTTGATGTTTTTAGAATTTTGTTGTTTTAAGGAAAAGTCAAGGGCGTGGATCAAGAACTTGACTAAAACAAGAGGAAGCTACTGCCTTTAAGGATGTGTTGGGAGCAGGAATGGAAACGTAGACAAAGAGCAGGTATAGGGTATTATGTGGTAAGTTGGAAATAGCATTTTAAGTTAGCTTGTTGTGTCTCCTGTGATTTGTTTGTAATTGTTTTAAAATTCCACACTTGAAGTGAACGTTCATGATGGATGGCCTGCCAAGGTAGTGCACACTGGCCATTTTATATTTCCTCGTGAGGAATCAACCCAGACTTTCCGAATCCTCAGATGGCCTTGCTGTGGCCTACTTTTATCTCTGTCCCTAATCAGTGAAAGGGCAGTGCTCACATTAAGACACCCCGATGTGCCATCGGTGGCTCAGTGACAGCTGCTATGCTGCGCTGTGCCGGGCTGGCACTCCCGGGCTGCTGCTAATGAGGATATTTGAAAGATTACTGCCATGCTCATGTCCGTGGAGGCTGCTGGAAGTAATCAAGCGCCACTCCCACGGAGGGCTACGCTGGCACAGTCACGACTTGAGTGGGAAAGAGTGGCTGGGCCAAGAGCACATGCAGCCTGCATTTCCTTCTCGTCCTCCCCTTCTTATCAGGCCAGCTCCAGGAACTGACAAGACCACTGAGCAGGAGCTCAGTCTCTACCTTGTGATATCCTGAAAAGGCAGCAGAGGCTTTCCTGCAGATTTCTGAGCTCCCACATTCCTTGTTCTGCACCATGTTGTCTGTATTGTCTTCTGTCATCAGTGACATATGGAGCAGGAAGTGCTGCTGCTGACACAGCTTGGGGATGGTAAGGGATGAGAAGGCAGAATGGGCCACTGAGGGCAGGGCTAAACATCACTGGGCCAGCCATGAGATGGAGCATGCAGGCCACTAAAAAGCACACAGCAGAAGAATGCTGAACGACAGAAAATGTCGAAAAATACAGATCAGGGAGGGTGATTGAAGAGTAAGTTCAAATGCTTCTAGTTACAGAAAAATGTGGAAGCACGTATTAGCAGAGAGAAAAAACAGACCACAAGAAGATTTACCAATGTGCTTATAATTTTTTTGGGGGGTAGGGTTTCTCCCCATGCCTAATGTTCCCTTCTGCATGGGTCAGCTCTCCTGGTGTAACACTCTTTGCCTCTCCCTCCTGTCTCCCTCATTTCACTTCGGGAGAAAATGACTTATAGTTAACAGTGAGTTTGGAAGGAGGAACTAGGCATACACAGCTCTGTTCTTTTCTCTGCTTTTTGTTGGGAGCTGGCAGTCCTTAAGAAACACATTGTGGTGGGCAGATGCTAAGACGGCCCCACGATGATCCTGCCCAATGGTATCCATGCTCTTATCTGAATCTCTTCCTCTGGAGTGTGGGAATTTCCTGAGTGGCAGGAGTGCCTTTTGTTATTCATAACAAGCCCCTTTCTGCCACACCTGAGTTTATGCTAATTAGATGACTCACTGTGGGCCTTCTAATAATTCCCAGGGAGGGGCTGGTCATGCCAGAAAGACCAAGCATATGATTAGAGGATTGCAACACGTAGCCCCACTCCTGACCTCTAGGTAAGGAAGAGGGAATGAAAATTGAGTTCAATCTTGTCAATGATTTAATCAATCAGGCCTCAGTAATAGAACTTAGACAAAAACTCTGAACAGTGAGGCTCAGAGAGCTTCCTGGTGGGTGAATATATGGATGTACCAGGAGGGTGGCACACTCCAGCTCCACAAGGACAGAAGCTCCTTCCAGATCTTTCCATATGTACCTGTGCATCTGGCAGTTCATTTATATCCTTTTAAATAAAATGGCAGTCATTGAGTATCTCGTTTTCCTAAGTTCTGTAAAATGTTCCAGCAAATTATTAAACTTTAGAAGGTTGTAAGGCCCCCAAATGTGTAGCTGGCCAGGCAGAAGTGCAGGTAGCCTGGGGACCCCCTTACTGCTTATGTCCAAAGTAAGGGCAGCCTTGTGGGTGATCCTGCCCTATAATTCACAGGATTGGATGCTAACTCCATGTAGTTAGTGTCAGAACTGAATTGTGTTGTAGGACATCAGTTGGTGTCAGAGAATGGTGTTGGAATGTAGGTTATTTGCCACACAGAGAGCTTTGATGGTCAGTAAGTATTAGAGAAATGGGCACAGCCAAGATAAGTAAAAGATCTTTTGTTCCTTACCATCTCCATATCAGCCCAACACAATAGGAGAAAGTAACCCAGAATAAAAAGACTGAACACTCCAGGCAGGCAGAGGGTGGAATATCACTGTTTAAATTGGACTTGCCATTATGATTTGAGGAAGTAAGTAGAAAGCTCAAAGCTCAGCTGGAGGCAGTGATGGGAGGAAACTAAAACTGATTCATTATGCAACCCCACTCCCCTAACCAAGCCCGAACTTTTCAATAATTCGGATGCATATAAAATATACAGTTGACGATGTTAAATGTATTTGATGTGCATAATCATGAGCTTTTATAATCACTAAAAACATACGTCACACCTGTTTCCAGAAAATGTGAGGCATGTCACAACTTAACACACAGAAGAAGGACGACTGGTTAACGGCAATGGGTGTAAAACCCAGGCCTCCAGCCCAGCTCAGGCACCTCTGAAGGGCCGTCCCAGCTTCTCTCTGCCCCTCCCGTTCCTTCACTCCTGCATAGCAGCTGATTTCATGCCCTCCCCGACAGGCTTCCTGCACACAGGGCCTCCCTTAGAGTCTCTTTCTCCAGAAGCGAACCTATAACAACTCCCCCTTTTTTTCCAGCTTTCCACTCAAAAAGCAGCTTCCTCAGTGTTGCCTTCTTTTGTCTCTCATATGACATCTATTGTGACTTTGTAACATGTAGTGCACATTGTTAACCACGAATTTATTCATCTGGTTATATAGTTAGTGTCAGGCCACAAGCTCCATGACGCTAAAAGCACCCTGATCTCTTCACCATTGCATTTTTTGGGACCAGCATTGACTATAGTATAAAGTATGTTTTCAATATATAATTATGGAGTAAATAGGTGATTAAAGGATGCTAAATCCCATTGAGGAGATAATTCTATTATTTCTAGCCTTTCACATAATATTCCCCTATATCCATTCATACATTCAACCGCTGGGTACCTATTGTGTATGTTGCTGTGTGCTTGGCATTGCGAGTCAGATAACAATGACTCAGACAGCTCCTGCTCTATTATTGTTGTGTGATTCACAAAGCCAGGTTCTCCTCTGAAACTCCCCATTATGGTTTGGGATAGTGTTATGAATGATCTACTACAGCATATGGCTCTTTTCTCCAGTGAATTTGTACGGGACACGAAGGCAAGGACATTCACAGTCCTCACTCATAGCAGGTGTAGTAGGGAGATTAATGATGCCCCAAAGATGTCCATGCCCTAATCTATGGAACAGGAACATGGTAAAAGGTACTTTGCAGATACAATTAATGTTTCTTATCGACTGACCTTAAAATATGAAGAATATCCTGAATTGTCTGGATGGGTCCAATGCAATTATATGAGCCCTTGAAAGCAGTAGAGTCACTGAATTAGATGTGGCAGAAGAAGAGGCAGAAGAAATGAGGCGGAAGGAGAGTCAGAGAGATCTGAAGTGTCAGAAGGACTCACCTTGCACTTGCTAATTCTGACATGTAAGTGATTATATGCAAGGAACAGAAAGAGGCTTCTCAGAGCTCAGAGAAGCCCATAGCTGACAGCCAGCAGAGAAACAAGGACATTGATCTTAGAGCCACTTGGAGCAGAATTCTGGCAACCATAGGAAGGACAGTTGAAGTGAATTCTCCCCCAGTTCTTCCAGAAAGCACAGCCCTGTGGACACCCTGATTTTGGCTCTGTGATATGCAAAACAGAGACACTAGCCAAGTTCACTGGATTTCCAATCTACAAAACAGTGAGATAGTAAAAGCGTGTTTTTTTAAGTCACTAAGCTTGTGGCAATTTATTACGGCAGCTAGAGACACCAATACAATAGGTATCCAATGTGCATTTCTGACTTGAGATTTTAAGATAAGGTATTTCCAAATTAAAAGTCACTATTCCCTTAGCATTTATAGAGAAAACATTCACAGACCATTTTTGTAAATGGCATGGAAGTTCCATGGCATGTTAAAATGTGTAATTTTTCTGAGGGAGATATTTGGGTTTGAATGGTGCAAGGCATACGCATGGAAATACGATCCTTCTTGAACTTCTAGGCCACTAATACCAAAATCTATGTTGGTGGGAACTTTCTATGGAAACAGAATCAATAGGATGGAAAAAGAGAGAGACAGAGACAGAAAGAAAGAGATTTATGTTAAGGAACTGGTTCATGTGATTGCAGGGGACGACAAGTCCAAAATCTGCAGGGCAGAGCAGCAGGATAAAGAACCAGGGAAGAGTTGATGTTGTAGTTTGAGTCTAAAGGTGATCAGCTGGCAGAATTCCTTTTCTTCCAGGACTTCAGTCTGTTTTCTCTAAAGGCCTTCGATTGATGAAGCTCCCTCCACCCCCATTATGGAAAGCAATCTGCTTTACTCAAAGTGTAGAGATTTAAATGTTAATCACATCTAAGAAATACCTTCACAGTGACATCTAGGGTGGTGTTTGACCGAATCTGGGTACCATGCCTAACCAAGTTGACACAGAAAGTTAGCCACCATAAATTCACACCATGTCAACTTGGCATCCATATACATCTCCTTAAACCATGTTTAATCTCCAAATAAAGATGATAACAAGGTCATACTTCCACTTAACATGATACAACTATCCTGCATACACCTGAAAACACACTAACCCTATTCTTAGAAGATGATACAAAGAACTTGGGTGATGCTCCCTCCTCTCCTTGATGTCCTGTAACTTAGCTATATGAGGTAAGTTAACAATACTTATACACTACCATATACAGTCAATGCATCTTGTATTACATGATGTGGGGATAAGAGAGGGAAGAAAACAAAGATATTTGCTGAGTACATACACACATGTGCACACACACACACATACAGCAAACCCATTGCCCAGCACTTGCCTGTCCCCGTGGCTGTGCTGCTCTCATTCAGTGCTTAATCCCCAGTGAGTACCTTTACAGTGAGTACCTGGGGAGATGGAATTGCATGAGCAGAATGAATTCATTTAGAGTTATTACAGTCCCAACTTTTGCAGTAGTAGAAACAATTTTACAGTGGCACATAAGAAAGGGAGGCATATCAGAGGTTGCAGAAAGTGATCCTGGAGACAACTCATGGCCTCCACACATTAAATTTTTAGTGGCCATGCACGTATCCTTGTCTTTTCTCATGCCTTCAACACATGGCCAAGGCAGCACAGAGTGGGTTGCGTGGTGTGATGACAATGACAGTATTATCTGCTTATTAGCACAGTGCACGGTCACAACGCCCCTTTCTCTTGTTCTTTTCATGGAGGAATGTGTTTTCCCCTTCTTGCATTATCAATTAGTTTCAAGCAAACGTGCCCTTCTCTCCTCTTCTGCTATAGGTTTAGAATTGCAAAGCACTTTCTGACTCAATTCTACTTCCATTTTCTAGCAATAATGTATCAATTCTATAAATGAGCCACAGAAGTGGCTTTTGACTTTTGACTTGCACTGCTGGAGAGAGGGTGTTGTTCCCTAGTAGCATTCAGCTGTGCATGAAAAGTGGGGAAGTGATGAAAACCTAAAAATTTGTTTTCCACAACTGTCCCCTCAGGGTCTTCTTGCTCTTTCCCGCCTGCTCTTCTTCCTTTGCAGACCCTGGTTGAGAACACATGACTTACAAGGCCCCAAAACGTTGTTCTACAAGGACAAGAGCACATGAAAATTTTTTCCAGCTGAATGTCCAACAAGAGAGCAGTTACAATATGATGCTAAACCCTATAAGGAAATAGAGTGCAACTATCAAAAAGAAGAAAATGGAGCTACATGTATTAATCCAGAAAGACAATGGTGGCATATCGTCAACTAAATAAGCAGATGCACATTTTGGTATATGTGTTGTGTGATTTTACTTTTTTAAAGAAAAAGCTGACACATGTAGATATGCCCATTTGCAAAAAGGAGCAATAAAGAGGCTGGCTACTCTCCTGAAGTGCAAAGCAATGTCCTCACCAGCCTCTGAGGACTTCCTCTCCTCCTCCTGGAACCTGCCCTCTACCCCAGCAGCTTGACTGATGACACACACCAAGCTCCTTCTTGCCTCGGGGCCATTCACTGGCTGTGCCTTCTTCTCAGAGTGCACGTGGCTTCCTCCCTCCTCATTCACAATAAAGACTCCATCAGAGCAAGTATAGAAGATAAAGGGACAGGAAGAAAGAGAGGGAGTTCCCAGTATGGAACGGATTCCACAGCACCATCCAGAGATGAGAATCAGGCCACAGCAGCAGAGAAGCGGTGCCTCTGGGCCCACACATGAGGAGTTATCTCCATTTCCTTGGACAGAAGAATAAAATTAGAATCCACTGAACACTGTTTGTGATGTAGTTCACCTTAGAGAACATGAGAATACGAGTCAGCCATTCCCACCTGGTGCTTCTGCCATGCTTGTAAAGTTGTGTGCAGTCCTCCTGCTGTTATTACATAAAATACTGACAATTAAAGCCACAGTTGAAAAGCTGAAAATTGCTGCTCACACAGCTTCAGAATGAGGAGGTCCTTATTTGCCCATGTGTGTATTTGCTATATGCCTCCATAACGGGCCTTAAAGTCAGTAGCTAAGTGCAAAGACACGCAGATGTGGACATCTAACTTGAGGTTCTGGAATCAGCTGGCTGAAGGGTTGGGGGATTGACATGAATAGGTGGGAAAACAGTTATTCAAAGCTCTGCTGCTCCCACCTGTGTCTCTGCCATTCTGTCTCAGTCATGGCTGAACTGCAGAGAGCAGACAGCTGGCCACTGTCCCAATGGCCATGGGAAGGAACCACCATGACCAGCTGCAGCTTCACAAATGCATCAGCCACTCTGCCCTGGGGCTGTTGTCTCTGGAAGTATCCTGACATGAGTAGTCCAGATCGTCCCTGCAGAGGGTCACACCTGAGAATCCTCAAGAGAAAGGGGAGCATGAAGCCCAGGCACCTGCACTCTACACAGAATAGGTTATCAGAGCGAAGTCCCGAAGCCTCACCTTTCCATAAGCTTATTTCCACGCCTCTGTTCACAAGGTCTGTGGCAGATCAGATGACTCAGGAGCTTGTTTCAGCCAAGATTACAAGAAAATTAGTCTAGTGGCCCTTGAGGTTGAAGTTTATATGTAGATGCTCTTTTTTAGTTAAAGCTGAACAAAACTATGCTTTGTCTTCTGCATTCTTTTCAAGATAAATAATGTTAAAATTGAAGAGATAATACCAATGATCAAGAGAAATGAGAGAGGAAAGCAGCCCCTGGCATCCAGGAGCCAGCTGGGAACTCCCACCCAGATCCTGCTGTTCTCTTGCTAAATGTGAACAGTTTCATAAAACATCAACATCAGACAAAATCAGTCTATAACCAAGATGCATCAAGACAAAAACAAGACCCTTCCATTATCATATCTGCATGCAGACAATAGCAGGAACATTGTCAAACAAATCACAAAAATGACCAGACATCTGCTATCCTGACTAACCTGAGTGATCACTGCCTCTGCACCCATCATAGCTTTAGTCTGGCTTCCTTCCTCCCACTTTATGGATAAGATCTATTAAAATATCCAATCATAGAATTACCCTCACTTCCAAAAGGCATCCAATTCATAGTGGCACTGTGTCCTTGAACCTTTCCCCAAATCACCTAACACAAGCCCAAGTATATAATTCGTCCTTTCCTATACCTCTTACAGAGGCACCCACGCTCCCTGTCATGTGTGTCCTCCTTTGTAGCAAGAATAAACCCAACTTGTCCCCCTACAGGTATGTGGCTGGGGGACTTTGGTTTTCAGGTACTGATGGAAATGAGGGAGGATGACAAAGGTTTGGGAAACCCAGCTCACATGCTTGACTGACTGTACCCAGTACTATGCCTGGCACCTAGTAGGATTCATCAACTATTTGTTGAATGAATAAAAGAGGCAGGCAGCTACTGTTGAACTGATTAGCATGGCTCTTGGAGCCTTATTGCACTTGTGGCCATTAATGTTGCAAAAACATTCAGAGCATGGTGCTGATAACACCAAGGTCCAGGGTTTGATCCCTGTACCAGTCAGTTGCCAAATTAAAAAAAAAAAAAAATTAAAACATAAATAAGAGGCTTTACACTGCCTGACTTCAGACTATAAAACAAAGCTGTAGTAACCAAAACAGCATGGTCCTGGCATAAAAACAGACACATGGACCAATGGAACAGAATAGAGAACCTAGAAATCAACCCAGGTACTTACAGCCAACTGATCTTTGACAAAGGCACCATGCATATACATTGGGGAAAGGACAGGCTCTTCAATAAATGGTGCTGGGAAAACTAGATATCCACATATAGGAGAATAAAACTAGACCCATATCTCTTGCCATATATAAAAATCAACTCATAGTGAATTAAAAACAAGACCTGAAACTATAAAACTCCTAGAAGAAAATATTGAAACACTTCAAGGTGCAGGACTCGGCAAAGACATTATGAATAAGACCTCAAAAGCACAAGCAACAACAACAAAAATAAACAAATGGGATTATATCTAACTAAAAAGCTTCTGTGCAGCAAATAAAACAATCAACAGAGTGAAAAGACAACCTACAGAATGGGAGAAAATATTTGCAAAGTATACATCTGACAAGGGATTAATATCCAGAACATACAAGGAACTCAAACAACTTCACTGTAAAAAACCAAATAATCTGATTAAAAAATGGGTAAAGGAGCTGAGCAGACATTTTTCAAAGGATGACATACAAATGGCCAATGGGTACATGAAAAAATGCCCAACATCACTAATCATCAGGGAAATGCAAATCAAAACCACACTGAGATATCATCTCACCCCAGTTAGACTGGCTATTGTCGAAAAGACTGATAATAACAAATGCTGGTGAGGATGTGGAGAAAAGGAACTTCTACATTGATGGTGAGACTGTAAATTAGTACAACCACTATGGAAAACAGTATGGAGCTTCCTCAAACAACTACAGATAGAACTACCATATGATCTAGCAATCCCACTGCTGGGTATATATACCCAAAGGAATGGAAATCCTCATGTTGAAGGGACACCTGCACTCCCATGTTTATTGAAGCTCTATTTACAATAGCCAAAAGTTGGAACTAATGTAAATGTCCATCAGCATATTATTGGATAAGGAAAATGTGGTATGCATAAACAATGGAATACTAAACTGCTATAAAAAAGAATGAAATTCTGCCATTCACAGCAACATGGATGAGCTTAGAGAAAATTATGTTAAGTGAAATAAGGCACAGAAAGACAAATACTGTATGTTCTAACTCATAGGTGGGAGCAAAAGAAAGAAAGGAAGGAAGGAAAGAAGGAAGGCAAAAAGGAAGGAAGAAAGGAAAAGACAGACCATAATAAAATGTTGAACTTTTAAGGACAGAACAGACCTATAGTTACTAGAGGTGGGAAAGGGGCACAGGGAAGGGGGTTAGGGAGTAATTGGGTAAGGGACACAAAGAAAATTACCATTTGTAATGTGAACATGCTAATAATATTGATTTGAGCATCACACACTGTACAAATACTGATAGTCAACTGTGTACCCCATAAATACGTATAATCAGAAATAAACAGATATTTTAGAAAAAACAAACATACATACATAATTAAGAGTCCAGTAGTAAAAAATTATTAAGAACTTGGACATAGGCTATACAAATAAAAGGGAAAATCAAAATATCTTTTTAAAATGGCATACAAAATTCTAAATTTTGTGGGGAAAATTACTAAAATACGTCTAAGTCCCAAATGGAGAAAATTGTAGCTCTTCACTGAGGGACGTACAAAAGAACTAGAGAGAATGGAGCGAAGTTTCATGTTTCTAGATCTGGTGACTCAACATGGTAAAGAGGTGGGTCCCCCACCCCCAATTATTCTATAAATTGAATGAATTTTTAATTGCTCCTCCAATGGCTGCTTTTGAAAAAGACAAAGTCATGTTTAAGTTTATCCGGATGAATAAACACATGAGCAGAGCAGAGAAAATTCCAAATAGCAGGAAAGCAGAGGGGCTACAAGTAGAGGGACGGAGGGAATGGCAGATAAAGACACAGTTCTTTAAACCACGTGGTACCAGTGTGGAAATAAAAAAAAAAGATCAGTCAGTGCAAAAGAACACATGAGCATTTAGGATGTGAGTGCAGCAGCTGCCACTAATTAAGAGCTTATCCTTATTATTTGGCAGACACTGCTGTCTAAATATTCCATCAATTAATCCTCACTACTCTAGCAAGTACGCACAATTATCTCCACTTTACAGATGAAGAGAATGAATCTTGTAAAGGTTTGAGAACTTTGCCCAGGTTGACATAACTAACAGACAGTTGAACTGGGATATGAAACCAGATCATCTAACTTCAAAATCTGAACTGTTAACAAGTGTTACATGGTCCTGTTACAAGTTGCTAAATGTTCTGAGAATTATTTTTTTTATGACAGTTTTATTGAGATATAATTCATATAACATAAAATTTATGTTTTAATGTGTACAGTTCAGTGGTTTTAGCATATTCACAGAGTTGTGCAAGTATTACCTCTAATTACAGAACATTTTTATCCCCCCAAATAAAACTTTGTGCTCATTAGCAGTCACCCACCATTGCCCCAGGAAACCACTAATCTACTTTCTTTCTATATGGATTTGCATGATTTGGACATTTCATACAAATGGTATCATCTAATATATGGTCATTTGTGCCTAGCTGCTTTTCCTTAGCAGAATGTTTTCAAGGTTCATTCCTGTTGTGGCACGTATCACTGCTGTGTTGTTTGTATGGCCGAGTAATACTCCATTGCATGATCACGTTTTGTTTCTCCAGTCACCAGTTGGTGAACATTTGTGTTGTTTCTATTTTCTAGCTATTATGGAAAGTGCTGCTATGAACATTCACATACAAGTTTCTGTGAGGATATATTTCTCTTCGGTGCATATCGAAGAGTGAAACAGCCGAGTTGCAGGATAACCCTATGTTTAATTTTTGAGGAACTGCTGAACTGTTCTCTAAAGTGGCTGCACCATTTTACATCTCCCCACAATGTGTGAGGGCTCCAGTTCCTCCACGTCCTCTCCAGCACATGCTACATCTGTCATTTTCTCCTTTAGCCATTCTAGTCAGTGACACGTAATATCTCATTGTGGTTTTGATTTTTGTTTCCCTGATTGCAAATGATCTTGAGCATCTTTTCATGTGCTTATTGGCCATTTGGATACATTGTTTAGATAAAGGCTTTTCAAATCCTTTGCCCATTTTTAAATTGGGTTATTTGTGTTTTTATTGTTGAATTGTAAGAGTTCTAGATGTAAGTCCCCTATCAGATATATGATTTACAGATATTTTCTCCCATTCTCCAGATTGTTTTTTATTTTCTTGATGCACAAAGTGTTACAATATTTATAAAGTCCAACTTATGTATTTTTTTTGTCATTTATACTTTCAGTGTCATAGCTAAGAAACCATTGCCTAACTCATGGACACAAAGATTTACTCTGATATCTTCTTCTAAGACTTGTAAAGTTTTAGCTCTTACATTTAGGTCTATAATTTGTTTTGAGTTAGTTTTTGTATACCGTGTACAGAGGGACCCAACTTCATTCCTGTGTTGTGGGAAATTCATGTATTTACATTAACTAATTTAAACCCTGTAAGAGCACTCTAAGGTGATTTGAGAATTAAGTAACCAAGGCATAGATAGGTTATGTGACTTGCCCAAGGTACACAGCTAGTAATTGGCAGAACTAACCAAGAAGTTTTACCCGAGAGACCATTTTCTTAAATATCTTTCCCTAAAACAAAATTGACATTTCAAAAAAGTAAGGATGGGATGGGCTGTTCAACAAACGATGTTAGAACAACATACTAACCATTTGTGGAAAAGATATCAGCTCTCACTCATAATTTCCATCACAACAAATTCCTTAATATTAAAGAGTTAATGAAAAATATAGATTATTAATATTCTTGGGATAGAGAATATCTTGGTAAGCATGATACAAAAGGCAGGGGGAGGGAGACCCTAAAGAAAAGCTGCTAGATTCATCTACAAAATTTTAAAACTGTAGATCAAAACACTATAAAATAGGATTAAATGTTTCAGACTTGCCGTAATGGCAGAGAGCTTGGATAAACTAACCTTTTCAGAGAAAACGTTATAAAATCTAGATTGCATATATGTATGTATACATATACATATACACATACACACATCACATATACACATACACACACACACACATACACACATATACACAAATACATTTATATACATACATTCCGAGCACAATGGTGTCCTTTTTGCTCCTCAAACACAACCGACTTTTACCTTGAGCCTTGGCACTTACTATCCCATTTACCTGCAGTGCTCTCTCTGCAGGACATATGCACACTTCGTTTTCTTACTTCAAACTATTCTCTGCTGGGCATTATGTTATATACCCATCTGTATGTCCTTCTCCCAGAGGGAATGTGTGTTCCACGGTGGTAAACTAATACTTTCTCTTGTTCGGAGCATGCTGGGTCTAGAAGAGTCCTCAACACTAGGGGGCGCTCAATGAGTACTGCTGAATGGGCAAATGGACAGCTCTGACCAGGGGTAGCCAGAAGACCAGAAGGGACCCTGTGGCCAGCGACCAGAGTAGGATGCCAGAGTGGAGGGTGGCAGCTGATTGAGAACTCCAAACATTGATGCCACCACCCACAGAAGGCTGAGGAGAGGGGAAGGACCTTAAATCAACTGAGAAACCCTGAAAAAGCTGAGATTGCCCCAAACTGGCAAACATAACTTCTCAGCTGCTGAGTAGAAGGGAGCCTCAAAACAGAAGAAGGAAGAAGGGGAGGGATGAGGAGGGTGACAATAGAGGGAAAAATCCAATTTCTTTCCTTGGAGGAGTGCTGGCCCCAGTCACATTGTTAAAAGGCTATTTGTATTTGTCATTTTCCCTCCACCAGATGTGCCCCACGCCCAAGGGCT
This sequence comes from Cynocephalus volans, assembly GCF_027409185.1. Classification (NCBI taxonomy): domain Eukaryota; kingdom Metazoa; phylum Chordata; class Mammalia; order Dermoptera; family Cynocephalidae; genus Cynocephalus; species Cynocephalus volans. Next base: position 186,918,289 of record NC_084460.1, read on the forward strand.
GCCGTTGACCTCAGCTGTCATTCCTCCCACACACCTGTCCTGCCCCAACCCAAAGCATCTTGTTCTATAAATTCCTGTAGTTTCTCAACCCAAATAGAACCCAAATAGAGCTCCTCATTCCCTCAGTGATTAATTCAGCCTGATTTAATGAGAGGAGCCATATGTTTGAATTATGTTCCATTAATGGGCAATGACATTGTCTCCTTACCTACATAAGTTTGGGTGCTTCCAGCTGCAAATTAGAAATCTCTGACCCATATTGGCTTAGAGAGCAAAGTCAATAGAGCAATAGGTCACCTCATACAACTAGGAGTTCAGAGGCAGGGGGTTCCAGATGTGCCACATTAGCCATACAACTCCACCTTTCTGGTATTCTGGACTCCACCTTCCTCTAGATATTGATTTTATCCTCAGAACAATACTAAAATGGCTGCCACCGATCACAGTGTCATGACCAGACAACCATAGGGTCAGGAATTAAATGAGATGAACATTTCTTGCAGAGTCTCATATTATGAATAAGAAAATCTTTTCTAGAAATTTCCCAACAGATCTCTCCTCACATTTCAGAGGCCAAAACCAGGTCACATGCCCATCTTTAAGCCAATTATGTTCAAAGGGAGTGGGCTGTCCTTGTTTGGTGCAGGCTAGGGCTGGAGCAGGGGATCTTGCTTATGGCGAGATTCCCTCAAACACAGACTGCAGCAAAGTTCTGTTATCCCTGAGTGTATGAGCATCCCAGGGCTGCCAAAACAAAGTACCACAAACCAGGTGGCTTAAAACAGGAGAAATGTGTTCTCTCATAGTTCTGCAGGCTGAAAGTGTGGAATCAAGGTGTTGGCAGGGCCGCAGTCCCTCTGAGGCTTTTAGGGAAGGACCTTCCTTGCTTCATCCAGCTTTTCTTGGCTGTGGCAGCATAACTCCAAACCCTGTCTCCGTTTTCACATGGCCATATTCCCTGTCTGTGTCTGCATCCAAATTTCTCCTTTTTATAAGGACATTAGCCATATTGGACTAGAGGCCCAACCAAATCCAGGAAAATCTCATCTTAAATAATTATATCTGCAAGGACCCTATTGCCAAATATGGTCATATTCTGAGGTCCTGGGGTTTAGGACTTTAACATATGAACTGCGGGAGAGAGATACAATTCAATGCTTGACACTGCGGGAGGAGGGAAATTGAAGTCTGAGTAGGCTACACATTGCATCTGCTGTATCTGCCGTTCCATCTTACAAATTCCTTATCAATCCCAAAGAATCTATGGCTGGTAGAATTTCAGGCTAACTTAGAAGTGAACTGAAGATGTGCACATGGAGTGCAGGAAGCTCTGCTGGAAGGAGCCCATCCTCGTGACGGCAGCATGACAGCATTGGAGGACATTGTCCCGCTGAGCCGCACTCTTTCCCGCTTCCACCCACCCTCTGCGTCCACACCCGGACATTCCATGAAGGCTGCAGGTGCAGCTGACTGCAGAGGGATTTTAGAGGGAAGGGCAGGAGAGATGAACTGTGCATACGGGCAGGACAAATTGCGGTAGGGCCTGGTGGACTCCGAGTTTATGAAAATGTGCAAATTGGGTGTTTTTAAATCAGGGACACCTTGTATTCTATGACAGGCATTGATTTGTTTTGTTTGGGAAGCCCTCACGCCATAATTCGGAAATGAATATGATGATGATAAGAGCATCAACAACCTCCACGTCAATGATAGCGGATACTATTCTGCTCCTACTATGTCGGCGTTCTGCTAAGCGATTGTATGATCACATGTGATAGGTCTGGTCAGCCCCACAGCCACACCAGGAGAGAGGTAATGTCACTATCTCTGCTTTGCAGGGGCTTGGCGAGAGGGCCAGTGACTTGCCCCAGGTAACGTGGCAGGGCGAGTCTGCAGCCCAACTGTTGACCACAACATTATGTCACTTCCATTCATTTATGTCATACACACCTGGAGGCTGCAATAGAGTGTGGACATGAAGCAAGGTAATATGATATCAAAACCTAGTTTTCAATAAAACGTAGCCTCTGGCCTGATTTCTGGCTGCACACCCCTCCTCGGCCCCTTATAACCGTGTCTCTGAGCGCTCTGAGTTGTGCTACAGGAGAAACACAGCATGGAGTCTTTATTTCAGGCCACCCAAGGTATGATCTTCTAGAATAATAGTCCCTGACCTTCTTAGCATCATAAATTCCTGTGAGGATGTCATGAAGGATACAGTTTCCTCCCAGAAAAATGCATACATGTTTGCATACAATTTCAAAGGTTCCTCATGGGGTCGTCCATAGATTACAGGGCTCGTGAGTCAAGGTTTGGAAGCTTAATTGTGAAACTCTCAAAATTGCAGCGATAGAGGGAAAGCAGCATCCTGCTAGCTGGCTCAGGTGCATTTGAGCTATTTTGACAGTTTAAGGAACAACAAAAAAACGTAATTTAATAACGTTATGTTTTTAAACTTTACGTCCCCTTCCTCTGTGAGAGCAAAACAAAGGGAAAAACTCCTGCATCTCTTGTTCTTAAAGGGTAACCTGGAAAACACTGCATCGGTTATTAAAGTGCAGCTGCAGCTTTACCGTGGAGGCAGCCTGGCTGCTTCCTCCTCCCGGAAGTGTCCCAGAGCAACCCTGCACAGGGGAGGGAGGGAGGTTTCAAGTTAGATAACCAGGTGTTAGGGTAAAGATCTGCGGGCCTGGGGGCAATGCACGAGGGCAGGAAGTAACAGAAGTTAAATGAAATACCCGGTATAGATATGGAATCTTCTGGAAGGGAGGGCAATGGATTACTGTGTGCCAACTCCAACATTTCCACCCTGGCAATGGCAGGACTTACAACTGGCCTGAGGCCAAGTCACCTACAGAGCTCCATCCAGAAATAACCAAGACCCTGAGGACTGTCTGATCAGAGCTGAGCTCATGGTGCATGCACATGCATGTGCACACTCATATGCATGCACATACAGCACAGAGATCTGATGGGCACAGGGACCCACGGACCTGCCTGGTGGAGCATAAAGAGGGAGGCCACAGCACCAGAGGCTGGAGACTCATTAGATTCCAAGGGTAACTGACTCTCCAGGGAAGCACCTGCTCCTGTTTGATAAGCGATGCTCTTTTATGCTGCATGCGGGGATCAGAGAGGACCTATGCAGAGCGCCAACAAAAGAAGAGCTGCTGGTGCCCTGTGGGCTATGGGCTCACAGCGAAGTCAGTGTTGCTGGACACAGAAGGCATCAGAAAGCCTGCAGCAGAAGTCAGTAGCAGATGCAATTTTGGCATTAATACCAGCTTATCCACCTAAGAGATCCAGTAGATTTTAAAACTATGTTCTTAGCATAAAAATCCACATTTCTCAGACCCCAAATGGAACCTGGTATGGGGCATGAGGCCCATTCTGCAGGTGCAGCTTGGCTCTGCAGCCCTAATCGGCTGAGGTGAGGGGTGCAATGTCCTCACCAGAAGCCAGATTTGATCGAAAGCAGAGCACACTCCCTCTGTCTTTTCTGCCAAGGCTCCTAAGCATTACCGCATGTTTGATTCCCTATTCCTGGGGTGATATTTGGTAAAAGATAAACTACAACTGAGATGGCAGTGTAGACCTAGAAGCAGGAATACCAGCCAGGTTGAAAGGATTTGCACGTATTATCTTTTAGTCCCATTGATGCTTTCCATGACAATTCCATACTTTGCCCTCTTCTCTGCCCTCAGCCACCTCATGTTTGATTCCAAAGAAAGGTGTGTGTGTCTGGTGTGTATTTATGGTACAAATTCTTAATTTTTGGAGTGGTGGTTTTTGAGAGCAGTAAGAACACTTCCCAGATAGGAGACTTGGCTGGTGTATGGTTTCCAGGATTGCAGTGAGACTCCAACAGCAGGTCCTGTCAGTAGAGTTCGGGTCGTTAAAATGTGTTTAAAACCCAGCACCAGTCATCCTGGGAGTCCAGAGTTCCCATCTGAGCAGCCGTCTTAATTTTCTGGTGTTGCTCGATCAGGCAGCAAGTTCTCCCCTACTGAATTTAGAAATATCTGCAGCCCACTTATTTTTTTAAATGACTTACACAAAAGGAAGAATACTTAATATGTTTATTCAGGGCAATGCAATTTCCTTTCTATCCAATTTTTTTTTTTCAGTTTGAAATCCCCAAACACTTTATAGATGAGTCTTAAACAACCAGGGTTAGGAAGCAGACACTGGCCACCAGAGTTTCTAAAGCACAACTCCAGGGCTGACCTATGGATTGGCATTATATGGATAATGAAAATACCTCCCCACAGATCTTGGAAGTCCTGTTTCTTCCTGCTTTTTTCTATCCTACGGCTTTTTAATTTTCTTTTCCAGAACAATTTTCTGGAAAGGCCCCTGTGCACAGCACCATCAATGCACGTTTTCTCTTTCTCTCCAGCCAACAGAATCACTTCCTATCTGCATGTCTTGGAATACATATGTAGAGTGCTTTACATTTTAAAATGTATTTTCACATACGTTATTCTGTTTAATTTTTAAAATTAATTTATTTTTAATTGTACATATTTATGGGGTACAGTGTGTTATTTCAATACATGCATGTATTGTATAATGTATCATATAATGTATTGTATAATCAGGGTAGACAGCACATCTATCATCTAAACATTTATCATTTATTTGTGATGATTACATTCAAGAGCCTCTTCTCTAGCTATTTAGAAGTATACAATAAAATATCATTAGCTGTAGTCACCCTAGAACACCAGAACTTTGTACCCATTGACTAACCTGTTCCCTCCCCCTCTGCTCCCTTATCCTGCCAGCCTCTAGTAACCACTGTTCTATTCTCTACTTCTATGAAAACCACCTTTTTTTTCTTTTTTTTAGATTCCGCATATAACGGCTGTTATAAAAAAGACAGAAAACAACAAATCCTGGCAAGGATGTAGAGAGAAAGGTACTCTCATACACTGTTGTTAAGAAGGAAATTAATACAGCCATTATGGAAAACAGTATGGAGGTTCCTCAAAAAACAAAAAATAGAATTACCATATGATCCAGCAATCTTACTACTGGGTATAAATCCAAAGTAAATAAAAAAGGGACACCTGCACTCCCCTGTTCACTGCAGGACTATTCACAATAGCTGAGAGAGGGAATCAACCTAAATATTCATCGACGGATAAATGGATTTTTTAAAAAAAGTGGTATATATATACAATTAAATACCATTCTGCTATAAAAAAAGAATGAAATCCTGTCATTTGCAGTCACATGGATGGAGCTGGAGACCATCATGTTAAGTAAGCAGGCACAGAAAAGCAAATATCCCATTTAGTTTTCATAATAATCCTGTGAGGACGACATAATTCTTCCTATTTTACAGGTGAGAGGTAAAGGGATTTGCCCAGTGTCACGTAACTTAAAAGTGGTGGAAGCAGGATCAGAATCCAGGGCTTTGGGTTGCAATCCCAGAGCCTTTTCGCCATCTTATGGAGCGCCCCTGTTGATCGTTATCACATCCCACCTCTTCACCTCCGTGGGTCCCCACCTCCTGTGCTCTTTGGTGCATTTCGCTAACACTCACGTGGGAATACAAGATTCCCTTCATATCCCCCCAGTAGAATTTTCCTTTGGTTGCTGCTATTTAAAGGTTGTCAGAATAGTGGCTGCCACCTCAAACTAGACTTGTTACCATTTTCATGTAGTAGATATCAGCAATTTTGAGAAATTCTCTAATGTTTAAATGAGTATAGTCAACTGTTTGGGGAAAAAGGGAAGGTGTCTTTTAGCAATTCTATTCCATGTTTCTCCCTGTGGTCAGCTGGGCTGGGGAGGGAGGTGCCTGTTTGTTGCCATTCCTGTCCTGTTGCATTTGTATATATAGCTGTAGCTCATTGGTAGTGTTTTTTCTGTGTTTATGTAGCATGGTGTGTGTGTGTATGTGTGTGTGTGTGTGTGTGTGTACACGAGTGTGGGTACCTGTAATTGGTAGGACCACATTAAGAGATGACTGACAATAAAGGAGAATGAAATGATGGTTCTTTCTTTTCTTGCTGCTAGCTGGAAGGCATTTGGGTTTGGTGTGTACATGCTGTGTATGTACATGTGTGTGCCTGCAATGTTGTGCATGTGCACAGGTGTGTGTCTGCACTGTTATGTATGTGCACAGGTGCGTGTATAGGTGTGTGTCTGCAATGTTATGTATGTGCAGAAGTGTGTGCACAGGTGTGTATCTGCATTGTTATGTATGCGCACAGGTGTGTGTCTGCATTGTTATATATCCCACCTCTATTTTCTTTTCTTTTCTTTTTTTTTTTTTTTTGTCTTTTTCATGACCGGCACTCAGCCACTGAGTGCACCAGCCATTCCTATATAGGATCCGAACCCGCGGTGGGAGCGTCGCCGCGCTCCCAGCGCTGCACTCTCCCGAGTGCGCCATGGGCTCGGCCCCCACCTCTATTTTCTCTAGAAGTTAAAAGAAAATGGCTAGAAAACTGTGCTTGATTTATGCCCAGTTTACATCAGATAAGGAAGAGCCCCAAAGCCCTGTTGCTGCAGTTTCAGGTGTAATCAGATTTCCACTTGCACGGACCTAAACTCTGATTGGACAAAGGCTGATGGGCAGCTTGGCTCAGCGTGGCTCAGCAGAAGCAGCTGGGGTGGCTCTGCCCAGTCACACCAGAACCAATGCTGCCCGCTTCTGTTTCCTCCCTGTTTTCTTAGTAAAATAGCTACAGTATACACCAAGGGGTAGATTTCCCACTGCCATGTGCACAGCGTCAGTGTGTGCATTTTTACACATTTAATAGTCTGGTCAAACAAACACACAAAGCACAGCAGAATACATCCCCATGTTTCTTAGTTGTGGTTTTTTTTTTTTTTTTAAATGGTGTCATTTGAACAATAGGTGCATTTGCTCTATGTATTCATGTGTCTATACCTCCTTCTTAAATTATTTTATACTTTTCAGAATTTAAATATTATGATTGAAAAGGGTTAACAATAGCATATCCTTGAAGCTGAAATAGTTTATAAACCCACCAATGGATTATTAAGAACTGGTAAAATTAGCTTATTTAAATGCACCTCTCTACTGATAGTTTGTATGGTTTAAGGGAATCTAACATTTGATCAGCTCTAAGAATCATCTTTCTTTGGAGTATGCCCACTTCCAATGTTTCCCCTCTAATCTTCTCCATGCTCTGCACAACATTCACACTGAGAGTTACCTCTTGCCTTGGATCTTTTAATTTCTTATATCTGCTCTCTGCTCCCTCTCCCAGGAACACCACTAAATAACCTCAACAATGTTACCTTTTGAAATCCCTTGTGTCCTTAAAGACTGAACTCAGATGCCACAAGTTTCCATTCTGTAGTCTCTTAGTCAGCTCGGGCTGCTATAACAAATACCACAGACTGGGTGGCTTATCAACAACAGACATTTATATTTCACAGTTCTAGAGGCTGGAAGTCTGAGATCAGGGTGCCAGCATAGTTGGGTTCTGGGGAGGGCCCTCTTCCTGGCTGCAGATGGCTTGCCTTCTCCTCGCATCTGCATGTGGTGAAAAGAGGGCAAGAGAGCTCTCTGGGGTCCCTTTCATAAGGGCACAAATCCCATGCCTGAGGGCTCCACTCCAGTAACCTAACTACCCCCCCCCCAAAGGCCCCACCTCCTAACACCATCACATTTGGGGTTAGGATTCCAACATATAAACTTTGAGAGATACACACATTCAGTCTGCCTCATATAGTCACGGATTCCACAAACAAATGTAAATTGCACCCTTGTCTGTGGACATTGCTGTCCTGTGCTCTAACACTCGTGCATTCTGCTAAACAGGAGTTGTACATGTACACGCCCAATCACCCCAGGGAGAGGAAGCTCATGAAGGACTAAAAAGGTTCTCTTTTTAGTCCTCTCCTGATGCTTTGCTACTAGCACCTAGTACAAAGGTATGCAGAGAGGAGATGTGGGGAAAACCTTTAATTTATGCATTTCAAAAGCGAGCCAAGCCTCCTATCTTTGCATGTCTAGTGAATCTTGTACAAATCTCCAAATGTGCATAATGAATTGTAATGGGTTATTCATTTATTTGTACCCCCAATTGAAGGTAAACACCTTGAAATCAAATGCGTATCATTCATATTTGTACCATCAGTACATTACAAAATGCCTGGCATATAATAAATGTTTGAAAAAAATATTTTACTCATTCTTCAAGATTTTTTCCATGAAGTTTTCCTTAACCCGCTCAAACTGACTGTTCTGTCCTTGGAAAGTCACAGATATAGCACATAGTACTCTTCACCTTGCATTACAGTTAGTGGCCTCTGTCCTCTTCCTGTGATCTCTCCTTCCAAAACATAAGCTCATTCATTCCCTAGGATAAGATCCATGGTTGATTGTACTTACATCCTTCACAGGGCCTTGTATACATTAGGTTTTAAATATGTATTTATGGAACAGAAAAATGTTTTATAAATTTAGATTATAGTAAAACAACTGCAGAATGTATTCCTTTTGTTGGAGAAAGATGCACCAATGTTGATCAGTGTCAGCTCTTAGGTTACCTTAATGCTTCATCAATTTATAATTTTTTACAAATTACCATTTCAGCTTTAGATTTAAATGATACCATAATTTGTCTACAGATTCTTACAAATCAGTTTCTTCAGAGCATAGAATTTAGAAGTCAAAAATGATGTATTGGATACATGCAGAATATATTTTGAAACAATTCATTTCAAAACTGTAATGTTTCACAATATAAAAGTTTAGCAAATAGATAGTTTAGTATCTTCATTGTTCTATTGGGAATAACGGACTAACTAAAATAAATTCTTAATGAATTAGAATGGATATTACTCTTTTTGTAGCTAGCCTTTAAATATTACACACACATATACTATGCCCCACTGAAACTCACTTTTAAATACAACCCTCCTAATAAATAATATGGTAGAGGCCTTTTCAAACCATTAACAGTGGAATTAAAATTTAAATAAGAGGAAGTCTGAGCAAAACCTTGTAATCAAGAAGTAGTCATAGATTATCCAATAGAAAATTATATAAATGAACATAACCATTCACTGTAAACTAGATGCACAATTATTTGTCAATAAGAAGGACTTGGTAAAATTTGTTCCACTTTACAGGCTTCCTTAATGGTTCAGTTATCAAAGTATGACAGAATTTCACTATGAGGTGCCCTCTCCTGTGAATGGGGCCAACAGCGTGACCCTCAGCACAGAGCTACACCTTTCTGTCTCGTTGCAGTTGTTTGATCTTGGTAAGGAGCTTTCCAGTTGTTTGATTCTACAATGACCTCAAAAAGGAAATCTATGGATAAACCAGCTTGCAAATAATAAAATGCATAGAAATAGGCTACTGTAAAGAACACATCTGAGACCACGTATTGGGCATTTCCACAGTAAAATCCACAGGATAAAAATATAGCATTCAAGGCAGAGACTACTCCTCTGCTATGTTGCCAAGAGCCTGTACCATGACTGTGGGAACAGAACGGAGAAAAGGATGTGGCTCCGTGCCCCAGACACGAGCAGCCCTGACATGCTGTTGACAATTGGCTGAATTTTCACCATCCTCTTCAATTATATTTCTAGGACAGCAAAACTTTAAACCCCAGCTATAGCAAAGAGTGGGTCTTTTTCTGTTACATTTTTAAACAGATGTGTATGGAGACCATTGATAATCTAAGCCAACAAAGACCTAAGTAGGTAAAATGAAGCATTCTTCTTCCTTACTTTTAACCGTGAGGTACATGGACTTGCTGACGTCTGCGCCCACATCGTTGCTGACCTTGCAGAGATAGTAGCCGCTGTCTTCTTCCACAACGTGCTTGATCAACAACGACCCATTGCTGAGAACCTGGATTCGGCCATTCAGAGCAATTGGCTGGAACTGGGGAACCCCAGCACCTGGGATAGAATAAAGGAAAGGAAAATGATGCAAACATGCACAAGTATGAGCAGGCAGCGGGCTCACGTTCACCCAGGCCAGTGACGAGACAACACGGATGCCTGGCCGCGATCACGCAGGGCAGTCCCCAATACACCCAGTTTTTCTTTCTTTCCTCAACATTGGAATTTTTGTTTAGATAGAAACACATGTATTTAAAATGACAGTATTTTAGGCTCTGAGATAAAAACTAAGAGAGCTTACAGATAGTTTCTACATGAAAAGTCAAATTTGTTGAGTGTTAAGTAGCTGATAAATTATTCAAAGAAATCACAGTAGAACAATCATAGAAGTAGACATCGCTCATGGTACTAAATACATTCCTTGTGTTCCCAGGGACTTAATATGAATGTAAACAAGAGAGTGATCCAGACACATGGCATGTGAAGTCCTTGTTTGCTGTACATGCCCGAGGCTACAAAGTGAATACCAGTATTGCAGATTTCTCTTCTAAGTGTGGCTGTATTCTAGGATAGAAACACAGTGCCCTACTAATATCACTGAATATTATTTAAGTAAATAAGTCAGGACATTTCAATAGAAATTATTCAAAGTGAAACAAAAGGAGCAAAAGAGAGAAAAATACAGAATAGCTCATGCTAGAGACCTGAAATAATATCAAATATTCTAACATTGAGGAATCATCATCTTAGAAGAAGAAGAAAAGAGAGAAAGATGGGGTAAGAAGAAATAATATCTGAAAATAATAATAATATTGAAAATAATAATACCTGAAATAATATCTGAAACACAAATGACTTTATTACTACTGTCAATCCACTTGACATTTATAGAACTCTGTACTCAACAATAGCAGAATATATATTAGTTTCCAGTGCCCATGGCCTAGTCACTGCAATGCCCTGAATGTTTACATACCCCCCAAATTCCTGTGTTGGAATCCTAATGTACAATGGGATGGTATTAGGAGGTGGAGACTTTGGGAGCTGATTAAACCATGGGATTAGTGCCCATATAAAAGGTACCACAGAGCACTATTTCACTCTCTTTCTGCCATGTGAGGATACAAAGAGAAGATTATAGTCTTCAGCCTGCAGGAAGAGGGCCCTCAGTAGAACCTGACTGTAGTGGATTGAATTGTGTCTCCCCAAAACTCACCAAAGCTTGAATTGTGTCCCCCAAGTTTTACGTATTAGAAACTTAGCCCCCACTGTGATGGTTAAGAGGGTGATAAATCTTATTATGGTAACTGAAAGGTGGAGCCTTGAAAAGGTGAATGGATTGTAGGACCATGAGGTTAAAAATGGTGGTCAGAGGTGTGCTTCCAAGGGCTTTAAAAGAAAAGAAGTGAGAGGAGAGTCTGTCTCTCTTTCTTTCTCTGCTTCTACCATCTTGTAACATGAGACCCTGGGTCACTGTCACCACCACCAGATATGTTCCTTGGACTCTGGACTTCCCAGCCTCAGAAACTGTAAGCAATAAATTTTGTTTTCTTTATAAATTACCCAGTTCCGTGTATTTTGTTATAAGCAACAGAAATGGACTAATATACTGACCATGCTGGCACTGTGATCTTAGACTGTCAGCATCCAGAACTGTGAGAAATAAATATCTGATATTTAAGCCAGCCAGTCTATGATAATTTGTTATAGCAGCCTGAACAGACTAAGTTAGGCACCAAAAGAGACAATATTGTGGGCCGTGATACAAATTTCAATAAATATTATAAGAATAATACAAAATATGTTTTATTTACACAGCTCAATTAAAATTGAAATCCATAACAGAAATATATTTGGAAAAACCAAATATTTGATATAGAACAACATACTTCTAAGTAACTTATAGGTCAAAGAAGAAACCACTGGAGATAATAGAAAAAAATATTTTAAGTTGAGTAAAAATGAAAAATATCAAAATTTAATAAAATGCTGGTAGAGTTTGAGAAAGTTACAGGATTGTCCATGCTAACAACACAGATTTTTTCCTTTTCTCAAAGAATTTCCACCAGAAAAATACTTGTAATAGTTGAAACATTTACATGAAACAATCACAACATGAACTTTAACTACATTGCTAAGCTATCTCAATCAAATACAGAAAAGGATGATCTGTTAATTCTTATCTAGACCAAGATAAGCCTCTTTATTACTAAAATGACCTAATGAAGACAGAAATAAAGTATTAGGTGCATTTGAAAAACACTAAATCTTTTTTCATCAGAAAAATGAACCTAAGTTGAATGGTTACAGCACCTATTGATCTGATCATGCTTGCTAAACAGAATAATAGTGGACACACTGCCAACCAATGCATCAGCCTTGAGGACTACAGCTCCAAGGGCCAGCACTTGTTTAATTTGAAGGAAGAAGACTTCACCATGGTTTGTTGGAATTACCAGGTCGTCTACTTTAGATCCATCATTATTCTAAAGAGTAAAATTTAGCCCAGTGCATCAACATGCAAAATCCTGTAATCTTCTTAGCTCAAGATAAGCACTTTGGGTAATTAACTAGAACACATAATATAGCAACCAACAGCCATTAATTATAAAGCTGTCAATTTTCTGTGGCTAGCTAGGGTCAAGTGGGGATAATTTTAATGCTCCATTACATTAAAATCAAATGTTAAAGCATTATATAAGGCATAGACTGAAATACTGGTTGTGTTAATACTGGGTGACCTTTTTAATTTATTGAAAAGATATGCTGAGCTGTGTTCCCAGGGACTGGAGGTATGGGGATAGTGGGAAAAGAAGAGCTGAGATCACCAAGTGAGCCCACTTTGAAAGCAGCAGCAAATAAGGCCATTGTTTCATCTTTTCTTTCACTCTTAAGTCTTTGCTGGTCTATAGAGAGGGCACTTGGCTAAGGGTCAAAGGAGCTGGGTTCTAATACCCTCTGAAACTCACTAACTGTACCTTTGAGCAAGTGGTGTATTCTCTCTGCTTCCTTAACTTCATCATACATGAAATGTGGGGAATAATCCATCCATATATGATATAGGATTGTTGTTCAAATCAAGGGAAACAAGACTGTATGAATGTGAGTGGAAACGCCCACATGTAAAGACCAGAAGAAGCTGGCCAGTGAGCACATTCAGAGAGCCCCTAGCAAGGTGGAAGAAGGTTGATGTGGAGTTTAACAGACAAGTGGAAAGGACACCTCTTTAAGCTCCCTGGTTGCATCCAAGTGAATGGTAATGCTGTAAGCTATTCTTTCTTTTCACCAAGGATCAGAAACACAATCCCTTTCATCCTTATGGAGCGAGGTTTGCTTTCCTGGAGAATGAGTCTGTTTTTCCTCTCAGGAGAGGGTTTTCTTCTTTGAGAACAATTGGGGGGTTTCAGGGGGTAAGTAGGTACAAGGACAGAGGTGGAGATGTGAAGAGAAGAAGACAATTACAGCAACAGCAGGTGCACGTGACAAAGGTTGTGTGGCTTGCTCAGTGAAGGGGTGCCGAGGGGGTCTGGGTGTCCTGTTACAGAGGAGAGCCCAGAAGTGGGCAGAGGCCCAGTCCTGAGACATGGTCTGAGTGCTGTTCCCAAGCCCACAGGAAGAAGCTTCCATCACCGGACAATTTGTGCATGTGATGTGTTCTCTATACATTTGTGTCAGATGCTGTCTGTGGATCCTTAGCACTACCCCTTTACTCTAAACTCTTCCCTAAATTGAAAGGACTGGAAGCCTGAAAACTATATTTCTCGGCTTCTTTTTCACGGAATTCTGGTTTATGTTTTACCAGTGAGAGGCCCTTGAAAACAATTTGGAAGGTGCAAAAAAGAATCATTATTCTCCTTTAGAAGCAGCAAATTGATACACGGGCAGACACCAAACATCAGACTTATTAGCTGCCTTTGGGAGAACTTTAACAAATTACTGCTTTGATGCTACAGGCAGTTCTCACCACTGACGGGAGAGCCTTCTCATGGTTTCTCCATTTCTCAGGTACTGGAAAGGCAACTGGGTTTGTCTCATCCTTCCAAAAATTCTACATGCATCTAATTCCTTGTATTAAAGCCCTTCTTGATAAAACACTAAACCCTAACTGAGAGCATCCAAGCTACTTCTTTGGTAAGTCTGCACATATATGTTCACTGTGCAATTCAGTTATTGCCACTTAATTCCTTTATTTCTGTGTTGAAGAATGTTATCCAATGAAACACCGAAGCTTTGTGGACTAGATTAGTGCCGGCTTGGCTCAGCAGTTGTTATAACTGGTAGTCCACCAGTTTAGCCTGTCAGTATCATGACTACAATTCTGTACCTAATATCCAAGAATATCTTTTTAACCCCAAGGTAAAACAATGGCCCTTCACTGACTTCCCTGAAAAATGAACTGTAAACAGACCGTAATTCAGCTCTTGCCAATGGGACGTGTGACCTTGTGATACCAGAGGCAGTGAGGTGGCTCAATCATGCTATGCCCATGGCTTTGCTGCAGGACTGTGAGGAGCCCCTGCAGCTGTGTCCCCCACCCAAGGTCTCCAGCCACCACTTCCCTGGAACAAGAGCTTCCCTAATATTTGCCCTCAGTGTGACTGACTCCACCCACAAGAAGACAGCTAGAAAGTTCCTGTGGAGAGAGATGAGAAAGATGGAAGATGGAGGAGTGGAGAGGGACAAACAAAGGGAGGGCAAGCTGGGCCCTGGGTTTACTGTCCTGGTGATTCCATCAGTGCTTGGGCAGCTGCAGTGTCCTGGGGTGAGGAGCCTACAGTGGTCTTACAGTGGTTCCCAGGGCCACTGAGACTCTGCTTGTGTTAGCACAGGGGAAGGCAGAAAGTTTCACCTTCGGTAAGTTCTTTTCTACCATCTGTTGGACACTTACCTTCTCTGTTCTGCTTATAACCTTTTCCCAAGAACTCATTATTGCTTAGTGAGGCCCACTGTCGCTACTTGAGGCCCATTGTCCCTACTTGGGTAGCACAAGCAGAGCTGCTTCTGTCGTACACAAGGGACCCACACTGGACTCTGAAGTTGGGTTTATTTTTTCCATGTACACCATAGGGAGATGTTTTCTTCTCCTCTTTGGGTCTTTTGAGCATTCTCTCTGTATTAATTCAGGATTCACATCTTATTACATAATTGAGCCCTTGGGGGTGGGGCATGGGACACTGGACAATACCTGAGTTCTGATAGTCTGGATCAGACTGACAGGTGAGGCCATAGCAGGTGTTGCTAGGAAGACCTAAGGGGGTCACTGCCATCTCAGTAAATCCACAGCAGGGAAGAGGTCTAACAACACAGAGAGCAGGACAAATGGTGAGTCTCAGAGCCGGCACCACTAAATCTCTGAGTGGGGAGGAGATAGGGAGACAGGCAGGCAGGGAGGGGGGATGGTGTCGGGCAGCAGCCTCCATCCATTCGGTTGTGGATGTGAAGGAGATGCTTGTTCTGAGTGTAAGTGATGGTGAAGGTAAACAAAGGAGGCCAAATGCCTTGGACTCTGAGTTCTAAGGACATTCAGCCCATGGTTGGAGTCAGGTCAAGGCAAGGATATAGTGAACAGGATTAAGGGACGAGAACTTGGGGAGGAGCTGTGGAGGACTAGAGAACCACAGATTATCCTGACTGGGCCATGTGAACCTACTCCCCACTGAGTTTTTTCAGTAGGAAATGTCCTGCTTCCCTGGAGGGAAAACAAAAAGCTGAATGTAAGGGACATTTGTCTCTTGATTGTTTCCCCTCTCCAGATGTAGCTTTTGAATGGTGATCTGCACTGTGATCCATCTCTTGACTGCTGAAGAAGGGATAGCCTCAGTCATCTCAGCACAGAGGTCTGAAAGTAGTGTTGGCAGAAAACGTGTCCTAGAATTAACCTGTTCAAAGGATTTGGGCTTGTCCCCTTCCACATATTTTTCATGGTATTTGGAGACATAGGTTTTGAGGGCTATGAAGGGTCCCAGTGATGTCACCTTCACCTTGGGAGAGAAGGTGTGGGCAGGACCAAGGTGGGGCATTCCAGGGCAAGCCCCTGAAGTAGCAGGGGACACCAGAGAGGGTCGCTGAGCAGCGTGACCAGGTGTACAGAGCACAGCATTTGTCTCCCAGTCTGGAATTGAGCACCTTGCATGGAAACATACAGATAACTGTTGTAAGTGTTCAGTTTTACTGCTATGAATTTCTCAACCAAAGAATCAAGTCCCTGTTGGCCTCTGTAAAGATCTATGACCAGCAGGGAGAATTTCTGCAGGTGGACTGACACCAAGCAGAAGAGGACATTTCTGGGGCCCTGGGGGTAAGGGACAGTCAGATCCCCTGGTAGATTACACTTGTAAAGGGCAGAAGAAATGACAACCTCCAGCAGCTTGTCAGGGGACAGTAGGCAAAGACTGAGCAAAAGCAAAACTCTTTCTGTAGCAAATAGTGATGGAGTCTCTGGAACCTCTAAGGAAAACTATGATCTCCTGTGAATGTGGTACAGCTCAGAGAAGAAGGATACAGGAAAGTGGCAGGGAGAAAGGAAATCTAGAGAGAAGCAGTCAAGATGAAGAGGACCACATACAGAAGCCTCTGTATGCACAGAGTGGAGAAAATAGGAACTCCCCTGGTGTATACTGGATGCCTCCCCAACCTCATTGAAGCTTAAATCCCCACTGTACCTGTTGAGGGTGGGAAATCCCATTATGGTAATTGAAAGGTGGGGCCTTGAAGAGGTGATTAGACCATGCTATAGTGAACAGATTAATAATGGTGGTCGGGGCATGGTTCTGAGGGCTTTAAAAGGACAGCACATGAGAGTCTCTCTCTCTCTTGCTTCTTCTCACCATGTGATCTTGTACTTGCTGCTGGC
The DNA here is from genome assembly GCF_027409185.1 of Cynocephalus volans. NCBI lineage: Eukaryota > Metazoa > Chordata > Mammalia > Dermoptera > Cynocephalidae > Cynocephalus > Cynocephalus volans. Next base: position 186,934,991 of record NC_084460.1, read on the forward strand.
TGCCATTTACTGCCATGAGCAGAGGCAGCCCAAGGCCTGCACCAGATGCAGCTGTTCCAGAATTGTGAGCCAAGTAAATTTTGTTTTCTTATAAATTACCTAGTTCCAGGTTAATGGTGTTCGGATGTGCTGTCCCCTCCAAAACTCATGTGGAAATTTGATCTCCAATGTGGCAGTGTTGGAAACTGATTGAGTCATGGGGGCGGATCCCTCATGAATGGATTAATGTTCTCCCTGGGGGAGGGGGGATTAATGAGTGAGTTCTCGCTCTATTAGTTCCCGTGAGAGCTCGTTGCTTAAAGAGACCCTGGCACCTTCTCTCTCTCTCTCTTGCTTCCTCTCGCCATGTGATCTGCTTGTACCTGCTGGCTGTCTGCCACTTTCCACCATGAGTAGAAGCAGTCTGAGGCCCATGCCAGATGCAACTGTCCCAGAATTGTAAGCCAAATAAACCTTTTTTCCTCATAAATTATCCAGTCTCAGGTATTTCTGTTATAGCAACACAAAATGGACTAAAACACAGGTATTTTGTTATAAGCAGCAGGAATGGACTAATATAAAAAACTGGTACCAGAGAAGTGGGAGCTTATAACAAATACTTGAAAATGTGAAAACAGCTTTGGAACTGGGTGTTGAGGAACAACTGGAAGAATTTGAAGGAGCAGGCTAGAAAAAGCCTAGCTGCTGGTGAAAGTTTGGAAGACAAGAAAACCAGGGGAAGTTTGGAGCTTCCTAAAGACTGGTTAAATGGTGGTGAGCAGAATGATGACAGAAATATGGACAGTAAAGGCCATACTCAAGAGATCTCAGTTGTAAATGAGAAGGGACTTATTGGAAACTGGAGCAAAGATCACCCTTGCTACAAACTGGCAAGGAACTTTGCTGCATTCTCTTCACGCCCCAAAGTATTATGGAATGTGGAACTTAAAGGTGCTGAACCAGGATATTTGGCAGAAAAAATTTCTAAGCAGCAAAGCATTAAGGAAGCTGCATGGCTGCTTGCAACAGCCTATGCTGAGTTATGGAGGCAAAGACATGAGATAAAGTCAGAATGTATAATTAAAATTTGCAGCCTGGTCATGTGGTATAGAAGCAGAGAGCATTTTTAGCTGAAAAATGCAATGGTGCTAAGAAGATTAGTACAAAAGAAAAGGATTATCAAGCGAAGGGGGGAAAGGCCCTGAAGGCATTGCAGAAGCCTTTGGGGTCAACCCTTCCATTTCAGGCCCAGAGTCCTAGGGAGACAAAATGGTCTTGGGGAATAGGCCAGAGGTGCCCTCCATGGGTTCACTGCCCAGGGCCACCTTGGGATGTTGCTTCCTGTGCCAGCACCCCAGCAGCTTTGGCTGCTCCAGCTGTGGCTAATTGGCCCCAGGAATGTCTGGACCTGCAGCTTTGAAAACACCAAGCCAGAAACCTCAGTTGAGTCCATGTGGTGTTAGGTCTGCAGGTTCACAGAAAGCCAGAGCCCATTTTCTTAACTGATTTCTACTTCTTCTCTTAGATTTCTACTTTACTTCTTTTTCTAAAAGAAAGTCTACATGTAATGAAGCTTTGTGTATAAACAATAGGATTTCAAACTTGAAGATAGAGGCACAAACCTGCATCTTTCTTTTCCTCCTGGGAACCAAATAAAAGCAAATGGAGAAAAAAGACTAGAAAACAGAAATCTATTTTTTGTGAAATTAGGAAATAGCTAAAATCCAAACTTCTATGAAGGTAAATCAGCAATTAACAATTTGGATAGAGCAGAGCTACACAGAGAAAAACAAGGAGAGGTGAATGGGCCATGGCTATGAGTCTCAGGGGCACCAGCACAGTGGGTTGCATCTGCAGGAGAACCTCCATCAACAGCAAAGTGTGCATAGGTGGGTGTGGGCAGGGGCTCCCCTGGGCCCAGGTGGGTTTTAGAGTCAGAGAAGTAGGGTTATGCTAGGAATTAGATATCTGCACAAAGCAATATCTTCCTGGGGACATGGATTTTCTTCAAATAAAAATATTCATAAGGAAGCCAGGATCTAGCAAAGATACTCTAAGAAAAATGGAAGAAACAAAGAAAAAAAAAAAAATCAGGTAATGAAACTTTGCCATGATTTAGATAAAAACTGTAAATAAAATAGTCACTTATCTCAGAGCTCAAGAAAGAGTGAAATATGAGGTAGCAGAGCTGGAGAAAGAATGGGAAAAAATAAAGTCATGGAAATAAAGGCAAGATTGGAGGGAGCACAAAGGGGAACAGACTTAATTGGGGAAAAAGACGTGGAGAATAGAAACAAAAACACGTCAAACATGTTAAAATCAGATAAATGAGCTAAAAAGCAGAGAGAAGATGACTGCTATAGAAGGTAGGGGATGATTCTTTTTATTATTTTATTTTATTTTTTGTGATGATTCTAAGACACTGTAACTGGAGACCATAAAGAAGAAAATGAAAAGTGTGAAAGAGGATGAATATTTAGAGATTCAACTCATGAAAACTTTTGTAGAAATAAAAGATGATTTAACTCTGCAAATTAAACAGGCACCCCACATCTATGGAAAAAATGACCCTAAATGAACACCACCAAAGGACAGGCTATACATATACCAGACTTCAAAGTCTGCTCTTCAGCGCGTACAGGTTGAAAGATTAAGTCCCTTCTGAAGGGAACTCAGATGGCCTCTGTTCCCTCCCAGAAAAGCTCCCTACAGCTAAATGGCCCTTTACATGTAAAAAGGAGTTCGACATACCACTGTGCATGGGGAAGAGCTTGCACTGTTCTGCACTGAAAAAACTACGGCCAAAGGACTAGTGGTAAGCGCACCATCAACCTAACACGGCAGAGGCCAAAACTAAAGTTGGGCATATGGTGGCAGAACAGAGTGTGGAAGGTGTGAGCCCTGACAGTGCAGAAAGTATCTATCAAAAAAAAGGACAACTGGAAATAGATAGTTTTGTCCACAGGAAGAGAGGCCCAAGCTCCCGATCTTATTCTCAGCCCCCACTCTGTGCTGCCAGTGACCCCATGTTGGTAAAAGGCGTCTCCACTCTCCCCACTGCTCAGGGCAAAGACCCTGGTGCCAAAGACCCTGGTGCGGTCTTTGGTCTTTGCCTTCTACCTTGCTCTGACAGCCACATCCAGTCCATCAGCCAGTGAGATTCAGAACCCAACTGCTCATCCCTCCTCCACAGCTGTCACCTGGTACTGGCCACATCACAGCAAAGACCCCCTAACTTGTCTCCAGCTATAGTTCTTGCCCTGTACACAGGCTACTTTCAACATAGAGGTGCCAAAGTGACCCTTTTAAAGCACTGGGCAGATCACTCCACCTCTCCTGGATTACTCCAGTAGTCTCCTGACTTTGGGCCTTAGGGCGGCCACAGCAGAAGTCAACTCTTGCAAGGCCACATCTTTACAGTGATTGATGAAGCCCCACATGGGAGTTTGGCCTCCTGGGGCCCATGGGACCACCTTTCACTCACTCTGCCTCAGCCACAGTGTCCTCCTTGGTATTACTGGAACATTACAGGCTTTATCCGTCCCCCCAGCCCCTTTGGGCACCATGGTCCCTTTACCTTCAGCTCTCACTCTCACAGAATACACACAGGGCTAGTCTCATTTCTTTCAAGTCTTTGCTAAGACATTACCTACTGCTGAGGTCCTTTCTGAAAACACTGTTTTAATTGCAAACTGCTCCCCACTCTCATACCCCCTCCCTCTCAGACATGCTTTCCTGTTCCGACTCTTGTCCCTGGATGTCTGCATGACCAGCGTTTCCCTGGAGGTCAGGGGATATGAACAGAGAATCAGCTGGAGAGAGCAAAAGATGCCCAGGGCAGGCCATGGCAGGTGCATGATCTACTCTCCTGCATCAACAGCCTCTCTTTGCTCCTCGGCAGCCAGCAGAGGTTGGACCTGTCCCAGGACAGCAATGGGAACAGTTTTTCCTCCATTATAAATGACAATGTGTGGAAGAACGGTGCTTAGTGTGGACCTCTGGGAGCACAGGTAAAGCCCACCACAGCATAAAGCCCTGATTTTTTTTTTTTTTTTGTCTTTTTCGTGACCGGCACTCAGCCAGTGAGTGCACCGGCCATTCCTATATAGGATCCGAACCCGGGGCGGGAGCGTCACTGCGCTCTCAGTGCCACACTCTCCCGAGTGCGCCACGGGCTCGGCCCTAAAGCCCTGATTTTTAAAAATCTCTTTTAGACAAGAGATCTCACTTTTTCATATAAAAGAAAAAAATCAGGAGACAGAATTGAATGTCTTAGACTTTGTGTATCCAGACCCAAGGTCAAAAATGTAATAACATTATTTTTCAGAAAAGATTGTTTCATTTCTGCAATAGCTACCCTTAAACCAACACAATTTACTCTGGAATTCTGCCGCCCTGAGATAAAATTGCTGTATCTCTCAGAAAACAACCTGAGTCTGTTGTCTGCATCCCTTCCATCACATATAAAGGAGCTGCTCTTAGGCTCTTTGTGGCTATTTTGATTATAGGAAACATGTTCCATAAACAAGACTAAACTTTTCTTAAGAAACATATTTATTACTTGCATAATTAAAATAATAATATACAATGTCAGTCTATCAGATTAGAAAATGTTTCAAAAACAAGCATAATATCCAGAATTATTTTAACTATAAGAAACGGGCATGAGTGCGAACTGAGAGAGGATGTGTAAATGGACAAAATGCTGGCAAATCATCAGTGCACATTGAAAGATATAGAAGTGGTTTACTCTTTGAGCCAGCAAGTCTACTTACAGAAATTTATTCCTAGGGAAAAGTGAACACATATACAAGTGTCACTGTGATAGAAGTCTTCTGACATTTTTCTAAGAGTAAAAAAGAGGACAGAAACCAAAACACAACATCCAACAACAGTGTTGGGACACTTAGTGGCCAGGTCTCCACCCGCCCCTCTTAGTGGAACAGCGTAGTCACGAGGGCAGTGTGCTTAGCTGCGACACAGCTCACAGACCCCCTTACAGCTCGGGGGCTCTGGCCAGTGAGCCAGGGAGATGTTAGCAGAATCGATGTGTGACACACTTCTGGAAAAGTCCTTAAAGGGAGCTGACTCCGGTGGGAGAGGCGGCCTCTCTCTTTGCTCTTCTTCCTGCATAGAAATGTGAAAGCTGCCACTGGAGCTCAATGCCATCTCTTGAGGATGAGAGCCACTTGCTGTGAGTGTCAGAACACAAGGACACTTACTCTGTTTTATGGAATGAGGTGTTGCCTGATTCTAGAATCAAGATAAAGCAGTTGAGATCATGGGGGAAAAAGAAAAAGAGTGCAGAACTCTTCTTAAGACAGAAGAAGTTTTGGCCTCTGACAAGTTAGGAGAACCAACCAACTAGTCCTGGAGTATAGATGCCCACACTCCTCTTATGAGAAAGAGGAAACCCTCATGAGTTTAAGTCACTGAACTCAGTTTCTACTAAGGCAATAGACAGTTAAATGTACTTATTGATGCATTAATATAAACTCTATACTGACATGAAAAAGTCATATTAAACACCCATATTTATTGATGTGGAAAGACATTCTTAGTGTATTGTTAACTGAAGAGAGAAGATTATTAGACAGGAAGAATCATATAATCAAAAATTTTTAAAATTTGTGTGTGTATCTACCGGGATATAACTGTATGAAGACAGGCCTGAAAGGCTACACAAAAATTGTTCACAGTAGGTATCTTTGATTATCATTGAGTGATGTTATTAGAGAGAATTTAACTTTCTAAAAATTTGTTTTTGCAATTTCTATTATTTTGTCTTCAGTGACTTGATATTGCATATGAGATTTAAAGATTAAAAAGCTACTATAACTTAATTTACAAACCAGTGATGGGGAGGGATAAAATGTCTGTAAGATCCATGACAAAGAGTTATTCAATCTATGTAAAACACTGTTGCCAATAAAGAGGAAATGAAGGTAAGTATGCAAGTAACATGAATAAGAAATTCCCAAAAGGAGAATAGAAATGTCAGTAAACACAGGATAATTCATTTTAAACATCACTAATAATCTAAATATGCAAATTAAAATGGAAAGGCATTTTCACCCATCAGATGGTAAAAATTAAAGAAGAAGAAAAAGGTTCTATTGAGTTGGTGAGCAGGGAGCAACACACACACACTCTCTCTGTGCTGGGGCCAAAGGACTCTTGGCCAGTACAGACCAACTGCTACTTTACTTCTAGAAATTTCCCTCAAGAGAGCAGTTACACATGTGCACATCAAGTTAACAGGCAAGGATGTTCACTGCTGCAGTGTTTACAGTAGTGAACAACTGGAAACAACCTAAGGGAGGTACAGGGGACATCAACGTAATGGCAGGCATTAAAAATAACTTTGAATAAGATAAGTTTCACAAAAAACGTTCATAATGTCAAATATGCATATAGATATAAACTAATAATTTATGCTGTTTATCTGTTTCTATGTCGTAATGCAATTTGGGGCTTCAAACATTGCCAAAAATAAAGCCACAGGGGCAGCTACCCTGAATAATATAGGCTTTTAGTTTTGAACAAAGTGCTTTTCGCGTGGATGTTGTATGTGGTGTGCTACAGGAGAGCTGTCTCAGGGATTTTTTAAAAATTTCATTGTTTTACTCTCCCAATCACACAGTGTCTAGCCCCGTCTTCCCTCCCTCTCTCTTCTCTTCTCCTTTGAAGGATATACACCGGAAGAGTTGTGGCAAACGCACCCTTTGCTTTTCCTTGGATTGTTGTGTTCATAATAAGAAAACGCAACATGTTATTTTAAAAAGAAACGTCCAGAATAAGAACCATGATTAAGTAAACAAAGAAACAAATACACCCATAACAATTAAACCCATATAGTAGGTCTTAGGTTGTTAGAAAACATGATCGTGATTGACTGATTCACTGATCCCACCAGTGTGTATTGGTCCTCGACTGTTTGATAAATTACAGAATTCAAATGCCTGAATAAGAAAAGAAAGAGAACTTCCAAAATTTTCACAAGCACAGTTAAGGAACCTTTCTGAAGAACACAATATGATGAACATAAATTATTTTTCCAGTGTCTAAAATGACTCCACCATTAATTTCCATGTGACATATTTCTACTTATGTACTGTTTACAGTGTTACCTGAAAACCAGGAAATGCTGCTCCATGTTCAAAGAGGAAGCTGGGAACATTGAACATGCATAATAGGACACAGGATATGTTTGACTCTTTATAAAAAGAGCATACCAAGGAGATAATATGTACTTTGTATATATTCTAAGATAACTAGGTAAATTTTAAAAATCAACAATTTTATTTTTAACTTTCTAAACCCACTTATTCTCATATATATAAATACTGTGGAAATAACTTTCCAACTACGAGTATCTGTGTCAATTCACAATTATATCTCCACATGTACAGGTTTGCAGTGGTCTTTCTGCAAACCATAGTTGTCTAATATAATTGTGCAAGGTGGTGCATTCCCAGGTGCTAAAATAACCCACATGAATCACCTGCCTCCCCTTCATGGTCTTTGCAAAGGCCTGTTAGACCAGAACAGACTCTTGCATGGTCTGAGTAGAAACATTTAGGTGGATGACCAGGGGTGTCTGTGAATAAGGACAGAGCTGGCGTAGATGGGGATGACCTACCTCCTTGCAAGGAATATCTCTGGAAAGACTAGAAATGCTCACCCAGCCCTTTAGAACATAATGTCTGTTTGGCTGATAACAAGAAGATCAAGTAACTTCATACCTTTAGAGAATTTCCACACAATGGTGGGTACAGGATAACCCTCAGCAGAGCAGTTGAGGATGACAGCCTTGCCGTAAATCCCGTCCTGGTCCCGTGGCTGAACCACAAACTTGGGAGGAACTGAAAAAAGAGAAATGTCACCAAAAATTCAGACAAGACCTCACTGATTAAAGGTGTGATTTTAAGAAATTAAATAACTTTAATGAACATTAAAATACAAACAATGTTTTACATGTGTGGGAAAATATAAACAAGTTTTGCAGTTTGGAACAAATTAGAGAAGCAATCAGTGCTGGCAATTTTTCTTACTCATATCAATGAGCTTTGGTAGAAGGAAGTTACTTTGCACTGGGGAACACTGGCCTCTTGAATGTGGTTTGAGTACACCAAGGGAATGTGACATTGTGCTTTTGATTTGTATTATCAAAGATCTTGAGAAATTCACTCCATTGAAAACAGAATCAGAACAACCATTTAAAGAACAGATAAAACATATATTTGCTCCTCAAATAGTAATTATCAAGGATAAGTATTCATCTTGTGTGTGAACTGTTCAAAGCACTTGGTGTCTATTTTTCCTTTAATAATAGATAAAGAGAGAATTAATAGATACAACCTAAAAGAAATAAAGAACAAAACATGGTATTGAACTTTTTCCAAAAACCTGATGATGACACATAGACCATTATTCCATATGTCAGCACCATTCTGGGTAAAAGGGGGACTATGGAGGCCAGCTGAAGTAAGATGCTGTCACAGCTTTATAGTGTACCTATAATAAATATCAGACTAATGAATTAAGTGAGGTGCTGGAAAGATCCATCTCTACCCAAACATAACATTTACTCTGCTTAAAATATACCAACTTAAAAAGAAAAAGAAAAAGAAAAAGAAAGCCAATATTTTTAGGTAAGCTACTGTGATTTTTAAGAGTGTTCGAGTTTTCTCTTAAAGAGAAGATAAAAATTCTTCTAGAAAACACAGCATCTGAAAGTGCTATAATCCCTGAATCTTTCCCAGTAGATCAAAGGTTCCTTGTGGAGTGGACCTTCAATTAGGCGGTCACAGATTATGTGAAAGGAGAAGGGTTGCATCCACCGTGCATGAGATGCTTAGCGGATGTGTGTTCTTCCTCTCCTTTTGACAATTCCCATCAAGGCTAATCTTGTTTGCCTTGTGATATCCAGAATTCTCCATTTTGAGACAGAATAGAGGGCCTATGTGTTATAATAGGTAGGAATCCCAGCTACCACATGTAATGGAATGAGGAGAAGGTAATGGTCTAAGTTAGCAAGGGGCTTAGAAGAATGTTAAAATGATTTGTGCGAAGATCACTTTGGCCAAAAGATAACCAAGGAGGAAGAACCAGTATCAAGACACAAGGAGCAGCTGGAAATGTAACTCACTGCTATGTTTCTGGAGAAGGAATTGCCTTTAATGTTCTAGCCCAGCTTTTTGTAGAAAGTGTTACACATGGAGAGGCAACAGAGTGAAGGTTAGGAGAACAGAGTCAAGTGCTAAACACCCCGGTTTGACCTCCAGCTCAGCTACGTCCTGTTGGATAATCTTGTTCAAGTTATCAAATGTCTCTTGGCCTCAATTTCTTAATATGCATTTGGGGATAATTAAAGTACCCATTTTATAGGACTGTTATAAGGCTCAAATGAATTAAGATTTTAAAAGTTCTCAGAACGGTGGCCGGAAGATAGAAAGTGGTATAGGAGTGTTGTTTAATTTACTATATGCAGATTATGTCCAGCTTTGACCTGTCCTTAATGAACAAATTTTCCAATTTATAGATGAAATAAATAATTTACACAGCCAATGGGTCTCTGAGATATTGCTTAACCAGTAAGCTACTTACTTCATGAAAATGATATTCTGAGATGAATACGTTAAATAAAATGTAAATATATTTAAAATAAGAAAATATAGGATGATGTCTTATGGTGAGGAAATTATTTCTAGGAAAATGCTAGAAATCATGTAGGGCAAAGTTTCCCAGTAAAAATGAACAATCAGTCTCAAGGGCAGATTGCCAAGTTTAAGAAGTCATGCCAGAGTGATTCTCCCTAGGTTGGAAGACAAATCTGCAGTCATCTACATTCTATGCTCTTTTTGGCTCAAATTTTGCTAAGAGAAAGAAATCTCTTATTAAATGGACATGTAACTAATCTCTTGCATTTCCTCTGGAAGAATGTGCAATCATAACTGATCCATGACACCTCTCCTCAATTTGATTCTAATCCAAAGAGTTGTTACTTAAAAACTGATCAAAGAGACTTACACGGGAAATAACCATTGACATATTGGAAGTGTGCGTAAGCTTATTGCAGATGGAAATGGCCCCTGAGTTAGAAGAATAATTCTATTCTATCATTACTGAAAACTGCTTTAGATACTTGTGGGAGTAGCTAGTGGGCTCCCCATGCACACTCCTTCGCTCTTAGACTGAAACTCTCTCTTCAGAAACCCACACTAATCCACAGACACATGAAAACCTAAGAAAAGAAGCTTCAGAAATAAGTAGGCTTCTCATTTTTCTTATGGCAAAGAGAATAATTAATTCGTATATCATGAAACTTGAGTCCATCTTGAGAAAATGTTATATATTACTAAGTGCATGAACAAACTGAATTCTGACAATTGCCGTAAAAGAAAGAGCTCTAGATTATATACCTGTCCTTTAAAAGTTAATAGAAGACTCATGAATTTAAATATTCAGTACCTAAGTGGTTTCTTATGTACCAGTAAATATATAGGTAACTTTTGAATTGTAATAAGAATTCTGAGCTTGGAATCACGCAGGTGCTCACACTGAGCAGACCAGAGACCAGGTGCCTAAGATTATACACCCATAAGTATGTACTTGGGTTGAGTTTTGCCTGGCAAGGGTAGAAAGGTAGATTCCTGGCAAAAGTTGTATTACATTTCTAAATTAATTTTCTTTGCCCACCCAGAGCTGAATGTGGAGATAAAAGTCACACAGTCCCTTGGGAGTCTCCATCACTTTGAAACAGCAGCTGCATCAGGTAAGACTGAAACTCCAGAGAAGAAAGAGTGTTTGAATGAGGACCCTATGTTTAATATGCAATTAATGGCATCCATTCTCATGTGCTCTAAGCACTAGGAATGACCAATATCTCTAAGGACAATGGAGTTTCCATTTTTTTTTTCCCTAGAAGCAAGGAACAGTTTATTAAAAGTGAAGATCTTCGTTGAAGAACTATTGTCTGACCCAGAACTTTTTTATATGACGTAACAGTCCAAGAATTTTTTCTGGGAAAAGCAGGAGTTCCCCAAGGAGTTACTTAGTAATAAAAGTGAATAATTACTGAGTACCCAGTGTGTTTCAGATAATCTAAGTCATCTCCTTTGGCTCCACCCAGCATTCCCCTCAAGACAATTCTTATTTTGCTTGTTAATTACAGAGAGGATTCCCCACTGTTATCCACTCTGCTTCTCAGGGGTTTGTCCCCAAACCTCTTCACACCATACTCAATACACCTCCTGAACTTTTTCACCCACTCTCAATATGACGATTGCCTTTATCTTCCCTTTATGTACAGACCACCATATCCCAGCAGTTATTAGATATTTCACAGGTACCTCAAACCCAAGTTTCCAAAATGGTAACTGTCCCTGTCACCACCATCCATCAAGGTCCCCAAGAAGGCAAATAAAGCATTATCTTTCATATTCCCTTCTTTCATCTCTTTGTATCAGGAACTGATGGTTCTTAACAATGTATCACAAACACATATCCTCAGATTCTCTTCACCTCCACTGTCACGCCCTAGTGCAGTGTGTGGTAACGTGCCACATTCTTTGTCCATCTGGATTCAGCACCCCTGGGATGTATGGCTCCATACGCTTGGCAGGAATACTGTACTAAGGACAGGAGCCTCTTCACTGTCCCAGGTCTTCTCCGAAGACATGAACCTTTTCTCATCCTCACTGATGCAACCCACAATTGTGGGAAATAACTGTCCACCAGTGAGGGACAGGTGTCTCCCGATCCTCCAATCCAGTGGAACAATTCTGATCTAAAGGTGTGTTCTATACCTGTGCTTCTCAAATATTAGGGGCCATCAGAATCACTTGAAGGGCTGATTACAACACATTGCTGAACTCCACTCCGAGAGATTCTGATTCAGCAGGTCTAGGTTAGGATCCAAGATTATGCTTTTCTAATAAGTTCCTGGGTGATGCTGAGACTCCTGGTGCAGAGACCACACTTTGAGAACCACTGTTCTATGTGATTCTTCAGAGGGTTTCCAGTATGAAAGAGCCCCAGTTGCCCACAGCAGCAACTAGATCATTAAATCACCTTTTCCTGATTTTTTTCTCCCTTTCTAATCTCATTCTTTCCCAATCTCTTACTCTAGGATCCAGGAATTACATCCCAAATAAGCAATCTGCAGCCAATTCTGTACCTCACGCTCTGCTTTCAAGGGAACTCAATCTAAAACAAGGCCAATATTGTGTCATATCTGAATTTCTTAAACAGCCTCCTAACTGGTCTCCCTGCCACTGACTGCCCCACTTGAATCCGTCCTCCATGCAGTAACCTAAAGTATTTTTCTAAGAAGCAAATTGGATGATGTGCTTAACATCGTGTGTTCCCATTGTTCCTTGTTACAACTCAGACACTTACAGTATTGTGAAGGCTCTTTATGACTTGAGTCCTTGGTCTCCAGTTTCACTTCCTGACATTCCCCTCTTGCCGGCTTTGCTCCAGCGATTCTAAGATCCTGTCTATTCTTCAGTCCCCAAGAATAGACAGGATCCTTGCTGCTGGATCTTCACACATGCTTCTGCATCTCTTTAACAAACTCCCACTTACTCAGCTCACATCTCACTTATTCTGGGAAACCTTTTCTGATTCTGTGGATGAGATTAAGTGCTTCTCTGAACCCTTTATTAACCTCCCATAGCCTTTATCGCACCTGTTTGGGATTGCTTGCTTAATTGCCTGTCTCCCTCATCAGGGTGTACGCCCCGTGAGAACAAGGACCATTCCTTTCTTGCAGACCATTGGATCCCCAGCATGTGGCACAGTGTTGGAACATAGAAAGCACCCTGCAAATATTTGTTGAACAGAAAAATGAATAAATATATATTGTTATTTCAGTGGTATATAATTGGGAAATGGAGTGTGGCTAAGTTAAAAACTCAGATCAGGGTGACCCTAAAGCCAAAGGTCTTTTGAGTAGGATGAGCCCAGCAGACATACTATCTGAGGGAGAGCAGGAAGCCCCACAGGGGGATCTGGGCAACGAGTTACAGAACCCGAGATGAAGGATGTGGAGCCTTTGGGATTGTTGCATTTTGGGCCAAAACTTATAATGGGACCTAAAGACTCTGAATACTTTGTATTGTCTGGCTGTATAATTTCCCAAAATTGCTGGTTTCCTTCTTTAAGAAATTATATTTAGATTTCCTTTTATTTGTATAACACTTACTTGGTATATTGTAGTGAGCATGCCTACCAATATAGTTGGTTTTCAATACAGCAATTTTTCTAGTGGGGATGGGGGTGTTTAGAGAGTTGGAAGAGGTTCAATCAAATAATTGTGTCACATCCACAAGAGGCAATGCCGGCTGTTCTTGCCACACACTTCTCTCACATAATTACAGCACATTATCCAGCACTCCTGCCTCCCCCAAAAGAGTGATTTGATACATATGCTAAACTACTAAAATCCTGTCATGGGATCCATGTAAGACAGTATCTGAAGTTTCAAAGGAGTTCCTCTGAAAAAGTTTGCCCTTAATGTTGCCTAAAATGAGGGTTGTTAATATACAGCAATCTTTGGCCTCATCTATTAATTATAGGGGGAATCATTTTTGTGAGGGAGAAATAGTACGTTTATAACAGGAGAGGCATTTTTCTAATCTTAGATGCAATCCAGTGTTTTGTGTTTGGAATTCATGGCTTCTAAGTTGCTACATATTTGCAAAGAATGAACATATTTTTCACTAGCTGTAAATAGGGACAGGAATTTAGTTTTATTGAAGGTAAAACAATTAGGATCTATTTGGTGGTGGTGGGAAGGGATATGGAGGTAAATACTGCCATTCTCTACTGGATGGCATTCAGTCAAGATGGCAATGGTCAAAGTCTCGGTAAGATTTAACTTATGACACTGGAAACTAAGATCCAACGATTCCCATCACTCTGAGAATAGTTGGCCTGGCTCCTGCCTGTTTCTCTGTCTACACTTTCCCTGCTCTCTTACTGAACAGCTGGCACATAGATCTTCCCACAGTCCTCTGAACACGCAAAACTTGCTCCTGACTCACAGTCTTCGTAGTTGTTGGTCTCTGCCTGGGACTCGCTTTCTATAGATCCCTGGGACTCACTCCTTCAATTTAGTCAAGTTTTTGATTAAACATCCCTTCAGAAAGACTTAATTTAAGATAAATTAATCCCTGTCCATCCTACATAAAAGACCTTTTCTATCCCTTTCTCTCTTAGTCCTCTTTCTAAGCATTTATTTTTCTTGGTACTTGTAGATAACTCACATTGTTTACTCATCCATCATCTCTTTCCTGCACTAGAATTTGAGCTCTATGCAGCAGGGACTGCATCTCTCTGTTTAAAACACCATGGTATCCCTCGTACCAGAACAACATGTATTATAATTATAAAATAGGTGTTTAATAAATACTTGTTGAGAGAAGAAAGAAAGAAAGGGTGAGAGAGACAGAGCGAGAGAGAGAGAGACAGAGACAGAGACAGAGAGAAAGAAGAAAAGGAAGAAAGAAAAAAGAAAGAAATAGAAAGAAATTAAAGCATGAATATAATATCAAAAAGTTCATCAATAAACATAGCAATAAATAGTGGCCTTGTATAATTTTTATTTTTCCTGTTAACTGAAGTCACCTGCAGGCTTTTAGATAGTGTTTGTTTCTCTATATGGCAGGTGATCATTAACAGCCAGAAACAACAGACCCATTGTATAAAGAAGTGTGAGAAAACTGACCTTTAGAATCACAGATAGAAACTACTGCGTTGGCAGCTGTCCTGTCAGAGGTGCAGAGCCAATATTAAGATCCAAAGTGCAGGTGTATTCTCTCATCAGGTCCAGTACATTTCCCCCAAATGGCTTCATTAATGTCAAGATCACCCCACTGAGCATATTAGGGAGACGACTGGTCCGCTATCAGTGCAAGCCATGGGGCACACACATAAGAGCTAAGGGATTTTTTTTTTTGCTTTATTTATATATATATATATTTACATTGCTCTTATAACAGCTAATTTATTTTAAATTAAGTCTTCATAAATCTTCCTAGTGACCCAGGCTATCAAAAATGTTCTAAGCTTTACAATGACTCAAGGTTGTAAGACTCCGACATAAAAAATAACTAGAAATTGGGTCCCCAAATTCCATTTCTATCATACCCATTTATTTTACATTTCAGCTTAAATTTCTGAGTTATCATTTCCATCTCTGACATGCAATTTATCAACAACTTCTGTAGTTTCTTCAAAAATACATTGTATTTTTACCTTTTTGACTGTATTCCCAAGGTCACCATTCTAATTAATTGTTACATACTTGGGTTTTCCATGGCCTCTTTTGTGTGATATGTCCTAAATCATGTTCCAAAGTCATGTGCATGTGAGTGGAAGGAAGGAGAAGGGGGCGGGGAGTTACCACCCACTGGGTGCTGTTACATGTTAGCACTGTGTTAAGTACATTACTTATTCTATTTAATCATCAGAAAGCCCCTATGGATATTATCCCATTTTATGAATAAGAAACTGAGGTGAAAAGAGGTTAAGGGCTTTATCCAAGGTCGACAAGGAAGGAGGTGAAAGGAAGGAGATGGAAGGGAGAGGAGGGAAGGCGGGAAGCAGGGAGGGGTCCAGGCGTTGGGCTTGCAGGCGAGTGGGTCCTCCCCCAGTTCTCTTATCTGCAGAGCCACAGCCCATTAACTGCTGCAGACTGGTCTTTTTCTCTCCAGTAATTGGTTCAAGGACATTTGTGGCTCCCCCTCATTCCTGCATCAAGCAAGTACTTGCTCGTGGGCTAACTGTGGCCACGGCACAGCCACTGCATCTCAGCTGGTGCTGTTCATCCCTCGCCAACCTTGGGGACATGCCCCAGTGACTCTGTCCTCCCTTTACTCATTCATTAAATGGAGAGTCATTGGAGGGCTCTGCCACCAGGTGCTAAGGCCATGGCGATTGTTACCTACTTAAACTCTCTGAAACACCAAGAGGTAGGTCTCACTTTTCCTGTTTTACAGATGAGGAAACTGAGGCTCCAAGACATTCACTTATGTTTCCAAAGTCATATAGGAAATGAATAAGCAGAAATGTGCACCTTGGTCTTCTTGTTTTTGTGTCTTCTTTTTCTTTCTAAACTCTACCTAACACAGCAACGCTGATGGAGTACATTCCTTCCATGAAGCCTTCTTTGAGCATATGAAATAATACTGATCTCTCTCTTGCAAGAGTTCATTTTGCTCTTGTAATTAATTGTCTGTCACTTTGCGATTCCCAGACTACCCTCGTGGTGCCAAGGCAATTTCAAGGTCTCTAAACTCCTCCTATTTCTATTTTTCCCAAGCTACATCTCAGGCCAAAACTTTTAACACATCTGAGAGAGAAACATTTCTCAGTTCAAGTTTAATGTTGTTTGCTATTTTCATGTGGGTTGTGTTTCCTCAACTCTATCTTCACATTTTTTCATGAAGATGACAGATTGTTTTCCAAAGTTAATTGTATGCCCACAGTTTGCAATGTGGAATGCTCTTTATTCTATACAGCAGTGATAAACAATAAGTCATCATTTCACCTACAAGATCTATTCAGCTTATTCAGTATATAATCCAGCTTAGGTAGTGATAAAAGTCAGATACTTGGCCTTTCAAGAAAGTTGGAGTTCTAAGAGCAGCTGCCTGATCTCTAGCTGTCATAGAGAAGGAGGTTGTTACCTAGAGCAGACGTTAACCACCCAGGGAGAAATTTCCTCATCCCAATTATTGTGTACTAAGGGCAGAGAGAAAACAGATGACCAGGAAGATGTTCCATGGTTTGTAGTAAGTCCCCACTCAAACATCCAGCACAGTCCTTGGCCAGCTGCCCTCTTGGAGTGAACGTTTGTCATTGAGCCTCTTCACATAACTGTCATCAAATCCTGCAAAGAATCTTTCAAATTGGTCTCCTCCTTCCCGTCCCTACCACCACCACCTTAGCTCCAACCATTGTCACTTGTCACATGGATTACAAAGGCCTCCGTGCTGGACTTTTGTGCTCCTAGTCTCACTTTATTATAATATGTGACTCATCCTGCAACTGACCATATGATCTTTCTGTTTTAAATTCCCTTCTAGATTCCTGTTGCCTTTAGACCTTTTCCTTAGGACACAAAAACGTCAAGATGTAAAGTAAAGTCAGCTCTGAGGTCTCATTCTTCTGCAGTTTCCTCTCAGCCACACATACCATGCATGGGTAAATAAGTGCATTCTGCTATCTAAAGCCTCCCTTCCACTGCGAGTAGTAAACTTCCTTCCAGGAATATGTTGTATTCTTATCTCTCTTCTTATCTAACTGCTATATTTTCTAATCCTTCAGGATCCCCTTCTCCCTTCAGAAATCTGCCTCATATATCCCCTAACCTAAGTTAGGTATATTAGTCTGTTTTTGTTGCTTATAACAGAATACCTGAAACCGGGTAATTTATAAAGAAATAAAATGTATTTCTTACAGTTTTAGAAGCTGGGAAGTCCAAAATCCAGAAAACACTTCTGGTCAGGGCCTTTTTTCTCAGTGGGAACTCTCTACAAGGTCCTGTGGTGATGCGGGGTATCACATGATGAGAGTGGGCTGAGCAAGAGAGAGCTAAGCTTCTCACTCACTCTCCTCATAAAGCCATCAGAGCCATGCCCATGACAACCCATTAAAGCATCAATGGATCAACGCATTTATGAGGGTACAGTCCTCACAATCTAATCGCCTCTTAAAAGGCACCACCTTTCAAATACCATAATTGGATTTCCCATCCTCTTAATAGTATTACAATGGAGAACAAGTTTCCAACACATGGACTGTGGGGAGCCATATTTGACTGGATAGCATTAGGGTCCTTTCTTCTGGTATGTTTTCCTGACAGCTGGTCTCACCATCATGTGATCTGCCATCTGTCTCTCTCTCACTGAACCAGATAAGCTTTCATCATCTCAGTGCCTATTCCAGGGCCTGGCAACTATGAGTATGTGCTAATAC
The DNA here is from genome assembly GCF_027409185.1 of Cynocephalus volans. Classification (NCBI taxonomy): domain Eukaryota; kingdom Metazoa; phylum Chordata; class Mammalia; order Dermoptera; family Cynocephalidae; genus Cynocephalus; species Cynocephalus volans. Next base: position 186,952,958 of record NC_084460.1, read on the forward strand.
ATTGTTGCTTAATGATGGAATAAGGAGAAGAAGAAGGACTAAAGGACAGAAAAATGCAGTCATTTGGGAACAGGTGTAAAAGAATATATTTGTACCTACCCACCGATGCTTTAAATGGGTACAGCTAAGAAACTTTTTTTTCTTCTTTCACTAGCAAGTAAAACACAAGGAAATACTAAACGCGTTACTAGAAAGTTTTTGAGGAAACAAAATAAAGATTATTACAAATACAGACTTTAAAATAGAGAATGCTTCCTTAAGAGAGTTAGGGATATCTTGTAGTTCCTATCTAATTAACTCATTTTAGTCATTATCTTACCAACTGAAATTAAAAGAAAAGTAGGCCCAAAGAAAGTTGCTTAAACTTAGGTTAGGGTTTATTTAAACATGATTGATTTTCTGAAATCAAAATGATGACCTATTATGGAATCTATACAACTTCTATACAACATAAACACCAAAAATTATCCAGTTTTAAATTTTAGTCCAATTATAGTCAGGTAGTTTAAGTCCTTCAGATTTGCTCTTTCCTAAAAAATTGCTTTGGTTATTTTAGGTCCTTTTCATTTCTATGTAAGTTTTAGAAAACATTTGAATTTCTATAACAAATTTTGCTGGGCTTTTTATTAGTATTGTTTAATTTCTAAACAATATTTTGTAGTTTTCAGTGTATAGTATGCTAAAGTTAACTGTTGATATTTGCTGTTTTGAAGAGTATGTTTTTGTTTTCTAATTGTTTTCATTAGTATATAAAAATACAATTAATTTTTGCATATTGACTCTGTATCCTGTGAACTTGCTAAGTTTGTTTATTTGTTATAGTATACATATTGGCAGAGTCCTTAACATTTCCTCTGTACTTACCCTTATCACCTGCAAATGTAGGCACAGTTGCACCTTTCTTTACTAATGTAATTCCTTATATTTATTTTTCTTGCCTAAATGCAAAGGCTATAACCTCAAGAACAATGCCAAATAGAAATGTTAGGAGTAGACATGCCTACCTTATTCCCAGTCATGGAAAAAAGTATAAAATACCATATATTTGTCATGGGTGACATTCATTATATTAAGACTATTTCCTGCTACTATTTGTTTGTGAGAGGTTTTAAAAATCAGGAATGGATATTGAATTCTGGAAAATTCTTTTTATTTATTTTATTTCTGCGGATTTTCTACTTTATTCTTTTAATATGGTGAATTCTACTGATTGACTTTTGAATGTTAAACAAGCTTGCATACCTGTGATAAAGCCCCCTTTCTCATAATATGTTATTATTTCTGTATATTGCTAATTCAATATGCTAATATTATGTTAAAGTTTTTTTTTGCATCTACATTCATAAGAAATAATTGTTTGCATTTTTTTCTTCGGGCAATGTCTTTATTAACTTTTTATGTTAGAGTTATGCTGTGTCATAAACCAATTTTGGGACTGTTCTCTTTTCCTTTATTATCTGAAGGAGTTTGTATAAAAGTGCTATTATATCTTTCTTAAATGTTTGTTAGAATTTGCAGATGAAGTCACCTGGGCCTACAGTTTTTGTGGGACAGTTTTTGATTAAAATATTCAATTCCTATTACAGACATAAAGCTATTCAGCTTTTCTCTTTTATCTTGTGTCTGTATTGTTAATTTATGCCTTTCAAATCATTAACCATTTGATATAAATTGTGAAATGTATTGGCATAAAATTGTCTATAATAGTCTTTTATTATCCTTTTAATTAATGTCTTTAGGAGCCATAGAGATGTTTGTCTTTATATTAGTTTCCTATGGCTACTGTAATCAGTTACAACAAACTTAGTAGCTATAAACAACACAAATTTATTTTCTTACTGTTCACATGGTCTCTTACTATTTAGAAGTCCAAAAGGCATATTCTGCAATTGCTAGATAAAATATTCTATAAATATCAATTACTTTATGTTGGTTGATATTGTTATTTGAATTTTTTCCATTCTTACTGACTTTCTATTTATTCTATCAATTACTGAGAAAGGAGTGTTGAATTTTCCAGTTATTATTGGTTATTGTCTTTTTCCTTTCAGTTCTATTAGATTTTTCTTTATGTATTTTGAAGTTCCATTATTAGGTTCATCTATATATCAGATTTTTATGTCTTCTTGATGAATTGACCATTTCATAATTATAACATGTCCTTATTTATTCATACTAATATTTTTTGTCCTAAGGTCTAATTTGTCTAATATTAATACAGCCCATCAAGATTTTTATTATTGGTATTTCATATTGTTTTCTTTTAACCTGCCTGTGTCATTACATTTAAAGTGTGCTTGTTGTAGACATTTTGTCATGAATTATATTTAATTATAATGAATTATAATGCTCTTATTTTTAGACTGACAATTTTTTTCTTGTAGTTGGTATATTTAGTCCACTTAACTTAATGTATTGAGGGAATTGTGTTTAAGTTTACCTTCCACCCATTTGTTTTCCATTTTTCCCATCTCGTCTTTGTTACCTTCACTGTTGTTTTCTGGTTAACTGAGTATATTGTTCTATTTTATCTCTTCTGTCGGATTAAGAGCTGTACCTCTTTTTTTCATTTTTGACAATTGCTCTAGAGTTTAAATTGTACATATTTAACCGTCAATGTCTATGTTCAATAACACTGTATCACTTCACAGATAATTTAAAAATGATCTTAGAAGAGTAAACTTCCATCTTTTTTCCCTCATTTTTTGTGCCATTATTGTGGCACATTTATTTTTTGCATACTATAAATCCCACAATAACGGCCAGTCCTCAAAAAGTAAATAAATAATTCCCACAATACATTGTTATTATTGTTTAAACATCTAAATATCTTTAATGGAAATAAAAATTAGAATAAAATGTCTTGTATATTTAGCAATGAATTCATTGCTAAACATATAAGAGATCTTCTTATATATTTAGAAGATCAAAGTTTCTACCTGGAATCATTTTCTTTTAACTTGAAGGACATTCTTTAATACTTATTGTAATGAAAACGTGTCAGTGATTAACTTTCTCAACTTTTGCTCATCTGAAAATGTCATTTCTTTTTCATTTTTGAAGAATATATGAATATAATTTGCTGTTTATAGAATCCTTCATTGTCAACTTCTTTGCCACTACCCCTTCAGGGCTTTAAAGATACTGTTCCATTCTCTTCTGGCTTGCATTGTTTCTGATGAGTTGTCTGCAATTTTCTTCATTTGTTCCCCTGTATGTAATGAGTCTAATTTCTCTGGGTGCTTTTAATATTTTCTCTCCAGTGTTAGTTTTTAACAATTTGATTATGATAACAAAAAACAAGTTGTATTAGTTTAGTGTTAGTTTTTAACAATTTAATTATGATTATGGCATGGTTTTCTTTGTGTTTATTATTCTTAGGTTTTATTGAGCTTTTTGATCTATAGATTTATATTTTTCATCACATTTGGAAATTTCCCATTTGTTATCATTCAGATATATTAACCCTGCCCCCTTTCTAAAGCTATACATACACCTACTTGATATTGTCCAAAGTTCAATGAGACACTGTCTATGATTTTTTGGTCTTATATCTCCCTGGGAAAAAATTGGGAAATTTCTCTCTGGACCTCTTTTCAAATTCAGGAATACTTTGTTTGGAAATATTCAAACTTCAATTAAATAGACTCAGTGGGTTTCTTGTTTCAGGTACTCTATTTTTCTGATACAGAATTTTCTTTTGGTTCTTTTTTTAAAAATGTATTACATTTCTCTTGCACTCCCTATGTGTTCACTCATGTGTACATCTTTCATTTAAATCCTGAAAAATGTTGATAATAGCTGCTTTAAAACCTTGTCTGCTAAATGCAGCATCTGCTGCATCTATCTGTTGGTTTATTTTAATTGTTTCTGGTTTTTTTCTTCTCATGGTTCAACTTCCTTGCTTCTTCACATATCTAGTAATATTTTGTGTGTGGAGTATATGGTGGATATGCTATGTTATTGAGAGACTGTATTTTGTTGTCTTTCTGTTAAGCTTTGAATGTTGTTCTTCAGATAATTAGTTACTGGTAAAGAAGCCTAATCCTGTCAAAAATCCCTCCATGCTTTTTCAGGACTGGCCTAGTGCATCCATTATTTTAGTGCTAGATTAGCCCTACTCTTACTGTGTGGCCTTTCTGAGATTTCAGCCAAATTCCCCATACATTCTCTGTCTGGTTAGTTAGAACCCCCACATTTTCAAGCAGTGTATAACCTCTGCAGGGTCTCACAGGGGCTCACCCTGTGCATGTGAAGCATAGTAGTCAGCTGAATACTGAAAAGGAGACATATAGATTTCTTGAGATCTTTTTCTGAACAGATTCTCTACCCTGCAATATCCAGTCATCTCGGTAGCTCTAAATTTTTTCCTGTTTCTCCACTCAAATAGATCACTGTTGTCTATTTGGGCTCTGCCTCCCTCTGCCATAGTTTGAAAAGTTCCCCAAGCAGAAATCTGGGATGAATGTGGAGCTTACCTCATACACTTCCCTTGTCTCAAGAATCACAGCCCTGTGCTGCATGTTCCACTTTCCGAAAACAAGTCTTCATATGTTGTTGTTCATTTGTGTAGTTTACAGTATGAGGATAAATCTAATACTTTTAAATCTGGTCCTATTACATAATTAAAAAAAAAAATTTCTACTTACTTGACCCAAAATATGCCCTGCTATAATTCTCAATCGTTCCTGTTAGTTCTACTTTCTGGAGCCCCTCACCATGGTTGTCATTATACTACTTTGAACATACTCCACTGGTGCAAAGAATCCAATGCCAATTCAGTAACACAAGGACTCTGATTCTGTAATAACTTAGTTTTTATTTTGCCATATGATTGTTTTCCTCTCTATTGGCTTTTTCCCGTAAGCATATAAGCATGCTATAAAATACCTAGTCTTAAAAATAACACCTTCCCTTGTCCCTTGTCTATTTCCAACTTACTCTCCATTTAGCAAAATACCTTAAAATAGAAAAATTCCTTAAAATATGAAAAGAGTTGTATTTTCTTGAGTTCCTACACATTCACCCCCTTTCTTAAGCTCCTCTACTCAGGCACTCGCTGCAGCCTGGCTACTCTGCAAGGTCACAAGCAATATCCATCTTCCTAAATGAACCACCGACTCTTGGTTTTCCTCTTTCTCTACTTTCAACTGGATTTGATACTCTTCATTACTTCTCTGTCTTGATACATTTCCTATTTTGCTTCCAGGGCCCCACAGTCCACTGGGTTTCCATCTACTCTATTGGCTGCTCCTTTTCCCTTTCTGTCTCTTTTGCTAACTTTTTGTCCTCTTATTCTGGAACCTTAAATATTGGCATGCCTGGGCCCTCTCACTTCTCCATATCACTGTTGCCCCTGTCAAAGCTGTTTCTCCTTATTTCTTCTCTGCTTCTGTTAAAGACACTTTCTCTCACCTTGTTATTATGCAAAACATGTGATACCATTATGAATTGCTCTCTCTCTTATTTGCAACATTTACTCTATAAACGTTTTATTTGCTTTACCTCCAAAACATGTTGAAATTCAATTGCTTCCTCTTACCCCAACCATTAACACCTTCATTCACCCAGGGGACTTTCATCTTGCCTTAGCTTCTGTAATAGCCTCTTACCTGCTATCCTTGCTTTCTGGCCTAGTTCATTCTTCACACAGCTGCTAGTGTGGTAATTAAAAAGATAAATCAGGCTATGCCACTGCCCTGGTTAAAATCACCAATGGCCTTCTCTACATGTAGAAAAAAATCCAGACTTTTAAAATAGCTATATAGTCAAACACCCCAAGATGCTAGGACTCAAACTTGGCTGCATATTAGAATCAACTTGGGGACTTTACAAACTATTGATGCCTGATAGTTACTTAATCAGTATGGGCTGCAGCCTGGACATCAGGATCTTATTTTAAAGCTCCCCATGCAATTCTAATGTGCAACAAAATTTGAGAACAACTAACTGTTGATTTGGGGGAAAAAAAAGCAAGGAAGAAAGAAAAGAATAATTCCCCAGAGATCTGGGAAATGGATCTCCTCTCATAGATTATTATTTAATTGGTCTGGGTTGGGACCAGAAAACAAATGTCAGTGTTTTCTTAAATCTCCCAGGAGATTCTATAGTGCATTCTTACCTACTTCTCCAGTCATACTGACCTGTTTGTGAAGCACATTTCTTTCCTCGGGTCTATATCACCTAACTGATGACTTAATGTTAATTTCACAGAAGCTTATGTAACGTATTTGAAGAACAATCACATGAAGCCATTATCCAGATTGTGATCAGCTATAGGTTCCCAAATAGCTAGGCCCAATTTTAGTTCATCTGACCTTTGCCTTGGTCCAAAAAGTCTGGTTGCCTTTTCTGCAAGGGCAAGTGATACAGAGAAAACATGTCCATTTCTACCTAACATTTCTGTTCCCTGACCTGGACACTTCAGAGCAGATTATGCTTAAGACAGGCTGATGATGTACTGTTTTGCCCTTCACAGAGGATGGTAAGAGTCAATTCTGCTCAGAAGGAAACACTTGGGAAACAGATACCAGATAGAATCCCATTTTTATTCATCTTTGAAAAATGGGAAACAATTAAGTATCTTAGTTCTTGTACTCATACTCAAAAGTGCAAGGCAGAAAGAGAAAAATGTCATGAGTATCTTTAGTTTGAATCTGAATGAAGATACACTCTCTTACTCATTCAGGGAATTTTTTTCAGAAATATAGAGTTGGTTTCTTTATGTGACTTCTAAGTATACATCACTTTCTTTCATTGACAAGTAGACAGAAAGTGCATTACTTTCAGTAGAAATGAAGGACAGGGGTCAAGGGGACAAAAGTAAAGGACTGAGGAAGGACATGGGAATCTACTGCTCAAAAGGGTCTGCTCAGATCCACTGACTATCCTGAAGATAATGGAGATCATTTTCCTCCCAACAGTTACACTGAGACCCCAGTGTTGGGAATTTAAAAATGCCAACTATCAACATTAACATAATTTTTTTATTTCATACAGTTGCTTTTGCAATGTGGATGAAGATTGTATTGGCAGATTAATGCACTCTGCTCTTGGGGAATCATAAAATCATAGAATACCCACATTTGACATGCTTTAGAGAACACTAGCTACTTATTGAGCAGATAAGGAGCGTGGAAGCTCAATGGGAATTTGGTGATTTGGGTAAAGATATGAAATAAGACCAATGCTTACATTTTGGATGTACTGAGACCACTGCCAATGTTTTCTACAAGTTAGACTAACCTACTTAAAATTTTTTTCCATAAACACTACCATTCTCTGCTTAATTTTAAATGTCACAACAACTTCTCAAAATAATGATAGATTTAATGCTAAATAGAAGAGAGGAGCAAAGAAAACAGCATTTCTGAAACCAAAACAAAATATGTAAAAACCTACTACTTTGTGGTGCTTTAGAAAAACTGTGATATACAATGGAATACTACTCAGCTATAAAAACGAATGAAATACTGCCATTTGCAACAACATGGATGGACCTCGAGAGAATTATATTAAGTGAAACAAGTCACGCACAGAAAGAGAAATACCACATGTTCTCACTTATTGGTGGGAGCTAAAAATTAATATATAAATTCACACACACACACACACACACACACACACACACACACACAAAACCGGGGGGGGGGGGGAAGAAGATATAACAACCACAATTACTTGAAGTTGATACGACAAGCAAACAGAAAGGACATTGTTGGGGGGGAGGGGGGAGGGGCAAGGGAGGGAGGTTTTGGTGATGGGGAGCAATAATCAGCCACAATGTATATCGACAAAATAAAATTAAAGAAAAAAAAAAAAAAGAAAAACTGTGATATATGATATATAATATTCGAGAAATATTACTTTTAAAAGCCATTCATCTAAATGATAAGAAGTATTATACAAAGTGATATACAAAACACATACAATAAAAAAAGAGCTCACAGACCACAGACTTTGGTCCTCAAAAATCATTGGGTTAGTGTATGAAAGCCCTTTTTCATGAATTAAATCCACAGCTCCCATTTTTTTCATTCACCCTTTTTCTTAGTTACTAATTATTGCAAACATCATATTTTAGGTAAATAAAACCTTGGCTTGGAGTTTAGGAGAATTCATAATTGGTTTCTACAGATGTTTTTTTTTTTAATGGGAGAAGAATGGATTTCTATGAATTCCAGTGATTTTCACAATATTTCAAGTCACACCATCTTCAAACATTGTTGACTTCGACTCTATTGACACCATGTGGCCCACATCCCTGGACTTACCTCTCACAATTAGCTGGCTTTGGTGTTCCACGGCTGCTGCCTCATTCCGTGCTATGCAGGTATAATTCCCATTGTGCATCAGGGACAGATTGGAAATCCTTAAGGAGCTTGTGAAATCAATGTTGTCAATGGTCACCCCAAGGCTTGCTGGGATGGGCCGCCCATCCTTCTGCCAGGTGATTGTGATGGGTAAGTCCCCTGAGACCACAACACATGGGATGAAGACCCGCTGCCCAATGGAGAATCTTGGGAACTCAAAAGGTTGGATAAAAGGTGGAACTGAAAAAGAAGAAAGAAAAAAGTAATAGAGGAAAGATAACAAACTTTGTGCATATTCTACATTCTTTTTTCCTTTAACCTTTTTTCACAGCATTGAAAGAGTAGTACAATCACTAATATAGCATGTAAATATATAAACTGTAGAAGATTGAAATTATGCTCCTGTTTAAATTTCCTTGTTATTCTAAATTAAAAGCATGGCTTGATTGGTACTTCAGCAAATATGCCTAACCTAATTTAGTTCAATAAACTTTTATTTTAAATTCAATAATCATTTTTGAATGACAACATTTCAGACTGTTCACTCTGCAGTGTAAATACCGTGAAAGAGGGATCTGGGTTTGGTTTTCCTTTCAGAGCCTCTAAAAGTGATGTGTACAAGAGGGGATTTCTTTCCTGCTTTGCTATTAATAGCACTACAATTACTGTTCCCCCTTCCATCCATTTCATGCCTTGCGAATAGGCATGCTCTAAACCAGTTGAAAAAGCAGAGATTCCAATTTTACTGTGAAAGTTCTTTTTTATGCCAAACGAACACCAACCGTTAATTACAAATACTTTATGTTAGGATAATTGCACCTTTACTCTGTACCTCTTAATTTTATACATTGAATGTGCATGACCTTAAATTATGACCTGGTTCATGGCATGTTGTCTGAGTTGTTGAGATGTGTTGCTAATGGAAACAAGGTTATAGCCTTCAGCTGTCAGCCACAGACACAGCTCAACTCAGTCTGGAAAGTTCTTTCTGGATTTGATTTCCCTAATAAACTCCTGTTGGCCTTTCTTGCCTCAGGACCACTATCCCTTGGTGCCTTGTTAGTGACCTCCCAGGATATTAGCATCCATAAACGGTTAAAATGGAGCCAGAGGAACCAAGTTTGAATCCTACCTTGGTTACTTACTGGTTAGGGAGCATGGGCAGGTTATTAATATGCACTTCCTATCAGTCCTGGGGGGGTAGCTATTCATACCTCACTCGGCAGATGAGGAAACTGAGACTCAATGACGTGACTTTACCCTGGGTCTTAGAACTAGTTAACTGTTCGATAAGGGCTTAAATCATGTCTATCCGGCTGCTATCAGAGCCGGATTGTTTGCCTTTCATGTACTTCCTGCATACTTTTTTTTAAAGAAAAAGTTTATTTTTATGCTGGGGCTTGGAAATGACGCAGGGTGTAAGCTGAGATGATTAAGCATGTAATAACTAATATAAGCCAGTCAGTATACTAGGTAGTTTTACAGGATGAAATTATATAGCAGGACATCAGCAGAGTTTGTTCATTAATCAATTGTAGGTTCATTTCACCTACCAACTCAGGCGAGATGTATGGGATCCAGCTGAGAAATCAGTATGAAAAAATCACTCATTCATTCACTCATTCATTCATTCAACTAAGAAACAATATTGAGCACCTGGGATGTGCTTGGCAACACTTTATGTGCTGGGCATACAACAATGAACATAAACTACCAGTCTGTGTCTGGTGGAACTTTTGTGTACAGAGAGGCACAGCTACTCTGCTATCTACTGTTGTTACTATTATTATGATATGTTTTCAAAAGCAATTGGAAACTCAAACTCAGAACTGCAAATAGAGTCAGAGTTAGAAGGACCAGTACTCAGGAGGCTCAAGTCAGGTCTTCTCAGAGAAAGTAAAAAACAAGCAAACAAAAATGGCCAAAGGTACCAACAAACACACTCAGTGTCAAAACTGCTGCAGATTCTCAACGTACAGTTAGAGCCTTGGGTCTGCAATGTGTTGCTCTGATGCTAAGGGAAACAGATTTAAGCGTGAGGTTCCACCTGATTGTTCACAGTTGGAATTTGGTGGGAAAGTGCCAAGTGGTACCAAAGGTGCTTATATTTCTCTAAATGTTGCTCCAAGTGGCACAAATGTTTTAATATGTATGTAAATATAAAAAATAATTACATTTTCTCTGCTTTCTTCCACACAAAATCTAGTTCTCATCATACTCAGACAAACCTCGGCACTTCTGTTGGCTCAGTGCTTGTTATCTGACTTGCAGATCATTTTTCTAAGATAATTTTGGAGTCAGACTACCTAGGTTTAAGTTCAGCTGTGCTACTTGCTATAGTTATTTAATTCCTCTCCGGGTCTCAGTTTTCTTATTTGTAGAACGAAGAGTGCTGCCTTGAGTTCTGCATGAGTTAGCAAAATGGTTCACAAACTTTAGCATGCATCTGAATCAGTTTCTTAGGATTGATTCTATTTCATAAGCCTTTAAGATGAGAAAAAGTTAAGTTGAAAAGTTAATGGACAAGGGAAAGAACTCAATTTCTCTATCAGCTGCAACAGGGAGAAGAAATATGTAAGGACTTACTTTCCATTCTCCAAATCAAGAAAGAAAGGTAAGGCAGAATATTTTTTGGCTTAGCTCTTTAATATGAAAACAATATATGCCATAGGCTGCCAAAAATTATTAAATATAAGGAACTGTTAAATGTCCCCTTATAGCAGAAGACCACTAGAGGATAGAGGAAGGGAATGTTCATACTATTTTTCAAGAAGAGAGGCAAGAAGTAGCTACAGAAGAAGTAGCTACAGAAGAAGTAGCATTAAAAACGAAATAAAAACCAAAACCCCATGCTTTCCATAATTCCAAAATATTTGTAGTTATCCTTGAATTATAGAGCAATATAAATTATTAAATATTATTTAATAATATTAAATATTATTATTTAATATTTAAAATTCTTGAATATTATTATTTAATAAATTATTAAATTATAAATTAGCAATATAATTATTATTATAGAACTAAATTTTAGAAACTTTAGCTATAAAACAACACTGCTGAAAATCAAGAAGTATGCCTCCAGTGCACTGAAGACAAGTGTCAGGAAGCTAATCTCACTCCTATCACTCAGAGGCTGACCCCTTGCTGTGAAGACCTCATTTTAAACCACTATGACACACTCTCAGTTATCTCATTTCTTGGTCTAAACCAGTATCTGAGAACTCAGGCATACTGCTGAGGGCTTAGTGAGAAGACACAGTGGCATGCTAAAGGAGGGTTAGAAACTAAGAATGGACTGTAAAGAGTAGATGATACAAGAATGCAACATGCACAGCATCTGGGGGAGATTTCGTACTGAAGCACACAGCCTCCAACAGTCAGCTTTTGTAATTAATACAAAATCACATTACCTAATTAAGGCTCTGAATTATAAGGTATGGTTAATATATTAAATGGAAAAAAAGATATATTCAAAATATTTAAAAACATATTTACAAAAGAAAATCCAAAATAGTTAAAATAAAATTTTTCATAATTAAAGAAGGATTTAGTTAGAGGGAAAAGTCATTTTCCCAGAATAATGTCAAAATCAGGTTTGCTGAGTATTGTTTTGCTTGCCACATGACACAAGAATATAAATTAATGCATTAAACCACAATTTGTCAACCATATCACTCTCTCTTCACTACATATGTTGCCTTTCTTGTTTCAGCTGAATCATATGTCTACTGTATAAAATTTTTTAACAGGTCCAAAGTCTCGTACTTTACATTTATAAGATATAAAATTGGAGGCAAAAAGTAAACAAAGTGATTAAAAACCTCTTCTCGTGATTTTGGGAAAGCTGAAACATCTGTTTGACACACATTGATTACTTTATCTGGTTCATTATATGACCTAAATAAGATAAATTTCCTGAATCTTGTTGACAATAAATGCTTGTAATATTACAGGAGCAGAAATTCTGAATGTCACATGTACCAGGTTTTGACATAACCTTTCCACAAGAAGTATGTAAATATCTGCTAAATGTCACTTATTACTAGGTTTGTGTATTTAATCCTATATGCTGGTAGGGGTCCTTCCTCTGAGGCAGCTCAGAGCCATTGATACTGCCAAACGTCAACTTAGATTCTTATTAGCTTCTTATTCTTTCTAAACCTTCAACAAGAATGTTAAATCAGGCTAATATATTTCTGTGTGTCGTCCCTCAGAAATTACTTACATATTCTTCTTCATGGGGGGAAGAAAGATTTTTTTTTATTTTTCCCCGAGAGGAGTATAACACAGTGAAAAAATTATGAGTTGGGTATCAGTCATCTTGGGTAACTAGCAGTATTATCCCAATCCAGTTTCTTTAACTCTGCAATTCTAGTTTTTCTTGTGTACAGTGGTGATAATGAAACACACAGGTCATGAATGTTGGTCGAAAGCTTTATGCAGCATGTTGAGCACGGAACTCCAGGTGGTAGATAAAGGGATAAAGGTGCTCAGTTCTCATCCTGCTGTCTTCCCTCCTCCCATCCCTTCTTTTGTCCAGAGGCCCATAAGTCATTGGGTGGATCCAACATATCACACGGATGTTGAGAAGTCCTAAGGCTCTATTTTCATTGCCATGTATTTCATCTCTTCCACACTTTGTCATCACATGTCCAGTGGTGAGTCTCCCCACAGTTCTCAGGATGACCACTCTTGGTCTCAGTCCCTGCCTTGAGCTGAAGTCTTCTAAGATGCAGCAATGGACGTTTTCATCCTCCCAGCCCCTTTTCCTGTTTAGCTCCTTTTCTTCATTCTATCTAACAAGATCCTTCTTTCTATACTTTAAGAAGTTTTTTCTTTTCTTTTTTTTTTTTTTTACATCTTACCTGCTTCACGAAGTTTCCAAAAATTGCATCACCTAATCCTGCCCATTTTGGGAATGCAAATCCCATGACTGGTCTCTGAGAGTTCAGTCTCATTTGCATACCCATCTTAGTCCCAGTTGCACACACACCCATTTTAGGTCCCATGTTCACATGGGATATTCCCAGGACTTGCATAGGCATAGAGTTGTGCACTGTCCATCTGGATGCAAATAACTCCAACACGATGAGGCAGTGAGCATGTGAGAGTGAGCACAGCGCACTATGCCCTGGTCTCCTCTCCTAAGAGACTGGTTATTTGTCCAAGTCTGCTGCTTTACAACAGGCTTTAGATTTGTCAAATTGTAGATTACTGACCCAGTATGATAGAGTTCTTGACTCTATATGTAAAACACAATTAAATTCTTCCTCCACTCACCCCCTGTTGTTCAAAACTCTACCATGGGATACATCACATTTGTTACTCATGGAAGTATCGTGATCTATGTACATGTCCAGTTCCTTAATCAGAGTAACCCACGAGGGCAGGAGATGCATCAAATTTATATATTTTTTATTTCCTACAACTAGTGGAATAAACAGTGCCTTACATATCTTAATTGCATAATGGGTTTTTGAAAATAACTTTAGAGATGATGACGAACATGTTTACACTCTGAATGTCAGACAACCCTGAAGTCATTAAGAATGACTTAAAAGGAGAGTAAGACAGACACTTCCAGGACATAATAATGATGTGATGACAGGGACAAGAGTGAGACTCCTATTCACAGTCTCATTAGCGAGGTGCCCAGGGCTTCTAACTACTGGTTCCACTGAGCGAATCCTTCCCCTACTTTTAGGGGAATTGGGGAGGACAGAGTCACCATCTGGCCTTGTATTCAGGTATGGCATTTGTGCCGGCTCTGAATTGCTATGTGGGTTCATTGCCCTGAGATTGGTGACTTCTGACCAGCAGCACCCAGAGCTGCTTCAGGTACCCCATGCATTGGGCTGCTGGTTCAGGGGCCTGCACCTACTCTAGAAGGAGGGGCATGAGGCTGAGATGCAGAGGCTATGATGAGGAGTAAGAAGGACATTGTTGGAACCAGCAGGTGCTAAAAGGAACCAGAGGCTTAAGCACGTGCACATCAACTTGGACTCCTTTAATACCCCTTCTTGGCCTCTCGCTTTAAACTCCCCGTGGGGTTCAACATGAACTGATGTTAACTGACACCCAAACAATGACCTAGAAAAAAAAGGCATGAGTGATCCAGCAGGGTGTTCTCTGGCCCTGCCTGGTGGGTGGGAAGGGCAAGGAAGGACAAAGCATTGTCCCTGCAGGTGCTGGGCATGACTTTTAGGGTTGATCTCTAAGGTTTCCTTGAAGAACTGTGTCTTGGGCATATTTGTAACAGCCCAAATTATGCAAAACATTAAAAAAAGTTTAAAGTATCTATTTTTCTCTAGACGTAGATTGGAAATGCCACATTTTAATTCCTATGGCTGAGTTAAGTAGGAGTTTTTTAAGTAGGAGTTACATTTTTTGAATTATTTAAGTCTTGCCAAAGTGAAAAGTAACCTTTAAGGCAGGAGTTATAAAGAAAAACAGTGAACCAAGGTTTGCAGAGATTGGCTCTGTCCACATTCCAGATTATAAAGAAACACTTTTCCCCACAATGGACAGAAAAAAAGTAGCTGGACCAAATCTCCTGTATTTTCACTAGTTTCAGAAAATCCTAGGTCACTGAGCAAGCATGCCATGACTCGGAGAATTTTATGATTAAAAACAAACAAAAAAGGCTGAATAATGTTCCGTTGTGTGTGTGTGTGTGTGTGTGTGTGTGTGTGTGTGTGTGTGTCATATTTTCTTTCTCCATTCTTCTGTTGATGGACACTTAGGTTGTGCCCATATCTTGGCTATTGTGCATCGTGGTGCAATAAAGATGGGAGTGCAATGTCAACATACTGGTTTCATTTTCTTTGAATGTATGCTCAATAGTGGCATTGATGGATCCTATGGTAATTTTATTTTTTATTTTTTTGAGGAACATACATCTGTTTTTCATAATGGTTATACCAATATACATTACCACCAGCAGTGTATGGTGTCCCCTTTCCCCCACATCCTCACCAATGCTTGTTATCTTTTGATTACTTGATAATAACCATCCTAACAACAAAATCATATAGATCAAATTTCACAGTTCTCACTCAGGATAAGCACCAACAGTCCACAGTCTCAGTGCATGTGACCCACTACCATTATAACATTACTCTGCAGTAGATACTGCTGTGATAAGAGACTTTTCAGCAATTATATTGTAATTTTTAACAGTTGGTTGGACTATTTTATTTTCTGATGTTATTTCTTAATGCATATTGTTTTTCCAACATAGAATTATTGTCCTTATTTTACTCACTAAAGATTCCAATATGGCCAGTGCAGTGTTAGATTTTTCCATTATTACAACTGAATTACACAACATTTGTATGGTAAACATGACTTAAAATTATTTTTAAGTTAATTAAATGGACCAGTAATATATTCTCAAGAATAGTAAATATTTTCACCATCTCTGCTTCCTTATGGGTATTTATTTTGACTGTCTAAAATATGGACAAGTACTTTATAACAGTTTTTGAGAGTTCATAGATTCCATGCTAAAGGGATAAGGAGGGTGGTTGTCTCATTCATTTGAAGAATCATACAACGAACGATGAAAGAGATTGAGAACCTTAAGTTAGTGGTTGAGCAATCCGCTTGGAGACTCATGTATGCCCTACTGCGCACATACTAATTGAACCATCATTCCTCAGCATCCTGTCCTGGCTTGCTTCCTTCTGTCTTCCTGATGGTTTCATTGACCCCCTTGCTCCAGCTGTCAGCTCAATGCCATTGATTCCCTGATCTAAATTTTCAACCAAAAACAACTCTTTTTCAAGCTTCATGCCTGCTGGTTCAGTTGTCTGCTAATATCTTCATCTTTACATCCCAGAAGCATCTTCAATCTCAAACCAAACATACCGTGTTTCCCTTACTCTGAGCTTCACCTTGAATTCCCGAATGCTGGTAGTGATAGCAGAATCTCTCCACTGCAGAAGCTCAGAATAATAAGTGTTCCTAGCTGTACATTTCTCTCCATCTTTGGCCACTTGTAGTGGGCTGCTGTGTCCTGTCTACTTCACTTCTCATTGTTTCTTGTATCTGGTTTCTTTTTTCCAAACATACTATCATTACCTTTTATTACAACTGTTTTAATTGTGTCTTAACTGACCCTCCTATTTTTTAAAAAAAATCTTTCTGCACTACAATCCATCTTACATATCTCAACCAGATTAATTTTCCTAAAACATTGTTGTGAGAATGTCCTTGTACATCAATAACTCTATTACCTTCAGGATTAAGCAGGAGGCACCAAACTGTACCTCAAATACCTGCTCTAATACCTGTCTCTGTTCAGACTCAGACCTTTGCCTACAGTGAGTATCTTTTCCTTAAGTCATACTGACTCTTGAATGTGAGCTACTGTAGAAAGTAGGATAATGGTTACCAGAGGCCAGGAAGAGAAAGGGAGCAGGTGGAGGGAGTGGAAGAGGTTGATTACCGGTACAAAGTTACAAGTAGATAGCAGGAATAAATTCTGGTGCCCTAGGCTGACTATAGCTAATAATATTATAATGTATATTTGTAAATAGCTAGAAAAGAGGATCTTGAACATAACCACCACAAAGAAAAGATAAATGTTTAGGTGATGGATATGCTATCAACCATAAGTGAGTCATTGTACTATATATATATATATATATATATATATATAAACAACATTGAATGCATTGGAACAACAAATTGTACCCCATGAATGTGTATAATTAAAAACAAACTTTAAGAAATCTTAGGACTCACAAAACCAAAGGGATTGAGTTAAAAATTGCCTTGATGACAAAGGTCTAGTCCAATTATGCTACTATCAACACTGTGACCTTTCTCATTTCTTGTTTGAAATATTGGACTAAAGTCATTATAGAAAGAGCAAGTAATTAGGTGAGAAAACTGTTTTAGGAAAAGGTGTTTCAGATACACATCTACAGTCATGTGACACCTGTGTAAGTGGTAGGAGTTGTACATGGAGGTGCATTGCCCGGATTCCTTTTCAAGAAAGGACTTGTTGCCCAGATTCAGCTGCTGCCACTTCAGAGACTGTCTCAGCTGCAGAGGTCCACTTCACCCAAGGATGATCTCTTTTTGGAGTGGCCTACAACCAGTGGTTGATTGACGAGGGCAATTTGCTTCAACTCAGAACAACTGTGAAGGGCTGTTCTTGCTTCAGAGATCCCTGTGGGGTCAGACTAGGCTGTGGCTGGATGCACCACAGCTCAGTTCCTCCTTGTCTCCAACCCTTCTTCCCTCTCCTCCCTCCCACAGGGAGTGATCATAAGTGTGAGAAAATAACCTAAGTGATTCATTATCAGAAATAATTCAGGCCCAGCCTGAAAGTTGTCTGACTGGTCCAGCCCATTCCTGGGGGATGCTGAATAGATAAAGTTCTCCTTGAGATGGTAATGAGTTAACAGCCCTCTATTGTTCTCTTCATTTCTTAATGTTTCTCCTTTCACAGGGTTTCAGCAGGCCTTTTTTGCAGGCTTGTCCTGAGCCTTCAGACAAAGACATTTCATACAAGGGGGTAATAAATCAGGGTAAACTTAGACCTCATCGGGGAAGATTGTGCACCCTGACCAGTGAGGAGGTGGGGGCAGGGACTTGGGCACTAGGGAATAAATTGCTTGCTACAGCCCCTCTCCATGTGCCTGCCCATCAGACACCCGACACTTGCGAGGCCGTAATTAAAGTCTTGCTTTCCTGTACCTCATGTCTCCATGTCCATCCTTTGTCCTTGGACGGGTGAGGGCATTTCTCACAGTAAGGCATCCCTGACACACATCCTGCAAACTCCAACTCAGAGTCTGCGTCCTGGAGAACTCAACAGCAGCAGTTTCATCTAAAGCAAAAAATGTACACACCACTAATAACAAAACCAGGTCTGTTTGTAACACTGCCTCTGTGTACTCCATCCATCCATCCATCCACGTTGTGTTTACTCAACTTAGATTGTGATCAGAAGAGAATTATCATGTAGTTCTTTTTCAGTAAGACCCCTATTTACATAGTGAACAGTCTCTTGCTTTTCTTCCCACAGAACAAAAAAGAGAAGATAGAAGAAAAAAAAAAAGTTTGAAACTTTAATTTTAGGATTGCTGCTCATTGCCTAAATAAATAAATAAATAAATAAATTCTGTGTTTGGCTGTTTTTACTCATTCAGCTATTTCAAGTTCAGCCAGTGTTCATATGTTAAATAAATTTTGTCTTTATTGCTAATATTGAGAATAAATCAAGGATAAGAGTAGCTAACTCTTCTGCATTTATTTTGAAACAAGGTAGTTGTTAGGTAGGATGCTTATTTTGGACTGCCAGAAGTTGCGAGAAGAACTATAGAGACATAAATATGACAACATAAGGAGAAAAGTAAGAAAAATACATACCCCCCCCCCCCAAATTGCTTAAAACTATCAAAGAAGTGTATGGGAGAAAAAAATTAATGCTTTAGGAAGAAAAAAATCCTTAAGGCGTAATGTAAAATTACAGTGAAGAGAAACAAGAGCTGTTGTTTTGTTCAGCAGGAAAGGGCCAAGTCAGACATAACAAAGGAAAAGATAACCTGCGTGGCAAGTGGGCATGTAAAACAGAGGAATGAGCTCTGAGAGGCATGACAGCACCTTCTTCCAAAGCACTTTCAAGAAAAAAATGGGTCACCATTTTGGATGCTGTCAAACAGATGCCTGACATGAGATATAGCAAAAAGAGCTGATGGCTTCTTGAGGTGATTCTGGGCTTCCACTATAAAAAATGTTTCTTGAAAGTTTTTTATGGAAGGTGTTTTAGAGACATAATCAGGTCATGTTTTATTTATCTAGGTGGAAAAAAGTTTTATCCAGATAGGTTGCAATTATTTCACTTTTGATGGAAGCAAAGCCAAGTGACTCCAATCAGACCTGATGACGGTGAAGCTAAATGACAGAGATAAGCAAGATTCATAAAATTGTGGGCATTCATGTTAAACCTTAGCCTATTTGTTCAAATAGATTCTTTACAAGTATTGATAGTGATAGGAGACTATTTACTCAAGAAGTATTTTCCATGACCTGGACTTAGAAAAAGCCATCCCTCTTTGAAGTCTGGTTATTAATCATTACTGACTTGGAGTGGCTCTACTTTTTTTGAGTAAAGTGCTGAAATATGTCATCGTGAAGACAAGGGTATAAAAAGGTAATTATGATATTTCAACAAAGTATAAGTCAATTAAATTATTTTGACAAGTTTCAGGACATTGGATTAGTGATGCAATGAAGAAGCAATACTATTAAAAAACTAAAACAGACCAATAAAAGATTTGTCCCTGTATAGTCCACCCATGCAATATTCACATCAGCATAAATGTGTGCAGAACTAATTATATGGACCTCTCTGCTTTTGTAGGCCAGCTGTATGTCCCTGAACAAGTCTCTATACTTTTCTGAGTCTCAGTGTCCTCGTAATGAAGACTCAGGCAAGATGGCTTTTAGCATTGACACAATCTGATTCTTTGAATGAAAGATTCAGAGTGAAATCACCCAGGTATTTTTACCACTTGTAGATAATTTGAAAAATTCAGGTCTAAAAAAAAAAAAAAAAGAAAGAAAAGAAAAGAAAAATTCAGGTCTGAAAAAATCAAGATATTCTGTTCCCAAGCCCAGATCAATACATGTAACAAACAACTAGTTCTTTCTTGAATAAATTAACCAATTCTTTGACTAAATTGAATAGTTCATACAAGGCAATTCACGTACAAGGAAATGTACCTGCAGCATATTTATGACTATTTAGTATAAACAGAATGTATCATAAGCTTCATTATCAGTACTTGAGTGAGTCTAGTGCAAACTAACCAGAGAAAAGGAAATCAGAGAGTAAATGGAAAACAGGAAATAATTTGGCTAAAATAACTATTAATAAAAGATAAATTAAAATAAACATATATGTGTTAAATGTGAATCAAAAGTCATACACACACTCACAGAGGATTAAAAACTGGGTTCAAACAACATCATAAAACAAAAGGCTATAAGAAAGCAGGAGTTGAAGAAATAGGAAAAATCCACCAGGCAAATGTGAGATTAACACAAGCAAGGTGAATCATTTTTTCAATTATATAATAGATAATTCAAGGCAAAAAATCAGAGATGATAGCAGAAAATAGGTAAATCAACAATTGTATTTGGTAATATCAACACCCTTTTTAATAACTGATCAATGAAATAATAAAATATAAAGAAAGCTAGAGATGAAACATAACATAATTATTAAGTTTAATCTAACACATATAGACAAATTTATGCCCAACAAATATAAGGAAAAAATAAACATTTTTGAAAAGAATGAAAAATCCATAGAGAAAGCTTTAACATATTTCACAGGACTAAAATTGTCTCTGACAACATCATCATGATATCTTGGCATATGGAGAGGAGAGGAAAGCTGAGTCATTTAATAAATAGTACTGGCAAAACTAACCCAACAAATAGATAAATAAGAAATTTGGGCCCCCACTTCTACAAGGCTCAATGTGGATTGAAGACCTAAATGTGGCAGAGGAAATACAGACATAGAGCAAATATAGGAAAAAGGCAGAAATGCATCTTCATGAACTCAGAGACTTCTTAAGATCCCAATGAAGACAAAGACAAAGTCAAGAGACAGTCTTGGAAAAGGTATTTACAACCATTTCTAAGTAACAAGAGATTCATATTTACATTAAAGAACTATAGCAAAGCAGGAGGAACTAGCACGACCAATGGCAAGACAGGCAAAGGAAATGTGCAGACAGGACACTCAAAAGTCCATGAGAATGTGAAGAGATGCATCACCTCTGTGGTATGGAACAGAAACAAAGTGCTACTTTATTATCAGCTAGATTTGCAATCATTAGAGAGACAGACGATAGCAAGTACTGGCTAAGACATGGGAAAATGGGAACTCTTGTGCATGGCTGATGGTAGCATAAACTAGAACAGGGATTTTGAAAAGTGGTATGTAATCATTAGTGAAGTTAAGTTAAATACTGTGACCTAACAATTCTACTTCTGCTCCTGTACTAATACTACTATGACACATCTGCCAGGATATTCACAGTAGCATCATGCACAGAGTCAGAGAGCTGGGTGCAGGTAACCTAGTGTTTACTTTTCATGGCTTTACTTTACCTATTTACACATATATCTTAATAAGGGCATAGAAAATGAATTTAAAATAAATATATTAAGTACACATAAATGTGTGCCTCTGAGACAGGGAGGAATGATGCTGGAATTGGTGAATATTTTTTAAAAAAATAAATTAAAATAAAACAAATAAGGACCTTGCATGGACTAATGATAAAGGTGTGCTATAAACCAAAATTGACAAAACAAAATCTCAGCTGACCAGTCGATAGCACCTTTAGGGGGGTTTGTTCATGAGTTCAAAGCCATGACTCAACAGTGGGACACAGCTTACAACAAAGAAGTCTTACCTTCAAAATAAAGGTGACTTTTTCATTTCCCTCTCTTAAACATTAGAAAACGCCTAGAGGGCTGGGTTTCTTCAAGAGTAAACAGACACATCACTGTGTCCTTACAAAGGAAAGAGCTGCTGAACTCTACTGCATACAAAATAGTTGAACAAATAGGGTTAGAGATGGTTAGCCAGGAAGACACTGGCTCTCTGTTTTGTACATTTGGTAGCTTTATGTAGAGAAGGGGAGAGCTGATGAGAGTTGCCCTTGAGGGAATAATGGGACCATAGAGAAGGGAAAGCTAAAGGAGGCAGATTTGTATCCAACCAGAGGAAGAACTGTCTGATGGTCATAGCCATGTAGAAACAGAAAGGGCATAGAGCTTAGTGAGGTACTGCACAGACTGTGCAGGCAGAGTCTAGAAAATGTGGTGTATGGTACAGGGCCTTGTTCAGTATTGCGTGGGAAGCTGGTCTAGATACATTCCATGTTCATTTATATCTCTAAGATTCTATAATTGCATTATCTTTCTACATATATGTAAGCACATGTGATACTTATTTATGTGCATCTACATATGAATATAGTACATATACATATATGTACACTTTAATGCATACATTTATTTTATATGTATACATGAATATGTATTTATATTTATAAATATAATACATATATTATTATGTCATATATATATGAACTACATAATTCTATTGAACTTATATATTTTGGCAATTACTTGCGTTTTGTATGAATCCATATAGAAGATCCTACTGCACGATTTTAAATAATTGAGTATTTTTTTTCATAATTTAAAATATCATTATCAGGATATATGGTTAGCTCACGTGGTTAGAGCACAGTGCTGATAACACCCAGGTCAAGGTCAAGGGATCCCTTTCCTTGCCGGCCACCAAAAACAAAATAACAAAGATTGTTATCAGAGCATTATTGCCATCATTACCAAAGGATGTTTTCCTGTGTGTGTGTGCACATATGTGTGTGTATATTTGCAAAGTGATTAACTATGGGTTAGGCAAGGAAATGTAAGTCACTTTTTTTCATCTCTACTTAATTCTCTTGTTTCTCATGTTTAACAAGCATAACAAGTATTGCACTACATTATTTCTCCTACAATTTTAATTATAACTAAAAAAAAGAATTGCATTGTTTGACATCACAACAAATCCTGCACAGTCTCACCACCCCCACCCCCCACCCCCCAGTTAGGCAAAAGCAATTTGAGATATTATTTATAAAACAGTGAAGTGTTTCCTTGAAGAATGGTCCCTGCCTAATTTTCTAGAATAGAAGAAGAATCAAAAGACATTCTACCTCTGGGACAAAACTGTCTGAAGAGAAGCATGCAGGCTGAGTTCTGAGCTCAACACTGATATCCTACGTTTGTTCTGCAGACACTCGAGAGCATGGGTCCCCAGCTCAGGTGGGTAAATGCCACCATGGAAACATATTTAAACAGAGCGCTTTCTTTGGTAGTTTAGAAAGGAGGGACAGTGAAAGGTCCTGCTTCATCAGCCTTCTTTTGTCACATTAGGATATTAAATTAACAAAGAGAATTTAAATTTCCATTTGAAGTCATAAATTGCCTCAAAAGGATTATACATTTAAGTATTACCTTTATGTCACCCACCCAGGTCTATTTTTCTCCTATATTGTTCATAATAGAAACTATGCATTCTCTAAATAGTTGTTGAACAATCAAATAAACATTTTGTGAATGGCTGTAATTTATGGCCACACACAAATGACTCCAGCAAATAGGACTCTGCATTAAACATCGCTTCCCTTTAATGAGGGACCAAAAAGAGAAAAATAACCTCGAAATGCTGTGCTTTCGCTAAACTATTGTAAATGACTCCAGGAGCTGGAAAGATAGCAGGACAGAGTGGAAGTGAGTGACTGCGATAAAGAGAAAGGCTCTTCTCCCCTGGCAGAGTTGGGTTTGGAACCGGGTGGAAGGTGACGGTGCTCTGGCTGGAGAGGCGAATGAGCGAATGTCAGAAAGCGGGAGGGGGCCACTGCCAAGGGTGTTTCTGTGCACAAAGCTGCACCTCCACCTGGGCCTAATGACATTAATTGTCAGAAGGCTTTGAAAAATGATGTCATTAGAAGGCGGCATCCCTGCCCACTCACCTAAAGACAGGAGTGTAGATCGACTCTCAGTGCTATTTTAAATTCCGTGTTCACTTCCCCAACTGCACCACCAGCAGAAGATCTGGGATGATAGATGAGACGCGCCTATGACGAAAAGCTGCCGTGGAGGCAGGGTCTGGACGCCAGACTCTGCATAAGGGTGTCCCCGTTAGGCCTCAGAGTACAAATGGCCACTACCACAGGAGTCAACATCCTGGTGATGACATCTAATTCTCCTTCCAGTTTGAAAGTGGATGATATGGCAAAACGTTGTCTCAAATTAGAACGGAAAAGGGTTACAAACACAGAAATGGAATGAAATGTGGAAAAGCAGAGGTTTGGGATGGCTGTCTGCATTTCTAGCATCATCATCTCATCGCATTATTGGCAAACATTAATTTAAAAAACCCATGAAATATAATTACAAACGTTTGATGCTTCTTAGATACTTGCAGACAGAGTTTCAACTACCTTTCTCTACTAATTTTAACCTGCTCTCCCATAGCTGCATTTCAAAATTCCCATGGCCTGGATCCAGAATGGTGGTCCCTAGACACTTTACACCACACCCTGTCCTTCCCACCACTTTGACAAGCCGCTCATGAGCAGGTTACCCGTCTCAGCCTCTCTATCACCCAGGTTCTTACCTGTCCTCTTTTACCAAATCCATTCCTTCCTTCTTATCTCTCCAATTTAACTAATTCTCTCCCTTTCTCTTAAATTAGACCCTCAGTATCTTTTGCCCAAGTTTTTAAAACACTCTTCTTTCTTGACTTATTAGCTTTCTTTCTGAGATCTCTGCCTTCATTTCGTCTCACTGCAACCCTGGCTTTCCACTGCAGAATGAATTACTTTTCCTAGATTCTCCGTAGGGTTGTGCTGGAATGAAAAGATCTGCATCTGAGTCCTGAGCACACTGCTGGTCGTCTCTGCGCAAGTCTCCTCTCTCCTTTATTCAGTTTCTCTGATAATGCTTTATCGGCATTGCAGAGTTGCTGTATTAATTACAGTGACACATATGAAAGTGTTTTGTAAACTATAATGTTTTATATAAATATAAATAGAAGGTGACATTTTTATCTAGCGGCCAATTAATGTTCTTGGCAGTGTTTGTCCCCAGCAATTAGAGCATTCAGTGAGGCACTGTTTAAGTTTGGTGTGGCACCTAAAATGGGAAAGGCAAAGGTTTGAAATGTGCTAAATAGAAAACTGCTTGTGAAGTTGGGATGAAGTGAAAGAACGGATTTTCACTTTTATTTCTAGCTATATGAGGGAACTTCAAAAGGTTCGTGGAGAAAATAGAGTTGAAAAATAATGTGAATCTTTCCATGAACTTTTGTAAGTTCTCGCCTGTGTTTGAAGGCAGCAAAATTGGACTTTTGGATATATTTCAGAACTGCTTAAGCTTCAGTCATTACCAATAGTTAGCACATTATTTATATTAATCTTTTAATAAGTTTTCTTTTTTCAAATTTTCCAAGCATATGCTACAAAATACAAGGAATTTTCAAAAAGTGTATGGAAAGATTTGTATTATTTTTTAATTCTATTTTTTCCATGATCTTTTTGTAAGCAGAAGAGCCATGACTATTACCAAAAAAGACAGCACTGAAAAACAGTATTATTTCCAAAGTCATCTGAACACACACAGACACCACTCTGTTCAATATTAAGGAGACCCTCCTGGAAACAAGATACAAATGGCTTGTTTCCACAGTTTGCAGCATTGTTGCTGGAATCAACGTGGCCCACTTCTACTTCCAAAGGAAGCCAACTTTTGAAGCATCCTCTCTGCTCTGCTAAAATTACCTGAATAAAACAGTCACTGTACAGTCTAACAAGAAAGGCGATGGCACTGCATCTATATGTGTAAAATAAGAAAGTAGGTCTTTCAGTCGTGATCTAGAGGGAGAACCAAAATTCTAAGTTTTTTCCTACAATTCAGTTGACTTTTTATCTTCCTCCCCCTAATATCCCATAATGGAAAACAGTAAAGGTTATTAATTTCTAAAAAGCCTTGATGAACTACAATCCTGGCCACTGCAGTATGATTTAATTTATGTATTTCATTTCAAAACATTTTAAAATGCAAATTTAAATGCCCAAAAGTCAGTTTGGTTAAGACCTGTGTAACATCTGAGTAAAGGCTGAAGTTGTTATGATATATAATTGTACTACATAGTGATAGAAGTCATCCGAAACAGGAAATGCAAGAGGAATCTTAAACCAAATTCCTGCAGCTGTCTTTGCTAGGTTGCAATGCATGTGAACACAGAAAAAAAGGATGCCCTTGGCTAGCATATAGAAATCCAGAACTTACTGTTATTGTTTTGCATTGGGTAAGTCCTACACCCGTTTAAGCAGAGTCATGCTATCTACCCAGCCTATGATTTGTTTTGGTATCTAAATTTAATTTGCTTATGCAGAAAAGATGAAATTAAATAAAAGTAATTACAGTATTAGTTGATGACCAACAATTGTATTTTACTTTATCTAATGCACCTTATAACAGAAAAAAAAAATGTTTTAAAGCAATGATTAGCAAAAAAGTATGCACTCTATTCTGTGCCCAGACACGTGTGTGAAAAATTAATTTATATCTAATGAACACCAACTGAACACATGTTTTGAGCAAGTTTTGTCTTCCCAGCTTCTTGGCAAATCCATTGTTAAAGTCCTTCCAAGCACATTTTTGTTAGTGTGTGATAGTCCCATGTCATGGGGTCCACGGATTGATGTGACCTGCCATGTAGAAGGCACTCATTAGAGACTGCCAGGGATGCCTCTTGTTTTGTATGTCTGGCTGTTGTAAGTTTCATAGACATCCATCTGCTTTCAATCTTGCATCTGGAGGACTTCCTGCTTCCTTTGTCATTATGACTTGATTGGCACATTTGATCAATGATCTTTGCTTGGCTTCCATTACAGATGTTTTTTTTTTTTTTTTTTTTTAATCCCTGTGGTTGGTTTCTTTCAGGGAGAATTCTTGGCAATTGGATAGGATTTATTTTCTGAGGTACTGACTTGCTCAGGGGCCTTTCCCAATGAAGCACATTTTAGTAAGTAAAATGAGTAAACACTCCGAAGTTACTCTCAGTCTCATTCATACTTTAACTCACCGTCTTAAGACAGCTTGTAAAGTCCATTGTTCTTGTTTCCCTCCTTCTTGTGATAATTCAATCTTCTCCCATTGCTCTGGCCACAGCAAGTGGTCCAGGAATGGGCATGTGGCCAACAGAGAGCCAACCAGAGTCTCTCCCTGGGATTTCCTTACACGGAATGGTCAGGGAAGAGCTTTTTTCTTTTCTGATTATAGATGGCATGTAATTCTGAGATAGCAGGGCCAATTTTCCTGTCATACAGAGAAGCTTTGATAGGGTCATTGTCAACACATTGCTTCATGCCAATCCAGGAAATTTTAAAAAGAGACAAATTTAAATTTCAAACAGTTCTTGCTCAAACTTTTGTCAGACCTTATCTTCAGGTATTTAAAGGACAGTATTTACTGTGGTTCTGACTAAGGGACTGATAAGTCTGACCCCATGAAGTTAACTAAAGTCTCTTGATAGACACATCAGGCTGTGGTATTACCTATCACCTATTCACTGATGTCTGCAGACCTGCAGCCCAGATTCCTGAGTTCCACTTTCATATATTTGACTTTCTACTTAATGTACACACTTAATGTGCATTTCAACCTCAACACATCAAGAACTAGATTCCTAATTTCTTCCCTCAAACTCACTCAGTAGATGGCAGCACTGTCCTTTCCACTGCCTAGGCCAAAACCTTGGAGTTACCTTCATGTTTTTCTCTCTCTCACACCCACATGCAATCCATCAGGAAATCTTACTGAATGGACTTCAAAATAGAGCTGGTGTCCATCTTCTGCTCACCACCTGCACTGCCCTCCCCTGGTCAAAGTCACCACCCTCTCTCTCACTGGGATCCACTTTCTTACAGGCCACCCTGCCAACCCATTCTTCCCCTGTGGCTTGTTCTTAGCACAGAAGTCAGAAGAATCCATTTAAAACCCAAGTCAGGCCATGTGACTTCTCTGTTTAAAAGCATCTGATAAAGCCCCATCTCACTCAGAGCAAACACCCAAGTCCTCCTAACCCAAGTCCTGGTCTACTAGGCCCTGCTACTTCTGACTCACCACCTGTTAATCTCCTGTTCACTTGGCTCCTGCCTCGCTAGCCTCCCTGCTATTCCTCAGGCTTGCCAGGCACACCCTAGACTGTCCTTGTTCTATCTTTCCCTAGATATCCATTTGCTATCTTGCTACATCTTTGCTCAAGTATCACTTTCTCAAAGAAGCCTTTCCTGACCACGCTATTAAGTATGTTATCGAGAGTTACATATTTGCAGATTCTGCATCTCGGGATTCAGCCAAGGGCAGATTGAATGTGTGGTTGCAGAACCCACGGATATGGAGAGCCAGCTACTTTGCCATTTCATACAAGGATTCTTCAAAAAGTTCATGGAAAGATTTCTATTATCTTTTAATTCTATTTTTCATGAACTTTTTGAAGTACACTAGTACAAGGGACTTGAATATGAACAGATTTTGTTATCTGTGGGGGACCTGGAACCAATCTGCCATGGATACAAAGGGCAAACACCAAATCCCAAGAACTGCCCCACTCACTGCCAGCCATTTCTCACCAGGCAACCATAATGAAATACTGCATAAAATATTTCCCATCTCTTGTTTGGAAGAACCTGCAAAGGAGCCGACAATTTTATACTACACAATATATGCTTAGAAGAAAATAAGCTCCCGAAAACAAAGCTGTTTGATTGAGCTGTTTCCTAAAATCATAGATATATTGGTTTCAAACACTGATGGATCTTCTTTTGGGCATAAGCTAGTTCAAGTTAGTTTCTGTCACTCAAAATCAGTAAGATCAAGATTGATGTATTGATTTCTGCAGGTCTGGAAAATTTTAAAAATAAAAGTTATTGATTAAAATGGTCTCTGTTTGAATTTCTCTCTCCCAAACATTAGCATTAAAATGTTTATACCCATTTATCCAATGCTCATACTTCTGGCATGTCCAAGGGATGCCTGTACTCCCATGTTTATCACAGCTCTATTTACAGGAGACAAGAGTTGGCAGTTTTCTTAAAAGAAATACTCCTAAAAGCAAACAAACTCCAAAGCATACAGAAGTTCATTTGATGCATTGTTCATACTGGTTAAACATTAAAAATAAACTAAATTACTAGCAATGAATTAGATACTGTATTTTCAAAATGTAGCTCACAGACCTCTGGGGATTCTCAGTACTATGTGAAGGGTTTTGTAAGAAGAAAACCCTTATGTTATAATACTAAGACATTATTTGCTTTTCCCACTGTGTTGACATCTGCAGTTTGTGCAAAAGCAATGGTGGGTGAGACTGCGGGGCCTTAGCACAAGTCATGGCAGTGGCACCAAAATGTGCTAGTAGTCATTGTATTGTTTACTACCATATACTTTGCATTGTTTTGTGTGTGTTTTTAAGCCAGTTATGTTTAAGGACACTTGAAGCAATAAACATAACAGATTTATTAAATCTTCACACTGAGTGCATGTCACTTTTAATGTTCTATGTTCTGTGTAATGGGAAGAATGTACACAGTGCTTCTGCTATCCACTGAGCACGACATTGTCTTAAGCAAAGGACTTGCAACTTCTGTGAGTTACAAACTCAACCTGCTGCTGTTTTCATTGAATTCCATTTTGTTCTTCAAAGAGTGGCTGCCTGAAAACTATAGTTATGCAGACTTATCTATTTTGGCATACATTCTCTTTGAAAGAGAAATGAGCCTGTCACTCCTAGGATCACAACTGACAGTGTTTGTTGCAAATAATAAAATCCAATCTTTTGAACAAAAGCTAGAATTTCAGAAAACTATCTGCCACCATGAGCTTGACAGTTGGCCAATAAAGACTTTTCTGATGAGATTGTGGTACAATTAAGAAGTGAAATATTTTGATATTTTATAGTAATTGTGCCAACATTTGGATATTTGCATAACACAGTGAACTAATAATTTCCAAATGATCAACTTACCATGTTACAAAATCACATGTAGGTAGAACATTTCCTCAAAACGTATGATAAACAAATGAATTTTAAGATGGCAGAATACAGAAAATTCATTGGTATGGCTCTGATTTTCCATTGCAACTAACCTTTAAGATTCTGTCATGTTTTAATTCTCTTCCTAGTGTTGAGTACTATCAGGTATTTTCTCATTTACTCACTGGTTTTATTTGTCTATTTGTCTCCCCAGATTGGAAAGAGAGCTCCAAGAGGAGAAGAACCTTGTCTACATTCTTCATATGTGTCCCTCAGTGCTGATAGTTAGTGCCTGCCATGGAGCAGATGTTCCATAAACAATGGTTGCAGAAATAAAAACAACCACAAGATGAATTTTTATGCAGGTATTATCAGCCCGGTTTACCAAGTATTTATAATGACTTGAGAAAGTTCTAAAGATATGTGAGTATTTAAAAAAGATTCAAAATTATTTATGTGCAGGTGTATCTAATATCTAATACATATTCTATAACTTAAAATGCATAATATATTATATATATAGAGAGAGAGAGAAAGAGAGAGAGTGAGTGTGTGTGTGTGTGTGTGTGTGTGTGTGTGTGTCTGTGTGTTTGTGTTATCAGGAATTCCCCAAAATGTGAAACTAACAGGATTTGTGGGAAAAGAAGGTTAGGGAAGACCTGGAGAAACCTGTGCGACTTTGTAACCAGAGCACTGAAAGACAATTGCTAGTACCTGGGGAGATAACTTGGACAGCTCAGGCAGACAGCTCAGCAAGGCTGGAAGCTGCTTCCACAGATTCTGAAAACTGTTTTATAGCACATTAGAGCTACTTTCATAACTTACTTCAAGTAGATTATTTACATAATTGAAAAATTTTCATTTTATATTCAACTGAGAAAACCAACTTGGGGAACAGAAAATATGGGTCCCCTAAAGTCTGTCACCCCAAAGCTGTATATCCTTCAGTGAGTCTTATCACTTTATTGGTCTTCACTGATAAAGAGATTGGAGTTGAGTTGCGTGATCTGCAAAGATGATCCTGAGAATTAGATTCCATGATAGTTCACATCATGATGTAAAGAATAATCAGAAAAACTTCCTATGGGTGGAGTCTTTGAAACATATAGTTCCTGTGTTGTTGCTTTGACCTGCTCATCTACCCAAGATGGGAAGTTTGTTCAATGTCCCCATCCATTACAGGAAATCTTTTCCATTTGGGTTCTAAAAGAACTTACTTTTCAGAGTTTTTAGGAAAAGAAAGATATGTATTTAAGATTATCTGACAGAAAACTAGATAGCCAAGCCAATGATTTTTCCCCCCTACGGTAACATTAACAACACATGTCCTTTGGAAAACCAAGCCAAAAACTCACATGGAGGGAAAATTATATCAACTACAGGTCTTGTGAAGATCCAGGCATAAAGAGAGCATCGAATGCGCCCTGTCACTCTTCGGTCTGTACAACTATCCTGCTCTAAATATGCAGATTCTCAGATTACTCCACTCCTAATCATTGGTCTGATGAAACAGCAGCACCACATACTTGTGTGGGGAGGTGGTGGGATTGGGGTGGGGAAGCAGAGGTTACCTTTCACTGTCACGTGGACGCTCTGGCTGGTGGAGAGTTGTGGTTGGACCAACACGTTGCACGTGTACTCTCCCTCGTCCACTTCCTTTTGCACGTCCGAGAGTTTCAGAGTTCCATTGTTCTCAAATGCCACTTGTCGGTGGTTAAAAGGAAGCAGATTAGAGTTCTTGTACCATTTGATGGAGTAATACGGATAGCCAATCACACGACAGTGAATGTATGTGTCCCGCCCTGCTATTGCTGTGATATTTTTCATTGGTCGAATGCTGGCAGGCCCTGGAGAGACACGAAGAAATTCTTGAAAATAATTTA
This sequence comes from Cynocephalus volans, assembly GCF_027409185.1. NCBI lineage: Eukaryota > Metazoa > Chordata > Mammalia > Dermoptera > Cynocephalidae > Cynocephalus > Cynocephalus volans. Next base: position 186,984,811 of record NC_084460.1, read on the forward strand.
AGGGTACATCTCATGTGGGGAAATAGGTACACTTTTCTTTTAATTAAAAATGTAGATTATTTTCATGTAAGCACATCTTTTTCAATTAAACAATATTTTAGGCATTTGGCATTTACTACCAGGACGGGTTTTGTTTTGTTTTTATTTCTTTTTAGTTCCATTGAATTTCATTTACTTTCATGTGAGTCAGATGAGTGTTAAATACTTTAGTTATCTGTTACTTTTACTAAAATGTTTTGAATTGCATGATTAAGGGAATTTAATCAATAAAAAGTAACTAGTCTACACTGAACAGTCGTGCTCTCTTTGTGAGAGCACGGGTAGCAATTGATCAATTATTTAACTCTCTCTATAAAACGTGTTGTGAAGATGAGGTTAAGCCATGTTGCACTATGCATGTAAGGTAAGTACCATGTACATGAAGGTTTACCATGAATGTAGTGAAACGGAAGAAAAGGAGAAAGGAGAGAGCATGCAAAGCATAAACCCGGAAAGGAAAGATCCAGTGGACGGATCCAAGAGTAAAACAAGAGAACAGGCTGACTAGAGAAACCAAACTGTCATTTCCAACATTAACCCAACTGGTGCCGTTCCTGAGTAGGAAGGGAAGGGTAGGAAATGGGAAGCAAGAGTTAATCCATTCTGGCATTCCAAGACTCGGCTCGGTGCATGCAGAAACCTGCTTCTCCACTCCAATGAGTTATGTGTGTTTTTTGAGGAGCTGATTTGACAAGCACCTCTTACGTTTATTCGAGCCTGGTACAGGACGACTCCCGCCGAGTTGTTGGCAGTGCAGCGGTAGACGCCACCATCCCGGACCTGAGAGCTGGAGATGTTCAGGTAGCTGACCACGTTCCCCTCTGACGTGATCATCTGGCTGATGCGGTGACTGCCGCCCTTGAGAATTGGGTCGTCGTCCAGGGTCCACGTGATCGTGGGCAAGGGGGTTCCCTTTACGTTGCACATAAGGGAAACCGGTTCTGCCGGGCTCACCACTTTTTCACTAAAGGAAGAAATGATTTTGGGAGTTCCATCTGCAGGAAGACAAATGATGGAAGGAAGTGGCATACACAAATAATTAAACAGCTTCCAAGCGCATTTATTTAATGGTTAGGAAGGAGATGTAGTGGTTGTTAAACACTACTATAAAAGGCCTGGCTCTACCAGTAAAGCAAAATCCCAATCAGAACAAGATTCTACTATTTTCAAAACAGGTAAGCACTGCCTTAGCAAACTTTAATAAATCACTTATGTATTTCCTGATTGACTTACGAAAAGGAACAATAATGCAACCGGGATATTTTGGTTGAATGACGACAGCTTCTAAGATGTCTCCAATTCAACACTAGTAATCCCACCCAGAGTAATAAACAGAGAAAATCCACAACCCCCCAAACAGTCTTTTTAGCTTTCCACTTGTCTCAGGTTATTCAGGAACTTTTCCCTAGGGAATTGTTTAGAGGAATAAAGGAAACTACTGAGAAACTATCTCATCTTTACCATTTTCTCATAAGAAATAATCTTTTATAGTTTCAATTACAAATAGTAATTGCATGTAAATTTCCATGAGGTCTCTGAGAATGGGTAGAAACTAAATAAAGTTTGAACCTTCTGGCATGTATTATGTATCTCTAAAAGTATTTTAAGTAGGGTAGCCACGTAATTCGTCACCCAACTTGGAACACTTCTGAGAGTGTAATGGGCACTGCTAACAATTATGCCAAGAGAACACACATGACCCAGAACTGTCCCAGGCAAACTAGGATCTTAATCTTAGAGAATGTTCTGTAGGAACTTTTGATATGTTTAACAAAGATCAAGTTTTTACATTTCTTTATTTTTATTTTTTAATTTTTTTGGGGGGGGGCAACTGTCATTTATATTAACTACTTCCATCTACTATGTTGCAGTAATCACAAATGCATGTTTCTTTTTTTATATTCCTTTTCACTAAGAGAGAGACAGAGAGAGAGAGAGAGAGAGAGAGAGAGAGAGAGAGAGAGAGAGATACATGCATATTAAAGGAAATGTATGAAAGTCAAAAGAAGTTACCAGTAGGCCTACCAGCCTCAGGCATACAAATCAACATCGTGACACTTTTATTCTAGGCATAAGTGGGTCACTGTGACATCACTTTGATCACATGCAACAGGATTTCTGAGTCTGGTAATAAACCTTGCTGGAGGGGACTTTTTTTTTTTTTTAAAGAGTTTTTGTGTTCAGTTAGAGGGTTTGTTCCATAATAAAAGATAATAATTAATAGATATTATCTTTTTTCATTTTTAATTTTTATTATAGAAGTTATACATATTCACTGTTGAAAAATTGAAAAGTACAGATAAAAGGAAGGGGTGAAAATTGAGGACACCTTGCAATTTCATCAGAGAAAGATAATTCATAGTTCCAAATGCCCCTGAGGAAAGTGTCACTCATCACCCCAAAAACCTGGAGGCCTGGTTCTGTGGTCAGTGCTGCTGGCTGTGTAGGGTCCTTGTGATGGTGGGGCTGTGCTTGGAGTGCTTCCCTACCCCTCTACCATCTCTTCATTCCCAAATTCCTTGATCCTGTCATCTATTCCAACTCATGGTTCAGATGGCTGGAGAAGGCCCCCAAGTTCTGTATGATTTTCCCAGAGGCATTCATAAGTGGCATATTGCAGTGTCCTTGGACTACATTTTCCTTTTACTATCAGAGATAAAAAAAGGAGCTTCAAAATATCAAAACGAAAAATCTGAGCTCTTGTCTTTAATTCACAGCAGACATGGCTTCATGGTGCTGTGTGTTTAATTTTACAGAGAAGTTAGATGTCACCATGATTGTTATTCTTTGTACAGGACTGATCATCAATGCTGGGGAATGCTGAGGTTATTTTATTTGTCCTTACAGTTCCACTGCTTCTGTGAGATGTTTTTCACTGTGAATTTCTCTGCACTGATTTCAACACTAAACACTGATTTTGACACTGGAAACTCAGTGTTTTATCTGTTTGGGAAAGTCTTCTTCAGTTATCCTTTTTGTGCGTAGGTAAAATTTATAGTCAGTGAAATGCACACATCTCAAGTGTACAGATGAGTCAGTCACATATATACACCTGTGTAACCAGCCAAACCATCAAATATGAAACATCTTTGACACCCCACAAAGTTCCCTAATCATTCCCACCCTCCGGAGGCATTCACTGTTCTGATTTCTGTCACCATGTGCTCATGTTGTCTGTTCTTTGAGCTTCAGATAAATGTAACAAGACAGCATGTACTCTTTTATACGTGTGTGCTCTATCATAGCCACAGTGCAGTTAATAAAATTAGAAAATGTAACTTTGGAATAGTACCATTATCTAATGCACAGCCCACGTTGAAATTCTGCCAGTTGACCAACAGTGTTTCTTACAGCTATTTTCCTCCAGTCCAATCACTATCCCACATTACATTTATTTGTCATGTCTCTTGAGTTTCTTTTAATCTGGAACATTCTTTGATCTCTTTCGTGTTTCTTGAGTTTGATAATTTTGAAGAGCTCTTTGGTAGTCAGTTGCTCAAATTGGATTTGTCTTCTATTTCCTCATGATTAGGTGCAGATTGTGCATTTTTGCCAGAAATACTATGGAAGCCATTTGAGAATTTCTTTTTTGAAACATATGCTCAAATCATTTATCCATTTTTACATTAGACTGTTTGCCTTTTTGTTATTAACTTGTAGGAGTTCTTCGTGAAATACAAGAATATATCTTATAATAATCAGATACTCATGTGTTTGTATTTTTCAGGTATCCTATATATTATATAATATCTGTCAGACACATCTATGGTACATATTATATATTTGTGTGTGTATGTATAAAGTATTTTCTTCTTGTCTGTGGTTGTCTTTTCATTGTCCTAATGATGTCTTTGTCTTTCACATTTGGTGCTGTCTGTGTTCTAAGAAATCTTTGCCTACCCTCAAATCATGAAGAATTCTTGTGTGTTTCCTTTTAGAGACTTTATAACTTTATATTTTACACTCAGGTCTGCAAATTATGTCAAATTAATTTTTGTGTACGGTATGAGATGTTAGATAGAAATTGATATTCACTTTTTGTCATACATTTTTTGAGTTATTTCAATACTCTTTATTGAGAAGACTTTCTTTTAACTACTGAATATTCTGTGTTCTTTTGAAAATCAATTTATTATGAATGTGTGAGCATATTTCTGGACCATCTATGTGTTCCATTGAGCTATATATCTATCTTGTTTACTATAGCTCTATGGTAACTCTTCAAACCTAGTAGTATGAATCTTCCAACTTTGTTCTTTTCATGACTGATTTTTTTTATTGGTTGTGAATATTCATAATATACAAGCTGATTGTCACCCCTCATGCCCATGATGTGGGGGCCAGATTCATACTGAGAATGAATCCATTACCACAAATTGCATTTGTACCCCATGTCCCCTACCCAATTTCCCCCAACGTCCCTCTCCCTCCCCTGTCCTCCCACTCCACTTTGTAGCCCAAGGAATGTTCTCTCCCTCTGCAAGTCCAATGCACTACTGTGGTCTTTCTTTCCTTACTTCTTTCTCTTTTAGCTCCCACATATGAGTGAGTACATGTGGTATTTATCCCTCTGTGCTTTGCTTATTTCAACTCAACATAAGTTTCTCCAGGCTCATCCATGTTGTTGCAAATGGGAGTATTTCATTCTTTTTTATGGCAGAGTAGTATTCCATGGTGTATATATACCACAGTTTCCTTATCCAATCATCCATCTATGGACATTTAGGTTGGTTTGATGTCTTCTTGGCTGTTCTAAACAGAGCTGCAATGAACATTGGAGTGCAGGTCGTTCTCAGTTATTTACTTTTCCATATACGTATTTTAAATCAACTTAGACTATAAGACTTCCTCTTTTACATATAAATTTAAAAAATCAATCTATGTAGGCTCTGGGATTTTGATTGGGATTACACTGATCACCTTAGAGAGAATTGTTAATTTAAGAATATTTAGGTTTCTAATCCTTGAATATAGTATATCTTTCTAATTTCTAGGTCATCTCAATTTTATATTAGCAGTGTTTTGTAGTTTTATGTGTTGAAATCTTTCATATCTTTGTGAAATTCATTCCTAAGTATCTTATGTTTCATGCTATTGTAAATGAAAAACTTAAAATACTATTTTCCAATTGTTTATTCCTACTATATAGAAATAAAATCATATTTTGTATATTGTTCTTGTATCCTATGACTTTCTAAAACCACTTACAGGAATTGTTTTATAGTCTTCATGGAATTTTCTCTGTAACAACAACACCCGTGATTAAAGACAGCTGACATTTTTCTTTTTCAAACTTTATGCATTTTATTTTCTATTTATGTCTGTCTAGGACTTCTAGTATAATGTGAAGTAGAAGTGGTGGGTGTGAACATCTTTGCCTTGTTTTAATCTGAAGTGAAGAACATTTAATGTTTAACCATTAAGTATGATTTTAGCTGTAGATTGTTCATAGATGCCACTAATCAGGTCAAGAAATGTACCTATATTCCTACTTTACTGGGGGATTTTTATTCCATACAGATGTTGAATTTTGTCAAATGATTTTTTCTAGATACACTGAGATGATCAATTGGTCTTTCTCCTTTATTTTATTAATATAGTGCGTATAGATTAGTTTTTGTGCTACCAATCTTGCACTTATAGGATATAAGGATATACATACACACATCCATATATATCTTTATACATATACGTATATGTGTGTGTGTGTGTGTATTTAATCACATCTACTGAAAGTTAAAATTGCAATACTTTTTGCGAAATGTAAGAACCTTGTAACAAATAACTTAAAATCTTTTAAATTATATTCTGTACTTTGTGTTTTTACATCTATTTATGTTGTGAACTCTATAATAACTGGTACAATTTTATAATTTGTCAATTGTTGTTTAAAGAATTAAAAGAGAAAAATAATTTTGCTAAATTTTTACTGACATATTTACCATTTCTCACGCTCTTTGTTTCTATGTATCTGCATTTCCATTTTATGTCACTTCCTTCTCCCTGCATTATTAATGTATAGTTCTTCTAACATCACATTTTCTCACCTTTTGCTTACTGAAAATAGTTTTATTTTGCCTTCATTCTTAAAGACTATTTTTGCTATAGAAGTCTAGATTGGCAGATGGGGTTTTTTTGTTTTTTATTTTCTTTCCTACAGTTTCAAAATGTTGCTCCATGTCTTCCATCTTCTAAAATATCTGATAATAAGTCATAGATCACTTGTATTAATATTCCCTTTATGTAATATTTTTCCTCTCTCAGATTTACAAGATTTTCTCTTTATCTTGGTTTTTTGGCAGCTTGACACTGACGAGCCTGCATATCATTTTCTTTGTGTTTATTCTTGGAGTTTGCTGAGTTTCTCGGATATGTAACTTTATTTTTTTATGCCAAATTTGAGAAAATTGTGGCCATTACTTTTCGAAATATTTTTTTCTTCCTTGTTTTCTGTCTCCTATTTTTCTGGCCTCTAATTATACATATGTCAGGTCCCACTTATCATCAAGGCTCTGATCATTTCCTTTATTTATCTATTTATTTTGCTAGGTCCATTCCTAGAAGCTCCTGTATTTGTGATTTTTGTTTGTTGGTTTGTTAGTTTTGTTTTGTTTTTTGTACGGAAGTCAAACCCTGGGCCTTAGTGTTATCAGCACCATGCTCCAACCAACTGATGTACCCAGCCAGCCCATTCTAATCATTTTATTTGCAGTCTTCTTTCTCTCCATGCTTCCGATTGGATAGTTTCTTTTAATCCATCTTCAAGTTTACTAATCCTTTCTTCTTCTTTCTCCAATCTTGTCATAAAACAAATATGGTGAGTTTTTTCATTTCTATTGATTGCTCTTTATAGTTTCCATTCTCTGCTGGTCTCTTTTCCCTGTGTTCACTCATTCTGTCCATATTTTCCTTTAAGTTATTGAACATATTTTAAATAGCAGCTTTAACTTCTTTGTTTGCTAATTCTAACAGCTGGGGCCTCTCTCGGTTCTCTTTCTATTTCCAGCTTTCTCTTTTGTCGTTTGGTCACAGTGTTCTGTTTGCTTATTTTCTGTGTATCTAGTTTTTTGTTTGTTTGTTTGTTTTTCATTGCAGACTTGGATCCTGCCCTACATTTTTGCAGTTCAGGTGTCAACCAAATTTTCCAAAGAAGTTTATTTGCAGGTTTGGGGACTCTCCATTGGTATTCCTTCTTTCCTGGAATTTCTGCACACCCCCCCACACCCCTTTGCAGATGTTTTAGCAGTCCAGACACCTTAATTCCATAAGCCTGATGCTCTCTGCTTTTCTTCTAGGTCTTCTCCCCTATCCCACATGAACTAGGGAGTGTCCTCAGGGTAAAAGTGGTATCAGTGTAGATATTATCTAATCCTTTTCCCTTCTTTGAAGAGTCAAATCTTTTCTTCCTACTTTTGGCATCTTTCCAGAATCTACGTATACTTTTGCTTTTCCCAAAGTTCTAATTTTTATCTGTTTTGAGGTAAGTCCAATGCATTCTATTTTACCATTTCCAGTCTGGAACCTGTGATTATTCTTTTTTTATTATTCCATTTCCAGTTATTCTGGTTTTATCTTGAACCTGTAATTAATAGATTCCATTTTTTAGCCTCATGGGAGGCATTCCCAGATTCTCCATTGTATCAATGGTCATTCCTAATTTACAGAACTATGAGTTCTCATAATTTTATTTTAATTCATAGCAATTTCAGTGGGAATAACAGCAGGCTTTCTCAGAGGAGACTAGTTAGATACCATTTTAAAGAAGCTCCTAGCTATGCTCTGTAGTTCCGTTTCTGCTCTCTTTTGTTACATTAGCACTGTCATCTCTCAGAAGAGAAAAAATAAAGTGAAGCTTCTTGTCCTGAATGGAAACCGACATGTGACAAATAAACCCATGCATGGGCTCTGCGTGCTCCTCTGCCCCCTTTTTGTTCAAGTGACAGGCCTTTCTGGAGATGAAAGCGGACACTATTTTCCCGGGGAGACCTGAGCGTCTTTGAAATCTTTCTTACTGTCAGTCCCCGATAACCCGAACTCTTCCGACATCATTATGTATTATCAATATGCTCTTTAGGTTTTCTCGGTCACGAGAAATGGTTGCCGAGGTAACTAGGTAATTTCTCCTTTTGCTACAAAGACTCTAAAAATAGTGACTCTGTGAGGACTACACATCCGCAAACTGGCTCTGTACAAATTGCTTACTTTCTGCACTTAATTATTATGTGGAACCCAGTGTCAGGCATTTAGCATGAGTACCGAGGCTTCAGCTAATTTCCCCTCTGCTTTAAAAACTCATTGTCTGCAATAAAATGCTTGAATCAAAGTAGGAATATCATTACTAAGCTTGCTTCTTCTTAAAAATTAGCTAAAGGTAAAAAAAGCAATAACAGAAATATCCTCTTATCAAGACAAATTTAAACTTATTTTCATACAGAAATGGATTTCATTTGCTGTTCCCTTTGGCTATATAAAAATCATGTCATTATTTTAATCAATTGATAACAGATGAATTTTAAATTATTTCCAACAAGTCATGTAATATTCAGAGAGAAGCTAGTTGAGTTACCTGGTGGTAAATGTATGTCTTACTTAAATATTACCTGTGATAGCTTCTCTCCCTGGTTGATTGGTAAGTTTGATGATATAAGTATGCAGTAGCCAGTTAAGAAGAGTAAACATTATAACATACCTAACACCCGCTATTATACCACAAAGTAATTCCTTGCAAATTCCATTCACCTGAATCTTTAAACATTGGGACACAACTCATGTACCGACCAGATGCTATTTTTTTCACTCTGCCAAGCCTATATTGAAATTTCGCTCTGCACTTTGTCTCTAGAGTTGTTCTTCTCACTGGGTACTATTCTCCACCCCCAGGGAACATTCGGCAATGTCTGGAGACATTATTGGTTGTCACAACTTGGAGGAAGTGTTACCAGCATCTAGTGGGTAGAGGCCAGAGATGTTGCTAAAATCCTAAAATGCATAAAACAGCCCCCCCAAAAGGCACTATTGAGAAACCTTTGTCTAGAGGATAATAAATTGTCAATAACACTGTAAATTTCAAGTTTCTAAGGTTTTTATCTTGACTAGTAACTAAACACATGAGTGGGAAATACTCATGTTACTTAACTTTATGTTATTTCTAATATAATACAATTTCAGTCTCATGAGAACTTTCTGATTTGCCTGATTTAGCTTGAAAAACTGGGGTGGAGTTATTATCTGGTGAGAGAGACAGAGATCTTAAATCTGAGTTCTCAGCTCTGCATCAGCCTTTATGCTTCTTTTCTGAGTGCTCTGGGGGTGGGTTCTTTTCAGCTGTACCCTGTAACGAGGCCCACTGACCTTCGAGGACCACCTGTACATAGTCTTGAGCGGACAGCTTGTCCTTGCGCACAAAGCACTGGTACGCGCCCCCGTCACTTCTGACCATGTGATCCATTATAAGGTTTTCATGGTTGATCCCTGTGATCCTCACATTTTTTCCAGGGTTGAGTATTTCACCATTTCGGTACCAGGAGAGTTCCTGGTCCTCAGTTCCTGTCACGCTGCAGGACAAGGAAACCTGGCTACCCACGCTGCTTTTAACCTTCCTGGGACTGATGGTGGCTTTCAGTGGCTCTGGAGATTTGGGTAAGAGAGAAAAAGAAGGTAAAAAGCATCACATATGCAGATATCATTACAACAACACGCTGGACTTTTGACAAAGCAAACACATTCCTGCAAAGCGCTCCATACAGTTCTTACATTTAGTGTTATTTTACAGTGTGCCGCTTTGGGAACACCATCTTTGCTATTTTTGTATCTGGCCTTTCTGTATGTAAAAAATAGAATAATGTTGGTCAAACTGCTAATGTTGGTCAAACTGCTTTGTCCCTGAGTGCACATGTAGATGATGGTATTAATCCACTGACAATGAGAAATGCAATGTGCTGGTTACCAGTAGGGACACAAGTATCTGAATATATAAATCCTATTTGCCATCCCAAGGTGGGACTGATGGGTTTGACTTGCTCTGTACTCACACACATACACTCATGCACGTGTCCTATGGGGCCTAACCAGGGTCAATAACACACGGCTGTGAATAGATAGGCTGATGTTAGGATTTGTGATCATGAAACAGAGTTTTTCTCTAAAACGAGGCTGACTTGGACAGGAATGAAATTTCCATTCTTGACTTTCTCTGTTTTCAATTCAATCAACCTAATTCAATGTAGAAAGCATTTACTGAGCATCTACTGTGTGCCAAGGATGGTATTAAACTCACAGGTGAGAGACAAAGATGAATAATATTTATGGTACAATTAGCATGTGCCATAAAATTACCAAACATCTTTCGTGCATTATTCAAGCCAGTCTTCCCATAATTCTGTAAGTTTTGTGTTATCATCTTCATATTACAGAAGAGGAAATGATTATTCAGAGAGATTATGTAACATGAGCCAACCCACTCAACAGGGAAATGGCAAAAAAAAAACCCCAAAGAGGTTTTTTTTTTTTTTAACCGCAGTTGACCCTGACTTCTCAGCTCACCACACTGCTCAGTCTTTTAGATTGACAAGAAAAATACAAACATGACTACAGTTATAAAGCAGAATGATGTAGGAGACATTAGAGACGTGGCACATATGGAGGAGGATTGATAGGAAGACCAGAAAGGTTTTGGAGATTAAGGATGGACAGAACTGAAGCCAGCTGGAACAGAGAAAGGGCACTGCAGAGAGAACCACATGCATTAAGGCATGAAACCCAGGCATGTCTGAGGAAGAGTTTCTGATTCAGTTCAGATGCAGTAGAGGGTCCCTGAAGATGAAAAGTGGGAGGAAAACTGCAAAAGCAGTCTGGGACAATACTATAAAGGCTGTGAAATTTTGAAATTAGATCAGAGAGCTAAAGAAAGCATTCAAGAATGCTTAGCAAGTGAGCGTCATTGTCGAACATCTTTTTAGGAGAATTGATTGATCATATGGTCTTTGACAAATTACAGTGGGGAAACTGATAGCAGATGTCTAGTGGAGGTGAAATTAAGACCCAATCTAGGACAAGGTCAAAGTGGAGAACATTGCTGAGAAGCTGGGAGGTCAATCCTGAGGACTCGGCAGGAAGTAGACATGGAAAAGAAGGCTCAAAGAGGACCCTTAAAGTTTGCACCTGGGGTGGGTGGGGTTCGGGGGATGTTTCTAATAATAAGGGCCATATGGAAGGTAGAGATGGTGGAGAGTTCAGTTTGGTATCTTCTTTTTTTTTTTTTTTTTTTTTTTTGTGACCGGTAAGGGGATTGGAACTCTTGGCTTGGTGTCGCTCGCACCACGCTCAGCCAGTGAGCACACCGGCCATCCCTATATAGGATCCGAACCTGCGGCCTCGGCGCTCCCAGCGCCACTGCGATCCCAGCGCTGCACTCTCCCGAGTGAGCCACAGGTTCGGCCCTCAGTTTGGTATCTTCACTGTTCTTTTGAAGTTCCTGCTGAACATCTGATATAAAACCGGGAGGCATACTTGTCTGACAGGAAGGAAGCTGCAGCTAAACATACAGATTCAGAGGTTTTTTTCCAGAGAGGAAGAATTTGAAGCCATGTGAATGAGAGAGAGTGCCAAGAGGAAAGAGAAGAGGGCTCTGAACATCGGACCTAAGAGAGTGCTTTCTGTCTAGAGAAGAGAGACAGGGACGAGGAAGCAATTTTCTTCTGTCAGAAGAAGCAGTCAGAAGGGAAGAAGAGAACATTCAAGAAACGTTTGAGAACTCGTCTAGATGTGGCAGAAGATTACAATTGTGAAAAGAAGCACAGTCGGAATTAAGACTTTTTCCCAAATAACTTTTAGAATGCAGATAGTTATAGATATTTGATTCTGTACCTCACAGATATATATATAATAAATAATTTTTTTAAAAAAAATGTAGATAGTAATAAATAGCTTTAGAGAAAAAGCAAAAGAAATACTCCGCAAGTTGAACAGAAGACAGGAGGGGAACGGGAGACATGTCTTTGGGGTTGTAGCATTACATTGGTCTAAGAAAGATGGGACGTTTCAGTAAATGTTAGTAAATAACTTTCCCTGTGGGAGGAGCAACGTGAGCAATGTGACTTGCAGTCAGAAAAGGAATGGCTTTGCACAGGGATTAGGCAGAAGCTAGATTTAGCAGGAGGAAGGATTTTTTTTTTTTTTTGAAGCAAAACAATGGAAAATATGATCAGACAGGTTTGCCTGAGATGCCTTGGACTCTATGCTAAGATATGGACTTTATTCAACAGAAAGTAGGGAGCCACGAAAGGTGCTTTAACAAAGAAAAGATTTTAAGCCTGTAAGAATAATTCCTACTGGCTGTCCAGTGCTGTGTTATTTCACCTGCGTGATTCTTCAGCTACAGAACTATAACTGTGCACACATTATCTTCCATTTTTTTCTAATCCCAGCCTATGCGTGTTTGAATAATACTTGCAGGGCTAGGTCTGGACTGCTGGTTCCAGCTAATCATTCTAATATTTAACTTAAGTGTATTCATTTAGGCTGGTGTTGAGCTAAGGCAGTCTACACAGGGGTTGACACTGAAGAGACAGCTCCATAAAAAGGGCTGGGAAAAAAAACAGGTTAAGAAGATGCCTCCCTTTTCAGTGTGAGATCTTTATGGCTGTTTGTTCAGTTCAACTCATCAAATAATAATAATGAAAAAAAAAAAGTACATGTGTTAAAAAATGAAAGGAGCATTGTGTTGGAAACTAAGAGTCATCCTGCCTGACCAAGGCCCTGCCACCCCACTCTGGCCATGTGACCTTGGTTTCCACATGTGTAAAACTGAGGGTGTTAGACTAGTTTAGAACGCTCCCTGCAATCACCTCCCTCCTTCTTCTAAGTCTGCCTCAGAATACTTCTCAACACCGTCCTCAAGACGGCCACCACAGTCAATTAAAGATGAAAAGCATACATCATACTTGGGCTAAATGATGTATAGTACTGAGTCCAAGTCCAATATATAGATAATTTAGAGCCCTGTATTTCTGCTGATAATAGCCCCATTTAGGCATTTAAAGAAGCATCTGGAAACAGGCCAAGGACAACCACTTCAATTGGCTGGCATCACTTGTGCTGAAAGAGCAATTCTGCCCTCCCGCTCTGTCTATCTTCAGAGAGGCTGGCCATTCTGAATTCAACATGCAGGTGACGTTATCTTGGAAATGCATTCTGGAAATGTAGTAGTCTTCTGATCTATAGAAAATCTCTAAGGTTTGGGGATCAGACAGACCTGAATTCAAATCCCGCACCCAATATTCTCTAGTTGTGTAACCTTAGGCAATTCGTCTGAGCATTAATTTCCTCATCTGCAAAATGGGGCTACTATTTATTTCCACAGGGCTGTTGTGAGGCTTCATGGAAGGCTACAGAGAAAGCCCAGAGATTAGCTTGTAACAGGAGTGCCATGAACGACAGCCACACCACCTCTGCAAGTTACCGTCCAACTTACGTTTCACGTACAGGCGGCCTATCACCTTGGCAGTTCCATATCTGTTGGACACTTCGCACACATAGCTGCCTGAGTCTGAGGGGCGAGTGTTCTCAATGAGTAGCCCCGTCACGGTCTTCTGGAACCTTCCTGAAAGTTCCAGAGGCATGTTGTCCTTCAGCCAGCGGTAATCTGGCTCAGGGTGCCCAAGCGCTTTGCAAGGCAGCTCCACACGCTGCCCCGCCATGGCTTTGCGATGATCAAACCCATCCAGTATGGATGGGGCTGAATTCGCTGGGTCTGCAGAAGAAAGAAAAAGTCTTCAGAGGCAGGGAAGGAGGAGCTGGAGCAGTCATTTAGAATTGCAGGGCTTCGTGTATAATTTAAGTCACATCATATCAACTTTTGATGCAGATCTTTAAGATTTTGCATGTGAACAGAAAAAAATGTCCTACTCATATAAATTATTTCTGCTCAGAATTTGCAAAAGGTTGAACACCAGTCAGAGCTTCCACTTGTCATTCCCTACCAAATAACTAAAAAATCCAGAGTCAGGGAGCTTCAGCAAGTGTTGTCGGCTCAGGCCAAGAATTCGGTTGTCTTTTCATAACCGGGAACGTCAGACTTCCCCTTTCAAAAGAACAATAGGAGCAGAGAGGGGTTTTTAACACTAGTAAAATTTATTTCACAAGAAAAAGAGTTTTACACATAAGTTATTGAATTTGTAAGTGTTTCATTTATTCATTGTACAAATGTTTTTTGATCCTCAAGTCCAGGACCAGCACAGAGCCAGGCAATGGAGTGGTAGACGAGACAGCCAGGGATAACGGTGTCCTTGCGGGGCTCATGTTCTGCTGGTGGGTGGGGCCATGGGGGGGATGGACTAGATGTAGTGAATAAGTAAAGATAACTCACTTGTAGTAAGTGCACTGGAGGAAATGAAAGAGGATGATGTAATAGATGGAGTGGCAGTGCATGTGCTGAGGGTGCAGAGACGGTCTGTCTGAGGAGGTGCTGTCCAAGGTGAGATGGAGAAAGGAAAACCACTTACAAGGTGTGGCAAGATTTAAATGGCTAAAAAATCAAAGCAGCTTCCCAATGATCTCTTATGACATGGCCCTGTTTTTAAAAAGTGACAATGTATAATTTCCCTATTCTACTGAATGATGGTTGTCTTGTATTGTATTCTCAAGCTGCATGAGGAAAAAGATAAAAGTGGAAACCACATATCTCAATGCCCCTCAAGTTTGTTTGGAGGAAATGATGACCTCAGGGGTATGATCTTTGTGTTATTGTGAAGAATGTAAAATAAACACCCAACTGGATGACAGATATAAAACTCAATGATCTTTCTCTGCTCTCCCTTCTAATTCATAATCTTTAGAAGTTGCATGAAACCACATGTGTGAGTGGCCACATTAGTCTCCACATGAACATTACAGAACAGAGATAGGCCCCTGGCTTCTGAAACTTTCTTATCTTTGCCTCAGTCAGAAAAGTGCCATGGCTCTTTTGATCTACCTGCAATAAACCTGATAGCTAATTCACCCACATCTCCCCATTTCCCCCATCTTCAATCCCTGTCAACCTCTATTCCATTCTTTGTTTCTATGAGTTTGACTGTTTTAGATTCCCCACAGAACTGAGAACATGTAATATCTGTCTTTCTGTGTCTTGTTTATTTCACTTAGCATAATGCCCTCCAGGTTCATCCATGTTGTAGCAGATGAAAGGATTTTCTTCTTTCTCAAGCCTGAATAATATTTCATTGTGTATATATATATATACCACAATTTCCTTGTGGTCTGTATGTATTCATCCATTGATGGACACTTAGGTTGTTTCCATATCTTGGCTATGGTGAATGATGCCAAAATAAACATGGAACTATAGATATCTCCTTGAGATACTAGTTTCATTTCCTTTGGATATATATTCAGAAGTGGGATTGCTGGATCATATAGTAGGTTAAAGTGTACAAAGTTTCAATTATGCAGGATGTATAAGTTCTGGAGATCTAAGGTACAGCATAGTAACTATAGTTAATAATACTACATTGTATACTTGAATTTTGCAGAGATAGTAGATCTTAAATGTCTCACCACACATACATGCACACACAAAGTCACAAATGGTAACTGTGAGGTGATGGATTTGTTACTTAGCTTGATTGTGGTAATCATTCATATATATATGTATCTGAACATATGTACACATATATATAAACATCATGTTCCCCACCTTCAATATATATATATAACTTTTATTTGTCAAATATACCTCAATAAAGCTGGAAAAAATACTAGCCAATGATATGTAAGAAGAGAAAATGTGTAAATTTGCGGGAAACCCAGCTTAAAGGCATGTGACTTAGCTGGGAGAGGCATCTTTGTGTTTCTTCCTTTTCTTCTTTCCATCAACTGGAATAAAGATGTAAAGGGTGGAGCTCTAGCAATCATCTTGGACTACAAGATGACCTTGAGAAGGAAAATACAATGAGGATCATGAATCAGAAAATGAAAGCCTGGTCCCGGGTGACCTTGAAGTTGCCAAACCAGCTTCTGGACTTTTTTTTTTTATATGTGTGAAGTAAATTTCTATGTTTTAAAAAGTAACAAAATGCTGTCTAGAAAGACCTTCTTTAAACAGCTGTGATTCTATAGTTAGCCACTGGGGGCTGTCAACAGGCATGACAGAAAACAGAACAAAAGCATTTAGCTGAAGCATCATGTGGTGGATTTCCTCTGTTCACCAGAGATCCATTGCAAACTTGCTGCTCTGTGAACTTTGCTGGTGCCTTGTGAGAACAATGTGAATGTCATATGATAAGGAAAACTAAATAATCTCCTAAAGAATACATGACTGAGTTTCCAGGACTTTTCTGAAATGTCATCATTCATTAACCAAAGAATTCTATATTCCATAATTACATTCATTCACATGTTTGGCTGTGGCTCCAGAGGGAGATCAAGATATAAAAGCTTCACCATACCAGGGACAGAGACCGTGCCAGCAAAGGTGTCATTGCTTCATTCCACCTCCTTCTAAAGGAAATTACAGAAAGACTCTGGGAAGTGTTGCTTTGAAGAACAAGTTATTTTCTTATGGACTGAACAGTTAAGAAGAGACAGTCCTAAAAATATGTCTCTCCAACCCCTGGCATGTTCAAATCCCAACTGAGAATATGGAAAAATGGCTTGCTCGTGCACTCATTTTTCTGAAAGTATCATTACCTGCACACCCCAGTGAGTACCATGAGCTAGAAGAAACAAGGATGTCCCTGGAGCTAACTCCAAAAAGGATTTTGGACATCCTTGACCACGTGTGGTTTTATTACCTCCCAGTACATTGACTGTCAGACAATAGAAATACTGTGGGAATAGTGTTCATAGTAAGTAGAAATTGTATCCCAAATATATCTATGAGTATCACCTGGAGTAAAGTTCTCTAATATCATTCCAAAATCTGCTTTCATTTATTTAAGAAACGTGGGGATATAATAATAACTCTTGCTCTTGAGAAACACAGATTTTAGTTACACTAGAACAGAAGAATGGAGATACAAAATTGTATGAAAAAGGAGTTGCAAAATCTGTCATTTAGCTCACAGTAGGAGGTCGGACTAGAGTTGGAGAATGTAACACAAAGAAGGCATCACCTCTGCTCTTGGAGGTGAGCACTTCCTTATTTTGCAGTTCTGCAACTGCATCGTAGCTTCAGTGGCCTGTCCTTTCACCACCCATCCCGCTGCTGTTCCACCTGGCTCTGTTGTTGTCAGTAGCCTGTCCACATTCACCTCTCTTCTAGCATTTCTGGGGATTCCCCATCACCTGGTCGTGTTGAAGATATCATCCATGTGCTTTTGCTTTTGCCATCTTACTTTATCTGTTTTAGCTCCAGAAGGAGTTTGGGGTCATTAAAAACCTTGCTTCTAACATGACTCCACCATGACCAAAATGCCATATGTCCGTTTTTTAAATAAATTAAAATCTAATTTAAAACAAAATTTATTTCTCTTTTCCTTCATAGCTTAGCATTTTGAATAGTAGGCTGCACTCAGTGCCTATGTTCTCATCTTTAGCGTTAAGTTTTTCTCTCCACTACTCTATTAAGATTTCTGTGGCAAAAGTCATGAGTTATCTGCCACATATAGTAGACCCTCATGAGGTTTTTGAAGACATGTGACTCTTTGGACCTCCCCTCTCCTTGCAGCTATCACCTCCCTCACTGTCCTCACTGACACCTTCGGCCCCAAGTGTTCAGCTTGCTTCTCGGCTCCTCCTCTGCCAGGGTCTTAGTTCATGACATCCGTGCACCGATTACGCTGTGATGTTCACTTCTCTCTTCTCAAGCACTCACCACGCAATCTCAGGGTCACCAAATGCTCATGACTACTGCTGCCCATTTTTGAAACACCAGCAAATCATTCCAGAACAAAAACTAACAAACAACTTGAGGTTAGGAAAAATAAATTTGCCTTTCCAACTCTGAGAGTTAAATTTGAAAACCAGAACTTCCTGATTTAGAGGAAAGATAATAAACAAGGTCACCTGAAGAGAGAGATGAGCTTCCAGATCTCGTCACTTCATTCATCTTCAGGATGGAGAAAGCTTATTTACATGCTTTGCTAACCCTAGTTAATCTTAGACCAAGATCCCCCTCCTCAAATCCTTCATTCTTGCCTCAACATTGTCATTAGGAAGTTTCTCATCCATGCAAATAAGACCTTTTCTAGGATCTTTGGAACAAGAACTTGTGCTGTCATTAAAGCCACCATGGACTATGGTGACAGATATCATTTATTTTCTAATAAATTTTTCCCAACAAGACATAGTAATTATAAAACAAGGGAGGAAATAACCATTGACATGGAAGAGAACAGGTAAAGAAAAAATATTTGTGAGCTCACAGGAAGTAACGTTTAATTCTGACTTGTATTTGTGCTGGACCTCGAAGATAGGCAGGCTTTGGTTATTTCAAGGATGTGAATTGGGAAGAGAAATCCCCACAGGGTATTATCAAGGACAACGGTTGTTCAGGCAACCATGTTTCTAATTTTCCAATGTTTAACTAGTTTCCATTTCTTCTTCCCCATAAAGCATCACTACAAAAAAAATAAGATATTCCTCAAGTGTAGATAGCAAACAACCTTTGGTCAATTCCTTCTCATGTCTATAACCATAAAGGACATTCACCACATGGAGCAATTTGACATTCTCAAGCGACAAAGGCAACAGTCAGGTATTCTGCATTTGTTTTTCCATCACTGTGATTTATATTTCACACTGCTACACCCTGAAGTGTTAACACCACCCCTGCAAATGGATGGCATATATGTTTGACAGATGTGAAAGGACGTCACTTGGACTATCTGTGCTTGTATTACATTGTAATGACAGCGGTTTAAAAGACTTTTTAAATTGCTAAAATATTTTAGAAACAAAACAAAACAAAAAAACATTTCAGTCACAAATTCTACAATGTTGCTGGAGTCATCCCAGGACACAAACAAAAAGACAGCAGAAACAGCAGCCGCGGTCTCCACAAACGCTTACCTGACACAAAAAGTCTGGCACTGTTGCTCTGCCTGGTCTCCCCCGTGTACCGGTGCCGTGTGACACAGCGGTAGTTATACAACCCGTCCTCATTCTGTGCGTCTTTAATGTACAAGGCTCCCGTGGACGTGATGAGGAATCTAGATCCTTAAATAGATGAAGATGATCGTGTGGTTAAAACAGAACAAAAACATCCCAACCACTTAAACCACATCCTTGAATGCTTTTCTTCCCCTGAAGAAACCTCCTATAAAGACTAAAAATAGGTGTGTGTGTTACTTCAGGGTCCAAGCCGTTTTAAGTTTTCAACTATCCTAAATTAGGAGTTTTTAGTAAGGAAGTTACACAATCAATATATACTTAGCAAATCTAATCTCATGAATTAATTTTTTAAGTCATATAGTTATTTTATAGCATCAGAGTTGGAGTATAACTGGTATGTAGCTAATTTAGCAGATTTCTTGAATCATTATCTTTCTCTGAGAAAGTAACAAGCTGAGGCAGTATTATGTTTTTGTTGCAAATTTCTACCTCATGAAAGTATAAACTTTAGCCTCAGTTTGAAGTATTTCAGTAAACGCAAAAAATGTTAGGCTATAAAGCAATAAAATATTCCACAAACTTCCTAGGAAATATGTCTCATTTCTTTACAATAATAACAAACATTTATCATTATATCACGGAATAAAGATCAATTCTTCCCATATTCGGTGTTTTGGAGTACTCTACTGGTAATTTTTAATCACTAATTTTTAAAATGACTACTCAAATAATTGACAATAACTATTTTGACCTCAGGGAGAAAAATTCATTTTTCATTTCATGAAAAATTCAAAATTCACTTCTCAGCTATTCCTCCTTCATATCAGCACAGAACAATGTCCTCTCTGTGACCTGTGATTTTTACCTGCATGACTCTAGTTGTACTTAAATGGCCAAAACTGGGATCAAATACCTGTGTTAGTTTAAGAAAAGTGAGGATTTTTTTCCTTTGAAAATGTAAACTTCTAAAGATAATTTTCATTGTTCAATTATAATTGGATAGTAAAACAAATTAAGGCACAAAAGCACACCTCAAAGTGAGCTGTACACCTTGATGGTGGGTGAGTCAGTGCTTTTCCTCCCTTTGCTGGACTCTCCTATGGGTTATTTCTGCTGGTGATGCGATTCCACTTGAAAGATAATGGGATTTGTGTATTTGGGAGAAGACTAAAATGCCAAAAAATCACTTGCTTTTCTTGTTTGTTTTTCTTAGGTTCAATTGAAACTTCCTTTGGTTTATTTTAATTAGAATAGCCAGGAGTCTTTATTATTTTTAGGCCTCAAGTATTAAGGATTACACTTTATTCAGAGGTCACTTGCTCAGATAAAATAAAAATGTCTTATGATGTCTTATGCAAGACAAGAGAAATTCAAAAGAACATGGACATGAAGAAGACCATAAAAAATAAAACAGATACTGAACTACCATAAGTTTTCAAAAAAGATGCAAATTAATTATTAAAAATAGTATAAAATACCTTTGAAATAATATTTAAATTAACTTAAAACAATTTCACTTAGATAGTTATTTTACAGTATGCCATAGATATGCTAAATATTAGAAAAGCTGAAAAATCTTCTAATGCTGTATATTCTAGATAATTTTCCTTTATCCCCCTCCCAAAAGAAAGCAACTAAAGATACCTTTACCACCTGTCATGTGTCATCACAACCCAAGCATTTCTTGCCTATATATTGTGTATGACTGAAACATTTTTTTTCTCTTTCAATGTATTTTGCACACTTACATAGTGCTTTAATAACCAGTTCCTTTAAAGTACAGCATGATAGACAGGAAGGAATGACAAAAAAAGGTAATGTATGTAATTTCTATCACCTTCCTTGCATGGAGTATTTTCATTAGGATTTGCAATCAGCAGTGGCAGAATGTAAGTGGGTGGTGGCCGCATGCATTTGTGACCCTGTGATCCCTGAGAGGGCTCTAGTCGCTAGACACATTTAACTTAATCACTCACTTTGCTCCTGGAATATCTGACTTTTTTACTTGCTTACTTAGCTTGCTAAAGAAGGTTCTTTTAACACATGTCATTTCCTAAGAAATTGAAGAATTTATTGCCTAACATATTTTCTGAAATGTTCCCGGGCAGGAGAAGGAGTTGATGTTGACCTAGACTTTTTATTAATTTGACCTATCTCCACCCAGCTCCTCATTTCTCATTGAAACTCATTTTGAAACTGATCAACATTTTAAAACATCAAGGACGGCTGAAGAGTAGATTTTAATTTTAAGATGGAAATGAAAGCCAAGGTCCTTGGGTACAGTCTCAACTTCAGAGGTGCGTGGAATGCTCAGGGGACCACGAGGGCAGAGTGAGGTCACCAAAGAGCCTAATGTCTGGGCTCCCTGGTAAAAAGGAATCACTTGCATCCTCCTTAACTAGCCACTGCACCCCGCTTGTTGCCTTACATCAGCAGAGTTTTTTTGTGTCATATGGAATAACTGGTTTGTCCTTAAATGGGATTAAAGAATATGCTTCTGTTAAAATAGGCAAATGCGGTGTTTCTTGCTATATCTAATGTTCTCACTCATAACCAGGAGCTGAATCCATAAATAAACAAATGAACAATAAAGAGAGACAGAGAGAAAGAAAGAAAGAAACAACAATCAGAGTAATACATTGAACTTTTAGAAAACTAGAGGTTGAAAAGGGGAGGGGAGGGGCGGGGTGGGGGCTAATGAGGAATTGGTTAATGGACACAAAGAATGATTGCTATTGTAATGACAAATAAGCTACCTATACTGATCTAACCATCACACATTGTACACAATTATTGAAAGTTAATGTTGTAGCCCACATGTATGTATAATAAAAAATAAAATAAAATAGGCAAATGTTAAAATACAAATTATTGGTATCAGTAAAAGGCAAACACAAATCCTTTTCTTTCTGTTTCTCTGTCTCTGTTTCTTTCTGTCTCTGTCTCTGCCTGTGTCTGTTTTTTTTCCCTCTCTCTCCCTATCACACACACACACACACACACACACACACACACACACACACACACACACACACACACACACACACACACCGTACAAGGCCAAAATTTTATGGGTAACTTTATTTTACTTGAAAAACAATTAGCATTTTAAATGAAAACATTCCCAGAATATAGTTCATATTTTTTGTCACGTTAAGCGCACTGCAAGTCAGAGTCAATTGAACAACACCAAGTGATTCATCCAACCACAAGTCCTTCCTGCTTCCATCTCCAAAACACATTCTGCATCCATCCACTTCCCTCCCTCTATGCTGCACGTCTCAGGTCCAGGGGCTCCAGCTTTCTAGCACCTCCGTCCACTCCTGCTCCTCTACTACATAGTCTCCGCTCAACATCCAGCACCATTTAGCAAGATAAACCATTTAGATCTTTAGTGTCTGGTGGAGTCCCACTAGGCCAAATCATTACATGGCCTTCGATGGTGTGGGCTGTGACTGCATCTCTGCAAGCCCTCGTCTATGCCCTCCGTCTCCCACCATGCCCAGCCACATAGCCCTTTTCTTCATTGTTCTGCCTGGGGACTTGGAGCCAAGATCCACGTGGCTGACTTGTCCTCCTCATCAGTGTCAGTTCCTAAATTAAATTTCTAGCAATATTAGTCCATATTAACCACACCCATAGTCACTCATGATCAGGGATGTGGTTTTATTACATCTCGATGTGAAGTTCTCTTGTGCATGTGTAAGAGATTGATTTAACACTTCTCTCCTCTGACTAGAACAGCAAAAACTTGTTTTGTCATGTTCAACTTTTCATCTCCATTATGTAGGACAGTGCTTGGCTATGCTATCCAAAAATATTTAAAGAGGTAAGTCTATCATTGCTTGAATTCAAAACATCTCTTCCTAGGTCTGGATAAAAAAAAAAAAAAGCTAAAATACCTCTTTTGAGATTTCAGCATGATGTTTTCTCATGTATAATACAAAAAAAGAGTAGTTTTTTTTCACTCTCCATGAATGACAATAATGTTATATGAAAATGAGCACGTTTTAAGATTTTGATGTTAATTATTCTTTCATTATCTTCTCTGGCTTTTGACTGTGTATCTGGGCTGTTAGATATTCGATAGGGGCAATCCTATATTCCGGAAGGTTTTAAAAGTACATCTGATTTTTTGCTTAGAAATTGGGAGTAAAATAGTAGTTACCGGAAGCTAGGAAGGGGAAGAGAAAGGTGGAGGCAGGGAAAGGTTGGTCAATGGATACAAAAAATACTGCTAAAAACGAAGAATAGGTTTTAGTGTTCGATAGCACTGTAGGGTGACAATAGTTAACAACTTATTGTATAATTTCAAATAGCTAGAAGAGAGGAAGTTGAATGCTCCCAACACAAAGAAATGACAAATGTTTAAGGTGATGGACATGCTAATTACCTTGATTTGGTCCTTGCACATTGTGTACATGTATTGACATACCACATTGAACCCCATATATATGTACAACCGTTATGAGTCAATTAAAATTTTTAAAAGTTTTAAAAAAGAAAAAAATATGTATCTTAAGGCTTTTTCTTCTTTTTCTGCTATTGCAATCTGAACTGAGTTAAAAGTAATTAAAAGCACAAATGGTTCTTCTAATAAGATGCCAAATGGTAGTGCAACACAATGAAACTTTTATCATCTGTGCCTGCACCTCCAATTAAACCTATACTATGTAACACAACTGAGCTTTCTTCCAAGCAGTTTTCATAAGTTTCTGAAAAATTAGAGGGAACACAAAATTGAAATCTAAGTTTTAAGTATATAGCATTAGAAATGAGATGAGCCTCTAAATGAATATCTCCCATTTTTTTAGTTTGAAAGTTAAATTAACATTAACTAAAATAGAAGTAGAAATTAAAAAAAAAACTATGATGACTTTAAAGTTATTCATTTTCTCTTAATTTAGATATACGTTAGAAAAAAATTTAATTCGTGGTTTGGTTCTAAGGTGTGTCCTACTGTGTGATATGATAGGTGGTACCAAGACATGATTAGATGCGGGCATGGAGGAGTTACAGATAGTTCTTGAGCATTTGAGTGCCCTGATAAAGATGATTATTTAGAGAAGATTATTTTGAAAGCTGCATATAAGAGAGAGTGTCCTGTTAAAAAGGGAAATTTGGGCACAGAGACATCATTAATACTAATCCTAATCAGAGCCAATAGGTGCCAACTGAGTGCTTAGTATGGGCCGTGATTGCTCTAACATTATATGTGTTTTGACCCATTTAGTTCTTGCAATGACCCCATGAGGCAGATCGTGTTGTTGTTCCCATTTTTCAGATGAGAAAATCGAGGAACAGAGAGGTTAAGTGGCTTGCCCGTGCGCATACAAGTGGAAGTATCTGAGCCAGGATGATACCTGGCAGGCTGGCCCTGCGACCGCCCTGGGTGTGGGACAGACAGCCCTGGGACAAGCTCAGGCAGAGCGCAGGAGCTCAGTAGACATGGGCTAGGCAGGACCTGGCTGAGAGCAGCGTGCCAAGTGCGGAGTCTGGGGGGTTTGCAGGGTGTGGCAACAGTGGTCGAGCTGAGAGGGTGCAGGAAGGGAGATTCTTTTTCAGGAAAGACAGGAGTTCAGCTGTGAACATGCTATTACTTAAAGACAGTGACTGAAGTCAGGCTGGAGATAAAGTTTGGGGACCCAGCTTTGCATGTGAAGGACGAGCCCTTCATGGGAACTGAAGCTCAGGAACTCGCACCCCCAGGGAGAGAAGCGAAGGAAGAGCACCAACAAAAGACCCCGTACAGGAGAGAGAGGAGGGACAGAGGACCCAAGATAGTGTGGTGGTAA
This sequence comes from Cynocephalus volans, assembly GCF_027409185.1. Lineage (NCBI taxonomy): Eukaryota > Metazoa > Chordata > Mammalia > Dermoptera > Cynocephalidae > Cynocephalus > Cynocephalus volans. The sequence goes on from NC_084460.1 coordinate 187,009,692, forward strand.
GAAAGCCCAGGGAGGAGGGGACTTCCAAAGGACGGTGCCAGCAGCAGCTGCAGCTCCGTGTGTTCATATTGGCACAGCCTGGGTACACAGGCAACCTAAAGAGCCCTGCTTTCTTCATCTGCACAATGGGGCAATATTACCTTCTTGGGAGTACTGTGATATTAAACCATGTAAGCGCCTGGCAGAGAAAGACACTTTAGAATAGCTGTAATCTGTAATAAAATATAATGATAAAATATCTCCCTTGCTAGACCAATAAAAATATTAAATATCTAATTACAAAGAGTAGAAATGTGTTTAAATTAAAGAACACTCTAACTTTACCAAAGAGCATAATAGAAGACCTGAATAAAGGGAGAGGCACATCAAATTCTAGGATTAGACGACTTGATATTGCAAAAATGTCAGTTTTTTTGCAAATGAAATAAATACATTTTAATTCATTTCCTAACATTATTTAGAACTTGACTGAATCAATCCAAATTAAAATGAGATGTTATTTCTTCCAGGAGATTAGAAAAAAAAATATTTGGTAATATGTAGTCTCAGCAAACGAATGAACACCTATTGGTGGGCATGTAAATTGGTGGAGGCTTTTGTTTTTTGGAAGGCAACCTGCTAGCATATTTCAAATGAAAGATCCAGTGCGTCCTCTTCAAAGACTCTATCCTATGGAAACCTTCAGACATAGACACACATAGATAAATGCCCGCAACTCACTGTAGTGTTGCTTGAAAAGTGAAAAATTGTAAACGAAACTGAATGGCAATCAATCAAGGAATAAATTAGGGTACATCCATACTCTGCACTCATTTAAAAGACAGTAAGTTAAATAAATCTATACAGTATATATTCTGTGAAAAGATCTCCAAGACATAACCTAAAATGACTACAGAAAAACATTTAATGTTATGTACCAAAGGCAATGAGCATGTGTGTGTATGTATAAATATGTGTACACATATGAACAGAGAGGACTGGATCAGCAGATATCCACCCAAATGTTAACTGTGGTGCCTCTGAAGTCATGAGTGGATTAGGGGAAGGGGAGGAGGAATTATATGTTTTATTTCATATTCTCATATATTCGAATATCTTAAAAGAAGACTCTATTAGTGTGCTACTTGTGCAGTTAAAATTTATTTTGAAAAAGGAGTCTGTGGTGGTGAGTGTATAGATGCAGCAGGTGTAGACCAAAGCCACTAGAGCACCACGACATAGTAAAAGGACAGATATGAGGATAATGTTTTGGGAGAAGGTGTGTCAAACATGGCCTTTTATTTAGCTTGCTTTTCAAGCTGGTCACTACCTGGGCATGCCTAAAAGCAGGAGGAGAGACTTTCAACATTTACCCTGGTCTTTGTAATCCCTCCCCTGCAAATACCTCCCACAAAAGTCTGAGCGTCCTGTAGCCAGTCTCCTTATCTTCTTGAACTGCTTGGATAACCCAGGATTTTACACATAATTGTATCCAACCCATTTGGTTTGTGTGTGTTAGCACTGCCTCCCCAAAACGATAGCAGCCTCTCTGAGAACAAAGAGATCTTCTTGTTTGCCCCACCTAATGGCTGTTTTCCTCCCACCTTGCATGATGCTAAATTAAATGAGTGTTTGGGTATTGAAGATATACATAGTTTGAACTTATCCCCAAAATAAGATCAGTAAAATAAGGTGGCATGTTGAGGGGACAGAATTTCCACCATATCAGTCCACCTAATATTTGCTGGCGTCTGTTATGTTTATGAAAGTATCCTCAAGATATACAAGGAATAGTTAAATCCCAGTTTGGATCTTGAGCTGCCTGGAAGAAATCATTTGGCCAGAAATAATGACATTACCCCTCCGTGCAAGAGGCTTGAGGAACAAGCTAGTAACCCTGGGCAGGGTTTGACAAATAAGGAGTGATTTGGCATATATATGTTTAAGTTCTCTCAAAGTAATTTCACTAAGACATTTTTCTTATGTAAATAAAATTCTCTCCGTGAAATTCTCCTGTGGTTAAATGAGGCTCAATTACACACTACTAATTGAAGCCCGCACACTGCATTCTGACGGTATACCTAATTACCCTCTCTAGTTGGTTAATGATCGCATCTTTGCCTGTGCAGATATTTGAGTCTGCCATGAATCTTTGCTCTAGTTAAATTTCTAGTTATTTAGAGGAATAAATTCTTAGAAAAAATGGAATTTGATTGCTAAAGAAATTATTTAAAGGATTTTTAAAAAAGAACTAAAGAAGCTTATTAAGCTTAAATTGCATTTATTTATGCATATGATGAACAAGGCGATTTTGGCCACTGACATTTAGGAGCAGATATTTCGGTTGGGGACAGAGACAAACAAAAGTAAATAGATAAAGAAAAAAAATCACAAACTTGTAAAAAAAACTTAAGAGAATTAAGAAATGGAGGTTGAACCTGGATAGAGAGAGGAGCTGTTTAGACAGGAAAGTATTGGTGAGGGTTTCTGAGGAAGCTGCATTTCAAAGGATGAGAAGATGAAAAGGTGTCATTCATGGGAAAAGTAGGGCTAAGAGCTAGGGAGAAGGAAAGGCATGTGCGATTGGCTTGTTCAAGGAACAGAAAGAAGATATATTTAAAAGTAGTTCCTCATAGAGGTATAGTAAAAGGTAAGGAAAAGAATACCATTAGGTCTGCTAACTGCATCAGGTGAACTAATAGGTAGGAGAGGTACATGAACATTATTTCCTGTCTGAGGAGAGTTCTGTGTTTTGAGGCTGGAAAGGAATGCATATTTCATACTAATTGTCTGTTCCAGTTGTGGCTGTCATACCGTGAGATGGTTATTAGAAGGGGCAGGGAGAGGGCAGATGGGGAGGGGGAAAGAAGGAGGGGAAGATTGGATAAGGGGCATAAAGAATAAGTATGATTTGTAACAATGAATATGCTAATAAAAAAAAAAGCAACATGTTCAAAATGGGGGAAAAACTGAAGATCAGAGCATACACTGCAATCCACAATGATCATGCTTCCCTGGTCTAGCTACTGACCCAAATGGAATTGAAGACAGTGGCTTATTCGTGAGACACAGTGAAAATTAACTGTAAGGTTTGTTTACCTGATGCAGATGACATACGGTTATTGGAAAGAATTTGGAAAAACAGGAACTATAAAGAATGAAAAGAGACAGTATGTTGCAGCCACCTAATATTATGGGGTAATGGTTTTTTACACTGTGGATAGCAACCTATCAATGGGTTGTGAAATCAATTTCATAGACTGTAACTTTATTTAAAAAAATACAAGAGCATAAACTGCATCAGTGTTCATCAAACAGTAGAAATTGGTATTTTGTGAAGTTTTTGTATTAGTTCAAATGAGCATACATGGGATTATTGGTGTTTGTATATTTACATGTACATGTATGTATGTGCATACTCTATGCACATACAATATAATATGCATTTTTACTATGTATTTCTCATCGTGAGTCACAGTAAAAAATATCTTAAAAGCCCTGCTCAATATCCTAGATATTGAATTGTTCTTTTTTTGACAAGGCTTCCACGTCAGAGCAAGTCTAATTGTCCTTCCATACATCAACTGGTTATATTTTGGATTCTTAAAGTTCTCCCTTTAAACATGCCGATTAGCAGGTCTATAAGGTCACAGACTCAGCTGCATATGCAATGGAAGCCACAGAGGAAGCAGATGATTTCTTTTTTAATGCAACATCATCTGAAGGTCTTGGATTATATTTGTTTCCTGACACATAAAAATGCCTAGGGGAATTGAAGTAGGTTTACTGAGCTGTCCACACAAATATGTACGCAAATATATATACTTACAAAAACACCCAAGAGTGGAAACCAACAGCTCCTAGTGTCACCTCCACCCCCAGGGCTCTCAGTTTTAAATGGTCTGACCTCGTGAGAAACTTTGAGATTGGTCTCCATGTAGAGAGCCTTCCACTAAGAGAGTTCCTCAGTTCCCTAGCTGACCTCCCCAGATCTAGCTTATCATGAAATCCATTGCCTGTCAATGTCTTTTGTAATAAAAGATTGTCAGTAAAATCATATAGCAACTGCCACCATCTGCTGAGATGGGAATGGGGTTGAAGCTCACCTAAAAGGCTAATTCTTAGTTACCGGGAAAGAAAACACACCATAAAGCAAAAATGCAAACCAATACGAAGCAGGGATATATGTGAGTGCTGAGGTAAAGAGAGACTGGAAGAGAACACAGACATGATGAATCAGGGAGGTGTGGGAACCATTGCTGGTATTTGGCAAATAAGATTCTGCAGAGGAAAGACATTAGAACACAGTGAGAATGTGGCCCCTCCACAAGTCTCCCGATCCCTCTATTTCTTTCAGAGGGAAAGGTGCCATTTACCCACCTGCCTACCCATGTGCCAGCTAACTCCTGCTACCTCTCTAACACTTGTTAATATCCTTTTTCTTCTTTTAAACAAAAGAAAAGTAAATCATTGGCTTTGAGTCTTTGGAAGGTAATTGTGTCTGGCTAGAATTCAGTAGTATTGTCTTGCTTTCATTATATTTGCATTTACACATATATAGATATAAAACACACACACGCGCGCACACACACACACACACACACATGCACACAGAGTTGGCCCTCCATATCTGCAGGTTCTACATCCGTGAATTCAACCAAGTGAACATGGATTGAAATATTTGGAGAGGAAGAAAAAAGATAGTTGAGTCTGTACTGAACATGTACAGACTATCTTCTTGTAATTATTCCTAAACAATACAGTATAACAACCATTTACACAGCATTTACATTATATTAGATATTACAAGTAATGTAGAGATGATTTGAAGTATACAGGAGGACGTGTGGAGATTATATTCAAATACTATGCCATTTTATATCAGGAACTCAAGCATCTGCAGATTTCATTATGGGGGAATGTCCTGCAACCAATCCCTCATGAATATCCAAGGGATGACTATATATATGTGGCTAGTTGTACTGACTTTCCACTTAAAGGTAGCAATGCACATTTTCTTTACCATTACAGGCCTTTAAGTAAACAAGTTATTTAAGTAAGACAAAGTAAATAATAGAGCAGATGATATTCAGTGATTGCAGGTATCATGAATGCCCACAATTTGAGATGCACTCTATTCATGATGCTCCCTGGAAGAGGTGAGTAATAGATAGTTTTTTTTGAAGGAAGGGATAGCCATGGATTGTTAGGAAAGAAAGGTAAAACTGCTTAGGAGAATGAGGTCACAAGAAGTTGGCCAGACATCTGTGAGGCCAGGACAGGAGTGAAGGAAGCAGAGGAGAGACACTCAAGGGGGACTCTGTGTGTTGACAGCTGAAGGTCCAGGGCTTGGTGCCAGGATAGTGGGAGACAATTTTCATTTTCAGATTGTGAGGCAGAAGGTAACTCCAAGTGAAGCAGAGCTCAAATAGGTGTGGCTCATAGGGGAGGCTGAGAGTGGCACAGGCCTGATTCTGAAGATGTTGTCACGACTGGACAGCAGAGACAGGTGACAATGGGGAAAGCCAGCTGGGCAGCACGAGGCTGGGGCAGAAAGAGGCATTTCGGAGATCTGCTCGATTCTGTTGCAAGGGACCCCTCAGGTTTATAACGCTTTCCAGTTCCTAAGGGAGAATCCCGGCTGCATAACGACCTGTTTTCCCATCTTGTCTTCCTCACGTGCCCTTTCCTTCCTCCGTCCTCCTCCCCCTTCCATTTTTTTATTTAATGAAAAAAGTACAAACCGACCACATACACATAAAATGATCATCCACGTACTCATCTCTCAGAATTGATTGTTAGCATGTAAGGTTATTTGATTTATTTATTTTAATCAAAGAAATAAAACTTTACAGAAAACGTTAAAATCTTTTTTATTTTTTGCTCCCTCTTCTGTCGTATCTTTTTCTCCCCAAAAGTTATTGTTATCAGGAATTGAGGGTGTATTCCTATTTTCATTCTATTACACACTCATAGATGTGTCCATGACCATCATATTCTTCTGCATTTTCTTTCTTTTTTAAAAAATGTACATTAATAGCTTATATTTATTATGGAAAAACTTGCTTTTCCAACCCAATATTATATTTTCTTAAGATTGCTCTGTGTTGATATACAGAAATCTAGCTCATTCTTTTTAGTAAAATATAGTATTCTATTGTATGAATATAACTCGTGCTAACCATTGCGGTGGAAGCTCCACTAGTGCACGCAGTTTTCTATAGTTTTTCATTGCTGTATCCGCAACCCCAGAAGAGTGCAAGACCACATAGAGCAGTTGCTCATTGAATGTTTGTCAAATGTATGAATCAATGTACCCATTCATTTCACTACTAATGGACATTAAGGCTGATGCCAATTTTCTACAAACTTTTACAAGATTTCCTGGGAACATACGTGAGAGTCTCTACCTAGAAATGTATGTAGTGTGGTGAGAGTTTTTGTGCTTTAAGTTTTACTAGATCCCCTGAAATACTGTGTGACTTCTCAGTGGCTCAGCGTGGCACACACTGGGGTTCACTGATGTGGCCAAGGAATTGGTTTTCACATGGCCACTGATGATGGGGTCCTGCTTCCTGTTGCTCATAACCTAAGGCTCCTGGCTCCCCTCTCACAGCTCTGTACAATGCTTCGTCTTTTCTTTAAAACGTAATATACATTTAAAAAAAATTGATAAGCCTTTTTCAGAAAGAAGGGGTTGAATTATTCCAAGTAACAAGATAATGCTAAGTAAGTAAAAGGGTAAACAGATTCATAACTAGGGACGTGAGTATCTTTGGGCTGATGCTGCAGCTCTCGTGCTTTAAAGCACAGCCACTTTCTACACAATGTGTGAGGTTTGACAACAAGCTCCTGGTGGATTTCGCCCTATAGCACCATGTCAGTAGTTCCACTGGACAAACGTCTTTGTGCGTTACTGCGGTCAAGCAATATCATGCTTCATTAATTACACGAGCTGCAGTTTAATAGCCTTGCAGATACACTGGGATTTTATTTCATTTTGTCTCGGCCTACCTCACAGGCAAATATAAATGAAATAAAGTATTTGAAAAAGCATAAACACTTGAGTGAAATATTTATATTTATTTTTCATTGCAAAGTACCTCTGAATGGGTTTTGTAACCTTTGAAAAAATGAAACACACACACACACACACACACACACACACACACACACACACACACACACACACACACACACACACACACACACACACACACACACACGACATTAAATCTCTGCACAGATTTTCAGATTCTGAGACTTCAGCTGAAAGCAATTACAGAGCGTATAAGGGAACATTATCGTTGCAGAGTCCGGGCGTGGAGCTGAGGCTTGGCATTTAGTGTCTGCTCCAGCCTCTCCGCTGCGTGGAGAGCACTCAGCACCCCCTGCTGCTCAGACCGAGGCTCAGCAGCCTGGCCTGGAGGGCTCCTATTCACACATATGAGGAGTGCAAAACAGGGGGGTGGAAAAAGCTCTTGCAGATGAAGTAGTGAATTCCTGTGGAACCTGCATTTCCTTAGTACTCCTCCATTAATGACACATGGTTTTTGCTTTATAAATCTATGAGCAATTCCTATCTTAAGTCTTCTTGGGCTTCAATAGAAACTAGCAATAAGCAAAATTCTGTTTTTCAATAGTACTGTCAAATGACTTCTCAACTTAAAGTGGGCACAGTGATTTTTTTTTCTTGAGCTCAAGAAATTAATATTGTTTTTTTATACAACCATCTAATGAATTTTCTTCTAGAATATTGAGATAAAATTACTCCCAGGATTAAGTGTTGGTCCTTTCTGTCATGCACTGTATGTCATGGCATATTATTTGGAATCTTAACTTTCCATTTTTTTTCTAATAATTTAATATAGTCAATGAATCAAACGTGAGTTGTAGTGACTTCCATGTCTATGTAAAAGACTAATTATTTTGAAAACCTTTCAGGTATAAGGAACCTAGACATGCTGCAGAAATATAAATGAACAGAAATATAAATGACATCCATTTAAATGAACAGCAGGGTTCTCAAGTAAGGAAAATCCTTAGGGCTTTATAAATGAAGAGAGGGTAAACACCTGAGAGCAAAGATTTCATTGATGCTATAGATTCCCAGAGACATTTGCTCTTCCAAATAAAACAAGTTTTAACAACAATGAGGAAAGAGAAGTTTTTAGTTCTACACAAGTCAAAGAGACCTCTGCAGAAGGCTACAACCTCACCAAAAGATTAGACCTGAAGGAAACAATGGCAACAAAAAAAACAGTTGGCAAATTAGCAAATATCCTTGCTTGCTCCAGTCTGAGCTTTGAGTAGAGAATATGTCTAACCACATAATCTTGGCCTTGCTCAGGTTTGGGGTTTGAATTTATACCATCTGCAGGGTTCAAGAAACCTCACTCCAGAAATTAACATATACTGATCCAGTTTCATAGCAGCTGGCAGAACCAAAGACAAATGTAAGCCCCGTGAACACATTATGGAATAATTTATCATAAGAAAGAGTCAGAAGAAGCAATAGAGCCTTCAAATAATGGAATAACTGGATATAGATTGCACAATAAGTATTCAAAATGTTTGCAGAACTATACAATTGAATCGAAAATAAGAGAAAGATTATAACAAAAAAGACAGACAAATTAGATAAAGAATAAAATTAAAAATGCAGAAATGAAAACTATAACCCTTGATATAAATAATTAGATTAGACACGGTTGGGAAAAATTAGTGAACAGGAAAATAAATCTAAAGAAATTACCCAGAATATTGTCTAGAGAGAAAAAGAAACATAAATATGAAAGAGAGCTTAAGAGACTTGGAGGAGAGGTGGAGGAAATCTATATGGCTAATGACAGTTCCAGAAGAAGGAAGTAGAAAAATGGCAGAGAAGCAATATTTGGAGAAAGATTTTGAAAATTTCCGAGAATGGATAAGAACTGAGAGAGCTGGCTGTTAGCAGATGCTCCCCAAGAGTGTACTTCGGGAGAGGAAACTACTCAAGAAGGAAAGGAGAGCTAAGAAACTGGCATGCACGGTGACCCTAAACAAATCATGACTGTGTAAAATGATCATCCTAAGAATGACGAATATGGTAGATATAAAATACTAGATGGACCTAGAACACTGGGCAGCAGTAGCCTTCACGCTCGAGGGAGGTCACAGGAGGTGGGGTACTGTGAAGTCCCATGTTACTCAGTGTGAGGTGAGTCAGCAGCATTACGCTTGTGCCTGAAGGAGAGCAGGCTGGCCAGCTTAGTTGGTTAGAGCACAGCCTTGTAACACCAAGGTCACCATTTCAGATCCCCAAACCAGCCAGCCACACACACACACACACACACACACACACACACACACAATTAATTAAAACATAAAAAAAAAAGAATGTCTAGTGCTTGTATAGTACTGATCCGCAAATTCCACTTCACCCATGATTTAACCTGGCAGGCATCTATTTACTATTTGAAAAACCAGACCTTGTGCTTTACAGTTTACATAAGCCTCTCCTGGTCATTACTTTATTTAATCTTCACAGCAAAAGCATGGGAATTAAGGCCATTTTAAGATTCCTCTCCTCCATTGATTTGTCAGGCTGGATTTTTTAAAAAATATTTAATAAAAACTCTAAGATTGTCAACTTTACATCTTGAAAAGTATGTCCACTTCTGTTAGAACCTATCACACTACATGTGAACCCAAATGAGGCACTGCGAGGAGATGGGTGCATTCATCGCTGCAGAGTAAGCCAGTCTGGCTTTTATTGTTTCATTCCCTATACTTTCTCCCCTCATTCTCCCACCTACTAATTGTTTACAGATTCCATGTAGAACAGATCCATTTTACATTGGCTTTTATTAGCAATTCTCCCAGTAAATAGAGAGTACAGTGAAACCATCCTGTGCCATTCAGAAACTGGTGGAATATGGTAAGTTTACCCTTTTCTTCAATGTACGGCAAAATTTGTTTAATAAAAGTAGGATATTCCCACATAAAAGATGAATAAAAATCCCCAGTGTTTCAAGATAACTTGCCCTTTTCTTGAGAGTACAAAAGGGTTTTTTTCCCATGTATATTTTACTCATTTTGATATCTTCTGATAAATTATTCTCATGTCATGCTGAGAAAACTTCAACTTGTCATTTGAGCAAAGATATAATAAAGTCATTATAAATGTCTAGCACTGAAGCCATCTTTCTTTCATTTTTTGATATTAAATTTTAATTAGAGGATATCCTTTTAAGTAACCAGTATTTTATGGAGAGCAATAGCAAAAATGAGGGCCATAAAAAAAAGCTATGTTATAAAAAAGGCATCTGACTAGTGGGCACCACTTCTTTCTGGTATGTTCTAAAGATACCCATCATATTTAGCAAATACCACAATGGATTATATAAAAGGAATGCTGAATTTCCATCACAGTTCTTTTAGTATGAATATTGCCCAGGCACATTTACTAAATTCTGTGTTAAATTTTCCAAAATCACTTTAACACTATGAACCAAGTGGACAGGATCTCACCATCAAAACCACAGTTGAAGTGCAATGGAAATCTCGGTTCAACTGACTCAGGTTAATGAAAGGAGTGATCAAGGCTTCCTGAACTCTTGTTCCAGAAAGAAGATATAACCTGTTACTATCACTGGAAGGATAAGTACTCCCCAAAATCTTCATGGACATTGGCCAACTTTTTTCCCTGCACTATTTTCTATATAATGACTACCATACAGTTACCACAATGTTCATGCATTATGTAAAAGAAAACTTGAGAACAGAGATTTTGAAAGGATGTGGAACTGAGAGAACAGGGTGCACATGAGGAGAAGAGGAACACATGAGCAGGAGCGTGTTGTATGAGAAGGAAGGCTGTGCAGCCAGAGGTGGAAGTCTGCGTGTTTCTTCTCTTGGGATCATTAGCAGGTATCACTGAGAGTGAACCTCATTGGTCACCTGTTCACCATTGACCCCCGCATTCCCTTTCAAAGTCTTGGAGAGGTTGGGGTGTGTGTGTGTGTGGAGGAGAGGGACAGACCAAGGGAGTCCCGGTTTAGTTTTGCCTAATCAAGTCTCCCTTTACTCTTGCCGGGTGTCAGGGCACTGGTATTCAGACCTGCTCTTCAGCTGAGTGAGCCTACTCTCAACATTCAGCAGAACTAATTTTTTGTTCTTTTTTCTGTACTTCACAGGTGTAAAAAACTTGGAGTCTATCAGTCAGCATTAGACAGCAACAATTTTAGATGGATCTATAATAGCCAACCAAGAGGTGACAATCTCCCTCTTCAAATAGGAGTAATTCATGGTGAGAAATTGGGAGGTCTTTGAGTAGATGGTGGCCAGTGCAACTGACTTCGGGTTCTGCCTTTTGCTTCATTTTCCCAATACGGCATCTGCATTATTTTTCCAGGGCTGCCATAACAAAGTACCGTGAACTGGTGGTTTAAACAAGAGTGATTTTTTCTCTCACATTTCTAGAGGCCGGAAGCCTGAAATCAAATCATTGGCAGAGCCATACTCCCCACAAAGCCTCTAGGGAAAGATCCTTCCTCATTTCCTCCATCTTCTGGTAGCCCTGGGCATTCCTTGGCTTGTGGCAGCGTAACTCTGATCTCTACCTCTGTCTTCACATGGCCGTGTTTCCTGTGTCTGTTTCTGTGTTTAAACTTCCCTCTTCTCATAAGGACACCAGTGATACTGGATTAAGGGCCCACCATACTCCAGTGTGACTTCATCTTAATTTAATTTATTACATCTGCAATGACCCTATTTCTAAGTAAGGTCATGTTCTGAGCTACTGCAGGGGCAGGGCTTCAACATATCAATTTGGGGTACACAATTGAACCTACAACAGCATCTTAAAGCAGCTCATCTCCTGCCCATCTTGGGTAGAAACAAGCTTAAAATAAGGGCAAGGAAACTATACCTATAGTTTACAAAAGTGGGAGGTGGAGGGAGACTTTCTCCCAGGAAAAAAGCTTTATTATGAAAAAAAAATTCAAGGTATATAACATTTCATATGAGACAAGGTAGATAGCATGAAATCACTGTACTCCTGAACCCCTCCATGGACCTCCAGTCACACCAGCAGCCGCTGCCATGTAGACAAGGCTTATAAACACACGTGTGAGCTATTTCCTTACCATGGGCAGACCTTGTGGCTGTTAGAATGAGGAGCAATGTTTATTTTACTCATTCGATAAGCTTTGGATAAGAAGCCAATTCTATCTTTAAAAGCCTATGAGTGCATAAGCATAAAATAAAGAAAACTTTAGGGAGGCTCGAGGTTTTGCACATTTTACCCACCCTCCTCTTCAGAATAAGAATGCCCTAGTTCTCAGCACAAATTACAAGCAAAGAGTATAGATCACTGAGAAGATGAAAGAACCCTCAACTGAGTTTAATCAAATAAAATAATGTGCTTGAAAGTAATTGAAAAGCACACCCATAAAGTATTCTAATGTTTCTTTCTTTTGGCAAAAACACTTATTTTTGTCAGTTTTATAGCATGATTTAGCTCTCTTTCCAGTGTTTGTGTTCATGTGTACCACGTCAACCATGGGACATCCCCAGACTGCAGGCTCCTTATGAGCTGGTGCATGCTGGCACCCCTGACAGTGCCCCATGTAGTATGAGGCATGTTCATTCCACAATACTTGCTTACTAACAATGTCTACAGAAGTGTATCACTCCATTTATTTTATTGGAAATACCTCATTGAAAAATCTGAAGAACTGTCAATTCCAAAATGTCATTTTGAGTATGGTATGTCAATACAATTTGCATATTCTAGGAGTGAGCATGAGACTCTGGGTCACTTCAGGTGAGAGGAAAGTTGACCAGTCTCTTTGTTCTTCCCCTCTGAGGGGGAAGCAGATGTGCAAAGGAGGATGGAGACTGGGCTGTGGGAACTAACACCTACTCCACAGCCACCCCAGGCTGGGTCTTCATAGGATAGTTGCCTTTATCAGTATTGTTGGAGTGAGCAGGACTGAAGCCATGCTGGGACCTAAGACCACAAGGGGCATACGCAAATTTTAAAGGGGAACAGTTTTTTCTTGGCATGCATTTCTCTGAGTTTCCTCTTTTCCCATGGTTACTTGATATTCTGACCCTTGGTTACGTGGCAAGATGACACTATTTACATGAATGCAAAGTCCCTTTTCAGCCAGCCTGAAGCTGCAGACTTGCAGACCCTGCAAAGCCAAGGTAGTCATCAATAAAGCTATGCTGATTTCACCCCTCCAGCAGGATCATGAGATAACAGGAGGGACAAGAGCAGAAACCAGACGGAGTCCTAGTGAGACTTTGCACCTGAGACCTTTCATGAAGCCCATATGGCTCACATCTCCCTCCTTCCTGCCCTTCATTTCCCACCTTCCATTCCTTCATCCCCTTCCTTAAAAACCTGTCAGTAAGCCTGAGTCTCTGAGATGGCTTTAGCCTGGCCTTTCTCCTTCAGGTTTAATGGAGAGATGGGTTAGCCCAACATTGCTCCTTAGGTCACTGGTATTCCTGAATAAAAGCTGACTTCCATTTCCATCAACATTTGATTTTTGAGTAGTTTGTTTTTGAAAAGACGCAGGTAACCAGACCTGTGAGCCCTATAACCATCTTTTCAAAAGTACTTTCTCATTCCTTTCATTATCTCCATAGTTATTCTGCATATCCTAATCAAATATCTAATACATTTCTTGAATCTCATATTTAAACATTGAATATAGGAGAGGAATTCCTGATTTGTAATTCTCATTACTTCCTGAACAGGTAATCTTACTAATACTATAAAAAATCAATACCTGTAAATGATAGTTATATATATTTATCAAGATTCTAAAAGTCATTTACCATCCTAGTGTGTATTAAAAAGAAACAATGCTGATAAATACTTGGAAAAATCAAACATCAACTAAAAAACCCTTAGATGATCACATCAGAGGTTCATCTGTAGGCTATACTCTTACTAAAATGAGGTATATTTGTAAAGTTATAGGATAAGAGCAGGTAACAAAATCAAAGTCCTTTAAAGCATTAACTTACAACTATTTTTAAGCAATGCTGGGCAAAAAATATAAAGCCAGAGGCATAACACAACCTGACTTCAAATTATACCACAAAGCTATAATAACAAAAACAGCATGGCACCAGCATAAAAACAGACATACAGACCAATGGAACAGAATAGAGAACTCAGAAATCAACACAGCCAGCTGGTATTTGACAAAGGCAACAAGAACATACATTGGGGAAAAGATGGCCTCTTTAATAATAAATGGTGTTGGGAAAACTTGACATCCATATACAGAAGAATGAAACTACACCCATACCTCTCACCATATACCAAAATCATCTCAAAATGCCTTAAAGACTTAAGTATAAGACCTAAAACTATAAAACTACTAAAAAACCATAGGGGAGACACTTCAGGAAGTAAGATTGGGCAAAGACTTCATGAATAAGACCCCAAAAGAACACGAAGCAAAATAAAAATAAAATAAATTGATTACATCAAATTAAAAAGCTTTTGCACAGCAATGAAAACAATCTACAGAGTGAAAAAACAACCTACATAATGGGAGAAAATATTTGCAAATTATACATCTGACAAGAGATTAATATCCAGAATATACAAAGAACTCAAACAACTTAACCCAATGGAAATCATCATGTCAAAGGGATACTTGCACTCCCATGTTCACTGCAGCTCTATTTACAATAGCCAAGATATGGAACCAACTTAAATGTCCATCGACGGATGACTGGATACAGAAAATTTGGTATATCTACACAATGGAGTAATCTCAGCCATAAAAAAAGAATGAAATTCTGCCATTTGCAGCAACATTGATGAGCCTGGAGAAAATTATGTTCAGTTAGATAAGCCAGGCACAGAAAGAGAAATACCACATGTTCTCACTCATAGGAGCAAAGGAAGGAAGGAAGGAAGGAAAGAAGGAAGGAAGGAAGGAAGGAAGGAAGGAAGGAAGGAAGGAAGGAAGGAAGGAAGGAAGGAAGGAAGGAAGGAGAGAAGGAAGGAAGGAAGACCACAATAATACATTGAACTTTCAGAAAGAGAGAACAGACCTATGGTTACAAGAGGTGGAAAATGGGGAGGGAGATGGGTTATGGAGAAATTGGTAAGGAACACAAAGAATAATTATAATTTGTAGTAATGAACATGCAAATAATATTGATTTGATTATCACATATTGTACACAAATACTGATAGTCAACTCTGTTCCCCATAAATATGTACAATCATGTTTCAATTAAAAAATACAAGTTAATAAAAAAATTTTAAAACTAACCAATGAAACAGAAATAACAATCACATGCATTTATTACAAGTATCTCTCAAGGTCACAAAAAAGGGCAGAACACAAGTTTTGATAACACCTGATGGGAATGTGTTCTGCGTCTGCGACACAAAAGGACAAGAAAGCCACCACGTACAGGACAGCAAAACACTGAGCTCCTTCCCCTGATCCCACCGGACTCTAAGAGACAGAATTGAAGAGATGCTTCCTGCAAAGAACACAACAAGGTCATGGTGAATATAACCTCAGAAACAATGTTTATGACTCAATGAGATTTTTAAACACGTGACACCAGTGAATAAGCAAAGCCCATACACAATAAGCCCTGCCAGCAGCTTCTGTTCTCAAGATAGCATTGACCTTCAGCAGGCTGTTAGGTCAATATTTAATAATGAAAAAGTTATTTAAAAAAACATAAACATTCAAAAGATATGATAAAATCCACAACCCTAACCAAAAACCAAGCATTAAAAATAAACAAAAACACATGAGATGATAAATATGTACAGAATTGATTACTGCACGTTAGATAGTGCTCAAACTTTGCTTTTTACGTTAAAAGTAAGACCACATTTAATGCACACTGCTCCAAAGTCACGGTCCTCTAATGCTGACTTCAGAATGAGAACATAGAGTCCACTTAAATGAAAGGTTTAGAATGCCCTCAAATCTAAAGAGTGTAAACTCAAAGAAACACTGCCTGGAGAATGTACTGACTTCTTAATCTCTCCCACTCCTGCAAGCCACACCCAAGGAATCTAGTATATTCCCCTCATCAGGACCTAAGAATCTCTTAGGACCCATCGGGGATGGAGCAGCACTCAATCCATATTCGTTCCTCAAAAAAGGAAAAGATGGAAGAATTCCCATCAAGAAGGAAGGAATTCAAGCATGAAGAGAGATATTCCCAGAAGCTCATATTTTATAGAAGAAGAAAAATACAAAGAAAATTCTAGCTTGAAAATCGCTTCATTAAATTTTCATGCTAGAATTTTCTTTTTGTTTTTCAATTTATAAGCATATATTTAAAATAAAATCAAGGTATATAAAAAATGTGTATTTGCATTTTATGAGACTTTTAAATTACATTTTTTTCTGACCATAAATGTAAGCACAGTGTGAAAAATCTGATAAAGAAACTCTAAAGAATAAATAAAATATAAATCCCTCATAATTTCATTACCAAGCACTAATAGCTGCCTGCTAAAGCTGACCACTATTAACAGTTTTGCATGTTTCTTTCTATACTTTTTTCTACATATGTATGTATACGTATGTAGATATTAAGATTATATTCAGTTTATTTTTCTTGATATTTTTATTAGATGTGTGTACTCAACGGATATTGTATGAATGCTGCTAAATCATGAGTCATCTCCTTTCATTAGAGTGTTTTAATACATTATTTTAATACTGTGTAATAATCCATTGGGTGGATATGCAATAATCTAATTAACCTATCTACTCTTGGGTGCTTATAGAGATTTTTTACCATTATAATTAAAATATCATAAAATTTTCCATATAAATCTCTACTAGCATATCTAATTATTTCCTTGATATAGTTCCCTAAAGTAAAGTTTCTGGGGTCAAACCTATACTTTTAATTTTACAAAAAGACATTAAATTGATGAGTTGTTGGAATAGTTAAGGAATAATTCTACAGTATAGTTGAGTGGTTTAATGCAATGGAAATCTGCTTAGGGTCTAAATATAGCAGCAAATTCACACTACTTACTTCCCCCAGAATGTTTATGAACATAATGGGAGATAAAGAGGGGAGCAATGGTCTTTATGGATTACCATGTTCCAGACATTTTACGTGCTAACTCATTTAATCCCCCCAGTACTCTTATGAGTTGGATGAGGGATCTGAGGTTCAGCAAGGTCATATAATTTGACCTTGGTCAAAGGTCAGCAAGGTCAACTCCCAATGCCACACTCTTTCCACTACATCAGACCGGATAGCTTTTATACATTTAAGAGGCAAAATGGTAGAGAGTGGACATCACTGTCCCATAGGCTGTCAGCTCCCTGTACACACATGCATCTTACTGCATCCTGACCACTGCTGGAGCCCTGGCAGCAAGGGGGTGTCTGAGATGGTGGCTGCTTGCTTCTGCATCTTCAGCCCAGGCAGGCAGACCAGAGGGAGGTAGGAATGCAATGCAGGGTCATCCAACCCCACTCTGGGACAGAAATGTTTCCAGAACAGTGAGAGAACAGACCAGGACAGAGCTGCCCCTTTCCAGAGGAGGAGAGGATGGGAGAGCTTCTATCTTGTCCTGAATTTTTGAAAAATGGACAAATTTAACACAAGGATAGGGGAAAGGTGGGTTTTTGACACTGAGAAGTGTAGAACCAAAGACACACAGGCTCAAACTTGGTCTCTTTTGTGTGTAATTGGGGAGTACAAGGAAGGATTAGGATGGAGAGACAGGCAGTCCTAGATAGGAGAGGGGTTTAAAAATTAGTAAATTCCAGAATCTTCAATGTATATTAAATATTTCCCAGGGTAGAATTAAGTAATTTTTACATGGTTAATTTGGGTGGTCAAACAATGCCTATTATTATAGTTAATACAAATATACTGGGTCCAGTTAGTTTAATTTGCCAAAAGATTTGCAAGATTTTTATGAAAACTCTAACTCCAATAAGAAACGATAATATATTATATTTGAACTTCCTTCTCCCTTTCCTTTTTTGGCTGGTTCCAAAAATAATTTGATGTGGCTCCATATTTTTAACTTGAGAAGAGGCTTGTTGAGATATTCTTTTTAATTTTATTTTAAATTTTATTTTAATGAAAAAAATGAAAGATTTTAAGAAAGACAAGTAATTTCTCTCTTCAAAGGTCAGTCCTAGTTTTACTTTCCTTCTGGATTTTATTTATGATCAAAAATTTCAGTCTCTTTTGTGCAGTTTTAAAATGAAGCAATTTTTTTCTACCTGGAAATTGTAACCTTTTCCTCTATCTTAGGCTGCAAGGGTTGAGAGCAATTTGTGAGTTCATTTTTTATCACCACTGAAATTAGTTACAATTGTCTTAAGAATACAACCTGGACTTGTTGAGTAGATTCCATAGTTGCCTCTGCAAGAAATTTATCTTTGCTTTCTTTCTTTTTTTCTTAAATCACAAAACTTAAAAAAAAATTCAGGAACATTGAGACCTTGCCATTAGTTTTGTTTTCTCTTTGTATTAACAAATACAAAGAAAAGGGACTTTACAGCAATTTTATGAAAGAATCACTCTCTATGGAAAAAAATTCCATTAAAGATTCTGTGTGTTTGCTGTTCATTATTGTATTTCATTTCATTTGGCTTCATTTTAGTTTTTGCTCTTGGGACCTCTTGGGGAGTGGATGGGGTGGGGTGATATTAGCATTTACAGTGTGACTTTGTGGCCTGATCATTTGCCCAGCCTTATTAAAATCCCTTGAAATCACTGCCTGACTCCCTCAGCCATCAATTCAGAATGTGAGTCTGAGTCCCAGCACTCTCTGAAGCTCCTTCCCAGCATTAGTGCAGGGAAAGCTGCCTCTCTGAGCCTGTGCATGTGTAAATGCCCCTCATCAGGGCTTCTAACTCCAGGGCATTCACTGAGATCTATAGCAGCACTGACAGTATTAACTTCCCCAACTCAAGTGACATTTATGACTTTACATTTTAACTTAGATTTTATTTTAGTGTTCATTGCTACCACACTTCACCAAGAGATCACTCTAATTCAAATTCCAAAATATGTATTTATTTCACAAAAATACATTAAAAGGGTATTTTAATGGCAAACAATAGTGCAACAAAATTTCACTGAATACCAACCATGATCAATACTAGATAACAGGGATTCTTCACAATCTTGCCAACTTTCCACAAAAATTCTAACATTAAGAATTGGCTAAATTTAGTTATATCAAATTTTGCACCCAGTAATACCCAGTATAACAAGGATGGTTTCCAAAACCAAGAATGTTATTGACTTGTTGTGGTAGTTTCATTTGAGTGATGATGGGGACACCAGGTGAAAAATAAACCGGGCAAGAGCAACTTACATTCCACATGCATTGGATGGTCTAGAGCTGGCTGCCTATCATGAGCAAGATGCTTACCTTCAAATGGCCATGGCCCTAGCCTGTGAGGAAAACACTGGTGGATGAAGGCCCCTAAGTGCTGCTGCTGCTGCTACTACTGACACTTCTATTACTACTACCACTAGAGCTGCTGGAACTACTACTACTACAACTACTGCCACTACTACTGTTGCCACTACTACTACCACTACTACTGCCACAATCACTACTGCTGCCACTATAACTAACAACACTACTACTACCACCACCACCACTACTATCACTACTACTACTACCACCACCACTACTGTTGCCACTGTTACTACTACTACCACCAGTACTACCATCACCACTACTGCTACCACTACTACCATCAACACTACTACTGCTGCTGGCACTACTAGTACTGAAGCAGGATAGATCAGGGACTCGCCCCAGGGAGGCTGCTCAAGCTAACGCCAACTAGCAGCAGCTAAGCCACCCTGTCAATCAGCTCACCCTTCTTCAGAGCTCTGTGGTTTCCTGAGCAGGACACAAAACCACAACCACCAAAAAAACTACCAAAAAGACCCCCAAAAGAAAACAAAAACAAAAACAAAAACGTTTTTTTCTAGAATAGAGCTTACACTTACAAGAACACTAAAACCTCCTTTTTCTCCCCCCTTTTCCTGAATATTCCTCCCCTTAGTTAAGGTAGAGAACCCCCCCATCTCAGAACAACATATAAAACCTTCCCTAAGAATTCCTGGGGTGCTGCTCACTCACAAGGGTGCCTGCACACTCTTCTGTGTGTACTTTTGCTTTGCCATAAACTTTGAGTGTGAATGTGACACTGCTGTGTGGACTTGGAGTTATTGTGGGTTCCTGACAGGATTCTTCCCTTGGGAAATCCAAAGACCTGCATCATCACTACTGCTGCCACTGCTACTATCAATATAACTATTATCACTACTACTGCTGCCACTACACTGCCACTACTATCACTACTACCAATACTAGCACTACTACTACTGCTACCACAACTACTACCACCACTAGTTCTGCTATTACTTGTTGATCGAAATTAAGGCTGTCAAGGCAGAAATAATTTTATAAAGCTTATTGGGAGCTAAATGTGAGAATTGACCTGGGAAACACCATCTGACACAGAGTCGGAGAAGTGCTCTAGAAGTTTATTACAAATAGCAAAGACGTTATTATAGACAGAAAAGCTGAAGAAAGGAGAAACAAAGAACAAAAAGCAGATTGGTCATTTCAAAGTTACTTTCCTTGTAAGGTGGAGACGGAGACAGAATAATAGGAAAATGACTGACAAGTTAACATCAGTTACTTCAGGCTACCTCCTTCTGTAAGGATCAAAGCAGAAGAAACTTCATTATCATACTATTGAAGATTTAAGTTGGCTGCTACCTCTTTCTCTTGACCACAACCTAAGTGATGTGGAACTTGGCAGGGGTGACTCCATTTTGATTTTTAGTGGATTGTTTTGAGGCCTTGTGCAGGAATTTAGTACAGAACAATGGATTTTGATCATTTTTATTTTATGTACACTACAAGCAGGGGCAGCATTAGCAACTTATGCTTTTATAACAAGTTCTACCCTCCATGGAAAATGTCAAAGTAGTGAAGAAGGCAAAAAGTATCTTACTATCATTTTGAAAGTATTTTTAACGTTGCAAACCCTTAAACAGTCTTGGAGACCATCAGGGGTGCAGGCACCAGCCATTGAGAAGTGATACTCTTTGGCATTATGATTCCAAATGTGCAATGGGATAATAACATATTTAGCAGAGGATGTAGGTGAGTGGACATGATGGCATTCTCACAGCTACATTCCCACCAGAGTCAGGGAAAAAGAAACAAGTCTAGCACATGCCCAGGGCTGTGCCTTCCAAACTTGCCCATCTCCACCTCTGGAGCCTGTAGACCTGGCGCCCCACCATGGGTCATTTCTGCTAACTCTCCTTGCTCTCTCTACAGAGAGGCCCAGCCTTGCTAGCTGTATTCTGCACCAACAGAGCAGGGCAGCACTGGAAAATAGTCAAATGTTTCACCTTTAAAACCCTCTGTGTGGTTGACAGGAAACCTTTATGATTTCTAAATGATCATGTAAGTTTTGTTTTTTCTAAGACAGGTGGTATTTGATTCCTATGAAGGAGCTACAAGTTTCTAGCTCTCTCAAATTATTGTAAACCTCAGAGTAATGTAACAGCTAACTATAAATCATCTCTTCACATCACTTAAGAGACACAAGTAGAGAAAAGAATGTATTAAAAAATTTGAGAAAGTTTGGAAGACAGATTATGCCTGTTCCCCTTCCTTCTATCATGGCCCATTTAACTATCTGTCCATCTCTTCCCCTGCACATTGAAAGCAAGTTCTTCTATATCATGCCCACCATTGTATCATGCGTGTCAAGCACCACACCCGACATGACATGTTCTCATGAGAGGTACTAAATGATGCAGAATGGACATGATTATAAAAATTATCATTATGTATTTCCAGTAATCCTTTATAATACTAAAAAAAGAAAATGTATCAATGAATTAGCCTATTCCAATAGAGAATGTACATTCATATATTAACAAAAAATCAAAACAAGTTTTTAGAGTATAAATGGTTAGTAAACATATTTACTTTGTTTTTTCCTTCCAAATTTTATTTTATTTTGTCAGTATACAATGTGGTTGATTATTGTGGCCAGTTACTGAAACCTCCCTCCCTCCTCTCCCTCACCCCTCCCTCCCAACAATCTCCTTTCTGTTTGCTTGTCATATCAACTTCAAGGAATTGTGATTGTAGTGTCTTCTTCCCTCCCCCACCCTGGTTATTTTGTGTATTTATTTATTTATTTTTAGCTCCCACAAATAAGTGAGAACGTGATAGTTCTCTTTCTGTGCCTGACTTGTTTCACTTAATATAATTCTCTCTAGGTCCATCCATGTTGTTGCAAATGGCAGTATTTCATTCTTTTTTATAGCTGAGTAGTATTCCATTGTGTAGATATACCACATTTTCCGTATCCACTCATCCAATGATGGACATTTGGGCTGGTTCCAACTCTTAGCTATTATAAAGAGTGCTTCAATGAACATTGGGGAACAGGTATAACTTTGACCTGATGATTTCCATTCCTCTGGGTATATTCCCAGCAGTGGGATCGCTGGGTCATATGGTAGATCTATCTGCAGTTGTTTGAGGAACCTCCATGCCATTTTCCATAGGGACTGCACCATTTTGCAGTCCCACCAACAATGTATGAGAGTTCCTTTTTCTCCACAACCCTGCCAGCATTTATCATTCACAGTCTTTTGGATATTAGCCATCCTAACTGGGGTGAGATGGTATCTCAGTGTGCTTTTGATTTGCATTTCCTGAATGCTAAGTGATGTTGAGCATTTTTTCATATATCTGCTGGCCATTCATATATTTTCCTTTGAGAAATGCCTATTTAGCTCTTTTGCTTATTTTTTAATTGCGTTGTTTGTTTTTTTCTTGTAAAGTTGTTTCAGTTCCTTGTATATTATGGATATTAATCCTTTGTCAGATGTATATTTTGCAAATATTTTCTCCCACTCTGTTGATTCTCTTTTAACTCTGTTAATTGTTTCTTTTGCTGTACAGAAGCTTTTTAGTTTGATATAATCCCATTTCCTTATTTTTCCTTTGGTTGCCCGTGCTTTTGGGGTCATATTCATGAAGTCTGTGTCCAGTCCTACTTCCTGAAGTGTTTCTCCTATGTTTTCTTTAAGAGGTTTTATTGTTTTAGGGTGTATATTTAATTCTTAAATCCATTTTCAGTTGACTTTAGTTTATGGTGAAAGGTATGGGTCTAATTTCATTCTCCTGCATATTGATATCCAGTTATCCCAGCACCATTTGCTGAAAAGGCAGTGTATAGGCTTGGTGCCTTTGTCAAAGATCAGATGGCTGTAGGTGTGTGAGTTGATTTCTGGATTCTCTATTCTATTCTATTAATCAATGTGTCTGTTTTGATGCCAGTTCCATGCTGTTTTTGTTATTATTGCTTCGTAGTATAGTTTAAAGTCAGGTAGTGTTATACCTCCAGCTTTATATTTTTTTGCTCAGCATCGCTTTGGCTATGTGTGGTCTTTTGTTATTCCATATAAATGTCTGGATAGTTTTTTCCATTTCTGAGAAAAATGTCATTGGAATTTTGATGGGGATTGCAGTGAATTTGTATATTACTTTGGATAGTATGGATATTTTCACAATGTTGATTCTTCTAATCCAAGAGCATGGGATATCTTTCCATCCTCTTGTATCCTCTCTAATTTCTCTCAGCAGTGGTTTGTAGTTCTCATTATAGATATTTTTCACATCCTTGGTTAACTCAATTCCTAAGTATTTTTTTTTTTTGGTGGCTATTGTAAATGGGCAAGCTTTCTTGATTTCTCTTTCTGCATGTTCACTATTGGAGAATAGAAATGCTACTGATTTTTGTGTGTTGATTTTGTATCCTGCTACTGTGCTGAAATCATTTATCAACTCCAAGAATCTTTTTTGTAGAGGCTTTAGGCTGTTCAATATATAGGATCATGTCATCTGCAAACAGGGACAGTTTGACTTCATCTTTTCCAATCTGGATGCCCTTTATTTCCTTCTCTTCTCTGATTGCTCTGGCTAGTACTTCCAATACTATGTTGAATACGAGTGGTGAGAGTGGGCATCCTTGTCTAGTTCCTGTTCTTCTAGGAAAAGCTTTCCGCTTTTCCCCATTCAGGATGATATTGGCAGTGGGTTTATCATATATGTCTTTAATTATGTTGAGATAATTTCCATGTATACCTAACTTATAGAGGGTCTTTGTTGAGAATGAATGTTGAATTTTATCAAATGCTTTTTCAGCATCTATAGAGATGACCATATGGACCTTGTGTTTGATTTTATTAATATGGTGTATCACATTTATTGATTTGCATATGCTGAACCAACCTTACATCCCTGGGATGAATCCCACTTGACTGTGGTGAATAATTTTATGTATGTGTTGCTGTATTCTGTTAGCTAGTATTTTATTGAGGATTTTTGCATCTATATTCATGAAGGATATTGGCCTGTAGTTTTCTTTTTTAGTGGTATCTTTACCTGGTTTTGGTATCAGGTTGATGTTTGCTTCATAGAATGAGTTTGGGAGATTCGACTCTGTTTCAATCTTTTGGGATAATTTGTAAAGAATTGGTGTCAATTCCTCTTTGAATGTTTGGTAAAATTATGCTGTGAATCCATCTGGTCCTGGGCTTTTCTTTGTTGGGAGCCTTCTGATAATAGCTCAATCTCCTTTATTGTTATTGGTCTGTTCAGATTTTCAACATCTTCTTGGCTCAGTTTTGGGAGCATGTGTGTGTCCAGAAATTTATCCATTTCCTCCAGATTTTCAAATTTGTTGGTGTATAGTTGTTTATAGTAGTCTTGAATGATTCCTTGTATGTCAGATGTATCAGTTGTAATATCACCTTTTCATTTCTAATTTTTGTTATTTGGATCTTCCCTCTGCTTTTGTTAGTTACTCATGCTAATTGTTTGTCAATTTTATTTATTTTTTTATAAAAACAACTTTTTGATTCATTGATCTTTTGTATTGATTTTTGGGGTGCAATTTCATTAAGTTTGGGTTTAGTACCTGAAAAATAACTACCACTGCCATAAAAACCCAAGAAAAATCTAAACCGACTAGTATAATAAAAATGGCATCTATGAAGAGAAAACAAAAAAACAAAAAGGCTATCTACAACCCAAGGAACGAATAAATACAGAACACAAACAGTAAATCAGAAAGAAAGGGACAAAAGACACCTAAGACATCCAAACAATAATCAATAAAATGCTAGGATTAAATCAACACTTTTCAATAACAACTCTTAATGTAAAAGTGTTAAATTCCCTAATCAAAAGACACAGACTGGCTGACTGGATTAAAAAGGAGGACTGAACTATATGCTGCCTTCAAGAGACCCACCTCACCCATAAAGACTCATATAGACTAAGAGTAAAAGGATGGAAAAAGATTTACCATGCAAACAGAAATGAAAAACGAGCTGGAGTACCTATTCTTATGTCTGATAAAATAAACTTTAAACTAAAAAGCATAATGATAAAAGGATTGATCCATCAAGAAGACATAACAATCATAAATATATATGCACCCAATATTGGAGCAGCCAGATGTATAAAACAAACTCTATTAGACCTAAAGAAGGAAATAGACACTAATACCATAATAGCAGGGGACCTGAACACCCCACTGTCAATATTGGACAGATCATCTAGGCAAAGAATCAGCAGAGAAATGCAAGATCTAAACAAAATAACAGACCAATTAGACTTTGCAGATAGTTACAGAACATGCCATCCAACAACCTCAGAATATTCATGCTTCTCATTAGCACATGGATCATTCTCCAGGATAGATCACATATATATATATATATATATATATATATATATTTTTTTTTTTTTAATTGGGTAGTCACTTCACTTCTTTTTTTTTTTTTTTTTAATTTTATTTTGTCGATATACATTGTGGCTGATTATTGCTCCCCATCACCAAAACCTCCCTCCCTTCTCCCTCCCCCCTCCCCCCCAACAATGTCCTTTCTGTTTGCTTGTCGTATCAACTTCAAATAATTGTGGTTGTTATATCGTCTTCCCCCCCCAGTTTTTTTTTTTTTTTTTTTGTGTGTGTGTGTGTGTGTGTGAATTTATATATTAATTTTTAGCTCCCACCAATAAGTGAGAATATGTGGTATTTCTCTTTCTGTGCCTGACTTGTTTCACTTAATATAATTCTCTCAAGGTCCATCCATGTTGTTGCAAATGGGAGTATTTCATTCGTTTTTATAGCTGAGCAGTATTTCATTGTGTAGATGTACCACATTTTCCGTATCCACTCATCTGATGATGGGCATTTGGGCTGGTTCCAACTCTTGGCTATTGTAAAGAGTGCTGCGATACACATTGGGAAACAGGTATACCTTCGACTTGATGATTTCCATTCCTCTGGGTATATTCCCAACAGTGGGATAGCTGGGTCGTATGGTAGATCTATCTGCAATTGTTTGAGGAACCTCCATACCATTTTCCATAGAGGCTGCACCATTTTGCAGTCCCACCAACAATGTAGGAGAGTTCCTTTTACTCCGCAGCCTCGCCAGCATTTATCGTTCATAGTCTTTTGGATTTTAGCCATCCTAACTGGGGTTAGATGGTATCTCAATGTGGTTTTGATTTGCATTTCCCGGATGCTGAGTGATGTTGAGCATTTTTTCATATGTCTGTTGGCCATTTGGATATCTTCCTTAGAGAAATGCCTACTTAGCTCTTTTGCCCATTTTTTAATTGGGTTGCTTGTTTTCTTCTTGTAAAGTTGTTTGAGTTCCTTATATATTCTGGATATTAATCCTTTGTCAGATATATATTTTGCAAATATTTTCTCCCACTCTGTTCGTTGTCTTTTAACTCTTTTAATTGTTTCTATTGCTGTGCAGAAGCTTTTTAGTTTGATATAATCCCATTTGTTTATTTTTCCTTTGGTTGCCCGTGCTTTTGGGGTCGTATTCATTAAGTCTGTGCTCAGTCCTATTTCCTGAAGTGTTTCTCCTATGTTTTCTTTAAGAAGTTTTATTGTTTCTCCTATGTTTTCTTTAAGAAGTTTTATTGTTTCAGGGTGTATATTTAAATCCTTAATCCATTTTGAGTTGATTTTAGTATATGGCGAGAGGTATGGATCTAGTTTCATTCTCCTGCATATGGATATCCAGTTATCGCAGCACCATTTGCTGAAGAGGCAGTCCCTTCGCCACTGAATAGGCTTGGTGCCTTTGTCAAAGATCAGATGGCAGTAAGTGTGTGGGTTGATTTCTGGATTCTCTATTCTATTCCATTGGTCAGTGTGTCTGTTTTTATGCCAGTACCATACTGTTTTGGTTATTATAGCTTTGTAGTATAGCTTAAAGTCAGGTAGTGTTATGCCTCCAGCTTTATTTTTTTTGCTGAGCATTGCTTTGGCTATGCGTGGTCTTTTATTGTTCCATATAAATGTCTGGATAGTTTTTTCCATTTCTGAGAAAAATGTCTTGGGAATTTTGATGGGGATTGCATTGAATTTGTATATCACTTTGGGTAGTATGGACATTTTCACTATGTTGATTCTTCCAATCCAAGAGCATGGGATATCTTTCCATCTTGTATCCTCTCTAATTTCTCTCAGCAGTGGTTTGTACTTCTCATTGTAGAGATTTTTCACCTCCTTGGTAAACTCAATTCCTAAGTATTTTATTTTTTTGGTGGCTATTGTAAATGGGCAGGCTTTCTTGATTTCTCGTTCTGCATGTTCACTATTCGAGAAAAGAAATGCTACTGATTTTTGTGTGTTGATTTTGTATCCTGCTACTGTGCTGAAATCATTTATCAATTCCAACACTTTTTTTATAGAGGTTTTAGGCTGTTCGATATATAGGATCATGTCATCTGCAAACAGGGACAGTTTGACTTCATCTTTTCCAATCTGGATGCCCTTTATTTCCTTCTCTTCTCTGATTGCTCTGGCTAGTACTTCCAACACTATGTTGAATAGGAGTGGTGAGAGTGGGCATCCTTGTCTAGTTCCTGTTCTTAAAGGAAAAGCTTTCAGCTTTTCCCCATTCAG
This sequence comes from Cynocephalus volans, assembly GCF_027409185.1. NCBI lineage: Eukaryota > Metazoa > Chordata > Mammalia > Dermoptera > Cynocephalidae > Cynocephalus > Cynocephalus volans. Next base: position 187,037,714 of record NC_084460.1, read on the forward strand.
GATGATATTGGCAGTGGGTTTGGCATATATGGCTTTAATTATGTTGAGATACTTTCCCTCTATACCTAACTTATAGAGGGTCTTTGTCATGAATGAGTGCTGAACTTTATCAAATGCTTTTTCATCATCTATAGATATGATCATATGGTCCTTGTGTTTGAGTTTATTAATATGATGTATCACATTTATTGATTTGCGTATGTTGAACCAAGCTTGCATCCCTGGGATGAATCCCACTTGATCGTGATGAATAATTTTACGTATGTGTTGCTGTATTCTGTTTGCTAGTATTTTAGTGAGGATTTTTGCATCTATATTCATCAAGGATATTGGCCTGTAGTTTTCTTTTTTGGTTATATCTTTACCTGGTTTTGGTATCAGGATGATGTTTGCTTCATAGAATGAGTTTGGGAGATTTGCGTCCGTTTCAATCTTTTGGAATAGTTTGTAAAGAATCGGTGTCAATTCCTCTTTGAATGTTTGGTAAAATTCTGCTGTGAATCCATCTGGTCCTGGGCTTTTCTTTGTTAGGAGCCTTCTGATAACAGCTTCAATCTCCTTTATTGTTATTGGTCTGTTCAAATTTTCTACGTCTTCATGGTTCAGTTTTGGGAGCTTGTGTGTGTCCAGAAATTTATCCATTTCCTTCAGATTTTCAAATTTGTTGGCGTATAGTTGTTTATAGTAGTCTCGAATGATTCCTTGTATTTCAGATGAATCAGTTGTAATATTGCCTTTTTCATTTCTAATTTTTGTTATTTGAGTCTTCTCTCTTCTTTTTTTTGTTAGCCATGCTAATGGTTTGTCAATTTTATTTATCTTTTCAAAAAATCAACTTTTTGATTCATTGATCTTTTGAATTGTTTTTTGGTTTTCAATTTAATTCAGTTCTGCTCTCATCTTAATGATTTCTTTCCGTCTGCTAACTTTAGGTTTGGATTGTTCTTGTTTTTCTAGTTCTTTAAGGTGAAGTGTTAGGTTGTTCACTTGCCATCTTTCTATTCTTCTGAAGTGAGCGTTTAATGCAATAAATTTCCCCCTCAATACTGCTTTTGCAGTATCCCACAGGTTTTGGTATGATGTATCATTGTTTTCATTAGTTTCAATAAATTTTTTGATTTCCTGCTTGATTTCTTCTTGGACCCATATGTCATTAAGTAGAATGCTGTTTAATTTCCATGTGTTTGTATAGTTTCCAGAGTTTCATTTGTTATTAATTTCTAGTTTTAATCCATTGTGGTCTGAGAAAATACATGGGATAATTCCAATTTTTTTGAATTTGTTGAGACTTGATTTGTGACCTAATATGTGATCTATCCTGGAGAATGATCCATGTGCTGCTGAGAAGAATGAATATTCTGAGGTTGTTGGGTGGAATGTTCTGTAGATATCTGCCAATTCCAATTGGTCTAGAGTCTTGTTGAGATCTTGTGTTTCTCTACTGATTCTTTGCCTAGATGATCTATCTAATATTGACAGTGGGGTGTTCAGGTCCCCTGCTATTATGGTATTAGTGTCTATTTCCTTCTTTAGGTCTAATAGAGTTTGTTTTATAAATCTGGCTGCTCCAACATTGGGTGCGTACATATTTATCATTGTTATGTCTTCTTGATGGATCAGTCCTTTTATCATTAAGTAGTGTCCCTCATTGTCTCTTTTTATGGTTTTTAGTTTAAAGTCTATTTTGTCAGCTATAAGAATAGCTACTCCAGCTCGTTTTTCTTTTCTGTTTGCATGGTAAATCTTTTTCCATCCTTTCACTCTTAGTCTGTGTGAATCTTTATGGGTGAGGTGGGTCTCTTGTAGGCAGCATATAGTTGGGTCCTCCTTTTTGATCCAGTCAGCCAGTCTGTGTCTTTTGATTGGGGAATTTAAGCCTTTTACATTAAGAGTTGTTATTGAAAGGTGTTGATTTATTCCTAGCATTTTATTGGTTGTTTGGTTGTCTTAGGTGTCTTTTGTTCCTTGCTTTCTGATTTACTGTTTATTTTCTGTGTTTGTTGGTTCCTTAGGTTGTAGATAGTTTTTTTGTTAGCTTGTTTTCTCTTCATGAATGCCATTTTTATTATACTAGCGGGTTTAGATTTTTCTTGGGTTTTTATGGCAGTGGTAGTTATTTTTCAGGAACCAAACCCAGTACTCCCTTGAGGATTCCTTGTAAGGGTGGTCATGTGGTAGTGAACTCCCGCAGTTTTTGTTTGTCTGAGAAATATACTATTTGCCCCTCATTTTGGAAGGATAGCCTTGCAGGGTAGAGTATTCTTGGCTGGCAATCTTTGTCTTTTAGTATTTTGAAAATATCATCCCATTCCTTTCTAGCTTTTAGGGTTTGTGATGAAAAGTCTGATGTTAACCTGATTGGGGCTCCCTTATAGGTGATTTGACGCTTCTCTCTTGCAGCTTTTAAGATTCTCTCTTTGTCTCTGAGTTTTGCCAATTTGACTATGACATGTCTTGGAGAAGGTCTTTTTGGGTTGAATACATTTGGAGATCGTTGAGCTTCCTGGATCTGAAGATCTGTGATTTTTCCTATACCTGGGAAGTTTTCTGCCACTATTTTGTTGAATATGTTTTCAATGGAATCTCCATTTTCCTCCCCTTCTGGAATACCCGTGACTCGGATATTTGATTGCGTAAGGTTCTTCAATATCCTTGATTCTTTTTTCTTTCTTTTTGTCTGCTTGTGTTATTTCAAACAGCCCATCTTCAAGTTCAGAGGTTCTCTCTTCAACTTTGACAAGCCTGCTGGTTAAACTCTCCGTTGTGTTTTTTATTTCGTTGAATAACTTCTTCAGTTCAGCAAGTTCTGCTACATTTTTTTTCAGGACATTGATTTCCTTGTACATTTCCTCTTTCAGATCCTGTATACTTTTCCTCATTTCATCATGATGTCTAGCTGAGTTTTCTTGTATCTCATTCAGTTTCCTTAGAATTATCACTCGAAATTCCTTATCAGTTATTTCAAGGGCTTCTTGTTCTATAGGATCTAGAGTTTGAGATTTATTAACTTTTGGTGGTGTACTTTCTTGATTTTTTTGTATTTCTGGTATTTTTTTTTGGTGTTTATTCATTGTGGCAGGGGTTTCACAGTCCACCGGTTTGAGACTAATGACTAACTAGGATGTTGCTGTGGTTGCCAATTTCGTATGGCTCCCTTCGTGACTGCTCAGTTGGCCTCTAGTGCCTTGTGTGTGTGGTTGCCTCGGGTCTTGGGCTTCTCCGGGGAGCCACCTTTCTGGTCAGCTTGGACTCTGCTAGGCTGGTGGATCACGTACCACAGGGTGTGTGATCGCTGTTGAGCTTTCACTTCCTGTGCAGGACTTCTCCCTGTTCCGTGTGCTCTGGCCCATGCCGTTAGATCGTGCAGTGGCGACCCCACTGGGTGTGTGGTTTCTGTCGAGTCTCCGCCTCCCTGGCCGCACGTCTCCCCACTCTGTGCGCACTGTGCTGGGCTGGGGCGTGTCTTCTGCACCCCTCGTCTATCAGCTGGGCTTTCAAGACCCTGCTCGGCACCGCCTCGCCCAGGAAGTCTACCAGGTTTCTGCTAGGCACAGACGACCGGTCTCTCTGGGTGCCTTTGTAGCACTATGTACATCTTTCTCGGGTCTTGCTCACCTTTGTATCCCCCCAGTATAAACCGAGTCTAGCGCCCACCTGCAGCCTGGTCTCTGGCAGGTTCAAGTGGGCCTGAGAACTCTCCTACCACACTATTCCCAACGAGAAATTCGTTAGGCTTTTTTCCAAACTGGTGGCCGCAGAGATGGTATCTGCCTCCCAGTAACAGGGAGTTTACCGGGGGCCGGAGTCCAGGGTGTGGTGGAGTGACAGTCGGCCCGCCTGTACTTCCTTGCCCTCCCGACACTGGCCGGGGACGCCCCCCCCCCCCCCGCCACCAGCCCCGCCAGAGAACCACGGAGGGAGTGGGAGGGGAGGCCGGTCCGCAGGCTCCGGAAAGCCCCGGGCCAGGCCAAGCAAGTGGGAGGGCTCAGTGATGGCCGAGCTGGGCGGGGCTGCCCGCACCTGGAAAAATGGAGGCAGCACCGGGGCGGTGAGTGCCCTGGTGGTGCAGGCGGGAGCCGGGACGGCATCCACCCCCCAAACAGAGCTGTGCCAGGGGTCACTCACAGTGCTGTGCCAGGTCGGGCTCTCACTCTGTCTCTGGTTTGTTGCCTTCCCAGTTCTCGGCCGCTGCCGCCTCGGGCTGTTCAGTCGCGGCGCGGCTCGGGCGCTCCCAGGAATCTTCTTTAATGCCGGCCTGAAACCTCGAATCCTGAATAGGGCAGCTGGCCGCCTTCAGCCCGGCCCCAGCCTCCGGGATCCTGTCTGCATCCACAGCAGCCCTGGCGCCGTGTTCCCTGTTTAGAGACTCGCTTTTGCAGCTAAGAAACAGTTCTTTTCCTGCTCCACACTTCAAAGCTGTTGCTTGTAAATGAGGCAGCCTTTCCTGCCGGGGGTAAAGTGGCGGTCACCCCCCACAACTGGCCAGCAGCAGCGGTCCTCCCTTAAGAGATGGCAAGAAGAAGGTCCACAAATTTCCCGCGATAGATCACATATTAAGTCACAAGTCAAGTCTCAACAAATTTTAAAAAATTGGAATTATCCCGTGTATTTTCTCAGACCACAATGGATTAAAATTAGAAATCAATAACAAACGAAATTCTGGAAACTATAGAAACACATGGAAATTAAATAGCATTCTACTTACTGACATATGGGTCCAAGAAGAAATCAAGCAGGAAATCAAAAAATTTATTGAAACTAATGAAACTAATCATACATCATACCAAAACCTGTGGGATACTGCAAAAGAATTACTAAGGGGGAAATTTATCACATTAAATGCTTACTTCAGAAGAGTGGAAAGAAGGCAAGTGAACAACCTAACACTTCACCTTAAAGAACTAGAAAAACAAGAACAATCCAAACCCAAAGTTAGCAGACGGAAAGACATCATTAAATAAATATATTTTCTAAAGAATAAACTAAAAACGATGCTGCTGGAATTTTCACTGGAATTTGATACCTTAAAAATCAGACTAGTAGTTCAGCAAACTATGCCCAAACTTGTAGTTTAACAAAATATGCCCCACACAGGCACGTTCTTATACTCCAAAGTCAAAACACTTATTCTTCATAGCACAGGCACGTTCTTATACAGGTGTCTTGGCAGGGTGATCATTATCATTAACACACATGCTCACACACATGCATACACACATGCTTCTCTCACCAGAACCCCAGATTTCGTCATGAAGATACAAATGACAAAATCAGGCAAAAAAGCCAGTTGAACATAAAATGTGCCATGAGTCCCTAGACTTGAATAGCTGATGAGGACATTATGCTCTTTAATAAAGCTTGAATATTGTGCTCCTTTGAACATTTTTCAAATATATAGCAGTTAAGTTTTAAGAGTTCAAAACATTTGACTAATAAAATATCTTTTATTAAATAATATGAAAATAATATAACATTCAAGCATGTTTGTTTTCATAACATTAACCATCATCATCACCATCATCGTCATGGCTACCATCTGTCAAACTACTTGATAAACATTATACCAAGTAATTTACATAGATTATCTACTTTAATTCCCTAAGTAACATAAGTGAAAAAGCTCTGAGATGGAATCCAGTTTTTCATACTAACGTTCTGTGATTTCAGACCTGTAGCTTACACTTTCTTATCTTCTGCGAATACAAGTCCATAATACCTCATTTAGCAACTGTCTCACTGAGGATTAATTTTAAAGGGATTTGTCTGTGGCACAGACAAGATGCTGCTGCAAAACATTTTACATTTGCCGAATGTTCTGGAAGTGTACATAAATAGCAAAGTGAAAGGGTCTGTCTGGATACCAAATTTATCATAATCTTTCTGATTCTGTAAGCAAAGAGAAGGTTGGAGATGTGTTAAATCAAAGATTTTAGAGAAGTCTGTGACACCAGGGTGTAATTTTGCAAATGAGCTCCTGAGACCCAATCACTTGACTAGTTAGAAACAATTGTGTGCTCATGTGTCCTCCTGTGGATAGAAGATGGCAGGTTGAGCACAGGCTCAAGGGGTTTCCTTGGAAACATGGTGCATTTTCAATACAGCACAGGTGCCTCAGGCATCACCTCCTGTGTGTCTCTAGAAATCTGCTCTATGAATTGCACTTACTTTCAACAAATAAACATAGGGAATAATTCAATTTTTAGATTTTCTCTTCAAAAAGTTCTACCATTCATTGCTTAAATTCCATTCCACAAATAGGGTCCATCCTACACCAGGCTCTATGCCAGTAGCTGGAAATGGAAAGGTGAGCAGAGCAAGGCATGGTCCGTCCTGGACTGGAGCTCACCAGGCTGTCACGGCCTAGGAAAGTCTCTTCAGTTTTCACTCCTGCATTGTTTGCTTTGTGTTCATTTCCATTATGACTCAATGAATTGATCATCTTTCCTGGAATGATTGATATTCATTAGGTCCATAGGCATACCCAGTACACCCAGTCACACTTATTTTATGTGGCAGAATGACATCATTGAGTTAAATGCTATTCCAGCCTGCCTGCCATTTGGATTCAGAGGAGCCTTGTCTCATATCTTGCAGTGAGCTGCCTGAGTCACAAGGGAAGACAGACAACATTCCTGTCAGACAGAGATTGAAATATATAATATGTGGGGAATAGAACAAAATCTGAGCATCATTTTAGAAATTATTTCTTCACTCACAAACACTAGTGTTTGTGAGTGACCTAGAAGATCGAGCACCTAGGGGATAGGAAAAATAATCTAGTGTGATCACAGCAAGGCTTTTAATTAGGTTCCATACAAAACACATATTATTAAAGTAGAGCTATTTGGTTTCATTGAGTGAACAGCTGGTTTTTATATAACAGGAGCCAGAATGTGTGGGAGATACAAAGGTAAGCATGAGACATTCAAGTTGAAGATGGTTTTCATGCTGACTGACATTGATGCTCTGAGAGCACTGAGCACAGGTAGACTCTGGGAAGACACAACGGGGACACTTTGCCAATTTAATTGGGATCAGAGCAGCTGCCTCATCATCTTATCCTCCTGAGAACTTGTATGTGTAATAGTTTAAACTTAGAAGCTGTGCTATTTATCAAGACCTAGAATTATAATCACTGGTGCATTCTGAGGGTAAGTACTAGTTATACATAGGAAAAATGGTTTCCAGTAGATGAGCTCTGTGGCATTAGGCTGGGCAAAAATTTTTTGAATATGACCTAAGAAAAACACCAGCAACAAAAGCAAAAATAGACAAGTGGGATTACATCAAATTAAGAAGCTTCTGCACGGTAAACAATCAACAGAGTGAAGAGTCAGTCTACAGAATGGGAGGAAATATTTGCAAATCATCCATCTGATAAGGGGTTGATATTCAAAATATACAAGGAACTCAAACAACTCAAGAAAAAGAAAACAAATAACCTGATTAAAAATGGGCAAAGGACCTGAATAGATATTTCTCCAAAGAAGGCATACAAATGGCCAACAGGTATTTTAAAAAAATGTTCAATATCACTAATCATCAGGCAAATGCAAATTAAAACCATGATGAGAAATCACCCCGCACCTGTTAGAATGGCTATTATCAATATGACAAAAGATAACTAGTGTGAGGACGTGGAGAATACAAATGAATACAGCTGTTGTGGAAAACAGTAAGGAGGTTCTTTAAAAAATTAAAAATAGAACTACCATAGGACCAGCAATCCCCCTGTGGGGTATATATCCAAAGGAAATGAAATCAGTATGTCAAAGAAATAGCTACACTACCATGTTTATTGCAGCATTATTTACAATAGCTAATATATGAAAACAATCTAAGTGTCAATGGATGAGTGGATAAAGAAAATGTGGTATGTACATACAATGGAATATTATACAGCCTTATTAAAGAAGGAAATCCTGCCATTTTTGAGGTTTTGCTAAGTAAATAAGCCTACACAATCTCACTTATAGGAGTAATCTAAAAGAGTCAAACTCACAGAAGCAGAGAGTAGAACAGTGTTTACCTAGAAATGGGGGTGGGGGTTGAGGATACGCTGGTCAAAGGATGCAAACTTTACTCAGACAAGTTCAAGAGAAGTACTGTACAATATAGTGACTATAGGTAATAATGTATTATATACTTGAAAATCTCTAAGAAAGTAGATTTTAAGTGTTCTCGTCACAAAAAATGATAAGTATGTGATGTAATGCATATTTTAATTAGCTCATTTCAATCACTCTACCATGTATACGTATTTCAGAACATCATGTTGTATACCATAAGTATTTACAATTTTTTTTTGTTGATTAAAATATAAATAAAAAAAAATTCACCAATAAATGAGGCTCTCTGTGTCAATACCCCATTTGTCATGCAACTTTGCTGTGAATCCCAGATTCCAGGGGTGGAGTCTCTTTCCCCTACACCTTAGATCAGGGATGGCTTTGTGACCTGTTTTGACCAATAGAATCACCATCCCAGGTGATGCCCTGGGAGTTTCAAGTCAACCCCTTCACAGGTTTTGTAGCTTCTGCTTTTGCTCAGGTGGAACATGGCAGCCATAGGAAGGAATCAAAGCCCTGCTGATGAAAAGGGAGGCCTCATGGAGGGGAGGCCTGGAGAACAAGATACCACATAAAGGGCAAGATCATGTGAAGGAGAAGCAAGGCTCCAGACATCCGTGAGCTGTCTCATTTGAGCTCGAGATTTCAGCTAAGGTTCTGGATAGGTGAGGATAGTACCTCTGATATTTCAGACCCAGTCTAGGTGACACCATGTAGAGCAGAGACAAGCAGCCCTCCAGAGCCCTGCCCATTTTCGTGTCCCAAAGAATCAGGAGCTACAAAATAATGTTTATCTTAGGTCCCAAGTTTCAGGATAATTTGTGATGCATCTATTAATAACTGGTTGTAGCCTGCCTGGGTATGAACCAGATACAAAAATATCACTCAGTGGTGCAATACTATCTTTCAAGAGCCCATCAAAAGAACCCGGCTTTTGATAATGCCCTCTGGCTACCTGGTGGGTTTACAGGTAAATAGTGTGCCCCCTGAGTTTTAACAGAAGATACTACGCTTCTTTGCCTGAAAGTTGGATTGGACTTCTGTTTTAATTTAAGTCCTGGGCCATTTGAGTGATTAACAGGAGAATAAATAATAATATAATAATGTTTTAATAAAGAATATATATTTTAAAAAGTGATAATAAAGCATGTTAAGTCTAAGCTCATGGCTAGAACGAACAATTTGTATCAATGGTGAGGCTGCTGAGGAAGAACGGTCGCTAAGTTCGAAGGTTCGTAACAGGTTTGCTGGCTAGCACCTTGAAGGGAAAGCTGGCATCAGTAAGATGGATTGTAGTCAGGATTAAAGACAATATGATGGAAACTTTGAGGTTTAGGGACTGGAAAGCTATTTACAAATAATATGAAGAAAATTTCTGGTTTCACGATATTTGGTAAAAAAAAAAAAAAAAAAAAAAAAAAAACCCTCTGGAGACTTAGAGTGATTGATGACAGAAGGTGAGCTGGGCATCATCTTCAGTTTTGGGGACACATTTAATGAGGGACATTGACAACCTGAAACCTGAGTATCTTCTATTTCTGGCACAACAGACATTCATCAGTGTTAACTGGCATTAGTTCTTGAAGGAGGTTTCTTTTATCCTAAGATTTATTTAAACAGCTTACGGATACTTAGTAGGCTTTGTTTTTGCTTCCCAGCTTGCTCTGCATTTTCCTCCCCGAGCCTATTTATTCTCAGGGGAGGGTTTGTTCAGGATCTCCTTCTGCACTGCAGCCAGAGTGATGCCTGATAGAGGTATTGCTCATGCATGTGGCACGGTCGCAGACAGCCCTGTGACGTCAGCTGTAATTTTAAATACCATAACTAGTGTTCTTAGGCTGGTGTGGTTTTGATTAATGAGGCATTTGTTCTCTATTAGGTAGCAATTTCAAAATAATCCACTTTCAGTGAGTTAGGAATAGGATTAAGTATTACCATCTGACCTATCTAGGTGTTTAGGTGATATGTGGTTATTTTTCTCTCTGAGAAATCACTAGGTATTTATTTGAATAGCAGTATTATGGCACATTATTGGTGCTTGTGGAGAAAAAAAAAAAAAAAAACATGGTAAGCCTAAAGAGTAATTTAAATATGTTAGTGTAAATTTTTAAACTGCTTTTAAATGTTCATTCATATAGAAATTTTAAAATTAAAAACTGGCAATACTTTTAGTTCCTGGGTATTGAGAGCTTTAGGATTAAAACGTTTCATTACAATGTTATTTGGATTTTTTAAATGTTAAATTACGTAATAGTCACGTCCACCTTCAGCCATGACAGATTAACAAAATCTGTATTTACCCTTGCATCTTAACTTGAGAAATGGACAAACTACATGAAACAGTGGTTCACAGACTTGGAAAATGGGCAGCACAGGACAGGGAACCCTGAGACAACAAAAACAAACAAGACGATGTCTCCTTTCTCCCTAGCCTACCACCCGGAGAGAGGTCCACAGCCACAATGCAGGAGCAAGAACCCAAACAGCCTGATTTTCCCTCCGCTGAGTTGAGAGCATAGGCTTTCAAGTTTGAGGAGGCCGAGGAAGCTAGAATTTAAAGGGAAAAATACCAGAAAACGATGCTGTAGTGAGAGCAAGACAGATCCTGAGTTCTGCAGACAGGTCATCCAAGTCTTTTTCTGAATACTATTCGATGAATGCATGTGAGGAAATTACCCAGGGCTGGCGCAAGAACCATCAGAAAGAAGAAGGCAGAACAATCACTGGAGCTCACAGAAAGCTGGGAATAGTGAAACAATGTCTGAACACATGGAGAATCAAGTAGAGACCACAGAAGTGTATCTGTATTGCCTTAGTACAAAAGACAAATTAGCTGTAGACAGGAACAATGCAAACAGGAACCACGCAAATAAGGACCATGCAAACAAGGACTATGCAAATAAAGCTTAAAAGCAAGGATTGATGGGATCATACCGATGCCAAGTAACTCAACTGCATCCTGGTCAAGAGTCCAACTGAAAAAACCAGCACCCAATGACATAAAATTCAAAATCTCTGGCATTCAATAAAAAATTACTAAGCATGTCAACAGCAGGCATATACATCTATAGACATATACATATATATACATATACATATATTATGGAGAAAATCCTATATATGAAGTAAAAAATCAATTCATAGTAACAGTCCAAGACATGAAGAAAATACACAGATCACAGAATTAACTGACTTGGAAGTTAAAACATTTATAAACATGTGTTATTTGTTCAAAAAGGTAGAGAAAGAACGAGGATAGAGGATAGAATGGAATATATAGACTGGATCCAAGTAAAACTTCAGGAAGAAAACTCAGTATCTAAAATGAAAAATTATTAGAGGATGGGGTTAATAGCACCATTGAGCAATGCAAAAGAAATCATCAGTGAACTTGAAAACAGCAATATAAAGTACAAATAAAATACAGATAGGAAAACAGAAAACCTGAAAAAAAAAAAAAAGAACAAGCATCAGTGACTGAGGTACAATGTCAGAGTGTAGAACATATGCAATTAGAGACCTAGAAGAGGCCGAGATGGGATTCCTATTAGAGGAAAACGGAGATGAGACAGAAAAAAAATATTTGAAGGAACTAAGAAAAGAAATAGTTTCAAATTTGACGAAACTATAAAGCCATAGATCCAAGACGTACAGTTAATGTTAAGTCAAGGCCATATGAAGAAAACACCACCAAGATATCATTATCAAATTGCTGAAGGCCAGTAATAAAGAGAAAATATTTTAAAGAGTTGGAGTTAATATTACATACAGATGAATATAAGAATGACAGCAAACTTCACCACACAGCCCAAGGACAGTGGAGTGACATGTTCGAAGTTATGGAAGAGTAGTGTCAACGTGGAATTATCTACCCAGTAAAAAACAAACAAACAAACACAAACAAAAAAAACAAAGAAAAGAAAAGAAGAAATATCAGAAAATAAAGACTTATTAAAACTAACAAAAGTCGACAGAATTTGTTGCCAGCAGACCTGCACTACGAAAACTGCTCATGGAAGTCTTTTTGGCAGAAAGAGAAGGACATCAGATGAAAATGTCAATGTACACAAATGAAGAGCACCAGAAAAAGAAAATGTGTGGTTAGATATACAACATTTTATTATCAGTTTGAAAATATCTTTAAAAGATAATTAATCATTTAAAGTAAAGTCATAACAATGTATTGTGAAATTTATATGTAGAAATAAAATTCAGACCAACAATAGTAGAAAGCCTAGAAGAGGAGATATGAAAAAATATTGTTATAAGATTCTTACATCATATGCAACAATGTATAAATATTACTTGAAGATAGACAGTAGTAATATATATATTCGCATATATATACATACGCATATGGTATATAGACATAAATGTAGTAAATTGTAAAGAAAACATTACAAATAAATAAGCAAAGAGCAGCGTTTGCAGAACTAATAAGCTAAGAGTAAAAATAAAATGAAATTTTAAACAATTAACGAAATTAATAAAATGAAATAAACACCTAATCCACACGAAGGCAAGAAAAGGGGAAAACAGTACAACAGATAGAATAAATAGAAAACAACTAGTAAGGTGTTAGATTTAAACCCAACATTGTCAATAATCACATTAAATTTAGATAGTACAAGTATTCCAGCTAAAAAGCAGATACTGTATAAAAAGCAAGACCCAAATATATGCAATATAAAAGAAACAAATTTTAAATTCATAGAAGAATTAAAAGCAAAAAAATAAAAACAAAAATAAAAAAGAGAGAAACAGAGCAAAACAAAAAACCCTATGTAAACACTAATTGACATAATGTTACAATAGTTAAAACCATTGATATACACTGTATAGCAAATAAAATTGATAAACTTATAGAAAGACTACCTCAAGTGTATCATTGTGCAGTATATGCATGTATTGAAACAACACGCTGTATCCCATAAACATACAAATAAATGTTAAAAAGAAAAAAAAAAAAGACCAACAGTGAAAATGAGAGAAGCAGCAAATTACCAATATCAGCAATGAAATAGGGATGTCACTACACACTTCCCAGATATGAGAATAATAAGGGAATAATATGGACAACTCTATGTATGTAAATGCAGCTGAGATAAAATGGGCTAGTTTAAACTGCCAATATTTCACCCAGCATAAAATAGATGACCCGAATAATCCTATAACTGTTAAAATAATTGAATTTAAAGTTAAAAACCTTTACTAAAAATGCCCAGGCAAAAATGGTTTCACTAGTGAATTCTATCAAGCTTTCAAAAAAATAATAATAATAATAATAACACAATTCCATACCGTGTCTTCCAGTAAACAGAAGGGGTGGAAACATTTTCTAATTCATTTTATGAGGCCACTATTAACCTTATTCCCAAACCAAAAACATTATAGGGAAAGAAAAAAATAAACGTCCTCAACAAAACATCGGCAAATTGAATCCAGTCATCTATACCTAGATCCCTCCCCCTCCCACACACAATATATATATAACCAACTGAAATTTATCCTGGGCAGAGAAGATTGGTTTAAATCTAAAATTCAGCCAGGGGTCATTTGCTAGATTGGCAAAGACTGGCAGCCATAGAGATGTGTCAGTCAGATCCTCCTTCAAGAGAATCTGAGGGTGATGTACTTGGCTTACTGCCACTACCTCACATACTCCATTTTGACTGCAGCATTAATGCTGAAACCACACTGTACCCAGGTTGCTCCCAGCAAATGATTGAGTAGAGTGGGGGTACCAGAATGGGCTATTTTTGCTAGATGCAGGGCACTTCTAACAAGCAGTGCTTGCTCTGGGCTCCTCATTGGTCTGTCTGAGAATTTCTTAGGGATGCACTATAGTCTGGGGCATTTCTCCTGAATCCTCCTTCCTTCCCTCTACCTTTACACAGATCTCAGACTTGCATTGTGGTCTAAAGCCTCTTTCTACTCATTCCCATTCCTGCTGCCCTTTATCTTTAACAGACATTTCCCCAAATAAATTTGTTGCACATCTCTTCTGTCTTGGCGGCTTTCTTACAAGACCCCAAATGCCTAAAAAGACACAGTCAAAAGAAGAAAAACCATGGTATCATCTCAATATATGCAATACAAAAGCATTTGATAAAATTCAACAGTGACTAATGAAATAAACTAGGAATAAAAGGTGACTTCCTCAACATGATAAAGTTCATCCATGAAAAACTCACACCTAATATCATACTTAATGTTGAAAGACTGAATGCAAGTAATTTACCAATCAAAATACCAAATTGACAAGTGAATTTAACAAGGTTATAGGATCAATATGCAAAAAAAAAAAATTGGAATGTATTTCTATATACCATCAACAAACAATCAGAAGTTAACATTTAGAAATATTATAATAGGACAAATAATATGACATACTTATGCAACATCTTTTTAAATGCCCAAGACCTATAGACTAAAATTTATAAAACATTAGCAAGAAAAATGAAAGCAGATTTAAGTAAATGTAGGGGTAAATCATGTTCATGAATTAGAAAACTCGATATTGTTAAAGGTTCAGTTCTTCCTAAGTTAATCCTTCCATTCAACACAATTTCAGTCATAATTCCAGCTGGCCATTGACAAGCTAATTCTAAAGTATGTAAGGAAATTCAAAAGAAAGAGAATAGCTGAAATAAATTTGCATAAGAACAAAGTTGTAAGACTTAGACTACCTGGTTTAAAGACCCATTATAGAGTTGCTTAATCAGGACAATATATTGTTGGTATAAAAATAAATACATAGATCAAAGAAACTGTATAGAGTCCAGAAATACACCCAAACACAAATGGTAATTGATTTTCTACAAATACACCTAGGTAATTTAATGAGAAAAGAAAAAATATTTTCAAAGAGTAGTGCTGGTACATGTGGATATACATATGAGAAAAACTAACATATCTGTTGGGGGTCAAATATTTGTGCCAAAAGCTCACGTGTTGGAAACTTGATCACCACTGTAACAATGTTAAGCAGGTGGGAAATCTAATTATGATATTTGAAAGGTGGGGCCTTTGAGAGGTGACTGGATTGTAAGGACTGTGCCCTTGTGAATAGATTAATTCATTCATGGAGTAATGAGTTATGGGTGTGAACAGGTGGCTTTATAAGGAGCACATGAAACGTTCTTGTGATTCTCGCCATGTGATATCTGCATCACTGTAGAAAGCCTCCACCAAGAAGGCCCTAACAAGATGTATTCCCTGGACCCTGGACTTCCCAGCCTCCAAATTATAAGAAATAAATTTAATTTTTTTTGTAAATTGCTCAGTTTCAGGAATTCTGTTATAAGCAATAGAAACAGTCTAATACAATATCCATATGCCAAAAATGGACCACAATTATTACTTCAAATCACATACAGAATATAACTTAAAGTGGATCACAGACCTAAATGTAAGAGCTGAAACTATAACATTTCTAGAAGAAAACACTGAAAAAAAATTGACCTTGGAGTAGGCAAACATGTTTTATCTAGAACACAAAATAATTTGAATTATGAAAGCAAATATATGTAAAATCTGTTTCATCACAGCTAAAAACCTTTGCTTAACTAAAAACACAACTGAGAAAATGAAAACTCCAACTGCAGATTAAGAGAAAAAAATTACATGGCATATTTATGATAAAGACCTTGGGTCTAGAATATATAAAAAAATGCTTAGAACTCAATTGTAATAAGACAAATGTCCCAATTAAAAATGGCCAAAATATTTGAACACTTAATCAAGGAAGATATATGATGGCCAATATGCATATTTAAAATGCTTAAGATATTACCAGGGAAATGCAAAATGAAACCACAATTAGATATCACTACATACCTCCCAGATTAGCTAAAATTAAAATATGTTGGCAAGGAAGTGAGATAACTGGACTGTTCATATATTAGCTGTAGAAATACAAATTAAATCATAAATAATTAACACTTTTCACATGAGATGCACTCTGATATTGGTAGTCCATCCTTTTCTACATTTTTTCTTTACTGCTGATCTTGAAATATTGAAATAATTTTATAACCCAACAATGAGTTGCAACCTGCAGTTTGAAATACACCAATCCAGTTAGCTGTATAGGCAAGTCTTGAAAGTCACAGATTATTACTATCAAAGTACAGAGAAGATCTTGAACAAGTCGCCCTCCTGCCAACAAGAACCTTCCTAAGGCTACAAAGTGTTTTAAGAAAGCACCAGGTAAGTCTCCAGGAGTAAAAGCTAGAGATTTGTTAAGACATGGGACCAAAGAAGAAAGAGACATTTAATACTTCTAGCTTTATTCAGCATATGGATATTCATGAGCAAACGACGGAAAATTTTCTCACCCTCAATAAAATATATCCATAGTTACATATAGCAGGATATGTGATATATGCCTAAAACTTTTTCTTGGATCAAGGCTACAGAAAGAAAGTGTGATTCAATAGAAGCAGAAGAGGAACAACCCATGAGAAAAATACCTGGAATGTGATTTGGACCTGTTTTGCACATGTCAGGTGCTCAATAAAACTTATTTATTAATATTAAAACTAAAGATTATCATCAAAAGATTGATTTTTCCAACCAAATACTAATTGTAATTATATAAGGGAGTCAGGATTTTATAATGGTCATTATTAACAAAGAAAAGACAGATGGAATTTTACGTGCTCAAGTTCTAGTACAAAACAGTAGAGTGATGTGGCTGAATACAAAAGGGCATTATAATTTATGGTCTCCTTAATGGAACTCTCCAAAAGGGAGTAGCACCACTGTTAAACTGTGCAGACTATAAACAAAGCTAATATACTAAGTAGTAGACATACTGGAAGAGAGAATGGATAAATGGTGGAGAAACCAAAGAACCATCCAGGTCTGAATGATCACTGTGCAGAACAATGGGGAAAGAGACCAAATGTTTGCAAGGAGCACAGTATAGTTGGGTGCTTTGATTAGGAGATAATGTGATGAACAGAAGTCTCCTGGAAGAATAGGGAACTGGCCTAAGCCTGGGACAGGGCCCAGAGAAATCTGATCTGCACAACCATCTCCATCCTTGTAATGAAGATCTCACACCCCGAGACCCACCTGGGATGTCTTCTCACCCTCTATTAGCTACTTTCTCTCTCTAAACCCTCCCCACATCTGCCAAAATTCCTATACACACATCCCCCCCACA
Organism: Cynocephalus volans; assembly: GCF_027409185.1. Classification (NCBI taxonomy): domain Eukaryota; kingdom Metazoa; phylum Chordata; class Mammalia; order Dermoptera; family Cynocephalidae; genus Cynocephalus; species Cynocephalus volans. The sequence goes on from NC_084460.1 coordinate 187,054,955, forward strand.
TTTCCAAGAGTAAATGACCATGTTATGAATTGCTGTCACAACTATCCATTTTTATAAAAAATGCATGTGTGCTTTATAGATCAGATTTTCTTTTTCTAGGTGGAAAAAATAGTTGAGACCTTCTGGCACACAGGATTGTATTCAAATTTCTAAAACAGGCAGGAAAGGCCATTCGTAATCCAGACCCCATCAATCTTTCTGGGAAAACATTGTTTTAACAAGATGGCCTGTGCACTCTATTTCACAAAAAGTCTGAACAGACCTTGCTTGGCTGGACATTTGCGTCATTCTCTTTTTCTGGATCATGCATATTTGATTTAATTCTTTGATATCTACTGGTCCTTCAAGGCTTGGCTCCTGCCCACTTCTCCGATTCTTTACAGAGTCTCTCTGACAATGCAGCCTGAACTGGTTTCTTCACTTTCTGAACTTCTTGGTCTGCCCTGTTTGCACCAATCTCTTGACCAACAGCATTCAGCCAAAGGTTATGTCTTCATTTGCATGTGTTTTATTAGCAATGGAGAGAAAAGCCTTGCAGTTATTTGCAGACACATCCTCAGTAGCATCCTGTGCCTGGGAAGTCCTTGGTGCTTGATAGACGTTTGTTGAATTCATCTTACGAACAAAATGGACATTCCTTTAGGTCATCTCTTGTATAAATGTTGTCATTTTGCCAAAATAAGCAGACAAAGAATAAGGCGACTGCACTGAAACATACTCATTCTATTTCAAGACAAAGTAAGATCAAAATAAAAAATGACAACTTTGCAGTTTCTTTCATCAATTTGGTAAAACAGTCAGGCATTTGCAAAGAAAATTATAGGGATTGATATTAAGGTCAATTGATTTGCTATAATTAGTAAAATAAAAGAAAATAATAGAGATACTATGTTGAAAAATATTAGAACAATATTTCATAAGTGATTGCATCTAGTGGTATTACAGTACTCTCTAGTGGCTGTATTATAGAGCAAGATGCTTTCAGAGTAAATTTAGGATAGTTTAGAAAGGGAAAGAGAGAAGTGCACATAACATTTAAGATATTCTTTAATGAACATTTTGGGCAAAAAAAAAATGCTGTATAATTTCAAAACTCAGGAACTTCTCATGTACTAGCTACTATTGCATGTATAAGTCAAAGGACTCTGGAATGCTTATTGCTACTTCAGACTTTGTCATCTGAAAGGTAACATTAGTCTGAGTTGGTTGAGTCATCTGATTACATTTAAAGCTTTGGCATCCATATTTCTATATGACAATTCTAAATTCAGTAAAAAATAGTTCCTGAAATTTTCTTTTAATAGCATTGTAAAGTTGTAAAGCTGAGTGGATATATATTTTTATTTCATGTTTGCTTTTATTTTTTATTGCCAATATATGATAAATAATACAAATTTTATTTCTTTTGATCAAAAGCCATTTTTTAACTTATGAAACAGAAGAAATAAGATGATCTTTAAATAATTATTATAAAGATTTTGCAAAGAAATAGTGAATTTCTCAGTACAACAAAAAATACACTAGAATTCATTTCAGAAACATGACCACAAGTTCATTATTGTGTCTAATATAATATTGGATTTGATATCTGATGAAGAAAAGATAAATACAGAGATCTATAGATCCATGTGTATGTCTATATTAAAGAGTAAATAACTTAAATTTTATCTTATTGTTGTAAAGTAAAATTTAGCTATAATAATCACCCAGATATTTTTGGTATGGTTGTAGGCATATAATGTGTATTTAATTCAGTTTTACTAAGCAAATAATAATTATTGAGCTTAATTAATGTTAGTCACAAGAAAGATACAAAGACGTTTTGAAGTAAAATCCTTTCCCAATAAGTAAATCACTTGAGGTAATGGACGTGGATGATCTCAACAACAAAACATCAACAACTTTGTCCATGTATATTATCTCACATATTTCTAAGAGAAATAAATGTCTGTCCACTATCATGACCCTCATGTATGAATGAGGAAACTGAGACTGAATGATTAAACCCCTTGCCTAGAATTACTCAGTGGGTCAGTCATGCAGACTCAAACCTAGATCTTTTGCTCTAATACACCTGCTTCTTCTTCTGCACAAAGTTTTCTCAGTAAATGGCCAAATTGGAGAATGCCCTTGGGAGTAACCATTGAAGACCGTAGGAGTTCAGAAGAGAGTAAAGAATCTTCATGAACAAGGAGTGGTCAAATGAAACCAGAGAATCAAATGTCTTGGGAAGGAGATTTTGTTGCTATCTACCTCAGATTCTGGCAAATTGTCTGGCTGGAAAGACAGAAAAGTAAGTTTGGCCATAGGAAAGAATTCAGTGAAACTGCTCTAAACTTTTACATGGTACTTGAGCAAAAAACCCTGTAAGAAGGAGCTTATGTTTTAATCAACTGGTCAGTTATAATTGAAGCTCAAGTTAAAGATGAAGATGTCGGAACAAACTATGATATTTATTAATACAACTCTTATAGTTCTATAGCTAGGTGTAGGAGAATTTTGAAACATTCCAGGGAAGGTGTTCAGGTGATATGTGGTTTATGGCCACAAGAATATGGCTTTATATTCAATAAAGGCAAGCCCTCTCTTGCTCAGAACTTCCAGTATTGAGGGTCTAAAAAAAGAGTATTTTAGCAAAACAGTACAAGGGAGGATTTTACAAAATTTCTTATTAATTATTCCAGCATAAATAAAAAAAGGCATTGCATATGTGAAAAAAAAAACAATCTGCTAAAACAAAAGAACAAACTTGGATGTGGAAAAATTGAGTAGAGATGAAAAAACATAATTATTGAATTAAAAATGACAAATAGAAGATGGAATGTTGAATTAGTGGCATAAAATAGAAAACTTTAAATGTTTCACTGACAATTCAGAGTAAAAAAGAAAGACACTGATGTAATAATAATAATATAAAAAAAGATCTAAGAATGAACACGAATAGCCAACCTACTTTTGCCAGAAATTTCAGTAATAAAGAATACAAAAAATGGAAATAATCAAAGAAAATGTTTAAAAAAACATTCAGGAGTTTAAAAAATCCTGTACTTTCAGATAAAACAAGGTCATGAAAATCAGGAATTTTATTGAAAAGAAGAATTCTTAAATATATTTTGAAGACTCTAATATATTTTGAAATATAAGGGTAAAGAAAATCTTCTAATTATACAGGCTGATAAAACAGTTTATAAATGGAGGAAGTTTTTTTTCAACAGCCAAGGACAATGGAACAGAATATGCATATCTCTGAGCAAACTTCTATACCCTTCCATCTTATCTTTTGTGTATGAGGACAAAGGAAGAGACCCATTTAGATTCAAGGTCTCACCAGTTTTACCACTCACATATCTTTTCTGGAAAAGATTACTCAGAAACATATTCTAGTCTATCAAAAGATGAAATAAAAAACTCAAGAATATTTTGCATGACTTACAATAAACTCAGCTAAATAAAAATTAAGTAAAAATATGTGTTATTAATATGCTCATAAAACTTACTAAAATCAGTTCTGTCATCATTATCATTATCATCACCATCAGTCAAGCATATTGATATCAAAACAAGGAACTGACTGGAGAATAAAAAAATTAAAATTTTTCTAAGTTACTTTATACTGAAAGAACATTTAGAAACTTTTTATTCTTGGCTTTTATAACCAGAAGAATGTATTTGCACACATATATACAAAATTTAAGAGTAATCATTAGCAGAATAAGTACTGAACGAATACATGCCTTTAAAATCTTTAGAGAAAAAGTGGTTGTTAAAACATAATCAAATGGGACAAGTTAAGAAAAAAAGAATATATGAAAATAGAAAGAAACAAAAACATTTCAGTATAAAACAAAATAGCAGGAGACCAATTGTAATGACTTTATATCTCCACAAAACTCTTATTTTCAAAAATATTGTATAATTTAATGAAATAATCACAATATAACAATTGGTGAAATAAGTTGGGTAAGAAATTATATATAAACAATGCCAATTCTCATTTTTAAAATGTCTATAGGTATGTGAAAGAATAAAAGGAAACAGGTTGACATGAACATGGACTTGACTATAATTCAAGGTGTGTGATTTGGGGTTCTTTAATTTTGTTTATCCCTTATCCATCTCAAAAGCTTCTAAATTTGCTAAAATGAGAATGAATTACATTTATATTTAGGAAAATCAAATTTTTTTAAAGATGGAAACAAATGAAATCCTAAAAAGAACTAAAAGAATGAAGTTGAACTTTATGGATCAAGCAGGAGGGTCAGAAAGCAGGAGAGCTGGGAGAATGGAGAAAATCAACATGGTTTGAACTAAGTATTGATGTTGTTATGGGTTGAATTGTGTCCCCCCCCCCAACATTTACATGCTCATGACCTCACCGCTGGTACTTAAAAATGTGCCCTTATTTGGGAATGGTGTCCTTGCCAATGTCATTAGTTAAGATGAGGTCATTAGGGTGAGTCATAATCTAATATGACTGGTGTCCTTATAAAAAGGGGAAATTTAAAAATTGGTTAATGGACACAAAGAATGATTATATTTTGTAATGATGAATATGCTAATTATCCTAACTCAGTCATCACATATTGTACCCAAGTATTGATAGTCAACTCAGTATAAATATGAATAATCAATTATGTTTCAATAAAAACATTTTTAAAAGAAAAGGATAAAAATAAAATAAAATAAAAAAGGGAAATTTGAACACAGACATAGCCACAGGGAGAATGCCTTGTGAGGATGAAGATAGGGATGGGGTGGTGATGCTACAAGCTCAGCAGAAGTTAGGAGAAAGTCATGGAACAGATTCTTTCTCAGAGCCCTCAGAAGGAACCAACTCTGCAGAAACCTTGATCTCAGACTTCTAGCTTCCAGAATTGTGGGACACTACATTTCTGTCATTAAAGCCACTCAGTTTCTGGTGCTTTGCAATGGCAGCCTTAGCAAACTAATACAGAAGTTTAATAAGGAGAAAGCCTGAGAGCAGCTACACCCTCAGGCATAGTTTTAAAAGTGTCACCTTCTCACCAATTTTTAACTTAATATGTAACCTGACAACTGTTTTGGCAATAGAGAAAGATAGAGGAAGTTGTGAATGGTCAAGACTTTGAGAGCCATGGAGAAGAGCCAGCACCACCACAACGTGAACACGCCTTTGAAACTGGTAAGACAGAGGAAAGAAGCCAGGTGTATAGCACCTGTCTCCGGTAAGCTCAGTCACGGGCGAGGTGAGCCCAGCTTTCTCAGAAAGTGGTGCATTAGTTCATTCTGCAAGTCAGGCATGCACCAGCCATGCTCCTTTATGCAGAATTATAGGCGTGCTGATGCCATTAGTGTGGAACTTTTAAGATGTCTCTCCAGGCTAGAACATAGATCTGCTCTCAGAAAGGCTGTCAATGCTGCTTGATTTGAGAGGTACTATGAAAAATAACTCTGCCCCAGAGACTTTTCTCCATTGCCTTCCAGACTCTTTAAATTTTCACCATCAAGGGTCATATCTTTGGGTGTCAGGAGTGATAAACTTATACCATTATTACCAATCACTGCTTAAGCAGAATTAACAACTGAGAGGGTAGAATCAAAATGCAGAAGGGAAATGAAAAGTACTTGGATTCTAAAGAAAATGTCTCTACAGTTCTGCCAGTGACAGTGCGAGACAAACAGCTCTGTGGGAGAGGATACTTCCTTTTTCCTGGGTCCCCTGCAAAGGGGTGGGCTGATAAGAGGTCTGCAGAGCTGCCTCTGCCAACCAGGAGAAATGTCCTACAGGGCAGCAGCTTCCCTGCCTGGGAACAGCTGAATGAGAAGGCTCCATGCATGCCACACACTGGAGGAGAGAGAACAGGTGCTTCAAACACACTGAATGCCCCGGCCTCACTACTGCTGTCCTTCTCTTTCTATGGACTTAGAACAAGGATGGAAATGATGGGCTGTCCACTGACACATGTCCTGCTCATTGCCATGGCAGACATTACTAATCGATTACTATACTCCCTGTTGATGAGATTAGATAGGACCGCAGAATGCTTCTCAGCTCTGCATTCCCAGCAGTCCCTACCAATCAGATGATACTGGCATTCAAAATGTAGTTTATTTCCAGTCTTGGCTTCAAGGGCACATGTCCTAAAAATTCAATAGGTGTGTTGACATATTTGGATATTTTCATCTCGTGTGCATGGAGAGAAAGCCCTATTTTAAAAGTTGGTATGCAAAGTCTCATTTTTAAACATTTATATATTGTTTTTCAGGATTTTCAATAAAAACTTGCAGAAGCCACATTTTTCAGTTTTCCCAAATGAGGCAGCCACAAATCCAACACTCCTTGCTGCAGGTTTTTCCAACAGGTAAAAGTCTTGCAGAAAAATCATATTTTCAAATATGCCAGCAATACAATACATAATAAACCTCAATAATATGTGTGTCTATAGACATAGAATACTCTTGCCTAATACGGTCTTTTACTAAGTAATTATAATGACACAATTTTATCAGCAAAGGTTAAGTATCTTTATCTGAGCAGAATCCGATGAAATTAGTCCTGATGTAATAAGTATCATTTGTCACTATTAGAGCAAAAGGCATTGACAGGCTTGGATGTCTCCCTGGCAACTCCAGAGTTCCATTTACTTTTTCTGTAACCTTAGACGTTAACAAGGCATAAAAGTCCAGAGGGCATAGAAGGTATTGCCTGGGTAATTTATTTATCCTTTTCTGACTTTGCCAGGCAGTGGCAGATGTGAGCATCTGTAAGTATTTTACAGAAAACGGGAATCTATTCCCAATTTTGATTCTACTAATGAACACTTTGAGCAGAAACATTTTATACAAGCTTTTATTCATAAGGAGAGTTACTTATTTTTAACTGACATTATCCATAAGGTGAGGGGGTAGAGGGGGGGAAGATAGAGAGAGAGAGAGATTGAGAATATATAAGTAAATAGTGTTAAAGTAAGTTAAAGTGGAGACCAGGCATGAAGAATCCCTGAGCAGAACTACAACAACAACTGCAAAAAACCCCAAAAAACCCACTAGGCCTCATAAGTGATCTTAATCTTGCTTGATTTCCAAACATAAGTGAAGCTTAACTTGAGCAATTTCTTATAAATGTCTATAATAAAGAAAAACAGAATCTAAGCTCAACCACTCAGAAGCAACCAACAAACATATAATTATAAAACTAGAGACTTTTCCATGGGAAAGAGCAAGTAAAGTAACGGTATAACTGTAACCAATCAGATATTCTCTTTGCTTAATTTCCGGATTTATGCTATAAAATCCCCCACCCTACCCACCTCATGTTCCCTCGGTTGAGCTTCCAAACCACTTCTGGTTTAGAGCTGCCTGATTCATAGATCGTTGTTTACTCAGTACACTTTTAAGAATTTCATGGTTCCTCAGTGTTTATTTTAACAATTGTGTATAGATTTCTCCATTTCATAAATTTATAACAGTAAAAATCCCAAAACATGTCCCACTAAAATTAAGCACTTTTTATAAAGTGCCAGCTGTAGTCATGTCTCAGATAAGGACATTGTGGAGTTGAGCATCACAGGGGTGCACATTTGCAGCTATGTTGAAATGGCAGGAATTCATAGTGTAAGGACACCGGGGGTTCCCCTCACAGACACTCCTCCTCTGGCCTCAGACTCAGCTGTAGCTCAGTCTCCTGCCAGAATCACATCTGAAAACATGTGTGCACAATTGGAAGGCCTCCATTTGGGCCATAATCAATGGTAACATAAAATTAATAATGGCATTTTATAAATGTTCCTGCTATTAGTCTTAGTGGGTAGAGATCCAAGCTTGTAGGGTGGGAGGGAAGAGGAGGGTGCTGGATAAATATTTAGATAAACATTGCAAACAAAATTTTATATTTTACTTCTTTCCCGCTGTCCTTTCTCTTTACATAAGTAGCAAATATAAAAAATAACGTGAAAAATATATTTTTTTCACTTTAATAAATTAGCTAATATGAAAAATGATTTATTTACAAAAATATGAAAGTAAAAATAGAATTGCTTTATTTTTAAAATTTGTATACATGAACAACCAGATTTGGAATATTGTTAATTTGCAGATATCCTAGCAGCATTACATATCTCTTATAATATATTTCTTTTTCTATTCAGAACTTATGTTACTGCTTGAATTATGTTCTCTCAAAATTTATGGTGGAGTCATAACCTCTAGTACCTCAAAATGTGACTTTACTTGGAAATAAGGTCTTTATAGAAGTAATCAAACTTAAATGAGGTCATTAGGGTGGGTCCTAATCATTGAATGAGTGGTGTCCTTATAAAAAGGAGAACTTTTTATAAAAAGGGGAGACTGAGACAGACACCCACAGAAAGAAAATAACATAAGAATACAGGAAGAAGCCGGCCCTGTGACTGGAGTGACGTGTCTACAAACCAAGGAAGGGCGGGCCTTATGGGGAGACTCCAGTAGCTGCAAGAGGCAGGACGGATTCCCTCCTCCAGCTGTCAGGGAAAACACGGTCCTGCTGACACCTTGATTTTCAACTTTGGCTTCCAGAACCGTACGAAAATACATTTCTGTTGTTTTAAGCCACCAGTTTGTGTTTATTTGTTATGGCAGCCACAGGAAACTCATACAGTTTACTTTGGATTAAAGATTTTAAAAAATCTATTCCCAAAATATGGCTTAATGCCAGTTAAGTCTTCAACAATGATGCCATCCTGCCATGTAGTAAGTGACAGAACTGAGGTTTAGGTGACTTAAACAAATGTTAGGGTCAGAAAAGTTAATGCCATAGCTGAGATTAAAATTTTCTTTCCTAAGTTTTTTGTTCACTTCATAAACTTAAAATGAAATTGCAGCATTTTTCCTGTTTTATTAAGTTCTAGGTTGTATATTTACTTCAAGTCTTATATCTCCTATTCAACTGTTAGCATACACATACATATATGTATACACAAACACATATACATAAACATATATATTTAGATATGTGTTTATATATGTTAAACATATATGATATGTGTGTAAATGTGTAAATCATCTGCATGCACATGTTTGTGCATATATACACACATACATATATCCGGGCGTGCAAAAACAGGGGGAAGGAAACTAAGGTTTTCAGATAAATTTCACTTTGCTTGCTGGTCAAAACCAGTTTCTCTAAACCTTAGGTTCAGTTTTTAAATTTGTGCCTGTGAACACGCATGGGTTGAGGGCAGTGAGTGTAGATAGACAGGTCCTGTTCCATTGGTAGCACTGGAAGACAAGGTCAACCCAAGACCACACCCAGCAAAGCCAGGTGCAGTGGCTGGGGCTGGTTGAGTAGGAGACACAGATTCCCTGGAGTAGCCATGGCTGCAATCACAGATCACATACGCTGCATAGACAGTTTCACCCTTAACAGTCACATGTGTTCTCATCTCACAGAACCCAAGGACAGTTTTCTACAAAGCCTGTCTTTTTGCCTCTTTTTCTCTGCTCACTCACCATTTCATTGGCCATTTGGCTGTTTGACCAGGTGATCTGTGTGTACTTGCACAGGTGGAAACAGATCATAGCATCTATATCCCTTTTACTATTTTCTGAGATATTTAGAGAATTTGTCATCTTTTAATACACTATAAATGTATAAAGAATGATAATGTAATCAGCAAAGTTAACATTGTCAAGGGCCACATTTCACTATTTCCCTTGTTTTTGAATGTCTGTGTCGTGAAAGATAAGTGTTCTAGAGAGGACTATAACACGAGAGATCAAGAGAAGATCCAATAAATTCCCAGAGGCATAACTGAAGGGCTGGGGCATAGGGAGGACACCAGCGAGCTTCCTTTTGTGCTTGCTGGGTACCCCAGTGGACATAACAACCAAGATAGTGACATGGGGGAGGGGTTGAAGCAGCACAAACAGGAATTGTCCATGGTCATTCTTCTCAGTCAAACCCCAACTGCCATCTTAGTTCACATTTTGTTTATTCTTCATTGGTACTTGGCTAATACTTTGAGAGGGAAATGTGCCAGAAAGCTATCCCCCTATTCATGGGGATATTCATTAAGAAGTCATATTAAGAGGGAAAAACACTACCAAGCCATCCCTGGGTGTCTGCCCTGGAACCTGATGTCTGAGACAATAAGTGTTCCCGAGTGTCCAGATTCCAGACTCACCAAGCAACCTTCTGGCCCTGGAGCTTCCATACAATGAGCCTCTGAAGAGAGTAAAAAGGCGCCTAGGACAGAATCGTCTGTTCCAGTTGACCTCTGCCCTGACATAGGCCATCCATACACCAGCATGCTCCATTATTGAGCATGCTCCTGGGAGCTTTGTTAAGAGAATTCCAAAACCCCTTCAAGTCTGGGTTAGTCTCAGGATGGCTTTTCTAATCCTAGAAGGCTCAGGTTAGACCTCAAGCAGGAGAGACCTGCCTAACCTAATGCCTACTTGCAGTGACCGTCAGCATCACTGGCTCTCCCTGGTGAATGAGACCTCTGCTCCGTGTCACTCGTACCATCCTATGCAAAATCCCTGCAGCACAGTAGACACAGGAAAGCAGTTTGGGAGAAGATCAACCACCCCCATCTGCTCTGTCACTGGAAGAATGTTGCAAATCTTATCCTGATGCATCAAACAAAACAAAACCAAAGCGAGAGGGGCTGCACTTAATTTTTGTTTGCCGTATGTTGCCTGGTGCTGCTATTTCTTTCTGTGAGATGTGACTGGTGATGTGATTACATTAAGGTCAGCCAAGTATTGTGTTCCAGGTGAATATCAACTCTTTAGGCAGAAAGCCCCATTTTTTCCAAAGGAAATTCCCCAAATGATACTGATTAATCAGCTAAATTTTGATCCTAAATGGTTCTAGCCCTCGACTGATGATGATACTTTGTGCCATGCTGTCTCATCCCTCCAGAAGGGGAGCTCCTCACCCTATCTCTCTTGACTGTTCTCATAGTTCGGGTTTGGTTGATCTGTCACTGAAGTGAATCTGCCTCCTAAATTTCTGAAATCTCATTTGATCTTCTAGGCTGTTGTAGGGGTAGGCGGCATTCTTAACATCGAAGGTCTCCTGTCTTCCCCCAAATATCCCACCTTAGATTTTCTCACTCTCTGTTCTCCCTGCAAAGGTGCTGGCCCTCAGTGTATGAGCTGTGAGTGCAAATACTGTCTTATTATCAATTATTAAACTTCAGTTGTGTGTCTTGCATAGACTCCAAGACAAGTAAGGACTAAATGGGAAGGCAAAACTATACCCAAATGTGATATACAAATGTACAAATTCCCTCTACAGCAAATATAAAAATGTAGTGTTGTGGGTATCATGACACTTAGTTTTGTCATACAATGGCCTAACACACACACACACACACACACACACACACACACACACACACACACACACACACACACCATTTCATGTGGCACCTTTCATTCAGGAAAATAAATTGTAATAACACAGAAGTTGCATTTGTGTGTAGAAGTCTTGAGTTTTAGGTGCTTTCACAAGCATCATCGCAGCCCTTCATTACATGGTGATCTTCACAGTCACTGTGTAGTTACAGAGCACTACCATATGCTAGGCTCCGGGCTTGCGAGGCAGGGGAGATAAACTGGCAACACAAAAATCTTTGCTGTCATGAAGCTTAAAAGTGTATCCAAACTGTAGATGTTATTACATGGCAGCAGAGGAAAATTATTTATTGCATTGTGAACAAAGCTGCAGATTTGCAAAGTTTTGCAAAATATCTTTTGCAAAATATAATTTAAAATATTACACTTATGGATTTTAGAGAGGCAGTATTACATCATGTTTAAAAGTGCCAACTTTAGACCCAGGCAGCCTGGCCTTTCCTCTCAGGGCTACCACTTGTCCTTTAGAGAACTGCTAAATGTCCCTGTGCCTTGGGTCATTCTTATTACTATTTTATAATAAATGATAATGATGATAATTTATTAGTAACAATAGTATTAGATTCCTATTATTCCAGTTGCAAATTGCCACAAACTTAGTGGCTTACAACAATGCAAATTTATTCTGTTAGAGTTTGAAGATCAGAAGTCTCAAATCAAGATGTTGGTGAGGCTGGTTCCTTCCAGTGACTCCAGGAAAGCAACTGTTCTTTGCCTCTTCCAGCTCCTGGAAGCTGTGACATTCCTTAGCTCCCGGCCGTCATCCTTCTCTCTGTTTGTTTCCTTGCACCACCTTCTAGAACTCCATCAACCCTCTTGCCTCTCTCTTATAGGCACTCTTGTGATTACATTTAGATCCCACTCGATAATCCAAGGTAATCTTTCCACATCTCAAGATACTTAATCACATCTGCAAAGTCTCTTTTGCCATACAAGGTATCATTCACAGGTTTCTAGAATTTAGGATGTGGACATCTTTGGGGAGTGTTCACATGAGGTAGACAATCTACCACATTAGGCAAAGCTAATTGTCTTACCATCATGCAGAATGCCCTTTTTCATCAATGAGCCAGGAAATGAGCTAGGAAAAAAAGCAAGTGCCTTCAATTGTTCATGTGCCAACCTATTCAACCTCAGAGTGATCCAGGGGCCTCAGTGCAATACTCTGTTATACAGATGAGGAAATTGAGCCCAGACGGTTGTCACCTGCCCAGGTTCCATGGCTGCATACTGGGGTCTGCACCCAGCCAGTCTGCTCTCCTAACCAGGTGACACATGCCCCTCTGTGTGTTCTTCTTTCCTGGCTGTGAAAGGCAACATCTCTGCTATAACTGCTGCACATTTTCTGGTTGTCGCAGGTTACCAGCAATTTACAGAACTGAAATCAGTCACATCTCTCCTTCATTAATGCATCCATCAACAATGAAATGAGCGCTAACAGCAGGCGGGCACCTTCTGCAGGAGGTACCCAGGGTACAGACAGGTGAGTGCGACCTTGCGTGTTTGTGGGCTGTTCCTTCTGTTTGCACTGCTCCTGTCTCCAAGCCCTGCACATGATTTGATTATCTTGGAAGACTATTTTCCTGCAATCCAATTATCAATGAAAGAAAACAAAAACTAGGAGAGGGTTGGGTTTGTTCACATTGTTGGCTGGTGGCAAAGCCAGGATTTATCTTTCCTACCTTTCCTCCAGTCTAGGGAAAAGGTTGGCAAAGGGATGATATGACCTAAGGTGGATGACATCTGAGGTGGATGACATCACCTGAGGTGGATGACGTCACCTGAGGTGGATGACGTCACATGAGGTGGACGTTATCACATGGTGTGGACATCACATGAGGCAGATGACATCACCTGAGGTGGATGATGTCACCTGAAGTGGATGACATCATCTGAAGAGGATGATGTCATCTGAGGTGGATGATGTCACATGAGATAGACAGCATCACCTGAGGCAGCTGGAGTCAAAGCCTCCCAGGGTTTACCTGGAAGGGGCCAGTGACTTCCAGGAGCATCTGGACATCCTCTCTACCTCTCTAGAATGGGTCCTTCATTCTAGCCTTCCCTTGGTCACCTGTCCTAATGTCTGAGTTACTCAACCCCAGCAATTCCACATTTGTTCTTACCAACCACTTCATCACTATTTCCTTTTCAACAGTGTTTACACACACTCATTCATGCAGTGGCAGGGCACATCTATTCTCAAACATTCATGCCACACAAAATCCACCAGGAGATGTCATATCTACAGTCATACTGACAGAGCATGCAGGAAGAAATCTCCACCCATTTAGCTGATACAGCCAGAGCATGCATGAACAAACAACTGGGAGGCAGAGAGAAAGAGTGTCAACATGCCCCAAATCAGGAGGCTAAAGATGTAAAACATCAGCAAATGTGAGGTAGTTTTTTAACCTCCCAGTGTCTTGGAGTTAAGTAAAACATCTTGAAAAACAGATTGTTTGAATCTAGACTTGAAATCAAAGGGTGGAACTCAAAATCTGTCTGGACCCTGGCAAGGACATGCTCAGTATGGGTTGCTCAGCTGGGGACGGGAGGCACAGACTCTGCAGTAATCGTTCCTTGTAATGGCACATTATGCAAAGAAAACAATGTGAGCAATTTTCCCAATCAGGCCATCAAGTGGAAATAATTAAACAAAATAATGCAGCAGCACCTCACTTATAATTACAAAAAGTAATTCCAATATGCCTTGTGTATGAAGAAGTGAAAGGATTTTTGAATTTGCTTAATTATTTATCATTCTCAATAAACTTCTATTGATCATTAGCAATACACTAAGTGTCAGAAGAAATACCTGATTAGACACAATATCAAGATCTTGTGGAGCATGTATCATTACAGATATTATCTACAAGACCTACTTCAGCTATCAATGATTAGGTTATTTCCTTGTAACATCAAAAAGTAGCCACAAGGATGCTCATTTGTAGTGGGACTAGCAGGACATGGAGAAAGAATTTGGCCCCGGGAAGACCTGCCTCTAAAGGCCTATGTTTAACCCCTGCCCCAGTGCTCTAGAAAGGTTTCTGATAATAGAATGGATCAGTGATAGCCAATGTGAAGGGCACAGATCTTTTCATTACACAGGAGGTTGAGTGAGATTCTTCCAGAATCTGTATTTTCTAATCCTTAGATCTAGCAGCTGTGGTAAGAAGTGGTATAGTGTCCTGTCCTTGTATTACAGATTCTGAGCTGAATCTCCTGGCTTAAAGGAATGTTCATGACCCAGTGGTCCCCTGTTCATAAATTGATGGCACTGAAGTGCAATCTAGTTGCTAGCTGATTTGTATAGTCCTCTCAGGCTTTCAAATTCTATGCTCTTTGTCTGATTTAGGTGGAATTATGCATTAAACAAAACAACAAGTTTTATAGTTTTGTATTTTACATTTAAGTTTGTCCTATGAGTCAATTCTTGTATAAAATATGAGGTTTAGTTTCATTTCTTTGCCTATGGATATACAATTGCTTCTGTACCATTTGATGACAAGAAGACAATCTTTCCTCCATTGAATTGCTTTTACACCTTTGTCAAAAATAAGTTGGGGCTCTCCATCAGATAGACAATTCAATGAAATCAGAAAAACAATTCAAAATATGAATGAGAAATTTTATGAAGAGATAAATATAATAAAAATGAAACAAACAGAAATCCTGAAGCTGAAGAATTCAATAAATGAAATAAGAAATACAACAGAGAGCTTCAACAGCAGACTAGAGCAAGCAGAAGAAAAGACAAACTAGAAATTACCATATCACATTCTAAAATTCATTCTAAAATTCATATGGAACCACAAAAGACCCAAAATAACCAAAGAAATCCTAAGCAAAAAGAACAAAGCTGGAGGCATCAGACTGCCTGACTTCAAAATATACTACAAAGCTATAGTAACCAAAAACAGACACACAGACAAACTGAACAGAAAAGAGAACACAGAAGTAAAGCCATGTATTTATAGCAGACTAATTTTCCATAAAGGCACAAAGAGTATTCAATTGGAAAGGACAGCCTCTTCAATAAGGGGTGCTGGGAAAACTAGATATCAACATGCAGAAGATTGAAACTAGAACCTTATCTTTCACCATACACAAAAGTCAACTCAAAATAGATTAAAAACCTAAATTTAAGACCAGAAACTATTCAACTATTAGGAAAAAACATAGGGGAAATGCTACATGAAATGGGAGTGGGCGGTGCTTTTTTGAACAAAACTACAAAAGGCACAGGCAACTAAAGCAAAAATACACACCAGACTACGTCAAACTGAAAAGCTTCTGCACAACAAAGGATACAATCGACAAAGCGACAACCAACAAAGAGACAACCAACAGAATGGGAGAAAGTGTTTGCCAACTACATATCAGACAAGAGGCTAATATCCAGAATATATAAGGAACTCAAAAAAACTCAACAGCATCAAAACAAATAATCCAATTTAAAAAAATGGGCTAAGGACCTCAATAGACATTCTTCAAAAGAAGACATACAAATGGTCAACAGGGACATGAAAAAATAGTCAGCATCATTAATGATCAAGGAAATGCAAATTAAAACCACATTGAGATATCACCTTACTCTAGTTAAAATGGCTATTATCAAAAAGCCGGAAAGTAACCAATGCTGGCCAGGACGCAGAGAAAAGGGATCTCTTCTACATTGTTGGTGGGAATGTAAATTGGTACAGCCATTGTTGAAAACAGTACGGAGTTTTAATTAATTAAAAGGAAATTAAATCAATATATTGAAGAGACACCTACACTCCCATCTTCATTGCAATCATTTACAATAGTCAAGAGATAGAATCAGCCCAAATGCCTATTAATAGATGAATGGATTAACAAAACAAAACAAAACAAAACAAAAATGTGTTATGTATACATGATGAAATACTATTCAGCTCTTAAAAAATAGAATACTGTTGTTTGCAGCAACATAGATGGAACTGGAGACCATCATGTTATGTGAAGTAAGCCAGACACAGAAAGACAGATACTGCATGATCTCACTCATATATGGAAGCTTAAAAAAAAAGTGATATCACAGAAGTAGAGAGTAGAATAATGGTTACCAGAGACCCCCGGGAGAGGAGGGAAGTGGTAGATTAATGGGTACAAAGCTGCGCTATCTATCTATTCTAAGTGAATCATTGCACAGTATATGCATGTACTGAAACAAGACACTGTATCCCACAAATCTGTACAAATAAATGTTAAAATAATTAAAAAATAAGTTGGACATATTTGTGCAGGTCTATTTTTGGGTTTGCTATTCCATTCCATTGATCTATGTGTCTGTTCTGTCTATTCCTCCACTTATATTGTAGGTTTTTTGAAAATGCACTTTCGTGCTAATTCAAAATGCTTCTGTATCAATTATAGTGATGCATTTCTTCATCTAAAAATAGCCTTACAACTCAGAAATTAAATAAAGATTAATTTGGAGAAATTCTATCTTGAAATGCTTACTTTACACAAATTACACTTAAATAGTATTTTGTGATTTAAATGTCTCATTATAGTCCTTTGGGAGAAGAACCTAGAACTCTGGTTCTCAAAACTAGGCTTTGCTGAATTCTATCCAGGTAGGAATTCAGCAGCTCTGGTTCATACTGGCATCTAGTGGTGGGTGCATATACACTTAGATTAGGGAATCTGGTGCATATTTTCTAACAATCAAGATAGATTCTTAACACTCCACTGAATTTGTCTCTCATTGGTCCAGATGACAGGGCAGATATTGGGGGTCTCACCAGAGACAGTGTTTGGCAGAACGCCAGCTCTGTGGGATATGAGGAGGGGTGTCAGGAACAGCTACAGAACTTGAAGGAGCCAGTGCAAAATGAAAATGCACAGCCCCCTGTAAAAAAATTGTTAAGGATTTCAAGACAACCACAGCAGAGCTTTAAGCCAAGCACTGGGCCCATCTAAGGGTGCAACCCTGTGTGACTGCACAGGTGGCGCCCCCACTAAGGTGGCCCTGAGGTTTGTTTTTTGCTGAAACAAGTTATAGAATTCAGTTTTTATTACCTCAGTACCTTCCAGGGTGTTTGATACATTACTGTAAATTTGAGGTTTCGAGGAAAGGGCTAAACTGTTTTCTAAATGGATTGTGTGTGTGTGTGTGTGTGTGTGCTGCAACTGTATTTTGGGAAATAATGCATAACACTCATTGTACACATATTGTGCACTCATAATCAGATGGAGTAGCTAAAGACAAAAAACGGATTACATTTGGCTGAAAGGCTAGGAATTTATTTTCAGAATTCCTGAAAAGGTCAAAGTCAGAAATGTGGAATTAATTAACTATTTTAATGAATGATCTCTAGATGGCATTCTTCTGAAGAAGTGTAGGCAGGCTCTGTGGTATGTTCATCATTTGGTTTGTGTTCAGGACCATTTTCAAACACGGGGAGGTCTGCGGTGAAAACTTCCACTGTGAGAATTACAAGGGGGATCCAAGACTCAAGGTCTGGGCTGCATAAGGGTGTTCAGCGTCACAGAGGTAGTAAATAATAATAATAACAGCCAAACTCCAGCGAGCACCTACCATGAGGCAAGCATGAAGCTTCCCGTGAACAACCTCAAAATCTTAGTGAAAATCCTGCCAGGCCAGTTCTATCATTACCTCCATTTTGCACGGGAGGAACTGAGGCCCTGGGAGGGTAAGTGACCTGCCCATGCTCACACACCTAAAAAGAAGAGCCAGGACTGGAGCCCTGGCAGTCTGGCCCCCAGAGCCAAACTCTAAGATTTGACTTGCAGCAATATTTAAATCTCATGGTCTCACGGATCTCAACCTGACCCTAGGCCCTGCCTAATATTGACCTTGAAGCTGTGATCTTGCTCTGCTCTCTCTGTGTTGATACCAGCACCTGAATAAAATGAAATCTTTGATAGCAGTAAGAGGCCGAGGCCTAGGAGCCTGGGGACACCGGGTCTAGTCTATGTTCTGATATGGGCTGAACATGTGAGTCTGGGGAAACCACTTGTCTTTGAGCTTAAAATGAGGGGGACAAAGTAATATTTGAGGTTCTTTTCAACCCTAAGGTGCTGTAAACTTATTCAATTGTCAATCTCAAAAAAAAATATAGCTTGTGATTTTGTCCAAGGCAAAACTAATCTATAGTATCAATTTCTTGACAGCAAAGATCGTATCTGATGTTTATCTTGGTATTTTGAAGGTTTAGAACAGTGTCTGACGCACAGCAGGTCTCATATATTTACTGATTTGATGAATGAATGAATAAACGAATGAATGCTGAGTGAGGGAGTAAGATAATTAGATGAGAGAGTGCAATAATCCAGCACAGAGCAAATGAAAGTTATATATTTTTGCAAGCCTCAGGAATCATAGCACCAAACAGCATCATGCAATTATAGCATGGTCCTGGCCAACCTCAATGTCAAAAGTCTTATCAGCATTTAGTTATTGGACTTATCATTGCTGGTAACAGGTGCTCATGAGCAAGAGCTACACAGTGTCTCGGAGTGACAGCTTTCATTTGGCCTTAGTTTGATGTCAACAACATATGGAATGGGGGCTGACTGGGATATATTTTTGCTCTAAAAAAGCAGTGTGTCTTTTGGCACCTTTTAAAAATAAGAAGACCTTTAATCTCTCATGAGGCACGGTAATGTAGATGCTAAGAGCATGACTCTTGGAATTTGACTTCATAGACTTAACCCCTGCACATTCTAGAGGGTGCCAAACATACTGCAGATATCGATGTTGTATATTTATACGTTTTTTATGACTTTTTTTCTGGAAGGTGGCAATAGAGAGGCATGTCTGAAAAAAATTAGTATATTTTGATAATTCTTCAGCACATGAAAGTGAGGCATCCTGAAGCAGAAGTACCTTTTTCTATTTGCACAAAGTTGCCACATGGGCTTGCAACAGCCCAGCTTACCACACATTTGCTGGGTGTATTCAGGCAAACTGTTGAACCTCTCTGGGCCTCAATTTACTCATTTCTAAAATGGGGATACTAATATTGTCTCCTGTATCATGGAGCTGTTGTGAGGATTAAGTGAGAAAATAGACATAAAGCAGCAATGATTGCTCCTGCAAATAGCAAGTGCTCAATGAATTGGTTATGATTAGCTTCACCACATACACATAGGCAAAACGGAATCAGAACCTAGGAGGTCACTTTTCAAAGGTCCCTGTGAGAAGTGTTATTCCAGCCCAGACCAGCACTGGATCAGATTGTTGAGTTATTGATATGGATGAGCCAGTGTTAAGTCAGAAAGCTCAGGCTAAAGGCAGAACAAACTTATGTGAAAGGCAGGGCTAGCAATACCTCAGATGTTTGAACAGAAAGATTTCAGGAGTGAGTACATAGAAGGCACATGCTGGGAGCCTCAGACAGATGCAGCTGGGTTTTGAGTCCCCTGCACACACTGGAGCCACCTAGTTATCCTGAGTACAGTGTTTCACTCTGTACCCCATCTCAGTGCTGTGTGCCTCCGTTTGAGGCAGGCAGAATCAACATCCTCAATGATTAGCTTTCCCTGGTGGCCGAGTCCTTGGAGAAGGGCTCTTACCTCCAAACCCTTCAAGATCTTCTCTGATGAGCTAGTGGTGGGAGCGAAGAGGAGGGACGCCCCTGGACACGGGCACCAGTGAAGAGGCTGACCTCTCTCAGCAGTGGAGTGGGGGGCCTTCTCATGCATGGCCTTGATAGACACACGTGGGTCCCCAGCAAATGCCACCTCACTAACAAGCTCAAAGCTTAGGAAAGCCAGCTGAGATAAGTATTAATAAAATAGATGTCTTATTTAAGGAAAATTGCACTAAACATGGAGAAAGAAATATTTTGTGACTGTAAAGCAACTTGGGATACAGGATAGACCATCTTCTGAAATAGCCTAAGTTGTAGGGACATGAGTCTGTCACATTAATGACATCAGTGGCCATGCTGAGACAGCATTTGGGTGATCAGCACCCAAGATGTCAATCCCTCGAACCTTTGACTCATTGTTCAATGTGATGACAGTTCTTGGGGAGACACGTGGAGGAGACAGCCTATGAGACAGTTAACAGCAAATGTTAAAGGCTCTGAAGCCCAAAAGGCCCAAGTTTGAGTCCTGCCTGTGGGACTCTGAGCCTCAGTGCTACCCCATACAACAGGACCAGCCACATATGGTTGTGGGGAGGATCAAAGGAGTTGACATGCGTAAATTCTGTTCTGAGAAACATCTAGAATATATGTTAGCTATTTCTATCATTACTAGAATTATTAATGGTACTAGACTGGGCCACCTGGAGCCTTGGGGAAACTCCTCTGGTTGACTTTAAGCAGGTTGGTACCGACAATGGAAGCAGGATGGGGAGCCTACTCAGTCAATCCTTTTCCCAACCCCGGGCTTACCCAGTTGGACCTTCAGTTCCTATCAGTCTGAGTTTAAGAAATGGTTAATCCCAGGAAGGACATACACAAATATGGAGAAAAAGGCAGCATTTGTCTCTGAGTGCTAGGTAGACCAGATCTAGTCCACTGACCCAGGTTCCATGGAGGAGGTAGCCCCAGGGCCATTCACCTTGAGAACAGACCCAGGGTGGCAGAGCCTCACTGTATCCTCCAGCCAGTCTGCGCCTGAGCCCTGCTCCCTGGTGGCTGGGCTGGGGATACAGTGTTGACTATACACATGTGCTTCTAACAGGCAGAATCATCAACTGCAACTTAATTGTCCAAGATATAGATGCTTGTCACCTTTTTTCTTTTTCCAGTTTTGTTTCAGTAACAAAGACAACAGATGCTAAGTGTCCCACAGTGTGGGGAAGGGTTAACTAAATAACACTGCCAATTTATGACACCATTCACAATACAACCCACGTCTAAGGGGCTCCCTCTGTCCCACTTCCCCTAAGTTTCTTCCTGCCAAAGGCATCAATCAACTTCCTGTTCCAAAACAAAGAGCATTTCCCTCCCTTGCCTAAAACATATTAATGGATTTTCAAATTAAATTTAAGCTCCTTGACCCGCCCCACAAAGCCCTGTATAAACTGCCTCCGTCTTTACCAAAATCCAGCTCCAGGCTCCTCCCAGGCTCCCTGGGGCTATCTATGCACCTCTTCTCTATCTCACTGACTGATCTTCACACGCGCGGGTCCCTCTGACTGAGTTGTTAGTCCTGAGCTCTTTGGCAGTCCCTCTTCCTCTTCTGTTCCCTGCACACTCCCACCCTGCCCCTGCTCTTTCCTTGCGCCCTATTTATCTGGCTTTCATAACATTCCTTATGATTTGTGATCATGCACCTGTTTATTTGTTTACTTATCTAACCTTCTCTTCCAGACTGTAGGTCCAGAGGGTAGAAGTTATGAACACAACTAAATAATTTCACCTACATCAGGGAGGGTGTATTGAAAGGGATCAAAAAATATTTGCTGAAAGACTGAGTTGCTATAAAAATATATTTGTTAATACACAAAGTGATTCATAATTTAATTGAGTAAAAAAGTGCATTATAAAATATTAAGTACAGTGCGATCCCGTCTAAAAATATATATGCAGAACTTCTGTGTGTAGAACTTATGCACTTATAGGCATTTATATGCACATGTGTGGAAGCAAGTCTGGACGTAGACACCCAAATGGTCACAGCATACGCTTTAGTTTGGTGGCATCAGAGTGTTTTTTAATCTTGCTTTTTATCTTGTTTTTTAAAATTTACTGATAAGTATCTGCCAGTTTTTCAATAAAGACCATTAATACTAAGGTATTCAACATTTTATAAAAAGAATAAAATACAATTTAAGACCCCTGAGTTAATTTTTGATTAATATGTAGACTCTCTAACTGGAATATGTACACCTTGATAAAAGAAACCATACATGACACGTCTATGAACCTCGTTCCTCTTCCCCCAGTACATGTGTTTGTGTGTGTACCGTGTGTGTGTGCAAGAAACAAAAGCACATAAAAGAGCAGAGAGAGGAGAGAGCATAATTCTTGTAAACTATTAGATGGTGAAATTCCGAGATTGTGTTGGTGATAGAAATCTATATCAGTGGCAGGAAGGTTGTGTGAATCTTCTGTGTGTTGACAAATTTATGTACTTCACTTAATCAACTTGTTTTAACAGTATAAAATACTAACTCACTTCAAAATAAAAATTTTAAGCAGGTTTTAATTAAAATTTGTATTGTTATGGGCATAAACCCATATAATGATCCCTAGTTGGTCTATGGATTATGCTGCAACAGTGTATCAACAAAGGCACTGAAATTCTTTTTTTATTCCAGCAATATTTTGTATATGCCAAACTGTAACATCTCTTAATTAAAGAGAATGTTCATATGGCTTCATTGTAAGTTAAAAGGTTGAAGCCACAGATGGATTACAGGATTCCACTCCTGATGGTCTGTGTTCCCTTCTGTGTTCCTGCTGGGGAAGCCACATCCCTGTGGTTCCACTTCTGATGAGCATGTTACTTCATCACGAAAATAAAATCCAGATTTATAACATCACCTGTTATGACCCAAATGAGTTCAACATTATTTTTAAAAGTAAATTCACATTATCAATCTATGAGCTTTCATTTGGGTCAACATAATCTCATTGGTGAAATCAAGAAAAAGGAAGTGTAATGTCCTAATAACAAATGCTAGTAGATATAAGATGGGTACAATTTTCTCTGACTTTACATCAGTAAAGTAAACATTATTTTTAAAAGTAAATTCACATTAGCATTCTATGAGCTTTCATTTGGGTCAACATAATCCCATTGGTGAAATCAAGAAAAAGGAAGTGTAATGTCCTAATAACAAATGCTAGCAGATGTAAGATGGGTACGATTTTCTCTGACTTTACATCAGTTCTACTGTTGTAGCAATTATAGGTGAAACTAACATGACATATTTTAATGTTTTAATTATACTACCAGATTTACAGTGCTTTTATGTCATGTTTGTATTCCTATTTCCTTTACAAAGTTGACAAACATTTGTGTCAAGCTTTCTGGCTATGAATACTTTGACTTCATGCAGAATCAGGATTTCCTTAAAAGGAGAAATGATGTACAACAGAACTAGAGAAAAACTGCTACTTTTTCTCCCCTTTTACCTCTTTGCCTTTGCAATATCAACAAAGGCTATTCTTTCTTGTCTCAACTTTGAAATATTCTAAAACATGCTCATGTGAGAATCAATAACTAAATTGGGAAATTCAGGATACTAGATTGTGGTTGATCTATCATTGTTGTCTCCCTTTGACAGTGCTTGAGGGCAGTGGGTGTGCACTTATCAGGGCTATTGACTTTAGACTTGGACATAAGCCAGGCAGCCAAGGTCATGATAGCAGAATGTCTAGAACAGAAGTTTAAATGTGTTTGTGTGGTCTAGCTTGTCTTTACACAGCTGTGATCTGCCCCGAGAAGAGCAAACTCCACATTCCTGCTAGTTCAAGGAGGAGGAAAATCAGGTGGAGCCCACGTGGCCCAATCTGATACCTAGACAAGCCCAGCCCAGTCCAGCTGAGGTCAGCAAATACCCAGCCAAGCAGCAAACTCATGAGTTAAGAGAGATAAGTGCTTTTAGATTCAGGGGCTATTTGCTACACTGCAGTATTGTAGCAATAGCTGACTAATACATAATCTGTTTTTAAAAACTGGGTTATGGTACAAAAAATTGATAAAATGGATAAGAACTGAAGTGATCATCTGGGCCTGATCTTCTCATTTAGCAGATGAGAATACTGAGGCTCAAAAGGTTGTAACTTTCTCCAAAATAGAGAATAGAATCCAGGTCCACTGATTCTCATTGTCTTTCCTGACTGAACCATAGGCAGGTCCCACGTTTCAGGGGGTATTTGTTATGAACCCTGGATTACACTGTCAACGTGTACCTTCCTCTCTGTGATCTTCCTTTCCTCCTTAAAGCTTCTCCATCATTGATCTGTCCTTGCTCTCAGAGTTCTACATCATTTCTACTTGGTAACCTCATGTCTTAGTCTATTCAGGCTGCCATAACAAAATACTATATAGTGGTTAATTTATAAACAACAGAAATGTATTGCTCACAGCTCTGGAGCTGGGAAGCCTCAGATCAAGGTGCCAGCAGATTCCGTGTCTGGTGAGGACTGCTCTCTGCTTCAAATAGCACTTACTGCTGTGTTCCCTCAGGGCAGGAGGAACAAGGAAGCTCTCTCCAACTTTTTCTTTTTTTTTTTTTTTGGCAGCTGGCTGGTGCAAGGATCCAAACCCCTGACCTTGGCGTTACAACACCACACTCTAACAAACTGAGCCAACTGGCCAGCCCTCCAGCCTCTTTCTAAGGGCACTGATCCCTTTCATGAGGGGGAAATGCTCATGACTTAATCACTTCCCAAAAGGTCCCACCTCTTAATATGAGCACACTGAGTATAAGGTCCCACCATATGAATTTTTGGGGTACACCAACATTCAAACCATAGCACCACTGAGCCTTAATCCTATGCTGGCCTCTGGGCTATGGGGTGACTCAACTCTCTCTGGGATAACACGGTGTCAGTTCTGTTCTGTTGGAGACTGGAGACTTAAGTGAGCAATCTCCTTAAATCACAGTCTGTTTTTGTTTGTCTTGTTATCCCAAATCACTTTCCAAACCTCAGATTGGTAAAAAAAACCCACTGTTTAACCATATGGGGTACCTTAGCCATGAAGCCTGTATTATTAGACAGCTGATTTTATATTTGGATACAGCCTACAATTTAGTACAAATGTCCTTTATTATAGATGCCTCTCCTTACCCACTCACTTGTTTCCAGATGGATGAGGGAGAACACAAACGAAGCATCTGTATGCAAAGCCATATGTGAAATCTGCTGCTTGAAGTCCCTCAGAATGGCCTCTAAAAATCCAATTAGGACTTAGAGTTGAGATGGGTTCCTTCCACATGCCAGCGAAGTGAACCTTGCACTGGAGAATCCCTATCTCCTTCAGAAAACCTTCACTGCACAGTAACTACAGTACTTTGCAACTAATACTATATATAATACATGCTTGATTTTCTTCCAAAGAGAAACATATTCTTGTTTTCTTTAATGTTTCAGGTTTTACAGTTCACACTGAATGCAGATAATCAGACTCTATCACATTCAACACAAGAATCTCCAATGAGTCTAGGAAATTGATTTCTGTAATGGAAAATACACACATATCTGTTGAGATGAACACATTGCCTAATGAAGAATCAACTTGCCTGTATACTGGTGTCTCACTAAAACACTCTTAGCTTTGGAAACAAAGGTTAAATAGGATACTTAAGCTTTGTGTTCTTACTTGAAATCTTATATAGAGAGATGGCACTAATAATACCTAAAATCTAAATGCAGCTTATTACAGAGCTTCTGAATGGATATTGCTATTAAAAAATAAAAAGTTTGTCAAGGTCATTAGTATCACCTACATGAATAGTTTGAAGTTTAACTGTTTAGGTCCCTTAATTCACACAAATTATAACAACCTTTTAGCAGGATTTAAAGACTTCCTTTGTTTGGAGTTGTCTCAAGAAAATTTATAAGGTACCGTTCTTTTGAGGGCAAGACAGAATTAAGAGATCTCTATCTGCTGTGGTCTGAATGTGCCCCTCAAAATTCATGTGTTGAAATACAAACTCCCAAGATGCTGGAAGGCAGGGCCTTTGGGAGGTGATTAGGTCATGAGGGTGGAGCCCTCATGAGTGGGATTAGTGCCCTTATGAGGGACTGAAGAGGCCAGAGTCCTCCCTAGTGTGAGGACACAGAAAAAAAGATGAACTTCTAGGAAGGAGGCCCTCATAAGATACAGAACCTGTCAGCACCCTGATCTCAGACTTCCAGCCTTCAGAAGTGTAAGAAATAAATTTTAGCTGTTTACATGCCACTCAGCCTATGGCATTTTTATGATAGCAGCCCAAACTGATGAAGACACCATCTTAAAGAGCCTTCAGGGAGGAAATAGCCAAAGAGCCAAGATGCCTTACTGTATTCCTGCCTGAAAGCTCGTACAGACATGGTTTGCTCAGACACCAAAGAGGGGCATCTCTGTGAGGGGGCTCCAGGCCGAGGAAGCAGCAGGTGTGTGTTTAGAGCTGACTCCACTCCATCACTTACACACTTCAAACATCTTGGCAAATCACATCAAGAATCTCTGTGTCTCTGCTAGCATTTGCCTTTATCTCCATGCACTATATAGTGTTAAGATTACATTAATTTATTGGAGAGAAAGGAAAACAAAAGAAAAGACCTTAGTTTAGAGGACTCTGAGCGGGCTGCTGACTGTGGATGGAGCCTTTGCCCTCTCCCTCCCCAGCACCATGAACTTTCCTCCAACCCGAGCTCTTTCCCTTCAGCGTGGTCCTGCATGTTTACTTGTGTGTCTCTCCAAACACATGCCAGCTCTCGGTGGGCAGGGGCCGCTTACACTTCCATGATCCCTGCTGTGACGGGCATGCAGAAGTGCCCAGGCAAATAAGCACCTGCTGGATGGCTAGCTAGTGAATGTGTGACACAGGACCTGGTATGGTTGGGCCATCACAAGGAGGTGGACTTCCTCTCAGTTTCTGTCTCCCAAAACAGGGAAAATTGTGTTATGGCAGGGGTGTGAGTGAATCCAGAGGATGGCCTAGATACGGCTGCACCTGGATACAGAAAGCAGATATGGGAAGGCTGGGACAGGTCAGCTAACACTGCCAAGAATCTCACTGGGAAAGGCAGTGGACGATATGAGCATGCTAGCCAGTCATGGAGGTAACATGCTTGCTTAGAAAAGCACCTCTGCAGAGCGTGGCTGGACTATGGGACCTTCACCATGCATCTTGTGTCTAAACGTCTACGAAATGTCTACTTCTGAGAAGTCACAGAAATCTTACTTTGACCAAGAACACATCTCAGCATGCCACTCTTCTGTGTGTGTTGATGATCCCAGCTCAGGTGGGCAGGAGAAGTCATCGGTTGGGCAGGCCCAGCCTGGCCGGTTGGAGATCGTAATGAAAGGCCACTGTGAAGACCAGGGGAAGTGGGGCAAAGGGTGGGGCCCCTGATGGATGAGGTCAGCATGTCCATTCAGGCACATGCTGGGCTCTCGGTGAGTGGCAGAGATGCAGTGTCTTCCTTAAGCAGCTTAACATCTAATTGGGGAGAAAAAAATGTAAACATGCAGTCACACAAATTGATCAGAGTACAAGCAAGAGAGAATGATGGGCCAGGGCACTTGGGGAGGCATTGATCTCTGAGACCTGGTGGCTGAATGGAGGTGTTGGTTAGACAGAGAAAGGCTGGGAAGGGAAGAGATGGGATGACACATGTGAAGACATCCAAGAGGAGACTAGTGAGTTTGGACACCTGAAAGTAGCCAGCATGGCTGGAACTGAGAGAGCAAGATGTGGGGCGTTGGGGAGAAGCCTGCAGACGTAGCCAGGACTGAACAATAGGCTTGGTGGACTCCATGAGGAATCCTGGTTTATCCTTAGACAGAGGAGGTGCACAATCTGATTTGCTCATGATCAAGGGGAGATGAATAACAGCGGAATACAGAGTGACCTAGAACACATGCCAAGAAGTCAGGTCAGATGGAGGAGTCGCCCCTCTGTGATTGTTATCGGAGTCACCCCCCTATCAAGGTCACTGCTACATGCACTCCTGCAGCTAAAATGGAAAGAAAAGATGGTGGGACCTCCCTGCATTATGTGGGTCCACTTGGTCATAGAAAGGGTGAGACAAAGTCAGTGGCTTATATAAGTCAAGAATCTCATGTCTCCTTCTGAGAGTAACACAAAGTTGACAGTAAACTCATGCTGAGATGACATGCCTGCCTTTCTGCTAGACTTGGTTGTCAGTCAAGGCCACACTGGGCTTTGCTAAGGCCATGTCATAGGACCCAATGAGTGGGTTCAGTCCTAAGGGCACTGGGCTGGGCAATGTTGGTGGACAATCTTGGATGTCATCAGTGGAAAGCTCTACTGTACACAACACTTCGCTGGTCATGCACAACCCAGAATCCTCCCAGTCTATCCACCGTTAAGCACCCCAGGCCCCCTCTGCACAATAGTGGATGGTCAACTGCATTGAGAAGGAGCCATTCTCAGTCAGTGTTTCTGTTGAGAAATAGTAAAACTGGCACAAAAACCAAATACGCTCAGTGCATGGTTTACCATGGCCAGAAGGGACTCTGGCCAAGTTGCAAAGTGAATTTCATTTAAGAATTACTCTCAGCAACTCAAATATATATAGCTCTTCCCTGAAAGGAATTATATCTCCGGACTACCACTAAATGAATAATGTTTGGTTCCCACATGAAGTAGAGCAGCCATATGTTCCCTAAGAAACCTAGAAACCTTTTATTGGAAATAGCATTTAAGAATGAAAATATAAATCCCCATGACTTCTAAAGACCTGTTGGGGAAAGGCCAGGGGCAATGCCAGGCTGACTTGAGCAAGGACAGCACAGTACACATGCAAATAGAGACAGAACAGAGTGACACTAGGGATCCCAGTGTCTCCTCCTCCTTCAGTCAGGGGTACCCCCTTTTGGGGTTATCTCTTTATGCTCCTGTGTTGTGTTTATTCCTTCATACTTAAGCAGGGATGATGCGAAATGGAGATGAGATCCCTTTCCAAGCAGCATGGGTGGTCATGGTAAGGGACCTGCTCTGGTCATTTCTTTCTCAGGATAAGGCTGGGCACAGAGGTGAAAGAGGCTTTATCCCTTACAATGAGCAGAGTCTCATGCCCAAGTGGGGCTGCATTGTGGAAGGTGTGGTAGATCTCTGTATTACCAACGCAAAAGCTAAGATCCACAATTTTCTTCTAAAAGCCTTATTTCTCATTTTTAGTTCTAAAAATTTTAGAATAAGTAAAGACCAAGAACAACTTAAAAAATATTTTATGGCATTTCCAACAGACCTCTGAAATACTTTTTCTTTACTTATTGAGTACCATACTTTATGGTTTAAAAATAGCCACCTCTATCTAAGGCTTAAGTGAATTCAAACTAACCTCTGATTCAAAAATATTAGTTAAATTGAGGAAAAGTATTTGACATATTCCAGAACCACTGGAAAGATTGATTACAATGTACATAGCCAAATGGTATGGCTAACTTTCCTTTTTTTGTTGTTTTTCTGATAAAAACCATA
The DNA here is from genome assembly GCF_027409185.1 of Cynocephalus volans. NCBI lineage: Eukaryota > Metazoa > Chordata > Mammalia > Dermoptera > Cynocephalidae > Cynocephalus > Cynocephalus volans. Next base: position 187,084,455 of record NC_084460.1, read on the forward strand.
TTCACCATACACCATACTTCATTACTGTGGTTATGACATACTCCGAATTGCTCTGTAATTGAAGCAGCAATAATTGTTTTTGAGAGAATAACCACATTTCTGTTGATGTTGATGGACCTTAATTTTTTTCCTACATTAGACAACTTATTTGCAATAGATATTCCATAAAATATAGCTGCATAACAAGAAGGTGTGTGGTGCTGCTTTTATTAATCAATCTCAAACCTACTTGGAATTTTTGAGGGGAAAAAATAGTTAAAACCCTATTTGTATGCGATTGCTTCTCTTTTCAAAACCTGATTGCTTTGCCAGAGAGCATTTTTGATCAATTAAATTTTTGTCCTTCCTGTCGTTGGAATATTGGCCTAATAAAATTAAGCATTTCTTGCATATCTCAGATAAAACATAATATGAAGGCCAAGTTCCTTCAACAGTTATAACCACATGAAAACTGACTGTTTACTCTGTGTGACGGTTAATTTTATGTGATAACCTGACTGGGCTAAGGGATGCCCAGATAGCTGGTAAAACATTATTTCTGCATGTGTCTGTGGGGGTGTTTCTAGAAGAGATTAGCATCTGAATCAGTAGATTGAGTAAAGAAGACGGCCCTCATCAGTGTGGGTGGGCACCATCCAATGTGTTGAAGACCTAAACAGAACATAAGGTGGAGGAAAGGTGGATTTGCTCTCTCTTGCTGAGCTGAGACATCTGTCCTCCCATGCTCAGACATCTGAGCTTCTGCTTCTCAGGCCTTCAGACTTTGAGACCTATACCAGCAGCCTCTCCAGTTCTCAGGCATTTGAACTCAGACTGGGAATTAAACATCAGCTCTCCTGTTCTCAAACCTTGGGACTTGGATTGAATTACATCATCAGCTTTCCTGTTTCTCCAGCTTGCGGATGACAGATCATGGGACTTCTTAACCTCCGTGATTATGTAAGTCAATACCTGTAATCTATGTATCTATAAATTACCTATCTATCTATCTATCAATCTACCTATCTGTCTGTCTGTCTGTCTGTCTGTCGATCGATCTATATCTATATCTATCTATCTGTCTATCATACATCTGTCTATGACTTATCTAATCTCCTATTGGCTCTGTTTCTCTAGAGAACTTTGACTACTACACTTTGAAAACATGAAATCTGTTTTTGTTCTTAGGGGCTGTATTATCCCCAAAAACAACTCTAAAATATAATTCTTACAGTTTTGTCTCATGGTTGAAGAGGAAAATGCTAAATCTTACTCATCAGTATGCATTTCCTATTTCTGCTACAACAAATTATCACAAACTTAGTGACTTAAAACAATACAAATCCATATCATACACATTTGGAGGTTAAAATTTGGACTTGAGTCCCACTGAGATAAAACCAAGGTGGACATGGTTGCATTTATTCTGGAGCCTCTGAAGGGAAATATATCTCTGTGTGTGTGTGTGTGTGTGTGTGTGTGTGTGTGTGTGTGTGTGTGTGTGTGTGTGTGTGTGTGTATTTCTTTTTCCAGCTTCTAGAATCTGCTGGAATTTCTTGGCTTGTAGACCTTTCCTCCATCTTCAAATTCAGCACCGTGGCTTCTCTCTGACTATCTTCGTGGTGACGTCTCCTTCTGACTACACCTGGGAGAGGATTTCTGCTTTTTAGGACACGTGATTAAATTGGGTCCACCTGGACAATCTAGGATAATCTCTCCATCTCAAAGTCATTTAATTGCATCTACAACTTTAATTTCCTCTTGCCATGGAATGTACCATATTCACAAGTTTGGGGGAGTAGTACATGAGTATCTTTGATGGGCCATTATCCTGCTTATGGCAATATCTTTACATACATAATTACCTTCCCAAAATATCCTCCACCTATAATAACTATATTCCACAATGTCAAATTGTGAATGCATTATACCAATCTGTATTTTCACATTCTCAGAAATCAAAGATGGAAAAGAAAACATCGAATCATCACATTCACTTTTTAGGAATCAAAATAAAGTTTCACTTGCCATAGATTTTTATGTGTGGCCAAAAAAAGTGATTTCACAAGCCATCTAGGATATATTCTTTAACGTTATATTCTAAACAGTAATTGAACTGTTTTTTTAAAAATATAGTTTTTCTGCATCATGTAAACTTGTGCCTATATTATTCTGTTGGTAATTTTTGTTGAAGGCACAAAAGCATAAAAACACTGAGTTAAGGTAATCAGCCAAGCTGACATCTACTTATCTCCTTTCCTATCTGATCCTCATCAAAGTTCCTTTGATAATACAAACTGCTTTAAATTTCTTAATAAAGATTAGTCTTACCTTCCCTGGTAAGAATTTTCACAATTACATATTTGATTTAAGTCTATTTTTTATTAACTCTGTAAGTTACAATACTTTTTTAAATATAATGGCTAAATCCACAATACTTAAACTAATTGAAATCTTCCTTTGAAGGCAGAAATAAAATCAAATATATTGAGTTTGACGTGTTTTGTTTCTCTTAAGTAAGTTCTGACTTGGGATACACAGAATAAAAACTCAACGACATTTAATGACATTTCTGAATGCACAGTGACATAGATGTTACAATACATATGCACTGAAAAGTTTAGAAGGTTATACAGGAAATGGTTTACAAGCTATTCTGATATTTTTATTTTTGAATTTTTTTTAAGACCATGAGACTATAGCACCTATATACACCAAAGCAAATCAAGCAACATGATATAAAACAATATGTGTGAGGATTCCTGCTTGGTTTGATTACTGGAAATATGAGCAGAACCAGCCACTCTTGGTTTGCTGAAGAAACTGTAGAGTCTAAATTTTTCTAATGTACTGGACCCAGTGTAGCACTTGAAAAAGAACCCCAAAGTCTTTGATGCACTATTGTCTGCCTTCAAATTCTGGCCAGAACCTTTCATTCACAACTACATGAGGATACCCAGCACTTTTCTTTTGATAATATAATAAGTGTTATTTACCCATAAATGCAACCTTGATGGCCTTAAAAATGAATATTAACAGAAATAATGCTCTTGGACTAATATTCTATGTGGCTTTCAGAAACAGTAACTTCCAAATATTTGACTGATTGCCCATATTTTTTACCAGAGTTTTAATTCAAAAATAAAATTTGCTTGCAAATTTTTCAGGTTCTGTTTTCCATAGCTATTAAGTTTATCTAAGCCATCAGGGCTCACCAGTCTTATAATCCTATATTATATATAATTTTTATCAAATAAATAAGACTTCACTGAGGGTAAGTTTTATTGCTACTGCTTTTTAATTACAGACATCATTATATTTCTAAAAGAAAATGTTTAGGAAGCTGCTTATTACGGAATTCACATGGAAAATAATATGCAATGGTTGATGAGTGCTTTTCTTTTTTTGGGGGGGGTTAGGATTTCCATAGTATTTTATAAATTTATGAATATCTTGTGTGTCACCTGTCTCCTGTTCAAGATTTGTCTCATTGGTGGGTGTGCTGGCCAGTTGGGTGGGCAATCTCAGGATGGATGTAAAGTTTGTATGCCTTGTCCTTCGAGGCCAGGCCTGTAAATAATCCTGAATGTTTTCCATATAGAACACTGGAGTTGGTGGCAGGAAGGCTGATGATTTCTGAGATGCTTAGCAAGTCATCACTGGGCATTCAGCCTCATCATCAAAAGACTCTGCCTCATCGGAATTTGGGTCTCCTGTTGATGGCTGAGGTTAAACTGTTCAGACTCCAAAGGGCCATGATGTGAGAGAAGGCCAGGCTCTAGTGTTCATAAAAGAAAGCAGATGGAATTTTAATGAAAGGAGAGTACTTCCTATTATAGTCCAGATCCCCATGATGGTTTTTACTGGCTTAGACATCCCTTCCCTTTGAAATAAACATAAATCTTTATAAAAAGATTAGTGGGGATGCTTTAACATATATGAAAGTAATAGACTTGAGGAGGCGAAGACATTTCCACATCAAATACATGAGATAATTGGGTGTTTCTTGGTTTCATATCCATGTGGTTCATTCACAAGGATCATGTGTGAGTCTACGTGTATGGCTCGTGTCATATTAAGTCTGCGCCAAGTATATGTAGTTGTCAGAATAAATTAAAATTGCTTTCCTTATTGAACCAAACATCAGTGTGGCAAAGCATAATAATGACAGTAATTTAGCCACAACTGTTTCCAGAACACATTCTGGACTACAAGGGAATATACAAATAAATATATCATTATGGTTAGAATTTCAGGACATCTACAAGATGTGTGCACCAGAAACTATTTGGATTTTTTATGAAAATGCATATTTAACAAGGCATTTCTACTTCACTGTGGATACCGGTTATGACAGCAAGGTCTTTCAATAATAAGTGTTACTGCTGAAAGATACCAATTAATTACTTCCCTGAGACTCTGAAGTACTGATAGGCACCTCAACCAGGTGAACTTCAAAAATAAAATTAATTTTTTGCCTATCATACACAAAATCAAGATGATAAAATATGGAAAAAATGCACTCAATGAGAGATACAGGCACAGAGCAGCAACTGTGTGCTTATGTGCGTGTATGTGTATACCACGTAAAAGAGATATCCTGTAAACACATCAGTCTAACTTGTGAAATAAAAATTCAGTATTCAAAACTGATTTCTGAGCAATTATTACCTTGCTCAAGCTGGTTCAGGAGATGTGTGCATATAGACATGAATGAGTTTAAGACATTTAGTGAATTAAGAAATTAAATAAAGCATGATATCACATACAGTTCTTATTTTACCTTGTAAACATTTTTATATTGAAAAATTAGTTTCAATAGTTATTTTAATAGCCTATAAGTTTTACACAAAGTATGACATATTAGCTGGCTATCGGTATTCAGCAAAATTTTACATTTTATTAAAATAAAGCACACGATATGGCATTCACGCTCTAGTAAGCAGTGGGGTGCTACTAGGTTATGGGGCACCAATGTGTGTGAGAGAGTTCTTTACCAGCAGAAAAGAAGAAACTGGGAATGTTAGGATTTTCTTTCTTTCCTTCTTTCTTTTTATGGATGCATCATGTAAACAATTCTCTACAAAGGCTAATGCTTAGTAATACAGCTGCAGAGATGGTTTTATCTAGGATATTTGCCAAATATTATGTTCTATACTGAAAAATGGGGAAAATCTTCAAAATTCTAGCTGGGCCTGAAATTCAGTTTATATCTCAGTTGTTGAATTAGACTTAATTAGATAATTCCATATTAAATTCAGAATGACATTTAAAATGAGTTCTGATATTTCCAATCTTTCGTTTTCTGTTGCTAGACAGAAACATGGCTGCCTCTCTGGTTTCTGAACTTCAAAGGCTGTAGGTACACACTCATGTCTGTAACTAGCATAAAATAAAGCTTAATGTATAAACTTCACATCTGGTTTCTAAGCTCATAGAATTGATATGTGATAAATATATCTTATCTCTTTCAGAATATATTCTTTCTTGAAAAGATAAGGACAGAAAAACCTACTGAAAAAGCAATGCACACTTCTGTCATATTGTCTTAGTGTGACATAAAATTCCATGGCAGGTCATCCTAGAAAAGGTCACGCTGACAAGCTGGCAGCTGCAATCCTAGAAGATTCTGTACAGTGACTGGCAAATGACTTTATATCCTCAGTGCACAAATGCAAGCAATGACAAAATGTATGTTTCCCTCTGCATTTTCAAAAACCCTTCAGAAAGCCTCAATTGCCCTCAACCTCTTTCCAGCCATCCTTGGGGACCACTACCCATGTCCTGTCCCAGCACTTTAGTATGAGTACTTTGCTGATCATCCAGGTATTAGTACTAATGCCAGTAACTATTTGCTGCTGTCGATGATGATGCAAGATAAATGAAAGTAGAACATTGAAAGTGCTGCAGCTCTTTCTTTAAGAACAGATAGCATTCAATTAAGAAACATTTACATAGCGACTTAGAATGCTGGAAGCACCGAGACTGTGTAAAGAGCAAACAGGCCCTGCCCTCCTGTAAAATTATTCTAACTGAAAAGATCAGGAGATGAGCCGATCATTCACTAACAAGACTGAGAAAGAGGTAAAAACCTTGGTCCTTGGATTAGCAAAGGCATTTATTGTGTACAAGTATAGCAAAAGAGGAGGAACAAGTCCTTGGCTGGGACTATTCATATCACATAAAAGCCATTCTGCTCTCCAACAGGGCCCCGACATGGGAACAAGGTCCATAAGTGTGCCCCAAATCCCTGTCCAGTTAGGAAAAGAGAACGACATCCTAATGAAAAGAATCATACACTAAAACAGAAAGATATATGTGAGCTAATTAGATAGTCTGTCACCATGGCAAAGTCTGCTCATGATAAATAATGCCAATTTTCTTTCTCTAATCTACCTCAAATGTCAAAGCTCTCACCCGTTCGGGGGACTGCTTCCTTATATTCAGGTTCTATTCCCAGCTAGGAAAGGTGGTATAATGGAACATTGAAGGGTGTTAGAAACTCGGCTCAGTCATGTATTAAAATGTGACTTTGGCCACATCACGTGATCTCTCTGAGTTTCTTTTGTTCATCCATAAAATGAGGATACTGATGCCCACTTTGAAGGATTGTCAGAAAGATGAGATGGAAGTATATGTGTGGAAGTTTTCTGTCAACACTGTTCTGAAGCACTCAATTTTCAATTATCCAATTTTCCCACTTTAAAAAATGTCTGAATAAAACAGAAAAAGCAACATAATGACATAAAGGCAGTACACAGGACAGAAAGGAGCTCTTCTAGAAATGAGAGGAGGAATGTCCACGCAAACGCTTCTCACATGGAGAACTGTCTTCAAATGAAAGGGGCTCATGGATCGTCCCATAGCATGTATAATTTGCCTTCAAAAAAACTATGAGATTTCCATGAACTCAAATCAAAAAGCAGGGAAAATCCAATGGAGATGTGGGAAGTGACCACGAAAATATTCCTGTTACATCTCAGGCGCAGCCAACAAAGCATCCTTCCCAAAGTAGGGAACTATACAGAGAAGAAAACTGTACAGGGCTTAGTTAATCACAGACAGTAGTAATATGATGATAAACTGCTACTCCAGGGCTTGTTTAGTGCCAAGGAACAGCAGGAGAGCGAGTTGGATACATTCTACCCTGATTTCTATAGGAAATGGGTCGAGAAGAGATTCTCAGGATTGGGAGCAGCCAGAACCCCTGACCTCCATTAGCTGGAGAGAAGAGAAGCTAAGACAGCTCATGCAGAATTTCAAGCCGATTTCAGAAGGGACTTTACCAACCTGGTTATGCGTCCACCCCTGAATAAACCTTTTGATTTGACTAAACTTGATGTAGGAAGGCCTTCCATCAAAAGGTGAGAAGTAAGTTAAAAAGCTCCCAGCATGGGATTCATATAAATATCACATAAGACAAGGTTAGGAAAAGCACTTGAAAAACAAACAGAACATAAACAGTCAATCAGAAAGAGTAGGTACTGAGCTGATGAATCGTTTGGACAAAATATATGGACATGAATGAAAAGATTTAATGAAAGAATCAAACAGCTCAAAGCAGAGGTAAAAAGCCTAAGTGCAGACAAGAAGGGGATGAAATATAAGCTCTAAGAGACAGGAAAGAAAAAGAAGGGGGATTTTTAAAAATAACTGACTGTTATGTTGTAATTAACTGAAGGAAAGTAGATACTGTCCAGAATAGGAAGAACTGGATTAGAAACATAAGCCAAAATAATTACATAGATAGGAAGAATTTAAAGCAGAGAGAGAGGGAAAAAGACAAAAAGATCCAAAATCTGCATAAGAGTTGTGCCTGGAGAAGAGGAACATATAAATAAACTAAAAAGTATTAAAAACATTATTTTAAAACTAGTGCAGAAATACCAGTATAAGAAGACTTGAAGATAAGGATGAAAATGTTCACAATGTCCTAAGTCTATTTGATTAAAAAAAAAAAAAAAAAACGCTACAAGAATCTTATCTATATAAGGATTTATTTTGCTGGGTTTGTGAAGATAAATATTTTATAATTAGGGGAAAAAAGAAAAAAAATCAAGTCACTTAAAAGAAAAAAGTATACTAAAGTTACCCTCAGATGTTTTTCACAGTGACATTCACATGTGAAGACAGTGGAATGACATCTATAAAATACTCATGGAAATAAAATGTCACACCCAGGAGAAACAGCACTCAATTAGAAGACTACAAACCTCATTGTCAAAAGGAAAAATAGTCAGGAATTATAGTTGCTATGAAATCTTTCTGACAATTAGAAAAAAAAAAAAACGGCTAATGGAAAAATGAATGTAGACCATTATATTGAACTCAAGTTGCTGATATGTATGCTGAAATGTTCAAGGGTAAAGTCTACTGACGTCTGCAAGTTATTTTGAAATGCATCAAGAAATAAAATGGATTGGCGAATAGAGGGATCAATAAATAAATAGCTAGTTGATAAAGCAAATATAGCAGGTGTTGGTTGTAGAATCTAGGTGATGGTTAATGGGAGCTCATCATGAAATTATTTTAATTATTCTATATATTTAAAATTTTTCATAATAAAATGGTTAAAAATGTTTAACAGAACCATATCAAAAGGACTGGCTTTCTGCATTTATTCTATTTAACTATAGAATTCGGAATAAAACAACTATGAGAATTATAGAACAGAAATCAATTTTTATAAATTGTGACAATTTATAATTAGTATAGCAAAAATTTATAGGAAAAGGGAGATAAGAGATAGGAGGTAGAGGGATGTTTATAACCAGGGATCAAATACAGATTTTTCAATGGCGACAAATCAATAAATTAATCAAGATATAAATACTAGAAGAACTGATAAAAAATGACCAAGTAAAATTGGGGAGTGGCATGCTAGGGATACTTTGTAATTTCATCACTGGCCATGGTGGGGAGTTGACAGGCTCTTTAGAAAAAGAAGATCAAGTGTACCATATCGATTTGTAATTACAGATTTAGCCCTTAGAAGAACTGAAAACAGCCCTAAAAGAGAGGGGAAAAAGCAAAATAAGCAAGATAAAGAGAAAAAATAACATAAAATATGATAAGGCACAAGCTAAATTTGCTAAACTTATGCATCCAATGAAAGGAATTAGAAAAAAAATGATCAATAAATATATACCAGTAAAGCAAAGGAACAAATTACTAAAAAAACAAAGTGCAAGAATCAATGCATTAGAAAACAGACTGATAGAACAATTAAATAAATCTAAGTTTTTAAAATAATTAATAAAATAGAAAAATTATTGGTTAAACTAACGAAGAAAAGAAGAACAAAACGCACAAAATTACAAATGAGAATGAGGAGGGAATCACAGAGAGTGATGAAATTAAATGCTATACACCGCAACTTGATAAAAAAAGGAAATGAAAACCACGTATATTAAAAAAGAAGAGAGAAATTATCATCATTTGCATACAACATAACTACATAAATGAAAAATTCATGAGGATCAATTGAAAGAATATTACAAATGGTAAAGATAATTCAGTGGAGTGACTGAGTAAAAAGTAAAAAGTAAAAATAGATTGCCTGAATATATACGAATGACCGACCACCCTTTTGGAATCAAGACCCCATTTACAACTAAAGCAAAAAGAATAAACATAATAAATGCATAAGGACCACATGAGCACTATGTCAAAATTCTTCTCTGGTTCACAGAGGACATTCAAATAAGTGGACTTCCAGGCCCTGTTTAAGATGGGACTATTTAACATCCTAAAGAGGGCAATTTGTACATTAATCTGTACATTTCAGACCACAGTAACAAAATACCAAGTAGATTTTTCTCAAGCAAAGTAACTCAATCTTAAAGAAAACATGCAAAAACAGCCAGAAAAAAAATCTGCAAAAAAAAAAAAAAAAAAAGAATAAATAAGTCAAAAATAGATCTATCAGATATTAAGGCTATGGCAAAGTTGCATGAATAAACAGAAGGATAGAACAGAAAGGAGAGTCCAGAACAACAAACAAATGTGAATGTCTAACAGGTGATAAAAGTGGTGCTGGGTATCAGTAAAACAAAATAAAACATAACAAAACCAAAATAATTATTTAATAAATGGCATTGAGACAACCGACTTCTGGAAAAAAAATTAATTGCATCCTTACCTAACTCACCAAATAGAAACAAGTTCCAGATTTAAACAACAAAGATAAGAGAATGTAAATATTAGAGGAAAACATGAGAAATTTTGTTTTATATCGTCTAAGGTAGAGAAGGTCTTTCTAAGTATGATTCAGATCTGTGATTCCATAAACAATTTAGCAATTTAACCACAGAAAAATAAAATATGTCTGAAAGACAAAATCAAAAAGCAAACAAAGGGAGAATTTTTTTGTAATTAATGCATATTACAAAAAAGAAATTTTTTCTTAAACTGTGATTAAATTCTATTAATTAATCACTAAGGAAAAAAATTCAACCACCCAAAAGAAAGATGGATGAGGGACATACATTGGTCATTAGCTGAAAAGAAAATTTGGTTGCTAAGGAATGTATGAAAGATGCTCAACTCATTCATAATGAGAGATGTTAATCGAAAATACGAAATACTGTTTATCAGAATGGTAGTAACAAAAATGTTTAATGACATGAGTCAGCCAAGGATGAGTGGAAAGACACATTTTCATGTAGTACTGATGGAACTGAAAATGGATAAAAGACGCAGAGAGACAAATTTGGCAATATCTATCAAATTTTAAAATATATATAACCTTTGATTCAGAAGGTTCACTTCTAGGAATTTATATAACAGATACACAGGCACATGTGCAAACTTATTGATTTATAAGACGATTAGTTACAGCCCTGTTTGTAATTGTGAAAGAACTAAATAGTAAATGTTGATCAATAAAGCACTGGATAAATAAATTGAAATACATTCATAAAATAGAAACTATGCTGCTTTTTAAGAGTGAGGAAACTAACATGCATTAAAGTATTACTCAGAAAGGTGTAACATTCTACCACTTTTGCAAATAATTTATATATTTGCATGTGCTTGTACATGCCCAAAATATCTCTAAAAGGATACCCTAGAAACTGGTAAAAGTGTTTGCTTATGAAATAAGGAACTGGATGACTGTAGGCAGAGATGTATAACTCACAATAAAATTGAAAATGATGACAATTATAACAACAATAATAATAACTAAGATTTTCTTTTCTTTTTTTTTTTTTTTTTTGTCTTTTTGTGACTGGCCGCACTGCGCTCAGCCAGCGAGCAAACCGGCCATCCCTATATAGGATCCGAACCCGCGGCGGGAGCACTGCCGCGCTCCCAGCGCCGCACTCTCCCGAGTGCGCCACAGGTTCGGCCCATAACTAAGATTTTCTAAAATGACTTTGCCAGGATCGGGCACATATATACATTATTAATTACCCACATACATAATCCTATCTTAATACTACGAGCTGAGCACTCTAATTTCCTGGGTTCCATCAGTTTGGAGAAGTTAAATAACCTGCCCCAGATCACCTAATTCTGAAGTGGTAGAGCTGGTTTCAAACGCAAGTGTCCCGCCTGTGGGGACTGCAGTCCAGAAGGCAGGCGTGATAGGTAGAATAATGCCGTCCCCCCAAAAATGTTCATATTGCAACACCCAGAACCTGTGAACATGTCAGGTTCCAACGGCAAAGGGAATTAAGATTGCTAATCAGTTGACCTTAAAGTAGGGAGATTTTCCTGGATTATCTAGGTGGGCCCAATGTAAATCATGAGTCGCTAAAAGTGGAAACAAGAGTCAGAAGGGCCAACGTCAGAGTGATAGGATGTGAGGAAGACTTGACCAGTGTTGCTGGCTTTGAAGAGAGAAGGGGGCCATGAGCCAAGAAAGGCAGGCTGTCTAAAGAATCTGGAAACACAAGGAAACAGAACTCCCCTGGAGCCTCCAGAAAGGAGCACAGCACTGCCAACACCTTAATTTAGACCAGTGAGACCACTTAGCCCACTGGACTTCTGACCTCCACAACTGTGAGATAATAGCTTTGTCTTGTCTTAAGCCACTCAGGTTTATGCTAATTTGCTACAGCAGCAATAGGAAATTAATATAGCAGATAAGAACAGAAGATAAGAACAGGAAGATAAGAAGGCAGTGGGGAGCAGATAAGATTTTAAGCCCACTTCTTTCCTTTAGAAAGCTCTTCCTGAAAATTTAAATAAGAAGATTTTGTGCAGGGAATATATGAGATCCCAGCTATACCAGCTGCAACCAGGCACCCAAGGGCTCCTAACAGAGCCTAGCACAGTGGTTCTCATGATGTGGTCCCTGGACCAGCAGCGGCAGTGTCATCTGAGAACAGGTTAGAAAAGCAAATTCTTGGACACCTCTTCTGACATCTGGAATCAGAAACTCAGGCTGGTGGCCAACACTCTGGTTTAATAAGCCCTTCAAGAAGCTGTGTGCTGTGCGTGTTTGACAACCCTTAGTTTAATGTCGCTCTTGGTGTAGACTGAGCAGGGGCTCCCAAATTTTACTGCACAGTGGAATCTCTTGGGGAGCCTTTGAAAATCCCAACACCCTGGTTTCACCCCAGATGAATCAAATTAGAATGCTTGGGTGTGGGAGGTGGGCACCGGCAGTAAAGCTCCCCAAGTGATCCGTAGGCACAGTAGAGTTTGAAAGCACAGGTTTAGAACAGTGGTTCTCAATCCCGACACACTGAATTCAGAGTTCCCACTTGTACCTGATCATGATTAAATGCCATGAGGTAGATGTGGGGAGCAGGAGAAGGGTCTTTTGCCCCTGCTCATTTCTGAAAGATCAATTGATCAACAACTTTGCAAACGTAAAGGGACATGTTGAGCCCATTTCTTATTCCATGTAGTTCAAAATATTTTCAAAATTCCATTCACTTTATCATGATTATTGCTATTTCCTCTTTGACATGCTTTCTGCTATAAAGATCCTCAAACAATTGCAGATAGATCTACCATACGACCCAGCTATCCCACTGTTGGGAATATACCCAGAGGAATGGAAATCATCAAGTCGAAGGTATACCTGTTCCCCAATGTTCATCGCAGCACTCTTTACAATAGCCAAGAGTTGGAACCAGCCCAAATGTCCATCATCAGATGAGTGGATACGGAAAATGTGGTACATCTACACAATGGAATACTACTCAGCTATAAAAACAAATGAAATACTGCCATTTGCAACAACATGGATGGACCTTGAGAGAATTATATTAAGTGAAACAAGTCAGGCACAGAAAGAGAAATACCACATGTTCTCACCTATTGGTGGGAGCTAAAAATTAATATATAAATTCACACACACACACACACACACACACAGAAAAAAAAACCGGGGGGGGGGGGGAAGAAAGATATAACAACCACAATTACTTGAAGTTGATACGACAAACAAACAGAAAGGACATTGTTTGGGGGGGGAGGGAGAAGGGAGGGAGGATTTGGTGATGGGGAGCAATAATCAGCCATAATGTATATCGACAAAATAAAATTTAAAAAAAATAAAATAAAATAAAGATTTCCAGGTTGAACCATCAGAAATTGCTTAATTAACTGAAATCTGACATAGAAAACAGCAATTTCATATTATGCAGCTAATAGATGAGCATAGTAATACACTACTTCCTTAGCATAACAAAATGATGACATGAGAAATCACTGTTGCAAACACACTTGATAATGGCCTGCAGATGGAGTGATCTGGGAATTTTCCAAAGTATTTAAAAAAAAATTCTGAAAGTCTAATTTATGTAAACCATATGTGATCATCAGGATATAGCTGGACATCCAATAACAACTATTTCCAGTGCTTTGACATCCCCTGCTCCCTGGTCATCCAAAGACCACCCCCATGTTACATCTGCTCATTTGTCCAATCATCAGTCTCTCCTCTCAGTTCTTTCAGCATGTTCTATGAAATTCCCCTCCAGGATCAGCAGTGTAGTCTCCAGTCATTTCCACTTTCTCCAGGTCTTAACTGAAACTTGGACTTGAGCTTTTTCTGTAGACCCAATCTCGCCCCATCTTACCACATTACTTGCAGCACAGACTGCTCCTCTCCCTCACATTCCTCAGGACCAGATAGAGAGAAGGTGCCACCCTTGGTCCCCATTCCTGCTTCTGGATCACAGATCAGCACTGCCCATCCACCTGCAGGAATGAACCTTGCTCCTTGCAGGCTGGGATCAGAGGTTGTACCATTTCCAGCATCTGCTGCCAACCTCTGCAGCATGCCTCCGCATTCTCGGAGCCCAATCATCTGTCTCCTCTCCCCAGGACTCCCACCCTGCAACTTCCCTAGGAAACAGCTCTGAAGGTGAGCACCTCCTTTTCCGGAATCACTCTTTTCTTGACTTTGATGACAATACTCTTCTGATTTCTTGCCTGATGCAATGCCCACCTCTGCTTCTCCTTTGCTGTTTCATTCTTCCCTCCCAACACTGTCTGGAGACTCTTGAGGCTCCTTCCTAAACCATCTGTCTACTATTTCCTGGGTAATCTCATCAATCCCCATGTCTTTCCTATCCATATGTGTATTTCTCCCATGTATATGTCTCCAAAATCTCTCCTTTGAACACCAAAGACCTGCATCCAGTTGCTTCCTTAACGTCTCCATGAGGGTTCTCTGAATGCCTCTGAGGTGCCAGGACTGTTCCAGGCACAACAATTAAATGAATAAATAAATCCTCCCCACATGGATCTTCATTTCTAAGGGGATGAGGGGATTGACAGGAAACAATAAGTAAACTATGCAGCATGTTAGAAAGAGATGAGTACTTTGGAGAAAAAATAGAAAGCTTGCTCAGAGTAAGGCAGAAATAGTCCACAGTCACTTAAATGAAATATTTCCAAATCTGCACTCTCGGTCCATGACCCCCTCACGTTATTCCTTTCTCTACACGTGAAGGCATTGCTTCTCTATTCCATCCACAAGGACTGTTCAAGCCAAAAGAAAACAGAAGTTATCTGTGATTCTTCTGTTTTCCTCACCCACAACTTATCAAGACTATCAGATAGGCTTGTCCATTCCCTTTGTAAAATATATCCCACTTCCACCACTTCTCTCTATCTGCAAAGATCATGCCCTTTTCCAGCCCCAAGTTCACCTGGACTCACTGCTTCCATTTGTATCCCTTCACTAATTCATCCTCCACCCAACAACCAGCACCATTACTTAAACATGTAAATAAGATTATATTGTTCCCTGCTTAAAATGGACCAGTGGCTTCTGTCTTCATCTAAGAATCCAAATTCCCTTCAAGCATGTACAAGACCTCACATGATCTGGCTTCAATCTTCCTCTTCGACATCCTTTTACATCCATTTATCAACCACAAACCTGCTTTTGGATGTGCTGTTTTTCTTTCACTGCATGAAATACATGAAAATCTTTTCTGCATCTGGGCCTTTGCACCTGCCTTTCTATCTAGAATGTTCTTATCCCAGTTCTTCTGATAGATGGATATTTCTCATCCTTCAGGGCTCAGCTTAAATGTCTTCAGAAAGCCTTTCCTTGAACATTTGATATAGAACTACATATGAAGAGCCACCTTCCATGAAAAATAAATCAAGGCACAAACTGGGTTGAATAACCTGTTCAAGTGAATACAGATCAACCCTAGAAACTGTATCTCATTAAAAATACTGAGATGAGTTCACTCATTCGATTACCTGTAGAAAATAAAATTATGTTCTCTCTTCAAATGCCAGTACATCTAACTCTTGAGATATTTAAGGAAGAAACAATGACCCCTTGTTTTAACAACTTGTTTGATTATAAACATATTTAGTAAAAAATATTTTCATCAAGATTGTCAAATTCTAGGGTCTGTTTGTTTTTTAAAGCACAGAAATAAAAGAGGAGCATAACCATGTTGTTTTGGGTGACATGCCTTTAAAATCTCAAGAAGGCAAAAATATGCAGATGTGGTCACAAGGAATGCAATATAAATGGAACTGTTTCTCAAAAAGCAATGCCAAAATCCCACAGACATATGCACAATCCCATCTGTGGTTCTAAACCCATCACTCATGAACAACTAGAGAGTTGCTGGAGATCGGATGCAATCTCTGCTTTGACTCTTTCTGAAATAAGGCAACATGCAGCCTGGATACATCTACTCCTCCTGGAACATGAGACAAATAACATTCACCCCTGTCTAGACCTGAGACCTCTGGGCTGACACCTCTGTTCATTCCTGAAACTCTTTAATTTGAACAGACAGGTGGCAAAGCCATCAGCATCTCCCACATGACTATTGATCTTTGACCTGCAGAGTCCCAGGGGTGGGGTTTGGAAGGGATCATACAGTTTGGATCAAATCTGGAGAGCCTGAGTCCCTACCATGGCAATCCTCACAAATGGGTTTCCTTATTCCGCTTGAATACTCACAGTAATGTGGAACTCACTACTTAACAAGGCAGCTCATTCCATTTATTGCTTTTGACAATAATTTCTTCCTTATATGGAGTTAAATTGGGTTTTGGGGGTTTTTTTTGTTTGTGTGTTTGTTTGTTTGTTTATCCCCAGCTTCAATTTCTCCCTTCACTGCCCGGGTAAGGAGTATGACCCTTTTGCAAAGACAGCCCTTCTGAGCCTTGAAGATGGCTAACATATCTCCTTTCTTCTCCCATTTACGTACCCTCACTCCATTGATGGCAAAGTGCTATCAGTTTCCATAGGATTGCCTCTAAGGGCTTGCAAATTGCAAGAGTGGACAGCAAGCTTCCAAGGATGCTGTGACTCCTCCGTGACCTAACATACAGGTTGTTTAGGACTCTGTTTCCAAGAGCTCTTGAAACAACTTGGTTGAGCTTGATTCACCACCATCTCCAAAATTCAATTTTTTTTTTCTACTGCAGTTGCATATAAAACTTTTTCTGGTTTAGTTAACATTGTTTACCTGTTTATTATTTTTAAGTCTATATTTCCAGGCACTTTGACTAGAACTTGAGATTCTAGAATTTAAGGCAAAGGGGAAATATATTAGTCTGTATCCAAAGGTATTTTGGCCACAAGAGGGCTCCCATATTTTGGGTATTTGTACCTTGCCTGCATTTAAACAATCAGGAAAATAAAGGGAATTTATAGGAACAAAAGCCAAATTTAAATATAAGCTGTTTCTGATACAAAGATACATCAGAAAATTTTTTTAAACAATAATTATTCTCTTAATCCCAACACACTATCTCCTTAAATACACATTACACATACACACACACAATGATTTAATCCGTAAAAAAAATTATTTAAGCATTTAATTGATCTTTATCTACAAACTTATTTAAATTTTTATGATTTACTTGTCTATATCTGTAGAAATTGTCAAATGACTGACATAAAAGAGTGAATGCTCTGTTTTCTCAAAAATATAGCTTTCTGAAGGCCTATACATATGAATACTCACATGAAATTAATTTGACTACCAAATTGAAAATGATTTAAAAATCAGATAATGACCTGGAGTCCTGGGCATGAGTCAAGGGCAGCAACCCCTACCCCTGGAAGCAGGCAAAAAAGCACACTGAAAACACTGTTTCTGCGTGGGTGACCCACCACAGGCACTGCCACAGCCAGGGCTGCCACAAAAGTGGCTCAGTGCCACAGCAGTAGCCATAGCCACCGTGCAGGTGGCCCGCCAGACACACAAATGCATTGACACAAGGAGAGTCACCAGTGTAGACCAGCAAAAGAAGAGGATGTCCCTCTCCTGAAAGCCCACTCCAGAGTAACTAATGAAGCAACTGCTCTACCAGATGATGAGACATCAACACAGATATACTAGAAATATGAAAACCCAAGAAAATATGACACCACCAAAAGGATACAGTAATTCTCAAATACCAGACCCTATAGAGCAGGAAACCCTTGAAATGACTGAAAAGGATTTCTGAGCAACAATCTTAAGGAAACTCACTGAGATATGAGAAGACTCAGTTAGACAACATAATGAAATGAGAAAAAAAACTTTAAGATATGAAGAAGGAAATTTATGAAGAGATTAATACCTTAAAAAAGAATGTAGCAGAACTCATGAACTGAAGATTCACTCAACAAAATAAAAAACACAACTAATGCTTTAGCAGCAGGCTAGTACAAGCAGAAGAAAGAATTTCTGTTCTTGAAGATAGTCTTTTTGAAATAACCCAGGGGGAAAAACGTAAAAATGAATTTTTAAAAATGAAGAAAATATAAGAAAACTAGCAGACAACCTTAAGCATGCAAACATACAAATCATGGGCATTCTAGAAGGGGAAGAGAAAGGAAAAAGCATGGAAAATCTACTTAACAAAATAATAACAGAAAACTTCCCAGGTATAGGGAGAGACTTGGACCTTCAGATCCAGGAGGCTCGAAGATCCCCAAATAAATTCAACCCAAGAAGATCTTCTCTAAGACACATTATAGTCAAACTAGCAAAGCTCAAAGACAAAAAATAGAATCTTAACAGACGTAAGAGAAAAGCATCAAGTTACCTATATGGGAGCCTCTATCAGAATAACAGCAGACTTCTGAACAGAAACTCTCCAGGGCAGAAGAAAATGGGATGATATATTCAAAATACTAGAAGAAAAATACTGCCTGTCAAGAACACAGCAAGGCTATCCTTCAGAAATTATGGAGAAATAGTGTATTTTCCAGACAAACAAAAACTGAAGAAGTTCACCACCAAAGGACCAGCACTACAAAACATTCTCAAGGAAGTCCTGCATCTGGAATCCAAAAAAAGATCATCACAATCACTACCATGAATATACAAGAAAAAACAAAGCCCACTAGTAGAACAAAAATGCAAACAAGCAAGAGAAACTAAATCTTTCTACCACAAAAAACCACAATGACAATGTAATTATGCCCCAGCTTTATTTCTGATTTTTAGTAATTTCAGTCTTCTCTCTTATTTTCACAATCAGTCTAGATAAAGGTTTGCAAATTTTGTGGATCTTTTTAAAGAAACAACTTTTGGTTTTGTTGGTTTTCTCTATTGTTTTTTAATTCCCTATTTTGTATATTTTTGTTATAATCTTTGTTATTTCTTATATTTGCTTTTGGTTTAATTTGCTTTTCTTTTTCTATTTTCTTAAGGTAAAAGTTTACATTACTGATTTGAGATTTTTCTTATTTTTAATATAGGTGCTTACAAGTATAAATTTTCCTCTAAGTATTGCATGAGCCCTGCATCCCTTTAACTTTGATATGTTGTACTTTGATTTTTAATCTCAAAGTTCTCTCTAACTTCCCTGTGATTTTTCTTTTTGCCCATTGTTTATTTAGAAGAATGTTGTTTAATTTCCACACATTTGTGAATTTTCTAAATTTCCTTCTGTTATTTTAGTCAGAGAACATATTTTCTTTGATCCTAGGCTTTTAAAATGTATTAAGACTTGTTTTGTGGCTGAAAACAAACAAACAAAAAAACCCCAAAAACAAACCACACACACACACATACACATACACACAAACACATACAAAAAAACTGTATGGTATGATCTTAACTACATGAAAATATTTTCATAGAAAAAGACCATCAGGAAACATTGGACAATTTTATTTTCTTTGAGTTGTGAGATTATGTACAATTTTTATTGAATCTTCTTTCTACTTTTCTGTATTTTCCAAAAAGTGTTTTATACTGAAAATGTATTAAATTTATAGTGAATAAAAATGTTATATAAGGAAAAATAAATAAATAAAACTTGCTGGTTTCAATATAAATAAGTAAATAAATAATACTCAATGTTGGGAAAGGTAAGAGAACAATCAACTTGTTTATGCATGCTTGCTAGAAATAAAATTTGATAATTTGATATATTTTGGAGGATAATTTTTTAAATTACGGCATATTGCAAAATGTGCATAATTTTTTAATAAGCAGTAACTTATCCAGGAATTGATTAAGAAAGATACACAAATGTTGGCATTTTTATCAGCAATGCAGTGAAAATGGGGAAGGGGACTACAGTTTCATCAATAAGAAATTAAACAATGCAGTTCCATAAAAGAAAGAGATAGGGGAGAAGGGCGGGGAAGAGAAGAGAAGGAAATATCATTTCAGAGACTTCTCGTGTTTCATGTTTAACTCTAAAATGTCCACAAATTCAGGCTTCACTCTCTGAAGTCAGGAGTAGATGAAAAACAGCAGAGGTGTGTAAGGATGAGGAAGGAGGGGTGCCCAAGGAAAAGTCTTTTTCTTTTCATACAGAACCCTGGAACAATTCAGGACCTGGAGGCACCAGTCACGCTTGTGAAGTGTGGAGTGGGGTGGAGACTGAACCAGGAGGGGCTGCCTGAGAATCCTCAGGTCCTCATGCCCCTGCATATGCATGGGACCATCCCTCCTTCCACATCTCAGGAGTCCAAAGATTTATTTTCTGGCTAAACTGAAACAGAGCTTTTGAGTATTTAATATACAAGTGCAGAAATTTTGTAAAAGTTTATACGAAGACACAAGGCAAAAGTTAAAGAAACTTTCTGGAATGTCAAACAAAAGAGACAAGTTTTGTGCAACAAAAGAATGAAGATTTAAAAAAAATTATTATCTCCAAACAGGAGGGCTAACACCCCAAAATAGGAGTTACAGGATGAGAGAAGGGTGAGAAGAGTAAAGAGGGAATTATCAGAGCATTTGAGCCATGCCAGCCACCTGGGACCAGCACAGGGAGTGAGAAAGCAGCTGCAGCCAGACACAGCCTCACACAGTCATGGGATGTAGGGGCTAAAGAGAAAGGCTGTATGTTTCCCAAGAAAAGAAAGAAAGTGAATTTACACACAGGTATACTATGAATAGTGACAACCCTGGAAGCTAAAAGACAATAGAAATACTCTCCTTTGAAATTGTTTTAAATTTCTAAGAGAATAATTATTTTCAAACATATATACTTTCTGTAAACATAAATGTAGTTCTTGTGCCCCCTCTTTCAGAAATGATTGGAGGGAGGATATGCCCAGTGAAAGGAGAGAGAAAGAGAAAACAGGAAGATCCAGGATTTAGGAAATAGGAAATCCAACAGTGCTCAGGTGAATGGCAAAGGACCAGAGCTGCGTGGGGGCAGTCAATGCAGATGGTGTGGCTGGGGGCTCTGGGCACATTCTCTGCTGGGGAGACACATTACAACAGATCGACTCTCTGACAACGTGGACCATGGCTAAGGTTGTTCTGTGCTATGGAGTGTGGAAGTCTTAAATGTTTGAAGCAAAAAAGGGAAAATGTAAACATAGTACACTACTTGGCTCAGCAGTTAATAACATGTACATGGTTGACTAAAATTTAAGAAGTACTGAGAGTATGTGGATATTGGTAAAGTGACTTAAATTTCTGATCTATGATAATATGAAGTCAATAGAGACATGAATAAGATTTAGGAAAATGGAAGTAAATACCAAGAGGAATAGTAAAAAGTGATGAACATGGTTGCTTCTAGAGAGGGAAATGAGAAACACATTTTCATTCTCTGTTGTTATAAGCTCTTTATAAGTATATGACTTTAAAATAATTTTCATGTAGTGTTTGAGGAAAAAAAACCAATAAAAATAATAAATAACTACATGGAAAAGTGTTTTATAGGTTTAGTGGGGGAAAAATTTTAGAATAATGGGATCCCATATATTGACATAGGAAAATAACAGGATAAATTTATTCCAACCTGTTTAAAATGTTCATCTCTGGGGCACAAAATTATAGGGGTCCTCTCACTTTTTAATAATCATTTCTATTTTCTGAATATCTTACAGTCCTTCCATATTACCTGTACCTGAAAAATCCACAATAGTACAATTAATATAAATGTTATAATTAATATAAAATAAGGAAATTGATATGATTTATTTATTTCTGGTTTGGAATCCAAAGGAAAAAAAAAAAACTTTATAACTAAAACAAAGAGCTTTTCAACCAAGGAGGATTCAGCAAATATGACTAAAACCAAGAGTTCTATCAGGCCATTAATTTTGTATGTCTGCTTTATAGGAAAAAGCCACGGAAACAGAATATCCAAGAGGCTTGCATGTTCAAATTTATGCCAGTGAAATGTTTCAGGCTTACATTAATGTCACACACCAAAGCCCCCTGTGCTAACTGGTGTGTCCTTGAAGGTTTGCTCATCAAGGGTGCTCGCAGAGTTTGCGTGTGTTATGCCACCTCATCTACAGCAGGTTCAACTCAACTGCATCATGAGCCCAACAGAAAGGTTACTCTTAGTTATGCAGCTTGCAGGGTTTTAAAATTAACGTTATTAATTAAGGCTAACAAAGAATGCATAATCTTAAATCAGAGTCTTGGAATGCCATATATAAGAGAAGTTATTATGAATTATTTTTGTTTCATTTAGCAACTTTATTTTCATGATGGACATCTTTAGGGTTTTTGCCTACCCTGACTCTGGGTGTCTGTTCAATTTTATCTAGCCATTTCTTTACTGGTATATTCTCCCTTTAATGTGCCAGAGGGGATAAATATCCCAATAGAGTTTGGAGGTATTGTCCTCCCAAAACTCATGTGGAAATTTGATCTCCAATGTGGCAGTGTTGGAAACTGTTTGAGTCATGGGGGCAGATCCCTCATGAGTGGATTAATGCCCTCCCTGGGGGGAGGGGGTAGTGAATCAGTTCTCCCTCTAATAGTTCCCATGAGAGCTGGTTGTTTAAAAGACCCTGACATCTCCCCTCTCTCTCCCTTGCTTCCCCTTTCCATGTGATCTGCTTTTACCCACCAGCTGCCTGCCCCTTTCCACCGTGAGTACAAGCAGCCTGAGGCCTGTGCCAGATGCAGCTGTCCTATAATTGTGAGCCAAATAACATCTGTTCTTTATAAATTACCCAGTCTCAGGTATTCTGTTATAGCTACGCAAAACAGACTAATACAGATCCATGAATGGCAACTTTCTTTCTCAGAGGTTTAGCATAAAAATCGACATGAACTTTGAGCGACTAGTAGCAAATTATCCCATCCACGTAACTTCTTTACTTCTAAAGTTCTGACCAAACATGCAGAAAAAGTAGTCTATTCATATGCCACAGGAACAAGCCCACATGAACTCTAAGAAACAACTTTGTACCAGCAAGCAGAGACAGTTGACCACACCGTCCTTTCACAACTGAGGAGAGTCTATGCCTCCACCTGCCAGCCAGGTCGTGGCAGAGCAGGCTCCAGATCTCAGGTGCAGTGATTTTTAACCCAGTGCTTTAAATATAAAAACAGCAACGAACCACGTATGGTGTGGTCCTAGGCTCCCCGTTCTATCCCAAGTGCTTCACAGGGATTAAACAACTTAACCCTCCACAACAACTTGATTAGCTGGGTACTATATTTCCTTGTTTTATTAATGGGAAAACGGAGGCAAGAATTAAGCCCCCTGCCCACCGACACATGGCTGAGAAGTTCTGGAGCCGGACTTTACTCCCAGGCAGCCTGTTTCCACACCTCTGTGAAGCTACGATCAGATTCTCTGACTTCAGGGAAAAGCAACCTGCCCCATTGTCTCCCCAGCTTAGACGAGTAAAAAGACTTTCCAAATACAGTGTTACTTGCCGAGTGATAAAGCTGGCCTGGAGTTCAGCTTTCTGACCCTTAGTCTCTTTGTACCAGCTTTTACAGTTATCATGTCATTTACACGTGCCAATGAAATGAGCATGTGTCTGTGCATAAATATGGGGAATGTGGACACTTCATCCTTCAATTCTTAAATTTAGAACACAAGATTACATCACATTTTAAAACATATGTTCCTGAGAAGATGGGTGTAATATTTTTTTGTTATACTGAAACATATTTTAAATTCACTAAGAACTATTTAAAGCAATCCTGAAGTAAACCATTTTTTTTAAACTAAAGAAAACTTCTGGGAAATAATCATCTTTTAATCTATCAGTGAATAAATTCTAATTTTCTTACATTTGTTTTATTTAAATGGAGATACACAGGCATTTTGTATTGCATAGACTGTTTCTTAAATGGAAAAAAACCAAAAACAAATTCTAAAGCTTCATTCTGAAATAATTTTATCTGGGATTTTTAATTACCCAAATCACTCTGTAACTTCAAGGTTTAAGGTGATATTGCAGTTAGTTCAAAATCAAACATGTGGACAGTTGATTTGGCTTGCTTGCCTTGTGTATTTGTTTTGGTGGGGGAGTTATTTTAGGTTTTTTTGTGTGTTTAACTGTTTCTCGGTTAAAAGAAAAAAGAAGCACCAATACTCATTTCTCAGAACAATTGTCTGTGTGGCCCATTCTGTCCCTTTCTAGAACACTAACTTTTCCAGTAGTGTGCACAATGCAGAAGCTGGGTGCGGCCAGTGGACGTCACCATGAAGAGAGAAATGGGAAGAAAAGGGGCTCAGCTCCTTGCTGCTTATTATCACCGGCACAGTGGCACACTTGATAGTTTTGTTGCTAAAGTCATATGGGTCGGCCCTCTCGGTGGGCTGTGAACCTGTGTCCCTGGCAAATCAGACAGTCCATATGGAGCACTAATTTATTTGAGAAATATCAGTGTTGTTCTGAGGGAATAAAAGGGCCATTCACCCAGCTGGCAGAGATCTTCCTAAAAATCAGCCATAGTAACTCAGTTTACCTGCTAGCAAGAACTGCCAGCTACATCTGGGGTGATGGTTCTGAACAAATCTGCCAGACTGAAAGAGAAAAATAGAATGACCTGCATGCGGGGAAGAGCAGCACAATCATCTTGGGTCCTACAGATGGTTACAGTTATATCAAACATGCAGTTTAAATATAATGAAACAAACATTGGGATTTATTCCAAATCTTACTGAGGATCTACCACTGAAATAGGCAGAAACTAAATAGACAGGGGAGGAGTAAGAAGCCATCCTGAAAAGAGAATGGCCGGCTGGAAGGCGGCATGTTCTGCAAAGTGCTGGAAGGTGGGCTCTGCCCCCTTAGGTCATGCCTTGGGGTCAACACCAATGTCAATATGACCACAGATGAGGGCAGCATTCGCAATTTCAGCATTCTGAAATTGCGGCAGCATTCGTCTATAACGTAGATTACAGGTTCTACATGATCCAGGATATGCATATACAACAACCTTTAGATTTTGTTATGAGCTGAATTATGTCCCCCCAAAATTCATGTGTTGAAGTCCTAACCCCCAGTACCTCAGAATGCATCTGTATTTGGAGATAGGGCCTTATAAGAGATAACCAAAGAGAAATGAGGTCATTAGGGTGGGCCCTAATCCAATATGATTGGTGTCCTCACAAGAAGAGAATAAGACACAGATACATATGAGAAAAGACATGAGGACACAGGGAGAAGACACTGATTAACAAGCCAAGGAGAGAGACCGCAGAGAAACCAACCCTGCCAGCACCTTGACCTTGGACTTGTAACCTCCAAAACTGTGAGAAAGTAAATTTCTGTTGTTTAAGCCACTCTGTCTGTGACATTTTGTTATGGCAGCTTGAGCAGACTAATACAGATGATCATCGGCAGACACACACACACAAACTGGCAAAGAAGATTCCCCAAAAATGGTCCAAGAACCACTCTGGTATGCTCCTTTGCTGCACATAATATTCCATTCTATTTGTTTTCTGACTTTAAGACAACACCTACTTTTCTCCACCCAGAATCTGAACAAGAATTACAAACTAATAAACACAATAAGTAGCTAAAAATGGAGCAGCAGCCACGGGAGCTGCTGCCCTCCCCTCTCACCCTGAGCCAGCTCAGCCCCTGGGGCTCCGCAGAGCAGAGTTTGAAAAATGCCACTTCCATTCTGGTGCCTCACAAAGATCTAATATGTCAGCAAATTACCTCAGGTTTGCACATTATCATTAATCACAGGCGTCACGGGGAATGCAGAATTCCCCCAGACATAATAAATAATGATGACCTCCAGGCTCGCGCAGGCATGATAAGCGCGTGTTGCTGGGGAGGGGGGTCTACATTTGTTAGAGACAGAGAGGAGGAGAACCTTGCTCTTGATGTGTCCTCTGAGAGTTACTGCAAGGAGAACTGCTGGGAAGATAGGCTCATTCAGACACCCAGTGCAGGTCAGTCTATGGTACCTGGCCCAGTGACCTTCAAAGGAGCTCTGCAGGCTCTCAAGGGCATCTGAAGATTCGCATCTCTACAGAGAAAAAAATGCCTACTGCCTCAACAATAACTCGGCTTGCTGTTGCCTTACCTACCCTGGATTCTGAACAGCACCTGAGGCTTCCAGAAGTTTCTCCTGCAGGGAGATGCTCCACATTCCTCCTTCCTCCCGCCATGCACAATTAATGACAAGCTTTCATTTCTTATGGTGCATTAGCACTTCAGTCAGCTCTTCTGGGTCACTCCTGGGTTTGTTCTGTGTTTAAGCCTTCAAAATCTGCTTTGATTTAGGTCTTAACATTCAGACCAGTGCCCTCCAGAAGGACGGGAGGGTAGTGCATTTCCAGAGCTGCCTTGGCCAGCCTCACTGGCCCAGAAAGACTCCTTCTCCTATAAAACTCTCAATTTCATGTGGCAGGGGAGACTTCTCCCAGCACTCGGCTGGGGCCTCCTGTGTCATGATCATAGATTAGAGTCAGGGGCTCTGTCTCCTTCATCCTAGTCTGGTTGTGATTTGAATCATGTTTCTCTCAGTTGCATGATCAATGTGCTCATTAATGAAAGTGCTGACCTTTGCATACAGAAAGGGCAGCCTATTCAGTTCAAGTAGTTTCAAGTTTCCACTGAATCATAGTTGGTCTTTCAGTTCATTCTCAATTTTCTAGGGTATTCAAACTATTTGTCAAGTTATTAGGTACCTAATACTATAGCTACTTTATTTCATACATGCTTCATCTTCTTGTGAATGCTTCTTCACTCTCTAGATGGACTAGAAACCTCTTGGGCAAAGGGACTACTTTGTTTCTTTTGGGGTGTCCTCTTTTGAAGGCACTTAGTCAAGTTATATTGATAATTTTAAGAAAGCAATATAATATGGGGAAGGGCAGTCAACAATGAATTTGAACTCCAGATAAGCCATTTACCATTGATGTAAAACTGGACCATTTCTTAACTCTCCTGAGCCTCAGTTTAGAGGCTAATATTACCCATCGAGTTCTTTTGAGGTTGAAATATTTAGACAGTATTAACATTTATACAATGCATACAAAAGGCACAGCTATGTGCCTGGCACATAGTAATCAATTTATAATGATAATATTGATGATAATAATGATGATCACAAATATTTAATAAGATGTATTTTAAAAACAGAGTTCGTTCACAACTTTGTCGGATAAAATGTTTGTGGTCTTAACTAAACAAAGAGCTTTTGAGAGTGCTTATGGTGGTCAGATCGATATGATCAATGCAATTAACCATGGAACAGGAAGCAAACTTGGTAGGAAGCTCAGAGGGACAGTAAGAAGATTTACTTCCTCACCTTTGTTCAGCAACCACAGTGTTGCAGGCCAAGACTTGATAAAAAGTAATATTTATTTATTTTTAAATTTAAAGTACAAAGTAATATATTTTCATTGCATGAAATTGGGATATTTGGAAGAACCCAAAAAGAAAACAAAATTCTAGAGCTTCTTAAAAGTATTTAATGAAGACTGAAGCCAGCCTACATGCATTTAGGATCTCAATGTGGAAAGGTATACAATACGTTTTAAGTTTTAAAAAAATTTCCAAAATATATGTGTTCAAATTTCATTCACACAAATCTCACAAATTAAGAGGAGTATGAAAATAATCTTTTTTCACTGAATAATCAAGGGAGATAAAATCAGTTCTCTATCTGCCATAGAAAACCAGAATTTAATCTAATAAAAGATAGAAACCAAAAAAAAAAAAAAAAAAAGGAATGAGAAAAAAAGAGTTACCATTCTCAAGAGAAAAAAAAGGAGGAAGTAAAAAAAAAACAAGAAAGAAAAAGTAATGGCTAAAACAGTATTTATCTGCTAGTCTTTTTGATAGTAGAACTTTGTAATTTCTCAGGTCTTCAGCACGGAAGGTCCAAAGGAAGGCTTTATTTCTTTTTTTTTTTTTTTTTTTTTTGTCTTTTTGTGACTGGTAAGGGGATCGCAACCCTTGGCTTGGTGTCGTCCACACTGCGCTCAGCCAGTGAGTGCACCGGCCATTCCTATATAGGATCCAAACCCGCGGTGGGAGCACCACTGCTCTCCCAAGCACTGCACTCTCCCGAGTGTGCCACGGGGCCAGCCCAGAAGGCTTTATTTCTATTGATGCTCACGATCACCTATAATTATTTCCAGCGTATGTATTTACATCATCTCCAATGGACCTACCCATTAGAAAGAGCATTCAAAACTTAGTAAATTTCACTTTTTTAATGTGTTGGAAGGAAGTGCTAAAACCCACGACTTGATGTACTCAATTACATACAGTGTCTATCAACACTGAAAGGCATGCTTTTAATTCATAATCATTTTAGGATATTGGCAAAATTATATATTTAAGATCCAAACAAACATTTCCATTTAAATTGTTAAAATTTTATTCCATAATTTAAAAGATAAAGAGTATACACTGTCTCCACAGACATTTTTTTCTACCTTACTTTTTAAAAACCTTGTTGGTAAAGTGTAATATACCTAGAGAAGGGTACATTCAAGTGACCAGCCTGGTTGAATTTTAACAACATTTAGGTCAGGAAACAAATTATCAGCACCTCCAAATCCTGTCCCCCACCTTGTTCCTTTATAGTCATTAATTACCCTCCAAAGTCAGCCACCTCCTGACTTGGAACAGCACAGCTACGTTTTGTCTGTTTTTGAATTTTGTTATAAGTAGAACCATGAGTATGTATTCCCTTGTGTCTGGCTCTCTTTGTTCAGCATTACCTTTGTGAGATTCATCCATGTTGCTGTGTAGTTGTTGGTTGATCATTATCATTTCTTAGTATTATATTGGGTAAACATACCTCAATTTGCCTATTTATTTAGCTGTTTGGGGGAGTTTGGATAGTTGCCTATTTGAGACTATTACAAAAAGTGCTACTAGGAACATTCTAGTACCTGTGTATAACTGTGAACCTGTAGTACCTATAGTACCGTGAACACAGGTAAATACTTCTGCTGGGGACACATCTAGGAGTAGAATGGCTTTATCATAGGGCAGGCATAGGACCAGCTTCATAAGAGATTGGTAGTTTTCCAAAGTGGTTGCAAGCGCCTTACGTTTTATCCATCAAATAAAATAGCAGATTATAAAAATGTTACACTGTACTAAAATTATGGCCACTTCTTTGTTACATATAATCTTCAAAATACATGAAGCGTCCTAAAATAACCAATTCTTGACCAATAGGGAAGATGTGTGATTTCAGGGATTAAACTGGGATTTTGAACAAAGAATTACACGTGTAACAACAATGATTACTACTAGTATTACCACTACTGCTGCAACTACACAACTACAACAACCCAACAAATAATACCTGAACCCCTCTGTGTGCTAGGCATTGTGCTAATTGCTTTACTGCAATAAGGCATCTAATCCTCTCAATAATCCTGTAGATTCTATTATTGTCCCCAATTATGTTGAAACTAGAGACAAAGGCTGTAAGAAATTTGTCCAACATTGCAAAACCACCCACTCAGGTCTGCTGGACTCCAAACCCAGCTCTTACTGCCCTATGCAGCCTGCTCCTCCCATCAGCTCAGGAAAGTCCACAGCTGTTGTCAACACACAAGGGCAGGCAAGAGGAACATCTGCTCATCTGTGTTTTCTGATGTGTTAATTCTTTAGTCGTTTTAGAAACATCTCATATGGAATTCTCCACATGGATTGTCATGAGCTTAGTTTTCTCTCTTAGCTGTAAAAATTTGTATTCTAGCAGTGAAGAGAAATAAATTGCAAATATTTTAGGTCTTATTTTCACACACATGCATTCACACACACTTGTGCACACACACACACACACACACAGCTATAATGGTCTTATGTATCAGGTAAATGATAGCAACATGTATAAGCTAAAACTAAAGCGAATACATGAAACAAGGCCTCCTTTATCATGCTGTGTATCTAACTGAACAGAATTAAATGTTGTGCACCAGTATTCCACACCCAGACTCAGTCAGCTGAGACAGAAACTGCCTGAACAAACATGAGGAAGTTATAATGCGAGAAATGAGTCAGTGAAGGTCAGGTGCTGGGTCACTGTGAGTCTAACTCCAGCCTCACAGCCTGGATGCGTTTCCCTGCGCCTCGGCTCAGGCTCCTGTTTAGAAACCACTTGCTGCAGAAAGCTCTCAGGAGCAAGGGAAAGCCTTGCTCAGGAGCAGTGCAGTGGACTCAAATGCCCAACATAATTCAGTGCTAGTGGGAACAACAAAGGAATTCATCAGTGCTGCAAGAGTGCAATTTTCTTCTATTTTGTGAAGTGTACAGTAAGCCAGAATCACATTCAATAGTGCAAACAGGAAATCGTGACAATAAAATCCGTCATCATAACTCCATTACGTGCCTCGTTACCTCCTTAGCACTTGGGTTGAGGCTCTCCACACCCCCCAAGGGGAGGACAGGACAAGTAAAATCTTCCCTGGGAGGGAGGAGGCAGCTGAGTGAGGGACAGAGCAGCTTCCTGAAGCCACAGCTGGTGAACAGCGGAGCAAGAACCAGAATCCAGGACATGGGAGGCTGATGAAGGGCCGATCCTCTGTCCACACCATGTTCACTGTGTTCACTGCTCCCAGTCGAGTGTGAAACAAGAAGTCTCGGAACTTGCTGCAGTCACCATAATTACTACTGTAGCAGCGTAACTCCTGTAGGAAGAAAAGTTTTCTCACCTGCTGTGAGCCTGCTCCTATTTATCCACACACGAAAACATCTCAGCACCATTTTTTTGTGAGCATTCTAGCATAGAAACGAAGATAATTCCTAGCTTCTTAACACATAAGTAAACTTCTTTTCTATATTTCATAATTTTTTAATACGGCTATACTAAACAGTATTCTCAATAGAACTACTTTATACTTACTACTGCCCAAAGCACCTTTTCTAATAGATACTTAACTTTATGCCCTTAGAGCTGCAGAATAGCATAACTAAATTGGGTATGTTTTGTTCGAACAAATTTGAAACACATACTTGGAACCCAAAATACACTTGTGGCTGCTTTTGTCACACATAAATATTTCACCCTGGACTCTCCTCTTGTGTCCTCTCTAGGCTCAACTTATTTATTTTTTTTAATGTAGAGAATTTCTCAGGATTATTAGTCAACATGGACATTGTTTGAAACCATTTCGTGTTTTTAAAATCAGACTAAACGATAACTTGATTGGTTTTAAGAATCAAGACCAGAGAAATCACTACATTTTCATACCCTCTAGCGACATTTCAAAAAGAATTAGAGCAAGAGGTAACACGTATTCCCAGGGGTCGGGCTAGACAGGGGAGGGCAATAAATGCTTTGGTTCTAGAATTTTTGATTCTCTGTGTTCATATTATATGTGAGGATCCTGTGTTTTTTCCAAAGAATTTCAGCAAGACAATTTATAACTCTCAGCACACTGCCTCAACACTTTTAGAGGTGTAAAATAGAGAAGAGAGAAGATGGAGTGAGATGGCAGAGTGGCTTATTTCAACAGATGTGTGCTTGAAAATGAGGTGAGAATACATGGAACACTATCAGGGAGACTAATGACACGCAGCCTGACTAATTGTGAAAGTGTAATTAAGGTAGAGGTGCTGTGCTGTGGAGACAATTATTTTTAAAAGTACATCTGACTTGCTTTTTATATATCAATCAACTGTGTCATAGAAAGACATCTCACAAAGTTCAACAACAAATTAGTTAGGACAAATTTTTTTTTTAAACCACATATGATTCTTAATTTCCAGAAGATCAGAAACACACAGTGGTATGTAGTTTAGTAGAAAAGTAAACATGAACGTGCACACAGATTAGCACAAACTCCTAATAATTTTGTATTACTTATAAATTAGCAAATATCTATTTTGAAATTTCCAATAACGTTTCACCATTCTGAGATTCTATTTTAATTAGTGTTGAATCTACTTGCATAGTAAGGAGGAGAGTAGGGAACCTATTAAGGAGAAGTGTGGTTTAAGGCATTTAAAATATTATTATAGGTTTTTAAAATTATTTTTTTAAAAAATAATCAAGCTAAATGGGCAATATACTTATTTAAGAGTTGAATTGGCTTGGTTTTAATGTCATTGGCCAAGACATTTTGAGAAGAAATTACAATGGAATTTATATATTTACTAGCTATTTTTCACAAGTTTATTGTGTGAATTGACAAGCCATGATGTCTTTGCCAAATTAAATAATTATAACTTTTCTTTTTAGTAATATCTGTTTTCCTTTATAACAAAGGCATATTATATTAAACATAGGTTAAAACTGCTGAAGCTGTTTATTAGACACACTTTCTATATAATTCATTTAACAACTATGCATATCTGTTAATAAACCTGGAATACTATTTTTCCATTTAAAGAGTCCCATCCATGGGATAGATAAGTGTGCCTGGTTCTCCTTATTATTTTAACAACAGAGCTGAAATATGCCTTGGCTGCCCTAGTACATATGTATATTCTAAGTATCACTGAAGTTTGCTGCAAAAAGCTTTCTATGACTGTGGTTCTTTTAAAATTCAAATTTGGAAAGTTTAAACATCAGATATTCAATAGTTTATTTTCCTACCAAGGCACTGAGCAAGTATGAGAGTACTTCAAAAAGTTCATGGAAAGAATTGTGTTATCTTTCAACTCTTTTTCTTTGTCCCTTTGTTTTTTTGTTTTTAGTGGCTGGCTGGTAACAGGATTGGAACCCTTGACCTTGGTATAATCAGCACCATACTCTAACCAACTGAACTAACCAGCCAGCTCCTTATCTTTCAAATCTATCTTTCCATGACCTTTTAAAATACCCTCATACTTTTTATTTTTCCCAGAATTAAGCAATTTTAATCTCAATATTTCTGCTTTTAGCCAATACTTATGAATTGTTAATTCTATAGGCTCCTAGGGGATGAAAGATATTAGACATGGTTCTTGGTTTCAAGAATATCCTAACTTCACCCATGCCATTTAACCTTCAGCAATCTCCCTACCTGTAAACAAAACCCAAAATCCAAAGACTATGAGTTATGGCTTCCCCAATATTTCATCATTTTAAGTATATTGTCAAGAAAAGCTGTAAAAAATCAAAATGGCATTTTGCTTAAGTGGGCGTTAAGCATCCTATCTAGCTTACCCCTACTGGCTACACACGTTCACTTGTCTTTGACTGGGCTGTTTACAACTTCGCAGAGATGGACGCTAACTGATAGAAAACTTACAGCAGTGCAAAGTCTTCCTGTTCATGGAACTGCAAATAGATTTTGTTCCATAGAAAATACAAATTTCTTAGGTCAAATCTTTCATTGAATCAATTGCAAAATCTTAGTGGTTCCCTCATACTATGGTTTGAATGTGTGTCTTCTCCAAAATTCATGTGGAAACTTATTCTCATTGTGGTGGTATTAACAGGTGGGATCTTTTGAGGAAGTGATTAAGTCAAGACAGCAGAGGCCTCATGGATGGAATTAGTGTCTTATAAAAGACTGGAGGAAAGTAGCTGAGGCCCTTTTTTGCTCTTCTGCCACTTGAGGACACAGCAAGAAGTTCCTCACCAGATACAGAATGCCAGCACCTTGACCTTGACTTCCCAGCCTCCATAACTGTGAGAAATAAATTACTGTTATTTATAAATTACCCAGTCTCAGGTAATTTTTTATAGCAGCACAGACTAAGACACTCATTAAGTAATAAGTTAGATAAAGTCTTTGACTTATGTTCATTCTATATTTGCACAACAATCATGATTTTACATTCTAAAAAAATCTTTTAATGATGTTCATGGGTGGCTTTTGCTCTGCTCTCTGCTGGCTATCCCATCTCTTGAGGTGCCATCCTTTCTCCATCTCGTGAGATGCCAGGCATGAGATGCAACCCTCTCCTTCATTCCCCAAAGCACTACTGACTTAAGGCTGTTGTGCTTACCTGGCTTATTTGGGAGATATAGGAGAGAAATTGCCACAAAAACCAAAAATTGAAAAATTCTAAAACCAAATGGTAGATACCACCATTCAGAAGTTCTTCTATCCCTGCTACAGATACTTTTATTGTGGCTACTAGCCTTCCAAGATTCCAGCTTTCAGCTCTGTTGTTGGGGTCTCCTTTCTTCTCTCCTACCTCTTCACTCATTTGCTTGTCCCCTGAATGGCCTTGAAACTTCCTCCTGCAGCTTTTAGGGACCCTTCCCAAGTCTTGTTCCATGGTTATGCAGAGGAATTTCATAACCAAGTCTTAGTCCCCTCATCCTAAATCAATCCCTACTTCCTTAACAATACCACAAAGGCCATCGAGGTACCTTGCTACAGAAAAATTCCTAATATTTCATTTGTATTTACACTCCAAAAATAAAACAGAACCAGACACACTACATTTCTTAATATTAATTTTCCCTACTAGACACTGAAAAAAATAATGCTGAAAACTAATCATCATTTAATAGTTTTTTAATCTACCTATAATAAATAAATAAATAAATAAAGCACATTTAAATTTAAATAATTGCATTTTATAAATAATATAATTAAATATAACACTTAATTTAGAAGTTATTTATATTTGTATATTATTTATATTTGTTATTTAAGTTTAAGACATTTTAAACATATACTTCAATGTAAAATGTATGAAATTTAAAATGTATTTTGTATATTATATTATATGTTAATATATAACATATTTGTATGTACACATGTATACATACACATACATACACACTCCCCTTTCACACATTTTCCCACAGCCTGAAATTTACCTTTTTCGAATGCTAACACTATTATTGCACTGTTACTACTATTAAGTGTTTTAAAATAGGAGACCCATTTAAATCTATTGCATTTTCTTTCCCCTTGCTTGTATACAAATGTCTTTAAGGTAGCTTGCAAAAAATATATACCATAAACTCAGGGTAACAAATGTAAAATAATACTTGAGAAAATACAGATCATAAGATCCCACCTAATTCTTAGAGGTCAGCCACGGATGACTGAGAGGTCACCTAAAAAGGAAAGACCTTTATCAGTTCAATCGTCAGTGAATTTACGGTAATATAGTCATCAAAGCACATGGGATACACTAACCATAATCTAATCTTTTGTAATCATCTAGCATGGTTTCCCTGTGCTTCTCTTCCCATGGCTCTGTGTGCCTTTCACTTCAGGCCTTTGTGCTGGCTGTTCTCTCTCCTCTTGACTGTCCTCACTTCTTCAGGTAACCTCAGACTGTTCATTCTAGCCACCAGACCATTGTAAACTGAGACCCTGGTGCAGAGTAATTATTCATTGATAAATGTTAAATAAGAAAAGAAGGAAGGAAGGAGAGAGGGAGAGACAGAGAAAGAATGAATGAACAGACATAACTTCAAAGGTGTTGTGGCACAAAGAGCCCACAACTGCACAAGATATTTTACATTTCACGTTTTAGCCTGGAAATGCACACAGATCTTGCATTCTAACCCATATTAGAGCAGTGCTTTAGCATTACAACTAATGCTTTGAATTTCCATGGAGTAAGCTGATTTTCTAGAAAAATTTTCCATGCAGTGCTTCCCTTCCAACTTCCTGTGTCCTCTGAATGGCACAAGCCAACAGGCATCAGGATCAATATCCACCATCACAGACACAGAGATCAAAATACGCTACACCAGAGTGGACATTTGCAGGGTTTCTGCGCCTGCTGCTAGGCTCCTCTGAGCTCCTGCTTGGCTCCTTCCAGTATTTCTTCTCCTTGTTGCCTGTCCCTCTGGCTTGGGGGCATCAGTGCTTACCTTTCACAACCCTGTTTATCCTTACTTTGTGTTTCTGATAGTCTTCGAGCACCGGGTAAGTGAGGCTGTAACAACCATAAACAACTTAAGAGAATAAGACTATGAAGGACTCTCCAGTGTTTGAAGAGCAGGATCTTTAGCACAAAGGCTCAATCCTTTAAACTTAGCCTTTCATGGACCTTTTATTTAGTTCCTGGATCTGACTTAGCTGTGGGATAGCTGAATAATCTTGGGGTGAGGGAGGCCTCTCTCCACTTCCCCCCTCCTTCCCCTTCCCTCACTGTGTGTGTGTGTGTGTGTGTGTGTGTGTGTGTGTGTGTGTGCACGCGTGCACATATTTGCTTGTTTTCATGTGGAAGGGAAGCATGCCAGATAGTTGTAAGACTATTCACCACTGATGCCTACTGTCATCCTGTACCAAGCAAGCTTGGGTGTTGCATGAGATGAAGCTGGAGGGGCCCACTGAAACGAAATCCTCAGGGACTTGGAATAATCACCAAGCAGTGCAGGTTTACCCCAAGAGTAATGGGAGCCACTCAAGCATTTTCAGCAAAGGGATAATAAGAGCAGATTTGAATTTTAGCAAAATCAGCATGACTCCAGGATCAGGAGTCCACTGGAAGAGAGCTAGAGTGGAGGCAGAGAAGCCCTCATGAAGGTTAGTAACCTCAGAGAGAGAGCCAGGGGAGAGGCAGTGAGAACAGACAGTTTCTAGAGAGAACCTATGGAGCTAGCCCAGGTGCTAATAGATGGTTCTATCTACTATTTACTCAGATAAGAGAACAGAGTTGTAGTGAGCGGAGAGGCTATTACCTGTAAGTTAGAGCCAAATTCATACATGTTCTAGTTCTTATACACGCTTGACAGCACTTCCCAAACTAATGCACATCAAATTCCCTGGGTGTCTTGTGAAAACACAGGCCCTGGTTCAGGAGGTCTGGGGTGGGGCTGGCATTTCTGCCTGTCTAACAGGCATGCTGAGGTTGCTGGTCCAGGGATTGTTTTCTTAGTCCATTTTGTGCTACTTTAACAGAATACCTGAGACTGAATAATTTACAAAGGACAAAGATTTATTTCTTACAGTTCTGAAGGCCGGTAAGTTCAAGATCAAGAAGCCCATCTAGCAAGGGCTTTCATGCTGTGTCATTCTACATCAGAAGGCAGAAGGGCAAGAGAGAGCAAGCACTGGAGAGCAAGAGGCTGAACTCTTCCTTTTATCAGGAACCCACTACTGCAGTAACAGCATTGATCCATTCATAGGGGCAGAGCCCTCAGGACCTAATCAACTCTTAAAGGTATCACCTCCTAGCAGCTCTCAACAGTTCAACAGTTGCATTGGGGATTAAGTTTCCAAAACATGAACTTTGGGGGACAGAGTCAAACCATAGCAACTGTACTTTGAAATGAAGGCTATACATTAATCAAAAGTTTTCTTGTTAAACACTAGTCCTCAATGGTCTTATTGTCAACTCCACAAGAGTGTTCATCTCTCTATTCTCTGCACCTAGAACAGTGGCTGGCTGGCCAGTGGTAGATATGCACACACTCGTTGAGCTCCCAGAGCAAAGTCCTTCCTCTCTGTGCTCCTGTTTCCACAATGAGGGATGCTCTGCTGAAGTGCTACCAAATGGCCTAGAAAATCTCCAAAGAGATCATGACTTCTCCCTGTGCTGGGGACACAGGAGAGTAGAATTTTGGTCTCTGATAATTATGATTTGAAGACTCAGTCATGTTCAAGGTTCTATTTCAGCATTAGGTTGCCTGATAGTTTGAATGAGCAACTGAAGTTTTACTCTCTGTTGTATGTGAGGGGGAGAAATAAGCTCTTTATCCTTTTCTGACTACATGGTTGCAGAACAACACATGCTCAGTCAAGGAGAGAGGAAAGCCATCCATCCGCAGAAGCAGAGAGTAAAAATCAAGTTATCTCACTAAAGATGCCACTCTGATGAAAGTTCCCTCAGGGATTACAGCTGGAAACCCTCTAACTTGGGAGAGAGATTGTAGCTTGAACAGTGAAAAGGAAAAAGTTTATTTCATTATTATCTGTTCCAACTCTTATGCTCATCCAAAGATTAATAAAATGGTTTATTTTCTCTTGGTTTCATTTCCAGAATCATTTTTACTGGACACAATTTAAATTTTAGTTATTTCCTCACCAAAAGGCAACAAAGATGAGTTCAGGAGAGTTCACAGAGATTTCAAAGAGAGTTCATAGAGATTCACCAGCTACATGCATAGAATATTGTATGAGATTCTACCACACTATGAAATACTCATGTATAATTGGATAGTCAAAAATCATGGACACTAGTCTCTAGAACTATGCTTTAAAAAACTATAATAAGAAAAGTAATGCCATGAAATTTGCATAAAGAAGAAAAAGCCTTGTGCTGGTTACTTTTGTGTGTCAACTTGGCTGGGCCACAGGGTGTCCAGATATTTAGTCAAACATTATTCTGGGTGTTTCTGGGAGGGTGTTTTTGGAGGAGATTAACATTTGAGTTGGTCATCTTTGAGAAAAGCAGTTTGTCCTTCCCAATGTAGGTAGGTCTCTTCTAATCAGTTGAAGGCCTGAATGGAACAAAAGACTAACCTCCCAGAGGGAATTCTCCTGCCTGATGGCCTTTGAACTGGAAAATTAGCTCTTTCCTGGGTATCCAACCTTCTATCCCACCCTACAGATTTTGGACTTACCAGCCTTTCTAATTGCATTCACTAATTCCTCAAAACAAATATCTTTTATATACATACACATGCTAATGGTTCTGTTTCTCTGGGAAATCCTAATTCATCTTTCATCCCTTAAATTTTGGAAATGGAAATAAAGATGAAATATATATTATTACAATAGGATGCAATGTAAGATTTTGTAGACCTGTTTCATTTGCTGAGAACAGTGCATTATAAATGCATGTAAATCCATGCATTATAAAAACAGTGCCTTATAAATCCATGATAAATGCAGTGCATTAAAATTTTTTTTTTGAAAACTGTGATTGGAGCCTAGAACTTTTAATTTTTTTTACTTATCATGTATATTTACTTACAAGGTGTGTTTTCATTACATGGATGTTAAAATGTAACTTTCCCACACTGTCGCTACTCAGTAATGGACTGTCCTCTTCTCCAGGCAGGAGGAGTCAGAAGAAGGTGTGTAAGAGGAAGGTAATTACAAGTGGTGATGCCCTTGTCACCGTCCCCACGGCACTGCCCTTGTTTTATGCCACATCATTCCTGAGAAAACATTCGAGAGAGCTCTGGCTTGAAATACATCACAGACAGGTTGCAAAAAGCAATTTCACCAGTGCAGGTGCAAGTTTCTGGCACCCAGTAGGTTTGCTTTTATCCCCATGCTCTGTGCCAGTATCCAGGAAGGTTTCTTTCTCATGGGCAATGCACAATGTGCTAGAATTGACACCAGCATTCTGTGTTAACATAAAGATTTCTAGTCATTGGGGATTTTTGCTGATTTTTTTTAGTGCAAAAATTATTCTTTAACTTTCTCTAAAATTGCCAAACTCTGGAAAAAGAACCATAAGTACTAATTAAAACAGATTTAAGTCACTTTTTAAACTACAAATAGCATGTTTTGGCTTCATTTTCCTTTTATGTGGCTTGGTGAAGTGAGGGATTAAAACATACAGTTTACCAGCTTATGAAATTGATGAGTCCCTGTCTCTATTTTTCAGACGTTTGTGAAATCCCTATGTACATTGTCTTATGATATCATAAAAGAAAGTATAATTGTAAAGTCTAGAATCAATTTAATTACATGCATTCCAAATATATTCTTCTTTTTTTTTAAAGAATAAATGTTTTTTAGTGAAATATCTATTTTTCTCTTGGACAGTTAATGATCCTAAAGATTAGAGAATTATTGTTAATTATGTTCTTTTTCTCATATTTTATATCCAGGTTGTCAACAAATCTTATTCATTCCTTCCGTACAATATGACCAGAATGTAGTCTCTTCTGCCAACCTTCACTTCTACAACTCTCATACTTTTAATTATTGCACTAGTTCCTGCAGTTACCCCCTCATGGGTCTCCCTATTTCTAGGGTTGACCCT
Source organism: Cynocephalus volans (assembly GCF_027409185.1). Classification (NCBI taxonomy): domain Eukaryota; kingdom Metazoa; phylum Chordata; class Mammalia; order Dermoptera; family Cynocephalidae; genus Cynocephalus; species Cynocephalus volans. Next base: position 187,124,332 of record NC_084460.1, read on the forward strand.
GACCATCCACCAATATAACTCATCAGCCACCATACTTCCTAAAACAGAAGTTTGATCCTCTGCTTGAATCCCTGCAAGGACTCTCCATGTCATTCAGAGGTCTCACCAGGGCTGTAATACCCACTTACCCTCTGACCTACGTGCACTCCCACTTCATCCCCCATTCATTCAACCTGGGCACACTGGCCTTTGTGCTATTTCTGCAACATGCCAGTTGTGCTGTTGCCCTAAGACTTTTGCCTAGATTTTCTCTCTACCTGGAGAGCTCTTTCCTGAGATACATTTCACCAGAGACCTCTCTTCCTTTAAGCATTTTCTCAAATGCTACTTTCTCAAGAACCCCCTTTTTGAGTACCTAGCCTCTATTTCCTACTGCTATACCCTATACTTTCAGTCCCAACCTTTCTTCCACTTCTCTCCTCATTTTTTTCATTTGTTGTATGTATCACCTTCGAATGTACTATATAATTACATATTTATCATGTTTAATGTAGTATCGTTCCCCCCATGAGAGAAGCTTTTTGTCTGTTTATTCACTAACATATCCCAGACACCTAGAACAGTGACTAGAATACAACAAGCCCTCAATAAATATCTTCTGAATAAGTCAAGTTGATTTTTTTTTTTACTGCTGTAAGAAAGATGCTATTCTAGAACTTCAGGGTCTTTGATAAATTCTACTTTATAATGCATATATTATTAGGTATAGATTACACAATGAGGATAAGTGCCATCTAAATTAAGAAATTGGCTTGCTTTGTGTTTGAATATAGGTCAATGATGGCCAATTATATAAACATAGGAAAAAGAAAATAATTGAGCACAAGGCTCAACTGCAGTCCCACCCCCTGGAGAAGATGGCTCCTACCTGCCTGATGGTATGTTTTTTAATGGCAGGATGCATCTTTCCTTCAAGCTCTGCCATAGGAGACCTGTGAAAGTCCCCTTTATCACCATGTAGGACAAGAAATTCCAGACCTGCACAGTACAGGCTTGTCAAGTCACTTGGCTTTAGATTGCTGAGCAGAGATCTCTCAAATCCATAGAAGAACAGCAAAGAAGCATAAATGAGAGGGCCACAGCCACAAAATGTAGACTATGGGGCACCTGGTAGCCAGAGGATAACAGTGAATGTTTGAATTAGAAGACAACCATTCCTTCACAGGGGAGCACACCAGAAATCATGTAAATGATGTGCTTCCAACTGGTCATTCTCCAGCAAGCATTTAACTAATTTATTCTCCATGACTAAAGAAACATAAACCATTTATGCTTTAAAATTTTGATAAAATTAGCATTTGTTATATCTGTCACTCTTCCCTCAACAAAAATTCAGCATTGCACATTTGTGCTCCAAGGAAATCACATCTAATATTAGTTAGGATAGGAGACCTCAGCAAGATAGTGGAACAAGACTCCCCAGTGCTCATCCTCCTACAGAAACATCAACTTGAACAACTACCCACAATGAAAATAACTTCATGAGATCCAAGGAAACCAGGTGAGAGACTATAGTACCTGAAGGTAGCACAGAAATAAGAAAAAGTACATTGAAGCTGTAGGAAGGGCAGCTTTACCTAATCTGTTTCATCCTTTTGCTGCTCCAGGCAGCAGAGCACAGACAGAGAATGTGGGGGAAGGGAGAGGGGAGGTGAGCACCAAACTTTGCCCCAGACCCCAACACCGGGTCCACCCCAGTGAAACCCAGTGCTGAGCAGGCCCACATGGCTCCACACTCCAGGCTGGTGCCCATGGACTGAACTTCCCAGCTTGCTCTGGTACCAGGCTGAATACCACAGCTCAAGGCTCCAGGTCTCCCCCACTGCCAAGCCAATCATAGTGGCCCCAGGCTTCAGGCTGGCACCTGGGACTCAGTTTCCAACATTACTCCTATGGATACAGGCCCTAGGCCCACCCAGTGACCTAGGCTCCAGGCTCACCCCTGGTTTCAGACTAGCCCAGAATCAATTTGGCTCACACAGCCATAGGGATACCCAAGTACAAGACCAACATGCCTGGCCTCAAGCACCAGGCTGGCAGCCGTGGACACAGGCTCCAGGCCTGCCCAGTGCCAGGCCAGTCCCTGCAGCTCCACCTTCCAGACTGGCCCTGCAACCCCACACTACAGCAGACCCCAAATTCAGGCCTATCTCAGTAGTCCTCATGACTGGGATGGCCTCCCACAGACCTAGGACTGTCTCTGTGGGCCCAAGTTCCAGGCAAACCCGTTAGGCCTCTGGATGAACCTAGCCTCCAGGCTATCACCTGCAAAATCAACCTCCAGGCTGGCTTTCATTAACCAAGACTCCAGGCCAGCCTCAAGTCTCCAGAATCTAGTGGATCCAGGCCAACCTCAATACACCCTGGAGCCAGGCCAGGGCCAGGCACACCAAAACTTTAGGACCACCCCTGAAGACACAGGCTCTGGACCAGCCTTCATGGACCCAGGTCACAGGCACTTCATTTTTAGACTCAGGTTCCACACCCACCCCAATGTGAAAAGATATACATATTTGAGTACAGGTTGATCAAAGGTTTCCAATCAGATTCAATTCAAATAAGACCACATCAGGACATATTATAATCAAGCTACCAAAAATCAAAGACAAAGAGAAGATCCTGAAAGCAGCAAGAGAAAAGAGGCAAATTACATATAAGGGAGTTTCCATAAAGCTAGCAGTAAATTTCTCAGCAGAAACATTGCAGGTCAGGAGAGAGCATGAAAGTATATTCAAAGTGCTGAAAGAAAACAACTGCTAATGAGGAATACTGCAGCAAAGCTGCCCTTTAGAATAAAAAGGAGAAGTAAGGACTTTCCCAGATAAACAAAAGTTAAGAGAGTTCATCACCACCAGACCTGTCTTACAAGAAATGCTACAGGGAGTTATTCAAGCTGAAAAAAAAGGATGCTAATTAGTAGCATAAAAACATATGAAAGTTAAAACTTACTAGTAAAAGTAAGTACGCAGTTACATTTAGAATACCTTGATACTATAATGGTGGTGTGTAAATCACTTGCATCTTTAGTAAAAAGGTTAAAAGGCAAAACCATTAGAAACAGTAATAGTTACAAAAATTATTAAGAGTTACACAATATAAAAAGATTTAAATTGTGACATCAAAAAATAAATGTTAGAAGGAGTGGAGTAAAAGTGTAGAATTTTTATATGCAATCAAAGTTATGTTGTTATCAGCTTAAAATAGCCTATTATAACTATAAGATGTCTTATGTAAGCTTCAAGGCAATCAGAAATCAAAAACCTATAGTAGATACACAGATAAAAAAGTAAAAGCTTACAACATAACACTAGACAAAACTGCCTAATCACAAAGGAAGATAACAAGAGAGGAAAAAGGAAGCAAAGGATCAGCAAAAGAATCAGAAAACAAGTTATGAAACGGCAGTAATAAGTCCTTACTTATTCATAATTACCTTGAATGTAAATGGATTAAATTCCACAATCAAAAGACATAGAATAGCTGAACGGGTTCAAAAGAAAAACAAAAACAACACAAGACCCAACAATATGCTGCCTACAATACATCACCTCACCTTTAAGGACACACATATTAAAAGAAAAGGGATTTAAAAAAATATATATTTCATGCAAATGGAAACCAAAAGAAAGCACATATAAGTATACTTATATCAGATAAAATAGACCTTATGTCAAAAGTGTAAAAAGGGACAAATAATGGTCATTATATAATGATAAAGGGGTTAAATTATCAAGAGGATAGAACAATTGTAAATATATATGCCCCCAACATCAAAGTACTTGAATATTATATATTAAACAAAGCAAATATTAATAGAGCTGAAGGGAAAGATAGAGTGTAGGACAATAATAGTAGGTGACTTCATACACCACTTTCAGCAATGGAGACATCATTCAGACAGAAAATCCATATGAAAACATCAGACTTCAAATACACTTTAGACCAAATGGACCTAACAGAAATATATGGAATATTCTAGCCAACAGTAGCAAAACACACATTATTCTCAAGTGCACATGGAATATTCTCCAGGGTAGATTATATGTCAGGCCACAAAACGAGTCTTAAAACATTTAGAAGTGAAATTATAACAGGTACCTTTTCCTACCACAATAGCATAAAACTAGAAATAAATAACAGGAGGAAAACTGGAAAATTTACACATACATAAAAACTAAACAACATGTTTCTGAACAACCAATGGGTCAAAGAAGAAATTAAAAGGCAATTTAAAAACATCTTGAGACAAACAAAAATGGATCAAAACTTACAGGATGCAGAAGAAGCAGTTCTAAGAGAGGTTTCTAGCAATAAACTCCTACATCAGAAAAGCAGAAAGATCTCAAGTAAATAACTTCATGTTACATCTCGAGGAACTAGAAAAAGAACAAACTAGTCCCAATGTTAGTAGATGGAAGAAAATAGAAAAGGTCAGAGCAGAATTAAACTAAAAAGAGACCAGAAAAACAATAAAAAAGATCAACAAAATAAGAGTAATTTTGTTGATAAGATAAATAAGAAAACAAGAGAGAAGACTCAACTAAATAAAATCATAAGTAAGGGGAGACATTACAAGTGATACCACAGAAATATAAGGGATCATAAGCAACTACTATGAACAATTATACACCAACAAATTGGATAACTTAGAAGAAATGAATACATTTTTAGACACATACAACCTATCAAGACTGAATCATAAAGAAATAGAAAATACGAACAGACCAATGACAAGTAAGTAGATTGAATTAGTAATAAAAAGTCTCCCATCAAAGAAAAACCCAGGACCTGATGACTTCACTGATAAATTCTATAAAACATTAAAGTTAGTGATCTGTCTCATACTATTCAAAAAAATTAAAGAGGAGGGAAAACTACCAAGCTTATTTTATGAAGCCAGCATTGGCCTGATACTAAATCCAGACAAGTACTGTATAAGAAAAGAAAATTACAGGACAATATCGCCAATGAACACAGATGTAAAAATTCTCAACAAAATACTAGAAAATTGAATTTAACATCACATTAAAAAGATCACTCATTCACCACAATAAAGTGGGATTTATGCCTAGGATGGAGGATATTTCAACTTACACAAATCAATAATTGTATTAGAACACATTAACAAGAATGAAGGACAAAAACTATATGATGAGCTCAATAGATGCAGAAGTGACTTTTGATAAAATTCAACATCTTTTTTCATAATAAAAACTTTCAACAAAGTAGGTGTAGAGGGAATGTACCTGAACATAATAAGGCCATATATGACAAACCCTTTCACATGGATGTCCTGACCACACCATTATCCTGGAAAAACTGCCCTGCAAAACTCTGGTGAAACCACAAAACTGCTGTGAGAATTAAACAAAATAGTACATGTAAAGAACAAAACAGTGGCTGGCCCGTGGTAGGGGCTCCAGAGTTGCTGGATCCTGACTTCCCTTTCCCCTACAGATGGACATTTTGCACATAACTTCCCTAAGATTGGAAGAAAAATGGTAGAAACTGATAGAATTCTATACAAATCAGTGTGGTTATCAAGAAACATTGTTCAGCCAACCTGTTATATTATGTTATAATACACATGCATGTATGAGGGTACTTCAAAAAGTTCATAGAAAAATTCATATAATATTTTAATTATATTTTTCCATGAACTTTTTGAAGTGCCCTTGTATATGTAAATCCACACACACACAAACATAAACACACACCATCACCAATATATAAAAAAAATGTGGCACATATTAAAAGGAGAATAAAGAAACACTCTTGTAATTCTCAAATAACATTTTAGAACCCATATAATTTTCCACAGCTGACCAAGATGGGAGATTAATAAGAACACAAGAGAATTTCTCATTATAGCAAAGTGACATGCAGCCAATTCTTTATAGAGTTGGAGCTTTAAACAATACCATGTAGCATAAGTAATAATTCCCAGAAAAATTCACCGGGAAAAAGGCAGATGGCTAAGACAGCTTAAGTGAAATCATTTATACTTACCTAAGCTAGAAAACAGACCACACTGAAATAAGCATGGAAACACTTATAGACTGTAAAAGGTTGAGAAGATGAACATTATATCTGTTTACATGGTTATATAGTCTGATAGAGTAAAACAAAATATGTCAGATATGTCGATAGCTGTTGAGGAATCCTTGCTCAACAACACAAGTAATTCCAGCCACAAAATTCATCAGACTTAAACAATTCCGACAAAAACAGTCAATCTCTTCATTATTTTCTCTCCTACCCTTATACTACCTTACTCGGATACTTAAATTAAAACAAACAAAACACCTAGAACTCCACTATGTGTAGGTTGATAGAAGCTAGAGCCTTCCAATTTGTGCCAGCCTCTAAAGGAAAGATCCCAGTTCTTATATAAGAATCCACCCACCCACAAAGCACCTGTCTTGTTTAATATGTGGGATAGGCCATAATCCAATATGCCTACTAATTCTCTGGGGAAAGTTTAGAGAAATAATTGGAAAACTTACCGTTATTTCTCTGTTTTTCTCCTAATCACATCTAAGACAATTGGGCCAAAGGAGCAGAAATGCAATTAAATTTAGCAAATATTTTTGGAAAATCTACTAGAAGCAGAGAAAGGAGTTATCGGTGTTTCTGAGCAGGAGGTGAGGGACTGAGCACCGTTCTTTAGGAACAGAGACCAGCAGCTGTGAGGGACAAGGGGGAACTGTATGAAAGAAAGCGAGCAGGACAAGACACGGTTGGTTTGTTCTTGCTTTTTCCTTAGATATTTACTAAATACTTTCTAAATATTTTGACTTCTAAATTTTCTGAAGAAACCCCTTTAAATACACATGTTCCATAAATACAGGATTTATAGACTTCTTTTAGTGGGAGACGTAGGCATTTTAGCAATAAATTGCTTACTTCTGCAATGTATTTTTTAAATTTATTTTAGCTGATCAGGATTCCTATTTCTGTTAATTCTGCCAGGAACCTTTCAGTAGTAGCTATTCGTTTCATAATGGAGAGTAGATGACCATCCAGTCCTTGCAGTTTGGATGGCACAGTCATAATGCAAACTTTGCCATTTTCTTTCCAAATCTTACTTTTCTCTTTAATTCACACCTTCATGGACATAGATTTTACCCTTGACCTTGGATATCTAACTCGTACCTTTTTTTTTTTTTTTTTTTCTGTCGTTTTTCGTGACCGGCACTCAGCCAGTGAGGGCACCGGTCAGTCCTATATAGGATCCGAACCCGCGGCGGGAGCGTCGCCGCGCTGCCAGCGCAGCACTCTACCAAGTGCGCCACGGGCTCGGCCTCTAACTGGTACCTTTTACTGTACTAGAGTTCCAGCAGGGAAGAGAGGGCACCTTCAAACCTAGTCATTTAAGAAGCATCTAAGGAAGGGACACTTTATGAAGTTAGTGCAGTCCCTCGAGGCTAATCGCAGCTCAAAGCTGTCTTCTCCTTTAGGCCTGGAGGGTTGATGGGGAGAAGAGGGATCAAGGCAACCTAACAGGGAAAGAGCAGGTGAAAAAAAATAAATGCCCTGACACACTTTTCTTCTGCTCTCCGGCCTCCTGCTGACACCTGCCACTGGATGAACCTAATGGGAAGCCCTGTGACCAGGGAGCCCACTGGTGCAGCCAGCCTCCCGGGGCCCAGAGCAGGTTGGACACAGGCCAAGAGTGGCCTGGATAGGAATACAGCAGGTATGCAGCACACAGCTGCTCTTCTTAAACAGACTAAGGTCAAAGAGAATGTCACTTGCAGGGATACTCCACACCATCTCTGCTACTGCAAATACTACTCACATCTATTGCTTAGAGATAGTCAGTAGTGTCTTCTTTGTAGGGTTACTAGATTTAGCTAATAAAAATACAGAACACCAGTTAAATCTGAATTTCAGATAAACAATGCATAGTTTATACTATAAGTATGTCCCACACAATATCTGGGATACACCTATACTAAATATTGTTTGTTGCTTGACAGCAATTCAAATTTAATTGGGTGTCCTGTTTTTTATCTGACAACCTTACCTCTTTGTATAAAGTCATTGTGTTTGTCCCAGAGAGCTAAGGAAGACAATGAGTTTCTACCAACTGTGTTATATTTAGTATTAGTCCTGTGAGTTTCATATTTTTGCTTCCCTTTCCAATTTAATTCTTGGGTCCTCGCTTTTAAAATAATCGTTTCCTATTTTTACTCATTGTGCTATATAAAGACTGTCTTCACTGTGAATGTACTGATTTTATATCTCATTGAGGGCATTCACAAATTGCCTCTTTTCTCATAAGAATACATTTTTTAAAAAGGCACTGAGCATAGTATTCTGTTGCAAAGCTGTGAGGTTTTCTTAAGTGTCTTCTGTGTGCAAATGGGAGATATGGATTAAAAATAAGCCTGATTCAGGAATACTCAATATATTTCTAAAGGTAGGAAACATATGAATCTATAAGAACTGATACAAGCAAGCAAGACTGCTTCCACAGCTTCAAAGGATTCTAGGGGGTTAATGAAGGAAAGGTAATCTTTTGGATGGATTAGTTCATGAACATTCTTGGAATTCCGCTTTCTTGGTGTCAACACTGTTCTTCACCTTGTCCAGCATGGGACAAGAAGTGCTGAGAGAGAAGAGTGCGTCCCAGGGTCATGGCTGGGTAGAGAAGATAATAGCTGGTAGGACGTAAGGTGCAGAGATGGTGTCTGCTTCTCCCTCCCACCTGCTTTCTTGGAGCTCCTCAACCGATTCCCAACTCACTCAGAAGAAAGCCCTGAATCCTCACAGGACTTCATGGCCTGGTCCCTCAACACTCAATCTCCTCTCCTCTCTGCTCCTCACCTTCTCATCTGCTCTCTTCCAGCAGCACAGACCTCCCATTGATCCTGGATTTTCCAGGTGCACATCCTGACAGGGATCATGCACCTGCTCCCTCCTCTCTCTCCACATTTCCATAGGGCTCGTTCACTTGCTCTCTCATTTTTCTGCCCTTCCCTGATCAGCCCTTTTAAAACAGCATCATCCTCATGATCCCATGCCTCTTTAACCTGCTTTATTTGTCTTCTGGGTGTTGATCACTGCCTCCTGAATACAGAATTATTTGTCTATCTCCCTTGTTTCAGAATATAAGCTTCATGAGACCAGTGATGTTTAACTGTTTGTTTTTTGTCTACTCTGCTGTGTAGCTAGTGTCTATAGTGCAGTCCCCAGCACATGGTAGACACCTGAAAAATAGTTAAGTCTCCCTGTGATTTCACACCATGTGTTTATTCTAAAGATATAGATGCTGCATCCACCAGCTGGCTTTGCAAGTGGCTATTAATCGAAGCATTCACTTTCACATTACTATGAGAACTAGAACTTCCCTTTCTCTTTCTCTCTTTCTTTCTTTCTTTCCTTCTTCCTTTTTTATTTTTTCTTTCATAATAGCTATTAGCAAATTGTGTTGGAGTTGGGTGTTAGCACTATCAAAGACTAGCAGCTAGCCATGCTGACAAGTAGCCTGCCCAGCCAATCTTTTCATTCATTTGAGTTCACCCTTAATACATTGTATTACCCCTTTGGAGTTTCACTGATCAGTTTTCCCTTCTCTTGATCCCTTTACTGACAGGCCATGAAACTTCCTCTGTCTTATCAGGTGGTTATCCCATTTTCCCTGAAATGTTGATGTTAATTGAGGCCTTGAGAATATTGTTCTCACTCTTACCCTTATAGTTTCTGTGCATCATAAACTACACTGGCTCCGAGCACAAGGCAGATCAGACCCATCCATAGCCCCATCAATGCCTTTTGGGTCTATTTAGAAATGCACCAAGTAGTAATTCCTCATGCCCATATAGCACTTTAGAATTTATAAAAAAAGATCTGATATCTATTATCTTATTCAGGTTTCACAGCAGACCCATGACAGATTGGTGTCCCAGTCTTACAGATGAGGAAACTTGCCAGGTTGACAGGAGTTTCAGTTAAGGCTGACAGTACTGCCCCAGCTCCAGCAGGAGTTATTCCCTCCCAGCTATTGTGAGGCTGTGTATGATGGCCTGGCTTTAAGTGGCCTGGTCACAAATGACTTCAGCGGAGAAGGCAGTGGCATATGATACAGAATCTAATTTGAGGCATTTTTCCTGGGATCTCTTATGACATAGATTATGTTTTTCATACAGTTCAGTGAAATAGTTTCAATGAGTATTTTAATATTATGTTAATTCATTTTGGAAGTGGATGTTTTGGTATCTACAAGGACAAAGTTATCTGGGAGACTTGTACACAGAGACACAGTCAAGTCTTTAAAGATGTAACCCATCTATAAACAGCCCTAGGATCCTACAGTGTTAGGTCTGAAAGGGACCATAGACAACCCAGCCCCATGGTTCTCAAACAGAGTCCATGTAATGATGTGTCAGAGAAGGAATCTACGGTGTAGGCGTAGTTCATATCAAAACAACTCTTTAAAGTTATGTAACAAGCAATTTCAAATATTATTTTATATTAAACCAAACACATGTAATGTGGCAAAGAACAAAATATCCACATGAATTTTTAAGACATAACACCATTTTCACAGATGGGTTAAGCTGGCAGTGGGCTGTTTTGGGCAAATCCCAAGACCTCAAAGTTTTTATGTTATGTTGCCCTTAGGGGCAGGTAAAGGAAAAAAATTCAGAAAAACTCAGTCTCTTCAATTAGTAGGTGAATAAAACTTGAGGCCCAGACAAATTAAAAGACTAATAAACATGTTAGACTTGGTTGTAGCACTAGACAGCATAACTTTCTGCCTTTTATAGGTTAATATGCCCAATGTCTGACCTGGATAAGTACCTGGGGGTTGAATTTGGTTAGAGCATGTGAAAGACGTGGGCTTAGTTGCTAGGGATGCCATAACAAAATAACACAAACCGAGTGGCTTAAACAATGGTCCTGGGGCTAGGAGTCCAAGATCAAAGTGTCGGCAGGGCTGTGTTCCCTCCAGGGAAGTCATTAGGGAAGTGTTTGGAAAACAGAATAACTCAATCAGGCCCCCTTGCCTTATTGTGGTTGGGGGTGGTGTGGCGCATTCTTTGTAAGCAAATTGTGTGTGGGTGGGTGGAGTTAGTGGACATGCACGGAGCCGCGGCTTGGCTGGCATTAACTGCCTCAGGCATCTGCTATAAGTGGCCATGCTCTCCAACCTATGGCTTCCAAAGACCTGTTTGCCATTTACCTAGCTCATAGACCTGCATGTCTATGAGACCTGCATGGGGACCCAGCCTAGCATGTGAAGGGTTTGTGATCCAGTCTATGAATGGGCTTGAGGGGTCTGTGAGATCCAGACCCAGCCCTAGCTCGACAATTGGCCCAGTTGGCAGGATTATGGGCAGGTAAAAGAGTGCGACAGGAAGACTGTGTTCCAGACCTCTCTCCTAGCTCCTCGTGCTTCCCTGACTCATGGCAGCATAACCCCAGTCTTCACTCTGCATTGTCCCATGTGAGTGTGTTCACATTTCTTTTTTTGTAAGGAATATTGGATTAGGGGATCACCCTTCTCCAGTATGACCTCTTCTTAACTAATTACATCAGCAACAACCCTGTTTCCAAATAAGATCACATTCTGAGTTACTGAGGGTTAGGACTTGAACATACATGAATTTTGGCAGGACAAACTTCAATCCATAACAGAGGTCAAGTCCATATTGGCCTGGATTTAATGAACCAGGTTGTTCTAAGAAATGGTATCCTGACTCAAAGACCCAGTTCGCCTGATCGGTCCCCATCTCTTAGGCCTCCTAATGTTCAAAGTTAGCAACTTACCATATCTCCAAAATGTACTGCAACCACACAGCCTAAGATTTTCAACTTGATATCTTCTCTCTCTAATACTAAAGAGTCTATTAATTGTCGCAATTTTGCCAGTTCCAGGTTAAGATAAACAAAACAAAAGGCAACGGATGTTGGATGTGGCTGCCCCTCAGAGAGCAGAAACTCACGTACTGTGCTGCATTGTCACAGAAGGCCTTTCTGAGATCCTGAATATTAATTAGGTGCCAAGCAAGAGATGGAAAAATCTGTTGCTCTTGAGTTAACTCATATCTCATTTTTAGGGCTCAAGAGTTAGATTCATTCTCATTGTCTACATATCCTTGCATCCTGATTGAAGGGATCTGGTAATTCATTCTAACTCAATACTCAAGACCTGGTCTGAGGGAGCCTTTAGGGACTGTGTTCCAAGTCTGGCTTCAATGACATTTCAGTTTCTGCTCATGGTAGCACGTGCAGATGATACTTGGCTCCGTTGATCGCCTGTAATAGTAACCATCTTCCAGCACTGGAGTAATGAGGTTTATCTAAGAATTCATACTTTTGAATCTTTCATGGGACTGTTCTCCTTTTTTGAAAGTAGAAGTTTACAAAGATCAGACCGCTGAAAAAGTTTCTTCATCTTCCAAGCACTATTAGCACATTCTCCCACACAATAAACATGATGCCGAGAAATAAGAGCTGTAATTCCAGAGCAATAACTTATACTAATTAAATGTCAACTCAGTTATCATATTTCTATGGTTCTGGGCAAAGAGACTTTGAAAAATTATCTCTGAAAATAAATTTTAATATCATATTGAAGTATTTAAATTAATAAAGCCTTGACCATGACTTATCTTTCAGAGTAAAAATGATTCTTTGATTCAGCAAAATTGCAATATTCACAGGTAGACTCTAACATTTCACCTAAAAGGGTAGAATCATGGAACGCTAAAGTGCATGGACTAGAAAACAGCAGTGGGACTGCATGTTCTGTAGATGAAGAGATCGAGAGCAGGAGAAGTCCTATGTCTTGTCTGACACTGAATATACACTAAAGCCAGTGATGAGGGAGAGCCAGATCTCCTGAATCCTGGCTCAGGAAGTAAGAATATACAAAACCCAAAGAATTTTTAAAACACACATGCATTTGTTTTCAAATTAAGTAGTCTTTGAAAAAGATTTATACTGAGGGCTATATACATATTTCTTTTACTTCTTAACTATGGCTACTTCATGTAAAACAAAAACACCAGAATGCAGCAAAAGTAGAAAAAATCACCTATTATTAATATTGGCAATTATTATTTGTATTTAGAGAGGTGAGATGTAAAACTTCCTACTTTTGACCTTACTTTAGTCTTGAGTATGTTTCCCAAAGAATGTTTCTGCTTGGAAAATGAGATACTATAAGCTGAGGTGATGGCTGGTGGAATATTTATGTTCTTTCCTGCTGCAATCATTTTCTAATTCCACTTTTGAATTGCATACATCTTGAAGGGCTTATAAGACTTCTCATTCTTTTATGTATCTAAACCAGGAACTTAATCTGGGGCCCAGGTATACTCTGTGCATAAAATTCAGGAAGGTCCATGAAGTTGGGTATGGGAAAAACTACTTCCTGTTTCTCACTAACTTCTAACTGAAATTTACCATTTCTTTTCATTATTAATATAGGCAACAAATCACAGTAGTATTAGTACCCATGACTTCATCATCAATAAAAATTATAATATTTTCATGTTGGAAAATATGAAAGAAAGGCCTTCTGTGGTAATGCAGGACAGCACATGAGTTTCTGCTCTCTGAGGGGCAGCCAGATCCAACCTCCGTTGCCATCGTTTTGTTTATCTTAACCTGGAACTGGCAAAATTGCAACAATTAATAGACTCCTTAGTATTACACAGGTAAGATATTTTCACAACTCATTTCAGATATAGCAACTTTCTATACATTTTATTTAACTCATAACTTCAAATTTGCTAGACACAAATCTAGTTTTTTATTTGATATATTAAGTTTTAAAAATCATATATCATGGATTTAATTCTAATTTTATACTAATTTGATAGCTACATCGCATTCATTTCCTATGGCTATTGTAAGAAACTACCATAACCTTGGTGGCTTAAATAACACACAATTTATTATCTTACAGTTCTAGAGGCTAGAAATCAAGGTGTTGGCAGGAATCTCTTCCCTCTAGAGCCTCCAGGTGAGATCCATTTTCTTACCTTTCTCCGCTTCTAGAGGCTGCTCACGCTCCTTGGTTCATGGCCCCCTTCCACCTTTGAAGCCTGCTGAGTTTTGCTCCCACTGCAACACTCTGACACTAATTCTTCTTCCTTCTTCTACTTTTAAGGATCCCTGTGATGACACTGGGTCCATCCAGATAATCCATGTCAATAATAATCTCATGTCAAGAACAGCCGATTAGTAAATTTAGTTCTATCTCCAACGTTAATTCTCCCTTGTCATATAACATAATATTCACAGGTTCTGAGGATTAGAACATGGTCATCTTTGAAGTGTCATTATTCTGGCTAACATATAAAAATTTGATAACTGATTTCCTTTATGACACTATGTACTAATGTTTTATGCATTTAGAATCACTATTCTGAGGAGGATTCCACAGGCTTCATCAGATTGCCAGAGAGTTCCACGACACAGAAAAGGTTGAGAATTCCCAATTCCAGACAGTGAAGGTGGCAATCATAGCTCCCTTTAAAGAAGAATCTGCCACAAAGGCAGGTACTTGCATGTGTTCTCGTCATTTCCCACTTCCCAACAACCTCACCAACAAGAAGATTCATCATGCTGTTTTTATAGATAAAGAAACCACGTCTTGGAGGATGATTTACCGAAGGTCACACCACAGATGCATCACAGAGCTGAAGTCAGAGAGCCCTCCCTGGCATGGAAGCTGAGGCGGCTTGCTTCAATCAAGTCTTTTTGCACGGCAACGTGTTCACTTGCTGCCTGATATATTTTGGCTAAGGGAAAATCAGTATTAACTTACTGATGCATCTGACCAGACTAGAAAAGAATCTTTGAAAAATAATCTCCAGGCACTTCTGTTCTAGCTTTCCTGCGTTATCGAAGAAGACCTGATTAACATGCATTGAGGACAAGAGGGTGTGTGTTTCTTGCTGACTGCAGAAACTAGAATGAGCAAGTGAGAGGACACAGTGCTCTCAAGGAGCTGCAGGGTGCCTCCTGCACCACACACATCCACCGCCTCTCTCTGTTACCTTCTCAGGGAGCCAGGAGAACTCTTGAACACAAATACACTGAAATCTGGAACACATGTCTTTAAGTCATGGTGATCAGACTCTTTAATTGAAGGGTTTAACCAGGATCCTATTTCCTCTGGATTTTTCAAGTTGCAAAGATTGAGATTTAGTTCTGGGTTGTTTTTTTTTTTTTTTAAGCTGGATAGTATCTCGAATGTGTGACTTGGAACCCCAGTCAACATGCTAAAATTCAGCTCTGAATTCAGCTTTGATTTATTGCCACTGTGGGTCGACAATCATTGATTATCATTGTAGTTTATCACTGCTGCTGCTTCACTGATGAGTAGGACCTTGCTTATAGGCTTTCAAAGGAAAGGGGCTACAGAATGTTTCAGAAGAGCTCCAGAGTTTCTCATTAGCAGGTCTTAAAATTGTCTAGTAGAACCAGCCCACGGGATATAGTTGTCTCATCCTGACTCACTGTTCTGTCTGGCCAGCTCTAGAAGACAACAGCCTGGAGCGTGGAACAGTGAGGGAAAGGAAACAGAAGAGAAGAGGATGGAAGAGGAGGAAAGGTGAAAGAAGGAGGACTTGCTCATCACCCACTGCCAAATCTGTACCAGGGATTCTGGCTGACTCCTTGGCCATGTGGGCACCAGGACATGACAATGGCAAAGGCCACCACTGGACAGAGAGTGGGGTGGGAGGTTTCTAGCCCTGCCTTCACTGTTCTCCAGTGCTTCTCTAAGTCTTAGCACTGCTTCCTGCCTCAGCCTTTTCTCAGGTGAACAGTCCTCCTCTCACTGAGAATGGAAGTCCCGATGTGGAATGCTGTGGGTAACGGGTATTACATGAAGATACACAAAATAAGAGCAACCACACTGAGATGTCATCTCACCCCAGTGAGACTGGCCATTATAAAATAAGACAGAGAATAACAAATGCTGACAAGTATATAAAGAAAGAGGAACCCTCCTACACTGTTGGTGGGACTGTAAATTAGTGCAGCCATTATGGAAAATGGTATGGAGTTTCCTCAAACGACTACAGATAGATCTGCCATACAATCCAGCAATCCCACTTCTGGGTATGTACCCAAAGGAATGGAAATCATTATGTTGAAGGAATACCTGCACTGCCATGTTTATCGCATCTCTATTTACAATAGCCAAGAGTTGGAACCAACCTAAATGTCCATCGTTGGACTACTGGATAAGGAAAATGTGGTATATATACACAATGGAATACCCCTCTGCAATAAAAAAGAATAAATTACTGCCATTTGCAGCAACATAGATGAACTTAGAGAATCATATTAAGTGAAATAAACCAGACACGGAAAGAGAAATACCACATGTCCTCACTCATAAGTGGGAGCTAAAAAATAAACAAATAAATAAAAAGAAAGAAAGATACAACAATCCCAGTAATATGTTAAACTTGCAAAAGGACAGAACAGAAATGAGGTTACCAGAGGTGGGAAAGGAGGAGAAAGTGGGGGTTAAGGGAGGAATCAGTAAAGGGCCATGAAAAATGATTACATTGTATAATGTTGAATATACCAACTATTCTGATTTGAGTATCACATATTACACACAGGTATTGATATTCAATGCTGTACAGATATGTACAATCAATTATGTTTCAATAAAATAAACAAATAAATAAATGGCAAGCTTTGAACTGTCAGGATGGCATGATGCCAATTTTACAAATCAACAAACAAACAATAATGACCCCCCCACCAAAAAAAAAAAAATGACAGACTATAGGATAACTCACGTAACACATACCGTAAAGTGTTAAAAGAGATTTAAGCCCCCCACGCTGCGCAACTTCAGAGCTGCCATTTACACTGTGTTCCAGGTGAACTTGTAACCCCCCATTGGAATCGCTCAGTGCAGAGGCCCTGATTAATGATCTGCAAGTGGATTTTATTTTCTTCTTAGTATATCCCTAAACTTAGTAGTTTTTAAAATATCCAAAGGAAATGTGCATATTTTATTATCAGAAAAAAAAAACTTATTATTTCAAAAATGAGGTGGAGTGGAAATTGTATACCACACCAGCTCTGATGCCTTCCTCTGAGGGGAGGAGCCACGGGCTGTTTATGTGGTTCTCTGGTGCCATGTTATTCAAAAGATTCAAATGGAGACCAAGGCCTTGTGAGCTGGGAGGGAAGGTCCTGTTATGACTTGGTTTTGTGTTTGCAACTGCATCTACTTCCTGGTTACTCATTTCACAGCAGGTTGGAAATAATGGGACAACTTTGATTAGAAAGAGTTAGAAGAACTAGTGGAAATGTATTTAGCCCACCATCCCTCACAGAGTACCTACAGACCCAAAGCATAACAGGCCGCTGAGTCCAAAAGTACTAATTGGCTTCAAATACGCCAATTAAATTGCTCTTTGGGGTTCTCAGCTCATCATGTAAAGCCACTTGGGGCGTTGCTTCATGATTGTGACATGCAGCACTCTTCAACTAAAATCCCATAGCACTCCATATCCAGTCCCTCTGCATGTGGTGATAACAGCATTCTTGATTTCTCACATTCCACCAATAACTCTTATTCATCATAGTGTGTGTCTATATGAAATGAGCCAAGTACTTATAATTGGCTCTTTTACATTCAGGAAAATGTTCAAAATGACTTAAAGAATCACAACAACTTAAGATATAAAGTCCCCGCTGCAAAGTAAAACTTGAATATAATATTCTTGAACTGACTTGGGCTTCTTCTGAGATTCTTACGGGTTTACTGGAGAGGCTTTGTCACTAATGCCCTGCATGCTTGCATTTCAAAATTACGTAACCATGTGATAAGCTACTCTGTTAATCTCAGAGACAAATGAGTGCTGTCAAGACTTAGTTACCGGCTGGTCTCAACCACCATGCTCGTGTGCACTGGGACAGTAACAACATCCGTCACATCTGGTTTCAAGATGAGCAATAAAGAATGACCATTCCTGCTAATTAAAATCTCGGTTTGAGGGTTTGGTGCCATTTTCCAGAACCTGCTTACTGCTTGAACCTCCCTGATAAACAAGAAAAATACCAGCGGGAGACGCTGACCCACGGACTTCCTGGAAGAAAGACCAAAGAAGCCAAGACTGTCGGCACCACTCACTCGCTCCTTCTCATTCAGCTGGAAAAAGCAGGTGGCTCAAACCAAGTCTGCTTCGTTCAAATATAAAGTGGTAAATGGCATCTGAGAATCCATTGCTGACTGAAAGCAGCAGATTAGAAATTGTTACAGCCCTTTCCGTGTTCTGATGCCACACACTGTGCGTGCTCACCAAAATGCTGAATCTGTGTATACGGCCAAAGGAAATTTGGAATTATGATAAAGACTCAGTGTTTCAAGATTATCTAAAGCACACTCAGTAACAGTAGTTGAGTAACAGTAAGAGAATTCTGGAGTTGCTAGGTGTATCCAGGGAGATGAGTTTTTAAAATTTTTACCTGGGAAATATGGGATTGGTGATTAGTAGAAAAAAAATGTGTATTTTTCTCTTATTATGTTATTAAAATATCAGCCCCAAATATAATATGGAAAATATTGGTCTGGTGGTAGTCAAAGGAGGAAAAAATATGTTTTGCACAATTGTTACTAAAACATTCACCACAAATACAAAGCATATCATCAGAGAAGCTACACTTAGATATGAAAATAGATTTTCTGTGTTAAAACAACAGCAACAGTTATTAAATACCAGAGTCTGATTTCAGAAAATAGTTTTATACATCATTAAAATACAGCTCTTCTGTATGACTTACAGATGAGAGACACGGCATTGATATACATACATTCATGCTACTGTCTTTATATAGCAGCTAAATCATGCGCTTCAGATGGACATTTCACATTTGTTAATATGACCTGCATTTATGGGTGGTTGTTACATCTGCCCTTTGGACAGACTGGTATGTGGAGACTTTCTCTGGACCCTTGGCTCCCAGCCCTTCCTTTCTCTCTTCTATCTGTTTGCCTTTATTAAGTTGTTGTCAAAAGCATCAATCCCTGGACCTTGACCTTTATGACCAAAAGCCAGTGATGTTTGCTAAACATAGTTGTGTAAAAATGGGTAGAGATGAGTCTTTTTTTTTTTTTTCTTAAAGTGGAACAACCCTAAATTGAGAAAGCATATGTGGCCTGGTTGTTTGGAAGGGTACACTAATGCAGTCAGGCAGGAGAGGACACTGGGACCTTCAGACACTTACCATTCTGAATCTTTCTACTTATAAAAGCAAACCATCATTGCTCCTGTAACTTTTGGAAAAGAAATTAAATAAATCAATAACGAAATTACTACAATGGAATGTGCTGAGATCCACCTTGCATCCACACTTTACGTGGGGATTTGAGATGCTATTTATAACTCAAAAAGAGAAGGTGAAAAATCCAAAAAGTCTATTTTGGATTACTAGAATAACTCAATTATAAGTTTCAAATGCGAACTAGTAATGGTAAAAGCATCTCAAGCATAGTCTAATTTAAGTCAAATTTACAATATGGTAACTATGCAGTTTGGCACTTAAACATGCAGAAAAACAACAGTTTGATAGAAAGAATAATGGCAAAATGCTGCACTTCTGAGGTAAAGATGTTGTGAGTATTAAGAATTTGGTAAAAGAAAGACCTGAAAATGTAAGCTGCCTAATTTCAAGTTCTCACTGCTTCCTCTTTGTTTGAAATTGCAGCTTGTCTTCATCACAGAGTTGAGTTTTTCCCTTCACAGTTCTGCGTATTTTTGAAAGTTGGTATCAGTCCAGTGAGGGTCATGTGTCACATAGGAAAGGGAACAACTTTTATCCAACCGTCGGTTTCTGAAACATAGTCATTTGCAGCCATAGATTCTGAGAAAATAAAACACTGAGCAGAGTCAAAAGGAGTTAGATGGCGATTCCAAACACCCAACATGATGTCAAACCTTCCACCAGTTCCTAGTAATCTATTGATTAGCAAAGGGTCTTTTTCTAAGAGTGCGTCCCTTTTACACTGGAGGAATAGATGGCAGACCCCTGCCAGCAAACAGTGGCCTAAGTTGATCTGGTTTTCTGTTTCTGACTGGGAAGGGGTGGGGGATGAGATCTTCCCTTGTTCTCTCACTCAGAGCTAGCGTCTGACCCCGGTTCCCCAGAAGGCCTGTGTATGTTCACCCCAACAGCAAATGCCAATAAGCTTTGGACTCATATTGATGGGGAGGACCAGACACAGACATGCACCCATTTAATAAGCAACATTTCAAATACAGCAACTAGCTGGTGACAATACTATGAAAGATCTCAGATAGAACCACGTTAAAAAACAGGATTAAGGCCCAAGCACAATGGCTTTGCACTCTGTGAATTTATAAAAAATTCTATAAATGCATTGTGAAGTAAAACAAAACTAGAACAAAAAGCAAATTTTATTAAAAAAAATCCTTGGAGATTGTTTTTTCTGAAAGAACTCAAAACTGCCACCCACCAAGTACTCTAAAATAAGTAACAAAAAATCACTATGAAATCACAAGTGAATATAGCTATGGCTGATATAGCTATATTCACACACACTATAAGGGCTATACTCAAGTAAAATGCAATCAAATTGAATGGAGAATTTATTAATTTTAACAGAGCTAGTATTTTATGACAAATGTTCTAGCTGCTTAGTTAAATATGACTGGTGGTTGCCTTGAAATAATTCCTCCTTTTAGGAATTAATAATATCTTAATTGTGAAATAAGTTTGTCAAGATGTTAATATTATGCTTATTTTTGCATTAGAATAAAAGCAAGAAATTTGAGAAAATCATGTCATGTTCATTCTATAGTTCAAAAATTCCATAAAATTTCGTTTTTTTTTTTTTAATCTATCCAACTTGTTTTTGCATTGTTCACATATCTGTTAATAATAAAGGTTAGATTTCTTGGGGAGGATAATAAAATTCTATTCATTTGTGTAATTCTGTGTGTGGCATATTGCTTTATACTTCATAAAGTACTTTTGCATGTTCTCAGTGACTCTTGAGAAAGGGGAGGAGAGTAGAATAGATATTATATTTTTCCTACTCTACAGATAAACAGAAATTTCCCCAAATCTCCCAAGATAACACAGCTGATAAAAGTGACATTTAAAAGATACTCACATAGAGATACAATTAAGAATGCAAGGAATTCAGCTTTATGTAATTTATATCATCAATGTCATCAGTTTATTCCTTCAATTCCATCAACAGGATTGAGAGCTCCATTGAAAAAGAAGCATGAGTATCACAAATTCAGTGTATTCTACTTAATAACAAAAACATTCAAAGTGAATGTGACCTTGGCTGAGTAACTTTACCTCTTCTCCAAATAAAAGGTTTCCTCAAGTAGAAACATGGAAAGAATTGGACCTGAATCAGGTCATGATGTCACTTTCTGTTCTAATGTTCCGTGAGTCTATGAATTCTATAATTTTGCACTGAAAAAAGTTACAATCCTGCACTTCCAGTAAAAAATCCCTTTGCACCTCTGCCTATACGTAAGCCATCCTTTTGTCAACCTAGAAAGTACTGGACCTTGAGAGAATTATATTAAGTGAAATGAGTCAGGCACAGAAAGAAAAATACCACATGTTATCACTTATTGGTGAGAGCTAAAAATTAATATGTAAATTCACACACACACACACACACACACAAAAAAAAAAAAAAAAACTGGGGGGGGGAGAAGATATAACAACCACAATTACTTGAAGTTGATACGACAAGCAAACAGAAAGGACATTGTTGCGGGGGAGGGAGGAGAGGGAGGAGGGAGGGAGGTTTTGGTAAGGGGCAACAATAATCAACCACAATGTATATCGACAAAATAAAAGTTAAAAAAAAAAAAAAAACTAAAGTCTAAGAAAGACCTGAGAGGAAGGGAAAGAAATAAATATCTAATCCTTAAGTAAAAAAAAAAAGAAAGTACTAGATTTGAGGTCTTCCTCTGGGTTAAAGATTTACAGGTAGAAAGCAGCTCTTTAAAATGAAAACAGAGAGGTTGCATAGTTTTGCAAGAAGAGTGTGTGTGTTTGGAGGGGAAACCAGCATGACAGTGATCCTGCCCTTCCAACTGATGATTCAGTGAATGAGAAGAAATCCATTTGTCCATTCTACCCCAAATGAGCCCTGTTCTCTCACTCACAATCGATCATGTCTATCTTCCCTCAAATCTATTATTCCACAAATGCTGACTTATCACCTGCTCTGTGCAGTCATCCCACTGCACACTGGGGATACAATGGCAAGTAGACAAGAATATTCACTGTCTTACTAAATTTTGTATCTATTACATCAAGTTGTTGGAAATAATGGGCATCCTGTGATGTTCTGGACTCTCAACTGTCAGAGACACATGAATGAAGGAGTAAAATCTAATGATCCACAAAGCTTGTAGGAGAAGGGGGAGAGGAAAAAGTGTGAGGCTTTCTTCATGTCTGTTGCATTATGTGGAATAACAGGTGGAGGTGGACTCTACCTATTGCCAAGGGCAGTTAATTAATTAACCATTTAATTAACAATTTAATTAATCAGTGATGGAAATAGTTGTTGGTAGATTTGTACAATTGCACATAGTCTTTAAATCTTACTGTGTATCTTTTTTTTTTTTTTTTTTTTTTTACAGTGAATTTGTATCATTATAGTCATATGCTTTAAGAGGAATAGTGCTTTAACCTCTGTTCACACCTGGGCAGGGCCTCTCCTTAGACCCATTAACAGCACAACTGCGTCCCTGGTGGCCACTCCTGGAACTGCAGGGAAGAGACCGCAGAATTCCCAGCTTTGGTGCTTACCCGTTTCCTCCAACATTTCTAGCAAGCTCAGTGGGGCATCAGTGAGGCTCTCATGCTTCTCCCTTCTACCTTTTCTGATTGTCCCTTTCTTTTCTCTCTCATTCCTGCTGCTTGTCTTCCTGGCATCCTTCTGTCCTTTGCTATTACCTACTTCACTCAGCCTACCTGCCCCTTTGTCTTCTCTCTGCTGAGAATACTACTAAAGTTCGCCCTGTGTAAAAAGTGTAATTCAGGACAGCAAAGGACACAGGTCACAATAGGAGACAGAGATGAATTCTCACTCAGGTCACGGGTCATCGCTAAGAATGCGTCATTTGTCCCTGGATACAGAGGTGGGTGCTTCAGATTGTCTTGTGTCAAGACAGGAGGGAAATT
This sequence comes from Cynocephalus volans, assembly GCF_027409185.1. Taxonomy (NCBI): domain Eukaryota; kingdom Metazoa; phylum Chordata; class Mammalia; order Dermoptera; family Cynocephalidae; genus Cynocephalus; species Cynocephalus volans. The sequence goes on from NC_084460.1 coordinate 187,147,513, forward strand.
GCCACCCCCAAATCACACATGTGCACTGTTTACCTTGGAGGGCAGGAACCACAGTGGTTCTGAAAATAAAATCCATCTTGAGAACAACCAAAAATCGAAGAACAAACCTAGGTATATGGGTGTTGAATAAATGAAGAGAATAGAAGTAAAATAACATATTTAGGGGTAAAGTTTTTTTTTTTTTTTTTAATTTTATTTTGTCGATATACATTGTGGCTGATTATTGCTCCCCATCACCAAAACCTCCCTCCCTTCTCCCTCCCCCCCCCAACAATGTCCCTTTCTGTTTGCTTGTCGTATCAACTTCAAGTAATTGTGGTTGTTATATCTTCGCCCCCCCCGGTTGTGTGTGTGTGTGTGTGTGTGTGTGTGTGTGTGTGTGAGTTTATATATTAATTTTTAGCTCCCACCAATAAGTGAGAACATGTGGTATTTCTCTTTCTGTGCCTGACTTGTTTCACTTAATATAATTCTCTCAAGGTCCATCCATGTTGTTGCAAATGGCAGTATTTTTAAAATCAGAAAATGTACATAACAATAAAGAAAACATAAATGCAGTCAAGAATAGTCAAAATATCCTCCAGGAACCAGATCACAGATTGGACCAGTAAGTAGAAAGGCACTTCACAATTCAAGGCTTTGGTCTCAAAACTGTTAGGTAAACAGTGCAGTGAGAGATAGCGTACAGAATCCACAAGGAAAATCCGAGGCCACTTGTGTGAGCAGAGGCAGGCATCAGTTGGGCGTAAACTAGAAAGCACACATTTTTCTTCAAAAACGTGCCAAAATGAAAGCAATGTCCTGAAATAATTTTAGAGAAACAGTGGTAAGTACAAAGATAACCGAACAAATATGGTAAATCACCATCCTTGTTCCCAAAGGGTTATATTAGAGCTGTTGCCACGGTCCTGCCTGCTGTATTTACAATTTATGAATCACCTTCTTCCTACCTTACGTTCTCATTGACCAGACAGCCATGCGAGGCTTCACCCTCCCAGGGAAAATGAACAAGGGTATCTCATTAATGTTACTACACCTCACTTGCTCCTGCTAAAAACCCAGCTCATTGTCAGAACTCTGGATTAGAAAGAAAATGCCCCAGGCTTCAACATAACACATCTGAAAATAAAAGCTTATCTCCTTGTTCAAAATAAATGATGGCATCTCTGGATCTTTGTTTTCCTTTTTGACGTTGCATAAAACGGATTGAGATTTCAATAGACAGCAGACACATAACCCAGGTTGCACCAATGCATATTCTAATGTTCTGTGGCAATATTTAATGGTGTAAACAAGACGAAAAACACTGACATTCATTTAAATATGAAAGACTTTTTTTTTTTCTTTATGGGGCATGGTAATACCATGCACAAATGGCCTGCAGGACAATTTGCTTTTGTTCCTTTTCTCTCTCGTACTGGCAAATGTGATACACACGTATAGTGTATGTTAAGTAATCATAGTTACTAAACCATTACCAATGCAGGTTTATCGACAGAGCTTATCAAACGCCATGTATTCTACTCCAGCGAGCCCTCTGAAATCTGAAGGAAATAACTGACTTAGAGCACAAAGACGTGACGTGGATCAGCTGATGACACCATTCCAAAACAGAGAAAAAGGTGTGGTCTGGGAAGGAAGAGAGAAAAGGCATGAAACACTGTTTTCAAGAAGGGGCAATGTGCAGAAGTTATTATTTTTTCCCCTTAAAGAATAAGTTTCCAGCCTTTATTAAAATCCAGAACTTCAAGACTTATAAGTTTATTCTTCTCTAGTACTCAGAATACAGTAGAAATTAGTCTACCTCTATTCTAAAATACAAAGTAGCCTTTCTGAATGTCTCTTTTTTAAAAGTAGTACGGTTTTCAAAGCAATAGCATCTAAACTTTGTTTCCGAAAATTTTTAAATCACCATTTCATAAAAATCTATAGACTGCATTAATATTCAACTTATTATTTTGAAAAAACAAAAACAAGGAACAGTTTCTAGAGTGATACAGTGACCTATGGCAACCTTCCACTTAGACTAGAAAATTTGTGACATTTTATCCATCACTTTCTCTTTCTCTCACTCTAATAAAAATAACTAATGCTATTGTTGTGGCTACTGCTGCTACTGAACAATTTGAGAATAAGTTGTATACATGATGCCTCTTTATCCCTAAATATTTCAACACTGTCTTCCAAAAACAAGGACAGTCTTTTATTTAACCACAGAACAACTATCAATTTTAGAAAATTAAAATTTAACTGTGAATGTCTTTTATTTTAAGAACTTAAACACAATAGTGCCGTAGAACCCCAATCAAAGGTAAAAATACTTTCCCATAATCATAAAGTCTCTCTTCTAACTTGTCATTCTAAGGAAGAAAACAGAGTAAAAGCTTTATGAGAGCAAAGATTTGTCTTCTTTATTTCCAGGTGTCCTGGTGCTCCCAGGAGGGCCTTATACTTAGTTCACAATATAGACAATGTTTGCTGATTTCAAAAATTATTCTTTAAACAATATTTAATGACTGTTAAGTATGTCCTATGTCTAGTACAATACGTGAAGTGATTCTCCACTATGTTTAATGTCAATAAGGTTGCTATGACCCACATATTTGGGAAATGATATATATTTTTAAAGGATTATACTGACCTTTTTTCCATCGATAACCCTCAAACATTAACCTAACTATGACGTATTTTGAAATTTGCTCGGCATTTGTGCCATTGCTTTGGATTTTAATATCCAGCAGTAACATCCAATGATAAGGTGATTAACATTTTAGTTTAATTAGGAGATCACTTAATGATGTTATCCTTTTATCTCGCCCCACTGCCAAAAAATATTTTTTTCAAAAGAAAACCAAGTATCTCCAAACTGACTTCTTTTAAAATTAATTTTTTAATAACTGCTTGGTTTTATCACTACTTCCCCAAATGCTAATTAATTCTAACTATAAAGTATGTAATTATAATACTTCTGCTGAAATACAAATTATCTGGTGCCCCTGGGGTGAACAAGTTAGAATATATTTCACGTTCCATTCAGCAGAGGAAACGCGTTCTTTCTCCAGCCAGGGAAACACTGTAGCCGCCCGCTGGTCCCCTCCCCCAGACGTTGGCAGCTCCTGTTTCTTCGTCTGTAGCAGGAAGACAGGCGCGGGCTGACAGCTGGCATCCAGTCAGCTCCATGCCGCTCTCCGTGGGGCTGTGAGCAGCGGTGGCACGCCAAGTTATTTTTGGCCGGGCACTGCAACACACGGAGCCTTCAGGAGCCTTCATTTAGTCAGTGGCCTAAGTGGCAGTCCATGTACCTGCAGAACGTGAATTGACGTTGCCATGGCAACAGAACGACTCTTCCCGGTTCTGTCAAAATCCATCTCTATCCGCAACTAGGCAGGGGTCAGAAAGGAAAGCGACGCGGGTGCCAGGGAGAAAATGCAAAAGGGAGAAGCTTCACCATGCCCTGCAGCATGGGGGAAACTCGACTGGCTTTTTCTGATAACGAATTCATACACATTACTATGTTTCAAATCCAAATCTTTTTTTTCCCCCCTTTTCATTAGAGAGTAGCAAATCCAGGTTTTTGATTTTTTTTTTTTTTTTTTTTTTTTGTGGAACCCCAAACCGGCCTTCACAGGACTGCCAGGTAACATTCCAGGGTCTCCATTTCCTCGGCTGTCACACAGGCTGGGCCTGATGATCTCTAAGCCTCTGTTTCAAAATTTCTATGACACCATTTAACATTCTGTTTTCAGTCTTACTGTGCATTAGTCCATTCTCCCTAAAGCCTGAACAGCGACGTCAGACAGGACTTTGCAATAAGAGCAACAGATAAACAGGAGCCACAGGAGGACCCAAAGTACCTCCTCTCTGTGCCCCGCCCTTCTTCAGGGTGTTGTGGTGGGTGCCCAGCCCTGTGCTGGCCCCAGACTTACCTCTAGAGACAGCAGGAGGAGGGGCAGAGGCATGCCGTCCAGTCAGACAGGGGCCTGCTTCCATTCTCCTGTCACTGGGAATTTGTTGCTGCCGCCTGTTCCTGGTTCCTGCCTGGGTTTGGCTCAGTGTCTCCCTTTTAATCGACTGTTTGGCTCTGCAAGTAGTTCTTTTTTTTTTTTTAGTTCTAAGTGTGAGCTTGTGCTCACTGTCCCAGCCTCTGGTGCCATGCTCTGCTGGCCCCTGCAGACTCTTGGTTCACAGAGATATTGATACTTAATGCAGAGAGAGGGCGAGATGGACTCAGGGTCCGGTGATACAGGAGCCCAAGGAGAGGATATGGAACATGATAATAAGTCTACTGAATGTGGCATGAATAAGGAATGGCCTGATTCAGCAGGAATCTATGTTTGCATTCTAATAGGCCCATAGCACAGAAGGACATCACCCTGTGTTCTGACCATTTGCAAGAGACCCCAGAGGCCTGAGACATGCCCTGCCTGGTTGTTTGCATGAGGCACAAGCTCAGTCATTAGCAGACATGTGGCAGCCAGCCTGTGTTCAAGAGCCTCGCAGACCACCTTGCACATATTTTCACAGAGGCTTTGTCCTTATCTACATACGTCACCTAAAATGTCTATAAAATTTTACTTCATTGAATTGTAGGAAGAAAATCCATGCATTCTGATGTTTATGAATCTGGTAATTTAAGAAAATGTCCAGGTAGCCCTCTATTTACTCTTCTTAGATGTGTGTAGGTATGATGGTCATTTTCACGTGTCAATTTGGCTAGGCTAGAGTCCCCAGTGATTCAATCAAAAACACTAATCAAGTATTGCTGCGAAGGTATTTTTTAGATGTGGTTAACATCTATAATCAGGTGACTTTATGTGCAGAACATTATCTTGGATAATATAGATTGACCTCATTCAATCAGTTGAAAGTCATTAAAAACAAAAACTGAGTGCTATGATCTGAATGTTTATGTCTGCTCCAAATTCATATGTTGAAATTCTCACTTCCAAGATGATGATGTTAGGAGGTGGGGACTTTGGGAGGTGAGTAGGTCATGGGGATAGAGCCCTCATGAGTAGTATTAGTGTCTTCATAAAAGATGCTCGAGAGACCCCTCACCCCTTCAGTCATCTGAGGACACAGCAAGAAGATGCTATCTATGAACCAGGAAGTCCTCACCAGACACCAAATCTACTGGCACTTTGATCTTAGACCTCCCAGTCTCCAGAACTGTGAGAAATCAATGTCTGTTGTTTATAAGCCACCAGTTTATGGTACTTTGTTATAGAAGCCCAAACAGACAAAGACACCCAGAGAAAAAGAAATTCTGACTCAAGACTATCACAGAAATCCTGCCTGAGCATCTAGCCTGCCCTACAAATTTTAGACTTGCCAGCCCACAGTCATGTGAGCCAATTCCTTAGAATCAGTATCTCTTTCTCTTCGTATGTATGTGTGTGTTTACATGCATATACGTGTGTGTGTGTGTGTGTGTGTGTGTGTGTGTGTGTGTGTGTGTGTGTGTGTATCCTATTGGTCTAGGAAACTTAAATCACTTGGGTAAGTTAAATTGGTCACAAAACACATGGCTTGCCTCCTTGCAGCATTCTAGAACTCTGATTTTGTAGCCCCTGCCTCCTAATACAAACAAATTTTTATACTACTTCAGATTACACATCTATTAGCAGGCATTTAACTACTCTAACCTCATGCTTCCTTAGTGACACTATTCACTTGCCCTAAATTATGTGGGACATGGATTAGCTTGCAATGCAGAGATAAATTTCCTCTAGAATAAATTCTGGGAGCCATAAACATACAAACTTCAAGTTGAATTTTAGCAGTATACTTAAATGCCAACACTCAAAAGGCACACGGGTCAGTAGCTCTACCTTTCTTTAAATACCCTCCTTCTTCTAGAGAAAGTGATTCTCCATAATAATTATCAAAGAGGTGGGACAAGATTAACTGAAATGTCACTATGTTCCAGAAAATGTGTTTTCCACACAAGTGTTTCCGAATCAAAGATGGCCATCAACAATTTAAAGGCATTAAATATTTTTAAACTTTCAAAGCCTTTTGAGGAGGGAAAAAAGCAAAACAAAACAAACAACGCTAAAGTGAATGGATGAGAAATACATAGTGTATATATAAGGCACTGCAAATAACTGTATTGGAGTTAGCACATGAGAACTAAGCTTGGATGAGCTTTGCTTCCTTCTCTTCTTACTGGCTCTAGTAGACTCTAATCAAATAAGATTTCAAGGGACTTTGAAGCATGTCCTCTCTGTGTGGTTTTACAATAATCCTACAACTCCTACTGTATATAGAACAGTGGTTATCAACTGAGGGCAATTTTGCCCTCCAGAGGACAGTTGGTAATATTTGGAAATATTCTTGTTGTCACAACTGATGGTGGCGGGGGGATGGTGATGCTGACGTCCAGTGGGTGGAGTCCAGAGATGTTGCCAAACATCTTAAAATGCACAGGACAGTCACCTCCCATGCCCACCTCCCGAACAAAGAATTATCTTGCCCAAAATGTCATTGTGCTGAGGCTTAGAAACCCTGCTCCAGAACAAAACAGGGCATAAAGTATGTGTTTTCCATTGGTACAAGCTATATTGTACTGAACAGAGAGAGTAGAACTTGTTACTAAAGCGAGAGCAAAACTAGGCAGTCAGTCAATGGAAAGCTAGTACAAGCCCCGAGGGTAAGATGGCGACGCTGTTCTAGCAGAGGAGCCAAGTGCAGAGCCCACCGCGGCTCAGTTACCACATGATGACTCAGACCCACAGGGAGAGATAATAGCCACGCAATCCGTTCCACTTGATTATAGTTCATTTTGCTCAACAGGGAAGTCACATTTGATGCTCATGATCATCAAACACAAATTCGACAAAATGTATTTAATAAGAACGCAGCATATTTTTAAATGCCTTCATTAATTTGATTTTCCCCCTTTAAAACAATAAATATTAATAACTAAATCTAAGTCACATTATCTCCTCGGGCTTCAATTGCTCAGTTTCGTACCTGACATTGATCCACAGAATGTGGTAGAAGTCACTGTGTGCTGGTACCAAGCCTAGGCTTTGAGAGGCCTTAAGCACTTCTGCATTCTCTGTCTGTCACCTGCTGAACTGCCATGCGGACCAGCCCAGCACAGCCTGGTGGATGACAGGAAACAACTGTCCTAGTTTCCTCCTCTCCCTCACACACAGCTCACCAACCCCAGTAACAGAGTCACCTCACTGACCAGCAGCTGCTCACAAACACATCACGAAGCTCAGCTGAGACCAGATCCACCCAACTGAGCTCAGTCTAAATTGCCAACACAGAATCATGAGCTAAATAAATAGCTATTGTTCTAAGCCACTGAGTTTTGGTGCAGTTTGTTACACAGCAATGGCTAACTGATGCACCCTGAAACAAATCCAGTGTAACTGTCTTGCAGTGTCTGTTCCTGCTGTCATTGCCACTGGTGCAAGGAGCACAAAGCCCATCCCTGCCTCTGAAGGAGGGATTGTGTGTGAAATCCTGAGAGAGAAACCTAGTGTGTGGTTTTCCTTTTTTTCTCCCTGAAGACTGCACTCCTCAGAGCTATGGAAACAGGAGTGCATGCCTCTAATCAGATCATCTCTGGGAGTTCCACTGTGTAAGGTGACACATGCTGGTGGTCATTCTCAATCTCTGTGCCCAATGTCATGATCTTTTTTTAAAACTCAAAATCAAAAGACAATGTTTTCAGCATTGGGGTGCTTACTGCAGTATTTCTTCAAAGTCCTAATGAGGAGTTTATAAATTACAATTGATTAATTTCACAAGAATCTCCACGATGTAAGCACAGCTCTTACATCATGTTAATTAGGAGTAATCTAAACTGCAAAGTCTTGGATCCTTACCATGCCTTTCAAAGACATATGGACCTCCCCAATACTTAGTATTTAGCAGATCTAAGGTCTGTATTCCAATCCTGCTTGGAGACAGGCTGTCCCTTCTCTCTGGACAATGGATATGGCACAATCATGTTCCTCATTTCACCTCACACCTGGACAGTAATCTGATTGGAGGAGAAACATTCAGGGTAAATTTCTGAGTATTTTTTAGCTCTTCCAATATCAAAAGAGCTGTAAGAACATTGCAGACATGTCTGAGTTTGGAAGAATGTCCATAACAACCTCTAGAACCTCTCTCTCTTCTTAAAGGAAATCTTTCTTTCTTTTAAAAATATCAGAGGATTACTATAACTCTTGGCAGTCTATCCCTCTGATACTTCTTTATTCCTCTTCTGTAGAAACAGCAAAACAAAGAACCTTTATTTACCAAGAAAACACAGTTACAGGAGGCAATAAACTGTATGGAAAAGGACTTCCATTTTTTATTTCCCAGTGCCCCCGGGAATATTTTGAAGAAAAAATTTCTATATTACAGATATATTGTTTTAACTCTGACGGTGCTGTTTATTTCCAAGAAATGCTTTAATATGAGGATGAAATACTGAGAACTAAATATCCTTTCACAATTGTCTCTCATGTCCAGCTTCACTGTCCTCAAGAGCAGCTTGATACCGAACACACAAGAATGTGGTCACTGCAAGATAAAAATTCAGGGCAGAGAAAGTGCCATTGACTGACTTTCCCTGATGTGTTTCTCTTTTTAGAATAATTTTCCTTATGCTGGAGTTGAAACTCCTTCTCTTCAAAGACACACACAGACCTTCCAAGCTCTCTCTTCTGTCTCCAACTTTTGTAGTGAACAAAGAATGGCTTTAAAACATGCTTTTAAACTATGAAGAAGAGAAAGAATTCCAGCCCTTTAGTTGACCAGTTGTCTACAAGTTATCTACAGGGAGTTATGATTTCAGGTAATCCTTCCAACTGCTTTTACATTGAGAGTAAAATCTCTGCCCCATTCTGTGTCATCATGTGAAAATTGTGAGTCATCCCACATCCACCCTATAGAAGGACTCAAGGGCCTAGCTAGTTTAAAACAGCAAATAACCTAAAATAACTTCTATGTGACACACTGAAATTCTCCGAGAGTAAATATTCTTTTTTCATTTACAGACACAGTCTCTCTGTCTCTACCTGGAAGTCCCAGAAATGCTTCAAAATCAACCCATGGAATACTGAACAACTTGTTCTCCACCCTAAACCCACACTTCCTCTGGCTCCCTCCGTGTGGGTCAAAGGTTCCACCGTCCGCCCCACTACCTGATAAGGGAACACCACTTCTTCTCCGTTTTCCCTCTCTTACTGTCTCTCATCATTCACGGTGCCACCAGATCTGTTTGGTGCTCTGCCACAGCATCCCAGCTCCGCCTCCTCCTGCTGCCCTCTGGTCCAACCTTCTCCACCTCCACCTGGATTAAGGTCCCAGGATCACCCTAGCTCTGGTGCTGGTCAAACTGCTCCACACACCTCAGGCAGAACAACAGTTTGTATTGCAAATGTGACTGTGGCTCCTCAGTTGTCATCCCTCTGTGTCTCCACACCACCAGCAGGGACACTACAGTGGCTGCTGGGACATGCAGCACCGCCTTCTGCCTCGAATCCGCTCTGCCCACCTGTGCACCACACTCCCCCAGCTCAGGCTCTCTCTGCCCTCACACCTGCCTCAAAACTGATCCTTCCCTGGGTCTGGGTTTACCTGTCCTTTCTTACAGTGATGAGCCCATGATCCTGCTCATTTCCTCTCCTGCCACCCAGCACACATCATGGTCCCCAGCCTGCACTGCAGATTGATGGGCAGGGTCCATGGCAGTGTTCCCACCCTGGGGCTCTGTGTCTGGCACCGTTTCTGGCTCATAGAGATGACTGCTCAGTGATCTAACTCCAAGCAGGAGCACACTGGATTCCACCAGGGAATTCCACCCCAGAACCCTCAGCTCAGCCTCAGGCAAGGAGGCAAGGTGAGCGGGGCTTACTCCCTGCCCCTCCCTGCCCCTGAGCAGGCTCCATCAGAGCTGGGGCACATAGACCTGTTCCCTGCCATCAGAATGCAAAGAGTCATACAAAATAAAGGTCCCACCCCATCCCCTCTCTTCCTTGCAGACAGACATTCAATTAAACCAACAAATGACACTTGCTAGGTCCTGTTCCGAGCATGCCATTAGGTGTTCCACACAACTGTCTAACACAGGTGTCACTTCAACAGGTCCAGGGACACACAGTCATGAGGAGGCAGAATTGGGGTCTGACATCCTCTCAGAGCTCAAAGCCCCATCCTCATTTAAACAGCTGCAATCTGCTCAAAGTACACATTTTCAAAGTCTTGAGAATCTTTACTTTTTGCTTTGATGCATTCTTCTTTTATGCTCCTACTATTGCTTTAGAAAAAGGTCACATAAATTAAGTGGTTCCAAATCACTGTTGTGTTTTCAATGCTTCACATAAAAGAGGTTGTTTTAAGTACTTTATATAAAGAAGTTCCTTTAAAAGTCACACCAGTAGAAAAAAATGAAAATGAACCAAATGAACCATTAAGTTGAAATACTAATAAATATCAGATAGGACAACTGCTGATTTAAAAAAAAAATAAAAGTTTCTTTTCTCCTTCTGAGCTGAATTCCCTGGACCATTCTGTGACACAAGTCAGATTGGCTCTATTCTAGGTATTTGAGGCACCTCACATAGGAGCAACAGCATGTGCCCTAGACTTGGGGAGACAGGCACAAATGCCATGTAACCAGGAGACATGGAGCAAACTTGGCTGTGATGAAAGCTACAGAGAAAACTAAAGGGAAGGGTGACAAGAAACATCACAGGCAGGTCGTGAATTTAGATATGGTGTTCAGGAAGGCCTCACTGAGGACATATGAGCTCAGTGCTCTGGACCAAAAAAGATGGCAGTAAAAGGAGATCTTGGGTGATCAGGCATCCTACTGATATACTATGGTCAAGACCACCCTGATAAGGTGACACAGGAGCAGAGAACCAAAAGAAAAGAGCAGAGAGCCTATGGTCACCTAGGAAGACTACTTCTTTCAGATGTATCTGCAAATGGCATGGTTCCAAGGAAGAAGTGTGTGTGTGGAGTGTCTGGAAACATCTAGAGGCTTTGTGGCTACAGTAGAGTGTGTGTAGGGGCATCTCACAGAGTCCAAGGGACCCCTGTGAGAGCTTTGGTTTATGATGTAACATTCAGACTGAAGCCTGGACCTGTGTGTATATTAAAATAATATTATTTAATTTGATTGACTGTACAAATTCATTGAAAGACATCTCACTTGTAGCGGTCAGCAAGAGCAGGTGAGCTGAGCAAGAGCAGGGAAGCTGACTTTGGGGATTCTGAGATTGTTTCAGGATATTATGAACATAGTAAGTGGTACCACCTCATTGTCTTGGCTTAATAATGATCACTCATGCCTGAGCGTGTGACTGGATCCACACATAAGTGAATGCATGTGAAGACAATTTTTTTTGTATTGTATTATGTACATACAGACATATGATATTTTAAATATTTCTAAACCTACTTAAAAATTGGTTCTTTCTCCAGTTTCCTCACTAAAGGTCTAACATACAAGCATTGTTAAAAGAAATGAACCCAACCATCAATCCATTTCCCCATCCATCCATCCATCCATTCATCCATCCATCCATCCATCCATTTGTTCATCCATTTCTCCCTTCCTCCACTTGGGTTTGCAAATGAAGCTCTCAGACCTATTGAGGTGATTATAGCATGTCATCACTCTCAATATTTTAGCTGCTTAGAAGTTAACTTCATGAACCAGGTTCCCTAAAATAAAACCTTCTGATTGTTTTTGCTAAATCTTCTGTTACTGCTACCTGTTGTCTTGCAAATTTGATCGTATTTTAAAGTGGTTTGATATTTTAAAATTTCACTTTTAATAATTCACTTGAGTGAATTAGTATCTACTTCATTCCTATGGAAGATCAGAAGTTTATAAAATAGAAGGTTGCTAAATATCAATGCTCGGTATTAAAAATCAAAATTGAAACAGGCACCCATGTTTTATATCCACTGAAATGAGGATATTCCCAAGTTACAGTATGTGAATTTTTTTTAATGAAAATTGACTTTCATAACTAGAATACAAAATTTGACCCCAGGTGGCAAAATCAATTCAGATTCCTTTTGACATTTTCTAACCTTGGAATTTCTCTAGAAGCAAGGTAGTTGTATAAAGATTATATTCTTGGATATTAAGTATTTCAAGTAGTTTCCACTCGGGAAAAAAAGTAAATGTCATTTGTGACAGTTCAGAAGAAAGTCAAGGTTTTACTCCCTCTCTTATATGAGAAAAGGAAAAACAGAAAGATGACTAGGAAATGCCCGTGTCTCCACTGTAGCTGGAGGGGCAGCCCTGCATCGTGAACTGGCTCAGGGTGATCACATGTGCACGCTGCCGCTGATGCGAACCTGAAGTCCTGCAGGCACCTCCCTGGCACTCTCATGTACTCTGCAGGATGATGGCATTTACCATCAAGTGCTCATTTGTATGGACCTATTCCATGAGCTGCTGCCTTGAACGACATTCTTTGCCTTGAAAAGCATTTATCTTCCTTGCTATTCCAAAATAATGATATAGGAGTGATACGTATTTTTTAATTTATCCATTGTATTACTCAGCACTTTTACATAAGGTAATTTGATCTATTACTTAACAACTTATCAAACCCTCTTACCACCGAACAAAGTTCCTAGAACTTTATTGAAATATCACATCTGCTCAACGTGATTTGATCAACATGTGTGGAGAATAGAAGGTTGGTTGAGACAGAGAGAGAAAGAGAGAGAGAGAGAGAGATGACAGATTGACTTATGTCATGGATTACAATTGGCTTCTCATCATGCCAACATATCCAGAAATGGACAGCACTTTTGTGAAACTAAACTCTGAGAAAACTAAAATTGTTCTTTAATTTGTGACATCTAATGCCATAGAAGAAATTAATGGAAGGTAATGTTACCTTTTATGAAATGAATTCTGTACACCTCCACCTTCTGCCCTAAATTTCATATATTGAAGTCCTAATCCCCAGCACTTCAGTCCTTATTTAGAAATAGGGTGATCACAGATATACTTAGATAAAATGTAATTATACTGGACTAGGATGTGCTCCTAATCCAATATGACTGGTGTCCTTAAATAAGGGGAAATTTGGATACAGAAACAGACACACAGGTAGAACATAAAGGCAGAAGGGACTGCCTCTTCAGCAAGTGGTGCTGGGATAACTGGATATCGATATGCAGGAGAATGAAACTAGATCCATACCTCTCACCGTATACTAAAATCAACTCAAAATGGATTAAGGATTTAAATATACACCCTGAGACAATAAAACTTCTTAAAGAAAACATAGGAGAAACACTTCAGGAAATAGGACTGGGCACAGACTTCATGAATACGACCCCAAAAGCACGGGCAAACAAAGGAAAAATAAACAAATGGGATTATATCAAACTAAAAAGCTTCTGCACAGCAAAAGAAACAATTAAAAGAGTTAAAAGACAACCAACAGAGTGGGAGAAAATATTTGCAAAATATACATCTGACAAAGGATTAATATCCAGAATATATAAGGAACTCAAACAACTTTACAAGAAGAAAACAAGCAACCCAATTAAAAAATGGGCAAAAGAGCTAAGTAGGCATTTCTCTAAGGAAGATATCCAAATGGCCAACAGACATATGAAAAAATGCTCAACATCACTCAGCATCCGGGAAATGCAAATCAAAACCACATTGAGATACCATCTAACCCCAGTTAGGATGGCTAAAATCCAAAAGACTATGAATGATAAATGCTGGCGAGGCTGCGGAGAAAAAGGAACTCTCATACATTGTTGGTGGGACTGCAAAATGGTGCAGCCTCTATGGAAAATGGTATGGAGGTTCCTTAAACAATTGCAAATAGATCTACCATACGACCCAGCCATCCCACTGTTGGGAATATACCCAGAGGAATGGAAATCATCAAGTCGAAGGTATACCTGTTCCCCAATGTTCATCGCAGCCCTCTTTACAATAGCCAAGAGTTGGAACCAGCCCAAATGCCCATCATCAGAAGAGTGGATACGGAAAATGTGGTACATCTACACAATGGAATACTACTCAGCTATAAAAACGAATGAAATACTGCCATTTGCAACAACGTGGATGGACCTTGAGAGAATTATATTAAGTGAAACAAGTCAGGCACAGAAAGAGAAATACCACATGTTCTCACTTATTGGAGGGAGCTAAAAATTAATATATAAATTCACACACACATACACACACACACACACAAACCCGGGGGGGGGGAAGAAGATATAACAACCACAATTATTTGAAGTTGATACAACAAGCAAACAGAAAGGACATTGTTGGGGGGGAGGGGGGGAGGGAGAAGGGAGGGAGGTTTTGGTGATGGGGAGCAATAATCCGCTACAATGTATATCGACATAATAAAATTTAAAAAAATAAAAAAATTAAAAAAAAAAAAAAAAAAAAAAGAACATAAAGGCAGAGACTGGGGTGATGTTTCTACAAATCAAGGAACTCCAAAGATCGCCAGCAAGCCATCAGAAGCTGGGAGAGGCCTGGAACAGATCCTCCCTCAGAGTCTCGGAAGGAACCAACCTTGCTCATACCTTGATCTCGGACTTCTGGCCTCCAGAATGGTGAGATAATTAATTTCTGTTGCTTAGGCCACCCATTTTGTTGTACTTTGTTACAGCAGCCCCAACAAAGTAAGAAACTACTAAGCACCTTTTACATTATATGAAGTAGTCCTCTTTTCTCCATATGGTTTTAGGGGTCCTTGAAGTGGGGCCCAGGTGGTATTCATCTTTGGTCTCAGATAGAGTACTCGATAAATGCTAAATGGTACGTGAGCAAATAAGCTATTGAGCAAGAGAATGAACGGAGGGATGGAATGAATGCAGTGTCTGCATAACACCAAGGCAGTGCAGGGGCCACCCCGTTGGGAAAAGGTCTGCTTGACAGTTGAATCATTAGGGGACAAACCTGCTACCCTGGTCAGTCACCCCTGAGAGCCCTTCTGCTTTCTCCACTGAGGGGCCATGTGTTTGATAAAGAGACAAGGTTTCAGTGCTACTTCATTTGAGAGGGAAGAAAGGATCCTTATTTAGTCCAAAAGGAATCACAAGGAAGGCACATAATGGAACATTAAATGCAGCAGGATAATGCAATTGATCCAGGGCTACCCTACAGGAAGATGAGCTGTTGGCCATAGCCAAAATGTGCCACTTCCCCCCAACACTTTCCTTGTTGTAATAACCACAAAACTGTAAAATGTCCAAGTTTTAAATCATGCTTTGGCAATACTTTGTCTTTCAAAAACGATTCTGATTTCTCCATTTTGGGGCTATGTAGAATTTTACTCAAACCTAAAAGAAAGCAGTTCTTAAGTATGAAATCAAAATTTGCTTTTACACTGCACTTGCTTTCTGTGCTTGCCATCCTGTGAATTCTGGAGCAACCATGTTATTTTATTTTATTTTTCTGTTTTGTTTTTTCTCCAAGTGTGGTCCTTGTAATTAAAATCATCAGGACTGTTGTTTTCAAATCAGATCTTGTGGCCCCTCAGACAGACTTGCTCAATGAGGTTGGGGAGCAGGGAGCAGGGTGGGGGTGTGCAGGGGAAGGAAGACGGACAGTGACATGCACTTTAATTAACCATCCAGGTGGCTCATACACCACAAAGGTTGAAATCTGTTTCTCTGGGTTTCATCTTTTTTACACAAGGCCACGTAGTGAAGGATGAAGACAGCATTAAGGTAAATCAATTCATGAAATGAAGAGAAAAACTTGTCCTTTACAGGATGAAAAGAAATCCAGAAAGATACTTTTTATAGATCAGGATTTGGGACGAGGATGGAACCTCCCTGATTATGGCCCAGTGATTGTTTCAGAGAAGAGTATGTGGCCAAGGACGCTAAGAGGACCGGACTCCAGATACTCACACAGGGTCAACCAGAGCATCTCTGAGATTATCTATTAGAAATATTGAGATCACAAACGATATTTTATTTGAGAAAATTTCATTTCTTAGAAACAAATTTGAAAGCCTACAACCATTTGTGAATAAAACCAATAAGTCAGCAATATGAACTATGGCTAAAATCATCTATAATTAGTGATCGAGCTAGAGCAAGGACTCTGTTCTTTCCTATGTCTCTGTTTTATCTCTGCTTTTACATGAACTTTTTTTTCTCTTTGTTTTGTTTCTTTATTTTGGTGGCTGGCTGGTACACAAATCCGAACCCATGATCTTGGTATTACAAGGCTGTGCTCAAACCAACTGAGCTAACTTCTCCGCCCTTATCTCCACTTGTCATGGGATGACAAGAGATGCTGTGATCTGTCAATTGAAAAAAACAAAAAACAAAAAACGATTCCTAAGATTTTTGATAAAGGGAAATATGGTGTACGTATCCACATTTAAGTTATGATAGATTCTTTACACGTGAATATAATCCAGAGCAGTCCTGGTGTGTTTCGTTTTACCTAAGTCTTTATAAATAAAAAATCATTTTTACATTTATTCACAAATAGTTTTATGTTGCTATCTTTTCCCTGGTGCTATGGAAAAATATGACAAAAATTAAACTGCCCTTATGTGCACAGTACCTACAGTTTTAGTACAGATAACTTTCTGCAAATGTTTTATATTGAGTAGCACTTAGGAACACTTTATTTTTATGCACAGTCCATCTTTAATATCCTTGTTAGAATTCATGAGTTCTTAGCAAATACTGACTAATAATCAGCTGTCAGACTTCAGAGCTGTTCTACGTTTGATGTCTGCTCACCTCCTCGTCACACGCGCAACTGAAAAGCAGAAAACAAAAACTCTCCGTTCATTAATTCATTCACTAAACATTAATTAAGGTCCATCTAGATTCTCCAGAAGGTAAAGTACAGAGCAAACAAGAATTCCTCTGAGAAGCCTCCATTGATTTTCCAGATAGAATCAATTTCTCTCTCTGCCCCACACTCCCACAGGACCCAGAGATCCTCTTTTCACACACAGCATAACCTTCTTTCTGTCGATATTAATTACCAGTGTCTATGTCCCTCCATGGCTCCCAAACACAGTGTATTGTGAGCTTCTGGAGTAGGAGAATCATGTTTCATTTTCTGTGTCCTACTGTTACTAAATATGGCCTTAATTTTTCCAAATTGTATAAAGCTTGGTAAAAGATCCAACAAATAAGATTTTCTAGGATACAACAGCTTTAAAAATGTAAATCGGAAAAAAATTGGTAATAAACAAACAACATAAAACAGTCTACCCCTCAAGCTATGCCCCCTGTATCTCTTTTGCTTTTAGTTAAAATGCCCTAAAGGGATTATCTATCCTTTCCATGCTATCCCATTCCCACCTGGATCCACTCCAATTTGTTTTTAGCACCATCACTCTACCAACAAATAGGAGGGCTCTTCAAAAAACTCATGGAAAAACATAACTGAAAGGCAGTATAAACCTTTCAATGATCTTTTTGAAGTACTCTCATAATATTAAGCCAACCAACTAACTACTAAGAGAAAATATTTTATTAAAAGAAATCATATATAAAAAGACTAAATGTTATAAATGGAACAATAAAAATACTAGAAGAAAAATCCAATTGCATATCAATATAATCAATACAGGTGAGACGTTTTTATACATCAAAATATTAACGAATGTCATTATTTTTACAGGCCATTGCTATTTTTATTTTTATCTGTGTTTTCTACATATTACAGAAAGGAAATGTAAAAAATTTCTAAGAAAAAGGAAATTCACGTTACTACCGTTTAATTAGCCCAGAATTTTCTGGAATGGAGCCCATTTTAATATTTACTTTATGCCGGTCTTGATATGGGTTAGGTGGGTGGTAGATGGTTAGTGTTCAGGGCTGGGGAGAGCCCAGAGGAACTGAACAGACTTGGGGTACAGGAGGGAGTGGGGCAAGTCTTGGAGAGGCCTTTGGAGGGGGATAACAGAGTCATGGCCATTGCTGAGGGCGCAGAGGCCTTGGAGTCAGCTGCCTGACCCCAATCCTGGTTCCTTCCCTAACCCGTGCAGCCTTGCACCTGTTAGCATTCTCCGAGCCTCAGGTCTATCATCTGTAAAATGGGACGAAAAGGACTCACCTCACAGGGTTCTAGATTGGGCAGTAGGCCCTGCTCACGGAGTATACCAGGAATCATGGAAAGTGCTATGTGCAAAGTATATGCAAAACACTTGGAAGAGAGTCTGGCACATTGGAATCACCAGACACATGGCTTCTGTACTAAGTTTAATAGTGTCACCCCCAAAATTTGTGAAGTACACCTGGAAACTTTTAATGTGATCTTATTCAGAAATAAGGTCTTTGCAGACGTAATTAGTTAAGGCTCTTAAGATGAGATCATCTTGGATCTAGGGTGGATCCTAAATCCAATGACTGTGTCTTTAAAAGAAAAGGAGAGGATACAGAGAGACAGAGAGGCCATGTGAAGATGAAGACACTTGATGTGACCACAAGCCAAGTTATGCCAAGGGACTTCTGAAGCCACCAGAAACTGGAAGAGGCAGGGAAGGATCCTCCCCTGGAACCTTCAGAGGGAGTATAGCCCTGTGGACACCTCAGTGTCAAACTTAAAGCCTCCACAACTGTGAGAGAATGAATTTCTGTTGTTTAAGCCACCAATTTCTGCTAATGTGTTATGATAACCCTAGGACATGAATACAGTAGCTAATATCTATTATTGCTGTTGTTAATTCATCAGTCAAACCTTTGCAAGTGAAAATTGTCTTTCAATTTGCATTTGATAGTCAAATTGAACTTGGGAGATGAGTATCATTTATTTTCCAAATAAGAAAATTGGGTCAGGTATTTACTTTTATTTAATTAACTAAAAGCATGCAAAAACAGGCAGAATAGGGGCCGGAACTCAGAATTTAAGAACCTACCGTTTGTGTCCCCTAAATTCCTAAGTTGAAATCCTAACCCCCAAGGTGATGGTATTAGGAGGCAAAGCCTTTGGGAGGTGGTGAGGTCATGGGTGTGGAGCCTCATGAATGAGATGAGTGCCCTTATAAAAAGACACAAGATCTCACTTCCTCTGTCTCTGCTCTCCACCACCTGAGTATACAAATGCACAAGGAGAAGGTGGCATCTGAAAACCAATTACTGGGGCCTCACCAGACTCTGGATCTGCTGGCATCTTGATTGTGGACTTCCAGCCCCTGAAACCATGAGAAATAAATGTCTGTTGCTTACGCTACCCAGTCGATGGCATTCTGTTACAGCAGCCTTTGCTGACTAAGCCCTGTGCCAAAATTATGTTAATCTTCACAAACCAGGGAAAACATTCCTGCCCAGGGAATCTCCCCTGGAGGCACCAGGCCCTGTGACATCTGGAACTTCACATGTACTGGCTCCCCTAGCACATCAAAAAACCTCGCATGCAAAGAACGTCTCAGCTATTCTCCAAGTCTTTGCTTAATATTTTACAAAAACCCAAAATGTCATGAGAAGCCAGACAGGCTGCAGAGCAGAGACCAGAAGCATGCCCTTTGCACCTGCTGCTGACTTCCCAGAGCCTCAGTTTCCTCACCTGTAAAACAGATGTTCTGGGGCACTTGGGGGAGGGTAAGAATGGTGTGAGAGGATGCATGAAATACACACTCCCGCCAGCACAGTGTGCAAGACCTGCACCAGCAGCGTCGGCTGTACTCAGAGCACGGCTTCCAGCACCTTCTGAATTAGGGGACAAGGACCGGGTGCCTTGGAAAACTGACTTTGTAACTTCAGCAACGACACCAGAGCAGGCAGGTGGCAGGACACGTGTCTCCAGTCCTTGGGGGCGTTTCTGAGCCTATGTCCAGTTCGTCCACCACAGTGGTCTTGGCTCCCGACCCCCTTGTGTGGCCCAGCAAGCCTGTCATGGAAGAAAGCAGCAGCCTGAGTCACAACATGGCAAGGGATTTGGGAGCAGGGCTGGTCAAGTCTAGGTTTCCCCTGCGGGCAGCAGGGACCTTGGAGGGTTTCGGGCCTTGCTGAGCCTCGTGCCCTCCTCTGAAAATGAAGACCAGAAAAATCCCTAAGGCGGGGGTGGGGACACCAAGTGAGGGGCTGCAGTTCTAGGCCTGGCATAGGATAGGCACTCTTTCCATCTTCCCCAACCGGTTCCCTGGGTGAGACTCAGGGGGAGCCTTCTCCCCCTGCTAGGATGTGGTCCTTTTAAAAGAGTGTCGATGTGGGTAAGTCCTTTTCCTGGGAAAAATGATCACAGGGTACCTACAGGAGAGGAGATAAGACAGCCGGATGCCAGCACCCCCAGGGTGGCTGTGAAAACACTTCCTTGGGTCACATCTGGGGAGAGGCCACCACCAAGTTGATGATGACCCAACTAGTGCAGTGGGCAAGCTCTGTCCAGAAGCAAAACAGGAAGCGGCCAACAGACTAAGGAATGGGGTCTGACAGGTCTGGATTATAATGACAGCCACTTCCCAGCCTCTTGATCTTGGTGAATCACTGAGAGGTCTCTGAGCCTTGTTTCCACATGAGGGCAAGGGGGTGGCAATACCTACAAGGCAGGTGTAGCTTCTCTGCATGTAGCTCCTGGCACAGAGTGGGCAGCAAATGCATGGGCTTCCCTTCCCAGTCAATACACAGCCCTCAAAAGCCTTTGGTTTGTAGGTTATTTATATTCCTTGGAGATGCTGCCAGCCCATCCATGTTTTTAAAAAAATAAAAGCAAGTTTGCCTAATTTAATACAAGTCTGCAGATGACATTTCCTAAAGTCAAATGTGTGACTCATCTAATATTTATTAGGACCAAGTCACTGCCGGGCTCACCCCAAAACCCACCTAGGAAAAAGAGGACTCCAGGTCTTTCTGAGGGCTCTCACATCTTGGACTTCCCCTGCACTACTCTTTTGGAACAGGGCTGGTGAGAAGGTGGCTTTGCTTAGGTGGATGCTGGGGCTGGGTGGGGGTCTGGAGGGGCTGTCACCCAGCTATGGGGGGTGGTTACTAAGGACTATTTCTTCTTGAGGTCTAAGTCAGCTCTGTCTGAATTCCCCATAGCATCAAGCAAAGCCACCAAAATGCAGCCCAGGGCAGCCAAGTCTTGGTTAGAGAGGAATCTTCACCTTTCTCTCCATCCCCAACCCCACACATTCCAGGGAGGACAGCCGGGGCAGACATTACCTCATGTCCCCTGGGTGAAGGCCTAGCAGTAGCAGGAAGCGCAGCTGCTTTTATTTCTAGAACTGCTTTTGCTCCACACTCCCAGCCCGCAGCGTCCTTTTTCTCTTCCTAAGCTCCTGCTCTTAGAAAAGTCTTAATGCCTGTGACTGAGGAAGTAGGAGACGGCGGCCAACAATCAAATCAGCCCAGAAGCCACCCTGCACCCGAGTCTACCACTTGGAGGGGCCTGAAAGCTAATTCCTCAAAAGCCAAACACAGCCATCTTTTCAAAGCTCTGGGATTCAGCTGTCAGGTCACATGAAAACTATTCTCCTCAAGGTTAAAATTTTAATGCACTGTTTACACACAGAAGCAAAAGAGGTTTGCATAATTAACAGAGCACAGAAAACTGAGAGACGGTGCCCAAAGTATGTTTTAAAGGGGGATAAAAAAAAGGAATAGGGCATGCCCTCCTGATTTATCCTGCACAGCAACAGAGAGCTCAGTGGGACTGAAAGGCAGGTGAGAGAACCAAGCCACAGGGGACCGCATCCCGTGTGCCCAGGGAGCAGAGGAACAGAGTGACCGGTTGCTCAGTTTCCACGGTAATGCCTCCCCAGTCTTCATGTGCCTGCCTATTGCTCAGGCAGACTCACAAGTCTCTCCCACATTCCCTGGGACAGTGGGATGTCCTCCTGGGAAGGCAGGGAGGAGGGAGGCCAGGGGCAGGCAGCATTTCCTCAACAGATGCTGCACAGTTGCCCTCCCCAGCTCCCCCCACCACCCCTCCAGTTGGGGAGGAATTCCTCGGCGTGTCTTCAGCGAGGGGCGCTCAGCGGAGGCAGCCTGGCATATGGTGTCCCCCATCTTCAGTGACAAGTGGCATGTTAGCAGAGCTGTGGAGGAGCAGGGAGAGCCGGTTGGTTAATCACTCCCCACTGTCTGCACCCTCAGGCAGAATCATATTGCTTTATGCAGATGAGCTCATAACAGTTTCTTCAATTTGGCTTTTATATAAAAAAAAGTGCCAGCTCCTCTCTCACTGTGTCAACAGCCACCCGAGGGCCTACCACTTTACAAGGCGAGTGTATTACTATTTAAAGACAAGCTTTTAGCTGAACATCAGCGCTGCCTTCAGAGTTTAATTACCGCCCTCCCCATGGGGCCCAATGAGCCATCCACTCCTCCCAAGGGGGTTCTGCTTGGTGATGATCTTTAACTAAGTAAGTAAACGCTAAACCAGCTCATCTTAAAGCGCCCGCCTCTGATTTCCTGCTTTGCTGCAAGATTGTAGGTAATGAGCCCTGAGCAATTTAGAATCCCGGGGCAATTAATTTCCAATTGAAAATAAGCGAGTAGAATATATATTATATACATAATATATATAAAATACAGAATATACAATATAAATTTATGAAATTTGTATTTCCTCTTCTGAATTACTAGAGAAAGAGCTCAACAGCAGAAGTAAGCTCCTGAAACTATTTCTAATTTTATTAAAGCAGTCTTTAATTCTGACACTGGAAAATGGCCTTCTTTCCATAACGCCTTCCTTGGTTGAATGCATTTGAAAAGCACAGGTCACGTCTTGTCCACTTCCTCAACAGTGAGCACTAAACTTGCCCTTTCTCCCGAAGTGCCGTTAAGTAGACGTGACTCTGAGATATACGAATGCCTTCCAGAAAACGAATGAACACATCAAGAGTGGTACATACTGATAATGTATCCAAAAGTGGTCCAGAGAGTTAAAAATCTAGTGCATTTTCCAAAAGCCATGGAAGAGATGAAACAGGGTAAAACATAAAAAATGCCATTTACCTTCTTGTTTTGAGAGAATACCAAAAAATAAAGTTAAAGATGCATACATTCAATTCTTAACTAAAACAAGCTTGGCGGAACATTCCTAAAGTGTTGACCTAGCTCCAAAGAGGTCAAGGTATTAAATTTTTTTTCTGAAAACTCCAGCAGATTCTCCAGCTATTTATTTTGAGATTTTGAAAAATGCACCCAGGGGTGTGAGGCTCCCACCACCTGTGCTGACAGAGAGAACGGCTGAGAAGAGTAAGTGCTATCACGGTGTGATCATCACTCAGCATTCGTAGAATCAAACTAAATAAAATAAAGTCCCCTTAAACGTGTATTTGTGACCCTGAGTCAAGTCAGTTGCGTGTTTATTTTAATTTCATGCCCACCACACTGAGGAGGCGAGGCCGCATGAAAGGGCTCACATTTGGGAATGAAAGACCCAAGTTCTAGTCCTGACTCTTCCGTTTATAAAGTGCTGTATTTGGGGACAATTCCTACTCTAACTCACCTTCTTCTTCATTTAACAAAAAGACCGAATCTGTTATACTGATATTTTGGTAACTCCAGCCAAGCACATGGGGAGAAGGGCTGGGGTGAAACAGTGGGGGTGGGACAAAGCCCTTGGTGGTCACCATGCAGGATAAGATAAATAACACCAAGAAACACCCATCGATAAGTTGACAGAATGTGCCCACTAAGTCACCATTTCACTGTATCTCTACGTGCTGACAGATGAAGTTAACCCATGCAATGTTGAAATGAATGAAATAATGAAAAGTTAAGCAAAGAGTCGTACTTTATTGAGTGTCCATGAAGTAGCAAGCCCTGTGCTTGGTCCTTTGTGTCTTGATCTTACCTACTAATGAATAAAACTCGACCTAAATTGTACTCATCCTATTCTACAGGAAAAGTCCTGGGTCATTCGACTAGCAACTAGTCATTTGGACCCCAGCCCCAAACCAGCACCCAGCCATAGGCTTCCCACTCAGGTTGGCTCAACCCATGTCCTTTCTCTGGGCTGCCCTGACCCCCAGTGCCTTCTGCCTGTCAGTCACCGAAGTAAATATGTTTTAGTAAAACCTTAGCAAAATTTTGCATTGTCTTTGCAAATCCCTTTGTGTATAAAATTTGCTTTTTCACCAAAATTGCCACTAAAAGTCTCAATCCCTGCCATTCTTCCTTCTTCCCGCTCAACAAACTATCTCCAACAAACACACTACTCTTTGCAGAGTGTCTTTGAAGAATATTAGTTACCAAGGTATATGCCTGCCATAGCCACATCTCAAAGGACTCTTGGGGGGATCTGTCCAAGCCAGCAGGTGGAGCCTCAAGATTGAGAACAAGGAATATATCATGTTGAAACTTAATCTCCGGTGCTAAAGTATTAAGAAGTGTGGACTTTGGGAGGTGATTCAGTCATGAGGGCTCTGCCTTCACAAATGAAATTAGCACCCTTACAAAAGGGCTCACGGTTGAAGGGAGTGCTCTCTTGCCTTTCTGTCCCCTCAGCCATGTGAGGACACAGCCTTCATCCCTCTGGAGGACGCAGCAACAAGGTGCCAACTTGGAATCAGAGAGTAGCTCTCGCCAGATACCAATACTGCCAGTGCCTTGATCTTGGACTTCCCGACTCCGAGGAAATTTCTATTGTTTATAAATTACCCAGTCTCAGGTATTTTGTTATAGCAACACGAACAGATTAACACAACAAGCATCAGGGCTCCAGAAGTGGAAAGGGAAACAGCCAAATGGCCAGAGGAAGTCCCAAAGATATAGAGATGGAAAATCACAGCAGTTATTTTCCCATTCCTGACCCATCCAGTGGATAAGATGGATTCCTCAGATACTCGGTGGGACTTGGGAAGAGTGGCTTTCGGCACACTGCATGTCTCAGCTCCGATTCAAATGGAAACTCATGTCTTCCAAAAAGAGTGGCTCACTGAGGAACCGCAGTGTATCTACCTATTGTGCACAGCGTGGGCAACATCTAGACTCTGCCACCCTGACTGCCTGAAATCCCCTATGCATTAGAAATATCTCCATCTTTTTCAACAACCAAATATTCTATCTCAGTGATTCCACCTGCAGGCTGCCAAAGGTTAACTGCTTTCCATCTAAATTGCATCTCAAACTACATTTAAATCTAATACAGCTGACCAAATCTGCAGAAAAACTCTTTCATCTAGAGAAATTGGCACTTATGCAATCTTTGTGCATTTTCACCTTTTTACCTACCTTTATGAACTAATTTCACCATGATTTATGCCACATAAATAGTTTCAAGACTACTATTATATGCAGTGCTCTTAAAAAGTTTTTTCTCCACCCAATGTAATAATGGGCACCACTCCCTATGCTTAAGGACTAGAGTATCGCAGCAATTGTAGTAAAAGAACGTGATAGATCATCAGGAAACAGCTTTCTACTTTTCTTAGACTAGGATTAGAATGTAAATCCAACCCGGAAATTGAACCATCACTAAAGCATCTTTATCTGATTACTTCTCAAAACCATCTGCACTTAATTTTAAGACAAATCGTTTAACAATCAGCCAGGATTAAAGGTCAAAGCCTCAAGAACAGTTTCTATTGGTGGAGTTTAAAAATAAAAGAAGAAATATGACATAGCACAGTTCTTTCTGGATTTTAGAACTCCACCAAGTGTTTTTGTTTATATATTTGAGTGGCGATATTATAAAAGTTCCAGGGGGTGGGTTTACCTTTTATATTTCAGAATAGGCATATCTCAGATATAAAGGTCTTTTTTTTTTTTTTTATCTAAGAATAGGCATATTTCAGATATAAAAGGCTTACCTTTTGTATATCAGAAAGGGCATATGCACTATCTAAGGAATAACTCCTCACTTATGAGAATTTCTGGTGACTTCTAGAGACTGACACAGTAACAATATCTCATTCAAATCAGCATTTCATGGGAAGAGACCCATGGCAATAGAGTAGGAACCCACCAGGGCCCCCTGATGCAAGGCTTCGGACGGTAGCAATCATTCTGTGTAAAAGACATCCTGGGGCCACACAAGGCGGTCCCTGCATTAAAATATGTAACATCAGAAAATGCAGATATTTATTTTTCTTTTCTTAACTCTTTGCAAACAAATAAGATTTACGTGCATATATATATATAATATAATGTATGCATATATGTAATATAATGTGTGTGTGTGTGTATATATATATATATATATTATAATTAAACCAAATACATATTTAACTCTAACTAATCCTTTCTCTTCCAACCAAGAAGAGTGGTAAGATAATCTAAACCCTTATCTTAATACTTGAGATAACACATGAGTTCACACCCAAAAAGTATATTGCAAACACTTGCCAGCAATTCCTGCTTCAATTCTCAAATCCATTTCAACCTGTAGTTTTTTCTTCTGCTTCACTTCTTTTAGCATTCTAAGGCAGAGTCATGGTAACGCTAAAACAAGGCTACTAGAAACGGAAGGTTCCCGAGAGATCACTTAGTTCAGTTTCCTTATTGAACATATGACAAACTGAGGCCCAATGGGCTATCTGATTTGTCTCTACCAGAGCAAGTGGCAGAGCTACACAGGAGAGAATACCAAAAACATCCCATATCCCACAGCAGGGCAGTTGCCACTGTTGTCATTTGCAGAGGTTTTGTTTGTTTATTTTTATTTGAATATACATTTTGTTTTTTGTAATACTACAAATTACTATATTAAACCAGTTAAAGATATTCTAGAACATAATTTCAAACTAAATAAAACTGGACTGTTTTCTGGTGAAGCCTTACTTAGGCACAAGGTCCCAGGGAAAGAGTCATGCATATAAAAATGAAAAGACAGTGTAATGTATCTTGGAAATGTTCCGTCCCTGACTGTAGGAATTTTTGCCCCTGGCCAATTCCATAGAAGATGCTTTTCTGCGAACTCAGCCTTTCCGGGCAACTCCAAGTCTTTTACCCTGTGGGCAATACTGGGCAAACGGAGCTGATTTTGACAGTCGTCTGGTCAACAATAACAGGAGTTCCATGTGTACTGAGTGTAATATTGAGTAAAGAACATGAATATCAATCCTACCTCAGAAAATTACATATATGTATATAATTACATTATATATTAATTATATTATATATATTCTTATATATTACAGAGATGGTTACTCCACTCACATACAGATGTGCATACTCTCCTCCTGGGCTGTATTCTACTGAATGGTTTTTAAAAATTACAGAAGTTATTTTTATTTTGGGGTGTTCTTGGAAGATGGCAGACCAAACTATATGCCAGATAAGAAGTGTATTTTGTTAACCTACTGTAGAATACAAAATGTAACCTTTCTGCTCCACTATATCTTGTGGCTTTTGGGGGGTAACCATTAACAGGTTGCATTGGAACTTAGCACTTAACACATCATATTGAAATTGCATATTTACTTGTCAGTCTCCCCCATTACACTATGAGCTCCATAAGGACAATGTCATATTAATTTTTCAATACCTAGCACCAAGCCTAGCACCTTGCACCTAGAAGGCACTCAATAAATGGTTGATAAATGAACAAATAAATGAATGAATGTGAGCGAGTGAGTAAAATGATAAATACTTATATTTCAAAACACTCTGTAGTTTGGTGCATTATTACATGTACATTTGTAAATTCAATATTCAGGCATTGCTATATTCACTTTCCAGAAAGACTTGATGAAGTTAAGTCACCAGCTTAGGTTGGTACAGCCATGACATGAGAAAGCCAAATCTAGAATCCAGGTAGCATTCTATCTGTTTGGGGTACCCAAGGAAGATAAAAGTGCATGTGATCTTGAGTATTTAAAAACACATAGGCTTTTACCCAAGCAGATATTTTACAGAAGTATATTAAAATGTTTTAAAGCCCAAAGAACAATAACCATTCCTCACCTAAACCTATGACATACCATCTCTACAGTATGGAGTTATTGAGGCACTATGTAATTGGCTTCTGGAACTTGCTCATAATCAAGGTTCAGTTGCAGTAGTACTTTTTAATGATGTCAAAATAAGAATCAGAATGAAATTATGATCATACATCCACATAATATCCTATTTAATTATAGAAGATGACACATTAATTTAACTTTCTCATAAAACTGTTATTCTAAATGTGGAGGCAGGACTCTGATAAATTTTAAAATGATTTTTGTTCTAATAGTAGAAAGCTTATTCATTGAGTGAGAAAGGTACCAACTGGAAAATGCTGTTAGATATGTAAATAACACTTCTATCAGTAAGAAAAATAGAATAAAAAGTGATATATAATATTTGCTTAAATTTGCTCTAAACTTTTCCATCTCCGAAATCAAGTTTGCTATATAGAATCACCAACTTTAAGGAAAGACATGTGTTTGATATAAATGATAATATAACATCCAGGAAACGAGACTATGTGTGTGTGTGTGTATACATATACACACACACACACACACACACACACACACACACACACCAATATCTACAAACTGACATCTCACTAGAACATTCTAAGAAAGATCCAATATGGATCAACAGAGTTTTATTACAAGTATTAGGAGCATCGGAGCATCTGTTTTACAACCCTACAGTATTTTTTTTTTTTTAAGTTTCATTTTTTAATGTATTTTTTTAATTGAAACATAATTGATTATACATATTCATGGGGTACAGAGTTGACTATCAGTATTTGCATACAGTGTGTGATGACCAAATCAATAGTATTATTATTTTTTTTGTGTGTGTGTGTGTGTCTGTGTTTTGTTCTGTTTATTTTTTTATTTTTTATTTATTTTTATTTATTTTTTTTTTAAATTTTATTTTGTCGATATACATTGTGGCTGATTATTGCTCCCCATCACCAAAACCTCCCTCCCTTCTCCCTCCCCCCTCCCCCCCAACAATGTCCTTTCTGTTTGCTTGTCGTATCAACTTCAAATAATTGTGGTTGTTATATCTTCTTCCCCCCCACCCGGTTTGTGTGTGTGTGTGTGTGTGTGTCTGTGTGTGTGTGTGTGTGTGTGTGTGTGAATTTATATATTAATTTTTAGCTCCCACCAATAAGTGAGAACATGTGGTATTTCTCTTTCTGTGCCTGACTTGTTTCACTTAATATAATTCTCTCAAGGTCCATCCATGTTGTTGCAAATGGCAGTATTTCATTCGTTTTTATAGCTGAGTAGTATTCCATTGTGTAGATGTACCACATTTTCCGTATCCACTCATCCGATGATGGGCATTTGGGCTGGTTCCAACTCTTGGCTATTGTAAAGAGGGCTGCGATGAACATTGGGAAACAGGTATACCTTCGACTTGATGATTTCCATTCCTCTGGGTATATTCCCAACAGTGGGATAGCTGGGTCATATGGTAGATCTATCTGCAATTGTTTGAGGAACCTCCATACCATTTTCCATAGAGGCTGCACCATTTTGCAGTCCCACCAACAATGTATGAGAGTTCCTTTTTCTCCGCAGCCTCGCCAGCATTTATCGTTCAGAGTCTTTTGGATTTTAGCCATCCTAACTGGAGTTAGATGGTATCTCAATGTGGTTTTGATTTGCATTTCCCGGATGCTGAGCGATGTTGAGCATTTTTTCATATGTCTGTTGGCCATTTGTATATCTTCCTTAGAGAAATGCCTACTTAGCTCTTTTGCCCATTTTTTAATTGGGTTGCTTGTTTTCTTCTTGTAAAGTTGTTTGAGTTCCTTATATATTCTGGATATTAATCCTTTGTCAGATGTATATTTTGCAAATATTTTCTCCCACTCTGTTGGTTGTCTTTTAACTCTGTTAATTGTTTCTTTTGCTGTGCAGAAGCTTTTTAGTTTGATATAATCCCATTTGTTTATTTTTCCTTTGGTTGCCCGTGCTTTTGGGGTCATATTCATGAAGTCTGTGCCCAGTCCTATTTCCTGAAGTGTTTCTCCTATGTTTTCTTTAAGAAGTTTTATTGTTTCAGGGTGTATATTTAAATCCTTAATCCATTTTGAGTTGATTTTAGTATACGGCGAGAGGTATGGATCTAGTTTCATTCTCCTGCATATCCAGTTGTCCCAGCACCATTTGCTGAAGAGGCAGTCCCTTCGCCACTGAATAGGCTTGGTGCCTTTGTCAAAGATCAGCTGACAGTAAGTGTGTGGGTTGATTTCTGAATTCTCTATTCCATTGGTCACTGTGTCTGTTTTTATGCCAGTACCATACTGTTTTGGTTATTATAGCTTTGTAGTATAGCTTAAAGTCAGGTAGTGTTATGCCTCCAGCTTTATTTGTTTTGCTCAGCATTGCTTTGGCTATGTGTGGTCTTTTATTGTTCCATATAAATGTCTGGATAGTTTTTTCCATTTCTGAGAAAAATGTCTTTGGAATTTTGATGGGGATTGCATTGAATTTGTATATCACTTTGGGTAGTATGGACATTTTCACTATGTTGATTCTTCCAATCCAAGAGCATGGGATATCTTTCCATCTTCTTGTATCCTCTCTAATTTCTCTCAGCAGTGGTTGGTAGTTCTCATTATAGAGATTTTTCACCTCCTTGGTTAACTCAATTCCTAAGTATTTTATTTTTTTGGTGGCTATTGTAAATGGGCAGGCTTTCTTGATTTCTCTTTCTGCATGTTCACTATTGGAGAAAAGAAATGCTACTGATTTTTGTGTGTTGATTTTGTATCCTGCTACTGTGCCTAAATCATTTATCAATTCCAGCAGTTTTTTTGTAGAGGTTTTAGGCTGTTCGATATATAGGATCATGTCATCTGCAAACAGGGACAGTTTGACTTCATCTTTTCCAATCTGAATGCCCTTTATTTCCTTCTCTTCTCTGATTGCTCTGGCTAGTACTTCCAACACTATGTTGAATAGGAGTGGTGAGAGTGGGCATCCTTGTCTAGTTCCTGTTCTTAAAGGAAAAGCTTTCAGCTTTTCCCCATTCAGGATGATATTGGCTGTGGGTTTGGCATATATGGCTTTAATTATGTTGAGATACTTTCCCTCTATACCTAACTTATAGAGGGTCTTTGTCATGAATGAGTGCTGAACTTTATCAAATGCTTTTTCAGCATCTATAGAGATGATCATATGGTCCTTGTGTTTGAGTTTATTAATATGGTGTATCACATTTATTGATTTGCGTATGTTGAGCCAACCTTGCATCCCTGGGATGAATCCCACTTGATCGTGATGAATAATTTTACGTATGTGTTGCTGTATTCTGTTTGCTAGTAATTTAGTGAGGATTTTTGCATCTATATTCATCAAGGATATTGGCCTGTAGTTTTCTTTTTTGGTTATATCTTTACCTGGTTTTGGTATCAGGATGATGTTTGCTTCATAGAATGAGTTTGGGAGATTTGCGTCCGTTTCAATCTTTTGGAATAGTTTGTAAAGAATCGGTGTCAATTCCTGTTTGAATGTTTGGTAAAATTCTGCTGTGAATCCATCTGGTCCTGGGCTTTTCTTTGTTGGGAGCCTTCTGATAACAGCTTCAATCTCCTTTATTGTTATTGGTCTGTTCAAATTTTCTACGTCTTCATGGTTCAGTTTTGGGAGCTTGTGTGTGTCCAGAAATTTATCCATTTCCTCCAGATTTTCAAATTTGTTGGAGTATAGTTGTTTATAGTAGGCTCGAATGATTCCTTGTATTTCAGATGAATCAGTTGTAATATCGCCTTTTTCATTTCTAATTTTTGTTATTTGAGTCTTCTCTCTTCTTTTTTTTGTTAGCCATGCTAATGGTTTGTCAATTTTATTTATCTTTTCAAAAAACCAACTTTTTGATTCGTTGATCTTTTGAATTGTTTTTTGGTTTTCAATTTCATTCAGTTCTGCTCTGATCTTAATGATTTATTTCCGTCTGCTAACTTTAGGTTTGGATTGTTCTTGTTTTTCTAGTTCTTTAAGGTGTAGTGTTGACTAAGAGTGAAAGGATGGAAAAAGATTTACCATGCAAACAGAAAAGAAAAACGAGCTGGAGTAGCTATTCTTATATCTGACAAAATAGACTTTAAACTAAAAACCATAAAAAGAGACAATGAGGGACACTACTTAATGATAAAAGGACTGATCCATCAAGAAGACATAACAATCATAAATATGTATGCACCCAATGTTGGAGCAGCCAGATTTATAAAACAAACTCTATTAGACCTAAAGAAGGAAATAGACACTAATACCATAATAGCAGGGGACCTGAACACCCCACTGTCAATATTAGACAGATCATCTAGGCAAAGAATCAGTAGAGAAACACAAGATCTAAACAAGACTCTAGACCAATTGGAATTGGCAGATATCTACAGAACATTCCACCCAACAACCTCAGAATATTCATTTTTCTCATCAGCACATGGATCATTCTCCAGGATAGATCACATATTAGGTCACAAATCAAGTCTCAATAAATTCAAAAAAATTGCAATTATCCCATGTATCTTCTCAAACCACAATGGATTAAAACTAGAAATTAATAACAAACGAACCTCTGGAAACTATACAAACACATGGAAATTAAACAGCATTCTACTTAATGACATATGGGTCCAAGAAGAAATCAAGCAGGAAATCAAAAAATTTATTGAAACTAATGAAAACAATGATACATCATACCAAAACCTGTGGGATACTGCAAAAGCAGTATTGAGGGGAAAATTTATTGCATTAAACGCTCACTTCAGAAGAATAGAAAGATGGCAAGTGAACAAACTAACACGACCCTACAGTATTTTGATTCACAGCTGCATTTGATGCACGTACTCTTAGGCATGTTCCCAGGACGATATTTTTTAAAAGACCTTCTGTATTTGCACAGATCATATAAGTCTACCCGAATGACTATTATCCAAGGATCATTAGATAAATTGATGCCCATGCCTTCCTTCAGTCTCAGAAACTTTCCATTGTGTACTAATGTCACTGAGAAAAAGATCTCATCATTTTATTGTCCCTTTATCAGTTGTCACTAAAATGATCTAAGTTAATTTTGCATATAAAGTACAGACACTTTTCCAGCAGGTCAGTTTGTAGAATAAGAGAGTGGATTGTGTTTGTAAGCAAAGAGAAACCAGTCTGCAAACTGACGACCAGGTGATCTGGGATCTCATCAAACGTCTCATTTATAGCAGGAAAGAAGCATTGACTTTTCTCTTCACAGCTTAAACATTGGTGAAAACAAATATTGAAGCATTTCTTCTTTACATCTATTTTAAAAGGCCTTTCTCTCTCTAAATTGTGAAAGTCATTCAATGCTATTTTTACCAAGTTTTTGTCCTTCTTCACAAACCATCCTGGTTATTTTATTACCTTTGGAAGTGGTTTTAAACCTTGATTGTTCTTGACAGCACATGGAGGAATGTCCTTCACTAGGGACACCAGGATGAAGTAAATTTATGAGCTCATACATAGATCTGATAGGCAGGCAGAAATCATTTTTATTATATACATAAAACAGTGCCCAATTAAAGGACAGCCACGTTCTCCCTGGACACACCATCTATGACTGTGGCGCTTCAGAAAACAGGCTTTCTTTTTAAAGGTAGCCTTACAATGAAACTTAAAGTTTAAATTGGAAACCCTAAAAATGTAAAGGTGTGAGATGCAATTAAACATGGTGGAAAAAATCACTAATGAGGATATTTAGAAGAATAAACTCTCCTAGTTAAGGACAGTAGAAGTGAAGGTAAATGATTGTAAGCAGATTAAGAGGTTAAGAGAAACATCGTCTCACACATGAGTAACTCACAGGACCCACAATCTCTTCTATTTTTAAGAACGAATTCATACCTTCCCAATAGTAACAGAACCTAAGTCCACCTATAGTCCAAAGCCATGATTAGATGTGAAATTCATCATACTTATAAACAAATACCTAAACCATAATTACTAAAAAATAACTAAGTAAAAACATAGCTTACTGGAGCTGGCCAAGCCAAATGTCTCTCTTGGTAACTTTTTTGGTGAGAGAAGGAAAAAAAAAAAAAAAACAAAGAATGAAACAAATATTACATTGTGTTTTATTTCTTATAGGAATTTATTTCTTGTAAGAAAAAACCAGCATTGACAAGAAAGAAAACTATGGGCTTTAAATGATTACACACGAGAAGAAAATGGGTGGAAACACTGATTTACTCAAATGGTAATGCAACCAAATGCACAAATACATTGCAGGTATTTTTTAAAATAGTTAAAAAAAAGCAAGTACAAACATCTCATTGCTTATATGTCAAAACTTCCATATATGAACCTTTTTATATATTATATATATATATATAATTATATATATATATATATATATATATATATTTATATATATATATAAATGTGCACATTTTTTAAATGGTCAGAGACATGCCATGTCCTTACTAGTAGAAATGATCAAGAGCAGAGTTCTCAAAGTTTCAGCTGGAGAGCTTGTTGACGATGCATATTCCTAGTCCTGCTTTAAGACCTCCTGATTCAGTATGCATACATGCGCATGGGTGCATATGTGTGTGTTGGCAAGAGAGCAGGTCTTGACATCTGCATGTTAGAGTTCTCTGGGTGATTATGATGTACTGTGGAAAAGCAGTATTTCAAGGATGTCAAAATCTCATTCTGAATTTTACGACCCATGTACCAATTTTCTTTTCACTAATAAGCATGAGGTCCCCACACCAGGCAGTTTAGGTCACCTCCAGGAGAGGAAAGCTCTACTCTGCACCACCCACGCAACAGTCTTCTCCAACTTTCCAGTCTGGACTAACATGCCGTCTGACCATGACTTCTGGGCAAGTGATGTTGGGAAGGGTTACATACACCGAGAAGTCAAGGCTTGTGCTTGGAGCAGACTTGCATCAGGTAATTCCAGCTACCATGTGCTGTCAGCTCAGGGGTTGGCTGCGTCTGTGGAGCTCAGCACTTAGCTGACACTTCAAGGCTGTCCAATTTCCTCTCCAGCTTTCTCGAAGCACTGAATATAAAAATAAGCCAGTCCCCAACTTCCCATTGGTCATTTTTGAGGACTCCCAATGTGATCCTTTCTTTGAATCCTCACATTTTTCTGTGGGAGGCTTTTCCCAACGGGATTATAAACCTAGAGTTGTAGGCAGCTTTCCTCCTTTCTTCTTTTCTGCCACCCAGTTAAGCCAGCTCAAATATTAGAATTGTCTCATTTTCTTTTACTTCTGTTTAATGAAGGCAACAGCTGACAATTTGCTACCCTTTCCTATCTCTTGAATATCAGCATTTGTTCAAGAAAAATAGTTCTCTTCTGCCTACCTCGCATTACCAAAATAAAATTGAAAATGCTTGAACTAACAGTTTTTGGAAATCATACTAAAAATTATTTTTCACTATTATTATTTCTTCCTTATTTTCCCTATGGCCCATTTGACAAATTAGTCCATTGTTAAAAAACATATAAAGAGAAAAAAACATATAAAAATTTATCATTAAAATTTCAGTTTTGCTGTAAACTGTAGATGATATTGTATGTTCATCCCCTTTTTTAATGGGTATTAGCAGAAAGTATAAAAGAAAGTAATGAAAGCTTACCACCATGTGGGTGTGGAAATAGAACTATTAGAAGTTCATGTTGTAGTTCTGGGGCCTGATGATCTTATTTACACAACATAAAAAAAAAAAAAAAAATTACCGGCATGAGATATCAATGATTCAGGATCTACAAGACATACAAAAGTCATCTTATTGCAGTATCTATTGAAATGGAGCAGCAGGAAGATACTTAAGACTTTGTTGACTCCATATCATGGCTTTTCTGCTTTTAAAATTTTCTGTTTTTTAAACTCAACATTTGTGCCCAAATTCTCATCTACAATTGCTCTTAAAACAGGTGAGAGGATTTAGGAGCAGAGGCAGAATTCTCAGGGAGGCCACACATGTTGCCTCAGTACAAGGAAGGTTCCTTTGCGGCTTGATGGAATGAGTTGCCCTGTGAGTCACCCAGAGGCTCAGGGAGAGGCTGAGACACAAGCAGTCAGGTAGGTGAAGTGGCTCCTGCATTAGGTGGAACATTAGAGGGTGTGATCTCGAATTTGCTGGCCAGCTCCAGATTCTACAACTCCACGTTCATGTAAATAATCCACAAGCACACTGATGCAGGTAGACACCCCGTACTGAATCAGGTGTTGACATGGGCATTTTCAATCCACCTGTTGTTAATATGTATAAACTTGACTAAGCCCACTTTGCTTGTGGAGATTACACTAAGGGTCATGGGTTAACAAATACTAATAAATGCTACTTTGGGGAAAGAAAGAAAACTCTGACATGGCCAAATTTGACTGATACTGCCAACATTAAATTAAACAGTATAGTAGGGTATCGACTCTGGACTCATAAGGAGCGGGGCTCCATTTCCACGCCTAACGGCCTAAGCTATTGATGGTGATAATCCATCCACAGTGGAAACCCAGTAGTTCTGATTAAGTATACAAGCACCCAACGTCCCCTGGTGGCAACATACCCTATAAAACACAGTTCTTTTCAGGGATTCATGAATCCTTTGAAACTATAACCTGCAAAAAGCCTGTTCACTTGTGTATGTTAAATACATGTTGTTCCATCATTTTCTCACTGGCAGAAAGTTCTTAGGAATAAAGTAAACCCACTTGCTTTCAGTTAGGTCTGTTTCAGCTAACTTTGTGTCCACAGTGACAGACCACTGGACTGGGGCTGCCATTTGAGACAATTCATATGTGGCCCTGCAGCTTTTTGCCCAATGAAATAACACCTCATTTTGTCTATTTTCGTCCAGCTTTTCTTCAAATGGCCTGCATCTTAACAAAATATGGGGTTTATGAAGGTTTGTGACAATGAGATAGTTTTCTTCTCTCCCCTTTTGTTTCAATCTCGTTCAGGTCCCAGATTTCCCAGTGATGTGCTTTCATGAAGCATAATAATGACAAGTGGACAAAGCAGTCTTCAGCTCTGGAGATGGAAAGGCAGTTATAGGTAGTTACTGAAATTGCTTAAGGGAAAACAGAGCTGTTGGCAAAAATATTAAGGGAGCCTGGACTTGGGGGCCCTTTGTGTATATTTCAATTTTTAAAATAACATCAGGGCATACATCACTCATCATCATTAATGTAAACTCTTCAATTCAAATATTTTTCATTATTTAAATGTGATTTCAATGACGTTGTCAAAGGCTGAGCAAACCTCACCATCTGTCCTCTTTACTGACTTGCCCCACACATTGGCCCCTCTCTATGAGGGATGAGTCCCACTCCTGTGATGTAACCTTTGCCTTTCTCCATCCTCTCACTCCACATAGCGCAGCCCTCCCTGGACACAGCACTCACTCAGAGAATACTCAGCGCCGTGTTTGCTGTCTCTTCCTCCTCACTAGTCACTTCGCTATTTACTTTCCTCCCATCATCATCTCTTCCTGAACTGATTTCTCTGCTACCTCTGAAAATAACAGCTCATTAGAAAGTGATCAGAGACTGAGTGAGCAATTGCATGTAATTACACAAAATTATACACATCTGAAACCAGGCGCTGCACTATGTGTATGAACCTGAGAAAGCCGAAAGCCTGTATTTTACTACTCAGTGCTGCTAGAGGTCACCTCGATAGCCCTAAAAAGAAGGAGGAAAATGGTTCTGGCTGCAGTGCATGCAGAACCTAATTGTTTCCTGTCCTGGGAAAAGAAAAATACAGCACCAGTGGCAGCTGTGGGACTTCTGCAGACCGCATGCTGAAAGTCAACAGATAGGAGAGACAGATGCTAACACAAAGCATGTGAAGAACTTGGCATAAGGGGACAGCGGCCAAGGGGTGATGAAACAGGCTGACTTCTCCCCAAGAAAATCTTGCAAAAAAGTAGAAGAGAGTCCATGATCAATGAGGGCCACTGCATCTCAATGGCAATGCTGGGGTGCTCTTGCAAACTGAAACCACTTATAGGGTGAGCACCTATATGGGTTTGCCCAGGACTGTCCAGGTCTGTCACTGAAAGTCATACAACCTGGTCATTTCCCTCTGTCCCTGTTAAACCAGGATGGTTGGTCAATCTGCTTAAAGGCCCCAAGACCATGAGGTCTACTAAGACACAGTAGAGAAACAATGCAAACCCAGCCAGAAGTTTGCAGAGTTCTACTAGATCAATGACACTGTCACCTAGATTTTAAAATGTATGTATGTTATAAAGTTTCGAAACAAGTGAAGACCTCTAGCTGATTTAGTAACTTGTAGTTTTCAATTGCATGTTTAGAAGAAGAGCTATAAAAATATGACAACCAAAATAAAAAGAGCCTTCTATGAAAAAGCACATTTCAATGGAGAAGTAAGGGAGGAAGTGTAGACACTGAAGCTGGGGTCCAAGGCCCAGTCCTCACAGGAGCCAGCGTGGGAGCCCCCCCCCAAACCTTAGCCTTCCTGTCTGCTGACGAGACTCCAACTTCTGCTCTGCTATTTTAAAACATTAAACATTCAATGATTATCACAACAAATTTACTCAGCTGGGCCTCCTAAGTAGGAAAAAGAAGTCATCATAAAGCATCTTTGTCAGTGTTCCACAATTGAAACCTTGTATTAGAGGGACGTGTACAGTTACCACAACGTGCTTTAGGGTATTCTTCAAACCAGACCATCTGCAGGAAAAAAAAATGATTATAAAGCATGAATTTTCCTGTGAGGAACAAAAATGAAAACGACGCTCCATTTGCCTTTTCAAAGTTCTTCACAGGTGCCAGGTAATTAATCTTCAGAGGAAATTTGGGGAAACTCTTCTGATTTTGCACAAATAAGCTGGAGGTTTAGGCCCTCAGCCTGCCCTCCCACCACCCGCTTCCTCCCTTCACTTTTCTATCAACACTTTAGGCTCTCCTTTGTCCTGTTTTTGGGTGTGTATTTAGGGCTGAGGACAGTGCCAAGCATCTCATCTGCCTCCAGGCACGCACGTGTGTGCATGTGCACACACACACACACACACACACACACACACACACAGACACACACACACACACACACACACACAGACACACACACACACACACACAGGAGGTCGCTCTGAGCTGCTTCACTGAGCCACTTCGCTTTGTTCATGGGGTTGTTGTTAAGACTAAATGCAAGGGGCATGCAAAGTGTGATAAACAGTACAAGTCCACTCCTGTGGTCCTATGAGCACACTGGGGGAGGCACCGTCCTGGGGGCATTCTGGAAGCCTGTAGGGACTTTGTGTTTCCATTCTCACTGGGGCACTGGTGGCGCTGCAGGGGGTGATGGGGAGAAGCAGGGATTCTAGACATCCTAAAACATGCCACATAATCCCACATGATAAAGCATCGTGCTAGGTTCCACGTGTCTTTTAACATCTTGTTGTATGTTTATGTAGATGAGAAACTGGTTAATCATGATCAGAACCTAAGATTTAACTGTATTTAATAAACATGAGTATTTTATACCCAGTACTAATTTATACTGAATTTTTCAAGAATATGACTACTGTGTCAACCATGTACTTTAATACATAATCAGGGCAAAAAATTACCTGGCACTAATGTAAGTTGGTATGCCAATAAGATGTACCATAT
Organism: Cynocephalus volans; assembly: GCF_027409185.1. NCBI lineage: Eukaryota > Metazoa > Chordata > Mammalia > Dermoptera > Cynocephalidae > Cynocephalus > Cynocephalus volans. The sequence goes on from NC_084460.1 coordinate 187,186,940, forward strand.
TGATCCAGACACTTCATATAACTCCAAGGTGGGCACCTGGAAGCTGGAGGTGAGGGATGGGCAGGGGCAGGTAATATTATTTATAAATTTCATTTCAGGATGTAAATGGTTATTCCAAAATATTTATCATCAAAAGGGGAGTTGGATTTGATAGTTTTGGGAACCACTGGTATTGTTATTTCATTTAATCACCACACAAATCCTTGCACAAAATAGTGTGTTCATGTTAGAAACGAGAAAACTGAGCCTGAGAGAGGTTTACCCAAGCTCATGCCTATTGTGCAAGGTGCACGTGGATCCATTCTTGATCCCTAGGCCACACCCCTAAGGAGCTGGCTGCCTCCACTCAAGGAAGCATCTCTGAATTTTCATCTTTCCTAAAGCACGAAACTCTTTCCTGGTTTTCCTGTTGAACAAAGGTGTTCGGCTCTCAAAGCTTATTCAAGGGTGAGATTCATCAGCCCTCTGCTGGCAAGTGAAAATTGCACAGAACACAGAGAGAGAAATGGCCCTGAGAAGAGAGACATGTTCTGGTATCCCACAGTTGCTGGGCATTTACAACTGAGTCACCAGTGTGGCTAATGAGCTTGAATTCTCTTGGGAGTGTGGTAGCCATTTGGAGCAATTAGACAGAGATATTACCACCCAAAGAAGACAAAACAGAAGATGTTCTACTGCTGTAGAATGGAGAAGAAGCCATCTGTGGCTACATCATAAACTCACAGTGGTCAGGGTGGGTGATCATGGTCTTTGAGCTGATTCCACACTGTCTAGGAGTTCTGACTGATGCCAATCCCAACAAAAGAATGCTAAGATGTCCATGTGTTCATGGAGAAGACCCACACCACAGTAGTCATACAGATAAGTCATACATATGGAACACCCTGGGATAAGTAACACATCAAATTTAAATTGGAATTGATTTCCACAGAACTCTATTGCTGTCCCTAGCTTGTACATGGCTTCTGAATTATTGCCAACAGCTGTACGTGTGCAGTCAGGGCCTCGTGGTCTTTGCCATGTGCAAGAACAGTAGCCACCACCCCTGATTTCCCGATCTGGGGAGGGGCTCGTGTTGTTGGTCCACATGTGCCTTTAACATTATATAAAAAGGATTTAATTTTTAAAGAAACACCTCCTAATGAATCCTTTTCAACCACATTGAGGAGACCATAGAGCTTTGCCTCCAAAATGTGAAGCTTTGATTCTATTTTGTAAAATTGAACTGTCATTGCTCCTCAGTTCCACACATGCCCCCCACCCCGTGACACACAAACCTTCAACATGTGTGTCCTTTTATATAAACTCTGCATACCAGCTAATAGATGGTTCATGAAAAAAGACACATACATGTAACTGAAAACATGAATTCTCAAACTGAAAGGGTAGAATTTAGGTCCAGATTAAAACCCAGCACTATCTCCCTCCCCAGCCCCACTAAATGGGTTATTATGCTTTCATCCTTCTCCTACTTTCACATATGTTACTATTGTCCTAAATTTCATGCTTCAGGGTTTTCCAGTTAGCACAGGCATCGGAGGCTGTCAGTGGGAACTGCTGCTCTGGGTGGGCCCTGGTGTTGGAAGTCTTCCTGAGAAGGGGGCAGAATGCCAGGGCCCAGCACATGCTACCAGTCACCACCAGAGAAGGGGAGAGAAGGAAATAATGCAAATACAAAAAACTATTTTAATAGCATAATCAGGGAATCCCCTGCAACCTACTCTGCATGAAAAGACAGACACACTGGCCCTCTGACCTCCCAGGGCGGCTGCATAGCTGAAGCCCGTCAGGCCACACCAATGGTCGCACTAGGGCCCCATCGTCCCGTTTTCCCACACAGCTCCTCACGGCCACATGTTCCTCACCACTCAACAGTAATCTGAATTTATCATGGGTTGGATTCAGCAAATTTATCTTTAACTGAGTTCCAGATTATTTCTATTACTCCCTCTAGTTCAGAGCAGTACAGTTACGAGGCACAGAATGCTTTGAAAACAACGTCCTCATCTGGAGCATTTGGCAGGTAGATGCCCACTTCTGTGGGTGTCTCTTCATGCCACAAGAGGGAGTCAGGGATGGACGTGGATGGAAGATGTCCCAGTCCCACGTGTGTGAGCTCCCTCTCTTCACGTGAAGGAGAAATGCCAAATAACGGCAAATCAGAAGCAGGTGCTGGCAACAGGACCATGGAAGACCGAGGGCTGTGGGCAGGTCAAGACGTCCATGGGTCCTTCCTCCATGAAAAGGAGCAAAGGTTGCGTTTCATGACTGCGTCAGTATAAGGACAAAGACAAGCCAGGCTGGATTACACTCACTTCTTTCCTTATGATTTTAAAGGAAATCATAACATTTTCATGGGCTCCTAAAATTGTCATGGCTCTGGACATTGAACTTACTGTGCCTGGTGGACATATGGGCCCGGGCTGCAGGGCCTCTCATGTGGCCCCAGTGTCCTCCATCCACTGACTGCACATCCATGCAGAGGGACAGAGGACAGGGATGTGAGCATGCCCAGGTTAGTGCTCGGCACACAGTCGGGCTCTTTGTTTCTGCAGCTCTCTTCTAACTAAATAATAGTAATACTTCACACTGAAGGACAGGGGACATCTGGACCAAAGAAGACTCATGGGATCAGGGCCATTTCTACTAGTTACACACCACTGCCTGCACTAAAGCAACTGGGCCCCACTTCAAAGAAGGTAGTAAGTAGGGTCTTTATTTGTCTCAAAATAATTCTCGCTACACGCCAAACTCCACCTCCGCATCCTTTGTCCCCTGGTAGAGTTTGGATGTGTTGTCCCCACAAAGCTCATGTGGAAATGTGATGCCCAATGTGGCAGTGTTAGGAGCTGTTTGAGTCCTGGGGTGGATCCTCATGAATGGATTAATGCTCTCTCTGGGGGAAGAGGGGTAGTGAGTGAGATCTCGCTCTATTAGTTCCTGCAAGAGCTGGTTGTTTAAAAGACCCTGGAACCTTTTCTCTCTCTCTCTCTTGCTTCCTCTCGCCATGTGATTTGCTTGTACCCACTGCTGCCTGCTGCTTTCCACTATGAGCAGAAGCAGCCTGAGGCCCGCACCAGTTGCAGCTGTCCCAGAACCGTGAGCCACATAAACCTCTGTTCTTTATAAATTACCCAGTCTCACATATTCTGTTGTAGCAACACAGAAATGGACAAATACAGGCCCCTTACTTATCACCCTTACATATTTTATAACTGGCTTTGTATTAAGTCCATCATCTGTGTCCCCTCACTGGAAAGGAAGACCACAAGGGCAAGGGTTGGTGTGTTTCATTTGCTACTGTGTTATTATTCTTGATCTTAGATTGGTGTCGGGCATAACACAGGCATTCAGTGCACATTACTTGTTAAACTGAATGGATTTGAAAATTAAGACCACTAGTTTGAAAAAGCATTAAAATTCAGCCTGTAGGATATTTTGTTCGCTTTTATGATAACTTATTCTCTACAAAACTACAACTCTTGATCTAATATTCCTGATAGTGTAGACTGATTTTTTTTCCTGTCTCTTCCTCTTCCCAGTTCTGATATGAAAACTATTTCTGACTGAAGGGCTCAGCAACACATGTGGAGGCATGAGTACCTACCCTTCTTCCCCTACAAATTCTTTTTCTATGCCAAAATTTCATATCTAAATTTTATACCAATTTGATAGGTCCTCATAAAGCAACAACAAAGAGCATGTTATCAGAGTTACTGGGCTATCCCTATTAAAGCACATGGTATTTAAGGTATAGTTCAAATTTATGTTTTTCTTTAAGATTAGCTGGTCTAGTTGAAAAAAGACAATGAATTAGCATTAATCATTTCTAATATCCTGAATGTACAAACTGCCCCATTTCCCACAAAAAAGGAACTTTCCCAAGGTTTGGGGCATCCTTGGTCCTCCCCAGAGATCACTGTGGCCACAGAGACACTCCAGGCTGTACAGTCAAGGAGACACTTAAGATAGAGTGATGAAAAACATAAAGAGTGATATTTTCTTCCTTATGGCATGTAACCCATGTTCTTTTTATTTAAAACAGTAGTAGTTGTACTGATTTTTAATTACAGAATTAACATATTCACATCGTAAAAACTTCAGTAAATACAGAAAGGTAGAAAGACAAAATAAAAATAAATCATAATCCTACATTGTGAAAAATAAAATGCCTTCTGTTAACATTTTGATGTGTACCCTAGAGACTATTTTTGTGCAATGGGCAGAAAAATCTGAGTGGCCCCAGGAGTTGATTCAGGGTAGTCTGGACACCACAGGCCAACTGGAAGTGCCCCCCTCCACCCCCTGCCTTCTGCTGGCAGGAGGGGCTGCATCTGCACCAGGCCTCTTTGCTGACAGCAGGGACAGCACCTTCCCATGGGCCTCAGGGTCTCCAGGTGCTGGGCAGCTGGCACTCCTGGACAACTCCAATAACAGCTGATGCCTAAACCCAGATGGGCTATTTATCCCCCTCTGCTTAGTAGGATTTCTCTTAGGATCAAAGGAAGAGAGAGTCAGGGGGTGCAGAGGGTCCCCCAACTGAACACAGATCTGCCCACTGTCCAGGACACCTGGCCCCAGCATGCCTGTCTGTGGCATGATGAAAAGACTGGGAATCCTTTCATTTTCTTGCTTACATTTATTTTCTTCCTTGAAGTCAATTCCTTAAAATATACTGCACCACATTGTAGAATATGCCCTTACCGTGATGGTCAGTTTTCTGTGTCAACTGGGCCAGGCTATAGTCCCCAGTCATTCAATTAAACATTTGTCTAGGTGTTGCTGTGAAGGTATTTTGTAGGTGTGGCTAACATCTATAATCAGTTCACTTTAAGTAAAGGAGACTATTTTCGATAATCTGGGTGGGGCTCATCCAATCTGTTGGAAGACTTCAAGAGAAAAACTGAGGCTTCCCTAAAGAAGAAATTTTACCTGTGGACTCAGCCTCATCTTGTGCTAGAGAGTTTCAGCCTATTCTTGCTGACAGCCTGCTGATTCCTTAAAATACATCTGTGTGTGTGTGTGTGTGTGTATGTGTGTGTGTGTGTGTGTGTGTGTGTGTATTATATATTTGTTATATCTATTTTTCTCTATCTATATCTTTTACTGGTTCAGTTTCTATGGTGGATCCTGACTGATATACCCACCTCTCACCAGAGCTACACAATATCTTTCAAAAGCTTAAGCTCTGTATGAGCGAGAAATGACCTCTTTTAGATAAGATTGATAAAATTTGGGGGAGGGTTCTATTTATTTTCCTCTTTGTTTTACTACATCCTTTTTTCACACTGGATTTGAGATATCAACAGAGCAAGATATCATAAATTCAAAATGCAAAAATAATACATAGAACACATAATTATTACATAACAAAAGGAAGTTTATGTAGGAAAGTAAGAAGGCAAGAACAAATTTAGCAAACAAAACAAATGCCAAAAGCTGAGAGAAGTTCAGGTGAACTGAGATGAATCTCCATGAGGATCTCTGGACATTAACCATGTACACTGTAGTGGCCCTCCAGAGGCTAAGGACAGAGCACTAAGGCAAAAAGAGATCCCCCCAGGTGCAGAAAGTCAAGGACAGGTCTAGAGAATGAAGAGAAGTCCCCAGAAACTCAAATAGCTGGCAGGCAAGCTGTAAAGCAGAAAGTGATCTCCCATGGTTTGGAAAGCTGGTGGCTGGCCTGTAAAGCACAAACATCTAAAGAGTCTGGCTGGTGCTCAGATCCCAAGCTCTTCTGAAGGCAAAGTTTTGGCCCCACCTTCACAATATGGGAAGCCTGTGGTAAACTGAAACGAGCTGAAGACTCTAACAGCAAAAGAGTCCAGCTGCAGCCCAAGTACATACTAGATTGACTCGGCCCCACGCCATCAACCTGACAGAAGGGGCATGTCCTTCTTAGAAGATAAGTATTCCTTACATTAATCCCAAAACAATGTTTAGCATAAAAGAAAAAAAATCATCAGATACACAAAGAAGTAAGAAAATCAAGCCCATGTTTAAAAGAGAGAATAGTTAACAGAAACAAATATAGAAATAGACCAGATGCTTGAATTGTTACTCAGGGATTTTAAAGTAACTACAATGAAGGATCTAGAGAAAAACATTGACACCATGTGTGAACAGATGAATAATTACAGCAAAGAACAGAAACACTACAAACAAAAATCAGATGGAAATAGAATGTAATCATATCAAAGAGGAAGAATTCATTAGTTGGGCTTAATAGCAGATTGGGCACAGCAGAGGAAAGAATCAGAGAAATCGAAGGGAAGCCAATAGGCATTATGTAAACTGAAACACAAAGAGAATAAAAAGTGAAAAAAATAAATAAAACAAAGTAATTCCTGTGGTATAATACCAAATGCTATGGTTTAAATATGGTTTGTCCCCACCAAAGCTCAGTGTTGGGAAGTAGTGCCTTTAAAAGGTGATTAGGTTGTTTAGAGAGATTGATGACTCTCTCTTGGGAGTGGGACTGGATTAATTACCACAAGAGCAGGTTGGTGTAAAGCAAGGCTGCATCTTGTGCTTGGTCTCTCTGCACACACCATCTTCTCTTGCGACTTCTCCACCATGTTATGAGGCAGCATGAGCTCCTCACCAGAAGCTGAGCAGACGTGATGACCTGATCTTGGGCCTCCCAGACTCCAGAATCATGAGCTAAACAGATTTCTTTCTTTTCTAAATTACACAGTATCAGGAATTCTGTTACAGAAAATTGACTATGATATCAAACAATATAAGTAATAGGAGTTCCAGAAAAAGAGGCAGGAGATATAGGAGAAAAAATATTTTAAATAACAGTAGTCCATAACTTTTTTTAAGTTAGTGAAATACATCAACATACATATCCAGGAAGCTCAGCAAACCAGAAACATGATACGCGCTTTAACAAAATCACTTAAAAATCACACCTAGGCACCTCAGAGGCAAACCGCTGAGAACCAAAAAGGTAAAGGAAATCTTAAAAGCAGGCAGAAAAAGCAGTCCATGTTATATGCAGGAAAAGTATGAAAAGAATTTTGGCTGAGTTTCTCATAGTGGATTCAATTTTCAAAATGCCGAAAGAAAAAAAAAAATTGTCAATATAGAATTTTATTTCTAGCCAAAGTATACATCAAAACTGAAAGCTAAATAATGACATCTTTAGCCATAGAAAACTCAGAAATTTTGTAGCCAGAAAAGCTGTACTAAGAGAAATGCTTAAAGAACTTCTTAAGCTGGAAGGATATGATACCAGGTAGAAGCTAAAGTCTGCAGAAAAGGATGAAAAGTATAGAAAGTCTAATACATCATGAAAGGTTTTAAGTGTCTCTCCTTAAAATTGGTAAAAAAAAGTACCAAAAATCAAAGAACATAGGAGATTTGTATAATACTATCAACAAATTTAATATAATTAACATTAATGGAATACACCACTCAACAATCGTGCAATGCCAGTTCTTGTCAAGAGCACATGAAACACTTGCCAAGATGAACCATATTCTGGAACGTTAAAAAAAAAATCAACAAATTATAACAACAGAATTCATACAAAGTATGTTTTCTGGCAACAGTAATATTAAAAATGAAATCAATAATAAGAAGATAGCTTTAAAAACACTCAAATATTTAGAAATTAAACAACCATTTCTAAATAGATGATGGACCTACAGAAATCCAAAATAGTATTTCAAACCACAGACCCAAGAAGCTCAGAAAAACCCCAGGTGGAATAAATAGAAACACACACACAGAAACAAAGAAAAACCACAGGGAAAATGAATGTATTTTGGATTGAATGATAATGAAAACACAACATAGCAACATGTGTGGGATACGATGAAAGCCATGCTCAGAGGAAGATTTGTACATTTATTGCCTGTTTAACTTGAAAAAAAAAAAGTTGTAAAATAAAAAAATCTAAGTTTCTATCCTAACAAGAAAAAGAACAAACTAAATTAAAGTAAGAGAAAGGAAATAATAAAGAAGAGCAGAAATTAATAAAATAAAAACAGACAAAAATTTAGACAATAAACAATACAAGTCGGTTTTCTGAAAAGATTAATAAAATTAATACATCTCTAGCAAAACTACTTAAGAAACAAGGAGAGAAAATGCAAATTATTCATATCAGAAATAAAAAGAGGCAGCATCTCTTCTGATCCTCTGGCTATTAAAAAGATAACAAGAGGATATTATAAACAACTTTATGCCAATAGATATGACCACTTACATGTAATAGACAAATTCCTTGAAAAACACGTCTTAACTGATACAAGAAGAAAATAAGTTTAGTGCCTGTTAAAGAAATAGAACTTGTAATTGGAAGCTTTCCCATGAAAACAAAACAAAACAAAGACAAAAACAAATAAGAAAAAACTGCAGACTAGATATCAACATTTAAGAAACAAGTCATACCAATCTTTTACAAAATTTTTATTAGAAACTACAGGAGGAGGAAACATTTTCTAAATAATTTTCTAAGGCTGCCTTGCTCTCTATGAAAAAATTAATTGAAGACAGAGCTTAAGACCTAAGTGTAAAGCTGCAACATTACATTAAAAAAATAAAAAATAAAAAATAAAAATGTAGGAGTATATCTTTTATTTTCCCCCTTGGAATTTTCCATTTATTTATTTGTTTACTTATTTATTCACTTATTTTTATTGATTATATACATTTGTGGAGTACAGAATCGAATAACAATACATGAGTACAATATGTGGTGATCAAATCAGTATAATTAGTATACTCATGTTTACAAAATGTAATCAATCTCTGTGACTCCTCCTCCTCCCCCTTTCCCACCTCTTATAACCACAGTTCTGTTGTTTGGGGTTTTTTTTTTTTTTTTTTTTTTAAAGTTTAATATATTTCTGTGATTCTTTCTTTCTTGTTTCTTTCTTTCTTTTCTTTCTTTCTTTACCTTAGCTCCCACTTATGAGTGAGGACATGCAGTATTTCTCTTTCTGTTTCTGGCTTATTTCACTTGTAATTTTCTCTAGGTTCATCCATGTTGCTGCAAAGGGTGTGGCAGCGTAGTATTCTGCTGTGTATGTATACCACATTTTCCTTATGCAGCTGTCTGTCGATGGAAATTTGGGTTTATTCCAATTCTTGGTTATTGTAAATTGAGCTGCAATAAGCATGAGAGAGCAGGTATCCCTTTCACATGACTTCCACTCCTTTGGATATATACCTATCAATGGGATTGCTGGGTCATATGACAGTTCTATCTGTAGTTGCTTGAGGAACCTCCATACTGTTTTCCATAATTGTTGCAGGGCCATGGGGACACTAGCTGGGGAGCCAACAAGTCCACCAAGGGTCTCTCACCCCAACCAAAGAGTGACAAGGAACACAGTCACTTTGCCAAAGATCTCAAGAGCTAGTCCACATCCTCAACGTCCCAACTAACCTCAATAAGAAATCACTAGGAGTATATCTTTGAGACCCTGGGATAGGCAAAAGATTTTGCAGACAGGCAAAAGGAACTAATCATGCAAAAGAACAACAACAACAACAAAAGCAAACAATTAGGCTTCATCGATTTTTAAAAAAATTTGCTAATTGAAAGATATCATTAATAGAATAAATAGGCAGCCAGGCTACAAACTGAAAACAAAAAATTATACTTGACAATTGGTTCATATCCAAAATACATTAAGAACTCTTGCAACTCAGTAATAAGACAAACAACCCAATAAAAATTAGACAGACGACCTCAACAGTCACTTCACAGAAGATATACTACGGCCAGTGAGCACGTGAAATGGTACATGCGAATTGAAACATAATAACACACCATTTCACACACAGTAGATTAGTTAAAATTAAAAGAACATGGAGCAATAAGAACTATCCCACATTTCTGTCAGGAGTTTAAAGGGCACCTTTTGAAGTTTCTCGTGAAATTAAATATACAGTCCCATGCCTAGTATTTACCCAAGAGAAAAATTAACATGTTCACAAAAAGACTTCTACAAATATATTCATACCAGCCTTTCTCATATTAGTCAAACACTGGAAATAGGCCAAAAGTCTTGCCCAAGAGAATGGGGGAAAAATTTAAATAAAGGAACAAACTTCTGAAACCAGCAACAATATGTTTGAACTTCAGAAGTATTATAAAAGAAGTCAAGTACCAAAGAATGCATACAACTTGAATCTATTTATTCCAGGAACAGATAAAACTAATCTGTGTTGATAGAAATCAAAAGAAGTTGCATCTTGGTGGGTGGAGGGTGGGACACTGACTGGTCTGGGAACAAGGAAACCTTTAATGATAGTTAATTAAAATGTTCCACATCTTGTTTTATATGGTGTTAACTGAGTGTATTCAAGTGACAAAACACATTAAGCTGAAAAATTATCATCAGCGCATTTTATTGCACATAAACTGTAAGTCAAAAAATCATTTAAGGAAAACTGTGGGTTTCTGTTTAATACAGGAGACCATGGGTGAAGTTAAAATAGTGACAAAATGGGAGAAGGTATTTGCAACGTCTAAAATCAACAATACTTAATAGTTAGAATATACACAGCACTCCTGAAAATCAAAAAGAAAAAGACCAAAATCTCAACAGTAACTCAGGCAAAATACATAAATGGTCAACTTTTAGAAGAGAAAACCTGTAAGGCTCAAATGAATATAAAGATCAAAAAAAGTAAGAAAATAATGAGATATTATTTTAGAGCTTTTCATCTATCAAAAATTAGAAAACCAGGTATTTGCAAGGGTTGATGATGATATAGAAACAGAGGAATCCTCAAGCACTGAAAACAAAAAAAAGAAAAAGAGTGCAGGTTAATGCAGCATGGTGCAAAGTGATCTGGCAGTATTTAGTCAAATCATTCTGTGTGTGTTTCCCAAAGAAAACCTGACACAGGTCCAGAAACACACAAATGCAAGGGTGCTCATTGTTGCAATATTTGTGGTAGCAGGTCTTGGAGATAATGTGGTGTATATCTCTGGAGAAGTAGATAAATCATATGTGCTGGATACAGACTATAGAGTACAACCCAGCTGTACAAGGAATTTAATTAACACACAGCAATGTGGAAGAGCTCCAAAAACAGTGCTGATGAAAATGAAAAGATGCACAATAACGTGATTATGTAAATGAAAACCAACATTTGCACTAAACAATGCAAACTGTACAAAAATCCATACAGAAAGATACACTTTAGCATATTTCAAATGATGGGGGAGGCTAGAGGGAGTGTGCTATGGGAATAAAAGGAAATACCATAACAACAGGGACAGGAGTCCTACATGGACCAAAGGCCACAGTGTACCACAAAAGGGAGTAGAGCACCTGAATCTTTTGAAACCAGATCCAAAACAAGCACAAATGAGACAAAACAAAACAAAACAAAAAAGGAACGGTGAAGAAAAAGTTGACTTGATGAAATTGTCCAAAGTGTAACACAGAGAGAGGTAGAGTTGAACAAAGTAAAAGAGAAATTAAAAGATATTAAAAAAAAAAAAATTCCAATGCACTTTAAATAGAAAACCTGGAAGATGACAACAAGAAAGACAACATTTGAAGAGATAAAACCTGAAGGAAATTCCAGAGTTGATGAATAACCTGAATCCTTTGATTCCAGAAACATCACAAACTAAGCAGAATATCTATATATATCTATAGATATATATCTATATATCTATAGATATATATCTATATATCTATAGATATATATAAATCCACATCTTGAGTACATAAAACTATAGATCATCACAGAGCCAAAGAAAAATATTAAAAACTATCAGAGAGAAAAAGACAGATTACTGGCAAAGTATCACAAGAAAATACATATATTCTGAAGAAAAATAAATGTCAGTATAGAATTCTATACCCAGCTATATTATCAGTCAGAAATGAAACAAAACAAAGACATTTTCAGACATAGAAGGAATGAAAGAACTTGCTACTCTCAAACCCTCACTGAGGAAACCACTGAAGACAAGACTTTGGCAAGAAGGCAGTGAGGCCTGTGGTAACCTGTGGAGTTACTGAATGCTCAGCCCACCCATTCTGAGGGTTCAGCCTCTGCTCCAGCTGGTGAGGGTCCGTGCCCCACAGCGCCTTATGTATTCAGGTCATCCCACAAGAAGCAATGGTGAATAATGAACTCTATAAATATGTTGGTAATTTCACTTTACCAACTTTAAATTAACTTTTGAAAAGACTAAAGGGGGTGTTTAAAAGAAGGTATAATTAAAATTCAGGCCAAAAAAACATGGAAAGTAGAAGAAAGAGATTCTTATGCTTATTATTATGCTCATTAGCTTTAAGTTTTGTAAGTCAGGTATATATGTAAAAGCCCTTAGGTAACAACAGGTAACAGAGATAGAATTGATAACTTTCACACCAGTAGAAGAAATAAAGGAAATAAAGAACTCTGGGAATTATCTAACGGAGGGCAGGAAAGTGGGGCAGGATAGGAGGAGAATCAAAGAAAAAGTGTAGTAAGTGGAAAATACCAAATATATCAGAAACCAAAGGAAATATAAATGTGCCTACTTGACCTACTAAAGATAAACAGCAATAAATTTTTAAAAGTATCCTGTGAACTGTAGTGACAGTGTTAATAAGAAAGGAATTTATAGTTTTAAATGCATTTCTTAAAAAAAAAGAGGAAGGGGTCGACCCCGTGGCTCACTCGGGAGAGGGTGGCACTGGGAGCGCAGCGGCGCTCCCGCCGCGGGTTCGGATCCTATATAGGGATGGCCGGTGCACTCACTGGCTGAGCGCAGTGTGGGCGACACCAAGCCAAGGGTTGCGATCCCCTTACCAGTCACAAAAAAAAAGAGGAAGACTGGAAAAAATTAGCTCACTGTTCAATTCAATAAGCTATAAGAATCAAATACTTTCAAAGAAATTATAAGGAAGATAATAAAATACAGAACAACAAGAAATGAAAAGAAAACAGAAGTTGTGTTTTTAAAAAGATTAATAATATAGAAAAAGACCTCAAGAAGACATAAGTGATAAGTAGGAATGAAGAAGGAAGAATCCTTTAAAAGAGGAAGGAAGCATCTGTGTTCCTCTCGTGGCAGTTCACAGGTGCCCTGTAGCCTCAAGGCACTGGCACAAAGCCTTGTTTTTGTCTTGACACTCAAAAACTACCTCTGCTAGGCACAGGGGCTGCTATTGCTGAAAAACTGCTCTCTGAGCCAGAAGTGTTCACTGATGACCTTCTAAATATTTACTACAGCACCAGCAAGGTAAACACTTTCATCCTGTTCTACAGGTGAAGGCTCAGGGGTATCGCATGACAAACCCAAGCTCCCTCGGCTAGTTAGTGGGGAGGCCAGCTTTACACTCAGGTGCATCTTATTCCAATGCTCAGAATCCTCAAACTGCAGCCACTTTCTCTGTTCCTCCCAGGGGTGAGCTTTGAGGAGAGGGGATGGTAACAGAAACAGGGAGGGAATTTAAGGTCAGGACTTAAGTTTTTCTTCACTCTTTCCAAAATATAACTTTCTAGTTTTGCCAGCCTGGCACTGGATATTTTCCTACAGTTAGGTGGACCCAAGCCTTCCAGGGCACACCAGGTCTTAACTGGAAACAGAAGAAAAGGCATTAAGGTTGGTAATTCATAACTAATACTAATTTATTATACTAGTTTTTAAAGCTATACAATAACATCTTCATATTAGAAGAATTTATTTCTTTTAAGAAAATAAATACAATCAAATATGTTTTCACTTCCAAAATCAAATATTATCCTCTAAGGATACTGTAAAATGTAATTTATTTGAATTGCTTCTTATTTTAATTCCCAGATCCCATATGCTGGTAAGATTAGCAAATACTAGTGAAATGTGGTTGAGTCACAAGGTAATTACTTTAGATAAATGTCATCCTGTGGTTTAGGATTATGGTCCTAAAGCCCAGTATTTAATGGTACCCGATTAAGCCCTATTTGGACTGGCAATATAGTCCTGGGAGTGTATGTAATAAAACTCCACAAAGTAACTCATTCATAAGTCAATTGTTGTACCAATCTTCCAGTGGCTGATCTCATGTCTAAATCTAAATCTTCATGTCAGGTATCAGCAAGAAGAGAGAGATGAACTGTTACTCACAGTTATGTATAAATAATAAGAATGCTTATTATTCAAAAGACATGCATCAGAAAGCACCTACATCAAATGTTTTCACTGTTTCAATTTGTAGGTTTTTAATTTTCTATTAGTGCCAAAATGGGCAAAACACATACTCACACTCATACAAACCAGAGTCAGAAATCAGGATAACAGCCCCAGCCAGAATGAGCAGGAGCAAAGCATTCTTAGGTGGTGTGTTATAAATATGAATGGAGTAAACACATAACCTTTGTGACAATTCCAAGAAAGTGTTTAGTATTTTTTTAAATCCAACATTAAGCATAGGAGGACCAGAGCAATGTAGAGAAATAGCTATGGATATACATAATAAATATTTCAGGGGGTTCCAGTCATTGGGATTCTGTATATATATATATCATTCACATTAAGATAAGATCTGGAGAAAATAAAGTCTGGTCAGATAGCATGTGGCCTTAATCATAAAGTTACTGCAAGTTGAAATGGTGTTCTGAATATTGCCTGTCCCAAACCAAAATGTCAGTGTGTAGAACAGAGTATTCTATATTTGGAGAGCCTAAATGAGCAGACCCTGCCCCCTGGGCCAGATGGAACAATAGCCATTGCATAGTGTGATGTCCTTAGGTAAACAAAGGATTACCTCTATATGTATGGCACACTGATATCTGAGCAACAGGAAAACTATCCAATATCTGCAACAGAGTATTAAAGTCATGACTAGATTAGAGAATTGAATTACATTCACTACAATATTTTAGAATTCAGTTAAAAAAAAACAAAGATGACTGACTGTATGAGTTATTGAAGAAAAACCACTTCAGAATTCAGATGAGTACAAAATGGATGTTTATAAAAGGATGTTTATAAAACCAATACCGAATTTTCCACGAGACCCACTTTATAAATGGAAAGTGAAGAGAGGGCAGAAAAGGGCAGGCAATGGGGCCAGCCAGCCACAGGCAAGGTTACCTGGGGCAAGCACACCTTGTGCTATCTGAAGCATTCGCTGGTTTCTGGGTTGCAGGCAGACAATATAAACAACTCCGGGTTGGGTTTGATTTCTGTTGATTTTGTGTTTGGCTGTTCAACTCCCAGGGAGTCATGTTTGTGGTATATCAGCTTTCAGAACTA
Source organism: Cynocephalus volans (assembly GCF_027409185.1). NCBI lineage: Eukaryota > Metazoa > Chordata > Mammalia > Dermoptera > Cynocephalidae > Cynocephalus > Cynocephalus volans. The sequence continues at coordinate 187,202,151 of NC_084460.1, forward strand.
TGCGCCACAAATGAACCCACAGACACAAATACGCTTCTCTGCATGCTGAATGGAATCTGAGTTGCTCCTCTGCCCTTCTTTCCTTCACCACACCTGCCACAGCTATCCCCATGCATCTCTTCCCACCCTCATCCCAACACTGAGGGACCTCAGACCAACCAGGTAAAGTGGGAGGAGAGAACAGGAAAAGGACAAAGGGAGAGAGAGTATCCTGGTTTTTTTAAAAAAAATGTGAATTTCCTTTTGGCTGACAAACTGGCTGTAAAGGAAATTGCTTGATTCTTTCAACATTTTCAATGTAACCAGTATAGTAATGGGATCATCTCAGAAGGATGTGGTAAAACTGTGCTCGTGCGCCTATATAATGAGTGAGTTCTCGTAGAGGGTCTGGAAGGCAGAATATAAAACATTCTGGTTGTGCCACTTTGTGTTACAGATGGATTCTTGTGTAACCCATTACCATGGTCAGTGAAGGAGCTAAAGCCCTCTTTTAAAGGAAGAAAATCATCCCGTTTTTGAAGGAAAATCACCAACCTAAAAAAAGGAAAATGTCTCCAACAGTTTGGGACCCAGGGCAGCAAAGACAGTTCATCAAGTTTGTGCATTCATGCTCAAGTGCTAAGCATCTCAGCATCTGACCACTGGGCATCACTCCAAGCCTGGTTAAAAAAGACAGTAAATCCATAAAAACACATGGAGGAACCTTAAGTGCATGTTACTAAGCAAAAGAAGCCAATCTGAAAAGGCTACGTTCTGTATGATTCTAACTATACGACATTCTAGAAAAGGTAAGGCTATGGAGACAATAAAAAAAAGGTCAGCAGTTGCCAGGAGATGGAGGGAGGAAGGGAGTGATGAATGGGTGGAACACAGAGGATTTTGGGGGCAGTGAAACACTCTGTATGATACTATAATGGTGGATACACATCATTACAAATTTGTCCAAATGCACAGAATGGGTCAACCTAGATGTAAGCCATGGCTTCTGTTGATAATGATGTGTTGATGTAGGTTGGTTGATTATAACAAATGAATGGCTGGGGTGAGGGATGTTTATGATAGAGGAGAGTGTGCAGGTGTGGGGGTAGGGGGCATGTGGGAAATCTCTGCATCTTCTACCCAATTTTGCTGTAACCTAAGACTCCTCTAAAAAATAGGTGTTTTTTTAAAAAAAAAAAAAAGACAGTAAAGGATCAAAGTTAGTAACATTCAGTCATGAGCTTTTCTGTGTTTTGAAAGACAAGATCACTATGCATTAAGGAATGAGGCAAAATTGCCAGTGTGTATGGAATTATGCCTCAAGAAACCTGAAAGGGGAAAACAATTCTGTATCAGTCAGAGAAGACCTGCAACGCAATCCCCACTTCCCACATGTGCCCTGGGATGACCGGTAAGAAAAGGAGCACAGAAAATTGCCTATTCCTCCCATGAACCCCCCTGCTGGAGTCACGGTCTGCTCCTTGGTGTTACACAGGCACACAGGCGTAGCTCAGCTGAGGCACAGATTACACTAGCTTCAAAGCCCTAGTCACCAGTGGTAGGGGTCATTGGGTCAAGCCTGGGCAATAAGAAAATTACATATATTTCGCAAATCCATGAGCAAATCAGAACACTCTGAAATTAGCTCAAGGTGTGAAGCTGGAGTGTTATCAGAATGGCAGGACTAAAATCAACTCTCATCTCAGAAGTTTCGGCGCCAGGGCAGGGAGTGGTGGTTGAAGCATGGACCCAGGAGGTCAGGAAAACGTGCAGAAGGGAAGGATCAGAGCAGACGTGGCTCCTACCGTCATGTGGGGCAACGAGCAGGGTGCTGCCATCTGTGAAATGCTTTGACGTCCATCCACATAACTGGCTCTCATTCCATCCCCATCTCTCAAGGAAGAAGCAGGCACTCTGCAAAGTCAGGTCAACAGGCCCCAACCACAGAAGTCACCAGAACCCTGAGGAGCTCTTCCCAGGTACCAGTGCTGGGGGTCTGGTCCAGGGAAAGCTCTGGAAGTGGTAACTATCAACCTGGAATCGCCAAAAATTCATCTTGGTGATTCTGATAATCCACAAGTGTGAGAACACAAAAGGGCTAGAGAAAAGGGAAGTATTGAAGCCCATTAGAACCATGAGGAAATTCTATTAAATGATAAAGAAAAATGCTTAAATGAATGTATACTTTAAAAAATTACAAGAAGTAATAGGTCTATAAGTTTTTGCTTTTGTTTTTGTTTCTAAGTGCATCAATACTGTAGCAAGACACATGGACAATTTCAGAGAGGATTTATTTTTCCTTGTTTAAGGCTAAAGGCAAGATAATCCCTCATGCTTCGTAGCTGTAGTAATGATGAAATAGGAGGGTGTTTGGCTGTTCGGTGGTGCAGAGACGGTGGTGATGAAGGAGAAAGACAACACTGCATCCGAAGAGGGTGTGAAGGGCAAAGACGTTTTACCCCCACACCCCTCAAATGTCAATTGTGTTAAGAATCACCAGAATATTTGTGAAAATGAGGTTCTGATTCAGGAGGTTTCTGACCAGCTTCCAGGTGATTCAGACAGCCACAGACACCCTTGATGTAATGAGATATTTCTGGCCACACAGGCGTAGATAATTCCAAGAAGGCAGGAGAGGTTTGGACAAAGCTCCATGCTTGAAACACAGTTTTTCTAAGAAGCCCATTGAACACTGCTATGCCTTGTCAATACCTAGGCAATCCTCAAATAGTTTCTAAAGCAAATTTTTGCAACTAATATACCCATGTAACAATCATAAAATCATAAAATTAAACTACAGAGGAAGGCTGGACTCTAAGTGTAACGATGGTGACATTTGGGGCAACAACCACATTGCATGGCATCTAAAAAGGAAGACGAGGCACTAATTCCATTACCCAAAAATGAAAAGGAGCAGATGAGTGACTCAAAGGTCCCTTAGAGGACACAACCTTTTCTAAAATTTTTTTAAAAACTAGTAAAATCATTTTACTTAAAAATATTAGCAACACACAAAAGCATTTGGAGCAAATTAATAACACCTGTAATAACCTCATCAATGAAACAAGGAGCCACCGGATAGGATATGAAAACGATCATAGATTGGAGACTTTTAACTGGAAATTACCTTGAAATCATCTACTTTGTATCTATCCATACTTCTGATGAGAAAACTAGGGACATGTTGGAGCCTTAAGCATATAATTTTTATGACAAAATCTGGGTTATAACTCTTATAACTACTATTTTACCCAGAACAAATGCTAATCTACACATTTTTTTTTTTTAAAGATGACTGGTAAGGGGATCTTAACCCTTGACTTGGTGTTGTCAGCACCACGCTCCCCGAAGTGATCTAACCGGCCATCCCTATATAGGGATCTGAACCCATGGCCTTGGTGTTATCAGCACCACACTCTCCCAAGTGAGCCACAGCCGGCCCTTACACATTTTTTTTTAATGAGGTACTCACAGTTATACAAAATGCATTAATGTTAGATAATATTTTCTATGTTTATTAAATTTTATATAATATTTTATTAACATTGGTTAATTAAAGAAAAAAATGGTATGTAGCCCATAACTGGCAGCACTACCAAAAGTGTGAGGATACATGGTCTTTATTACAAAAAATTAAATATATCATTTGATAAATCCTTCTCGAATTCTAATAAAGTCTCCAAATAACGTTATCTCTATTTAAAATATATTTGTCATTAAAATCTTATTAAAAGAATCATCAGCTAAACAATAAATAAAACAAAAAATTTAAAGATGCTACAGTTCAAATTTTAGTCCATTCAAATTGGAGTATTCTGTAAAAATCAACATTTTACAATTTACAAGCCTGACTTCTCTTTTCATGCACTTGCAAAGCCTTTGGGCATGAGCTGGAGTTGAAAGTTAAACATCTATTTGCATTTGATTTAGGAAACCCTTGTCACCTTCCCATGAAATTTCAGCTGTCTCAGTGGATTTGGCTTACATCAAAGCCCCAGCATACAATGAGGCTGGTTTTAATCCCTGCCAGCGGTCAATCATTTGATTTTGAGCACAAAGTTAGTTCTGGCACATAGCTGCCAGCATAGTTATGACTTCATATGGCCTTGTTTTCACCTGCTTCCATTTAACTGGATGCATGGCTTCCCAATATTGCAGGGATTTGCAAAATTGATACAGGAAAATCTAAAATGCAGATGCATGCTGAGAATTTAGTGTAGAAAACAGGGGTGAAAGCCATTCCCTTCCCTTCCTGCCTGGAGAGCAAGTGACAGACTATATAGCCAACCAGTAGAAGCCTCCTGCTGTCAGGCATGATGATTACAGCATTCCTGATCCCTACAGCTCAGGTTTACACCCAGGGACCTTGGCAGTTCCTTGGACCACTCTAGGAAGAGGCAGGGTCCACCTGACTCGAGACTCTACCCTCTTTCAATTGTACCCTTAACCTCATGATGTTATATATTGTCGTATGTTCAGCAAAGATTACTTTATGCATGCCATATGGGTAACATCAACATTATTCAGAACATTTAACAGAAAGAATATCCTTTAGTCTAAAACACAGACCATGATTGTAAGAGATTTTATAAGGGTCAAAGGAGGCAGTAAATTTCGGTTAGTGGTGATGAGAAAAAACTGGGGTGATATTGGTATTTTTAGAGCAACAGATTCTCCTTGCTGAAATCATAGAGATTGTATCTTTATTTTTGTTTTACTATGTATTTTATAAAAAATAATGGATAAAATGATTGTTTAGCAAAGTAGTAAATAATGATAATCTAATATAACTAATTATAGTATGGAAAGCTCATGAAGATTCTAGTTTTTCATTCTCCCATGACCTAACGAAAGAAAACAAACAGGGTTTTTTTTTTCTTTCTGCATATATTACTTAATTTGTACTATTCTACATTTGGAAAAACAAGATAACTGAATAAAAATAAAGGAAGTTAATAATTGACTGAGGGAGAAGAAAATCTTTATTCTCATAGGAAAGAATATAAAACCGTTTATGTGAAGAAAAATAAATCACAACCCATTATCACTATTCTGTAGTCTTATTTTCAGGAGCTGGATTTTCCAACTTAATAACTAGGACTCAAGGGGATGACAATCAGCATTGTATCTCATGAATATTCATAATAAAATAAATAAATAAAATAACATCTTTTGTTAAAGTCAAAAAAATATAATAAAATAAAGGCTTTATTTCCCTTGGAACTTAATTAAAAATAATAATAATTAAGAGCTCAAGACTGAATTTATATGGAAAAAAGATGGGCAAGTTACTTCACGTGACACGTCACGGTCCTGCAAGTGCGTCCCTCTCTACTTCTCTGCCTCATTTTTCAAAGACCATGAAAATAACTGTTATTCACAACAGAACTGCAATCTATCAACAAGTCACTTTTTTAATGGGAATAATCAATAAAGAAACAGCAATCTACCCTGTAGCTCTCAACTCTAAAATATAATTCTTATACTTCGGCAATGCAATTGATGTTTAATCCATTCTTTTCTCCCCAAACAAAATGAGGGAAAAAAAATGATTAACTACCATCCTTTTAAGATATAAGGTGTCACAGCTAAGGAAAGTAAAGACAAGCTTGCTATTTTTGAAATCATCTTCAGCAACACAGATGACATTCTCAAATGTGTGTGGACAGTGAAGGACAGAGCTTCCAACATAACACCCAGAATCATCAAAAAACCAGAATCTTTAAAGCTGCAAGACAGAAGCATCAAGTCACCTATAAGGGAGCCCCTATCAAACTAACATCAGAGTTTTCATCAGAAACCCGAAAAGCAAGAAGAGAATGGGATCATATATTCAAAATACTGAAAGACAAAAATTGCCAGCCAAGAATATTTTACCCAGCAAGGCTGTCCTTCAGAAATGAAGGACAAATAATACATCATTAAACTTCTAAACATAAACTATTTGAGAAACAATTGATGCATTATATCTTTTGTCTTCTGGTAGCTTATGTCAGGGTAATGTAACCAAAAATTCTGTACAAATGAACTTGTTATATATATATATATTTTTTTTTTTAAAAATATATATATATTTAATTCACCATTTCCTTCCCCCGCCTGCCAGTTTCTTTAAGGATGCAGAAATAAATTTAAACACATAAAGGACTCCTCTTCCCTAGAATTTAATTGGTAGAAGCTGTGCCTCACTTAATGGGGATGGATAGGCAGTTTTTTTTCATTTTGTAAGGAAGCCCAAATGCTTGAGAGGAAGCTCTAGTACATCTAAGAAATAGACCCAAAGTGAAACAGGATTCTTACCCAAAGGAAAGGCCATGCCTGGGGTCAATGGTCCAGATGAATTTACTGAGTCTGCAGCTAACACAGAAGTGTATAAATATAGAATATTAACATAATACGACGAAGACACCTTGAAAAACGTCTCTTCTAATGCCCCCTGTTTGGTACTCCATCACTAGATACATTTTTGTAACTCAGGCTTGGGCCACAGGGGCATGTGAACCATTCTTGGAGGCTCTTAAGGACTTCCATTCAGTGTATTTACACCTGGGATATAATCCTAGCCCTACCACTGTGTTCATTACTGAGCAGTGGGGAAGTTAATTAAACTTTCTAATGTCAGATTACGCATAAGTAAAATGGGAAGAATAAAGGCCCCGACTTCACAGAGTCACTGTGAGGAGTAAATAAAATAACATATTTAAGGTTCAGCATAGTGCTGGTGATAACTACCTGCCAACGTATGTCTGTCATAGCTGGTAATAACTATAATAATGTCACTTTATATAACTTTGAAAACTACATCTCAAGTCAAAAACACTGAAAAACTCCCAAGAGACTATACCTGGAGTTTTCCTCTTTAAAGATAACTTTTTGGACATTATCTCACTTTTGAAAGTCCTGTGCCTACATTATTATCCTCATTTCTCAGATGAGCAAGTATCTTAGAGGGATAAATGCCTAGTTCAAGCCAACAGATCACTCTGGGTGGAGTCCTTGATTCTTTTCTTTCCTTATTCAGCCTCAAAAAGAAATATTCTTTTTTTTTTTTTTTGACCAGTAAGGTGATCACAACCCTTGGCCCAGTGTTGCCTGCACCACACTCAACCAGTGAGTGCACCGGCCATCCCTATATAGGATCCAAACCTGCAGCCTCGGCGCTCCCAGCGCCGCACCCTCCCGAGTGAACGATGGGGCCGGCCCTCAAAAAGAAATATTCTAAACAATGGTATAAGTCTGGGCTGCTTTAACAAAATTTCATAAACCAAGTGGCTTATAAACAACAAGAATTTATTCCTTACGGTTCTGGAGGCTGGGAAGTACAAGATCAAAGTGCCTAAACTACTAATTCCAACAAAGAACTGAGCACCCATATGCTACCTAAACACACAATACTATTTGTTGTATAAAGTCATGTGTTAAAAGCCTCCTTACTATTTGGGTCTATATATCAAATTTGAGTAAATCTTGAAAATATCATTTTAAGTTGTTTTATTTTACAGTATTATGGAAGTTTGAAACAGAGACAGAGACATCGCCCAGATGTTGGAATAGATGATCCAGGTTTTGCTCCCCCTATGAGAGATCAACTTACAGTTATAGAACATAAACACTGTAATCCTGTACTCACTGAAACGTGGAGAAAGGAGGAGAGACAGCTGAGTTTGTGCAGGTGTGGAAAGTCTGGAACAGATAGAAAGACTGTACTTGTGAGTGTCAGTTATACTGTTAGGAAGAGAAAGTGTCCACTACTGTTAACCTTCTTGGAACAATTCTATTCAAGATGAGTGTTGGAAGAACCAAGTGAACTAAAAGAGTATGAATGTACATAAACTCTAGGGTTGTTCCCAAGAAGTGTTCATAGCTATTAAAGGAACATATTAAATCCTAGTTTAATCATTTCCATTCCAATTACTGAATCATATCCCAAGGATGTGTTGACAATATGAATGGCCCAGGGAGAATATTTGGAGAAAATGCCTTGGATTTTTAACAGCTAACCAATCATTTCCCTATGTATTAGCTTGTTGGATTCATTTTACAAATGAGGGAATTAAATGTCATAGAAATTACATGATCTGCCTAAGAAAGCAAGGAAGGGACAGGGCCTTACGCAGACCTCACTCAGGCTGCACTCTCCCTCATGGCTCAGCTGCAGGTGGCATTCAGAATTGCCACATATGCCATGTTTAAGAAGGCTACACCATCCAGAAAGGCGATAAGACCCCAAAAATCTTTATAACTAAGTGGAAATTTTAAAATCTGACGTTTACATACATAACATGTTATGTTTTTCAGGAAAGAAATTATCCTTCAAATGCAATCATTCCCCAAGGAGTTCAGATAGTTCTCCTAAGGCAAGGTACTGGTAAGAATATTTCAAAGATGAGAAATCAACTATAGGCGGATAAAGAAACTCCATTAGCTAAATGTCTATCAAATATCACATGGTTGCATGGGCTTGTGTATCTCAATAACATTTTTGATAAGCTAAAGAGACTCAAATCGGCAGCATAAAGCCATTTATTACTTGGTTTTGAGCAATGGTGTTCTGCTGCAATTAAAATAAAACGCAAAGGCCTCACCATGGCTTATGGGGAGCAGCTTGATTTCACCCCTGTCCAACTCTCCCACTTCACCGTTAACCATCACCCTCAACGGTTCTCTCTGAAACAACCTTCCTTCTCTCCTTCCAATATTCAGGACTCCTCTGTGCCTCTGTGCATTTACCAATGCTGTTCTTTCCTTCTCATTCAGGTCTTCACTAACATGTCACTCCTGGGGAGAACTTGGAGAACCGTTCCTCATGCCACCCCAGGTTGTCTCTATTGCATCACCTTGGGTCATTTTCTTCACCACACTTGTCAGTATCACTTTTTATCATATTATTTATTTTCTCTCTCTCTCTCTCAGAAAATAAGCCCCATGAAGACACGGATCTTAGTCTCATTTATTGTTGTCCCCATAAGAACTCCTCATAGGCACTCAATGAATATTCGGGGTTTTTTTTGTTTTTTTTTTTCGTGGCCGGCACTCAGCCAGTGAGTGAACCAGCCAGTCCTATATAGGATCCGAACCTGTGGCGGGAGCATCGCTGCGCTCCCAGCACCGCACTCCCCCGAGTGCGCCATGGGCTCGGCCCAATGAATATTTGTTGATTGAACCAACTGCGGATATTGGGTCAGTGATTCAACTGAAACTAGGTTTGAAAGCATGCAGAACAAAATATATTTAACTAATTTAAATGTCTAAAGAACCAAAATAGTTCCTGAATTGTAGTTCAAAATTAGGACTAAAATATTTTCTGCTCTGAACCAAAGTTTGGTACTACCTTAGAAACCTGTTAAGTTAAACTACACTAAATATTTGGGTTAAGGTATATGTTTTATACATTGGAACTTCACAAAAAGCTTTGGTTATTTCATTTTGTTAAGTTCCTGCTATTAGTAATTCTTGAAATTACTGGCTCATGGAGTAAAGTCCAAATTCCTAGATTCAGGTCATGACTTGGCAGTCTCGACGGCCCATATTCCAACTCCCCACTTTTCATGATTATGCTTTGATATTGTGAAGTTATTCAAAATGATCTGAAAGCATCATTCAGTTTCATGCCACAGGGAAAACTCCAAGTGATCAATATAAAGGACTTGATTTTGTCCAAGATCACTCATTAGTAAAAGGGGAGCCAGGATTAGAACCCTAACCATGTTGCACAGAGCACGATTATTCAGTACTGAAGGCTTCACTGGACCTTGAAGCAATATACCAGGGAAGAAATGGATGAATGCGGAGGTAGAACTCACAGGCATTCCAAAAATGGGAATGATGATCCAGAATTGCTGTCACATACAAGCATGGTCAGAGGTTACATGGAGTACATAGCAAAGTGATTAAAGCAGCACATTGTTAACTCATTTAATTTGAATGGAGAGGAAGGGCATGGACCAGGAGCATGGCTGTGTTGTATTTCTCAGAGTCCTGCTAACCTCTAATGAGTTAGAACCTACATTTATTTAACATGTTCAACCTGCCTCAAAATTGCACCATGTTCATGAGAGTCATTCATTGTCATTTTGCTGTTTAGAGCTAGAATTTACAGGTAGAGTAACCTGAGCAGGTTGAGCAACCTTTAAAAACAGGACACATAGGTTAAATTTCTGAGTGACTCATTTATGATGTTCATCAGTAAGTCAGACTGAAATCTTAAATAACTGCTAATGTTTGGTACCTATCTGCTGTGGACTCATGTCCCCCCAAAACTTAAGTCCCCACTGTGACAGTATAAAGAGAGTGGGAAATCCTATTATAGTAATTGAACAGTGGAGCCCTGAAGAGATGATTAGATTGTGAGGACTGTGCCTTTCATTAATTCATTCACTGAGTAAAAAGTTGATAGATTAATGGTGGTTGCAGGCATGGTTTTGAGGGATTTAAAAAGAGAATGTATGAGGAGCTCTCTCTCTGCTTTGCCATTTTCTGCCATGTGAAACCCCAGTATTGCTGTAAAGCCACCACCAAGGAAGACCCCCACCAGATGTGTTCCCTCGACTTTGTACTCTTGAGCTTCTGAAACTGTAAGCAACATATTTTATTTTCTTACAAATTAGCCAGTTCCATGTATTTTGTTATAAGCAACAGAAACGGACTAATACACTATCTGAAAATGTTTTCCACTGAATCTAAGTTCCAAAATGGAGTCTTAAATTTGCTGCTACAAACACAAGTTAAACAGTATGATATTTTTTGTTTTGGTCTTCAGAAAATCACTTAGGTGCATTCACGTATTACACTATATTTGATGACGAAATTTTGCTATTTCTCAATAGCACAATATTTCACAAGTATCCTTTAAATTGTCTCAGGTGCTATCTTATTGTAAATTGTGGAGGATTATTTTCATTCAGAATACCTATTGGAAGATTCATCTGCCCCCCAAAATTACAGGGATTAGATGAAGAAAGCATCAGCCTCTAAGAGGTAAAAACAGGAAAATATTAATCAGTATTAGATTCAGAATAATAATACACTGTGAAGCAGGGTTTGGAAATGTGTTGCTGGTAGAGACTGCAGAGACATGAGTTTCTGGAAGATATTCATCATATTTGCTTTACAGTATGACATGGGTCAACTCACTCATATGTAATTACTCAAAGTAATCCTGACCTGTCCTACCAGGAGTATGACCTTGGTCAAGACACTTTCATTCATTGGGTTTTATTCTTATTATCCAAAAAATAAAAACACTAATAATTGTCTCATAAGTTTGTAATGAGTATTAAATAAAACAAGATCTGTAAGGCCATAGGCAGCACAGTGTTTAGCACAGGGTAGGGGTGAGTAAAGATAGCTGCTGTGACCCCATTGGGAGGGCAATGTAAAGAGGATCCTGGGGCACAGTTGGCCGTGAACTAGTGCCTTTTGTGATAACATGACTGGGCTGACTACTGCCCAAATATGTGGGCTCTCAGTTGGTACAGCAATAGGAACAAATCATTGTGCTGTTCAAGAAAAGGGGTCTGATATTCAGAAAGTAGCCCCGGTCATTACAGAGTGGACCCCTGTGCTGAGGAAATGGCATTTGAGAAAGCTTCATGTTCTTGGCCCTCCCTCTGTGCACTTTTTGGTGGAAGGACAAGTGGGAATTGGGTTAGGTGAGGAACTAACACTTACTGGGCATACCTTCTAAAATGACACCTGAATCCTCCCCAGTCCCAGGCAGCATGGATCATGCCTTCTTTGGTGCCACGATGTCCTTTTGTGTTCCCCTCTTATTTTGCCACCCCTATTCATTTCTTTCCATATCTGTCAATCCCTATCAGATTTTCCTAATGCTGGTATGTACCAGAAGCTGCCTTTTTCCAAAAATTAGTCTGAAACAACACCTGGCCCATAGTAGGTACATCACAATAGATGAACAGATGTATGTTTACCTTCTCTGCATTAAGAAATTGCTAGAAAAAGGCATGTACTGTGGGGTTGTAAGAGCCTTCTCTATTTTAAGGCATGCTGTAGGCGCCCACTGCAAAGGCTCAGCCAAGCTCTGCCGTGCAGCCCCAAAATGCACCCTTCTTAGCTGCAAGTGAGTGAGCTCTGCAGAACTTCCTCACATGGTGCATTTATTCTACAAGGTCATTTATTTTTACTATAAACAACTAGAGCCATGTCTTTTTTCCTCTCTCAGAATCTGGCATAAGCTTTCTTTTGGGGGTGGTCTGAATACAGTGATGAGCATACATGAAATGTTTTCCCTGCTGTTAAAGACGCCTGATTTTGACTGAAGACAATTTCTGAATAATGATACAATACGATTTTGACATATTTGTAATGAGGTTTTTCAAAATATACCACGGATTTGAAAAGATGAAAACCACACAGACACACACGTGTGTGCGAATTTCTTTGCTTAGAACAGTAGCATACATTTGTGAGAAAACCATTTTGAATTAGAAAAAAAAGTAACATTTGATTGTTTACTTTCATTTAACCCATACAAATGGCAAATTTTATAGGTGCTTTTTAAGTGAAATATCTCCTTTCACTCAAAGAAAAAGTTTTAATATATTGTTCATCAGGTCAGCGTAATGTTTAATTCATTGCCATTTCCGCCAACTCGATTTAGAGCGAGAACAGTTATCAACAGGAAAGATGAGGCCCAATTCAACCACATAGTCTGGTTTCAATTTATAAAAACCAGATCTAAATGCTGTTTAATGTTATACAGAAAGGAATGTTCTAACAACACAAAGTTTTTAAAAGAAAGAAAAGGAGAAAGAAAGGAAAGTAGTAAGAAAGCAAGTGCCCTACAGCAGTCCTAGGATCCAAACATCACTAATGGTAAATTCTTTAGGCAAAGTAAAATTTTTGACATGGATGAGATAGAGTATCTCAGCACCTAATGTCATCCTTGTTGCTAATGGGATATATGGTACAACAAACTGTGACCTCTTTGTTCCGTGCATGTGCGCGTGTGCATGTTCATGTGTGCATCTAGCCTTATTCTTATTTCCCAGCTGGCCTCTGGCTCTCCTTTGGACAAAGACAACAAAAGGTAGAGCATGGGGAGAAACTCATTTTCCCTGAATTGGTTTGCTGGGTGCACGTGCAAGTGGCAGACCTTAAAACAGTGCATGAGCATGCAGCAAAAACCACCCTGTCATTGTCATATCAACATAGCTGACTCACTTGTTCCATAAGAATGCATACTTAGGGAAGTGGGTGCTCGGGGAAAATGACCAAGGTAATTTTACATCCTCAGGATTGGTAACACTATCAGACTTTCCACTTTCAAATACTAGGCTGCTTCCCAAGAACGACAACCTCTCAAGGATGCACTGATTTTAAAGCATAGTTGAGACAATATTCTGATATTCACTGATGGGTGGGAGCTGATGAACCTGAGGCTACTCAGAGGCCCTGGGCATTCATCCTTTTTCAAAGAGTTTATTGAATTTTGTGGTTATGTTTATTCAATTCAGATAAAAAGAAAAAACCTCTTGTCTATTCAGAGTTCTACAGCACAGAAACCAAAAGGTCTTTATTGAAGAGACTGAAAAGAGTAAAGATGCTGCATGCTTGGCAGGTAAATATCTTGGAAATAAAAGCAACAGCAACAACAAAAGAAAACAGAATACAGAATTGCAGCAAGAAAATATCTTGAACATTAGCCCCCACAAAACAATCTGGGTGATACTACATGCGTACAGTAAGAAAAACTATTGAACTCTATTTTGACAATTTCTAAGGGAAATATAATGCTTTTTCTGTGGGCTCGCATTACAGTTTTCTAGCTGTAAGTCGGTCCTAAGGAAAAATAAAATAGCTCATGTGTGCCTCGTTTCTTGAATATATCATATTTATATATATGTATAGATTTTTACATGCCTTGGTGTTCCAGAATCCATCACAAGATAATAGGTAAGTCAATGTGATGCTATATTAAAAATAAAATAAACAGCATCATCTGCACTTGGCCTTGACCCTAAAACAAACCACTTTATCAATCCATCTGTAAATAAGATTGGGTTTTTTAAAAAGTATTTTCTGTTAATTAATTTGTTTTACCAGTCTAATTAATGTATCACATTTTCAGAAGCCACAATCTAATAAAACAATGCTCATTTAATAAATAGTAAGCACTCACAGCATATGGGACACATGTAGTCATTCTAAGCCAGTTTGGCTGTTACTGGGTTATGGTAGCTTTTGCCTGATTAGAGGTCATTGCTATGTCTCAAGTGTAAACAGTATAAAGGGCAAATCAGAATAAACTACTTTCCCATTATGACCTTGTGTGTTTTACATTTAAGTTTGATTTCTTGGAAAAATATCCTCTTCAAACAAATGAAATGTCTTCTTCATTGTTTTAATTATGAAAATGGAGTACCAAGCATCTCAGAGTTTTAGGATACAAATGTTCATGTCTCTAGATCAGCATTGGCAAACATTTTTTCCTTTTTTGTTAAAACTTTTTTTTATACATTAATAGAATAGGTTTTTAAGAACAGTTGTAGATTTATATAAAAATTAAGCAGATAGGAAATAGAGTCCCCATGTAGGTACTGTCCCCCACCTCCTCCTGCACAATTTCCCCTATTATTAACATCGTGCAGCAGTGTGGTAAATTTGTTACAATTGATGAACCTATATTGCTACATTATTATTAACTAACGTCCATAGTTTACATTAAAATGTACTCTGTGCTGTATGTTCTGTGGGTTTGAACAAATGCATAATGTCACGGATTCAGCATTATCATATCAGACAGAATAGTTTCACTGCCCTAAAAATCTCCCATGTTTCATGCATTCATTTCTGCCTGCCCCCTTCCCCCAAACTCCTGGCAGCCACTAGTCGTTTTGCCTTCTCTCTAGTTTTGCCTTTTCCAGAATGTCATACAGTTGGAATCATACAACCTTTTCAAATGGGTCTTCCCTATTCAAAGATGTGCATTAAAGTCTCCTCCATGTCCTTCAGTAGCTTGATGGCTCATTTCTTTTTATCGCTGAATAATATTCTGTTGTATAGATGTATACATTTTGCTTACCCATTAAATTATTGAAGGACTTCCTGGTTGCTTCCAGTTTTGGGCAATTATGAATAAAGTTTCTACATACACTCCTGTGCAGGTTTTTGTGTGGACATAAGTTTTCAATTCATTTGAGTAAATACCTAGGAGCAAAATTGCTAGATCAAAAGGTAAGAATACATTTAGTTTGTAAGGAACTGTGAAACAGTCTTCCAAGATGGCTCCACCATTTTGCTTTTCCACCAGCAGTGAAAGAAAGTATATTGTTGCTCCTCATCTTCATCGGCATTTGGTATTGTCACTGTTTTGGATATTAGCCATTTAAATAGGTATGCAATGGTATCTCATTGTTGTTTTAACTTAATCACATACAAAGTGGAAGATTTTCCTAAACGTATCTGTGTATCTTCTTCTTTCGTGAGGTGTCTGTTAGATCTTCTGCCCTCTTTTTAACTGGATCTTTTTTTTTATTGTTGAGTTTTAAGGTTTTTGTATATTTCTGATACAAGAGTTTTTCAGGTATGTGTTTTGCAAAGATCTTCTCCCAATCTGTGGCTTGCTTTTGCGGCTCTCTCTCTCTCTCTCTCTCTCTCTCTCTCTCAATTGATTGTACATATCTGTGGGGTTCCACATTAAATACAATACCTGTGTGCAATACGTGATGCTCAAATCAGGATAATTAGTACATTCAACATCATACAATGGGATCATTTTTTGTGGCTTTTTACCTATTTCCTGCTAACCTCCTCTTCCCATTCCCTCTTTCCCACCTCTGATAACCTCAGTTCTCTTCTCTCCTTTTGAAAGTTCAACTTATTGTGATTGTGGAATCTTTCCTTCCTTCCTTCTTTCTTTCTTTTTTATTTCACTTGTTTATTTATTTTATTTTATTTTATTTTAGCTCCTACTAATGAGTGAGGACATGCAGTGTTTCTCTTTCTGTACCTGGCTTATTTCACTTGACATAACTTTCTCTAAGTTTATCCATGTTGCTGTAAGTGGCAGAATTTCATTCTTTATTATGGCAGAGATGTATTCTATTGTGTATATGTACCATATTTTCCATATCCAATCATCTGTTGATGGGCATTTAGGCTGATTCCAACTCTTGGCTATTGTAAACAAAGCTGCAATAAACATGGGAGTGCAGGTGTCCCTTCAACATGATGATTTCCATTCCTTTGGCTATATACCCAACAGTGGGATTGCTGGATCATATGGCAATTCTATCTGGAGTTGCTTGAGGAAACTCCATACTGTTTTCCATAATGGTTGTACTAATTTACAGTCCCGCCAACAGTGTAGGAGGATTCCTCTTTCTCCACATCCTTGTCAGCATTTGCTATTCTCTGTTTTTGATAATGGCCAGTCTAATTTGGGTGAAATGGTGTCTTGGTGTGGTTTTGATTTGCATTTTCCTGATGCTTAGTGATGTTGAGCATTTTTTCATGTGTCTGTTGGTGATTTGTGTATTATCTTCCTTTGAGAAATGCCTATTCAGCTCCTCTGCCCATTTTTTAATTCGGTTGCTTATTTTTTTACTGTTGAGTTGTTTGAGTTTTTTGTATATTCTTGATATTAATCCCTTGTCGGATGCATGGTTTGCAAATATTTTTTTCCATTCTGTAGGTTGTCTTTTCACTCTATTAACTCTCTTTTCACTATGCTGTGCAGAAGCTTTTTAGGTTAATATAAACAGTGCCTTTTGCAGTGCGGAAATTTTTAATTCTGATTAAGTTCGACAGTCTTAGTCTATTTGAGCTGCTGTAACAAAATACTATAAACTGGGTAGCTTATAAACAATATAACTTTATTTCTCACAGTTCTGGAAGTGGAGAATTACAGACTAAGGTGCCGGCAGATTCAGTGGCTAGTGGGAACACACTTACTGGTTCACAGATGGTGTCTTCTTGCTTGTTCTCACATGGTAAATGAGGTAAGGCAGCTCTGGGGCTTCTTTTATAAAGACACTAATTCTATTCATGAGGGTTCTGTCTCATGATCTAATTGCCTCCCAAGGTCCCCATCTCCTAATATCATCACATTGGTGATTAGTGTCAACATATGAATTGTGGGGGTACACAAACATTCAGACCAACTAATTAATTTGTTCTGTTATAAACTGCGCTTTTGTGGTTGTATCTAAAAAGTCATAACCAAACTTACGGTCACCTAGATTTTCTCTTATATTATCTTCTAGAAGTTTTGCATTTTACATGTAGGTCTATATCCATTTTGAGATACTATTTGTGAAAGTATATTTTGTAAAATTTTTGTTAAGTTTTTGTGTTTAGTTTTTTTTTTTTTTTTGGCATGCAGATGTCCAATTGTTCCAGCACCATTTATTAAAAAGACTGTCCTTTTTCCCTTGAACTGCCTTTGCTCCTTTGTAAGAAAATCAGTTGAATATATCTGCATGATCTGTTTCTTGGCTCCTTACTCTGTTCCACTCATTTATTTGTCTATTCTTTCACCAATGCTATACTGTCATGTTCAGTGAAAGTCTTGAATTCAGGTAGTGTCAGTCCTCTGCTTTTGTTTTTCTTCTATAGTATTGCATTGGTTATTTCAGATCTTTTGAGTTTCCATATAAACTTTAGAATCAGTTTGTTGATATGCAAAAACTACCCTGCTGGGATTTTGATTGGGATTGCATTGAAATTATAGATCAAGTTGGGAAAAATTAGCATTTTAACAATATTGAGTCTTCCTACCCAAGAACACGGAATATCTCTTGATTTATGAAGATTTTCTTTGATTTATGCATCAAAGATTTTTCATTTTCTTCATATAGATTCTACACACATGTTAGATTAATATCTAAGTGTTTCATTTTTCTGATGCTAATGGAAATGATACTGTGTTTTTAATTTCAATTTTCAATTTTTTATTGCTGGCATATAGTAAAATGATTGAATTTTGTTTATTAACTTTATATCCTGCAGCATGTTATAATTGCTTATTAATTCCAGGAGGATTTTTTGTTGATTCTTTCAGAGTTTCCACATTGATACTCATGTCATCTATGAAGAAAGACAGTTTTACTTTTTCTTTCTCAATATGCATACCTTTCATTTTATTTTCTTGTCTCAGTGTATTAGCTGGGACTTCCAGTGTGGTGGTGAACAGGGGTGGAGAGAGAAAACATCCTTGTCTTGTTCCCAATCCTAAAAGAAAGGCATTTAGTTTTACACCATTAAGTATCATGTTTGCTGTGTTTTATAGAAGTTCTTTATCAAGATGAGGCAGTTCCCCTTTGTTTCTAATTGGCTGGGAGTTTTTATCATGAATGTGTGTTGATTTTACCAAATGTTTTTTCCACATCTATTGTTATAATCATACAAACTTTTTTTTCTATAACCTGTTAATGTGATGCATTATGTTTGTTCATGTTTAAACATTGCACCAGCTTTCCATACCTGGGATAAACACAGCATGACCATGACGTAGAGTTCTGTTTATATATTGCTGGATTCTATCTGTTGGTATTTCACTGAGGAATTTCACGTTTATGCTTATGAGAGATATTAATCTGTAGTTTTCCTTTCCTGTGATGTCTTTATCTGGTTTTGGTTTTAGGGTAATACTGTCCTCATAGAATGAGTTAGGAAATATTCCCTCTGTTTCTATTCTGAGGAAGAGACTGTAGAGAATTGGTATCATTTTATCCTTAACTGGCTGGTAGAATTCACCAGTGAAACCATCTGGGCCTGCTGTTGGCTTTTTTGGAAGGTTATTAATTATTAACTCAATTTCTTTACTAGATATAGCCTATTCAGATTATCTATTTCTTGTGTAAATTTTGATAGATTGTGTCTTTCAAAAAATTAGTTGTTTTTTTTTTTTTTTTACTTTATCAAATTTATGGGCAATGTGTTGTTCATAATCTTTTAAATTATTATCCTTCATTATCCTTTTAATGTCCACAGGATTATTATAGATGACCTCTCTTTCATTTCTGGTGTTAGTAATTTGTATCTTCTCTCTTTTGTCTTGATAGTCTTGTTAGAGGTTTACAATTTTATGGATCTTTTCAAAGAACCGGATTTTAGTTTTCTTGATTTTCTCTATTGGTTTTCTGATTTCAATTTAATTGATTTCTGCTCTAGTTTTTACTATTTCTTTTCTTCTGCTTGCTTTAGGCTTATATTGCACTTTTTTCTCTAGTCTCCGACGGTGGAAGCTTAGATGACTGATTCTGGATCTTCTCTTCTAATATAAGCGTTCAATGCTGTAAGTTTCTGTTCAGGCGGTGCTTCCAATGCATCCCACGCATTTGGATAAGTTGTGCATTCATCTTTATTTAGTTCAAAATAATTTTTAAATTTCCCTTGAGATTTCTTTTTTGACTAGTGTTATTTAAAAGTGTGTTTTTATTCTTCAAATATTTAGAGATTGTTCAGTTATTTTTCTGTTACTATATTTAATTCCATTGTAGTTTAATTCCATTATAGTTGAGACCATATTTTGTATGATTTCTATGATTTTAAGTTTGTTGAATGTGGACTTATGGCCCAGAATGTGGCCTTGGTGAATATTCCATGTGAATTTGAAAAGAATGTATATTCTCCTGTTGTTGATGACGTATTCTATAAATGTCAATTAAATTCAGTTGTTTCATAATACTGTCAGGTCAACTATATCCTTACCGAATTTCTGCCTTCTGGCTCTGTCAATTACCGATAGAGGGGTGTTGAAGTCTCTAACTGTAAGGGTGGATTTATCTATTTTCCCTTACACGTTATATTTTAGTGTCATTTATTCCTATGGATGCTCCTCCTTCTATTATGTAGATCTGAGTTTCTGACCTATATTATTTTCCTTTTCTCTGAAGAAATTCATTTAACATTTCTTATAAGGCAGGTTTACTGGTAACAAACTCCCTCAATTTTTGTTTGTCTGACAAAATCTTTATTTTCCCTTTACTTTGGAAGAATCATTATGTTGGATATAGAATTCTATGTTGGTAAGGTTTCGTTTTGTTTTGGCTTTTTCTCTCAACACTTTACTTATTTATCTCCACTCTCTTGCTTGTGTGCTTTGTGGCAAAAAGTCCAGTGTAATTCTTATTTTTGTTCCTCTACAGGTACGGTGTTTTGTTGGGTAATAGGAACTGACACAAATTAGACATTTAGTGTGATGTTTTATGTGAATCTGGTCAGGAGCCAGGCTGTCTTTGACATTTAATATAGCTGTAGTGTCCTTACCTTAGTTATTTTTTTTCCCTCTTGTTTCCCTAGGAACACCTTCTGAGATAGAGTCTGTGTCTTTCAGCTCTCTCAGTTGTAATACACAGCTATTATTTTGGAGCCATGTTGATGCGGTGGTAAGGTTTTGGGGAGGGGAAGCTTTCTATAATCTTATCTTTAACTCTCATTAATCATTAAATCTCAGCTTTTAGTATGCCTGAGTCTCTGGATTGTGACCTTCAGAAATATATATAATTTTTTAAAGCTTTTTAAATTTATATATATATTATATATATATGTATATTTTAAATATGTATATTTTTAATATATATATTTTAAATATGTATATTTTTAATATATATATTTTTAAATATATATATATATTTAATTTTTTTTACAAAAAACTTTTTTTCCTCCCTCTCCTTGTGTGAGTCAGGAAAGCTAGAGGGTGCTGTAGTGGGCTAATTGTCCTTTCCCCAGGTCAGATAAGGTTCCCCTTGGAAGACAGGGCTTTGGTATGGAGAATGCACTGGGCTTATTTCAAATGGTTACTTTTCTACTTCCCAAGTTCCAAATAGGAGGGGATTTTTTCTGATCTCCATGGGAGAATCTGGTGAGGTTTTTAGAGGTAAAACTCTGGAAAGTGTGAAGGCTCCTAGGAAATTTTAATTCTCAAGCCATCCACACATAGCCTCCAACGTCTCATCACATTACCGTTTACATATTCCTACCAGTTACTGCTCCATGTGCTTCTGCTCCCAGTCAGCTGACCTTGTCTGTCTTTTTCTGTACTGACAAGTCCCTCCAGATTTCAGAGTGGCCACAATCCTCTATGTAGTCATGAAAGTCATTGATTTTCAGCTTGTTTAGCTTTTGTTATTATTGTGAAAGAACGAGTGATAACATCCAGGCTCTGTGTGTCCTAGCTGAAAATAAAAGTCAGCCAATTTCTTCTGTAAAGGGCCAAATGATAAATATTTTTGGCTTTGGGAAATACATGGTCTCTATTGCAGCTAATTAAGCCTGTTGTTGTAATGTCAAAGCAGCCACAGACAATATGCAAATGAATAGACACAGCTGTGTCCCAATAAAACTTTATTTACAAAAACAGGTGGTGGGCCATGTTTGCTCTATAAGCCACAGTTAACCAACCCCTGCTCCCAATCAGAGGCCACAAGTTGAAATGCCATCAGGGGCCAATATGTTAGCAAACATGAGCAAAGTTGGGTGTGTTTTAAATAAAAAATAAAATACTCTTTCTTGTACGTTAAACACATTCTTTATTTCCATTAAAATATGCTGTATTTCATTTTTCTTGAAACAAATATTTTACTTTGGATAGAAATTTGGGTACCATAAATAATTTAATGCCTCTGAATTACTAGGAGGAAACAGCAACACAATGTGAACATAATTGACAACTGGAACTTGGTCTCAGTGTTGGGGACATGAGGGGGTGGTAGGGACACTGATGAACTGAGGTAAAGAGTACTAGAGTCGCCGCCGGGAGCTGCCAGGTGAGAATAAGAGCCTGCATTGCCAGGTTTACCATTTTTCAACAGAAGCCAGAAATCTGGATTTTGTCACCTTTAAAATTTTAAATGTTGGTAACTACCCAAAATAAATGTTTAAACACCACACAGGTCAACACTTTGTAGATCAAACTCAAATACTGACACTGGCTCTTTGTTGAACGTGGTCTCCAATCTAGTCCAACCACAAGTTTTACCAAAGAGAAGCCCAGGAGACAGTGAACTTGGCCAAGGTCACATAGTCAGGGATTGGCCAAGTGTGATCCTTGTTGTAGCTGCCAAGCAAACACTTTTCTGGGTCAGCTCATAGCTCAGATCAAATGCTCCTTTTAGCCTGCATGGAATTGACATCTCTCTGCTCTATATTCAGCCCTGCCACTGAGTCATTTTCTTCCACTGATGATATTAACATCCCCATGTTTACGTTCTTAAGTAGCTTTTAAAAATCAACTAACTTCATAATTTTCTTTTTTTATTCTAAGAGCACAATTATATTTCACTTAATCAGCAAAGAACTAATAAAACCATCACAATTACGCTTGTGCTGTGAAATCACAGCAAGATAAATGGTTCCAATCAGGCACAGGAAGTCTGCAAAGAACATCATTTTCAAAAAAAGTGTTTTGAATTATTCGGATCCAGCCTCCCTGTGCCTCCTCCTAGTCCACTTTAATTCTGAATTGTTCTAAAAAAAAAATAAATCATCTTTGCATGGATTTCAGCTTCCTAGAAAGCAATATTAAGTTTTGTAGGGGCAAAATAAAAATTAGCAAATGGTTACAATCTTCTCACCCTGATAGGCCCCTTTCCATATGTGCTATCCCAGATGGAGAAGTAACTTGATGTAGGTCAGCCAAGGTCATTTGATGGAGGCTGCAGTGAAGGGAGAGGGAAGAAGGTGGAGTTTTCACTTGGGAAATTTCAGAGGGTCTCAGGCTTGCATTCACCACGGTCCTCACTCTCGATCCTGCAGCTCAGAGTTCATCAAAACATATGAGGGTACATCAAAAAGTGGAAAAATACAATTAAATGATAATACTAATCTTTTCTGAAGTACGCTTATAGAAGTGTCACCTCTAAGAGGCACCACAAATGGTAGGAAGAGATTGATTATGAAATATATGCAACCATAATGAATTCTGCTGAAATATTTTCCTATTGACACCAAGAAAAGAAGTGTCCTAAAAACCTGGTGACATAACACCTTATTATATTTCCTGGCTATAATGTTGGAATGTCATTGAGGTATTTTTTAATGGAGTTAGGTAAAAAGGCTAATATTTCAAAAGTATATATTAAACGGTAAAGAACAGCAAAATATTCTGCAATGAAATGCAATAAATGAAATTTGGAAGGCATAGCTAGGTGTGCTCATCAAGGTAACAAAAAATGTCATCCCATCATCCACCAGGCATCATTGCATATTTCAACATCTTTCTAAGCTGATAGTCTAAGGAAAAATAAAAGATGTGGCTCAAAAGAAATGGTTTTGTCTCCAAATAAGTTTGTGAAATGCAGGCTAGATAAACAGGTATTTTCACCACAGACTCCCAGCACTTTTCCTATGCTTGTATGTATTGTACACTCAATGACAGACATCTACTATGAAGTATTTTTCAAATCTATTGACCATCAAAGCCCATATTCAAATATACAATTTCCAGTTCTCCCAGTGAAGTATTTATGGGACACAATTTTCAAACACTGATTTATTTATTTATTTATTTATTTTTGTTAGGAAATTTAAATGATACACTGCTGTAGATTGATTGAATTGTGTCACTCAAATTTTATATATTGGAAACTTAATCCCCATTGTAACTATTGAGGGTGGGAAATCCTATTATTGTAACTGAAAATTGGGGCATTGAAGAGGTGATTAAATTGTAGGACCATGCCATAATAAATGGATTAAAATTGATGGTCAGGGGCATGTTTCTGAGGGCTTTAAAAAAAGAGAGAGGAAAGTCTGTCTCTCTCTCTCTGTTCTCTGCTTCCACTGTCTTGCAATGTGAGACCCCTGGGTCACTGTTGCTACCACCAGACGGACTTTGGACTTCCCAGCCTCAGAAACTGTGAGCAATAAATTTTATTTTCCTTTATCAATTACCCAGTTCCAGATATTTTGTTATAAGCAACAGAAATGGACTAATACATACTCTCACATATTAATAATGTTAAATTTGTAGTTCTCTTAAATGACACAACCATTTCGATCATAAGAGCATCAGGCCACTTCTGTTCTTTAAATTTGCGGTTCTCAGTTCTAGGAGCTACCACTGGTTCATACCCAGTGTAATGCACACTCTCTTTCTATGAGTAACTTGTTTTGAATAGGATGAATTGCTTCAGATATTTAATCAGTGTTTTGGGTTTTCTTTTTCCAATTGGGCCTAGAAATAGTTAAAATATGCAAGTCATATGGAATTTTCAATGCCAGAAGAAGCAATTAAACAAAACTGTTGCCATAAAATTCATACTGAAGCAAGATAGAACACCTGGTTAGTTATCAATTAATACCTTTTTATGTTCTGCCTGGATTTCTTCCTCCTTATGTGCAATGATACTCAGGCTAGGATGATTTATAATTTATAGCAAGGACAGCAATTAAGATTTATGGTCACAGAAAATGCTTTGCATCTCTGCTGTGTGTAGAATAACACAATGCAATGTTGTTTCTAATCACAGCAGGGAGGAGAGATGAACTTCAGTGAGGAAAAGAAAGAGGACACAGGAAGGAGACAGCATTGTTAAGACTGAATTGTTGGGGACAGTGGTCAAAATGACACTGGAGAAAACTGGCTGGACAGGAAAGGGGAGTATAAAATGGAAGCACCTTATTGGGACGAGGTACCGATGGGACGTCAGAATCGGCTTTCTCGAAAAGGGTGGGCAGGGCTCTCCTGGGGAAGGCTAGTCCAGGAAGGGCAGGAGGTACTGAGACTATCAGCACTGCCTCCAGCTCTGGCTAGAGTGTTTATTACTCAGTGCTCTCAGAGGCAGATGATTCTGGCAACAGTCCAACAAAGAGGTCATGGTGCATATGGGAGTAATTTATAAGAGGCTACAATTCTGCTTCGTGGGGAAAGGACTATCTACCGGGCTAAAAGAGTGACAGAATACCTTTCATGAGAACCAAGCCCCTTTAGAAAGAAAAAAAAAAAAAATGGGAAGGACAGTCCAAATGGACATCCCGAGGATAATGTGCTGAGAAATAGCACATTTAAATCTCATGCCTTTCCCATCAAAAACAAAATTTGAAAGGCCCAGTGAGAAAATGCCCACCGTTTATGGGAGAAAATCTGTGCCCACAGTTCTGGCAGCTGGTTTGAGGAACTTATAAGATGACATTGTACTTCGATGACCACATGATTTATGTTTCCTCCCTCCACATCCCATCTGTCCGACACTCTGCACCACCTACATTATATTTCTGAAGCCCTATGCTAACTTTAGTTTGCTTCTTCAGCAAACTAAATAAAGAGAAATAAAGCAAGAGAAATAAATAAAGAGAAATAAAGCAAGCTAAGAAATAGCCCCAGACCTCTGTAAAGCGCCCAGTGCAGACTGCCCATAACCCCAGGGTTGTTGAGAGGGTCTGTCCACCACAGAGCAGATGTATCTAGCTGCTCCCAGTGGGAACATGAGTGTTTAAATGACTTTACATGTGGGCTTGTGCAATCCTGCTAGAGTCCTCAAATCTGGCTTTTTTCCTGTATCTCCCTGATTCCACATTCCCTTCCCCCCAGCAGAAGGATGCACGTCAGTAGGCTCTGTGTCTGATCTCCCCATGAGATTCAGTATTACATGAACCTTGTCCATGGCTTCGAGGTCGGGCATCATGGTGGCAGGTACCTAACTGTGTCTCCCTAAGTTTGTTTCCAGGAAGATGAAGACACAGGATGTTAAAAGACTGGATCCCATGCATGGTCAAATGAGCTTTGAAAAAACGCTGGCTTAAAGTGAGCAGCTGCCCCTCTGAAGGACATCTCAGGGCCCTCAGTATGCTCATTGCATACCTTCTAAAGAGTGAGAGTGTCTGCAGCATTTCTCCAAGCATATTCAACTCAAGAATCTTCAATGCTGCACAGCAGCATTGTGCAACAGGAATATAATGTGAGCTACAAATGAGAGCCGTGTATGTGATTTTAGATTTTCAAAACATCACATTAAAAATGTAAAAAGAAACAGGCGAAATGAATTTTAATAATATAGATCAGTCACCCAGTATATCAAAACTATTATCATTTGAACATGTAATCCATATAAAACATTGATGAGACAATTTACATTTTTGTTATACTGTATTTGAAATAAGGTATGTATTTTACACTTACAACACTCTCGATTCAGACCAGCCATGTTCTGAGTGTTTGGCCAGTGGCCCTCCCTGGATGGTGCAGGTTCAGAATATCTTCAGAGACTATTGTTTCACAGTATTGGTGACATGTGGGATGTACAGATAAGCACTCTTTCTTGAGGTGGGCTAATGTGATATTGACTCATTCGGTAAATATTTACTAAGTGACAGCCATGTGCAAGATGTTCTAGGTGCTATGCAAACAGCGCTGAACAAAATGCCCCTGTCTTCACGAGACTTCCATTCCAGTGAGGCATGCAAGCACTGAATCCCACAATTAATCATTTGATAATACAGGGTGCTAAGAAAGGAGAGGTCTGACGGCACCCATGGGTCAATGAAGGCTTTCCCTACCAAGTAACATGTAAAAAGAGACCTGGAAGAGAGTTTGGCTTTAGTTAAACAATGCACAAAGAGAAGAGCATGAGGTGAGGAGAACCAAAGGGACGTTGGACTTGAACTACAGAGAGCAGACAGAATATTTGGGTTTATTTGAAAACTGCACATATGTTGAAGAGCCTTGAGAAATAACAAAAGCAATTTGGAATCAAAAGTAAAACATGTACCGTTACCTCATTGTAGCTAACTAAAAACCACTGAAATGTTTTTAAGTAGGAACAAATACTATGAATGGTGAAATGGCAATGGGAAAAATAGTTCCCAACATAGGACACTCCATTGGATAAATCTGTCCAGGCTCTGTCACCAAAGAAAAGCTACCTCCTAGCACCATTTTGGAATATATATGTAGTGCAATTTTGTTGAGTTGGATCATTGGACAGTGATTTTTCATTTGTGTTTATCTATGGTGGTTTTATATTCCTAATTCTTAAAGAAGCTTTTTTATTGTGAAATCTAAGGCTGAATTAAACAAGATATTTCTCAGAAGCCTTAAGAAAGCCTTTTGTACATCAATAAAGGCCACAGTTTTTAATTCATCAGTATAATGCAAATTAACTGTAATCACATTTTTAAAGAAAAACTGCTAGAGTAGAGATCCGGATGTAAAACTTGGCCTAGCATGCAGTACTGCTGAGAAGAGAGATGACGGCCCACTTCTCTGCTTCACATTTGGGGGATCTGTAGCTATTATTTCTGATTTAGGAAGTAAAATTGGCTGCACCTGGGCCTATTATTAGCTGCTCACCACAGGGAATTTCACACTGATGGGTTATAATTTAGCAGAGAAGGAAAAATAGGCAAGCCAATTAAAATGAAGCACATCACTTGGTGCCCGTTTGCTGATTGTTTGACAGAATTTATTATGTTGTATTTAACAAATACAGGATAATTAGAAAAGGAATAAGTAGGAAATAATCAAAATTTGGGGGCCAAATTATTTCCCCTGCACATAAAGAAAAATTGTCTTCAAGTCATCAAAATCAGTCCTGCCCAAGAAGAAAAATACATCCATCAACATATATTCCTCTGCGAGATTCACAGAGGACCTAGAGAAGAGCCCCAGGACCAGACCCTGCCTGAGCCCCAGCAGTGACAGCATAGCCCCAGCCCCACATGGTCCTGTTGTTTGGGCACAGGCAGCTTGGCCCACTCAGGGAGGCTCGCAAGACCTGGCCTTTGGACTGCAGTAACTGCCCTCCAGTCATGAAAGTCTGGAAAGTCCAGGATACAGACAATCCCAAGGGTTTATTTAAGCTCAAGAAACAGTTTTGTTTTGTTTTCCTCTTCATGTTATTTGGCGAATTTGAACAAGCTGACATCCTGATTAAAATAAGGATGCCAATGTGGTTTTGTTGAAAGGTTTTCTGTCTATTTCTTACTAATCAAAGTTATTTTAATTATAAAGAAAAACCATTTGCAAACACCAAACTGCTCTGATTTTTACAATTATAATCATTAAAGACTCAACAATTAAAAAAGAAATTGAAATCATTTCAATTATCTTTTCATACCACAATGGATTAAAACTAGAATTCAATAACAAGCACAACTCTGGAAACTATACAAATACATGAAAATTAAACAACATGCTCTTGAATGACCTATGGGTCCATGAAGAAATCAAACAGAAAACCAAAAAATTTATTGAAACTAATAAAGACACATCAAGCCAAAACCTGTGGGATACTGCAAAAACAGTAACATGAGGGAAGTTTATTGCAATCAATGCTTACGTTGAATGAATGAAGATTTCAAATAAGCCACCTAACACTATACCTCAAAGAACTAGAGAAACAAGAACAATCCAATCCCCAAATTAGTAGACAAAAAGAAATAACTAAGAGCAAAGCAGACTAAATGAAATAGATACCCAAAAAACAATATAAATGTCAATGAAACAAAAGTTGGGTTTTTCAGAAAATAAATAAAATACACAAACCATTAGCTAGACAAACTAACAAAAGAAGAGAGGAGACCCAAATAACAAAAATCAGAAATGAAAAAGGGAGACATTACAACCAATACCACAGAAATACAAAGAATGATTACAGACTATTACAAACAACTGTAACCAGCAAATTTGAAAACCTGGAAAAAATGGATAAATTTTTGGATACATACAAACTACCAAGACTGAACTAAGAAGAAACAGAAAACCTGAACAGACCAATGACGAGCAATGAGATTGAAGCAGTAATCAGCAGTCTCGCAACAAAGAAAAGCCCAGGACTGGGTGGCTTTACCGCTGAATTCTACCAAACCTTTAGAGAAGAGTTAATAACAATTCTCTTCAAAATTTTCCAAAAAATTGAAACAAGCCATTCTCCCAAACTCACTTTTTAAGGCCAACATCAACCTGATACCAAAACTGGACAAAAATACAACAAAAAAAGAAAATTACAGGCCAATGTCTTTGATGAACATAGACTCAAAAATCCTAAACATAATATTAACAATCAGAATACAGCAACACATCAGAAAGATTATACACCAAGATCAAATGGGATTCATCCCAGGGATGCAAGAATGATTCAACATATGCAAGCCAATAAATGTGATATACCACATCAACAAAGTCAAGGACAAAAACCATATGCTCATCTCAATAGATGCAGAAAAAGCATTTGACAAAATTCAACATTCCTTCATGGTAAAGGCAAATTAGGTATAGAAGGAAAGTATCTCAACACCATAAAATCCATATATGACAAACCCACCACCAATATCATCCTGAATGGGGAAAAGCTTTTAGCTTTTCCCTGAAGAACAAGAATAAGACAAGGATGCCCACTCTCACCACTCCTATTTAACATAGTATTAGAAGTACTAGCCAGAGCAATTGGGCAAGAGAAAGAAATAAAGGGTATCCAGATTGGAAAAGATGAACTCAAACTGTCCCTGTTTGCAGATGACATGGTCCTATATATAGAAAAACCTAAAGACTACCAAAAAACTCTTAAAGCTGATAAATGATTTTGGTAAAGTTGTATGATACAAAATCAACATGCCAAAATCAGTAGTGTTTTTATACTCCAATAATGAACTAGCCAAAAAAGAAATCAAGATGGTAAGCCCATTTACAATACTTACCAGAATGAATGAATGAATGAATGAATGGATAGATAGATAGATAGATAGATAGATAGATAGATAGATAGATAGATACACAAAACACCTAGGAATCAATTAAACAAAGGAGGTGGCAGTTCTCTACAACGAGAACTAAAAATCAATGCTGAAAGAAATTAAAGCAGACACAAAAAGGTGGAAAGGTTTTCCATGCTCTTGGATTGGAAAAATTAACATTGTGAAAGTGTCCATACCCAAAGTGATTTACAGATTCTATGCAATCCCCATCAAAATATCAATGACATTCTCCACAGAAATAGAAAAAACAATCCTAATGTTCATATGGAACAACAAAAGAACCCAAACAGCCAAAGCAATCCTGAGCAAAGCAAAAAATAAAACAAAATAAAGCTAGAGACATAATACTACCTGACTTCAAATTATAATACAAAACTAAGTAACCAAAACAGCATTGTACTGGCATACAAACAGACACTCGGACCAATGGAACAGAACAGAGAACCCAGAAATCAACCCACATACTTACAGCCAATTGATCTTTGACAAGGGTAATAGGAGCATATATTGGAGAAAGGACTGCATCTTCAGTAAGTGGTGCTGGGAAAACTGGATATCCATATGTAGAAAAATGAAACTAAACCTGTACCTCTCTCCATATACCAAATTCAACTCAAATGGATTAAAGACTTATATATAAAATTACTTAAAGAAAACATAAGGGAAACACTTCAGGAAGTGGGACTGGGCCAAGACTTTATGAATAAAACTCCAAAAACACAGGCAACAACAAAAGAAATAAACAAATGGTATTATATAAAACTAAAAAGCTTCTGCACAGCCAAAAAAACAAAACAAAACAAAACAAAACAAAAAAAACCAGTTAACAGAGCAAAAGGCAACCTACAGAATGAGAGGAAATATTCACAAACTATGCATCTGACAGGGGATTAATATCCAGAATATACAAGGAACTCAAACAACTTAACAGTAAAAAAAAAAAAAAAAAAGTAACCAGATTAAAAAATGGGCAAAGGAGCTGAATAGGCATTTCTCAAAGGAAGATATACAAATGGTCAACAGACACATGAAAAAATGCTCAACATCACTAAGCATCAGGGAAATGCAAATCAAAACCACAATGAGATATCATCTCACCCCAATTAAACTGGCCATTATCAAAAAGACAGAGAATTAACAAATGCTGGTGAAGATATGGAGAAAGAGGAACCTTCCTACATTGTTGGTGGGACTTTAAATTAGTGCAGCCATTATGGAAAACAGTATGGAGTTTCCACAAACAACTACAGATAGAACTACCATATAATCCAGCTATCCTACTATTACGTATATACCCAAAAGAATGGAAGTCATCATGTTGAAAGGATACCTGCACTCCCATGCTCATCACAGCCCTATTTACAATAGCTAAGGGTTGGAACCAATCTAAATGTCCATCAGAGGACAATTGGAAATGGGAAATGTGGTATATATATATACAATAGAATACTACTCTGCCATAAAAAGGAATGAAATTCTGCCATTTGCAGCAACATGGATAAACTTAGACAAAATTATGTTAAGTGAAATAGGCTGGGCACAGAAAGAGAAATACTGCATGTCCTCACTCATAAGTGCAATCTAAAAACTAAAAATAAACAGCAAAAGAAAGAAAGAAAGAAAGAAAGAAAGAAAGAAAGAAAGAAAGAAAGAAAGAAAGAAAGAAAGAAAGAAAGAAAGAAAGAAAGAAAGAAAGAAAGAAAGAAAGAAAGAAAGAAAGAAAGAAAGAAAGAAAGAAAGAAAGAAAGAAAGAAAGAAAGAAAGAAAGAAAGAAAGAAAGAAAGAAAGAAAGAAAGAAAGAAAGAAAGAAAGAAAGAAAGAAAGAAAGAAAGAAATATATGTATATAAAGGATAATGGTTAATTCAATTTTCACATGCTCAAAAGCAATTGTGTCAAAACTTTTCTTAAATCTAAAAATATCTCATAATTTTCTTATTAATCATTAGTTAAACTTGTGGAATCCTGTTTCAACTTTCATTTTAATTAAGGTGGAATTAATGATTTGTGAGTAGCACTGGTGTAGAGCACATTTCATTTTACAAAGTGCTCTTATAGTGTTTTTAAAACTTTTTATATATATAGTGGTTACCAGAGGCGGGGAGACAGAGAGGGAAGGGGGACAGGGAAAGGTTGGTAAATGGGTACAAAGTTACAGTTAGATAGTTAGAATAAGTTCTGGTGCTCTAAGGTGATAGTACATAACAATATTGTATTGTATATTTCAAGATAGACAGAAAAGAGAATCTTGAGTCTTATAACTTCAAAGAAATGATAACTGTTTAGGTGATACATATGCTAACTATTCTGTTTGAATCATTATACAATATATGCATGTATTAAAACAAACTATCCCATGGACATGTAAAATGAAAAAATAAGTAAATTAAGAAAAAATTTTAAAAATATACCAGCGTGATGAGATCTTCCCCCCCCCAAAAAAAAGAAAAAAAATATATAATCACTAACATTAGTAAGCATGTGAGGGTCTCAACGTGAAACTTGGAATGACTTTTCCATAAGTTTCAAATGCTTGAAAGATGTGCTCACCCTTTGATTCAGAAATTCTACCAACAAGGCATAGTCTTGAGAGAAAATCCTACATGCACATGGATTTCATTACAGATGTTCATCATGACATGACATGTGGCTATGAAACATGGGAATAGCTGCATGTCCAGTAACAGAAGTGTCAACTGTGGTGTAACAGGGGGAGGACGACTGCTCTTCAACCGTGCAGAAGAACATGTCAGGCTGATACAGTGTCAATAAGAAAAATGAAACACTCATTACAGAAGAACATCAGTAGGACCCAAATGATAAAGATTATGTATAAACTGCTGTATAAATTGTAAATACGTGTATGTACATTCTGATACTGCATACACACACACACTTCCCCCACATATATGGGTATGTGTATGTGCCTTAAAAGTAGATGGGACTAATTGATGTTAACAGCAATTTTCTCTAAATAATGGAATTATAAATGATTTTTATTATTGGCTTTATTTTTTATTAACTCTGCATTTCTTTTAGAATCTGAAAAGAAAAAAAGAAAGAAAAAAAAGGACTACTTTAAGAATTGTCTCCACATCATTATTTTCAATTGCTTTGGAAGAGAGAGAAGGTGGGGGGGTGGAAAGTTCAGGTATTATGGATAAACGTACCCTGGCAGATTTGCAACATCTTACACTGAGCTCTCTCATTATTTTCAGTGGTAATATTGCTTCCTAAGAGATTATGACCTGTGTTACATACATGAGCTATATTTAATACATACAGAAGAAAAGCAGGACTCCTTAGACCACTGTAGTGCTGGACCTATTTGGTGTCCTGGGACAAATGAAAATGCACAGACAGATGGAGCTAAAATCATTCCTAGGCATGGAGCTATATATCACCAAAGGTCTAAAATGTGATGTGGGCAAAGTCTTTGCATGAATCATGAGTCTAGAGATCTATTAAAAAGAGAAAGACAATTTTTTTTAATACATATTTTTAAAAGCCACAGGGAGATAAATGTAATTCCTTCTCAAACCTCCCCATTGCTTCCTTGTTCATACGTGGTCTCAATGGAGTCTTCAAAAAGCTCACTTTCTGGTCAAAATGATAAAGATAATGGTTTGAAATCGCACACACACACACACACACACACACACACACACACACACACACACACACACACACACACACACACACACACACACACACACACACCCCCCCCACAATCAATGCAGATGATGAATGTGGCCTCGGTTACTGTTGTTGAATGACATTACATGTAAGCCAGTTCCCAGCTCTTGGCTTCAAGTAGTGATAACTAAATTTGCCTGATTTAAGCAGAACGGACTTCACTGAAAGGCTGCTGGGGAACACACAGGGTGACTGGGAAGGTTTTGAGTCTGCAGCGTGCAGGGAAGAGCTAGCCACTGAAGGTTCTAGAGTCTTCCACCTTTTCAGGAGGGCCTGCTTGTATAACCGGCCCTTGGCCAGCTCCTGGGCTCCTAGCCCTTGCAGTGTTTCCTGTGCTACTAGTAATAAGGTTGTTTGCATGCAGAGGGCCCTGAAACATGCTGTACCAGCTTACCTAGGTTGGAGCAACAATAACAGGGTGGTCACCCACTTTCCTTCTGGCAGTCGATGCCTATGTGACCATCTCTCAGAGAAGCTCTGGCCTCTGAGACTCAAGCTGTCTTCCCTGGTCTGAGACACTTGACTCATATTGCTACAGTTCACTGTCCTATGTGACTCCGTGGAAGGACCTTGGAAGCACTCTGAGTCTCCTCCAGACTTTGCCCAAAGCATCTTTTCTCCTCGCTGATGCCAGTGTGTATTCTTTCGCTATAATCACCCATAGCTGGGAGTATAACTGCCTATGAGTCCTGTGAGGACCTCCAGTGAGTCACAGAACTTGAAGATGATCCTGGGACACCAGAAATAGATTCAAAGAAGGGCAGACAGACGTCAAGACCCAGGGCAAAGAAAAGGCACAGAACC
This sequence comes from Cynocephalus volans, assembly GCF_027409185.1. Taxonomy (NCBI): domain Eukaryota; kingdom Metazoa; phylum Chordata; class Mammalia; order Dermoptera; family Cynocephalidae; genus Cynocephalus; species Cynocephalus volans. Next base: position 187,236,283 of record NC_084460.1, read on the forward strand.
AGTCCAGAGTGGATATTGCTGCTATTGATATTAAACACCAGAGGCCATAGCCTGTCCCTACCCCTACTCTAGTAACACCTGCTCAGGACACTGGAGACCCCCATGGCCTAGCTGCCATCTCTGCCCTGGACACCCAGTGGCCTGCAATCAGAATAGATCTAACAGTCCTTGCTCAACCTTGGAACTGTAGACATTTTGGACCAGATAATTCTTTGTTACGGGTATATATATATATATATATATATCCTGTGCATAGCAGGATGGTTAGTTAGCAGCATCACTAGTCTGTACACACTAGATGCCAGTAGCTCCCTCCCAGTTTTGACAGTTAAAGGTGTCTACTGACATTGTCTCATGACTCCGGGGAGCACAATTGTCCCTGGTTGAGGACCACTGACTCAGAAGAGGCTAGGCCAGGTATCCCCAAGCATATCTGGAAACAGGCTCTGCTGACTCAGCCTCTCCAACTCCCTCCCTCTCACCAAAACTCATATGGCAGACCAATCCCAGACAGAGGAGAGGTGTTTCCACGCTAAGCAGGTGAACAACTGGCACCTGCACACTTCACAACGCTGTTAGTGCTTTCGTAGATGCGGCTGCCTTTGTTACAGTGACAAGGAAAGAACCATGGGAACATTAGGTCTGCTTTCCAAAGGAAGTGTTCTTTATTTACTTCCTGGATCCTGGAATAAGAGCTCTGTGGGACTGATGAAAAATATGGCATTACATTACAAAATTAAAACATTGTGTTTCAATAAACATCTGATAAGAAGAAAATTGCTAGTTAGTGCATGTAAAATTAATAAGCTTCTTGATGCCTCTAAAAATGTGTGCTCCATTTTTATAGAATCCAAACTCAGAGTGAAAAAATGCATTTTAAAAAGTTACCCAATGAAATCCAGTGACGAACTCTCCATGGTCTTTGCCCTGATGGAACTTCCACTCGCCACGATCTAAAGAGTGGTGGGAGGAGGGCAGGAAGGTTTTTTGCTAGGGCAGCAGTAGATGCAGTGTGTGGCTGAACCCTAACGCTACACCTAAATCTGTCCTTTAGTGTGTGCCCCCCTGATGTTCATGTTTGTGGCCTGGAAAGGTGACGTTACCCTAGGAGGAAGAACCATAAATCTACACCCAGATAGGGTTATTCTTGATAGGATTTTTCTTTTCATCTGTGCTCTGTCAGATCTAATTTACTACTTCATTTAATAGATTCTTGAACGCATAATTTGAATATTATTGGTTACTAAATTACATCAGGTTAAGACTATCCCTTCAGATTGACAAACTCAAAAGAAATGCAATATTTGAGGGTAATGTTTTTGAAACAAAATATAATTGACTCTAACTATTGTTATGCAGTCCATATATCTCCGTTTTGTTCACAAGTATGAAATATTTTATCTATTAAATTACTTTAATATGCAATTAAATTAACTCGTCAAAAAGAAGGGAATTAGGGTCCCTTTGGTGTTAACAGTAAACACATTGTGGCTTGTGTTGATTACTAGTTATTTAACATCTCTCATAAAGGAGCTACAAAATAATCTATTCTGGAAGTTTGTTTTCCCACCACATCCACAGGCACCATAAATATGTCAATTCATATTTTCTAGACTTCATGAATTTTTTTCTTTTTTGAAAGATAAAATTTGAATAAGAAAGCTATTAAGAAAGAGCCCAGTCAAAAGATTTGAACACATACTTCAATAAAGAAGATAAAAAATAGCAAATAAACACATTTTTAAAAGCTCAGTGTATTAATTATTAAGGAAATGCAATTTAAATCATGACAGAACACTATCACACCTTCTGGAATGGCAAGGAAAGAGAGAGAAAGAAAGGAAATACCAAATTACAGTGAGGCTATGGAGCATTGCTGGTGGGAATTCAAAATGGATTAGCTTTTTTTGGAAAGCAATTTGACAGTTTTTTTGTATGTTTTTTTATAAAGTTAAACATTTACTGACCATGCAACTCAGAAATGCTATTCTATGTTCACATAAAAACCTGTAAATCAATGTTTATAATGGCTCTATTCATAATCTCCCATAACTAAAAGCAACCAACAACCTCACCTTCCACAGGTGAGAAGTGAACTGTGGTGTGTCTATATAGTGGAACACTCCTTAGCATGTGCTGATACACAGAACAACACGGATGAATCTCAAATGCATTATTACAAGGGAAAGCAGCCACACTTAAAAGGTTGCATTTCTGATTCCATTTACACGACATTCTGGGAAAACAAAACTACAGTGATAGAAACCGCAACAATGGCTACTAGGGTGGAGTTTGTGGAGATCGACTGCAAAGGGGTGTCAGGAAAATTTTAAGGTCTGTGGAAATATTCTCTGTCTGATTGCAGTAGTGGTTATATGACTTTATGCATTTGTCCAAACTTGAAGAAATATACATTCTTAGAACAAATTGTACTGTATGTAAATTATGCCTTCATAAATAGAAAAAGAAAAAGAAAAAACGAAACTAGACTGGGATGAAATGGAACCAGGGAATTTGAGGCGAGCTCACAAACACTGATTTGGGGGCTCTCCTCATGCCATGCATTGTTCTGGGTATCCTCTTTGACATTTCAGTCTTTAGGATTCATGACTACTACCACCTAGGGTGAGATTTCATTCTTGTGACTGAGGAAGACAGCAGGAAAATATACATTTTAGGAAACCGTAAAATTCCTAGTGATATAATTGGGAGAGGCTTGAGGATCATGCAGTTGAAAGCGCCAGTTTACATCACCATGCTCATCAGATGCCCTTCTCAGCTGGCGCCAGGCCGTGGCTGCTCTGTCTGCTGGCCAGGGTAAATGGCAAGAGGAAAGGTGTCTGCCCGAAGTCCTGTAGTGCTTTGGGGGCTTAGTTCCCACCAGACCCCATGTGTCCCTATTCTTCTCTTAGCGAGTGTCCATTCATCTCATCTCCAGTCTGCAACAAGGGCATTTAGTAAAGTTTATATGGAGGCTGTGCACAGAGATGGCCCTAAATGCCAAATGCACCTGAGGAATTAGAAATTGCTTTGATAGGGGGGTCTGACATACAAAGGGTCAAATCAAGGTGGAAGTGAGGACTGGCATTGAAAGAAGTCATGGGTCAGCCACAGAAATAAAGAAAAGAGAAGAGTAAGGAATGAGAAAAATCAGTTTTCACATCAATTACCACTGCAATGAAAACATCTCTAAAAAAGGCCAAGGACCTAAAAATAACTCAATTGATGCATTGCTTATTCTGGGCTGAATTTCCTTTATATACACCCAGAATACTAGTGGGAGTGCACAATTATCACTTTCTTCCTTTTTTCTTACCCCTCAACCTTCACATGGCCCCTAAGGTCAGAGTGCTTTCCTAACTTCAAAGCCAAAAAGAAAAGGATTTGAGCATCAGCCATGCTGTTGGATGTGTACAAAAAAAAGTCTGCTCCAATGAAAAACTCCTTCCATGTCTAGAGGTGATTGGATTCTAGGCTGTCATTGTCTTTGAGCTATTTTACAATTCTGTCGATTGTAGGTAACTGGTAGACAAATTCTGCCTGTCTGGCAGGGGCCTAATTGACATCCATCTCCATCTCACCCCATCCCTATGGAAAAACCAGTTTTGCCTCCATTTGCATATTCATTTCGATATTACTGATGAATAATGTGTTCCTGTTTTGATTCTCCTTTGAGCTGGTTATCACATCTTCCTTCAGCTCCCTCACTGAAGGAGTTAAATAAAGTCTTGAACACGTTTATTTTTCTATCTGCATGTGATATCTTTTAGCAGAAGGTCTGTGAGAAGGACCCCCACCCTGACACTAACACTAGGGGTCCAGCATGGAGGCTGGATTTGACAGGTTCCTGGTGCAGCCCACATCTGGCTGCAGTTAGACCCATTTTGGCTTAAGGACAGAACTGGACCAAGCCTAGCTCTGTCTTTTTGGTGGTGCTTTTCACCTGCCCTCAGGAAATATTTGTTTAGAATTAAAAGCACTTAACACTGATATGTATGTACCCGATACAAAAAAAAAAAAAAAAAATCAACATTAAGGATTATAATGTACTAATTTGTCACATAATTGGACCTGATAAAGAAACATCACATTAGTTATCTAAGTTACCTAAATTTCAACTTATTACTAAATATTAATCACTATTCTCACATACATTAAATATTGCCAAAACTTTCCTGGAAGCAAGTACCACCCACAAATTCAGCCAATTAAATAATTAATTGAGTTAAAATGACTCCTGTCCAATAGAACGGATGTGAGATACTCTTATTGACTCTAGCAAATCCCCCCTTTTCCAGAATGCATCATTTTCAGAGAAGAAAATTTGAAGGGGGGCCTGGGCTGACACTTTCATTGAAGTTTGCATAAAATATTTTAAAGCAATTCAGAGAGAACACATTAAAAACAACTTTCATATGGGAGGTTAAGTGGCAGAAGTCTTTATAGAGCAAAGTCCCTTTGTTTTGTGTGCTATTTCCTGAGTGCAGTGAACTTATTATGCACTTTGATGTAGCAAAAATTGTGATGTGCATATGTACAAATGATCCAAACACAGCAAAAAGCAGCTAAAAAAATCAATAAAGTGGCTTTTTAACAAATGCATTCTGAACTGGATCAAAGACATAGCCTGGCAGCTACAAGCTACTGATCTAACATTCATTACATTTTCATTTCAAGGAAACATCTTTTGCAAGAGAAAGGTGAAGTCTATCTGTAATGAGCTTCTTCTAAGGCAGTAGTACAGCTTTTTTTTTTCCCCCCAAATAGAGACTAAATAAATATAGGGCCTATGTGAGTCTCTGCAAACAAAAGGGCGCAGAGGGTCTTACCCTCGAAAGAGAGGCCTCTTGAAAGCAACTGCAGATTCAAAGGGGGAGCTTTTCAATTATTTTTCCATCTTCCTCGTTCTTCTTCCCCAGAACAGACTTTAATATGTAAATATGCAGTCAAGAGAAAACACTTGCCTAGGGATAGTAGGTATTTTTTGTTTTGCTTTGTTTTTGCTTTTTAAGGTACAGTGAAACACTGGAGACTGGCTGCTATCAAGCTTACGTATATCTGATTTGATGATGACACTCACCACTGGTATCACAGCCCAAGGGATGGTCCTCTTTCAGAACATTTTCAGGCACAGGATTTTTCAGATGAGTTCACTCAGACGTTTGTTTGTATTCCAGTATTCGTGTGGAGATAAGCCTTGGGGGCGATTTTTGGCCCTGTGTTCTGAACGTACACACTCATTCCAGGTTAACTCACTGGCGATTGCCTGCCTGATATGGCAAGGTAACATGTAACAAAACACCGTCCCACTTGGTTCCTGCAGACCCCCACTTTGCCCCTCAGCCTCTCCATGCTTCATTTTTCCATTTCACTAGTGTGGAAACTTGCCCTTGCCTGTATCATTGGGTTAAAATGATATAAAATATAACTGACTCTCAATTAGCTTCTGGCAACACGATTCAAGTAGGAAGTAGATGAATAAAGCTCAGAGACAGAAAATTTTTTTCAGACCTGCCTTATCCAACCATCTACCTAGAATAAAATGTCACTAGCATTGCTGTAAAATAACCAGATCAGAAAAAAAGCAAGACTATTCATTTGTTTGCCAGGCCCTTATTTCTAAGGAGGCAGGGATGACAGAAAGAAGGAAAATATAACAGCCTCGTCCGCAGACAGGGTGATGGGTGTCCGGGCTGCACAGCCGTACTGAAGTGCCTGGGAGCTGGTTCTCCTGTAATGCAGGACATTCCTCCAAAGAACAGAAGGAAGCCCAGAGGAGGATGAAAGCCAGCATCAGCACTTGTGTTCCTAAATGTGGCCTGCCAGAAAGACTAAGGTCATTGTGTATGGAAGTCAGGCCTGGTTATCGGAAGAAGCCATTTGCTCCTTTTTAAAAATAAATTTTATTATGTATATTTGAGGTTTACAACATGATGTTATGCAATACATATAGAAAGTATAATGGTTACTATAGTGAAACAAATTAACATATTTTTCATCTTTCATCTCACATAGCTACTTTTTGTTTTTGACAAGCATAGCCAAAACCTACTTATTTAACAAAAATCCCTAATACAATACAATTTTATTAACTACAGTCCTCCTGTTGTACATGAGATCTCTAGACTTGCTCATCCTACATATCTGCTACTTTGTATCTTTTCACCTACATCTCTTCATTTCCTCCCCACCCCACCACTGGTCACCACTGTTTTGTTCTCCATGTCTATTTGACCTCATTTTTTTTTTTTCAGATTCCATACATAAGTAAGATCATGCAGTATTTGTCTTTCTGTATCTTCTTTCACTTGGCATAATGTCCTCCAGTTTCATCCATGTTGTCACAAATGGCAGGATTTCCTTCTTTTTTAAGGCTGAGTAGTATTCTGTTATGTATATATACCACATTTTCTTTATGTTTTTATTCAATATCTTGGCTATTGTGAATAACGCTGCAGTAAACATGCGAGTGCAGATATTTTTATGAGGTGCTGATTTCATTTCCTTTGAGTAATACTCAGAAGTGTGTGTGTGTGTGTGTGTGTGTGTGTGTGCGTGTGTGTGGGTGTGTGTGCATGTGTGTGATACATAGATACATATATCCTCTTATTGACTCTAATGAGTGGTATGCATACCAAAGAAGTGTTAGATTAGGGAAGAAGAAACCTTTGTGTATACACATATCCACACATACATACCCACACTCATTCATTACAAACTGGAAAATAACTCAAATATATTTTGAAAAAAATGAAGAAGTATAAGTAATTAAACAATATTCCAAATAGCTTATTCATAGCAGTTGTTCCATAAGTGATATAAAAAATTTAATTTTATATACATTAAAATGAGCTTTTATAATTTAAGAGTATATTTATTATGTTATTTGTTACTGTTTTGATATAAAGCAAATATGTTGTCATCATAAAAGATACAAATAATATATACATTTTGAAGTCAAGTAATTTTTTAGTTTGAATTTCTACAGGTATCTTAATTTGAAAAAATAGACATTTACACAATTTCTGAGAGAGGGATGAGGAACATGGAAAAGTGAGAAATATTTATGAAGTTCAATAGATACCACCTAAAATAAACACAAGAGTAAGAAAAAACAGAAATATACATAAAGACTAACTTTGTGCACATTTTCCAAAGGAAAATTTAAAAATCATGAAGAATAAGAGAAAAATATTATATAAAGATGCACTATAATGTTTAATAATATTATATAAAGATGCACTATAATGTTTAATAATATTATATAAAGATGCACTATAATGTTTAATTTAGTTATACCTAAATTCTTCAGAAACTAGATATCCCAGCACCTTCCTCACCTGGAACATTCAGCAAAGTCCCACAGTCCTCTGCCTAGCAGGCTCCTTTCCCACTCCCCAAGATGTGATTCTATGTTTGTCATTTCTGCCTTCCCTCCTAAAATATCCTACAATGACTTCTCCACCCTTTCTTGGAGCAGAAGAACTCATCTGAAACTTTCTCATTTAGAATTCCTCTCAATCCTATAGCCCCACCCAGTCACCCCCTGAAAGTAGATCCTGCTGCAGGAGCTCAGAAACTTCCACCCTGTGGCCTTGTCAAAGACCTCATTCCTCCCATTCTTTTCTGTCCCTTGTATCAGAACCTCAATATCTTATTCTCTATTGGATCACTGTACTCAGCATGCAGGCATGCTCTGCTATATCTCATCATTACAAAAAACACATAAGCAAATAACAGCAATAAAACCAAGTTCCCTTTACTTGACATTCTCCTTTGCTGATGTCTCATTTTTCTCTTAATTTTTTCCATACAATTCTCCTCATATTTTACTCCTCTCAAAAAACGGGCTCACTATTCATTCAGTTGTTCAGCCCAGGAATCATTCTTGATTTTCTCATCCTCCTACTTTTATACTTGTCTCTCCCTCTCACCCCACCTCAACACATTCTGCAGCAGGTCCTATTCCTACTCTCCCCCAAATATATCTCACATCTGTCTATTTATCTCTTTTTCCAGTTTAGGTCACCATCATCTCTTGGGTGGACATCTGAAATAGCCCTCTGAGTGGTCTCTCTGCATACACATTTTCTCCCCTACAATTTACTTCTCATCTTTATTAGCAAGATGTTCTTCCTAACCCAACATCAGATCTCTCCATACTCCTTCTTAAAATCCTTCAGTGATTTCTCTTTGAAATTAGAATAAAATCAAAATGACCTCCAGTGCCTCCAGCCTCTGGGTGATGTGGATCCTGTCTCTTTGCCACCCTTGTCTTCTTTTTGGTCCCACTCAGCTCCCACCATACTGTCTTTTTGTGTTCCTCATTGATGTCACCCTCTACTCTTCATGTGGCTATTCTTTCTCATTCTTCAGGACACAGACCTTCCTGCTTCCCTAATCTAAAATAGAACATAAGCTCCCTAAAAACAGGGATTGATGGTTACAAAATTTGCCATTGTATCTCCAGAGTGCCCATCACATAGTAGATGCTAAATAAATATTTGTTGCTAGAATGATGAAGAATTAGGAGGCTAGGGGAAATAAAACTTCTCAATGACATCAAAAGAGTGAGTACAAAGCAAATGCTGTAAAATGTGAAAGTTTTATTGATAAGAAACCACCTTGAGTTCTTAGATCCTTTCTTTACATACCAGGAAAAAACAACAACTAAAATTAATTGGGCATCTGGTTTCCAGATTCTCATCAAAGTAGGAAGAGCTCCTGTTGCCCCCAAGTAATTCCAATTCCCACCAGGAAGAGAGATGTACTAACTGAGGCCAGGAGCCATGTCTATTCTGTTATTTCTTGACCTGTGCTTCCCTAGCACCTGGTATGCTGTCTGACCTGTAACACACAACCACATATGTGCTGAATAAATGGACAACCAAATGGATTCTTACAAGCTGTGGCAAATAGCAGTAAGTACAAAGGACTAGGGGAGGACAAAAGAATCAATGACAAATGTGCTTGGGTGATTATAATGATAATGGGGTGAGCCAGGCAGTGAGAAATGTGTAGCATTATAACAAGAAGAACAGACAAGGAAAGCTATTCACACTAGGGAAACTACAAGAGGAAAAATACTTCCGCCATTGCTTTATGAGTAAATATATTGTAGAGATCCTGAACAATTCTGTAAGTCTTCTCTAAAATCACTTGGGATTTAAAAAGCTAGTCATTTTCCTTAAACAAGTATAAGCAACTTGCAATTAAATGCTTCCATTACAGTCAGTGTATATTTTCATTCTTATGTCTCTCTATGCAGTCAACCACACTCAAGCACCTAGAAACACATCAAAAGCAAGAGCCCTCCTCTAAGGACAATGATAGTGATGACTCTTCATATGTCTATAAGGGGTCATAATTCACCCAACACTGTGTTTACTTAAATCCCTTTATCATTCACAGCACCTCTACAAACAGGCATACTATCTCCATTTTCTCAGAGGAGAAAACTCAGATTTGGAGAGGCACGGTGATTCATGCATGACCACAGAGCATCATTCAGATTTAGACCTTTTGACTTTAAGTCAGCTGTTCACACCCCTTCCCACACCACAACTGCTCTTTCTCATTCCTGAATAGAGTTTCTCTGCTGTGCTTGTGTGTACAATTCTACCCTGGTGGGGAGGCACCAAAAGGAAACCTGAGTGCCCCCCAAGTCATGTGTCAGTGAATGCCAGGAATCACTCAGATGGCACATTTTTACTACTTTGTATGCAAATATTATCCTGTTGTATATCTAATGTGGTTAACCAATGCACAAAGCCACAGAACAGTGAATGCTTGAATCATGTGTGTCTTTGTCTAGACAGCAAAAGGGATTATCTGTAAAATGACCAAATTATTAAATATCTAGGAAGCCAATCCCTCTTTTTCTAACCTACACTATGAAAGCTTATCTTAATCCACCAGAGCAGCATCAACAGAGAAGCAGTAAGTCATAACAGTTAGAAACAGGGATCCTGGAGCCAGATTGCCTTTGTTCACAGCCAGGCTCCCCCACTTACCAGATGGGTGCCCTTTGACAAATTACTGCACCCTTATGGGCCTCAGTTTATTTATTTATAGAATAGGGATAACAATAGAATTGTCATAGAATAAAATAAGTTAAGACAGATTTCAACAAACTACAGTCCATGAATCAAACCAGCTCACCACCTGCTTTCGTAAACAAATACATACTGGACCACAACCATGATCATTTGTTTATATGTTGTCTTTGGCTGCTTTTGCACTAAGGTGGCAGAGTTACGTAGTTACGACATACATCTCACAGCCCACAAAGCCTAAAAGATTTACTGTCTGTCCCTTTACAGAAAAAGTCTGCTGATTCTTGAGCTAATATATGTAGGGCTCTTAGAACGGTCCCCTGGCATATGATAAGCACTTAGCATCTATCTGTCTGTCTCTCTATTTATCTATCTACCTACCTACCCACCTACCTGCCTACCTTTCTATCTGTCTGTGTGTCTATCATACGGCTCAGCCTGTGGGGAGTACTTAGGATGTTGTAGGTTTGGATGTCCTCTCCCACACTCATGTTGAGGCTTAATCCCCAAAGTGGCAGTGTGAAGAGATGTGGCCTTTAGGAGGTGATCAGATTGTGAGGGCTCTGCCCTAATGAATGGATATATCTATTCATAGATCAATGGACTAGTGGGTTAATGGGATAATGGGTTATCGAGGGAGTGGAACTTGAGCCTTTATATGAAGAAGAAGAGAGACCTGAGCTAGCATGCTAGCACACTAAGCCCCCTTGCCATGTGATACCCTGTACCACCTTGAAATTGCAGAGTCCTCACCATGACAAAGACCACCAGATGAGGCCCCTGAACCTGCGACCTCTTGGTCTCCAGAACTGTAGAAAATAAAAAAATAAATAAATTTATTTTCTTTATAAATTACCCCATTTCAGGTATTCTGTTATAAGCAACAGAAAACAGATTATGAAAAATGTTTATGGTACTGCTTGTCTTCTGAAATAAATTCAGTGTCTACCCCCATTGCAGAGGTCCAGAAATTGGGAGTTGTGGGTCAAATATTGCTGGGATTGGACAGGATCATCTTTATAAATTTCCTTGTGCTCTTTGATTCTGGGAAAGTCAAAACCAAATTGAAATAGAATGAACAGAATTTATTCCTTTGAAAGGACCAAGCTTTATAAGAACATGTAGTTGTATATTTTTTTGTGTAGGCTGTATATCCGGTTAAATGATACCCAAACTTGTTAAGGGAAGATCACACACCATAGCCTGTCGAACTCAGAACTGGCCATTTGACTTGTTTTGGTCAATGAGATGGGAGCAGCAGAGAGGCGGAAGTTTTAAGAGCTAGTTTGGGACTTAGCATGTTCTCTTTTTCCCTGTGCTTCTGAGCTCTGAAATGCCCAGGTGCAGGCTGCTACCTCAATGTGGATCCATGAATATGGACCATGGTGGGGAGAAAAGTCCCCAGCTAAGCCGCCATGGACATGAGGTTGTTATCTCAGCATAACCTAGCTTATTCTGATTGAAACAGTCATTGGTAAATACCTGTCTGCCCTTCATTCAGAGTATATAAACTCCATAAGAAAAGAAGATGAATCATATTTATTTACTGTTGGGGACCTTTATTAATCACCCAAAGAGTGATTAATAAAGAGCCCATGGTTGAGCTCCAGGAAGTCAGAGAAAAAGAATGGGCTGAGAGCCTGGCCAGGAAGAGAAGTCCCCACTTAAAGAAGCCAGGTCAAGGATCCAACAAAAGGATGACTCTAGGAACTTGAGTATCTTGGTAGTAAATCAGGACAGTGAAAGTACTATCATTTTTCAAAATTAGAGTAGATTAATTTTTTCCCTGTGCTCCTCAGCATTATGGTCATTAAGGATATCAGGTTATTTAGCAGAAATTTTGTACACCAGCTTTGAACTTCTACAGTGACATATTTCTGCCAGGCCACTTGGAATTATCCTGTGGGTGCACCTCTTTATCCCATCCCATGCCCTCTCCAGATGGCTCAGAGGCTCTCTTCTTTTCCACCAGCCTGCAGGTCAGCCCAGCCAGGGCAGAGCTTCCTCCCCAGTTCATTAGTCCCCTCAGTCCTCATGAGACTCTTCCTGGCACACTGCTCCTCTTGAAAATTAAGAATGTTCCTTTTATGCTCTGTCAGCTCCTATGTCCTTCTCTGACTTTCACAGTCAGTTCTAGTGAGTGGATCCTACTTCTTGCCCAATCAAACCACTTTTGTTAGTTCTAAAACAGAAAATTTATCTGATTTCCTAGGCATGGATTTGGGTGAGAAAAATTCTGGGCTTTCTGTGGTGTCAGACAGCTCACATGGGTGACTCTGTTTTCCTCCAACTAACTCAGAGCACCTTTGCACCCCCAACATTACTTTCCAACATCGTCTCATGCCCCATGGTCTCAGGATTGGTGGGAAGGAGTTAAGACATTGGAATGTACCAGATAATCACTCTATTTACTTGGGCACATTTAGGTAGCATTCCATGTTTACCAAAGTGAATCGGGATGATAGAATTTCAGGACTTCAAGGGTCAAGGAAGTCATCAATTTTATCTCTGTCCCAAACTAGGAATTTACACAGCAGTTATATGACCGTTCAGCCTCTATAGGGCACCTCACTCTCCAGGAGGCTTCCTAGTCTAATGTGAGACGTGGGCTTATGGTGCAGAAGGAGACATAAAGGGCTGCTGAGAACAGAAGCCTTGGACTCTACCTTACAACCATAGGGAAGTTCTTTAAACTCTGCATCTCATGCCTCCCTGGTAAATCAGGAACAGCACTGACACTGTCTGCCTCCCTGCACTTCTGGGAAGGTTACACGAGGAGGAACATTTGGAAAGCGCGTGTTGGTGCAGCAGACATGGGCATCCCTCCACAGGTTTGAGTTTGCAAGTGTGGCACCTCGGCTATGCACAGAGCCTCAGGAGAGCTGTGCTGACTTCCAGAGCTGCTGACACTGTGCTGACCCATGTGCTCTCGGATGAGGCCTCGTGGCTCCAGTAACTGGGCTTCGTATGTCTTTTGGAAATAGCAGGGCCAAAGTAATCAATAAAACCAGCTCCAACAAGAATCCAGTTATTGCAGCCAACTGATAGAATTTGCCTATGCCTGGCTGTATGAATATTTGTCATTCTGTAAATAAATAAAGAGGTAGAGAAAGTAGATCACAGGACTAAAAGGAAGCCAAGTTGGGAAGAGCATCGGGGATGTTATTTCATATACACACGTACACACATACATTAGCAGATACACAGCCACGCACACATACATTAAGGCAGTGTTTTATACACACAGATAGTGAAGAGTTGTTTTATATAAACACGTATTGAAGAGGTAAAACATATAAATTGCCTAACAGTTCCTGGGATGTAGTTCGTGCTCCACCAATGCTAGTTCTTTTAATTGTCCTTAGTATATCAAATACTGAGTCCAAAATGGAATAACACATGTGCTTATTGGGAGGACAAGATCAGATAACAGCACTGAAATTGCTCAGTTAAAATATTTAAGAGCTCTCACTCACTCATTATTTCTAAACCTGTGGTTTTTATTCTATCTTGATTTTGTGCAGTACTTTTGGAAAGAAGGAGGCACGTAATTGCACTGGATTAACATGAAACCAGCAGCTCTAGAACTGAGAAAAAAGATGTGTCCGTGTATGAATCCCCATCAAGAAGGTGTGAGCTCCATCTGCACACTATGATACCACCAACACTTAAATCATTTTAGGTACAAACACGCAGATCATAAGGTTTTCCTCTACATCACTTTTCCTTTTTATTTGTTCTAAGAGAATTTATTCTCAGAGATCCTGCAAAACATATGGAGGAGGGTTCACTATCCATTACCTGGTCATTGCTTACATCTGTCGCTCCATATTGATTTGCTATCTAAAACCCCCTTTAAATTATTTATTGATATTTTCCCAGCCTGTGGTTCACCCCTATTTAATATATCACCACCAGAGAATAAAAATAAATGATGAATGACAGCTACTTTAATAAATTTAAACTCTGAATGTGAAACTTGGGTTCTGGAAGTAGAGCAGCAGTCTAAAATGAGTTTTTCTGTAGCATCTGTCATGAAGTCATACCCCATAGAGCCAAACTGTGGTGGTCCTGGGAGGCAGGCAGTGACTCCGCAAGATCAGGCAGCAAGAACCCCCTCCACATCCCTCCTGTAAGTGTGCAGAATCCATAGCCCAGATGCAGGGATGGCCATAATGCCAGGGAAGTCACACAACTGTTCACTCCCAACATGTCCTGGAAATTCCCTGTTCTTAGCAAATAATATCTGAACACATCAAATAAGCAATCAGTAAAATAAAATATGTATAATCCTAAGTAATACATATTTGGGAAACCCCAAGTTAAAGAAATGTGTTAATTTTGATGTATTCATTTAAAGCCTGAATATCTCTAGGTGTGTCCTCAGCATATACACATGCAGATTTTTCTATGTGGGCCATTAACAGGGTAAGAAGAAAGGAGGATTAGCCAGAAATTGAGGATAAGATCGCTACTCATATGGGCATCAGTCAGGACTGGAGGGTAAAACCACATTGATAGGTTTAAATAGACCAAAACACAGAGGTCTGGAATGAACTGTGGGAGTGTGTTCAGTGGTGTAAGGTTCTTGAATATGTGTAATGTGGAGAGAACCATGTACAGAAAACATAAGCTTGTTTTTTTCCAAAGGGAGAGCACTCTGGATTTGCTATTTCTTGTTCTTGACCCAAGAACACAGACTAATTAAAAAAGAAAGAAAAAAAAAAAAAAAGGAAAAGGGGAAGAAAACCTAGCAGTTATTTATTCTTAAGTATATTGGGATATATTTCTTTCAAAAAGTCCTGAAGAAACAAAATGTGAACATCTTTATTTAAAGATTGCTTGGTGAATGGTTAGGAATCAAAGCAAAAGTGTTACATTTACGAACTTTCAAAACAAAGAAAATTTCAAAACATAGAGAAGGGTGTTTGAGGACTGGGATCCAGGTCAACACCATGGCCTTTCCTCTTGGTCTGCCCACCAGGTCAGCTATTTGCTGTAATGGCAGAGCTAATGCCAGCTTCTCTTGTACAGAGTGGGGCTTCATGACTGGTGCTATATGTCCCCCTTCAGGTCTTCACCACCATGGTTGTTCCACCAAGACATAATATAGTGGCGCTAGTTTGCCACTTTTGCTGTTATGATTCTGTCCACCTGCTAAGCCCTGCCTCCAGATATACTCACAACTTACACTCATCCTGTTCCCATCTTTGCTGGGACATCCACCCCTCAGTGGGGCTTTCACTGATCTTCCCATTTAAAGTGCTAAACAGCCTCGACCTCCCATCACCCTTCCTTGATTGATTTTTCCCTATAGCACTTCTCACCAAATACACCATATTTTACATGTTTATTATAATACTTGTTTACCTTCCCCCACAGAATGTAAGCTCCACAAAGATGGAAAAATCTGTCCTTAAAAATTTTTTTTTAGCATCTTCCCAGTCCCTGAAACAGCATGTCACATACTAGGGTCTTAGTGAGACAGGAGGTACTCAGTTTCCCTGGGCTAAGGTTACAGAACACACCTCTGGGTTTACAGCCACTGTCTGAAGTCTCAGACCCCTCCTCTGGGCTCTCCCTTAGGGGGAAGTTACTGTTGCCAGTTAGACTTATTTTCAGCATCAACATGGGGGAATTGAGACCACAAGGGGCTGGCTTATGCAAATCCAATGGCAGGGCATGCTCAGTAGAGAAGGGTTATACAAGCTAGTAGCTAAATGACCTTCCACTAGAGGTACTCTTGTGGCAGTCTGCACTCTATACTGAATTTTAAGTGTGTGCTTCTTTCTTTTGCAGTAAACTTGGTGTGGACCCTGCTCATACCAAGTTTCTCTTATTCATTATATTAAATCTGTTCTCACTTTCTACTGTGACTCTGCTTTTGAATTCATTCCTGAGGTGGAGTTAAGAACCTGTAAGAGGATGTGGTGGGTTGAGGCCGATGACTATTGGGCCCCCAGACCTTCCTCTGGCATCATTAGTAACTATTTGTTGAATGAAAGAAAAGTGCATTTGGGAACAGCTTGAACAGAGGTCCTAGTGTAAGGAAGAAAGGGCATGGGGAGAGGGCAACCAAGGCAGAAGGAGGAACAGGGGTCCCATCAACAGGAAAGATAAAAGAAAATAAAGAAGATAAAGGGGAGAGAAATAGGGGAAAACTAGGGAGGGAGAGGCTTAAGGGAAATAAAAACAGGATAATACAGCAATCCCAAATTCTAGTGTGAAGTCCAGAAACATTAAGACTGTTAAATTTCAAAATGAAATGGTTGTTGGTGAACTTCAAGAAAGTAGATTGAGTACAATGGTGCAGACTGCAAATTGCTAAGAAGTTTAAAGAAAGATTTGGAAAATCGAGTTAATGAACAAAATCCAATTAAGAAAAAAAGAGGAAGAGAGGAAGGTGGCCTTAGCAGCACAGAACTGGAAAGAAGGTTTATTACTTCAGGAGTTGTGTGCCGAGTGTGAGGTGTGTGTGTGAATGTGTGAATGTGTGTGTGTGAGTGTGTTCTGTTTGCAAGAGTCATGGACAGGACACAGGAGTAGTTGTTTCAGGCACACAAGCACTAACTTCACCACACTTCCTTTTATAAGCAAAGGGGAGAAATCAACACCAAACTAAAGTGCACTGTGAATTTTAGCTTCCCTCTCTATTTCAATTCCATGAGATAAGATATCACAATTTTCACAAGTTTACTTTATTTACAACCTTTTTAGATGAAAATTTAATGATAACTCAGAATTAAGCTTCCAAGTCAAATGAATTGATCTCAACATGTGCTGTTGACTCAAATAAAGATTAATAGGAAAAAAAGTAAACTCTTCAAAAAACACCCTGCACAAAATTAAAACAAATGAAAAGCCCTGAAGGACCCAAAGACAGAGGCAAAATGGATTCTCTGAAGAGAAAAATGCATTTTGTTCTAATATTCTCTTAATAGATTTTTTAAAACACGATAAGAAGATTGAAAGAAACCTGGGTAACTCCAGATAGATTATGCAAATACCCATTTCATTTTTCTGCTTTTGGGTGAAGTATCAGCACCATGTTTAAAGCTGTAAACCGCCAACATTCCCTATCTCTGCTCCCCAGCTGGTGAGCACAACCAAAGGATTATGCATAATATGCACGTGGTCGCACGGAGCAAAGACATTTATGTGGCGCTCAAAAGAATCTGGGATACTGCAGTTCTCAGGGGCTTAGAAGGAAGGCTTTTAAAATACATTTTTATGATTTTCAACAGCTTATCTCAACCAAGAGGTTAAATATTCTCTGAGAGGGAGAGAGAGAAAGAGAAAGAGAGAGAGAGAAAAAGAGAAAGAGAGAGAAAGAATGCAGTGGGGGTGGGGGGAGGATTCGCTGCTGCTGCAGCTAGGAATGGAAATGACTTTGATCTTAGGTTATCTAAAAATCACTAAGGCCTTCCCTCATCTCTCTTTTTGAAAGTGGGAGGTTTACACCAATGAATATTCCATCCAAATTTTATCATAATCATTATTTTGTTCAGGGTACTATCTCTAACATAGAAAAATATGCCTTGGCATCACTTAGGCTACAAGGAATAAAATGAACATAATATACTGTATTTTCACTGTCTCCTCTTCCATATATATAACTTGAATAACTTGACTTGCTAGGAAAAAGATACCACTGTAGTCTGAGTATTTCGGCCAAGAATTCTCATGACTTCTTTTCACAACATCTCATTCAACAAACACTCCATAGCTTGAGAATATGCCCCTCAAAATAAAACTACCTGTCATCAGTGTTCCTAGATCAGAGGCATGCTGCAAATTCAGGGTATATTAGGAGTGCCCCGAGAACCCTGTGATCAATGTAGAATCAAGTCCACCTTCACCACTTAAATACCATCTTTGTCTGCAGGGAGTTATAGCTCCCTGTTTAGATCAAAGAAGGGGGATACAAACAGAATTAACCCAGAAAAATCACTCTTGCAAGAATAATCATAAGCAAAAGTATCTATAGACTTAATTTTCCTGATAAGAACATAATATAACCTAGTCGTTCTTAAGTAAAACTTAGAGAATAAATAAATCACAGCTCTATTTGCCTTACTGCTCTGATATGTAATAAACAGGAATGGTCAAGGAAGGCTCTTTTTTTTCTGTAATTTCCTTGCTATGAAATCAGTACTGTCAGGTGTTGACTACCCATGTGTAAATCTTGAACTTTAAAATGGAATGCCCCTGATAACAAGATGTTAACACAACCACTAGCAGACCCCTGGATATAACTATCTATAAATATAACAAACACGATGCAGGAGGTGATGGTCTGCTTCTAGCATTATTACTAGCAAAAATGGCCATATGAGTTCGCCATTGGAAATGGATTCAGAACTATAGCCTAAAATTGTTGCAATTCAAAATAGAATCACAAGCACTATGATTTAATATTTGGGTGGCAAGGAGACTCAAGTTTATAAAATTAAAATTAAACAGTCACATTTCATGTAAGCAGTCAGGGTTAATTCAGATCGTTTTCTCGGCTCTTGCGATCCCTGATTTCAAGCACGGCAAAGCTGGGGCTGTAATTAGGGAATGGGTAGTATTCAGTGCTCACCAGTTGTGTGTAAGCTTTAAACTAATAACTCAGCAATTACGAGAAAAATGAGCAGTAATTACACCCATTTTACTCGCGGCTAGACAGATGGAACATTTTCTCCTCGTTATTGGCAAACTGTCACCACATTTATTTCATTTTTACTGTTTACTATGTGTTGTACTTTGATTAAGAGTAATTATAGGCTAGGGAAATATGAGAAACATGATTATTGGGTATTTTTTAAAAATAGAAGGAGGCCCGTCTCCCTAGTCTATATTGATAGAATTCTCATTTTAGATCCTATTAAAATAATATCAGCATTCTCAAGATATTTTGAGGCAGCTTTCATTTTTGTGACAGCTTTTCAGCAGGGGATTTCCACGTTTACTAACTATTTAAATCATCATCGATCCTGTAAATATCCTGCATTCATTTTTTTCAGCAGCCTTCGTAGTCCTCACACTCATTCATTTTGCATCCAATGATGGAGCAAAGCAGAAATTCACCAGTGCTTGGAATAAACTGGATCTTGCAAAAACATGTTATTGCTACTGTTTCCATGGCTTTTAGAAATAGAAGCCTATTTTCTTCCCACTACTGTAAAATAATTTAATATATCTAGAACAATGACATTGAGAGTTTCTTACTACAATTTCCCTCTGAAGCTCTTCAGTGTAACTGACATTGCTTTTAAGATTGCATGGTATTTACATTTTAGTTATCAACATAACATAAGCAGTATTGATAGTACCAGTGGAAAAAAATGTGCTTCCATTTATTTTTAGCAACCATGTTTGTACCTGGTATAATTCATATTTAATTTAGATGGATTAGAAATTTGCACAGTTTTTAAAGAAATGTTAATAACAAATGAACACATAGAATTATCATACAATGGGCATAGGTTCAGCTAATATTAGAAATGTTATCTGTTATAGAGTAAGTCTTCATGTGTAGAATAATGTGCTCTCCATTTGCAGAGTTCTTTGTGATGCTGTGAGTGTGTGTGTGAGTCATGATTAACTAGGATGTGATTCCAAATTCTAAGCCCTCAAAATTACAATCCCAGGAGAAATAAAAGCCATCACAGTCCACAATTGGCCCACACTAAAGCATAATTTTGCAAACAACAATGTTTTTTTCTTTCCCAAAAGATGGGAACATATCTGAAAAGTTGTTTTTGGCATCAGTTTTTCTTAATGGGAGGAAAAAGGAAAAAACAAGAAAACAACCACAGGCCTTGTTCTACATGGGTTCCATATTGATTCACGGAAACACCACGTGTTCATGCCCCTACTTGCTAATGGTTCTGCCTGTGTGGTAATCTGCTGAGCCAGCGCACACACAGAATTGATTTGTTCCCCTAATGAGCCTCAGACTGGGCTTCTACCAGGACAGAGGATGCAAAATAGGGGTTAGTGTCTAGCTGGAAAACACCCAACTCCACACAGCGCCCAGAGGGGAGCCAAGAGGAGAAGTGGCAGGAAAACACGAGAAGAGAGGAGCTGGAGGAAAACGCTGGAGCGAAGGCCATCCTCTCTCCTAGGAGATGGTGGCTCGCTCCATGCCTGGCTCTTTCCCCTGACAGAAGGGAGAACAGGCTGGGTGATGCTCAGACCTCACTCTGCAGCAATCACTACGAGCTGCCTGTAAGTGAGGGAAGGAAGAGAACAATGCATGCGTCTCCAGCTTCATCTGTGGGCAACTGCAGCATAGAATTTTACCCAAACATGCGCTAGAGAAATTTGACAGTACCCAGAGGTTAAGGAAGTCAGTTCAGCTGATGGATAACCGATGACTGGTGTATGTATAAGTGAGAGGGATGGAGGATGGATGTTCAAGGAGGCTGGTTGTTAGGGCCACGGGAGCACAGGGAAGCAGGCGACAGGCGCAATAGGACAGGTTGCCTTAGACACATTTCTCTGCACAAGCGCACGATGTGCCCCATATAATTTGTATAGATATCCAAAGAGGTTTACAGAGAAAGGAAGAAGGCGGAAAAGGAACAACAGAATCAAAGAGCTCCCCTTTACTCTGTCCCCACCTCCTCCCTGCCACACACACACACACCCCACATGCACATCAGGAGAGAAGGAGATGTTAGATAAACAGCTGAGAACTTCTACAGCTTTTTTTAGCAGTATGTGAAAGCAATTTAGGAAGACATTTTGACTGTCAGAAAGAAATATAAACAGACAATATTATCTAATCTATTGTGTTCACGTCAATAGAGAACAAGTGCATAAAAGCCCTACAGGGTGTGCAGAGAGAAATTCTATCTGCATGTAAACTACTCATTCCTAGTAACACATAAGAGAACGTGCTGCAGGAAACTGTATATATGTAAGTCACTGTTTATTTCTCCTCTTGCTTTTATTAAACATGAAAGGGTCTCTAGTGAGATGAACAGAGTACAGGGCAGCGTGGAGGAGATTCATCAGGAAAGCCATTCTAAATCTCAGTGGGCCCCATGGTGTGGTCTGTGTGGTGGATGTTTAATTAAACTTATACTGCTGCGGCAATCACACAGCTGCTAGATAGGACAAGGGGGGAGAGAAAACAGACATGAGCTGGCTTTAACTAATGGGAGGAAAAGGCATCTCGATTAAGTATTCAAGAATGCTTCCTCTTTCTCTAGCAGCTCAAAGGGGGCTCTTTGCTTTACGTGTTAATGCCCATTTGCCAGATCATATTTAAGTCCAGCAGATAGTCATTTGAGTGAAAACAAAGCAAAATGTTTTTTTCTGGTTTAAGTTCTTTCATTTTGGTAAGCAGAGGCCACTGGCTTTCAAAAGAAGCTTTCTTTTTTCCTCCTTTGAAATGTGTAACACAAGAGATTTAATACAACTAAAAATATCTTGAAGGGAAGTTCTAGAATACCCTAATCTTTAGGCTTCAGACTTCAGATAAGAATACATTTGGATCTAATTCAGTGGATTTATTTACTCTGAAATGGAGATCCTTACAGACTGATAAAAGCCAGGTTAATACATTAGTACAGTATCAAAAAATATATTTTAGCTGAATCACTGCTTTGGCCCTTGACAATTTTAAGTAATAGTGTTAGTTTTTCAGAGCATACCAATACATTATAAGGAATCAAATGATAAGGATATTGTACAAAGAAATTGGAAAGGCAAACTTACCTTTGGGGACATGGTCTCCCAATGCCAGCACTGTCATGCTGTAGTTCATTGTTACATGCTTTCAATTACACCACAGGGCAACTTATCCCAATATTATTTATTAAACATTTACCATGTACCAAATGCTTTGCCAGACACTTTGAGAATAGGTAGTAAAATCCAAAGTTTCTCCTTAGATATAGTGCAGTTAGAGAAAGACCAATGTTTTTCCAGGTTTTTTGGCTTTTTAAATGGTTCAAGTTATTTCGCAGCCCACATGGGGCTTTGGGATGTAGAGATTAGGTTGTCTTGTGTTTTTAACACCTCATAGAGCATTTGGAGTAGAATAACAATGTTTTCTAGTGGATGGATGAGTGGATAGGTGAGTAGATGGAGAAACCATAGAGTACTATAATAGAATTCTTCTTGAATGCAGCTCCTGTGTCAGTTGGATTTGCATGATATCTACTGCCTATAAATAGACACTTAATATTTTTCTCACTGTCTTGAACTGAGTTAGACAGATTGATATTCCCACCTCCAACTCACACTTGGAGGCCCTTGGTAAGGGGCTTGACTTCTTGTTTTATTTTCTCTAAGTTGTAGAGACAACGTATCTTACAAGTGAGCAACTTGTTATCAATAGGAATTTTGCAAACATTGGTGCATAATGGTCAAATTAGTGTTGCAAACCCTGGGTTAAGTTCAGCTACACAAGCCTGCTCAGGAGGAATTCTCAGAGCCTTAACTGAGCACTGTGAAACACTCAGGAGAGGAGCTCTATCCACAGGACACAAACAAGCATTTCACGGAGGAGACTGCAAAACACTTTGGGACAGCTTGGGATGGCTGAGGTTCAGCTAATTTGGCCATTTCAACCAAGGGTGGACTCTTCTGCTCTCTTGTTGGCTGAGTTGTGTCCCCCCCAAAATTCGTGTGTTGAAACCCTGAGGCCCAATATGACTATAGCTGGAGATAGGGTCTTTAAAGAGATAACTAACTTAAAATGAGGCCATTAGGGTGGACCCTAATCTGGTCTGAATGGTGTACTTATAAGAAGAGGCTTAGACACACAGAGTAACATCAGGAATGTGTGTACAGAGGAAAGACCCTGTGAGGACACAGAGAAAATGCAGCCACCTGTGAACCAAGGAGAGAGGCCTCAGGAGAAATAAAACTTGCCAACACCTTGATCTTGGACTTCCAGTCTCCAGAACTTAAGAAAATAAATTTCTGTTGTTTTAGTCACCCAGTCTATGGTATTTTGTTATGGCAGCCCAAGCAAACTAATACCTGCTCCATTCTGCCCATGTCTGCTCAGTTGAGACTATCAGGCTCAGTGCACGTACGAATCACTGTGGACCTTGTTAACACTCCCAGTTTCCCAATGCCCAGCCCAGAGATTCTGATTCAGTTGTCCACGATGGGGATTCAGAATGTGGATGATTTGAGAACTCCACTTAGAGAAACACTGATTTCACAGTTTGTCAGAGTAAGGAAAGCCAGCACGTAGCAGGTGCTCAGTAAATGCTTTCTGCATGGATGATAGATGGATGAACAGGATCTTTCTAGTAAAAAGCCAAACTCAGATGATTTTATGACATTTCTCACTTCAGTGAATAGTGTTTGGGGAAACATTCAAGCGATTTATCTGTCGTTAGGGCCCTCATTCAAGTATGTACAGATAGGAACAATGCCTCGCTGAGCAGTGAGGCCATAATTAAAAGTCTGAGGAGATATGTAAATTCTTTGTGAAATATATTTTAAAAATACAACTATAAGACTGAAAAAAATATTTTCGAAAGAACTAAAGCCAGGCACTCATACTCTTTTACTAAATTTTACAAATAAGGATATATGGGGGGGAAAAGCTTCATTTTGTTTCAGCTTCAGGTTCTAGCTACAGAAGTGTATACTGGGAGCTGTCAAGTCAAGGACGCTTTCCTAGTATCACAGTATAATGGACTCTTTCATGAAGAATTTATGTACTCTCTCCCTGCATCTTTTCTCCCTAATATTTCCTTTCTCTTCCTTCTTTAGTGGTTGTTTAATGCCCTGAAAGCTATGGCAATTAAGGAAAATGTACTTAGGCACAGGAATAACCATCAGCACTGTTTCTCATGGTTTCATGATTTAATATGCTGCCTGGGCATTCAAAGCCACAAAAATGCAAGAACCAAATATAGAGTCCCTGATAAAGAGCAGTTAACTCATGAATTAAGAGCAAAAGATTTTAATAGAGCTGATGCTACATAAAGATGAAATTTAGCTAAGGTGTAGAAGTCTGTTAATTGAATTATAGTAAAGTAGTGGACATTGAAACTGATCCATATTCATGGAGCAATGTGATGCTTCATACAGTCCTTTTCAAGGCATTCACTATTTAGTAAAGGCTCGTATCTACCAGTAATAGGAGAAAAAGTAGTTAAGAAGATTTCCCAAACCTCATGGCAAGTCAGCAGAAATACAAGGTGCCCTCCATCCTGTTCTATGGTATAAATGTGTAATCCAATCCTCTGTCTGGGATACACATTCCCATAATTTGCAAAACACTGTCACATTTGATGATATTGGCTCAAGGGCCTAAAAACCATGTGGTTAATAGACAATTGCTTTACTCCATTCACTTCTAAATCTATCTCAATTTAGCAGAAGGAAAAAATGAAACCTTTGAACATGAAGCATATTTATCACAGTTTCCTGCTGAACCAAAGGTAAGTCGTGGAAGAGGGAAAGAGGGATAGATGAGGAAGGGAAGAAAACGACATTTAAACTAAAAGTTTTGTTTTGCACAGGGACTATTCCAAAGCAATGGATTATTTAAACTATCTTATGACATTAAAAATATTTCCTCTATAAGGTATAATGGATGCAGATTGTATAAGGTATGATGAAAAAGTCACATGTGTTAATAACCCTGTAAGCTTCAGGCCATAAAATTAACTGCATTAACTAGAGAGACAGCCTTATTGGGAGGGGGCAGGGGATAAAATGCCACTGTGGTATCTGAGCCAATGAAGGGAGTCGGCTGGTAGAACCATGACTAAAAAGAAAGACATATGAGTGGAGCCTAAGGCCTGGAACGTAATTATCCTGCAAATCGCTAAGAGAAGTGGCTGTTCATCTGATATGCCGAGCACTGACTTCTTGTTATTTGTCCCTGCGTGTATGAGCAACGTGTCTCTGATAATCACATTTATATCCTTATTTCTACAAAGTATTTTTGAATATCCTGTAATATATTTCCCCATTAGATATATATGGGGAAATAACTATACGCATGCTATTAAATGCTCCAACCCTAACAGTTCAAAAAGGTCTGGTTAAACATCAGTCTTAGATTAATGATGTAAAGCAAAATTTGATGTATTATGGCTAATTTTATGCAAGTTTTTATTATTACTAATCTCCCAGACATTTCATTACATAAACTATAATTTAATGTCTGGTTCGTATGTCTAAAATGAAAAAATTGCTAGTGATAGGACGAAGACTTAATAGTGCTAGCACAGTTATAAGATGGAACCTTAGAATACAAGCTGCATATTATTTGAGAAATCATGCCCATTTCAAATATTCTTCCTGAAACTCTTTACCTTCAAAACTCATCAAATCATAGTAGTTACCTATTTCTTATTTCATGACTCAGAGACCCTAAAACTTTTCAATATTAATAACAATGTGGCTGGTTGGCATGATACCACACATCTGCTTAAAAAACAAGACACTCAACATCATCCAGCTGTTTCTGAACATCCAGCTGCTCCAGAACAATCCGTCCATGCGTCTCCCACATTGAAAGTGCCAAGTAATGATGTTGAGTGGGTAATAATTCACCATACAGGGGAGGGAAAGATACTGACATTAGTTAGAGAAATAAGATGAATTAACCTGGTACCTGTGAGAGAACATGTACAGAGTGACAAGGAAAATGAACGGAGAAACAAAGCCAGCAGACCTGTGGAATATATAGTCCCTGTGCTCGCAAAAACTAAATCTAGGATTTTTTTTTTTTTTTTTTTTTGTAGCTGGCTGGTACGGGGATCCAAACCCATGACCTTTAGGTTATAAGGCAGCACTCTAACCAGCTGGGCTAACCGGCCAGCCCTAAATATAGGATTTTGAAAAGGTAAAATAAAAGATTCAGTAACAGCTACAAGGCACATATTACCAGAGGTGATATCAAAATAATTCAACAACCTGTACAAATACAAAAATCAGTAGTTAAATTAAAAAATTTTTAAAAATCTCTAAACGCACACACATATATATTATATATATATACACACATACACACCTGTACACATACACACATACAAAATAAAACTGCCCAACAAGTAACTGAAGCCACAGCACCGATTGTTCACCAGATCATTCCCAAACTTCTAATTTTACAAATCACTGGTGTGATCTTTCTTTTGGTACAGATGTCCCAAGCCCAGTGGTGTCCCTAGCTGAGCCTTGACTTGGCGTCATACACTTTAATGACCTCTTCATTAAGTTGATAGTCATTAGACCCCTGGTTACTCCTGGTTACAGAGGAGAGTGTCTGGGCTGGTCATGGACTGGATACCAGCACTTTGCATATTAAGTTGATAGTCATTAGACCCCTAGTTGCACCTGGTTACAAAGGAGAGTATCTGGGCTGGTTATGGCCTGGATGCCAGCACTTTGCATATGGTCTGGACTTAAAAGACCATTGTCTTGGCCCCAACCCCAAGTTCCCATGGTTAACCTCAGCTCTGGACCTGTCCATCTGTTCCTGCCACCGTGCTTGGGTCCATACCCAAGAGAGACCACTGCACCTCTGGATCATGCCAGAACAGCAGGGGCACTGCATATGCCTGCCTCCCACCTCCACCTCTGTCTATACCCAAAACAGCCTCACTCGCGGGCCTTTACCACCGCCCCAGCCTCCATGGGGAAATGTCATTAGACTATTTGTAGTCTCCATAAATAAACTACTTATGTTTACCAACTAGCACAGAAGAAATTTTTTTAAAAAAATATTTTAACAACAGATAATACCATATTGTTATTTATCGGCTGATTGCTTGATCTAAATATATCACCTATTTGCCCTGACAGAGAAACCCCAATCCAATGACTTGGAAATGAGAATGATGACATGCAATCATAAGCAGCAGTAGAAAAGCATGTGACAAGGTGGTTCAATGCTAGTCAGGTCTAAGAAGGACTTTAGAGGTGAGTGTGCCACTGTGACGTCACGAGGTAGAGTGGCTGTGGAGGAAAGGTTAAGTGGGGCCTGGGTGTGCCAGCAAGCCCAAGCGCTGCAGGCTAGGTCATCCCCTCTCTGGGCTAGTTGGCACCAGATCCACTCTGCCCTTCACTTTGTCTCGCCTGTTCTAACCGTCGGCATTACTTTCTGGAAGGAAACTTGGGGAGAGAAGGTGGAGTTGCAGCAATGGGTGGCCTTCCTCCCTGGTGTGCTGACACTCTTACAGCAGGGGTGGCAGCACCGAGGAGCAAGTGGGCTATAGCTAGAGACGGCAAAGCTTCCTGGAGGGATGCAGGAGGGGAGCAAGGAGCCAGGACTCACAAGGCATTTTATGAGCTGCTACAGAATCATGGACCAGGATCACTTTTTTTCAGTTTGAATTGAATTGCTTCCAGAGGCCAAATGTCAAAAACAAAAACCTTCATTTGGAGGCTTTATTTTCATCCAAAATGCTTAATGTCTCTAAGCATTTCCTACCTAGCCATCATGTTTTGTATTATGCTAGAGGCAACATTTTTACCTATAATTATCCAAGTGCTTAGACTTAGGAATCAGCAGGATATTTATCTACTTGACAAGGTTAGAGGTATTTAGGCAATTTTAACCTATGTCACTATGATGGTTAATTTTATGTGTCAGCTTGACTGGGTTAAGGGGTGCCCAGATAGCTGGTAACACCTTATCTCTGGGTGTGTCTGTGAGGGTGTTTTCAGAAGAGATTATCATTTGAATCAGTGACTGCATAAAGAAGACCGCCTTTACCAATGTGGGTGGGAATCATTCAATCCTTTGAGGTCCCAGATAGAACAGAAAGGCAGAGGAAAGACAAATCTCTCTCTCTCTCTCTCTCTCTCTCTCTTTCTCTCTCTCTCTCTCTCTCTCTCTCCCCCCTTCTTTCTCCATATGTATATACATTCAGCAGAATATATTAGTTCTGCAGCATATATTGATCTTATTCCTCTGGAGAACCCAGACTTATACAGTCATCATGCCTTGCCCTGAGGAAGAAGCTGTGAATGTGCTGGGACATCATTAATGGGAAAGTAGGAAAAAGAGGGTGACTGGAGAGTGTGGCAGGCAAGAGATTGGTTTAGAAGCTTTCCCAGTTCTAGAGGAAGGTTTCTAAAGGTTAGCCAGCTGTCCAGCTCAGGGGCTGGAGCATAACCCATGACCTGGAGGAAAAGCTCAGTTCTGGTCTCGAACATCATAACTGGGATTCTGGGGCAAACTTGGGGATGCACAGGCTGAATAATTTGCAGCTCATGTTATTGGCTCTTGAGCTCTGGGCACGCAGGCCTATCCCAGGCCTGTCTTCTGGGGCAGAGAAGCATCTAATACATGGACAGCCCTGGCTAGATTTGATTTTGAATCAGTGTTTAAATCTGCAAGGGACTGAGGGTCTTCAGGAAAATTGCCAGACACAATTGTGAAGGCAGGAGTTAATGGGAACCTTTAAAAACAGTAGCAGAAGTTTATTTGATATTTATACTTCTTGTGAGCCTCCTATTTGGTTCAAAAGTTAGCACATCCTTCTTCAGTCTCCTACAGGCTTCCACATACCTTTATGAATTACTTTAAGAGTTGACAAGTCTTTGTTCCCACTTGAAAAATACATATATTCAGAATATTTGTTTGTATCCCATCTCTATTATCCGATTAATAATTTCCACCCCTCTTATCTATACCTTATAAGCAATGCACTTGTTGCTTCCAACCTGAAGAGTGCTGTGAAGTGTCTGGAGTGAAGCTGCTGCTACTTGGGATCATTTAAAGATTTATATTCTCTTCTCTATTGGAAACTCATTTCCACTGCAGCTTAAACAGGGTGGCAGTGTGTTATAGCCCACAGGTATTTTGTAGCAGACTGTTGATTGATTACCCAAGAAATATCTTGGTTTTGTTCTGATAGAAATATACTCAGTTCTAGGGGATGAGCTATATCTAGTTTAAATCAGACACATCAATATCAATCTCCTCTGCCAGAAATTAGCCTAGGGGTGGGCATGTGACCCATTTCTGGCCAGTGAAATGAAGGGGAAACCTCTGAGGTTTACAGGAAAGGTTTTCCTCCTTAACAAGGGACAGGCACTAATGGAAAGCCCTTTTAGTTGCTGCTCCACCTGTTGGTCTGGCCACTGTCCTCTAGGCCCATGCTTCCCAATTTAGCTGATGGCATTCTTCCCTCAGGGGAAAAGGTACAGCAGATTATGGAGGAATGAGAAGGTCGAATTACTTTTAGTCATAAGAATCAGGCTTTGAGTTTCAAAAGCTTAAACACTATATCATTCAGGACATTTAGTTGATGGCATGAGCAACTGATGCCATAGGTTGCGTGATGAGTCAGAACCAGCCTTTCCCATCCTTAGACCCCCACGGGCTGACAGTGGAGGGGCCCTGTGCATGACCCACCCATAGGAGCCACATCTGATTAGAGAAGAGGAGACACAACAGAAGACACACACACGTCTGTGGTTAGCTGAGTGCACAGGCAAGAGAGGGTTAAACCAGCAGGCTTGGAGTGTCCAAACCCTACATATTCTAAAGAAAAGACTGGCCCTTGACTGACTCCTAGGAGGTAACCTCTAAGCCCTTTGAATATCCTGCCTGATAAGAGTGTCACTGTAATCAGGTTAGGGTAGTTAATGTATCAATCACCTCAGGCATTTATCATTTCTTTGTAGTAAAAGCATTCAAAATCCTCTCCTCTAGCTATTATGTAATATACAAAACTTAACTGTTAACCATAGGCACTCTAATGTGCAATAGAACACCAGAACTTATTCCTCCTATCTAATTGAATTTTGTACTCATTGGCCAACCTATATATGTATAAAAACACCATTTTATACTCCATAAGTGTGTATAATTAAAATGTGTCAATTAAAACATTTTTTAAAGGGTGCCATTGCTGGGGCTATGCCAGATAGTTTATGCTAACAACTGGATTCAAGGTGAATATCTGTTCTATCCTTCTGGGACTCTGAGACATGCTGTATCAGGTTGACCTCTGGGGGGGTGGGGCTGGAGACTAAATAGTTAAAGTCAGTCATAAGAACATTCCACATCTATGTGACCAACCACCAATAACAACCCTGGATACCAAGGCTTGGATGAGCTTCCCTGGTTAACAGTCTTCTGTATGTGTTGTCACACATTATTCCTGGGAGAATTAAGCACTATCTGTACAGCTCCACCAGCAGAGGACAACTGGAAGCTAGTGCCTGGTCCCTCTTGGTCTACTTTCCATGCAACTTCTCCTTTGCTCATTTTAATCTGTATCCTTTCCCTGTAATAAACTATAACCATTAAAATAACAGCTTTTTAGAGTTCTGTGAGTTGTTCTAGCAAATCATCCACCCTATGGGTGGTCTTGGGGACCCGAACACAGTTTGACTTTTCTACATGGGTTTCTCTTGATGACGTGGCCTGGAAGCAGCAGAGAAGAGATGACTGCTCTGATGTGTCCAGGAACATGGGCCTAGAACAGGCTCAGAGAATTTCCTCAGTTCCAGTGGGGTGTGCAGAACAAGAACGTACTTTCAGGGCATCTCACCAAAAACAGAGATTTTTGAGAAAGCCCTGTTTGGAGGGGCTTTATATTAATAGTTGGGACCATAAGAGGCCAGAGGCAATTTGCCTAGACTGATGGGAACATGGGTGATTCCACGGATACCAATGTTGTCCATGGATTGATGTCAGGGATGGAAGAAGAATCACATCCTTTCTAGTTGGTCTGTACTAATGCCTTAGCCCCAAGTTATACTCCTGAACATAGACGAAGCCCTCCAGATACAGAGTGGAGGAGCCCCAGAATTGACTGAACAATCCCTGAATTGACTATGATGATCAAGAACTAAATGAAATTACAATTCCTCCACACAAAAATAAAATACCAGTTCTAACACATACTATGTTTGCAGCTTAAAATTCATACTCATTACACACATGACAACATGTAAGCTTTTTACCCTAATCACTATGCAATATTCCTAAGGTTGGTAAAAATCTTTCTGTTTTTTTTTACAAATCATGAACTATCAGGGGAATGAACACAAACACCAAATATGAAAGTCAAAATGCTGTCCACTAACATAACAGATTTCTAGGTCAAGCTGGTGGAAGCAAGCTCTCTATTTTCCGGTTCTGGTGCAGGATCAACACCAGTATTTTCTTGACGCCTCTTTGATCCCAGCACACCGCAGCTTATGCAAAACAAGAGATACCTTCAATTTTGATTGCTCACTGTATTATTTTCCTGTTGCTGCTACAATTAATTCCTATAAACTTATTCACTTAAAACAACATGAATATATTATTTTATTAATTTTAGAGATCAGGATCCTAATTGGGCCTCACTGGACTAAAATCAAGGTGTTGTCAGGGATGTGTTCCCTCTGGAGGCTCTAAAGGAAAGTCTGTCTTTTGCCTGTTCCAGCTTCTGGAAGCCGCCTGCATTCCTTGGCTCTAGACCCCTTCTCCATCTTCAAAAAAAGCAATGGCTGGTTAATTTTTCTCACATCTCATCATGCTGAATCTGACTTCCTTGTCTCTCTCTTCCACTTACAAGGACTCTTGAATCACATTGGGCCCACCCAGACGATTCAGGATAATTTCCCCCATCTCAAGGTCCTTAATCACATCTGCAAAGTCCTTTTTGCCATGTATGGTCATGTATTCATGGGTACCAGAAATTAGGACATGGACATCTTTGTGGCATATTATTCTGCCCCCACATTTACTAAATACCAGATTCTGGGGCCGGGGGTTAAAGATATAGCCAAGAATTGTAATAGCCTCTCTGCCATTAAGGTGCTCCCAGTCTAGACAGGGAGATAAATGTGGAAATGCCTGCTTATACCAGGAAATCACTGATTTAGGAAGGTTCTGGTGCAGCCAAAGAAGGAGAGAAAACCTAGGGCTTGTTTTCTTGCAGTGTAGTCCAAGGCAAACCACACTCATGTACATGTCTTGCCAGAAACTAGTCATTTTAGGATTATGCCTCCCTTAAGGAATCTAAAATATCAGTTTTGTCTTAGTCCATTTGTGCTACTATAACAAAATACCTTAGACTGGGTAATTTATAAATAATATAAATTTCTTTCTCACAGTTCTGTAGGCTGGAAAGCCCAAGATGAAGATGCCAGCAGACTTGTTGTCTAGTGAAAGCTCACTCTCTGCTTCCAAGATGGTGCCCCATTCCTGTGTTCTCACGTGTTAGAAGGGCAGATGGCACCAGAGCCACCCCTCCAATGGGTTACAAGAGCACTATCACATTCATGAGGAGGAATGGCTCAACTTAACCATTTCCCCCAAAGCCCCACCTCCTCATATTATCATACTGGGTATTAGGTTCCAACATATGAATTTTGGAGGGACACCAACGTTCAAGGCATAGCAACTTTCATTTCATTTTGTCCTTCTTACCCCCTTTTCAAGGCTATATTCTATCTTTGTTAGAGTTTCTATTTTACTTTCACACACTAATGACCTTCAAATTCCTAACAAGTTCCTTCAAAATCCTAACGTGAAAAATTTTCATCTCTTTGGGAATCCTCTAGCCAAACCCTGTGTGCATGAGAGAAAGCTGTTGTCAAATACTGCATTAATAGCTGCATTGTCACAAGAGTTGTGTCTGTTATTTCTTCAGTTGATCTCAAGCTGACAAGGAAAAAGCCAAAATGCACTATTAAACACTTCATCACATAAAGTGTTGGTCGGCACAAACCAGCCACTTTCTTCTCTTTTAAAAGAACAAGATGGATCATTTTTGTGCCATTGTCACCACATTTCTGTGTCACTTTTGTAGTGGCTTCTACCTCAGGACAATGAATTGCAATAATACAATGTTTCTTTCTAGCTGTCTTTGATGTTGGCAATTTAACAGCTGGAGTTTAATTACATATGACACGTGGACGAAAATGGTCATGTCTACTCATTTCAGGCCAACAGTGAAAAAAGCAAGAAATAGAAATCAACTGAATCCTATGAACTCAACTTAAGTAAGGGTGTGTGGAGGGATGTATCTTATTTTATTTTATCTTAACTAATGCAGATCAAACTTGAGAACATATCCACTTGTTTACTGGACAAAAAATATTGTATCAACTGTATATGAAGAACTGTTCCACATTAACCCCTGAATGCAAGTATGGGACCCCATCCATTTTGTGTCTATCAAAAAAAAAAAAACTTTTAAAAATTAAAACCTACGTTTAATAAAAAATTTTAAAGATTTTTAAGATTTCATATAGCCGACCTCCAAAGGTTAGTGGATTCTCTCCCTTTTGAATAAGATTAAGTTAGCAGCAGTAGGACTTTAAAGAGATCTAGTGAGACCATTAGAGAAGAGCAAAAACAGTGCCTCACACTGTGAGATCATTCATCCCTTTTTTGTTAAGTGGGTTTATTTACAGTTTGAAATCTTAATAAAAGATAATATCCTGTAGAATTTTGCTTGCCACTAGTGATCATCTATACGTGTAAACCTGAAAGGGACCTCTATCAGCAATTTTTTCTTAAATTTCAGATAACAAGTCATCTGGGGCAGCTGATAGTGAAATTTAATGTGAATTTTTCACTGAACAGACAAATCATTTGTGCCAAAAATACAGCTGGCATATTAAATGGCTAGGTTTAAAATCGTTCATTTACTAAACACATATGCAAGTTGTTACTTCAACTGTTACATAGTTATACCTCAATAAAGATTTATGTGGTCAAGAAAAAAAAGATTCTTAAATGATTCGATTTTAGCCAAATCTTCCATTATAAGAAAGCTTTGCATATTTGCGAGGATGAGCCCATAGGTGCAAGGGTAAGTTGCTGAGTGTGGTATCTACACTCTATCCATGCGTGGATCTCTTTTGAACCATGATGAAGTAGATGAGATCACCTTAGCATGACCTTGGGTGGACTGAAACCTACAGAATCATGAGCGGTGAACATTCTCCGGCGGGAACGCTCTGCCTAACTTCCATCCCCAGAGGTTGCTTTCCAGCTGACATAAGGGATACGTCAATAATTAGCCCTTAAAATGTTATTCTCTGTTGGCCTAATTACCCAAGCCATTTTCACAGGCAATAAAAGCAAGTAAACCAGGGTACAACTCCTTCTAAAATATGAAAGGAGTTAAAAGCAACATTGGGGGTGAGTTCAAGCGCCTTTCAAACTGCAAGACAAAGAAAAGTGAAACAGATCAACTTCAGCTGAGAACAGGACAGCCAGAAAGCTGCACAGAAACAGGAGCAACCATGTCCCTTGCCAACTTACCATAAAGCAACACAACCACTATTTTCTGGATATAACACTGACAGGCAGAAAGTTATCCTCTACAAAGTGGCAATTAGATTAGAAAGTTGGCAACAGGAGTACCAATGCTAGGTTTATTTTCTAAGTACGAGTGGTACAAAGTGATACATTTTATTTGTTTGTTTAGGCACAGAGACTTTGGAAGGATAGACAACTAGTAAATAACAATATGTACCTACTTGAAAGTGGGACATGAACACCTGGAAATTGCAGGGTGAGGGACTGGAGTAAAACTAGAATTTTATCTATATATTTTTTGAGTTTTGAATTATGAATAATTACCTATTTACAAAAGTGGATAAAACAAGAACAAGACTGCAGCAATCTTCAATTCAGAGATGGTACTTCATGGAAACAAATTGGTCAGGTTTTTCTTGGGTATCCTTTAAGTGATATTGGGTATTAATATAGCTTTAGAATTAACATTTGAATTGCAGACATAGGAGTCCTGGAAAGGTCCCAATAAGAACAAGGATTCAGTGGGCTCTCCTGCCATGAGCTGTCACAAAAGAGATTTTCACGAGGAAGAAGCCTCATTTCAGTTAGAAAGAGGTTGGCTCATTGCAAGATTTTGCCAGGACAAAGCCAATCACAGCTGAAGAAAACATAACAATAACAAATGCACAAATGTCACTAACTATCAGGTCCACAAAATTGCCATTTAATTTCTGAATCTCAGTGGATCTGTGAAAACACTGACCTTCTAGCTTTTTGTCAAGCCCTTTGGACAAATGTACTTCTCAGACTGCTTCTGCCATGGCTTAAAAATTAACTAATATGTGGTTTGCACTTCAGAAGACTAAACATCATGTTACCACTGAGCCAAACTGACACTCTAATAGGTCTCAGTGAGTTGAGAAGGAATTTCATCACAAATCCTCACCATCGGGCATTGTGGGAATTCTACAGGAATCTTCATATTCATGAAGCTTAATTACAGCAAAATTGCCAGTCTGTAAAATATGGTTGCATTTGAATACTACTTTCAAGTCTGAAACAAGAACAACAAGACTACGGTCCCCTTGAGATGCCCGCGGTATGCATGGAGAAGCACGAGGGAAAGAGAATTGGCAAGGGAGGAGAGAAACAAAAATAAAAACAGATCAAGAGGTTATTTACCCAGAAAAATGAAAATGCCAATCACATAAAAGGTCTTACTATGTATTTGTAATCAACCATAATATTCAAATTGGTGAACAAAGAATCAAATAAAATCACAAATGTAAGGCATTAGTTCTAAACATAATACGAATTCTAGTTACTGAGATAGTAGCAAGTTGCAAAGGTTGTATGCACAACCCATCTGTTCTGATAAAAGGTCACACAAGGCTCCATCTTCAAGCCCCTGCAACCATCAGCTTGAGGTCCTAAGAGCTCCTTTGGAGAGGAGGGAAGCATCCTGAAATAACCAGGATGGTGGGGCTTCAGCAACATACAGACAGAACAAATGGAAGGCATACTTCCCTGGCAGAGGTCTGCCAACATGCCTTCTGGGATCAAAAAGTACATACAGGTTTCTAACCATCAGATAAAAATTGAGGCAATTAAATGCTGGCAGGGCTATGATTTTCTAGTAAAGAAATAACCTCTGTCCTTTTGCATTTTTCCTTTCCCCATTTCAGAAAGGTTCTCTGGTGTGCTCTGGTCCACAGTAAATGCAGAATCCCTTACCACGCTTCCTGTCCACAACCACTTGGTGTTCAGATGAATATCTATTCATGCCCTATTTCCCCATTTAGGCCATAACTCAAGGGGGCAGCACTGTGCTCCTGACATGGTCAGGCCCAGCTGTGTGTGACATGCCCTTAAGCAACATTTGAAGCTAAAGCTGATGATGATAACCAGGATGGATGATGTTTTCAGACAGGTATTCCCTAATAACCTACATGTAAGCAAAGACCAAATGCATTTTGGATTAAAAAATATGTAAATGTGAATAAATCCATTGCTTAAAAGAGAAGAGCGAATATAGCAGGATGCTGTATGATGGGATTACAACAACAGCAATAACAGCAGTTGTCATTCTCTGAGTGCTGGTGAGGTGCTAGGAACCATGCTCAGCGTTTTTATATCCATCACCTTATTCTGTCTTCACAGCACCCTAGGAGGTAGATGTGAATATCTCAGGAAATTGAAGCCGCTGAAGTTCCACGGAACGATGGTCACACAGTCAATGAGCAGCAGAAATAGAATTGGGCCACAGATCTGTTTAACTTGAAAATCTGCATCCTTAAATATAATACACTGCTGCCTCTCTCCAAATCCTAAAGGAATGACCAAACAGAGAAAGAGAAAGGAAGGAAGGGATGCAGGCAGGAAGGAAGCAAGCCAGGGAGGAGGGGGGCTGTGAGGGAGGACAAGAGCTGAAGAGTGGGGGACGATTCAATCAACTGGCCAGAAAGCGCATGAATTTATAACAACCACGAAAAGAATAACACACATCTACCGTCCCTTCTCTAACACACGTCTACCATCCCTTCTCTGCAATTCCAAAATCCAGAAATAGCTCAGAAATGAAAAAGTATTTTCATGATTCCCTTGCTGGCAAAACCTGGTCCAGACTGACAGGAGGCTCCTTATTCATTTTACTTAGAATGAAAATTCCAAAATTCTGCAGAAGAAATGTAAGGATGCACTACTGCTCCACGTTCCACAGAGAGGATGTAGAAAACATACAGCATATGCGGACAGACAGACATCTGTCTAAAACCCAAGAAATTCTGAAACACATGTGGTTCCAAGGTTTGGATAAGGGCTGAGAGCATGGAGTGTCTGCCAACCTGAGCATCCCTCTGCCATTAAATGTCCTTGACAGTCAAAGCAGCCAGTAAACAACTGGAGGTCAAAGCCAACCAACAATAACAGAAACTTAATGAAAAATGAAACACATATCTCAATAACTGATGAAAAAAAGCAGCCTCCTCTATTGCAAGGAGAACCCAAGGCAATGTTATCACATTAAGATCTGACATCATCCTCTCTCCCCTCCAGGCTAATTCCTTAACTCAGTTTAGTTTGAGGCCAAGTGAGAGCCACTTCTGGACTCTGATTACATTTGGAACCCCCAGGCTCATCAACCCTTGGCCTTGAGGTTTCAGGAAGTAGAACATAGTTTTCATAGAAAAGCAGGGAGGGTTTGATTTGAAATGATTTAGAAAAAAACAGAAGGTGAATCTTAGCATGTATGACATTATTTATTTACATTTTAAAAACATACCAAATGATAGCTTCTATGGTTTATGGATTCAAAAATATATTACAAAGGTATCAAAACATGCATAGAAAATATGAGTGGGATTTCAGTCCTATCTAACATTATTATTAAGAAAAACAAATGAATTAAATGTGGCAAAATATAAACATCTATCTCTGTGGAGGATTTAAATGCCTGTTTTTTTTATTTTCTGTTTTTTCCTGTTCATTTGATGTGCATTAATTCAATAACCCTCATGGGATGCCTGCTGTGTGCCAGACAAAGAACAGGAGGAAGGACAAAAAAAAAAAAAAAAAAAAAAATCCCTATTTGAGATATTTCATAATTAAAATAATATATATATGTGTGTATACATACTTATTTACAGTGGCCTTTTAAAATTAGACAACAAACTGATCTCTCTTAGTATAGATGAGCATTGTGTTGATTTGCTTCTTTGCTTTTAGTGGAGTTTAGATTGATAAAATAATTAATGATAACAGATTACCCTAACAAAATGAACATATTCTCAAACTCTACAAAAATCTGGATATTATCAGGCAGGGAGGAAAAGAGGGAGTGAGGAAGTAGGCTGTTAAGATCTCTTTCGTAAGCAGGATGTCTGCTTTAGGGTCTGCCCAAAGGTACTAAAGGTGATATGAAAATAGCTGTTTAACTCCAGTTTTCAAAATTGGGCCTGTTTCTTTGAGCAAAGTTTCCCCACTTGCTAAATAAATGCAAACAATATAGTAAATAAATATTTGAAGAAATAAAACTATAAAATTGAGATTTTTATTACTTAAGATATCTGTATCAGATTTAACATTTTTTTTTCAAAGTGCTGATTGTACACATAGGATTATAGCATAAAATAATATAATCACCCTCCAGGCAGCCCAAGGGGATTGGCGCTTGGTACAAGTTACAGAGGTACCCTGAAGTGTAAAGAATGAGGACATTAAGTTATAAAATAAAATAAAATAAAATAAAATAAAATAAAAAAATGGCAAAAAGCCACAAACACTAGAATTTATGAGTACTGATGATTACTTAAGACAATTATCTACAGGAAGTTCATATTTTTTTATCTTTTCTATCTTTTACCTTTCAGTTCTGTAGATTTCTTCCCATTTTTATCATCTATCAAAATTATTGTCATGATAGTTATGCCAATCTAAATATGTGTTGTTGTTGTTTTTTTTTAACATAGTGAGCTCCATGCTTTCTCTTGAGAGTGGTATATTTAAATTTAAGAACAGACACAGGAGAGTGCTGTACTTTGACCAAAATGATATGAAGTCTAAATCTCATCTCTCTTCTACCACCCAGTGCACTTTTGAAGTGTAGATATCAGACATAGTCCTCTCAAAGTTTTGCTTTCCCCATTAGGATTAGTTTAGCTCTCTTTCATGGCACTTAATAAAAACAGAAGTGTTATAGATTGAATGGTTGTATCCCCCCAAAGTTCATATACTGTAGCTCTGCTCCCCAGTGCAATGGGATGGGGAGGTGGGCTGAATGGAATTAGTGCCCTTGGAAGAGTCATGAGAGAGCTGACTTCCTCTTGCTCTCTGCCACGTGAGGACACAATGAGAAGTTGGCCATTTGTAACCTGGAAGGGGGTCTCACCAGAACCTGACCCTGCTGGCACCCTGACCTGAGACTTCCAGCCTTCAGACCCGTGAGAAACTCTGTCCACTGTTTAAGTCCCCAGTATGTGGTGCTCTGTCACAGCCCAAACAGACAAGGACAGGGAGTAAGTAGGAAAAGAAAAAAGATGGGGAGAGCGTCCAGGTTCACACTGGAAGCCCAACCTGAGGGGCTCTGGAATATGCAGGGGCTTTCTGTGGTTGTCAGGGCTGTGTGTGGAGTGTGCTGTGTGTGATTGTGTCATGTATGTGTGAGTGTGTGAGGTGTGTGTGTATGTGGTGATGTGTGTGAATGTATGTGGGGTGTATGTATGATGTGTGTGTGAGTGCGTGAGGTGTGTGTGTATGTGGTGGTGTGTGTGATTGTATGTGGGGTGTATGTATGAGGTGTTTGTTAGTGTGTGAGGTGTATGTGTGAGGTGCGCGTGTGTATGTGGTGGTGTGTGAGTGTGTGAGGTGTGTGTGCATATGTGGTGGTGTGTGTGATTGTATGTGAGTGTGTGTATGTGTTGTGTGTGAGGTGTGTGAGTGTGTGTGATGTGTAAGTAAAATACAGTAATCTTGAATCATAAATTGATAAAATGCTCACAAATCTGTATTCAGATGTCAGCCTGCCCAAGTCTAGCCAGGCCACAATACACGCACAACAACATATTCTTATTCACAGAGCCAGTCTTCCCTTCCTGAGTCTGTGCGCACCTGCAAGTACCCCCTTGTCCACAGCCTGAGATAAAAGAAGTTGATTCTTCTAACAGGCTGAGAAGCACCTTCTCACCCCATCACTAGACATGGAGCTGGTTGTAAATTCTGAGAGAAACCTGCATGGGCACGGGAGGAGTAAACAGTGCCCCTCCGCCGGGACTCCCATGATGATTTCTCATCATATGTGAAGATGTCAGAACTGTGTTAGACACGTTGCCCAGCACTCCTCTCCCTGAGTATCTTGTGCCAACCATCCCATGGGCCCCATGGTGACTTATGGTGCAGAGTCAGCCTTGGTTTCCCCCAGCTTCAATTCGGCAGACACCTCTCCTGGCTTATCAGGACCTCTGGGGACCACTCAGGACCTCATGTGCTGGTGCCATTGACTGACTCCTCTCAACCACATCTCCAAGTGCCCGTAAGGGAATGAGAAGCTTTTGTCCTGTCCCTGTCCTTTCAGCCAATTAAAAAACTCACATACTGATGATGGATGAGACTGTAAAGCATTCTAATCAGGATAAGGATGATGATAGCTACACTCACAAACCCTGCATGCCAGGCCCTCATAGGAATACTTTCTATGCAATATCTCATTTAATCCTTGAAATAGCCCTAGGAGGAAAAATCCAAGGCACAGAGAGGCTAAGAAACTTGCCCAAGATCACATAGCAAGGAAGTAGGAGAGCCTGGATTCCAGGTGGTTGAACTGCAGAACACGGGTGCTCTCAAGCCCTGTACAATTCTGTCTTGCAGACGACATGGACACAGCTCTGTTCATTCACACCTGCTCGTCCTCTTGTTGCCTGCACAGTGGCTCCCTCAGGCCACTGCCAGACTCACCAGGCTTCCTTAAGGAATGATTCATTTTTTTAATTGTGGAGAAGTCCTTGGTGGCTATTTTCCTGGCTCTTTTGTGCTGGAAACATTTAAGCATGCTCTGGCCACTGCTCTGCCCCTGTGTCTGGGAGCTCATTAGAAATGCAGGATCTCAGGCCCCACCCTGAGCTACTGAACCAGAACCTACTTTACTTAACAAGATTCCAGGGTGGTTCATGTGCACATAACAGTTTAAGAAGCAGTGCTCTGGGAGATTAGAAGATAAAACTTTATCTATTGAATTAATAGATTGAATTGCAGCAGGCTGCATGTAATATCATCTTCAGGAACTAAAGACTGTGAACAATTTGCCTATAAGAAGTACATCACTGCAGACCACCCAGAGATACCAAAGAAGCCCACTTCCTTTCTTGAAGATAATCCCATCCAAAGATAGTGATTGAAAAAAAAAAAAAAAGCAAAAAAATTGGGCTAAAATGAGGCCATATGGTAGAGAGTAGATAACACTTAGATCGGGAAGCTCAGTGCTATGTCATCTCCCCCATCTCACACACCTGGATGATTAACTCCTTGAGTGCAGGGATTGCGTATCTTATTCACAGCTATATTCACAAAGCCAAGCTCAGAGTCGGCACATAGTAGGCATTCACTAAATATTTACTTCATAATTTAGTGTCTTGAATAGAAGGCAGTTCTGTTACTCATTTGTTTTGAGACATTGGACAAATCTCTCCACACCTCTGCTTTTAGTTTCTCACCTATGTGGTCTGCTCAGATTATTTACTCTGAGTTACAAAATACTTAGCAAGTAAGAGCTCACTGATAATCACATGATAGATACAAGGAACCCTCCTTATATGTAGCATAATGACTGGTTGAGTCTGTTCTTACACATACCATATGGCCGATAGTAATACGTACCTATGTACCCTCCTCATGCACTAGTCAAATAAATATTCCAGTTCATACTATGTGCTGGCAACAATTCTATATATTAAAAAAACAGACCAAAATCCTTGCTTTCCTGTAGCTTATATCTTTCAGTCACTGCCTTGGATTAAGTGTCCTCCAAAAACTTAATACCCAGTGTATCTGCTGAGGGTGGGAAATCCTATCACAGTAATTGAAAGGTGGGGCCTTAAAAAGGTGATTAGATTGTAGGACCGTGCCCTAATGAATGGATTAATAATGGTGATCAGGAATATGGTTCTAAGGGCTTTAAAGGGAAAGCACAGGAGGAGGTTGTTCTCTGCTCTCTACTCCACCATATTTGCCCTGGGATACCCTGAGTTTCTATAGTCACCGCTAGGACAAGACCCTCACCAGATGTGTTCCCTGGACTTTGGACTTCCTAGCCTCTGAAACTGTAAGCAAATAAATTTCATTTTCTTTATAAATCACCCAGTTCCAT
Organism: Cynocephalus volans; assembly: GCF_027409185.1. Lineage (NCBI taxonomy): Eukaryota > Metazoa > Chordata > Mammalia > Dermoptera > Cynocephalidae > Cynocephalus > Cynocephalus volans. The sequence goes on from NC_084460.1 coordinate 187,278,368, forward strand.
GTATTTCGTTATAAGCAACAGAAATGGACTAATACAGTCACCATAGTGTCAAAGAATATAAAGCCTAGTGAAATTACCATATTTTTTCCCAAATGTTATTCCAATTTTTGAGTCTACAATTTATTTATTTATTTTTTTAAGGGCTAACTTTTTTCAACAGATGACTATAATAAAAAACAATCTAAGTTCAATATCATCGACCACATGCTTTTAAAAAATAGTAGGAAAAAATAATTCTTATGATGATTTTTGGAGCTGGTTGTAAATACAATGGCACCATGTGATCCTGTTTCAAGTTAATTCATGTAGGTCTTTACCTATGAAAACAATCAGCTTTCTCATGCAGTTAAAGTGCAGTCATGCAATAATTTGTTTTTGTAATTTTTAATTGTAGAGAAATGCACATAACATAAAACTTATCATCTTACCCATTTTTAGAGTTCAGTTCAGCAGTGTTAAGTATATTCACATTATTGTGAAACCATCACCACTGTCATATTCAGAACCTTTTTATCTTGCAAAACTGAAACTCTGTACCCATTAAACAACTCCCCCATTTCCCTGTCCCTCTAGCCCCTGACAACCACCTTCTACTTTCTGTCTCTATATATTTGACTACTCTATTTGACCTCATTAAGTGTAATTATACATTATTTGTTCTCTTGTGGTTAGCTTATTTCATTTAGCATAATGTCCTCAAAATTCATCCATATTGTAGCATGTGTCAAATTTCCTTCCTTGTCAAGCCTAAATAACATTTCATTGTGTGTGTGTATAAATATACATACAAACATATACATATCACATTTTTCACTTATTAGTCAATAGACATCTGGGTTGTTTCCACCTTTTGACTATAGTGAAAAATGCTGCTCTAAACATGGGTGTGCAAATATCTCCTCAATAATTTATTTTTAAAAATTAGTTTCCAGTTGCTTTTGCATATGTGACTCAGCATTCCTAATTAGAACACAATTAACTCAAACAAATAGAAGATAGGTCGAATGTACAATTTTTCACATAATTTGTACAAAAGAGAATACTCGGTATTAATCAAATAATACTGCTATTCCATTATGAGAAAATGCATCCTGATTTAAAGGTAGGAGCAAAGAACTTAGGCTGCCACTCTGCAATACAAAAGCCTGAAGCAGGCTGAAAAAGACACACTTCATATTCATGTTCTAATCAGAAACATGAGCACATAAAGTGTCTCCAAAGAGACCCAATTACAGTCTTTAACCACGTTTACTTTCTTGAAGAGATATAAAAGCTCATTTTCCCCATGGCATGATGTTAGAAGAAAATTTATGAACTGTCCTAAATAGAGGAATATTTGGAGAGACATCAAAGAGAGCAAAGGAAATGATCCTAAGTTTGAAAGTTGTAAAACTTATAAGAACAGGTTTAAAAAATTTCCAAAAAAGAAAAGGCTAAGGGACTAGTCCAGGAGGCAAAAGAGAAAAAAAGAAAAGTCTTCACCCACTAATGTGAATACAGGGATGACTATGGGAAAAATAGAAAAATAGCTTAAACTTATAAAGATGAACTAAATTTAGACTACTTGGAAGATTTATGGAAACTGAACACTGAAAGTAACGAGAATATAAGACTGCAGTTCTCTAAAAATCCACACTCAAATGAAAGAGCAGAAAGATCAGTCATCTCTGTCTGTTGTGACAAATACCACAGGGTGGGTGGCAAAACCACAAAAATTCATTTTCTCACAATTCTGGAGCCCATAGGTTCAAGATTAAGTTTCCAACCAGTTTGGTTTCTGGTGAGGGCTCTCTTCCAGACTTGCAGAAGGCCGCCTTCTCACTATGTATGGCAGAGAGAGAAAGTGCTCTCATGTCTCTTTTTCTTTTTATAAGGACACAAGTCCTAATGGATTAAGACTCTACCTTTATTTAACCTCACCTCCTTACGTGCCCCACCTCCAAGTACAATCACCTTGGAGGTTAGGGGTTCAACATATGACTTTTGGAGGGACACAATTCGGTCCATAGCAGGTGCTCTTGATGTTTTTAAATTTAGCATAAATGAATGCAGCAAAATTATAATGTCTAGTAACTACTGTGAGTTGTCAACTCTCAACTGTTGTATCTAGAGTGTATAGAGTGGGGCAGTTGAGAAGGGAGGTCCACATCCCTTTTTATACTTCAAATGCCTAACCATTCACTTTCTTTTATTTTGACAACCTGAAATCAGTCAATAAGATGTGAAATCTGTGACAAGGCAGAAGTAGAGAAGTAAGATGAAGCTCAGGGTGGAAGAGACACAAGCAGACAGCTTGAGCAAAGGTGGAAGGCAGGAAGAGTAGGTCTTGTGAAAGTACATGCAAGGCAGGCTTCAGAGAGACACTGTTAGGGGGCTTTAGGGGCTAACAGGACACCCCCTCCTTCCACACACACACCACACACACATTCACCAAGAAGAGTTTCTAAGGGGCTTTGTCTATTATTAAAGCTATTCTATTTCTGATTAATAAAATTTAATAATAGAGTTTCTACACATTAATGGTACCAATGTGTACTAAATTCCTTAAACCAAAGAACCGAATCATCCTGGATGATCATCTTTCTCCCACCCCTCACACCAAACCTATCAGCCAACATATCAAAGCTGCCCCAAGTCTATCCTCTCTCTCTCTGTCCCCATGTTCACTACTCAAGTTGCATCTCCTCCATGTCTCCTAACTACTCATCCAATGATACGTCTGCTTCCCACCCCCCATGGTTCCTCACATAGCAACAGTGGTCACATCCACCCCCACCCAGAATTCAGCAGGCTGTCATTATCACAAGAAGATCCAAACTCCTGGACTGGCTGAGAAAGCCCTCTGTACGCTGGTCGTGCCCACCTCTATTCCCCCTGTCCAAGCTCATCTCACTTAGGGGTCATTGCACCAACCCCAGTGACCCTCCACTGAGGACCGACACATGGCCGGCCCCCTCTTGTTCCATCTTTCCTCCTCATTCCACACCTGCCCATTCTGGAGTTGGCCCTGACGGTGTCTTATTTCACCATAGAAGGATAAAAGTTATGCCCCAAATGGTACAAAATAGAATAAGAATCCAAAAAAACAATGTGTCTATATACTAGATTTTATAAAAATAGAATTTTCAGATTCCTTCTACGTATGAGTGGTGTTTGGTCCTAAGAAAATATCTAGCCTATATTTAACCCTTAATTATTGAACCCAAGGAATCCCACTCGTACTTTAATATAAATCAGCTTTAGTGACCTTAAATTTGAAAGCGGTGTTTTCCAAACTGTAAGAAATAACATGGGTGGTCGGAAGATAAAATAAAAATAAAAATAGACTAATTAATTTAGAAAAATAAAAATTGCTATACTTACTTGAGGATTTGTGGTGATGGAACTGTGCTGTTTTTTAATATATTATTTCCTAAATATCTTTGAACCCATAATCCACATTACTTTTCCCTGTCCTCTTAATCTCTCCATGGACACAGCTTGGGAGATGCCAGTCAAAAATATCTGATCGAATTAACTAAGACAGAGAAGGAATACTCTCAACTTGGAGAAACATTGCTAATTTTAAAGAACCATTTTCTTCATAGTTCTAGCCTTACCCCAGAATTTCAGAGCTTATAACCAGCAGGAAAACAACACTTCACTTAATGCCTCATTAATTTTTAAAACATGACATTCATAATCTGCCTTTTGCTGGCTTGATGATGTGCCAATTGCTCATGTTTAACCGTGTACTCTGAATGTTCAAATAAAAAATATTATGATTTGTTTAACAGGTGTTTTTTCTTCAACTTTTTATTGTAGAATATTTTGAACATATACAACGGATAAAAATGAGTATAATAAGCCTCCATCTCCCAGTTCCCACAATTACCAACTCACACCACACCCCTGCCCCTACACCATATCATTTGGAAGCAAATCCCAGATATCACATAAGTATATTTTAAAAGGTAAATGCTGGTCGATATTTGTTACTAAGAGTAAAAAAGCCACAACACCCACCCCACACTTATACATACACACACAATGCACATTTATTAAAACAAATGTCAGCTGCTTCTGATTTTAAGCTGGCATCTCTGAATTCATTTCATGGCATGGCATAAAAAGTTGATTTGATGAATGTTGCTCATGCGCTCAGCAGTCGATAAGGACTCTGTATAAAATATTTGCCCCAGACCACGGGGACTTATACGGTAGCACGCTTTCGACTGTCAGATTAGTTTGATCCACACAAACCTGTCAACAAAACCAGGTCAGCAGGCTGGAGTAGAGAAGAAAAAAGTCAATAAATCTTGGAATTAATCATGCCGCCGTCAGGAAGAATTAGGGGTGCACAGAATGAAACGTATACGTTCGCCTGTTTGCTTCTCCTTTCTTCCTCTAGTCATTCTTTCTTTTCCATCGTGGTCCCTCCTACAGGATCGTGACTCTGGTAACTTCACTTCTGTAACAGAATTCAAATAACTGTTCCTAATTTATAGTTTCTGTCCCACCTAAGTCTTTTCAGAAAGGATTTGAAACTGAAGATAAATGAGTCAAATTTAAATCACAGGGAAAGGTGCGTTCTAAACTGCTGTGTTTCCCCCAGTTTTTAAGTTCTGGTCATATATTACAGTAATCAAGAAAAAAACTTGATTTTATTTCCTGTGTGATAATGTAATAATCTGACGTACACAAAGAATTTTGCTGAACCTCTGCATAGGTTCTACTTCTCAGCACCTTGAATACCCCCACTGTGACACACAGGGTTTAAAATGTTTGACATTCATGTTCCCTTCTCAATTTAATCTTTCAAAACAGAAATACCCTAAACGACATGTCTATCCTCTTTTCTACTCACCTCCTGTATAACTGTTTCACAAGGGGACATACAAAACACTTACATATCAATAGACATTACTATTAAAAAGCAACTTCACCTTAGATCCACAATTTAAAATAAAAGTGACTCTGGATTTATTTTTTCCCACCAACAGCAGATGTTTAAAATGTATGAGTTTATCAGTGATAAATGTACAATAAATGTGTATTTTAATACATAAAATTAGTTTTCCAGCTTCACCATTTTATGAAAAGAAAATTATCCATGTTTTTATTATCTATAAAGATGTCTTTTTAAAGAATGAGTATGTTTTGTAGTGATGGATATGCTGACTCTCATGATTTGATCATCACATATTGTGCACAAATACTGCTAGTCAACTCTGTTCCCCACAAATACGTATAATCAAATATGTCTCAATAAAAAATAAATATAAAATAGCATTCAGAACATTGTCTAGTACAATAAAAAGTGATCAAGAAAAAAATAAAATAATTTATTTCCTTTGTAATTTCTTTTGGGGGGTAAAAAAAAAGACTTTTAAAAGAATCTCAATATAAAATTAAAGACATTTAAAACAAATATTTTTATACTTTTGATAAAGCAAGAGAGAAACATATGTGTATTCATCTTCTATATCAACAAATCAAAGCCAGTAAACAAAGAGCAAGAGATTCAGGAAAACAAACCTGGATCTAAGTGTCCAGGACCATAAATAAAGCATGTGAGGGCTCCAGATAAAATCACTCATCAGGCCTCAAGGAAAGCAGAGAGTCTACGTGTCACACATCTAAAATTGACTCGACGGTTTCATGGAAGCTGTCTGCTGTAGAACCACCGGAGGCAAGGCCAACAACAGGACATTCACGTTTCCTTCATTAGTGATGGGATAGCATAGAATCCAGCAGGACAGGGAATGACTAAGACATACTTTGGGACATAAATTGACATAGAAAATGACAACGCAGAGTTTATAAACCCAGAATAAATCTTTGTGGATCATTTAAAAATTACTTGCAAGGCTGAGAAATACTTTTCCTCAACCTGTCATTATTCATGGTAAGAATGTGGTCATATAGACATTTTTTGAAATCTTGAATCCTAGAATAAGTTTTTAAAGAGCAAATTACTTCACTTGGAAATCAGAACTGTAGAAACATGTCACGTGCATCCGGACTGTGGTACTTTGGCTCTTTACTGAGGGATCTAGCCTGGCTGCATTCCCTTTTGGGAAATTGTCCTCCTCAAATGAAAGTTCATTTGGCTTTTTCAATGATAGGGTTTCAATTCAAACAGATAACAATGCCGAGAACTAAAAATTTCACCATATAATTAGTGGGGGAAAAACTCAGGATGGCCTTTCTTTTCTAATATCATCTGTAGTTTGAAAATGACTTGATGAGGGCTTTTTATAAACACGCTTTACTTTTCCTGGTACAAGAACAGTTGTAGCAAAAGATACTGGCACAATTCAGTGGGTACAGAAAGAGAAAAGATGTATGCATAAAAATGGAGCAAAAGAAGCAAGGACAAAAGAGATCAGGAAAAGAGCGAGGCTGAGATCTCAATACACGACTTAGTCTAAAAAAGAGAGACACTGCCTAACATCCACATCAGAGGCTTCACTTTGGGGCGAAGTTAATCAGCACTTGGGAAGCAGAGACAGGGGGCAGGAGAGTGTACATAGCGGCAACCTGGAAGGAAAGCTAAAAAGACCTGGAAAGATGTCCCTGATCTGAAAAGGAAAAAAATCAAGAAACATTGATCTAAGGACACTTTCAACTATAAAAGAATATGTATGTACTATAGACTGAATGTTTGTGTCCCCCCAAAATTCATATGTTGAAACCTAACCTCCAATGTGATGGTATGTGGAGGTGGAGCATTTGGGAGGTGACTAGGTCATGAGGGAAGAGCCCTATCACTAGGACTAGTGCCCTTATAAAAGAGGCCCCAGAGAGACCCCTTACTCTTCTCCCATGTGAGGAAACAGAAGACAGCCATCCATGAATCAGAAAGAAGGCCCTGAACAGACATCAACTCTGCCCAGCACCTTGATCTGAGAACTTCTAGTCCCCAGAACTGTGAAAAAAAAAAACTTCTGTTGTTTATAAGCCACCCAGTCTATGGCAATGTGTTATAGCAGCCTGAATGGATTAAGACAATACATATATATCTTTCTCAGAAACTACAGGCAAACTTTCCCAGATATGCAACATATTATTTGCATCAAAATGTATTTTAAAACTTTGATATTGAAGAAACAGTCAGAATTATAAGTATTTCAAAATGATTCATTTGGGGATGCGCACTTTTCAATGAACTTCTTTTAAATAACTAGTTAAAAGAACCTCATTAGTCTTTTTTGTTCTTTCAGCACAGTGGGCCAACTGATTTTAAATAAGTTATATCTGGTGTGTCTATACCTCACCTGAGCTCTATTTAAACGGGCCATATAATTAAAAAATGGCAACTTTTAAAACAATGGCTTATCCATAGTAAGTGCTTAAACGACATTGATGAGGAAATTTTAACAGACAGGAAGAATAAGTTCTGGTGGTCTATTGCACAGTAGGATCATTTTAGTTAACAATATCGTATTTTATATTTCAAAGTAACTAGAAAGAGAGTTTTGAATGTTCTTACCACAAAGAAATAATAAACATTTGAGGTGATGGGAAAGCCAGTTACCCTGATTTGTTCATTATGCAAGGTATACATGTATTGAAACACCACACTGTACACCATAAATATGTACAATTATTGTGTCAATTAAAAATAAGATAAAACAAAAAAATTAAATTAAAAACAATAACTAGTGCAGAGAGAACAACAACAAAATCTCAGCTCAGGTGATTTTTAACCTCTGACTCCTCCTTCATTCATGAAATGATCTTTCACCGCAAACTCCAATCCTGTGATAGAGAAGGGAATGTGCAAGGTGACATTCTCATCCTCACCTGGGCTCATGTGGGTGACCCTAATGGCTAAGCACTTGCCATTGCTGCTGCCCTTCACACCATCTGACCCTTCTAGGGCTCCATTGCCCAGATCAAAAAGACACTCTGATCCTCTTCAGCACAGAAATTCTACAATTTTTAGATCCACTATCATAAATTGGTGAACCACACTGATCACTGTTTGAAACAACATACACCCACCCACAAAACCCATACACGTAGAGTTGACTCTCTGTGTTTACCAAATGTGTATACCACTTTAGATAAAAGAGGAAAGTAAAATCTCAGGATCAATGATTTGGCTGTGGATCCAGCATATCAGGAAATGCTATCAGATGCCTCTAAAGGTTTTGGCATATAAGAATTTTCATTGACTTCTGCTGTCTTGCTATTCAGTGCTGAATTTTAATGGAGGCTGCAGTATAAAATTGTAAGGAGGTTATGACAATAAAATCATTTCATGAAAATAAAAGGAGGCAGCTTCTGCTCTGGGAGTAATAAATATTGAGAGTTTGGAATTTCTATTTCTCTTAGAATAGCATCATGTATAGCAGTCAGCTGTGAAATCCCAGGTTGCATCTGACTTGCATACCCAGATGCTCTGCTTTGTGAGGAGAGGCTGATGTGAAATTGTATTTTGAAGTAGTAGGAAGAAAACATAGAAGAGTAAATGCTCTTCTTAAAGCATCATAAATAATTTGAAAGGAAATAGTACTACCATCTTGATGGAAAAGTTGCTCGTTCAAAACTCACTTGATAAATATTTATTAAGCTTCTACTATGTGTTTGGCACTGTAATATCCTTGAGGTTTATGGTAAGGTATGATTTTAAGTAAAATTAAAATTTTAATAATTACTTTTGCCCTAGATAATTTCATATATTTTGATTTTTCTCTAGTTCTACAGTATTGTTTCAAAAAATGTCAAGCATATTGCCTTCAAACCACAACGAAATGCCCTAAATATGTCACATTTCCAGAAGGTTAAGTCTAGCTTGGATCATATATTTGCAAATGTTTTTCTTGCTTAAGTTAGTCCCTACTTTCAATAATTCTGGCTGTTGTAAGTGGTGTGCCATTCAGTTGACAATAATACATTTATGCACTATGGGAAACTAAAAGAAAGTTTACAAAAAAGGTAAAATCTCTACTTCTACAAAGGGAGAATTGCAAAATAAGACCTTAGGTAAATGACTGGAGCTCTCTGTGCCTCAGTTTTCTCATCCATAAAGTGGGGCTGATGAGAGTAACTACTAAGGAATGTCATGAAGTTATGAGATATAACCTGATGTATACATGCTATACAATTGTTGGATATTTAATAATCCAAATGTGTTACAAGTATTTTAATGTAAATACTAACCTTTCCTGCAAATATTTACTTGTGATAGTTAAGGTGAAATATAAGATCCTTTTATTCTAGTTTTTTGCTTATTTTACATCAGCCAATTTCCGTTTAAGAAAAGTAAACATTTTAATAAAGTAAGTAAAGAGTTGTTTGTTTTAAGAAAATCCTGCAGACTCTTAGTTCAATAGCATCCTAAAATTTCTATACTGAAATTGCAGGATTTTGTATCATTTACCCATGACTTCTTCAGCATCCCTTGTATTTTAGCAACTTTTGCTTTTGCTCCTTACAAGCACCACACAAGCACCTGCCTATTTGTTTTGAAACCAAGGCATCCTGTCCTTCCAGACTGTGGAACAGGAGCACATTAGAAAGACAGAAGAAAACAAACAATAATAACAATGGCCAGAATTCATGTCGACCACTGCACTAGGCATTTAACATATATTAGCCCATTTAATTCTTGTAACAATTTTAGGACATTATTATTATTATTTCCAATTTACAGTTGAGGAAACTGAGTCACAGGAAGGTTTGTGATTAACTCATGGTTATATAACTTGGTCTATGTTGAATCTGGAATGTGGACCTAGACATGGGCTTCAGGGTCGATACTTGTACAAACGGGCTTGCTAGAGAAATGCACTGCTTGAGATCTAGAACTGGCTAACTTGTTACAACTCACGGAGCACCTTGCTTGACCTGGAACTGCAGTAACAGCATCTTTAATCTTTATAAATAAAATTGTATCTGATTCCACAGAGAGGTAATTAACTGTCAAAGGTCTCACAGCTTTGAGGTTGGGCCCCAAAGTCAGGTCTCTCTGAGTCCTAAGCCAAGCCCTGATGCAGGCAGTTGGCAAAATGCAAGACATGCAGATCCAAAAACATGCCTGGAAGGTACACATATGCGCCCCATGAGATGCACCCCAGATACATACGTGCCCCACGTAGATGTGCTTATTTACTGTATTTGATTATTAGCTTCAAAACGAAGAACATTCTGACTATGCTCTACTGCTGAGCAATGTGTGTTGGAGAATGATTTTTTTGTTGTTTATAAAGCCCAGTTCTGGACAGCCAATACTTGGCATCATTGCCATATATATACTAAACAGACTAAAATACTCTGTAAATACTCTTGTTACTTCCTCACACATGGACCTTGGATGGTCAATGCAACTTTCCAAATAGGAATTAGTTGTAGAAGTTTCAACCTTAAGTGATTGTTTATCCAATATAAATTCAGTTTGTTTGGAATTGATTTTGGAATTTTGGATACTTTTTGAGAAAAAAATACTGCATTAGGTTTTCAGATCACTAATCATTTAGAAAACTTATTATTCATTTTTCCGTGAACAAATTTTCCCCTTTCCCTCTAGAGGAGAGAAACATGGGATTCTGAGATGTCAATAGTCCATGGCACCCAAACAAAGTATCATTTGTCAAATATGTGAATACTCATTATATCATCAAATTGCTTTATATTTTTATTGCTTTTTAATGTTTCAGTGTAACACAGAAAGTTTGGGTAGGGAGGCAATGCACCAGGTAGAGTTCAGAAGTTACAGAATTTTGATTCAGACAGTGTTTCTACATGTGTGATCTGAAAATGCAGGTGAAGCAGTTGGCTTGCAGCCCTGGTGCCTTGGCCCTAGACCATCTTGGTCTTGTCGCCATCCTGGCCCCCAGCCCAGTCTGACACAAGGGCAGGCTGCACGCAGCTGAGGGACAGGCAGCTGATGGTGTGGCCGCCAGCTGAGTCCAAACGCAGAGGAGAACAGAACAAAAGGCAGAGAAGAGAGGCGCTGGAGTGCTGGCAACTCTAGCTACACTGATAAGGCTTTCTGCTTTTTGTTTGCTTCACTTTAAGCATTACTTTTATTTAAGAATCTCATTTAATAAACATCCATTGTCTACTCTGTGTCAATCAGGAGATGTAAAGATATAAAATACGTGTGAGAGGGGTCAAAAAAGAATCAGAAGGATTTGTTACTGTAGTAGGTTGGATCATGTCCCTTACACCCCAAAAAATGTCCTTCCTGGAATCTCAGAACATGACCTTATTTGGAAATAAGGTCATTTCAGAGGTAATTAGTGTAAATAAGGTTATACTAGAGTACGGTGGGCCCTTAATCCAATATGACTGGGGTCTTTGTAGGAAGAGGAGAAGAGGCACAGGAACACACGCAGAGAGAAAGAAAGGCCATGTGACAGTGAAGGTAGAGACTTTAGTGACACTTCTGCAACGAAGAAATGTCCAGGGTTGTGGGCAAACAGGAGAAGCTGAGGACAGGCATGGGACAGACTCTCTCTCCCCTACAGCCACCATAGCATGGCCCAGATAACACTTTGTCTTTGGATTTCTGGCCTCCAGATTACCAGTGTGTGGTACTTTTTGTTATAGTAGTCCTAGGAAATTAATATAGTCATCATTAAAAAAATAAGTGATGCAAATGGAAATGCATCTGTGGTTGAGGGGACGCTGGGATGCTGGGTTCAGAGGTGCTCCGCTGGAGGAGCGGGAGAGGACCTGGCAGTGGTGAACAGGCGAGTCCAGGAGAGGAGGCAGGGCCAAGTCAGCATCACCAATGCAGAAGGGATGGGTGCAGCCCTGGACAACGGATGGAACGACCAATACAGAAAGTGGCTGGGACTACGGTAGGTGGTCTATTTACACTTCTGAGTGGGGAAAAAGAGATGTAAACTCAAAGAAAGACAGCACAGAAGTCACTGGAGAGAAGGTCAGCCAGAGCAGTATAGTTTTGTAGAAACCAAAGGACAGCATCTGCTATGGACCGGCTTGTGTCCGAGGGTGAGGAGTAACAGTAAGTACGTACTATTCTCTCAAGAACTTTGCCAAAAGAAAGAAAGAAAGAGCAGTATGAAGGTTGGCGAAGAAAATGTCTTCTTTAAAATCAGGAGACCTGAGCGCCTGTGTCATAAGAATATGGAAATTACTACAGAGAGGATGGCAGAGGCAATGGAGGAGGGAATATGGAGACAATGAGGTTCCAGACAAGTCAAGGGGGCTCGTGAGAACGCGCTGGTGGGAGATAAAACTGGAAGGAATAAGAAAGAAACATGAAGATGAGCATTGTCTGAGGAAGAGAGGGGCATCTGCGAGAGCTGTTCTCAGGCTCCATGAAGTAAAAGATGTTAACACTGCAGAGTAGAGCCAGGGGCACTGAGAGGGGGGTGTTTAGGGACTCAGAGCAAAAACTCAGGAAAGACACCTTCAGCAACACAGAAAGAGGGTGCAGAATGCATCTGAAGATGCTTACAGATGGGCAAGGGCCAGTTGAAGTTAGTTGGCACAAATGTCCAGGCTCCCATCTCCAGCAGTGTTCAGCAGGTTGAAGGAGAAACACAGAGTGGTCGGGGTACCGCCCCAGCTGGGGATTCTTCAGGTGGTATGGTCACTGGGCAGAGAGGACGTCTAGGCTATGGGACATTTTACTGTCTGTTGCATCTGCTCCAGGGGAAAGCCACAAGGTGGCTCTGCCTGATGGTCTTCTGGAGCACCTTCCACCTATCCACCTGCCGAGGGGCCTTTCCCCCACCTGGTGCAGCCGAGCACCACCGTGAGTCCCCATAATCCACGTTCACCTCTGGTCTTGACAGTACCTCGATTTCACATTAAATAGCTAATAAATGCTTCTCAGTCAAAAATCATATTTCTAATCTTAAATCCTGTTTTCTTATCCTATGGCTCAATGCCTAAACAAATCTACATTTCTGCAATCTGATTTTCGCTTGTTGATAATGATATGTGAACAGCATTATTATTATCACTGCCTGATATTGTTTTGTGAATGATGCTGTTATTCTCTTCAACTTTCCTAAAATGAAAACTCATCATTGAACAAGAGACCAGAGAGTATGCTTGGGTTCAAATTACATCTGATTGACTCATTCATTTTTTTATGTCTAGAAAGAATCAAATCTCACAAAGAGAAGGTAGAGCCCTAATAGCGGAACATAAAATGAACCACATTTGCATTGAACTTGAGCAAGGAAAGAATCTGAGTCAATGCATTTGAGGATGTTAAAATAATTTGGGGTGAGATCGTTCTCAAGGATGAGAATATTTGGATTGTAGACTGGAGGAAAATGGAGGAGAACACCTGTTAAAGATGGAGGCACTCTTGCTCTCCAGTATTTAGACTGTCAGCAGAAATGCAGAAAGACTGGGTCAGCAAAAATGCACGACGCTTAACTGCAAACCACAGACTTCCTATTGAGTTACTTAGGAGACAGGGAGGTGTGGGAGGGGTTTACAGCTGGCTAAAACATATATAAGACATGCCTGTACCCAATAAAGTTGCTTGGTGCATGTGCTAAGCCCCAGAACTTTGTGTCTGGTTTCTGGATGACCACCTCCCCAGGTGGCAGCCCCTAGCTCAAGGCATGCCTTGAGCAACTCACCTTGCTACACTCTCTTGGCAGGGCTGTGTGCAGCCCTGCTCCCTGAAGGACTCCTGGCAGAGTCTACATGTAGTCCTGCCTCCTGAAATCCCCAGGACCAAGAGAAAGGTGCAGTAGACAATAGAATTTTTAAAGTATAGACTTATTTGCTTGCTTTCTCCAGAATATGGGGATGAACATATTCAAAAGATGATTGTTGAATGTGTGAAAAAGAAAAAGAGCTACCATCACCGAAGAAGTCTCATTGTACAGAAGAGTTAGTACAGCAGGTCTGAGACTGCTTGCAAAGCTGGCCCTTGGCTGGTGTCTGGGATCTGGGATCTTAGAAGGGTCTCCACTACCTTAACTGATAAGAGTAGCTCACTGCGCCTAACATGTACAAACACTATGGTTTATGCTGAGCACCTACTTTCCTTCTGGGAGTCTGGAATTCTGGTGCATGCCAAGCATAGGGTGCCATTGTGACCAGCTGCCAATGACAACCTTTCACACTGAGTCTCCATGAGCTTCCTTGGTAGACATTACATCTCTTTTCACGAGTCATGGTTGGGGGAATTGAGTGTGTCCTGTGTGACTCCATGGGGAGAGGACTTTGGGAGCTTGAGCCTGGTTTTCTCCAATCTTCACCTCAAGTGTCTTTTTCCTATATCCTCTCCCTGTAATAGATCATAGCTGTGAGTAGAACTGAGTCCTGTGAGTTCTAGCAAATCACCAAACCTCGGAATAATGGTCTTGGGGACCTTTGACACATGCATAAAATATTCTACAAGGTTAATCTAAGAAGGTGAAAAAATAACTCGGATGGCAGTTGGCTTGAGAAATGGGATATTTAATTTGAAATTTTAATATCCTATCATCTTATTGTGAGAGTGGACCAATGAAACCATCGTTTATCAACACAAGGAAGCTGAGGCAAAAGAGAAAGTCACCTCTCCCCAGGTCACCAGCTAATCTGTGCCAGGGCTGCATGTAAGTCACATTCCTCGAAATAGAGTAGGAAATCAAGGGGCATTTTAGCTTGACTTAATGACCTAATACCTTCATTGAAGATGGGGTTTTACACACACAGACATACATGTCACACACCACACACACACATGCCACGTATGCCACACATTCACACACTGCACAAATACACATACCACCCACGTAGACACCGCACATGTACACAATCACACGTAGGTTACACACACACCACAAAACACACACATTCACAGCACTCCTGAGATCCTCTGGGCTAAATTTGCTACCATACTTTTCTTTCTTGTTTTTCTTTTTTTATAATATAATAACATATCTACCTCTATTTGTCCACCTACCTGCTTCAGCAGTTCAAAAGCCAAACACACATTTTCCTGTTTGAGGCTGTAATTCACAGTATACAGTGTCCAGTTTTGAGAAGGGCTTCATGCTTCCGCTGAGGGCTGTGCTCAGCAGGCTTTCTGTCGCGGGGGCCCCCCCAGCCTCTTACCTGTGGCGGTCCTGGAGCACCAGGCACACCCCTTGTCTCACACGACCCGCATCCTCACTGTCATGCACAGCCTCCTCCACAACTGTAAACAATCTGTTTTCAATTACTTTCAGGTAAAAGTTGAGTACCATGTAAAAGTAATTTATAAAATTATTTCTATAGAATGAGCTGGAACAAAGATTTATGTCCATCAACATTTGTAAATAAAAGATAAAAATAAAAAATATAGAAAGTAATTTAGTCAGCAATAGACTTAAAAGGCAAAATTATAACTTAATTAATGGTTTAAATAAAAGATGCTCAGGTCCTCTCTTCCTGTTAACTTTCATGTGGACTATATTTCTAGGTTCCGTCATTCCCCAAAATATAGCATGATGAAATATTGCATCTCTCCATCTTTCTAACTCCAGGCTGTTGTATACCTCCCATACTGAGAATAATTTCCAGTATTTATGGAAAATGAGGTTCCCATTTACTAAAAATCAATAATTAAAAATTAGATGATAGATAGATGATAGTAAAGAGAAAAATATTCCTTTTACAGTTTTAATTTGGTCGGACAAGTTTCTTTTTAGTGAAGGTTGAAGAAATGCTTCTTATTACGTTTTGTAATGACGAACATGCCAGGTATCCTGATTTGAGCACCACACATTGCACACAGGTATTGATATTCAACTCTGCACCCCACATATGTAAAATCAATTACGTTCAATAAAAAGAAAGAAAGAAAGAAATGCTTCTTAATTCTGCAAATCCCTGGTACTTTCAGAATCAAAGATGAGGCTTCCAGGTGCCTATAGGTTTATTCCTTACATCATTTAATGTTGATTGTATTCCTTTTACTCAAGCTCCTTGAGGGCAGACCTGGATTTCAACAGGCTGGGACCCTGAGCAGCTAAGTAGCAGATTGCCTTGAAAATGCAATTTTATTTAGGGACTAGGAATAAAAATAAAATTTAAGTGACTTAGGAAAAGGGAGCCCTAACTTCTAGAGCTACGTGTTGTAGTTGCAGAGCACACACATGTGGACACACCCTCCAGAGAACAACCCTTGCTCCCCCAACAGCTATGCTACTTCCCCCAAATGAGAACAGATCGCCTGGAATCTGCTCTTCATTCAGGTTTGCTGAACTACGCTTAAGGAACACCTTGCCTCATTTGACTATATTTGATATATATAAGTATATATAACTTAATTGTTTCTCCTTTCTTAAAATGAAAACAAAAACTTTCTTAAATAACCACCTCTTTTCTAAAAACTTCCCTACTTTTCCAGGCAAAATCATTTGTGTACCTGCAGCATTTTGCTATACGCCTGCAACAGCATTAACACTCCAATAGCAACAGCACGGTAATCTCCCCTCAAGCTCCTTAAGAGAAAAAAAAAAAACATCTCTGCAGGGTCCCAGGGAGGGGGATGCTTCGCAAAGCTTGGGTCCTGTGTTATCTGCGAAGCCCAGACCCAAAAATGGCACCCAGGAATGACATCAGATGTTTCATGTGAAGTGCTACGTTTTTGTCCTTTGATATTTAACGTGGGCAGAAAATTGTTCACTTTTACCCAAAACACAGGAAGCAGATAATCATCTTTGGGCCAGAACCGATTCATACTAAGAGATAAAATTCTCCTGAGTCATCACTAATAGAGGTATTCAGATAGGAAATGTTGTAACAGAAAATTGGGCCACTGCTACAGAGGGAGGCAGTTTCTCTGGGAATAGTAAAGTGTTTGCTTTTTCCATTTTCCAAATCCGGTTACCTTCGGGCTGTCTTTGATGTTAATGCAGCTAAACCCTCGGTGAGATTCTCACAATTTTATCGGAAGAAACAGAAACAGAATGCTGGGTTGTCTCATTGCTAGCCTCCTAATCGGGAAGAAATTCACAACAGGCTCGTCAAGCAAAACCCAAGTATGAAGCTGGTGGTACTCTTCTCTCACAGGATGGTGTCCTGGGTATCTTAACACCAGCAACACCTCCCAAAGCACATCTCTGTCCAAGCTACCGTGTTGTTATGGGGCTACACTAATATTCTGATGGTGAAAAGGCTTCCATTGTTACTTAGGGCAAGAGGAGTGACACAGATGTCTGAAGAGCGCACACACATAGTGACACTTGCTTTCCCTGGCTCACTTTAGTGAGGTAAGCAGATGATAGGTCAGAACATTAGACAGGTGGGGACATTAGAAATCACCGTGTGTCCCTGCCCCTTGAGTGTTTTCCCTCTGCACATTTACAAGCCTCTGGTCACCCACTGTATGGAGTCATCCACTGTAAGAGTGACTGCTCACCAGGTGGGACCCTAGGGCCCAGGTGAAGAGCCCAGGCAGACAGCAAAGTAGCATCAGATGTCATGAACCTTTCTTGCCTTTGGGGGAATTATGGGATTCCTACAATTAAGCTGTTGGAGTATTGTGCTTCTTTCTACAGTAACACACCAAATTTAAAAAAAAAAAAAGTCATTGAAAAGGAATTTGTAGGAGACAAATACCCATTTACCTTAGCCAAGATTTCCAAAGGGTACCTGGTCTGGAGATATTTATAAACCCAGTTCTGCCCTACTCAAAGCTGGCCTTTGCTTCTCCGACCTTCCCCACGATCCTCCTGACCCTCAAGGCTGAGCACCCAAGCATCACCAGGGCACACAGGCTGCACTCTAAGCTTCACCTTCCTGCCACGAGCCCAGTGGGAACAGTGGGCCACGGCTTGTTAGCCATCCCTCAGGGCCCTCTCCTGACTGCCATTAGGTCCCAGCTTTCGTAGGCCACTACCCTACCACTTCTATACCCCCTCTCAACTGACTGCAGCAGGGTACTCACACATGCTTATCTTCATGGCTGATTTAGTTAATTGCTTTTCTCCACAGGGAGAATCAGCAACTAGAGGAAGTGATCTGTGCAGAGTAGGAATGTTTCCTGGGACAATTTTCCCAGCCAGATTCACTGCTGGTTAGGATGTCTTGGTAATCTTGGGAGAGGGAGCTGGGGTGATGACCACCTCAACGAATAAATCTAAACTAGTTCAACAGGAGTTATGGGAGTTATGGTTTATAAAAAAGCAGAAACAAATTAACTTTTTGCAGATCATCTGCTGTTTATGTAGCATTCAGGACGCCTTTCCCGATGCTCAGCACTTATTCAGAAAAAGCCCCTTTGTTCCTGGGACCTCTGTGCTGTGCACCATCATCTCCCGCAGTGGAGAATCCCCAGGGCTTCTCTCCAGTGGCTCAGCCCCTTGGGTGTGGAGGGGGGAGGTCCCAGGCTCCTCCTCTTAGCCCACCCTGCCTCCAGTGCAGCCTTGGCAATGGGGGAGAGAGGCCAGCCTCTATCGTTACCTGTGCTCTGTCCTAGCCACCAGAGGGAAATATAATCTTTCTACACCCAAACCAACTGAAACTGGTTTATTTTTAAGATCCCCAATGGTTTCAATCATTTTGTCACCTTCAGTCAGTGACTTGGTAACCTCCTTCTCTCTGCATTTTTGATGCTCAAGCTCTGGGAACAGGGTCCAGCTATGTACAGCAGTCAGCAAATAGCAAGTGGTGGTATAAGGCTTGATTCCCCAACTCTCTACTAGCAGGTCACACCACTGTTTGGGGGCCCTGTTGTCATCTGCAAGGTCATTTTTAACTATAGTAGTCCCCCCTTATACAGGCTTTCAGTTTGCACAGCTTAAGTTACACATAGTCAACAAGAAGAAAATGGGGAGAACAGTACAATGAGATCTTCTGAGAGAGAGACCACATTCACTTTACCTTTAGTATAGAATATTGCTATAATTGTTCTATTTCATTATTCATTATTGTTGGTAATCTGTCACGGTGCCTAATTTATAAATTAAACTTTATCATAGGTATGTATAAGAGGAAACATAGTATATAGAGAGTGGTTTCAGACACCCACTGGGGGTCCTGGAGTGTATCCCCCACGGATAAGGGGGCACTACTGTACAGGTCTATCTGGCTCAGGCTGAACTACCTGAGTACTAAATCTCATTCTCTCACTTTCTCAATGAGTTAATAATGAACAAATAAAAGCTTCTTGTGGTGTATTCCTCAATAAGATAAACACCTGTGCTGCATTTGTTTTCTAGATGCTGCTCCTAAGAAAGAAAAGCTAAGTTCTTATCCGTATTGTTGATTTTAAAATTTTACCAAAGCATACAGCTCCAATGTGTGATTGAGGTAGGACAAGGGAGTTATCATCAGTCCCTGTCAGCAAGATATAAACTCCATGTGCTGCATGCCAGCATCCTCCCTGCTTGCCAGGTATAAAATTCCTTCTTTATTAATTAGGTTCATATTGGAAGGAAAATAATGTCTATCCACAAATTGCAACGGTTAACACCTACATATGAGTATACCAGTAATTAAAGATGTCTAGGAAACTATGAACACACATGTTGTGTTATATATAGATGGGTGGATGGATACATAGATGGACAGGTAAAACCTCATGCTAGGTATTTCTATTTCTCACCCAGATTTCCAGTTTTCCTTCTCTCCTTTCAGGCACATGGCCCATGGAAGTCACACATGGTCATGTGTCTTGTTTTGGCCAATTAAATATGGACAGAAATGACAAATGTCACTTCCAAGTGGACACACTAAGAAGCAGCTTGTAACTCTCTCTCATGCTCCTCCTCTGCCACAAATTCGGATGGCAGCGTTATAAGATGGTACAGACTTCATAAGCCTAGGAACCTGAGTGTGGGGGACTGCAAATACAGACACCAATTATACCCCCTGAATCTGCCACACCTCCTTGCCATGTAAACTTGAGGGTCTTCTCCTCTGGCTCCAAGCTCAGCCAAATGACTGTCATCACATTTCTCCATCTGCCATTAAGAAAACTAAAATATCCCCCAAGGAGAGGAGGGTAAGACCATTAAACAATGAAAATTAGCAAATAAAAATGTGTAGGTGAGTCTCTATTCTGATTATTGCAATCCTGTTTCAATTCTTAAGCTTGGTATTTTTCAATACCCTGAGCTAACAAATTATGATGATTAATCAACATAACAGCAAGGAATTTATTGTTCACTGATGCATGAGGGATTTTGAATTCACTGTAAAGGCAATATTAAGAAAAACTAAAAACCTCCATTGCATCCAAGATTCCTGTGATGCACTTTAAGGATAAAATATTTCCATTTTGATTTGGATCTTTTAAATGGCTTCTGGTGTTTGATGTATAGTAACCTGTACTCTCTAATCAATCAACTGAAAAACAAAAATGGTGGGTCATCGTGAGAACTTACTCCCTGCTTCTTTCTATAAATTGGTAAAACGTTGGTGTTAGTCAAGAATTGTGTTAAAATGTGTGTTTTGTGAGTGTGCATGCTGACATGAATGCATAAAGACATGCAAAGAAAAGTAACTATTCATAATCCACATCAGAACACAGACTATGGTCATCATAATTCTTTTCCAAAAGCAGCCAACACATTTTAGATATGCCAGCAGTCATTACCCAAGGATGCGAAAAACAGGAAAACTTAGCATCATGCGGACGTGGCCTTTCCAGGTAAATACCACAGAGCAAGAAATGACCTGAAGAACCATTGGAAATGAAGATCCACAATTTCTTAGAGGCTAAATTTCAATTGTATCATTTCTAGACACCAAACATAAGCCAAGAAATCAGTCGCATACAAATACATATTTCAATGCTGAATATATATTATTAATAGGATATTCAAGAAAGAGGTTGGAGACACAATATAACTTGTAAGACCTTTGAAAGGACCCAAAGAACATGAAATTAGGGCTTCCATTTTCCAGACTGTAGTTTCAGAATATCTGTCATATATGTATTGCTGAGGTCTCTCACAGATGCCACACTACTTATCTATTCTAGAAGCAGAAAGAAAACCACCATCTCCTCATAAAAGTTAATATGACAGCTTATAGTGCAAGTACCTAGCTTCTATCCATCAGTCAATTCACCAGAGAATATCTGAACTGATTCATTGTAAACCATTATAAAGCTCTGATAATAGGTTATTTGTAAAATAGCATCCACCTTAAGTATGCCAATTCTTAATGACAATGAACACAGAAATGGTGACCCAGTTCCACCTCTGAAATAACCTTTATGTGAGGTCAGCCGGTGCCCTACACCCTGGAGACGCAAGGCCTACCTGAGACAAGTGAAACAGTGTCTTTCTCCCATGAGATGACGGTGATGTACGCCTCCACCGAGGAGGGGATAATGCACTTGAAGACCGCAACATTGCCTCTCATGGTTTTCTGGTCCTCCACACGGACTGTATAGGGCTCCCGTAAAACTGGAGGGCAGAAAGAGGACCCTCAGTAAGACACATAGTCAACGGGCTCATTCCGAGAGCGTCTCATTCTGATATATACATTGTAGCATACATGTATTAATTGCATAATGTACCTTTATTGGAAACAATCTGTTAGATCTACATTTCATGTCTTTGGTTGGTCACTCAACTTAAAAATATTTGCTCCATTAACAATACACTTCACTCTATACCAAAGAGCAGGAGTACAATCTTAAACAGTTCGTTGACCCCCCAATGGCATCATAAAGTGGGAAGCAGCTTTTTGAAAGAGTGGCTGGCCACGGGAAGTTATGATGACGGGAAGCTGCTCTTGATCCTCTAAGGACCAAGGAAGAATTTTCCAACTATAAAAAAAAAAAAAGAATATCAAATTCAGGAAAGGCAGTCTTTTCTGGGAATCCTTGAAAACTGGAACAATTAAAATAATTCCTAAGTGACATTTTTAATGATAGCTGCAAAGAAGTTTTGGAAACAATGATTATGCTTCCCGTTGCTTAGGGTAGGATGCTGATGAGGGAGACTGCCCAACACTCCTGACAATAGGAACATCCAAGAAGGAGTACAGACGGGACTTGCCTGTACTAGATGTCTGGGCTCAGAGGCAGGGTGGTGCTCGTGATCGGTGCCTAGCCAGCAGGCTCAACCACCTAGGTTCAAATCCAAACCCTGTCACTCACTAATTGTGCAGCAGTGGCAAGATTTCTCAGCATGTACGTGATGAAGATGAGGATGATAGCGTCTACCACACAGGGCGATTGTGGTGAATCACTCCATTAATGTACAAGAAGACTCAGAATGGTGCCCGCTATGAGTAGGTTGGGGAAGGCTACACTTAACAGTAGCCTGAGTTGGATCCTGACATGGGGAAGATCTCTGTCTCCAGGGTAACGAGACATTGTTGAACCTAGTCCAAATTATGCTTCACTCCATCTCTGTAAATATGTGCCAGCCTTATTTCTCCAGAGCTTTATTTTCCTCTGATTTAAAATGAGGACACTGTGGCAGGAACATCTTCAAGATGTGAATTCTATAAGTCTACGATTTTCTAAGAGATCCACACAAACAACTTATTACCTAATCATCTAATTAGCTGTTTTAAAAGATTAGTCATTTTTTGGACAAATATGTGCCAAGAAAACTGGCCATGACAATAATTTCGAAAGAAGATAATTCACCAACAAAGCTGGGGGTGAATTTCTCAAGGGAAGTCTTCTAATAGGCAGAGATAAACTCTCTAGAAGAGTATTGTTAAGATTGGTGCTAACTCTGTGATACGCTGTATATCATAGTAGTAGAATAGGTCATTAACAAGAGTATGACTTCCCAGTTCCCATTTTTAACATTATCATTTAATTTTTTTCCCAACTTGGAGAAATTCTTTATTCCTGTCTCAAACCAGACAGATATTTTCATGGTTGGTAATCTTCTGAGAAACTACATTTCACGTGCAGTGTGAGGGGAGGTTCCAGGCAGCAATTCCACACCTTGTGCAGGGGTCCACAAGGCAATAATGCAGGTCGCCCAAGAGTCTGACCTCAGACACACCATCGTCATGCACCAAAGAAGGAACTGACTTTTTACAAGAAAACACCTGCGTAAATAACCCTTCAGGGAGAGCTGAGGTCTGTACTTATAGGATGGAAAGAGGCTACAAAGAGACAGGTAAACTAATCAAACTCATCAATAAAAGAGAACTCGGGCATAGTGGAGAACAGAAGACAGAGAAGAAGAGAAGGAGACAGAGAATGGAAGAGAAAGAGTAACTGGATGGCACAGAGAGAGTCCATTATCATAGGGATGAGGGGATCATACGCTAAACAGGTGTATGATCTCAATTTAAGCTGTGTGTCTGTGTGATGCTTGCTTCAGTGCTGTAAAATCATTCTGTCTCTCCAAAACTTCAGCAGACTCTGCTTCACACACTAATGGCTCACATAGGGGGATTTTTAATAGAAATCAAGGAAAGGGGCCAAAAAGAGCAAAGAGAAAATGTTCACTGGGAAATACAGAAAGTGCCTTCCCACCAGGTGTACAGCTATGTACTAGGCCTGGGCACAAGAGCTATAAACACAAGATGACTAACCTGGGACATCCCCAATGTTATCTACACACACCGTGGAGCACCCTCTCCTTTGTAGCTGTCCCCCAGCCTCACCAGTGCCATAACCACCTCGGCAGTCACAGTTTTAACCCTCTATGACTTTTCCCCACCTCCTAGGCCAGCCCCGAGAAGCCTGTGGAGCACTGGGCCCGCGGCTGAGAGAGAACGAGGAGCGAGAGGAAGTCCTCCACTCCCCAACTCCTCCCCTCTGTAGATTATTCATTCCATAAAGACAGACCAGGGAATGAGCCTTGAAAAAAATTATCTGAAAACTTCTAACGATGCTGAGCACATAGTAAGTGCTCACGGAAAATTTGGAGAATGAATAAATAGAAACACAGAGCTTCCATTTGGGGAGAATTGCTAATCCTCTTATAGACTAAGCATGTATCTATGAATGTATAGCCATGATATATTATTTTTTAAAAGCAACTTGAGTTTTTATTAAAGATTTTCATTGTATTAACGGAGAATTGTTTGTTCCTGAGGTCTCACAATTTAAGAAGCCAACACTGCTGTCTATTGGGATATACCTCTCAGAATGCAAGGAAAACCCTTAGCTTCCTGGGGTCATTGTCAACCTCCCAAGAGACTGGTGTAAAATTAGTTTTCATTCTACATCCAGCTACTCCTAATTATTGCAACAGAGAGCAGGCTAGGAATCTAAGACGAAGGCAAAAAGTACACTTTATTTTAAATTGTGTCGGCATTTGCATTACAAGATACAATATTACATTATCTAAGTACTGTGCTTGTTGTGGTAACTTGGATTCTCCCAGAAACAGACCCTGAGGAAAGAGTTGGGTTCTAGTGACTAACCAAGGACAAGCAGTGAGAGGGTGCAGGAAAGTAGGGAAGAGTGGGGAAGCGGCCAACAGGTGTGATTTTTGCTGAAGTCCCAGCCGCACCTGGTCCAGGGGAGCACTGATGTGTACATCATACCCGTGAGCTCCGCCCACATCTGTGCATAGGAGATGGATTTTGTGTTGCCCTAGCAGACTGTCACTGGCTCAGGGCTGGCCTCTGGGGTGTAATTCCCAGGCAATTCCACTCTCTCTGTGCGAAGTGGCTCCAGTGCCCAAGCAATCCCCTGAGAGCTAAAAGTCCAGGATCACAGCCACCAGCACACAGATGCTGAGGGACCTGACTCAAGTGCTATCAACGGTGCTCACTCAATCATCTCAGTCTTCCTTAGCCACATGTTCGGCTCTGTGGTAAGAGATTAGAAGAAAGAGGCTCTACGGTGACAGGACTTTGGAGCAAAGTCAGGACTATTTACTGAGCAGGCGATCACACACTTGGTGTACACTGAGAGTATGCATCCTTCTCTATTAGACTTAATCCTTTAACATGTTTAAAAAAACCTTTAGAAACACAAATATCTGTAAACAAGGAATAGTCTCATTTCACATTTTACTATAAAAACAAATTTAACCTTATCGAAGACATCTCCATAATTTGTGGGGCTCAGAGAAAAGTAGAAATCTAGTGCCCCTTAAATAAGGAGGGAAAAAAGTGCCATTAAAGACACTAAAATATAAAACTTTTTCTTTCCTCTGTAGTCTTTCTCTCAACCTGTCATGGTGTTTTTTAAATTTTCTAGTTTGTTTGTTTGTTTTGCTATTTAATGTCACACTTCCTCGGTCTCAGGGATAAAGGGATAATCTCTGGGTGAGTGCAGACCCTCACAGGCACCCAGGGCCCTCGGCTCACCACTGCCCACCAGCTGTGGAGCTCCATCCTGCCAGCGCCAGCCACTGGGCTGACGAGCCAGGCCCAGCTGTGGATGGAAAGTCAATCTCCCCTTCCTATTTGCCCAATGCCCCAACCCACAGTGGACAAGCAAACCTTCAGGTAGGTATCTCAATCTCTTTGACGGACAGCCTTGGCATCTGGATTGGAGGTGGGCAATAGGATAATCCTAGCAAATTAGTTGCTATGTGCACCATGGTGCTGCCAGCTTGGGGCAGGGGCAGCTTCCACCATTCCCTGCTTTAGACTATGTGCGCCCAACCCAACCCACACTCCTGCCCAGGCTCCCACCAGCATGGAGGACCACAGTGGTTGCTGGACATGGGCAGGGAGGAGGAGGCCAAGTGGGGCTCAGGTCACCAGGAATCAGAGGGATAGCAGTGGTCACTGGGTGGGAGCAGAGAGGTGAAACCTAATGGGGCCTCAGAGACTGGGGAGAGGGCAGCTGAGCCAACAGCCCAGGGAAGTGACATGAGGCAGGATACTGCAAGAGCCAAGGCTCCCAGCCCCCAGAGCTGTTCCAGTGTGCTTCTCTTACTAAATGCAAACTGAAAGGTAAAAGCATTCATATTTCAAGATGTCAATAGGAGAATATTAAACGCTGAGTATAGGGCCCTTGTCAACACTGGGCCCGATGTGACTGTACTGGTCACATCCCATGAAGTTAGCCCTGCTCCAAACTCTGTCTATGTAGTAGAAATGAGGACGATACGGTGGAAGTGAATGAGGAGAAACTTTAGAGAATGGGGCATTGGCAGGGAAGGCGGGCCTGGGTGGCCCCTCCTCTCCTAGTAGGGTGGATTTAGATTTTTGATAACCCTTTGATTCCTGAGTCCAAAGTGATAAAACATAAGCCACCATCTGTGTCCATGTTGGATCTCTCTGGAACACCAGTTTGCTTGTTCCCCTTCATAATCCATTCTTCCCTCACTCACCCTTCTCAGAGACACTATGTGCCTTACATCACTGTAGATTAGTTTGCAAGTTTCAGAGTTCTATGTAAGTGAAATTGCATAGTACCTACATTTCTTTATCTGGCTTCTTTTACCTGTATAATTATTTTGAGATTCTTCCCTGCTATTGTGCTTATCAATAGTCTATTCCTTTTCATGATGCAGATAAATCTCGATTTGTTTGCTCATTTGCTTGTTGATGGGCTTTGACCCATTTTGGGCTATTACAAATTAAGCTGCTATGAACATTCATGTAAAAGTCTTTGTGTGAAACATAGGCTTTGGGTAAATACCCAAGAACAGAGTTGCCAAATATATAGTAGGTGTATGTTTATCTTTTTAAGAAATTGCTAAACTCTTTTCCAAAGAGGAAATTCCAAAGAGGAATATTTTATATTCCCACCAGAATATAAAATAATGTGAGAGTCCTAGTTCTTTCTTCACATTCTCACCAACACTTGGTCTGATCAGTCTTTCAAATTTTGTGTATGTAGAGGTATCTATCACATTGCAGTTTGAATTTGCATTTCCTTAAAGATGAACTATGTTAAATATCAATTCATGTGCTTACTTCTTGAGCACATTGTATGTCTTTCTTGAAGTGTTTTTCCAAAATTTTTACCCATTTTTTTTTTCTTATTACTGAATTTTTAGATTTTGGTATATTTCTAGATAATCATCCTTTAACAGATATATGTTTTGGAAGTATTTGCTCTTTGATATTAATGTAGCTATTCCAGCTTTTTAAAAATGTCTTATTTCCATTAGACTGACTTGATTAGATGAGTATGATAAATCATTTCTCATCCTTTTATCTTTAACCTGTTTGTCTCTTTATATTTAAAGAGTGTTTCTTCTAAGCAGTGTTGAATTGATCTGGCTATCTCTGCCTTGTAATTCAGATAATTGGAGCATTTACATTTAATGTGAAAATTGATGTGGTTAGATTTAAGTCTATCACATGGCTGTTTGATTTCTATTTTCACCATCTGTTCTTTGTTTCCTTTTTTCTATTCATTTTTTCTTTGTTTTGAATTATCTTTAGTGAATCCATTTTTTCTCTTTTGTTGGCTTATTAGCTATAATTCTCAGTTTTGTTACTTTAGCAGTTGCTTTAGGTTTTATAATATACATCTGCAACTTATCACAATCTATAGGCAGATGACATTATACAACTTCATATACAGCAAAAGAACCTTGCAGTTCTATACACTCATGTCTTTAATCTAGGCCTTCATGCTATTGTCCACATACTTTTCCTTTTACATATGTTACAAACTCCACAAGACATTTTTGTTTAAACAGTCAATTCTCTTTTAAAGGATTTTAAAATTTTTCAAAAATCTGATTTATGTAGCCATGTAGTTACCATTTTCATTACTCTTCTTTTCTTCGAGTAGATCCCAGATTCCACTAGGCATCATTTTTCTTCTGGTTATAGGACTATCTTTAAGATTTGTAGTAGCAGAGGTCAGCTGCTAATGCCTTCTTTCTGCTTTTGTGTGTCTGAAAAAGCCTTTATTTCACCTTATTTTGAAATATATTTCCACTGGATATAGAATTCTATAGGTACAGGTTACTAAAGTATTTTTAAAATGTTGCTTCACTGTTTTCTCAAATTGACTTTGAGAAGAAATACACTGACATCCTTATCTTTGTTCTTCTATGTCTAATGTGCCTTTTTTCTGTGCCTGTTTTTAATATTTTCTCTTTGTCACTGGTTCTGAGCAATTTTATTACGGTGTGATTTGTTGCATTATTCTTCATGTATCTTGAGCTCAAGGATTATTGCTAAACTAGACTAACAGGATTCTTGCTAAAGGCAGACTAAACATTTATACATCAAAGGTGTGGTTGAGGAACTTGTTCAGATGTCAAGGGTGATCAAATATGAAGGGTAGGGGAATGAATTAGCTGAGTTCTTACTAAGACTGAGTATCAGCAGGACAGACATGGAGAGCCAAAGTTGAGGTCTTGTAGAGAAGACGGCATAGGGGAGCTTCATTCAAGTTTATCCAAGGAGAGATTCTTTGCCACTATCACATATTGAAGGACATCTTTGTTGCTTCCACTTTTTGGCAATTAATAATAAAGCTGCTATACAAATTCACATGCAGATGTTTGTGCCCTCCATCCAGAAACTTAAGGCAGTAAACTGAGATAATCACAGGGCTCACCCTGTATTTCCAGTTTCCCAAGGATCACTTTCCTCCACTGCTTAAAGTCCAGTCTGGAAAACTTTTGCTTCATATATTTTGTCTG
The DNA here is from genome assembly GCF_027409185.1 of Cynocephalus volans. Lineage (NCBI taxonomy): Eukaryota > Metazoa > Chordata > Mammalia > Dermoptera > Cynocephalidae > Cynocephalus > Cynocephalus volans. The sequence continues at coordinate 187,306,777 of NC_084460.1, forward strand.
TTTTTGTTTGGTTTGGTTTGGTAGGTTTTTGTTTGTTTGAGATAAAAGGTCTCTGCTACTTAGTCTTGGCCATAAGCAGAAATCACAGTCAAATGTTACCTCAGTTTACTAAGAAGGAAAGAATCACTAGAATTTTTTTTTACTTCCTCAAGGTCATAAGCATTGCTGTTTGCTGAGTAGTAAATACAGCATGGGTAAGTGGCAATACTGGCCTATCTGCATTCTGTTCCATCCTCAGAGTAGAAAGGGAGAAAAACCATTTCATTTAACTACTGGTTATTGAGACATGATGGGTGAAACTTCCTTCAGTTGCCCACACCCAGACCTAGACAAAAATTGCTGAAAATTGTTAAGAACAAGAATTTCTTGGGCTACCAAAGGAAAGATTGTGAAGGCCTTTTACATAATAAATTATCCCAGGAAAATCAAAACACCAATCCAGAGGGACATTTAGACATTGCGGATAAACTCATACATAAGAGGATACCCTATGAGTGAGTGTTCATTTGATTCAAAGCTGAACCTCATCTGTCTAAGGGTTCAGATATATGTCCCTTACCTGCCTTTCTGAACAATCTTTTAGTTCTGTACCAGCATCTACAAAAACATGGCGAAACCAGCTCTTCAAGCATCCAATCAACAATCTAAAAGATTATTACAACCATAATGTATTCATAAAAGCAAAATTAAATGAGAAAAATTTTATTTGGGCAGCATGACCACCCATCCTATATGCTCAGACTGTGATAGAAAGTGTGTGTATGCTGGACTCATATCCTGTAGGGTTTCAGATGTCAGGAATACCAGCACATAAACAGCAATAGCACAACTGTGTAGAAGGGGACAGGTAGCATGGATGTCAGACAGGATGATGCAATGTCTATCTCTCTAAAACTTTCAGTGTCATGCAAAAGCAATCAATCCCAGACAAATTTAGAAAACAGCAGTTAAAACAAGAGTAAGCATTTAACTCCTTTATCTAATAAAAAACCCAAGACAGAAGTAATGGATTAACATATACAGATACAGCTGTTTGAAATTCCAGATTTCTCTATAAGTGATGCTTTGTAGATTACAGATATGTTTTTACAACACATCATTAAAATGTTCAGTCTGCCAAGTAAAAGGCATTCACTACATCTCCCTGTGTGTCAGGCTTAGTTTTCCCTATACAAATTTCATTTGCCTTATTTTAATTATTTGACATATCAAATTTTCATATCTCTTGATTAAAACCAATATTTCTCTGCCTTTCTTATATGCATTCTTGTGCAGGTCTTGGAATTCATGAGGATGTCATAGAGATCAAAATATAGTTGGGAAAATGACTAGCTAGGAGAATGAGTCATAGTCTAATGTTTGATTTCTTATATCAAAGTGATCATATGCAGGAATTCAGAAACATCTCATTGTAGTGTCTTCCACTAGTACCTCCTAACTTGCTGCAGAAATTATCACAAAGCTTCCCTAGCTACCTGGTATGTAAGACAACAAAGTCACATTCTCTTTGCCCTACCATTATATTGTGATAGTCTATCCAAGCATTACAGAGCTAGGCTTAAAAAAAAAAAAAAATTAACATGCTGTTTGCTAAAAGAAGTCTAGCTGTGAGTTTGTTTCGCAGGGCTTTGTAGATCTATAAAATGACACAATATGTTTGGTATATATGGCCTTTGATGTTTGTGTATCTCAGGCTGCATTCCTGGGTTGACTTGTAATAATGGTGACTTTAAAAAGTCACAGTATGTTGTTAAAAGGAACATAGCCAATTCAGGATTTATGCATACACAACATTTCAGCAATGTATGATATAGTAAAAAATGTTAAAATAGCCATTTTATTTCACAAGGAAAGCAAGGATGTTAGATTGTTTCCATTATGGTATACACTTATGTTATGGTTTTATTTCATCCCAGTCTTTTTTTCCCCCTTTCCCCTCCTCTAGGATGTGGACGGCAAGGGAGTAGGGGGAACGAAGGGGCAGAAGCAAACATGTTGGGTTTCAGCCACTCTGTAAGTCTGAGCCAGAGTCTCTATTAGTCAACATATAATGACAAGATATAGTTTAGAATTTACCAACTTGATAATCACTACTTTCAAGTTTTAATTCCAACAACATAAGGTATTCTGAAGTCTCACCAAGGAATGCTCTGAAACCTCAAAGAAGTCATTGGCAGTGTCAGAATGAACTGATGACAAGGTTTTCATTCGTTCCCAGCTGCCAGGGCATTTCACTATCTGTCATTGCTCCTCTGCACCCTCCCCCAACCCCCCACAAGCAGGCACCGAGCTCGAAGAACTGCACTCACCAGCCTTGATGTGGACATCCTGACTTCTAATTTTCCCTGAAGGATTTTCAGCTGTGCAATAATAAGTATTATCATGGATTAAGGTACTGAAGCTTGAAGGAGGGAAGGGGAAAATTTGGAGAGTGCCGTTGGGGTGGACGTGGCGGATCCCGGGGACATCGTAGATCTCCTCGCCCGTCGCTAGGTACCATCTGAGAGTCACAGGAGGGATGCCTGCAGCTGGGCAGGGCACCAGCGTCCCCGAGGTGCTCGCAAACACTACCTCTTGCAGAGATGCATTGACAAAGTAGAGGGTGGAGTGTAGGTCTTCACTGAAAACTGCAAGAAAAATACAAGAAGTGATCGGTAAGTGAGACTTGACTTCTGCACTTGCAGCTCTACCAGCCTGGCCTCAGAAGGTGATTCTGAGAAATAATCACAAGGTTCAAATAAAACAGAATAATTCAAAATTGTGCAAAATACTATGGGCAGAGAGGCTGGTACTGGGCCACAAGGCAGCACCCTAATCTCGTATTTTGTACAAACTGACAAGTTATCCTGAATCTTAACTTTTAATAGATGGCTCTTCATGGCCCCTGCCCTGTTCTGTCCCTATGGTACTGACCACTATTGAACTTTATAGTTTGTATTTTGTGTTCCTTTGTCTGTCTTCCATTTTAGCACATGAAGACAAGGTCCTGACTTGCTCACAATATTCCCCAGAGCACGGAGCCTAACTTCCAGTGGGCCCTCAATGAGGAGAAGCTGAGTGAATGAATGACTAGATCCAGTTGCTAGGATCAAATTGCTCTGGTTACTAAGTACCTGGAGAGCTATTTTTGAATAAAATTAGCCACAATTTTTAAAAAAAATTAAAATTGAAGGTCATGTGTAAAGCATCTTAAAAATCATTAACTGGTTGTCAGAAAATAGTGTAAATCAAGAATGCACTTTTTAGTAAAAATAGGTAGTAACAACAGAGGTGGAAAAGCACCACCCAATTCCACCAGCTTACAGTTTCTCTTTCAGTTTTTACATTTTCCTTTTTAGTCCACCTGCCTGTATACCTTATGTATATATTACACTAAGTTAAAATGCACTTACATGAAACACGCCTTTGTTATGGACTGCTACATTCTCTCAGCACTACATCGTATACGTAATTCCGTGTTTCTATACAGACTTCACAAGGAAATATAGTGGATGTGCATTTTATATCATTTTATGAACTATTTTCCTGATCTTTTATTTAATTTATTTCTGTTCTAACTCCTGCAAATAAAATGTCAGCAAACCTGTTCACACACATTTGGCTTTTGAATTCATTTACTGAGTGTTTATGTTGTACTCAATACAAATGCTTATGCAATGTCATGTATGTCAACAAATGAAACAACTTCAAATAACCCAATTAAAAAATGGAAATAAAATAAAATTAAATAAATAAAAATGGGCAAAGGAGCTGAACAGACATTTTTCAAAGGAAGAGATACAAATGGCCAACAGGTACTTGAAAAAATGCTCAACATCACTAGTCATCAGGGAAATGCAAATCAAAACCACATTGAGATATCATCTCACCCCAGTTAGACTGGCTATTATCAAAAACACTGAGAATAACAAATGTTAGTGAGGATGTGGAGAAAGGGGAACTCTTCTACACTATTGGTGGGACTGTGAATGAGCACAGCCATTATGAAAACAGTATGGATGTTGCCCAAACAACTACAGATAGATCTACCATAGGATCCAGCAATCCCACTGCCAGTTATATACCCAAAGGAATGGAAGTCATCAAGTCAAAGGGACACCAGCACTCCCTGTTCATCACGGCTCCATTTACAATAGCCAAGATATGGAACCAACCTAAATGTCCATCAATGGATGACTGGATTAGGAAAATGTGGTAAGTACACACCATGGAATACTACTCAGCCATAAAAAAGAATGAAATTCTGCCATTTGCAGCAACATGGATGAGCTTGGAGAAAATTATGTTAAGTGAAATAAGGCAGGCACAGAGGGAAAAAATACCACATTTCCTCACTAATAAGTGGGAGCTAAGAGAGAAAGAAGGAAGGAAAGAAAGACCACAGTGGTGCATTGGACTTGCAGGGGGAAAGAACAGACCTAAGGTTGCCAAGGCAGGGGGTGGGGGAGAAAAGAGAGGAGTGTTGGGGAGAGGTTGGATGGGAGACATGGGGAATAATTGCAGTTTGAGGTGGTGGGCATGCTGATAGCATTGAGCTGATCATGGCAACTTGGGCACAGGTGCTGATGGTCAGCTCTGTGCCCTGTGAATATGTATAATCAATAAAAATTAAAATAAGATTTAAAAAAGTAAACAAAAGATTTATAAACACCATCTGTGTTTATCTGCAACTTTCTAAAAGCAGATGCATATTTGCAAACAGAGAAAAGAAGCCCCTGATATTGGGAGTGAACTCACTGGTCAGAGATGAGAGTGACATTTACTGAGCACATATTCTGTGCCAAGCAAACTTATGAGACTCTAGGTATCATTTTATTCACTCTTATGAACAACAGCTCTGCTAGGTAAGCAAAGGCTCCACTTTGCAGAAGACGTGAAGATTCAGAGGGTTGTCACCTGACCAAGGACACAGGGCTAGGAGGTGGAAAAACTAGGATTCAGCCTTTCTGATGGCAATTTTTATGATTTATGTTCTCTCATCTTAGAAACAAGCATGGCACAATAGTCTCCCCTGCTTGGTTAGGAATCAGAGGCAGCTCTTTGCAGAGAGAGCTCCCGTTCTTCTTGATCTAGTCTTTCTCAGTGGTGGGGGATGGATGTGTTGTAAGGTCCTATAATAAGGTGGGGTGCTGCTAAGTCTCTGTGATAAAATACATGTGCCCATCAATTTGCATGTTGTTAATTTACATGATTTGGTAAGGAAGAGATGAAGAAAGTAACACTATTTACAAAGATGATTGGTCTCATTTTGGAATAACAAGATTTAACCTGCTCGCCCAGTGTGAGGGTGGGGATTTTCACATTCTACTAGTAGTATAGCTTCCAAGCATTGGAATAAAGCTGAGTGAATGGGGATGGCTCTACTTGCAGCCAGACATAAGGACACCTCTTGGCTGACATCTACCTTCTCTGCTGCCACCCAAAATGATACTGTGGGGCTCTCTGCAGCTTCCTTCTTTAGGGCCAATGCCTCCACCCCACAACAGCTGGGAATATCTTAGGCTGAGCTCTGCACTGAAACTCAGCTCCAGTCACAGGGAACTGACTTGTCTGAGGCCCACAGGGAACGATGGGTCAAAGGTAGATGCAAAGGCCTGGTCCCCTTGTGTTAATTCGGAATATCCTGGTTGAGACTTCTATGGCTACCACATTGCAGGCCAACTTCCCCCTCTGCCCTTCCTGCATTCTTCACTTCCTCACTGATGTACCTCCTGGGAAGACACCCCCACAAGCTTTCTGCATGCAGCCCTTCTTCTGAGCCTCTCTTTCCAGGGAACTCAATATAAGGCATCAACTAAGGCTGTGCTACTCATCCACTATGATCATGTGGTTCTGGTTATTTTTTTTTCCAATGTTAAGTGAAATAATTAAAAAGTGCGAACTAATATCCCATGTAAACCCCCTGATAGAGCACGAGCAATAAATAAAATACAAACAGACACCAAGATGAAAGAAAAACTTAAATCTGGATCATCACTGGTATGAGGAAATCTTTGTAAGCAATAATTCTTACATTGAATAAGGTAATGATGCAACTAAGACTCTCAGGCTATTATTTTCTAGGGACCCATTGAATATGGATAGTGACAATATGTAGTTTGTTTTATAAATCAACAATTTCATGTAAGAATCAAACATTTATATAAACACTTAATTTTTAGTTAAATTTTATATACTAAATGAGCCAGTGTGTACAAAGCTCACTAGCAGGTGCAGGTGCTTAATAAATGACAGTTGGTAAATCCACTGTCCCCATTTACTCCTTTCCTGTCTCAGGTTAATGTGACATGGCACAAGTCCACTGACATCTTGTTAACCTCTTAGAATGGTTTCTGGAATTTCTATTTGACAAAATTACTTCTGTTTTAAATAGATTGGAATTACCTCTGACTCTTTGGGAACAGAAAGGTCATGGTAGTTGAGAGAGAGAGAGGTGCAGATGAAAACCCCTAGTGGAGAACCTGTTATGGAGGGAAGCTCAGTGAACTATGCCCATTTCCACCATTAGAAGGAAAGTCAGCCTACTGGAGTGCAACCTGCTCCCCTGTGAGAGCTACACAGCGTAAATGTCCCCATAGTAGAAGGGGCCCTTGGAAAGACCCCCTTTTTCCTTGATTGGAAGAAGCACCAAAAGCTGTCTTCAATCTGTGCATTTCAAGCAGTGCATTGTACAACAATGGTTGAAATGACAATGTAGAAGGTTGTATACTTGAAGGCCAATACCTCCTTGAGGATATTGGCAGATGACATTTTCCTGAAAGGTCCACAGTCAGGGTGATATCCAAGGGTCATTCTGGCTGTTAGGCCATAGATAGCATGAATGGAAACTTTTCGGTTTCATTGGTGTCAGCCATTATGGAAAACTGTATGGAGGTTCCTAAAAAAAATTACAAATAGAACTACAATAAGATCCAGCAATCTCACTGCTGGGTACTTATCCAAAGGAAAGGAAATTAGCATACTGAAAAGATATCTGCACCCCCATGTTTATTGCAGCACTATTCACAATAGCCAAGATACAGAATCAATGTAAGTGTCCGTGGAGAGATGAATGGATAAAGAAACTGTAGTATATGTATATGATAGAATACTACTCAGCCATTAAAAAAGAATGAAATCCTGTCATTTGTAGCAACATGGATGAGCCTGGAAGACATTATGTTAAGTGAAATAAGTCAGGCACAGAAAGGTAAATACCTCATGTTCTCACTCATATGTGGGAGCTTAAAAAAAATAAGTCAAACTTTTAGAAGTAGAGAGTAGAATTGTAGTTACTAGAGGCTGGGAAGGGGAGGTTGGAGGAGGAACAGTGAGAGGTCGATTAATGGACACAAAATTACAGCTAAATAGGAAAAATAAGTTCTGGTGGTGTACAGTAGTGTTAGGCATCTAAAATTAACAATAATTTATTGTATGTCCTCAAATGGCAAGAAGAGAGGAGCCCAAATGTTCTATCACAAAGAAATGATAAATTTTGGTGATGATGAATTTGCTAATACCCTGATTTTATCATTACATATTGTATAAATGTATTGAAATATAACTATGTACCCATAAATATGTATAATCAATACATTTCAATTAAAAAATAAACACATTTCCTCAAAAATAGGACTTGAATTGTAATTTCAACAGTACAAATACGGTGGTCAATGACACAATCCCACAGGGTGTTGAGACCTGTGCTGCTTCATAACTATACTGGGGAACTTGCTCTGGTGTGCCTGTATGGAATGTAGACCTCTATTCAGGAAACCCATGAAGGTTAATGCCCAGCATCACAAAGGAGAGACGAGAGGGATTGTCCTCTCCCCTTTTACAAATATACCCCAGACTGTGCAGTGCACAACTGCATTCTTTACCTAATTCCAGTAAATATGTTGGAAAGTATGTTGGTGTGGGTGTGGAGGAGAAGCGTGATGAGACCCCCAGACTACCAAAGCTCAGAGAGAAAACTCCATTAGGAAGAACTGTTACAGAGTTATTAGAGTGTCATATGGTGGTGAAAAAATGGATACCGGGGAATGAGCTCACGCATTTCAGCACTCCTTCTTATTAAGCAACCGAAGGTTATGTAACCAGTCATTTAAACACCAGGCACTGTTCCAGGTTGCTCTAATAAAGGAAGAGTAGGCGCAGGAAGCAAGAGAGGGGTTTGTCTAATAACTAGATGGCTGTCAATGTTCCTTCCATTCCTTCGACTCTACCATTCTATGACATTTCATAAGTCACCGAAGTTTCACTCTCTACAGCCACATGGAATAGGTGACACCTTTTCATATCACCATATGACTTTCATTATATGGCTGCGTTTATTCTAGAAAGCCAAATCTTAGTGAATCCGTGTCCATGAGATTTAGCATCCTCCCGATAGCTTACTAGAAACATTCATCTTCTTTCTCTTGGTCTCCATCTGGCAGTGACCAAGAGTTTGCCCACCAGGGCCAGTGCTGACCGTGGATGTGCTGGGAAGCAGGGTGAATGTCATTTGTCAAAAGATGGCAGAGAAAAACACATCTTGTAAGCATGATAAATCTTACTCAAAGAAAAGAGAGGCAGGGGCATCTATCAAGTAGTAAGTGCTTTATAGTTTTCTCTCCCAACCATAACTAAAGTCGTTAGCAATGCTTCATAAGCCAGAATATGAAAATTATTGCTAAGAAATCACTTCAGAGGAAAAACACAGTTAATAGTTCAACATTGCAGTTTTCAACTCAAATAAAAACACTGATAGTAGCACTATAATTTCACATGTGAGCTTTCTAAGAAACTGACATTACCCCAAACATATTGTTAGAAATGAGGTAACTGTCACTCTTCGAGGCTAATTAATTCCACCCAGATTCTTTTTCGTTTTTTAATCTTTTGTCAATTTGATTGTGGATAATTTGAACTAAATAAAACTTGGTCATACTTGAATTAACCCCTTCTATCCTAAAATTAGCTCTGCTAAGAATAGCAAAATCTCTGAAAATGTGAGTGTGTGTAAGAAATATTGCTTAAATAAATGTATAGTTTCTTATTGAAAGCCACATTCCAAGAGCCAGCTTGTGAAATTATTTAAATGACTGCAGGAAAAATTAAAAACAAATGTTTAATCCTAGCAGTTAAAGACATAAGTGACCTATGGGGGATTACTGTCACTTCTCTCTACATGTTTTTAAGGCATTTAAAAAAGGACATCGGGATTGGAAAAGATGACATCGAATTGTCCCTGTTTGCGGATGACATGATCTTATTTATAGAAAAACCTAAAGATTCTACAAAAAAACCTCTTAAAATTGATAAACAATTTCAGTAAAGTTGCAGGATACAAAATGAACACACAAAAATCAGTAATGTTTTTATACTCCAGCAACTAACTAGCATAAAAGAAAATCAAGAAAGCAGGCCCATTTACAATAGTCACCAAAAAAGAACAAAATATTTAGGAATCAATTTAACCGAGGAGGTGAAAGATCTTTATAAGGAGAACTACAAATCACTGTTAAAAGAAATTCAAGAGGACACAAAAAGATGGAAAGACCTTCCATGATCGTGAATTGGAAGAATTAACATTGTGAAAATGTTCATACTACCCAAAGTGATTGACAGGTTCAATGCAATCCGCGTCAAAATACCAACGACATTCTTCACAGAAATAGAAAAAACAATCCTAATATTCACACAGAACAACAAAAAACCTTGAATAGTCAAAACAACCCTGAGCAATAAATAAATAAATAAATAAAGCCAGAGGCATAACACTACCTGACTCCAAATTATACTACAAAGCTATAGTAACCAAAACAGCATGATACTAGCAAAACACAGACACTGGGACCAATGGAATAGAATAGAGAACCCAGAAATCAACCCCCAAACTTACAGCTAACTGATCTTCAATAAAGTCTCCAAGAACATACACTGGGGAAAAGACAGCCAATAAACGGTGCTGGGAAACCTGGACATCCATATGCAGAAGAATGAATCTAGATCTGTACCTCTTGCCATATATCAAAATCAACACAAAATAGATTAAAGGCTGAAATGAAAATATAAGACCTGAAATGATAAAACTCCTAAAAGAAAATATAAGGGAAACACTTCAGGAAGTAGGACTGGGCAAAGACTTTATGAATATGACCCCCAAAGCATAGGCAACAAAAGGAAAAAGAAAATGGGATTACATCAAACTAAAAAGCTTCTGCACAGCAAAAGAAACAGTTAACAGAGTAAAAAGACAGCCTATAGAATGGAAGAAAGTATTTTCAAACTATGCATCAGACAAAGGATTAATATCCAGAATACAGAAGAAACTCAAAAAACAAGTAATCTGATTTAAAAACAGGCAAAGAAGCTCACTAGGCATTTCTCAAAGCAAAATGTACAAATGGCAAACAGACGTGAAAAAATACTCAACATCACTCAGCACTGGGGAAATGCAAATGAAAGCCACATTGAGATATCACTTCACCCCAGTAAGACGGGCTATTATCAAAAAGACAGAATAACAAATGCTGGTGAGGATGAGGAGAAAGGGGAACCCTCCTACACTGTTGGTGGGACTGTAAGTTGGTGCAGCCATTATGGAAAATGGTATGGAGGTTCCTCAAACAACCACAGAGGGATCTAACATACAATTCAGCAATCCCATGGCTGGGTATAAACCCAAAGGAATGGAATTCATCATGCCAAAGGGATACCTGCACTCCCATGTTCATTGCAGCTCTGTTTACAATAGTCAAGAGTTGAAAATTACCTAAATGTCCATCGTTTCATGACTGGATAAGGAAAATGTGGTATATATACATGATGGAATACTACTCAGCCACCTAAAAGAATGAAATTCTGGCATTTGCAGCAACATGGATGAACTTAGAGAAAATCATGTTAAGTGAAATAAAGTAGGCACAGAAAGAGAAATACTGCATGTTCTCACAAGTGGGAGCTAAAAAATAAACAAATAAATAAAAAAGAAAGAAAGAAAGATATAACAATCAAAGTGATATGTTGAACTTTCATAAGGAGAGACAGAACTGAGGTTAGCAGAGGTGGGTAAGGGGCACGGAGTGGAGGGTAAGGGAGGAATTGGTAAAGGGATATGAAAAATGAGTACATTGTATAATGTTGAACTTTGAAGCATTTCTTAAAAAAAAACACACAAAGACACACATCCTGATCTTGAATGTTATAAACACAAAGAAATGATTAATTCTTAGGTGATAGATATACTAACTATTCTGATAGGATCATTATACAATATATGCAATGTATTGAAATGACAAACTGTACCCCATAAAAATGTATAATGAAAAAAGATAAATAAAAATCAGGACATTTTGCAATATAATAATTTTTAAAAAGGCATTTCACATCATTTTTTCTACTTCACACCACTGAGTTCAATAATGTAACATCAACTCATTCTCCAAGATACACATCATATGGCGACATGCAAAAGAAAACCCAAACTGTATTCTACCAGCTTCTGTTTCTTCCATCTCAGGAACAATCCATCTGTCTGAATAATAGTACTCATTTTACAGAGTGCCTCAAGCTCTTTAAATACACTAACATTTGCTCCCTTTAGTAAGGGAACAGGCAATCTTTATGTGAATTATATGTCTGTGCAAAAGTTCCTTGAACATAATTGCAGTTTAATAACAGAAAGCTAAACAAAACATTTTCTTGTGAAATTCAGGGTATAAAATCCTGAGGTACCAACACTAAGGAAGCTAAAGGGAGGGGCTTTGGAGGAGTGTTCCTTCAGTTGCAGACTTCTCAGTATTTTATATCATTATAGAAGATGGTATAACCAAGGTTCCAGTGACAAACATAAAGAACTTTACACTAAAAAGCAAAATAATCAATAATTTAGCTTTACTTAAAATTCCAGTATGGCAGGGTGAAAAGAAGAGATGTGGTGGAAATCTTACGGTAAGCAGTGACATGGTCATTCATTTATGTAACATTTATTAAGCACCTACTATGTACCAGGCTTTGTGTAAGGTCTCCTTAATGTAAATTTGAATGAGTCTGGGTACTGCTCTTAAGGAAATTTTAGTCTAGAAGGTGCTATGGTCATATAAAGAGATCAATTAAAATCCTATCCACTGAGTGTTTTGACAGAATTATTCACTAAATGCTACAAGAGCATAAGTGATAGAGACACTAGCTCAACCTAGGACAAATGGGAAAAGCTTTCCTGAAAAGGAAGGAATAGTACTTTCTAGACAGAAGGCATAAAAAATATTAGAACACCACATTGTCATAATCAGGAGGGAAGTGAAAAGGTACTGAATAATAGGAACTTCAGTGCACAGCTGAAAATGACATACAATTTTGGAGAGGGAGCTTCAGTTTCTCTATATTAATTAATTCTGTAAATACTTATTCAGCACCTATGAATTACCTGGCACTGTGCCAAGACTTGGGAACATGCTAACAACCAAGGATTGGAGGGTTGCAGACTTCCAGAAGCTTACATTTTAAGTACCGTACTATAAAGTCTAGATTATACAGTGTCAGATGGCAAGCTAAAAACCATGTGCTTTATCCTGCAGGCAATCAATGGTCCCACTCCTAGGCACACACCCAAGAGAAATAAAAACATGTCTATGCAAAAACGTATATGCAAGTGTTTAAAGCAGCTTTATTTATAATAGCCAAATGTTGAAACAATCATGTGTTCATCAGCTGAAGAATAGATAAGCAAAATGTGGTTTGTCCATACAATGGGATATTACTCAGCAATAAAAAAGGAATGAAGTACGGACACGTGCCACAATGTGGATGTCCCTTGATAAAATTATGCTAAGTAAAAAAAGCCAGCCACAGAAGACCACATATTATATGATTACATCCATGTGAATGTCCAGAACAGGAGAATCTGTAGAGACAGAAAGTAGATTAGAGGTTTACCTACAGCTGGGGGGAGGGGGGGTCAGGGGGGTGAGTTAGGAGGATGATGGCTAAATGGTACAGGGTTTCTTCTTTGAGGTGATGAAATTGTTCTAAAATTGGTTGTGATGAAGATTGCACATATCTGGGAATATATTTAAAACCAGTAAATTGTATGTGTTAAATGTGATCATTTCATGATATGCAAACTATATCTCAATAAAGCTGCTGTAGAGGGTCATTGAAAGTTTTGACACAGAATAATCAATTTCCTAGATTGAAGTTTTAGAAAGTAAATAGTGGTTAGACATGGAGACAAAACAGAGTTAGGAAATCTAATTAGGCTGTCCTGGTAGTAGACCAGGCCACCTGGGCACTGGTGGTGTGAAGGGACAGGGAAAGTTGTGTTCGTATTGATATGTCTGATGTGATCCCTTCAGAGCTTGTGGGAAGGATGAGAGGGAAGGAAAGGAAAAAGTCATGATGCAAATTTAATAGCTGGTTTGCCTGGTTGCATAGTTACACCATTAACAAAGAGGAGGGACAGGGCAGTGCTGAGGGCAGAGAAAACAAGAATGTCAGTTTCACTAAGGTTAAGGGGGCACCACCTATGGGCCATTGGCTATTCCCACTCAAGTTCGAAATAGCAGTCCAAGACTCCAGAGAGAAATTCCACAGTCAGGGAAACTGAAGCCCATCATTGGGTGAGATATCCCAAGAGAAGTGTGAAGAACAAAAGGTGACAAAAACCAAAGGTGAATCCTCAGGCATAGGTAATTTATTAGGTGAGAAAAGGATATTTGACAATGGATTTGTACCCCCAATGCATAATACACATTAAGAGAAAAAGACAATCCATTAAAAATTGACAAAAGATTTAGACAGTTGCTTCACAAAGGCTAATATGTAAATAGCCAGTAAACACATGAAAAAGCACGCCAATGCCAATGGTCAACAGGGAAATGTAAATTAAAAGTACAGTGAGCTACAGTACACACCAGTCAGAACAACTGAGAAGAAAAAGACAAGATATGCTGTGTCTCAAGAATGTGAAGCAACAGGACCCTCATAAACTGCAGATGGGAATATAAACCCATAAAATGTGTGGAAAACTTTCAGCATTTACTAAATCAGAACATACGCATACCCTAGGATTCAAAAATTCAACTCCTAGGTATATATACAACAGAAGCCCTTGTATATGTTCACCAAAAAAATACACACTGGAATATCTATAAGAGCAACTATTTGTAAGTCACAAACTGAAATACTAAATATTGATATTTAATTTACTACTGATCAATATAATTAAATAATTAAATATTGATCAGTGGTAAATTGACAAATACACTGTAATTTATTGGCACATTTAATTGCTATCTAGCAATAGGAATGAACAATCTACAATTACAAACAAAAATATTATGCATCACACAACCATAATGTTGAAGGAAAGCAAAGACCCCAAAAGAGCCCATGCTTTATTACATTTTTATCCACGTAAAAACAAAAATAGGAAATAATAATCTAAGATGTTAAGAGTCAGAATAATGGTTGCCTGTGTGTGGTGTGGGGGGCGGGGTAGGGTTAGGTATGGAGAATGGAAAGGGGCATGAGAGAAATCAGGCTGCTGGCTATGTTCCGCTTCTTGATCTTGGTGCTGAATACACTGGAGTGTTCAGCTGATAAAAATTTCATTGAGCTGTACACTGTGATATGCACACAGTGATCCGCATGTATTTTATATTTCAATTAAAAAGTTGAAAGAGATTAAAGAAATGGGGGGAAATCAAGGAGATAAAGAGCAAATTATGAGATCAGTAGCCCAAACTGAAGAGAACAATGCCTTTCAAACAAAAGTACATCATTTGGCGAAGTCAACCAACAGTTTCTGACAGTGTCAATTGCTTTAGAGAGTTCATAAAACAAGATAACTGAAACAGGCCATCAAATTTGCAAATTTGGTACCTTCGTTTTGAATGGGAATGCCATTTGGGTCCAAAATACTTTTACTGATTTTATAGGAATATATGAGTAGATATGCTTACTAAAATGAACTGCTTCTCTAAAGGTCTTCCAAAATGAAAGGAAATGTAACTTAGCTTTAGGTAAATACATCTAGGAAGCATAACCTTTAGATGATCTAAGACTCCAAAATGTTTTTATATTTGAGTAAATGCTTAGAAATGCAGTGACATCTGGATCAGATTATCTGAAATCAGATAAAAGATGGTCTCAAAACGACTTAGCATTCCAAGCTACTATAAAATAATTCCAAGTCAGTTTATAAGAATATGCTCATATGTTATAGCAACTGTGCATTTAACTCTAATATATTTTACTCATTCTACCTAGTTCCTAGCACTGAAGCAGTGGTGCAACTATCCTTAGGAAATAAGAATTGGAAAAAATTTCACAATGACATAGAACTTAGAAATATGAAATTCTGTCTCAGACCATAATAAGATAACAACAACAATAAACGAAACAAAACAAAAGAAACAGAAACTATTTACCTTTCTGCCTTAAACAACTAAACATTCAGGCAATACAGAACAGTAAACCATGAAAGAAGGAAACAAACATTGTGGTCCCTATAAGTGTCCCAGCTTACCTCCTGAGACAGTTTCCAAGATATTCCAAAAGGGGGAAACTTAAACATAACTCAGTGGAAATGCTGAGTTAAGGAGACAGAATGTGAGACTTGAAGGGGCTAAGGCTGCTATAATTTATAAAGCAGAAAGTAGGAAGCTGCATAGAGAGGAAGCTTCAGAGATCTGAAGAAGGTTCCCTTTGATGAGTCCATATCTATGTACTGATATTTGAATGCACATGAGGAAACTAGCAATAAAATCCCTTAAGCTCGCAAGGGGGAGGGAATAGTTCATGTTCAAGCCAGCCAGAGTAGAAAGAAATCCTAGAAGATGGAGCATCAGATAGTGTACTCAGAAAAGTATCACTATAGCAGTGGGGGCGAAATTAATCATAACAAAGCTTAAAAGTGGTCCTAGAAGGGATCAAATTGATTCTAAGTAACTTTACTGCACAACAAACACTGGCTAATAGAAAACAACAAAAGTCGACAACCAATAATGTGAAATTTACAATGTCTGCCATCCAATAAAAGATTGGACACAAACAGGAAAATATGACCTATTATCAGAGGTAAACTCATTTGATGGAAGCAGACACAAAAATGAGAGATGATAGAATTAGCAGGCATGGACATTAAAATAGATATTATAAATATTCTCTAATACATTCAAGACGGTAGAGAAAAGGAGAACATGTTGATGAAAGAAATGAAGAGTATAATAATAGCTGAATTGGAACTTCTAGAGATTAAATATATAGTATATGAAATGCAAATCAGACAAATGGGATTAACAGCAGATTAGGCCCTGCAGAAAAGACTCTTAATAAACCAGAAGATAGAGCAATAGAAACTTCACAAATTGGAAAACAAATTATAAAAAAGGCTTAAAAACAATAAACACAAAACTCATGAGATGTGGGACAATATCATTTGGTTTAATATACATATAATTGGAGCTCCAGAAGGAAGATAAGGTACAGAAAAAAAAATTGAATCAGCAATATTCAAAATTTTCAAAATTTAATTAACACTGTCACCAATATCCAATAAATTCAACAAACACCAACCAGAAGAAACACGTAGAAAACCACAAATGACACACCATAATTAAATTGATGAAATCCAGCAATAGTTAAAAAAATCTAAAAGCCATATTAAAAAATTTTAAAAATAAACAATTCATATAGAGAAATAAAGATAACAGTAAACTTCTCATCAGAAACAATGCAAGTCAGAAGACAATGGAGAGAGAAATTTAAAGCATTATTTTTGAAAAAGGAAAGTAAAGAAAGCACCATCCTAAAATCTTATATGGAGGAAAATATTTTCATAAATGAAGACAAAATAATGACTTTTCAGGCATTCAAAAGCTAAGAGAATTCATTGTCAGTAGATAAGCATATAAAAAATATTAAAGGAGGCCTTTCAAGTGGAAAGAGAATGATAGGAAATGGAGATCTGTGATGTCATTAAAAAAAAAAAGATAAAGAGTGCCCAAAGTGGTAAATATGTGGGTAAATATTAAAAAAAAAATATATATATATATATATATTTCCTCATTTAAAAAAATTATCAAAACACAAATTACTGTTTAAAGTAAAATAATAATAATTTATTGTGGGGTTTATATCATATCAAAGAGATAAAATGAATAACAATATTAGCACAAATATAGGAGAGCAGAGGGAAGTAAAAATCTACTGCTGTAAGTTTCTTCTTCTATAAATTAAGTGGTATAATACTATTTGAAAATAGGCAACAGTACTCTCTATATTGTAAACCTAAAGCAACCACTTCAAAACAAAACAAAAAGAAAAACAAAAACAAAACTTAGATGTTAAGCCCTTAGTTTAGATAAAATTGATCACTTAAAAAAAATACTCCGTTAATCCAAAAGAAGGCAAAAAGAAGGAATAGATGGAAGAAATAAAGAGCAATTAGCAAGATGGTGTAATTTAAATCTAACCAAATTGATGATCACATTAAATATAAATGGCCTAAACATTCCAATTTCAAAGGCAGAAATTGTCTCATTGAATAAAAAGTCAAGACCTATCTACAGTAATGTGTCACTTTACAATAGAAATACTTATGAGAAATGCATCATTAGGTGATTTTATTGTTTTACAAACATCACAGAGTGCAGTTACACAAACCTAGATGGTACAGCCCACTACACACCTAAGCTATACAGTATAGCCAGTGTCTTATCTGCAGTCAGTCATTGACCGAAACATTGTTTTGCAGCACATGATTGTATATGTTATTGGGAGAAAGCCATTGTAAACATAAAGAAACCAGTAGATTAAAAGTAAAAGAATAGAAAAATATATTAAGATAACACTAATCAAAAGAAATCTGGAGTAATTATATTAATATCAAAGTAGATTTCAGAATAAGGACTACCACTAGGGATAAGTGGTCATTCCCTAATGATACAGTGGTCAATTCATAAAATGACATAACAATCCTAAATGTCTATGTGCCTAATTCTCTTTTGAGCTTCAAAGTAAATGAAGCAAATTGGCTAGAATTACAGTGAGAAACACCAAATCCAAAAGAAAATTGACAGCTGGGTCTCTTCCTAACCGCCATTCTGGTGATATAGCAATGCTTTTTGTTTAAAAAATTTTTTTAAAAAAGGAAAAACACTTAAATTTTTGTTGTTGTTGTTGAGATTTAGACTTTCTTGCATGTTAGTGTCATAAATTGTGCATAGAAAAATATCCGATCAAATTCATGCCTTTCATTTACTGGGTTCTAGCCACACTATTCAGCCAGTGCCTTCAGTCCCCAAGCCCCTTTCCAACTCAGAGCCTGCACAGATACTGGACCCTTTGCTAGAATACTTCACCATCCTTTGCCCAATCAGCTCCTACTCATTCTTTGAATCTCAGCTTAAACATAAATTTCTTACAAATTTATTTCTGGTCTTGTACCTCACAGCTCCCTGTGTCACTCATTCATAGCTGTGTGCCCAGCACTATATCGGGAAGAGAGGCACTGCTTACGATATGATGCAACCTTACTCCTGTACCTAGTGCACTGACTAGTACATAATACTAGCGCTCGAATTTTTATTGAATGAAAAAACAATGTTTGAAAGAAAAATGTGGTTTTCATACTATGTGCAAATAAAAAGATTCCTTTTAAGAAATAATTCTTGATCTGTATTTTATATATATCACCTATTATAATCTGAAATCCATTGTATAGATGTCAAGGGACCACAAGGATGAGTGTCTGAAAAATAAGAATTTCTGAGATATTATAGGAACATATTTCTGAGATTTTAGCTACTCTGAGATTTTAGCTAATTCTTTTTATCCAATATTTGTACTGATTTTGCAACAAGGGGTAAAAAAACTCATTTTTTTCCTATGTGTTTTACAAAGCTCTGGAGAATAAAAGTTTTTTAAAAAGTTAGTGCTTTACCTGGCAAATGTCTAAGTATTGTTTGCAATACCCTCCTAGAGAATTGTTTTCATATGTGTATAGGGAATTCGTTTTAGAGATAAAAGTCTCCCAGTCCCTTTGGATGGATGAAAGTCACTGTCATTAACATTGCTGGGGGTTAAGTGTACATTTTCTGAGAAGAATACTGATTCTGTGATGAACGACATGCATGTGGTCTGCTACGCTCCAGCATTTACATTTTAAGTGCAAAGATTTCAAAAGGCATGAAAGTGGCTAGCAATTTGGAAGAAGCAGAAGACACAGTGGGAATTACGATCACAAGCAGTAGTGCACCTGAATAAACCAAAATGATGTAAATGACTCCTTAGGTTTCAGAAGCATAACATTTGGGAATAAAAATAGAACAAATTAATTAAGAAAGAGGGATGAGTGCAGATTATGTAAGGAGTTATAAATGAAGAAAATCAGCAAAATAAGAGAGTGGGAAATAAAGCTAACATCATAATAATGTCAACAGAATTGCTTCCTGCAGATTAAAAGGCAACAGCTGGGAGAGAGAAAAAAATTACAAAAAGAGAACGCTCAAAACCACAACAGTATGAAATAGCAAGAGGCAAAACAGCAAAGCCACAATAAAATAAGCCTATCACAGGGAGGGGAGGATGAAGTTAAGGATACCAGATGAATCACCTGTCCTGTGATTAAAGAAGAACATGAATTATAACCAGAGGCTGCAATGGTATCTCAAACTAAAAATGTAAAATCCAAGTCCAGTAATTAAACTTTTCACTCCAGTGTTAAGTGAGTGCACTGAAGCAGAGTAATAAAAAGACACACATTCTTCTCAGGTGACCTCACTGGCCGAGATAGTGCTGAGGATCAGTTTTGTTTTGTTTTGTTTTCCCCTAGAATGTTCCTATGCTTGGGGCACTCCACTTTCCATTTTGCTCTGGCATAAGGATTTACTTTACTTTGGGTTTCAGAAACAAAAGGAATGACCATTCCCATAATTGCAAATATGCCCTAAGTCATAAGTGACAACATCTTTTGAATTCGAAAGACTCGTGAGGAATGACTCTAGTCTAACCTGGTTTCTCCAATTCACCAGCCTTTCCAGGGCTTAGCCTGAAGTAGAGACCTGCTCACTGGCTTCCTCTTGAGTGACTTCCTTTAGCTTTCTCCAGTATGCTAAGCCACGGTCCATTCACCATCACCACTGGCATGTCAGGCTGTCAACATCTCACCTCTCTTCCTCTTTGTGCTCAGAGATGTGTGGCAAATTCCTTTCTAATCATTTTAATGAAGTTTCAACAGCAGGATGGGGGGTGTGGTGACAAAGCATAGCTGTTCAGTTGCCTTGTCTTACCAGCAATGCCTACTGTCTCCAAAGTAGGGATGGGAAAAACCTGTGTCTTGGTTGCAGGTATGAGACACTCCCCTATCTTCCTGCAGAACTGTGGGGAACACTGCACAAAACTCACCCAACTTCAGCATCACCTGTACTTTCATACCACCTGATCCATTTCCATATTTTTGCCCTCGCTTCACCAAGACATTGCTCACTTATGTGACTTAATATATCACTAAAACATTGTGCCTTGGATGCAACAAAGAAGACCTTATGGTCTTTGCGCACCACCTGCTTACACAGTACTGAGTAAGCAGTGAACGCTGCTTAATGGCAAGGAACACTTAAATGTAACTGACGTCAGGCCTCTGTTGAGGTAGAAAGGGCATTAATTTGGGAGAAAAGGTGCCATCGTTCTTGGGGTTCCCTGAGGTTGGAACCTGATGTTGGGTTGTGATCCAGGATGGGCGGAGGCCCAGGGCCTGCCCTTGCACCTCTCTGGGCCCCAATGTACCCATTTATAAAGAAAGGCATGGGACTGACCCAGAATTCACCCAAAATATCGAGCAAGTAAACAAAGCCATTTTTAGACAATGCAGCGTCAAAATATTTACCTCTCATGTAGCCTTATTCTAAAACCTACTAGAAAATGAGTGAAAAGTCAGCAAATCAAGAAAGAGAAATACACGACACAGAAGCTCCAATACAGGTGAAAAGCAAAAAGAAGTTCCAGAAGGACCATAAGAAATACCAAGGTAACAAATGTATGGCAAGATCCAGGCCAGACCTGAGCCAAAGGAAGCCTCCTGGAGGGGCGTTCCCAAGAAAAAAATAAACAGTCAAAGACCCTAATGTGTCTGAATGTATTAAGAGGAGTATTTAGTCCTGTTGGAGACTTTGGGGGATAAATTAGTAGCACATGCAGTGAAAACTAAGTAAACAAAGTAAGTGGTTATTAATCCTAGGGAAAACACAAAGTTATAATAGAAAGGAAAAGTGTTCATAATATATTATGTGTCTCAGCTGCAGCTGATATTTACATAGCCATAATAATGTAAAACCCTAAATATTGATTTAACCCAAAATAGTAGTATCATTATATGGTAAAAACAGGAGAAGATAAGAGAGGGAGAACATTCAAAGTCCATAAAATTAAATTAAATCCATATCTAAACCTGAAAGATTAAGTATTTCAGTGTAAACAGACAATTTAAAAATACAGATACGAATACTAGAAGAAACAGGTTTAAAAAGAAAATAAATCACTCACAGAAAGCACAAGTCTATAGGTGAATGTATTTCTAGAGTGTCTGTTTCATTCTAGGCATGCTCAGAAGCAACCCTCACTGACCCTGGCGTAGAACAATGCCTCCACCTGCGCCGACCACGGTGTGTCGGATGCTCATCCTACATCAGTCCACATGGAGCCCAATGATACCCCACAAGTGCGTGATATAGAAATCCCATCTATGGAAGCTGATCTGGGAGTGTCAAACGCTTAAGACTTTTAAAACAATAATTTATTATACGTATATGTGCGGTACAAAGTTGAATTTCAGTAGTTGTGTACAATGTGTCATGGTCAGATCAGGATAGTTAGCTTATTCATCATTACAATACATAATCACTCTTTATGTCTGCTAACCATTTTCTCATCAGACACTTAAGACTTAAAACCTATTGGTTGGGACCCTGGTGGATTGTTGCCCTAATTGTCTGCTCCACTTGGTTACACCCCTATTCTGGGATCTAGCATTCTTATAATATCACATTCAAGGAGATTTTTAGCTTCCTGCTCTTGAATGTGATTCTTTTTCACATTTGTTAGTATTTCAGAAAGAGATAAATTAGAATCACCCAAGGCACATACAAAATATTCTATCCATATAACACTAGATTTTTAATAAGAGTTTAAGGCCATTCAATTTTTAGTTGCTAAAACCAAACATTTGGGGTCTTCCTTGATGCCCCTGCTTTCCTCATATCTTTCATTCACCACATTGGGAAGTCCATTAGCTGCACCTTCAAAATATACCCAGAATCTGCTGCCCGCCATCTCCTCTGCCACTTCCCTGGTCCAAGCCATCATTAGCTCTCCCCTGGATTGCCATGATGGTGCCCAGTGGGTCTCCCCCCTCTACCCACAAACTTGTCCCCTACCACAAACTCTAATCCATCAGCCAGAGTGACGCAGTGACAACAGGTCAGGTCACCTCTCACCTCTGCTCCAGGCCTTCCAGAGCACTAGTCCCCAAATAGCAAAGCCAGACCCAC
This sequence comes from Cynocephalus volans, assembly GCF_027409185.1. NCBI lineage: Eukaryota > Metazoa > Chordata > Mammalia > Dermoptera > Cynocephalidae > Cynocephalus > Cynocephalus volans. The sequence continues at coordinate 187,329,294 of NC_084460.1, forward strand.
CAGGTGCTCTGTCCTCACTGTCCGTCTTCTGACATTACCATCTGCTTCCCCATTTGCTGATTCTACTCCAGCCACCCTGGCTGCCTTGCTGCCCCTAGGCCACCCAGCAGGCTCCCACCTCTGGGTGGCCGTCCACGCTCTGCCTCTACCCGTGATGCTCTTCCCACAGGAACACCTGGCTGGTCCCCCTACCTCTTCAAGTCCCCGCTGAGCCACCCCTGCCTCAGCAAGGCCTGCCAGCACTCCTGCCCACCCACACCTGTTTCCCACCTGGCACCAGGGCCTTTGCGTGCACTGAACCTCCTCCTTGTTCGTTACAGTTGTTTGCACTGCCTGGCTCTAAACCCACCCTAAATTTTTAGTTCCTCAGAGCAGATACTTTGGTTGGTTTTATTCCCTGATGTATCCCTACAACAATTTCTAACATGTAGCAGAATCTCAGTAAATACAGCTAGAATACACGACTGTTGGAACTAAATTCAACTAAGTATAAATAAATAAACCTCAGTGGCAGATAATATTTTAAAATTAATCCTTCACTGTAAATGATTCATAACGCCCCTTATGCATTTATAGAGCACCTCAGCCCTTCCTGAGCATTTCTACCCACTATTGTCTCATTTAATCACCCAAGTGTTTATTGTTACCAGTTATCCTGGGTGAGAAGTCAGAGCCCAGAGAAATTAAGGAATTAGTTATCTAAATCCCACATTGTGGGGCCCATGCAGCACAAGGGTGAGAGACAGTCCCCTTCGCTTCATGGTGGTGCATCTACATATGACAATGTTTTCATTTCTGCTTACATGGTTTGCAAGTCCCATTTCTAGAAAGTATCACAAAGTGCATTAGTAAACTTTAAATTTAGTTTAAGTTGTTACTACAACTTTTGGTTTTGTTATGATTGAACAGCTAACATGTATGGACTGTGTCTTATGGGCCAGGACTATGCTAAGTACGCTACCTACAAAACCTCATTTTAATCTTCAAAACACACAAGCCAGGCAGCTGTACTGCTATTTTATATTAAAGATGAGAAACCACATGAACTTTGAACTCTGTTGTGAGGAACAGAGCTGGGATTTGGTCCTAGGTAGTCATCTAAGCAGCAACTGTGTTTGAGCTCAGACCCCTTAGAGAATCATAAGAAAGTCCCGGGCCCTCTCCTCTGAAAAAAGAGCAAAGGCACACACAGTTCTGTGTCCAGTTCCTTAAAGGTCAAAATGTCCACGTTAAACACTCTTGATCTAAACATTGCTTCAGAAAAATAATTTAAGATTGTCCTAATAAGATGAGCTTGGCTAGGTACAGTGTGTATTTATTGGAGCTCATTCCCAAGCCTTTTAAACTGAGTCTTGTTTATTTTATAATCTCTTACTTTTAGGTAGATTGAGGCTCAGTGATGATTTCCTTAAATTAGAGCTGCACGAAAACAAAACAAAATACAACAAACTCTGCCAATAAAATGTCTCTGGTTATAGCATTTATTTCTTTTTTCTTTCTCTCTCTCTCTCTCTTTCTTTCTTAGAAAATACTAATTATCTACTTTCGTGTACTTCTTCCCTGAATTAAAACTGTGATCATGGATTGAAACGACCAAACCAGAAAACACGACTTTGAGAGTGGTTTCTTCTAAAGACATCCTCTAGGCCTGAATCCTTGGTGAAAATGTAGCACGTTTAAAATACATTGTGGCATTACTGGTAATTTATAACTGCACTAGGTTTTCCCCTTGAGGGACCAAATCTCAGTTGGCATTCATTAATTTTGACAGTTTGCCTGTCACACTAGAATGGATTCGCTGAGTCACAAAAACTTCTGTAAAAAGAGAATATTCACATTCTTCTTGCCATTAAGTATTCATAACAGAATGGAGTTCAAACATTTTCAAGGCAACTAGACACACCATTAATAACACCAGAACCTATGAAATGCGGCCTGAGCAGGAACCCCACAGCCACTCAGGTCCCTTTTCTGATATACCTGATACACACCAACCAGCTGTGTAATGGGCCGAAGCAGCCCGGGGACACGGAGGAAGGTCATGAAATAGAGTCCACTATCCCACATTGGAAATTTGACTTGATTTGAACTCGACACTTCTTTTAATTCTATTTTTTCATGAACTTTCGGGAGTACCCTCATATTTAGGAATGGATCAAAATCAACCTTATAGAAATTATGAAGTAACACAAAATTAGACTAGTACTAATCTCTTATTTAGTATTTTTATTCACTTAAACACTGATATCATAGCGATAGAAACAAGAGTGAGAATAATATTTACAGAAGTAACGTTCACTAAATACCGGGGCAGACACTGTTCATGATTTCATGCAATACCCTATTGGCCCCATGAGGCAGGTGCAATCGTTACCCTCATTTCACAGAAGAGAAAGCTGAGGCTGCATGCTGACACAATAGCTCGCAGGGGTGGAGGGTGTATTAGTCTGCTAGGGCTGCTGCAACAAAACACCACAGACTTGGGTGGCTTCAACAACAGAAATGTATTTGCTCACAGTTCTGGAGGCTGGAAGTTCAAGGTCAAGTTGGATCAGGGCTGATTTCTCCCGAGGCCTCTCTCCTTGGCTTGCAGACAGCATCTTCACCCTGTGTCCTCACACGGTCATCCCTCTGTGTGTGTCCTAATCTCCTCTTCTTATGAGGACACCAGACTGAATTAGGGCCCACCTTAATGGCCTCATTTTAACCTAATTACATTTTTAAAGGCCCTTTCTCCACATACAGTCACATTCTGAGGTGCTGGGGGTTAGAACTTCAACATATAAGTTTTGGGGAGCACAATTCAGTTTGTAACAGAGGAAAACAAGGGTGGTAGAGGAAACAGAAGGACAATTTCAGGCAATAGCGAGAGAAGAATTCTGAAGATTCTGCAACGACTGCCATGGCAGGAGGACTAAATGTGTCACACAGGTCTAGGCCCCTCAAGAAAGAAGTCAAAGGGAGGCAGATGTAAGGTAGAACATTCTAGCAACTAGAACTTCCCAACCTTGAGGCCATTGTTGGAATGTTTCAGAGGGGAATGATGTATTGGTGACGCAAGGGCCTTGAAGGTTGATTCGACAATACCTAGGTTCTTACGCTTTCCTATTAAGAAGCATAAAATAATTAAGGGGGTGCATATGTCTCTTTCTAAGAATAGATACGTTGATTCTGTAACTTCATCTCCTCAGAGGCTCCTTTTCTGACAGATGTGTACAGAGTCCTGTAATTAATTACATGTTAGTTCTAATTCCTAAAATAGCTTATTGAGACAAATTCACGTGAACACGCTTTGCAACATAAGTTACCTTTTACCCTAAACTAGTCCTAATTGGCTACATCTATCATAAAACTGGAAGATGATAGCCTGAATCCAAGACAAAAGCACAATGATGAATCATAAGTGCTTTTTTAAAGGAATCAAAATGTGAAGAAGGCAATGCATGTGACTATTTTCACTGTTTAATGACACTTTGTGCTGGCCCTGGGCATGGAGCCAGCACCACAGACATGACTCTCACTTGCTATTCTTCCCACTGTCTGAGAGTCTTTGCTTTTTTGTGCTGGGTGAGATCTATAAGATTGGCAGGTCGGACAAACGTACACAATGATTTGACGGAATTACAGTGACAGCGAAATATTAATGTGGGAAAATATTCACATCCACTTTTTCTTCCAATGTTGGTATATGAGAAACATCCTCTAAAATTGATACCTTTCTGCCACGTACACAAGAGGCCCAAGCTACGTCAAGGACTGTGCCAGGCCCAGGGAGGGGACAGCCATGCACGTGGGCACTGAGGAACACAACACCAGGTAGCTGCTGCCTTCATAAGTAACCCTCGTGTGACAGTACTTACCAGAAGGGAGGGTGGAGGAAACGGGAGGGGAGGACGTGCAAACAGGGGCAGGGGAGGGAGGGTTCTGACGACTGGGATTAGGAGTGGCGTGGAGGAGGATGCTGCCTGCACTTTGCTCTGTAGTTTCGATTCCCTACTCTAAGACTTTCCTTTCTTTTGGAGAGACCTTACACTGGAGAAGTGGGCCTCCACTGGGGCAATTTGCTGTCAAGGGAACATTTAGCATGTCTGGAGATGTTGTTGATGGTCAGACTGGGAGTATGGGGAATGCTCTGGCATCTAATGAGTAGAAGTCAGGAATGCTGTTAAACATCTTCACAATAAAGAATAATCCAGCCCAAAATGTCAATAGCACCCCAGTTGAGAAACCCAGCATTTGCATACATTACCCCAGACGTTTGGTCCTTCCCTCCTGCTTGCCAGTGTATGACTCATTTGAGGTGAGTTTGGGAGAGGAAGTGGCACATTCCCCTTTTCTTGTGTCCCTGCCTACAGGGAACACGTCCTCTGCTCTCACCCACATGGTAAACTAAGGGTAAGACCTTGTCTTGTGGGGGAAGGACTCCAGACGTCTCGCTCAACCCGGGTCTGGGGTTCCGTATTAGGAAGGCTACTGTTGCCATCCATCAGCATGGTATTCTCAAGCTGAGACTGTCATAAAAGGATGATATTTTGGTTGCCATCTGACTCCTCTCTGTTTCCCTCTGTTAATTGGCTCCAGGTGCGGGCAGTGTATCTCATTGGCTTTTCTAAAACCCAAGAATCAGTTACCCTCAAATCTAAAAGAGATAATAGGCATTAATTCTATAAATCTCAGCACCTATTAAATGACGAACAGATTAAACCCCACGAGGATTGACTTACATGTTCATTGACCTGGAGTCATTGGAGATCCAAGTCGTCCCAAGGATCTCTGAACATGGCCTGGAAATGAAATCAAGAATCTCCAATCCAAGAAAACTCTACTTTGGGGCACTTGATTGCAATAGCTTCTAGAGAGATGGTCAGGCTAGAAGGCTACTCTGGAAAGGTCTTGAAAGCTATTTTTTAAATCTTCAAGAACCATCTTGAAAAAGGCCCAAGAGAGAAGTGCCTAGAGCCTGCAGTCAAGCTGCCATGCATACGAAAAGGTCACAAAGGCCTTTCTTCTCAGGACTGCACATGTGTAAACCACTGCACTTTCTTCTCATGAGTGTGAGCCTTGATCTGCCTCTTTGTATGCAGACCAATTCTCCAATTCTCCAGTAATCACTGCGTTTCCTACAATTGAACTCCATTCTGACGCTCACTACCCTGCATTAGTGCAGACCCCACAGGTTTAGTGGCTCAGTCCTCGAAGATTGCCTTCACTTCAGATCCAATGGCAAGTGTCAAGCCCCCAGGATATTCGAACTTCTGTCCAGCCTGCCTTCAAAATCTAGGGGTTCCCACAGTCTTTCCCTTCAAGCTCGATAATTTGCTAGAACGGCTCACAAAATTCCAGAAAATGTTTTACTTACTATTACCAGTTTATAATAAAGAATGTAACTCAGAAACCACCTAATGGGAGAGACACACAGAATAAAGTTTGGGGAGAAATGCAGAGCTCCCTGCCCTCCCTGGTGCCCACCCTCCCCGCACTTGGGGTGTTCATCCACCAGGAAGCACTCCTCTGAACCTCCTCATTTAGGGTTTCTATGGTGGCTCCATTACACAGGGATGATTGATTAAATCACTGGCCATTGGTGCTTGTACTCAACCTCCAGTCCCTCTCCCTCCCCAGGGGTTAGGGGGTGGGGCTCGAAAGTTCCAACCCTATAATCATGCCTTGGTCTTTTTGGTGACCACTACAATCCTGAAGCTATCTAGAAGCTTCCAGACTCCTCATTGTAACAAAAGAGGTTCCTATCACTCTTATCACTCAGGAAATTCCAAGAGTTTTACAGTGTCCGTGCCAGAAACTGGGGACAATGACTAAATATCTTTCTGTGATGCCACATATTCCAAAGCCATTCTTCTTTAATACATGCTGAGGTTACAATCTGAGAGAGCAGAGATGTTTTTTGCACCAAGCTATTCTTTTTAATCTTATTCGAAACCTTGTAAAGTTGGAAATTATCTAAATAATACATAAGAAAATAGTTTAATGGTATATTTAAAAGACTGTGAAATAGTATAGAAAATATTTAAGATACAGTGTGAAGCAGAAGGCAAAAATTGTGATTACACTGAGATGTCAATCAGAAAATAAGTTTATATGTAGAAAAAAACTATAAAAAGCAGCCAAGAATTATAGAATTTAGAACTATAGACAATATTTTCTTTTATTCTAATTTCTAATTTTTACCAATGAATTGTTTTACTAGTGGATTCTTTAAATTCTGACTCTTAGTTATAAAGCCAAAGCAGGTTTTGATTTTACTGTATGGCAGAAATGATATATATTACAGGATTGCAAGCTTGTTTTTTTATAAAGGCAAAGCTTTATAAGGAAATAAATCAACATTCTATCCATCTACGATGGAGGAGAGAATGCAAATTGGGGTCATGTTGGTTTGGTCTACTTTTTTTTTTTTTTTTTACTGTCCTTACTTTGTTTTTAGGTTTTTTATTATTTACCATAAGCATATTCATTTTACAAATCAGGATTTTTCTTTAAGCCTTTTACTCAACCTATCCCTCCCCCAACTCCCTCCCTCCCTCCCCGCCATTTCTAGTATCCTTAGGTTTGTGTTCCTGTTCTGAAAGCCCAATGTGGTGTTGTGCTCTTTTCTTTCTTTCTTTCCTTTTTTCTTAGAACCCAGTTATGAGTGAGGACATGTGGTATTTCTCTTTCCTTGTCTGGCTTATTTCACGTAACATAATTTTCTCCAGACTCACCCATGTTGCTGCAAATGCCAGAATTTCATTCTATTTTATGGCTGAGTAGTACTCCACTGTGTACATATACCACATCTTCCTTATCCAGTCGTCTGTTGCTGGACACTTAGGTTGGTTCCATATTTTGGCAATTGTAAATAGAGCTACAATGAACATGGAAGTGCAGGTATCCCTTTGACATGATGATTTCCATTCCTTTGGTTATATACCCAGTAGTGGGATTGCTGGATCATATGGTAGGACTATCTGTAGTTGTTTGAGAAACCTCCATACTGCTTCCATAATGGCTGTGCTAGTTTACAATCCCACCAAAAGTGTAGAAGAGTTCCCCCTTCCCCACATCCTTACCAGCATTTGTTATTCTCGGTCTTTTTAATAATGGCCAGTCTAACTGGGGTGATATGATTTCTCAATGTGGTTTTGATTAGCATTTCTCTGATGACTAGTGATGCTGAGCATTTTTATCACATACAAGTAGGCCATTTGTATGTCTTCCTTTGAAAAATGTCTATTCATCTCTTTTGCTCATTTTTCAATTGGATTATTTGTTTTTTACTGTATAGTTGTTTGAGTTCTTTATGTATTCTGGATATTAATCCCTTGTCGGATGCATAGTTTGCGAATATTTTCTCCCATTCCATAGGTTATCTTTCTGCTCTATTGATTGTTTCCTGTGCTGTGCAGAAGCTCTTTAATTTTATATAGTCCCATTTGTTTATTTTTTTCTTTTGTTGCTTGTGTTTTGGGGATCTTATTCATAAAGTCTTTGCCCACTCCTACTTCCTGAAGTATTTCTTAATCCTATGTTTTTCTTTAGCAATTTTATGGTTTGGGGTCTTATTTCTAAGTCTTTAATCCATTTTGAGTTGATTTTGGTATACAGTGAGATGTACAGGTCCCGTTTCATTCTTCTACATATAGAAGTCCAATTTTCCCAGCACCATTTATTGAAGAGGCAGTCTCTTCCCCAATATATGTTCTTGTTGCCTTTGTATGCAAGTATGTGGGTTTTTAAAAATCTGTTCCATTCATTCAATTGTCTGTTTTTATGCTAGTACCATGCTTTGTAATATAATTTGAGGTCAGGTAGTGTCATGCCTCCAGCTTTCTTTCTTTCTTTCTTTCTTTCTTTCTTTCTTTCTTTCTTTCTCCTTCCTTCCTTCCTTCCTTCCTTCCTTCCTTCCTTCCTTCCTTCCTTCCTTCCTTCCTTCCTTCCTTCCTTCCTTCCTTCCTTCCTTCCTTCCTTCCTTCCTTCCTTCCTTCCTTCCTTCCTTCCTTCCTTCCTTCCTTCCTTCCTTCCTTCCTTCCTTCCTTCCTTCCTCAGAATTGCTTTGGCTACTCAGGGTCTTTTGTAGTTCCAGATGAATTTTAGGATTGCTTTTTCTATTTCTGTGAAGAACGACATTGATATTTTGATGGGGATTGCATTGAATCTGTAGATTGCTTTGGGTAGAATAGACATTTTCACAATGTTAATTCTTCCCATCGAAGAGCATGGTATGTCTTTCCATCTTTTTGTGTCCTCTTTAATTTCTTTCAGTAGTGTTTTGTAGTTCTCATTGTAGAGATCTTTTGTGTCCTTTATTAAATTGATTCTTAGGAATGTTATTTTTTGGTAACTATTGTAAATGGGCTTGCTTTCTTGATTTCTTTTTCTGCTAGTTCATTACTAGAGAATAAAAATGCTACTGATTTTGGGGTGTTAATTTTGCATCCTGCAACATTACTGAAATTGTTGATAAGCGCTAAGAGGTTTTTAGTAAAGTCTGTAAGTTTTTCTATATATAAGATCATGTCATCTGCGAACAGGGATAGTTTGACTTTGTCCTTTCCAATCTGGATTCCCTTTATTTCTTTCTCTTGCCTTATTGCTCTGGCTAGTAATTCCAATATTATGTTAAATAGGAGTGGTGAGAGTGGGCATCTTTGTCTTGTTGATTATCTCAGTAGATGCAGAAAAAGCATTTGACAAAATTCAACATTCCTTCATAATAAAGACTCTCTGCAAATTAGGTACAGAAGGAAATTATCTCAATACAATAAAATCCATTTACAACAAAGCAATTGCCAATATCATCCTAAACAAGGAAAAGTTGAAAGCTTTTCCCTTAAGAATTGATATACTCTTCTGGTAGCTAAAATCCAGCATTTCTTGACAGCAATGAGCCCAGGCAAGAAAAGACCCAGGGCAGGTTCTTCCTAATTACTGCTTCACCCAACATTTTTTGTCACTGACCAATTTCTTACTGAAATTTCTTGGACCATTCTGCTTGCTGAGTTGATCTATTTAATATTAACATCCATTTAGCTGGGCTGGCTAGTGAGCTCAGTTGGGTAGAGCACTTTGCAGATAACACCAAGGAATCACAAAACTCTGGGAAGACACTTTACTCACTATTAGCAGTTTATAAAGAAGGATACAGCTCAGGAATAGCCAATTCAAAGTTCCATATCCTACTGAAGAAAGTTATTAACAGTAAGAGTCTATTTCTACCTCCTTCTTTCTCTCCCTCCCGCTGTTTGAAGAGCAGGGAATCTTTTTATTGATCTGCTCACATCTCTGGCACCCAAACACATGCACATCCTGATTCTTTTTATGAGACCTCAAACAGTGGTGCGAAGAACACTCTTGTACTAGATCCTACTACCCAGGCTTTCATCTTGGCTCTACCACTTTCCAAACATGTGACTGTGGGCAAGTTAATGACCTTCTGATCACTTATCTTTCTGCATTTTCAAAATTGAGATACCAATAGAACAGGCTTCACAAGGTTATTACAATCATGAAGTGAGCTGGCACAGGGAAATTTTTAGAACAGTGTTGCCTTGTGACCTGTGGTCAGCCAGCTCTGTCCTTTACCTTCATTGTGGTGCTGGCATAAAGACAGACATTTAGATGAATGGAATAGAATAGAGAGCCCAGAAATAAACCCATGCATATGTGGTCAACTGACCTTTGGCAAGGATGCAAAGAACACACAACAGAGAAGGAGCCATATCTTCAACAAATGGTGTTAGGAAAACTGGATATCTGCATGCAGAAGAATGAAGTTGGACCCTTGTCTTACACTAGACACAAAAATCAACTCAAAATGCTTTAAAGACTTAAATGTAAGACCTGAAACTGCAACACTCCCAGCAAGACAGGCTGAGGACTTAGCTTCTGGGTGGTAGGGACACTGGGGTGAGAAGAGGACTGAGAAAGACAGGAGGACAAGGACAAAGTGACCACTGTGAAATGTTTCCTGGTATGGCCCTGAACATGTCTTCTGCAATTTATGAAGGTCCCAGTCCATGCAGCAGAAGTCTAGAATGATGCTAAGCTCAGCAAGTCTCAAACTGGTGTCATTCCCCAAGTCTAGGTGAGTCAGCTTGAAGTCTTGCAAGCTGATCCAGGACATCTTAACTAAGAAATCACTGTGTGCCCTGCAGGGGGACTAAGTGACTTCCACTTACACAGAATTTAGTTGGAGGATGGGATAAGAATTCCAAGGACCCTCTCATGGAAGAGTCTCCTAAAATCAGAGCAGGAACAGTGATCAGAAATGGAGAAATAGGACGAACACAAAATAGTGAAAATGGTCTCTAGTCTTCTGGAACACGACAGTCTGTGACGTGCTGAGAAGATCAGGTCTGGCCTAAGCAAAATGTTTTACCTCCCTGGTTTTCTGGTTTGTCAGCTAAAAAAAAAAAAAGGAAGTTAAAAATGAGTACCTTAAAAGGCTGTTGGATAGAAGAAATGGCATTACATATTTAAAATGTACAGAGTGGGTGCAAATCTTTTATATCCACATAAAACATGTGAGTGCACACACATGCAGTCTCCCAGAATGACTCCACCAACTGCTGTGCCTTGTGCATACTGAGGGGACTGACCTTCTTACCACCTTCTAGAGCAGTGATTCTCAGACTGATGGAATCAGAAAATAGCCTGTGTTTTAACAAGCCCTCCAGGCAACTTTAATGCATGCTGAACTCTGAGAACACTATTCTAGACCACCAGGGTCTAGCTACCTGGCTGCTCAGTAGATTCACCTGGGATACTTTTTTAAAGAGTAGTAATGTCATAGCCCCACCCAGGCCAAATAAATCAGAATCTCTGGCAATAGAGTCCAGGCCCAGAACTTCATTTTTTAAAATCGCCCCCAGGTGATTCTAATGTGCAGGCAAGGCTGAGAACCAGTGCTCTGAGTATGGCCAGAGGATGAGTTACTAGGTGGTTCCTGTATTGAATATCCATTGGATATCCACCCAGTAACTCCTCCTCCATTCATTCCTTTGTTTCCCTAAATGAGAATGCCTACTCTATGACAGGCACTGCAGTAGGTGCTGGGGATCCAAGACACATAAGGACCACACACTTCTGGAGTCCATAGTCTGGTGGGCACCGGAAAAGGCCCACCATTTACAGCCACACAACTCACACACTGCACAACTCTAGTGGGTGCCCTTAGCATCTTTATGTACATCCTGTACAGCCACATACAACATCTGAGGCTGAAGCACAAGGCAATCTTACATCTTGAGATGTAATCCTACATCTCAAGATGTAGAATGTATAACTTCCAAGCAGCTTTACCCTGTGCTGCTGGCACTGCCAACACCTTCACAGGACATCCCAGCAGGTTTAGGACAGTGAATTGATTTCTTGTTACTTTATTTTGTATAACCAATACATTTATTAATTAATGTGAAACATTATTTAGAAAATGACTTTGCTGAGCATTTTTTCTTTTTTTTTGTTGTAATGAATTATTATCAACATAAAGTGCTTGCATTTTAACATAGTCCCACTTCACTATTTTTACTTTTGTTGCCTGAGCTTTTGGTGAAATCATTGCCAAGACCAATGTCATGAATGTCTCTCTGTTTTCTTCTAGGAGTGTTGCAGTTTCAGGTCTTACATTTAAGTCTTTAATGCATTTTGAGTTGATTTTTATGTCTAGTGTAAGTGTAAGACAAGTGTCCAATTTCATTCTTCTGCATGCAGATATCCAGTTTTCCCAACAGCATTTGTTTAAGAGAGGATCCTTTATCCATTGTGTGTTCTTGACACCCTTGCCAAAGGTCAGTTGAACATATGTGCATGGGTTTATTTCTGGGCTCTGTATTCTGTTCCATTTGTCTAAATGTCTGTCTTTATGCCAGCACCACACTATTTTTATTACAGTAGCTCTGTAATATATCTTGAAATCAGGAAGTGTAATGCCTCCAAATTCATTCTTTCTAAAAAATGATTTGGCTATTCAGGGTCCTTCATGGTTCCATGAGTCTTAGAATTGCTTTTCCTATTTCTGTGGAAATTTTCATGGGGATTTTGATAGGTGGTTTAGTTTGGGCTGCTAAGAGAAATTTATTTTCTCACAGTTCTAGAGATTGGGAAGACCAAGATCAAGGCCTCAGCAGGTTCAGTTGTTTGGTGAGGGCTGTTTTCTGTTTCCAAAGTGGCACCTTGTTGCTGTGTCCTCATGTACTCAAGTGGCAGAAGGTGGAAAGGCAAATGAGCAGGCTGCTCATGAAGTCTCTTTTATAAGGGTCTTAATCCTACTTACTAGGTGGGGATCTCTCCTGACCTAATAGCCTTTTAATGGCCTCACCTCTTAATACCATCTCATTGGCCATGAAGTTTCAACACCTGAATTTTGGAAAGGACACAGTCAAACCATAACAATAAGGACTGCACTGAATCTGTAGATCACTCTGAGTAGTATGGACAGTTTAACAATATCAGGTCTTCCAATCCATGAAAACAGGTTGTGTTTCTACTTGCTTGTGTCATCTTTAATCCTTTTCATCAATGCTTTGTACTTTTCATTATACAAATCTTTCACCTCCATATTTAAGTCTGTTCCTAAGTATTTTGTTCTTTCTGGTGTGATTGTAAATGGGAGTGTTTTCCTAACTTCCTCTTCAGATACTTCACTGTGTATAGAAATGCAACTGATATATGTATGTTGATTTTGTGTCGAATTTGTTTAAAGATGAAGGAAGGGGCCAGGAAGCCAAGGAATATAAGTAATCCAGCTGTACAAGTGGAAAAGGCTAGGGGATGGATTCTCTCCTGCAGCCTCTGGAGGAAGCATGGCCTGATGATGGACTGATTTTGGATCTCTGAACTCCAGAGCCATAAGAGAATAAATGTATATTGTTTTAAGCCACCAAGTTTGTGACAATTTATTACAGGAGCAATATAAAACTGATGTAATTATGTATAGCCAAATAAAGAGAATCCAGAAGAACAGAGAGAGGTTTGAGAGATAAGTTAAGGGCAGCTGAAATTTAATGAGCCCCCTTTAGTGGGCCAGGCTCTGTGCTGATTACTTTGCAAGGATTAGATCTCACCCTCACAACAATCATGTGAGAAAGTGACATCATCATCCCCATCATTGTCGTCATCATCATCGTAACCATGGTCACTGTCATCACTGCTGTGACCGTCATTGTTGTCATCCTTAATATCCTTGTTGTCAATGCCTTCATCATCATTTCCATTTTAAAGATAAGGAAACAAAATTACAAAAAAAGTTAAGCCAAATCACCTATCTGGTAAGCAGCACTCAGAGTTTGAACACGTGTCTGACTCAAAAGTACCATTTCCAAAAGGTACTTTCCACTAAATGAATTAACACTCACTATCCCTGAAGAAGGCTTTTGCATTGAGTTATAAAATTCTACTCTAATTGGAGCATAGCAGGTTATCACTTAATGATCTTTATGTCCTGAAAGCAGAGTGGCTGAAGCGACCACTTCTGAAGATCTTTTGAATACATTTTATTGATGGCAATTAGCAAAAAAGGAGCCCGTCCCACAAGTGACTGCAGTGGTGATCCCACAGACATCGTGCATAAAGAAATTAATGCGATAAAATGCCATTCCAGACTCCACATTCAATGCCATCTTGCCCAAAAGAAATGGCTTCTGCCTCATCAGCTCCTGGCTACAACTGTGCTCCTGCTGAGTTGCCGGTTCTCACAGTAATGGCTGCTTATCCCATTCAGAACAAATAAGGTCTTTAGAAGGTCCCAGAAAATGCGAGAATTTTCTCCATAAATTATATTTTGCTATACTTGTTCCCCACTCTGACATAATACAAGAGGTTAACCTGCTAGAGATGTTGAATTTCACACCCTCAAAAAAGCAATGAGAATTTCTTCACACTGGAATGAAAAAATATAATTTATATAAAAATATTAAAATTTTAGATGAAGAAAAATTGTGTTTTTTAAAAAGTAAAATTTCTTTATAACATAAGAGAGTTACTCAGATACCATGTTTCTATCTGGTCAAAAGATCTTAGGATCTCCTCTAAGTTCTTGATCTGAGGAACTCTTGCTATCATCCCTCAAAATTTGTTTTTGTCTTTGTGATGTAGAAAGGTCAAAATACCCTGTAATTCAATCTATTGGTTAATAAATTTACAGCAAATCCAATAAAAAAATAACAGGAATTATGACATCTTACTCTTACATAGTTATTTCCAAGTACCAGGTAATGCTTGAGGAATTCACAGAAAGTAACTCTTTACTCTTCCTGTATGAGGAAGTATTTTTTGTCATCTCTGTTTTGCAGATGGGAAAACTGAGGCACAAAGTGAGGAAGAGGTGAAGCCAAAATTCTGTGCTAAGCAAACTGGTTCTAGAGTCCATCTTCTTAAGGACAAGGGTCTAATGCCTCATAAACATTCCAAAAGGACTTAAAGAGGACCTTGAATATCTTACTACAAATTTTACATGAAAGTCTAGAGTGCTAAGTCTTGCCCTATCAAATCACAAGACTAATTATAAAACCCTGGTAACTGGGCCAGTGTGAGGTTGGGGCAGGGATAGATCAATGGACCTACGGAACACACAAGAGAGGCCAGAAGAGACCTGCATGTATGTGTAGGCTGATATGTGCGAGAAAGAGGTATGGTGGAGAAGAAAAGAAGAAACATTCAGTAAGTGATTCTGGGACCACTCATTGTACACATGGCAGTAAGTGAAATTCAGTTCCTATCTCTCACTATACAAAAATCAACTTCAGGTGAGGTGAGAACTTATTGAAAGAAAAGGCAATACAAACTATTCAAGAAGAAAATACAGGAAAATAGCACTCTAATCTCATGGTAGGAAGGCATGTCTTAAGACAAAAAACACTAGTCAAAAAATGATAAAATCAATCTAAGATCACCTATTTATCAAGACAAACAACAAAAAGGTGAAATACAGGCCAGAAACTGGATGGTATTTGTATTACTTAAAACTATATAACAAGCAAAAGATTAGTATAAAGAACATATAATATTTTTATGCCAGTACCCTACTGTTTTGGTTACTATAGCTTTGTAGTATAATTTGAAGTCAGGTAGTGTTATGCCTCTGGCTTTATTTTATTTATCTATCTATCTATCTATCTATCTATCTATCTATCTATCTATCTATCTAATCTATTTATTTATTTATTTTTGCTCAGGATTGCTTTGGCTATTTGGGGTGTTTCTTGCTCCATGAAAGTTAAGATTGTTTTTTCCATTTCTGTGAAGAATGTCATTGGTATTTTGATGGGGATTGCACTGAATCTATAGATCACTTTGGTTAGTATAGACATTTTCACAATGTTAATTCTTCCAATCCAAGAGCATAGAATGTCTTTCCATATTTTTGTGTCTTCTTTAATTTCTTTCAGTAGTGGTTTGTAGTTCTCATTATAGAGATCTTTCACCTCCTTGGTTAAATTGATCCCTAGGTATTTTATTTTTTTCATGACAATTATAAATGTGCTTACTTTTTTTATTTCTCTTTCTGTTAGTTCATTATTTGAGTATATAAGTGCAACTGATTTGGGGGTATCTATTTTTTATCCTCCAACATTACTGAAGTTATTAATCAGCTCTAGTTTTTTGATAGAGTCTTTAGGTTTTTCTATATATGGTTTCATGTTATCTGCAAATAGAGACAGTTTGACTTCCTCTTTTCCAATCTGGATTCCTTTTATTTCTTTCTCTTGCCTGATTGCTCTGGCTAGTACCTCCAGTACTATGTTAAATAGAGGTGGTGAGAAAGGGCATTCTTGTCTTTTTCCTGTTCTTAAGAGAAAGGCTCTCATTTTTTCCCCATTCAAAAAGATACTGGCTGTGGGTTTGTCATAGATGGTTTTTATTGTGTTGAGATACTTTCCTTCTATACCTAATTTGTTGAGAGTCTTTATCATGAAGGGATGTTGAATTTTTTCAAATGCTTTTCCAGCATCTATAGAGATAATCATATGGTCTTTGTCCTTGAGTTTGTTGATGTGGTGAATCACATTTATTGCCTTTCATATGTTGAACCATCCTTGCAACCCTGTGATGAATCCCACTTGATCATGGTGTATAATTTTTTTAATGTGTTGCTGTATTTTGATCACTGATATTTTGTTGAGGATTTTTGCATCTGTGTTCATCAAAGATATTGGCCTGTAACTTCCTTTTTTTGTTGTGTCTTTATCTGGTTTTGGTATCAGAGTTATGGTGGCCTCATAGAATGAATTTGGGAGAGTAGCTTCTGTTTCAGTTTTTTGGAATAGTTTGAGGGGAATTGGTATTAACTCCTCTTTAAAAGTTTGATAGAATTCAGCTATAAAGCCATCTGGACCAGAACTGTTCTTTGTTGGAAGATTGCTGATTACCACTTCAATCTCATTGCTTGTTATTTGTCTGTTCAGGCTTTCTATCTCTTCTTGGTTCAGTCTGGGTAGTTTGTATGTGTCTAGAAACTTATCCATATCTTCCAGATTTTCATATTTGTTGTTATACAGTTGGTTATAATACACTCTCATGTTCATCTCAGGTCTTTACAATAGCCAAGATATGGAACCAACCTAAATGTCCATCAATGGACAACTGGATAAGGAAAATGTGGTGTATGTACACCATGGAATACTACTCTGCCATAAAAAAGAATGAAATTCTCCCATTTGCAACAACATGGATGAGCCTGGAGAATCTTACATTGAGTGAAATAAGCAAAGTACAGAGGGATAAATACCACATGTACTCACATAAGTGGGAGCTAAGAGAGAAAGAAGGAAGGAAAGAAAAACCACAGTGGTGCATTAGACTTGCAGAGGGAGAGGACATACCTTAGGATACAAAGTGGAATGGGGGGAAAGGGGACGGGGAGGGAGGATGGGGATAATTAGGTGGGAGACATGGAGTATAATCGCAATTTGTAGTAATGGGCATGCTGCCAGTATGGATCTGGCCCTCACATCTTGGGCACGAGGGGTAAAAATCAGCTTTGTATCTCATGAATATTCATAACCCCACCAAAAAAAGAAGAATAAGAAAAAAAAGAACATATAATAAACTCTTAAGAATAGAAAAAAGGAAGAAGATAAACAACCCAACAATGAAATGGGCTACCAACATTAGCAGGCATCTCACAGTACTGGATACACAAAAGGTCTATGCAACATGCAAAGATGCTCAACCTCAATAGTTAAAAGGGAAATGTAGATGCAAATTTTTTTTTTTTTTTTTTTTTTTTTTTATCTTTTTCGTGACCAGCACTCAGCCAGTGAGTGCACTGGCCATTCCTATATAGGATCAGAATCCGCAGCGGGAGTGTTGCTGTGCTCCCAGCGCTGCACTCTCCCAAGTGTGCCACGGGTTCGGCCCAATGTAGATGCAAATTTTACACACTGAACTGGTAGAAACTATAAATAAAAAATAGGAAGACTGACAACACCAAGTGCTTCAGGACACGGGCAATGGAAACAGAAATACACTTCTGTTGCATATGAAGTCTGCACTTGCATGAACAAACCTACTCTGCAAACTACACAAAAGCACACCAATAACAGAATGACTTTTTACTGATGTACTTATTCATCTCTCTCTCTCTCTCTCCCCCTGCCTATTTATCCATTTATTATCTATCTAACCACAGTTATTATGCAACAAATTTTCCTCTTTCTCTTTTAACTTAACAAATTTCCCTTCTCTGCTAGATCATTCCCAACAACATATAAATACTATCTGAAATGCTGTTTTTTCTCCCATCTTACCCTCTTCCTTCAGATCCTTCCTTGGCTCCACTTTCTCCTTCAGCCTCCCAGTCTCTCATCCTAAGCAGGGTTCCGCCCCCACCATTCCACCAAACTTGCTGGTATAGAAGCCACCAGTGGCCTGCATGCTGCTGATATTGACACTGCTGGTCATGCCTGGGTTCCCTCTGATAGGAAGCTTCTTGCTGCTCCTTCTAGTCTCCTTTCTTAGTTAGTTTCTACTTCCCCGTCTCTGAATTTTGAAGGTCCCAGTCTTTGGACTTTCTGTTTCCCTTCTCTCTTTATACTCACTCGTTTGATGGCCATGCCCATTCGGAAAGTTTTAATACTAAATTTCTATTTCTAGCCCAGATCTCTTGTCTGAACTCCAAAATTCTACACCCAACTGCCTCCTCACATCTGCACCAGAAACTGAACACATTTCTAACTGAGCCCTGATCTTTCCCTCCCTGCTCGCCAGCCTCTTCTCTGTTTTCCCCTCTCCATGAGCAGCACCTCTGCCGTTCCAATCTCTCAAGCTACAGTCCTTGACTCATCACTGTCTCTGCCACCTCAACCCATCAGGAGACCCTAACACTCAGTTTTTATAGTGCACCCAACACATGAGTATCTTTCCCCGCATTCATACCATCTCTCATTAGCATGACCTGGTCCCCTGGCTCCACGTCCCTTTTAGGTCTATTCTCCACACAGTGGCCAGAGAAATCCTGTGAAAACATAAGCCTTCTAATGTCATTCTGCTCAGAAACCTGCAGTGGCTTCCGTGGCTCCTGCCCCCTCTGTTCGCACCTCCTCGTACTGCACCCTCTTGCTAACCCTGCTCCGGTCACCCCAGCTGCAGCAGGATGCTGCTCTCGCTGCTGCTCTTCCTGGAAATCTCCCCCTCCCCTGACCTCCCCAAGACCTTCTCCCTCACTTCCTTCAGATTTTCACTCAAATGTGTCCTTCTCAGTGAGACCCCTCCTAGCTTCTTTATCTGAAGCTCTGTGTCACCCCTAAATTTACCCTTCTTTACTGCTGCAGTTTTCTCCTTATACCAACTATGATCTAACAAGCTGCATATTCTGCTCGTCTTGCTACTGGCCTCCCCCACCCACTAGCAGGAAGCTACCTTAGGATGCAGGCTTTGTCTGTTTTGTTCACTGTGTCCCCAGCACCAAGAAGCCATGTGTGAAACAGTACTTGCCCCCTAAATTTCTTGTTGAATGCATAAACAAACTACACATCGCCATGGTCAAATCTCAAAGCAATAGCATGGAGGAGAACACAGCTAGTCCCAGAAGAACTCCCCCTCTGTGATTCTGATTACCTGAAGCTCAAGTGCATGCTCATCCAGCAGATTACTTAGGGTTGCAAATGCATGTGGCACGAATGCAAAGAAAATCAAGGATTAACTAACAGCAAATTCAGGAGAGGGGTTCCCTCTGTGATGGAAGTGGGGGTGTGATTGGAGAGGGGCACATGGGGGACTTTTCAAGGACAGTCTTCTGTTTCTTAACTTAGGCATGGCTCTTTGCAAGCTTATATTTTATTAGTGGGGCCAATTTTTAACTTTCATTTTAAAAGGACAAAAAAAAATCGTTTAAGCATACCAGACTACATCACCTCTTTGGAATTCGATATTCATAACATAAATGGCCCCGTCTCCTTCCCCACTGATCTGATGCCTCTATTCTGTTCACTTGGCTGTGTTAGCAACTCACAGTGTGCAGCAGAATTAGGCTACTTGTACTCAGTTCCACAGCCCAACTGGATGGCAAAACTCACCCCAGCAGACCTCCAAGAGCCATCAAGGTAAGGGTCATGTCTTATTTTGTATGTCTCACAGCACTTTGTACATGGTAATGATAAAAAAAAAAAAAGAAGTCTACTGATTAATTTCATAGACCACAGGGTTTTACCTAAGTAGCATGAGGGTTTGTACCCAGAAATGAGATCAGGTTCCAGAAGACCTTGTCAAGAGTCGTTGCTTCCTCTCTGCAGTGACCTTTCCTTTTCTCAAAGCCCAGCTTATCTCTTGCTCTTCACTGACCATAGAGTCCCTGCACGTCCATGCATCTCAAAACTGCATCAAGAGGCATTGACTAGGTTAAATGTTCTTCCTTAGGAAAATCACCTCTGGCTCCACTGATGTCTGAAAATTTGGCAAGAGGGCCATGAAGACTTGCAGCAATATGTGAGAAAACAGGCAGTTATTTTAAAAATACTGTTATAAAACTGAAAAAGAAAGCAGATGTTTAAAGAAAGCCCTGTGAATAAAGCTCAAACAGGAAAAAAAAAAAAGAGGAAGGAAGGAGGAAAGGTGGAAGGAAGGAAGGAAGCTATGTGGCAAAGTTCCAGGAAAGAAGCATTTCGCTTCTGTCTCCTGAGCACTAGGCCCAGTCTCCTGGACACCAGCTTGTCTGCGCTCTTGTTACAGAGGAGGTACTTGATCAACATAGTATTTTATTCCATTAACATGTGCTTGGGGAGAGTATCTATAAGGATTCATCTAATTCAGTATATCAGGAAGTATTCCTTGTTCTGTTAGTTCTCAGAAAATGACCGCATCCCATGAAAAATCTGGTTATATATGGTTAGTTCCATGTGGTGATGGTAAATAGAAATCCTTAAAACTACAGATAGGACCCAAAAGTCATGAATCATAGTTTAGGAAACCAAAATAAAAAGGAGGAAGAAACACACAGCATGGGAAAAGAGAGTGAATAAATTCTCTATTTAAAGATGAAACAACACATTTGTACAAAGGGTAAACAGACAAAACTGACAAGTCTTTAGTCCAATATTATATGAATTTAAATCATATGCATTGGTCAAGAAATAGACCAATCCATTTAAAAAAGTAATAGGATTTTTAGGTGCACATTACTGTCAGAGTAGCTTGAGGTAGCACTCCAAACTAACGGGAGTAATTGCTTCTAAATAATCTTAAAATGAGTAGTCATTTTTAATGTCCTATTTAACTCCCTTTTCTGTTGTAGAAGTCATGCCATAGATCAGTCGAATGGAGGACACACACCTAATATGCATACAAAGGACAATGGGAGAGTCAAGAAGTAAAAAGCCAAAACTGAAGCTTTGTCCAATGAACGAGGACAAATGCAAATTTGAGCCGCACTTGGAGGGGAGCTGGCCCTATTCACTGTCCACAGGCTGAGGCTCTGAAGCTTGCTAACATTATGACTTCACATATGCAAATTGAAGGGGGTTATGCAAGTGTTCAACACACCTTTAGTTGCTAGGGCAGCGAATCTTTGAACATGACGGAAATGGAAAGTTGTAGTGGTGAGTTTCTCTTGCCATCAGGCCAGCTCGTCCTCCCAGCTCAGCCTTGGCTGGTGGGACCTGCATCTTTTCAACCACCCACACCAAACTCTCGGGCCCACAGCTCATGCTTCTGCAGGCTCTTCCATAGCCTGAGTCCTCCTGATTTCACCATCCCTGCTTTTGTACACCCATGCACAGGACCCTCCATAGGCCTTCCCACAGCCCCCTCTCTAATCCGTTCTCCACTAACACACAGTTCCCTAAAACACATGCCATAAGAGCAAAGCTTTTAGCATTTTAAATCTGTCTACCCCTGGAATCCCCCAGAAGGAGACCGGGAGACAGGGATTTGAGTGAAAGTAGTTTATTTGGGAGGTGGTTTCAAGGAACATAGGCAGGGAAGGAGGTAAGTGAACAGGAAAAGGAGCATGGCCAGTGAGGAACACCTTATAGAAAGTCACACTGAGCAACTACCACTCATCTCCTGGGAATACCAAGGGCCAATGTAGACCCACATCTTGGTTACTCTCCCTGAGAGCCTCATTAGCTTAGGTATGCATCACCAGCTCCCAGTGGTCACCAGATGAGGGTTGCTCCCAGGAGTCGATCCCAGGCACTTTCCATCACAGAAGACAGTCCTCAGGCAAGGTGTTGCTATGGGACAGCTACAAGTCCAAGCAGCTGCCAGAAATGGTAAGGACCAAGAGGACCCAGGCAGGCACCAGCAGAATCTGCTGCAAAATTGTGCATTTTCATTACCTAATTGACCTGTGGCTCCTTTACACCCTGAGGTGATGTCATCCACTGGCTTCATAAATTAAAACAAAACAAAGCTGATACAGTCTGGAATACAGCGTCATGATTCAGCTCTGAGTTCCTGAGTTTTGTTTCTTGAGTCTGCAGTAAGAGTTCAGTTTGAATGCCCAGCTTTATGGGGAGATGGGGAGGGAAAAGGAGTTCCTAAATTCTCAAATCCTCCTTCTGCATTAAGGGTAAGCAAAGCTTGGAGATTTGATGATGGAATCTGTCACAAGACATGGTATAGAGGAGACTGAGGTTATGACCCGGGATGGAGCTCCTACAACATGGAAGAAAAATGAAGAGGATGTGATAGGCACAATGTCATGAGATTTGGTGGGGATCAGATGGGTTAAGATGTTGCCTTGGTTCTTGGAGGGATCTTAGCTTCAAGGGTGGGGTTGGTTTGAGATGACAGAAATTCTAGATAGATGGGGGGAGACAAAAAGGAGAGGGGAGATCCCCCTTAGCCTGAGAGGCCACAGCAGAGTGGGACTGATGGAATAAAACACATAGTAGAGCCAAGGCAGCACCTCTGGCTCCCATGGCCTGGGTGTGGTGTGTAAGGGATCCCAAAGTTCTTGCCTGTCCTCCTTGACCACCTGCACATTAGCTCACATGAAATTTAAGAGCAAAATTAATTAAAACAGATAACATTTATTTAGTAATAGCTCTGTGCAAGTCACTGTGCTAAACATTTTTCATATTTTAACTTTAATCCTACCAATCACAGTCCTAGGAAGGAGGTATTATATTTATTCTTGTTTTACAGATGAGGAAACTGAGGCACAGAAAGGCTGGCCAAAGGTCATACAATTCATTTATCTTGGAGCTGGAATAGTAACCCAGGCTATATAGCTCCCAAGGCTGTGTAATTAATCTCCAGAACATTCTACAACTCAGTCTGTAAGGAACATTACCAGTCAAGTGGTAATATGTACATATTTTTACTCTTCCACTTATATAAGAGATTATGTCACTGAGCTTCTATGGTAGATTATTTGCAAAATTTGGCTGCAATCGATTCTCTTGTCTCTCTATGCATGACGTTTGCAATGTGATTTGCTGCTTCCCCATGAAGAGGTGAGCCAACTGCTGCACTCCGTGAATCTGGGCTTGGCCATGCATATTGCTTTAGCCAACGGGATATTCGCAGGTGTGATGCAGCAGAAGCTCAGAAGTGCTTGCTGGGACATGAGACCACCACCATGTGGACAAGTCTGGGCAGCCCACTGCAGGATAAGAAGCACATGCTGAGGTCCCATCTTCCCCATCATCCTAGGTGAAGCCCAGACACAAAAAAGAGTCCAGCCTCCCAAGACAACCTGCCCTCAGCAGATGAACCACACGGCTGACTGCACAGTCATGGGAATCATGAATATTTGCTGCTGAATGCCACTAGGTTTTGGCATGGTGTGTTTCACAACAAAAATATTGAATATGTCTCTTGGAAACTTTGCAGTGACCCCATTACTTGGTCTTCACCTGTCATTCAAGGTCCTCTATTAATCAGCCGCTCTCTACAGCTATATCTCCCTCTGCCTCCCTCCTTGTGCTCTACCCACAGGACACACTTTGTCCTTGTTTCCCAAATACACCCTGTGCTTCTGGCCTTCTCTCTTGACCTAAGACTGACCTAAAAGCCTAGAAATCTCCTTGACTAAAGAACCCAACCCATCTGTAGTTGGCAGAATAATGCACCCCAAACATGTACATACCCTAATCTCTATACCTGTGAGTATGTGACCAGACATGACAAAGAGAACTTTGCAGGTATGATTAAGTTAAGGATTTTGAGATGGAAAGTCATTTTGGATACTCTGGTTGGGGTCAATAAAGTGTCAGGGGTCCTTAAAAGAAAGTATCAGGAGAGGGTCTGAGTCTGAGAAGGTGAGGTGATGGTGGAGCAGAGAGATACAACTGATAGAAAGAGCCACAAGCCAAGGAATGCGGGCAGCCTGCAGAAGCTGGAAAAGGCAAGGGACACATTCTCCAAGAGCCTCCAGAAAGGAGCACAGCCCTGTCTACACCTTGATTTTAGCCCCATAAGATGCATTTTCAGATGAACTCCGGAACAGTGAGATAACAAATTTGTGTTATTTTCAGCCACTAAGCATATAGTAAGTTGTAACAGCAGCAATAGGAAACTAATCCACCATCCTTCAAGGCATAGTTTAAAAGACAACTGCTCCATGAAACTTTCCCCTAATGCTGGGAATCAGAATCAGTGGCTACTTTCTTTGGGTTCCATTCCTGCACTCTGCTTTGACTTCAGCCTGGGGTGAGTAATACTCCAGTCTCTCTCTCTTTTTCTCAATCTGATGTCATCTTGGTAAAGTCTTATTCATGTCTGCATCAGCTTATCCCACTCTCTCCAAAACTGCCCCAAACATACCTCCCCCCCTACACACACACACACATGCTGTCACATATAAATCTCCACCTCACTCCCTGGGCACATAACCCTGAGCTCTGGAGTTACCCATTATCCTCAGATAGAAAAGCCCAAATTCCTGGCCTATGTCTGTCTCTAGTGACCAGGGAAAGTCACACCATCTTTCTGAGCCTCAGTTTTTGCATCTATAAAATGAGCACACGTTAAGAGTTGAATAACCTTTCTCAGCCTAAACAGAAATTATGCAAAAAATTATCTTCGAGAATCATTATACATGAATAAATTTTTAAAAACCTTTAAAGCAAACTATGCCATTCACTAGGGAAGAGTCACAAGGCTCTTGTCATCCCATGTCCTGGTCTAAGTGCTGGAATATAAGGAAGGATTAAAGTCTGGACCCAAACATGGCAGCTCAAAGGAATAAATACAAAATCTACAAATTTTCAAAACTACCAACTCCTTTAAAGTCAAAAGGCTAATTTGAAATGAAAGGACAGGAAGCATTCCCTAATTCCCACAGAAATATTTAAGATATCTGTAACTTCAACCTAAAGTACAACTAAGTGGTAATGTGTCCTGTCAAGGAGAAAGCCAGAAATCCCCAAGAGGTGCTAAAAGATTGCTCCATAAAACTGCAGAGGGACTGCAGTAGGAGGTAGGTGACATGCCAGTGAGGGTGGGGACGGGAGCCTCTGGGGTGAATGTTCTGAACCTGGCCTTTCTATTTCTGCCTTGTGACAAAAATATATTCACAACTCCTTTATTTAAACCAGATGGTTTGGAATGGCCTATAATATTTTTTCTTTGCTTCCTAATGCCTGGTCTTCTCACAGATCAATATTTAAGGGCTTCATGGAGCCCTCCCTATGTGCTGAGCACTGCCTTCTGTGGAGAAATATACATACACATATATATATTCAAAATGTATATATTCAGTGTATATGTACAGCCATGAGCCATGCAATGACCACAATGGACCACATATATGATGGTGGTCCCATAAGCTTATAAGGGAACTGAAAAATTCCTAAACACCTAGCAACACAACAGCCATCATAATGTTGTAGCATGATTACTTTATTTATAAATTCAGTGTAGCCTAAGTGTATAGTGCTTATAAAGTCTACACTATGTGCAAAATGTCCCAGACCTTCACACTCACTCACCTCTCACTCACTGACTCACCCAGAGCAACTCCCAGTCCTGCAAGCTCCATGCATGGTCAGTGCCCTATCCAGGTGTTCTATTTTTGATATTTCATACTGTATTTTTACTGTACCTTTTCTATGTTTAGAAATGTTTAGATATACGAGTCTTTCCATGATGTCACAACTGCCTATAATATTCAGCACAGTAACCTGCTGTCCAGGTTTGTAGCCTAGGAACCATAGCCTATACCATATAGCCTAGGTTTGTGGTAGGCTATACCATCTAGGTTTGTGCAAGTGCACTCTGTGATGTTCGCACAACAACAATGAAATAGCCTAATGATGCGTTTCTCAAAACATATCCCTGTCATCAAGTGACACATGACTCTGCGTATGAGTATGTGTGTGTACACAGTTGGTATCCCTGGGAGATCCTGGAACCAATCCACTTCAGATACAAAGGGACAACTGTATACAAAGGTACTTCAAAAAGTTCAGGGAAAATAAAATTAAAAGATAATACAATCTTTCCATGAACTTTTTGAAGACCCCATATATATATATGTGTGTGTGTGAGTGTGTGTGTGTGTGTGTGTGTGTGTGTATGTATGTGTATATATGAGGGGCAAATGTGTCCCCCAGAAAGATATGTTCAAGTCCTAATCCATGGTGCCTCTGCATGGGACCTTACTGGGAAATAAGGTCTTTGTAGGTGCAATCGATTTATGATGAAGTCATACTAGATTATGATGGGCCCTAATTCAGTGACTAGTGCCCTTTAAGAAGAGTAAAACATGGACAAAGATGCAGAGATCCAGAGACAGCCACACAGGAAGTCACAACATGGCATAAGCCAAGGGATTCCCAGGGCTACCAGAAGCCACAGAGAGACATGGGACACATTCTCCCTCAGAGCCTCAGAAGGAGCCAACTCTGCCAACACCTTGACCTTGTACTCTGGCCTCCAGAACTGCAACACAATAAATTTCTTTTGTTGTAAGCCACCCAATTTGTGGCACTTTGTTATGGCTGCCCTAGGAAATTAATACATCTATATTCTGGGAGACACAGAAAAAGGGACTGGAGAGGAAAGAAGGAACACAAAACAAAGAATGAAAACTGAGATAGAGCAGGAGGTGCAGAAGCTTCTGGCATAAAATTGAGTGAATCGTCTTGGTCACACCTTGTTCTTCTCTGCGGCCTGCTTCTTGTTGTCCTCTGAATTTCTGAGCCAGCTCTGGCTTTGTGGCCAGCTGCTGGCCTGAGGAGGATAGAGGAGCCAGCTCAATAACTTTGGGGGAGCTAGGTGCTCATCTGGCTCCTAAAATTGCCTTTACCCCAAGACTTTCTGTTCCAAATGGTTTTGTCTCACTCCCAGTCAAGACACACCCAGTTGAAGAGAAACAAGCTTCTTCAGAGAGCCCGAGAAACACATTCCTTCCCTGACAGATGATAAACTATAGCAACCTGAAGATGTTAAGGAAATCCGTGGATTTTCAGTCCTTCATCTGACCGACAACCAAACTTTTATTCTAGTTAATTAATCACCACTAAGAACTGTGATATGCTTACGGCATTCCTCCGATGAGAGGGATCGGGGCAGCACAGGGCTGCCTGAAAGCAGTGCTGGGATGTGGGGAGGGAGAAAGAGCCACCTGGGAGAGATAGAGATGGGACCGATGGCAGCACACAGCTCCTCCCCAGCCCTGGGCTTTTGCTCTTTGCCCCGGGCTTTTGCTCTTTGCCCCATCCCAGCTCCTTGGTATCAAGTCTCCCCTGAGGGAGATAAGAGCCAGCTGCCCAGGGGGACCCCAGGCTCAATTCCACACTCCTCAGGCTTTCAGACCCCTACACACTCCAAGTCTATCCTGCGTGTCCCATCTCACTTCCCACCACTCTCCAAAACCCCACCCGTCAAGACTCCTCGCTGCCACTAATTTTCCCAGCATCATGGTCACCTGGTAGCCAATTTTACTTTGGATTCCTCATTGTCCTCTAGAATCTCTGCAGGTTGGATTACAATTTTTGGAAGCCTCAATATAATAACCAACTGAACAATCTTTAAAGTGTGTGTGACACCCCCTGCCTTTCTAATCACAGATAAATTCTCAGGAGCAACCTGCTGGTTCCCAGCTTCTCCCTCTGCTCTTCCAGTTAAGGGCCACCAAGGGACTGATCCACTGATAATTATGCATTTAAACCAGGAGATGTGATGCTGAGACCCTTCCACGCTGCCTCCAGCACAGACCTAATCCTATGCTTAGATTTCTGAGTTGGTTTTGGGGGCTGGTGGAGCCAAGAGCACTTCTAAATGAGCATGAGAACCAGCCAACCCTGGCTCAGTTCAGATCCTCAGAGTTAGCCCCACATCTCTCCTCCCCATCATCCCTGTGAGACCGCCGCTGCCAGCAGTCAGCAAGTGGAATCCATGGAGCCATGGAGCAATTTTGCTTTCTGTGAATCTCCCCTCCCATCATCACTGATTGATGCCTTGCTTGGCTGTGCCCTTTCCCTGGAAGATAGATGTGGCTCTCATACCAGGTCTCTAGTTAACAGTGAACAGACTGTGCTTATACCAGCCCCCTGGCCCTCCGGTATCTCCACCTTATGCACTAACCATCCTTCCGATCCAACGCTTTATCCTCCCAGCCAGATCTCTAGCTTAATTAGAACAGGGTCCCCAGGACACCTTGCTGAGAGTCAACCCAATCTCACCCCACAGTGTGTGCACTGACACTGTGGAGACTTGAGCTGGGCTTACAAAAGGATGGAAGGACTTGCTTAAAATCTCAGATCCCTGTAGTCTCCGTATTCGACTCTTCTCCTCCCTCCTCATGCGATGCAGGAATCACGGCTGAATTGTTGCCCTCAATAAGTCAGTGCCCCAGTCCTACCTGTAAGCAGGTAACTTCCTACAGAAAGAACTGGTCTAGCATCTGAATTCAAAGGAACCTAGGTGGGAGGCCTGAAAATTGCCAGTGAGTGATTCAAGTCAAACCTGTAGGCTGCATCCACACTCATTCCAAGTAATGGACTTTATCATCCTTCAGTTCAGTCATCATGAAGATGCAGTTTTGCTAAACCCAAGTTCAGTTCCAGGCTGCACCAAGCCCCCCAGCTTAGTAACTGTATCAGTTTTCTATTGCTGCTGTAACAAGTTTTCACGAAATTTAGTGGCTTAAAAATAACACAGATTATTATTTTATGGTTCTGAAGGTCAGAAATCCAAAATGGGCTGGCGGGTCTACATTCTTTCTGGAGGCTCTAGGGGAGAATCGGTTTTCTTGCTTTCCTAAATCCTGTCATCTGCCTCATTCCTAGGCTCCGGGCCCCTTCTCCGTCTTCAAAGCCAGCAGTACAGAATATCCCTCCCTCCCCCTCTCTCCTCTCACCCCCTTCCCTTCCTTCTGCTTTCCTCTTATATTTGGACACAGACACGCACACAGGGAGACGGGAGAATTCCACGTAATCACAAAGATAGCCATGTACGAGCCAAGAAGAGAACCAACCCTGCCAACCCCTTCATCTTGGACTCCAGCTCCAGATCTGTGAGACACAATGCATTTCTCTTGTCTGAGCCTCCCAGTCTGTAATGCCTTGTTACAACAGCCCTAGCAAAGTAATACAAAGAAGACAGCTCCTAATTAGAGTGTCCTGGTATGTTTAAAGTAAGATTTAAAAAAAACACCACCACCACCACCAACAACAACGACAACAAAAACTTGTCAGAAAGTTCTGTGCAACCCAAAATACATTTACTGCATTTTTTTCACCCCCAAAATATTTACTCTAACTGTTGATTTAGAGAGACAGAAGGGGAAGGGGAGGGATGCTTAGGGCTAATTTCAGGGTGCATCTCCCCCTCCCCCAGCGAGGGTCCTCTGGTCTCCACTGTGTCAGGCTGAACTCCCTCCAGCTCTGTGCTCTGACTTGGACCACTCCCACATTTATTGCCATTTGTATATTCTCCAGGGCATCTGTGGCTGCAGGCGGACAAGTAATACCTCCAATTAAGGGAAGGAAGGAGAGACAGAGGAAAGAAGGAAAGAAGAAAGGAAAGAAAGAGGGAAGGAAGGAAGGAAGGAAGGAAGGAAGGAGGGAGGGAGGGAGGGAAGGAAGGAAGGAAGGAAGGAGGGAAGGAAGGAGGGAAGGAAGGAGGGAAGGAAGGAGGGAAGGAAGGAGGGAAGGAGGGAAGGAGGGAAGGAAAGAAGGAAGGAGGCAGGGAGGGAGGGAGGAAAAGCTTTCCTGATCAAGAAATTGGAGGCATCAGAGAAGCAGTGGGGAAGGATTTGGGAACATCATCCGATCACTGCTGGTAGGACACGGCCTTCTAGTAAGACCATGTTTGTCACCTCGAAAGATTCGTGAGAAGGCATTTCTCCAGAAGAAGTCAGTCCAGAGATATTTATTAGCCTATTATCTGCTGGAGGCCACCAATAAAAGAGGTGTTTGTTTTAATCCCCACGCCCAAAGCCGACCCTCACCGCACCGCCGGCGTCTTTTACTAAAGGCAGCGGCGGGCCTTCCCCGGCTCCCGCCGTGCAGGGAGGGGACTAGGTCGCCTCCACCCGTGGTCCCGAGCGGAGCGTCCCTTCCCAGCCCCGCGCTGCGCCCCCTCCTGCCCCTGCAGCCAGACCGCGCGGGCAGGCACGAGCGCGCTCCGGTGACAGCTGGCAAGCCCGCCTCTGGGAATAAAACATTTTAGCACTTCATAAATTTCTAACAAGGTTTCAAATTGCCGCCGTTTCCCCTCTCAGCTCTGTCAACTAGCAAAAGGGGGTGGGGGAGGCTAATTAAATCTACAGTGGGAAAGTACTACTGGGAGGACTGCTACTTATCAAAAATAGTGAACTGTGAGAACCAAGTTGCGAAGTCAGTTGAAATTCGCCCCATTCCCCCATATACAAAAATACAAAACACAGCCTTCCAGTTGTATTTGGTGTATATGGATATACTTGAATATCAAAAAACTAAATATGTATTGATAACAGAATAGCTGATACAGGACATTCTTAAACCTAATGGAAGGTGACACATAATAACCTAAAATGTTGAGAGACTATGAAACAATATCGAACATTATTAACATTAAGGCTTGTTAATATATATAATATAATATATCACTTATACAGTAGGTCTTTCCACATTCTTTTCTCATATGATATTTACAGCAAGAAAATGTTGATAGGGCATCAAAAGGAGAGAAGCACAGCCTCAAATCCTCACTGAAATGACAATTTCTGGGTTTTGACTACCATCACTAATTTAAAAAAAAAAACAAGACAAAACAAAAACAAAAACTCTATTAATTCTATGGTTCTTTGTTTTAAAAGGAAAGACAAGATTTATGGGTAGGGAGAGCCTTGGAGAGAGAAAGAGAAAGGAAACTAATTCACAAAGATGGTTAAATGTCAACTAAAACTTGTTAGCAGCACTGTGGGGGGGGCACGTTCAGAAACACATAAGATAAAATTTTAAATAATTTGACTCTGAGAAAAGCAACATTCCTTTTTCTGCTAGAACAAGTAGATAACCACGGCTGCCCACATCCAGTAGCGCGTCTCACTCAAGCAGCTGTGCAGGTTGAAATAAAGGGGACAGAACTGGTCATGTGAAAAGGACAGGGCAGAACGAGGGCCCTGAGAAATCCTGGCCATAACTCTGGGTCCAGACCCCTTCGAGCAGAGCACACGGCCAAGCACAAAGCTGGTGCCGGACAGCCCCCAGCCACTGGACTGAGGATGATCGGAGCTCCCCGCACCTCTGCACGCTGCCTGTTTTCTTCTCCAGCCAGAGAAGGCTGACCTTTAAGACGACATGCATAAGTAAGCTAGGGCAGCTAGAATGGGAGGTAGAATGCAAAAACAGAGCCTGTGCCCTACTTATGTTTGGGAATAAACCCTCCTTTAAAGCGTCAGCACAGTGACTGTGGGATTAGAGTATCTCACAACAGCTCCTGATTGAATGCCAGATGCAGTGCAGATCACTTGTTATTAATGCCAGCCTTACTAATATTTGGTCCTGGGCACCACAGCTAATTGACAGTATGAACTACCAATTCCACTGATGGCATCCCCCTTGACACTCAGGATCCTCGGGAGGCAGAACCCACAGTGATTTGACATTGCCAGCTTTGCCGAGTGTGATCCTTGCTACATTGCTCGCCATTCCGTTTGCATGTGTGTGATTTCACTAAGGGATATATTGCATTTTATTTTTCCTACATATGCAAAGGTTTGGTGACAGGCACAAAAAGAAAAAAAATATCAAGAATAATAAAGAGTGTGATCAAGTGGAAAACTATTTATAAAACACTTTAATGTTGACTATTCCAGGCAAACAGTGTAAAAGTGGATTTCAGTAAAACATCTGAGCTTTTAACACAACATAGGTTATGAGTTCACTAGAGGAAACGAGGACGCCCAGGCACACACTGCACACCAGATTGCACCCCAGTGGCTCTGAGCCACTATTCCATTATCCACCCACCTGCCCCATTACTTTATGGTGACAACCCTTTGGAGGTTACAGTGTGATCATTCGGGGCACAGCATCATAGCTTATATTTGTCCTGCATTTTTATACAAGTTTCCAAGTGATTTATGCACATCGTCTCATCCAATGCTTCCCACAATTACACCAATGGAAACCCTTGTTCTCTGTCCCCCCCCACACACACACCTCCCCAGCAATTCCTACTGGGCATAACAGGTGCGGACAAGGCTAATGACTTCCAGTATCTTGCATGTTCTGAATAAGCCTGGCCTGAGTTTACTTCCATCAAACACAATTTCCATTTCCAGGGGTTTGGGAGGTTTGGTGAACACTGCAGGATGACATTTCCCAGTGCATTTGGAAATTATCTGCTGTAGGAATCACCTGTATACTCTGGCTGCCCAAGGTGGGAGGGTTTCAAGGTGAAAGCAGGCTTCCCAGGAGTGACTTGATGGTAACCAGAGCGACAGTGGAGCTGGAGCTGAGCACACACAGTGTGCATGGCCTGGGCCGTGGGAGTCTACTCCTCTTTTGGAAAGGAAGGCAGAGACCCACATGACATACATATGGCTGAAGTGCACTCAGAAGGGGAGGTTATCAAAGGGATCCATGTCAAATGTGGCAGTTAAAGACCTCCTTTGATGTCAGTGTGAAGTAGTTTTGGTGTTGAAAATCTAAACCCATCTTTACAGGGTGGTTAGGGGGGCGTTTGCTCATAGACCCTCTGGAACCAATAACTTAGAGGCTTGTATGACCCCTGCCCTGCCCCAGTCTCACCTCCAGAGCTCTAAATGACTATGGCTGGAGGCAACATTCCAGAACAAAGAGTGACTTTTACATCTCTGTGATTGACTACTTGTTCCCCCATAAAGTACTCTTAATGTTTGAATTTTCCGTGCCCAGGATTCTAGAAAAGATGATGTAGCCCAGGAAATGTATAGACTCCATTTTTCTCTTAAGGAACATGGGAGCTCTGGCCAGAGACTCAGAGATGACCTTCTCTATGAATCTGACATGCTGCATCCGTGGGACAGAAGGAGGTGAGTCCTGAACTCTCCGGTGCACAAAGATGAGTGTTGCCAGCCCTACACAGTAACAGCCCTACAGAGAGCCCCACATCCAAGCCAACCCTCCTTTAATCACCCTCAAAGGTGGGGAGGGGGATGTCTCACAGCATCGCTTGGGAGTCTTGTATATAATGACAGTCTCTCCCTGATCAAACTATTCTGAACTCTGAACTCTCTTTTCAACTAGGCCCTGACTTCTGGGTTCCTGTGTTCATCTCTGTATCGCCCAGTTTCAGCAAGAGTCTTGCTTAGTTTAGCCAACCTAGATATCTGACCATTGTAGGTATATGTTCGGGTTCTTCATCCACCACTGCCTTCCCCCCGCCTCCCCAGGTGATGTCAGAAGGTGATGTCTGATCACCCTGGACTCTCTTCAGCAAGAATCCTCTTAGGTCACTTTAGCCAGAATCCCCTTCACCCCTTATTTTTTCCTCTTAGTGATTTTCCATCCACTTATCCCCATCCTGCCCCTTGGCTATAAAACTTGACCTGTCATATTTGGAATTGAGCCCAATCTCTCTCCCCGACTGCAAAAACCCCATTGTGGTCATCCCTTCACCTACAGGGATGGTCCTGAATAAAGTCTGCCTTACCACCTTTAACAAGGATCATTAAATAATTTTCTTTTCTCTAACGATAACACTGAGCTCTTCCTCAAGTAAAACCAAGGAACATCCTTTAAATTATATCCATTATATTCCTAAAAATAAAAGGGAGTTGTTACATAACTGGTCTTCATTTCTTCCCCAGACAAAATATGAAGTCATCTTTATCATTTCTTAAAAGGCTCGTTTTCCTCAGTTTTTTTTTTTTAGTTTTTCCTCATTTTTACTGAAATATGAAAACCAAATTTAGAATCAGCTCCCCGACCCTTTGCAATTTTTTCTCCTGTATTGGCATATTGGGATTATAATATAAGGTAACATCCTGGGACTTACACCTTCGGTGCCCAGGGAATTGGTACACTTAGGCACAAATGCTCCAAGTCTGGGACCAGGGATACAGTGACATTCTAGTGCTGACTTTGAAACTCATCCATAAGTTGTCATTTGAGTTTTCTCTGTGAAATCACAGTGCAGCATGATCAAAGTCACTGGCACATCCAATTTAGGGCACATACTACTTCATATCTTTTCAGCACAGTTGGAGAAGCTCACACTCAGCACCCGCAGCTGGCCAGACGCTGCTCTAAACCTTTTGTGTGTTCAAACTCACTTAATTCTCACAACAACCCCTCTACAGGAGGCAGACATTATTATTATCCTCACTTTCCAGATGAGAATACTGAGGCACAGAATGGTTAGGTGAGCAACCCAAACCATACAGCTGGTAAGAAGAGGGGCAGAGCTTCAAACCCTGAAACATTCATAACCTAATTAGGACTTTTTAATAGACACAAACAAACAAACAAAAAATAAGTAAAAGCATGTTGAGAGTAAAAGTAAAATGTAAAAAAAATAAAATAAAAAGTAAGAAGGGTGCCAAGTTAAGGAACACATGAGGACTTGGGCAGTGTTTTCTTTTGGAAATTCCCAGAAGATTTAGAATGTCTGAAAAGGAAAAAGCAGCCAAGGGGAGTGTGGCACACATAAGGCAGTGCTGGGGGCCAGCATGATGCTCCCAGGCTGCTGGCTCCAGAGGATGCCTGTGGAGTAGCTGCAGAGTCTACACAGGTAAACAGGGCTGTGGCAGGTTAGAGAGGTTTATGCTGATGCAATAGAAACAGGCCACCTAATCAAGCACAAGACGGACAGAAGCTGCTTAAGGGAATGAGCTTTCATCAGCACAGAAGCATGTAACTGATTTTACTGGGCATTTCTGCTGAGCAGGCCCAGGGCTGGGCATCCTGCAAGGAAGGGCCATCTTCAGGCTGTTGTCATAATGCAATCCTGAGGAGCAGTGGATAGAACCAGACAGAGAGGGTAGCCCGGGAATGAATAGGAGTGCAGGTCACCTCAAAGAAGAGTGTGCCTTTTAAATGTTTTCTGCAATGTGCAGTTTGAAAGCAGAACTCCTTTAAAAAGCATACCAGTGCATGCTGCTCCCTAGGCCTGCAAACCAGTTCTCCTCTCCAGGCCTGTGCAGGTGAACTGGGCAGCTTCTTGACCCCATTTCTGTGAGAAGCACTTGCCATCATTAATGCAAGTGAGCGCCAGACATGCTCACTCTGCTCCTCTATCCCTCAATGCCTGGCTCATTTCCATTTCAACTGTGCCTCTAAGTAAGTTGAGCACAAGCTAAAGAAAGTATGAAGATATAATGGGCAACCTCGAATGATACATTTTTTATTCTCAATTACTTTAGGTGAAACTCTGAAACCCATTTGTTTGATTTGTGATGCTATGTTAGTGCCTCAAAACCAGTTTTTGATTTGGAATGGCCTTCCAAGTAGGTATACTGGGAACTCAACACAAAATAGCCAGTTAATTTAATTTTACATGTGTGTTTTATTTCCAGGGTAAATGCATATGTTGCACACAACAGACAGAAAAAAACGGAGACTGGAGTTTATGATGTAATCTTTATGTGAATGATTTTTATTATTTCATGAAACGTGACTGTTAATGAGAATGAGGCCATGAAAAATATTCACCTTTGCTACACATGCTCATAACTTCAAAGGAAGATGGATGAGAAATGACATTGAATGTTCCTAATAAAGATTGATAAAACATCGTGTTGTGTCAACACAAATTAAATTTCTAGTATCTGTTTTAAAATGTTTTGTTAGTAATAGATGGAAAAAAAGCAATGCAATGGTTATTTCTCATCTCTTACCTCTCCTTTACAGGCACTTCAGACCTGCACCATATACCTTCTGCCATTCATGATTTTTTGTGGAGCCCATCCAGTTTTAGGAACTGCCTTTTTCCCCTCAGTAGAGGCTCACCCACATCCACCTGCCCCTCTTGCCTGAATGAGTTTCTACAATAAGCATATAAAAATGCAAAAGAATATGTACCCCAAGTTGGTTGTACCAGTGACTTTGACAATATCGCACTGTTATTTCATGGAGAAAACTCAAATAACAAAGACTTATGGATGAGTTTCAAAGCCCAACTCCCTGTTCCTCTCTGTTATAAACCTCCCCTTTCCCAACTGCAGGTAACTGGAAAAACATTGGGCATCTGGTGTGCTATGCAGTATTGTATCCTTTGTGGGTATCACACCAGGTGCATCCTGTTGTGGTTGCAGCTTATCACGCATCAGAGCCTGTAACAAATTCCACAACTTCACAGGATTTGGATTAAGAAATAATTACTGGCATGGTAGAAGTTCAGGTGGCCCAGCACAGAGCCACTTTATGAAGCTGGTGTGCCCATCTCCTCACTGCTATTGGTGTTAGCAGCTAATGCCACCCAGCTGCTCTTCACCCCATCACCCTGCAGAATTGCCTTCTACCAAATGATGGCCAGCTCATGCAGGAGCACGCTCCCCACTCCATCCCAGCATCCCACAGTCAGCAACTGGCTGACCAAGGGTTCAAAAGTTTGGCCCCACTGCTGCAAGGTGGAACCAGTGATACAGGTCACTCTGAACTCCAGAGCTCTCCTGTGAGGCCAGACTGAGGCCAGAACTGAAACCACATCCCTTGCTTATGCACACTCCCCTTCTTCAGCCAGTCCTTCAGTCAATCACCTGCACAGAATCTCTTTCTCAGGCTCTGCTTCTAGGTAAACCACCTGTACGAGTTTCCTAGGATAGCCATTACAAATTGCCATAAACTTGGTGGCTTAAAACAACAGGAATTTAATCCAAAACTGAGGTGTAGGTAATGTTGGTTCCTTCTGGAAGCTTTGAGGGAGGAACTGTCCCATGTCTTTCCTAGCTTCTGGTATTGCTGGCAATCCTTGGCACACCTTGGCCTGTAGACACATAACTCCAGTTTCTACCTCCATCTTCAGGTGCCCTTTCCCTCTCTGTGTCTTCGTTTCTAAATCTCCCTCTCCTTTTTCTGATAAGAATACCAGTCATTGGATTTAGTGCTCACTCTGAGTTCAAGATGATCTCATCTCCAGGTACTTACTTAATTACATCTGCAAAGACCCTACTTCCAAATAAAGTCAAATTCTGAGGTTCCAGGTCAACGTGGATGTTTGGGGGACACTATTCAACCCACTATACAAAGCTAAGGCATTTAAGCAAAGTACCTACAAGCCAAAAAGAACAAGGAAGGCACAGGCCCCTGGTTTCTCCTCTAACCCCACAAAAAGGCATTTTGGGCCAGGACATTGTGGTGAGTATGCAATGTGGCTGTGAATTTCAGGGGAGGTTCCCCTCCAAAATGTTGTCCTCCTTTTATATAGGGAAAGTGTGAGTGCAATTTTGTAGACAAGGGAATAATTGTGCTGCTAGAGCAATGGGCAGTATGGGTTTATATGTCAGCTGTTTGCAGCAGTTGCTTGGGAAGGCCAGATGCCCAGCATCTAGGAGCCTTGGGGATCATTGGGTTCAGGTGCATCCTCCTTATCAGAAAGGAAGCTATTGGTCCCATGGGAAGCTAAAATTAGGTTGAGCCCTACCTATTGGGAATGAGGGAAATGTGCCAGCTAAGGCACAGTCCAGCAATCAAAAGAGAGTGCCAGAGCTCTTCAGACAGCACTGCTTTTCACACCAAAACACACAAGACGGTCGGCCTATGACCTGGTTACCGTGAAAGCTTTGCCTTTAGACCAATCTTCTTCTTTCTCTCTGAGACTTTAATATAAGATACAGAGGAAAGATCATCAATGTGATAAAAAGAAAGAACAAGCATACTTCACAGTGGAATGTGAAATGAGAGACAGGTAGGGAGAAGCTGCTATGCCCAGAACCTGAGCACTGCTAATGGTAGGGTACCGGAGTGGAGACCCCTGGAGGGTTGCACAAGAAGGGTCAACAACGTGGTCTCCAGAACTGCCTGGGAGCCCCAGTGGCCTTCCAGTTCCACTTTCCAAAAGGTCCAATTGGGCAACAATTCCTTCTATTTCTTGATATCTGGCCATGCAGCTGAGGATCCTTGCATCCTCATTCCCAAATGTACCCTTTACAATAAACTGTTATCATTAGCAGTGACATAAGTCAGTCTTACTCCAATTCATTAAAATGAATTATATCCCATAAAGATATAAAGATAAAATTAGTCTGAATATATGAAACCATATTAAAAACATTAAAGTTCTGCACAAACATAGAGCATTATTAGACATAAATAAACACCTTTACAGTGGAAGACACATTAATCATTACTAACTCTTACTTCTATGCCCGATGAGTCTGAGATTCAGTTTAGTTAAACATTTTGCCATAATCACTCAGCAGGTTCAACTCATATCTCCTGAATATCCTCAAAAAATAGGCCAAGATAGACCATCTAAGGTCTTTTATTGCTTTTATTGTTACTATTAATCTTTCATTCATTTATGCATTCATTTGCTCAATAGATTCTAGAGAATAAGATTGTGAGAAAAATCATATATAATTACTATCTTTATAGCATTTACATTTGTGAATGAGACAGATTTAATCAAATGATCACAGAAACAAATGTAAAATCACATCTCTGATAAGGACTATAAAAGAGAGATATAGTGCTGTTAGGCTATTTAAGAGGGTAATTTGATCTATTCTGGCATTGGATTTGTGGACCAGTGATTGAGAGCACCAGAGGGGAGGAGAAAGGCCTTTCAGACAGAGAAAATACAATGTGATGTGTGCAGATCCCTGAGACAGGGGAAGTCAGTCTGCACTACAGAAAGCAAAAAGATCACAGAAAGCAAGATAAAGATGATGCAAGATGTTACTGTAAGTTGATTTGGGGAGAAACCTATTCAGAGCCTTGGAGATCGAAGTAAGGATTCTGATCTTTGCCCTATAAGCAATGGGCAGCAATTAGCACGTTTTAAGTGAGATTAATATGATGAGATTGTTCTTTTAAAAAAGTGACATGGGGCTTTTAATTTAAGTTGATAGAATAAGCCTACCCACATTTTCTCTTCTCTCCCAAAGTGTTCTTAAAATAAGAGTAATGGGCTAAGAAAAGGGGAAAAATCATTATGGCAAAGAAAATAGAATTGTCAGTAATCAAGGGATTCTGAAACATGGACCCCTTTTACTATGTCTTAGTCTGCTTGGGCTGCTATAACAAAAATACCATAGACTGAGTCCTTTATAAGTAATGTTTATTTCTCATAGCTCTGGAGGCTGGAAAGTCCAAACTCAAGGCATCAGCCTTGTTTAGCGAGAGCCTATTCCTCATAGATAGTGCCTTCTTGCTGTGTCCTTGCATGATGAAAGGAGCCAATGAGCTCTTTTGGGTCTCTCTTATAAGGACACTAATCCCTTCTATGAGGACACCACACTTATGATCTAATCACCTCCCAAAGGCCCCCACCTCTTCATACCATCACATTGGGGATTAACTTTCAACATATGAATTTGGGGGGAACATAAACATTCAGGCCACAGCACATCATAAAGCCATTATGACTATTCCATAAGCCTTGACCATTTACATAATGCCCCCAGTTTCTCTTCCTGTTTGTTCAATCTTTAATATAAATAGACAACCAACATCTATTGGATATCCAAGAAAAGCTCACAACATTAAAGAGGAAGACCAAGGTAAACAAACATAAAAAAAAAAACCTTGAATGAAACATAATTTGGAAAACAGAAGAAAACCAAAAATCATAATCTTAATCATAATCATCATCATCAGGAATTCTAGAAGATATTTTATTTGTAAGATAATAATAGGATAGTGATGGAGAATGTGAAAGAAATATTAAGAGAAATAAAGTATAGAAAATACCAAATATATATCTAACTTGAATCTCAGAAACATAAAAGTAAATGAGAGGAAATGTTTAAAAATAAAATTTCCAGAACCGTCAGAAAATGTGGATTAAAAATCCAAAAACTAAAATATACTAAGATAAATGAAAATAAGATATATAAAAGTAAATTCACGTCTAAACACACTTTGATAAAATTACACAACACCAAAAACAAAGACAATATCTTACATAAAGCCGGAGATAAAAAAAACAAGTCACCTACAAAAGGGAATAATTTAAATGACAGCAGACTTTCCAATGGCACCAGTGAAAACCAAACAATGACACATGAGAATTACCTTCAAAGTATAAATGGAAAATAACAGTCAGTGTAAAATGGTGTGCGCAGCCAAATACTCTTTCATGAAAAGGATAAAACAAGGACATTTACAAATAACAAAAGCTGAGAGAATATACAACAAAGAGGACACAACAAATAAGGAAAGTCTAAAGGATATACTTCAATAAAAAGGAATGTAAGCCCAGAAAGATGGTCTGAGATCCAAGTAGGACTGAACAAATGAAATTATGAAGCTGTAAGTAAATCCAAACAAATAACATCTGACTCAGGTGAGAATAAAATGATGCCTAATATCTGAGTTAAAAAATAAACCACAGAAGTACACAAAACAACATGAGCATGTGGGTCTAGAGATGTGATCAGAATCAAAAAGTTACAAAACCCTCTTTTTATTTTTTCATGAAGGAGGGTGTTACGTTATTATTTAACTGCAGACTTCAGCTAGTTCAAATGTACTTGTAGCTGGTAAAATGTCAAGGTAACATTTAAATGCATAGAAATAGAATATATAAATTCTAAATAAGAAGAGCAAAAAGAAAAAAGAAAAACTCATTCAACAAAGAAAGGAGAAAGTATAAATACAAAAAAAGTGTGGCAGGTAGAAGTCCACAAGTAAGATGGGAGAAAAAGTTCAGTATATCAAGAATCACAATGAATGTAAGGAGGTGAAACCTGAGTTTGGATAATCCTGTCCCCAGAAAAGCTCAGGAGACATGTGACAGCAAACAGTTGTTTTCCACTATACTGGATCTCAACTTTTTAACCATGATCATTTTGGTAAGAGTATTTTTTAAAAGGGGAAGAAAAGGTATTCTTGGCTGAAGTGTGGGAAAAGAATAAAGAGAGGTAACACCGACCTCTAGGATGTTATTACAGTAGCCTAAGTGAGTGATGACACACTGTCAGGTCCATGGAATAAATTCTGAGAAAGAGAAGTTTTGTGGCCAAACAGATGCCAGTATTTTTCATTTTTAATACATGTTGTTAAATTTCTCTCCAGAAAGTTTGTACCCTTGATGCTGTTAACAATACTCATAAAATCTTCTTGTTAAAGTACTCATTGCATATGTACAGGCAGGTACAGGCTCTTTTCTAGTTCATAATAGAGAATGAGATCAGTAAAGTCACTCCAGTGAGAGATCTGTCACTCCAGTGGGGGAAGGGGAGGAATATAAATGGTATAAAAAGCAAATCAATAAATAACCACATGTTAAATGTTGTGAGGAAAATCAAATAGACGAGTTAATGTAAAATGACTTCAGAGTGTGTAGTCAGTGTGGATCCCTTATCCAGGACTTGAGTGATCTGGAAGGATGGCCACCAGGCAAAGGGATGGAAGCCGAAAGGCTGCGAAGTGAAACCACCCAGGTATTGTCAAGGAACAGAAACATGCCCACACTGCCAGTGTATAGTGAACAGGGGGCCTGGTCGGGTAAGAGAGATTGGTAGGAACCACATGGTAAGGAGTCTGGGTTTTCTTTCAAAAGGTGACTAAGATTTTTGTACAGATCTCCTGGACTTATGATGGGGTTACATCCCAATAAATCCATTGTAAGTTGAAAAATCAAAAGTTGAAAATGTATTAAATGCATTTAATTCAGCTAACACACCAAACATTATAGCTTAGCCTAGCCTATCTTAAATGTGCTCAGAACACTCACATTAGCCTACAGTTGGGCTAAATGATCTAACACAAAGTCTATTTTATGACAGTGTTGAATATCTCAGGTAATTCATTGAATATGGTCCTGAATGCATATTGCTTTCCCACCGTCATAATGGTGACAAATCAAGTCAAAACATTGTAATTTGGGAACTGTCTGTATATAACTTTATCCATGGGAAGGAAAAAAAAAGATGACTGACATACAGATCAAATCCATTTGTATCTTCTACCTAATGTATCTAATGTAAGGATCTTAGCAAACAGTGTTACATGGTTGGAACTTTCTACATGCCGTCTCTTCAATTATAACAACCACAGATGCAGCCAAGATCATCTCCACTTGATTGTTGAGGAAACAGAGTCAGAGTGAGACAATTCACAGAGCTGGAAAGTAGCACAACCTGGCTTTAAACCCAACTTGTGCTGAAGCTCATGCTCTTTCTAAATGAAGCTCCAAAGCTCATGTCCTTTCTACCATGAGCTGAGGGACCACCCACCTGTATACTGGCATGATGATGCAGCTTTAGAAACTGACATGCAACCTTTTGAGCATGTAAAACTTTGTAAAGGTGATTTGGTTTTCAGTATTTTATTTACCATTTATAATTTTTTGTTACACCGATCCTATTTTCCAATTATATGCAGGATTTTATATATATAGGATATATATATATATAATAGTATATGTATACTATTATATATCTTATTTGTATAGCTAAAAATAATTATTATCAGAAACTAGAGAGCAAAGAAAAATAAGTATGGCAGCATCCTAGGGTGAATTGGCCATACAAGAGGGAATTAAATTTAGTTCTTATTAATTATTGCCACAACTGCTCAAACTAAAAATTGCTGTGACTTGCTACCTCATGTAATGATAAATTTTGGGTCTATTAATAACCAACTCATCTTTAAATTGGAAATGATAATACTGATAGTGACTACCTCACAGTTTTTAAAAAGGAAAATTGTGTTTATAAAAGCACTTCAGAATCTGAAATTCACAACCCGAAAGTGGATGGTCGTGATAGTTTTCAAACGTTGTTGAGTGATACAGAAGAGACCCACAGTGACCACTTGTGCACAGGAATCTGAACGTTCATCCAAGCCACAAGCCACAATTTCTTGAAAAGAAAATCTGTGAAAACATTTAAAAGAAAGCCCATAAAACTTACGGGTCTGTGATATCAGGAAACTTGAGAGTTTCTCTTCTGAACAGAGGGTTGACTACATGTTGAGATCATATTGAAGGAATAAAGTCTGCAGATTTAAACTGAGGAAGGAATTCAACAAAGATGTGGGCTCATCATTCAGAAGACTCAGTGAATCCCAGTGAAATGAGATCCCCTGACTCCTTGCCTTCAGCTGGACAATATGGATGCGATTTTCAGACCTTACAAGATCACAGAATCACTGCTGGTGGAAATTCTAGAGATACAGAGCCTTGAAAAGACCCATACTGCCTCTCCCAGTCATCACTGGGAATGTCTTCCCCAGAAATGACTCCAAAGGTAGCATCATCTTCAATGTGCTTGGATGGACTCCATCCTCTAGTTAGCAGCATCAATTTACTTAATTTCTGGGAATATGATTTACTTTTTCAGTACCTATTATAAAACACTTTTAAAAGTACAGAAAGCAGAAAAATAAAAAGTAGAAATTTTTCTTTACATTCCCAACCTCAAGTACAAACAGAGAAAATCATGAGTAATAGTTTCATATGAATTCTTCCAGATATAAAGTATACATGCACATAAAAGTGCACATAAATTGTGTATATACTTTAGAAATACACAAATAAGATTAAAATATATATAATGCTACACACCTCATTTTTGCCATTTGATAATCTATCGTTT
The DNA here is from genome assembly GCF_027409185.1 of Cynocephalus volans. Lineage (NCBI taxonomy): Eukaryota > Metazoa > Chordata > Mammalia > Dermoptera > Cynocephalidae > Cynocephalus > Cynocephalus volans. The sequence goes on from NC_084460.1 coordinate 187,372,852, forward strand.
CATGTCAATGCACATAGATCTACTCATTCATTCTAATGGCAGTGTGATTTCATGGGGCTTATATGGTTGCTTTCTGTTTTTTATTATTAGCAATACTGTTATAATGAACACCATTATACATGTATTATGTCTGAGAATATCACAGAGCAAATTTCAAGCAAAGGACTTATGAAATATCACCTCCTCCACGGTTCTTGCAATCAGTATTGCCACCAGAAGTGGGAGGTGTGGAAGCCTGTTCCTATACCCATGCAAATGTGGCACCAAATCTCCATTTACCAGTTTGGTAGATAAAACATGACATGGCATTGTGACCTTGATTTTCAATTTTTTAACTGTGAGAGATATTGAGCACACTTCCAAGTATTTACTGGACACTCAAATTTCATTTTGGGTATCTACCAGCTCATTGGCTGTGTTCATTTCTCCATGGGGACACTCTTTTATGTCTTCAGTTTAAGTGTTCTTTATAAGAGAAGAAAATTTGTTCTTTGCTATACGTATTACAAATTATTATTACAAATATTTTTTTAGAATTCTGTATTTGAAAATTTTGTAACATTTATTAAATTAAGTGTAGTCTGTGAGTCTTTTGTCATGTGTAAAGAGGCCTTCTCCACTACAACATTATTTTTTAAATTCAAACATTTTTCTAGTATTTTTGGTCCACATTTAATAAATATTTATTTCATTTATAATTTATTTGGGGATAAGAAGTAAGATGCGATTCAGCTTTATTTTCTTCCTAAATAATAATTAGTTGCCCCAACTTTATTTGTCAAAGATTCACCTTTCCCTCACCTATTTGAGCCATCTTTATTATATAATAAATCCCCACATATATTTGGATGTATTTCTGAACTTTCTTCTGTGTAATTTAATTGGCTCTCCATCTAAGACAAGCTGAATAATAGGTGCAAATCAGTCTAGTCCCCACTTAATAATTATTTCCTTACAAAATTTTCCTGCCCTCTCCCAAATGGACGGGACTATGGCTCAAACCCCAGCTCTCCTACCCACTTGGCATGCCTCCAATGAGCATAAGTTACTTAACCTCTCTTCACCTTGGTGTTCCCATATATAAAATACTGATAAGAATAGAACCTACTACAGAGGGTTCTTTTGAAGAGTAAATGACTTAAAGCAATTAGAATATAATGGGTATAGTAACAAATTAGTTAATAATTGTCACCATTATTATTATTATTCTCCTGTATGGATTATGGCTGCATTATTCAGTGCATTTTCCTTTTGGTAATTTTGAAGTTTTATATTTAGATTTAGTCCTTCTAGTGTTTATATTTATAATCGTATATAATATTAAGCTTTTATTATTTTGTTTATTGATTTCAAGCAGTATCTATTAGCCCTCAGCTATCTACTTTTCCTCATTCCTCTTCATCCCACTTTAATACATATTATTCCATGTTTTCATGTTTAATAACATTTATATTTTATAACCATAACTCTTGCAGTCATGTAGCCTTAAAAGCTCATCAGGACTTCTTGTACCATTGCTCCCCCATTCCTGAGTTCTTTTGGATTATATCTTGTGACTGAATTTTACCATCCATTATGGGCTGAATTGTGACTTACCCAGAATCCATACATTGTAGTCTTAATCTCTAGCACCTCGGAATATGACTATTTGGAGATATGACCTTTAAAAAAAGTAATTAAGGTAAAATTAGATCATATGGGCATGCCCTAATCAAATTGGACTGGTGGTACCCTTAAAAGAAGGGGAGATTAGGACACAGACACACACAGAGGGACAACCATGTAAAGACACAGTAGAAAGATGGTTGATTTCAAGACAAGAAGAGAGGCCTCAAAAAAAAAAAAAAAACAACCCATTTCTGTCAATACCTTAATCTTGGAGTTCTGGTCTCCAGCACTGTAAGAAAATAAATTTTAATTGCTTAAGCCACCCAGTCTGTGATACCTTGTTATGGAAGCCTAGGAAACTAATGCAATTTTCCATGAAATATTTGGCAAATACTTATAATGAGTAAGTATTCGTTGTTTATCTGAAACTAAAATTTAACTGAGGATTCTGTATTTTTATTTACTATGTCTTGTATTCCTACTCTCCATCAGTCTGCTTCTCTCCATATCTTGCAGGGTGGGGACTGTTATCGAGGTTTTTAAAAATTTTGTCCATTTAACTTCACTGGCCCTACTCCATGGGGTGAAGGTTAGGGCCAGGAGTTATTTCCTGTAACTACTTGGTTCTCCTTACCTGGAGAGAACCCACTTTTTTAGGACCATGCCATTACCTCTTGCCCATTGTTAGTCTCTATCCATGTACATTTTGCTGTGTTTCACTTAGTGCATCAATGTGTATGGGAGCGGGTTCTGGGACCCAGACTCACTCTGACACTTTAAAGTGAATCTCATCTTCAATTTAATTACTCCGACATGTTAGTTAAATTTACTAAGTGCATGTATACTCACACAAAGTTCAGAGCTGTCCTCTGGTTGCATTATTTTAATGTTTTTAAAAAATATCTTCCCAGCCATCTTTATCCAGGAATGGGATAAAACATCAATCTCCAAAGTGCACAAACTCAGTTCAGAAGCCCACTGACAAGGATTCATTAGCTGGAGGGTATAAATCTCAAATGTGATCCTCATTAGTCAAGAAACATTGTTAGGAATTGTCCTTTCTCATGGGACTTGTCACATAGTAGTACATATGTGAGCTCCAGAATGTTCTGGAAAGTCTGAAGCATCAACGGAGGCTTTATGCCAACAGATAGCTGTAATAATAGCCAACATTTATGAAGCTCTTACAATGTGCCCAGTACTGATCTAAGTGTTTCATATATTTACTCATTTAATTACCATGACAGCCCTGCAAGAGAGTATTATTAATAACCCCATTTTATAGATGGGGACCTGAGGCACAGTCACCCAGCTGCTCATTGATAGAGACAGGTTTTGAGCCAGGCATGTTGACTGCAGGTCCCTGCTCTCTACCACCCTGCTGTGATGTCTCCTGCAGCATGGTTATTGCTGCAGTAACTCCACAGAATGACCTCAGCATGTTCTGATGATAACTGCCTCTTGTCATAGACCTGAAGCCCAGTGCAGGCACTTTCATGGATAATTATGGAATACTGTCTAATTCACCACAGAGTCAGGCCTGGAAAGACATCCAAGTGTCTTCCATCATCCATCTGCATTTCTTATGTAAGAAATCAGAGGCCTCAGTTTAAATTTGCAACATGCATCATTTATATCAGATACCCACATTAACCCAATAGAGTTGTAGAAATAGAAAAGTCGGAGCAGATCAAATTGCCAGATTCACTATTGACTGCCTGCTGAGTATAGGTGAATGATTTATCTTACTTCTATCACCACTTGGGATGCTTGGAGGAAAAAAGACACCAAAGAGCAGAATATTCTATTTTACAACCTTTGGGGATGAATGGCTTCCTTTACTGGAAAAGACTGAGCTCTGAAAATGGTCTTTTAGCTTTGCAAAAAATAAAACACAGCTTTTATCTTTACACGTTAATGTGCAGGCTGAAACAAAAGATACACAGTACATTTTTTTCTCTCCCTCTCTTTGAAGGAAGATTAAAGAGCAGAAGGGGCTTGAAGAAAAAGAGAAGGGAGAAAAGTCGAAAGGTGTGACTTGAGTTTATAACAATTTGGTTTACCTATATTAGCAAAAGGCTCATTGATAAGGAAACAGCTTCTCAGCCATAACCACAAGGAAAGAGTTGGTGACAATCAATCATTACCAAATGGTTAAATCCAAAACAGAATGACCAGGGCTGGGAGCTCTGATTGGAACAGCAAGCAGGTGACCTGTTCCTTACATCATGTGCCCTGTAACAGTTCTGTCAGAGGAGAAAATAACAATTGACAAGTACAGGCATTATTTCTGCAAACCCCCAAAAGAAGCAAATACATTATCCTAAAATAGAGAATGAATTCCAGATACCCATATTCAGCCTATGACTTTCACAAAGAAGAGTTTATTGCAAAATGATAGCTTTAAACTTGACAAACAGTCACAGTCAAGACAATCAAATTAAGGATCCACTTCTAATCCCTTCTTTATCACAATAATTCATTTTTCTGTCTTAACATTTCAGGCAATGAAAAGCCAAATTTGTAGAGCATTATGTACTAAACTGTGTCCCCAAAATTCATATGTTGAAGTTATAACTCCTAATACTTCAGAACATGACTGTATTTGTAGAGAGGGCCTTTAAAAAGGTAATTAAAGTAAAATGAGGTCATAAAAATGGGCCCTAGTCCAATCTGTCCTTATAAGAAGAGGAGATTAGGACATAGACACACACAGAGAGATGACCACGTGATGACACAGGAAGAAATCACTGTCTGCAAGCCAAGGAGAGAAGCCTCAGGATAAACCAACCCTGACACACCTCGATCCTGAACTTCCAGCCTCCTGAATTGTGAGAAAATAAGTTTCTATTGTTTAAGCTGCCCACTCTGTGGTACTTTGTTACAGCAGCCTAAGCAAACTAATATGTAGATAATTTATATATTCTAAATATGCTATATGCTGTGGATTGATTGAGTTGTGTCCCCCAACGTCCGTATATAAGAAGCTTAATTCCCACTATAACTGTGGAGGGTGGAAAATCCTACTATGGCAATTGAAAGGCGGGGTCTTTAAGAGGTGATTAGATTGTCGAACATGCTGTAATGAATGGATTAATAATGGTGGTCAGGGGTGTGGTTCTGAGGGCTTTAAAAGAAGATGTAATGAGGAAGTTAGTCTATCTCTGCTCCACAATTTTTGCAATGTAATGCTCTGCCGTCACTGTCACCACCATCAAGTCTCTGAACAGATGTATTCCCTGGACTTCGGACTTCCCAGTCTCAGAAATTATAAGCAATAAATTTAATTTTCTTTATAAATCACCCAGTTTCAAGTATTTTGTTATAAGCAACAGAAACAGACTAATACAGTATACATTACTGGAATATTTCTGTGGCCTCATTTCAGGTAATCCATTTAGTTAAATTCTACAAAAGCAAAATAAATTACCAAATATTTATCTCTTGAATTAGAATCGGTGTTTTAAAAATAACTCAAAGGTAACACTTTCTACTGATAATTTTATTTTACTATGTGTTTATTTTTCTACATATAGAAATGCATATCATCAGATTAGTAGATAGCAGTTTTTACCTCAATCTCTCTTGCAATGTAAATACAAGAGTACTTTAAAGTGTTCATAAAAAGACTCATATTATCTTTCAATTCTACTTCTCATGACCTTTTTGAAATCACCTCTTACTGACTATATTGTCAGCTCACTTCTCCTTGCACTTGCACAGAAACCACCGTAGCCCAGGCCATTTCTTCTTCTTGACAAACTCTTAGAGTTATGTCCTACCTAACCTCTATGACCAAACTACACCATCTTTTGTCACAGAAATGGCCAAGTCACTACACCCTTCTCAAATTTTCCTCCACTTAAAACACCTGCTAGTCTAGACCTTCAGGCAATAAAGCCCCTCACCAAGTACAACTCCAATGATACCACCTCCGAGAACAAGTTCCTCGTCAACCAACCATAAGCAACCTTTTCCTTCCATAAATTCTATTTCACTTTGAATCAATAATGGACTTTCATTTTAATTATTATATTAAGCATTTTATTTATCCTCCTAAATTATAAACTTCTAAGGGAAAGGAAGTATGGCTTAAGTATGGCTTATGAGTTTCAAAATCACTGCCTGCTTTGCACATAGCTGGGGTTTGATATGAACCTATTAAATAAATTTCATGTTAGCAATTGCTTCTCTACAATGCAAGTGACTTCCCATTTTTTTTTTTTTTTGTATGATACATTTTAGTTTGGAATCCATGTAGGTCACACTTTAATGTTACTGCCCCATGGTGGACCAGGGCTATATCACCTGCCTTCACAAAACATGTGAGAAAGGTTTGGACCATGGAGCTCATGCCCTGACCCTATTGGTTGGGGAGGTTGCTGGTGGTTTTTATTGGTATCGTTTTCCATCAATACCAAGAGACAAACAGTGCAAACAAATTACTGTAGAAAAGAGAGAGGAGAAGGGGGAAAATGTGCATTGGAGAAAGGCCAATTCAATTACAATATTCTAGAAAAGGAGTCAGAAATTTCTGAAACTGTTGCACAGCAACATTAGCAGGTTCTAGTTCTTGCTCCAGGGAGGCAATGGACCCTAAGTCCATTACCAATTTACAGCAGATGAGGAGTGACCACTGTTCTTCCAGTTCTGACCAGCAGCCACAGACAAGACAGCAGTGATGCCTGCAGTGCACATGCAGCAACATATCTACATGCCGTCACAAAACCGCACCGCACATGTGTGAAGCAGTCATAGGTGGGAGAAATTCAATAACTTAGTAGGTGTAACTTTGAACCTACTACTATGTCTCTGTGTGTGTGTGTGTGTGCGTGTGTGTGTGTGTGTGTATAAAATGACAAACCACTGAAAGCCTTCAGTTCTGCTTTTGGAGACTGCTCATTCTTTAAAGGACTTTAAGTGGAAAAGTGGCATCTCCACTGGGAGACAAAGGAAGGACATTCGTGGAGTCACATGATATGTAAAGAGTAAAGGGCCCCAAACTTCTCAATTCACTGTACAGAACACCAGAGCAGTGGACTGGATACCACCAATTTGATGACACTCTTGAACAATATTTTTAATTTGCCACGCATAAAATTGCATTAAAATCTCTTTCACATGTCCATGAATACTAAACTGATGAAGACAAATGACTATGATACTTTAAGGTTGCCCAGACTGAGAGATCTACTGCTTTCCAGAGACCTCTGTTTGGGGAGCGTGTCTCAAGGTAGCTGGTAAAACTACTTTCCTCTCTTTCTTCTCATTCATAACTTCGAAAAATTAAAAAGGTCAAATCTGATTCTGTATATAATCTAATAGATATACAGTCTCTGGAGAGGTAAAAATATTTCTTTTAAATTAAGGTATTTTTAATAACTCATATGTCTTATTTTATTAGAGAATATACAAAACTGTTTTGGATTAGTATCTAGAAATAAGTCAACATTTATTGGAATCATTTTGCATAAACATATTTGCTATGGACTGAGTACGTTGAAGTTCTAACCCCCAATGTGATGTTCGTAGGAGGTGGAGCATTTGGGAGGTGCTAAATTATGGGCACCCTCATGAAGGGGAACAATGCTCTTATCCAAGGGACCCCAGAGAGCTCTCTAGCCCTCTTTCCACCATGTGGTGACACCAGGAAATGATGCTCATCTATGAACCAGGAAACGGAACCTCACCAGATACTGAATCTTCTGGCACTTTGATCTTGGACTTCCAGCTTCCAGAACTATGAGGAAAAAAAATGTTTGTTTTTTAAGGCACTCAGTCTATGGTGTTCTATTATAGCAGCCTGAATGGAATAAGACAGTATTTTTCCAGGCAAGGCCATGTCATGGCATATTTTGTTCATTTGATGCTTTCTATGTCCATTAAAAATATACCATTTAGTTGCCCATTTCATAAAGTCTAAATGCACAGAAGGACAGTTTACAAGTAAACTAAATAATTCTGCACTAGAAGTTTTTCAGAAGTAGAGACCAATATAATTAAAGTGGAAATAAATTTACATTTGGGTAAAGCAATTGATTTTGAGCCACAATCATATACAATTTTTGGTGAGATCTAAATCTGTGAACAGGAACCTGTACCACGTTGACAGGTAAGTCTATAAGAAATCTCACAGGAGCACCTTCTCAACTGAGTGTTAATTGTTGTCCAGGAGTTGGGGTGACACTAGAGCAAAATGCGCTCATGTAGAGGATTTGAAGGTTATATGTGAAGTTACAGGATCCATCCACGTGTCCATACACCATTCCCTGAGCACACCATGGAATTAGTCTCACGGAAAACTGCCTTTGCTGTCCTGCCATGTTCCTGGTGGTTCAGAAGGCACCTAAAATAAAGGGCAGGAGTGGCCCCACAGGCCAGCACTCTTATCAGAAGAATATCAGGGAACACTTTTAACTGACAGAAAATAGAAAATACCATAAATGATATATAAAATTAATGCTTTCATGTGCTACCTAAATCTGAATCTTGTACCTGTCTTTCAGTTACCATGGTTTGGCTTTCCCCCAACCTCTGGGGTGTGGCATCTGATAAGACTATCAGGACAAAAAGACTTAAAGTCCTTTCATTCATTCAGTTAGTCATTAAGTGTGTACGAGGGTACTCCAAAAAGTTTATGGAAAGATTCATATTATCTTTCAATTCTGTTTTTCCTTTTTCTCTTTCTTTCTTTCTTCCTTTCTTTCTTTCTTTGTTTCAAATATTCATGAGATACAAAGCTGATTGTCCCCCCTCCTTCCCATGATGTGGGGACCAGATTCATACTGGGGGCATACCCATCATCAGAAATTACTTTTGTACCCTTTGTCCCCTTCCAATTATCCCTCAACCTCCCTCTCCTTCCCCATCTCCCCTCAACTCCAATTTGTTGCCCTAGGAATGTTCCCTCCAATTCTGTTTTTCCATGAACTTTTTGAAATATCCTCATACTGACCTTCCTATGTGATGCCAAAAAAAGCCTTGGGTATTGGGAACATGATGGTAAGAAAACCAACAGATCGATTAGATCTGGGGGAGGTTTTCAAGATGGCGGCGGCTGCGGCGGCTGGCGCGGAGTAGCTGAGGTGGAAAAGGTGGCCACTGGGCCTCAGGCAGCCGGGAAACTTGTGGACCTTTCTCTGGCCATCTCTTAAGGGAGGACTGCTGCTGCTGGCCGGTCGTGGGGGCTCAGCGCCACTTTGCCCCCGGCAGGAGAGGCTGCCTCATTTACAGGCAACAGCTTTGAAGTGTGGAGCAGGAAAAGAACTGATTCTTAGCTGCAAAAGCGAGTCTTGAAACAGGGAACACGGCGCCAGGGCTGCTGTGGATGCAGCCAGGATCCCGGAGGCTGGGGCCGCACTGAAGGCGGCCAGCTGCCCTATCCAGGATTCGAGGTTTCAGGCCGGCATTAAAGAAGACTCCTGGGAGCGCCCGAGCGGCGCCGCGACTGAACAGCCCGAGGCGGCAGCGCCGAGAACACGGAAGGCAACAAACCAGAGACAGAGCGAGCGCCCGACCTGGCACAGCACTGTGAGTGATCCCTGGCAAAGCTCTGTTCGGGGGGTGGATGCCCACGCGGCTCCCCGCCTGCACCACCAGGCCACTCATTGCCCCGGTGCTGCCTCCATTTTCCCAGGTGCGGGCAGCTCCGCCCTGCTCGGCCATCACTGAGCCCTCCCACTTGCTTGGCCTGGCGCGGGGCTTTCCGGACCCTGCGGGCCGACCTCCTCTCCCACTCCCTCCACGGTTCTCTGGCAGGGCTGGGGGTGTGGGGCGTCCCGACCAGTTTTGGGAGGGCTAGGAAGTACGGGCGGGCCGACTGTCACTCCACCACACCCTGGACTCCGGCCCCGGTAAACTTCCTGTTACTGGGAGGCAGATACCATCTCTGCGACCACCAGTTTGGAAAAAAGCCTAACGAATTTCTGGTTGGGAATAGTGTGGTAGGAGAGTTCCCAGGTCTGCTTGAACCTGCCGGAGAGCAGGCTGCAGGCGGGCACTAGATTCGGTTTATACCGGGGGGATACAAAGGTGAACAAGACCCGAGAAAGATCTACACAGTGCTACAAAGGCACCCAGAGAGACTGGTCGTCTGTGCCTAGCAGAAACCTGGTAGACTTCCTGGGCGAGGCGGTGCTGAGCAGGGTCTTGAAGGCCCAGCTGATAGACGAGGGGTGCAGAAGACACGCCCCAACCCAGCACAGTGTGCACAGAGGGGGGAGACGTGCGGCCAGGGAGGCGGAGACTCGACAGAAACCACACACCTGGTGGGGTCGCCACTGCACGATCTAACAGCCTGGGCCAGAGCACACTGAACGGGGAGAAGTCCTGTACAGAAAGTGAAAGCTCAACAGAGATCACACACCCTGTGGTACGTGATCCACCAGCCCAGCAGAGTCCAAGCTGACCAGAAAGGTGGATCCCCGGAGAAGCCCAAGACCCGAGGCAACCACACACACAAGACACTAGAGGCCAACTGAGCAGTCACGGCGGGAGCCATACCAAATTGGCAACCACAGCAACATCCTAGTTAGTCATTAGTCTTAAACCGGTGGACTGTGAAACCCCCTGCCACAATGAATAAACACCAAAAAAAAGACACCAGAAATACAAAAAATCAAGAAAGTACACCACCAAAAGTTAATAAATCTCATACTCTAGATCCTATAGAACAAGAAGCCCTTGAAATAACTGATAAGGAATTTCGAGTGATAATTCTAAGGAAACTGAATGAGATACAAGAAAACTCAGCTAGACATCATGATGAAATGAGGAAAAGTATACAGGATCTGAAAGAGGAAATATACAAGGAAATCAATGTCCTGAAAAAAAATGTAGCAGAACTTGCTGAACTGAAGAAGTTATTCAGCGAAATAAAAAACACAACGGAGAGTTTAACCAGCAGGCTTGTCGAAGTTGAAGAGAGAACCTCTGAACTTGAAGATGGGCTGTTTGAAATAACACAAGCAGACAAAAAGAAAGAAAAAAGAATCAAGGACATGGAAGAAAATCTGAGAGAGATATCAGACAACCTCAAGCGCTCAAATATCCGAGTCATGGGTATTCCAGAAGGGGAGGAAAATGGAGATTCCATTGAAAACATATTCAACAAAATAGTGGCAGAAAACTTCCCAGGTATAGGAAAAATCACAGATCTTCAGATCCAGGAAGCTCAACGATCTCCAAACGTATTCAACCCAAAAAGGCCTTCTCCAAGACATGTCATAGTCAAATTGGCAAAACTCAGAGACAAAGAGAGAATCTTAAAAGCTGCAAGAGAGAAGCGTCAAATCACCTATAAGGGAGCCCCAATCAGGTTAACATCAGACTTCTCATCACAAACCCTAAAAGCTAGAAAGGAATGGGATGATATTTTCAAAATACTAAAAGACAAAGATTGCCAGCCAAGAATACTCTACCCTGCAAGGCTATCCTTCCGAAATGAGGGGCAAATAGTATATTTCTCAGACAAACAAAAACTGCGGGAGTTCACTACCACAAGACCACCCTTACAAGAAATCCTCAAGGGAGTACTGGGTTTGGTTCCTGAAAAATAACTACCACTGCCATAAAAACCTAAGAAAAATCTAAACCCGCTAGTACAATAAAAATGGCATTCATGAAGAGAAAACAAGCTAACAAAAACACTATCTACAACCTAAGGAACCAACAAACAAAGAAACCAAACAGTAAATCAGAAAGCAAGGAACAAAAGACACCTAAGACAACCAAACAACCAATAAAATGCTAAGAATAAATCAACACCTTTCAATAACAACTCTTAATGTTAAAGGCTTAAATTCCCCAATTAAAAGACACAGACTGGCTGACTGGATCAAAAAGCAGGACCCAACTATATGCTGCCTACAAGAGACCCACCTCACCCATAAAGATTCACACAGACTAAGAGTAAAAGGATGGAAAAAGATTTACCATGCAAACAGAAAAGAAAAACGAGCTGGAGTGGCTATTCTTATATCTGACAAAATAGACTTTAAACTAAAAACCATAAAAAGAGACAATGAGGGACACTACTTAATGATAAAAGGACTGATCCATCAAGAAGACATAACAATCATAAATATGTACGCACCCAATGTTGGAGCAGCCAGATTTATAAAACAAACTCTATTAGACCTAAAGAAGGAAATAGACACTAATACCATAATAGCAGGGGACCTGAACACTCCACTGTCAATATTAGACAGATCATCTAGGCAAAGAATCAGTAGAGAAACACAAGATATAAACAAGACTCTAGACCAATTGGAATTGGCAGATATCTACAGAACATTCCACCCAACAACCTCAGAATATTCATTCTTCTCATCAGCACATGGATCATTCTCCAAGATAGATCACATATTAGGTCACAAATCAAGTCTCAATAAATTCAAAAAAATTGGAATTATCCCATGTATCTTCTCAGACCACAATGGATTAAAACTAGAAATTAATAACAAACAAAACTCTGGAAACTATACAAACACATGGAAATTAAACAGCATTCTACTTAATGACATATGGGTCCAAGAAGAAATCAAGCAGGAAATCAAAAAGTTTATTGAAACTAATGAAAACAATGATACATCATACCAAAACCTGTGGGATACTGCAAAAGCAGTATTGAGGGGAAAATTTATTGCATTAAATGCTCACTTCAGAAGAATGGAAAGATGGCAAGTGAACAACCTAACACTTCACCTTAAAGAACTAGAAAAACAAGAACAATCCAATCCTAAAGTTAGCAGACGGAAAGAAATCATTAAGATCAGAGCAGAACTGAATGAAATTGAAAACCAAAAAACAATTCAAAAGATCAACGAATCAAAAAGTTGGTTTTTTGAAAAGATAAATAAAATTGACAAACCATTAGCATGGCTAACAAAAAAAAGAAGAGAGAAGACTCAAATAACAAAAATTAGAAATGAAAAAGGCGATATTACAACTGATTCATCTGAAATACAAGCAATCATTCGAGACTACTATAAACAACTATACGCCAACAAATTTGAAAATCTGGAGGAAATGGATAAATTTCTGGACACACACAAGCTCCCAAAACTGAACCGTGAAGACGTAGAAAATTTGAACAGACCAATAACAATAAAGGAGATTGAAGCTGTTATCAGAAGGCTCCCAACAAAGAAAAGCCCAGGACCAGATGGATTCACAGCAGAATTTTACCAAACATTCAAAGAGGAATTGACACCGATTCTTTACAAACTATTCCAAAAGATTGAAACGGACGCAAATCTCCCAAACTCATTCTATGAAGCAAACATCATCCTGATACCAAAACCAGGTAAAGATATAACCAAAAAAGAAAACTACAGGCCGATATCCTTGATGAATATAGATGCAAAAATCCTCACTAAAATACTAGCAAACAGAATACAGCAACACATACGAAAAATTATTCATCACGATCAAGTGGGATTCATCCCAGGGATGCAAGGTTGGTTCAACATACGCAAATCAATAAATGTGATACACCATATTAATAAACTCAAACACAAGGACCATATGATCATCTCTATAGATGCTGAAAAAGCATTTGATAAAGTTCAGCACTCATTCATGACAAAGACCCTCTATAAGTTAGGTATAGAGGGAAAGTATCTCAACATAATTAAAGCCATATATGCCAAACCCACTGCCAATATCATCCTGAATGGGGAAAAGCTGAAAGCTTTTCCTTTAAGAACAGGAACTAGACAAGGATGCCCACTCTCACCACTCCTATTCAACATAGTGTTGGAAGTACTAGCCAGAGCAATCAGAGAAGAGAAGGAAATAAAGGGCATCCAGATTGGAAAAGATGAAGTCAAACTGTCCCTGTTTGCAGATGACATGATCCTATATATCGAACAGCCTAAAACCTCTACAAAAAAACTGTTGGAATTGATAAATGATTTCAGCACAGTAGCAGGATACAAAATCAACACACAAAAATCAGTAGCATTTCTTTTCTCCAATAGTGAACATGCAGAAGGAGAAATCAAGAAAGCCTGCCCATTTACAATAGCCACCAAAAAAATAAAATACTTAGGAATTGAGTTAACCAAGGAGGTGAAAAATCTCTATAATGAGAACTACAAACCACTGCTGAGAGAAATTAGAGAGGATACAAGAAGATGGAAAGATATCCCATGCTCTTGGATTGGAAGAATCAACATAGTGAAAATGTCCATACTACCCAAAGTGATATACAAATTCAATGCAATCCCCATCAAAATTCCAAAGACATTTTTCTCAGAAATGGAAAAAACTATTCAGACATTTATATGGAACAATAAAAGACCACGAATAGCCAAAGCAATGCTCAGCAAAAAAAATAAAGCTGGAGGCATAACACTACCTGACTTTAAGCTATACTACAAAGCTATAATAACCAAAACAGTATGGTACTGGCATAAAAACAGACACACTGACCAATGGAATAGAATAGAGAATCCAGAAATCAACCCTCACACTTACTGCCATCTGATCTTTGACAAAGGCACCAAGCCTATTCACTGGGGAAGGGACTGCCTCTTCAGCAAGTGGTGCTGGGATAACTGGATATCGTTATGCAGGAGAATGAAACTAGATCCATACCTCTCACCATATACTAAAATCAACTCAAAATGGATTAAGGATTTAAATATACACCCTGAGACAATAAAACTTCTTAAAGAAAACATAGGGGAAACACTTCAGGAAATAGGACTGGGCACAGACTTCATGAATACGACCCCAAAAGCACGGGCAACCAAAGGAAAAATAAACAAATGGGATTATATCAAACTAAAAAGCTTCTGCACAGCAAAAGAAACAATTAAAAGAGTTAAAAGACAACCAACAGAGTGGGAGAAAATATTTGCAAAATATACATCTGACAAAGGATTAATATCCAGAATATATAAGGAACTCAAACAACTTTACAAGAAGAAAACAAGCAACCCAATTAAAAAATGGGCAAAAGAGCTAAGTAGGCATTTCTCTAAGGAAGATATCCAAATGGCCAACAGACATATGAAAAAATGCTCAACATCACTCAGCATCCGGGAAATGCAAATCAAAACCACATTGAGATACCATCTAACCCCAGTTAGGATGGCTAAAATCCAAAAGACTATGAACGATAAATGCTGGCGAGGCTGCGGAGAAAAAGGATCTCTCATACATTGTTGGTGGGACTGCAAAATGGTGCAGCCTCTATGGAAAATGGTATGGAGGTTCCTTAAACAATTGCAAATAGATCTACCATACGACCCAGCCATCCCATTGTTGGGAATATACCCAGAGGAATGGAAATCATCAAGTCGAAGGTATACCTGTTCCCCAATGTTCATCGCAGCACTCTTTACAATAGCCAAGAGTTGGAACCAGCCCAAATGCCCGTCATCAGATGAGTGGATACGGAAAATGTGGTACATCTACACAATGGAATACTACTCAGCTATAAAAACGAATGAAATACTGCCATTTGCAACAACATGGATGGACCTCGAGAGAATTATATTAAGTGAAACAAGTCAGGCACAGAAAGAGAAATACCACATGTTCTCACTTATTGGTGGGAGCTAAAAATTAATATATAAATTCACACACACACATACACACATACACACACAAACGGGGGGGGGGGGTAAGAAGATATAACAACCACAATTATTTGAAGTTGAGACAACAAACAAACAGAAAGGACATGGTTGGGGGGGAGGGGGGGAGGGAGAAGGGAGGGAGGTTTTGGTGATGGGGAGCATTAATCAGCTACAATGTATATCGACAAAATAAAATGTAAAAAAAAAAAAAAAGAAAGAAAGAAAAAAAAAAAAAAAAAAAAAAAAAAAAAAAAAAAAAGAAAACCAACAGATCTCCCTCCTCAGAGACTTTACTGTCTAGAGTGCAGAGACAGTTATATCATTAAAGACTAACATAAAATAGTTTCTTTCCTCTCCACATACTCTTATGTTGTCTTCCACTGAGATGATACTTTGTCCCTATGGCTGATGTGTGATTATCTCATCTAAAAAAATCACATGCATAAAAATTTCTGGCATGCAGTGGCCATCCTCATGTGCTCTGAGTCCTTACCACCTTGAATGTGGTTCATGTACCAGCCGCACTGGTACCATGTGAGAGCTTCTCAGAGACAGTCTTGAGCCCAGCCTAGACCTAATGAATCAGAACCTTTAACTTAAAAAGACCCCCCAGGAACTTTGTTTGCACATTAAATTCTGAGAAGCACTGCTCTTAGGTGCATGTCTCAAAGTGCATTCTAAGGAACCCTATATCTGGGGGTGAAAAATGGGATTTTTGGTCAAATAATGTGGGGAACTACTGGTTAAAGCAAGCCACCAACTCCTTTGCTGTGGGATTCTTCAGAATCCCTGATGTTTGTTTTGATACCCAAGAAGAAGTAATCAATACTAATTATAATAATAGTAGTAATAACTAGTAGTTGTAGTGTACTCACTATAGGCTACACACCAATATAGCTATAAATTCAAATATAGATAAAGAATAATTTAATCTTCAGTCAACCCCCCAAATTAGGTATTATTTTCTCATTTTTCAAATTAGGAATACGAAGCTCAGAGGGACCAAGTAACTTTCCCAGGATGACATAGCTAGCAATTTACCAGACTGGATTAGAACCCAGCCCTGCCTGACTCCAAAAGCCCAAGAGCTCAATTTGAAACATAAGGCAGTTTTCTAAATATATTTGATTACCAAACTTCCCCCAACATGGAAACATTGGATGAAGCTTTATTCTATCTAACAAAGATCACATAGGGCCAGTTTGTGAAACACAGGCTGGGAAAGTCTTTCACAGAAACATAAAATTTGCCACAGTGCATCAGACCCACACTCAGGGACAAATCACCCTCTAATGTGATATCAATTTTAATGTGTGGTTTTCCTTTCAGCTAGAGAGTCACAAAACAATCTAAGAGTGTTTTCCAGGCCTGGGATATCCATTACACACTGGCAAATAATCCCTGCCTTTATTAGCATGCCACTATCATGCTTAAAATAAAAGTCACATGTGGTCTTGTCCAGACACACAGTGAACTTCTGTAACTCTTCTGTGACTCCTGGTACAGATAAATATACCACTTACTCATACCGGACTCCCAACTTATACCCCTCACCATTTCTCAGAAACAGATTCGCCTTCCTCATAATGTCAACATGATTGGGATTTCATGTGGTGCTTAGGATTGAAGGTGGCTTATCTTAGCACCACTCAGTCATGGACCATTCATTTTCATTCACTTTCATCCATCCATTCCACACATACTTACCTAAGTTCATACTATGTGCCACGAAGCAGTTCAGTGTAACATAAGGCCCATTATATTTATAACCATGAAGTTGATTAATTACAGGCTCAACCATAATTAATATACACTCAATAATGGTAGCCACTGTAAGTGGATTCTGATATAACATTCTATTCACGTATGGACTTATGGGAGTATAAGAATCAGAATTTAAGGTCAGACCCAGACGATATGGGAGAAAAATCAGACTATAGCATTAATTTTGTCCACTCCTCTCCCAATTTTATACTGAACAAATCAGTTTAAAATTGCTAATAGCTAACCTGAAGTAGGAAAAGAAGCCACAGAAAAATGGACATTGTGGTTTATGAAGAGGAGTGAGGGCATCCGCTGGCTGTCAAAGTCAGCCTGAGTTAAGGATTAGTTTTGTTCTGCAAAAAGCTTTAGCTGTCTGTGTCACACCCAAGCACATTAACACCGTAATAAAAACATCTTCCACTTTTCTCACCTCTTCCAAGGATTCCTCAAATATTCACAGTTACCAAATGTGTTTAGGTCTGAAATGAATGCATGCTATTCACTAAGAAAACATCATTGTTCAAGTAGATTTGGATTTTTTTTTTTTTTTTTTCGTGACCGGCACTCAGCCAGTGAGTGCACCGGTCATTCCCATATAGGATCCAAACCCACAGTGGGAGCGTCACCGCGCACTCTCAGCGCCACACTCTCCCGAGTGCGCCACGGGCTCGGCCCTGGATTTATTTTTAACCTGGATTTTTGTGTTCCAAATAAGAATGAACGAGTGCCATGGGGACTTCCCAGGGTCCTGAGATATGGATGTGGGGACTGGATCCCCCCCGCAACCAGGCTCACCGTCAGTGCCACAGGGCCTTCCCAGGGTCCTAAGGTATGGATCTGGGGACCAGACCCCCTCCCACAACCAGGCACACCGCCATCACCACCAACAACAAGGTAAAGAGCATGACAAAAACATTACCTCCATGTAGGTGGCCCACTACAGCCACCACAATAACCACGGCTGCTGTGAAAGCAGCTAGATGCCTCAGCCACTGTGCAGATGGTCTGCCAGCCACTGGAGTGCATTGACACAAGGACAGTCACCAGAAGAGACCAAAGAAAATAAGAGGATGTCTGTCTCCACAAAGCTCATTCCAGAGTGACAGAAGCATCTGCTCTATGATAATACTGGGGGACCTGATCACACCTCTCAGCACTGGACAGACCATCTAGGCAACAAATCAACAGAGTAACCAGCACTCTTTCAGAAGGAGAGAAGAAATCTGGTGTAATTAGAGGGGGAAGTGGGGAGGGAGAGGGGGATGGGGAGAGACTGGACAAAGGGAACAAAAATAAGTACAATTTATAACAATGTATATGCTAGTAATACTGATTTGATCAACATATGTCAATGTTAAACCCCCAAAATATGTGCAATCAATTAGGATTCAATAAAAAAATTTTTTAAAAGAATGAACATTTAAACAGCACACATTTCTTTTTAATCTAAAAGAACATTACAAAAATTGTGACCCTGCCTATGCTCACTTATTTGGTTTGTAAGTAAATTTGGTTCTCCTTTGTGTTAAAGTTGTAATTTTGATTGGTGAGACAAAGGACTTTCATTTTATAGTTTCACCAGATGAAACATTCTAGCTCAGCAGTCCCAGGAAAAATGGAAACAACTATAGACTGTGGAACTGAGCATCTTTTACACATCTTTTACACAAGTAGATCCATTTCTTCCATTGGGCTTTGTTTTGAGATTGCTGGTTCTTGTCTCCAACTTCCCTGGCCTCAAGCTAATAATGTTAGGTGACTTCTACCAATGGCTATTTTTAGTCAATTTCTCCTAGTTCCACTGTCCTATAAATTTATCAATTTGGGAACACAATACATCTAACTCCCTAGAAAATATTACATGTGGATTTTTTTTTTTAATATGAGAATCCCTTTACTGTAGAAGCATATGGAAGGGATGCTATAGTGACTTAAGTCTAAAGCCACAGTGCAACTTCTAACTTAAACCAGATTATTGCAAGAACATTCATAATTAACAATAATAAAAGTAATAAGCACAAAGGTTAATTTAGCAATATACTTTTCTTTACATTGTTTTATGGATTTCAGCAATGTTACAGTGGCATAATTTAACAGGTAATCTTTTAAAAAAATTGCTTTCTTCTTAGCAATGAGAATTTAGATCTAGAATTTCTACTAGAAAAAAATATTAATATTTTTGCTCCATTGCCTTGCTCATAGTTGGTACTCATGATGTTAGAAACAATAATAAAATACTACTAGGGATCTGTGAAAAGTGTTTTACTGTAAATGCTTCATCTTATTCTTTTGGAATAATTAGAGAACATTGTACACCAGTTTGTTGGAAGAATGCTGTTAGAGCAGACAAGTTGGATGACACTTTAAGAAGACAGAGAATGGAACCAAAGAAGCATGGAGACAGTTAAGAAGATGAGGAAAGATAACAGACAGCCAGAAGAAGACAACTGAGATAAAGAGGAATCATACTTTTAGAGAATAACTCAAATCTTAATCCTTTGGCTCCAAAGGAGCAGTGTCAGCCCTGAAATGATCGTCTGAGTTGGCCAATAACTCAGCCTTACACCTGTTCTAGAGCCCAAGCATGCTAGAGGTAGTGATGAGATATTTAAGTAGCTGTGCAGCTTTGTAAATAATTGCGACAAAATTCTATAATCATAGCAGCTGCTTCAGTATGTCCTGATAAGCTGCCTAGATAATTAAAATGTCACACATATTACAAGGAGTAGATTGATTTTTCTGCTCTTTCTTAAAGGCAGATATTCCTTCCCAGCCTCGGTTCTAGGAAGCCTGGACCATGTGCGTTCTGTACAGATTCGAGGGGTGGCCTGGCCAATTTAGCATCAGTAGGTCTGGTTCATATTTCCTAACAGGGCTGAGCCTTTGCTTTCAAGGCTCAGTACAGGAATGGATAATTCTTATTCCTTCCCATATCAGAGATTCATAAGCCACTCTCCAGAACTCACAGGAACCTCAAACCTTTTAGCTAAAAAGCCTTATCTATCTTCCAAAAGCGCCCCCCCCCCCAGGTTGTGAATGTCTATCTTTACCAAGCTTCTCACAGTCAGCTTTTCTCATAGGCCCTGATTAAAATCCATTTTATCTTATACTTAATGGAACCCATATGGGTCCTGACAACTTGTTTAGCCCTCTACAAGGGAATTACTTTCAAACATTAATCATCCTTCCATGTGTTTGAAATTTAAAGAAGACTATATGCAATAAAGTCGTGTAAATAATTTCCATCGAGGTTTTCTGGTGCTCATATTCCCATTATCCTGCTACATGGAATCACTTGAATAGGTAACTAGGGTTGGATGACTCTTGGAAAGAGTAATTGTTACACACACATGCACATGTGTGTACATGTACGTGAGAATGTTGTCTCCAGTGCAAGAAAGCATCAAAGATGTTTGAGATGCTATAGAATAAGGCACAAAAAGTAATTTAAATAAGAAGTTATAAAATTTTCCAGGGATCATATAACAAATAAATAGTAAATATTCCACTCATATTTGTTATTTCACCCAGAATGTAGACTCTATGCTTCATGGAATGGTGAAAACATCTTTATGGAAATATGTTCAGTGCTGACTGGCTGATGAAGCAAAGCATTTCTGGGTGCTCACATAGATGGATGGAGGGTGGGATGCATTTAGATCTATCTCCCAAGAAGCCCTAATAAATAGAGGAGGGAAATAGATAATGTGTAATACTCTGACAATATCCTCTTAAGTAGTCACAGTGTTGCTAGTGACTTGTATAATAAATAGAATAATGAAATCTCCAAGTGTCATTTTGGTTCTTGCAGTCAGGACAGTCAAATGATTTCTTCTCCTGTTCCTAAGAGGCTATATAGTCACTGGAGCTGTAAATAAATGTCCCAGCATCAAGCACATGGGCCATAAAGCACAGGACTGCAGTTGCTTCCCACAGCTCACTGAATGTGGACTGACTAGAAGGTGCTGACCACCCATGACTTCAGGAGTAGGGAGGGCTGGGGTATTGGTCTTCCTGGGCTGCTGCAACAAAAGACCACAAGCTGGGTGGCTTGCATGACAGAAGTTTACTTCTCACAGTTCTAGAGGCTGGAAGTCCCAGATCAAGGTGTCAGCAGGGCTGGCTCCTCTGGCTTGTAGACTCCCTGTGTCCTCAGATGGTCTTCCCTCCAGGTGTTCGTGTCCTAATCTCTTCTATACCAGTTATATATTGGGCTAGTTATAATGACCTCATTTTAACGTAATTATTTCTTTAAAAACTCTATCTTCAAATACAGTCACACAGGAAAACAGAGCTTCAATATATGAACTTGGGGGGAACACAATTCAGACCATCACAGGGAGAGATAAATGAACATGTGACTAAGCACGAGGAAGGACAGAATTCTACCATCAGGATGCACAAAGCCAGTTGTCCTGAGATGTTCCTGAGGTAAAGAGAATGGGGCAATAGAGAAGGCTGTGGAACCTGGAGAGTAGGGCGACCTCTTATGGGCAAATTAAAGAAACACCCCACTGGGCAGACAAGACATTTGTGGGCTGAGGGTTGTCAGTTTTATGCCCCTGTTGTACAGTTTCTGACAATTCTCAAAGTTAACTGAAAACAGCCTGGACTGGCATTTGTGGCCCAGCTGGTGTTTATGTATTTTGTGTTTGCTTTTTGGGGGGTGATGAGTATTCCATTTGTTATGGGACGGGTGGGGGAGAGAGGAAACTGATTCTCAGCATATATTTAGTTTCCGCAGATGTATATTTAAGCCCAAAAGGTAAAATACACATGTCATTTAATTTCCTCAAACATTTACTTCAGGCCTTTCTTGTTTTTCATACATGAAAAGAAAGAACTCATTTCTGTAGCCTGAACTAAAATATAATAAGGTGATAGAAGTTTGCGCATAGTTAACAAATCAGACAAATTGTTCACATGCCAGATAAGATGTTACCAAACTGTTAGTCCCTCAGATCCTGGGACAGACGGTGAGTAGGCTTCATGCCACATGCCTGTTCTTTAGCTCCAATGGTTGCCTGGAGCCCTGTGATGAGAAGGATTCTGAGGATTAATTTGGACATACAAACAACCATGCTGTCATCAATTAGCCACATCTTTCAGGGATGGGGAAGGGAAGGTTTTGAAACACAAGACCATGGAATCATAGGAATCAAACCAACTTTCCAAAACATTCTTGCATAAGGTTCCCTTGCTTTGCAGGTGCAACAAGCAGGAAATTGTTCTGCTAACTTTTATGAGACCAACAAACTCAAAGAGAGAAAGAAGCATTTCCTGGGGCATAGAAGAAAAATAAAACTGTGTGAAATATAAGTAGCACACCCACTCTATGATTTTAATATGAAATCCAGAGAAACAAATGCTTATTAGTTTTGCTATTTGTGGGGTTGATAGTATTTTGTGGTTTTGATTTTTAAAAATTATCTCTGTCTGAGCCTTATTGATTTTCTTCTTAAAATAAGCAATATTCCATGAGAAAAGGCCAACCTTTCTTGGCACTACCTCTTTTTTCTGGAGATTATTAATTTCTTTTTAATAGAGCTCATACTGCAAAATCAAATTTTTATATCACTAAGGGATTTACATTTATCTTGAGCTGCACACTCTTCATCCTCTATCAAGTTGAGTTTAAGTTTCTAATTGAAACAATTTTTCAAGTGTTGAGCAATAAAGAGGCAATAAGTGATATATTTAAATTATTTATTCATCTTATTTATAATTAATTCATTTTTTTCCCTTTCTGCACAGTGAGGCTAACCCGACGCGTTTGATTTTCAAACATTCTCCATCATTAGGCAACAAAAGAAGCGGCCGCTTTTCCACCCCACTTGTGTTTCATGGGTCTCTGGGGACTCAGGCAACATCAGTTTAAATCACAGTTAAATTTACGCATTAAGTTTGTTTTGCAACACACTGCTCCATAAATAAGAGAGTCATGAATAGAACATGCCTATTTTTTGTCTGACTGAAAAAAAAAAAAAAATTACCCACCTTGTAAGATGAGCCATTGCATAAACAAAGGTCTTATCCTTCAGCATTTAATGACTGCATATCATACCCTTGGTCTGTACTCTTCCATCTACACACCAAGACTGATATGTCTTTAACATGTATTGTGTAATGAATCCTTGACTAGTTGATCCGGGAAGCTGATTTGTGGGATATCTTTTGCCAACGTCTCTGTCTTGTTAAACCACTTGCAATACAAACTCCTGCCCCCAGTGGGATGTATCACCTTCTCCTTCACCTAAACTGTTTTCCTGCCCACAGTTGCTCTTTTTGGTCATGGCACCATGATCATCTTCAAAGCTATGCAGTCCTTGGTTATTTTCCTCTCCCACAAACACATGTATGCACACCCCACTCATTCCACCATGCTCTGGCTCACGTCCCTATAATCTCTCACTCCACCAAGTGCCCAATTATCAGCTACCACTACAACCCACACATACTACCTAAAAGATTTTTTTAAAGTTCAGGTCATATACCTGCTCTGCACACAAGTCTGTGATAATTTCCCTTGGCTTACTGGATATGCTCAAGCTTCCCAGACTCCCATCTATCCAGGCTAGGTCCCCCCTTTGCACCTTCATTCACCACCAGTTGGCAACTAGATAGTAATAAATGAGGACTTATATGTAACAGATATAAGCCTCCATTCAACAGTAACCAGTAACCATACTTTATATGCACCGTTGCTACTCACACAACAGCTGGCACACACTGGATGCTTGATAAATATCTTTAGAATAAACAATCAAAGACCAGGCCATGAAACAAAATAGAGTAGACAAGAAAAAATCAAGTGATCTGAAACTCAAGCTAAAAATTCAGAAAATGCGATGGGCAGGAAAATGAAACCACTATCTAAATAACTGATTGCGTGGTTACCCAGCCATCTAGAACCACAGGCGAGCATCTAATTGATCAAAGGGCCTCAGGTGATCTGATTGCTTGGTACTTAGTGAGCCTCAGTACGTTTCATGTATGTTTCATGTACCCACAAAGGTCCAGCAACTCTGCAATGAGGATGGGGGTGAGGTATAAGAACAAAAACAGTAACAATTACTATTACAGACATTTAATGATCTTCTCTTATGTGTCAGGTACTAGGTGCTATCCATTTCAGTTCATTCAACTCTCAAAACAATCCCGTAAAAATAACAAGAGTGCATAGATGCTGAGCTCCTACAGGAAATTGCATTCTTGTCCCAACATTTCACTCCCTTTCCTGTAGGAGGCACTGTATCTCCACCTGTTGCATGCAGGAGGAGTCTACTTCCCTGCCTCACTAACATTAGACTTGGTCATGTGATTTGCTCTAGCCAATGGCATGTGAGCAGACATGACATATGCAAATCCAAGCAGAAGCTATAAAAGTCACTGCAGGTTCCCCACAGATGTGAGGAAAATGGCACGTCCCAAATAAGGCTACCTTCAGTGTGGATCTCAGGTGTGCAGAGCTGTGGCCAACACTCAGTCCAATACTCAGTCCAACATATAATGTGAGAACAAAATAAATCTTACTTGTCATCGGCCACAGAGATTGCGGGGTTTGTTGGTACTACACAAATCTTAGCAATAGTAGAGTCAGGATTCACACCCAGAGCCTTCACCTGTATTCATTACACTCTTCTGTCTCATGAGGCACAGCCCCTGTTATTAGAAGAGGTCCTAAGTCTGCTTACGTAGGGCTCTGCTCTCTCCATCCTGCAAGCTGGAATCTGCCTGCTATTCAAAGTGTGGTCTATGGACCAGCAACCATACGAGCATCACTTGGCAGCTGGTTAGAAACATGGAATCTCAGCCCTCACCTCAGAATGTGCATTTTAACAAGATATCCAGAAGTGCACATTCACACTAAAGTATGATGATAAGTGCTGATTTAACACATTGGCACGAAGGCACACTTCATGAACAGGCAAGATCAAGAGTCATGAACTGGAAATAGAAAGAGTACCCATTTCCAGTTCCAATGTCCAGATTGGAAACACAAGAGCATTCACTTATTTTTTTCACTCCTTAGAGATCAAAGGGGTAGAAACCGTGTGCTGTGACTGTCATGACATTACTATAAAGCATTCTAGTACTTGCTCTAGCCACCAAGTGATGCCCTTTGATAGAGCAGCACACACCTCATAGCTGGCTATGCAGACCTCTTGTCCACAACCAAATGTCCTGTCTATTGCATGAATAAACATTAGAGCCTATCAGTTCTCATTAGGGGCTGTTAGTGAGTGGGGAAAAAATGACACATTGTGCTTATCTTTATTCTTCTGATACAAGATCCCATTATTGGTTTATCACCCTTTTGATGAGGGACATTGACCATTAACCATGACAGTGAACATCACAGCTTGCCAAACACAAGTTATTGTCACAATTAGGGGAGGAATAGAGCACTTATGAGGTGCTGCATAGTTGGGACCTCAGTGTCATGGTTTCTTCTCCCTACAGTCCTAAAACCCAGTGGCAGGGAGCCAGAACATCCACGAAGTCATGGAAATGACGACATAGGTAGAACCTGAGCATCTGAGGTATGTTCCTCCGCAGTGAACAGTAAGGTTTTTGACAGGCTGGTTGATGAATAAATTCATGACATGAGACATTTCCAAAATGTCTGTTAAGAACCGCTTCAAAATGAAGTCATCAAAATTACTGCAAAATGTAGGCTTTAAACACAAACAGCCAGGGGAAAGAGTATGCTTGTTATGTAGAATTCATTATCAGTATTTCGGAGTGCAGCCACTATAAACATTTGTTTGGGATTGCTTTCGTGCAATTGTTTGAAACATAAGCAGAGAAAGAGCTGAATGAGGAAATTCCAGAAGCCCAGAGCTTGTTCAACTGTTTTTTTTTTCCCTACCTTGTTAGAAAGAAATCATTATTTCTTCAATTTTAATGTAATTGGAAGGATCTGATTTTTTTCTAATTTATCAGTGGGAACATTACTAAAATATGGGAAATGGAAGCCATGTGCTACAAATTTTCTCTTTATCATCTGGGAAAAGAAAAAAAAAAGATCCAAGATCCTCCATTAGATGCAAAGAACTTTTCTTAGGCATTTAACTCACACTATAAGTATATACCCCTTCAGCCTGGAGTTGCTTGAAGGTGAGATTATGTGGTCAAATTATCAAATTGGCCAACAGGAGATTTAGGGTCAAAAATTTCCTAAAGGGGAAAAAAAAACTATTCTTAACAAAAAATAAACTAAGTGGTTTGTTAAGGTTTCAAAAAGTCACTGTTCTACCATGAAGAAGGAAACATGCATTGATTTAAAAGGAGAAAATGGTTAAAATTTGGTATGCCATCAAGAAGGAACCAAGTGAATCTAAAGAACAGAGAAAAAAAATCTCCTCAGGCACACCCAAAAGGAAAAGCAAAATAGTTTAGATTATATGAAAAATACTTACATATCAAAACAAATCAAAAAAGCTCACCATAAAAAAATTAAAAATTGAAAATTATACATATCTGCTAAATAGTTAATAACCCTAACATACAAAAAAAAAATAAAGGTTGCAAACCTATGTTTCAAATAACATACCACAAACAAAATGGGCAAAGCACATGAACAGGTATTAATAAAATTCCAGGAACAACCTAAACATACAACAATAGAGGATCAGCTAAGTAAGTAGTAGAAGATACATACAATAAAATAGAATGCTGCCATCATAAGTGTGTTTTAGCAGAACACGTACTACTGTAGGGAAAATGTTCATAAAACAGCAGAAAAATCAAACAAGCACCTAATTATAAATATCTGACAAAAGACAAACCAAATGTTAACAGGGTCTCTCTATGTTGTAGAACTGCAAGTAATTTCCTGGGTTTTTTCAGCTTATCTGTTTCAAGTGTTTTACAAACTTTACACAATCAGTACATATTGCTTTTCAATTAGAAAAAATAAATATTATAAAAAAAAATTAAAAGGATTTAAAACTGGAGCAACTTAGATTAAAGAACTTACCATAAAAATGGGGGAAAATTCCATTCCCAATCCTCTAAAACTATTTTAAGTCAATGTTTTACTTCCAAGGGTAAGCTGGCAAATTTTGGACAAATGTCACAACTACATGATGTTTTTAGGTATCCATAGCTGTTTTTGTAGGCAAAGGACAGTGTTGAGGCACATGTGCACAGAGAAAGCTTGGACCAAAAGGAAAATTCCATTTTCTTAATTGAGAGCCTATGTTTGCAACATCTGCTGTGTTATGGAGTGAGCCAGGTAAACTGGACCCGATCCCAGGAGCTTTGGACTGCAGGGTGCCTCCTCACTAATTCTGAACCTAAACAGCCAATAGGCAGAGACAGGAGGTAACACGCTGACTCAAGTTTATTGATTCTTTCCCTGTTCAAGAAATTCAATAATGTAAATTAATGGAGATAACTGATCAGTGAAATGCAAGAAAAAACCCTCAAAATAAATTACCATACAGTATTAGTTTCTTGTTGCTGCTATATCAAATTATCACAAATTTGGTGCCTTCAAAAAACACAGATTTATTCTCTTGCAGTTCTGTAGGCCAGAAGTCCAAGTTTAGTTTCACAAGGCCAACGTCCAGGTGTCGGCAGGGCTGCACTAGGGGAAAATCTGTTTCTTTTATTTCTCAGCTTCTGCAAACACCTGCTTTCCTTGGCTTGTGTCCTTTCCCTCAAGTCATCCCACCCTCTTACTCCATTCTCATATCTCCTACTGTCCTTCTGATCTCCTGCCTTCCTCTTATAAGAATGGCTGTCATGACAGCAGGCCTAATAGGTAAACCAGAATAACCTCCCCGTCTCAAGAGCCTTGATTTAAATACATCTGCAAAATCCCTTTGCCATATAAGGTAACATTCAGAGGTTCTGCCATAGGACATGGACACCCTGGGGATGTGGCAGCGTTATTCAGCCTACTATACCTAACCACCAGATCGGCAAGGCACAATCTACAGAATTCTTCTTCTTAGAGCAACAATTTGGTATGTCTTTGCCGATATTTTACAATGATGGCAAACTACGATGCTCTTTGGAAGTACTACATTGAAGGTAAGTCAGATATGTTGGTCTCTAAGAGGAACAGTCATTCTTTAATTTCTTGTTCTTTCCCCAAGTATCCGAAAAAGGCTGCACAGCTGAAAACTCGTATGTTTTTAAAAGCAGCAATGGAACATGCACCATATGGTAGATACAGATATGATCACTGTCTTTTGCTTTTCAAATGCAAATGATGCTTTTGACGTTCTCATGGTGAGAAC
Organism: Cynocephalus volans; assembly: GCF_027409185.1. Classification (NCBI taxonomy): domain Eukaryota; kingdom Metazoa; phylum Chordata; class Mammalia; order Dermoptera; family Cynocephalidae; genus Cynocephalus; species Cynocephalus volans. Next base: position 187,401,065 of record NC_084460.1, read on the forward strand.
CCCTCTCCCACGTAAGCAGACAGGTGCTATCCCAGTCGCCCACCCCAAGTCTGAGAAAACATCCAGGGAAGAACAACTAAAGCAATCAATGGAGGTGACTCATTCTGTTAAAGAAAAACACAACACCATCTTGAATGTGTATGGGCCACGACACAGGGTCTGATCACTCCTGGGACACTTTTTTACCACCACAACAGCAATTAGTAGCTAGACTCAGGCTTCCACCTATAAAGGTGGCATATTTGTACTTCTATTATCATTTAACTCCTGAGTTGTTTGGTGAGTTAGTAATTACTAGAATATACAGATAATACAGACAATGAACTCCAGCTTGGGTAGATTAAGAAGGACAGGAGAGAGGGAGAGGAGGGGAGGAATGGAAAAGCATCCTTGATGCCTGCATCTGGACGGCTGAGTGTCATTAGAGAAAATCACACAACTGGGAAGATTTGTGTCACAATAAATTCGGTCACCAGCCTCACTGGGCCCTCTATGTCTCTAAGGAGGTTCCCTCTCCTGCTCCCCACAGTGACCGTTTCACCTTCTCTCACCTCCTCAAGCCTTGGGTCCCTCCCACTCAGCAGCCAATTGTCTGTTCCTTTTATAGAGAAAAGGGGGAAATTGGCAGTTTAAAATCCCTTTAAACACCCACCCCCAACCATCTCTACAATCACCTGATCCCTTCCTCCCTGTGTGGGTTGTCACAGGCTGTGCAAGCCCACCCCTCCGGTCACACTGCAGGGACATGGGGAGACCGGCATCCCACAGCCTTGCTGCTGCAGAGTCTGGTCCAGAATCCGGGAGCCCAAAGCCTGTGAATCTTCCTTTGCATGGAAGCAGAGAAGGTTGTCCCTCCATAGGGTGACAGAAACCCAGCAGGGCAAGACTTGGGCTTCCTACTCGTTCTACCCATTCTCTGTTGAGTGTCCCATTCCTCCTGGATCCTTGTCCTCCCAATGCCACTGATTTTCCACTGACTCTGGTCGCCATCTCAGTGTGCTCATGTCCTCCCATCTGAGCAGGGCTGCTGTCTATCCTGACCACCCTCCGACTCTTGACCTCTCTCTCCTCCCCAACCCCAGCAAAACTTCCCAGGGAGGCGTGAACTCGTTGGGCTTTGTTTCCTCCTGTCTCAGTCACTCCAAACATGCTTTCACCTGCTTCTCCTCTGAACTGCCTGGCCTTCTACTATTTATGGCTGTTCCTTCTGTCTTCTTTATTGAGTCATCTTTCTCTGCCCAATCCTGAAATGTCTGCATTTTTAGGGATTCTACCCTAGACCTCCTTCTTGTTTCTCACTGGTCTTGCTTTTCAGGGACCCCCACCACACCCATTGCTGACACTCCCATCTATAAGCCAGCACTCCCCTCCACCCAGCCTGCCTGCCAAGCTTCAGACCTGGCTTCCACCTGCTATAATAGCCCATTTGACTGTCTTCACAGACACTTCAAACTGACAGGACCACACCTGAACTTATGCCTTCTCTGTCATATCCAAAACTGCTCTAGCCCCAATGTTTCCTGCATCAGCGACAGGCACAACCATGCAGTTGTCTGAACTAGACTCCTAAACATCTCTCAAATCAGCTCACTTTTCCTTAACTCCTAGAGGGCTGTAATGACCTCTTAAATGGCCTTCTAGAATCTTCTTTTCCTCCTCTCAAATCCATCCTCCACTCTGCTACTTCATTACCTTCCTGTAACAATCTGATCACATTATTCCCCTGCTTGAATGACCAATGACCTTTGAGTAATACTTAATCCTTAATGCAAGCCAACTTTTCCTTTATAGTTGGCCACTACCCACCTCTCTGGCTCTATCTTGTCTGTCTGTATATCTCTCTTTGTGACGATCCCTCTGTTTACTCATCCACATCCCCTCTCCATGCTGTGCTCTGGCTCGTGGGACTGAGCAGTACTGACTACGTCAATGAGCTGCCCAGGCCCTGTGACCTTGGGTGGGTTTAGGGCAATGGAAGCCCCCTGGGAGATTGGAGCATGTAGGAGAGTGAAGTTGGTTACTTGTCCCCCTGGCTCGCTCCCTGATAGGTTTCCTTAGCTCGTTGCATACAGCAAACTCCAAAGATGCCTCCTCCTTCCAGGTTCTGGGAACCACTCCATTGTACTTTGAGCCCTCCAGGCCTGAGGTCAGTGACAAGTCTGCCAGCACCATTGTCCTGATAACCAGCCCAGTCTGCCATACGTGTCCCTTTATTAAACACTCCCGACGTCTTCTAATCTGGGAATGCCATCATCTCCTGTCGGGATCCTGCCTGGTCTATCCTTGTCCTCTGCATTCCAGCGCTGCTGGCTTCCCCCCAAATCCCTCATGTTTTAAATCCTCAGAGGTCTTCTCGACACCAAGGCTAGCCCTTCACCCCACCTGGCCCACAGACTAGCACTGCACCCTGGAATGCTGCCATTATTGATGTATCTCTCTAATGCCAGCCCCACTAGGGTAGGGACCAGGTCTGTGGTCTCCCAATCCCCCCAGTGCCTGGCACACTGTAGGTGGTCAATAAATATTGGTTGACCAACAAACTCATTTCTCTGAGTTTACCTGGCATATATATGATGATATTTTAAAGTTTCATTTTAGCATTTTTATTGTAAAATGTAGAATTGCAATACAAATAGCTTTGGATGACCTTGGGTAAAAAGTGACATAATTTATTTCCAAATCCTAGAGGTTTTCAAAACTCATCCTTCATTCTGACAGTCACGAGGTCCAAAAAAATTGTGAATATTACAATATGTACAAATGTACTTATGGGCTAGGTTCCCATCAGTTTCATCATCATGAGACATTCATCTTTCATGGCAGGCCCAAGGTCATATATAATGAAAAGCATTGTAAATATTTGATCAGCGGTTTATTATTATTAAGCTCTGTTGCTGGCTGACCACCTAACCATATGGTCTCCAAATTTCTTCTCTGCAAAGAAAATATCTGTCAATAAACCTGTGATCTAAATACGGCTTCTCATACCCACCTCCTTCCAGGACAGCCTCCTGAGCCTTTGGATGGCCACTAAGGAAATAGTTCCCGTCCTTGGCCTTTTGATTACTCCCTTAAATGCCATCCACTGAATTGCAAGCTCATGGTTCTCCTGCCCTCATGTCCCTCTGGGGGATGGTCCTCCTGTCCACTCCCCTTTCATTCCTCGCCTTTCAAGCCTCAATCCATTCTCTGGCCCTGTTCCCTCCTGATAAGTGAATGCAAAATTCTTAACTCTTTGCCAACATGCTAGCAGGGGAAAAGGCTTTATTCACTATAGCACCTGACAACCTAAAGATCCAGAGGTAACAGCAAAATGAAAAGGAGCCATCTTGCAAGAGAGACAGAGAACAGTGACACTAGAACCACAGAGTGGCCAGGCTCTGGGAGGAGACAAGAGAAAAGACCAAATGGCACAGGGAAGGGGGCAGGGAATGCTGAAAGGGACAAAAGCCTAAATGCCCATCCACATTCTTCCATTATCCACTCGAGGATGTTTTCATGTATTATGTCATATTATTACGAGGTGGGTTGTGTCTCACAAGCCACAAGTGCCCTTTAGCTGCACGCTCACCGAGTGACTTCTGCTTGACATCTGTCATGGGTAGTAGGAGCTGTGGTCTGCTGCCCACATGCCTTCCTCAGGACTCAGGCGCTCGTCCCTCATTCTCCAGACAGTTACTTGCCGAGAGTTCACAGCTGAGCCCCTGCAGGGACTCAACCTCAACCAAAGAAGCATCCTCTCCAACGACATCCCTCATCCAGTGGCTGGTCAGTGGGGGAGGCTGGAGCCCAGCTCACTTTGGGGACAGCTCTGAGTGACCATCTAGCTGCAGGGTTCATTGTGGGACTAGCAAAGGCTCTGGTCACAGCTGCTCCTCTGCTGCAACCCTTGTTGCTTCATTTCCCCACAAATACTGTTTCTGAGCGCCTTTCCCCCCAAATTTCCCGCCTGCAAATTGGCTCAGGTCTGTCTCCTTGGAACTAACACACTGACCCTTCCTATTAAAAATACTGATGGGGGCACCATTGTCCTTCAGTCAGTCAACATCTCCACTCCCCAGACCTCAGGGAGGTCAAGAGGCCCAAATATGCTCACTAAAAATGACCTTTGACTTTAAGATCCTAAGCAGGTCTGGCCTTTTATACAACCACTGTTATAATGTTAATGCGGAAAAAGACTTCAGAGGTCACATATTTACCTGCTATTCAGTGTGAGTTGGAATCGTCCTGACAGCACATGTCAACCGCAGATGGTTGCCGCTGTTTGCCTCGGTAGGAACGTAATCCTCCTGAGCCAGCAGGTCCAGCCTCCTCACCCCGTGTCCAACCTCTAACTTCTGCCCCAGAGACTATCCCACACCCTCTCCATTGAATCTGACTGTTTTTGAACTTCTTTGATACCGCCTCCTCATTAGAAGAGACACTTGCCCTGCCCTAAAAGTCTGTCTGCACCCACCTAGCTCTGGTCTTTTGGATCTATAACAGAATGTGCAGGGTGCCACAGGGCAGCACAGCCACTACCACAGTGTATGAAAGAAGATGTAGTTGCCACCATGGCCTATGGCAGCCTGTAAGACTGGGCAAGTGGCAGCATCTTGGTGTGGGTTCTCCAAAGGCAGATCCTAATTTAAGGATTCAAGTGCAAGGTATATGTACTGTCCTGTCAACCAGGGAGAGCACGTTGTAAAGTCTGCCATCAGAGTGGGATTGATGCTGCATGCTGCTGAGAAGTAGTGAAAAACACACACCTCAGAATTTTTACTGGTTCTAAGGAGCCAGTTATTTATACACCCACCACTACCCCCATCATCAGTTGTTGTTTGAGGGCTGTTATGGGAGGAGGTAATTCTCTGGCACTTCCAGCTGGCCATATAAGGACAGACTGGTCTCATGGAAAAAGCCCACAGGCACTGAGATGCAGACACCGGCATTGGAAATCCTCGCACTGCACCAACAGTCACCTCTGGGGCACCTGGGAAGGCACCAACAGCATCTTCCACAGGCAGGTTGCCTGTCTTGCCCTACATCCCATCCATTGAACCCTCTCTCCTGTTGTGCAGAACGATTGCACCTGGTTTTCTGCCAAAGTCTCTCACCTTACTATGGTGGTTGGAGGCACCTAGGTAGTATGGCAGATTTCAACAACCAAGTTCAGAAGAAGCCAGAATGCAGAGCAAGTTGGATTGGCGCTGACTTCTAAAATTGATCATTCACAACTGGAGACTTCTATATTGCCCAGCTTTCTCTACAGCTTTCTTTAAAAAACAAAAACAAGACAAAACAAACTCAAAAAAAAAAATGAGCAAAAGATTGGAACAGTGACTTAAAAAAATATACAAATAGTTAACATGCACCTGAAAAGATGCTCAACATTATTAGTCTTCAGGGAAATGCAAATTAAAACCACTGTGAGATATCACTTCACACACACTGGAATGGCCATAATAAATAAAATAATCAATGTGAGTGTTTATAAGGATGTGAAGAAACTGGAGTCCTCAAGCACTGCTGGTGGGATGTAAAATGTTGCACCCATTTTGGAAAACTGTTGGCAGTTTCTTAAAAGGTAAACATAAGTTTACCAGGTGACCCAGCAACTCTACTCCTAAGAGAAATGAAAACATATGACCTCGCAAAAACTTGTACACAAATTTTCATAGACATATTATTCATAGCAGTCAAAAAGTGGAAAAAATCCAAATATTCATCAACTGGAGCACAGATAACCAAAATGTGGTCCACTCATGTGATAAAACACTATCTGACAATACAAAGGAATTAAGCAATGATACGTCTCACAGCATGGATGTACCTCAAGAATATTAAGTGAAAAAAGCCAGTCACAATAGATCCCACATTATATGATTTCATCTATGTCAAATACACCAAAAGGCCAATCTATAAAGAGAACAGAGCAGCGTTGACGGGGGTTGGGGTAGTCATGGGGAGTGACTGCCTTCAGGCCTGAGGGATATTTCTTGGGTGGTTCTAAAAGTGGATTGTGGTGATAGTCATACAACTCTGCAAACTTACTAAGAATCAGTGAGATAATTGTACACTTAAAAGCAGTGAATTCTATGCTAAGTAAAATTAAAAAGTAGGTAAGTGGCTAATAAACCTAGCCCCGTGACTGCCCTGCTCAGACCCTACCCCACCCTGGCCAAGAGCTGCTTCACACGGATCCATGTCCCCTCCCAGGCCTCACGTGTCCTGACAGCCAGCATCCTTGTCTGTGTTGTACTCACAGAGAGTCCCCTGCCTGCAGTGCTCACTTAATAACCATTTGCTGAATTGAACTCTCGTGGGGGAGGGGGCATTTCCAGAACATCAAAAGAATGCTTTAAAGAAAGGTTTAACAAACCAAACTCCTTCACCCCAGACGGCCCCTTGCGAGTGAGTCAGGAGAGCAGCATCTGGGGAAGGTGCGCTAAGTGGGTGTGAGACGTGACATTCAGCTAAAGACCCAGTAAGTCCATATTTGAGAAAAAAATACCAGCAGTTCATGTGATGTTGCCTCCTGATTTGGGGTCAGGAGACAATGCCACTCCAGCAGGGGCAGCCATCCTCATGCCACAATGCCAGAGGCTGCAGTCTCCTCTGCTAAAACTCTCAGAGCGTAGCCCACACAGCCAAATGTGTGGACAGAGAAGACAGCTGAAGCTGCTTAAGTTTTAGGCTAAATGTCATGGCACATCTCCTTGTGGAACCACACTGACCAGCAAAGCCCCGATCCTGACAAACATTTGTCATTAGCCCTCCCAGAAGTCCCTGAGTAGCTACAATGTGCATCCCCAGGACTGAGCACAGGAAGGACGGTGAAGTCATCTTCAGGGGGAAAAACAGTTCTCTCAGAGGAATGTACGTAGATTTTTCTCCAGAGGTTCACTGAAAAGAGGCATGGAACTTACATAAAAAGAGATGAATTTATTGGAAGCTCTCCTCAGCCCGGGAGGCCCCTGTGGAACCAAGAACACAGGAGGGGTGGGTGGAGCATTTAGGCTTTGGAGGCAGAGAGATCCAGGTTTGGATTCTGGCCCCATCAGTAATTAACTGCCCCAGCTCTAACATCCCTGGTCCTCAGTCTTCTCACTTGCTCAGCTGGGATAATAATAAAACCCTCCATTTGGGGTTACTGTAGGTTTGGAATGAGATGATGTACCATGACTGGTGGCATCGTGTAGGAGATACCCTGCCAGGTGCCTCTGAGCCCCCAGGAGAGAACATCTCATTAAGTTAAATTAATAGAGGCCCTGGCCCAGCCTGTCATCACATAATATGGAAAGGCTCTGGGGGTTCAGGGTTTCCAAAGTCCTTTCCAGTGGGCATGTGCCAGAGAGGACAGTCTGATGAGGTCACTTTCACACTGCAGCATGCAGAGTCGAGGAGGAAGAAAAAGAGTCCCCTAATGAAATTTTTAGTCAGATTGATTTTTTTATTAAAGAAATTTACTTTAATTGAAATGTATTGATTTCACATATTTAAAGGGTGCAGAGTCATATTTTAATACATGTATACATTGTGTGATGATCAAATCAAGGTAGCTAGCAAATTCATCATCAAAAACATTTATCATTTCTTTTTGATGAAAACATTTGAGTTCCTCTCTTCTAGTCATTGGAGAACATATAATAAATTATTGTTAATTATAGATGTCTAGCACTACTGTGCAACACTAGCACTTATTTTTCCTATCTAGCTGTGATTTTGTGTCCATTAACCAACCTTTTACTCTCCCTGCTCCACCTTCCCCTTCCCAGCATCTGATAACTGCAATTCTACTCTCTTCCTTTAAAAGTCCACTTTTATATTTTCTTTTTAGCTCCATGTATGAGTGAGAATATGTGATATTTATCTTTCTGTGCCTCACTTATTTCACTTAACATAACGTCTTCAGGCTTATTATCCATGTTACCGTAAATGACAGGATTTCATTTGTTTTCATGGCTGAGTAGTATTCCAAAGGTATTATATATTAACCAGAACCTCAAAATTGGTAACTGTGGCTTTGCATTTCAAGGAGCCAACACTTCAAAAGATTGTTTCTTTTTAAAACTTTTATCTGCCAAAAACAAGTCCTGACCTTTACTCATACCAAATACTTAATAATGCTTGTTGAATTTTAATTGACTTATTTCCACAGTTCACAACATGTATCATGAAGAGAAACTTACTATAAAGAGGTTAAAATTCACCCATAGATGGGCCCAGTGGGGTCAGATTCTTTCCTCCGGGAATTGGGAAGGGGGCTCTGGAACCGCAGAGCTGAGTGGCCCAGGCTTAAAAAGCAGATCTGGTCTCAGTTCTGCAGAGACTGAAGCCAACACACAGGGGCCAAGAGAGCAGCTAGCTCCACTTTGGGCCACTTTCCAGGCCACTTTCTCATCTTAGTTCCTTGAGAAACTCCCACAAAACCTCCCTTTGGGCTGAGCCAAGCAGAGTAGATTTCTTTAGCAAGACTCATGGAATGAGTCCGTAAGCCCAACCTAGTTTTCTGTTCTGGGCTTTCCCACTTCTCAGTCCCTTCAGATTGTGATTTGCAATTACTATGTTCTCCATCTGAGGCAACATTGTGCCCATGAAAGAGAGCGCTCCTTCACCCCAAACCTCCTGGTACGGGGGAGAAGAAGAGTTGGCTGATAAGAAGAACAATAGATCAGGAAAAGGCTTTGAGGTTTACAGGAAAAATGTTGAATAAATAGAGAATGAAGTTTTCTTTAGATGGGAGAAAATCACCAAGGAGGGTCAGGAGCAGAAATAAAACAAATGAGGGGACAGCCAGAAACCCTCACCATGTGACCTCACAAGCTGCCTCATCTCAGATATCCAGTCTTAACGAGAACCTTTTCCCTTTCAGTGCAGGTACTCCAGTCAAAGACAGCAGCTTCGTACCACAGCCTCTGAGAGAAGTTTTCCCAGATAACCTCGTGCTCAGGAACCCATGTGCTACACCCTCGCCCACCCCGGACACCCAGACTACAGTCCTGCACCATGACTCTCAATGACCAATCATGCCAGGGCTCCCATGACACCGTAATCCCTTCTGCCTCCTGTGCTCTCTTTTTGGATACATGTGAACAATTTTTGCCCACACTCTTGTGGCATGGCTATTTGTGGGTCACAGAGGGACAGGTGGAATTTGGTTAGGACTACTAATGTTAGATGTGACTTTGAGAGTTCCAAGTAGATATGTCTACACAATGGAATATTGTGAAGCTCAAAGCAGAGCAGGAAAGAGTATGTTATGGGCATGCGTTCATCATTCTGGAAAATGGTGCTGAACAAAGATAGAGAAGAGCGTGGGGCTGAGCTGTAAGGAGTTCTAACATTTAGACGCCATGAGTGACCTGGCAAAGAAGATTGAGATGGCGACTAAAAAAACAGGAGAAAGCAGGAGAATGCAGGAAGCTGAAAGCCATGGAGACTGTTTCAGTAAGGAAGGCATGGTCACCAGTGCTGAAAACTGCTGTGAGTGCTGAGGATGGTCTGCTGGATTTGGAAATGTGGAAGTAATAGGTGACCTTGGAGTAAACTATTCTAGTGAAGGGAGTGGGGAGATTGGGGTTGACTGATTGGGTGTTGAGTGAGTACAAGGTAGGGACTTGGAGTGAGTGAGTGTAGACATGTCTTTGAAGTATGAGAAGACAGATGAGAGGACAGTAGGAAGGGAGGAAAACAGAGAACACAGCCTAATATATACTGAAGAGTATAACAGACACAATGATTGAAAACAGCACAAAAGAAAGACCATTTCATTCACAAGAGGCTGGAGATGATTTAATTGACTTTGAACCCCTATCTCTTTGACCTAAAGACCGTGGTTGGGCAAGAGAACCTATGAGACCAAACACATGGTCATTAATCTAAATGGCAGTGGCTTGTGAAGACAAGGGTGTGAGGCAGGCCTGACTCGCTGACTCTTTTGGTCATGTGCAATTTTCCAGTGGTCACAGACACAGCTGAAATCCACTGCTACAGCCAAGCGACCACATAATACCCAAGAGGAAGCAGAAAGCAAAGGCACTAATATAAGCACATGTGACCAAAACGCAACTGGAGCATGCTAAAACACAGCTTTGTGTCTTCAAACAAGGGGCTGGCTATGCCAACTGCATCATTCTCCTGCACACGGAGACCACAGAGCCATGCAGAATCTCTGGCTGCGTACTTTCAGTTACAACTTTTGTAACCTTTTTTGAAAAATTTTTAACATTTAACCTCTAACTAAAATTCTTAAAGGCTTGCTAGTGTTGTCACTGAAGTCTTAAGAACAATCCATGTGGAAGCCCCACCCCTTAGTGCAGTAGAGAAAGAACCAAAGTGAGAAATGTTGAAATCTCTCCTGAAAAATACGTGCTATGAGAAAAGGAGATACTGCTTCCTCTCAGTTCCATCTAAGAGCTGCTTCAAAAGCTCACCTAGAAACATGGATTGATGAGGAAAGGAGCTTTCTATCTCTTCTGTGTCAGTGCTAAAGACTTACCAGCAGCACTGACAAATAAAAAGTTCATTGATGTTAAGAGATTTTAGTTAACTTGGGGAAGTCAGGGAAAGGGATATAATGGAAAAATAAGATGGGGTTTTGACCTGTAGATGAGATTGACTTGGAACCACACCCTTGCAATCATAGTGGCAGAAAGGAAAATACTAGGACCATCCACAAGAGGCAACAAGGTAACCCAGTTAATAAGAGGTAGACAAGATAACTGGAATGTCAAGAGTTTCACATATTAACCTTTAATGTTTGATGGCAAAGGAAAATACTGTTAAGGCCTATTGCTCTCATATTCTGATGCAGGAAAAACAGCAATCTGTGAGACAATCACAATGATCCAACATGCAACGACAATTCATAAGGTCAAAATAAGCACTAGTGCAGACAAGCACTCGGGAAGAGCTACGCATCACGTCTTCTAAATAGGATCTGATGTGCTTCCGAAGGGAAATGCTCAAATGCCCCAGCGCAGTGATGGGAGCAGATGCTTAGAGCTGATGGTTTAGGGGCTGAGTGAGAAGAGAGACTTTTCATCACCATCGAGCTCAGCCTTCAGGTTGTCACCGTTTTGTTTATTTCCAGTCGCCAAAAAAAAAATTCAATCTTAGAGCAACCTCACTCTGAATTGTGTTTGTACACTATGGGGACCTATCACTTGGTCATTTTCTCAGAATAAACAGGAATGGACAGACAACCACAAATAAGACTATTTTCTCCTAAACAAAGCCCATTTGTTTCCAAAGACAGCCTCCACAACCTGGGCTGACACAGATAATGCCTCAAAGGCAGCTGCTCCCTCATGGAGACATGAGAACCTATTCCGTGAACATGAGCGAAGGCAGGTCCTTTTATCTCCCAGGAAAAAGCTGGCACCAGCCTCTGCTGGAAAAGTTAAAAGACAAAATTTCCAATACTAATAAATCTCTTCCACATAATGAGCACCAATGTCTTCCAGGGCAGATGTGATTGTGTCTGTTTTCCAAATGAAATCCTGAGAAAGTGGTAATAAAAGCAATTTGACAGACACCCAGGCTACGTTCCCTTTTTTCGAAGTATTTTCACATGCACTGTGGCCATGTGATTTGATATTTACAATAACTTCATGAAGTAGACATGATAGGAAATATGAACAAGATTTTAGAGATTTTGGTTAATAATGGTCCTGAAGTCTAATGATCTAAGTTCAAACTGGATAGCCACCTCTAGTGGCCTTGAGGAATTTTCTCAACCTTCCTGTGACTCAGTTTGCTCATGCATAAAGACAGAGAGGATTGCTATAAAAATTAAATGTGATAACTGAAGATCCCAGCACAGTGCCTGGCATTTAGAAAGTGCTCAATAGATTGTAGCCATCATTGCTACTCCTGTCATCCTTGCTGTTATCACCACAAATGAGGCAACTTGGCTGAGGTCCCACGAGACCTCAAAGTCAAAGATGCAACTAGAAATAGAAGCCACAGCTCCTGATCCCAGTCTATCACTTCTTCCAATCTACCATGGAAACAATGTCAAAACAGAAAAAAAAAATTCATTAAAAGATGGAGGTGTTGTGCTGAATGTGTTTTTTAAATAAATGGAAGGCAAAATGTTGCAGAAAAAGGAATAGTGTAATATGAATTTCAGACAAAGGCTCAGAAAAGGTCATGGTTTGTCCTTGGTTCTGTCCCATGTGATGATGAATTCGAGACATTGAGGAGTTGGAAGCCCTTCCTGCTCCCCAAATAAAAAGGGGAGTGTCTGATCATCTACATCAAAGCAGTGCAATCACAGGAAGAAAAACCTGGTCATCATCTACAATAGAGACCTTCCCCATCCTGCCAGAGTCAGAGCCCAAGGGGCTACATTTTATTATTATTAAGCAACACTCTGGGGCTGTCTTCAGAGTAGATCTACTTTTTTGAGTCTTGAGAATATGTGCCCATTTTTAGGTTTCAGATGCCCAAATAATATTTCTATGTGTTTGAACCTGCTAGAATTTTCCCAGGATACAACTAGAATACACCCAGGGAAAGAACTTCTCTATATCTGATGCTTAACCCTGTAGGTGAATTTCACAGCATTTAAAATCCCTACATTCACTTATTCAATAGGTAAGGATTGAAATCTCATACAGCCAAATAATGGGTTATCCTTATTTAAATAAAGACATGCAGTAAATTAGATATTTTTTCCTGGTGCTAAAAATTAGGAATACATACTTCCTGTTTCTGAGCAATTTCAGGTTTAATTAGGATTCTCTAAGCCCCATTTGTCTTAACAATTTGACAGCACCGGCTTCCCCTTCCACACCCACACTTCTTTTTTTACACGCTTCCTCATTTGTAGTATTTTATTCCCTATAAATGCCAGGAGGGAAAGGAAGCAAGCTTACGTGCATATCCGATCGCTTGTTCTTCTCGGGAACATGCGCTTTCAAGGCAACTATGATAAAAGGTTGTTTTCCCTTGACTGACAATTATCTCTAAGCTAATTATTAAAGTGTCTTATTAAAATGTGTGTGTTTGGGGCTTCCGAGGGAGGAGGTGATGAAAGCCCCTGGAAGAAGAATGTGACATCACAGGAGAAATGTGCAGGAGAGCACCCTGTGCGTCCATTTAAATCAGTCTTATCATCCATAACCAGTGTCTAAAAAGCAGAAAAGCAGGCGTGATGTGTAATGCACTGTGTCATGGTGCATGATAATTAGCTTGCTCCCTACCACCCTGTCTCCCAAGACTTAAAAATCTCTCCGAGTAAGCATTTTGTTCTAAGGGCTTTGACAAAAATGCCACTTAGGGACTTTCAAACTTACAGCTAAGCAATTTGTCATCATTTACATGAGAGGGAAGAAGGTAAAAGGAACACAACGTGGTGCAGCTCATCACGCCACAAGCCTCCCAGTGATGAGAGCTCCCTGGCCCCCCAGAGGAGAGGAACACCAGCCTGGCCCGGCAGGGCCATGTGCAGGTGGACGCTCCCCATGTGATGCATTGTTTCCTTTTAAGAAAATGACAAAGTCCCATAAGACACTGACCCCGTACTTACACATGGGAAGAACTGTTTGCTTTTGGAAGAGCCAAAGTTAATTGAAGGTTTAGAAATAAATCCCCAACTTCACATATGCATCTTCCCCCCAACCGTCCTGCAAGACTAGGTTTGAGGGTGGGAGAACATTAAAAATATTCTTTATTCCAAAACAGCACATTCAGAAGATGAGGTAAAATCTAAGATAACAACTAAATTTATTTAATGGCTAAAACACAACTGAACCAAAAAAAACAAGGGATGTCCTTTGGAACGAGACATTGTTACCTTAAAGTGACCAAATAATTATTTTACAAGAAAAAGCTTTTTCTAGATTTAAAATAAAATTTAGATCTGAAGTACCCATGTAACATTCCCTGCTGAAGAATGACAAGAAATCAGGGTTGAGATCTGATGAGCCGTTCACTGAGCATGCTTTTCCATCCATTTATTTATTCAGTGCTGACAAGCTCCTAATGTGTATCCCATTTTTCATGATCGCCAGAGGCTATTTACTCCAGAAAACCCAAAGGAGGAATAACTAGCACAGAAAGCTGATTATTTTAGGACTGGTGGAAAGGGTTAACGTAAATGACTTAATGATTGAACGATTAATGGAATCCAAAAGGCAGACTCAAGTGACCAGAAAAATTCTCTTTCAGCTAATTTAACATTTTCCCATAATTGAACACAGATTGCCTCAAACCACGGTGCTGTGCTGGGCTAGACCCAGAGATGAGAACTTCCCAGTCCCATGTGAATCTCTCCCAGGCAACAGGGGCAGTCTCATCATTGGACTATCATCCTGGACTTTCCCCTTAAAAGACACTCAGTCCCAGGAGAAAAAAGCAAGAGCCAAACAAATATTAGTTGTGTACATGTTTCCAACTGAAGACTGCTTAGCATTCATTAAGCCATGAATTTAGGAATATAATGCTAATTCCATGTAAACTTTTAGTATAAAGAACCCATCTCAGTCGACCAAGGAGATCATTGTGGGCCAAGCTGCTGGGATAGTTCACACAATATAGCATGCACGTATTGATCTGCACTGACTTACACGTTAGTTTTGAATTTCTTCTAATATTCTTCCCATTTATACATTTGGCATGATGGAAATTGTCTAGAGCTGGGAGGCAGGTCAGTTTGGTTAGGGTTCTAGCTCTGTCCAAATTGTACTGTCTTGCTAAAGAAGTCAATTTACATCTTTGATCCTCACTTCCCTCTTGTTTCTCAAATAAAAGAGTTTGGCAGGTGATTTTTCAAGTTCCCCGTGTCTCTAACTGTCCATGCCTCCAGGACTCATACAGTAGGATGATATCTTACTGTCATCACCAAGAGTGGGATGAGGTGGGAAGGTGACAACTTGTGCAGGAAGATGGTGTGTACTGGGACATACAGACACGCAATCCCTGCATGTCACAAGAAATATAAAAGCATGTGGGTAAAATATTAGGGCCATAAGTGTACATTAAGGGAGAAAAGTTGTCTTAGAGTTGAACTCAACAGCCATGAGAAAAGACAAAGATAGGAAAAACAAGAGAGAGGGACTTTGGATGAAGATCTCAACATTGCCCTGAGCCTAACTCCATCCAGGATTTAAGCCAACTTAACAGCAGAGATTGCACAGGTTTGAGTAGTAGGACTAATTTCCTTACTAAGCAATAACTTCTCTAGAACATAATAATAGGCTGTATTTTATGATGCCTTTCATTTAGTAAATTGATTTAAAATATACTATCAATAATCTAGTACAAGTATTTTTACCCCAACATGGAAAATATGTTTTCTCCCATTTTTTGGATTATCTTCACTGTTTTGATTTTGTCAAAATTTCTATTTTGACTTTTCACAACCAAAAGTTTGTTTCTGTTGCACACAGCTTTGCTCTGAGAGTCTTTGAAAGCTCACTTCAGCCTGAATTTTGCTCCTCAGACTCCTGCACGTTGGCAGGTCAGTTTCCACACACACACACATTCACCATTGCCACCAACACCTAGCCATTTCGCAAACTGCTGCCCAGCACAAATCCATGCGCTATAGGATTCTGCTGAAACCACTCCTCTTCCATGAGGCCTTCCCTGACTCCAGCTCATAAAGCTCCTCCTGCCTCTATTTTAAAATTTGATGTCTTTTCTGAACCATCAGCAGTTCATTTTTGATCACTCAGTTTATCTCATTTTATTAGTTTATAATACCTCAGCTTTTAAAAACTCTTGTTCCCTTATACCTATATCATGATTTCCCAATGAAATGGGCAACTTAGAAATATCATGTTTATACTTTTCTTGTCTTATTTCATATTCCCAGTGAGCAGAGGAGTGATATGATCTGCTCTACATCATAAGCATATCCCGCTGGCTGCTGGCTGGAAATGTGACTGTGCAAGTAAGAGTGGAGGCCAGTTAGCAGATAACCGCATCAGTTCAGGCGAGAGAGGACAGCTGCATGGACAGAAGTGAGAGTGGAGGATTGGCCAGGTTCTGAAAGTGGAGGCATCAGGACATGCTGGTGGTTTGAACACAAGTTGTGAAGGACAGAGAGGAATCGGAATGACTCTAAAGTTTTACCCTGAGCAGTGAGTGAAGAGTTATGCTCAACTGGATGACAACAACATGAGACAGAAGCAGAGGAGGAGGAAATTCCTGCAGTTCTGTTTCCGAGAGGTTGAAGCTTGAGATGCCTGTAAGGTTGCTAAGGTGAGATGTTGAATAAGCAGTTGGATGTGAGAGTCTGCATGTGAGCTCAACGGGAAGCCGTAGAGATAGGCATGTGGGAGTCATCTGTGTACAGATGATATCTATTGCCTTGGACTAAGTAAAATCATGTAGAGAATTAGCATAGATGGGAAGAGGAGAGGAAGGGAATGGAGGGGATGGGAGGGCTGAGAACTGAGCCCTGGGTCTTGCAATGTTTAGAGTCTGACTAGAGAGGAGATGTTCACAAATGACACTGAGAAGGATAAGCCAGTGAGGCAGAGAAACGCGAAGAATATGACGTCCAGGACCCAAAGGAAGGTGGTTCAAGAGGGGAAGAGTGATCTCTGTTCAAAAGCTGCTGAGAAATCAATGAAGATGAAGACCTGAAGCCATGGGGATCACTGGTGATGTGGACAAAAGCAGTTTCAGTGGAGTGGTAAGGAGGACACCGATGGGTGTGCGTCCGAGAGAGCAAAAGCCGAGGTCATCGAGTGAGTGAAGACAGTTCTGCTCAAAGTGTCACAGACCAACTGCTTGCTTTTCCTCTGCAATGAGACAAATGCAGAAATTGAGATGTTGCTGTGACACTTGAGGGTGTGGCCAGTGGACTCCATTCTCAGTGAGCAGGTCTAGACATGGTTGAGTGTTGTCGAGCTCACGCAATGAGTGGCATGTGGAACAAGCTGTGGACCAGCCATGTACTGTAGCACTTCACAGGATCTGCAGCAGACTTAAAACTGAAAAGCTAACCCTTCACCATAGTTAGTTTGAGAAGAACAATAAGGAACATTGGAGAAATAAGGCAGGCAAGGAAGCAAGGAGAAGTTTGGGGGTTTGACTGTTAATGTGTTTTACACTGAGAAAGAGAACACATGCTGATCCCAAAGAAGGAAACCAAGCGTGAGGTCACAAACACAAGGCAAAGTTCTTAAAAGGGTGGGAGATGATGGAATTCTGGACATGGAGGGAGGTTTTACCTTTTGATGGGAGCAAGACCAGGGCTTCCCACATCGTGGAAGGGCAGGCAGTATATATGTGTACTGTGCTGTAGGGCTAGAAATTAAGGTTCAGTATTAAGTGTTGCCTTGAACTGGGTAAAATCGGACAGGCCTCAAATGGCTTACCTGCTAGTTTTCCCCTCTGCTCCCACGGATAAAGCCCTCCAGCCAAACAACCCACCTCTCAAGGGGACCAGGCACAGTGCCTGCTTCACCATGAGTAGTGGGTTTCAGTTCTCCAGCAGCCTGTGGAATGTTTCAAACAAGCCAATCACAGCCCCTCTGAGGATGCAGGTCCCCACCCTTTTGTCACTACAAAGCCTGCTGCCCACAGTCCCTGTGTGTGCATCTGCTCCTGTCTGCAGTCCCCATGTAGCCCTACATGGCTGCCGTGTTCCCTCCCCTGGGCTATGAGCACACATGACTACAACATGGCTGTCCATTTCATCTGCCCAGTGGTGTCACGTGTCACGGCTCAACCTCCCCATGCCTGACCCCTTCCCTCCCTCCTCAACGGGGTGAGGGGAAGGCAATAAAAGCAGGTGTAGATGCTTATAGAATGAGAAACTGAGTGCATGTATGGTGGGGGGGCAGTCCAGGTAGTTCACTTGAGTCCTCTGATTTCTTGGTAAATAAAATGAGGTCATCACAGGGAGTCTGGGAAAGGAAAGGAGAGCATATTTGAGGTTTGGGGAGGTAGGAAAAGGTGTGAAATAGTCTTCCCATGGAAGCAGGAAGCAACAGGGCAAGAGATGATGTGGGATTGAGGGCAGAGCTAGGGCCTGCTTGAGGTTTGCGGTCACACATAAAACGAGAGCTACAGGAAGGACAGTGTGTGTTGTGTCCTGCGGGAGGGCTTGGCTGTTCTGGTGCAGGGGCGGATAGAGGGTGGGGCTTAATCAGGTGGATCTTAAAGTCTAAAGTCTCTAGATGTGGGTAGGCATGAGCACCTGGTGGAACAGGTCAGAGGGAAAGCAGGTTGGAGAGGAGGCCCGTGACAATGCCCGCTGTCAGGAGATGCACCAGACAAGGTGTCAAGGCCACTACAGGTTGTGGTCACCTCGCATTATCTATGGAAATTTAGAGGGCTAAATTTTTAATCTAAATCCCATAGAAATGGATACAAAACTATGTGGGGCACGTGCTGGCACCCCAGGAAGGAGAGGGGAACAGGCACTTAGTCGCAGGGGACAGGCAGCACGAGGTTGGCAGTATTTGAGCGTCTTATCTCAGGGATGAGCTGAGGTTCTGGAAATGTTGTGACCAAAACAAACCAACCAACCCTGAGACTCCCGAACTGTGCCAACATTGCCACATTTTTCCTGGGTTTTCCTTCAGGAAAACTAAAGAAAGCAATATTTGCCACCTGGCCAATCCCAACTAATAGATATGCAACATAACCAGCGCCACTTTAGACAAGCCCAAGTACAAAATGGCATTGTCCACCTCCTCCCCTCCCCTCCCCCATTCTCTTGTACAAGAAGCCTCACGGTTTCAGAGAAAATGAAACTTTCAGCATTTCCACATGTGCAGAACTCTCCATTCCCATGACCTAACTCAATCCCCATCCCGGAATTACATCTCCCAGCTCTTGGTGCCAACATACCTATATAAGCTCTACCACCCCCACACCTGGTGCTGTCCACTTTTCAGCGCAGCCCTGGGCTGCCTGCTACTTTGAGCACAGCCCAGCAGATTTCTTTCTTTAATAAAGCTTGAACAGTACCTGGCATCTCGGCTCACTTTCTTTCATTATGGTGCCGAAACCCGTGAAGGGTTTTGGCCGATGTTGTGCACGATCCCCTCTCTCTTAAGGTGATTGGACCTTGGCCTCCCTTCCCAGACCTGCTGAAACCAGGTACAATCAGGACTCTCTCTCCATTTCAGACCAATGCATCCAGCACTAGCCTCAATTCAGGGTGAGTCAGTGGGTCTGTCCTGCCTACTTCTACAGTTCCCCCAAATACTCTATGACTTTGGTCTCTACGAAGCCCAGGTTTCTGGCTGAGGGAACTCTTCTCGTGCCCCACAGCTATTGGAGGATGCTCCTCTAGCTGGTTGGTGGCTTTTCTCTCAAAAAGAAGGTGGGCACCAAAGGGGATGGCCTTTGCTGGCACTCTTCTTCTACCAGGACTGACTGCCCTTTCTCACCCTCTATGTGGGATCCTCACGATCCAAACCTCCATGCTCTATGCCCTTGGGCTGTCTCCTGGCCAATTTCTCAGCCTCCACGAAGACATTAAAACTTGAATGCCTCATTACAATGGATCCCAGTGGCCACAAAATGGCACTCGATTTAGACACTCACTGAAGTGGCAAAAGCTGTAGAGATTCCTTGTTCAGGCCTTTCCCTATCTTTGAACGTGTTCTTCTCTCTATCAAAACCGTCCTATGTCTCAAATCTCCTAGTTCATGCTCAACCTCTCCTTCCAGACTCAGATCAATCTTCTGATCTGTCTGTCTTCCATCTTTCTCTCTCTTCCCCACACCTGGCCTCCAGATGCTTATTCTCAGCCCAACTCCTTCCCTACTCCCCCTTCATCAGGTAACAATCCCACCTCAGCTCCAGCTTTTTATAACCCTTCCGTGAAGTGGCTGGGATGGAAGGAATTGTCTGAGTCCATGTACAGGGAGCAGGTCTGGATGGCAGCTCAGGTACATGCTCAAAATAATAGGCGGCCTGTGGGAGCCATTGCTGTTCCTTGCACAGACACAAATTGGAACTACCAGGCCAGCCACGGGGATCAGGATCTCCAGGATAACATGATCACACGCCTACTTCATGGCCTCCAAAAGTCTACTCACAAGTCAGCCAATTTATGACAAGCTTAGAGAAATCACAAAGAGGTCCACTGAAAATCCCAGTGAGTTCCTAACCCACCTCTCTGAGACTTTACATGAAGACACATGTATAGACCCAAACTCCCCTGCAGGCATGGCCCTCTCACACTCTCATTTCATTACCCAATCATCCCCTGATATTCAAAGAGCTATAAAAGAGATCAGGCCAAATACCAGCTCCTGGCTGATGCAATCCAAGGCTCACATACTCCAAAGCTTGCTGCATCAAGGGGCAAGCCACTCAAGAACTCCTTTGAACGTGGTCAACCGGGCCACTCAGCATAGGCCTGTTGTAACCTGTCCTCACTGCAAATGACCAGGTCACTGGGGGATTGACTGTGCTACTCGCCAGAGAGGGAGTGGCCCAGTCCCCAACCTACAGTCTTTGGCTTCATGGCAATTCCCACCAGAGCTTCTAGGCTTTGCCCAGGAGGAGGACCGACACCCCCATGGAGATCACCACGTGTGAGTTCAGGGTAATTCACTTCGAGGCAGGTAAGCTGATCTCTTTTGTCATCAATACAGGGGCCATTTACCTTACTCTTCCTAAGTATGCAGGACCAACAACCACATCCTCTATCACAATAGTAGGGGACATGGGATCAGAATACTGCCCATGGCTCACCCAACCCCTTTCCTGCACCCTACATCACACCCAATTCATACACAAATTTTAATAATGCCTGAATGCCCAGCCCCCTAACTGGGATGGGACATTCTTTTCAAATTCAAAGCTACTCTTACCTAAGTACTTTAACTCCAGCTACAATACTCCTGTTACAGGCCACACCCAGACCTTGCCCCTGAGGCTTCCACCTTCCCCTCCCCCTCAGACAAAGTTAATCCCATAGTATGGGATGCTTCTTCTCCCTCCATTGCTATGCACCATTCCCCTATCCTTGTTAAATTGCTGAACCCCTCTTTGTTCCCTAATGTCCCACAG
Source organism: Cynocephalus volans (assembly GCF_027409185.1). Classification (NCBI taxonomy): domain Eukaryota; kingdom Metazoa; phylum Chordata; class Mammalia; order Dermoptera; family Cynocephalidae; genus Cynocephalus; species Cynocephalus volans. The sequence continues at coordinate 187,422,041 of NC_084460.1, forward strand.
TACTCACTAACAAACACCTAATAGGCTTAAAACCCATCATACACAAACTCCTTTCTTCTCATCTCTCACGGCCTACCCACTTGCCTTTCAATACACCCATCCTTCCAGTTATAGAGCCTAATGGCTCATACCATTTAGTACAGGACTAATCCTGACACATGTTGTTCCCAACAACTCACTTGGACAGTACTACCTCAGGGGTTTCGGGATAGCCTCCACTTTCTGACCAGGCCTTAGCTCAAGACTTATCTGAACGTCCCCCAACCTCTAGCACTTTAATACAATATGTGGATGGCCTCCTCCTTTGCAGCCCCTCCTATGAGGATTCACAGTCCAACACTGTTGTTCTCCTTAATTTCCTGGCCTCAGGGGATATCCAGTGTCCCCAGCAAGGCCCAAATTTCTTCTCCTTCAGTTCAAGAGTCTAATTTCTGAGCTCCCTACTCCTGCCACAAAGGGTGAAATCCTTTCTTTCTTGGGCTTGCAGGGTATCTTCGCCTATGGATTCCTAACTTTGGCAGCTAGCAAAGCCACTTTATGGGGCAGCCAAAGGGGATCCTGCCATTCCTTTAGATCCCACAAAGCTCCATTCATTCTCCCTTCCAGCGATTAAAAGCCGCTCTCCTCACAGCCCCAGCTCTATCCCTCCCAAACCTATCTCATCCTTTTATCCTATACATCACCAAAACCCAAAGATTGGCAGTCAGGGTTTTGGGACAAAAAGCAGGAGATATTTTCTCCCAGTTACATACCTCTCTAAACAACTAGACACCACAGCTCAAGGATGGGCCCCTGTTTATGGGCCTTGGCAGCAGCCACCCTTTTAACACAAGAAAGCTCTAAACTAACTTTTAAACAACAGTCAAGACCTTCTATGCCACAGTAAATCTAACACAAGGTATTGAGGCTGCACAACTCCCAAAGGAGGTTGGGGTTATACACTGCAGAGGACATCAAACCTCCAATGACCCCACAGCCCAGGGAAACAAACTGGCGGATCTAACTGCAAAACAGACTGCTCATTCACCAGGCCCCCACTCTTCCTTTCCTGCTCAGGTCCTTCTCATGGCCCTTACTCCCTTATCCCAATACATACCTCAAGAAATACAACACCTCCAATGGTTGGGAGCACAGAGAAAGGACAACTGGTATACTCTGGTTGATATGTCCTCCCTACCACACAAGCTGAGCAAATCCTTTTAGATTTCCATGATTCAGTTCATATAGGCTATGAACTCCTACTATGCCTTCTTCAGCCCTTATATTACTCCCCCCACAAAAGGACATGCTATCTTCCAACATTAGTAGATACCTTTTCAGGTTGGGTTGAGGTTTTTCCCTGCACTTCAGAGGATGCTACAGCAGTAACACATGCTATCACCTCAGAAATCATCCCTCGTTTTGGCTTGCCCACCAGTCACTCGCTTGCCTACAGGCTGCCCCCAGCAAGCCCACAGGCCTCAGCCACCTTGAACTTCTGTACAGTAGGCCCTTCACTCTCACACCTCTCCCTTCTAGCTCATTGCCTTTAGGCCAGTATCTCCCTACTCTTTCGCTCATTAGGAATCTTCTTAGGGAACAGGCCAACCTTCTATTACCTCACCTCCTATACCTCAACCTTCTATTACCTCCTTTCCCCACCACCTCCTCAGACTTTAAACTGAGCCCGGGACAGCAAGTATATATTAAAACCCAAATCCCAAAGCCTCTCTCACCCTGTTTGGATGGGCCTTACACAGTACTTTTTGCCACCCCCATGGCAGTAAAAGTACTAAGAAAGGCCCATTGGTATTACTTATCCTTGGTAAAACTAGCACCCGAGACTTTACCCAAAAATCTGCTAACACCAAGCCAGAGGGGTCCCTCTACTCAACCCCCAACCCAACATCTCCTCACACTTTGTCCATTTTAGGACCCACAAAACTAAAAATTCCCAGGACCTTTGCTCTCTCCCCAATCCCAAAAGAAGGATGATCTTCCCCTGGCGATTATCCTCTCACTCTTGCAGGCCTGCTTCACGTCCTTCATACAAGAGCTGCTCTAAGACTGGTCCTAAACTGCTATCACAGGTTTGCAATCGTGGAACATGATAAGTATATGCCACCCCGTGTCCCTAACCTTTACTTGCTACAGGATTAGCCAGTGCTGCCCCAGAACAGTGTAACATTATAGGAAGATTTCCCCTGGCACTTCTTTACCACCTATCAGTAGGATGCTTCTTAGCAATTTCATTGTGACAATGTCCTCCTTAAATTCTTTTGGCTCCCTAATCCTTTGCAACCTTCCCATGTTTTTCCTCTTATCTCAATGCTCCCTTTTACCTGGAACATGGAGGTTCCAGGACCGCAGGGATGATGCAGTCCTCGGTGAATCAGATTGGTCCCTGAGCAATTCATCTGTTTCCCACTTCGTGAGAAAATTTTTGTGGTCACCCCCCTCCCTGTGGATGCAGCCCGCAATGTTTCCACAAATGTCTCTTCATTTTCCTCCAATCTCACCTCAGTGGGGACTGTCAGCATTATGCAGGGCCTGTCCACACCCTGCCTTACTAACACCAAATGCTACCACTCACTTACCCCCTCCTCATCCATTCCCTAAAACTGGAATATATTTCCTTTGTAAAACTACATTATGCTGTTGCCTGCCCCCCAATGCAATTTCTTGCATATTCTTTTGGCTTGTCCCTGAAATCACCCTCCAGACAGATTGAGAGATGGAGACGGGACTGGAACCAACATCAGACCCCCCTCTCAGGAAGTGACCCCCGCTCCCGTTGGGCACTAATTGTACCTTTTAATTGGGGCAGGGATCCTTCCTACAACTGGAACTGGCATAGCGGGCCCAGTTACTGCCTCTCAATTCTATCAAAAACTCTCAGAAGAAGTAAGCATAGATAGCATCTCCTCCCTCCAGTGACAGGTCACCTCACTCACGACAGTCCCTTTACAGAACCACCAGGCCCTTGACCTCTTTACAGTCGAGAAGGAAGGCACCTGCCTCTTCTTGAGGAGGAATGCTGTTATTATGCAAATGAGTCTGGGGTGACCCAAAATGACTTAAACCATTTCACTGAGCCCTTGGATGCCCTGGCTTATGCCCCTACTAGGACCCCTAACTGTGCTGGGACTCATCCTACTTTTTGGTCCCTGTCTCTTTTGGTGTTTCTCTAATTTCTTGCAGGAACATATGCAGGCTTTCACAAAACCAAAAAGTTGCCAAATTGTTCCTCTGAGGAGGATATCAGCCCCTCAGAATCAGCGACCCTGCCCCAGAGGAATACAACCTCCCCACAAGAAACCAATACCTCGCCACCTGATTGTTTTGCCCGCCAGCATAAATCTTTTATTTTTTCCATATCTTTGCCCATCTCCAGCAGGAAGTAGCTTCAGAAGAATAAGACCTTCACCCCTTTTCCCTTCTTCTTATACTTAAAATATAAGAAGGAATAATAGATCTGCAACATAACCAGCACCACTTTAGACAAGCCCAAGTACAAAATGGCACCATCCACCTCCTCCCCTCTGCTCCCCCATTCTCTTTTATAAGAAGCCTCATGGTTTCAGAGAAAATGAAACTTTCAGCATTTCTACATGTGCAGAACTCTCCATTCCCATGACCTAACTCAATCCCCACCCCGGAATTACATCACCCAGCTCTTGGTGCCAACATACCTATATAAGCTCTACCAGCCCCACACCTGGTGCTGTCCCCTTTTCAGGGCAGCCCTGGGCTGCCTGCTACTTTGAGCGAAGCCCAGCGGATTTCTTTCTTTAATAAAGCTTGAACGGTACCCAGCATCTTGGCTCACTTTCTTTCACCAACTGTCTGGTATAACTTTTGTTTCCAGTTCTCCAGATAAGTGTTGATACTGAAAATAGTGTGTGTCCTAAAGAACCAGCTGAAATATAAGGTGCTCCCTCATTGATGAGTACAGCCTGGAAGCTGAGTGCAGGAGTTCAGAACTAGATGGCCCAGTTTCAAACCCCACTCCCACCAGTGTCTGGAAGTCACTTCACCTTTGTAAGCCTTGATTTCCCCAAGGGCAAAATGGGGGTAATACTAATAAGCATCTCAAAAACTTGTTTGTCAATTAAATGAGATGATAAAATAAACCACTCAGCACAGTTCCTGGCACATAACAAAAGCTCAGTAAATATTGTTAATGATTGTAGATTGGTTCATTCAGCACTCCATAAAGAAGTAACTGTATAGGCATTATAATAGCTATAAACTTCAGGTTGCTTAGCCAGTAGAGAGGAAACCAAACATCTTGTAATCCCTCTGGGGTTGGACCCTCCATGAGACCACCACGTAGGGTGTGTGAGATGACTGACTGGATAGGAATGAAGGTAATCTTCATATAGGGTCCAGCTGGGGGACCCAGGCCATGAGTCCATTAGAACAGTGTGCTAACCAACACCACGCAGTGCATCTGGGGGAAGAAGCCACCCAGACACCACACCAAGCTCCTCCACCCTGTAGCCACCAGCTAAGGGAAGCATGGTTCATTCAATGGACACACTCCACAGAGGTAAATTCCATTCCTCAGAAGAGATACTATGTCACATATGAGTAGCTGGTTTGAACCTTACCTAAATGTCAGAGAACAATATCACAACAGAGTGGCCCACACACGCACATACACACCCATGCCATGTGTGTACACACATTATTCTTATCACAAGAGCGTTACTCGAGCTCAGTAAGGGAGAATGTCTAGGGAGTAGTTTCTGATCTCTTCAGGATACATGTCCTGTGGGAATTTCAATAAAATTATTCAGCTGCAATGAGATTCAGACTTGCATTAACAAAACTAATTTGTGTCTTTTTTCATAAGAGCTCCAACTGATAACAGAACTCATATCTAATATCAGTCTCCAATTAGCAGTTTCAAAAAATATTTTGATTCTAGTATCTTGACATTGAGAAAATTGATGGTCAGTGCAAGACAAATGAAATAAAATATACTTAAAGACAGAAAGATAATTTTAACTTGGGAGTTGGGGGAAGATCCCATCATGTAATATGAATGTAATATAAATTTCATCCCTCCTCCAATTTCACTCTTAACAATAGAATGCAACATCATGAAATATTTTCACCACTAAAATGGATAAAGTGAATTAACCTATCTCTTACTTATATGACTTAGTAAGTGAACAAGTTGATATAAAAAAGTGAATTTTTCACATATAGACACTGATGTTTAAGTTGATATTTCACTTGCCTCAAACAATTCTTTATTGCTCAAACTTAAAGCAAACTTAACGTAATCATTTTCAGTTTAAAAGTTTCAAAGGAATAAATATAGCTTTATTTGGAAGATTTGGGGAAGATTCGATGTGGAGAAAATAAAGACTGACACCAGATGACCTGAGATCATTTGCCCTCAAATTACAGTTGTCCCCTGACCGTGGGCCAATATTCAACATCTCCAAATCTGGTTTCATAGTCTGTAAAACTGAGATTAAAAATACTCATTTGACTATGGAGGCTTCGGCCTCATTCTGTCATGTACCAGCTGTGTGACCATTCCCTTTACATGGTGATAATAATGATGCCTACTTCCCATTTTAGGAAATACTATACACAAAACATGTAAAGTAGGACCTCACATCTAGTGATAAATAATAAATGTCAGCTATTATTGTTATTATGATCATCATTGCCATTATTACTAATAATCATAACTAGTGCATATCATATGGTAACTCAAGCATCTACAACACACTTCAAATACTCAATCAACATGGGTTTCCTTTTGCCTTTATTCTTTTTATGGGAAGAATTATAGGAAGATTTCTTTCTTCAAAGAAAGCCAAGAGATTTTAATTTGTACAAAGAATATTACACAATTTTTGGAGGGGGGATATGTGAAAATCTATGCAGATATTTACTCCCCATATTATCATTAATTCTGGTGGCCCAGCAGTTGTAACGATGGGGTAAGCAGGACCAAGGATACATAGCATCATCGTGTGGCCCACTCTTAAATGAAAGATGACATAGGTTCCAGCTGGATCAAAATGCATGCACATTTTGATATTAAAAAACCTATACATATTCAAAACATGTTTCTGGTAACCAGACTACCCTGTTATGCTAATCTACAGGGGGAAAAGTGATGAAGCACAGAGAAAAGCCCATCACTGCTAAGCTCGTTCAACTACACAATGAGCCACAGTAACCTCCTGTCTTACATAGAAACCATTGATAGAGTTTGGATGCGTTGTCCCCCCCCCCCCAAACTCATGAGGAAATCTGATCGCCAATGTGGCAGTGTTGGGAGCTATTTGAGTCACGGGGGCAGATCCCTTATGAATGGATTAATGCTCTCCCTAGGGTGTGGGGGAGGTAGTGAGTGAGCTCTTACTCTATTTGTTCCCATGAGAGCTGGTTGTTTAAAAGACCCTGGTATCTCCTTCTCTCTCTCTCTCTCTCTCTCTCTCTCTTTCTCTCTCTCTTGCTTCCTCTCGCCATGTGATCTGCTTGTACCCACCGGCTGCCTGCCACTTTCTGCCATGAGTAGAAGCAGTGTGAGGCTTGTGCCAGATGCAGCTGTCCCAGAATTGTGAGCCGAGTAAACCTCTGTTCTTTATAAATTACCCAGTCTCAGGTATTCTGTTGTAGTAACATAAGAACAGACTAATACATCCATCAATAACAGTGCCACCATCAATACTTCTCACTCATTTTCTTTCCTGTGCCTTCCTGATTTTCTTAGACCAGGAAGCTTTTTTTTTTCCGTTTTAACATTTTTTTTAATCAATGTGTTTGTAACTTAGAATAATTTTAGACTTGCAGAAAAGTTGCAAAAAAAGTACAGAGTTTCCATAAACCCCTCATCCTGTTTCCCTCATGTTAACATCTCATATTACCATTGCACACTTACCAAAACCAAGAAATTGACATTGGTTCATTACTATTAACTAAACTCAAGACTTATTTAGATTTTCCTGGTGTGTAGAGAAGAATAAACCTTGCCCAAAGATAGGCATCTTTACACTCAGCTCCTGGGAGTGACCTCTAGGCCCTTAGAATGTCATACCTGATAGGAATATCTTTGTTTACCTGGGCGCTGTGGGTCACATCAGATACTCTAACAGTGTGATTTAGAGTGGGGGCTCTTGGAGGGTCCGTAGGCTGAGATCAGCCACATGGGCAATCAATCAATCACACCTACATGAGGAGACCCCAATATAAACTGTGGACACCAAAGCTCAGAAAGTTTTCATAAACATTTTAGCTCAACAAACGTCAAAATCACCCAGAACAAAGTACACCTCATGCAGAAGCAAACTCAATAAACAAAGACAGTAATGACTACCAGCACCTTAAGCCGTGTTATTAAAAAAAAAAAAAAAAATTATGGAATATACTTTTAAGGAAATACAAACTTGAAACAAACACAGAGTACACCCCTCCCAAGGCCACCACATACACAAGAGGCTTCTACTCTGGTGACACTCAGAAGTGCAAGGAAGGCAAACAGCTAAAAGTCTCCCAGAGAAAAAGACTTAGTGACAGCTTTCTCTGTGCAGGATGCTCCCTCCTCTTTAAGCCTTCTGCACATCTAATGGCTTCAAGTCATTCGTGCTTTCTAACCAGGTGCCCATACTTCCCAGAGGCCTTTCCAGTCCAGCGTTTGCCTGAGAGAACAGGTTACCAAAATATCCCCTCTCCCTTCTACCAGGCAACAAAGAGAATTTGCAGTGCTCTGAACACAGAAATCCACATCTATGGGAAAAAGAGGCCTCTGTCATCCTGCAGAATAGGGTGCTTTGGGCACAAGGCAACCAGGCAAGAGAAAATGCATTCAAAGCATTTAACACAAAGGATTAATCAAATTATAATTTAATCATCTGATCAAACAGTAATTAGCATAGTCACCTGAGGGTAAATGGCTAAAGGAACCCATGAACACTTCTAGCATCCCTGTTCTTAAAGATGAAAGAGAGAACACGGATTTGGCTTCTTCTCTTTATTCATAAAAAAGAAGAAAATAGTAAATAATGGTTAATTGATGGCAGGCATTGCAAGATATGATTTTAGTAGTTAAAGGAATAGCAACTGAGATTCAGAACACCTTTCTTCCTGCTTTCTCTCCAGGACCACTGTAGAATCCATGGAAAAAGCACAAAACTATGATATATTGTAGCAACTAAGCTATACACTATTTAACTCAGGGTTCTCAGCCTTGGCACAGTTAACATTTCAAACTGGATAAATCTTTGTCATGCAGAGCTGTCCTTGCATTATAATGGGATGCTGAGCAGCATCCCTGGTCTCAACCCTCTAGATGCCAGCAGCAGCCCCCCAGCCAGAGTTGTGATGACCAGAAACGTCTCCAAACATTGGCCAATCTCCCCTGTGGGTGCAAAATCGCCCTCAATTGAGAACCACTGATTTAACTGAAGAGCACAATTTGTCTGGAGCACAGTTCTTTTAAAAGTAATCAAGTCATAAAAATGGGAAGAGGGCGTCTTTTTAATTCCCACCTGCCAAAAATAACGAGCCTAAAATAATAGTGGCCCAGTTCATGGAGTTTACCATAGCTCTGTTTAGAGCTCTGAAATAACCCATAACACCTATGCTTGTGCGCTTCTGAAAAAATAATTAAATATCACTCTACCCCCATTCAAAGATCTCTAGGAGACATGGCAGTTTTCCAGGGGCTCCCCTGAGCAGGGACACTCACAGGCTGAAAGAACTCCATCGCTTGCTTCCAGACTTCAGTGTGCCCTGAGTAGGTCAGAGATCAAAGCAGTGTCTTCCACCTACCCATGTGAGGACAGACCACCAGTGACTGGAAATGAACAGAGCCAGCGAAAGCCACCAGACCCTGGGGAAATACTGCTCTCTTTCTACACTCGGTGTATGCAAGTAAGCTCTGATATTTGCACCCAGTTTCTAAGGAGGGAGAGAGAAATGTAGAAATGACAAAAAGAGACTAAATGCAGACAGCCCCTCCATTTCTTGCAAATACACCTCCACTACAGTAGATTCGTGGCACCACCTTAACCTGCCTTGGCCACGAGTTAGACTGTACCTAACAATATTGATTCTTATGGAGAGATGTTAGAAATCTCAGGGAAAAACACTCAACCCTTATTAAAATATGTAGTAAATATTTCTTGTGGGTTAAGTAAATTTGTTCTAATGATAAATCTGAGTCACACAATCTCTCATTTCATTTTTTATAAAGAAAGTGTTTCACCATTTATAATTACTCATGAGTCTATCACAGGTTATTAAATCTGATGATGGAAATGTTTATGCCCTTTCCATGGAGGAGAGATGAAAAAAGGTTGACCTGCTCTGCTACAAAATTGAAAAGAGGACAGTCTATGCTACACTCTGCAGGTTGTGAAAACTCCAAATCAGAGAAGAATTGGGAATTATTTTAAACCGGTATCTTCTACAAACTCCCTTGGCAGAGCTTGTGACTTCTTAACATAATACCCTCCCTCCCATTTTTAAAGGAACTTATATGTAGAAATCTCTTATTGCAAAGAAACAGTCTGCCCTAATTTGTGTAGTGATGAGTAAGCAGAAATCACATTTCTTCAGCCTACAATGGCTTTTATAACATTTTCTTCTAAAGCTAAAATTCATTCTGAAAGACAATTTCTACAGTGAATCACAATAAAATCACCAAAGGATTATACATCAAACTTATTTAAGATGCTCAGGAGGAAAAGTTATTTTTAATATTATCTAAAATAAAATCTCAGGACACAAAAAGATATTTTTAAGGTTCTGAATTTAGGCCTCTCTCCAGCACACATTTGAGTCTATTTTAGTTCAAAAATCAAGGACACAGTATTTTGAAAGGATTATTCTGCCACTAATAACTGCCCTCAATTTTATCATATATGTGACAAGATCTAAAATGCAAATATGTCCTTATATGTTATTTTTCTTTTTCTGACAACTTACCGTAATGATACATACTTTATATGATAAAAATAGTCAACTTGCAGTCATTTGCCTAAAAGAAGGAAGCAGGGGCCAAGAAAATCCAACAGAGCAAAAGATCCCAAAATCCTTTATATCTGGCTTTGGAATGAGTTTGTGTGTTGCTATTTGGTGAAGGCATGTATAGCGTTCCCAGATGGCACCAAAGCAAAACCTCAGCTGCATACAAATCCATTCTCCTGTTCTATCTCATTCTACCCTAGCTCACCTCTTAAGCTTGTTCAATAGAGTAACCCAAACGGTTTCCCACTATTGATCTCTTGCTTGGAACGATGTGGTTACGTTTATGTTTCAAAGGGCTTCTCTGCTAGGACTCAAGGTGCTAGTACAGAAGGGGTCAATGTGAGAAATACAATGGAATCAAGTCCATAAGCAAAGCACATGTGATCAAAACACCTGAGGGCCGAGCCCGTGGCGCACTCGGGAGAGTGCGGTGCTGGGAGCGCGGAGACGCTCCCACCGCGGGTTCGGATCCTATATAAGAATGGCCAGTGTACTCACTGGCTGAGTGCCGGTCAAGAAAAAGACAAAAAAAAAAAAAAAAAAAAAAAAAAAACACCTGAATATCAAATAGGCTAAAACAAGAAGAAAAAATGTATAGATAGATAGATGCTAACGTACATAGATGATTCTCAAGCTACTACAACCACACTGGAAACATTCCTGGCAGAATGACACCTCCTTCCACTCACAGTCTTTCCTATTACCAACCCTTCCCAGCAACTCTCCCCATACCTGTTCAAATTCTTATGGTAGTCAATGAACCCCTAACCCTGCATATATATACCCCCTCAATATACATCACCACCCAGTATAGCATTCCCCAATAGCACATTGGGGTATATTTGGAATTTTACTGAGTTGACTTTCTAGCTAGTCTGATCCCTCTACTTCCATCACAGACTGGGTAGCCCCTTTCCAAGTGTGGGCTTTTTGCAAAGGTGAATTATGGACCATATGGATCAGAATATCTAAAGGCATGTGTTAACAATGCAAATTCCTAGGCCATGCATACTCCAGTGCTACAGAATCAGACTGGTGGTTGGAGCTGGGAAATGATACAACAAACCATGCAAACTGACTTGGGGGACCCCAGTAGTTGGGGAGGGGGATGACAAAGGTACATATCAGAATTAAAAACACCTGGGGGGCTTTTTAAACTACAGCCCATTCCCCAAGGTGCTGGCATCAGAGTTTCCAATGGGAGGCTCATGAGGGAAAAACACTCTAGGAACCTTCCACAGCTTCTTCCTCCCTTCTCCCTTGTGAGGATATTAACACTTATAAAGCAAATGTATCTCACAGGGCCTATCTTCCAAGGCCCTATAGTTTCAGGTATAGACTAACTTTTTAGAATTACACACAGAAATATTAAGCTAGCAAAAGACAAAAAACTTTCTGCAGGCTAAAGTCTCTGTTGTAGATAAAGAATTGTAACACAGCAAAATTGCTGGCTCCAAGAGCAGATGTCCTTGGTGCAGCTGAAGCTAATGATTGCTGCCATGACAATTATCTTAATGTTCTTTTGTAACCACCTATGTTACTTTTCTGTAAATTTCTGGCCTGGAGAATATATACTGAGAGAAAACCTGTGTTCAGTGTTAATTTCCTGAGGAATGCCTCTCTCTTGGAAATTAACCCCTTCAGGGCTTCTCACTGCTCAGAAGAAATGGGCTTTGAGTAATCCTTTGCATCTCCATCACCCTGGAGGAGAGGTGATACTCCCTGACCCAGCCCACCTGGGCATTGAGAACCAGTGTCCCTGATCCTTACCTGTGAAGGCCCAGACAGAGGGACATAAACTAGGACCCAGCTCAAGGTGTCAAAACTGTGGCCTTCTCCTCCCACACACATTCCTGATCTCCTGACCTGGGGGTTGAGGGGATGGGACTGGAGCAGTCTGCTCCTCCATAGTCTCAGTCTCCCCATAAACACAAGCATCTGAAACCACAGAAGCCTACAGCATATTCAAACCCTTCCATCCTCAGTGATGGGGTGATAGAAGTGGGGTGGTATGAGAGGTCTCTTGTGACTATGACTAACAAGGAAGGTTGTGGCTAGTGATGTGAGACCCCACAAGACACAGATGAACCAACCACTGATCAAAGTTAATTCCCCCAAACGAACACCAAGATCAGCTCCAGATCAAAATTTTTCTACCTAGATTTCTATATAAATATCCAATCAAGCTTATTCTAAAACAGTAGTCACCAAAGATGGAATAGCTCTCGATTTTGGTGAGTCAAAACACACACACACACACACACACACACACACACACACACACACACACACACACACACACACACACACACACACACACACACACACACACACACACACACACACACCTGGTATTTAACCATCCAACTCACTCTCTGCCACCACATCAAGGTGCTAGACAGAGACTGCTAATTCGGGTGGCCAACTTAAACAATGTGCAGGAGGAGACTTCCGTTCCTTAGAGAGCATTTCACATTTTTTATTCATGTCCTTTTCACTAACCAACAAAATAAACAAATGGCAACCCTTTGCAAGAGCTGGCAATGAGGAGATCCAGCAGAGGCAATAAAGGAACTATGGTGTTAGTGGCCCATTCAGCTAGTAGGGCCAGTTGTTGTCATTGCTGGGTATCTTCAGCTCATCTCTGAAGTCTCACAAGTAATATTATGAAACTTTGTTATTTCCACCCCAGCAGCTACACATCAGTTATTAAAAATGCTCTACAACTGCTATTAAGAAATAAACACTGTAATTAAGCAGACTGGGATTTGGGGTTTTCAGTGTCCTATGGGAATCCAAGATCAAATCACATCACAGAAGTGCTACTATGGGGATAAGTAATGAACCTGAAGCTTCACTCACGAGAAAGTATGTTTACTCAAAGTAGAAAGTTTCCACAATGTAGCTCAGGTCCTTTGTATAGAGAAAAGAAAGGAATAAAATTGAAATACACATAGAATTACAGTGGTTCTAATTGTCTTCATACTTGCCTTTGTCTTATGATAGAATTGTAAGAATGTCCCCATTGCCCCGCAGCTCATGTGATGAGTGGAAAACAGGGCTCCTGACAAGAACCAATGCTTTGCTCAACACTAGGAAAAGGAACCCTTGGTGACAGTCCCCACTGCAATCAGCCATTTGGAATGACATAGCTCCTCAGTGTATCACCCTTGGAGACCCATTCACACTGAGGTGAACAGCAGCTCCAGTCTGACCGTCATGGTGACCCCATGATGATGCAGGACTACGAGGTCATCATGGTACTATTTTGCAGAAGTGTCCAATAATGAGAGAGTTTGGGTGTCTAGAAAGAACTATAAACTGACTTTCACTGTGCTATTCACAGTGGGAGAAAAAAAATCGTTTAACTTCTGTATGAAACCAGGTTTAAAGCTATTTTCTGTTTCTTCATTTTAATATTGAGTCAAGCCTCATATGAATCAAAATCAGTAATCACATAGTTCATATCTCTTTCCACCATCTCATCAATATGCCCCATCCATAATCTGGGAGACTGGCTACAAAACAATCATTTTGTAGACAGTTCTTCATAAGATAAAAGGCTAATGCTTTATATAGCATTAGACTCTTGGGCAGCTCAGGACCTGACTTTTGTGCAGATTTTCAACCTGTAAACCAGCAGTATTTCTATTAAAATTCAATGATTATTAATAGAAAATAAGGCCCACTTGAAACTAGTAAAACCAGAATGTTATAAGGAATAGATACAGTCCTAGGAAGGAAGACTATTTCATCAATTAAAAAAAAATTTTTTTAATTGTATATGTTTAAAGATACCAGAGAATGTTATTATACTAAGTGAATATGACAGACACAGAAAGGGAAATACCCATGATCTTTCTTATTTGTTGAATCTAAAAAAAAAAGACTATTTCATTTCTAAGAGCCAGTGAGTTCTTTTTCCCTTGTCCAGTAACATTTATGTCAATCAGGCAGCCTGGGGTGGTGTCGCCTGCCTCATCCAGATCGACCAATTAGAAGCACACCTATCGCAATTTAAAACTCCAGAATGTAATAACAGGTTGACATAGAGGGATCTGCAATAATCACAAGATCCTAAATTTGAACACTTCTCTCAGTAATTGCTCTACTCTAAATGTGAATGCAGATTTCACCCTCCCGCTATTCTGCGATTATACATCGTCAAGGGTGGTGACGTTCATTGGGGAATAAATATTTGTAGCAGTGCTGCGAGGTCAACATCCTCCCTTCACAGTCCCCTGTTCAGGTCAACATCCTCCCTTCACAGTCCCCTGTTCAGACCTACCCAACCTGTGTCCAAATAATATTACACATGGCTCCCCACCCCCATCTTTCCAAGTGTGACATGGACTTAAACCCTGAGAGCATTTCTAGAATATTCTGCAGAGTCCAAAGCAATTTCTCAATATTTCCCCAAGGGTTGGTATGCCTTTTTCTTCTCCAAAATTCTATGCTGTGCTGGGAAGTTAGGCGGAGGCATCATTTAGTGTCGAGGTGATCTCTTGCATTTTCAATTCTTTATTTCATTGTCTTTGCTGCTGCATTTAAAAATGGCTTTCTATAAATAGGACTGCTTGCTCACTCTTAAATCTTACTCACTGTCTTCTGCGTAAAAAATAACTTAACTAGGGATATAGGCAAGACTCATTAATCCCTGCCATTCTGTCTCTGTGTAGTGCCCTCTTTCTTTTGTATCTCATCATATATCTTCTCAATCCCATTCATCCCCTCTCTGTTAAATCATATATAGACGTAAATATATATATATAATATATATTGTATATACAATATATATTTTATATATATATAATATATATTTAATATATATATATGATATATGTGAATATATATATTTTTTTTACATAATCCAGGGGGATTAAAGACCAAAAATTAATCCAATTGGATGATTTTTTTAAATGTTGATTGACATAGAAGAAATAGAGATCAAAAATCAAAAGATGATAAATATTGTAAGCTATATATTGTGAGACACCTAATTTGATTCTTATATTTGAATAAAAGTCAATATTTTAACAACCATTAAAACATATTCCTTTCATGTTACTTTGGTGAAGGTACCAACTTTTATATTTGGTTTTGCTGCAAAAATAAGAAATAAAGTTAATGACAAGAAACTCATAAATCCATGGGATGCTTAAGAAAACAGTAGAGTCGCTTTTCGAAGACGATTAAGGCCTGAGAAACTGAGCTTTGTTTTGATGTCCTAGCTGGCTCTTTGATGAAGAAATGAATTCCCAGGAGCCACTGTGGAAGCTTAAATGTCAGTGTGATGTTTCGGGCTCGTTTTCAGAATGTGATAGGGCAATAAACATTGCGGAGGAATTTTAAATCATGGCAGTTAGCCGCAGACACTTGAAAACAAGGGATCCAACACATTGATGAAATTATCCTCTGTGACATTTGACCCCCTCCAGACCATGACGAGCACCTGGAGCAATTATATCATAGTGTGGAACCACGATGAGTCCCACCACATCTTCCAAATGTGAATCCCTTTTGCAAAAGAGAAGAAAACACCCATAAGCATGTGTAGAAAATTAACGTTTTTACAGCCATCAAGGCAGTATGTCAGAACAAGGGGGCAGGAGCAAAGGAAGCCACACAGTCGCTTACATGCACTTCTCACAAATGGTTTATTCACTAGCAGTAGAGAATAAGGAGCGAGAGAGCAAACGCAGCAAAGAAGACTAAGATGGGAAATCAGAAAGAGGTGGAAGAGAGTGGCAGATGGGAGTGAGGGCGGCAAGGTAAGGAGGGGAGCACGGCTCTCTCCATCACTGCTCCAGCCTTTCACTCACTCAGGAAACAGGTGTTTCCACCTGCCCCGAACCATGGGCTCTGCTCTGTGCTACGGACACTCAGGCATTGCAGGTATCTCAGCTTGTGGATTGTTACTATGGACTGTGGGAAGCAGTCACTAGTCCAACAAGCATGAAAGAAACAGAGTTACAGATTGCTGTAGACCCTATCAAGGGTCGGTGAAAAGGGATACCGAAGGTATCATTTTTGGAAGGAGGTCTCTAAATCAAGCCCTTCTGAACTCCACACCCAAATCCAGTGATCTGCACGTGCCCAGAGGTGCATTCCTCCTGCCACCTAGGTGACCTGTGCATCACCTGCAGAAGGCACCTGAGTGTTTCGCCCTCAGAATTCAGAACAGCATAGTAGACAGACTGCAGGGCTGCTGGAATCTTCCATTCCCCCTGTCTTATCTTAACCCATACATTTGTCAAGGGAAATACAACTTTGAATTTTCTTGCATTTTTAAAATATTGAAGAAAAGACTATAAATGTAGTTGGGGTGCGGGGGGGGGAGGGCGGGGAAAGATTAGATGAGTATTTCTGAATTTCTGTGCCCAGCTCTTTGGAACGTGAAGAGTTAATGCCCCATCCAGAGGAACAGGTGCTGCCCAATTTGCCGGGGGGAGGAAGGAGGGGTATCCTGGTCCCCAGAGCTTCGCACAGGCCGCTGCGGAAGACTGATGGACTGCGGAGGAGCGGGCGCATCAGCATCACCCTGTCACCATCAGCAGGAGGAGAAGCGCGGCTCCTGGAATGACATTGGAAGGTCAGCCAATCAGGCGCGGAGCTGCTCCTGGAGGTGCCACCTCCGAGACGCGCACACGCCACGCCGGGGCTCCCTCGCCAGTTTGGAAGGGAATATGCAAATGCACCCTCCGCGGACTGCCCGGCCCCTGCGACACCTCTTTTCCTTGCTGTGCACCTTGTAGGTTTCAGAGCACTGCTGCGAACGAGGTCCTGCTTTGCACAATGGAAAACAAAGACTGCCGGACCCGGCTGACCTGCAGTAGCCTTCACATTCTTCTTGTTGGAGGAACTTGGGGACACG
Source organism: Cynocephalus volans (assembly GCF_027409185.1). NCBI lineage: Eukaryota > Metazoa > Chordata > Mammalia > Dermoptera > Cynocephalidae > Cynocephalus > Cynocephalus volans. Next base: position 187,438,896 of record NC_084460.1, read on the forward strand.
GGATTCTGGGCGCGGTGAACTTGAGTGATCCTGGGGAGGCCTGTTCAGAAGAAAGCCCCTGACAATCTGCACAGAGCTTCTGCCGGCTCTGCTGGGCTGAAGGCTGGCTGCACGAGTCTTGTGAGGTTTGCCGCCCACTAGTGTCCTACGGCGGGGACACAATTGACATGCAGGTAGCACCACCTCGCCATCTCCCAGGCTGGTCGTGCTGGTCACCAGGGCCCAGCATGCCCTTCAGCGCAGCAGCCAGGAAGGTGCAGGACACACTTGTTTGCTGGCTTCCCCCAGGGACCTGCCCTGCTTTGGCGAGGTGGGCCCCCCACACTCCAAAACCAAGGAACTTGGAGTGCTCATTCTGAAAATACTACTGAATGCTCTGCTTGGCGCAAAATGTGTTCTTTCTCACTACCTATTAATTATTCACGAGCCACATTCATAATCTCACCCGTAGAATTCAATAATTTTATGAAATCTGGATGTCATAGGTTTTGTAAATGAACCCACTTGAGAAATCCATCCTTTTATTTTTCAAACATAAATTTCCAATCTCCCACAGCGTTCATAGGCCTTCCTCTGTAAAATGACCTTCTCTTTCTCTCTCTCCTTTGCATCAAGCTCTAGGCACATTAAACTGACTCACTTTTCAAAACATTCAGTGCACCTTACCCCAGACACAGTGATAAAATACTTTGCCAGCTACAGGAATTAGGGATTTAAACTGGCATTTTTTTAACCATAATTATTTCCTTACCAGAGTAAGCTATTGTACGGGTTCTGCCCCATGATTCACTATTCCCCAAGGCAGCAACCAACCATGGTCACACCAAAGTGGCAAAGGAAAGAGACAAGAAGTAGAGAAGGATAGGCTGGCATTTATTAAAGATCTGCATGGCATTTTGTTTTCCTACAGAGGGCATCTTGTAGTGGCATGCAGCTTAAGTTAAAAGGCCTAGAAAATTTAGACGAACCCTGAAATTCTAGGGTAGAATTTTAATCAGCTTAATAAAGATGGCAGGGAGAAATGGGGAGGAAGCCCTGAGATGATTCACCTGGTAGCATTTTTTACTTACAAATGTTTACACAAATTAAATAAAAATCACCTTCGAAGTCCTCAAGGTGCATTTGTACTTAGGTCTGCTTCCACATTTAAATAAAATACCAGGTGTATGATCCGTAACTCCCTGTCACATGAATTGATAACTCCCAAAGGTGCTTCACACCCACCTTCTCTTTGATGAGCATCCTTCTCACTCCCATCAATCAACCCACCCTCTCTAATCGCCGTGACATTTGGACCCCCTGATAGCGAGATGCAGTAAAGCTCAAAATCCCATGGCTCGGGAAAAGATGATGTCAGGGATGCATATGTGTAGATAAAAACAGAGATGTCAGGATACTAGCAAAAATATATTATAAACAATAAATCTGCAGGGTCTTCATCATACTGCTTATCTGAAAGCCCACCTATGCTTTTAACAAGAATTTTAAGCTAGACTGTGCTCACAGGGGTTAAAACCAAAAGAAATGGTGATGAAACACGATGCAGTATGATGCTTATGCTGAAAAGACATTGAGAGACGTGTGTGGATGTGAGTCTGCACATACGTGTACCCCTGTTCCTTGCACTATAATGGAAGCTCTCGCATGAGTATTTCCAGAACATTGCAGAACAAGTTGACTGCTTTAAAACACGATTACTGCACCTTATCAGGTGAGGTCATTCATCCAACAGTTTAACCCATAAAGGGACTGGCCTCTGATTTCTATTTTTTGCCCCAAATACTGTCTGCAGCCTGTCCAGCAATGATGCTTTTATTAAGAAATAAAGTACATCCTATTACATCAATAAGAAAAATTCTATTGTTAAAATGCAGATATAGTGCAGCCTTATTTTATTAGCATCCCAAAATATCATACTGCATAATCTATTACAAATAGAAAACATTTTTTTATCATGTCAGGCATTTTGATGTTTGAGGCCTAGCAATAATTAGTTCAAGTATTAGAATTCACAGATCTTTTATCACACACATTCAGGAATTTTTCAAAAGTAAGGTAGACCAAATTATGACAGCTGTTGACAAAAAAAAAAAATTCTCCATTTTTTTAAGCCTCATTTAGATAGGTAGGAACCATTCACCTTCACATTTTTTAAATATGGTCTTATGAACAGACAGCATTCCAAATTTGATTTTGACATGACTATACATTTTCTGATCTTTTGCATAGTATGCATTGAACATCATTCCTTGAAATACTCTTTAAAGCTGTATTGTCCCCCCAAAATGAATAAGCCCGAAGCTGTACAGTCAGGGTTCTTTTTTTTTTAAATTCTGGTCATATAAAGAGAGGACCATTTTTATATAAAATAGTTCCAAAGCCTTCCTTCTTGTAGATAGGATCAGAACACACAATACAGCAATGTAAAATATCCATTTGTGTGTGCTGTCTATATCTTGTATTGTGTAAGCTACCTATATGCATAACAGTAACAGTAATGGTGATTGTCAATTGATTTCAAAAGTCTTGAAAAGAAGGCAAGAGTCAATATATGTGAACATACATAACCTTTGCATATAGTTTCCATACTGTGGAATAATAATTGTAGTTTTGTACAATTTTATCACCATATATGATTCTGTCTATGATTGTTTATTTGTTATGAAATGCTGATTCAAAAAAATCACACACATATGTAGCATCTCTGTATTAGAGACTAGCTGTATCCTAAATTCTTCCATACCATTTTGTCATACATAGCTTAAACTGTGAAGAGATACTGGCTGACTGACAGCCAGAAGCACAACCTCTTTCGTCATCCTGAAATACATCCTTCCCAATAGGGTGGGAATTTTGTTTCATCCTACTGCCCAGGCCTTCCTAAGGAAGCCAGAGACGTATGCCCCGGCAGGTGAGTCAGGCTGTCAAGGCTTTGTGGCTTTGGAACACATCTGTGAGCATTTGCACATTTTTTACAAGTTCACATTAGCAAAGCAGCAGAAAGGGCTGACTTCCTGACACATCACCACACATTCCCTAAAGCAGATCCATCCCCAAGCTAAATTCCCAGGAGGGTGCAGGACAGACATAGTGCCCTCTGGGAAGATGGGTGTCTTGTCAGAACTTGCTGCAATTCTTTCCTGCTAGGAAATCTCAAAATGAAAGTTTCAAACACTTTGCTTTAGGTTATATTAGAAAGCAAAGTACCATTTTACTGTTAATTTCCAGAGTTCCTTCTTTCAGCTCTATCTTTTCTTAGTCACCTTTTTTTTTTTTTTTTTTTTTTTAATGTGACAGCATTTATGCATTTCCTCTGGCCTGTTGGTGTGTTGATTCCTCAAGCACTATCTAAGGTAGGCAAAGAAAATGCACTCCTATGCAGCCAATGCTCAGAGCTTCCCTATGTATCTTCCAAGAAAATCATAGAGCCTCCCCTTTGCTTCTCGTATTTTCTCACAGGGGCCAGATATTCTCTCTTCTCTTCCTCTCCTGGGTAGGCGATTCTGTTTAACGGTTTACTTTTAACTGTCAGCTGGTTATGTATTTTATACAGATGTGTGTTCCAAAATTTGAAATGGGAATTAGAGCTGTAGCTACTCCCAGGCAATGTCAGATGATGACAATTTCCTCCCGTTCCCACATGAGAGGAAGCCATTCATACATGTAAGTTCATATTTACGCGGTGACAGGCAACCTAAGGAGCAGTCACACTTACTAATTGGGTCTGAGTCAGTCAAGAGCAATAGCTTTCTAAATATCCAGGAAGAAAACATTTCAAAATAGAATATTGGCTGGGCATGAGGAAGCGAATGCTATTTACAATATTCACTGATTTCATGTTTTACAACTATACAGGTGTTTTGGTTTTTTTTTTAATTTGTCAACATTTCAGATGATGTAATGCTTATCAGTGCATATTTTTACATAAACGATTATGGGGAATATGTAGTACCAAGGGGGTGGGGGACAGAGAAGGACAGATCCTTCTTAAGCCGTCATTGCTGCTGGAGATAAATTGTAGCAGAATCAAAGCACATGTTTTAAAAGCTCATAAAGCTTTGAATCTGACGGTAAACGTTCTTAATTGACCCCTCCACCTGCCTGCACTTGAAATGCCATGTCCTTTTTCAGGCTGTAATATTCAAAGTGGCAGTCTTTCCCTCTGTGCTCCTGTCACTAAACCTGGTGTGTTCTGAATGAGGTAGCTATCTAGTAGCGGAGTTAGGCTCTGAGCTGTCACTTGGGTAGGTAAGCGCCTTCAAATGATTACAGAGCAGTTTCTCCCTCCGCCTCTCCTCCCCAGACAAATAAAAATGATATTTAAAAAATAAATAAAAGCATGAAAATTTAAACACAGATGGGGAAGACTTCACCCATGCACCCAACTTCCTCCCCCCACCCCCCGGGTCAATTACGAGAAATGAAATTCATCACAAACCGAAAAGCTCACCATTCGCGAAGCTCTGGAACAAGGAGAGAGCCAGTATCCACATGCCCCTGCTGCTGCCCGGCCTCCCGCGAGCGAGCGAGCGAGCGACGCGCCGGCCTCGCCCCCCGCGCTCCGCTCCGCCCGGCCCGGCTCCGCTCGCCACCTGCCCGGGGCCGCCGCCCGCCCGCCGCCCGCCGCCCGCCGAGGACGCGCCGCCGCCGCCGCTGCTGCCGAGCCGCCCGGGCACGCGGCGCGGCCGGGCTCCGGGGCGAGGGCTGCGCTGGCCGCGCGCTGCGCTCCCGCACACCTGCTCCCGGGCGCCGCGCCCGCCGCTGCGGCCAGAGCCCAGGTGCGCCGTCAGCTCAGCGGGCCGCCGGCAGGTCGGCAGGGGGGGCGAGCCGCCGACGCGGGCGTGAGCTCATCCCGGGCACCGGCGCCCGGAGTGCGCAGCGAGCGGCCTCCCGTGGCCGGCCCTCAGCCTCCGCATCCAGGCAGCAGGCGGGCGGGCAGGCTCATCTTTCCTCTCCTGCGGCCTCGGTCACATGGATCCCTCTGCTAACCTTCCCTGCCTGCCTGTGCGCCCAGCGAGCCCAGCCTGGCGCGGAGGCGAGCGGGGACCCCTCCCCTGCCTCTGGCCGCTGGGGCGCTCTGCAGTCTTAAAGCAGCAGCAGAGAAGTGCAGCGGAACCGGAGACAGGACCGGGGAGAGCGCAGCCACCACACAGTCACGCACAGTCATCGGCATGCATGTCTTAGAGGCTTAAATAATCATCTCAACAGCCGATTATTTTTAGTTATTATCTTGCCGGTTGCTAATAAGATATGGCCAGGGGTGACTATTTCGCAAGGTTGCCAGCTAAACAGAGGTGACCATGAAATGTTAGCAGTTTTAATAAAATGTGCAGCTGGATTCAGATTACGTATTTACGCTCAGAAAAGTCCAGTTCATTTGCCTGGAAGGAAATGCTGCCTCCAAATTCTTGCTGCTACTACGCAGATCTCTATGATTTCACGGGCTAATTTTTAATTATCTGGAATACGTTGTAGAATACACACACACAAGCAATTCTAATTTTGCTCTCTAAGTGGTGCATTTCAAAAAACCGATTAAAATTACTGACAATTTGAGTAATTCCAAACATATAACCCTTCCACATTACTGTGAAAAGCCAGTATGACAACATTTCCTGAATGTTCTATATGGTTCTTGAAGTCATAATAATGTTCAAATAAAAGCTCTTCAAAGGGCATACAACCATATTCCATCACTTTGCAATATAATGACTCACAGGACTGGAATGCACCCCAGTTTAGAATCCAAGATAGAATGCCCAGAGGTAGGGCAATAAAGACTGAGAGGAATTGGGGGTGGGGGACTTTCATGGGAAGAGGAGTGGGCTTCCTAGGCACGGGATATCTTCTGCCTAGGCTCCATGTGCCCCTCAAAATACAAAAGAGAAATTAAGCACACTTAAAACAAGCTTACAAAATAACACAGGAAAGGCAAATGGTGAGGCAGAGATAAAACAGTGTTTTACCAGGGTTGGGCACAAGATGGCCAGGCCCTGTGTACTGGGAAGGGTCAGCTGAGCAGGGGAGGCTGCACCGGCTGCCATTCTCCGAGTCTGCAGGTGGTCACATGCTGCCGCCCACTCAGGCTGTGCCCAGCCCTGCTGTACCAGGCATAGGAACCGAGTGTCCCCTGGCTTTGCATGTGCTAGGGGCTCACTCCCTGAGCCTTCCTAAATGCAGTCCAGGAGGGCCGGTGAGGGGCCTGATTTCTATCCCCAAATCTAGGTGGTTCACATTCATTCAGTTCACAGATTCTGAACTATGCACTAGCCCCCGTGAGCCTGCACTCAGCCTTAGTAGTCAGGTACTGAAGCGCTGGGGTGAGACACACCGCAGCCCTCCACTTGTCAGGGTGGGGGGGCTCATGCATGTCACTTGAGCCTTATTTTCCTCAAATGCAGAATGGAGATGATCAGAGTTGTAAAGATTTGAGGGCACAGTCCTGGCACATTACATTCTCTCTGTCACCAGTGATGGCTACTGCTATTACTGAATTTGGGCTGACTACATAATTTGCAGGGTCCACTGCAAATGAAAATGGAGGACCTCTTTTTCAAAAAGAAAAAAAAACCATGAAAAGTACAAAAATAGAAAATTTTCTCTTTTTTTTCAGTCTCTGTCCTGCCCTGTGCCTTTTATTTGCTATTTAATGTCAAGCTCTCTTGGGCAGGGGATAGTGCAGGGTGAGTGTGGCCCCTCTCAGATGCCACCATCAGGTGCCTCAGAGAAGCACAAGTGGCCCACACCTGCCAGGTTGCTTTCCTGTCCCCAACTGGACCCACGGGCTGTGCCCAGCTGGGGTGGGGGGATGGGGAAGCCACTCTCCCTTTACCCCAGGTCACTGCCCCAAGGGTAGACAGGAGACCCCAAGGAATTGCAACCTCCATGCCGGGAAGTACCTGGTACCTGGATCAAAGGTGGGCTAGAGGCTCAAGTCGCTTGTGGAACATGCTATCACACTGCCGGCCTGAGGTCGCTGCCAGGCCCCACCCTGAGACCCCATGCAGCATGTGCCCAACCTCAGTCCTTCCTGTGCGCACACCAAGACCCCCACCAGGGGTAGTGGACAAAGGCAGAACGCAGACCAGTTCCAAAAAGACCCAGATGTCACGCTATTGGGGAGCAGCAACAGTTGCAGGTCAAGATTAGGGGACCATGGGGTGGGGGAGTGGGAAGCCAAGAACCCCTCCTGAAGAGATGGATGGGGCGGGAGCTAGGACCAGGCCTCCAGGCCCCCCTGCATGTGCTGCTGTCCCATCAGACTTAGAAAACATGAATTCAGGGATGATATTAAAAATTTCAGGATGGCAACTGCAGAGCATTCGACCTCAGTGCAGGCCCCTCAGAGTGTAGGAGCCCATGAGAGTGCATTGGTTCCACCCCATAAAGCGAGAGCTCTGCAATTGTCTTTCTAATGCATCGGCCACAGCCCAAATGGACTAATGACCTACAATAGCCTCTCAGGGCACCAACCTCTCTTTTCATATGCATTTATGACACGCAGTCAGTAGAAAAATGCTCTCTCCTACTAAACTGTGAGCTCCATTAGTGCAGAAACTCTCTCCCGTTCATCAAGGTAACCCCAAGGCCCAGCACATGTGCACACTCAGCAAATATTTGTGGACTGGGATGGAGATCTCTAATGCAGGGGGAAAGTGAAGCCCACCCTATGATAACGTCAACCTTCGTAGCAGAAGACAAAGTCAGAGGCTGCCTTTTGCGCACTCAACGGATGCTAAATCAGAAGCAGTACACATTTGGGGGCTTAGATCATCCAAGTTTTATCATCTGTTACACCTCTGTTTTCTTTTTTTTTTTTTAAAAAAAAGAAAGATGACCGGTAAGGGGATCTTAACCCTTGACTTAGTGTTGTCAGCACCATGCTCTCCCAAGTGAACAAACAAGCCATCCCTATATGGGATCCGAGCCCATGGCCATGGTGTTATCAACACTGCACTCTCCCAAGTGAGCCATGGGCCAGCCCTACACTTCTGTTTTCTGCTGGAGGATCAAGAAGAGCGTGTCTGGAGCAATGGCATTTGAGACTTGTTCTAAAGAAGGGGTGGACTTGCACGTCAGCAGGGATGAGCGAGGACAGCATTTCAGGCAGAAAGGTCACTGCATGGGAAGGCAGAAAGGTCACTTCTCCTAAAGTGTGTAGCTGATTCTGGCCAAGACAGGAAGTAGTTGCCCAGATGGGACCTATGTTAGTTTCCTAGGGCTGCTAAAGCAAAGGGCCACAACTGGGTGACTTATACCAACTGAAACTTGTCTTATAGTTCTGGAGGTTAAAAGTTCAAAATCAAGGTGTTGATAGGGCTACACTCTTTGTGAAACCTGTAGGGGAGACTCCTTCCTTGCCTCTCCCAGCTCCTGGTGGTGGCCGGCCATCCTCGTCACTCCTTGGCTTTCAGCCGCATTGCTGCAGTGTCTGCCTCCGTCCTCACATGGCATTCTACCTGCCTATGTGTCTCTGCATCTCTTCTCCTCCTCTCACAAGGACAGCCGTCACAGTGGATTAGAGACTCACCCTTCTCCAGCATGACCTCATCTTAGCTAATTATTTCTGCCTCTTGCAACAATCTTACTTCCAAATAAAGTCACATTCTATGGTATAGGTGGTCAGGATTTCAACATACCGTTTGGGGAGGGGACACAATCCAACACACAACAGAACACAGGCAGCATGGGAAGGTTTCTGAGATGAAGGAACGTGGACCTGGACGAGGACTCCAGGGACTTGCTCCACCTCTCCTGCCCCACGTGCACAGAGGCCGGCACAGCTCCACACGCCCAGAGAAGGAGCTCAGGCTTTATCCCGGAGTCTTGGTTTCTTTTTGTGGAAAATATAATAATAATACCCACTATTCTATCTTAGAAGATTGCTGATATGATTAAATGAGATGTGAGAACTGTCTCTGACAAGAGGTGCCCAGAGGACAACTGCCTGGTGTCAGTACTGCCGATAAGTGGGCCTATAGACACATATTGGGTAAATATATTACTTGGCAAAACCTCGTTCTGGCTGTAGGGTGTTTAGATTAAATTGAAACCAGGCATAGTCACACCTATGGTCTCAGAACTGCAAAGGGCAGGAGTGGCCCAAGGTGTCAGCTGTGACCCTCCCATTTCCTCCTCCAGTGACAACTGAGTCCTTCCACAAGTACCTGGGGCATGTCTATTCTCTAGGCATCACTGTCACAGTTCCTGGAGAGCATAAAGATGGCTAAGGATGGACTAGGAAGGACATGAGGGAGCCTCTTGGCTGCTTGAGTGTCCTCCATTCAGGTGGATGTTACATAGGTACAATATATATACATGTGAAAATACATCAGTCTGTGCACTTGAGCCTAGCACTTCTTACAGACTTTACTGTGTGTGGAAAAAAAAAAGGGGGGGGATGACCAGACAGTCCATACTTATCTCACATCTGAGTGAAGGATTCAAATACTAGTTACAGTAATTTGATGAGATAAGCTATATAATCAATATATATAGCTTGGAAAATTCAGTTCAACTAGCTGGTGTGTGTGTCTCTGTGTGTTAGTGTTTTGTGGGATTTATGTTTGCATGTCTGGGTGTGTTATGTGTTTGTGGGTGTGGTATCTGTGTTTGTGAGTGTGTGTTTCTGTGTGTGAGTTGTTTGTGTGTTTATATGTGTGTGTTTCAGTGTGGTGTGTGCATTTGTGTTTATGTGTGTGTTATTGTGTGTGTGTTTATATGTGTCTGTATGTGTTGTGTGTTTGTGTGTGTTTGTTAGTGTGTGTGTCTATTTGTGTGGTGTGTGTTTGTATGTGTGGTGTGTGTTTGTATGTGTAATGTGTGTTTTTTTGCATGTGTGTGTATGTATATGGTGTGTTTTTGTATGTGTGGTTGTGTGTCTTTCTGCATGTGTGTCTATGTGTTTGGTGTATGTGTGTGTGGTATGTGTTTATACGTGTATGTGTCTGGGTGGTATAGGTTTGTGTGTGTGGTGTGTGTGCATCTGTTTGATGTGTGTGTGGTGTTGTGTTTGTATGTGTGGTGTGTGTGTCAGTGTGTTTGTATGTGTGGTGTGTGTGTGTGTCTGTGTATGGTGTGTGTATGTGTGATGTGTGTCTGTGCATGTCTTTGTGTGTGTTGTGTGTGTGTGTGGCATGTGTGGAGTGTGTTGGTATGTGTGGTATATGTGTGTTTGTATGTGTGGGGTGTGTGTGTATCTGTGTGATGTGTGTATTGTGTCTGTGTGTGTCTTTGTGTGTGTTTGTGTGTGTTTATGTGTGTGTGGTGTGTGTTAATATGTGTGGCATACGTGGTTTTGTGTATGTCTTTGTGTGGAGTGTGTTTGTGTGCTGTGAGTCTTTATCCGTATGTGTCTATGAGTGTTGTGTGTGTGTTTGTGTGTGTGTGTTTGTGAGTGTGTGTGGTGGAAGCAGGCATGGCTGACAGCGGTCAGGGAAGGTTGTCCTGTGGAGGCTGCGTGTCGAGAGCTCTGCTGGCTTCTGACCTGCAGATGCAGGAGCAGTTGCTTCTCAGCAGGTAGAGCTGAGCATAAAAAGATACGAGTGGCAGAAAAGAAGACCTTACGAAAGGACTAGAGCAAGGAGGTTTGGACGTGATCCTGAAGGTAAGAAGAAGCCACTGATGTATGGTCATCAGGAAAGTGACACGATCACATCTGTGTCTTAGAAACATTCCCTTCGAAGGACACAGTAGAGATTGGCCTGAAATTCCAAAAGGATGCAGGGAGACCTTTAGAAAATTACCCTGGGTCCAGACGGGAGACAGTGAACACCCAATGAAAGCAGTGATGCTGGGAAGAAGACACCTGTGTCTCAGAACATTGAGAGACATTTAAAAGAGGAGACGATCAGGTCTTAGCAATACTTTAACAGTGGTGAGAGTGGCTGTCATTTTCAACACAGTGGTCTTTTGGCTCCTCACTGGGATTGGTTTAGCATTAGTGTGTCTGGCTCTACACCAAGTGTTGTGCATGCTCACACGTTCAGTTCTTGTCCGTGAGGTACGCACAGGTACAGTCCCCCTTCCCCGCCCCCCGTCCCTCAGGTGAGGAAGTGCAGCTCAGAGAGGTCCAGACACTAGCACTATGTCACCCAGCCAGTCAGGGGCAGAGTATGGCAGAAAGGATGGATCCCTCCTGAAGGGGGAGGAGATAAGGAGGATGGAGGAAGAGACAGGAGGACACCATGATGCCCCCAAGGTTCCACGGTGGACCAAGAACAAGGGCACTGTCATCCTGCAAGTCTCCTACGTTCCTCCCCACTTCCACTCACACCCACAGTTGCGTCTCTGTGAAGCAGCCAGCATGATCCTGCAACACACATGCACACATATACACACACTCACTGGATCACAGGGAGCCCTGTGCAGAGTTCCCACTGCCTTCTAATCTCCTGCAGAGTCAAGTCCCAATTCCCCACCATGGCTCTGGGCCCATGCTGTCCACCACCCTCCTGTCTGGCGGATCTCCTGCTCCAGTTCTGCTTACACTGCTTCCCGTGGGCACTGGCTTCCTGGATTTTCCTCAGACATGCCCAGCATATTCTCGCGCTGTCCCCTCAGGCACCCCTGCAGCTTGGCCCCCACTACCATCTCTCCCAAGGCCAATGGCTTCTCTTCAGAGAGCCTTCCCCTGACAATCCCCCTTATACCAATCGTGTTTTCTATCCTGCCCATGTTTATCCTCTGAGCTTCATGTTCTCTATGTTGACTTATAAATATATGTATTTCTTTATTGGCTTATCAACCTGTATGAAAGCTGGGATCTGTCTTTCTGTTCACTCCTACGTTCCTCCCACCTAAAACAATGCTCGGCACGCAGTAAGCATTCAGTGTACCTCTGCTGGATGATGAGAAAGCAAGACTCGGTGTTCCAGAGAAACTTTGGAGAGGCAAGACACATGGACCCTCAGTGACATCTCCTCCATTTCAAGTCCTGGGAGATGTAGAATTGGGACAGCAGGAAAAGATACTCAGATTTAGGAGGATTTAAAAAAAAAAAAAAAAAACCTCCTTAGATGTCAAATCAACTTGCATAAACATTTCATCAAAATAAATATTTCTTTGCACCAGGCAGGTGACTTGCTGATAGACACTATAACAATTTATTTTTATATGAAGACAGGTACTGAGTCTAGGGATTTGAGTTATAAGAAAAGGTCACAGCGAGGTTCATATCAAATGCGTTTCAGAAGCAGAGAACGCTTCAAAGGGAAGCCTGTACAGCCCTTGGGATTCCATTGAGGGGAGGAGGGACATGGAGAGAAGGACTGGGAGGAGGCGGCAGAGGGACAGCAGGATGGATTCGCTGCAGGGATGGGGTTTCCGCCAGCCCCCTGGATTCCTGCCTGGGTCTGAAGACCCAAGGCTTGCAAACTGCTCCCTCTTGAAAGAATAGCATTCATACAAAATTCCTGGAGACCAAAGAAGTACAGGCAGATGCATTTGGGACCTGCTCACAGGAGGGACCTCTCAGGACCGAATGTGGAGAAGGAATCCTGGTTTTATCACAGGGCTTTGAGCATCTGGGGACATGACCCAGTGTAGCCTTGAGGGAAACAGAATGAAGACTCAGCCCAGGAGTCATTGAGTGGCCCCCATGGCCCCACCTGCAGCTCAGCTCTGTGGCTTCATAAGCAGCTCATCAGACAACACAGAAGAAAGTTTTGATGAAATGCTTTGGGGTGTCCGTCACCACTGGGGAGATACCAGACGGAGGGTCAGGGATCTCACAGCACCTGCTGGAGAAAGGCAAAAGGGCAACCTTGTGTTCCCCACAGGTGCGATGTTAGCTCAGTTGGTTAGACCATGGTGCTCATAACACCAAGGTCCAGGGTTCACTGCCTGTACCAGCCAGCCACCAGACGAACGAACGAACGAACGAACGAACGAACGAACAAATAAATAAATAATAAAATGGAAGTCTTCTGGTGGTGCTGGCCAGACAACAGCTAATAATATTGTAGTGTATATTTCAAGATAGCCAGAAAAGAGAATCTTGAATATTATAACCACAAAGAAATGGTAAATGTTGAGATGATAGCTATATTAAGTATTCTGATTAGGTCATCATACAATATATGCATGTATTGAAACAACAAACTGTACCCCATAAGCATGTGCAATGAAAAAATAATAATTTTTTTAAAAAAATTTAATTCTAAATTAAAAAAAAAAAAGAGCTGGACTGTGGAGTCAGACCCTGGCGCAGCCACTGAGCTGGTGACCTGCGCAGGTTTCTTGTTCTCATCCTCCACACTGGTCTATTAACCCTGTCTGTGCCATGGAGCTGTCGGGACGATTATATTAGCTAAAACCTGTCGAGTGCCAAGAATGGTGCGTTGCATGCGGAGAGCAAAAGACCCAGGAAATGAAAGTCTTGCAGTTGTTACTGTTACTGCAATTGCAGCTTCATGCTAGTGGTGGCTGGTGGGGTTTTACGGCTCCAGGCGAGGGCAGTGCTAGAGAAAGGATAGATCAGGAAATGGAAAAGACAGAGAAAAAGGCGATGCAGAAAGCAGAAGTTGGAAGGGAAAAAGAAGACTTTTCAGAGGTTTCTTTTTGATTTACACAAAGCAAATTTTAACACCAGATGGAGGATAAGATAAAATTGGGCCTTTACCTCATTTCAGACACATTAAAAATGCTTAATCTAAAACCTAAATAAGACAAACATTTGCATGATATAAAAAAAAATTTAAGGCCAAGCAATTCAGATAGTAGAATATTCTAGAGAATGTATATGTAACTGAGGGGCCAGGGATTCACTTTTAACAATGACAAACCCAGAAGCCATAAAATAAAAGACAGTCAACTGCAAATATTCTTTGAATGGCAAAATGTACCTAGTCAAAAGATAAAGGCCTAATATCAATAAAAGATTGAGGACCTACCAATTGGCACAGGATTTGAATATGGCTGTTCAGAGAAGAAAGCGAAACAGCCAGTAAACCAGAGGAGACGCTCAACCGCATGAGTGACAGGGAAAGTAGTGTAAATGATGATTGTGTGCTGCCATTCCCCCACCCAAGGGAAGGGAATTTAAAGAAAGGGAAAATTCTAATGTTGGTGGCATGAGTGGAGAAAGACACTTTCAGACATTGCTAGTGGTAATTTGATGTTTTTGTAGCTTTCTTTATTTTTGATAGATTCTAACACTCTTTGTAAAAACCAAACCAAACCAAACAACAACAACCAAAAAAAAAACCACATTCTTCAACGTAGCTGTCTTAGTCTTAGGCATCTATCCCCTTGAGGTAAAAATAACCAGCATTTAAAGCTGCACCTAAACATTTGTTATCTGATTGGGCTGAGGAAGTGAGAGGGGAGAAAAGAAGAAAATGACTTAAAAAACAAAGGGGTTAATTTAGAAAAAGCAGCATATATACTGTATTAGTCCATTTTTGTGCTGCTATAACAGAATACCTGAGACTGGGTAATTTATAAAGAACAGAGGTTTACTTGGCTTACTGTTCTGGGACAGCTGCATCTGGCATGGGCCTCAGGCTCCTTCTACTCATGGTGGAAAGCAGCAGACAGTGGTGGGTACAAGCAGATCACATGGCAAGAGGAAGCAAGAAAGAGAGGGGGGAGGTGCCAGGGTCTTTTAAACAACCAGCTCTCATGGGAACTAATAGAGCAAGAACTCACTCACTACCCCTCCTCCCCCAGGGAGAGCATTAATCCATTCATGAGGGCTCCACCCTCCTGACTCAAATAGCTCCCAACACTGCCACATTGGGGATCAGGTTTCCACATGAGTTTTGGGGGGACAATAACATCCAAACTCTACCATATGCCATGATCTCACTTATGTAAAATATAACTGTTAAAATGAAAATGGTAATAATGGCAGTTGTCTATGTAGGGGGAAATCAGTTCTATGTTTGTCTACTGTACATTTCTGGGTTGCTTTATCCTTTTTATTTTTTAATAAAATACCTAAAATTAAATTAAAAGGAAATAAAGAAACTAAATAAATTATGCGACCTGACAAGGTTTGTGTAGCTTCGTACAGGGAGCAGCTTCTCAATACACATGCTAGAACTGAAAGTCAATGTTCTCTGTCTCCTGCTATTTTGCTCCTTCTGTTCCTGCCCCGTTGCAACCCAGTCGCATCTTTAGGGAGAGGTGTGAACTCACTTTTCTCTGTGGTTGTGTGTTCACTGGCCCGTTCCTCTGTTTGTTACTTCTCCTCTGGTCATCCACATCCTCCTGTGAGTTCATATGCAGCCTATTAAACTTATGTTTTACTCTGCAACTCCCACTACACTGAAAATATTTTGGATGTCCAACTGCGAGGACTCAGATGAGACCCATTTTGACCTTCTCAAACAATTTACTACCATAGAAAATACCAGCCACACACAGGTATACAAAGACGTAAGTAATGGTCAGTTCAGTGTTGTTTACAATAGCACTGCATATGAACAAGCAAAATATCCACCATTAGGGGACCAATTAAAAAATAATGGTGTGTGCAGATAATGAATACTATGTACTCATCAAAAAGACGGGGCAGCTTTAGAGCTCATACAACAGGATCTTCAGATGTTTCAAAGTGAAAGAAGTAAGGAAGGCTCCCCTTAGTGGGCACTATGTGTTTCCACTTACATAGAGAAATGTGTACACATTCATATGTTTACATTCGCACAGACGGCTCTTGGGAAGACATATAAGAAGCTATTACACACAGAAGTAGGACAGAGGAGGAATATGAATTTCAAGAAATAGTCTTTTCTATCAAATAGATGTTTTCCTACTTTATTTTATTTTATTATGCCTAAGTGTTGGAGTGAGCAGGACTGAAGCTATGTTGGGACCTAAAACTGCATGGGCTCTAAAAGATTTTAAAAGGATGCAGTTTTTTTCTTGGTATGCATTTCTATGAGTTCCCTCTTTTCCCATGGTTACTCAATAATTTGAATTTGGTTATGGGACAAGATGACATTATTTATATCAAGTAAAGCTGTTTTCCAGACAGCCTGAAGCTGCAGACTTGCAAAGAGGCATGTACTATCCAGACCCTGAGAAACCAAGGAAGATGTCCATAAAGCTGTGCTGACTCCACCCTCCAACAGGACCCTGAGACAACAGCAAGGACAGAGCAGAAACCAGATGGAGGCTTGACGAGACCTGCACCTGCCTCCTTGCACAAAGTCCCCACACCTCACATTCCCCTCCGTTCTGCTTTTCATTTCTCATATTCCATTCCCTCAGACCCCTCTTTAGAAAACCCTTAGTAATCTCGAGTCTTTGAGATGGCTTCAGTCTGGCCTTTCTCTTTCAGGTTTAATGGAGAGAAGGGTTAGCCCAACATTGCTCTTCAGGTCACTGGTATTCCTGAATAAGAGCTGACTTCCATTTTCACCAACATTTGATTTTTGAGTGGTTTGCTTTTGAAAGAGGGCAGGTAACTGGACTTGCGCCTGGTGACATAAGTATCCTTTTTCAATCAAAAGTGCTTAGCATAATACCAATATTCATGAGCTTTAAGAGGTTATTGTATATAGTCTCTACATGCCAGCCACTAGCCACATATGGCTACTTAAATTTAAGGATTAATTAACTAAAACACAGTAAAAAATTTAGTTCCTCAGTTGCAGTAGTCATATTTCAGGTGCTCAATGTGTCACATGTTTATTGGTGGACACATCAAACAATGCAGATCCAGAACATTTCCATTACTGCAGGCAATATACTGGACAGTGCTGTATACTCTTCATGAACCTAGACTCAGAGAATTTCTCATGAAACATCTAAGCCTTTGTTGTCCTTACTAGAGTCAATGCAAAAGAAAAATAAGCCAATAGGTTTTTGCATTGTATAATAAGACAGGCATTTCCTCTAAATTCACACACATTTCTCCCTCTCCTCTCATTAACCAGCAGGAATGTTAGAAACTCATCCCTGCAACCTTTTTACAGTGTCATGACTTAAGGCTCTAACTTACTTTGCATATATTTTAAGTATCACAGTTTCTGGGTACTTTTGTCTTATGGCAACCTAAATTAATCAATATTTATTGCAATGCTATTTGTAAGCATAAAGTAATAAAAAATAAGCACAAACCAAAAATAGTCTACATTTTTTATTTTGTATAGATACTGACACCTCCTCACTTTTTTAGGTCGCTCATATTCTAACTTGTTTAGGTTTCTAAGATCCCTTCCAACTCTGAGAAGCTACAGGTGTAATCCCAGCTGAGAGTGAAGCTTGGGTAACTATGGATCCCTAAGGGTTGTTATTAGTATATTTGGCTAAATGATCCAAAAACTACCAAAGAGTCATTTAGGGATTGCCCATCCATTTCTACTCTGATAGTGTCATTTGTGTTTCTTAAACAGTCTAGTATGAATTCATATCTCTTCTCTAGCCACCAAAACTGAGCTCTTGGTCAGTCAAATGCCAAGGAAATGACCTTTAAGACTTAGATGTCTTCTTCTTCCAATTAGTAAAGGATAAATGCAAAATTAGCTCTTATCCTTGCCCGGCAGAGTGAAAGCAGCCGATTTAAAAATTCCTCCTTGCGCCAAGCTGCCTTCGTCCCAGCTAATAGAATAGCAGTGCATCTTTGGACTTGAGTGCTGCCCTCCTGAGACATCTCAGTGGAGGACATGCATGTTTCATCTGTTAATAATAGTATCTTCAACAAAGAGCCCACATCCAGCCATCTGTTAAGCCGGGGGGTTTCATAACCAACCGCTACAGGAAGAAGTGTGGATGGATACAAAACTCTTTCACCCAATTTCTCTTTTCTCTATTTGGCCTTCATAGAAGAAACCACAAGGACCAGTCTTAGAAGAGAGAGCTTAGACCCTGCAGAGAAGGCACAGATCTGCATGTCTACCTGCAGGCAGATGCTCGGGATGACCTTCTAGCTACCAGGACAGCTTGTCAATGCTGCAGGCTCTCCTTTTTCTTGTTCACAGACTTTTATGAGAACCAGCTTATAGTAGCAACCTGATCTGAACTCATTAAGAAGGAAAACAAGGCAAACATGTGGCCTGCCCAGTCCGAAAAGGACATCCTGTCCTAGGCCAGGAATTTGCTCAAGAGAGCCTCAAGACAGGCTGGCAAAGGAAAGATGTACTCGAAGAGCATATTTTTGCTGTTCACTGTTAATCCGCCTGGGAAAACCCAGCAAGGGCAACGGAGCTGCCTCAGTTTGGGATGCAAAGGAGTGGAACACGGTAGAACCAGTTTTCTCTCTTCATCCACCAAAGTGGGCTGAACAAAAATAAGTATTGAAAATTTCACATTCATCTACCACTATCCAATTCATTTCTGTGAGTAACTTTTAAATACGTTTTAAGCAATGGTTCTGTAAGATGGCATTGATAGGTAATGACAAGTTCTTCATAAATAAATTTTTCCAACTAATTTGCCTTTTATAGAAACCAAAGGAATTTCTTCAAATAAAGATCACTGTTATCAACCTCAGAATTGGACAGATGAGGGCTGGAGTTCCTCCCTCCCGTTACTAGCAATGTTACCTTGAACAACTCACTCTACCTCTCTAGGCCTCAGTTTCCTCATCTGACAAATGGGAATATCAACAGAGCATAACCTATAAGGTTCTTGTGAAGTTTAAACAAAGCAGCATCTCTGCTCAGAGCTGTGCCGGGTACATCAAAAGAGCTCAGTGTGGCAGTGCTGATGATTTACCATTTAATATCTTTTTTAAGGTGTGTGTGTGAAGCTCAACAAAATTTCTCCTGGTGATTTAAGCACATGATGGTGTAGGTCAGAGACCACTTGTTCCTATACTTGGTTTTTCCATTGCATTTGGGGAACTCTATTATTTGGTGTTTGGGACCAGTTTCTGAGAAATCCACTGCCCCCCACTCCCCGAATATTCACTTATGGTTTTCAAGCTGCTATGAGCAGGAATACAGACAACGAAAGAAGTTAGTGCTCTACTTAAGAGGAGTGTAAATAGGTGTAAACAGGCTCAAAGTCAGGATTGTCATATTTGAACCACCTGGGGATCTTGATCTGGCATGAGACCAAAGCTTCGGCACTTTGTAAGTCTCACAGGAGAGTCCAATGCCCAGGTGGGGCCCACTCTGTAAGTGGTTATCCCAGGAAGCGCAATAAGTACCGTTGGAGGGCAGACTTGGGACTTCCTGTCCAGTAGAAATGCCAAAGTCACATGCTGCCTTATAAGTTCAAAGCCAACGCAACCCCTCAAGGGGAGGCAGAGAGAAGGAACGATGCAAAGCCAGTCCTTCGACCAGCACCTAGGTCACTGTGTACTGGAGACATGTGGGGTATGTTAGTGAATAAGACAGACATGGCCCCAACCTCCTGCATGTGCAGGGGTGATGAGAAGGCCAACAAGGGCAGATAAAACCAGTAACTACACAGGTAGTTAAATGACCAAATAATTCAATAAATAAATTTCGGTTAGATAATTGCACTGAGAAAAGGAGTTGGATGAAAAAGTGTGAGATTCTGGCAGACAGAGCAAAGGTGCCGCTATCCAAAGCTGGGATATTAAACAAGGCATCTGTGAGGAGGACCACAGGGTGGTGGGTTAGTGTCACAGGGCTGCCCTAACAACAGAAATCAACTGCCTCAAGTTCTGGAAGCCAGAAGTCTGAGATGAAGGTGTCGGCAGTGTTGGTTCCTCCTGGAGGCTCTGAGGGAAGAATCTGTTCCAGGCCTGTCCCCTGGCTTCTGGAGGTTTGCTGGCAGTCTTTGACCTTCTTGGCTTCTGCTGCATCACCTCAATCTTTACCTTCATGCTCACAAGTCATTCTCCTTTTGTGCATGGCTGTGTCCAAATCTCCCCTTTTTATAAGGATACCAGTCATATTGGATGGGGAACCAGTCTATGACCTCACCTTAACTTGGTTGTCCTCAAAGACTCTATTTCTAAATAAGGTCACACTCACAGATACTGGGAGTTAGAACTTCAACATTTGAGAGGCAGGGGTGGACACATTTAAACTCATAATAATGGCAAAGAATTAGTCTGGCTGAAGGAAAATGGAAGAAGAAATCACTAAAGAAAGAAGCTCGTGCCGAGGCTCTCAGCCAGCAGGGCTGCTACGGTGACTGGGAGTGGCTGGATGCCTGGCATGCTGGAGTGTGGAGACAAAGGGAAGGCACGAGGGCCAGGCAGCAGCCTGATCCTGTGGCTTTGGGAGGCTCTGTGTCAAATGTGGGAGCCAAAATGGGGGGTCAGGAAACCAGGACAACTGAGGATCAGGTGTCACAGAACCAGCAAGAGAGACAAGAGGGAGATGCCCCTCTATCCCCTGACCAGAGGCTGGTGCTTTAATTCTAGAGAGGAATAAGCACTCTCTGGACTGGGTGGCACCAGGCACAGGTGAACACGGAGCACAAGGTGAATACATGGGATTAAAGAAATGTTTATATGCTGAGTGTTGAGGTTCCCAGGTTTTTTTGGCGACTTAGGCTCTTAGAAGTCTGGCAGCCAGAAATTACCCCGTGATACCTGGTCAGTCTGAAAGAAAAGCCACAAAGATACTGACATGCAGATTCCCCCAATGAAACCATCTAGGCAGACCACACTTTATTTTTTAGTGTTTCTCAAACTTTAGCATAAATAACAAGTATGGGGGGAGGAGGACATTAAAATACAGATTCCCGGGCCCCACCACCAGAGATTCAGAAATGGTAAACTGTGTAGTTCAGCTGTGGATATTGATGATTGAGTATTTCAATACTGAGTATTGAAAATATAAACATGTAGTATTGATCTAATGAATATTATAATATCATGAGAGGGGCACAATGAAAGTACATGAGTGTATAAGATACGTCAGAGTAAAATAGAGCTCCATTTTCACCCATTATTGTGGGAAGTTAGTAAAACTGGAATTATGCTTAAAAATACTTTGTTCTGTAAATATGTTATTTCTAAACAAGGAAACAATTTTTTAGAAGTCAATTAGAAAGAGTTGAAAGTGATTTTCTGTAGGGAGAATAAAGAGAGGAACTGGGGATGCTGTTTTTGCAGCAAATCTTGCAAACTATGCGATTCTTTAAATTAAGTACATGGACAAATCTAAGAAAATTGAAAAAAAAAAAACAGAAACTGCATAACTGTTTTCAACCAGTTTCACTTCTTTGTACTAAACTGTTTTGCATGAATCCCACTGAGCATGTGCAGGGAAAGGAGGTTGTGACCTTGAGCCCTAAAGGAATAAACTTCCCTGCCAGTGGAACCAAAAGGCTGGAAACTTAACTACTGGAGCAAATTCTGACATGAGAGGTCCTACAATAAGGAAGATCCAGGGCACTGACCAACTAAACTCTGCCAGCTTGAAACTACCTTCTTCCTTGACCCCTTAAAACATGCCCAGACCTTAGACTGGGGAGACAGATCTGAGCCCTGTTTCCTGTCTCCTTGCTGGTCATCCTCACAATCAAGCATTTTCTTTTCTCAAAAACTGGTGCATAGTATTGGTTTTTATGAAGGTTGGGCAGTGAGCCCTTGCTCAGTAACATAACTAAAAATCTAAACAAAAATGAGCAAATAATTAGATATAGAGGGACACTTCTGGAATGGTGGCATGAGGAGCTACGTGGACCCTCGCCACAGTGAAACAACCATAACTGGTGAAAAACATTTGAGGAAAAAGAAAAATCAATCCTTTGGAAATTGTTCTAAAGGCGTTCAGCAAATGGAGAAATGTGATTTCAAAAACATCTACTAAGTCTCGGTAAAAACATCAAGAGTCTGTAGAATATGGGTCATGATTTGCCCTCTCCACACTCCACTCCCACCTCAGTGTGCTAGAAGCTGTACTTCAGGCAGTTCCGGCCAAGAACACGTGGCCCCCAATCCCTTCAGTTCCCTCTCAAGAGCCACAGTTTCTCCCCAGGGCAGGGAAGCCACCAGCACTTGGTTAAACCTTGCTCCAGCTCTGTGCTGTAGGGGTTCTATTCAAGGTAAGCCAGGCCAAAATGTCTGGAGCTCCCCTTTCCCACCCAGCCCCGACTTAGGATGGAAGTTTCACCCCTGGTGTGATAGACCAAGGATACTGGGCACCAGTTATCCTCCGCTCAGCTAACTTGTAGGATAGAGATTTTATGCCAGAAGGGACAAGCTAAACATACCAGGAGCTACCATTCCTGCCCAACGCCCCACTCATAGATTGGGGGTGTCACTCTAAGAGAAGTAGGGCTCTGTTCCTACTCCTAAATCAAGAACAGTATTACAGAAGCTCTTCCCAAGAAAGAGACAGACTGCAAAATCAGACTTCTGTAGCTCTTCCTAAGAAGACTGACTTTATTTGGAACAGAGGATAAAAAGTTTAAGCCAAAGGGTGTTGTCAAAATCAATGGAGATTTTGATAGTGAACAATTAAGAGTAGGCTAATAGCTTCATGATATTAACAAGTGAAATGGAAAACAAGCTAGAAGTTTAATAAAGAGAACCATAGAGAGAGACAGTTAAGAAGAGTCATCCTGGAATAAGAGCAAGCCTCAAAGTCTAGCTTCAAGGACTACCCCGGTAAAGGGGCCTCACTTTGACTGGATCAGACTGGGGAGAAATTTATGCCCCAGGGCATTGTCAAAAACAATGGAGCAATCAGATAGCAATTAGTGGAGGTTAATAGCTGGGTGTAATACCAACAGAAGCAGAGCAGTCAGAAGCTTAACAGGGAGATCAAAGAGTTGGTCAAAGAGAGCCTGTCTAAAACTACTGTCATGGTTGGGGGATGGAGTGGTCAGGGTGACTGCACATACCCAAGGCTGTACCTTGTGAGGAGTAACATCAAAGGTGGCACACTGCAGAGGAAATAGATTTCATTAAACTGATCCAGCCAAGTCACTAAACAGATAAAAAAGCAAATAGCACCAACTAACCTCAGGGGAGAATGGTTAGTATTCAGAGTTCCTATAATTTATTATCTAAAATGTCAAAGAAATAGGAAAAAGTGACATATACACAAGGGGAAAAAAAGAACAGGCGGAAGAAAGTGCCTTCAAGAGACCCAAATTTGGGGCTTAGTAGATAAAGACTTCAAAGTTGTTGTTATAAATGAGTTCAAAAACCTAAAGAAACCATGCTTTAAAAAAATTAAAGTACAGTACGTTTAAAATGTCTCATCAAGCAGAGAATATCAACAGAGAGATAGAAGTTATAAAAACAAATTGTCAGACTATTTTACCTGCCCATAATCCTGCCAACTGAGCCAATGGTCAAGCTCGGGCTGGGTATGGAGCTCACAGATCCTCAAGCCCCCTATCCAGACTGGGTCCCCAGACCCCTCACACACCAGGCTGGGTCACCAGACCCCTCATATGCAAGTCTATGAGCTAGGTAACTGGCAAAAAGCTTCCTAGAGCCATAGGTTTGAGAGCATGGCTGTGCTGCATGGATGCCCAAGGCACTAGACACCAGCCAAGTCGGCGGTGCTGCCCATGTGCACTAACTTCACCCACACGCAACTTGCTTACGAAGAATGTGCCGCACTACTCCCAACCAGACCCAAGGCAAGGGGGCCTGATTAAATTATTCTAATTTCCCAAAAATCTACACCTTCAGGGTCCCTCATCATACAATCTGTGCATTCAGAATCTTCCGCAATGTTCCCTTAGCAAGGATAAATGACACTTGCATTTACATTACCTATTGTCTGTTCAATATGCCTTAAGGCTTGTAGTTCTGTCTTTTTAACTATTAGCTGCATATGTCCAGTTAATAGTCACCATTGGTCTGACCCTTCATGCAAATCCTGCAGTCATACTGATGGGCAGTTCAATGCATATTAAGTAGATGATCACACCAACATATGTATGTACCCAGTCGACTCTGGTGAAGTGCTTGCAGCCAGAACACTTAGCCAAGGCATTGGCTTCATCATTTCCTGGACTGGCCAAGGAAAAGTGTCCTGTGACATGGAAAAGAGTTACTTCTTTCTCATGCCCCAATTCCCATAACTCTTGCCACATGGCTTGTCCCCACAGGAGTTGGTGACCTACCGTCCACCATTGATACTTCCAAGTAGAGATACAAAGGGTTAAACCTTTGTACACAGCCCAGCTGTCAGTGCAGTTGGTTAATGGCCCAGGCTTATTTTTTGTCACCATCCATACTGCTCTCAATTCAGCCCATTGACTGCTTTGCCCTGTGCCATTTTCATACCACATGGTATCTATTAAGGGCTGGACAGCAACAGCTGTCTACGATGCTGAAGGTCCCATGCTAGAGCCATCTGTATACCAAGATTGCTCTGTGATAGGTCCCTGTCCCTCATGGAAAGATGGAGCCTCTACCTCCATGGGTAATTGTTGTGTCAAAATTTCCTCCACAGCTTCTGCTGGGCCTAGCACAGTTTGCAACTCTTTAGACAGAGGACTCATTGACAGTTGACACAGTGCTCCTTTGTTCTATATATGCTCCCCATTTAGACAAAGTGGGAGTCTGAACTACACCTGTTTTAGGGCTGGTTGCCCATGTGCACAGCCAACCTGTTATGGGGTATGTCATCCTTACTAGAACTTTGGCAGTTCCTGTGATAGCTTCAGTGCCTATCATGGCAGAATACACAGCTGCTAACTGCTTTTCTATTAGGGTAAAACACACTTCAGCACCCTTCCAGAGCTGAGACCAGAATCCTACAGATGTTTGGAGTCAGTCTTGTCTCTGCCACAAACCCCATCCTAACCCCTCCTGGGTTATACTTGTGTCTAACTCAAATGGCTTAGTGGGATCCACCACTTGTAAAGCCTGTACCTGCTGTATTGCCCTTTTTGTAGCCTAATAAGCTTGTTCTACTTCCTCAGTCTAATCCCAGAGGGATCCTTTCTTTGTTAATACATGCAGTGGGCATGCCATTTGGGCCATATGGGGTACAAAAGCTCTCCAATACCCCAGAAGTCCCAAATATGTCTGTAGCTGAGCTACTGTTGTGGGTCAAGGATATGCATGTATCTTATCTATAATAGCTTCTGGGATGACTCTTGTCTTACCTAACCAGACCACTCCTAGGAATTTGACTGAGAGCCCAGGTCCTTGCACTTTGGCTGTGTTCATGGCCCACCCACATTGTTCCAAATGACTTAGCAGTGTTTGAGCTGCCTGGGTTAAATCTGCAAGAGAATCAGAGGTTAGTAACACATCATCAATGTAGGGAAACATTGTAACCACACTGGGTCTAGTCCACTTGGCTAGGTCCCCAGCCACCAAACTATGACAGATTGTTGGGCTATGCAGATAACCTTCGGGCAACACTTGAAAGGTCCACTGTCTTCCTTCCCAGGTGAAGGCTAACTGATCTTGGCTATCAGCTGAGATTAGAATAGAGAAAAAAGAATTTGCAAGGTCCAATACATAATGATAAGTTCCCAGCTGTGTCATCAGGTAATACATCAAGTCATTAACTGAAGGCGTGGCTGCATGCGAAGGAGACACTACTTTGTTCAGTTCTTGATAATCTACAGTCATTCTCCTGGTACCATCATGCTTTTCCACTGGCCATACTGGAGCATTAAATGGGCTATGAGAATAATGCCAACTTTCTCTAATTCTAATATAGTGGCACTTATTTCTGCACGTCCTCCTGGTAGGCAATACTGCTTTACATTAACTACATGTCTTGGCTTGGGCAACACTTGTGGGTCATGTTTAGCATATCCTCGTAACACAGGCTTTACTGTCTGTATTCGCAGCTGAAACTCTCCAACTGTTGTTTGCAGGTGCAAACCATAAAGTACATGCATACCCAAGATGTATTCAGCTAGAGGAGATATATATACAGTATATACATGAGGAGGTAATCTTCCTATGCCCAATGGCAATGACACAGCTTTGACCTCAGTAGTATGTCCTCCACAGCCATCTATATGAACTGTGGCCCCTGGAAATTTATCTGGATTGCCATATATCCGGCTACATTCTGCGCCTGTATCCACCAATGCCAAAACATGCTGCACATTTGTTCTCGGCCAATATATTGCCAATTCAACATGAGGCCTCTGGTCCTTGCCTGCCCCCAAAAGACGAGCACCTTGGCCTGTTCCCTAATAGAAATGGAGCAGTTCATCTGCCTCCTCAGGAGCAACCAAAAAGTCCTTTAAATCCATTGAGCATACCTTGCTATCTGTTTCCAGATATTTAGGAAAATGCTGTTCAGGCTGCAATTGCTGCCACAAAGCAAACAGGACTGTATTTGGCTGCTGGTCAGTTTTCTTCCTATCAACTCCTGCTGCAAGCAAGTCAAGCCATATCTGCTTATGGCTAGTCTTGCTTGGTACCTTCAGGATAAAATCCTGAGCATGTCTTGGGGGTTTGGTGTTAGCCACCTTTCAGACCCCTTTTGTTTGTCTTCTATCCTCTACTTTACTCAAGCTGGCTATCATGGTCATTACCTCATGTATAGGACGACCAATGTATGGGACCAGTATGGCCATGAGTGACCCAAAGGATGTTGATGGGGCATTTTGCAGCACTATGTCTCTCATGTTGCCTGTAAAATTTTCATTATCTGGGCCACGATTGTTCACATTAAACATGGACTGCTGCATCCCAAGCTCCTGAATGATATGGGCCAGCTCAGCATACATTTGCCATTTATTAACAATCTTGGGCAGTTCTCCAGCATTTGCCCACATGGTTCGTGCAGGTGCATTCAGCCAGTCCATCAAGGAGTGATTACCATGCCCTTGTGCATATCTGCAGCTATTCTGCAGCCACTGCCTCAGGGACAGATGTATGGTAATGGAGGCCAATTACTCCATCTCCTCCCCAGAGCATTCCACACTATCCACCCCTAGGTCCCATAACCACAATAACCAAGCAGACAGGGTCTTCCCATGCTTCTTCCTGAACTATCTCCCCAAGTCAACCAGGTCAACCTGGGTAGATGGGACATAGGTGGTGAACCAGGTTACCTGTGGATCACCCATTGGTTGTCCATCCGGTCCTATAGGCTGCTCATGCTTCATTTTCTCATGCACAACAGGTTGTGCCTGGATATGCACGGTTTCCCGCAACCTCCACTTGGTTGGTCGTCTTCCCTGGTGTGAGAAGGAGGAGTGGCCAGTCACTGCACATCACCCTCCAGGACATTTATCCATGCTTCCAACAACTCTGCTTTCTGCCGCAAATCTTGATCAGTTTGCACCATAGTTAACAGCAGCCAGGCTCCTGTCAGCAGAAAAGTGGCCACCAGGCACCACATGCTCAAGGATAGCCACATTTCCTCCCTTTCCCAAGGATTTTCTGTTGTAATGCCTGGTCTATGCTGCCTTGAAGTGCAGTGTGCAGCAACAAGATCCCAGTCAACAGGGAGGTGGCCATAGGGCAGAGCATATTCACAAGTAGCCACATTTCCTCCTTCTTCCAAGGGCTTTTGGCTCCTGTACCTGCTCAGAATCCTGCCAACTACCCCAATTGTTGGGCTATTTTACCTGCCTGTAATCCTGCTGACTGGGCCAGTTATTGAGCTCAGGCTGGGTCTGGCGCTCATAGACCCCTTAAGCCCCTTATCCAGACTGTGTCACAAATCCTTCATATGCCAGGCTGGGTCCCCAGACCTCTCACACACAGGTCTATGAGCTAGGTAACTGTGAAAAAGGTCCTTGGAACCATAGGTTCAAGAGCATGGCCACATGGCATGGACGCCTGAGGCACTAGAAGCCAGCCAAGTAGGTGGCACCACCCATGTGCACTAACTCCACCTGCACACAACTTGCTTACAAAGAATGCGCTGCACCACTCCCAACCAGACCTAGGGTGAGGGGGCCTGATTAAATCATTCTATTTTCTCAACACAAATCAACTGAAAATTCTTGATTGAAAAGTACACTAATCAAAATGAAAAATTTACTAGAGGGGTTCAACAGTCAATATGAGCTAACAGAAGAAAGAATTGACCAACTTAAAGATACATTGATAGAGATTATGCAATCTGAAAAACAAAGAGAAAAAAGAATGAAGAAATATTGAGTCTCAGTAAATGTAGGGAATCATTAAGCACACCAACCAACAACAAAAGTATAATAAGCATATTAGAAGAGCAGAGAGAGAAATAAGCACAATAAAACATACAAAGAAATAATGGCTGAAAACTACCCTAACTTAATGAAAATCCTTAATCAACATATCCAAGAAGCTCCATGAACTTTAAGTCAGATAAATGCAAGAGAGCCAAATTAGAAACATTATAGACAAAGTGTTGAGTGCCAAAGAGAAAGAAAAATCTTGAAAGCAGCAAGAGGAAAACAACTCATCACATACAATGGAGCTCCAATAATATAAACAACTTTTTATCAGAAACAATGGAGGCAAAAGCAGTGGATGACATTCAATATGCTAAAAGAGAGAGAAAAATATAAAAATCCTTTCAACCAATAATCAAAATTTAACAGGACTGTATTTCTAATGTGAAAGCAACATAAAGACATTCCCAGGACAGAAAAAACAAACAAAAAAAAACAACAACAGAAAATTTATTACTGAAGACCTGCCTTTTTAGAAGGACTAAAAGAATTTCTTCAGACCAAATGCAAGTGACACAAGACATTCATTCCAATTTATACTACAAAATTTCAAGTGCCAATACAGTAAATATGCATTTAATTCTAAAATACAGTTAATTTTATTCTTTTTCTTTCTTCTCTTAACTGATTTAAAAAGCAATCACACAAAATAATATGTATGTAATTCCATTATTGGGCCTATAACCTATAAAATTGTAATATCTTTGGCAATAACAGCACAAAGGTGGCCGGTGGGAACAAAATTGTATTAGAGGAAGGAAATGACATAAGTTGGTAACTAAAATCTGCAGGAAGATATGAAAAGGACCAGAAATCTTAAGTAAAGGGTTAATATAAGAAACTTTGTAACTATACAAAAAAGGAGGAAGTAATGGAGTTATAAAGGAGTAACATTTCTACATCTCACTTGAATTAAGTTAGTATAAATCTAAAGTAGATTTTGATAAGTTAAGAAGTATATTGTAAATACAAGAGGAATCACTATGAAAAAAAATCTGGACAATATATAGTAAAAAATCATTAAGGAAATCAAAATGCTACATTCAAAAATATCCATTTAGTGCAAAAGAAAGCAGTATATGAGGAATAGAGGAACAAAAAAGATGTGACATATAGAAAACAAAAAGTAAAACAACAGACAAATCCAACCATATCAATAATAACATTAAATGTCAATGGATTAAGCAATCTAACCAAAGGCAAAGATTGTCAGACTGGACAAAACAAAATCAAGACCCACCAATGTGATATGTATAGAAGACACACTTTAAGTTCAAAGATATAAACAGGTTCCAAATAAGAGGATGGAAAAAGATATGCAGCAATGAAAGTACTGAATAGCTATATAAGTATCAGATAAAATAGACATTAAAACAAAGAATATTTCTAAAGATAAAAAAGAAAAATTATTGTGATAAAAGCATCAATTTTTCAAGAATATACAATTATAAACACATTTGCACCTAACAAAAGAGTCATAAAATAGGTGAAGCAAAAATTGACAGAATGAAAGGAAAAAAATATGAAAATAATATTTGAATACCTAACTTTCAATAATGGGTACAACAACTTGGCAGAAGGTCAAAAAACATATAGAGGACTTGAAAAACATCATAAACCAACTAGACCTACATGACATCTATAGAACACCCCAAACAAGAAGAACAGAATATATGTTCTTCTTAATTGCACATGAAACATTCTCCACATAAAGTGAGGTTACCAGAGGTAACCACAAAAAACAATTACACCGTATAATGTTGAATAAACTAATTATCCTGATTTGACATCACATATTGCACACAGGTATTGATATTCAACTCTGTACTCCACAGATATTTATAATAAACTACGCTTCAATAAAAATAAAATTAATTAATTAATTAGCTTTTAAAAAGCATTCTCTGCACAGACCATTAGACCATATCCTGGCCTGTAAAACAAGCCTATGCAGATTTAAAACGATTGAAGTCATACAAAGTATGTTCTCTAATCACAATGGAATAAAGTAGAAATCAAAAACTAACAAAAGAAAATTTGGGAAAATAACAAATGTTTGGAAATTAAACAGCATACTCCTAAATAATGAGTGAGTCAAAGAAGAAACCAATAGAGATTCAGAAAATATTTTGAGATGAATAAAAATGAAGACATGACACCCAATGTATGTGATCCAGAATAAGCAGTACTTAGAATTTTATAGTTGCACATGCCTATGTTAAAAAATAAGAAAGATCTCAAATTAATAACCTAACCTTCTATGTTGACACTGGGAAAGGGGAAAAAAGGAAACTAAACCTAAAGCAAGCAAATGGAAGGAAATAATGAAGAATAGGGCTGAAATTAATAAAAGAGAAGAGCAGAACAATAGAAAATCAATAAAACAAAAGTCAGCTCTTTAAAAACATCAGTGAAATTCACAAACCTTTATTTAAATTGACTTAGAAAAAGAGAAGATTAAAATTATTAATATTAAGAAATAATCAGAAGAAATTACTATTGATCTAAAAATGATTATAAGGGAATACTATAAACAATCGCATGCCAATAAATTTTATAACTTAGACTAAATGGTCAAATTCCTGGAAAACCACAAACTTCTGAAACTGACTCAGACAGATACAGAAAATAAGAACAGACCCATGTCAAGTAAAGAGATTAAATTAGTGATCAAAAATCTACCCACAAAAAAACTTCTCAAGCCCTGATTACTTCACTGGTTAATTCTGTTAAACATTTAGAAATACCAATTCTTCATAAACTCTTCCAATAATTAGCTGGGGAGGTATTGCTTCCCATCTCATTCTATCAAGCCAGTATTAACCTGATACAAAAAGCAGACAAAGATTTTACAAGAAAACTACAGTCCAATATCTCTTGTAAATGTAGATGTAAAAATCTTCATCTAAACACTGGAAACCAAATTTGGCAGCACATAAAAGAGATTATATACCATGGCCAAATAGTGTTTATCCCAGGAATGCAAGGTTGCTTTAACTCCTGAAAATCAATTAATGTAACAAACATCGATAGAATAAAGAAAAAAAAAAAACCACAGGATCATCTCAATAGATGCAGAGAAAGCATTTGACAAAAACCAACACTTTTTTATAATAAAAGCACTCAGCAAACTAGAAATAGAGAACTTTCTCAATCTGGTAAAAGGCATCTACAAATAACCAACAGCTAAAATCACACTTAATAGTGAAAGTCTGAAAGTTTTCCCTCCAAGATAAGAACATGGCAAGGTTATCTTCTCTTACCAATTCTATTTAATATTGTAGTGTAAGTTTTATCCAGGCAATGTGGGATGGGGGGCAGGCAAAGGAATTTAAGTTGAAAAAAATAAATGAATAAAACTGTCTCTTTTGGAAATGACTCAATCTTGTATATAGGAAATCTTGAGGAATCCACTACAAAATTGTGCAAGATTGCAGGATACAAGACCAATGTACAAAACTCAATTGTATTTCTATACGGTTTTAATGAATAACCTAAAAATAAAATTAAGAAACAATTCCATTTAAAACAGCATCAAAAAGAATAAAATGCTTAGAAATATATTTAAAGATAGAAGTGCGAAACATGTACTCTGAAAACTATAAAATACTGTAGAAAAAAGTAAAGAATACCTATATAAATGGGAAAACATCCCATGTTCATTGATCAGAAGGCAATATTAAGATGGCCCAAATTAATCTACATATTCAATGTATAAAAAAAACTATAAAAAAAACTAGCTGGCTTTTTGCCGAAATTGACAAGCTGATCATAAAATTTACATAGAAATGCAAGGAAATGGAATAGTCTAAACAATCTTGAAAAGAAATAACAAAGTTATTCCTGATTCCAGAACTTACTATGCAGCTACAGTAATCAAGAGAACATAGTATCAACATAAGGACAGATATATTAATCAATGGAACAGAACTGAGAGTCCATAAATAAAGTGTTACAATTATGGTCAGTTGATTTTCGACATGGGTGCTAAGACAATTCCAGGGGGAAAGAATAATCTTTACAATAAATGGTACAGAGACAACTGAATATCCACATGCTAAAGAATAAAATTAGACCCTTTCTCACATCACACACAAAAATTAACTCAGAATATGCATAAACCTAAATGTAAGAGCTAAAACTATAAAAATCAGAGGAAAACATAGGAGTAAATCTTTGTGACCTTGCATTAGGTAAAGACTTCTTAGATATACAACCAAAAGCACAAGAAATAAAAGAAAAAAAAGCATAAATCATACTTCATAAAAATTAAAAGCTTTTGTGCTGCGAATGATATCATCAAAAAAGTGAGAACACAGGGAAAGAGGTAGGGGAAAGGGAAGAGATTGGATAAGGGGTGTAAAGAATAAGTATGATTTGTAACAATGAGTATGCTATTATACATATTTTTTAAGTGAAAACACAACCCACAGAATGGGAGAAAATTTTTCCAAATTATACATATATCTGAAAAAGAAATTGCATCCAGGATATACAAGTATAAATAACTCCTACAACTCAAAGATCAAAAAATTATTAACCCAATTGAAAAACAGGCAAAGGATCTAATTAGACATTTCTCTAAAGAAGATATGCAAATGGCCAACACATGAAAAGACACTCAGCGTCATTAGTCATCAGGAAAATACAAATCAAAATCACAATGAGATACTACTTCACTAAGTATGGAAAAGAGAGATAATACTTCACTAAGTATCAAAAGAAGAGATCATCTTAGTTCGATTGTGCTGATATAACGAAATACCTAAAACTGGGTAATTTGTAAAGAACAGAAGTTTATTTCCACAGTTCTGGAAGCTTAGAAGCCCAAGATCAAGGCACCAGCATCTTGTGAGGGCCTTCTCCCTGTGTCATCACATGGCTGTAGGCAGGAGGGAAAAGAGGCAAGGGGGGGGTGGTCAACCCTTTCCTTTTATAGAGGCATTAATCCATTCACGAGGGCAGAGCCCTCATGACCTAATCACCTCTCAAAAGTCCCACCTCCTAATATTATTCCAATGGCAATTAAATTTCAACACGACTTTTGGAGGGGACAAACATTCAAACCACAGCAGAGGTAATAAATGTTTGCAAGGATGTAGAAATGGAAACCCTCATTCACTGCTGCTGGAAAGTTTTAAATGGCACAGCCACTTCGGAAAATAGCTGGAAGTTTCTTTGAAAGTTGAATATAGAGTGACCACATAACCTAGAAATTCCATTCGCAGGTCTCTACCCAAAAGAAGTGAAAACTCATGTCCACACAAAAATTTGTACATCAATATTTATTGCAGCATTATTCATAATAGCCAAAAAAGGGGGGGGTAGGGGGTACAACTGAAATGTTTGAAAACTACTCAGATGTAAGTTTTATCTATCCAACTGATCAATAAATAAATAAAATGTGGTATATCCATTTAATAAAATATTATTCTCAATAAAAGG
Source organism: Cynocephalus volans (assembly GCF_027409185.1). Taxonomy (NCBI): domain Eukaryota; kingdom Metazoa; phylum Chordata; class Mammalia; order Dermoptera; family Cynocephalidae; genus Cynocephalus; species Cynocephalus volans. Next base: position 187,472,325 of record NC_084460.1, read on the forward strand.
AAAGAAGTACTAATACACGTACAGTATGGAAAATCTTTAAAATACTTTGCTAAGTAAAAGAAGCCAGGCACAAAGGAACCCATATTGCATAATTCTGTTGATAGGAAATGTCCAGGGCCGGCCCGTGGCTCACTCGGGAGAGTGCGGTGCTGATAGGAAATGTCCAGCACAGGGAAATTTGTAGAAAAAGAAAGTACATGAATGGTTGCCTAGGGCTGGGGGCAGTGGGGTAGGGAGAGAATGGGAATTGACCATTCAATGATGGTAAGCGGTTCTTTTTTGGGTGACAAAAATGTTTCACGATTAGGTTTGGTCATGGTTGTACAACTCAGTGAACATACTAAAAACCATTGAATCATACACTTCACATGGGCAAATTACTTAGTACGTGAATTGCATCTCCATATAGCTGTTTTAAAAATACATAAGCAAGAGGCAGATAGAATGTTACAGACTATATTTACCAAAACTTCTTAGTTAACATGGAGCTTCTGCTTATTAAAAAATATGTTTTTGTCACCTTGAAGCCAGGATATTCCTCATTTGAGGTCAAGTGTGTCACAACAATAGCTCATGATCTCTTAAAAATATAAGTTTAAAAATATAATAACAGTGTAGATTCAACTACTAAACATTAAAAGTGTAATAAGGAGGGGCTGGCCGGGTTTCTCAGCTAGTTAGAGCACAGTGTTATAACACCAAGGTCAAGGATTTGGATCCCCATACCGGCAAGCCACAAAAAAAAAAAAAAAAAAAGAGGCAGAATTGACTCCTAGGCACTGTGTGTCCTACGGTGTCATGGTTGGTCTGCACCTGTCCTTCCACCCTTCCCTGTCCTCTCTGTGTTCATGGACAGCATCATCCTGGTTCCCTGATTGCAATGGTCTGAGAGTTCATGTCCCCCCAGAATTCATATGTTGGCATCCTAACCCCCAGTGTGATGGTATTAGGCGATGGGACCTTTGGAAGGTGATTAGGCCATGAGGGTGGAGCCCTCCTGAATGAGATTACTGCCCATATAAAGTAGATCCCAGCAAGCTCTCTAGCCCTCTTTCTGCCATGTGAGGAGGCAATGAGAAGGCGGCTGTCTGCAGCCTGGAAGAGGGGCCTCCCCAGAATGCAACCATGCTGGCACCCTGACTTTGGACTTCCAGCCTCCATCACTGTAAGGAATAGGTTTTTATCGATTATAAGCCACCCAGTCTGTGCTACTTTGTTGTAGCAACCCAAGTGAACTAAGACACTGGTTCCAGTGGGTTTGGCCAATAGAGACATGGACAGGAAACTAAAGGTGGGGAATAGAGAGGTCTGATTAAATCTCCCTCCCTGTCCCTCCCCCTCCATGGTTTTGTCAGTAGCTGTGTTTCTCATGACCACTAGCCCCATGCGCAATCACCTCTCCTGTTCTTCTGACTAGCATGGGGGTCCTATATCACCTTCCTCTCCCCTTTACTGTTAGGAGAGGAGAAGTCTTCTTCTAGAGCCATTCTTTAGTTACATCATCATCTCTCCTTTGTTTCCACACCCCAGTCCATGGTACTTTATTACCCCTGCCATCTGTTTCCTGCTGGGGCCTTGGTGGAGACAGGGCCTTTCACATCAATTCCTTACTTAGCAGGAACCCTCTAGGTCAAAAGGAAGAATTAGTTCCACTGTTCAGACTCATCACGTCACGCTCAGCCTTTGGCATTTGTATGCCTGCAAACACCGAGTAGCCCTTGGCCTCGCAGATCTGTGTCTGCATGAAAGGACGTGTTATAACGAGGTTCTGTTGCATGACCTTTTGCTTCTAGTTTGCCATGATACCACAGATGCTCTTGCAAACAACAGAGTTCACCTTTAAGAGTCAGGTTTTTCCTACAAAATGAACTAACTCTAAATATGATCTGGGTGCCTATTTTATAATATCTCAAATAAGATAGTAAGAACAAAAATGATTTTTTTAAAGTTAATTGTATTACACAAATTTGATATCTAAACAATATTTAAAGCTCACTGGACACACATGTTTGAAGTAGAAATCAGAATCCTGGGCTTCCAGTCCTGGTTAAAGCCTCTCTCTGAGATCATCTGCCTCTGTCTATGAAACAGTTTTCAGTCGAGGCCGACCCACAAGGTATCTTCTGTGTTTAGCATAGCCATGCTAACAGACTCAGTCTCCACTCAGGATAGGTAACGATTCATGTAGAACTAGCAAGGCCACAAATAAAGGATATTTTGCTTACTGCCCCAGATCTCTGAAGGGCTGATTAAAAAAATTTGTAAAATAAAATCTTGTGGGTTTCTCGTGGGGCAAGAAATGCATTGCACTATTTTTCACAGCCTCTTTAGCCTTTGGTGGCCTACATTTATTTCCTTTCTTCAGGTCTTATAATATCAGATCTCTTCATTAACATGCCTGCCAGAGATGCATTTAGAAGGGTTTTCTCTACAACAACCGAAATACTGAATATAGGAAGCATTTATGGCATTCCATTTATCATGAGACTATTTCTTTGTGACCTACATGAAGTCTGAATTTAAGAGAATATCAACCCTGCTAGCAGTCACTTGGCTACGATGGGATCACCCCTCTAAACCATGACACACAGAATGCATGTCTACAGGAGTATGAATGTGGAGAAGGATGCTGGCTTTACTTACCTTACTTAAACTTCATTGCCTCAGGGGATAGGACTGGAAGGGACTTGGGGAGAATGTAGATTACTAACATTTTAATACTGCATCATCTCACTTGTTACAACAAGCGTATATTGCTTAGGTAGTTTATTTTAAGAAATTTGATACCAAGCATTTGCAAGGTAAAAAGTGATAGAATTAGAGTCTGGGAGCACGTTTTGGGAACTCTGCTTTAAAACTAGGTTTACATTGATAAAGTCCAGGCTCCATCCCATAGCAGTGAGGGCCTTTCAAAACCATATCTCATCCTGGAAACTCATCTTCTTCTCCCATGTCACCAATTGTCAGGGGCCCTAAGTCTGAGAACCACCAGACATCCCTGGCTCCCCAAACACACCAAATATTTTATGCCAGAAATTCCTTCCTTTCCTTCTGCTTGGAGAGAGCCTATCACTAACCCTTCTGGACCCAGTTCAAATATCACTTCATCTCACCCAGGCTGTGGTCTAGCGCCCTCTCTGGTTTCCCATGGTATTTTCCACACAGGCCCAACTGAGGCTCTGGGGGCCACTGAGGGCTCACATGCTTCAATCTAACTTGACAATGTCAAGTCTTAACTGAGTACTATTTGTCCCTTGCACGCAGAGCTCCTTACACTTGTCTTCTCATTTAAGCCTCCTAACACCCTATGAAGTAGGGAGAATTACTTTCCCCATTTCACTGACCAGGAGCATAAAATTTGGAAAAGTTATAGAACTTGCCCAAAGTTGCTTGTTCAGTGGCTCGTGTAGCCAAGATGCTGGGCTCTGCACCCCCACACTATACTTGTGAGCTTGACATTAAGTCATGAGCTCCTCACAAGCTGGATATGTAAGCCTATGTTCGTACTCCTCAAGCTCTGGCAGGACAGACACGTGGTAGTTGTTTAATTAATGCTTGTAGAACAAAAAAAGGAATTCATGAATGAATCATAAAAATTTGATTACTTTTAGGCTCTCCCTATTAAAACATAATAACTTCTGGTCAGGGTCTCATCTTAATCCCTTGTCATATTACCTGATGGAGCCTCTGTTACCAACACCTTAGAAGGGGCATCAGAGGTAAACATTCCTAACAGAGTGCCTGAAAGCCAGCAGACTCAACAAATCCTTGTTTCCTTGCTTTCTTTCCTCCCAAAGCTAGAGAATGGAGGTTGGACATGTAAGGTTTGGGAGAGCCATTGAATGCTGAGAGGACATTGATTCAGAGATTGAGAGGATATCAAGACAAACTTCTCATACTCCACCATCCTGATTAGCAGCAGGCTTGTGAACATTATTAAAAAATCCAGGGAAGTACCCAGTCTGACCCTACTCACTAAAATGTCCACTGTGTGTGATCATAAGTATTTAACTTTAGTGTTAACTAACTGCCTTCATGTAGGCTGTGTCAGATAAAATTCTCAACAACCCAGTCCCTGTTTTATAGGTGAAATAATCAAAACTCAGTTCAGTCAAGATGACTCTGTGTGTGGTGAAGGAGTTGAAGACCAGACCCATGTCTCTTGACTTGACTCCAGTCCAAATCTCCATCTTTCCATGCAGCACCTCCTCCCCAATGTGGCTTCCATCTTCTCTCTTCTCTTTGTGTGGTCTCCGTCCCCACAGACGGAGAATTAATAGGATGAATGGTCCAACTTTGATTGGTCCATTTTTTAGCTCCCCCTAGTCTATTTCTGTTGCTTTTAACAGAATACATGAAACTGGGTAATTTATAAAGGAATGAACTTTACTTCTTACAGTTTTGGAGGCTGGGAAGTTCAAAATCCAGGGAACACATCTGGTGAGAATTTTCTTCACAGAGTGTCACATGGAAAGAGTGGGCTGAGCAAGAGAGAGCTAACCTCTTCAATCAATCCATCAAACCATCAGTGAATGAATCCATTCACGTGGGCACAGTCCTCAAGGTTCAATCACCTCTCAAAGGCCTCACCTTTCAATTACCATAACAAGATTTCCCACCTTCTTAACATGATCACAGTGCAGATTGAGTTGCCAATGCATGAACCCTCAGGGGACACATTTAACCCATAGCACCCTCTCCGTCAGTTCAAAAAGCAGGTAAAGGAATAAAAGAGGCCATAAAATGGGCCTCCAGGAAAAACGCCATCCTTTGTCCTTGGAGATCCTTTGCCTCCTCAAGAAGGTGATATGTGCTCCCAGTTCTTTTTGTCCTCCAGGCTCTTAATTGGGGCAGGACAAGGAGATTCCATAGGGAGAAATTTTATCTAGGAACAAATGTTTAATTAAGTTTTCCTTCAAAATCTTCCATTTGATTTTTGAGAGCATGAATTCATGTAGAAATTGAAGACTAGAATTAGACAGCTAATTTTAAAAATAAAATAATCTTTGTATGTGTATGTCTCTCATTGGACCTGAAAGTAAAGGAAGGAAGCCATTCTCTTTGGGTTAAAATGTAGCAGCCCAGTATGATAAAATGAGGGTCTTTGGTCTTGAATTTTAGTCCCACCTTAGCAAACTGTATGATTGTGCATAAGTCACTTAACACCTTTTATCCTTAATATTAAGTACCTGTAAAATGGGAATGATATTACTTGTGCTATTTTTTCTTACAAAGATACTGTTAAAATTTAAAAAGAGATACAATATTGAAAAGTTATTAAGAATATGTAAAGCCTATAGGACTGTCAGATTATTGGTATAATCTATTTTTATTATCATAAAATAAGGAATTGGAATAAAAAATATGATTTGTACATTAATATTTAAACCAGAAGGATTGAAATTTTTTCAAATAATAAAGCAGTTTTTTATTCTGTGGTGCTCCAGGAACAATTATTGATTTGTTTCCTCAGTAAACCAAATTTTTAAAAAACTTGCATGGATTGGTTACCGCTCATCTGTATTTGTTTGTGCAAATACAGATTAATATTTTCCATTCAGGAAAGAGTGGTTAAAATTTTTCAAATCTATATTCCTAGGTGTCAATAAATCCACAATAGTAATAATAGCTCTGAGAGTCCAAAAGGAAAAGTTCTTCCTGCTCCTCCCTTAACCACCAAAGTTCTGCTCTGAGGCACAAGTATTTTTTTCTTAGCTCTAAATCACTTAACGTTTAATATACAGTAGCCTCCCCTTATCCACACTTTCACTTTCCAAGTTTTCCATTACCCACGGGTGGTTGACCTCCATCTGAAAATATTAAATAGAAAATTCCATAAATAAACAATTCATAAGTTTCTGAGTAGCAGGATGAAATCTCACATCATCCTGCTCATCCCTCCCAGGGTGTGAATCATCTCTTTGTCTGGAGTATCCACACTGTATACGCTACCTGCCCAGCAATCACTTAGGAGCCTTCCTGTTACCACATCCACAGATCTCAAGAAGAAAGGTGAGCAGAGTACAACAAGATATTTTGAGAGAGAAAGAGATACCACAATCATATAACATGAATTGCAATATATTGTTGTAATTGTTCTATTTTATTTTTAGTTGTTTTAATCTTTTATTGTGACTAATTTATAAATTAAGCTTTATCATAGGTATGTAAGTGGGTACTTCAAAAAGTTCATGGAAAAAATAGAATTAAAAGATAATGTTCATCTTTCCATGAATTTTTTAATATCCCCTAGTATGTACAGGAAAAAAACAGTGTGTGTGTTTATATGGTCCCATTCTATCTGCAGTTTCAGGTATCCACTGGAGGTCTTGGAACATATTACACGGTAATAAGAGGGGACTACTGCACCCAATTGATTATGTGACCCACAGAGCTAACTTTTTAAAAAATAATGGCATTACTGAGAGGTAATTTATGTACTTCACACTTTACCCATTTAAGTGTAAAAGCCCATGGTTTAGTGTGCTCACAAAGGTGCACAACATCACCAAATCTAACTTTAGAACATTTTTGCCTTCCCAAAAAGACACCTCCTACCCATTAACAGTCTCTTTCCATTTTCCTCCAACCCAGCAGCCCTAGGTAAGCACTATTCTGCTCTCTTTCTCTATGGATTTTTTTATTCCAGACATTTCACATGAGTGGATCATGCAGTATTTGGTCTTTCACATCTGGCTTCTTTCCCTCAGCATGATTTTTTCAAGGTTCATCTGTATTGTAGCACGTGTCAGTACTTCATTACTTTTTAAATAGCTGAATAATATTCCATTTTGTTGATATTTCACATTTTATCTATTCATAAGTTTATAGCATTTGGGTTGTTTCCACTTTTTGGCCATTATGAATAATGTTACAATGAATATTCACGTGTAAGTTCTTATGTAGACCCTTTTTTTCATTTCTCTTGGGTATATACCTAGGAGTGCAATTGCTGAGTCATATGGTAACTCTATTTTTAACTTTTTCGGGAACTGGAAGACTGTTTTCTAAGGTGGCTACACAATTTTGCATTCCCACCAACAGTGTGTGAAGATCAGGGCTGATTTTTGAAGACTGATCTCTAAGCCTCTTTCTTAGATGACCTGTGTTTAGATCCCAATGCTGTGTGACCTTGGACAGGTTTCCTGCCAAGATAGGCAGCAGCACCTGTACCTTGGGGAGAATGACATCTACCTCTTAAGTCTAGGTATGAATGGAATGAGCTGATACCTACAGGGTATACAGCAGGTGCTCAGGCAGTGCTGGAGGCCTGCCATGTCTGGTTGTCAGTGGGAAAACAATGGAGGTTATTACAAAACAATCTTCATCATCCATTCCCCAAACAGGGCAGGTCCACATAAGGTGTACGTGTTAAGTGAGGCCAGGCAGGACATAGGGCAGGCAGGAATGGGTTTTTAGGTGAGGACCAACAGCTGCTTCTCTCATCTGCCCCAGGCTCATACCAGGACCAGAGTGAATCACTCAGCAGGTGTGTTCCCAGAAATCAGAAGGGGAGAGCACACTAAGAAGACCATCCACACAGGGAACCCAAGCCAGCCGGGCAGGGCAAAGCAGTAGCATTCTGCCAGAACTTGAAATAACGGTTCATCTGGATGTGTTTCCTCTACGTTGCTTTAAGATATAGAAAGAGTGAAGCCTGAGCCCATGGTGTGTTCCCTAAAGAGCTAACGTGGGAGAAATGACCAGAAAGAGTCTATTCACTTCCTGTTCCTCCTGTCGGGGAAGACTCCTCACTGAAGCTCTCAAGCCAGCTAACTCCAAAAGCAAACGCAAGCCTCAGCGAAACAAACCGAAAGGTGGGGTGAGGCAGAGACAGTAGGTATCAGCTCTAATTTAAGCCCAATATGGACTGACCTCAGCGTCCTGTGGCCCCTCACCTCAGTCCACCCCAAGTTTTTTCAACAACAGACATGTCTATTTAACACAGCCCCGGAATCTGTCACTCCTGATTCACCATGAAGAGGAACCTGGTGGGTACCGAGCATCCTCTGAAATGTGCGGCGTGAGAGGGGCAGGTGCAGTGCGGGGCAGGGGGAGGAGCATTGAGAAGATCACAGGGCCACTTACGGAAAGTTAGATTAAGGCTGTGGCTTTGCCCGGGAATCTAATTTGAAAAGTGACAGATATTTGCAATTTATATCTCGGCTCGTGGTGAAAAAAAATAAAAATAAAAATAAAAGACAAATCACTGAAATCTTTTTGAGAAGGTTGACGTCCATTTCTGACAGCCTTTAATTAGCAGACTTTTAAAGACGACACAGCCAGAGGGGGCATTGCCGCTCGCGATTCGCGAAGCTCTGAAACAAGAGAGAGCCAGTATCCACATGCCCCTGCTGCTGCCCGGCCTCGCCCCCCGCGCTCCGCTCCGCCCGGCCCGGCTCCGCTCGCCACCTGCCCGGGGCCGCCGCCCGCCCGCTGCCCGCCGCCCTCCGAGGACGCGCCGCCGCCGCCGCTGCTGCCGAGCCGCCCGGGCACGCGGCGCGGCCGGGCTCCGGGGCGAGGGCTGCGCTGGCCGCGCGCTGCGCTCCCGCACACCTGCTCCCGGGCGCCGCGCCCGCCGCTGCGGCCAGAGCCCAGGTGCGCCGTCAGCTCAGCGGGCCGCCGGCAGGTCGGCAGGGGGGGCGAGCCGCCGACGCGGGCGTGAGCTCATCCCGGGCACCGGCGCCCGGAGTGCGCAGCGAGCGGCCTCCCGTGGCCGGCCCTCAGCCTCCGCATCCAGGCAGCAGGCGGGCGGGCAGGCTCATCTTTCCTCTCCTGCGGCCTCGGTCACATGGATCCCTCTGCTAACCTTCCCTGCCTGCCTGTGCGCCCAGCGAGCCCAGCCTGGCGCGGAGGCGAGCGGGGACCCCTCCCGCAGGCAGCCTGACGTGGGCGTCTCCCTGGTCCTGCCGCAGACTTAGACATTCCTCCAGGGAGCATCTGAACTCAGTTCCTAAGAGCCCTGTGGACGGAGTTGGGCTGTCACTCTAGAAAACAGGAATTCAGTGAAAATACATGAATTGAAAGGTTTGTAGTGCTGTTTGAATGCGTGGGACTAATTAATGAGAGTTACACAGAAATCAAAGCAAATGAAAGAAATGATGCTCCTATTAACTTAAGGAATGACAAAATCTGTGCAAGAAAAGAAATGTCACCGCCATCGGACTCTATTGGCTCAACTGTGACTAATATTTGCACAGGGATCATGTAATTACTGAAACTGAATTACCCACGCATTGTTGCAAGGAAGCGGGAGAGGAGGGTTCTCTACGTGGTGGAGGGAGCAGAGAACTAAAACTGCATTCTCGGGAGCAGGAAGTCAACAGATATTTTCTTCAACTGAACAAAGTGAAAGAATCTGATATATGCGGTTATTGAGCAACATGGAGGTATATACCAGGAAAAAATGGTTAAAGTGCTTAAAAAATTGAGAACATCTGCTTCTGGGGAGCGTAGGTAGGGGATGGTAAGGGGCAAAGTAACAGTGTCTTTTTTTTTTTTTTTTAAATCCAGGCATGCTAGAGTGAAATGGCATTTTTTAAAAAGATACTTAAAAAGAATCAGTAGCAATGCAAGGTGGCACTCTTGACAGGCTAATGAATGACCAGTGGAGCTGGCCTGTCCAGGGGGTCTGGGCACACTGGCCAAACCCAGGCTGGTCCCGTGTGTGGTCGGGCACCTCCTGTTGTCAGGTGTCTGCACAGACTCACCTATGGGTAGGGGTGGCTTGGGGTGGTGTGGATGCTGGGGGCGTCCAGGACAGTGAAGACAACTCCTGGATTCTCCCGGTGACTGGGCACCTGTCTGATGGGGGTTCGAGCTGAGGAAAGTCAGTTGGAGGATACTGGCCACAAGGGAACCTAGTCTTTATCACCCCACTTCTTAAAAAGGGGTCTCCTGCCACGTCCCCTCCTCATCTCTACTTTGTTTCCAAGTCTTCCCTCTCCCCTGGGCAGAGAATCAGAGCTGACCACCCGTTATGTATACTTGAATTTTCTAGAATCACTTCTTATTGCTAGCATGTGCACAGGAGGACTGTGTTTTTAAATTTAAACTATTCGTAGTACCTATATTACTTTTAGAAAATAACAAAACATTTAAGGAACAAGACTGTCACAAGCCAGGAAAAGTGTCTAAATACCTGAAGACAAAAAAATCACCAACCTAACCCAGCCTAACCTCCAATCTCAAAGTGCAAGGGTAGGATAAAACCAAGTAAGAGCTCCAAAGTGTCACCTTCTACAAATCTCTTCTTAATCCTCTTTCCTACTTTCTAGTAGCTTTTTTTCTTAGTTAAAAAATAAAAAGCTGACACTATATTTCCTCAGAAGAAGAAGGCAAACTACGTGACTTTTTTATTTTTTATTTATTTTTTATTTTTTTGGTGATCAGTTTGGTTCTTAACAAATATTTTCTTACAGAACATAATTAATTGTCCTTCTATCTTCTTCTTGTTATAATCTGCATCCTTTTATTCAGTGAAATTCTAGAACTGGTGTCATTGTCCATAAATGCCCTTGATGGCCTTGAGGCCAGTTTTAAAGTCACGTCTTATTCTTCTCTTCTCCTCCAGTGTCCCATTCCACATGCCCTTTCCTCTGGTATCCACTTTTCTTTGATTTTGGACATTTGAGTTGACTTATCTGGCCGGACACCAAGCTCTCCCTTGCCCTGTTGGGCTGCAGATCCCAATGTGACCTGGGAAAGGTCTGCCCACTGTTGGAAAAAAAAAAAAAAAAACTATACTGTTGCTGTGGTCAGAGCACTAAATAATGGCTACATGTATTTAGTGCTCCCTATAATCTGAACTTTTTACAAATATTTCACTTAATTGTCACTTCAGTCCTAAGGGAGAGGCATTATTACAACCATTTTATGGATAATAAAACTCCACATAGCACATTACTACACATGTTGGTGCCATGAACTCCTACCTGCTGGAAGCCTTGCTGTGAGCAGGAACTGGCACCTGTGCCCGCTCAGGTTTAGATAGTGGCTGGGTGACCACTTGGACCCCTGTCTGTCATGCCTGGCCTTTTCTCATGTTGCATACACAATTCCAATACCATCAAGTGACAAAATAAAAAATTTAACAAAACTGGGTGTTTGACAATGTTACTGAATTTAACTTTTTCTTCTTCTTAGTCCAGTAGAATCATTTCATATGGGAAATCTGAGTAACAGTATAGTTTTTTGTTTCATGGTTGGTAAAAATCAATATTTAGAACTCATGCTTTTTTATGTTTTTTTCTTTTAAATATATCTATACCACTTTTTCAATTTCTCTTTGATCTTAGTGCTATTCAATGTGTAAAATACCTTATGCAGTATAGTTTTTTGAAAGTCGTGTAATTCAGAGCCAGGAAAGACTTTGGAGATCCCCTGGTCATTGGAGGCCTTGGAGGTCCAAGGCTTGCTGAAGATCCTGGCACAATTACCTCAAAAACTGGCTGAAGCCCACTGCTCCTGACTTTTCATCCATGTCTCTCTGTAGCCCAACATGGCAGCACCATCCTCAGGAAATATGCCTGCGCCAACATCTTGTTATCTGAGTGAATGGCCTTGCATGCCAGGAGCCCGGGCACCAATCAGAAGAGCTGAGTTTTTCTATCACCCATTAGTTAGGAGACCTTTACTTAGCTTCTCAGTGCCTCAGTTTCCTCATCTACAGAACGGTGACAATGATAATAGTACCTAGTTCATAGAGGTGCTTTTAATAATAAATGAGATCCAGATGAAGCATATTGAACAGTGTTTGGCTTAGTAATTATTAGCCATTATTATTACTAACATCATTGTCACTGAACGCTGACATTGTGCCCTGGGAAACTATTTTGTGAAAACCAAGTAATGAAAGGCTGATATACTTGCATTTACTGCTACCCATTTCTAGATCAATCAGCAGCACATCTATGTCAAGAACCACAAAGGGACTAAGATTTCACCCCGTTCAGAAGCTAACAAGTTCGTCTATTGCTGTTTCATGGATATCGGCAAAGGACATAAGACTCGGTACCACTCAGGGTCTAGGGTGGGTTTTCCTCCCAGTAACCTAGACCACCATCAAAGCCACTGGACACATCTCTTTAAAAATAAAAAAAAAATACTGTAATGATATAAATAGTTTATTTTAATCAAAAATAAATATTGTTGGATATTTGGAAATTTTATACAGCCCATAATTCGTTGAGGTTTGACCTTGATATATTGGGTGGGGTCTGCCAGGTACATTCAGACGTCACTTGCGTTTAGCCTCACAATAAGCCTGTGTAGAAACTCTTATCACACTCCCTGAGCAGTTATGGGTCTTGCCCAAGGTCACACAGCTAATAAGGGGGGTAACTAGAATTTGAACTCAGTCTTTGACTTTCCACCAAATGTCTTGAGACAGCAGAACTAAGTGGCTAAGATCATGGTCTTTAGAGTCAGTTGATTTGGTTTCAAATTCCATTTCTGCGCCTGACTAGCTGACCTTTAGAAATCCCTTAACCTTTCTGTGTCTCAGTTTTCTCATCCATAAAATGGGTGCAGTGATGCTTCCCACTTAGAACTGAAGTGACAATTAAATGAAATATCTGTAAAAAGTTTAGATTATAAGGAGCACTGAATAAATGCAGCCGTTACTTACTGCTTTGAGTACATTTTCCAGTATTTCATCAAATTCTGATTACCCATTCTGGGAATCATCTGCCTCTGTTGGGTTAACTTCTCATGATTCCTGTCACACCCAAACACAGCACATGCTTTATTTATGCTTCTCACTGCAAGATGAGGTCAGTAAGAATCAAGGCATAGATCAGAATGATGAAGATGATGGGAGAGTGATGGTGTGGTGCAGGAGTCGACAAGCTTTCCCTGAAAGAGACAAACTGGAAGCATTTTAGGTTTGGTGAGCCATATGATCTGGGGCCCACCTGCTCAACTCTGCCGTTGTAGCACAACAGCAACCACAGACAACATGGAAATGAATGGGCATGACTGTGTTCCAAAGTAATGGGCACAAATCTAAATTTTATATAATCTGCACATGTCACGATATACTGTTCTTCTTTGCTTTTTTTCAACCATTTAAAAATGTTAAAACCATTCTCACAGCTGGTTGGATGTGACCCTGTCATTTGCCGATGCTTTTTGTGGTTGATTTGCATATCAACCACAAAAAGCTATCAAGGGAAGTTGGGCTCACTGGGTCAGGAGGAGTTTGGGAATGGGTTCCTGAAGGGCAGAGACTTGAGTGGATCCAGAAAGAGTGGGGAAGGGTGAAGCAGGAATATCTGAGTTCAAGGGTTTGTTTATACGGGACAACAAATGTGAAAAGACTTAGCACAATGTCTAGCACTTCAATGATGCAGGTTTTTTAAATATATTATGCTATAGAAATGAAAGAGACTGCACTAAAGTACCCTACATAAAAACTATTTAAATACAATGTAGTCTTTATGATTCAAACCACATGTTAGGGTCTTTCAGAATGAGACAGGAGTCTTCTGTACCATGGCTTCAGGGATGCAAGATCATATTCCTTTGTCCCCACCGACCCCCAAGTACTTTTCCCATAATTCAGTGCTGCCTGGAATTTCTTAATTAGCAGTTCATTTCTGCAGCTTGAACTTTAGCTTGCTGGTAGATTGCAATTATACCTGGAAAGGATTGCACTTTATACCTCCTTAAGCATGTGCAACGACTGATGTAAAAAGAGGTCTTTACAGGTAAAGGAAAAGAGACTTAAGTTCCAAAGGAAGAAAAAAAAGAGGGGAACACCATCCAGGGATAAGAGTCCAGAATGTCAGGTTAAGGGTCTTCAAAGTCAAATTTGACCAACTTCACCTTGTTTGTCTAGTTTCGTGATTATTCTGGAGACGAATACTCATAGTAGGAAAATTTTTTTTTTTTTGAAGGCTAACAGTGAGTCCTAGTTAAAGGAATATTGGATTATAACCTTGTTATTTTTAAAACATATCTATGCTTTATAAAACTGGGGTTAAAGATTTTAGTGTATCACAACACAAATTTAACATCCTGTCTAAATTATTTAAGTTATAGATGCATGATTTTCACGCCTTAAAATATTTAGTTCAAAGTATTCATATTTGAATATGTAATTGATATTATTTAATTTTATTTTAAAGGATATAATAAGATAATTAGGCTTCCAAATTATATAATATTAATACCAAAAATTTTTACCCTGTCCCTACCTAAGTTGATGATGAAAACATCATATAATTCATCTGCTGCCAAGTAATTATAGTCCTAAATAGATCCAGAAATTAGTGAGTTCTAACTTTTTATTGTCCCAGTTATTACTCTAGAATCATCGTTGTGTTATAGGTCAGACACTCACCTGATCTTTAAGAGGTCTGTCTCTAAAGAAAAAAAAAAAAAAAAGATGTGTGAAGAATTTAAAACAGCTTCTACTTGATTCAGAAGCAAAATGCACTAAAACCCATAAGCCACAAAATAACTGTTCCATCAAACAGCATGTGTTAAGTGTGGAGTTCCCACTGTTATAGTCCATTCCATTCCCCATACTTTTTACAGCAATGTCACTATTGTGCTGAAAGACATCACATGCACTCTAGAGTTTCTGACAAATCTTTCTGATCTACCTATAAAAATAACTTCGAAACTGCCATTTCTTCTTGGAATTCTATGTCAAAAGGGGAATAAATGTTGAACCAGGCAGTCATTTGTGGGCTCCATCTTCTGTTCTCATAATTCCCCAGAGATCTGCAGGATTTAGGCCCAGACAGGACAATTCATCCCCAGTTGATGTGAGACTTGTGCGTTATGACTAACCTTGTGATATAGGTTAGTCCTGGAAGATGCTCTTCATCATTTCCTTAAATTTTTTGTTTAAAGCCTGGGGTACAGAACTATGAGTCATTACTGTACTGTTATTGATTTAGTAGCAATTTTTAAAATTTGACTTTAAGTTAGGTAGCTCCCCCCAAAGACATGAGCCTTTTATTTTATGTTTTTAGTAGGCACATGGATTGAAATAATCGAGATGCATTGAAAAAGCAACAACATTGCATGGTATCTTGATTTCAGTTAAAATTCAGTTTTCTACTGTACTATTTCACATAATTTTCCCAATATTTTATTTTTATAGTTTTGATCCATGCTATTTTGTTATGCTATTACACTGTATTTTCTTATAAATTTAATTTGTAGACTTTTTACAACTTTTGCATGGTTGCTCTGTTTAGAAGTTGTAGGCATTTTCCATAGAACAAAAACATGTGGTGTCCAGCATTATTTTAATATGATTATAAAAGAAGTACGAGTACTCCTAGAGAAGGGCTTACAATATGTGATGATGATGATGATTATGATGATGACGACGGAGGGGGAAGTGGTTATGACAACAATAACAATACATGGCATGAATTTTAAGTCCAAATAGATATCCACATAGACTTAATCCCAAATACAGTGAAAGCAGACTAAGGCACTACAGGCATAAACACTTCAGAGCTAAGGGCAAACACTACCATTGAATCAGAACCAAATTATCCTGACTGCTGGGGCTGACTCTACCAGATCCAGGATGGTGCTAGTGTTAGTGAACCTCCATATGTTATAAAGCTAACAAAAAGTTTTGGACCTTAGTAATTGCAAGAACTTTATTTGTTACAATATCCTTTCTTCAATGCCAAGCTTCAGAATGCTGGTTGCAATGGATTCTGATTTGTGTCACCATTCTGGATAAAATTAAGTCTCGAACAGCCATCCTTCCACTTTTACCATTTTTACAATTTCTTTTTTCCCCAACTGATCATTAATCCTTAAGGGAATATTGATCTCTCAGTTCTGTCACTTCGGTCTGTCCCTTCTCATGCCAAGTAATAAAATACCATCTTTAATGCCCATCTGAATAAATCAATGTCAGATTCAAGCATTAATAATGCCTTAGACTTGGATTCTTTACCAAATATCACAATTAGTGGCTGCTTCACTAGAACATTAATGATTCATTAACTACACACCAATTTCTCATTAAGTGCTGATACAACGTCTCCATGAGAATTTATTATACTACCATAGGAAAGTGTTCTACAGCTAGATAGGAAAAAACCCTCTAATGAGAAATCAAACAGCGCATACAGTTTCAGGCAGTCTTTATCCAACTTAGCTATATTAACTGAATAATGTGTTGGTTTGGTTTGGTTTTAAAGCTTTATAACCTCAAATTAGGCAAATCAGTTAACCCTCTAAGCTTCATTTTCTCATCTATAAAACAAAGATGATAACAACCTCAGAGTATTTTGAGAAAACCAAGAATGATGATGTCTGTGTAACAAGTTTGTGGAAGGGGCTGATCTTGGGAGGGTGTAATCAGAAAGGAGTTCTGCTTTAAACACACCACGATCTCCAAGTCTCCTTTCAATCCTGTATTCCACACAGTTGGAAGATTTCTCAGGAAAGCTAGCTCTTCTAATCAGTTTCAGGTATTTGTAAAGTCTCATGTTCAAGTATTTAAAAGCCAGTCTAGTCTAATTCCCAAATTTCAGTATCTTGTGGATTTTTCTGCGGTCTTGTAGTGATTTTGGCTTGAAAAATCTGCAAGAATGTGGCAAGGTGTCTTTTCATCCTTTCTTGATCCATCTCCTGGCTACTTCCTCACTGTGGCCTCCAGGAATGAGTGGGAAGGAAGAGGGAGAGCTGGAGACACAAGATGATCTCTTGACTCCACGGGCACTGTCCGTGATTCTTCATCAGGGCAGAAGCTCAGATGCCAGCTCCTTCTCTCACAGGGCCCTTTCATGGGTTTGTCAGGAACCTATCCTGAACCCACCACCACCCCCAGCAACCAAGAGATCTCCATGATGGACAAATGCTGCTGCTCATTTTCAGGCATCTTTCTGCCAGAGAAAGCCCTTCTCTGACAACTCTGTCCAGCCACTTTCTGTGGAGTCAGCCCAGGGTGAGGAATAAAGAGGCCCAGACCCTCCTCCACTGTCAGAGGTTCTGCTGCAGGCTCCAGTGAGTCTGCACCTCTGAGCGTCTTTCCTCACCTGTATAATGGGATAATAATAGTATCTACAATATCTATTTTCTGCTGTCTAACTCATGGGCTGCCTCAAGGATTAAAGGAGGTGGCCCAGTTGAAGCACCTCACCATGTCACCTGCTCGTGGCCAAAGTGGTTAGAAGTGTGGACACCACTCACTAGTTGTGTAACCTTGGACAAATCACAAATTAGTTGACCCCTATGTACCTAAGTTTCTTCTTTGTACAATGGAAATAATAGCAGCACCTCTATGTCCTGGATGTCATGTGTTGACCATCAGTACTGTACCTGCCTTCAAACTTCTCCCCTCGAGCACAGGGGCAAAGCCTGAAGATTCTCCTTTCACCCTTCTCTGCCGGTGGGTTCTGGGTAGATTCTGCCAATGAGAGGCTCTCCCAAGCTATCTAGAGTTAACCAAGGGATCAGTGGGAGGGAGCTGTCTGGGCATCAGCACAGGACAGATGTGAAGTTTCACCAGGGAGTTCCAAGCATCCCCCTGAGAATCATGCACTTTGGAGCTGCGGGCACATGAGACCTCCCAGTTGTCCTGAAAAAGCCCCATCAAGCCTAATACATGGCTTCATAGGGTTGCTGAAAAGATGAAGCGAGTTTGTACACAAAAAGTCCTCAGAACAGCTCCAGCCACATTGCAAGCATTCAATAAATGTCAGCTGCTATAATGTATTCATTATTATTCTCAATACTACTCACCAATCTATGCATATCAGTTTTCTAAAGCCTTAAAATCCCAGAAGAAGGGAAATGGCAAGGCACTTCGTCACTTCCCCTACAGACCCGGGGGAAGGCTGCGTACCACTGCCACTCTGGAACATAGGAGATACTATGAACATGCGCCTAAGTGGAGCATGTTTAGAAATATGGCAGGGATATAAATGATATTAACAAATAACATCCACAGAAAAATCAGCAGCTATTTACCTTCTGATCTCTCACTTCTGCTTCTCCAGAGAAGTTCAGTTACCAAATGCAAATGTCCAGTTCCAAAGATGCCTTGGTCTTCAGTATCCAAGTGTGGCCTACACATGGAGGGCAAGCATAAAAATTCAGCAAGAACTGCTTTCAGATTTAATTTGAAGTCACCTTATATGGGCAAAAACAAATCACAGAGCTCTAAGTTAGATCACAGGCAAAGCGGAGGCAAGCGTGAGAGCTGTTGTAAACACCCACTCCATGCTAAATGGCTCAGCTGCACCCGCCTTTGTAGTCCAGAGATGGCTCCAGGGTGTTTGGAAGCTGCATCACTTGAAAAACTGCTGCATTTACTTTGGCTCTGCAGGGAATTGTCAAAGTATGCATATATGAGTATTGTGGGGGATCCTGTGTTTGTTTGCATCTCTAACAGGACAAATACACATATAAAGTTAAAATATAAAGGAGAAGAATCAATAAAACATAAAGCCACCTGGATTTTTGATTGCAGAGAAAGAAACTGCTCTTTTCGGTAAAGCTTGTCTAGGAAACACCCTGTCTTAGTCTGTTTGTGCTGCTATAACACAATACCAGAGAATGAGTTGTTCATAAACAATAGAAATTTATTTCTCACAGTTATGGATGCTGGAAGTCCAAGATCAAGGGGTAGGTTCATTGTCTGGTGAGGGTTGGTCTGCTTCCAAGATGGCGCCTTGGATGCCTTGTCCTCTGGAGGGGAGGAACGCTGTCAGAGGCTGAAGGGCTAAAGGGGCCACCCTCCCTCCATCAAGCCCTCTTGTAATTGCATTAATCTGTTCACCTCCCAAAAGGCCATGCTGCCCAGCCTTGTTGCACTGGGGATTAAGTTGGCAACACATGAATTTTGGGTGACACATTCTGACCATGGCAACCCTCAAAACTCTTTGTCCCAATAATATATCACAGCTGTATTTATAAACCCTAAAACGTGTGACATTCATGCCTAATCTCTCTAACAATTCCTATTTACTTTTATGGCTGCATCCCCATTCACCTCCAAAACCAGAATAAAAATGAACGTTTTTATGTCACATGATCTTATTATCCCTCAAATAAACTTTCTGTGTTAAAATGGTCTGGGACATCACAGTCCAGGTTCTACCAAACCCTGATGATGAAAGGGGCTCACAGCAGCAGAGATTCCTTTTTTGTAATTATCATTGCCAATAAACAGATGCTTCATTAGTCATCAGAAACAGTTATGCACAATGTCTCACTCTTGTACTACAGTTAAACTTTCAGGTAGAGTCACAACAGATTTGACAGCAATTATATTTTGCCCCTTCCCACATTTCCATAGTTTTTTTATGACATTGTAAAAATAAAATGTATTTACTATTTGGGATCCTATTTGAATACTTAAGATAAATAACATAACAATGCAAAGTTTTGAAGAAAAAATAGTGTTTCCTATGAACATATATGTATACACACATACACATGAACTGTAGGAGAAGAAAAATAATTTTTCTTCAACCCTCACAACTTTTTAGTTGGAACATACCCCTGTTACAGAAGAGAGATTAACAAGAGAAAAACAAATACATTTATTAACATGTGTATTTTGTATGTACATGGGAGACTATCAGGCAATGAGTAATTCTCCAAGAGGTGGCTTTGAAGTCCAGCTTATGTGGCATCTTCAACAGAGAGCAGTAAATGTTTAGAGAAGTGACAGACAAAAGAAAAGGACTTTGGGTATCCAGGGGTGACACTTATGGGAAGGTAAATAGCTGCCAGATAAAGGCTGGTTAGTGAAGCTTGTTAATGTGGACTCCTCTGATACCGTCTCCAGACCGACAAGAGTCCAAAGTTGTCTTCAGTGGTTAAGCTGTATTCTCCCTGGTGGTGGGGGTGGGGGGGACAGGATATATTTTGTATTTGTAAGTCTAATGTCCTGCTTTTAGAGAGGGGGCAGAGAGCTCTCCTACATCTGCTTCTTAACTGCTTTCAGCTTGAAAAAAGTTCATATTTTGTGGTGGTATTTTCTTATCTCCCACAAAAGAGAGAGAGAGAAACAGACAAAGAGACAAAGAGAGAGAAAGATGATTTTCTATTAAGGGACCTTCACTGATTTCTATTCCACTGTATAATCAAACTGAATTCAAAGTGCAGGCAACCAGGAAGGAGACGTGGCACCTCTCATTCTGGGAGAGAAGACCAAGCCCGGAGCAGAGATACAGAATTCAAAATCCAGACTGTCAAATCCAAGGGTTGGACCAGAGACAAGTCCCACACCCGCAGGAGTGAAGGCACTGACACGGGTAGTTTGCTAACTTGTGTGCTAGTCTTGGTGAAGTAGCAGTTTCCCCTGCACTCTTTCCGGAACACTGGAGTGCCTATCAGCTAACCAACCATTCCTTCAACAACGTGCATGAAGTGTCTTCTAGATCCTGGGACAGCAACAATAAACAAGAAGAATGTGGTTTCTGCTTCATGGCTATTTCTTGCTGTTGGAGAAGACACAGTTATGTAGATAGATAAGTATTATTCAAAGTAAATGTGTGATATGGTCCCCAAGGATGACTTCAGGCTCCTGTGAGAGTCTGTAATGGGAGCCAGTTCAGACCCAATGGGGAACATGATGTTTGGAAGGACATGCCATAAGATAGTACAGAATGACAGGGATAATGTAACCCATTGAAGATGTAACCTGACAAAAAGTACAACAATTCAAAAAAATTTAACACTGTGCCGACCAAAAACCCACATGCCAGCAACTGCACCTGCCAAATGTTTTCCTCTGATATTACTGATCTGTCCACATAGCATTGGGGAATCACTGTGACCCCATGCTTGTCCCACAAAATCCAGTCTACTGCATCAGATGGCTTAAGAGGTATTCTCCTCTTGAATAATGGCTATGAAGCTCTTTGGTTTTACCCAAATACCTGTTTTTCCACTGTGCATTTATCACCGAGACTGGAGATGGTATTTCCAGGGACTGCTTATAAAGACAGCAAAGGAAAGACACCAGCCAATGCATGGCCCTCCTGGGGCACAGCTTGTTTATCTCCTGCCACCAGTGGGGCTGGAGGAAGCCTTGTCAAGTCACATGGGGATTGCCAAGACTGGCATCAACAGACTATTAACTAAATCTGAAAAACATGAAGGCAAAGTAACAAACTCCCTAAATCCTGTACTGTGCGGGAGGGAAATCATGACTTCTGGGTGGTTATAAGGGAAAGCTCAAATATGAGTTTTCAACATGTGTCCCTTTTACCTGGGCTGTACCAACCATAATGTGTCCTGGCATTTTGATGTATATATCAAACAGGATAGAAAATGTTTAATATAAACAAGGTAAGACAGGACACTATGATCAATGCATAGTTATGGCTGAATGTTTGGCGTTACAGTATGCATCCCACTTTGATATTTATCCATGCGCTTGGCTCCTGCCACATCTCTTATCACTCCTCCACACCAGCCCCTGCTCCCTAGCATCTCTCTCCAGGTTTCCTTCTATGGCAGGTTGGCACAATGCCATCATGATAGTGTTTGGTCACCAAGCTTGGTCCTCCATGCTTTCCTTCTCTCTTCCCCCTAAAAGGAAAAAAGCATTAGTTCTCACTAAAGAAGAGCTAGCAGTGCTTAGCCTACTGAGCACCGCTGGCAGGCTCCCTGCCCATCAGCTGTCTGGAGACTGAGGGCAGCATTTAGAGGCTGAATCTGCGAGGGGAACAGACACCTCATAATGTCCTCAACCATCCTGCCCACAATGTTTTTTATAAAAATCCTCCCCATGATGAATCAATTCTACGAGGCACAGCCCAGACACACCACGACTGTACACCCCATCCTCCACGATGAGGTGTTATCACCCCCACCATAGTCCTCGCTACCCTCCAGAGCCAGCTCCATGCCAGCCCTTCCTGGTGTTCTCTCCAGCTCACTGAAATCCAGACCCTTGCTATTTTCTCTACCTCAGAGCTTTTTCAGTCTGACCACTCACAGTGACATCTCTTGGGCTAAGGAATCACACCTCATTTCCTTATCTGAGCATGGAGATCCTTAAAACAGCACCACATGGGACATCATGTGTAACCCCATATAACAATGTCCACATATTATGGCTCATTTCAAAACTCGTTCAGTAGTCACCAGCCCTGTGGAACAGACCAAGGGATAAAGAAATGACTCTGACACATTCCTGCTTCTGAAGAAACTCTCTGTCCAGCAAGGAAACTCACAGCCTACTGCACATTTGTAACCAGTTGTTAAAAAAACAATGCATTGCTGTGTTGAAGAGGGCTCTGGAAACTTGGGTTGAGCCTAGGTCCTCTCTGAGGGTGAACCAACCACAAAAGAATTGTGATACCTTGCTTCGAAAAGTCTCAAATCTAAATTTCTAGGGACAGGCTAAATTAAACATGTTAACCCAGAGATGACAAAGACATTGAACCACATATTGTTGATGTTACTTTTCATTCTAGCCCCTGAGAATCACAGCCCATTGATCCAGATGTGAATTTACAAATCAGTATTTGAACCTACTGATAGCAAAAAGGAAAAAAAAAAAAAAGTCGTGTTGAATGTTCCCAACACAAAGAGGGGACAAATGTTTGAGGTGACGGTTATGCTGAATACCCTGATATGATCATTGCACAATGTATAAATGTACCCAGATATCGATCTGTACTCCATCAATATATACAACGACTATGGGTCAATTAAGAAAAAATAAATTAAAAAGAAAAAAATTTTAGAGACAGAAGTAGATTAGAGGTTAGCAGAAAACGGGTGGGGGGGAGATAATGAGAAATTATTGCTTAATGAGTACACAGTTTATGTTTAGGATGATAAAAAAAAGTTTTAGAAATAGAGGAATAGTTGCACAGCATTGTGAATGTGATTAATTCTAAACAGTTGTGTGTTTAAAAATGCTTAACATGGCAATTCTTACATTATATGTATGTTATATATGTTTTACCACAAAACAAAACAAAAAAACAATGAGTCTGATGAGACAACGTGATTTACCCAAAGTGTAATCACAGCTATCCAGTTCTCATCCCTCCATGAAGCCCCCGGCCTCCCCAAAATATACTGTGTGAGCTCCCTCATCTTCGTGGCAGATGGGTGAGAATCTACAGCCTTAGTTTCTGAATCTGTGAGATGGATATGATAACACTTCCTCCCTGGGCTATTGGGAAGATTCAGTAAGACTGTGCAGTTAGAAAATTTCATAATTCATAAGGCTCTGTTCAACAATCATCTATTCTATTCCAGGAATTCTATGATGATGGAAGTCCAAGGTCAGGTAAACATTGCTTAGGAAGGATTCGCTTATTATAAATCTCACAAAAAGGAAACATGAAGGACTACATTAATTCTAACAGTAACTTGTGGGTACACAAACGTAATAAAAAACTTTAAATTGTTGATGTTACAAATATGGAAAATACCTAAATAATTACTAAGAAGTGTCTTTGTGGTTACCTTGAGCTTTGAGTTTTTGTCCATGCTTCATCAGAGTCCAAACTACAAGATTTATGAGGTTTTTTTTAACTTTAGTAACTTCTTCAGGCTTACTTAAAATCTCTCTGGATTGTTTTATTTATATGGTAAGCATGGACTTTGATCCTTTGTTATCTAGGATTGCTTCTTAAAGTACAGCTGAATTTAAGTGCCTATTTGAATTAAGCAGCTATATAATCTTATTTGAGGTGAAAAATAAATTCTTTAGAAAACATGTCTGATGTATTTAGTTAAAATTGTCTTTTGAATAATTTCTGGGAGGAGGAGAGAAAGCAAAAATTATGCCTCGGCTGTTGAAATAGCTTTACAAATTAGTTGATATTTATTAATTACTTGCATGACAATCTTATGAGCTAGCTACTAATACTACCCCATTTCAGAGATGAGAAAAACAAGGCAGAAAGATATAACATGGTCTAGGCATTATACTGAGAACACTTACAATTTTAGATCAAATATATGAATACTTTTGGTGGGGGACTTGTGTACTTACTCTTGCTTTATTTCTTTTCAAATTACATATTTCATTGAAGAGAGAAGTTGTTGCAGTCTTTGTCCAGAGGACACTTCACAATTTGAAAGTCCACAACGTGAGTGAGATTGTACAGGGAAGTGCATGTGGGCAAGGAGAAAAGAAGGGACTCTCCTGTAACGGGTCTTAGGAAAGCACCATCAGTAACAGTTTGTAGCCACAGCGTCGGGGGTTCCCACTGTTTGAGCGTGTGACCGAAGTCTCATTCATCTAAATGAGAACATCTAATACATTTATCAGCTTACCAGTAATGCTAAAAATTTGTCACAGAAGATTTAAGAAGCAAAGGGACATTTAACATAACTGCCAAGAAATAACTGGTATGTTCGGGAGACATAGCATCCACACACAGTACAGGGCAGGGACTCTGGACCAGACAGCCTCGCACTGTGGACAAGTTACTTCACCCTGTTATAAGCCATCCCTCATCTGAAAAGTCGGGGAATAAATAGTGCTTAGCTCAAAAGATTGCTATGAGGGTTAAAAGAGTTTAGAAAAATGCCTGGCAAGTGGTAGATGCTACCTATGTAAATGTTAAACAAACATCTGTTAAATTCTCAGGAATCTTGAGAGAAGGTAAGTGTGGTATCTTCAATTCCATAATAGAAAGGAGAAGGAGCTCAGGATAAGTGAGGCTTACAAAGCTGGTTTAGAAAAGATGGATTTGAGCTTACCAGAGAATTCGGAAGGACTGCTATCACAAAAGAACTGCAGGGGATTAGCTAATGTTTGCAGAAGGTTCCAGATTACCTAAAGATCTGGCAGGCAGCCCAAGGAGTATCAGGTGGGGCCAGGACATTGAGGAGGTGATGGGCCAGTGACAGAGGGCATTTGTATCACACAGGGCCACGGTACTGAATGGCCAGGCCAGGTGGCAGGCAGCCACAGAGACATGCACCTGCTCAGACACTGTCTTGGGAACTGAGGAGGCTATTCCTCCTATTTTGCAGTACAGACAAGTGGCACCCTGGCTAATTCTACTGATGGAACTCCTAAACATGCCGGACATACAATGGCCTTGCAGGTGCATTTATGAGCAAAAGACAGTGATTAAGAACCAGTGTAGGGTCACCAAGAGGAAATCCTGCCAAAAGTATTTTTTTAAGGCAAGGTTACTGGTCTGTTCGATCAGGAGGATCTGTTAGATCTCATCTCAGGGAGCAAGATCACAGGGGGATATTCACTTGAGTCGAACAAGTCCTTTGACAAGGACTTTCCCACATTCTTATAAGGACAATGGAGGATGAGGAAGAGCTTAGAATAATTCAAGGGGCTGTAGCGTTTGGACAGCTGCTCCCAGAGCACTGGTTAATGGGTTATTATGGAGATCAATGGATTTTCTACTGGCCTGTGAAAGGCTCATGATCGTGACATTTGGTGTTCACAATTTATCGACAAGTTGGATGGGGCCATATACTTACCCATTGTTCACACAGCACTAGCTGTTACAGGTGGACACTGCACAGTGTTGAGACAAGCTTCATGATCGTTGTTACCATCGGCACAGACTTCCAGTTTGGGAAGGTGAAAAAGTTCTGGACCTGGACGGTGGTGATGGTTGCATGACAGTGTGAGTGTGCTTAATGCCCCTGAGCTGTTCACCTAAAAATGGTGAAATGGTATATTTTTTGTTAGGTATGTTTTCACCACAATGAAAATAATGCAAAAAATAAAAATAAAAAGAGAGAGAGAGAAATTGTCACAGCTGAGAGAAACAGGTTTATCACATTTAAACTCTTGTTTAGAGGAGGAACTAAAAGCCAAGTACAGTGTGTCTTACCCTTTGTGACAAATTTTCGGTGATTGTTTTTTGGTTCACTCGTGATGGGTTTGAAAACAGGAACATGCTTAGAAAACATGTTAGGGAGATTCCATTTTTTATTTACGTTGGTTTTAATACACGTGCTGTTTGAAATTCAGTGATGGCGACTCATGGAAAGGGAACTTTATGCCATCATTTCAGCATAAATAACAAATTCAAATAAGAACCCTGTGTTAAATAGTCACAATTGACCAATTTATTTATAAAAAAAAATTTAAATAAATTTTACTAACAAAGTATATGGGTAAAATCTGCTTGTAAGTCTGACCACATACATGGCGTATTATAAATACATTTCATTTCATATTATATTTTAAATCTGTTTAGTTAATTTCTTATAACTACTTTTAACCAAATGTCTCCATGAGATTTAGAAATGTTACCTCATTATTTGTTTACAACATCATTGAAATATGTACAGCATGTAATAGTTCCACTAGTGTAAAAAACAGCCATTTGGACTATTTAAACAAATACTGTTCATCTTAGACTTAGCAACTCTAAGGTGCTTGACCTAATTTCCAGTCTCATTTCTCACCACCTCACTTCAAGGAACCCTTTGCTTTCCCCACGTGGGTCTGAGGCCTGTGCTCACGTCTCCTGGTGCCTTTCTATGCTGATCCCTGGCTCCTTGTCACTTCACAAAATCCTCCCTCTGGTGGGGAACACTCACCCCCAATGCTCCAGCCAGACACCATCATGGTAATTAAATGCCATCAGCACAATTTCTGCTACGTCAAGACAGCCACAAGCTAAACGTGACCCAGTGTGGGCTGCTCTCTCACACACTTTCTCTCCTTCATGGGATTTAATGTCACCATCTCCATCTGGTATCTCTTTAGTGTCTGTATTTAGTAAGAACTCCTGTGTCTTCTCTCTCCAAGCAGGCTGTCAGCACCACAAGGATGTAAGTCACTGTTAAATGTTTACAGTCCCGTTTTTATCCATTGTGGAGCCTTGGTGTAGAGGGATTTCAGCTGCAGCCTTCTCTTGACAAAATCCTGGGAATGGGACTTTGAGAAATGTGTATGATATCAAAAGTCATTGATTATTGCCTACAGAATTTACATTTAGAATGAAGAAAAAGTTTTGGAAGTAGAGGTGATGGTCACATAGTATTGTGAACGTATTTAAGTCCATGGAATTGGAATTGTATGCTTAAAAATGGTTAAGATGGCAAAGCTTTTTGTTATATAATTTTTAATCACAGTAAAACAAAAATTTAAAGTCGTCGTGATGAATGGCTTTGTATCCACGCTGCGGTAAAGATTATACACCATAATTAGGTGATTAAACTTCGCAAGGCACATCTCAATGGTGGAAACATTCCGAAATCAAACTCTATAGCCACCATGAGAAGTGCACAGTGGCCCATCAGGAAAACTAATAGGCTCAGAACATTCCTAGAAAATGACGAATATGTTTTAAAGTGGAAATATGTTTTCAGTGTAAAAATAATGAACATACATTTTGAGCTAAATAAATACTCATTTTTAGCCCAATCCAGGACTCATCATCTGCAGCAAATGACAGATACATCTGCTGACTGAGAAGGTGAGGGCAGGCCCAGGTGATTCATGACTCAGGGTAGAGCCAGATGTACGTGGTGACAGGAAAAGCGTCAGATTACAGGTGGGAAGGTCAATGCCAGGCCAAGACTAATGGTCACAACCAGGCCACAGAGGAAGGTGACAGCTCAGGAACTAAGAAAATGACAAGGCAGATAGAAAGGCCCTGGGCATGTGAGTGTGGGAGCTGCCCTGTGTGGGGAGATGGGGCTGCGGCAGTGGTTGTCAATGTGCGCCCCTGCCTTCTGGGATAAAAAGTGCCACCGTGGCTACAGCCATTACCCTCAGCTCAGGCTCCAGCTGGCCAGTGCCTGGGCATGGGGCCTATTTTCCAGCTCGTGTGTGGCACAGCTGCAGGAGCAATGTCTGTGACCATGCCAACAGCCCCTCCAGCCACAGCCAGCGTCAAAACAATTGTTTCTCTGTGCAGGGCAACATGCACGTACCCAGTGCCCACTGAAAAAGCAAAGGACACAAAGAAACGCCAGGTTCAATTATGCCAGCTCCACCCCGTGGGGCTTTGTGCCCCTCCCCCCACATGCCTTTTGCCAGTCCCCCCCCCCCCCCCTAGCTTTGTGTCAAAGGTTTCCCTCTCCCTCTGTTACTCAGCACTTTGGCTGTGGACCGTGGCTCCTTTCCTGGTAACTGTGGTGTTGGAAACAATGTCATGACAGTGTATTTTCCTCCCTGGAAGCTTCTTGATGACTCTACTTTGCATTGGCCATTTCTCCTTTCTCTCCACTGCCCCTTTTCTGACCTGGACCAGAATTCCTGGGACAGGCTGGACAGAAGTGTGTGCACAGACAGGGCCAGACGCATGATGACAGTTCAGGACGAGTTCAGAGGAGCAGGGGAGGGCAGCTTCCCGAAGACCCCCATGCCATGTGAGTGGACGTGAGGCCATGGGGCTGCCACAGGCATGCACCTCCTGGCCTACCCTTCGAGAGAAACTTGCAGCCAGGGGCAGATCTTTGAGATCTGCTGCAGCATTGACTCTGAGGCCACTCTCTCCCCAGGCGGCTCTGGTGAGGAGCAAGAGCCAGGGCATTTCGGCCCAGTGCAGCCTCCTCTAAGGCAATCTCTGCTCAAACTCCCATCAGCCTGGCCAAGACTTTCCGGGAGCTGCACCCCAGTCTGAGGCTCTCCCTGCCTTGTCCTACCCCCTCCCCGCTTTCCTTGCAGGGTTCAGACCCATGTTGTGTCCTGAAACCACCCCAGTCCCCAAGGAGTGTTTAGGCTCCTTTGAGACCCTCTTCCTTTTTGGATGCTGTGCTCACTCCCATTCTAATAAATACTCTCTTTCTTTAGGAATGTTAATGCCACCATTCAAGTTACTGTCACTTTATGAATTGCAAGAAGCATCTGTAGCTGTCTGAAAAGCGGCATTGAAGATGATGTCAGACACAGTCTTCAGCCAATCCTCGTGACACCCGTGGCTTCCCAGCCCCTTGCAATAGCTCTGCAGGCCCCACATTTGTCATCAGTGGCCAAAGACATCATGGAAGATACACTCAATGTGCTAACAAGCTTGGTTGTCTGGATTTTTTCCACGGTATATGTAAAAATCACTTTGTTAACTGTGCTATTTGTAAATGTTCCTCAGTGATTATTGTCTCATGTCAGGTTAGAAGCAGCACAGGTGACAGACACAAGTAGTGGAGGGGAAGAGAGAAACCGTCAGAGAGCGGGGCAGGCTGGGGAGAGCCCAGCCGAGGCCAGTGCTGCGGGAGTGGCTGAGGACACAGTGGGGAAGGAGGTGGGCAGAGGTGGCTGTTCTGAGCCTCAGGAAAGGCCAAGTGCACGTTTGCTGAGCAGAGTCGGAAGACTGGGGCTTGCCCAACCACCATCACGTACTCACTAAATTAATGTGTATTTGTTCAGCACCTCATCAGATGCCAGACACACTTCTAGCCCCTGAGGAGACTGTGAACAACAAAAGTCCCTGCCCTAGAGAAGATTAGTTTTAGTAATAGTTCTATCAAAAGTAGCTAAAGTGTTCTCTGTGATGGCTTCTGTTATCTGGAAAATGTGCTTAAGAAATGTCTTTCCTGAAAGATGTTCACAAATGAGATAATGCCGTATATGCTACATAGAAAGCTTGGGAACAGGGCAGGGACTAAGATGAAAGTTCTCTCTTTGTGAAGAGGGATTCTTCTCCTTGTAGCTCTGCTGTTCGGTGGGGACCATAGACCACACACTTCTGGCACGGAGAAGGCAAGTGATAAACATGGGTCCACTGGATGCTCAGCGAATGAGGTCGTTCCTGACTGTTATTGGACAATGATGGAAATTCATACTTGGATTCAGGTGTGATAGTGTCACAGGTGTACAAATACAAAAAAGCCATCGGTGATGTCAGCCAAGGCCTCACCCTCCTCATAACAATCCCTGTGGACCCAGAGCAGCAGAGGTGAGAGCGCCCAGAGCGGAGCCTCACCATGAGGTTTCATGCAAAGGGCCAGTGAATGAAGAGAGTTCCTAATGGCAACGACACAGAACAGCCTGAATGTTCAGTAATCAGAGCTGCTGACATTAGCTGTGAGACATCCACAGGAAGATGCCATGAAGCCACTAAAACCATACCTGAAAAGGATTTAAGGACATGGGAAATGTAAATTATATTTTATGAAGTCAGTTCCTTACAAACTAAAAACCCATCTGCAATATGGCCTAGGATTTGCCTATAGACACACACACACACAGAAGAAAACAACATCTCAGAGAGAAAAACTAGCCAAACGTGAACACTGGTTATCTCTGAATAGTTCATGTTGTTTTTATTTTATTTTCACATACTGTTTAAGAGCAGACTCTGGAGGAAAAATAGGTTTAAATCCTACCTCTCCAACCTGTACTCATGATAGCTGTGTGACTTCCGGAAAATTACTTAACCTCTGTGCCTCAGTTTCCTCACCCAAAATATGAAGATAATAATAGTACCTTACTTATAGGGTTGTCATGAAGAGTGCTTAGCTCAGGGTAAGCATTATATATGTGCTATGAAACAAAATCAATAAATAAAATAACTTTCTCTAGTTTTCAAATTCTCTGCAATATACATGCATTGCTGTTACATTTAAAATTAAAATAATCAAAAAAAAAAAAGAAAGAAAGAAAAACAATTTGGAAGTATCCTTTAAAGTTAAACATACACTTACCAGTTGTTATGGACTGAATGTGTCTTCCCAAAATTCATATGTTGAAATTCCCAGTGTGATGGTGTTAGAAGGTGGGGCCTTTAGGAGGTGATCAGGTCATAAGGGTGGAATCCTCATGAATGGAATTAGTGCCCTTATAAAAGGGACCCCAGAGAAACCCTTTGCCCCTTGCCACAGCAAGGAGATGGCTATCTATAAGCCAGGAAACAATCCTTCACCAGACACTGAATCTGCTGGAGCCTTGATCTAGGACTTCCTAGCCTTCAGGACTGTGAGAAATAAATGTTGTTTAAGACACCCAGTTTATAGTATTTTAGTTATAACAGCCCAAACAGACTAAGACACCAATCAACTGAACAATTCCACTCTTACATATTTCACAAGAGAAATGAAAACTGTGCAAAGACTTGTACTTGGATATTCATAGAGGATTTATTCGTAATAGGCAAAAACTGGAAATAACCCACATGTGAATAGATAAATTCCTGAGTTTCCAACTAGAATATTGTACAGTAATTAAAACAAACAGACTGGTACACACAACAACATGGGTGAATCTCAAAATCATTATGCTAAAACAAAAAAGCCAGACACAAAAGAGAACATACTATATGGTTCCATTCGTATGAAACTCTAGGAAAGAAATCTAATCTATAGTGATAGAAGGCAAATCAGTGGTTGCCTGGGGACGGGATCGGAGTGTGGATTGACTAGAGAAGGGAACAGGGGAGTCTTTTGGGTGATGAAAATGTTCTATATATTGATTGTGATGGTGGTTTCATGGCAGTATACATTTTTAAAAACCCATCAAATTGTACCTTTAAAATGTGTACATTTTCTAGTATGCAAATTATACATCAGTAAAGTTAATTTTAAAACCTTGAAAAAAAAATTAAAATAATCATTTAAATAAATTTTTAGAGTTCCAATGAATTACAAAATGCCTCCTTTCCCCCTCCTGTTGGGAATGGCCAGTCAATCCTCGTGGCGCCCATGGCTTCCTGGCCCCTTGCAATAGCTCCTGGTGTGAGAACAGAAGTCTTCTCTGACTTGAGGCTTAAATGAGGCTGTGTCCATGTCACTCCGAAATCCAAAAGTCAAATGGGCTGACCCCATGTATATTATCTCACCAAAGAACACTGCCCCCAAAGAAACAAGAAATTATCAAGTATAGCTGTGTGGAGTTGGAAAGTGGAGGAAAGGCAGTTTTAGTTGTTCGTGAATAAAAAGATTTTCTTCCTTTTACAGTAGTCGCCTCTTATCCACAGGGGATATGTTCCGAGACCCCCCATGTCCTGAAGTCACGGACAGTACAAAACCCTATATATGCTATGTTTTTTCCTATACATATATACCTATGATAAGGTTTAATTTATAAATTAGGCACACTAAGAGATTAATAACAGTAACTAATAATAAAATAGAACAATTACAACAATATACTGTAATAAAAGTTATGTGATTGTGGGTCTCTCTGTTTCACTCTCTCCCTGTCCCTCTCTCTCTCAAAATACTGTTATAAGTTTGGACTGCGGTTGCCCATGGGTAGCTAAAACCCCAGAAAGCAAAACTGTGGATGAGGGGGAACTACTGTGCACTAAAAGGTAAATTTTAAGTAACTTAATTTGTACATCTAAAGGGAAAATGGGACTTGGTGAGTCAATTCATCTATTCAACAAGTATTTGTTGAGCACCTGCTACGTGCCAGGCACTGTTTGAAATAAAGGGGACACTGCTGTGAAGAAAACAGACCAATGTCCTGCTCTCACTGGGCTTGGAATCAGAGATTCCCAGAGGTCCCCAGGCCACACTTGGCAAACCCTTGTCCTAAACCTTTTCCTCCAGATGTCTCTGCTATCTCAAGTCTTCAGGATGAGGCAAATCACTGGACTCCTTGTCAAACCTGATTAGCAAGAGGAGTTTAGTGTCTTTGAGAGGAAGCCAATAGCACCATCCTGAGGGGCCCCCCAAGTGCTTTGATTCCTGAGAGGAATGATTTGCTGTACTGCACAGCCACATCTGACACCATCACCCCAAGTGTCCCTGGTTCAGAAGCTTTTTCTGATAGTCCTATGCAGGGACAAAGTCCTAAGAGTTCCTGTTCCTGCTCTTCAGATGTGACAGCCATGGATATTTTTTTCCTATAAATTATGAGAAATTGAGCCATCCCCAGATGGGAAAAAAATACGACACGTTCTTCATGCCTTTTTTGTCCCCTCGAGACTGTACAGGCGGAGTAAAGCCGGGAAGAGGACAGGCAGGTACTCCTGTTGGCCGAGATCTCAGGAAGCCCTGGACCAAAGCCAGGCCACCTCACGAAAAAGGAGAAAAGGGAAAAAAATCTTCAGTTGGTGGTAAAACTGTCTGCTTGCCCGAGGGAACTTTAGCATTCAAGTTATTAAATAAAGCAGCCCATCTGGCAGCTGGCTATGAGAAGCAATTTGTACCACTGCAAATGGATTAGCAAAATGCAATTCTTTCCACGTTTCAGTTTCAATTATTCCAAGCGGATGCACGACTTTTAAAGTTCAGGAATTGTCTTGAATGTCTCTAGAAATGCAAAAAGTAAACATGTTTCCCATTTGGAGGTTCCAGAGAGTGTTTCCCACGCTCATTCGTGTCCTTGCTGTCTCACCTCACCTTTGTCATGCTGGGTCAACCAGCTGCCTCGTTTGCAAATATTTGAAATGCCAGGGAAGACCCAAGGAGGGGCTGCTGCCATCCTTACCTGCCACTCTCAGGTGGGAATTCCAACAAGAGCCTGGAGCAGGAGTGGCGGGGGTCCCTGCCCCAGAACCTGGCTCTGTGCATTTCCCAGGAGAAGAAGGGTAGTTAATGCACACAGCAGCAACAGCTTTGGAGGGGATTTGCTCCTTACCTGGACTTTGCAATTAAGTGGCACAGCATGATGGGGAATCAAAGCGGCAGCCCTCAGGATGATCACGAACTTGGGGTGCTACTGCCAGTGGGGAAAGGCTGAACCCTGCTCATCACCTAAGGGGCATCGCCTCAAGACGCCCTACCCACATATGAGAGGCCCACTGTGCTGCTGTACACTGGTGCACTTTTGTGCACGCCTCCCTTCTGCTCAGCACGTGCCCAGGTGATCAGCACTGGCCGTCCTTTCACAAGAGGAAGCTGGTGGCAGACAGACAGGCTCCAAAAGTCAAGTCCAGATCCAGAAATTCCATGAATTGTAGCTAAGGAGAAAAAAAATCTCTTTTTCAAATGTGGTGTTGGGGAGTGAGGAAGTTCTGTTTTCCCTGGGAAATCGTGACTCTGCAAATTTCATTCATAGAGGTGTTAGGAAAACAGAAAAGCCAGGCCAAGCACAGAAAAAGGAAGGCAGCAAGAGGTGGAGCCTTTTATTTTTTTTATTTTATTATTTTATTTTTTTAAATTTTATTTTGTCGATATACATTGTGGCTGATTATTGCTCCCCATCACCAAAACCTCCCTCCCTTCTCCCTCCCCCCCTCCCCCCAAAAATGTCCTTTCTGTTTGCTTGTCGTATCAACTTCAAATAATTGTGGTTGTTATATCTTCTTCCCGCCCCCCCCCCCCAGTTTGTGTGTGTGTGTGTGTGAATTTATATATTAATTTTTAGCTCCCACCAATAAGTGAGAACGTGGTATTTCTCTTTCTGTGCCTGACTTGTTTCACTTAATATAATTCTCTCGAGGTCCATCCATGTTGTTGCAAATGGCAGTATTTCATTCGTTTTTATAGCTGAGTAGTATTCCATTGTGTAGATGTACCACATTTTCCGTATCCACTCATCTGATGATGGGCATTTGGGCTGGTTCCAACTCTTGGCTATTGTAAAGAGTGCTGCGATAAACATTGGGAAACAGGTATACCTTCGACTTGATGATTTCCATTCCTCTGGGTATATTCCCAACAGTGGGATAGCTGGGTCGTATGGTAGATCTATCTGCAATTGTTTGAGGAACCTCCATACCATTTTCCATAGAGGCTGCACCATTTTGCAGTCCCACCAACAATTTATGAGAGTTCCTTTTTCTCGTGGAGTCTTTTAGATCACAAAGGCAGGGAGGAGAGGCTGCAGGCACCAGTGGTGGTCATCTATGTGGGGGTTGGGGAATGCCACTTGGGTCTCACCAAGGAAGACACGGGAACCAGGCTTAAAATGAATGATGGTGCAAGACAGGACACGTGCACATGCTACGAACACTGGCTAGTGACATAATAGCTGCAAGAAACACGATCCCCAGATATGAATAACCAAGATCCTCAGACCGCTTTCCTCTCACGCCTTCATTTATTCATTCCTATTTGCATCTGAGATGCCAGTCCTCGACACCAAAGATATCTAAAATGCTAATTTAAACCAGTGATTCAGAAGTGGCACTGAGTGCCAGGGCTTACACAGAACCTGGAGCCTAAATCTCTCCGGGCTCCACCAGGAAACGTATGGCTCCGAGCTTGTTTTTAATTATTGAAAATCCCAGATGCTCCACATGTAAGGAGATTAACACATGCTTCAGGGGACAAGACCCATGAAAATGCAATCTCTTCTCAGTTCATAGTCTCAGTTCCTGATTTAAACAGATTTTGTTCTTCAAACCAGCTGAGAAGTGTCTCTGAAAGTTAGAAATATTGGGCCGAGCCCGTGGCGCACTGGGGAGAGTGCGGCCCTGGGAGCTCGGCGACGCTCCCGCCGCGGGTTCGGATCCTGTATAGGAGTGGCCGGTGCACTCACTGGCTGAGTGCCGGTCACGAAAACAAAAAAAAAAAAAAAAAAGAAATATTAACTAGGTTTTTGTCACCCACTTTAGGTCTGCACCCCAGAATAGAAGTCACTCGTACTCATTTCCTAGCTCCAGGTCAAAGGGCAAAATGGAAGGAGCACTTTGAGGTTATATTTGCATGTTTTAAAAATTCTTACCCTTCTGGAATGAGCACCACACTGGATGGTAAAGGAGCTCCCCACCCTCATCTATGTTGACAGGTACAGTGGCTTTCTCTTCCTGCCTGTGTGCTCATGCAGAGGCATCTTGGGTGGGGTCTGCTATTTGCATTTCAGGGTTAGACAAAGGGCTCATGCTTTGGAAGAATGGTGAGACGTGCCTGACCAATTTTGTTGTCTTATGTCAAAGAGCCCACCAGATGACAAGAAAGAAGAAGCTGGAGTTGCAGGAATGTCATAAGGGTCTTGAATTAAACTGTAATATTCTGTGACGTTAGGGTTATGCAAGTAATGGATATGAGGGAAGAGAGAGAGCTAGAGAAATAGGAGTAAATAATTAAAGTTAGAACAAGGCGAAAGCTCAGGATATTTTATGATATTTTATCAATTTTTATTTTTATATTCCAATCATAGCTGCCAGTTGGATTCATTTTAAGGGTATACTTAACTCCTAACAGAATGGAGCTTGCCATAATTTCTCCCATAATCAGATAATTATAAGTTACTTATACAGGAATAAAAATGATACAGTTAAATGCTGCAGATTAGCCATATAAACTGCCCACAGTCACTGCCTTTCTCCCTTAGGTGTACCATAAGTCTGTGTGTGTGTGTGTTTTCTGTTTGCGCCTACATGTTTCTCTGAGCAGTTTTGTCCCACGAGCCTGCACTTGTGCCAAAACCAGTGAGTGCTTTAAAGAAGTTGATAATTTAGGTGCTCTAGGGATCTTTTAATTTTTTTTCATGGTGCCAGGAAATACAAATATTCCTCAAAACTGAAAAGAAGAATATACGATAAATCTTCTGTTGTCTGATACAGAAAAGGTACTTTGTTGAATCGGATATTGTGTTTAAGCCTTTTCCGCGAGATCCACATGGCATTCCTTGGCCCTACGTGGAAATGACTTTTTATAACTTCTAAGCAATTAAATTACATTTATTCCTAAATTACCAAATAAGTGGAGTCTAATCCATTCTCCTATATATTCTTCCACAGACTTCTTTTTCTAGGTTAAACATCCCAGTCTTCTCATTCTGATCTTTTAAAGCTCTGAAGATGAGCTGAGCTACGCAGAGTATCTTGTGGCAATCACCATCTCTGGTATGAAGCATTTTATTTATCTCAAGCGTCAGACTGCATTCATTTCCCTATTTAATTCAGCACCCCACTGGTGTCACTGAGCTTTCCATTAACAAAACCACCTAGGCTTTTCTGGTAACTATTCTTAACCCAAGTCTTCTCCTTTCTCCTGTATTTTACTCTGTTAAGTGCAATAAACAGGAAGGATGAAATCCATAACAAGAGTTAAGCATAGATCTTAAGAAAGTTAGTAGTTTATGAAATACAGTGAAACCACAAAGGGGGATAAGTATAGATATGAGTAATTAAGTAGCTTATAAAACACAGGTAAAATTGATAAGATGTATAGAATATAGAAAATCAATTAGTAACCAGTAAGTCATGTCAACATTAGATAGAATAAATTCTTAAAATATCATGTAATAAAGAAGGTTGTGACTTATAGTTAGAATGGGATGGATAACAGGTCATGTCACTTCTGGGCTGACGATTGTGTCTCCTGCAGGTTCTGCCACCCATTGGTGATGCGCATTATGATGGTCTCACCACAGCCCCAGTGTTCTGTCCAAGAAACACAGACTAAACCCACGACTTCTTGACTGGCTACTTAGTGAGCTACAGCTTCCAAGGTCTCCTTGCCCCTGCTTCTCTCCCAGTAGAAAATGATGGGCCAGGGGCTCTGGGAAGCTTCCATTTGGGAACCCCTTGTTCAAACTTTTACTCTGGTTCTCGTAACTGCAGTGTCAGTGGGAGACTGATGCGGCAGGAAGAGAGACAGGACACAGGAGCATCAGATTACTTAGGATTCAGGGAGTTCACCACTTGCACCCCTCCTAATGTGAAAACTTCCCCTTCTTTCTCCCCTCACTTCAGCTGTGTGATTTAAGTGGATTTAAATAAACGGTGTGATTGGAACATCTTAATATGGTCTGTGTTCCTTCCTATTGCATGACTCCTGGGATAGTCTACCTGGTAGTGAACTTAGGAGCTACTGCTATATCAACGTAATTTCCTACACAATAAGTTTTTTTAAATTTCTAATTTAACTTTATTCATTGCGGTTTGGATGCTATTAATTCTTTGGTATTTGTGGAAGACTTGTCTTTGTGACCTAATACATGACCATTTTTGTAAATATTCAATATGAACTTGAAAAAAATATATATTCTCCATTTTTTCAGTACAGGGATACATACATACATATATATTCAGTCAATTGTATAAATGGTATTTTTCATATCTTTTTAATGCAATTTTTTCTGTTTGTTCTATCAATTTCTGGTAGACTTGTGCTAAATTTTTTCACTGAGATTGTGAATATGTCAACTTCCTCTTGCAATTTTCTTGGATGGATGGAAAATACAGTGAGTTAATTCTATAGGCTGTCTTTTTTGCACATGTTAAGCTGGATATTTTTCAGATATGTACAGATTTGTGGTTGTTGCATGTTTTCATAGAGAGTTTATTTTATAATTAATGCACCTTCTTTATGCCTAACAGTGCTTACATCTTCGGTTCTTTTCTTCAGATATTACTCCAGTGACATCAGCTTCCTGTGGTCAGTATTGACTGCTGTATCTTTCATTCAACGTTGCTTTCCATCTTCCTGCTGTATTCTTTATGCCTCTTTTCAGCATAATGCAGTTAAAGTTTTAAAAAGCTGTTCCCCTATTTGTTGTCTTTTAGTGAGGGAACACAGTCCTGTGTTCCCTCACTAAACTACATACAATTACCAATATTTAGATATTTTTATCTAAAAAATGGCAATTTCAAATCATTCAAAATAATATTTATTATGACATATTTTGATTTATTACTGCCATCTTATTTTCTGTTTATCATGTTTTTTTTTTCTTTGCTTTATTTTTTCTCCTTTCCTGCCTATTGTTAAATTTATGTTCTTTACTATTATTGTTTTCTTCACCACCACTTTATTTTCATTGGTTAGGAAATTATAAATTATTTTTTGTTCTTTGGTTGCTACTCTCAAATTGCTAATGCACAAACTTTATAATTCTAATTGAATCTAAAGCTTTTTCTATTTCAATAGCTTTAGCCACCCCTTAAGAAGATGAAGATGATTTTCCATTTATTTTGTTTTCTGGTTTTAATTCCATGTTTATCAACATAAAAAAGGTAGTTATCTTTGTTGCTCATTGTTAATTAAATGTATCAATATATTTCATCACCATCTATGCTCAATTTTTTTTCCTGTTTTAGTCCTTCCCTCCCGGTTCACTTTTGTTTTTGCCGAAGTATATTTTTCAGTCAGAATCTATGATGGAGGCAAACACTTTTACTCTGCAAAAAAGGCTGAGAAATGCAGTCTTTCTTCAGGGTATGGTGGACCCCCCTGAAAACTGGGGCCCCAAGAGAGAAGGATTTGGGGACGTAACCGGCAACTGCTGTTACAGCTGCCTCTGTGGACCAATAAACACTTGTTGACTCAGTGAATAAAAAGACAATAAGGCAAAGGTTTATTCTGGAAAGAGAGATCAACAACTTGAAGACTGCTTTCCTGCTCATCCGAACAAATAAAGAATAAAGCATAAAAGAGTTGTGACTTTTTCTGGGGACACCTAGAATACAGGTGTATGCATTTCAGAGCAAGCTGTTTGGGCAGCTAAAGAACATTAGCAGGCATCAGAAAGAGTAGCCACACCTTCCCCCATGTTAAGGACTGAATGTTTGTGTCCCCCCTAAATTCATACATCGAAGCTCAAACCCCGCCATATGGTTGTATTTAGAGATGGAGCCTCTAAGGAAGAAATTAGGGTTAAACGAGGTCATAAGGGTGGGGCCCTGAGTTGATAGGATCAGTGACTTTATAAGAGGCACTAAGATGGAAAGCAGACTAAGATACCTGGCATTGCAGCAGCATGGATGAGAGGCACAGGCTGGCCCCTAGCAAGAGTGTCTTTGACAGGTGGCCATAACCGCAATGCTTCCATGCATGTCAAGAGAAATTTGAAGTTCCACAGAGCCAGTGGGGACAAAGCCAGAGAGATGCTACTGAGGGACTCTTATTTAGATCACATGTTCATTTGACCTAGATGTTGGGCATCCCAGTACCCAACACTCAATGAGATAATGAATACATGTTGGAATAGATAAATAATGATGGGATGAACAGACCCCTCAAGATTCGCAGAAAAGAAATTTCTAACCACATGGTACAGATGAGAAATATGCGCTCAGACAAGCATTTTCCCTGGGACCACAGAGCTGGTGAGCAGTTCATTGGGATTAGACTCTAAATCTCCTTTAACTTTTTCTTCACTGTGATGAGAATGGGAAGAATTATCAGAAAGAGTGGAAAGTGCCTATGAAAGTCACACTGTCCTGAGGCCCAAGACACCTAGTACCTGTGTCTGCTATTCCCTTAATGGGCCAAGTCACCTTGGGTGGGTCATCTGATCTCCATATACCATCTACTCCTGCCTGCAGAGAGCAAAGGGGTTGGACCAGGTGATGGTGAAAGCCCTTTTCAGAACTGACATTATTAGTCTCCCCCAAAACGTAAATTGGTGCATATCCCTGGGATGTGCTTTTAGAAGTGGATTCTGATAGCCAAACCCTCCACAGATGGTCAAGTCCATGCTGAAATGAACAAGGCTTTGATGTAAAGGAGCATGCATTTTCTGTCATTTATGTAAAGTGTATCTTCTTGGCTTGGAAATCAAAGAGTTGCTTGAATTGCCGATTCTACCCCCTCCATCTGGGATCTGACAGGTAGCTGAAATGCTCCCATCATTTAGGAAATTACCTCACCTCTCCGTGTGCTTCATGGAGGCGGGCTGGCTGCTGGTTCTGCATTTATATCAGGTTTGATCCTGTGATATTGTGGGTGGGGGGGGACACCTGGGTTTTGTCCTAAGTGGAGAGAATTGGACAGTGGGGGAACAGATAGAGAAAGACAACTTCAGTGTTCAGTTCTGCACTTCTCTCTGCTCAGTGCTTCATTAGCATAGACAAGCAGGTATTGCTGGGGAGAAGAGGGAGGAAGAGAGTTTTTCTGTTGGACAAAGGCCTTGTGGGAGGACCAGCAGCACAGGGTACAGAAATGTGTGTTACGTAGTATTTGAGTGAGCGCATGCAGGGCAATATATACTCCGAGTGGTAAGGGAGGAATAAGCTGGGCCTAGCTCCTGCGGGGTCTGGACAACACCACTGGGGGTGGGGTTTCTGTATGTTGGAGGCAATCAGAGGCAGGAGAGGTTTTAAGCAGGAGAGTCAGTCGCATGATCAGATTCAGATTCATAAGAGATCACTGTGTCTGCTGTAGCATTTTAGGGCAGCTAGACCAAGGGTCTGGGAATCACTTAAGAGACGGTTGCAGCAATCCCAATGAGAAATGACAGAATTAGGAGGATTGCAGGAGTGAGAAGATGACATTGAGGGTGACTTCAGAGTTCTGGCAATATCGAGCTCAGTTATCACCATAGGGGATTCAAAAAGAGGAGCAACAAGGGAGAAGTTGAGTTGCAGGTGTGGCAGGACAGGCAGATGGCACTTCCTGGCAGAGAGATCTCCATCAGCAAATAGGTGGGAAGCTGGGGAGTGACGGCACTGGGAGCAAATGAGAATGACAGAACAGAAAGCAGATTTCTGTGAGTAAAGACATGGGTTGGAGGTGCAGAGTGGGGACAGCTAGTGAAGACACGGTGGCTTCTAAGGGGAGGAGACACACAGGAACACATGGGGCTGGAGAAGGTTGGTTTTTGTTAATAAAAAGATTAGGGTTGGTTCAAATGTTCATGGCAAATGTTCCAGTGTAGAAGAGCCCCCCTCATGTCACTTCCCTGCTACAACCACAGCACATCACCAAACATACATGTCCTGATATGGCATTTGAGGTTCTCCATAAAACAACCTTTATAGGTAGAATTATGTCCTCCTCAACCCGCTCTCCTACCCCGCAAAAAATAATAAGCCCAAGTACTAACCCAGAACCTGTGAATGTAACCTTATTTGGAAATAGGGTCTTTGCAGATATAATCCAGATAAGGTCAGACTAGATTAGGGTGAGTCCTAAATCCAATGACTGGTGTCCTCTTAAGAGGTAAATTTGGCCACAAAGACACACACAGGGATAAGGCCAGGTGACAACACAGGCAGAAATTGGAGTGATGCATCCACAAGCCAAGGGACACCAACAAGTGTGAGCCACCACCAAAAGATGGAAGAGCTTTGAGAAAGAACGTGGCCCTACTGACACACTGATACCAACATCCAGCCTCCAGAGCTGCAAGAGAAGAGTTTCCATTGTTTTAAGCCAGCTGGTTTGAGTTGATTTGTTACACCAGCCCTAGGACACTGGTATACAGCCCTGCCCACCTCTCATGGACCCTTCCTTTCTCCATCTCTCACTGGGCTGTACGTGTGGCCTTGTAGCCACAGGGGCTGCTCTTCATCCCCAAATGCTCCCTCGGGGTCGGTGCTCTATGCTCCTACTGATTCCTTCTCTCGAAATGTCCTTTCCCCACCTTATTTTCTTGAAATTTTCCCCATTCTCCCAAACCAAATGTAGGTTCAGCTTAAAGTCTCCTTACAGAATCCCACCTCTACACCCACAACATGTGTGGGTACACAGCTGTCACCCTCAGCTCACCATGCTTTGCACAACATTTCTAGTTCCCATGTGTCCTTGGCCACACTGTCAACCTCTGAGGGAAAGAGTAAGCCACTTTTTATCTCTACCTCCCCCACACTATTGAAATGGTATATCTGTTGGGGTCTAGCCACAAAAACAAAATCCCTATCAGATAATTTAGTAGAGGGAAAATAATTTGGAGAATTAAATGGAAAAAAGTTTAGAAGAATTGAAAGAACGCCTGGGAGAAGGTGAGGCAACCCAGAGATTAGCAACACAAGGAGGCCACTGCTACCCCTAGGGCTGGAGGGATAGGGGAGAGGACAGGGCGGGAGCAGGGCCATCAGCACGAGGGAACCACAGAGCACACCCCGCAGGTGCCAGGGGCTCCCCCAACACAGATGGAGTTGAGAAGTGCCTTGGCTTCTTCCTTCCTTCCACTATCCCAGCCCAACCTGACACCAGCTGGCAGGGGCCGGGAGACTTGGCTGTGGGGCCAGCCCCACTGCATCCAGGAGCAGAGCCCGGAGCATCTTGGGAAGGTGTCTGAGGGCAGATACCTGGCCAGCACACACTGTCAGGGCTGGAAACTTCTCAGGCAAGTGAGTGAATAACTAAAAACATTATATCACAACTGCTGGAGGAGCCAGACAGTGAGCGGAATGCTGCCGACTCCAGCAAACAGGACACACTTTGTGATGGAGGACTCATGAGGCCCTGCGGTAGGCTGGATAATGCTCCCACCCCACCACCACCCCAAATGCTCACATCCTAATCTCCGGAACCTGTGAATATGTTACCTTACCTGGTGAAAAACAACTTACAGATGTGGCTAAATTAAGAACCGTGGGATGGGGAGAGTATCCCAGATTATCCGGGGGGCCCAGTGTAATCACAAGGGTCTTTATAAAACAGACACAGGAGGTCAGTAGGAAGCAGAGCTCAGAGGGATGCAGAGCAGGGCCACGAGCCGAGGCATGAGGGCAGCCCCAGGAGCTGGAAAAGGCAAGAGAGCAGAGTCTCCCCCAGGGCCTCCAGGAGGAACCAGTCCTGCCAACGTTTGTTTTAGCCCCATAAGAATTATTTCAGACTTCTGACCTCCAGAACTATGAGAGAAGCAATTTATGCTGTTTTAAGCCACAAAGTTTATGGCAATTTGATACGGCAGCAACAAGAAACTAGTCCAGGCCCTTAACAAGAGTCAGACTCATAAAGAGAGGACAGGGGTTTGTGTGTTGCAGTGAACCAAAGGCTTATGGTCCTCATGAATGTGACAGGGCTAGGGTGAAAGAAAGACAGGAAGGGAAAGAGGGAAAGGTACAAGGCAGAAAGGAAACTTACCCGCTGGTCACTTACACTCCAGAAGAAAAAAAAAAATGGTCGGATAATGTGAGGCTGGACTGGGGATCCTTTGAAGTCCCAGCTAAAGAGTGCGCGTTTTACGTGGTTGGGGAAATACTATTCTCTTGGACTTGGAACTTGCTGGTACCAATCTGGCCATGCCGTAAAGACCCAGCCACCTGCTGGGTGGAAAGAGTCAACACCCAAGATGCTGGCACCTGTGATCTCAATTCTTTGGGCAAAATGATCCCCTT
Source organism: Cynocephalus volans (assembly GCF_027409185.1). Taxonomy (NCBI): domain Eukaryota; kingdom Metazoa; phylum Chordata; class Mammalia; order Dermoptera; family Cynocephalidae; genus Cynocephalus; species Cynocephalus volans. Next base: position 187,516,070 of record NC_084460.1, read on the forward strand.
TTTGCTTTAATATCACAAAGGTTGTTTTTTACTTTATTTAAGAGAAGTTCTCCTCTTGACCAACACTTGCTTTCATTTTCAACTAGAAGACTGAATGCAAATTTGGCTTTTTTTCTTTTTTACTGAAAATGGGTCATTTTAGTCAAAAAACACTAACCTCCTATAAAAACTGTAGGTACACGCTATGTCTTTTGATTCCTTTGGTCTTCATAGCCATTTGTTACTGCTCTGAGCTGGTCCTCTCTGAAGCTGACTATTCATTTTTCCACTGGGAAGCCAGCGTGAAATTCTACTGCACTGGTGTGTTTTGTTTAACTCTTTAAAATTCCTGATGGGAATGCTCCTCAAACTAACCTCATTTTGTCTAAAATTACAGCGACATCCACCTCATCCACATGGTTCTGATAAAGCCATTGTCTCTAATTTATTCTATTTTTTTTAAAAGTGCTTTTGCTTTATTTTGAAAGCACAGGCCTAACCAAATATTCCTCCCAGTGTTCAATTTGGAATCAGTCCGAAAGGAGCCAACCGAAGGATAATTTTCACATCACAACCTTCCAAGTCTCATGCACACACAATGTTGCCCTTGTCAATGCTGACTGGTGCATTGGCGATGGACACCAGCAGGGCTCGTGACTGCACACAGGCCCCAGTTAATTTGCTGAATGTATCGTTATAAATGACTACGACTTGTCTTAATGTCTTTCTCTAACCACTCACTTCAACCTTTCAAAATTTAAAGGATTTTATAACAGGTTCCCAAGGTAATCAATGGCCACAATGTACTAAGTTTTCTATCCTTCTTTTTATTATTCTTGCCCCAGGGAACTGTTTTGTATTAGTCACTTAAAATCTGCTGGCATTGAAATTGGCTAGCAGGTTGTTTAATATGTTAAATCAGCTTGACCTCTTATGATTAAAACTATGATTATGATTGCTTTAGAAAAGTAGATGTGAATTCAGATTTTAACAATGTGCTTTCTGATAAATAGAAAATGACATGAGACCATCTACCAAAACAGAAGAAGAGAACCCCCAAGCACTGAAATATAGAATAGGTGAACAGAAGCAAAGCATTCAGCCCACCAACTCAGCCAAGCGTGGCTTGTGGTAAGAACTCAAGAAATACCTGCTGAAGGAATGGATGAATGGAAATGAGCTAAATTAAAATCATAGTAAAGAAGGAATAATTTATCCATGGGATGAAATTTTAATTAATGTTCTTTGTAATATTTGTTTTTATGGACAGAAAAAATAAAATAAGGACTCTCCTATAAAGTGTGAGTGCATCCCAGCTCTGTCCAACAAGCCACATTACCTCTGCTGCTTTTAACTTGAGCGGACTGTCTGGAAGCTCTCTAAGGTGTGGCTTTCTTCTCTGCCAATAAAGTCACAGCCCACAAGAGCAGGCAAGAGCTCCCCAATCCAGAGTGAACCAGATTTACTGAGAGACGGTCCCAAAAGAGAATCGGAGACCACCAAACGTGAGTGACTTTTAGAGGAAAAGGAGAGGACTGGAGAAAATCTTAGAAAATACAGAAAATCTGTTTTTACATATGAGGAGAAAGTACCAGGTGGAAAGAGAAGCTGAGATACACAGAGATGTGTAACTCAGCATCAGGTTCTTCTTGCATTAGCTGAATCTTTATGATCCAAATTCTCTAGGAATTGGCTACACCTTCTGAGTCCTCTCAATTCTCAATGGCCTGCAGAGAAACTACATGCAAACCCATGCAAGGTTTACTGAACACTGCTCTGCTTGCAGGGAAAGTTGTTTTAGTTCTGCTCCAAAGGTAACTGAATATACCCCACATAACCCCAAGCCCTCTTGTTCTGCCTGAGGGACCATCTCCATGTAGGAATGTCAAGGGATCACCAGTGACTACCAGATAATTACTGAGGTGCAGTTTAAATCTTTAAAGAAGTCTTTTAAAATTGCCACAGGTCGATTCTACTCACAATGCACGTTGTCCACTGATGCTTCTCCAAAACACCCCATCTCTGTCTCTGCATCTCTCTTTTTATCTCACAGACCAAATCGCTCATTGTCCTCGCTCCAAACACGTCAAAACTCTCGCAACACTAGCACAACCTTACCTCTCCTGCTCCCCTTCCTGCCCCTTCCAGATCTAATCTGTTCACTCCTCAGGGGCAACCTTTGTCCTCCCAGCTTTAATCAATCCAGTCCTCCCGGTCCTCTGTAATTCTCACCTTATCCATCATCAAAATTCTGCACGAAAGATCCAGAGATCAGGTGGTCTGTGGTGGAACTGTCCTTAACAAGGCAGAAAGGGCAGAGCTGTGGACATGCGAAGTTGACATCATTTATTCTGTAGCTGGTTTCCAGTGGGAGGCCTGCTGGTCTCTGATGGGATACCCCAGCCTCTGTCCACATATGGTCAGCCCCTGCCCTTCTCCTCCCAGGAGAGCAGAACGTTCAGATTCATCCTCCGGTGGGCCCCTGACTATCAGATTTCAGAGTGGGCAAAGCAAGGAGGGTAGTCTCCAGCCTGAGTCCCCACCACACTCTCCCATGCTACACCTCAGGGACACGCCTGAGTCCCTTATACTCTGAGAAACACAGTGCTGGCTGCTGCCTACTACTTAAAAAGAGGAACTCCCTGTTCACCAAGAAGGTTTCATCGTGCTGCATCCCACCATCTCCACCCACAAGTAGTCACAAACATGTGTGCCCCACCCCCTGCTGGTGGTCATGAAGCCAGCACAGTGGTGTCACTTCTGTCAGACAGGCCACACTGGAAACTTCTGGCTTGTAGGGACTGGGGGCAGGGCCAGCACCCCCAAGACCTTCTTGCTCGGGTGCAACCGTGAGAGGCTGAGGCACCACCCAGCACACCCAGGTGTGCAGGTCAGCGTGGCCCCTGGAAGTGGCACACAGCAGCCTCCTCTTTGCTGTCCTGATCCCCGCACCATGGTGGGTGCTTCTCAGCAGCCTGCTCGTCAGTTATCTATCGCTGCCAAACAAACTGCACAAGCTCAGCAGCTTAAAACAACACGTAATCATCATCTCATGGTTTCTGTGGATCAGGAGTCCGGGCATGGCATAGCTGGGCCCTTGGCTCAGGGTCTCACAAGTGATATCAAAGTGTCAGCAGGGGCTGCAGTCTCCTCTGATGCTCAAGTGCTCACCAATAGGGGTGCTAGATCCAGTTCCTTCACGTTCACAGATTTGCTCACATTCAAGGGGCATATTCATGGGAGGGCAAGAATATGGGGAGCTATATTAGAATTCTGCTCACATTATCACCTGCCTAAGAAGAAGAAATACATTTAAATTCTTGAATTTAAACTGTGAACACAAAGGACTGCACCCCGGTGATTAGGTTACATTATATGAAAAAGATGAAGGGGTTTGCATATGTAATTAAACAACAAATCAGTTGACTTTGAGTTAATCAAAAGGGAGATCACCCAAGGTGAGGCTGACCTAATCAGATGAATCCTTTAAAAGGGACTGGGCCCTTCCTGAAGGGAGAGACTCTGAGTGTTTGTGAGAATGTAGAGAAAAGGGAATTCTTACACACTGTTAGTGAGAATGTAAATTAGTACAGCCATTACAGAAAACGATATGAAGGTTCCTCAAAAAAATTAAAAATAGAACTACCATATGGCCCAGCAATCACACTAGCGGGTATATATCCAAAGGCAATGAAATCAGTACATCAGAGAAATATCTGCACTTCCATGTTTATTGCAGCATTATTCACAACAGTCAATACTTGGAATCAACCTAAATGCCCCAGAAAACAGCAGATGAATGGTTAAGGAAAATGTGATATATCTACAAAATAGAATACTACTCAGCCATAAAAAGAATAAAATCCTGTCATTTGACACAACATGGACAAACCTGGAGGACATAATGTTAACTGAAATAAGCCAAACACAGAAAGACAATACTGCATGATCTCACATATGTGTGGAATCTGAAAAAGAGAAAGAAAGAAAAAGGTTGATATCATAGAACTAGAGAGTAGAACAGTGGTTACCAGAGACTGGGGAGGGGATGGGGAAGGGGAGGATGGAGAGAGGTTCATGAATGTTACAAAATCATACTTAGATAGAAGGAATAAGTTCTGGTGTTATATTGCACAGTATGGTAAGTGTAGTTAACAAATAATATATTGCATATTTCAAAATAGCTAGAAGAGAGGTTCTTGAATGATCTTACCACAAAGTAATGATAAATGCATGAGGTGATGGATATTCTAACTACCCTGATTCGATCATTATATAATATATGCATGTACTGAGACATCAAATCGTACCTCATAAATATTGCAACTATTTAATGTGTCAGTTAAAAAAAATTTTTAAAGAGACAAATTACTGAGAAATAACATTAGTAGGCCACAAACGATCATAATGTCGAAGATTTGTACTCCCCAACAACTACTTTTCACTACTTTGGGGGCAATGTTGCCCCCATTGTAAAGCATGCCCAAATGGGAATTAGGACAATGTAGTGGGTTGAATAATACCCCCCCCCAAAGATACGTACCAGTCCCCACTGGTGTCCTTATGAGAAGAGGAGAGAACACAAACACATGGAGAAGAAAGCCATGTGAAAACAGAGGTAGAAGTTGAAGTGATGAGTCCACGAGCTAAGGAACACCTGGAGCCACCAGAAACTAGGAGAGAGGCAGAAAACCAACCTGTCAGCACCTGGACTTCAGACTTCTGCCTTCTAAACAGAGATAATAAATTACTGTTGTTTTCAACTACCCAGTAAGTGGTAATTACTTACACTACTTGTAGTAAACTAATACAGGCAGGCTTTCCAGTTTGAGGGGAGGTCTCAGGGGTTTGGTAAGTTGGGCTGCAGAGCTTCTTTGTTTCACCTGATCCAGGTGTTTCCAACTCTCCTTGTGGTCCTCAGTCAATCCTGTGCCTCCTCCATCTGAACACCCAAGAAACATTCTTCTTAGTCTGATGGTATCTTCCTGGTAATTGCTATCTCTGCTCCTTCTGCTCCATCCCTGGCCAGGGCACAACCCACCATGAGAACAGCGATTCTGTGGCTCTGAATCGCTGAATAACCAACCCCTCCTGCAGATCCTGCACCCTCCGACTCAGTCCCAACATCACCACCCCCACTTCTGTGATATTCACCTGCACCATGCTTTTGTGAACTTCATAACCTTCTAGTGATGAATATGTCTATCAGTGATTACAAACCTCACTCACTCAGTCCCTGGGAGGCTCTTTCATCTATCCAGAAAAGAGTTGACTCTAATTTCCTAAGAAATTGAGTGTCCATGGAGATGAGGTTAACTACTAACCCCAGATGGCAACTTAGCAAGGAAGTTTCTCAGCCTTCCTCAATTCAGAGAATTCATGTAACACATCACACTTTGGCTCTCCTTCTGATACATCTAATCCTGAACACTGTGTCCTTTGAAGCATTGGCATGCCTAGCTTGGAGCCATAGCATTCATGGCTGTCTGCTAGCTCTGCTGGGTTACTCACAAATGTCCACAGCTCACCTGGGTCAGCCTGTGCTTTTGCTCATCTGTCACCAGTACAGTCATGCTGACACCAGGCTGATGTGAACTTTGAGGGCTGTGGGGCAGGAGCACACTTGAAGTCAGAGTCACAGGTGAGCCCCCAAATGTAACTTACATGAAGTTGCATATTTTGGTCCTCACCTTAGGCCAATGTGACATTCAAGATAGAATGTACGTCCCATGAGAGCAAGGGTCTTTGTGACTGTTCTATGGCTACTGAGCTCCAAGTGCCTAGGACAGCCCCAAGCATAAAGTAGGAATATCAGACATTTATATTAAAAGAATATAAAATATTTGAAAAGAAATGTGTTTGCTAAAATCTCTTTTAAATGGTGGGATGTCTCTTTATTTCTTTTTTGCCTCTCTCTCTCCCTCTCCTTCTCACTCTATGTGCACCCACCCACTGCTCACCCTATACATGGTAGATTCATTCCTAGAGCTGTTGCAACCATTTACCACAAACTTAGTGGCTTAGAACAAGAGTCACTCATTCTATCACAGTTCTGGAGGCTGGAAGTCAGAGCTCTGAGTGCCTGCAGGGGTGGTTCCTGCTGGGGTCTCTGGGGAGGAGCTGCCCCGTGCCCCTCCCTCAGCTCCTGGTTGTGCTTGGTTGGAAGATGCCTCTCCGTCATCTCCGCCTCCTCCTTCACATCGCCTTCCTCCCCCTGTCTGCTTTATCCACTTCTCTCCTCTTATAAGGAAACAACATTCATTAAGGCTTGCCTTAAACTAGGATTACCTCATCTTGAGATCCTTAACATACTATACTTGCAAAGACCCTTTATCCAAAGAAGGTCACATTCACAGGTTCCAGGTGGATATGTATCTGCCACACCTATGGCAGTACAACATCTCTGATTTTTCTCTGCAAACTTCCCCAAATTTCCCCTAACACCACTCACACTAACTCTTTTCTGTTTCTCCTCCTCCTCTTTCCCCATGAATTCTTTGTCTGTCTGATGGAAATTGATCCACAGAATCTGGACACTTGGCGATCGACCCTCTTTCTCAGCAGGCTTAAAAAGAAATCTTAACAGGCAGGGGAAGGGAAAGGCTACGAAAACCCACTTTTCTCTGTCAATGGAATTTTTTCCACATAAACCAATAAATAAACAATTCAGAAAAATATCTTTTCCTATACTGATGACAAAAAATATCCACACTCTAGCCTAATTTACACAGTATCTTCATGGTTATCTGTCACAAAGGCTGGGAACCTCTGATGATTTGAATGTCAGCATCTCAGGTGTTAACCTTTGGGATGGTCTTAGGGCTCTCATTTGAAATCCCTCTTAGATTACTGAAATGCAGTCATGAATGTTCAACTTGATATTGCCTTTGCAAGAATAAATGACAGGCTTTTTCTGTTATTTCAGCTCAAGTGCACTAGAGAATTAACAGGATCAAACATTTGGAGGTTGGTATATGCATACATTTGTATATTTGTATTTATATATGCATATATATATGCACATACTTACACACACACAGTTTGTTACTAGTTTGTTGAAATTCCAATATTTATTTTTGCATTTTTCCTGTATTTGGCTTATATTATATTATATTACATTAATATTCCAATTATTTTTTTCTCCAATTTTTCTTACTCTCAAAGAATTTCTGATTTAGGGTCAAAGCAAGAAAGTTAAACTCTCTTTAAAATATTGCTTATAACAATGGTGTCTGTCTACTTACCACTAATTAAGATACTTCTGTAATTTTTTCTTGTAGTCCTGTTAAATTTCTTGCTTCCTGTAAATTCCCTTGTTAAATTTGTATTGCTACATTCTTTATTATGGAGATATGTTTCCTTGATATTAGGTGCCTCTCAATTTTCTTTTTTCCTATTATGATATACTCTGTATTAATGAATGTCTCAATGGTTACGCATTTCAGATTTCAGCATATCTAGTCAAGGGCCAACCATGAGTAAATCTATTTTATGTCTATCTAATTTGCATATGGGATATTTTATTATTTATCTTCAACCAGTGGTTCTCGAAGTGATATTTTGTGATATTCTTATTGACAATACAAAATGTTCCAGGGTGGAGAACAAATAACAAATGAATTGCAGGGGCTTGTGGTTGTGGTAGTGTCCAAATTCTCTAATCACAAGAGTAAAGGCAATCAAATTACTTTCCTTCCTAATATTTTCCTAAAATCAGAATCCCAGACATCAAGTTTACTTACAACATATGAACATCTGTATTCTCCTTTGACTCATTAATTTATGCACTAAAATGTCACAAAAGAAAATACAAAGTAGCAGATATATAGAATGAAAAAGTCTAGGGATCTAACATGCAACATGAAGACTATAGGTAACAAAGTTGTACTGTATATGGGATTCATGCTAAATGAGAAGATTTTAGCTGCTCTTACCACAAATGAGTATATTCATTTCCTTCAGTATAGTAATCTTTTACTATCTGTCCTATAACTTCATGTTGTATATCTTAAATATACACAATAAAAAATAAAATAAAATAAAACATTCTAAATGGGAAACTCAGTGATAGTAGTTTTATAATTATAACAGCATGTTAGGATGAGGGACAGTGACTGAATGCCTGTGACATTCCTGGAGGCCCAAGAAGCTTTTGAGACCTTTATAGCAGCAGAAACACTTCCGGTTTGGACCAAAAGGGACAGAAAGAGTACGAAATAAAAGGAGGCTTTTGGGCTCCCAAAATTCTACTGGCAGGAAGATATAATGGTTCAGGTGAAAACAGTGCTATCCTTCGTGCAGGAGGAAGGGTGACTCGGGGCAAAGCCAAGAGCCCAGAGGGCAGAGCTCAGAGCCAGAGGACTGTTCCCAGGCCTTGAATCTCAAGAGCTTGCCCAGCAGGATTTCAAGCTGCCATAGATTGGTAACTTCTTTTCACTTCCCATTGTCTGTCACATTGAACAGGAATGTCTGTCGCTGTTACCCTACGCCTGTCCCACCACTGTATGTTGGGGCCAGGTACCTTGTCTCTTCACTGCCGCAGGTCCAAGGATGGGGAATAATTGTGCCCAGGAGCTGTGCTTAATGGATTACTCATCTGTGCCTGATTTAGATGATGAGATTTGGTACTTTTGAACTGATGAGATTTAGATGAGATTTTGGACTTTGGGCTGAAGCTGTGATGGGATGAGACTTTTGAGAATTTCAGGAAGTGTGAGGAATGGGCGTGGATCAGGAGACTAGAGGGCAGAGAGTAGTAGATAGACTGATGGTCCCTATCACTCTAACTGGTATTACATCCATAAATGTTACCTTTCATGGCAAAAGGGCTTTGAAGATGTAAGTAAGGCTAGTAAATAAGATGACCATAAGAGAGAAAGATTATGCTGGATTATCCTAATGGGCCCAATGTTCAAGGGTACTTCAAAAAGTTCATAGAAAAATAGAATTAAAAGATAATATGAATCTTTCCATGAACTTTTTGAAGACCCCTTATATTCACATGAGCCCTTAAAAATAGCAGAAGAGGAAAGTAGAAGAGGGAGTCAGAGAGACTTGAAGCATGACATATTTGATAGGCCATTGCTGGCTTTGAAGATGGAGAGGGTCATGAGGCAAAGAATGTGAAGACCTCTAGAAACTGTGAAGGACCCTTGGCCAACAGCCAGTGAGAAATCAGAAACTTCAGTCCTGCAATCAAATGGAACTAAATACTTCCAACACTTGAGTAAGCCTGGAAGGAAATTGCTTCCCCAGAGCATCCAGAGAAAAGTCCAGACTGGTCAATACCTTGACCATGCCATGCTGGGCTTCTAATCTAAAGAACTGTGAGATAATTTATGCAGTAAGCCATTAAATTTGTGGTAATGTGTTACAGCAGCAATAAAAAACTAACATACCTTCTCAGGCCACTGGGAAGAAAAAGGCCTTTCTTCCATCTGGTCAAGAAAATTCCAGGTTCTCTGGCCATTGCTGATCCTGGGGTTGCAGGTAGAGCAGCTTTTAAAGAAAGACCCATTTGCATAAGTCACACTTTCTTTAACATAGTTATCATGCAGTGCAATATAATTCCACCTCCTTCCTTTAAAATACATGCACTTTCAATGACATTTTAGTTCACTCTAGACATTTCCCCTCTAGCACTCACTGTTGGGTAACAAATTTTACTTGAAATCAGATGAGGCTCCAGATTTTTATTCAAATTCTTTCCCCAAGCAAACTATGAGCCTGAGGCTTTCACCCAGACTGGATTCTAAATAGCTCGGTGGGTGGGAAGTGGGGTGAGGGAAGAAGGAAAGCTGTAGTGAGTGGGGCTGGGGAGACCTACAGCTGTGGTCAAACAGATGGAACAACTGGGTTCAGGGGGACACTAGTGGTTAAAAGCAGGCGCCAGTCCTTGGGCAATCTGCAGACTTACTGCTGTGCAACTTTTATTATTTTCCCTGCAGCCTTGTTATCTGCCCTCTCTAACCCCACCCTGCTCTATTTTTCTTTACAGCACATATTAGTTTCTGTTTCTCCAGAGTGTAAACTCCACAGAGACAGGGATTTATTATGTCTGTTTTATCTACTGGTGCATGTATCCATCCCCTAGAGTAGCGCGCACAGGAGGCCTTCGGTAAAATATTCATTTTTTAAAAAGGTGAAAGATCATATTTGGATTTCAAAAAGATTGAAGGGGGCAATATTGGAGATGAGGAGACCATTTAGGGGTCTAACATTTGAGAAGTGGTAATGATTGGACTGATGTAGTGACACCTGATATGGGAGGAGAAGGGTATCTTTTAGAGACATGTAATAAGTAAGAGTAACAGGTGGGGTGGTAAGCAGTGATCACTGCAAACATTTAGTAACCAGCTCTCACAAATAAAGAAGTGGATGTGCATGTTACCAAGCAGGAGCTCACTGCCCAAAGAGCACAGAAGCCAATACCATGGCCCTGTTTTTTTAGAAAACATAAAAGGCTTTATTTTGCAAGGTCTGCCAGCATGGAGACAAGAGGTGAGGCTCTCACACCTGTCTCCCTGATCCAGGGACTACACATGCAGGCTTTTTAGGGGTGTTTGGTGTCCCTGACTGGCTAACTCCGAGTCATGCCATGTGACGGGGCAACAGTAGTAGATTGGACAGTTCCAGTCAAGCCACACATGTTAATGAGGCAAGACTGATTGGATGGGCAAGAGCTGATTGGCTGGTAGGTCAAGAGTTGATTGGTAAATCCCAAATTCTTGGAGGATTTTCAGGTTCCTAGGGTGCCCAAGGTCATCTGGATGGCAAAGTCCTCTCTCTGCATGCTCAGTTTTAATTTTGAAATAGTTTGGGAAAGGAAAATAAAACCCATTTCAGCTAATTTTAGATGGTTTTGTGTGTGTTTGCATATGTGCGTGTATGTGTGCATGTGTATGATGTATAGTTCTACACAAGAGAACTATAGTTAATAATATTGTATTGCATTTGAAATTTTTGCTGAAAAAGATTTTAGAGACTCTTGGCACTTAAAGGAATAACTGTGAAAAGATGGGTATGTTAATTTACTTGACTATAGTAAGCATTCACTATCTGTGTATACATATATATGCATGTATATACACACACAGTAAAACATGATGCTGTACTCCTTAAATATATTCAGTACAAAAAAATAAAAATATTTTTAAACGCATGAATGTTGTAAAGGAGAAAGTGAAATTGTAGTTCTTGCAAATACTTACTTGGGAAAAAAACGCAATTGCCCAAAAAACAATTATAACAATAAAAAAATGCTTACAGACTCAATGAAAAATATCAATTAAAAATAAAAACGTCCTTGGATACAAAGGCTTAACTTCATAAGGACACCAAGAAAAAAAAAATATCTCGGGGAAACTTTTGGCTACTATACTAAATATTTTTGAAGTTCATATAAAAAAGAAATAAGAAAGAAAAATCAGGAAATTTTTGAAAAGTAACATAATGAGGGCACATATTTCTAGATAAGTTAAAGTAAATAGTAAATCTACATTAATTACAACTACAAGGCATGGACACACAGACAAATACCTACATAAAGTGATAAAAGTCTAAAAATAGATCCAAATGCTCATGGAAATTTATTCTATGTTTATGGTGATATTTCATACAGGGGAAACTTTATAGCCATCAGAAAACAATATTATGAATCTATACTTAAAACCAAAAATCAAAGCAATTTCCAGAAAAGTTTTTTAAAATTTACAAAATATTGAAACTAAAAGTATCATTAAGAAGCATGGATCAATTGTTTTTAATTATCCTGAAGTTTAAAAGACCTTTTTAAGTATGACATGACACCTAAAGACAATAAAAGAGAAAATGGGTAAATGTGATTACATTCATATTTTTAAAATTTGAGTAGCAAAACACCACAATAAAAGTAAAAGACAAATAGAAAGTCTAAAAAAATTTTTTAACACATATCACAAAGAACTAACTATCTGAAAGTAAAAAAAGCACCTATAAAGCTATATAAAAAGCAAAGAATCTCAGTTCTAAGAAAAGAAAATTCAAATGGATCTTAAGTGACATTCTGTGTCACTCTTTATAAGAAAAAGGTGGAAAATGAAACTACTTTGAGATACCACTTTTTATCATCAAATGAAAAAAAAAGTTTGTTGCACACTGAATTTGACAAGATGAGGAGAAATGGGTATATTTATAATTGGCTAGTTCAAGTGTAAGTTAGCAGAGCTTCAATTAGATATTTAAAAGTTACGAATACACCTACATTTTGAACTTAAGAGTTCTACTTCTGGGAATTTATCTTACAGCCTTGGGTGCCAATATATGTATCTTGGAAATTGGGATGAGTTTTACAATCAATGCTTGGCATGTTTTAATTGGTGGCATTTTTTCTCTTTCTTAGTGGCACATAGAATAATACTGTGTCATTATGAAGACATCTTAGATCACATGGTATCAGGTTGTTGAAGATTTTTTATTACAGCAGGATTCAGGAAAGACTTTTATAAGCAAAGCATGTATAGGTGCAACGTGTATAAGTGCTACCATCCATGCAAAAGTACATAATCTATGTTTATAGTGTATATTATATATTTACATTATATCTATATTAATTCATGCATGTAATATATATACCCACACACAAACATAACCATTTGTTTGAACATGTGTGTATAGCTCTGGCCAGACTCTAGTAATCTCGGTTGCCTCTAACGAAGGAAGTTGCGGGAAGGAAAAGAGAAATGGAGGAAAATTTCTCACCCTTTTTTGTATTTTGTAAACACTGTGCCTTGTGAATATACTGCCTAACAATGAATACAATTAAACCCCTCAGAAAATCACCTATGGACACTAAACCCCTGATTTGTATAGGCTTCACAACTATGCTCACTTTTTGATGGAATCTATATAAATTTTAGCTACTGGGCCTGAGAAATAAGAAGGAAAACAAGTTTGTGCCACAAGATTGTTTTTTATTCTGAGTCTAGATATGACAGGAGGTCCTGCATTCAATGACCAAGTTTCCTCTCCATACTCTCTGTAATATATTTAATAACACAAAAACCCCATTAAAAAGTATGATTTGGAGTGACTGTACTAACATTTCTTAGAAGTGAATACAGTTCTAACAAATTTTTTAAAAACCTCAGGAAAAAAGAAAGAAAAGAAACACAGAAATTGCTACAATAGAAAATGCAAACACCATTAGCAATGGTGGGAGTTTAAGGTGTCATCAGGGCCAGGAATGGTCACCCAGCTAATGTCAAACAGTGGCATCAAATGTTTGTGTCAAAATGTCCCACAAATGAAACAGCTTCATTAAACAGTCCTGCTTGCCATGCAGCCCGTGTGCCATGACCGGTGCTGCAGGGAAAGGCTGGGCCTCTCTGCCAAGTTCCTTGAGGCCATCTCTGTATTTTCTTCACCAAGCTTGGTACCTGGCACATGTAAGTGATTAATAAGTGCTTAATGAATGCATGAAGAGGTGGCATGGGATGGGGAAAGCCCTACCATCCTGGGAGCCAGGCACACCCCAGTCTCAGAGCTCAAAGCCTGCAAGTCATAGGGTCTTGAGTAAGTCACCCAATGCCTCCGAAACTTGATCCATTATCTATGAAACGGCCATTGCAACACTTCTTGGTGTGAAAAATTTTTTTGAAATCTATGCAAAGGGGGTAACACAGCTCTAGGAACAAAATTGGAGCATACTAAATTTTTGTAATTATGCTGATTTCTCTAGAGAAGAAATTTAGACTGATGCAGCAGAGCCAGGGTATGAAGGGCCCCTGGGGTTGGTGGAAGTAGCACAATGACTGTGCTATCGAGGCATAGGGTCCTCAGGCAGGGCTCCACCCAGCCATCTCTGCAAACATCCCCAGCCCACTGCATGTGGAGACACTGCGTTAAGCAAGTCAAAAAAAAACCTGTAGTCTTTGAGTTTGTTTAAAACTAGGAGGAAACTTATATATCTTGCCTCATATATCCAGCTGAGGGCTGCTGGAGAAACCATATATCTGCGAGGATTGGTGTGACAACAAACTCTCAGATGCTAATGTCACCTGAACCCTCAAACTGCAGCCATGTGATCCTTCTTTGGGACCCTGGTCAACATCCCCTTTCATCTCCACATCAGTGTCTCAAACCTTTTTCTCCCTCTCATCAGCTTTCCCCAGGTTCTCAGGGACAACTTCACCTTCCATTTCACAGAGAAATCAGAAATGGCTTTATGGAGAAAAAATTCACTAGCATATAATGTACACACTGGAAGTGTACAATTCAATGGTTTTAGTATATTCCCAGAATTGTGTAACCATCACTTCAATCAATTTTAGAACATTTTGATCACCTAAAAAGAAACTGTTATGGAATAGATCTGTGTGTCACTCCAAAATTCATATTGAAGCCCTAATCCCCAATGTGATGGTATTAGGATGTGGGGCCTTTCAGAGGTGATTAGGGTTAGATGAGGTCAGGAGGATGGAGCCCTCATGATGAAATTAGTGCCCTTATGAAAAGAGACACCAGAGAGTTCGCTCTTTCTTGCTCTCTCTCCACCATGTGAGGACATAGCAAGAAGGCAGCCATCTGCAAGCCAGGAAAAGAGCCCTCACCAGAAACTGAATCTGCCAGTACCTTGATCTTAGACTTCCCAGCCTCCAGAACTGTGAGAAGTAAATTTCTGTTGTTTAAGCCACCTAGTCTATGGCATTTTGTTATAGCATCCCAAGGTGATTAAGACAGAAATCCTGTACCCATTAAGTACTCACTTCCCATTTTCCCTTTAACCCCTATCCTCAACCCCAGGCAACTGCTAATCTATTTATGTCTCTATATATTTGCCTATTTTGGACATTGCATATAAATCATACAACATGTGTATTTTTTGTAACTGGTTTCTTCCACTTAGCAGGATTTTTTAAGGTTCATCCAGGTTGCAGCATGTGTCAGTTCTTTATTCTTTTTATTGCCAAGTAATCTTCCATTGTATGGATACACCACAGTTTATTTATCTAGTCATCAATTGATGAATGTTTGGATTTTTCTACTTTTCAGCTATTATGAATGAAGCTGCTATAAACATTCTTTTTTATGTGGATGTATGTTTTTATTTTTCTTGGGTATACACCTAAGAGTGGAATTGCTAGGTCATATGTTAACTGTATATTTAACCACGTGAGTACCTGCCACATTGCTTTCTAAAGCGGCTGCATCATTTTACATTCCCATCAGCAATATATATGTTCCAGTTTCTCCGCATCCTTGCCAACACTAGTTATTGTCTGTCTTTCGGATTCTTACCATCCCAGTTGGGGCAAAGTGTTATCTCATTGTGGTTCTCATTTGCATTACTATCCTTCTGGAACTACTATCACCTACTGATTTAATTTCACCTGTATCAGTCTTTACTAGGTCCTTCCCTTCTCAACCAAGGAAGGTTCTTCTCCTTCTTCTCCTTCCCACTTTAATGAAGCATGATTTACATACAAAAAGCTGCTCATAATTGATGCATATGATTCAATGAGTCTCGAGATATATACACCATCTATGAAACTTTCACCACAATCCAAGCCATAAACCTGTCATCAACTCTAAAAGTTTCCTCCCGCCCTCTCTATTTACTATTGTTTTGTGATAAGAACATTTAACATGAGAGCTTGAACAAGATGTACTATTGAGTCCAAGATACCATCCCTCACACTCCCTTTAGGACCTCCTTTCCATCACCTTTATAGCCTTTCTTATATGTATTGTCTACCATAGAAAGATTCCCTTTCTACTGGTGCTTCCTCTACAAACATATTCAGTGTGGCAGAGATTCCAAGGTAAATGGCTGGGAGAATTCCAGTCCTGCTCTCCCACTTAGGAATGGTGTGCCTTGTTCTTTGTTCTCATTATCTGTACTAATCCTACCCAGCTCATAACACCGTTGTGAGGATGATACAAATTGATACATCAAAAGTCCTCAGAACAGTGCCTGGCATATAGTAAATTCTGAGTGTTTGTTATTATATTATTACTTTTAAAACTGCCTTCATAATTTGAATAAGTATTACATGAAAATGATAGAAAACTTAAGATGAAAATGTTCCACAGTAGGATGTAAGTTTCTCTCCAACCACTGTTTTGTAAGTTTACCCCAGATGTAAGCACTGTTATCAGCTGCTTGAGTATCCCCCAGAAATGGATATTCTGTACACACACAAGAAAATTGTTGGAGTAAAAATTTCTACACATAATAGCCTCCTGCGCACAGTATTTTTCCTCTTTTTTTTTTCATTTACTATTTATTTTGGAGATGTTTCAATGTCACTGCTAAGGATTTACATCATCTTTTTTAACAACTGCCACTAAATGAATTTATCACAATGGATTTAAACATTTCATAAACTAGGTATTTGGGATTTAAGTGGGTTTTTTTTTTTTTCCTATTAGCGTTCCTATTATTTAAAAAAAAATTCTGCAAGGCCTTGTACAGGAATGAATTTGAACATGTGTGAATACACTTGTAGATAAATGACCAGAAGAATTTTCAAGCCAAAGGAGAGCTTCACTTTAATTTTATAATTAAACATTATAGATACATCATATTACTATATTATTAATAAATGTTATTGATATATTGTATTAAACATTGTAAATATATAATCATGATTATACTGAAATATAACTTAATTAAATATAATTAAACTTTATATGAGTATTGCCAAATTTACCTTCAAAAAAATGTAGCAAGTGACAATTCCCATGTTGTGATTTTTGTTATAGTTTCTTTCTACTTTGGTCTTGAAATCACTCTGTCTAGAGTGGCCATAAGCCAAGATAATCACTCTAGGAGAGCCCTGACCAGTTTTCTATATTTTAATTTTTGGGGGGAGTGGGGGAGGTAGTTAGGTTCAGGTGTGTTGGTCAGATGAGATACATGAGTAGGTGAAACCAAAATGCACGAAACAGAAGAAACTTAATATTTACAGATCCCAGAGAGGTTGGGGTGCTGGCAGGTGTGGGAGGATTGGGGGGCCAATGGGAAATCTGAAGGTAGCAGGGAGCTTAACCAGCATGTGAGGACTGAGGACTGAGAACGAGAGAGAGAGAGAGAGAATTACTAGGTTCCTGGGCATTGTCCTTTAGGCTTTCCCAAAGAGGTTGTGGATGGCTAAAGAGAACACTCTGGAAGGTGGATAATTATCTACGTGACTTTGGTGTTGACCATTGTTTTATCATTGTCAGCAGCTGTGGATATGTTGGGTTTTGGGTCAGGGAGATGAAAAACAAGAGGGCTACATCACAAGCAGCCACATGGGAAGGGGAGTTTTTAACTAGGCCAAAGGCGACTGGTACACTAAGACTGGGTTGCAACAACTTCTGTCATGCCTAAAAATAGATGTCAAGGCAGCAACTAATTTAACAAATTTTGACATGCCAGCTGCAATATAAAGGCATGTCTCTTTCCGCATATCTTCCCCATCAAGGTTTGTTATCTTGATCCACACCAATCTGATAAGTGAACAGCAATATTGTGGTATAGCACAAATGTGCAGAAATCTGAATTTGAGTGAGGAACAGCATTTTTCGTCTATAAGCTATTTGTATTTATGTGTGAAGGGATGGCGGAAAATATCTACGTATTATGTACCCTTTGCTCACTTTCTATTTTATCATAAGTATTTTCGCACTGGATTGCTAGCAAAATTAACCCATTGATCATGATAAAAATTGCAAATTTTTTGCCAAGATTGTCATTTTTATTTTGAATTTGTTTGTGCTGACATTTCCCCCCAATTCAGGGCTTGTGGTAATCAAATTTATCAGTCTAGGTTTGTGTAATGCTTACAGAGGAATTACTCATTCCTGTATTTTCTTTTTAATGCTTTTGTTGTTTCTTTTTAATATATTTGTAGTTTTTATAGTTTAAGCTATTAAATTTTTTTACAAATTTTGTTCTTTTCCAAATACTATCTACTTATCTCCACATCCCTTATTTAACAATTAATGTTTTTCTCTTTAATTTAAAATAAGATTTTTACATTCTTATATATGATTGGGTCTATTTATGAACCTCTTTAACTTATCTGTCTTTTCTACCAACATCTCATTGATTTTGTTCTTTCAATTTTATTTATATTTATTTTTGTGGGGTACAGTGTGTTTCACACATGCATATCCTGCACAATCATTCACTTAGGGTAGATAGCATAGTTTTGTCCCCATTAGTTTACCCCTAATCTTCTCCACACACACACACCCCTCTCCACCTCTGGTAACCATTATTCTACTCTCTACTTTTTTAAAAAACACACACAAAGATTAACATCCTTATTGCAAAAATCTCTCTTAAAAATAAATTAGAAATATGTAAGCAGAAATTTGGCGAAGGACATGAGCAGATAAGTCACACACCCCAAAGAAACACACATGGTTAATAAGTACATTTTAGGATCTGGTTGCAGGCAGAGGTGCGGCTGGCCCGGTCCCCCATCTCAGGATCTCGGGCATCGGCAGGTTCCATTGCCCCTTGAATACGCACTGACAGGAGCGGGGCTAGGGCCCAGGCTCATAGCCCTCATCTCTCAGGACTCCCTGGGTGTCCGGCTAGCTCTGTTGCTGGCCTGGCTGTGTGGCCTCATTGATCTAATTATTGTAATTTCATGTAAAAATTCTTTACCAGAAAGCTTGTTTATTCCTCCTTTCACAAAAATTCTTAGATCTCTATTGAGATAATACTAAATGTATAAACTAACAAAGGGAGAATTGACAATTCTGTAAAGATGAGCTTTCTTGTCCAAGCAGTATATGTGTTTTTATTGATTAAGTTTACATGTTTTACTGTTCCATGGTGTTTTAATGTTTCCTTTATCATGATATTTAGCATTTCTTGTTAAGTTTATCCCCTGCTAGGTCACGTTTTTGTTGCTATTACAAATGGGTCTTTTGATTCACCATACCTCCCAATGTTTGCATGTAAGACAGCAATTGGTATCTGTATATCTAATAGCTCAATTCTGATACATTCTGGATTCTCTTATTATAATTGCTGTTCAAGTGTTTCGTCTTGGTTTTCTACTTTTTTCCCTAATAAAAATGTGATATTTTATCCACTTATTTCTTTCTTCTATCTGATTGCATTGACTATTAGCTCCAGATTAAAATAAATACAAGTGCTAATATTCAACATTTTTTGTCTTACTCTTGACTTTATGGGGATGCTTCCAGTGTTTTTCTAAGTATCACAGAATGGCCTTTGGATTGAGATAGACATTTTAAAAATATTTTATCATAAGAATTTTAAAATATGCAATATATATATATGTGTGTGTTTGTGTATATATATATTTGCTGAATGATTTAAAGTAAATTACAGAAATTGTGGAGCTCCAAAAAATAAGTATATTCTTCTACATATACACAAAATCAGTATCACACATGACATAATTAATAATTATTCTACTATAATATCCAGCTCACTTTAAAATGCATCCAGCCATCACACACAAAAAATGGCTTTTATGGTTGGTTTTTTTTCAAACCAGGAAACAATCAGAGATCACAGATTGCATTTAGTTGTTATATGCTGTGCATATTTCATATTGATGAGAAATATGTACTTATTCTTAATAATTTACATGTTGAATTTATCAAACTTTTCAGCATTTGAGAAGAAAGTTATAATTTTTTTTTCTTTCTCTGTTAGTGTGATAAATCACTACTAAAATATTTCCTAATATTGAAACAACTTTGCATTCTGGGAATAAAACTCTTGGTATTAGTTTTTTCAGTGTGTTGCTGGATACTGTTTACTAAATGAGATTTGCCTGTAGTTTCGATTGCAAAGCTATGTCTATTCAATTTTTTAAAAAGTAAGATTTCTTTTTTCTTTTTTTTTTTTTTTTTTTACTGACCAGTAAGGGGATCACAACCCTCGGCACAGGGTGGTCCGCACCACGCTTAGCCAGTGAGAGCACTGGCCATCCCTATATAGGATCCGAACCCGCGGCCTCGGCGCTCCCAGTGTCGCACTCTCGTGAGTGAGCCACAGGGCCGGCCCAATAAGATTTCTTAATGCCCTGAAATAGTTTACATAGTGTTGGAGACAGCTCTGCTCCCAGTATTGTGGTATACCACTCCTGCCCCTCCCCACCTGTGAACACTGGGAAACTATACCTGGCAATACCTGTAAACAGTGGGAAAATATTTTGCGTACTCTCCACTCTATTACCATCATGTTTCACCTTCTTTCTCTTACTTCTTTTCCCTGAGCTCTTGCATGTTTGATTTTTTTTTCTTTTTGCTTTATGTTGGTGATAGTTAAAATTTCATAAGTTTTTTAAAGATATGTTTAGCTCCAATTTTCATGTGTTTCACAAAAACTTTCTTCTGGTGAGTGTTCTTGACCTACCATTTTTTCTCACTTGCTCTTGAAGTCCTTGTAGATAGACCCTAATGTGTTTGTTTTTTATTTGTCTTCTTATGAGGTGAGTTCTTCCTGGGCCACCTATTAGTAAGAGTTGTCCAAGAGAGGAGTCCAGACCATGTTACAGGCTCGAAGAAATTTTCCTTCTTACCTAGGGTTATGAACATGAATTGATTTTAATTTAGTCTTTGCTTCTCCGCAGCCAATAGAGATCAGAAGCAGGAGACTGCTCACAGAAAAGAGATTTTTCCTCTCACCTGTATCCTCTTTCCCCTGTTTCTGCAGTCTCACCCAGTTCTCCCACCATCCCTGGCTCTCCCAGGACCCCTACTAAGCAGGTTCCTGAAGGCACCTACTATCGGGTTTGGAATAAGTCACCTACCCCAGGCCTAGAATGTAGTTATGGAGCTCATCCTGGCAGCTGTGTGCTGAACAAGGGAAAAGAAAGACAGAAATAACATTTGTTGACCCTCCTGTGTGTGCCAGGCACTCTGTGAGGCTCTCTGTGTGTATTGTCACATGGAATTCTCAGAACAATTTCATGAATTAAGTATTTTTGTCCCCCTTTTTCAATGGACCACTTGAAGCAAAGGGTGTTAGTAAATTCCTCAGCCAAGATCACAGAGCCAGTCCGTGCTGATGGGATTCTGATGCCTCCAAAGTTCACGCTCTTGACCTCTGAGGCTATCTCCAGGCCCCCAGCTGGGTTTCTTCACTGCTCCCTGGTCGAAGATGCTGTCATTCTAATGAAGACTCTCTTATCACAGTGACAATCACAAAGAAGTTCCTGTTGCCCGACCTCCACAGGGGGCACGTGCCTCTCCTTGGCCTTTTGCCTCTCCTCCCCACTCACCAGTCCCCAGACTACCTTTGACTCAGTGGCATCGGCCTCTGCATTGGTCCCTTTCTGATGATGCACAGCATGGCACTCATCCCTCTCAGTCACTGGGAGTCTGTCCCCAGACTTGCCAATGGCATCTTTTTCTTTTTCTTTTTTTGTTTCTTGTGACTCGAGCCTTCTGTTCCATGAGCCCCAGCACACCATCTGGCTGGAGTTTGAGACTCAAACAGAAATGAGCTGGGCATTGTGACACCTTTCCTGCCACCTGGCTTCCCATCACTGTGCTCTCCTAGCTGGAGTCCTGATGCTTACTATTGCCAAACTATAGTGGAGATGATTTTATTTGCAAAATCATTTTAATCCAAAAAGGTAAAATGAGTGAACAGTAAACCTATTTCCCCAGTGTTTGTAGGTGTTACCAGTGGGGAAGTTGGTTTTTAGGACTAAGAACAGAAGCCCTAGAACAGGAAAAGTATGCTAGGACCATGATGTCAGGCAAAATGCTTAAGCCTTCAGTTCAGAGGACTCTTTTTAGTTCTCCTGCTCATTAGGCAAGTAATCCTGTGCATATCCTCCTGAGTTAAGCTATTCTCCCATAAAACAGGGCTAAAACATTTGTCCTGCCTACCCATGAGATTGTTGTGATGCTCAAAAGAGAATTGAGATGAGAAAACGTCCTGCAAATTATCACATACTCAATAAATGCTGTTACTGATAGTATCATTGCAACTGATAATAAAAGGATAAATAGGTAGCAAGGGAGAGCATCATGAGTTACATCAAACAATGACTGCCAGGTGAGGGGGGCTTGCTGGTTACTCAGCAGAGCAGGGCAGCTGTGTACGTGGTTTCTGCAGTCACCATCTAGTTTAAATCATGGCAACACCCTCTCCTACCTGTGCTAGCTTCAGTTTCTCTAACTGAAAAATTTGTATTAGTCTATGTACTTAATTGAGGTAAGAATCAAAGGAGATAATACCATGATATTCATCATGAGGTCTGATCAATGAATATCAGCTATTATTGCGGTTATGTTTAATTAAACTGAGTCAATTAATAGAATTAGAATGTCCCTTAGATGTCTCCCTCTGATGTAAGGTGAGGTCTTTAGCCACTGTAAGGAAATTGAAATGTAAATGGTCAGGGTCCCTCAGATGTTCAGAATCTTGCCGAGCATTTGATGTAAATATGCACATGCTCCCAGGTGTTCCTTGGTTATTGTCTAATGTAATTGTGCATGTACACCCAGGTGTTCCTGAGTTATTGGACTTAAGTATAAAGGATGAGTGGCGCTGATCCATAGTGCTCCCCCGCCCCTGGGACAGCCCTGGGGGCGGGGGCGTGAGGGGACCACTACTGCTGCTGGAGGCTTCTGTAAGCTGCTGCTGCTGAGGAAACTGAGGACTGAGCTCATGCTACAATGAACCCGTCAACTCTGCCAATGACTCCCAGGATCTTTTCCCAATTACCTAGCTTGCAACCTATATGTGAGGGGTCTGGTGAAGCAGCCTAGCATGTGAGGGGTCTGTGACCCAGTCTGTACAACAGGTTCAAAGGGTCTGAGCCCTAGCCCAGCAGCCACACAGGTCCAGAAACTTAACCATAAAGGACCCATTCTCACTCATTAAATTGACAGGAGATCAATGTATTATCAGGCTGTGAAATTCTTAAACAGCAGTGGGAACTAAGACTGGTTAACTTACTATGATGCTTAGCAACTCTATTTGGTGGATGCCTCCAGGCACACAGGTTCTTCAGCAGAAAGGAAGAATGATCAGAAGGCTGGGAAAACCTCAGGGCTGAGATGAGAGAAAGGAAGATTCCTTTTTGCTACCTTTGCCTCTCCAGGCATGCTAACGCCTGGGAAACTGGAAGGACAGAGTTCCCAATGCATGAGCCTTTGGCTGGCATGTCCCACAAGACACAGACCAACCTTCACGGTGTAACCTTATCCACCAGCCAGCGCCTCTGTCCTCCGCTGCTTCCCATCTCACACCCAGGTTCTGTTTACTTCATTCAAACGTGTAGCCTCTCACAGCAGCCAGTTTGGGAACATTTTTCAGAAGCCTCCAAGAACAATACAGTTCCTAATCATCTCTGTGTTCACTCCCTTAGCAGAATCTCCTTACTCATCTTGGTTTTAGCAAGAGAAAGAGACCCCTTGATTTTTGACTCTCCTTTGTTATTTCTTTGGTTCTTGCATGCATCTGTAATTTACCCCATTTTTTTTTTCTAAGAACATTTCACAGTATAAATTGTGGCATGAAAAATTGGTGTGTTTCCTCTGGTTCCAGATAAGGAAAGCTGTAAATAATTTAAAGTTCCTGCTGTGCAAAATTACCCAAACAGAAAGTACATTTTTTATGCTTGCCACTGAGGATGGTAAAATAAGAAATTGTGCCAATTTTCGTACAGGTAAAATTTTAGCTTCTTTATAACATGAGCACTTTGACTCTGAAATAAGAAACATAATGAGATTTCTTACAAGGCATGTCAGCATTAATGTGGGACCATAGAAATAATAGCCCACATTTACCTTTCTTACACACAAAAAAAAAGACACAAAATTACCGATTAAAATCTGTGCCTGTAACCCTTAAGCCACATCCCAGAGCTCAAAGATTGTGCCCGCTAATAGTGTTTATCAGTGTAAGCACATCAAACTTATATGAAAAGTAGCACAAAATTCTGAGGTATACATTATTTGAATCTCTATAAGCCACTATATTTTGAAGCATCAGTGTGACCTATTTTCCCTCTTAATTAAAGAGTCATTGTAAAATGGGTTGGGTCTATTTCACCTGGCCCATTGAGCATCATGAGTGCCTCCAGAGATATCCCACAGTCCGTGCAAGGTCTGCAAGATTTTCCTCCTTTATGTCCAATTTAGCACTGAAGCCGGAAAAGCTTCATTCTCATGAATCAGAAGGTCACAGAGCAAGAGGATGAGAGAAGTCGTTTTGCCCAGACTTTTCTCCCTGAGAAACCTGCATTGGGAGCATGTAATGGAAAGAGAGATGGACGCCACTTAATAATGAGGACTGCTCCTCCAGGCACCAGAACAGTGACCCTCGTATCAGGCAAGCAGGTCCAGAGCCCATCCTTCATGACCCAGGAAGGGGTGGACCATCATGCTTTATCAAGACTGGGCACAGTCATTAGCAGACAAGGGTCAAACACACAACAGTAACCATAAAATTGTCTATGAACATCTACTAAGTATAACAAAATATAATGTACAAATGGAGCGTGTTTCTATCCATCCCTCTCACCAGCGTGCTGGCTTCATCCTCAGGTCCAAAGTTTCAGTCTCTTTATTCCCCTAAGTCCAGTCTTTTGCCAGACGTCCGATTGCTCTGCAGTTCTGAGCAAATGTGGAAAGGCCAGAGGTTTGAGTCTTCCCGGGTATGAATGAGTCTGAACGATGGAAGGAAAAGAGAGAGAGAGGAAAGAAGGAGGGGGGGGTAGAAGAAAAAACAGAAATATAGAAAACGCTGCCTCCTGTGAAATGGCATCCACAGGAGACAAAAGAGGAAATCCTCAGCTGTTTTGCCTGCCTTTTCTTGAGGTCCTCAGCCTGCTGCGCATATCCCAGGACCACAGCTGACGTCTCAGCTGCCCTCTTGCTGGGCTAGTCCCACCTTCACGCTCCAGTTCTGACAGTGCTGCTTCAGGGAGACTTTCCCCCAGCCTTGACGCAGGCTGGCTCTTTCCCTATGTGCTCATGACACTTTTTGGGTTGCCACCTTCTTTCAATGTCTTTCTTCTCCATTATATTACAAACTGTGGGGAAAGGGATTCATCTGTCTAATTCACAGATGCATCCCCTGAGCCCCCAGTCGAAGGTCAATCTTCATTGATAGTTGAATAAATGAGCTCAGGGCACCTTACTGAACACCTTTAAGCTCACTTACAAGTAGGTAACACAGGTTTTGTGTTCTCCTGAGACCAACCAGGAGATTGTATCCCTTTCTTAGATTTCTCCTCGGTAGTCCACATACCCAGCTATCACAAATGTGACTTGGTTTCGGCACTTGGGATCTTGAGAGAAGACTGGTGAGCAGTCCAGAGAGGGCTTCCCCATCTCCTCACCCCTAACAACTTCCTCAGCCTTGGATCCCGAGCGCTACAAGTTGAGCCTTGTTGAAATGGAAAGTCTTAAAGCCATCTCACCTAACAGCAAATTGAGGCAGGGACACCACCACTGCCCTTGGAGAAATGGAACCTTTAGTCTTTAAACTTTTCCAGATAATACACTTCACCCTCCAGCCTACAGCAATGGAAGTTTTCTTGTTGAAAATACACCCCAGAGGCAGATACACAGGTTTCCCTTATAGTAGCTTTTCTGCCAGTCATGGACTAGAAGTTCCCAAGAGAGAGGGCTTGAGTTGTCTTAACTCATGTAGTGATAGGACAATCACAAGCTTGATAAATACTGTCTGATGATGACTGTATCTATGTCTTCCTTAGCTTCAGGTCAGATTGGATTCATTTAAAAAATATCTACTTATTACTTCAAAAAAATTTCAGGATGAGTTTCTTATCACACAAGAGAATCTCAGAATAGATGCTTGAGAGCTGATCTTTACGATATACTGCCATTGTCTTGTCACTCTCTGGAGAACAGGGGCTTGGTACCACGACCAGAGTCTGACAGACTGTTTTGTCACCAACCTCCTGAAAGATGGACTTGGAGTGAATGGCCCCTCACACTTGGGATGATCAGCCCGGAGCACGGGATTCAAGCTCAGCTGCTGGGGTCTCATCGATTTCTCCCCAGCCAGTACTTAAACCTCCAAGACAGAGTGTGGGCGATAATTTCATATGTTTCACTGGAAGCTTCATTTCATAAATTACAAACACCTGCTTCCTAGTGTTTGCTGTTTAGTCCCCTCTATTCTAGGTATTTAGTAGCAACTTACAACATTATTTTTTCCTTTGCAAATAACTTAGAGCACATTTATCCTCAAATAGTGCTATTTGAAGGAATTGTAGGATGGCTTTCCCTTCATTTTTATCATTATTGTTAATAATCCCCAAATGCCAAGAGTGCGCTACAGTGGCCCTTGTCTGACCTTGAGGGTAGAGCTGCTGCCCGTGTGGGCTGTGTGGATGCCAATGGCAGAAAGAGTCTAGCACAGACAGATGTCCCTCTTTTCCATATTCAGGACAGGGCTGCCACTATGGGGACACAGAGCTGCCAGTCACTCAGGTGCCATCGACAACTGCCCCAAGACTGTTTCAGGGGAACTGAGACGTATATCCACCCCAGTTAGCCTGAGTCCAATTCCTACCGTGACATAACCCTTTGGGTGGGTTTGTTAACTCCACAGGGTTGAATGGTAGGAGAAACGCCTTAGTCAATAGCTCTCCCTAACTCAGTAGGATTTTTTGATTACACTTGTGGGCAAGTTTTATTGAATATGGCACAGGAATGCTTTCTGCTTTCTAGATAAGCAGCAATGCTGGTTTTCTGTGCGACAGGAGAATCCGCCTCACATGGGGTAGTCACAGAAGGAAAAGCATAGATAGTCAAGATTCTTTAAATCATCCCAAAATCCCCAGGGCCTTTGGAAACTCTGGGTTGTAGAGAAAATAATACTGTTTCTGAAGTTGTTTCTGAATAATGTGTCTGTAAATTTGGGATCCT
This sequence comes from Cynocephalus volans, assembly GCF_027409185.1. NCBI lineage: Eukaryota > Metazoa > Chordata > Mammalia > Dermoptera > Cynocephalidae > Cynocephalus > Cynocephalus volans. The sequence continues at coordinate 187,542,926 of NC_084460.1, forward strand.
GGGCTCACAAAAAGCCTGAGATGTTAATTAACATCTGCATAGAGAGTGAAAAAACTCCAGAGAGCTTCACTTAACTCTGGAGACATATCTTTGCATTTCTAGGGAAACTGAGTCCTGGGTACTTGGAGACATCTCTAGGTCAAAAAAGCTGGACACAGGGCTTACCTGGCCCTGGAGGAGATGGATTTATTTTCCAAAAGGCTAGAATGACAACCCAGTACATCCTTTCTCTCCCACCTCCAAAAACAAAGGTTTTTCTCCCTCCTTTTGAGGGGTGAGAAAGCAGCTGCCTCTTTCTCCTGTAGATGAGGAGAGAAAATCTATTCCTCACCCAGTAGGCAGATGTTGGTGTTTGTGTGTAAGACAACTGGCCTGGCTTTCGTCACATAACCCCAGGAAGAAGAATCAGGATGTGGAAACCATGTGCTCACTGTTTGCTTTTTAAATGAATAAAGATCATCTGTCTCTAATCCAGAATCCAAATGTGCACATTCAGGATGAAACTGTAAAGATGAATTTTAAAAACCCAACAGAAACTCAAAGGGGAAAAAAAATTAGCCTCTATAGTTTCTCTTTAAGCTACATTTGTGGCCAGGCAGGAAGGAGGGTCTGAAGGAAATAAAGCGGTAAATGGAGGGAATTCTCACTTCTTGTATTTTTGTTGCTGCTGCTGTTTTCTTTGCCAAACATATGGCATCGCATTGGAGTCTGTTAAATCAGGGTTTCTCAACCTGAATACTGATGATGATTTGGGCTAGATAATTCTTTGTTGTGGGAGGCTGTCCCACACACAGTAGGAGGTTTAGCAGTAACCCCGACCTCAACCCACCAGATGCCAATACAACCACACACACCCCAAGTTGTAATAGCCAAAGAGGTATCCAGACATTGCCAAATGTTCAGGAGGAGGCAAAATGACCCCTGTTGAGAACCACTGTTTTAAAGCACATGTGACAGCATTATTTCTATGCATTTCACATAGTACTAGTCATGGACTACATTGTGGGAGCTGTTCTTACACACAGGCAAATCAGATTTGGAGAGGTCTTCTCAGACACTCTCATTCCAAAAGCTCCTCCCATAGGTCAACCCCAAGTAAATGGTCACCAAACCTTGTAATCCACAACAATAATGCTTACTGTGCAAGTATGCCAGGGAAAGGCATAACGGATATATAGATCCACTTGAAAAAGGGTGTCAAAGTAGATGGCTGTTGTAGCAGATGCTTTTTTTGTGATCATCACTTGATAGAGAGGAAGGCATCAGATCATAGGAGAGGAAAGGGAGACTAAGGCAATGGAAAAGGAATCAGAAAGCAAAGACCAGTGGTGCTAAGACTAGTTTAACTCAATACAAAATTTTGCAAAGAATAAGCACTACTGAGTACTGAAATACTTGGAAAACAGAATACATAGTATTTGAGAATAGCATTAAAATCAGCCAGTGCTCACACAGGAAATGAGGTCTATTTTTGACTCATTTTGTAGAATATCAGGGAGTGGGCAGACAGTCAGCTCAGATGCAGATAAGCCAAGAAGACCTCTTGATCTCTTGACCTCTAGACAGCAAGCAAGCACAGGAGGGCAGGAAGCCTAGAACATGGGACTAAAATAGGAAAGAAGAGGCTCAGAGAAGAATGGATACAAAAGCACTTTTGCCGAGTGCATGTTTTCCTTGGATTGCCTTGTTGCCTGGACCACGGATTTTGAGATTACTTATCTAAATACTCACCTGAGCTGGATTCTTGAATTTTGCCGGAAGCATCTGGTCTTGACCATTAATATTTCTGCAAAGGTCCTAGCCCAGGATCTGACTCAATAAGAGGATGATGAAATAAATCAATCCATGTCAAAAGGAAACCCAGCATTCATTCAGCTTTGTGTCATATATCTGCCACTGTTTGTGGCTGTGCATGAAGATCCAAAATGTGTTTCAACAAAGGTCATCCCATCATGGCTAGCCACTTAGACATGCCGCTTTAGGCAGCCTACAGGACAGGGAGAGCAGGACACCATTTCCCAAGGCCTTGACGACTCTCAACATGAGGGAGTAAAAATTACCAAGTAGAATATGGTGGTGGGGGTTGGGGGATGGTGTGTTAGTATTCTGTGCTGTACAATGAATTACCACAGCCTTAGTGGCTTAAAATAAATGCCCAATTATTATCACAGTTTCTGAGGTTCAGGAGTCCAAGCACAGCTTAACTAGGTCCTCTGCTTCAGGTCTTACAAGGCTTCAATCCAGGTGTCAGCTGGTCTGTGTTCTCACCTGCAGTCTGGGCTGGAGAGGAATCCACTTCCAAGCTCACACAGGTGATTGGCAGAACTTATATCCTTGCGGTTGCAGGAATGAGATCTGTAGTTCCTTGCTGGCTGTTGGCTGGAGGCTACCCACAGCTCCTAGATGTGCCCACAGTCTCCTGCCATGTGGGCCTCTCCACGGGCAGTCCATAGCATGGTCGACTGCTTCATCAAGGCCCACAGGAGAGCAAGAGTTATTCTGTTTGCAAGCTGGAGTTTCGCATAACACAATGCAATCACAGGAGAGACATTCCACCACATTTTCCTTATTCTGTTGATGAGAAGCAAGTCCCACCCAAACTCAATGGGAGGGGATTACACAAAGGCCAGGAAACAGGGATCACTGGGTGTCACCTTAGGATCTGTCAACCACAGGAGGGAGTAAAATAAAGAATTATAGCAATTATTCCCTGTGTAGCTTCCCTGTGGCTGTTCAGAAGGGATCTGGTTACCATCACTTTGCAACAATTCTGATTATTGCCCACAGGATGGAAAAGCCAAACAGCAAAAAATAAACTAAGGGGCAGTAGTCCCCCTTTCTCACGCAGCAGGTACATTGCAACAGGTTTCTAGGCCAGAGAGCATTAGTTAGCGTCCATCCGATTCACCATTTCAACCTCCTGCCTAAACACGGTGTTTAATTACTAAATGGGAGTGGGAGAGGGAGAAGGAAGTCCAATCATATTAGAAACCCTGGATTGAAACTCTAGAGTGTAAATCTTTAAACATTTCATAGATTGATTGATTGATATCCCCCTTTCCCATCCCTAGGCAGGACCAAATGTCCTTAGCTTGACATTTTTACACAGCCAACATCTTTTTTTAATTTAGGGTCACACACAGAACTTTCTGTTCCTGGACATCTGGTAGGTCCTTCCCCCATCCACTCTGAACAATTTGTTTTGGATTTTCCTTGGAATTATTTTCTGACCTCATTGGAAGCAGGTTTGTTCTGTCTCAATGGTGTACTCTCAGAACCTGTCCTTATCCACTGTTTGACTAAGTACAAAATGTTTCCTTTATCAGGTAAATTAATTAAGAGGTCAGTCACTCAGTGAGCCCAATCATCCCTGGCTGAAGGCTAAAAATAGAGGAAGAAAAAATCCTCTCAGCCAGGGAAGAAAAGTGACTTACATTCTGAATCTCTCCTTAGTAAGGAGGAAGTACCTCAGATTCTCCTCCCACTTAGGAGTGTGAGGTTCTGAGTTAGCTCTTTTTCCTCCTTGAGCACCATTCCCCAGCCCCTATTACCTCTGTTCCTTGGCAGTGCCATAAATGAAGAAATGCACGTCTGGCCTGCAGCCCACTCTGACCCCTGCATTGTTTTCTTCTTATTCTCACAGTATTCGCTGGCAACTTGTCTTCCCTCCTTTTGCATATTACACTTGTGCAGTTCTTTTCTTACTACCTTCCTTTAAAAAAAAAAAATATATCAGGTGTTTCTTCAACTTCAACATCATGGACTCTAAGCCTTGCAAATATGTTAAAAAAATCTCAATCCCTTTGTCTTACGAATAAGGGTAGTGGAAGAAAGGAGTCTAGTGGCTTGTGAGGAGTCACACATGACCTTTACCATACGGAATTCACACAGGAATCCTTTAACTTATTAGACAAGCTTCATGGGAGGCAACAAGGAGACCTGGTCATAGGTAGGAATGCTGGATTGCCAGATATATTGTGACTACATGGTGATTGGTGAGAAGACTGTGTTGCAGCTGGAAGAATCCAGAAGAGGCCACATTCAGGAAATCCCCTCAGAGGCTGATCAGTCTTCCCACCTGATCCTGCACTTGTCATCTTTCTTCTCTTCCTAGAATGCCCTTTTCCTTGCAATACCATCACCGGGCCACTTCACCCACTGACTCTGCTCCCCCTACCTCTAGTCTCCTCGTGACTTTATTTGGTCCCCATTCCACTGCTGCCCCTCGCTCGCTCAACTTGAAACATCACCTTTCAGTCATGCCCCTACCAATCGCAACCTGATCATTTCTGTTCTCTGCATACCACGTAATTATAAGAGCTATCATTTATGGAAGGCCTACCAGGTACCCAACATTGTGCTTGATATTAATCATGTATTGCTAATTTAATTGCCACCAAGGCTTTCTGAAATGAATATTACTTCCACTGTACATGTTAGAAAACTAAAGCTCGCTTACTCACCTGTATGTGTTAAGGCTGGTGCCAGGACTTGAACACAAATCTGACTCCAGAGTCCATGTCTTCTCTCCTGCCCCAGCACAGCAACCAAATTTGCCTTGAATTTTCAAGGACATTATTGATTTCAGATATTCTGTCCCTGAGACCCCTAAGTACACATACACATATGTCAGATTATTTATTCTTGTGCTCTTATCTATGTTTAAAACTAGTGAAGCACAGTTCTTTGGCCTTTCCTTTAGAACACACACACACACACACACACACACACACACACACACACACGTGCATGTGTAAAACACCTCCGTATTTTGGACAGGTGGACATTTCAACTCTAGGGAATCCCCAAAATGAAGAAAGACAGTTTGCAAAGAGTCATACATCTCTTTCTCCTGTCTACCTTGCTCTCCAACCAATCTGAAGTCATGCATACTATTTGTTTCACAGGTTTCCCAAGGACTTGGCCACTCTCATCCTTGCCAGGGATGTTGATAAAGTGAAGAGGTGGTTTCTGGTTTTTCTGCAGCATGCCAACCTGATTGGTATTATATAATGTTGAAATATTTTGAGATTATCTTGAAGTTAACTTTTTTTTCATTTCTGAATTTTTCTCCCCTGTTTACTATTTTCAGCATATTTTTGGTATACCTCTAAGCAGTCCTTTGTGAATATACACTGGATGTTTCCTGTTCTTTGTGTTGTTTCTAAAGAAACTGCAATTTTCTGGGCTCTAATTAAAGTGCCCCACAGGATACTCCAGTTTTCTTTTGCTTCATGTAATATTGCATAAATTTTTATTGTGCTTTCTGCTCCTCTTTATGGATCTGAATTCTCCTCTACTGTGTTCCCTTGAATGCCCATAAGAACCATAGATGTATGTATGCTTATTATACCTTTCAAAGTTTGAAATACAGATATTGGATTCCTGTTCTTCATGACAGTCCAGCAGTAAACATGGGGAGTGATTGCACATACCCAGCTAATGTGATGAACCAATAAATTAGGATTATGCAGGCAAACACCAAAATGAAAGAATTCTAATTTTTCTTATTAGAAAAATTATACCATTTATATATTTAAGGATTGGAGAGCTATGGAAATGGCAAAGACTAGAAGAACCAAAGGCCCAGAGACAGAAGAGTTCCTTCTAGGGAAATGGTAATTGCTAACTCTTTTCTTCTCCTAGCATATTTGCCAGTTCTGGACATGGACTGAAGGGATGCTGACAGTAGGCTTCAGGCATGACTTCTGGGTGAAACGATGGCTCAGAAATTAGCACAGCCCCCAAACAAGCACATCTTCCCAATGATATGTTTCCTGAGCTCTGCAGCAGCGCTGGAAACTAGGGAATGTAGACAGAAATACAGAAAATTTCTGCAGTAAATTCAATGTTTAAGAGACTAAGTCCCAGTAGAGGGAGAAGCTCTGCAACAGAGACTGCCTCCCTTGCAAGTTGTCAGCCATGTCTGAGCCTGTGTGAGGGCAGAGTGAAGCTCAAAAACTGAAGGGCAAAACATTCAAAGCTAAGAAAACAGAGACATCTCAATCAAAAGTCTGGAAAAGTTATGCCTGGTGAGAGGTTCTGGCATAAAAGCAGAGCAAAATCTCCCCCAGACTCCCTAAGGAGACAACATCCCACAGTAAAGAGGGGATCTACAAAAAGCACATGACTGGTCCCACCTTAAGACATTTGCCAGATATTTCAATTATTCAAAGTAAAAGGTTGAGAAGAACAGTTCAAAATTTCTGAAGGGCAGAACATTCCAGGCCAAGAAGATAAAGGAAAAACCTAGAAGCACTATACCCAAGAAACAGGTATGAAACAAATCTTACTAAAATTGCAACCCAGCCCTGACCCAAGATAATCTTAATTGGATTTAGGTGGTCATCATGTATGCCCTGGATAGGAAAATGAACCGTCACTGATAGACAATATTATCTAGAGCACCTATAATTTATTTATATGCAATGCCTGAGATAAAATTTGTTAAAAAATCACTAGAAAAGCAATGGGATTAATAATTCTAAAAATTTAATTTAAAATATAGAGAATTCTGGTTTCAGCTCTGACATGTAAAGAGCTTAGAAGTTATCATCCTACACTTAAAACAAGAAAAAGTTGGAAAAACAGAAAATCAATGACTTTCCTTGAACTCATCAGAGAAATTTATTTCACAGGGCAAACCACCACCGAAAAATCCAGAGAGATGGGCAAATACAGAGACAGCCATAGGCAAGATCTGCTTACCTGGAGTAGAAGCCATTGGAGCCATAAACTGGTGGAAACATCTACAACATGGCAATTTTGATTAATTATTAGAGGCTACAATATAGGCTATCATGAGAAATTCCTGGGGGCCACAGTCTTAGTGGGAACCCCACATATCTGTGGGCTTTACTTCCAAGAACCACACCAGGTTCTCATAGTGAAATCTAGCAAGAGTCTTCTCCACAAGACAGGACTACACTCTAGTGGAAAAGAATTTGCCAGAAACTATATCAGCTGGAGAAAGGGCATTCTTCCCAATCCAGCCCCATCCACCCTTTCTGTCTAGCCAAAGGGGAAAAAAACATAGTCATCAGGGGTCATAGTTTCAAGAAAATAGATTAATAATGCAGAAGCCAAGGAAGACAGTCAGAGCAAGGGGAAAAAGAGAAAACTAAGCTACTGGAGAAACACTTGTGAAGATCATAGCCCAGAGACATAGGTCCCACCAAAACACTGAGATGTAATCATAAGATTACGGAATGCTTCCCCTCCCCCACACCTTACCACTACACTAACAGGACTCCAGGATAAAAAAAACAATGAAATACAGCTGAAAGTGAACAGCAAAATGCAGACTTTATGTAAGGGGGAGACCCTAGGGAAGCCCTTAGTTATCAGGAAAGAAAAGACAATGATACTGAAGGAATATGAATCCTCTGGCACCTACAGCTACTGTCAAACCCAGCTAAACTCCTAATCAGATTAACATAAAACCTAGCACCATAGCCCTATTTAACTCCATTTCTATTACCTGACACATCATGTCCAGCTTTCAACAAGATATAACAAAGCCTACAGAAAGGCAAGTAAAAGCACAGTCTGAAAAGACAAAACAAGCATCAGAACCAGGCTCATGTATGACACAGATATGGGAGTTATCAGATCAGGAATTTAAAATATCTATAATTAGTATGTTAAGGTCTCTAAATGAAAAAGTAGACAGCATGTAAGAACATATGGGTAATATAAGCAGAAAGTTGGAAACTCTAAGAAAGAATAAAAAGAAAATCCTAGAAAGAAAAAATACTATAATAAAAATTAAGAAAGTTTTGATGGGCTCATGAGTGAATGTGATATGACCTGGTAGTAGTCAATAAAACCTTCCCAAACTGAAAAACACAGAGAGAAAAAAAATTAAAAACCCACCAGAAACAGTACATCCAAAACCTGTGAGATGATTTCAAAGATCTAACACATGGGCAACTGGTATATCAGAAGAAGGAATAGAGAACTGTGCAAAAGAACTATTTGAAATAATAATAGTAATTTCCCAAAATTAATGGCAGACATTAAACCACAGGTTCAGGAAGGCCAGAGAACACCAAGCAGTATAAATTACCCCCCTTCCAAAAAGAAAGTAAAGCTTATGTATTAGTCCATTTCTGTTGCTTATAACAAAACACCTGGAACTGGGTAATTTATAAGAAAATGAAATTATTTATTGCTTACAGTTTCAGAGACTGGGAAGTCCACATTCCAGGGAACACACCTGGTGAGATGACTCTACAGCAGTGCGGGATGTGTCACATGGCAAGAATGGAGGAGCAGAGAGAGAGAGACTAACCTTTCATGTGCTCTTCTTTTAAGGCCCTCTGAACCACACCTCTGACCACCACCATTTATCCATTCACCACAGCATGGTCCTACAATAGAATTACCTTTTCAAGTCCCCATATTTCAACAGACACAGTGGGGGTCAAGTTTCCAATATGTAAAACTTAGGAGCAAACTTCAAGCTTCAGTGATTTTGGGGGGGCATTCAATTCACTACAGCCTATCTAGGCATACCAAATTCAAGCTACAGAAAACTTAACACATACACACTCACACAGACAAACACACACACACACACACACACACACACACAAATTTAATGTAGAACAGATCTTAAGCATTTCACAAAAATTACCTCAAAATGGATAGATAATACATTAAATGTATACTGCAAAACTATAAAACTTCTAGGAGAGAAGAGAAAAAATAGTTGCAAGAGTTTGGCTTCGGTGATGAGTTTTTGTGTAAAATAACAAAAACACAATTCATGAAAAAAAAGCATAAATTGCCCTTCATTAAAATTAATATCTTCTCTGTGAAAGACACTGTTAAGAGCATGACAAGGCAAGCAATGCACAGGAGAAATATTCGCAAAACACAAAATATCCAAAGAACTTTTAAAACTTAACAGTAAATAAACGGCAAATTGAAAACTGGGCAAATGATTTTAACTGATATCCCAGCAAAGAATATATGCAGATGGCAAATAAGTGTAAAAGGTGTTCAACATCACGCATGTTTAGAGAAGTGCACACTAAACAATGAGACACTCCTACACACCTATTAGAATGGCCACAATTAAAAAAACTGACAGTAGCAATTGCTGGCTAGTATGTGGATCAACAGGAACCTTCGTTTATTGCTGTAAGGAATGCAAACTCGTGCAGCCACGATAGAAGACAGACTGACAGTTTCTTATGACGCTAAACAGTATCTCTACAAATACTTCAGCAATTGTGCTTTCAGGTATTCACCCTACCCACCTGATCTGAAAACGTACTACCACATAAGAACCCATATGTTAATGTTTATAGCAACTTTTTTCATAGTTGCCAAAAGCTGCAAGCAACTAAGATGTCCTTTAACAGATGAATGGATAAATAAATTGTGATACATCCATACAGTAAAATGTTGTTCATGGATAAAAAGGAATGAACTATCAATCCACTCAAAGATATGAGTGAATCTTAAGTGTGTATTGCTAAGTGGCATGAGACAGTCTGAAAAAGACTATGTACTGTGTGATTCCAATTATATGACTTTTGGGAAAGGCAAATTTAGAGAGACAGTAAGCAGATCAGTGATTTCCAGGGGTTTGGTGGGGGTCAATTGAATAGATGAAGAACAGGATATTTTTTTAAGGCAGTAAGATTATTAGTCTGATACAATAATGGTGGATACATTACTATATGTATTTGTCAAAACCCATTGAACTTTATACCACGAAGAATGAACCTTCATGTATTCAAATTTTAAAAAGTCATCAGACAAATCCCACTGAGGGACATTCTACAAAATCAGTACACTCACAACCATCAAGGGCACTGTCCTGGTTTGAATGTCCCCTCAAGCTCATGTTGTAATTTAATGCCCAATATGGTGGCAGAAGGTGGGGCCTCTAAGAGGTGATTGGATCATGCGAACTGTACCCTCAAGAATGGATTGACCCATTCAAATTTTAAAAATTATTTAGCAGTTCAGACTGTATTAAACTGTATTAAAAATGGATTAAACTGTATCAAACTATTTAAAATGTATAAAACAACCTCACTATAGAGAATGAGAGGGAATATAATTACCTAAGTAACTCTGAAAATGAGTAGAGTCTGTAAGACTAAATGTAAAAGGAATGATACATTGGCACTGTACTCTAGTTGATAAAGTTGTGTCCCATAGGAGTATGGGTTAAAAATTCTTCAAATATTAATCATGTATATTCATCCTGAAATATTAATAAAGTAAGTGTGGAGTGTGGCAGATGGTGGGAACTAGGTGTGTCACTGTTAAAGTGGGAGATTACAGATAAGCAAAAGAAGCTAGAATGACCTATGTGGTCATAGACCAGAGTTAGTCATCAGTGTAACTTCATGTTTAGCTTAATATAGGTACAGATGGTTACACATGAAAATATTTATTGATATGTCTAACACACAGCACATGTAGCCCCAAATCTTGGTTTCTAATAGCATTCTCTAATAAAAAGAAACAGAGCTCCTTGGAGAAATGTTTGATCCTAGGAATGTGATGGAAAACATACCATATGAGCCTACAGCTTCTTTTGTTACCAGAATGTAAGTAAATGCTTAAAACAATGATGGGGGTATGTTAAAGGCACACAGCAGTCACCAGAAGATCTAGTCAAAGCTGGATGGTTAAGGCTAGAATAATCTGAGCAAAATTAAAGTAATATTGGATTATAACATACATATCCATGAGTCCATATGATATAAATAAATGATTGAATAACTAAATAAATGGAGAAAAGACAAATCTCCCATAAGAATAATTCCAAATAATTTATGAACATAGTTTCTATTCAAGGAACTGGGACATAATTCCCCACTTCTTTAGTATAAGCTGTTCATAGGGATTTCCTTCCAAAGTGCATAGTATGTAGAAACCTGTATAATACCACCTCATGATCAAGGTTACCATCACTTGTGGTAAGTCATGTTGATAATATGTACTGTGTATACATGTATGAGAATGGCATGTTACATCTCTAGTCTTCTTCCCCAAAACTAGTACCTCTGGTCTATTATGAAAAAATCATCAGACAAATCCCACTGAGGGACATTCTACAAAATCAGTACACTCACAACCATCAAGGGCACTGTCCTGGTTTGAATGTCCCCTCAAGCTCATGTTGTAATTTAATGCCCAATATGGTGGCAGAAGGTGGGGCCTCTAAGAGGTGATTGGATCATGCGAACTGTACCCTCAAGAATGGATTGACCCATTCATGGAGTAATGCATTAATGGATAAATGGGTTGTCATTGGTGTGGTTCTGATGGCTTTTTAAGGAGAGCAAATGAGAAGGTTAGCTCTCTTGCTTATGCTATTCTTGCCATGTGAAACACTGAATTACCACAGGACTCTGTAGAGAGTATCCATCTGGAAGAAGTTCCTCACCAGGTGCACCTCCTGGACTGAGGACTTCCCAGCTTCCAAAGCTGTAACTATAGACAAAAAAAATTATCTTATTTTTTTTAAATTTTAACTTCTCAATATACATTGTAGTTGATTTTCATGTCCCTTTACCCATTCTTCTTTCCCCCTCCTTTTCTCTCCTCCTCCCCTACATCATATCTGTTCACTTGTCTTAACAAGTTCAAGTAATTGTTGTGATTGTTGTATCATCTTCCCCCCACCACCCTTTACTTGTTTGTATATTTATTTATTTGTTTTTAGTTCCCACAAACAAGTGAGAACGTGGTATTTCTCTTTCTGTGCCTGATGTGTTTCACTTAATATAATTTTCTCCAAGTCCATCCATGTCATTGCGAATGGTAGGATTTCACTCTTTTTTATAGCAGAGTAGTATTCCATTGTGTAGATATACCACAGTTTCCTTATCCACTCATCTGATGATGAACATTTGGGCCAGTTCCAATTCTTGGCTATTGTAAATAGTGCTGCAATAAGCATTGGAGTACAGGTATCCCTTTGGCATGATGATTTCTGTTCCTCTGGGTATATTCCCAGCAGTGGAATAGCTGGGTCATATGGTAGATCTATCTGTAACTGTTGGAGGAAGCTCTATACCATTTTCCATAAAGGCTGCACCATTTTGCAGTCCCACCAATAGTGAATGAGAGTTCCTTTTTCTCTGCAACCTCATCAGCATTTATCATTCTCAGTCTTTTGGATACTAGCCATCCTAACTGGAGTAAGATGGTATCTCAAAGTGGTTTTGATTTGCATTTCCCAAATGCTGAGTGATGTTGAGCATTTTTTCATGTGTCTGTTGGCCATTCATATATCTTCCTTTGAGAAATGCCTATTCAGCTCCTTTGCTCATTTTTTGGTTGGGTTATTTGTTTTTTTGCTGTAAAGTTGTTTGAGTTCCTTGTATATTCTGGATATTAATCCTTTGTGAGATGTATATTTAGCAAATATTTTCTCCTACTCTGTTGGTTGTCTTTTCACTTTGTTAATTGTTTCTTTTGTTGTGCAGAAGCTTTTTAGTTTCATATGATCCCATTTTTCCTGTGCTTTTGGGGTCATAGTCATGAAGTCTCTACCCACTCCTACTTCCTGGAGTGTTTTCCCTATGTTTTCTTTAAGGAGTTTTATTGTTTCGGGATGTATATTTAATTCTTTAATCCCCTTTGAGTTGATTTTGGTATATGGTGAGAGGTACAGGTCTAGTTTCATTCTTCTACATATGAACATCCAGTTTTCTCAGCACCATTTGCTGCAGAGGCAGTCTCTTCCTCAGTGTGTAGACTTAGTGCTTTTGTCAAAGAACAGATGGCTGTAGGTGTATGGGTTGATTTCTGGGTTCTCTATTCTATTCTATTGATCCATGTGTCTGTTTTTATTCCAGTACCATGCTGTTTTGGTTAGTATAGCTTTGTAGTATAGTTTAAAGTCAGGTAGTGTTATGCTACCAACTTTAATTTTTTTTGCTCAGGATTGCTTTGGCTATCCGCGGTCTTTTGTTATTCCATATAAATGTATGGATAGCTTTTTCCATTTCTGAGAAAAATGTCATTGGAATTTTGATGGTGATTACATTGAATCTGTAGATCACTTTGGGTAATATAGACATTTTCACAATGTTAATTCTTCCAATACAAGAGCATGGAGTGTTTTTCCATCTTCTTGTGTCCTCTTTAATTTCTCTCAGTAGTGGTTTGTAGTTCTCATTATAGAGATTTTTTCACATCCTTGGTTAACTTTATTCATAAGTATTTTTTTTTTGTTTTGGTGGCTATTGTAAATGGGCTAGCTTCCTTGATTTCTTTTTCTTCAAGTTCATTGTCAGAGTATAGAAATGATACTGATTTTGGTGCGTTGATTTTGTATCCTGCAACTTTTCTGAAATCATTTATCAACTCTAAGAGTTTTTTTGTAGAGGCTTTAGACTGTTCAATACATAGGATCATATCATCTGCAAACAGGGACACTTTGACTTCATCTTTTCCAACATGAATGCCCTTTATTTTGTTCTCTTCTCTGATTGTTCTGGCTAGTACTTCCAACATTATGTTGAATAGGAGTGGTGAGAAAGTTTCCATCTGGAAGAAGTTTCTCACCAGGTGCACCTCCCAGACTGAGAATTTCCTTGCTTCCAAAACTGTAACTATAGACAAAAAACGTCTTTTTTAAAATTACCAAATCAAATCAAGGCTTATACATAAAGGATACTATATCATGACTATAGGAGTTTTATTCTTGGAATAAAAGAATGGTTTAACATTTGAAAATCAATCAACTTAATATATCACATTAATAGAATAAAGGAGAAAAATTATATGTATATTTCTGTACATGCAGAAAAAAAATTTATAAAATACAATACCCGTTCATGATCTAAAACAAAAAAAATTACAAACTTTCAGCAAACTAGGAAAGAAACTTCCTTAGTCTGATGGAGGTGTTTATAAAACAACAACAAAAACCTTACAGCTAATATATTATTTAATAATAAAACATTAAAATCTTTATCCTAATATTTAGGGAAAAGACAAGAATTCCACTATTATCACTTGTATTCAGCATTGTACTAGGGGTCCTATACAGTGTAATATGGCAAGAAAATGAAGTAAAAGGTTTAAGTGTTAGAAGGAATGAAGAAAAGCTTTTATTATTCACAGATGACATGATGGTACAAAAAAGAAAAATCCAAATGAATCTACAAGAGTAATAATAGCATTAAAAGGTCAATTTAGCAAGTTTTCTAGGAAAATAGTAATTACACAAATATCAAATATTTGTCAATTTACATCATATTACAATCTATCTGTCCTTTCATATATATTAATATTTGCTTTATGTATTTAGGTGCTCTGATGTTGGGTGCATACATATTTGCAAGTGTTATAGCTTCTTGATAAATTCACCTCTTTGCCATTATATAATGACCTTCTTGACTTAAAGTCTATTTTATCCGATATAAGTATAGTTACCTCTGCTCTCTTTTGGTCTCCATTTGCATGGAACATCTTTTCCTACCTCTTCACTTTCCATCTGTATATGTTCTTAAATGTGAAATGAGTCTCTTGTAGGCAGCATATAGTTGGATCTTGTTTTTGTTATCCATTCAGTCACTCTACATCTTTTGATTAACGAATTTGATCTATTTGCATTCAAGGTAATTGCTGATAGATAAGAACTAACTACTGTCATTTTGTTAATTGTTTTTGGTTTCTTTTGGTACTTTTTTATTCTTTTCTTCCTCTCAATATTTTCTTTTGTGATTAGGTGATTTTCTCTAGTGGTATGATTTGATTACTTACTTTTTAATCATTTGTGTATCTACAATAGGTTTTTGCTTTGTGGTCTCCATGAGGCTTATGTAAAACATTGTATAGTTACAAAAGGCTATTTTAACCTGATAACAACTTAACTTGGATCACATAAAAAAAATTCAACACTTTTACTCCACCCACCTCATACATTTTAAGTTTTCTATGTCACAACTTACATATTTTATATTGTGTAGCCCTTAACAAATTATTGTAGTTATTATTATTTTTAACAGTTTTATTTTTTAACCTTCATGCTAAAGATATTAATGCTTTACCCATTACAAATACAGTATTAAAGTATTCTGAATTTGACTGTGTACTTACTTTTACTAGTAAGTTGTATACTTTTGTGTGTTTTTGTGTTACTAAGTAGTGTTCTTTTCTTTCAGCTTGAAGAACTCTCTTTAGCATTTTTTGTAAGACAAGTCTGATGGTGATGAACTTCCTTGGCTTTTATTTGTTTAGAAAAGTCCTTACCTCTGTTTCAGTTCTGAAGGACAGCTTTCCTGAATATAAATATCATTATTTGGCAGTTGTTATCCTTCAGCACTTTGAATATATTATTCCACTCTCTCCTGGCCTATAGGCTTTTGCTGAGAAATTCACTACTAGCTTTATTGGAACTCCCTTGTATATAATTTCCTTCATTTCTCTTACCGCTTTCAGAATTCTCTCTTTATCTTTAATTTTTGAAAGTTTGTAAAACATCTTACTGTAGTCTTTTTTGAATTAGATCTGATTAGAGACTTTTGATCTTCTTGTACCTGGATACTTATATCTTCCCAAGATTCAGAAAGGTTTCTGCTATTAATTTTTAAAGTAATCTTTCTACCCCTTTGTCTTTCTCTTCTCCTTTTTGAACTCCTATAATCAAACATTTGCTTTTTTGATGCTATACCATAAATCCCATAAGCTTTCTTCATTCTCTTTTTTCTTTTTTTTTCCCTCTGACTGTACATTTTCAAGTAACTTGTCCTTCACAGATTCTTTCTTCTGCTTGATCAATTTGGCTGTTGATGTTCCTGGGTCCATAAGTGCTAACTTGGCACTGGGTGGGCCTTGAGCTTGAGTCTACAGGGGCTGCCAAGGGGCTGAGATGAGCCTGGTGCCTCGGTCTACTGAAATGGGACTGTAGCCCACGTCCACAGGGGCTTACCTAGAACTGGGGTGGGCCTGGAGCCTGGGATTATGGGTGCTAGCCTGATTCCTGGAGCCATATTGATTAGCTTGAAGCCTGGGACTATGGGGTCCAGACTGGAACATGGGCCTACTGGGGTGGCCTAGGGGCTAGGTGTGTGGATGCTGGTATGGAGGCTAGATTTGGGATGGCTCTCCTGAGTCCTCAAGCCACAGGGGTTGGATTGGAACCTCCTCCACAGGGTCAGTTCTGGAGCCTGGGAACCTGGGAGCTGACTTAGCACTAAAATCTACTAAAATAAGCATGGACCCTGGAGCATAGTGCCACAAGGTTTGGCCTGGGAAGTGGGGCCACAGGGACCAGCTTGAAACTGTACAGGCCTGGAGCCTGTGTCCACATGTGTCAGACTCATGCCTGAGCCCAGGGATGCTTACCTGTGCCAGGTGGGCCTGCAGCCTGGGACTGCAGGATTCTGCCTGGCCCTGGGGTGCAGGATCAGTCCATTGGTACTAGCTTAAAGTCTGGGGTGATGGGATTCTGCCTGGAGGGTATGTCTCTCCATGCTGTGCTGCCTGGGATTGGGGGAGGAGTGGCTGAGTAATGTAAAACTGTCCTTCCTACCCTCTTCAGTGCATCTTTTCTTATTTCTGTGCTACCTCCAGGTGCTGCAATCTCCCACCTGGTTTCTTTAGCTCTTGTGAAGGTATTTTTGCACTTGTATAGTTGATAAAATTGATGTTTTTATAGAGAGACAAATGCTGGAAACTCCTATTCCACCACTTGCTGATGTTCCACCTGTCTATATATTATCAACAAGTAATTAGAACATAAAAAAGTAAACATTATTTTAAATATTATTATAAAACATCAAATACCTGAGAATAAATTAACAAAATATGTTTAAAAACTCTACACTAAAAACAAGATGCTACAAAAGATTTAAATAAATAAAATATATATCTCTATTGTAATACTTAAGATTGTTAAGGCTTCCCAAATTTTCTACAGCATTGTAGTAGATTGAATTATGTCCCCCCAAAACTCACTGAAGCTTGAATTGTGTTTCCCATGTTTTATGTATTAGAAACTTAGCTACCACTGGGATTGTAAAGAGGGTGGGAAATGCTATTTTGATAATTGGACGGTGTAGCCTTGAAGAGATGAATGGATTGTAGGACCGTGCAGTAGTGAATGGATTAAAAATGATGGTCAGGGACGTGGTAATGAGGGCTTTAAAAGAAGAGATAGGAGAGTCTGTCTTGCTCTCTGCTCTCTCTGCTTCCACTATCTTGCAATGTGAGACCCCTGGGTCACTGTTGCCACCACCAGATGAACTTTGGACTTCCCAGCCTCAGAAACTGTAAGCAATAAATTTTGTTTTTCTTTATAAATCACCCAGTTACAGGTATTTTGTTATAAGCAATAAAAACAGACTAATACAATCAATAAAATTTTAATCAAACTCTCAGCTGATATATTTGGGAAAATTAACACCATTAAGAGCGTGAAAGGGCAAACCCAGACTGGGAGAAAATATTTGCAATGTTTATATCATATCCAGAATATTTAAAGAGATTCTAAAAATCAATACAACAAAGATAACAACCCGTTTCTTAATAAGTAAAAGAATTAAGTGAGCGCTTCTCAAAAGAGAATATCCAAGTGGCTATTAAGCTACTGAAAGGTGCCTAATATCATTGTTCGTCTAGGAAACATAAATAAAAAACACAAAGAGATCCCACATACCCAGCGGAGTGAAATAAATTAGAAGAATTTTTAAATGAATCTCAGCACTTAGCATCTCTGGCAAAACCTAGGAAAGGGGAGGGGCTCCATCAATCTCCACAGTTGCAGGCTAAATTTTAATATTTTGGAATTTAAACAGAAAAATATAAATATTAGAAATTTCCTTAAACTCAAAATTGTGTTTCCTTAAAGTGATGTGGGAGTAACATTTCCTATTTTTTAAAGTAGTGATTTTGGCTCCCCCCTCCCCCCTTTATAGTGCTTACATGGGATAACAGATTTTCAGAACTCAAATCACAGCCTTAAAATATCCTTTATAATACGCACTAGTCTTCCTGAAATCTTTCTCCTCCAATCTTTCCCTTTATGTTTTCCCCCCAAATCAAGTCTATTCTTGGTAAATTAGTTAGATGTTAATCTCTTGGAGTTTAGCAGACTTTAAAGGTTTAAAGTGTCATCTTCCTCCCTCTCTTTCTTCAGGTGACCATTTCAGAATCTCATACCCTTCTAAACTTGATACTAAAATTACCTTCTTTAATTTTTTGCTTTTATTAAGGAGACTTTGTATATTCTATTTGAAATTTATAAAAGATTAGTAGAACACTTTACATATTTCTTTAATAGACAAAGCTGTTTCTCATTTATGTGATCTTTAATTAAATTTATATTTATCAGCATTACTTGGTGGAAATATTTTCCCATGTGTGATTAAAAGATAAACTGAATGATTATCCTTGGTCCTGGATTCTGGAGAAAGATGAAAAGACACCTTGTACATTATTTATTTGGGGAATGGGATGCAGGATAAGTTCTCCTAGGACTCTCTCACTGTACTCTGCCTAGTTTCCCAATATCTATGAGTTGTCCTTTTGAAGCCCCCTGCCCTTGCCTTAGGGACAGGAAAGTACTACCACACACACACACACACACACACACACACACACACACACACACACCCTCTAGAATGAAAAGAAGTTATACCAGTTATACCACTACCTTGACAGCTTCCCCTCAAATATCTTTATTTCCTCCTCTCCCTTTAAAATTTTATATAATGATCATAATATAGGCTGAGAAGGGTGATGTATAAGAATGGCAGGACTTCCGAGGAGACATTCGTTAGTCCAAAAGCAGCATCTCCAGAATTTTTTTATTCTTTTTGCTCAATTTACCGGTAGTGTGGAGTCAAGCTTGAATGGGATCCTACTTTGGAAGGATTGGACAGGGTAAAGGACGGAAGCTCCTTCTCTGCAGATTTGAAGAAAAGCTAAGGGAGGCTGTCATTTAACCAAGGACCAATTGCTGGGTCTGAAGTCACAATAGATTAGTTTGCGTCACTTTCTAGCAACTCAGCTTCTCTGAATCTGTTTTCCTCCTGTGAAATGACACGGTGGAGATTTAAATGAGATGGAGGGTGGAAAAGAGGCATGTAAAATATAAATACATGTAAAGCATTGTCTACCATTTTTATGAGAAAAGACACCAAGAATGCAAGTTTGAAGGAAAGGGTAGCAAATAGGAGTGAAGCCCAAGATCCTGGCGACAACTTGACTCGGAGTGGCAAAGACATGATGAGTAAAGAGCTGTCTTTCCATAATTTTAGCTGTCGAGTAATTTGAAGACCTACTGTGGCTTTAAGCCTTACATGTCCCTTCGGATGCCAGAATTCTCCTGAGAAGGAAGCCAGCAATAGGTCATGAGGGAGCTGTGCAAATAAAGCCAGACTTGCCCTCTATGTCCCAACGTCCCCATGTGCAGTCCTCCAGAAGAGGAAAGCAAAATGTACACAACAGGCAAGAACGGATTTCTCTTAGGCCTTCATAACTCAGTGGGGAAGAAATTAACTTATTCCATCCCAGCTCCGTCAGGGTCTCAAGGGCACCCTCTTCTAGATAAAAACATCTTTCCCTGCTTGTTATAAGCCATACATTAAGGCAACGTCCCCTAAATATTCATGTAGTACATCCGCTAGGGGCAATTTTATGGGAAAAATATGTGTTTGCAAAAGAATTCTAAAAGAATGATTCCAAATTATAGAACATTATACAAAATGCATTTACATCTTCAGAAGATGCAGCTTTTCCAGATATTGTTGAAGAAACTAATTTTATTCTGAAAAGAGCGAGGTTGAAAAAATCCTACAATTTCTGCTTTCCTAGAGAAATGACCAAGGATATGATAATGCTTTGTCTTTTTTGCATTCAGGCCTTTATCAGCATAAAGAAAATAGAGGCTGCCCATGGAAACACACAAATTAAATAGAAACATTTCCTTTTTACTTCATATTGGTGTTATTTTACATAGATGTATCATGGCACAGATTGGAATGGTTGGAGGAAAAAACTCAAAAGGGTTTTTGTTAATGTGGTAAAGCAGCAGATGATATTTTTATCTATTTTTCTAAATTCTGTAAGATATTTTCTTCACAGTTTAAAAAAAAATATGATCACACTTGTTTAGTTCAGAGGATCTGGACTTAGAATGCGTTCAGTTTAGAGTGCTGATCTTCTAGCCTGTCACACTTTCCCCGCATTATTTTGGGAGACGTGGTCCAGGAAGTCTCATGTAGCTGAGAATGTAGCAGTCTAGAGAGCAAGAAAAATACCATCACAAATAGGAAAACATAGGGCTCAGTTTGGAGCAGCTTCCCATGAATATAACTAAATCTAATATTGTTGAGTGAAAACAATACAATGCTAATTTTTTTACAAAATCAAGTCAAAACTCACAAGTGAGCCATAGCCAAATGCAACATTTTAAATGCAGAAACTAAGATCTATTGATAATCTACACTATGTCATGCACATGTTTTATTGTCTTACTAAATATTCACAACAACCCTCTGATTATTGGTAAGGCTCAAAAGAGGGAAACACCTAATACGTAGGAGGAATGGATTCAAATGCAGATTTTAAAAACCACATACGTGTACCTTTTTTTGGTCCTGGGCGTCTCAGGAGGCAGGACAACACATAGCCTCTGCCAGGAGTCCCTCAGGGAGCAGGGCTGCACACAACCCTGCCAAGAGAGTGCAGCAAGGTGAGTTGCTCAAGGCACACCTTGAACTAGGGGCTGCCACCTGGGGAGGTGGTCAGCCAGAAACCAGACACAAAGTTCCAGGGCTTAGCGCATGCACTAAGCAACTTTATTGGGTACAGGCATGTCTTACATATGTTTTAGCCAGCTGTATAAAACCCTCCCACACCTCCCCATCTCCTTGGTAACTCAATAGGAAGTCTGTGGTTTGTGATTAAGCTTACTGAATTTTTGCTGACCCAGACTTTTTGCATTTCTGCTGACAGTCTAAATCCTGGAGAGCAAGAGTGCCTCCATCTTTAACAGGTGTTCTCCTACAATTTCCTCCACATACCATGATACTGTATTTTGCTATTTAATGAATGCTAAGAAATTCTTTCTGTAACTTTTTTTGTGTAAGAGATAGGATAGTTGTGTACTGAGATGAGGATTCCATGAGTTATGAAGGAAAAATGCTTGACCCAATGGGTTTTACATTCTGGGAGTGCATTCTAGTAGAGAAGGCACATTTTGACACAAACACACACACACACACACACACACACATTTGGGGGGGTATGTTTATGTGTAGATATATATATATACCATGGTTAGGAGGTGTGAGTGTGCTGAAGAAAAATAAAGGTATATAGGGAGCTGGAAAGTGACTCTGCATAGGTGACATTTGAGCAGAACCTCAGTGAAGTTAGGCAAATAAATACCTGGGAGCCCTGGGGAATTGTAAGCAATTCCCACCCAGGGAAGCAGACTCTCATGCTGAGACATACTGGGTGTGAGGAGACAGAGGGAGCCACTGTGGCTGGCTCAGGGTGTGTGTGGGATGAGGTCGAATAGGCCATGAGGGGATGCAGAGGTCCAGAGAAGGAGCTTGCACTTCTATCTCAGCACATTTGGGTTTTAGAGGGTTTCTATCTACTTACATTAAAAAGCAAAAAAACCCCACCCCAGATACATTATGGAGAATTGATCTGGGGGTGGTGAGAGGGGAAGCATGGGAACCTGTCAGGGGGTGCAGGCCCCCATCCCAGGGAGAGGTAACAGGAGAATGAGTAAGGATAATAGCACTGGAAGTGGGGACAAATGGACATTTTCTGCATGATTTTTTAATTAAAATTTTTCATTTCTTTTTATTGAAACATAATTGATTGTGCAAATTTGTGGTGTACAGCATTGAATATCAGTACCTGTGTTCAATAAGTGATGCTTAAGTCAGGATAATTAGTATATTCAACATTACACAATGTGATCATATTTTGTGGCCCTTTACCAAACTCTCATTAATCACACTCCCCCTCCCCCTTTCCCACCTTTGGTGGCCTCAGTTCTGTTGTCTCCTTCTCAAAGTTCAATGAATTATTGTGATTGCTATATCTTTCTTTCTTTCTTTTATTTATTTTTTTCAGTTACTACTTATGAATGAGTACATGCAGTATTTTTCTTTCTGTGCCTGGTTATTTCACTTAACATAATTTTCTCTAAGTTAATCCATGTTGCTGCAAATGGCAGAATTGCATTCTTTTTTATGCCAGAGTAGTATTCCTTTGTGTGTATATACCATATTTTCCTTATCCAGTCATCCTTCAATGGACATTTAGGTTGGTTACAACTCTTGGCTATCGTAAATAGAGCTGTGATAAACATGGGTGTGCAGGTATCCCTTTGACATGATGATTTCCATTCCTTTGGGAATCCAGCAGTGGGATTGCTGGATCATATGGCAGTTCTATTTGTAGTTGTTTGAGGTACCTCCATCCTGTTTTCCATAATGTCTGTACTAATTTACAATCCCACCAACAATGTATAAGAGTTCCCCTTTCTCCACATCCTTGCCAGCATTTGTCATTTTCTGTTGTTTTGGCCTGAGATGATATCTCCATGTAGTTTTTATTTGCATTTCTTTGATGCTTACTGATGTTGAGCACTTGTTCATGTGTCTGTTGGCCATTTGTTCATCTTCCTTTCAGAAATGTCTATTCAGCTCCTTTGCCAATTTTTAAATTGGGTAACTTAGTTTTTTTGCTTGTTTGTTTTTCAAATTTGTATGTATCTGTGGGATACAGCATACTGTTAAGTTGTTTGTGTTCTTTGTATATTCTGAATATTAATCAGTGTCAAATGCATAGTTTGCAAGTATTTGCTCTCATTCTGTAGTTTGTCTTTTCACTCTGTTGTTTCTTTTACTGTCCAGAAGTTTTTTAGTTTTATATAATCCCATTTGTTTATTTTTTTCTTTTGTTGCCTATGCTTTGGGGGTCTTATTTGTAAAGTCTTTGCCCAGTCCTACTTCCTGAAGTATTTTTATGTTTTCTTTGAGGAGTTTTACAGTTTCAGGTCTTATATTTAAGTCTTTAATCCATCTTGAGTTTATTTTGGTATATGAGAGAGGTATGGTTCTAGTTTCATTCTTCTACATAAGGATGTCCAGTTTCACAGCACCATTTATTGAAGAGGCAGTCTTTTCCCCAATGTACGTTCTTGTTGCCTCTGTCTCAGATCAGTTGACTTAAGTATGTGGGTTGATTTCTGTGTTCTCTATTTTATTCCATTGGTCCAAGTGTCTATTTTTGTGCCAGCATCATACTGTTTTGGTTTACTATAGTTTTGTAGAATAATTTGAAGTCAGGTAGTGTTATACCTCTGATTTTATTTTATTTTATTTTGCTCAGGATTGCTTTGGCTATTTGGGGTCTTTTGTTGTTCCATGTGAATGTTAGGATTGCGTTTTCTATTTCTGTGAAGAAGGCCATTGGTTTTTGCTGTTGTTGGGGTTTTTTGGTGTCTGTCTGGAATGGGGATCCATACTCATGACTTTGGGGATAAAAGGCTGTGATCTAACCAACTGTCATTGGTATTTTGGTGGGGATTGCAGTGAATCTGTAGATAATTTTGGGTAGTATGGCCATTTTCACAATGTTAATTTTTCCAGTCCAAGAGCATGGTAGGTATTTCCATTTTTCTGTATACTCTTTAATTTCTTTCAGCAGTGATTTGTAGTGCTCTTTGTAGAGATCTTTTACCTCCTTGGTTAAATTGATTCCTAGGTATTTTATTAATTTATTTTTTGGTGACTATTTAAATGTGCTTGCTTTCTTGATTTCTTTTTCTGCTAGTTTATTATTGGAGTATACAAATGCTACTGATCTGGGGTGTTGATTTTGTATTCTCAACTTTACTGAAGTCATTCATCAGCTCTAAGAGTTTTTCTGTAGAGTCTTGTTTTAGTCTGTTTTGTGTTGCTATAACAGAAATACCTGAGACTGGGTAATTTATAAAGAAAAGAGGTTTATTTTGGCTTACAATTCCGGGACAGCTGCATCTCGCATGGGCCTCAGGCTGCTTCTATTCATGGTGGAAAGTAGCAGGCAGCCGGTGGGTACAAGCAGATCACATGGCAAGAAGAAGCAAGAGAGAGGAAGCAAGAGAGAGAGAGAGAAGGTGCCAGGGTCTTTTTAAGCAATGAACTCTCGTGAGAACTAATAGAGTGAGAACTCACTCATTACGTCCCCCACCCAGGGAGAGCACTAATCCATTCATGAAGGATCCGCCCCCATGACTCAATCAGTTTCCAACACTGCCACATTGGGGATCAGATTTCCACATGAGTTTTGGAGGGGACAACACATCCAAACTCCATCAAGTCTTTAAGTTTTTCTGTATATAGGATCATGTCATCCACAACAGGGACCGTTTGACTTGTCTTTTCCAGTCTGAATTCCCTTTCTTTCTTTCTTTCTTTCTCTTGCTTGATTGCTCTGACTCATACTTCCAATATCATGTTAAATAGGAGTGGTGAAACTGGACACCCATGTCTTGTTCCTGTTCTTAAGGGAATAGGTTTCAGGATGATATTAGCAGTGGGTTTGTCACATATGGCTTTTATTGTGCTAAGATATTTTCCTTCTGTACCTAATTGGCTGAGAGTTTTTATCATGAAGTGATATTGAATTTTGTCAAATGCTTTTTCTGCATCTATTGAGGTAGTCATATGATTTTGGTCCTTGATTTTGTTGATGTAATATATCACATTTATTGACTTGCATATGTTGAAACATCTTTGCATCCCTGGTATGAATCCCACTTGATCATATGTATAATTTTTTTGATGTGTTGCTGTATTCTGATTGGTAATGTTTCACTGAGGATTTTTGTGTCTATGTTCATTAAAGATATTGGCCTGTTTTCTTTTTTTGTTGTATCTTTGTCTGGTTGGTATCAGGGTAATGCTGGCCTCATAGGATGACTTTGGGGAAATGGCCTCTGTTTCAATATTTTGGAATACTTTGAAGAGAATTTCTATTAATTCCTCCTTACATGTCTGGTAGAATTCAGCAGCAAAGCCATCCAGTCCTGGATTTTTCTTTATTGGGAGACTACTGATTACTGCCTCAATCTGTTGCTTATTTTTGGTCTGTTCAAGTTTTCTATTTCTTCTTGGTTCAGTCTTGGTATTTTATATGTGTCCAGAAATTTATCCATTTTCTCCAGGTTTTCATGTTTGTTGGTGTATAATTATTTATAATAGTCTCTAATGATTTTTTGTATTTCTGTGGTATTGGTTGTAATGTCTCCTTTTTCATTTCTGATTTTTGTTATTTGGGTCTTCTCTCTTCTTTTTTTAGTTAGCCTAGTAAGAGTATGTCTGTTTTGTTTATCTTCTCAAAAAAAACCCCAGCTTTTTGTTTTGCTGATCTTTTGTGTCATTTTGAAGGTCTCTGTTTCATTTAGTTCTGCTCTGATCTTAATTATTTCTTTCTGTCTTCTAATTTTGGATTGGATTGTTCTTGTTTTTCTAGTTCTTTGAGGTATAGCATTAGGTTGTTTATTCAAGACATTTCTATTCTTTTTATATGTTTATTGCAACAAAATTACCACTTAGTACTGCTTTTGCAATATCCCAAAAGTTTTGGTAAGATGTGTCTTTATTTTCATTAGTTTCAAGAAATGTTTTGGTTTCCTATTTAATTTCTTCTCAGACACATAGGTTGCTCAAGAGCCTCTTGTGTAACATCCATGTATTTGAACAGTTTCCTGAGTTTTGCTAGTTATTGATTTCTAGTTTTAATCTGTAGTGGTCTGAGAAGATACATGAAATTATTTCAATTTTTTTAAAATGGGCTGAGACTTGATTTGTGACCTAACATTTTGTCTATACTGGGGAATGTTCCATGTGCTGATGAGAAGAATGTATATTCTGTAGTTGTTGGATGGAATCTTCAGTTCATATCTGCCAAGTCCAATTGCTCTAGGCATTTTCTCTATTGATTTGTTCCCTAGATGATCTCTCCAATGTTTAGAGAAGCATGTTCAGTTCCCTCACTATTACTATATATGTGGATCTATTTCTTTAAGTCTAATATTGTTTGCTTAAATATCTGGGTACTCTGGTGTTAGATGCATACAATTTATGATTGTTATGTCTTTTTGCTGAATAGATCCCTTTATCATTATATAGTGGCCATCTTTGTCTATTTTTATGTGTTTAGTTTAAAGTCTGTTTTATCTAATATAAGAATAGCTACTATGGCTAATATTTGGCTAACATTTCCATCGTATATCTTTTCCATCCTTTCACTTTTAGTCTGTGTGTGTCTTTACAGGTGAGCTGAGTCTTTTGAAGACAGCATATAGTTGGGTCTAGCTTTTTAATGCAATCAATCAGTCTTTTGAATGGAGATCTTAAACTATTTACATTTAGGGTTGTAATTGACAGGTGCTATTTTATTCCTGGCATATTGTTACTTTTTGTTTTGATGTTTTAATGTCTTTTGTTCCTTTCTTCCCATTTTATTTTTCATCTTCATTGTTTGTTGGTTTTTTGAGATGGTATGATTTAGTTTCTTTCTCTTTCTCCTATGCATTTTTGTTTTAACAGTGGGTTTTGCAATTCCTTGAACTTTTTAAGACAAGTAAACAGACATGATGTGGGGGGAGAGGAGAAGAGGAATGGGTAAAGGGTCATGAAAATCAACTACAATGTATATTGAGAGGTTAAAATTTTTTTAAAAGGCTTAATGTTTTTAAAAAGTGGGTTTTGTTCTTTCTTGTATATTTGTGATATGATTATCATTTTTTGGATTCCAAGTGTAGGACTCCCTTGAGGATTTTTTGCAGCACTGGTCATGTCTGGGAAATACACTATTTCTACCTCATTTCTGTAGGATAGTCTTGCTGGGTATAGTATTTCCAGCTGGCAGTTTTTTTCTTTTAGTATTTTGAATATATCATCCCATTTTCTCCTGGCCTGTAGAGCTTCTTTTGAGAGATCTGTTGTTAGTCTGATAGGGACTCCCTTATAGGTTTCTTGATGCTTTTCTCTTGCTGATTTTAAGATTCTCTTTTTGTTTTTGAGCTTTGCAAGTTTGACTATAATGTGTCTTAGAGAGGATCTTTTTGGATTGAATCTGTTTGGGGATCTTTGAGCCCCCCAGAACTGAAGGTCCAAGTCTCTCCCTATATCTGGGAAGTTTTTCACAGTACTATTTAACTGAACAAATTATCAATGCTTTTTCCTTTCTCCTCTCCTTCTGGAACATCCATGATTCAGATGTTTGTATGTTTAAGGTTGTCTGCTACCTCTCTTAGATTTTCATCAATTTTTTTAGTCTTTTTTTTTTTTTTTTTTTTTTTGTCCAACCGAGTTATTTCAAAAAGACCATGTTAGAGATCAAAAATTCTTTCTTCTGCTTGTTCTAATCTGCTGATTAAGCTCTTCTTGTGGTTTTTTTTATTTTATTTAATGAATCCTTCAGTTCCAACAGTTCTGCTACATTCTTTTTTAAGGTACTAATATCTTTGTTAATTTTCTCCTTCATATTCTGGATTCTTTTTCTCATTTCACTGCATTGTCTAACTGAGTATTCTAATATTTCATTGAGTTTCCTTAAGATTGTTGCTCAGAATTCCATTTCAGTCATTTCAAGGCTTTCTTGCTTGATGGGGTCAGGTACTTGAGAATTACTGTATCCCTTTGGTGGTGTCATACTTTTTTGTTTTTTCATGTTTCTAGTATCTCTATATTGATGCCTGATTATCTGGTACAGCAGTTGCTTCTTTTATTAGTCTGAAGCATTACCCACACTTTATGAGTAGAGTTATACTCCACCTCCTTGTGGGTGTGGTATCCACATGATTTATTTGGAATTTCTCTCTAAGAATTCCAAATAAATTGGAGATTTCACTAAAACCCCCAGTTATGTATTTATTTTCTCCTATATTTACTTCAGTATGGACTGACAATTGTTCCAGCTTTGGCTATTGGGAACTCTTTCAGTTGATGTTTATGTCTCTTGGACATAGCCCACCTGCATATGTATCTGTGAGTCTGTGAGTTCCTTACTTTCTAACACTACAAGATGCTCCAGGATCCTCTATTTCCTGTCCTAGTCATAGAAGTATTCATTTTTCCAAACATCCCTCATTCTTTTTATTGGAGAATGGTATTAGAAACCAATATATGGGTACTCAGTATGCTTGCTGTTACAAGCATTTTATTGCTTTCTGGCCCACTCACCTGACAGAGCAAGGAAATATCAGTGTGCACACTAATCCATGCTCATATATGTATCTATAACTATTTCTATATGTACCCATCTATATCTATATCAAGTTAACATGAGTTTATACTAATGGCTCAAACTCTAATCCATGACCACATGGATCATTCTAGCCTCCTCCCCTTGCTTATCTGTAATCTCCAACTTCAACAGTAAGACACATGTCTCCCACCATCTGCCATGCACTTACCTAATTTTCAGTTCTGGGCTGTCAGGTTAGCTCAGTTGGATAGAGCATGGTGCTGATAACACCAAGGTACAGGGTTCAATCCCTGTACCAGCCAGCTGCCAAAAAAAAAAAAATTCAGTTCCGGTATACATGCAGTGTACGTGTATAATTGGCAGAATTGTTTAACCATATCCCAGTGGGAAAAACTTTATCAAGTAGAATACAGTGCTTATGTATAGTTTTTTTCACCTTTAGTTTTACAATTTCCAATCATTTCCAAAGTACTTAGACCAGTAATATTTTCCTGTACTCCCTTCATTGAAGATATTTTATGTATTTGTAATACAGTTAGATTCTTTTTTTACATTCTTCATTCTGTCTTGAGATCTCCCAAACTTCTAAATGATTTTTTTTAAAACTTGCAAACATTAATGTTCAGTCTTTATGCTATAAAGTTCCATGGGTTTTGACCAATGGATAGTGTTAGGTACCCCACACTATGGTACCATACAGAGTAACTTCACCACCGTAAAAAATGTCCTGTGCTTCATCTCTTCAACCCTTCTCTCATCCTCTGAACCACTGGTAACCACTGATCATTTTACTGTTTTTACAGTTTTTCTTTTAGGATGTTACATAATTGGAATCACACAGTATGCAGTTTTTTCAAGCTGGCTCCTTTCACTTAAAATATGCATTTGTGACTCACCCATGTCTTTGAGTAGCTCAGCAGTTCATTCCTTTTTATCACTGAATGAGATTCTATTGCGTGGATGCACAACTCTGTTTATCCAGTCACCTATTGAAGGACATCTTGGTTACTTCCATTTTTGGCAATAAGGAACAGAGCCACTATAAATATTTGCATGCAGGTTTTTGTGTGGACATGAGTTTTCAAATCACTTAGGTAAATAATAAAGTAAGACTATGTTTAACTTTTTAAGAAACTTTCAAACTGTCTTCTAAAGGGGTGGTGTCATTGTGCACTCCCATTAGCAATGAATGAGCACCCTGTTGCTATACATCCTCACCAGCAATTGGCATTGTCAGCATTAGTTTTTTGGATTTTAGCCATTCAAATAGGTGTGTAGTAGTATCTCATTGTTGTTTTAATTTGCTATTCTCTGACAGTAAGTGATAATGAACACGTTTTCATGAGCTTACTCACCATCTGTATATCTTCTTTGGTGAGGTGTTTGTTCAGATCTTTTGCACATTTTTTAACTGAATGATTTGTTTCCTAATTGTCAAGTTTAAAGAATTCTTTGTATATTTTGGATTCAAGTTCTTTGGCAGATATGTGTTTTGCAAATATTTTCTCCCAGTATGTATTTTTTCATTCTATTACTAGTAGTGTCTATAGATCAAAGTGGGAAGAATTGACATCTTAATTATATTAAGCTTTCCATTCTATGGACATGGAGTACAGCTCTTTTTATTTATCTTTGATTTCTTTCATGAGAGATTTTCAGTTTTCCATATATAGATCCTGTAATACTTTGTTAGATTTATACTTTTCTTTGTTTCTTTCTTTCCTTCTTTCTTTTTTGGTGCTGTTATGTATTAGTTTCCTGGGTCTGCCATAATAAAGTACCACAAACTGGGTGGCTTAAACAACAGAAATTCATTGTCTTATGATTCTGGAAGCCAGAAGTTGAAAATCAAGGTGTCAGCATGGTTGATTTCTTCTGAGGGCTGTGAGAAAAGAATCTGTCCCATGACTCTTCCCTAGTTTCCAGTAGCCTCAGGTGTTCCTTGGCTTGTAGATTGTGTTCTCTCTGTGGATTCCTATCTTCTCTCTGTCCATGTCTCTGTCTCTACACATAGTGTTCTTTTTATGAAGACTCCAATCATATAGGATCAGGGGCCTATCTTAACCAATGTCATTTCATCTTAACTAACTATATATGCAATGACCCTATTTCCAAATGGGAAATTTATACTGACCTATATCCAAGTTCGCTAATGCATTCCTCAATGATGTCCGATCTCCTGATGAGCTCACCAAAAGCATTCTTAATTTCTGTTACAGTGTTTTGCTTTCTACCATTTCTTTTTGATCCTTTCTTAAAGTTTCCATCTCTCTGCTTACATTACCCACCTGTTCCTGCATGTTGTCTAGTTTTTCCAATAGAGACCTTTGCATATTGATCATAACTATTTTAAATTCTCAGTCTGATAACTCCAGTCTGCGTCATACCTGAGTCTGGTTCTAATGCTTAAAACTGCTTTTTCTCTCCAGACTGTTTTTTTTTTTTTTTTTATCCTTGCCTTTAAAAATGCCTTGTAAATTCCTGTTGAAAGCTAGACATTGTGTATCAAGTAATAGGAATGGAGATGGATAGGGCTGTGGTGCAAGTTTAATTTAATCTGGCTACAAGTTGTGCTGTGTTTAATACTTTCTACAGATGTAGGTGTCAGAGACTTCAAATTCCTCCAGTATCATTATTTTTGTCCCTCCCTGTCATCTTAGTGCTTCCCCAAGAACTTTTCCCTAGAGTTTGTATCTTCAGCATTTTTAGCTCTAAGCCACGAGAGCCCTGCTGATGTGGTGGCAAAATGTGGGGAGGGGAAGCATTCTAAAATCTTATGATTAAATGTTAATATTTTGTGGGCCTGTGCCCCTGGGCTATTATCTGTGCAGGTGTTGCTTAGCTTTTGTCCTCCCTTAGAGGAAACAAGAAGGCTAGAAGCACCCTCAGATTGGAATAGGGCTCTGGTGAAGCCATTTCCTTGCTGGGTAGGCCTTTGTTATGGAGAAGACCCTGGACATATTTCACAAGGGTTACTTTTCCCCTCCCCCAGCCAGAAACACAAGGGGCTTTCTCTTGACCCTTCAATGTGAGAACCTGGTAGCGTGCCTGGAGGAAAAACCTACAAACATGTGGGGCTCCTGAGACCCCAGCTCCTAGGAACTTCACACTCACATACTAGTCCACACTCAGCTTTCAGCAATTCTCCAAAATTACCGTTTAAATGCTCCTACCCATTAATGTCTCCAGTGACTTCTACTCCAGGGAAACAGATCTTGGTGGCTCTATTTTTCTAGTTCTCTAAGAGATTGAGAAAAGGTGTTTTTGCTTTTCACCTTTTTCCACTTTTTTCTTGTCGGAATGATGAGAGTAATGACTGACTTCCAAGCTTTGTACATTTTGAAGCTGAAACTGAAAGTCCTGGATATATTTTTTAAGGTTCAAAAAATTCTGGCTTCCTGTCGAGTTCAATACGGAGGTGAGGAAAAACAAATCGAAAGTTGTTTAGGCGATGATGAGCAGAAGCTGCACTCGCTGTATGCACTATTCGTGGCCTCTAGCGTTACTGCTGTTAGAAAAACAGTCCATTACACATTATCCCTTAGCCTGACTCTGAATTCAGAGGCCTGAAGCAGTCAAGCTGACATTATTTCCGTCACAAGGTGGCACAGCTAACGCTGTGTGCTTCTGGGCTCAAAATTACTTTGTCCTTCAGAATTACCCAAGGGAAATCTTGAGAAAAATACCTCCTCGATGGGTAATCTTAACAGTGCTGTGTTATAAAAACATCCGTGGCTGCAGGTCAGGTGCTCTGCAGCCTTTGGCAGCTCCTGAGTTGGGACTTTCTCTCTGCCGCCCTTTGGAACCCACTTCCTGCAAGTCACCAACAGCCCATACAGCCCCCAGGAATGCCAAGGAGTTGGCAAGCTTCTGGAATGAACATTTAGTGAAGGAAACTTAAACCCAATTCTATTCAGGAGCTATTTATCCATTTATGGGGCAATGGGACAAACAGACCTGGCCTAGACAGGCCATTCCTCTGCCTGTGTTTGGCATCTGTAAAACAGGCCTAGTAATAATTGTGTCATAGCGCTCATGAAACTTAGCCTTGTGGCATGTAGTGTAAGTGCCCAATCAATGTAGACCAGTAATTTCGGTTGCATGCTGCTGGCTGCGCCAGGGTTTGGTAAAATTTCTACCAAGTGGTGAAAACATTGTCTGTTTTGCTTCTGATTAGCAGTCTCCAGGAGATTTCCTGGGTTAAAGTTAGAGGTTTAGTGCCATGGATCTAATTGGCCATGCTGCCTTGTGTCCTGTGACCAGGCACAATTGATGGTATACAGGATGGGTTCTGGTACGCTGGGTTCCTACAGGCCCTTTCTCTTGTATATGGAGTATTTTCCTCCTCTGCAAAACCTCAATCTTTTATTCTAGAAATATTTCTGTGTTGTGTTAAGTACTACTGACACAATGGTGAACAAAACAGGCATGAACCTCAACTTATAGTCTATAGAGGAGGACAGATTTAAGTCCCCTAACCACAACTGTACTGACTACAGCAGGGGTTAGGGTGGGAAAACACAGTGCAGACCAGAGAGGTCACGCACTCATAGGGAATGAGGATGTGGATGAACCTGGGTGTCAGGAAGTCTTCTGAAGAAATTGCTTTGGATCCGAGATGCTGAAGGATGGGAGAGAAGCTCAGCAGACAGGCAAGTGAGATGGAAACCCAGGGAGGGTGTCGTCATCTCAGCAAGGCATGGCAAACTTACTCTGTAACTGACCTCGGGGAACACATGTTTGGCTTTGCAGGCCACGTCTGTCACGACTGCTCACCTCTGACATTGGAGCAGAAGCCACAGACAAGTAGTAAACAAACGGGAGTGGCTGAGTTCCAATAAAACTTTGTATATGAACACTGAAATTTGAATTTTGTTTCATTTTCGTGTGTCAGAAAGTATTCTTTTGATTTTGCTCAACTACCTTAAAATTGTAAAAACCCTTCTCAGCTCATGAGTCGCACAAAAATAGACAGCAGACTTGGCTCTAGGGCTGTAGTTTACAGATCCCCAAGGGAAGCCATGGAGGGGATGGAGGGTGGCCCAGCAGGGCTGAAAGACACCCAAGGTGAGGACTAAATGTAGTGATGTGCCCATGGGAACCCTTCTCTCCCTGCAATGTGTGCTGCCAGCTGAAATTGCCATTTTGCAAACTATTAAATTCTACATAAGCACAAGACATTCTATTACAGTGGTTTGTGATCTTATCAAATGTTAATGTTGGGGCCAGCAGAAGGGTATCTAAGTCACCTCATTTGCATGTAAGAATATTTCACAATTGCCCCAGGTCAAGGGAGCTATCTAACCCCAAATCATTCTTAGGAGACCTTTTTAAGACTATAAAGGAGTAATTTCCTCTCCTCTGGTGATGAATATGTCCTCCAGTTCAAACTACTTAAAAATTCATTCCCGGCTACTAATGAATACAGTAAGCAAAATACGGAGTATCCCAAAATAGGATTCTTTTCCTAAAGAAGAAGAGCTCAGGAAATCTGCATACACTTTCATTAAAACAACAATTAAGGGGTCAGGTAATATCCTGTGCTTCGTTAACTTGTATGTGCAGCAACTAGTGAGACTGCAAGAACGGATGTTAATTCAGAGGTAAACAGTGGTACACAAAATAGATAGATCTCTCTCATAAGGGGGAGGTAGATATTGAATGATCACACAAAATCATGTGTTTTTATAAGAAAGACAGGTGTCATAGAGATAAAGCATGGGAAACTGTGAAGAAATTCAACAAGGCCCATCACTTCAGTTGGGAGGTCGTGGCACCTGCTCTGTTCTCTCTGTTGACAGGACACTTAAGCTATGACTGAAAATGGGAACAGCAATTTGCTAAGTGAAGAGAGAAAGGAGGGGTATGGATGTTGGTGGGAGTGTGTGCATGGTATGCACACGTGTTTGTGCATATGCAGGTGTGTGTGCACGAATGTGTACATTTGTGCAGGTGTGTATATGTGTATATACATGTCTGTATGTGTGCTTGCGTGTGTGTGTACACACATGCTTGTGCAATGGAGACTGGGACAGAAAAGGACATGCATTCCAGGCACAGGGAACAGCATGTGCAAAGACTCAAACCTCTGAAGCAGAAAAGGGCTTAGAATATTTTAAAAACTCAACAATGACCTTTGGGGCCACATATGTTGGAAACAGGTGGTCTAAGTCAAGGCTAAGATGCCAACAGGGGCAGATCCCCCAGACCTGCTGGCCCTGGTGAGGAGTGTGGGTTTTATTCTTTGTGCAAAGGAGAGTCTCTGTGGGATTTCAAGCGGGGGAGCATCACTCCATGATTTCTGTTATAACAGGACGGTAAGTGAAGGGCAGGCATCACTAGTGAGTCTGGGTTTCTAAAGGCTACTAGATTCTGTGATGTTCTGTTGTACGTATAACAAAAATGAAGCTGTAACTCTCTGGGCTGCAGTTTCACTCTTTGGCATGTCCAGGACAGGGAGAAAGTGAACGTCATTGCAAACTTTCCCTCTTGTGTGTGCACCAACCAGAAGGGAGCACACACGTGCTGAAGATCCATCCTGCACTGCAGGACTGCAGGTGGCACCACAAGAGATTCCGGAAATGGCTGTCATCTGGTGGCCCAGTCTTGTCTGAAGCTGTAGAATATTCGGGAAATAATTACATGATGTGAGATGGCATGTGCAGCTTGGAGATATAGCATTTCATGTTTCAGAACACAAGGTGGTATCTTATTGAAAGGGTGCCCCCACCCTCAGGTAA
Source organism: Cynocephalus volans (assembly GCF_027409185.1). Classification (NCBI taxonomy): domain Eukaryota; kingdom Metazoa; phylum Chordata; class Mammalia; order Dermoptera; family Cynocephalidae; genus Cynocephalus; species Cynocephalus volans. The sequence continues at coordinate 187,577,881 of NC_084460.1, forward strand.
AATAAGTTAATATGATGTTATATGGCTTATTTTAAAAACCTGTAAGTGTTAAACTTTGCTTGTTACCTCAACTATTTTCTGTACACATCTTTCCTACGCTTAATTCATTCTCAAAAGATGGGACATATGGCAAAAAGGCACCAAGTAAAGGGCTGTCCCCACTGAAGTCAATGAAAAGTCAGAATTTATCATCAGAACTCTGAGTATCACACTCATTTTTTCTCAAAAACAAAAAGTAAAAATGTCTAACTATGAACAAAGTACTATTTTTCTTACTAAAAGTTACATATAATCTATTTCAATGTAACTCAGGTATTTAAGTGGGGGGAGGAAGTACTCCATGTAAAGTTATTCTAGTAATAGTCCTGCTGCTTCTGTGCCTCTCGAGCTGTTCCTAAAAGCATGTGTCTGACTCCACCCGGAGCAGAGGAAATGGTTACTGACTGTGTCTGCCTCTGTCATTCTGCTCCTGCAGAGACACAGAATCAAAGTCGACTTTGGTAACTTGCACTTAGAGCCTGTATGAATCTGCTAGGGCTGCCACAATAAAATACCACCAACTGGAGGCTTAAACAATAGAAATTTATTCTCTTGCAGTTCTGGAGGCTGGAAGTCCAGTCCAGGATCAAGGTGTCAGCAGGGCTGGTTGCTCCTGACGACTCTCTCCTTGGCTTGCAGATGGCATCTTCTCCTTGTGTCCTCACATGGTCATCCCTCTGTGTGTGTCTGTGTCCTAATCTCCTCTTCTTCTAAGGACACTGGTCAGATTGGATTGGGGTTCACCTTAAAGCTTCATTTATCATTAATTACCTCTGTAAGGATCCTGTCTCCAAATACAGTCCAACTCCGAGGTCTAGGTGTTAGGGCTTCAACATATGAGTTTGGGAGGACACAATTCAGCCCATAAGAGCACCCAGCCGAAACAGAGGCTTGTTAACATGGCAACAGGAGGTGCATAGTGGACGGGACAGAGCCTGGGCAGAAAAGGCAGAAGAGGTGCCAAGGTGAAGCTGCTCGTCATGGCCTCCTGGGTCCGCCCAAGAGTGGACGCCCAGCACAGAACTGGGTGGGAGATCGGAGCTGTGGTCTGCAGAGGTGCTCTCATAGAACCTAAGGGCCCTGCAGGGCCTTGGACACCAAGGGAGCAATGAAGGACCAAGCAGGAAAGGTTGAGTGGCAGCAGACCACCGTGCTTCCTAAGCGCCCGTGGGCACAGCAGAGAGAGCAGGGGTCATGCCCAGACACTGCCTTAGTTACTGAGGAAATATGCAGTTACTGAAAAATGAGGTTCCTCTTCCAAAGTTCTCTGTCCCTGAAATGCTACCCCAACCTTATGAAGACGCACTTTACCCTCCACATTCTGTAGAAAAGGAAGCAGGTCCCAGAAGTAAGGGCCACCCAGTAAGTGCAGAGACAAGGTTCTGCCCCAGGCCGCCTGGCCTCCCGATTGGAGCTCCCAGCCTACATGCGGCAGACTTGCACATGGCTGGTGCAGTGCTGGAAATCGGGTAGTGCCGGGACCAAGCCCTGGCCCTGCCCTAAGCCAGTCACCTCAATGTCAGAGACTCGGTGCGCTCACCTGGCACGTGTGGGCAGAGGCAGCACCCACCTCATGCGCCTGCCGTGAGAGTCCAGGTGAGATACCGCGCAGAGCTGGCCCTTCGGAAGAGAGAACCTGAGCCTCATCTCCAGAATCGCCACCACGGTCGCCCTCTGCAAGAGCAGCGGGAACAGACACGCCAGGCCTCACGTCGCGCAGGTGGGGCGTGTTACAAAGAAACAGGAGGAAGCGGGCACAGGGCACCCGTCTCTGCTTGCGGGGAGGGGTCCCCAGGTCCCTCCCAGCCCGCGGCCTCATGCCCGCCTTTGTAAGCTGCCACCACCGAGGTTATGAAGCTCTCTTCATTTTCACCTATGCCTGTCGATAAGTCACCCCCCCCCCCCCCCCGCTTTTCTCAGGACACTTGACAGGTGGCGTGACGTTGCTATGAGACTCTCAGATAGACAGACAAATGGAGCCACCATGCCGAGCGGCGGGCTTGAGATGATTAAAACCACTGTCTCCCCGAGAGTTTTAAAAAGAGCAAATCGTGAAAAATAGCCTCCCTCCTCACACCAAGCCCAGAAATCACATTAAGCGCTGATCAAGGGATGGATACCCAGGACCGGCAGGAGAATCTAGAAAAACTCACGCTTTCTGAAAATATAGAAAATAGCCCCATCAAACTTTCCCCTTGAGAAAATGACTAGGAATTAATGCGTCAGCCGAGGGTGTCCTGCACATGTGGCCGAAACCAGGCTGGCACCGAAAGATGGCCAGAGGGAGAGACACAGGCGTGAGGCTCTCAGATCACGTCTAAGTCCCGTGTGATCCCCAATGGATTTCTGCTGATACCTAAGCCAGCGTGATAAGTCACCTATATCTCCATGAGAGCCTTGAAAGCTTGTTAAATGCTTTTAATTAAAAATTAAATTCATCCATGTGTTTTAAATGTTTTACCATGTAACTTCTTCTGTTTCTCTAAGAGATTTTAAAATGCAGTTTGTGGGATGGCTTATCATACAGGAATCAAGCCTTTTTATTTTCCTTTGAATCCAAGCTTTTCACATGAGTTCCAAGGGTTTTTTGTTTGTTTGTTTTGTTTTTGTTTTTTGGGTTTTGTTTTTTGTTTTTCGTAAGAGCCACTCAGACCTGAGCTCCTCAGCAGAACTTGCAGGCGCCTGGCTCTGCAGAGCTTCTGCTGGGAATTTCTAGTGCTGCTCTGGATGGCAAAGCCCTAAACAAGGAAAACGTGGGGAGAGAGATGAACTCATCCCCCAAATACCTAAATAAACAGCAGAAGGATGACCCCTAATTATTCCTGCCTGCTTCCAGGCCATGGGAAAAAGCAATTCTTAATGCCAGGAAGGAAAATAGCTTACAAGCTATTTATTACATATACAATCATCCCTCTGTCTGTATCACAGGAGATTGATTCCAGAACCCCCACGGATGCTAAAATCTGTGATGCTCTAATTCCTGATACAAAATGGCATACTATTTGCATATAACCTACACATATCCTCCCATATACTTTAAATCATCTCTAGGTTATTTATAACACTTAATACACTGTAAATGCTATGTAAATAGTTATGCTTTTTACTTGTATTTTTTTAATTCTTTTTTTATTGTTTCGGGCGGAGGAATACTTACCATCTGCCATTTGTTGAATCTCTGTATGCAGAACTGAATATACTGAGCGCCAACTGCGTGTGCACGTGTGTGTGTGCATATATATATAAGGGATCTCCAAAAAGTTCATGGAAAATGTGAATTATGAAAAAAAGCATGCATGGATTGCAAAATGTTTCTGCACCAAAACAAACTCATACTAACTTGTTATAACATGTCTAAATTGGTCTAGTTTGAGGCACTAAGAAGGCTAAGACATCAGTCTGAAAAGAGTCCCTATTAGTGAATTCTGTTAAAATTGAGGCAATAACAAACATCCAATTTACAGTGAAGCTTGGGTGGAAGAATGGTGAAATCATTGATGCTTTATGAAAAGTTAATAGGGACAATGACCCAAAGAAGTCAGTAGTTTGCAAATGGGTAACTCGTTTTAAGAAGAGATGAGACAATGTTGAAAATGAAGCCCACAGCGGCAGACCAGCCACATCAATCTGAGAGGAAAAAATTAATCTTGTTTGTGCTCTAATTGAAGAGAACAGACAATTAACAGCAGAAACAAGAGCCAACACCATAGACCTGTCAATTGGTTCAGCTTACACAGTTCTGAGTAAAAAATTAAAGTTGAGCAAACCTTCCACTTAATGGGTGTCAAACAGTTGTGCCCAGATCAGCTGCAGACAAGCGCAGAGCCTCCAATGGAAATTTTGTTTTATTTTATTTTATTGATTGATTGACTGATTGTGGCTGGCCAGTAGGGGATCCAAACCCTTGACCTTGGTGTTATACCAGCACGGTCTAACCAACTGAGCTAACCGGCTGGCCCCCCAGTGGAAATCTTAAATAAGTGGGATCAAGATCCTGAAGCATTTCTTCAAAGAATTGTAGCATGAGATAAAGTACAGCTTTGCCAGTATAATCTTGAAGATAAAGCACAACCAAAACAATAGTTAAAAGAGGTGGAAGGGTTCCAGTCAAAGCAAAAGCAGACCAGACAAGAGCAAAAATCATGGCAACAGTCTTTTGGAGGTGGGGGAAGTATTCAAGCAATTTTGGTTGTTGGCTCTCTGGAGGGCCAAAGAACCATAACATCTGCTTATTACTTTGAGAAATTTAGTCAAATCTTCACCAGAAAACACCCCAGGAAGCTTCACCAGAGAGTCCTTCTCCACTATGACAATGCTCCTACTCATTCTTCTTATTAAACATGGGTAATTTTGTGAGAGTCTCCTTGGGAAATCATTCGGCACGTTACAGTCCTGATTTGAAGTACCCTCATATATCCACATACACCTGCGCATAAACACACATTTGAAAGTACTTCAAAAATTCATGGAAAAATAGAATTGAAAAATCTATTCCATGAACTTTTTGTGGCACCTAGGTATCTATTATATTTATGTATGGATAGACAGAAAAATAGATAGATGGCATAAAACTGGCATTTTCAGAAGCTAGGAATACAGGAGCAGGTGTACTGAGACTAAAGGCAAAAACCATCAGAACAAACTTAGATTTAAGCAAAATCAAGGTTCGTGGGAGACTGGTCCCAGAAACTTCAGGAGCACCCTGATACAGCAGACTCAGAACAGCAGCAGCTCCAGAGCTGCAGGCAGCGTGGGAGAAGCCAGATTCTCAGTCAGGGACTCCTTCAGCCCAGACCAGAGGAGACACAGGAGCTAGTGGGGTCAGGGCTGGGAGGGATGAGCAGGACCCAGGTACCCACCGAGAACGAGCCAGGGGGTGGGGGCAGAGAACTGAGGAGTCTCTGACTGACAAAGGACGGTTTCCCACCACAAACCATGCTGCCCGAGGCTTCTGCCCTATACCAGAGTACTTCAAAAAGTTTGTAGAAAAAATTGAATTAAAAGATAATGCTAGTTCTTCCAGAACATTCTGAAGCATGCTTGCACACAGTGCTGCTTCAAGGAGAGGTCCTCAGGTCTTCTTCTTTTCAATACCCTGGCCTCATTTTTCTATTGAGTTATTCCACCTTTTCTTGTCATTTTTGTACGATATCAGGCCTTTTTTGTCATCTCCATTCAGACACATTTTCCAAACCGTCATTTATTTGTTTATCTTGTCCATGGCATCTTCCTGCTGTGAGTGTTCATACAGAATATGTGTATCCATTATCCTATTTCTTTTCTGTTTTCTTTGTTAATGAAGACTCTGTACCCTTAAAAGTGCTTTTACCATTTTAGTGATTTTTTTAAACATATGTCCTTAATCCATCTGCAATTTACTTTTGGATATGGTCTGACACAGGGGTCCTACATTACATTTTTCCTAGATGAACAGCCAGTAAGTTGTGCCAGCATCGTTTTTCAAATAAACCAACTTTTCCAAATAAAATGTCAATTCTACTTTTATCATAAATTTAATTTTCTTATATATTATAGTCTGTTTCTGGATCCTCTGTTTTATTATATTAATTAATTCATCTGTTCCTATACTAAAACAGTATTGATTTGATTACTTTCAATGTGTAATGTAAATTTCCCTCACTAATGTTCTAATTATTTTCCAGGTAATTTTTAGGCTTTTCCTCCTTGTATGATCATTTAATTCTATTCCTAAAAAAATCCTATTAGGATCGCAAATTTGAGAGAATTGATATTTTTATAAGATTATGTCTTCCTACCCAAGAACATAATCTATCTTCCCATGTGTTCTGGGCTTATTCAATGAAATCCTGACAGAGCCCGAGTCCTATGCCCTCGGTGTCCCAGTAGCCCCCAGCTTAGGTTGGGAGAGGGGAGCTGGTGGTCCCTCTTCCTCTCAGAACACCTGCCACACGCTGCCTGCTCTAACAGGTGGACACTGGGTGTGCTCCGTGAATTGTCCACCAGGCCCAGAGGCCAGATCCTGTGGACAAATCGGGTGAAAAACACCAAGCACTTCCGAGGCCCAGGAAAGCCCTGGCCTGCCACTCAGCACCAACATCGTCCTCACACTTACTCACACTCACGCACACCCACACACACACTTGCATTCACACACCACACACATTACATTCACACGCTGTCACACATACATTCACATACCCATACACCACACACACACATGAACATACTCACATGCAGGCATATAAACACACACACACACACACGCACCACACACAATGCATTCACACACCACACAGGCACTTGCTCACACTCACATACACACGTGCGCACACACCACACACATATTCAATCACACATACATATCCTCACACGCTCACACACACTCTCATTGCACTCACACAACTCACACTCTCACACATACACAGTCACTCACATTCTTACACACACACGTATGCGTATGGAAATGTTGTTTCTGTAAACAATTATATACATACACCACACATGGAAACTTTACATTGAAAAAGACACCCTATGCCTGATAATATTAACTGAGAATGACCAAGACATATTCTAATAAAACTACTGGACCTAAAAAAAAATGATTTGGACATCCAGGCAAAATGAGTAGGTACTTTTTAAGGGTAAACATAATATTGTCATCAGGCCTTTTGACATAAGAAATGCTATCCCATAAGAAAATGTAGTAGCATTTATGATATGAAAGAAAACGTGAGGCCAAGTTTTATAGACAGCAAACTGATTTCCAAGTATAAAATGCTCAGAAAAACTGTTATCAGTGTGCATGAACCCTTCCTGAGGAACTTGCTAAGGAATCAACTTCAGAAAACCAAAAAGACTAGTGAAGCACTGATATAAGTACTGGTAGCAAGCTTCAAATAAATAATTACTTATATAGCTAAGTCTTAACAATGCGGGTCAGAAGGGAGAGAGCATGGTATGTATGTATTAGCTTTGTGCTCTGGCAAAGTAGATACAGTATCACAAAAAAATGGAAGCAAATAGGGAAAACATCCACAGAAAGATGTTTAATGATCCCAGTAACGGCATTGGCAGGGGTGATACTCATCCTGCCACTGGACTTTAGTGTGTGTAAGGTGGGCTAAACACACAACGACGTTCTAAGTCTATCATTCCATATCACTGAGAACCAGGACTCTTAGTTCAGAGGAAAGAAGATTCAGATATAGCATGGGAGGGTTTTGGTAATACCCTGGAGTTTTATAGTTTTATTTTGAATCAGAAGTATAAGCATGTACTCATAAGGTTTTACATATATCCATACTATATATGTATATATAAAAGAAAAATATAGGAGATATACACTATAGAGATATATAGATAGATCTCCTATATGTTTCTACTAAAAAGGCACAGATGCCTCAACAGGTGAATTGTAAGGAAAAGGAAGGGGGTGGAGGAGGTGGAAGGGATACCTGTGCATTGAAGGAGAGTTAAGCTGTAAAATTAGATAAAAATGGGCAAGACTAAACCGTACTATCCGGGGATTCACATCAGGGCAATAAGACTGAAAAGAAATACAAGGAAGTTTTCACTTTTAAGCCAGGAGAGTGGTTACTTCCAGAGCATTTGGTTTGATTAGAACAGGACACGTGAAGAAGCTTCTGGGTTGGCTGGCAAAGTACCATTTTTGACCTGGATGTTAGTTATAATTGTGTTCATGTTATGATAATTAATTAAGCTACTATGTATTTTGTGTGGTTTTCTATGTTTTACAATAAAAGATTCTAAAACAAAAAATACAATAAGCTGAATAACCTTCAGAGTTGCCTTCCTCATCAAAAAGAACATTTGTTTTCATGTACAGAGCTAAGTCTTTAGAAAAAAATAATAAAAGGTCAGGATATGGCTTGGGGGAAAGAATTTAAAGCAAAAGTAATTAGTGCTATTTATGCAAGGCCATGTCAAGAGAATGTCTTACCGAATCAGTTTCTTGATATTGAGCGTTAACACGCATGTGTGGTTAATTAGAGGTGCATACTGCCAAAGTAGTTAAATTAAGCAGAAAGAATATTAGTGGGAAGACTGTGTGACTTTCAAGGTTTCTAACCATACTGAGTCATGCATTTCTAAATATCAGATTGTGCCACATTTTAAAAGCCAGACTACATATTCCAGAAATTTGGACCTTCTACTAGAATTGCTGATAGACTTGCAAATCCTTGACTGGAGAGTTGCAAATTAGGTCTCATGGTGATTAGTCCAGCTGGATGATTGAATTAGGCTTGTCTGTTCTTAGGCATGGCAGAGATTCACTTGATTTTCAATACTACCAGTCTTAATATTTTTTTGTCTTATACATTTCATTTGAAATATTTACATGAAAAGTAATATACAATAACATTTTATATTAAAGGCCCATATCCACAGTTAAAGGTATTGCTAGCTAGTTGAGCAGGTGGTCTATTAATGGCTAATGCTGAAGGGTTTTCACGATCTATGTGCCCTTGGAGAGAAGCAGGCCAGCAGGACAAAGTGTGCATTAGCTACTAGCAATCCAATTTACTCCACCGTCTCCTTGGATTAAGCATCAGCCCAGCTAGCTCAGGCACATAGTTGAATTTAACTAACAAGGTTATTCAAAGCCTGAAATCACTATGATAGAGGAATGCTATTGACAGGGTAATCTTATTCCTTATTTTCAATTAGATTTTTTTTGTTTGTTCCAAGGTAAATCACAATACTTCATTGAAATAAATAAAACTTTCTTAAGACCCTTCTCAGATTGCAAACACAGCACATACACAATAGACCTGTGTTTCTTGGCTGTCTGTCCCAGGCCAAATAAAGACCTTGGGACAAGAATTTCTAGAGCCCTACTATTGAGAACAGTCTTGTTGCCTCTGGGATTCCAGATCAGCTGTATCCAGTAGGATTTGAGGGTGGAAGCAAGGTCTCAGCAATAGAAGAGGAAAAGTGTGGAAATTATCCAGATGTAATTGGATTATATAGTGTAGAGAAAAATATTGGGGAGACTTTAAATAAACTCTTTATAAACTCCAGGGGAAAAAATGTGTATGAAGGTGCACTTCCAGAAATGAGCTTTTTATATTTTTTTAAGTCTGACCATGAATAAAGCTTCTGAAGAGCTGAAGTGGAGCAAGAAAGCTCAAATTGAAGGCATTCAGAGTGGGGAGAATTTTGGTGGTCATCCGGTCCAGCTCAGCCCAGCCCATCACTCATACAGCATACACGAATCCCTTGCACAGCATCTCAGACAAGCTGTCAGATAGTTGCCCAGTAAGGACATGGAGACAGGGACCAAGAAGACTAAAAGCCCGTGAACCAGCACTGGCAAAAATGATAAATGGAGTCTATCTTCATGGCTCTCAAGTTCCTGACTGTATGCTTCTTTTTCTTCTGTAGAACAATCTATATAGTTTTTCATTGGTCCAGAACCCATTTATATACTGGCTTGGGAACTTTGCAGTTAATTAAAGTTCTGAAATGGGATGTTGTAATGGTTAATTCCAGGTGCTGACTTGGTTAAATTAAGGAATACTGAGAAATCTGGTAAAGCTATCTTTTTAGGAGTGTCCATGAGGGTGTTTTCAGCAGAGATTAGCATGAGAGACTGACTGGACTAGGTAGGAAAGATCTGCCCTCAACATGAATGGGAATAATTCAATCCACTGGGTGCCCAGAGGGAACAAAAATGGAGAAAAATGTGAGCCTCTCTCTACCTTCAGGAGCTGGGATACACTCTGCTCTCCTGCCCATGGACATCAAAACTCAAGACTCTCCAGATTTTAGGTTTCAGGACTGACACCAATGGCACCATCGGCTTCCCGGGTTCTGAGGACTGAGCCACACCACCAGTGGCCAGTTTGCAGATGGCTTTTCATGGGACTCGTCAGCCTTCACAATTGCACGAGCCCATTCCCCTAATAAATACCTTCTCATATATTTGCATACATGTCCTATTGGCTCTGTCTTTCTGGAGAATGCTGACTAATACAGATGTGCTGCCTTGTGTTGTAATAAGCTCCCTGTCATGAGAAGCAACCAAGCCAAAGCTGCATGACCATGAGCAAGGAACACTGTACAACTGTGCTGAGTGGGAAAGCAGGACTGAGACCCTCCACCCACACATAAGGTGATGCCCCTATGGCATCAGTTGTATATACTTATACCAATTCAACAAATCTTTATTGATCTTTTACAATAGGCCAGACACCACACTTGGCATTACCAGAAAACTGCAGGTGCAAAGACCACACATGCTTTGCTCATTCTAGACTCAACCTATTCACTGGAACAAAGTAAGTGCTCAGTATTTTTCGAATAAAGATGAATGAATGAACAAATGAAAAAATCTTTGAAACAATGCTAAGTAACTGTTAGCTACATTATTTAATCAATTTTCTAAACCTTCAGTGCCTAAGTTTTCCTAAGCGTAAAATGGAATTAATAATAATAATAACCTCTTAAGATTATTAAAGGGGAGTTAGTGAGAAATTGGTAAAAGGCCATGAAAAATGATTACATTGTATGATGATAAATATAGGAATAAAAAAATTAATGAATTAAATTAAAAAGAAAAAAAATTTTTTTAAAGAATTAAAGTTAAAAATGTAGAAAAAAAAATGTTAAAAATATAGATGCTTGTTTCTGCCCCTGAAAGAGTAAATGATATACTACTTGAACTTTTGTCATTAAAAGCAACTAGAAACACTGGACATAATATATGAAACAGATGTTTTCAGATACTGGACAATATGCACCACAAGACTGTGATCCCTAATTAAAGGGATGCAAATGAGGTGGGCCTAATGATTGTCCAGGTTTAATGCCTGGAGATGATTTCCAGACCACAGGATAGAGAAGGGAAGCCCAAACAGACCCCAGAAGCCAACTGAGCTAACTGTGCAGCCAATCTGCTGAGCTGAGGAAAAAGATTATATAGTTCAGAAAACCTGAGGCAGCTAGAACTTGTGGAGCAAGATACAAGAGAGAAGAAAGCTACCCAGAGAAAGGGCCCCAAAAATCTGCATCAGAAATCCCTTGAATATTAATCTGCACGTGTCTAGGGTGAAACTCTAGGTGGATGAACAAGGAACAACTGCTGGGGAAAGGAAAATTATTTGTGGTAATAAGACAAAGAACTCTCAGAGTTCACATATGACTGAGAGTTATTCAAGTTCCCACCAGGCAGAGATTATTTATTAAGTGCATGACACATCCATTACAGATATTGGAAGGGCTATGTGTTAGTAGAGGGAATAAACTAGCTCTGTAGAAAGGCTACACTAGACCCCATCCCATATTTTTTGAAAAAAGAATTTGAAAGGATCAAGCAGATCCACCAGTAATTTTGCTGCCCACTAGAACAAAGTCCAGTGCTCTGTAAAGGACTGCAACAAAATCCAGCATTCAACAGCATATTGAATGTCTAACTCCAATATAAAATTACTAGATATGTAATCAAGCAGGAAAATGTGACAAGCACCAGGATAAAGAATCTATCACTGACAGAAATGATGTAATTAGCAGAAAAGAACATAAAAATAGTTACTACTAAATTGTAGATTCGTTCAAAAATTTAAAGGAAAACATAAACGTTATGAGTGAGATGGAAGATGTAAAATAAAAGGGCAAAATGGAACTTTTAAAAGTAAAAAATACAATATCTACCATAAAAATGTTGCTGAGAGGGTGGGAGTAACAGGAGATTAGATACTGCAAAAGAAAAGATCAGTACACTTGACAATATAATAATAATAGAAGCTATCTAACATAAAGCATAGAGAGAAAAAAGGCTAAAATAAATAAATAGACAAAGCCTTAGTGAGGGGTGTGATCGTGTTAAGCAGTCTAACATATACATAATTAGAGTCCCAGAAACATAAGAGACAGAAGAGGGACAGAAAAGTATTTGAAGAAATGATGGCTACATTTTTTTATACAAAATTTGAAGAACACAAAAAACTCAAAGATCTAAGGAGCTCTCAAAAAGTCCAAATTAGGATAAACATGAAGAAAACCACAATAAGGTTTACCATAAACTGACTGCTGAAAACCAGTGATAATGAGAAAATCTGACAAAAGCAGCCAGGGCGGGGTGGCAGGGGGGTGCGGGGGGAGTATGTCTTGAAAAACAAAGGTAAGAAAAAGCACTTCTGTCTTGTCAGAAACTATGCAAGCCAGCAGACAATGAATCAACATCTTTAAAGTGCTGAATAAAAACAAAAGTGGCATCTTAGAATGTTATACTCAGCAAAAATATCTTCTGACATTAAGGAAAAATAAAAATGTTTCAGGCAAACAAACTGAAGAGAATTCACATCTAGCAAACCACAAAAAGACATGTTCAAGAAAGTTCTTCAGGCAAAATAAAAATGTTATCAGATGGAAATCTCTACACAAAGAAGTGAACAACAACAGAGATGATAAATATGTGGGTAAATATAAAATAAACTTGTATTATATTTTAATTTCTTTAAAAAATAACTTTTTAAATAAAAAATAATAGCAATGTATTGTGAACTTTATAACACTTAGAAATAATGTACGTAAGAACAAAAGAACGAATGATGGGAGGCAAAAAATGACTATTCTCTTGTGGGTTTCTTAAATTATGGTATTATATTATTTTTAAATAGAATAGAATATGTTGATGAATATTTCAAACCCTAGAGAAACCAAGAAAAAAATTTTTTTAGATATAACTAAAATGATCTTGAAAGCCAGTAGAATGGCTAAAATTAAAAAGACAGTGCCAAGTATTGGCAAGAAAGTGAAGCATTTGCAACTCCAATACACTGCTGGTGAGAAGGTAAAGTGGATTTACTACTTTCAAAAACAATTTAACAGTTTCTTACAAAGGCAAACATAAATAACCCACAATTCCATTCCTAAATAATTACCTAAAAGAAATAAAAATATGTCTACACGAAGACTTGTGCATGAGTGTTCATACAGCTTTATTTATAATAGCCAAGAACCAGAAAAAAACCCAAATGTCAGAAAGAGGAGAATGATATATACACACAATGGAATATAACTCAGTAAAAAGAAAGAAGGGAACAAACTACTGATACCTGCAACAGCTTGGATGAATCTCAAAAACATTTGCTAAGCAAAAGTAGTCAGACCCAAAGAATACGTATTGGATGGTTCCATACACATGAAGTTTTAATAAAGACAAAACTAATGTATGGTGATAGAGGCACAGTCCTCTGCCCTCTCTGGAATTCTGAAAACCTGAGGGCACCCAGAATTGAAGTCTTTCCTGAGTGAAGACTGAGACAGAATATGCAACCTCCTGCACCCTTGCTTGTGGAGTACAACTGGGAGCCAAGAACGCCTGTCACCTGTCCTGCCTGAGTGGGCTGGTCTATCTCCAGCTCACCTGCCCTATTGAGCCCCGATGCTGACAGCTCTGGGTAGGATATTCAAAGTGAGATTTCTTTTCTCTCCGGCAGTGTCTCTTAAAGAGATTGATTGTGTTTGCTGAGAGCTGGTTGAAATTGTGTTGTGCAGCTGAAACAACTGTGTTGATTGCCCAGATTGGCTCACTCAGGGAGCCTTCAATTTCTATTATTAAGAGTGGAGGGGCCTCACAAGAGGTACGCATTTATCCTTCACCCTGGAGGGAACGTGCTCATGTGAGAGACCAGACTCAGCACTCGTTTTCCAATTAAGCCCTGACTGCATACCTGAGCCTGCCACTTCCAAAGGGAACCAAACCTTGGAGAGTGACTCGAGCTCTGGGAAAGAAAATAGCAGACAAGAGCATAAAATCAACAGGTGCACCCCTCTGCTTTGACCAGTTCACAGAACTTCCAGAGAAGACCTCCAAACGTCAGAGAAGAAATTTTGAAAAAAAAAATAATTAGAACCAAGCATCACTTGTCTCATCTCATGCCAAGACAAAAGCAGCTCCTTTTGCAGCTGGAGAGCCAGCAGCTGATGCAAATGTCAACATGGACTATGACTTCAGAAAATTTGCCTCTTTGAAGAGGCTGTCAAGAGAATGTTGGTTTTTCTAAAGATCTAGTTGCCTTAAATCATGCAGAGCCACTGCTGGTGTTTGGAACGGAAATGATTTACTTTTTGATTGCGGAATTGATGCTCTTTATTCCCTCTGAAAATATCGAAGGGTTTTGTTGTTTTCTTCAAAGCAAATGAAGGTTATCAAGGAAGAATCTCACCCAGTAACTCAGCCACTATTAACCCAGAAGTGGAAACAGCTTAGCCAGGTTGACCAACCGCACTGGGATCGAACCACAGGGGACAAGTCCTGATCCTGAGTGTGGTTAGCAAAATCATAGCCCCCTAAATATGCCCATGAACTAATCCCTGGAACTTGTGAATATGTTACATCACTAGGAAAAAGGTAATTTGTAGATGTGATTAAGAATCTTGAGATGGAGAAATTATTCTGGGTTGTCTGAGTTCACCCATTATAGTCACACTGATCATTACAAGAGAAAGACAAGAGTGTCAGAAACACAGAGAAGAGATGTGACCATGGAAGCATAGGGTGAGGACAGAGAGAGAGTGAGAGAGACAAGGAGAAGAGAGAGAGAGAGAGAGAGAGAGAGAGAAGAGATATTGGAAGATGTTGTTCTGCTGGCTTTAAAGATGGAGGAAGAAGCCACAAGCCAAGAAATGCAGATGGCTTCTAGAAGCTGGAAAAGTCAAGGAAATAAATTCTCCCTTAGTGACTTCAAAAGAAACACAGTCTGCTGACACCTTGATTTAGGACCACTGACCTCCAAAACTGTAAGACAATAAATGCATATTGCTTTAAGCCACTAGGTTTGTGGTAATTAGTTACAACAGCAATAGGAAACTTGTTACAATACACTGAGGACACAGAGAAGAGGTACAAAGGCCCTTCCCACACTCAATGGCATTAGGTGCCTCCTTCCTATGGGCCGACCTCACTGCCATCGAGACATATAAGAAATGTCCTTTCCCACACCCACCAGCAAAATTCATCATATCTCCCCAGACTTTCGGTTTTTAATCCCAAACAACACGTTTGAAACTTGATTGGTTTCATCACACCCATGCTCTATTGTTGGCAAAGGTATAACTAGAAACTAAATTTGAGGTTAATGTTTAAGCTTGTAGCAGACCACATGTAAATCTAATTGGAGGAAATATTTGGCCCTATCTTCCAAATGTCTGTGTAAATCAGAAGCAAACTTTGAAGAGCATACAAAACTATTATCATGAGCCCATGCACCTTCTCTAACTGAAGCTTGCTAAAGCAAAAGGAGCCAAGTTCTAGAATACACTCTCTTAAGGTAAGGAAATAATCAAGAGAGCTAGAAATAAGAAAAATCCATCTTTTCAGACTCAAGATGCTACAAAGACAGGAGTTGTGGAGACAAATAGTTTGTTCTTTTTTTTTTTCCTCCCATCTGATTTGTCAATATTCCCCAGGACACTGGTGATGTAAGAATGTGTCAGAAGGGAAGGGTGTTTTAACTGGTGGGCAAACAAGAATGTCTTACATGCAGACAGATCACAGAGTAACTTGACTGGTGTGTTTCTGTTTCTACACACAGCCTTCCTAGTGTCTGATACTTCATAGTTGGATTAAGGAAGTTGGCAAGCAGCTAACTCATCCTCCCCAGTTTCTCCCACATACATGGCAGACATCACTAGCTGATGTCTGGATGCAGTCTCCTCATTCTCAACACAGTCACTAGCAATCAAGCAAAATCCGAACTCTGGAAGGAAACTATTTGCCAACCCTGAGGTGAAGCATCCTATCTGCACATATCTCCTGCTCATGCAAAAATTGTCAAGGAGGATCTTCACCCCCCAGACCTCTGGCACAGTAATCCTTCCAGGTGAGCATTCAACTCTTAAAGAGACTGCAGAGAAGCAGGGCCTGAGACAGGTGGAGTGGACAGGCCTGCTCCATGAGCCACTTCCCAGGTCCAGGCCCCAAGTGGAGATTCCTGAGTAGCCCAAGCAGGGTGGGGTTGAGAAAGGAAGAGGAGGGAGGACAGGACAATGTGGAGGACAAGCTTCCCAACTTAACGGTTTTGCCCAGTGTCAGTCCCCCTTCTGAAGCAGGAACTGCAAGGGCTCTCCTGCCTCCTCGCCATGCCCGTCCTCCTCGTCCCCACCCTGTTCAGTTACGACGAAACTTCTGGCTTCATCTAGCAACATCATCACAGATGTTGTGAACTAGACCCTATAGCTGTTGCCCATCATCAACACCATCCTGGTGTTTAAAGTCTCTGCAGGAGTCACAGTTTTTCCTTAAGGCTTGTTTGCTCCATGACTACGAAGTACTGGTGCATAGAGGTCATTTAACAGCCCCTCATTCAGAGAAAACTCCAACTGTGGGGTTTCTGGAGTGTGAATATCGCAGTACAGTCTGATAGGCTCCTCTGTCTGGCCCCACGTCCAGGTCCCAGAGAACAAAAGGCAGCCAGGGAACTGGCACTTAGACCTGGTGACGCAGCAAAGGGCAGACGGAGGGCTTTTCCAGGAAAGCAGACCCCTCCCACCACCTGCAGCACCCTCACAATGGAGCTGCTTCTTTCCTCCCCTCTTCATCTGGCTATTTGAAGTCAAAGCAGAATTTGGGGCTAGATCATTCATTAAATTGTCGTAATATTATCTAATTCGTTGCTCACATTGAAAAACTAAATAAATAATAGCAAGCTGAGGAATGGATTAAAATTAATCGTGGAATATCCTTAAAGATTGTAGATGTCGACAATGTTGTAGAACCACATTCAAGTGAAAAGGTGAAAAAGCAGCTTAGAAAACTCTATAATAAGGTCCAATTTTTGGTGATTTGTCTGCGTGCATATAAAAGTTGAGAATTATATATGCAAGACTGCCCAAGGGTGTGGAGGTGTTGAGTGTTGTTAGTTTATTTGTTGTTATTTCCTGATTTTTTTCTGTTAAAAAGATGTATTGCTTTTGTAAAAGGAAAAAATCAGTTCTTTAATGTTCAGAAAAATTTAGTAAATTTAATAAGCCTGTATGCAATAACGACCTGTTACACCAAAATAATAAGCGAAAGAAAAGTTACTGTTCTTGGCTTCTCTTTAATGCACTGATACTCACTACAAGAAACAAGAGAAGAATGTGTTTATAGCAAACCAGAGGGCTCTGTGTCCTTAACACAATTCTTCAGATTCCAGCTGGGTAATTGCCATTATCATCGTCATCATCATCACTACGACCTCAGCACCTGCCTTGATAGATTCTCTTAATAATAGGCACCCACTGAGCCTCAACCCTCTGCTGGGAGTCCCAGCACCCAGGGCAGCCCTTGGGCTGAAGCCTCATGTATTAAATCCAATCAGTTACTGAAAGCAGGCTTTTCCCAGAAACTGATGAGGATAACGTTTATTTTACCCAAACCTGCTCTACAACCAGGTTGATAAGAAGCAGTTTTATTTCCTTCCCACTTCTGCCATGTTTTGCTTGTACAAAGAGAAAGAAAGAAAAATAAGAACTGTAATTCCACATAAATCATCATTCTTTGAAAGCAAGGCACAGACAAACGTCCTCAGTCCAGTGAAAAGAAAACCGGCATGGCACTGTAGGGAATGGGAATAAAATCTGAGATATTCTAAGAAGGATCAGAATATTTGAGAAATCAACTGAGCATCTGGCTTGAGCATAATGTATAATGTTTGCACCTCCAAAAACTTTATCTGGGATCCTAGTATTAAGGAAGCTGAAGTCTTTTCTCATGAGCTTCTTTGAGGTTTATCCTTCAACATGGTGTGTGAACGTTTGGTTCTATTTTAAATGTTTCTAAATCCATCACACACACACACACACACACACACACACACACACACACACACACACACACACACACACACACACACACACACACACACCATAGCAGCCTTTCTTCAAGAAAGCCGAAGAAAGAATATTATTCAATGTGTACTTGAATCCTGAGCAGCAGGACAATGCACCACCCGTGGTAACCAGATGTCCCCTTTGGCACAGCCCTGCACATGGCTGATCTTGGTGAACTGTCAGGATGCCAGCCAGAGCCCCTGAGCCATGGAACGCAGTGCTGAGGGGCCACGCGGGCAGGGGGCAGCCAACTGGAGCAGCAGTCTTAAATCACGCATAGAAGAGAATGCTGGGAAACAGCCATCTGCAGATTTAGACATTTTGTCAGGGCAAAGATGCTGCAGGAAAAAAGAAAAAGAAAAATAAGAAGTTTCAGAAGGAGAAGAGAAAAACGCGTATGGGATATACACTGAACTGTTGTCCATGGCATCTGAACGTACTTCTGAAGTATTTGTACTGTTTACATTGAACATGCATATGAACATGCTTTTAGAATGAACATGTTGGAAGCTGCCGTGCTAATTCCTGCAGCCCTTTTATCGAACGGGGGTGCAGTCCACCCTCTGCCCCACCTCCCAGCTCTTCACCTCCTCTCTGCAATACACCCTGCCCCTTCCTCACCTGCACGTTGACGCATGCGCACGTGGACACCAGGAGGAGAGAAGGGGCGGCCCCTGCTCCATGTTCCTAGCGCATGGCGTCCTTGTGCACATGTACCAACATGCGGGTGAGGAAGGGACGTGGTGTACTGAGGCTCACTGGATTGACCCAGTTCCACCTGCTGCTGTCAGAGGAAGGGGTGATTCCTGCCTCAGTGAGGAGGAGATGCCCTTTCTCCTGAAGGTCAGACAAAGCGTCATCTAATGCCCATGGGTCTTTGGCCTTCCCCTGCCCTTGCCGTTATCACGTCCTATAGCAGGAAGTTAACGAGCTGAGCCCAGTCCCGACTACGGGGTCTGGATGGATGAATTTGGAGATGCCCATTTTAATTCCATGTAGAAAAGAGAAATTCTGGGCATGATGTTTTATGTTATGTGCATATATAATTGTTTAGCCTAGCAATCTTGAATACCAAGAAAGAACATTTAATTATGCAGGTAAATAAAACATGGAGGCAATAAAACCCAGTAACCTCCACCAGGCTCCATTACTCCACTATGGGAATATGCTTGCATTCATCAGCCAATACATCTGAACAATCACCTCCTCTGGTTTCCGTTTTGAATGTGACATTTCCCAAAGAGAAAACCTGGCCAACATGGATAATTATGCATTGCCACAGTGACGCTCTGGATGCTGAAGCCCAATGCAGGGTTTAAGTGCTTCCGTCAGCCCACAGCCCCCCTCAAAGCACAGGGAGGGCTCTGCACTGTGAAATATGGGGCCATCACCATGCAGGTGTGCAGGGAATGCAGCCTTTATGGGAAATAGAGCCACAGCAAGAACACTGCATTGGCAGAAAAGAGTTAAAATGGAAAGGAAGGAGGCAGACAAAGCCAGATTGAAACCTAAATAAATAGTCATTCAGACACAATCTGAGGGTGGCAGACAGGGAAATATTCCAAACAGAAGCTTGTTCAATAATTCCCACCCAGAACTGCAACTCTTAGGAAGAAATAGGAACACTTCTGCAGAGCTTTATAACTGCAGGTGTATATATCCCATTGTTTAATAATGGGAACACCCAAGAAAATGCAGTGGTCAAAACACACTTATCGCCTCACTCTGGAATAGCAAGGAGACAACTGAGAAATAAGAGATTGATTTTAAATCAGCTTCTACTTTTTACCCTTTCCAGACAGTTAAACTGATCTACAGTGGTTTCATTTTAATGAATCTGTTTTCCGGGTTGGAGTTGTGCTCTTGTAGGGAGTTTCTCAATTATTTTATAGAGATTTGTGAGTAGTCTTTGGGGAAACTTAATGGCAGAGGGCTGGGGGCAGCTCATCTCAGATAGCAAGAGCTGTCCTGGATGCTAAGATTCATGGTGAGAGGTAGGAAACGATGAAATTAAGTGGCAAGGGATGAAAAAGACTATGGAAGGAAGTATGAGGCCAGCGAAATTCTGCAGAGAGGATAAGTTGCTGATCATCAGGGTAACCTGTTCCTTTCCCTGATCTTTATCTAGGAAGCAATAGATTGGGTGCTATTTAATTTTTTTTTCTAATTAAGCTTATGGAAGAATATTTTAAAACCGAAGCAAAATATATAGAAGTTGATATAGTTACAAGAGTATTTTTAGTATTTTTGCCTCTTTGGGAAAGAGAGGAAGTGTATCGGTTAGCTCTGGCTTTGTAACAAACTGCCCTAGGGCTCAGTGGCTTAAAACAACATCCATTTATTTAGCTCATGATTAGGTGGGGCTCGACTCAGCTGGGAAATTCACCTGACCTCAGCTGGGCTCACTCATGTGTCTGCGTGTCAGCTGCTGGGTTGGTTGGGAGGTGGCTCACTCAAGATGGCCTCAGCTGCGATGGGTCATCTCTGTTCCATGTGGCTTTTCATCCTCTAGCACGTCAGCCTGAGCTTGCTCTAATAGAAACTACAGGACTCCAAGATGACAACTGGAGGTGAGCATGGTCTCTTGAGGCATAGCTTGGGCCCATGCATGACCACTGCTGCCACATTCTATTGTTTAAACAAAGTCCCGGGGCCCACCAGGTTCAAGAGATGGGGAAATAGACTCCACCTTGTGATCACAAAGTCACACTGCAAAATGTGTGCATACAACAGGGGAGTGAAGAATTTGGCTCATTTGTTTTGCAGGTTACCACAGAGAGAAAGTCAGGAAATTATTTCTGCTTTGAGTAATTGAGCCTGGCTATCGAAGTAGCTGAAGTGGCCCACCATGTGGGAAACACACTCAGCTCTCTGGCTCCCCTTGACTGGGAGAATTAGCTACAGGTTTGCTCAATGCACTAACCTGAGCTGCTTTTCCAGGAATGCCTAAGAGGCTATACATGCACTTTAAAAAGTTTTTTTTTTAATTTAATCTTGCACAGAGTTCTCTTAAATATAAATCCAAACAGAAAAGACTTACTCTATACTGAGAACCTAGCTATTCCTTGAGAGATGTAGTATTCAATCTTTTGAAATATATCAAAGGCTTTGACTTCTACTAAAAATTCCAAACTGGGAAGAGATGCACACATAATTAAAAGCAAAGGAGAACCACTTTGGGTGAAAAAAATAAATTTATTTTACTTTTTCAGTGTAATATGTGCACATGGCTAAAATGCCAAATAGTATCAGTAAATCTGTAGAAAAAAATCAAGATTATGTACTCAGCTCACTTCCAACCTTAAACCTGCCTACAGAAAAATTAACTTTTAACTTTTTTAAATGTCTTCATATTTAGTTTTTCGTAGAGTTACCTCTAACAACATCAATTTGGTATGTCTTTGGTGGTCACATTTAGGCATTATCTATTGGACTTCTGTAATGAGAGGTGAGGATTAAGTTCACAATAACATTTTAAATTATTTTTCCTTTTTTCTCCCAATATAGTTATATCATGGGTTTTGTTCCTTTATAAGTTACCTTTATAATTTTTATAATTTATCTTTTATTTGATCAAATATTGATAATACCCCATGACTTCCTTCTTCTTAAAATGAGTATATGAATTCCCCTCTGTAGGGAAAATATAGGAAAATGGTCAGGGCCCCTCAGATGTTCAGAATCTTGCCAAGCATTTGATGTAAATATCCACATGTGCCCAGGTGTTCCTTAGTTATTATCTAATGTAATTGCATATGGGCACCCAGGTGTCCTGGGTTATGGACTTGAGGATAAAGGACTAATGGCTCTGATACGTGGTGCCACTGCCTGCCTGCTTCTCAGGACACTCCAGGAGGCCACTAGGGGCTGCTCCTAGCTCTGAATAAAGCCTGTTAATTTTTAACCCACAGCTCCCAGGAGCACCAGTGGATGTGCAGTTGGGGGTCTCTCCTGGGTGCATTACCCTCTGGTGCTTCCTTCCCCTGATGTATAAGTCATCATTACTCCACCTGCTTCTGTTTTCAGGAAATGTATAGAAAGCTGTCAATCATTGGCAGTTCTCCTCCAATTCTCTTTATGGTTGTAAGATAATACATTTTTTATTCTCTTATTCTCTTTGTAATAGATCTTGAGAAGAAGAGGAAGAAAACATGTGTGTTTAGCCTGTCATCCTGAACTGGAAGCCACTTTTTGAAGGAATCAACTCCCTCCAAAATAAGGAGATTTAGCTAATTATTCAAAAAACAACTAAATAAGAAAATTTCATTCAATGGCATTTTCTTGGGTACCCACTTTGTTCAATGTATAGTGTTTGACTAACTAGGGAATTTACAAAATAATATTTGTTTCTTGACCCCAAGCAATTTACATTCTGCTATAAAAACAGACATTTATCACCATGCTCTAACTGTATATTTGACTGTATATTGATTTTAAGAAATGACTAAACATGTCAGAATGCACCAAAGTATGGTTTTCAGTGCAATATTCTAATTTGGCTACAAACATCACCATTGTTGGTAGCCTTGGACCCAAGAGTACTGTGTATTTGTTACACAGTACTGGATCTTTTGCATTTCAAGATGAAGTCTCAAAATCTCTCTATATGAAGCATTCTTTTTCTTAAATTTCATGTTTTTATTAATTTTCAGGGAAGCTCTGGTTATCATAAAATAAATATTGGCTAATGCCATAAACTTCTGCATCTTTCTCAAGACCTAGCCTGAGACATGCACCTCCATCAGATTTCCCTTGACTAATTTAAAAGTAATTAATTCCCGCTGCTTGCCCAGAACTTCAAGGTCTTGACCCCGGGAATGCCACCCCCCTTTTCTGTTTTCTTACCATTCTGGTTCTTCCAGCAACTCATACCTGTTTTTCCAGACAGCTGGACATCACTTTTCCTGCTGACCTGTCACTTTTCCTGTATTGTCTGACCTCCTTGAGTAGAGATGTGTGTCCCCTTCTATGATGACACATTTACCAATCACTGACTGTCCCACTGCTCCTCCACACTCTCCAATCCCCTATAATTAGGCAGCAATATTTGACTGCTCCTGACTCATGGGTTTGAGCAGAAGTGGCATGAGCTACTGCCAGCCCAAAGCAAGTAACTGCTGATGCAAGACCTTCCAGCTTTCTCTTCCCCTCCCATTTGGAGAGGAGCTGCCCTGGACAGTAGCTGGGCCTGCAACAGAACTTGTACACAAGAAAATACTTTTACAAATCAATGAGAGAAAAACAAGTTAATAGAAAAATAGGCAAGAGACTTGAACAGTCACTTCACAAAGGAGGATGCCACATGGCCAATAAGTGCAGGAGAAGGTCAACAAATTCATAACTCATGAGAAATGCAAATTAAGATCACAATGAGATGCCTATCTGAATGGCATCTCTAAATTAAAAAACACTGAGGATTCTAAGTGTTGAGAAGGACATGGAACAACTGGAACTCTCACACCTTCTGCAGGGAATATGATTTGGTACAATCCCTTTGGGAAACTGGCAATTTCTCCTAAAGCTAATCTAGCAATTTCACACTTAGAAATACCCTCAAAAGATATGCATATATATGTGTACAAAAAGAGATGTACAAGATTGTCATACCAGAACTATGTGTGATAGTCAAAAACAAGAAACAATTCGGTTGTCCACCAACAGTATAATGGGTACATACCTTGTGGTGTATTCGTGCAATGAAATATTATCCAACAATGAAAATGAACAAACCATTTCTACCACAACATGGATGAATCTCACAAACAATGTTGTGCAGACAAAGCCATTCTTGTGGGTATCTCATTGTAATCCTCTTTTGTAAAAGATGTGGTTTTATTTATAAAGGTCTAAAAAATGTTTGTCTGTAGTATTACTTAGTGGGAGTAATAATTGGGAGAGGGTACCAATGAGGGCTTTGGATGTGAGAAATGTTTTATTTCTTGATCTGGCTACTATTTATAGGGGAGTGTTTAATTTAGGAAATTTCATCCAGCTATATTTGTAAAGTTTCTGATGGATATTTCAATAACACGTCTACTGAAGAACTAAAGAAAAAAAGAAAGAAAGAAAGAAAAGAAAAGAACAGAAAAAGGAGGGCAAGATAGTTCAAATATTCTTTCCTATTCCAAATGGAAACTCTAGAGTACAGACCATGAATTTCTTGGAAACAGGGGCTGTTCCCTATTATAGTCCCACACCCTAGCACAATGCCAGACCCACAGTAGATGCTCAATATATGTTTGTTGAGGGGGTGGGGAGTGGAGAGAAGGAAGGAAGAAAAGAAAGGAAGGAAGATAGGCAGGAAGAAAGGGAAGAAGGAAGGAAGGAAGAAAGAAAATAAGCTTTATATACTAAGCCACTGAGATCTGAGGGGTTGTTTTTGTTAATGCAGCACAGCCTCACTTAACCTACCTAATACACCTCGTACGTGCTTCCACAGCACCATGTATGCACATCCATTGTAGCATCTCTCACTATTCTGTCTCCTTCCCTTCCCCATAATGTGAACTCCTTGAGGGTAGGAGCTGTTTCTTCACAAAAACTGTACCTGGCTCATAACAGCTGGTCATTAAATGTGTGTTGAATGAATTTCTCACTTCCTATGCCAATCACAGTGGTTTCTATATAGTAGACCCTGACCCAACATAATGGTTGACTGATTACTGAAGAAAGTGATTTCTAAGAGAATTTAAACAGGAGAGACAAATAGCAATGGGTTTTGTTGGAAATTTGCTGAAATCTCACTAAAAACTTCAGCTAATCTGCTGTGCTTGCAATATGCACAAGGGTGAAATCTCCTCCCAGAAACACCCCGATAGCTTTTCTCCATTCCTCTCCTTCCAGCCCTCTCCTGCAGCAAATGCTACCTCACAAAAATGCAGCCTCTGAAGTAAGGAAAGGAGCTGGTGAGACTCAATCAGTTCGATATGATGAGCTTTCCTTAATGCCTCCCGGAAGGAGTATGAGCTCCACTCCTCCAGGGCTTGCCGAACCATAGCAGCCTCTCCGGGCTGCCGCAGGCTCTGCTCAGAAGGCTGAAGGCTGGGAGTGCAGCCTTCCCACCCGTTCATGGGGAAACAGAGACAGCTACTCAGAGAATGAGCAGCTGTAATGGTTTCCCTGAGGGGGTAGCATCCTCAGGCCTGTGGAGAATTTTGCAGCTTTTCCTTATGCATTTTTAATCAATCCTAAGCTCCTTACAAATATGTGCAATTACTTTCTGCACTTTGCTTTATAATAAGATTTAATGACTCTGCTACAATCCTCTGAGTGAACATTGATAATCTGACTCTGTGATTTAAAATTTAGTTTTGGCAAAGGAGGAGGATATAAACTGAGAAAGAAGCTTTCTACATTTTCTTTTTTTCTCCCTTAAGAAAATCAGAAGTTGGAATTATTTTAGCGTTCAAAATATTCTCAGTTGTCGAGAATGGAACATCTCATTTATTTGCCACAGTGTCTGATTAAAATATAAGGAAAAAAAAAAAAAGCCCTGGGCAACACGAGCTCTCTTTTTCCATAAACCATTTTACTGATTGTCTTGACCAAAGAGGCCTGGAGGGACTCAGAAAAATCATCCAGTCCTGGAATGTCCTCCAAGTGCCCTTGACAAAGAGAACCTCTTCCAGCTCTTAATCCTTTGGAAGGATCGCCTGTTTCCACTGTCCTGGCACATGCTGACCAAATTGTCCTATAACAAATCATTGTAAATACAGGTAATATTTGCCGAGTTCTTGCTCTGTGCCAGTACTGATCAAAATGCCCTACATTGTTACAAAAACCCTATGAGCGAGTGGTTACTGGCCTCCCCATCACAGATGAAGAAACAGAGGTGCAAATAAAGTTGTAGGTTCTCTTTGGGGACTTCAAGGAGCTACAGCACCCTCCGTGTCTTTTGAGAAGGGGCCCAGGGACACACAGGGTCTTGTGAACATTGCTACGAACCCTTTAGCTTAACTTTCTGTTGACAGCCAAGTTTCCCACAACCACCAGGGTGCTAGTGCTAGCTCGGTCCTCTTACTGCTTTTCTGTGCCAGGGCTGTGACATGAAAGGCAGGCCGGGGACTTGGCTCATCTTGACCCACCCCAGGGAGTGACTTTCCCTCTACTCAGGACTCTTCCTGAGAAAGGGGACAATGGGCAGAAAGTTCCAAGGCCTGGTTGTCATTGCTGAGTTGCTATACAACCAGGTGACTGATTTGGGGCTCGTATTCTTTATCTACAAACTAAGGCAGATGAGATGGACAGCCTCAAAGACTCCCTTTCAGCTCTACCATATGTGCATTTATTTAACAAGCATGGGCACAGAGAAATGTCAGAGTTTCTGAGTGCAGTGGTATCCCAGTGACAAAAGATTCGGGCTCCTTCTGAGAGGTGTCCTGAAATAAAACAGATTTTCTTGCTCTTCTGTTACACAGGGAAACATTCTACTGCCACAGGCTCCTTCTTCCTCTTCCCACCATGTATTCCCACCGCATGAGGAAAACTCGGAGCTACTTCTCAGTGCAGGACCAGATTATCCACGGGATCTAAAGTAACCGAAACAAGCACAGTCTGATTAGGGCTCCTGAGCTGCTGGGCACATGAAAGACCTGTACTTGCTATTGCCATTATCAGGAATGACTCACAAAACACTGTGAGAACTGCCTTTAGTTTCCCAAATGGAAATGCCGGGGCAAACCCCTTAACTTGCAAGCAGCCCCAGCACCACAAGGCCTCCTGCAAAACGAGCAGCCCTGGAAACTGGGCAACTTTCAGCTCTATGAATAAGGATGAGCACTTTCTAAATTACTTTTTCCCTAGAAGTTAGGCACAATTTAATGTAATTGGCTGTCGTATTCCGAGTGGTTGGACTTCGAACTTGAGGGATGCATTTTTCCCTGTTTAGACATGGAACACTCGTATTGAGATCTGGAAAGGTGCTCGTAAAAAAGGTGTATTGAAAGGCTGGATGAAGTGGGCGTGGTAGGATTCTGCATCTTCAGGCAGTAGCTGGAGAGGCAGTAAACAGTGTGGAGAAACTCCAGGGCTGAGAGGAGAGAAGAAAACATGAGAACAGGAATGGGAGATGCCCCCACGGGCAGTGCAGGTGCAGCCCTAGTGTGCCTATGACTGATGAAGGGAGGGCCTTGGGGACAGGAAGTTTTGTGAGAGAGGCATTCCCAACCTGCTAGGCAGGTCTGAGTATGAACAGGGAAAGGATGCTTCTAGAAAAGGGAAAAGGAGGTCTTAACATGTCATCCCCTCAATGGTCTGAGCATCCCAAATAGTGCACTGGGAAGTAAAAGCAGAAAAGGGGGAGGAGAGCAGCAAGTACCTTGTCAGACCAGGTCAGGGCAGTGGGGATTGATTGGCAAAGTGGCCAGCTGGGCTGATAAATCTATTTGCAGGGAGCTTGTTTTCCATAATAAGCAATCCACTAGAAAGCACAGCATTTCAGACAATTTCTCCCTGCTCTGTGAGCAGTTGCCACAAATGCACACTTTCCAGAAAACCCTTAAGGGGGTTGGAGTTTCAATTACTATGATCAAAAAGAAACCATCTACTTAGAAAAATAACTCATGCAGAACATTTGCTCAGTACATTTGGGTACTAAATATGTCCTAAATGGTGGAGATGAGGCAGAATGCTTCGGCAAAAGGCCACCACTGGGCTCTTATAATGGCATCCTTGCTAGGAATTGCAAAAATTACAAAATCAAGAAAACTACTCTCCCCTCCCCAAAATCTGAACACTTCAGCCAATAGCATAGACTCACTCAGGCATTTTGCAGGACCGTTCTCACTTTAAAGACTTGACAATTTGATTCTCTCACAGACCGAATATTGGCTTTACAAGGAAATGTGTGAAAAGGAACTAATATTTATTGAGTTTTGTTTGATATCGGACCTCAGAAAGGTCTACAACTTGCCCACAGTATCACATCAGCAGGCAGAACCTGAGTCTCTATCAGTCTGGCATTGCTGTCTAGTTGATCTTCTCTGTAATAACATGAGGTAGCAACTGTCTTAACTCCGTTCTACAAGTGAGGAATCTGAGGCAAGAAAAGAAAAGTGTCCAAAGGTTCATAGCTAGTAAATGGTAGAATCTGAAGTGAAGTCCAAGCTTCTAAAGCAATAAATAATTTTTTTAATTAAAATACTTATTTTATTTATTTATTTTTGTTTTTGGGGGGGGTTCTTCCAAATTTTATTTTATTTTGTCAATATACAATGTGGTTGATTACTGTGGCCCATTACCAAAACCTCCGTCCCTCCTTCTTCTCCCCCCTCCCTCCCAACAATCTCCTTTCTGTTTGCTTGCTGTATCAACTTCAAGGAATTGTGATTGTTGTGTCTTCTTCCCTCCCTCTCCCCGCCCGGTTTTTTGGTGTATTTATTTATTTATTTTTAGCTCCCACAAATGAGAACATGTGATATTTCTCTTTCTGTGCCTGACTTGTTTCACTTAATATAATTCTCTCTAGGTCCATCCATGTTGTTGCAAATGGCAGTATTTCAATCTTTTTTATAGCTGCATAGTATTCCATTGTGTAGATATACCACATTTTCCGTATCCACTCATCTGATGATGGACATTTGGGCTGGTTCCAACTCTTAGCTATCGTAAAGAGTGCTGCAATGAACATTTGGGAACAGGTATACCTTTGACTTGATGATTTCCATTCTTCTGGGTATATTCCCAGCAGTGGGATAGCTGGGTCATATGGTAGATCTATCTGCAATTGTTTGAGGAACCTCCATACCATTTTCCATAGAGGCTGCACCATTTTGCAGTCCCACCAACAATGTATTAAATATACACCCTGAAACAATAAAACTTCTTAAAGAAAACATAGGAGAAACACTTCAGGAAGTAGGACTGGAAACAGACTTCATGAATACGACCCCAAAAGCACGGGCAACCAAAGGAAAAATAAACAAATGGGATTATATCAAACTAAAAAGCTTCTGCACAGCAAAAGAAACAATTAACAGAGTTAAAAGACAACCAACAGAGTGGGAGAAAATATTTGTGAAATATACATCTGACAAAGGATTAATATCCAGAATATACAAGGAACTCAAACAACTTTACAAGAAAAAAACACACAACCCAATTTAAAAATGGACAAAAGAGCTAAATGGGCATTTCTCAAAGGAAGATATACGAATGGCCAACAGACATATGAAAAAATGCTCAACGTCACTCAGTATTCGGGAAATGCAAATCAAAACCACACTGAGATACCATCTCACCCCAGTTAGGATGGCTAATATCCTGTGAACAATAAATGCTGGGGAGGTTGCGTAGAAAAAGCAATAAATAATTTTTAAATGAATTTTTAAAAGTACAATTTACAATAGCATCAAAAAATCTCAAATTATAGCTAGAAATAAACCTAGCAGAATCTGTGGGCAATCACTAGAGTGAAAGCTAAAATACATTACTGGGAAATTAAAGACCTAAATAAATGGATCATGATCACAAATGGGAAAGCTCAATGCTGTTAAGATGTCTGTTCTCCCCAACCTGATTTATAGATTAAACACAATTCCAATAAGAATCCCAACATGTGATGTATATGTTTGTGGAAATTGACAAGGCGATTCTAAAATGTATATGGAAGTATAAAGGACCTAGAATAATCAACATGATCTGGAAGAACAAAGTTGGGGGACTGACACTATCAGATTTCAGGACTTATTACAAAAATTCATTAACTAGGGCATCTTGAAACTGGCTCAAAAAGAGACAAATAGACCAATGGAGTAGAATAGAAAGTCCAGATATTGACCCACACATATGCATTCTCTTGATCTATAACACAGGCACAAATGCAATTCAGGGAACAAATGGTGATCTTTACCAAAAAAATGGTACTGGAGCAATTGGATATCAATGTGGAGGATAAATGAACCTTGGCCTCCTACCTCATGTTCTACAAAACATTAATCTGAGATGGACAATGGCAAAAGCTAAAACTCTAAAGGTTATAGAAGAAAACATGCAAAGATCTTCATGACCTTGATGTAGGCCATAATTTTTTATATCAGACACAAAGGGTACTGACTACAAAAGAAACAATTGATATATTGGACTTTAATTAAATTAAGAATTTCTGTTCATCAAAAAACTCTTTAAAGAATGGGAAAAAAATCTATAGAGTACGAGGCAATATTCACAAGGCATATATCTGACAAGGGCACATGTCAAGAATATTTAAAGACACCTAAAAGTCACTTTAAAAAGACAAAGTATTCAGTAAAAAGTGGGCAAATGCCTTTGATAGATCCTTCCCAAAGGAGGATATCTAATTGGCCAATATGCCTGTGAAAATGTGTTGAATATCATTACTTCCCAAGGACACAGAACCACAAATAGCTACCACTACAAATTCACCATAAAGGATAAAATTAAGATCAAAACTATCAAGCAGGTGTTGGAAAGTATGTGGTGCAACTGGAACTCTCCTGCCTTGCTAATGGGGATGTGAAATGTACAACCACTTTAGAAAACAAGTTGACATTGTCTACAATAGGTAAACATACCCCTACTCTGTAACAACCCAGCCATTCCACTCCTGTTTTGGGGGTTTATACCAAAAAGTGTGACTGAATATGTCCACACAAAGACCGGCACACAAATGTTCATAGCCACTTTATTCAGAATAGCCAAAAAACTAGAAATAACCCAGATGTCCATCAACAGGGGAGTGGATTAAACAAATTACGGCATATCCATAAGAAAGAACCAATTGACTGATTTACAAAACTGTGTGAATAAATATCACAGACATAATATTGATTGGAAAAAAGTCATAATCAAAAAAGTGATCACTATATAATTTCATTTATTCTTAAATTCACAAACAGGCATAATTATTGATGGTGTCTGAATTAAGTGGTGTTGTGTCTTAGGAGAGTACTAACCAGGAAAGTCATTCTGGAGCCTTCTGGAGTGATGGATGTATTCTTTCCCTACATAGTTCGCAGATGTGTAAAATTTTACACATTATTCACTTAAGATTTGTGCACTTGATATGCCTCACTATTTATATATTTTTGACGACAATTTTAAAAACTAGTGGTTGCCAAAGGCTTGGAGAAAAGAAGAGTTATTATCATTTAATAGGTACAGGGTTTTACTTTTGCAAGATGAAAAAAAAAAATTCCATGGGTGGATGCTGGTGATAGCTGCACAACAGTATGAATGTACATAATATCACTATACTATGCACTTAAAATGGTTAAAATGGTAAAAATTACGTTATGTGTATTTTGTGACAATTTAAAACATAATTATAAAAAACAAGACTCTCAGATGACTGGTTATATGGTGTACGGGAAGAGGAAGAGACCTCAGCTGGAACATAAAATGAGACCCCTTTACCCCATATGCTGGGCACAAAATATACCCCCAGCAAATATTCATGACCTTCCTTCCTTTAGGTCACTTGTGCCTAATGTACTCTCCCCAACTTGCCTGCACATTTATCTTGCATGTATCCCTACTGTGTGCCCAACACCATAGGTATAAAACGATGGCTAAGAGAGGACATCTACACTCATGAAATGTACAAGACACAGACTTGTCTACAACTAAACATGGCACAAAGTAGATAGTGGCACATTTGGGCGCTGAGGAATTATGGGAGCAATTATAGAAGAAGCAGTTTAGTCTTCAGATCTGCATATTTCATAGTTCATGTCACTCACCATCCATGTTACTGAGGAAATTCAACATGACCTGTGCATGATGTGCGTGCTCCTTGTTTGGCAGACCCCTCCAGGAACAGCGTAGCTTTGTGACTTGTGCTGTTTCCACCTCCTTTCAGATGTGGTGCAGGAGTCCCCAGCTCAAAGTCCCAGAACTCAGTATGAAGTAAAGAGGCACCATTGCTCTGGTGTTTCTGTTCCCAAACTACCTCCATAACATGCTGGTCACAGGTAGAAATAAACCTTCCCAAGCAGAGAAGCATTATGACTTCCAAGGTAATCCTTTAAAATACACATGCTAAAAAGGAGTTATGACTAGGTACTTCAAATGTCCTCATTCTGTTCTCAGAGGTACTAACAACCAACCCAAACCTCCCACATAGGTTGAGATTCAATAAACTGTGCCAAAAGAAATAACTCTAAAAATCTGTTAACTACCTCTTTGTATACTTTATTGAAGATTACAAAATGGCCTGACAAAAACAAGGAGTAGTATTGACAAGTTAAATAATGAGTCCAAGCTGTGAAGCAGAAAATATCCTTTTCATGATACCATAGAAACTCATTTAATAAAATACAGCAGTTTTCATATTTTGAAAGACTAAGAAAAGCAAAATCATATTTATAGGAATTACCCTTTATTCATGAAGATAATACCTTCAACATTCATCCTGCCTTTATATGCTTTTATATGTTGTACCAAAGATGAACTGTTTCATATTTATCTCCAAACTGTGAGTGTCGGAGAAGAAAGCTTGGAAGTCCCATTCTGTATTCAAAGTACTTGCCATCAACACAGTAGGACTTCGTAGCTGCTGCTGAATGAAGGTTGTGGAGTTTTCAAATCAGATTCCATCATTTGACCATATTTTGAATTATTGAAAGCCTTCCAACACATTTGCCTTTAGGCAATGAATTTTTAAAATCTAGTACTATCCTAAAAGGAATGTTTACAAAGTAAATACAATTTAGTCATCCAAAATTACTTATACCTTTGAATATATTTGTACCAAAGAGGTAAACTTTGTGTTCATTCTTCATAGCATTTCATTACTTTGCCAGAATATACTTGTTCACTACAACTATTAGGTGATATAAAATGTTCCAATCATAGCTAAAAGGGTCTATCAGACACATCGCATCTTGTTAAAGTGAGTTGACATAGAAGGATGGAGGCCAAGTTAGAGCAGATCTGATCTATTACAACCTGAACACAAACATTGTTCCTTAGTGAACAGATGATTAGGAAAATTGCGACATGATATTTTAGGGAATTTTTACTAAACTCACTAAATTTCCCTCTTTTGAACAACCCTGGATCTGATAATGAAATAGTTTTAAAATAAATGACTATGAAGGCAAGAATTTTGATATTGTATATGGTAGCTATTTCATTTAGGGCTGAATCTGAGAAAAACTGTGAAATAAACAAAGATGAAACTGATAGTGAGTGACCTCAGCAAGATAGTGGAATGAGAGGACTCCCCTCACATTCACCACAACAACAATATGTTGGCAGCCATCTATGGACAAAAGTGCCTTTTGGGGAGTTTTGGAATCTAGATATAAGGTTGTGGAAGCCCAGAG
This sequence comes from Cynocephalus volans, assembly GCF_027409185.1. Taxonomy (NCBI): domain Eukaryota; kingdom Metazoa; phylum Chordata; class Mammalia; order Dermoptera; family Cynocephalidae; genus Cynocephalus; species Cynocephalus volans. The sequence continues at coordinate 187,611,024 of NC_084460.1, forward strand.
GAGCCTAAGACTGGTGGGAGTCACTTTGAAAACGCAGGCTCATGCCAGGGTGGCAGGCTTGTCAACTGTGGTCCATGCTCCAGACCCAGAAACATCCCCATCCCCTCGTGAACTCAGCTACGGCCCATTTGGCCTTGATTCTGCCACCAGCACCATCTGCCAAGGGATCTGGGAGGAGCCACGCCTGCCAATGCCTTGGGTAACAGGCCTGTCAGCCTCAGTCCTGGCTGTGGACACCCTGAAGCAGCCCATGACCCAGATCCAGTCACTCTCAATCACAGGTCAGAATCAATCCTGCCCACCTAGGGATCCAGCAGAAGACAGGCTTCTCCATGTTCCCAAAGGCAGGCTTACCAACCTTGGTTCAACTATAGATCCTGAAGCAGCCCTGTGACCCAGATCCAGGCCCACTCAGCTGTAGTCTTGGAACAGTCTACCTGCCTGGGAACCAGGCAGGAGGCATGCCTATCAATAACCCCAGAAGCAGGCCTGCAGACTTCAGTCCCAGTGTGGACCCTGAAGGAGCTCTGTGACTTAGTTCCAGCTCCTCTCAACCACAGTCTGGAGCCATTCCTACTCACACAGGAACCATCCAGTGATGCCACAGGAGGTCTTCCAGGGATCCAATGGGAACCCATCCATGCACCTGGTAACAGGCCTGCCATCTGTGGACCCAACTGTAGACAATTTTATGCACCACTGTCCCACTGCCAGCCCTACTGACCCAAGTCTTAGGGGCAGTCCTGTCTTCCCAAGGATCAGACAGTCTCCACATCCACCTCAACTTCTGGTAATAGGCCTTCCAACTTCAGACCCTACTGTGGACCCAGCAGCAGCCATGTGAACAGGCTTCAACCTCACTTGACTATGATCTCATATGCAATATCATCAGCCCAGCAACCTAACAAGAGAAGGTCTTTACCTGCCAAAACCAGTCTATAAAAACAAAAAGAGGTGTTTACTCCTTAAAATGCACAGGCACCAATGCAAGGCAACACATCTCATGAAGAATTAGGCCAACATGCCACACCACCACCAAAGAAAACAAGAATGATCCAGTAACTGACTCTGAAGAAATGGAAATCTATGAATTCCCTGAAAATAAATTCAAAATTACCATATTAAAGAAGCTCAATGAGATGCAAAAAAAGAAAAAAATCCACAGATAGACAACTGAACAAAAATCAGGAAAACAATGCATGAACAAAATGAGAAATTTAGTAAAGAAATAAAAACCATTAAAAAAAGAAAACAATTAAAATGAGTGACAATCATAGATGGAGCCTATGGCACACTATCAAATGAACAAATATTTGCATTATGGTAGCTCCAGAAGGAGAAGAGAGGGGAAAAAAATCAAGCATAAAACTTAATTTAAAATAATTAAAATAATGACTGAAAATTTCCCAAATCTTGAGAAAGATATGAACGTCCAGATTCAAGAAACTCAAAGATTCTCTAGCAAGTTCAACTCAAAGAAAATTTAACTGAGACACATTATAAGCAAATTGTACAAAGTCAAAGACAAAGAGGTATTTTGAAAGCAGCAAGAGAAAAGCAACTTGTCACAAGCAAGAGAATTCCCATAAGGCTACCAGCAGATTTCTCAGCAAAAACCTTGCAGGTGAGGAAAGAGTGGAAGAATGGGATGATATATTGAAAAACCTGAAAGAAGAAAAAACAAAAAACAAAAAAAATAAAACTTCCAACCAAGAATACTATGCCCCAAAGCTGTCATTTAGTATGAAGGAGAGATAAAAACATTTCCAAAAACACAAAATCTGAGGGAGTTCATTAACAGTAGACCTGTCTTATCAAAAATAAAAATAAAAAAATAAGTAAAGGTAAAAAAAGTTCTTCAAGTTGAAACAAAAAGACTAATTAATGTCATAAAAACAAATGAAAGTATAAAACTCACTGGTAAAGGTAAATATATAGTCATATTCAGAATATTCTAATATTATAATGATGATGTATAAATAACTTTTAACTCTAGTATAAAAGTTAAAAGACAAAAATGTTGAAAATAACTACAGCTACAATAATTTGTTAATAGATGCACAATATAAAAAGATATAAAGTGTGAAGTTTTGAATGAGATTTAAGGTGACTTGTTGTCAGCATAATGTATACTGCTATAACTATAAGATATTTTGTGTAAGCTTCATGGAAACTACAAAGAAAAAAACCTTTGGTAGATAAACAAAAAATAAAAGAAAGAAATCAAAGCATACCACTATCTTAAAAAAATCAACAAATCACAAAAGAAGAAAGGAACAGAAGAAGAAAGAAACAAAGGAATCATAAAATAGTCAGAAAATAACAAAGTGGCAATAGTAAGTCTTTACCTATCAATAATTACTTTAAATGTAAATTGTTTAAATTCTCCAATCAAATGATATGGAGTGGCTGAACAGATAAAAAGGCAAGATCCAACAATGTGCTGCCTACAAGAGACTCACTTTATCTTTAAGGGCACATATAGGCTGAAAGCTAACAGATCAAAAAGAAAGATATTTCATTCAAATGGCAAAGAGAACAGGGTTGACTATACTTACATCAGACAAAATTGACTTAGTCAAAAATTTGTCATAAGAGACAAAAAAGATTATTATATGATAATAAAGTGTCAACTCATCAAGAGGATATAACAATTATAAACACACATGCACCCAACATTGGATCACCTAAACAGGTAAAGCTAAGAGCTGAAGGGAAAAATAGACAGCAGTATAATAATAGTAGGGGACTTCAATACCCCACTTTCAACAACATATAGATCATCCAGACAGAAAAGCAATGAGGAAACAGAGGATTTGAATAATACTATAGATAAAATGGACCTAACATACATAATACAAAACATTCCATCCAACAGCAGCAGAATACACATTATTCTCAAGTGCACATGGAACGTTCTCCATGATAGACCATATGTTAGGCCACCAAACAAGTCTTAAACAAAGTTAAGGTGGAAATCATGTCAAGTATCTTTCCCAATGACAATGGTATGAAAATATAAATCAATAACAGGAGGAATATTGGAAAGTTCACAGACTTGTGGAAATTAAACACCACACTCCTGAACAACCAATGGGCTGAAGAAGAAATCAAAATAGGAATTTTTAAAAAAGTATCTTGAGACAAACAGAAATGAAAAAACATAACATACCAAAACTTATGGGATGCAGCAGCAAAAGCAGTTCTAAAAGAGAAGTTTAAAACAATAAATGCCTCCATTAAGGAAAAAAAGATCTCAAATAAACAACCTAACTTTATACATGAAGGAAACAGAAAAAGAACAAATTAAGCCCAAAGTTAGCATAAGGAAAAAAATAACAAAGATCAAAGCAGAAGTAAATGAAACAGAAGCTAAGAAAACCGTTCAAAAGAGCAACAAAACTAAGAGTTGAGGGTTTGTTTGAAAAAATTAACAAATTTGACAAATCTTTAGCTAGACTAATCAAAGAGAGAGAGGACTCAATTAAATAAAATGATAAATGAAAGAAAAGATATTTATAACTATCCCACAGAAATACAAAGAATCATGAGAGATTACTATGAACAATTATATGTCAACATATTGGATAATCTAGAAGAAATTAATCAATTTCTATAAACATACAAATTACCAAGACTGAATCATGAAGAAATAGAAAATCCGAACATCCCGGTAACAAGTAAGGAGACTGAAACAATAATAAAAAAAACCTTCCAACAAATAAAAGCCTAGGACCAGATGGCTTTACAGATGAATTCGACCAAACATTGAAAAAACAATTAATGCCAATTCTTCTTAAACTCTTCCAAAAAGTTGAAGAGAAGGGAACAGTTTCAAACTCATTTTATAAGGCCAGCATTATCGTCATACCAAAGCCAAATAAGGATGCTACAAGAAATGAAAAGTAAAGGTCCATCTCTGATGAACATAGATGCAAAAACTCTCAACAATATCCTAATAAATCAAATTCGACAGCGCATTTAAAGGATCATACATCATGATCGAGTGAAATTTATCCCTGGGATGTAAAGATGAGTCTACATATGCAAATTAATATTTGTGATAAATCAAATTAACAGAATGAAGAATAAAAATTATGTGATCATTTCAATAAATGCAAAAAAATCGTATTTTCAAAAGTTAATATCCTGTCATGATAAAAACTCTCAACAGATTAGGTGTGGAAGGAATATACACCAACATAATAAAGGCAGAATATGACAAGCCCACAGCTAACATCATACTCAAGGATAAAAAGCTTTCACTTTCGATGAAAGGAAGTTAAGATGAAGACCAAGACAAGGATGCCCACTCTCACCACTCCTATTCGATATAATACTGGAGGGTCTAGCCAGATAAGTAAGCAAGAAAAAGAAATAAAAGGCATGCAAATTGTAAAGAAGGAAGTTAAATTGCATCTGTTTGCAGAAGGCATCATCTCGTACATAGAAAACCCTAAAGACTCCACTAAAAAAACTGTTAGAATAACAGTTAGAATTAGAAATAAGTTAGAAATAACAGTTACTGTTAGAATACATGATTCAGGAAGGTTGCAGGATATGAAATTAATATATAAAAACCAGTTGCATTTTTATACCCTAACAATGAGCAATCTGAAAAACAAATTAAGAAAATCCCATTTACAACAGCATCAGTAAGAATAAAATACTTAGAAATAAATTTACCCAAAGGGATGAAAGATATGTACACTGAAAACTATGAGACATTGATGAGAAAAACTGAAAAGACAGTAATAAATGGAAACATATTCAGCATTAATTGGTTGGAATAATTAATATTGTTAAAATGTAGCTAATACCCAAAACAATCTACAGATTCAATGTAATACCTATCAAAATTTCAATGCCATTCTTCACGGAAATAGAAAAAAAAAAATTCTAAAATTTGTATGAGACCACAAAAGATCCCAAATAGCCAAAGCAATCTTGAGTGAGAACAAAGCTGGAGATCACACATTCTGACTTCAAACCACATTATAAAGTTTTAGTGATCAAAACAGTATAGTACGGGCATAAAGACACACACATAAGTAAGTGGAATAAAAATAAAATGTCCCAAAATGAGCCCACACATATATGGTCAATTAATCTTCAATAAATGGTGGTGGGAAAACTGGATATTCACATGCATGCACAAGAATAAAATTCTTGAACCCTGTCTTACACTGTGCATAACAATTGACTCAACATTGATTAAAGATTTAAATGTAAGACCTGAAACTATGAAACTCATGGAAGAAAACATAGGGAAAATACTTCTTGACATTGGTCATGGAAATGATATTTTGGATTCAACACCAAAAGCACAGGCACAAAATAAAAAATAATCAAATGGGGTATTAGAGGATGAATAAAACTAATGCCATTTTTACCCCATCCACCATGTTGACTCTTGCTTGACCTCATGCCTTTGTTTCATGGACCAATTATACATCAACCTTCAAGCAAGCTATAAAAGGACCATAGGTTTCAAGGAGTGAATGACATATTACTGCAGGTGGTGTCAGTGGTCTGAGCACTAACATCACAAGACCCCTCTGCCTCATGGATCACAAGACACCTGGTGGATGATATTTGGTGGGGGGGGGGGTTGCCTTTCTTTTTCTTTTTTTTTCTTTTGGCAGCTGGACTGTACAGGGATCAGAACTCTTCACACTGCTGTTATAACACCAGGCTCTAACCAACTGAGCTAAGTGGGCAGCCTGGTGAATGAATAATGTTATCATATTATTTTTCTTAAGATGTTTCCTTGAAGTTACTTTTTAAAACGGGCTTTTGCTATATAAATATTGTCTAACTTCAGAGAGCCAGAGCTCTCATCTGTAGATGTCTGATTCTTCGCTACATGTGACATTCCTGAATGTAAGTCACTCCTGTAATAAATATCTTTGTATATCTTATGGACTTGACAACTTCCTTATTTAGTCTCAAAGTATCTTCTCAGACTTACAGGGCATTACACTTTAACCCCTCCTCACACATGGGACGACATCAAACTAAAAAGTTTCTGCACACAAAAGAAACAGTTAACAGAATGAAAAGAAAATCTATGGAATGGAAAAAAATAGTTACAAACCATATATCTGATAAGGAGTTAACATCCAAAATATATAAGGAGGTCATACAACTCAAAAGAAAAGAAAATTAAAAAGGACAAAGGATCTAAATAGACTTTTTTTTCCAAAGAAGACATACAAATGGCCAACAGGTATATGAAAAGGTGCTCAACAACTCTAATCATCGGGGAATGCAAACCACAATGAGATATCACCCCACACCTGTTAGGTAGACTATCATCAAAAAGATAGAGATAACACATGCTGACAAGGATGTGGATGAAAGGGAAACCTTGTACACTGTTTGTGGGAATGTAAATTGTTACAGTCATTATGGAAAAAGTATGGAAGTTCCTCAAAACGTCGAAAGTAGCATTACCATATGATTCAGCAGTCTCACTTCTGGGTATATACTCATATTCAAAGGAAATGAAATCAATTATTTTGAAGAGATGTCTGCACTTGCATGTTTATTGCAGCATTATTTACATTAGCCAAGGTATGGAAACAACCAAAGTGTTTGTCAACAAATGAACTGATCATTTGGTATGTACATACAATTAAATACTATTTGGCAATAACAACAAAAAGAAAGGAAATCTGGCCATTTATGACATGGATGAGCGTAGAGGACATTGTGCTAAGAGAAGTAAGACAAATACCACACGATCTGGCTTACATGCATAATCTACAAAAAAAAATCTTCATAGAAGCAGAAAGTAGAATGGTGGTTGTCAGGGGCTAGAGCATGGGAAAATGGGCAGATTTTAGTCAAAGGATACAAACTTTCAGTTATAAGATAAGTTCTGGAGATCTAATGTACACCATGGTGACTAATTAATTATACTGTATTGTATACCTGCAATTTGCTAAGAGAGTAGATCTTAAGTGCTCTCATTTCAGAAACCCAAAAAAATGACTCTGGGCTAGCCTGGGGCTCTCTTTGACCACAGAATGCAGCAGGAGTGACATTCTAGGAGTTCTGTGTCTGGACATTAAGAGGTTTTGTGGCTTCTACTATCACTCAGATGGACTGTGGCCGCATGGGGAGAAGTCTGGGCCAGCCAGGTGCAGCGCTCCACTGCCTGCCAGTGAGAGAGGACATGGCAGGACTCCCCCACCCTGCTGAGCTGTCAGATGACTGCAGCTGTGTGACTGACCTCACAGGAGACCAACAGAAGAACTGCACAGCTGACCCCGGTCCACACTGTAACCCACAGAATCGTCAGCAAATAACATGGTGGTTGTTCCAGCCAGCCCAGAGTCAAGAGGCGGGAGAACGGACTTTGCCTTTTGGTCAGAGAAGCTGCAGAGAATTATCGAGTGGACATTTTAAATCTACATCCACCACTCACTTGCAAGACACAGGACAGACTGTAGTAAGGAGCTGGGCAAAAGATTGGGGGAGTCAATGGATCAGGACTATTTGGCCGTGGATAAATTTCTGTGGTGTGTCCCTCTAGCAATTTCTTGAAGAGAATCTATATACTGATCATGACTAATCACTCCTAGTCACCATTATTTTAGCAGGATAGTCTGTAAATCAAATATTTTATTATTGGGGATTATCTAAAAATATCTCTACTTAATTATTCATTCTACAGTATATATATACTTTCTCCAAGAGTAGGGAAGACAATAATGATAAAGATTTTTTAAAAAAAAGCATATAGTGTTGCTCCCCTCCCCCGCTCCTCGTCCTTCTCCTCCTCCTTCCCCTTCTTCACCAGCAGCAGCAGCAGCAGCACAACTACTGTAGGTTGAGCCTTCACCATGTGCCAACACTGTGTTAAAAGCTGTACGCATATTAACTCATGTAACTTCCCCAGTCACCCATTTACTGAGTGGGAATCCTGAGGCATATAATAGGCGTCTCTTTCTGTAAACTACTGCCATTGTGATTATGTGTTTCCAGATTGACTGGTTACTAAGGTTAAGTCAATAGTTACATTTTTGTCGAAGGAGGGGTATTGGGCAAATAGACCTATAATGTGCACAGAGGCTCCTGGCTTGGGGATAAACATGGACAAGCCATTCAAACAGGTCAGACCCCTGGCCCTGAACCCATCACCAGGAGGCAGATGTACATTTTGGGCCTAAACAGGACAACCATGTGCAATGTTCACTAATTCAGGGGAATCATATGTCCCTGAAGCCTGGTCCTTGCTGGTTCCGGTGTCCCCATTTTGGTTTTGGGAAATATGGACATAATGCACAAAGCAGCAGCTTAGGTGAATTGTGGACAGAATAAGCCTCCTCTAATTTGCTCCATTGGAGCAGTACCCAGAGCCCTGGCCTGTCCTTTGTCTTGTGGGTTAGCACATTGCCCATGCATGTTAGTTTTGCCACCACCGTTCAGAAGTATTACCCCATGGTCCTAGACCAATGGTGGTCCCTCCTGAGGGACCTGGTGGAAAGAAAAATAGCCTAGAACCTGCAGCGGCAGGTCTGCATGCGGGTGCCCTACAGCAGAGTGCCCTGGGAAGCTCTGCTGCCCCATTCCCTCACCTGGGAAAGCGGTGGCTGGGTCTCATGCTTGGTTTCTAAGGCACTGCCATGCTGCACAAGCCCAGGTCCTTGATAACTACTTGTAATTGTCTACAACTAATTTTGGAGGACCATTGTCTTTTCTTTCCTGTATCTGTTTAAATTTCTTTTCTCTTCTCTCTCAATGTAAAATCATTCAGCCTGTCCTCTTTGAAACTCCTGTGAAACAAATAGCTCATTGACCCAAAAAGCTGCCTTTTCTCAGAGAGGGTGACATGAATGTTTGTAATAGATAAATGCCTTGACAGAAGGAGTTGGCCATTAGTCCTGCCCTATAGGGGTAGGAGAAAGCTTGTTGGAGGTAGTGACTCATGCTATGAACCTTAAAGTAGGAGCTTATCAAATGAAGAAAATGAAGGAGAATGGAAGGATTAGGGAAAAGTAGGAAAATGGGAAAACACCCAGAGTCTGGGGAAATGTATGGACAGTTGAGACACCAAAAACGAGGCCACGCTCAGTGCACAGAGAGGCTGCATGCAGAGGTGCACATGCAGTGTCTGGGGCCGGAAGCTCGGGAAACCAGCTGGAGAAGACAGGCCACCCACAGACGCAGAAACGTGGCAGAAATCCGGCTGCAACAATCTCTCCCTCACATACAACAAGCAGCCGAGGGCAATACAGGCAATGCTGTTCCACCTGTGTTTCTCCAAAAATGAAGTGTGTTGGGTGAAGGAAGTAGTCGTACCCTTGAAATATCTGGGTATGTCAAAGATTGAAAGGTGTTTACATCTCCTTATCTGTTCTCTATGTAATAGAGTCAAAAGGGCTCGAAGTCTCTAACACGAATCCTCCACATAAAGTAATATGGTAATGAGGTTGAACTTCACACAGAATTAAAAAAAAAAAAATTCTGCCCTTATAGTCAGGTAATTGCACAATCCTAACTATGCAAACTCTAGCCCAAGGTTGGCTTCCAAAGACACGTGGGGAGAGGGGCGGCAAGGGAGCCAGCAGAGGCAGGGATGTGGGGGAGGCAGGTCTCAGTGCCAGCATGAGGCATGGAGGGCCCCCCCAGCAAATATTTTTGAATTATCTCATGCTTATAAAAGAACAGCAACTACTTTCAATCACACGTTTCTAAAAGACAAATGCCAACATTTACAAAATTTTTTAAACTCCAAGGATGTGAAACTGTGTCCAATTATATCACTACCCAGAGTAAGTGACCATGACCAGCAGCCTTGAAAAGGGATGTTTAATTGAGTCGCTGACAGACCCCTAACTAGGGCAGCGCCGCTGGGTGCCTCTGTGACACAGTGTTTTAATTACTTGTGCTGGCGTTTATTTGATGTCTCTGGTCTGGCTCAACGTCCTTTTATAATAACCCTATCTGACCACAAATCAGGTACAAATAAAACAGTCAGCCACAACACCCTCCCTCCTAAAGGCGGCTGTATTATTTTATAGATATTCGATATTTAAATTTTAATGAAGGTGGAACCAGGATGGAATGTGAACAGAAGGGAGGTGAGCAGAAAGAGAACTTGTTCTGGAATAAACAGTTCAACTGGAAGGAGGGGGTCTCAGAGAGACAGAAAGAGGACAGGGGTGCATCTGCATGCAGATGAAGGGACCATGCTTTTGTTAGCCAATGGCAGAGGCCAGCAGTGGAGGGATGAAATGGCTTCAAGCATACAGCAGGCAGGGTGCAGGTCTGGGTGAGGAGTTCCCTGCATGGAATCACCAGGCTGCACTTACCCTTTGCAACATTTTACTGCAGGAGGAAGCTGCTTGCTCTGCTCTCCCGCAGAGGCAGCCTGCTGCCCGGCTTCCGCATGTGTGCAATGGCAGACGTGGGGAGGGAGCCACGCTTCTCTTCCACCTGCTGGCAGCTTCCTGAAATGCAGGGTGCACCTGGCCATCCGCGGGGCTTCGCTGATCCCCAAATAACATTTTACTTCCTTTCACTTGGAAACCATAATGTGGCACAGAAACGATTCCAAGCTGGGCCAATCATTTCATATCAGCTACTCCTCTTTTAAAATGTATCTGTATCTCTACAGGTAGTTCTGGGTTGTACCCAAGAACAGAAAGTTGTGGAATGGATAGCAAATATTTCATGATGTCGACTTTGTGGTGATTTGAATGGGACCTTCTACCAAATCCAGAAATAAGTGCACTTTCTCATGAAACACAACAGAAAGAGTCCAACTACTCTTTGGAGAGGGAAAATATTCTGTTGTCAAAAAACATCCCTGTTTCGGACGCTGAGAGTGTACTCTTTTCACTTGAGGGATGTTAGGCAGAGAGTGTCCCTCTGACCACAACACTGACCCTTCAGGTTAGCAGCAATGCCTTCTAGAAACACCCATGAGACAGCAGAGCTGGGAGGACATGAAAAGGAGACAAGGACAGGTCATTGTACTGCCCAGACTGACCACTGGAGTCTCACATCAGACAAGTTAGGCTTCCAGTCATATCTAGTAAATTACCTTGTTCAATCTTGTTTTCTATATCTTGGCCAGTAAGTTGATAGAATTAGCTGTTTTGAGGGTGAGGGGTTCAGGCTGAGGTACCACACAGGGGAGTGGAAAGGAGTGATTGCTTGAATTCATCCATCAACAATGCCTTGAATCTGGAGTACTTACAGAGGCAAACAGAACAGGACATCATAAGACGACAACCATGTCCATGGTTATAACATAACTTACAAGGAAAATAAATCGTCTACACAGACCCAGTAAAGGGGCAGTTGGGTAAGGAGCATCTTCAATAAATAGCCAAAGAGGGTCAATATAAATCAGCAACTGTCACCCTTCCTCAAAGAAGCAGTAAAATGTTGGTGTCCTCAAGAAAGTAGTAGCCTTAAAGATGAAGGATGTTCAACATCCCATCCTCTGTGGAAAGACCCTGAGTGCCCATGATGGCCTGGGGTATGGTGTCCACGAAGTCAGCCCCTGGACCACCAGCAGCAGCCTCGCCTGCGAACTTGTTAGAAAGGCAGATTCTTGGGCACCACTCCAGGCCCTCTGAATGAGACTCTATGGAGAGGGGCCCAGCCATCTCTGTTTTCACAAGCGCTCCAGGTGATCTGGATGCACACTCAAGTCTGAGTGCACACCTGTGCCCCTAACAACTGCTGGTTTGGAGAATAGCAGCCCCTGGGTTTTATTGGTCTTGCCCTTTGCCCAAGGTCAATACCTGCCCTCAAAGAAAACAGAAAACATGCTGAAAAATTGCTCTTTGCTCTTTGAATTCCAAGCTTTCATTCAAGAGAGAAATTTAACTAGTCACTTTGCCCACACGATAGAAACACCCTTCTCGTTCCCCAGAAACCAAGGCTGGGAGGCCTAGGTGCTTGAGAAAGGAAGGTGAAGGGGCCCGCCGAACTCCCTTCTGCACCGGCAGGCCATCCGTCACCCTGGAGCACCTGCCGGCGTCTGCTGGCTCCATCCAGCCTCAGGAAGAGGCTCCCTGAGGGCCCTGAGCTTCTCGGTGGCTGGGGCTTCTCCCTCCCTGCGCTCAGCAGGAGTCCTCACTGAGCTCCCCCTCCCCACCTTCAGGGCAATGCCTGAGCTAATGGAAGGACCAGGTTTGAGTCATTGAGGAGGGGGCTGGACCAGGAGCCGAGGGAGCTGTCCTCATGAGAGATTCTCTCAGGGAGACTCGGCACAAGTAGACTCTTCAGGGCCCAGGGACCAAAGCAGAGTCCCCGTGTGACTGAGACAGTATGAGGCCCCTGGCCAAAGGTGGAGACAGCTTTGGTGGCAGTGAAGCCCCTGAAATGGGCAGGGGCAGACATCTCTCCAACCCCCACACCCCACATATGAGGGAAGGTGGAGAGCGTGGGAGGCTGCTCAGACCATCCTCCTGGGAGAAACTTCAGGGGGTGCCAAGAGCCGCCAGCCTCCATCTGCAGCTACTTCAGGAGACTCCACAATGGTCAAAGAGGCCCAGCTATCCCAGGCTGTTCCCAGCAACAACTGAGCTTTGCAGGAGATCAGAGCTGGGCCTTCATGCTCCCTAGGCAGTCTCTGCTCCAGGCTCCCTGACGGCTGAGACTTTCTCAAGGGGCAGGGCAGTCTAAGGCTCTCCCTGCCCAATCTTCCCAAGCTCCCATGCCCACTCTGCTCCTCCCCTTTTCCTTCACAGGGGTTTCCTTCAATAAATTTCTTACACTTCCTATTCCACCTCGCTGGCCACTTCCAAGGGGACCAGAAGGGACACATCCCTCATAAGGAGAGGGGCCGAGAACCATCATATATCCAACAGTGAGGTTGTAGGAGGCACACCTAGGCTGGTGGGGCTGGGGCCTGTGGACCACGCTTTTGCCTCTGTGTACAAGCAATCACGGCCAACAGTCACCAAACACTTGCGTACCAACCACTTGTAAATACCTCACATGCCATCACTCATTTAAGTCTTGCCACAACCCAATGAAGGGAGCTACTATTGTTATCTCTATTTTATCCATCAGAAAACTGGCATCCCAATGTCTTGCAGCTACTAAGCACTGGGAGAAGGGACCTAACCCAGGCACTGCACTACACAGCCTCTCATTAGGAGCCTGCTGCTGCCTCAAGTGTGTGCATCTAAAGGTCTGTTTACCCTCAGTGCCCAGTACTTTACTGGCAGCCAGTGAATAGCTAATGAATAAATAAATGAAAACTGATGTATCACAAGTTCATTGGTTCCTAACCTATGGGCAGATGTAACTCTATTATGAGGTGGTCTTGGGTCCATGTGGGTCCATAAACTGAAAAAATAATTCTTCATGTGTTTACGTACAATGTTTTAAAATGTATATTAGATATCATTGTGATGGATTTTAAGAGACTGCTGAGTTCATAGTCGTTTACTCTGTGTCATTTCTCTGTTTACCACCTCAGATACTAAAGATACAAAAACTATCAAGTGAGGTTCCATAACATTTTGTCTTATGAAAAAGGAGTCACAATGTTGCAATATGAATCAGAAGGAGGACAAGGAGAGAGGAAAAACTGGGGAGGCAGGAGGGGTTCAGAGGAGGAGAAGAATCAGAGTAGGTGCAGCAAACCAACCTTGGAAGCAAAAACCATCCTGAGGTTGTTGCCCCTGCCCTTGACATGATATCTATATTTCACCCAAAGGGGCTCATGTAAGAGAATTTTAATTTCATTCATCTGAGGACCACCATCCTGACTTGCCAAAGTAGAATTTGAACTTGAATTGTACTAGAAATGTTTGAGAACCACATTCCATGTTAAAAATGATCATATTTCTCTTGAGTCATTTTTGGACATAATTAATGAATCAGCAAGAATGGAAGCTTGCATAAGCCACCACGGAGAAACCAGGCAGATGCAAAAATGCAATTTGCTTCCTGCATTACCAGCAATAAACAATCCTTTATATCATAATGTAAGATCTAAAAATAGTTCACTTTAAATTGTGAGCCCTTGTATGTAATGAAAGGAGGCTGTGATAAAAGCCAGTTATTCATTTATTCTCTACATTAAAGGCTTCAATAGTAAGAGCCCAATTAACAAAAAAGACCACTGGGAAATTATGCACAATGCTTTTCGTTTATTACAGAGAGATTTTGCACTCATGTCTCACTGCAAGGAAATTATGTGCAGTTTGCATAACTCACACATGGCACTATTCCCTCTGAATTTAGGGCTCTCAAATATGATCATGCAGGAAGAACTGAAATGGAAAAATAAAAATTTTTAGAAAAGTGGTGCCACTCTGTCATTAACAGTTGTAAACCATATTTTGCATGGCCATGAACCCAGGGCAGCCCAGGGCCTTGGACAGATGGACTAGTGCCATAGTTGTGGCTTCCCAGAAGCACAAGGATCATGACTCAAGAATTCTGGGTCTTAGTCCTGCTTTAGAAGGAGGGACCACTTGTCCATAGATTGTCTCATCAATTCTGGGCATGTTACACAAATTACCTCTAAGCTTCTCCCCACCATATCTTTGTACAGATAAGAAAACAGGATTCATGGATTGTAAGGCTAGAGTGCTTACACCAACTGGTCATGACAACCCTGAGCCCCAAATTCTTCTTTTTCTAAATGAAATGGGGTAATGAGGTCATCTTTAAGGTACCCATAAGCCTTTGCTACAATATGACTACTTCTCCTCAAGGATGCTGGGGACAGTCCCAGGATGCCAGAAAACTAAGAAGAAATGGCAGAGATCACACTTGTCCTCTGACATTCAAGAATGTAGTTTAACTGTTTCCAATCCCCAGTATTCAAGACATTTGATAATGTGTGACTTTGCTGAGACCTGCATCTGGACGCCAGGTAGAAAGCTGGCAAGTCGGAGCACATCATCTGGCTGGGAGAGGAGCTTACTGTCCAACAAGCATCCCCCTTTGCAGGAACCCAGATGGCTCTCTGCTCTGTGTCGCTTATGATGAGTAACTCCTGTGGACTGATTAAACTCTTCCTCTTCCTAGAGGAATAAATGGCCACTGAAGCAAGCCACAGACAAGTGCTGTAGATAGAGCTGGGGAGAAAGAGGTAGCTTTGGGAGTGGTAGTTCTCCTTGCAGGGCACAAGCACGGTACATACTGAGGAGCAAGGGGACAGCTCAGCAGAGGTTGTTCTCTTACTGGCCCACCATATGCTTCTCCTTGAGTAAAACTGTATGTTATTGCACTGGAGAATTTTGAATCTATTAAGATCTTAAGATATATCCTTTAAGAATATCAAAGGTCTTTCATATAAACTCCCCTATCCTTATCATGCCTAAAACTGTGAAAAATGGGAATGTGAGTTTTTTTTTAAATATGTGTCCTGATCTGATATGACTAGAGTTCACATGGAGCATGGATGATTGGCTGATTAGGGCCACTTTCACAATTATGTAATATTTCCAGTTGTCCTTTTAATGCCAAGAATGACTAAAGAGACTTCCCCGTGTTGTGTCAATGCTAGGATATGATCACAAATTTCACACTACACACAAGTAGAATTGTCGCAGAAGCAGATAAAAAGCCAGCAGGAGGGAGAGGCCCGAGTCCCGCAGAGACCATGCGCCCCATGGCACCAGCGCATGACCGAGCAAGTAGGCCTTGCTGCCACCAGACCCCACCACCAGCCCAGCCGAGTGTGCACTGACCAGAGAGGCACCTCCCCAGAAAGGCCCAAGATCCGCAGAGACCACATGCCCCGTGGCACCAGCACACAACCGAGCAAGTAGGCCTCACCACTGCCGGACCCCATCCCAAACCTGGCCGAGTGCACACCAACCAGAGAGGTGCCTCCCTGGAGAGGCCCAAGACCTGAGGCAACCATGTGCCCGAGTTGCCAGCAGGCAACTGAGCAGACACTGAGGCAGCCGTGCCAAATTGGCAGCCCTGACAGGATCCTAGCCAGACAATAGTGTTGAACCAGTGGACCATGAAATCCCTTGCCACAATGACTGAACATCAAAGGAAAGATACCAGAAATTTGAAAAATCAAGAAAGTACAACACCAAAGGGTAGTAACTCTCAAAGCTCTAGATCCTATAGAACAAGAAGCCCATGAAATGACTGACAAGGAATTTTGAGTGATAATTCAAAGGAAACTAAATGAGACACAAGAAAACTCAGCTAGACAACATGATGAAATGAGGAAAAGTATACAGGAACTGAAAGAAGAAATGTACAAGGAAATCAATGCCCTGAAAAAGAATGTAGCAGAGCTTGCCAAGCTGAAGAATTCATTCAGTGAAATAAAAAACACAACAGACAGTTTAACCAGCAGGCTTGCAGAAGTAGAAGAGAGAATTTCTGACCTTGAAGATGGGTTGTTTGAAATAACACAGGCAGACAAAAAAAAAAGAAAAAAGAATTAAAAACATTGAAGAAAATCTAAGAGAGATATCAGACAACCTTAAGCACTCAAATATCTGAATCATGGGTATTCCAGAAGGGGAGGAAAAAGGAGATTGCATTGAGAACATATTCAACAAAATAGTGGCAGAAAACTTCCCAGGTATAGGAAAAGACACAGATCTTCAGATTCAGGAAGCATAAAGATCCCCACCTGTATTCAACCCAAAAAGGACTTCTCCAAGACATGTTATAGTCAAATTGGCAAAACTCAAAGACAAAGAGAGAATCTTAAAAGCTGCAAGAGAGAAGCATCAAATCACCTATAAGGGAGCCCCAATCAGACTAACATCAGACTTTTCATCACAAACCCTAAAAGCCAGAAAGGAATGGGATGATATATTCAAAATACTAAAGGACAGAGATTGCCAGCCAAGAATACTGTACCCCACAAGGCTACCCTTCTGAAATGAAGGGTAAATAGTATATTTCTCAAACACACAAAAACTGCATGAGTTCATGACCACATGACTACCCTTACAAGAAATTCTGAAGGGAGTACTGGGTTTGGTACCTGAAAAATAACTACCACTGGCATAAAAACTCAAGAAAAATCAAAACCCACTAGTAAAATAAAAATGCCATCAACGAAGAGAAAAAAAAGTGTATCTACAACCCAAGAAACCAACAAATACAGAAGACAAACAGTAAATCAGAAAGAAAGGAATAAAAGAGTTAAGACAGCCAAATGAAAATTAATAAAATGCTAGGAGTAAATCAACACTTTTCAATAACAACTCTTAATGTAAAAGGATTAAATTCCCCACTCAAAAGACACAGACTGGCTGACTGGATTAAAAAGGAGGATCCAGGGCCGAGCCCATGGCGCACTCGGGAGAGTGCGGTGCTGGGAGCACGGCGACGCTCCCGCCGTGGGTTCAGATCCTATATAGGAATGGCCAGTGCACTCCCTGGCTGAGTGCCAGTCACGAAAAAGACAAAAAAAAAAAAAAAAAGGAGGATCCAACTATATGCTGCCTTCAAGAGACCCACTTCACCTATAAAGACTCAAATAGACTAACAGTGAAAGGATGGAAAAGATTTACCATGCAAACAGAAATGAAAAACAAGTTGGAGAAGCTATTCTTATATCTGAAAAAATAGACTTTAAACTAAAAATCATTAAAAGAGATAAAGAGGGCCACTACATAATGATAAAAGGATTCACCCATCAAGAAGACATAACAATCATAAGTATATATGCACCCAATGTTGGAGCAGCCAGATTTGTAAAACAAACTCTATTAGACCTAAAGAAGGAAGTAGACACTAATACCATAATAGCAGGGGACCTGAAAACCCCACTGTCAATATTGGACAGATCATCTAGGCAAAGAATCAGTAAAGAAACACAAGATCTAAACAACACTCTAGACCAATCAGACTTGGCAGATATCTACAGAACATTCCACCCAACAACCTCAGAATATTCATTCTTCTCATCAGCACATGGATCATTCTCCAGGATAGATCACATGTTAGGTCACAAATCAAGTCTCAACAAATTCAAAAAGCTGGAATTATCCCATGTATTTTTTCAGACCTCAATGGATTAAAATTAGAAATCAATAACAAACAAAATTCTGGAAACTATACAAACACATGGAAATTAAACAGCATTCTACTTAATGACATATGGATCCAAAAAGAAATCAAACAGCAATTCAAAAAATTTATTAAAACTAATGAAAGTAATGATACATTATACCAAAACCTGTGGGATACTGCAAAAGCAGTACTAAGGGGGAAATTTATCACATTAAATGCTTACTTCAGAAGAATGGAAAGATGGCTAGTGAACAACCTAACATTTCATCTTAAAGAACTAGAAAAACAAGAACAATCCAAACCCAAAGTTATCAGACGGAAAGAAATCATTAAGATCAGAGGAGAACTTAATGAAATTGAAACCCAAAAACCAATACAAAAGATCAATGAATCAAAAAGTTATTTTTTTGAAAAAATAAATAAAATTGACAACCCATTAGCACAGCTAACTAAAAAAAGAAGAGAGAAGACCCAAATAACAAAAATTAGAAATGAAAAAGGCAATAATACAACTGATACCTCTGAAATACAAGGTATCATTCAAGACTACAATAAACAACTATATGCCAACAAATTGGAAAATCTGGAGGAAATAGATAAATTTCTGGACACACACAAGCTACCAAAACTGAGCCAATAAAATGTAGAAAACCTGAACAGACCAATAACATAAAAGAGATTGAAGCTGTTATCAGAAGGCTCCCAACAAAGAAAAGCCATGGACCCAATGGTTTCACAGGACAATTCTACCAAACATTCAAAGAGGAATTGACACCGATTCTCTACAAACTATTCCAAAAGATTGAAATAGAGGCAATTCTCCCAAACTCATTCTATGAAGCAATCATCACCCTGATACCAAAACCAGGTAAAGATACAACTAAAAAAGAAAACTACAGGCCAATATCCTTGATGAATATAGATGCAAAAATCCTCAGTAAAATGCTAGCTAACAGAATACAGCAACACATATGCAAAATTATACACCATGATCAAGTGGGATTCATCCCAGGGATGCAAGGTTGGTTCAACAAATGCAAATCAATAAATATGATACACCATATCAATAAAATCAAACACAAGGACCATATGGACATCTCTATAGACACTGAAAAAGCATTTGATAAAATTCAGCACTTATTCATGATAAAGACTTTCTACAAGTTAGATACAGATGGAAAGTATCTCAACATAATTAAAGCCGTATATGATAAAACCACTGACAATATCATCCTGACAGAACATGAACTAGACAAGGATGCCCACTCTTACCACTCCTATTCAACACAGTGTTGGAAGTACTAGCCAGAGCAATCAGAGAAGAGAAGGAAATAAAGGGCATCCAGATTGGAAAAGATGAAGTCAAATTGTCCCTGTCTGCAGATGACATGATCCCATATATTGAACAGACTAAAGCCACTACAAAAAAACTCTTAGAGCTGATAAATGATTTCAGAAAAGTCGCAGGATACAAAATCAACACACAAAAGTCAGTTGCATTTCTATATTCCAACAGTGAACATGCAGAAAAACAAATCAAGAAAGCTAGCTCATTTACAATAGCCACTAAAAAAAATAAAATACTTAAGAATAAGGTTAACCAGGGATGTGAAAAATCTCTATGAAGGGAACTACAAACTACTGTTGAGAGAAATTAAAGAGGACACAAGAAGATGGAAAAATACTCCATGCTCTTGTATTGGAAGAATTAACATTGTGAAAATGTCCATATTACCCAAAATGATCTACAGTTTCAATGTAATCACCATCAAAATTCCAATGACATTTTTCTCAGAAATGGAAAAAACTATCCAGACATTTATATGGAATAACAAAGGACCATGAGTAGCCAAAGGAATCCTGAGCAAAAAAAATTAAAGCTGGTGGCATAACACTACCTTATTTTAAACTATACTACAAAGCTATACTAACCAAAACAGCATGGTACTGGCATAAAAACAGACACATGTGTCAATGGAACAGAATAGAGAATCCAGAAATCAGCCCATCCACCTATAGCCATCTGATCTTTGACAAAGGCACCAAGTCTACACACTGGGGAAGAGAATGCCTCTTCAGCAACTGCTGCTGGGAAAACTGGACATTCTTATGCAGGAGAATGAAACTAGACCTGCACCTCTCACCATATACCAAAATCAACTCAAAGGGGATTAAAGAATTAAATGTACATCCTGAAAAAATAAAACTCCTTAAAGAAAACATAGGGGAAACACTCCAGGAAGTAGGATTGGGCACAGACTTCATAAATATGACCCAAAATGCACAGGCAACCAAAGGAAAATTAAACAAATGGGATTATATCAAACTAAAATGCTTCTGCACAGCAAAGGAAACAATTAACAGAGTGAAAAGACAACCAACAGAGTGGGAGAAAATATTTGCTAAATATACATCTGACAAAGGATTAATATCTAGAATATACAAAGAACTCAAGTGACTTTGCAGCAAAAGAACCAGTAACCCAATTTTAATATAGGCAAAGAGGCTGAATAGGCATTTCTCAATGGAAGATATAGAAATGGCCAACAGACACATGAAAAAATGCTCAACATCACTCAGCATTTGGGAAATGCAAATCAAAACCACTCTGAGATAACATCTCACTCAAGTTAGGATGGCTAATATCCAAAAGACTGAGAATGACAAATGCTGGTGAGATTATGGAGAAAAAGGATCTCTCCTACACTGTGAGTGGGACTGCAAAATTGTACAGGCTTTATGGAAAGTGGTAGAGAGGTTCCTCAAACAATTACAGATAGATCTACCATGTGACCCAGCTATTCCACTGCTGGGAATATACCCAGATGAATGGAAATCATCATGTTGAAGGGATACCTGTACTACCATGTTTATTGCAGCACTATTTACAATAGCCAAGAGTTGGAACCAGCCCAAATGTCCATCATCAGGTGAGTGATAAGGAAACTGTGGTATATCTACACAATGGAATACTACTGTGTTATAAAAATGAATGAAATACTACCATTCACAGCAACATGGATGGACTTAGAAAAAATTATAACAAGTGAAATAAGTCAGGCATAGAAAAAGAAATACCTCATGTTCTCATTTAATTGAGGGAGCTAAAAATAAATAAATAGATAGATATGCAAACGAACAGAGGAGGGGGGAAGAAGACACAACAATCACAACAATTCCTTGAACTTTAAGGCAAGTGAACAGATATGATGTTGATGGGGGCGGGGGGAGAGTGAGGAGAGGAAGAGGAATTGGTAAAGGGACATGAAAATCAACCACATTGTATATTGTTAAATTAAAATAAAAATAAAAGAACACTAGATCCTATTCTTCCTTTCTCTCTAATACTTTGTATCCACTGACCCTCCTTCCCCATCTCCTCACCAGTCCCTAGTAACCACTATTTTACTTTCTGCTTCTAATAGATGAACTTTTTCCTCCCACATATGAGTGAGAACATGTAGTATTTCTCTCTGTGTGCTTCGCATATTTCACTTAACATAGTTTTCTCCAGCCTCATTCATGTTGCTGTTAATGGCAGAATTTTATTCCTTTTTATGACTCAGTAGCACTCCATTGTGTATATATACCATATTTTCTTTATCCAAAACACACTGTTTTAGATAAGTGATTCCCAACATGAGGTGTGAACATCCCAGGGATGAGAATTTAAGCAGATGTGGAAAATAAATATCACAAATTTTATTTACTATCATTTTTACCTATCATATACATATGAGGTAACTTGAAAAAGTTCACAGAAAAATGGAGTTAAATGATAAAAATTTAAAAATATAAACTTTATTTCTCAACATATGCTCCAGCAAGTTCAAGACCCTTTTGTAAGAGATTGTACCAGCCATTTAGTTCATCCCTAAAGTACTCAGCATCCTAGGAATTTAACCATGTCAATGCAGTCTTTTTTAAACTATCAACCAAAGAAAAACAGATGCCCTTTAAAGACTTTTTTAAGATTAGGAAACAAAAAGAAGTCAGAAGGAGCCAAATCAGAAGTGTAAGATACCTAATGATTTCCCATTGGAACTCTCCCAATTGCCCTTTTTTGATGAGAGGAATGAGCAGGGGCATTGTCGTGGTGAAGAACTCTCTCGTAAAGCTTTCCCAGGTGTTTTTCTGCTAATGCTTCTGCTAACTTTCTCAAAACACTCTCACAATAAGCAGATGTTTTTGCTCTTTGGCCCTCCAGAAAGTCAATACACAAAATGTCTCAAGCATTCCCCCAAATTTTTGCCATGACCTTTGCTCCTGACCAATCTGCTTTTGCTTTGACTGGAGTACTGCCACCTCTTGGTAGCCATGGCTTTGATTGTACTTTGTCTTCAGGATTGTACTGGTAAAGCCATGTTTCATCCCCTGTTACAGTTCTTCAAAGAAATGCTTCAGGATCTTGATCCCACTTGTTTAAAATTTACATTGAAAGACAAGCCAGTTAGCTCAGTTGGTTAGAGCACAGCCTTATAACACCAAGGTCATGGGTTGGGATCTCCATACTGGCCAGCCACCAAAAATAAAATAAAATAATTCCATTGAAAGATCTACTTTTGTCTGCTGCTGATCTGGGTGTAAAAGTTTTGGCAACCACTAAGCAGAAAGTTTGCTCAGCCTTAATTTTTCAGTCAGAATTGCATAAGCTAAACCAGGTGAGCTGTCTATGGTGTTAGCTATTGTTTCTGCTGTTAATTGGCAGTCCTCTTCAATTAGGACACAGACAAGATTAATTTTCCCTTGCAAATTGATTTGGCTGGTCTGCTGCTATGGGCTTCATCTTCAGTATTGTCTCATCCTTTCTTAAAATGAGTTGTCCATTTATAAACTGCTGATTTCTTTAGAGCATTGTCCCCATAAACTTTTCATAAGGCATCAAGGATTTCACCATTCTTCCATCCAAGCTTCAACATAAATTTGATATTTGTTCCTGCTTCAATGTTAGTCGAACTCATGTTGCTCTGATAAGGGCCTCTTTTTAAACTGATGTCTTATCCGTCTTAATGCCTCAAAGTAGATCCTGTTTAGAAGTGTTAAAATGACTTAGTACAAGTTTATTTTGGTGAAAACAAATTTTGCAACCCATGCATAGTTTTTTTCACAGTTTGCATTCTCTGTGAACTTTTTGAAGACCCTTTGTACTACTGTCTAATTTACACTCCTCATTCACATTTCCTCGGTTGTCCCAATACTGCCCTCCTTCATGGCTTTTGTAGAATTTAGGATTTAAATAAGTCTTACTGGTTGCATTTAATTATTACGTTTCTTTTAATCTAGAAAAGTTTTCTCATACTACTGGTACCTGTGAAGGGCTCATGCCTGTCGTTTCACAGGAGCATCTTCAACTTGGATTTGTCTGATTATTTCCTCATGATTGGATTCAAGTTAAACATCTTATACAGGAACACTGAAGTTGATGCTGTAATTACATGTAGGTATTTAATAAATAAATACACATAAATATATATATTGAAGCACATGCTCAAATTTTTTTTCCAAATGGTAGTTTACAATAAAAAATGCTCTAGATTATTATCTACATCCGTGCACTGTATTTTCTTCAATTAATTTTAAGATTGTGTCTGCAATATTTCCCCTAGATTCACTTTGCAATCAACTAATAACCCAAGATATCTTCACTTAAACTTACATTAAGCCAGGTCTCCCTAAACTTGTATTTGTAAAAGTATTTATTGAACAAAATATCAGAATTTTCATTTATCCTTATTTAAATTTATTTTGTTGATATCTGCCTACTATTTTTAGTTGTCAGAATCAACACGTGTTCATTCTCAACTATGTTAAAAAAGGAAATAACATACTTTTAAAAAAGACTGAAAGAAAACATGCAAAATGTCAGCAGAGTTTATTACAAGGTCATTAGTTTACGGTGACTTATTCTACATCCTCGTATTTTTTTCTACTTTTGAAATTTTCTATAATGAGTGTTTATTTCTACAACAACAAAAAGATAAACATTTGTAAAACAAGTGTTTAAATTCTATCATTCAGTCTCTTCACTACCTCTCCAAACCCTTTATCAACAGTAAATGCTCCCAGTTCGTATATTCTAAAGCACAAAGTAGGATTTCATATACAACTTTGACTAGGTTTTAATTATTTATTTCCATTAAAATTTCACAATTTCAAATAACGGTAACATTTGACGAAAGTAACAACACAACATAAGTGGACGTGGGTTAAGAAAAAGGAGGAATCTGCGTGCTTTACATGCCCGATGACACACCCAGGGCGAACCTCTAGGAGAAGGTTATAGTCTTCCTAACCTGGTTTTTGTGGAGCAAATCATTCAACTCCTGAGGATGGACAATTCTCTTTCAATGTATTTGCAAGCCATCTTTTATATAAGTTCTTGGTTTACTGATTAATGGCTAATTAGCTTCAAAAAGAACTTTTAGGTAAACCCAGATCTTTTACTTGTCACCTACTCATAGCAGCCAGATCAACACTGATATCAAAATTTTGTCCTAATAAACATTTCACACCAACTTTGAGTGGAGCAAAATAGTTGACCACAGTTGTAGTGTTTTTTTTTATAAAAAAAAAAAAAAAAAGTTTCATAAGAAAACTGAAGAAGTGACCAGTGTGCTTAGCCAGGGCTAACAAGGGCAAGGTCAGCTGTTCCCACCCATGAACCAACTGCCTGTCCACAGTCGTGCTGCACCCCTGGATGGGGTGACGGTGCCGCCTAAGGTGTGCAGAGGATCAGAGTGTGGCTGCATCTGCCTCGATCAGCAGGAGGATGCAAGGGACCCTCACCACAAACAGACGTGTCACCTCCTCAGAGCAGAGGAAGAAACATGGCATCCTACACAGACCTCTAAAAAGGTAGGCACTGACCAACAGAGAGTGGACTGTGAGTGTTTTTAATTCCAAGAATCATAATGTACTAGATGAGGGCAAAGGCATTCAGATACATTCCCTAAATGCAATAAATGCAGGGTGAGATGAATGAGCCTGAAGGAAACCTAAGGAGATGGGAGGAAGAGACATGGGCAGAGTCCCTTGAATGTGTGGGGAAGAAATCAGACATGTTTCTCCAGCAGCATCTGGAAGGATGATAACAGCCACTGTAGCAAGAACAAATCAGCAGTTAAGAAGAAAATAAGATCATGTGGGGATTCAAAATTGGTATGAGAAATATGTTATTGTGTTTCTCAAGATGAAAACATTCACAGCATGGATTATAAATATGCAGCTATTATCAATGATTCTGTACAAAGTGTATTATTATCTAGATTATTAAACTAGCAGCTTAGATGCAAGCATTATGAAATGATTGTACAGAAGGGATATGGCAGGACTGGAGCCTAATTAGACTGGGTACAGGAAGCCTAATAGGAAGTCAGGGCTAACAAATGCACTGAGGGAAGGGGTTTGAATTCAGAGTGAGGCCTCATTTTTGACCCTCTTCTTGACCATAAAGATGTATAATGAAGATCATGTTTTCAAACTCATACAATGCACATGTATCACTTTGTACAATTATAGTAGGCATATTCTGTAGACTTCTGAAAAATTGGGTGCAAATAATTCTTTCTGGTAAATCAAATTATACTTTAAATGTACCAGGGGAGATAATACATACACAATAGCTTTGAAAAACATTAAAGCACAAAAATATCAGTTATTAAAGATAACAAGGTCTGCACAGCTAATCTGTGACCATAGCTCTCACGTGACATTAAGAATTCAATATGTAAAATTACAATGACAGTAAAATAAATAATGATTATCTTTTTTATAAATGAAGAACTCTCATGTAAAATGGATGCTTTTCCTTGTGTTTTGTGTTTTACGTGTTTGTGCTTTAGAAGATGAATCTGGCTGCTGCATCTGGGATATGCTGGCCCAGAAACAAGTTTCTCTGGCAGCCCAGACCTGACATAGCTTAGGAGGCCATGGAAAGCAAACACAAACTGCAGAGGTGTACATAAAATGACAGTGAAGGCAAAGATGGCATTTGGTGGCTGGATGTACACAGGAGATAAAGACCTCAGGCATCAGAAAGCAACCAACGTGAGCCTGGCTGACTGAAAGATGTTGCTGTCGTCAGCTGGGATATATGAACATGGGGACAGAGGACCATAACTGATTCAGTCTCCTTGGAAGAGCCTAAGTATGCAAATCACTGAAAATCAGCCTCCTAGCCTGAGGTTTGTACATCCATCTTGTACAGGGTTAGAAGGTGTGTGTAGGTTTCCAGGGCCTAATATTCCCCACCACCTCTGATGAAACTGAGTTCCTAAATCCAGAAAGATGGAAGCACAGCTGGGTGCCCCCACCAGCCTGATTCTCAGCTGTGTGTGATATGGAGGTACCAGGTTTAGCATAAGCTGGGACCTCCTGCCCGATTCCAGCCAGCTACCCACAGGCAGCCGGGGCTCACATGCCATGCCAAGACATCCCAGTTAGACTTCTGCAGCAGGCCAAGGTCTGCCAAACTCCACTCAACACCCAAACACACTCTGTCATTTCCCTATTTTGCTGCTAGAAATAACTAGAAAGTAGAAAAGGAATCCAATTTAAAATAAAACATTTTCTAAAAATTTACTCATTGAAGAAAATTAGCAAATCATTACTGAAAATTTAGAGTAAGTGTTATCATTGTGTTAGATACTCAAATGCATAAAACTATGGAAAATATATCAGAGTTTACCATTGAAGAAAAATTGACATTTCTAAGAATTCTAACAGAAAAATGATAACAACATTTGTAAAACATTTTTAAAATCCAGATTGGGACATTTAAGGGAGGAGAAATAGTATTTAAGTTACAATCCAAGAGATAGAATATTCTCTGCCATCAAGAATATGCTGGACTCTCAAAAGAATCAGTGCTGGACCTAAAAGACAGAAAACTCACTTATTTCACATGACCACTCTCAGCGTGGGTAATTTACCACTGCTTTCCAAGCCCCTCTGTATATTCTTGACTAAAATTCATCTGAGGACATGACCCTAAGAGAGCTTAGAGCCTGGGTAAGAAGCCAAAAGTGTGGCTGACTCCTGGACCACCTCTTCTCTTAGACATATGTCATGTGTTGTGTAGCTGTCACCTCTGCATTAGTCATATATTTTTCAGAGTAGGAATGACACACACTAGAAGTACTAGATCACTTACATGTTAATTGCAATTACATAACAAAACATAATGTGCTGCCAAAATATTCACAGGATAATTGCCCTGTGATGACAAGATAATTCTTCCTATTCTTCCCAAACAGAATGTATTTGCCCCATCTAATTATTTTGCAATCTTCTAGACAAAAATGTTCACTAGGCCCCAGCCAAGCATGCACGCTTCTACACACAGCCTCTCTCAGGGCATATTCCTTAATGTCAAAGACAGTGTGTGGGAATGCTGAGGATCAGGTCAGGGTTCTCTGCCTCAGCACCACTGACATGCAGAGCCACATGATTCTTTAGGGGTTGCGTGTGCACACGCGTGCACAAGCGCACGTGTGTGTGTGTGTGTGTGTCTATGTAGGGAGGTGTGGGGCTGTCCTCTGCATTGTAGGGTGTTTAGCAGCATCCCTGGTCTCTATCCACTAGACAACAATACCACCCACCACCTTGAGTTTTGACAATCAAAAATGCTTCCAGATATTGCCAAATGTCTTCCTCGGGGCAAGATTACCCACCATTGAAACCACAAAAAAAAGACATCCCTTGATGCCATTCTCACGTCTGTCCACCTCATTTCTCTGCTCCTATTTATAGTAAAACTCCCCAAATAGTGGTCTTTGTTGGCTGTCTCCACCTCCTCATCTCCCATTCTATTGAACCTACTCCATTTAGGTTTGTCCCCAAATACCATCTGACATGTGGTTGTCAGGAATGATGTGACCTCCACCTCGCCCAGCCCAGCGGGCAGTTCCCTCCCTCCCAGCTTCTCAGTGCACTGGACGTGGGTGATCATGCTTTCCTTTCGACATCTCCTTGCCTCCCTGATTGCAAGTCCTCCCAGTGGCAGCATCTTTTCAGCCTTGTTTGCTGGTCCCTGCTCCTCCTCTCCTGCCAGCACGTCGGGGTCCTCAGACCTTGCCTCCTCCTACATGCCCTCTCTGGTGATTTTATCCTATCTCCCTGCTCTAAATGCCTCCTGCATGGGAACAATTCCCTAATCTATCTTACCAGCTCAAGCTCCCTCCCTAACTCTGGACTCTGATTTCCAGCTGCCTATTCAATATTCCACTTGGATGTCAAACAGACATCTGAAACACAGCACACCCAGGGATGACCTTGGCCTGTCAACTCCAACACTGCTACTCCCGAGACCTTTTCCACATCAGGAAATCCACTCTTCTGGCTGCTCACGCCAAATTCTAGGTACCATCTTTGTCTCCTCTCACTCTGCCCTGTACACCCAACTCAGTGGCAAAGCCTATAGGTCCCATATTCAAAACATATCCAGAAGCCACTTGTACTTTGTACAGCCTCTACCAAAAACACCTAAACCTAAGCCACCATCATCCCTCACATGAAATACCCTGCAAATGGTTCCTCTCTCGCCCCACCTAGGTCTGGTTTCAACACAGCAACCAAAGAGTAGCATGTTCCTTTTAAAAAACAAAAATTGGATCTTGTCTCTACCCTGTGAGAAATCTTCCCAAGACTTCCTATCCCATGTGGAACAAACAAACCAACCACAGTAAACACCCAAGCTCCTGTGATGTCCCACGTGGCCCTCTGTCAGCCTCTTTCTGGCCTCATTTCTGCTGGCTCCCTACCTGGGCATGGCCCTCCAGCCTCACCATTCCTCAAACAAAAGTCTCCACACTCTTGCACTTGCGGATCCCATTGCAGAGACCACAGTTCCTTCAAGCTTCCCAGAGTTCATGCCCTGACTCTCTGGGTGTCTTTGCTCCAATGCCACTTTCTTAGAGAAGTCTTCCCCGACCCCATATCCAACATGGCCCTTTTTTTCCTCATCCTTTCTCCCAATCCCCTTGCAGAACCCAGAGCACATCATTGTGTTCAATCAGCACACATGTTTACTTGTCATTTGGTTTATTTTCTGTCTCCCTGCTAAAATGTTAGCACCATGAGGACCAGGATCTTAAGGGTCTCATTCTGTGCTGTATCTCTCATTCTGTGCTGTATCTCTTAGAATAGCACACAGCACATAGGAGGCGCTCTGGGTATTTGCAGAATATTTGCAGGGTGGGTGCGTTCTCATAGCACATCTGCCCATGCCGTCACGGTGCTCTCTTGCTCTGTGCTAATCTACCCCGACTGCCTCCCCCACTGACCTGTACGATCCTCAATTGCAGGAGCAAATCTTCTTCATCCCCAACCCCAAGACATTCCACATATATTGGATGTTTGGGTAGATAGACGGACAGATGGACTGATTAGATGAGTCAGAATTATGCCCAGGCTTTGCCAGGTAAATTGGTTTGCTTTTAGAAATTAATTCATCGATCATTTCAATGGGCCATATAAATGCCATCTGAGCTGGTCATACAGACAGGAACAAGCAAAATGATATTTAAAAAAAAAAATCTATGGATTTGACCCTTCCCATTTTCCTCTAGGTTGCTTCCACATTTCAAAGCCTCCTGTCACTACCCATTTCCATCTGCCCCACCTGTGCCTTAAACAATAGGAGGGAATGTCCCCTAGGACACTCTCTAAATGCCACCCTCATCTTCACAGCAGAAAATACAAGGGGCCCAAATGAAGCAAATTTCTTCCCAAAGCTAATTCTAACAGAACAAAAAGCAAATCTCAATGTATCAGTTTTCTTCTGGCTTCCCTTCTCGGTTTCTGTCAGACCTCAAAAGACCCCAACCCGGAATTCGTTTGTGTGGGTAATTTAACTACCATTGTTATATTTTTATGTCTCAAAAGACTTCTTGATAATTTGGGGCTGCCCAATAAAATTTTAACAATCTTACCTTTCTTTGGTCTGAAAAGGCAAGAAAATAATTAAGCCACATACATTATTTGAAGAAGGGGAAGGGAGACAACAAAGAAAGGATTTAAAATACAGATATTTTTAAAGTACGGTTGAGAAAACTAGCATCCAAACCATGTGTATTAGAATTATAGTATTTTCCACTTACAGAAGTGAGACAAGTTAATTGCATAGTTACCGTGAAATAAACTACGTGGTAATTACACAGAAACTGCTTCAGAAACCGTGGTAATTACACTGAACTAGAGCATTCTAAAATAGACCAAGAGTTACCAAGTTCACACACAGTGGAAAGATGTGTAACCTGTGCTCTGACTATTTGATGTGAATCAGCACAGTCAATGAGTTTTGATGCCAGTTTTTGAAGACAATGATTTTTAAATACAGACGTGCTTCTAGACGTGGTCCCTGGCATGATATTCCCTTTCAAACAATGGGAGAAAGCTCTCAGTTACCTACTGCCAGGCAGTGAGAAAGTTGACAGTGATTTCCTATCTGAAAGAGGTGGCGTTCCTCAAAGAAAAACATTAACAGTCTTCACTTTAGAAAGGAGTTTTGTGTGGTTGGCTCACATTTACATACTGTACGCTGAATTTGAAAGGAAGCTGTGTCAGAGTAGAAATGGCTCCATGGAGCAGTGAATGGTACAGTATATTTTGCATAGAACTAGCAATTTTCTTGGGAGCTAAAAGCCCTTTTATGCAGCCAATCCCCAAAAGGCTCAGAATAATCACCTTTTGTCGCTGTGTTTTACACAAACCCCAATTAGTCAGCTGGTGAAATAAAAGCAGAGGGGGATAAAATACATGGATGATGGAGATTGTCATGCCCTAAAAGACTTGGTAGAATGAAAAGAACTTGGACATTGGTTGCTGGAATCCTGGGTTCTTACTACTGGGTGTTGTTTTGAGCCAATTTACTAAGTGTTGGGTGTGATTTTATTTTAAAGGTCAGAATTTCTCTCCGGGCTTTCCTCACGTATTCTTGGGGAAGAAGGTTCCGGAAGAGGGAAGTGCAGGGTTTCTAGCTGTCCTCAGAGTGCCCTGCAGATCTCTGAACCTCCTGCCACCCTCCTGCCTTCTACAAACACTCTTGCAGCTCCCCACTCTGCTTCTCATTATGGGTCCACAAGTTGGCTGCAGCCCAGGGGCGAGACTACATCAGGACTGGATTCCAAATTAGCTGCCAAGGCCTGTGT
This sequence comes from Cynocephalus volans, assembly GCF_027409185.1. Classification (NCBI taxonomy): domain Eukaryota; kingdom Metazoa; phylum Chordata; class Mammalia; order Dermoptera; family Cynocephalidae; genus Cynocephalus; species Cynocephalus volans. Next base: position 187,642,157 of record NC_084460.1, read on the forward strand.
GAATTTAATTTTATAGACATTGTTTTGCTCAGCTGATGCCAGCCTGGATGATGGGCATGAGAATAAGAAATGAGATTAAAGATGAGCAAAACCAGACAAAGGGGAAAGGGAAATTTCTAATTGCACATAATTTAAGCCTTATTTGTGTTCAACTCTGGTGCAGCCAGGCCCTCTCTAAGCCTGTGGAGAAATATGTTCAGTCCAAAGATGGTTCTGTCAAACCCGACCCAACTCCCTGCTTGCCTGTGGGTATCTCTTCTAGATTGTGAAATCTTTAAGGGCAGAGGACTGTCTTCAACTCCATCTTTCTTGTTTGATAAATGTTTGTTGACTGAATAAATGACTGCATATCTTGGCAGAGCACCACCACATGTCACCACAGACCGTCACTGCCTTTAGCCAAAAAGGCTTTCCCTATACAGGAAAGAAGAGCTGAAAAGTGGTCTTGCTTTTAAATTATGATAATCAAAAGGGAACAAAGTTGTTAGGATTTGTTTGAATGCAGAAATAAGGCACACTTTAGAGTTGTTGTAGTCACATGAAGTCACACAGTGACAAGTGGGGACAGAAATTCGGGGTTCCAGCTCCCTCTTTTAAAACTCTCTTCCTTCCACTCCGTGCTTAGGCTCAGTCAGCAGTTACAGCATGCCACCAGTTCAACACACAATGTGTCAGATGTCGAGTTAGCCATGATGTTTGAAGAGCCCGTGTCTTTGGAGAGACTTGTGTGTCTGCGTAAGTTTACAACAGACAAACACTAATGTGAAACTTGTCCAAATCTACCGTCAGGGTAGATTTTCTATCAGCCATGCACTTGAGTACAGATCACCCACTCCAGGGACATATGCAGTAAATCTGGATTCCAACATCATTGAGTTTTTGTCCCAGGGAAGCCACAGAGTAGAAGGAACACCATGTAGTTCTTCCTCTGACTTCACCTGGGCTGACTTGGTTTAGTCTTTGGGCCAACATACACACAGACCAGGGCTGTGCCAGGACGATAGGAGGAGGCCAGCTGAAAGAGACCTGAACCAGATCCTCATTGTGTCCGAGCAGGAGTCTGTCACCTCCTGTAAATCTAACCAGATCTCGTGAGAAGGCAGCTTTCTCACCCAGGCCTAGAAAATACCAAAAGAGTAGACTCTATTACAAGAATCAAAATTTTAAATGTATTTTAAATTACTGATCTTAGTATACTATTTAATTCCCAAGGGCCTCTTCAGAGCAATGTACTCTGTAAGTCCCACATCCCCTGGGGGATGTGCCATTGCTCCATCATTTTGAAGGGGTTGGGGCCCAGCAGACAGGAGTGGGGCCCTGGAGGCCACTGCCTGGACTTGGGCACTGCCGGCATCTCAGCCAGTTGCCTCCTGATTCTGCACCTTTGTTTCCTCATCTGGAAAATGGGGTGATGATGGAAGCTCCCTCTCAGACTTGGTGTAACGACTAATAAGGACAAACATTTAGTAGGTCTGTAACACAAGTGCTCGATGACTGCTGTCACTTGTCGTTATTATGCATTGCAGCTGAGGAGTCTGAGTCTCAGGGAGGTGGCTGAAAATGCAGCTGGTGTGTTGTAGGGCCAGGAATAGAATTTGAATCTTCCAAATCTCAATTCGAAGGACAACCGCCATTGGTTATCAAAGTAATTCAGGTCACTGCTAAGAAGCGAGGTTTTTTACTTCTCCCCTTGGAGGAAAAAGCAAATTCTAGGTGATATACTCATTTTTACAAAGATAATCACACTTTGGAAAGCAAACCCCTGTACATTATGCACACACACATATACATACATATGCACGTACAATATACACACATGCACACATACATATACATGTCTACATGTTTGTATTTTCTAACATAAAGATAATGTAGATTGTTGAAAATTTTTTAAATGTAGAAGAGCATGAAAATAATTAGAAGTTAATTATAATTACATAATCTCAACATCAGGCATAGTCCCAGTTGACATTCTAGGTGGGATATAGCCTTTATCTTTATCTTTTAGTCTGAGACTTTTTTTCCCTAAACAGATGTACGTTTCAGGATAATAGCACCGTATACACAACTCTGCATGATGCCCTTCTTCTCTTAATATGCCACATTAAGAATTTATTAGTTTTATTTGAAGTCTTTCCATTCTTTTGATAGAACCAAACTAAATGTCCATCAAGGGACAATTGGATAAGGAAACTGTGGTATATATCCACTGTGCAATACTACTCTGCCATAAAAATTGAATGAAATTCTCCTATTCACGACAGCATGGATGAGCCTGGAGAAAATTATGTTAAGTGTAATAAGCAACACACGGAGGGAAAAATACTACACGCACTCACTCATAAATGGGAGCTAAGAGAAAAGGAGGAAGGAAAGAAAGACCACAGTGGTGTGTTGGACTTGTAGAGGGAGAAAACATACCTAAGAGAGACAAAGTGTAGTGGGGAAAGGGGGATGGGGAGGGAGGTCGGGGATAATTGGGTGGGGACACAGGGTATAATCGCAATTTGTGGTAATGTGCATAATGGCAGTATTGATCTACTCATTGCATCTTGTGCACGAGTGGTGATGGTTGGCTTTGTACCCCATGAATATTCATAACAAATGAAAAGAAAAATAGTTCACCTACGCAAAAAAAAAAAAAAAAAAAAAGAATTTATTATGTTTTACAAAACATTTGGGAGAGAGATAAAATCTTCCTATACTACCAAGTGATTTTTCCTCTCAGAGATTTTGTGGTCTGAGTCACAAAACCCACCATTCAGGGTTAGAGAGAAATTGGTAAAAGCCCACAAAAAATGATTACATTGTGTAATATTGAATACATTAATTATCCTGATTCAAGCATCACATATTGCACACAGGTACTGATATTCAATGCTGTACTCCACAGAAGTGCACAGTCAATTGTTTCAATAAACAAACAAACAAAAAACACAGAAACCCCCCAGGCTCATTCTGCCATGTTGAGATTTTAATATCGGAGAGATACCTCCTTCCCAGGACCCAGGACTCTCAGTCGCCTTGCTGGTTAAGAGTTTGCTAAATTTATCAAATGGGCCACCATGTGAACAGCAGGTCCACAAGGATTCAGGATGGCAGGTGTCCTGTCTGTGCTGTCTGGGGACAGTGGAGCCAAGCTGGCTTCCTCAGAGCATCAGCCACGATGACAGAAAGTGCAGTGACTCCACAGAGTGGCAGTCCCTGGTACAGACTCCTCAGGAGGCAAACTTCACCTTCTCACTGTGTCTGCCCCTAACCCTCTGCTCCTGTGTTGCCTGACTTTCTGTTGCTTGGTAACTAGAGCACCTAATTATTCTACTAGGAGGTCACAGAAATGCCAGCAACCCCATTACATAGACCCAAGAAAGTCAGATGTAAGGCATTAATTTGCATAGAGAACCTTAATTTGCAGCTAGAGATAGGAAAGCAAGAGACTTCCAAGTCTTGTACATTTTTGCTAATATTGAAGCACGATGACCTAGAAAATAAAGTGCAATGCAAAAAAGGATGACAAAAAGCAAAGCAGAAGAGGTTTTGGTATTTGCTTTTTGTTTTTAATTCCTGAAATTGTCCATTGATGGGAAGTGGTGAACGGTCAAGGGGAGAAAGTATTTTTTTCATCTGTTAGATAATGAGTTGTTTTCTAGTAGAGGTTTCCTAAGGATCTAGGGACTTTTGGCTTGGAATTTGTTGTTTGGTGTTTTTTTTTTTTTTTGTCACTTTGTTTTTAAGTCAAGTTTTCTTCTCAACTAATTCTAGGTTATCAGGTTTAAAAACAACTGAGTTTTCTTTTACTCTATTTGTTGACAATACCTGTCCATTTTTATCTGACTAACTGTGGCTCTAATTGCCAGGGTTTTATTTTCTAAAGAATTCTTCCATTTACTCTTGATAACTTGCTAAAAATGCCCTAGCTGCCTGTGGGCAGTGGAACATGGCTGCTCCGTGTAAACTCTCCCTGCAAATGGAGTGGCCTTCTGTCATTTATCGCGGGATCCAGTTTGGGAACTTGGAGACTGGAAGCCCTGATTTCTTTGTCGTCTCTAAACAGTGCTGCAGGCAGGTGCCACAAGGAAACGTTTAGCAGTGGTAACTCCCAGTGTTTGTAGGTGTGACTTGCTCCACACCATTCCAGGTACAAGAAATGTTCTCCCATTTCTTTATTTTCTCTAAATCACATTAAATTCCACACCAAGGTTAGCAATACATGGAGTGTCTCTTGTGCCTGCCTTGGGTGACACTGGACACATAGAACTGCCCATCCAGTTTAAAATACCCCAAAATGCTGGTAATTGCTCCATGGTGCCAAAACAGCTCAGAACCAAAGAATGAAGCAGGCTGGGACAAAGAGGAGAATTACTGTCCTTTTTCTATTATTTCCTTCACCCATGAAAATTTGTGAAAAATTACTTTAAACAACTAAAATGCTGCTCAGCTCCAGTGTTCCTTACACAACGCGGTGCTTTTGTTTAGCAAGTGCTGACTTCTCCCAGCACCTGCCCTGGACTGTGTTTCCTGCCTGGGGTCAGCAGGGCCCTGGGAGGTGGAGACAGCTCTGCAAGGTCTGGTCCCCTGGCCCCCTCTGCTGGCACTGAGGAGGAATGACCGTGTCGAATCTGCCGCTTCAACCTGAGCTGTGTATGTCCTGCAGAGCCATTTTACACAAACCTCTGGTTTATTTTGACGGCTCATCGTGGCTCAGAAATATCCCCAATGGCTGGTGGAATGCAGGAAGCAACTTACTGGAAAACCCATGTGAAAAAGAACATATACAGGATGGCAGTGATGGCCTCACAACACTGTGGATGTATGAGATACCCCTGAGCTGTACACTCAGAAAAATGTTCATTTTTATGCTTATGTATATTTTACCACAATAAAAAATATATAGACACAGAGAAAAAATGTCACCCATGAGAACAAGTGACATGAAGAGCACGTTATGCTTGTAATAAATCCAGTGTGCAGCTCTCTATCTACTTGAATGTTTCTGAGGTCACTGCAGGCCGGGGGTCCACGTGCCCTGGACCACTAAGGAGTCACAGTGCTACCAGTGTGGGGAGGATGATGAGGCAGAGGACAGGAGGACTGGGCCTCCAGCAGGCCAGGCAGACCTTGGGGTCACACAGCATGAACTGCCCCTTTGCCCCTCCCCCACATTATCCTCTCCCCTCCCCCCCACCTGCGGCCCCACTCTCTACAGAATGTAAAAGAGAAACTCGTGGTGCCCTCACAAACGGAGCCATAAAGGTCTCTAAATAACCATATATGTCCAATCCTATTATTTTAAAGGTTCAGAGGAGGAAAGGAGATTGAAAAAAAGGACTGGGACACTTTGAGCAAGTTGAGAACAGAGGCACAGATAACCCCACAGACAGAGGCACCCGAACAAATTCATTCAAACAAGGAAAACTCCAAAATCCAAGGGGTCCAAACTCCAAACCAGGAAAACAGAGGGCCCTGGGGTATATACAGCAAAAAACAAGACTCTCCTGTTTCCCTCCACCTGTATCCAGCTCTCTGAAGGAAGAGGAAGTTCAATGAGAGAAAAGGAAGGGAAGGAGGGAGGAGGTGGGAAAGAGAAAGTGGGGGAGGGAAAGGGCTGCGGAGGAGGGGGCGGCGATCCACTCAAAGCCATGGCTTCCACAGTAGCCCAGGCTGCTGCGCCCCAGGGCGAGTAGGGGCCTAGAGCCCAAGCTTGGCCTGGTTCCTGCAGAAGATAGGGCAGTGGGTTCCAGAATCTGCAGGGAGGCCGGACGTCTTGCAGTGCTGTGTGTGTGTGTGTGTGTGTGTCCGCACTACACAAGCCATTGCATGGCGTTAACACGTCCTATAAACCCAAGGGGGAAAGTAAACTATCGAACCATTTCTCAGTTCATTTCTCCACTGCAGTCATATTTTAAACTCTAAATTTAAAACCAAGTACAGTATCGGGTATTTAAAAAAGCGGAGGGGGGGGGGCTTTTTTTAAACTCTAGGAGAAAACAGGGTATCATAAGAAGTTTGGCAAAGTTCTGGCAAGTTAAGATCTTGCATGAGAACTCATATTTGTGGTCTGTCAACTCCACATCCTGCAGCATCCATAAAAGGCCAAAGATATTTATTAACTGGAGCTACAGGTGATGTAGAAAGTCGGTGCCTCCCAAAGGAGCAGTGGCGACTGCAGGCTTGCCTTCTCGAGGCTGCCTGGTAATGGTCTCTAGCACCTTAAGGAGACAGCAGGGCGGCCCTGAGCCTTGACACGTGGACATCAGCCATCAGCCATCCAGCCAGTTCAATTTATATAAACAGACTACCCCCATAAACCACGTTGGCTCACTCATGTTACACTTAAAGTCCCTCCTCCACACCCACCCTTCAACCCTTTGCAAACTTTATGATAACAGAGCAAATTGTCTCCTGTAACAGCATATTTACGGTCAAGATTTCTGCATTTAACTTAGAAGGGTTTACGCAATGCAAACAAGCCTCGACTTTAATTCATAAAACCCATATTTCTGGAGATCACTGAAGAACTATACTCTTACCAAGATTTTTTCATTCTGGAAACATCTATTGAGACTGTGACAAGCCCAGGCACTGGGTCAGCCACCTGTTCAAGGCTGCTAGAACTACTATTACAAATGTCCTGGGAAAGAGAGAGCCATCTTCTTTCTTTGTGATCCAGCCTCCTATCAGTCCTCATTCTAGACTGGGAGTGAAGGGGTGGGGATCGGGGGAGTGGCTAATGTGTGCAGCTTTGTCCAGGTGTTTTAGTCCATTTTGTGTTGCTATAACAGAATACCTGAGACTGGGTAATTTATAAAGAACAGAGGTTTATTTGGCTTACGATTCTGGGACAGTTGCATCTGGCACGGGCCTCAGGCTGCTTCTACTCATGGCTGAAAGTGGCAGGAAGCCGGTGGATACAAGCAGATCACATGGCAAGAGGAAACAAGAGAGAGGAGGAGAGGAAGAGGAGGGAGAGAGAGACGGGGGGAGAGAGGGAGAGAGGGAGAGAGAGAGAGAGAGAAGGAGAGAGGGAGAGAGGAGGTGCCAGGGTCCCTTAAAGAATCCAGTCTCGCGGGAACTAATAGAACGAGAACTCACTCATCACTCCCGCCTCCCCCAGGGGGAGCATTAATCCATTCATGAGGGATCCACCCCCATGACTCAATCAGTTTCCAACACTGCCACATTGGAGATCAAATTTCCTTATGAGTTTTGGAGGGGACAACACATCCAAACTCCATCACCAGGTAACAAGAAGACCCCATCCAGGAGAATCCTTCACAGAGCTTAACCAAACTGCACCAGCTAAATACAGCCTATAGGCTGGCTGGTTAGTCAGTTAGTTAGAGCACAGCCCTATAACACCAGGGTCGTGGGTTCAGATCCCTGTACCAGCCAGCCACCAAAAATAAACAAAAACCTTAAGTTTTATAAATGAATAAATATGGTCTATATACAGCAGTACATAGATAGCATCGATGTACAGCTATTGTTACACTTTAATTTTTTAATTGTTTTTTAAAAAATCTTTTTGAATGTATTTATTTATTCATAAGTATTTATTTTTTAAATCATTAAAAGTTTTCAGTGATTTCTCAGATGAATTTTGATATCATATTTTGGTCTTTCATTCATTCAACAAAAGTTTTTTGAGCACCTTCTATCTGGCAGGTATTGATCACGGACAGAATAGACAGAGCGAGCCCAGACATCATGGAAACAGGCAAGAGACACTTAAATATTTTGAGGAAAATAAAGGGGAAAAGAGAGCTTTGGGTGAGGGTGAATACTAGTTTTACTTTTTGAATGGCATTTCCGGGAAGAACTCCCTTTAAGGTAAATTTGTGTAAAGACGTGAAGGAGTGAAAGACGGAGCCATGAAGATGTCTGATCATCCTTCCTTGTGTCTCTCAGTTCTTTGGGGACGCTCTACATACATCTACATTTTATTGATATATGTAATTTGCCAGCTGTGTATTGAGTGGAAAAGACAGCGACACAATAACAAGTGGTGTGCTGGCCCGCCCCCAAGGAAAGAGCCACAGGAAACAGGTGTTTGCAGCTCAGCGTGAGCATGTGCCACACCAGGGCACATGCAGGGGCCAGTGGGACACAGAGGTGGGCACCCAACCCAGAATGGGAGCCCTGGATGCTGGACTGCTATAGTAAGGGAAACCACAGAAATCCCTTGTCCTCAAGCAGCTCATGGTCCACTGAATAGGAACTATTTATACCTGTATAATCTATATGCACACGTGGGTACTTCAAAAAGTTTGCAGAATAATACGAATCTTTCCATGAACTTTCTGAAGTGCACTCATATGTCCTTATCTATCTATAATCTAATCTATCACCCGTATCTTTTCGTATCTATATCTTTATCTACCTATACCTGTTTATCTATATTTCAATCTACCTATGTCTATCTATACCTATCTGTATCTCTATATCTACCTATTTCTTTATCTATTTATGACAGCCAGTCCTCAAGGATTTTCATTTATCAAGTGGAACAGGAATATGTCTTCATAGGAACTTGTCTACAGAGGTACCTATCCATAACTCAAAGCAAGTCTCTCAAAAGACAGTACAAAAGCAATGAGCACGCAGAGGGAGGAAATTGTACCCTGGTGAGGATGTCAGGAAAGACTCAGTAAAATGGAATCAAATAGAAGACAAATGGAAGAGGGCTGGCCTGTGGCTCACTCGGGAGAGTGTGGTGCTGATAACACCAAGGCCAAGGGTTCAGATGCCATATAGGGATGGCTGATTAGCTCATTTGGGAGAGCGTGGTGCTGACAATACCAAAACAAGGGTTAAGATCCTCTTACCAGTCATCTCTTTAAAAAAAAAAGAAATGGAAGAACACAGAAAATGTAAGACTGTGTTTGGTGGCCTCATGCACAGGGACCAGCAGTAAGATGCTAGGATGGAAGGAGGTGACTCTGGGAAGATGGGTCGGGCTGCAGGCCAAGGACCTTCTGTTCCACGCCAGACACAAAACATAACATGAATGACAAATATTTACAATAGACAATACCACATCTGAGGTGGCCACTCAAGACCATGACATATTCTTGCTTAATTTTTTGAATAAAAAATCTGAAACTAGAGAATCCTCAAAAAGGTTGAATCTTCCCACAAAGGAATAAAAAATTCCACTGTTCTTCTGTTAGAAAAATAAAACATAAACTGTTACAATGATATGCTTTAAAGTCTACTTAAAATACCTTTTTAATTGCAAAATTATGAAATTTGCTATTTCATCCAGAATCAGGCAACTTATCAAATCAGTATCTGATTTGTCAATATTAATTTAACAGTGAATATAATGGGAAAAAAATCCCTTAGAATACCAAATCATACAAAATCCCATGTCTTCTTAAATTAGCCCTGGAAGTTTTTATTCATCTCAGTCACAGAGTTTAGCTGAATGGGCCTCCAAGAAATGTTTGCTGTAAATGCAATGATCCAATTAGAAATCTTATAGCAATCTTTGAGACAAGTGTAAAGAGGCTGAGAAATTTTGAAGAAAGCAGAAAAATTTAGAAACCATCTGGAAATCTTAAATAGATGACAGTAATTATTCAGCTGTTTAGAAACAAGCCCTAAACAAGAAAACTTGAAGATGGTCTCTCATTTTCTGCTAAAATAATTGCTTGTTTTCAAATCTTACAGTTTGGGGTTTCATAATATCACTAACAACCAACATCTCCTCTCCATATGGACGGATTCCATATGTCAAGTCTCAGGGTCCACATTTAGAGAACTTCAGGCCCCTTGAACTAATGTAATTCACTCTAAAAACTGCTGCTAAGTCCCTCCTTGTAATGAGCCACCTGTTATTCTATCCCTCATCAATCGATTTCCAAAGGCTGACATTTCTTCCCCTATGTGTAGGCCATGTCCCATCCCAGGCTCCCAGAACCATCCTGTTTCTAATTGTATTAGTCCGTTTCTATTGCTTATAACAAAATACCTGGAACTGGATAATTTTTAAGAAAACAAAATTTATTGCTTACAGTTTTGGAGTCTGGGAAGTCCAAAGTCCAGGAAACACATCTGGTGAGGGTCTTCTTTGGTGGTGGCTTTACAGCAACACTGGGGTCTCACATGGTACAAAATGGTGGAGCAGAGAGAGACTCTCATGCACTCTCCTTTTAAAGCCCTCAGAACCACTCCAGTGACCACATTAAGCCGTCCACTTAATCACCTCTTCAAGGCCCCACCCTTCAATTACCATAATAGGATTTCCCACCCACAACAGTTACAGTAGGGATTAAGTTTTGAGGAGACACTCAAACCACGGTACTAATGCAAGGAAAGTGAAGAGGTGTCGTGTCAGTAGCTGATGTGACTGGACACACGTCAGTTTCTCTTCCAGGGCTTTCCACAGTGTCTGGACCAAGGCAAGCCCTCCTGAATGTTGTTGGCTATACAAGAGTGGGCAAGCCTTATTAGGTTCCTATGACCAAGCCCTCCCTTGGGCCTGATTTCCTCAGAATTGGAGCACAAACACTCCAGGTGGGTCTTCGAAACACAGCAGACCACAAGTCCTGCCCTGGGCAGGTTTCCAGAAACCTATACCCACACTCTCCTTGTCTTCATGTGTTGCTCATGTCAGAAACACAGCTTTCACTGAACCGCTATGCCAACAGCACCCCTGGGTGTTATGTGTGGCTTCTGTTCTGCCCCAAGCCCCCTTCCCTGGGAGTTGCTATCTTGGCTCTGAGTCCTATTCACCCCAGCCCTGGCCTCAAGAGAATAACCCCTCTCATTTACCATTCCAATCTTAGTATCATGATCTGATATGGCCAGCACCCCGTCTTTTCATGGAATTCTCTAGAAACTCACCACCTCTAGACAGATCTCTGGGCTTCACATTAATTGCTAGTGTACCTGGACTTCCCAGCCTACCTCCTGCTCCTTTCTTCCTTCCTCTGATCTGTGCTAATCTCTTTCTGGTTTTTATTTCCCACCAAGAAACCAATAATTTGTAGAAGGGTCAAAGAAGGATAGAGAACCACTAGGTTGCAGAGATATCTTCTTAAAAATCTAAACTACAAAGTGTTAGTCTACTAAGGCTGCTGTAACAAAGAACCACAGACTGGGAGGCTGAAAGAGCAGAAATTTTTTTGTCTCATGGTTCTGGAGACTGGGAGTCTGAGATCAAGGTGCAGACAAGGCTGGTTCCTCCTGAGGCCTCTCTCCTTGTCATGTAGACAGTGCCTTCTCCCTGTGTCCTCATGTGGTTGTCCCTCTGTGCGTGTCTGTGTCCTAATCTCTTCCTCTTATAAGGACTCAGTCATGTTGGATTAGGGCCCACTATAATGGCCTCATTTTAATTAAATTACCACTTTAAAGATCCTAACTCCAAACACAGTCACATTCTGAGGTACCAGGGGTTAGGACTTCAACATATGAATGGGGGGGGGGGTGAGGAGAGAGGAGGATTATTCAGCCCATAACAATCCCCAAGTGAACAATAATAAAAATTTATAATTCATATGCCATTCTCTTCATAGCCCCCAGGCAGTGGGATTGGGGTACACAAAGCCATAGATTAAATGTAGCACGACCTCCCGGAGAGTCCATTTGACTGCATGATATGTTGTGCCTAGGAAAAAAAGTTGTAAACAACATATTTCAGAGAAGAATTAAAATTTTGAGTAAAAGTTTACCGTTAAGACCCAAGACTTCACAACAAAATCTGTATTGGCCTCAGAACAGCCTGGGTTCTCAGACATGCTAGTGGTGTATACTCTCTTTCTTCCATTGCAAAAACTATGCTGGTGGAGAAGTTTCAAGAGCCCTGAGTCTTTCTCCAAAAGAGCATTCATTACCAGCATCCTCATTCCTTAACACATGTTATTTTGATAAGCAAAACAAAGTTTCCAGAGCCCCCTGGTGTGTAAATAATGTTGAAGCTTTGTTGGGCTAGAAACAGGCTGAAATTTTTCTACTTGGGCAGAGTTCATGTCTTAAATCATATCCCCAGGGTGCAGTTATTTTATTTTAATTGATGAGAGCTGTTTAAACTTTCTGAAGAGCTCCGTCAGAGAACAAGATTGGTGATGGAGGCAGAGCATGCCAACTCTGGCTGAGAGGGGCATGTCTCTAGAGGCGTTGGTGATGGAATCTGACAGAGAGCCCCGCAGAAGAATGTGTCCCCAATTAAATTTTGTTACGACTAAAATCTATGTTTTTAAAAAATTAGCCTAAGGATGAGTGCATTATATCTTATGGAAATGTCTAAATTATTAGTAGATATTAATAGTCTGAATCAATGGAGATTTATACCATGTTCCTGGTATAAATTAGCATAACATACTTTATCTAGTATAGTAGACATTCCAATTAACCAACTTAATATAGTATATATACCAATTATCCCTAAATTAATCTGTATATTCAATGTAGTCTTCACATTTCATCTGGATTTTTGATGAATTCAACATAATACTTCTAAAATTATGTATAAAGGAATAATGATCCACAAATAGCTAAATTACTTAATTATACCTAAATTATTATTTTAAAATATTATTAATTGTTATTTTTAAATAGCTAAATTATTATTTTGAAGTTGAAGAGTAAGGTGAGGATCAGGGTGGATGTGGCCTGAGAAAATGATTGTGAGAAAAGCAACATGGATCTGGCATAGACTTGGACAAATAGACCATGGAACACCAGGAGGAGCTCAGAAGTAGTCCTGCACCAACTTTACATATGGTAAACTTAGTACCATGGAGCAATGTGGAAAGAAGAAATTGGTTAGTTGATGATTTGCAAAATATTGAATCACTATGGAGAAAAATAAAGCTTTATTCCCAGCTGATACTGTGTAAAAATTTAAACTTCAGACTACCAGAAAATCTAAGATTTGAAAGTAATAGCAAAGATGTAAGAAATGTCTTTGTGATCCAGAATTAGCACAAGACTTTTTAAACAAGAACCAGAAAGCACAACCCATGCCATAACTTATTAATGGGTTAATTTGGCTACTAATTACAAAATTACAAAATTAAGACTTTTCGTTTAGTTAGTGACAAACACCACAGAAAAAGTTACCAGAGAGATGACAGACTAGGTTATATACCACATCAAAAATCAACAGCATAAAAATGTCTAAAGTATACAAACACTCATATAAATCATCAAAAAAGAAAATCCTAAAGAACATTGAAATTCTACAGGAAAAAAAAACATGAATAAAAAGTGTACATACTAATGGGTATCAAAATCACTAGTGATCAAAGTAACACAAATAAAACCTGCTTCAGTCTGTTCATGCTGCTATAACAAAATACCTGAGGTTGGGTAATTTATAAAGAACAGGACTTTATTTCTCACAGTTCTGTAGGCTGGAAGTCTGAGATCAAGGCACCGGTAGGTTCAGTGTCTGGTCACGCCCAGTCTCTGCCTTCACAGTGGTACCTTGTTGCTGCATGCTCCAGAGGGGACAAACTCTGTCCTCATATGACAGAAGAGATGGGAGAGGCAGAATTTGCTCCCTCTAGCCCTTTTATGGGGCAGCAATCCCATCCATGAGGGGAAAACCCTGATGGCCTAATCACCTCCTAAATGCCTCACCTCTTAATACTGTCGTTTTGGGGATTGAGTTTCAACATGAATTTTTTAGGCACACAACATTCCAACCATAGCAAAACCACAATGAGATCACTTTATATACATGGTGAATAATGGCAGGAGATGGAAAAGATGTGGGATATGGAAACCCATCTCACACTGCTTGTTCTATGAGGTACATGAATATTTAAAAACATATAATAAACACATTGGAGTGGGTGGTATGGGGGGAAGGGGGGAGCAGGTATAAGGGAGTAGGCTAAATAAAGACGAGCCTTGCACCCACCGATGGGGACAGCGTGACATGACCTCAGGAGAATAAGGACACCAGCTCTGCCCTAAGGACCAAAAGAACAACAAGCATGTTAGACGTGGGAATTGCATCCATGACCAATAGTCATCCATGATGTAAAACTTTCCTCAATTATGAGCGTCAGAGACAAGCTAGATGTACCCCAAATCCCTGTGTGCCTTCCTGGGCACATGGCCACCCTTCTTTGCAGTTTCATTGGGACCATCTGATGGGCTCTGGTCAATGAATATGGGTGGAATGCCACTTGCTCCTGGCCCTGAAAGCATCTCATGTGTCTTTCAGGCTGCATCTCTCCAGCCAGGATGCCAAACATGAAGGACGCTCAGGCAGAGCCACCTGGGGAAAGGAACCTGGACTCTCAGCACTGGAGCAGGACCACCTATGAAAGCCACCTGCCCTCACCAGAATCATGTGAGTAGGAAATAAACTGTTGAGCCCCTGGGATTTGGGATTTGGGGGTAGTTTATTTTAACAGTTGTCCTATCCAGAGTAGAATAGTATTCTACCAAATCTAATTTGGGCCCCTCCATTGAAAATAAATAAATAAGGTGCATATGCTTACCTCCCACCTGGCAGATTTGGAATCATGAGAGACTATGGTTTAGAGGTGGTAAAGTTAGGGAGAAATTAGCACTAAAATAGCTCGATTCTGAGGAGGTAACTGTGAAGTATTCCTTTCTTCACACCACAGCAACACTCGAGCCTGCGGTCCTCATTAATAGACTGTGGGTCTCTGAGGCTGAATAAAACACAAAGGGGTTTGCTAAGCCAGTCTTCCTCAATAATTTACCTCACAACCCCAAACATTCCCCAGAGAACTCCCAAAGAAGCATCAGAAGTAGGAGACACTTGAAATATACTTTTAAATGTTAAAAACACATTCCTCGTGACAGAGTAGGGCATTCATTTCCAAAATGAAATGCACAAATAAATAAAGATGGAAATATTTCTTAATATTTGAGAGCACTAGGAAATTGAGATTTCGGATTGGTGCATATTAATTCCACTTCCTCCTCTTTAGGTTCCCACAAATGATTATACTTCCATTAAACTTTAAAGAGGAGTGTGGATTTCCAGGAGGGTTTTAGAGGAGACTGGGAGAGCTTGTGTGTTGCAAGCCTGCAGTGAACTCTTTGACAATCCATATCTCTTCTCCCTCTCACCTCCCCTGCCTGGGATCCTCTTACCCACCTTTCCTATAATCAAGCAGAACCAGTGCCAGAAGGATCTATGCCCTCCTCCCCAAGCATAGCAGCCCTGCCCACTGATGTCAATCCTAGACAACAGGCAAGTGCAGGAACCAGACTCAGTTTCCAACCCAAGGGTTATATCCAAACGGTCACCAGCAAAAGCAGGTCTCTCCCTAGAGAAATACCACCTCTAAAGCAATCAATCAATTGATCTTTATATTATTACATGTGTTTTAAAATGTTAATAAATTTTTAATTTCTCTTCAAAGGTTAGATTCTATTTAAGAAAACTTCTTTTACACATCATGTAGCTTCAGGAGTTTTCTCTTATTTATTAATTATTATCAAAGTCACATAGATAATAATCACAATGTTATTTGTTCCCTATATGTCTTAGTCTGTTCCAGCTGCTATAAAAAAAAATACCACAGACTGGGTAATTTACATACAATAGAACTTCAGTTCTCACAGTTCTGGAGGCTGGAAGCCCAAGATCAAGGTGTGACAAGTTCAGTGTCTGGCGAGGGCTGCTGTCTGCTTCCAAGATGGCGCTTTGTGGTTGTGTCTCACATGGCAGAAGGCAGAGGACAAAAGGGATAAATAGCTCCCTCCACCTCTTCTATAAAAATATTGATTCCCTTCATGTGGGCTCCACCCTCTGACTCAATCCTCTCTTAAAGGCCCCACCTCATCACACTATCACATTGGCCATTACATTTCAACATATCCGTTTGGGGAGCCACATGCAAACCACTGCACCATCCAAAATCATGACTTTCTCTTTTGACATCATAGCTGGCTTCTCTGTAAAGACTGATGAAACTGTAAGATTGGGTTATGAATTTATGGAAGATGGCAAATGACATCCGAGCTGTGAAGTCAAGGTGGTGGCTTACCTCTTCAGGAGTTGTGTGGCTGAGACAGGCTTCACAGTCATGGTGCCATCGCCTCTGGAGATCACTTTGAGAGAACTTCAAGTCTCAAGGAATTGCAGACCAGGTCAGATGAGCCTTGGGGTGACTGATCTGTTGCCTAAAAACTATTATAATTAAAATAAGGCAAAATGAGTCTGGGGAGGGTGCCATCCATTCATACTGGCACATGAAGGAGAACATCTGCCATTGAAACCCTGCTCATCCTCCAGGTGACTGGTGCTTTCTCCTTACACCCTATCCAAAATTTCAAACCCAAATTGAGACACGTCCTGTTCTCTCACAGGGCTTTGCATTTTGATTATAGACCTTTTCATCATATCTGTGTCAAAAAATTGCCTCTTGCCAACCAAAATCCATTCTCCCCTTTGTCCACAGAACTAGAGTTATAGCTGGGCAGTGGAGGCCCACGTGGAGACCATGCATTCCCAAGCTTCCTGTGCAGCTAGGTGTGCACATCTATGAGCAGACCACGCTGGTGACTTTTGCCTCACTTAGTGGAAAATAATGGGCTGCCCTGGACCTCCTCTCTCTCTCTCCCTCCACTTGAGTTGGGATGTGGACCACCTTGCAGACAATCACAAGGACCTTCGGGACGATGGAGCAACGAGATGGAAGAACCCGATCCCATCCAGCAATGATTGCATGGAGGAAAGCTACTCTGTGCCCTTAATCTGTCACAGGAGAGTTCTATCTTCTTTAGGCCACTGCATTTGAGGATGCCTTTGATAGAGCTGTTTAGCTTTCACATTACCTGATATGCCCATCATATATTATAGTGCAAGTAGGGTACTACTTGTGCACCTCTCAATTTTATTCCTTAAATTTTAAACTCTTTGATGCCATAGAAAGAAAAAGAAAACAAACAAACAAACAAACAAACAAAAAACAAGCTTGTGTGAGTCATGGTTGTACATCAGGATTCTCCTGGATGATTTGATTCCCATTTTCTCCCTTCTTGTTCAACATAAAACGGTGAGGTGGACATATCTCCTTTATCAAGCTACTTGGTTATCTGTTGCTATAAAACAAATTACCCCAAACTTTGCAGCTTAAAGAACCAATTTTATCTTGCTCACAGATGCTGTGAGTCAGGAAGGAGGATGGGATGCTGTGTGGGTGGAGTATCTATGCTCCAGCATGTCTGGGTCTCAGCGGGGACACTGACAGGCTAGGTGGGACTCCACAGCAAGGAGTAGGATATTTCTGGAAGCATCTTCATTCTCAGGTCTGGGGGTTGCTGCAGCCTATGAACTGAGACTTCAGCTGGGACTGTTGGCCAGAACACCTACAGGCGGCTTTCCATGTAGCTTGTGCTTCCTCATAGCATGACGGCCTCAGACTTCTCACAGGTTGGGTCGGGTCTCCAAAAGGGAGTGTCCAAGGGAAGCAGGGGGCAACTGTATTGCCTTTGCTGACCTGGTCTTGGAGGGCACGTGATGTCAACTCTGCATAGTCACAAGTCCACCCACAATGGTGGGAGGAAATATAAACACCCCAACTCTTAACAGGAAGAGTGTCAAAGTCACATTAAAAGAGCATGTGAGAGAGATTTTTGTAGACATTTTCAGAAACTACAATCTGCCAAACATTCTGTGAGTAAATATATCATATTACACTGAACCTATGAAACTTCCACTTTGTTGGTCAAAATGGTTGAAATTAGCAATTTCATATGATTTGATGTGTTGTTTCTTTTATGCCATTTTTATCCCTCTCTACCTCCCAAGCCCACACTCTGTATATGGTGAACTCTCATTTTTTGTTTCATGGAATAAACAAATGGCAAAATACATGGCATTAAAAAAAAAAAGACTGCCTAAGTCCCTTGACTTTCTGCTAGTCAGTGCATCAGTTTCCCATGGCCACAATAACAAATTCAAAAACTAAGTGGCTTAAAACCATAGAGATTCATTTTCTTTTAGTTTTGGAGATTAGAAGTCTAGATTCAGTATCGCTGGGCCAAAATCAAGGTGTCATCAGGGCTGTGTCCCCTCTGGAACCTCTAGAGGAGAATCTGTTTCTTCCCTCTTCCAGTTTCTGGGGGCTGCTGGCAGTCCTGGGCTTGTGACTCCATCCCTCCAATTTCTGCCTTCATGGTCACCTTGACTTATCTTCTGCTGTGTCAAATCTCTCGCTGCCTCACTCCTATGAGCACACTTGTAATTGAATTTCGTGCCCAGCCTCATCAGCCAGGAAAATATCCCCATCTCAGGATCCTTACTTTAACCACATCTGCCAAGTCTTTGTCTTATAAGGGGGCCTTCACAGGTTCCAAAGGTGAGGTGGTGGACATCTCAAGGGGCCATTATCCAGTGCACCGGAGTCTGAAATAAGATTTCCCAAGGGTATCAGGAGCAGTGGGCAGAGTCTGAGAACTGGGAATGGAAACCACATCATGGTCAGGAGACTACAAGCCACACTTGGAGCAAGGGTTGCCTAGGAGCTCTGGGGTTCACACTGCTCATTCCAGTGGAATCTACTGCCCCAGCCAGTGTCTCCTATACTCACACCATGAACTTACGAAACCTGAGGACAGACCAGTGATGGCCCAGTTTTCTTGACAGTTTTGAGGACACCTATTTCATTACTCAAGTTTCCCGACATCTTATCTATATATAAAGCCCAGAATTGTGAGCTACAAACAGGAATCACCTGTCATTAATTGTATTTGTTCATTTCTGTTGCTTATCACAGAATACCTGAAACTGGGTAGTTTATAAAGAAATAAAGTTTATTTCTTACAGTTTTGTAGGCTGAGAAGTCCAAAGCCCAGGGAACACATCTGGTGACAGCCTTCTTGGTGGTGGTGACTCCACACAGCAACACAAGGTGTCACATGGTGAATGTGCTGAGCAAGAGAGAGCACTAACTTCCTCACTTGCTGTCCTTTTAAAGCCATCAGAACCATGCCCATGAACACCCATTAAACAATCAACTTATTGCTCCATGAATGGATCAATCCATTCACGAGCGTACAGTCCTCACAATCTAATCACCTCTTTAAACATCACCTTTCAATCCATAACAATCACAGTGAGGGTTAAGTTTCCAACACATGAACCTCTGGGGCCACATTCAACCCATAGCATTAGTCATTATTATTTGAGGAACTATATGATGAGGACGTGCAGTGGATGGGGAAAAAGTCACACGACATAGGTTTGAGTCTTTGCTTTGTTGACTAACATCCCTGTACCTTTTTTTTCCTTCATAATCAGCTCTTCACATTTTGGCCATTTCACTCTCTCCTGATATCTATGACAGCCACCACATTAAGCACCCATCATGTGCCAAAATGACTATATGAAGATGACTCAGAGGTGCTGCTATGCTCTGAATGTTTATGTGCCTCCAACACTTCATATATTGAAATCCTAACCCCCAAAGTAATGATATTAGGAGATGGGGGCTGAGAGGTGATCTGGCTGTAAACCGAATCCGATGGCTCTGTGCTCTTGGAATTCACAGCCTCCAGAACTGTGGGGAATAGAAAGAAAACAAAAAACTTCTGTTGTTTACAAGCCACCAAATCTGCTGTATGCTATCATAGAAGCCTGAACTGATGAAGACAGATGCTTCTCAGATCTTGATATCTAACAGAGCATTTTGTGCCTAGTAGTTTGTATGCTCTACTGCAGTTTTAAATCTGGCAGGAGCATCATGAAACAAGGCACCCCCAACATCCTCAGCCTAGGAAAATATGGCTTGTGTCTGACTCTAAAAACCTCCTAACCCCATCAATATGCTTAATGTTCATTGAGACTTACATAAAGGACATAAACAAAACTTGGTTACATTTGATGCAGTGGTCACTGTAATGAGGGAAGAACTGGTAACTGCCCCAGTGAAACTTAGCAAATTCTAAGACCGTTCACCTTCTGGATTATGATGATTAGATCAACAGATGTATGGACAAAGCACAGAAATACAGGGGTGATGAGAAGGACAAGCAGTGGCCATTTGAATACTAAAGGCAATAGGTCTTCTGTTGCTAAAATGTAAACCACTAGAGTGTGGAAGGCAGCCTTGGGTTTGCTGGGAAAGCCCCGCAGTGCTAGAAAGGAGAGATCCCACGAGGCGGCTTCATGAGCAGCCTGCATGGTGGGTGCAGGGGAGGGAGGAGAGAAGATAAATGGGAACATATGGTGGGAGATTAAACAACATACCTTTAATCCCCCATTGTCTGGCAACCCTGCTGTAATTACATATCATCAGATTCAAAGGCCACCAGATGTTCCCGGCCTAAGCCAGGAATTACCCACTTGGACAGTACCTCTGCAAGTGAGCACTTTGACTAGAGGGCAGAGCTGCATTTAAATTGAACAAGATGGGAGCATTTTTAGACTTGTTCCCTGTAGGAGAGAGAATGGGGGTAAAACAGGACATTAACCATTTTCTTCCCAATAGAGGACCACAACATCTAGGCTGCTGAGCTCCAATTTAATGACCATGAAGGCACCTGTTGGGATCTTTCCCTGGCAAACTCTCACTGCTCTTTGGACCCCAGAGAATTCCCACTTCAGCTGTACCTTGGGAGACAAAGTCTCTCACAGGCTATTTTCTTCTTGATGCTCTGGTAAATACATCTCTTCTTCCGTTAAAATAAATTTTAAAAAATAAAAAAGCAAAGGCTACCCTCACCCTCTTTCCTTTCAATAGAAGAATAGTATGAGATGCAGCCAGTAAGATTTCTTATTTGTGTTTCATTGATTTCCAGGAGATGACTTAATTCAGATTCTGAGGAGGGGAGATATCTCCTAAAAATGAACTGTGACAGCTGAGAAAGATCTGTCAGTATTCCTCCTGATTTTTAGTTTCTTATAAAACTGAGCTGTGGCTACATTGTTAAAGGTCTGATTCTGGTAAATTTGTTGTATCATTCCATTAACTAAATGGCCTTCCCAGCCAACACAGCCTACGTCCTCAACACAGGCCCCTCAACTGACCTCCACTGCAATCAAGGACCACATATAGCTCCATGGGGACCCATGGATAGCACATACAAACTCTTTCACAACTGAAAAACATGCATGTGATATGGAAAGGTGTTGAAAATTCTCAAGTTGACTGAGAGTGTCAGATGTGTGCCTGGTGGTGTTTTTTCTCTACTGATGCTCAGTTATTTTCCTTTCACATGCAACTGTCAGAAGTTCTGCATGACAACAAAAATTATGATCTTAAAAACTCAAATATATCCCTATTTACATAGTAATACACTTGTCATCAACTAGACCTGTCACTAAAGAATTAGATAAATTATTTTCATTTCATTGAGATGCCAAGTTTCTTTCAGCCAGAGCAAGTGAATAATATCAACAGGCCAACATTTTGCTATGGGTGTATAATATATATCTAGCATAAACTCTCTGGACCAATAAGAAAATCTAATCTTGCAACTTTTACAAACAAGCCAGGGAAATGTATGGGAGATAATTTACAAGAGAGCCTATCTGAAGCCAGAGAAATGAAAACTAGAAAAACCCCCTTCCACATACCTGGGGTGTTTTTTGCTGCAAACCAGCAATGAGCCAGAAACCAGCCCTATTTGGTTTGGTTTTTTCCCAGGAATGCACTGGGGCTATTGCAAGTCCTGCCTGTCTCTCTAGGTCTTTCTGCTGAAAAGCTTGATTGCTTTTGGCACACAAGGAGGAAGGACAAGGTGGGGACCCTGACAGGGCAGCACTTTAATGAGCTGGAGGAAATGCTGCTCACAGATGTGTATTGGGCAGTTTTCTGTTGCTTATAACAGAATACCTGAAACTGGGTAACATATAAAGAAAAGACGTCTATTTCTTACGTTTTGGAGGCTGGGAAGTCCAAGGCCAAAGGGCAGACCCAGTGAGGGCCTTTTTCTTGGCAGGAACTCTACATCGAGTCCTGTGGTGATGCACATAGTGAGGGCTGAACAAGAAAGAGTGCTCACTTGCTCTCCTTATAAAACCACCAGTGCCACTGTTGTGATAACCCATCCATCCATTAATCCATGAGTGGATTAATCCATTCATGAGAGCATAGCCAATCTCTTCTTATGTCCCTACCTTTCAAATACCATTTTGGGGAATGAAGCTTCCACATGAGCTTTGGAGGGAACAAACATTCAAACTTACCAAGATGGGAGCCTGTCCCTCCCCACATGGGCTAGAAGCACCACCAGCATCATATTCTCCAGTCTCCCCAACCTGAAGACTAGGAGGATGGCATCACTACTCACACCTGGCCTCCTGCAAGAGCAGGAGGAGATCACCGTCAAGAGGCTACTGGCTGAGAGAAAACAGTGTTACTCTAAATGTTCATTATGACCACTACACTGATACTGCAAACTTACCTTGGTTTACAGGATTGGAACTTACTACTTTCTATAAAATTGCTGTTTTTTACAATAAGGCCTTTCCACGCCAGTTAAAAATCACCAGGGATGTATTAGTTCTGCATATGGATGCAATGAATATGATGTATAATAGACAATATAATGTACCAAGTCTTGGCAACATCCCACACCACATGGCAGCAGGACAATGTCCCTGTTGCTGAAGGGCCTGCGAGTGTAGAACACCCTGTTTACTGAATCCGTGCACTTCACAAGAGCAAGGAAGCATGCAGCCAAATCTGTAATTCTGGATCAACATAAAAGATGATAGTTTTCAGGAAATTAGTGGAAATGGGATTATTGCATATCTCTTTCTTCCCCAAAGAAGGAAATTTTTTATTTTTTTTTTTTATTTTTTTTTTTTTTTTTTTTTTTCACTTTTCAATTCTTTTTTTTTTTTTATTTTTTTTTTTATTTTTTTATTTTTTTTTTTTTTATTTATTTTTTTTTTTAAATTTTATTTTGTCGATATACATTGTAGCTGATTAATGCTCCCCATCACCAAAACCTCCCTCCCTTCTCCCTCCCCCCCTCCCCCCCAACAATGTCCTTTCTGTTTGCTTGTTGTATCAACTTCAAGTAATTGTGGTTGTTATATCTTCTTCCCTCCCCCCCCGATTTGTGTGTGTGTGTGTGTATGTGTGTGTGTGAATTTATATATTAATGTTTAGCTCCCTCCAATAAGTGAGAACATGTGGTATTTCTCTTTCTGTGCCTGACTTGTTTCACTTAATATAATTCTCTCAAGGTCCATCCATGTTGTTGCAAATGGCAGTATTTCATTCGTTTTTATAGCTGAGTAGTATTCCATTGTGTAGATGTACCACATTTTCCGTATCCACTCATCTGATGATGGGCATTTGGGCTGGTTCCAACTCTTGGCTATTGTAAAGAGTGCTGCGATGAACATTGGGGAACAGGTATACCTTCGACTTGATGATTTCCATTCCTCTGGGTATATTCCCAGCAGTGGGATGGCTGGGTCGTATGGTAGATCTATTTGCAATTGTTTAAGGAACCTCCATACCATTTTCCATAGAGGCTGCACCATTTTGCAGTCCCACCAACAATGTATGAGAGTTCCTTTTTCTCCGCAGCCTCGCCAGCATTTATCGTTCATAGTCTTTTGGATTTTAGCCATCCTAACTGGGGTTAGATGGTATCTCAATGTGGTTTTGATTTGCATTTCCCGGATGCTGAGTGATGTTGAGCATTTTTTCATATGTCTGTTGGCCATTTGGATATCTTCCTTAGAGAAATGCCTACTTAGCTCTTTTGCCCATTTTTTAATTGGGTTGCTTGTTTTCTTCTTGTAAAGTTGTTTGAGTTCCTTATATATTCTGGATATTAATCCTTTGTCAGATGTATATTTTGCAAATATTTTCTCCCACTCTGTTGGTTGTCTTTTAACTCTTTTAATTGTTTCTTTTGCTGTGCAGAAGCTTTTTAGTTTGATATAATCCCATTTGTTTATTTTTCCTTTGGTTGCCCGTGCTTTTGGGGTCGTATTCATGAAGTCTGTGCCCAGTCCTATTTCCTGAAGTGTTTCCCCTATGTTTTCTTTAAGAAGTTTTATTGTCTCAGGGTGTATATTTAAATCCTTAATCCATTTTGAGTTGATTTTAGTATACGGTGAGAGGTATGGATCTAGTTTCATTCTCCTGCATATCGATATCCAGTTATCCCAACACCACTTGCTGAAGAGGCAGTCCCTTCCCCAGTGAATAGGCTTGGTGCCTTTGTCAAAGATCAGATGGCAGTAAGTGTGTGGGTTGATTTCTGGATTCTCTATTCTATTCCATTGGTCAGTGTGTCTGTTTTTATGCCAGTACCATACTGTTTTGGTTATTATAGCTTTGTAGTATAGCTTAAAGTCAGGTAGTGTTATGCCTCCAGCTTTATTTTTTTTGCTGAGCATTGCTTTGGCTATTCGTGGTCTTTTATTGTTCCATATAAATGTCTGAATAGTTTTTTCCATTTCTGAGAAAAATGTCTTTGGAATTTTGATGGGGATTGCATTGAATTTGTATATCACTTTGGGTAGTATGGACATTTTCACTATGTTGATTCTTCCAATCCAAGAGCATGGAATATCTTTCCATCTTCTTGTATCCTCTCTAATTTCTCTCAGCAGTGGTTTGTAGTTCTCATTATAGAGATTTTTCACCTCCTTGGTTAACTCAATTCCTAAGTATTTTATTTTTTTGGTGGCTATTGTAAATGGGCAGGCTTTCTTGATTTCTCCTTCTGCATGTTCACTATTGGAGAAAAGAAATGCTACTGATTTTTGTGTGTTGATTTTGTATCCTGCTACTGTGCTGAAATCATTTATCAATTCCAACAGTTTTTTTGTAGAGGTTTTAGGCTGTTCGATATATAGGATCATGTCATCTGCAAACAGGGACAGTTTGACTTCATCTTTTCCAATCTGGATGCCCTTTATTTCCTTCTCTTCTCTGATTGCTCTGGCTAGTACTTCCAACACTATGTTGAATAGGAGTGGTGAGAGTGGGCATCCTTGTCTAGTGCCTGTTCTTAAAGGAAAAGCTTTCAGCTTTTCCCCATTCAGGATGATATTGGCAGTGGGTTTGTCATATATGGCTTTAATTATGTTGAGATACTTTCCCTCTATACCTAACTTATAGAGGGTCTTTGTCATGAATGTGTGCTGAACTTTATCAAATGCTTTTTCAGCATCTATAGAGATGATCATATGGTCCTTGTGTTTGAGTTTATTAATATGGTGTATCACATTTATTGATTTGCGTATGTTGAACCAACCTTGCATCCCTGGGATGAATCCCACTTGATCGTGATGAATAATTTTTCGTATGTGTTGCTGTATTCTGTTTGCTAGTATTTTAGTGAGGATTTTTGCATCTATATTCATCAAGGATATCGGCCTGTAGTTTTCTTTTTTGGTTATATCTTTACCTGGTTTTGGTATCAGGATGATGTTTGCTTCATAGAATGAGTTTGGGAGATTTGCGTCCGTTTCAATCTTTTGGAATAGTTTGTAAAGAATCGGTGTCAATTCCTCTTTGAATGTTTGGTAAAATTCTGCTGTGAATCCATCTGGTCCTGGGCTTTTCTTTGTTGGGAGCCTTCTGATAACAGCTTCAATCTCCTTTATTGTTATTGGTCTGTTCAAATTTTCTACGTCTTCACGGTTCAGTTTTGGGAGCTTGTGTGTGTCCAGAAATTTATCCATTTCCTCCAGATTTTCAAATTTGTTGGCGTATAGTTGTTTATAGTAGTCTCGAATGATTCCTTGTATTTCAGATGAATCAGTTGTAATATCGCCTTTTTCATTTCTAATTTTTGTTATTTGAGTCTTCTCTCTTCTTTTTTTTGTTAGCCATGCTAATGGTTTGTCAATTTTATTTATCTTTTCAAAAAACCAACTTTTTGATTCGTTGATCTTTTGAATTGTTTTTTGGTTTTCAATTTCATTCAGTTCTGCTCTGATCTTAATGATTTCTTTCCGTCTGCTAACTTTAGGATTGGATTGTTCTTGTTTTTCTAGTTCTTTAAGGTGAAGTGTTAGGTTGTTCACTTGCCATCTTTCCATTCTTCTGAAGTGAGCATTTAATGCAATAAATTTTCCCCTCAATACTGCTTTTGCAGTATCCCACAGGTTTTGGTATGATGTATCATTGTTTTCATTAGTTTCAATAAACTTTTTGATTTCCTGCTTGATTTCTTCTTGGACCCATATGTCATTAAGTAGAATGCTGTTTAATTTCCATGTGTTTGCATAGTTTCCAGAGTTTTGTTTGTTATTAATTTCTAGTTTTAATCCATTGTGGTCTGAGAAGATACATGGGATAATTCCAATTTTTTTGAATTTATTGAGACTTGATTTGTGACCTAATATGTGATCTATCCTGGAGAATGATCCATGTGCTGATGAGAAGAATGAATATTCTGAGGTTGTTGGGTGGAATGTTCTGTAGATATCTGCCAATTCCAATTGGTCTAGAGTCTTGTTTAGATCTTGTGTTTCTCTACTGATTCTTTGCCTAGATGATCTGTCTAATATTGACAGTGGAGTGTTCAGGTCCCCTGCTATTATGGTATTAGTGTCTATTTCCTTCTTTAGGTCTAATAGAGTTTGTTTTATAAATCTGGCTGCTCCAACATTGGGTGCGTACATATTTATGATTGTTATGTCTTCTTGATGGATCAGTCCTTTTATCATTAAGTAGTGTCCCTCATTGTCTCTTTTTATGGTTTTTAGTTTAAAGTCTATTTTGTCAGATATAAGAATAGCCACTCCTGCTCGTTTTTCTTTTCTGTTTGCATGGTAAATCTTTTTCCATCCTTTCACTCTTAGTCTGTGTGAATCTTTATGGGTGAGGTGGGTCTCTTGTAGGCAGCATATAGTTGGGTCCTGCTTTTTGATCCAGTCAGCCAGTCTGTGTCTTTTAATTGGGGAATTTAAGCCTTTAACATTAAGAGTTGTTATTGAAAGGTGTTGATTTATTCCTAGCATTTTATTGGTTGTTTGGTTGTCTTAGGTGTCTTTTGTTCCTTGCTTTCTGATTTACTGTTTGGTTTCTTTGTTTGTTGGTTCCTTAGGTTGTAGATAGTGTTTTTGTTAGCTTGTTTTCTCTTCATGAATGCCATTTTTATTGTACTAGCGGGTTTAGATTTTTCTTAGGTTTTTATGGCAGTGGTAGTTATTTTTCGGGAACCAAACCCAGTACTCCCTTGAGGATTTCTTGTAAGGGTGGTCTTGTGGTAGTGAACTCCCGCAGTTTTTGTTTGTCTGAGAAATATACTATTTGCCCCTCATTTCGGAAGGATAGCCTTGCAGGGTAGAGTATTCTTGGCTGGCAATCTTTGTCTTTTAGTATTTTGAAAATATCATCCCATTCCTTTCTAGCTTTTAGGGTTTGTGATGAGAAGTCTGATGTTAACCTGATTGGGGCTCCCTTATAGGTGATTTGACGCTTCTCTCTTGCAGCTTTTAAGATTCTCTCTTTGTCTCTGAGTTTTGCCAATTTGACTATGACATGTCTTGGAGAAGGCCTTTTTGGGTTGAATACGTTTGGAGATCGTTGAGCTTCCTGGATCTGAAGATTTGTGATTTTTCCTATACCTGGGAAGTTTTCTGCCACTATTTTGTTGAATATGTTTTCAATGGAATCTCCATTTTCCTCCCCTTCTGGAATACCCATGACTCGGATATTTGAGCGCTTGAGGTTGTCTGATATCTCTCTCAGATTTTCTTCCATGTCCTTGATTCTTTTTTCTTTCTTTTTGTCTGCTTGTGTTATTTCAAACAGCCCATCTTCAAGTTCAGAGGTTCTCTCTTCAACTTCGACAAGCCTGCTGGTTAAACTTTCCGTTGTGTTTTTTATTTCGCTGAATAATTTCTTCAGTTCAGCAAGTTCTGCTACATTTTTTTTCAGGACATTGATTTCCTTGTATATTTCCTCTTTCAGATCCTGTATACTTTTCCTCATTTCATCATGATGTCTAGCTGAGTTTTCTTGTATCTCATTCAGTTTCCTTAGAATTATCACTCGAAATTCCTTGTCAGTTATTTCAAGGGCTTCTTGTTCTATAGGATCTAGAGTATGAGATTTATTAACTTTTGGTGGTGTACTTTCTTGATTTTTTGTATTTCTGGTGTCTTTTTTTTGGTGTTTATTCATTGTGGCAGGGGGTTTCACAGTCCACCGGTTTGAGACTAATGACTAACTAGGATGTTGCTGTGGTTGCTAATTTGGAATGGCTCCCGCCGTGACTGCTCAGTTGGCCTCTAGTGTCTTGTGTGTGTGGTTGCCTCGGGTCTTGGGCTTCTCCGGGGATCCACCTTTCTGGTCAGCTTGTACTCTGCTGGGCTGGTGGATCACGTACCACAGGGTGTGTGATCTCTGTTGAGCTTTCACTTTCTGTACAGGACTTCTCCCCGTTCCGTGTGCTCTGGCCCAGGCTGTTAGATCGTGCAGTGGCGACCCCACCGGGTGTGTGGTTTCTGTCGAGTCTCCCCCCTCTGTGCACACTGTGCTGGGCTGGGGCGTGTCTTCTGCACCCCTCGTCTATCAGCTGGGCCTTCAAGACCCTGCTCAGCACCGCCTCGCCCAGGAAGTCTATCAGGTTTCTGCTAGGCACAGACAACCGGTCTCTCTGGGTGCCTTTGTAGCACTGTGTAGAACTTCCTCGGGTCTTGTTCACCTTTGTATCCCCCCGGTATAAACCGAGTCTAGTGCCTGCCTGCAGCCTGCTCTCCGGCAGGTTCAAGCGGACCTGGGAACTCTCCTACCACACTATTCCCAACCAGAAATTCGTTAGGCTTTTTTCCAAACTGGTGGTCGCAGAGATGGTATCTGCCTCCCAGTAACAGGAAGTTTACCGGGGCCGGAGTCCAGGGTGTGGTGGAGTGACAGTCGGCCCGCCCGTACTTTCTAGCCCTCCCAACACTGGTCGGGATGCCCCACACCCCCAGCCCCGCCAGAGAACCGCGGAGGGAGTGGGAGAGGAGGCCGGCCCGCAGGGTCCGGAAAGCCCCGCGCCAGGCCAAGCAAATGGGCTCAGTGATGGCCGATCAGGGCGGAGCTGCCCGCACCTGGGAAAATGGAGGCAGCACCGGGGCAGTGAGTGGCCTGGTGGTGCAGGCGGGAGCCGCGTGGGCCAGGGATCACTCACAGTGCTGTGCCATGTCGGGCGCTCGCTCTGTCTCTGGTTTGTTGCCTTCCGTGTTCTCGGCGCTGCCGCCTCGGGCTGTTCAGTCGCGGCGCCGCTCGGGCGCTCCCAGGAATCTTCTTTAATGCCGGCCTGAAACCTCGAATCCTGAATAGGGCAGCTGGCCGCCTTCAGTGCGGCCCCAGCCTCCGGGATCCTGGCTGTATCCACAGCAGCCCTGGCGCCGTGTTCCCTGTTTCAAGACTCGCTTTTGCAGCTAAGAATCAGTTCTTTTCCTGCTCCACACTTCAAAGCTGTTGCCTGTAAATGAGGCAGCCTCTCCTGCCGGGGGCAAAGTGGCGTTGAGCCCCCACGACCGGCCAGCAGCAGCAGTCCTCCCTTAAGAGATGGCCAGAGGAAGGTCCACAAGTTTCCCGGCTGCCTGAGGCCCAGTGGCCACCTTTTCCACCTCAGCTACTCCGCGCCAGCCGCCGCAGCCGCCGCCATCTTGAAACCCCAGAAGGAAATTTTTTAAATAAAATGTTTTCTATAAGCATTGAAATAGCTTTTCTTTTTTGGCTATCAACTCACACATCTTGGCTAGACTAATGAATATATTGTTACTAAAATCCTTTGCGTATAATCATTTTACCTGATTTCAATGATACACATCAATTAAGGAAGGTTAGCTGATAATGGAAGCATCCCATTCCTCAGCTCAGCCAGCAGACACTTTCAGGACACAAGGGGTTCTTTCTTTCATGTGTGTCCTCCCTCTCTCTCTCTCTCTCCCTCTCTCTCTATCTGTAGATATATATATACACACATATATATATGATACGTGTGTGTATGTATATATAGTGTGTGTATATATACATAAACATACACACATTGCACACAATGTAATTATAAATATGGTAATCTGGGCAGAGAATAACGCCAATAAAATAAGATAAAAGGACTCTATTACCATACTTAGAAATCCTTAGAAAGAAGCAAATAATCACACAGGAGGACACAAAGGCAGCAGGGCGGGTGGGTACCTCCCTGCTTCCCTGTTCCTACAGCAGCAATGACACATTGATGGTGGTCCAGGGCCCCAGCTCATAATATTAGACTCTTTTATCTCCTTTAGCCTTCATACCCATCGGTCCCCTGGCACTTTAATGAGTCCCAGTTTGCTATAAAAGGCAAGATTTGAGAATATGGCTTGGGTCAGATCATAAAGAGACATCCCAAATATTACATGGTTAAGAGATGACTGCCAAGTGTGGCCATGCATTTATTTCTTTGGCTGTAGAAAACAAGATTATTGTGTTAACAAAACCTATTGTATGTGAAACATTTTGATAAACCCTGTTGCATTTTCAAATAGAAGAATTAAGTTACACACATAAGTCACTACAATTGAAGGTTGAAAATGATCATTCTTATAAGACAATGACTGAAACAAACTTATCTGGGAATTTAAGAAAGGAAGGTTAGGACCAGTTTGGGGTGGTGATTCTCAGCTGTGGGGAGAACCCTCCCACACACCTGTTGGCATGCAGAATCTCCTAGAAACAACCATGGAAAAGACTGGCAAAAGTATTTGCCAAAACTATATCTCTTTCCTTCTGAACGCATGGGTAGTCTATGCCTCCTACCTTCTTCTGCTAATGGAGATGTGCCACACAGCTCAGGTGTGTGGGAAGTGAAATACTCCTACATCCGGGAACCATTAAAATGGGGCATCAAGGAAAACTTCATGGAGGAGGAGGTACATTTAGGCTGAGTTCTGAAGAATTTGAATACGGCAAACAGGAATCATAAAAACTCCTGGCAGGGGGAACAGTATGAATAAAGATATGGATATGACGATAATGAGGGGGGAGTAAATAATGCACTTTGTCTGGAGCAGTGGTTCTTAAACTTTGCTCTCATGGAAGCTTGCAGATCTCTGAGCAGAACTGAATGGAAACCTTTAAATTCAAAGATGAAGCCTTTCTCCTAATTCAAAGGAAGAAAAACAAAAACTAAGCTAGTAAATAAGTTTAAAGATTTTTCTCCATTTTTTTTTCCTTCTTGTACATATTAATAGATAGCTATCAAGCAGACACGATGCTTTGTGCTGGGTTCTGTAGATACTATGCAGACACACAGAGACGTTATCCTTGCCCTTAAGGTACTTAGAATCTAATGGGAAAGACACATTGTTTATAATTGTGATCATGATTAATTGAAAAAAGGCAGTTGGACATAGGGGCATATCAATGGTGGATTAATTTTCTAGGGCTTCCATACAGAGTACCAAAAACTGGATAGCTCTAATCAACAGGAATTTATTGTGTCTGCTGGAGGCTGGAAGTCCAAGATCAAGAAGTTGGTAGTGTTGTTTCCTTCTGAGGCTGTGAGAATGTTTTCTGATCCTCTCTGCTACTTTCTTGTGGGTTTCTGGCAATCTTTCAGCCCATACCTTCTGCTATATCCCCCCAACCTCTGCTTTCAACCTCACATGGTATTCTCCTCTGTGCATGTGTCTGTCTCTAGGTCCAAATATCTCCTTTCTATAAGGACATAGGTCATATTGGATTAGGGCCTACCCTACTTCAGTATAACATCATCTTAACTAACTGCAGTCAGGCATTACTTAACTATGGGGATACATTCAGAGAATGCGTGTTTAGGTGATTTCATTGTGTGAGCATCATGGGGTACTTGCACAAACCCAGATGGCACAGCCCTCTACACACCTAGGCTAGATGTTACAGCCAACAGCTCCCAGGCTACAAACCTGTGCAGCATGTTACTGTACTGAATACTGTAGGCAATTGTAACCTAATGGTAAGTATTGTGTATATGAACATAGGTAAACATAGAAAAGGTACAGTAAAAATATGGTATCGTAATCTTATGGGACCACCAACATATACATGGCACCATTGACTGAAATATCATAATGCAGTGCATGACTGTACATCTGCAATGACCCTATTTCCAAACAAGGTCACATTCTAAGGTTCTAGGGGTTAGGACTTCAACATACAACTTCTGGGGGGCAGAGATTCAACCTATAACATGTGGAGAACCCAGTATTCTGAGGATGGGTGGAAAGACTGATCTCAGGAAATGAACAAGTTAGGGAAAGAGGAGACAAAAGCATCCCAAGCAGAGAAAGGTGCCTGTGCAGGTCTGGGCAGGGGAGGGCAGAGCAGGCCAGACACAGGCGTGGTCAACAGAAGAGGCTGCATGGACAGCCAGGGAAAGCAGCTGTGATGGAAGGAACTATGAGATAATCATCCTGGCGAGGGTCTGCAGGGCCAGGACAAGGGAGGGCTGAGGCCTGCAGTGCTACAGGAAGTGGACACATGGAGCCATTGGACCTTGGCAGCCTCTTCCTGGATACGACAGGCCACAGGTGCTGTTCCAAGAGGACCGCAGAGTGGAGGCACCAGGGAAAACCCAGAGAGAAGATGAGCATGAGCCCACCGGCAAAGACACTGGAGAAAAGGCTCACAGGAGAGGAAGAGGCTGGGATGCTTCAGCCACAGATCCCCACTCGAGGGAAAGAGCATGAAGCATGAAGAAAACCAGCATGACCCTGTCCAGCGAACTCTTGGGGGACACAGGGCATTAGTCAGGGTCCTCCAGCGAGACAGATCCAATAGGATATGCATATAGAATATGAGAGGGGATTTATTAGGGAAATTGTCTCATGTGATTATGAAGACTGAAGAGTCCCAGATAAGCTATCTGCAACCTGGATGCTGGCAGCGTGGTCAGTCCACGTCCGGGAGCCTCGAAGCCAGGGAAGCTGATGTTGTGATTCTCAGTCTGAGGCCAAAGGCCCGAGGGCCCAGTGGTGCCCTAGCATAAGTCCCGGAACCCAAAGGCTGAAAGTCAACTGGCAATATAAGAACTACAAGAAAAGAAGGAAGCGCATGTCAGAGACTCCACGGAGTACAAAAAACTAACTGTATCTGAAGGACTTCGGGGGAGGGAGGGTTGGTCAGAGGAAGCTTCCTAAAGAAGATAGTTGGACTGAAATTTGAAGAAAAGGCTATTTTTCGACAGAGGAAAGGAGCTCCCAGCAGACGGTGGGGGTGGTGTGCAGGAAGGGCCCAGCCAGCAGGGGAGGAAGTGCTTACAGATGTTCAGATATGAGAACACACGTGTTCAGAAAACCATGACATGCTTGTTTTTCTTCCCGGAATGTAAAACATAAGAGGAAGATGTGGAGGGACAAAGGGGCAGAGAGGAAGTCAGAGGTCTTTCCCACACTGGTGAGCCAGAACTTTCTGTACTAGTGATGGGAAGTGAAGGGGACGTTTAGAAATGAAGAAGAGACTTCAGAACCAATAACTGGACAGAACCACATATACACTGTGGTAGGAAAAAAGTGAATGCCTTGGCTCAGGCAGAAATAGAAACAAGATAGAGCAGAGAAGCTAGGACCTGGGAAGTCTGTGCCCAATGGTATCTCAGGGCTCTCTGGTCTCTGTTTCTCTGTGTGCTGGTTCTGATTTGTTTTATTACCACCGCCAACGCTGCTTTTGCCAGGAGCTGAATCGGCTGTTCAAATTCTCTGGGCTCTCATCTTACATTCAACAAGAAGATACTCACCCATCCCTAGAAATACAAAAAGTACCAGGAAAGCACTGTCACCACCCCTGCGTGGGTTACACCCTATCCATGTGGCCGTAGAAGGAGCTGACTGACCACCCCCACTGGAAGCAAGAATAGGAGCGGACAGAAATGAGCAGCTACCGGGAGTGAGGGAAGATGGTTGGGCAGGCCGGCCAATGCGTCCTGAGTCCACAGAAGTGTCCAGGTGAGACACGACAAAGACATGAATAAAAGCAGTGCAATGAGAAAGAAGGAGTTCAGACCTGAAAGATGTTTAAGAATCAGAATGAACAGGACTTGGGGGCTGATTAAACAACACGCATGAAAGTGAGGGGGACATGGAGGTGGAATTCAGGTTTCTGACCTGGGAGCTGTGGTGAGTGGAGACATCACTAACTATCGAAGCAGGGATAGAGGTAAGAGCAGGTCTGAGGACAAGGTAAAGAGTACAGCCTGGGCATCATGAAGTTCATCATCTAGCCTCCACATGGAGATTCACCAGGCCACACAGGCCAGAAAGGGAGCCTGGACTGGCACTAGAGATGAGCGCCGACAGCCTGGGAGGGGCAATGCCACCTGTAGGTGGCACACAATGGCTGAGGGTGAGGGGCAGAGTGAGAGATGTAGTGGGGAACACAGATTTCCATCCACCTGATCAATAGTGGAGTTGTCTTTGGGCATACATTTGGCTACAGTCCTGGGAATAAACTAGGATGACGCCTGGGAAGACCATAACAGTAGAGTTTGCAGAAAACACCATTCACAGAGTGGTAAACATCAGCAAGGTGCACCTGAAGCCCAAATACAGAACTGTTTGTTTGAGGAGCCTAGAGCCCATCGCTCACTCCCTGCCTGCTGGATTCTAACTTAATAGTCACTATCAAAATCACACTATCTTCCCTTCTTCAGAGCCAAAATTAAATGGTCCTTGCTTATTTTCTAGGAAAACTTCAGGACTCTTGGACCAGAGCATCTGTTCTGGACAGAACAGAAGCTGGACAGCAGTCTAAGTATTCCAAGAGTTTGAGATTACTCTTCCAGTCACTTCCTATTTGAATCTGATTATTGTTTGCTAAGGTTGGGATCAACACCTGGCTACACAGCATTGTTTATTTTAAAATTCCACTGGCTTTGATGTAGCCCATCTATTTCCACTAGTGCACAGTATAGAGACTCCTCACTTTTTGTAGAATAAATTCTGAATTTGTTCACCTGGTGTTTACTATGTTCCATAGCCTAGCACCACACAACCTCATTTTTTACTGTAACAGTTCTGTCTCAGCCTGACCTATTTATAAGTAACAATGAAGAATACATTGACCTTATCTCAAAATCCCCAAAAGTCTCAACCCATTACAGAATCAACTTAAAGTCCAAAATTTCTTCTAATCTCATTAGCTCAAAAGTCCCAAATTTAATCATTTAATCAGGTGTAAGTGAGACTCTGGATATAATCTGTCAGGGCAAAATTCCTCTCCATCTATAGGTCTGAGAAACTAGAAAACAAAGTATATGCTCCTGCGGAATATTATCCTAAGTGAAACAACCCAGGAACAGAAAGACAAATATCACATTTTCTCACTCATAACTGGCAGCTGAATCCATAAATAAACAAATAAACAATAAAGAAAGACAGAGAGAAAGAAAGAAACAAACAACAATCACAGTAATACATTGAACTTTTAGAAAACTACAGGTGGAAAAGAGGGGAGGCGGGTGTGGGAAAATAGGATAATTTAGTCAGGCTCCCTTGGCTCAGGTCTGGTTGGGGGTCATGCAGCACATTTTCTTGTAAACAAGTTGTGTGTGGGTGGAGTTAGTGTGCATGTGCACCAATGCATCTTTTTAATTTTATTGCTATTTTGTGTTCTTGAGTTTGTGAAGCAGGGTGGCTGGCAGAGAGCTCATGTTAAAAACTAGAGCATGTTTACTCTGCTGGCAGCTGCTCAGTTTTTCTTTGGACTTTGCCAGTAGCAGTTGAGTTTCTGAGTCTCTCTTTGTACTGTCTAGCTCCTAGACATGTGTGTGCTGAATAAAAACTATTCCTTCTTCAACCAAGGCTCCAAGGACCTTTTTGCCAGTTACCTAGCTCTCATAGACCTGCGTGTGAAGGGTTTGTGAACAGGTTCGAGGGATCTGTGAGCATCAGAGACCCAGCCCTAGCTCTACAGAGAGCTAATGAAGAACTGGTCAATGGACACAAAGAATGAATGATGAATTAGCTAACCATACTGATCTAACCACCACACATTCTATGCAATTATTGAAAATGAATGTTGTTCCCCAGATGTATGTATAATAAAAAATATAATGAAATTAAAAAAATTTTTTAAAGTATATACTCCCAAAACACAATGGTGGGACAAGCACAGGCTGCCAGTTACAGACATTCAGTTCAAAACAGGAGAAGATGAAAGGGAAAAAAGAAGTCACAGGTCCCAGGCAATTTTGAAACCTAGCTGGGCAAACTCCTCATGTACCAATTCCTGGGAACAATCCTTTGTGGATCTTGGCTGTACCCTCTGAGCTTGAGGCTATGCCCTCTGCACTCAAGGCCCTATTATTTGGGCTTGTGGCTCCACCCTCTGAGCCATCGTTCCTTTATTATGAGAAGCAGCACGTGTCTGCAGCTGAGTAGTTCTATCAGCATGTTTCTTACCTGTAGACTTTCTCAGGACGAACAGCCTTCTTTCATCTCATACTGTCCCTCCCTTGTAATCTGAACTGGGAGCATTTTTGCTATATAAATTTCTCAAGAACCTTGTGGGTCTCCTGTACCTGTCATGGGGATTTACTCTACTAGACTAGAGCTCCACCACAGGTCTTTCCTAAATTCTTCTACCTCTATTTATGGCTTCTGCTGAGATGGCTGTGGCATAATGTTCCCAAGCCTCCTAGGTATTCTCTGATTAGACCTGGGGATCTGTGAGTCACTTCCTGAATCTCTTCAAGGAGACTTGTGTGACTGAATACCCTAAACTTTCAATTTTTTCAGACATAGGAAAAAATTATAGGAAAAGATTACACAGCCACACCCTTGGCTTTTTCTCTAGAGAATGCTTTCCTGACAGTGAATCTCTTAATTTTAGCATCTTTTGTATAATCTGCATAGGCTGAAATTTTTCAAAATTATTGAGTCCTGATTCCTTTTTTTAACAATCTCTCAATCTACCTCATTCCTCTTGCATTTTATTATAAGCATCAAAAGGAAACCAGGCTGCACCCTCAAAACTTCATAAATTTCCTCAGCTAAATGTCCAAGTTTATTCCTGACAAGTCTGCTTTTCACACAACTGCAGGACACAATTCCACCAAGCTTTTTCCCACTAAATGACAAGGACCTCCTTTCCTCCAGTTTTCAATAACATGTTCCTCATTTGTTTCTAAGCCCTCATGAGCAGCACCTTTAACATACATATTTCTACCAATGGTCTACCCATGATGATTTAGGTATTCTCTAAGGCAGTTTGTGCTTTTTCTCTACCATGTCTCTCATTTTCTTCTGGGACCTCACTTGCAGAGTCTTTGCCATCCATATTTATATGAATAGTCTGGCATGTGCCTCAACATTGTTTCAGCCTCTGCCAACTGTCCAATTCAAAAGCCACTTATAATTTATTTTTTAAACTATACTCTTTTTTTATATCAGCAACACATTTCTAGCATCAAAATCTCAGTTTTCTGTTGCTGTTATAACAAATTATCACAAATTTACTAGCTTCAAACAACACAAGTTTATGATCTTACAGTTCCAGAGGCCAGAAGTCTGAAATGAGTCTCCCTGGACTAAAATCAAGGTGTCAGCAGGTGAGGGACATCTTCAGGAGGTCATTATTCTGCCTACCTCAACCTCAGAGATGGTGGGGTTTGAGGCTGCTGCCCTGGATTCTGGGTTATCAGTTAGACAGAAGGGAGAATCACATCCAAAACAACAAATAACAAAACAACTTGTTATCACTGCATATCCTTGGTGTTGTGGAATGAAATTGAGTTAATATATATGTTCACAGCAAACAATTACCTGGTTTAGAATTTCTTTTTCTGGTCCGTGGGTATTAGAGAATTTAGAAGAATGAGAACTGTTTGGTGGACCTGGGGGAAAATGTCTTTGGAATTATGTACATTGATTTTTCTGTGCAAATAATGCACGATCATTTTGTGATGATGTGATTTCAGCAACGCACTTGTTCATTCTTCAACAGTGACCTGGCTATGGCTTCCTGCTGTGATGGTACTGCA
Organism: Cynocephalus volans; assembly: GCF_027409185.1. Lineage (NCBI taxonomy): Eukaryota > Metazoa > Chordata > Mammalia > Dermoptera > Cynocephalidae > Cynocephalus > Cynocephalus volans. The sequence goes on from NC_084460.1 coordinate 187,680,023, forward strand.
GTTTAGCTTGGGCTCATTATCAGCACCGGGGACTTTAAAGAAAAACAAAATTGAAGAAATCTGTGCAGAGGTAAAGTTAGAAATTCAAATGTAAATATTCAAATTTGAAAATATTAATATACGCATAGCCATTGCTTAACTTTTATATTTTTCAAGTAAGAAATAATTTCTCTCTTATTTAACCACAGGAACTAAAGCACAGCCTTCACAGTTAAGGAGCCTATGCTCTAGTGATAATAATCAATTAACATTTTTTGAGCTGTGGCAGGCTTAGCTATTTGTGTGCATACTTTCATGTAGGAAAGATCAGCGATGTCTCTAAATGATCGGGCCAAGTCAGAAATGACAGGTCTATAAGGGATGGAAACTAATATGCTGAGTGCCCCGTGCCTTATCTGTTACCTTATTTAATTATTTCAACAGCTCTATGAAATTATAATGTTTTATAGGTTCAGTGAAGGAAAGTAACTTTCTTAAGTCCCCACAGCTAGATGATGACAAACTGGCTTACAAACCTAAGTGCACTCCCTTTCCTGTACGCTCTACTGTCTTCTAGGAAGTCCAAGGAAGTTAATGGGAAGGCCCAGGAGCAAGATGTCACTGCATGGCATAGCTGGGGAGAGGTTCCTAGGAGGAAAGGATAGAACTAGGTAGGTAGAGAGTCGGAGGAAGAAGTCCATGCTCAGCTAACAGAGAGAGAACAGCGTGGCAGGAGAGAACTTGGGGTGTATCTGGGAGAACAAGGCTTTTGTTTAGCTGGACACAGATGCAGGAAGAAAGCCATGGAGGGACGGCCTGGCCTCATCAACTGGGTTCCAACTTAGAGGAATCCATCTAAATGGAAGGCTAGGAAATGTGGCCACTTTTAGCAGACAAAAGGGACCCAATAAAAATGCATGAGCACGAAACTGACGTAACGAGAGCTGCAGTTCAGAAAGATTCGCCTACTGCTGCATGTAGGATGGAGGAAAGCAGGAAACAAGGGCACCGCTAAGGACAGGGTGGTCGCCAGGCTCCCGTGCAGGGTAACGCAGGCCTGAACACAGGGTGGGAGGGAAGGCGGAGCCCTGCACGTGGAGGCGGGGCAGATTTCGGAGGATAAGGTGAGTGGGTTCAGTGCTGGGGAGGCCCAGGAGGGCACGCTGTGGGGGAATAGGTACGGACCACGAGCGAAAGCCCGGGCAGCACTCAGCACCACAGCCTCACTTGCTGACTCCGCTGGCACCATTCTGCATTTCCATCACCGTTTGCAAAGGTTGCAGCTTCTCCACGTCCTCACCAACACTTGTTTGCTTTTGCTTTTTTTTTCCCCCTGATAATAGCCTTCTTAACAGGTATGAGTTTGTATCTCACTGAGGTTTTAATTTGCCTTTTCTTAACAATTTGTGACAAGCATCTTTCCTATACCTGTTGCAATTTGCATGTCTTCTTTGAAGAAATGTCTGTTCAGGTCCTCAGCCATTTTTAAAACTGGGTTATTATTTATAAAATTGAGTTATTTGCTACTGAGTTGTAGTAGCTACATATTTTGAAAATTAACCTCTTATCGGAGTGATGGTTTACAAATATTTTCTCCCATTCCATCGGTTGCCTTTCACTCTATTTATTGTTTCCTTTGCGGTGCAGAAGCTTTGTAGTTTGATGCAGTTCCACTTGTCCGTTTTTGCTTTTGGTGTCTGTGCTTTTGGTGTCATAGCCATGAAATCATCCCAAGAACATTGTCATGAAGCTTTTCCTCTCTGTTTTATTCTAGGAGTTTTAACAGTTTCAGGTCTTCCGTGTGCTGCGGAGCATGGGAACCCTAAACAAGGGCATCACAGCCAGTGTGTGATGGGCACAGTGTCACGGCAGTGGATGGAGGCTCCTGGTAGAGCACGCACAATGCTGGAACATGGTTTGTGTTGAGTGAAGGCTTAGTTCCCTCCTCTTTAGCCCTTCTGCCATGACAAGGAAAGGAACACGGTGGGTTAAGTTGCCCTTTCCCAGTGACATACACCTGGGAAAAGCAGGTGCCGGCCACTCACATGGCTGTAACCTATCCCCTCCTACAGTGTCTGCCACCAAGAAAAACTGAGCTGAGTGAGAATATGTAGCTCTGAGTGATAAAGAAAGAGCTGAGCCCCTGGCTGCCCTCACTTCCTGCAATGACACTGATCCCAGAGCTATCGGGCACAGTGTCCTATCAGTGTTCTCTCTCTCCACATCTGCCAAAGCCCACTATGAGGCTAAGCTCAGATACACTTGTCCCCCCAGATTTCCAGCCCTTCCTACCATACCCTACCCCCTTTCTGACTCTACCTTCCATTTCTTTCTCCATCTGTTTTCTCTTTGTATTAAAAGCAAAAAAATATCACCTACAAAGAAAGCTCAATACTTTCCAAACAGTAGAAATCTCACAGGAGTATGATTTCTGATTATAATGCCAAAATATTTTAAATTAAGACCCCCAAAGAGTCTAGCCCATTGAAAATTTTCAAAGCAGTTTGCTAATTAGCATCTGTGTTAGAAAGGAAATTGTCACGTGAATACTACATGTCAATACCTATCAGATATAGTAAATTAGCAATCCAAGGAAGAGTTATGGCTTTATCAGAAAACCATAGAGATTAAAAATAAATGAACTAAGTATCCAACTCAGGAAGTCTAAAGCAGCCAAACACAAGTAAACCTAAACAAAATAGAAGGAAAAAATTAGTGAAGATAACTGAAAGAAATAGAAATACTCCAAAAGTTAGCAGATTGAGAAATAAAATCAAGAGCTAATTATTTGCAAACACCAGTAAACTAGATAAATGTCTGGCCAAGTATGACTTACATGCATGCATAACGTTAAGAATGATAAAACAGGAATCATTTCTAGCAGTATGAAGGATTGTGATGTAATTCTACCATATACTACACAAAAACAAAGAAATGCTGGGTAAAATATAATGAAAAGTTATTTTTTTGTTATGAAGACACACCAACCACAAAATAAGAAGTCACAAGTGCCAGAAATGAAGAGGAAATTCTAAGCCAGAGTGCTAAGCATGAACAGACCCTACAGTAGCCAATGGGAGTGCTGGACATGGGCACCATCCTGGGGATTGAAACCTGGGGACTAAGTGTGAGCTGAGGCAAGAGATGCAGACTCATGCCCATGCGGGGTGGGGAGCTGGAACTGAGATTTCTACACAGAGTTGGAATCCTAAAGAGCCACTCTGCCAGGGAAAATGGGATTAGAAACACTATGTCCTCTGCCCCTGAGGAGCAGCAAGGAAGTAACATGGACCAGTCAGTGCTCTGGGTGGTTTTGTGAAAAGTAAAAACTCACATCTGTGTTTCATATGGCTGTGGGACCAAAATGTACAACATCTTCATAGCACAGAAACATATAGGAAAAAATAATAGTAAAAGACCAGGAGGGAAAGCAGGCTATGTAAATTTTAACTTTTTTTATTTAATTAAAATTAAATAGAATTTTTAAATCTAATTCCCCGGTAGCACTAGCCACATTTCCAGTGCTCCATAACCACATGTGGCTACTGGCTTACATATTGGACAGTACAAATATAGAATATTGAATGATAACAGAAATTTCTATTGGGCAGTGCTGGTCTAGAGGTCTCAATCAATGCCATAAGACAGGGAAATAAATGAAAGGTATAAATATTGAAACAAAAGAAATAAAAGGGTGTCTGTTTCCATATGATTTTCTACCTAGAATATGCAAGTAAATCCACTTAATTAACTATGAGAAACCAATAGCAGAGTTCAGTAAGGGGGCAAGATAGAAAACAGATATACAACAATGAAGATACATATTTAAGAAATTACTAATGGCAAAATGTAACTGAACTATGAGGCCATACGCAACAGCAAACAAACGCAAAAAATGCCTAAAGAATAATCTGAGCAACAGTATGCAAGACATACAAAGGAAACTACAGATCCCTCCTGAGAGACATAAAAAAAAATCTGAATAACTCTTGAGATGTATATTCCTCCTTGAGAAGACTTCACAACCACGGTAATAAGAACCTGGTATGTGGTAAGCACTTCCTATGAATCAGTCCCTGTGATTCCCACAGTTCTATGAGCTAGGTCTAAGATCAGTCCCCAATCTACAAACGAGAAAACTACTAAGGCATGAAGAGGAAAAGCCATTTGAGGATCACATAGTAAGCGGCAGAGCTGGGGTTAGGAACAAAGCTGCAACTCACATCAGGGGAAAGAATGGATCGTTCACTAAATGCTGTTGGGGTCTCTGGCTTACATATAGGTAAGGTGTGTTTACATCTCCACCTCATGTCACGGATGATTTTCTACCTGGATGGAAGATATACACATTTTTGCAAATTATGAGTGTTGGGAAAGGTGGTCTCATGCATGTGGTCTTTTGGCCCCACTCGGCTGCACAAGAATGGGCTCTGGGCCTGGAGACAAAGACTTCTCACAGCCTGTGCCAGGCTCATCACCTTGCGTGGGAACATCTTTCCATTTCAGACTTCATGAGTATCCTTGGTTCTGCTTATGTGTGTTTGTCACATGGCCCCTGGCCAACCTCACTGCTATCTCTGTCCCCTGCAGGGCCCTGCTGCTGTGGCACAAAGGAGTGTGTTCAGGCCAGTTGTCCTGCCCACTGGCCACGGGGACCCAGCACTGAAGCGGATCTTGCCCTACCCTTCCTATGCAAGTGTTCCAGCCGCTGCCTGACTGCACGTGTTTCCCTTGGCAACTCATACCAAGATGCCGTGGGCAGGAGTGCTCAGACTCCTGCTCCTGATCCCAGGCAATGGGTGCCGCTTGCCAGAAGATGAAAATGCTAGAAAAAAATTGAAAGCACATTTTCTTAAACAATCTAAGGGTCTAGAAGGTCCTTTGCAGCTAGACACAAGCCAGAAGTCATATAGAAAAGTGTCAAAATTGAGTACTTAAAAATGCAAAGTCCTGCTGGCAGAAAAGCCCATGAGCAAAGTTGAAAGAGGGGTTCAGGCAGGGGAGCAGAGTCCCTCACGTGTGTTTGGGATCAGGGGTTTATTGCAGGATTTAGACTGAACAGCTGGGGAGAAGCTGGGGAGGTAAAGGGACAGGAGGGGGAGGGAAGTCAGAAGAGCTGCCTTCCCTCCCCCTCTCCCCCCGTCAGTACAGGCAAGCATCTCCAGCACCCCACCCTGCTGCATAAGGGAGACCCATGGCATGGCTGTGTCGGTCACCAGGTGAGAGGTGGGGACGAGGGGGACGAGGAACAAAGGAGAGTGAGGACCACGTGGGGCTTGCGGGCACTCTGCTGTGTCTACCCTCACGTCCAGCAGAAACAACCTTTAGAGATAGCAATGACTGTGCTTCCCTCTTCTCCTAGATATCACACCAACTCCTCTTTTGGCTCATTCGAACTCGTACCATAGGAGGACAGATTTGGGGAAATAGAGTTCCAACTTATCCAAGCTGACAAATTGCAGACTGGAGGAAAATATTTGCACATCTTTATTTAAAAAGCAAAGAAATACATGATTAAAACAATAAAAAGATGGCATTTTTTGCCTGTGAGATTGACATAAAATTTAAAGACGGAGAACGTTTGCATTGGTGATGCTGTGAGGAAGCGATCATTTTCTCACAGTCTTGGTGGAAGTGCAAACATTTGTGAGACGGAAGACATTGAGTGCACACGAGGCAGAGAGTACATTTGGTCACAGCAATGCCACGTCTATGCTAGAAGGCGCAGCACCAGCGAGCAGAGACAGGGTGGGTGAGGTTATTCGTGGCAGCTTTGCAACAGGTAACAATGAACTAACAATGGAAATAACCTACCTTCCTACCATGAACCAAAATGCGATCGCTTTCAAGATGATGTGCACGAATGATGTAGAAAGTTGCTGCGGATATGGCTACATTAGTGAAAGGAATTGTCAGCAGAGACAAGCAGTAGCTAGGCAGGTAGAAAGGGGAGGAAGAGAAAGAGAGAATAAAAAGTGGCTGGGAAAGGGGAGCAGAAGGCCCACAAGGGAAGCCGGAGATCAGAGGATAAGGGGTTTAAGACTGGTGGGGAACTTCCACATTTCACTTAAATGTGAATTTGTTGGAGCAATTATGCTTGAATTTGTAGAACACTTATGTATTAATGTATCTAAACCTAATTTTCAAATTATATAACTAATTCAAAAATTAAACTTTTTGTTCTGTTAGAGTAAAAGAATGAAAGCAAAAAATGGGGGTGGGAGGCAAGGGAAAAGGTGGGGTGTGTGTGGAGGGAGGGAGGGGAGGTTTTCTCTAAAGCCAGGGCACAAATGATGGCTTTCATGCAGCAACCTACCTCCAAGGCAATGTTTTGTAAGATAATTTTGCAATAAAATAACATAAATTAACATGTATGTGAGTAAAAAAACTACACATAATTAAGTAAGAAGACAACTACCTAAATGTAGAATTTCAGCATCTAATAGACACCTGCTGCCAAAATCCCACTCTGCTTTTCCCAGGGTGTAGCGTTCCTCTCCCGAAGTTATGTGACTTCAATGCTCAGAAAATGCAGCTGGGGGCAGAGCCCCAAAAACTCATGCTTGGACTTCCTGGATGACATTTTCACAGTCATTTTCTCTTTTACTGCTGGACTTGGAACCATGGTGTTTCCTCTCGCACAACTTTTAAGTCAGCCCTTATCTGTTCTGATGAAGCACAGAGACTTTCAAGTTTTCACTTTGTTCTTCATTGTGCTCCATTCTCCGATAAGGACAGCAAGGCACAGGACCACGCTGGTCTGCAATTAACAGGAAACTGCAGGGACACCCAGTCACACACCAGTTAGCAGGATTCTCTCACTCTTTCACTAGCAACAGTAATGCTAGCTAGCATCCACCGTGTGCTAACTCTGAGCTAGGCAATGTCCTAAGAGCACTGCATATATTAATTCATTAATCTGCACAGCTGCCCTGTGAGGTCAAAATCATTGTCTTCCCAGTGTACAGATACACAGCCTGTGCAGAAAGGCTGAGCAACCTGACCACAGGGGGACGTGGTGGGGTCTTTGGGCCCCAGCAGCCTGGATCCAGGCATAAGCTGGTCTTCACCCAGTTTCATCATTCCTTTTGCAGCCCAAGTCGCAAGCGAAGACACCCTTACATTAAAGAGGGAACTTGTCCAGTGTCACCCCAGGCCAGTGCTCCTGTGCACCTCTGGCTCCCCAGTAGGGACAGCAAGGACAGAGAGACACAGGGCTCTGCTGGTCTTCAGTCAGCAGGAAGCAGCAGGGCTCCCACCACAGTCGATCAGAAGGAACAGGTGTCCTCTCACTCTTTAGATCACCCTTCTGCGATGAGTATCACCTGCCCCCACTTCACAGATGAGTAAACTGAGTGAGAGAGTATAAGAAATCTATCCAAACTCAGAGAGAATTATGTGCACAACTCAACCAACAGAATTGTGGGGCATCTTTAAACAATGTCTGAAAAATATGTAAATGTGCCTTCAAATTTCCTGAGTGAATTTCAACCTTCCTCCTCATTCTCCCAAGCGGTGCAGTCCCTAGCTTCCCTCCCTGCCCCTTCACCCCCCTCCTCACCTCCCACAGACAACAGCATCCTCTGAAGGTGAAAGGGTCAGCGCTCGGCTGGGCTTGGGGCGGCATCTTCTCTGGAGACAGGAGCCCCTGCACCGCGATTCCAGCACATGTGCCTGTGAGGCACTGTGTGTTTCCCTGAGCAGGCTCTGGTGCACGCTTTGATATAAAACAATGCGACACTTCCCACGAGGGACAGGGACTGTATCAGCTACAAGTTGAGCCATTTCTTCAGGGCAGCTGGGCCCTGGATGGCCCTGTCCTCTCCTAAGGCAGCAGCCCTCGCAGGCACGTTGACACAGTCCTACCCGCGACCTTCGCGTGGTCACTGAATGCAGTAGTGGGGAGGCACTGACCCCAAACGGCCGGGCCTGGAGACATCGCTATGATAGTAATCATCCTGTCTACCTGTTTTTGAATGAACAAAACAGGGGTGTGCCCTCCAGGGCTGACAAATCACGAGGGACTGATGAGCAGGAGACCCTGGCCAGGCTGTGTACAGTGTTATAGGAAGGTAAGTAGGTAGCATGTCAGGTGTGGGGTTAGGGACCATTTCCTAAGAGGGTGCATCCATCCAGACAGATGCATGATAAGGGTTGGCTTGGTCAACTAGAGGGGGGCAGAGGGAGAGCCAGGTTGTCCAGGCAGGAGAAAATCTAAGGACAAAGGCCTAGCTTAGCAGTAAGAGAGGAAAAGGGGACGGAGAACAAGGTTGACCACCATGCCCCTGGACGTCGGTCAGTCCACTGCAGCTGGACCAAGGGTTCTAGAGGCAAGGGTGGCACCAGACAGGAGGCTCCAGGACATCCTACAGAGTCAGAGCCTTTGAAGGGTTTTAAGCAGAGAGACATGATCATATTTGGCCACAGTGCAGAGTGCATTGGGAAAGGTTTTTGTCTGGAGCACAGCTGGGAGCAGCTGCAGTAATCCAGGTCCAGTGTGGCAAAGAGGGTAGTTGCTGTGAGAATGGAGAGAACTGGATGCACACAAGAGGCACTTCTAGAAACAACCCAACAAGGTGAAGGATTGGATGTGGAAGTGTGGGAGAAAGAGAGCAGCAGAGAAAACCACCCAGGTTTCTGGCTTGGGAAACTTGAGAGAAAATGCTACTCTGTCCCCTGAGATAAAGATCCTCGGAGGGAAAACATGTCCAGGAAGCAGGAAACTCATTTCCATTTCGAACACGTTTGAGTTGGAAAAACTCAGGAGGAAGGTCTGGGCTGTAAACGTAGTTTGGGAAGTTATGAGGATGGGTTATTATCAAAATGACAGATGTGCCTGAGATGGTTCAAGAGTTTGCAAAATGCAAAGAAGCCCTTGGACAGACAGTTCCCACAAAGCACTGACCTTCAGACCCCAGAGCAGGAGCATGAAGCTACAAGCGCGTGGGGCAAAAGAGCAGGGATGCCGCAGGGACAGCAGGTGAGTGGGCAAGCCCCAAGGAACTGGGATCAGCATGTTTTAAGCCAGGTGTGGTCTACGGTGGGAAAGGCTGGAAGGAAGGCAGGTAAATAGGGCCAACAAGGATGCACTGGATTTCACAGTCATTTTGGGATATGGCAAAGTGGAAGCCTGATGCCAGAGAGCTGGGGCCGGGTGGGCAGGAGAAAGGGAAACCATGGGTAGAAAGAATGCTTCACTGCCAAGTATGGCTGCAAAGCACAGGCATGGCTCTGGAAAACAGCAAGCTCTGAGAGTGAGAAACTAAAGCGGAGTGAGGTAGAAACCATTTCAGGAGGAGAAGGTTAGGAAATGGGGGTGTCAAGCGAGGGACATTGGGTGGGGAATGCAGAGGGAGGCCATGCGCCCAATGCCACAGTCTTCCATGACCAGGGCATGGCCAGGCGGAAGTGGAGGACAGCCAAAGGAGTAACAAAGGATGAGAAGGCCAGATACTGTGCACCTCCTGGGCATCGAGGAGAGAGGGAGCAGGTTATCGGTGAGGGACAGCCATGGTGTGACCCCACATCAACACACTTTGGTCCAGTAGTGCAGGACAGTGAAGAGTCTCCCATGAAAGGGCTGGAGATGCCTGGCCTCAGGGCAGAAGCAGATTTCGGCTAGAGTCCAGGGGAGGTTCATGGGGAAAGCTTAGCATGGGTCGATTGCTGGTTTGTACAGCCAGGAACCTGGTTCCTGAGGGGCTGGTGGACAGGTGTGTAAGGGGGGAGACCATTGTGAATCCAGGAACTCAGAGCAATGAACTGCCTTTGCTGAGGGCACAGAAGGGGCTGAAGACAGGGATTTCCACCTTTCCATAGAGAAATCTCCATAGCTATAGAATGAAACGGTTACTCCCAACCATCAGAGCTGAGGACATAGGTCATATCATAAAATCACATGAGAATTTTGCACCCTGCTTGTATTAGTTTCCTGGGACTGCTGCAACAAATGACCACAAATTGGGTACTTAAAACAATAGAAATGTGTTCTCTCAAAGTCCTAGAGGGTAGGTGGCTTAAAACAACAGAAATGTATTCTCTCAAAGTTCTGGGGGGTAGAAGTCTGAGATCAAGGGTTGGTTCCTTCTGGTGGCTCTAGGACAGGGTCCCTTCTATGCTTCTCTTCAACTCCAGGCTGCTGGCAATCCTTCAGTTACTGCCAGACCCAGACAAGACCCAAGTTCTCTAATAAAACAGTTGATTGCTGCATTGGTATTGCAGTAGCTGGGTCAACATTAAGCAAAACAGCATGAACTTGCAGGATGAGCTGAATTAGGGGAGCCCGGACTGATCTGGGGTGAGTTACCAGGTGAGAGTCATCCTTTGCATGGACACTTCATGATTTAAAAGTCATTTGCCAGAGATGCTAATTTCACATTTCTCTGCAAGTTTCATTACTGCTTCAAGGTGCGTTTCCTCCAGAGCCCCTGTGCTCTGTGGATTCAATTTTCTCATCAGTGAAACAGGAAAGTGACATGTCACTAACCTCAAGCCTCGCTGCCCAGGACATTAGTGCCTAAGTCACCGTTATCTGAGTGATCATGGGAGCTTTCAGAGCAAATGCTTTGTCCTGCCTCGCCCAAGAGATGGCAGAGGAACTAGCATTTAGGAAAGAGCACAGGTCTCGGTGTTCAAGGCAGACATTTATTTAGCGTGTGTCATACCAGATCCGTGAGTGTGACGCAGGGGCCTCTTCAGAGAGAGAGCAGAAAATGCGCTTCTGGCTCTGGACAGCCTCCTTGCTTGGCCACCAATGTCATTTAGTTTGTTAGCAACAGAATAAAAACCTAAGTCTCCCAATTTCTAGTCAGGGCGATGTGGCTCCCAGACTTTCCCTCCACCACCCTAACTAGTATCACAGTTTTCATTTCCTTGTACCAATTCATCCCATGTGCGAATGCCTGACTAATCCTCTGAAAATGTACCTGTAGACCAAGTCATTCCTTCATTCAAAACTCTTCAGCATCTTGACATGGCATTCACAACTCCATAATCCAGTGACAAGCTAATGTTTCAGCTTTATCTTCCACAACTGATGCACAAGAATCCTGTGCTACAGCCAACGTCCTAGCTCAGGCTGCCCCGTACGGCTGTGTAGGTTTTGTACCGCACGTGCAGGGCTGCTGTGCAAACATCCGCTAACACGTATTCACTCTTCACTCTCTGCCTATCATCACCCACCATACTTTATGTCTTTCTTGTTCCATGCTTTAGTTGTTTAAGTTTTTATTATTTTGTGTTTTTATTTTTAAATTTACAGAAAAAAAAGAGTGTAATATAGCAAATACCTCCATACCCTACTATCCAGAATTAAACGATACTTACCATATTTAATATCTACCATATTCTTTTGGTTGTTAATAAAATAAATAAAATATTACAGCTAGAATTGAAGTCCATTTCTTACCCATCTTTGATTCCATTCTCTTCCTCCCCTCCCCAAAAGCAACCACTGTTGTGAATTTGGCATGTGTTTTTCCAGTTGACCTTTTGATACCTTCCAAATATACGTGTCTATACACAATATTGGTTCAGTCAAGGATCATCAGTTGCACACAGCTAGTTATAGCAGGAAATAAATGCAAAGAAAATTTTAAGTTGTCCCACTGGATTAGGGAAGCAGGCTTGGAGGGTACCCTGCCAGGAGCAACACCCCAAGTCACGTCGCAAGTGCTCTTCTGAAAGAGCACTGCACCACTGTAGAGGCAGCTCGCCCCACCACCTGCTAGGCCCTCGGAAAACGACGTCCTAGAACCTGGACCTATGTGCCACCATTCTCACCAGCAAGTGGCGTGATGCAGATGGTTGACCCTCTGTCAGCATCTTCTGAGGCAGCCAGTGAAACTGATGATCTGATTGACAAAACCAGGGCTGGCTCCAAGCCTGACCAGAATGCATTAGAAGAAAGAGCTATGGTTTGAGCGTTTGTATTGTATATTTCAAAATAGCTAAAAGAGCGGATTTTGGATGTTCTTACCCAAAAGAAATGACAAGTGTTTGAGGTGATGGATATGCTAACTGCCCTGACTTGATCATCACACAATGTATACATGAATGGAAACATCACACTGTGCACAATAAATATGTACAATTATTATGGCAATTAAAAACAAAATAAAACTAAAAAATGAGACAGAAAAGAAAAACAGGTAGAAAGGATGTGTGCGATGCCCTTTAGACAAATTGTAGTCATGCGGCTGCTCATGCCAAGTGCAGATGCTCTCAAATCAGAGTGAACCATAACTAATGAAGCGCACTGGCTGAGTACCTGATTTTCTAAAGCATGTACACACCGTGCTTGTAGTCATTTGCAACTGTTACTTCTAATGTGCTGCCAGAGTTATTGACATTTGTTATGCTCGTGGGACTTTGAACACCATAGCATCATGCCAACAGCAAAGATGTGTGACTTATAGCTGTTCCTTCTTCTAGATGTTCTGAGATTCCAAATCTTAGTTATTTTTATACCCTCTAGGAGCACACAGACTTCTGACTAAACAAATGTCTGCATAGAATGAATATAAAATAGTCTATCATTCCAGATATAATGATGATCAATGGCCTAATAAAACCTAATCTTTAAAATGATTTCCATCAGTCATACACTTAAGATTTGGCTACCCATCTATTGCCTGCTTATTGGTAAATACATGTTTTATATATGTTAGAGAGGGAAGTGATTAAAGGGAACGAGCCTCTCTTATCTACATTCTGGGAGATGGCAGAAACCCAGCAGAGTCTTTGGGGGTAGGTATATTGCAATATGCTCAGGACTCAGCCAAATCTGAGAAATGAGAGCTACAATCTGTCAGAAACTGTCATCTATGTTAGCAGAATGGTCTTTGGATGCTCAAATAATGAAGTGCCCGTGCATGCTCCACTAATTGGAGTGGGGTTTGTGTTCCTCAATGACAATAAACCGTGCAAGAAGCTCGAGGATCCACGGCGGCATTGTGTCCTGCCTGTACTTCATTCTCATTCAAATGTCCAGCTCCTGGGCTCTGCAGAAGTCCCAGCTGGGAGGACTTTCAAAGCTACTTTTCTGGCAGAGGAAGTGCTCTGTGCTCAGACCACAATAGGAATAAAGAAGCACTGGCCAGAACCACCGAGAAAGAAATGTACTTGCCCATCCTCTTGATGAAGAGCTACCCCAGAGAACTTTGGGGTCGTCCCAGTGAAGTGCCAGTTTTGGGGATGATATGTCCGTGTTATGCCTTCATCTTCTTCCTAATGAAGCTTGCCTGGAGACTCTGCAGTCTCAGGACGTGTCCTTCCTATCATCTTTATTGTGGTAGAATACATATAACATAAAACTTACCATTCTAACCACTTTTAAGTGTACAGTTCAGTGGCATTAAGTACATTCACCTTGTCGTACAGGCATCACCACCATCCATCTCCAGAAGGTTTTCATCTTCCCAAATTGACTATATCCATTAAACAACTCCCCACCCCTCCCCCCAACCACCACCCCGCCTCCACTCCTGGCAACCACCACTTTCTGTCTCTATGAATATGCCTCTTCTAGGAACCTCGTGTAAGTGGAATCTTGCTGTGTTTGTCCTTTGGTGACTGGCTTATTTCACTTAGCACAATGTCTTAAAGGTTCATGCATGTTGTTCCATGTGTCAGGATTTCTTTCCTTTTTATGGCTGAATTGTATTTCATTATTAGAATACACCACATTTTGTTTATTTATTCTTCTACTTATTTTTTCATATCAACAAGTCAGCCCAATGAGAATAGAAAATAAAATGAGATAATTGGATCTCACACACACACACACACACACACACACATGCACATGCACACACATGCACACACACACAAACATGCACACACACACGCACACACATGCACAAGGGAAAAATTGGGCTCATTCTGCTCTATTTTGGAAACCTTGAGTGTACACAGAAAAGTAAATCCCCTACCCTGACTCACAAATATCTCTTCCGTCTGCCTGTGGTTGATGCCAAAGGTATCACTGTAAAAAATTACCTTTTGTTTTCCTGATACACCTGAAGTTAAGGAACCCATCAAAGTACATCATCCTCTGATAGGTTAACACCCAGCAGCTCATCGGCTCCAGCTTCCTCCAGATGTTGGAGAAGTGGTAATTGATTAGATAAGAGATTTGATGGGGAGGGATGGAAGGGAAGAGGAAAGAGAGCTTTAAACCATGGAGCTTTTCTTAGGAGCAAAGTGTCTTAAGAGTCTTCTGCCGGTGGAGCAAAGGGACCACAGGTTTCCACCAAAACTGAGGCTCCCTCAGGAGGGCAGAGAAAGAAGGAGCAGTGGACATTCATCTCTGATGGCCATGGGGAGGAGGAGTGCACCCTACAGAGTGCTCTTTATCCCTCACTACACAGCCTCCTTTGGGTGGATGAGCAGGCCAGCCGCTCAGGCACAAACAAGTTTTCTCCCAGAAAACCTAAGAATCCCCAAGGAAATACAGCAACGTGGTTTAAGCAGTTTTTAAAAAAAATATGCATATTAAAATATAAACATATAACGTAATGAATTGTTATCAATGTATACATATGATTTTCTTATTGATAAAATTGGAAAGGACTAGAAACGTTTGGAATTTTAGGGATACATATGGGAATTTCAGTCCAAGCTCCTGCTCCTGTGGTGCCTTTCCTCTGCATCTTCACACAGCTAGTCCTTCCTGATGTTTAGCCTAGGTCACCTCTTCCCTGGGCAGCCCGATCTCCCCCCACCATCCTGTTTTATCCAGCCCAGCACTGGTCACTACCTGATATTTCTCTGTATTTTTGCTTGTTTATCTAATTTCTCCCTGTAGAATATGAGCCTCATCAGCTCAGGACACATGTCCATCTTTATTGCTGCACCCCTCAGCACCTAGAACCGTGCCTGGCACAAAATAGGTGCTCAATAAATATTGAACACAGTCTAGCAATTTTCCAGAAGGGCAGGGTGTCAGATGCAGATGGGTGATTTCCCTAATGGCTTACCCTGGCAATGTTTTCCATAACGAGCTGGAGTGTGCAGTGGACTTTTGTGTTGGGGTCAATTTATTGCCACCCATCTGTGAACATAGCCTCCCATAGATAAGTCTGTCATCAGTAACCGAATTGTGTTTTCTCCTTCAAAGGAGGTGCAATCCTGAGCTTGCTCAGTAGAGGGTGCAGGAGAGACATGCAGGAGGAAGCTCTCTGTTGCTCCCAATATGGGTGAGGTCATTGGTGTAGGTGTGAGGACACGCTGGGGCACAGAACACAGTCTCCCTGTAACCTCAGCCTGGTGAAAACCTTTCCTTAGCCCACTCAACATGGAAACCAAGGCCCTGTGCAGTCCACGTGCTCTGCAGGACCCCAACCTCCACCACATCAGCTGACCGGCCCAGTGGCTTCAAGCTGTCCACTAGCCTGGCCACTCCAGCTGACCTCCTGCTGTCCACTGGCTGACCCACACTTCTCCAGTGAGATCTGAAGCCCTTCCCAGTCTGTCCTTCTGTCTTATACTTATTCTCCTGTCATAGGTAGTCATTCTTTATATCAAACTTCCTCTATTTAAACACCGGTTGGCTTGTATCTCCTCACTGAACTGGGACTGCCCCAACACAACCATTCTCCCCTGCCGACCACAGTGGCCCTGCCTGAAAGCCCTGTCCAGAAGAAGCTGCTGATTGGGCCAAAAGGGCTGAGCACCTAACCCAAAGGTGGCCCGCACTTCAGCTGTCCAGAGACAGAGGGGACTGATCTCTAGGACAGAGGTTCATCAGCTAAACGAGTCAATGTCTCTTTCTCTAGAATTTGGTGGTAAGTGCAGAGAAGACAGGCCTGCATTTAAAGACAGACAATAATAGTAACTAACCTGCTTGGAGGGGTGACTACCTACCAGATCCTGCTCTGAACACCCCACACATATTATCTGAAGTCACTCTCACAGCAATCCAGTGGGGTGGGTTACAGCTCCACTTTATCAATGATGACACCAAGATGCAGAGAGATGATGTAACAAGGCCAAGGCCACACAAACTGTAGGTGGCAGAACTTGAACTTGAACACAAGCTGGCTGGTTCCAGAGTCCAACCTTGATTATTTACATAACATTAAAATATGTGCACACACAACAGAAGATTCCTCTTTAAAAAATTGCCTTCACGGGCCGAGCCTATATATAGGAACAGCCGGTGCACTCACTGGCTGAGTGCCGGTCATGAAAAAGACAAAAAAAAAAAAATTGCCTTCACATTCACAGATACCCATAGAACACGCCTGTGGAGAATGGGCGATGAGGATAAAAAGAAATCAACAAATGAATGAGCAAATAAACACAAATAATAGCAGGCTTGCAAGCACATGTGCACAGCTGTGGCACCTCGGCTGTGCATGTGACTCACCAGCCCCTGTGTGTGTTGTGGGGGTGGCGTGCTCCACAACAAATGCTCGGGGTTCAAGACAATGTGACAATGATGGTGTCCTCTTGGAAGGACACAGGAAAGCACAGCCCAGAGCAGACGAGGCAGGAAGGATCCCAGCCCTGAACCTGCTTGAGAACAACTCTCCACTGGCTGCATAGACTTACAGAAACAGAACCGCTAGAATGTAAGCTCCATGTGGGCAGGGACTTCTGTTCAATGCCTAGAACACCACCCAGTACAAAAATGATGATCAGCACTTACTGAATAATTGAATCAATGCATAAATGAATGAACCAGGGGCCAGTACCTCCCTGGGAGTTCACAAGCTAGATGGGGAGGTCGAGGGTCTGGGATGAGGAGCAGCCTCCAAGAGCAAGTATGGAAGTAGCTGTCCACACGGATAAGCACAAAATGTGATCGAGGCAGCCACCCAGAGCAAGCTCTCGCTTCTTTCAAATTTAGAATATAAATCTTTCAAAGACTACGTGCATAGCCAATCATATTTTTGTATTAAATTTGGCGATGAGCCCATCAGATGTCCAAATAAGCTCTCTTTCTCATTAGTTTTTCTGCCCCTTGGAGCAGGAAGGGTACCCAATATTTGATACTAAATCAAAATAAGGAATAGATATTACATGCTAACAAGAAATTAGCATAAATCAAGCAAAGATGATTATCTTTGAAATAGCTACATTTGCTTCTCACTCTAGCCAGAAATATGCCCTAGAACCTGACTGACTGGCATCACTAAATTAATATGTGCCCCCGTAAGATGCCTTTAATAAAATCTTCAGAGAGACATTTAAAAGTTGAGCACATGGGAGTATTAAAATTGCCATCCACAATCCAAGCATGTGACAAGTTTTCTAAAGCTAGTGCTACATTGAGCACTAATTTTGTCTGTGTGACTTCACCAAGAAAAAATCCACCCTTGTCCTTCTTGCTCTCCTGTTTTCAGTTATGACAGAAAAGATCCACTTCCGGCATCCCAGAAGGTCTTCCCTGGTTTTTCCAAGTGACAGTTTGAATCTTATATATAATATTCCATAATCACTGAACATCTGGTTCGATATCAGTTTCTTGAGGATGAGGAAGAACACCACTGCCTTCACTAAAGTATCAGCCTCCGGGGTCAATGCGCTGATGTTTATTGCTTCATTTTAAAACTCATGCAGAGCCCACAGATGTGATTACACAAGTATAATTATGATCAAATGGCAACCAGTACGTGAGTCTTGAATTGCTTGTCCTGGAACACATTGAGCTATTTATAATCACAGCGAGGCTGGGGAACGGATAAGTGTGGACAACGGCAGGTTGATTTCTAGCTCAGGGACCGAGACTGAAATGAAGCAGCTGCCAAATGTGGGCAGAACAGTTCACACCACCCGACAGCCATCAGCAAGTGGCTTTATAGAGCTGTGGCCTTGGAGAAAGGGACAAGCCTTCACAGGGACTTGTGTGCATGACATAGCTGTCAGCAATAAACCACTACTTCTCCTTGGCATGGAGAGTGGGGCTAAGGTCCTAAGTCCTCTTGTCTTTTATTCACTTGCTAGATTATTTCAGCTCATTACAAAAGAGTGGATACCAAAAGAGGAACTTTGGAGGGGACAGAGGCTTCAGTGATAGGAATAAAATATTTCTTTTCATATTAACAGAACTGAATTTTATTTCCTAGGAGGGAAAATTGAGAAGTAAAACAGGCAAGTACTTTATTCCTCAAAAGGTTAATGCAAGGACTTACCTGCTCGTCCGGTAGCCTATCAGTCAAATGGGCGAAGCGGGGTGCTGCTGGAGCAATGTCAGCAGGATGTTCAGGAGGACTCGGCTCTCAACAGTCAAAACTGCATGGTGGGCCAGACCCTCAGACCTGAGGTCAGAGGAGCCTAGGCTTGGATCCAGCCTCAGTGTGAGCTTACTGGAGTCACTTCAATTTATCCATAAAATATAATTTATCTGAACAATAGTTTCATTACTACTAATGTAGTTATTACTCTAGGATTTTTGCATAAGAGATCTCTGACATTTGGACTCCAAGGAACTGAGCTAAGATTTAGAAGACATGCTGGAGGAGAGGAATGATGTTAGCAGATGGAGGAAAAGACCTGACTCTCCTGTCAGGTCAGCATCATGAGTCCATAAAACCCTTCTTCCTTCACCACGTGTCAAGAGGATGAGACAGCTCCTCCCAGGCCCTGTTCCCAATTAACATTCACATTCTGGACCCCTCTTTCCCGCCTTATTTCAGCTCTTTGTCTTTTGAAGGTGTTCTCATTTTATTCCATATATAACTAGACAAAAATGGCAAAGAGTTGAAAGTATTGTGAGCTAATTATTACAAAGACATTAATGCTGAGCAACCTCAGTTTCCTCAGGGTTCTCTTCATTTAGTCCATTGAACAGATAAATGTAAGACACTGTATTTTCTTCCTATGGCTGCTATCACCAATTGCCATAAACTTAGTGGATAAAAACAACATATATTCTCTTACAGTTCTGGAAGCCAGAAGTCTAAAATCAATATGTGGTCAGGGCTGCATTTCTTCTGGAGAAGAATGCATTTCCTGTCTTTTCCAGCATCTGTAGGTGTCCCGCATTCCTCAGCTTGTGGTGCCTCCCCTGTCCTCAAAGTGCAGCACTCTAACCTCTGCTCATTTCTCTGCTTCTGTCTGCTTAACTCTCCCCTATAAGGACTTGTGACAATGTTGCACCCACCCAAATAATGTAGGATCACCTCCCCATCTCAAGATCCTTAATTTAATCACAACTGCAAATTCCTTTATGCCATAGAAGGTAACATACCGACATGTTCTGGGGACTAGGATGTGAGCATCTTGAAAGGATGGGAGGTCATTATTCAAACTACCACAGGCATCAACTGTGAGCCTGTGTGCTCTGTGAAGAGCTGGGGATGCACAGATTTAAAATCCTCACTTCTGACTTCTGCACATCTGGAGGGGCTGACGGGAGTAACTGGTACTAGACTAGCCTTCCCACTATAAACAACTGTAAAACTGGACAAAGTATATGAAACAGCTGTTTACAGATGTTTAGCATCAGACATGGCAGGATCATGATCTTTGAGAGAAATGAGGTGAACCCTATGACTCCCCAAGTTTCTTAGCTTAAGGCACTTTCCAGATTATGACACAGGGGGGCAAGCCCAGGAAGAGCATGGTAATCTTGCTGAGCAGAGAAGACAAAGACCGGAGTTTGGCTGCTAAGATGATGCTAGTGTGTGGCACAGCATACAGAATGGGAGAGAGCTTCACAGAGGAGCTCCAGAACCTATACAGGGGTCCCCTTGAGTCTGTGGCTGAGTACAGTTGTGCGTATGTAGGGTGAGACTCCACAAGGCCAGGCAAAGAATGACCACAAGGAACCTAAAACCAGAGAACTTACAAAGAGCTTAGAGACATAGGTGTTCTAATTTTCCAGAACTAATAGATCTCAAAGAACATGCTGGAACTCAGTTTATTCCTCTGAAATGCCATGTCTCGGAAACTGTGGTTCTCTAGACCAGCAGTAAAAGCTACTCTACACCTATCTTAAGAAGCTTAAAAACAAGCCTGAAGGAATTATGCTGAACTACAAGTAAATTAGTTACTAACCAGAACAAAACTCAACATTCTTCAAGGAAGATAATATAATCCAGACACTTAACAAACTAACATTTACAATGTCCAGCATAAAATAAAAAAAATTACTAGATGTGCAAAAAGGATAATGTGACCAGCCATATGGGGGGGGAAGAGAGAGTCATCATAAAAAGATCCACACATTCTACACATAACGAGAGTTATGAAATTATCAGACAAGGTCCTTAAAGCAGCTACTACAAATGTGATTACAGATTTAAAGGAAAACATGGACCTACTGTTGCCACATATGGGGAATCTTAATAGAGAAACAAAATCTATTTTAAAAGATAGAGTGGAAATTCTAAAATGGAAAAATACAATGTCTGAAATAAAATATTCACTGGCTGGATCTAACAGCAGTTTTGACACCACAAAAGAAAAGATCATTGAACTTGAAGACTGGGAAACAGAAACTGTCCAAACTTAAGTACACAGAGAAAAAAAAAGGCTGAAGACAAATAAACAGAGTCTCAGCAACTAACTGTGGAACAAAATAAAGTGTCTAATAGACAAGTAAGAGGAGTCCCAGAAGGATAGGAAAGAGATATTAGAGCACAAAAAGTATTTGAGGAAATAATGACCAAAATATTTTCAGGTTTGATGAAAAACAGAAACACACTGCCTTAGTCTGTTCAGTCTGCCATAACAAAATACCATAGACTGGTTGGCTCATAAACAACACAAATTTGTTTCTCACGGTTCTGGAGGCTGGAAAGTGCCAGTAGATTCAGTGTCTGGTGAGAACCATCTTCTCACTGTAACCTCATATGGAAAATGTGGGGCAAGATAGCTGTCTGCGCCTCTCTTAGTAGGGCACTGATCCCATGCACGAGGACTCCACCCTCATGATCTAATCACTTCTCAAAATGCCACCTAATATAATCATACAGGTGAACAGATTTTCTTTTTTTTTTTTTTTTGGTTAATTAATTAATTTTCTATTTCTCTCTTTTTCTCTCTTTAAAATTTATTTTTCTTAATTGGCCCATGATAATTCTATATGTTTTATGGAGTATAAAATGATGTCTGGGTGCATTTGCACTGTGTGCAATGATCATATCAGGATGCTTAGTTCATCCATTGACTCAAATATCTGTCACTTCTTTGTGTTAGGAACATTCAGCATCATCTTGACCAGCTACTCAAAGTTACACAGTACTTTTCTGTAGTCTCCCTATATTATTATAGGAGCCTAGATCCCGTTCTTCCTATCTATCTAATATTTTGTATTCCCTGACCACCCTCTCCCCATCCCCCCTGCTGTGGATTGGATGTTCCCCAAAACTCACTGAAGCCTGATCCCCACTGTGATTCTTGGGAAGGTGGGAAATTCTATTATGGTAATTGAAAGGCAGGACCTTGAAGAGGTGATTGGATTGTGAGGACTATGCCTGGTGACTGGATTGATCCATTCACTGAGTAATAAGTTGAAGCTTAATGGTGGTCATGGGTGTGGTTCTGATGGCTTTAAAAGGAGAGTGAATGAGATTAGTCACTCTTTCTCTGTTCTGTCATTCTCACCATGTGACACCCTGCATTGCTGTGAAGAGTCACCACCCAAAAGCAACAAGATCCTCACCAGATATGTTCCCTGGACTTTGGACTTCCCAGCCTCTGAAACTATAAGCCATAAATATGGTTTCTTTATGAATTACCCAGTTTCAGGTATTTCTGTTATAAGCAACAGAAATGAACTAACACACCCCCTTTCCCTTTCCCCACCAGTCTCTAAGAACCACTATTCTACTCTCAACTTTATGAGATGAACTTTTTTAGCCCCCACTTATGAGTGAGGACATGTGATATTTCTCTGTCTGTGCCTAGCTTATTTCACTTAACATAATTTTTTCCAAGCTCATCCATGTTGCTGCAAATGATAAAATTTCACTATTTTTTTAAGGCTGAGTAGTATTCCATTTGTATATATACCGTATTTTCCTTATCCAGTCATCCATGGAAGGACATTTAAGGTGGTTCCAACTCTTGGTTATTGTAAATAGAGCTGTGATAAACATGGGAGTGCAGGTATCCCTTTGACGTGATGATTTCCATTCCTTTGGGTACATACCCAGTAGTGGGATTGCTGGATCGTATGGTAGTCCTACCTGTAATATCTCCATACTGTTTTCCATAGTGGCTGCATTAATTTATAATCCCAACAACAACATATACAGTTTCCACTTTTTCCAAATCCTTGCTGGCATTTGTTATTTTCTGCCTTTTACATAGTAGCCAGTCTAACTGGAGTGAAATGATAATAACTACACATATTTATGATATACAGTATGTATACACTGTGTATACACTGTTTATTAATCAAATTAAGGTAATTGGCATATCCATCACCTCAGATATTTTTCATTCTTTTTGAATGTTATGGTGAGAACATCCCAAATCCTCTCTTTTTGCTATTTTGAAATACACAATATATTATTGTTAACTATATTCACCCTGATGATTAGGTTTCCAACATATGAATTGGGGGTAACACAAACATTCAGACCTTAGCATCCACAAATCTCAGGCAGAATAACAGAAAGAGAACCACACCAAGGGATATTATAATCAAATTTCTGAGAACTAGTGATAAAAAGATTATCTTAAAAGCAGCCAGAAAAAAAGATACATTACATACAGGAGAATATAATAATAAGAAGAATACCCCCTTTCTTTTAATTGAACAAAATAAAGTCATATGTCATTAGAAACATCTTTAAAGAACAGAAAGTAAAAACAAGATTTCAATCTAGAATTTTATGTCCAGCAAAAATAGTATTCAAAAGAGAGGTAAAATATGGGCATTTTCAGGCCAAGGTGGGGGGCAGAGGGAGGCCAAGAGAATTTTTCACCAACACACCTGAACAACCAGAAATATTAAAAGAAGTTTTACAAACAGAATGAAATAATACTGGGGGGAACTCAGATCTGAAGGCACTTCCAAAAGTTCACGGAAAAATACAGTTGAAACATAATGTGAATCATTCCGTGAGCTTTTTAAGTATCCTCATATGTATGAAGGAATAAAGAATTCCAGAAATGGCAAAAATGAGACCAAAATGAGTAGGATTTTAATTTTTCTTTTTTTAGGTATTTAAAAGTTAAACTGTTAAAAGCAAAAATAATAACCATGCAGTTTATAAATTTTGTAGAAGTAAAATGTAACGCATAAATAGCAGAAGGGACAGTGGAAAGATGAACTTAAACTACCATAAGGTTATAAAATTATACATGAGATGATATAATATTATTTGAGAATAGACTGTAAATTAAGAATATTGTAAAGTCTGAACAATCACCAAAAAGAAAAGTGAAACAATCTTTTGGGAAAGAAAATTGTAGTGGATTGAATTATGTCCCCCCAAAACTCCCTGAAGCTTAAATTGTGTCCCCCAAGTTTTATGCATTAGAAACTTAGTTCCCACTGTGACTGTTAAGAGGCTGGGAAATCCTATTATGGTAATTGAAAGGTGGGGCCTTGAAGAGGTGATTGGATTGTAAGACTGTGCAGTAGTGAATGGATTAAAAATGGTGGTCAGGGGCATGGTTCTGAGGGCTTTAAAAGAAGGAGAGAGTCTGTCTTTTGCTTTCTCTGCTTCCACCATCTTGCAATGTGAGACCCCTGGGTCACTGTTGCCACCACCAGATGGACTTTGGATTTCCCAGCCTCGGAAACTGTAAGCAATAAATTTCATTTCCTTTATTAATCACCCAGTCACAGGTATTTTGCTGTAAGGAACAAAAATGGACTAGTACAACAATCTCTTATCTCCACTCTCTTTCCAGCCCCAAGCCCCTAGACTTCCCAGTTCTTAGCTACAGGCTGACAAAGTGCTCACGTTGGAGGTGGCTTCCTGTAGGAATGCACCCCACCCAAACATACCAACACAGTATGATACTTCCTCTACACGCTCAGGTAATGATTTCATAGCCAATATGTACTGAGTGCTCTGTGTGTGCCCAGCACTATGCTATGTTTCTCATGCAGAATATCTTTCATTTGATCACAACAGCACACAGCATCCCTGTGAGGTAGGTACCATTATTATTTTCTATGAAACGATGGCTTTGGAAGGTTAAGTAACTTGTCCAAGTCAAGTGGTGGGTGGTGGAACTAAGATTAGGACCCAGACAGTTGGGCTCCAGGGTCTATATTCTTAGCCATTAAGCTCTCCTTCCCCAGCCATAAATACAGAGTGTTGCTAATGCTGTAGCAGAGACAGCTAACCTGTGGGAAAACAGCAGAGGGGCATCTACCTGTGGATAAAGGAAATCATTTTCAGAACGAGTGGTATTCTCCAAACCTGGAAAGATGAGTGGAGTCAGAAGCCCAGGGAAGAAGAGGTTTGGAGGAGGGACATTCCACGCAGCAGGAACAATTTGCACAGATACAGGGGGGTGACATGCTGGTTCCTTCAGGATGGCATGTAGTAGAATTGATTCTTGAGGCCAGAAGAGAGGATCTTCCATGGAATGAATAATGAAAAGAGGAAACAGTTCTGAGAGAACATAAATTGAAATAAACCTAGAAGTGTTGGCCACCTTTGCTCAGAAGTAGATTTTGAGCAAAACTATTCTCCAATCAGGAAAAAAAAAAAAAGACAAGCCTGTAAGAAGCAAGCTCCCTTTGTTTATGTTGCTGAGTCCAGTGAGACTCAATGGTCAACAAAGATTCACTGAGTGTCCACGATGGTCTCAAGACAGAGCTAACCCAGACGTGGCCCCTGTCTTTAGGGAGCGCCTTGGCTGGGAGGGACACAGACCAGAGAACAAGCGAGTAAAATGCAGTCGGGGAAGGGCTAGGACAGGGATAATTCCTTGTTCTGGGCTTGATTCCCCGAGAGGCACACGTTAAGGCGAGGAGCTGGGCACAGGCAGTTTATTTGGGCAGTCATCCAAGGAGCACCATGGGGGAGCAGGGCAATGAGAAGGAAAGGAGCCCATTAGCAAGTGGTGCCACCATGGGCACTGGGGCCCAGCCCCCTCTGGGACATGTGGGGGTTGTGTACGTGGTGCCTGCACCATGTCATCCTTCCAGGGCATGAGGAGATGGATGCAGCCACCACCTCCCACCCGCCCCTGATGGAGGGTGCTCTAGACACTCAAGTCCACTGGCACATTCGGCCAGCCTGTGCTCTGGCCACGTGGGCCTGTGGTGGGAAAAGAGCTTGGGCAGAGAAGCAAGTGCAAGGGTGAAGCAGCCCGTAGACAGCGTGGGGGGCTCAGATAGCTCCTGGGGGTGCTGGTGCAGGAGCAGAGAGCCCACGGCAAAGCTGAGGTTGGTCAGGCAAGGAGGAGGAAAGAACAGTGCAGGTAAGAACACGGCTAACCGCGGTCACCAGAAGTACTGGTGGGTGCACTTTATCCCCACTGGGAGTAAGTGCCGGCGGGAGACGGCTCAGCATTATCCATCTTTCATTTAACTAGCCTTTCTCAAGCATTTGTCCTTTTGTGTCTGGGCTAGAGAAATCTAACATCAAGAAATATGGGACTAGATATGAAGGTGGCAACAGGTCTTTCTAGCTTCAGGAAAGAATGACAAAGAGGAAATTCTCACCACCACAAAGAAAGTTTTAAAAGGTTCCAAGGAGGTAACTCTGAGTGAGAGAGGCCATGAAGTTTGTTTTTTGAATGATTTCATTATTTTTGTACAAAAGAAAATATATTCATTTTTTAAAATTAAAGTGTATGGAATGTATTACTTCCTAAGAATGGAATCACGGGCTAATTTAGCCTTTAAAAAAAATAGTCAACAATATACTGTATTCACCATTTATAACCATATTTCTAGAATGTTCTAAAGAATCATGGAGTTTCAGATTTTTTTGCCTTCTTTTTAGCTTATATGCCTTATGACCTTTAAATATGGTTAATGCAAGTAAATGTTTGCTTCCTATTTTCTTCAATTCCTTTACTATTTCTTTCATTTCCTTTGAAATAGGAAGTTGTTTTTCTGGAGCACTTTCTCATGTCGTGATCAGAGCAAGAAAGAGCACAGGACATCATGGTTTTGAAGGTCTAGGCTGTTCCTTTTCACTTGCGGCCTCAGACATCCAAGAGCAAGATCTTACCAGAGCCAGCCTGCATGTTTGGGTGCAGAATCCCTCTGGACCTACGTTATGATGACATCTGCTGGTCTTGCAGAGGCCATCGTCAGTAACAGTTATTCAAGATGGAAAAAGATTTTCCGAGTTGTTTGCCCTGAGTGTGCTGAACTTAATCTGTACTCATATCAAGGCTTCAACCAAGATATGTGACTATTTTCTGGGCAGCTATGTCATAGCAGAACACAAATCTGTTGGGACACTTTCCTCTATCTCTTTCATCCATTGCTGCTACTTGCAACTGGTTGGACGAGCTATGATCATTCAGCACTAGCCTGGGATTGCGGTGGAAAAAAGAGAAGAATGGAAAACATACACAAACTGTTCCTTATTTACCTTGTTTTCACAACGTACCCCCAGAGCCTGAGCTCGGATCTTCAGCAGAACAAGTGTCAGAGGGACGGGAGGATGGAAGGCATTGAGAGTGTCCTGTGTCGCACGCCTGCTCTTCACCCATTTTGCTCTGTCCCAACAGCTTCAGTAGCATTGTAATGACAAGCCCCAACACAGAAATTTCAGTGGCAAAAAACTAAATCATTATCAGTCATTACAGAAAACGGCTTGATATTAAAAGGTGACCTTCCAGAACCCGAGCTCCTGCAAAAAGATACTCCACCTGGAGAATGAACTCCTGCTCGTTTTCACCTGCCTCCTACCCCCGACTAGCGTCACCTAGCCTATTGCCCCCAATATGGGAGTGAGGTCCCAGAAAGAAATTACACCCCAAAGTCCCATGGTACTTGTTCAAATCCCCTCTTATCCTTGCCCATCTGAACAGAAATGAGTAGGAAAACTTTCCTACACCTCATTTCCTCAACTGTAAAATTTGAGTAACATCGTGGAATCCGGAAGCTGTCGTGAGGACCGAGATGGAACCTGCCTGCTAAGCGTGAAGGGTTCACAGCCCCTCCTTGGCCTCATGGCAGGTGCTCCACCTCGGTTCTCTCCTTCCTGCTTCACTGGACTGCACCCCATGACAGCCACAATCTCGAAAGCAGTCTCCACCTTCTGCCCCCCCCCCAGAATGTTCCTCATTGTGCATGGAAGCCCCTCTCAATGAGCCCACCTGCGACTTGGACATTTTCTTTTCCTCATCTGGTCGTCCTCCCACCCGGCTCCACCTCAGACTCCTTGGCTCTTTCTCCTCAACCCCTTTCCCTGGGGGGATCCCAGAGGGCAGTCTTAGCCTCTCATCTCTGCTCTCTAGACTTGCCCCAGTAGACGTCCCACAGCTCTGGGCATCGTCTCTCTGCTGCTAGCGCCTGCATCTGCAACTTGGCCCTGCCTCTTGCTGAGCTGTAGCCGTGTACACCCCACTGTTCACGGGACATCCCATGTGGATGCTGGGATGGACATCTTGTACGTGCCACCCGCATCCTCTCAGCCAATTTCTGTTCCAGCTGTTGCCGCAGCAACCATCTGCACACAGGAGGAGACACCGCTGCAGGGGGAGCCACTATGCAGGGGAGCCAGCTACAGCATGCAAGCCTGGGGCTGTGCACGCCTCTTGCTCTCCCCCAGGAGCCCACTCACGCAGCAGTCGTACTCCTGGCAGAGCAAGGGAGTGGACACACCCTGGGCAACACTGGAGAGTGGGCATGGTGATCCCCCCTCCTGTTCACCAGCAGGATTTTTTGAAGTTATATTTTTACATTCTAAGATGATGCTGTGTAGCAGTTAGTGGGGAGGGGGAGTAGGGGGGAGAGGGGAAGGGAAATAGGATAGGAGGAGGAGGAAGGGGGGGTCATGGTTGAGGCCCATGACACCCCCCTCCTTCTGGCAGGGGAGACCAGGGGCTTCCAACAGCAGCTGGGTCTTTGCTGGGTTGCATGCAGAAGTCAGAGGGGTGTGGCGGAAGCCCTTAAACCCCGGGGGCCTTCAGTCCTTCTAGGTTTCATAGGTGTTCTTTGGTGCTGTTAGACCTTTACTAGTTAATATCAAACTTTGTCTCTGATCTGTGGGTATTTTGTTTTTCCTTTCAGTTCTTTGTTGGATTATTTGCTGTTCCGACCACTTAAACTCTTTGCTGGAACTAATTTGCTGTCCTTTCCTTACTTTAAAATGGGAAAACTTCCTGTGGGGACCAGCACTTGAGCTCTGTAGTTGGGCTAAATTGCTTTATTGCTGCTGATTCCCTGGGGAAGGGTATTTGTGCAGCTCAGGTTTTATGGTTGATCTTGTATGTACTTCTGGGTCTCATGAGGCCTGGTACCAGGGTTACATGGAAACTCTGGTCTGGGCCTGAGTCTTTTCAGCAAACTGTACCCCATGCAGTTCTATATTCCTGACCAGTCTCCACTGAGTGGTCCTGTGCTGATTGGAGGGCAGATCAGCCATCCATGCTGTGCCCCAGTGTCTTCTTGGTGGCCTGTCTCCCCCACCACCCATGCACCACCAAACACTTCCCATGGGATGGGCCATGCTCTGGTTCCTTGCAACGACTCACTGGCCTCTGAGCAGTTCCTTTTCTTAGTTGTTGTGGCCCCTCGCTCCTATGTGGGTCCACGGGAACCCTGTCAGTGGTCTTGCTGGCCTGAAGGCCACCAAGGCCCTCTTCTCCCCTACAGCCAGCCTCCAAGCAACTTCATATGAAGGACACAGCTGCGGCTTTTGCCATTTCTTGCTCCGTGTGCTCACCAGGGCCAGGCTTGAAGTGGGTGAGGCTCGAAATGATCAGAGCAATTCTTTCTTTCTCTCATCATGGTTTCTCCTGCCTTCATGCACTCCATAGGTCTCTCCTCTTCCCTTGAGCTCTAGTGGCCCCAGCTTGGCTGTGTTGCTTTTTAATGGCTGTAAATTGGTTCATTTGTGGGAGAGAGTGATGCTGGGGACCGTCTATTCTGCCATCTTGACCAGAAGCTCCCCAGCAGGATTGAGCGAAGATGCCACTGTGGGAATCGGCTGCAGGACACACCCTTGGGCTGGCTTTCCTCTTTCTCGGTCTCATTCTTCCCAGGCCCTGGGAGCGCGTCCCAAAATAAATTATGTGTATCTTTGCTCTTGCCATGGGATCTGCATATGGGGGGAACCCAGGCTAAGTGATATGTCACAGGCCCCTCAAACATGACAGAAAATGATTCTCCTCCAGCCCTGCTTCTCCCCCTCCCCGTCTCCCCATCATCCATCCAGAGGCTTGAGTCAGTTCAGTCCCTCACACTTTGTCTCATCCCCACGTCCAGTCCATCAGCTCCAGCTTCAGAATGTTCCCCGGATCTATCCACTTTCTCCTTTCTCCACCTGGATGGCATAGTCCAAGCCACTGCCATCACAACAGCCCCTAACTTGTGACCCCTCCCATTCTCAGCCCCAACAGCCCTTCCTCCACAAGGCAGCCTTTGAAGTGGTGAATGACATCTGTCTCTGCCCTGCTCAACACTCCCCAGGGGATATCCCATCACACACAGAACAGAGCCTAGAAGCCAGCTCAGCTCCTGAGACTCTCGGCCTGTCTCGTGGAGCACTGGACACCCTAATCTCCTTTCTTTCTCCAAACCTGCCAAGCTGCTTCTTATTTCAGACACCTGCATTTGCACTTCTGTTTGCAAAAACGCCACTTAGGGCTGATCTTCATTCGCCTGGTTCTTTCTCCTCCATCAGGGGTCAGAGCCAAGGTCACCTCCTTTTCGTGGCCTCACTGTTCATCACAGTACCTGCTTTAATCTCTTCATTGCAAGTATCATCATCTGATGTTACTTTGCCCATCCAAAATCCAGCTACACTAGGCCAGACTCAAGCCCACCCTCCCAAACACCCCAGCCCACAAGCTGTCTCTCTTCCAGATGCCTATACCTCTCACTATCTGTGCACACGACCACATATGGACTGTATAGTAAAACTGCAGCTACCTGGAACCCTCAGGAAATGAGCCCTCCTGAATAATTCAGTCTCCATACCACTTGACAGGAGCATATCTAATTTCAGGACCATCTTCATTTTAAGAAAGTTTGGATGCAAATACTGTTCATTCATTTTAGGTGACAAAAGGCATGGAGTGGCTGCTCACCCCGGGCTGCACTGAGCATAGAGGATGCACCAGTAAGCAGGAGACCTGCAGTTCCCTTGGTGGGATGGGGGAGATGTAAACAGGCCATCAGAATACAGCAGATGAATGAGAGACACCTAACCCAGACTGTGTACAGGGATGTCGAATGTCAAGGAAGACTCTCTGGAAGAAGCAACATCTAAGCTGACGCCTGAAGGATACCTCAACTGAAATGAAGAGGTTGACTGGATATGGGAGGGAGTGAAGAATTTCTGGGTTTCTAGTTTGGACAATGGGGGTGAAAATACAGGAAGTTCAACACGATTGGGTGCAGGACAGATATGTTGAGCTGACGGTTTGTTATACACTTCCAAACCCTCATTAAAGAGAATATCCTAAACACACCATGCTGCAGAAAACTTACACAGCTCCTTCACTTGCCTGTACTTTTTTTTTTACATTTGTTTTTCTGTTTATCTGTTTATTATTCTCTGATCTTTCCCCAAATAATCACAGAGAATAGGGCTGGGAGGACTCTCAAAGGCTACTCCCGAGCCACCTGTGGCAGAGTTACTCCAGGTGACTGTTAAACTGCAGAGCCCTGGGCCCCAGCCTGGACCTCAGAATCAGGATCTCTGGGGTCAGGGCCACAACCCTGAATTTCCTGCAGGCAATTCCTAGTTGATTCTTAAATACACTCAAAGGTAGAAAATCACTGATCTAGAGGCTCTTACTTAGGACATTGCATAATGCATTGCCAGGAAATTAACAGGGTATCAGCAGAAACCCTTTCTTAGTCTGAGGTCTGCAAGGCTGGTGAGTATGCTGGCTGACCCCACAGCATGCCCTGGGCACCTCCGCCCTGGAGTTCCCTGCAGTGTCCACTGCCTCATGGATGGTAGAGACCACATTTGTCATCCTCCCGTGGTGCATATGAAAGCGGCATGCCTCTGCCTGATGCTGTAGAATGCTGTGCACCACCATGGAGGCAACCCTCACATCCTCTGCACCTTCACACACCAGGTGACCCCCCTCCCACCCACAGAACAGAGGCTAGAACACCCCATTTCCTTGAGCCTTTCTCCCTGGCCTATGGGTGCCTGTCAGAACCCCTGACGGTCCACAGGCCCCCAGTGCTTAGCGAGTCTCTGCTCCAACCTCTGCATCACTGTGCCACATCTGCCCACCCCCAGGGTACCAACCTCCAGTGCACATGAGCACTGCAGCATGAGACACTGCCTGCCTCAGAGGACATGTGCACACGCACATGCCACCCATGCACATGCACACACAACACATGCAACACGCACACAATGGACACGCAACTCATATAGCACACAACGCATGCACAACACCAATACATGTGAACATGCACAACATGTGCACATGCAACACACAAACACACCACACATCCACACATGCAGCACAACACCCACAGCACAATGCAACACCTATGTGCATGTGCACAACACACACAATGCACACATGTACACGACACGCACATGTGTATACACACATGCACATACATGACACACACACACAGAGGTTTTCTGCTTCTGCTTGTGATCCAGAGACTACTCAAGTGCTGGCAGAGTCCATGGGCTCCTCCTCTCACCTGTCCTCGCTCCTGCTCCCATTGCTTCCTTTCTGCTGTCCGGAAAGCAGCTGTGGTGTCCAGAGCTATATCATCCAGGCCTACATTCAACACCTAGCAGCTTTGAGACCATAGGCAAGTCCTTCAACTATTCTCTCCCTCAGTTTTCTCATCTATAGAATGGGCATAATCAGGCTTAATTTTCAGGTTTGCAATAAAAATTAATAAGACATTGGTATGACATTCAACACACTGAAGTATGGAAGTGTTTGCTCCCCAAGTGATCCCTGCTGCTGAAACGTGTCAGCTGCCACCTAGCAGGGCCGATCCCCAGGGATGGGTGCAGTGGGGGCACCTTTGGTAGGAGCCTGAGTTTCCCAAGGCAGCGCACTTGAGGGCTGTTGTTTCATTGGTGAGTCCAACCCCAGGGAGCAGAAGTGAGGGACCAGGGGGTGAGACGGGGAGGAGGGGCACTGACGGGGAGCCAGGTGTCAGGCTGGACTCTGCGAGAGACTGCATGATCCCTAGGATGGTGCTCAGAAAGCCTGATAAAGCTCTTGGGGGCACCTCTTTGAGGGGACCCCCAAGTACTCAAAGAAGGACATGCTGCATGGGAGTGGCTCTGAGGAGGATACAGTGGGTGTGTCGCAGGGAAGCCCCTGGGGGCAGAGGGCACAGGTGTGAGCAGTTGCACACGTGTGAAACCCATCACATCCACCTCTGACAGCATACAAGGGGCAGGTGAGGTCCAAGGATCTGAATGGGAGCCTAAGAGGCATTTTTTTTCTTTCTTTTATTGAAACAATTGATTGTACATTTCTGTGGGGTACAGCATTGAATATCAGTACCCATGTGCAATATGTGATACTCAAGTCAAGATAATTATTTATCATTGCACAATGCTAAGAGGCTTCTAATACACCTTGTTTCCAAGTCAAGTCATCCTTGAGATGTCCTCTAGCTTTCTCTGCTTTGTTTTCTTTCTCATCTTGACTCCTGCTCCCTCAACTTTCTCAACTGCTACAGGGAAAGTGTGGACATTTGACGACACCATCAGCCAATCTTTCATTCTACCAGGGAAGCTGACTGCTCTCCACATGCTGGGCTCCACCTTCAGAGCCCCAGGTTCCACATACAGCGACATTGCTGTTGCTGCTGCCCCTGTGGTTACGCAGTGGTTGTGCTGATGCGTGTTGTTGTGTTGCTATTGTTTGAATCCAAAAATCGTTGAAGACTGGAACTCTTTGAATCTGGAGCCTGCTAGAGTTCGGAACCACAGAGTCTGCTGTATCCCCCACCACCACCACCACCTCCCACAAAACCTAGTGTGTGTCTCTGGTGCCTGTTTACACTGTAAACTGGGATGGATTGAGCAAGGTCCCTGGGAGATAAATACCATTAAGTGGAAAGCAAACGAACAGTTCTAGGAGGTGCACAATCCCCTGTGTGTGTAGCTGAAGCGGCAGGCAGGTCAACAGTGGCGACCCGCGATGCAGGTGGTGTGCTGGAGGACGTCGGGCCAGGGCAGTCTCGGCAGGAAGGGCACTCCAGTGTCCCACAAAAGAAGCATCTCCATTGTCCAGCTGGGTAAGAAAGCCATGGAGTTTTCCTTACTGTGCCCCCTGCCACACTGGGCCAGGAGAAGGTGTGGGGCAGCCATGAGAGGTGGGTGTGGCCCCTTTGCCACTGTTCTGTTGCACTTCCCAGAGAATGGACAGCAGCCACAGCTCGGTTCACTCTGTTCCTGGGGTCTAGGCCCATGACACATCCTTGCCCAGCATCTGGTTCCTCTGGTCCGAAATGCCAGGATCAGCACAGTGGCCGCTTCCTGGACATTAACTTTGCGCCAACCCCGATTCTAGGCACACTGTCCCTATTCTCTTATTCTTGTGCCAGCTCGATGAGAGAGGTGGCAGATCTGCTTTACATATGTGGAAACTGAGTCTTACAGAGGGGACTTGACTTGCCTGGTGCCACTGCTGGTAAGTGGCAGAGCCTGGATTGGACCCGGGCATGTCTAATTCCCAAAAGAAGGCAGCAGAGGATGTTCATCTACACAGGGAGCCAGGAGGGTGGGGCCCAAGGCAGGAACCCTGCAAGGAAATCAAAGGCAAGTGGAGATGCTGTGGGGCTGGAGAGTCCCAAACAGTGCCCTTGAGTATCTCCTGTGGGTTGGGGCTCCCCAGTTTTGCCCAAGGTCAGGACAACAAGGGCATCCTTTCTCCCGCTTCCTTTACTGCTGAATTCCCAGGGCCAAGACAATGTCTAGTGATAGTGGGTGTTCAACAAGTGTTTGAATGAGTCAGTTGATCAATCAGCCAATTGGAGGGCTGACCTAGAAGAGCAAAGAACTGAGCAGAACAAACTCCCCACTTGGCCTATTAAATATCACAGAATTAATTAAAAGCTGGTTTTTACTGCGGTCATTTTGGACATCCCTAGGAACTCTCTGTCTCTCTCTCTGTCTCTTTCCCTCTCTCTCTGGCATAAATCCTACCCTTCCCACCCACTTTTTGAATTATGGGCAGTGAAAAGTATGGGAAAGGGTATGGGCATTGGGGTGAGAAACTCCTAAATAAATACAGATTCCTTCCCATTCTGGTGCCACCATCTCCAAACATCTCATTTGGGGGGAAATGAAGTTTAAAATTGTGTCTGCATATGGAACCTCTCAAAACTGAAAAGGGAAAATAAGGTTTCTTCCCTCTTTATCTTTTGAAATTGGCTCAGAAGGAAGTTTGAGAAACCTTCGTCCATCTGCCGCCCAGCCTCCACTCGCTGAGCAGTGCTCAGCCAGGGTTACACGAAACTGAAGAAATCATGGAAAGGCACAGAAACCTCATCCCAGCCCACACTGCTGAGCATCTTCCAAAACAATATTCTTGCCAAACGGGCTTTTGGCTCCATCCTTTCAAACAACTTCCTAGCTCACTGCTCGGAAGAGGCATTTTGGCAGGAAAAGGAGCCCACGGTGTGAGTCCGACATGACATTCCATCCCAACAGGGGACAGGGTGGGAGCAGGTGGGGTGTACCAGCATCCTCTTTGCAGGGCACTTCTCCCCACACCTGTCCTCGTCCTCATGAGCCTGGTCGCCCTGGGCAGCTGCCTCTCCACCCCGCCACCCAGAGGCCACTTGCTTGCTACACGCACTTCACAGGCCTGTATGTTCAGAGCTTTCTTGTGAGTGCTTCTTGTATACAAACTCTGTATAGCCTCCACAGTTGGGATTATTATTACATCCATTTTACAGATGAGGAGACTGAGGTACAAGCTAAGGAACTCGCCAAGGCCACACAGCCAGGAGAGCCAGGATTCCTCCCGAGGCCTCAAGTTCTGATCTGTGTTCTCCACCAGCACATGGATCTCTTTCTACCAGGAGGTGGACCAGCCTGTGTCACATCCCACCAGAGCCCAGGTGGCCATAGAGCTGAGCTGATCAACCCTTCCTCTAATGGGAAGGAGTTAGAAGATAGTCTCCAGAAGCTTTCATACCCACCTGAGACCTTCCAGAACCTACTTCCTTCCATTTGTCCTTTAAACTGGAGGGAAGGGCTTTTAGAGGGGGATTTTTTGGCTACTTGAGCCCCCACCCATGCGTCAAAGGGCCACTATGTGCCAGGCTCCACCATGCTGTGTTTCTGGCATTCTAGAAAATTTAAGACAAGTCTGTTTTCCTTCCCCCGCTTCAGTCTGAGGGCTGTTTGACAGACTAGGCTGGGGGTGGGAACTACATATCTGGAAACAGGGAGGATTTTTCTGAGCACTCTTGAAAGCCTGAAGGTTGGCAGTAGATCTTGTATGAAACAGACAGGAAGACACAGTCTCCAGGGTGCTGGGTTTTTCTGCCATTGGTTCCCACTGACACCGGCCTTGTGGATGATTTCCGTATCTATTTGGTTGTATATGCTCACCTGTTTCTCACGTAACTAATTAGCCATAGCCCAGAGCACCATGACCTTAGATACATGTGGTGGTCAATGTGGGAAAGCCAGCCAGGGAAGGGATGGTCGGCAATGTCCTAGTTTGGAGACGAGAGAAGGATTGAGTAGTACAGATGTACCTCAGGCACTTCTGGATGGAAAGCAGATGGGAAAGAGAAGAAAGCAGATGAAAAGAGATGGCTCAATGTCTGGAAAAAAAACATGGACTCCTCGTGGCAAGTCCTCTCTCTGGCAAAGAAAGGCCACAGCTTAGATTGTCTTTCAGTTGTCTGCAGCTTGGTCCCTGCCCCATAGAATGTCTTCATTCAGAGAAGTTCTGCTTGGAAGCCTGTCCTAGGCCTGCCCACATGAGGGAGCATCCATCCCCTCGCCGGCCGGAAGGTTTGGGAGGGACACAGCTGGGGCATTTGACTTCTTTTTGTCTCTCAGACACCAACGTCCAGAAGCCACACGGCTGCCAGCCTCCGCCCTTCAGAGGCACTTGCCATCCAGCAGCCCAGGAACCTGGCCCACCCGGGTGCCAGGATCAAGGGACAAGAACGTGTCACAGATTCCTGGCATGAGTGCCTATGGCCCAAGACAAGGGCCGGGCTGCCCCTGCTCCAAGCGAGTGCAGGCCTCACTCCACTGTGCCTTCCCCAGGACAGAAATGGGGACTGACCCCCAGACACAAGTCTTATATTCATTTACTGCAGCTGCTGTAACAATGTACTACAAACCAGGTCACTTAAATGACATTTATTGTCCCAGTTCTGGAGACCAACAGTCTGAGGTAAAGGTGTGGACAGGGCTGGTTCCTTCTGAGGCTGTGGGGAGGGTCTGCTCTGGGTCTCTCCCCCAGCTTCTGCTGGCTGCTGGCGATCTTTTGCTTCCGTGGCTTGTAGAAGCATCACCCTGACCTCTGCCTTCATCTTCATGTAGCACTCTCACATGTGCCTGTCTCTGTGTCCAAAGTTCCCATTTTTATAAATATACTGGCCATTGGGTTAGGGTCCAGCCTACTCCAGTGTGACCTTATCTTAACTAATTACATCTACAATGACCCTATTTTCAAATAAGGTCACATTCTAAGGTCTTGGGAGTTGGGACTTCAACATATAAATTTGGGGGGGGGGTGCATTTCAGCCCATAACAATTCTTAACTAACATGCGGGGCAGGTTTAACTGAGGCCCTTGATCCCAACATTTTACTTCATTTGAGGAACGAAGGGGCAGGAACTTCTTTTTCTCTCCTTTAATACACAAGCATTCATTAAAGAGCAAGAAGCTTAATTTCTAGATAGAATTACTCCCCGCTGTCCCCCCTCACTGAGAATGAAGCACACAGACTTTCACTGTAGCTCATCTGAGAACAGTAGTCACTGTCACTAAGCCCACCTCCTTCCCAGAGAAAGTAAAGGATGACGTAACGCGTGTGGAATGCTCCAAGCCTTCTGGGGACTTGGCCAAGTGTCTCTCTTTAAAAGCCCAAGGTGGGAAACTGATAAAAGGAGACGTTCCCTGGTGGAAGTAGGGAGTGGGTGGTGGAAGCATCCCACAACGGGATGACCTTGTGCAGGCCCCTCGGAGCACACGCAGGCTCCATGGTCTAAGATCACTATAGTTGACACTAGTGGAGAAGCATCCCTGTATAAGTCTGTTTCTGTTGCTTACAACAGAATACCTGAAAATGGGTAATGCATAAAGAAATGAAATTTATTTCTTACAGTTTTGGAGTCTGGGAAGTCCAAAGTTCAGGGAGCACATCTGGGGAGGACCTTGTCCCGTAGCAATGCAAGGTGTCACATGCGAGAATGGGCTGAGCAAGAAAGAGCTAAGACTTATAAAGCCATCAGAACCACACCCGTGACCACCCATTAAACCAATGATGGATTAATCCATTCACAAGGGCACAGTTCTCACAATCCAATCACCTCTTAAAGGCCCCACCTTCCAATTACCATAACAGGATTTCCCACCCTCTCAATACTGTTACAATGGAGATTGAGTTTCCAATTCGTGAACTTTGGGGGACACATTTAACCTACAGCAGTCCCTAACAGTCCATCACATAGAGTTTGGCCACCTGCTGCCAGAAGCATGGAGGGCTTCACTGGGTTCCTTCAGGAGTGGGAGGTGCTGCTTCAACAGAGAGCAGAACCTACCTCCATAGGGTTCCGCCACCCATCCTGGCTGGCCCTGGGGCCCAGGACAGCCTCCTCATCATGTGCCCTCCTCCCAAACCCAGCTGCAGGCTCCGGCAGGCAGCAACCCCCTCTGTCTCCAGCCACAGCTATACAAGACTGGCCACAATGCAGCTGCCTTACAGATACTGGGAATGGCTTGGTTCTTTCTGAAGATGCTCTGAGCCCTGGCGTGAGTGAGCCCCTTTGGTGACCGATTGCACCAATGTGATTGGCTGAGGGCTTTCACTCATCTTTGACAAGTTGCATGACTTAGAAGTAAGTAATGGCTTCTGTGAATGACATAGTCTTACAGACTGTAAAAAACACTTAAAGGCGAGAGAAAGTGCTCCAGCGTGTGTGTAAATCAGGGAAGCTCAGACGTATGTTAGCTGCCTGGGGCCACGGGGCCCATCGTGTGCCTTAAAATTATTCACCAAGTAATGATACTGGGAATTACACAGCCAACATCATCTAACAAACTTGACCTTCAGAACAGACAGCCAAAATGTCTTTTCTGTGTCAGCATAAACAGGAAGAAGGAAAATGGCTGCTTGTTGGCTCTAAAATCAGGTCTGGCACCTCCCAGTACTCCAGCCTCCCATTTCCCCATTCCTAGCACTGAGGCCCAGACATCAGCAGTTTCCCAACACGGGTCACTAGGCACTTTGGAGAAAAATGTAATTAGATGTTTTATTAAAAACATAAGTACCCCATGTTTTTCTCCTTTCTTTTAACCACAGCGATGATCATGGCATCTGACCAGCTTTGATTTTGAGATACTCTAAGAGCAAAGGTTTTCTCAGTTTTTCCTTTTGTATACAATGAAATGTGGAGTGTGCCTGTGTTTTAGTTTTAGTAGTGTTGGCATTGATGATCTTTAGATAATTCATAGCATAAAATGTGAGTTTTTTCAGTGTCCTCAGTCCTTGAGTTAATGTTCTTGCAGAAGTGGGCTCACGCTGGCAGCACTCCGAGTGCCAGACTCTAGTCACCACGCTTGCTCTGGACAGCACATTTATTCTTGCTGTCCTACAAGGGGAGGACTGTGTGCCCAATTCATAGAGGAGGAAACTGAGATCCAGAGGAGTTGAGAAACTTTACCCAAAGTCCTACTGGAAGAAAGGCACGGCACCCATAGATCATGCTAAGGTTTATTTGATTCCCAAGTCCATGCTCTTTCTACAACACTAGCCTGCCATTTTTGTCACAGGACGTTGACTGCATTTGCTCCTCTAGACTTTGATCAAAACTAGATCAGGACATCAGTGGTGCCTGCAGAAATCAGCGTTTACTATTCACACCTGACGAGGAAGAGGAAGCAAACACTTTGGGGTGATTGATGACATGGAGGTGAATTCTTCCTGTAAACATGGTGTATTAGTCCGCTTGTGTTGCTATAACAGAAATACCTGAAACTGGGTAATTTATAAAGAACCATGGTTTATTTGGCTTACGATTCTGTGACAGCTGCATCTGGCGCATGCCTCAGGCTGCTTCTACTCATGTTGGAAAGCGGCAGGCAGTGGTGGGTACAAGCAGATTACATGGCGAGAGGAAGCAAGAGAGAGAGGGGAGGTGCCAGGGTCTTTTTAAACAACCAGCTTTCGTGGGAACTAATAGAGTGAGATCTCACTCACTACCCCCCTCCCCCAGGGAGAGCATTAATCCATTCATGAGGGATCCGCCCCCATGACTCAAATAGCTTCCAGCACTGCCACATTGGGGAACAGATTTCCGCATAAGTTTTGGGAGGACAACACATCCAAACTCCATCCATCACATGGTAAAGTAAGCAAGGGAGTGTGTCTGAGTTAAACAAAGAAAAAACGTCCTCGCCGACGTAATTTGGAGATTGAAGACACAGAGGAAGAAAAGACCCAGTGGACAACGTTGTTACTGAGAAAACGCTGAAAAGAAAGAGCACATGGCCTGCTCCATCCTACCGGAACGTGGAGGAGCCCTGGAAGCTTCAGCTTGGCAAGTGCAGCTGACGTGGACCTTTCCTGAATCAGAGCATTCAAAGCTAAGTTAGGACAGCCCAGACAAGAAGAAAGGATAGCCAGTCACAAAACTGGTCTTTCTAGTTTTTCCTACCAACTCAAAGTGCACTAGCTCAGTAGTGACTGGGGTATAAAGTGGGCCCTCTTATTTCAGCAAGGACCAGGTGACAAGATGTCTCCACCCTTGTCAACAACTGTTCCCCTCATTTCCACCTTTTCCTCACTGATCCCCAATCCCAAGTGTATCTCTGTTCCGACATCCGTTGTTCCTTGTTTTGGCCGGTAGTTCCTACCTGAGCGAATCCACTGATCCTGTGACCCATCGGCACAGGAGTCATCTCTCCAGGGCCCTGCCTGGTGCCTGGGCTTTCTGGGGTTACACTTCCCCCGAGCCTCCTGAGGACAAGCCCACCCAGAGGGCATGTCCCTCTTCCAGGAGCTCACTGTAGACAGGGTTGCGTGGCACTCTGGGTGGACAAAGCATCATAGTCTTGTCCAATGAGTCACAGGACTGCAGCCATTCTTCCCCAACACTTCAAGTAGGGAAAGTAGTGATGGTTTTCTTCTGTCACCCCACTCTCCACATAATCACAGGATCACAAGGCTGCTCCCATGTATCCCACCGGGAAACTGTTCAGAAAGCCTCTCTCTCTACTCATGGGGTGAGTTCACTTCTGCCAGCTGTGGGGCCAGTGCAGCTGAGGCCCTAGGGCCATGCCAGACACAGTGGGGCTACCCAAGACTGTGTGTTAATGTATCGGTGTCCAGGCAACAAACTGGGAGAGAGCGTGAAACACTAGTCAGAAAGGTGCTGCTGAGGAGAGAGGGTCGTGTCCTGCAGAACACAGGGAAATGGACAGTGGAGGGCATGTTGGGGGGGACAGCGAGTGTGTGGGCACTGACTCTTTGTATCTGTATTCAGAAACCATGGTTAGAGGAAAGAAATTGAGGTCAACAGTAGAAAAAGCCAGAAAACCTAAAATCAAATTCTCGCTCTGCTATCTACTAGTTATTTATGACTCCAAACAAATTATTTAGCTCATTTAAGCCTCAGTTTCCTCAGTCTGTAAACTAGAGATAGTGATTTTTATTCCCTTCTACCTCACAAGATTGCTGAGATGATCCAATTACATTGGGAATTGAACGTAGGGTATTTTTTTAAAGTATAAAGCACTGTAAAAAATGCAGGATGTTTATTCTTGCCCTGCGGGGAAAAAAGGAAATTAGAGTAATTGGTGTTATTATAGTCACATTCCACTCCTAGGTTGTGTGATAGTAAAGATGTAGTATAGATTATATAAACCCTTAAAAAGCTTTATTGTATACTGTTCAATGAAAAGAAATCTCTTTTGAAATATGTGATGCTTATGAAAGCAAAATGTTTATTAAAATCTAATAAATGCATCTTTATAAATGGTCCAGATTTTATTTACCATTTTCAGTTTTAGGTGGTTATTGTGAGGATCAAAGGGCACAGGGAAGCTGGGAGCTTTCTTTGAACAGTGAAAAGCAATTCATATATTAGTTGCTGCTGCTGTTTGGGAGTGAATTGGAAGGCTGCAGCGTGGCCAGCCCTACGTCCACCAGAGGGAGATTAATAACACCACTGGAGGCTAAGAAAAGAGATGGGGGTGAGGGCAGGAGGATGATACACCATAAAAGGAAGGACGACGGCGGAGAACAGATGGGGACAGTGTGAGGGGGGGGACAGGGACAGAGTGAAAGAAGGTACCCATGGGTCCTCCTGAGTGGCAGGGTAGTGGTGCTCAAAGGGACCCTCGCTGGCCCCTGACAGATGCTGTTACCCTCCCTCAAAAGTCTGGACTCATGACTGCACCTGAGCAGGAGTCTCCAGGAGGAGAGGAACACCAGGAGCACCTGGCTCAGCACAGGTAGGGGAGCAGAACAAGTTGCTAAGATACCTGTTCTGCCTCAGTGTTCCCTATCAAGCCATCGGACTGGAAATCCAGAGCCCAGGTGTCTGCCCACCGTCTTCCTGATCTTGCAGACTGTGGCTGCCAAAGCTCGTCATCGTTCTCACTGTTGTCTTCAGTGAATAAGCTCTACTGGATTCATGCAATTATGGTGTCACCTTTACATCCTGGAACCCATCCAGATGCTCCAGAGGTCGGAACACCCCACCAGGAGAGGATAATGAAGCAGGTGACACCTGAGAGGGCTGCAGGGCCAGGTG
Organism: Cynocephalus volans; assembly: GCF_027409185.1. Classification (NCBI taxonomy): domain Eukaryota; kingdom Metazoa; phylum Chordata; class Mammalia; order Dermoptera; family Cynocephalidae; genus Cynocephalus; species Cynocephalus volans. The sequence goes on from NC_084460.1 coordinate 187,722,015, forward strand.
ACAGCCCCCTCACACCCCCACAGCTGATGACTTTTGGACACATTCACCAGGAGGTGGGCAGGACAGGCTGCTAGGGGCTCCCTGTGGGGCTGTTATCTTCTGAAGCTCCCTTATTCTGGTCATGCTCATCAGGGAGGTGAAATCCTCTTATTCCAAAAAGGTTGGTGGACCATTAATTGAATTAGCATGATAAAACAGTGGTATTTCCATGTGGCTCTGAGCTGGGAATTGAAGGAAGCAAATGAGGTCACAGAGTAGTTTACAGTTGTGCAGGGTGTGGATTGAGCAACCCAAGGGTCCTCATTCCTGTGGTCTGTGCTAGGAATGGCGCCCCCTAGGGCTGTCCAGTGCCCAGCATGCTCAAGTCTAAGCAGGGTCTGAAGTTAGGGTCCGACAGGCTAAGGCAGCGTAGGATGGAAAAAAACGACACTGTGTGCTGCCGTCAGTGGAGAATGTGGAAGGTCAGTGCTGGGGAGGAAGGAAAACAAACAGATCAGTAGGGAAGGAAGAATCTGGTTTCTCCAACTCTGTTCTCTGGGATTCGTGTTCCTTGGCCACTTGCTTCTGAAAATTTATTCTCTTGTCTGGAAATACCATCTCTCCGTTGTTTCTTGGAAACAAAGAACAGAAACATAAGAAAAATCCTTTCATTACCTGGTACAGTGCTACACATGGGTATAACAAAGGGGGAGATAAAAGCCTGGGCTTGTAGGAGCAAACAATGAGGGATTCTTTGACCCTACTGAAAGAAATGCACACAAGCACAGACCAACGCAAGTCTTTTTTTTTTTGCATTCAAAATATTCTAGCCAGGAAAAAAAAGTTTGATTCAGGGGAGAAAAAAATTAGTTGGAGGCTTAACTTATTCAAACTGATCTGATGTTCATGTCCATATTCTAAAAAGGAAAGTTCGTGCATAAGAACCCTGCCCAAGGGCACACTGGAGAGAGTGAGCATTTGCCACAAAATGGACAAAAAGATTTCCTAAGATGGGACCTGCTTACAGACTGGCCCAAGTGTTACTGTGTTTTCTTTTCAACTGTTTCCATAGTTTTGAAGGTGGATTGCGGGCAAGACCCTGGCCAACCCCTCCAGCCATGGAGACCAAAACTGCAAGCTCAAGAAAAAGTGCCCCTGCCCAGTGGGAACAGCCCAGCTGTCCCCAGCCCTTCCAACCCTCTGACAATTAAGTGATTGGGAAAGAGAGAGAAATATTTACCGACACAATATGACCCAAGGTTGATAAATTCTCATCTAGAGTAGATTCATCTTGGATAAAAAAACACTGTTCATTTTCTCCATACACAAGGCATTTCATGCAAGTTCAATGACCCAGAGCCCTGTTGTGGGGCTCTTGGAGGGTAAGGCTGGGGTGGGGTGCAGATCAGTGAGGGAGAGGGAGTGGTGACTGTCCCCCCTCTTCTGCAAGCTAAATAGTACTGCTTCTTGGGAAGGTTACTATGCCCAGGGATATTCTGCAGCTTCTCCTGAGGAAAGCACCTCACTATTTAAAAACATGACCCCAAATGCCCAGAGAAAGTGCAGGTGGGTCAAGGCAGCCCCTCCCTGCTGGTGCTGCCCATCAGAATCACCTTTCTCTTTATTCTGGACTCAGTAACAACTTATTTCAGAGCATTTAACTGGGCTCTGACACTTGCCAGTCCTGCCTCCATTTCTTAATCTGCAAATGGGGTGACAATCATAAGATCTGTCTGGTACGCCTTGTGAAGAGCTGATACATGGGAACTGCTTGAATGAAGCCTGTCTCAAACACACTGCACACCCCACCAGTCCTTATGACCATGTGCCACATCCACGAGCCCTGTGCCACCATGGGCCCCAAACAGAATGGGATGTGACGGAATTCCAAGCATTAATTGGTGGCTCTCCCCTGCCTTTGCACATGCCTTCTTCAACAGCATCTGGTGGGGAGTTCTTTTCTCCCTGGGCCCACCCGGAGAGAACCCACTGTGGAAGAAGAAAAAGCTGCAGATACTCAGCCTCACATGTGCCCAGAAGAGCCACTGGCCTAAGCAGCAGGCAGACGGTTCCAGACACGAGTGTCCCTGTGGTGGGGCTTCTCAGAGAGCACAGGATGTGGATGGGGTGTGGATCAGGAGGACAGGGAGTGTCTGAGAGTAACCTGCCAGAGTTGGGGGCCCTCCCAAGTTGTGCATGACCACAGTGGGGCTGGCGTGAGAGCAGATGCAATGTGGCTTATGGCTAGCAACCAATGGATAGATACTGATCTGTGCATCTGCGTGTGTGTGTGTGTGTGTGTGTGTGTAGTGAGGGTATATATGTGCAGTCTGGGGAGTGTGATGTGTGTGTGTCTGTGTGTGTGGTGTGAATGTGGGTGTCTGGTGTTGTGTGGGTGATGTGTGTGGGTTTCTGTGGTGTGTGTGGATGGGTGGTGTGTGGTGGTGTGTGGGGGTGTGGTGGGGGTGTGGTGTTGTATGTGGGGCTGTGGTGTGTGCGGTGCTGTCTGTGGGTGTGTGGTGTGTGGTGAGGGTCTGTGTGTGAGTATGGTGAGGGTGTGTGTGAGTTTGGCACCTGTGTGTCTGTGTGTTTGTGTGTCTGGAGGGTGGATGTGTCCTATGTGTGGGCTGTGGAGGTCACGGAGGTCTTCCTACGTGCATGAGGACTTGGTAGGGCTTCTCAAACAGGAAGAGGGGCAGAACATGATTTGAGAGGCTGCTGGGAAAAAACGCACTCCAAGATCACTTTCAGCAACACAATTGTAAAGTGAGTCTGGGTTTGGCAGGAGTGGAAGACGCCCTTGCCTAAGTAACTAAGCTCTAGAGCCTCAGTTTCCTCATGAAATTACCTTTGGGCTGTTGTAAGAGTTAGGACAACCTGACTGTTACAGCTGTGACACCTGTTACATAGCGAGCTCTCCTGTTACAGCTGTTACACTTGTTACATAGCAAGCGCTCTTGTTACAGCTGTTACACATTATATAGCAAGCGCTCCTGTTACAGCTGTTACACTTGTTACATAGCAAGCACTCCTGTTACAGCTGTTACATCTGTTACATAGCCAGTGCTCCTGTTACAGCTGTTAGACCTGTTACATAGTGAGCTCTCCTTTTACAGCTGTTATACCTGTTACATAGCAAGAGCTCTTGTTACAGCTAACTTTTACACCTGCTACACAGTGAGTATTCCTGTTACAGCTAATTTATACCTGTTATACAGTGAGAGCTCCAAAGAGTTGCTACTGAAGCCCTTAGTGACACTGTTAATCACACCTTGCAAAATCATTATTTTCATATAGTAAGGCAGATGAGGAAAACCACAGGTAGAGGATTTGTGTAGGGGAGATAGTGGATAATAATGCAGAAATTCCATTTTGATCATGCTGAATTTGACATATACAAGTATATGAGAAATCCCAATGGGTTATTCAAGAGGCAGAGGGCCTAAGAGTATTGGGTGTTCAGGAGAGGTATGAGCTGGTATTAAAGACTGAGATAATATTTCAAGCCATGATTCTGGGAGAGAGTGACCATGGACAGGGCACAGAAGAGAACCAAGGACTGTGCCCTGACATCTCCAACACCAAGAGGCTGAGGAAAAGGGGAGGAACCAGAAAAAGAACCTGAGAAGGAGAAATGCAGAGGAAAGAGGAAAACTAAGAAAGAAAAATACAACAGAAATCAAGAGAATGAAGGTGGAATGGCCAGCCCCTGCATCAGATGTTGCCATGGGCTCAGATTAAGCAATAGGTTAGAGCAAGCAGAATAAAAAATTTCCTGTATTGAAGATGGCTTTTCAAAATAACCCAGGTGGACAAAAAAAAAAAGAGAGAGAGAGAGAGAGAGAAATGTTTAAAAATAAAAAGAAGAAGAAGAAAATCTAAGAGAGCTAAGAGACAACCTTAAGTGCACTTATGTGCACAAACATCCAAATCATGGGTGTTCCAAAAGGTGAGGGGAAAGAAAAGGCATTGAGAACCTATTCAATGAAATAATAGTGGAAAACATCCCAGGTATAGGGAGAGACACGGACCTTCAGATCCAGGAATCTCAAAGATCCCCAAACAGATTCAATCCAAAAAGATCCTCTCTGAGACGCATTATAGTCAAACTGTCAAAGCTCAAAGACAAAGAGAGAATCTTTTTCCCAAAGAGAAAAGCAACAAGTCACCTATAAGGGAGCCCCCATCAGACTAACAGCAGACTTCTCAATGGAAACTCTACAGGCCAGAAGAAAATGGCATGATATATTCAAAGTACTAGAAGAAAAGAACTGCCAGACAAGAACACCCAGCAAGGCTATCCTTCAGAAATGAGGCAGACATAATGTATTTCCCAAACAAATAAAAACTACAGGAGTACACCACCACATGACCAGCCCTGCAAGAAATTCTCAAGGGAGTCCTGCCAATTTTTTAAAAATAGAAATCATTTCAAACATCTTTTCAGACCACAACAGATTAAAACTAGAAATCAATAGCAAGCAAAACTCAGGAAACTATACAAATAAGTGGAAATTAAACAACAGGCTCCTGAATAACTTATGGGTCTGAGAAGAAATTAAACAGGAAATCAAAAAATGTCTTGAAACTAACAAAAATAATCACATATTATAGCAAAAACTGCGGGATACTGCAAATGCTATACTAAGAGGGAAGTTTATTGCAATAAACACATATCAAAAGGATAGATTTCAAATAAACAACCTAACATTACACCTGAAAGAAATAGAAAAATGAGAACAAGCCAATCCCAAAATTAGTAGACAGAAAGAAATAACTAATATCAAAGCAAACTAAATGAAATAGACACCCAAAAAATGATACAAAGGGCAAATGAAACAAAAAGTTGTTTTTTTAGAAGATAAATAAAGTAGACAAACCATTATCTAGATTAACAAACAAAAAAAAGGAGAGAATGCCCAAAACAAAAATCAGAAATGAAAAAAGAGGCATTACAACAGATACCACAGAAATGCAAAGAATCATTAGAGACTATTAGAAACAATTCTATGCCAGAAAATTTGAAAACCTGGAGGAAACATATAAATTTCTGGACACATACAAACCACCAAGATTGAACACAGAAGAAACAGAAAACCTGAACAGAACAATAACAAGCAATGAGATTAAAGTGGTAATCAGCAGTCTCCCAACAAAGAAAAGCCCAGGACCAGATGGCTTTACTGCTGAATTCTACCAACCCTTTAAAGAGGAATTAATGTCAATTCTCTTCAAATTATTCCAAAAAACTGAAACAAAGGCCACTCTCTCAAACTCTTTCTATAAGGCCACCATCACCTTGATACCAGACAAAGACACAACAAAAAAAGCAAACTACAAGCCCATATCTCTGATGAACATAGATGCAAAAATCCTCAACAAAATATTATCAATCAGAATGCAGCAACATATCAACAAAATTATATACCAAGATCAAGTGGGATTCATCCCAGGGAGGCAAGGATGGTTCACTATACATGTCAAAAAATGTGATATACCACATCAACAGAATCAAGGACAAAAACCATATAATTATCTCAATAGACACAGCAAAAGCATTTAACAAAATTCAACATCGCTTCATGATAAAGGCTCTCAGAAAATAACGTATAGGAGGAAAGTATCTCAACACAATAAAAGCCATCTACAACAAACCTATTGCCAATATCATCCTGAAAAGCTTTCAGCTTTTCCCTTAAGAGCAGGAACAAGACAAGGATGCCCACTCTCACCATTCCTATTTAACATAATATTGCAAGTGCTAGCCAGAACAATCAGGCAAGAGAAATAAAGGATATCCAGATTGGAAAAGACAAAGTCAAACTGTCCCTGTTTGCAGATGACATGATCCTATATATAGAAAAACCTAAAGATTCTACAAAGAAAGCTCTTAGAGTTGATATATAATTTCAGTAATGTCACAGGATACAAAATCAACACCCCAAAATCAGAAGTGCTTTTATTCTCCCACAACAAACTAGCAGAAAAAGAAATGAAGAAAGGAATCCCATTTATAATAGTCAGCAAAAATAAAATAAAATACCTAGGAATCAATTTAACCAATGAGGTGAAACATCTCTGCAAGGAGAACTATGAATCACTTCTGGAAGAAATTATAGAAGACACAAAAAGGTGGAAAGACATTCCATTCACCTAGATTGGAAGAATGAACATTGTGAAAATGTCCATGCAACCCAAAGTGACGTACAGATTCAATGCAATCCCCATCAAAATACCAATGACATTCTTCACAGAAATAGAACGAACAATCCTAATGTTCATATTGAACAACAAAACATCCCAAATAGCCAAAGCAATCCTGAGCAAAAAAAAAAATTAATAAATCCAGTTGATATTATCACTACACTGTCTCACTTCGAATTGTACTACATAGTTATAGTAATCAAAACAGCATGGTACTGGCATAAAAACAGACACTCAGACCAATGGAACAGAATAGAGAACCCATAAATCAACCTACAGACTTACAGACAACTGATCTTTGACAAAGCCAAGAGCATACATTGGGAAAAGACTGCCTCTTCAATAAATAGTGCTGGGAAAATTGGACATCCATATGCAAAAGAATGAATCTAGACCTGTACCTCTCACCATATACCCAAATCAACTCAAAATGGATTAAAGACTTGAACATAAGACCTGAAACTATAAAATTACTAAAAAAAAAAAAAAAAAAAAAAATGGGGAAACACTTCAGAGTGTTAGACTGGGCAAAGACTATGAATAAGACCCTAAAAGCACAAGCAACAAAAGAAAAAATAAACAAATGGGAATACATCAAACTAAAAAACTTCAGCACAGCAAGGGAAACAATCAACAGAGAGAAAAGACAACCTACAGAAAGTGGGAAAATATTTCTAAACTGTACATCTGACATGGGATTAATATCCAGAATATGCAAGGAACTCAAACAACTTTACAATAACAAAAACAAATAATCCAATTTAAAAATGGGCAAAGCAGCTGAATAGACATTTTTCAAAGGAAGACATATAAATTGTCAACAGGTACATGAAAAAAATGCTCATCAGTAATCATCAGGGAAATGTAAATCAAAACTACATTGAGATATCATCTCATACCAGTTAGACTGGCTATTATCAAAAAGACTGAGAATAACAAATACTGGCGAGTATGTGGAAAAGAGAGAACCCTTATTCACTGTTGTTGGGACTGTAAATAGAGCAACCATTATGAAAAATAGTATGGAAGTTTCTCAGACAACTACAGATAGATCTACCATATGATCTAGCAATCCCACTCCTGGGTATGTACCCAAAGGAATGGAAATCATTATGTTGAAGGGATACCCACACTCCCAAGTTCATCGCGGCTCTACAATAGCCAAAGTACGGAGCCAACCTAAAAGTCCATTGGTGGATAAGGAAAATGTGGTATATATACACAATGGAATACTATTCAGCCATAAAAAAAGAATGAAATTCTTCCATTTGCAGCAACATAGATGAGCTTGGTGAAAATGATGTTAAATGAAATAAGCCAGGCACAGAAAGAGAAATACCACATGTCCTCACTCATAAGTGGGAGGGAGGGAGGGAAGAAAGGAAGGAAGAAAAGAGGTAAGGAAGAAAGGAAGGAAATAAGGAAAAGACCACAGTAATACATTGAACTTTCAGAAAGAGAGAACAGACCTATTTTTACTAGAAGTGGGAGAGGGGAAGGCCAGTTAGGGAGAAATTGGGTAATGGACACAAAGAATAATTATATTTTGTAATAATAAACATGCTAATAATATTGATTTGACCATCATATATTATACACAAATACTGAGTCAACTCTGTACTCCATAAATATGTGTAATCGATTATGTTTCGATTAAAATATAAATTTTAAAAAAAGAATTAAATGAGATAAAACATATAAGAACCTGGCATATGGCAGCTGATAGATAATAACTATGATAACAGTGATTATGGCTTTAATCATACTTCTCGAAAAGATAAATTGTCCCAGTCAGGAAGCTCCAAAGGCTGGACTGTGGAGTTGCTGTTCCAACTCCAAAAGTCCAGATCCCAATAGGAGCGAGTCTTTTCCCCCGGCTCTCTCAAGGGATTTGCAAGGGGCTGTCACCCAGGTGAGAGCACCTGGCTCCTGGCTCTGTGGAAGAAGACCCTCTCACCTTTTCTCCTCATCACATAGGGGTTAAGGCTCTCCACAGGATTTTGGGCTGGATCAAGGGACCTAGCCGGAACATTATTGGCTTGTGATTCCAATCCTGTGCCTGTGGTTTCAAAACAAATCATGTTAATGGCATTGGGTACACAGGGCTACACGCTGCTCTCTGCCCCAGGGAGAATATTGAGTCGACTTTCTTTGTTAGGTGCTTTCTTGTTTGCTCTGAAATCGGCCTCCACCTATCTAAGGGGGACAACCCTCACCTCCCAGGAAAAAAAGCAAACAAATTCCACCCTCCAAACCAGACATACCTGAGCCTGGGCAGCCAGGGGGCAGAGCCCAGGCTCTGTTTGCTCACAGAGGCACCCCCCAACACACACCAGATTCCTTGGGTGTTTATGAAGATGCTTCACTCCACCAGATCACAGGCTAGTCCTTGGGGTGGGGAATGTCAATATTCCAAACCCAGAATGTAAATTAGAAGGGTTTCTGATAAGATTGTTTAACAGTTTAAAAATATGTCTGCTATGGTTTCTAGAGCCAGGAAAAGGGGAGGGGAGGTACCGAGAAATTGATTAATGGACACAAAAGAGCTACTTAGGAAAAATAAGTTCTATTGATGAATAGTCGAGCTAGGTACCTATAATTAACAATAATTTACTGTATGTTATCAAATGGCTAGAAAAGAGGAAACCAAACATCCTCAGCACAAAGGAATGATTACGTTTTATAATGATGAATATGCTGATTATCTGACTTGAACATCACACATTGTACATAGGTGTTGATACTCGACTCTGTACCCCACAAATATGTGGAATAAATTACTTTTCAATAAAAAGACGCAAACAAAACTTCAACTTTTCCAAAAAAAAAAAAGTGGTCATACATAATTTTGTATGCACTTGCCTCACTTAAACATTACATCATGAGCATTTTCTCATGTTCCATGTCCATCTTGTGGCTGTAACTTAATTTAATCCCTTATAACACTCACTTCCAATTTTTAATGTTAAAAATATGCTTATACATATAAAAGTTTGAACCCGTATTATCCTATCACCATCAACAATAATGATTATTATTAACCAAAATAATACCTAATGATTAGTTTAAAATATGCCCACTTTACATGAGGTGATTGGCATGTATTATAGCTAATTCCACAAATATCTGACGAAGTGGGCTTTATCTCCCATCTTGCAGAAGAGGAAGCGAAGGCATGAAGAGGCACAATGGTTTGCTGGAGAGCACAGGGCTGGCGAATCTTGTACCAGGATTCAATCCAGGTGTGACCCCTCCACCCCCCACTCTCATTACACCCCAGCACCCCCCCCAGGCAAGACTTTTTTCCTTCCCTTTTCCCTGCATTCTCCCCCCACGTCTCCAACTGAGTTAGTTGAAATATTCTGGAATATTCTTTGTCAGTTGTTTTGTGATTTTGTTTTATCATGTCATGCCTCCTGTGTTTCAAGAATCCTTTCTTTACAACTGCATTAAGTTTTTCAGTCATATTATCAACAGTTGTTTAGGTTCAGTTCTGTTTTACTCATTTTCAGCCATCTTACCAACAATTATTTAAATTCAATTCAGTTTTACTGGAGCCATTGTTTCTGAGATGCTTCACCTTCCTTTTCTGAATTCCTCCTTCTGAATCACGGTTTTTCACATGGTGGAAGTATTTTGTGAGTAAGAACTATGTCAGTGAGGGCACACTGAAGGTATACCACACTTTCCTCAGTCCCCTCCCACAGGAAGGATGGTTGGGTTGGGTATAGAACTCTGAGACCACTCCTCTTCACCTTGGATCTATTGTTCCATGTCTGCTACCATTTAGTTTTTTACAGAGACTCCCACACCAGCCGACATACAAGATCTGTTTACCTTTGGATTTCCTAAGTGTCTTTGTAAATATTTTCCCAGAATTTGGCAAGCATTTTTGACCTGATATCTTCAGTTCAAGGAAAACTTCTTGTTTCTCTGATCCTTGCTTCACCCCTACCATTTCTGTTCTCTCTTCTTGGTGTCCTGTGACCTGAAAGAAAAGGTCTCCTACATGTGCCCTCATCATAAACACTTCCTTTCATCATTTCCATCTCTTCACCTCTTCCTGCTAGGGCTGCAACAATTCCTTGGATTACATCGAGACACTAGTTTATTACATCAGATTTTAGCTCAGTGCCTTCTGCCATCTACTGAGTCCACTATTTCTTTTTGCCTCAAAAATCATAGTTTTATCTCCAATGATTCTTGAGCTCCAGTTGCTCATTTTATTTTAACAGTAAAAGCTCTTATTTCCTTGATATGATAGCTTCTGAAATTTTCCCGAGAAAAAAAAATGTTAGAATTATTGAAGTTCCGCACTGCCCTCTCAGCTCAGCTGCTGATTCTTGTCCTGTGTCCGGGGACTTTTCATTGTCTATACATATTGATAATTAAAAGCTCAGGTTCATGAATTTTGGTCGCTAGCATGGGCTCTCTCTGCAACCAGTTTAGTTTAAGTGGGAGTCTTTGGGAGAGAATAGAGAGAATGGGGTGAGGGGCCAGGGCAGCCGACATGCTTCCCCTGGGGTGTGGTGCAGAGGTGGGATGGAGGCCAGGTGGGGTGAAGGCTAAGAACCAACTCACGCTCACAGGATGGTACTGCTGTTCTGGGCCCAATGGGTGGCCATAGGGACTCAGGTCTGCAAAGGCTGGATAGTCTCTCTGTGGGGGGCACTCTGGTGGAATCATTGAGGTTCTCTGATTAGTTCTCCCACAACTGCTCCAGGTTGACCCATCCATCCTTCCAGCCTCTCTCCACTGGTGGGATTTTAGGGGTATCTCTGAAAGGCAGAGGGAAAGGCTAAGCAGCTCACTGCAGAGGCCAAGCATTTCACTGCTACCCAGAGCCCTCTTCCTCTGCCTTTCTCATCACAGCATCCTAAAGTGAACCATCCACTTCCCTTTGGGTCCCTGCTGTCTGCCAAGGGATACACCAGACCAGATCCCCCCACCACTTAGCAGGCAGCCCACAGGGCAATCTGAGGTCAAATGCCACTGCTGGCTGCTCTACACATGGGGAGGATCCTGCCTGGTTGTTTGTACCATGAGGTCCTTCACCTTCCCCTCTTCCAACCCCCATCCTGAAGACCCACACTGGGCTGCCATACCCTGAGCTTGGGGAACCGGGTAGTGAGTGAGATTGTGTGCCCTGAGCTTGGAGGGAAGGACGGGTTCTTGAGCTGCTGCTGTTTCGCTCTCCAGTGGGAGATGGAACTGACCCAATTTAAATGGGACCAGCCAGGGGGTCTGAAATTGTGCTGAGCACAAGGATCTCCTGGGGAGGGTGTGAAAGTGCAGATGCCCAGCGGCCTCCACCTGCAGTCTGACTTGCATTTTCTCCAGCCTTTTCTTCCTCAGTTTTTTTTCCTCCTCTGCTCCCTACTTCTTTCTATCTTTTACTTTTTTCCTCCCATAAACTCATAAATGCACACATATACTCCCATTCTCTAAATGGTCCCTGTCAAAAGAGACACTTTAGTAGGCACTACCTTGAATCCGTCTTCCTCCAGACTTTCACTGGGGAAGAGATGAAGACTTTTAGAAAATGACCAAAATAAATACAGAACATTAAAGAAGACATTTGTGCATCAGAATGAGTCCATCTGTGGCCAGCAACCCATTTCAGACCTCGCCACTAAAAGACTCTTCTGCTTGCATTAGCATTAATACTAATTAATTATGTGATTTAAGTTGCTGGATTTGGGAGAGTTGTGAATTCCAGAGGATGTCCAATGTCTAAAGAGGATTCCACTCTGGTATCTGTGGGATCATAATCAAATGACTCTCAGTCTCTATCTAGTAAGAGAATGGAAAGTTCTTGGTGCAATGGGAAAGGTTTATAACAGCACAGTTGTAGAGGGGATAAGAAAGAGGGCATTCAGACCATGCCCTAGAAACGAGGAAGAAGGAAGACAGTCGAGGTAGGCACCCCCAAGGTCACAGATAGACATAACCAAGGGGTCCCAGGCTTAAATCCCAAGACAACATTTTCAGGGGACATAAACTAGTATTTGTTGAGTGACAACTATGCAACAAGTACTCCACATATGTTGCCTTATTTAACCAACTCTAGTGATCGTAAGATGTGCACCTCGGCACAAAGAAACATTCTTTTATGTATTACTGTGAAAAAGATGCTTGCTACCATTAAACCATGATGCTGTCTTATCATTTAGGATCTGTGTTTTATATGTTTGAAAGAGGTTTTTAGCCCTACGTAGACATTCCTGTATAAACATAATATATAGGTAAAATCAATTGGTAATTATTCCTATAAGTTTTCACACTCAGGCTAACTCTTCCAAATCACTTTTGGACTCAGTCAGCAATATCCGTGTTTTTCCATGTGACATCATCCTCTGTGCCATTGAGATATCAGGTGATATAGAGCTTCCTGAGAGTGCTGTATTAGTTTCCTATTGCTGCTGTAACAAATTACCACAAACTTAGTGGCTTAGTGAATTTTATTATCTTATGCTTCTTTAGTTCAGAAGTCCCATGTGTGTCTCACTGGGCTAAATCAAGATGTCAGCAGGATTGCTTCCTTTCTGGTGGCTCTAGTGGACAGTCTGTTTTCTTGCCTTTACCAGTTTCTCGAGCTACCTGCTCTCCTTGGCTCACAACCCCTCATCCCCCTTCAAAGCCAGCAACGTTGAATCCCCCTGATCATTCTTCTGCAGTCACGGCTCCCTCTGACCACAGCTGGGAAAGTCTTTCTGATTTTAAGAATGCAAATGATTAGATAGGACCCATCTAGATAATCCAGCATCATCTCCCCATCTCAAGACTCTTCATCTGATCACATCTTCAAAGTCTCTTTTGCCATATAAGGTAACTCATTTACTGGTTCTTGGGATTAGGACGTGGACATCTTTGGGAGACCATTATCCTGCTTATCACAAGCAGTTTCCTATGGTCTCTAGGACACCCCCATCCCCTGACACCTTCTTTCACGTGTTTATGCTGGCGCTTTCTTGACATTATCAGGTGTCAACAGAAAGTCTTTAGACAACCTCCAAGACTCATAGACCCTTCTCAAATGACATTTAAATTATTGGTAACTGAAAGGTTGAGAGAAGTGGCTTCCAATTATGGCACCAGGAATAACAAACAAATGTATGCCATCACTGCATCATGAATGTCTAGATTACAGGGAATGTGAGGCACTGTGGTGGTGGCTGTGTTCTGGCTTTGGAGTTGTTGAAATGTGAACAAATAGAATTGAGAGACAGGGATACAATCCCATCCTAACGAGGAGCCTGCTTAAGTGAGTGAGTTAAGCCTCACTGATAAACAACTCCGGGAGGCACCATTCATGCTGAATCTATGCGAACATGTCCTTGGGGGTGGACAGTAGACACGTGAATAAGGAAACCAAGGCTCAGAGAGCACAAGAAAGGTGCTGGGACACTTCAGTTGTCTGTAGCGAAATCGAAAGTTGATCCTACGTCTCCAGGCTTAGATCCTATGTGCTTTCCACAGGCTGTCCCCACAGTCATGGAAAGAGCAGGGCTGGTGGTGGCAAACATTTGAAACCTCCGTGATTTAACAGTCCACCTCTCTAGATAGAGCCTTGCCTCAGTGGGCCCCAGCTGATATAATATGATATTGATGCAACTTATGTGCTCCTGAAAGTGTGCATGGCTTTTTGTCAATAAACATTTATTTACAATGTATGAGAGAAGGCTGGTATTTAAAGGAAGTCTCCAGCAAATCATTACTTCTCTTCATCCCAAAATGTGCCTAATTGGTCACTTTAAGAAGGCAACACAGTTTAGGAAAAAGAACTTAGGCTTTGGAAGCTGACTGACTGGATTCAAATCCAGGTCATCATTTACACGCTGTCATCTTAGACAAGCCACCAACTTGCTGTGCCTCAGTGTCCTCCCCAGCGACACGGGTACGTGGTGCCCAACTCAAGGTAGAAGAGGATGTGAAACAATTAGGTCCCTTGGACATGGTAGGAGGTCAGTGCTCCTGCCCCCAACTTCCTTTTATAAATGGGGATGTTAGTATGTGCCACCTCTGCCTCCCACTGCTTGAAAAGCAGAATGAGGCAGGATTTGTGACACTTCTCCAAAAATGGAACAGCACCAGTACCATGAGACAGCAGGAATTCCTATTCAGGTACCTGTATACGGAGTGTTCCTGGCACAGGAGTGTCTCCTAAATGCTAAATATTCAGCTCTCCCTCTCCATGCCACCATCCGCATGGAATCTTGCAGGAGCTTCCTAATCGGTCTCCCTGTCTCCACCACCCCCAACTCTCCTCCACCTAGAAGCTAGAGTGGTGTTTCCAAAAAGGAAATGTATATAATCTGTCTCCCACTAAACTGTCATCTCAGATAGAAAAGGCTTTCCGGGTGTTATTTGCCCATGTGAACCTGACTCTAGCATGCCTGGCACAGAGGAGGCCTCAATGTACTCATATGTTTGCAAAAGGAGTGATTACAGACATCATCTGAAGGACCACCTGGCCCAGCTCACCTTCTGTGCACGCCCTGTGCAGGTGGTGTTCCAGAAGCCTTCCCAGCTGGACATTCTGGGATCACATCAAAGTGGTGGCCCCAGTCCCATGGTGAGGAACACAGACTCTGAACTCAGACCCAGGACTCTTAATGCTGCTCCCACCACTCACCAGTCAATTATCAACTTTCTGCCTCAGTTTTTCATCTATAAAATGGGAACAAAAATCATGCCTGCTGATAGGGTTGTTATTAGGATTAAATAGTTCACTGAGAATACTGCCTGGTATGTTTTTCACCAACTCATTTTATTTTGAAATGAAACTCATTTTATCCATAAATATAACAGCATGTGTCTCCATTTGATAAGAAAGAACTCAAACACACACACACACAATACCATTATTACACCTAAAAATACTAACAATATTCCATAACATCATCCAACCAGTGTTCAAATTTCTCTAATTGTCTCACAAATAACTCTGTCATATTGTTCAAATCAGGATCCATATAAGGTCCATATATTGCAGTTAATTAATAGGGGTATGGGGAATCTTGATCTATAGCAGGGGTGGTGAAATTTCACTGAAAAGGGTTAGATAGTAAATATTTGTGGGTCATACAGTCTCTGCTGCAACTACTTAAACAAATAGGTATGGTTGTGTTTCAATAAGATTTTGTTTACAAATATAGGCAGCTGACCAGATTGAGCCCCCAGAAGGTAGTTTGCCAACCTGTGATGTATAGGTTTGGTCAGATTTAGATCTGATTTTTTTGGCAAGAACATGTCTCTCGTAACAAATAGCATTGTGGATTTCCATCTGAAGACATAGAATGTTGGGTAGAGTGTTTCTCTCTCTCTCTCTCTCTCTCTCTCTCTCTCTCTCTCTCTCTCTCTCTTTCTCTCTGTGACATTATACCTAGATGTAATGCCTAGATCCAGTAACTAATTAGGGACTGCGAAATTGCAATATTCTAATTCTATTGTTCCTTCTTCATTTATTAGCTGCAATACTTCTATAAAGAGAAACTTGTCTTCATCAATTATTTGGTTATACTGAGGTATTGTTTGTACAGGAAAGTCAAGATAATAAATGCTTGATTCTTTTCCTTTCTTTGCCAGCTTTTAAAAATAATGAGTTGGATTCCTTAGCATTCTTCAAAGATAATCAATGTACTTTAAAAAAGAACATTATGAGCAAATAGATTTCAACATAATTGAAGTCTTTTGAGCCACTGCAGTTACTGCTTTTAACTATGTTCAAATTGTCCTGGTTTTGTCCCAGCTTATGATAGGACCTCAGCAGTCTTTAATAATATCCTCACTTTCTGGTGTGATGGGATATTTTAGGGCCACTTTACTCAGTTTATGAAAGCAGCCTCCTCCAAGGAGGAAGTGGTATTAAAAACTCCTGTTTGAGTACAGTGGCCTCCATATCCACAGGCTCTGCATCCACAGATTTAACTAACCATGGACCAAAAATATTAGGGGGAAAAACAATGAAAAATAACTATACAACAATAAAAAATAATACAAATAAAAAATACAATATTACAACTATTTACACAGTATTTACATTGTATTAGGTATGATAAGTACTGTAATCTAGAGATGATTTGAAGTCTGTGGGAGAATGTGCATAGGTTATATGCAAATACTATACCATTATACATAAGGGACTTGAGCATCTGAGAATTTTGCTATCCGTGGCGGTCCTGGGGCCAATCCCTAGAGGATACTGAGGGACAACTGTACTAGGGATGCTCATTGTTTCTAGAACTTTTCAATAGACACAGCAAAGAATTTTTTTTTTTAATTATAAAAGACCTCAGGAATGCGTACTGAAATTGCCAAATCAATTCAGGACCACAAGGCTCCTGAACCTCTTCAATCTGTATCTCATTTCTCCCATGCTCAAATTCCTGTTTCACCTGAGGAGCTTTAAAAACTAGTGATTCTGGAACCCCACCCCAAACCAACTAAATGGGAACCTCTAGGGAGAGGCACATGTAAGATCCCCTCTCTGATTCTAAGGGACATGAACTCACAGGAATAGCACGTAGTCACCACTGTGGAATGCTGCAGAGGGGCTGAATAAGAATAAAGATTGAGAAATATCTACATAGCCTGTCAATTTGTGGGTAGAATTTTGTAGGGTTAGGAGTGAGTGAAGGAGGAGAAAATTGAGATAAGGAATGTAAATAACACTTTCAAGAAGTATGACCATAAACAGAAGGAGATATGGGGCAGTAAGATCAAGGGGTAAGATCAAGTAAGGTTTAAAAAAGAAGAGAAGTTGGAACTTCAATATGTTTATAAGTTGCAGAGAAGGATCCCCAAGGCAGGCAGAAAATGGAGTTTCAGAAGAAAGAAGAGATGAATTGATAAGCTTCCACCAGGCTGCAGGTGACTGGCGTCCTCTTGCAAAGTGAGGGAGGTGCTGGGATAGACAAAGAGGAAAGATGCGCCTTCATCTAATCTGCAAAGTTAAGAGCGAGGAGCAGATCTTATCTGGCCTTTCTGTCCCAGTTGTTGACACAGTGCTTGATACATAGGACTCATTTTATGCTGAAAATGACTAAGACACTATGAAGGATAGTACACAACAGCCGTTCTCAAAGTGGAGTTCTGGCCCTTTCAGGGGGTCCTTTAGCTCAAAACTATTTTCAGATAATACAAAATGTTATTTTCCCTTTTCACTCTCATTTTCTCATGCCTGTTGGATAAAATTTTCCAGAGGCTTCAGGACGTGTGAGAGCCTATCAGACTAAAAGCAGAAGCCAACGGGAGGATTCAGCTGTCTTCTATTAAGCCAAACATTAAAAGAGATTTACAAACATGTATAATAATGCCACTCTTCTCACTAATTTTTCTGAAAAATATCGTTTTTATTAAAATGTTATTTGTATTACTTTGTAATAAGTTTGTTATCTTTTTTTAAGCAAATTTTACATATTTGTTAAAATTTCTCAGTTTTAATTCCTAATTTGGTAAATATTGATATGTATGAGTCACATCAACAAAAGTTCTTTGGGGTCCTCAATAATTTTTAGGAGTGTCAAGGGGTCCCAAGACCAGAAAGTTTGAGAAGTGCTGCTGTAAAAGGAACTTGGAGCTAGGAGTAGGAGTCAGCGAACACCAGTGGAACTCACCCACTTCAGCGCTTCCGGTTGAGAGCCACGCTCTCCTCCAAGGAGTGCTTGGTTGGTCCCTTGGGCTGGGAGTGAGACCGTTCCTCACCCTCCACTGTCCAGGGACATGCTCAATGACCATGTTCATTCTTTCCAAGGCATGAGGGCCCACCTAATGGTAGGGCTTTGGTTTTTCTGAGAGAACCATGGAAGTCTGTGGCTGAAAATGGAGGTTCTTCCAGGGGCAGTGAGGAGCAGGGGGAGGAGGCAGGTGGGAAGGAGTGCAGGCCAGTGTGAAGAAGACTTGGGGGTACTGTCAGGGAGCATGGGTCTCATCTTCCCTTCCCTCTCTCCTGCATTACTCAGCAATACTGTGGGAAGGAGATTCTTTCCTGGGGAAGTGTTTCAAGGCTGAGGAAGGCTGACATAAAAAAAAAACCCAACGTTATCCCAGGAGAGGACAGTCACGTATCACTTCACTTCAAACCCCTGGAAAGTAAAATAACTGCTTCCCAAATCCAGCCAGCCCCAGAGTCCCAAGTAGGGATCAAGAGCTCTGAGAGCATTCATAAAACTAGAGACAACCGAGGAGACAGTCACCAAATGCCGTCACTTTGGCTTGCATTACTTTGATAGGACGCCTCCATCACCCATTAATACTGCATGCACTCCTTCGTCCCTGGTCCCTGCATCCTCATGCATCTGTTTACCCACAAACCCGAACTATCTCTTTTAAAATGAAAGGCTCAGGAATACTCACACTAGGTGGAGTCAGGAGTTTCAAGTACAAACCTTAATTAGAGTTGATTTTTTAAAAAATGTCCCTTATGGTTTTAATTATTAGAGAGAGCAAATGTCTCTCATAATTAACTTATACATCACATAGCCCCTCTATTAATGCCCTTAATAAATTCCATGTGCTCTTTGCCAGGGTTATATTCTTCTGAGAGCTGTCTGAATGTCTTTTGAACCCCTCAAGACTGGACGCCGAGGAATATAAATAATCATTTCTTTTAAAACTACACTTCCTCTACAACCTTAAATTTGAATTGTGAATATATGAATGTAATAGCTCTGGAATAATTATGCAGATTTAAGGGGAATATCAATTTGTGTTATATCAAGGGACCCAACTTTCTTTGTGTGGCTGGGGATTTGTTAAAGCTGGGGATATAGTTTGGGGAAAATGTGATTTACAGTTAAAGTCATCTAAAAATCAATACAGCTGAAGATATCTGACATAAGAGTCCCTTGCAGAGCCAGATGTAATTCTAGAACTGCAAAGACAGGAATAAAAGTCAAGTCTTGAGTAGAAGTAGCTGGAAGTTGCAGTGAGAAGGGAAGCTTGGCTTCTATGTCCCCACTGTTTGAGATGGGCTTGCTTGTTTTTCAAAACAGCCAACATAATTCAGCGGGAGGAGGTGAAAAGATTTTTCTCCTCCTTGTTGCAGTAGAAATCGATGGACTTAAGCTAGTGTAATTGTCCCCCCTGCGTTTCGTACATGAAATAAAATAACCCTAATGGCTTGCATCACTGAACGCATTTCTGCGGTCCTGTGTCTATGGCTAAACAAGAATTAATTAGATAGTCCGCAGAGAGCAGACGGGGGCGGGGCAGGATGGCAACGGGGTGGACTCGGCGCCCTGATTTCGGTTCCTGATACCAACTTACTAGGTGCACCGACGGGACCCCCGGGGAGGTGAGCGCGCAGCTCTTCGCACCGTCTTGTCTGTATTACGGACAAGCGTGGGGCCAAGCCCAGGCTCCAGCCAGCTGCGGGCATCGCCTCCCCAGCGGGTGACGGAGGGCACGAAATGGGAGAACCGAGGCTCGGGCCCCCCATGTCCCCCTGGATTTCTAGGGAAAATTCTCCAAAGCTCTCGCTTCCTAGCCTGCCTCCCCCAACCCTTAACCCTCCCAGCCTCCCCACCCAGGCCTCTTCAAAATCATTCGGGGACCGCCGTGGGGACGAAGGAGGATGGGCAGGAATGGGCTGGGGTCAGCTCACGGGAAATGCCTCGACGAGCGCCAGACCCGCGTGGGCTGCAGGGAGGCCAGAGATGTCCTGGCGCGGGGAGGCGCAGGCTCGTCCACTCGCTGCGGGGCTCGCGGCTCTTCGGGGATCCAATACTCTCCTCTCGGGCCCCCGAGTCACCTCCGCCAGCCTCCGCCGCTGCGGGGCGAGGGGACACCCGCGGGTCCCCTAGCGCGCGGGGCCAGGGGGCTACTTCGGGCCCTCGCTGCCCCTTTAAGGGTTCCCGAAACTTTCCCCCCTGATAGCAGAGGAGCCTCGTCACATCCGTTGGCCGCGGCCACCGGGGCGCGTTCCGAGGAAATTCGGGACTCGAGTTTCCCGGGGTAGAGGCGCGGCCCGAGGCAAGAGCGGCTGGGCAGGGCCGGCACAGGTGGACCCCGGCCGCCCCCGCGCCTCGCATTGACCTTGGCCGCGGGGGAGGGGCCGGGCCCCTGCGGGGCAGCCACCGCCCGCCAGAGGGGGCAGCGGCGAAGAACTTGCTCAACTTGGCGGCGCGGGCTGGGGCGGCTCCGGCGCCTTCGCCTCTGCCTCCGCCTCCTGGGGCCTCCGCCTCCTGCGAGCCTCGTCCGCCCATCCTCCCCCGCCGCCGCCGGCCGGGTGCGCGCCGCCCTGCCCCGCAGCCCCGCAGCCCCGCGCGCCCGCCGAGTGGCTCAGCCGCCGCCGCAGGACGGGCCGGGCTGGGCGCCCCCGGGGTCCCCGCCGCGGGCATGGGCGCGCTGGCCCGGGCGCTGCTGCTGCCGCTGCTGGCCCAATGGCTCCTGAGCGCGGCCCCGGCGCTGGCTCCGGCGCCCTTCACGTTGCCCCTCAGGGTGGCCTCGGCCACCAGCCGCGGGACTTCGCCCACCCCCGGGCCCGGGGCCCCCGCCGCGCCCGGCGCCGACGGCCTAGCGCTCGCCCTGGAACCCGCCGGGGGCACCGCCAACTTCTTGGCCATGGTGGACAACCTGCAGGGGGACTCTGGCCGCGGCTACTACCTGGAGATGCTGATCGGGACCCCACCTCAGAAGGTAGGTCGGTAGGAGCTCGCTCTCTGGTCCTCCCGGACCTGGCGACCCTCCCTTGCCCCCGGCTTCAGCCACGGGCTGGTGGGGCCTCCCAGAGATGTCTCCGTGCGGTTTAGTGTCGCCCCCAAAGCAGTAGCTGTCCCCGGAGAGAAGATCGGGGAACGCCGAGGGGCTCGGGTGGGCTGGGGAGTCGGGGCGCGCGTGCCTGGAAAGCGGAGGGAAGGCGGTCCCCGCCCGGGGCGCAGCTGAGGGGTGTGCCCAAGTGTTTCAGAACTTGTGAGCTCCCCTTCCGTGTGGCCGGCAGCGAGAGGAGACCTGCAACTTGCCGCTAACGTGATTTCCTTCTTGCGAGCTACACTTCCTTCGCGCAAGACGGTGCAGTGGGCCTTGGGCGAAATGCTGTGATTACGGGGGGAAATCACCTTGTGTTAACCGCACCCCCTCCCATGCTGTCTCATTGCTAAAGAGGCTCCTGGACAGCATCCAACGGCGCAGTACCCTTTTAAAAGGATTTATGCATGAGCTCAGCTAAAAGCAACCCCGTTCCAAGTGGCTCGCTTGCTGCTGGAGGAGGGACCAGGGTTTCCTCTGCTCCCGCTTTCCTCTCTCTGAGGTGGTTCGTCAGCTTCCTCTTCGGTCGCCAGCCCCTCTGCACGAGCGATGCATCCACTCGCCTGTGTGGACAGTGTACAGTCAAGCTGCGGGGGAAAAAACTGGACTGAGCCCAGCTTCCGGGGACCAAGTGGTCTCCCCATGACAAAACAAAACTAAAATCAAACAGCCTTCTTTTTCTCTTACTCTGAGGTTCATTTATGAACACTTTTTGTAGCAAGAAACAAATGTTCCCAGTCTCGGTAATCTTGAAAGAAAGAAGAAGAAAAAAAAAAAAAAATCCCAGGAGTTGATCTGGTCCCCCTCCTTTCCAACTGCTTAATCTAAGTGTGATCTGGGGTCACATTTTCTCATCAATTGACTACACCGTATGAAGATACTTTATTTTTAACATTGTCACTTGGGTTTTAATTCAGCTGTGACTCCCCCATAAATAGAACATACTCATGATTTTTGTATAATTCTAATTAAATTATTCAAGACTTTAAGAGAAAAGACGTGCCATGCTAACTCTTTTAAAAAAGGAAACTGCCGAAAAACTTCTATAGTTATTTAATTACTTTAAAAAAAAAAAAAAACTTCCAAAGCACATTCTGCTCAAAACTTTGATTCTGCTTGCTTTTCATCTTGGTGGTGAGAATCCACGTGAGTGATCTTGGCTGTCCACAAGGGTAGATGGTCGCTGGAGGGCAGGCGGAAGGAATGAAATCATGGTCAGCTGAGGGAGCTTAGCTGGACCATAAGATGTTGGTCCTGGTCAAGCCACCACGTGAAAACATGTGCCTTGTGTAAGAACGTCGTAAATTTTGTTTTTCACAAGATTTCAGAAGACATTGTGGAAGAAACTCTTTTGGTGGCCTATGGATAATCTTTTGGAACAGGCCGCTAAATGACTTCCCATTTGGAATGTGTGCCTTGATTTAAAAAAAAAAGAAAGAAAAAAAAAGCTCATGTGTTTTTTGAGTGGAAGGAAATTTTCTCTACTAAAAGTAGATTTTGGCAGTTTGAGTGGCTGTAATAAAAGGATCCCGATGCCCTTATTCCAGAGGAAAGGGGGAGGGGGAAAAGGCCACAGGAAAGACTAAAAAAATACTTCTCTTGGACTCTCAAAAAATAAATAAAGCTTTCATAAATAATATTTTGCCTTTGTTAATTAATTCAATGACCTTTACTTTAAAATGATGAAGTTTAATTAATTTAATTAACAGGAATGTATTGAGTACTTATGCTTATATCTTTACCATAGTCAAGGAAATAATTCATTCAAAGTTATTTCTCAGTTAAAGATTAGCATGTTTCCAGAGAGGGCTGTTTTTTTGCAAAAAACAGATTTAACTTTTACATTTGATGGGTAAGATGCTTTATAACAAAATCCACGTGTGCATACAGCCTTTCCAAATGCCCACCGTAAACTCAGGTGCTGGTGACTAGCTCATTAGGATTCACTTCTTGCCTGCCTTTCCCTGAAATGTCTCTGTCCACCAGCAGGGTGTCTGCAGCAGGCCACAGAGGGCAGTGATGGGGTGACTTATGGACCCGGAATGAGTTTTCCTGCTCTGTCAATGGTCAGGAGTCAGGCATTTATTCTCTGCTGATTCTCTGAAGCTTAAAATAAAAATTGCTTAGGTGGAGAGAAAAAATGGAATTGTAAATTGAAGCAATAAATAACCAAGAATTTTTCAAGAATTAAGTAATAGTCATAGATAGTGATTGAGGGGTGTGTGCATGACAAGCACTGTGTTGTGTGCTTTAGGTGTGCTTTTCCTGAGGATCCTCCCAACCACCCCCACGCGCCACCCCCATTGCCCCTTCTTATACGCATTTGGGGGGTGGGAAAACCGAAGACTGGAGAAGCTGCATGACTCACCAGGGCAACAGGGCAGGAAAGAGGGGGAGCCAGAAATGGAATCCAGGGAGCTGCGTTCCTGAACCAGGTTCTGAACCACTGGGCAGATAATCTCTCCTTTCCCCTCACCTTCTGATTTCTTTTCTTTGGTTTTGGCTTCAAACTATCCTTTCCAGCCAGAGATCCCCTGAACCTTACATCCCAGATGCTAGGGGCTTTATATATGACTGCAACTGGGCTCCTCCCCATCCCTTGCCGCTCCCGCATCTCCTCCTCCTTTTAGGGCAGTGCTTCGTGAACAAGATGGATATTTGGATCCAGGTATGCATGGGAGAGAAACTGAGAGGAGGTTTGACAGGAACCAGAGCAGATCCTCCCTCGTCTATGGCCTATGGGAGAGCCAACTGTTGGAGGTGTGCTTGTCCCCTGAATGCTTTAATCAGAAATCGGGGGTCCATTGTTCTGCCCCATCTCTGCAAGGAGTTCCCGGCATCTGCCCAGAAGCCAATGTGAGCACCGCAGGACCCTGCACTGGCAGGCAGGACCACGTTGGCATGGAGATGAGCACCGGGTTTGTGCAGGATCCCATTATATGACTTCTTTCTAACAGTAGAGAACCAGCATCTGCTTGAACTGTGCAATTTGGTCTTATTAATAATAATAACGATGTTCTAAAGTGATTATAATTACAGTAATTTCCATTATTTAAAAAAAAAAAGACTTTCATGCTAACATCATAAATCCAACCGAAGATAGGAAAAGGTCTGCAGCTGTATACCTTGTAGTGGCTTCAGAAGTGCTTTTGGGGTTTCTTTTGAAAGATTTTCTGTCATCTCCACTAATATGGATAAAACAGACAGCAAAACTATTTTCATATTTAAACACCTGAATGTAGAGAGCTAACAAATTATCTTGGCGAATCACATTTTAATCATGATACTTTTGTTTGATTATCAGCCTCTTAGTACACAATTATTTGGAAGACTGTGGATTGAGAATATGTACCAAGCATATACAATTTAAGCGTTTGTATTTTTTCAAAATAAGCCATCCAGGGCCCCCAAATTACATTAAGTGGACTGTAGGTGAGACTGGAAAAAGGAAGGTAATGGCCAACAAGAAGAAATTTGGTGGAACTCCTAAGGACAATGAAAAAAGAAAAGATTACTGAGGTTGAGGGAGCGAGGAAGTCCAAGCGAGCTTGCCACTGGCTTCTTGGAGGGAAAGGCGGCAGCTCCTGGGTTGTAGAGAAGGAATTCATCAAAGGCTCCACTGCTGTGAAGGGCTGTGGAGGGCAGGCAAAGGAATCCACTCAAAACAACATGGGGGGACAAAAGTCTAAGAATACTTAATCGTAGTGTTAGCAGTGAACCTTTTTATCTTGCCTATTGGGTGTTGGGCACTGTGCTAAGCATTTTTCACAACTCACCTCATTTAATACTCATGACATCCTGTGAAGTGTGCTCAATTATTTGACTGAATTTTTAGATGGGGAAACTGAGGCTCAGAGAGGCTGAGTAATTTGTCCAAGGCCACCCTAGTGAGGGCAGAGCAGAGACATCAGTCCAGGTCTGCCCAGTTCCAAAGTCTGCCTGCTTCCCCACTGCTCCTTATGTGCTGTGATGGTAGCCACGGTAACTCTTCTGAAAGAATCACCTTCATTTTTCTGTGAATGGCTTGGTGTAGTGGGAAGCATCTGGACTGATTATGTGTCCTGGTGCTGTAGTGTTACGCATGTGACCGTGGGCAAGTGACGAACCTGCCTGTGCATTCCTTTCCTCTCCAGATGATGATCTTTTAAGTTCTGTATGAGTTTCCCAAGTCTGCCCTCACAAAGTAGCACAAACTGGGTGGTTTCAAACAGTAGAAATGTATTCTCTGACAGTTCTGGAGGCCAGATGTCCAAAATCAAGGTGTTGGCAGGAACCTGCTCCTTCCGAAGGCTCTAGGGGAGGTCCTTTCTTGCCTCTTAGGATCTGGTGGTGGCCAACACTCCCTGGCCCATAGCAGCATCACTCCAGTCTCCGCCTCCATCTCCACATGACATTCTTCCCTCTGTGAGTGTCTCTGTGTTCAAATTCTTCTCTTCTTATAAGGACACCAGTCGTTGGATTAGAGACCACCCTAATCCAGCCTGACTTCCTAACTTCATTGCATCTGCAAAGACTCACTAAGGCCACATTCACAGGTACCAGGGGTTAGGACTTGAGCATGTATTTTTTTCAGAGATGCGATATAACCCACAACAAGTTCATTCTAAGTTTATCATCCTATGGATATTTTTTTCTTTTATTCTACAGTATCTTTTAATTATCAATAATTTCAATTTGGAACCTAGATGTAGTTCTCATAGAAGACCATAAGCACGTGACGGCTTTGGTGGTGTGTTACTATGGAGGCTGCAGAAAGAGCAGGCACTGGGGGATTTGGCAGAGGGGAGGGGAGGCTTTCTGCTCTTTTCTGTATGGCTGTATTGGTCCACACTAGACAGTAATTGCTTAAAAATGTTTAAATGTCTTTTGTGGTGTTGCTCTCATTCCAGAATTGCTGGAATCAGTGTGTAGAATTGGAGAAATCCATCCACCTTGTGCAAGCTCAGATCAACCATGTTTAAATACTAATGAGTATCAAATACTCCCACTGGGAACAACACAGATTAGGAAGCTTGTGTATTTCATGTTTTAAAGACTTTGCAGGGCATCCCTCACCCCCTTATTAATCGGGATATATTTAATGAGAAAGAGACACTCCCTCCCTCAGTTCGTCTTCCCGCCATGCCGTGCCCATCCCTCTCTCGACTTCTGTCTGTTTTCCTTTGCTGTAGGCAGGTTGGCTTAGCCTCTTCTTGGCTGCACATCCTTCCTGTTCCTCCTGCAATGGTTGCCGACCCCTTCTAACAAAAAACCAGAAGGGAAAGAATAAGGTTAGCTATTCCAGTTCGTGATTTCTCCTGTGTGGTAGTGGCTCATGGCTGTGTTGGACCCGGGAGGAGAAATGTACATGTGGTGTTTTTCCCCTTCCCCACTGTATCTGACAGCGTGCCTTAGGATTCACATCTAGGCCACTGAATAGAGCAGGTCAAGCCTTTGACCCCAGGATTTAGGATCCACTTAGGCTGGGGTGGGGGTGGGGGGCTGGTGACTGCTGCCTCCTGCGTCACCCCCATGCAGTGTGCAGCAGGAACTGGGTAGTGGTCCTGGATGCCAGTGAGCCAGGCACTTCTACCTTTGACCAAAGAGTCTCCATTTATGGCTAACGATGGGCCTTCTGCTTCTTTTGGCTCCCTTACTGTCCTTTCAGGTCACTCTGCTCTGCCAACCCAGCCTTGGCTAGACATTGGGGCTCATTGTACCTTAGTGACAACAGATACTACCTGGAAAACAGAACACACCTGTGAGACAGGTGGGTGGCCCATCTTGGCTTCTGTAACTTCTCTGGGCGTGAATATGTATTTATGGGTGGAATTTGAGTAAGGGTGTGTGTCACATATTCAGGTCTAGTTCTCCCTGCAGAGTGAGACTCTGTGCATGAGGCATGACTGCACTGGCCGTTCCTTGGCTCCCCTTCATTCTGTCCTGGCCCAGATGTACCCTTTGCCTATTGCTACTCAATAAAAAATGGTTACTTTTTGCTCTTAGAATTCTCAAAAGAGGAAAAAATACTCATGGAGGGCTGACATAACCCCATTAAGGAAACAAAACTAGTAGGTTTGTGTTTGAGTTAATGCTTGCTATCCAACACAGGTCTTGGGTTGGATGTTTTCAGATTTTTATTATACAGCACATCATATACCTGTACCTGGAAAAACACAATCTCAGCGCTGCCCTTTTAGGAAGACGAAGAGGACTGTCTGGAGAGAGGGTGGGTGATGCCTGGGGCCAGCTTCATCATTCCAGGGAGCCATCAAGGGCAGTGGGAAGGCGCTCTCCTTCCATTTCACACTAGACTGAGAGTGGCAGGGGTGGATTTATTCCCGGCCTGCTAAGCACAGCCTCGTGCTGCAACTGCAGATCACAGCCCCTTCCAAAACCAGCGACCAAGAAGTAGCCTTGTTCGCGGCAGACAGGAGACTGGTTCAGTATGTCAGCAGTGCAGACCCCTGCCAAGAAGCCAAGGAAAGCACCTCAAAGCTCCCCCTCTGAAGGTCATGCATGGTGGGGTGAAAGGTGAAAAGTAGTAAATCAAAAAGGTTTCCAGGTATCGGTGACATCAGAGAAAACGTGGTCTGACTCATTTTCGAGGTGAGGACCTGTTGCTGGGAAGCTGCTTCTTAGGGAAGATGGGCGTGGATTCCAGAAGCCTTGGAGGAGCATCCAAACCCTTTCCACTACATCATGCTGTCTCCTGAGGACTTTCATAGGCTTGTTTCCAATTGGAAAAGCCACTAGGAAGCAGGCAGAATGTGGTTTGCACAGTGATTGGGGCATTCAGTGCTTGGGGTGCTGATCCCAGATGTGCTACTTGCCAAAAGCTGGGTATTGGAGAGCAAGTCATTTAAGCTTAGTTTCCTCCTCTCTATATTAGGGAATTTGACCAGGAGACCTGAGATCCCTCCTAGCAACTCTAGCACTCAATGATTTTAATCTGCTTTACTCAAGAGAACTTCAGATAGCTCTGATTGTTCATCCTCAGACCAGGGCTGCTTCAGCTTTATCCAGGTGTGTCACCTGGGGCTCTGTTAACAAGCTGAATCTGATTCAGTGCTGGGCTGAGGAGAGGGCAGCGGCTGCTGGCTCTCAGGCCACATTTGGAGTCACTGCTTCTGCAAACCAGATGGCTGTGGGAAGACTAAGAATTCTTGCAGAGCTGGTTAAAAATACAGATTCCCGGGACCTAGTCCTGAGAATCTGCATTTCATCATACCCCGCAATTCCCGTTGAAGTAGCCAGCTCGACCCCAGTCCTTGGGCGCTATTTGGAGGCCACCAGAGAGGGCGGATCCTCCTCTGCTCAGTGGTTTGCTATGCAGAGTGGGTATATTGTTTTATCTTCAAAAATACTGTCGTTTGGTTAAGTGTTTCTTTCTCCTTGCCCATTTAGATAATCTCTACCTCAGGCAGATTGTGCTCCAGAAGCTTCCTTGTATTGGGCAGCTGGGAAACGTGGAGTGTGTCTTTTGCAGCGATCAAGTTCTAGAGCAGTGGTACTCAAAGTCTCGGTGCTGAAGGCGTACTTTTGAAATTTCTGTCATGGAGCAATACTTTGTAAATCAAGAAAAATGAAAAAGACATATAAGATACAGGTGCTGTTCTTTTAATTATCAGTTTTTCAGCAGACATCCCATCTCTGCACTGAACTCAAGTTTCCCGAGGTTTCTGCTCACGTTCTGTGGTTACCTCATGGCCATGTGTTATGGCAGGCGCAGGTGGGTAGACCCTAGTAGTGCACTTGCTCCACAGAGCCTGCAGCCTGTGCAAACGAGGAGTTGTCACTAATGGTTCCAGTAACAACTTTGCTTTGCGGCCTTCTCCTTTTAATGAGACAGTGGTTATTTTTACTAAGGCAAAAAGGAAATGTAATGTTATTGGGATTTATTTTTGTCTCTGGAGTAATCCTGCCTGGGGAGTATTGAGGCCTGTATATCCCAGAATGTACAGCTCTCTTTTCAGTTAGGTGTTCTCGGGCTGGAGAACATCTGACTGTGTCACCAGTGCCTTATAACTCACAAGTGAGAAGGCCACTTAGGTGGGACACCACCAGGAAGTTGAAAATCAACAGAGAGTGGCTGAGAGGGGAGAGGATCTAACCTGCCAAAATAGACATTCTAAAACTCTGTGTCCTTCAATAAGGCAGGCCTTCCCTCAGCGCTGACTTACACCTAATTTCAATAGGCTCTTTGCCTCAATTCCCCATGCCATAGCCTCCTGAAGATTAGAAATGGAAGTGAAACAGTTGGTGGCAGTTACATGAACGAGCCTTTTGGACGGGCAAGCAAGGTGTTTGCCCTCTCAATGTCTCTACTGCCTTCCCAAGAAAGGGTAAAGATAAAACAACACGCACTCATGGTTCAGGTGAGAATCACTGAGAGAAAGCACGTTAGAACCTGAGCCCAGCAGCAAGCACCTGGTAAGTATTCTGTACATTTTAGCTCAGAAAAAGAGGCAAATTCTAGCTGCTAGTAAACAGAGGGGGAAGGCAAGTGAAACAAAACAGAAACAGAAACTAGATGCCTTACAGACCCAGCTGTGTGTCTCGAAGGATTTGAAGCCTCTTCTCTCCTCCTAAAGCCCGCGCTTCTGGGCCCACCATGCTGCTTCCCAGCCCTTTAAGAGGGTGGTGGGAACTCCACAGCTCTGCCCCAGGGGTGGCAAATAGTTCTAACTCAGTGGTTCCCAAGCTGGGGTGATTGTGTGTTCCCCTGGGGACATTTAGCATTATCTGGAGATATTTGGGGTCGTCACAGTTGGGTGGTGCTACCACCATCTAATAGGTGGAAACCAGGGATGCCACTCAACATCCTGCAATACACAGAATGGCCCCACAACAAAGGATGATCTGCCCCAAATGGCAACAGTACCAAAGGTGGAAACTCGACATGTCAGGTTGGGAGGCCTGGGAGCAGCTGCACAGAGCAGTGAGGGGTTGTCCAGGAGAAGAGTGTGCTGTGGGCACATGTGGGAGTGGCAGGACGCTGACACCCGTCATCCTCCTGATCTTTATGGCCCTCTCTTGTTCCTGGTGTTATGTGGTTCTTCCTACCAGATGCAGTAAGGCATTAGAATTAAAACACTTATAGCTGGAATGATTGGGGATTAAAGAGGAGAAAGAATTTTGAACTAGACTCAAAGGGTGAGCATGCTTTCATTCCTTTATTCAGCATATTTATTAAGCACCTACTGTATGCCAGGCCCTGTTTTAAGTTCTGGGATGTAACAGTCAACTAGACAAAGGTGGTCCTTGCTTTTACAGATCCTCTGTTCTTGTTAGGAAGACGGATTATAAAGGAAGTAAAGAGAATTTTAGATAAGTACTGTGAGACAGTACAACCTGGTCATGGGTAAAAGCAGATTGCTTTAGAAAGGGCGGTTAGGAAGACCTGTCTGGGGAGTGCAATTTGAGCTGAGACCAGCATGATGGGAAGGACCCAGCCCTGAGAAGTTCCAGGATGAAGCCAGAGAGGGAAGACCACATCTAGAAGGGCATGCGGCGTGAGTGCACGTGTGCAAGGGGAGTTGGCTGATACACCTGTCTCAGGAGCAAGGCCTCTTCCATCTGTCCTAAAAGTGTGCTTTGGGGTTAGGTTCTATTAGAACAAGTCCTTACAAAGAGTGTGAAAATACTATATCACAAGCATACAGGCAATGCGTGTGTAGGGAGTGAGGCGTTGGGGTGGAGGGTAGTTAAGTATGGTTGGCCAGGAGAGCTTCTGAATTAAAAAGGAAAATTAAACTCAGAGTGCCCAGGGGGTGTGGGGTGGAGGAGATTGCTTAGACTGTTGTGTGTGGTTTTCAACACTGTCCTCACTTGGGTTCCCCCAGAAGTGGACCTGAAACAAGGATTTAAGAGTGGGTGGTTTATTGGGAAGTGGTTCCAGGAGTCATGGGTAAGAGAGTGTGTGTGAGGGAGAAGGTTGCAGGTTTGGGCCACGGGCTGAATCTCCCCAGGGACCCCTGAGAGATAATGTCACATAGACCCAGCTGTCCCAGCTAAGGGTCAAGACAGCCACGCATTTATCACTATCTCCTGCCAGTCATGGGCCGAGGGTGGCTTCCAGGGGGTTAACTCTTCAGTATTTGGGGTGCCACAGCTGATCAGAGAAACTGGTCTGCAGAGGCACAGGTGCTTGCATCTGGGGCTTCATGGTCAGGTGCACAGGAATGGTGGGGCCAGCACCGTCTGCTCTAGCCACCACATCCCTCGTGCCTACAGCCGTGGCTGGCATGGCTTAGACTAAAATCTGAGGATGAAAGAACGAATATGCTCTACCACTGGAAATATTTGAGAGCATCATTTTGGCCCAGGAATCTCAAAGTGGAGTTTTAAAACTCTCCTTTAAAATCCTCGCCTGCTCACATGGTCTTGAGTGTAATGCAGAAAAGCCACCGTGAGTCATCTGGAATGTGCCTCTCACTGCTGGGCTGTGCTTTGAGCTTTTGTGGAGGATGAAGATGGGATGTGTGGGGACTGAGCAAGAGAAATGGTTGGGGGCAAAAGGACATTATGTTTGAGGTTAAAAACTACCACAAAACCCCTTTGAAATCTAGTGTTCTGAGCATAAAGCCTTTAAAATGGCTAGTGCCTTGCGTTGCTGAATAGCAGCACAGCAGAGGTTACAAAAGGACACTTACACATCACCCATAACTAAGTTTACCAAAGTGTAGCTCCCATAGCTTTGTATGTGTAAGAATATGTTATGTAATAGTCAGGTTATATTCCACGTAACATCGATTCTTAAGTATACACAAATTTTAAAATATATCTCATACTTCTATTTTGTATCATCCTCTGATTAGTAAATATATGTACATTTTGGCTCAACCCTGTAGTATGCAGAGGCGACGTCTGTTGTTCCACTTCTTGCTCCCTCCATCCAAATAGGAGAGACTCCAGTGCTGATTGGGCTGGTCTGTTTGCAAGCACATGCTGGGCTGCATTTGTAGAGGGTGGAGTCACCAAGTCACCATGCGCCCACCATGATCCTCATCTTCCCCTCCATGTCTGAGCTGGTGCTTCACTTGGGGCCTGCTCACCTCTGTCTCTATAGACACACACCTCTTTATCCTGGGTTTGTGAACTATGAGGATGGCTGGAGAACTGAAAAATCCCAGTATTTGTGCTCAGACCTAGGAAGAGGCAGGGGCCTGCTAACCCTCAAATTTAAGTCTCAGGCTCCAACCCAACTTCCACAGGGCTCCTCAGGGGGCTGTTGGGTCTTCACACAGCCAGTGGTCCATGGCACACTTACCCATTTCCTGCTGTTCCTTAGGTCCATAGCAACTCAGATCCTTACGCAGTGGAGGAGTGATCGGAGACACTGGAGCCCAGCAGTTCTGGCTCCTCGGACCAAACAGGATCTCCATGTCTTCCTCAGGGTTTGGAAGCTACTTTTACATTAAATTCTCCACTTACATTTTTGATTGGCTTGATGTAGTTGTGATTCCTGATTCTTTGTACATGAGTTATTTTCTTTTTTCTCTGGAAACTTTTAAGATATTCTTAGACCTGATATTCTGAAATCTCCTGATGATGTTTCTTAGTAGGGGTCTTTATCTTATTACTGTGCTGGGCAGTTGGTGAGTCTTTTCAGTGTATAAACTCTTGCTGTTAAGTTGTGAGAAGCTTTCTAGAAATTGCCTGCTTTCTGTGGGCATCCTGTTATCCAGACGTTGGGCCTTCTAGTTTGGACTCTCCTATTTCCCATTTCTGTCTTTTGTTTGCTCTGCTCTCTTTATTCATTTCTGCCACCATAATTTAAATTTTCAAGACCACTTTCTTTTTCTCTGAAGGGTTTTTTTTTTTTTTTTTTTTTTTTTTTGCCTTATTCTTATTTTACACTTGCATATCTTCTCCTATTTCTCTGAGGGAATTAATTATGATTTTATTTGAAGTTTTCTTTCTGCTTTCTGCCTCCTTTCTGTCTGCTCTGAGTTTCTTTTCTCAGTGTGTTTGTCACAGTCTCTGTGTCTTGTGCTAGAGACCTCCCTCAATATCTTGTGATTATTGGACGTATGTTCATATTTAAAAGAGAAGCATTAAAAGGCTGATTGGAAATTCAGGGCTGTGTATAGATTGGATATAGAGTTTTTTGGGGTTTTTTTTTTTTTTGTGACCGGTAAGGTGATCATAACCCTTGGCTTGGTGTCATCCGCACTGCGCTCAGCAAGTGAGCGCACCAGCCATCCGTATATAGGATCCGAACCCGCGGCCTCGGTGCTCCCAGCGCTGCTGCGCTCCCAGTGCCACACTCTCCCGAGTGAGCCACGGGGTCAGCCTTAGAGTATATTTTCGTTATTTATATCCATGCCTAGTTTTTGAAACACAGTAATTATTCTGTGTTACCTGCCCTTGCCAGTTAGGTGACTGAACTGAAACTACTCTCCCACTCTCTTCTCTGGCTTGACGCTTCTCACTGT
Organism: Cynocephalus volans; assembly: GCF_027409185.1. Taxonomy (NCBI): domain Eukaryota; kingdom Metazoa; phylum Chordata; class Mammalia; order Dermoptera; family Cynocephalidae; genus Cynocephalus; species Cynocephalus volans. The sequence continues at coordinate 187,755,365 of NC_084460.1, forward strand.
AGCTTCCCTTGTGAGTGAGTACACAGCTTTGGACAATGGGCCCTAAATGCAGGTTTCCTGGGGGGTTACAGGGTAAGCTTATGCTTTTCTGATAAAAGTGGCAGGTGTGGCCAGGACAATATTTCCTTCTCCTTTCTGCCTTTAAAGAACATACAAGACCTCCAACAGGGAGAGCCAACTTCTGATCTTGAGAGAGAGTCCAGGGGGCAGCAGTGATATTGACATTGATTTCTTTGAGATTTTGATCTAATACCAACTATCTCTAGAATCTTCTTCATATGGAAAAAAAATCCCTACTTGTTCAAGCCACTCTTAAAATTAAAGCTATAATTTTCTATTTACTTGCAGCCAAAAACATTCCAAATAATGCACCCTCATAACTTTTTGGTCATCATGAAAGGAACCTCACATGAGAGGAATGCCAGAGGGAGTTAGTATGGGGTAGACCAGAGGTATGCAGACTAAGGCCCATAGGCCCAATCTGGCCAGCTGCCTGTTTTTGTAAATAAAGTTTTATTGGAACACAGCCATGCTGATTTGTTTATGCATTGTCTGGGACTGCTTTCACAATGCAGTGACAGAGTTGAGCAGTTGAGACAGATGCCATATCACCAAAGCCTAAGATATTTACTATCTGGCCCTACACAGAGAAATTTTGCTGACCTTTGCGTTAGTCTGTCAGACACTGGAGACTAAGGAGCGAATAGTAAAGTGGTCAGCTGACCAGAGGAGGTTTTGCCCACATCAGGAAGCTGCAGGTGGGAGGTATCCCATGGTGGATGTTGGGGAGGGGGAGAGAGTGGCTCAGAAGAGCCCACTGAGTTCCCCACAGGAGGAAGGGTTAGCATGTGGACACCAGCCATGCCAGAGTGCACCAGCTGTGCAAGTCAAATACTTTCCTGCCCCTTCTGCCTCCATCCTCCCTGTTTCAGTTCTGGAGAAATCAGAAGCCGGGTTGTGAGCAAGGCAGGGAAATGGTGATAAATCCAGCCACACCTCCCCTTCTCCACTGTAGATCTCAGAGCCTAAATCAGGTCCATTGCACTGGATGCCAGATAGAAGGTTTGATATTAGATAGGACAGGATGTATAATACCTAAAAATAAATGTATTAACACAAAACCATTGGAAAAATACAGGCTTTGCCCAAGATTTCATTCAAGGGTGGAGAAGAACAATTAGCACAGTACATTTGAAGGCATTAGTAGGACAAGAGAAAGTTCTATTAAAATGTTAATCCCATCACGCAAACCCTATGGAAGGGGGGTTTGGAAATGACTAGAAATATTACAGATGCATTTTTCCTTTGACTGAGAAATCCACTTTTAGGAGTTTACACAAAAGTTACACTGGGAAAAACTATGAAAAGCAATTCACAAGGCTGTTCATTGTGGTGCTTACTTGCATTAGCAAATGATTGGAAACAACCCACCTGTTCATCGAAAGGGGACTGACTGAGTAAACTATGGGGCATCGCCACCACGGAACATGATGTAGATGAATGAGAGTATCTTTAAGTATTGCAAGTGAGGGGGCTGACCCCGTGGCTCACTCGGGGGAGTGTGGCACTGGGAGCACTGTGGCGCTTCCGCCGCAGGTTCGGATCCTATATAGGGATGGCCAGTGCACTCACTGGCTGAGTGCGGTGCGGGCGACACCAAGCCAAGGGTTGCAATCCCCTTACTGGTCACAAAAAAGACAAAAAAAAAAAAAAAGTATTGCAAATGAGGAAGGCAAGATGTAGAAAAGAGGGTAGATGGTGCACCACTATTCATCTAAGAAAGCAGCTTACAGCACATGTAGGTGCCTCTCTCAAGAAATTGCCCAGGACATAGGTCTCCAAGGTTTGTTTGTACCTAAGAACAAAGGATGAAGTTTTACTAAGTTGTGATGGTCACAGGTTGTCATGCTGGGTCCACCTGCCAGGGGGCCTGGTCACTGGTGGCTGTGGCCCATTGGGGACGTATAGGGTCTGGGGGTCACTGATGCCTCAACTCAGCGAGCATGACTGGTGTGACCTAGAATGTTCTTTGGCAGCCTGTTGCTGGCAGCAGTTTCTAGCATCAGCATGCCATCGGTCAGGTTTGTTTTTAAAAAACAAAGTCTCTAAAAATGAGTTACATGCTTTGATTTCCCAGAAAGTCATAGTTCCAGATTTGCTGACTTTTATTAATATGTCACATGGCTGGCAGTGGTATGCTACTTAGTAGATATTGAAAGAAATAAACAATTAAAACAGGTCCTTTAAGGTGATATTTAACACTGAGTGAGAAATCGCTTTTCAAAAGCAACTCCTGCTATGGAGAGAATCTTTTGAAGATGATATCTGTAAATGTTTCCATCATTATTTGATTTCTACTACCAAAAATGATATATGTTTGCTACCTATAAAAACACTTTTGAACCCTTAACCTGGAAACAGAATTTCCTATCTATATAAAAATCTTCCAAAGAATGTTGGTTGTTTTGAAAAACAACAACAAACTAGAAATAAGTAGCACCCTATGATTAGTTTGCTAAAGCTACTGACTGACATTAGAGAAGGTGAGAGTTTATTATTCGTTATCCCCGTTTTACAGATGGGGAAACTGAGGCACAGAACAGTTACATTGTTGATGTAACACAATTCATGAGGGCACAGCCAGGATTTTAAAACCGGTTGGCTGGTCCCACACTGTGTGTTCTGAACCAGAGTGCCAAGTTGCCTCTTGCATATTTTAAAAAGTTCATAATGTACGTAATGTACACGGAAAGATGTGCGTAAGTTATAGCTATACACACAAACAGGGTTGAGTACTCAGAAATATTTTTCTTGATGGGTCATTTTATTTTCAAAGTTTCAAAGTCACTCATCTATGAGAATTATGGAGCCTGGCAGGGAATGATGAGCCTCGTCTGACTCAAGAGAAACTGCCCGTTGCTAATTTGAGTCAATGTGTGTCTTGGTATTCGGACCAGGTCTTGGGACATTGCAGGTGCTCAGTAAACATTCATTTGCTCACCAGTCTGTTTCTGACACTTAGCCTTCTGGAGAATACACCTGCTGCCTTCTTTAATAAGCTCCTCTACCAAAGCAGTCCCAGAATAGAATTGAACAATTTTGTTAAAGCTTTATCTAAACCATAAATATCAACGTCCAGCAGTGATCCCCAGGCAATGCCTACATGGGGCGTATTTTACCCCTCTTTCCAATGAGCCAATGTCAATCACACCCCCTTGACTCTTAGCTCCACCCACTTTTCTTAGGGAACTCTCCAAAGTCAGGGTGCTCCTTGCCGTCTGCTCTCTTCCCCCTGGTGTGTGTGGGGAGGCGGGTTGGCTGCCCGAGCTCTCTCACCTCCATCCTACCTGCTGCCCTTCTGACCTCCTTCTCCACTTCTAGAAGAAGCCGCCCCGGGAGCAGCAGGCTGGGGGAAGGGAGGACTGCTTTCGGCTGGCAGCTGCTCAGGACTCCACTAAGGTGCTGGGGACAGTGCTGTGGGGGCCGGGGAGTCTGCCCAGCCTAGACAGAGCATCTTATCTGGGTGTGGGTGAAAATGGCACCACCCGGTGGCCTCCACCTGTGCTTGCTCAAGGACTTAAAATTTTTCCTGGGACAGCTCCCTTCTGTCCTCTGCCAGGGAGGTCAGCTTCCAAGAACTGTATTGTTTGGGCTTCCTTTTCTTCTGGTTTCTGATTGGGCCCAGGAGGCGGGAGGAAAGCTTGTGCTTAAGTCCCCCCAGCCTTCCCTTCCTGTGTTAGCCTGGCTATGTTCCCTCCACGACTGCAGCTTCGGTGGCAGGTCCTCTCCAGCTCTGGCTCTCAGCTGGGCACTCACAGCCGTCCTCGCCCTGGGGCTGGTTCCCACTGTGGAGGGTCCTGGTGCCTCGGTCTGTTCAGGTTCCCCTGGCCCACACTTCCACGGAGAGCCCCTCCACTAAACCCTCTTCCAGGGAACTCTTGAGTGGAATTCTCTTTCCCGCCTGGCTCTGATTAGTCCAGCTGATGATAATTAAAATTAGCATGAAACTTTATTTAGTTTATGAGTCTGTCCAAATCTTTCAATCATTTAAATTCAGGCTTCAGTTGACCTTCGTTGGTTTGTAGGAAGTATACTGAGCTGCAGAAACTTGGAGAAGCAGAGAAGCCAACCACATGCTGTGCTCCACTTTCCTCATTGGCACCTCCTGTCATTCTGGGTCTGCACGTCAGAGCAAGTGTACCCATGAGGACTTGGATTGGAACCACATGATCTGCACAGTCTCAGGGCCTTATGAACTGTGCTGGCCCTGCCCCATGTTATAGGCAGAATTGTGGCTGCTAAAATTCATATGTTGAAGTCCTACCCCCAAGTGCCTCAGGGTGTGACTGTATCTGGAAATTGGGTCTTTAAAGAGATAGTTAGGTTAAAATGTGGCTGTTAGGGTGGGCTCTAATCCAATCTGACAGGTGTCCTTATAAGAAGAGGAGATTAGGACACACAGAGATACCAGGGACGTGCACACAGAGGGACAACCATGTGAAGAGGCAGCAAGAGAGTGGCTGTCTGCAAGCCAAGGAGAGAGACCACCTGCGGACACCTTGATCTTGGACTTCCAGCCTCCAGAACTGTGAGAAAACAAATATCTGTTGTTTAAGCCCCCAGTCTGTGGCATGTTCTTATGGCAGCCCGAGCTGACTCAGACACTCTCTTTCATCCCAGCTCCTGCCTGGGTCTAATGCACACGGCCGTCCCTGCCCAGCCTCTGAGTTCTCACGCTTCATGCAGTGCCCACTGCTCAGGCACCTGGGTCCCCACCCTTCCTCCTCCAGGATCGCTCACCAGCCCATTTCCTGTTGGCGAAAATGAGGAGACAGGGGAGGACCTTCTGAGACACAGTCGTCTCTATACTATAATATCCCAACTGACATTGCTTTTTGGACCATAAAAACTGTTTTGTCTTATGAAGTCTTTTGTTGTTCAGTAAATGCATGTTAATATGTCAGAAACGTACTGAGGAAATGGCTTGCCAGAAGCCGTTTAGCTCTTATCACCTGCCAGAAGCCGTTTAGCTCTTATCACCCTGGAGGTAGTTTTAAGAGAAACACATTTAATAAAGTTAAGTTTATTTGTTTTTCACAAACCAAGACACATCCACTCGGGGCAAAATCGTGACATCCAGGTGAGTCAGAAAATCACAGCTTCTTATACAGCCAGCTATTTAAGGGCTGAGACCATCTCGCTGCCTGCCCTTTCCAGCACTTGCAACAAAAAGAGTTGGAGTGTTTGGTGCAAAACCCAGCACTTAAAAGAATGACGCTCTCAGCTGTGACTCTTGCGGCCTCGTCTCCATCTCGGCAGTTCATTGATTTCCAAAGCTGGCAGCCTCCTCAGGGGAGAGAAGATTTAAAACGGAGCAGCCTACTGCAATCTCCATTCTGTCCGGGAACCGAGCGGTGAAGCGGATGGGCCGGTTAGGAGCATATTAACGGTCTACAGTGAGGCTGCGAGACTCTTCTGCGTATAAATCAGAGTTCAGGAAATTGTGTGGTGAAACATTTTCTTCAAAGTCGGCACTTATCCTCTTTTCTGAAGGAAGTCTATGCTGGCAGAGGAGGAGATAAAGTTTGAGTTAATTTTGGCCATTTCAAACAGTAATCAATATTTTCCAAACTGGCAAACCCAGCATTTTTAAGGCTTATTGTCAATAATTAAAAGAAAAACTTTATTATTGTAAAACTTCAGTTGAATGCCAACCATTGAAGGCCCTATATTAGATGGGGCAGGGATACTGAGTGCTACAAGAACTTTATTAAGTGCAAACCCCATCTTCATCTTTTATATAATTTTTAACGTTTTGGGATATTGTGAAATCATGTAATCCAGTTTTCACTATGAATTATTTTCAGAGGTCTTTGTGCTAAATGATTGGGTGTGACTGTAATCAGGTGTTTGTTGCATGTATAATGGGATGGATAACGCTTAGTTGACATGTACAGAAATTGTTACATGTTTGATTAGTGGATTGTTGAAGGTGATGGGAAGGCTGGATGTTGACTTCAAAGGGGGCTCTGAGACACTACCATGAGGGGATGGGGCAGAGAGTCATGTCACACAACCAATGCTTGCAGAGTTCCTGGGGGATGTACACCCTGTCCACCTCCACCCCAGAGGAGGGCTCTAGGCAGGGCACACACTGTATTTGACAAGCTGTCAGCTGGGAGAGGGAATTACTGCAGAGGACAGGCTTAAGTCTGCTGGAAAGCAGTCAGCCTGTGAAATGTTTAGCCAACTGGAAGTTTTGTGAGGACAGGCACTGAGTCCCTCTTCTTAACCATATGTCCCCAGGATGGCACATTATTCCTGACCTAGGGTAGGTCCTCAGTAAATATTTGTTGAATTAAACTGAGAAAGGAGATCTTTGTAAAACAGATGCCCTGAAATTGTAACAAGCTAGAGCATAAAGTCATGTGCTTCCCATCACCAAGGAATGCAGCAGAAATGCGCTCCCCAGTCGAGGTGGTTATAGCTGGCAGGGCTGCATTGCTGGGAGGTCAGATCAATGAGTGGTTCCTGGACCTGGCTGATCATTAGTCACCTAGGGACCTTGCTAAATGTAAAGATTCCAGGCTCCATTCTCTGGGTTGGAGATTCTGTATATTTTTTAAGTCCGTGGGGATGATTCCAGTGATCAGCCAGGACAAAATGATGACCCCTAAGATTCCCTTCAATTCTTCAGTTTTTGTCACTCTTGATAAAATCTAATCCAGTGGCTGGGTTTGGTTATTCTTTTGGTAAGGCAGTTACTGTAATCCACAAGCATTCAACAGCTATTCAATGTGCACTTGATACTTGCCAGAGGAAGCAGCAGTGAGCAACAGTTATCGAAATCCTGCCTCCTTGGAGCTTACGTTTTAGTGGGGAGAGACGCAGAATGCATGCCATAATCTGTATTTGGATAGTGACAGATGCTATGAGAAACATTAAAACATGGGCAAAGGAGTGCCAGGAGTAGAGAGGTGTCACTGATTTATGTAGATGGTCAGTCAGGGAAGGTATCTCCAGTGAGGGAGCATTGGTGTGGAAAGGGAGGGAGGGATGTGGGGAAGGGTGCTCCAGGCAGAGGGAACAGCCAGTGCAAAGGCCCTGAGGAGGACGTGTGCTTGCGCATTGGAGGAACCCCAAGGAGGCTGTGAGACTGGAGCACAGTGGGTGAGTTAAGGGAGAAAAGGTCAGAGAAGGGGGTGGGATCGCTGCTGAAGAGAGTTACATGGCTGAGAGGGTGAATTTCGAACGTGGTTTTAGAAATGCCGCAGGGAGATGCCTTTCTTAACGCTCAAGCTGAGGTCCGGGAGCTGCTGAATATGCATTTGGGGTTCAAGCGAGAGGTCCAGATAGATACCTAAACTTGAGAGTCCACTGTGCAGAGGTGTCATTTAAAGCCGCAAGGGTCCATGTACTCCCCCATGGAGTGAATCTAGACAGAGGAATTGAGGTCCAAGGATGCGCTCTGGGACATGCCGACACGTAGAGGTGGGGCAGGTGAGCAAGAGGTGAATGTGCAAAGGGCCCTGAGAAGGAGCAGCCAGGGAGGCAGGGGGAGAGCCGGGGGCAGGAGGGAGCCATGGGCTTGGGGCCAAGGGAGAGCAGCTTAGCGGTTAGTGGTGGCGTGGGAGGTCGTTGGCAGGGAGAAGAGCTCTTTCATGGGGTGGTGGGATCAAGTGAGAAAGGAGGAGAGGATTTAGAGACCCTGAACCCAGTCAGCTCTGCCAACGGGATTTCCTGTAAAGGAGAACAGAGAAGTGGGGCTGTGGTGGGAGGACAGTGTGGGGTAGAGGAAGGTCTGCCTCCTCTCCTTTCTTAAGATGGGAAACTACATCCTGTGTGTGAGCAGGCATCAGTGATCCTGGCAGAGGAAGGGAAACTTGATGATCCAGAAGAGACAAGGGAATTCGGGGCTGTGCTGTCCCAAGTGGGCAGGGGTGGGTCCAGCACCCGCTGAGAGGGGCTGGAGCTGGGACTGCAGTGTCCGTCTGTACTGCTGTCCATACAGTATGTTAACAATGATGCACAGGGCTCTCACAGGTATGTAAGAGATTTTGCCAAGGTTAATATGTTGCAGTTTTCTCCCCAAGTTGTCTTAGTTTCTTCCCTCTCTAGAATGTTCTGGAAGATTTTCATATGACTGTTCTATATGATAATTAGGAAAACATCTGTATTTTGCTGGCATAGAAGCAAAAGAGAGATTCATCTGTCATTTCTCTGCTGGATTAACTTTCTTTCAAAATATCTGAACCTCATAAAAACACTGAGGTCAATGGAGATTTAATGTTTTTCCTGAGAGGAATTTACTTGGAAGGGCTTTTAAAACATCTTTATAGCAGAGAATGATATCTTTGATGGCCATATGCCTATTAAAATACTTTTTTTTTCCTTGTGGGTTTAACAAGAAAAAAACATCAAAGTCTTTTACAAACTACATAGAAATAGCCTGTTTCTTAGATAGCAGGCCTGAAATTAGCAAAGGGTACCAGATTGAAACAACGGCCTTTCTGTGTCACACTTTCCAAGTGTGGGCTGCTCAGATAGGCGTGCGAAGAGATAATGCAAAATGGAGATAACATTTTAGATTGTAAGACGATTTCATTGTAAAGGCTGGGTCACAGCATTCCATATTCAGATGAATATTAGGATTTATAGATTATCAGTCATTATCCATTAACACACTCATGTATAATCATCAATTTTGCCAAGAGATGTTTGTACCTTTGTGACACAGAACTTAAATCATATTTTTTGCTTTCAATGCACTTAATGATAGTCAGTATTTTATGATGTGTTTTTATAGATAAAATAAACTCCAAGAAGCTCCAATAAACTCACAAGGCCACTCAGGAGATCTGTTTGAAATACAACATGGTTGTTAATCAGTCACCCCTGTACATAATCCAAAATACTGGATTGTGTGGCTCGTGGCTTACTTCCCACCACATTCAGAAGTCCACCTTCCTGATTCTGTTGTGTTTAATACAGTAATAAAATTGGTTATGTTGCCTTGAAAATATCTAATAAACAGAGGGGCTGCTTTTTTTAAAGTATGTTCAGTGGCAGAAGAAAGAGCTTAGAAGTTAAATTTTTGTGTGGATGTATGGAACTTAAACTTTTAGTGCGGTGGATAAACCTCATATGAATTATCTGTATTTGCTGGTCCTTCATTCTTCATGTTAAGAAAGAGAAGGCTTGTCTTTTGTCTGAATGTTGGGTGGTGAATTGCAGAGGGGCACTGTATCTTCCTCATCTCCACTACCCAGGCACATGGTAGCTGCTCACTAAATATTTATTGAAAAAATGCATCTCCACAAAAGAGCTGAAAGCAGGTCTCAAAGAGGTAATGTGTACACCTGTGTTCACAGCAGCATATTCACAATAGCCAGAAGATGGAAGCAACTTAAGTGTCCATCGATAGATGGATAGATAAAAAAATGGTATATACAGAACATATGTCTTAGGTCTGGCTGCTGTAACAAAGTACTGTAGACTGGGTGGCTTATAAGCAATATAAATCTCTCAGTTCTGGAGACTGGAAGTTCAAGATCAAGATATCAGCATGGTCAGGTTCCAGAGAAGGCACTCTTCCAGATTGTGGACCACTGACTTCTCATATCCTCACGGAGTGGGAAGAGAGCAAGAGCACTTTCTGGGGTCTTTCGTAAGGGCACAAGTCTCATAAATGAGGGCTCTACCCTCATGACCTCATTACTTCCCAAAGTCCCCACCTCCTGTCATCACCTTGGGGATTAGGATTTCAGCATAGGGGGAATATACACATTTAATTCATAACAAAATGCAATGGAATATTATTCAACCTTTAAAAAGGAAGGGAATTCTGACAGATGGTATAACATGCATGGACCTTGAGGACATTATGCTAGGTGCAATAAGCCAGTAACAAAGGAGCAAGTGCTCTATGACCCCACTTATATGAGGTTCCTAGAGGGATCAAATTCATAGAGACAGAAAGTATAAGGGTGGTTGCTGGGGGATGGAGGAGTGGGGCGTTGTTGTTTAATGGGTATGAGTTTCAGTTTTGCAAGATGAAGAGTTCTGCAGACGGATGCTGGTGATGGTTGCACAGCAATGTGAGTGTACTTAATGCCACTGAACCGTGCACTTAAAAATGGTTAAGATGGTAAATTTTATGTTATGTGTACCTTACCACAAGTTTTTAAAAAATGAATCTTAATAACTAGAATAATGGTGAGGAGTGATTATTTAATAATTATAGTTAACTTGAAAATCTTGCCTGTTGCTGTAGCAGATGTATACATTTATCTCTCTTTTTTTTTTTTTTTTTTTTTGACATTTACTAAAAACTGTGACAATATTTGCATGTTGGGAATCAGGGAGAAGTTAACCATGTCCTTTTTCTGAAAGTTCAGATTTGAAGTGGCTGTTCAATTACATTATCAACTCTTGAGCAAAAGGGAACATTTAGTAAAACTCCTGAAATATCTTGAGTTAAGACATCACACATTTGATGAGAATCTGCTTTAAACCCCTTTGGAAAGTGTGCAAAAAGAGCTAATTTTTAGGTAAAGTGACACCTCCCAAAATCCTTGGAAATGTGTAATGGGTTCTTCAGAGTTCCTGAGGAGGGGCTTTAGTTGTCTGTTTGGGAAGGAAAAGGCTAACTAACTCTCTCCTAATAGAAATGTGTTTCTACCTGTCCCTCCCCCCCACTAGCACTAAAATACAGGGACAAAGCTGCTTTTGTCCTTTTTAATAGCTTTCTGTCTTGTATGGTCTAATATGAGTTTTCTTTTCCATGGGAAAAAGATCATTGTCTTTACTGGCATCTGTGAATGAAGTGTCCAGTCTTGTGACTCTCACACATGACTGTTTAAATATCCATCTTCATTCCTTAATCAAAGGATCGCATCCGGCTAAGCAGACGGATTGTACAAACTCCTGTGAGGCTTGGAGGGAAACTCCACAGCCCCAGGAAGGTCTGCAGGCCCTGGCATGCTGCAGAGAGAACACCCTTGTTGTTTTTCTCCGCCTCCCAAACCCTCCTGATGCCCGATCTCCACCTAGAGCAGGCTGTCTACAGAGGAAGGGGCAGCCCACCTGTCACTGAATACCTCTCCCTTTGCCAATGAACAAGCACTTTCTGGCCTCTCCCTCTCACCTCCAGAAGCTCAGCTGATAGGGTGTTTAGGGCAGCTCCCCTTTCTGTCACCTCCTACATACTAAATACTGCTCTTTCAACTCCAGCCTCTGCAGCCGGTCTTAACCTGCTGAACACCAACCATTCAGTGGAAAGCTGTCAGCATGTTCCAGCATCAGCAGCCGGCCCTGTGCCCCTCCCCAGCATCCACTCGGCAGTTGTGGTTTTCCCGCAAGGAGCCAGGGTATCCACGCGTCTCTCAACATGTGTTTTTCTAGTAGGAGGCCTATGCGGCAGTAGTGAAATTGCTCTCACACCCGTGCACGCATACACAGCGGAATAAATTGTGTGATCAAACTCTTCTTAGCTAAGTTCTGTAACATCTGTTTGTGTTAAGTGGTGCTCTTTGAAAATGATTTTTTCCCCTCCTTTATAAAAACAACCTTAATTTTAGATTGTAGAGAAATGGTGCGTGGCAATTATTTTAGCTTTCTTCAACAAGATGTGTTTAAGTAAATGAGATTCACTTCTAGAACTGAAGCGCTGAAGGAACCTGATTAACAAAATCAGCGCCTACAATCACATGTAATAACTGTGGGCAAACAGCCCCACGTAGCTGGGCCAGAAAGGCCGCTGCTGCTGCCATTCGGTTTGCAGGCAGATTTCAGCAGATGGGCTGTAACATAATTAGGAATCGTTGTGTTAAATGAGCCATTATTTAAATTATCTGCTAATTTTCCTATCTATTAACCTGTTGAAAAGGAGACAGTGATATCTGAGAAATCTCAGGCTGCTAATCACTAACTAGATGAATTACCCAGTTTTTCCCTTTAATGCAACATTTTACCTTATTGCAGCAATTAGCAAATGGCTTTCTGTAAGGTTATTGCCCAATGCATCAACCCGAAGATTGAGAAGGGACTGTGGGAGAAATTCACAGTCTGTGTTTAGGTTTCAGCAGGTGGCAGATCTGTGGCTCATCAGATGGCTGTCAGCCCTGGGGGGCTCTTGGCTTTGCTGACCGTTCTCTTTTCTTGTTTCTTTCATGGTCTCTGCGTTAAAAGATATTTGATCTTTAGGAAGCATGTCTTAGCCAGTTCAGCTGTCATAACAAAATACCATAGACCAGATGGCTTATAAACAGCAGATATTTATTTCTCACAGTTCTAGAGCCTGGATATCCAAGATCAAGGTGGCAGCAGATTCAGTGTCTGACAAGGGCTTCCTGGTTCATAGACAGCACCTTCTTGCTGCGTCCTCATGTGGTAGAAGGGGCAAGACATCTCTGGGGTCCCATTTATGAAGGCATTAATCCCATTCATGACGGCTCCACCCTCATTCTCTAATCACCTCTCAAAGGCCCTGCCTCCTAATACCAGCACCTTAGGAATTAGGTTTCCACATATGTATTTGAGGGTGGAGAGCACAAAATTCAGACCCTAGCAGAGCATAAGGTGGGGTCTGTGTAAGTCGAGGAGTGAGTGGTGGGGAGTAGGGAATTGAGGCAGGTAGGAGGAGGGTCACTGCAGAGCAGGCTGTTGCAGTGGACAGCTGGGGCTCAGTTCCACCAGGGACTCCTGGGAGATGGCAGAGAGCACACCCAGAGGTGGCTACCTGAGGAGCAAGGGAGGAGGATTTTGATCCACCAGCTGCAGTTTATTTTTGGTTGAGGGTGCTTCCAGGAGCATTCACTCTGTACACTTCAGGCCAGCCCTGGATGCTGGACAGACTCACACCTGGAGTTAGAGAAGACACCAGAAGCTGAAGTGAGTGCCCAAGCAGTAGGGCTGGGCTCCGACAGCTTCTTCTGTCATCTCGCTTCTAACTTCATTTATACTTGCAAGCTTAAGAGATCAGTTTATGGTTATTTATATAGCAACTGAGAGGTTAACTGGGTTTAGCCTGCCCTAGCCAATTCTAGAAAATCTAAATAAATTCTCTGCACATATGCATGCAAAGTTTGTCCCATTGAACTTTCTCCAGCTACTTCCAACTTCTTGGCAAGTTTGCCTTGATCGGCTTTTGCTTTGCTCCCGGGCTGAGCTCACATGTACGTTCCCAGCTTGAGAACAAGTGATCAGGGAATTCCTATTAGTTGTCGGCACCAAAAGGGCTAAGAAAAAGGGCTTTGCCCTCAGCAATTTACAAAGTGATAGAGAGAAAAGATAGACAACTTGGAGAAGGTGGAGGATGATAAAAGATGTCAGATATCCGTGGGTGCCAAAAGTCAAGGCACACGCTGTCGGGGAGGGCAGAACGGTGAGTGCTGCAACCGGGAGGCCTTCTGGGGAGCAGGATCAGCCTGGGTCTTGCAGACAACCTCCTGTGTGTGGTGTGTGGTCCACTCTTAGCCGGCCGGGAGAAAGCAAAACCCCACAAAACCGTATGGTACCATTTTAACCATGTGTAAGCTTTGTCTACGCAGGGCCAGGCATGGGGAGAACATCCTAATTGTCCCCAAGAACATTCCTAAAGGACTCTTCCCGAAGCATCTCTTAGCTTCAGATCGCTCTGGAATCAGACATTTTCCTTACCCCTAGGTTTTTGGGGGATGTCCTGGAGTTTGTGTTGATGGTCACCAGCAACTGAATTCAGTTTACCCAGCTTTCCAGCCTTGCTGCCTAACATGGCACATTTGACCAAAGCTTGCATGTATTTGCTCACTCGTGTGAGTCTGCACTGTGATGAGCTTCTGATACTGCGTCTACTCTGCACTAGGGCCCGTGAGAACAGGTGATCACCACCTTTCCTAGATGAGCATGCAGAGAGGCCCAGGGAGGAGAAGGAGCCTCTCCAGGCACAGGCTTGTAAATAGCGACATGTGATTTGACCCCAGTCCCTGCATGTGATCAGTCATTCTACTCAGGGAAGTAGAGGCAGTGTGTGTTTGACACGAAGGCAGAATTGTCTCATAGGGGCTTGTGACATAGAAGTAAAAATGCTCATGCTCGAAAATTGTCCACTTTCCACCCACCTGTAATATGTGCATGGCAGTCGCCCCTGTTCTGTCATTATGTGGGCTTGGGTGGGGCTGCTGGAACTGTAGCGTATTGTCAAAGAAGAAAGTTTTTCTTTGTGGGTGCAATAGAATTTTCATGTCTTCTTTCTTTTTTTTAAATTTATTTTTTGCATTGTACATGTTTATGGGGTAGAGTTTATTTCAGTACATGCATATATTATATAATGATCCAATCAGAATAGTTAGTGTATCTGTCACCTAAACATTTATCATTTCTTTGTGGTTATAACACTCAAGATCCGCTTTTCTGATATCTTTAAATATACAATACAATTTTATTAGGCATTGTCACCCCAGAGCACCAGAACTATCCCATGTCTTCTTTCTTGTCTTCTAGAATAGATCATTTAAAATCTTTTACCCTCACAGATTTTGTGTATAATTGGTAGGTACTCAATATACATTTGTTTTATAAGCGAATAAACACCTTCTTTGTGCCTGCAATATGCCTCCCTTCCACTTGGTCTCCACTCCGTGAAAGTCTATCCCTGACTTCCATTCATTTGTTCAACAACTATTTGTTGAGCCCTTACTATGCCCCCAGGCACTGTCCAAGGTACTGGGGATAAGGAGATGGACCATACATGGGCCTGTTCTCATGGAGGGCACCCTGTGCTGGGGACATTATTTGGAGAGGACAGTCAGACTCCAGTGTGATAATGATGCACCAGTGACTGGGTACAGAATCCTCAGGAACATCACGGAAGTTTAAAGGAAGAGGCACCTGTGGCAGAGATGAGCAGGAAGGGGATATATCCCAAGCTTCAAGCAGGTACTGGTCAGCTGTGACCAGTGCTACCTTCAGGCCAGGTGAGTAAGGGGAGAGCAGGGAGGTGACCATGGGTTTGGAGCACTGAGGTCATTGGTGAGCATGGCTGGGTAGTAGAGGGTGAGGCAGAAGCCCCGTTGCAGAAGGTGTGGAGGGAAAGGGAAGTGAGGAGCTGAGATGGTGAGGGAGCCCACCAGTGGGGGCTTGGCTGAGATGGGGCAAAGGGCAGCAGCTGGAGGGAGCATGTTTAGGATTTTGCTGCTTTTAAGAAGTTGATAAAAAAATTAACTCCACTCTGTTCTTGCAGTTCCAACTGCCTAGATCTCTTGCGTCTTGGGTCACAGACAGCTTTTCAGGGCAGGTGCTGGTGGACCTGTGCATCTTCCCTCTTGGACTCTCCATTCTGCAGGGACCAGGCCTCTGCTGATCTTACTCCCTGCCCAGGCTGGGCACAACGAGTCTCTGCAACAGCCGGCAGGACCTCCGTGCCCTCTGATGTTGGTGTAGAGACGCTGGCTCCTCATGGAAACGAGTTTCTGTTACTTGTTACTGTATTCCAGAAGAAATGGAATGGGAGTTCTACAGGAGGCTGCTTAGTTTAGGGAAGGAAGCGGGGAGCAGTAGGTAGGACTGTGGGATCTCGCTGGGCCATCCCACCTCACCAGGGCAGGTCTGTTTTCCTCACTGGTAAATGGGGATAAGGTCTTTCTTATGCACGTCTGAGCCATTTTAAGTTATGCATTGAAAGTGCAAAACATTCCGGAATTTGATACTGAGTGTGTATTTTCAAAGTCTCTTTAGATAGTTGAGCCACGTGGTCCAGGGCTAGGAACATAACATGTACATGCATGTGTGTCTGTGTCTGTGTGTGTGCATATGTGTGTCTGAATGTGCACATGTGTCTTTGTGCACATGTGGGTCTGTGTGTATACGTGCATGTGTGTCTGTGTGTGTGCGTGTGCAAGTGTGTGTGTACACACTCATGTCTCTGCAAGTACATGGTTGTTTGTGTGTGTGTGTGTGCACATGCGTGCCCAATTGCATGGACTTGAACCCAGAGAGGCAGGAAATGATTTTGGAAATTCCTGGAATAAAGGAAGCAGCAGATTCTGTTCCTGTATGTGGTGTGAGGCAAGGTGTCCGGAAGAAACCCCACTCTGAATTTTGAGAATGTCACTTGTTTCCAATTGCACCATGAGAAGTGTGTAGGGCAAATGGCATTTTCCCCGTGTGGTTGAGACTACTTCCAGAAGAAGGGTAATGGTCCTGGTGAGAATCAAACTTAAGGAATGCCCACCTCCAGCGTCACAGTGCAGAGACAGTGTTGGCTCCCATTTGCCACTCAGACAATTGCTAGAAGCACAACTCAGCATTCACTGTCCCCGATGCCTATCCCTCACTTGACTTCATGGCTGCCTGTTTATTTGGGTGATTTCTTTCCTCAAATTGTAGACCCTAGGATCGGCCGACCTGTTGACTGGCTTTACAGGGGCCTGACTCTGAAGTGACTGTTCTTGAAAGCTGGCTACTGCTGAGCTCTCAGTGAAAGCTGTGGGTGTCCTGAGTGCCTGGGCAGTGAGAAGAAGCCGTCTGTGTGAGCCAGCGCTGTCCATGCTTGGCTCTGACTCTCCCTGCATGGGGCTCCCTGCCTGTGCCCAGGAGCCACAGGGCACCACATGGCAGCAGTAGGATGGGGGTGTGTGAGAGAGCTTTGTTCTTGAGGCATGCGGAATCTGGGTGGAATTCCAGACCCCGGGAAGAGGGTGAGACGTCTGCCGAGGAAGTTCCCTGGTCACTGGGGCTATTGTGTGCAGGACATAGTCTTAGTCATGCTTTGCCCGCTCCTGGTTCAGCAGGAACGCTGTGCGTGGGCGAGCCTGGCCCGGGCAGCCCACGTGTCCCCGCATCCTGATGGGCCACTGGCTGTGTGCTCGCAATGGCATGGGGAGATGGCAGTTCTTGTTCAGGAATCTGTAGCTTTTACTACTTGTCACTTTTAATGACCAAGAAAAAGTATTTCTCACTGTTGTGCAATTAGTTGTTTTTTTTTTTTTTTTTTTTTTTTTAGGGTGATCAATGTCTCTTGCCTAACTGCCACACTCTCCTCTTTTAAAGGCTCAAAATTCCCTGATTTTCCCATAAAGAAATTCTGCTGTGGGTATTTTTTGTTTCTCCCGTTCACCTCTTTAACCCATTTCACCCACACAACGTCGAACCCATCTTGCCTCTAGGAAATGTTTAAGTCCACGCTGTAGAGACAGTGGGGAGGATTCAGGGCCATGTGAGTTCCATTTACCAGCTTCTGTCCACTATTGCGGGGCATCTGCTGGTTAGGCAATGGCCATGGTGCTGGCCACATTGATTTGGAAACCCCATTACAATGATGGAAAGGTCCCAGATCTTGCTGCTTTCACAGTGACCACATATGTGGCTTTTGCTCCTGCATTAATGCTAAGCAGCTGCAGCGAACATGTCTGCAAAGAAGCCAGCTCTGCAGATGGTGAGGGGACTCTGAGACAAGCCACCTTGAAGATGGACAATGTGATGAACCCACCAATGTCCAGAGCTAGTCACGGCACCTGTTAGCAGAAAGTGAACAGCAGATCTGGGGAAATGTCTGGGGGAAATGTCTGGGGGAAATGTCTGGGGGAAATGTCTGGGGAAATGTCTCCTTAACATAGCCTGAGGACTAACCCCTCCCAGAAGCTGGAAGAGGCAAGAAAGGTCCCTCCTCTAGAGCCTCTGCAGGGAGCACAGCCCTGCCGACACTTGATGTTTGGACTTCCAGCCTCCAGAACTATGAGAGAATAAATGTGCAATGTTTTGTGGCATCCAGCTTGTGGCTATTTGTTATATCAGCCCTAGGAAACTAATGCAAATAGTAAGCCCCATTGTCTAGGAAAATTGAATCAGACCAACCAATACTGAGATGTGTTGATAATGCTACAGAACTTGGTGGCTAAGGAAAGAATTCTTTAGATGTCCAAGGAAGAAAAGAAAGTCACTTTTAATGTGGAAAAATAAGATGCACCTCAGATGTCTCCACAAATACTCAGTGTTGAAAGATGCTGGAGAAATATCTATAACGTGTTGAGGGGAAAAAATATGACCCAACTGTGTAAACCCAGGCACATCCTTCTTCAAGCGTCAAGGCCACGGCACCACCTTGCAGGACGAAGCCTGGCCGTCGGAGAGCTTAGAGAAGCAACAGTGGGTCAGGCTGCTGGGACTTGGTGAACCTGTCTCTTATAGGGTGACTGGGCTACTGTGGGAAATAGTTACTTGAGAATACAGAAACAACAGCGTAACCCGCTGAGAGGCTGTGGGGACAGAGATTCATGGTGACTTATATACATTCACCACCTCATCTTCCTAAATGGAAGGACAATACTAACAGACAATGGGTAAAAACTGTAGGCAGGTGGGTGAAAAAGAAGGATTAAAATGCATTATGTAGGCGCCGAGCGGGGACGCGAGCCATGGAGGAGGCGTCGCCCTCGCTGCTGGGTTGCAACAAGCCGCACCTGGAGAAGCTGACCCTCGGCATCACCCGCATCCTAGGTTAAATCTGAAAAAGGAGATTATTCAGATGAGCCTAATCTCATCACATGAGCCCTTTAAAACAGGCCAAGAAGAAAGGGAAAGTCAAAGAGATTTGAAGCATGAAAAGGATTTGTTGTGTTGTTGCTGATTTGAAGATGGATGGAACCAAGGGACAAGGAATACAAGAGGCTGCTGGAAGCTGAGAATGGCTCAGCTGACAAGCAAGGAAATGGAGACTACAATCCTACAACCACAAGGAATTTAATTCTATCAATAATAGGAATGAGCTTGCAAGGTGACATGAAGCTGCAAATGAACACAACAGCTGACACCTCAGCAGTCAGTGCTACCTGGTGTAAGGAGAGCACAATGATTTCAGCCTGAGCAGAGAACCCAGTCATGCTGTGTCAGACTTCTGAGCTACAGAACTGTGACCTAATAAAAGGGTATTGTTTAAAGCTGCTAAAAAAAAAAAAAAAATGCATTATGTAAAATAATAAAACACTGTATCATTAAAGTAAAAATAATATTATAATTTAACACTTTTTCCTATCTCTCCCTATGCTAGAGCACCCTCTTCTCCTTCCCAACACCTTGATTTTATAAAAATGTGCTAATTCTGTCAGATTTCAGAGTGGGGAGCCCACAAATAGCATTCTAAGTTGCTAATTTAAGGGACAAGGTCAAAGGGTAATGTCTAAAGATATAAAGAAAATGAATAAAGTCATTTAAAAATAGTTATAAAGCTTGCAAAGCACCAGAAGAATTCTTACAGTAACAAAGTCTATATAGTAAAGATTTATAAAATGAAGTAAGAAAACATTAAAATGGAAAATGTAACATAGGAACTGATAGGATTAGGAAAAACGTATATGGCTGCTGTAAATGGGATAAACTCGTCTCTTAAAAGAATTTAAGTTGGGAAATTTATAAACAACATCCCAGAGATTCTGATATGCCGACCCCCATTGAGAATTATGTGGTGAGCCCCTGATAATTTAGTATTTAGTATTTAAGAGTAGAAAAAGAGAGAACCCTGCCCTGCAGAAGTATCTGGCACAGCCAGACCTACAGACAGATCTCCCCCTATTTTGAACTGTTATTGACTGTTCAATACATATGAGGATTTTTCAGCATCCACCAATTCCTCTCCAGTAAAATGCAAGTAAATGCAGATTTATTTGGTGCCACTTAACACAGTTTTGAGAAATTCAGATCCAGTCTAATCTAATCCAATCCAAGTTGTGGTTTGAGGACCTGGGGCTGTTGAGCATCCAACATTTGGATGGAGAACCAGAATACATAGGTGTGTGTATATACATAACACACACTTATATACATGTGTGTGTACATACATAACACACGCACACACTTGTATATGCGTGTGTGTATGCACACACACATGTATATGTACACACTTACATTCTATCTGAAATCAGTCCAAATATCTCTGTTGGGGAGCACGGTCTTGCACATTATCTAGGAACCACATGTTAGTGAATGGAAATTAAGGGCAGGGAATTCATTTCCTAAACGGAGGTGTATACAGTGACATTTAGAGTCTCTTTGTTTAATATGTTCCTGCCACTGTTTTGGATTCACTTCAAGTCCCAGTCCCCAAATCCATTTCTCTGCCATTCCTACAGAGTTTTCATGAACACAACCTTCAGTGGTGGGGAGGGAATTCTCTAAAGTCACATAGTAGATTTTGGCTTAAGAAAACAGGGGTGTCACCATTTGTCAGACCCACAGCCACCAGCAGATGCTCCCACGACAATTTATTCATTACCCTTCAGTATTTCTGCAGCCTCTTGTCGGGGAAAAACCATCACACTTAGTAGACTGGGGAAGCAGGAACCTGACATGGTTTTTGTCAATAGCCCAGAAGCTGTGTCTCAGCAGAACCTGCACACCTCAGAGTTATTCACAGACTATGTTTCTCTTACTTTTGTATTCTCTCCTGAATATCTATTATCTTTGCACCAAGGGCAAAGTTAGCATCTTTGATTTACCTTTGAGAATAATTTAGTTGTTCATTCAACAAATCTTTAAGTGCCTACGGTGTGCCTGGCCCTGTTCTAGGCAAAGAGACAGAGCCGTGAACAAATTAGCAACAATTCCAGCCATAGTAAGCTTTCACAGTCTTGGGTGAAAGGCCAACAAGAACTTACGCATGGCTCACGTAGCCTAGGACGTGGCTGGGTTGGTGAAGAGAATACATTTGGAGTCAGACTCTCTGGATTCGAGCCTCAGCTCTGCCACTTACCCTCTAATAACCAGGCAGGCCAGCCTCTGCAACTTAGTTTCCCCATCTGTGAAGTGGGGTTGATGATAATGCCACCTGCAGAGAGCAATTGTGATGTTTAAACACACTAGTATATATATGAAGCACATACAAGAGCACCTGGCACGTAGTAGGTGCCGTTCAATGCCTGCTGTTGCTGGTATCATGCTAGAGGTGTTGAGTGTTCTGGGAACAAGGAAAGAGGTGGTGCCAGCAGGGAACTGGGAATGGCAGTTCAAAAGGGGTGGTCAGGGTCAGCCTCACTGCGAAGGTAGAGTAGAACAAAGCCTGGAAGTGATGGATGTGCCCCGTGGTGACACGGTATCCTGGGGAAGAGTGGTCCTTACCAGCAAAGGTGGCATCAAGGGCACATCTGTAGTGTTCACTGGCAATCAGCATGGCTTGGACAGAGTAGGCCAAAGGGTGATGGGAGGAGCAAGGTTAGGGAAACAGGCAACCGACTTGGTAGACATTGCAAGGACTCTGAGAGACACCTGCGGCAGGAGTTCCCAGGTGCTGTGCAGAGAGGTGAGGGGATGTTACCTGCCTGGAGGAGGCTGGGAGGCACCCTGGGGCGGGGATGCCACATTGGAGCTGGTTTTCCAAGCGAGGTTTGGAAAGGCAAGAAGAAGGGCGTTCCCAGCCAGGGGATAAACCCAGCCGGAAGCCCAGAGGTGAGATGGGGCTTGGCTGTGTTATCCAGGACCCATGGCTTCAAGGGGAAAGCCCAGTTACTGAACAGAATTTATTTTCTTTTAAGGTGCAGCTGTATCTTAGGCAAAACTGTTTCACCTTCCTGGCTGCAAGCTTCTTTGTGGGCTGTGTTCAGATTTCAATTTTATAACAGCTTTTTTGTCCCCTAATCAGTATAACTGTTTTTCCAACTGGTAAATTGTTCTGGTACTTAGTTTCTTCAAAAAATTACTCAAGAGTATTGCCTTAGTCAAATGACCTGATGCTTTCTATTTTTTCTCCTTAAAAAAAAATAAAAGCTACAGATTCTCGTTGACACTGGAAGCAGTAACTTCGCCGTGGCAGGAGCCCCGCATTCCTACATAGATTCATACTTTGACGCGGAGCGGTAAGTGGTGGATCCGCAACTGGCATGGCTGGGTTTGGGGGCATCACGTGTGGGCATACTTCAAAATACACTAGAACAAAGCAGACAGAAGGCCATTCCTTATAAGGGGGACGTGTGTATGTACTTATTTGCATGTGTATGTATGCGTACGTGTGCATGCAGGTGTGTATATGCATGAAAATGCATGTGCATATGTATATTTCATTCCCAGGGAATCCATAGCAGGATCTTCCTAATTGCCTTGGTGCATTCACCTGGGGTTGGCTTTATAGGAATTCATCTAGGACACAACTTTTGCTGTTATGCCTGAGTTGCAGGCACACATGGGTCTCTGGAATAGAGCAGGCTCTGCCCAGTGTGGCCCCCGAGGAGCCCTTAATGGGGCTGCAGGTAAGGTCCCCAGTGGCCTTGCGTCAGCATTCAGCTCTCAGGGAACTGGTGGGGTGTGGAGTCATAACCTCCTGGTAACCTGAAGCTGTTCTAATGCTGTGCACATTTTGATTTCAAATCTATCTTTGTGACCCTAAAACTTCAACTCAATAGACAAAACAGGTAAGCTGCTATGTCGTGGTTTGCTTTTCAGTGTCTTGATCCATCTACAAACTCAGATTGGCCTCATGAGATTTCCCTACTGTAAACCCTTTTTATGTCACCCCTCGCTCTTTTTCCTGATCCACAGTCTTTTGTTCCAGGGAATAAAGGAGGGCTTTAGCTGAGGAGAAAGAGGTGGGGGAAATAATAGCTGGCAGGCTTCTGAAAATGCTGAGCAATCAATAAAGCAAGATGGCATGCCATGAGTGACATAAATCATAAAGGAATCCCACCCAGGTGTCTCCTACCTGCACTGCAACTTGGGCTCAAATTTGGTGGCATGAGTGACGTGGTCTCCTCGATGTACATCTGCAGCCACTTGCTGAGGAGGGGACTGGTGGCCAGTGCTATATGGGGCCTCATGGTGCTACAAAAATATATGGTTGGCCCCTCCTAAAGGAATCCATAGCTTAGTTTATGATTCCATGCATTGATAAGCTTTCGTTGTTGATATTCCAGAATGCAACACCTGGCCAGTGATTGCTTTGTGACCGAGCAGATCAATATGTGTCCAGAAGCTGCTGCTGTAACCACAACATCTGCGTAGAAGTGCAGGTGGTGTTTCTCCATTTCTCTGCAAGAGAGGGCCGGGTTATGATGGTTTATGCTGCCCTTTCCCATTCAGTTGGTGATTCATCCAAACCCACTGCCCCCAAACAGCCCCCTACCTCCAGTTGCTCACTCTGGACTCCCTCATCATGCAACAGGATTTCAAGGGGTCCAAACCTCTTATTTTTATTCATGCAGCATGGCAGGTCAGGGAAAGGAAGACTTGCCCAAATTCAAGCTTCTAGACCAGCAGCTCCCAAACCTGCAGCCCAACATCCCCTTTTTATAACCAGTGCTTTGTAATGCTCTGAAATGAATTCAAAGGTAACATAACTTACCTGCATATATAACTCTAAATGCCTGGATGTAACATAGGGGAAAACAGAAGGAAGGTAATCGGTACCTCAGTATGTGACACTCTGTCTCGACCTCAGTGGGAGACCGTGCAGCAGGAGGATGCTGGAGGCTGTGAGCATCACCATGGACATGCAGCATGCAGTGCAGACTGATGGAGGTGGATTGAGTTAGACTCAGATGCCCAAAGCTGCTTGAATTGCTGACATGATTTTCCAAAAAGGTGAAGAATCTTGGTAAAGTTTAAAAAAAAAGAAAGAGTCACCTTTCCTCAATTTGCACAGTAGTTAATGTTCAATGTACATTAAAGCTCAGTAGAAGATGTCTATGCATATGTAAAAGGGAGACCCATTCTGTGCTCAGGTGATCATCGGTTGGTCTCCACCCACATGGATACCCAAAGCAACTTTGGAAAGTGGCATGGAATGAGGGAGAAATCTTTTGCATGACTGCCCTGCACATTCTAGGGTAGCCAGCAACTGAAAACATCCCCAAAGTCTCTAAAACTCCCCTTAGGGAACAGTGCCTTTCCCACTGAGAACTGCTCATCTTGATGGGAAAGTAGTCCGAGCCTAGGTCACCTGCACTGTGCATTTACCCAGCTTCCCCACGCCTGTCCAAGCACAAGGCACAGAGGCAGGATGGATACACTGGAGTCTCCATTCCATGTTTAGCAGTTTTCCACCTGGAGCAATTTTGCTTCTCATCACACATCTGTAGACACAAGATACAATAGAAAGAAACAGTAAAGCCAAATTAGGGGGATGTGGGTAGTTACTTTTCAGACTTAAACGTGCAGATGTAACGCTGTAGATAGTTCCTACCTTCGCAGCAGGGAAGTGGCAGTTCTTGGGGATCTGCGCACAGTGGAATTCCACAAAGGTCAGAAGATATGCAGAGTTCCACCCGGGCGTCCTCTGCCAGGCAGAGGCCACTGCTGAAGCACTCAGGGATAAATAACATTCAGCATTTTCAGCACTGCGCACAGTGTCATTTAACACGTGCACAATACTTAGTAATCCATAGACAACTGAGCATCTTTCTCGTTTACCTTTCACCGTGTTCATTGTCTGGTCAAGCTGGGTTCTCTGTCAAGCTCCTGTAGGGCCCACCCGTCTAACTTACCTGCTAAACTTGCTGGGCTTATTCAAGTAGATTTTGTGCCCATAGCCAGCTTTGTATTCATGTGGCAGATGGTTCCTGTTTTCCATATTTAAAGAGTGGGTTTCCTGGGCTCATATGCATCTGGTTTAATGTGAAAACGCCTGGGACCATCCATGTCCCTTTGGTGGCTGACTTCCCTCCTGCTAATTCCACAAGACAGCTCAGAACTTCCTGTCAGCTTTCTGCCCACTTGAGGTTCTGGTCTGTTTCTCATTTGGTGGGTAGATAAAAAGAGAAACAACAGAGCACAGCAATGTCTAGAGAAAGCCCCAGACTTGCCGTCAGTGGTAACTTTCAGCCCATTGCCGCCTCTACCATTCAAATTCAGCATACCTTCCCCATTTGAAAGTACAGTACTGCAGAAACATGTTTATGACAGGTAAAACTCACAGGTTAAATGCTTTCTTAGGTTTATATTAACCTTGTTTTCGCTTCTGTTCTCTGCTTTTTCCATGCTTCTCATAGGCTTACAGTCAATGTAGATAATAAATAGTAAAGATATGAGTATTTTCTTTTGATGTAAAGTGTTATTAATTTGCCTTATGCTTTCAGCTGACATCAGAGTTGGGCTAAGGTATACTTTCAACCATTGTAGTTGATGGAAACCAAGAGAATGTTCTCTTTCCTTCTCAATTTTTGACAAAGTTTTCTCAGAAAGAGACGTAGCTCCCTGCCCTGTGATGTTTTTGTGTCTGCTTGTGCCTCAGATCTCTTTAGTCAGAATAAGGTTTCTGGTTGGGTTTGTCAGCCTCTGCTTAGGTCCCTAGTCTTTGGATATTCAGGTTGAATGCTTCCTGAAACATTTTACAGTAATTGGAGATTTGGCTTGGGGTTCTTTGACAGGATCCCTTTGATTTGTGGACTGAGACATCAGGCAACCATGACTCATTTGTATGGCTTGTCTCCATCAGAAGTTCATCTTCCCATGGTGGTGAATGTTCTAAGGAATTACTATATAGCGGGGAAAAAGTCACTTTTTTTTAATGCACTTCTTTTTTAGCCAATAAAATAGCCTCCAGCCAGTTGGCTTGATGAGAGATCCGTCATGCTCGTCCCTTGATCCTCTACTAATCGATTCAAGAAATTAAGTATATTTGCTTTAAAATGTCTCCTTGCTCCTGTACTCTATCTGGGGTGAAGTCCACAGATCAAGGGACAAATTTACTTTCCTTGACTAATGCTTGTATAAGTGGAATTCAGGAATTAAAGAATTCCCTGGTGACTTCTTTAAGGAAGCTAAACTAGATACAGACTAGATGGCTTTCCACACAGTGATGACATATTTTGCCAGATTGTTTAGATAATTTCTCAAGCCTACCTGTTGTTTGCCTGTCCAGGAGGGGATGGGCCATGTTGGAGCCCATTTGCGATTGCCGAGGCTGTTGCTGAACCAGGTTGGGCAGGCTGACTGAGCAGACCCTGGGCCTCAGTGGCCCCATCCATCCAGGTCTGCAGACTTTCAGAACTGTAGAAGAGGAAGAGGCGTATCTGGTCACCTGGGCCAGGCCGACTAGTCCGCGGGTAGATTCTAAACTCTGAAATGTGCAGAAGCATCCCAGGGAAGTCTTGGGCAGAGTGGTTTAGGAGACTTGGCATCCCGTGAGTGGGGTGGCTTCGGAGTACCAGCGCTGACCCAGGAATTCAACTCTGTTGATACATCTTCTCTTTTTATATTCTCTGAAAACAATAGTGGGCTTCTTTTAAAATAATAAAAATGTTCTGCAGCTCTTTTCTTCTCAGTTCGATTGATTTCACTTTTTAATCCTGCATTCCCTGAGCACTGTTATCAGAGGCAGAATGTCTCCTGAATTTGGTTCAAAGTATTTTTATTGCTGCGAGCGGACTTTTTCCTGGCTCCCCACATCCCTGATTGATTGCTGTTTCTGAGCACTCAGAGTGAACGTTGCAAATGAGAAGCCATATGGGGTTCTCTCTTGGTATATTTAATTAATGTGCAGAGCCACTGAGGGCCAAAGCATTTTAGTTCCAAGAGGTAGGACGTTAGAAAATGCAGATGGAGGAATTTTTTTTTTTTTAATTTAAAGTGCTGCGAACTATATGCTAATAACTCAGAGTTGCTCACAATTCCTCTTTGGAGTTTTACTCTTTGAGGTTTAGTTCAAGGAGCCCAGGGAATATGTGCTTAGAATTACTTTTTTCTCACATTATCTAGGATTGTGCTTTCTCGGAGGGTAGCCAGTAGCCACATGTAGCTATTTAAGTTAATTAATGTTAAATAAAGTAAGAGTTGAGCCCTTCTGTTGCAATACAGTCACATTTCAAGTGTGCAGTAGCCACAGGTGGCAACCGTATTGGACAGTGTAGATCTGGAATATTTCTGTCATCACAGCAAGTTCTATTGGACAGTGCTGGTCCAGAACACAGAGGAGCTCTACCTTTTAGAAACCTGTCGCATGAGAGCTCGAAAGCTCCAACACCTCCCTCTGACCTCCTTAGCCAAGTCATCCACCACAGACTCATTCCTTTTTATGGGGGTGGTTGGACTTTAGAATGAGAGTTTTAGGTATTCAGTAAGAATAGCTCTGTTAAGAGCATTTTCAAAAAAAAAACCATTGAATTTTCTAATGGTAGCTCAATGATTGAATAAAGGTAGCAAGTGATTAGATACTTATAATAGTAGCAGCTATTTTAGTTGCATACCTGCTATGTTCCAGGGCTTGAGTCTAAATGTTTTACGGTGCTAACTCAATCCTCATAAGTAACCCCATCAGGTATGGTACTATATTATCCTGATTTTTTAGTTGAAGAAACTGAGGCACAGAGATGTTAAATAACTTGGCCTGGGTCACTCAGCTAATCAGTGGTTGAACTAGTATTTGAATCCAGATGTGTTACTACAGCTGCCTCTTGTCCCTCTGTAGATGGCACCGAAATATCCAGAATGGTCCACCTGTAAGGGGAAGAGCAACCTGGTCAGTAAACTATAGATGTGCTAAATAAATGTTCGGTCTGGTTCAGGTTCTTATTAACATTACAGATTCTAAGGAGTTTTCTGTAGCCTGGATAGAGGAAAAATAAAGCAACTTTTCAAAAAGAAGTCATAGCACTTTAGACTACTTGGAAAAGATAACTAATCTAGACCAGGGGTTAGCAAACTGTAGCCCATGGGCCAAATTTGACCTGCTGCCTGTTTTTGTAAATAGAGTTTTATTGGAACAGAGGCACATATATTTATTTACATATTGTCTATGGCTGCTTCTGCATTATATTTGCAGAGCTGAATTTTTGTAAAAAAAGATCATATGGCCCATAAAGCCTAAAACATTTATTTTCTGTACCTTTACAGAAAAAGTTTGCTGACCCCCGTACTAGATCATATTCTTCAAGCATTCAAGATAATTAATAGTAGTGCATTTCTGAACTTGAGGAATGACCCCAAATTGACAGAAGGGACTGAATAATTCAGTATTTTTATTGCTATTTAACATAAACATGTTCATCCCCTCCTGTGCACCAGGCACATCTAAATTTACCCTGGCACTAAAACTTAGCATTCCACCAATCCTCAGATATCTATGTCTGAAACACCCAACTGTGTGCTGTACATGGGTAACTCCCAGTGAGTCCCTTGGTACTCAGTGCGTCCAGGGTCCTTCTGTTCTCACTCCTCTGTCTCTGTGCCTGCTGTTGTCAGGAGATTTGTGCACACAAAATGTTCACTTAATGCATCTCTTACTTTAAGATCATTGTGGAGTGAACTAAAATAGTACGCAAATATTAAAATTCAACACTCTTCATATTCTACATCCCATTATAGAATTAGAATAAGTTAAAATTCTCCAAAATTTGTTTGCCAGACGTTTCTAAAATAACTTTTTTTTCCTGATTATAAAAGTTAGAAACACAGAAAATGTGGGAGGACCTAACCACAAGAATGGGTGTCCCCCCACCAAACTCTACCACCCAGAGGTAGCCAATGCTAATATTTGAGTATAATAAATAGTTTTGGAGAAGATTCTGCCACATATGCAAATTCTTCTTTTAACTTAATTTTTTTCTGTCACTTAAAATTTATCAGAAAAAAACATTTTTTGTCGATACATAATAGTCCATCATATGACTGTATCATAATTTACTGGACTGTTTCCTTTTTACCAGGCACTTGGGTTATTTTCAACCATTTGCTATTATAAATAAAACATAATGACTGTGTTTGTACATGAATCTCGGTTTCCTGGATGTCTCCTTAGGATCAGTTTCTCAGAAGTGCAATTACTGAATTAAAGACAGATAACATTTTTGAAGCTTATGAGATGTATCAAAAATAAATATATAAATAACTCTGTCTTAACTTCCTCTCTGGCTCCAAACAGGACTACAGGAGTTCATGTACTCCTACAACAAAGGCTTATTAACATGTGTTAATGTTACATACACTTAATATTAAAACAGAGTAAAATGAATCCTGCAGGTGAACAGGAACACTTTAGGATTGTCTATTTGGTGATCTGATACTTATCTTAAGAATTTGATTCTTAGGGAGAGCATGGTTTGAATACCCAGATATTTGCCTACAGATGTTCCTGGGTTTTTTCCTATAGTGCAGCAGAGTTTTCAAACCCAGGTAGGTGTAAAAATATGGCCTCGTAGTATTGGACACCCCAGGGCCTTGACACCTGCTGTCCTCTCTCCAGGATGTCCACTCCTAGAAAGCCACATGGCTCGTTGTCTTCATTCCCATTGTATACAGATGTCATGACAGCAGAGAGGCCTCTCGACTGCCACACTGCTCGCTCTCCCCTTCCCCTGCGTTCCTGCCTGGGTAGCTCCTGCTCACTTTTATCCCTGCTCACGGTTTCGTTGTCTCTCCTCGCTGGAGTGTGAACCCAAAGAGGGCAGGATTTCTATCTGTCCTGTCCATTGTCTGATCTTGTTAGTGTTATTCTGCATCTGTAACTCTGACCCTCAGGGTTATATGCATGTTCTAGGTCACTCCACAGTGATTTATGTCATGGTGAGTCATGAGCTTCCTTACCCCTATGACTACAGTCAGTTTGGGGGCATTGGAGGAGAGCCTCGGGAAGGACCTGTGACATCAGGGGCAATGAGAGCCCTGAGGAAAAAGGACCTAGGCCTCAATGGGTGCGGCTTGGTCATTACCTGCCACGTGGGTTGTACGTATGACTCTGAACCCCAGCTCCTGCTGGTGCAGCCTCCTTCTGGGTGCCAGGACTTCCCTATGTCACAGAGCAGCAGGCCAGAGTCCCTGCAAAGCCAGAGGGCCAGGTGGGTGCCAAGGTGTGGTTGTATCATTTAGAGGCTAAAGCATCAGATAAAGCACATACTTATGGGGTTTGAGTTGGGCACAAGGAAGAAGTAAAGTCAGGGGCATAGTGTTAACACCAGGACCTCCTTTCAGTGCCAATGGAAAACACTGTTACTAAAACATTAGTGATTATGTTTCGGGGGAACTGTCACTTTGTCAACATAGACACCACTGATTGTTAAAAGTTGCTGACAGTAGACTTTCTATGTTCAGGACAGCTCCCTGCCATGACGACCAGCCACCTTGTCTCATGGTTTGGAGAATGTAGACACATGGACAGGACACGACGGACTTTCCTTTTCTCTCTCCAGGTCCAGCACATACCGGCCCAAGGGATTTGATGTCACCGTCAAGTACACGCAAGGGAGCTGGACAGGCGTCGTTGGGGAGGACGTCGTCACCATCCCCAAAGGCTTCAACAGTTCTTTTCTTGTCAATGTCGCCACTATTTTTGAGTCAGAGAATTTCTTTTTGCCTGGGATTAAATGGAATGGAATACTTGGGCTTGCTTATGCCATCCTGGCCAAGGTAAGGCAGATCCGTGGATTTAAGTAAATCAAATAATGGCATGAGACTCTGAAAACCAGTCACTAATAGGGCTGACACATGGGTCCAGGCTGTCCCTGGAGACTGTCAGTGAGAATCACATGATTGAAACAGACCAGTGCTCATGCAATTAATTATGTTTCTAAGCATTTTTAAAACTTAAGGTCAGCAGCACAATTCTTTGAACCTTCCTATAAGATATACTAACAGCATTAATTTTTGGTTTTGGTTTTCGTTTATTTACTTCTATAGCTGAAAAAGTGTTAGCAGAATCTGAATCACATCAATTATGGTGTTTGTTTAGGAGTTTTTACTAGGGTGGGATTAAAAAAAAGCAAACATAATAAATTCATATATTTGTACGTATGATGGAGTGTGGGCATGGGGTGGCATCCTCCAGCGAGCTGGCAGTGCACCCTGCTGCTATCCCGTCACCCTGGAGACACCTTGAGGAGACACCTGGAACTGGAACACGTCAACTTGAAAGCTGCCCTGGGGATTGCCGGCCGCTTCCAGTGGCGATCAGCCAAGGGGACATCGTGGAGCCCATCACTAAAGAGGCAAAGACAGAATTGGACGTTCCTTAAGTATTGTACTTGGGGCCGACCTGAAGGATCGTGTTGGTATGCAGGAGGAGGCAGGCAGGCAGGGGATTTTCCACCCAGAGAGTGGCCAGAGGCAGATAGGATTGGACACCAGGGGTGTGCCCTGGGCTCCTGGGGACATGGCAGGTTTGTGTGCACCTGAGAAACGCAGCAGGAGGTCAGCTCTCCTGGTTCTGTGACTGGGCACCACACCCCAGCCTGTCCTAGTTCAGTGTTAGGCTTGGGGCCAGAGCTAAGTGTGGGAGACAAAGGAAGCTGATTGCAGGAGCAACGGGCCCCCACCGGCCTGTGACGATCCAGAGAGGAAGGCCTCTTCCATTTTTGTTCTATTTGTTCCAGCTCAGGTTTATTAGCCAATGGTGTGGGGCAGAGAATGGGCCAGGAGAGCTCCCCAACCCCTTGCTTCCCAAGGAGAATGAGTAACAGTCACCAGGAGCCTGTCAGGAGTCAGCTGAGAATACCATGGGAGCTCAGTTCACTCAACGCTCACCACTGGCCATGGACCAGGCCTTTGCCAGGCTGTATGCTCCCCATTTAGAGATGTGGGGACCGAGGGTCAGAGAGGCTTATACCCCTGAAGTCCTCAATGCACCTCTCACTGTCTGCAGAGCCAGGACAGGCTCGGGAGCCACTTTGTCCTCGATACCAAAAGATGAACTTAATATGAGATTGCCAGACTGGTAAAAATTTGCATTCCTGAATGTTTTCACCGACAATGTGACCTTGGGCAAAATGTTTCATCTTTATGTGACTGTTTGGAAATGAAAGATGTGAGTATGATTGATTTTATGCTAATTATTCAGAAGCTGGTAGAGTAAACTTGTACTATCTGAAATTAATAACGTTAAACTTCTGTGAGAGCAGACTACTTGGGGGTTTCTTGTGATGTCTAGGTTCCACATGACCTTTTTTTTGTCTATGAAATTCCACGATTACCAACAATTGGCTTCACCTTCCCTGGGTTTGAGGAGATGGTCACATTTGAGGAAAGAGGACCACAGGGTGGTCTGGGCCGCTGTCCACAGGTGTCTTGGAAACAGGCTGGCCAAACACTCAGTGGTGGGTATGGTGGCCTGTGGTGACCCCTGTCAACCCCGAGGGCTTCCCATCAAGGCTGTGGGTCAGACACACCCATGGGGCCTCTCACACTATAGCCACCTGGGCCCGCTGCACACCTGCTCACTCAGGTTCTCATGGGGTTGGTCGTAGACAACTGTATGTTCTCGAGTCCCTAGAGGAATCCCAAGGCACAGTCCTCGTGAAGAATGACTTGACAGGATAATGATCACTCCTTTACTGCGTGCCAGGCACAGTTCCAAGCTCCTTACACATATCGACCCATTTAAGCCCCAGAACAGCTCTCAGAAGCTGTCACCCATTTTTACAGATCAGGAAACAAAGGACTGAGTCATGGGGTCAGCACATGGGGAGCCAGGCTTTCATTGCAGGTGGTGTTTCCTCTGCTCTGCAGCCTCTCAAGAAGGGGGACAAAAGAACACCAGACAGACTCACCCCCAGACTCAACCTGTTTCAAGAGGGGACTTTGCCTCACTCTTGACCCAAAGGCAAAGTGTTTCGACAAAGATCACATCTGAGGTTATGTTGAATCCTGCCATAGAAACCTATAGAAGCTGCAGTGGAAAAAAGTAGGAGGCCAAATGTTTGTACGAATGCACTAAATAATGGGAAGGTTTGCATCTAATGGATGAAGGTACTCTGCCCTCAGCCTCCAGGACAGCAGCTTTAGTTCACACAGATGGTGAATAATCACTGCATATGAATGACCATAGGTAGTCAGAGGCTACCGACAGCACAGACGCTAAAACAGTAAACTAAGTGTTTATCAGAAACGAACACCTCCTGGTGACTAACCCTAGTATCTCCTGGTGTTAAAGCCCAAGTCTGAACACGTCAACCACTACCTTCCTCCTCGACCACCAGCACACCTGCCAACCCCAATCTCAACTGTTTTCAGGTTACCCCTCCTCCCTGTGAACCTTTCTGGGGAAATGGGGCATCCTCTGAACACACAGATGCCCACAGAGGGGACCCAGAGCAAGTCAGGTCTGTCGAAAGTTGGCAGTGGGGAAATAGTGAGCTTCTCATACTTCAGGAGTAGAGGTTTGTCCCTTTGAGGCTACATTCCTGATGTCCAGAACTCAGGGGCAGAGCTGAGCTTTGTCCTGGGGTCTGGGGTCTGGGGTGAAGTGTCCTTGTGGGCCCTACTCCTCATCTGCGTGATGAACACTGCAGCTGAGAGAGGCAAATAAAGACGTCAGCAGCAACGGCAGCTCCTGAAAGCTGTTCTCTCCTTATCAGAAATGTCTAAGGTCAGAATCCACCACCGACCTCGGTGACCCACTTCCACAGCTTCTCTCAACGCCTCACCAGGCAGTCATGGTGATAAATGTGGCAACGTCTTCACAGCCTGTACTGTCTTATTTTTACACCGGAGCTGTACCGAAAGGAAAAATACCAAGCAGCAAGAAGTTCTGCTGGAGGTTTCTGAATTATCACACCTATTCACAAGCTTGTTGATTGTTTAGCCACGTGAAGACTAAAGACCAAGAACATTGTCTATTGTACCTGGTGTCTG
Organism: Cynocephalus volans; assembly: GCF_027409185.1. NCBI lineage: Eukaryota > Metazoa > Chordata > Mammalia > Dermoptera > Cynocephalidae > Cynocephalus > Cynocephalus volans. Next base: position 187,788,878 of record NC_084460.1, read on the forward strand.
CACGGGGTCACCCCTGTCTATACCATGAGTCATGAAACAGCGTTCCTCTTTTTTCACTCTCCTGCAGCCATCAAGTTCTCTGGAGACCTTCTTTGATTCCCTCGTGACCCAAGCAAACATCCCCGACGTTTTCTCCATGCAGATGTGCGGGGCGGGATTGCCCGTAGCTGGATCTGGTACCAACGGAGGTAGTCTTGTGGGTATCTTTTAGTTTTAAAGGGGCAAAAAAATCACAAATTGATGGGACTGTCTTTTCTGTGTTATAAAAAAACCTAATCTGAGATATTAGACATGCAGGCATGCATAGGTACCGTAAAATTTTGATAATCCTTGTTATAGGACCTTTTTAAAATGGATAAAATTAGGTATTACTTTTATTTCTCCTAATCATCCTGCCATCGAGAAAGATGATTCTCGTTGCTTCTACAAATCCCATTAAAGCTTTTCTTTACCGTGTTTTGAAAGGGAACAGCTTTCCGCAGGTGGGGGAGGGGAAAGTGAGGAACAGTGGGAGGGGTGGGTGTGGGCCTTACTCTGGGTAAGGGCAGAGGAGGATGCCTGTGATTTCATGAATTTGGTGGGGAGACAGGAACATCCTTTCTCTCCCACACACACATAGTAAAGGTGTTTTCTACTGAAACAGAACCAAGGCCCTCAGCCCTGTGGACGTGCGGCAGCCCAAACTTACCACCGTGTGTACCCTGCACCCAGACATCTAAAGTAGGAGGTGACAGCAAGAATACACCAGAAGGGCCCCTCCCAGTGGGCACTGCCAGCCCTGTGCCCTCTGACTGTGAAAGGCGGGCTCAGCACCCCTGTCCCCAGCTTTTGTTTGCTAACAGTACACCTGCTCTTAATACTTTTTCATTCCCTTTTGAGGGGAAAGGGCAGCTGACGATTTTGGGGGGAATGTTATATGGTTTTGCAAGATGAAGTTTTGATGAGGGAAGCTGTTTTGTTTTGCTTTCTTCTTTTCTGACTTCTGAGGACCTAAATCACTGTCAGTCAGCATGGTTAACTATTTCATTGTATTTCATTGGGGAAAATCTCAATACTGTGAAGGTGGAATTGATGTACTTTCTCTAGTGAGGGAAACCATCAAAGCACGTTGATTAGACTAGGGTATAAAATTGTTTGACCTTTGAATACATGGCCCCAGTGTTTAATTTTCAAGCATTTATATTTGCTTCATCGCATCACAATGAAGTAAAAGTATTGACTCCAGTGAAGTTTCACCATATGAGTGCATGCTTCTTCTGTGCAGCCTTGGTATGTCTGTGTATTTTTCCTCTCATACCTGTAAATATTTTTCTTCTCAGGTCCTGGGTGGAATTGAACCAAGTTTGTATAAAGGAGACATCTGGTATACCCCTATTAAGGAGGAGTGGTATTATCAGATAGAAATTCTGAAATTGGAAATCGGAGGCCAAAGCCTTAACCTGGACTGCAGAGAGGTGTGTGCACTGTGTTGTGTCGTGTGTATGTTGTGGTTGTCTGTCTGTGTGCACCCATGCTTGCATCACTGAAATATTACAACTGGAACCTTTATGTGAAATTAGAAGATGCACTTCATTATCAGATAAATCGACGGTTCATTGCGTGAAAACAAAAAGACTTTTTGTATGGTAAATTCAAATCAACAAATCCTCCCCACTTGTTCCCCCAAATTGCTTCCTCCCAACCACTCGGCTTAGTAGGGCAAAATTAGCACAAAGCAGTCAGTAAGAAGAGCTCTCTGAGCACACCTTCCACCATGCATCTTGGCCTGGTCGTCCCTGAACTGTTTAAGATGAAATAAGCAGATCTTTGTCAGTGTAAGGGGAAAGAGGAGAATTAAAAATAAGCAAAATGAAGCTATATATGTGTGTGTGTGTATCTCATCAGCTTTATCCTTCCATTCACAGCTGACTGACTGCACGCGCACATACACACACACACCCGCACACACACAATTCTACTGGAAGAAAAGTTGTATTCTCAAGATGAGCTTGGCTTGATAGTGCTGAAAGGCGATAGGTGTATCTCTCATTAACCACGTTCATACACTACCACTGCATTTTGGCTTATTTGTAGCATGTTATGACACTTTGATTAGGATGACTTAAGAGAGCTTCAGTCTTCTACAACATCTTTAGAATTGTTTGTAACGACACCCAGCCTTTCACTATATGCCTACCTGCTAACCCTTCATTTCATATTAACCATCAAGTTGCACCATAAATTCCCATATGCACAGACACCTCTCAGAAACCAAAGATGGTGAAATGATGGTCCGTTCCACTGTGATAGTGTTTCAGTTCAAGTCCACAGATCTATGTTTATGCTCAAAAAGCCCTTATTTGCCATTAAAGAATCCAGTGGTAGAATCAAATGTGAGGGCCTAAAATAAAATACAAACTCTGCGTGTGTGCGTGTGCATGTGTTAGGAATATAAGCATGTATCTGGAGGTTTGATCTTAGATTCTCAGTCCTCCCTGCCTACCCAGTGTGTCACCCATCCCACCACAGAACAAACAACAAAGCCCTGCACCCCCACCACACAATTCAGTTTGCTACATATATTTCATGTATTTACTTCTTTCACATATACAAAAAAATGATAATCTTATGAACATGCCATGTTTTAAATTACATTAAATTTGTTTTTAAACAAAATGATTTTATGTTTAAAATACTCTAATAAATTACTATATTTCATTTTCTTAAAATTCTAAACTCCTCCTACCTTATTTCCTTTTGACCTGATTGGCAAATTTGGTCACATGACTCATGGATTTGCCTGAAAAGCAGGAGGATGGAACTGCTCACACCTCATTCCCCTGCTGGGCAACCCTGCCCAGCCAGACAGTTGTGTCCCCAGTGGCTGCAGTGGTTTGTATGGTGTGGCCCATGAACCTCTGTCCTTCTCACTCTGCCACACAGAGAATGTTACCAGTGCGGACAGGGTTGGCAATGCTGTGTGTCCGTCTGTTATTGAACGTGGCTCTGGGTCCTTTCCAAATGCAAATATGGGATGTCTACTGAAAAATTGTCCTTCCTTCTTCTCTTTCTCCATTAGTGAGGTAATAGATAGTTGATTTTGTCCAATTTGTATAATTGGCTTTTAATATGTCATTTCAACCTCTAAAGGCAAATGCATCTTCCCTCTGCCCTGGAGGTGTGTTGAGGGGAGAGGGGAAGTGAGAGGGAGTTCCTTGATGAGGGAATTTGGGCAGCTCCAAGTAAGGAAAAAGCTCTGTTGATTTGGGCCATGTCATTCCCCTTTCCTGGGCCTCAGTTTCCCTATCTGTGAAGTGAGAATGTTGGGCTAGAAGATTCCTGGTTCCCAGGTTCTGAGAATATGAGATGAGTTGTCACTGCCAACAAGCCGTGGTGGCTGCCTGAATTTGTATGCAGCAGGTGCACAGTGATGGCGGCTGGGGCCATGCATTGCCATGGAGCGCCATTGTCACGACTGTGCCTTCTCCTCTCCCCCGTTCTAGTATAACGCAGACAAGGCCATCGTGGATAGTGGCACCACGCTGCTGCGCCTGCCCCAGAAGGTGTTTGATGCGGTGGTTGACGCTGTGGCCCGCACGTCTCTGGTGAGTCCTCAGGATGCTCGTGAATCTTCGAGCACACTGGGTCATGACCGCACACTGGGGTGCAGCGCTGTGCATTCTAATAGTCTCCAGCTGTCACTCAGTATGCTCTGAAGATTTTGAAGGGTGGTTTTTAAAACCAACTGTTACTTATTAAGTTCGCAATCTTATTCTTTGATGTTAATCAGCAAATGATGCCTTCATTTTAACTCAAAGGACACAGATTTGAATGTGCAGGTATTTTAGTATTTCAAGTAATGGTCCCGTTGGTACGGTATTTTTTTATCTAAGGGAAACTACACTCAGTGATGTAACTATATGGAACTAAACAGTACATCAAGAATACACGTACGGCCTTTAAAACAAAACAAGTAAGCCAAAAATCTTATTCCCTTATGGCCTTCATCCAAGCCCTGCTGGTACCCTTACTCCTACTTACGAAAGAGTGTGGTTTTTTTCACAGAAGACAAAGGTCAATCGGCCAATCTGATAATCATTTTATGGCCACGCTCTCAAATACAATTGAGGTCATGGTTGAGGACATCATACCTTGGAGACCTGGCCAACGGTATTCCCCGTGTGACACCAACTTCCCAGTCCATTCAGGGCAATAGAGTGGACCCAAAAGCATTGAACAGGACACAGTTTTTGGGGTCAAATGAAATTCTTAGTCTAGTTTCCACCACTTATTAGCTGGGCACCTGGGGAGGGTTTCATTTCCTCTGAGCGCCTCCGTATTCTCATCTGTAGGGTTGTCGTGAGGGTTTTGAGTAACGCCTGCTTTCCTGTAAGTGCTCAGCAGAGAGGAGCTTCTGTCTCATGTCCAGCCAGTGCTACTACTATGTGTTTGGACATGAGATAAACCTTGCTTTTGGCTTCTTGAGTGTTTTCAAAGCATCTGTCCACTCAAGGCCATCCTCACAAAATCACCAAAAAGCAAGTGTTTCCTGCACAAAGCCTTGGTCCTGGTACTGGCATGGGGCTGGTGGTCCTTCTACCCTGCTGGGATGGCCAAATTCAAAGAATGGAAGTTCTGGAAAGTGCACAGTGGCTGCCTTGTCACAAGTTATAGCAGAGACATGGGAAGCAAGAGAGAGCTTTTGGTTGTCCTGAACCAAAACTTCAAAAGTCTAGAAGTGCTGTGGAAAGACAAGCAAGCAAATCCAAAGAACGCAGAGGGGATAAGGAAAGGACATGGGCCCTTTTGAACCAGCAGTCTTCCAGGCCCAGCCTGGGGCAGCTGCAGTTGAAAACCAGAGCAAGGTCCCTATTTTTTCTCATGGCTGCCTAATCAGAAAAAATGGCAAGTACATTTTTAGTGCCTTAAATTTAAAATCCTTGCTGAAAATCAGACCATACTTAAAATAAGGAGCAATATGCTAATTTCTTAAATAATGGCCTCAGCAGACATTAACATGAGTGTCATTGGATTTAATATTCTGAACTTGTTGTACAACTATCCCAAGGATGCGCTTGAAGTGTCAATGTAAGAATCCAGCAAGCTGTGGCGCCGCGGACGGGCCTCTGCTCTGGAGCAGACGGGCAGGGCTGAGCTTGGCGCTCCTGAGCTCAGCACAACACGTGTTCAGCTGCCACTGACTCTGTGCGAAAGCCACGAGGTAGAAGGAACAGATGACAAAATCTGTTTGCCTTATCTAAAATTATCCTCTGATTTCATTCGTGCTGGCGTCAGGAAGGAGGAACCGGGCAGGTTGTTTGTCTTGGGCGGGGGAGCGTAACAAGGAGGCATTGTGCCTCCGTCTCGTTGTATCTGGACCACAGATGTGTTTGCTCTTCATGTCCGCCAGGTTCACAAGCCTGCTCTCTTGGCTCAGGTTTTCTTTCTAGTGAAGGAGAGGGCCGCCTTCAGGAAATTAAACACAGTAAAAAATGCCAGGCTCTGTCTCCTGGCATGGACTGTTTAGATGGAGTTTCAGAAATAAACAGTTTGTAGGTCAACATTTAGAAGTGAGCCTGGGGGGAGTTTTGTGGAGGGCGACGCAGTGTTCAGAGTCATGGAGACTGGGGCTGCATCCCGGCCCATGTGGCTCAGGCCCACGCTTTTCTAGCCATACAATCTAATCTAATCGTACTTTAGGATGGCTTCTAACTTTAAAACTCCAGGCTTGTGGTTAAGGGACACAGCACTGGGGGAGCAAGTCCCACTTCCAGTTCTGAGTTGATGGCCCCTCTTCACCTGCAGATTGGGGCTGGTCTGCACTGTGGTCAGAGCTCTGAGCTCTGACTGTGGGCCCAGTGCCGCAGCTCTTCACCAAATCCAGCAAAACCATGACCCCACCTCTCTTCACCTCATCTGGGAAGGGACTCTTCCCAGGGATCCATGTTTCAAGTCGACTTAACTTTTTTAAAAAGCAAAGCTGTATCAACACCAGCATTAGAAAGTATACAACTGAATCACACACCACGTGGGTGGAAAACGTGGGATGGGCGAAAAAGGACACGGCACCTTCTCCAGGTGCGTGCCCCAGCAGGGAGGGCTGGTGTCTGCCACATACACGTTCTGCAGCACAGGACACTCTCCAGCGGCACCGTGATTTTCTGTTCTTATCTTGGCCACATTCTGTCCCATTTTCCCATCTTCCTTCCTGACTGTTCCCGTGGCTTCCACAACACCCTCCTCCCTGGACTTCTCCCTGTCCCCATATGCCTCCTCGCAAGGTCTTTGCAGTCCTTCTCCCTGCACTCCTCTCCTGCACAATCCCAGCCATGGACACATCTTCACCTCCCACTTGCCATCGGTGACTCTCAGATTTGTGTGTCAAGCCCAGGCCCTTCCTCTGGAGCACAGAGGACTCAGAGAACCAGTGAGCTACACAGCATGTCCACATGGACACCCAAACACACCCAATGAGCCACAGAGCTCAGGCCTCTGATAAATGAAATGTGGTGACGGTGTCCTGGTCCCCTCCCAGGCCCATCTCACATGCCTGCCCATCCTCAGCCCCCGCCCCTATGGCCATAATCTGCGTGGTCCAGCAAGGCAGGTTCCATCAGCATCCTTGGCTGGGCCATCTCCCCCCATCTCCTGCACCCCCCTATACCCCAATGCTAGCCTGTCCTTCAAGCTCAGCTCCCGTGTTTCTTCCTCAGGGAAGCTACCTTGACAGATATGCTCTCCCCCTCCTAGTCAGGGTCCCTCCTAGCTCTGCCCCAAGTGGGACACCATGCTGGATTGTGACAAGAGGCACCCCAGATACAATCCTTCCCCCGGGAGCTGGCAGGCCTGGGCAGGCTCTGCTCAGGACCCTTCCCTGTAAGCCCATGCATGTGGAGTTAACCTGCGGATTCAGCAACTAGTCGACATGGGCAGTGGTCACCACTCACCCACTCCCTGAGGAGAGGCACGTGCTGTGTTGTCAGCCACCTTTTTGTCCCTGATGCCACCCACTTTTCCCCATGAGTACTCATATTTTCTGAGTCTTTCCTGTGAGGCAGGTGTTGGGACCACAGTGGGGCACAGGCCCCAGAGCTCCTTCCTCAGAGGATGTAGATTCTAGTGCAGGACACAGAAGTTAATCACACCAATAAGCATAAATTGCTAACTGCCGCAAGGAGAATGGCCAAGAAGGAGAGGTGCACGGTGGTGTTCTAGTGCTGTGTGGGGGAGTCAGGGAGGGCTTCCTGCATGAGGGGGCATCTGAGTCCTGACGGACGAGGAAGATGTTCCAGGAGAGTAGAGAGCCCACGCTGGGCTCTGCACCAGGAGGCAACTCGCTGGGCTCACGGAACTCAAAGGGCAGGCAATGCCCAAAAGGGCCTTGAGGGCCACATTTAGGATTTCTCTCTTCTAGCGACCATTGCCCACTATTGTGTGACCTTGGGCAAATTACCTCACTTCTCTGTGCTTTGGTTTTCTCGTCTGTAAGGTAAAAGGGATAGTGTTACTGCAGTGATCGCGGTGTCGGAGGATGAAAGCAATTATTGCCCGGAAGCTCTTTACAGATCCTAATACTAGTAAGTGTTCCCTGTGTCCGAGCAGTTTTAAAAATCCTTCTTTTGCCATCACTGTCACTGTGCCAGGGAACTGAGGCCTTGCTGCTCTGTTCACATCAAACCTTGTTTATCCCCGTGGGTATCTGACGAGGTGATGAGGAGTGCCCCTGTTCCCTGTGGACGTGCCAGACTAGTCATTATTTCTCATGTGATCTTGTTTTGTCTAGATTCCAGAATTCTCTGATGGTTTTTGGACTGGGTCCCAGCTGGCATGCTGGACGAATTCCGAAACACCTTGGTCTTACTTCCCTAAAATCTCCATCTACCTGAGAGATGAGAACTCCAGCAGATCATTCCGTATAACTATCCTGCCTCAGGTATGAACTGGCATCTCTGCTTTTCTCTTTGTAACATGCAGAAGTCAAAGCACTTCATGTTACACTCCTGTGTGTGTCAGATGTCACACCTGTGGTGGGTACCTGTTGCCACGATAGTGCTGTGTTACAGACAAGCCCATTCATCACATCACGAGTGTCTGGTCAGCTGGTGGTTGGCAGGGCCTCGGAGGGCCTCAGCCTGGGCTGGCATTGGGCGGCCTCGTTCCCATGTGGCAGCGAAGTTCATGGAGTGACCAGGCCACCTGCCTGTCTCCATCCAAGGGGCTGACTCACACTGAGGGTTCTGAGAGAGAGAGACACGCAGGGGCTCCTGAAGTCTCGGCCCAGACCTGGCTGCCATCTCTTCCCCAGTGCTGCCCAAGCAAGCCCCAGGCCAGCCCAGGTTCCCAGGGTTGGGGAGTAGACTCTGCTCTCAGCGGCAGGAGCTGCAGAGCCACATAGCAAAGTCATGACTGCAGGAAAAGATGATCTGGGGACATTTTTGTAATGCCTACCATAACACCATTCTAAACGTTTTTCCTGTTTATATGTAAATAAGGAATGAAACTGGATTGTCAGAGATGCAGGCATCATTATTTTTTTTTTCCATACTTCCAGTAACCAGTGACTCCTCTTCATCCTAAGCTTCTTACCGTGTAGACCAGGTGCCACCTCCCTGGGTCCCGTCTCTTGCCTTGTCGTCCTCCTCTCCCCTCAGCAGCCTCTCACTGCCACCTCCATGACAGCAGGGTGCTGTCCCTGCCTCCAAAGCCCCCCCCCTTCACCTTTTAAAAACATTGTCATATTAATCTCACTAGCCCACAGCTGTCATCCCAACCTCCCTGTGCATCCCGCGATTTAAATACTGGTGCTCATTCCCTGGTGTGGCTTCTCGTGACCTCCCTGCCAGACCCATCCCAGTTCTCCACCTGCTTCCTGCTGTACCCTGACCCTCCACCTGGCAGTCTCTGTCCTCCAGAGCATCTTGCCTGCCCCGTCTCCTATCCTATGTCCCACCAAGCCCCTGCCTGAAATGCCCTCTCCTCCTTACTCCATCTGTGTATCCAAATTCTTCTCGTCCTTTCACACCCAACTCAAACAGCCTCTGCTTTTGTTGAAGTTTAGCTGAGCAGAACAGCCCTCTTGTGAGCTCGCCCTTCAGACTGAGCATGCATATTTTCTAGGCTACTCATCTGGCGTGGAATCGTATCTTAAGGGTATTTTTTATGCTGTTGCCTTTTTCATTTGACTTTGGTTTTCTTAAAAACAACAACAGTAACTTATTTTTCTTCTTCCATTAATTATTACTTCCTTGAAGATGAGAACACTGAGTTTTAAAGATCGTCCCTCTCTCCGTAATGCCATCAAGCGGTGGAGGGACGGGGCGTGGTAACTGTGTGTGAAATGGACACATCAAAGGGTCTTTGTTGCAATTTGATGAATTTGGGATGAAGGGGTTGGGATTAGGAGGGAGAGAAAAAGGAATAATTTCAGAAAAAAAGGAAAAATGATAATACTGCCTTTTCCCCTTTTTTAACTTCATGTGTGGGGTGTGCACTGCAGAAATGGAGAGATTTGGGGGAAAGGACTGAAGGCTTCAGGAGAAGTACAGACCAGCAAGGGACACGCATGCTGGGCATGAGAGGCTTGAGTTACGTTCTCAGCACTGCCCTTGACTCGCCTATGACTGTGAGCAGATCGCTCAGCCTTTCTGTATCTGTCTCTATAACTGTAAAGGAGAAATAATAATACATGCCAAAGACAATTTGAGAAGAACACAATATCCTTGGATGAACGGCACCACACAGAGTGAAGTTAGAAGGATACATTTTCAGCATCTTTAAAATAATGTACTCTTTATGATTAAAGTTTGGTCAAACAGCAAAATGTGGACATTATTTCCCCAACATGGTTTGTAACTAACATCGAAACCCAGCTCGAGGACGAAGGCAAGTGTGTACTCAGTAACTGGCGTGGGGGCTGCTTGGCAGAGCTGGGGACTCGTACGAAGTGAGAGGAAAGGGCAGGGATTCAGGGGAAAGTCTCCCTGTCCTGGGTAGGTGGTAACCCTGAAGTCTCCCTGGGGATCGTCAGCTGCTTTTAGGACCGAGCTGCACCAGGCGAGGGCAGGAATGTAATGAGAGAGGTTCAGGAGCATTTTGTTTCATTTGCATGTGTCTGCATAAGCACTCATTATTACTCTCACTTACGAGACGGTAGATATTTTTCAGTTGACTTTGATGTGTTCACATCTTAGATTTTTTAAAAGCTGCTTTCCCTGCTGTTTTCCTGGTTTCTTACCCAGCACCACCCTTCCATTCTTTTCCATGGCCTTGCCGAGAGAGGACTTGGATAGGGAGTTGGAAAGGTCTCCTGCCACGAACCCCCCCGAGCTCCACACAACACACCATCGGGGTGGCGCTGGGGGTCCTTTCCTGGCAGCATGGCTCTGCTCGGCCAGCCCACTTCCTGACATTGGGAGCAGTCCTGAGCACTCCTGTCACCAAAGTTTTAAGACAGGGCCCCTACCTGGGACCTTTCCATCATCAGCAGTAGTAGGTGGGCACATGATCATGAGTGCAAAAGACAGTCAAGTCCAAGGTAGTGCTCTTAAATTTTGTCTGAAACAACACTATTTTCCAGAAACACATGGACTGGATCCTATTTGGCCTGTTAAAAAGCAGCCCCAGCCCATAGGAAAAATCTGGTGTGTTTTTTTCTTCCTCTCCCCCGCCCACATAACCTTAAAAATGTAAATACCTTCAGTCTAAGTACTGCTGATTTGTCTATTCATGCTATTTTAATTTAAGGCAGACCATTTATTCTGAGATCTAGCAAGAATAAAACTCCAGCATGTTACAGTCTGGAATTTTTAGTCAACTGGAACACACACAGAAAGGAGACGCTAAAAGATACAGTTTGCATTGTATTTGGTAACTTTGCATCAATCTCATCAGTTGTGTTATATTTGATAATTAATTGTTTGGGTTTTATTATGGAATTAGTTCATTCAAAGGTTGTGTGTGTGTGTGTGTCTGTACATACCTAGGGCCTACACAGGAAATCTTAATGAAAATGTTTTGGTGGCATCTAAGTATGTCCCCCACCATTTCTCTAATTTAAATCGATCTCCATGAGAAGTTGTCTGTTTCATGTAACACCGACCAAGCTTAGCATAGGTCATTCAACACACATTTGTTGAGGCCCTAGTATGTGCCTAGGTGCCAAGAGTGTAGTGAGGAATTGAAGGAGTCTTGCCTTGAGGCAGGGTTTGCAGACAGACCATTGCAGTCATAACTGCAGAGACAGTGCCCTGGACACAGCAGCTGCTTGGTGTCCAGCTGTCAGTAACTCTGGGGACTGCCAGAGATGCATCTGTGCTGGCCTCCCTTCTGTGTTCCCTGCACATGGGAAGTGCAGTGAGGTTCATCTTCCTCGTGTGTCAGCTGCATCTTATACATTTCCTCCAGCACAACTTCGGGGTTCCTCTTCTGTTCAAGTTTTAAGTTGTGTTAATGACCAGGGCTCTATCCCGGTGTTGTAATGTTCACTTTGCCTCCTGCTTGGCATCCCCTCCTCTGGAATCTTCACAGGCAGCCCTCCCTGCTGGTCCAGTCTTTTCTGTGCCTGCAAAGTCAACAGCACCCCAGCCCCTCAGCCTCCCTTTAGCCAGAGGCCCAGGACTTTCTGTACACGGGTGAGTCTCTTTCCTCCAAGGCTTGCTTTTTGCCTTTGCCCTTTAAAGCTAATCCTACAAGAAGGTCCTTTTTCTTACTCATTTTTTACTTTATTGCTTTCTTTTTTTCCCCAAATACGTGACATTTTCTCTGACTAACCCACTCTACTCTCTAATTGCCTACGTTTGAATACTTTGCTCATAAAAAACAAAGGGCTTGTTATTACTGATATAACATTGATTTGCTCATTGACTGTTTAAGTTTTGACTCATTTCCTCACACGCTCTTGGCTGTGGGATCTTGAGGGCCATGTCTTGTGTTTGTTTAACACTGCACAGCACCTGTAGGAAGCAAGCCTCGTGCATGACAAGGCTTCTCACCTGTTAGTGTTGTGTCTTTTCTCTTATCATGATCCCTTCTCTCCCTTTTTACTGAGGAAATCATCCTGCTCCTGTCCTGCTGCCTACTTTTAAAATTCTCTTTGCCAAAGGAGAACATGATCGCTTTGGAAAGATGGGATCCTGGGGCCAGCTGGGAGCCAGTGCAATAGATCACAAGACAAGAGGTCATTGTGACCTGGGCAGGGTGGTGGCACTGGTGATTAGATTCAGATTCCATTTCAAAGGAAGGCCCGCAGGCTCTGGTTACGGTCGATGTAGGGTAAGAAATAAAAAAGACTGACCCAGTGCTTTAAAGCCCAAGTAATTGGGTGAGTCATGGACTTACCGAAACAGAGAACCTTGGGAGAAGAGCCGATATGGGGCGACTCTTCAGAGCTCGGGTCTTGAAGTGTTACTGCTGAGATGCCAGCTGAGAGCTGAGCAGGCAGGCGGATATAGGAGGTCGGCAGGGACAGCAGAGGTCCCAGCTGGGGGTGAGATTTGAGAGTCTCCGCATAGAACACAGCAGGTGGAGTCAGGGCTGTGGGGCGAGATGGGTCACGCAGGGAGGCCAGAGCACGGAGGGCTCAGATGCTTACGGGTGAAGAGGGTAAAGCAAATCCAGTACAGGTGCCTGAGAAGGAAGAAGAGGGTGCCCCTCTCAGAGGCAGAGTGAAGAAAGAGTTTCAAAGTGGAGGAGTAATCAGCCCATTGCCGTTACCAAAGGATGGGCCTGTTGGAGCACGTACCACTTCGTAGTTACGCGCACGGCTCCCCATACATGAGCAGCTTCAAGGGGCAGGGACCATGTGTTATGCATCATAATATGGCTGGAATAGAGGACAATGTCTGAGCCACATTAAGTACTCAACAGTAACTTCTGGACAGAGGCATGGATGGACAGATGGACAGTGTATCAGGGTTCTTCAGAGAGACAGAGCCAATAGAACATGTATATAAATATATGAGAGGGAATTTATTAGGGGAATTGGCTCACAGGATTGTGAAGGCTGAGGAGTCCCATAAAAGGCCATCTGCAACCTGGATGCTGGTAGTGTGGCTCAGTCCAAGTCTGGAAGCCTCAGAGCCAGGGAAACCGATGGTGTGATTCTCAGTCCGAGGCCAAAGGCCTGAGAGCCTGGAGGTGCCACTGGTGAGAGTCCTGAAACCCAAAAGCTGAAAAGCCTGGACTTCTGATGTCCATGGACAGAAGAGAAGAGTGTATCCGAGCTCCAGCAGATGGAGTGACATTTGCCTTTTCCTCTTTTTTGTTCTGTCTGGGCCCCCAGCAGATTAGATGTTTCCCACCCATACTGAGGGAAGTTCTTTCCCACCCAGTCCACTCAGGCTCACATGCTGATCTCCTCTGGACACATCCTCACAGACATACCCAAAAATAATGTTCTACCAGGTTTCTAGGTATTTCCTAATCCAGTCGAGTTGACACCTAGAATTAACCATCACAGGTGGACATCTTCTGCATGTGTGCACCTGCATATAGTTACAGGTGGCATATATGTGTGTTGTTATGTTTCTGACACTCCGTAATGATTATCACCATGCTTTTGAGCTTCTTGTCCCCTGGGAAGCAGGGACGACATCTTCATCTTTCTTTCTCTGTAGCACCCCCAGCACCTTGGAGCATCCTGAGCGAGCTTGTGACCTCAGTAGTTTTTGGTGTTACCTGATTCACGCTTTTTCTCGTTTGCATGCTCTCTTCTCTTCAACAAACAGCTCTACATTCAGCCCATGATGGGAGCAGGCCTGAATTATGAGTGTTACCGATTCGGCATCTCTCCTTCCACGAATGCGCTGGTGATCGGAGCAACGGTGATGGAGGGCTTCTACGTCATCTTTGACAGAGCACGGAAGAGGGTGGGCTTTGCGGCAAGCCCCTGTGCAGGTAAGCCACTCTCACATCGAACAGAGCCCTAACAAGGGTGCTTGATGTAAATTTACGATCTTGGACACAATTCTGGATGACAAGTCCATTGCCATTGAATTGTTTCAGGCCTGTCATCAGTGATCAAAATCTTATCAGTAAAATGGGTTATGGGGTTGCTGAGAAGATTAAATGATATAATCCCTGTACAACTTTTATTCCAGTGCTTGGCACATGGCAAATGCTCCATAAATGCTCGTCATTATAGTTAACTCTCCTGTTATACTGAAAGCGGTATCCCATACCAGAAATAAAAATACTCTGTAGGGCCTTGTAGTTAAGTCAAAATGAATAAAGAAAATTTATATATAAACTGTGTGTGTGTGTGTGTGTATATATATATATATATATGTATGTATGTATATATATCTTTTCCTCTTTAAGAAATAAGAAGTAAATGCCTATCCTTGCTCTTTCTTGAAATCTTGAAATAGTAAGACCAGCAAGCCCATTTTTCTCATAGAACTACTTTGAAGGGGGCCATAAGGGTGACATGCCACCGTTACTCCACAGTCTCACTTGAAGGTTGGGCAGGTCTTCAGAGAAACCGGGAGAGTGCAAGAAAGTTGACAGGATGGTTAAACCCCTTACGCTTGAAAATGTCTTCAGATTTAACAGTTTGCTTGAAAGGGAGTGCTCCCCAGCACATGATTTAATGGACTGGGTACTTCAGACTAATAGTCCCACCTAGCAAGGAAGAGGCAAATCACAGAAGTGGACGTGAGAGTGGATGCTAGAGAGTCGTGGAGGAAGAGTCAGCCTCGGGGGAGTGGCCTGCAGGAGAGCAGCAGCGTTTCCAAGTAAGATTTCAGAGGACCAAAAGAACTTGGGTACATTGGATTTGGAGTCAGGAACAGACTGAAACCCCAAAGCCATGCTGGTACATACTAAGGAAGAGAAAAATTAAAGAAGTGTGCAGTCAAAAAAGAACTGAGGACAGGAGGTGGAATAGGAGAAAATTGGGGGACATAGTGAAATACAAGATTACCATGTGGTAGGAGGAAGGGGAATATGAATTGGATGGAAAGAAAGCTTGCAACGTTAGATATCATTGTAGGACAGGTAGGACCCTGCAATGGCTTTCTGTGAGTCCAAACTCAGATCTTCAGTCTGCTCTTGGTGCAGGAGCACTGCAGAGGTGAGGGCGTGCAGGCAGCATGCCCCGAGATCACAGCTCAGTTGTTCTGGGAGGGAGAGAGTTCAGTTACTCTTTTTTAATACCTAAAACATGGTGTTAAAACAGGAATTCTGGTAAATAAAGCAGATAAGGGATGCTTCATATTATTGCCTTAACACACTGGCATTTCTGAAAAGAAAAGTAATAATTTGGAGAATGGATGAAGATAAATATTAGAAGGAAAAATTACATCTGGAATGTTATGCCAATTCATATTCTGTTTAAATAAAATCACCCAACCCAGTATACATAGATGATAGGTTGAGATATATCCCTTAAATATCAGTGCAGATTTATCCAACTTTGCACTAGTGACCAGACCTGGAATCCTTAAGACATGTCATGTTGCTCAACGTTGTCACAAGCAAATGTTTACCTTTTGGACATGCATTAAACACTTTTAGGTTATCATGAGTGAGACTATTCTCTGTGGTAGTGAGTTGGACAGTACAACCCAAAATATCACTGTATTGCCCAGCTGTGAATATTTTACTTCTTTTTAACTGAGGGAATTTAAGAAATGAAGCAATTTTGCCCACAATTTCTGTTCTCTTGTTAAATACCATTAAAGTGGACGCTGCTATGGCAACAGCTGTTCTAGCGTCCACTTTACCTAATACTGCAGAGAGTGTAATTGCTCTATGTTCCCTAAGTGAATTGCTGCTAGAAATAGTTTAATATTAAGCGTCTCCAGACAGAGCAACGTTTGTTCCTACATTTCCTGTGAATTCTTTGTCAGGTGCTCTTATATACATTTTTTTGTTGCTTTCTTGAAAATATGTTTAAGGTTTTGGTACTTAAACATTTGATTTTACCAGCTGTGAGAATATAAACTGATACATGTCTCCTCTTCAGTGCAAATTGTTTAGCCATTAAAGTAGTTACTGTCCTCAGGGCTGCAATTAAGAAGCCAGGCGGTGCTGTATAGCACCGTAGTATATGGAATAGATACCCTGTCTTTCTTTCTTTTTAAAAGTATTTGTTTTTAATTATAAAATGTTTTAAGTAACAAATAAAACGTTTTAAATTACAGATAATCATATACTATGTGTACACTTATGGACCATCCAGATTTATTTTTGTCGTAGAAATAAAAAACAAGTATAGCTAAACTCCCCATCCCCTCCTCAGAGTTACCCTTGATCCTAACATTGGTGGAAATTCTTCTGATAATTACTACATGCCCATAATTTTCCCAGGTAAGTGAAAGTACCTTGTCTTCAGTATTGGTTGCTGTATAACAGCTTACCCCAGACCTAGCAGCTCTTTATCACCTTATGTAGTTTCTGAGGGTTGGGAATCGAGGAAGGGCTTCACTGGGTGGTCCTGACCCAGGGTCTGTCTTGAGGCTGCAGCCATCTGCAGTCTGCAGAAGCTGCTTCCCACCAGTGGACCTCATCATAGGACTTGCTGAATGTCCTTAAGACAGGCCACCTGGTCACCCCACAGCAAATGATCCCAGAGAGGGTGCAACAGAGCACCCAGGACAGAAGCCACATCTTTTTGTAACCTAATCTCAGCAGTGACACACTGTCACTTCTGCCCTTCTGTTGCTCTGTTTGTCACACAGAGCAACCTTGGTATGATGTGGGAGGCAACTACACAGGTGAGACACCAGGAAGCAGGGGTCACGGGGAGTCCTCTCAAAGCTACCAGCCATATACGTATAACAAAACATAGGTTGATTGATTCATTTGTTTGGGTTTTTTTTTTTTTCTTTCTGTTTTTAAACTTATGTGAATGCTCTGGTACTATGCGCAGCCTTTGTCCACTTGATTTTAATTGTTCAACGTTACGTTTCTAGATTTTCCATATTGATGTGGGCACTAGGGCGTTTCTCGTGCGTAATGTGTAGAATAGGCTTGTGGAACTCCCTCTTAATCCTAAGTTTAGGGATTCCCAGTTTCTTGAAAGTGTTTAGTATGAATTGAAAACCTATTTGGCAGTTTCTACTATCATTTATTATATGCCTACTGCAAAACCCAGCAGCCCCATGCTTAAGTATATGCAAAGGAGAAATGAATGGGTACCTGCACCCAGAGACTTGACCAGAAGGTTCGCAACCGCTTTATCACAAAGTAACTGAAGTGCCACGTCATTTAGTAACTGTATAACTGCATAAAACTCACTACCATTTTCATCTACATAGAAACAACCCAAAAGTCCACCACAGGAGAATGGAAATCGTTGGCTAGCCGGTCAGTGGACCACTACAGAGCGTTTTCTTTCCACTGAAGAATGTACTTTAGGATTTCTTTCATAAAAGTCTGTGAAGGGCAGATTTCATTTTACCCGCCTATTGAATCATAACTTAGCTATCGTGGAATCCCGGAAGGACCGTTTCCCTTCATGTTTTGAAGATGCTGTTTGGTTGTGTCATCATTGCTGGTGAAAAGGCCCCCGTCGGTCTCAACTGTTACATCTTTAAGGGCTATCTGTTTCTTCTCTCTGGTTGCTGTCGAGACTTCTCTTATTTTAAATATTCAGTGTTCTGAAGTTCCATGATGCTGTCTAGGTATGGGTTATTTCTTCTTGCTCAGGACTCCCCGTGCTCTCTGAATCTGATAATTGCCATCTTTCGTCAGCAATCCTAGAAAAGTCTCGGCTGTTATTTCTTCCACGATTGCCTCATGTGTGTTCTTTCTAGTCTCTTGTTCTGGATTTTCTTCATTTTGGTTTTTTTTTTTTTTTTTTTTTTTTTTTTGTGACCGGTAAGGGGAACACAACCCTTGGCTTGGTGTCGTCCGCACCGTGCTCAGCCAGTGAGCGCACCGGCCACCCCTATATAGGATCCGAACCCGCAGCCTCGGTGCTCCCAGCACCGCTGCACTCACAGTGCTGCACTCTCCCGAGTGAGCCACAGGGTCGGCCCTTGTTCTGGATTTTGAATGAGATTAATTTGATATTTCTCATTTCTTCTTTCAGGTCCCTTGACTTTCATTTATATTTTCCTCTCTTTTCTTTGTTGCATTCTATCTGATTTCTTTAGTTATATCTTTTATTGGCCTAATTCTCTGTTCAGCTATGTTCAATCTACTATTAACCTATTCAGTGAGTTTTTTGTTTCAATGAGTATATTTTTTATTTCTAGAAAATCTATTATGTACTTTTTTAAACATACCAGTTTACTTTTTTATAGTGTCCTATAATAATTTTATTGTGGCTTGGATTGCCTTTATCTTCTTTTTATGTTTTATTTACTTTAAAAGGGTACATAATATCCTGAAGATACATTATATGATACAGTGTCCCACTTCCTCAGAGCAATAAAATGCTTCCTCATTTTTATTGAGCCTTGTTAGAAGGATGTTCCCTAATTTATATTGCCAGTTCCTTATTGATAGACATTTAGGTTGTTTCCAGTCTTTTCTTGTCACAAACACTACCATTTATATATGTCCGTTCACATATTTGAAAGTATATTGCTAGAAGTTAAATTGCTAGAAGTAGAATTGCTGAGTTAAAGGGTATAAGCATTTGTAATTTTGGTGAATGTTGTCCACTGCTTTCCATAGAAGTTAGACTCATTTATACCTGGCTGTAACAATTCTCTGGTAATGATTGTGATTACCTGTTTTCTTAGTCTCGCCAATATGGGGGAGTTTTGCCAATCCGAAGGTGAAAATGATTACTCAGTGTACTTTTAATTTATGTTACTTTCTTCAGGTGAAATCCTTCCCATGTGTCTAAAGTCATTTGTCCTTTTCTACAAATTATCCATTCATGTCTTCTGCTCATTTTTTTCCATTGGGTTTTTAGTTTTTTGTATTGATTCATGTAGAAGCTTTTTATGTAATAGTGATTAACCATTTGTCTGGAGGGGAAAAAAAACTATAATTCATATCAATTGTAAATTTTTGAAACTTTGCCTATGATGCATTTTAATGTAAAAATGTTTACTTCTGTGTATTTAAATATTTCAGTCGTTTGCTCTTGGGTTACTGTCACATTTTAAATGGCCTTCCTTACTAAAAGTACATTGAGATTTATTCGAGTATTTTTATGTTTCATTTACATTGGCATAGAATGTATGGATTAAACTTTTTTTTCCCTAAGATGTGTACCCTTTGTTCCTGTTACATTTATTGAATAATTCATCTTTTCTTCACTAATTTGAAATCCCACAATTATTGCACACCAAATACCAGTAGCTATTTGGGAGATAATATACTTATTTCTGGATTTTCTGTTCTATTCCACTGACATACCTTACAGTATTCTTTATTCAAAACTTTCCTGCTTTTCCTTCTTAATTTTTCTTTATTTTTATGAACTTTTGAATCAGCTTATTTAGTTTTAAAAAGTCTCTGTGTGATTGTTTTATTTTTCTGTTGTTGGTGGAGAGTTCATTTTGTCTTTGTGTCTCTAACGGTCCTCTCACAGTGGACTTTTTTGGTTGGGAGCTTCTATTTAGTGAGAGTGCTTCTTCCTTCAGAGCATTCAGCATCCCTTGGGCTCTGAACTCTTGCTGTAAAGTCACTCTGCATTGCTTCCTGCTGAGTATCCACTGACCATGAGAACTTCAGCATTTCTGTACCACGTTGTGTGGATAGATTCCAGCCACTCTTGAGGTGAAGGTTGGGGGCTCCATTTCTCATGGGAGATTCTTTCTTGCCACCTCCCTGGGCAGAGTCGGGCTTCCTTGCTCGCTGAGGTTGGTCCCGCCTCCTCCTCCCCAGGGCCCAGGCTTTCACAGGCATCCTGTCCCCTGCGGCCACTCCCTCAGTGCTCAGCCAAGTCTCCTGGGAACCCCAGCCCTAAGGCCTGTGTCTGGTCAAGGAATGTCTCTTTATTTGGGGCTCAGCTACATATTTAAAACTTGGAGGTTATGTGTTATCCTCATTTCTATGTGCTACAGTAGGAGGAAGTTCCCACTGTAGCACCAACCACCATTGGATGGAGCCAAAATATTTGACAGCCGCCCTTCTCTCCCAGTGTCTTTTATTTTGGTTTTCATAATAATATATGTTTGTCAAATGATGCTTAGCTTAAGGGTTGGGATGCCGGGAGCAATGAGTGGCGCTCCTTGCTGGGTTAGAATCCCATGGGGAGCTTTTTCAAAATACACATTGTCAACGTCCTTACCCCTGTTCTCAGCCACGGCATATCAGAATGGTGATGGGTGGGAGGGCAATGGGTGTTCTGGAAAAAGCTCCCCCATGCCTCTCGTACGCTGCCCCTCCTCTCCTCAACTTGCCCCCCACCCCTGCTGGGAATCACTATTCCAGGCTCTTTTCAGAGCCAGACAGTAAGGTGGAAGTCGGACTGTGTTATGGTGCTGGCCAACCCAGGCCTCCAGCACATAGTCTTACATCCCTGGGGCAGAAACTGGAACTGGAACAAGTGTCCTGTAGCTAGGAAAATAATAAAAGTGTTAAAATTGACAACTCTCTGTTATAATAATGTATTCAAAGCTTCTGAAATACCACCCATCTATTTTTATAGATTGAGACATTTAGCACCCGAGAGCTTTATAGATTTCAGCTTGTACAACTTGAGACATATCATGGATTGTGGCAGTCATTTCACTGTGAATTTTTCTTGCTGCAGGATAAAGTGGATCATCTGGTACATGCTCATGTTTAAAAATAGGAAACTTAGCTGCTAAGAACAGAGTTTCAAAGATATGCTTCTGCTATCCATTTAAAATATAATCAAAAGATGCCAAAGTCAGGGGGCCCCAAAGACATAGATGAGCCAGCTGTTTCCTCTTTTGACAGAAGAGAACACCGCGGCCCCCAGTGTGAAAGCTAGTATGAAGTGGCTTTCATGTGTTTGCAGAGAAAACTGGCCCTGGGTCCAGAACCCCTGGCCTGTAAGTCCAGAATGTTTTCTGAGTAAACCATGCCTCTATAAAAAGCATCTCAGCCCCAAATAATCAGTTTGCCAGGACAGTTCATTTTATTTTGTATGCTATCAGAAAAAAAGACCTGACCATTGTAATTTTTATACTTGGTAAAATGAATGATATGTCTTCCTCAGGCATTCATTATCAACTGGGTCCTGACCTTTTGGGGGACAATGCAGGGAAAACACATAATTAAAATTTTAACCAAAGACATTGATGGAAGAATTAAAAATAACAAATTAGTAACAGCTGATGTAGCACTGACCTCACCCCAGGCACTGTGCTAAGTGCTTAACATCTGTTAACTTGCTTATCCTTCCAACCAGACTGACTTGTAGGTGTTGTGTTTATCCCCATCTTACAGATGAGGAAGCCAGGGACAGAGAAGTCACATCACTTGGCCAAGATCACATATCTTATAAGTGGGAGCTAGGATGTGAACCCCAGAAGTCTGGTCTCATGGTCCATTTTCTCAACCACTGCATACTATGGCCTTTCATAAATGAATCTGATAGGAAATATTGAAATCTACTTAAGGACTGTAGAATTAGTAGTGTATGTGATAAATGTGCAGATCATCCAGTGAATGGCATCCATAGAAAATATCCTTTAGAAGTAATTTTTTTAATTTTTGTATTGAAACATAATTGTTTATACATGTTTCTGGAGTACAGAGTTGAATATCAATACTTTTGTGTACAATATGTGATGATCGAATCAGGATAATTAGCATATTCATCATTACAAAATGTAATCATTCTTTGTGTCCATTAACCAATTTTGCCAGCCCCCTTCCCTTCCCCCACCCCCTCCCAACTCTATTAACCACAGTTCTCTCTTCTCCTTCTGAAAGTTCAACCTATTATTGTGATTGTTGTTTCTTATTTTTTTCTTTCTTTCTCTTTCTTTTTATTTATTTATTTATGTAGTAGCTCCCACTTATGAGTGAGGACATGCAGTATTTCTCTTTCTGTGCCTGGCTTGTTTCACTTAACATAATTTTCTCCAAGCTCATCCAAGTTCCTGTGAGTGCTAGAATTTCATTCTTTTTTATGAGTAGTATTCCATTGTGTATACATACCACATTTTCCTCATCCAGTCATCCATTGATGGACGTTTAGGTTGATTCCATATCTTGGCTATTGTAAACAGAGCTACAATGAACATGGTACTACAGGTATCCCTTCGACATGACGGTTTCCATTCCTTTGGGTATACACCCAGCAGAGGAATTGCTGGATCATATGGAAGATCTATGGTTGTATGAGGAGGTTCCATACTGTTTTGCATAAAGGCTGTACTAATTTACAGTCCCACCAACAGTGTAGGAGGGTGCCCCTTTCTCTGCATCCTCACCAGCATTTGTTATTCTCCTTCTTTTTGATAATAGCCAGTCTAACTGGTGTGAGATGATACCTCAATGTGGTTTTGATTTGCATTTCCCTCATGGTTAGTGATGTTGAGCATTTTTTTCAAGTACCTGTTGACCATTTGTATGTCTTCCTTTGAGAAATGTCTATTCTGCTCCTTTGCCCATTTTTTAATCAGATGATTTGGTATTTTTGCTTTTAAGTTGTTTGAGTTTCTTGTATATTCTGGATATCAATCCCTTGCTGTATGTATGGTTTGCAAATATTTTCTCCCATTCTGTAGGTTGTCTTTTCACATATTAATTGTTCCCTTTGCTGTACAGAAGCTTTTTAGTTTGATATAATACCATTTATTTTTTTCTTTTATTGTCTGTACTTTTGGGGTCTTATTCATAATGTCTTTGCACAGTCTTACTTCCTGAAGTGTTTCCCCTTTGTTTGCTTCCAAGAGTTTTATAGTTTCAGGTCTTATGTTATAAGTCTTGGGTCCATTTTGAGTTGATTTTGGTATATGGTGAAATGCCTGGGTCTAGTTTCATTCTTCTGTACATGGATGTCCAGTTTTCCCAGCACCATTTATTGAAGAGGCTGTCCTTTCCCCACTGTATGTTTTTGGTGCCTTTGTCAAAGATCAGTTGGCTGTAAGTACATGGATTAATTTCTGGGTTCTCTATTCTATTCCATTGGTCTGTGTGTCTGTTTTCATGGCAGTACCATACTGTTTTGATTACTATTGCTTTGTAGTATAATTTGAAGTCAGGTACTGTAATACCACCATCTTTTTTTTTTTTTTTTTTTTTTGCTCAGTATTGCTTTGGTTATTTGGGGTCTTTTGTTGTTCCATGTGAATATTAGGATTGTTTTTTTTCTATGTCTGTGAAGAATGTCATTGGCACTTTGATGGGGATTGCATTGACTCTGTAGATCACTTTGGGTAACATAGACATTTTCACAATCTCAATTCTTCCAATCCATGAACATGGAGTGTCTTTCCATCTTTTTGTGTCCTCTTTAATTTCTTTCAGCAGTGATTCATAATTCTTATTATAGAGATTATTCACCTCGTTGGTTAAATTTATTCCTAGGTTTGAGTGTGTGTGTGACTATTATAAATGGGCTTGCTTTCTCAATTTCTTTTTCTGCTAGTTTTTATATATTGATTTTGTATCCTTCAACTTTACTGAATTCATTTATCAGCTCCAAGAGCTTTTTGGTGTAGAGTCTTTAGGTTTTTCTGTATATAAAATCATGTCATTTGTAAACAGGGACAGTTTGACTTCATCTTTTCCAATTTGGATGCCCTTTATTTCTTTCTCTTACCTGATTGCTCTGGCTAGTACTTCCATACTATGTTAAATGGGATGTGGGAATAGTTGGAAGAGAATTGGTATTAATTCTTCTTTAAATTCTGGTGAATTCAGCAGTAAAGCCATCCCATCCTGGGCTTTTCTTTGTTGGGAGACTGCTGATTACTGTTTCAATCTCATTGCTTATTATTGGTCTGTGCAAGTTTTCTGTTTCTTCTTAGCTCAGTCTTGGTAGTTTGTAAGTATCTAGAAATTTATCCATTTCCTCCAGGTGTTCAAATTTGTTGGTGTATAATTGTTCAAATAGTTTCTAATGATTCTTTGTATTTCTGTGGTGTCAGTTATAACATGTCTGTCTCATTTCTGATTATTTTATTTGGGTCTTCTCACTTCTAATTTGACAATCTCTGCTTTTTATTTGGAGAGTTTAGAACAGAGACCAGCAAACAGCAGCCTGCAGTCCAGATCTGGTATGTAGCTTGTGTTTGTGTGGCCTGTGAGCTAAGAATGGTTCTTATATTTTTAAAGTGTTGTAAAATAAAAAATCCAAAAGAACATGTACTCCAAAAGCCTAACATACTCATATTTACTATCTGATCCTTTTCAGGAAAAGATTGCCAACCCCTTGGTTAGACTATTTATATTTAATGTGATGATTGACATGGTTGTGTTTATGTCTACCATCTTGCTATTTGTTTTCTCTTTGTCTCATCTGTTCTTTCCTTTTTCCTCTTTTTCTGACTTCTTTTGGATTGAGTATTTTCTTATCTCTTTTTATTTTCATAGCTAGTTTATTAGCTATAACTCTTTTAGTAGTTGCTTTAGAGTTTATACTGTACATTTTTAACTTATCACAGTCTAACTTCATATAGTCTAAGAGCCTTACAATAGTGGAGTTCCATTTTTCCCCTTCTGTCCTTTGTGTTATTATTGTCATGCATTTTACTTATACTTATGTTATAAATCAGCCAGTACATTATTATTTTTGCTTTAATAGGTCAATTACCTTTTTAAATATTTTAAATTAAAAATAGAGATTTTGTAACTGGCTATTGTAGTTACCATTTCTGGTGTTAATCATCCCTTTGTGTTGATCCAGTTTTTCATCTGATATCCTTTTTCTTATTCTTTAGTGCAGGTCTGCTTGCAATAAATTCTTTCAGCTTATATGTGTCTAAAGTCATCTTTATTTTGTCTTTCTTTTTTGAGAGATATTTTTGCTGGGTATAGAATTCTAGGTTGATAAGGTTTTCTCCCCAGTACTTTAAGGATGTTGCTCCATTGTCTTTTAGCTTGTATTGTCTCTGATCAATGCTGGGCTGAAGACTCAAGGGAGCCCCCTGGAGGTGCTTGTAATTCCTCTCTGTGCTCTGTCTCCTCTCCATCACTCTGCCCTGCAGACTCTTATGGCCCTGGCTTCCTTGGATTTCCACCTGTCTCCTCAGGGAGACTGCTGGCTTCTGCCTACATTCCCTCACCCTATACCATGACCTGGAAACTTTCTCAAGGCAGTGTGCTGGGGCAGTGCTAGGGCTCTCTTCATTTGTTTCCCATCTCTCAGGATGGACTGTCTCTTCATGCCTAATATCTCATATGTTTAGAACATTTTTTTTTCATATATTTGTCCATCATTTTAGTTGTTTCGGGTGGGACGCTAAGTCTGGCCCCTCTTACTCCATCTTGGTTAGAAGCAGATGTGGCTTCAAGTGATTTTTAATTTTATTATGGCTTTACTGTATTTGGGGGGATTGTCTTTGTACTAAGCCTATTTCCCTTTCGTAATTGTATTGGTTAAAGCTTCTCCATTTACAAAGTTAGTTATATAAAAAAAAAAAGGTGACCTACTGTGGAAAGCCATTTGCAACAAAAGAAAGCTTTTACCATATAAAGGATTGTTACAAATCAAGGAGAAAAAAATAGACATCATAATAAAAATACAAATGGCCAATAAGTTTTTTTTTAGAACAGTGCCATCACTAGTAATGAAAGAACTCGAGTTGCAGACCATCATTCTTATATTTTCCAGTGCTGGTGAGGGTGTGGGAAGTACAAGCAGTGGGCATGTACAGTGGCCCAGTCTTGCTCATGAGCACCTTGTCAGAATATATCAGGACACTTAGAGTGAGCATACCTTGACCTGTATTTTATTTTCAGGAACTCTTTCTGAAGAAGTTAAGAATATGAGCAAAGATTTATGTACAAGCTTTTTCTTACACCCGTGATTATAATAGTAGAAATATTTAAAAACCACATAAATGGCCACAAACAGGAAACTGGTAAACAAATTAGATTCATCCATTATATGGTTCTTTGTATAGTCTTAAAAATAACATGGTTCAAAATTAAATGATATAAAAAGATTTTTATCATATGTAAAGTGAAATAGTTTATAAAACAGCATATACTACATAGTACCATCTTCATTTTAAAAAACTGATGTAAAGAAAAAGATTATACTCTAAAATATGAATATTGATTTTTTTCTAACTGGTGAGTTTATGAGTATATTTTTATTTAGCTGTATTTTCAAATTTTCTACCATGAATACGTATTACTGCCTTTGTAGCAAGAACAGTAGGGTTGTTTTTAGTTAATTATAATGTTTGTTAAATATTGGTCTTTTCAAGCTATAGGCCAGAGATTGGCAAACTTTTTCCGTAAAGAGCCGGATAATAAATACTTTAGGTATTGTGAGCCAGATGGTCTTTGTTGACTGTTCCACCATCGACAATGTGTAGAGCAGAGAATGTGGCTGTGTTCCAATTAGACTTGACTTTCAAAGAGAAATGGTCAGCAGATTGGCTCAC
This sequence comes from Cynocephalus volans, assembly GCF_027409185.1. Lineage (NCBI taxonomy): Eukaryota > Metazoa > Chordata > Mammalia > Dermoptera > Cynocephalidae > Cynocephalus > Cynocephalus volans. The sequence continues at coordinate 187,815,298 of NC_084460.1, forward strand.
CGTGTGTCATCTGCTGGCCGGTTAGGGTCTGGAGTAACTGAAAGCCACGTCTCTCTGTCCTTAGGTGCTGGCAGGCTCCTGTTAGACACTAGAAAAGCCATATTATCATGAAATCTGCACCAGCAATAAATGTATCCTCTTTGCAAAGTAATCAAGTCTGCTTTCCCTCATTCTAAAACCATTCTTTTAATACCATTATTCCATTATTATCTTGACTTTTTCTTTCCACAATCAAAAAGGATTTTGAAACTCTAGTTACACAAAAATTAAATGCTTAGTGATGTTATTTTCTGGTGCTGAAATATTCATCTCTGCAATCAAATATAGAAAAATGATTAACGAGGCCTATTTTTTTTTCTTTTTCAAAGTAAAGCTTAAGATGCCATCCTTCTAAAAAAGGCAGATAAGCCTAGTGTGGGTAAATGAAGTCTACTATAATCCACAAACCTGCCTCAAGAAAACATCTCAACTTTCTTCCTGATTAGATGTTACTCAAGAGTCTCCAGCCAAAGTCTCCTTCTCTGTGTCCCCATTTACGTCACTAATTAGATGTTGTGTTCATTTACTGCTGCTGCTTCAGGGTCCTCCATATATTGTAGGTGTGACATAGGACAGAGTGGTGTGGGGAGGGTCTCCTGGGCCAGTGTGACCCAGGTGGTCTTGGACCCCATTCAGACTGTCAGTCAGGCTGACGTGAGGATCCTGCATGTTGTAGCATCCACTGCAGAGCATGAACGCAGGTTAACTGCACAGGGAAAATGCCTGTGAGTCAGGCAGGATAGACTGAGCCATCTGCAGAAGCTTCCACTACTGTCTCCACTCTGCCTTCCTCATCTGCACCGAGGAAGCGTGGCCAGCACAGCTGTCACTGCAGGGCACTGACCGATGTCCTCACTGTATAGCACTGCAGCCTTGCCAGCCTCCCACAAAGCACCAGTGTTCCTGGGTTGCCCTTCTATGCATTCCCTTCCACCACCCAGGTGCAGCTCCCACAGACCCTGAAACACGCAGTCGTCCCAGCATGCAGGGGACAAGCCCCGTGGGCACGGTGCTGCCACAGCCTGCCTATGGGCACACCCACTTGTCTGCACCATGGGAGCCTGAGTGCCACTTTGACTGGAGTTTAGTACACCAGGGTTACCTCTGTGGCCTGCATTGCAGGTGGACTGCTCAGTTCACAGCTGTGGGTTTTTCCCCTTCTGTCTCCTCAGAAATTGCAGATGCTCCAGTGTCTGAAATTTCCGGGCCTTTCTCAACAGACGACATAGCCAGCAACTGTGTCCCTGCCCAGTCTTTGAACGAGCCCATGTTGTGGATCGTCTCCTACACTCTTATGAGCGTGTGTGGGGTCATCCTCCTTGTCTTAACCATCCTGCTGCTACTCCCAATCCGGTGTGGGCATCTCCCCCGTGATCCTGAGGTTGTCAACGATGAGTCCTCTCTCGTCAGGCATCGCTGGAAATGAAGAGCAAGGTCTGAACTCTCGCAGCCTCAAACCCAGCTATTAAGAGAATCCCATTTGGAGGGCAGCAAGCATGGGATCTAAGGCAAGGCTTCTTCTCGGGTCTTTGAGGCTTATTTCTGTTCTGCTCCCAGATGCCTTCCAGCTTTACTGTGCTTTGATTCTTGATTTTAAATCTTCCAATTCTTCTTCCTTACTTCCAAGAAAAATCGTAATAAAAACCACTTCATTCTAAATCACAACAGATTGAATTGGGCTTCAGGCTTTATGGAACTGGTTACACTAAACTATCTAGGTGTACCACCCAAAAAGACAAAAAAAAAAAAAAAGGCAAGACTTAGCTAGTTCTCTTCTCGCTCCGATCTCTGGAAAAATATGTGCATAGTTTATAACCCCTCTTAGCTTACAGGAAGCTTTCTGTATTGATTGCACTTAAGGGTATTTCGCACCAGTCCTCAACCTGGGTCAGAATGGTACAAGAGGGCATGCAATACAACGGCAGGAGAAGACACCTGGGGCCTGGTGGAGGAACCATCCTGCCCCCATCCAAGTCGGAAGCAGAGCACCAGCTCCTTTCATGGGTCTCTCTGTCTCTGGATGGAGCCAGAATCCACTAGGAGATCATTGCCCAATAGTGTCACCAGCCTCTTCTGAAGATGGAATGCCTTTTGCCTATCGAGATAGAGTGGGAAGAAAACCTGCTCTTTTATACCCAATACTTCGTAGCATTATTGGTGTAAAAGTTAAAAAAAAAAAAAAAAAAAAAACTACCTCTTTTGAGACTTTGCCCAGGGTCCTGTGCCTGGGTGGGGGTGCAGGCAGCCAGAGTGCAGCCACTGCCCTCACCCAAAAGAATTCCCATTCCAACAGGTGAGACGTAATGGGTGCTGAACCGCCCAGCCACCCGGAGGAGTTCTGTCACCTCACTGGTCCTTGTCACATATGCTTCTTCTTACTTAAGATTAATAAATAGAGTTTTAATAAGAAAAAACAAATTCTCTTCCACTAGCCCAATTGTTTGTTCTTCCAAATTTTCTCTAGAAGTGGGTGTGTTATTACCTTATTTGGAAATAGGGAAATGGCTGAATGCCTACACTTCTAGCTGCTGTCAGGGAAGGAGATAAAAGACCTGCAGAGGACATGGAGGGAACCTCCACATTTCCCCGCGCTCTGGGGCATGTATTTTTCTTTGCAGATAGGCTCAAGCAGACCCATCTGGATGAGTTTAAACGCGACCGCATAGCAGTCAACCCAGGCGCTTCCTCACCTAGGCGCATTCAGTCTTTGGTGACAGGTGTGCAGGGGTCTCCTCACTTAAGAGAAATGCTCACTTGCTATCACTTATTAGAGGCCTTTGCCAAAGAAAAGCGGAAGCCTTTACGTCGATGTAGCCAGCTTTATATGATCTGATGTAGTTAAGAGAAGGGTTCAAAGCCAATACCCCTTCTCTCTTGTTCGTGTGCCAAGTTCAGTGTTCACTTTGTGTTGCTATAGGGGTGGATTGGATATGTAATGAAATTCCACCAGAAGTGCTAAGTGGCCCTGCCAGCAGGAGTGTCATATGTGTTCACAACAGGCTATGAGTGGATGTTTCAGCCATCTGCTCTCTCCCTGAGTCCCCGGTCACCTCCAGATTGAGAAGTGCATGACCGAGCCAGAGATGTGCGAGCCACTGAGGCATGCCATGGTGTCCTCGCAGGCTCTGCAGCTGCCAGAAGAATCTGCGGTGAGATTCTCATGACAGAAGATTTGAGCTGCATCTTAGAAGGAATGTGAGGGCGTTCAGGGGACGACGCACTCTTGGGATGGGACCACAGACGGGGCTTCTGTTATCAAATGCTCCTTATGATGTCTGGTCTCAGCTAGTGGACAGCTAATAGTTACAGAGTTAGAAATCTCTGGAAGTTGGATTCTCTTCATGTCCTGTTGGCTTTTTCGCTGGTTCCTGTTTTGTAGGCAGCTTTGCACACAGGTGAAGCCAGTGCCTCTCCATTGTGCCTTCCCCTTGCCATGAAAAATCCAAACCCCTGAAATAAAAGGAGGAAATTGCAGGTGTGGCCCGGTTGGTTTTGCTGCTTATTTCTTCACACAGGAGTCTTCTATTTCACATTATTGTGTTAGGTTTCTGAGGTGGGGAAGGTTCATTCCATGGCAGCTCAGCCAGCACTGTTCTCGGAATACATAATAACAAGCTAGGTTTCCAGGTAGGGTAGTTGAATGAAGTTGGCTGTAATGCTCTGTATTTTATGTCAAATTTCTCTGCCTTTTCATCTCAGATGTCATTGGATGTGACATTTTAATGGAAATACTTAAATTGCAAAAGCATAACTTAGCAGCAAGAATGAAATAGACAATTGAATATAGGACTTGTTCTGGAATGCCTTGCCGCAGAAATTGGACTCTGAGTCAAAACTCCCTCAGTGACACCCACCTCATTGAAGTAGTATGTAAATTGATGCTTAGCTTGGCAAACCTGCAAGGAGGTTTGTTTTGAACAGGAAAGGAAGAAGCAGCCCTTTGAAGGTGGCAGTTTTACCTTGAAAATACAGGAAGACGGTCCTTACCTGAAAGATGCATTAGGTTGTTGTCAGAAACCTGGTCAACTCTGGTGGAGAAATGAATGCTTCTGTGTGAGCAATGTTATTTTAAGTAGGATTGTGCTTTATATTCCCAATATCTTATTTGGAAGCTTGAAATGAAATCCTGCCATTTGTAACAGAAACTGTTTATTAAGAATAGCAAGAAATGAGATGTAGATTGATTCTATTTTTTTTGTTTTGTTTTGAGAATTTAAAAGAATCACAAGTGATTGGCATCAGATCTCCTGATGTATACTATACACTATTTTGTATTTCTTCTGAAGTAAAAACAAGTACCTGGCATTAAAGAAACAGATGCCCTGCCTGTGACCATAGGGGATATTTTTCCTGAACACATTCCACTTCTGAACATTTGGAAGGACTTTACCTGATTCATCATGAAACTCAGAGGGTTTGGTTGGAGATAGATTTGGAGTCAGTTACTGTTCAAAATCAATAGAAGTAATTCCCAGCAAGACAGCATTCACGATTCCACAGAGCACTGGGTAATAGATTTTGAAAAGCAACTGTGATTTGGGAATTCCATTATCTCATTAAAGAGGTGAAGGGGGTTATTTACTTATTTCGTAGGCCCAGCACATGAATGGGACTTGTTAAATTCCTGTTACCACGTCCCCACCAGGTGGAGTTGCCAGGCATGGTTTAGTTCTGAGTTCTGGCCTAGTGCCACGCTGTGTCATTGGGAATAAATCACTGCCCAACAGTCTGTTCCATAAACAACAGTAATCAAGTTTCACAGGCTTTATTCCTATTAGTGGAAACCAAATAATTGGGCAGAATCCCAGTGTGTTTTCTCTTGCACACACTTAATAGAATTGATTATGGAACTGTTGAGAGGAAAAACTTGCCACTAAGACTTTTTTTTTTTAAGGAAAAGCAACCAAACACCATAAAATGTAAAATTATGGATTTTGCCAAGAGAGGTACTAGATTTTTAGTACCAAGAAAACTCCACACAATAAAAGTTAACTTGTATACATCTCTAGTAGGGTTTAAGAATTTCAGATTTGAACTTACGGCAGTTTACCAATTAAAAAGCAAGCTGGAAAAATATGTTTTCAGAGTCGGAAAGGAAAATACAAATAAAATTAAAAGCAAGCTAACAAAATATGCAGAATTAGCTCTTTTGGAAACGTCACCTTAATTCTGCACATTCTCAGATTTCTGTTACCCTTAAAGTTGCTGAATCCATCGGAGGTGTGGTTTATTTTGCACAGCTATCAGCCCCGAACTTCAAGAATATTCATGCTGGAGCCATATGTCTACGTCAGTATTGACAGTGAGACACGTGGCTGGGCGGCCTTTGTGCTGCTCACGCCAAGCAAGGATTGGTTCATTCAAGGGATGGAGAGTAGAGTGTGGTTGGGACTTGGCAAATTCCAGAATCTGGGAAGAGGGATGGGGTAAGAAGGAGCCAGAGGAGAGGTTGCATCCTCAACCAGCAGTTGGCCACGAGGTCTGGACCAGCCAGGAACCTCTCTCCAGGATGACCCAGGCTGCTCATTTCACACAAGGCTTTTGGCACAGCCCACTTTTTAGGAATTTTCGAAAGGGACCTCTCAGGATTGATAATTTGTCAAAGAGGAACAATGAGGCCAAGAGAAACTTGCTATATTTAGAGCACATCTATTCTAATAAAACTAGAAGTGTCCAAACTCCTAAGCAGGACACAGGCCTCAGTAGCAGGTTCAAGGCCAGGCATGAGGACATTCGTAGGGTAGGGTCAGGAGACTGAGGTCAATGGGGTTGGCAGAGTTACCTTGGGGTGCTGAGCACCTGGGCAGGGCTCCTGACAACAATCTCCCTGATGGTCTCACTGATTGTCAGAACAACTCAGACCTGATGTATCCCCCAGCTCACCAATTCAGAAAGAAATCCAGGTTCCTGACCAGACTCCTCCAGGAACATCTTCCACCAGAGACATTTCAGGAAGAAGAGCATGAGGGGGTCCAGAAGGCTCTGGCACGTTGCTCCCTTCAGCCTCTGAGCCTCCAGTATTCCTAGCAGGTCTCAGTCGTGCTGGAGTGCACCCCCATCCTGTGCAGAATCAGCGTGGAGGGGCCCAGAACCTGCATTTTGGTACCTCAGGCAAGTTTTGTGATCACAAACCACAGCTTCCCGACATGGGCAAGCACCCCGGGTCAGTAAGAATGCCATCCTGGAGGTGGGGGAAGGCCATTAGCCATGTCGGTGGAGTCTGGCAGTGAGGACAGAGCAAAGCCTCTCAGTGACATCAGTGTGTCTGCAAAGCCTCTTGTCACGCAGGTGATGGGAATTAGTTACCAGCATATGAGGACGCAGAGCTCCAACCGATAAATGCAGTATTGTCTCCCCTGCCCCCGAGCTCCCTCTGGGTTTCTTATAAGCAGATGTTACATACAGATGTCCAGTGTCTCTAAACTAAAGTGTGCTGTGTCATTTTTACAGCACACTTGCCCTTAAAGAGCACACAGTAGGTAAAGCCTGGGTCAAGAGGCACCTTAAAGTTTCCTGATAAATTCAAATTCAGCCCATGGCAAGAGCTCTCCAGGGCACCTGACCTTTGATGCCCCATGTGCCCCATAAAGCCTCTGAGTACTTGTTTGGTACCACTGTCAAAGCGGTGGTTCTGGATATTTCCAGTCAGCGTCTCAGCATACAGGAATGGGTATGTCAGTAAAACATCTGCCTCTCCTCTGGGAATCACAAGCAGCCCTGAGAAGTGGGCAGCTCTCTGCAGAGACGAAGAACATTTGTATAACATCAACTGGGTAAAGTCTGAACTGAATGTAACACACCAGTGTGCCCCACACGTAGCAGTCAGAGTGGAATATTTTGCCAGTGTGGATTTATAATTATAAATTATATAGTTATAAATGGTGGATTTATAACAGATTTCAAATAAGTTGAGCACAGCTGTCATTTTGGTGAGGTCAATAAAAGACTAGAAACCTTGAACATCCTTTGCAACCTAGCCTCCTTTGACATTAGTGTTTCTCCACAGGATTTTCTTCATTTAGGTTAGAATATAGATATATTTTTATTCATAATACATGCACAGATCAGAATATCGTGAGTAGACAAGTGTCTCCAAAGGTCAGGGATTATTTGTTTTTTAATGTTAAAGGCTATATATAGAGGTTGCTGAAAGTTTTCTGATATAAGTAAGGTTTCAGCTTGCTACATGGTACCTATTGAAGTAAAATTTCACATGAATCTCACATTTCTGAGGTTAACGCTCCTGAATGAAATGTTAAGAGCACATTAAAAGATTATCTCTTTTTGAGATGAAGAAAAAAAATGAATAAAGCTAATTAAGAATCTCTTCATCTATGATGAAAATCACAAAAAATAACATTCTTAAACAATGTTTTATGCAATTTTGTGTTCTTTGTTCTAGTAGTATAAAACTGGGGGTTGGTTTTTTTTCTCATTTTTCTAATTGTAATGTCACACATTGTCATCAGTTTGACTTTGAAATTCTATTTAGTGTCACAATGACTCAGCACATGTGCAAGGAAAGAAAATGGATGAGATTTGTCATGTGCCAATGAGAATTGACTTTTTGTAATCTAAAATGATGTGTTTTCTACTATTTCTGTTCATTTGCACAATTAAATATTCTTAAAGTTTAAAATGCCTGTGTTTGGTCATTGAAAGAGGACACTCCTCTTAAAGTGTATAGATTCTCTGCTGCACTTGCAGTGTTTTGGTTCTGGTGGAAGAGCCACAAGCCGATGTGTATTCCAAAACAGATGCTAAAAGCAGTACTTTGCAAATGTATTTTGTGTACATCTCAGATTAACATCTTTTTAATACATGATTCTTAAATGTGACATATTTCTGAAAATGCTTAAAATTATTTTATATTTCCCTTTTGGAGTTTTTCTCTATTTCCAGTACACCGAGTTGATTTAAAGATGTAATAAGACCAAGGGTTGCAGTAGAGATATTCATTCCATCTTAAAAGTGGCTCTGCAGCTACTTGACAAATGTTTGAACAGTTACTGTGCCCTTCAAAAGTGGATTTTTCTAAAATAATCTTATTTTTATATTTGTATATTCCACTAATTTAAGATGTATACCATTGAAAAGGAAATAAAACATTTGGTTTGTTTGAATAAATAATACTTACAACTTGTTGGGTTTGGAATTTTTTTAAAAATACTTAATTCTCTGAAGTCTCAATCTGAAATTAGGTGCCCTGTCATGGTTTGTTACCTCCACTAGTTCAGTGTGGGTTCTTGGAAAGTATCAAAGATAAAATCTAATAGAGGGAGTGTTCAGGCTCAATCATTAAGATGCAGAACATGCTGAAAATGGTAAAAGAATAAAGTACGTTGGAATCTGGAAACTGTACAACGAGTAGAGAGAAACCGCCTGTAGAGAAGAAATCCAATAAGCACATATAATCGGTCTTAAGGATTGGACAGGACTGGTCAGCCTAGTCCTGGGACTGAATGTGACCAGATTGGCGATGTCTGGCTGTCACTCCCTCCCACAATCATCCTGCAAGGAGATGATGTTTTCTCCATTTTACCAGTGAGAGACCGGCTCCAAGTCACCTGCCCGGGAAAACATAGCTAGAAAAGTGTCCTGGGAGTGGAACCTGGCTCTGGCCGCCTCCAAAAGCCAGGCTTCCTCTGCACCCCTAGCTCTCTCCCATCTGCGATCCTGAGCACGCCCCCTAGCACCTGATGCAGCCAGCACCTGATGCACCATTTGTGCAGTACGGATACAGTCTAGTGGTTCAGTCTCTAGAGAGGGCACAACTCGGGTACAGCAGAAGTATTTAATGAACAAGACAGACATCATCTGTGAGCCATGTTCTAGCTGCTACACCAATCCTTTAAAATATGCTTCTTTCAGTAACTAGACACCTGTTTGACAATACACAGACAAGGAGGAAAAAAAATTTTTCAAACCATTAGAAGGTGAAGAAATAGTAACTGAAAAAACGGTGTAGCATATCTACTTTCTAATAATGAAAGAGATCATTTGATTTCCGTTCTGTTTTCCACGATAGACTCCCAGGTTTATCTTTTGCCAACCTTGAGCTGTGGGTGGCATCGCAGGTGTGAGTTCATGTATCTGTCACTAGGTGGTGCTGTTGTGCAGCTTTGTGGTAGGACAGATGTGCTGCTATTTTCTTCATTCTGTGTAGCTTTCGCAGGCAGCTTTTATCAAGTAGGTGCATGTAATTAAACTACATCCCAGAAACTATCCAAGGATGCTCACTCTTCCATTCTGCTCTTTCTAAAGTCTGAAAAGTATGCTGGCTAGATCTGTAGTAAATCCTAGAGCTAACCCCCAAATATGCACCTCCAGCTCTGGCCTGTCCCTGGGTTTTTAGACCCGGACCTCCAAATGCTCTCAAGACCTGTCTAATTTGCTGTTTCACTGAGAAGGAAACTGAGGCACAGAGAGGCACCACAAAGTCTCCAGGTTCTCACCGTAAACGGCATAGTCCAGATTCTAAAACCAGTTTTTCTGATGACCAGACCCCTGATCTCAGCCATTATGCCTTTATAAGGTTAAAAATGGGAAATTGAAAGATATTTTTTAAAATTAAAAATTATGTATGCTAAAATCAAAATGCTACAAGGGAAAAATATCAGGGAAAATATTCGTAACAAACATAAGGAAGCTTGAGCTGTAAGCTCTGGCCCTGCATCAGGTGCACACTGTTAACTAAAGGTGTTCTTAAAACCCTAGGATGGAAGTCAGGGGGCACAGAGAGGACAGACTCAGGGAAATCAAGAAGTACAGGGAGAGGAAGATCTCTCCCTTCCAGATGGCCAAGGTCTTAAGCATGTCCTCATGGTAAAAACATAAAACAAAAACAAGAAGACACACTGTCTTTATCACATACAAATCTTATACAAATAACCAAAATGCATTAACCAGGTCTTATTTTCTGTATCTAATGCTCTGAGAGCTGTGGCTGTACTCACCCTAGAGGGACTGCCCCTCCCAGAGTTAGCTAATTCATAGAGATAGTAACTAACTGCCCCCCTGAGAGCCAGCCTTTCAAATAGAAATCAACTAATCCAGAGTTTACTCCCATGCCACCTCCTCTATGGGGCTGTCACACTCAAGCCACTATCCAGTTGCCCTAATCACCCTGGGGCAAGGTACCTGACAACTAGGCACTGTCCGTACACCCCAGAGACTGCTGAAATTACTCAAGCCAGCCATTCCTAAGCCTCCTAACCTGGCCCCTCCCGTTCCTTCCCACAGAAACCACAGTAAAGGTTCTTATTCACATTCCCCCTTCCTCTGCCTCCTGACTAACCCTAGTGCTTCCCAAAGGTAACACCAGAGGAGAGGGTCTGGAAGGCCTGATGGCCGGCCTCAACCTTTCCCATCCTCTCTCCAGGTTCTTGACTCCACCGCAGGAAAGAATTCAAGAGAAAGTGAGAACAGGTTCAATATAACAAAAGATACAGACTTCACAGAGAAAGTGCAGCCTAGCTCCAGAAACTGAGCAGGGCCTGCACCAAGTTTAATGCAGAAGTAAGAAATACACATTCATAGACAAAGTGCAGGCTCACTCTAGAGTGAACAACAGCCTGCCAAAGGCAAGTTTGATACAAAAAGTAAGAAATATGCACCTCAGGCAAAGTGCCCGCTGTCTCTAAGAGAGTGAACAACCAACCACCCCACCTCCTACCAGGATTCAGCTTTACACTTTCAACATCTGATACGTGTTCATGCTATCTAATGAATATTCCACTAAGGGGGTGGTTCCCAGTTGTGCAACCTATGCTCAACTGGTCTCTCTTAGAGCATGCTCATTGGTCAAATTCCACCACATGCACTGAATATATTCAAATATATTCTGTGCTCTCTGGTGCCTCCAGTGGAAGGTCATTCAAAGGATAAATTTTACTTTATTGAACATGCTCAGACACTAGATTTGCATACGTCTTCCCCCATAGTCTCAATCTCCACGTGCTGGCACCAACAATGGGTGCTACAGGCCACTGTAGTTTAGGACTCAGAGGTGGAGCCTGAATCCTAGGGGAGTGGCCTGAAACCCATCCCAGGGGGACTGAGCACTTCCTGTCTCAGTGGGGCCCCGCATGGTATGCTGTGCCTCCTGTTTCTAGGGGTCTGTGAATACAAGAAACTTCTTCCTTGTGATAATCATTTCTATGTCTGAGTGTCCTACCACACATCATTCGAATGAATCTCTGATACCCTTAAAATCAAAGAAGAATATTACAGCCCAATAGAAAAACATGCAAAGGCTATCAACCAAAAGCTGGCAAAAGTGGGAATATATATGATCAGAAAACATTAAGTGTTCAGTCGTATGAATAGTGTATACAAAATGTTTAAGTCATTACAAATCAAATGAACAAGGTTTTTAATGACTAATAGCTGACCAAGAGGTAAGCAGTTTTCTGCTTTACTGATAGAAAGCGTGAATTGAAACAATCATTCCAGAGAGCCCCCAAAATATCCAAGTCATCTCTGAATCAATACTTCTTTTAGAAATCTATTCTAAAGAAATAGAAATGTGAGGAAAACAGGATATAGTATAGAACAAAAAAAGCAGCTTGCTGAATTAATAAGCCAGTATTGCATCCCTTTTAAAAAAGAAATATTATATATGAATGTGAGAGCATAAAATTTGGGAGTGTAGTGACTATATGAAATTCACACTAGCGTATTACTCCCAAGAAGTGGGAATCATCGATGTAAAGGATAGTTTAAGGATTTTTAAATTAATTTTTATTTTTATTCAAGTTATTCCTTGTGATGGTTAATTTTATGTGTCAATTTGACTGAGCTGTGAGGTACCCAGATATTTAGTCAGCCATTCTTCTGAGTATGTGTAGTAAGCTCAGGCTTCCATAACAAATACCATGGACTGGGTGGCTTAAATAACAGAAATTTATTTTCTCTATAGTTCTTGAAGCTGGAAAGTTCAATGTCAAGGTCCAGCAGGGTTAACTTCTGGCAAAAGCTCTCTTCCTTGCCTGCAGATGGCCACCTTCTCACTGTGTTCTCACATGGCCTTTCCTTGGTGTGTGCACACAGATCTCACACAGATCTCTATTCCTCTTTCTCTCTCTCTCTCTCTCTCTCTCTTTTCTTATAAAAGCCATTAATCCCATTGGATTAGGATCCCACCCTTATGACCTAGTTTAACTTTACCTCCTAAAAGCGCAATCTCTAAATTCAGTCACATCAGGATTTAGGGCTAGGAATTTGGGGGGCGGGGGGGATGTAATTCAGTTTATAGTTGTGTGTCTGTGAGAGTGTTTTTGGATGAGATTAACATTTAAATTGGTAGATTGCCCTCCTGTATTCGTCCGTTTCTGTTGCTTATAACATAAATACCTAAAACTAGGTAATTTGTAAGAAAATTAAGTTTATTGCTTACAGTTTGGGAGGCTGGGAAGTCCAAAGCCCAGGGAACACATCTGGTGAGGGTCTTCCTTGTGGTGGCTTCAGTGACACATGGTATCACATTGCAAGATAGAGGAAGCTGAGAGGCAGAGAGAGAGAGAAGAGAGAGAGAGAGAGAGACTCCTTTAAAGCCTTCAGAACCATGCCCATGACCACCATTATTAATCAATTCATCAGGGCATGGTCCTCTGAACCTAATCCCCTCTTCAGGACCCCACCTCTCAATTACCACAGTAGGATTTCCCACCCCCAACAATTACAGTGGGAATTAAGCTTGTGTCATATGTAAAACTTGGAGGACACTATCCATATCACCTCCCTAATGTAGGTGAGCCTCGTCTGATCGATCAGTTGAAGACTGACCCTCCCATCAGTAATGGAGAACTCATCCCCCTCCTGCCTGACTGCTTGAGCTGGGATATGGGTCTTCTCCTGCCTTTTGTACTCAAACTGAAACATCAGCTCTTCTTGGGTCTTGAGCCTCCTGGCTTTTGGACTATAATTTACACCATCGGCTTTCCTGGGTCTCCAGCTTACCAACTGCTGATCTTGGGACTTCTCAGCCTCCAAAATCATGTGAGTTAATTCCTTTTAATAAATCAATGTCTCTGTCTCTATAGTTTCTGTAGGTCTGTATGTGTTTGTATCCTATTGGTTCTGTTTCTCTGAAGAACCCTGACTAATATAAACAGTTACAAGAGGCTTATCACCCAAAAAAAGGTGTCCCCTGCCTCACTCCTACGCACCTTTCAATCTTATTGTGCTTTGGTAGCCCCTCCCCCACCAAATCTGTTTTCCTTGGTACTCACTTCCATATTTCTAAATAATATATTCATGCTATGTTTGCTACATGTTCAGCCAATAGCCTTGATCTCATTGATTAATTGTCAATCTGAGCATTTTCTAAGTTTCTGCATTTACTAGGGGCCATTTCTGGGCTCTACTGATTCCATCTGTGTATCTGCTTTTTCATCTGTGTCTACTGTTTTAGTTACTGTTGCTTGTTAATGTGATTTTAATACATAGATGGGCAGTCCTCCTCAGTTAACCATCATATGTAATGTTATCACATATTCTAGATATCTCTTAGAAATATTGAATAGCATTTCTAAAATAGTCCTGTTGAGATTTGTCTTGGAATCACTGTAAATTTATACATGAATTTAGAGAGAATTTATGTCTTCATAATTCTGAGCCTTCTAATTCAGTAGAATGGTATACTTCTGTGTTTATTTAAGAAATCTACTATGTCCCTCAATGGAGTTTATTTTATGTAGATCCATGCCTATTTCTTGATATCTTAATTCCCAAGGGTTTAGGATTTCCTGTCATCATAATGAATGGGTGTTCTCTTTACATATTAGGCTCTTACTAGCTGTGTGACCTTGGCAAGTTACTTAACTTCTCCCTGATTCAATCTCCCAGCTGTGAAAGGGGGTTAACAATAGTACCACATAACAGAGTTACATGTATGATATATAATGCCTGCCGCATAGAAAGCACCATATGTGATGGTCAATTTTTTTTTAAAAAATAGGGAAATTATACTTCGCAAATATTTTTTCCAGTTTGTCATATCTTTTGACTGTGCTTATGTGGGGTTTTTTGGGGGGGGGGGTTGTTTTTGCCTTTGAGAAAAGTATATACACACACATTCAAATTTACTAAACATTTTTAATAAAGATAATGGATTTAGTTCCATTAGAAGGACCTTCTCAATTCCAAAATTCTAAAGAAACTCTCCCATGTTTTCTTCTACTATATTCATGGTTTAATTTTTAACATCCAAATCTTTAATCCATTTGGAATATATGCTCATCCAAGATATGAGATATGGTTTTACCCAATTGTTGGACAGTTTATTCTCTTGTTCCAAAACCATTTATTAAATAATTAATCTTTTCCACTGGTTCAAGATGACACTTTATCACATACTTAATTGTGTATATTTGGGCCTCTTTCTGGACTTTCTTTTTCCACTTATATTTTTCTTGTATTGATCTATCCAATCACTTGCCAGTACCATGCTGTTTCAGATACTAAAAATTTTTAATATGCTTTGATAGCCATTGCTGTGGTTTGAATGTCCCCCCAAAGCTCCTGGTGGATATTAACCCCTAATATGGTGGTGGAAGGTATAGGCCTTTAAGAGGTGATTGGATTGTGAGGACCATGCCCTTGTGAATAGATTGCTCCATTCATGGAGTTATGGATTGATGTTTTAATGGATTGCTGTGGGTGTGGTTCTGATGACTTCATAAAGAGAGTAAGTGAGAAGGTTAGCTCTCTTGTTCTTGCTATTTCTTGCCATGTAATAACCTGGTCATCACGGGACTCTGTAGAGTTCCCACCAAGAAGAAGGACCCCACCAGGAGTGTTCCCTGGACTGTGGGCTTCCCAGTCTCCAAAACTGTAAAATAAATTTCATTTTTTTATAACTTACCCAGTTTCAACTGTTCTGTTACAAGTGACAGAAAACTGACTAATACAACCATCATGGCTACTTTATTGACATTACCCTTCTTTTTCAAAGTTTTCATGGCTATTCTTATTTTTCCATATGAGCATTTAAATTCGCTATTACAGACACTCCCCCCAAAAATACATATTGGAATTTTTATTGGGATTACATAAATTTATAATTTAACTTAGAAAGACTTGACATCTTTTTGATGTTGAATTATCCTATGTAAGACGAGGAATTGTGTTTCCACTTGTTAATTTCTTCTTTTACGTTTTTTAAGAGCATTTAAAAGTTTCTTCGATATTCATCTTGCCAATTTCTTATTAAATTTACCTCTAGGTATTTATCTTTTTCTCTTATTGCAAATGAGGCCTTTTCTTCCATTAAATTTCCTGATTGTTTGTGAATATGAAAGCTGGTATTTGTATATATTAATTTTGTATCATGCATTCTTAGTGAATTATTTTGTTTGAGATGTTTCAGGCAAGTATTTTGGGGTTTTCATGTATACAGTTGTATTATATGCAAATAGTGATATTATTTCTTCATCCTTTCCTATTTTAAACCTCTTTTTCTTTCTCATGTCTGATTTTGTAGTGCAGTACCTCCAGTATAGTGTTTAATAGTAATGGACATTCTTATTTTATTCCTAACTTTAAAAACTGATACTAGTGGCTAACAGAAATATAATTTATTATGTTGAGGAAGTATCCATTAATTCATATTTTAATGGAATTTTATCAAAAATTTTATAATGTTTTAGATGTCTCTTCATCAACTATGGAGAATATTATGATTTATCTCCTTTGATTTAAAAACATGGTGAATTATACTACCAGACATCCTAATATTGAATTATTTCCATTTCTGGAATAACCTCTATTCAGTCACATTGTCTTTTAGTGTGCTTTAGATTACATCTGCTCATATTTTATTTAGTATTTTTGTAACTATGTTTGCAGATTTACTTGGTCTGTAGTTTTCTTTTTCTGTGCAGTCTGTCAAGTGCTGCTATCATTGCTATAGTCACTTCATAAAAAAAATTTGGGTGTTTCCCCTTTTTTTCTAGGCTCTAGATATAGAATTATCTACTCTTTAAAAGTTTGGTAGAATTTCCTTCAGAAACTCTCTGGTTCTGGTGGTCTTTTGGGAAGTAGTTAGTGCCTTGACAACTTTCTCTATGTCTTCTATGAAAATAAACTGTTCAGATTTTCTATCACTAGTAAATCAGTCTTGATAAATTAGATTTTCTTATAAAATTATCTATCTTAATCTCTCTCTCTCTCTCTCTCTCTCTCTCTCTCTCTCTCTCTCTCTCTCTCTCTCTCTCTCTCTCTCTCTGGCAGCTGGCTGGTACAGGGACGGAACCCTGGACCTTGGTGTTATCAGCACCATGCTCTAACTAACTGAGCTAACCAGCCAGCACAGCCCATCCCCACTTTTATCAGGACTTCAATTCTACATATGTTAGATCTTCTTAGCTTGTTGTCTATATTTATCATTTTTATAATAATTTTAAAATATTCCTTTATTTCCATAATTTTTTTTACTTTCCTCATTTCTATCTACTTTGTTTCCTTACTATTTTTCATTAATATCTACTTTCCTTAATGAACTTTTAAATGACTTTTGCCTGTTTCTTCTATGTCTTTCTTGAGTTTGTTCAATTCAAATTTCATCTCCTCCTGCCATCTTACCACTTCATTCCCAAGTTTTGCAGTTTTTTTCCTTATGAGCCTCCCTCATTAAAGGAATTACTTCAGTGAGTTGCTTTTGTTTTGCTTGTTTTTAGATTTGTGATGAAATACACACTTACATTTTCCATCTGTCTCTGAAGACCTTTCTGTGATAAGTGTTCATCATCAGATGGTAAGTTTGGCTGCTCTTCACCATGTTTTTTTCTTATAACATCTGTTTATCAATTTTGCTTGAGTTCCTTTTTTCCATCACTCCCTCACTCACCATGGAACCATGGGCCAGCTATTTGTAGGAGGTTCCAACAGGGCAGAGGATGTAGATGGCCTTCTAGGTTTCATTATTTCAGTGTTTCCTCTGCTGCCGCAGAGGCAGGCTGCCTTCTGGAAATTTGGAGCATGCATGGGCACAGTAGTGTACCTTGAACCTTCTGATTCCCTGAGGGGCCCACCAGCCCAGCTCACCTACACTGGATGTTGCTGGACCCCCCAACTACTGGCTATTCTCTGTCCCCTCATCCCTGCTGCATGGTCTCTTCCCTGTCTCAGCTGCTTTTGTCAGGTTCTGCACACTCTCTGCAGCCTGCACTTATCTCTCCCTCCTAGTTTCACTGAAAATGCAGCATTGAGGGCTTTGTAGTTCACTGTGTTTTGTTTCATTTTGCTTGTTGCTCTTCATAACTTCCAGGAGAAGGCGAGGTTACCAACTCACATGCATGTTTACACTGGAAGTCTGCTCTTCAGGTTTGACTATATGTTGATATTTTAATTATTTTTACTATAAGAAAGTTTCAATTTGGCTATTTACATGTTTTTAAACTTTTTAATTGAAATTTGGATATAGATTTATTACAAACATGTTCATTGCTGTGTTATGCAAAAATGGGAAAAAATAGAGGTGATCTAAATATCTGACAGTAAAGAAATGTCATATATCCATAGGGTGCAATACTCAGCAGCCATTAAAAATACATTTTAACAATTTTAAGGGCAGGAAATGATTATGTTATACTAAGAGAAAATATGACATAAACCGTCTATGCAATGTGATGAACAATTTTAAATGCACCCCCCCCAACACCCATGCACACACAGAAGAAGAGACCAAAAACAGGAAAGAAATGCACTAAAAATTTAAAGCACTCACCTCTAAAAAAATTACAGGTGATTAAAATATTCTTTTAAAAATTCTGTATTTCCTAAATATAAATTATTCTTGCAATCAGAATATACTAATTTAAAAAAAAAAAAAAAAAACATAGCCCATCCTTGCCTCCCAAGGATTCTGTTCTTGTTTCATTCCCTGTCTCAGTGGCCAGCCGCCCTTCTGGCCACAGCCTGGGCCGGAACACTGAGTCCTTCCTACATCCTCCCTTGGCTTTGTTCCACACCCTACTGGTCATGAGTCTTTTGGCTCTACCTCCTCAATAGCTCCAGTCTTCCCACCTCACTGGGATTGTTTTAACACTCTGTCTTCTGAACTCTGACTTTGTTTCCTTATTTGTCTCCTGGCCTTCACCTCTGCCACATTGACCCCAGTGTCTTCTGGCTGTGCCGCTCCCAGCCCACGGCTGCTGCCGCCTGCAAGGCAGCCCCTGTCTGGCCCAGCTCTACCTCTCCCACCACATACCTGCCACATTCCAGCCTCTAGGTTCCCTGTATTCTGGCTTTAAACCTGGAGTCAGGAATGATCATCAGATGTCATCATTGGCATGCAACAGACTCTGAGTGACCAGACACATGCTGGCAATGCCAGCTGCTGCAGGCAGGCTGAATCTGCCCTGCCTGGGGTAGAACAGGAGCTCAGCAGACGTGGTGGAATGCATGAAACAAGGAGAGAGGTGATTCAGCCCAACACTCCTTTCAGACAGAACCAGTTTTAAGCCATGCTGGGAAAATGATGACTGTCCTAGCTTCGAGGTGTTAAAGAGCAGAAACTCCAGATGGCATGGCAACCATTACAATGTCCAATCAATGTTTTTGTTGTTTGAACAGTGTTAGGGTCAGGACATGTTCATTTTTTATGTCATCTCTGTACTTGTTTCCTCTCCTCTTTCATTTTTTCCTTGAATCCTTCCAACAGCTTCAC
The DNA here is from genome assembly GCF_027409185.1 of Cynocephalus volans. Classification (NCBI taxonomy): domain Eukaryota; kingdom Metazoa; phylum Chordata; class Mammalia; order Dermoptera; family Cynocephalidae; genus Cynocephalus; species Cynocephalus volans. Next base: position 187,834,007 of record NC_084460.1, read on the forward strand.
TAGGCAGCTAAAGCAGACAGAATCCCTGTGTTCTAGAATACAGAGGCTGCATCAGTTCAGAGCCTTATTGGATATTTTTCTGGTTAGGATGTCAATTGGTCACCTGACAGGTTAATATTATTACTTGTCAAATCCTTGCTAATTTTAGAGGCATCTGCTTATTTTATTTGTAAGATTTTCTTTTCTATTGTATATCACCTATTTTATGAACTGTTGCTTTATTTCCTTGGCCCATTTTTTATGTGGGGTTTCAAGTTTGCTTTGCCACGTTAAGTCATTGGTCAGCTGAAATCTGTGCATTTGTAAGGAAGAAACATACAAACAGAAATTTACATCCCTGGCCCAGAACACTGAAAGAAGAGCTGCATTCTCTCCTGAGATTCTCTAAGTCAGTGTCTTGTTTATGGATCACGTCTTCATTCACTTGAAACGTAGGGAATCACTAAACAGAGGAAAGAGAAGATAAAACACTGAAGCGCGAGAGAGTCGGAAACTTAAATCCTGGTCTTGCTGACAACACTTAGGAGGGAGAGATGGGCCTGGCACACTGATTTTCAGACTTCTCTCTTGGTTCTTGCTCACCTGCCCACCTGCAGTTTCCTCCATTGGCCAGGATCCTCTCTTGCCTCCAAGCCTCTGTAGATTCCCTTTGCACCAAATTCTCTAGGTCAGGGCTTCTCAGAGTTGAGCAAGCACTAGTCACCCAGGGATCTTGTAAAAATGCACATTCTGATTCTGTAGATCTGGGGCAAGGCCTTCCTGACAAGCTCTTGGGTGGTCCATGGGCCCTGTTTAGCAAGGTCTAGGGTACACCCGCCTTCACTACACACCTGACCTGGTAACTGCCTCTCATCCTTCAGGCCCTAGCCAGGCTTCACCTCTCCCTGGAAGCCCTCCCAGTGCTCCTGAAGAGGGATGAAAATCCCCACCAGGCACTCATCCTGGTGATATTGATTGGCTTGGCCTATACCCAGCCTGACTGCCCCTCCTGGGAAGCAGTGGGTGTGACTGCCATTGTCCCACCAGGATCTGCACTGTGCTCAGCTCCTGGGAGAGCCTCAATACCTCTTTTCAGGATCAGTGAATGAATGATTGTGTGTCTCATTAAAACATTTTCAGGCCTCAGACGTAAAAATTTTAAACGTTGTGTGTGCATGTGTGTGTTTTGAGATCCATTTCTGTACCATGCACTTGGCAAAAGCATGTTGATTTCATTCTTGAAGAGCTGCTGTGACTCTCCCCATCAATCTGCCTGTGCCTTCCAGGCCCTCCCTAAACTCCCACTCCCCACCCACCCATCTGCACTTGGCAGGGAAGAGCATTTGAACTTGTCTGAACTCTCCAGGAGGAAGAAAGCCACGTCTCCGTTTGTCCCCTCCCTCTGTGTTCCGGTGGCCTGACGTGGCTCATTCATAATTCCTGACATGTGCAGCCTCCCTTCAGTTATCAATAAGGCCTTTGTTTCCCTCCTCATTTAAAATGAGCTCAAGTGCTGAGTTTCCAGCTTGCTTTTCATAAGCCTTCTGTGGAGCAGCTGTCTGACCAGATATAGGAAGGGGCCATTATGACAATTCCATCCCTGTAAAATAGGGATACCCACCTTACCACGAGAGGTTAGGGTTATATGACATGGGTTTTATTTTTGCTTACCTTTCTGTCCCAGCACTTAGATGTTGCCTGCCAAATAGCAGGGCCTCCATAAATATTATTTCATTGAATATATGAATGAAGGAATGAACAAAAGCACTTGGTAAGCTGAACTCTTAGAAGAAACAGGAGGTATTAATATAAGAAGCTTTTAATATCTTTGTAAGAGAAGAGAATGAATCCAATCAAAAGAATCATCCATGAGGAATAGGAAAATTGAGGTACTCCTTTTGGTCTTTTGCTAGAGAACCCCCAAATAGCTTTTTACAAAACAGGTAGATATGCAGCGGATCAAGTTGTCAGAAGGAGAGAAAGGAGGAAGAGGTGGGTCCTTTGGTTGTCATTAAACCTGATTCCTATTAACCTATTTGCTCATTCATTTATTTTCTCAGTCCACAAATATTTATGCAGTGCCAGTGCGACCAGGTCTCATTCTGAGCCCTGGGGATGTAACTTTGAATGAGGCAAAGACTCCATCCTCATGGAATTCCTACCATGCAGAGAGTGCATTACACTCCAGGTAATGAACAGGTCAACAAACAAATATCTAAACTCATGTCAGGAGGTGCTGGGAGCTGTTGGGGAAGGGAAAGGCAGAGAAGGGAGAGAGTGATGGGGAGGGGGAGGTGCGGTCTAGACAAATGGCCCACTGTCCCCCATCCTGTCCCATTCATCGCCATGGTTCATTTCCACAATGTTTCCCACAGCCTGCTCTGTTGTGACAGTCCCTACTCTTGAAGGCTAACCTTGATATTGATCTTCCAGTAGCCATCTCCACACAAACGTTTGGGGAAGGCCAGAGGAAACTCTACAAACCGGTCTTTCTAGAAAACAGAGTGGCGTGCCAGGAGCAGGCCATGCAGAAGGTGTGGACACCATGCCTGCACCCCAAAGGCTGTGGCCAGTCTCACTCATGCTTCCGTGCTCTTCTGACCCCACCCGGGGCAGCCCGCTGTTCACACACCAGGAAGCCCGGGCTGGCACAGTGTAATTTGCAAGATGTCTAGAAGGGTGGGGCACCCGAGGAACGGGTTGTCTCTGTGACTGCAGCCAGCTCACTCATCCAGATCCCTGATTAGGATGGTCATTAAGGCTCCCCTACTTCCATCCTCCCCAGTCCCAACCCTGCTACCCCACCAGGCCCACCTTAGGTACACCTTCACCTTCTGTCTGCCCGCCCTGCCATGTGCCCTGAAAGCTCTGCTTCAAAGACCTGAACCACTGTCACTGTCCTCCTGTCTGGGAGGTTTAGATGACCTTTCCAAGGTCCTTTCCACTTTGACATTCTATGACTCTGATCTCATAGTTTTCCAGAATCTTATGGTGAATGGCTGTTTTAATAAAGTAGCCTAATTAATGAGTGTTTCCTGGCAGAAAAAATCAGTGGTGGCCGGGCAGTCCTGAAACTTTCATATCCACACAAATCACTGGGGATCTTGTTAAAATGAGGATTCCAGGGTGTGGGGCTTGGCATGGGCATTCTGCACTTCCAACAAGCTCCCTGCTGATGCTGGCCCTGGAACAGGAACAGTCAGGGCAGCCTCTCTCCTCCCATCTTTTATTACCAAACTCAGTGGTTCCCAACCAGGGGCAATTCTGTCTCCTAAGGAGACATTTTTGGTGGTCACACTGGGGCACTGCCACTGCACATTTAGTGGACAGACATCAGGGATGCTGCTCAATTTCCTACCATGCGCAGGACAGACCCCGCAGCAAAGAATCACACAGCCCAAAATACTGAGTGCCCAGATTGAGACACCTGTGTACTAACTAATTTTGTCTATACGTTGGAGTCACCTAACACTCTTTTAAAAGGGGTTCTCATCTGCTGTCTTTCCAGGAAACCCATTCATCTTCTATTGCCACTACAGTCTTCAAACAGCACAAGGGCCACAGGGGATTTTTCCTTTTGTCTTTATCAAAATAATGAAGGTGGACAGTTAAACATCATCACAATCATCCAGTTTACAGGTGAGAAAAGTAAGGGTCAGAAGAACTGGATGAACTAGCTAGAAAAGTGGCAGAGCTAAGATTAGAACCTTGAATTTATGAATTCATATCAAAGGAGGTCACGGCCATTATGGTAAACAGTATGGAGGTTCTTCACAAAACTAAAAATAGAATTACCATATAATCCAGCACTGTTGGGTGTACATTCCAAAGGATGTGAAATCAGTATTTCAAAGAGGTATCTGCACTCTCATGTTCGTTGCAGCATTATTCACAACAACAAAGATATGGAATCAACTTATGTACACGTCAACGGATGCACTGATAAAGAAAATACAGTGTATGTACACGATAGAATACTATGAAGCCTTAAAAAAGAAGGTGATCCTGTCATTTTGACAACATGGATGTACATAGAGGACACTACGCTAAGTGAAATAAGACAGGCGTAGAAAGACAAATACTGTGTGATCTCACGTATATGTGGAATCTATAATAGTTGAACTCATAGAAGCAGACAGTAGAATGGTGTTTTCGAGGGGCAGGGGAGGGGTGGGACACAAGGGAAGATGTTGCTAAAAGGGTACAAAGTTTCAGTTAGGCAGGAGGAATAGTTCTGGAGATCTATTGTACAGCATCATGACTATAGTTAATAATATATTGTACACCTGAAAATTGCTAAGAGAATAGATCTTAAATGTTCTCACCACAAAAAACATGTGAGGTGATGCATATGTTAATTATCTTGACCAAATCATTTCACAGTGTGTACATATATTAAAATATCATGTTGTACACCATGAACATATATAATTTTTATTTGTCAGTTATACCTTAATAAAGCTGAGGAAAAAATTAAATGAGGTCCCCGCTTTATTTCATCGTTTTCCATAGAGCTCATTTGTTCGTTTGTATAGTCATTCATTCAAAATGCATTGAAAGTTTGCTATGTGCCAAGCATTGTGTTAGGAGCTGGAAAAATAAGTCTTAGGGAGTTCTTTCCCACAAGTAACTCATGGACTCTTGGGTGGGAAAGATAGTGGGAACAGATGATTATAATACAGTGTGATAAATGCCCAGGGAGCACTGAGGAGGGAGTCCTGCATGCTGCCCTCTGTCTGGGTCCTATTAGCTGTGTGACCTTGAACTCACTATACATCTCAGATCCTCAGCTGCCGCACCTGTAAAATGGGTTCAATTCCACACTCCCTGAGTTGTTGTGGTTATGAAACAGAGTCCCCGAAGTGTTAGGTCCAAAGTAAATGTCTGTTCATTCATTCATCTGCCTAGTTAAGATATTGGAAAGAAGAGAGGGAGGAAGGAAGGGAGGCCAAAGACTAGGCAAACTTTATTCAATGAAAAAGAGAAAACTTCTTTTGTCTCTCTTTTTAGAAAGAAGGCAGGCATTTTTATCTAGTAAATTTCAATTTTTTTCTTGTCCTCTAAAAGGTAGGGGTGTGTGTGTGTCTGTGTGTATGTGTGTGTGTGTGTGTGTGTGTGTGTGTTACCACTCAAAACAGTCTTTTGGTTCATGTCTAAGAGGGATGTTTCTACTGTAAGAACAAAATAAGCCAGGTTCATTGGCAGGAAACTTTTGATTTGCATTCTTAATTGGGTATTCTGTTTTTGTTCTGCACAATGAGATCAAGAACAAACTATGAAAAGAGAATGAGTTTAGTGGTTTTATTTCTCCCAGAACACCTCTTTCCTCCAACCAAATCCTGTGCTGATCAAACACCACATACCTTACCTGTCCTTGTGGATGGCTGGCAGAATTGGAGGCTCAGCTTACCCTCTTCACTAAACAAATAACCGGAAAGTCCTAAAGTTGGTGCAAGGATTGGAAGTTTTACTCAGATAATTGGCATCTGGGAGATGACCAGGCTATAAAATCATCCTGCTTTCTGATGCCTGTTCCGGGGCTTATAAAGGGGAAGAGGCAGGAAGATGGGGTAAGGGTTTTGTCCTGCGAGCAAAGGGGGTGCTGGTCATGGGATCAGCAGAGAGTCTGAGTTGGATGTCAGGGTCCCACGATGGGCTGGGTGCTATGGCATCATGGAGTGTGCAGTTGGTGGGTTGTCAGATTAAACCCTAGATGTTATTTCCGGGTTGGAGTCCTTATCTCCTAGGGAGAGCTCAAAGACAAACACCATTGGAACATAAAACTACCTGACTCGACCTCTAACGAATGTGGATGCAATTTTCCTTTAAGCATGGTGGGTTGATAATCAGCCAGCATGCTGTGTCTTTCTCTTGGATTCCCTCTGTTTGCAGTTGATTAGGAGGTTAAGAAAAACAAGAAAACTTAGTTTCAATCCTTAAACCCACACACCTAAAGTAAAAAACCTAAAAAATCATAAAGTAAAAAACCAATAAAGTAAAGTAAAAAACACCTAAAGTAAATCGACATAAGAGGGTGTAATGGGAGGTAAACAGAAATACACTTTTGAGACAGATACTTTTGGAACACGATTTCATCTCTGAGCAATTACAGCCATACGACTAATTTCTTATTTCCTTTGCTAACCTCAAGGAATTGATGATTATCAATTCCCAAGTTAAAGGCTAACTGAATTTTTCTGCTTTGTCCTTGTTACCCCAAAGACAGCCATTCTCGGGCTAAAATCCCTTTCAGCATCACCCTCTCTTCCTGATTCTTGTGGCCTGAACTCAAGTTATAATTACTGTCAGGAGCCAAAAATATTGTTTTCTGCAACAAATGTTGTTGTGGCTTATTATTGATCCCAGGGGAATCCAGTTTGAGTCCATTGAAGATCAGGCCTTCAGGAAGACATCTGTGTATAGCATGCAGGTGAGGAAGTAGCCACTCCAAGTAGCACTGAGGCAAGTCATTTAACCTGAGACTCAGTTTCCTCATCTGAAAGATAAGGGGTTGAGGGTGGACTCCCTTTGGCTCCTGGAGGGCTGTGGGACTCTAGCTTTGGATTATCACTGCAAAGGTAGGAAAAGTGCTCCAACGGAGTTGAAGTGAGAGAAACCCAGCCTTTGCACCAGCTCTGCATTTTGGCAGGCATTTATTTAACTCATATTCAGTTCCTGGGTGCACAAGCAAAAGAAACAAACACAGTGCCTGCTTTTCAGAAACCAAAAGGCCAGCAGATGCAACTGGCCAGCAAAGCAGTCCCTAACCCCACCTCACAATAAATACAAGACAGGTCTGAGAAGGGGCACCCGGGCATTATCCTCAGAAACATTTTAGTATGGAAATCGATTTTAAAGTACTCTAGCTGAGACTCCTTAAGACCTGTTGTAAAGGAGACGTGACTATGAAGAGGCTGAGGACAGCAGTGGGGAGGCCAGTCCCTGCCTTGAAGGAAACAGGAGACACTTGGAATAGACACCAGAGCCGGGCTTCCTGGACCGAGGACTCCCAGTGCCCTGACCCAGTGGGACAGCCCTGCTCACAGCCTAGGGGTGCTTCCTTGTGGGATTCTTTTTTTATATATTTTTACTTATTTATTTTTTTTTTAATTTTTTTATTGGTTATGAATATTCATGAGATCCAAAGCTGATTGTCACCCCTTGTGCCCATGATGTGAGGGCCAGATTCATACTGGCAGCATGCCCTGTGTCCCCACACAATTATCCCCAACCTCCCTCCCCCAACCCCCTTTCCCCACTCCACTTTGTATCCCTAGGTATGTTCTCTCCCTCTGCAGGTCCAATGCACCACTGTGGTCTTTCCTTCCTTCTTTCTCTCTTAGCTCCCACTTATGAGTGAGCACATGCAGTATTTATCCTCTGTGCTTTGCTGGTTTCACTCAACATAAGTTTCTCCAGGCTCATCCATGTTGTTGCAAATGGGAGTATTTTATTCTTGTTTATGGCAGAGTAGTATTCCATAGCGTATATATACCACAGTTTCCTTATCCAGTCATCCATCGATGGACATTTGGGTTCTCAGGCGCTCATCTGGATGACCGGCAACCCTGGCCCCAATAAGGCTTCACTCCGCAGCCAGAGGCTCCGGGGCAGGCAGGGCCACCTGGGGAAGGCCGCCACCGACTGCGCCCGCCCCTGCCTCACCTGGGGTCCACCAGGCGCTGGGTAGACTCCATCTGACGCCCCGAGGCCCAAGGCAGGGAAGGCCCTGCAAGCTGCACCAAGGACTGGCACAGAGGGAAGAAGCTGCCTAGACCAGCGGATGCCTGGGGGGAGGGGCGGGCGGGAAAGGGCCCAGCGGCTCACGTGGGGGTGGGAGTGGCCAACGGCCACACGGGGTCTGCAGAGCCGAGGCTGGGCCACGGGGACGCCAGGCGGGATGGCGGGGGCGCGGCGGCACCTGCTCCCTCGGGCACGTGGAGACCGGAGCCCCGGATGCGGTGAGAGGACGCCAGGCAGACTGGGGTGGGGGTTGGCAGGAGGTGGGCAGCCCGCAGGCTGAGACCCCAGGCCGTGGGAGGGGGTCGCGTCCCGGAGGCCGCGGGTCGCCAGCGGGCGGGTTTTCCAGGAACTGGTGCATTTCACATCGGGGACGCGCGTGCTGTGACCCGATGCCACAGGCCCTTCTAATTCTCAACCCGTGGGCGACCTGAGCCTCACGCCCCTCTGTATCTGTCCCCAGACAGGGGCTGGGGGGGTGCCTGGTCGTGGACCCCAGGCCCCAGCTAGAACCTCCTAGGTGGTTTGCCCCCACCTGTGCTGGCACCGGGGGAAGCAGTCCCTGACCCCACGTGGGCAACCAGGGACTGCGCCACCTGGAGAGGATTCCAGAACGTGCCATAGGGGAGGAATGAGCGCCTCCGAATGGGCTCCTCGTGCTTTTCCCTGAAGACATGGGAGGCATCGGAGGTGGGAGCAGGTGGAAGACATCTGGGAAGGAGAAGTGACAGTAGGAAAATTGTTTAGATGGCTGTGAAGGTCAACCAGTCAAGGGCACGGATGTCACAGTAAAGAAGGAGAATTAACTTGAGAGCTAAGAGGGATGTGGAATCAGAACACGGTGGACAGTTACAGCTTCGTGTGGAGAGGCTGGGACTCCAGGGACACACACACACACCCCACCCCACTCCCCGCCGTGCTATTGCAGAAGTGAGGGCTGCCTGGAGTGGGTGATCTCCCCAACACTTTTTCCTCCTTTCTTTTACCACATGTGATTTCAGTTCTCCAGCAGTTCCTAAAGGAAATGCACTCAAAATGGTGAGCTTCTGAGCATTAGCCTGCTCCCCTTGCCATCTGCAATCACACCCCTGGTGGGTGCAGTCTGCAGGTTGAGAACAGGGCAGTAATATTTTCAAGTACTTTACTGGGAGATAGAAAAGAAAATGGAATTGATGCAGGTTCCGTGGTGAGGAACCAGGCCACATGCCCTTGGCTTGATAAGTGATGATTTGGGGTCAGTAAGGGTAAGAGCCATCCTACTCTGGCTTGACACTACCAACATATCTGAACTCAGTCCAACTTAGGAATCACTCTGAGTTTCAGAAATATTTTCTATTTTCTTTCATTTACGATTTTTGGACTCTATACGTATACTGTTGAGGTTTTTGGTTTGTTTTGTTTTCGTTCTCAAGGGATTTACCTTTAAGAAACATCTTTTCTCCTTGGAATTTTTCAGGACAAGTACTATATAGTTTTTGTTTGATAATCCCTTATGTAACTTTTTCTAAATGTTTTCTCTTGAGCGTTTAAGACAGTGAGAGGCAAAATAACCTATTCAAGTAACAATGCTGGCGACCATTTATAGGGTGCCTCTTTCGAAATCCAGCATCGTTCTAGTACTTTCCCTCTATATTCTAACTTAATGAGCACTACCACCCTGTGAAGTGGATGTCTTTATCCCGTTGTATAGAGGAGGAAGCCATGCTCAGAGACCCAGACCACCCAGCTGCTGAGGAGCAGAACGAGGGGACCCAGGTCCAGCTTATCCCATGTCTGTGCTCTTCCTCCCTGTTGTCTCAGCCCCTGCAGCCAGCAAAAATTGCTTTACAAGGAGTGAGAACCAGCAGCAAAGGAAATGAGTATGAGTGTTGATTTTTTTATTGGTTGGTTTTTGTTTGTTACACATCTTACGTTCTAGGCCAGATGCAAATAAACAGGGAACCGGTCATCAGCTCATGGGAGGACAGTAAGGACGAGGAGGAAGAGACATGGTGTCAGATCACGTGGAATCTGGGAGATGAGCAGAAGAAGCATGTGGACCTTACTCTTGCCCCTTGAGGACCTGACAACCTCCAGCTTTGAATTCATCTTCAGGAGAGGAGGCATCGAAGGCACTACAGGGGCCTCGGACACGCCAATGGAGGGTCGGGCATTAGGAGACCTGGGTTCTAGCTGAGTGGCCTTGGCCTACTGATGGCCTCTGTGCACTGCAGTGACCTAACTGGTAAAAGAGGGATTGACCAGAGATTTGCACACTGCTTATTGTCCAGGACTAGCCAATTTGACGATCCTGTAAACTGTGGGACTGACTTATATTACACTTGTGGCCGAAACCTCTTTTCCAGCGTCCGAATGGACCCTCCTTTTCCAACAAATGGTCAGCAGTTGCTTTAGCCCCCCTTGGAACTGCGCTCTCACTTCTGTGTTGCTCAAGTTCATGACAGTTGGGTGTCTTTCCTCCCCACAAACGAGTTACGCTGTGCACGAGGACCTCTGCCGCACCAAGCTTGAATTCTACTTCAGCTTCTTCCTGCCCCACCATGCAGGCCGTGATATGATGCAGAAAACATACCAGAAACTTTGGAACTGTGGGATATATACATCCCTAGTCACAACTGCAGGAGCCAAAACAGTCCAAAAATTTGGACTCTTCCCAAAAGCTGAAGTGTCTGTTTCTGGGGAGGGTTTCTGCAGCTGGGGCTGTGAAGCAGTTCTTGGTTTCTGCAGACACCACCTTTCCAAGTGAAAGCCCTGAGGTTGCCATGGATTTTCTGGACAAACTCATCTGGCACTTTCAGGAGACTTACAGAGAAACAGTCAGCAAGTAGCCCTTGATAAGCACAATAAACAAGACCAGTCTAGAAGCGTAGCACTACTCCAGACCCACCGCCGCCTGTCCTTTCCAAGAGCAATGGCCATGTCCATGTCCGATGCCAGTACGATTGGAAGCACCAAACGGCTTATCAGTTTAAACTCTCAGTTCACCTTCGCTAGCATCTCCTGGCCCCATTCTGACTCAGAGATTTCGAGGCAAAGTCTGGACTTTCTGCCAAGCCAGGGCTCCCAGGTTTCTCCTCCTCCCAACCTGGTGCTATAGGAAGCTGCTGACAGAGTTATGATTCAGGAAGGAGGAGGGGCCTTTCCCCCAGCCTCTCCTCTCCCCTCCCTCCTCTTGCTCCAGGGGAAGCCCGTGGTCTTCTGTCCTGTTGTCAGCAGCCTAGTCCTTATGGCTGTGTGTACAGAGGGAGCCTCTCTCTGGCCCAACACCTAGCATCACCAGGACCTGTCATGGTTCTGCACAGCCCCATGCATAAGAGCCTTTGGGAGTCTCTACGTGTACCCCACCTTCTGTGTTGCAGAGGCTTTTCCACTGGTGGTGCTCCTATCTGCAGCTCAATCCTCCTCAAGGACCCTGTGTGCTGCTGCCTCGCTCTCCAGAACTTTGCACTAAAATATGAGTCGTTCAAGTCCTGGATCTCTGTTTTGTTCACTGATATATCTCTGGGGCTTAAACAGTGCCTGGTATCTAGTAGGTACTCAATAAACATTTGGCTAATTGAATTGACTTGAACATGGACCTGCATCTTCCACTGGGCTGCTCAGTCGGGGTTTCTGGCCCCTCAGAAGATGAACACACCCCTCCTCCAAGCTTGCAAGAGCTCTGGAGAATCAGCCCTTCCACCATGCCATGCCATTTCCAGGAGGTGTCCCAGGACATGGAGAGCCTTCTGCTCTCCTGTTGTTGGTCAGCTGCCCATGATTTTGAGTAACTTCTCTCCTGACTCAGCCAAGTCTTAGGCTGCCTCACACCTTCCATAAATAATGACACACGCAGGTGCCTCCCAGCTGTGGGTTGTCTGAGCTAGTATGTTCTGTGTTTTATCTTGTCTAATCTCAGCAATTCCGAAAAAGATATTATTATTTCCACTTCACAGATAATGAATCTTGCCCCCGAGGTTCAAGAGTATTAAATAAGTTGCTCTGGACCTGTTAGCGTGGTGTGGAACCTTGACCAAAACCCAGGTCTGCCTGACTCAGGATCAGATTATTTGTCCCTTACAAAATGGCTCTGCTGAGTATTTCAGGCAGGCAGTCTAAAGCAGGGATTCTCAAACTTTTTTTTATCTCAGGACCCCTTTATATACTTCAAAGTGATTGAGGATGAAAAAGCGCTTTTGTTGATGTAGCATTGTAAGTTAAAAATGGGAAATTTTTTAAATATTTATAAATTCATTTAAAAATAACAATAATATACCCATTGCATGTTAACATAAATATTTTATGAAAAATAGTTTTATTTTCCAAAACAAAATAGCTAATGAGAAGAGTGGAATTAACATTTTACATTTTTGTAAATCTCTTTAACGTCCTTCATAAAAGACGGACAGATCTCACATTTGCCTCTGGGTGCAACGTGCTGTGATATGTTGTTTTAGTTGAAGGGATGAAGAAAATCTGGCCTCACACAAATCTATAGCTGGAACAGTGGGGAGTATCATAATAGGCTTTTCAGATAATTGTAGATATTCTCCTTTGATACTACAACAAAACTTGACAGCTGTTGTAGTTTCTTAAAGATTAGTTGCAATGTAGAATCTGAAAATGATTTTTTTTACTGTTACATTAAAATGTATTGCTCTATCCATCTGTCACTTAGAATGGCTCTTTCTCCCTTGCCTGGTTGTGTATTACTATACATCCATCATTTGGGAAATGCTGGTCCATTGAGTCATGCAGACCTGGTATGCAGTGGAAATATCCACCATACAGCCCTGAGTGGATGAGTGTGGGGAGCATCTTAGTGTTAAGTTTTGATCTTGCAAACTCCAGGAGGGGTCTCATGAGTCCCAGGGGTCCTTGGTCCTCACTTTGAGGTACTCTGCTGTTCTGTAGTATCAGTGGAATGATCATTGACTGAAAAGGCCTGGGAGAGGATACAAAAGAAATGAAACATTAAGTCCAATGATATCAACATTTAAAAGGAAAAGATAAGTATGTACAGTTCAGTATGTGAAACCTAAGAACAACAAATGAAATCAGGAGCACATCATTTACAACGCAGCAAAAAAAAAAACTGGATCTCCTAACTGCTGGGCCATGAGGGGGGGTGTGTGTGCGTGCGTGTGTGTGCGTGCGTGCATGCGTGCGTGCGTGCGTGTGTGTGTGATGTCTGCATCTGTTTGGGGGAGCTGCCCATATCCCCAATTTTCCAAGGCACATCCATGCTGTTGTTCTATAGAGCAGCCTCCCATGAGCTGCGGGGTTGCTGGAGAGTTCAGGATGACCAGGACCTGTGGGGTTGGTGGCAGAGAAAAGTGGAAGGCCTACAGGAAGGATGGGATACAGTGCAGTGAGGAAGGCCTTCCAGGCCGAGGTGTGACCACAGACTGTTCACCCGCCCTGCTGAAGAAGGGAGGAGACAGCCTGTAGCATGTGCACAGTTCAGAGCCAAAGCAGACTTCTCAGGGCCACACTAAGTGTGAATCCTTGTGTGAGTTGCGGCAGCCAGCTGAGCTGTAAATGTGCCTTCACAGCCAGTGACCTGTGACACACCACCCACCTGCTTGGTTCTGTCATCTTGACCCATTTGTTTCTTCTTTTTTTGATACTTTACCAAAGTGTAATTTACATGCAGTAATATACACAAATCCTAAGTGCATATGGCTCTGTAACATTTTATGTAGAACTCTTGGGCACTCACACCCCAAGAGGAAGACAAAAAAGTTTTCCATCGCTCCAGATTTTCCCCTGCTCCTTCCTTCCTACTGAACGTCTCCACCCCTGCACTCAGAGGAGACCACTATCCTAACCCCTGCCCCTGCAGATTAGTTCTCTCTGCTCTTAAACTTCATCCAGATGTGGTCAGTCATGCAGCACATATGCATGTGGTTTTTGAGAGTCACCCATGCTGTTGCATTTATCAGCAGTGCATTCTTTTTTGTTGCTGAGTAATATTGTTTCTGTCATATATACCCAAATTTTTTTATCCATGTTCCTGTTAGTGGAATTTTGGATTGTATACTGTTTGGGGCTATAATCATATGCGGATACTGTGGACATTAGTGTATGCAGTTTGTTTTCTAGGGTAGAGCTGCTATAGGCCGAACTGCTCCACCCCCCCAAAAAAAATTCACATGTGGAAGCCCTAACCTCCCAATGAGATGGTATTTGGGTGTTTGGAGGTGGGGCCTTTGGCAGGTAATTACGTTTCAATGAGGTCATGAGGGTGGGGCCCTCATGATAGTATTAGTGCCCTAGAAGAAGACACAGAGTGTGCTTCCTTTCTCCTTCTCTCCACCGTGTGAGGACACAGTGAGAAGTCTGCAAGGCAGGAGAAAGCCGTGACCAGGAGCTGAATCAGCCAGCACCTTGACCTTGGGCTTTTAGCCTCCAGAACTGTGAGGAATAAATGTGTGCTCCTTAAGCCACCAGTGTGTATTTTTTGGGGGAGAGCCCAAGCAGACTAAGACACCATGGCAGGTGGTTGGTAAATATTTGTCATTTTGATTTTTTTTTAATCTATGTCTATTTCAAGAGACAATGTCTGCATCAAATGAAAATCTGGAGGAAAAAATGTAAAATGAAAAGGTTTTAAAAACACAGTGTTTTTTGTTCCTGATGTTCTATTTTTAAAGTCATATTGCCAGTAGTTCACTTAAGGAGATATAACAGACAGAGATCACTTATCAGATGGAAAATAATTAGTGGCAAATATCTAGAACAATCTTAGGATGGAAGTGGGGACTTGGTGTGAGTGAGTCAGTTATATAACCTCAATGTAATGTGGGGTTTCTAGTGACAAAGAGCATCAGAGGTCATAGGTGGAAATTGCTTAGTGAGTATTAGGCATATCACAGGTGCTCAGTAAATACTCACTGAATGAAATGCTTGTAAAATGTCACTCGAGTTTACCAGGCTATCTATCCCACCCTTCATAAGAGTCTAAGGTGGCTTTCCAGTATCCTAAAGGACACATATTATACTTAATTTCTTCTTACTATCTAATCAACTGTGCTAGGTCAGTAATTCCCTGTGTGGTCGGTTGGTGAGAATAGGAAATCAGGGCTTGTAACCACTGAATTTCCTGAAAATAAGCTTAAAGAGGCAGGTTTGTTTTTTCCTGTACTGGGATAGATTGTTTGGAACAAGTTTTCCACTGAAAATAATTTTTAAAGCCCAAATACAAAAAATTTAAAATATCTTTGTAAAAGCAGTAGTAAGACAATGAGAAGACACATTTGCTTAGTCAAATATGAATGAAAAATAAGAATGGCAGAAGATAAACATGCCAGGAAACCGAATATGCCCCAAAGGCATTTGTTAATTAATCTCCCATGTTAAAGCTAGGGAGTCAGACAGGAGACTCTCTCCACAAAAACCTAGGAGCCCAACTTGGCCAGGGTGGGAGCTAACCACAAATCAACATCTTGTGTTTAATTATAGCCTGTCTAGAATTGACCATGTCATCCGGGGATTTTCAGGGCTGGAACTTTCTTTCTTTAAAGATGGACCCAGAGTGGTAACGACCCAAGCCCCGAGCAGAAGCAAACTCACATCTTTTCTGGAGAAATGACTTCTACTGGCTTCAAGCTGTTCTTTCTTGCATTTTTTCAAACACAGTGCTCAGCACATAGCCAGTCAGACAAACAGCACTTTGAGCTGGAACCAGAAGAACAGTTTACAGAGACTCCAGACATATTCGAATGATCAGACACAGACTGTCAACTAGGTAGAGCTTTGTAATTAAGGAAATAAAAACAGGCCTCAGGATACCTACAGGAAACAGAAAACTATGAAAGGTAACATAGCAGTTTTGAAAAAGAACCAAATAGAATTTCTATTCAGCAGCAAAGATTCGATGAACAGGTTTAACAGCAAATTAGACACAGCTGAATGTATAATTAGTGAACTGAAGGGAAAAGTCAGGGAAAGCTAAATACAGTATAGCACAGAGAAACAAACAAGATGGCAAATAAAGAAGAAAGAGTAGGCAGTTTTGAGGAGTCATAGTGATAATGCCCAACACCCACAGAAGTAGGAGAAGTCAGTTTCCAGAATCTTCTAGGTATTTCACACATTTAGTCTCCAGCTGGATGATAGATAAGGAAGACAGAATTAGCTTAAGTTAAAAAAACATCAAATTCTTTTAAAAAATTTAAAAGGTCCTAGCATTTTATGTGCTATTGGATTTTGAAATGGAGAATTAACGTTGAGGAGCCAGGCCATTGCACAGATGCAGCTTAGGGAGCAGGACTAGTAAGATACTGGCATTAGCAGGCCCTGGAGTGGTCCTACTGCCTTGACTTAAGCAAGTGGATAATTATTTGTTCATCCATTCATTCATTACAAGTGAGCAGGTAAGCTTGGAGTCACTCAGCATTCTGTTGGAATCCTCACTCTCTGGCTGATGGGCTTTGTGACATTTGGAGTTTCACTTCACCATTCTGAGGGTTAAGACATTTGTAAAGTAGTCATGATATGATATCATCCCTGTGGTGATGGTTGAAAAAGATTTCTAAAGCACAGTTTCCAGGACAGAGCGTGTACCCCAGTGGGGCTTGTTGGCTGGAGGGTGGCAGCTGCCACGAGCAGTGACTGTGGAATCCAAAGTTCACATGGAAAGTAAATGTGCAGGAATCACTAGGAAACACCCAAGCAAAGGGAATGAGGCAGACGAACAGGCTACGAAGTCTGGACGTTGACACGAGTGTGCATGGGGCCTTGATGTGGTAATGCGTGTTTTAGCTCAGTGGAGGAGGACTGCCATTCAGCAAACAATGGACAACTGGCTGGTCAGGTGGGAGAAAATGAGTTTGGATCTCCATCAAAATTTGATATAGTGAGATCAAATATTTTAATTAAAAATAAGAAAACATGGGGAAATGAAGAAAGGCCTTTCTAAGCAATATAAAATTCAAAAGCTATAAAAAGAAGAGTCAGATCATTTAAAAAATCTGCCCAGGGGACAAAAACTTCATACACAAAACAGGGAATAATTTTTCATTACCTATGACAAGGGGCTAACTATTATAGAATTGTGGAAGTTACAAAGCACCATCTAGAGTTATACGTTAATGTGTATAGTAGGTGTCCATTAATGTAAAAAGGAGGACTTTATAGTATATTCCTATGTGCAAGAGTGTCTCCTTCCTCCTCTGCTTGCTATTTTGATTTTGAGTGTGTTTAAGGGGAATTCTATTTTAAATGGTGGTGCTTTCCCAAAGTAAGCAAGTAAGATGAAAATCAAGAGGAGTAAAAATTATCCTTGAAGACCTCTTAAAATGAAACGAACATGCATAAACTTTGATGGTGGGCGTGTCAGCTCGTACAACACTCAGAGAGATCTGCTTTGGCAAAATCTATCAAATCACAAATATACAAGCCTGGCAGTTATACTTGTAGGAATTTGTTGTATGCTTCTCTCACACAAGTGAAATATTCTTTGGACAAGGCTTTCGTTACAGTGTCAGTCCTAACAAAAGATGGAAAACAGTGAAATGTCTGTGGTAGGGAACTGGTTAAATGATCTAGGCTTCTTCCATGTTGTAGGACACTGCGGATGTGGTAAAAGTGCAGAAGAGCTCTGTGTGCTCCGGAGAAAGGATGTCCAAGGTATCTTGAGAAGTAAATAAAGCAAAAGCCAAATGTGGGACAGGAGGAGAGGGTGTTACAGCCTGTTACACCACGGGTGTCGGGGTCAGGGGAGAAATAGTCTTATTTGGTTGAAAATGTGTAAAGAAATTCTGGAAGGACACCCAAGAAATTAATAAGTCTGATGTTCTGTTGTGTATAGGGGAGGTAGGACAGGGTAAAGAGTGTGAGTATACACAGGAAAAAAACCAGCCAAAGTGCTTTTTCTGTACTCTGACTCAGCAACAATCAACACAGAAAACTTCTGTGACCAAATGTGTAGAGTTTTTCCCCGGACACCAAGCAGTTCTGTAGTGGACACAGCTGGGTATCCATCCTCCAATTCGATTCTGACACTGTCTACCTGGAGGTAGCATCAGATCTCACAGGTTGAGGACTCAGTCCCCAAGACTGCCCCTCCCCCCAGCTCAGGTGCCAGTCACAGGCCCCAGGTCATTTTACCTGTGTTTTTGACTGCCTGGCCCTGTGTGTCCAGATTCTTCCTGAACTCTCTGTGCAGCATTCCTTCCTCCCAGGTATGGAGCAGGGCCCCTCCTGAAATGGGGGTCTTATATGACCCGAAACCAGACAAGATAGGTCAGAGGATTTCTTTACGGCCAATTCCAAGACAGAAAGGCAGGGGAAGATTAGAGTCCTGCCCTAGGGAGCCAGGAATGGTGGATGAAAACCAGTGTGTGTATATATATCATAATTTCATGAAATAACTTATCACTACATACCTTTTTAAGAAATGGAACTGTGTAAATGTATTATCTACTCAACAAATAATTTTTTAAAGCTCTTACAAATCAAAACCAAAAAGACTAATAACTTAATAAAAAATGGGCAATCTACATGACTAGATAGCGCCTGGAAAAAGAAATACATACAAATCACAAAAGGCTTTTAAACACATGAATATATGCCAATGCAATCGCTTTAATGAAAGAAGCAAGTAAAACAATATTAAGGTATCAAATTTTTTCAACAACAGACAGGCATAGACCAGAGTTAGGTAGTACCATGTGTTGGGAAGTGTATTAGTCCGTTTTTGTTGCTTATAACAAAATACATGGAACTGGGTTATTAATAAAGAAAATGAAATTTATTGCTTACAGTTTCAGAGGCTGGGAAGTCTAAAGTCCATCTGGTGATAATGACAGCACCAGGGTTCTCACATTGTGAGATAGTGGAGCTGAGAGCAAGAGAGAGAGAAAGGCAGGCTGTCCTCTCTCTTCTTTTAAAACCCTCAGAACCACACCCTTGACCACCATTTTTAATCCATTCACTACTGCACGGTCCTACAATCCAATCACCTCTTCAAGTCTCCACCTTTCAGTTACCATAATAGGATTTCTCACCTTCTTAACAGTCACAGTGGGG
The DNA here is from genome assembly GCF_027409185.1 of Cynocephalus volans. Classification (NCBI taxonomy): domain Eukaryota; kingdom Metazoa; phylum Chordata; class Mammalia; order Dermoptera; family Cynocephalidae; genus Cynocephalus; species Cynocephalus volans. The sequence goes on from NC_084460.1 coordinate 187,852,739, forward strand.
GCCAAGTTCTAATACATAAAAATTGGGGGACACAATTCAAGCTTCAGGGAGTTTTGGGGGGACATAATTCAATCCACTAAAGGAAGAGTCTGGACAAACAGCTCTCGTGTGCTGCTGGTGGGATGCAAAGTGATGTCACTGCTCGGGAGGACTGTGGGAAGTCACTGTTAAAATTCAAGACTTATATACCCTTTGATTCAATAATCCACTTCTAGGAATTTGTTCTAAGTCTATCTCAAATTTATGCCATGATGGGTGCACAAATATATTCATTGCAGCATTGTTTACAGTAGAAAAGACTAAAAGTAATCAAAAATGTCCTTCTGTAGTCTATTTTTTTTTTTTCTTTTTGGCCACAAATCAAGTCTTAATACATTTATTTATTTATTTATTTATTTATTTTTTTTTTTTTTTAAATGTCAGTCACTATTTTATTTTATTTATTTATTTTTTTCCATTACCGGCACTCAGCCAGTGAGTGCACTGGTCATTCTTATATAGGATCCGAACCCGCGGCGGGAGCGTCGCCACGCTCCCAGCGCAGCACTCTACCGAGTGCGCCACGGGCTCGGCCCAAGTCTTAATACATTTAGACACACTAAGATTATAGAAAATATGTTCTCTGACCAAAATAACAGAAGGAAATATAGAAAATTCATAAATGTGTGGAAATTGAACAACACTCTCCTAAATAAACCATGGGAAAAAAGAAAAATCACAGAGAAGTTAGTACTTTGTGATAAAAACCTAAGCACAACATATCAAAATTTATAGGATGCAGGGCTCATGCAGTGCTTAGAGGAAAATTTATACTTGTAGACACCTACCTTAGAAATAAGAAAAATCTCAAGTCAGTAATCAGTCGTTTTTAAGAAAATAGAAAAAGAGCAAACTAAACCAAAAGCAATTATAAGTAGTAAATAACAAAAATTACAACAGAAATATATGAAATAGGGAATTAAAAACAATAGAGAAAATCAACAAAACCAAAAGTTGACTCTTTAAAAAGATCAACAAAATTTGGAGAGCTTTATCTAGTCTGACAGAGAAAAAAGAGAAGACAGAAATTACTAAAGTCAGAAATAAAGCAGAGGCATTGTAGAGCAGTTGCTTCTGCTGCTTCTATTACTCTGGAGTGGGCTTTGAAGAGAGAGACGTTCTCTTCTTTTTCCGATCACCGCTGGTGATCCTCCTTAAGTCACTGCAGTCGAGCATCTGGCGGGCAGCCTGCGTGGCCACTGTGGCTCCTGCTGTGGTGTCTACCTGCTTTTGCAGCAGCCGTGGCTGTGGCAGTGGCTGTGGTGGGCCACCCATATGGAAGTGGTGTTTTCGGTGTCCTCCTTGCCTCCTTCCAGGCTAGGATACTGCCCTTGACTCCTGCCTAGGACCCTGGGCGTGCTCTGTTTCTTGCCTGCTTCTGGGCGGGGGGCGGGGGGGAAGGGCCTGCCCTCGGCTGCTGTCTATCGTGTATTTGAAGAAATTGTGGCACATCCAATGATAGGACAGAATGCAGGAGTTCAGAACCAACTACATCTGTGTGTGTTTATGTGTGATGTTCTAAGATACTCTAATACAAAAGGTAAGTTGTGAAACACCAAGGACAATGTGCTCCTTTTTTGTAAGAAACATGAGGGAAATATATACGGGCTTGCAGAGGCAGACACAGCTCCGAAGGGTAAAGGAGACGCTAGTGACCTGCTTCTCTGGGGAGAAGATCCAGGAAGGGCCTGGATCTGGGCAGGATGGGGCCTATTGAGAGGAATCCTCCCACATGGGCTGGAGGAGAGGAGGGCTGCCAGGAAGCAAAGAGCCAGGGACCCAGGGAGCACGAAGGGATTGAGAGAGAAGGAGGCAGAAGCATGTATAATTTTTTATTGTACATTTTTTTTAAATTATGAAAGTAATGTGGCTTTAAAGTATGCTCAGGGAAATGCAACAGCTTTTTCATTTTTATGTGTTTCTTTCCATTTGCTGTATATGCGTAAATGTCCACTTTTGTTCCTGCTTTTCCAGTTAATATGCATTTCCTGTACATTTTCCCTGTATATTACAAGTAATATATAATCTTGATACCTGTTATTTTAAGTTCCTGAGTAAACTTCCAGGTAAGTAGAGAGCAGTTTATTTAAATAGTCATGCTGCCTTTTTGCTGGCCTCCTCGGTTTCTTTATATTTTTCACTGTGATCGGAATGTACGTAGCATTTCCTCTTTAGAAACAAGATGTCCTTAGTCAGATCCCCAGAAATGGAACTTATGTCATGCTATAAAGGCCATGGGAGTTGCTAAGGAGAACTTGAGTGGGATTGTTACAGACCTTGTGAGGATGGGGCGTGAGCACTGGTGCAGGGTGACTAAAGCAAAACGAAAGCAAACCCTAACTTACCCAAGGCGGTAAGAGATTTGTGCACTGCAAACTGCAAGACACTGCTGAAAGGAATTAAAGAAAACACAAATGAATGGAAAGACATCCCGTGTTCACGGACTGAAAGATTTAATATTGTTAAGATATCAATACTGCCCAAAGCAACTTCAGACTTAATGCAATCCCTATCAAAATCCCAATGGCATTTTTTTGTAGAGATATAAAAACTAAACTTCATATGGAATCTCAAGGGATCCCAGATAACCGAAACAATCTTGAATAAGAACAACAAAGCTGGAGGATTATGCTTCTTGATTTCAAGACTTATTACAAAGCTACAATAATCAAAAAAGTGTGTTTTGGCATAAATACATATAAATACATATATAAAGATAGAAGTATAAAGATAGACCGATGGAATAGAATTGATAGGCCAGAAATAAATTCTTGCATATATGGTCAAATGACCTTTGAGAATGGTGCCATGACCATTCAACAGGAAAAGGATAGTCCTTTCAACAAATGGTGTTGGAAAAACTGAATATCCACCTGTAAAAGAATGAAGTTGGTCCCTTCCCTTATATACAAAAATTAACTCAAAATAGATGAAAGACCTAAGTGTAAGACCTAAAACTATAAAATTCCTAGAAGAAAGCATAGAGGAAAAGCTTCAGGGCATTGGATTTGGCAATGATTTCTAGGATATAATGCCAAAAGTGCAGGCAACAAAAGTAAAAATAGATAATTGGGACTATGTCAAACTTTAAAACTTTTGTACATCAAAGGACACAATCAATAGAATGAAAAGGCAACATACAAAATGGGAGAAAATATTTGCAAATCATATATCTGATGAGTTAATATCCAGAATAGACATATATATAAGTATGTATATATTTATATATTTATTTATTTATTTATTTTTGCAGCTGGCCAGAACAGGGATCTGAACCTGTGACCTTGGTGTTATAAGGCTGCACTCTAACCAACTGATCTAAACCATCACCTCTTATATTGGGAATATATACAGAATTCCCACAACTGAACAACAACAAAAATAAATAACCCAATTAAAGAATGGGCAAAGGACTCGAATAGTCATTTCTTCAAAGATGATATACAAATAGCCAACAAGAATTTGAAAAGATGCTCAATATCATTAATTATTAGGGAAATGCAAATCAAAACCACAATGAGATATCACCTCACACCCATAAGGATGTGTACTATTAAGAAAAAAAAAAAAGGAAAATAACATGTTGGGGAGGATGTGGAGAATTAGAAGCCTTGTGTACTCTTGGTGGGATTGTAAAATGAGGCAGCTGCCATGGAAAATAGTATGGTGGTTCATTAAAAAGTTAAAAATAGAATTACCACATGATCCAGCAATCCCACTTCTGAGCATGTATCCAAAAGAACTGAAAGCAGGGTCTTGAAGAGACACTTGCACACCTGTGCTCACAGCAGCAGTGCTCACTACAGCCAGGCAGTGGAAGCAACCCACGTGTCCGTGGAGGGGTGAATGGACAAACGAGATGTGGTAGCCGTACAACAGAATTTTATTCAGCCTTGAAAAGGAAAGAAATTCTGACACGTGCTACAGCATAGATGAACAGTGAGGATATTATGCTAAGTGAAATAAGCCAGTCACAGAAAGACAGGTACTGAGTGACTCCACTCTTATCAAGTACCTAGAGTGGTCAAATTCATAGAGACAGAAAGTAGAATGGTGGTTGCCAGGGGCTGGAGGAGGGGAGGATGGGGATGAGTTGTTTAATGTATACAGAGTTTTAGTTTTGCGAGATGAAAAAGTTCTGGAGATCAATGATGTTAATATACTTAATTCTACTGAACTGTACACTTAGTGGCGTTGCTGAAGCCTCTGGGCTTCTTGAGGGAGGAGAAACCAAAGCAGAGTAGAACTGCCCGAGCAAGCCGGATTCGGGGTGGGGACTGGTTCTTCGCAAACCCTGCTTCCCTGGAACTCTCTTTTTCTGTAAACGTCACCGACTGCCCTTGGAGTCTTGACTTGCCCGTGGTTGCCTGAGCCCCCTGTGACTATACTGGACCAAAAGCTTTGGAAGAGCCTGAAGGGTGTTTGGAGTGAAAGTGCAGCGGTGCATGGGGAGGGAGGAGCTGTTCCTGCCTGGGGGTCGGGTGGTCTTCTGCGAAGCCTTTCTCACACACCTGCCTGACCCCAGCCCCGGGGCCCACTGGTCTCCGGGTACTCAAGAGGACCTGCAGACCTGTGACAGCGACCGAGGGCCCGGGGCATTGTCCCTGCCTCGTTTCCCCGGAGTCAGTCAATCCTCCCAGCAGTGAGGGAAAAAGCAGGAGGCGCGTGCTGGGCTGTGCAAACCGGCCTTGACTCAGGGCCTGTGGAAGCTGCTGGCTCTGCTTTAACGTGCAAAGAAAGGGCTGGCATGCTTAACTTTGCCCTTTCCTTGCGTGAGACGTTAAGTCGGCGCCTGGGAGCCGGAAGCGGTAAGGGACACAGTAGCCTCCCTTCAGAGCAAACCCTGCTTGGCTTCTGGGTCCCATCGGCTCTGGCCCCTCGGCAGCCCTGGAAGGGTCAGCCCGCGCGTCCACCGGCCACCTGGGAGCTCCGGGACCCGCCCCGGCCACCTGCTGCCCGCCCCCCCCCCCCCGCCGCCGCTCGCAGCTGGCCCCCGCCCCTGCCCGGCCCCGCCCGCCCCTGCCCCACCGCCCCGCCGCGGCTGGTGGCTGGGTGCGAGGCCCCCGCCAGTCGCCCGGGAGCTGTCGCCAACCGGCGGGGAGCTCGCCTGGAAGATGCGCCGTGTGGCTGCCGGTGAGTGCGCCCCCCCCCCCCCCGCAGCAGCCGGGAAAGGGGACAGTAGTCCCTCGCCCTTCCTGGGGGTGGGGGCTGACTCGGGCCGGTCTTCTCCGAGACCCCGGGATCAGGACTGGGGGAGGCGAACGCAGAAGGGGCGAATGTTCTGGCTGGCTCGGCCGGGCGGGGCACCCCTGCCCGTTTCCTCCCTCTCCGCCTGCCCGGTCCGCCACCCCAGCTGGGGTGCCTGGGGATGTCAGTGAGTGTCGCATGTTACCTAGGAGGGGGCACCTGAGAGCCAGGCAGAGCGCTCCCCGCGGGCCCCTTCTCTGGGGAGGGCGTGGGCCAGCCCTGGTGCTGGACCTCACGGCGGGGGAAGGGGCTGACCCACTGCTGTCTGGGGCCACTTTGGGACTCCACGTGGGGCTCCTCCAGCTGGAGTCAGGAGTCCCCGGTCACGTTTCAAGCTGACCGACCCAGGAAATGGTAAAAGGTAAAAGGGACAGTGAGACTTTTCTAGTCACTAGGGGACGTGGATAGGGGACGGGGGGACCAGTGAACATGCCGTGCCTGAGTGTAGCTGACTGTGACAGTTCCCTAGCATCTTTTTATAAGGCTACTTTTATTTTTCCCATTTTTCAAATTATTTCACACTGCGTGATTTGGAAAAATAGGAAAGAGGAAAAGGAAAAAAACACTATTTTCACCGGTCATTTCATCTCTCAAAACCTGTCTTCTTAGCTGTGTCTCTGTCCTCAGCCACTTGCCTATGACCGGGCGCTCTGGGGACCTGGCCTCTGTCACACACACCCTTTCGGTTGGTTTTGCTGTTCTCTACCTTTAATCTGAGGAATCTGGATTCCTCCTGGAGCAAGGCAGCATGTCTTACAAGAGGTGGAAAGTTCAGAAACAAAAGCTCTCAGCGCCTTTCGTAAGGCACCTCCCAACCGCTCTTCAGGGAGGGTGTTAGACTGAACAGTCACTGTCTCCTCCCAGCACCAATATTCTGGTGGTGTGCTCACACTCCAGAAAGTTCTAAATGCTGCTTTTTCTGCTCCATTTCCAAATGTAGGAAAGCTTAATTTTAAGATTTTTGACTTATTGTGTAATACATTTATATTTTCTTTAAAAACTATTTGTTTATGAACAACAGTTGTTCTTGATAACTTGTATGGATTAGAAGATAAACAGATATATATAACACCTCACTTAGGTCACTGACTTTCACTTAGCTATTTTGGAAGAATTTATTATTTCTATATTGTACAACTATAATATCATTTTGTCACTTATGGAAAATGCTGAATATTATTAAATCACTTTTCTTCACTTACAGCTTTTTCACTCACAGATCTCATGACTCATTCATGAGCTATGTGGTTCTTTCATATAAAGCTTCAGGTTTTACCACGTTTATATTTATCTGGGCATAAGTGATTGTGAGAGAAGTTGCCCACAGCAACTCAGAGCCAATCACTTTTAATTTTGAGATAAAGACTTGGTGACATTCCAGGAATGGACGTTGCCTTCAGCACAACAGTTCAGTGCTGGGTCTGTTCCAAGTGGACAATTCCAGAAGGACATTCACATGGATAGATGGAAGAAGTTAAGCTGTCCACCATGACTTCCCTGCAGGACCTGGTCGTGGGCATCCTGATTCCTCAAAATGGGTATTGGCACGTGGACCTTCAGGCAGGTTTCTGTGCACTCCCGCTGTGCTGTCCAAGAGTGGCACTTCCCAGGCCTTCTGCCAAGAAGCCTCAGTGGACAGGACAGTGATGACAGTGGACATTGAGGCCAGTGGAGCTTGGAATCCACAAGCAGCCCAGTCCCAAAGTATGAACATCTACCCTCAGCCCTCCTGGCCTCTCACCTAGGGGAGGCGTGAGTGTGGCTGCCTCCATTGTCAGGTGACTTGAATCCATGTTGGTGAGGCTCTGCTGACAAACAGCTTCTCTAAAGGAAATCCCATCAGTAGAAGCGTGTCTTCATGGGTCCAGAATTGCCCTCTAGTAGGTGGCCCCTGGACTGCATCTGACTCTGAGATGTCTTTTCTGTCCTAGTAACTGCAGTGGTCACACTGTCTTGGGCATTTCCCAGCAGGAAGCTGTCCCTGCATAATATACTTACTGTCTTGGGGAATGTAGGTACAGTTTGGAAAATAGAAAAAATATGCACTTGAAAACAAAACAAAACCCCTAGGTGAACCAGAAGCATCTAGTTCCATCAGCACGCCTCCCTGCGCTGACGTGACCCCTCTGAGCACAAGCACGTGCTGACTCAGTAGAGCCCCCGGGGATGGGGCTGTGGGTGGCTGCGCCCATGAGAAACAATGGGACGTCTCCAGGTGCTGGAAATGGCGAAGGGGCTGAACACAGGGTGGGTTGAGGGACAGGTGCCACAGCCAGGCTGATAGAGGTTTGGGTTTTATCGCCCACCAGAGATGGGGACAGGAATGAGAATGAAGCTGTGGTCCATGACTCCTTCAGATTTGATAATTCCCTCCCTTTCTTTTCTCTTTTTTCCTTTCCCTTGTTCTCCTCCTTTCTCCCTCCCTTTTCCCCTTCTCCCATTTCCTAAGACTGTACCTATTAGCACATACAGACCTTCTCCAACTTATGATGGTTCGACTTTTTGACTTACAGTGGGTTTATTGGGACATGGCCCCATTGTAAGTTGAGGAGCACCTGTATTTAAATGCTGAGGGACAAATTCCCACCATCCTTTTTTGCAAGGCCTGTGGCCATCTCTGCTTTATGGTAGTTTGGGTAAGCAAACTGCAGAACGCGTCCTGATCTGTGTGATATTTTGTGGGTAAAATCAAAAAGGCCTGGCGGTGGATTGCCTGTGAAGTGTCAGGGACCTGTCTCCCAGAACTCTGGTAAACTAGAAGGAGGCAAATGCACATTTAAATCAGACTGCATCTCACAAAGGACTGAGCAACATTTGTGTTTTCACCTCTGTGTCGGGTGTGTTGGTTCACAAGACACTTGATCAATCATTGACTTTAGCATTATGATGAAGCTCTAAGACCCAGACCAACAGCAGCAATAACAACTTGCCCTGGAGCAGGCAGTTCCCTCACGGCAGGCAAATCTGTGCCCTCAGTGCCCACCGCCTCCCCCACCCCGGAACTGCCTCTCCAGGAGTAAAGTCCCTTTACAGCAGTACCTCTTACACTGGCGCCTGAGGGCGGGTGAGGATGAAAGGCTGCAGGGCGGCAGGGGAGTCGTGGGCTGGGATTGACATAAGCATGTCCACAGCTGCGACTTGCCATCTGTCTCTAGGTGCTCTCAAGGCCGTGTTCCTAGTCTTCACCTCCATGTGTGCCTGGTATTTGGGGTACCTGTTAGCAGAGCTCATTCCAGACACGTCCCTGTCAAACACTGTCTATAACATCCGGAGCATTGGTGAGAGACCCATCCTCAAAGGTGAGTGCAGGGGGTGGAGCAGTCCAACGACTTTGAGGCTTTGCCACTCCTCTGCAGTGGTAGGAGTGGTGGTTCCGGTCTCAGCTGTGCCCCATCTGACTGCCTTTTACTGGTGCTGAGGAGAGGAGGAGGAGAAGGAGGAAGGTGCCTTGCAGACATTCACCCATTCAGTTCCCGCACCTTCCGAGGTCGATGCCACTTCTCATCCCCACGTTAGACGTGAACTGTCTGGCCTCAGGTTGCCCTGCCATGACCCCAAACCTGCGGTCTGACCTTGAACTATCCTCTTTAGGCTCCATGTCTCAGCTTCCTGCTATGTGAAACACAGGAGGGGCCCAGGTTCTAAGTTCGAATCATTTGAAAGTTTCTAAATGACGGAACAGCTCTTTGGAAGCCGTCTTTAAAATCTTGGGAAGCAAAATCAAGTAATTGAGGAGATGGGAAAGAAACATCAGGTGCTGAGAAGATACTTTGTGTCTGTAGACAGAACTGCCCCTGACCATCAGCTTAGAAAGGCTGGGCTTTGTGGCGGGCTACCTTGGCTCCTTTCTGCTGTTCAACCTGCATTTTTCAGGGCCTGCTACACAACAGGCCCAGTCCAGGAGCTGAGGAGACTGAGGTACCTGCCCTTTCTGCAGTGATACTCTAGAGAGGGGAGACAACAATTTAGAAAATGAACAAATGCCATCTAGAGGGGATGGTCAGGGAAAGTCTCTGAGAAGGTGACAATTGAGAAGAGGTCTTGGTAAAGCAAGAGAGTGAGTGCGCATATTTCCCAGGGCTGTTTGCAAGGTTGGCTTAGAACCAGCCTCTTAGTCCATTCGGGCTGCTGTACCAGAATACCATAGACTGGGCAACAGACATTTATCTCTCACAGTTCTGGAGGCTGTAACTCCAAGATCTGGAAGTCAAAGATCAAGGCACCTGCACATACTGTGTCTGGTAAGGGCCCGATTGCTGCTTCACAGACAGCACCTGTTCGCTGGTCCTCACAAGGCACAAGGGGTGAACGAGCTCTCTGGGGCCTCTTTTGTAAGAGTGCTAACCCCCTGCATGTGGGCTTCACCCTCATGACCTAATCACCTCCCAGCCACCCCACCTCCAAATCCATCACACTGGGGGTTAGGTTTCAATACATGAATTTGGGAGAGGACATAAACATTTAGTATACAGCACATGGGCTGCAAATTGGGGCCCAGAAGACAGATCTGGAGTACAGACAAGATTTGTTTAAAAGCAAAACAAGTAAAATGTGGACTGATACTTAAAAACCAGGGGATTTTAAACAAAACCCTGGATTTTATAGCATCTCTTGAAACATCAGAAGCACTGGAACCCCAGGCCCCCCTTCCTGCGAGGCGGCGGTCAGCCACAGCTGGGCAGGCTACCAGTACGACAGAGCCAGCGACCAGCCAGCACCAAAGGAATTTGTGCAGGCAGCCCAGGTTTAAATTCACAGGCATACGGAAGGAACAAGGAAAATCTAGGCCCTTGTACTTTAGACATAGAAAGATTATGTACAGGTGACACTAAACACTGTTATTTGCTTCCTGGTTCCAATTTTATTTTAGAGTACATATTCCTGGAAAGGTTGAGCTGTTCAGAAGGAAATGCCTATAGTTAAAGTCTATTTGTTCATTAATTCAGCAGGTATTTTTTAACAACTGCCCTGTCTGTGTCATAGTCTGAGTGTGTGTGCTTTTAAGGTTTACCCTTTACCTCTGAGAACTCACAGTCTACTAGAGAATAACTTAAAAGCCAGATCATAAGTTAGGAAACTGAACAGAGAAACTTTATGTGCAGAATGTGTTCAATAAAAATAAGCATTTGGAATAAAACTCAAATTGGAAACAAAGTGAAATTATAAAAGATCTATTGAAATTATATCAAAAAACTGTGACCTTTTTCATAATTTCATTGGAAATAGATATGCTGGGATGTTTTTCATACAGAAATAAAGTATAGAAAATAATTTGCACAAATATGAAAAACTGGGTAATGATAAAAGAAAATTTCTGTAGAAGCCATTCCTTTTCAAATTGATTGCCTTTTATGGCCCCCACCAAAAAAGAACTTTACAGGAATTGACTATGAGTGAGGTGTTTTTATTTTTAATAAGATTTTAGCGCTGAATTTGCCTGTAATCGCACCTGTTCACTGCATATATACTGTGGATGAGGCCCAGTGCCTGTGGGGGACATAGGAGATGACCTCAAAGGGCGTGCTGTCTCTTTCATTTGATTGGTTTTTACACAGCATAAAGTCTGTCCTGGAGATGGTGTCTCTGAAGCCAGTCACTTAACGGGGTCATTAGTGGGGCGGGCCAGGGATGCCCGTCACCCTCTTCCTACCCAAAAATGATGGGAGAGGGGTGGCAAGGGGTGGCTCTGGTTGTGACAACCGCGTCCTGGCTCCTTCTGGCTTGGAACCTGCACTTTGGAGGGACACGTGACTGCTTAGGGACTTTCTGGGCTCAGAGTTTGGGGACTGAGCATAATGATTTGTAGTTCAGTACTAAAGTGGATGACAGATTAGAACAGGGAATGTGTGATCCACAGGTCCATACTGGTTTGTGGCAAAGTTTATTTGGTGCTGTGTCACTGGTGAGGCTGGCGGGGAGGCTTTTAAGGAATGGCCTCACCCAGAACGCAGCTGCCCTCTCGTCCACATGCTGCATGCACAGCCTCTTGGAGCCACTGCTCCTGAGACCTTCTAGGAGCCCTGCATCCCCCTCAGACCACTCATCACAAGGCTTATATTGCTGAACAGGCAGGAAAGATCGCAACTTCCCTGACTCTGGAGAAGATTCAAGGATTGAGACGCAGTTGCTGGAATCAGCACAGGCTCTGGAAATTCTGTTACTCTTTGCTCATGTAGGGTGACTCTGACACACTTCTGGAGAGTGTTTGTTTTAAATGTCCACAAGTCCCCCAGTGCCTTTACAGGTAGTGAGTGACATACTTGACCAGAACGTGAATCACAGGAATGAACATGTTGGCAGGTAAGATGAGTACTGAGAGAAATAAGCCACTGAATAGGAAAACTAGAAAACTAACAGTTCAACACGGTTGCTGGAAATAGACTGAAACTGGGAAACCAGGATCGCACAGATAACCTACCAGTCCTCGGAAGGACTCATGGAATTCCTTCTCTTCAGACGAGGGCCCTGTGTTCCTTACATTTCCGGTTTGGCGGGGGATGTCAGTGTCTGTGGAAAACGAGGCCAGCCACGCTGTGCTGGACTGGCTACTGAGGCTGCGGGTGCTGAGGCCAGGCCTGGAAGGACGGATCCGATAGGACGGATGACAAATTGAGAGGAGAAGTCACACAGGAGACGCAGTCCTGAGAGGAGGACGTGATGGGATCCAAGTGACAGAAATGTGGGGTAATCAGCGCTTTAGGGACTTTTTGAAAGAACCCCATGGGGCAGAGAAGAGTGACCCATTAATTTCTCTAAATGCCAGGTGTTTGTACTTAATGCAGCCTTATGGATAGATTGGAACGGGTCTTGGTCTACGAACTAGAAAAGAGTCAGGGGAACCTGGCTCTGCTGCACCTCCACTGTTCTGGTCAGGAGCTGCCTCCAGCCTGCAGGGACTGCATGTGTCTTATTCTAAATTTGTTTCATCCTATCTTCCTTTAGAAGTTTGTTATTTGTTCATCATGGTTGTTTTGCATTCATTTTGATTTTTTTTAATATTACATTGAAGTGTTTGTTTTGATTCCTGAGCTTCTGGGTACCCCTTAAACTGTGCCCAAGGCCAGCATCTCAGTGGCCTCACCCCAATCCCAGCCTGGCCAGCTCCCACCCCTCTGTCAGACACACTGTAACTACACGCACATGTGGAAGAAGAGCTAGAAACATCCCAGTGCAAACACACCTGGTGAAAAAAGGGGCTGTGCCAATCAAGGGAAAGAAGTGCACATGGATGGCGAGGGGCACTGGGAGGCGCCAGGCATGCCCTGTGGGCTTTGGCACCACTGAGCCCATTTCTAAATGTGATGACCGCCATTTATATGGTGTGGGCAGATACAAACGGACAAAGACAGTCAGGCCTGTCCCAGGATTACTGTGTAAATGGTGCGGGGTGGGAGGGCAGGGACGCCTAGGAGGGACACTCCTCGGGTGACAGAAAGGTAGATGCTGAGCTTTGAAGTCCTTAAATCCATCTTGAGTGCAACTTAATACATTAATCCAAGTGACGCTGTTAGAGGATTACCCAGTGGGACCGTGGCAGAAACAAGATGTGGTCAGCAGAGTAAGAGAAAACTAAAGGGTGACACACCACTTTCTTAATACTGGAATGGCTGTCACTGCAGAAGTGAATGAGGCACGTCTTTCCTCTCGCTCTAAGAAAAGCAGACTGAGCCAGGTTCAGCAGCAAGCTAGAGGACACAGCCAGGGGATGAGTCAGTGCCAGTAATTTCTAGTAATTAGGTTTTTGAAGAGCAGAACAGGCTGCCAAGGATCCCGAGGAAAGCATTCCTACTGTGTGAAGAGGGACCACTGAGGTCCTTTCCAATACCAGACTCAGTTCTTTCTCCCCCAAATCAATCCTTTAATTACGTCTAGCACAATGTGCTAGTCCCCGACATTGCTGTCCTGGAGTCCCCAAACGTGTGCTGCATGAAGCAGGCCATACAAATTTGTAGGCAAATCAGTTTTCGAGTCCTATCAGAAAATAACCAAGGAAGTTTTCTGTGTTAAGAAATTCTATGCTATAACATTTTGTATGTTTTATAGAATAATATAATACATATACTTTTATAGTGCTTTATGAATTTAAAAGCAAGAAAGCATAGACTCTTTATCCCAAAGTAGCTTTTTTTAAATCTCTTTATTAGGTGTAGAGTCTTGGTAGGAGTGTCCAGACTCCAGACCCTATAAGAGCTGCAGCGGGGGTATTAGCCAACTGTGAAGCATTCAAGGGGCTGATAGTTCACAGAAAGAGAGAATTTACCTACATGCCATTTTCTGTCCTGCCCCGCATTCTTCAGCCCCTGTCACTCTCCTCCATCTGCACCATTGTCTCGGTCTGCATGACCGCCACACTGGGGGGCCTATGGGATGCCAGGCAGCCCTGCCTGCCTCGCCATTTCCCCCAGAGCATCCCCAGGTGGCATCTCTGTGCCTCCTCCTCCTGGATGGCTTGGGCTGGCTGCACCCCAAGCCCGCATCCTGTGTTTTTGACATCTAGGCCCCAGAAGACCCAGCAGCCGACTCCTCCCTGCCTTCAGTCCCCAGACCTGAGGCCGGAGAGATTTTAAACAGGTCTATCCCCAAGTGCCTCCCAAAATTTAAAATCACCAGTCAGCAATGTTGTTGGAATGTATGAAGGGGGTTTGCAATGTAGCGGCCTATTTTCGGGAAGGGGAGGAGTAAGATGAAGCCGGTGTGCATGCTCCTGGTGAGTCAGCACTGGTCCCTGCTGCCCCCTCTTCCTTCATTTCGGAGTCCCCCGCCTGTCTGTTCTAGAAGGTGGCAGGGTCCGTGTTGAGCTTGTGGCCCTCTAGTTTCTAGAATCCAGCTCTGTGGGAAACGAGACATTTTGTGCCTTGCCTCTGACATCCGCGGCCTCCATCACTCCCTGGAGGTGATTGAGATCTGATAGAGACTCCTTGGGCCCACTTGGGGGCTCTATGGATGCTGGGGGGCCCCGGCCTGAAACGTGGACTTTCGTAGAGACTGACTTTTCAATAGCAAACCCTTAGGAGAGAGCTCATGTTGCTCTGGGTGGTATGCTGAGTGCTTTACCTGTATCAATGCCCTGAACAGTCACAGTAACCCTGGAAGTCGGTGCTTGTCTGCTGGGGAAACTGAGGCACAGAGCACTTCAGCAGCTAGGCTGAGCCTGAGTGCAGGGCTCACTGCCACACCCAGCTGTTGCGTCTCACCCTCCTGGGCCTTTGCAGTGGTTGGAGGTGCCTTTGAGCACCTGCCTGGCCTCTCTGCATTTCCCTGTCCCCGTATCTACTGCAAGGATTAAGTCTCGAGCTCTGTTCATCTACCGTGGGAAAGACTCTGCTCACCCGGGAAGGGCATATGCTCTGTCCCTCACCTGCCCCGGAGAAACGAAGACTGGCTGCTGCCCACCGTCCAGGGCTGGACTGCTTGGGCCACCTCTCCTCAAAGCTCTCCCTGGCTCCCTCCCTCCCCACTCTCTGTCTCTGCCTGTCTGTCTCCCTCACCACCCTTCCCTCCCCCATTCTCTGAACCTCTGGTACCAACGACTGAGCTAGCACAGTATATCATCGCTGTGCGGGGTGGGGCCTCCCTTCCTGTATTCATTTATTCCCTTTCATTCCCATTTCTCCCCACTGCCCTGAGATGTTTAGTGACACCCTTCTGTTTGAATATCTCACTGCAAAATGGGCTGTCCTGTTTGCAGGAATGTCCTTTGGTGTTACATTGTAGACCCTGTCCATTTCTTATTCATGTCTCAGCTCCAGGCCTTTATGGGGTTTCCATCCTACTGCTGCTCACTGGCACCCCGCCTGTGCCACACCTCCTTGTTTCCCTGTCTGCACCCACAGGGACAGGCACTCAGTTGCCTCAGGTTGTCACATCACGGATGTTCCATCACAGGGAACGCCCCCACTCAAGTCTACTGATGGGCCTGGGTGAAATTTCCATTGGGATTTATATAAACAGGAGTGGAACTGTTGGGACATAGGGTACATGTCATCTGAATTAGACTGAGTCGAGCCCAACGTCTTTCCAGAACGGCCCTGCCCACCCACGTCCCACCAGCAGTGCATGGGGCTCCTGCACCCCCACATCCACACCTACACTCTCACGACCCAGCTTCCTGGTGTTGCCAGTGTGGTAGGTACAGAGGGGCAGCCCGTGGCTATACCATGCATGTCTCAGGTTCCTAATGAGTTTGGGAAGTCAAGCTGTGCCCACAGCTACTATTCCTTTCTGCCAGGCAGGAGGAGGAGCAAGAAACAGCTTAGGGTGGGAACCCACACTCGCTGTAATCTCCACATATGCCTGATCCAGAGCACCAGCACCGATTCAGGTGGCCAGGGTGCCGTTCAAAAAGCAGCTGAGCTCACCCCACGGCAACCAGCAGGCCAGGGCTGCCGAGAGGCACTGAGTGTGTCACCTTTAGGAGGCTTTTGCCCCCTGCCCCTCTTGTGTAGATCGCCTATTGTGCTGTGCCTATTTTCCTATTGGGCTGTTCTCTTTTTCTAGATGATTTGCAGGGAATTTCTAACGCATGTTGAGCAATTAGTGCCTACTTCCTACATAGTACATATCTTCATCTGTAATGACCTTTTTTCAGCTTATTTACTTTCTTTCTCTTCTATTGTTATGTAAACTATTCTAGTCATTGCTGTACCTGTAAAATCTAGGACAGTATCTGGTGTTTCATAAATATTTGAATAAAGATTTGTTTGGGATTGATCTGCTTTGGAAGCTACATATACCCACACCCCCAGCTCACACTACCAGGCTGTCAGCATCAGGGGAGAGCTAATAGCATGAGAACCCAGTTGAATTTGTCTTCCATGTACTGCAGATCTAAGGTAGTTCAATCATTTTTTCTCAGAAAACCTTGTAAGGCAGAACTAAAACAAGCAAATCAGCTGCGTTTAGTCAACTGCACAGACTCAGCCAAGAAAGAATGAACTGACCTCCATTAGGTGGCTGCTGTCGTGGCAGCCTGCAGTTGTCATTTTCCCACTCACTATCTGTTAAGGTTGTGTGGGGTCGCTCCTCATTTGTAAATGAAGCAACAGTGTAGATGACACCTATATCTAAGGCTCTTCCCAATTCCCAAGTGAATTCTGCCTCCTATGATGCCTTGTCCTCTGAGATACAACTCCTAGCAAAACCAGCCTTAAACATACTACATGGCATTCACTGCAGTGCCCCTCCCCCACTAAAGGCATATAAGGAACAACACTACTCTCATTGGGGGCACAGAGACCAAAGCTTACTAAAGGTGGCACAGCTGTCTGTGAATGACCACACTCCTACTCTGCCGCAGAAAGAGTTCTCCATCTGTTTACAGTGGCATCGTGGCTGAAGAGAAACTCTGCTGCACTGCCTTCATGGTGCTCAGAGGCACCTAATGAAAATTATTATTGACTAACAGAGAAATGAACACTCTTTGAATACTCTGTCCTTTTATTTTTGTGGACTGGACTTCAACCTCATATAAGAACAAAGAGGAGATTTGAAGTGGCTGAAATGCTGTCAGCATGCATACAGACAGCCACCCTCATTGTTTGCCTGGTACACATTGACGAGATCATATTTCGTTACTCAATATTTCTAGTGACTTTGAGGGGGTCTCCTAAGCCCTCTGGAATCATTTTCCTCATTTAAAGGGGTGAATGAGATCATAGTTCCCAAACCAGGAAGTATTTTTAAAAGATCCCTGGACCCCACTCCAGGAAACTCAAAACTCTGTAGGTCCAGAGTCGGGTCCTGGAACCCATATGTGTTTTAAATTTGGCTTCATAGAGAGCCAAATTTGGTAATCCTCGAACTGAATGGTCTCTAAGGTTTCTTTTCAGTCTAAGACTCTTTATGATCTGTATCTAAATTTTGTAACCCTCCAAGTCTCAGCCTTGGTCACACGGAACTATAGCTATGACACAGCTTATAAATGCCACCACCAGAGATTCCCAACTCATGGATGAGAGAGCTCAGTAACTGGGTTCTGACTAGCACCCGCTATTTTCAAAGCTAAAAATAAAGTAGCTATTATAATATAAACCATGAGTTGCTCTTGAGGAGGAATGAGGTTGACTTTCCTCAGTAAGAGAATGATTTCTAAAACTGAAATTCACAGCAGGAGGCAGACTGTGCACTGGGAGACGGGGCGTGGCTACTGGGGTGTTTGTTCTTGCTTGAAGGAATGAGTAAGTTTTTCACATAATGTGTAAACAGGATACTGAACAGAAGGTCCGCTCTTCTTCCTGGCTGAGACATTAGCTTCCACGGCTTCTATGTGTCCATGCAAAGCTTGCCTGTCAGTTGTTTGGGAAGGAATTTCAGGAAAAGTGCTGAGTGCTTAGTTTGGAAAGAGCTCTGTCTTCTCAGAGGATATGTCCACCCTCCATACCCCATCCTGAATAAGGAGACTGCCTTCTTTCTTTATTCACATAATGACACTTCATGCTTCTAGGAAGTGGAGTGAAGGCTGGGAGGGCCTGCTAACTTTTTTGTTTAATGCTGTACGGGTTCCCCACCTGTTCCCAGGCCCTGCGAGGAAACACAGACACCCAACTCTGCATCACCCTTAGTGGACTAGAGCCACATGACCACTGGAGAATCTGAACAAAATCAAGCACCTCCTTTCTAAATAATGCATCTGCATGTGTCCCCATGAACAGCTCCCACACTTTGCAGAGTATCAGGGGCTGCATGTTCAGCAACCGGGCAGGAAGCCTCGCACTGTCCAGGCACAGGGTTCTTGCTCCGAACCCACCCTAGCCCCAGGGGACTTGCCACCGCATGATACCCGGCCCTTGCATGGCGGCCTGCTCCTCCTGCTGCCGACCCCATAAGAGGAAGCCAGAGGTAGAGCATCCCTGTGGGTCCCCCACGATGGCCACACAGGGGGACTCCAGTGCTAGGCCTTTCGGTGAGTGTGCTGGGTCTGGGGGTGGGCATGCTGGGCAGGCAGGGTCTTGTCCAGGACTGCGCTCACTAGGCTGGACTGGTCATCCTATTCCGGTCCCCGAACCCCAATCCCTGCACCTTTTTCCTGCCAGGAGGGGAGGAACAAGGATCAGCTCAGGTTAGAGCCCAGCCCGTGGCTCTGCCTCCTCCAGCACGCTTCTGTAGTGAGTGCTTGGGTCCCTTCCCAGCTGGAGGGAAAGGAGGAACTGGGATTCCTCCCTTCCCTTCATACACTCCCACTTCAGAATCTGCTGCCCCTGCTTTGGGAACCTTGGATCGAGGAAAGGCCTGGGTGCTGTTTGATTTTTTTTTTTAATAAGATAATGTTTTTTATTAATGTTTGTATAGCATTTTATGCTTTTTAAGATTTTTCCTTTAAAACAATTAACAATACTTAATTAAAAGAAAATTTTTTTAATTATAACATTGATTTTACATATTTATGAGGCACAGAGTAGTATTTCATTGTGTGTATACAATGTGTGTTGATCTAATCAAGGTAATTAGCCTATTTGTCATTGCAAAACTTAATCATTTCCTTGTGAGGTGCACATCTGATCTCTCTTCCAGTTGTTTAGTTACATGCAGTAAAACATCATTGATTATACATTTCTAGGTCTACTGTACACCAGTAGGGCTTGTTTTTCTTGGCTCGCTGCACTTTTGTGTCCAATAATCAGCCTTTCACTATTCCTCCTCCCTTCTCCCCTTTCCCATAGTTCTTCTCTCTCCTTTTAACAGTTCAATTTTTTATTATTATTTGGTTTTGTTTGTTTTATTTGTTTTGTTCATTTGTTATGTTGTTTGTTTGTTTTGTTTTGTTCTCTTTTTTTTTTTTTAGCTCCCACATATGAGTGAGAACACGTGGTATTTCTCTTTCTGTGCCTGGCTTATTTCTAATTTTCTCTAAGCTCATCCATGTTGCTGCGAATGGCAGAATTTCATTCTTTTTTATGGCTGAGTAGTATTCCATGGTGCATATATACACATTTTCTTTACCCAATCATCTGTTGATGGACATTTAAGTTTGTTCCACATCTTGGCTATTGTGAACAGAGCTGCGATGAACATGGGAGTGCAGGTATCCCTTCGACATGAGGATTTCCATTCCTTTGGGTATATATCCAGAAGTGGGATTGCTGGATCATATGGCAGTTCCATCTGTAAATGTTTGAGGAAACTCCATACTGTTTTCCATAATGGCGGCACCAATTTACAGTCCCACCAACAGTGTAGGAGGGTTCATCTTTCTCCGCATCCTCATCAGCATTTGTTATTCTGTCTGTTTGATAATAGCCCGTCTAACTGGGGTGAGACGGTATCTCAGTGTGGTTTTGATTTGCATTTCCCTGACGATTAGTGATATTGAGCAGTTTTTCATATACTTGTTGGCCATTTGCTTGTCTTCTTTTGAGAAATGTCTATTCAGCTTCCTTGCCCATTTTTTAATTGAGTTATTTGGCGTTTTACTATTGAGTTGTTTGAGTTCCTTGTATATTCAGGAAATTAGACTGTGGTTAGACGCATAGTTCGCAGATGTTTTCTCCCATTCTGTAGGTTGTCTTTTCTCTCTGTTGGTTGTTTCCTTGCTGTGCAGAAGCTTTTTAGTTTGATGTAATCCCATTTGTTTGTTTTTTCTTTTGTTGCCTGTTCTTTCAAGGTCTTATTCATGAAATCTTTGCCTAGTCCTATGTCCTGGAGTGTTTCCCCCTTCTAGATGTTTTACAGTTTTAGGTAAAAAGAGACCCCTGGGAGGCCGACAGGCAGGCAAGGCAGCAGCCCCTCCCTCCCGCCCTGACCCCTTCATTCCTTGCTCCCTGGGGCTCTGCCACCAGCAAGCACTGACACTGGAATTTTGATACAATCTGTAGATGTTTTTGGGTAGTATGGACATTTTCCCAATGTTTGTTCTTCCAATTCATGAGCACAGGATATCTTCCCATTATGTGTCTTGTCTTCAATTTCTTTCATCAACGTTTTATAGTTTTCAGTATACAGATCTTTCACCTCCTTGGTTGAATTTACTCCTAAGTACTTTAATTTTGTAGTTATGGCAAATGGGATTGTTTGTTGGCATATAATTGTTTATAATAGTTTCTTATGGTCCTTTGTACTTCTGTGGTATCAGTTGTAATGTCCCCTCCTTCATTTGTGATTTTATTTATTTGAGTCTTCTCTCCTTCTTTCTCAGTCTAGCTAAGGGTTTGTCAATTTTGTATATATTTCAAAAAACCGACTCTCTGTTTTATTGACCTTTTCTGTTGTGCTTCTAGTCCTCATTTCATTTATTTCTGCTCTGACCTTTGTTATTTTCTTCCTTCTGCTAACTTTGGGCTTAGTTTGTTCTTTTTCTAGTTTCTCAAGGTGTAATGTTAGGTGGTTTATTTGACACCTTTCTTCTTTTTTGATGGTGTTTATTGCTATAACTTTCCTTTTAGAACTGCTTTTGCATCCTGTAAGTTTTGATATGTTGTATTTCCATTTTCATTTCTCTCAGTATGTTTTAAATTTTATTATTTGATTTTCTTTTTGACCCATTGGTTGTTCAGGAGCATGTTGTTTAATTTATATATATTTATGAGTTTTCTGAAATTCCTCTATTACTGATTTCTAGTTTCATATCATTGTGGTCAGAAAAGATACTTGATATGATTTCAATATTCTTAAATTTGTTAAGGCTTGTTTTGTGGCCTAACATATAATCTATCCTGGAGAACGTTCCCGTGTGCCTCAGAAGAATGTGTAATTCTATTGCTGTTGGACAGAATAGTCTGTCTATGTCTGTTAGGTTCATTTTGTCTTAAGTGTAGTTGAAGTCTGCTTGGTCTGAGTGTTGGTGTACCACCAATATTCATGTGTTGAAACTTAATCACCAATGTGATAGTATTAAGAGATAGGACCTTTTGGAAAGTGATTAAGTCGTAAGGACCCTGCCCTCATGAGTGAGATTAATGCCCTTATAGAAGATTTTGAAGGGAGGTTGTTTTCCCCTTTTCACCATGTGAGGACATAGCAACAAGGCACCATCTGTTAGGAATAGGCACTTACCAGACACCAAGTCTGCTAGCATCTGGACCTTGAAGTTCCCTGCCTCTAGAACTGTAAGAAATAGATTTCTGTTTTTTACAAATTACCCAGTCTAAGATATTTAGTTATAGCAGCCTAATGGACTAAGACAGAGTCTGGTATTTCCTTATTTTCAGTCTGGCTGATCTGTCCATTGTTGAAAGTGGGGTATTAAAGTCCTCTACTATTGTTGTATTACTATTTCTCCCTTTAGATCTCTTAATATTTGCTTTATATATTTAAATGCTCTGATTTAGGGTGCATATATATTTACAATTGTTGTTTCTTCTTGATGAAATGACTCCTTTATCATTATATAATGACCTTCTTTGTCTCTTTTTGCAGTTTTTCACTTAAAGTCTATTTTATCTGATGTAAGTATAGCCACCCCTCCTCTCTTTTGATTTCCATTTGCATGGAATATCTTTTTTTAAGCCTCCACTTTTGATCTGTTTGTGTTTTTGAAGGTGAAGTGAGTCTCTTATAGGCAGCATATAGCTGGGTCTTGTTTCTCTGTTTGTTTTTGTTTTTTTAATCCATTCAGCCATTCTATGTCTTTTGGTTGGAAAATTGTATCCATTTACATTTAAGGTAATAATTGATAGGTAAGGACTTACTACTACCATTTTGTTAATTGTTTTCTGTTTTTTAAAAATAGATTCTTTGTTTCTTCCTGTCTTGCTGTCTTTTTTGTGTGATTAGATGATTTTCTGTAGTGGTATGCTTTGATTCCCTACTCATGATACCTTATCTTATATATACTTGACCACTGTACTAAGTTGTAGAAGCACAATAATCCATAAAATGGAGAGCCAAGTCCCCAGTCAAGCTTGAAGGGCGAGAGAATGCTTTCTGAATTTTTTTCTGGGGGCTTGGGGTTTAAATTTGAACGAAACACACCTCTGTGAGTGCTGTGGGTGATGATGTACAGCTACTCCATGATCTGAGCAGGAGACACATGTGGAGGAGATGCAGTGGAAGGTGCATGGAGCAAGGTGGGGGGATGGAAGCACCAAAGGTATCCAGGGCCAACTGGGCTCCTCACAACCCCACCTCAGGCTGATTCATCAACCCTCCTGAATTGTTGAGCCCTGTGAAATGGGGATTTGGGAGAGACATCTCTAGGACCTGCCAGAACTGACATCATAGCATCTGGGGCAGAAAAGCTCAGGTCCTCATGCACAACTGAAGGGAGAGTGGATCATCTGTGATCAGCATGGTGATATGTTGTGTAGCATGTCATGTGTATATTGTATGTTGGGGGAGAGGGAGTGTGTCCATGGTGTGTGTGGTATGTTATGTGGTGTGTGCATAGAGTGTGCATGTGGTGTGTGGGGTACATCATGTGGGGTGTATGGGATGTGGGGGTGTGTGTTTGGTTTAAGGTGTTTAAGGCTGTGTAAATGCAGAAGCTGTACAGATGGCTGTCTTTATTCACCAGCACTCTTAGACCCATGTGCTCTTTCTTCTATTGTAATGCATGCATGCATTGTACACCAAGAATGTGAGTTATGGTGGGCAGTGATTCCCAACCCTTTTGAGATTGTTACCGTACTCAATATCCCATCTTCCTTGGCATACTTGTTACTTTTAGATGAAAGCAGGTTAAATTAGGATAATTCCCAATGATCCTATTGAAATTTTGAAACCTTCCCCCCCTCTCTGGTTTTTTCCTGACTACCACTGCAAGTTGCTGGTCTGAAGTGCTGGAGTAGAACTGCTGGAGCTCATGGCCAGGCAGCAGGCTCATCTGGTAAACTATCGTATGATGCTAACTCTTATATTCTTGCTCATTGTAGCCCCAGCCCCCAGAAGGCAAAAGTGTGACCACTGGACCCCATGCCCCCCTAACACCTATGCCTACCGGTTACTCAGCGGGGGTGGCAAAGACAAGTATGCCAAAATCTGCTTTGAGGATGAGATGTAAGTACCTATGCTTAAGAAGAAAACATAGCTGTCCTATTTTAGTCTTTCCCATTCTCTGAGGTTGACCACACAGCAAGTCCACCCACAGAAGAGAACCACATGTCCTTGGATGTAGGCAACCGGCTGAGAGCACCCAAGTGGACATGAGAATGCCTCACCGTTCATCGGGGAAGAATGTTGTTGTCGGAAATGGTTGTATGTGGCAGGGTGAACTGTTTTGCAGTTTCATTTGGCAGCACTTAGAACAAACCTTAGTTGATGTTCTGTACCTTACTTTGAATATGTGGCCAAGACCTTCAAAGTCATGAGAACACCAAAATTCAGCTGACACAGGCTTTTTCAGTTTTGTTTTGAGATCCTCCGCTCAGGGATTAAAGCAGGTGTAGTTTCTCTTTGCAGTCCAAACCTCACATAGGATGAGCTGGTGAAAGTCCCCTCTTCTTCAGTAGTCTGGGAGAATTTATGTAAAACTCATATTATTTCTTCTTTAAATGTTTGATGTAATTCCCCAACAAAGCCATCTGAGTCCGGAGTTTCTTTGTGAGAAGGTTTATACCTACAAATTTCATTTATTTAATGAATGCAGGGCTACTCAAGTTATCTATTTCTTCTTGAGTAAACCCCATTATTTTCTGAGTGCTGCTTTGATTTATAACAGAACTAAACTCACCTTAGTCTTTCTTTGTTCAGACCTGAAGTCAGCCATCTCTGTAATGAAACAGTTCCTTTAATGACATAGAATATTTAGGAACTAAGATCTGGACACTGGGTGCGCTCATAGCCACTGAGGATAGTATGACTTCTAAGCACTTTTAGTGGACAGAGCCAAGAAATACATTTTCTTCC
Source organism: Cynocephalus volans (assembly GCF_027409185.1). Taxonomy (NCBI): domain Eukaryota; kingdom Metazoa; phylum Chordata; class Mammalia; order Dermoptera; family Cynocephalidae; genus Cynocephalus; species Cynocephalus volans. The sequence continues at coordinate 187,876,802 of NC_084460.1, forward strand.
AAGTCATAAATTTACATTAGTATTTCCAATTCAAATTTAACAATGCAGAGATTTTCTCCCCTTAAGTTCTTTGATTTTACGTTTTAACTCTTTTCCCTTACACTGAAAATCTTGGTTCCCAATACCATGAATGTTTGCTTTCAAATTACAATACCAGTACAATTTACAATACAATGACTAAGTGAAGTTTAAAATTTTTTGCAGTTCTTTTTTCTTTAAAGATATTCCATTAAGGGTGTAAAGAACATAATGACCAAAGTCATATGAAATAAGTTATTTTCCTGTGGTTTTGTTACATATTTCATATATAGTTGGATTCATTTCAATTTATGTTCAATTCTATGTTTTATTCTGGTTTTCTTTGGATTTAATTTAATTTTTGAATATGTAACACATTTTTATGGCTCAGAACTCAACGTGATGTGTCAAAAAAAAGTATTCTCAGAGAAATCTTCCCAATAATGTCCACTTTTTCTCCCCACATCCTGTTTCCCTTAATTAAATTTTTCATTACTTCCTGATCTATCCTTCCAGTGTTTGTTTTTATGGCAAAAATAAGCTATAAAGATATAATTAATACATACCTATGTATGTTTTATATATTTTCATATATGCATGTATATGTATGAGTATATATGTATATGTGTGTATGAATATGTATGTATCTATGCATGTAGGTGTACACATGTGTACACATAACACGTACATACATACGTATATGCACCTACATGCATAGATACACACATATGTACACATACACACACATATATTCTTTCTTACATAAAGGTAGCAAACTCTATACACATTTTTGCACTTTGTGTTTTTTTTACTTAACAGTATAATAGAGATCACTTCATATCACTACATAGAGATTTTCCTTGTTCCTTGTTATTGGTGCATAGTATTCCATAGCATGGGTATATTATAGTTTACTCAACTAGTTCTGCAGTGATGGGCATTTCTAATGTTTGAAATCTTTTGATATTACAAATAATGCTGCAATTAACAACATTGTGGAATATTTTGTTTTATAATTATCATGAAGTGAACACTTGTGTAACCAGAATTCAAGTTAAGAAATAGACTGTAACTAGCAAGCCACACACCCTCCGTGTACTCCTTCCCAAATGCAGCCCGCTCTTTCCTTACTGCCCACTGGTAACTTCTTTTCTGTCTTTTATGATGATTGTTTCCTTGCTTTTCTTGATAGTTTTACTGCCTAACTGTTATTGATTTTGTCTATTTTGAACTTTATATAAATGGAATCATAAACCATATACTCTTTTGTGTCTAGCTTTTATAGTTTGAAATTATATTTGTGATATCTGTCTTTGATGTTGGGTATAGCTATTGTTTGAAAATTTGCATTGCTATATAATATTGCCTTGCAAGAATATACTACAATTTATTTGTCCATTCTAGTGTAGAATGACATTTGGGTCATTCCCAGTTTGGGGCTGTTATGAATAACGGTGCTATAAATAGTGTTGTTTATGTTTCTTGGTGCACAAGTGCATACATTTCTGTTGGGTATTTTGTATTTGTGGGGAGCATGTCCCACAGCTAGCCTCAAATTTGGTGATACTCTAGAAGGACTTAAGACTTAATAACAGGTTATACATATGGATAAGATTTGTTACAGCAAAATATACAGAGTAAAAGCTGCCACATGTTGTACTGATGGTGAATTTTGGCATTTTATGTTTTTTGAAATATCTTTATTTCATCTTTATTCCTGAAACATATTTTTACAAGCTGTGTTGCCATTATGTTCTTTGAACACATTCAAGGTACCCTTCCATTGTCTTCTAGATTTCATTGTTTCTTTTGAGAAGTCAGCTGACAATCTAAGTGTTGCTACTGTAAAAGTAACTGGCTTTCCTCCTCTTTGATTGTCTTTATAGTTTTTTCCTTGTGTTTGGTTTCAGCATTTGTATCCTGATGTGTCTGTTGTTGTCTTATCTTATATGGGGTTTGGGGGTCTTCTTACATATGTTCATATTGAAGTCCTTCATCATACTTGATAAATTCTCTGCTATTGTATCTTCCGCTCCATTCATTTTCTCTTCTTCTGAGATTTTTAATGAAATGTATATTAGACCTTATTACCTGTATCCTACAGTACTTTTTATTTTTTTATCTTCCTGTCCTTCATTGTGGACAGAACTGTTTTTCAATTCACTAATTGTCCCGACCTGCGGGATATTCAACGCAGACCCTGGAGGGGAGAGTGGGAATTGGATGGGACAAGAGACATGAGAAATGGAGACAAGACAGTATTCTGATCAAGTCTCATTTATTAGCCAGAAGGTCACAGCTTATGTAGCCAGCAGGAGGGAATCAGCAGATAAGGAAGTATGCAGATGTTTTCCGGGGAAAAACCAAAGGGCAAGTCGTTCTGGGAAAGGGAATATTTCTCAGCTATCTAAAGCAATGCAGCGGCATTATCTACGCCTAGGGCTGTGCAAGCAGTAAGAAGGAGAAAAGGGTGGAAAGGTCACAGCATTCATATCTTTAGTGCCAGAGGGCTATTGGCAATGGCTTCATGACCCTGGGCAGGCTATGACCCGGCTCTTTGGCCCCGGACAACTAATTCTCTCTTCTACTTTGCCTAATCTGCTGTTAAACTCATACATTAACTATTGACTTTAGGTGCTTCTGTTATTTTAGTTTCAGAACTTCATTTTGGTTCTTTTTCAAATCACATGTCAATTTTTGTGATTTTCAGTCCTGAAATTTTCAATTACTTATTTTCTTAAATACATTATATATAAGTCTGTGTTGGATAACTCTACTATATGGAGCCCCTGTGAGTCTATCACTATTATCTGTTGTTTTCTGTTGGCTCCATTCATTCTTGTTTATGTTGGTTTCTTTCCTCATTTGCCAGGTTATGTTTGATAGTGTGCCAGACAGTACATTTGAAAAATTGTTTTCTTAAGAAATTGAGGCATGGGATGATATTATCTTCTTTTTCTGGAATTTTTCTTTGCTTCCAAGGACCTAGAACCATTAGCAGAAAAGGATGACCTGAATAAATTTTAAAAATTGAGATTTTCTGGGCCACCCAGTTGACTTAAAACTGGGTTAAAGCCCTACAGGTTCTGATTTATTTCTGGTTTGCTCTTGTTTTGGGTATTGAACCCTTTTTGATCCCAACCCAAATAGGATGTGGGGTACTTAACATGACTCTCACCTTGGCTGCCAACTTTTGTCCCCTGCCCTCACATGGTTGTCAAAAGTGCTGTTCACCTCCATAGGCACCTTTTCTGGAATCTACAAATGCTCCTGAGATGAAAGTAGTTTTAAATGCTGGACTCACCAGCTTGAAATTTAGTCTTCTTCCAGATCTTGACCTGGGAAATTCTTTACTACCTTATTAGGTCTCTAATATATTCAAGCAGATCTTTAAAAAAAAAAATTATCCCATGTTTTCTGTTTTTCTGTATGAGAGAATAGGTTCAGATTACCCAATTTTTCTTTATCAGAAATGGAAGTTTCTTTTTGCTTCTTTTCACTTTCTTATGGAGTATTCTCTAAAATTGTCAAAAAGCACTAAGCCTTCTAGCTCATAGGGAAGTTCAGGTAAACATGTCAAGAGCAGAATGTTAAAGTGCCATATTCATCATTCCAAACCATGAAAAAAGAAGGAAAGCTTCCAAACTCTTTTCATAAAGCTGACATATCATTGACTCTAAAGCTTGACAAAGGGTACATGCACACATACCTGCACACACCCACACAATTCCTATGAACTTAAGTGATAATTATCACCTCCAGAAGAGCCATGTAGTCTTCCTGGTTTTAGGGCACAATCCCCTTGAGTTTGGTATTTCATATTCTCCAGCTTAGAAGTAAAATTTAAGTGATATAATATAAGGCATTTATTTAAAGAGATAAACTGGATTACATGTTGTGGTTGGGAGAAAGGATTGCCAAGAGTTGAGGAAAGCCTCTGTCAGAACTCTGAGGGGGAGGAGGATGTGTAGAAGTTGAGGATACCAGACTTGGGTTGGATCCACCTCTTATTGATCCACCTCTTACTACCTTGTATTTATAAAATGGAAAAATAAATGCTCCTGAGCTGGTTGAGGATTCAGTGAAAGAATGTTTACAAAGAGCCTGAGCTAAACAAATATTAGTTTTTCCTCTCCCTGGCCATTTGTTAAAATTATAAGATTAATTGCAGTTTCCAGGTGCCCTGAGGGACTAAGTCTATAGCAATGTGGGGATGGATGTGTGTGTTGCAAGTGTGGAGGTGACTTTCTACAAAGTTGCACGAAGGCTGTGCCTATCTGTGAGGAAACAGTTAAGTGACAGTGGACGAGACAGAGATTCTGCCGAGAGATCTTACAGAGCAGGGAGGGCTGCTTGTTTCTTAGTAAGGAAGGAAGAAGATCTTTGACTAATGCTCAGTTACATTTCAGGCTCATAGGAGAAAAGACTGGAAATGTTGCAAGAGGAATAAACATCGCCATTGTCAACTGTAAGTTATTAAATGTTTTCTTTAACACTTCTCTAAAAGCCCTTTGATTGGATTTTCAAAGATACTTCTGGTTTTCTAGATTTTTGCACATGATCTAGTCTAGGTTTATGTTTTCATGCATTTTAAAATTATACATTTAATTATTTTTACAAGTTTCATTTTATAGATTATTTGTGGTTCCAACAAAAACTGAAAACCAAACATAAATCAACTTTACCAAAAAACAGAAGGACAGGCAGAAGGCAGAGTTAAAGCCAGATAAGCTGGCCAAGGGGGCACAGACCTGTGGTCCTGGATTGAGCCTCATGTCTGCTCTGTGATTCCTGGGGTCTGACCAGAGGGTGACACCACCAGCCAGTTCCACCTCTGTGTGATAAAGGGCCCCTAGAGCCTTAGGAGAAAGAAAACGTAGCCTTCTCTCAGGTCTGGAGAAAACATTCTGTCACAGTTGCCATCAGGGTCCCTGACAAGAAGATCCATAGCAGATCTGGGGACAGGACACATATGGTGTCCCTATGAATGAGCAGAGAGCATAGTCCAGTGACAGGAGATCTGTAGGGGCCAGAGACAAAACACTCCCAGTCTGGTAATCCCAGGGAAAACCTGAAGTGTGAGGTAGAAAGGGCTGAGGCGGGGGCCCTGGGGTGTCTGTGAGTAAAGGGGGTGGGCCTGGGCTGAGGCAGGGGCTCTGATGTGTCTGTGGGAAGAGGGGTTGGAGGAGGAGGAGCCTTAGATGAAATCTCACAAAGCGGACAGGAGGGAAGATCTAGGCTGTCCTTTTGCCCCTGTACTGGGGACACTCCAGGAAAGCAGCCCCGTCTTCAGGCTGTGTCACAACATGAGTCATGTTTTCTGTGGAGACAGAGAAGAAAGACGTCATTTCAATCTGGACTCTGATGCCACAAACGCGCCCTGGGTTTTATGAACTTTTTTTAAAAAACAACTTCTTTTCTTTTCAGATGTAACTGGGAAGGTAATAGCTACACAATATTTTGATATGTATAAAGGCGGTAAGAAAACTCTTCTTTTATTAAAATTAAAATGAATTTTAAACATAAAGTTAATATTAAAAAGAACACAGAAATGTCAACCATTCTTATTCTATCTACTAAAAAAAAACTTCAGCAGGTCATGTTAGTTTTCTAGAATGGTCTTACATATTTTCTCTTAGGCTCTGAGTTCATATAATGAAGTTTGAGGGCATCATCTAGAAGTATCTTTTTTCTGCTTGTTCTTTTCCTCGGTGTTTCTTATTTGTGCCTTCATGAGATAAGGAGAAAGAGGAAAAGTCTCTTTTCCAATGAAATATAAAATAATGTAGTGAGCATTCAGCCGTGGATATCATCAGCTAAAGCCGTCCTCAGGACTGCTGGCGAGTGCCTGGGGCTGCTGGGCCTGGGCAGAGGTGCTCCTGGGAGCGCGGGCGCCCTTCTCCTGCAGTGCACTCTCCATTCCAGGCACTGAGTATTGGCCGCAGTGAATGGTCAGGATATACCAGCCCCTCTTATTTTTATTTAACACTGAGAGTTATTGGAAACTAGTCTCTATAAAGATAATGGGAAGAGTAATAGAAAATGCCTACATCCACCTGATGTGAACTATGCCTGTTTACTCTGCAGTTAACTGTAAACAGTAAGCCACAGTGGTAAAGCCACTGGGGTTTGAGATTAGCCTGCATTTTCTTCCTGTAGATAGGTCTCTTAGCAAAGACTCACCATGTCTGGCTGGTCTGTGCTCCTCATGTTTAAGTTCTGTGGTGTCTCTGTTCTGCACATGTCAGTGTGGTCACAGGGCTGCTCTGCCCTGCGCTGGTCACGCTTCGTCAGTGACTACAGGGAACGTGCCATCTGTGCTGCAGAAGCTGCTGCTGGTTGCAAGTCTGGTGAATCGGAGACTCTTCATGATCTAATTTCTGAGGAGGTTCTTTCCACCAGGAGCTCCACTTACCTTGCTTATTAGCCAAAGAAAGCTCCTTATCGTGACCCCTTTTCACTGTAACCTGAACACCTATTGCACATTCTCTGCTCAACTCTTTTCCTTCTGTGCTGCTCACTTCGGGCAGTCGCCCATGGAACCCCAATAATCATTTTTGAGCAAAGGGCTAGGGCACCATCTGTGTGGTTGAGGGATGAGCTGGAGGGTCCAGGGACTCAGAGTGGACACAGAAGCGGTGGCAAGTTCAGCGTCCAGGGCAGGAGCCACAGTTAGCAGAGAAGATCCTAAAGCTGACTGCGTTGACTCCACAGATAACTCTGGACCAATGACAAAGTTTATTCAGAGTGCTCCTCCGAAATCCCTGCTCTTCATGGTGACCCACGATGATGGAAGCAGCAGGTGAGTGGGTATAGATTTGTCACCGAGGTGAGCGAGAGAAGCCAGCTGGGGTGGAGAGTGCCAGCATCCCTCAGTAACATCCTCCAGGGAAGAACAAAAAGTCCAAGGAGCAGTATGCTTCTTTAAGGAGAAAGGATGAAGATCATGACAAAACAGACTGCTTTTCTGAGGGGGAAAAAAAAATCACTAACCAGTGGGGCACCTATCTGCTAGAATCAAAGAAGTACTTCCAGGGAGGAAGACAAAGCCACAGCTGATCATAATTAGCATAGAAAAACTAGCTAAACCCAGGGTGGGACTTACAGAAATACGACGGGAAATTGAGGTAATTTCTCTGTATGAGGAGCAAAAGAAGAATCAGGAAACACACACAGGTGCGGTACTTTACCAGGGGAAGTTGTATTAGCTCAGTGCTTCTCAAAGGGTGATCCACCCAGTGAACACCTGTCTTTACTGCTGAATTTCTAAGAACCTTCAAGGTGCTTGTGTGCATTGTGAATTTCCAGGGTGGGGCTGTTGACCATAGCACTGCCCAAATTTGTCTGACATCAGGTTCTTTTTTGCATGGAGCATTTTACCAGTTCTAAGTTCCTTGGAACACACTGAAAAACAGATTTGACCCATTTAGGAAAATGTAAACTTTTTTTGTTTTCCTTTCTGCTCTCCTTCCTTTGCTTACTCTAAATTGTACCATTTTACAATGGTAGTATTGTTTAAAAACCTTTTTTCTTTTTTGATGCTTACTTTCCAGAACATGAAAAGGGACATTTTTGACATTTGCTGTCATCTTTCAGCAACTTCTGTCCACCTCATTTTGCGATCAGTAAACAAAAGGGGCAGCCAGGACCGAAAATGAGGTTGGCTGAGTGAAACGATGTGATTGAACCCCCAAACGCAAGGGCTTTCCAGAATTGAGATTTAAAATTCTGTGCCCAAAATTGAGGTCTAAAGGGGTCTAGATGTTGTTATATGGTTCACTAGAAATTTAATGTTCTCAACCGGCACGTGCACCCTTTTAGCTGCTACCATGTGCTGTAGGGATAGCTGCTACCATGTGCTGTAGGAGGACAGTCGGTGGTTTAGAAACCTCCGTCCAAGGACAGCACTGTGACACCTTGAGCAGGGCTTCCCTCCCCCCATTCTCCGCATGAGCTCTCACCAGCTTCACCTCTGCCCCCAGACTGCACGCTGATGCCAAGGACGCCATAGCAGCGCTTGGGAGTAGAGAAATCAGGAACATGAAGTTCCGGTCGAGCTGGGTGTTTCTTGCAGCAAAAGGCTTTGAACTTCCTTCAGGAATTCAGAGAGAAAAGGTGAGTGGTTTTTAGATGTCCCTTCCCACACAGGGCTAGTATCTTAAGTGCTGTGATTTGAAAGGTCGCCGGTTGGTCATAGTTCCCTGTCCCCGAACATAAGATGTTTAGATTGTGACTACAGTTTACAACTTCTCAAAATCTCTTTGAAAGCAGAAAATTCGGAACGGTCTGTTGGTGGCAATGTTGTGTCACACGACAGCTGGCGTGGCCTGTCCCACGCCTCTCCTTCCCGGGCAGGAGGCGCCTTCCACACCCTGCTCTGGAGAAGCGGCGGTGCCCACCTCTCCAGCAGACTGAGGGTGAGCTGAGCTGGTGCCTGGAGCTCTGGGAACAGGGCAGGCACCGATGAACTCTCTAAACACAGCTGCTGTTGCTGCGGAAACTTGTCACATGTCTGATTGCAAAGCCCTCCCATTACAGCCTTTATTTATCAAAGGGAAGAGAAAGAAAGAATGGGGCTCTAAGCTATGAATTACAACCGCCTGTGAAATCCCAGCTCAGGGGAGGAGGGACAGACAGGATGTCATGGGAACCTAAGCTGACACCTCTGGCAAGGGTCACACCGCCCCTTTTCAGAGAGTTCTGCTCCCCTGACTCGGTGCTGAAATGAGCTGGTGCAGAGGAGGAGGAACTTGGGCTGCGTTGCCAAGCAGGGAGGTCCCTGCCATGCCTTCCGAGCACAAGGGCCTCCTTTCCACTTCAGTGGGAGCTCTGAGAAGGCACAGACGTGTGTCTCCAGGGTGAGCCCAGGCTGCCTTGGGTCCCACGCTGGGACATTTGGTCCCCACCCCCCAGCACTAGCTGGTGTGGAGATGACAAGCAACAGCAGCTGGGCACTTTCCCGTTGGTGTGGCCCCCCTAGGTGGAGGAGAAGGAAGCTGAATAAAATGCACCTTTGGTGCGGATGACACAACCAGATGACTTGTGACTGCTCCCAAGAGATCCTAGCCCTTCCGTGGTACCCTTTGTTCTTGTACTCCAGAGGCTTGGAAACCATGGCTGCCTTCACCACATGATGGCATATGCTCTCTCCTGTGACTGCCATGTTCCCTGACAGCTGGGAAGTCAGCCCTGCAGAACACATAGGCAATGTGTTGCCTCATCACTGGCGATCGTGTCTGCACACCTCCATGTACAGCTGAGAACTTGCAGGTTTTCCCCAACAAGTGAGATGCTCCCCAAGCTCTGCTTGGTGGCTGTCTGGGCCCCCCACCTCCTGGACCCACAAGGGGGTGAAGTGAGCCAGGCATGTGACTGGGAGACAGGGGCACAGAGTCCAGTGTCAGGTTTGCCAGGGGATATGTGTGGCCTTGAACGAGCCACCTCTCCTCTCTGGGCTGCAGTTTTCATGCCAGGTAGTTCTCCCAGGCCCAGTGGCTGTGTGGTGACATGTGCCCCTTCACCTGGCTTTCCTCATGCTGACCTGGGGGAGTGAACATGGGAGCCCCTTCTCCTGCATCCCTTGGATGGCCCTACCACAGTGTGGCATCTGTGGACCTCCTGGCTTTATCAGCATTTAGCAGTGTGGTCTTGGGCAAGTTACTTAACCCTCTCTGCCTCAGAATCAATCAGGATTACGGGAGGGGAACACCTGGGGACCAGCAGCAAGCTGAGTGTGGATCCTGGAACCCAGAGCAGCTGGGCCTTCTGAATCTTCCACTGCTCCTTCCCCATCTGCCCACCCCAAATGCAGATCCCTCTGCACAGCTTCAGCAAATACTGTCATTACCAACCTGGGTCTCCTTAAAAAACGCTGATATCCAGGCCATGTGCAGGCTCAATGAAACTGAATCTCAGAGGGTGAGCCTGGCCTGGTGATTCTGATACACAGGGAAGGTTCAGCCCATTGCACTGATTTTCATGAGCAAATGGAGGCCCTGGTTCCACGTGCACGTCCACACTTCCCCCTAACATCTTCTAACTCGTCTGCTCTTTCCCCAGCTGCCTTATCCCATTCCCTCCCTCACCCTCCTTCCCTCCTCCATAGTCTCCCTCAGCATCTCTAGGTGCCTGGTCCTGCCCCCACACCAGCTGCCCCAGGCTACTGAACCGAAGGGAGAGGCAGTAAGCCGGAGCCTTGCCGCACACACTAGCACCAGTTGCTGGTGCTGTTACCAGCACTGTTACTCCCATCCAATTTATGATTGTGTCCAGACTGTATCAGAAAAGCTGAGAAGTGAGTCTCTCCTCCTTTAACTAGAATGTTAACATCTCAACCAACAGGTTCTCTATTTATATTGAGCTAAGACATATAGAGCAAAACCTTGTTTGAGCTGAAAAAGGAGTGGCATGATCCTTGCTTTCTGATTTTCTTCACAAGAATCAAAGTTGCTGGAAGAATCAAGGAAAAGACGGGTCACAAAGCACTTCACTGAGTCTAGACAATGGATGTGTTTTGAAACGGTGGCTCTAGGTGGGTCTCGGGAAATGTCCATCCTGCCTACATGTGTCAGTTGAGCATCACTGTCCAAGTTAGCACAGAAGCACAAAGGCTGGACCTGGACGCAGCAAGCACTTCATGCAAGAGTGATTAGAGCTGCCGTGGTACGGGGCCACTAAAGGGTGTTTACTCAAATGTTGGAGAGGCCTGAACTGGTAGCCAGAGTCTCAGGACTGAGAGCTGCAGTCAAGAGTCGTTGAAGGGATCATTCATCCTCCTCATTTTCAATGTTCATTCCTGTTTGCCGTTGACGTCCCTGAGCATGGTGTGCCTGTGTTGGGAGGACCTCCTGAGTCCTTGGTGGTCCCCAGCCACCTCGTCACACCCGTTCCACCTACTATGCCAGGAGTTAGCTTCCTAGGCATGGCTTATGGGTCATTCCCATGCTCAGAGTTTTTAATGACCCACCATTGTTGGGGTCTGAATTGGATTTTAAAATATAAGAAACTTTAAAGATGATTTTGTCCAATCCCCTGGTTTTATAAGAGGAGAAGAATCTGAGACCCACACAACTGAGAAATACATGAGGATAGAAGTGTTTGAAGTGTGGGTAACCTGGGTTTAGATCTAGCTCAGTCATCCTGGCCATGTGACCTGAAGACCAGTACTGCATATGCCCATGCGTCTTTTCTTTACCCTAAGCTGTGTGTGGTCACATCTGCCCTAGTCGGCATGTGTGTGACAGGCACCCACACAGCAGGAGTTGTCGTCATTGTTGTCATCCTGGTGATCCAGCCCAGCTAAGACCCTCACAGTCTTACTTTTGTGCTGTGGATGCAGTGCTCCAGCAAAACCACCTCAGTCTTTGCTGGTCTCCACACACTACAGAGCTTGTCCATGCTCCATCCACAGTGTGCTTTTCCAAAGTCTCCTTAACCACCCAGCTCCAGGCAGTTCCTTTTGTGAAGCCTCTCCGCCCCCCTCCCCTGCATGTACCCGCCAGCAGCTCTGCACACCTCCCTTGGTGGGCCTGGGTGCTTTGCTTTACATTAGTGTTACTTGTCTTTTCATGCCAGAATTGTAATCTCTTGAAGGCAGGGACCACCTTTTCTCCAATATTGTGATCCCCAAAGTCTCAACAATGAATAAATTAATCAGAAACATGGATCTAAGAAGGAATGTATAACCAAGTAAGATTTATCCCAGGAATACAAAGTTGGTTTAACATTCAAAAATCAATCAATGTAATGTACAGCACTAGTGGAATAAGAAACAAAAGCTACATGACAGTCTTAACAGACACAGAAAAAAATTTTGACAAAACTCAACACCCTTTTGTGATAAAAGCATTCAACAAGCTAAGAATCAAAGGCAACTTTCTTAACCTGTTAAACAGTATCTACAAAAACCCACAGCTAACATCATACTTAATGGTGAAAACAGAAGGGTTTCCTGTAAGATCAGGAATGAGGCAAGGGTGTTTATCCTTACTACTTTTTTCAACATTGCGGTAGAGCCAGGGCAATTAGGCAAAAAAAAAAAAAAAAAAAAAAATGTGAAAGTTATTTACATTAGAAAGGAGGAAGTAAATCTATCTTTATGTGCAAATGACATAATTGTTTGTATAGAAAATCCAGGAATCCACTAAAAAACTGTTTGAACTAAAAAACAAATTTGGTGATGTTGCAAAATACAAGATCAATGTACAAAATGAATTGTACTTCTCTTTACTCGCATGAACAATCTGAAAATGAAAGACAGGAAACAATTTCATGTTTAATAGCATCAAAAAGAAAAAAATACCTAGGAATAAATTTAACCTAGTGTTACACTTCCCTCTGTGTAACCTAGATGAAAAAAAGAAGGATTCATTCAAAACACCATGAATGAGGCCTGGAGGGACTGCAGCCCATCAGGGGAGCAGCAGCCCTGATTCAAAATCAGCCTTTCTTTTTATTGACAAGACAAGGAAGTTTCACAAGAAGAATCAGTTGATTCAACCATCAAAGAAGGACATAAAAGCAGGCAGTGTTACGGAAGTAAATTATGGTTAAGTATAGCTTTAAACAACTGAAATAGTAACAGCAGTAAAATTAACAATTGACATTCCAGAATGCAATTTGTAAAAAGCTAAGTCAATCCACCAAACAGATTGTCCTTAGCAAACATTTTCTTTTCCACATACTTTCCTATAGTGATTTCCTTAGCATATTCAAACAGCATTCAAGCAGTTTCCTTAGCATATCTTAAGAACAATCAGTAGGTTAGTCAATAGTCCTTCCAGTGGGAATCAAACCAGCAACCTAAAATAGTCAAAGTACACAATCCCATCCCTAAACAGTGATTAGAATTGATTAGATGGCTTTTGCCAAACTTATCTGTGGACTATTGTCCCCTACTCGAGGGCTATAGCCCCATGCATGCATTTCCCTAAAAATCTAATTCTAAGATCAAAGGAGAATCAAGATTTCTAACCCCTCAACAACCTAGGAGATGCAAGACTTATACACTGAAAATAGTAAAACATTGTTGAAAGAAATTAAAAGGACCTAAAAAAAGGGGAAGATATTCAATGTTCATGGATCAGAAGATTTAATAATGTCAATACTCTTTAAATCAATCTACAGATTTAATGAATTCCTATTAGAATACCAGCTGACTTTTAAAAATAGAAATTAACAAGTTCAACCTAAAATTCATGTGGAAATTCAAGGGACTCAGATAGGAAAAACAGTCTTGGAAAAGAAGAACAGAGTTGCAGGACTCACATATCTCAATTTCAAAACTTACTACAAAGTTACAGTAATTAAGACAGTGTGGTACTGCCATAAGAATAGACATATAGATTAATGAAATAGAATTGAGAGTCCAGAAAAATGTGAGGGTCCTCACATTTTTTGGTCAATTTATTTTTGACAAGACTGCCAAGACCATTTAACGGTGAGTGAATAGTCTCTTCAACAAAGGTGTTGGGTAAAATGGATTTCCACATGGAAAAGAATGGATTTGGGCCGCTACTTCACACCATATAGAAAAATTAGCTCAAAATGGATCAAATACCTAAATGTAAGAGCCAGAAATATTAAACTCTTGGAGGAAAACATGGACGTAAATCTTCGTGACCTTGAATTAAGCAGCGGTTTCTTAGATATGACACCACTAACAACAACAGAAAAATAAATTACACTGCATCAAAATTAAAAACCTTCATGCTTCAAAGGACATCATAAAGAAAGAGAAAAGATAACCCACAGAATGGGAGAAAATATTTTCCAATAAAGGATTTTTATACAGAATATATAAAGAACTCTTACAATTCAATGAAAAATAAACTTTTAAGTGGGCGAAGGATCTGAGTAGATGTTTCTTTAAAGAAGATATACAGATGGCCAATAAAGCACATGAAAAGATGCCCAGCATCACCAGTTGTCAGGAAAATGCAAATCAAAACTACAGTGAGATACCACCTTCTGCTCATTGGGATGGCTTTTAAAAGACAGATACAAAGTGTTGAGAATTTGAAGAAATTGGAACCCTCACTCACTGCTGGAGGAAATGTGAAATGTTACAGCTGCTTTGGGAAGCATTCTGGCTGTTTCTCAAAAAGTTAAACATACAGTTACCATGTGACCCAGCAATTCCACTTGTAGGTATATACCCAAGAGAATGAAAATAAACGAGGGTACTTTAAAAAATGCATGGAAAGATTCATACTATTTTTTAATTCTATTTTTACATGAACTTTTTGTAGTATCCTCCTATGTTCATACTAAAACTTGTGCACAAATGTGCATAGCAGCATTATTCCTAATACCCAAAAAGCAGAATCAACCCAAGTGTCTGATTCATGGATAAAAAAATACATAAATAAAATATGGTATAGCCAGGCAATGGAATACTATTCAGCCACATAAAGAAATGAAATTCTGACACATGCTACAACATGGATGAAACTTGAAAACATTGTGCTAAGTGAAGAAAAAAACACACACACACAAAAGCTTACATATTGTGTGATTCCATTTACACGAACTTTTCAGAATAAGCAAATCCATAGAGACAGAAGGTAGTTAGTGGCTGCTTAGGGTGTGGGGGATGGAGAGTGATTGGTAATGAGTTTCTTGTTCAGGGGATGAAAATGTTTTGAAATTGACTGTGATGATAGTTGTACATCTCTGTACTAAAAACCATTGAATTATATACTTTAAATGTATGAATTTTATAGTGTGTGAATTATAGCTCAATATAGCTGTTATGTAAAACAGGGATATATACCTAGAATTCCAAAGTTAGAATGCACATTATTTTATTTAAGCATTGGGCTGAGGTGCTGCATTATCTGTGAAAGAGTTGAGGATGTAGGGGGACTAAAGCTCACTCCGGTATGAACACACATTTGCTGAGCAAGGAACTCTACAAGTACTCTGAAAATACAAGTGTAGTCCTACTCCCAGAGCTGTAAACTAAACATTAGAGCTATGTTGTCCAATATGCTGGCTACTAGCCAAATTTGCATTTACATTTAAATTTATTAAAATTTAATTTAATTTAAAATTCAGTACATCTGTTGCACTGGCCACATTTCATGTACTCAGTGGCCAAATGGGGCTAGAGGCTGTTCTACTGGGCACCACAGGTTATAGAATATTTCCATCGTTGCAGACAGTTCTAGAGCTGCATTAACACTTGGTTCAAACATTAAGAAACAAGTCGAGAGAAGATCAAACACCCAGCTTAAGTTGGAGCAAATCCCATTCTAGGAGGTGACTCTGTTTACATGACTTTTTTCACAGCTGACATAGATTAAATATTTGTTGATTAGCTTACTGAATAAATAAAGCTCTTCTCTTTCCTTCACACAGATCAACCACTCTGATAATACGAAGAACAGGTATTCTGGCTGGCCTGCAGAAATACAGATAGAAGGCTGCATACCAAAAGAATCAAGCTGACATTGTATGGTGCTTAATAAATGTGTTTTGTATAGACGAACGCAGCTGGAATGGCCCGAGAACCTTATCCTTTTAAATCCAACAGTCGATATTTGATGAGTAGTTGGGGTTTGTTGTAAACCAACAAACTTTTGCTGGTTGTGTAAGACATGGGCACACAGTACTTTTGTACCTGGATTTATATAGTGAAGATGTGCATGAGCAGAAAAACCTAAGTGAATGGGAATCGTTAAAGGAGATGAAGTGCTCTAACCTGGTGAGGAGAGGGTGGGGGGTGCAGAAGCTGCTTGTCCTGGTGTGGGGCTGTGTTATGATCAGATCTAAGTTTGACCCCTGTGCAGTCTAGACAGCTCTGCAGAGGGAAAACCTTGATGCCACTGTCACCATGCACACCCTGATTTTGGACAGTTGTCTCCTAGGGGAACAAGCAGCAGTCTAGCCAACTTCCTGGATCGGTTCAAGTGCAGACCTATAGTTCTTCCTGTGGGTGTGAGAATTTGTTCATTCACCCCACACGTCTGGGTGCCTCCTGCTTCTGGCTCCAGGAGCACAGCAGTGGACAAGACCCAAACCTGCCTCCCTGCTGGAGTGTTAGAAGGGGTGCTGTTGTGAGCAGGGTCGCTTTCCCGTGGGCAGCAGTACGTCTGCGACTCTGGAAGACACATCATCCCAGGATACGCCATGCACAGTGACACGGCCCGTGGGATGATGCGTGTGATTCGGCGTTAAGAAAATAAATTCGCTGGGGCAACAAGTAGCTCCAACTGTCCATTCTAACCTACCTCCTGGGCCTGGCTCCCAGAAAAGCTGTGAGACGTTCACACCAGGTTGAGATTGCTTCTCTGAGTGGCACATGGCACCCTGAATTTCAGCATCTTTGCAGTAACAAAGAGCCCCAAATCTCCATGGCACACAACAGCATTGATTTCTCGTTTGTGCCACATGTAGGCCACTGGTCACCCATGGCTCAGCCCCGGGTAAGGGGAGCCAGACTGAGGGAGCGTCCCCTGTCAGGCATAGAAGCCAGAGAAAGCAGAAATCCAACTCCCTCCCGCAAGCTCCTTCCAGAAAGGGTCAGCTCCACCTGCTCATGCTCCATAAACCAGGTTCCAGGTCATCCCAGCTTGGGGGACATCAACTCCCCCCTCAGGGGCACAGCAAACCTTGTGGCAGAGGGTGGAGTGATAGTCATCTTCCAGCGAAGAGCGTGAATATTTGTAAGTGAAAATACAATGTCCCAAGGACTGCTGAGAGCCAAGCATGTTCTGGCCCAGTGAGAGACATTGGCCCCATTGACCCCTCTCCTGGCAGAGGCCCCTCAGGGAGCCCGAGTCTCCACGGAGGAGTCTGCAAAGCACTGAATGGGATCCTGGCTTAGATCCTGGTATGGGCTGAATTGTGTCCCCCAAAATTCATTTGTTGAAATCCTGACTTCTTGTATCTCAGAATGTGATCTTATTTGGAGATAGGGTAAGTGCAGATGTAGTTAGTTAAGACTAAGTCATACTGCAGTAAGGTGGACCCTAATCCAACATGACTGGTGTCCTTATAAAAAGGGGAAATTTGGACACAGACACGCACACAGAGAACGCCATGTGAAGATGAAGGCAGAAATTGGGGTGATTCTTCTATAGGCCAAGGAATGCCAAAGACTGTCAGCAACCACAAGAAGCTGGAGAGGGACCTGGAACATTATTCCCTAGAGACTTCAGAGGGAGCACGGCCCTGCTGACACTCCGGTTTTGGACTTCTGGCCTCCAGAGCTGTGAGAGAATAAATTTCTGTAGTGTAAGCCACTCAGTTTGTGGCCCTTTGTTATGGCAGCCACAGGAAGCTATAAGCCCCTTTAGGTTCTAAGCTCTTAGGGACACATAGATATTTTTGTGTAAAAAAAAAAAAAAAAAAAGAGTTGGGAGCACACTTTAAATCTGGCTGAAATCACTTTATTTTCATGGCATCATTGATCTTAATTCACTGTAGTGGACAGGCCTCAAGGATGCTCTTGGCCAGGCACAGTCCAGGAATCTGGCTTTGGGATGCAAAGTCCTTGTGTTGGCCCCTCCCATCCAGTGACCGCCCAGCCCCTCTGCCCTCTGCTGTCCCTGTGGCTCTCACGCTGCGTCTGCACCTGGGGCACAGAACTGCGAGTTGTCATTCACGCTGCGTTGTCTTTCGTGTGGAAGTTGTCACCTCATCCCTGAAATCACGGGGCTTGTCAGACCCCAGGCCAGCCCCCCTCGATGGACATTGTGCATGAGGGCTGGCAGTGCCACGGAGCATGCTTGACAGAGACCCTACTGGTCACCCTCACGCCCCACCCCCAGCCCCCCCGACAGAGAGGCCAGGAGCAACAAACCTGGTCACACAGGGCAGAGAAAGTGGGCTTCTTCCTGGGCTCTGCTGGGACCAATATGTGGGTAATTCACAAAGTTTGTGGAAAAATGAAATTTAAAGATCATACGTATCTTTCCACAAACTCTGTGAAGTACCCTCATACACCCCAGTTAAGAATTTTGCCTATCCCCAGTACTTTGCAGTTTCCTCTGTCTCATTAATCTGAGAAGATGTTCACGTGATCTCTGTTTCTGCAATTAAGAAAGCAAACTCAGAGCAAGAGCTCTGCGGGAGGGTGGCACTCACGGCTCCCCAGGGCTCCCCAGGGCTCCAGAGAGCTGGGGGATTTATCAGCTCATAAAGGAGGGTCAGTAGGACAGGGTGGCGGGTGGGGTCCGTGCTTCTGGATCTTGTTTGGCCCTCCTTGGAGCTGAGTGAGGATCTCCTGCCCAGAAGCTGTTGTGACACAGAGGCTGGGAGCCACTGTGGCTCCTCCCTCTCCAAGAACCAGCTCCTGTACTCGTTCTGTTTAAGGTATGCCATCCGCTATGGGGCTTAGTGCCCAGCCCAGCCTGAGGGCAAGGACTCTGTCTTTGAACGCAGGTGCCCCTGGTCCCTGCTGGGAATGCCGGTGAGGGCGGGGGATGGAGGGCGTCTGAGCCAGCCTGAGCTGCTAGCGAGGGTCCCTCTGTCCAGATCCTCTGGAGCCTTTCTTGAAGCAGTAGACGCACCCCAGGCCTGTTATGAAAGACATTCCTGTGGAACAAGACGTGGTGTGGCACTGCCGAGTCTGGCACCCCAGCCCCTCCCCTCACCCAGCCTCTGCACCCCTGCTACCCACCCCATGGTTCAGGGATGTGAGCTTAGCTCATCCCCTGGTAATTTCTGATGCCAGCTTTTGAGAAACATTTTTAAGTCTCTAAATTCTTTCTTTGCAGTTAACCTGCCTTCAAGGTCAGTAAGTAAAATGAATTAGCAAAGAGGTGCTCGGGAGTTTTAAGTTTGCGATGATGTTAGTTTTTATTTTGCAGAGGACAGTGGAGTGGGGAGAGGAGCTAGGAGCCGGCTTCCTCCCCCAGCCACCCCCATCCTGGGGCGCTCGCTCCCTCCACCCAGAGTCCTGAGGGCGCCTGGGGTTTCCCGAACTCTAGGCCCTGGTGTGGGTGATGCCTGGCCCTCCTCGACTTTGGTCACAGAGGTGGGGCCTTAGGGACCCCTGGGCTGCGCATTTTCGTTTTTGCAAGTGAGGCAGCCGAAGACCAGAAGTTCAAAGCCTGGCGTTTGCCTGGCCCGTGGAGTGAGTCATCTCCAACGGGAAGAAAACGATCTTGGTCATTAGCCATTCCAGGATCTCTGCTTCCAGGAAGCTGTCTACATCCTTTCTTTGGGGGCTCATCACCAAACAAGGGGAGAGCCAACATTTGTCTAGTGTGGCTCAGGTATGAATCCAAGCGATGACTCTGAACTTTCAGATCGCATCCCTGAGAGCACACCCCCAGCTGCCCATGTCAGTGCTGCATCTATCTGCACAGTCCACGTGGGAGCCACATGCTGCTACTTAAATGAACTCTGCATGGAACCCAGAACCCAGTTCTTCAGTGGCAGTAGCCACATTCCAGGTGCTCAGGAGCCCATGCACCATGTTGGACATCACAACAGAGCACTCCCGTCTTGGCAGAAAGTGCCCTGGGACAGCACTGCCTGGAGTCACTGGCTCTCCACGGTTGCCCACGTCAGCCTCGTCTGGAAACTTGTCAGCAGTGTCCCAGACTCCAGGGTGGGCCCAGACCCCTGTTTCCACAGCCCCCAACACCCACCCTGGGGAGTCTAATGCAGCTGGAGTTTAAGGATTCTTGTCTGAGTCATCTGGGAGCATTTTGATCATTCAGTTTCATTTCCGTGGCTGGACAGTTTAGTTTCATTTCTCACTTTTATTGACTGGGGCAGGGGGTGGGGGAGTGGTTCATATGCCACATAAAAGTGAAACGGTAGAAGGGAAGAGGGGATTTGCCTGGTCTCCATCCTGAACCTGCCCAGGTAAGTGCGGGGCCCATGGGGGAGGGCTGCTTAATATCGGAAGTACAGATGTGCCTTTCAAAAATATGGCCTGAGTGACAGGACATTTGCCTAGTAAGCGAAAAGGCAGGGGCCATAAAGATAAGCTTCTGACACTGCCCAGGGTGAGATGTAGAGCCAGCCCTGTGCACAGAGGGTGAATTCTGGAGGGGCAGTGGCTGGCCCCAAGGAAGGACAGGGGGCCCAACTCGAGTCTGACTAAAGGTGGGGTGGGGAGCTGCCTGCCCCAGAGCCTGGTCTCTGAGGGGCTTCAAATGTCCCCTCACTTGTGGTGTTTGTAGCCTTAGTGATGTGCTGGAAAACTGGCTCTTGTGCAAAGGGAAAGGTTGGGGCGGGGGGGGGACTGATTTCTGGCCTTTGCCAGTTCTGGTGACATAAATACTCCCACCGTGACCGATTCTCTGCCAACTCCAGCACCCTGGACAACTGCGCTCTCAGCACAGAAGTCCATTTTATAACTGCTACTGGGCAGAAAGGAGCCATCCTTGTACCCATGACACATTTTTAAAGCTCATCACATCTAGAATGTCGTCCACAGCATTTTAAAACGGGGAAGGTTTCAAGCCGTCCTTTCTCACTCCCAATCTCCTTTGCCCTGCTCTCCTGTCTTCCTCGCGAGCACCTAGGACCTCCTAACTTAGGAAGTGGTTTCTTTGTTAAGCTTTGTGTGTACTATCTGGCTCCTGCCCTAGAGTTTAAGTTCCCCAGGGTGTTTGTCTGCTTGACTCACATAAGTATTGCAAGGACAGAGTGTTCAATAAGTGCTTCTGAATGACTGAGTGAATAACAACCAGATCTTATAAAAAAACAGGAGGGAGCACTAGGTGATAAGGTCGCGATTTTTACCTACTGATTTGGCAGACGTTGCCCTGTGCCGTGTGAATGACGCTGGGCTGGAGCCATTGGAGGCACAGAGTGGAGAAGCTCCCGGTGCTCAGGGCCCGGGAGAGTCTTGGATGGTGTGCGAGCTGGCAGCAGTGGACATTCCCTGTGGCACACAGGAGGCCTTAGACACAGCCACGGCTCATTGGGTTTGGCCCCGCCCCCACAGCATTTCTGCTTTTCTGGGGAATTGTGTTTACTTTAATCCTGGCAGTCTTTTTCTAAAATATTTTTTAATTGAAACATAATAGATGATATATATTTGTGGGGTACAGAGTTGAATATCAATACCTATGTACAATATGCGATGCTCAAATCCAGATAATCTATTCATCATTAGAAAACATCATCATTCTTTGTGACTCTCATCCTGGCAGTTGTCTTGATCACATTTCCACACTGTGTGCTTTTGTGCTAATTGCAAGGCCCTGGGGAGTGACATCAGTGCAGAGCACTGAAGCAGACCCCAGTCCTGCTGTGACCCCAGCATGCCTCGACATCCCTCCCTCGTCCAGTTGCCTCATCCGCAGGATGGGGCAAGTCTCCCTGCCCCTCGACTTCTCAGGCTCTCTTGAGAATTCAGGGAGATGACAAACAAAAGCAACCTGGGAGCCAGAGGTTCCGACCAGATGCAGGATGTCACTAATTCATCCTTATCCTGCACCCCACCTGGTCCCCACACTCCGGCACTGTCCACTCGGGCACCCTGGTTCGGTAACCACCAGCTTTCTGCACCTTCACCCAGCAGGGCCTTCCCCCCCAGGGATGTGCCTGGGAAGAGGACTTCTCTCTGCAAAGGGCTTTGGGATTACGAAGTTGTGGCTTTACGCAGATATAGGAAAGTTGCCTCCCCACTATAGTTTTTGGACTTTTCCCAGCCCTCCATGGAGACAAACTCAGGTGACAAGGCTGAACTTTTCCAAGTCCCTTCACTGCCCCTGGGGCCCATGGTAGAAGACAGAAGGGCAGGTGGGCATGGCAGAGGTGGTCGGGCACTGTCCTTGGGCAGGGCCTCCTGGGAGCAGACGGCAGAGCAGGGCTGCCTTCCCAGACCCCCAGGAGCCACTGAGTGGAAGGAGGCCGGCCGTGGGCTTACCTTTTTACTGGGCTACTTTCAGCCATTGCCCACTTGTTTGGGTGGAACTGTGTTTCCCCAACATTCATGTACTCCAGTCCTAACCTCCAGGGCCTCAGAATGTGACTTTACCTGGAGATCGGGCCCTTGTAGATGTTATTCAAGATGAGATAGTATTAGAGTACGATGTGTCTCTAGTGCAATGTGACTAGTGTCCTTATAAAAAGGGGCCATGTGGACACACACAGGGAGGATGCCAGATGAAGACCAGAGTTCGACTCACATGAGCAAGGAACTACCGCAGACTAAGAGAGGGGCCTGGAGCACCTTCAGAGGGAGCACAGCCCTGCTGACAGCCTGATCCTGGATTTCCAGCCTCCAAAACTGGGAGAGACTAAATCTCTGTTGCTCTAAGCCATCCAGTTTGTGGAACTTGTGCACCCTGATTTATACCTCATCTGTTCCCCAAAATGCCTCTTTTAAGCATCAACATTTCCCTCTAAATAAAGTTTGAAGGCATAATAATTTGACACTTTGTTATGAGAGGTACTGGCCAATTTCCTTGCTTGGAACATGGTCTGAGAGCAATGTCAGGGGACATAGGCCATGCCAGGGACAGTCCACTCCCTCACACAAAAGCAGAGCCTATGGCTTCAGGGCCTTCCTGCCACCATGCAGTGCTGGTGCGATGCTGTGCTAGTGCCATTCTCTGCTGGTGCCATGCTCTGCTGATGCTCCAGGGAACTGTCCTGGTTCCTCACTCTTCGTAAGCAAATTTTTAAAAAAGCAAAATACACGAGTATCTGTGTCAGGGTTGTACCTACAAAGGACATCTTTACGTGTGGATTAAGTTCAAGAGGCAGCAAGGATTGCTTTATTCCTAATCCTGCTCTGCAGAAACAGCTAGTGGCACTGCACCTGACCCCTGACCCCCACTGCCCACCTCTAGCAACATGTAAATAAGGCAGAAATCATGCTGCCAAGCTCAGAAACCTCATGCAAAGTTTTTGTGAGAAGACGACCACAGGAGCTGCCATTCAGGAGAATCCCATCTCTGCAGCAGAAGGGTTTGAAGACGAACGTTTGAAGCTATGCTTTTTTTCCAGCTGTAATCACCACCCCCCCACTCCACCCCGAGGAGGAGGCTATTTAATGACTGCTTCGCCCTCCACCCCCTCCCAGCATGTGTCCCCTGTTTCCAGCCTCCCTCAGAGGTCCTAGACATGAACGGTGTCCTCTGTCGGGTGTACTGGTCCCCCGCCCCACCCATCCTCACGATGGCACACCCATCTGCTCCCTGTGGAGAAGGCACCTGGTGGAAAAATACCTCAAGAAGCCGTGGTGGCCAACCCAGTCACACGACAAGCAGGAAGAGGAAATCCAGGGCCACCCAGTCACCTGTGACGATGACCAGCTCTGGCCATCAGACACTTAACTCTTCCTCCACCATTCCTATGGGACCACGGCATCAAGCAGAGGATGGGGTGAAGGCTCAGACTCGGATCAGTGGTAACAGCATCTTCCTTCCTCTTTCCTGGAAACGATGAACAAATCTCAGTGAACCAGGTTATTTTTGTGGTATTCCACTTTTAGGAAAAATTACTTTCCTAGTTAGTGTGAAAGGACACAAAAGATCAGCACAGGTCTGTCTGAGTATTATACAGACCTAGCACAATCTTCCTGACTTAAAACAATGACCCCCAAAATACAGCAAGATGTCAAGACAAAGAGGGAAAGAAATGCTTTAGAAGTGACTTCAGAGCCCTCCACGACAAGGGTGCATGTCTATGCCACTGCGGGACTCCTCAGGGAACCTGGGGCCAGCGTGGAGCCAGAAAGCCAGGGGTGGGTACAGCATCCTGGGGTCAGGCCACATGGACCTACCAAGAATCCTCTGGGCTTCCTGAAGTGTGCGGAGAGCATGAAACATAAACAAATAAAACATGGTCAAAAAGGAAGAGACCCAGTGGGGAGGGGCTGGTCTTCCTGATCGCATTCCTGACACCAGCCATCATTTATGGGGGCCTCCATGACACACTTGCAAAACCTAAATAGCTTCACTGTTTGGTCTTTGTCAAAGCAACACACTGTCCTTTAGAATCCCACGTCTGTTGCTTTCTAGCTGTGGGACCGCATCCCAGCCACTCCACTTGTCCAGGCATGTGAGAAGCGTAACATGGTGATCACATGGCCACAAGCCCCTGGGAATTCTGCCTGACCCTGCGGGCCCCTCCCCTGCCTAGCCTTCCAAGTCCCTCTGTCCATCTGCCCATCAGTCTGTCCCACCACTCCACTCCCTACCTGTTACTCAGCCTGGACTGGTTTCAGCCATTCTCGCCTCTCCACATGCGCACACCCTCACGTGGCCTCAGCAGCAGCCGCACCTTCTGTGTTTGCTTTTAGTGCAGATTCCCCAACTTTCTCCATGAGGGGCACCCTGAGCATCTCAGTAATTCCTTCATGGTGCCCCCTACTCAAAAGAAGTACTTGGCAGTAGTATTTATTAATTAGCTAGGTGCAAACAACTCAAGAGTAGATATCTTCATGTGATTTCTTTGG
Organism: Cynocephalus volans; assembly: GCF_027409185.1. NCBI lineage: Eukaryota > Metazoa > Chordata > Mammalia > Dermoptera > Cynocephalidae > Cynocephalus > Cynocephalus volans. The sequence goes on from NC_084460.1 coordinate 187,901,196, forward strand.
GAAATTTTAAATATCTCATAGAGCCTCTGTGAGTTTGCAGAAGTACTCCAGGGTGCCTCAGTGTACAGTTTGGGAACCATGTCTTGGTTAATTCCCTTTTTTCTCCTACCCATCACTCAAGGGGCTCATCTATGACTAGGTAATCTCATCTAGGAATCTGGGGGAGCCCTCCACAGAGAGGGCACTGTCACTGTGGCCCCAGTGGCAAGGCTGTCCTTGTTGGGATGGTCCTTAACTCCTAAGATTCCAGCCAACGCTCTTCCTTGCAGTCAGTTTCTCTCGCCTTCTACTCCTCCGGCCAGTCTCAGACTGGGTGGACATGGACAGAAACACCAGGAGAGTGGGGTTTCAGGGGAGGCATGGGAGGCTGGCTCAGGTTGTTTCTCCTAAGCTTGTGGTGTCTGTGGCCTGCGCTTGCCGAGAACTCTGGGTTCCATGACTTTTCCGCAGGTCCACTGCCAGCTCTGTCCTCTTGCTGGGAAGGTGAACAGAACCAAATTGGTTACAAGACATGCTTTCTTGAAGATGACGAGGGACACCGTAGAGTCCTAGGGGCTGCAAAGCAATCCTCTCCCTTACCTTCAGCTGTCGGTCAGCCCTGGCCCTGCCTTGTGGCATCAGGGAGCCCTCCTCCCTGGTCTCTCCTCCGTCCTCCTGTCGTGGTCCTCTCTGCCACTCCACCCTTGGCCCTCCCTTGGGGGCTTTTCTTCCTCTGGGTTGCTGGCTCAGGCTCCTGTAAGTGAATTTCAGTCATTTGCACTTCCATGGAATCTGGGCTGGGAGTGGGGGCAGGCAGGTGTCTCTCTTGGAGACTTTGGGTCCTGCTTATTGAGAGGAAAGAAAGGAAGCCACTCTGTGGAGGCAGCCTCAGCGATGCCTACACAAGGCCACCCAACCTCCTCTTGCCCACATTGATCATCCCTGCCACCTGGGTCATTGTGCACACAGACACATCTTTCTCCTTCTTAACAAGGACCAATCCTATGCTCCTAACTTGCTGTGATTCTGGTGACCCATCCTGCCACAGGAAGCCCAGATGTTGGTATTTCTCCATATTGCACTTTCTGGCCTCTCCAGCTGCCATTCACCATTGGCACGGCAACCAGCCTCTCCCCTGCCCTGGACCTCGGCTCCCACCCCCCAAGAAAGAAAGGAAGGAATGCACAGAATTCCAGACTGTCTCTTATGTGCCCTGCTCTAAGTTGTTTTAAAAAGTACCGCAATACAACTATAAAACAAGATAAAACCCCATAAGTGTCGCACGACAGGAGCACAACAATGCCAGAGAGAGCTAAGAGCAGCTGCGACTGATCAGAGAATTTGGTTCTGAGCCTCCTCGTGTCCAAGGCGAAGGGTGAGTGGGACGATGGTCTCTCTTACCCTTTCACTAAAGGGGGCTCCTTGACTCACAGGAGAGTAAACTGCACTAGCTGGACTTCTGCAGAGTAATTTGTGGTGGTTTTATATTAAGGAGATGAATATAACCTCAATATAATTTTCTTAAATTAAGGCAATTACGTCAATGGATATGTTCTTGAGGGCAATTTTATTTTTTAAAAATGCAGAGACCTTTTACACAAGGTCATATTTTTTCTTGACACTGAAAGGCAGGCATGACATCAAGTGGCTGTTTTGTAGAATGAATGACTCCACTGGGGGAGCAGAATAAGATGGTAACATTGTAGGAAATTGTCAGATGCTGAACAAAGGTAAAACTCAGGGACTCAACTCAACGGGAAGATGCAGACAGCCTACTCTCAGGGAGACTTAACTAACCAGAATCTCTTGTTTGTTCCCCAGTCAGAGAGAGGGACTTCCAGGAGCTTTTTTCTCTAGGAAGGAAGGGTCCCCCACCTGTTCCCTTAATGATTTCTGATTTGCCCAAAATGCATGTTCCTCATCTTATGGGCTCCTAGCCCGGTCGTGCCTTGAAGGTTTTTGGCAGCTCGCTGGTTTAATAGCTGCCTTGAAGTTGAAAGCTCTGCAGATCTTTCACTAGAACAGCACACGGGGTCATGCTTCAGCTCAACCAGCTCACCTTTTCCTCTGGGCTCCGGCTCCTTTGTCAAGTCCTAGCTGCCCTTCCTCAGAGCCACTGCCCTTAGACCTGCATCCTGAACCCTGACAGTTGCCCCATTTTCTCCTTTTCTCTCCTCTCCTCTCACCAGCTATCCTCTTGGTTTTTCAGTTCCTCTTTCTCACAAGACCTGCTCTTCCTCTTCAAGTCGAGGTCCACAGGCTCCAGCGCTTTGTATTTATACTGGGTTTCTGGAAGCTTCCACTTGGGGACAGAACCCACAGCACAGTGATTGCTGAATACAGAAGCGTCTTGGTCACTGATTTTTGTTCAAGCAGGGCAAGGTGGGGGACAGAGGGTCCCCATCCCTGAGCCTCCCCACTTTCGTGTCCTGGTGCCTACATGCGTGACCCACATTCTACCTGTCCACACGTCACGTGGCTCCTGTGTTTCCCCATGGGTCTGCCCGGGTACCCAGAGGGTCCACAGCTCCCATAGAGAATCCACTCACTCAGAAGTACAGGTTGACGTTCCTGAGGATTTTGTAGGGGAGAGAGATGGTTCACCAGGCACACACCACATGACAACCCAGGCCTGCATTGCAAAATTCTCCCTAAGCTACGGTGGGGATGGAGGACCAAGGGGCTTCTCATCTTATCCCACGTGGCAGCCCCTGCTCACTCCTTCTTCCAACCTACACACATCTTCCCTCCATATTTCCACTCCTTTACTTTGCTGAACAACCTGTCTGTGTCCCCTCCTGTCTCTCCAAACGTGCATACCCAAGTTCATCATGTTGATTCCCAAGACCCACCCTCCATGATAGCAAGGGGCAGAGTGGGGACCATTTTAAATAGCCAAACAAAAGAGCAAGAAATGAGGAATTTTGTGCTCCATGCGAAGAACTCTCCTTTCGGTTTTTCTCTCTTCCCATGGAGCAGAAAAAGTCAAGGCAGAGTCATTACCTTAGACTCCACTCCCCCCGCACTCGGACTTGCTGCTGGGGTCCCGACTTCACCCCCAAAGCCTCAGCTTTTAGGCTCAGCTCTCAGCCTCTGGAGGATGAAGGTGGCTGGGAGGTGAGGCCCCAGGATCCCCACAAGACAGCTGAGCTAGGGGGCCTCCTGAGACCACCACAGGCAGGGTGGCCACCTCTGGGCTGCTGAGTCCTCCCCAGACTCCACCATCATCACCCCCAGAAAGCTTCCCTCCGGAGGTGGAGCAGATCTCATAAGACTGCTGCCCGGCCCTTCTGGTTTTATGTTCTCATATCAAGAAACATTTTTCAACCCAGGGATCAGTTCTTAGAAAAGGAAGACCTTTGCGTCCCAGGGGAGGAGGGGCTGTGGGAGGTCAGCATAGCAGGGCCTCAGGGAGCAAGGTCGGAGTGCCAGGATGTGCAGGGTGAGCACAATGGGACCATTGTAAGGACTCTGCTCTTTGCTCTGAGTGGTGTGGGGCCCCAGGGTGGGGTGTTGAGCAGGGACCACCTGCTCTGCCTGGAATCCACAGGTCTCCCAGCTATTGGGCAAGGATAAAATGTGGGTAGGCAAAGACTCAGTCAGGGAGCTCACTTAGGAAACAGTAAAAAAAAAAAAAAAAAATAGGCCCTGCGTGAGCATTGAACAGCAGAGAAGAGTCCAGGCCAGCACAGAGGTTGTGCCCTGGGAATGAGGCTGGGCAGGGAACAGGCAGGTTGTCAGTCAAAAATTGCAAGCAGTCTCCATGCCAAGACGGGAGAACCACTGAATGATGCGGGGTCTGGGCCATTTGGCTGGGCTCATGGGAGCACTGCGCGGGCCGACGGGGTTTCTAGTTGAGGGCTTTTCCCCTCCTAGGTGAGAGGCTGCCCTGGGACTGTGGGCCCCAGAGGCCTTCCCTGCAGGGTGCTCCCAGCAGCCATACCACCAGGGGTCGACACTGGCATCCAGAACTCTGCTTTTAATCAGCCACCTGGCTGTGCCATAGCCCTGATTGACCATGCAACAACCAGAACAAACAGCTGACAACCCCTCGGTAAAGTATGAAAATCACAAGGAAGCCAGCGTCCTCCTCAGCCCATCATTAGCCAGAAAAGATTCAATGCTCAGTTCTCTAACTCTGAAAGCCAGTGTCCATATTTTGAAGAGGTCATTCTACCAGACCTGGTGAGAGGGACGGAACACCAGGATGTGTTCACCAGGGCACAGGCGCTAGGTGATTGTTCACCTACAACCTCCAGTGAGGGCAGGCTGTTTTGCCCAGCCTGTGTCATTTCAGCCCAAGCAAGGGACCAGCTTGTGATGTCTCTAAGTCAGGATCTCCTGCCCCAGGTTAAAGACCCTCTAGTAGATTGCTGGAATCCTGTGACTCTAACTCTTCCAGGAAAGTTACCTCTGTAAAATCTTTGAAGGGTATTAGAAGATGAGACAGGAGAAAAATCAAACCAAACCCTGCAATTGTGTTGCTAGGAGCCCCCAGAGTGCAACTGTGGTCTTTAGGGTCTTTAGACCGGCTGGGGGTGCATCAGTACCATAGAAGGAAAGTGGCAGTCATGGGGGAAGGTCACGTAGGGCAGTGTGGAAGTGTTATTAGAGAAAAACTTCTCATGAGAATGACCACTTTTGTGGGACACTCACAGTCCTGCCTTCCTCCACATGGGCATTTTCCTTCTTTCTCGTTTCTCTTGCAGATGGTTCTATTGTTTGTATAATTGTACCAAGTCTGTGGAGAAGAGCAGGAAGCAAAAATCATGACTACTGATGAGAAATCTGAGTATGTGGTGGTATTGTTCTTAGTGAAATTACAGTCAGATCTTAAGGATGTTAAAGACATCAGGCAGGAGTGTGGGAGGCTGGTCTTTCTCCCCATGCCTCTGCCATGAGCTGGTTGTGTTTTACGATAGGTGTAATTATGGCCTCCTGTTTGTGTCTGTGGGTGTAAGGATACTTATTGTATGGTCTATGGGAATTAAGAGACACTCAAATCGTATGTTGGAAAGAATAAGGAGTGGAATTCAGTAAGGGAATTCCCATGATTTTTGAGGTCTCAGTTTGGAAATGGGTGCTGGTGTAGATTGAATGCCCCCCCCCCCCCAAACGCACTGAAGCTTAATCCCTACTGTAATTGGTGAGGGTGGGAAATCCTATTATGGTCATTGAAGGGTGGGGCCTTGAAGAGGTGATTCTATTCTGAGGACCATGTGCTAGTGAATTAATAATGGTGGTCAAGGGTGTGGTCCTGAGGGCTTTAGAAGGAAAGTACATGAGAGTCTCTGCTCTGCCATTTCCGGCCATATGATACCCCTGTGTAACTGTCACCACCACCAAAGCTTTCACCAGATGTGTTCCCTGGACTTTGTACTTCCCAGCCTCTGAAATCATAAGTATAAATTTTGTTTCTTTCAAATTACCCAGTTACATGTATTTCTGTTATAAGCAACAGGAACAGACTGATACAGGCTGCAAATGTAGCAAGAGCTCAGATTACCAAATGGACTATTGTCAGGGTCATTCTCAGGGGTGAGTTAAGAGCAAATGTGCTTTGGTTTAAAGGAGGGAGGGAAAAAAATGAAAAAAAGTAAATTCACAGAATATGGTTGCAGGATTAAGATATGATCTTGAAAAGGAGAGAACAATTGTCATAAGTAACAAGTTAAGAAAAAGATACACCAAGAAACCAATTTGAGTGGAAATTGCTATAAGTCTGATTGCTGCCTTGTCCTATTGTCTTGAGTGGAGGCTGTACACTTCTGAAACTGTCTGCTTGATCCATAGATCTGGGTTTTTGCTTCTGGGAGCTTGTGGTTAGCCTCAGTTTGAGGTCATTTTTGTGAGCAGACTCATTGGTCTGGGTTTGTAGCCTGTTTCTACTGTGACTGGTGAATACATGGGTCAACACCTCAGAGTTTGACTGTCCTGGCAGTTGTCAGGAGAGGTCTAAAACCTTGATGTCTCTTCCAGCAGATGCAGTCACCAGGCTGCAGGTTGGAACAAGTTGGATGGTATTCCCTTTGGGCACAAGACTTTAATGTTGACCTAAAAAAGAAAGGAGTCCAAATACATATAGCAAGGGTTTACTGAGCCAATATGATGATCGCAACCAGAGAGACATATAGATCAGGTCACTCTGAGAAATGTGTTCCGAAGAGGGCCAGCAGAGCTTAGCATTTTATAATCACAAGAAGGGGGAAGGGTCAAAGGAGAGAGAGAGAGGACAGCCCCACCTAATTACTTCAGGTTTTCTATTGGTTGTACATGATGTATAGATTTGGGATTGCTACTAGGTCACATCCTACATGCAGGGATCTAGGGTAAGGGTCTCCATACCATCCCCAAATCATGAACACTCTGTATAAATATTTACTCTTTTGCCTTGAGTCAGGGCTGTAAGCTTAGTCACTGCCTTAAACCTCGCATCAGGCAGTGGAGCACTTTTGGCGGGTGCATGACAGTGTTTCCTGCACAGGAAATGGCTTCATCCTTTTTAAAAGAAGAGCCATCCTTGTGCAATATCAAACACCAGGGTCACCTAAAAGGGCTGGCTGTGAGGTTGGACTTCGGCATAATTAACTCTTGAGTTTCTGCTAAATAATCTGGTGGTGGACTTTCATCCACAAGAGGGAATGTGGGTGCTGGCTTAGGATGTGAGTTATGTGGAACACGAAATGACAGAAACAGTCAGATGAGCAGTCTGGAAGTAACAAGGACCACAGAGCATGCAATCGAGTTCTGGGGACAGCAGACACCATAGGGGGAGAGATTACAATTATAGCAGCTGCCCTGCCTTTGTCTGTAAACAAAGGGGGTGACTTAGCCCTGGATCAAGGGACAGTTGAGATCGGCCAGGGACTGCTGGTGTTAGCAGCTCTGTGAGTTAGCACTCGTAAGTTATCTTGTCTTTCACCAACGAGCCCAGAAAAGGGTCTGGCAGAGTGGGGAGTACGCAAAGCTGAGAGGCTGTCCAAAGAGGAAGACTCTTCCACCTCGGCACCCCATGAGCAGTGCCCACTTCAGGACTGTGGCCCCAGGAGTTGTGTCTGGTAAAAGTCACCAGGCCAGGTGGCCAGGTCAGCACTGAGTTGAGAGACAATGGTGGCCTGGATCAAAGTGGTAGCAGCAGGGGTGGTGAGAGACATTGGATTCTGGCTGCTGTGAAGTTATAGTCAACAGGTTTGCTAGTGGCAGGCAGTGGGGCTGAGGGGCACAGAGGACTCAGAGAGTGCAGGAACAGCTTTGGCCAGAGCAGCTGGATGGGTAGAGGGCCTCTCTGAGATGGGCGAGACTGGGAAGTTGAACAAGCTGCAGGAAACACGTCCCACAGGTCATTCGCTCACACAGACACTGCTTAGTGAGTGCCTGCCCCGTGCCCGGTGCCCTTTGGGAAGCCAGGGACTCAGCAGTGCAGAAACCCAAATTGCCCACTCTCATGAAACAACAGGTGACAATCAGGTGAACAGAGAGTGGCCCACAGGTGCACGCACCCCTGCACCTGAGAGCCCACAGCAGACTTCTGAGGGAGCTGGGCCACACCAGGGGCATGCCCCTTTCCTGGAGGTCTCCAGGTAAGTGGGCCGATCGGCAGGGAGGAGGACAGGCAGGAAGGCATCTCTGCCGCCTCCCAGCCCAGACCCAAATGTGGGGTCTGGCCCCAGTGATGACAGGAAAGGCCAGAGCACAGCTGAGCCAAGGAAGGATGGGGTCAGAGGGAGGCTGGGAGCCATGGGCATGGCCCGCCTCCAGAAACCACTGTCCCTGGCTTGTCTTTCCAAACCCCCTAGCAGCAAGGGGGATCTGAAAGATGAGAAAGGCCGGCACTGAGCCTCAGGTTGCACCTTGCTTCTCCAGATTCTCAAATTTAAAGAAGTGAAGCAGGACAGAGACGGGCAGGCCTTCTCCCAGGTGGACCTCAGTGGCATGTCTTGCAGACCTTCATGGCACATGAGAGAGAGCAGGAGAGTTTCCCATATACTCCCCAGGGTCCCTGCCCTCCCTGGGAAAAGGGGTGGCAAGACTCTGGTGGTCCCCACCCCCGAGACCAACACTGTGCGTGGCAGCATGGGCACCAGGTGCCAGTCTGAGACTCATGTGCCTTGCAGAAATAATCACATCTGACCCTCCCCACATCCTCAGGAGGTACTGTCATCCCCATTTTCTAGATGTGGAAATGGGCACCCAGAGAGGTCCTGTCACTTGCCTCAGGGCCACACACGTTCCCTGTGCTGGGTGGCCCCTCCATCGCTGAAAGGCGTCAGAGCTGACCCAGCTTTCTAATCATTTGTCCTGAAACTGGATCATGGACCTTCTCTTAAGAGATGGTGCTGCTGCCTGCCTGTCACTGATACTCTTTGCTTGAGCCTGATCCCCCCCACCCCTGGCAAAGTAGAGCACGCGTAGGGGCTTGTGCATGGATTTGTGGGTCAGGGGTCCCTGGGAGCAGGAGCGGGGAGTGGGCTAGTGAACAGGGACAGGGGAAGGCTGATACAGCAGATCCCATGAGGATGACCAGGCTCCATCCCACAAGGACCCTCTAAGGACGTGTGGGGACGTGTCCATCTGAGAGGAGGGAGAAGAGAGAAGTCGTCACAGGCCTCCAGGGGTTAGAGGTTGCCCCGGGGGGTTACCTTCCTCCTTCTCCAGGTGCACAGGCAGCAGAGGCGGGGTCATGTGACATGCTCCCCTGCCTTCCCCATTGCCCCCTCCCATGGCTCCCCCGTCCTCTCCTGGGGCTGGCAGGGAAGCTGCCAACTCCCTCTCCTTCGCCTGTGAGTACATGTGCCTAATAGGCACGGGTGTTGGTGGAAACTCAGCACAGTAACATGCAAAGTGCTCAGAAAGGTAATTGCCAGGAACAGAGGAAGAGCTCTGGAAGTGCCCGTTACCATGGTAGGGTCTGAGTCCCACGACCCAGCCCAGCTTTTGGTCCCGAACCTTCAGTACTCTGGCTGTGTGCCCTCCAAAGGCTTCCCACAACCCACCCTATAATCTAGAGTCCCTGGTCTGCATCTTCCCGCTCTCTTCCCACAGTCACGGTGACCTTCTCCCGTTCCCTGAGCTCACCAACCTCACGACCTCCGCACTTGCACTCCTCTGCCGGGAGGGCTCCTCCCCAGCTCCTCCCCACCCTTCCCTCCTCCCACCATGTCCTATTCACAGGCACGACCTCAGACAGACACCCCAATTAACCCCACCCCAGTGCTCCAACCCCCACCCGTCCTCCTTCCTTCACCACCTGGAATTGTGCTATTATAGAGTTCCTGGTTGGCTCACTTGTTTTGGAATCTCCCTGCTAGAGTGATGTGCTGGAAGCATGGCCTTCATCTGACTTGGCCACCACAGCATCCACGTGGTGGAGAGTGCCCGGCACATAGCAGGTCCTCGTATAAGTCTGCTCAGTCTGCCATAACAAAGTGCCACAGACTGGGCGGCTTAAACCACAGATATTTATTATCTCACAGTTCTAGAGGCTGGAAGTCCAAGATCAAGGTGTCAGCAGGGCTCTTCCCTCTGGAGGCCAAGGGGGATCTGTCCTCACCTCCCTCCCGGCTTCCAAGGGCTGTGGCCAACCTCAGTGTCCCTCAGCTTGGGCTGCATCACTGCCATCTCTGCTTCCATCCTCACATCACCCTCTTCCTGGGCGTCTCTGTTTCCCAAATATCCCTCTGCCTGTCTCTTAGAAGGACACCTGGCATGAGATTTGGGGCCAACTCTAAATCCAGGATGATCTCATCTTAAGATCTTTACCTTAATTACATCTTGTAAAGAGCCTTTTTCCAACAAAGGTCATGTGCACAGTTTTCAGGCGGACATAAATATTTTTGGAGGGGTGGGGACACAATTCAGCCAACTAGATCCACTTTATTACTAGGAAGCAGGGAGGGTTCCTGCTCAGACTTCTGGCCTGGCTCTTAGTCCCAGCCTAGGCCAGTCCCTGACCTCTCATATGTCAGTCTCCTGACCTGGAAACACAGGCAACGAGCTCACGCACATGTCTGCTGTGAAATGAAACGTGTGCTTTAGATGATGTTGGGTGAGACCAGCTCTCAGTGCCTACAGCTTTGTTAATCGTGCTGACATCATCCAAACACAGGCCACAGACACCCCCTGGTCCCAGACTCCCCGGGCCTGGGTGTGAGATGGTGGCTGCAGGCCCAGGTCTGGTTTCCAGCCAGCGCAAGAGACGAGGTACTACTGTCACCTCTCCATGCCTCACGGTTCTCCTGCTTTATCCTGAACCATGAGAGGCTGATGCCATAGAGCACACAGACCACCAGAAGTGACAGAGGACACTGAAGCTCTCCCCTGGCCTCAAACCCTGAGCCCACAGAGCCTCACCTGTGCTCTGTGGCTGCCAAGATTTCCAGGTGATGTGCAAGCCCCTCTCTCATCTTGTGTCTTTGCAGAGCGTGTCAAGAAGACTGCAGGTACCACCGAGCAACAGAGAAAGCACCACCAGCTCTGACCAGGAAATAGCAGATGTCTAAGACGCACAGGTCTTGGGCCCACCAGAGGCAAAATCCATTTCCTTCCCAATGCCACCCAAAACAAGAGATGAATTTCTTCCAGCAACAGCCACCCCCATTTGGTGCAGCACCAAGACAAATGATGTTTCCCCCTAACTGGCAGGTGGGAGAGAAGGGCCCTATTAACCTCACGCAGGACTTCAACTTTCTGACATTGAACCAGCAGCCGCCAGTCAGGAACTTGAGCCAACAGTGGGAAAAGGTAAGTCTAGTGGAGGAATGTTCCAAAAGGGCATATTCTGGCCAGCAGCACAAGTGGCTGGTGGGTAAGCCCACCATGGTAATAGACCTGTCCAGTCTGCCTCAACCCGCACAGCACAGCTGGGTACCCAGCTCCCATGGTCACGTCCAACAAGTCCCAGGGACATGTAGACTGCAGCTGCAATGAGCCTCCGAGACGTGGGTCTGGGGGCTTCTCTTCTATGTACTGGGGTCTTCTTCCTGGGAGCTTTTCCTCCAGCTACCACTGCAGCTGTCACCACAGCCAGCCCACCCCCACTCCCCACCTACCTCAGCTCTGAAACCCAGGGCCCAGCACCCCTCCTCCCTCTGGCTGGGAGCCTCCACCTATAGACTTCCCTCAGCCCCTCTCTGGCAGGCACACCCGCAGCCAGGTCCTCCAGCATCAGCTGAGGACAGGCCTCCCTCCATAGGAGCAGAACAAAGGGACACACCCGAGGCCCACCCTTCCACTTCTTATGCATCCTGTCTGCAACCCGACTTCTGGAGCTGCACGATTCCCAAGGGCAGTGGGAGCCCTGTCAGAGGCTGAGGTGGTGACATCTGCTCTGCCTTCCCCAGGAGCCTGAGAACAACCTGTTCAGCCATTACGAGCAGAGGGTGCGCCCCTGCATCGACCTCATTGACTCCCTGCGGGCCCTGGGCGTGGAGCAGGACCTGGACCTGCCCGCCATCGCTGTCATTGGGGACCAGAGCTCAGGCAAGAGCTCTGTGCTGGAAGCTCTGTCGGGAGTCGCTCTTCCCAGAGGCAGTGGTAAGCGTGGATGGGAGGGCCAGCTTTGCTCTGCAGCGAGCAGCAGCCACCTGCAGGCCACACTCAACTTTGGGGCACCAAGTGGTTGCAGAAACAGGCTGCTAGGGAGGCCCAGGTGGACAGCTCCCATGGGCCTGCACGGCCTGATTCCCATTCCCATTTAAACTGCCATTGCTGCCCGAATGAGCCAAGGCCCGCAGGACCTTGCTAGTTCTTTCTAGTGGTCTTTGTAAGAGCCTAGAAGCCTTTCTTCTTTGATCAGGTTAAATTGGCAAGTTTCAGGTGACACATGATGCCTTTTTAAATAATGTTCTCAGTGCTTTGAAAAGGCATTAGCAAGGATTATGCTGTAAGACAACACAGCAGTGTCCTTTAAAAAAAAACTTTTCAATGTGTGTGTACAGTGCAGAATCTGCTGTACTTTTATAATTTGATAAAACAATTATAAAGGAAAAAAGGAAACAGATGGAATATTCAAAGTGGGCACTTGAAAGGGTTAGTGAAGGGGTTTTTACAGAGGGGCTGGCACGGAGAGGGGCTGGCGGGAGGGCAGCAGGGAGCAGTATTCAGGCCCTGACAGGAGCAGAGGCACAGAGGGAGCCCGTCCTGCCTCCCCCTGGCTCCCTCTCCTGCCAAAGCTGCTCACCATCATATGCAACCAGAACCCAGGGCCGGGATACCGATGCAATCCTTCCAGGGCTTTCCTGGGCACAGAGCAGGGTGGGGCCACTGGAGGGCTGCCCTGACCCTGAACAGGCCCCAGCAGCAACCACAAGGCTAAGGAGGCCCAGCCAGGGGCCCCACCTTGCCACAGGAAGCCTGGTCCTTTACTCCAGAGTGTCCTGTGAGATTCTCATCAGCCCAAGCACCTGACCCAGGAGACATTAAAAATCTGGGATGGTCATTCCTCATCTATGCTCTGAGTTCAGTATTTTGGGGAAAGAGACAATAGGGAAGAGAGTCTGAACACCAGAGGGCAGGTGTGGGACCCTGAGTAAGTCACTGGAGAAGAGGATAACACCTCCCTTTCAGGGCAGGAGTGTGGCCTGGGGCTCCCAGCCCCAAGAAGCTCAGCTCAGCTCCAGCCTTCCCAAGCTCCAGCCACATCTGGAGGCTCCTACCTCAAACTGCACCCTTAGAATTTCCTTTGAGCCCCTCCTTTGGGTGCCCAGCTTCTCCTCCAGGTTCTTGCCGCCTTCTCCCCACATCCTCCAATCCTGAGGTGGGGGAGCATCGGGAGCGGGAAGGTGGCCCCCTGGTGAGTCTCATGCCTCACACTCCCTTTGCCCACCCTTTCCTGAGCTGCCCGCCCAGACAAATGCAAGCCTGGGGCAGACACCGAGGTGTGACTCCAGCCCAGGAACACCAGGAGCCTGGAGATGCACCAGAGCCCCAATATCTCTGGAGTCACTTACAGAGCAATGAGGTGGGACTGTGGCCACAGCCAGAAGGCAGCCACTCAGTGACCACCTGAGCCCAAGACACTCTCTACAACTGCAAACGCTTCCCAAGGACAGCGGCATCCTAAGCCTCGAGCTCCTTTGCACCTGCCCAATCCAGAACCTCCTTCGCTTACTTCCAGCCCCAGAAAGGGCCAGAGAGTTCAGACAAGGCCTTTGGGGACACTGGGGCAGGTCCTGGGAGGTAAGCAAGTGTGAAGGGAACAGCGACACTTCTTTTAAAGGAAACTTAGGATGTTTGGGGAACTGTGTCTCAGGAATTGTGACCAGGTGTCCGCTGGTGCTGAAACTGAAGAAGCATCTGCAGGAGGATGGGTGGAAGGGGAAGATCAGCTACCGCCACACGGAGCTCCTGCTGCAGGACCCCTCCCAGGTTGAGAAGGAGATACACAAAGGTAGGCCTGCGCGGCTCCTGCTCTTCACCATGTCCCTTCCCGTGGTGGCAGCTCTACCCCCAGACATGTGCACTCCCTGCAGGGGCCGTGCCCACTGGTGCCACCTCCGCCATCCCTCCAGATCCTCGTCCAAGTCACCTCTCATCCAGTTGATATCAGAGGAGAGGGTCTGGGAAAGCCCAATAGCCAGCCTCAACCCACCCCATCCTCTAGCAGTTTCTTGACTCCACCAGAGGAAAGAATTCAAGAGCAGAGTCACAGTAGAAAATGAAAGCAGGTTTAATGTAATGATAAGAGACACAGACTTCACAGGGAAAGTGCAGCCCAGCTCCAGAGACAGCAGCAGTTGCACCAAATTTAATATAAAAGTAAGAACTAGGCACTTCACAGACAAAGGGTGGAAGGTTCCAGAGTAAACAGCAGCCTGCTAAAGACAAGTTTAACACAAAGTAAGAAATACACACCTTAGGGGAAGCACGGACAGCCTGCAGAGAGAATGAGTAGCGGCCCAGCCTTCTTCCCAGATTCAACTTTTACAATTTCTCTTTCTAATATATATTCATGCTATCTAATGAATATTCAGTTAAGGGGCTGGTTCCCAGTTATGTTACCTAGTCCTGCACGTGCTCAGTTGGTTCCTTTCAGAGCATGCCCATTGGTCAAATTCCATCACATGCACTGAATACATTTAAAAATATTCAGTGCTCTCCAGCGCCCCCAGTAGAAGGTCATTCAAAGGATAAATTCCACTTTACTGAGCATGCTCAGCCACAAGAGTTGTATAAGTCTGCTCCTGTAGGTCTCAATTTCCCCATGTTGGTGCCAGAAATAGGTGTAATGAGCAGCAATGACTCTCTTCCAGGGGAGGGACTAGAAGAGGGCCTGAAACCAAGGGGGAGGGACTTGAAACTCAGAGGTGTGTTGTGAAACCTGAACCCAGGGAAACCGAGCACATCCTGTCTCACAGTCATTTCCCTGCTAAAGACCCTCGCTGCTTCCCCTAGTGACCCTGCAGACACAGGCCTGACTTCACCCCATCCTCTCTGTCTCCTCCCCAGCTTGGGGCTTCCTGCCTCCATAGGGGAGCATGCTCTCTCTTCCTTCTAGGCTTTTCCATGCTCACCCATGGACTTGCATGCTTTCTCTTCCTCTCTGCCTGCCTAATTCCAACTCATTCTTTGGGTCTCAGTTTCCCTGTTCTTCCTCCTAGAAGCTCCACTCCCCCCAAGCCTGTAGGCAGGACCCCTATCCTCCCCCCAGCCATGCCTCAGCCCTGGGTCCAAGCTGCTTCCCTCTCCTGGTCCTGAGGCAAGGCTCTGAACCTGGCTGGCCACCTTGTGGAAAGCCTACACCCAGACTCCCCCCAAACACAGGCCCCACTTGTCCATCTCTCCTAAAAGCACAGCCAGCAGCTGGCTGTTGAAAAAAAGCTTATCAGTGCTTCTTCTTGGCAATGGCAAAATCATAAAAAGATTCCACTTCTCCTAAAATCCCCAGCCATGCCCCCTCAGAGCACACAGCCCTACCTGCCCCCAACCCTGGAGCCTGCTCATGCACCCCTGTGAGACTTCTCACCCTCCTGCTCTCACTGCCCATCCCTGGGCTCAGCCAGGACCGACAAAAATTAACCCTGAATGTACTGAGAATCTCTGCAGCAACAAACTCAGTTCAAGGGAGAGGCTTTTTGCATTACTGAATAGCAAACTCAGCATCTGAGCAGGAGGCCTTTAGGTGACCTCCTGGGCTTAGCCCAGGACCTCCTGTCTGCCTTAGTCAAATGGCTCTACAGAGGAATCCCTTCCAAAATTGAGAAGTCTCGCCCCAATTTTAGTGTTCACCCCTTGAATACAGAAGCTGCCAGGGACCACAGCTAAGACATCTTTGGAACAGCATCTTGGAGCCCCTCTGCTTCTGGCAGGAGTGAAAGTTGGTGCAACCACTCTGGAGAACAGGCCATCTCCTCCAAAGCTGAAGGTGTGAGCACCCTACAACTCTCCTCACCTCCACTCCAGCATGTGTGCACCAAAGGACAGGCTCTAGCATGTTCATAGCAGCACTACTGCCATAGACCCAAATGTCCACCACCAGTAGATTGGATCAGGACATGAATACATGGGCACAGCATGGAGTAACACACAGCAACACAGTCCTCAGCTCTGAGCAACAATATGGGTGAATCCTACAATGCTGAGCACAGAAGCCAGGGGCAAAGGGGTGCATAATTTATGATGCCATTTATAATCAGATGGAACCCCATGAAATCACTGTTCTTGCACGTCAAAAATGGTCACATATCAGCAATTTTACTTGGCTGAACCAAGTGGAGAGTACACACACAAGCAGAAGTGATGGATCCTGTTAGACATCAGGACAGCAGTCACTCCTGGGGGGTGCGGTCAGTGACTGGCAGGGAGCGCAAGGGGCCATGGGGGGGCTGGTCATGTTCTGTTTCTTGTGGGTGTTGTTGCTGGTATTCAGCCTGTGAAAATCATGGCCCTGCACACTTGTGACAATGGGTACATCCTATCAGTTTGTCACTCTGCCATAAAAAGTTACAGATATCATGGTTTAAATAGTTGTTATGAAATAATACTTAACACAGGAAGGATTTGCAAGGAAGTAACTCTGGTTTCAACTCTCTCTGAAAGATTAGGCAATTGACTGGGGCTGTTGCTTGGGCCGCTTCCCTGTTCCTCCAACCAGGGCCACTCCCGAATGTAGGTGAAATATGCAATTCTCTGCAGATTTCTTTTCTGGTGCTCCAGAAAGACACCACGGCTTTTCTTCTCAACTGAGGCTCAGCATCCCACCTGTAGAGAATCTACTCAGGTCCTCTGGTGCAGGCACTTTGGTAACTGGCAGTGTCAATATCGCCTCTAAAGTCACAATGGCACAACCTTTCCAGGGGCTCTTTAACTAAAGCTTTGGATTCTATCAAAATGAATGGATCCTCTCCCCAGTCCCACAGCCATCACCAGGAAGAACCAGTCACAGATCAATTGCACCGTTCAGTGAGCTTATTGCATTGCAGGTGAAGGCTGGAAGACAACCAGGCAAGGATGCTGGAGAGACAGCAGGCTGGTTGGGATGCTCTTCACCCCTGAGATTCCAGGATTTACACCTTCTGATCTATGGTGGATCCAAAGGCAGATTCTGAGAGGGGAAGGAAGGTGGGAGCTATCGAGCATACTGGAGACCCTTCACTGACAGAGCGGGGTATCTGGGGCGGCCCAAGGAAGCATTATCCTTACGTCTCCATGCTTGCCCTTCAGCTGTTACCAGTGATATCCATATCCTTGTCCTTAGCACGTATATCTACACGTCTGATTTCGCTGTCAATGCCTCTCCCTCTCCTAGACCGTCAGAGATTCTTTTCAAGATTTTAATGGGCCTGCTAGGTCCTGGCTACTCAAAGTGGCTTCTGTGTCAGCAGCAGGGGCATCACCTGGGGGCTGGTCAGAATTGCAGAATCTCAGGGTCTACCCCCACCTGCTCAGCCAGAATCTGGACTTTAACCAGACGCCCCAATGGGGTCATAAAATAGGCACATAAAATCTGAGAAGTCCTGCTTAGAGCAGGACCAACTACATGCTTTCGGGGGCCCTGTGTAAAATAAAAGTGCAGGTCCTCTTCAAAATTATGAAGAATTTCTCAACAGTGAAAGCAAGACTTTAAACCAACTTCAGCCCTTCTGCCCAGGTGGCTTGCCTACAGGGCTGGCCCTGGCTCTGAGTGTGAATGCACAGGATGACTCAATTGGTCTATCTTCTGGTTTTGAACATGAACACCCTCTTGAGAAAACTTGGATTTTTCCAGCCCACGTGCAGGGGTGAGACAGGGGCTATCAGGAAGGGGTGAGGCATCCTTGTTGTGTGTGGTGCCCACTACCCACCGTGGGCATCTGGGCATCACTGTGAGTGAGGGATGCACACCCAAACCCAATATAGAGCGGAAGTGCTCAGACATGATGATGGGAGAGGGGACAGGAGACTTCCTGAGCTCTGCACACATGTCCTCCTTCTGGCCTTGAGATGTGCTCTGCAGAAGGTCTTCTGGACGTCTCCAGAGCTCAGTTCTCCACAGTCGAGTCTGTCCTTTCTCCACCAACTGAGACTTCGATTGTCACTCTGATGGAAACTATCTGTCAATGGCCCTAAAGGCCATTTTTATTGTTGTAGGGATGTTCTTTGCCAGCTTTGCATGCATTCTGAACCACCATCGTTGGTTATATTCTAGGAGAACGTGTATGAGCAGAGCTCATGTCCAGCTGAAAAAAAAATTTTTTTTTTTTTTTTTGCTTTTGAACACTATTACAGATTGTTTTTATCATACCTATCATTAGAGTTCATTGTTTTAAAAACTTTTGGGACAATATAGGGCACACAGAAGAACTCAGAACTTCTCTATCTGCAGAGATTGAAGGTTATCTCTGGTCCTATACTGATGGGACACTTGAGACACGTAATAGAAATCCCTGTGTATTATTTGTGTGTAGTGTGGGGTGTACATTAGGTACGTAATACATTATATCTAATTCTCCAACCATTAGACCCCCTATAAAGGTAGGTAAATCATCCATTTTTTGTATAGAAGCTAGGGGAAGAAATCATTTCCTTCTCTTTCTGCAGTGCAGGTGTAGTTCGTCCCTCATTCCTCCCACCAGACAGCACAACAGGACTACTGTAAAGTATGTCAGGACCAAAAATAACAGCAAACAGTGTTAAATAGTGGCAATACCTATTATTGGTAAAGCACGTTTGTTTATGTGACTTTGTTCAGCTGAGGAGTCCTGCCCCTCGCATTTCCCTGCAGTCCCTCCGGCAGGCCTGGGGCTGCTGGGGGTCGAGGGCAGAAGCTTCTCTCTCAGGGTCTGCTCAGCTCCAGATTGACTCCGGGCCTTTAGGAGCATCTACAATGCCCATAAACACAATGAACAGCTGAATTTAGTGTGTGGTGTTTGTTGAGTGTACATGTTTATGTGTATTAGTGTGTGGTTTATGTGTATATATTTGCATGTGTGTTCATGTGTATGTGTTAGTCTGTGTGTGTACGTTTGTGTGTTTTAGAGAGTTGGATGCAAAGAGCCAGAGGACACACTGCAAAGCTGTCCTGGTACAAGGATTTGTATGTGTGTGTGTGTGTGTGTGTGTGTGTGGATGAATATATAGTTTGTAGTCATAAAAGTAATATATCTGTATTAGGTATCTATTGCTACATAAAAAATTACCATCATCCTTTTATGGCCTGGTCACACTCTGTCACCTGCACCATATCTATTTATTAGAAACAAGTCTCTATGTCCAGGCCATAGTCAAGCCTCCATCTTTCAAAGGGAGGAGTATCGAAGAATTTGTACACAAATTTTAAATCTAACATAGCACCCATTGGAAGATGTTGGGAAGCACGAAGAAAGAGGACAGAAACCATCTGTAATCCCACTGCTAGCATATTGGGATGTTTTCCTCTAGTCTTTTGGAGAGTTTATGTGCCTGTTACCCACACATTAAACAGCCAACACGCTTCCGAGATCATGCTACAGTCTTCTAGGAAATGTTTCTACACACCAGGGACTTTTGAAAGCTCCCATACCTTGGAAATAAGCAGTCACTGACCTTCTAGAACAGCTGCTTCCTCTCAAATAGGTCATTAATTTGAACTCTGGGTTTCTCCCCTCTTGGCTCCATAGCCCAGAACACCATCGCTGGGAATGGTGTTGGAATTAGCCACGAGCTCATTAGTCTGGAGATCTCCTCCCCTGAGGTTCCGGATCTGACCCTCATTGATCTTCCCGGCATCACCAGGGTGGCTGTGGGAAATCAGCCCCAGGACATCGGACAGCAGGTGAGCCTTTCTGGAACTTGGGAACAGGCCACGCTGAAGTTGGGGAGATTTCAGAGGTCTCTGCTGGCAGCCCCAAGGATCCTGGTGCGCCTCTCCGAGCCCTTACCTTCTGTGTGGCTGGGCCTGTCTGGACACTGCCTGTGGAGCTTTACCATGAAGAAAGCAAGAAAACAGGGTGGCTTCAGGAGCAGGGTGGACGCCAGGGTGGGGGCGGGACGGGAGAAGAGGGGACCCTCTTGTCTTAGGACTGGGGTTACTGGTCTGCCCTCTTCCCTTTTATGAGGTCATTGCCAGTGTTAGGAACCCAACCAGAGCAAAATTAAGGGTATGGCAGCCCTGAGATCCTTCTGGGTGGGGTCTCAGCTAGCTCTGCTGTTCTGTGCAAAATCTTGGGCAGTTAAATTCTGCTTTCTTCCTCAACATCCAGGTCGCCATTCCCTGTCTCCCTAGGAGCAGGGTAATTAGCTCACCTCCCTTACGAATTCAGTGACTAACTCAACACTTCTTACCCCGCTAGGAGGGCAGCTGGCTCAGAAATCGGTGGGGTTTCCCAGAGCAGGACATTTGGGTGGAGTCAGAGCAAGCCGCTCCCTCAGGCCACTCCACCCTCTCCTCTTTGATCAGACAATCTGACCAAAAACACTTTAATCTCAAACAGTTTCATCAAAAGCAAGTTGGTTGAGTTGGCAAAATATTGCCGGTGTTTTAAATATTGGAAAGCTGTGTGCACAGTCTAAGATTTCATCTGTGTCTCAGAATTCTTAAGGGTTTCGTTTCTCTGCATTCTTTCACTTCTAATTAATTCCTAGTTCCTCATTCCTGTCATGGACAGTATGGTGTTGGTTGGTTACTACCAGTGAGTTCTGTAACACTATGTACAGCTCAAAGGCACCAAACCTCAACTGGGCGATTAGAAAGGGTTATATCTAATAAAGCTACAGTGTGTGAAAACACTGCCAATGAACAAAAAACTTTTTACAAAAATTAATTAGGAAAACAGATTTCCTACCCCACGTTTCTTCTCTTTATTAAATTCTTGTTTAAATTATTACAAAAGGAACGTGTTTCATTAGGGAAGTGTAGTATTAGGAATAAATATGAGTAGAGATATTACTGACACCAGACACCTGAGGACCTGCCACTAGAGCAACCATGTGGTAGGAGGCACTGTTCATCCCAAGCACCCGCTCTTCAGGAGCTGTGCTGGATTCTGTGTTGGGACACGGAGATGAATAAGCTGTCACTGATGGTCACAAAGGAACTTCTTGGCTTTGGGGGCAGATATGACACATACACAAATCACTCTAATAGAAGGCAGAGTCTCTGAGGCGTCTCAGGTGAGACGGCAGGAGAGGCAGGAAGGGTCGCACCTGGTTGCAGGAAAGAGGGAATTCAGGAAAGAAGAAATGCCAGCAGTGAGCTTTGAAGGATAAGCAGGAAACCCACAAGAGCAGGGCAGGGTGGGGGCTGGTGTGGCAGAGGAAAGGGAGAGGCCAGGCCATAGCCCAGAGGACACGCCCCAGGACCACACTGCTTCTGCACCGCTACACCTGCCCTTCCGACTGAGGTGACTGAGACGTGTGCTCTTTCTCTGTGTGATTCTTTGGCATCAGATCAAGGCTCTCATCAAGAAGTACATCCAGAGGCAGCAGACTATCAACTTGGTTGTGGTCCCCTGCAACGTGGACATCGCCACCACGGAGGCACTGAGCATGGCTCAGGAGGTGGACCCCAATGGAGATAGGACCATAGGTAAGAAGAAGGAACCAACCTTCCAGAGGAAGGGAAGGGAGGGAGAGACTCCTCATATCTCCAGAAGGTTCTGGAATGTAGCTCTATTAGAAATGTCCTGCATCTTGCATTGAATTTAAGTTCCACTTGTTTATCAGGGATGTCTTCTTAATGGCTGGAGTAGGTAATATCATCTGCCCAGTAGACAGAGCTATCTGGATGCTAAAATCTCTATAGAGATTTAGTTCTACTTCTTATTAATAGACAGTTTTCTGGTCCTTTCATTTGCCACAAACTCAGATAACCAAAAGTTCTCAATAAATATCAGCTATTATTATTATGACTTCGGCAAATCCCTGTCATCATAAGGTATCGCTGTAGTCATAAGGTACACAACCAGATCTCAGTGTAGCCCAAAACAATAGTATAACATAAATGCAAATTTTCTATGCTCTAGCTCAAGAATAGAAATAGAGAAAAGTGCAGTAGGTTTAAAAGGAAAATGAATATATGCCCACATTCGTGGCAGCATTAGTCACAACAGCTAAAAGGTGGGAGCCACGCAGGTGTCTGACAGTGGGTGAAGAGATAAACAAGATGTGGCATACACATATCCTGGAATATTATTCAACTTTAAAAAGGAAGGAAATCCTGACACATGCCGCGACATAGATGAACCTCGAGGACATTGTGCTAAGTGAAACAAGTCAGTAACAAAAGGACAGATTCTACGTGATTCCACTTAGAGTAGTCAAATTCATAGAGACAGAAGGTAGAGCGGTGGGTGCCAGGGGCTGCGGGAGGGGAAATGGGGAATTATTGTTAATGGGGACAGAGTTTCCATTTAGAAAGACAAAAAAGCTCTGGAGGTGGATGGTGGTGATGGCTGTACAGCAATGCAAATGTACTCAGTGCCATTCACTATAAACTTAAAACTAGGTAAGATGGTAAATTTTATGTCATGTACATTTTATCACAAATTTAAAAAGTAAGTCATTTTTTAAAAATTCAAGGTAGGTAACTGAAGGCAGAGTGGGAGGATCATATTTTCATTGAGTTATTCCCTTGAAGACATGAGTTCTGTGTATTTTACCACAATTTTTCTGAAAAAAGGAAATTGAATAGGTATGTATATAGTACTTACAAAGAATGAAAAAAATGCAGACATAATGGTGGTTTCTAAAACATCAAGTTTCAGAAAGAACAGTGAGTCAAACGTTGGCAGGCTCTCCTCTAAGCTGGTTCCCTATCCATACATTGCTAGACGCACATTGTCTACTCAGTCAGCTCCAGCGGAGCTCCTGTCCTTGCCACGTGGCAGAGACTGCTCTTGTCAAGGTCACTGCTGATGAATGAGCAGGCACGTCTCTGTGCTCATCTTTCCTTTCTCTGCAGCAGGAACCCTTCCTGAAACCTCCTTCGCTAGCCAGCCGGAGGTCACGTTCTTGGTGTCCTCGTCTGGTTGTCTCTTCAGTTCTCTGACCTCTAATATTGAAATCTTAGTTATAGGTTCTCCCTTCTATCAACACATTCTTCTTAAGTGATCTTATCCGTCCATGGTTTGGAATTCCATCTGTAGCCCAGTGACTCCCGAATCTATATCTGTAACCCTGACCTTTGCTAGACTTGACGTCTGTACCTGGATGTCTAGTGAATGTCTCCAACTTAACACGACCAAAACAGAACCCTTGTTTCTCCAACCCATCATGAGTCTCCTCTGTCGCAAGGCTTCCCCACCTCATATTCAGCACCACATCCTCCTGCCCAGGTCTAAACCAAATCTGAGAGTCACACTTGAGTCCTCCTTCCCTTGTCTTCATGCCTAATTTATCTGAAGTCCTGGTGACTCTACCTGCAAAACTAGTACCAAGTCCATCCACTCCTCCCCATCCCCACCATCACCACGTAGGCTAAGCCACCATCATCTCCTTCACGGACAACTCCAGCTTCCTCCAGCTGGTCTCCTGGTATTCACCTTACCATGACACTGCGCCCTCCACTGGCCTTTAAACATGCTCACACTCACTAATGCTCCCATCTCACATGTATATAAACCCCAGACTTCCTGACCGGGACAGCAAAGCCCTGTGTGACCTGCCCCTGCTTGCCTCTCTGATCATGGTTCCCACCACTCTCCAGCATGGCTCAGTCATCCAAGCTCCCTCTTACCCAAGGGCTAGAGTGTTCCTCCTCCGTCCTCACTGTGCAGGTTCCTTCATCTCATTCATATCTCAGCCCAAATGTCGCTTCCCAGAGCAGCCCTCTCTGTCCACCCAAACTAAAACTGCACCATCCACCCCTGCCCACAGACATTTGCCAGCACCTCCATTTCCTTTAATTCTCTGCATAGCGCTTATCAATATCAGACATTCTTCTCGAGTTCTTGTATATTACTAGGTTAATTTATCTGGCTTCTTCCCATGGGAGGGTGGGGATACTCATGAGGCCAGGGATTTTGCAATTCCATTCGCTGCTACCTCCTCAACACCTGGAGCAGTATGCTTAATGAGGATCTGTTAATTCCATAAGTGCATACAATGAATGCATGAATTAATTAATTTAAAAAGAGAAAAAAAGTTAAAGCATCTGAAAATTGCTGACAGTGCTCTTCTCTGTGGCCCAGTACTAAGCTGGAACATTAAAAGATGCCTCGGAGCCGATGCTATGATGGATGCGTGTATATTTTCTGAACTGAGTCCTCTATTTTAAATGGAGGCAGAGAATGTGTGAGAAACTTCTCTCTTGCAGGCTAGGGTGAATCCTAATGGTGAGCCTCAGTTTTTATTATCTTACTTCCTCATGTCAGAATAAAGTGCAATGACCTAGACAACCGTGAATGATTGCTCGTTCTGGGGAAGGGCCTCCTCTTGACTGCTTTTCCCCCTCTCTTTTACCAATGGAAGGTGCAAAGGTATATTCAGAAAAACCTTGGCTCTGTTGGTAACATGTAAGTCTGTGCTCATACAAATATTTTAATGACTATGAGAACATATTCTTAAATGACAACTTCTGGTAACAGATTAAAACACAAGAGAGAAAGACAACTGCTTAGCTGGGGTGCCAGGAAAGTTTTAGGAAATGGTAGACCAGCCAGCCAGGCTTAACCACAAATTAAAACCAAAGACAGAATACCAGAAGACAACATTCAGGTTCCCAACCTAAACAAACAGAAGATGCAGTAGCGATCTGACACTCAAACAGCACAGACAAAAATAAGCACTTGGAACTCAAAGCCTTCGATCCAATGTGAGCAGGATGGTGTGAGGCGGGACAGTGGGAGAGGAAAGCAAGGAGGAGATGAAGGGAGGTGCCCACAAGAGGGGGCAGAGCCAGTCTGTGCAGAAGACACTAGAGAGGGGACAGACGCAGGCCTCCCTGCAGCAGGAAGCAAGGTGTTCTTGAAAACAGGGTGGGCGAGAGAGTCTGTTCTCATGTTGCTTGCCAGCCTGGTCCCTGGCGCCCAGCAGGCACCCAAGACACAGCTGTCAAATCAATTATACAAGGCAATGAATAAATTGAGAGGGTGAGTGGCTGAGCCAATAGAAGCACAAGTAAGAGGGTAACAAGGGAATGCAGATGAAATGAATGAATGGCAGTCAGCCACTGTGGGATCAAGGCTACAGAGACCCTGTGGTCCTGTCCAAAAAAGGAGCCCACAGCCTAGCATTCTTCAAACACATCTGAGGGGAGAATTGACCTTTCCACTGCCCTTCCTAACCATCTCGCAGGGATCCTGACCAAACCAGATCTAGTGGACAAGGGCACTGAGAAAGGAGTCATGAATGTGGCCCGTAACCTCACATACCGTCTCAAGAAGGGCTACATGATAGTGAAGTGCCGGGGCCAGCAGGAGATCACCAACAAGCTGAGCTTGGCAGAGGCGACCAAGAAAGAAATGGCATTCTTCCAAACACATCCGTACTTCAGGTGAGACTATCAGACTCCAGGGAACCCATCCCCTCCCACCAGAATTGGCCAAGATGACACCAAATCATATGTAGAAATTATACTACGTAGCATTACCTATCCTCGCCTTTATTTTAGTGTTAAATTTATTGGCTTATTTAAAGAAATTTAAACAAATTATTGTTCCTTGGATTCTAATAATGTTGCTGATTAAAAATTAAAATGTGATGTTGCATGAAGCACCTTAGTTGCCCAAAATGTTTTCCCTTGCTTTCTCATTTAGGTCCTACAAAATCTTAAGAGATACATAAGGCAGGTGAGGTTCTTCTCATTTTTATAGATAAAGATAATGAGGACAGATTGTTAGTGAATGAAAACAGGACTTGAAACAGATCTCCTAACTTCCAGAAACTGTGACTATGATGGCCCTCATTAAAATCTGCTTTATGGAACTCTCCACCTTTTTAGAGCCTGCAACTTAACTGGTTTTATTAAATATAAATTACCCTGCAAAGACTCTGCAGTTTGCAGGACATTGGGATTTTCCCCATTGAATTGGACACTTTTTTCCTTCATTTTATTCAGGAACTTGCTATTCCTGAACAATTTGGGAACATAATAATAAGACAGAAGTCACTCCAGCTTTAAGGAGAGATACACATACTGGGAAAATGGTGAATTTGAGCAGACCAGGTTGCTACTTGCTAACTATGTGTTCTTGGGAAAAGGGTCACCTTCTCTGAGTTTTCACTTTCTCTTCTGCTCAAGGAGACCCTCCTACTGCTTCACGGGATTGTGGTTAGGGTTAAATAATATGACATACACAGAGGTCCGGGGACACCAACTGCCAGCACTCAATAAATACCACCCCAGTTCCTTCTTTCTCTCTCTGCTCCTGCTCAAAACAGGGGAAACAATAGCATTGGGGGTCATGAAGAGATGAAAATGCTCCTCACTGAGCAGGGAGATTATTCCATAATAATCTGAGCAAGTGGCAAAATCTGTTAGAAAGTTTGTTAACATCCAGCTGGCTATGCGCTGCCCTGAGGTCTGGGATGCAGCCCAAGAAATTGTGTTTCTAACAAGTTCCCAATTGAGGCCGATGTTGCCAGTGAAGGCAGGCACCACATTGAAACCAGGCTCAAGATCTTTGGGAGACTTAAGTCTTGCATGAGAAAGCATGAGGAAGTGTCTTGCTGAATACTAGAATTTAAATCCTTGAGAATCCACTTGCTGGGAGTCAGCCCTGCAGTGAGAGGTGCAGGGCACAGTCCTGGGAAAGTGACCCCATGGGCTCCTCCCTTCCTGAATTCATGGTAACAGCAAATACCTGCTGCCCAACTGCCCAGTTCCAGGCTACTTCACCTCTCTGTGCCTTGGCCTTTCTCTCTCTAAAACAGGTTGTTCAATGATTAAATACATTAACATTTGCAAAGTCTTTAGAATGGTGCCTGGCACTTAGTAAGCACCATATAAAGTTTTGATACAAGAAATAAAATACCAATCTGGGCAGGTCACATAACCCCTGAGGTTGGGTTCATCTTTTTTTCCCTTACAGAAGGAACCAGGGTGGTATTTACCGATTGCTGGCTGTTTGCCTCAGGACCTCTGTGTATGTGATATTATTTACCCCTAACCACCATCCTGTGAAGCAGTAGGAGAGCCTCCTTGAGCAGAGGAGATAGTGAAAACTCATGAGCTGTTGGGATCGTAAAAAGAGAAAATGAATGGAAACTCCCTAGACAGGTTCACACAGGAATGGGCTGGATCCATAAGTAGCTGATGTCTTCCTCACGCTCCCCCCCTCCCCCGACTGTCCTATGGTTGTCCTGGGAGCT
This sequence comes from Cynocephalus volans, assembly GCF_027409185.1. Taxonomy (NCBI): domain Eukaryota; kingdom Metazoa; phylum Chordata; class Mammalia; order Dermoptera; family Cynocephalidae; genus Cynocephalus; species Cynocephalus volans. Next base: position 187,927,878 of record NC_084460.1, read on the forward strand.
GAGCCCACTGGCCCACTCACAAAGCCCAGTGCTGGAAAAATAGCCACAAGTCCTTCCTGAATTCATGAGCTCTCTGTCTCGTTCCAGAGTCCTCCTGGAGGAAGGGAAGGCAACAGTGCCCTGCGTGGCAGAGAAACTCACCGCCGAGCTCATCGCACACATCAATGTGAGCCAGCAGGCTGGGCAGCAGCCCGCCCACATCCCTCTCTCAGTCCTGGGGTGGCTAAGATGCCCCGTGCCACATGGCTCATGGGCACAGGCTCACAGGAGCGCTTCCTAAATGGGAAGCAACAACAACCCTACGCTGAAACAAAGAGTTGAAGCAGTCATTTTGGGAAAATCAAAAAGGGAAGCAAGAAAATGATGATACCAGCTTAGTTGTGCAAAAAGGAATGACCCCTGAGTTGGCACATTTTTCTTTTTCAACAGATTGTTAACACTTCAGAGTAGAAAAAACACTTTCCCAGCTTCAAACTTGCAAGAAATAATTCATCTGTAAGAATTAAATTCATTTTTACTGATTCTCAAAAATAGGCAACTACAGACAAGGTTATCAGAATATCATTGACCATAGGAAAACTGCAGCTTGGTGCTTATTGAGACACAGAATATTTTTCTGCTTGCATGAGCCTTTGCAAATGCAGTTGTGCAGCAGGGAAGATGTAAGTTTACTCTGAGAACAGAGCTGATTCCAGGTCCTGGGTCTTGGTCCCTGCTAAATTGTGTGTCAGACAAAAGCGATGAATCCTTTGAGCCAGAAGCACATATTCAAAGAATATTTATTTGGAAGGAATCAGTGGTTCTCAAACTTTAGTGCACACGAGAATCACCCCGAAATTTGTTAAAACTCAGATTCCTGGGCCTTAGCCCAAGAGTTTCTGATTCAGTAAGTCTAGGATACGGCCCATCAATTTGCATTATTAAGTTCCCAGGTGATCAGGAACAGACTGAGGAGCACTGATTCTAGTGGAATCCCCTACATTTGCAGAAGAGGGCTCCGAAAAATATATCCCTGAGAAAAACATCTGTTTTGCAAGACATATGTTGCATGTTGATAACTTCTTTGATAACTCTTTTCTCGACACTTAAATATTTTAATTTAAAATTTGTAATATTTTAAATTAGTTTTTAAAATTTAAATCAAGACTCAATTATGATAATGATAATTTGAAATATCAAGAAAGATTTAATATATTTCTGCCTACAGGTACAAACTAACCAAAAAAAAAAAAAAAAAGCCTGTGAGACCTTATTAACTTCTTGGTGTGACCCATTTTATCTAGCCTTGGTGTGCTAATCCACAAACCACCTCCAAGTCCCAGCCAACTCTTCCACCTGGCTGGCTGCAGGTCCTCATCCACCAAAGTGGGAGTGGGGCCACTGTTCCCCAGGCATCTTTACTTGCTATGTTTACCAGCAGGGGCTGCGGAGCTGGTGAGCGGGGTGAGAATCAATGCTGCCACTTTTCAGCTCAGTGACTATGACAAGCGATTAGGTTCTCTGAGCTACAGTTTCCTCTCTTGCAAAAAAGAGGCAGAGTGCTGCAGCGTGGGGATTCAATGAGATGTGGAGTGTATCACGAACATCCAAGACACACCAGTAAATGACCAGTTTATACCACTCAAAATGACCACCAAAAGAGCATCTTACTTAAGAATTAAGAAATGTTACATTATATTCAAGTGTACTTGTTCTCTAAATACAAGGCACCAAGCTAAATCAAACAGCAACAGCAAAACAAAAACAAAAACAGGCCACCACCTGATTCCTCACCACTGTGATTGCATCGGAGAACTGCCAAGTGCCAAACCAGGCCATTCAAGCTGCAGTTCACACCTGGCGTGCAAAGCCTTCTTTGGGCTCCTTAACACGTTTCCATCTGTATTAGTCCATTTCTGTTGCTTATAATAGAATGCCTGAAACTGGGAAATTTATAAAGAAATGAAATTTATTTCTTACAGTTCAGAGGCTAGGAAGTCCATGGTCCAGGGAGCACATCTGGTGAGGGTCTTCTTCTTAGCGGGGTGCATGGTGACCTGGGTATCATGTGGTGGGAATGGGCTGAGCCAGAGAGCTAAACTTCTCACTCGCTCTCCTTATGAAGGCATCAGAAACATTCCCATGACTCCATGAATGGACCAATCCATTCACAAGGACACAGTCCCACAGTCTAATCACCTCTTAAAGGCCATACCTTTCAAATACCATAATTGGATTTCTCTCCCTCTTAACACTGTTACAATGGGGGTCAAGCTTCAATGAGTTTTCGGGGGGACATTCAATCCACAGCACCATCTTAACGAGATTCCAACAAGAAATAGAAATTCCAGATCTTCTTGAATGCTTTAAAATGGGATTCTACCACTACATCTGAGAAATCTGTCAGATAATTTCATTAAGCTGCAGAGTTTCACTGTTTGCAATTATCAAAAATTGCAGAAATCACTCCCGTTGTTAGAAAATCAAATAAGGGAGAACCACCAGAGGGCGACAGAGGAACTGCGTCAATGTGGAGCTGACATCCCCAGCCAGGACTCTGATAAAATGTTCTTTCTGATTGAGGTGAGAGTTCTGGGCCATCAGACCCCCTGGCTGGCCGCGGTGCCAGGACCCGCACCTGCCCTTCCTTTGTCTCACCCGTAGGAAGAGGGGGTTAGGTGGGTGCTCCGCTTACAGCCCCATCCCCAACACCACACACCTGCCCCAGGTCCGGCTCTTTATTATGCTTACAGCACACACTAATGACTTTATCTCCTTTTCAGAAAGTTAAAATGTTTAATCAGGACATTGAAAAGTTAATAGAAGGAGAAGAAGTTGTAAAGGAGACAGAGACCCGCTTATATAACAAAATCAGAGAGGAATTTAAAAACTGGGTACTCGTACTTATAGCCAATACCGAAAAAGGTAAGCTCTGGTCAGGGCTCTCCCTAAAAGCAGTGTCATGTTTACCAAGGCTAGAAGCTACTTCTGGAGCATAAAAAGTGGACAAAGAGCTGAGTGTGCTCATGCAAGAGGCCAGGGCCCCTTAGGAATCAGTCGCCATTTCCCGGCCGTCAAGACCTTCCATGCCGAGCGCTGCCCTTGCCAACTCAACCAAAGGCAATGCCACAGCCTCTGACTTCTTGCTTCTATGTTCTGAGGCTAAATGTCATTTGATGCCCATCTGAGAAATGTGCAGAGCAGCCTGCGGTGGTACAAGGCAGGCAATCCTGTGTGCCTGTGGGGCAGCCCCCACCAAAGGCAGGTCCAGGTGACCCCTGGAGACCCAGGTGAAAGCTCTCCAGTGTGGCTGTGTCGGGAGCACACAAGCCGGCAGTGGGGGTAACAGGTGGCGCCCGGGCACAGAGCCTTCATTAGTAGTAGCTGAACATCAGCGTTTGAGTTTGGCCTGGTAGAAAAGGTAACCTGGCATATTCTTCTTGGTGGTGTTCAGACAGAACACAGCACGGCTGCCATGTCTTGTCTTGTCAGCTACAAGACGTTCGAGTCGGGAGTTCCATGATGTTGTTCCATTCAACATCTCCCCCTGTGGACAGTCTAGAGTAAAATGATCTGGTTTTAGCAATAAGCAAAGAAAAGGCTAGAAGAAGTGGTGGTTTAACTTCCAAAAAGTGCTCAGGTTGACTAAACAATTCCACTTACCCCATTTCCTCCCTTCTCTTTGCCCCTAACCCAAGACGAGAGAGGTTAATGGTTTGACAAGAGCCTCTGTGCTTGGCCTAGCAGAGTTGCAACTTCCACGTGCTCCAGCCCAGACGCCAGCAGGACATGTGCATGTGTGCATGTGTGTGCGTGTGTATGGTGATGGTTGTATCTTTGTTTGTTTGGCACTTGATAAAAACATTGCTGTTTACTCCTGTGGTAGGATTCCTCCAGCTGTGGTCTGTGGATGGTACAGGAATTTTTAAGTCTTGAGGGTCTGTAAGTGGTACAGGAATTTTTAAGTTTCTATTTTCATTTAACTAATCAGATTTTTTTTTTCTTTTTACTGAAAATAAACATTGAACTTCCCTCTAGGAGTGATGATTCCCAATTGAATCACATTTTCATAAAATAAGATTTTTGTTTCTGAAAAGTCAATATTTCTCAAACCGCCATTATCAGACTATGAATATGTTTTCATTATGAACAAAACTCCATTTTGAAACACTACTTTAGGTTATGGTGGGGAATAAGACTTTCAAAAAACTGTTCCTACCTTTAAAATGTCTGTGGGATTATTAGAATTCACTGTGGTGGTTTGCTTAATGTTGCAGTTAAAAAAATTATTCATGAAGAAGTCTCGAAATATGAAAAGCAGTATCGTGGCAAAGAGCTCCATGGGTTTGTCAGCTACAAGACGTTCGAGGCCATAGTGCAGCAGTACATCCAGCAGCTGGTAGAGCCTGCGCTGAACATGCTCCAGAAAGCTGTTGGTGAGGACCTCTGTGTGTGCCCCTTGAATGGTCCCCAGCCCTTTCCAAGGATCCCAGTGCCTGGGAGGAAGAGATGAGAATGGAATTACCAAACACAGCCTGAGATCTTCTTTCTGGTGTGGTCCGTGGGCCTGGCCTGGGAGCTGGTCAGAACCACAGATTCTGACCTCCCAAATGAGAACTTGTACCAATGTCTCCAGGTGACTTGAAAGCACGTTAGTTTTGAGAAGACTGCCCTCTAGTGCTATAGGAACCTTCCATCCCTGTCCTTCACATGCATGAAGGGGTAGGGTGGAGCAATGGTTTCTCCTGTCTTTGGAGGAAGCAGAAGAGTGCACACGAGCTTGGTCTACATCACACACAGCCCTCGGTACAGCCATGGAGGGAACAGTCAGGTGTTGACCATGGAGCGAGCACGCACCCATGAGAGGACGGGAAATTGACAGGCGCTGCTGGGGTGGGTGGTGGCTGGGTTTCTTTCTCCTCAGGATTAGGTACCACCCTCTCCTTCTCTCTTGGTCTCTGGGTCTGGGGAGCTCGGCCCTGGAATGGGGTCAATGTGTCCTGACCTGTGTCTTTAACCCATTTTATTCCTACTTGCATTTTACTGATGTTTTATTCTTTCTTTGGTCAGAAATTGTCCATCAAGCTTTCACTGACATGGCCAAAAAACATTTTACCGAATTTTCCAACCTGATTCAAACAGCCCAGGTAAGCACCCAGAGTTCATGTGCCAGTCACCTGACCCCTGAAAGAAGTTGGGTATCTGCTGTCATTTGGAACTATGAGGTCAGGATTGAAAAGGTGGGTTGCTGGTCTGGCGACACCAGGAACTTCAGCCCTCTTTACTTCTGCTGGGGAGTTTTCTTCAGCCCCCAGGAGAAGTGAAACCAGGCACATGACCTCACTGTCTGTTCTGCGTGACCTTACGCAGTGTGGCTGGAATGTGAGCTTGGCAGAGATAACCTGAATCTATGAGTATACCTAGTGCCTGGTTGGTAGTTTGAGTCTTTTTCAAGCGTAAAGGACAGCTTTGTCGAGTAGTCCTACTGCAAAAGCTCTGTGGGTTTCCACTTAGCAACTCTGCCCCAAACCATCTCTCAGTAAAGGGAAGAGAGAAGATGCTCCTGCTCCCACCTGGGCTCTAGATAAAATCCTGCTCTGCCAGGCCTGGGCTGCTGGGTTAAAATCTCATTCCGCAATTCAGGAGAGCAAGAAAAATCATTTCTGTCATTTTTCCATAATGTAACTTAATGTCTCCTTTCACAATCCTTTGCCAGTTGGTGAAAATTAAATCTCAGGTCCGAATCTTGCTAACTTTCTCCAGGGCTGTGTCTGAGTCCCGGATATCTCATCATGGGGTGGGTGATGTGCCTAGTCTTCAATCCCCATTTCTCCAGGCTGGTGGCTTCCAAGGTGTTCACTGTCTTTCCCAGGCCCTAGTCATTGGTCACCTGGGTCCCCTGGGTCCCCCGTGCTCCTGACTACAGGCCTGGCTCCTCTGAGCCCTTGCCCACCCAACCAGGGCACAGGAAACCCTCTACTGCAGGCCCCGGTCATTCTGGGGCCACAGAAACTCAGGTGGGGACCTCACCCCTTTTGTGCTGCCCTTAGATAGACACAGCCTCACTACGGGCCCCTGGACCACACCAGGGCCTGTGGGGCTCTCCAAGGCCATGGTCCACACACTCCCCTCATGTGCCACATCAGAGCCTCGAGTTGGTGACCTCCCATGTCACTCCTCTTAAGATATGGAGGCACAGGCCATATCTGCTCTCAGGCCCCAAACCTGTGAGAGGGTCTATTATCTACTATTGCCGCATACATTCCAAAAAAGAAGAAAAACCAGAACCCATGACCTGTTCCACCTCTGCCTTCCACTTACAAAAGTCTGTTTAAACTCAAAGACCAGGAAGTGACTGTCTTAGTTCGGGCTGCTATGACAAAGTAGCATAGACCAGGTGGCTTATCAACAACAGAAATTGCTCTCTCACAGTTCTGGAGGCTGCTGGGCTTCTGACATCAGGGTGTCAGCACGGTAAGGGTCTGAGGAGGGCCTCTCCCGGGCTGCAGACAGCCACCACCTTCTTGTGTACCCTCACATGGTGGGAAAGGGTGAGAGGGCTCTCTGGGGTCCCTTCCATGAGGGCACTAATCCCATTCATGAAGCCTCCACCCCTGTGACCTAGTCATCTCCCAAAGGCCCCACCTCCTAATACCGTCACTGTGGAGGTGAGGGTTTCAACATAGGAATTTGGGGGACATGAACATTCAGTCCATTGTGGTGACTTTGCTCTGTTATAGTGACCCTTTCTTTTCCAGCATTCCTTTAACTGCGCAGGTTAAAGGAAATCTGGATTACTGGGAAATACATATAGCAGCTGTCATCCCACCGTGTTCATTAGCACTGGAGTCATTCCTGAAGGCTCAGATCCAAGCAGAGTAGAGCCCCAAGAGTGACTGATGCCCTCGAAAGTAGACTACCCCAACTGAGGGTGCAGAATGCTGGTGGTGAGGGAGGGAAGTGGGGACGGTGACATGCGACAGCAGAAGCAGGTGGCCAAGGGAGCGGAAAGTGTCAAGGGGCCTTCTGAACATCACCACTTAAAGCCTCAGGCCTTTATGACCAGGGTTTGTTTCTAATTCTGGGCTGAACATAATAGCCCTTCCTGGGCCGGCCTGTGGCTCACTCAGGAGAATGTGGTGCTGATAACACCAAGGCCATGGGTTCGGATCCCATATATGGATGGCCGGTTAGCTCAGCAAGTGAGCGTGGTACTGACAACACCAAACCAAGGGTTAAGATCCCCTCACTGGTCATCTTTAAAAAACAAACAAACAAACAAACATAATAGCCCTTTCTAACATGTGTAAGCAACAGTAGAAAAAAATAAGTCACGTGTCTGTCTTTCTTCTCTAACCAGAACAAGATTGAAGACATAAAAATGAGACAGGCAGAAAAGGCAGAGAGGATGATCCAACTTCAGTTCCAAATGGAGCAGCTGGTTTATTGTCAAGATCAGATTTACAGCGCTGTCCTGAAGGAGGTCCGAGAAGAGCTGTTCAACCCATTGGGAAAGCCCCCACAGCTGAATTCCTCTGTTTTAAATGATTCCTCTTCAGTTTCCTCCATTACTGAGATAGGTGTCCACCTGAATGCCTATTTCTCGGTGAGTTCCCATGTGCGCCGATTGGAGCTGTCTGGATTTGCTGAGTGGTGGGGGTGTTCTGATGGAGGGGGGTGTTCTGATGGAGGGGGGTGTTCTGATGGGGGAGGTGTTCTGATGCGGGATGATCTGATGGGGGAGATGTTCTGACGGGGGAGGTGTTCTGGTGGGGGAGGTTATGATGGGGGAGGTGTTCTGATGGGGGAGGTGTTCTGGTGGGAGGTGTTCTGACAGGGGAGGTGTTCTGATGGAGGGGGGTGTTCTGATGGAGGGGGGTGTTCTGATGGGGGCGGGTGTTCTGATGGGGGAGGTGTTCTGATGCGGGATGATCTGATGGGGGAGGTGTTCTGACAGGGGAGGTGTTCTGGTGGGGGAGGTTATGATGGGGGAGGTGTTCTGATGGAGGGGGGCAGAACTGAGGAAGAAGGGAGAGAATCCTCGCTACGTATTGTGCCCTTTTGTGCTGTGATAAATCACTCATATATTATTTATACTTTTTCAGGAACCCTGTGAAGGTACTTTAATTTGCCCAAAATCAGTTTTTTAAGTGGCAGAGCATGTACTCAAAATTAATTTCTACTCTCACATTCTTTGTATTTTATATGCAATATGTGAATTACAAAATTACTATTATCAGAATACAGCAAGAACAACAGACACTAACTGGAGTGTGTTACCCAGTGGTGAGGGTACGGCTGTCAGGCATACTAGCAGTGCCTGAGAAGACAAGAGACGAGGCAAGCATTGGCAGTGGGTCCCAATAAACTCCCAGAAGGGAGCCGGGGGAGTCATGGGGCCAGCAGGTCTCTCCAGGGGACTGGAGGAAGGAGCTTCTGCCAGGCTGCCCAGAAAGTGGCCTAGGCTACCAGGAGGGTTCCTAGTTCCAGAAGAAATGTCTGGAAGTAAAAAGGGTATAGCCCCGATAGAACCCTCCTGTTGTTTAACACTGAGCACTCACTGCTGTGGAGGTGGACCACCAGGACTTAGCGAGGCAACCATGCATGTATCCAAGAGCCCCAGCTTCTCTCTACGGCCACAGGCCTTGGCTGAGACCCCTCCAGCTAAACCCTCTTGCTCCCTCTTCCAGGAAACCAGCAAACGTCTCGCCAACCAGATCCCATTCATAATTCAGTTTTTCATACTCCGAGAGAATGGTGACTGGCTGCAGAAAGCTATGATGCAGATACTACAGGAAAAAGACCACTATTCCTGGTTGCTGCAAGAACAGAGCGAAACCGCCACCAAGAGAAGATTCCTTAAGGAGAGAATTTACCGGCTCACACAGGCACGGCAGGCCCTCTGCAAATTCTCCATGGAGCAGCTCCGTTGAAGCGCACCAGTGCTTTGGGTTGTTTCCTTACACGCATTCATTCATTGTAAGGGGAGTTGGTGCAGGACGTTGCTTGGGGTTTGGAGCCAGACTCTTTTGTTGCTGTCCGCGTCCATCTTTGCGGTGCCGCACTAAGCACCACAGCTTCCATCTGACTCCATGCAGGCTCAGCCGTCACCTCCACCTCCATGAAGAGGTGACGACTGTCCAGTCCTTGGGCCCAGTAGCACAGTTACAGTGATCTTAAATACTGTTAGCATTCTTCGTTAATTTGTATTTGCAGTTTCTTCCCTTTAGATTATGCTCCCTGGAGGAGCATCTGTATCATATTCTTTTGTACTTCCAGAATCTTGCATGACACCTGGCATAGAGTGACCGCTTAATGAATGATGTCTCACTGAACAATGAGTGCTGTGGAGGGATGGACATCACCGGAAGCCATCACTTAAGCCCAGACCTCTGTTGTTTAGTGTCCCTTAGCTGGTCACTTTCAGATAAGTTTGGCCATGCCACCTGCTTCCTGTTGTTGGCTGGATCCTGTTTCTTGGCCCTGCTGGAGGAATGAGCCTGAGTGATGATGTTCTCTCCCTGAGTTGCTTCTCTCATTGTGATGGGCTTCCATTCCTCTGTTAACTCCTGCTGAGGAATTTAATAAGGAAAAACATTTTTTAAAACATATGGAGCTTCACACTAGTGATCATCTCTAGATTGGAGAGTTGTGGGCAATTTTATTTTCTTCTTCATGCTTTTCTGTATTTTCCAAACAAAGAGCATAGATTCCTTAATAAAAAAACAATACGATAAATATTAATTTTTATTTTGAACCCAAGTTTGAGATGGAAAGAGTGCCTTGAAAACATTCAGTTTTGGTCAAGGGTACAGACAAGGAGGATACACGTGGAATTTTCTTCATCACTTGCTGTAAAAAAAGTTGGAAAAGAAAGTTCCAGTCAAAATCACAGCTTGACTAACATTCCCCAAGAAGTCTCCTGCAGATTTCTATTAAAATGCTAGTGTTTTAGTCTCCTATAGTTTCCATAACAAAATAACATAGACTGGCTGACTTTAACAACTGAAATAGTATTTTCTCACACTTCTGGAGGTTGGAAGTCCAAGGTGTGGGAGTGTCAGGCCTGGTCTCTCCTGAGGCCTCTCTCTTGGCTGGTAGATGGCCACCTTCTCACTGTGTCCTCATATGGCCTGTCTCTTTTCTTCTCATGAGGACACCAGTCATACTGGACCCGGGCCCTCCCCTTATGACCTCATTTAACCTTGATTTCCTCTTTAAAGACCCTATCTCCAAATGCAGTCACATCAGGAGCTAGGGCTTCAACATATGGATGGTGTGGGGGGGAGCATAAATCAGTCCATAACAGCTAATGAGAAAATAAGCACATGGACTCTAAACACAAAACTTGACCAATGACCACAAGTTTGAGAGAATTTATCTCTAATTCAAAAGCCAGCAGGTCCAGCCTGAAACAAACTAAATGATCATGTGAAGTATATTAGTCCATTGCTGTTGCTATAACAGAATACCTGAGACTGAGTAATTTATAAAGAACAGAGGTTTATTTGATTTACTGTTCTGGGACAGCTGCATCTGGTACAGGGCTCAGGCTGCTTCTACTCATGGTGGAAAGCAGCAGGCAGCGGCGGGTACAAGATGATAACATGGTGAGAGGAAGCAAGAGAGAGAGTGGGGAGGTGCCAGGGTCCTATCAACAACCAGCTCTTGCGGGAACTAATAGAGGGAGAACTCACTCATTACTCCCCCACCTAGGGAGAGCACTAATCCATTCATGAGGGATCTGCGCCTATGACTCAAACAATTTCCAGCACTGCCACATTGGGGATCAAATTTCCACATGAGTTCTGGAAGGACAAAATATCCAAACTCCATCATGAAGGCTGATATTGATTTACTGCTGAACACCCAGTGCACGGAAGCTGGGGTGTGGCTCAATTACCTACTGCTGAGGAACCAGCACCCCGAAATTTAATGGCTTAAGATATAAGTGACATGTTCTTTCTCTGGCTTTTGTGGCATGTATGGGTGTTTTTTCTTCTGGTCCCACCCAGTTTCACCCATGGGTCCCAGTCCTATGGAAGCTAGACAAGGCTGGAAGGCCCAAGGGGGGTTCACTCCCAAAACTACAGCTCCATATGGAAAACTTGGGCTCCCTTAGCACTGGATTTCAAAATTCAGAACAGTGGAGGAAGGCTGCCCGGCTACCTATGTCTGCAGTGCCTCTTACTGTGGCTTCGGAAGCTGGCTAGGCAGGCCCAGTCTCTTTAGGATAAAGTTCACGGACACTCACGCATTTTCAGTACTGTGGGACTATCTGAAATAGCATACTTACCTGTAAATCTCCCTCCCTGCTCAGAGGGTCTGGCAAGGAACAGGGAGACCCAGCTCCAAGTGGCTCTTTCTCTGAGTTCAGCGGGGGAGGGTGGAAACTGTCCTCAGCTCCACCCTCTCTCTTCTTCTCAGCCCCAGATGCTTCTTGCATGGGCTTCTAGCATGAGAGGTGCCGGCACAGGTAGGCACTTGTGTCTCAGGTGGAAGGAATGAGAATAAAGGAGGGACAACCTGAAGTATCCGTTCTCCAGAACGGATACACATGAGAAGTGTGCCCGGATCTCCAGAACTGAGCCTGACCCTTCCTGAGCTCTTCTCTCACAGCCCTGCACAACATTCTTGCACTCACCTGAGCACCTGCCAAGCGTGGACTGGGGTGCTCAGCATTGGGGGAACAGAAACCTACAGCACAAAAGCTGAGCTCTGTGGGGCTCAGCTGAGCTAACATCTATGACTCAAACAAGGATCAAGGAAAGTCTGAATGTCAGACATTACTGTTACTTTTCACCATTTCACCATTTCTCCTTTTTATCAGGAAACTGCAAATGAGCTTTGGAAGGGTTCACCTCATCCGCGAATCCTTTCCTGAGCACTTTGCCTTTGGCCCACCCCTCCCACTCCCCCACCCTCCGAAGGCCATCTCCTGGCCCCCCAGAGCTCCCCAGTGAGCCGCCAGAGCAGCACTTTGTTTTTGTTTTGTTTTGTTTTCTATCCCAATAAAACTTTATTTACAAAAACAGGCATCAAACTGGATTTGGCTTGTGTGCTGCAGTTTGTCAACTCCTGGCCTAATGAATGACCTGTGTGTACATCCAGAAGAAGGATGAAGTGGTACAGATCAACATTACAGCTTTTAAATAAGCATATATATTAAAACCCTTTAATAACTCCCTTTTACCAATAGGATAGAGTTCCCCTAGCATGGCAGAGATCCTTATCAACAGGAAAGTGTATTCATCTAAATAAAGGTGGGAATATGTTTAGAATAGAATAGTGATGCTACCTGCCACATTTACTTCATACATATACAAGGGTGCTTCAAAAAGTTTGTGGTTAGCGCAGCTGGCAGTGTGTCAGTCATAATCTGAAGGTCCCAAAGAGTTTGTGGAAAAATAGAATTAAAAGGTAATACAAATTTTTCCATGAACTTTTTTTTTATTGATTATATGTATTCATGGGGCACAGAGATGTGGTGATCAGATCAATACCATCAGCATGCCCACCAGCTCAGATTGCAATTGTTCACCAGGTGCCCCACCATCCCCTCCCCCATCCCCCACACCCCTAAGTCTATTCAATGCAGCACTTTCTTGAGAGTAGCTCATTCCTCAGTTTACTCACGTGTCTCTTTAGGGGCAGTGACTTTGTCTAATTTATTCGTATATCCCAAGCATCCAGCATGGAACCTAGCATGGTGTGTGATAAATGTTTAGGGAACAAGGAAGGAGGGAGGGAGGAAGAAGGTGATGAATGATGATATGGGTTCAAGCAGGCTGTCTAACACTTAACGTTGGGGCAAGGTCTTATGAGCTGATGTGGACCACCTGCCCCTAAGTAAAGAATGTGTTTAAGTTCCTGAAATGGTTGACATACCAATTAATGTACAACCTCCTGACCTTAAGTGAAACAATGAGCTGTTGAGGCATGAAGTTTACTGCCTGTTCTATTCACAGACACCCTTTAGCCTGTATGTTGTAACCTGTACCCAATAACAGCAGCTTTTGTATCTCACACACCAACAAATATGGGACCACTCTGGTATGAGGAGGCCCCCTCCCTTTTCCAAACTTTCCTATAAAATCTTCCCAGTGATAGACTTCCAAGCACTTCCCAATTCTGTTGGTTTCTAGGTGGATACTTCAGATTGGCTTTCAATAAACCTTTATAAAATTATTTCTGCTCTGACAAGCTTGATTTCAGTCCACAAAAGGGAGAAAGGGAGGAAGAAGAATTGCTTTTGCTCAGTGGATCCCCTCTTATGGGATTTGTCATAATGTCATGTTATACTTTTCTCTGTGTAACCGAGAAAAGAGAAAAAGAATTCACTCAAAATACAATCAGTGAGGCCTGGAGGGACTGCCACCCATCAGGGGAGAAGCCCCGATCCAAAATCAGCCTTTCTTTTTATTGACAAGACAAGGAAGTTTTACAAGAAAAATCAGTGGATTCAATCATCAAAGTAGGACATAAGGACATGGCCAGTGTGACAAAAGTTGTCCATGGCTAAGTATAGCTTAACAATGGAAACTAGTAACATCAGTAAATTAAAGTGACATTCCAAAGTACAATTAGTAAAGAACTATTAATTGTCAAACTGGCTCATTATCTAAAGTATGACCTCTCCTTAAACAGAAGTTACACTCTTATGATAAAATCTAAATACAATTATCTCTAAAGTTTCCCCCAACAGACAGCTTGTCCTAGCAAACATTTTTTCCACAACTTTCCCTTCAGCAATTCTTAAAATTTCTTAACAGAACCGGTATGACTACTACCTGTCATCTCTAAAATAATTATACAGTCCCGTACCTTACCAGTGATTAAGAGTTGATTAGATGGGCTTTGGCCTCACTATCTATGGGCTGTAGCCCCATACATGCATTTACCTAAAAACCTTATTCGAAAATCAAATGAGAATCACGATTTCTAACCCACTACAATGTCACATTTCTTTTCTGTGTGTGAATGCCAGTGCACAGCTGGCCCTATCCAGGAAATACAATTTTGGAAAGGCCACTGGACCTTTCCCAGTATTGTAAATATACCAGTGAGATTGGGTTGGGCCACTTGTACACCAGGCAAGGGCCCAGGGCCACCAGCTCGGCTCCCCCTACTCCCCACAGTTCCAGTGGGCTTTCAGCATCTGTACCCTCCTGGCAGAGCTCTAGGCTGGGCCCCAGGGCAGACAAGACCAGACAAACAGCACCCACACCCAGGCTTCTCCTGCTTTAGTTGCAAAGGCACTGTATCAGCCCGTTTTGTGTTGCTATAACAGAAATACCTGAGACTGGGTAATTTATAAAGAACAGAGGTTTATTTGGCTTACAATTCTGGAACAACTGCATCTGGCATGGGCCTCAGGCTGCTTCTACTTATGGGGGAAAGCAGCAGGCAGCCGGCGGGTACAAGCAGATCACATGGTGAGAGGAAGCAAGAGAAGAGAGGAGGTGCCAAGGTCCTATAAACAACAAGCTCTGGTGGGAAATAATAGAGCGAGAACTCACTCATTACTCCCCCAACCTAGGGAGAGCATTAATCCATTCATGAGGGATCCGCCCCCATGACTCAATCGTTTTCCAACACTGCCACACTCGAGATCAGATTTCCACATGAGTTTTGGAGCGGACAACACATCCAAACGCTATCAGGCACCACCCGGGAAATCCCTTTAAAATAAAGATTCTAACACAGTGGACTGAGGTGCCCCCCAGACCCTGCATTTCTTTTCTTTTCTTTTCTTTTTTTTTTTTTTTTTTTTTTTGTGACCGGTAAGGGGATCGTAATCCTTGGCTTGGTGTCGCCCGCACGGCGCTCAGCCAGTGAGCGCACCAGCCATCCCCATATAGGATCCGAACCCGCGGCCTCGGCGCTCCCAGCCCCGCACTCTCCCGAGTGAGCCACGGGGTCGACCCCCAGACCCTGCATTTCTAACAAGCTCCCAGGTGAAGCCAACGCTGCTGGTCCGGGATCCACACTTTGAGAAGCACCGGGTTTTGTCACATGCACAGAAGAGAAAATGCAATCCGACAAAACAAACAAGAACCTGAACTAGCGCCTGGGTCGAACAGAGGGGGCGCGCGGCGGGGACGCGCTGTTCTGCCTGGGCCCGGGAGTGGTTCCGGCTGCTCCGCAGTCCCGCCAGCTCCCCGGGCACCGCAGAACCGTGTCCAGCCTCGAATGGCAGCGTTGGCAGGACGCTCAATGCGCCGGGGCGGCCAGGGGGGACGTGGAGGGAGGGTCCTGGCACCGCCCCCTCCCCAGGCACCGCCCCCTCCCCAGGCACCGCCCCCTCCCCAGGCACCGCCCCCTGGATTCTGGACTCTAGCGTTGCGCCGCCTGACTTTCCATTCTGTAAACCCTGAAGGAGAAACGAAACTGAAGCCGAACCTGAGTTGATTGGTGAACGGAGGCGGGGCATGAAAAGAGGAAGCAGCCCGGGACAGTCCTTCGCGGGTCGTGACTGCAGGACGGGACCAGCCTTGCCATTCGCTGCTTTCATCCGAAAGACACGGGAACACTCAGCTGTCGGGAACCGTGCTGGATCCCACGTGCAGCAGCAAACAGCACGGACCTGGTGCGGGCCATGGCCTGTCCCCAGCCTGGTGGCGGAGACCAAGGCAGCGTGATAAGGCCGTGCTCCAGGGCGGAGGGGGGCGAGGGGGCGACAGGGCGACGGCGTCCTGCCCTGCCTGACACCGGCGTGCGATGTCAAGCTGCAGGAAGCAAGTCCGCCAGGCCTGGAGGGGGACCGGGGAAGACATTGCTTTGGAGAAGGGGCGCCCTGAGCTGTAGGTGGCTCACGTAGGAAGTGGGAGTGTCGCGAGATTAGAAGGGTCCTGCACATCATACTGAGCAGTTTGGAATAACGCTGTCCCCGCAGCCACGCCCCTCTGCACCATTTAAACAGGGCGCTGTCAGCTTCCCACAGGTGTTACAGGAAGTGCACCGATTTTGAGGTAGGGAGCACATGCCATACAGCTGGCCAGCGATGGCTTTTCATGAACACCAGCTCAGCTCTTTTTGGCAAGTCCAGCCCAGGGCAGGCCAGGCCATGCGGTGTGAGAGGGCTGGACAAGGACCAGAGAGACCTGGAGTCCCCTGGGACACCCACGACTGCACGGGCAATAGAGGTCAAGGGTCAGTGTGATTGTTTGACTGCTAGTGCTTCCCCTGTGGCTGCATTGTTTTTGCCAGATACTTTTTAGTGGAGGTAGGAGTACCAAAAAGGCAAGACCAGGGCTGTGCCATGTGGGGCCTGAGGCAGACAGCAGGGCACTTCAGTCCGGTTAAGTTCAGCCCATGCGTACTGAGCACTACTGTAGTGTGCAGGGCCCCAGGCACTGAAGGAATAAAAGCTTGATAGGACCTCACCCTGCCTTCATGAAACTGACAGCCCCGTCGAAGAGGTGGCCACATCCCACACTGCCCAGAACATCACCAGAAGTGCAGTAGCCTGAGTTAAGGCCAGTGGGGGCCTGGAAGAGATCTGACCCAGGGTTTGGAAGGAGCTCCCAGGAGCAGCTGCATAGATGAGGAGACATGGAAGTTGAGCCTTGGCAGGGGAGGAGAATTCCTCTGGGAGTCTAGTGGGAAAGGATAGCCCAGCAGGAGGAGCATAAACAAAGTCTCAGTAGCATGAAGTGTGTGCCGTGGTGGTCAGGATGGCAAGTAGGGTGCTGAGACTGGAAGAGAATTGCCTGGAGGATGGGAGGGGGCAATTCTCAAGGACTAAGAGTCTGAAATTTATTTGGTTAAGAGAAGAGTAATGAACTTATCTTTAAGAGGGAATACATCGTTAGCAATTCACGTGGGAGACTGTGAGCTTCCTGAGGACAGGAGCTGCTTCTAGAGTTTAGCATGGGGAGAAGATGCTGAAGCGTGCAGGCTTGGGGAATAAAAATGTGGGTTGGAATGGGAGACTGTGAGCTTCCTGAGGACAGGAGCTGCTTCTAGAGTTTAGCATGGGGAGAAGATGCTGAAGCGTGCAGGCTTGGGGAATAAAAATGTGGGTTGGAATGGTAGCATTACCACTTCCTAGCTATGGGACCCAGGCCCTTGGGCCTCAGTCTTCTCATGTGTACAATGGGTGTGATCACCTTACTCCCTTTGTGGGGTGGTCGTAAAGGTGAGCAATTGCACGTGAATATCTCAGGCTGACACCCAACATACTAGGGGCTCAGTACATATGATCTATTATTGTATTGCTACTAAATTACACCCCAAAACAAGCATTTGTGTTTTGCAGGGCACTGCCGTATATTGTGCATATTAGAAGCAATAAGGTACCAAAATAGAAGGCCAGGGAGGGACTGGGGCAGGCAAATGAGGCTTCCAGGCATCCAATCAAAGGAGGCCCTTTGATATGGATTGAATTGTGTCCCCAAAGTTTTATGTATTAGCAGCTTGATCCCCACTGTGCCTGTTAAGAGGGTGGGAAATCCTATTACGGTAATTGAAAGGTGGGGTCTTGAAGACATGATTAGATTGTAGGACCATGCCCTAATGAATGGATTAATAATGGTGGTCATGGGTCTGGTTCTGACGGCTTTAAAAGTGGAACCCGTGAGAGCCTCTCTCTGTTCTGCCATTTTCTGCCATATAAGACCCCTGCATTGCTGTAAAGCCACCACCAAAGAACACTCTCACCAGATGCGTTCCCTGGACTTTGGACTTCCCAGCCTCCAAAACTACAAGCAATAAATTTTGCTTTCTTTATGAATCATCCAGTTCCAGGTGTTTTTTGATAAGCAACAGAAATGGACTAGTACACCCTTGCACCAACTGAGGGTGGGCAGCTCCTGCATCCAGACACCCCACTGCCTTCCCCTTATCCCACATTGGCTAAGGCTGGGACTCTGTCAAGGTTTCATTTTGCCCCGGCTCTTTCTGAATTCGAGCATGAACTGGAATCACGGGGGAGCGCCTCCTGCGGTTTGAAGAAGCAGTGGCGGCACCCAGAGTGAAGTCTCTGCTGAATGTGGCGCCTTGCTTGTACCTGCCCCTGCCATCCAGCGGCACCTTTTCTCCTTCAGAGTGTTACCGGACTCAGGTCCAGCTGCCTGCCCACTTGAAAAGGAAAGAAAAAAACTCAGAAGTCAAACGGTTGGTGTTAAAAAAGCAGATGTGTTCAGCTGAAGGAGATGGTAGGCTACCCCATCCCAAAGATTTGCATTTACTGAGGGGTTATTAAAGGAAGGGTTGAGGGAATGGAATGTGGGAGGTGAAAAGCAGGAGAGAGGGAGATGTGAGATAGGAGGGATCCATTTCTATGTGTCAGGTACAAGGTCTTGCCAAGGCCTCATCTGGTTTCTGTTCTCATCTTCGCTATTATCTCAGGACCTTGCAAGATTTTGATTTGCGCCAGTGTACTTGGCTGATACCCAAGGTCAGCTTCCGTCATTTGGCCTTGATCATTTCTCAAAACTCTACAAGTCTCAAAGAACTCTTAGCTTTGCAAAGTACTAATTAGCTTCTCGGCCTCGTTTTCCTACTTAGCTAGTGAGATAAGAAAGTCAGGGGATGGGAAGCAAGAGTGGAGAGAAAAAAAACTGTCCTTTTAAAAATCCTCCACCCCTCTGCAACCCAGGCAGCTTTAGGTCCCAACATGGCTTCAGTCGTGCTCACTCCAACAAGAGGGTGGCAGCCCCGTGCTCGCAGCCCACCTGGCCGGGCGTCTCTTTTCTCCTCCACCAGGAAGTAACAGGCCCAGAGAGGTTGAGCAGGGTTTAGGGGAGGGTTGACTGCTAATTGCTGCGGCAGTTTGTGTTCCCCCACCAGACCACCCTTGCATGGGATTGCCCAGTCCCAGGATCGGCATTCCCTACGAGCCCCGGGGACACGGCCGGTGCTTCGGGTTTCGTTTCCGCGCTGGCGCCGCCTCCGAGTCCGCGGAGTTTCGTTTCTCGCCCCGGCCGGGATGCGCGTGGGGCGGGGCCGGGGTGGGCGCGGGGCGGAGCCGGCGCCCTTAAAGCCGCGGAGTGGGCGGAATTCCCGCATTCGGGAGCTGCGCAGGGACTGGTGAGCTTAGCTGCCGGGGCCCGCGCCCGGCAGCCAGGAGCGGGGACACAGAGAGGGGCATTCGCCGTGGACACGACGCTCCGGGGGGTGGGCCCTTGCTCGGGTGCTCGTCATGGTGATAATATCAGCCACGGCGACTGTGGGTGAGCTCAGACCACTTGTTCTAGTCCTACCACCAAGGTGCTGAGGCTCCGGGTGACCCCTGGAAAACAGTCCCCTATCTGCGGCGTTTCTGCCTGGGGAGGATGAGGGCCGGGAGAGGGTTTCCCAGGGCCTCAGGTGGAGGGAGTGGGGCCCTGAGAAAGTTTCAGATCCACCGCCATGTGGGCCGTGAGCCCACCCCAGAGGCCGACTGTTGCTTTGCGTCGGTTTGTATTTCCTGCCAACGAGTAAGCCTGACAAGTCAAGGGTAGGCTGGGCACTTGTAAGCTGGGGTACCAGGTCTTAGCTGGTGGGTGCTGCTGAATCAGGGGCGTCCCGAGCCCAGCTTAGGAAGGAAGGGCGGGCAGAGACAAGGCACTAGCAGAAATCCCCCTGGGGACTCCTGCAGATAGTGCCCTGGGTGCAACCGGGTGGGGGGGACTCCCTAGATCACGTGAACTAGACATGGACTAGACACGGGATGGAGGGAGGCAGGACAGCCCTGGGCACTGACAGAGGGAACGTGGGCGCTGCTGAGACGTCCCTCTCCCCCCCCCCCGCCCCCTCCCCAACTGGACAACGACTGAGCTGTGCACATGGGATTCTCGGAATTGTTTGTTCAAATTTTAAATCAAATTTTTTATTGGTAGCAGGGTCAAGCGATGCTAACTTTCAGTTGCCAGCCACAAAAGGCTCCTAAATGTCTAATGTGTCACCTTTCTGCTTTGAACAGAGCTGCTGGTCCAGCCCTCCCAGAGTACAGTGTGGACAGGCCTCCCATCCTCTTCCTCGTTCCGTCCTTCCTCAGACTTCACACGCAACCTAGGAGGATTTGGTAGGTAGCAGTGCATTTGGTCTAAAGTGCAAGATGCTCTCCCTTTTATTCATAAAAAATTTAAATGCCAGTGGGTTTTGGGGTGCAAAAACACTTGCAGGAGAAAAAGTGAATGTAAGGCCTGCAAGGGTTATTTTAAAAACTAAAATGAATTGTGTTGGGAAAGTTGCAGACTCTCCACACATTAAGCATTTTCTCGGATGTGCTTGGTCAGTGGTCCTTATTAAGGGTTGGAGGAGGGGCGCTGAATCTTATTTTCCATCCCTGTCTCATTGTGGAGTGTGAGCTGAGGAAGCTTCCTCACAAGGATAGAACCCCCCTGGCAAACTTTGCTCTCCACTGCCCCCACCCCCACCCCCAGCCCCCGCAGGGATTTTGTGGCCCAAACTGCTGGTAGATGGTGGCTGGGTCTGGAAGCCAGTCACAGGCAAACTCCCACTCCCTAAATCTGGAGTGGAAGGGGCAGCCAAGGGAAACAGGAACCCGGGTGGGTACAGGCAAGCCTTGGGCAGGATAGAAAGAGACCCCTGCACCTAGGCAGTGTTAGATTTGGTGAGATGGAGAAAAGGGAGAGAGAGATCCAAGCCAGGCACTATTTCAGCCAAAAGCTTTGTTCCGCTAATGTGGAATGGAGACTGAACCAGATCAGTTCCTTCAAACGAAAGAAAGCAGGAGGCATATAAGCCTTTGAGGGTTCTGGCAGAGTAATGGGCAATTTCAAAATCAGTGCTATGCAAGGTGACATAGCCCTCGTGGTCCACTAATATCTCGTCAGTTAGGGCATAGGCTTTTCTAATTAGTGTCACTACTATATTAGTACAAGGTGTTCCAGCCCAAAGCTGGCTAATGCAGCCCACAAGACGTTCCTTTGATGATAACAGTCATGTTTACCCTTCCTCAGGAGAGGAATTTCACTGACCCATTCCCAGAGCAGAAAAGGGAAAGGGGAGGGGGAGAAGGGGGAAAGTTGCTTAACCTAGCTGTGCTGAGGTTAAGCCAGCCGTGAGGCCTAATAGGCAATGGCTCCCCTCCCTGACTCTAACCTTAGAAGTCAGAGAAAAGCCTCTGACCTAGCCCCACCCATGGGTAAAGTATGACCAGCTACCACTTTAGGCTCTGACCAGTGGGGCTGTGCAGTGGTGAGGCGGTGGAGACCTGAAAGGGAGAGAGATAGGAGGCATGCCTGGCCCCCTGCAGTCTCATCTGCAAACACAAGGTGCAGGTTACACATTCTGTGATCAATTGGGGGCTGAGGACCAGGGGTCACCACCTCTTGACTCTACCAAAGCCAGAATTGGTGGATGCACTCAGTTCAGTCTGACGACCGCAGCTGGATGTTGAGTGTCATGGATAAGTAAGAAATTGGTTTGAACTAGTTAGATTGCCCTGCTCCTGTAATCCAAAGTGATTTTCAAAGATGATCCAAGAAAGGTACAAACATTTATGACTTACAGATGAAACCCGCAAGATTTAGCTCTCTAGGAATCTCATCTTATGAAACAAACAGGGGAAGGGAAATATACTCACGGAGTCCTGTTTTGACTGATGAAGTCGAACCTGTGGTCCTGGGGTGCAAGTCCTGGGACCAGTGATGCCCCCTGACTGGGTGCAGTAAGACCAACCAAGGCAGCCTTGGCCCAGAAGACTGGCACTTCAGAGAGACAGATGAAGTGGAGGTCTTCACATGGAGCCCGGCACCCCTGGACACACGAGGTCTTTCCAAAGGCGTGGGGGGTCTTAGGGAATAAAATCCCAGATTGCCGTATTCCATAAGTGCACTTTAAAACTGACAGCCTTTCATAACCACCTCTCCACCTTGCAGAAGGAATGCATCCCTCTCCTCCTTTCTAAATGAAACAGTGATACGATGGTGCTTGCCCTGGAAGTTTATAAACCTGAGGAGGGACAAAAAGGGGCAGTTCTCAAGATTGGTGTCTGGTAGGTGTCATTAGCCAAGGCCCCGTGAGCCAGTGGCAGGGCTTCTGGACTTTCCTGACTTATACATATTTCTGTTAAGCACCAAGTGTGACCAAAAAACAAGGTGTTGGCTTAAGTTGGGATGTCCTGAATCTAGATATGCTACAGACCAGGGTGACAGGCAGGGGTGATGACAGTTTTTGTTGGGTTTTAATAATCTGTCCTTTCAACCTCACCAGCCTTCACAAAGATTGCATGGCTCTTAGGTCAGGGTTCCTTGAGGAGAAGCGAAGACAGCATCAATAAAACTTGTTGCTCCAGCCAGTTAATTTACAGCAAGGCTCTGCTCATCTGTCTAGAATTAGACTGGTCAAGGTTTATAGAAACAATTCCAGAAAATAGTACCCTGCTCCAGGCGTGCCCCTAATGCCTTTCACCCTCCTCCTTGGGGAGGACGCTCATTTGCTCCCCAGGTCTGGGTCTCATTTGCATGCTTTGCTTGATGTCTAGGCGGTGCAGGAGAACACCTTCACGTTTCTGTCCTACTTGTCAAAATCAAGTTAAAGCAACGTATATAAGAGGTGTGTTGGTGCCTTAAATTTTTATAGCAGTTATTTTGAATCATAAGAGAAAATTTTTTGTTTACTCTTATCCAAGATTACTAGTTGCTGTGAAATTGAATATTAAGAGACTTTGGGTCCGGAACATTTTAAAAATGAATCTCATATATATGCATATGTACTTTTTGATGCAGAGAGGTATGATAATTCAGTTAAATGAAGAATAAAATCCATGGCATTAAGATGCACTTATGTGGGGGAAATGGACTGAAAATATGAAATCAGGGGTCAAAAGGAACAACAGAAAAAACTTAGATTTTATGTATATATTTTAACTAAAGGTTTGGGTATCAAATTGCCATAATATTTAATTTCCCTCAGCTACGTTGGAAAGAGTTCTTTAACTATTATTCTTATAGGTAGCTTTTAAAAATGCATCAAGAATTGCATTCTTTGTAACTATTTAAATTTATAGTAGAAAGCTTTTTGATGTTCAACCTAAAACTGACCAGAAGTACCTGGCTGGAAACGTCTCTGGGCTGTGGAACCTGCTCTTGAAGAGCACTGAGCCAGGATGCAGCACTTGTCTTCCTCAGACACTTGCTTCTTTGGGGTTCCCTGTATTTCTCTTCCAAGCTCTGGGGACATCACAGTGAAAGCTTAGTCAAAAGTCCCTGCTCTCGTAGATCTTACCTTCTGGTGGTTTTGGTTCCATGGATGAATATCCCCAGCCTCTGATTTGTTCCCTACAGATCTGCTTCACTTCAAGTTTAACTTATAAAGAAAGAAGATGGTTCATTCTGAAGTGGAATCCTCAAAACCTTATTCAGCTTCTGCATCCAGCTGTGGACATGCTAACATGACAGAGAAAGGTCAGACGATGGTGAGTTGCTGTCTAGCAATCACTATCCATGTGTCTGTGTGAGGGCTGCCCTTTCCCATAGGGCTGCTACTGCCACCCCGAGATACCTGCTTCCTCATCCATCCTGTGGCAGGATGCAGATCTGAATCCTCTCCTCGCTTGGGCCAACTTGCAACCCAGTGTAGACATATTGCCTTAGCTGACTCTGGTTGGAGTGCCATTTTGGTCTTGGAAACCAGGTGAGATGTTGGTTAGCTCTTGTAGGAATTGGCCCATGACCTGGGTCCAGGTAACACTGTGTTATCCCCTGCCCGCCTCATGTCCGGTCTCAAGCACAGACCTTCTGAGGCATCATTGGGATATTACCTTTGTAGGGAAGCCAAATGGTGTCTTTTTTTCCCAGAATCAAGACATATTTTTGGTGGGACCCAAACATGGCCTGTAGAATCAGTCCAACCTTAATTTGGTCACAGCGCTGACGCTTTTGGTTGTGTGACCTTGGGTTGCTATTCCTCCCATTAGAAGCCTGGTTTCCATCTCTAAGATGGGAGTAATCACAGTTCTTGCCTCGTGCGGCTGTTGAGAGGGTAGGTGCAGGTGGTGTCCAGTCATGCAGAAAGTGCTCGGTGCATTGTTCTTCACATTTCAAACCGCAGATCATCAGCCTATTTCACATTGGCTCCATCTTCCTAAGAAGGGTTAGATGCTTTTTCCAGCAACATTGAAAACAATGTTGAAGGACATGGAAAAATAAGAAGGGCCGCCCATCTCTCCACCACCCTAACATAACTGTTTACTTCTCCTTGCAATTGCCTCCCATGTGCATCTCTTGCCTGGCTGTAACCATTCGGGACAGGAAGAACTCACACCCACTCACACTGCCCTGCTTTGGGAGCAGCGTGGCCTTTTCTGATTAAGGTGAACAGGGCGCATCTTGTGATCAGTCAGTTTCACTTCTAGGTATGGACCATGTTTCTCAAATTGTGGTCCCCAGAGCTGTAGCATCAGCAACGCTGGGGAAGTTGTTTGAAATGCAGATGATCACCCCCTTCCCACCCTCAGACCTAATGAATTACCAGCTATAGTCTAAGGCCCTCCAGGTGGTTCTGCTGCATGCTGTGACTTGAGAACCACTGTGCAAACTCCTGCACTTCCCCCGGGAGCTACATGCATAGCAGCGAAACCTGGAATTGACACATGCGCCCCTCAGTGGTGGAATAAATACCCAGACTGCAGTGTGCTCATACAGCAGAATTCTGTGCAGCAGTGAAAAGGGATGAACTCAGAATAGCGAAGGCTAAAAAACAACGTTGAACCAAAGAATCGAATCATGGAAGAAACATACAGTATGGTCCCATTTATATAAAATTCCAAAACAGGCAGCAATAAGCAATGTACTGTTTAGGAAAAGATATATAGGTGGTAAAACTAAAAAGAACAGCAAGGGCATGATCACAAGCCTCAGCGCAGAGGGAGCCTCTGCAGGTGAGCGGTGGTAGGAGGAGGGACTGAGGGGGTGGAATATGGTAAGTACTGGGAATGTTTGTTTTCTCGACCCAACCGGCTGGCACATGCATATTTGCTTTATTATTGTTTATATTCTATAAACTCTTATGAATGGAGAATATAAAAAAAAAATGAAAACAAAAGAATCTCATCAGGAGGACTGGTACTGAGGCTACCGAAGGGTACAATGATATAGTGAGGTTTCTGGCACGGCTGTTACACCATCGTACCACCAGGCTTTCCCCATGGCAGTGTACCCCACCCTTTTTTAAGTATTGTTATAGAAAAAAATTGCACCGGATGCTTGTTAAAATCAGCAAGGAAGACTTTATTCAAGACTTGCAGTGGGGTCTAGACTATTGCGATAGGGAATGGAGATTAACTCAACTTTAAAAAAAAAAAAACAAGGACAAGTAGGGATTTATAGCCATCAGGCAGTGGGAGGGAGAGCATGGAGAATTGCTGAGAGGAGCTTGATTAGGTATCAAGGGATGGGGAGGATTTTCAATAAACTGGCTTGACAGGATTCTTTCCTACAACAGGCAAAGTCAGTGTGTAGTGGGGAAGGAGGCGCAAGGGGGCTGACTAAAGTTTGGTCAAGGGAGTACTTGTCACTGAAAGGAAAAACCCCAGCCCGAGTGCAAAATAAGACACACCAGGAGACAGGGACTCAACCAAAGTGTATTACGCAGGCAAAATGAACAAGCGGGCTGCCCTCTCGAAAGTGGGAGCAGCAGCAGGGAGAGTTGGGCTGGGCCTTTTATATCCAGTTAGGCTGAGCTGGACCGTTCCTGTTGGCTAAGAAGGAAGGGGAGGGAAGCGAGCGGGGTTTAAGCTGAGCTGGGACTTTCTCCCAGGCGGGCAAAATTGCACATGCAGGAAGGTGACATGGCAGCTAGGGGATTTTTCCAGGTGGGGGTTTTCTGGGAAACTTTCTCAGGTGCCATTTTGTGTTTCTCGGTCTTTAACACCATTTTACTTTTCTGGCGGAGGGTCTATTAGCCAACATTCCGCCCTCTTTGTTCTTAGTTTGGGAGAAAGGCATTGAGATCATCTCTGGCTACTTCCTGCTGAGAAGGGGGTGAGGAAGGGGGCGGGGGACTTGGGAGGCGAGGGCAGAAGGTTTGCTTAGTCTAAACGAGAGATAAGAGACCATAAACCCAGGCGCTGAAGATGGTAGTTTCTTCTGTTGAGAAGGTGAGGAATGTCCCTTGGAGCCAAAGGTCACTGAGGCCCTCAAATATGTCTTCCGCTTGTTGGATGTTAGGGAGGAACCAACTGTCCTCCTGGAGGGCGTGGAGGAAAAATAGGAGACGTGTCCTCACCATCTGGTAGGGGCAGGTACTCTTGGAGGCTGCGGTGAGGAGAGCTACCTGGGCTGTCGAGTTGATTTGGCATTGTAGGGAGGTCAGGGCCTCTGCTGAAGCCTCAACAGCCGCCTGGAGTTTTGGGGATAGATCTCTAGTGGAGTCTACAGAATGGATAAGAGCCCCTGTGCCTAGTCCCATGGCCACTAGAGAGGAGGTTAAGGAGACCTTGATGACTAAGGGGAGAAAGACTGCACGCTTTTGGTTTTCTGGGGGGTTAATTAGGGCAATAATTTCTGCTTGGCTGTAACCGGGAAGTTGAGGGACCAGTGAAACAGAGGCAGAGAATGGAACCAGAGACATTAAGAGTTTTGGAGCGGGTGCCATTGCACCAAAAGAAACCTCCAACAGGGGCATGGGTTGTACGACCGGTTGTCCAGGTCTCTGTCAAATAAAATCTCCACTTGAACCCTGAGTCAGGTGTGGCAGGGCTAAGAAGCAGAAGAAAAATCAGGAAGGGGATGAAGGTGTATGTATGTTGTTCACATATCCTGCATGGGGGTTACTCCCAATCAACCTCAGTCTCACAAATGGGTGCAGCTATGGGCCAGGGCCAAGTAGGAGTTCAAGCAGTTGCCACAGAAAAAGAAGAGAAAATGGGCCACACTCTAAAATCCAAATTTCCATGCAATATGCAGTATGAGTGAGGAAGGGAAGAGTAGTAGTTACTCTGGAATTGGGGAGAGGGCAGGTACGTGGAATATATGAAGCTTTAAAGGATTAGTGGGAGAAATGGAACAAGCGAGCTTGTGAGAATGACCTGAGTGGTGAGGCTCTGTTCTGCAGTCGGGCGACCTGGCTGGCTTTAACCTGGAGATATGAATCCACGAGGTTAATTTTCCTGGGGCTTCTTCTAGCCGGGCAGCTGTAGGTGTACAAAGAACAACTTTAAGAGGTCCCTCCCATTTGGGGGTTAAGGGCCCTTATCAGGTGGAAGAGAAAAATACACCCAATCACCAGGGGACAAGGGAAATGAAGTGTGAGCCCTAGATGGGCTAGGTAAAAGGGTTTCTTGATACTTCCACAGCTCCAAGCAGATAAAACAAAGAAGGTGGTAAGAGAGATGTCCTGGCAGATGACCAGGGGGGTATGTCCAGGCGGCCCCATACATGACCTCAAATCGAGATAGGGAAGAGGGCCGCTTTGGGAGAACTCGGAGGCGGAACAAGGCTAAAGGGAGTAATGTTACCCAATTAGTGTGGAGTTTGTTCAACTTTTCCTGATGATTGGGGGTGATAAGGGATATGAAAATGCCATGGGAAGTTGAGACCTCTTGCAACCCTTTGCATAACCTGGGAAATGAATTTGGGACCATTGTCTGACTGGAATGATGTGGGGACCCCGAATCGTGGGAAGATATGTGAAAGGAGGAGGGAAACCACCGTGGATGCTCTCTTATTAGATGTTGGGTGTGCTTCTACCCATCCAGAAAATGTATCCATGAAAACAAGGAGATAAGAATGTTTATGTACTTTTGGCATATGAGTGAAATCAACCTGCCAATCCGTTCCATGGGTGTGCCCTCTAACCTGGTGTCTTGGAAAAGCAGTGGGCTGTAATGCGGTATTGGGATTAGTTTTTTAGCAAATTTGACATATTTTGGTTAAGTCTTAGAGAAAAATTTTATCTTCTGGGGTTAGAGAGAAGAAGCTAAGAATAGTTTCAGGTTATGTACACTAGGGTGGAACAAAGAGTGTAAGTAAGATAAAAGTTGGTGTCTTTGTGGATCCTTCGAGGGGTTCTCAGAAGGGGTTGGTGGGGCTGTGACCATAACCAGTGGTGGATTGGGCGAGAGCGCCGAATCCTAACCACTAGACCACCAGGGAAGCTCCAGTGGTGGATTGGAAGACATGGCTGCTTGCTTGGCAGCCTGATCCGCCCTAGAATTACCTATGGTGATGGGAGAGGAGTCAGATTGATGTGACCGGCAATGGACTATGCCTATTTTGGAAGGCAAAAGTGATGCTTGTAAAAGTCTAGTGATAAACTTTGAATTGGTAAATGTGACTCCTTTCGTGTTTAAAAGGCCCCTCTCCTTCCAAATTGCCGCATATGACAAAAGCATGTGGAACACATATTAAGAATCAGTGTACAATGTAAGGGATTGATCCGCAGATAGCTCATAAGCCCGGGTAATCGCCACGAGTTCTGCCTGTTGTTGGTTGGTTGTGTTGGGTGGCAAAGCTCTGGCCTCAATGATACTAGTGGAGGATATGATGGCATATCCTGCCCTTCGTACTCCATTTATTAAGGAAGAGCTACCATCTGTAAAACAGATGTTTGTGGGGTTGTCTAATGGCCCTTCTGAGATGTGAGACGGGCAAGGGAGGAGGATTTCTAAAGCCTTGATACATTGATGGAAGGGAGTTTCTTCAGAAACAGGCAAAAGGGTGGCAGGATTTAAAGGGGAACAAGTCTGGAAAGTTATAGAAGGATCGTGGATGAAGGAAACGAGGAGAGATAGGGCCCAGCAGCGTGGGAGGGTTTGTAATACTTTATAAGTCAAAAGATCCTTTAATTGATGAGGTGAAAATACACTGGTGGTGCTGCCAAAAGTGAGTTTCTTTGCTTCTTGAAGAAGCACTTGAGCAGCCGCCAATGCCCTGAGGCAGGGGGCCCACCCCCAAATGGTGGGATCAAGTTTTTTTGACAAATAGTCCAGTGGGGCAAAAGAGGGCCCCCTCTGGTGTCCTAACACACTCAACCCAAAGCCCTTGTTCTCGTGCACATATAGTACAAAGGGCCATTGTAAGCCAGGTAAATGTAAAGCTGGGGCTCTAAGGAGAGCCTGCTTGAGGGTTTTGAAAGGGGTTTTGATGGATTTATCTAGAGGTTCTTTTGAGTCGCCCTGAGAGTCATATAAAGGTTTGGCAAGAAAGGTGTAAGTTGGAACCCAAGCTCGTAAGTACCCCGCAAGGCCCCAAAATGATAACATTTCATCCTTAGATTTTGGAATAGGCAAGTCTCGAAGGTGTTGTTTTTGGTCTACCGTTATGGCTTTGGAGTCATGGGAGATCTGAACTCCCAGATATTTGACTGAGGGTTTAAAGGCTTGGACCTTTTGGGGAGAAACCCTGTATCTTTCGTCTGCTAAGAAGTTGAGGAGGGAAATGGTATTGGTTATGGAAATGGGATAAGAAGGGCTGCACAAAAGAAGATCAGCCACATACTGAAGGAGTGTGGAATGGGTGAAAGCTGACCCGCAGAGGTCCACTGCTAAGACCTGCCCGAATAAATGAGGGCTGTCCCAGAAACCTTGGGGAAGGACCATCCAAGTGAGTTGTTGGGAATGATGAGATTGAGCATCAGTCCAGGTAAATGCAAAAAGGCTTTGGGAATTTGGATGTAACAGGACAGTGAAAAAGGTGTCCTTTAAATCCACCACCGAGAAATAGGTGGTGGACGCAGGGATAGAGGATAAAAGTGCGTATGGATTAGGAACTAAAGGATGGATGGGCACAACTGCCTTGTTAATGATGACTAACTGGTAAGTGTTGGGAGTTTCTTTAACTGCCAGGATGGGAGTGTTGTAGGGGGAGTTTGTGGGCTGAATGAAACCGTTCCTTAATAGCTCATTGATAATTGGTTGTAACCCTAGCAGGCTACTGGTAGGAAGAGGGTATTGGGCCTGGTGAGGGAAATTTTGGGGGTCTCTGAGGGAGATTCAAACTGGTTGGCAATGCACTAAAGAGGGAGTTGAAGTATCCCAAACTTGGGGATTAACTTTGGATAGTGGCGGGGGGAGATTTGGTTCATCTGGAGGTTGGACCGCTCTGGCAACCAATAAGAGCAGTGAAGGGGTATGGTGGAAAGAGATGTAGGCCTGGAACCTGGCCAGTTTGTCTCGACCTAACAAAGGGGTTGGGCATTGTGGCATCACAAGAAACTGATGAGCAAAGGAATGGTCCCCAAAGTGGCAAGTTATCCAGGGAGTTTTTAGTGGAAAAATGGCTTTGCCTCCTACCCCAACAATAGGCAGTGTGGAAGAGGAGGTAGGTTCCCAAAACTCCGTTAATATTAAGAAAGTGGCATGGGTATCAAGGAGGAAAGAAATGGGGTGGCCCTCAACTGCGAGATATACCCTGGGCTCCCTGGTGGTGGTGAGGGCTGTCGTAGGTAGAGGGTGCCCTGGGCCCCGTCAGTTGTCCGGTGCCAGTCCTAGAAGGCTGGGTGTGGGGTTCGAGATAGGTCCAGTCTCCCTATGGGGGTTGGGGCATGATCGTGCCCAATGTCTTTCCTTACCACACTTAAAGTAGGGACCCGGGGGTCCCTTTGGTGTGGTTGGGCCCCTTGAAAAGGCAGTCATTGGTGAGGGTGTGGACCCCTTTAAGGCCTGTGCCAGTAGTTGGTACTTTTGGCATTTGGCCTTATCGTCTCAGCCATTATAAACCTTGAATGTGGCAGCCAGTACTTCATTTTGAGGAGTGAGGGGCCCCCTTTCCATTTTCTTTAATTTGCCCTTTATGTCAGGGGAACTCTGGTTAAAGAAATAGGTCATGAGAAGTTGTCTTCCCTTTGGGGTCTCTGGGTCTATGTTAGTATATTGTAAAACAGCCTCAGTGAGGCGATCTAAGAAAGAAGGATTTTCATTTTTATCTTGTGTTATTTCTTGGATTTTTTCATATTTAACTGGTTTTTGTGTGGCCCTTTTAAGCCCCGCCACTATGCAAGTAAGAAACTGATCACGGAGGGCCAATGGGGGTGGGGGGGGATGTTATAATCCCAATGAGGGTCAGTTTCTGGGACAGCCTGTGCCCCAATTGGGTGAGTGGGCGTGGTTTGATGGGCTTCGTCTCCATATGCCCTGGCCTCTAGCCAGACTCGTCTACTTTCTTCTGCAATAAAGGATTTGTGAGGATAGTGTGGGCATCATGGAAAGTTAAGTTATAGGCCTGGCAGAGGTATCGGAATTCCTTTGTGTAGAGAACTGGGTTAGTTGTATAGGAACCCAAGCGTTTCTCGATTTGGGCATGGACTCTAACGATACCCTCCGCTCCTGCCACCTCTCGGAGAAGAGCTAAAAGCGGACATTGGGCCGGAAGGGCGGGCCAGGTTTCATGGGCTTGGGCTCGTGTATGAGGGGGGCTGGAAGGATGTGGTGGCGTGAGAGGGGCAGAAGAGGCAGGAAGAGCTGATGGCGGTTGGAGTGGGGGAGGAACGTGTCCCCAATATCGGGGGGGGGGGGCTCATCTGCTGAGTCGAAGTCAGGGGAAGGGGAGGAGGGGGCGGGCA
Source organism: Cynocephalus volans (assembly GCF_027409185.1). Classification (NCBI taxonomy): domain Eukaryota; kingdom Metazoa; phylum Chordata; class Mammalia; order Dermoptera; family Cynocephalidae; genus Cynocephalus; species Cynocephalus volans. Next base: position 187,959,309 of record NC_084460.1, read on the forward strand.
GAGAAGGCTTAGACGCTAATCAGACCTGTTTTGGGGCACAGGTGGTACATAAAGCAGGGTTAGAATATGGAGGTAAGAAAAAGCCTGGACATAGGGAATTTCGGCCCGTTTTCCCGATCGCTCGCAGAAGCTATATAAGTCCTGTAGAATGTCGGGGTTGAGGAACCCAAAGGGAGGCCACCTGTTTTGATTATCTAAATTATAGTTGGGCCATTCTTGGGTGGAAAACCTAACAAGTTTGTTTTGCTTAATATCCAGAGTCAGACCCAAAGTGTGAAGATTAGTCAGGAGACATTTTAGAGGTGAGTCTGCCGGGAGAGACGTGGCACTGCCCATGAGAATGGAGAAGGAAGTACTGGACCTGAAGGGGCGTCCCCGCTTTGGTTGGGGTACTGAGAGGTCTCAAACCACCAAAAGCGGTCGTCACCGGTTTCTGGCGGTTGAGGGACCCTAGAGGGTCACAGAGCTTTGGGGCGCCTGGTGCAGGGCTTGTGAGTGTCTGGAGGGCAGAAACGAGAAACCCTGCAGCAAATGAGAGGGCAGGGAAAGGGCAGACCCAGCTTAACCCAGCCAAGTCCTGAAGAGAGAGAGTGGGAGAGAGAGAGAGAAATGAAAGCAGTAATTCAAAGACTCACCAGTTGGAAGGCTGGTGTTGGATATGCTGGTGGTGATCGAGAAGGGCTGGGCTGAGTGTCATTACTGGTGTGGGCTCCAGGCCATGGGCAGAGAAAGGGATAGGGTCCCACTAGGGTGGGGAAACCCATCCGAGTCATGGCACCAATGAAAGGAAAAACCCTGGCTCGAGCGCAAAATAAAACACACCATGAGATAGGGACTCAACCAAAGTGTATTACGCAGGCAAAATGAACAAGCGGGCTGCCCTCTCGAAAGTGGGAGCAGCAGCAAGGAGAGTTGGGTGGGCCTTTTATATCCAGTTAGGCTGAGCTGGACTGTTCCTATTGGCTAAGAAGGAAGGGGAGGGAAGCGAGCGGGATTTAAGCTGAGCTAGGACTTTCTCACAGGCCGACAAAATTGTGCCCGCGGGAAGGTGACATGGCAGCTAGGGGATTTTTCCAGGTGGGGGTTTTCTGGGAAGCTTACTCAGGTGCCATTTTGTGTATCTCGGTCTTTAACGCCATTTTACTTTACTGGCAGAGGGTAAATTAGCCAACAGTCAGTAAGTACCCCCTTCTCTGCAGAAAAGTTTTCAGTACTCCCCATATATACATTTTTATATTTGTCCATTCTATAAGGCAGTGGTTCTCAACAAGGGACTCTTTTGCCCCTTGGAACTTGTGCCAGTGTCCAGAGACATTTTCATTGTCTCAACTCTTGGTGAATGGTGAATAGAGGCCAGGGTTCAGCTAAACTTCCTACAATGCATGGGACAGCCCCGCATAACAAAGAATTATCTGGCCCAAAATATGAATAGCTTCTTGCCCTGATATAAAGGAACTATTCTAGGAAACAGTTACGTATATTAAGCACACACAAAAGTAGACACTGGAAAGAAAGGGGTCAAAGATAAAATGATGTTCTCATATTTCCTTCCTAGACCCCAATCAGACCTCTTTTAGAAAATCACATCCAGCTGATGGTGTGGTGGGAAGGATGAGTATGATTCTGCTCCTCCTTAGAGACCGTCTCAGGCGACGGCTGACAGGAGAGAGGAGGAGCAGCAGTGGAGTCCACTGTGCCTAGAATGCCCTGAGCAGCTAATCTTGTCTTTTTTTTACCCTTCTTTGCCTGAAAGCATTTATAGTGGCAACTTCTCATATATATATTTTTTAATAAGTACATTCTAAGATGTTGTTGAGGGGAGGGAGAAAGAGGGGACAGAGATGGCCCACAGCTGGCTCCGTCGCTGGCCTCATTGTGGTTGGCCGTTGGCAGGGCCGAGGCCTGCAGCCCACCACCTCAGGACCCCAGGCACTTCTCATTTTCTCCTACTTTTGATGTTGTATGTTTGTTAATATTTCTCTATTTAATTTCTAAAATTATGTTACACAGAACAGTCATTGCTTTAGTCGTGATTCTGATAAACCACTCGAAAATTTCATGTATACCTTCTATGTGCTTCTTATACTTAGTTTTGCCTTTTTAAAATCAGCTTTATTGAGGTTGTAACTTACCTACCACAAAATCCACTAATTTGAAGCATTGTTAATTTCATTTGCATTTCCCTGGAAGTATTTACCATCTTTTTTATGTGCTTGTTTGTCATCCCTCTAACTTCCTTGGTGAAGTGTCTCTCCAAATCGTGTGCCTATTTTTTAATCAAGTTGTTTGTTTTCTTACTGTTGAGTTTTGATAGTTCCTTGTATATTCTGGGTACAAGTCTTTTGTTGGAGATGTACTTTACAAACGTTCACTCCCAGACTGTGGCTTGTCACTTCTTTCTCTTAACAGTCTCTCTTAAAGATCAGGTGTTTTTAACTTTTGTGTGAATTGCAGTTTTTTAATAGTGTTTTATGGAGGTGCCTTTGAGGCCATATCTAAGAAAACATTGCCTAACCCACAGATGCAAAGATTTTCTCCTATGTTTTCTCTAGGAGTTCTACAGTTTTAGGTTTTACATTTAGGTCCATAATCCATTGTGAGTTAACTTTTTTATATATGGTGTAAGGTATAGATGCCAGTTCTTCTTTTTTTTCTTTTTGTCTTCATACCACTTGTTGAAAAACCTGACTTCCCTCTTTGTTGCCTTTGCACCTTTGTCACATGTCAGAGAGTGTTTATTTCTGGAGTGGGTGTTCTGTTCTACTGATCTCTTTCCCTGCTTTTACAGAAATACCACACTGTTTTAGTTACCATAACTTTATAATAATTATGGAAATCAGGTAGTGCTAGCTCTCCAACTTTGTTCTTCCTTTTCAAAGTCAATTTGACCATTCTTGGAGTACTAAATCATTTATATTTAAAGTGATTGCTAATATAATTAAGTTTGAGAATATAATTTTGCTATTTGTTTTCTATTTGTCCCGTCTGTTCTTCATTCCCCTTCTCCTCTTTTTCTGCCTTTTTTTGGATTAATCAAGTATTTTTCATGATGCCATTTTGTTCCTTTTGTTCACTTATTAAGTGTAACTCTTTTAGTATTTGACTTAAATCTACTTTCAAATGATTGCATATTTCTTCGTGGACAGCATAAGACTCTTACAATAGTGTACGTCTACTTCTCTGGTCCCAGCCTTCTTACTGTTTTTGTCATGCATCTTTATATATATGGTAAACCTCACAGTACACTGTTATCATTATTGTTCAAACAGTTGATTAGCTTTTAAAGACATTTAAGTAATAAGAAAAAGTATAGTAGTTTCCACTTCTGGTATAGATTCCTGTGTGTAGATCCCAATTTCTATTTAGTATCATTTTCCTTCTGCCTGAAGGACATTGACATTTTCTCTAGTTCAGGTCTGCTGGTGATGAATTCATTCTGCTTTTGGATATCTGAAGACTTTATTTTGCCTTCATTTTTAAAAGATATTTTTGCTGGGTATAGAATTCTAGGTTGATGGTGTTTTCAGTACTTTAAAAATGTTGTTCCACTGTCTTCTCACTTGAATTGTTTCTGATGAGAAAACTGCTTTCAGTCTCATCTTTGTTCCTCTGTGTGTATGTCATTTTCTGGGTAATTTTAACATTTTCTCTATATCTCTGTGTCACTGGTTTTGAGCAATTTGATCTAATGCGTGTTGATGTAGTTTACTTTGTTTCCTGTGCTTGGTGTTTATTGAGTTTCTTAGATCTTTGCATTTCTAGTCTCCATTAATTTTGAGAAAAATGTGTGTATTATTTCTTAAAATATCTTTTTCCTGTTCCTCTCTCACTCTCTTTTGGGAATTCCAATAACCTGTATGTTAGGCTTATTGAAGTTGGCCATCTTTGATGGAACATGACCTGCAGGCCATGACAGAATTTTCAATTTTCACCTTGTCCAGGGGATCGAGAACAACCTGTATAGCCAGTATGAGGAGAAGGTGCGCCCCTACATTGACCTCATTGACTCCCTCCGGGCCCTGGGCGTGGAGCAGGACTTGGCCCTGCCTGCCATCGCCGTCATTGGGGACCAGAGCTCAGGCAAGAGCTCTGTGCTGGAAGCTCTGTCAGGAGTCGCCCTTCCCAGAGGCAGCGGTAAGAACTTACACTCTTTGTTAGTCTGCGAGGGCTGTCATAACAAAATACCACAGATGGGGTGACTTAAACCTTAGAAATTAATATTCTCAAGGCTGCAAGTTCAAGATGAAGGTTTGGTTTCTCCTGAAGCTCTTCTCCTTGGCTTAGAAATGACAACCTCTCACTGCACCCTCACCTGGCCTCTCCTCTGTGTGAAAACATCCCTAGTGTCTCTTCCTCTTCTTATACAGACACCAGTCATGTTGGATTAGGGCCCCATTATTATGACCTCATTTAACCTTTATTAGCTCTTTAGAGGCCCTGTCTCCAAATGCAGTCACATCGGGGGTTAGTGCTTCAACATATGAATTTGGAGGGAACACTGTTTAGTCCATAATACCATCCATTGCACATTTTATGTGTGTTGTATATAATCTGCAGTTTGTGGGAGATCTGAATTAATGCATTTGGGTCCCTAGCCCAGAACTACGTGCATGTGCGTGTCTTTCCTGAGCCGCGTCCCAAGAGGAGACCCACCATTTTGGGAGATAGATTGGTGCTTAGGTTACTGATCTGTCTGTGTTGTAAGGCCAAGGACATCAGTGAGACCTCAAGGGAAAAGGTCAGACCTGAGTTGGGTCTTGGAACACAGGTCAGACAGAGTAGATAGGAAAGGTTTGGATGGAGTAGGGGGATAGGGGGAAGGTGGCCTGATGGGAGCAGTATGCCTTCCAAATGGGAGTAGAGTGGGTATGTTAGGGGGATAATGGAGGATATTTGCATAAGTTTAAGGGGTTTCCCACTGCAGTTTTCCACCTGAGCTATTGCAGAACACTGGGATGAAGTGGGAAGCCTGAAGTGGTGGCTTTTAAGCACTAGTGAGCAAAACCTCACTGGGGATGCATACTCAGAAAGCACATTCCTGAGGTCGCCCTGACATGTCGCATCAGAGCATCAGACAGTGAGACCAGAAAGTTTTCCATCTTAAAAGTCTCCCAGATGACTGTATAAATGTTTGAGAACCATAGGTTTAAGGCACCATATAGGACTTTTGAGAGCAGAGCAGAGAACTGATTTGGATGTGACCTCCTAGGTATTGTGACAAGATGTCCTCTGGTGCTAAAACTGAAAAAACTTGTGCACGGAGAAGAGTGGAAGGGCAAGATCAGCTACCGGGACCTCGAGATCAAGATTTCAGATGCTTTGGAGGTGGAAGAGGAGGTCAGGAAAGGTGAGTGCCAACAAGCACTTGTTAGTCATCCATGGTTTGTTTGGACACCTAGTCAGAGCCCATGGAGCGGGTGGGGGCACCTGCCACCGTTCCCGCTCTTCCCTTTGAACTTGTCCTGCCCCCTTAGGATCCTCCCACCTCACGCCAGCCCCAGTTCCCTTTTACTTTCTCTTCTTTTATCCTCGTGGAGACCAGCACGTTTGGACAGAAGCTGACATCAGTAATTTATTGCTTAGTATGTAAATAAGTATCTGGGAATGATATGAATTTTAAATTTAAATCTTGTCTCCAAATACAGAGGGTCTGTCCCATATTCAAGGGTTTCCCCACTCCACAGATCTGATGGGAGAGGAGCCAGGGTGTTGGGGGGAGGGAGCTCCTCCCCTGCCACCTTGTAAAACCCCACTCAGAACCGGTGGGCCTCTTCTTCAGAGAGGGACATGCACGTGTCTGTATAGTCCTAGCTGGGGCTGATTGATGGCAGGTCTCAATAAAAGCAGACCACAAAGATAATTGGGAACATCTGAAAGAGGAAATAACACTAGAAGGACGAAGTAACCTACAAAGGGCAGCAGCTGTGAGGCGAATAAGTACGTTTTCCTTTTTGACTTTAGTTTTATTCCTAACATGTCACATGGTTGAGTTTCAGTCATTTGGGGAAGGACGGGTTGAGCTTCTGTAAAGATGGGAGTGCTGATGAACACATACTGACTGCTTTATGGAAAGTTTAAGTGATGTTATAGACAAAGTGTTATGCTGTGTTATTTTGTATTTGAGTTTTCTGTGGCAGAAAACTCAAAATAACTGTGTATCAGTCAGCCCTTGCTGTGTAACAACCCAATCTCAAAATGTAATGGCTTAGAACTTTTTATTTCTCATGATTCGGTGACCAGCTGGGTAGTTCTTCTTTGGGCTGGCTTGGCTGGGGCTGGTGTTCTAGGATGGCCTCAGTTGTGTATCTTGGCCCTCAGCTGGAGTGACCAGGGCTTCTCTCCATGGGGTCTCTCATCCTCCAGGAGGCTGGGCTGGCTTCTCTACATGGTGGTGAAGGGTTCCCAGCAGTAAGAGAGGGTACGCCCCAGTGGGTAGCACCTTTAAGTCTGTTGGCATCCCATTTTGAAGTATCCTGTTAGCCTGACAAAGTCACATGGTCAAGCCCAATTTCAAGGGACAGGCTCCCTCAATGGAAGAAGTGGCCAGACCTAATCCCATGACCACATACCAGGTAAATGGATATTGGGGGACAATTCACAGACCCTGCACATAAACCATTGTTGTTTACTTCCACTCTGCATTCTAGAATAGTATCAAACCTACAAAAAAGACATTCTGGTTGTAGAAAAGAGGAAAGTTGTATTAGTTAACCATTTGATGAAACAAATTCATACTCTAAATTTTTCATTATTAAGGAATAAAGAGCAAGGTGAAATCTCATGAAAAAACACCAGCAGCCAATACTCCTCTTGCCTAAAATAAGCACATTTCCCCATATAATTTTCCAGTTTACATTAGGAATACCCACGTATTTTTGTTTTCATTTTACTTTGATGTCCATGGGAGGGACTTAGGTATGCTACCCGGAAGAACTTCTCCACTCTGCTCAGCTTTGGACTGGTACCAGGAGGTGTCACACGAGAGAGGAGTTCTCACGAGTTCTCTACAGACACGTTTGGCCACTAACAGGGAAAATCCTGTGTTATCCTTTGAGGTCCCTTTTGACTCCAATCACGAAAAGTGAATCTGCTCCAGATATGCTTTTATCTGTGACACTCAGAGGGCAGCGGTTGCTTTCAGAGTATTCTCTGTAATGAGATACTTCCATCCTAAGCTCTGTTTGGGTCTTCTCTGTCTCCTCTTCTCTAGCCCAGACCATCATTGCCGGGGAAGGGATGGGAATCAGCCATGAGCTAATTAATCTGGAGATCAGCTCCCCACACGTACCAGATCTGACTCTAATAGACCTTCCTGGGATAACCAGAGTGGCTATGGGCAACCAGCCTGCTGACATTGGATATCAGGTGAAACTTCAGACCCCGTGCTGACCTTGGCTGTGGGGGTGGAGGGGGCGCTGCATTAGGGCTGCAGTGAGTTCAGGGCTGAGTTTTGAAGAGTTGGTGTTTGGAGGCATGAGTGGGGAATTTGGAGAGCACATTGGTCACAATCTCCTCTGTCAAGTTTGATAGAAACTTCTCTGGAGAAAGTGAGGCAAACAGGCAAAATTGGAAACACATTTTATATTTGTTTTGGGTTTTATGCAATGACTCAATTTTGGTTATAGTTACGTTTTATGGCATATCTAAACTGTCATTCATTCGGAAGGGATTTTATGAGGGAGGAGAGAGGATTAGAGAGAGGTATAATGATATTTGAGTATCAGTGAATCTCACCCTGTACAGTAAGGATTTAGGGAATGAGTCAAGCAGTTTTTTGGAATCTCGTTTTCCACTGTGACCATCAGATCTGAGGTCTTAGGGGATAGTTAATCAACTAAAACCTCATGGTTTTCCCTGACCCCATAGCTCTGTTTCTGCCAGAGAACTTCATTTTCAATAACGCTGGCTTGGGAGGTGCCACCAGATTTGTGTTTATGGCTTCATTTGTCAGCAGTTGTTTCCTTTGCAGAAATACCTCTGGGCCTCTTAGGGCAAGAGGCCCGACACAAGTATAGGGTCGGGACCCGTCTCACCTCTCATCCCTTTGCAGTACTCACAAGTCACAGCCTCTCATTTTCTTATAGATCAAGACACTCATCAGGAAGTATATCCAAAGGCAGGAGACCATCAACTTGGTGGTGGTCCCCAGTAACGTGGACATTGCCACTACAGAAGCGCTGAGCATGGCTCAGGAGGTGGACCCTGAAGGAGACAGGACCATAGGTGAGAAGAGGGGAACCTACCACTGGCAAGTAGTCTGCCATTGGGATCAGAGGGCAGGGCAAAATCAGGAAGCAAATCATATCAGTTAAGAATACATCTGAAATAAAAGCAACCCGAATGTCCACAGCAGTGAAGGGATAAAAAAATGTCATATATCCATAAAGTGGACCTGGGTGAGGAGTTCAGGAAGAGCCCCCATAGCTGCTCGTAAGGGGCATCCCCATCTTCACGCAGCTTGCCCTGCAGTTCTCTCCCTGGATGGGGGCTCCGCCTAGCCCCTTGTTTGTGTCAGGGCCATCCTCTGCCCTCAAGCAAGGCGGGGAGGAAACCCTGGGAGACCGGTGGCCAGGGGCACAAGCTGTCATTCACCTCTCTCTGTGACCGTGAGTACTCCCTGATGGAAAGTCTCTGGCTCACAGGAATCTTGACAAAGCCTGATCTGGTGGACAAAGGTACAGAAGACAAGGTGGTGGACGTGGTGCGGAACCTGGTGTACCACCTGAAGAAAGGTTACATGATCGTCAAGTGCCGTGGTCAGCAGGACATCCAGGACCAGCTGAGCCTGGCCACGGCTCTGCAGAGAGAGAAGGACTTCTTTGAGGACCACCCGCAGTTCAGGTGTGCTCAGCTGTGTCCACCTAGGGGAAACCCAGGTGAAGGGTCAGGGGACAATGCCCTGTCAGAAGCAGATATTTGGAACGTGTATGTGTGTTCTTATCTTGGCAATGACCATGGAACTCACCTGATAGAATGAAAGAGCAATCCACAAAGGATTGCAAACAACCAAACCCTAATCAATCAAAATAAAGAGAGACTTTCTACAATAATGTAAATAGTATGATGCTGGAACCAGAATAAAAATATAAATAGAACAGAACAGAAAGTAGACAGTCCAGAAATAGACATAGGTGCATATATTTGATATATGATAAATGTGTCATTTCAAATCAGTGGCCTATATTAGTTTGATTATCAGTCAGTGGTGTTGGGATAGTTGTTTAATATTTGGAAAACAGTTAAATGTAAATGGTGCCCTTACTTAACACTTTATGCCAAAATAATATCAGTTGACGCTTAAAATTAAATGTCAAAAAGAAGCCATAAGCATCCCAGAAGAAAATGCAGATGGATAGTTTATAATCCTGGGGTAGAGAAGACTTTTCTAACCTTCATGCCAAAGATGAAATGTTTTTAAAAGGAAAAGACTGATGAATTGATTAGATTTAAAATAATGAGGATACGGAGAGTTGTAAACATTCCTGCATTCAGTTCTCCCAGAAGCCTGCGGAGAGGTGTTGCTCAGAATTACAGGTGTGTCAAACAGATACTCGCGTACCACCGTGCACGGCAGCACTGTTCACAGCAGCCAGAGAGGAAACAACCCAAGTGTGCATCGTGGATGCGTGGGAAACAAAATGGGGTATAGCCGTCAGATGGAAGGTTACTGAGCCTTAGAAAGGAAGGGATACGGACACACAACAACAGATGAACCTTGGGGACATTATGCTAAGTGACGTAAGCCAGTCACAAAAAGACAAATACTCTGTGATTCCACTTTATGAAGTCCATGGTAGGAAAATTCATTGAGACAGAAAGTAGGATGTTGATTGCCAAGGACAGAGGAAGTGGGACGGGGAGTGAGTGTTTAACTGGGACAGAGTTTCGGTTTGGGAAGATAAAAAACTTCTGGAAATGTTGGTGGTGATGGTGGCATGACAGTGTGTATGTACTTAATGCCACTGAACTATACACTTAAAAGTGGTTAAAATGGTCAATTTTGTAATATATGTGTTTTACCACAATTTTTTTTAAAATTAGCAGGTTTGGCAACTGAAGCTTGGGTCTGAGTGTACTTTCACACATAGGCTCGACTCAAGCTTTCCTGCTGCCTTTTATCCTAAGTAGTCCTTGAAAATGGAGAAAACCCTGTAATAACTTACAATGTAGAAACAAATTTCGGTAGAGTGAGAGGGCGCTTGGCTTCCCTTCTCTACACAGTCCACGGTTTAGGTTCTTATCTTGGGCATGGGTATGTCTCCCCGGTTCAGTGTTCATGCACACACATATATAAATATGCATCAATCCATTTTCATGAAGACCTATGCCTATATGAATTATGTACACTTACATGTACACTTTACACACAGAAGTGGGTGTGTGTGTGTGTGTGTGTTATGAAAACATATCCATAGGTATATATGTGTATGTTTAGGAAGACCGATTCTGTAGTTGGATGCCATAAGACACATTTATTCTATCAGCTAGAAGGGACCACTATACCACTGTTCAAATGTCTGAGATTGCTCACATTCAGTCACAACTGTACAATCCAGCTCTGCATATCTGCTGGGCACCGGTTGCAGGGCATTCCATTCGGTTCTCAGTAACTGAATGTGCCTTGATTTTCCCCAGCAGCAGAATGCAGACTTGCATGTCCTGGGCACATCAAGATGGGAGTTTATCTTGTGTTTTTTTCCAGGGACCTTCTGGAGGAAGGTCGGGCCACGATTCCCTGCCTGGCAGAAAGACTGACAACTGAGCTCATCACACACATCTGCGTAAGCACATGCAGTACTGTCTGATCTCTGTAAAGAATCCTGCAAACACAAAGTTACACTTTGCCAGCTTCTTAAATGTTGCTGTGCCCATGGCTCTCCCTGGGATCTTACTAAGATGCAGATTCAGATCCGATGGGTCTGGAGTGGGGCCAGAGATTCTGCATTTCTAGCAAGCTCCCAGGCAGTGTGGATATTGCTTGTCAGAAGACCATACTTTGAGTAGGAGGCTGACAGACCATATTCACTTAAAATCTTAGGAGCCTTGTACTAACTCCTCTTTTCTCATTACCAGCCACGGTTGTCATGTCTTAGTAAGTGTAAGGAACATATTTTTCATTTCTAAAAGCTCTCTGTGGTTCTTTTTCATATCTGCCTGAACGAAGTCTTTTTTTTTTTTTTTTTTTCAAATTTTCAATCCTTTTGAAAGATTTCTTCGCACATATTTATGTTGTATTTTGCATTGGATGGTTCCAGTATCAGAATCCTTGGTGCATTGGGCTCTGCCACCATTACCTACGTGACTTGGGTGGAATTTTGCCTGTGAGCTCATCTTTCTTGAAAGTTGATCTATGGGTATTCATAGAAGCCTGAGTCCAAAATAGGTGTCTCCAGGGAGAAGCGTCATTCACTTTTGTCAGACCCCTGGGAGTGCTTCTTGCTTGAACCATTTTAAATTCTTAGCTTAGGTGGTGGGGACCCCTCGGCAAGTGTAAATTTGGGCAGCAAATCTGTTTGAGGGCTGGCTTGGGGCTACAAATTCTCAGCAGGTTTTCTTGTCCTCCTGCTTAGTGCCAAAGTTCAAGCTCTTCCACGCAGTCCCCAGGAATGTGGGTGAAGGGTAGTGTTGCTCCTAGCTGTCTAAGGTCATGACAGTGGATCTCTCTCGGGTCCCACCCTTATGCAGAAAGAGGACACCCTCTTACTAGATGCCCAGTGTGAGCAAGCCCTTGGTGGTTGATCTTTTGCCTCTGCACCAAGCCAACCTGTTAAGCTCACGCTGAAGTCTTTTTCCCATATGAGGGCCCTTGAGGCCGAATCTAGCTTCATGGCTGCTTTCTTCTCAAGTCCCTGGGTGGCTACTGTCACCTGGCTTTGGCCCCTGAGTCTCTGTCATTAACTTACCAGCTTACTGATACATTTAAAGAGATAGTTTTCACACTTAGCCAGCACTTTTAGACATTATAGTGTCAGGGTGTGCCAGGAAGTTCAGCAAACCGTATTGTTAGAAACAGAAATATCCCTAATGACTTTGTGTCTGTTAGAACATAAAAGTTGTTGAGTCTCAAATTGTTCCCATTGCCACTTTTTCAGAACCTACTAGACAAGTGGATCTTTCTAATCTCCCTGAAGAGAGTTTTTGGAGTGTGGGCACAGGAGGAATTGCTCCTTGGGTTGCTCTTATGGGGCCCAGAAACCATGAAAAGCAGGTTGCTCGGCACAGCTCATGAGGCTGTTTCACGGGAGCAGGAAAGGGTGAAGACCTGGGTGGGAAGCAGTGCCCTAACATGCCCTCCCTCCATCTGGAAGGTCATCCTTTTGGAGGAAACCAGGAGGTCTGATGGACCATGCAGCTGCTCTGCAGAAGCCAGCCAGCAACCTTTTTTTCATTTCTTGTTTATAATGATGTATTCTCATTATTTTCTCTCTATTTTCCTCAGAAATCTCTGCCCATGTTAGAAAATCAAATAAAAGAGTGTCACCAGAAAATAACAGAGGAATTACAGAAATACGGCACCGACATACCAAATGAGGAGAATGAAAAAATGTTGTTTCTGATTGATGTGAGTAGTGCCAACTACATCGAGTCAGAGAATCATCCACAATTGTCAAAAAGGGATCACATGCCTTGTGAGCACGTGAGCTCTCACCCAAGAGCCCAGAGGTGGAAGGGAGGGGTCAAGTTTTCTGGGGACATTGCTGTTGCTTTGCCTCGCACAGATTTGTCCCCCCTTTTTCCCTGGGTGACAGAGCCACAAAGGATTACTAAAAGCCCATTTCTTCTGAGCAGTGAGAAGCCCCAAAGTGGTTAATCTCACAGAACCCTCAAGAGAAAGGCATTCCTTCCATTTGGGAAATTAACCATGAATTGGGATTCTCTTCCTGCATTTATTCCCAGACCAGGAAGTTACAGGAAGAGAACATAGGTGGAATTATAGTTTAACAATATAGGCTGGTAACATTCAGTAAAACAAGCAAAGTGACATTCTATAAGGCAATTTAAGTGATCCACCAACAAAATCTTGATCTTAGCAAACATTCCATCTCCCTACACAGCCTCCCAGTATCTTTACATATCAATCAGTGACTTGTCTGTCTTTGAACCAGCAACCTTGCTGTGTTACAATTCCTTATCTTACAACAGAGACTATAGCCTGGGGAAATTTTCCTGTTTTTTGCAAGGTCAACATATTATATGTACTTTTAAGAAGTTAGACTAAACCTGAAAGTACAAGAAACTAGGCCCTGTGAAATATATTTGCTTTATAGTATACTCCACACAACACCTCCACTTTCCCCTTGTTCCACAGGGGGCGATAGGAGGCATGGAGTGACTCTCAACATACACACGACCTCCAAACCACCTTAACACTTGGATTTGAAGTATCTCTGCTTATACAATGTTTCTCTTCTTGACAGAAAATTAATGTATTTAATCAGGACATCAATGCTTTACTACAAGGGGAAGAAACCGTGGGGGATGAAGATACCCGGCTGTTCACCAAACTCCGGAGTGAGTTCCGCAAGTGGAGTGATGTGATTGAAGCTAATTTCAAAAAAAGTGAGTGTCTTACTCCATTCAGGCTGTTACAACAGAATACCTTAGATCAGATAATTTATAAATAACAGGAACCTGTTGCTCACAGTTCTGGAGGCTGGGAAGTCCAAGGTCAAGGCACAGCAGATCTGACGTCTGGTGTGGAATCTGCTTCAGAGATGGAACTTTCTAGCCGCATCCTCACATGGCAGACTGGACGAACAAGCCCCCTCAAGCCTCTAATAAGGCTCTGATCCCATTCGTGAAGGCAGAGCCTCATGACCTGACCTGAGCAATTCCCAGAGACCACATCTCTTAATACCACCCCTCTGGGCATTAAGTTTCGACATCTGTATTTGGGGGGACACAATCATTCAGACCGCAGCAGAGAGTCAAGGCACTGTCATGAGCCTTCTGTGTTGGGCTGAGACGGAAGGGGTGTGGTTGGTGAGGATGGCCAGAAAAAGGAGCAAGTGACACAAATGCCACATTCACTCTGCTCTGGGGCCCTGAACTCAGTCTGGCAACATCTATACTGATTTCAAAGGACACCAGGGAGAAAATGCAGATTAATTGGCCCAGATCAGTTACAGCGTCTAGCAGAATCAGTCCTCCCTCAACAGTGAGCAGCTGGATGTGGTGCGTGCATCATGCTCTTTGTGTTATAAGTGGTGCCACCACTGTGGTCCCCCACCCAGTCTTAGTGAACCGGCCAGGGTCCTGAAGCCTGCCATGTCTCTTAATGGATTTTATCGTGGCAGCAATGACAAGAAAATAAAACAGCATGCCACCTACCACCCTTGGGTCTTCAAATCATTAGGAATCTGAAAAAGGTAGGGAGTGTCTTCTGAAACCTCTTTTTGAATATTTCAAGAAGCCGAATCACATGCCATTCAGTGATAAATCTTCTGCAGCTGAGGGAAATTTCAAGTAACTTTGCTTTTATTCAGGCAGCTTTATGGGGTTCCACAATTTATTTCAACAATTTGGAAGTTCACATGAGCAGCTTTCCTTGGCTTTGAATAATAAATGTGGGAAAATAGATAGTTCAGTCTTTTGGTAGGCCACAGCTTGAAATCCATTTGTTTCCTGGCAGAAGGCATGGAGGGCAGGAGAGGATAAATAACAGACCTCCTCGGTAGAGAGACGTTTGAGAAGCTCATTTTGGGGGCAGTGACTTGCCACCACTGTATCCAGAGAGTGGAGGCTGACACCCACCATGTGCTATATTCTCATGCCAGGGAAGGGCCACCCTGTCCCTTTCAGAATGAGAGAAAATACTTGAAAATCACATATCTGACAAGGGTGTAGTATCCAGAATATTTAAAGAACTCATAACTCAAAAAGCCAAATAATCCAATTAGAAAAAAGGCAAAGGATTGGAATAGACATTTTTCCCAAAAGAAGATATATAAGTGGCCAATAAGCACGTGAAAAGATGCTCACAATCATTAGCCGTCAGAGAAATGCAAATCAAAACCCTAGGGAGATAGCGTTTCACACCCACTTGGATGGCGGTAGTCTCTGCCAAGTGTTGGAGAGGGTTCAGAGAATGTGGAGTCCTCACGCATCGCTGATAGGAATGTCAGTGGCACAGATCTTTTGGATAAACGTGCAGCTGTCCCTCAGAAAAGTAAATACATGACCCAGCAACTCTACTCCTAGGTGTGTACACAAGAGAATTGAAAATATCCACATGACAACTTGCATGTGAATGTTCATAATAGCATTCATGTTAGACAGAAAGTGGGAACAGAGTACATGCACATCCACCAGTAGATGATAAAACAGAACATGGTATAGCCACATATGCAAGTCTGCTCGGGCTGCCGTGACAAAGTGCATAGACTGGGGGCTGAAACAACAGACATTCATCGTCTCATTCTGTATGGTGCAAGTCCGGGATCAAGGTGCAGGCAGGGCTGGTTCCTCCCGAGGCCTCTCTCCTTGGCTTGTGGACAGCATCCTCTCCCTGTGTCCTCACATGGTCATCCATCTGTGTGTGTCTGTGTCCTGATCTCCTCTTCTCATAAGGACACCAGTCAGATTGGATTAGGGCAACCCTAATAACATCATTTCAACTTAATTACCTCTTTAAAGATCTTGTCTCCAAACACAGTCACATTCTGAAGTACTGAGAGTTGGGAATTGAACATATGAGTTTGGGGAAACAGAGTTGGGCCTGTAACACCATACAATGGAATATTTTCAGCCATAGAAAGACACCGAGTGCTAGTACGTGCTACAACATGGGTCAACTGTAAAGCATCATGCTAAGAGAAAGAAACCCATCACAGAGAACCACACATTGTATGACTTCATTGATATGGCATGTCCAGAATCAGCAAATCCAGAGACGGAAAGCAGAATCACGGCTGCCAGGGACAAGATGGGGAGCAATGGGGCGTGACTGCTGATGAGTATGGGAGGGGGGTTTCCTTGAGGCAATGTAAATGTTCGGGAATAAGGTAGTGATGGCTGCGTGGTTTTGTGAATATACTAAATATTACCAAATGGTACACTTTTAATGAGGTGAATTTTATAGTATGTGAACTATATCTCAATAACAAAAATTTCTATGGGAATATATCTCCTGACCAGGAAAGGGTACCAGCCTGCCATCCCTGGTTAGTTTTTCAGAAAGAGTGAAGGAAAATTAAGCATTTTGTACAGTTGACAGTGATACTGTATCACATTAACACAATGGGAAGTGCCTAGCTCCTCTGCTATCCCATTTGATTTATAGACACTTTCTTCTCATGCTGCAGCACACGCACATTGATGTGCTATTGATTCCAGACAGTTCTGGTTAAGGAGTGTATTATGATACAATTTCTTTTATAAAAATAAGATTGGATTTATAAAAGTTCATACTCAAGTACCTCTGCAAGAGCGGGTCTTACTCGAGGTTTCTGCATTTGCTTCTTTTTTGGCATCGTGCACTGGCTCCACCTTGCTGTCTCGAAATGACTGAAGACAATTATCTCAAGATCTGTTTCTTTATTGCAATCCTTGAATATTTTTCACTTTGCAGATTGGATTTGATTTGATTTCATATTTCCTTGCCACTCATAATTTTAGCAAGTCCAGAATGGTATTATGTTTAGAAAAACTTGCAAGAATATTTTTGTAAAATAATTCAGAGCTATTCTTTTCTACTGCAGGTTATGATGTTATATGTAGAAGAATCTGGACATTTGAAACTCAGTATCGTGGCAGAGAACTGCCAGGATTTGTGAATTATAGGACATTTGAGGCCATCGTAAAACAGCAAATAAAAGCTCTGGAAGAGCCAGCTGTGGATATGCTGCACAGGGTGACTGGTGAGTTCTTGATTTGGCTCTTAGGCATCTTATTTCTAGGGCAGGGAAAGGTATGAACCAAAGCCAGTGCCAACTTCAGAGCTCTCTTCCTGGAGGGTTTTCCAGCACCCACAACCAATTCTCTGATTCTGCAAATGCCAGCTTGGTGTTCAGCAATTCAATTCGGTTCTGACACTACCCAGAGTTAGAGCAGACCCCATAGCTTAAAGCTCAGTCCCAGAAGACTATCCCCGATCTCCCATGCTTCTGCCCAACCCTCTGTAAACCAGGTTTCCCATGGCCCTCTCCTCAGGTCTGATCATTTGATAGAACAGTTCTTAGAACTCAGGAACACACTCACTTACATTTACTGCTTTATTATAAAGGATATGATAACGGATACATAGGAATAGCCAGATGAAAAGGTACATAGGGTGAGGTCTGGAAGTGTCCTGAGCACAGAAGCTCCTGTCCCTGTGGAGCTGGGGTGCACCAGTGCTCCTGGCAAGGGCATGTGCTCACCAGCCAGCAAGCTCTCTGAATGTCATCATTTAGCGGTTTATATGGAGGCTTCACCACATAGGCATGATTGATCAACTCCGTCTGCAGGCTGCTCTCGTGTCCCTGGTTAGGGGTGGAAGAAGTGGGGGCTAAATGTGCCGAGCTTCTAGTCATGGCCTGGTCTTCCTGGCCACCAGCCCTCATCCTGAAGCTATCCAGGGGCCCACCAAGCGTGGTCTCAGTAGAACAAGAGATGCTCCTATCATGCAGGAAATGCCAAGGAGCTTGGGAGCTCTGTGTCAGGAATTGTGGACCTAGACTGAATCTGTATTTCTTACTGCGCGACATCTCCACACTGCTCCACCACTCTGGTTACTTCACCCTCTCACAACACTGTTTATTTGGACTCTATAAGAAGTAAGGTCAAATTTGAGCATTCTAAAGCACTGTAGGAACCTAGGGTGGTGTGGCTGTTGTCATGCATGGGTAGCAAACTATCAGCAGCCCATTGAGGAGAAGTGCAACATTTCACATGACAGGTCATTTCCCTTCTAGAAATGCTTCCTTGGTTTTCTGGGGTGTTACCACATCTGTTCTTTTCCTCCTCCTTGACTGACAACATCCTCACTCAAACTTCAGCTGTCTTTTTTCAGCAACAATTGATAATCATTCATGAATCCATGAACGAACAGGGGCAGAGGACAGCCTCTAACAGTTCATTAAGAGATGCATTCCCAATAATGTTTTACCTTTTTAGGCTTAACAGTTATCCTGTATACCAATATCTGTAGCTGTGTTGTTTTGGTCAATGGTGTGCTCTTAATTCACTCCAGAAGAAGGTTTGTAATACATAGAGCCTTACAGTCATATAAAAAGTTTTTAAAGTAAACTTGTATTTATCTACTTCTGTTTCAGAAAAATATGATATGGGGATTAATAAAAGATTTTTGAGCATAAAGATATTATAGTAGGACAGTGTTTTGTGAAGAAGAAGAATAAAAATATGGGTTTCAAAAGTAAAAGAGAAATCGTGTAAACTTTTTGATTTAAATAAGAGTTTGTTCCTGTATTTCTTTTCAAATGGATAATGTGGACATTTAGATTCTATTGATACATTTAGGAATGATGTGACAGCTTTATTATAAAATATTAATACATTTGTAATTTACCAGAAATTACATTCTTTGCAACTATTTATACTTAGGATAAAAACTTAAATGTCAAATATATATATGCCAGGTGACATTTAGGTTTTAAAATTCTTCCAGTGAGTTCTTAAGATAAAGAGCATGCCTTCCTCTTCTAGTGGTAAAGAAGAGAAGAAGGGAGAGAGAGGAAGCTTTGTTTCTTACTATTTTATCCTCGTGTTTTGCAGTCTGTGAAGAGTACACGTGATCCTACCAATATTGAACTTTTTTTCTCTCTTTGATCAGATATGGTTCGGCTCGCATTCACAGATGTTTCCACAAAAAATTTTGTTGAATTCTTTAACTTCCACAGAACCACCAAGGTAAAACCAACCATGTGTGTTTAAAAAAATAAAATTATGTCTGACACTAGAAAACATTTCTAGGATTAGAAATGTATAGTATATATTTGGAGAAACAAATAGTCAACTCGCTTGTGAATCTTACTAATGATGCTACCAGTGCCGTCAGGTTAGAAGTAATAAAAAGGAGATAGAATTTAGAAATAAAATGTCTGAACTTATAGGAACAAGAGAGCCCCAGTTAGTGTAGGAGATTATCCCATCCAAACAAAAGGGCCCCAAATCCATAAACTCATTGAGGAAGCCAAATATGAAGATGGTATCTTTGAAGAGGGAAGAAAGAGCAAAAAGAGGGTGAGACACCCTCTTCCCCCCACCTCCAGGGGGACCAACTCAGACAGGAAACCAGACTCAGCCACTCTCAGAAACAGGGGTCCCTGGCTCAGGTGGGTAGACCCTCTGGCACGCCTCAGCTCGTGGTCTTGGGGCATGCTGCTTCATTGGCCTGTGCCCTGTGCCTCTGGCTGCTCATCTGTAAAATGGGACTAATAAGACCTTTCTCAGAAGGTTGTAATGAATGCACAAGAAAATGTGAAGGATGTACCTCGCATAGTGCGTGGCATAGGGTGGCTCTCACCAGGTCCCAGAGGTCTGGATAGTTTCTGGTAAAGGATCTCCTCCATGGCCTTCTGGCAGCCAGTTTCTCTAAACCCTAGGAGCATGAAACAGAATTTGCCGCCCCCCCTTCTTATCCCTATGAACTCTCTGGTGGGTATAATGCTCCTCACTATCAGCTATGAAAGACATAAAAGAGAAAAGGAAGAAACTGAGTCATTAGGTCTGAGAACAGGGTCCACGCAGGACCCCAGGCCCTGGGATGGGGGCATCTGGTCACACATGTGGCTCAGACTTCCCTGCAGATTCTGACCCTCAGCAGGGGCTGAGAACCTCGTCATAGACAAGCCGAGGTGGGGCACAGAGGGCTACTCCAAAGTAATGTGCTGTGTCCTTCAAGTTGGGTAACATGGTATTTGTGGACTTTTCTGATTACCTGTTTCCCTATGACTTAGGGATTCATTTTTTGAGGTAAACTGAATTGTCTTTCTCTTTTACTGTAGTCTAAAATTGAAGACATTAGATTAGAACAAGAGAATGAAGCTGAGAAGTCAATCCGACTTCACTTCCAGATGGAGCAGATTGTCTACTGCCAGGATCACGTGTACAGCGGTGCCTTACAGAAGGTCAGAGAGGAGAAAATGGAAGAAGAGAAGAAGAAACTGTCCAATAGTCTGTTCACTAGCACCCCTTCTTTATCAGACTCTTCCCTGGCTGAAATCTTCCAGCACCTGATGGCCTACCACCAGGTGAGTCTGCAACTGTCTCTGTCCTGTTGCCTTTTCTTCTGAATGCCTCTCTCCTTTAGTTTCATCATCTCTCTCAGGGCCCATCAGCCAGATGTATTGTCAGCCCCTTGTTAGCCTCTGCAGAAGCAGCTGGGCCTCAGACAGACAGAAGACATTATGGCCTTGACCCACTGACATCTGGTTTTGACTGGCTGTGTGGCCAAGTTACTCACCCTCTCTGAGCTTCAGCTTTCTTTCTGGAAAATGGCATCTCCTCATAGGGTTCTAGTGACTATTCCATGAGAAGAGTGTGGGTAAGTCCCTTAGTTTGGCACTAAAGTACAGTGGTTGCTCACCAAGTGGAAGCTGGCTCCCAGGCACGTTCTGTGGTTCCTATGCACATGCTGTGGCTGCTACTGTACTTTTCAGGTAACGTGAAGTGCAATATAATTCATCCCGGAGAAGGAGGCAGTGAACACGGGTACAATTCAAGTAGAGCTGCTGGAATACCTAAAAATCTGGACAGGTGAAGCAAATCGTAGTCTCTCGGTTTATTCGACATCTCCATCCCTTCACTATTGGGATGCTGTAGGGCAGTGCTTCTCTACGGTAACCATGCACACAGGCCTCCTGGGCATTGTGTTGAAATGCAGGTGTTGATTGCAGATCTGGGGTGGGGCCAAGATTCCACATTTCTAATAGGCTCCCAGGGCCTGCTCATGCTACTAGATTGAGACCACACTTGGAGGACCAAGGCTCTAAGCCAAGGGTCAAACCCAATTCCTGCAGACACTGGGAGGTGTGCACACATGCGTGAAGCCAGTCAAGGTTAAGACAGGAGTGCACCACTGCTGCTCTGGAAGCCGAGCTCAGAGCCTCTCTGTGCACACTGCCTCATGCAGCCAAGTTACCTTTTAGAGTAGGTAAGGCAAGTGCATGTAGAAAGTCCATATTGTAGAATGAGTGACAAAGGAAAATTAATATCCGGCCACCCCCGTCCAAGCTGTGCAGTTCCCCTCACCCAAGCAGCCCCTCTCCAGGCTCTCTTATGTCCCTGGGGAGACTCCAGGCATCAGAAAGCTTACATGTTGTCAGGCTGGGGCTCAGAGACCCTTCAAACCCATTGTACAGACTGGGTCACAGAGCCATCACATGCCAGGGTGGGTCATCAGACCCCTCACGTGTGAGGCTGGGTCACCAGACCCCTCACATGCCAGGCTGGGTCACAGACCCCTCACATGCAGGTCGTGAGCTAGGTAATTGGGAAAGATCCCAGGAGCCGTTGGCGGATGACACGAGCTCAGTCCTCAGCTTCCTCAGCAGCAGCAGCAGCAGCATCTTACAACAACAGTCTCCAGCACCAGTAGCAGTGGCCTCCTGGAGCGTCCTGGGGGCCTTGGAAGCAGCTTGCAGCAACAGCCTCCAGCAGCAGTAGCAGCCTGCCTGTGCCCCACCCCCCCAGGGTCGTCCTGGGGGCAGGGGTACATTGTGGATCAGAGCCATTCATCCTTTATACTCAAGTCAGATAACTCAGGAACACCTGGGTGCAAGTCAGACAACCCAGGCACACCTGGGTGTCCATGCACATCCACAAACAATAGCCAAAGAACCCCCCCCCCCCCCGGGCACACATGCACAGTTATATTTACATTGAATGTGTGGCAAGATTCTGAACATCTGAGGGACCCTAACCATTTATATTTCACTTTCCCTACACATGCATATGTACTTTTTATACAAAGGTTAGCAGAGGACACATGCTGTTCTGTATTTTCTTTACTGTACCTGGGGTTTGTTTTACTGTGGTTCATGTGGAGCTGCCTTGTTCTTTTTAATGGTTGCCAAGTATCCCGTGTTATGGCTGTAGCATATTGAGCCAGTCCGCTATGGATGGACATGGTTTGTTTCCAGGAATGTTGCAGTGAACAGCTTAGTTTATACATCTTGTGTCTGGAAGCATAAATTGCTGCAAATGAGATTCCTGGGGTAGTAGTCAGGTTTGTGCCAGGGAAACAGAACCAGTAGGATACATGCATATAAAGAAATATGCTTCAAGGAATTGGGTTATGCAGTTGTGGAGGCTGGCAAGTCCAAAATCCTAGGACAGGCCAGCAGGAAAGGGAGACTGGATGCTGGGGCAGGAGCCAAGGCTGAGTCCACACATGGAACTTCTTCCTCAGGGAAACCTCAGTTTTGCTCTTAAGGCTTTTCAATGGTTTGAATGAGGCCCACCCACATTATCAAGGATAATCTTTACCTAGAGTCACCTGGTCATAAATATTAACCACATCTACAAAATACCTCTATGGCAACACCTAGATTACTATGTGATTGAATCACTGGGGACTCTAGCCTAGCCAGGCTGACACATGAAACTGTCACACCAGGGGAAAAGACAGCACTTGTTTTAGATTGTTCAATATTACCCATGGAAGTCTGTTTCCTTGCACCCTTACTAGTTGAGTCTGCACTAAAGTTGTTGGGTTTTTTGGATAGTCTGAGGTTAAAAAATTATGGCTTCTTGTAATATTAATTGGCAGTTCTCTGATCACCATCTTTTCTTGTGTTGAGAGTTATTTCCATTTCCTGTTCAGCAAACCATCCATCGGACAGGCACTCTTTGCACAGGGAGATATCAGACCCTTGTGATTTACGATGCAAATGCTGTATAGTCTGTCGTTGGCCTTGTGACTCTGTCTGTGGTGGTTTTAGACTATGCTGACATGTTTGAGATTTGTGGGTTGGACCTAATCATCACTTCTCTTTAGGCTTCTGTGGTTTTCATCGTACTGTGTCTCTCTGAGATTGTAAGCAAAGTCTACAAAATTTTCTCCAAGTAATTTATTATTTCAACTTTCATATTTAAACCTTTGATCCATTTGGAATTATTGGACAATAAGAACAAGGCAGGATCTGGATGGCTAGCAGTTGTCCCAGAGCCATCGTTGAAGGACCACCCTGTCCCCACTGGTACACACCCCACCATACCCCCTGTCCCCGTGCATTGGGTGTTTTTCTAGACCCCACCTTCTGTTCTGTGGCCTTGCTTCCCATCTGTCAGCATGCACATGCCGTGGTAGTACATCTCCATACAGTGCTCTGTCCAGTACAGCTCGACGCCCCTTCAGTGCCCCCACTTTTCTCTTTCTTTTCGTATTGGGGTAAAATACGTATGACATGCATTTCACCACCTTAGCCATTTTTAAGTGCCACAATTCAGGGGCATTAAGTACATTCACACTGTTGTGCAGTCATCTCCACCGTCCATCTGCAGGAGCTTTTCATCTTCCCAAACTGAGACTCTGTCCCCATTAAATACTCACTCCCCATCCCTCCTTCCCCAGCCCCTGGTACCCACCCTCCTACTCTCCATCTCTATGAATTTGCCTCCTCTACGGACCTTATAGAAGTGGACCTTATACAGCATTTGTCTCTCTGTGACTGGCTTATCTCACATCGCAGAACGTCCTCAAGGCTCATCCATGTTGGAGCATGTCAGAATTTCACTCCTTTTTAAGGTAGAATAATATTCTATTGATATAGATTCACATTTTTTTATCCATTTGTCCATCAGTGACACTTGGGTGGTTTTCTCCTTTGGCTCTTGCTCGTGGAGCTGCTGTCAACGTGGGTACACAGATATCTGTGCCCTCGCTTCTTTTTATGCAGACATTGTCTGCCTATTTTTGTTTGTTCATTTCAGTGTTTTAGAATTAGCCCGTCCAGTTCCTTGTGAACAAAGAGAACTGTTGGTATGCTTACTGGGATTACATTCAATTCATACGTCTCCGTAAGGAGAGCTGATATCTTTCTGATGTCAGTCTTCCCGTCCGAGGATGTCACAGATCTTTCCATTTTTACAGTCTCCTTTGGGGGGACCTCAGGGATATTTTAGAGTTTTCTTTGTGTAGATTATGCACATTTCTGCAGTTAACGCCACATATCTTCTTGCTGTTGTCCCTACGGGAAAGAGGTCTTTGCTCCCATCATGCCTCCTGTTTGCTGGTGGCAGATAAGATTTCTGCGTGAGTCTCATGCCGCACACCCCTGCTTTTTCTCCTGCTGTTTGTGGTGGTTTTGCAGCTGCTTCCCATGAGTTTCCCAGTGACTGCTCATGCCTGCTGCAGACAGAGACTGCTTTTCCCTCCCCGCTCTGATCTTGTACCTCCAACTTACTTTTCTTGCCTCCTCTGGTCCATTTAGTGCAATTTGAACCAGTAGTGCAGATAATAGGCATCTTTGTCTTGTCTCTAACCTTGATGAGCATGCCACTTCGCTATGAAGCATGATTCTCACCGGGCTGTAATTGAGGTGTCAGCAGGGCTGCATTCCTCTATGGAGGCTCTGGAGAGAACCCACTTCCTTTTCCTTGTCTTTTCCAGCTTCTACAGGCTACCTATGTCCTTAGCTGTGCCCCTTCCTCTGTCCTCAGAGCCAGTGGGCTTGCATCTGTCCTATCTTCTTCCAAAGTCACCTCTCCCTCTGCCTTCCTCCTTGTGATGACATTGGGCCCCCCAGATAATCTCCTATTTTGAGGTCAGCTGATGAGCAACCTTCATTCCATCTGCAAGCTCAGCTCACCCTTTGCAGTATATTCAGAGGTTCCAGGAATAGGACGTGGGCCTCGTTGGGGTCACTGCTCTTCTTAGCATGCTTGTCATTAAGTGAGTTGGACTTCCCTGGGCCAGGGATTTGCATAGTGTCCTGTGGGCACTGAGGAAAGGGCCCAGGGTGGAGGTGCAGGGTGGCTGTTCTTTACCACCGAAGACTTTTTCTCTGTTGCCTGCACACCTGGCCCATCTCCTCGACTTCCCCAGACCCACCAGCCTTGCTCAGCAGGGTAGAGCCTTCAGGGTAGCACTGCGCCTCCCCATCTGATGTGTACTGTCCCTCTCCACGCCCCTCCATCCCTGCGCCTTCCACCCTGGCCACCACTACTTTTGCCACATGCTATTCCCAGGCTGCAGATGGCCTGTCTTCTACATCCACTAAAACTGGGCGTCTGACGTTCTCGTTGTTTGGCCTGATGCCTTGGGCAATTTCCAGGACAAGGAGAAAATGATGCCAGGTGTCTCTAAAGATACTGTGGGCACTTGATTTTGTCCCTGCAGATAACAGCCATTCTTTTCAGCTTTACGCCCCTTCTGTGACATGAGGCTTCCCTGCCCACACCCTAACATCCCTGAAGGCTTCCCTTTGCTCCTGTCTTCCTGCCTGCACTTCCATCTGGTGATGGGCCACGGCCTTTGTTTGCTCTGGTCCTGGAACACATACCAGATGTCCCCTCTGTCTCACTGACTGTCGATTAACATTCACTGAGTGCTTATCATGTGCCTGGCATCCTTCTAAACTTGGATCTTTCAACACAGTTAATCTTTTTCACCATTCCATAAGGTCAGTACTAACATTATCCCTATTTTATAGAGAAGGAAACTGAGGCACGGGAGATGGCAGAGCTTGCTCAGGTACCAGTACATACCAATTTCCCAAGAGATCGACCTGTCTCAGGAAAGAAAATTTTCACTGACAGGCGGGGCTTGGGGAAGAAGGAAGGAAATGGCAGGTAACTTCCTGCATGCACACACTCACAGGGCTCCCTTCTGAGGCTTTTGATAGCCCAGCCTCTGTTCTGCTAAGTCATTTGAGGGTTGATAAAAAAGGACAGGTAAAATCTTTTCCACAGAGCTGTAAATAATTTGGAAATGCAGTTTTTGTGCTCAGTCCCTCCACTTGCCACTTTAGAGCATAGTTTACCCTCTTTCATCAGAGGTATCCATTTAGTGGTCAGGAAAAGCTGGTGGGAATACGGAGTCCCGTCTGCACCGTGACTCGTAGCTGGAAGGTTCTCCTCACTGTGCATACTTCCTCTCTGCCTCCATCCCAGAGGACACTGATGGGTTTGGAACCCAGGAGATGGACCTGGCACCTGCTAGGGTCTCCCTCATTGGAAATCTGGGTGCCCCTGATGCCCACATGGCAAGGGCAGACCTCTCCTGGCTGTCTCCCCTCAACCTTCTGTGGCATCCCTTCCTTCCAGGAGGTCAGCAACCGCATCTCCAGCCACATCCCTCTGACCATCCAGTTCTTCGTCCTCCAGACCTACGGCCAGCTGCTGCAGAAGAGCATGCTGCAGCTCCTACAGGACAAGGACACCTACAGCTGGCTCTTGAAGGAGCGAAATGACACTAGTGACAAGAGGAAGTTCCTGAAGGAGCGGCTGGCACGGCTGGCCCAGGCTCGGCGCCGGCTCGCCAAATTCCCTGGGTAAATGGGTTCTCCATCCAGCTCCGTGTCTCCCAGGCACATCTCCAGGGAGAAGGGGCTCCACACCATTCCTGATAGCTGTGCCATTATTAGTTATCCATGTAGCAGGTATTTAAATAGTCAGACTTTGTAGTCACAGCCTCTGCTTATCCATTAGCTGATGAGGACGTAGTGAGAAGCTACCACGTCCAGTGCTGGTACAGAGGCCCTGCCCTCAGGTGTGGTCTAGATCGGATGAATGTGCCCCTTTCCTTACTAAGAAAATGACTGTCAGCCCTCAGGATCCTTCCCCTACTCTGAACTGTCCCCTTCTCTTTATTAGAAGCCGAGGCAGGGGCCGAGCCCGTGGCGCACTTGGTAGAGTGCTGCGCTGGGAGCGCGGCGACGCTCCCGCCGCGGGTTCGGATCCCATATAGGACTGACCGGTGCACTCACTGGCTGAGTGCCGGTCACGAAAAAAAAAAAAAAAAAAAAAAAAGAAGCCGAGGCAGGCCAAGCATCCTAGAAGAGTTGTTGCCTGGTCTTGTGACGTCCTGTCACACCCCAGTGATTTAGGAGCATCAGTCCCCATATGAGCACCAGTAGGAGCCATGTCCCATCCCTTTGTAATAAACTTGTTTCTAGCAGACATTTGATATTTGATATTTTGGGGGAAGCCTAAAGACGGCAGCAGGTAGGAGTAACGTGAAGCACACTGGACACAATGTCTCCCTACCCCCTGCTGGGTAGGAATGGGGTCTGATTGTTCCCTAGAGACTAAAGGGAGATGGGAACAAACTCAGAAAAAGGAAAGAGCGTGTGAAGGCAGTGGCATTCATTGCTTATAGTGTTCACTGATCAAGTGTCCGATTGGTTTAGTCACTGGGTACCTAGCATGGAGTTGGAAAACTATAGATGCTGGTGAAGAAAAGGCGCTAGCAGGACTTTGCATGCAGATGCTCTGGCTGGGGAGGGGTCTGGGAAGCCGCGAAAGTGGAATATTAACCATGAAGTTAATGGAGGGAACCGTGGCTTCCTGACTGTTCTCTGTTCTAGCAGGGGGAGAGGGGAAGCTCGCAGACACGCCACTGCACCCTACACCTGATCCTCCGAGAACCGTGGCTCCAAGTCAGGGCTGCTGCGGGGCCACGAGGCCACGTGGACTCAAGGGCAGGAAATTGAACAGTGGGCTATGGATGGAGGGGACATGAGAGGACCCGACACCATGTACTTTAAAGGGAGAGTGGAAGGTCACGAACACCTGAGCCTAGAAAAGAGAAGGCCAGGGGCTGATTAGAGGGGAGGTGTGAGGACCAGTGAGCGCAGGCATGGGGGTACTTGCTACAGAGACATTGGGGGTGGGATGGCTGCTGCCTCAGGAGCTGTAAGCTCACGGGCAGGGGAGGGCCTCAGGCCAAGCTGGACACCTGCTTGTCAGGTGGGGCTGGACTAGCAACCCCTCCCATCCACACCCTCACTCCCGGACCTCTTCTGGTTCCTGAGACTCTATGAGGCAAATCCTTGGGACAAACAGAATTTACTTAAAAGAGAGGATGCAGCAGAGCGATGGGCATTGCACAGTCCAGGTCAACAGCCATGGCCCGGCCGTGCTTTCATGTCTCCAGGCAGTCACTATCCACCTGCAGTTGACTCAGAGCCACTGGGAGTTAGCAGGTTTGCCTCACGCTTGAAAGAAAGACCACACCAGTACTCACAGGCTTCCATAAGAATAAGGATGGGGGGCCGGCCCCGTGGCGCACTCGGGAGAGTGTAGCGCTTGGGAGCGCAGCGGCGCTCCCGCCACGGGTTCGGATCCTATATAGGAATGACCGGTGCGCTCACTGGCTGAGCGCGGTGCGAACGACACCAAGCCAAAGGCCGGTCACAAAAAGACAAAAAAAAAAAAGAATAAGGATGGGCAGGCAGTGCAAGTATCCATAACTCAGCACTAGGTGCCTGTCCCTTTAATGGACGTAGCCAGGCCATCTCTTCCTGGAGTAGGTGAGCCTCAGGAGGCAGGCCCCTTCCTTGAGGCGGGCGCCCCCTTGTGGATGGCTTGAGTAACGTCTCCACTACAAGGCGTCCCTTCCTGCCACCTCCCCCAACCCTTTCCTGTCAATCTTCCACTGCCCTTAAGGAACAGTAAGCGGTGTCAAAGTGTTGCATAGGATTCTGCTGTGCTATTGTGACAAGTTTTCCTAGTGATACCTAAAGAGGATGGAGGAAGAAAGTCGCTCTAGAGAAGGGGAATTTAACTGGGGGAGGAAACCTGCTGGGGACCCACCCAGGTGCTCACAAAAACTTTCCTTCTGGCCAAAAGGAACAAGAGTCTGAGGCTCCCCCAGGCCTGTCCTACCTAGTCCTGTCATGGGAGAAGTGAGTTGTCCCTCGTTCCAGGGGTTCAGAACTCAGAGAGAGCCATGGAAACCTCCTTGTGTGTCTTCTCCACTCAGTGGGGGCCCCAGGGTTAAGGCAAGTGGTTGAACTGCCCCTCCCCCACCTCCCACACACGAGGGGCAGCACCAGTATCAGGACCCTCACCTCCAGTTTCTGCTGCCTGCTCTGTAGCACCAGCTTGAAGGTCCATCTGCCTGTGCAGAATATACTGGAATACCGAGGATGTCCACTCATGGATAGGTCTAGGGCTCAGCTGACCCTGTAGGAATGCTGGTCAGAGCCCACTCCATCCTCGAAGCCTTCAGGGCTCTGGCTTCAATGGTTACAGTTTTCCCCTACACAAGTCGCTTAACTAAAACTGAGGGAGGGACAGGGAACAGAACACCGTGCTTGTAAGAAGGGGAGTGACACTGGCAACCCCAAAGACAAGCAGCAGGAGGCTGCAGGGCACCTGGGATTTCTATCTTTGGCACAGCTCCACTTTTGTCTCTAAGTCCCTTACAAGCCTCTCACCCTGCCCCTCGGGGTGTGGAGAAAGCAGCTGCACAGCACTCGATGGATCCACACTCTCCCCGATCCCTGCCAGTTACCACCCTCAATAGTAATAATAATAATAAACTCCTTGTAAACCGTATGGAGTTGTCCGCTTCGTTCTTTGGTCTCAGGATACCTTCTCAGTGTGGTGGGCATCATACTGTTAGCTCACACTTGGACAGACCCCATAGGATGGGGTTGAGTTTGGAGCAGATCAAGGAGAGGACCCAGAGAGAACCGAACAGATGGAAATAGAAAGCCCCAGTTTTGGGGCAGAGCCCGTGGCGCATAGGAATGGCCGGTGCACTCACTGGCTGAGTGCCGGTCACGAAAAGGACAAAAAAAGAAAAGAAAAAAAAAGAAAGCCCCAGTTTTCGAGAACCCAGGGTCTGGCATGCTGCCAGTGCTTACTAAGTGCTGTGGGAAGAGAAGAGATGAGAGGAGGCCAGGTATAAACCTCACTCCAATGGGGTTCGGGATCCACGACTATCTTCTGAGATGCTGGGAAGCATCTGCGTTTAAAACTATCCTTCTCAAGCAAAAAGCAAAGACAAAAACAGCCAACCAAGCAGAAAAGTCCCCAGACAGCAGTTTTTGTTTCGGAGGAAGGGAATCAAATCAGAGTGGCAGATCTTTTCCACCAGGCAGCAAGAAACACAAGAAAAGAAACAACACATCTTGGCTTTTGATCTGTCAGATCCCACTTTTTTTTCCTGCATGGGAAAAAAGACCCAACTGTCTGAGTAGTTCAGTGGGTTCTCAGGCTGTTATCAGATCAGTCTCTTTAATCACAGCAAAGAGGATGTCTTGCATGAGCTGTCCAGCTTGTGGGGGACTCAGACACCAATAGTCATGGGATCAATTCATTTAAAGGGAGTTCGCTATTATATGAATGATTTTTTTCAACATTACTTTAGAAATAGTATAAATTCCAGCACTGTCTTAAAACGCTGGGCGCACCAGGAATGTGAGTTGTGGACTATGCCGGATCATCTTAATACATCACCCTCTCTTTGTGTCAAAGCAGCACAGGGCAGTGGCCATGGGACTGAACTCCAGCCAGGTGGGTGTGGCTGTCCTCTGTGGTGAGAGCTTTGGCATGAAGAGAAAAGCTCTGAAATAGGAGCATGATCAGGTGAGCCACAGGAGAACCAGAAGAGCAAGCTGGAACACACCAGGGATCTGAGCGTAAGGCAAGACTGTACCCTGCAACCCTGCGAGAGGTCCCCATCAAGGCAGCATTCACTCCAACACCGAGGCTCACCTGTTCACCCAGCTGTGAGACCACGTGACCAGCACCCATGAGTGCTTTATTCTAATTAGCATTTGGGGTTCATTTATATTAAGCAAATTAACTTATGGCTTTTACAAATGTTTAAATACAAAAATGTCAATATTTCCCTAATCTCTTAGCTTCCTGGCTATCCTTTTCAGTAAAATCAGCCTCATCCAAAAGTAAAATCATTTTCCAATATGAAAAGTATAACTGAAAAAAATATCAACTGCTTTGCTCATGTGGACATTTTAGGTATGCAGTCGATCCTCATTATTTGCAATCCCTTGTTGGTGAATTCACCTACTTATAAAATTTGTTTGGAACTCCAAAATCAACCAGCAGCACTCTCATGGACATGCACAATGCAGTGGAAAATTTGAGTCACCCAATGTGTACGTTCCCAGCTGAGGTCCAGTGGGGACTGTCTGCCCCGTTCCAGCAATCCTACCATAAAGTGTCCTTTTCACAGTCCATTCTCTGCCATGTTTTCTGAATTTTTGTACTTTTTGTTGATTTCTCTGTTTAAAATGGCCCCAAGTGTAGTGATGAAGTGCTGTCTAGTGTCCTAAGTATCAAAAGGCTGTGATGTCTCTTAGGGAAAAATGTGTTAGAGAAGCTTTATTTAGGCTGGGTAATAGGGCTGCTGGATGTGAGTTCAATGTAGATAAATCAACATTATATATTAAATAAGGGGCCTTTAAAAAGAAACACACATAAAATAAGCTTATATATTCATTAGTTGATGAAAATGTTGCTATCCGAGGCTCACAGAACGTAACTCTTTTCCCCAGTATTCCTGATTCAGCATTCATGATGACTTTACAGACCCATAGCTCCAGCAAATAATGAGAATCAATTATATTTACCAATATTATCTAATAAAAAAATTTTTGCTTTACTTTTTTTTACTCTTTTACCTTTTCCCCATGCTTTTGACACGTGACGTGATGAAGCCAATCACCAGTCATTTTTTCCAGCCACTTGTCACGTATCGAGGACTGCTAAGAAGGATGAATTTCTGTTCTCAAGAAGGGAAAGGTCACCCACTTTCTCTCCCACCCATAGTCCCAACTACAGGGCATTGGGGTAATACTACCTGAGGACACGTCTCTGCCCCCATGAACTAATAGGGACTTTAGGAAGAAATCTTTAGGGCATGAAATGCTAGACTAAATTTTGGACCGGCTGGATCTGAGGACATGGGGACACTGGGCAGAGAGTTCAGAAGACTGTTAGTTCTCGAGGTCCGAATCTGGGAAACCCCAGGCAGTGGCTGTTCAGGAGTCACGGAGGGTCATCTCCAACAGGACAGGCTTCAGGAGCTGAGGGGACCCAGCAGTGGACTCCCAGCCCGCCCACTCAGCCACCCTGTGGCAGCCCCACATCCTTCCCGCACAGGCTGGGTCTGCTCGCCAGGCAGAGTGCCAAAGACTTAGTAAATACTTGGAAAAAAAACTGTATAATTTATTTGTACAATATTTCACAATTGAATTTTACAGCTTAAAAAAGACATAAAAGAGAAGACAAACTGTTGGTTACATAAATAAAAAGTGCTAGAGAAGGAACACGTTTTCACCATTACAACGTTTTTTATTACCTGGCTTGGGGAGCAGGACCCTCACGGTGCTGTGCATTTATTTGCAGGGGCCCTGGGGATGCTGCTGCCCACAGAGGCACGTGGGACAGAAGCACCCTGTGAATGGGACTGTACGAACTCCCGTTTCTAGGTGAAGTCCTAGCAGTAGAATCATTCATCTCATTCCTGAAAACCAGCATGCTTGGGGAGGAGGCAGGACCACAGAAGAGCAGCTCTCAGTCCCAGCATCTGCCCTCGGCAACAGCAGATGGCTCTTCCCTCCGGTGGGAACCACGGCCACTGGAAGGGGCCACAGGAAGTCCAAAACACTTCTGTCTTCTCTATCACCAGCACGGCGCTTGTCTTCAGCACATTCACTCACAGAACATTAAATTAGGAGCCAGTCATTGTATAAAAGCAGCTCAAATACACCATTGCTCATACTCAGCAAGGACAGTAATAACTTCAAAGAGCAAATGCCGGTGAGCGACTCAGAGGCATCCCAAGCCAAGATTCCAGGAGCACTGAGGTAGTAACATGCAGAAACGGGACACAGAAACAGTGCATCTTAAATTGCGCATCCCTGATTTCCCCAGTGACCTCGATTTCCATGTGATTAGCAGGCCTGAAGAGAGTCAGCACAGTGCTCGACTCAGCCCAGTGCCAGGACCGAGGGGCGTGCACAATCTCCAAGGAGGCTGGGGGAGGCTGGGAGGAGGGCGGAGTGCAGCAGTGAGACCTGCACCAGCAGAGGCTGGGCGAGCACCTTTGCCAAGGCTTCTCCGCTTCCCAGGGCTCCGTCTACGCACTCAGCCCCACGAGAAGAAAAAAAGATTTCTGCTGCCCTTACAAGTGACTGTCATGTTACCACCCATTAAGGACTGGTCCCTTTATTTTCAACTACCATCTGTCCAGGGCTACTAAGGTACTAAGAAAGGATCACCAAGATCCCCAGGTGGAGGGGCCAGGCCCAGGGCCATATGGGTGGCCTCCCCCTGGTGGTGGCCCCAGAGGGCAAACCCTGAAGGTCCCTCCTCCAGCTTTCTCCCTTTCCATCTCAAGCCGTCCAGCAGCTGAGAGGTCACAGCTCCAGGCTCATCCAAAAGTGGTCCCCAGAACAGGCTCGGAAAAAAGACCCCCACAAGGCAGCCTCCTCCCCTCCCCACTGCACTTGTCCCGAGGTGCCCATACCCAGCTGGGCTGGTCACCCCTTTGAAGAAGGGGTCAGGGAGAATAGGCTCGGGGTAGGGGAGCCATTGTGGCCTGCACACAACGGCGGAAAGTGCCAAAGTCAGACAAGTTCACAATTTAATAAAAATGAAAGGACCTCTGAATCATCTCTAGTAATACATCATGCACAGGGAATCAAAAATCAGCCCTTCGATGTTTTGTGAAATGATGTCAAGGACAAAGCCCATATGGATTAGTTGTTTGCCTATATGGAAAAAAAACAAAACAAATATTATTTTCTTAAGACAAAGGTAGAAAGTTATCTTTTCTTTAGATTGACATGAGGCATTATAAATCAAACAAGCAATCCTAACAGCACAAAGTCACAGTTTTTTATCTAGTGTGCAGGTCAAACAGTCAGGCTGACCATGGCTAGATACAAAGACCTGGAGGGCACTAGGTGTTGGGGAGGCAAACCGCTTAGCACAACTGGAATACAGGCCTCTGTCCAGGAAAATCAACTTGACATTGGCCACTAACATACCTCAAGTGTGTAATTAGCAGAGTCCTTGCTTTCTGCCCTGCTGTCTCTCCTGGCCCTCGGCCCTTTCTTCCCACATGATAGCCACACTGAAGCACCTGCAGTCCCTAAACACACCCTGCTCCTTGCTGTCTCCACACTGCAGAGATAGCCCGCCCTTCCCCTCCTGAGCCCACCCTGCCCCGCTGGCTTCTCCTGCCTCATCACCCCCAGCAGGACAGCGGATTGCCTATTACTAGTGCTCGGCCCTTCACCAGGCCTGGGCTGTCCGGCCCCGTAGTCACTCAAAGGCCCTGGGACCCATGATTTCATTTTGAGGGAGACACAGATTGGGCCTGGGGGGCAATGCCCCCTGGTCCTACCCCTCCATCAACAAACTGGGCACTTGGGAGACTTGAGAGGAGATGAAATAGGATCTTTTCTTTCACCAGAAGCCCAGCCCTAGAAGGAGCAGAAATCTGAGAAAGCTGCTGTCCCGAGATGGGAAGATGTGGTCTTTGCCCAAGGCCAGGGCTCTGCTAAGCAGCGCAAGTCAGGCCGGGAGTTCTGGGGGGCAGGAGCATGGGGGCTCCCTGGGACTTTGCTCTCCTCCCAACCTTCCCAGAGAACTCCAGCTGCGCCTGAACCTCTGACCTGGGGGCTGCCCAGGGCCCACGCCACAGCCCCAGAAAAGGAAGGACACGGGCATGACCCCTCCCTTGGCTCTCTGCCACCACCCAAAGTTTGCTTGGACAAGGTCTGGGTGGGTTAACCAGGTCAGGTAGGCCAGAACTAAGTGTGGTCAACAGAGCCCAAAGGAGGTTCATGCAAGCTGAGCCCCAGATTTTGAAACTACCTAAACTAGCTCAAACAGGTTCTATCTCCCCATCTCAAGTTGTTTTAGGAGTTATCTCGCAGGATGTAAGCTGAGCAAGGGCAGTGAGAAGGGCCTTGCCCTCCGGACGACCTTGAGCAACGGGGGGAACCAAAAATCTCCCATCTACAGAACTAAAAAGCTGGGAATTGGACCACCGGAGCTTTTCCTGAAGCCAGAAAAGGAAGGAAGACAGCCTTTGATCAACTTTTGCCTACTCGTATGACTGACTTGGAGCTAGCCAATCAGCTTTTGCCCAGTTCTTTGCCCTTTATAAACCCTTTAAAACCTGCCCGCCCCTGGATCAGGGATGAGCCCTGCCTCCTTCCTCCTTGCTGGTCAGCCTGGCAGTAAAGCCTTTTTCTTTCCTCTAAACCCCATACCATATCACTGACTTCTGTGTGCATCGGGCAGCGAGCCCTGGCTCGGTAGCAGTTTTTGCATCCAAGCACCAGCAGGCACATGCAAGTGGTGCCAGGCAGTGGGGTGGGCAGCCCCGGAGGGGTGAGGAGCAACCCCACAGCAACCTGGAGGAGCAACCCCACAGCAACCTGGTGGCTGTGGGAGACAGGGTCTGCTCCCTGCTGCCAAGCGGTCAGCTTCCTGCAGGAAGGCCGCGCCTGCAGACATCTGGCTGTGGCTCAAGGAGGCAGAAAACTCAGTCTGAAGGAGGACGGAAAAGTTACCCTCATTTGCTGATAAATCCAGTCTGTGAATACTGTCACGTTCCCATACACGCCTGGTCTGTTAGCCTTGGCACAGCCGGACCCCCAGCTTGTGTCCCCAATCAACCACCAGACGTCGTTCTTCAAAGTGACCAAAGGCCCTCCACTGTCACCCTGGGAGACACAGCAAGTTACCAAGAGCAGAAAATCAAGTCACAACCCAACGCTCACCACCGACTGTGCACAGAGAGGGGTGGGGGACGGAGTGCATCTCAGTGTGAGTTACAAGTGGGCTGGGGTTCCAGTGGTGATAGGGACCCAATCCCCAAAAGAGACTGTACCGGAGACAAAGTCCAGTCTATCCCTGCTACCAGTTACAAAAGAAATTGCTGTTCATAGTTTAAGATAGTTACAACACTCATTTCTGTCCCACTGACACTTTTCTCACATGGAAGTTTCTGCAGAGAAAGCTGTGGCAAGTGGAATTGGGGGGTAGTACTCGTTTCTGCCACCCAAAGCTTCCGCTGTGTTAGCACCATCCTCCCCACAGCCACACCTGAGGTGGCTCCATGTCCCCGGGATGCTCCCCTGACCCCAGGGGTCTCTCACTCAGGGCTCAGCAGGAGCTGCAAGGCCCAAAGGCTGAATAAAAACTTGCAATTACCTGGCAGGAATCAATGGTCCCCTGCAGGTACCCTGCGCAGATCATGGCTGACGTGACCATGTTATTGTAGACATATTTGCTGTTACATGTCTGGGGCTCAATTAGCGGCACCATGGCAGCATTCAGAATGTCAGAGGTCTTCCCTAAGGACAGAGGGACATCATTGAGCTCTCAGTGCTGCCAGCTGCTCGCACAGGAAGAGTGGACTCCCCTCCCCGAGACCACCACACATACTATGTCCCTCTCTCCTCCCTTCTCCCCTCCCTCAGTCCATCCTCACACCAAGCCCTCTCCTGACCACAACCTGTCCCCTGACATCCACAAGAGGGGTGAAGATCCTGAGGGCACAGATGTCTGTCTGTCTTTGTTCACTGCAGTACTCCCAGCGCCTAGCTGGCACCCACCTATCATGGGTGCCACACGTGTTTGTTGATTGCCATGAAGCCTTGCTCACGTGTACAGCTCAACTGCAGTAAGTCTCCTAGCACAAGGCACCAGGATGCACCCCCCACTACTTTCTCCAATTCTCCCCCCAAATCACCCAGCCCTTATGCTTTTTCTTGTTTTAAAGGATTTGTTGTAGGTGTGCCCTAAATGCTTTTTAGAAGATGGATGTAAACAAGTATATGACATGAACCTTTGTACCACTAAGCACTTTCAACCCTCCACAAAATGAAACAGCCAGGAGCCTTGCATATGAAAAACATTGTCTGAGAGGAATGCAAATTATAACTGAAGGAAATGGAGCAAGGCCGCTCCAGGGGAGTCTAGTTCTTTCTTCCTCTCTGTGGTCATCAGGGCAGAAGGACAAAGGCTTTGGCAGGCTGCAGCTTGCTGTCTCGGGTCACAGAAGCCCATGTGCACCAAGTCCATTGTCACTCAGCTGTCAAAAGGGCACAGAGGGACTTCCAGGGCAGCCCTTAGTAACAAAGGACGCAAACCCAGAGGGTGCTACACCTCTTACAGTTATACAGCCTTTATGCTTCAAAAAGCAGTTTCCACCCACTGTTCCATTTGATCCTAATAAGAACACAGTGTGTTAGGTAGGGTGGGCACAACTTTTCCCATTTAGCAGATGGGGAAACTGAGGCACAAAGACTGGGTGAATTGCTCAAAGTCATCCAATCACTGAACCAGGATTAAAGCCTGGACCTCACACTTCCCACCCAGTGCCCCCTTCCATGTGCTCTGAAGACCTGCATGCCAAGGCCTCACCTTTCTCGTAGGTGGCCCCCCACCCAGAAATCCAGCAGTCCTGCTCTGGCTCCAGCATCAATCCTGGGTTGGGCAGACACACTGGCTTCATTCTATCTGTTTTAAGAAGAGAAACGCCATGAGCCAGGTTGGCCTCATTGCAGGCCTCAGGCGATAGTCTCCCTGGCCTTCCCACAGGCAGGCAGAGAGCCTGGCACCACTGCCATCCTGGCCAGAAATCCAGATCCCAACTGTCCCGCACTTCCACTTTCTGCCCCTGCCAGGGCCCTCCCTCCAACAGGCCAGAAGTTCCACTCTGGAAGTTGTGCTGGTTAAGAATGGAACATTTGCTAGCTCTGCTTCTAGAAATACACAATTAACGTGTCCAGGTGACATAGCATAGAAAAAACACACACATGGCAGTGGCCAAAAAGCCAACAGTGTGGCTGGACCTTGAGGACCATGCTGGACACACACCGTCTCCCACAGATGGGTCCTTCTATATGTAAACTGTTGCCCCACTTGAATACAAACACCTGGTAGAGAGGGACGAGGTTTTGCTTCTGTTCCCATGTAGACTGGAACATTCCAGACCCTTGGATGGATTAGAGAAGGGGCCAGATAAGAAGCCAAGAGAAAGGAGGTTTGTTTTATATTATGAATTTAAAGTATCTTTCTCTCAGAATGCATGTGAAAAATAAAGTATCTTTACTCGTTGTAGACCAGTAGTTCTCAACTGGAGGCGATTTTGGCAATATCTAGAGACAACTTTGATTGTCACAACTAGGGGGTGCTGCTGACATCTAGTGGGTCGAGACCAGGGATTCTGCTAAATGTCCTGCAATGCACAGACAGCCCCCACCTCAAAGAATCGCCCAGCCTGAATGCCACCCATGCCGCAGCTGAGGAGCCCTGTTCTGGATTTTCACACGCATGGGCTGAATCATCGCTCTATGCAAACCCAGGGACAGTGCTGCCTCCCTCGACGGGCCACACCAGGCCTCTGCCGAGCCCTCTCCTGCTGGCTGACCCCTGCATGCCACCCCGACTCAGCATGAAGTCCCCCCTTCTGTTTACTGCAGCACAAGTCTCACTTCCAGTCAGTGTCTCTTTAAGATCTGGTCACACTGTTTATCACCCTGAGCCACACATACCGTTAAAAGTCAGAGATGTCTGCAGCTTCATGAGAGCAATGTCATTGTTCTTGGAGTTGGAATCATAATCTGGATGAGAAATCACTTTTTCTACTCGATATCCATTTCCGTAGGACATTGAAGACTGATCCAAAATTCCTGCAAATACCTCCCAATACCGTGGACTGTTCAGGGGCCTGGAAGGTAAAGATGAGCCACACGCAGCTTCTCAGAATCACAATGTGAAACGCTCACGTGATGATCCTCAAAAATCAAAGGTAGAGCTGAGAATCCCAGAGGAGAGGAGACCTGCCCACTACCACACAGCAGGACTGTGGGGAGGGGCCGGCGCCCTCCCCTCCCCCACACACCCCCTCCTTCCAGCTCCTGCTACCTGCTCAGGAATCCTGTCACACATTGGGCCTAGACCCCTCCCTGAGGCTTTAACGCCATTATGGCAGGACTGGGCCTTACCTTTAAATGCCAGAGCATTACCCGGTGCACAGTAGGTGCTTAATAAAGGTGTACTGATGAACAGACTTGAAGTCCAATATTAATTGAGGTATTTCCTTTACTTTTTTCCCTTCTAAGAGAATCCCAACTCCTAGAGAGCCCTGAGTATCTGGGGTGGGAAGGGTGGGAAGGAAGGTAGGAGGAGTCTTATAAATGCCACAGATCAGAGACACTGCATGAACTGTCTAAGGCCACACAGCCAGAGAATGGCTGGGTCAGGAGACGGCCATGCCCTGCCTCACTCTAAAGCAGAAAAGCACACCTGTGGAGTGAGACTTCCTCCAATAAAGGCATGTGACCCCAAAAACTGTGTGCTTAAGAAAAAGAAGATGGAAGGCCACTTCTACCGCAGGAGCTAATAGGATAAATTATGGCTACCCTCACCCCTTCCCACCCATCTGCATAGGCAATGCCATGGCCAGAGATGCTCAACCTCAGAGACTTCCCAGCAGGACAGTGTGAGGTCCTGAGTGGCACATGTGCCCTCCCTTGGGAGGGCCTCCAAGATATGGGACTTCAGGAGAGCAGGGGCTTCAAGCGGGGGGGGGGGGGGGGGGGGGGGGCAGGGCCGAGAGGAGTCTGGGCACAGGACATGCTGGAGACATCTCAGCCCCACGTGCCATGCATGTCCCCTGCACTGACGCACACTCTCTATGCTCACACACAGGACACTGGAGCTGCAGATCACGCAATGGGGACCTACTCTTCCACGCAGTGGGCAGCCGTCACAATCCACTCAGGGGTGATGATGGAGCCTCCGCAGACGTGCACGCCCTGGACGTGCAGGCTGACCTGCCAGGGCCAGTCCTCCAGGCTGGCACTGTCACCACCCACGATCCTGCTCTGGCGGCTCGACTTTGAGCTGACTCCGCACTCTAAGGGCGACAGGCATAGCAGTAGTTCTGAGACGAGGCAGGGGCCCCTAGACAACCCCAATGCCTACAGCTGTCCCAGTCTTGCCTGGTTGGGGCAGACCATTACCCTCTCGCCTACCCCCTCACCCATCTCATTCCCTTTCATTTGGGGTCTGACGGAGAGAACTTATTCCAGTCCCTTTTTGGTAGATGGGAAAAGAGGACGCTGATCCAGCCACTTCTTTCCCCCCCAAGAAAGCACCTCTACTGCTGCCTCATCAGACACCTTCCAGTTGGCACTTGGGTGATGCCAAAGGGGTCTCCCAAAACCAATGTTGGGGGGAGTTCTGGATAACCAAGGACCCTGGGGCCTCCCTGAGTCCCAGAGGGACTGGCAATGATCAGAGGCCCCAAGTTTCTTAAACATAAAAGGAAATCAAGGTGGGAATGGGACTGTGAGGGTTAGTGGGCAAGAGTGAGGTGAGTGAAGTGAGTGAGGGGGTGAGTGAGGGGGTGAGTGAGGTGAGTGAGGGGTAAGTGAGGGGGTGGGTGACGGGGTGAGGGAGGGGGTGAGGAGGTGAGTGAGGGGGTGAGTGACGTGAGTGAGGGGGTGAGTGAGGGGGTGAGTGAGGTGAGTGAGGGGTGAGTGAGGTGAGTGAGGGGTGAGTGAGGGGGTGAGTGATGGGGTGAGGGAGGAGGTGAGGGGGTGAGTGAGGGGGTGAGTGAGGGGGTGAGTGACGTGAGTGAGGGGGTGAGTGACGTGAGTGAGGGGGTGAGTGAGGGGGTGAGTGAGGTGAGGGGGTGAGTGAGGGGGTGAGTGAGGGGGTGAGTGAGGTGAGTGAGGGGGTGAGTGAGGGGGTGAGTGGGGTGAGTGAGGGGGTGAGTGACGGGGTGAGGGAGGAGGTGAGGAGGTGAGTGAGGTGAGCGAGGGGGTGAGTGAGGGGTAAGTGAGGGGGTGAGTGAGGGGTGAGTGATGGGGTAAGGGAGCGGGTGAGTGAGGGAGGGGGTGAGTGAGGGGTAAGTGAGGGGGCGAGGGAGGAAGGGGGTGAGGGAGGGGGTGAGTGGGGGTGAGTGAGGTGAGTGAGGGGTAAGTGAGGGGGTGAGTGATGGGGTAAGGTAGGGGGTGAGTGAGGGAGGGGGTGAGGAGGTGAGTGAGGGGGTGAGGGAGGGAGGGGGTGAGTGAGGGGGTGATTGAGGGGGTGAGGAGGTGAGAGAGGGGGTGAGTGATGGGGTAAGGGAGGGGGTGAGTGAGGGAGGGGGTGAGGGGGTAAGTGAAGGGGTGAGGAGGTGAGCGAGGGGGTAAGTGAGGGTGTGAGGAGGTGAGTGAGGGGGTGAGTGAGGTGAGTGAGGGGTGAGTGAGG
Source organism: Cynocephalus volans (assembly GCF_027409185.1). Lineage (NCBI taxonomy): Eukaryota > Metazoa > Chordata > Mammalia > Dermoptera > Cynocephalidae > Cynocephalus > Cynocephalus volans. The sequence continues at coordinate 188,000,454 of NC_084460.1, forward strand.
TGAGTGAGGGGTAAGTGAGGGGGTGATTGACGGGGTGAGGAGGTGAGTGAGGGGGTGAGTGACGTGAGTGAGGGGGTGAGTGAGGAGGTGAGTGAGGGGGTTAGTGAGGAGTTGAGTGAGGGGGTGTGTGACGGGGTGAGTGAGGGGGTGAGTGAGGTGAGTGAGGGGGTGAGTGAGGGGTGAGTGAGGTGAGTGAGGGGTAAGTGAGGGGGTGATTGACGGGGTGAGGAGGTGAGTGAGGGGGTGAGTGAGGGGGTGAGTGACGTGAGTGAGGGGGTGAGTGAGGAGGTGAGTGAGGGGGTTAGTGAGGAGTTGAGTGAGGGGGTGTGTGACAGGGTGAGTGAGGGGGTGAGTGAGGTGAGTGAGGGGGTGAGTGAGGGGTAAATGAGGGGGTGAGTGATGGGGTAAGGGAGGGAGGGGGTGAGTGAGGGGGTGAGTGATGGGGTGAGGGGGTGGGTGAGGGTGTGGGTGAGGGGGTGAGTGAGGGGGTGAGTGAGGGGGTGAGTGAGGGAGGGAGGGAGGGGGTGAGTGAGGGAGGGAGGGAGGGGGTGAGTGACGTGAGTGAGGGGGTGAGTGAGGGGGTGAGTGAGGGGGTGAGTGAGGAGGTGAGGAGGTGAGGGAGGGGGTGAGGGAGGGGGTGAGTGAGGGGGTGAGGGAGGGAGGGGGTGAGGGAGGGGGTGAGGGAGGGAGGGGGTGAGGGAGGGGGTGAGGGAGGGAGGGGGTGAGGGAGGGGTGAGTGAGGGGGTGAGGGAGGGAGGGGGTGAGTGATGTGAGTGAGGGAGTGAGTGAGGGGGTGAGTGAGGTGAGTGAGGGGTAAGTGAGGGGGTGAGTGACGTGAGTGAGGGGGTGAGTGAGGGGGTGAGTGAGGAGGTGAGTGAGGGGGTGAGTGAGGAGGTGAGTGAGGGGGTGAGTGAGGAGGTGAGTGAGGGGGTGAGTGAGGGGGTGAGTGAGGAGGTGAGTGAGGGGGTGAGTGAGGAGGTGAGTGAGGGGGTGAGTGAGGAGGTGAGTGAGGGGGTGAGGGGTGAGAGTGAGTAGGGTGGCACAAAAAACAGGGTGTCTCAGTTTCTTGAAGTGGCCTGTCCCCTGTGGGAAACCCCTGGGCCCAGGCTGAGGCATTTGAAGCACAGGACATGGGCATTCAGAGGAGAAGCTGCTGGGACCACGTGAGAGCCTGTGGACAGCACCAGCCACTGCCCCCGTCCTCCTGTCTCCGCATTGCCCAAAGACACCGGGGATTACTTGTCTGTGGGTGTGGAATGCTTCCTAGCTGGAAATATAAAAGGAAAAATCAGGACAGAACTCACCTATACAGCGTAAAGAAACCACTGTTTTTGAAGAACAGGAGTCACTAAAAAAGACAAAGGGAAATTCTGGTTACTATAATAAATGAGGAGACGCCTGACTTAAATACTTAGAAATGAATATTTTCCTTCATGTTCTCTGTCCTGTCTCCCCAGATGTAGAAGGTCCCCTTCTAAGACTGAAATGAGGTAAGTGAATCTATATAGGGGACAGTGGCAAAGAGCAGACACTGAGACAAAGTACCACGCTCAAATCCCAGCTGTATAACCTTAGGCAAGTCACTTAACCTCTCTGTGCCTATCAGTAATTGCACCAACTCACAGGGTGGTTGTGAGGGTAAGCATGGAATAATTTTAGTTTTTATTTTTATTCTTGGAATTTAAAATCATCCCCTAATTTTGTAAGGAAGCCACTTGGAAACATTTGGGTTCATGCAACTGCTTTACACTTATAGCATAAAAAGCAACAAAACCAATAATTTGCCTGGGAGCAGAGGAGAAATGACAGTTAACTCATTTGGGAGTCAAACACTCCAGGTGACGGAGGAAACATAACTTGTCGATGCATCCTGTCGCATGATGTTTCCCCCATATACCAGGGAGCTGAGAAGCTGCCCGACACACAGAGCAGCTGGCACCGCTGGCCAGGCCACGGGGTCTGCTGACCATGAGCATCAGCATGAGACGAGACCCTCTGTGATGGAGGTGGAGCAATACACAGCCTGCTGTGAAATCATATCTGATAGACAGAATGGAACCGGACCTGACCACAGAACCATGCCCTCACGTCTCCCATCCGCTGACTTGAGGATTGCTGCTGCCTCACCAGTCACAGCATAGGCCTGGCTTCATTCCAACCACCTTCTAGAAAAACTGATAATAAGGCGGCCAGCCACAGAAGTCCCCGCTCCCAAAAGTATCCAGCCCGGGGCAGAACCTGCTGCTCTAAACCCCCCAGAACCACCCAGCGCAAGCCCAGGTCCCACAGTAAGTGCCCCCTGGCACCCCGCTCCTGAGATGCCCTGGTTTCCCGGTGGCCACAGGTGTGCTCCTGGTTGGTGGCCTCTAGCTGTGGGGCACTGACAATGCCTGCAAAGACACATTTCCTTCAAGAGAAGATGTTTTCTAAGAATTGGGAGGTCCGTAGAGACACACAGGGCACACCGTGCAGCACTCCTCACAGGAGCCTGGCCAGAGGCCCAGCCCACAGACCCAGGCACCAAAGGCAGCTTCTGCATGCAGAGAGGGAAGGGAGGGCTGTCCCCGCCCCGCCACACAGACGCAATGGGACGCAGCAGACAATGACTTGCTCTTCTATCTTCCAACCCTCCGGTGCCCTGTGCGCTCCCAAGACTCTTGCCAGGGGATGGCAGCCTTCCCCTCCCTGCTCCCACCAGCTCAGTAACCCAGGAAGACAAAGAACCACTCAGCACTTACAAAGAGCCCAGGCAGCTGTGTTTAGCTCCTCTGAGAGGCAAACCACAGCCCCACTGTTCTGATGGGTACACCTGGCCCTGCACAGCCCTCCCCACTGGGCTCACCCTGTCACATTCCCAAGGACAGCCAGGCTGTGGCTGCCGGAAATCAGCGCCCTCAGACACCTCAACCAGCGGCCACCAGGAACACATACCCGCCCCAGCCTCCCACTAAGAGGAAAGGTGGGGCCAGTGATTAGTTCATCCTCTACCAAAAGGTAGCACCTGGCACCTGGCAGGCAGGGTGGGGAGGGCCAGCCACCTGGTGGTGAGTGACAGGGAGCTAGGAGGTGGGAATGCTGATGCGCAAGACACTGCAACTTTCACAACAGAAAACACTCAGATGACAGCAATGCCCCTGGGAAGAATGCAAACATTTTAAACATATGCAGAACAAAGTAAGTCTTCTATCTTCTAAGCCCACCTTCTAGCATCTATCCTGCGACCCTTGGCCGAGTTCACTTCCACCCACTGGACACTCTGTGACCTGCCCCTAGCCAAAAGTCAGCTTTAATGTGCAGAAAACGTTTGCTGGATTGAACTAGCCACTCGCTCCCAGGGCCCAAGAACGCTGCCCACCCCTCATGCAGTATCACCAGACGTTGCTGATCACGGGTCGGTGCCAAGAGGACCAGCCATCCTGGTTGCCTGGGACAGAGAGGATTCCTGGGAAGCAAAACTTGATGCTGAAACCAGGAAAGTTCCCAGCAAACCAGGATGAGTGGGTCATCCCACTTGGAACCCGAGATATTCTCTGGGATTCCCAGTGCTATACTCTGACACAAGGAGGTACACAACCCTAGATGTTTGGAAAATTAAGAAAAATAAAGGTGGATTTCAATTTTATAATATTATCCAGTACAAATGAGGGCAGACGTCAGAGTCAAAAACAAAATGATAAATAAACCTTAGCTATGTCCTGAAAATAAACCAAGAGCTGCTTACAGTAACCAGACCTGGGCAGATTCTAATCTCCAAACCCAGACTGGCAGCCTAGAGAAATCAGGCTCAGGACAGTGACTTCCCATGGTGTCTCCTGATCGTCCACATTACGGAATTTTTTAAAGGAACAAAGAAATCCGCACTTACGTCTGGTACAGTCTTTTATAGAGATCGGCATTGCCAGCACTTGTGTTCAGCTTCAAAAAGCTAGTAGCCCCGCTGTCATCTGCTATTCCTTGGCTAGAATAAAAACTGTTCCTAAAAAAGACAGAAACCCTTATTTAGTAAGTCATAAGCAATCACAAATCCTATGGTATGTCATAATATCTCACTTGTATGATGTTTGGAGTAAGAGGGAAAACCTTAGCATTCTGGAAAATAAAAACACTAGTTCTAATCAAACGACACTATACTATAACCATTTTTTGATCCAGTAACCCTGAAGTGTCAATGGCTGTGTTTCTCATCTAGTTTGGGTTAGGATAAACACACCATGAAAAATAAGTATAAGTACATATAATGTAACAAAATGTATAGATGTTAAAATGTCCCGTTATAAAATTCCAATAGGTTCCTGAACTGTGATGGGGGCTTTACTATGTCATCCAAGCCTGTGGTTTAGGGATGGCATTGTGAAGTATTTCACTAGCTTAGATGCCAACTTCCTTATCAAGTGGTAATTCATTTTGAAAATGGACACACAGAACACCCTAAACTGGCATAGGAATCACGTGGGGACACCCCTAAGGAAGAGAAAATGGCAATAAAATAATGCAACCCTTTCCCCAAGGCCTGAGGGCCACCAAGTTTTCCCAAGCAATGCTGGTCAGCCCCTGGCCAGGAATCACCTGGAGGGGACACTATGGTCCAACCCTTCCCACTTTCCTTAGGAGCTGCATGCAGGAATGAATTTTTTAAAGTATAAATCTGATGATCAATTCTCTCCCCTGCTCAAGAGCCTTCAATGGCTCCCAAACATAGTGCAAACTGCATAGGATTTGACCCTGCTGACCTCAACCCAGCTTTCCCCACCTGTGGCCCCGGCCCCCACCAGGGAGTGGAGAGGAGCAATGGGCCAGCCCTGGCTCACAGGCTCCTCAAGAAAAGAGCCACCTATGCCCTCAGCCTGCACCCCTGCACCCGGCAGTCCTGAGTAAACTGGAGTCTAGAGAAGCCAAGGTGGGAGGGGGCAGGGAGCATGCCACATGTGCACAGGGAGGCAGAGTGCAACACCCTTTCTTAGTGGCTGCTGTCTGCTGCCATCATTCGGGCAGGCCGTCCCTCCTGGGCTGTGGTGCGTACTCACCCATAGCCCATGTCGTTGCAGGCCACTCTCCCGTAGCTCTCGATCCAGTCATCCTGGCACACGGGGTGCCAGGACTTACTCTGAGACGAGTAAACCTGAAGCTCGAAGTTCGGTCCGTAGAGGCGAACTGCACAAGAGGGAGATTCTCCATGAGCCCATGCAACTGTCCCACCTGCAGCGTGCTGCTGCTCAAGCCTCGCACACCCCAGGACACCAGGGCTCTGGAGGCAGCCACACAAGGCTGGCTCTTCTCCAGGCACTAGCCACACAAAAAGTGAGGCCCCAAATCTGTTTTTTTCTGTGCTAAAAAGTGCTCTTTATGCAAAAGAATCAAAAATATGTTCTGACAAAAACTTGTACAAATGTTCACTGCAGCACTAGTCACAATAGCCAAAGGTGGAAACAACCCAAATGTCCACCAATGGATGAATGAACAAATACAGCACATCCAATATCCCACAACAGAACATCTGCAGCCATAAAAGGGGTGCTGTTCCAATAGGTGCTGCTGCATGATGAACCTTGAAGACACATTGCTGAGTGAGAGAAGCCAGGCACAAAGGCCCACATGGTGCATGATTCCGCTCATGTGAGATGTCTAGAGTGGGAAACCTACAGACAGAAAGTAGACTGGTGGCTGCTTAGGACCTGGGGTATAGGGAAGTAGGATATGGGGTGATAGCTCAAGGGTATGGGGTTTCTTTGTGAAGTGATGAAAATGTTCTAGAACGATGGTGGTGGTGGTTATACACACCTGTGAATATACAAAAAGCTTTGAATTACATACTTTAAAAGGATGAATTTTATGATATTTATATCTCAATAAATGTGTTGTAACAAATAAGACAAAAATGTTTTTAAAAAAAAGTAATCCCTTTAAGCAATCTCTTTGAGTGATAAGTTGACCTCTTCTTGTCCAAATCCCAGACCCTGGCAGAGGACCCAGTGACATGCTGAGTCTCCCGGTATCAGAGGGACTCTAAGGCCTATAAATTAATCAATGTTTTGCCCAAATGACCTCAGCTGTTTTGCTTAAAGAAATAAAACATTACAAATATAGTTGAACCTCTCGCTATTCCATTCCCTGCTCTCTCCCTAGAGGTAACCACAATCCAGGATTCTGGGAACTTTTCATATGTTAGGAGAATCGTCAAGTGTGGTGTAGTCACAGAATGCCACCCTGTATAACTTGAGGGGTAACCAGAGCGTCATGTATCAACATGAACAACCTTGAAGGCAGCACCCCAAAAAAGAGAGCATTGTGCTAAGTGATGTGCTGGGTATGACATTACTTACCTAAAGCTTAAAAGCACGTGAGTGGTGCTATGTGGTCTGGGAGAACATACGTGAACTTAAAATCTAAAATGAGGACCTGGTGACTCTCGGTCCTCACCTCCTGCCTCCTGTCTGTGGCCCTGACTCCCTGGACAGTCCGACACCTCTGGGCTCATTCCTCCATGAAAGGAGTGTGCTTGGGTCTGATGATTTTCTAATGCTTCAGTGATGACTGGTTTGGCACGCCATGTGTGAGTTGGCCACTTGTTACGTGAACGAACAAACTGGTACATCCAAACAATGGGACATCACACAGTGCTAAAAGAAATGAGCTTGCAAGCCATGAAAAGACGTGGAGGAACCCAAAATGCATAGTACTAAGAGAAAGAAAGCCTTTCCCATCTGGAAAGTCTGCAAATGCTATGATTCCGACTCTGGGACATTCTGGGAAACACAAAGCTACAGAGACAGTAAAAACATCAGTGTTTGCCAGGGGTTAGCGTGAAGAGAGAAAATGGCAGAGCACAGAGCTCTCAGGGCAGTAGATCTATTCTGTCTATTCTGGACATTACTGTAATGGCAGGTACGTGGCATTACACATTTGTCAAAACCCAGCAAACTGTACAACAGAAAAACTAAGTTCTAATGTAAACTGAGGACTGTAGTTAATAATGTATCCAATAGATGTAATGAATGCACCACACTCATATCAGATGTTAATAAGGGGAGACCTTGTGTAGGAGACAGGATATGTAACCCTCTGTGCTATCTGCCCAATTTTCTATGAACCTAAAAACTGCTCTAAAAAATAAAGTCTATTAAATTTTTTTAAAGTAACTGAAATTAAATATATTTCCACAATTCAAAATAAAACTGCCACTGTGGTGTGGTGGAGAGTAAGGGAGACATTTCATTCTTGGTTAGTGGATAATTTTAGGGATTTTTTTTCTTTTCGACTATCTGCATTCAAATGCTGACTAGGGAGAGGTAACAGTTGATGAGCCAGAGAGCTGCAGATGGTTTCAAGCATTTTTTAAGGCACTAGAATTTTTTCCACTTTATCAAGGTACAATTGACAAATAAAAATTGTATCTACTTAAGGTGTACAACATGATGGTTTGATACACGTATCCATTGTGAAATGATCACCACAACCAAGCTAATTAGCACACCCATCACCTCACACAGCTACCTTTTCTCTTCTTTTCTTTTGTGGTGAGAAAATTAAGATCTACCCTCTTAGGAAATTTCAAGTACACAGTACAGTATTGTTAACTGTCATCACCGCAAGCAGTTCCTTAGTTTCTCTGCTGAGTTTTTGAGAAAGACTCAGAGAAAGGATAGCAATAGAAGTAGAAAGTATATTACTGCTGACATACATACACACACACACACACACACACACACACACACACCCGTAGGAAGAAATCTCTGCACACATTCAATGTTTGGATGTTTTCCATGGGACAGATTATATTCTTCAGCATCAGAAGGTATGCATTTCATTGAAAACAATTTCCACTCTACAAGGTAGACAAATTAAAAGCATAACGCATGTTCTGGTCTAATATAAAAGACACACACCATGTCACATTCATCTGTCTCATTCTATATGAATAATCCATATGGAAATTAGATAAAACCAAATCAAGGAGCATCTATCAAATTACAAATACACAAATCCTCTGACCCAGCAATTTTACTTCTAGGAAGGTTTTTTTACCAATATGCTCACACGCTTGGAGCAAAAGGTGGAAAGGACCTAAATGCCCACCAAGAAGAGACTGGCTGAGTAACGACTCATCCATACAGAGGACACTAACTGAGCAACAATGGTACAAGGAAGAGGAGCTCATGTCCCCATAGGAAACTACTTCCATGTTATCTAGTGTTAAAGAGGCAGCTGGTTAGTAACCACTGTGAAACGGGGGTGCTAAGTAACTCCAGACACTTCCATCAGTGCAGAGAATCCAATCCAGCGATACTCCTGGACTCTTGCTGTTCCCTTCCTCATTCCTGGCCAGGATGGGTGGGAGAGGCGGGGTGGGGATGACAGGTAGAACTGAGATAGAAGGTGCTCAGTTTCCCAGGTTTGGGGTTATAAGACACACCTCTAAGTTTCATGCCATTCCCCAAGGTCTTGGGCCCTCCCCTAGAGGAGAGTTACTGTTGCTTGTTAGACCTATTTTCTTAGACCTATTTTGGGTACCAACACAAGGAAATTGAGACTACAAGGGACTGGCTTATGCAAATCCAGTTCACTTAAGGTTCAGAACAGAGTGCAGGCTGGGCATGCTCAGTAAAAGAAGTTTACACAGTCTTAGATGTCCCCAGAGACTGAGCATGCTCAGTGGAAGGGAGTTTATTCACTAAATGACCTTCCCACTAGAGATTCTAAAGAGCACAGAATATTCTTGTATATGTCTGGTGTATGTGATAAGATTTGACCAATGAAGATGCCCTTAAAAGAGACCAACTGAGCATGTGCAAGACTGAGTTACACAACAGGGAACCACCTCCCAGTTGAATATTCATTAGACAGCATGAATATGTATTAGATAGTGAAGCTGTAAATGTGGAATCCCGGCAGAAGGCGGGGCTGGGGCTCACTCTCCTGGGGCCAACCGCACTTCATGCACTTCTGTGGTGTGTGCTTTACTCTTGTGTTAAGTTTACTTTCAGCAGCGCAGCGGCTGCTCGCTCTCTCGAGCCAGCGTGCACTCTATACTGAACTTTAAGTGTGTTTTTCTTACTTTTGTGTTACATGTGGTGGGGGCCCTGCTCAGTCTTTGGAGCGAGGCTGCGCTCTCTCTGTGAAGTCCGTATCTCTTATTCATTATGTTAAACCTGTTCTCACTCTCTCTTGTGACTCTGTTCTTGAATTCTTTCCTGTGGAGGAGTCAAGAACCTGGTAAGAGGACAGGGTAGGTCGAGGCCGACTGTTGTGTCCCCAGACCCTTCCTCTGGCATCAGAACGATTTCTCTGACAGGAACGTTTGGGTAAACTGGCCACTCTGGGCTCATCTCACTCCCTGTCCCCACACGGAGCAGAGCTTCCTCTCTTCACCCCGTGTGGGCCTGTGAACAGCAGGGCAAGTCTGTTCAGCTCTGGGCTGTAGTTGTAGGAAGCCCATTTTGCAGAAGTAAAAGCTCCATCCCAACCCAGACTCCCTCAGTAATAAAGGTGATGTTTTGCTATCTGAAAAAAAAAGGAAGAATGGGGGGTTAAGAATGCACACTCATATTTACTTTTTTATGCAAAAACTGTTTGGAAGGAGAAGCAACTCATACTAGTTGTCCCTGAGAAAGAAACAATTGACTAGTGAGCCTGTGGGCATCTGTGTGTGTGTGTATGTGTGTGACGTGGTGTGTATGTGGTATGTATGTGGCATGTGTGTGTGGTGTGTGTATTGCTGTGTGGGGGGCACTTATGTGTGCATGTGGCATGTGTGTGTGCTATGTGTGGTGTGGTGTGTGACATGTATGTGTGGAATGTGTGTGGTGTGTATGTGGTGTGTGTGGCGTGTGTGTGTGTGTGTATGTGGTGTGTGTGGCGTGTGTGTGTGTGTGTGTGTGTGTGTGTGTGTGTGTGTAAGAAGAACAGGGAAGATGAGATGTTTTTACTCCATACCCTTTTGTATTTCCTGGATTTGGATCTATTTGTGTGTATTAACTGTCAAAGTAGTTAAATAAATACGACTTAAACATCAGGAGAAGAGAGGCTCTCCAGGTAACATGGGAGTTTGTTAGGACTCCTCGCTGGGGTTTATACACCCACACAGGGGCAGGAAAACACCAGAAGCCGTTCCATGTGGCACATTAACTATACTCTACTCAATCTCGAAAGTTCCCTACTTTGTTTAAGAAAATGGTAATAATAAATTCTTGCCAAAACAAAGCAAAGGAACTGTTTAAACAGCACCTGGGTCATTTCCCATGGCAAACACTCTCCTAGGTGGGAGCATGCGTGGGAGCTTGCAGGACACAGAACAGAGATGTCAAGCACACAGAATACGCATCCACTAAAGGTGGGCACACGGCCGGGCTCCGGCGGGTCCAGTCCTCCTCACTGGGAAATTCTACAAGTGAAGACCACACCCCATCTTACACTGAGGGTCTTAACCTGGAAGTGTGGACATAACAGGAAACCAGTCCTCACCAAGGACAACACGTAGGAGAAGAAAGATTACTACAAAGTGGCAAAGTGTCACAAAGTGGCAAAGTGTTTTTTCCTAGCATTCTCAGCCAGCTCAGAGGTTTATGGTTTTCAAATAAAACCCCAAGGGGTCAGAAGTATACTTGAGAGAAGGAGAAAGCTAGCTAAGAGATTTCTGGTGGTTCCTTTGACTGCAATTCTTAAATTTCTATTTAAAAAAAAAGTTCCTAGTGCAAACATGTCAGAGTTTGCTCAGCGGGAACTAAAATGTGAGCATGCACACCACCGTCACCATGTCCCCAGTCCTAGAACACACCATCATGGCTGTGAAATAGGACGTTCTAGGGGAGGGGGAAATGGGAAGAGTCAACTCTTAGGGAGAAACAAGCCAGCCTCCGCCGACTGTAGAGCCCTGTTACACACAGAGCTGGAAGAAGACCGTTCCTCCAGTCTCACCAACAACCTCCGTGCAACTCAGAACAAACACCCAGAAAGCCGCAGCTGCGTCACTGCCCACCCTGCCAGACTACAGAAAAGACAGCAGCTCCTGGGCAAGGATGCAGTGGGCTGCTGACTGGGGTGAGCATTCCTAGCCCAGCTCCCATACTCCAGCACCATGTTTCCTGTTCCAGCCTTCTAAAATTAACAGAGAATAGAAATGAAAATCAAATTAAAACCGCAATGAGGTATCACCTGGCATCTGTTAGAATGGCCATTATCAAAAAGACATGAGATAACGGTGTTGGTGAAGATGTGGAGAAGGGGGGAATCCTCGCACACCATGGGTGGGAATGTAGATTAGTACAGCCATGATGGGAAACAGCACGGAGGTCCTCAGACAACTAAAAATAGTTAATGATCCACATGACCCAGAAGTTCCACTACTGGGTATACATATCCAACTCATTATGTCAAAGAGACACCTGCATCCTCATGTTCACTGCAGCTCTATTCACAATAGCCAAGAGATGGAAACAACCTAAGTGCCCATCCATGGATGAAGGGATAAAGAAAATGTGCTCCATCGATACAGAGGAAAACTTTTCAGACTATGTGATCTCACTTACACGAGGAGTGTAAAAAAGTCAAACTCACGGGAACAGAGTAGAACAGTGGTTACTAGGGCATGGGGTGGGGGGATAGGGGAGATGTGGGTCAAAGGCCACAAAATTTCACTTAGACAGGAGGAGTAAGTCCGAGAGATCTACTGTACATCTCAGTGACTACAGTTAGTAACAATGTATTATACAGCTGTAAAGTGCTGAGAGAGTAGATTTTAAGTGTTCTTACCACAAAATTAGTACGTGAGATACTGCATATGCTAATAGCCTGACACAGCCATTCCACAGTATACATATGTCAAAAGCTCATGTTGCACACCATAAATATATACGATTTTTACTTGTTAATCAAAATAAGGAAAGAAAGCATGAAAGAAAAGCAGACAGACGTGCCTACTCTGTGACAATAGATACAACTTGAAAGGCAGCTTGTTTTGGAAATAACAGAGTGCATCCCAAACCTTATGCTGTAAACAGTGTGCTCATTCTAATTGATGTCCTGTGCCCACTGGGAGCACACACGTCCGAGGGCCGCAGTGCCCGCTGGTCCTGTCACCTCCCTCCCACCATCTGTGTGATGCCTGGCCAGGAGCACAGCCCCTCTGAGCCCCAGGGCTCAGCCCAAGGCAGGCGCTCAGTGACGGAAGGCATGGATGGTGTTGCTGGAAATGGACCCAGCACAGTCGCCCCGAGCCCGGCCGCTGTCTTCAGGGTGAACTTGAGGAGCCCAGTGCTGCCTGAGCAGGGCAGTCTGCTAGCTGCACCGATTCAACAGGACGGGCACTCACCGCACTGGTCCTCGTCCTCCCCGCTGGGGCACTGAGAAATCCCATCACACCAGTAAGCTGAGCTGATGCAGGTCCCCGAGGAGCCGCACTCCATGCCAGACACCGAGCACTCGTTCTCCACTTGCGGAGGAAACAGAGGGAGATGCCGTCAGGCTGGGAAACCATGGGGGCCCCACGAACAAGAGGAAATGACCCCTTCCTTTTTTTAATAAAGAGGGCTACATCCTTGCCACCTGCAGATGCAAGTGGAATTAGAGCTGGGGACATTAGGAGCCAGGGTTGAGGCCAGTGGGAAGGACCCTCTCAGTGTTAGGATGTGGACGGCACAAGCACGTCCTGCACAGATGACCGCAGTCACCTACTCATGTCCAAGAGCCTGCGCTGCCCCAGGCTAATGGAAAAGGCAGGGGCTGTGACAACCGGAGGCGACACAGGAGGGCAGGCCTGGCCCTCAGCAACCACTGCTGTACAAAGACATACAGGTGACCTGTGTGGGCCCAAGGTGGGGAACCTATGCTCACAGGGCCGGGTGGCACCTAGCACCCCACAGCACTGGGTAAATTCTAAAAACTTCTGCCGTGTGTGTCAATACACAGAAACAGCATGGGCTTCTAACACCCCACAGGTCAGGAGGAAGCATGCAAGTGACACAGAACAACCCAGACAATGAGATTGGCTGTTCTCGGGAACGGTTGTGCAGCCACACCAGAGAAAACAGCCACCTCGCTTTGGAAGAGACTCCAGGAAGGGCCGCAGGTCTCCCCAGCCCAGAGTGCAGCATCGCGCTCAGCACGTGGGGACTGCAGGCACTCCTGCACTTACTGAACTTCCAGAGCAGGCCAGCGGCCAGCGCCCCCACAGCGAGGACAGCCCCCACGGCGATGGCGATGCACAGTGACTTCTTGGCTCCTGCACAAAGAGGAAAGTGTGACATTCACGTCAGAGTTGTGCACACACCACACTCTCAGATCTTATCCACTATTTTTATAGTATGCTGTATAAAAAGTAATTACTTCTCAGACACTTGAAAACCTGACTTTTAATTTTAAAAACGTGTCCTGGGAAGCCTGACTTCTTCTGTAGCAACAAACTTTACGCTTTTTGTAGAAGTAGAAAGCCATGATCTGAAGCAAAGTACACCAAAGTTAAGCTCCTGAAAAAGAAGTATGGTATGCTAAAAAGGACCTTAAAACAGGCGAATGATTAATCTAAAAAAATTGGCTAAGAGATAAACAGTATCTCACTGGGGTAATTACAAGCATAAGTAAAATAATAATAATGTCCCCAAAGCTATCACCACCCTGTCGGTGGTACTCAAGGCAGAAGAGTAAATCGTCTTACCCAGGTCTGTCAGCAAACAAATGCTATCAACAATCCACGTTGTCCCATTCCACAGCCACTAGCCACAGATGGTTATTTGCACTTTAATTAAAGTTAAATAGAATTACGTAAAATTGGGTAAATTCAAGTGCTCAGTAGTCACATGCGGCCAGCAGCCAGCAGCCACCGTATTGGACAGTACAGTTGCAGAACATGCCCATCACTGCCGAAATCTCTAAGGGAGAGCGCCGGCACGGGCCCTTTGGTCCAAGGGCAAAAACACTGGACTAAGAGTAAAAGCACATTTTCGCTAAGAGAAAAAGGAATTTGGGGGGAAAAAAAACAATAAAAGAATTTGGAAAAGGTCACCAATTTTCTCTAGTTAAAACAGACATGACGTTGCTAGCCAGAGAGTGTGAAGCAAAAGTTGCTTCAAAGCCACAGAAGGCACCTCAGGGTGAGACATCTGGCCTGTGACATTGGGCTCGGCCCACTCACAGGCCCAGGAAAGCGACCTTCGCACCCCGCAATCCCTACACACAGTGCGGCTTCAGGCTGGAGAGAGCGGGGACACTCACACAGACCGGACGGCCTGCTGCCGCCATCTGTGCACACCTGTGCTTTGGGCAGCAGCCAGGGCAAGAAATTCAGCTTCTGCAGGGAGCTGGAGGGGACAGAGCTGAGCCGGCTGCTCCAGGCTCAAAGCCACGCCTCTCATTCTGTTACTGCTTTCTGCTAATTCTACAACTGTTCTCTAACTGCAACAGGCTTAAGAATTCCCCGGGGCAACCAGCTCAGCAAGGACCACCGAGCTGCTGCAAGAAGCCTCCTGAGACTCTCTCAGGCAAAGGGGGCCCTTAGGCCTCGGCCACGCCCCCCACCCCAACCAGCCCAGCGATGACCATTGAGCTGCCCGGGAAGCGCCCATGGCTCTGGAGCTGGGGTTGTGGGGGGCGACGGCTTCAGCCATACCCCCCTGACATCTGCACCCAGCCCAGCAATGATGAGCCACTGCTGGAAGCCCCCTGGTCTACCCTGTGGGAATGAGTGGGGCGCCATAAGCCTCAATCCCACCCGTCCTCCTTCCTTCTTCTCCCACCCTATTTCCTTCCCCTTTCCCCTCTCCCTGCCCCAACTGCTCCACAACATCATTGAATGTAAATAATAATAATAAATAAATAAACTTTTAAAAAAAGAATTCCCCAGGTAACCTGTTCCCCATCACTCAAGATTCTGACTCATTTGGGGGGAGGGGAGGGGTTGGGCATGAATTTGCATTTCTAACAGACTCACCAGAGGCCAAGGCCACTGGCTGGAGAACCAAGCCCAAGCACACAATGTTATCACAACTGGCTCAGTGACTGTGCCTTAGGGCGCAGGGTGGAGCCCCTGAGGAAGTTCACAGGGGAAATTCCAAATGGACTCTTTGACCAAGGAAACTTTCCTCCTTAGATGAGTTCCCTGCAAGCCATTTTATCTAAGGTAAAATCACTTGCCTGGCTAGTTAAAGGTTATTTAATTGGTTCCCTTAACCTCACTCTGAGTGGGTGGCATCGCCTGGCTCTCACTAGGAGCAGGTGCATAGCAGGAAGCCCCAGTCTCACCCTCGCTGGATAGGCATTTTGTGCTCAGAGTTTAATTACCACTTGCTATTCATTTACCTCAATCACTATCAATTTAGTCTGTTGTTGACTCAGCCTTAGAGTTTCTAGTGTCAACTCTGCATAGCGTCGTTGACCTTCAATTCTCCAAAGCCTGAGCCTTGGGATGTGTATGAGGCCACTCAAATATAAAACTTCCACGGCTGTTGCTAAGCAAACAGATACATCAAGTGACGCTCCTGATGGGATACTTCTGAACTTGTGCTATTTCAATAACTTGCAAAATAGTTTCAACCAATCATTACACTTACGAAATGTATACTTTTCTATTTATTATACACCAATAACACATTTTTAAAAATACCAAGGTAAGTACAATAAAATTACTAAATTATTTTTTAGTTTATGGGGCACAGTGTTCCAAGTATGATGCAAAATCATACATGTAGGCTTAAATTCTTCCCTTATAAAAGCAATTGATAAGGAACTAATATATCCTGTCCAACTGTCTCTCGTCACGTAAAGTGGAAGCATGTCAGTCGGGGGTTCTTTGGCCCTCTGAGCTTCACCACCGCCAGTGGGAGTAGCACCTTTTGAAGGTACTAACCTCAAGAAAGGGCCCCTGGTTTCTGACTGCTGTCATTTCTCGGGAGGCAGCTGACACTCTCGGGGTTCCATAAGCATCTTCTCCATGGCTTCCCTCCGACCACCCTCGTGGACGAAGACCAGGAGTTTTCAACCTCAGCTCTACAGACATGCTGGCTGGACAATGCTTTGTTGTGGGGCTGCCTTGTGCACTGTAGGATATTTAGCAGCATCCCCGGCTCCTGCCCAGGAGATGCCAGTAGTATACCCCTCCCCACTTTAACAACCCAAAATGTCTCCAAACACTACCAAATGTCCCTGGGGGTCAAAATCACCCCAGTTGAGAACCGCTGGTCTCAACCCACCCAGCCACCACCAGAAAGACGTCAGTGCAAATACAAATATTTCCTTGGGCAGAGAAACATTGAATAGAGGGAAGGAGAGAGAAAAAGAAAAGAAGAGAGGGACAGTGAAGAAGGAGGGATCATGATGAGAGAGACAACGCAGGGATGGAGAGAGTGGAGGTGGAAGTGAAATAGAGCTCCCGACACCCTCATAACATATGCTATCTGCTTCTGTAGAATTGCTTGCCTAACCTAAGTAACTCCATTTGCCCCCTGTCTGACCTGCAGACTACCCCACCCCCTTCTGCATGAGAAACTGTTGACCTTCTCATAGAAACAAAAACCACTGCATAGAAACAGCAGCCATACACAGTGAACTATTACATGGGAACAGGAGCCATACACAATGAAAACTTGTATGCTTGATTGCTCGAACAGCTCATTCTCGGCCTCTGTGATCTAGCTCCCTAGTTTGCTTTGTGCACCTGAACAAACCTGTGTGCCAACGGGATGTAGTTTTTGCCTTTAAAAACCCCACAAGACCAAGGCCCAACGCTGCTCTTCCTTGGTTGCTCCTTGGGAGACGGTCACTGGCCAGCTGGAGTGAATAAACTGCCCTTTTCTGCACGAGTGGCGTGTAAGTGCATTTCTTGTGGGAGGGTGCCTCACAACAGAAGAAAGGAGGGGGACGGAAGAAACACTTATGAAGGGCGAGGGAGGGAGTCGCAGGGGAAAATCAAGAGTGACCACCCTCGTCAGGAGCCTCCGGGAGAGGGGTCTGGGGAGGGGCACACAGGGCTTCATGTAGCACTGGTGTCAACCACTTCAATTACCGATTATGTGATGGTGGGCACATGGAAGTTGATTTATTATTAATGTTTAGTGGTACAAGTTGTACAGACATGGATGCATATTTCACAAAATAAAAACATCTTCCCTTAAAGAGTTCATTGGGTTTAGCCATTGCTGTACCACTTCCACCTGGCTGCCCTATCTTTGAAACTAGTGTAGATTAAAAGCCAGGAGCAGGTGTAAGAGGGAGGGGTCTGCAGAGACACAAGACAGACAAAATGAAATGGCAAGAAAAGGAAATGAAAGAGAGGGTAAGAAAGATATAGGGTACAAGCGAAAGCCAAGGAAATTCAACATTCAGTCACCATCTTTATGCTCCGCTCAGACTATCTACTTTACAGGGACGTAAAGCCAAGTGAGATGTCGCAGGGACTTTTGTGCTACAGCCTTGCCAGCCATGTCATTCACAGAGGAATGGAGCATCTTACATGTGACCTGCTGTTTTCCAGGGACTGTATGACACAGAAAGGTAAGGTGGTTTATTCCTGTCCCTGGGAGCTTACCATTTATTCAAGAGGACGCAGCACTAAGTCATGGAGGCAAGACACGACACAGAGATGCTGCTGTGAAAGACCACGCTGAGCGGTACAGGCAGAGCTGCACAGGAGAGTTACAGGAAGAGGAAGGTCTTTGTGGCCTGGAGGCCCCGCAAGGCCCTGGGCAGGAGGGGACAGGCATGGGGAGACAGCTGGCCCGGCAGACGCAGGAGCAGGAGCAGACTAGGATCAGAGTAGGAGCGCTGGTCCCAGAGCTGGTGGGAGCGAGAGCCCACTAGAGAAGGCAGACCCAGAAATGGGTTCGTTGTAGGAAATAAATGTAAAAAGGATCCTACTTGAGGTGCATAATCTCCCTGATGGGGCTCTGGGCTGCGTGTGGATGACGGGTGTCGAAGAGTACGTTGGGACGCTCGGAGTGTACTGAGGCACCGGGGACGGGTAGTACTGAGCCGGGTACATCACGTAGGCATTGGGAGCAACCGTGGGTTGCTGGGGATGGAGGTTTTCCGGTTGGTATCCACGGTTTTCATAGTAAGGTCCAACACTTGGTGGTGACCCCTGAACAATGGAAAAGAAGACGGAAAACATAAAACCCTCACCCTGAAGGGTTAAATATATAATGCCACATTACATCCCAACATCACATTGAAAGGTTACTACGGAGTCTTCTAAGGTGTCTATAATTATGTCAAACACTGAACTTACCTAGAATAAAGCCTGACCTGGATTTTCAACTGTCAATGTTTTTTGTTTTGTTTTGTTTTTCACTATTTATTCTTTGAAATAAAGAAAGTGGCTGACATTGGGATTTAGTAAAAAACAAATAAAGAAAGAAAAATGTATAGAATCTGGGATTAGAACCCACTGAGCCAATATCCAATACCTTTAATTCCTCCAGGCCTCTCCTTGAGAATTGAGATGCAAAATTATGGACTAGTGATACCAGGATCATAGTAAGAATAATAATAGCTAATGTTTTGAGAATTCACCTGCTGCCAGACCTCTGTATTCATAGTCTCCTTGAAACCTGACTATAACCCCCTGGGACTGGTACAAATACAATTAATATACTCACTTTGCAGAGAAGAAACTGAGTTAAGAAATTTGCCTAAAGGAGCCTACTCCACAGGTTATTCTGCCAATTCCTCTCCTGTGTCCTCTTCTCTTACAGAGCTGTGTAATCATTCACTCACCATCTCTTATTAATGGACCGCTAAGTGGTTTACAATATAGGGCTGTGACTGGTTCCGCTGCAATAAACACCCTTTTACAGCCCATGAATTTTTGTGCAGAGGGCATGCATATCTGTAATTATGTCCCCATAAGTAGAATTTCTGGGCCAAAGTACACACAGATATACCTGTGAAAGGAAATGCCCCAGCCACAGCCTTTTGTTCTCAATCCCATCCCTTGGCTGGGGTCTGTCTTCCTAGAATGCCCTTCTTCTCTCCCTGGGCCCACTTAGAATTGCCTTCTCAAAGGGCCGAGCCCGTGGCGCACTTGGTAGAGTGCTGCGCTGGCAGCGCGGCGACGCTCCCGCCGCGGGTTCGGATCCTATATAGGACTGACTGGTGCACTCACTGGCTGAGTGCCGGTCACGAAAAAACGACAAAAAAAAAAAAAGAATTGCCTTCTCAAGGCCTGCCCTCTCGGGCCCACCCCCCAACAGGCCACTCTGGACCCCACCAGCCTGCACTCCCCTCTTTCAACTCTCCACAGCCTGTTGGCTAGGCTGCTCTGGAGGCCACATTTGTCCCCTTATCTGTATCTAGGGGTCCCCATGCAAAACATTTTCCCACTCACCAACTTCTGGCCCTTGTCTCTTGTTGACCTCAGAGACAACAGAGGGGTTGTCCTCAGAGGACAGGTGTTGTGAGCAGAAGCAAATTCGTGTTTAGAACTTTAATTGAGGCCTCCGGGGAAGTGTGATTGTAAAGGACGGAGCTGAATGTCAGCTCCCACACTTAACAGCTCACTAAGTCACTAATGCCAGGCTTCAAAAGTCCCAGGATTGTAACTCTAAACCAGAGCAGGAGAAAGAGGGAAAACGAAGGGTAATCTCTAATCTAAACGCGGGTACCAGAGGCACAAAAACCAGCACGTGTGTCCGGCCTAAATCTAAACCATCTAAGAACATGCTGGTCCCACCCAGAAAGGCACAGCACATGAAATAGTTTGTCCCTGAGAATTCCTGTGCAGTGGGTTTGAAATTAAAAACAGACCCAGTAAAAAGTAAATGTCAGTAACAAATAAAGGGCAAAACAAAGGTATGTTTTCCAGATATAGGATGTAGAACATTTTTTTACTAACCATACGCTCTTTACTAAATGCACTGCTTTCAGGTACAAGATGAATTGGTCAGATATCACGGAGAACAAAGACAACTGCATTTGTCTCCAAAATGGGTGGGCTCCGGGGAGAGGGACAGCTCCCCAGCACCTCATGCAATTAGTTTTCCCAGTTTATCAGCAAGCTGGGCATCCCACACAAGCTCTGTTCCCTGGGACTATACTCCCTTTTGCCAGCACCCTGCCTCACTCCCCTCCTCCCCCAGCCCCAGCCCCACCCTCGAAGCAGGAAGGGAGGAGGTCCAGGTGAGAACACACATCCCCCCACTGCTCCCCGGCACCAATGGCTTTTGAGACCCATCTGCGCAACAGCTGTGTGGCTACACCCGACTCACTCCTTCTAGAGAATGCCTCAAACAGCTCAATGCTGACCAACGCACACTGTTAGGAATAGCAGAAGGAATAAGGGAACAAAGAGGTCAGGAAGGTAATAATTAACCACTTACTGAGTTTGAAGCCATCCTGATTTTATCAACAGCATCGAGTAATAGCAGGTATTTGGAACTTTCACAATGACCTAGAAGAAAGAATTACAAGACTGTAATATTTCCATACCAGTTAGATTTGAGAAGATAAATCTAGAAAGAACTAGAACACTTTCTAGGTGAAAGTTACCTCACACCAGAACAAACAGCAGTTTTGCCCATTAACCTTTGGCCTGCACCTCTAGACTTAGGGAGTTTGGGACTCACTCGCGTCTTAGAGCTAACCCCAGAAGCGTTCAAGTCCAGCATCTGGGATCTGGACTTGCCTCTGTTGGAGGGGGTGGGGTACAATTGTAAGTACCGTGGCCAGGACAGCCTGACCAGGAGGAAGGAGGGACGGGCCCCAAGACTCAGACACCAGGAAGCTCCCTCTGAGCCCAGCAGTCCCTGCTGCACTTAGCACAGCTCTCCCAGGAGGCTGTGATTTCCTCTTATGTTACACCTACCAAAGGGAGAATCGTGGGATAAAAACATGGAAGAACTTCTGCAAAGTCACTTCTAAACCTGTCAAGTTCATTAGAGGTTAATGGTATCCCGGGAGGCAAAGCTCTGGGGACAAAAACTGTCAGTCCACTTCCAGCAGGTATCACTGGGCAAGTAGCTGAACCTCGCTGAAATCTCAGGCTCCTCATCTGGAGAACTGACATAGAAATCCGCCTATTTTGTCAGGTTGAAATTCAATGAGAGGGTGCAGAGGGGGCACCCCATGGTGCCAGTCACCAAGAAAAGCAGATCACTCTTAACACTTGATTGGTCCTCATCCAAAGATGGGTCCTCATCTGCCACCACCCCTCAGGTGATGTCTGAACACCCTGGCCTGTCTTCAGCAGGAATCCTGTTAGGTAGGTTTAGCTAGAATCCCCGTCACCCCTGATGTTTCCTCTTAGTGGTTTTCCATCCACCAACCCCACCCTGCTCCTTGGCTATAAATCCCCCCTTGCCCATGCTGTATTCAGAATTGGGCCCAATCTCTCCCCAAATGCAAAATCCCATCACAGGGTCTCCACACCTAGGACTTCCTTATTGTGCTTTAACACGTGTCACTGAATAATCTTTTCTTTAACACCCGCCTCATGAGAAAATGAAGGGCTTTTCTCCACCTCCCCCCGCTTGGCTTGAAACAGCCAAAGAATATTTTAAGAAATGGTCTTAAAGATCATCCATCCATAAGACCATGCTCCCAAAGAGGGAACAGGAACCTGGAGAAGGCTCGGGACTTTGAAGCTGGCCAGATGAGATCATCTGTAAAGAACCTGCTCTAGCCGGTCAGCTCAGTTGGTTAGAGCGTGGTGCTGATAACACCAAGGTCTGGGGTCGATCCCTGTACCAGCCAGCCAGAAACAGTGCCTAACAAACAGCAGGTGCTCAAACATCAGCAGGCAGCACAGCATAGCTGTTAAGCCCATGAACTCCAGGACTAAACTCTTTGGATTCAAACCTAGGCTCAGTGACGCACTATGATGTGGAGCAAGTTGGTTAATGTCCCTATGCCTCCTTCTCCTCATCTGCAAATGTAGATAACAGCAGCACGTACTACACCAAGCCACCAACATGAAGTTCAGATGCAGCAGAGCCTGCTGCGCACACCTCTGCATCTCCATTTCCTAAGCAAAACTAGTGTCTGAAAACCAAACTAAAAAAAAAAAAACCCACCACCTGCTATGAATAAAAATGAATATGGCTTTTTAATCTTGGGAAATTGCATCGAACAGGTCTCAATAAAAATACACCAGATCACTTATTTACTTTTCATGTGCAGATAAAATATGAGAATCAGGTCATGTTGATAGCTTTGAGATTTTTTTAAGATTAAAAATAAAGGCAACACCTTCTGGGTATGAAGAAAGAAAACTGACTAATGCATAGGAGGGAGAGTTCATCATTGAAAATACATATAACATTTAAGCCTTTAAACTGATGTGATTGTCACGCATTAGCGTAGCTTTCCTATGTCTACTTTGTGAGGAGAGAGGATTCTAAGAGTTGACATTAACACAGTACATCCTGCACTCTTGTCTAATAAGCAGGAAAGAATTCGGCAGCTTCCTAAGATTATTTTCAAAGGTCCTGCCTAACCACACACTCTCGCCCCTCTGGTTTCCCTGCTTTCCGTGCAGCTCTGAGCTATCTCACCAGGTAAGGTTTGGTTGAAGTTTCAGGAAATGAAAATTTGATCCCACTGGCGGCTTTCCCAGTTTAGGAGCCCTCTAAAGGGAAGGATGAATCAGTGTTCAAAATCCTCGCTGGCTATTCATTCAAGATCCCTAACAGTGAGAGGCCAGGAAGCCAGGAAAGGAAGGAACGCCAGGAGCCGTGACCAGCCATTGTCAAATAAAAGCCACAGGACCCGGAAGCAATCACAGGACAATCCTATCTCATCCAGTGATCCCACGATCCACAAAACATTAGAGCCACGAATACTAAGTGAGCCCAGATCAGCTAGCCTGGACTTTGGAATTGAAGACAAGTGCTATGCTGCCTATAATTTTCTTGAGCCAAAAAGAAAGGATGGGGGACATGCCCGGCTCTGGAAGTGGATCTGAAAGGGGAAACACTGCCATTCAAAATCCAGGCAGTTGGGCCCAGTCCCACTTGTCTTCAGAACAGACATGTCCATTCCCCTCAAGACATAAATCTCATCAACTGGCTTCTGAAAGGAGCAAGATACAGCCTTGATGGTGAGAGACAACACTGTCAGCGAGTGCTCTTTTCTGTCATCTAAAGGACACGGATGATTGTTCTTGATGCCAGAAAGCCAGCCACTGCAAAGCATTTTGGGAACTTTTCCTTTAAGTGGCAAAAGAGGAGATGTGGACGAGTGCCTGACTCCCTCCTCGGTGGCACCAGCCCCTCCTCCGACGTTGACAGCGTCATCCACTTGAGTCTCCCAGCAGAACACAGCCACCCTCGCGCTGTTTCGGTCCATTCTGGGCTGTGCTTTCAGAAGCTGAGTCAGCCCATGAGTCACCTGCCGGGCCACCACACAAAAGGACAATGCTGTGGAATCCTATCCGCATCCCATCATCTGATGAGAGTATTTCCAAAACAAGAATAGTTTCTTCTCGTGGTTTCTTTCCTCTGGACATCTCAGAACATGTTGGCGGGAGACTTATTTTGAAAACAACCAAACCAACGCAAATGAAGTCAGGCTCACAGACACCGGCTCCAATCCACGAGTCAGAGTAATCCCTATAACTGAGGCTCCGCCGATGTCCCCATGCACCACACACACTCACTGGCTCCTTCACAAAGCCCCACTGTGTGCCGCGTGCTGTCAGGTTGCTGGAGGCGTGAGGTGAACAGGCAGACACAGCCCACCTTCCTCAGATCCTGCCGCCCTTCTTCAAACTCCAAAGCATCGATCACTGCCACCATCAAGAGACACTTCCATCCAAAGAGACAGCGATGGAAGAGAGCCCCTTATGAGGGACCCGCCACACCACAATCGCATTGTATAAGGAGATGCTCTGTCTTCTTGAGATAAAATGCACTGCTGGATGAAAGTTAGCCAGCAATGGTGGATTTAAGTACTACTTCCACATAAACAACTGTAAGACAGTCAGGCCAATGGCATACACAATGACTGACACAAGAATTCTACAGGGAGAGAGAGAGATCTCCCCAACAGAGGGACCGCCTGCATCATCCAAGTGTTTCTGCTGTGAATGTCACATTGTCCCAAAGAGATTTCTAACTTTTCTGGGCAGGAATCAGGTCTGGTCTTTTTTTAAAAAATCTAGATTTGTACCATACAATACAAAGTAACTGTTCACATGTTTTTTGGGTTCCAAAGGCCAAATGAGTAAAATGAAATTTAACAGAAAGAGATGGGAAACCCTCACCTGGACAACACCAGCCTCCTGGGGGGTGGACAACGGGGGGGTCCTCATAGGGGTCCAGGTGCTTGCCTCACATGACAGGCAGGTGGAAGAGGTCCCCAGGCCACCCCAGGAGAAGGTGTCCTCGACATTATGCACAGGACACTGGCTAAGGTTCACAGAACTGGCCCAAGTCAGCCTGTAAACTGGGATGATAAATACATGGGGTTGTTGTAGGATTAAGTGAGAAATCATGTGACTTCCCTAGCACAGTGCCCAGCACATGCTGAGCACTCAACAATAATATAAAGACAGCAGATAAGATGCATCTTCCAATAGCTAAGGGACTGCTATGTAGAAACAGGGTTCAATTTATTGTATGTCAATCCAAAGGAGGACAACAGGATCAGTGACCAGAAAGGCAGGCTTTGACTCACCACAGGGAAACCAAGTTTCCAACACTTAGAAAGTTTAAATATGGATCAGGTCTTCTTCGAAAGTACTGAATCCCTCAAACCTAAAAATGTTTGATTTAAGACTGAAACATCATTTCTCCAGCATATTCTAGAACAGAATTGGGCCTTAGCTGTGAGGCCAGACCTAACAATCTTTCAAAGTTGCTCCCAACTCGTTACAAATGTACCATCACCAGTGGACTTGAAAATGTCACCGAATTCCTGCAGCCAGAATTTCTCAGAAGGAACTGCAAACCAATCATCCCTAGAAAACAATCTCCATGTCCCTGAATGCAGATCAGGGGCTGACGCTGGGGCTGTCCTGCAGTGAGGTCAGATGCGGCACCCCGCCAGGATGTTCCCTTGGGAAGCCATAGCCGTAAAGGGAATTTGACACTGGATCTTCCACCACATACAAACCAGCAACATTAAAGCCTTCATCTGACGATGCAACTCTCACTTGAAAACATTTTTCTAAGGAAAGTGTGCTCAGTCATCATGGCCTCCCTTCTCTGTCCTACCTGGGCGGGCAGCCCAGTCCTTCCATCCAGTCTGTCCCCCCTGAACATCCAGACTTCAGCCATCACAACCACAAACACACAGTGGCCTTCAAACCTTCCGTGATTCTCATCACACCCCCGCACCCTTAACCCCTCCCGGCCACCCCCTGATGCCTGATGGCTTCGCCCCAAACACAATGTGCCTGAGCTCTCGCTTCCAGCAAGGGCAGAGAGCACCTGAGCCCTCTTGAAAGTCCCCACTATTGACAAGGAACTGCCCACAATCTTCCAGAAAATCAGCAGCACTCTTCCTCCCCAGTCTTTCTGGCCAACTATGACACATTCCACGTGTACCTGTCTCTCTGTCCTGACCACTACCCAAGTCGTAGGTCAAGCTCTGCTTCCTTCTGGCCCCAAGCTCCACTCTAGGGTACCCCAAAGAGCTGCCTGTGTGAGCAGCTGACCTTCTAGCTGACCACAGAGCCCCCCTTGGTCCTCCCCAGGAACCCAGGTGCTAGTTGGGACCAATGATTAGTGGCGCAGGCGCATCATGAACTTCCCTCTCACTCCCAGGCCCTCTACTCCTGGGAGTGCATGCCTGAGCTCCCCACATTGGCCTTTAGGGCCAGAAAGGGACTCATGAAGGCTGGCCCGATGTAGACCTCAGCTCTCAGGTGTGTGATGCCCCTACACCTGATCCACAGAGGCCACCCAACTTGTCCTGGGGTAGGCTCAGTGTTGGGAGTTCCTGGGGAATGCCTTGGAAATCAAGGAGGGGCCAGGAACAGCAGGCAAAGGTTGAGTGACTTCAGGATGAGAGGATACCCAGGGAGACGCAGAGTGGGAGAGGGCAAAGGGTGGAGAGCACCGGAGCCCGCAGTGACCCTTCCTCTCTGGCTCCCTGCGGGGAGCTCCCCCCAGCCTGCAGGCCCCTCCTCCCCCTCTCTACCAGTAGGGTCAGTTCCAATTCTTCAGGAACCAACACTGACCAGCCGCTCAATTGACCAGTGGCCTTTCCTTTCTGCCTCAACACCCAAGACTTAGACATGACTAGTGGTTCCCAAACCCAGAAATTTGTGAAGGGCTTAGGAAAAAATAAAGATTCCTGGGCCCCAAAGTCTGATGGAGCAATTGGGACCAGGGTGGTGACCCCTTATTATTACAGAGTGCCCCCAGGAATCCTGCCGCAGGTGTAGGTGGAGGAGAGTAAAAGCTAGCAGCCTGGACTCCTGGTTTACACTTCCCGGGAAGCCCTCACCCCCAGGATGGGCTGGGGAGGGGGGGGTCAGCACACTTTGATGGTGACAATCACTGCATAATGTACTGCATGTGTTGGGCTTAATCACCCGCAGGACAGGTGCATCTTGTCACTCAATGTCCCCATCACCCAACGAGGTCAGCCCTCCACACTGCCCCATTAAGGAGTCCCAGGCACTCTTGCCCATGTCCTACTGCTGTAAGGGGGCAGCTCTGGGCTCGGGTGGGGCTGCAGGCAGGTGCTGGACTCTGTCAGGTTAGGGAGAACCACAGCATGGACCAGGAGCAAGCCTCTTTCAAATCAGGATTCCCTGGGTCTCGCTCTCAGCTTCCTTCTCTCTTTTTCTCCACTTGCCCCTGTAAGGTTATAACCTCTGGGAGGAATGAGTGAGGGAGGAAAAGGGAACTGACTTTGTGCCGATGGTCACCAAAGCCCTTCTAAGTATCCTGTGTCTCCAACTCAAAACCTAATACTGAGAGCTCTGGCCCATGGAGCCAGACAGTGGTGTTCATCCCCAGCTCTACCCCTTACAGGTGAGGGACCTTGGACAAGATACCCAACCTCTCTGCCTCAGTTTCCTTATAAATGAATTAAACGCATTATATAGAGCTTACAATGATGTCTGGCTGGAAGGAAGAAAGAAAGTGCCACATCAAAGTCTGTGGTTATTATTATAATACCAGTGTGACCAAATTTACTCCTACAATTCAGGTGACTTGAGCTCAGGGTGGCACATACCAAGCAATCTCAAAGGCTCAGCATGGGGCTCCACAACAGCACCACCCGTGTCATGGTAAGGTTGACCTTGGGGTGTAAATAAGAGGGAAGTTGCCGGGGACCAAACAAATGTCCAAGCTGAGAACAAAGGCCCAGCCAGCTCACCAGTTGATGTTTTAGAAAAACAGAGACTGACGTGTTCAACGGCCAATCTCCAGGCAGAGGTCTCAGCCCATAAGGATGCCCCCCCCCCCATGTCTTGGGGTGAGTGTTTTCTTATCAGAAGAGCCCTGGAGTTTCATTCTAACCTTGTCTGTTCAGTAAGGTCCTTATGGATAAAGAGGAAAGTCACTCCTCTTTGCAGTGCACAGCAAAGGTGAGGAAGTCTTGAGTCACCTCTAGTGACTTCCTGAGGGAGCTTGACCTCGCCTGGTCCCCCAGGCCCTCCCTTCACCTCACTGGGCAGCAAAAGCAGCTAAGCAGCCGGGGCTCCCTCGGCTCCCTGTGTCCCCAGGTAAACTGTGCCGCCACGCTCCCAGCCCCCACCCCTCCTGCCTTCCTCAGGGAAGGGGGCTCCATCCTCGCTTCCTGGAGAACCTTCCCAGACCTCCCAGGATAGGTCAACAACCCTCGCCTCACTAGGTTTTCCAAACAACTTGTCGCTCTTGGCTTTGTAGCCTTTGTAATTTTCCATTACTTGGGTGGCTTTCTGCCGCAGGGAGCTCAGCGAGCTCAAGCACCGCCGCGCAGAGGGCCCCATGTTTTTGGCCTGGGACCACCGCACACGTCTGCGCGCGGGGACGCGCGGCCTCCAAGCCGAGCCCTGGGTGACCCCAGCTCACCAGGCCCACTTCGAGCCGCCCTGCTATCCTTTCCCTGCCAAGCGAGCCACCAGTATTCCTCATGACCAGGCCCGCCTCCTGTGCGTTCTGAACGGGATTCGGGGCCACCGCGCTGTGCCCCAGGGCCGGGTAGACGGCGCTCCCCTCTGCCGCACCCGCTCTGGGCTCCGGACTCGCAAATACCGGTCAAGAGCCAGTGCCGGCGGCCACTCGCACCCTGGGCCTCTGGGGCGTGGGCGCACAAACTTTCGGGCGCTAGGGCAGTTCTTCGACCGGGACCGGATGCGGTGGACCGAAGCGCCCGGTGCCTGGCCTTCTCCCCGGCAGCTCTCTAACCGAACCGGCGCCTGCAGGTGCCCGGTGCCCAGGCGACTCCGGCGAGTCGCCGCAGCGGGGCCCGGGCCGCGAGCGGTTCCCGCCGGGGAGACCGAGTCCTTCGCACTTTGCCCGGGGCCCTCCAGGAGCCTAGACCCGCGGTCCCCGCCACGCCGCCCTATCGTTCCCCGCATCTCAGCGAGTTTACAGTTTCTCCTCGGTAAGGAACCGAGAAGCAGGAGGCATTCAGGTAACACTCCCGGGCTGCGGAGATTTTCCCGAAACAAAGAAACGGACTGACAACCCTTTCCTTCCACCTCCCCGAAGGGAGAAGGCGCACCCCGGGCGCCCCGGTGGGGGCCGCAGAGGACAGGTGACCAGGAGCCCACTCCGGCCCAGGGACCCCACTCCGAGGGACCCCGAGGCACCCTCTTTTCCGACCAATTGGCCACGGACTCGCAGGGCCACCTGCCCGAGCCGCGCGACGCCAACGGGGATACCTGAGGGTCCAAGCTGCGTGCCAAGGGGCCCCCGCCGCCCGGCGCCCTCACGTCCCCACGGAGGACGCTCAGCTCGGCTCAGCCCGCGGGCGGATGCACCTGTCGCCTCGCGCTCCTCACACCTGGCTTCATCTCCAGCCACCTCCACCCAGCGCGGGACGGGGGACTTAGGTCGTCCAGGAGCCCAGACCCGTCTCGCAAGGCGGGCACCATTGCCCGGGACCCCCGCACAGGGAGCGAGTCGCGCGGCCACTTACCTGCGGCGCTCCCGGGCCGGCGCTGCCCGCCCCTCGCCCTTCCTCCTCCGCCTCCTCCGCCTCCTCCTCCCGGGCTCGCGTCTTCCTCTGCCCAGCGCCAGAGTCCCCGTGCTTCCTCGGCTCTCGCTTTAATCTCAGGAGGCGGCGTCCGAGTGCCGGGGGCGACACCCCCAAGAGCGGGTCCCGGGTCACCTCGGGCAGGGGAGGGGACAGGCCGGAGCGGCTGTCCCAGGCGCACGGGTCCGGGAGGGGCGGAGGCTGCGGGAGGAGGAGTCTCCCGGAGGGAAAGCCCGGGACGCGCTTCTGACCCCGGCCCGCGGCGGGACCCGGAGGGATTCCGGGGGCCGTTTCCCGGCCTGGCCCCGGCGGGCAGCTTAGGACTGGGGAGAACCGCATCTCCTTCACCACCTCCCCTGGACCTCTCGGGTCGCGGGCGCTACGCGGTCTTACCATGCTCCCAAACGCTGCCCTTTTGTAAAGGAAATTTACATCTATAATGGAAATTTTCATTAGTAAATGTGACTGTACCGGGAAGGGAGCAGTTCCCAGAGGACTGTAAGGCAACGTTTATTTATGCACCGGACACTTCCTCCCCTCGCCTCTCATAATTTGCCTCCACCCCCGCACCCACAACACCCCAACCCGAGAAGCCCCAACCCTTAACCCCTTCTGGAGTTCAGGGTGATGTACAACCCTCCATCATCTGGCTGTCTCTTTGAGTCTCATATTTTTGTGGGATTCCTATCTGTACGTACGTAAATTAAAATGGTTTTTCTACTGTTAATCTGTCTTATACCAGTTTAAGTTGTAGACAAGCCAAAGACTCTAGAAGGGTAGAGAAAAGCGTATTTTTTCAAGCCCTATAAATTAACATGATTTGCTTTAAAATGAGGTGGAAGCAGAAGAAAGCCTAATTCATTTCTAATCACCGATGCCTGGGCTGGGCATTCTCCTCCTGGGAAGCTCTCCCTGGGAGCCTCTTCTGTCTTGCTGTATTTTTCAAGTAAGTTCTTCCCTCCCAACCGCTCCCTTGACTCCTATTTTTGTCTGCTCTCTGCATCCACCACAGAGGATCGTCCCAAATATGCCCTAGCCTCACCCATCCCCCACATGTCACTGCTTTCCAGGCTGTCCCCATGGGAAGACTCTCAAGGACAATCTCCAGCACATAGGTCAGGTCGAGTTGTCTTCTGGTGGCAACTCACTTATTTCTGTATTTAGGGTGTGTTTGGTGCCTGCTAGAAGAGACCCTTAATATCCACCTGCACACCAAGTGGTATGTTCTTCTGTCCACTCAGCCCTCTTGTGCTTGTCCACCCAACATTCATTTCCCCTTTTATATTCATGGTTGGGGTTCTCCAGAGAAACAGAGCCAATAGGAGATAGACTGATAAGTAGATAAAGAGATTTATTATAAGAAATCAGCTCACATGATGTCAGAGGCCAACGAGTCCCACAGTCTGCTATCTGCAAACTGGAGACCCAGGAAAGCCTGTGGTGTAGTTCAAAGGCCTGAGAGCCAGAGAGCCAGTGGTGTAGATTCCAGTCCAGGTCTGAAGGACTGAGATCCAGGAGCACTGAGGGCAGGAGATGATGGAAGTCCAGCTCAAGCAGTCAGGCAGACTGCAAATTCCACCTTCCTTTGACTTTCTGTTTAATTCAGGCCCTCAACAGATGCCCACATTGGGAAGGGCCATCTATTTTACTCAGTCCACCAAATCAAATCCTAATTCTTCCCAAGCTGCCTTCAAAAACACACCCAGAAGTAATGCTTCACCAGCTATCTGGGCACCCCATGGCCCAGTCAACGCAACACATAAAATTAACCATTAAACATTCATCTCCAAATAACGACAATAACCACGTTATAATCCTGCCTAGCAGCATGATTCAGCTATCTCTAATACATCTGGAAATGCACTAATACGTTGCTCAGAAGAGGAGGCAAAGTCCATGAGTGACGTTTACTTTTCTTGTTATGCCAGCTTAGTATTCTGTGATGTATTCTGTAAGGTATTCTATGTACTCTATGACATAAAATTAACAATACTTAACACAGTGATACAAGATCAATGCATCTTATGTTACATAATAAAAAAAGAAAACAAAGATAGAGATACACACACACACACACACACAAATGTATTCAGAACAAAATAAGGAGAACATACTGATTACAATTACAGTCTTCATTTCTGTAACTGGTCACGTGGACATAGCTGCTATTTATAACTACCTTTTTCCACTAAACACTCTGTATTCCCTTTGCCCTCAGTAAGCATCTCAGCTGGCCACAGTTCTTCACCTGGTGGAGTGACCCAAACTTCAATCCTGAAGAATTCTGAATCATTCCTAGTCCTGCCTGGACCGTGGTGGTAGTTTTCCACTGACCTTGATCACATGCATGGTAAAACTTAAGAAACACTCTAAGAGATCTCCTATGTTATAGACACACTCTTCCTTATCTTCATTGTGGAGTAATAATCTAGTCTCTCCTTTTAGTACTGATCAGTCACCCCAGCCAACACAGTAACTCTCTTCTTTGCCTTTTGATTCACAGGCATGAGGAGCCCAAAGTGGTCTAGTGGCAGTCTTAAATTCTATTATTAAACTAGAATCATTGTTGTGTCTCCTGCTGGAAGCATTCCTCACGTTTAGGCTAGCACAGCATGAAGTTGCAGGAACAGGAAGCAAAAATTTGGCTAGTGGGTTACTGGATGTAATGGTGAGCGGCGTCACTCCCATTTCCACCCCTTGATTCCTGACATGTGAATCCTGGCTAAGAGGAACAGGACCGTATACTGGACAGTGATTCAGAGCATATACAGCCTTCTAGAGACCCTTATCCCAGCCCTGCAAGATATTGTCACCTAGCTGGCACTGTAACTGCATCTTCAAAAGGCCATTCCACTGTTCTTTCAAGCCAGTTGCTTCAGGATGACGGTAAGATTGTGAATTCCATGAGCGTGAGCCCAATGCCACACTTCAGCTGTGAAGTGAGTTTTCTGATCAAAAGCAAGGCTGTGTGGAATACCAGGATAGTGGATAAAGCATTCTGTAAGTCCATGGATGGTAGTTCCAGCAGAACATTGTGTATAGGGAAGGCAAATCTGTATCTAGAGTGTCTGTTCCAGTAAGGACAAAACGCCACCCCTTCCATGATGGAAGGGGTCCAATGTAACCAACCTGCTGCCAGGTAGCTGGCTGATCTCCCCGGGAATGGTGCCATATCAGGGACTAAGTTTTGTTCTCAGCTGCTGGCAGATTGGGCACTTCGTGGTGGTGA
Organism: Cynocephalus volans; assembly: GCF_027409185.1. Taxonomy (NCBI): domain Eukaryota; kingdom Metazoa; phylum Chordata; class Mammalia; order Dermoptera; family Cynocephalidae; genus Cynocephalus; species Cynocephalus volans. The sequence goes on from NC_084460.1 coordinate 188,032,738, forward strand.
GTGGAAGTCCCTGTTGCTGAGCCCATGTGTAACCTCCATCTCTACCACCGTGGCCACTTTGTTCATGAGCCCACTGGGCGATGACAGAGGTAGCTGGAGAAAGAGGCTGACTAGTATCCACAGAACGGGTCATCTCCCCACCTGATTATTAAAGTTTTCCTCTGCTGAGGTCACTCTATGGTGAGCATTCACATGGGATACAAATATCTTCATGGATTTTTGCCCATTCAAAGAGGTCTATCCACATACCTCTTCCCCAAATTTCTTTCTTGCCAATTTTCCAATCCAAGCCCCTGACCATCCAGCTAAAGCACTGGCCACAGGTCATGAATCAGTATACAATCTCGTGTCTGGCCATTTCTCCTTCCAAGCTCAGTGAACAGCCAGGTGCACTGCTGGACGTTCTGCCCACTGCAAAGATTTCCCTTCACCACTGTCTTTCAGAGATGTCCCAGAAGGGGTCTGCAGTGCCGCAGATATCCACTTTGGGTGGTACCTGCATATTGTGAAGAGCCATCTGTTAACCAGGCCCTAGTCTTCTCTTCCCCTGTCAACTACTGGTAGGGAGCTCCCCTGAGGCCACAGCTGCAGGCTGGGAGAGAGAAGGTGGTGTAGCAGGACCAAGGACTGTGGACATGTGGGCCACTTCTACTTATACCTTTAGGGCCTTCTTGGTCTGATCACTATACCACTTCCATGTGATGATGGAGTGCTGCTGTGCATACCCAACTTTATGGCTTGGTGGGTCAGTTAACACCCAGTTCATGATGGGAAGCTCGGATCACATGGTAACATGGTGGCCCACAGTTAAACGTTCAGTCTTTTCTATGGCCCAGTAACAGGCCAAGAGCCATTTCTCAAAAGGAAAGTAATTATCTGTGGAGAGTGGCAGGGCTTTGCTCCACATCCTAAGGGCCTGTGCTACGATTCACCTATGGAGCCTTTGGCAGGCCCCAAACAGCATCCTTGCCTGCCACTAACACTTCAAGCACCGTTGAATCTGCTGGACTACGTGGCCCAAGTAGCAGAGCAGCTTGCATGGCAGTCTCGCCCTGCTATAGAGCCTTCTCTTGTTGTGGGCCCTGCTCTGGTCACTTGGTATAATTCCACACTCAAATGAGGAATATGTTGCCTCCGAAATCCAAATAAGCCCGTGAGGCACTGAGTCTCTTTCTTGGTTCTGGGAGGGGCCAGATGCAACAGCCTGTCCTTCACCTTAGGAGGAATACCTCGCTATGCCCCACACAACTAGACCCCTAGAAATCTCATTGAGGTAGAAGGCCCCTGAATTTCTGTTAGATTTATTTCCCAGACTTTGACACACTTACCAGTAAGTCTAGGGCAATTGCTACTTTATGTTCACTATGTCTAATCAGCATAATGTCATCAATGTAATCAACCAGTGTAATGTCTTGTGGAACAGAATGGCAACCAAGATCCTTGCAAACTAAATTGTGACATAGGGCTGGAGAGTTGATATACCCCTGAGGTCGCACAGTGAAGGTATATTGCTGGCTTTGCCAGCTGAAAGCAAACTGCTTCTGGTGAGCCTTATGGACAGGGTTGGAGAAAAAAGTGTTTGCCAGATCGGTAGCTGCATACCAGGTACAAAGTGGTGTGTTAATTTGTTCAAGCAATCAAACCACCCACATCTGGTTTAGCAGCTGAAATTGGAGTCACCACTTGAAAAGCTTCCAATAATCCACTGTCATTCATCAGGATCCATCTGTCTTCTGCACAGGCCGAATAGGAGAGTTGAGTGGAGATGTGGTGGAAATCACCACCCTGCATCTTTCAAGTCCTGATGGTGGCACTAATCTCTGTAATCTCTCCAGGGACATGGTATTGATTTTGGTTTGCTATTTTCCTAGGTAAGGGCAGCTCTAGTGGCATCCATTTGGCCTTTCCCACCATTATAGTCCTCACTCCACAGGTCAGGGAACCAATGTGGGGATTCTGCCAGCTGCTGAGTGTGCCTATTCCAATCATACATTCTGGAATGGGGGAAACTACCACAGGATGGATTTGGGAAACAATGGACCACTAAGACAGACCTGAGCTAAAACTTTATTGATCACATAAGTCCCTATTCTGACTGTTGGGCCTCGGGAGTGGTTTGGGTCTCCTAGAATTAGTCAGTCCAGAGCCAGTGTCCAGGAATTTCCAGAAGGTCTGGTTATTTTCTTTTCCCCAGTACAGTCAGTCTTGTAAAAGGTTGTAGGTCCCTTTGCAGGAGGTTGGAGAAACATTAACAGTATCAATTTTCAGTAGTGTCCTGGGATCCTTCCTCAAGGGGACCCGGCCTCCCCTTATTTCAGGAGGCTCTGAGTCTATAAACTGGCTCAGGCCTGGGAATTGACTGAGAGGCTGTAGCTCTCTGTTTTTATGATTCAGGTTAAACTTTTGTTCACTCGACCTAGAACTTTTCTCCATATACAGATCAAGTAGGAATTTAGTAGGCTTCCTATCTATTTCACATCTAGGAACACCATGATTAACTAACTAAGGCCAGAGCTCTACATGAGCCAGACTATTCTGGTTGTTCCATTGACTCCACTGTTTGTTACAGTAACATGCCTACCTTGCCTTTGGCAGTTGAGTGCCACCCCCACCCCCGCCACCCCAGACCCTGCCACTCTAGGACCCAACTCCTCCCACTGCATTTAGGTTTGCCAGTTCAGTGGTTGCATTTCTCATTGTAGAGTCTGACATACACAGAAAAGCAACCACAGTACATGTCAAGGATAGCCTGGCTCCTCTCACAAACGTATTTCTCAAGGTACTGGTGAAGGTGTGTCTTCTAGACCCTGCTGGTGTGGGCGAGTAGGTCTTCAATGGCAAATCCACTCTAACATTCCAGTCTCCCTAAGCCTTGGAATCCCTTCCTTTATGTTAAAGCAAGGCACATAAAGCATGCCATTTCACTCACTGTGCACCACCTCCTGATCCGTGTTTCAGCCAGCCAACCAAAATTACTCACAGGCCCATTCTAACTCCCAAGCTGCCATAATAAACATGGAATTTCTGCTCAGTGGGCCCATATCAATAAATTCAGCCTGATCCAACTTTATCTTCCCTCCATCATTATCTCACACCCTTAACATCCATTCCTGTGCATGTTCCCCAGATTACTGCTTATATAAATTAGAAAACTCAAGTAGTTCTTTTGAGATGTAGTACACCATTTCACTGTCACACTTTGTACCTCACCTTTAGGGGCCTCCTGTGACTTGAGTCTAGTTACACATCTCAGGCCCTGAGGAGAATCAGCATTGTCTTGTTTGGCAGCTGCCTCTGGGGGCCGCTACAGTTTCCTCAGGAAATGCAGAGTGAAACCCCTAGACTGAGGTGGAGAGGCCTGTACCACTGGGGGTGGGGAGACCTTCCATTAGGAAAAAAGACTTATCAGAATTTAAGGGCTCAATGTTGCTAGCTTCATCAGGGTCTTCCCACACATTTCTATCCAACCTACCAGATCCCGCTCTTTTCTAATCAATGCCCTTGATTTAACAGTGGACACCCGTGTGGATGTTATTCAGCCTGTCATTGGCTGAGGTTCTGCTTCTGATTTTCAGCACTTTCAGTCCTGCCACTGCAGGAAATAAGGCTGTCCTTCAGGGCACCCACAGAAGCCTTCAGGTCATTCACGGGGTTCTTGAGTTGGGAATTCAAATCCGAGCCAACCTTTTCTTTCATCACTTTGTCCAAAAACATCAAGAGCAAACAGTCAAACTTATTCACTAGTTTTCTAAAAATATTTAAAGGTATCATATACACAGTCACCCAGCTGACTGCTTCTTATAAGAGGTTGATTAACAGTGATCCAAGGGGCTGGCCAGTTAGCTCAGTTGGTTAGAGTGTGATGCTGATTACACCAAGGTACAGGGTTCAACCCCTGTGCCAGCCAGATGCCAAAAAGAAAAAAAGAGTTATCCAGTGCAGATTTTTTTTATATCCCTATTGCCATATCACACCAGGGACTATCAGTGTTTTCTTTATTACTGGAAATAGAGTCATTAGCACTTTAAAATGTAATCAGATTAAATAGCTAATGCTAGAAACCCCAGAAACAATTCAGAAACATGTTCTTAAAATTCTGTTACTTTAGAACCACTCCCAGTACCAAAATATGTATTAGTCAGTGTTCCCTAGAGAAACAGAACAAATAAGATATATGTATATGTATTTATATATGTATATGTATATATCTATGTGTATGTGTATAAATACGTATATAGAGTTATGTGTTGCTAAATGACAGGGATACAGTCTGTGAAATGCATCTGATAGAGTTTGGATGTATTGTACTCCCAGAACACATGTGGAAATGTGATCCCTAATGTGGCAGTGTTGGGAGCTGTTTGAGTCATGGGGGTGGATCCCGCATGAATGGATTAATGCTCACTCTGGGGGGTGGGGGTAGTGAGTGAGTTCTCACTTTATTAGTTCCCCTGAGAGCTGGTTGTTTAAAAGACCCTGGTACCTTCCCCCCCTCTCTCTCTTGCTTCCTCTCACCATGTCATCCACTTGTACCAGCTGGCTGCCTTCCATTTTCTGCCATGAGTAGAAGCAGCCTAAGGACCATGCCAGATGCAGCTGTCCCAGAATCATGAGCCAAATAAACCTCTGTTCTTTATAAATTATCCAGTCTCAGGTATTCTGTTATAGCAACACAAAGTGGACTAATACAGCATCATTAGGTGATTTTGTCATTGTGCCAACATCACAGAGTGTACTTACAAAAACTTAGATGGTACAGCCTACTACACACCTAGGCTGTATGGTATAGCCTGTTGCTCCCAGGCTATAAACCTAAACAGCATGTCACTGTACTGAACACTGTAGGCAATTGCAACACAATAGTAAGTATTTGTGTTTCTAAACATATCTAAATATTAAAAAGGTACAGAAAAAATATGATATAAAAGATAAAAAATGGTACACCTGTATAGGGTGCTGGCCATGAATGGAGCTTGCAGGACTGGAAGTTGTTCTGGGTGAGTCAGTGAGCAAGTGGTGAGTGAATGTGAAGGCCTGAGACATTACTGTGCACTACTGTAGACTTCATAAACACTATACACTTAGGCAACACTAAATTTATTTTTAAAATAAAGTAATTGGACCATGATGTTATGACAGTGATAAGAATTTTTCAGCTGTGTCATAATCTTATGTGTCCAACAAGCCCAGTGATATCCGTGTCCAGCCCAGAGATGACCAAGCTGCCACTGGAAGCCCCCTGGGCTCCCCTGCAAAAATGAGGGGGGTGCCACAGGCCTTGACCATGTCCCCACTTTCCTCCTTCTTCCATCCTATTCTCCTCCAATCCCCCTTCCTCTCTCATTCTCCCCCCAACTGCTCCACAACATCTTAGAATGTAAAAATAATAATAATAACAATAAATAAATTTTAAAGATAAAAAATAAATAATCTTATGGGTCCACAGTCATATATGCAGTCCATTGCTGACTGAAACATCATTATGCAGTGCACGACTCTGTATGTGTGTGTGTGAGAAGAGATTTATCAGGAGGTATTGGCTTATGCGATGATGAAGTCTGAGAAGTCCCACAATTTGCCGTGTTCAAGCCGAAGACTCAAGAAAGCCTTTGGTATAGTTCAAAGTCCAGAGAGTCAAAGAGCTGGTGGTGTAGATTCCAGTCTGCATCTTAAGTCCTGAGAGCCAGGAGTGCCACAAGCAGGGGAAGGTCAACGTCCCGCTCAGTCAGTTGGGCCTATGAATTCAACCTCCCTCTGCCTTTAGTTCTATTCGGGCCCTCGATGGACTGAATGATGCCACCACACTGGAGAGGACCATCCACTTTCCTCAGTCCACCAGTCCAAATGCCAGTCTCTTCCAGAGACACCCCTGTAGACACAGCCAGAGACAATGCTTACCCAGTTATCTGGGCATCCTGTGGCCTAGTCAAGTTGATACATAAAATCAACCATCACACCTCTTGGTGACTTTCTGGAGTTTTATCAGGGAGGGTGGGATACATGTCTCCCAGGTATAGCCCACCTGTTTGGGAAGCTAAATTTTACCCTAGTTCTAGAGGTGGACATGTGGACAATCTTTGGCCTGAATGCTTAATTCCAATATCTGTCAGAATTCCTGAGATGAGCATACAACCCAGTTCTGGCCAGTGAGACATGAAGGAGGTATTTGGAGGATTTGGGGAGGAAAATATTTTCTTACTCTTCAAAGGGAGCTCTCAGAGACCCTCTTTCTTGAGCTTGAATAAAAGAAGCTAGTAGTCCCTGGAATTGCTGATAGCCATCTTTTCATCACTGGGCAACTAATACCAGGAAGATAAAGACGGCCCCTCCATCAAAAACCACAACAGAGAAATAACAAGAAACCCAATTTCAGATGACATCACTGGGCCACTAACTCAAACCATCTCTGAAGGTAAGCCCGCTTTCCCACTTTTTTTCACAAATACAAGTGGAAAATCAGAATGGCTTACAGAAAAGTAGCTGTGATACAATAAAAACAAAATAATATTATTATATATGAAGAATAAACAACAGAGTTCTGTTCATAGAAATATGGCAGACTAGATACACTGAAATAATGCTCATGCTACAAAATATCTAAAAAGGCTGGATAAAAATATGTAATGTTAATATCCTTTAAAATTACAGCTGAATTTGCATGAATACTTAGGAAATTCTCCTAGGTAAAAGTGAAGTGGGAGCATGTACTCAGAGAGGCAAGGGAGGAGTCATACTGGTGGGCATCCTGAAATCATCTGAGCATCTCTGGTAGTGCAGAATTTGGGGACAGGAGCTGCAGATGGAGAGTAAGTGAAGTCTAAAACTAAGCAAGGTGGGAAGTTGGCTAGGATGCCACTACACCAAGCCAGGACCCAAAAAGCTATATTCTCAGGAAAGGATTTTTTAAAGATCTGTATCTCCCTCCTCCTCCACTGAAGGGTGATGGCCAACAAAATTTTCTGCATCTTAGTCTTAGCTCTCAATGGAAGAGGAATCATGCTTCCTGAGAATTTATAATGACAAGCAAGCCCTGATATGAGAACTTAGGTTTTGAACCCAAATTTCTACTGCTTTTGTGATCAGAAAAATCTCAAGCCAAGAACTTAATCTACAGTGTTCCTAGACTGGTAATGCCCAGGGCGCATGGCAGAAGCAAATTCAAATCCTCTCTAGTGGCATCCTCCTCAACCCAGAAATGTTCCCACAAAGTCACAACTAAAATGAGCTCATGATTAAAACAATGAAAATAATATATCATGAAAACAACTTGAGAGGAACAAGAGCAGGAGAATCAGACTGTAGATACACTGGCATTATCAGACACACATGAGAAAGTAGGAATGTTTGCTATGTTATAAAACAGTAATAAAAGAGGGAATCTAAAAATGAATAAGAAGCAAGGATTGTTAAAAATTACCAGAATTGGAGGGGGGATAGCTAAAGAGAGCTTCTGGAAACAAAAACGTAAATTTTCAATAGCTGAAGGGGAAACCAGTGACATGGAATATAGACCTGAAGAAATCACCCAAAATTCACAAAGGAAGACGAAGTATTTTAAAAATACAAGAAAAGAAGCTAAGCGGTATGGAGAATAGAGTAAAAAAGTCTAAATTATGTTTATTTAGACTTCCAAAAAGTGATATTAGAGAGAATAAGGTGAAATCAATATTTGAAGCAATAATGGTTAAGAATTTTCCAAAATCAATAAAAGTTATGAATCCTTAGATTTTTGAAGCAAAACAAATCCCAAGCAGAAAAAAGAGCAACCCATAGTTAAGTGCGTCATTGCGAAACTGTAGAACCCCTAAACTATAGAAAAAATCTAAAAAGCACCCTGAAACAAGACTTAGCCTCCAAACAGAAGCCAGAACATAGCAGAATAAAATATTTAAGAAAAAGTGACTATTAACCTAGAATTTTATAACCTGCAAAAATATCTTTCAAGAAGGAGGGAAAAGATATTTACAGTTAAATCAAACCAAATTGAACACAAAAAGAAAACTTGAAAAAGATGTAACTTAGGAAAAAGAAAAATAATCCCAGAAGGAAAGTCTGATACATGACAGGAAATGGTGAGCCATGAAAATGGTAAAATGTGGCTAAATCTAAACAAACATTGACAGCATAAAACGACTCCAGTGATAATGTTTAATTTGTAAAGAAGCGACAACCACAACACAAAAATAGAACTAAAATATTGAAAAATACTATCATGAACAAAATTAAAGCATTTTGATGATCATATTCTTCTTCAGGAGAGTAAACATTATGAACTTTAGATTTTGTTGAGTATACTTATTAAAAGCATAATTACAAAAGAACAAAAAAAAGAGTATGTATTATTAGCTTCCAAACTTAAAGAAGAAAAAACAGGTGGGGGGGGAGGGCGGGAGTCAGTCAATGAAACAGAACCAAACAAGGCAAAGAAGGATGGCCAGACCTGCCACTGCCCCACCTGGCTCTGGGTCTGGGTCCTTATCAGCCTGTCTCACTCCAGGGCCAGGTGTGTGTGTTTAGCTCCTTGATGGTGAACCTCAGCCCCAGCTTAACACCTTTGTCAAGGTCATGAGCCACGGTCCTGCCTTGTGGGCTCCAGCTCATGCTTCCAGGCTCCTGTCCTTGCTCTAGCTCATTTTGCATTCTTCTTCCCTTCTCTAATGCTCGCCTGCAGATGTCAAGTTCCAGCATCTGGTGCAAAGACAAGAGCCACAGAAAGACTGGTTAGCCAGCTCCCACAGTTTGACCCAGAAGGTCAAGCAATCCCTTTCAAAAATACACACACACACACACACACACACACACACACACACACACACACACACACTCATATTATAGTAATGGGACAAACATAAAAGCCAAGTCTGTGCTACAACGTGGATGAAACTATGAACCTGGAGGACGTTATGCTGAATGGAATGAGATAGTCACAAAAAGTCAAACACTGTGTGAGTCCACTTCTGCGGGCACCTACAGTCATCCAATCCATGGAGACAGAAAGCGGAAGGAAGGGTGCCAGGGCCAGGGAGGGGGCAGGAAGGGAGTGTACAATGGGGAGACAGTTTCAGTTTGGGAAGACGAAAAAGTTCTGAAGATGGATCGTGGTGATGGTTACACGACAGTGTGAATGTACTTAATGCCATAAAACTGTATACTTAAAATGATTAAAGTGATAAATTTTATGTTATGCTATTTTATCTTACCACAATAACACCCCCAAGACCTAGTTGCTGGGGTGCAACACCCAAGATCTGCTTGCTGAGCCAAGGGCCCAGCTATGCCACACCTGGGCCCCTGATCCACAGAAACAGTGAGATAATGAATCTCTGTTGTTTTAAGCCACTGAGCTTATGTAGTTTGTTTGGCAGTGATAGATAACCGACGAGCAGGCTGCTGAGAAGCACCCACCATGGTGCGGGGATCAGGACAGCAAAGAGGAGGCTGCTGTGTGCCACGTCCAGACCAGCAAGCAGGTCCTGGGGGTGCTGGCATGAAATAACATACGTTATTTAATGTTATTTTATCTTATTACAATAAAAAAAGTTACCATTTTATATACACCAGATTTTCAAAAATTAAAGTTGTTCAATACGATGTATGGCCAAACTTGGATCCGTTGGGGACAGGGGGAGTGGCAAGAGGGTATAAACTGGTACAACGATTTTGAAAAACTTCTCAGCATTATGCAGTCGTGTTGAAGATATGCAAAGCTTTCCACCCGGAAATTCTACTTCTAAGTATATACCTTAAAGAAACTCTCACAATATGCCCAGAAATGTCCACAGAAATGTTCAGAGAAGTACTATTTCTATTGCAAAGACCTGGAAACCACCCACATACTGACAGGAACTATAGCTATGCCCATCACCATGGGTAAATCTGGAGGAAAGAAAAACAAGTTGAAGTTCTCATTTATATAAAGTTCAAAGAAATTCACAACTAAATTATGTATCGTTAGAGCCGTACAGACGCTCCTCAGCTTACAATGGGCCACACCCTGATAAACCACCATAAGCTGACAGTATGATCAAAAATGTACTTAATACGCCCAACCTACTGAACATCACCGCTTAGCCGCGCCTACCTTAAACCTGCTCAGAACACTTACATTAGCCGACAGCTGGGCAAAATCATCTTGCACAAAGCCTATTTTAGAATAAAGTCCTGAGTATCTCTTGTAATTTGTTGAATACTGCACTGAAAGAGGGAAACAGAACGCTTGTATAGACACCATCACGAAGTCAAAAAATTGTAAGTCGAACCATCCTAAGTCAGGGGCCGTCTATACACATGTACAGTAAAACTGTGAAAAAGAGAAAGAAATTGATAAACACAGAACTCAGTATGGTGGTCCCCGCAGTGGGAAAGGATGCGGGTGCAAGGAGTGGGGGAGGGGCACACACCGGGGAACTGGGCAAAACAGCATTCGTCATAGTTCTTTTCTTAAACGTAGGTGGTAAGTACATGGGTGTTCACTTTATTTTTTCTTTATACTTTTTTTTCATCACATATATTCTTTCGTATGTTTTAAATATTTCATAATTTGAAAATGACTTATGTATAATCATTAACTGGTTTTAAAAATGCGTTTACTGAAAAGGAGTCTCTTGGTGGGAATAATGGAGCGTCACGATCTGTCAGCGATAAAACAGTATTTGGCCCAATGTTGTGTAAGATGGAGAAGATAATTCTGTACTTCAGTTTTGTTAACCAGCTCCAAGATTCCCACAGCTACTCACAGTCAGGAGGAGAGAAAGAATTAAAAAGTTCCTTGAGAAGGCAGGATTCAAAGAATTTACTCCTAGACAAAATGATGCAGACGGAGTGCTCAGAGCTATGGGAAGTGTCTCTGGGGTGCTGAGGACCCCTGGCCATGTGCTCAAGGGACAGATGAGGTCCCTCAGCTACACACCACTTCAGGAAAAATACAGACGTTCATGAGTCTCTTTATATAATGAGCACGCTTCCAGCAAGTTCTTCACACGAATCCAGATGCCAGTTGCTCAAACAAGGAAATGTTTTTTATTATTTGCTGTTTTTTTGTGGTTGAAGTGAATTACAAGGCTCGACTCCAAGGTTCAGTGTGTATGCTGTAAAAATAACAATGACCTTTTATTGAATGTTCCTGTGGCAGTCGTCACACTCAACTTTACCTTACCTCATTGTGAGGTGGGTACATTGATGTTTCTGTTTTACAGCTGGGGACACTGGGGTTCAGAAAGGGCACATGACTTGGCTGAGTCACATAGCCCGGAGCAGGTGGAGCCAAGATCAGAGCTGGGTCTGTGGGCTCGGCCCTGTCTGTGGGCGGCTGAATCAAAATCAGAGGCCGGGATCCTGGCACCAGGACTTGGGAAGGGACCCTTGCTGGTGAGGCTCCTGGTCTGTCTCCAGGGACCCCCAAGTCCTCTGCTCCCGAGCCCAGAGGGAAAGGGTGTGGGAGGGTGTGGGGGGGGGCGAGAGCAGCTGAGCACGAGGAGGACACCTCCTCTGCCCCCTCACCCCCAGGGCCACCTCCTACCCTCCGCCACCCTCTCTTGCCTCTCCTCCTCCCCGTCCCTCGACTAGGCCACCGTGTAGGCCTCTGGCTGGAGTCAGCAAGTGTCCTTGAGGCTGGCTCTGGGGCCTCATTTACAACTCTGACTGTCCCCAACACACCCGATTCATAATGATGGCGGGAACACAGGATCATCGCAATGACAAATTTCACAGGGAAAAAGTGAAGAAACTCCCACCCTGCTGAGCTGAGGGGTCACCATGGATTGTCTGACTACCCCCAGCGCCTCCCTCAGGACATTTCCTTTGTCCAGTGCTCGGCGGGTCAGGTTGGGGGCTCTCCTTCCTGTGTGTGGACCTTAGCACCCACCTCCCGGTGCCCAGGTAGGGATCGGGGAGCTGCATTGGGCTCAGGAGTCCTGTGACAGAGCACAGGGTATGCCGGGAGGGCCAGTGACACATGCTGCGAGATCTCTCGCCCCGCCAGGCCAAAGGACACACGCTACCCTCTGGTTTCTCAAAGGACTTCGACTTTTTTTTTTTTTTTCTGATGTTCTTTCTCCTGTAGAGACGCTGAGCTCCTGAGCAAAAAGGCTTATTCGTCGGTGACTCCCCTTCCCCTGAGCAGGGACGAAGGAGGACGTGGCACAGCCCAGTGCCTCCAAGAGCAGGGCCTCTTGGTTTGCATCCTGGGCAGTTCCCAACCTAGAGCAAGTGTGTGCCACCCAAACACCCAGCTGCCGGGCATACGGACGCCTGGTCCCTTATCCTCCCACTTGCCACCGCCCGGCGGGGGAGCTTGGAGTCCACGATCACAGCCCCTTTCTAAGGGCAGTCTGCGTCCAATGACTAGTTGATTGGAGCACCCCACTCCGATCAGGACCACCGTGAAGGACCACCCCGGCTCCAGAGCCCCCAGGGACAGCGGCTGGGGCTTTGAAGGTGAAGGCACCACAGCCCGCATTTTCCATCTGCCTAACTCTTCCTTCACACCCTCAAAAGTGTCGAACCCAGTAACACATCTCAAGAAACCTCCTCCCTCCAGGGACACCTGACAAGGACAGAGTTACCCTCTCCATGTCTCAGCTTCCTCTTCTGTAAAGCCTCATAGACAGAGTGCCTGGCATCTGCTAACACCAGTTATTACTATTATTATTACTACTACGAGTAGTAATAGTACTCAGAACACACCTCCTTCTGAAACATGACCTCCAGCAAACTATCTCCCCTGACTCAAACCAAATCGTTATGGTAAAGTATGGCCAAGACAGCACCCACAGCTCTAAGAACCATAAATTAAAGGCGTTTGCCTCCTACATGTGTGAATCAATCCATTTCTAATTAACCCATTCCAGAATTAGCCCCGGGATGGATGAATCATCAATCTCAGCCTGGTGAGTCTCAAACTCTCTTGTCAAACCACACTTCTACCTGGAGCATCAGGGATGTCTGTCACCAGAGCCCCCAACACCCACGCTTTCTTGGGGTTGCCAGTGGAGTGCGTTCTCCTCTGCCTTATTGAGTGAAAAAAAAATTTCTTCATCATTTCAAGACCAATATCTTCATTACGTTGGTGAATGTCAGCATCTTTGGACAATAAAGGGCAGGCTCCCTGGTGAAGCATGAACGCTGACCATATGTGCGTACCTGCCCTACCCTTTAAAGCTTTTTAATAGACGCAGCACTAGCTCTCACAATAGTGGTTTATCTTTAAACAAACTTCATTAAAGATCAGCCTCCAGAATTATATTACAAGCCCACATCCTGGGCTTTTTGAAAAGCCCCATTTTGAATGGAAGGCTACATAAGTCAAGGACGGGAAATAGTAAAAGGCTACTTTGTAAGGGCCCATAATGTAAGAAGTCTGCCACAAATCCTTTCCATCTTCAAGCTTTCCAGAAGAGCAAGTTGCAGCAGCTCCTGCTGCCCATTGTCACAGAAAAAATTATTCAATGACACTTGTTAAAGCACGGTAAGGCAGACTTTATTCAGGGCCATCGCGACAGGTGTAGGGACTGCTGCAGTGGGATTATTCATTTTTTGATATATAACATGCTGAGCACAATTTAAATATATACACACGTGTATATGTATACGTGTGTGCATATACACATATATGCGTATGTATGGTGTATATACATAAATATAAATAAACATATATTTATATTTATAAATATATATATGAGGATACTTCAAAAAGTTCATGGAAAAATAGAATTAAAGACAACACGAATCTTTCCACAAACTTTTTGAAGTACCCTTGTATATGTATAGCTGAAGATCCAAACACACAAGCGTTCATTTGCTCATTGGTTTTTAGAAACCAGAACTGCTTTAGTGAATTCCTCCTTTCCAAGATGAGAACTGAAACCACCCATGCCCGTACCCAAAACAGCTCAGTGTCTGTATTAACAAGGGACTTTATTCTTCCATGGTCCACATTAGCATGACTAGTAAAGTCATCCCAGGAGACTGTAGTCTAGGTAAATGGAACTGGCAAATTCCTTAAGGAAACATCCAGAAAGACCCATCAGCTCTTCAATGGGAAGTGTCAACAGCGTGTGCCTGAAGAGTCTTTGAACTCCTCACCTTAAACTTCTTGCCTGGCTGTCTCCTCCAGTTCTGGGCTATAGTAGTGTGATCTGCACTCAGTCCTAATCAACCCCCCACACTGGAAGCCCTGCCTTATCCCAAACTTCAATCCTCAGCAGGTTCCTGCCTCCCAGACACTGTGCAGCTTTGCTTAGCATTGTGATTAATAACCTGTCTTGGTGTGTTGTGATATTGGGGAGCCTGCATCTGACAGTCACAGACTGGTTTTATGTAAATATGCAGTGATAAATTACTCAATAAAATTAATAAAGACAATAAAACAGTGCTTACATTCCCGGTTGTGAAATTCAATCAGTCTTGGGTATGAAATGTCTGCTACTTCCTCCTCTACCTACTAAGTCCTTCAAAAACCCTTTGAAAAATGGCAGTGAAAATTATTGTTTTAATATTTGGGATTCATTTCAAAAGTCAGGACCTTCAAGACTCCTGCATGATGTGAGGTAGACTAAAAGAGGATGAGATTGTCACAGGATAAAAAATGATAACAAGTGTGTGTGTCTAATGGCATTGTCTTCCTGGACATCACCAGCCCTAAGCGTGAGAACGCACGTGGAGGGTAAGGGACATCTGAGCTCAGCTGTCTGTAAGCCAGCTCAGCAGGCATCTATCTGCTCCTGTAACACTGGTTCCCAGTAACCCCCAGGCCATTCACTGGGAGCATCTGGAGCTTACCCTCAGGTGGGCTAGGGGTGCTGGTGTGGAGTTGAGGACACCTACCTGCCAAAGGACTAGGAAGAAAATGTCCCAGGCCATGCAGGGTGGAGCATCTCAGAGCTCCAGGGACCCCTCAGGTCAGGGCATTGGCCTTGCACTTCAGTGTACCTCTAACTTCTTCTGAATCTCCTCAGCAGATTGCTTAGCTCAGTGGGGAGGAGGGGAAAGCTCCCCTTCTGCCCTCTCTGAAGGTTTGCAGGAACAAACGGACAATAGACAGATTAACAAGGGAAAAAGCATACAAATTTATTAACATGCACATGTGCATGGGAGCCACACAGACATGACAGACACAGGAGGGCCAGATGGCCGAAGCTTCGATTGCACCCTCTTCACAGGGGAAAGAGATGGAGAGATGTAGGCCATTTTCAGGGGGTCATAAATAATTTTGGGCAGAATTGGATGGGCCAAACAGCAGATAATAATTTGTAAGTGATTTTCTTTGGAAACTAAATGGGACTAGAGAACAGACAGTAGCTTGGGACAAATTTCCTCTGAGCTCTGGAGGAGGTGATGATAAATTTCAGGAAGGTGAGGGGCAGAACTTCACAGCCCCAGTCATCGCCCTGGGGGATTGAGCACAGCACTTGGTCCTTCTGGAAGGACCCTCACCTTCCGCAGTGAACTGTGATGCTTTCACGTGTAGTGCTCTCTTCCCACCCCACCTCCTTGCTGTCCAGGAAGCTCAGACACAAAATTATCGCTGCCACAGGACTTATCTGCTTCTGTGGTCAGCGTGTTTTATTTCTGCTTCCTCCTTTTCCCTGTATCCTGGCTTCCCCTGTGTGCTTACATTTTAGTTAACTAATTGTTTAGGGCTTTCCTTTTTTTTTTTTTTTTAATAAAATTGCAGCAAACTTTTGAGACAGGTAGTATATGCATTGATCACAGCAGATAAAATGCTGTAGGGCTCTTCTAGTTCCAGTGTGGACACGGGGCTAGTTTGAATTGTTCATGTTCTTCCAGCGATTCCCAACCCTAGGGTTGTTTTTCAATAGACAAAGGTATCTCTAGTCATCGTAAAGATCACATTAAATTCTCAAATTGTCATACAAAATAAATCCAATCTCTTGAATATAAAAACAGAAAATAGGGCCAGCCCGTGGCTCACTCGGAAGAGTGCGGTGCTGATAACACTAAGGCCACGGGTTCGGATCCCATATAGGGATTGCCGGTTCGCTCACTGGGTGAGCGTGGTGCTGACAACACCAAGTCAAGGGTTAAGATCCCCTTACCAGTCATCTTTAAAAAAAAAAAAACAAAAAAACAGAAAATAGATACCATAGCTGCTTAGACAGCTGGAGCCAAGGAGCAGGTGGTGACATCCCTTCTGAGTCACGCATTTACTCTCACATTTTTCTGAGAGAAGGGGTGAACCCATTGTCAACATCTACCTGGAGAACGCTACCTCCTCGGGCCATACGGTTTGGGGAAGGGGAAAATCACCACTCCTTGTTACTCAGGAAGCCTGGGTTGTGCAGCTGTCTGTAGGATTAAACTTAAATTCCCTCTGGTGAAGGATGCTCAAATAGTTTATGTCCACCTAAAAAAGTGCACAGCGTAGGTATCAAAGAAAGGTGGCCAGGACGGTAAAGTATTTGAAGTCCTACATACTTAACAAGATAGTAAAAATAAATGAAAATAAACCCAATGCTGCCAGGGAAGTGAGGAATAGAAACACTCTTTTGTTGTAGATAGCACTGAAAACAAATTAGATCTTGTTGAATATTCACAAACTATGTAGCAAGAGTTATAAAATCATATCCCCAAAAATATTCCCTGAAGGTGGGGTGGGGAAACTTCCAAAGGAAACAAATGATGAAATACTTCACACTTACAGCAGTGCTCTTAGAAAAGGGCAAAGGCAGACGTCACCCAAGTGTCCAGCAATAGGGGAACCCAAAGCAAACCTAAGTGCTGACTGATGGCAGGGAGGGTCTCAGTACACAGGCTCCAGCGAGAGGTGCCTTCTGTTCCACAGAAGCTCCCCTTCCCCTGGGCTGGTAGAGGAAAAGTCAGAAAGAACTGATGGTCACTCTGTCTGTTTGAGAAATAAAGTCCTTCTCCTGAGAAATGAAGTCCCGAGCCAGCTCCAGTCGGCCTTGAGGGAGGGGAAAAGAAAAAATGTAAGAAACATATATCAACATCTGAAAATATCCAGGCACATACGAAACCATTAATAATGTCATAGCATGGAATCAGGTGAACACATGATCTTGTTTATAATAGTAAGATGAAGTGAAACAACAGGACTTTCAATTTTTGTTTTTGTTTTCTTTTGTCTGGTACCCTTGATCGTGGGTATTCTAACCCTTGACCTTGGTCTTATAATGCCATACTCTAACCAATTAAGCTAACTGGCCAGCCCTGGATTTTTTTTTTTTTTTTAAATAAGTGTTTGTTGTCCTACATGGAATGACAGGGATATGACCTAAAAAATTGAAAATAATGAAATGATTGCTTTCTGACGATGAAACTTCAGAAGCCAACTCACAGAGCGTAGGTATTCAATGTCACATTTAAAGATAAATGTGACACATAAAAATAGTTCAATGCCGGCAAGACCTTGTCTTAATCCAGTTGAAAGCATGCACACAGTTAAACAAACAGAAGAACATGCCACTGGGGAGAGGGCTGACCAGCCGAGGAAGGTCAGAAATATGCCATCACGGAGGCACACGACAGCTGGCAGTGGGGAGAGGAGGCCCAGATCTGAAAACAGGGCTCCCCCAGTCAGGGGTGGGCTGAGGGCTGGAGACACAGGGACCTCATCTAAGGGACAGAATGTTCTGGTCAAAAAATGACTCTGGTCCTCAATCACGTTATATATGTATGTATGTGTCTGTAACATCTTCAGTAATTCTCAAATTTCATTCCATATAAGAATCACTGAGAAAGCCAGACTTCAAAAATGCAACTTTCTGGGCCTTGCCTCCAGAGAGGCAGTGGTCTGGGGAGTTTGGGGTAAGGCTAAGGCCAGTAGTCCAGACCACACTTTGCAGCCCCCACCCAGAGGTCTCTGGGCATGGGGACTGTGCAGCTGTCTCCAAGGGGTGCTTTGTCTCTGGTGGGCTGAGAAGTCAGGTCTCAGCCAGAAGGGTGAGGGCCAGCTCTGCACTGTGACTTCTAAGGAGGGGTGTTCCGTGGCCCTCTGCACACCCTGCCCTGGGGGCACTGCCTGCAGTCTCGTGGTGTGGAGACGGCCCTGGGAGCCCCTCCTGCCTTTCCCTCACTTCCATGATGATAAATATGTGAAACCACTACCATGTATATTCACTCACAGAGATTACAAGAAGGGTTTGTGATATCACTGTCTTTTCCATTTTAAATCGTCTGAGTTAGACTAACCATAAAAACAACCTGAAATGGTTACTTTCCTCCTCAGACCTGGAAGCTAAGCTCTATTTCCAAAGCTGAAATGCCTTAGAAACACGATTTTGGGGTAAGGGAGGGAGGAAGTCTGGGAACAGCTCTTAAGTTGATTAAATGCTGGGAACAGTAGTCCTGGGCTTCTCAGAAACCCACCTAGATCTGGAGGGAACCTCTCTGAGGGGCCCACATCCATGAACAAGCTTCTGGGTGGGTCTGGGGGTGGGTCACCCTGGAGAGACCCCCTCTGCCTCCTCCTGCTGTCGCAAGGAGACTGCAGGCTTCCTGGAGCCGAGGTGCCATCTGCACTTCACCCAGAGCCTAAGAACAAAGAAGGGTGCCCAGGACACTGCAGGGGAGAAGCCTGACCGTTATCCCAGTTTCTTCCACACATCAGGAAAAGAAAAAGCCACCTCTTCCACAGAAGAGAGCCTGAACCTGCCTCTGTTTCGAAGCACCTGCTCTGTGGTCCTATGTTTTTGCACAGTATGGCTTACTATCTCCCTGGACTTCTTTTATTAATTTCAGTAAAAATCACCAAAACAGAAATAAAATATTCAAGCCACGTCTTCTGCCTTGTAGCTTTTACATGGATGCTGTGCAGTTAGGCTTAAATTTCGAGTCATAAAGAAACTTTTTGACAAAGCTCTACAATCCCCCACACTCCCACCCCCAGCTCCAGCCTGCTGCCCCTGCAGTGCCCTCAGCATGGACATTAAAAAGGGACTGAATTTAGATTCTGTCCTTTAGACAAGGAGTAGAAGGGTCTACATACCCAAGCAATAATTGGTCTTGTATTTTATGTTATAGCGAAAGCTACGGAATCTTCCTTTCAAATGCTGCATATGAGCATCGGGAAGCACTGAGTGGGGAATCTGAGAGTTCTCACCGGGCCAGGTGGCTGGACGGCCTGTGGGGGGAGTGTGGCAAGGTTAGGGGACTGCCGGGCATGGTGGGGTGATGGGCAGAGGCAGGCACCTGAAGGATACTTGGGGAAGGGCTGGGAGCAAGATCTATTGGGTGCATACCAGTGCAGAAGCACGGGATGGCACTGGCTGGGGTGGAGAGGGGAGAGGGAGAGTGTAAGATAGTAAGAGAGGCAAGTAGAAAAGCAAACAGCAACCAGGATGATTTCAAGTAATTAACAATAACAGTTCAGGTCAAGGGTTCAGATCCCCATACTGACCAGCCACCAAAAAAGAAATAACAGCAGCAGCTCCTTACTCAGGAGACAGTTTTCCTGGAGATAAAAGCTCTGTGAGGCCAGACAGCCTGACCCCTGGACACCTCCTGATCCCAGTGTTAACTCAGTCTTGAGACAAGCAGGGCTTCCATAAAGAGGGGCTAGCTGACCAGTGTGCTCAGTTCAAGTGCATTAAGATATTGATTTTTCAAATCAGATAACTGGTTTCAATCCTCACACTGTCATTTGTGAGATGTATAATCTAGAAAAGTTACTTAAATTCTCTAAGCTTCGGTTACCTCATTCATGACATGAGACAAATGGAGTCTACTCCATAGGATTAGGACAAGATGAAAGGACACCGGTATATAAAGGCAATAGCCCCATGCTTGCTGGGTTCTGAATAAGCACAGCCTGTCGTTATTGCACTTAGACAGTATCTGGCAATTGTCAGAACTCTCTCACTTGTGTTCTCCAGACCCAGGTCAACCCAAAGGTAGACAGAGAAAAGGTTTTTCTGCCCTTCTAGAATCACTGTGATGATAGCCTGATGTCAAACCAGAGGGTGGGAGCGAAAGAAACCAGCCAGATAAGTCGGAAAGCCGAGGGCCAGGACTTGGGAAAGGAGCCTGTGGCCCAATTCTGGATACCTTTGTCTGGTTCTTTATAATCTTTAAACTCATCGTTTCACCCTGGCATTGGTGATGGAGACACGGAGATTTGTCCCTACCCCACGATAGCTGGATCTCTATGTGGAAAACACCTTCCTGCCTCCTGCAATACAGTAAATAGTTAATGTAAGAGAACCACATGCATGACTGTTTTACAGCTCCTCAGCTACTGTAATTTCTTCAAGGAAGATCTTAACATAGAGCTATTTTATCGAGGAGGAGTTTGGGAGGATGAATGAATTTCCTGGTGCTATATTGGTTTCCATTTGGCAGCAGTGAATAAAAGACACCCAAAGCAAGAGGAAAATATGACAGAAGGGAGAGTTCATGGCCAATATTTTTGGAAAGTATAACCTGTGATATCAGCTATACTAAATAAATACAATAATTATTCAAATAAAAAATGTTCGTTATTTATAATGGAGTTGTAATCAAATAAGTTTAATTTTTTTTTAAGTTTCAAGAGGGTCTGCCATGTGCTTAGTACCTTGATACGTGCTTTCTGAACATCATCTCATTAGATCCTCAGAATAACGCTGGGGGTTAGGTGTTAGGAGCCTTGTCTTACAGATGAGGCACAGGGATTGGGCATGTTTTTAGAAGTTGCATGGTAGTCAAGGCTGGGCCATGATTGGGGATAGAGGAGGGCATGGAGTCCAGTCTATGCATCCCCCTCAGTGTGGTTAGACTGGGCGCCATGTGGTGAGAACGTGGAGGAGGCTCAGGCCAGGCCCCCCAGCTTAGGTGGTGTTGGTGCTGCAAATTCACACCCAGGCACGAACCCTAAGGGAAACCCCCTCCACCCCCCAGACAACCACAGCAGGAGGTTGGGTCCCTGAATTTCCAACGCTATTTCTAGGCCCCTGAGGAAACACCAGTCAGGGGCAAGGCTGTTAGGAGAAGAGCATTGCTCATCCTATTCGAGAGTTGGGTTGGGAGCTGGGACACAGTTGAGAAGCCGGGAGAGCGGGCAGGAACTCAGCCAGGAGGAGAAAAGACAGAGATGCCGTGAGTCCGACCCTTCCTGGGCCTGCTGCCTGCAGCCTGGTGCCGTGGAGGACCTGTTTCTTCATTCCACCAGCAGGGAATGCGGTGGTTTTTGTGTACTTGTTGAGTTACTTAGCGTCTTTGCTTTCTGTTTTTCTCACTTTTTTTCCCCCTTCTTTTCTCACTACCGCCTCTGGAAACACTTCTCCTCTTCCCCTGGTCAGCTGTGGTCATCCAGAACCTGGGCCACTGGTTTTTCCAGTTGGGCCAGCCCCACCTATGGAGCCCAGAAGGAGTGTTTTCTTAGCCACGTGCTGGCTGCCACTAGAGATGTCAGCAAATCCAGGCAAGGACTAGAGCCCAGGAAATGTGGGTTCAGATTCCCCAGTTCCCAGCAGAGTGGCCACCTGCCAGCCCCTGAGCCCCAGCCTTGGTCTCCCCCTCTACAAGGCAGGGATTTGGTGATCTGGCCTCCCACCTCACCGCTTTGTGCAATGGTCATGTGAAATGGCAGATCTGGAAGTGCTTTGAAAAGAGGAAAGCTCTAAACCAGTGCACAGAACAAAACATAAAGCCACGGTCCCAGCCAGCTGGACAGGCTGTGGGGCGAGGTGGGACCGGTATTCTTTGGTATTGGCTCATTCAGGCTCTTCCTTGTGTCGACAGCAGCAGGATGAGCTGACTGTGCACAAGCCCAGGCATGTAGCACTGTCAAGGGAGCATGAGGCACATGTGTACAGGAGACCCTGTGGTTTTCGTAGAAGAGGAAGCTTATACAATTGGGGCAAGCCTCCTCCAGACATAGGACACAAATGAAAAATACAAGGGCAGACCAAAAGCAGATATTTATTTAAGATGAGAAAAGAACCATAATAAATTCCTCATTCTAAAAAGCTAACAATATCACAAACCCAGAAAAATAATGCAACCTTTTTTTAATTTTTATTATTTTTATTTATATATATATAAATATATAAATCAAAAATATATAAATATCTACAAATATATATTTATACGTATATAAATATCTGTATTTGATGCCTGGCTGGTTCAAGGATCCGAACCCTTGACCTTAGCGTTATCCTTTTTTTTTTTGGCGGCTGGCAGGTATGGAGTTCTGAACCAGTGACACAACATTGGTGTTTTCAACACCAGGCTCTAACCAACTGAGTGAACTGGCCGGCCCAATAGTTTTATTAATTCTATAATACCTTTTAAACTACATTTTTGAGCTGTATACACTCTGCTTCTTATAATAACAGTTTAAAATAGCACCAACCCCTGAGCCCCAGCCTCAGTCTCCCCCTCTGCAAGGCAGGGATTTGGTAATCTGGCCTCCCACCTCACTGCTTCTGCTGAGCGGAAGGGCCCCCACATGGTGGCTTCCAGCGCTGTCTTCCAGAGCTCTCCTCTCTTCTCTGCTCCACTTCCCGCAGGACATGCTGTGCTCGTGTTGGGGGAGATGCCTGGCCCTGCATCCTTGTCCCCCAGCTGGCATTGTGGGTGGTAGAAGTGTTTCTGAAAGCCATTCCCACACCTTGGAGTTAACCACAAATTACCTGCACATGACTGCAGACAACATCGGAATTACTCACTGATGCCAAGCTGAGCATATCCCCACCTCAGCCTCCCCTCTGCACCTTCCAGCGGGCCATGGCCACTGCAATGTCACCAGGGGAGTTCGAGAGGAGGGAGAGCATGAAGGGGAAGAAACAGTAATCCTCGGGACTGTAATTAAAACGCCTTACTGTACAACATTTGCAAAATGTTATGGCCACGTGAGCTTCCTGTGAGCTTCCTCCCAGGGCTCTGAAGCTCCACCTTCCCTGGCTTCCTGGCAAACCCCCTCTGAGCTCAATGTGAGGTTCTGAAACCAAGCTGGCTTCTCTGCAGGGCTTGTGAGTTCTGAACTTGTTGCCAGAGGCCAGACGCGAGCCAGTGCGGACCTGCTGGGAAGGCCCTCCACCTGGCCCCCTCTGGGCCCTCTGGCCTCTGCTTCTGCAGATACAGGGGGAGGCAGGACCAAGCACAGACCCTCTCGCCAGCTGTGCACCAATGCAATGCCCACCTTCTGTGCCTCATTTGATTAGTTCAAAAGGAAGGCACTGGGAGTTCATTGTCTTTCTCTAATTACTAGTGAGGCGAGACAGCACCCAGGCGGTTATGACCGCAGGGTTTTTGGCTTGAGTAGCTAGGAGGATGGAGTTGCCATCAGCTGAGATGGGAAGGAGCAAGTCTATGGGGAGAGGAACAGCTCAGGTTTGGACAAGTTAAATCTGCGAGGTATACCAGATACCCCAATGGAGACATTAATGAGGTAACTGAATACCTGCAGCTGCAGTTGTGGAGAGAAGTCTGAGCTGGAGGTGGAAATGTGGGAGTCATCTGCACGTGGAGGTAGACACAATGATATCAAAAATCGAAAGCCATTAGGTTGGCTGGGATCATCAAGGAAATCAGACTGGAGAACGGAACCCCAGATGGTGCCCTGGGGGAAAGCCGAGAACTCTGAGAAGGGACAGGAAGAAAGCCGGGCAAAGGGATACTTTGGGCTGAATTTTGTCCCCAAAATCCAAGTGTTGAAGTCAGAATGTGACTATATTTGGCGATGGGTCTTTAAATAGGTGATTAATGTTAAATGAGGTCATTAGGGTGGGCCCTGATCCAATGACTGGTGTCCTTATAAGAAGACAAGGTCAGGACACAGACACATACAGAGGGATGACCATGTGAGGACACAGGGAAAGGACACTATCTACAAGCCAAGGAGAGAAGCCTCAGGAACCAGCCCTGCCGCACCTTGATCTCAGACTTCCAGGCCCTGGAACCATGAGACATTAAATGGCTATTGTCCCCCTCCATGCCCACCCCCCATTTCTGGTATTTTGTTACAGAAGCCTGGCAGACTAACACAGGTGGGGCACCGAAACCTGCGAAAACGTGTGTGTCAGGGGGAACTGAGGTCAAGTCAGATAAGGGCTGAGAATGTCCCTCCTTCCCGGTGAGTGTTTTGAATTTTTTCTTTTTTTTTTCTTTGGATATTAAAGAAGCAGATAAATCTGAAAATAGTTTAAATGCTGCAGAAATATATATCAAGAAGAAAACAGAAGCTGGCTCAGTGACTGGTGCTTCAAAGCTTTTATTTTAGAGGGGTGGTCTAAAAACACAGTAATAACTGACTGTGTATATTAGTCCATTTCTGTTGCTTGTAACAGAATACCTGAACCTGGGTAATTTATTTTTATTATTTTTATTTATTTATTTATTTATTTATTTTTTTGTTTCTTTGTTTTAATTTTTATTTTTTTTATTTTATTTTTTTATTATTTATTTTTTTAATTTTATTTTGTCGATATACATAGTAGCTGATTATTGCTCCCCATCACCAAGACCTCCCTCCCTTCTCCCTTCCCCCCTCCCCCCCAACAATGTCCTTTCTGTTTGCTTGTCGTATCAACTTCAAATAATTGTGGTTGTTATATCTTCTTCCCCCCCCCCGGTTTTTGTGTGTGTGTGTGTGTGTGTGAATTTATATATTAATTTTTAGCTCCCACCAATAAGTGAGAACATGTGGTATTTCTCTTTCTGTGCCTGACTTGTTTCACTTAATATAATTCTCTCAAGGTCCATCCATGTTGTTGCAAATGGCAGTATTTCATTCGTTTTTATAGCTGAGTAGTATTCCATTGTGTAGATGTACCACATTTTCCGTATCCACTCATCTGATGATGGGCATTTGGGCTGGTTCCAACTCTTGGCTATTGTAAAGAGTGCTGTGATAAACATTGGGGAACAGGTATACCTTCGACTTGATGATTTCCATTCCTCTGGGTATATTCCCAACAGTGGGATAGCTGGGTCGTATGGTAGATCTATCTGCAATTGTTTGAGGAACCTCCATACCATTTTCCATAGAGGCTGCACCATTTTGCAGTCCCACCAACAATGTATGAGAGTTCCTTTTTCTCCGCAGCCTCGCTAGCATTTATCGTTCAGAGTCTTTTGGATTTTAGCCATCCTAACTGGGGTTAGATGGTATCTCAGTGTGGTTTTGATTTGCATTTCCCGGATGCTGAGTGATGTTGAGCATTTTTTCATATGTCTGTTGGCCATTTGTATATCTTCCTTAGAGAAATGCCTACTTAGCTCTTTTGCCCATTTTTTAATTGGGTTGCTTGTTTTCTTCTTGTAAAGTTGTTTGAGTTCCTTATATATTCTGGATATTAATCCTTTGTCAGATGTATATTTTGCAAATATTTTCTCCCACTCTCTTGGTTGTCTTTTAACTCTTTTAATTGTTTCTTTTGCTGTGCAGAAGCTTTTTAGTTTGATATAATCCCATTTGTTTATTTTTCCTTTGGTTGCCCGTGCTTTTGGTGTCGTATTCATGAAGTCTGTGCCCAGTCCTATTTCCTGAAGTGTTTCTCCTATGTTTTCTTTAAGAAGTTTTATTGTTTCAGGGTGTATATTTAAATCCTTAATCCATTTTGAGTTGATTTTAGTATATGGTGAGAGGTATGGATCTAGTTTCATTCTCCTGCATATGGATATCCAGTTATCCCAGCACCATTTACTGAAGAGGCAGTCCCTTCCCCAGTGAATAGGCTTGGTGCCTTTGTCAAAGATCAGATGGCAGTAAGTGGGTGGGTTGATTTCTGGATTCTCTATTCTATTTCATTGGTCAGTGTGTCTGTTTTTATGCCAGTACCATACTGTTTTGGTTATTATAGCTTTGTAGTATAGCTTAAAGTCAGGTAGTGTTATGCCTCCAGCTTTATTTTTTTTGCTCAGCATTGCTTTGGCTATGCATGGTCTTTTATTGTTCCATATAAATGTCTGAATAGTTCTTTCCATTTCTGAGAAAAATGTCTTTGGAATTTTGATGGGGATTGCATTGAATTTGTATATCACTTTGGGTAGTATTATGGACATTTTCACTATGTTGATTCTTCCAATCCAAGAGCATGGGATATCTTTCCATCTTCTTGTATCCTCTCTAATTTCTCTCAGCAGTGGTTTGTAGTTCTCATTATAGAGATTTTTCACCTCCTTGGTTAACTCAATTCCTAAGTATTTTATTTTTTTGGTGGCTATTGTAAATGGGCAGGCTTTCTTGATTTCTCCTTCTGCATGTTCACTATTGGAGAAAAGAAATGCTACTGATTTTTGTGTGTTGATTTTGTATCCTGCTACTGTGCTGAAATCATTTATCAATTCCAGCAGTTTTTTTGTAGAGGTATTAGGCTGTTCGATATATAGGATCATGTCATCTGCAAACAGGGACAGTTTGACTTCATCTTCTCCAATCTGGACTCCCTTTATTGCCTTCTCTTCTCTGATTGCTCTGGCTAGTACTTCCAACACTATGTTGAATAGGAGTGGTGAGAGTGGGCATCCTTGTCTAGTTCCTGTCCTTAAAGGAAAAGCTTTCAGCTTTTCCCCATTCAGGATGATATTGGCAGTGGGTTTGGCATATATGGCTTTAATTATGTTGAGATACTTTCCCTCTATACCTAACTTATAGAGGGTCTATGTCAAGAATGAGTGCTGAACTTTATCAAATGCTTTTTCAGCATTTATAGAGATGATCATATGGTCCTTGTGTTTGAGTTTATTAATATGGTGTATCACATTTATTGATTTGCGTATGTTGAACCAACCTTGCATCCCTGGGATGAATCCCACTTGATCGTGATGAATAATTTTTCGTATGTGTTCCTGTATTCTGTTTGCTAGTATTTTAGTGAGGATTTTTGCATCTATATTCATCAAGGATATCGGCCTGTAGTTTTCTTTTTTGGTTATATCTTTACCTGGTTTTGGTATCAGGATGATGTTTGCTTCATAGAATGAGTTTGGGAGATTTGCGTCCGTTTCAATCTTTTGGAATAGTTTGTAAAGAATCGGTGTCAATTCCTCTTTGAATGTTTGGTAAAATTCTGCTGTGAATCCATCTGGTCCTGGGCTTTTCTTTGTTGGGAGCCTTCTGATAACAGCTTCAATCTCCTTTATTGTTATTGGTCTGTTCAAATTTTCTACGTCTTCACGGTTCAGTTTTGGGAGTTTGTGTGTGTCCAGAAATTTATCCATTTCCTCCAGATTTTCAAATTTGTTGGCGTATAGTTGTTTATAGTAGTCTCGAATGATTCCTTGTATTTCAGATGAATCAGTTGTAATATCACCTTTTTCATTTCTAATTTTTGTTATTTGAGTCTTCTCTCTTCTTTTTTTTGTTAGCCATGCTAGTGGTTTGTCAATTTTATTTATCTTTTCAAAAAACCAACTTTTTGATTCATTGATCTTTTGAATTGTTTTTTGGTTTTCAATTTCATTAAGTTCTGCTCTGATCTTAATGATTTCTTTCCATCTGCTAACTTTAGGTTTGGATTGTTCTTGTTTTTCTAGTTCTTTAAGGTGAAGTATTAGGTTGTTCACTTGTCATCTTTCCATTCTTCTGAAGTGAGCATTTAATGCAATAAATTTTCAGTACTGCTTTTGCAGTATCCCACAGGTTTTGGTATGATGTATCATCATTTTCATTAGTTTCAATAAATTTTTTGATTTCCTGCTTGATTTCTTCTTGGACCCATATGTCATTAAGTAGAATGCTGTTTAATTTCCATGTGTTTGTATAGTTTCCAGAATTTCATTTGTTATTAATTTCTGTTTTAATCCATTGTGGTCTGAGAAGATACATGGGATAATTCCAATTTTTTTGAATTTATTGAGACTTGATTTGTGACCTAATATGTGATCTATCCTGGAGAATGATCCATGTGCTGATGAGAAGAATGAATATTCTGAGGTTGTTGGGTGGAATGTTCTGTAGATATCTGCCAATTCCAATTGGTCTAGAGTCTTGTTTAGATCTTGTGTTTCTCTACTGATTCTTTGCCTAGATGATCTGTCTAATATTGACAGTGGGGTGTTCAGGTCCCCTGCTATTATGGTATTAGTGTCTATTTCCTTCTTTAGGTCTAATAGAGTTTGTTTTATAAATCTGGCTGCTCCAACATTGGGTGCGTACATATTTATGATTGTTATGTCTTCTTGATGGATCAGACCTTTTATCATTAAGTAGTGTCCCTCATTGTCTCTTTTTATGGTTTTTAGTTTAAAGTCTATTTTGTCAGATATAAGAATAGCTACTCCAGCTCGTTTTTCTTTTCTGTTTGCATGGTAAATCTTTTTCCATCCTTTCACTCTTAGTCTATGTGAGTCTTTATGTGGGAGGTGGGTCTCTTGTAGGCAGCATATAGTTGGGTCCTGCTTTTTGATCCAGTCAGCCAGTCTGTGTCTTTTAATTGGGGAATTTAAGCCTTTTACATTAAGAGTTGTTATTGAAAGGTGTTGATTTATTCCTAGCATTTTATTGGTTGTTTGGTTGTCTTAGGTTTCTTTTGTTCCTTGCTTTCTGATTTACTGTTTGCTTTCTTTGTTTGGTGGTTCCTTAGGTTGTAGATAGTGTTTTTTTTTGCTTGTTTTCTCTTCAGGAATGCCATTTTTATTATACTAGCGGGTTTAGATTTTTCTTGGGTTTTTATGGCAGTGGTAGTTATTTTTCAGGAACCAAACCCAGTACTCCCTTGAGGATTTCTTGTAAGGGTGGTCGTGTGGTAGTGAACTCCCACAGTTTTTGTTTGTCTGAGAAATATACTATTTGCCCCTCATTTCGGAAGAATAGCCTTGCAGGGTAGAGTATTCTTGGCTGGCAATCTTTGTCTTTTAGTATTTTGAAAATATCATCCCATTCCTTTCTAGATTTTAGGGTTTGTGATGAAAAGTCTGATGTTAATCTCATTGGGGCTCCCTTATAGGTGATTTGACGCTTCTCTCTTGCAGCTTTTAAGATTCTTTCTTTGTCTCTGAGTTTTGCCAATTTGACTATGACATGTCTTGGAGAAGGCCTTTTTGGGTTGAATACGTTTGGAGATCGTTGAGCTTCCTGGATCTGAAGATCTGTGATTTTTCCTATACCTGGGAAGTTTTCTGCCACTATTTTGTTGAATATGTTTTCAATGGAATCTCCATTTTCCTCCCCTTCTGGAATACCCATGACTCGGATATTTGAGCGCTTGAGGTTGTCTGATATCTCTCTCAGATTTTCTTCCATGTCCTTGATTCTTTTTTCTTTCTTTTTGTCTGCTTGTTTTATTTCAAACAGCCCGTCTTCAAGTTCAGAGGTTCTCTCTTCAACTTCGACAAGCCTGCTGGTTAAACTCTCCGTTGTGTTTTTATTTCGCTGAATAACTTCTTCAGTTCAGCAAGTTCTGCTACATTTTTTTTCAGGACATTGATTTCCTTGTACATTTCCTCTTTCAGATCCTGTATACTTTTCCTCATTTCATCATGATGTCTAGCTGAGTTTTCTTGTATCTCATTCAGTTTCCTTAGAATTATCACTCGAAATTCCTTGTCAGTCATTTCAAGGGCTTCTTGTTCTATAGGATCTAGAGTTTGAGATTTATTAACTTTCGGTGGTGTACTTTCTTGATTTTTTGTATTTCTGGTATCTTTTTTTTGGTGTTTATTCATTGTGGCAGGGGGTTGCACAGACCACCGGTTTGAGACTAATGACTAACTAGGATGTTGCTGTGGTTGCCAATTTGGTATGGCTCCCGCCGTGACTGCTCAGTTGGCCTCTAGTGCCTTGTGTGTGTGGTTGCCTCGGGTCTTGGGCTTCTCCCGGGAGCCACCTTTCTGGTCAGCTTGGACTCTGCTGGGCTGGTGGATCACGTACCACAGGGTGTGTGATCTCTGTTGAGCTTTCACTTCCTGTGCAGGACTTCTCCCCGTTCCGTGTGCTCTGGCCCAGGCTGTTAGATCGTGCAGTGGCGACCCCACCGGGTGTGTGGTTTCTGTCGAGTCTCCGCCTCCCTGGCCGCACGTCTCTCCCCTCTGTGCGCACTGTGCTGGGCTGGGGCATGTCTTCTGCACCCCTCGTCTATCAGCTGGGCCTTCAAGACCCTGCTCGGCACCGCCTCGCCCAGGAAGTCTGCCAGGTTTCTGCTAGGCACAGACGACCGGTCGCTCTGGGTGCCTTTGTAGCACTGTGTAGATCTTTCTCGGGTCTTGTTCACCTTTGTATCCCCCTGGTATAAACCGAGCCTAGCGCCCGCCTGCAGCCTGCTCTCCGGCAGGTTCAAGCGGACCTGGGAACTCTCTTACCACACTATTCCCAACCAGAAATTCGTTAGGCTTTTTTCCAAACTGGTGGCCGCAGAGATGGTATCTGCCTCCCAGTAACAGGAAGCTTACCGGGGGCCGGAGTCCAGGGTTGAACCTGGGTAATTTATAAAGAACTGAAATTTATTTCTTACAGTCTGGTGGCTGGGAAATCTATGGTCCAGGAAATACATCAGGTGAGATGTTTCTTTCAGTGGTAACTTGACAGCTACACAGACTGTTCACATGGCAAACGGCCTGACCAAGAGGGAGGTAACCTTCTCACTTGCTCTCATTATAAAGCCATCAGAACCACGCCCAGAACCACCCCCTAAACCATCAACCCTTTACTCCAAGAATGGGTCAATCCATTCAGGAACGCACAGTCCTCACAATCTAGTCATCTTTTAAAGGGCCTACCTTTCCAATACCATAATTGGATTTCCTTCCCTCTTACCACTGTTGTAATGGAGATTAAGTTTTCAATACATGAACCTTTGGGGGACACATCTGACCCATAGTACTATGTAAAGAGAGAACAAAAAGACACAGGCTCAAAACCAGATCTCCTTTGCTGTGGACATGACCATAAAAAAATTCCCTGCTAGGTTTTCTGTCTGCTACCTTGCTAGCAACCAGCCTATTGGTAACATTTTATTAACCATTTATTAAACCTTTTATCAACCTTTATTAAACCATTACTTATTTTACTTCCCTTGCCTAGATCAGTACTATACAATAGAAATACAAAGCAAGCCAAAAAGCAAATGGACACCTTTTGAGGGGCAGGAACGGAACAGAACTGCTCAGCATCAGGTAGTATTGCAGCCACAGGCTGAAGGAGGGCTCCTGCTCTGAGCCTCGGGGACCTGGGAGTTGGCTCCAGGGGAGACAGGAGGGCATCGGAGAGGTAGGAGCCAGAATCAGACTTGGGGCTTGAGCACAGGCTGGATTAAAATGCTGCAGACCTCTCTCCTGAAATGTTTATAGGAAATGGGCTGGGGAGGCACGGGGACAGACAATGTCTTCAGCTGGATGGAAAAGCCAAGCTGTTGTGCCAGGGACAGCTCAGTGACATCGGGGCTGGGGCCTGGAATGCCACAGTTAGGTAGGCCTGATCTGGACAGGGACCAGTGGGCCAGGAGCAGGCAGCCACAGAAATCCAGAGAGAGAAAAGAAATAACAGCGCTCTTCGAGAGGAGGACACCACAACTCCAGAGCAAACTCTGGCACTGGGAGACAGACAGGAAAGCCCAGAGGTAGAATGTGAGTTCCCACCAGGTGAATGAATTTCACAGAAAACCTGACATAGACTGTAAAATAGGCATGTGAAGTCCACTCACAGAGGTAATCTGAGGAACAACTCCTATTTCTCTATTTGGATTTTGTGGTGCCATGGAGGACGTTTTTTATGCACAAGAAGAAATGATTTGCAACTACTTTTTAAAAAATGTAATATTTGATTTTTCAATAGTTACAAATCTTAAAACTTGGCTTTTCTTAGGCTTTTATGTTTGATTTCCTTTATTCTACTTATAAACCTGGAGAATTTTGATAATCACTGGGAGGGAGGACTTTAAAAAGTTTTAAAATTAAATGTCCTTAAACATTTTGTATTGCATTTATTATTTTAAAAT
Source organism: Cynocephalus volans (assembly GCF_027409185.1). Classification (NCBI taxonomy): domain Eukaryota; kingdom Metazoa; phylum Chordata; class Mammalia; order Dermoptera; family Cynocephalidae; genus Cynocephalus; species Cynocephalus volans. Next base: position 188,064,570 of record NC_084460.1, read on the forward strand.
ATCTTTATTTTGGGGGGTTCCAGTCAAGATAGTGAAATAGACAGTCCCCAGTGTCATTCTCTCCCACAAATCAACCAATTTACAGCTATTAAAAAGCAATAACAGCCAATCTGGGACCACTAGAGCTCAGGGGGAAAGGGGGAGAGACCCACAGAGTGCATGAAGGCAGGAGAAGCCACGATGAGAGAAAGAACCACTCTGACTGTTCTGAACCCCGGCTGCTTCAAGGCTGGAGCTGCTGAGTGCACAAAGCAGGAGTTGGCAAAAGCTGCAGCTATGCCCTTTGGATGGAGTTGCTTGGAGGCGGCAGGGGAGAAGAGGGCCTTGGTAGCCCCCAGGCCTACAAGACCACTAATAGGGTTCCCGTGGACCTACATAGGAGTGAGGAGCCAAAACAACTGAAAAAAGGAGCCACTCAGAGTGTTGAGTCATTGCAAGGGACCTGCACATGGCCTGTCACATGGAGAGGGTTTGGAGCATGGACGTAGGGGAGATGGGCCACCAGGGGAACACTAGGGCACAGCAAGCACAGCTGATCTGCCCCTCAATCAGCATAGGACCACTCGGAGGAGACTGGTCAGGACTATGGAACTGCAGGGGTTGGTTGCAGTTTACCAAAAAGACTCTGGCCCAGACCAGAGTTCCTATACAACCCAGGTGTACCAAATCTCCTGAGTCCTGGAAGCACCTATGAAGTCCACCATTAAAACCTGAGCTGCACATAAAGCCTTCCCCAGGGAATCAGCAGCAAAGCAGCAATTTAGCTCAACCACAGAGCTCAAGTGCTGGTTCCCACAGGAAGTTACCCCATTTTAGAAGTAAGCAAAGGACAACAAATTAGTTCCAGTGCACAGTTTAAGTGATAGGAACAGCAAATAATCCAACACAGAACTGAAAGAAAAAACAAAATACCCACAGATCAGAGACAAAGTTTGATATTAACTAGTACTCTCATCACCAAAGAATACATATAAAATCTAGAAGGACCAGAAATCCCCTAGGCTACGAAGCCAGGGAGAGGGCAGGGCTGGGGGCATCAGCCATGCCCTCCTGACACCTGAAACCAGTCCTGAGAGAGGGGGACCGATGGCTTCAGCCATGCTCCACTGATACCTGGAACCAGCCCAGCAATGACCACTGAGCTGCCGCAGGAAGTGCTCTGGGCTCCCAAGCTGGGGTGGTGAGGGGGTGAGAGTTTCAACCACACCCCTCTGACATCTGCACCCAGCCCAGCAATGACCAAGCCACTGCTGGAAACCCCCTGGTCTCCCATGCAGAAACGATGGTGCCACAGGCCTCAACCCTGCCCCCTCCTCCTTCTCCCACCCTATTTCCTTACCCCCCGCCAAATGCACCACAACAACATCATAGAATGTAAAAAAAAGTAATATTAATAAATAAACTTAAAATAAATAAATAAATAAACCTGCCGTACCTATACTCTTAAAAAAAATTTTTTTTAAATTTTCTTTTTAAGTACTTCAGTTGTCTAACAAACAAAAATTTCCAAGTACCTACGCAATTTTTACAGCATAAACTTATAAGTATGTATAGTCATTAATAATCTCCCTTAAATATTTTAATAATTTTAACAACTTAATAAAATTCTTTCAAAATGATATCATAGATCTAAATCAATTATTCATAAACACATTAAATTGGAATCATGAATCCAATTTGTTATGTCCCTGGAGTAGTGAAAAATCTTTTATATATTACAAACATCTTAAACACCAAACCTACACATTCCCTAACTGAATTTTTTTTAAGTGTTGATAATCTTGTTTTTTCATCATCTCTATTGGGGATCTGGTAGGATTCTGTGTAGACCATTTGGGGCCTCTATTTAAGAGAAACACTTAAGTACACTTCTGATCTCCAGTACAAATTTATGAATACAAAGGCCTCCGCAGCCTTAGAAGGGGCTCACACGGTTGAAGGACCTGAAGCTTAAGCTTCATTAAATTCAACATCAATTCAACTATGCTCTCTATTTCCTTTCAAAAATTTTCCTAGGGTTAAAAACCACTTACCTATCAAGATAAAAATGTAGTATTCTGAGCAGGTTGGGGTGAGCCACCCAGGCACTGAGGTCACTGGCTGACCATCGCTGGGGACTCATGATCTGGCTGTAACACCCACGGGGTGAGCACCCCCAAAAATGAGGCCTGATGAGGGATGTTACAACAGCACTTCTGAACATTAAGGATGAGGGAAAATTTTTAAAAAGCACCAGATAGAGCAGGTGGATTACTGATAGAGGAACACAAATTAGCAGACAGCATATTTTTCATCACCAGTAATAGACACCAGAGTGAGAAAGAGCTTCAAAAAACTGTCACAGTAGAATCTTAGACCCAGCAATAGTTAAATTCAAGAGTAAAGTGAAAATAAAGATACTTTCAGACAATGAAAAATTAGTTGAGTTCTTTCCACTTACTATCTCCCATTAATCGAATATTAATGTAAATCCTTAAGTAAGGAGTGAATCAAAACTAGGGAAAGGCTGGTGATTCAAGACATAACGGTGAGCACAGAAGTTGATAAAATAACAGGAAATTACATTTCCAGTTGACAGAGAGTGTGGCAGGAAGGATAACTGCCCCCCAAGATGCCCACACCCCAATCCCCAGACCCTGTGAATACGTCACCTTATGTGGCAAAAGGGAGTTTGCAAATATGGTTCAGGTTAAGGGACTTGAGATGGAAATTGTCCTGGATTATTCAGGTGGGTCTAACCTAATTATGAAAGAACCTTCCAGGGTCAAGAGAGGAGAGGTGTGACCACAGAAGGAGTCAGAGATGCAACCTTGCTGGCTTTGAGGATGGAGGAAGGGGCCATGAGCCGAGGTTTGTGGGAGCAGCTTCTACGAGCCGGAAAATAAATGCAAAGAAAGATTTTCTCCCCTAGAACCTCCAGAAAGAAATAAACCCTGCTGACACTGTGGCTTTAGCCCAGTGAGTCTTGTGTCACTTCTGATCTCTGGTACTGTAAGGTAATGAATGTGTATTGTTTAACCCCACCACATTTGTGGCACACACATTTGTACAGCAGCAAGGGAAAAAAAAAAAAAAAAACTAATACAGAAAAAAGCACACACACACATGCACACATGTGTTTCTTGTGTGTTTAAAATGGGTTAGACACAAACTATAGGCGACAACAGCAGCAGGAGGTAATTGGAAGTGTGGTTTCAGTGTGTCCACGTGTACTTCTGGAGGAGACTAGAAATGCTGATCTATATTTTATTTTATTTTTTACAGGCTGACATATTTGTGGCTTTACTTTTTTTTATTTCTAAACTTTTATTTTGTTTTGTTTTGTTTTATTTTATTTTGTCAATATACAATGTGGTTGATATTGTGGCCAATTACCAAAACCTCCCTCCCTCCTCCCTCTCCCCACTCCCTCCCAGCAATGTCCTTTCGGTTCACTTGTCGTATCAACTTCAAGGAATTGTAATTGTTGTGTCTTCTTCCCCCCACCAGGTTGTTTGTGTATTTATTTATTTATTTATTTATTTATTTATTTATTTTTAGCTCCCACAAGTAAGTGAGAACATGTGACATTTCTCTTTCTGTGTCTGACTTGTTTCACTTAATATAATTCTCTCTAGGTCCATCCATGTCTTTGCAAATGGCAGTATTTCATTCGTTTTTATAGCTGAGTAGTATTCCATTGTGTAGATATACCACATTTTCCATATCCACTCATCTGATGATGGACATTTGGGATGGTTCCAACTCTTAGCTATTGTAAATAGTGCTGCGATGAACACTGGGGAAAAGGTATACCTTCAACTTGATGATTTCCATTCCTCTGGGTATATTCCCAGCAGTGGGATAGCTGGGTCATATGGGAGATCTATCTGCAATTGTTTAAGGAACCTCCATACCATTTTCCATAGAGACTGCACCATTTTGCAGTCCCACCAACAATGTATGAGAGTTCCTTCTTCTCCGCAACCTGGCCAGCATTCATCATTCACAGTCTTTTGGATATTAGCCACCCTAACTGGGGTGAGATGGTATCTCAGTGTGGTTTTGATTTGCATTTCCCAAATGCTGAGCGATGTTGAGCATTTTTTCATGTGTCTGTTGGCCATTCATATATCTTCCTTTGAGAAATGCCTATTTAGCTCTTTTGCCCATTTTTTAATTGGGTTACTTGTTTTGTTTTTCTTGTTTTTGTAAAGTTGTTTCAGTTCCTTGTATATTCTGGATATTAATCCTTTGTCAGATGTATATTTTGCAAATATTTTCTCCCACTCTGTTGGTTGTCTTTTAACTCTGTTAATTGTTTCTTTTGCTGTGCAGAGCTTTTTAGTTTGATATAATCCCATTTGTTTATTTTTCCTTTGGTTGCCCATGCTTATGGGGCATATTCATGAAGTCTGTGCCCAGTCCTACTTCCTGAAGTGTTTCTCCTATGTTTTCTTTGAGGAGTTTTATTGGTTCAGGGTGTATATTTAATTCTTTAATCCATTTGTAGTTGATTTTGATATATGGTGAGAGGTATGGGTCTAGTTTCATTATCCTGCATATGGATATCCAGTTATCCCAGCACCATTTGCTGAAGAGGCAGTCTCTTCCCCAGTGTACAGGCTTGGTGCCTTTGCCAAAGATAAGATGGCTGTAGGTATGTGGGTTGATTTCTGGATTCTCTATTCTATTCCATTGATCAGTGTGTCTGTTTTCATGCCAGTACCATGCTGTTTTGGTTATTATATCTTTGTAGTATAGTTTAAAGTCAGGCAGTGTTATGCCTCCAGCTTTATTTTTCTTTTGCTCTGAATTGCTTTGGCTACATGTGGTCTTTTGTTATTCCATATAAATGTCTGGAGAACTTTTTCCATTGCTGAGAAAAATGTCATTGGAATTTTGATGGGGATTGCATTGAATTTGTATATCACTTTGGGTAGTATGGACATTTTCACTATGTTGATTCTTCCAATCCAAGAGCATGGGATATCTTTCCATCTTCTTGTATCCTCTTTAATTTCTCTCAGCAGTGGTTTGTAGTTCTCATTATAGAGATTTTTCACATCCTTGGTTAACTCAATTCCTAAGTATTTTATTTTTTTGGTGGCTATTGTAAATGGGCAAGCTTTCTTGATTTCTCTTTCTGCATGTTCACTATTGGAGAATAGAAATGCTACTGATTTTTGTGTGTTGATTTTGTATCCTGCTACTATGCTGAAATCATTTATCAACTCCAAGAGTTTTTTTGTAGAGGCTTTAGGCTGTTTGATATATAGGATCATGTCATCTGCAAAGAGGGACAGTTTGATTTCATCTCTTCCAATCTGGATGCCCTTTATTTCCTTCTCTTCTCTGATTGCTCTGGCTAGTATTTCCAACACTATGTTGAATAGGAGTGGTGAGAGTGGGCATCCTTGTCTAGTTCCTGTCCTTAAAGGAAAAGCTTTTAGCTTTTCCCCATTAGAGATGATATTGGTGGTGAGTTTATCATATATGGCTTTAATTATGTTGAGATAGTTTCCATCTATACCTAACTTATAGAGAGTCTTTATCATGAATGAGTATTCAATTTTATCAAATGCTTTTTCAGCATCTATAGAGATGATCCTATGGTCCTTGTGTTTGACTTTATTAATATGGTGTATCACACTTATTGATTTGCGTATGTTGAACCAACCTTGGATCCCTGGGATGAATCTCACTTGATCATGGTGTATAATTTTGCATATGTGTTGCTGTATTCTGTTAGCTAGTATTTTACTGAGGAATTTTGCATCTATATTCATCAAGGATATTGGCCTGTAGTTTTCTTTTTTAGTTGTATCTTTACCTGTTTTTGGTATCAGGGTGATGTTTGCTTCATAGAATGAGTTTAGGAGAATTGCCTCTGTTTCAATCTTCTGGAATAGTTTGTAGAGAATTGGTGTCAATTCCTCTTTGAATGTTTGGTAAAATTCTGGTGTGAATCCATCTGGTCCTGGGCTTTTCTTTGTAGGGAGCCTTCTGATAACAGTTTCCATCTCTTTTATTGTTATTGGCCTGTTTAGATTTTCTACATCTTCCTGGCTCAGTTTTGGTAGCTTGTGTGTGTCCAGAAATGTATCCATTTCCTCTAGATTTCAAATTTGTTGGCATATAGTTATTTATAGTAGTCTTGAATGATTCCTTGTATTTTTGATGTATGAGTTGTAATATCACCTTTTTCATTTCTAATTTTTGTTATTTGGATCTTCTCTCTTATTTTTTTAGTTAGCCATGCTAATGGTTTATCAATTTTATTTATCTTTTCAAAAAACCAACTTTTTGATTCATTGGCCTTTTGTATTGTTTTTTGGGTTTCAATTTCATTAAGTTCTGCTCTGATCTTAATGATTTCTTTCCATCTGCTAACTTTGGGTTTGGATTGTTCTTGTTTTTCTAGTTCTTTAAGGTGAAGTATTAGGTTGTTCACTTGCCATCTTTCCATTCTTCTGAAGTAAGCATTTAATGTGATAAATTTCCCCCTTAGTACTGCTTTTGCAGTATCCCATAGGTTTTGGTATAATGTATCATTGTTTTCATTAGTTTCAATAAATTTTTTGATTTCCTGTTTGATTTCTTCTTGGACCCCTATGTCATTAAGTATAATGCTGTTTAATTTCCATGTGATTGTATAGCTTCCAGAATTTCATTTGTTATTGATTTCTAATTTTAATCCATTGTGGTCTGAGAAAATACATGGGATAATTCCATATTTAAAAAATTTGTCAAGACTTGATTTATGACCTAACAAGTGATCTGTCCTGGAGAATGATCCATGTGCTGATGAGAAGAATGAATATTCTGACGTTGTTGGATGGAATGTTCTGTAGATATCTGCCAAGTCCAATTGGTGTAGAGTATTGCTTAGATCTTGTGTTTCTCTACTGATTCTTTGCCTAGATGATCTGTCCAATATTGACAGTGGGGTGTTCAGGTCCCCTGCTATTATGGACCTATTTCCTTCTTTAGGTCTAATAGAGTTTGCTTTATAAATCTGGCTGCTCTGACATTGGGCATGTATATATTTATGATTGTTATGATTTCTTGATGAATCAATCCTTTTATCGTTATGTAGTGGCCCTCATTAACTCTTTTTATGGTTTTTAGTTTAAAGTCTATTTTATCAGATATAAAGATAGCTACTTCAGGTCCTTTTTCATTTCTATTTGACTGGTAAATCTTTTTCCATCCTTTCACTCTTAGTCTATGTGAGTCTTTATAGGTGAGTTGGGTCTCTTGAAGGCAGCATATAGTTGGGTCCTCCTTTTTAATCTAGTCAGCCAGTCTGTGTCTTTTGATTGGGGAATTTAATCCTTTTACATTAAGAGTTTTTATGGAAAAGTGTTGATTTACTCCTAGCATTTTATTGATTTTTGTTTGGATGTCTTAAGTGTCTTTTGTTCCTTTCTTTCTGATTTACTGTTTGTTTTCTGTATTTGTTGGTTCCTTGGGTTGTAGATAAACTTTTTTTTCCTCTTCATTGTTGCCTTTTTTTTTTTTTTTTTTGTGACCATTAAGTGGATTGTAACCCTTGGCTTGGTGTCGCCTGCACCACGCTCAGCCCGTGAGCGCACCGGCCATCCCCATATAGGATCCAAACCCGCAGCCTCGGTGCTCCTGGCGCTGCTGCACTCCCTGAGCCGCACTCTCCTGAGTGAGCCACGGGGTTGGCCCTCATTGTTGCCATTTTTATTTTACTAGTGGGTTTTAATTTTTCTTGCATTTTTATGGCAGTGGTAGTTATTTTTCAGGTACCAAACCCAGTAATCCCTTGAGAATTTCCTGTAAGGGTTGTTGTGTGGTAGTGAACTCCCACAGTTTTTGTTTGTCTGAGAAATATACTATTTGCCCTTCATTTCGGAAGGATAGCCTTGCAGGGTAGAGTATTCTTGGCTGGCAATCTCTGTCTTTTAGTATTTTGAATATATCATCCCATTCCTTTCTGGCTTTTAGGATTTGTGATGAAAAGTCTGATGTTAGCCTGATTGGGGCTCCCTTATAGGTGATTTGACAGCACTCTCTTGCAGCCTTAAGATTCTTTATTTTTGAGTTTTGCCAATTTGACTATAACATGTCTTGGAGAAGACCTTTTTGGGTTGAATATGTTTGGGGATCTATGAGCTTCCTGAATCTGAAGATCTGTGTCTTTTCCTATACCTGGAAAGTTCTCTGCCACTATTTTGTTGAATATGTTTTCAATGAAATCTCCTTTTTCCTCCCCTTCTGGAATACCCATGACTCAGATATTTGAGCACTTAAGGTTGTCTGATATCTCTCTTAGATTTTCTTCAATGTTTTTAATTCTTTTTTCTTTTTTTGTCTGTCTGTGTTATTTCAAACAGCCCATCTTCAAGGTCAGAAGTTCTCTCTTCTGCTTCTGCAAGTCCGCTCGTTAAACTCTCTGTTGTGTTTTTTATTTGGTTGAATGAATTCTTCAGCTCAGTAAGCTCTGCTACATTCTTTTTCAGAGCATTGATTCCCTTGTACATTTCTTCTTTCAGGTCCTGTATACTTTTCCTCATTTCATAGTGTTGTCTAGCTGAGTTTTCTTGTATCTCATTTAATTTCCTTAGAATTATTACCCGAAATTCCTGTCAGACATTTCAAGGGCTTCTTGGTCTATAGGATCTAGATCTTGAGAGTTATTACCCTTTGGTGGTGTACTTTATGATTTTTCATATTTCTGGTATCTTTCCTTTGATGTTTAGTCATTGTGGCAGGGGACTTCATGGTCCACTGGTTTGACACTATTGTCTGGCTAGGATGCTTCTGGGGCTGCCAATTTGTTATGGCTGCCTGAGTGTCTGCTCGGTTTCCCACTAGTGCCTTGGGTGCCTGGTCACCTCAGATCTTGGGCCTCTCAGGGTGGTATCTCTCTAGTCAGCACACACTCAGCCAGGCTGGGGATGGAGTCAGGTGGTGGTGGCAAGGCCTACCTGCTGCGTCATGCGCTTGCACCGCAGGGCGGGTAGTCTCCGAGGATCATGGGCCTCTCTGGCTGAATGCCTCTCTGCTCAGCGTGCCCTTGGTGGGGATGGGGATAGAGTTGGGTGGTGGTGGTGAGGCCTACCTGCTGGGTTGCACACTGGCACCGCAGGGCTCATGGTCTCCGCAGATCTTGGGCTTCTCTAGCTGGGTGCTTCTCTGATCAGTGCGCACTTGGCGGGGCTGGGGATGGAATCGGGTGGCAGCAGCAAGGCCAACATGCTTGGTCACGTGCTGGCACCACAGGGCGCATGTTCCCCACAGATCTTGGCACCTCTCTGACCGGCGCACACTCAGCAGGGCTGGGGATGGAATCAGGCAGTGGTGAAGAGGCCTACCTGCTGGGTCACACGCTGGCATCGCAGGCACACGTAGTCTCCGAGGATCTTGGGCTTCTCTGGCTGGGCGTCTTCCTGATCGGCACGCACTCGGCAGGGCTGGGGATGGAGTCGGGTGGTGGCGGCAAGGCCTACCTGCTGGGTCACACGCGGGCACCACAGGGCGCGTGGTATCCACAGATCTTGGTGCCTCTCTGATCAGCATGCACCCGGTGGGGCTGGGGATGGAGTCAAGAGGCAGCGAAGAGGCCTCGCTGATCTATATCTTAAAGAAAACTTGTAGTAAAGTACACATGTTGAAGAAGGAACACCACTAAAAGAATGGAACAATGTATAGCTCCAGACCAGGAGAAGGCAGCAAAAGGAAATACAGAAAATGTTATCACTTAGCAGAAGGCAGAGAAGAAGTGAGAAAGGGAGTGAAGGAAAATCCAATTAAAAATCAAACAGTGAGTGACAGAAATCCCAAATATATTAGTAACCACGAACAAATGTAATTCACATGTAAGAGATAGGAATGCTCAGGTTGGATAGAAAAATAAAATCCAGCAATATGCTGTTTACAAGATGTAAGCACAAGTGAAATGGCAGACCTGTACATGTGTGCGTGAGTGCACATGTGTGCACGAGTGTGTGCATGTGTGTGCACCAACCAAAGGAAAGCTCACGTGGTAATATGAAATCAGACAAACAGATTTCAAAGGAGAAGACATTAGCTGGGATAAAGAATACCACGTAAGAATAAAAAAAAAACAAAAGAAATAATCTATTATCTTTTAAAGTGTACATGTAATATCTAAAACCGGTCATGTGCCATGTTACAAAGAATGTAAGTGTCCAATTCAAGAAGCCAGAAACCAATTATGTTATCTTTCCCCCTTATGTACCAATTATGGTACCCTTCTCCCTTATCTGTGGTTTCACTTTCCATCTGTGGTTTCGGTTAACTGAGGCCAACTGTGGTCCAAAAATATTAAGATATATTGAGAGAGAGAGACACCACATTCACATAACTTTTATTACAGTATATTGTAATTGTTCTATTTTATTATTGGTGACTGTTGTTAATCTCGTACTGTGCCTAATTTATAAATTAAACTCTATCATAGGTATATATGTATATAAAAAAATAGTGTATTTAGGGCTCAGTACTATCCATGATTTCAAGCATCCACTGGGATTCTTGAAATGCATCCCCCATGGATAAGGCGGGACTACTATAATAGAATACCTAAAAAAACAAATAAATATAATAGAAGCCTACAGGACAATAAAGACGATCAATAAAACTGGTTCCTGAAAATAAGCCAAAAACAGTGAAATAGAAAATTCTGAATCAAGTCTGACCAAGGAAAGAAGTAAGGCATAAACTACATAAAAATAACAAAGTAGATAAAAAGAGATATTAAAAATCATAACAAAATATGTGAATAACTTTATATTTGTACATTTTAAAACTTACATGAAATGGATACATCTAGAAAAATACAAATTGCTAGAATTGACTCAAGAAGAAAGGAAAAACCTAAATAAATCAAAATCACTAAAAAAAACCTGAATCTGCAATGACATATCTCCTCATATCCTAAAAAGATACCAAGTGCAAATCCACATTTTTTTCATAAAAAATTCAAAGAATGCTATCTTATACAAATAGTTGCAGTTTACTATAGCATACATAGTCCCATTACAATGTTTAATTGGGAATATCCAATTAAACTCATTCTTTTTGAGAGCCTCTCTCTGTTATTTAGGTTAACACTAGGAAAGAAAGTCAAAAGCAATTTGGGTCTAAATACCAAAGCTAGATGAAGACAGTGTCTAGAAAGAAAATTAAATACCAATCTCAATTATGAACTTAGATGGAAAAACACTAAATAAAATTCTAGCAATCTACATCCAGCAGTATATATTTTAAAAACTTAAGACAAAGTAGGATTTATCCCTGAAATGCAAGTCTGTTAATTTTATAAAGTATCCTAATGGGTACACACTACTTCTGGTCAATATTGTGAGGAGGTTCTAGCCATTGAAATAATGCAAAAGAACAAAACAAAACAAAACAAAAGAAGAAGAAAGAAGTATAAGAATTAGAAAAAAGTAGGAAATATTGTTATTATATGCAGTGGGTACAATTGTCTGCTAGAAAATCCTAGTTTAGCTAGGTTTTAGATATGTAACCAGCATATAAAGTTAGTATCAAGCTTGTACACCAAACAGTGTAACCAAAAAGATCCCATATAATTGCAGCAAAGAAGTATTAGATCCCTAAATCTAACAAAAAAATCTGCAAGAGATTTTCAAAACATAGAGACTCAAGGCTGGCATAAATAAAAATATGCCATGCTAGTAAACGGAAAGACTCAATATCATAATGATGTCACTTTTATTCTTCCCAAATGAATCTGCAAATGCAATGTCGTTCTGAGCAAAATTCCTATGGGCTTTCCAAATATCTTGCTAAGCTGATCATAAAATTCACATGAAAAACAGAAGTCCAAAAATCGTAAAGAAGAAGGAGAGAGAAAGGAGAACGTGTCCTCTCAGATATCATGATTGATAATGAATAAATAGAATTACAGCACATGGAACTGTTCAGAGAACATCAGATAGAACAATGGAATAGAGTAGAAACCCAAGAAACAGACCCACACATTGGGGGGAACTGATCGAAGCTCAAGGGGGCATAATAAAACAGTGGCAGAAAGAGGGACCGGTCAATAAATGGTACTGGGACCTGGCTTTGTGAGGCAGTGGGTTTGGAGAGACCTGAGGCAGAGGAGAGCTCATCTGCTCTCTGCCTGGCCCCCACCCCTAGATTCCCCAGCCTTAGGGACACTTTCATTCTAGAGTGACAGATACGTGCTACCAGAACAGATGCAGTTATAATTGGGTCATGCAGGGAGGCCATGACAGGAAGGCTGTAGGGAGCCTGGGGTGGGGTAGAGGATCTTGGGAGTGCAGGAATAGGGGATATCTGCCTTCCTATCTGGGTTACCAGGAGAGTTGGCCAGTGACAGTCAGAGACAGGCAGAGCCCCTGAGAGTGGCAGCTTACTTATCCGGGCATGCATGCAAATTTCCTGAGCTGTTTTCTCCCAATCTGAGACCTACCTGAGCATCTGTTCCAGCCCAGGTCCTGCTCTTATCTAAGGAATCCTTACGGCCTTCAAGGTCCATATGAGCTTTATTTTGCAGAGGAGTGGAAAGACGCTCAAAGATGCTAAGTCGCTGGAGTTGGCGCATGCTTTTTTAGCAGCTTGGCTAAGATTTGAACCGAGGTCTCTCTGAACACATGAGTTTCTGACAACTCAGGTCAGGAAACATCTCTCCTGCCATTGTAAGACTGGCTCGAAAGCGCAAATCTTACTTGTTGGGAAGGCTCATCTCGCAAAGACCAGGAGACAGAGTTCGCTGCAATCAAGCAAGAGGTTTTTTTATTCCAGCATGCTGGGGTCGCTCCGTCTTCAGGACAGAAGTGGCCCCGAGCTCTTAACACAAGCACTTTTTATACAGTTTGGTAGGCAGACTTTGGCAACAGGATGAGTTGTATACAGCTTATTGGTCACCTGAGGTGACTTTTAAATTCATTGGTGGCTTTCAGTGGGTTGGTATACAGACGAGGAACTGGGGAATTGCCCAACAGCCCACCCCTTGTGTGGTTAGGCCCTTCCGGGAACTGGGTGAACTTTGGGCGGTTTGGGAAGTCCTTTATCTGCCCTTACCAGAAAGTCCCACCCGCAGGGACTTGTAAAACCTTGCGCAATCTAATTACAGAAGCAGAAAAGCTAGTCAGTTAATATTTAAGGGTGGGGGAAGGGGTTCAGGTCCACACCATACCCTCTTCATGTTGCCACTGACATTTCTGTTAGAACAGCAGCAGGGAGACGAGCCTTTCTGCACATCTCCCAGATCCTTGCCGAGACTGATAATGTGAGCAGATTTAGAGGAGGGGAGAGCTCTGGGGAAGGAGCTGCATTTCAATGCAGGTGTCCTATTGTTGCCAGCTCTGACCCCAGACTAGGAGAGAGCTGTCCCAGAAGGGATGGAAGATTTCCTGGTTAAGGTTTGCAGGTGGGGGGGTGGGAAGATGGGCCCCGACCCGAAACTGGAGGCTTCTATAGCCTCAGGCATGCCCCTAGAGCCATGGACACTTGCAAGAGCCAGAAGGCAGGGATAGCTTTAAAGTAATCAATAGGTAGATATTCATCTTCCGGATTTGCCTCCCTGACCAAACTCATCTGCAGAGAGGCATCTGAGGACACTGCCTCCCTCCCCTCCACCTCGTGACCTCGCCCATCCCCTCTGGCTAAAGAGAGAGGAGACAGCAGGTGTGCAGAGTGAGCAGCCCCAGGACTGGGCTGGGATCCTGCACATCAGGAGGTTTCCAGTTCTTGGCCTTAAACAGAGCCAAGGAAGGCCCTAAATGAGTTGTCAACTGAGAAATCATTAAAAGTACGCTGGCAATTACATAACACATAGTGCCCTTGGTGTGTGCCAGGGCTCCCTGGAAAACCTGACACGGACCCAGGAATCCTCTCAACCCGTGAGATGGACATGGTAGACCCTCCTTATCCACAGTTTTGCTTTCTGCAGTTTCAGTCAACCATAGTCCCAAAATATTACATGGAAAATTCCAGAAATAAGCAATTCATAAGTTTTAAATTGCCATCCTGTGTAGTGTGATGAAATCCTGTGCCATCCTGATTTGTCCTGCCAGGGACGTGCATTGTCCTTCTGTCCGGTAATGTCCATGTCGTCTATGCTGCTCGCCCATTGGTCACACCGTGGTTGCCTCAGTTATCAGATCCACTGTGGCAGTGCTTGACTTCAAGGTCAATAGCAGCCTAAGGCAACATCAGCAATGCCCGGGTTGTTCGCCTGGCTTCATCCCATCAGGAGGCATCTTAACAGATCACACACCACAAGAAGAAGGTAGGGATAGAACAGCAAGACATTTTGAGACAGACCATGTCCCATAACTTGTATTAGGATATATTGTTGTAATCGTCCTATTTTATCATGTTCTTGTTGTTAATCTGCTACTGAGCCTAATTTATAAAGTGAACTTTAGCAGCTTGGCTGGGATTTGAACCAAGGTGTCTCCAAATGCATCATGAGCTTCTGACATCAAAACTTGGAATATGTAGGCAAAAAATGTAGTACATGTAAGGTTCAGTACTATCCGTAGTTTCAGGCATCCCCTGGGGGTCTGGGAACATATCTCCTTTGGATGAGGGGGGACTACTCTAGTGCTGGCCCCACTTGATAGGTGTGGAAACCGAGGCACGAGGAGATTAATACCTGCCCTAGGTCACGCTTCTCGTAAACGGCAGAGCCGGGCTGTGACCCTAGAGGTGTGGCTTCCATTATGCTATTCTGGGCTAGAGCTTGGAAGGACTTCAGAGTGATTGCTGCGGCTTTACAAAGCCCTTTATCTCCACCTACTTACCTAAGGCAGGCATGTTTGCCCAGCACGTACATTTATAAATCAAAGAATAGAAATCAAACTGATGCTGAACTATCTCATTCCCCAACAGATACCTGGACAAAATGGGCACATTAGAGCAGCCTGTGGGGTGTGTCCCCACCACAACCTGTCGGTGAGACACGCTGAGCTGGCTGCCCACCACAGTCGGGCAGCGCCAGATCCACGGAGCTGGGGAGTGTCTCCTGAGAGGAAAACAAGGTCGGCATTTATTATAAATTTGAAGTCTGGCTTGAGGCAGGGCATTTATTGCATGGCAGGTGTGTGGTGGGGCATGATTAGAGTTGGGCAAAGGTCCCAGGACTGGTGCAAACAGCCAGGAGAGGGTTTTGAAGCATGGTGCTGGGAAGAATCTTAGAGTTGTCCATTATACTTTCCATCTCAGACATAATGGGGCTTCAGGGAGCTACGGTAATAAAAGGTCAAGCCATGTGTCTGGTGCAGTTGCCTGCAATGGTGAAGTCGTGCTGATGAAGACAATAGGGAGGAGGGTCTGTTAGACCATGAGCTCTGTGTGCGTGTGCATGTGCGTAACTGTGTGTGTGTGCACGTGTGTGTGTGCATGCGGGGGTGGGGGTATAGGTTCTCGAATCCTTCCATGTCATTAATATATGCATTTTCAGTAAATGGCTACTAAACACAGACTTTACAATTGTATGGAAACTTATGCTGTGCTTATATTGTCGTCATAACTGTGCCTTAATCATTGAGACAATAACAGCAACTCACGAGATATTTTTGATGCTCAATGCCCGATGTCTCACACAGTTTTAAATTTACATTTTCTCCTGTGGGACCGTGACAGGTTAATTCAAAAAAGACATAAAATATATATTGTAAATAAAAAAATAAATCTGATTTAGCACAGGACTTTGTTGGAAAGGATACTGCTGCAGAAAGAAAGGGACCACTGCAGTGGGGGGGAGAGACCGTTGTGCAGGAGGAGGGGTCTCTTGTAATGGGGGCGTGTATTGCAATGGTGAGGGGAGCCTATTTTAATAGGTAGAATGCTCCAACCCTGAGATCGGCAAGTATCTCAAGAGTTAGGCAAAAGGGTTTCCTTTTGTAGAGGAGTAAACAAAACTAGAAAGAACTGGGTCAGGGGAGGGAAATGGATGAAGGGGGCAGATCAGAGTGGGCTTGACCTGGAGGCCTCCTCTGTTGGGGAGCTGTCTGCAGGCTCAGGCTGCGGGTGGGCCACAGTTCAGGGACCAGGGAAGGAGAGAAGCTGAACCCAAGTTTGGTTAAGGAGACTTTTGTTCCAATTGATCAGTGGGCACAAGCATCCCAGGAAGGGTCTGGACTCCTTCTAGGGGAGCCACAGGGCACAGGAGTTGTATCCAATATCACAGAGAAGGCTGTTCTTTCCCCCGTCCTTGGTCCTGGCATCTAGGATACTCACCTGGGAGGGAGGCTTCCCAAATCCCAGAAATGCCCCAGCCACACCCTGACTTGCTTAGGTCCCAATCCCTGGGAGCAGGCCTCAGGCCTCAGGAGGACTTTAAGGACCTGCCCTCCCCCCGCGTGACTCCACAGGGAGCCCAGGTTGAGAGCCTCCACTCTCAAAGGGACCCGCTGCACCAAGAAGCAAATGTTAGTTTTGTTTTTATCCCCAGGTAGATTGGCACCCCCAAAAGAGTGGGGCAGCAACGTTTTGTTATTAAGTGGACCCCAGCCCTGAGTTTCCCAAGTTTCTCTCTCTCTCTTTCTTTCTTTTTTTAAAATTCTTCACAGGTATGGTTCCTGTCTTTTAGCTCATTCTCTCCTTTAGCTCATTCTATGGCAGTGAAAACGCCACTCCCAATTATTGGTCCATCTATACCAAGACTTCTCCAAGTTCTCCCTCCCAGGAGGGGTGGAGATGGAAGTGGCCTGAAAGAACCAGCTTTGTTTGGGTTCCTACCTGAAAAGAGACATAGTTCTGTTGATTTTTTTGTGTGTAAAACAACGGGCTGTTTACTTGTAGACTATGAAATAAATCATTACAGATGACTAATGTTTCATATTCACTAACTAAAATTAGCATGTTGCTAGTTTCCTAAAAATTCTTCACCTATGTTCATGAAGCTACCTGATGCCCCTGAAAATAGGCAACACTGACCAGTAAAGCCACTTTCATGTGAGAAAGACCCATAAAAATCTAATGAGACATTAAATAGTCAGATCTTTACTGAAAATAAGAAATTCATTAATTTCATTACACACATCAAAAACCAGATACTGTAGGTATAAATTCCAAATTACCATATTGCTCTTTTCCCCTGCTCCATGTGGCTTCATTCTAACTCTTTACATGTCTATTTGTCACCCAGTTTTCTTGTCATTACAGACACCACTTTTGAGCTGTCTCACGGTTTTCTAGAGTACATTGTGTGGTCTTCTGTTTCCTCTAATTTCTTTGAGCAGCGCTGACTCCCCAGGATGTGGTCACTGGAAGCTTTGTCTCCAGCTCTAAGCATCTATTTACATAACATCAGAACACTGTTTCTTTTTCCTTCCTTTTGTAGGTAAATTTACACAATATAGACGACCTATTGCTTTTAATGTGGTTTTTAAAAGTCTTGTTTTTAACACCCTAGCCTCTGAAGATGAGGTCCTTCCTTCTGGAATAACTCAATCTGTGTTAAACATCTTTCCTTTTTTGTCTTCTGTTACTGATTCAACCAGGTGGCCACTCTCAGCATCCCAGCCAAGCACTGATTGAGGTCATTTCAGACTACTGCGCTTCCTGAAAGAAGAAACTTGCTTTTTGTAAAAAAGAAATTCACAATAAAAACATGAATTTAAAAAGCAAGTGTGAGAATGCTATACAAAAGACTTTATAAGAATCTAAATGTAAGGCAACCTAATCTTTTGAAGGATGATTGGTGGGGGGGGTGCCTTTATTTAGGGGCATTTTCGGTGATGGTGATGACTGAAGATTGTGATTTCATAGTGTCATTAATGTTGTTTTGTGCCAGCTGTGTTTTTCAGTTGTTGCTATCATGCCTCCTGCTTTCAGATTACTGTTAACGTTAGTCTCATTATCATCAGTTTGGTCTGTTTGGGTTGCTTGCTTAACTCAAGAGTAATGCATCAATAGGGTTTTTTCTGGTCAAAAATGTTCTAATAACTAAATATGAAGTCTTGTACTATTGGAGTTCACATGTGTTACCCAGACCGTTCCACATAAGCCCACGTAGATGAGGCCTAATTCCCACAGAGCTTGTTGGGGCATTGACAATGTGCTGCTGGTGAATCCAGGCAGACTAAAATATTTGCAAAATTCTCTCAAAGTAAATACAAGGGGACTTCAAAAAGTTCGTGCAAAATGGAATTAAAAAATAAAATTTAAAAATATACTTTATTTCTCGGCCTAAGCTCCATCAAGTACAAGACAATTTTGTGAGCAATGATACCAGACAGTTAGTCCATTCCTAAAGAACTGAGGGTCCTAGGAATTTAACCATGTCAATGCAGTCATTTTTACAGTATTGACTGAAGAAAAATGGGTGCCCTTTCAAGATTTTTTAAGATTAGGAAACAAAAAGAAGTCACAAGGAGCCAAATCACTACTGTAAGATGGATGCCTAATGATTTCCCACTGAAACTCTCACAAAATTGTCCTTATTGATGAGAGGAATGAGCAGGGGCATTGTCATGATGGAGAAGGACTTTCTGGTGAAGCTTTCCTGGTATTTTTCTGCTAAGGCTTTGGTTAACTTTCTCCAAACACTCTCATGATAAGCAGATGTTATCACTCTTTGGCCCTCCAGAAAGTCAACAAGTGAAATTCCTTGAGCATCTCAAAAAACTGTTGCCATGACCTTTGCTCTTGACCAGTCCACTCTTTTGCTTGACTGGACCACTTCCACCTCTTGGTAGCCTTGGCTTTGATTGTGTTTTGTCATCAGGATTGTACTGGTAAAGGCATGTTTCATCTCTTGTTACAGTTCTTTAAAGCAATGCTTCAGTATCTTATCCCACTTGTTTAAAATTTCCATTGAAAGCTCTGCTCTTGTCTGCAGCTGCTCTGGCTGTAACAGTTTTGGCTCCCATCAAGCAGAAAGTTTGCTGAACTATAACTTTTTAGTCACAATCGTGTAAACTGAACCAATTGAGATGTCTATGGTGTTGGCTATTGTTCCTGCTGTTAATCATCAGTCCTCTTAATTTAGGGTATGAACAAGGCTAATTTTCTCCTTGCAAATTGCCGTGGCTGGTCTGCCCCTATGGGCTTCATCTTCAACATTATCTCATCCCTTCTTAAAATGAGTTATTCATTTGTAAACTGCTGGTTTCTTTGGGGCATTGTCCCCACAAACTTTTCATAAAGCATCAATGGTTTCATCATTCTTCCACCCAAGCTTCACCATAAATTTGGTGTTTGTTCTTGCTTCAGTTTTAGCAGAATTCACATTGCTCTGACAAGGGCTCTTTTCAAACTGATGTCTTATTATTTTTAGTGCCTCAAACTACATATTTCAGATATGTTATAACAAGATATTACAAGTTTATTTTGGTGCAAAAAAAATTTTGAAATTCATGCATAGTTTTTTATAATACACATTTCCCGTGAACATTTTTTTTTTTTTTTTGTCTTTTTCATGACCGGCACTCAGCCAGTGAGTGCACTGGCCATTCCTATATAGGATCCAAACCCACGGCGGGAGCATCGCTGCGCTCCCAGTGCCGCACTCTCCTGAGTGCCCCACGGGCTCGGCCCTCCCATGAACTTTTTGAAGACCCTTTTATGCTAAAATTGTTGGATAATTAGTAACTTTGTAGAACATAGTTTATAATATCAAGTAATACATATAAGTTGATGGGTTTTTTTCTAGTGGAAGCATAAGTAAATCATTCATACACAAGAGTACTTCAAAAAGTTCATGGAAAATAGAATTGAAAAATAATTGAATAAAAGAATTATTGAAAAATAATTGAAAAAAAAGAAATATTTCTTTTTTTCTTTCTTTTTTTTTTTAAAGATGACCGGTAAGTGGATCTCAATCTTTGACTTGGTGTTGTCAGCACCATGCTCTCCCAAGTGAGCCATGGGCCGGCCCTATAATACAAATATTTCCACGAACTTTTTGAAGTACCCTCGTACATTTCTAGGCCTTGTCGAATATTTACTGCTCTCCATTTTTGCTGTTGTCACCAAGTTCTTTTTCTGCTGCAGAATGAAAATAGGTACGTAGGTATTGGTAGACCTCTGGTTCTTTTGCTCTACTTAAGTTAAAAAGAAAATTGTGATCAAAAAAGATTGTGAGTCAGCTAGTCTCTAAATTCTATAATTCTTTTTATTTCTAAGAGATCAGGAGATATATGCACAGTGGCATGTGTGCAATTATGCACACACATGCACACACTCACATGCACGCAAACGTGTATCCTCATGACCTCACAGGTGTACATTCTCAGTTCACACATATATATGAGGGTACTTCAAAAAGGTCATGGAAGGGCTGGCCCATAGTTCTCTCGGGAGAGTGTGGTGCTGATTACACCAAGTCAAGGGTTAAGATCCCCTTACTGGTAAAAAAAGAAAAAAAAAAAAGTCATGGAAAAATAGAATTGAAAGATAATACAAATCCTTCCACGAATTTCTTGAAGTACCCTCATATATCAAACACGCATGTACACACACACACATGCTTTCCCACAAACACTGTCATCCTTTGTCTTCTTTTCGATAATTCTGTTCTCTAGGTCAAGATTCACCCAGAAAGAGTAAGCTTTAGATTCTACTGACAGCAGAAGGGAAGGAAGAGAGAAGGAAAGGAGGTGACAAATCATTATAGGCTTCAAATGTTCCATTAAATAATCATCCTTCTATAGACATGTAGAATGACTTGAAATGGCTCGTGTAACTTCTCATTTCTCTTCTCATGAAGAAAATGACTTAAATGATGCATCTTGAAATAAACACTGTCTCAGGATCTATGTGCATGGAAAGGGAGAGACAGCATCGTCTTTGACACTTGGCACTCAGCTGGCACCTGGCCCATAGGAGCAATCCCCCCAGCTCCTGACAATGTCTCCTGGAATGCTGCCTGGTCAGACTTTGAATCCTGAAGGAAGCAGGATGGGAGGAGCCAGTCACAGAGCTATGCCTAAACCTGGCCAGCTGCCTCCCAGCTTGGTTTGGGTGCTCCCAAGGGACACAGATCTCATTCAATCTTCTAGGCAATGCTCTGCGTATAGTTCTGTTTCAGGTAAGGAAATGGAGGGCATTTTGTGTCTTGGTAGTAGTCTTGGATTGCAAGACTTATGAAAGTTTTAGGAACCATTACTTTCAAGTTAACAGGTGTCTTCTGAACTGCAAAATTTGTAGACTGCCAGGCAGCACAGCAAAGGGCATCATCATGTCACACCTTCCAGTTCCTCACATTGTCCTCGGTCCTCCCCATGCTGAGCAAAAACGGCAGTGTCTTTGTCTTCCATCATGCAGCCTCGGAATTAGAAAATGGATCTCAGAGCTAGAGAATCTAAGCCTGTCACAGAAAGCCCAGCTTTCTTGACAGTGATGGGTCAGAACCCCCGAGACTAAGCCAGTCATCACATGGCATTTCCCTGGTGGACAGGAACTGGCTCAGGAATGGACCTGTGACCGAGTAAAGCCAATGAAACACCAGGGAGGTAGGGTACGGCTTCTGAAAAGGATTCCTGGCTCTGAAGTGATGCCTCTTTCTCTCTCACTGAATGTTGACATGTGTGTCCACCATTACTGCCGGCAGCCATTCACAACCAACCATGTTCAGGATGAAGCTCACAGTGTGGATGGCAGATCAGAGACACAGAAGACCTTGAGGTCTGGTGAATCTTTTTTTTTTTTTTTTTTAACAATCAAGGTCCCAATAGATGGCACGTTAAAAGTGGAATAACTTGGAGAGAATTTAATAAAGTGACTATTTTGAAAGGTTTGGGATAGATCAGTATGGTACTTGCTTGGACTTAATAACAGTGGCAGGAGCTGTTTCCGTCCTGTTATCACCCCCCAAGTCCTGAAAGAGGGAGGGGAGGAGACTTCCCAGCACCTGGAGACAGAGCCAGATGGATGGGGCCTTCTGAGAGGAGGGAGCCCTTCTGAGGAGGCTGCACCTGCAAGGAGAGCTGGGAGGATAAATACCCAACCCCACTCCCCTTTCCACCAGGACCTCCTGCTGATGCCCCTCACTCACCAGTCAGCCTGCAGGGGCAGACAGCAGAGAGGGTTGGGAAAGCCGTCTGGAGGGGCACAGGGAAACTAGCCAGCACATCACAGAATAGCCAGAGTAAACACTGTGGGACATGCAGTTGTATGACACAGTAAATCCCTTACTTTAGAGTTGCTTTGGATTGTGTTTTCTGTTTCTTGCATTCAAAAGTATCCTCATATACATACACAAGATATTTTATGTACAAAACTAGTCTAAAAAAAAGTTATGGGTAGAAATGGGATGGAAACACATAGAAGGGCAGAAACTACAGGACTATTGGTCTCCAGGTCTAGAAACAGGCAGTGCCACCAGGATTTCATCTCCCAGATGGGAGGGCACCAACGGCACTCGCCATGTGTCAGGAGCCT
This sequence comes from Cynocephalus volans, assembly GCF_027409185.1. Classification (NCBI taxonomy): domain Eukaryota; kingdom Metazoa; phylum Chordata; class Mammalia; order Dermoptera; family Cynocephalidae; genus Cynocephalus; species Cynocephalus volans. The sequence goes on from NC_084460.1 coordinate 188,086,932, forward strand.
GGGGCCAGCTCTCTCCAGGAAACAAAGAGTGGGGACGTGGCTTCTCTTCCACAAATAAAAAAGGCTGGGTTGCTTTTGAACAGGACTGTTTGCCTGACCTTGAAAGGGGGTGGAGTTGACATAAGGCTGCCAGCCACAATTGGGTGGGAGACAGAAGAGAAGAGCTAAACAAAGTAAAGAATAGGAGCTTGCAAAATAACATTTCAAAGCCTATGAGAAAGATAAATACCTTGAAGAAATGTACAATAAATGCAACAAATTGGAGAGGGTCTTGAGGAAATCTGAATAATAAAGTAATCATCAAAGGACTTATTTAACTGTAGGTGGTGTTCAAAGAGACAGGAAGGGATAACAATAGAAACGACCAAACAATAGGATGCTATGGATCAGAAGAGGATAAGAAAAATGACTGATTGGAGATCCTGGAAATAAGAAACTGTAAATATTTAGATAAACAACCAAACAAACAGGATAAACCCTAAAGTGGACACAGCAAAAGAGAGAATTAGTAAAATAGAAGATTATACCAAGGAATTAATGCTAACAGGACAGAGAGATGAAGTGAAAAATAGGAAAGAGAAATACAATTTGGAGAATAAAATGAGACACTCCAACACATGTCTAATAGAAGTTCCGGAATTAGAGTATAGGAAATATCCAGATTGTAACATCTGGCAATTTTCCAAAATGGAAGAAAGACATGACTCTTCAAATAGAAAAATAACACTGAGGAGCAAGCAGGATAAATGAAACTGAATCCATAGTCAGATGCATTGCAGTAAAAATGCAGAACATCAAGGACCAAGAGAAAATCTAATGACTATCAGAGAGAAAGAGAGATAGAAAACCTGGACAGAGCAATGATGATTAGACTGGTGCTGACATCTCAACATTATGCACAGAAGGCAGTGAGCAAAAGGTTTCAGAGGTCAGAGGAAAATGACTTTCAACTTAGAATTTTGTAAACAACCAAATTACTATTAAGATTGAATGCAAAGTAAAGAATTAAGAATTAAAAAGACTGAAGAGTGTGCATACCATACAGACATTTGATGAAAGAACTACAAAATCAGTGTTTTTCAACCTTGGGTGCCCATTAAAACCAGTGAGGAACATGAAAAATTCCAATGCCCAGTCTGCACCCAGACCTAATCTCCCCAAGTGATTCCAATGTCCAGCTGGGATTGATGTCAATGTTCCACCTAATTACTCCAGAAGAAGAATACTGAATCCAGAAAAGGTTACAACAGCACCCAAATCAATAAACTATGTCAGTTAAAAAAATTAACTATTATTTGAGGGTAAAAATCCTCTGTGTGACAATCATTACTTGGCATAAGACAGTTTTTGGACAATCTTTATTTCACTTGGTTTATTCTATCCCAGGTGAATTTTTCTCATTCATTTTTCAAGTAATTTACATTTGTTTGGGGGAGAAAGATCAGTTGGGTGGCCTGAGTTGATTCACACTGGTGGATTGCAATCTTGCTAAACATTGGAAACCCCTGGGATATTTTTAACTATTAATGCCTGGGCTGACGCTCTGCTTTAATTGTTAAGGGGTGAGGCCTCATCTACCAGAGTTTCCAAATCTCCCCAGGGGCAGCTGAGTTTGAGAACCACTGAGTTAGTGTTGTGAGGCTGCCACATGGAAAAGGAACCAGAACACACAACTGAGAATTTAAAAGGGGATTTTTATTGGCCGCCGGGTGACTGTCACTCCCAGAAATTCTCGGAAGGGAGCAGTGCTGACTTGAAGTTAAGGCGGTTTTGTAAAAGGCACATTTTTACATTAGTCACACAGTTAAAATTATCAAATAGTCACACATTTATAGTTATCATCCAATCACACACATACACAATACCCTCCTGGCGTGAGGAGGGGGTTTGGGGAGGCCTAGCGCAAGCTGATAACAGAAGCTGAAACAAGCCAGTTAATCGCTCAGGGGCCGCTTGGGTGGGGAACAGCAAACAAAATTCAAACTTCTCTAAGTGCAGGCTAATACTTAGCTTTTAACTTCTATCAAGGGAAGCTAAAGAGCTGAGGGGAGGTTTTAAACAATAACATTTTTTAAGCAATTCAAACACTATTTAAACTTAATTTATCTTGACACACAGCAAGCAGTTTCACAGAAGCGAATTGCGTATGTTATGAAAGTGGGGTCACCCTATCTCATTAGGGGTTCTCTTGGCCAAAGACACCAGAAGAAATGGAGAAAAGGAGGAGGCATTGAATCTGATGAACTGTTCCTGGAGACCTCTTCAAAACAATGGGTTGCTGAGCCCTTTGCAAGGTATAGATACGGCTCATTTTCACAAATATCTTAGATTAAGATATTTGTGCATTAACCAAATGTTTTCTGAACAAATTGGAAATATCTAGAGATTCTGTTGGTAATTTAAAGAATTGCTTATTTATATTTCTTCTTGGCTTATTTCTGCTTTTTACATCTGGAACTGTCAGCTCATTGAGGGGTGATGGTGGTTCAATAATCTTAGCTGTTTTTACTTGGGGGACTTTGAACAAATTAATGCACTGTTTTGTAGAGTTACTTCCTTGAAAGCATAGTGGAGAAACTCAACCAATCCCGTACGTATGTGCAGTTATAAAATGATTCAATACCGAGCTCCCAACAAGACACTAGGTGGTTATTAGAAGAAAAGGTGGTTGATTGCATGGGGCTTCTTTGGAAGCCAGTGACCTTTGTCCAAGTATATGATTTTAGTTCATTTCAACAAGAATTTACACACACACTCACTGTGTACCAAGCCCAGGACGAGTAAGACACCATTCCTGCTCTGAAACTTAAAATCTGTCTTAAATAACCAGTCTTGAAACAGGAGTTACAAACTTAAATGTTTGTGGCAGCAGACAGTGATAACCTGTGAGTTCAGAGGGCAGCTAACAGAAGGGTGCTATCTACACAGCCCCATGCATATCAAGGCCTCATTAACACAGCTGTCTAAGGCAAGGGAATCTTGGTCTGACTTTGGTGAGATTTGTCACTAAAAGGAAATAAAAGCTGGCCAACTCTGGAGGAATTCAAGTATTCCCTCTATAATCAAATTGTTCTGCCCAGCCTCTCAGTATTTTCCACACTTTAATACACATAGAAGACACTGGAGCGCTTGGGGTAAGATGCAGATTCCTTGGGACTTTGTGGCCTTCCTGAATCTTGAGTCTGTGGAGCTGAGGCAGGGCCCAGGAATCTGCATTTAAACCAGCTCTCAAGGAAAGCTGTTGGGGGAGGGGTCACACTTTGAGGAGCCCTGCAGGTGTGGGCCCTTCTTCCTCCAGGCGCCTCCTAACAGCCAGGTGTATCCATTGTATCTCTTCTGGCCCATAGCCTTGGGGCAAAGGTCAACCTTCCAATGCCCTGAAACCCACCACACAGCTCGACAGCTGCTGTGAGAAACAGGGAAGCATAGTTTAATGTTTCTTTCCCAGAACACTTCTGTCACTGGACCCAATGGCGACAGGTGGCAGCTGCCACCAGGGTAGGCCATACAGTCCCAAGACGGGAGCCCACGCTATGGGCAGTGGCTCGGGGACCCAGCTAACAGTTGCCACTGGAGAGCTGGGTTGCTAGTGACATGCAGGGTCTCTCTGAGAATGTTAGAACTCAGTGGACGATAGAGATTATCTGGTTTGATTCCCTCATTTCACATATGGGGAAACTGAGGCTTAAAAAAGGCCACTGGCTTTCCTCAGGCCCCAGCACAGCGACAGAACCAGGCCTCGAGCTCAGATTCCCTCTCTGTTCCACTCCATTTTGTCCTGCTCCCCTCCTTTTCCTCTCATTTCACCAGATTCTTACAGGATCCTTGGTCCAAATTCTTCCATGATTGGGCGCACTTGAAGAGCCAGTGTCTGTCCTTTGGAGGCTTCTCATCAGCCCAAAGTGCCTGTCCTACGCTGACTCTCTGGCCAAAGAGCCCTCACAATGGGAATTTGCCTGCAGCCTAGATCTGCGGCCCTGCTGCCATGTGCAGGGGCCCACTTCCTCCTTGTGGAGGACAGGCTCCATCTGGGGCAGAATCCCCCACTTCTCAGCAGGGTAATGGGCTTCTGACACTGGTGCTCTCTCCCTCCCGCTCTCCTCCTGCCCCCCATACACACACCCACACCCCTCGCAGATTAGGGGCTTCCCTGAACTGGTCTACTCAGGCCAGATTGCACTCAAGAGGGAGGATAGGACTGTGACCCAGGACAGCCTCAGCCTCTCCCCATTGATGCAGACAAGGTAGGGCTGGGGACTCACACTGGGGAGGTCCCACTCTGGTGGCCAGAATGAGCCTCCGCATTCCCTGGGGGCCCAGGAGCCCTGACAAGCAGCCACAGTAGTAGGCCCAGCCGCTGCATGGACAGTGGCTTGAGCTGTCCAGCCACAGTGACATGGGGCACACGACACACTGCATTTTAAACAGAATTTAAGAGTTTTATGTTTTGCCTAACAAATAAAAATAAACTTAAAACTAAAACCAAACCAAAACCACCAACCCCTCAGCAGAATCAGAGAAGTGCTTCGAGAGGCCCTGGGCCCACCCAGCTGCTCCCCGTCCAAGGTGCAGCCCCAGGCGGGTCAGCCCAGCCCTGCACCTCTGTCCCCTGGGGAACCCCAGCAGACAGCAGCACCCTGGGCCCCTCAGGCCTGGCGTGTGCCCTGGGTGCCCCCCCACCCCCGTCACGGGCACTGCCTGCAACCCGAAGGCCCTGGACCCGGCCTGCTTGCACGTCCTCTGCCTGGCTCAGCCTCACTACGGAGGGAGTTATGGGGTGATCCCTGCTCCAGCCCCTCCACCACCCAGTGTGAATCCTGTAGCCAGACACTGGCTTGACAGTGGCATGTGCTGTCTGCAGGCAGCAGCAGTTGTCCTTGAGTCCCACCATTCCGACCCCTCAGCCTCTCACAAGCCCTCTTTCCTACCTTTCTGGCCAAACCTCTAGAAACAGCCCCTGCTATGGCAGCTTGTCAACCCTCTGCCTCCAACATGTCTTGTCCTGCCGTAGGGCCCGGGACACTGTGCACGCGGCTCTGAGCACCTGTGCCCCTGCTCCGTTCTCACGCCTTGGTCCGGGCAGAATGTGGCCCTCCCTTAGGTGCTGCCTGCCTTGGCCTTCTCAGGACGGCACCTGAGAAGTTTCTAGTCCTTGCTCCTCAATTCTCCCCCCTCGATCTTCTGTCTGTGGCGTCCTTGTCCCCCCTGAGGTTTCTGGACGGTCCACCCTCCCTCCACCCTCTCTCCCGAGCTCTGTCCACAGGCTGGGGACCACAGTACAGTTCACTCGGGGAGTTGCTGGGGCATGCTGGAGAGAAACGAGACAGCCCAGGGAGCAAACACAGAACAGCAGGGTCTGAAGGTGACCAAGCTGTGCAGAGTCTCAGGGAGAGACAAAAGAAGGGCAGTTCTCGGGGCACTGGCACAGCCCTAACCCTGGTGATGCTACCAGGAGGGCCCATCTCTGCCCTCCCTTCTTCTCCATCCTCCTCTTTGCCTCTGTGACCTCCTGAGGAAGACCTTGAGCCCATCACCCCCGGAGCCAGACGGCCAGTGTCCTGGCCTCCCCAGCAGGGGGCTGTGGCCCAGGGGTCCTGGGAGCCCAGGCTGGTAGATGTTGAGCCCCTGGGTTTCAAGGATCCTGAGTGAGTTGCGGGGACCCCAATTGGTGGAGAAGTGGCTCTTGATTCCCAGCTGTCACTCTCCAGAGATTTCCACGAGTGCTAGGTGGATGCCAGAGGGCAAGATATAGCGTGCGGGGTGATGAGAAGCTGCAGGAAGCAGATGCAACTTTGAGACATTTGATGAGGAAAGGTGGGAGAGACCCAGTGAGAACAGCAGGAACCACAAGTCTAGGAGAAGGGGACAGAGAGACTGCAGGGGACAGGCCACAGAAGAGCCTCGAGGGTAGAGAGCCTTGTAGGTAATATTTGGAGCACACCTCTCTCCTTTCTCTTTCTCACTCTCTTGCTCTCTCTCTGAATTTTCTTCTTCTGATATGGATATTCTTCCTGCTTCATTTTCACCTAGCTTTTAGAAAGAAGTAGACACTAACTAATACTCTGATTTCACACTTGATCTGTATTTTCAGCTCGAGGATCGTGATTTCCCGTGAAGTAAAACATTTAAGAATTCTCATTTAGGTGTACTCTAGGGGTGGTCCACCATCCGCTGCTCAAGGGGAAGGCACATGGGATCACTTCTGAGTCTCAGTTTCTTTCTGAACATCATCAAAATAATTGCCTCATCACTGCAGGAAGTCACTGGAATTCCACCTGCCCCAATCGTGACACCTGCTGGCATTTCTCCCCAACATTTAGCAGAAGGTTTGGTTTCTGGGGGTGGCTGGTATGGCTAATGAGTTACTTGCCCCTAGAAACCAGAACATCATGTTGTTCCCCAAATGCCTGGTTGTTTCCTTGTTGCTAAGCCCTGTTTGTTTTGTTTTACAGCTTTCCTTAGAGACAACTTCTGGAGGGTGTTGGGTGTGGTGTGTACTCCTTCCAGCCCATCCCTTTCTTTTTTCCCTCGATCTCCTCTCACAGGATTCTTCATCCTAACAGCTCGAAGACCAGTTACCTGGGTTTCCTGGTGCCCCCAAAACGGCCCTTAATCAACACACAATGTGTTCTTATGCAGAAACTCACCTATCGTGCATTTCCTCCATTACTGGAAATTTCATCCTCCCCCCCCCCACCTCGAAATCTGCAGTAGATCCCTCCTCCTCCAGTATGGTTCAAACATCGGTGTTGAGACCTAGAGCTTTCTATTTTACAAGACTGTGTAAGTCTGATAAAAAGTCAAAGTGATTTTTATTACATATGTACTGTAGTCCTTACAGCAACTGCCAATGGATCTTTTTGGTTATGCTTCATTCTGTTTAAGAACAGAGATTGTGTTTAAAATTAGCCGGCGGGACTCATGGCTTGTCATTGGGATCTCTCTCAAATGACACAAAATCCAGTGCTGTTTAAATTTTAAGTTGTGTACGTGCTAAGGCTGGCTCGTGGCTCACTTGGGAAAGCACGGTGCTGACAACACCAAGTCAAGGGTTAAGATCCCCTTACCGGTCATCTTTTAAATTAATAAATAAATAAATGGTGTACTTCCTAAAAAGGGAGCCACTTACTCTATTTAAACTTTAGAAGAGAAGTTATTTATTAATGTCACAGTGTCACAGAAGTGACCGCAATTCAATGAAGAATAATCAAGAAAACTTCAATTTTGGATTTTTAGATTTAATAAATGAAGACAACACGAGAGAGGAGAAAGTGAATGAATTCTGATGTCTGAGCAAGTACCCTTCTTGTTAAAACCCATCAGTGGCTTAGAGTGAAGCCCCTGCCTCCACACCTGCCAGGGCTCACCCACCTGCCCTGCTCTGCCTAGCCAGGCTCGCTCCCTCCTGCTCTGGGAACCCTCCACCCCCACGTCTTCCACCTGGATGCTCTGGCCTGCTCTTTGCCTGGTTAACACCACTGACCCCCTCAGTTCCCACCTCGAAGCCCTCCTTCTCTGGTGAAGCTTTCTCTGGCCTCCCTTAGGGGCTCCCATCCCCAGAATCCATGCTTTATAGCCCCCGCCTGCCCCCAGTGCTCTGTGGGACGCAGACATCTGCCGGGTGCCTCCAGGAGCCTCTCTGTGCTGCCTGCTCTGTCCACCTGCTCCTGCCCAGGTGAGCCAGGTGCAGTCATGCAAAATGAAGGACCAATGTCCTAAGAGCTTTGTAAGTTTATCATAGTGAATTTACCCAACAAGCCTGCAGAGCTGGCACTTTATAGATAAGGAAATTGAGGCTTAGGGAGGTTAAATATGATGTACAAAGGCTAATGGCTAGTCAATAGTAGATTGAGCTAAAAATTGTTCATTTGTTTCTTAAGTTAGATCTGGCTTTGGCTAAGTTATCCAGACAATTGTCCTACTGTTGGTTTCCCTTGGAGACCCTCAATCCCTGATTTGTAATCCAAAGGACAAAGGGCAACAGAGCTCTTCTGGACTATTCCTGGGTGATAAGGATAGCCCAAGAGCTGAATCTGCAGTTTCCTACTCAGTCCTCTGGGTGGGGCTCTATCAGGGAGGGATAGGGAGCAGCTGTCAGGACCCCACCCCCAGGAAACTTTGTAGAGGTCCAGGCAGTGGGGACACTACTGTCCCTCGCAGAGGTAAAGCATGGTCTGTATCCTGCCACAGGAAGGCAGTGGGCTAAGGGCCAGTGGGAGAGAGTTTCATCTGCTTCTCCAGGAGCAAAATTAAATAAAAATTAAAAGTTAAAATCAAAGTTAAATATCAGCTTTGCCAATCATGGCTTGGGTGTCACTTTTAGAGACTGGTTTCTATGTTCAATGGGATTCTCTCATGAGGTGTAACTTATGACAATCCTTGCCAGTCTTCTTCTCTGAATGAGGATTAGTATCAGCTTACCCTCCTCATGATCACTGAGATGGTCATGGAGAAAGGAGAAGGGTCAGGGAGCAGCTGGACTCCTAAAGGTTGAGGGATTTAAAGTGCCAGGGGGAATGGAAGGGCCCAGAATATAGTCTTTGTCCAATTTGTTATCTTTGCTAGATCAGCCCTGCCCCAATTGTAAGCCGCAGAGAAACAACCTGGTACAAAAGAGCTGTAAAGGATAGGGATTCATAGAAGGGACCAAGTCTGGCTTTAGGATCAGCTCAGTTCTGCCCGCTCTCTCCACTGGGGCAGATTGCAGGTGCAACTATGGTCCTGGCCAATGGATGTGGGCAGTGTGATGAGATGGAGCAGAACAGAGACCAGGGAATGGACAGGTGCCATCTGGATGCAGATGAGGTGGTTTGGCCTTGCTGGCATTTTTCGGGTAGCTCAAGATGGCCCATGCAAGCTGACATTATACTTACCAGCATTTGAACTGTAACTTACAGTTTCAGTCTATTTTACAACGCTTTAAAATACTGGATTCATTTTATAACGTTCTCATAAGGTAGATAGAGAGCACTGTTTTCATTTTATGGATTGAGCTGAGCAAACAGATGACTTGTTTCCGGTCACATAGTGAGCTGAGATGTAAATTCCAGACAAAGTCCACAGGATGAATTCTTTCAGCCTGGCCCTTGGGCTTGTCCCCTCCCCCTCTCCAGACCCCACTCCTGGGTCCCCTGTGATGAGAGAGAGATTGAGCAGAGGGGCCCAGGAAAGAGGAGCCCACAGAGTTGGAGAGCGGTGGGACAGAAACATGCACAGCATCGGGGGGCCCCCAGACTGCAGGGAGGATGTTCTTCCAGGCTCTCATGGATCACCTGCCCCTCGGATGCAGCTCCCTGAGCACAGCTGGGCTTCTCAGACACTCCATTCATCGCCTCTTAAGGGAGTATCTGGGATTTCATCGATCCCCTCGGCTGGTCAAGTCTAATGGTCACCTTGACAACAGTGGCCAGGCCACTCTCCTCCCAGTGGAGACACATCACAGACACATGCCCTGGTGACATCCAGGCTGCTGAGACTCCACCTAGTGGGAGATGGGGCATCTCTCCCTCCAGAGGGAACTGGAACCAGGAAAGCCCTCCCAATGGGGACAAGAATTCTCTGTGTTCTAGTACAAATGTGGAGCTGCATGGCGCTAGAAGGCAGGGGTCAAAGGGTAAGGTCCTCCAAGGCCTGGAGACTAATGCGAGGCCCAGGTGGAAAGTTGGTGTCTCAAAAGACTACACCCTCGGTGTACAGGTCGATGATAAATAAATTCGCTGTGCAGAAGGAGACAGCCAGAAAAGGGCCCTGTATGGTGGTGGATAGAGGAAAAACAATTCTCCATGAGAATTCATAACCACCATGGCCCAAGTTCACTGTGTGGTCTCAAAACCCTCAAGCAGAAAGCTGCATTTAAAGTAGGTTTGTAGTGTCCCTGGGTGATTGGAAAATAAATCCAAAAAACCAATGGTAAACCCTTTCTAGACATCAAACCTTCAACCCAGTCTTCAAAATACTTGTATAAATAAATTTCCATTAAAAATGAGCTCTCCGTGGTTTAAAAATATCACAAAACTCACAAGGAAAGTCAGTAAAAACACCAGACAGCAGGATCAGACCCCCAAAGGCTTCAAATACTGAGAATGATCAGAAGTTTAAAATATGTCTTCTTTGTATCGAGAAAGAGAGAGGGGTTTGAAAATATGAGCCTATAAAAAACAACATGCAGATTTAAAAATAATTAAATGGATCATTCAGAAATTAAAATGATAATAACTAGAATTAAAAATCCAGTAGTGACAGGACAGGCAAAGCGCCTCCTTAGGATTCCGATAATACACGTGAAAAGAGAAAGAAAAACGGGAATCCATCTGGCAGACACCACGGTAATAACTGTTTCAAGCAAGGATGATTGATGGATGCTAAAATTAATGGGTAAAATGTGATAAGAAACAGGATGTTTGTGGCATTTGAAGTATCTCCGCACAGATGCCATTAAATACAGGTTGGGGGTGGGGTGGGGAGGAATAGTGACTTTATTGCAGAGAAACCTAGTGACATCACTTTAACCAAAAGGAGGACAGTCACATCCCCAGTAACAGGACAAACTGATGTCATGTGCCTCCTTGATATGCAGCACTAAAAGAATCCACCACTACTGTGGCATTTCTGCCAAAAATACATAACCTGAATTTAATCATGGGGAAACATCAGAAAACCCAAGTCGAAGATCATTTTATCAATAAACTGTCCAGGACTTCTCAAAAAAGTCAAGATCACGAGAGACAAACGGAAGTGTTCCAGGTTAAAGGAGACTAATGAGACATGACAACTACACGCAACCTGCAGTTCTGGACAAGAAAAAGGACATTTTGGGGACAACTGGCAGAGTTTGAATGTGGTCTGTAGGTGACACAGTAGCATTCTTCCAGGGTTCATGTTGATGCTGGTGATACATTGCGGTTATGGAAGAGGATACATTTACACAAGAATTCTATGACCTACTTTTGCACCATTCTTGTAAGTCTGGAATTATTTCAAAATAAAAATTTTAAAGGTAAAAACATGTAATAGCAAACTGGAAGATAATGTTTTTAAAAAACCTACTCAGGATGCAGCCCCAAAAGTCAAAGAAACAAAAAATACACAAGAGAGACCTAGGCATGGAAGACAGAGTGAGAAAGATCTAATAATCATCTAATCTGAATTCCAGAAGATAATAAAGAATAAGGAAAAGTGGAATATTCAAAAATATAATGGCTGAGAACCTTTCAGAATGTTGAAAGACATCAAATCTTAAATCCAGGAAACTGAATGACTCCAAACAAAAGTAAAAAAGAAATCCATGTCTAAACACATCATAGAGAAACTTCGCAGTATCAAAGCAAAAAGAAAAATCAGAAACACGGAAATATACTTAAAATCAGGAAGAAGGCAAGGGTGTCCACTCACCACCTCAATTCAGCCTTTTACTAGAAAAACTAAATAAAAGGCTTCATTCCTTTGGTTGGAAAGGAAGAAGCAAAGCTATGTTTATGCATAAGCAGCGTGACTGTGTATGCCACACAGAAAATCCTACAAAATACAAGCAAGCAAAACATTAGAACTAATAAATTTAGGAAGGTTGCAGAATGCAAGGTCAATATTTTTAAAAACTGTTTTCTACAAACCAGCAAAGAAAAAATGGCAAATGACCTTTAAAAAATACTGTTTACAACATCCTCAGAAGGTAAAATACATGGTGATAAATTTATAGCAAAATATGTATGAAACCTCTGCACTGAAAACTACAAATCAATGCTGAGAGAAATGTAAAAATGTCTAAACAGAAATGTAAAATGGCCTAATAGAAGATCCATGTTCCTGGATCAAAAGATTCAGTTGGGAACCAACACTACGTGAGTTGTCCCCAAATTCATCTATAGATTAAATGCAGTCCCAGACGAAATCTCAGCAGGACTTTAAAAATATTTTCAAATTAATTCTAACATTCACATGGAAAGGCAATGCATCCAGAATAGCCAAAGAGATTTTTGGAAAAAAAAAAAAAAAAAAATGGGGGACCCACACTACCTAATTTCAAGATTTCCAGTAATCATGACAGAGTGATATTGATCTATGGATAGGCCAGCAGAACAATGCAGCAGAAATCCACTGACCAGGTTAGTATGTGTCTATTTGTAGACTCCATCCTCTGCTCCATTGAGGATATTCATGATAATTTTTTGAAGATTTCTTCTATTTCCTGAGTAACTTCTGTTTTCCTCACATTTTAAAAGTCTATTTTACTGCTTAATTTTACTGGCATATTACAGCTTTTATCAGCTTTGTGTTTGCGGTGGATAGATTCTTAGAGCGGCCCCCAGATCCTCCCCAATCCTGGAGTTCACAGCTTTCTGTGATTCCCCCCAACCTCATGTGGGAAGAAGCTGTGACTTGTTTCTAACCAACTGAATATCACAAAGGTGACCAGATATACATTTCAATAATTACATTATAAATAAAGACAGGGAAACTTGCCAGAAAGTAGAGGCTCATCGTATTTCTAACTTTTTCTTCAACATATTTAAAATCTGTAAAATAATAAATAGAATATATGCAGGACTTAGAAGTTATGACGGTAAATTACAGAAGAAATGAAGTGAGATTAATTGCCCTTGGGGATTGGAAGAGGGTGAGCGTGAGGGAGACAGAAGCTGTTTTATGATATCTTTTAATAATAGATACTGTTCTTAAATGTGTGATTATATTGCTTCAACCTTTAAAAGAAATGAAGTCATTTTTAGCTGATGATGTTGCCAGGGCTTTAATCGGAGAATACGCAACAACTCTAGAGGACCCACAGCATGGATTATCTTGGAAAATACAACATGGCCTACATTTTGGTCCCCAGTCCTGTGGATTTAGACCCCCAGCCTTTGCGTGGATTCATCTGTACCAGTAGACTCACTTAAATCACTGTAACAGGGACTGATGTATAAACAACTAACTTACAATTTATAGTAAAGTGTACAGTTGCCAAGGGCTGGCACAGCATTTGCTGGATCACTGAGCAGAGACCGACGTCACCAGGGTCTGTTCATGGGGGAGCTTCTCCAGGGGTGGCCACAGTGGGAGCACAGGCAGCTGGGGGCAGGGGTTTGCAGGGACCGAGCTTGGAGCCTCGGCTCCCAGCTGCTGTCTTCTCCTGAGGAAATGATCCAGGATGATATGCCGCATCACACGTTCTGCAGTTGTGATAATTCAGCTCAGCAAACCCAACAAACACTGTGATGAAACCTCGCCTGAAGCTGGGGCAATGATGTGTGAGGCTTTCCTTCCTGCCGTCTGGGGGAGCTGCCCCTTGCGTGGACCACCCACTGAGATTCATCCTGACCAAACGTGGCTCAGGGCACCAGCGGGTTTGCCACCACAATCTCTGGGGTTTGCAGATTTCCCCATGAGCAGCCCAGCAGGCTTGGTGGTCTTTTATAGGAGGTAACTGAGGCCTGGGGAACAGGTCTCCAGGGAGAAGAGGACGGCGGTGGTAAGACACACAGAGAAGAGGGATCCTTTCAACAGGTAGAGAAAGGGCAGGGGAGGGGGCGTGGCTGAAACCGTGACTCAGTTTCTTTATCTGCAGAGTGAGAGGTTGAACTCCAAGGTCACAAAGGTTTTTTCCCAGCACCCACAGGACTTAGTTTTAATAGTCCTTTCTCCCTGCTGCTGACCACGACCTAATCCCCTTCCTTCTAGATAGTTCTCCTGCCCAGTGACTTGCCAGGTGCAGGTGAGATGCACAATGCTGTTGCCACCTGAGAAGGCCAGAAATTATGGAGCCAAATGCACCTGGCCTCCTGAATGGGTCAGGGGAGATGCAGATGGATGACATCCACCCCTGGAACTAGGGAAGCAGATGTCAGGCCCGGGGCTCTTCCAAAAAGTGATCACAGCAGTGTTCTTCAAATTTATTTTTGGTGGAAGCCAAACAGCACATCACGTTCTAAGAAGAGTCATGCAGGCTCTCTGTTATCCAAGGGAGCTTTCTCCACACCAGGCGCAGCCATGTTCCCACAAGGGGCTGGCCCCAAAACACGGTGGGCAGTAAACAATTGCCAGGAGCCAGGAGCACCTTGCTGTCCCTGGGACCAGTGAGCCACCAGGGAGGGTACAGTGTGGTCCCCATCTGCAGGCAGCTGGGATCCTGTGCAAGACATTTGAGTCATCAGGGAATGATGCCCAAGAGTCTGTCTATAAGGGAAGCTGCTGCAGGGGGTGGACAAGTGGGGGGGGGGGCAGCCACAAAGAGGGTGACAGGTGACAGGCCAACCAGGCTGGGGTATATGCTTGGTCACAGAGAGAAGCAAACTCACGTGCCCCCCTGCCTCCGCTTCAACAGTGACCAGGACCAGGCTCCATTGGAGAATCTGCAAAAGTGGCCAAACCACCCAAACAGGAGGGGCTGGCAGGTTGCTGAGGGTAAGCCGCCCTATGTGTACCTTCTGGGCAGGGGAGAGGGTGGCACGGCGCCTACCCAGGACCTGCTGGCTTCTCTGGGGGAGGCCACACAGCTCCGCCTCTGTTTATTACTTTTGCACCTGTTCCCCAAGGGTGTAGAGGCTTGTGGACATCTGTGGCACGCGAGCCTGAAAAGCAGAGCAGGAGGAAGGAACAGAGGGAGGAAGAGGAGTGTCCATACCACAGGACCCACACCCCAGGGGGGGGCCACATCTACCTGTGAGCTTCCTGCAGGATCCAGAGAGGGAGACACAGGATCTAGGGCCCACGGGATAAAAACAAGTGATTTGGAAGTGGGACAGGCCTTGGTTTGGAAATCTAGACCCTCTCAGAGGATAGGGCTGAGCTGTCCCAGAGGGGGAGGGGCCAGGAGCCGGATGCTGGGAAGACAGAGGCAGCGTGGTCAGGGCCTGAACAGGAGGACGTCGTGCAGGCGGGGTCGTGGGGGGACCAGGGGTGGGGATGGCAGGCACCTGGGACCAGCAGCTGCTCACCCCGCATGGTGAAGGCACCAGGGTGACCGAGGCAGGGTTGGCGTGCAGACTCTTGCAGATGGAGAGATCCTGGGTCCCCCTGGAGATGCCACCAACTCACCAGCTCCCCTTCCCACCCCACAGGGGACCAAGAGCCAAGTCTAGGTTATATGATCTAGAGAGTGAAGAACCATGACATTCTCGCTTGCTGGTGGTGCCTCTGGTACCCTGGACCTAGTGATGTCCTTGGGTCCTCCACTGTCCCCAGAGGCTGAGGTCGGGGCCTGGCTGCCCTCCACCATCAACCACAGTGGGGCAGAAGACCCTAAGTCCTTTGGCCTCCCTGAGCAGCATTGTCTTTACAAGAAGTGCCAGGCAGAGAAAATACCCATCCCCTAGTTGATGTGGGGCTTAAACAAGACTGTGAGTGCTGATACACTTTGGACAGCTGCCAGTCTGCTCACACCAAGAGGTGGGCTGTCCTCTGCGAGTGTGTGGCTGCCAGGAGGACAAGTGTGGGACTCACCACCACAGAAGCACTAGGATAAAAAGGGCATCTGGCAGGACAGCGGCAGAGGTGCATGTAGGAGAGCCAGGACTACAAACCAGGAGACCGTCCTTGCCTGGCCCCCCTCCACACACACACCCTGGGCCTTGGACCGGACAGTCTGTGTAAACCCCCATCTCACGGGAACAGCACTTGTAGGGTTATTTCAACTCCAGCCTTACAGCAGTCTTCTTTTGGGAAAGGGCTTGTGATTCCCACTTGAGATCCGGCCACTGGGCAGCAGCAGCCAAGTGGCACACTCCCGAGCCAAGAGGCTGGAGGTGGACGGCAGCCCACAGTGGGATTCTGGCCACATGCAAGTCTCAGTTGGAGGAAAAACAAGTCACACACTCCAATGCCCAAATGTGGGTGTGAATTGGGGAACTGGGGGACTGAGGTGGCTGAGAACCTCATTTTCTCCAGTGTAAGTGGGGATTATAACAGAGCCTCCCTTGTGGCCCTGAGAGCTTCTGGGCAGGCCCTGGCATGTAGCCAGGACTATGTCGATGTTCACCATTTTTTGTCATATATTGTTTTCAAACTTTAGACACCCCCTGAGATTCAGCCTATACCTAGGGGGTAAAAGCACATCAGGGAAGTGGGTCCAGAGGGGTGCTGCTGTGAGGGGCATCAGGTTTTCCCACCAACTGGGGTTAGAAAGCCCAAGAGAGGTGCCCGCCCGTGGCTCACTCGGGAGAGTGTGGTGCTGATAACACCAAGGCCACAGGTTCGGATCCCATATAGGGATGGCCGGTTAGCTCACTGGGTGAGCGTGGTGCTGACAACACCAAGTCAAGGGTTAAGATCCCCTTACCGGTCATCTTTAAAAAAAAGAAAGAAAGAAAGCCCAAGAGAGCCCAAACTCAAAAAGCCGTGCCCAGCAGGGTTAAGCAGGGTGGGGCCTGGGCACACAGGTTGGGGCTCTGGGCGGGCTGCACACGCTGGGCCAGGCTGGCTGACCGACTCTCAGATCCTCCTTCCATATCAAGGGAATCTCCCACATGCAGAGATGCCCTGTTCAACATGCCCAATTCTTGGAGGCTAAAATTCTACTAACATTCCCTGAAAAGTGGGAGTTTAGCAGTGAGACCCTCTAGTTTCTGCAAGACAGAAGGACAGCACGGCTGGATGGTACACGCTGACTCCCTTGCCACACCGAACCTACTGCTTTTTAAACACATGCCTCACCGCTGAGGACAGATTCTGGTCCCTTCACTTCCCCGCTGGGGCAGACACTGTTAGCTGCCAACACAACGTCCATTTAAACACAGCCTAACTGACAGAACCTCAGTTATGTCCAGGCAGGCCATGTGCGCAGCTAAAAACACTCACCTCAGACTCCTTTGAAGCTAGAGATGGCCACATGACAAATAAGACATAAGCAGGGATATGCTGGGGCTCCTGGAAAGATGTTTACTTCCTTAAACAGGTACCACCTTCCTCGTCCTGTTCTTTCCTCTTCCTTGAACCACAGGAGCAAGGCCTGGAGCTGCAGCAGCTGTTTTGTCACCACAAAGCAGTGGTCTGAGAAAGAAAGAAACACTAAGGATGGCAGAGAAGAGGGATACAAAGAGCAGGGGTCCCTGGGGGCATTGCCAGGCTACTGCCCCAACCCTGGGAGGCCCACCACATGATTTCCCATTGCATGAGACAAATAAATACCTTAGGAAATCCAGGATAGTCAGGGCCTGTGTCACTCGCAGCTGAGAGCTCAGAGATTGGACGAAGGTTTATACAGGAGGTTTTGTAACTTGGTGATTGGAATAGACTTGGGTTGCAGTCAGGAGGACGTGTTGGCCAGTCACTGTCGTTGGTGCTGTTGTTGCTTATGAGGACACATGAGGCGACCATGGGGGGCCCTCCAGACAAGAGCGTGTTGAGTTTGTTCTCTAGAGCCTGCCCCATGGCTGGATGTGGTGGGGGACCGTGGAGCTCTGGCATCCACTGATGAGCTGGGCGACGTACAGGCAGACTCTGCTTCTCTGGGCCTCGGTGTGTGCATGTTTGCTCGATTTCCTTTTGTTTTTACTATAAATTAGGCTCTCTTCTTGATCTAACCACCTCCACTCCTGGCTCAGGTGACAGGCTTGCTGGCATATGGAGGTGGGAAGGGGAGAAAGAGACGTGTCACTGGAAAACCTTTTCTGACTCTGAGAAGATGACCTTGTATTGTTTTTTTTGTTTTGTTTTGTTTTTTTGATATTTTTTGGCGGGGGGTTCTATATAAAATTGAACTTTTTTTCAGAGAAGTGTTTTGTTTTTCTTCCTGTTTAACAGGTACTCACAGCAAGTATACCTGGCGTTCGTATGAACTTAGTCACCCTGACCCAAATATTGACATTCCAGGTGAATGAGTTTGCTCTCAGGACAGCTGGAGCACTTCAGGTGCCAGCATGTACATGGGAAATAGGGCCATGCCCAGGACGCAGGAGGCCTGAGGCTCCCGAGGGCATGATACAGAGCCCTTGACCTGCTCAGTGAGCCCCCTGAGAGATCACAAGCAATCCTGTGATCACAGGCCTCGCTCTGCTGTGCTCCACCCAGCTGCCTCGTCCCAGCTCCGACAGCACAACAGACACCATGTGCTCAGGGAAGGCCCTGATTCCTCAGGAGGGGCCACCCAGGGTCCCTACAGGGCTGCCCAGAGACACCCACGCCCGTCCCCACTGTGACACTGGCTCTGGGTCACAGCGAGCACACTGGGCTAGATCCCTGCCACCTGTCTGCCCCTGTCCACCATCTCCATCCCAAACACAGCTGGGGCCCCATTCTCATCTGCTCCCCCGGGTTATCATCAACAGAATTCTTATTCCTGTTACTCATATAGATGACCTTGACTGCTCTCACAGCACAGATTTGGAGTTAAGGGAGGGAGCAGAGAGACTGGGGTTTACACTTCTCTATCAACACAGCACCAGACTGACTTATGTTCTACCCCCAATCTAGGGCAGCGCCACCAGGCTGTATACTCCAAGGAGACCAGGGCCAAGTTGTTAAGCTGGTATCTCTGGCTCAAGGCACAGTGCTTGCATACAGTAGGCACTCAACACTTGTATCATCGAGATATCTTTTTATCACTTGAAGTAAGGAAATACTTTTGGCTTTGAAGAAAAGGGCTCTTTTTTGCTTTTGAAACCCAAAATATCTGATGATGCTAAAATCTTTTAGGCATCTTGGTGTAGCCCAGGGCTTTTAGATCGTCCATGTCACATGGTATCTGGTGTTCACAGTGGCACATTTTGGACAAAGTACAGAAGACGCACACTCACACACCACAAACACACAACACCACACATGCATACACACACCACACACACACCCCCACACACACCCACACACACAAATGTCCTAGACAGGCCACACTATATTAAGACTAAGCCATCCTCCATAGCAAGATGCTCTGTTATTTTCTGTACCTCTAAGCAAAAAATGCAGCTGCCAACTAACCTGTGATGTGCCATCATCTGGAAGAGATATCCTCATTTCAGAGATGTCCAAATGTGACCTTAGCCAACACAATATGGTAGTTATTTACTTTGAATTGATGTGTGACATCATATCAGGGAGACCAGGTTTATATACCTGAATAGATTTGAAAACCAGGACAGTCCTCAGTTGTGAACTGCATCGTGTGGCATAGGCAATGCATACAGACGAATTCAGGGAGCAGAAATGTCCCCTGGGGCTAAGAAGGATCAGGGGAGGTTTTAAAAAGATGTCACACATTACTTGAGCCCTGAAGGGGGAGGATCTGGAGGACAGGAGAGGCGAGGAGATGGCACCAAGGAAAATATCCTGGGTTGAGGCATGGAGAGGACCAAGGGTGGGTGGCCCAGGAGGGGGCAGTGGGCACGAGGAGACCCATGAGGATGGGACACCAGCTCACCTGCCCGGGACAGCTGGCAGGCACGTGGCACCTCGCACACACCATCTCACCCAGTCTACACAGCCTAGAGCCGAGTCAGACCCACCAGAAGCACATGTGAGATGAGCATTCGTGGACAGGTGGTGTACTCAGGAAGCGCTTCCCAGGGAACTGGTCCAGAAGTGGACAGGCAGGGCCAGGAAGAGGACTAGCAGGACACAAGTCTGGGCCAAGTCCCAGCCCATGGGGAGCTCTGGAGTGTAAGTTCCACCTTGGAGTAAAAGCCGGGCTTGCACCTGTCAGCATGGCTGAGGGGCTGTCCCTGGAGGGGTGCGGTGGCTGGACACCAATCCCTAGGCACTTAGTGGCTTCAGTAGCCTGAAGCAGCCCTCCACAGACAGCCAAGGCTAAGGGCTGCTAGAAGCCCTGGCACGCAAATGTCAGAGAAGGCGGCAGATTAGCGGAAGGGGATCCAAGAGCACCTGCAAGTAGCCCTGCCAGCGTCTGCCGCAACAGCGGGAAACCCCTTCTACAGAGGAAGCATCTGAAATGCACGGAGGGTGACTGAGGTCTAAGGTCACCCCACTGGGAGCTAGAAGCAGGCTCTTAACCAGCTCTGCATA
Source organism: Cynocephalus volans (assembly GCF_027409185.1). Classification (NCBI taxonomy): domain Eukaryota; kingdom Metazoa; phylum Chordata; class Mammalia; order Dermoptera; family Cynocephalidae; genus Cynocephalus; species Cynocephalus volans. Next base: position 188,106,876 of record NC_084460.1, read on the forward strand.
AAGCACTCCAGTGCATTCGTCCATGCAGTGTGCAGTTACACGCTCTCTTCCTCACCCTTTATTACACCCAATTACTGAGGAAAGGAGGTGATCACACAGTAAGGAACTTTGAATAACGTGGGAAAGGCAGGACCATCAATGAGCCGTAGAATTTCTCAACTACTTTTTTGTTCTACATTTTAAAATATTCATATTTTTAAGAAGCTCAATAAAATAACACCATAAGGAAAGTATAAGACAGAAAGCAAGTTGAGAGAAAAATATTTACAACTTATACCACAGAAAATGTGCTCCTTACCTAATATTTAAGAGCTTCCAAAAATTAGGAAAGAAAGACCAACAAATCAATTTTTTCAATGGGTGGGAGACACGAACAGCAGTTCACAGATATAAAGAAATGCACATAGGCCTGCTCAGACAAAAAGATGCTCAGACTCACTAAGAGAAAGGCAAACATTTAAAAAAGATATTGAGATACTTTCCCCACCTATATCAGGTTGACAAAAAGCTAGAAGTTTGATGACATTCAGTTGTAAAAATTATACAAAATATGCTGTTTCTGAGAATGCAAAATGGTACAACTACTATGGAGGGAAATTTGACAGAATCCACCAAAATTACATATTGACCCAGTAGTAAATAACAAATAATAAAATAAATTCTAGGAATTTATCAGAAAGATAAACTGGCAAAACTATTCCATGGTATTTGCCAATAACTTACATTTATTGCGGCATTATTCATAATAACAAAATACTGGGGGGAAATTGTTCATTAATACGAAACTGGTTGAGTAAGCCATGCAGCTGTAAAAAGGCAGGAGGAAGTTTTTGTTGTACTGCTATAGAGAGGTCTCCAGGACATACAGACAAGTGAAAAATGCAAGGTGCGGACTAGAATAAATAAAATGCTACCTTTTTGTAAGAAAGGGGAGTAATAAAAATACACACACACACACACACACACACACACACACACATATTTCGGTTATATTAAAAAAAAAGGAAGGATAAACAAAAACTTAATGAAAGTAATACCCACAGGAGGAATAAGGAAACAGGTGAAGGGGACTGGTGTAAAAGCCAAACCTCTGTGAATGGATCTCACAGAGTTATTGGAAATAGCTCTTAGAACACAGAATCCCTAAGGGGAAAGGAATGGGTGCCGTCAGGCTCCTGCCAGTGGTGTGCGCAGCCAGCTGGAGCTGGCCTATACTAGCTTACAGAGCTGACTACTAAATATTCAGCAATTTTGCCACCTGGTTGTTAAACAGCCGGTAACTTGATACTGGATACAATCAGTGTATTCTATCTGAGGACTGACTGAGATACAGGAACTGAGCAAGGGGTCAAGACTTCTTACTTGGGTGACTGCCCTCACCCTCCTGATCATCCTACCTTTATTTCTTTTCTTTATTATTATTTTCTGTGCAAATGTTCAGCAGTATAAAAGTGATATGCTAGTAACCAACTTTCTAAAAATGGTCATGATTTCTCCTCAGAGACTACAAGCCCTGTGGTGCCAGCATGTGACCCAGCAGTTAGACCTCGCTGCCACCACCCAACTCCATACCCAGCCCCGCTGAGTGTGCACCCAATCAGAGAGGCACCCAGCTGGAGAAGCCCAAGATCTGTGGAGACCACGTGCTCTGTGGGGCCAGCGTGCGACCCAGGAGGTAAGCCTCGCGGCCACGGCCCAACTCCATCCCCAGCCCTGCGGAGTGCAATCCAGTCAGAGAGGTGCCCAGCCAGAGAGGCCCATGATCCTTGGAGACTACATGCCCTGAGGTGCCAGCATGCAACGCAGCAGGTAGGCCTTGCCACCGCTGCTGACTCCATCCCAGGCCCGGCTGAGTGCATGCTGACCGGAGAGGCACCTCCCCTGAGAGGCCAAGATCCAAGGCAATCACACACCAGAGGCACTAGTGGACAACCGAGCAGACACTCAGACAGCCATAACAAATTGGCAGCCCCAGCAGCATCCTAGCCAGACAATAATGTCAAACCAGTGGACCATGAAGTCCCCTGCCACAACGACTAAACATCAAAGGAAAGATACCAGAAATATGAAAAATCAAGAAAGTACACCACCAAAGGGTAATAACTCTCAAGATCTAGATCCTATAGACCAAGAAGCCCTTGAAATGTCTGACAAAGAATTTCGAGTGATAATACTAAGAAAACTAAATGAAATACAAGAAAACTCAGCTAGACAACACGATGAAATGAGGAAAAGTATACAGGACCTGAAAGAAGAAATGTACAAGGAAATCAATGCTCTGAAAAAGAATGTAGCAGAGCTTGCTGAGCTGAAGAATTCATTCAACCAAATAAAAAACACAACAGAGAGTTTAACGAGCGGGCTTGCAGAAGCAGAAGAGAGAACTTCTGACCTTGAAGATGGGCTGTTTGAAATAACACAGACAGACAAAAAAAGAAAAAAGAATTAAAAACATTGAAGAAAATCTAGGGGGCTATCAGACAACCTTAAGTGCTCAAATATCTGAGTCATGGGTATTCCAGAAGGGGAGGAAAAAGGAGATTTCATTGAAAACATATTCAACAAAATAGTGGCAGAGAACTTCCCAGGTATAGGAAAAGACACAGATCTTCAGATTCAGGAAGCTCATAGATCCCCAAACGTATTCAACCCAAAAAGGTTTTCTCCAAGACATGTTATGGTCAAATTGGCAAAACTCAAAGACAAAGAGAGAATCTTAAAAGCTGCAAGAGAGAAGCATCAAGTCACCTATAAGGGAGCCCCAATCAGACTAACATCAGACTTTTCATCACAAACCCTAAAAGCCAGAAAGGAATGGGATGATATATTCAAAATGCTAAAAGACAGAGATTGCCAGCCAAGAATACTCTACCCTGCAAGGCTATCCTTCCGAAATGAAGGGCAAATAGTATATTTCTCAGACAAACAAAAGTTGTGGGCATTCACTACCACACGATCACCCTTACAAGAAATTCTGAAGGGAGTACTGGGTTTGGTACCTGAAAAATAACTATCACTGCCATAAAAATATAAGAAAAATTAAAGTCCACTAGTAAAATAAAAATGGCAACAACAAAGAGGGAAAAAATTTTATTTACAACCCAAGGAACCAACAAATATAGAAAACGAACAGTAAATCAGAAAGAAAGGAACAAAAGACACTTAAGACATCCAAACAAAAATCAATAAAATGCTAGGAGTAAATCAATACTTTTCAATAACAACTCTTAATGTAAAAGGATTAAATTCCCTAATCAAAAGACACACATTGGCTGGCTGGATTAAAAAGGAGGACCCAACTATATGCTGCCTTCAAGAGGCCCAACTCACCTATAAAGACTCACATAGACTAAGAGTGAAAGAATGGAAAAAGATTTACCAGGCAAACAGAAATGAAAAAGGAGCTGGAGTAGCTGTCCTTATATCTGATAAAATAGACTTTAAACTAAAAGCCATAAAAAGAGATAATGAGGGACACTACGTAATGATAAAAGGATTGATTCATCAAGAAATCATAACAATCATAAATATGTACATGCCCAATGTCAGAGCAGCCAGATTTATAAAGCAAACTCTATTAGACCTAAAGAAGGAAATAGACACTAATACCATAATAGCAGGGGACCTGAACACCCCACTATCAATATTGGACAGATCATCTAGGCAAAGAATCAGTAAAGAAACACAAGATCTAAACAATACTCTAGACCAATTGGACTTGGCAGATATCTACAGAACATTCCATCCAACAGCCTCAGAATATTCATTCTTCTCATCAGCACATGGATCATTCTCCAGGACAGATCACATGTTAGGTCACAAATCAAGTCTCAACAAATTCAAAAAAATTGGAATTATCCCATGTATTTTTTCAGACCACAATGGATTAAAATTAGAAATCAATAACAAACGAAATTCTGCATGCTATACAATCACATGGAAATTAAACAGCATTCTACTTAATGACATATGGCTCCAAGAAGAAATCAAACAGGAAATCAAAAAATTTATTGAAATTAATGAAAACAATGATACTTCATACCAAAACCTGTGGGATACTGCAAAAGCAGTACTAAGGGGGAAATTTATCACATTAAATGCTTACTTCAAAAGAATGGAAAGATGGCAAGTGAACAACCTAACACTTCACCTTAAAGAACTAGAAAAACAAGAACAATCCAAACCCAGAGTTAGCAGATGGAAAGAAATCATTAAGATCAGAGCAGAACTTAATGAAATTGAAACCCAAAAAACAATACAAAAGACCAATGAATCAAAAAGTTGGTTTTTTGAAAAGATAAATAAAATCGACAAACCATTAGCATGGGTAACTAAAAAAAGAAGAGAGAAGATCCAAATAACAAAAATTAGAAATGAAAAAGGTGCTATTACAACTGATACATCTGAAATACGAGGAATCATTTGAGACTACTATAAACAACTATATGCCAACAAATTTGAAATCTGGAGGAAATGGATAAATTTCTGGACACACACAAGCTACCAAAACTGAGCCAAGAAGATGTAGAAAATCTGAACAGACTAATAACAATAAAAGAGATTGAAGTTGTTATCAGAAGGCTCCCTACAAAGAAAAGTCCAGGACCAGATGGATTCACAGCAGAATTTTACCAAACATTCAAAGAGGAATTAACACCAATTCTCTACAAACTATTCCAGAAGATTGAAACAGAGGCAATTCTCCCAACTCATTCTATGAAGCAAACATCACCCTGATACCAAAAACAGGTAAAGATACAACTAAAAAAGAAAACTACAGTCCAATATCTTTGATGAATACAGATACAAAAATCCTCAATAAAATACTAGCTAACAGAATACAGCAACACATATGCAAAATTATACACCATGATCAAGTGGGATTTATCCCTGGGATGCAAGGTCGGTTCAACATACACAAATCAAGAAATGTGATACACCATATCAATAAAATCAAACACAAGGACCATGTGATCATCTCTATAGATGCTGAAAAAGCATTTGATAAAATTCAACACTCATTCATGATTGAGACTCTCTATAAGTTAGGTATAGATGGAAAGTATCTCAACATAATTAAAGCCATATACGATAAACTCACCACCAATATAATCTTGAATGGGGAAAAGCTGAAAGCTTTTCCTTTAAGGACAGGAACTAGACAAGGATGCCCACTCTCACCACTCCTATTCAACATAGTGTTGAAAGTACTAGCCAGAGCAATCAAAGAAGAGAAGGAAATAAAGGGTATCCAGATTGGAAGAGATGAAATCAAACTGTCCCTCTTTGCAGATGACATGATCCTATATATCAAACAGCCTAAAGCCTCTACAGAAAAACTCTTGAAGTTGATAAATGATTTCAGCAAAGCAACAGGATACAAAAATCAACACACAAAAATCAGTAGCATTTCTATTCTCCAATAGTGAACATGCAGAAAGAGAAATCAAGAAAGCTTGCCCATTTACAATAGCCACCAAAAAAATAAAATACTTAGGAATTGAGTTAACCAAGGATGTGAAAAATCTCTATAATGAGAACTACAAACCACTGCTGAGAGAAATTAAAGAGGACACAGGAAGATGGAAAGATATCCCATGCTCTTGGATTGGAAGAATCAACATAGTGAAAATGTCCATACTACCCAAAGTGATATACAAATTCAATGCAATCCCCATCAAAATTCCAATGACATTTTTCTCAGAAATGGAAAAAGTTCTCCAGACATTTATATGGAATAACAAAAGACCACATGTAGCCAAAGCAATTCTGAGCAAAAGAAATAAAGCTGGAGGAATAACACTGCCTGACTTTAAACTATACTACAAAGCTATAATAACCAAAACAGCATGGTACTGGCATGAAAACAGACACACTGATCAATGGAATAGAATAGAGAATCCAGAAATCAATCCACACACCTACAGCCATCTGATCTTTGACAAAGGCACCAAGCCTGTACACTGGGGAAGAGACTGCCTCTTCAGCAAATGGTGCTGGGATAACTGGATATCAACATGCAGGAGAATGAAACTAGACCCATACCTCTCACCATACTCCAAAATCAACACAAAATGGATTAAAGAATTAAATATACACCCTGAAACAATAAAACTTCTCAAAGAAAACATAGGAGAACCACTTCAGGAAGTAGGACTGGGCACAGACTTCATGAATATGACCCCAAAAGCATGGGCAACCAAAGGAAAAATAAACAAATGGGATTATATCAAACTAAAAAGCTCTGCACAGCAAAAGAAACAATTAACAGAGTTAAAAGACAACCAACAGAATGGGAGAAAATATTTGCAAAATATACATCTGACAAAGGATTAATATCTAGAATATACAAGGAACTGAAAAAACTTTACGACAAAAAAACAAGTAACCCAATTAAAAAATGGGCGGAAGAGGTTAATAGGCCTTTCTCTAAGGAAGAAATACAAATGGCCAACAGACACATGAAAAAATGCTCAACATCACTCAGAATTCGGGAAATGCAAATCAAAACCACACTGAGATACCATCTCACCCCAGTTAGGATGGCTAATATCCAAAAGCCTGTGAATGATAAATGCTGGCCAGGTTGTGCAGAAAAACGTGGGACTGCAAAGTGGTGCTGCCTCTATGGAAAATGGTATGGAGGTTCCTCAAACAATTGCAGATAGATCTACCATATGACCCAGCTATCCCACTGCTGGGAATATACCCAGAGGAATGGAAATCATCAAGTCAAGGGTATACCTGTTCTTCAATGTTCATTGCAGCACTATTTACAATAGCTAAGAGTTGGAACCAGCCCAAATGTCCATCATCAGATGAGTGGATATGGAAAATGTGGTATATCTACACAGTAGAATACTACTCTGCCATAAAAAAGAATGAAATACTGCCATTTGCAACGACGTGGATGGACCTAGAGAGAATTATATTTAGTGAAACTAGTCAGGAACAGAAAGAGAAATATCACATGTTCTCACTTATTTGTGGGAGCTAAAAATAAATAAATACATACATAAACAACCTGGGGGGGAGGGAAGAAGACACAACAATTACAACTCCTTGAAGTTGATATGACAAGCAAACAGAAAGGAGATTGTTAGGAGGGAGTGGGGAGAGGGAGAAGGGAGGGAAGTTTCGGTAACTGGCCACAATAATCAACCATATGTATATTGGCAAAATAAAATTTAAAAAAATAAAAATAAAAATAAAAAATAAAAAGACACTGAATTAAATAAAAGTATCATGGAATTACATCAGCCAGATTTAAAAAATAAATAAGTAAATAAAAATTAAAAATAAAAATAAAAAAGGTCATGATTTGTAGTGTTTGCCAATTTCATTGATGTAAATGATCCCATCCCAGACGGAAGAACCCTGTAACCAAGACACGTATACACAGTAATGATCCCCCAAATCTTTCCCCTGCAGCATTTACTCAGGTGACAATACACCAGGAGAAGGGGAATACCCTAACATTTCAGACTGTTGAACACAGGGTTTAAGTTGAGATTGGTACCTACAGCCCTGAAACATCATTACGGGGGCCCTGTAAAAATGAGACATAGGAAGGCAGGTTATAAGTGGAGTTCTGGCTACATCCAGCTCAGAGTGGGTCCACTGGGCCCACAGACCAGCACCATGGTCATTTTCTGTGTCCCTGAATGCATATGTGGGATGGACTTTCTTGGTAGTTAGTACAAGTCCCACATTTATTATCAGGTTTTGAGGAAGGAGCGGATATTGGAGATGGTGGAACAGATGCCTCTGAAACTGCCCCCACCCCCACCTCCAAGTCCAAGCCCAAGTCAGGACAGTGTTTCAAAAACAGTATCAGAGCTGGCTGGTTAGCTCAGTTGGTTAGAGTATGGTGTTAATAACCCCAAGGTCAAGGGTTTGGATCCCCATACAGGCCAGCTGCCAAAACTACAACAAAAACAAGAAAAACAAAAAACAGTACCACAATCTGGGAGAAATGGCAGAAATTAATGCCACCTTAAAGACCTAAAGGATGGGGGGAGAGGGTCCCCATAATATCTCCATTTAATTCACCGGTCTAGCCTCTGCGAAATAAAACAGAAGGATCCTGCAGAATGACTGTTGACTACTGTAAACCCAACTGAGTGGCGGTCCTCATTTTAGCGGCTGTGCCAGATGCGCTACCCTTGCTAGGACAGCTTAACCTGGCATTGAGAACATGGTAAGCAGCCACTGCTGTGGTGAATGCATCCTTTCCCATCCCTGTCATAGAAGAAAATCACAGAGAGTTCACATTCATACCAGACAGACAGAGCTGTACACTCATAGTCTTGCCCCATCCTCTCACATAATATAGTCAGGAGACAGCCGGACCATCAGGATATCTTGCAGAACATCACACTGGTCCACTACAGTAATAGCATCGACCCTAATGGGCAAGAAGTGACGAGTGTGTTGGAAGCTCACTGAAGAAGGAGCAATTCCATCTGCCTAAAGAATAATTACTCCTCTAGTCTGAAACATATCATGTAAAACTTCATAAGAATATACAAAGTTATATATTTAAATACATACACCTATATAAAAATATGATATGTTATATAACATAGCATCTCATGTAGAATTTTATACGTGTGTGTGTAATTGGAAATCTTTAGAGGTTACTAGGGCACCAAAAATTATGCTAAAAATTGATTTAAAAATGGACGGAATAAATCATGTATCTAGCCTTGCCTGTCAAAACAGAATTTTAGGGTAAGCAAGTAGGCATTGAAGAAAAGTTCTCCTTTACAGAAGAATTCCAGCTAATAAATGTAGGGAGAATGATAGACTTAGAAAATCACCGTTTTGCAATGCCCAGTGGCATAATGGACCTGAGCAATGGCTCTCGTTGGCTGCTGACACCGATGGCTGAAAGGCTGGTGGGAACACGGTGAAACACCTGAACCCAAGGGTCAACCTGGACATCCCTGAGAGCGAGGCACCCAGATACCCCTCACCTCTTGACATGGTGTGATTGGTAGTACAAAGTGCCTCCGCACAGTGTTCTTGCCCAGAGTCGAATCTGCATTTTGGCTGGTCTGTAGATCATCTCTCATCTTACAGAAAATATGGATGACAGGTAAGATATTGCACACAATACCTTAAAGGCATATATAGGCTAATACAGAATGCAGGAAAATCCTCAGGACAAATACCTGGGTCTCTTCAACAGATAAACGGCATAAGGATGGGGGAGAGTGTTGCTATAAATTAAAAGAGACTTAAGAGATGCATCAACCACACAATTTTTGGGAACCTTGTTTGGACCCTGACTTGAACAAATCAGTAATTTAAATGTCTTTTTTTTTTTAACGCAAGCAGAATCAGTTGAACACAGACTAGCTAATTAGATAGCCACTATTCACAGTTACACACTGTTACAGTGTTTAAAACTTGTATAACTTATAGTCTACACATTACATAAGGATCACAGGCATGTGTCTATCCACACACAGATTTTTATAATGTTTGTTGGGAAAAATAGGAAAATGGTCAGGGCCCCTTAGATGTTCAGAATCTTGCCGAGCATGCGCTGTAAATATCCTCAGGTGTTCCTTGTTACTATTTAATGTAAATTGCATATGGGCACCCAGATGTCCAGGGTTGTGGACTTAAGTATAAAAGACTAACAGCTCTGATCCACAGCGCTTCCCAGAACTCTCAGAGAAGCCACTAGGACAGTTGCTCCTAGATCTGAATAAAACCCATTCATCTTTCTATACCCACTGCTCCCAGAACCTTTTTTTTTTTTACCTAGCTCCCAGACCTGCGTATGGAGGGTTTGTAACCCAATCTGTGCAACGGACTCGAGGGGTCCGTAAGCCCTAGCTTTACAATGTTCTTATACTAAAGCAATTTGCTCATTTTATAAAAGATCTTGGCTTTCTTTCCATGTTCACGCACACAGCTCTACCATGTTCTTTTTGATGCCCACGTAGCATTTCATTGTACAGATATGCCAAAACACTATCATTCCTCTATTAATGATATTATTTCTGTCTCCTTTTGCTGTCATTGCTGTTACAATGTGATCGTAAACGCTCCTGTACATGGCTTTATACAAGCATCTATGTTGGGCCAAATCCTAGGAGAAAATACCCACTTGTTAAAAGAAAAGGAGACAGGGGCTTCAAAAGGTTGACTTGCCCAGGGTTACACAGTCAGTAAATAGCAGAGCTGGCATTCAAAGCCAAGTCTGTGTGACACCAAAAGCTGATCGTATCTTCCATCCCCTGCGCTGCCTCCTACACTGGGTACTCTTTCAGATGACAATGTATTGACCTCACACACCGAGGGAAGGGGCCGCAGGAAGGGGCTGCCACAGCACCCCTGTCATCCACCAACACCAATGACACTAGAAATGGTGACTATTGACCCTGGGGATCCTGAGACTCTCCTGCGGTTAAGTGCCATATCTCAAGCTGGTATCCAGTAAGTTGATGGAGCCCAGAAGCCACCCTCCCTTGTCATCTGAACAGTCCCCTGCAGCAGCAAGGTGCTGGCTGAATGAGAGACAGTGAATGTGGCAGAATACTGTGCTTGTTAAAATACAGCTGGCCACACCCAGGGATTTCACTGTCGATCAGATTGAATTGAGGACTCAGGAGAGGACAACAATGCCACTTGAGTGGGTGTCCCCAAGAGAGGCTCCTTTGTCCTGTCTCCTTCCAAGGGGCAGCGGGGCTGACCTGAAGTAAGAAGGCTTCTTTCTGGTATCTCTCCTAAGCCGTCTTGTCCATCTCAGGTGAAAGAGGTGTTGCCTAGCAACTGGAGAAGGGCAATGACGTCCTTGGAATATTCTGTTCCCACCATGTGATACTTAGTGCTGGTTGATTATTAGCACAAAGACTGGGGAGGCAACAACAACCTTAAAGGAAAACAAGCTGTATAAAGTCACCATGGGACAGAAAGGGACCTTTTAGCGTGACTTTGAGAAGGGGTCTGGCTGGTACCAGTTTTTTCAGTCCTCAGAAAAAACCTTTCTACCTAAACTGCAAGATTCCTTGGTTAAGTGCACAATAGGTGTTAAGAAAACTCTTTGAAATATGAGCCATCCCATTTACTTTCTAATCTGTAAACTGCAATGCAAATGTGGTATTTTCTGGCATGCCTCCCAGGACATTTATAGACTTTATACTGTGCAAGTATAGTAAGCAACTGCAAAATAATATCGCATAGGTAACTGTGATATAGCACTAATGGGCTGTCTGTGTCCTTTCTATAGAATGTGTTAATAATTTGCATTTTAACTAAGAGTTACTGTCGACACAGTGGCAGAAAGACTTTTCAAAGAGCCAGTTCTATCATCAGGTAAATAATCCTAGATAAGCTTTTGCTTACCCTGAGACTCAGGTATCTTGGAAACTTTAAGGTATGCCCCTGGGACAGTCAGTCTGCCCACTCTCCTCCCACAGTAAATTGGCAAAAAAAAAAAAAAAAAAAAGTAGGGCACTTGCTAACACAAAAGAGACTTAGGGTGCTTTCAAAGGGCTCATGGTTCTAGATCCTAGACAGAACAAGAGCTGTCTGCTCAGGGCTGCCCGACAAACTGCAAAGATTGTCCACCCTTGAAGTCAGAATCCCTATAAAAAGTAAAGGGAAAAATGTTCCCACTCTCTAGAGAGCTATTGTTGAGATTTGGGTGCATTTCCTTTACATTCTTTTTCTATAGCGTGTGTGTGCGCGTGTGCGTGTGCGTGTGTGTGTGTGTGTGTGTGTGTGTGTGTGTGTTGCAGGGCAGTGGGGGTGGGGGGAAGGAGCGGAGTTTGCTTGTTCTCTTGATAAAGTTGTGGCCGCATTGTTACTGTAGGGAACAGAAAGTAGTATCTTTTGCTCACCCACTGCAAGGTGCATGGCTGACACCCTACAACAAAGGACAGATTAACAGGAGAAAAGCATAACAAATATACTTTACCAAAATTTTATGTGACAAGAGAACCTTCAGAAATGCAGACCTGCAGACACCCAGATCCAGGAAAAACTGTGTATTTTTATGCTGAGGTTTGATAAAGAGTGGACCATCGTGTAGAAGTGCGATTGGACAATATGGGATAGGACCTAATGGGAATGAACTGTGGGGACCTTGGCAGGGCCTGTGTGTTCAGATTCTTCTGTGCCTGTGTCTTCATTCCTTTACTCAGGGCACAAGGCAGGACACCTATCACATGAGGAACTTCAGGGGAAAAGGGAGGGAGAGGGTCAGAGAGTGATCTTCCTGCTTCTGCAGTTTTCTCAGTTTCCTTCAGCTTAAAATTCTCAGTATGTCAAGGTGCTGCATTTTGGGGTATTGTGTTCTGAGCCTCAACACAATCACCTTCCTATTATGGGTCCCTGATATCATTTGCATGATACTTTTCTATTTAAAATAATTTGCCTGGTCCGGCTTGTGGCTCACTCGGGAGAGTGTGCTGCTGATAACACCAAGGCCATGGCAGGTTCGCTCACTTCTGAGAGTGTGGTGCTGACAACACCAAGTCAAGGGTTAAGATCCCCTAACCAGTCATCTTTAAAAATAAATAAATAAATAAATAAATAAATAAATAAATAAATAAATAAATAAAATAATTTGCCTTGTGGCAGGACTCTAAAAACTAATGAATCAGAATTTAGATTCAGACGATGGTGGCATAATGTCTCTCTGACACTGCATAGCCCCAGGTGAAAAAGGTTTTCGCCTTGAGATTACACCATAGCTCACACCTGCTCTTCCAAAATTTCATGTTGGTATTCTGGTCCTTTTGGTGATATTCTAAGATGTTTAGGAGGTGTGAACCTTGATCTTCTTGGTCCAATGACCCAAACACCAGGTATGAACTGGGATCCCTGAAGCGGCTTGTTTGACTTCATTGTTTCCTGCAGTGGGACCTCAGTTCCCTTCTGAGTGAAATCCTGGCATTTCCTTCATGCTGCCTCTTTGCAGCTGATGACAAACAGCTCGTGATTAGTAGCTGTGGCCACAATCACCTATTCCCCAGACAGGCAAAGACTGAATGCAGTCTCCCTTTCAAACGCTGTCAGCCAGGTGGGCTCCTGGGAGTCCTGGTCTCAGGCCTCATCCATTGAGTTGTTATGGGCTGAATTATGTCCCCCCAAAGACATGTTGAAATCCTAACCCCAGTACCTGGGTATGTGACCTCAGCTGGAAATGGGGTCTTTGCAGACATAATCAGGTTAAGATGAGGGCAGTCCAGTACTCTCAGAGAAGCTCTAGCAAACTAATACTGGGGTGGTGACAAAGGGAATGTGGAGACAGCCATTTTGTGGCAGCCCCTCGCCTCGGGTCTCAAGGACAGAGGAGAGAGAAGTTCATTGATCAAGAGCAAGCACCTCCTCAGAGCCCTGCTGATAGGAGCTCCCTGGGGGAACAGGAGGAGGGTCTTGTAGCATCCTTCCCCCCAAACTGCAGCGTGGGGGTCCTAAGACCTGAGTGCTTGTCCCATCAACCACAACAAGCTCACCTCAGCCGCAAGGCAACTCACCCAGTGCCTTCACCAACTCCTCTCTGATCACCAGAGCAGGCTGTGGCACAAGCAGGGGCCAGGGTGACAGCTTCTCTGGGTTCTGACTCCAGCGGACCTCTGGGACAGTCTCTGGGCTCAACATGGGCAGAACAATTCTGAGAAAGAGCAGTGACAGCCTGGGAGGGAGTGGCCAGCTCCAGGGCAGCTGGCCCAGGCTGCCAGGCACCACGTGGGCTGCAGACTGTCTGCTCCTGGCACCTCCCTCTCAGGCCTTGGCTGACCCGCAGTCATGGCCCTCTGTGAGGGCTGTGGGGACAGGAGCCAAGCACATGTCACGCACTGTTGTTTCTGCCCCAGGACACAGCCTGGGACACCCCTGGGGTCTGTGCACTCCCAGTCAAGGGTGGGCACAGTGATTGGCTTGGTGTCCCCGTGGAGCCCTGAGTGTGACAATAGGAGACAGTAAAGACAAGCCCCTCCCAGAGGTGCCCTCTGGAGTACCAAGGTCAACTGTGGCCACAGCGGGTTTCCTCACTTCCACCTGCTCCACTGTGGGTGTTGGGCACCTGGAGTGGGGAGAGAGGTCAGCAGAGCCCCAGAGCCTCACAGCAGGACCAAGGATATCTCTGTCCTACAGGCACATCTGTCACAGGCTGAATGATGGCCCCCAAAAGACACCCACATCCTAATTCCTGGAACCTGTGAGTATTACCTTGTATGGCAAAAAAGGACTTTGCAGGTGTGGTTAAGTTAAAGATCTTGAGATGGGAAGATTACCCTGCATTATCCAGGTGGCCCTTAAAGTTATCCCAGGGTCCTTCTTAGAGGGAGGCAAATGGAGATTTGACTACAGAAGAGGAGGAGGCCATGACTTTGGGGACAGAGGTTGGAGCAATGTGGCCACAAGCCCAGGAAAGCCGGCAACCCCCAGGAGCTCAGGGAGGCAGGAAGTGTCCCCCCCCCGAGAGCCTCAGGAGGGAGTGCAGCCCTGCCAATGCCTTGGTTTCAGTCCAGTGATGCTGATTTTGGCTTTCTGGCCTCTAGAACTGTGAGAGAACCAATTTCTGTTGTTTTAAACCACGCAGTTTGTGGTCCTTTGTCACAACAGTCCTGGCACTCTGAGCAGGCACATCTCAGCTCCATGCACAGGGCTCCACAAAACGCACAGCCCAGGGAAAGTCCCTCAACATGGCCGCCACAGCTTTGTCAGCCTCAGGGTTTTCTGGGCCCAAAGTCTGTCTCTTTGCTCTTGCTCATTGAATCAGAGCAAGAAAAATAAAGAGAAAACTGGCTTCTGATGGGATCTGTGTTCCCTTGCAGTAGGCAGACCCATGCACTTGTAGCTCACAGAAAGACAGGCCTCCAGATGGAGAAAGGACTGATTCATTTCAGACCCCTGGGTGGGTGATGGCCCTCACAGTCGTGATGATCCGAAGACCGTGGCCAGGAAGCCCTGAGCTGCTGAGCGTTGAGTCCTCTGCTATAGGCTGATACTCACACCTGCATGTCTCCCCCATAGCCTTATGCAGTGTGTTTATTTGTCTTGCATGTGTGGTTCATCGTGCTTGTGTGCAGAGACCAGCCCAGCGAGAGGTGGGTGGTCACAGTGATGCCCCTGAGACCCCCAGCTGAGAGGATCCCTTGAGTGTTGTCACAGCAGCTTGGTCATTGTTTGATATTTTGTCACCTGTAAATGCAGGCTGCAGGTCATTTTGCCAAGAGTAAACACTGGCTAGGTGGCTTGTTGTCAAGAATACAAGGGCTAAAATGTGTCTCCATTTGGTGTCAGGTTCCAGAACGCATCAGTGGAATTAGCAGCCCAAGGCCATACCTCTGCCCCCACACCCCAGGACCAGGGAACCTCACCTCAGCACCTGCTATTTCCCCAGTGAGAACAGCCTTCATCCAAGCTGTTAGGACACTGTCCTTTCCTTCCTTCATAATTGTGCCCAATGCCACCTCCTCCAGGAAGTCTGCTTAGAACAAACCACTCAACTTTGAGAAAGGCCAAATCATGGCCAGTGTTAAGGTTAAAGCTATGGGATCAGGAGGGTGGAGGTCAGCCCTGGGCTTAATCACGTGGGAAATCACTCATCTTCTGTCCATGTCTGCACTCTCAGATGTGAGTGGGGGTACAGATGGCTGGTGTCTTGAGGTTGGAGGGAATTCACTACAGCCCTGAGCATGGGGTTGGCATGTCCACAGCACTTGATGACAATGCAGCAGGAGTAATGGGATGTCACTACTCTGACCTCCATCTTGTGGGACTGTGTATGGCCTCCTCGGCTTGCAGGCTTTGGTGAAGCAGCAGCCGGTTCCAAGAGGTCCACGTGGTAAGGAACTAAGGGCAGCCTCTGGTCAACAGCCCTGGAGGGACTGAGACCCTCAGGCTAACACAGCTGAACCCTGCCAACCACCACTGAGGCACCATGCAGGCAGGCCCTGCCCGGGTGAGCCTTCGGATGCCTAACGCCCCACTGACACCTTGACTGCAACCTCGAGAGAGACCTGAAGAAGAACACTCAGCCAGGCTGCACCAGATTTCGTGCCCACAGAAACTGTGAGATGTAGACGTTTTGAGCCACTGCGATCTGGGTTGATTTGTTACGCAGCAATAGGGGAAGAAGGTATAGCCGTGCCCCTCTGGGCCTGCAGAGCTGTATATCCAGCCAGCACAAGTGCATCTCATCAGCTCCTCCTGTGCTCAGTGAATGCCTGCCATGTGCACTGTGCCTAAGGATGAAACAATAGCTGGTCCCACCCTTCACAAGTCATCTTCTCCACCAGGCCGCAGAAGGGCCCCAAGGGCTCCGAGGCCCAGCGTCTGCTCTCAGGATAGGATATGGAAGTGATGCTCAGCTGGACACACCAGCAGGGCCATGCACTGTCCCTGAAATGCAGCAGGTGTTGGAGGGAATGGACTGTCTGTACATAGCTGTTTCAAGACCCTTGCAGTGCTCCCATGGGGAACTCCCCACAATCCAGCAGCTGAAGAGGCACATCCTGGTTCACGGCCAGTGAACCAGCTGAAGAGGCATTTGGCCAGTGTCCATCCAACCAGTGCCCCGTGCGATACAGTGCTTAGTTATTGTAAATCCATCCTAGTTAAGTAAGACGCATGGCCGCGAAATCACAAGTACCAGCAGCCATGCTCACTGCCCTCCCCATGCTAGACACACCCAACTTGAGAATGTCTGGTGTGTGCGAAGGCCCAGTTCACTTCTCCCTGCTCCACCCACAGTCCTGTTAATCCTTTTGTCAAATATGAGCAGACAGCCCTCCCTGGTGCCTGTTCAAGCTGGCTCAAGGCAAAGGGCAGGGCCCTGGGCAGGGCCAGGGAGCTAGTGTAGAGGGGGACATGGGCTCCCTACATGGCTGAGCCAGCACACAGGGTCCAGGAGCTGGCTGCAGCGTCACAGCCTGGTGTCTCACTCAGCAGGTCTGACGCCAGCCAAGGCCTTAGGAGGCTGCATTGAGTAACTGAATATTAAAAAAAAAAAAAAATCTTTCTTTCTCTCCCAGCTCTGCCACTAATTACTGATGTAAGTGTCTTGGGGAAGTCCCTGAGCCTCCCCAGCAGAGTTCACACAGCTATAAAAGGAAGACAGTTACCCATCTGGGCCTCTGCAAACCCGCCTGCTGGATAACGTCCTCTGAAGCGGAGGAAAACCAAGTCACGTCCTGGGTGTATGTGGCCCTAAGTGCTTCCTCTCCTCAAAGTTCAAAAGGTCTTGGAAAGCTTCTTTCTTTATATTTTTATTGCTTGAAATTTATTTTTTATTATTGATAGTTTAGAATAGTTTAAGCTTCTTAACATGTTACTGGATTTTTGTTTTTTGCTTTTAAAAATCTTTATTTTTTAGAGCAGTTTTAGGATCACAGTAAAATTGAGAGGAAAGTATGTAGATTTCCCACATACCTCCTAGCCCCAGACATGCATAGCCTTCCCCATTATCAACATCCCCCATCAGAATGGTTCATTTGTTAGAAGTGATGAACCTCCACTGACACATCATCATCACCCAAAGTCCAGCATTACATCAGGGCTCACTCTCTGTGTTGCACACTTTGTGAGTTTGGACACATGTATAGTGACATGTATCCACCATTACAGTGTCACACAGTGACACTTTCTATTCATCTCTACCTTCCTCTAATCTCTGAAAATCACTGATCTTTTTACTGTCTCTGTACTTTTGCATTTTCCAGAATAATATGTACTTGAAATCATACACTATGTAGACTTTCCATATTGGCTTATTTCACTTAGTAATAAGCATTTAAGTTTCCTCCACATCTTCTCATGGCTTAATAGCTCCTTTCTTTTTTTTAAATCTTTGATTTTTTTTTATCTTAACATTCACTTGTACATTTTTGGGGGGTACAGTGTGTTGTTTCAATACATACACATACTGCACCATGATTTACTTAGGGTAGATGGCATGGGTTTGTATCCATTAGTCCAATGCTTCTGCCCTGTTCCTTATTTTTAACACTTAATAATATTCCACCGCTTGGATGTTTCAGAGTTTATTTATCCATTCACCTACTAACTGGTTGCTTTCAAGTTTTGGCAATTATGAATAAAGTTGCTATAAACATGCAGGTTTTTGTGTGGACCTAAATTTTCAGCTATTTTGGGTAAATACCAGGAACTATTATTAGATTTTCAAGTAAGTTTTTACTATTGTTATCAAATGTTGAAAAACCTATATCAGGATCTTTACATAAGTACATACGTATATGAGTGTGTATATATATTTATATAAAATTATTTTACACATGGGCCGGCCCGTGGCTCACTCGGGAGAGTGCGGTGCTGGTAGCGCCAAGGCCGCGGGTTCGGATCCTATATAGGGATGGCCGGTGCGCTCACTGGCTGAGCGTGGTGCAGACCACACTGTGCCAAGGGTTGCTATCCCCTCACCAGTCAAAAAAAATTTATTTTACACATAAACTGCCAGTGCACTTTCATGTGGAAAATAGTGGGAATCCTTTTCAGTGAAAATTTAAGACTTGACATTCTTATCTTGATGAAATCTGTACTCCAAGCTTTGGAAGTTTCCTCGCCTAAGTTATTGGCTTTCTGTGCATTGCTTTAGCATTTTGCTACCTCATTTTTTATATCAAAATTAATCCTCTTCTTTCCTTTCAACCTAGGGATATTGGGACAACCAATGAAACTGTGCGTACATATGCATGTCGTGTGTGTGAGTATATGTGTGTGTTTCCTCTTCATTCTTCTCCAATTCCTCCTCCTCCTTTTCTTTCTTCTATTAATTGAAGACTTCTTCTTTTAAAAAACTTTATTATTATTATTATTTATTGAAACAATTGATTGTACATATCTGTGGGGTACCATGTTGAATATCAATACCTGTGTGCAATATGTGATGCTCAAATCAGGATAATTAGTATATTCAACATTATACAATGTAATTACTCTCTATGGCCCTTTACCAATTTCTCACTACAATCCCTTTCCCATTGCTGCTGGCCTTAGCTCTGTTCTCTCATTTTGAAAGTTCAATGCATTATTGTGATTGTTGTATCTTTCTTTTTTATTTTTTAATATCTATTTGTTTATTTTTTTAGCTCACCCTTATGAGTGAGAATATAGGGTATTTCTCTTTTTGTAAATTTATTTCCTTTTGTTTTGATTTTTGGTGGCTGGCCGGTTCGGGGATCTGAACTAGTGACCTTGGTGTTATAAGGCTGCGCTCTAACCAACTGAGTAACCAGCCAGCCCCAAAGACTTCTTTCATCTTTACAGGCTGTGGAACGCTGTCATTCTGTTACATAAACTGTACATGTTTGCTTTAAAACAAAAAGAGACCCTCAGCCCCATGAAATCAGCATTGAGAAGAAGTCTGCTTTGATCCCTTGTGCCCCGGGCTCTCCCAGCCCCTATTCCCCTCCCCCTGGGAGGTGGGTTGGGGAGGGTCTAGCATTCACCAAAAGTCCCATCCTCCACCCCATCTGCAACTTAGGGGTCAGAGGACAACTGCCTGGTGTAAGTCCTGGCTCTGTCTCCACTGGCTGTGTGACCTTGGGTGAGTCACCTAACCTCTCTGTGCCTCCTTTCCTCTCACAGAAAGTGGAAGGAATAATGACACCCACTCCCAGAGCTGTTGTGCAGCTTAAATGAGCTGTTTTATGTAATGTGCTGAGAACGAAGCGGGCCAGGTGAAAATGTCACCTATGCATGATGTGTGATTCCTTCCACCTGTGGACTCTTTCCCTCCCACCTCCTCGCCCTCTGTCACTTCACCTTTGCCTTCAGATGCAGGTACATTTCTCTTCTGTTTCTATTTTACCTTTCCCAGCTTCCTTCTCTCCTCATTCTGTCTCTCCCTCTTTTAGTTTTATTTGTAATCCATCCCAGCCAGCATCCTGAGCACCCTAAGCACTGCACAGCAGTGATGGGGAGGGGTGACCCCCCACCCTGGGAGTTTCCCTTCTGGAGGTGCTGTATGGTGCGGGGGGTGAAATACTCAGACACCACCAAAATGTGCCGCCAGAAGGGAGCCACTAAATAATTTACAGGTTCATGCTGTGTAATGCTGAGGAGACATACATTAAAACAGCATTTTAGCATCGACGAGCTTTAATAAAAATTTTAAAATCCTGCACAATAGCCCCCAAACCAATAGCTGTAGCTGTCATGCTTACAGTGGGGTGAGGGCCTGGAGTACCGGCTCCCCCTCCTCCCCCACCCAGCAGCCCCCTTGGCTGTCCCCACCTTGGATGGAGCAGCAAACACTGCAATAGAGACTATGGGATGGGGGGGCGTGCTGTGCTATCAGGTGCACGAGGCAGGACCCGAACCCCACACTTCTGTCTGATGCTTTAAAACAGTGTGCACCCACCCACAGAAGATGCTGAAAAGACCCCAACCTGCCACATAGGATTTTCCTCTGGATCGAGGACCACATGTGGCTGGTTTTTCTCTTTTCTTTGACATCGCAGAAGATGTCAGTAAATGTATGTGAGTTTTGTGTTAAGAACCAGAGCCAGTGAGGCTGACATCTGCAGCACTAACGTGGCCACAGCAGCCACAAGAGGTGACCTTCACAGAGGCCCATCTGGAGTCGGGGCTGGCTGTCGCTGGAGCCCCTCAGGCCAGGTTGTGGCGGGGCAGTCTGCAGCACCTTGGACCCAAGGGTAGAAACGGTGGGCTTCACCTTGGGGGTCTGGGGGCTAGGGGGGTTATGCAGGGAGAGGCCTGAAAGGACGAGTCGACACCAGTTGACGATCCACCAGAGAGAGAGCTCGTTTATTAGGCAGCACACACACATATATATAGCGCTTTAAGGGAAGGCTGATTGGCTTAAAATACAATCCCTACTTAGACCGCATGGGGCTTGGGGTGGGTGTGGCTGAGAAGGATCAGGGTGTGATCCCTTGGGGCATTTGGGTTCTTAAATTCCTCCCTTTTTCTTGTTTTAGGAAAGGGGACGTTGAAGTCATCAAGCTACTTCCTGCTGAACTGGGGCATTGTGGGGGGGGGGCAAAGGGAGGAAGGTACATAAATACCCATTATGAAACCCCAAAGGAGGGTGGAGAAACAAGTAATTTCAAAAGGGGAAAAGTCCATAAATGTTCCTTGAAGCCACAAGTCGAATATGCACCAGTTCCATTGTTCGTAGTTGGAGACTGGAGGGAGCAGCCAGGCGTTGGTGGCAAGGGCGTGTAGGAATGCGTTTCCTCTGTAAGGCGGTGTCTCTTCAGCATCGGCTGAGGCGCTCACGAGATGAGGCGGGGAGTTCATCGGTACCTAGAAGCTGGTAGTTTCTAAGCAAAAGCTGGTTAAAGGCCTGATTAGAGATTTTTCCCACTTGGGTTTGAAGAAACCTAATGATGCAGGGCAAGAAAAGGCAGGTTATGAAGATAATGATTAGAGGTCCCAAAATGGGCCGAATCCAAGTTAGGATAGGGTTTAAGATAAAAGAAGAAAAGGGGTTAGAACTGGATGTGGTTTGTAGGCTGGAAGCTAAGTCGGTGAGTTTGATGATGTTTGTTTCTACTAGACCGGATTCATTGATATAATAACAGCATTCTTCTCCAAGGAAGATGCAAGTACCTCCTTTTTCTGAATTTGTCTCTGTAGAGAGGAAAGAGATTCAGCAGTGGAGGTCAGAGCCCCTTCAAGTTTAGAATTTATGTCTTCGACCGCCCATAAACTGCGTCCTAAGGCTCCTCCCGACAGGCCAGCTCTGACCGCTGATGTTGTTAGGGAAATACCAACCATGATCGGGAGGAAGGCGGCCCTTTTTTGCCTTGAGGGGGGATGAAGAAGATGGAACAGTTCTGAACTGGTGTACAGAGTGAGTTGAGGGACGCTGGTGACAAGAAGGCATGGGGCAGTAAGATTAGGCAGGGTGGAGGTAGAGAGGGTTCCATTGCACCAGAAGAAAGAGCCTGGTGGGGCAACGGTGTGGTTATAAATGGTTGAGGAAGGGAAGCGTTTAAGGGGATGGCCGCCAGGAGTGGTCGCATGAGAGAAAACAATTTCTGGGAGAGAGAGAGAAAGATGAGTGTTTCAGAAATGATCTGTTGCCAGGTGTAAATGGGTGACCCTGGGGAGCTAGCAGAGGGGCCTGAAAGCTCCCACGGTGAAATGAAAAGAACAGGAGAAGGCCAAGGAGAAGGTTCATGTCTCTGGAATTGGGGGTAAGGCTGAGGTCTGGGATAGGAGGAGTTTGAAAGGGTCGGTAGGATGAGGGATACACTTAAAAGAATGGTGTGTTAAGTTCTTTTGCAGCTTGTTATTGGAGTTTTCGGTGGCCAAGGGCGGATCCTGAGTGTAAGGCTTCAGCCTGGAAATATGAATCCATGGAGTAACATGATTACCTGGCAGGGCAAGTTTAGCAGCAGCTGGAGTGCAAAGGATGACAGGACGTGGGCCTTCCCACTTAGAGGTTAGGGGGGTTTTGGGTTCCGGGGAAGTGTAGAATACTAATTGGCCTGGGCTGAGTGAAAGGTTATTTTTGGAAAGTGACGGATCTGGAAGTAGCCAGTCCTGGTACTTCCATAATTCAGTGCGAAGGTGGGAGAGCAAGGGTAAGGCCATGGTGGGTGGTATGGGTCCTTCAGTTGCTGTGATCCCCGGGGGTAGGAGGGGCCTACCATACTTGACTTAAAAAGGGGAAAGATTGGAGGGCTTTTTTGGGAGAACTCTGGTCTTGAGTAGAGCGAGAGGTAGAAGACAGACCCAATCAAGGTGTAATTCCAGAGACAATTTAGTTAGTATGGTTCTCTCTACCTTTCCAGATGCCTGAGGTCAGTAAGGGCAATGTAGGTGCCAGGGGAGAGAGAGTGACTGGGAGAGTTTTTGTATTATCTGGGCAGTAAATTCAGGTCCATTGTCAGATTGCATGGAAGTGGGCATCCCAAATCGTGGGATGATTTGGGAGAGTCTGGGTTATGGTGGAGGCCTTTATATTGGATGTTGGGAATGCCTCTACCCATCCTGAAAAGGTATCAACAAACACCAAGAGGTATTTGAGGCGCCGGACAGAAGGCATGTGTGTAAAATCGACTTGCCAGTCAGCCGCAGGTGTGAGACCTCTGGCCTGGTGGGAGGGGTATGGCCCAGGTTTGAGAGGGGTGTTAGGATTGGTACGCTGGCAGATTGTGCATGAGGAGGAAATTTTTTGTAAGAGGGCTTTGTCAGATGGGGTGACTGAGAAGAAGGCCTGTAAAAACTGGGATAAAGCTTGGGGGCTAGAGTGAAACAGGTCATGGAGCAAGCGAAAGAGAGAGGACTTATCATCATTAGGCGGTTGAGGCTGAGAGGGTGTCTGTGAACCTTGGGAGCCATATGGAAGAATGGGAAGTTGGTTTTGTGTCTGTGGGTACCGTGCCGCAGTGTGTGCGGCAAGGTCAGCCTTACAATTCCCACGAGTGATTGGGGAATCGTCCCTCTGGTGGGCTCTGCAATGAATGACTCCTAATTCACAAGGTAAATGGGATGAAAGCTGAGTTGGTGATTGTGTTACCCTTGGTGTTAAGCAGACCACGTTCTTTCCATATGGCGGCATGAGAGAGAAGTATATGAAAGACATATTTGGAGTCAGTGTATAAATTAAGAGTTTTTCCTTCAGCTAGAACGCAGGCTCGCGTGGCAGCAATAAGTTCGGCCTGCTGGTTGGTGGTACCCTTGGGTAAAGGTTGGGCTTCTATAACCGAATCAAGGGAGACTATGGCATAACCTGCGTAATGAGTGTTTCCTTCCTTGAATGAGGACCCATCCATGAACCATGCGAGATCAGCGTGAGACAGGGTCCCCTCAGTGATGGAAGAGCGGTAAGGTATGAAATTTTGAAGGCTTTCTACGCAGCTGTACAAAGGCGTGTTGGGGGAATCTGGTATAGGCAGTAGGGTAGCCGGGTTTAGGGGTGGGCAGGTATTGAAGGATAGGGCAGGATTTTCCAGAAACGAGGATAGGAGAGTTAGGATTCTGGAAGGTGGGAGGGATTGGAGAGCCTTATAGGTAAGGAGGTCTTTGAGGTGATGTGGTGAGAGAATGGTGAGAGGTGCCCCAAATGTTAATTTGGATGCCTCCTTATGCAGTAACTGCCCCGCTGCCAGGGCTCTTAGACAGGGTCCCCAGCCTCGTACAGTGGGGTCCAACTGTTTTGATAGGTATGCTACGGGGGCAAAGGAGGGACAATAATTCTGTCCTAGGACGCCTAGAGCTTGTCCCGTATTTTCATGAACATAGAGGAAAAAGGGTTTAGTTAGATCAGGGAGATGAAGTGCAGGGGCTGTAAGAAGGGCCTATCGAAGCTTGAGAAAAGGGTGCTGAGGTGAGGGGAGTAAAGGTTCTTCAGGAGGACCCTTACTCATATTATAGAGAGGTAAGGCTAGTAAAGAGAAATTGGGGATCCATGCTGTGAAATATCCGGCTAGACCCAGGAAAGATAGGATTTCTGTTTTGGTTTTGGGGATGGGCAGGTCAGTAAGAAACTGTTTCCTGTCCAGGGTGATTTCCTTCTTTCCCAGGGAGAGGAGAAAACCAAGGTAGGTTACAGACGGTAAGGAGATTTGGGCTTTGGCAGGGGACACTCGATATCCCTTACCCGCTAGGAAGTTAAGCAAATGGGCAGTGTCAGCTTGGGATTGTTCCCATGAAGGACTGCATAGAAGGAGATCGTCCACATATTGTAATAAGGTGGACTCTGGATGGTTTAAGTGAAAAGATTTGAGGTCCTGTGCTAGGGTCTGCCCAAAAATATGAGGGCTATCCCGAAATCCCTGTGGCAGGACTGTCCAAGTGAGTTGTTCGGAGTGACGGGAGTGGGGGTCAGTCCATGTGAAGGCAAAAATGTCTTGAGTATCGGTTTCCAGGGGTATGGAAAAGAAGGCATCTTTTAAGTCCAGAACCGAGAAATGAGTAGAGGTCTCTGGGACCTTGGAGAGAAGAGTGTATGGATTTAATACAAGGGGGTGAATGGGAATGACAGCGGCATTAACAAGGCGGAGATCTTGGACGAGACGAAAGGCGCCATTAAGTTTTTTTACAGCGAGTATGGGAGTATTGAAAGGGGAGTGAGTGGGACAGAGATACCCCTTTTTTAATAGGTCCTGAATGATGGGGCTTAACCCAAGGAGGGCTGTTGTGGTTAATGGATACTGAGCCTGGCAAATATATTTAAAGGGGTCTTTTAGTTTTATGTGTACAGGGGAACACTGGGCCAGAGCGGGGCTGGCAGTGTCCCAAACTGTGGGGTTAACAGGGTGCGTCAGGATGGGTAAGGACTTCTTTGGAGGGGTGGAATTAGTAGGATCTTGGGCTTGAACTAGCAGTAGGAGGAAGGAAACAGGGGAAGAGGAAGAGGACAAGGGCAAAGTAATGGAGACTTGAAGCCTTGATAGGATGTCCCGACCCAACACGGGGATGGGGCATTGTGGCATGACTAGAAAGGAATGGAATTGGGGAAAACAGATTGAGTGTCTTGAAGGCAGCAGGTTAAAAGAGGGATTTTGGGGGGAAAGATTTGTTTACCTCCTACCCCGACTATAGGAGAGCTGCTGGAGGTGGTGGGGCCTTTATATTCCCTTAAGACCGAAAAGGTGGCTCCAGTGTCCAGGAGGAAAGATATTGGGTCACCGTCCACAACCATGGATACCCTGGGCTCCTGCTTTGTTATAGAGATGGTCGGGAAGGGCCCAAGGCTCCTTCAGTCCTCCTCAGCGAGGCCCACCATAGGTGGTGTCCATGGTTCGGGGGACTGTGGGGCAGTTGGTCCCTCACCCCTTCGGGCAAGGGGGCAATCAGATCCCCAATGTCCCTTCTTTTTGCATTTTGGACAAGGAGTGGTGGGTGGCCTGGGGGTGGGGCAAGCCTTTGCCCAATGCCCTTCCTTTCTCCATTTAAAGCAGGCTCCAGGTGGAGGCTTAGAGGTGGAGGCTGTGGGAGGGCGCCCAGGGGGTTTGATAAGCCGGGCCAACATCTGGAAGTTGGCGTGGTTGGCCTTTTGTTTTCGACGTTCCTTTTCCTCCTCCCGATTATGAAAAACCTTGAAGGCCACTGACAGGATTTCGGTCTGAGGGGTTGCAGGACCCTGCTCTAATTTTTTAAGTTTAGTTTTAATGTCAGGGTAGGATTGGGCCAGGAAATAGGTCATAAGGACATGCCGGCCGTCTTCTGAGTTGGGGTCTAAGTTAGTGTATTGTTGAAAGGCCTGAGTTAATCTATTGAGGAACTCGGAGGGAGTTTCCTCCTTTTTTTGGACAATTTCTTGAATTTTTTGGAAATTGACGACCTTGCGAGCCGATTTTTTGAGGCCAATTATTAAGCAAGAGGCAAAACGTTCTCGAGCCTGGATTCCCTGGGCTGTGTTATAATCCCAATTAGGTTCCTGTTCTGGGACTGCTTGGGGGCCTGGCGGGTGGTCCGGATTGGTACGATGGGTGTCAGTGGCATGGGTTTGGGCTGTATCCCAGACCCTGTGGCGTTCCTCAGGGAGGAGGGTATTGGCTAGGAGCATGAAGATGTCATGATGTGTGAGGCTGTAGGCCTGCAGGATCCATTGGAATTCTTTAATGTAGGTAGTAGGGTCGGTAGAGAAAGAGCCTAGTCTTTTTTCTAATTCTGTAAGGTCAGCTAGGGAAAAGGGAACATGGACCCTAACTATTCCTTCAGCCCCAGCTACCTCATGTAGTGGGGCGATTGTTAAAGGGGCGGGGGGGTCCTCGGGAACCGGTGAAAGGGGGGCTTAGTGGGTCAGGAGTAGGTGAGGGTAAAGACGGGGGAGTGGATGGCGCAGGAGGTGCAGAAGGTGACGTGGATTACGGGGGAGGAGGAGCTGACGCTGGAGGCACTGGGGGAGGAGGAGGTCGGTAGGGTGGGGGTTCATCAGCAGGGTCGAAGGTGGAAGAATCGAGGGGTGACTGTGAAGAGGGTTTACAGGCTAAAAGGACTTGAGAGGGAGCACAGGAGGAGCAGAGGGCGGGGTTCTGAGCCAAGAGGCGAAAAGCCTCAATGTAGGGGATCTCCTTCCATTTTTTTAGGCACTGGCAGTAGTTAAAGAGGTCTTATAGAATGTTTTTGATTATCTAAAGGATAATAAGGCCAATCTTGTGTACCGAATTTGGTGAGGAGTTTGGGCTCAATATAGGTTTTTCAGAAGGCATTGAAGTGGAGAGTCCCCTAGGGAGGAGGAGGAAGCACCCATTCTGGTCTCTTAATGGGAATTTAGACAGAAATCGGACAGAGATTAGTGATAAGACAGATCCTTCGGCCAGTTGGGAAAGGCGGGATCCTAGAGGGCGTCCCCAGTAGGTCAGGTCAGTCCAGGCAGGTGCAGGTACGAACCAGGAGGAGAGAAGGGAGGTGTGGGTCGTCACTCAGACCTTCACTTCTCTAGGGCAAAAGCCCGGTGCCTGAAGGAACCTAGCACCAGGATTTTCTGGTTGGGTCCCGGACCCAGGAAGTGGAGAGAGACGGAAATCGGACAGAGATTAGAAGAGAGTGGTGGACAAGAGGGTGAAAGAGAGAAGGAGAGAACAGAATGGGGCTTTTAACCTCCCAAAATGAAAGTAAAAGTTTACCAGGGCTTTGGAACCTGAATTTATGGTGGTCGTGAAGACCGTGGTGGGGTGGGTTATGGGTGTTAGGGGCTACCAGATGATCTAGACTCCCTGTGGTAGCCTGAAAAGGGCTGGTGCCCTTTAGGAAAGGGGGCTTACCTAATGATGAGCTGGTGGTGAGTGGAAGGAGCCAGCGCCGAAAAGAATGGACGAGGGTGGACCATCAATGGTGAGCAGTGGAAGGGAGGCTGGTCCTGGCGGGACAGAGTTCCCGAGGGGTGACTTGGAAAGTGCTGCCGCTGCAATTCGAAAAGTGTTACAGCTCAAGGGAGCCCTGAGGGGCGACTTGGAAGATGTTGCCGCTGCGATCCGAAAAGTGTCCCCGCTCGAGAGAAGCTCCATCCCAGGTTTCGGCACCAAATGAAAGGACGAGTCAACACCAGTTGACGATCCACCAGAGAGAGCTCGTTTATTAGGCAGCACACACACATATATATAGGGCTTTAAGGGAAGGCTGATTGGCTTAAAATACAATCCCTACTTAGCATACCGCATGGGGCTTGGGGTGGGTGTGGCTGAGAAGGATCAAGGTGTGATCCCTTGGGGCATTTGGGTTCTTACAGGGCCGACTGTCCCTTCAGTTGTAGTGTGGAGGGTCCATGGATGGTGGCACTGAGGAGCCAAGTAGAAAGACCACTTAGGAGGAGGGGAGGGGATAGGACTCTCGACCCTAGCCTCCGAGGGCAGGACCCCTGGTGCACAATCCATTCCGCTCTCCTTCAGGGACTCCACCCCAACATGAAAGGGCTGCCCCTGCATCTCCATCCTTAGGTCCTTCTCCCTGTCCCTCCCACGCACCCTCCACGTACCTCCCTTCCCTCCTCCCACAGCCCAGCCTTCCTGAGATGCCATTTATGGTCCTTGTTTTATGCAAACACACACACACACACACACACACACACACACACACACACACACACACCCTTGTTTTATGCAAACACACACACACACACACACACACACACACACACACACACCCCTTGTGCAGGACTGGGCCACCCAGGATGGGGAGTGCACGTAGCTGGAGACTTTCCATCCCTGCCTTCGCTGCAGTCACCTCACCCAGCTGCCTGGCATCTCTTCTCTCTCCCTTC
This sequence comes from Cynocephalus volans, assembly GCF_027409185.1. NCBI lineage: Eukaryota > Metazoa > Chordata > Mammalia > Dermoptera > Cynocephalidae > Cynocephalus > Cynocephalus volans. The sequence continues at coordinate 188,135,548 of NC_084460.1, forward strand.
CTCCCTCGCACCCACCGTAGTCCTGACATCTGAGAGCTCTAGAGTCCCTTTAGACCAGAGCAGTTCTGGCCACACAATGTGGGGGGCCCAATGCCACATCAACATGCCAATCCCTTGTTCAGAAGTATCCAGACTTTCCAGACAGTGACAGCCGGGCATGGAGCCCTGCATGGGGCCCATGTGGCTACCAAGGTCCCAGCCTAGGAGGCAGGCCCTGGCCCCGGGGCTTGCCCTAGAGGGGCAGGGTGTTCCCATAGTGCAGCTGCCTTGGGGACTGCAGTGCCCCCGTGAGTGGAAGGCAAGCTGTGCCCAGGAGTTCAGAGCAGCCCTGCATAACCACCCTGGGAGGGGAAGCAAGTGACAACAGAGACCTGGAAGCCACCCTGGAGGCTATTTTACTCAATTTGCAAATGAGGATGGGAGGCCAAGAATAATAAAGGTTATAGCTGTCATTTGTTGAGAGCCAGGTCATGAGTCACTGAACCCACCACGGCCCTGCCGAAGGCTGCTCTTATCCCATTTCACAGATGAGGAAACCTAGCCACCCTGAGTTACCACCACTGGAAGGAGATGGCAGGACGTGGGATGAGGCTGACACTGAAGATGGTGATGCGACCCCCACAGGCCTGGGGACGAGTCAGGACGACTACCCACAACCATCTCTTGACCCCGGCCCAAGCCCGTTCTGGAGGTGGAGGACGGGGCAGGCTCCGCTGCCCCGAGGGCATGAGGTCTAAGGCTCATGGTGCCGGGAAGTGGGCTGGGAGGGAGCTGGATGCAGGGCACTGGTCCTAAGCCACCAGGGGGGCGGGGGGTGAGGGCCAGCCCTGGGAGAGAGGGCCATGACAATCTGGGCAGGTGGTTCTTGCACAAAGAGCCTGTTGACTTCAGGGAGGAGTCCAAGGAGCTGAGAGCCTTGGGGCACATGCAGAGCTGGCAGGGGTTAAGAGCTGGCTGGCCAGGATCCTAAACGTGTTAAAGCCTGACACGAGATACATAGAAGACACCCGCAGCTCCAGGCATTATTCTCGGGCCGCCTCTGATCCGGGGTTTCTCACTGTCTCGAGTTAAGGAAGTCTGGGGCTCTACATTCTTGAGGTTTCACAACTATTCCCCCAGAGCAGCCGCTGGGTTCTCATCGCTGGCCTTTCCCTGGGAACCTGTCCTGAGTTTGTAAATGCTCCAGATATGCCGAGGGCAAAGCCTGATGCTGCGCTGGCCTCACCTGTGCAGGCTTCTCCCCCTTACTGTGGTTTGAACGGTGTACCCCAAAAAGATACATCCAAGTGCCATCCCCTGGTACCCCTGGAGGTGGCCTAATTTAGAAAGAGGTCTTTGCAAGTGTAATCAAGGTAAGATGAGGTCACACTGGAGTAGGGTTGGTCCTAAATCTAATGACAGAGAAGAGACACAGACAGGCACAGAGAAGCTGCACAGGCAGAAGTGGAGGCAGGGGTTACAGCAACACAGCCACAGACCAACAAACTCCGAGGACTGCTGGCCACACCCTAGCTGGGACAGAGGCCAGCAGGCATTCTCCCCCAGGACCTCCAGAGAGAGCAGGGCCCTGCCGACACCTCAACCTTGGACTTCCAGCATCCACGTCTGGGGGAGAACGTATCTCTGCTGTTGAAGCCTCCCGTCCATGGGCTGACTTTGTTATGGCAGCCCCAGGACACTGATACCCCCGTCCAGAGCCACCTCTGCTGGTCTTTTTACAGGAGTTTCTCCCCCATCTTCATGTTACTTTGAGGCCCAGTGACAAGGTTGGAACATCCCCTGGGCCACAGTGGTGACAGGCCCTCTTGGGGTTGGGTGTCAGCCACCAGAGCAGGTGGAGTTCCCCGTGACCTTCTGCAGTCTGCACATGGCATGGGACACTCACACCTTTAGACTCGCCTAGTGTCATGAATTCCTGAATGGGGCAGCATAACAGGGGTATGTGACCCGGCCAGTGATGGTGAACTCGAGGCAAGAGGGTGGCAACCAGAAGCAGAGGCCACTCTCTCAGTTGCCTGAAAGGGACTTGTCAGGTCTCCACTCAGCTCCAATCAGCCCCTGTCCTGCCAGGGCCTCTCATGCCTCTTCCCCACCCTAACTGGGTCTCCCCAGGATCCCCTGGGCTAGAGCCTGCATCCTCTCCCGTGGCCTGCTGGACATTTCCACCAGGGCATCCAGGCATTGCCTCAAACCCACCACCCTTCAAGTAGCCACAGCTCATGGCTTCCTGTCACTGCAGGTGGCCACAAGGTTTTCAGAGAGGGGCCCAGGAGAGTCTAGGAACCCCCCACCCCCAGCCCTACAGGCAATTTTGGGCTCTGTCAACCACACAGCATCTCACTGTCCAGCTGCTCTAAACTACCCACCATAGTTTGTGATCAGGGAAAAGCTTGATAAAATTTGTCCTAATCACTACATGAGCAGCCCAGGGATTGCAAAGACCTGTGAAGAATCCAAACTCACACGGGCAGCTTCTTAGACTCGGGGGTATAACAGAGCGAGGATAGTCCCCACTTACTGGAAAATGCATGCTCCGCTGCCCTCTGGGTACATGGAAAGTGACAGTCGTGCTTCCAAAACCTCATGGCTGCTGCCGGCTTCTCTCTCCGAGTACCAGACCATGGCCCTCCTCTCCAGCCAGCACCCCTTAAACAGGGACCCACTGCAACCAATCCCCACTCAGCTATCAAATCTTTAGAAACTACTGACTAAGACAAAGCATTATCTTTTCCTTTATTATCTTTTGTTAAAATGTGGGAGGAGACATATACATACATATATTTATGGGCTGAATTGTATCTCCCAAAACTTTTTGTGTTGAAATCCTAATCCCAGGACCTCAGAATATGACCTTACTTGGAAATAGGGTCATTACAATGTAATTAGTTAAGATGAGGTCACACTGGAGTAGCCCCTAATCCAAAATGACTGGTGTCTTTATAAGAAGAGGAAGTCTAGACACAGACACACATTCAGGGAGAGTGCCACGTGAACACGGAAGCAGAGACTGGAGTGGTGGGTCCACAAGCCAAGGAATGCCAGAGATCGCCAGCACAGATTGTCCCTCACAGCCTCAGAAGGAACCTGCCCTGTGACACCTTGATCTCAGACTTCTGGCCTCCAGAACTGTGAGAGAATAAAATGCTTGTTGTTTAATAAATGCCACTCAGTTTGTGGCAGTCATCCTGGCACACTGATCCAGATATACATACACAAGTAATACATGCCTAGTGGAGAAACACAGAAAATATTAAAATCATAGAAAAAGTAAATAACAACCCTGCCTCTCAGGGATAACACACTTTTTAGCGTATTTCCTTCCAATTTTTCCCCGTGTGTGTAGATATCAAACTGAGTTCATACTGTGTATATTTCCTTTCAAACATGATTACTATTTTCCTACATAATTAAATATTTCTTAAAGCGGTTATATAATATGCCATCAAATAGATAGTTATAATTTAGCTAACCAGTTTTATTTAGGTTGCTTCCAATTGTTTGCAATTATAAAGAAATTCACATGAACATCCTTATGCATTAATCATTTCCTGCATTTCTGAGCATTTCCTTAGGATGGTTTCTAGATGTAAAGCTGGGTTTGACCTAGCCCTCAGACGAGGTGTCTGCAGAGGCAAACTCTCCACCTCCTGTTCTTCCCCATCTTGAGGGGGATGGACCTACTTAAGCTGCTGGGATGGCCTTGGTTGTTTTAAGCCAACCAGGTGAGTCCATCCTCTCAGCCCAGGGATCAGTCAGCATGACCTTGGCCTAAGGATGTCTGTGTACAGAATTCCTCTGACCAGGAAGATGTGCTCAGAAATAGGCATGCAGCCTAGTTTGTGCCAGCGAGAAATGGGGGAGAGTTGCCCTCATGGGGATCTGGGGAACATAAGGCTCTTTGCTTTTCTGACAGACATTCTGGAAGCCAGGCTTCCTTTCTCCTGGGTGGTGCAGTATGAAGATGTGATGCTTGGAATTGCTACAGCCTTTTTGTCACCATCAGGGAAGCTCTCCTCGGGCAGAGAAGAGATAGGGAAGATATCTTGGTCCTCAATGACCCTGTTTAGTGTGTGAATCAAACCAACCCATTCCCAGACTTCCCAGGAAGGAGAGCCAAGGAATCCTCACTTTAAAGCCAGGTTGAGCTGAACTTGTGTTATGCAGAGTCCCAACAAATACAACCTCTGGATGCTTCCACGAGCAAGGAAAAAAGCCAGTGAAAACACGCCAGCTCTTTCTGTTCACTGTCAGCCCTTCATGTGCTGCTTTGTCAGTTCTTGCCACCAATATCCCACAGAAATTGGTGACACTAGCGGAGGACAAGAGCTCTGTGCAGACCCTGCACAAGCATCAGTTTACCAGACCTGGCAGCAGACCCAGGCCACCAGGAGCATCCGGGGGCTCCTCACAGCCAGCCAAGGGACTGTGGGGGACCATGAGTCAGGCAGAAATGAAGAGAGGCCATGGCAAGTTCTCTTGTTCTTCCAGAGCACAGGAGAACAGACTAGAAAAAGACCGCATAAGAGGGCCTTTCTGCAAGCAGCAAAATTTACAAATGTGGGGCAGTTCTGCCTGTACTTTTAAAATTATTATTAATGAAACATAATTGATTATACATATCTGTGGGGTATGGTGTTGAATATCCACCTGTGTGCAATATGTGATGTTCAAATCAGACTAGTTAGTATATTCAATGTTACACAATGTAAAAACTGGCCCTTTACCAGTTTCTCACTAACCTCCCATCCCCCCTTTCCCACCTCCAGTGGCCTCAGTTCTGTTTTCTCCTTTTGAAAGTCCAATGAATTATTGTGATCATTGTATCTTTCTTTCTTTTTCATTTATTTGTTTTTTAGGGTTTTTTTAGCTCCCACTTATGAATGAAGACACACAGTATTTCTCTTTCTGTGCCTGGCTTATTTCACTTAACATAATTTTTTCTGAGTTCATCCATGTGCTGCAAAGACAGAATTTCAATATTTTTTATGGCTGAGTACTACATATACCACATTTTCCATCGTGTGTATATGTATATATATATATATATATCACATTTTCCTTATCCAGTCATCTGAGATGGACATTTAGGTTGGTTATTGCAAATGGAGCTTGGCAACTCTTGGCTATTGTAAATGGAGTTGCAATAAACATGAGAGTGCAGGTATCCCTTCAACATGATGATTTCCATTCCTTTGGGTATACACCCAGCAGTGAGATTGCTGGATCATATGGCAGTTCTATCTGTAGTTGTTTGAGGAATCACCATACCATTTTCCATAATGGCTGCACTAATTTACAGTCCCACCAACAGCATAGCAGGGTTCCCCTTTCTCCACATCCTCACCAGCATTTGTTATTCTGTCTTTTTGACACTGGCCAGCCTAACTGACATAAGATAATATCTCAGTGTGATTTCAATTTGCATTTCCCTGATGTTTAGTGATGCCGAGCATTTTTTCGTGTGTCTGTTGGCCATTTGTATATTTTCCTTTGAGAAGTACCTATCCAGCTCCTTTGCTCATTTTTTAATTGGGTTATTTGTTTTTTTACTGTTAAGTTGTTTGAGTTCCTTAATAAAGTCTTTGCCCAGTCCTGCTTCCTGAAGTGTTTCCCCCATGTTTTCTTTTAAGAGCTTTATAGTTCCAGGTCTTATATTAAAGTTTTTAGTCCACTTTGAGTTGATTTTGGTATATGGCAAGAGGTGTGGGTCTAGTTTCATTCTTCTACATATGAATATCCAGTTTTCCCAGCACCACTTATTGAAGATGCTGTTCTTTCCAATAAATGTTCTTGGTGCCTTTGTCAAAGATCAGTTTGGCTGTAAGTATGTGGGTTGATTTTTGGGTTCTCTATTTTGTTCCACTGGTCTGAGCCTCTGTTTTTATGCCAGTGCCATATTGTTTTGGTTAGTATAGCTTTGTAGTATAATTTGAAGTCAGGTAATGTAATGTCTCCAGCTTTATTTATTTATTTATTTGCTCAGGATTTCTTTGACTATTTGAGGTCTTTTGTTGTTCCACATGAATATTAGGATTGTTTTTTTCTGTTTATGTGAAGCATGTCATTGGTATTTTGATGGGGATTGCATTGAATCTTTCAATTCAATTTACAATCATTGAATTGTAAATTGCTTTGAGTAGTATGGACATTTTCACAATGTTAATTCTTTGAATCCAAGAGCATGGAATGTCTTTCCTTCTCTTTATATCTTCTTTCATTTCTTTTAGCAGTGATTTGTAGTTCTTGTTGTAGAGATCTGAAAACCTGGAGGAAATGGATAAATTTCTGGACACATACAAACTACCAAGTCTGAACCAAGAAGAAATAGGAAACCTAAACAGACCAATAACATGCAACAAGACTGAAGCAGTAATCAGCAGTCTTCCAACAACAATAACAAAAAAGCCCAAAACAGGATGGCTTTACTACTGAATTCTACCAAACATTTAAAAAGGAGTTAATATCAATTCTCTTCAACCTATTCCAAAAATTAGAAATAGTAGCTACTCTCCCAAACTCATTCTATGAGGCTAGCATCACCCTGATACCAAAACCAAACAAAAAATGAAAACTACAGGCCAATATCTCTGATGAACATAGGTGCAAAAATCCTCAACAGAATATGAGCAAATAGAATACAGCAACACATAAAAAATATTATACACCATGATCAAGTGGGATTCATCCCAGGGATGCAAGGATGGTTCAACATATGCAAGTCAATAAATGTGATACAACACATCAACAAAACCAAGGACAAAAACCATATGCTTATCTCAATAGATGCAGAAAAAACGTTTGACAAAGTTCAACATCCTTTCATGATAAAGAACCTCAGCAAATTAGGTTTAGAAGGAAAGTATCTCAACACAATAAAAGCCATGTATGACAAACCCACTGCCAAAATCATCCTGAATGCTTTTCCCTTAAGACCTGGAACAAGATAAGGATGCCCACTCTCACCACTTCTATTCAACATAGTATTGGAAGTACTAGCCAGAGAAACCAGTCAAGAGAAAGAAATAAAGGGCATCCAGATTGGAAAAGATGAAGCCAAACTGTCCCTGTTTGCAGATTACATAATCCTACATACACAAAAACCTAAAGACTCTACAAAAAAACCCTTAGAGCTGCTAAATGATTTCAGTAAAGCTGCAGGATACAAAATCAACATGCAAAAATCAGTAGTGTTTTTATATTCCAATAATGAATTAGCAGAAAAATAAATTAAGAAACAATCCTATTTATGGTAGTCACCAAAAAAAAAAAAACCTAGTAATCAATTTAACTGAAGAAGTGAAAGATCTGCCTGTACTTTTTGCCTCTTCCCAAACACAGGAATTCACTGTTGTTGTAGGTTAAATAGTAACTCCCACCCCTGCCAAATTCATGTCCACCCAGAACCTCAGAATGTGACCTTATTTGGGAAAAGGGTCTGTGCAGATGAAATTGATTAAGGATCTTGAAATGAGATAAACCTGGGTTATCCAGATAGGACCTAAAGCCAAAGACTGGTGTTCTTGTAAGAAGCAACACAGACAGTCATGTGAAGACTGGAATGATGTGTCTACAGGCTAAGGGATTCCAAGGATTGCCAGCCACCTCCAAAAGCTGGGAGAGAGACCTGGGATGGCTTCTCCCTCAGAGCCTTGACCAGCATCAGCCCTGCCAACATCCCGATTTTAGAATGCTGGTCTCCAGAACAATGAGAGAATAAATTTCTGTTGTTTTAAGCCACAAAGTTTGTGGTAATTTGTTATGGCATCCCTAGGAACCTAATACACTTGGGCCTTCTCTTTGGTACTAGATCTAAATCACCCCGATGGAGTTTGGATGTGTTGTCCCCTCCAAAACTCATGTGGAAATTTGATCCTCATGTGACACTGTTGGAAACTGATTGAGTCATGGGGGCAGATCCTTCATGAATGAATTAATGCTCTCCCTGGGAGTAGGGGCATTAATGAATGAGACCTCACTCCATTAGTTCCCGCAAGAGCTGGTTGTTTAATAGACCCTGGCACCTCCCTCTCTTTCTCTTGCTTCCTCTCGCCATGTGATCTGCTTGTACCTGCCAGCTGCCTGCCACTTTCTGCCATGAGTAGAAGCATCCTGAGGCCCATGCCAGATGTAGCTATCCCAGAATTGTAAGCCAGATAAACCTCTGTTCTTTATAAATTACCCATCATCAGGTATTTCTGTTATAGCAACACAAAACAGACTAATACACACTCCTACCCGAGTCTGAAAAGCCCTGTGATCACAGAGGATTAGAGAACTTCAGTCCAGTGTGCTCCAGTGTGCCTCATCCTGTGTTCATGGCACCTAATGTCCCTTCAGATGAGAAGAGGTGCTCCAACAGAAAAAGGTCCAGATCCAGTAAGGTTGGGGGCACCTCTTATTACTCTATAGGAAATTCATATTAGCATATCACAGGATCTGAGATGCCCTAGAGGAAGCAAAAAACTTAAAGTCAGAGTTTCTAGGGGCAGAGTTTCTGATAATAGGATCTTTTCTTTAATATAATACTTATTAATATATCAGAGAAGCAGAGCCACAGAACACACTTTGGGGATGTGTGCTCAATTTCTAGCTGTTGGGACCAGCCAGACAGAACTGACTTGCCCAGTCACGCAGTTGGTTCTAGAACTCTGATCTCTTGATGCTGGTCCACACTGTAACATGTTGTGAAAGAAGGGAATGCTAGATGACCTCAAAGATCTGAGTTAAGATCACTTATTCAGCACAAAGTCGAGCTTAATGCAATGGCTCAGAATTTGGATTTGGAGAGAGAAATATGACTGTGAATTTCATGGCCTTTCTGTCCAGAATTTTTCTCTGCACCAGTTATACCATGGCTGAGTGGCTGTCCTCCTCAGTCAGAAAAGAAGAACGTAGCCTGGCCAGGCACAGAGCACAGCAGTGCTGTCAGGTCCAGAGTCCATGAGCCTCACATGGTTGCTGAGCGTCTGAGACGTGGCTGGCCTGGTGTGCTTTGGGTGTAAACTGCACACTGGCTTTCAAGGGCTTGGTGCAAAACAAAGAACGTAACATGTCTTATTAATAATTTTTTATATCATTGCATGTTGAAATGATAATATTTTAGATATACTGAGTTCAATAAAATATACTCAAAATTAAGTTTACTTGTTTTCACTTTTTTTGAACGTGACTACTGGAAAGTGTAGCATTACATCCGTGGCTCCCACTTGTGGTTCCTGTTACATTTTCATCAGACAGAGCCGTAGCCCAGGCTCAGGTATCCTAACATGCTTGACGTTGAGATAGGAGGGAGGAGTCTCACCTCGGCTCCTTCCAAGGCTCCCAGGGAAGAAAGATTTCCACTTGCCCAGCCTGGAAGACTTAAAGTGTAAGTTTCCAAAGAGGCCTCTTCCTAGGTGTTCATGTTTAGGATCAAGGTCTCCCTCTTGAGGGAGGTGTTAACTAATGTGTCTTAGGTTATGATGGCCCGGAAGGTGAGAAGGGGAGGGAAGAAACTAAGTTTCCATTTTCCTTCTCTCTCCCTCAGATATAGCACAGGAAACAGACATAGTACATACCAGATGCTGTACTTCAGGCAGGGTCTAACATGATAAGAGTTGTATGACACTGATGGGTTGACTAGCTCGGGCGGGGGGTGGGGGGGCGCGCAAATGCATGCTTTGCTTGTTAATCTTGCAATCTCCCCCCATTGGTGGAAGCAGATCTATGAGGATACTTCACAAAGTTTGTGGAAAAATAGAATGAAAACATAACACGAATCTCCCTGTGAATTTTTTGAAGTGACCTTGTTTGTGTCGCACTTGGTGAGTGGAAGGCCATAGAGCCATTTCTGAGGGTCAGAGGATGAGGGCTGGATTCAGGCTCTGCAGGATCCCCTGGCAGTCACAGCGCGGAGCGTGGTGGGTGGTCCATGAACGCCTGTCGACAGAAGGCTTCACGATTCTGGTGAATCGTGTGCCATAGCCTGTGCATCTCGCCTGCAGGAAATAAGCTAAAGGGATAAGGTGAAGGACCCTGTATGATTACAATCCATCCTTCCCCGATGGAGTAAAGACATCGTCTTTAGCTGTCAAAGATTTAGGCTCACAGCCCTCTCTAGCCACTATCAGCTGTCAGAAGGCAGAGCTGTTAGAGCAGAAATGGGGAGACTTGGCGCCTTCCGGCCAGCAGGCGGCAGTGTGGCACAGTCCACTCCCTCATGGGCTTTGCTCCTCCGGAAGGGATGGGTTGGCAGGTCCCCGATGACCAGTGGCTGTGATCCAGGTCAGGTCCAGACCAGGGGCCGTGATTGTGTATGAGAAAGTTCATGTGGTGCCTGGGGAGTTTTGTGGCTCTTTTTTGGAGGCTATTGCTGATGGTGGGGAGGGATCTCAAGGACTTAAGATGATTTAAATCCAATCCATTTTCTAAAGAGAATTGATGCTCTGTTTCACAATAAATTGAGCCATGGTCAATAATAGGAATGCATTGAGAACTGTTCAAAGAAAGACATCAACAGCCTTGTACAATGTGAGTGTTCATTAGAAAGTAAAAAAGGAGAGATAACAGGGAAGGGGGCATAAGCCAGGAGCAAGGAGAAAAAAACAAAATGGGATCATGCTTTGAGGAGGGAATTAAGTACGTGCAACAGGTTATAAGTTATGCAATAATAAATTGTTGTCCGTGAGCCTCTTCAAGGAGGAAGGTCTTAAACCTTCCACGTCATCAGAACTGGTCTGGGGGCGAGAAATTGCTCCTGTCTCCACTGCCAGGATGTATTTCTGCTGGGACATCCCAAGGACTTCTCTGAGGTCTGTCTTTTTACTTTTATCTTCATATGCTTTTTTTGAATTTATTTAGTCAGTGCAAAATCATGCTTAGAAGACACTGTGGTTCTTCCTTTCCTGGTCATTTCCCCTTGCAGGGTCACAGGTAGCCTGAGGCTCAGCTGACCGCTGGGGATGTGGCCAGGTCTCACTTCCTGCACAGAAAGTATTTCTGAGCAAGAAGGTGCAAACGTCGGAACTCATGTGCCAAGTCCAGAGAGTTTTAAAGAATCATAAAATTTCTAGTTATCCCTTACTTTGTGGAGACCGTTCTCTCAGATATGACATCTTATTCCTCTTCTTTTCATTCTGGGCTTCCAAACAGCCCCCAGCATTAACACTGAGCCCAGGGAGCAACCTCTTGTGAGTGCCAGATTGGCTTCCTCCTGCCAAAGGACTACCACTTCTGCCTCAAGTGGATTACATGTACGAGACATTGTGTTGTATTGCATGGTGGTTTGTTCTTCCTTCATTTTTCAGTTGCCTCTACTTTTTATAAAACAAAGAGGGAGATGCAATATAATGCTGCCTAATTGTGCAAGCTCTGTTGGATACACACAGGTAACCAGGCTCTTGCACTGAGCTGTCAGCCATGGGTAAATTGCACTGACCAGTGGAGGTGCAATGGCATCCTATGCAGAAGGGGCTGAGGGTGTCTCTGTGTAAGGCAGAAGGTGCACAGGTCAGAGACTGGGGCCCTCTGGTGCGGCCCCTTCCTTCTCCAGCTTTGTCAACAAGCACTAGCTTCTGGGACCTTGGGATGCCCCAGGCAGAAGGCCCCCTCACATGTGTGTTGTGCATGCACCGGTCTGGTTCTCCACCGAGCAAAATGCACCACTGGTTTCTCACCTCAAATGGGAAAAGAAGGGTTCCCCATGGTTTCTGCTTGCTGGAAACTGACTGAGCCTGAGCACAGGACAGACACCTGGGTTTGGAGCCGCAGCTTCCAGAGTAGGAGAGCCATCCCTTGCCTGAACAGGTGCATCTACGCTTTCAATGTCCTGTCTCAGAAGGCAGTCTTGGGCACCTCCAGCCTACACAGCCCAGGAACCTGAGGAGCTGGATGTGAAGCAGCACCTGCACTCAGGGTATAAATGGGGGTGGGCAGCAGAACCTCTGAAGCCCACTTCTTGTCTCTATGCAAACACATACTCAGTATCCATAGAAACTGGGGAAGGTGATGTGGACCATTCTCTGCCCTTGACTTGAGTATCACAGCAATAAAAGAGGCATTTTCTTTTACTTTTTAGCAAAAGTGGCCCCTACTAAGTGCTTGAACTCAGCTGCTTGAGTCCCTGCCTTCCTGTAGTTGTTGACGGGTGGCTGAGCGTGGGCAAAGCAAGACCGATGGTTGAGCTATCTAGGTATGGGGGAGTTTGGGGGGGCAGAGGGTCTGACCCCACACTGGCAGGTGGGAATGATGGACAGCGTTGCTCAGAACTGACAGGAGGGGGCACTGTGGCCTCATGGCTCTGTCTCTGAGAGCCCACTGCTGACCTGATGATGCCCACAGCCAAACCCTGGGCAGGGTGGGGGCAGGGGGATCCAGCCTGGGGTGCAACCTTGCGGACATCCTCCCATGTCCATGCAACTGACTTCAGAATGGGCCCTCGTAAGAAAGGCAGCACCACCCAGATTCCTTTCCTGCCCTCTTCCAGGAAGTCTCGCTGCCAAGACACACAGGAATGTGTCCGCCCCCAGCAACTTTAGCGGAGGGGGCTGGATCAGAACTTTCATGTGGTGGCAGCGGATCCAGATCCTGGAGCGGAGTGTGGGAAGCTGTCTCCTCGGGCCTGGGAACAAGCCTGGGCAACACAGCTCCAGGGTTTGGCCCTACCTGGCACTCTCTCCTGCAGCATGTGCTCTGGGAACACATGGACTGCTAGAGGCCCCAATGAAATGCTAATCTCACAGGAGGAGGTTGCAGACATCCAGGTGTGAATGTCTTAACTTCTGGCCCTGGATGCTCTGGGGGATTTCACTCATTCCCGTAGTTTGCAGAATGGAAACTCCTGTTGCTCTCTCTGTCATTTACGAGAAATCAGTCCAATGCTACCATTCATTCATTCATTCATTCACCCATTCCACAATCGAGTCCTGAATCCCTTCTGCATCCAGGCGCAGTGCTAGAAGCTCTGATAGAGATGCATCCATCTTAGCCTCTGTGCTGGTGAACACTCAGAGCCTGACTACAGACAAGAGGAAAGAAAAACCACAGTGGGATGGTTGGAGCATGCCAGCATGACTCGTGGAGAGCATGGGATGAAAAACTGGACAGACTGAAGTCTAAGCTGGGCTCAGCACGGTGCAGCCCAGACAGATGTGGCCCAGAGAGAGACGACGAACAAGTCAACAGTGTCAAGAAGTTAGGAATTACAAGTTGAGCTTGAAGGGGAGGTAGAGGGGAGTGCACCCAAGGTGGGTGGGCAGGAGGAGCTGAAGCCTGAAACAGGAGGTGCACAAGACAAGTCCTCCTGGCAGAGGACAACAGAGCAGAGGCCCTGAATGGAGAGGGGCTTTGCTCATTCCAGCCCCCCGGGGACCTGCCTGGGTCCAGGGGCCTGCGAGGCCCATGAGCTCCCAGCACCATGGTGGCCACTGTGAGGAGATGTGTGGATTCCAGGCTAAGAACCATGCAGGCTGCTCAGAAAGTTCTGGATGCCATCCACTTCCTGTGAAGTAGGCAGAGTAACGGCCTCTCAAAGATGCCCACATCCCAACCCCTGCAACCTGCAAATACATCGCACTGCACGGCAAAGAGGAATTCAGGTTGCCAGTGGAGCTGAGATTGCTAAACATCGACCTGAACCTAAGGAGGTGATCTGGGTGGCCCAAGGTCATTATGAGAGTCCTTAAAAGTGAGAGAGGTGGCAGAAGAGTCAGAGAGAGGACCTGACCCATCGCGGCTGGTTTTGAAGAGGCAGGAAGGGGCCAGGGACCAAGATATAAGGGCAGCTCCCAGAAGCTAGAAAAGGTGAGGAAGCAGATTCTCCCCGTGGGCCCCCAGGAGGCACCAGCCCTGCAGATACGTTGATTTTAGCCAGTGAGACCCACTGTAGACTCCTGATCTCCAGAAGTGTTTAAGGCTGCTGAGTTTGTGGTAGTTTGTAGGAAACTGTATATCCTGACAAAACTCTCTCTCATGTAAATTTTAGCATAGGACCATTCCATAAACAAGCATGCACAAGAACAGTGGCAATCCTCAGCACCTGGTATCTGTGGGTCAAGGTGGAGGGTTAGAAACGCTGCGTAGAGGCATTTGTGCAGCCTCGGGCACCTTCTCTTGGCTCGGAGCTGGGGCTGGAGGATGCCAGTGGGTCCACACGGTGTCTCAGAGCAGGCGCTTCTCCAGCCAGGCTCTGAGCTGCCATAGAGGTTTGGAGTCAGGCAGGCCCAAATCTAAATCCCAGCTCTCTGCTAACCAGCTTGGGGCAGCTACTGAGCCTGGCTGTGCCTCAGTTTCCTCCTCCACCAAATGGAGATAATAATCTTAAATCTAGGGTGTGTGCCAAGCACCACACACCACTGAGCTTTTAATAGAAGGTCAAGAAATGAGAGCCATTGTTTGCATTTGCACATTTATTTATTTAAAATAGAATGCCCGTCATCTGCCCTAAGAGGTCTTGAGTGAGGGCGCGTAAACTAGAACGATCCCATTAATGTCATAAAGTGAGAAAAAAAACAGCTGAGACGTGCACTGGGGTCCGTAATGAGTTCACTTCTCGTAACACAGGTGAAATCTGCCTTTAGCTACAGGATCCCAGGGAGGACAGTCGGGGGCTGCGGCTGGGGTCCTCCTTACCCACGGGAGGATGCCTGCAAGTTCTGGGGGGCTTCCTTCCCCCTGCTGTGAAGCTCTAAAAGGCACTAAAGATATGTGTGTGTGTGGTGTGCATGCACGTGTTTTGAACAGGTAGCATTCATATAAATATATGTATACCACACACATATATATACATATATGAGGGGTCTTCAAAAAGTTCATGGGAAGATTTGTATTAACTTTTAATCCTATTTGTTCATGATTTTTTTGAAGGACCCTTGTGTTATAAAATGCATATGTATATATTCAGTCCATATTATATCCACAGTGAAAAATCCCTTCAACTCCTCCTTTCAGCCCATTCCTACCCCCTCCCTCCTTAGAAAACCATTTTGTTAGTTTCTCATTTATCTTCCAAGAGTTTCTTGAAGAAAATAGAAGCAAATGAAAAATAGACGTTCTTTCCCACTCTCGTTTTACACACAAAGTGGCACGCGACAACGACAATGGCCAAGATGTGCACGGTGCTTTCATAGGCCGGGCACAGCTCCAAGTACCTCCATGCATTAACTCGTTTCACCTTCACGACAGCTCTACAGAGTAAATAAATATTGACTCCTGGCTACAGCTGAGGAACCCAGGCACAGAGAGCTTAAGTCACCTGCCCAAAGTCACGCAGTCAGTAAACAATCCCGAGTCTGGGAGCTTTACCACTCCCAGAGGCTCCCTCTGCAGAGCCTGGCTCCCCCTCTCTCTCCTTCCTCCTCCTCCTCCCTTCCTCTCTCTCTTCCTCCCTCCCTCCTTCCTTCCTTCCTTCTTTTTCTCTTTCTTTCTTTTCCTTCCTTCTGTTTTTTTCTTTCATCCTTTTTTTAAACCAAACAATGTATCATTCTTTAGTATATTAGTTTCTTATTGCCATTGTAACAAATTATCAAAAACTTAGTGGCTTAAAACAACACAAATTTATTTTCTTAGAGTTCAAAGTCAAAAGATATACGTATCTTTTGGTCAGAAGCCCAAACTGGGTTTTACTGAGTTGAAATTAGTGTGTTGGTGGCTGTGTTCCTCCCACAGGCTCCACGGGAGAATCTGTTTCCTGGACATTTCCAGCTCTGGAGGCTGCCAGATTCCTTGCCTGGTGGCCCCTTCTTCCCTCTACAGAGCCAGCAGCATGCTCACTCCTGAGACCTCTGCTTCCAACCTCACCCCTCCATCTCCCCCTCTTCTGCCTGCCTCTTCATCGGTTAAGGACCCTGAGATGACACTGGGCCTACCCAGATACTCCCCATCTCAAGGTCCTGAACATAATCACCTCTACAGAATCCTTTTTGCCATGTAAGGTAACATACTCACAAGTTCCAGCAATTAGAACATGGACATTTGGGGGGGCATTATTCTAGTCACCATAACAAGAGAGCATCCTTATCCTTTTTTACAGGTAAACAGTATCCCACAGTAGGTAGGTTCTGCAAGCCGTTTAGTTACTCCACTGTTAGGGATATTTGGCTTCTTCTCAATCTTTCATCATTGTTAAAAATGCTGCCGTGGGGGCTGGCTCTCATTTGGTTAGAGCACAGTGTTGTAACACCAAAGTCAGGGGTTCAGATCTCCGTACTAGCCAGCCATAAAAGAAAATGTTGCAATAAATAATCTTGTGTATAATATTTTGCATATGTGCAAATAGAGCTATAAGTTAGATTCCTAGATGTGTAATTGCTGGGTCAAAAAGTGTATATGCCTCTGTAGTTTTGATGGAAATTGCCACTTTTCCTCCAATTTGTATGTGTGCTGCCAGAGATGCATGAGGGTAGCTGTGCCCCCAGCGCATCCCCTGAGGCTGTGTGCAGCTCTCATTTGGACTGTTGCTAATCCAGAAGGGACCTACTGCATAGACTTTTACTTGAGACACCAAATGGGGAAAATGTTCTTATGTTGGCTCTAGATAGAATCCAAGTGTATTTCATTAGTTTATTACTCAATGAAGTAATTTTTGGGGGCGGTGGGGGGTGAAAATAGTTACTTTGCTGCCTTCTGATAATTTTTAACAGTATGAAAGGTAGAAAATAAAAATGGATAGCAAGACTTCCAATGTTCAGCGATAGATGTTTCAAACATATTTTTGGGAGGAAGTGGAAATCAGTCCCTTTAGCCCCAAAATGACAATTCCATATTTTGTGTTGCCAATTAAAAAGAGAACAAAATGCTCCCATTAACAGATGAGTAAATAGCCATCGGCATTCAGATATGTTCACAGAAGAGCCGGAGGTGGCCTCTCGTGGACATGGGCCTCCCCTTCCTATGCCTGTGGGAAAGGCCAAAAGATTTCTTAAAATGAGATTTGTATTTTCTTAAGTGCTAGAACAAGCCTTTAATTAGGAGCCCAAAGTTTTGCTCACCTATGAGTGGAGATTTTCTAGGCCTGGAGCATTCTAAGAGACCATATGCTATTCACAGTCATGACAAATGAAAAGCATCCCACGTGTCCAGCATCAGCGGAATGGCCAGCCAGCTGTCCAGTGGCTGTCTCTGCCTTGGCAGTCCTCTGGGACAGAGTCTCCTGTGGCTCCTGCAATATTGCAAGGACTGAGGCCTCGGCAACTTGACAGGAAGCTCCAGGGCCGGGTAGCAGTCTCCCCACTGGCAGGCCAGGCTTCCAGTGAGCTTGAGCCAGATCTGGGGGCTGGAGTGATCCCTGACTCAATACCCTCTTCCCTCTGACAACATCTTCCCACCCTAATACTATGCTCTGGCCACCTGCCTCTGTTTCCCTTTATAGTACTTCAGTGGGCTGGTAGGATAATTCCCCTCATGTGAGGACTGGCTTCCCCCACTCACTGCCAACTACACTTGGGCTTTGTAGTGGATTGAATTATGTCCCCCCAAAACTCCCTGAAGCTTGAATTGTGTCCCCCAAGTTTTATGTATTAGAAACTTTTATGTATTAGAAACTGTGACTGTTAAGAGGGTGGGATATACTATTATGATAATTAAAGGTGGAGCCTTGAAGAGGTGATTGGATTTTAGGACTGTGCAGTAGTGAATGGATTAAAAATGGTGGTCGGGGCGTGGTTCTGAGGGTTGTAAAAGAAGAGCAGAGTCTGCCTTTCTTTCTCTGCTCTCTCTGCTTCCACCATCTTGCAATGTGAGACCCCTGGGTCACTGTTGCCACCACCAGATGGACTTTGGACTTCCCAGCTTCAGAAACTGTAAGCAGTAAATTTCATTTTCTTTATAAATCACCCAGTTCAGTGTACTTTGTTATAAGCAACAAAAACAGACCAATACAGGCTTCCTCCTGTGACTGAACTAAGTTGGCCAGAGCTACAATCAAAGCTACAGCCAAGCACCTTACACCTCCCACCAGCTCAGACAAATGTCCCATCCTCCGTGTCAGACCATGCCCGGAATGTACCACACTCAGCTCAGCTTCCCTCAAACTGGTGTTTCTCAGAGTGTGTACATTACATGTGGACCTTCTTTAAAGGAAAGATCATGTGGGCTTCAAAGTTTTTGCTGAAGTATTTTTATTTCACTGTTACTTGTATGTGCAGCGACACGAGAGTATGCAAAAATATGTTGATAGCTCTTATGTAACTAAAAACCAAGGAGATTTATCAAAATTAAAACTATGAAATCAATACATTTAGAATTAATATGATGGGCAATGCTATTTTGTTAAACCTAAATCACCAATATTCAGTTTTAAATTTTTAAAAAATTTATATTTGTGTTTTATATGTCAGGTATAGATTTGATTCAGTTTTGAGAATAATAATCCCTATTTTGAGTGATGATTGTTAGTATTTCTCTTTTTTAACAAAGAACTCAGTTTAACCTCCAATTCATTACTTTGGTGATCCTCAAAATGTATGTGTCCATCCAAAAACATAATTTAAAAGGTCCACACTGTGGCTTTTTTTCTACTGTCCTTACTGCTAGGGAAGTGCTGTGGGTTCATTAGAAAGACAGAATTCCCGGGAGGATTGTTCTCCCCCGGGATCATGGTGGCCAGCATTCCCCGTCTGTCTGTGCAAACTGTCCATGGCTTGTTCTGCTTGGTCGGCCACAGAGCCTTCATTCATACATTTGGACCAGATGCCACGTGATTGTGACTTTAAGTCTGGGTAAGTAGTGCAATGAGATGAATGTGTCCCCCAAGAGTTCATGTGTTGGAAACTTCATCTCCACTATCACAGTGTTAAGAGGGTAGGAAATCCTGTTATAGTAATGAAAAGATGGGACCTTTGAGAGGTGATTAGATTGTGAGGACTGTGCCCTCGTGAATGGATGGATCCATTGATAGTTCAAAGGGTGGCAATGGGCATGGCTCTGATGGCTTTACAAGGAGAGCACGTGAGAAGCTTACCTCTCTTGATCATGCCATTCTCGCCATGTGACACCCTGGGTCACTGTAGAGTCACCACCCAGGAAGAAAGCCCTCACCAGATGTGTTCCCTGGACTTTGGATTTCACAGCCTCCAAAACTGTAAGAGATAATTTCTATTTCTCTATACATTACCCAGTTTCAGGTATTCAGTTTTAAGCAACAGAAACAGACTAATGCAGTAGGGCAACACAGTCTCATAGTGGCAGACAATTTAAAGCAGTCCTTCAGATGATCCAAATGTGTGTGTAACACACAGACGCACACACACGTGTAAACATCAGAATGAAGGCACTCAATTAATAAGGCACCATGAGATCAGCCTGTTTCTAAAACAGTGTGTTAAAAGTGTTGTAGAGATTCAAAAGTGTGGTAGCCTTTGCTGGTACACATACGAGCTGACAAGGTACCTCAAGGCACACTGGAGGGAATGTGCTGTGGACTGAATGTCTGCACCCCCAGTTTATATGTTGAAACCTGTATCAGTCAGGGTTCTCCAGAGAGCCAGAGCCAATAGGATCTGCTGTATACATGAGAGGGGATTTATTAGGGGAATTAGCTCATGCAATTGTGAAGAAAAGTCCCACAATAGGCCGTCTGCAAACTGGACGCTGGTAGTGTGGCTCAGTCCAGGTCTGAAGGCCTCAAAACCAGAGAAACTGATGGTGTCCTTGGTGTAAGTCCTGGAACCCAAAAGCTGAAGATTCTCGAGCTCTGATGTACACGGGCAGGAAAGCAGAGTGTATCTCAGCTCCAGCGGATAGAGGGAGCTTCACCTTTTTTCTCTGTCTTTTGTTCTCTCTGGGCCCCCAGCAGATTGGATGGTTCTCACCCACATTGAGGGTGGGCCTTTCCCACCCAGTCCACTCAGACTCTCATACTAATCTCCACTGGAGACACCCTCACAGACATATCTAAAAAGATAGCTTTAACAAGTGTGTTGGCATTCCTTCATCTAATCAAGTTGACACCTAGAATTAAGCTTCACAAAACCCTAACTAACCCCCAATGTGGTGGTATCCAGAAGTGGGGCCTTTGGGAGGTAATTAGGTTTAGATGAGATCATCAGAGTAGAACCCTCATAGTGGGATTAGTGCTCTTATAAGAAAATAGAGATTCTCTCTCTCTCTGCAAATGCACCTAGGAAAGGTCATGTAAGGACACTGTGAGAAGGTGGGCATCTGGAAGTCAGAAAGAGGGCCCTCACCAGAGACCACCCCTGCTGGCACCCTGATCTTGGACTTCCAGCCTCCAGAACTGTGAGAAATAAGCATCTGTTGTTTAAGCCATGCTGCGTTTGGTGTTCTGTTATAGCAGCCTGAGTTGACTAAGACAAAATGTAAACTGGTACAGTCTTCAGGAGAGCAACTTGGCAAAATCTAACAAAATTAAAAATGTCCAGCCCCATTGACCACCTTCCAAACTGTGTCCATCACCACAAAGAGCATAAAGTACGTGTACTGGAAATTTATTACAGCACTGCTTATAAAAGCCAAATTTGAAAACAGCCCAAATTTCTACCAGCCAAGGTTTGATTGCATAAATTACGGGGCATCCACACAGGGGGAGAGTATAGGACTGTTGAAAGAATAACTAGTATGTACTCACAGGGAAAGATGTTCAAGACACATTGCTAAGCAAGATGCAAAATACTCATTATAAGAGGATCCTATCGTCAGTTTCTAAAATTAGCACATACTTCAAAATGTGAAAGAATTTATAGCAAATTGCTAAAAATGCTTAATTTGGGGGGAAGTATGGAATTGTGTTCACTTTCTACTTTGTATAATAAGAAACCACAATAATATTTACATTTTTAACACTTTCTGCATGGATGCCAGGCATTATTCTGAGGGCCAGGTAAACATTAAGCCCCCAGGTTCCTGCTGCCATGGGCGGATCCTCACTGCAAGAGACAGACAGACAGCAAGCTCACAGTGCGTGAAGTCTGGCGTGATCTGTGCAGTAAGGAAAACTGGGTTCTGTGCTAGAGAGTGACGGGGTGCCAGCCAGTGGTGAAGGACTTCAGAGGTAAAGCAGCCTTCCTGCCCCCTCATTTCCCACCTGTCTTGGGAGGGGGGCGGATTCTCCCCTGGGGGCAGGACTCCTGGTTTGGGGGTGACTGTCCACCCTCTCCTGGGACATGCACCACGTTTGGAGCCTCATGAGGGAAGAAAGCAGAGGAGACTCAGGTGGCCACAGGGAAGGCATCTCCCTGAAGTGCAGGAGTGCACCAGGCAGGAGAGAGTCCCAGCAGAGGACAGTGAATGACAAGCCCACGCCTGGGGAAACAGAGCCTCCCTGGTACTGGGGCTGCATGCAAGGGTGCGAACACACACGCACATTCAGAACGTCCCTGCGGACGCTGTCACCCCACCCCCAGCCTCATCTCCCCTCATCTAGACATGGGGGAAGGTCAGGGTGTCTGTGCTGCCCACCCCAACCCATATCGGGGTCTCAAGTTCATTTCCATCAGGAACTCACCTAGTGCGCCCAGGGTTCCTTGCTCATTGTTCCGTCTGGGCCTCCACTGCCCACACAGGGCCAGAACAGTTTGCACACATCTGCCTCTGCAGAGATGGCACTCCCGGGCACACATGGTGCTCCCCTTGGCATGGGGGTGACACACACCACTGTATCCAGACCAGAGGAACCTTTCTCAACCTACCTGGTCAGCCTCAGAAGTGCTTGGCCATTCCTAATGCGTGGCCAACCAGGAGAGGGGTGGTGTTCCAGGGTCTCAGTTTGAGGGAGGCCCGAGGCTTGGAGAGCACCTGCCCAGGGAAAGCCACCAGATGCGGCCACCAAGGGTCTTCCGGCTATCAATCCCTCGCTTTGCCGACAAGTGGAGGCTTCCCACTTCCCTTGAGGCTTTGTGTGTGATATCAGCAGGGCCCGGCTGACGGGGTGGGGTGGGGAGCAGCTTGGGGTTGGTGGTCTATTTACTCTCTTTCCCTCTCTCTGTGAATGTACCTATTTATGTGTATGCTTAGCAAAAAAGCAATGAAGAAATGTTAAACCCAAGGAAATTTAGTGCATAAGGAGTGATTGAGTTTGGATGTGTTGTCCCTACCAAAACTCATATAGAAACCTGATTCCCAATGTGGCAGTGTTGGGAGCTGTTTGAGTCACAGAGGCGGATCCCTCATAAATGGATTAATGCTCTCCCTGCGGGGTGGGGGTCCTAAGTGAGATCTCGCTCTATTAGTTCCCATAAGAGCTGGTTGTTTAAAAAGACCCTGGCACCTCCTCACTCTCTCTCTCTCTCTCTCTCTCTCTTTCTCTCTTGCTTCCTCTCACCATGTGATCTGCTTGTACCTGCTGCTGGCTGCCTGCCACTTTCCACCATGAGTAGAAGCAGCCTGAGGCCCGTGCCAGATGCAGCTGTCCCAGAATTGTAAGCCAAATAAACCTCTTTTCTTTATAAATTACCCAGTCTCAGGTATTTCTGTTATAGCCACACAAAATGGACTAACACAAGGAGTGAAATTATCTCCTTCGCTCATCCCTGTTCTGCCACCTGCTTCCAAATCCCTTTAGGAAATCGATCATGAGCTTTTATAAAAAGGAGAATTTTAAGTGATTGCCCAAATTAATAACCTCTATAGTTTCATGAGGAATCTTTTAAAACCTATTATGGCCTGGGTATTTTCGATGAAATGTAAGCCTTATAACATCAGATAAGGCAACTATTCTTATTATTTAATAACAAGAGCCAATGATGGGTGGAATAGGGATTCAAACCTAGGACTTAACCATACGAGTAACACCACCCCGCCTCTCCCGTTGGACCCATTCCTAAAAGTTGCTGCCCCACCGTGGCTTGTTCAGGACATTCTTGGAAATCCACAACCCAGACACATTACTTTGATGTCCCCCAGGGCAAGGACAGCCTCCCAGGAAGCTTCTCGTCCACGCTGGAGGAGCTGGAGGAGTGAGAGGAGCCAGAGCTGCCCTCTGCGTCCGCTGTCAGCTGAGCTGCAGCCCGTTTCCACAAGCTCACTCGGACGCTAGAGAGAGGAATCTTTTCTCAGTGATACTGGCTTCCGAGCAAGCAAATCTGTCCCTGCACTGCAGCGCAGACCGCCTTTCTGTCTGGACTCTACCACTTACGATAGGACCAGGACAGCTTGGGGCTGCCATAACTGTTGTTATTACTATTTCTCCTTCCTCTTTCCTAGCTCAGTTACTTGGCCAGTTGTAACAAGGTGAGCAGAAAGGAAAATAAGATCCATGTGGTCAATTTGTCAATAATACCTGTGACCTTGTGCTCTGGGGGGAGCCTGTGTTAGACACTTTATTAGTGTCCTGTGGCCACCATAACAAATTACCACAAACTGTGTGGCTTAAAACAAAAGAAATTTATTCTGTTGCTGTTCTGGAGGCTTGACCTGCAAAACCAAGGCATCGACAGGGCCCTGCTCCCTCCAAAGGCTCCCAGGAGGTCCCTCCTCATCCCTGCCAGCTTCTGGCCATTGCTGGTGCCCTTGGTTCAGCAGCATGGCACTGCTCCAGCTCTACCTGTCGCAGCACCACGGTCTTCCCTCTGTGTGCGTCATGCTGCCTCTTCTCCCCTTTTTGTGAGGACATTGGGATTTAGCACCCATCCGAATGCACTATGAGCTCCTTTTAATTTAACTCATTATATCTGCAAAGACCCTATTTACAATCAAGGTCATGTTCTGAGGTTCCGGGTTGACATGAACTTTGGGGGATGCTATTCTGCCAGTGCACACACCATGGAGAGGAGGCAAGAGGCCACAGTCCTAGACATGAGCCGAGTGCTCCCCTGTGAGACATGCGGGGAGCTGCTGTCCACCCTGTGTAGTCGGGACAGGCAGTGGAGCCCAGGTCCTGAGCTCTCGTGTATAGCAGTAGCAAGACCAGAATGACACTGAGCTGTGACAGAGCCTTTTCCATCTCCACCCCTCTGCCGCCAGCCTCCTCTTCCAGCAAGAGCTTGCTCCCAGGCTCGCCCCACAGCCCTGCCCCTGCATCGTGGCTGACTCAGGCTGTGGAAATTCCCTCTAGTCGTCCTCGTCACTCAGGGTGTGGGCCACTCAGCTGTGTCTCTCCGTGGGCGCCGAGTCAGCAGCGCGGGCTCACGCCATAGGGGTGACAGTCACATGTATGTCACTGCTCATGGATCATGCATGAGCCTGGGCGTCTGGGGATGACCTCAGAAGGATGGAGATGCTGACAGTTCTCTCAAATCACTCCAAGAACTCCAGCAGAGTCCCCACACCAGAGTATTACCTGGAAATATTATTGACCAATGTTATTTAGCCTGACTGTGATAAATCACAAACACACACTCTCGAGGTTAATATACAAGAGCCTTGCACCATGAGGCGGTATGACATAGCAGCCAGTGCATGGGCTGTGGGTGCAGGGTGGCTCAGATATTTAGCAATTTTAAAGCTATAGTTTCTTGGAAAAGTTACCCAATTTCTCTAAGCCTCTTGCTCCTCATCTGCAAAATGAGTGTGTTCATTCCTCATTCACAGGGTTGCTGTGAGGATTACAGGAGACACTGAATAGAGTCATGTATCACAGGCCAGATGTGTGATAAAACATTGATAAATGGGACCCTCCTCTCATGGGTCCCTTTCAGTCCCAACCCTACCGTCCCACCCAGAAAGGACAAGTTTACTAAGCAGCTGATTTCTGTTCTTTGACCACCATGGTCTAGTGCAGTGATAACGCAGGGAATCAGAACACCTGAAGTGTGCCCTTTCTGTCCCCCACAGCCTCACGATTCACCAAAAGCATTTTGTATCATTTCTCTTTTTCCATCTTTCTTCCCTGGCTGGCCTTCACAACACACTTCCAACATCCTCAGGTAAGGAAACCAGATACCAAGCCAGGGCTGTGCTGGGCCTTGGAAACCATTGGGCCACAGTTGCAGAAGGAGAAGTTGTTGCAGACAGTGGATGGTGTCCTCTGCCCCAGAACTGGTGCGATAGCCCAGAGAGCTCAGGGAGGTCGTTCTTTGCAGGTGCTCTTCTAGCTAAATTATCAGCACTAGCTCTCTCTCTTATCTCCAGCCGCCGATGACCTCTGCTTTGTTGGGGTCGTATGAAATTGCACTTATACCAGGTCCCTTTTAAAAATCCATTTTGCTGTTGATTGTGGTAAAAGCCAGGGATAATGGCAAGGAAGAGAATACCAGTGTTTGCTGGGCTTCCTGGCCTGTCCAAAGTGAGTGGGTGACTTGGTGGCTTTCTCCTTAATCTCATGCAAAGCTCACCCAAACCCTTCAATGCTTCAGCACCAGGGGCTGGCAAACTACAGCCTGGCCCCCCATCTGTTTTCATAAATAAAGTTTTATTGGAACACCGCTGCACTTCTTCACTGACCTGTTGCCTACGGCTGCTTTTGCTTTTTAAGCAAATTTGAGCAGTTGCCACAGAGATCCCACAGCCCTCAAAGTTGAAACTATTTACCATCTGGCCCTTTACAGAAAAAACTTGCCAATCCCTGCTCTACTCCAAGTATCTATTGTTGTTTTATTTCTCTCTCTCTCTCTTTTAAAAATTTAATTTTTTAGAACAGTTTTCGGTTTACAGAAGAATTGTGTGGATGGGACAGAGTTCCCCTATACCCCTTCTCTCCTGCGTATGATTTCCCCTGTACTTAACATCTTGCATTAGTGTGGTCCATTTGTTACAACCGATACATTGCTATTAACTAGTCTACAGTTCACATTAGGGCTCAGTCTTTGTGTTGCACATTTCTGTAGGTTTCAACACATTGTTTTATTTCTTCATTTAAAATGCATTACTTTTTTTTAGTTACAAAAGTAATTGCATGCTCAGTGTAACAAGTGTGAACACTATAGAGTGCAAAAAGACAGCAGGGGAAGGTCTCCCACCCTCTGTACTTTCAGGTCAATACTAATGCAGCTGACTGTGTAACAGTCGTCCCCATGTACGCAGCCCTGGCACACATGCAGGTCTGAGTATTTTCTAAACATAGTGCTACACTGGGCATGGTGCCTTGAAGCTTTCTTTTCCTGCTTAACTATATTCACAGAAATCTTCCTCAGTTTTCTTAACAGCCACTAAATATTCTACTGAATGTGTTTGCCACTGTTTATTTGCATCTTCTCTGAGCGATGGACATTTAGGCTCTTTTCAATGTTGTACGCTTACAATTTGCACTCCAAGGAATATTCTTTTCCACCCATCCAGAAGCGCTTTTGGTAGCACTTATGTAGAATAGGGTCCTAGAACTGCAACTGCCCAGCTAGATGGTATGGGCATTAGCAACCTGAAAGAAATAGAGTGAACTGCCACAGAAAGTTTGTACATGCACACATCCATCCTCCCACACACAGGGTGGGGGCCAAGAGGTGCAGTGTAGCTCCCAGGGCACTGGGAGCATGAGAACAAGGGTTCACAGGGTTAGGGCAACTCTGGGAGGCTTCCTAGAGGAGGTGGGCAACAGGATCTGGAGGAGCAGGGGCTGTGGGTAGTCTAGACAGCCACCACCTTAGCCAAGGTCCTTTACTGACCCTGAGGTCGCAGGCTGCTCCTTACAAATTGTGTCAAGCATACTTCTTTTGGGGAGGAAAACTTTTGGAAGGCAGGGCTGAAAGTTGGTATGGAAGGCACCCTCCCTGTGGTCAGGGAGGAGGCATTGGGTGAGAGGCATCTGGTGGACATTCAGAGGGCACAGCTTTGCTCTCCTGGTGCAGCCTCGGCACAGGGCACCGTGCTACCTGGCCCCTCAGAAGCAGACAGGTCCTCACAGTCCCCACCTAGGAGGCAGGAGGAAAGAGAGGGAAAGAGAGGAAAAGGGGCTGGGCAGCAACACAGAGCATCCACAGCAATCTATTCACTAATGCCCCAAACTGCAAACAACCCAAAAGCACATGAACAGTCAAATGGGCACACTGTGGTGTATTCACACGGTGGAATACTATGCAGTCATGCAAAAGAATAAAGGTCTGCTACACACACACCAGCTGGGATGGGGGTGCCAGGGGTTCTGGGGGTGACAGGGTCCTGGCTGCCCTGCGCTACTTCCCAGTCAGTGCCCCCTGCCCCCTTTCTACCACCCTGAACTCTGCCTCATAACTTCCCTGCTTCCTTTACAGTTTTACCATCTAAGTACGCTTCCCTAACTAGAGGCTTACTTTTTCTTTAGTACATGTTTCTTTTTCTTAAGGCAATATGGAGGAAGAGGTGGGTCAGGCTCAATCACAGGGGTCCACTTTGTGATCACTATGGAGCTGTGCTTTTTCGTTTCACGCACTTTCCTCTCTGTATGTCATATTTCACAATGAAGAAGTTTCTCTATGTTTAAAAGTCTGAAAACCATTGCTTTAGTCCACTTATTATACTATATATACCTACATATACTGTACTATATATAGTTCATATAGAGAGAAAGAGAAAGAGACAGAGTCAGGCATATACATCCCAGTATACATATAATATAGGATACACCTATTTATGTAGTATGTACCTGTAATGAAAAGAAACAGAGAAATGCAGAAGCACCCCAGTATGTGCAGAAATGCTCAGGAGAAAGATTACAGGCTTGCCACATTCAAAGCTCTGTGTCAGCTCTTCTACCCTGATGCCACTTCCTCCTCCGCATGACTCAGGGCTGTGGTGGCCTGGCCTGGCAAGGTAGCTATGACTTGTCGCTGATCTTCCTGAGAAGCTGGCTCACTGGCCATTCATCCTGAAAGCCTCGATGACTCAGGAGGCTGCCGGGGACTACTGGGACTCTATGGGGCGACATGCCTATCTTCGCTCCACACGCCATCAGAGCACCCATGAGCATTTCAGGCAGCAAAGATTAGAAGGAAAAAAGAATGTTCTCCATCACCCAATTCCCCTGAGAAGCCAAAACCACTAAGGGCTTGATGTTGTGTTGACACGATCCTAGCCAGCTCCTACCTAGGGAATTAAATTTGTGCACAATCACTAGCAAAATCCTGGCAATCACTATTTATATCCACAATTTGAGAGTCAAAATGATCAACCCTGATCATACCACACACAAATTGTTGACAGTCCAAGTCATTTGTCCTAAAAGCTGAATTTTACTTCATTTTATAGATCTCTCCCTCTCCTGAAAAGAACCCCCCCCCCATAAATATGTCAAGGTGTGGTCCAAATGGAGGTCCGTCTCCCCTTGTACTGCCAAAAGCATCTGGGGCTCTTCCCTCCCTGCTAGCTGCACACCCTGGAAGGGCCTGCCCCTGTCCCTGCTCCATTTGTGTTCCTCTCCCTGGAAGGGGCAACTGCAAGAAGGACATAGGAGAGGGGGGCTGGGCCAGCCAGGGCTGGCAGCAGCTATGGTCACCCATGGGCAGGGCTACTGTAGCAGAGGATCACAAGCCGGGTTGTTTACAGTAGCAGAGATTTACCCTCTCACAGTTCTGGAGGCCAGAATTTTGAAATCAAGGTGATGACAGGGCTGGTTCCTTCTGGAAGCTCTGGGGAGTTTCCATTCTATGCCTCTCTCCCAGCTTCCGGGGGGGCGCCAGCAATCCATGACATTTCTTAGCTTGTAGATACAACCCTGCACTCTCTGCTGCCATCTTAATTAACATGGCCTTCTCCTCTCTGTGTGATCTTTTCTATCTCTTATAAGGGCAGTCTCACTGGATTTAGGGTCCACCCTAGCCCAGTATGACCTCATCTTAATTTGATTACATCTGCAAAGACTCTATTTCCAAGTAACATCACATTCACAGGTACTAGGGATTATGACTGGAACGAGTCTTTTAGGAACATAATTCAACCTACTACACCCTCCCATGAAGGAAACAAGGCAAGAAAATGTTGGGTGGGACTGGCATGGGGGGCCAGGGACTGGGTAGGAGGGGGCCACCCAACCCAGCAAGGGTACCCCGCCCCCCCATGACAGCCTGCCCTCATGGGCATGAGGTCTTCATGTCAACCGCAGCCAGTTGTCAGCACCCTCTGGAGATATGATGCCCCTGGGAGGGACTGTATGTAGAATCCTGGCTGACCATGACCTCTGGGAGGGAGGGTGGATTATGTTCTTTCCTGAGAGCAGCTTAACTGGTGACCTAGGGAGAGGCAAGGCAGGGAAGCCGACTTTCCGAGTCATCAGGATAGCGTTTCTGAGCTGCAAGGGGGCTTTGGCTTCTCATGTGGCAGGTGGGCCAGGGAGGGCCTGCAGGTCTGCTCTGGCCAGGGCATGGGGCTGCATGCCACACAGCAAACCTGCCCGGAGAAACCCAGCGAGGAGGCAGCAGGCTGGACATTCAGAGTCCTTGAGCCAGACATCCTATCCTCTGAAGGAGAGCATCTACTCTGAGCGGGTGGTGGGCTGTGGGCCCTGAGTGCCTGGCAGGTCTCACCTCAAGTCTACAATCATCTGCCATTGAAATGTGAATGCACCAGCAATCAGGAGCCCACTCAGGTTTTTTGAGACTAAAGTTTATATAATTTAGGGGCCCTCTTTAAGAAACAGAATACAAAACTATTAAATCAAAACAAAATTCAGATGTGAATTCTTATTTAGAATGCAAACAAATCACCAGCAGTTACTAGAGCCGTGGAAAGTTGGGTCCGTTCTGCAGTCTCTTCAGACAGGTACCTAGTGGACTGCATCCTGGTTTCCTCCCCACCTGTGATACTCTACAGCTCCCGGAAGCTCTGAGCATTCCCAAGGCTCATGCAAATGTAGACTACTGGAGCAACTGCTCATTTGCTACCAGGGGAAGCCACCTCCGCCTATAAAAGGGAGGAGCGTTATTTCAGGCCAGGATGGGTATCAGAGGCTCGTCAGGAAGGGGCACCACTCAGCCCACGTGCAGCCTCTGTGCTGAGAGGTTTGGAGCCAGGCCTGCTGGATGGTGGTGATCGTGTCCTCCTCCACCTTTCAGCCTTCACTTGCTCCCCAGACACCCCCACAGAGCCAACCCCCGCCCCAGGCAGGAGGACTCCCTCAAGCGGCAGCAAGCAATTAGTGCCCCTCCTTCTGACCCAGCTTCAAAACTTGACTGCAGCTCGTAAAGCCGGGGCAGCTTGAGAGGCACCACTCTAAATGCTGCAGTTGTACGTCACTTGTAAGGTGGGGGTGTAATCACAGCCCTCTGCGCCAGATGAAAGGTGTCCTGTGAAAGTACAGGTGTAATTGGGGCCACCTGAAGCCCCTGTCGCTGCAGCAGAGCCAAGTCCCAGTTTAGACTCTCCTGAGGACTGTCAGCTTGGCTGGCCTGAATCTGGGGGAGGGCAGGGCAGAGCTGGAGGTCAGGAGAGCGTGGGGCGATGGAGCCCCAATTCTAAACCTCCCCATTCCTCCTGAGCACCCCTTCCTCTCTCAGTCATTCTTCCTTCCTCTCTGCTGCCCATCCCTCCAAGCCTGGGTCCTGGGTGGACTGCGTGGGTAAGGGATAGGAAGGGGCTCCTCCCTACACACCCCTTATTTAAGCTGGGCTCTTTTAAGCATTTTATTGAATGGCCCTGCTACAATGGGGATTTTGGCAGGATCCCAAATCTCTTCCTTATGGCACAGAATTCTATTCATTTGTTCATCCACCCATCCACCCATCCATCCATCATTCATCCATCTATCATCCATCATCCACCCATCCATCATCATCATTCATCCATCTATCCATCATCCATCCACCATCCATCCATTCATCCACCATCCATTTATCATCCATCATCCATTATCCATCCATCCATCATCCATCCATCCATCTACCATTTATCATCCATCCATTATCTATCCACCATCCATCATCCATCCATCCATCTATCCATCCATCCACCATCCATCCACCATCCTTCCATCCATCATCCATCTATCTATCCATCATCCATCCATCATCCACCCATTGTTCATCCACCTCATAGAAAAGTGTTGAGCACCTACTAATGTGTCAGGAGCTGTGCTTGTCCCTGGAGCTGCAGAGACTTTCAAGACCAGAGTCTTGCCCCCATGGAGCCCCTGGTCTACTAGGAAGGCAGACAGAGCATTTTGAAGGATGCCACCCACAGTTGTGGGGTACAAGCAGTACCATGAGCATGAAGCAGCTGGTGAATTGCCCTCTCCACCTCCATTCTCCTCTTAGGCCTGTTTCTCAGTAGCCTTGCCTTCAAGGTTGGGAGAACACCCCTCTCCGCCCCCATGATTACTCAGTAGCCCTGCTTTCAAGGTTAGAAGTGCTGCCTCCACCCTTTACTCTGCAGCCTGGGAATGTTTCCTGGGAACCTGCAGTGGAGGACTCATTGCCCCAGGTGAGGGTGATTAGCAGCCTTGCCTGTGCCAGTCTCCACAGGACCTCCCCCGAGGCCACAGCAGATCAAGAATGCTTTGCATTTTTCTCATTTCAATAAAGGTACAAAGGGTGCTTCTGGAGCCTAGAAAGCCTGGAAATCACTCTTGTTCAGAAACATTCTTGGCTGATGTGTTGGAGATTGTTTCTGGGGGGTGGAGTGGCATTGCTTTATTTGACAGTTTACTTCTGACTCAGGCCTGAGGAACACCAGCCTGCCCCCTCCATCCTGACCTGTGGCTCCAGCAACATCAACGACCCTGGTTGAGCACTTGAGGGGGGGAAGGGTGTGGAAGAGTGTAGGCCATCCAGCAGAGAGAGGGATGAGAAGAGGAACTGAGTCCCAGAGGAAGAAAGTGTCTCAAAGCCGCATGCGATGAAGGCAGAGGGAGGAGGAGGCAGCCTGGCTCCTGTATCCTCTGAGGGGCTGTGTTGCCCCACATGTCCTCTTCTGCAGTGCTGGCACCGTGGTGGACACCAGCCACCGGGCCCCAGGGTAAGCCTGAGGCTCCAAGCTCTGAAATTCACCCTCTTCCAGTCCCTGCCTTGACTGGCCACGTCCCTGCTCCAGATGCCCTGTGACCTGGGGCAAGCCCTGCACCTCTCTTGGCCTCACATATTAAGCGGTGGTGATAATAACATATCTCCTCTTCCCTCAGTGGAATGTCATGCAGCTTCACAGTGTCAGTAAAAGGCTTATAGCTCTCAGGGGAAAGGCGCTGAGGAGCTACAAGCTGTTATTAGAAGTAATTGGATCTGCAATTGGGGAAACTTTCAAAGCTGCCAGACTCAGTTTACTTCATCCAGTTTCTCTCTCGCAACTTTCTCTTCCCCCTCTCCACCTAGCTATTGCTCCTTCTCCACCTCCATCCCTTTCTCATCCTTGTCTCACCCGCAAGTTACTCTCACACTTTCCTTCCCAGCTTAAGACCCCACCCCCCACCCCCAGCATTCTGCCTCTACAGTGATGGAACCCCAGACAACCAGGACTGGTAGGGACCCTGGGGAGCATCAAATCCAAACCTCAAGCCAGAGAGATGAGGATTGATCATCCATCCGTTCACCCATCCATCCAATACTCATCCATCCATTCATCCCTCCGTCCATCTCTCCATTCACTCATCTATCATCCATCCATTTATTCATTTATCCCTCCACCCACTCCATTCATCATCCATCCACCGTCCATCTATTCATCCATCCATCCGTCAACCATCCATTCATCTATCTGACTACCCACTCACCCATCCATCCATCCTTCCATCCACCCATCTGGTGCTGACTATGCCAGACCTATGTCTGGTTCTGGGTATACCCAGATGAAGAATTTAGGTCTGCCTGTAGTTCCCAGCTAGGATGCAGAGGATAGGACTCACCTGGTGGGACACGTAGGACAATGCTCTGGCTTCTCACAGGGAGCCCCATGTCCTGCCCTACACAGTCCTGTGGGGCCTTTCTTCTTTCCATAGCCCTGACCCACACTTCATTTTGCTCTTTTGCAGGGGTTGGAGGGAAGGGGAATGGGGCAAGGGGATGACCCCCATGGCCCCTCCCTGCCCTTCTGACTTTGTGATTCCTGAATGATCTGCTGGGGAGATCAAGGTGCAGACAACCAAACACAGGTGCTAGGGAAAGGTTCCCTAAGTGGGGGCGGTTTCATGGGAGGGAGGTCAGCAGAGGAGGATGCACACAAGGCCCCAGGGAGTCCTGTCAGTCCTTCCTGCTGCCCATGGCAGGGCTAAGGACTCCTTGTTATCTTTGACATGCACCAGAGTTCTGGGCAAGGCACCAAGGTCCCAGTGAACAGGGTTGCTCAGAGTGGTTCAGGCACTACCATCATCAGAATCCAGAATCCCAGAGGAGCTTGTTTAAAATCTGTGCATTCCTGGGCCCAGCACTTTTGAATTAAGGTCTGGGCCAGGCCCAGGAATCCCAGCTTTCCTTGTGCACAGTGTCTGAGAACCACCACTCCAGAAGTTGAGCATGTGGTTACCACCTTCTTGGAATGTTTCCAAATACTCTAAACCCAGTGGTGCCGGTGCTGGGGCCTGGCCTGTGCACTCTGGGAAGGGCTCTTGCTGCTGTATGGAATTTCCTCTTCCTATTCTCGCTCCTGAACCCAGGCCCGCCCAACCAGTGGTGATGCAGGAGCAGCCTTGGAGGCACAAAGGTCAGGGGAGATGGCCAGGCTGGCTTCTTCCCTACCTCAGGACAAGAGCCTGGGTTTGGCTTCAGGTCCAGCCCCTCCTCTAGGCCTTTTCTCCTTTTCACCTGCCTCTCTGGCCTCAAACCCCATGCCGCCTGCCTCGCTTGTCACAGAGGGGATCTCTGGAATGAGGAACTTTACTTTATGAGTCTTCCATGACATGCTGGGCACCCGGCCAGCTGTGTATACAGCAACCTCCTGATGAGGGGAACTGGATTCCTCCTTCCCTCCATCCCTCCCTTTCTCCTTTCCTGTTTTTCCTTCCTTCCTGAAATATTCTTTCTGAGTGCCCACAATGTGCTGTGCATGCTCTAGACCCTGAGAAAGGCCCCGCCTCACGAATCCCACATTCTCCTAGGGAACAGACACACACACACAAGCTGGTGAATCTGCAGGACCTCAGGTGGTCATAAGTCCTTTGGGAAAGATGAAGCTGGGAGGGAGAGAGAGATTGCTTGGGAGGCACAGTTTTAAATTGGGTACTCAAGGCAATGTGAGCAGACACTAAGAGGGGAGGGACCACCTCAAGCAGCTAGCAAGGGCAAAGATCCCGATGCAGGATGCTTACGGTGTCTGAGCAACAGCAAAAGGCCACAGTTGTTGGGATGAGTGATTGAGGGGACAGCGACCAGAGGGCATGAATGCTGGGAGGTGTGGCTCACAGGAGCCATGCACCATGTGACAGATGTCCACACAGGAGAAGAGATCCTGGAGGGCAAAGATCATGGGCAGTCCTCGCCTGCAGACTTGGGAGAAATGCAGATTATCAGGCCCACCCCAGACCTGCTGCTCCAGAACAGCACTTGGAGGGTTCCGGGAACCTGCACCCTTGCTGGCTCTCCAGTAGGCAGATGCTCTGAGGCTCACTACAGTTTGAAAATAGAAGCTATAGGGCTTTGTTGACTGTTGAAAGGACTTCAGCTTTTGCTCTGGGTGGCACTGGAAACCCCCGGGTAACAGCTTTGGGCAGAGGCATAATCGGAGAATTCCTGTAAGACGGCGAGGGCACACCCATGACCAGGTGGAGGCCGGGCAGTGACACAGGTGAGAGAGTGATAGCCACCTGGCCAGGGGGTGTGGTGGAGGGAGTGAGAGGTGCCTGGGTCAGGGTCCATCTTGCAGGCAGAGATGGCAGGATTTCCCACACATTGGACGTGGGGTGTTAAGAGGCCATGAGCAGGACAAAGGCTGGGGCAGTGCGGTGGAGAGACAGGGCAAGTGAAGCGCATGCTGCTTCCAGCTGTGACTCCCTGGGTGGCTCTGCCACTCCGCTTCCTCTCAGACCTCAGCTGGAATGACAAGGATGGCACTTCATGTGCTGAGCTGCGGAAGAAGCAAGTTTCAGTTGCTCTAGGTAATCAGAGTTCACTTCGGGTTAAGTTAAATTTGGGAGGGTCGTAAGATGTGGGGAGCTACACAGGTGGAGTGTTCCCCACCCTGGAGAGGGAGAAGTTCTGGAGTCAGCACACAGATCCATCCAGTTCCGAGGCTGGAGGACTTTGCTGTCAGTGAGTGCAGGAGGGAGAAGAGGAGGCCGAGACGAGGAGCAGAAGCAGGTGCAGAAGGCGTGGCCAGTGGGGCAGACAGAGAACAAGTGCAGAGCGATGTCCTTGCCGGAGCAGAATTGTTTAGAAAAAAGTGTGACTGTGTGTCAAGTGAGCACCTGTCAGTGGTCTACTGAACACAGTAAGGGAGCCAGTGGGATGGCACAGCTGGTGCAGAAAGTGCAGAAGAAGTGAAAGGCGACAGCCTGATAGAAGGCGTGCTGGGGGTTCTGCCACACTACAGATGGCTCGACGCACAGTAAAACTGTCTCTGCCAGGCGATATTCTTTCAGTCATTAAACTAATAGCATCTCTTCAGGACAAAATTCAATTGTACTGCAATTAGATAGAAGCAAACACATCTCTCTCAGTGTTCTACAAGTTAATATGAACCTGGCAGAGTCGTCACATACCCCAATCAATAGAAAATAGAACAAAAGGCCCATGCCTCACAGGATAATTAGTGATTTCTAACTTGCCACCATGGTTGCACAGTCCTTGTGCGCTTGTTAGACAATGCTCCATGTTGAGACCAAAGAAAGTGACCAGTGTCTCAGACGTGCCTGAGATTTCTATACTGGTTGTTGCTGTCGCTAGTTATAGAAGAGAAATCCAGGTGGTATCATCTAAACCTGGACGATGCCACACTGAATCAAACCCAAACTCGGGTCTCTCTGACACCCATACGCACAGGTACTGGGTCCAGAGAGTACCTCCCTAGTGACCTCACTCGCTCTTGCTCTCGGGATTTGCCCATCAGAGGAGGATCTGCCCCAAGCAGAAAGCAGTGCCTGACACTAAAGGAACGAGCCTCTGGCAGGGAGGTGCCTGGGCTGGGGGAGGCACTTCCAACACTGTCTGAAATGCAAGTTTTATCCACTTTCCTCTGCAGACCAATCATGGCTTCAGAGGAAGGATCCTAGCTCCTCTGTGCCCCCAGCTAGCTGGAGCCAGGTCTTTGCACCCCCGGGCAGGGCCAGACGCATGTTAAGGGCGCCTGTCTGGGGGAATGCCCTCACTATGGTGGCTGCTAACATTTGGGGTAATAGAGGAAGAACCAGGCTTTCATTGAATCTGCCTTTTCAGGAGAGGTAGGGAAATGCAAAAGGGAAAGAAATGATCCTGCAGGCACCAGGGTAAAGGGTGGGGGAAGTGGCAGAGAAAACCCACAAAGGGTGAGAAGACCACTCCTGTCAGATTCCCCGAGGTGAGCCAGGGGCTTTTGACTGCTTGATCACAGGGTTTGAGAAAGCCCCTCCTTTATTGGAAACCCCATAATGAACAATAACTCCTTTGATCCAAATCAAGTCACAGCCATCAGAATACTCAGATAGTATCAGCAGAAATATGATATCCCTGTCTGGTTGCCTCCATCAGAAGGCTGGCTGGCATTTCTGTGAGTCACAGGACCCCAAGGAAGGCAGCGCACACATTCATGGAAATCATATTGTCTGTCTTTTCTTTTGATACAAATGCAGACACATCCAAGTTCTAAAAATCAAACAAGATACGAGGGAAATAGCTCGGTAAAAAACACCCAAGTTACTCATTTAGTGGCAAACTTTTCTGAGTTTTAATAACCTCATCATCTTTACCATTAAAAAAAACCAAAAAACTTTTCCAACAATGAATTCCTTTGGGAGTTGCAGAGGTCTGCTAATGGGCTGTCACAGGCATGATATCTGCTCTGAGCTCCAGTGGGGGGGGGGGTTCTTAAAGTCCCTCAAAAGCTCATCTATGCATCATAATCTGGGATCCACCTGGGTGCAGAGTGAAGGGGCTACTAAATGTATCTCCAACAGGGCAGATTTTCAGGTAGGCTGAATTAGCCAGATTCAGAGGAAAAGTGTTTATTATCTCATAGAACAGTCTTTGAGAAGTTCAATGAGGAAATCCTATTTTTCACTGAAAACCACAGGGGAGCTAAGCAGTCCCTGTAGAATCCCATCAGATGCAGGGCTGGCACCCAGGGAGTGCAGAGGGTGTGGTTAAGACGGGTGAGTGACCCTTCCTCTGGGCTAAGGCAGGAAAACAGAAATGTCAGTTGAGATTCTTGGTACCCTAGAGAACAAAGAAGTAGCTAGCTTTTGCAACCAAGAAAGACCACCTGTAGTTTCTTCATTTTAGATTAATACCAAATGTATTAAGTTTCACATTTTAACATCTGGTTTTCCTTAGGGTTTGAAGCCCACCCTACAAATCAACTCAGTTTATTTGTAAAGCTAGGACATTTTAATATCACTTTCAGAGGGGTTTAATCCAATTCATGTTTGAACAAATGGATTTGAACTGCTAAACTCTCAAATGCAATCAGTGACATTTACAAACTTAATAAACTGGATTCCCATAAACATGTTAAATTGCATATGCAAATTTATCATCTTTTATGTAAAATTACTTCAAATGGCTCCAAGTAGCAGCAGCTATGAAGTCCTGAAGTCACTCCACTAAATCTAACAGATAGAGTTTGCATTGGGTGAACATCGAGTGTCCTCAGCTGTCCCAGTACTGTGCACAAACTCAGTAAATGGCTTTTATACTTTTCTGCTTAACATCACAGGTTGAAAAAAAATTATTCAATGGCACAATTTAAACCCCAATCACAAGGCTAATCTGATAGTTACTATAATGTGCCAAATTCTCTTAATATTTCAAAAACTTCAAATACCAAACATGCCTGTATTTTTATTCTAAACTTAATACCCCCGAATGAATATTTGGGTTAGCTTTATTCCATTATTTTGATATTTAATTCTAAGCCTTCCTAGTGTTAAAAGACTCCTTGCCAACTAAGAAAAAAGTTTACCTTCCTAGGCAGATTAGTGTTTCCCTCCAAGGGGACTGAAGTTGCTTATTGATGGGACACTTCTGACTTGGACACCAGGTCTGACTCTCCCTGATACACAGGCAGCCATGTCAAACCCTTTTGGGGTCCAGTGGTGACCAGCTCCTGGGCAGCCTTGGGTCCCACGCTCCTGTATCTTCCTCGTGCCCCAATTCTGTCTGGATGGTCCTGAGCCTCCCTCCCTCCCATGACTAAGGTCTGGCCAGCAGGTGTAAGTGAACGCGGAGTGAGCAATGTCTACAAAGTTCTTTCAGGGGTGGACACCTGTCCTCCTTTCCTTTCCTGATTCCTTCCAGCGAGGACTGGAGCCAACGACTTGGACCACAGATGAAGGCCAAATGCTAAGGATGTGAGAGCAACACATTGCCACTTGACTAGATCCCTTCCCACCTAAGAGAGGCCACAGCACATGCGCATGTGTGTGTTAAAATGGCCTGCCCTTGGATCCAGCCCACTCCCATGGCTTTGTCTGGCCCCACATTTACAGCATTAAACTCAGGTTGACAGCAAGATCAATGGGCTGAAAACCCAAAGCAAACTAATTTCAAGGTGGGGCGACGTCTCCGTGGATATGCAAAGCCAAGAGAGGAGGAACAGCAGATAAGTGTTCTTGTGCAGGCCAGCAAGTAAACACCTGGGCACCAGCAGAGAGCAGAGGGAACCATAAAAAGACCCCAGGGCCAAGGGGAAAGACCCCCAGCACCAGGGCATCGTTCCTGTGAGCAAAAGCATTTCCAAGGCACAAGTGGGAACTCAACTGAACTCAACAAGACTAAACCTGTATTGCATGGATTAGAATTAGACATACATGAGACTTGCAATTACTATGTACCTTGTATCTGGTTCAGCCAAAATATTATTCTTTCTAAAATGTCTTTGCTTTTCAGAAGTCTCAAGTTAAAGAATCTCATTTAGGAATTGTTAAAATAAGATGATTTCACAACAATGACAAAAATATTTGTAAACATTATAAAACCGCAAACTATCGAAAACTGATTAAGAAAATTATAGTAAACCCATACAATAGAACATTTTGCAGCCACCAAAAACGATGTAGAAGAATATTTAATAAGGGAAAATGTTCATAGAATACTAAAAAATTACTTAACTTTATATCTAGCATGATCCCAGTTTTGGATCAACATTTATTTGTAGTTTTTAAAAGCTAAATTTTAAGCAATAACAAAAACAGATTCAGCATTAAAAGATTAACCATAAAATTTTTTAAAAAAATAGTTTGAACCCGAGCTCACCTAACTAATTTCCCTCATTTCTAATGGGAAGAGCCCCTGTCAGATGCCAACAGGACTGGAACAAGATCTCCCCTGATTGTAGAACTTACAAGAAGCTTGCCATTTCCACCAAGCAGCACTTGGAGGATGAAACAATGTGTGACATGGAGCGCAAAGACCTGAGCCCCCCACTCAGTCATTGACTTTCCACTTGACCTGAGCAGGTGACACCCCCTCAACCAAGCCCAGTTTGATAAAATGGGGAGCCCACTTTCCTGCTAACCCACAAGGCCACTATGAGCACTGAAAGACCAAAGGTCACCAGGAGTAGCTTGAAGGTGTCCAGGGAGTGTAAGGGACACTTTTCTGTAGATTCACTGGGATGGGATCAGGTTTTCACTTCAAGGAGCATTTTAGACCCACTTTATCTCTTCTCCTCATACTTCGGTGATGACTCTTTAAAGAAAAAAATGTCTGCTTTTACTAAAACCTGCTTATTCACATTGAGGCCAAGAAGAAATAGCCTAAACTCCATATAAGCTTCATTGATTGACTTTTATTTTATTTTATTTTGCTTTTGTTATTATTTTTAATTGACAAAGTAGTTGTACATGCAGACATATGGGACACAGTGTGATATTTCAATATATGCATATCATACTTAATGATCAAATCAGGGTAATTAGCATGTCCATCACCTTAAGCCTTTATCATTTCTTTGTGTTGGAAACATTCAAAATCCTCTCTTCTAGCTATTGGAAGATATACGATTAATTGTTGTTAATTGTAGCCATCCTACAGTGAGTGCTGTAGAATGCTAGAACTTATCCCTCCCATCCAGCTGGAATTATGTATCCGTGGACCCCCCTCTCCCTGTTCCCCTCTCCCACCCTTCCCAGCCTCTGGTAACCACTATTGTGCTCTCCACCTCTAAGAGCTCAACTTTTTTTTAGCTTCTACATACAAGAACATGCAATATTTAACTTTCTGTGCCTGACTTACTTCACTTAACATAATGTCCTCCAGGGTCATCCACGCTGCTGAGATAGACAGGATTTCATTCTTTTTTACGTCCAAGTAGTATTCTATTGTGTATATAGACCACTTTTTTTTTACCCACTCATCTCTTAGCAGACACTCAAGTTGTTTCCATCTCTTGGCTGTCGTGAATAGTGCTGCAGTGAACATGGGAGTGCAGGTATCTCTTTAATGTGCTAGTTTCATTTATTTTGGATATACGAGGGTACTTCAAAAAGTTCGTGGAAAAATTCATACTATCTTTTAACCCTATTTTTCCACAAACTTTTTGAAGTACCTTCGTATACCCAGTAGTGGGATTGCTGGATCATATGAAAGTTCTATTTTTACTTTTACAGAGATACTGTTTTCCATAATAGCTGTACTAGTTTACATTCCCACCAACAGTGTATAATAGTTCCCTTTTCTCTGCATCCTCACCACCATTTGTTATTTTCTGTCTTTTTGATAATAGCCATTCTAACTGGAGTGAGATGATATCTCATTGAGGTTTTGATTTTCATTTCCCTGATGATTAGTGATGTTGAAAATATTTTCGTACACTTGCTCACCCATTTGTGTCTTTTCTTTTGAAAGATGTCTATTCAGTTCATTTGCCCATTTTTTAATTGGATTATTTGGAATTTTTGCCGTTGGGGTTCTTTGAGTTTCCTGTATATTCTGGATAT
Source organism: Cynocephalus volans (assembly GCF_027409185.1). NCBI lineage: Eukaryota > Metazoa > Chordata > Mammalia > Dermoptera > Cynocephalidae > Cynocephalus > Cynocephalus volans. Next base: position 188,176,310 of record NC_084460.1, read on the forward strand.
TAATCCCTTATCAGACGAATAGCTTACAAATATTTTCTCCCATTCTGCAGATTGTCTCTTCACTCTGTTGATTGTTTCCTTGGCTGTGCAGAAACTTTTTAATTTGATGTAATCCCATTTGTCCATTTTTGCTTTTGTTGCCTGTGATTTTGAGGTCTTCTTCATAAAATCTTTGCCCAGACCAATGTCCTGAAGCATTTCTCCTATGTTTTCTTGTAGTAGTTTCACAGTTTGGAGTATTGCATTTAAGCCTTTAATCTATTTCGAGTTGATTTTTGTATATGGTGAGAGATATGGGTCTAGTTTCATTCTTCTGCATGTGGATATCAGTTTTCCTAGCACCGTTTATTGAAGACACTGTCCTTTCCCCAATGAATGTTCTTGGTACCTTTGTTGAAAATCAGTTAGCTGTAGGCATGTGGATTTATTTCTGGATTCTCTATCTTGCTCCATTGGTCTGTGTGTCTGTTTTTATGCCAGTACCATGCTGTTTTGGTTACTATCACCTTGTAGTACATTTCGAAGTCAGGTAGTGTGATGCCTTCAGCTTTGTTCATTTAAGGCTCATAGACTGATTTTTAATCATGCACCCAGCTGTAACCATTCTGACTCTCAATGAGGAGGGGTCTCCTGAGCATTCCTGACACTCCTGTGTGTATATGCCCCTCCAAGGCCAGACAGGGGCACGGAGAGCCTAGAAGAGCAGGTCATTTGGGGCAGGGCAGCACCTTTCTTGGTGTATCTATCTGCACACATGCACATCGCCATGGTGCAGGCATGACACGAACATGCTCTTCCTCTGTTCTGCTCTCATCCATTCCTATGGCCTCCTGTGGCCTTCCTGTGGCCACTGCAGCATGCACACCCAGGGCCCCAGTGCAGAAGAGCTCGAGCTTAGTTAAAGCTCATCTTGAAATCCTTAATGGTTTGTGAACAAAAGACACTGTGCTGGGCTCTGCAAATTCTGTAGCTGGTCCTGCCTGCCACCCTCCTTCAGCCTGGCTCACTGCATGGCATGGACTTTGTCATAGACTCTGCAGACTTGAGGCTGTCATCAGGAAGTAACTTGGGAGTAGCACAAGGAGGTAGGAGAGGAACAATCGAGCAGGTCGGAGGCAGTAAAGGGTGTCCCCTCTTCATCCCGACATCCTTCCTTCCACATCACAGGAAGGGATGGGTCATCGCATCCTGCCTCGCAAAGAGCAGAGGATGGTGAAGGCAAAACTGCTGTCAGGTCCTCTGAAACACCCCTCAATGGATGGCCACATTTCTGAAATGCAACCAGGGGTGAAATGAGATTGTTCCATGTTGGTCTCCAAATAGTTTACAACAATGTCGAATTTACCTTCTTTCTTTCTATGGGTCAGTCTGGTTTGCAGCCAAGAAATGGAGGTGGAGGAGGTGGGTAGCAGTCCAGGGCTCCTGTGGGGCATGGTTGTGTCCAGGAGGCCCTGCAGTTTGTGGCTGTGGGCAGCGGCCTGGGTAGGGTGTCCCCACGGACCTCACTCTTTTCTCTGGAGACCAAGTGCGTCGGGGAAAATTTCCTCCTGGCTGTGGCTGCTGCTGTAAATGGCTCATTTCCTCAATAGAGTCATGGAAAATCACTCTCAGCACTTCAAACTTGAGAAACAGGAGCTGATAAATATCTCATTCACTTCTAAAATGGGAATTCTAAAAACAAAGAGAAATGAAATTTTTATAACACTCATTATTTCCTAACAGACCTATAACTATAAATGGTTAAAGCCTTAAAATCAAATCTGATAATCATAGACCTAGGGCATTTCCTGTAATTTGCAGATGAAGAGAGGGCAGACCCGAGAGGTGGAGTAACTTGGCCAAGATCACACAGCAAGCAGCAGAGCCAGGTCTGGAATCCAGTTCTTCTAGATCTTGAACCAGGACAGGGGACAGGGCTTGACTCAAGCCAGAGTTAGTAGGGATGGCAAGTGAAGGGTAAGACCAAACATTGCAGCAGATCCAGCTAGGGGACCCCGAGACTCGCTGAGGGGATTCCCAGGCCTGTCTCTCTGTCAGTGGAGGAGCTGGGCCCCTGACAGAGCTAGGAGGGGAGTAGGTCAAGAACAGAAGTTGATCTACATTTGATCTGATCAGCATATAGCATATACATATACAGTAGTGTAGAGTGGGGGAGGGGTGCATTTTTTATTAAAAACGTTTTTTTGTTGTTGTTTTTAATTAGCTCAGTTGGTTAGAGCATGGCTTTGTAACACCAAGGTCAAGGATTTGATTCCCTGTACCTGCCAGCCACCAAAAAAGGAAAAAAAAAATTATAGTTTGATAGAGATATAATTCATATGCCATACAATTCACCCATTTAAAGTGCACAATTGAATGGCTTTTAGTATATTCATGGAGTTGTACAACCATCACCACAGTCAATTTTATAACATTTTCATCGCCTCAGAAAGAAGCTCCCAGACACTTTGTCAGTGCCAGCACTGGCAATAACTGGGTCTTCTCTCTGTCTCTGTGGATTAGCCTATCCTGGGCATTTCACATAAGTCTTCAGATAAGACGTGTGGTCTTTGTGACTGGCTTCTTTGACTAAGCAGAATGTTTTCAAGGTTCGTCCATGCTGTAGCATGTGTCGGGGCTTCATTCCTTTCTATGGCTGGATAATATTCCATTGCAGGGATATGCCATTGCATGGACAAGTCCCGTGGACAGATGCCCAAGGAAGCTTTTCCCCCAGTGCTGCCTTTTAAATGGTGTCCGATTCTCTGCTGCAGACAGCATGGCCTTGCTCTGGGACTCAAGGGGTCTGCCCTGCGAATCACCCATTGGATCTTGCTGTGGGCTCTGCCTGATATCTTTCTCTGCCTCATCCACTTCTAGTAACAAGAAATCTGCCACATCACATGGCCCAAACAGCAGGATTCTGTGTGCTACAGCCTAGACCTGCTGCAGCACACATCCTGGCTCTGGGCCTTGCTCAGAACTAGCAGCCTTCCATCTTACCTGCTAGGTGGGATGAGGTGGTCTTTCCAGGTGCAAAACATGCTGTCCCCAAACCCAAAGAGGCCCACCAAGCATTGTGCTTTTTTTCTTAATGGCAGGAGATGCAAGGTATAATAGCTTGTCCATTACTTTGGAGGGAATGGTCTGGCCTGTCCCAGATCACCAGTGTAGCAGGCCCCTGAGTTGTTACAGGGTTTATTCTCTCCCCTTTGGAATCCATATGTGTCTTGCTGGGGCATCTAGGCTATTTGTCAGTTCTTCCTCTTTGGGTCCCATCAACATGGCATTAATATAACAGACCACTGTGATGTTCTGCAGAATGTCCAAATGGTCTGGGTCACTACCAGCTAAATTGCAATGGAGAGCAGGAAGGCTAACAGAGCACTGGGGCAGGACTATGCATGTATATTGTTGTCCATCCTTCAGGAATGTGAACTTCTGATCCTCCTTCTTGGTTGGTATTGAAGCCACACAGCTATAGATGTCATACCAGAGGCTAGGTTGATCTCTAGCAAGGACATCACATCCAGCACAATAGCTGTGACTGGAGGAATCCACTGTCATGTTCATGACCCACCCAGCTTTGGCAAAGGCCAGACTGGTGGATTAGATGAGAATATGATGGCAACTGCCACCTGCATCCTTTAGAGTTTTGCAGGTGGCACTAATCCCTGCTGTTTCCCCCTGAGTCGTAATATTATTTTGGTATCTTAAAAGCAGTGGGAGCCAGTTTCTAAGGGTCCTACTTGGTCTCGCCTGCTATAATTGCTCCCACTCCACAGGTCAAGGAATCAATACAAAGGTTCTGCCTACTGTTCAGTGTGTACACTTTAATTTTATATTTCAGAGCCTCAGTAATCATAACTGCGTGGGTCTGAGGATCCAGTGCACCTATTGTGCGAGATGAAGCTGGGACTGGAAAATTCCATGTGTCATTTGACCCTGTACACCCTAACCCTAACAAGTGGCCATGACGGCACTTTGGATCTCCAGGTGTCAGAATTAATTCAGACCCTAAATTCCACAGCCCTCCGACTATCTGCGTATTATCCTTTTCCCAGTTGATTGCCTGAATAAATGGCTCTGGGACTCTCCAGGAAAGGCCTGGGGAACTGCTCTGCATATCACGGCTGTGGCTTCACAGGTTCTCCTCGTGGGGACTTGTCCCTCATTCAGTCCGTAGGCTCTGGGTCTGAGAAATGGCTCAGGTCTGGAAACTGGGCAAAGGACTGTGACTCTCCACTGAGCTGGCTGACATCGACCTTCTGGTCCTTCATTCTTCATATCCTTTGATTTTAAATATGAAATAATATCCTTAATACTAACTGTTCTGTCAGTCATGGTTCAACCAGAGAAGGAGGATCTGTAGGAAATTTCTATTAAGAGATTTACTGCACAAAGGTGGATGAGTACATAACTGTGGCTTCTTTTAAAAAACTCTCCTCTCATTCCAAGGAGAAAAATTGAAGTACAAAGAGGGAACTGAAGCATCATCTCCTTATCAGAAGCCTGAAACAGGATTGGAATGTTGGCCAACACCACAAAATTCAACAAAAGGATTGTTAGATAGGACGCCACGTGCCCTGTGATGTGAACGTTAACCCATTCCCCTAATGGATCAATGTCCTCGGGGATTCTCTGTCAAATCCCCAGTCTCTGGGCAAACACCGTCTGCTGGGGCTCAGAGCATCTTTCCTGTACATATTAGCAGGTGTAGCCACGTGTATTTTGGCCCCCATGGCCAGGTCTTCAGGGGAATGGCTGGCATAGAGTACTGTGCAGTGGACAGGGAGGCCAGCCTGGTGTCCGTCCAACAGGCCTGGGCTCCAGTCCACCAACATGGGTTTTCATAAGGCCATGGGCAGGGATTCCACCTTACCAAAATCTACTTACCTGTAAATTGGGATTGTAAGCGAACCTTTCCAAAATGTAGCCCTGAGAATTAGGAGAAGAGGATATATGTAAAAATAGTACCGCAGCCTGCATGCCCAGGAGAATGGGAGGGAGGGAGGGAGGGCAGGCAGTTGAGATTCCCCCTAAAGCAAGATTATTAGAAGGAAGAGGCGTCTACCTGAACGTTCTGTGGCTAAAAGGCATCGAGTCTGCTCCCTGACGTTTGTGTTCCCATCTCTCTAAAGTTGACCCTACGCCTCCCACACATCACTGCTTCAAAGCAAGACCTGTGACATGTCCAGCTCTTGAGCTTGTCCCCTACGCTCCCTCCCGGGCCTCACCGGCACATGTGCCCAGACAGGCAGCGGACAGGAGGGCTCAGCCCCTGGCGCCCACTCTGGAGCCAGGCACTCAGAGGAGAGCAGCGGGGAGTGGGGTAGGGGGCGCTGTGTGGCTGCACAGGAGCCGGGGGCTCGGGGGCTCGGGGGCTGCGGCTGCAGGGAGGTGGGTGGCCAGGACCCCAGGGAGGAGGCGCCAGCCTCACCTGTGGTGCTGGGAAGACAGAGGGACTGGTGTCGTGCTGCAGCCTGATGGCGATTGAGGCTCCCAAAGGCACACAGCTGGCAATTAAACCTCCATCAGTCCTTCCTAAAACCTGCGTCCTTTACTGTTGCACTGGATCCCGGGAGATCGCAGCTGTGTAGCCCCTGCCTTGAAGATATTCAACCAAAATCCTCAACGCCCTTATCGTGTGGAGAGACTGAAGTCACTAAAAACTTCCTTGAGGGTGGCTGCCAGGGACAAGGCGGAGGGAGGAAAGGAGAATTGTTGTTAAATGGATACAAAGTTGCAGTTTCACAAGATGAAAAAATTCAGGAGATTGTTTGCACAACAACGTGAGTATACTAAGCACTACTGAACTGTACACCTAAAAATGAACATGGTAAATTTTATTTATTTATATATTACCACAATTAAAAAATAAAGTTCCTTGAAGAAGTGGGCTGGGGTCTCCCCACCCCATTTCAGGACCACCCAGTCCCATCAGTCACAACATGGGAAAGAGGAGGGGAGAGAGGGCAAGACGGTGGCTCACAGTGAAGCGATGGCCTGGGCTTTTGCACGGTCTCTGCAACAGAGGGACAAGGAGCCCCTCAATACGCAAGGCTTCCCGGCTCCTACAAAAGAATACCGTCCCCAGAGAGCAGCCTCCTACCTTTGTGGAGCAGCCTGGACGTCACCCCCAAGATCTCTGTCAGGAGCTGGGGACTCCTGGCCTCGCTCGTGGTCCAGTGGTCCCTGCCGGTGAAGCCGGGACCCGCTAGCTGAATGACGCAGCTGGAGTGTTGGTGCTCGTAGAAATGGGGTCAGACTTGCACGGTCCCTCACCTCACGTGTAGGCTTACACAGTCCCTGGTCCCACAGGGCACCGTAGATCTGCTTCCTGACTGAGGCCTGCGCGTTTAGACTCTAGGTGCAGTGGCCCTGGCTTCGGGGGAGGCTCAGCGGCACCACAGGTGGGGCTATCCACAGCAGGAGGAGATGGCGGATGGGGGGCAATAAGAAGCTGAGCAGGAAGGAGCCGCAGTTGCCACAGCACACCGCTGGGCAATCGCAGGAATGCAGGTAACAGCCTGCTGTGAGGCAGTTACTCCTTTTTCCTTTCATCTATCCCCCAACTATTCATGGAGCCTCCTCCCTGTGCCAGGCCCTGCGCTGTGTTGTGGGGACTTAGAAGTAAATGTATGGGCAACGTCCCTGCTCCCGTGAGGCTGGTGTTCCCAGGTGGAGACAGAGCACAAACACACAAAATGAGGACAGGTGCTGTGTGGTCAAGGAAGGACAGGGCAAGGGCTGAGGGCGCCACTGCTGGGCAGGGCATGGTGGAACATTTCAGACCTGGTGGCCAGGAGGGCTGCTCTGAAGAGGCGACATTTGGTCTGAGACCCAAAGGGGGAGAGTGAACAGGGGAGGGGCCTCCCAGGCCAGGGAAAGAGCAGGAGACAAACATGGGCATCGTCTTGTGTTTTGACCCTCTTCATCCAGCTCGGCCAGCAAATTCCTCACCACCTTTGCACCTTTGTTGTGTATTTCCTTCTGCACCAACGCCTGAGGTGTGGATATGTGGAGAATCGAAGATGCGGTTGTAACAAGCTCAGGGTATTCTAAGGAGCCCCGAAGTGTTCATGCTTCCCATATGTGGAGATGGGACACATGGGCGTCCACACGGATGGGGAGAAGGGCCTGCCCTGCCGGAGGCTCTCCTGGAGAAGGAGCAAGTCCTGATGCGGTCCCGTTGCTTGGCCAGGCAGAGGCCGGCATGAATGGATGCTCTGGAGGCTCCCAGGGTGGACACAGAAGGAGGGAGACCTGCAGGCTGGCCTCAAGCCAGTACACCTAAGACAAGCGAGGTGTCCACACCATGAAGCAGCCAGCACACCCGCAGGCACGCCAGGTTGGTTGTTTGGGAATGGCGTGGTCCCTCCAATGAGCAAATGGGATATGCTCTTCCCGCCTTTCCTTCCCAGCCCCAGCTGCAATGGGATCTCAAAGGCAGCATGGAAAGAGGCGCACTTCTGTTCTGCAGGACACGGGCAGACATCAGAGAGCGGGACTCTTGTGACTCACCGGTGTCCCCAGCTGAGATAGGCTTTTTAAATTTTAATCAAAGGGACCAACACGTCTTCTCTGAAGTCTGCAGAGGCTAAGGTGGATATTAGTGCTTACAGGGGAAACGAGGGTGCCCCCAGGAAGTACCGACTCTGGAAACTGTCACACTCTGGGAGACGTTATCCATGGAGGAAAGTTTCCTTTATCCAGCAAGGATGCAAGTCTTTACTTAAAGCATGGATGGCCACTCCACAAGCTGAATATCACCACTAACTGCTTGAACTTACTGGCGGCCAGATGTGTCCATGAAAGGCTGCAGAAGCAGCAGCATGTGCCCAGTGAGACGGGGTGGTCAGAGCCTGGGAGTGTTTCTTGCTCTTTAACTCCTCTCCAGCAAAACGGTCTATGATCCCAGCATCAAGATCTGAACCTTTGTCAAGGAGAACATGCTGGGTCTGGGTCGTGGAGGCCCAAAGAGTCTGTGCTGCGTGACGCACTGCCCGGGCAGGGGCTCCAGAGCCAGCCTGGGATCTGCTCAGAAGACCTGCGTCTAAGGAGCTGCGGGCCCTGCCCAGCCCGAGCCGCACCTTCTCCTTCCCGACCCCACCCCTGAACCTGCTGCTCATTTGTTTCCACAGGGGTCAGCCATCCGGGTCTGTAAAGGGGTAGACAGCAAATACTTTCAGCTTTGCTGCCACATGGAACTCTGCGGCAAGGGCTCCGCGGCTGTGGTGGGAAAGCCTCGTGGACAGCACACGAGCGCACGGCGCGGCTGGCTCAATACAACTGTGCACGAAAATGGGCAGCGGCCGTCCCAGGCTTACAGGGTTAAACCCACTCTCCTTAGCATCTGACCCGGGCACTGAGTGTGCCGGGACACTTGCCTCTAGCGAGCCACCTCGCCCTGGGCCTCCATCACCTCATATACAAATGAGGTGGGGCTGCAGGGGTGGTCTTCAAACTGCTCTGCAGAACCTGTGACTTCGAAACATCCCTGAAGGCTCGAGTGGGCTGGGGGAGGCCACCAGAGCACATGGGGCCCCCCTTCAGCCCATTCAGCATCTTCACAGAGCCCTAAAGAGAGTCGTTCTGCTAAAACAGGTGGCTTGGTGACTCTGTGCCCTGACAGGCAGCACTGTTTGGATAGATGCTCAGCTGTCACTGGGATGAGCAGCGTCTTTCCCAAGTTGTCCCCCGTGTTTTGAGTAAAAGCTTCCAGAATCCTTGTCAGCCTCCTGGGGAGGCTCCTTCCCTGTCCTTCCTTGGTTCTGGGTACACAGGGAGCTGCTGGGCCACACGGTTCTTTCCAGACTGGCGTGCTAACTGCTGAGGGGCACTGCTCAGGCTCCTGTTGGAAGCTGACATGCAGCCATTGGTACAGGGGAGCTGCCACAGTGCCCCATGTCCCAGCAGGAGGCCTGCCCCGCCCATGAGGAGGATCCCAACTCCCTCTGGGTTGGGGGAAGCGCACTATCCCCACAGCAGAGCGCCCTCAGGCCATCAAGGAAGGGGCCTCGTGGGCTGGGGCTATGTGTTTACAAATGTCGCTGACATCTCATGTGGCAGTTACCAGACAGGCACACTCACCTGGGCAGAGGGCTGACTGTCCCCAAGTTTCAGGGGGTCCCAGTGGCTGCCGTGCACCCTGTCAGCCAGCTGGAGCAGCTCAACCTCAGCAGAAGTGGGAGAGAGGGGAGAGCTGGGGTTCTCTCTGCCAGGAGCTTCGGGCGGCAGCAGGTCCTCACTGCCCTGCTGTCTAGGTGGAAGGAGCCACCTGCACACTGGGCTCTACCTGAGCTGGGCACGGGCTGACACTGTCCACGTACATGGCATTCCTGACCCTGCCAGAAAGGCATCATGACCCCAGTTTACATGTGGAAAAACTGATGTTCAGCCAAGCCCAGGGACCAGTGCTCCATGGCCTCCCGAGTGGGTCGCCCCTGACCTCCCTGCTCCCATGCCAGCCCGACACCAGGAAGCAGCCACGGAGGGACATCCCCTCTCAGCTGCACCCTCCCTGTCCCCTGTGGGCTCTTGCGTGGGCTGGGGCCTTGTGGACTCCCTCCAGAGGGACTCCCTCCCTCTCCAACAGAGAGGATCTGATAAGGTCGTAATAGCGCTTTCTCCATCCACTTTTGGGCACCTCCAAGGATGACTTCACCCCTGCAACTCCCTGGGAGCGAAGAAAACAAGGGCACAGCCTCCTGTTCCAGCAGGGGAGGAGGGCACAGAAGGGATCCCTTGGGTGAAGAGCAGACCCAGGCCCCAGAACCCTTCCCAGGCACGGCCCCCCCACCCCCCATCCTGGAGTTGACCATTGATTGACAAGCATTCGTTGGATACCTTCTATTTGAAATATGCTTTGCTTGGGGACAGACACCAGATTAATTAGATTGGGGGTAGGAGTGGGGCCGCAGTTGATTTCCAGGATGGGGAGTTTGGACATTTTTCTGTAAAGAGTGGTGCTCAATAAACACGTGCGGCCAGGGAAGGGCCCAGGCCGATGGGTGGGCTATGGCCCCGGAGGACGGGGGACACTGGCGGAGGGAGGAGGCAGACTCTGTCAGGAAGCAGCATGGGGTGGGGGTGCAGATGGCCTTGCTAGAAAGTGGGGGTTCCTGACCCTGGTTTTGCCATGAACGCTGCTTAGATTAACGCTTTAAAATAACATATGTAGAATTCCAAAGAAAACCGATGGTGTTAAAATGCACTTATCAGAATGTTAGAAAATAAAGTTAGATCTAATAGTATTTGTGCTTCTTTATGGGCACATGCTCTCGCAAGACCGGGCATGGGACCTAATAACAGGGGTAGTTTCACCCTTGTGAGGAGCATACGCAGCCTTTCGAGAGGGTGACAGCACCTGCAATGAGCTATGAAAATACCTGTGATTTCAGATGGGAACAAGGTCATTTGTAACTGCTAACACTATCATGGATGCTGTTTACATTCAAAATAGAAGGAAATTCTAAATTTCATCTAGAGGTCAGTAAAAATAAGATGTAGTTCTTTTCTCCTGATTTTTGTTCTCAAGTGAAGACCATCTGTGAAGAGGTGGGGTCCACAGGCCTTTGCAAAGGTCAGGGGCATGAGGAGCCCCGAGATTTCCTGGAGCCTGAAGCCTGAGTGTCAGGGCACAGGATGGGGGGCAACCCTAACAAAAACACAGAAGGACTGGAGTCTGTGTGAGAATACAAGTGGGGGCTCCTGAGACCATTTAGTAGTTCCTCCTTGTCCCAGTGAGGAACCCAAGGCCCATAATCACAAAGTGACCAGTTAGGGGCAGAGTTAGGACTTGAACCTGGAACCCAATTCCCAGTCCCACCCTTGTCCTGAGCGAGCCCACTGGAGAAAGGATCCTGCATGACCTTCCCAGAACAACTAGAAGGAGTTTATCGGCCACAGGTGTTTCCAACAGAAATAAACATCCTCAGGCAAGGTGTTCATAGCCCCCCACCACACCCCCTGCAGGGGCAGGGTGCACACAGCACAGCTTGGGCAGATGCTGAGGATTCCCAAAGCCATCCCCGCCTGGGGGGTGTTATCATCCTGCTTCAGAAAAGCACATGCTCCATGTGGGGGCCAAGGTGTCCTCAGATGCATCCAGCCTCTGCCATCTGGGCTCCTTTCAAAGGATAGTGCCTGGACCAGGTACAGATGGGGTCCACCCTCATCCTGCGGCCAGCTGGGTGCCCCATCCAGCCTGATTCTAATACCTGTGCCCCCACCCCTGCAACCTCTGTCCTGTCTCACTGCATCCTCACACCAACCCAGCCCAGCCCAATGCTGCCTACAGCACCCCACGCCCTCCAACCACACACAGGTAGACTGTTGGAGTCTTCAGGGCATGGGATGAAGGGGAAATGCAGGGGCAGGGGCTCTGAGCTCCCACAGCAATTGTCCCTAGCTTCCCCCACCTTTGCCTCTCACCATGTCTGCTGATCCCCAGACCTCAGGCTGCAGGACCCTTACCCCCACTGGCTTGCCTGAGCCAGATGGCCCAGTGGTCTGAGCAGAGGCCTCCCTGCCTGTCTTGACTTGCTGGGAAGCCGGGGATAAATAACAACGCTTACCTCACAGGGAAGGTGTGGGACTGATGACCGCGTGTTGTCACGCGCCCGTGTGGGTCTGCCGAACGCTGCACTTGGAGCCGCATGCAAGATGGCAATCCCCTGACTGCCCCGGGGCTGCCAGGAACTGGTGCACTTGTATGCACTCCCCAGGGCCCCCTATGTCCTGACCCTCCTGTGGCCCCTGAGATTTCCGGCCCCGAGAGTTTGTCATAGTGGGCTCTGACTTTAGGGGCCTTCAGGTGAATATTCTCCCAGCCCTATCTAGAACATTCTTAGTATTCCAGCTACAAGGTACTGAGACTGGCTGGCTCAGCCTGGGAAGCCCTAAGGTCAGTGGGTCCCCGTCCCCCAGCAGTGCAGAGGAGGAGGTGCTGGTGGTGTTTCCACACAGGGCCTGAGATGTTCTGTGTCTGCAGCAGGTGCAGGGCCCACACCTGGCACCACCCTCCCAGACCTTACATCTGCAGAACAGGGACCAGGAGGAAGCTGCCGTTCCAGGATGTCAACAGCCTCCAAGGTGGCTCTGGCTGATCTCCCATAAAAGAGTTGCTGTGTGACCTAGGTGTCAGAAAACCACACTCGAGTGGAGGTCCCGGTGACCACTGGACTCTGGTGACTAACTGAGGCCCGGCACTAGCATTTTTCAGTCGCTCTCAGGTACTTCTCAAGGCAAAGGAAAGCAGAGCTTCTGCGAAGGAAGAGCGAGGTCTGCCAGACCGCCAGAGAAGTGCCCTCCCTCACCCCGCCCTTCCAAGCAGGACCCGAGGGTGTCGAGACAGCCAGCAGTGCCCTTCTGAACAGGGCCTGAGGTCCCCTCCACTCATCCCTGCATGAGTGTCCTAGGCCTGCCATAACAAAGTATGCAGACGGGGTGGCCAAAACAACACAAATGTATTTTCTGACAGTTCTGCGGCCACAAGTCTGAGATAAAGGTGGGGCAGGGCTGGTTCCTCCTGAGGCCTCTCTCCTGGGCTGCAGATGGCATCTTCTCTCTGTGTCCTCACGTGGTCATCCCTCTGTGTCTGTGTCCTGACCTCCTCTTCTTACAAGGACAGTCATTGGGTAGGACCCATCCTAACAGTCTCATTTTACCTTCATCACATCTTTAAAGACCCAATGTCCAAATACAGTCACATTCTGGGTCACTTGGGGGAAGAGCTTCCATACATGAATTTGGGGAGGTGCATTTAGCCCACAATACTCCTCCAGCAGACTGCTACACATCTTTTGAGAAGAGAAGCAAGCCTGCTTCCTCCAGGAAGCCTCCCGGTTCTGTCCGTCCCTGGGAGAAGCCCTGCTGCCAGCATCTGCAAAGGTTTGTTAAGGCCTGCTGGGCACAAAAGGTGTGGGCTGGTAGAGTGTCTAGAGGGGAATTGGGCAGGACGCCTGCCCCAGGGCCCTCCATCTAGGCCTGGCACTCTTTCATTCATTCCGTGAATATTTGTGAATCACCTGCTATGTGCCAGGCCTGCACTGGGTACCGGACCACAGTGCTGAAGGATCCAGAACCTCTGTACCAGCTCTGATTAGCCGGGTGCTCTCTCTCGTCTCCCCAATTCGACTGCGAATTCTGGGAGCACTGGGTCGCCTCTTATGCTCCTCAGAATGCCCCACCCTCAGCGGCCTGTGGCATTTGTTCAGCTGACTTGTTGGCTGATGGTCAGAGCAGAAGGCAGGCGATTCCCCAGCACCAAGGACAGGCAATTCAGCCACCGCGTTAGAGCAACAAGCGGGGCAAACTGGGGAAAAGAAAGGGAATATGGGAGACGGCGGTCCTCGATGGCATCACCGCTAGGCACTGCCCCAGCCAGCTGCCCCTGCCGGATGGGGCCCTTGCACCGCTGGTCCTCAGAACACCACCCTTCCAGGGTAGAGTGTGGTGCGTTGTTCCAAGTGTACTCACAGCGTCTTGTCGAATCTTCCCACCCTCCCCGGGCGGGACCTGCAGGAGTTGTTTTTTCTCTCGATTGTACTAAAAGGGAAACAGGCCTAGGCAGAGCCAAGGATTTGTTTTTTTTGTTTGTTTTTTTTTTTCCTTTTTTTAAAAATTTTATTTTGTCAATATACATTGTTGCTGATTATTGTTAAGGATTTGTTTATTATCACAGCTAATCTCAACTGGGGGCAATTTTGCCTCCCAGGGGACGTTGGCAATGTCAGAAGATAACTTTGGTTGTCATCACTAGGTGGGGGCTGCAACTGGCATCTAGAGAGTGGAGGCTCAGCATCATGCAATGCCCAGGACAGCCCCCTCTAGAGAATGATCCAGCCCTCCACAACAGTCCCTAGCCTGTCGAGTAGTGGCTGGGGTGGGGACAGGACATATGTCCTCACTCTCCTCTTGATCTTGCCACTGAGGCCAATGTGACAGCAGCTAGAATTCACTGAGCACTGTGTGGCTCTAGTCCTCTTTGCATACACTACCCCATGGCAGCCAGGAAGCAGGTGGGGTGCATGTTGTGTGCTGGTGCCCAAGTCCCCACCATGACCCCTGTACTCCTCACGCTGGTCCATGGCAGCCACCAGGACCTGCTGGAAGCCAGTGGAAACTCCTCACCTCTTGCCCACATGTAAGGTACAGGAGAAAGCTGGAGAAAGTGAGGCACTCTGACCGCAAGGAAGGGAAGATACACAGGTTCAGTGTTAATCCCCTCCCTTCAGAGCCCGGGAAAGAGCCTTCATCTTGCTGAGCGGGGCACACAGTCAGATCAGGAGGGATGCAGGGAGTCCTTGGATAAGGCCACGGAAAGGCTGCAGGGACAGGGAGCATGGGACAGAGGAGTGGCTGCCCTGCAGTGGCACACACAGCCGCCGGCTGCCTTCTTTCCCACTGGGAGGTGCAAGCCAGATGTAGGTGTGTTTTCTCCTCGTCTTTCTTTTCTTCTTTTTTCTTTTTTGATGAGGACATGGGTTGAGATTGGCCTTCCAATGAGAGCGGGCCATTCCCTTCCAGCCCAGTTCCTTCCCAGTCTTTTGTGTGTATGTGTGAAAAGAAACCAGCATTTATCACCAGGTGAATGCCTGGTTTGAGTGTCTTTATTAGACAGCCACAACAAGGTTTCAAAGATGTGGAGCCACCAGCTATTGCGAGACGGGTACCCTCAGCTGGCCCACAGGGGTGACAGCAGGTCAGTGAGGCTTGGAGGATGGGGACTTTGGCAAAGCTCCTTCCTGACTCCTGATGGGTGGGCCACTCTCCCCACCTTCTTCACAAGACCATCTTTTCTTTGGGGGTGAGAAAGTATCACATCAATCCCTTCCACACCAGGGGAGACAATGAGAAGGGGGGCCCAGCTGGAATCATGAGCAACAGGGTTGGTGTGCACCCAGCATTGCCACAGCAAGGCCCCAAAAGTCCACTTCCTGCCTGAGAAGCAAGCCAGGCCAGCACCTGCAGGTGGGACAGAAGCCCAGGTCCAGCTGCAGACCCTTTCCTTCTGCAGGGAGGGCTCCTCCTCACGTTCTGACGGTCCTCTAATTAGGTCCCTGCTGGGGAGCTGTTTGATTGTAATGACAGCTTGGGTTTATAGAGTGCCCATCTCCGAGAAACTGAGTTCTCTTGCCAGATCCTTTTGAGGTTTGGAAAGCTGGCCAGGAAGGATTAATTGGCTATTAGCATTGAGGAAACTGAAGCACGGGTAGGTTAAAAGATCTGCCGAGGGCGTGAAGGGGTTAAAGTCACAGAACAGAACTCAGAATGGGGGCTCCCATGTCCTGCACACTGGTCCATGGCGCAGCTGTAACATTTACAGAGGCTTCTGCAGAGGGATGAGGAACTGTGTGGCACCAGGAGGGGGCTGGTGACTGCCATGGAACGCCTGACAGAAGGCCGCGTGGGGTGGATGAGCCCCACCTCCTGAGGACCGCCAGGGGGCTGCTGGGGGCCGCCCACCCCGCCCAGGAGTGAGGTCATGCGGGCGGGCGGCATTATTATTAGTTGAGGGCTTGCTCTTCTTGTCTTTTCTCTCTGATCCGGGGCCTGGCGGGGACCTAATTATATGTCCTGAAAGGCAGCCAACAGCACCAGGGTATTTAACAAATTTGAGAATGACAGCGAGGTGCACTCCTAATGCAGCTGCACAAAGAGAAGATGACAGGGATAAACATGCCACCGCCCCATGGAGAAAACCTCTCTCTAGAACAGAAAGTCAAATCTGGGCTCCTGCTGCCCTGACTCTGGCCGGCTGTGAGCAGGGGACGGGTGGGCCCACCGGGAGGAGGTGACTCGCCTGGGGCCACACAGCTGCTGGGCAGCAGAGCGCCAGGTGGTGGAGCAGATAGACACAGTACAGATCATCTGAAAAATGGGAATATTGGTGCCCAGGATTACAAAGAGAACGACACCTGCAGAGCCTCGGCACCATAAACCTCACTCTTAGTGTTACGACAACTATCCAAAGCGAGCAGGGACATCCCGCTGTGGAGAAACTGAGGACAGGACCAAGCTGGCTCCACGCCCTTGTCTCCCTCCCACTTTCTCTCTCTCTCACACACTCACACTCACACTCACAGAACAAAAGTGGCACCCCAATTCATCGTTTTATTTCCTTTTCCTCTCCAAGGAGGGGAGGTGACCAGGGTAACATGCACCCTCTAAGCCCAGCCTGGCTTCCACCTGGCATGAGCCAGGGGCCACCTCAGGGGGCAGGCCCACAGGGCAGTGAGTGTAAGGGATCAGGAGACTGAGCTCACCATAAGCCTGAATGGGACCTCAGGGAAGTCATTCATTTCCTCTGGGCCTCAGTTTCCCAGCCTTCAAAGTGAGGGGGTAGGCCCTGGCTGGGGGGCCTCACATACCATGCCCCTGTCTGAAGAACCAGGGCCAGCTCTGGATCCACAGCAAGAGATGCAGGAGAGGTGCCCAGGCAGCTTGCTATAGCAGAACGTTAAGGGTGCTCTCAGGAGAGGACAGGGGGACAGAGCGGCCCGTGAGAAGGGGCTTCATCTGCCGAAGAAGGGGCAAATTAGCATCAAAAAAATGAGTGCTGCTGACTGAATCGCTCTGTATATGCAGACACCCCTGAGTTCAAAATGAAACAACTGTCAAAAACAACTCACGGGGCATCTACAGAAGTTGGACGCCAACTTCCAACTCTAAAAATCAGCAATTTAAAGGAAATAATGAAGCAGCTATTCTGCCTTTCCATATGAACTTTCTTTCAGGGTTGAAATAAGCCTTAATTGCTACAGGGAATTCAAGCTGCTGAATATTGAAGGAGTGACAGCATTGAAGCCCAGTTTGCTCGCCTAAAGCCTGAGTGGGTGACATCACTGGGTGGAAGCTGTGTGAAGGGCGGCTGTCCCCTGGGCTGCCAACGTGGCGTCTCCAGGGGGAGACCTCTGCTTTGCAGCTCTGCCTCTGCTGTGATCTTTCCTGCTCACAATCAAGAAGTATATACATGAGCCAAGTTCTCACTTTAACACAGATTAGATCTGAAAGTGACAAGCGATAAGCCGTTCCTCCTCCTCTGTAACTAAAACTTTCCTGTCCAGGAAAACATAAAGAGCTCCCTGACGAAACAAAATGCACGTTATCGGCTTCAGCCGTGGGCAGGTTTTGTGGAAGGAGTATTGACGCTCCCACTGCCCAGCGAGTGTACAGGCCGGCTGTGCTGGGACCTGAGCCTGGACTAGAAAGATGCAGAAAGCTGTGAGACCGTCAGTCCTCAAGGTCAGTGAGAAGCAACCAGAAGTTACAGGTTTTGCGATGGGAGATTTGTTCAGGACCTGGAGGATGGCCAGTGCCAACACCATGCATACAGAGAGGTGTCTGACCACTCGGCCACCATAGATTCATCATGCATTTTATGATGTAACTACTTATTTCATCATTTGGCAAAACTTTTATATTTGTAATAAATCGTTTGGGCCATGAGGAACTAAAAAAAAAAAAACCTGAAAGTGCATGCTAAGTCAAAAAATTAAGTTATTTGGATTTCTGTTTCTCAAGAAAGTTGACTATGAATATCTACCTTACATAAAATGTTGGTAGAAATTTACAGTCCCCTGCACGTACAATGATATCACCAATCAAGTGAAAAGCAGGAGATAGAGATCTGCTAAAGAAACATCAGCATCTACTTGAAAAGTTAGTAATCATTTTGAGACTGCCAAGAGACAATGAATGACCAAACACTTGCAGCTGAGTTTGGGTGTCACTCTGTAAAGCATGACTTTTCATTTAGATCAAATGTCAATTCTAGTTAATTGCACACTTTTTCAATTTCAAGTTTTCTTGTGAGTTTACAAGATGAAGTAATATTGTTATTATGATGCTTCCATGAGCAGAAGAATTTCACAGACAGTTAAGTGATGCTAGTTTAATATGTGCATTATCAGATGCTTCAAATAGAAAAGCCAATTAAGTTAATTTGAATAATGACTTAATTTTTATTCAAATCATTAAATAAAAGTAAACTTTTGAAGGTTGATTCTGTTGAAGACATATCATTTGCTGTTTCTGAAAATGCAAGACATAAATGTAAATTTAGTTAATTATTTAATATTGCTGATATAATTGTTTTTGTGTGATAATACAAAACAATTGTCACATAGCATCATGGTAAGAAATGTGCTATTATTAAATTAAGAAAGTTTAAAGTAGAAATACAGCTGGAACTGATTGTAGTGAACAAATAATTCATAAGTGAGCCTTAACAACCTGCAATATACCCTAATTAACATAAAAGTTGCAGATATCAAAACTTACTAATTTTTTTTTACAAGTTCTGTAATAGAGATTACAAGAGGTACTTGACCAGGGTAATACGTGCCTTCTCCCTTTGCAGTACAACATCAGTCAGATTCCAGAACTGTGTAACCTTGGGAAAAGTATTTTACAGATCCATCTAAACGCCGTGCGATGGTACTAGATTTGCATGTGTGTGTAACTGGGTCTTCCAGGTTTGGCTTGCATTTTGTTCCAAACCCATTCTTTAATTAAACTATCCAACAAATAGACAACCAAAAACTTCTTTTGAAACTATCGCAATTATTGAAAATGAGATTGTAAACAGAAAGACTACTTGAATTTATCATCACAAAAGAAAGAGAAGAACTGAATAAATTGGGTGATGCCTGCCCAAATAGTGCATGAGAACAACTTTGGAATTCTAAAATTGCTCCTTGGAATATCTTGATTTATGGGCACTATTTTATTCATATATATATATATATATATATATATTATGCATCAGAATGGAACAACATTGAAAAGGCCTGTGATTTTCAGCACATAAATTTCACAAAAAATTCAAAAGATGCATACATGAAAAAACCCTATCTGACATATTTTGCCTTCTAAAGACATTTATGAAACAAACATTCTCTGAATAGAAGCCAGAACACAGGACCAGTGAAAGTGTCTGGGTGGAGATACCAACACTTTCCTTATAAAAAACTGGAGGCTGTCCAGTTAGCAGAATTGACTCAAATCTTCCCTGCACAGGCTTTTGCTCATCTGATAAGCCCAGGGTCTACGGAGGAGATTCCACTTAACTTGTCAGCAAACTCATACTTACTCGCCACAAACTGTCTTCTTGAAAAAGATTCCAGGGAACGTTATGAAAGATTAAAAGTAATAAGGCAATTCTAAAAACAATTCATCCTTCTGAAAAATACCACAAACATGGCATTAGAGTCAAATAAGGCTGATTAAGAATGTGAATACGAGGGCCAGCCCATGGCTCACTCGGGAGAGTGTGGTGCTGATAACACCAAGGCCACGGGTTTGGATCCCTATATAGGGATGACCAGTTAGTTCACTTGTGAGAGTGTAGTGCTAACAACACCAAGTCAAGGGTTAAGATCCTCTTACCGGTGAATGTGAATATGTATCAAGAACAATTATTCATCTTGCAGCTGCTTTCTCATATCCAGATAACCAATTTGTTTTTTGCTTTAATGTAAACAAATGTTATTTTTACTTTCTGAGAAAGCATTTAATTTTTTCCCTGTAAATATGATTTTCACTTTATCAGAAATAAAAATTATATAACACCATAGTATTTTCCTTTTGTCCTTAATATGCCAAGATGTTTTTTAGTGCAAATTAATTTTCCTCCAGATTTATTGAGTTATAATTTATATTCAATAAAATCCAATCATTTTAAGCATGCCATTTGGTGAATTTGGCAATTGGAAACAGTCATCACAATCTGGAAATAGAATATTTTCATTACTAAAAGTTTTCCTTGTGCCTCTCTCTTGAAACCTGTCTCTAATAACCACTGATCTTAAAAGTATTTTATTTTTTTTAAACAAGTTTTAAAACCACTTCATTGAGATGAAATTGTCATATAATAAACTATACATATTTAAAGTACACAATTTGATATGTTTTGACATACGCACACACCCGTGAAATCATCACAACAATCAAGATACTGAGTCCTTTCATTGCATGGATATACCATGATTTGTTTACCTGTCTCTCCTGCTGATTGACATTTGGGTTGCTTTCATTTTTGGCTGCCATAAATAAAGGTTCTATGAACATCTGCGCAAACGCCTTCACTTGGGCACACGCTTCCATTTCTCTTGGGGAAATATCTAGGCGTGGAACGATGGTTATAAGGCAGTTATATGTTTAACTTTTTACAAAACTGTACAATTGTCCAAAGTGGTTGCACCATTTCACGTTCCTAACAGCAGTGATGGGAGTTCCAACTGCTATACGTCCTTGTCAGCACTTGGCATGGCGTCTCTTTCATCTTAGTTATTCTGATCTGTACGCAGTGTCAGCCCATTGTAGGCTTAATTTGCATTTCCCTAATACTGACTGACTCTGTCAAACATCCTGTCACGTGCTTATTTGCCCCTGCTACATATCTTCTTTGGTGACATCTTCACTAAAATTATTTGATCTTTTTTAAAATTAGGTTCTTTGTTTTCTTATTATTGAGCTTTGAGAATTTTATATACACTGGATTTGTGAGAGACGAGATTTGCAGTGACTTTCAAGCTGGTCCGTGGCTTGTCTTTTCAGTCACTTATCAATGTCTTTCAAAAACAGAAGTTCTTCATTTTGATTAAATCTAATTTACCAGTTTCTTTTTTTGTACAGGTCATGCTCTTGATGTTGTCTCTAAAAAATCTTTGCTGAGCCCAAAGGCACTAAAATTTTCTCATGTCTTTTAGCTTTCTTATAGTGTTAGGTTTACATTTAGGTGTATGAGGGTACTTCAAAAAGCAATTCGACACACCTCCCTGAGCACTGGACGGATCATGTAGGCAACAAATCAACAGAGAAACAGTTAATCTATCAGGAGAGAACAAATCTATGGTTGTTAAAGGTGGGAGGGGGAAGGACAGAGATTGGACAAGGAGCACGAAGAATAAGTATCAGCTGTAATAATGAATATGTTAATAAAAAAAGAAATTTATGTATAAGTATTTAAAAAAGAAAAACCCTTGAAAATTCTTTAAGTAGCCCATAAAGTTCAGTGTAAATTGTTTAGTATATCCAAACCTGAGCAGTAATTTTCCTGCAAGCTAAAATTCGAGAAACAATGAGCCAGACTAAAAAAAAATAACAGGAATCTGGAGGTAAGTCTCTAGACAATCAAATGATTTTGCCTTTAAGACAACTATAAAGTCTCTAGTACTGTAGGGGATGGATGCAAGTAATACACATTCCTTGTTTCACTATTCCATTATGTTTTAATATTAAATTTTTATGATCTTAATAAATATATGTTTTTTAAAAAAGCAATTTGAACCTTTCCATGAACTTTCTGAAGTACCCTCAAAGGATCTATTTTGAGTTAACTTTGTATATGATTCAAGGTATGGTTTTGAAGCAGAACTATATTAATGTTGTTCTGTTTCTGGATTCTCTAGTCTGTTCTATTGCTCTGTTTGTCTGTTTTGTCTCTAAGGACCAGGCTGTCTTTATTACTGTAGCTTTATAATAAACCTTGACATCAGGTAGTACAAATCTCACAATTGCTCCTTTTCAAAGTTGTCTTGATGATTCTGGGTCCTCTGCATTTTCATATGCATTTTAGATTTGGTTTGTCAATTTCTACCAAAAAAACCTGCTGAGATTTTGAATGGGATTTCATTGAATGTATAGGTCACTCTGAGTCCACCTGAATAAAATTATTTTGTAGGTTGACACATATGAAATTAAACTGTCAAATTATGTATAAGTATTTAAAAATACATTATTTCAATTGTTTTTACCCTCCCCCACCTTTTATTCTTGAAAAAATGTCCTGATTTGGACAATAAATTTAATGGCCCATGGCCCTGAGTTTAAGATGACCATGAAGGGACCAAGCTGTCATGTCCTGAGCCCACTTACCAAACTTAACATTAGGAAAATTGGGCAACAAGACCATCTACATCCTTAATGTCACAAAGTACAAAACAGAGACCCATCGTCACCTGTGAAATATTGCCAAAACCTTGAACCTGAATTTAACTAGGTGTCTAGAGCTAACTTCTGTTACAGGAAATACAAGGGCAAGATGAAGAAGTTAAATGACAGAGCAAGAAAGGAAACAGACAAATTCAGAATGCAGCACACCCTACAGGACAGTCACCTGCTTTGTGCAAGTCAATCACTGGCATTTAAAAAAAAAAAGAAAGAGAGAGAAGGGAGAGACTTTCTCTAGATTAAAGGACACCTAGGAGATCTCATAACCAAGTATAATAAGCATGCCTCCTTAGGATCCTGACTCAAACCAAAAAACCAGAAAAAAAGCATTTTTGAAACAACTGGGGAAATTTAACTCTGCACTCATTTTTAGATAACGCCCCGGGACTAGAGTTAACTTTATTAGATGTGGAACTGGCATTGTGGTTATGTAAGAAAATGGTTACAGTCTTTCGTGTCTCTGCGAACACTGAATTGTGTGGTGAAATGATGATGTCTGGGGTTTGCTTTAAAATACTTCAGTGAAGAAAAGAAAAGAGAAAAAAGATGGCTCAAGCCGATGTGGCAGAATCTCGATAGCTGTTGAATCTGGGAGAACATCATGCTTGCTGATTGTACTGCTACCTCCACTTTTAGATAGGTTTGAAATTTCTTTAAAAAAAAAACTGAAAATAATCAACAGAGGCATGGGCAGGTGGTCAATTCTGACGAATGAGGCGAAAAGAAAGCCCTCCTGGGGGCTTCTGGGAGACTATTTCCTCACTCTCAAAAAGGAAGCCAGGCAAGGAGAATTGCTTTTCCACTCTGAGCAGTGTGTCAGCATCTGCTGCCGAATCAGTGGCAGCTCTCCTGCCATTGGGGGGGGATCCCAAGAAAAGGAAGAGCCAGCTTCAGGGCAGGGGGACTAGGATGGAGGGAGCCAGGGTCCCTGTGGACATTGCTGGGCTGCTGAGGTAGCCAACACTGCAAGACCTTGAGAGCACCTTTTCTGATCACCTAAGCTACTCCTGGCTGGGTTTGTCTCACTGACATCTTTTTGGCACTTAATAAATCTAACGTATCTGTGGATTTGGAGGGTCTTCTTTCTCCGACTACTTTGTAGACGACTAAAGCTTCTTTTTATCATCCTTCCAAAACCTCTTAGATGCTAATTGTATATTTATCCAACCATCATCTATTTAAATGTATTTACTCAAATCTACATCCAAAGACCAAGGGGAAGCTACAAGATGAATAAGTCAAGTCCCGGCCCCGCCCGCAGTCCCTCCCCAGCACGCTCAGGAGTTCTTTGTCTCCACATGGAAACTGAGTGCGGGGGGTTAGAGCTCCACAGAGGCAGAGCCATGGACGACTTACAGCACGGATCCTCTCGGAAGGCTTCCTGGACGAGGTGGCCTACAAATTGGGCTGTGTGCATGTGAATGAGTAGAGAAAAGAAGGAAAGTGGGTGTTGAAAGCTCCCCAGGCAATTGGCACAAAACAAAGGCTTAAAGGCAAGAAACCCAGTTCACCTTTGTGGTGTCCTATAAGGAGTTGATGTGAAAGGGAAGTTTAGAAATACAGAGACCCAGGTTCTGGAGGGTCTTGAGTGCCTCTGTAAGGAGATGTTTGGTCTTTATTTAGCCAGATGGGGGAGAAAAGTAATGATTATTGTGAGTCCCTCATTTTAGGAATAATGCAATGTACTGGACGAGCAATTCGCGTCTCACATCTGGGCTCCCAGCTGGCATCAACCATGTGTCACACGATCACCTTGGGGTGGGGGTGGAGGTAACACCTCCTAGGACCCAGAGTCCCAGAGTGGGGGGTGAGATGTTCACCAGAGGAAAATGAAGATTCTCAACTTCTGGTTGCAAAACAACCAAGGTCTGCTTTACCACTTCCATAAAATGGGGATAGCCCCCAACTTAAACAGGGGTTTAAAAGATTAAGTAATTAATTTCTTAAAAAGCCTAGAACAGGGCCGAGCCTGTGGCGCACTTGGTAGAGTGCTGCGCTGGCAGCGCGGCGACGCTCCCGCCGCGGGTTCGGATCCTATATAGGACTGACCGGTGCACTCACTGGCTGAGTGCTGGTCGCGAAAAAAAAAAAAAAAAAAAAGCCTAGAACATATTTTATTTTCCATGCTGCAGAAGACCTCCCTTAATCTTCATGTTTGGTCCTCGTTGCTAAGAAGGGCTATTGAAAAGCTCATAGCACTGCAGTTCCAAAGAAAGGAACAGAACTAAGTAATCGAGAAAATGCCTCATCTTGAAACAAATGTAGCACCAGAAACAGAAGCTATGGAAAGGTTTGAAAATCATGTAACACAGGGGTTTAACAACCTATCCACGTTGATAGAGAAGGCATGGGCAGAGAGCTCAAAAAGTATCAGGGAGGTCAGATTATTTCTTGTAATAGAAATGTACAAGCAGGACTGTCCACAAAATCGAATTACTGAAGGAAATGCAAAACAAGAGAAAGTCTCAGAATGTAGACAAAAAGGGAAAAGAAATCAAGATAAGAAAAGAGATGCCTAGAGGGCCCGTCCGGGAGATACAATCTGCACATAACAGGAATACCTGAAACAGAAGACAAAGCAAATGGAGCTGAGACAGTGATTAAGGAACTAATCGAAGAAAAATTTCTGTAGTTGAAGAGTGAGCTAGATCTACAAATGGAAAAGGCACACAGGATACCTTTAAAATCTGATGAAAAGAAAGCAACGCCTAGACATATTCTGGAGACATTTTTAAATTTCAAGGATAAAGAAAAAAATTCTACAAGTATCCAGACAGAGAAAGCAAGTTACCTGTAAAGGAGCAAAAGTCAGGCTGACCTCAGATTTTTATCTTGCATCTCCGAATGCCGAAGACAATGGAACAGTATCTACAGAGTTTTAAGGGGAAATGATTTGGAACCAAGAATGAAATACCCTGCCAGGTTATCATTTCTGTACAAAAGCAACTGGAAGACATTCTCAAATGTGCAGAGGTTAAGAAACTATGTCACCCAGGAATCTTCCCTGAAAAGTTTGCTGAATGATTTACTGTAGCAAACAGAGAACATGAACTGAAGTAGCTGAAGAGCAGGCAGGCAATTGCATGAAAGAATTAATGGTCAGCATTATACTAGTTAAGGAGCATTAAATTTAAATTGTTATATATAGGGTAATAAAAATAAATACAAAAATAGATTTGCAAGCTGGTTCTAAAATTTTGTGTGAGTTTTAGACTGTGAAAGGGCATTCCAAATGTTCAAAATATTGGGCAAATATGTGCCGTTTTATTTTTAGCATGTAGTATTGTAGGTATAGATATGTGTATTCTTTATTCTTAAACTAAACGTAAGCAAAATAAGAAGGCTTTGTCCCTGTGGACAGTACAAATAGAGTAAAGGCATTCTAAGTGTTAATCTGACAAAATTGGGAAACGGTACAGTTTTACTTTATAAATAAAATCTATTTTATTTACTTTGTTTAGAGAAAAAAAAAAGTAGCAAGTTTATCTATAATGTAAATACTGGTAGTGTAAAAAGAAAACTTCCAAATCACTGGTTGGGGAGTGGTAGATAAAACTTTGTTTTATGTACATGTTGCACGGGCAAAATAGTAGTTACTGTATCATATAGCAGTTCACGTAAGAAAATTTGACACTGAGATAAGTGTTACAGACAAAAATAAAACAAATACATTCCAATATTTTGGATGAGAGAAACTGGTTTAAAAAAAAACAAGAAAATATAGCAAAAGAAAAACAGCAAGAGAACATTGAAATTAGCATAGCATAGACTGACAGGCATGGATGAGTTATCATACTCATAAACTGGCTAGATAGTCTTACTAAAAAGATTCAAATTGGGTCAAAAATCAGTTTCTAACCTGCAATACATTTGTAGAAAACAAAGGATAAAAGGGTTTAAAGATACAAGGGTACTTCAAAAAAGATCATGGAAAAATAGAATTGAAAGATGTTATGAATCTAATGGACACTGTAGTCATGGAAATAGAGAGCAACGTTTTTATTAGACAGAATCCAAGCATATAACGAGATATTCTGTATTTACAAGACACACCATACAGGATGTAACATTTAAGAGACTTTTATGGGGCAAATAACATGGAATTCACATGTAAAATAAATGTTTTGTGTCTTGACATAGAGGGCAGTATTACTGATGTTAAACCGACAGACAAATTTTAAAAACGGTGTACCTTTAAAATTAGTGTATTTTATGTACTAAAATTCATTAGGTAGCCCTTTAATTAAAGAGAATATATATAGCAAAAACATAAAAATCTAGCACATACTAAAAGCTCAGTAAATGGTAATTATTCTCTGCGAGATCTGACTGACTGGTTGAGGTCAACTGAAAAGATCATTTTTTCTGGAAAGGGGACTAACCACCTGCTTGTTAAATCCGATTTAAAAATCATCCCACCCCCTTCCCCCGCCTCCTCCACATGCTATCAAGTAAGCCTCTGCTGGAAACATTCCCTCACCCACTTGCTAACCCACTGCGGGCAACCCATTCAGAAGCTATTTATAATCAACTGTAATTACTCACCTTGCCAACACTACGCATCACACATGCCCACGAAACAGCAAGCTCCGTTGGAAAGGCCGCTGCAGCGCTGAGAAGCTGGCCTGGTCCTGGGATGAGCTCGGCACAGGAGGTCCCTGGCGTCAGGCACAGTTGCAGCCACAGTCCTGTCTTGGGGGCTGGCGTCAGGGGTGCCACCTGGGCAGAGAGGCCACTCATCTAGCCCGCAAGTTCCTGCAACAACCGAATGAGGACTGTCAGTCTCGGGCATGTGGGGTACTTCTGTGGGGGACACCTCCTGGGATGCTGCCTAACTTTTGGGGACAGAGCTGACGGAAGCCTGAGTCAATCTCAAAGCAGGAAGTTCAGAGAACGTGTTGAGTTTCACTGGGATGTTTGCGCATGTCTGAGGGTCTTCCAGAGGGGCTTCTACATATCCTTCAAAGGAGGACACAAGACATAAACAGATTCCTGGAGCCTTCAAGACAGTGAGGAAAGAGGCCATAGGGAGAGGCAGGGGCGTGTGTGTCGAGGGGCCCTTCTGATCAGAAGTGGAGGGATTACTGGGAGGTTTTGTTAACTGTTTGGAGGCTGGCTCACGTTTACGTCTGCTGATTATTCTCAAGCGATTTGGCAACGATTGAAATGACTCATCCTAATGCGATTTGGGGACAGGAGTCTGACAGGAGTGTTTTGGATCTAGGTATATAGACAGTATTTGATAAATATGAATGTGTGAGTGTATGAATGAGAGAATGAATGAGCAGGAGGAGAGGGAGGAAGGGGAGGCAGAGGAGGGAGTCAGATTGCCTGGGAGATGATTCCATGAACGTGGACTGAACGCCCCTGTTCCAGGCACGGGGGTGAGTGTTGAATGCTGGGAGATCAGAAAGCTGCTCCTAAGCAACTGCCTGCTCTAGGAGAGAAGAAGAAATTGTACACGTAAGTATAACACACAGCAAAGACTCGTAAGTGTCCCAACAGAGACAGAGACAGGGCAAGGGCATTTAAAAGAAAACCCTCGTGGCACCTGGTAACAGCTCACATTTGGGGCACATGGGTTCTGAGCCACACAAGCACACTGGTGTGAGCCTCCCCACATCCCCTTAGGTAGGTACCACTATTCACCTGTTTCAGAGATGAGGCCGCAGGTGAGCAAGGACAGGGAGTGAGCCTAGAGTCACATGGTAGCTGCATGGTGGCACCCTTGGCCCCCCACCCCACACATACTCTCTGAGCTCCTTGTGGTGGGGACAGTACCTGGAGGGGCGGGCATGCTCGCAGTGGGGGATGCATTGTCTCTGTGAGGTAGATCCCTGGAGGCTAGTGGAGGAAATTGATGCTGGATTGGGCTTAAGGATGAGAAAACCTCTCCCAGCGGCTAACACCTTGTGCTGAAAGTTTAAAGGCATTAGAGTCTAGACAATACCGTGGGTGAGGACCACCCTGAGGAACCCCTGTTTGACATGAGTGCGCTTCTGCCTCACCCACCCAAGACCCAGCACTTCTGCAGGGTCTCTCTTTCTTCTTTCCTTGTTTTCCCCAACGCTGATGGGTGGTCAAGGGGACGGAGCCAGCCCTCCTTCTAGCAGCCTAAGTAGGCTGGCCAGGAAACCACTAAGGAGCAAGCAGAAATAAAGACATGTCAACAGCTGTCACTCTCAGGATGCCTTGGGCTGTAAGCAACAGAACAACCCATCAACTACACCTTCACAAAATGGTGAATCGTCTTTCTCCATCCTGGGAGCCGTGTTCCTGATGGAAGCTTCTGAGCTTCATGCTGTGAGAACAGCATCTCAGCAGTCCTGGGCTCTTTTCTCCAGATCCCAGGGTGGCTGCTGCAGAGATATGGCTGAGTCACCTCCAGCTGCAAGGGAGTCTGGGACAGTGACTGTTTAGCTTTCCATCCTTGGGCTGGGGGAGGGAGAGGGCGCTGGGTGGGCCACCGGACAGCCATGCTGAGCACCCTCAGGGTGGGGCACAGCTTCTGAGAGAAACATGGGGTCCAAGTCCCCCCACGAGCGCTGGCAGAGCTGCTGGATTTCCCTGGATTCCTGCCTCCTGTCTCTCAATCTGCAGCACTCCTTTCCCTGGGTCTTGTTGTCACCTGCCCTGGCTGTGAGCTCTGGGCCTTTGCTTCCTGTCTGAGTACTTGTCAGTCTGAGTTATTCATGAGTCTAATGTACACACTGATGTCTGTAACAATGATGGGGTGAGAGGCCTCAAATGAAGTCCTAGGCCTCCTCTGCTGGGCAAGAGGAAGAGGAAGGAAGGATTGGACAGCCACTTCTCTGGGGTAGCGGCAGGTGGCCAGAAGCAGACCTGCTCCTGCTTTTCACTGTTTTTCAGGTGCCTGAGGATGTGTGCAGTAGCTGGGAGGTGAGGACCACAGAGTGCTGGGGGCAAGAACTGGGGTGTGTGTGCCTTGAGGCCCCCAGCACGGAGCCCAAGCTAGGCATGTAAGAAGGAGAGCCCAACCTCTGGGGGTGGGCAGACCAGGGTTTAAGCCCTGGTAATTCCTGGTGGTGACAAGGATCTTAACTCTCTGTGCCTCAGTTTCCCCATCTGACCAGTGGGGTTGCTGTGAGTATTAACAGCAGCAATGTGCACTAGATTCCTTGCAAAAACGGCCACAATTGTTCCCTTCCCTGAGTCCACACCTCTTTGCAATGTGACTATACAGGGGCTTCACCAAGAGGTGTAGTCTGCTCCATCACCTATAGTATGGGCAGGCCTGTGACTCACGGTGGCCAGTAGGATGTTGTGTAAGTGAGGCAGTGTCCCTCCTGAGCCTTGCAGTTTCTGCTGGTGAGAATGCAGAATGGCAGA
Organism: Cynocephalus volans; assembly: GCF_027409185.1. Classification (NCBI taxonomy): domain Eukaryota; kingdom Metazoa; phylum Chordata; class Mammalia; order Dermoptera; family Cynocephalidae; genus Cynocephalus; species Cynocephalus volans. Next base: position 188,205,599 of record NC_084460.1, read on the forward strand.
GTCCACAGGAGTTGTGTAACGGGCCCAGCTAATCAGCAGCGGAGGCCAGAGGGCTTGGCCTGCAGGACTGTCTGAGACCAAAGGCCATCCGTGCTCTTCCCACATGGGAAAGTCTCCTGGAAGGGGACCGGGTTCTTAGGAGACATGGAGGGATAATGTCAAAACCCCATCTTCCATGGCAGGGTGCTCCGTGGTGGACTGAATTCTGGGTCAGGGAGAGCGCCCTACCCCCACAGGTGTCCTTGGATTACTAAGTGGGACTTGTGGCCTCTCCAGTGGTAGCCCATTCAAGTTTGCCAGAATAGCCAGAACTTAACGAGCACCCTAAGGATCTGCTTTTCCCTCCCACAGAAATGGATGGTGGGGGCTAGGAAGGTGTTAGGGGTAGGAATGGGGTTGGGCTAACTCTTCATTGCCTCTCCTTACAAAAGGGATCGCTGGGTGTTTGTTTCTAGGGCAGTTTGCTTGTTTGCTTTTAATTTATCCTTGCTCTGTGCCTTTCACAAAAGATGCATTTGCTTGTTTGTTTATTATTTGTGGCAGATGGTCTGCACTTTCCTTTGGGTCTCCTGTAACCATGTCTAAGTATACGAGGAAGAGAAGGTGGAAACCTTGGGAGTTTCACAAGCTATCTCAGGATGGGCATCACATTCTCCATCAGGAGGCACAGCTCAGGGGCTCTGCTGCAGAGTTCCTTCTATGCCCCTGGAATTTGGCAAAGAAGGCTCAGAAAGTGCCCAGAGACAAAAGATGCTTGGCTCTAAATCTCTGGCTATTTATCTTAGGTGTTAAGACGGGGATATGGCTTTGGTTCTTATCATGGTCATGTATGTCTTTGGCACTGTCTTGTACAATGGCATATGCAGTAGGTAGGTGCTCAGCAAAGATTGCAATTAATTGAGGAAAACCCTGGGCCAGCATCAGAAACCCCAGGAGAGCTCTTTAAAACACAGATCACTGTATAGGTTTGGGCTGGGGACCTAGAATTTGCATTTCTCACAAGTTCCAGGTAAGGCAGATGCTGCTGGCTAGGGACCCCACTTTGAGAACCACTGGCTTAGTGGATACAAGCCCGTCCCCAGGGCCAGACAGCCTGGCTCTGCAAGGCAGCTCTGCTGCTTACTGGGCACATGGCCATGGATAAGATACTCAACATCTCTCTGCCTCAGCTTCCTCATCTGTAAAACAGAGAGAATGATAACACTCACCCCACATGGTACATGCCATATGAATGTTATTTAACACACAAAGAACTACATAGGAAAGAGAAAACAGAGGTGAAACTCTCCCACTGCCCGAGCTGCCTGCCTTTGCCTTCTGCCTGCCCACTGCCCGGCTGAGCTGGAGTGAGGCGGATGTGGAACCTTGGCCTATTCCGGGACCTAACTGTGGCTAGCTGGCCCTGACTTCCCAAGATAAGCAGATCTTGAGGTCAAATTTAGACTCCTAGGCCCCGGGCTCCAATCACCTGGACTTACAGAACCAGAAGAGCTGGTTCCTGTGTGTGTAGAACATGTGCTGGGCACTGAAAGGGAGGAAGAAAACACCCTGTGGAGGTAGTTCCAGGTGCCCAGAGCAGCTGGGAGAAGGCCCACCTGTTTCCAGAAGAGTGTAGGATCCCACACCTGTACCTTGCCCACTGCCACAGGCTCATGCCTGCCAAGGACGGCTTGGCATAAATGTCCAGGGGTCCCAAGGGAGGGTCTTTCCAGAAGCCTCTGCTCTCAGGTTAAGGGACTTCCCCAAGGGACACCTGCCTCAGTTTCCTCATCTGTAAAATGAGAAAAAAACACTTACTTGTGAGTCTATTAAACTTTGCTTACTTGTGATTCCCCTGAAGAGTTCAAGGCCCCGCCTGTGCTCTCTGCACCCACCTCCACTTGTGCCAGCACAAGCGTGGCACCGAGAATTTTCCTGTGCATCCCTCTCCTTGCACCATATCTTTCTCTGTAAAATGCCCACCAGAGCATCTGGAGAACTCTCCGGATCACCAGCTGGACCCCATAGCCACACAGCATTGCCACCACTCACCAGGTGGTCACAGACTCCTGGTAAGCAGCCGGGCCCTCCCGCCTCATCACTCTGTCCCCACCTCCCACGGCCAGGCCACCTCCACACCTGTGCACCTGCTGTTGCCTCAGCCAGCCGGGAAGGCCCTTGTGCACCCACCTCCCAGAGAGGCCTCTGCTGGCACTCTAACAGCCATGCTCTACTCCCTGCCACCACTACTTGCGTGACAATGCCCCAACATAGTTTAGACACCGCCTGCTTTCACGGCTGGGTTCCTCACTTAGACTCTGAGCTCCTTGAAGCGGGGCTAGTGCCCCAGCAATGAACCTTATAGTCACCTCTCAGGCAGCTTCAAGCGATTCGGGCAACTCCCCCACAGCACTCCAGCGCACAGGCTCCAGGCTCCGACCCTCTGGGCCCGAGCAGCAGCTCCACCAACGAGCTGGGGCAAGTCATTCCACCTCCTGGTGCTTCTGATTTCTTATCTGCAAAATGGGTATAACCTCTGACTCAGAAGATTGAGAGGATTGTACTGTGCCTGGCATAGGCACACATACACAGGAGCCGAGGCATAAACCAGAAAAGCTGCTTCTCCAGAATGAGAAAAACACATGTCAGGCAGCTCAGCGAGTGATCACAACGAGTGACCCTGCCTGCGGGCAGGCAAGTGATGAGAAGGACCAGGGGAGCCCGCGTCCACGGAGCGGAAGCAGGGCGCTGGCCGGGCACTTCCAGGCCACTGCCCGCCAGCCCTTCTGCGTCTGTTTTGAGACGTTCCTTCATCTTCAGAGGAATGCCTTCTCATTCAGAGGCACCCAGATCTGCCCGCCCCAGCTGGAACATTCTTGAGGATGTGCCAACACCTGAGGTCAGGCACTGCCCAGCCTGCGTGAGGGATCTGACCTCTGCACAGACACAAGTGGGTTTTTCAGTTTGACCTTCTAAGAGCCACTTTGTGCTCTTCCTTTCCCTCGGTGGCTGGGCGTGGGGTGAGGAAGCCCCCTCATTGTCACATCTTGCCCCGTGTGCTGTCTACCTGGTCCACTCGAGAGAGGCAGGCAAAACCAGAGCCACCCTCACCCGGCTGCTCATCGGTTGATGAGACCACGCCCTGCATCCATCGCAGGATGTGACCAGGTAGTGCTGTCCACTTCCTTAAGGTCTAAAATGATATTTGGGGGCTGAGATTAAACACTCCAAAGACACATGTCTATCACACACACACACACCATACACCCCACACATACACACATGTGCACACAGGCACACCCACACAGGCACACACACACACACGCATCACAGACCCAAACAAGCACAACAGGTTTTTATCACGTTTGCTTCAGGTTTTCCCACAATGGAGATTATTTCAGGCTGAAAAAAGGAGATTGAAGGTAACTTGCTGGCCTTTACGTGTGGTATATTAGCACAAGTGCACATGTGTGCACCTGTGTCAGAGACCCACAGGAATAATGACGGAAGAGGTGGATTACTCTCCACCTCTGACTTCGAGCGTGAGAGAGAAAGATGACTGTCAGCTGCCGCAGAACTGGAAGTGGAGGCTGCGTGTGAGATGTGGCTCCAGATACTTGGTTTCTAAGATGTAAGACTAGGAATTATGTAAACCCTATGCACACAGTTGGCCCCATAAGAATCCACCCGAGTCCCTTCCCCAGCGACAGGTTCTTGCTTCTGTTCTTGCCTTTGTGGTGTGATGAGCAATGGTGGAGGAGGTCTCCCCGAGCCTGGGAATGGGCACACAGCCACTGAGGTGCCAGCTGGCTGCAGACCTCCCCAAAAGCAACTTCCACCTGGGCGCGTTGACCTTGCATCAGAGAGGCCCTGTGAGACCCTGGGCGGCTGTTACTGCTGTGTTGATTTAGACCAGTCTCCAAACTTCCTGGTCAGAGTTTGCTCATCTTCAAAACTGGGGTAATCCCAGCCCCTTGATGAAATCGTTGTGACAGTAGGAATCATACTTGTGAAGTCCTGAACACATTGCACAGTGTAAAGTAAGTGTGCCATGCACAAGGCCATTACTCGCCTGCAACAAGGTGAAAACACAGCATCTGAATGCACAGGGCTGGGCGATCTGCAGAGAAGGAAAGCACCTTAGAAAAGGCCCCTTTGGAAAGGGCCTCCTGGGGAGGGGAGGGGGTTCTCCAGGCGAGGAGAGGCTGGGTGAGTTCTGCTGCTGTGAGGCGAGGGGCAGGGGAGAGGAGCGGGGAGGGGGAGGAGAGAGGAGCAGAGCCTGCGACATGAAATTCCTCAGCGGTGAGTCACTGAGGACATGCGAGCATAACCTTTACTAGCTGGTGGGTGTGAGAGTTTTCTTTTTAACACAGACAAGTACAAACAAGGAAACAAAATCTCCCCTGATGGATAATTCCTGTGGACATTTTAAAAAATAAAGACATTTATTGGTAGAAAAGCCAAACAGTACAAGAAGGTACAAAATGAAAAGAGAAAGCCTCTCCCTGCCCCACCTCTGCAATGTGTTTTCCCAAATATTTTCTGTTCCTGAGATGACCCCAGGGACAGGGAGATGAGACTGACCTCCCACCCAGTCCCCTTGAGTGCCCGCCCCTGGGACTGTACGAGGGTCCCGCAGCTGCTGTAACAAATCCTCGCAGATGCAGTGACTTCAAACAACAGAAATGTGTTCTCTTACAGTTCTAGAGGCCAGAGTCTGAAATGAGTCTTGGTGCAAACCCAGGAGTCGGTGGGACTGGTGTCTTCAGAAGCTCTAGGGGAGGACCCTTCCTGCCTCTCCCCACCCCTGGGGGCTGCCAGCGTTCCTGGGCTTGTGGCCACACTGCTCCAACATCTGTCCCCGAGGTCACACAGTCTCCTCTTCCTCTGTAGTTAAATCTCCATCTGCCTCCCTCTTTGAAGGACTCTAGGATTGCATTTAGGGCCCACCGGATAGTTGAGGGTAATCTCTCCATCTCAGGAGCGTTGACTTAATCACACCTGCAAAGTACTTTCTACCATGTAAGGTAACAGTCCCAGCTTTGGGATCATGGCACAGCCCACCACAGGGCCAAGCCTGAGCCTGGGGGTCGGAGGGAGCTGGCTGCAGGGCCCTAGCTAGGGCTGGCCTGGAGTCCCCACATCCAGCAGTGCATTCAGTCCCAACCTGCTTTCTTCTTAGAAAGCCCCTGTCCCTGCCCTGTCCCCAGTGCCTGCCACCCTGCTGGGAACCCCTGCTTTTCCAGAGCCGGGCCCCTTGCTCCCCAACACTCGTGGGATATCCGGGCCTTTCCAGGAATTGGAGACCGCCCTGAGCCCGGGCCCCTGGTGTTTCCCCACATCCAGCACCCCTCCCTCCCGCCTAGACCCCTCCCCCACTCCTCTCGCCCTCCCCAGCTGTCCCTTCCATGGCTGCTTTGCTCAGCTGCCAGGATGGCCCCCTGATCCTCCCCAAGACCCCACCTTGCCAACTGCAGGCTGCTTCTGAGGCTCACTCTGTCCTGCACCTGGGACATATCCCTACCACACACACACCCGGCTCCACGCATATGTGCACAATTCTATCGTGCTGGCACTTGAGCTGTGCTCTGACCTTCTGAGAAGTCAGGAGAAAGAGATAGCAACCACTTTCCCAAACAGGTGAGTTTAAATCTTCAATAGACATGATAATGAAGTTCCCTCTGCTTCAATCCTTACATAAAAGAGCTTGTAGTAACTGATGTTAACTGATAGTTATTTTCCTACTGCTCTGTCTCTCTGTCCCTACCTTACAAGGAAAGTGACTTTGAAATGACTAGTCTGCTTTCTGTCCTTCGTTTCTGCTTTCCTCAGCCTTTTCTGTCCATAAAGACTTTGTTATTTGTAATTGACTTCAGAGTGCTTCTCTGACTGTGTCAAATGGTGTTTTCCAGGTTGAGCCTCGCATTTGGCTCCCAATAAACTTTACACCATCATTTCTGCCTCAACAGCCTTAATTTAGGTTGATAAGTACACATGCCAGGACTTCTCCAGTTTGTCAGGCATGTGGGGCTCAGATTCTGGGGCAGAGGGACACCTCGCCCTGCAGCTGCACAGCAGGTACTGTTAAAAGCCTAACATGTGGGAAGCAACGATTATCCCCACTGTGGAAATACACGAAGACCACCCAAATGAGAACTGCAAAGGCCATCTCTTAACAATTGCTGTAGCAAGGGAGCCAGCCACCACCACTTACACTTGGCAAGACTCAAAGGCAGGTGGGGGAATGGGGGCCGAGAGCTTCAGTGGACAAAGGCTCCAGGTGAGCAAGACGAAGGCTGTCGTCATGGAGAACCTGGGGCAGGCTCACCAGATGCGGGATGTCCTATGTGATTGTTTAGTTGGCCCTAAATTAGAAGCAGGAACAAAAATTAGGGAAACTGTCGATCATGGACCAGGTCCTGACCACTCTGGATGGATTGCTGCAGAGGCTGTGTGTCGGACTTCTCTAGTCATCTGTGCCTAACCATTGCATACCCTCTCAGGTTCAGTAGCAGGGGCCTTCAAATTACACTGACAAGACACACTAACGAGAGAAAAGGTGTTATTTCATAGGCACACAGGAGCCAACAAAAGGAGATGACTTGTTAAATGGTTAAAGTTAAAGGCTTATGTACATACTTAGTGGGGCAAGGGGAATGGGGGAGAAATGGCTTTTATGGGAAAAACAAATAGGTTTCTTTAGGAAAGACAAATGGATTTTTAGGAGAAGAGAAGGGTGACAAGAAAGGCTGCGATGATGTTTACACGGGTATGGGTGGTGTTCCTGTCTTCCTCAGGGCCACAGCACTCCTCCAGATAGGGGATTTATGGGGGCCCCATTCCCAGAAGTTGCAGTTTTTAATCAGATAATGGGGGGGCCCAAAGAGGTTCTTTTCTGTGCCTGTTGAATCTCAAATATCTCCACCTTAAAGAAATCTTTATGCCAACTCTGGGGTTCTGAGTGGATCTCCACATCTGTCCGTATATTTAGTCTCTCACCATTTTCAGGATGGGAAACTGAGGCTCAGAGAGGTGAAACACCTTATCCAAGCTGCCCATTGGCGGTCGCAGAGCCATCTCACTCCAACTTCCCTTCCACCAGATCACCCCACTCCTGCAGGGGCACCAGATTGTAAAGATGATTTCCCAGAAGAAAATCCTACCCATCCACCTCCTCATTTATCACCCACCCATGCAGCATCAGTTCAGTCCAAAATCATGCTGGATGCCTGGGGCACGGAGTCCAATATGACATGGTCCCTAATTTTGAGGTGTCTGTACTCTAGTCTAGGAGAGACAGATTCATAAAGAGTTATTGATGTTAAAATACATTAAAATCTACAATAACTGCTTTTGTAAAATATCTGCCCTTTAATCTGTATCTTTGAACAGAATGTTTCCCGCACATTCACCCAATGGCAATAAACACCTCCACCAAGTCAGAGAGATGGGAACTATCTGTACCGTTCTGTTTCTTATGTTCTATATTTTCCAAATTGTCTACCTTCAGAATTCATTACCCTTACAAAGGGGCTGGGCGATTTTTAAAATCCTTCAATAGCTCTTTATTTTCTAAAGTCTTATTGGCACCTGACCTGACCAACTCTTCCGCCACTGCCCCTCTACAGCGGCCCTCGCCAAAGACTCCCGCACAACCCCCCGCCCAGGACACGAGAGCTTCTCAGGCCTCTGGTCCTTGCTCACCTCTAATTCTGTCTGGAGGGTTCTTACCTTCACTTTTGCCTAAAACTTTGCCCTTATTCTTCAAAACCCAGTGTAAACACTTTCTTTCCTGTGTCTCACAGCACGGTCTGCCTACCTGTAAGATTTTGCCAGCACATCCCATGTGTTTCAAAAATGTGCTTTTTAGTGGATGCAAAATGTTTCCCTGTGGATGCACCATTGTTTATTTGATTGACCGTTGGTTTGGGAGTATTTAGGGTGTTTCAGCATTTGCTATTATAAGTAATGCTGTAATAAGCCTCCTCATGTGCAATCTTTGATCATATCTCTGCTTCCTTAGGATAGATTTCCAGAAGTGAAATCGCTAGGTAAGGAAAAAGAACATTTGAAAGTCTCTTCACACATATTTCAAAGTTGCTTTCCAAACAGGCTGTACAATTTGTGCTCCCGTGTGCCAGCGTGTCTGCCGCACCCGCAACTTCACCAAAGCGCAGAGCCCCCGCTTCAGAAAGATATGTGGGTCTGATGGCTGAGGACCTGACCTCTTCATTGTTTTAAGTACATTTCTTTGACTGTTAGTGAGATTGAGCTTTTAAAAATTAGATTACTTTATAAAGCTTATTTATACAGTGTAGTGGTCAAGGGCACAGGCTTCAAAGTCCTGGATGGGTCCAAGCTCTGGCTCTGTCAATTGCAACCTAGTGACTTGGCAAAAGCCCCATGAAGCCTCTGAGACTCTTCAGCATGTGGGGTGTCTGGCTGGGCCCACCTCACGGAGCCCTCCAAGGATGAAATGAGGACACACGTGCAAATCACCCAGCTGGTGTCTGGGATCTGATCTGAGTGCTCAACAGAGATTTTTACTTTATGTGAAAAAAATGTACTCATATCTTTATTTACAATTTCTTCCACTAATTTTATGCCAACAATTCCTTTACAGAACTATTGAGATCAATTAAATATTTTCCTCCCTTTTTTTTTTTTTTTTTTTTTTTTAACACTTACCTCTTAAATCCATAGTCTGCCTTGGTACAAGCTATCAGGGAGGCTCTAACCTGATCCTTTTCCAACGCCATTTGCAGAACAATTCCTCTTTACGGATCCAAAAGCAGAATGGACATGTTCAAGTATGTTTTTTAAACAGCTCGCTGGCTCCAGCGTGGTAGGAAAAACAACAGCAATCATAAAATGGCCATTTATGCAGCACTTACTGTGTACCAGGCTCTGCTCTAAGTCCTTTGAAGATATGAACTCACTAAAGCCTCACAAGCACCCAATGAGAAAACTGAGTCTTAAACTGGAGTTTAAATAACTTACCCAAGTCAGAGCAAGAAGCAAAGTGGCTGAGCCAGGAATGGAGCCAGGATGCAGGAGGGACCAGAGTCAAGGAGGTGAGTCTATCAGGAGATGCTGGGGCCAAGCTAGACAGCAGCAGGGAAGGGAGAGGAGAGGCTGGTGGCATCACTGTTAAAGGATGGGTCTGGGATCTGAAGATCAACCACCTGGTGTGGCACTGTGAGAAGGAGGGAAAGTAGAAGAGTCCCACCCACCTCAGGGTGCAGCAAGTGAGTGCCTCAGAAGAGACATGCACATTCCATTAACTTGTCGCCTTCCCTTCTCCTTCACTGTCCCCACACCCTGGGGGGCTACAAGGATATGAGAGCAGCAAGTCCTCATTCTTTCCAATGACTCAAACACAGCACCCATGACATGGGCCTGCGTGGGCTCTTCTTTCTCTCTTCCTAAAGTCCGCCCGTATGCTCCTTCCTCTTCTCTCCCCAGCCACACTCCTCCTTCTAAGAAGCCTTACTCTGGCATTGGGCTCCTGAGGAGGGAATGTCCAGCCAGCAGTCTGAGTGGCACTTCTGAGTCATACCTTGGCCTCCCAGTCACTTCCAAGTTAGTTCATGTTCACTACACTGCAGAGGCCACTGGCTGGGCTTCCTCCAACATGGTGTGAGGGGGACCTAGCATTCCTCTAGTTGACCAGCTCCCCATGCAGGGCCAGCCACGACCAGGCCAGTCATTAATGGATGTGTCATTCTGGTTGTCAGTCCCCATCCTGGACCTGCTAATCAGAACAATGTGTGTGTTGTTCTGAGATTCAGGCAGACGTTGCCACAGCTACTGGGTGAGGGCAGACCTTCCTGATGTGCCACAGCTGTGACCACTGTCCCACCACTTTTCAGTACTGCAGCAGCCAGGCCTCAGAGTCCAAAAGCAAATTAGAAATTGCTGGTATCTTGACTTCTCTGAACAGTGTGTATAGCGACTTTGGAGACAGTGAATTTGGGGTCCCCACTTTACATCCAGCTGCCTATCGTATTTGAACAAGTTTCTTCTCTGTCTTCTGCTTCCTCTTCTCTAAATGGGAGTCATTGAAGCCCACAGCTCAGAAGGATTTGGGGAGAATGATGCAAATAACGCACCTGCTGGACTGAGTCAAAGCCAAGCCCGTAGCATGTGTGCAATAAACATTCACTTTTTAAAAACACAGTTTCTTTGCTTTCCTTCCAGGTTCCCAGCTTGTAAGAGCATGTTGTACAGCAGGTAGTGTCCCTGGAAACACATTTGCGGGTGTGGCAGTGTGGTTTGGCGGGGGGAGCCTGCCCAGCCCCTCTCTCTGCTCTGCGCTCTCTCACTGGCCATGGATTCCTGTGTATTTATGAGTCTTCATCTGAAAAAAGATCATGACTCCCACTTCAGTTGTTGTTTGCCCCTCCAGTGGCTGAGGGAGAAGTCTGAGATCACGGTGTGTTTGGGCCATCGCCATCGAGTGTGAAAATGCTCCCAAGGTCAGGGTGGTGCTCAGGACACTTCGAGTCAGCCTTAGTCAGTCCGTCCTCCTCCCCCAGCTCCTCCTGCTCCAGCAACCTCTCCTCTTCCTGGAGGAGTTGGAGAAGGCTCCCATCTAAAGGGCTTTCCGCCTGCTCTCGCAGACAATTTCTCTTTTCCCAGGCCTCCAACAGAAGGGACCATGGTGGGTCCCTTGACCTGGCTGGTTGTGCCTTTCTGACCCAGGCACCAGGGGCTGCTCTGTTAGCTGCCCTAGCGGATGGCTTGCCATTCTCCAGCTTCAGGCATGTCACCCGCCTTGCATTTCCTGTTGAGCAGCACACTTGGTCCATGACACAGGTTCACTTATCTGTCAACAAAGCCATGGGGTTTACCTGCTTCTCCACCCACCTCCTCCCAGCCCTGTCCACCCACCAGCCCTGGCTGACGAATGCATTAATTACCCATATGCCCTTGTACCAGGACCGTGGCCTGCTTTGGAGAGGACCACTAAAAATGGATTGTGAAGACAGTCAGGTCAGCACATTTGTGAGGTCAGGTCAGCTCCCAGTGACCACGATGAAGTCTCTGAAGATTTGTAGGGAGCTTATTGACCCTTAGGGCTGAAGTCTGAAGTACTGTGTACCAGGGGAACCATCTTTAGAGGCAGGCAGGGGAGCCTCCTGCAAGTCAGAGAATGTCTTCCTCCAACTTTTCTGCTGCAGATAATCAGAGCAGAGTGCACTAGTCAGGATTCTCGAGAGAAACAGAACCAGCAGAAGGGGGTGGGGGAGGAGAGAGAAAGAGAGAGAGATTTGTTATGTGGAATTGGTCCAAGTGATTATGGAGGCTGAGAAGTCCCACAGTCTGCCACCTGCAAGCTGGAGACCCAGGAGGCTGGTGGAGGTGGTGTAGTTCAGTCCAAGTGCAAAATCCTCAGACGAGGTGAGCCAGTGGTGTAACCCTGGTCTGATGGCAGGAGATGGGATGAGCTGTCCCGGTTCAGCAGGCAGGCAGGAAGCAAAGTGGCGAATTCCTCCTCCCTCCACCTTTTGTTCTACTCAGGTCCTGAACAGATTGAACGAAGCCTACCCACACTGGAGGGGATAATCTACTTTTCTCAGTCCATTGCTTCAAATGCTAATCTCTTCTGGAGACATCCTCACAGACACCCCCAGAAACAACGTTTAATCTGGGCACCCCATGGCCCAGTCAAGATGATGTATACAATTAGCCATCACACAGTCTGTGTCTCTTTGCAGTGTGAAGCCAACTCCCTACTCCCTACCCCACTCCCAGCCATGGGCCTTGGCTCAGGAAGGACTGCCTACCCCATCCTTGGTTCTTTCAGGAGAGATGGTCTGTCTCCCTACCCCTGCTCTAGACCATTGGTGGTTCTGATGTCCCTTCTTACATGTGTCTTCAATTCACCCATTTTCTGGGCAGCAGAGGACCCAGTGGTGCTGCATCCTGAGACCAGGTCCTGACATGTTATTTGGTAACAGTGAAAGCTTAGGTAGGTCGTCTTGCCCTGAGAGCCTCAGTGCCTTCATCTATAAAATGAGGATAATATCCTCCCTGGGGGTTATCATCAGGAGGCTATCTCCACCACTCAGATGAGTGAGTGGAGTTTACGCGGGTATCAGCTGCTGTCAACTTGGCAGAGGTGGGCTTCTGCAGAGGGCGGCTTCAATTTCCTGAACCCATGTGCAACGGGACTTGTCATTGTTTTTAGCAGGCTCCTGAGTGATGCTTGGAAGGTAAGGGGACCCATCAGGCACGTCCCGGGGAGGCTGTGTTTGCCATGTTCACTGGGCTGGTCTGCAGCCCTGCAGGCCCCAGGTCCCATGCATCATCCTCCAGGAGGCACACTGGCCATTCCTCTGTTTCCCACTATCCCAAGTTGTGTTGGGCTAGAGCGTGCCTAGCCCAGGTCTTCAGGCTCCAAGTCCTGAGCTCACTCACACTGCCTATGGCCACTTGGCTGCTGTGGCACCGAGGAAGCCCCTTGCTCTGGGAAGTGGTGGCAGGCAGGGTCCACAGCCTGCAAACCGCCAGCTCTTCACAGTCCCAGCTGCAGCAGGAATTTCCCCAAAGACCAGACAGCATCAGCCTGTTTGTCTTCACTATCCCAGTGAAGCCAGTGTTGTCACAGGCCCAAGACTGCATGTCCAGGCCCAGGGAGTTGCTGCTTGGCCCAGAATTGCCCCTGCAGGAGGTGAGTAATTGCCTAAGCAGACAAGGGGAGTGTGATGTGCCCATCAGCTCATGTGCCTGGCCTTGAACACTCCATGGAGCTCACAGGGCACCCGGGGGCTGCCAGCCCAGAGGAAAACTAAATTTCATCAGTAATGATTGTTCCTATTCACTGAGCTCTTATTATGTGCCGTGCACACACCTGAATATCTCTGTAGTATTTTGTAGTATCCCATTTCATTCTCGCAGCCACCCAATGAGGAGAGCATTGTCATCCCCACCTTTAGGGTAAGAAAGCAGAGGTTTCAAAAGGTCAAGTAACCTGCCTGGTATCACTGGGAAGTCCACTTCGTGACCCCTTCTCTGTCTCTAGCACATTGTCATCTAGTGCAGGGGAGTTCACGTCTGGTTCTTTGTGGCTTGTCCCCACCCCCAGGCTGAGCGTGGCAGAGGACATGCGGCTGTCCCCAGGATGTCACAACCCACGGGAGTCTGAGCCACCACAGAGCTCATGCAGGGTGCCAGGCAGGCACATGGGTGCAAAAGCGTTAGCAAGGCTAGGGACAGGAGGGTCTCAGCAGTCACACGTGTGAAAAGGACTAGACACAAGGAAAAGCACCGGGGACCTTCCAGAGGGCATAGGCTGGGTGGATGGGGGCGGGGAGAACTACATCAGGGAAAGCAGAGTGTAAAGGACCTTCAAGAAGTGTGGGTGAAGGAGGAGGACACAGCAACAGGACTGTGGCTTCTAGGAATGGGGTGTCAAATAAAGGTTTTTCAGGATGGGGGAGAGGAGCCAGTAGGAAGGTTTGTGAGTTAAATTGTGCCCCAAATGATGTGTCCAAGTCTGAACACCAGGGACCTGTGGCTTGGACCTTGTTTGAAAAGAGGGTCTTTGCAGATGAGCAGGCTAAGATGAGGTCAGTGTGGATTAGGGTGGGAACTAAATCAAATAATGCTGGTGTCCTTACAAGAGGGAAATATGGACACAGACATGAACAGAGGGAGGACAATGTGAAGTGACACAGAGGGGAGGAAGCCACATGAAGACGGAGGTGGAGACCTCAATGATGCTGCCACAGACATGGAATGCTGAGCGTTGCCAGCAATGGGCAGCAGGTGCAGGGAGCCATGCCCCCCAGACCCTTCAGATGGAGTGGCCCCACCCACAACTTGATCTCAGACTTCTGGCCTCCAGAACTGTGAGATACAAAATTCTGTTATTTAAGCTGCCCAGTGTGGGTGATTTGTTATGGCAGCCCCAGGACTAATATAGAGGGTAAACAGCCAGCTCTGATTTCTTGGAGTTGGGGACAACATTGGATGTGACCTTGTGGTCAGTCTGTTCTGAGCAGAGGGAAGCAAGCCACCCCTTCCCTTCCACACTCTTCCCTGGGGAAGCAGGGGTCTGAGCAATTCCTCCTGGGGGCCTAGCTGCAGGAGAGTCCTCATCTAATACCCAACAGAAGCACACTGGAGCACCTGAACTGGATAGGAAACTCCATCATATGAGAGAAAGCTCCTAGGCTCACTCGCCATCTTATACACCAGCATTTGGGTTACACTGGGAAGCAGAATGAAAAGACTCTGAAGAAGACAGTAAGAAAAGGAGAAAATCTTTGGGTGGACAGTTTTCATTTCCCCACTGGCTGTGTTGCCAGAGTCCAGCATGTTGGAACCCCTCACTTATTAATGGGTGGCTCACTGTGTAGCAATAAATCTACCCCTGCACTACCCATAAATTTGCCAAAGGCAGGCAATGCTTCTGACACAGTCACATAAGCTGGTGCTCAGACTTCAGCTGGCTCAGCGGCTGCTACCATTGGGGCCACTGGACACGGAAAAAGGAAGACTCCCAGGCAACCCAGGGTGCCTGCCCCCAAGGTCCACACAAATGGGCTTGGGTTTCCAAGATGAACCCAGAGGACATGCCCAGATATGCTTGAGCTGATTTCCTCCTGACAGGAGAGGACATAACTTTTACCAGGTTATTATTTCTTCCTTTTTAAATTTGATTTTTATAATGTGTTTTAAAAGTCAGTGTTGTAAGGCTTGTAATAATAAACAGTGGTTGTCACTCCACCCCTTCCCACCTCCAATTCCTTCTCCTGTGAGTCACCTGCTTTCAAGTCTCTTAGCTGTTTCTTTTGATCTTTACCTCCACATTTCTAAATAACATGATTATAGTACACTATTATTTCTTGGTTTTTCAGTTTTAGCTCACTTACACCACCACCCCACACATGCTCCCACCCTATTCCACTCTACCCATCATCTTCACAACTTACTTTTATTACAGTCTTTGGCAAAATCAATATTTAGTTTTGATATTATTATGCCCCTATAAATGTTGTCACAACTAAGCCACTTAGGAAACTACGATTATCTTTTTGTGTGTGTGTGCAACTTTTTGGTTTTCCTGGGGTTAACTATTGCCTAAAATTTTATATACTACTTAGCAATTATTTCCCCAAATTATCTGACAGAGCTATAAAACTCCTCTCAACAAAGTCAAACACATCAGGTAATCATACTTTTTTGTTTTGTTTTGTTGTTGTTTGTTTGTTTTTCCCTTGGAGATGTCCCTTCCCAAGCTCTCTATGCTCCTGTTTGTGTGAGACTGTTTGATCTCTTGAATGGTGGCACAGCTATTCTCCTGAGAGTTCCCTTAACTTCAGTGAGAACCCCTTTCTGGTTTTCCTGTGCTAGATCTAGTGTGTCCTATGGCCCATATCTTCTTCTTTTTGGGTTTATTTTCTTTCTCAATTAGTGCACATAACATTCAGTAACTTCCTAAAAAAGGATGCATATGATGTCCAATTTTTATATCTTGCCTATTGCTATGGGTTAAATGTATTCCCCAAAAGTTCATGTATTGGAAATTTGACCCCCATTTTAACAGTGTTAAGAGGGTGAGAAATCCAATTATGGTATTTGAAAGGTGGAGCCTTTAAGAGGTGATTGGATCATGGGGACTGTGTGCTGAAGAATGACTTAATTCATTCATGTTATAAAGGGTTGATGGTTTAATGGGTTGTCATAAGCGGGGTTCTGATGACTTGATATGGAGAGAAAAAGAGAAGGTTAGATCTCTTGCTTATGCCATCCTCACTGTTTGGTACCCTAGTCTCCACCATATCCTGTAGAGAGTTCCCACCAGCAGGAAGAAGGCCTTTATCAGATGCACCCCCTGGACTGTTGGTGTCCCAGCCTCTGAAACTGTAAAAAATAAATTTTGTTCCTTCATAGATTACCCAGTTTTAGGCATTGTCATAAGCAACAGAAAATGGGCTAATACATATATCTTCAAACATCTTTGTTCTGCACTATTTTTTTTTTTTTTTTTTGTGGTAGAGTATTTAGGTTTCTCTCTATATAGGATCATCATGTCATCTCCAAATAGGGACAGTTTGACTTTGTCTTTCCAGTTTCGATAACCTTTCTTTCTTTCTCTTGCCTGATTGCTCTGGTGGTACTTCCAATACTATATTAAATAGGAGCCGTGGCAGTAGGCATCCTTGTCTCATTCCTGTTTGTAAAGGAAAAGATTTCAGCTTTTCTCCATTCAGATGATATTGTCAGTGGGTTTGTCATATATGGCTTTTATTGTGTTGAGATATTTTCCTTCTATACTTAATTTGCTGAGAGTCTTTATCATGAAGGATGGTGAATTTTGTCAAAAGGCTTTTTCTGTGTCTATTGAGATAAGCATATGGTTTTTGTCCTTTATTTTGTTGAGGTGGTGTATCACATTTATTGATTTGTACCTGTTGAGTCATCCTGGCATCCCTGGGATGAATCCCACTTGATTATGATGTACAACCTTTTTGATGTGCTGCTATATTCCGTTTGCTAATATTTTTTTGAGGATTTTTGCATTGATGTTTATCAAGGATATTGGCATGTAGTTTTCTTTTTTTGTTGTTCTATCTTTGTCTGGTTTTGGTATCAGGGTGTAGCTGGCCTCATAGAATGAGTTAGGGAGAATGGCCTCTGTCTTAATTTTTTGGAATAGTTTGAAAAGGATTGGTATTAATTCTTCTTTAAAGGTTTAGTGGAATTCATTGGTGAAGCCATCTGATCCTGGGCTTTTCTTTGCTGGGTTTTCTTTGTTGCTGGTTACTGCTTCAATTTCACGTTTGTTATTCATCTGCTCAGGTTTTCTATTTCTTCTTGGTTCAGACTTGGTAATTTTTATATGTCCAGAAATGTATCCTTTTCCTCCAGATTTTCAAATTTGTTGGCATATAGTTGTACATAATAGTCTCTAATGATTCTTTGTATTTCTGTGGTATTGGTTGCAAGTTTTCCTTTTCATTTCTGATTTTTGTCATTTGGGTCTTCTCTCTTCTTCTTTAACCTAGCTAACAGTGTGTCTATTTGGTTTATTTTCTCGATAAAACCCAATTTTTTGTTTTGTTGATCTTTTGTGTTATAGTTTGGGGTTTTTTTGCCTCTATTTTGTTTAGTTCTGCTCTGATCTTAATTATTTCTTTCCTTTACTAATTTTGGGATAGGATTGTTTTTGTTTTTCTAGTTCTTTGAGGTGTAGCATTAGGTTGTTTATTTGAAATCTTTCTATTATTTTGATGTAAGCATTTATTGCAATAAATTTCTCTTTTATTACTACTTCCGCAGCATCCCATAGGTTTTGGTATGATGTGTCTTTATTTTCAATAGTTTTAAGAATTTTTTTAAAATTTCCTGTTTCATTTCTCCTTTGACCCATAAGTCATTCAGGAGTATGTTATTTAATTTCCATCTGTTTGTATAGTTTTCAAAGTTTCACTTGTTATTGATTTCTAGTTTTAATCCATTATGGTCTGAAAAGATACTTGAAATGATTTCCATTTTTAAAAATTTGTTGAGACTTAATTTGTGACCTAACATGTGATCTATCCTGGAGAACGTTCTATGTGCTGATGAGAAGAATGTATATTCTGTAGTTGTTGGATGAAATGTTCTACGGATGTCTGCCAAGTCCAATTGGTCTAAAAAGTAGTTTAAATCATGTGTTTGTCTGTTGATTTGTTGCCTAGATGATCTGTCTAATGTTGGTAGAGGGAGGTTGAAGTTCCCAACTACTATTGCATTGGAATTTATCTCTCTCTTAGGTCTAAAAGTGTTTGCTTTATATATCTGGGTGTTCTGATGTTGGGTGCATAGATATTTATGATTGTTATATCCTCTTGCTGGATAGGTCCCTTTATCCTTTTATAATGACCTTCTTTGTCTCTTTTTATAGTTTTTAGTTTAAAGTCCATTTTATCCAATATAGGAATAGCTACTCCTGCTCGTTTTGGGTTTCCATTTGTGTGGTGTATCTTTTTCCATCCTTTCATAATTAGTCTGTGTGGTCTCTTCATCTTTAAAATGAAGAGATTGGGTCAAGAAAGCATTTCTTATGAAATATTTCATCAAAAAAAGTTTTGTTAAAAAAGATATATGGATGGAAAAGAAGCTTATGAAAAAGTGCTCAATATTATTAATCATTAGGGGAATGTGAATTAAAGCCACAATGAGATACTGCTGCACACTCACTGGAATGGCTAACAATATAAGTATTAAACACAACATCAAGTATTGGTGAGGCTGTGGAGCAAATGAAACTCACACAAATCAGTGATAAGAATGCAAAATGGTGCAGCCACTTTGGAAAACAGGTTGGCGGTTTCTTATAAAGTTAAACATATACTTACCAAATGACCCAGCAATCCTAATACTAGATATTTACCCCTGAAGTGGAAACTAATACTGACACAAAAACTTCTGTACAAATGCTTATGTCAGCTTTATTCATAATTGTCCCAAACTGGAGACAACCCAAATGTCCACCAACTGTTGTATGGATAAACTATGATACACCAGCAATAGATATTATTCAGCAAATAAAAAGGAGCAGTCTACTGATATATGCAGTGACATGGGTGAATCTCAAACGCGTTATGCTGAGTGAAAGAAGGCAGACACAAAAAGCTTTGCAGTGTATGATTCCATTGAGATGACATTCTGGAAAAGGCAGAACCGTGGAGATAAGGAACAGTCTGTGGTGGCCAGGGGCAAAGGGTGGGAGAAGGAGACCAGATGCCAAGGGCAATAGGGGTGGTTTGGGGCGATAGATATGTTCCACATCTTGGTTATGGTGGTGGTTACACAACTGTGTACATTAGTCAAACATACACTAAAAAGAGTAAGTTTCAATTATATCTGTACATCAATTATATCTCAGTAAACCTGGCTGTTTAAAAAAAGAATGCAGTCAGTTAAGCCCGGGAAGCACTGCATCCCACAACCCCATTTTTTGAGTCCCCAAGCATGTGAGCTTAGTCAAAGCCCTGAGAAGCCCTGCAGTCCACTTAACCAGGAGTATTCATCCTCCAAACCTTTTTCCTAGTGTAACGCATTGGTGAGCACTGATCTTGAATCACTTCGCACAAGAAGTCTGTGTTTCGGGCCAATGGCCTCCCTGAGGCAACCGGGATGGGGCACTGGCTTTCGTGTTTGGTTTCTTTGTGGAGAGCCACCTCCTCTCCCCTTCCACACACTGACTCAGGTCTTCCAGCCCAGGAGGCACTGAAGGAGGAGGGCAGACCACACATGGATTCACACCCTTGGGAAACAGCTGTCTCCATGAGGGGAGGGAGGCTGAGCCACAGGCCTGGGGGGATAGTGGCTGCCCCGCTCTGGGCACCTGAGGGCAGCAGGGCACCAAACCCCTGACCACCATGGCCACCATCACAGAGGCTGATGCTGGCCAGCCACTTCCTCATGGACAGTAGGTCCATTGCTCATTTAAACTTCACAAGAATCCTTTGAAGAAGTCGTATCATGTCCACATGTCCTGAGACAAGGCCAAGCCAGGATTTCAAGTCCTCTCTTCAGCCCCGCATCACCAGCCAGATCTCCTGGGGTCAGAGGATGCCCCTGTGCCAGGCAAGGCAGATGTCCTTCCCAAGGTGTGGGCCACCTGCCTTCAGGTCAGAGCAGGACAGGGTCCAAAGCAATGCATCACTCCCCATTTCCACACCCTTGCAGGTGTTCCCCAGGCAGGACAGGGAGACGCACAGCCCTCAGGGGCACACTCCCATGGGACTCAGGCTGGAAAGGAAGGGGCCGGCGAGTGGGGGTGCTCTCTCCTCCAGCTCCTGTAGAACCAAATCCCATTGACCCTGCCCCCACCCCCGCCCTACACCCAGGCTGCCCCGGGCTCCTGCTGGCCTGTCCAGCTGCTAAACATAGTCCCAGTCTTCAGCCAGAACCAAGAGCATCGTACTTCCCCCACTGGCCTTGGCGCAGCTGACCTAGAGATCCTTGTCGCTTCTGCTCCCTCCCCGACGCAGCCGTCAGTCCATGGGCAGAGAATGGGGCGCCTGGAGCTCACACCCACTCAAAATGCTTTCCACAGGCAGCCTGGGCAGGGCAGTGGTCACCACCAAGTCCTGGGCGAGGAGATGACCTGACACGGGCTTTTTAAAGCCCTGATATTTATGTTCCCGTGTTTTTTATTTCCAAGCAAACCAGATCAGTGTCAATACAGATGAAAAACAGGTCTATACATTCGGTCTGCAAAAGGATGCTTTATTTTGTAAGACAAGTCTTTAGTAAGCAAATCTTTTGAGTCCCAAAAATATGTTTGTTTTTCAAAAATTTGATTGTCGTGAGGCTATTTCATAATCTAGAACAGATAATCAGGTATAATATTACTCCTCGCTCTAGGTAGTATTTGAAAGGATACTTACTTCCCCCGTGCTTGGTGAGGGAACTCCCTGTTTTAGTTTCCTAGGGCTGCAGTAACAAGATACCACAGATTTGGTGGCCTAAACAACAAAAATCTATTCTTTCACGGTTCTGGAAGCTACAGTTCTGGAATCAGCCTGCCTCTGGACTGCTCTGGGCAGGATCTTTCCTTGCCTCCTCCAGCTTCTGGCATCCCGTGGCCTGTAGAAGCATCACTCCAGTTACATGATAGTCTTCCCTCTGTGTGTATCTGTGTCCAAGTTTCCCCTTTTTAAAAGGACACCAGTCATATTGGATTAGGGTCCACCCTAATGACCTCGTTTTACCTTGATTACCTTCGTAAAGACCCTACCTCCCAATAAGTTCACATTCTGAGAGCCTGGGGATCAGGACCGCAAATGTCTGTTTTGGGAGGGACACAATTCCCATTTCCTAATAGAGGGCAGCAGGCAGAGACCACGACAGGAGGGAGGGAGAAGCCACTGTTCCAGGCACACTGGATCCGCTTCTGTGGTTGGCACCAGCACAGCATCGTGGGCAGACGGGACACAGGGCATTGACATGCAGAGCTTGGGCACGAAACCATGAAGGCGCCCTAGTGAAGTGGAGGACTCTCGGGTGAAGGAGAGGTGACCTCTTCTTGTGGTTTGTCCAGGAGGCTCTCTGGTCTAACCTCAGTCCAGTGTCTCTCTGTTCTAAGGGGTCATGTTCTAAGAGGAGGAGGAGGTCATTGACCCTAGACCAGCCATACCAAGCGCTAGGCTCCTGGCACAGGCCCGAGGAGGACCCGCACGTGGGCAGCCAGCACGGCACGGGAGGGCCCTCCTGGGAGTGGGCAGCCAGGCACAGGTGCAGGTGCCCGACTCCTGACGCTGAGACCTCAGCTCTCCCAACCCTTCATCTCAAGGCTCCAGCATGTGGTTTCCATGGCGCTTCCCACATTTTACAGCCCATGAGGCTGCCTGCCAAGTCTGGGGTTGGTCTCTTTGAGACTAGAAGCCTCAATCTAAAAATTGCACCTGGAGAAAACGTCTACAGACAAGGACGGATGGGTCTGGTTCGTTCTTCCTGTACTCGGGTAACTGGCTAGTGATCAGAGGAGCCTCCGATGGGCAGAGGGCCCAGCCCGTGGTCTGCTGGACACTCAGTCCCACCTTAGAGATGGTGGCATCTGAGCCTGAAGGCAACACCATGACCTGTCTCTTCCTGAAATGGGGCTCTGCCACCTGGATGACCTCGCCTCTCAGCACGCCTGATTCTGTAACTCCCTCCTCCATTTTCAACTCCCCTGACATCTCTGCTGCCTCACCTGCCCCTTCCAGCCTCCACAATGGCCTCCTGTCTCCTGTGAATGAGCCCCTCAGGATGGTCACATGCAGATGTCCAAGTCCGGTGCCACCAAAGCAGAGCCTGGAACGAAGACTCGTGGACAAGCATCGTGTTAGGAGTGACCCAGGGAGCCAGGTGGGGGGTGAAGGACAGTGGAGCAGGGGAGGGGAGGCAGATTAAAGGGTGCATGTGGAGGGGTTACCTGGCCTCTGGGAACTGCCAGGTGAGGTGGACAGGGAACAGCCTGTCTCCATGGGCTGAGGGACTGATCCCACCTTTTGGGTGGCACCTAAACATGGCCCAGGTGGGCTCCATGCTCAGAAGCCCTGGGGCAGAAAATGAGGGGAGTCGCTGCTGGCTCGAGCAAGCTGAAGCCCACCCACCCAGATCTGTCCCCACAGCCATGGCAGGAGTCAGAGGAAGATGAGGGCACAAGGAGCATTTGATAGCCCAGTTTCCAGGGGAGTATCCCCCCAGCAGACTCAGCTGCTCTTTCCAGGCAAGTGCCTCTCAAAGTAGCAGCCCCAGCAGCTGTCTGGAGAGGCGGCGGCGGCGGGCAGAGGGGCTGGACGTGGGACTGAGCAGCGGTGACCCAAAGGAGCTGAAGTTTGCATCCTGGTGCAGCAGCTCAGCAGGCAGGGGAGGCTGTGAAGAGGTGGAGGCCAGGGTGGGGAGGGAACCCCTTTGAACCTCAACTATTGGGTATGCTCTGGGCCCCCAATCCCAGCAGCCTGCACACCTGGGTGCTCGGATCCCCACTGTGCCTGACATTGCTAAAACCCACCTTCCCTCTCCAGCCTGTGCCAGCCCCCCAACCTCCCCAGCTGCCCTCCCTGGAGCTCAGGGGTGTCCCTGGCCTTCTCCCTTCCTACCACCTGCACACATACTGGTCCTTGCATCCCATACTGTTGTCACCGTCACCACCCTGGACAGAGCTCCCCACCTCACCTGTGAAGGAAAGCCTCCTGCCCACTCCCTCCCTCCAGCCACCCCCACAGTGTCCCCTGCTCACCGGGGCCCCAGCTGACTCCCCAAAGCAAAAAAAAATCCCTCTCTGAACCCACGAAGGACCCCAAACAGCGGGAGGTGGACCTCCTGCCCAGCTCTGTTAAATGGGTGCAGTCTCAGCCTGTGGTTACTAAAAGTGCCAGTTCATTACACACCTACCACGTGCCCAGCACTCCCCAAACAGTATCCCATTTCATCCCCCACTAATCCCTACAGGCAGGCATTTGTTGGCCCATGTTCAGAGTGGTGAGACATTGTACCAAGATCCATGCAGCCAGCATGAGGCAGGGCCACTTTGGAATGCAGGGCTGTCCTTTCACTGCGCCAGACACAGGAATGGCTGCACAGTGTGCGTGTGCGTGTGTGTATGTGTGTTTACATGTGTATGCTGCATGTTCAGTGAGGCAAAGAAGCAGCACACATACTTGGAGCCACCTCATAAGCACACATTGGTTCCCATTCACACCTACACAGACACAACAACAACCAGTGCAAAATCTTACCAATGGCACTGCCCCTGCCTGCCCCCGGTGCCCTCGGAGGATCCTATGCCAACCAATACCCAGTCGTTATGTGAGTGCGTGCAGGTCTGATCATGACCAGAAGCTCAAGCCTTCATCTCTGAAAAAGAACGTTCACAGGCGTGACTCCAACATGCCTTTAACATCTTTCCTGATGTCCCCTGTGTGTGTCCAATGCATCTGATGTGTGGGTGTTCGGAGCAGCCTGTACCCCTAAGCTGGAGCTTGGTAGCCTGGGTAGCGTCTGATTAGGAAACCAGGATAGAACCTGGCCACCAAGCCACTAAAATCCTCTTCAGGAGAGAGGCCTGAAGTTTCTTGGGGTCCTCTGCCCAGCAAAGCTTCCATGGGAAGTCCTGGCTTGCAGAAGGCTCTGGCTACAGAATGTTTGTGTCCCACCCAAATACATGTGTTGAAGCCCTGAACCCCAGTGCTTGAGAATGTGACTGCCTTTGGAGAAGGGTCTTTACAGAGGTGATTATGTTAAATGAGGTCAATAGGGTGGGCCCTAATGTAATCTGACTGATGTCGCTGACGTCATTATAAGAAGAGGAGATTAGGACACAGACAGGCACAGAGGGACGACCCTGTGAGGACATGGGGAGAAGATGCCGTCTACATGGCAAGGAGAGAGGCCTGAAGCCCTCACAGCCCTCAGAAGGGACCAACCCTGACTGCACCTTGACTTTGAACTCCACAGCCTCCAGAACTGGGAGAGAACACACCTCTGTCGCTCAAGCCACCCAAGCCTGTGGTACTTTGTTATGGCAGCCCTAGGAAAGTAACACCAACCATGGTTAATCTAAGAATTCGCAATTCTGGATTGTCAAGTACATTATAGGACATTGCTGTCTGAAGTATTACATAACTTCAGGAAATTACATCTTCAGAGAATGTGTAAGGAGCACAGTGAGTCAATCAGGGCTGTCTGCAGAGCAAGTTCCGGTGGTGGCTGTCCCATTCCCCGCCTTCTGTCACATGACTGAGCCCCACACACTGGTCTCCCAGGCTGCATGGCCAGCCTGCTTCTAGCTGGGTCCGGACAGAGAAAAGCACTGGCCAGAGCTGTAGGGCAGAGGAAGGGAGATGCACTCCGCCTGGGACAGCATTCACGGTACAGGGGACAGCAGCTACATCCCCCTGAGCTCCAGCCCCCTCCAAACAGGCCTCTTGTTCTGGCTTTCATGGGGTGACAGTGGAAAGGGGACTTTGGCTTGTGGTCCCCAGCAGGGATGGCCCCTGGGGATGCTAATCGCAGAGCTGCCTCTCCACCCAAGGTTGCTAGGGATTCAGCAAACAAAATTTAGATTTAGAAAACAAAAACAATTAAAAATAAAAATTAAAAAAACAGATGCTCAGTTAAATTTGTTTTAATTTTTTTTCTGTTTTTTTTTTTTTTTTTTTTTTTTCTTGCAGCTGGCCAGCACAGAGATGGAACCCAGACCTTGGAGTTATCAGCACCACACTCTAACCAAGTGAGTGAAACCGACCAGCAAATTTCAATTTCGGATAGACAGTGCTGCATGGGATAGACTTAGACTAAATTAATTATCTGTTGTTTACCAAACATTCGCATCTGACTGAGCATCCTGAATTTTATCTAGCGCCCTCTCACCACCTGGTTACACTGTTCGTTCTACCATCAAGCAACCAATTTCCCACATTAAATACATAATATTTTAAACGTTTCAAGTGGCTTCTGATTTCCCAGTGGGACTCTGACTGAGTTAGAGGAAAAATAAAACAAAAAACCCTAGAAGAAAATACAATACATAGTTCGACGTACTTATCTCCAGTTGGTGGACTTACAGGTGGTTTTTATTTTCTTGTTTACATTTTTCTATATTTTTAATTTTGTTCAACCAATGTGTATGTCACAGAAAATATTGTAATGATTAAAATAAATAATTGCTCTTTCCTTCTTGGAACCCCAAGTCCACACAGGCAGCTTTGGTAGGTGTTGGGGGGAGGGTGGGGAAGGACAGGACTTTGGTACCTATGGGTCTCAGGGCCATGTGAATGATTAACCCTCCTCTGGGGAACCTGGTGCCGAGGCTCTGGGTGCAGGCAGAAAGCGGCAGAGCCACAGAGACTTGGGTCCCAGGCTTCTGCAGGGCCTGGGACACAGGGAATGGTCCCAGGTGGTGAGGGAGCCAGTAGCCACCACCAGCCCCACCCCCTCAACTCTCCCCATGTCTGCACATGCCTCTCTGTGGTGCTGGACACAAGCAGGGCCAGGGAGTCTCAGGGAGTGCTCTACCCCTCCCATTCCCAGGGGCTGCACCTGTCACAGGCAAGTTCAGAGTCACCCAGGACACCTGACCATTTCCACCGCCAGAGGCCACTTATGGCAGGATCTGAGTCCCGGGTGCTCCAGAGGCATCCCCCCCAAGACCTCTGCAGGGAGTTGGGGACTCCACTCCCTAGCTCCAGATGGGGGGTGGGGGACACAGCCCGTGCTGGGTCCCAGCTTCCCAGAGGGACCTCAAATGCCCACAGCCAGGATGACATCTGCAGGGAAAGATTCTCTCTTGTCACCAGCAGCTTCCTCACCTCCAGAGTGGGAGGAGGACACTGTCCTGCCTGCCTCCCCAAGGGCTGTGGAACAGCAAGTGGGATGGCACGAAGACCTCACGTGCTCTGTCCCTACCCTTCTCACAGCACTGGCAATGGGCCCCTAGGATTGCGCGGGGGACGGGGTGAGCCTGGGCTCCATGCAGGGGGGCTGAGCTGGAGCCTGGCTCCTCTGAGAAGCAACACAGAGGATGGAATGAGCTGCTGCCCTGCAGAGGGGAGACCTTTTCTGTGGCACTTTGCACCCCACCCCCAGCAGGAGCCCTGGGACAGGAAGGTCCCTACTGTCTCTTTCACAAAGTCGTTCCTGAGACCGATTAAAGGAAGGACGAGGGACATCAGCCCAGGGCCACCATGGAGGGAGGCCTCTATTCCCAGGCTGTCTGGTTACAAAAGAGGAAACTGAGGCATGAAACAGACGAGCTGCTTCCCAGGATCACAGAGCCGCAGAGTTAAAACAAGCCCCTCCAGGAGCTCCTGGCTCCTGCCCCTCCCACCTGGAGTCGCCCCCTCTCCTGTTCCCCTCCCCTCCCCTCCTCTCATGCCCTCTCCCCCTTCCTGGAGCAGGCAGATCCTATCTGTCTCCTGCTGAGCCTGGGCTGGAGGCTGGTGTCAGGCTAAAGCTGGTGCCTGGGACATCTGAGGGGAGGAGGAGGGGAAAGGGGGGAGTGAAGGGGAGGGGAAGGTGTCCTCCCCGACCCAGGAGTTCACGAGTTAATTCAACAGTGCCTTTCAAGGGACCCCTTATCTTATGAAGGCTGAATGTAACGAGAACAGATACTGGATAAAGTTTTGGTGCCAGTTTCCGAGCTGGGAAACTCTATACGAGTGGGCTGGATGGCGGGCAGGTGAGGCTGCCTCCCAGGTGCCCCCAAAACGCAAGTGGAGCCTGCTGCTGACAAGGAAACCAGGAAAATCCAAAGTATACAGGCGCTGAAAGCAGAGCCGAGTTAAATAAGCTGTGTTGCCTCCATACGATGGAGTGCTACTAAAAAGCATGCTGCAGAATATTCACCGATGTAAGAAAGTGCTCACCACCTATTACTGAAACAAAAATGGGGATCACAAGGCATATGTGGAATATGCCCGTATTTATTTAAAAGGAAACTGCATCTGCAAACAAAATGTTAAGTCGCAGGAATAAAGGTGTTTTTTCTTTGGGCTTTCTTGTGTTTTCCAGTTTTTCTACCAAGAGCAAACACTACTTTTATAATTAAAACAACGCTTTTTTAATCTAAGGGAGGAGATCGCCTGTGTGGAAATGACCTGTGTTTAACTTCTCGGAAGAAATGTTAAAATGTCAAATCTAACCAGGACGCATTGCACGTCCTGTGGAGCAATGCTCTGCTAACAAAAGAAGAATTCCCAGGCCAGTGTTTGGCAGCGAGTCCAGAACTCCCAGGGAGAGGGGACCCCATGCACACAGCCAGGACTGTCCTGGGCTGCCCCAGCTGCAGAACACCTGACATCCAGGCCAAGTGAATCACTCCCCTTGCTCTGACTCCAGGCTCACCAGAAGTCCAGAATGCATTTGGGTGTCCAATGACGATGTGCCAGCTGGGAAAGAAGAAATAGTTTTGCCTCAAACACAAGCATCCAGATAGCTTGCAGATTCTGATACCCTCATAAGTTATAAACAGATTGTATGGTTTACACATCAGTCTCCTAGGAGTTTTGTAAGTATGACTCTAATCCCAAAGACTTTCAACTTATAAGTCTGCTATTGAAAGCAAATTTCTGAGCCTATAAAGCAGAGTAACAGATTTTGGAACACAGACAGTACTACAACTCAAAGCCATGCCATCACATGGGAGCTTGAGGTCTTTCTCAGCAATGCCTCTTCTGTCTAGTCTGCCTTTTTAAATCATTACAGACCAACAAAGTGACCCTGCCCTGCCATCTTGTTGACCACTGCCTCAAACCAAGTGCCTGCCCCAGAACCTTCCTGGAGTCTGGTCCCTATACTCTGAAGTGGGTTTTGCTCCTAGTGTTGAACTATAAATCAGCAAGGGTGAATTTAATGAGTAGTTAAGTTTGTCAGTTTTTATGCACACATTAAAAGAAGTCCCAACCTTGGTTCATTCAAAATAGTCACAACCCAACCTCAGGGGGCCTTTTAAACCCTTTGGGATCTTTGATTTCCTCCTGGTGCAAAATGTGAACCTCAGGAACATGATAGAAACATCGCCTGGTCTCTCACTGGTGCATGCTCCCTTCCTCCCTAAGCCAGGATCCAGGCTGCAGTGGCAGGTTGGGTAGACATGTCCTGCCTTCTGGAAGCTTCCCTCCTGCAGAGACAGCTCAGCTCCTTCCAAATGATTCACCATTCCCCGCTGCTTTCCTCACTGCTTTCATCATTCCTTTCTAAATGCAGCTGGAAACCTTAGATGAGATAGTCACCTGGGCCTGTGGGCCAGCCTCCCCTCTCACTCCCTCCGCGGTTCTCTGGCAGGGCTGGTGGCGTGGGGTGTCCCGGGCCAGCGTCGGGAGGGCAAGGAAGTACGGGCTGGGCTGACTATCACTCCACCGCACCCTGAGCTCCGGCCCCCGGTAAACTTCCTCTTACTGGGAGGCAGATACCATCTCTGCGGCCACCAGCTCGGAAAAACGCCTAACCGATTTCTGGTTAGGAATAGTGTGGTTGGAGAGTTCCCAAGTTTGCCTGAACCTGCCAGAGAGCTGACTGCGGGTGGGCACCGGACTCGGTCCACGCCGGGGGGGATACAAAGGTGAACGGTGTGCTGTGGGCTCCTCCCCCAAGGAGCTCACGCTCTGTTGTGGGAGATAAGACAAATAACCGCGATACCAGGAGGAAGGTGATAAGTCCCGAAAAGATCTACACAGTGCTACAAAGGCACCCACAGTGACCGGTCGTCTGCGCCTAGCAGAAACCTGGTAGACTTCCTGGGCGAGGCGGTGCCGAGCAGGGTCTGGAAGGCCCAGCTGATAGACGAGGGGTGCAGAAGACACGTCCCAGCCCAGCCCAGTGCACACAGAGCGGGGAGTCGTCCGGCTAGGGAGGCGGAGACTCAACAGAAACCACACACCCTGTGGGGTCGCCACTGCACGATCCAACAGCCCAGGCCAGAGCGCACGGAACAGGGAGAAGTCCTGCACGGGAAGTGAAAGCTCAGCAGAGATCATACACCCTGCGGTACCACCCCATGATCCAGCAGCCCAGCAGAGTCCAAGCTGACCAGAGAGGTGGCTCCCCAGAGATGCCCAAGACCCGAGGCAACCATACACACAAGGCACTAGAGGCCAACTGAGCAGTCACGGAGGGAGCCATACCAAATTGGCAACCACAGCAACATCTTAGTTAGTCAATAGTCTCAAACCGGTGGACTGTGAAACCCCCTGCCACAATGAATAAATATCAAAAAAAAGATACCAGAAATACAAAAAACAAGAAAGTAAACCACCAAAAGTTAATAAATCTCAAACTCTAGATCCTATAGAACAAGAAGCCGTTGAAATGACTGACAAGGAATTTCGAGTGATAATTCTAAGGAAACTGAATGAGATACAAGAAAACTCAGCTAGACATAATGATAAAATGAGGAAAAGTATACAGGACCTGAAAGAGGAAATGTACAAGGAAATCAATGTCCTGAAAAAAAATGTAGCAGAACTTGCTGAACTGAAGAAGTTATTCAGCGAAATAAAAAACACAACGGAGAGTTTAACCAGCAGGCTTGTCGAAGTTGAAGAGAGAACCTCTAAACTTGAAGATGGGCTGTTTGAAATAACACAAGCAGACAAAAAGAAAGAAAAAAGAATCAAAGACATTGAAGAAAATCTGAGAGAGATATCAGACAACCTTAAGCGCTCAAATATCCGAGTCATGGGTATTCCAGAAGGGGAGGAAAATGGAGATTCCATTGAAAACATATTCAACACAATAGTGGCAGAAAACTTCCCAGGTATAGGAAAAATCACAGATCTTCAGATCCAGGAAGCTCAACGATCTCCAAACGCATTCAACCCAAAAAGACCTTCTCCAAGACATGTTATAGTCAAATTGGCAAAACTCAGAGACAAAGAGAGAATCTTAAAAGCTGCAAGAGAGAAGTGTCAAATCACCTATAAGGGAGCCCCAATCAGGCTAACATCAGACTTTTCATCACAAACCCTAAAAGCTACAAAGGAATGGGATGATATATTCAAAATACTAAAAGACGAAGATTGCCAGCCAAGAATACTCTACCCTGCAAGGCTATCCTTCTGAAATGAAGGGCAAATAGTATATTTCTCAGACAAACAAAAACTGTGGGAGTTCACTACCACACGACCACCCTTACAAGAAATCCTCAAGGGAGTACTGGGTTTGGTTCCTGAAAAATAGCTACCACTGCCATAAAAACCCAAGAAAAATCAAAACCCACTAGTATAATAAAAATGGCATTCATGAAGAGAAAACAAACGAACAAAAATGCTATCTACAACCCAAGGAACCAACAAACACAGAAACCAAACAGTAAATCAGAAAGCAAGGAACAAAAGACACCTAAGACAACCAAACAACAAATAAAATGCTAGGAATAAATCAATACCTTTCAATAACAACTCTTAATGTAAAAGGCTTAAATTCCCCAATCAAAAGACACAGACTGGCTGACTGGATCAAAAAGGAGGATCCAACTATATGCTGCCTACAAGAGACCCACCTCACCCATAAAGATTCACATAGACTAAGAGTGAAAGGATGGAAAAAGATTTACCATGCAAACAGAAAAGAAAAATGAGCTGGAGTAGCTATTCTTATATCTGACAAAATAAGACTTTAAACTAAAAACCATAATAAGAGACAATGAGGGACACTACGTAATGATAAAAGGACAGATCCATCAAGAAGACATAACAATCATAAATATGTATGCACCCAATGTCGGAGCAGCCAGATTTATAAAACAAACTCGATTAGACCTAAAGAAGGAAATAGACACTAATACCATAATAGCAGGGGACCTGAACACCCCACTGTCAATATTAGACAGATCATCTAGGCAAAGAATCAGTAGAGAAACACAAGATCTAAACAAGACTCTAGACCAATTGGAATTGGCAGATATCTACAGAACATTCCATCCAACAACCTCAGAATATTCATTCTTCTCATCAGCACATGGATCATTCTCCAGGATAGATCACATATTACGTCACAAATCAAGTCTCAACGAATTCAAAAAAATTGGAATTATCCCATGTATTTTCTCAGACCACAATGAATTAAAACTAGAAATTAATAACAAACGAAACTCTGGAAACTATACAAACACATGGAAATTAAACAGCATTCTACTTAATGACATATGGGTCCAAGAAGAAATCAAGCAGGAAATCAAAAAATTTATTGAAACTAATGAAAACAATGATACATCATACCAAAACCTGTGGGATACTGCCAAAGCAGTACTAAGGGGGAAATTTATTGCATTAAATGTTCACCTCAGAAGAATGGAAAGATGGAAGTGAACAACCTAACACTTCACCTTAAAGAACTAGAAAAACAAGAACAATCCAAACCTAAAGTTAGCAGACGGAAAGAAATCATTAAGATCAGAGCAGAACTTAATGAAATTGAAACCCAAAAAACAATACAAAAGATCAATGAATCAAAAAGTTGGTTTTTTGAAAAGATAAATAAAATTGACAAACCATGAGCATGGCTAACAAAAAAAAGAAGAGAGAAGACTCAAATAACAAAAATTAGAAATGAAAAAGGCGATATTACAACTGATTCATCTGAAATACAAGGAATCATTCGAGACTACTATAAACAACTATACGCCAACAAATTTAAAAATCTGGAGGAAATGGATAAATTTCTGGACACACACAAGTTCCCAAAACTGAACCATGAAGACGTAGAAAATTTGAACAGACCAATAACAATAAAGGAGATTGAAGCTGTTATCAGAAGGCTCCCAACAAAGAAAAGCCCAGGACCAGATGGATTCACAGGAGTTACCAAACATTCAAAGAGGAATTGACACCGATTCTTTACAAACTATTCCAAAAGATTGAAACAGACGCAAATCTCCCAAACTCATTCTATTAAGCAAACATCATCCTGATACCAAAACCAGGTAAAGATATAACCAAAAAAGAAAACTACAGGCCGATATCCTTGATGAATATAGATGCAAAAATCCTCACTAAAATACTAGCAAACAGAATACAGCAACACATACGTAAAATTATTCACCACGATCAAGTGGGATTCATCCCAGGGATGCAAGGTTGGTTCAACATACGCAAATCAATAAATGTGATACACCATATTAATAAAGTCAAACACAAGGACCATATGATCATCTCTATAGATGCTGAAAAAGCATTCAATAAAGTTCAGCACTCATTCTTGACAAAGACCCTCTATAGGTTAGGTATAGAGGGAAAGTATCTCAACATAATTAAAGCCATATACGACAAACCCACTGCCAATATCATCCTGAGTGGGGAAAAGCTGAAAGCTTTTCCTTTAAGAACAGGAACTAGACAAGGATGCCCACTCTCACCACTCCTATTCAACATAGTGTAGGAAGTACTAGCCAGAGCAATCAGAGAAGAGAAGGAAATAAAGGGCATCCAGATTGGAAAAGATGAAGTCAAACTGTCCCTGTTTGCAGATGACATGATCCTATATATCGAACAGCCTAAAGCCTCTACAAAAAAACTCTTGGTGTTGATAAATGATTTCAGCATAGTAGCAGGATACAAAATCAACACACAAAAATCAGTAGCATTTCTATTCTCCAATAGTGAACATGCAGAAAGGGAAATCAAGAAAGCTTGCCCATTTACAATAGCCACCAAAAAAATAAAATACTTAGGAATTGAGTTAACCAAGGAGGTGAAAAATCTCTATAATGAGACCTACAAACCACTGCTGAGAGAAATTAGAGAGGATACAAGAAGATGGAAAGATATCCCATGCTCTTGGATTGGAAGAATCAACATAGTGAAAATGTCCATACTACCCAAAGTGATATACAAATTCAATGCAATCCCCATCAAAATTCCAATGACATTTTTCTCAGAAATGGAAAGAACTATCCAGACATTTATATGGAATAGTAAAAGACCACGCGTATCCAAAGCAATGCTGAGCAAAAAAAATAAAGCTGGAGGCATAACACTACCTGACTTTAAGCTATACTACAAAGCTATAATAACCAAAACAGTATGGTACTGGCATAAAAACAGACACACTGATCAATGGAATAGAATAGAGAATCCAGAAATCAACCCACACACTTACTGCCATCTGATCTTTGACAAAGTCACCAAGCCTATTCACTGGGGGAAGGGACTGCCTCTTCAGCAAATGGTGCTGGAATAAATGGATATCCATATGCAGGAGAATGAAACTAGACCCATACCTCTCACCATATACTAAAATCAACTCAAAATGGATGAAGGATTTAAATATACACCCTGAAACAATAAAACTTCTTAAAGAAAACATAGGAGAAACACTTCAGGAAATAGGACTGGACACAGACTTCATGAATATGACCCCAAAAGCACAGGAAACCAAAGGAAAAATAAACAAATGGGATTATATCAAACTAAAAAGCTTCTGCACAGCAAAAGAAACAATTAACAGAGTTAAAAGACAAACATCAGAGTGGGAGAAAATATTTGCAAAATATACATCTGACAAAGGATTAATATCCAGAATATATAAGGAACTCCAACAACATTACAAGAAAAAGCAAGTACCCCAATTAAAAAATGGGCAAAAGAGCTAAGTAGGCATTTCTCTAAGGAAGATATACAAATGGCCAACAGACATATGAAAAAATGCTCAACATCACTCAGCATCCGGGAAATGCAAATCAAAACCACACTGAGATACCATCTCACCCCAGTTAGGATGGCTAAAATCCAAAAGACTCTGAACGATAAATGCTGGCGAGGTTGCAGAGAAAAAGAACTCTCATACATTGTTGGTGGGACTGCAAAATGGTGCAGCCTCTATGGAAAATGGTATGGAGGTTCCTCAAACAATTGCAGATAGATCTACCATACGACCCAGCTATCCCACTGCTGGGAATATACCCAGAGGAATGGAAATCATCAAGTCAAAAGTATACCTGTTCCCCAATGTTCATCGCAGCACTCTTTACAATAGCCAAGAGTTGGAACCAGCCCAAATGTCCATCATCAGATGAGTGGATATGGAAAATGTGGTACATCTACACAATGGAATACTACTCAGCTATAAAAACGAATGAAATACTGCCATTTGCAACAACATGGATGGACCTTGAGAGAATTATATTAAGTGAAACAAGTCAGGCACAGAAAGAGAAATACCACATGTTCTCACTGATTGGTGGGAGATAAAAATTAATATATAAATTCTCACACACACACACACACACAAAAAAAACAAAACTGGGGGGGGGGAAGAAGATATAACGACCACAAAATTATTTGAAGTTGATACGACAAGCAAACAGAGGGGACATTGGTGGCGGATAGTGGGGGAGGGAGGAGGGAGGGAGGTTTTGGTGAGGGGCAACAATAATCAGCCACAATGTAGATCGACAAAATAAAATTTTAAAAAATAAAAATAAAAATAAAATGGAAAAAAAAAAAAAAGCATCTTATCGGGATTAAAAAAAGAGAGAGAGATAGTCACCTTATAGCTCCCCACGTCCCTACACACTCAGAAGGGACCCTTCCTTCCCCCGTGTTTCCTGGGAGGTCAATGAGCTCCAGCTGAGAGCCCCAGCCACTGAAAACTCTGTGCTTGCTCACTTGGGGGACACAGTCGTTCGTAGAGATGCTGTAAGTGTCATAGGATGAATCCTGTGGTCTGGGATGGTTTTCTTTGTTTTAAGCAGATAAACATCCTCTCATAATTTTAAATTATTTTTCCTAGTATTTTTAGAACTAGAAAGTATTGGTTTTTTCTGAGTGACCTTAAAAATCACCAGGTGATGGGCTGGCTGGTTAGCTTAGTTGGTTATAACACGAAGGTAAAGGGTTCAGATCCCCTTACCAGCCAGCTGCCAAAAAACAAACAAACAAACAAACAAACAAAAAAACAGCAGGTGACAAAAGCAGCCCAATTTCCCCACCCACACAACCTCCTTTGTGCCCACTCCCAGATCCACAGTGGCACTCAGTTAAGTGTATTCCTGGGTACTATTACAAGAGTTAGTTCTCTCTAGGTGGTAGGGGACCAACATCCACTCAAACTGTCTGGAGGAAACAGAGGGTATGGAGCAGGTCCTGTGACCAGAAGCCCCAGGCTGTTCCCTTCTCCAACCACTGACTTTATGAGGAGGAACAGGTGGCCCTGGGAGCTCCATGTTCATATCCTGGCCCCTGGGTAACTCCAGGGCACATGGGGCACCTTCTTCCAGACAGTGCCAGCAAAAGTCCCAGGAAGGAATTTCATAGGCCTTAGGTGTAATCACACGGTCACCCAGAAAACAATCCCTGGGGGTGATACATCTGCTTGATTCAGACCTCAGACACAGGTCCACTTGTGAGCAGGGTGTCAGCTCGCCCCACAGGGACTGCGTGGACCAAATGTGAGTGTGTGTGTGTTGTGCACCTGTGCCTGTGCTCTGTGTGAGCATGTGCTTGTGTGTGCACCTGTGTGTCTGTGCTCTGTGTCTGCATATGTGTGCATGTGCACCTTTGTGTATCTGTGCTGTGTGAGTGTGCATGTGTGAGCATGTGCACCTGCATGTGTGCTGTGAGTGTGCATGTGTGTGCACGTGCACGTGTGTGTCTGTGCACTGAGTGTGCATATGTGTGTATATGTGCACCTGCATGTATGTCTGTGCACTGTGTGCATGCAAACCTGCGTGCGTGTGTCTGTGCTCTGTGTGAGTGTGCATGTGTGTGCATGTGCACATGTGCATGTGCTCTGTGTGAGTGTGCATGTGTGCATGTGCACGTGTGTGTCTGTGCTGAGTGTGCATATGTGTGAGCATGTGCACCTGCGTGTGTCTGTGCTGTGAGTGTGCATGTGCACCTGTGTGTGTCTGCTCTGTGTGTGTGTGCATATGTTTGTATATGGGCACCTGCATATATGTCTGTGCACTGTGTGTGTGCATGTGCACCTGCATGTGTCTGTGCTCTGTGTGAGTGTGCATTTATGTAAGCATGTGCACCTGCGTGTGTCTGTGTTGTGTGTGCCTGTGTGCCTGTGTGTACCTGTGTCTGTGCATTGTGTGTGTGCATGTGAACTTGCATGTCTGTGCACTAAGTGTGCATGTGCACCTGTGTGAATGTGAGTGTGTGCATCTTTGAATGTACATTTGCACATGTGTGTGCACACGTGTGGGGATATGGGGCAGAGGCAGTGTGTGGGGAGGTGAATTAATTATCCAAGGCAAAGTGAAGGGCTGTTACTAGAAGACATGGGTGTGAGGGAGGGGACAACACAGACTGTCCACTTTAGAGACCAGACACTCCAGGAAGCTTCCTGACCTTTCTTCTTTGGTGACTGTTTGCTTTAAAGTGCTTGGTCTAGGAGTGGACATGCGACACAGCAGGCTAGTGAGAAGTAAGGGGAAGTCACTGAGGACTTCTGGATGAGGCAGGATTCTGCGATAAGAGAGCTGCAAGAAGAGAAGCCCCTTTGCAACCTGGAGGATGTCCTGGGAGGATGTGATGCCTGGAACCCCTGCAGCAGTCTTGACCCTGTGGGGAAAGCCAAGGAGATCTCAGCTCAACAGCCTCCCTGCAGACTTTCTGCGGCGATGGAGGCATTGCCTCAGCCTCTGAGAGTTGGGAACTCTGTCGCTTAAGGCCCAGAGCACTGACCACTGCACTTCACAGCCAGCTCCGTTCTGTGGCAGGCAAAGCACTGGAAGGCCACCTGGTCCCTCCTGTCCTCTGCATCTAGCCATTCCGGACAGAATTGGCTCCAAGACCTGGCCTCACACCCTCATACCAAGGTGCTGTAGTTGAAAACTTTGCTCCTTGACATTTCCTCATCTCCCCATTCCCACAGAGCCATATCTTCTATTTGTTAAATGATCCGTGGTTGTCATGGAGACCAGGACACCTGCAGTGGAGGTGGAACTTTAGGTGGGGCCCAAGGTTCAGTCCTGGTGGTAGGGAACAGCGGGGAGATTCATCGGGCCCTTCTCTTTAATCGCCTATTATTCTTATTCCCACAGAATAGTCTAGTCATTAATTCTCTCCCTAAGGGTGGGGAGACAGGCCTGCCCAAGGTCACCTTTCTTGTCTTTACAAGTCCTTTCCTTCTGACTCGTGGGTGTGCCTCAGCTCAAGGAGCCTCCAGGCAAACTTGGCCTAAGGCCTCCCTGGGCAGAGGTGGGGAACCAGCTCGGCACCCCCAGGACTGGAAAGCTCATCTTCAGGTCAACTGACTTGGGACCTTAATTAGGTCTGCAAAAGCCCTTCAGGATGGCACTTACACAAATGACAGTGAGCATCTTTTCATGGGTTTATTGGCCATTTTTATACCTTCTTTGGGAAAATTAGTGATGATTTTGAAAATAATTAGGTAAAGCTGGAGGCAGCAGGGTGTGGGAAAGGGCGGAGCTTTGGAGGCAGGAGTCCTGGGTTCACATGGTGTCTCTGGCACTTAGCAGCTGGGGAGTCTAGAGTCAATCATGTGACTCTCTAAGCTTTCTGGTGAGTAAAACCAGAAAAGTGACACTAAACCTCCAGAGTGTTGAGAGGTCAGCTTATACTTACTTATAACACAAGTCAAGTATCTGACACTAAATAGCTATTATTGTTTACTGTGAAATAGATGGGGTCTGGGCCTCCTGGAAGTGAAAATGCTTGTGTCCAAGTTTTCAGCAACTGCCCAGGTTGCTTCAGAAAGACCCCAGGTCACAAAAACTTGAACTCATTCTCTGTTGCTGGATGACAAATTATCCTAAGCTCAGCAGCTCGCAATAGCATCCACAGATCAGCTCACAGTTCTGCAGCATAGCAGCACCTGGGTTCTCTGCCAGGGCTTGTGAGGGGGAGTTTAGATGCTGACCTGGGTGCACGCTCATCACGGGGCTCTGCAGAAGAATCCACCTCCCAGCCCATTCAGGCCATTAGCAGAATCCAGCCCCTTGCAGTCGTGGGACCCAAGACCCACTTCCTTGCTGGCTGGGGGCTGAGAGCCACTCTCAGCTCCCAGAGGCCACCCACATCCCTTGCTCCGTGGTCTTCTCCATTTTCAATGCCAGCAGGGGAGCGCCTCCCTCAGGTTGAATCCTTCTCATGCTTCAAATCTCTGACTTCTTCTTCTGCCCAGTAGACCCAGATTTGAAGGGCTTCTGTGATTAGATCAGGCCCACCTGGGTAACCTCCTCGTCTTCAGGTCGACTGATTTGGGAACTTAATTACATTTACAAAACCCCTTCCCAACAGCACCTGGGCTGGGTTTTGTCCAAATAGCTGGAAGAGGGCCATGTACACCAGGGCCAGAAGTCTCAGGATCCTGCCCACCACACCTGCCATTCATCCTCCTTCAACAGACCACGGCAGAGAATGGACCAGGGCTGGACCCTGCTCCAGGATGAGGATGCAACAGGAAAGAAAAGTAGCCACTACCTCTGCCCACTCAACCTCCAGTCTTCACAAGAGAGGAGCAGGGTAAAAAGTCGATTCCAAATAAGCCTGTAGCTCTTAGCATTCTATAGGGTTAGGATAGGGGGCTGGCCAGTTGGCCCACATGGGAGGGTGTGGTGCTGGTACCACCAAGATCAAAAGCTCAGATCCCCTTCCCAGCCAGCTGCCAAATACATAATAAGGAGTTAGAATTTCAGGAAGCACCACACACACACCCACCCACATATGCCATCCTTCCTTCTCATTTCTCAGTGAACGTGAAAGTGGATCCACCTGCCTGTCCAAACTGTCCTGGTTACAGTCCCCTGCCCCAAACTCTTGCCCAACACCTGCCCCAGTGCCTGCCCACACTTCTCCTTTTCCTCCTGGACACCCCCAATTCTTAACAACCATTTATGACATCGATCTGCCTGGAACCTGCCAAAAGAAAAAGACTTTTCTCCTGATGGGGAAGAGCCTTCTGTGATGGAAATCTCTTTGCTGGTTTGGGGGAGAGATGTCTGGGCAAACACCCTCACTGGTTCCTTTGGTGCAGACACGCAGGAAAATATAACCATGTGAGAAAGCGCATCCTCCTGCAGGGTCTAAGCGAGGACACGTCACACGTGAGCGTGGCACCAGGAGGCTTCGTGGAGAAACTGGCGGTGACTGGGTGGAAGAGGAGGAGGGGCTCCAGCAGGATGCCCCAGGAGGAGAGGGATGGTGTGCAAGCCGGGCCACAGGACGTGCAGGGGCTGGGCCGGAGGTCCCAGATGGAGTGACCTGAGATGGGGGCAGGGTGGAGACTGACTAGAGGGAGGGGCTTCCCCTGAGGGCAGATCATCCAGTGCAGGTCGGGAGTGAGAGTCGGCGCTCCTTGAGGGTCTGCTGGTTGTGGTGCGGAGAGGGGATGGCCGGGCCGGATGCAGGGAGGCCTGAACATCTGGAGCCTCTCAGAGTCCCCTTCCCAGAGAGCAGGAAAGCAGGGATTAGTGCTCGGGTTTGAGGGGGATTGGAGCAGAACCCAATGCCTGGTTGGATATGGGGATGGGGTGGAGGAAAGCCTGACAGTCTGCATTCTGCCTGTTGTGCTCAGCTGCTGCCTGAGGCGTCCGAGGGGCAGAGTGGGGCACACTGCTCTGGATTTCAGCTTAGTAGTGGCAGGTCACTGAAATAGCAGGAACCAGCAACAACATGAATTTTTAAAACAAAACAAAACAAAACAAAAACAATCCATTGCCCCGCCCCAAATCCTCCAATAGAGTGAATTCAAGTTAGGATCAAAAAAGTCCAGAAGACACAACTTGCACTCAGTTTAACCGCAGGAGCAGGGACTTGGAGCCCCTGGGCTATGGGGTCTGCCCAGAACCCTCCAGCTCTGAGCATCGATGAACTGCCTCCCTGAACTTCACCCTTCACATCAGAATGCAGGAATATTTCCTCCATCTTAGGTCTTGAGTCGTGGGTTCAGGGTGAAAAGCAGGTCCAGTCCTAAGGACCAGGCTCAGCAGAAAGCACCTGCTAGAAAGTGCCCCATGTGATTGGGAGTACAGGGACATTCGTGGCGTGCATGCCCTTCCCAGCTTTGTCACCCTAGATGGGTTAAGGGTCCTTAGGGACAAGGAACAGCCTCCCTTCCCTCCTCCCTGTGCCCGATGCCTGCCCTTCTGGGTGTCCCCACCCTCAGTGTTTGTTCCACCTTCAGTGGAAAATCTTGTCCTCACCTCAGCCAGTGGGACCGAACTGGCTCATACCAACCTCACAAGTTAATCCAGACTCGTAGGAAGAGGCTGACATTGCTGCAGGCAGGAGTCAGACGCCCTCGGCCAGTGGCTAGCAGGAGATGAGCCGGCACTGAAGCCCATGTCAGCTCCACGCTATCCACCCGTCCTGCCTTCTGTCCCACAAGAGGGCTCTGGTGACTTGCCCAGGCTCCCAGGTCTGGCTCCACTGCCCATTCCTCAGCCACCCAGTCCTGGTGCTCACCATGAAGCTTAAATAGAGCTCCCGACACCCTCATAACATATGCTATCTGCTTCTGTAGAATTGCTTGCTTAACCTAAGTAACTCCATTTTGCCCCCTGTCTGACCTGCAGATTACCCCCACTTCTGCATGAGAAACTGTTGACCTTCTCATAGAAACAAAAAACAATTGCACAAAAACAGCAGCCATACACAGTGAACTATTACATGGGAACAGGAACCATACACAATGAAAACTTGTATGCTTGATTGCTCAAACGGCTCATTCTCGGCCTCTGTGACCTAGCTCCCTAGCTTGCTTTGTGCACCTGGACAAACCCGTGTGCCCACAGGATGTAGTTTTTGCCTTTAAAAACCCCACAAGACCAAAGCCCGATGCTGCTCTTCCTTGATTGCTCCTTGGGATACTGACACTGGCCAGCTGGAGTGAATAAACTGCCCTTTTCTGCACGAGTGGCATGTAAGTGCATTTCTTGTGGGAGGGTGCCTCACAACAAAGCCGGCAGCCTCTGCACCTGGGGTCCGGTTCCGCTTGGATTCTGTCACCTTCAAACCACTCCCCAGAGTACTCAGCCAGTGGCGGCCTCTGATGTGAAACAGGCGGCTTGCTGTTTTGAAGAGAATCCCTCCCTGTTCCCCTCATGTTCTGTCCAGCTTTGCAAATGACAAAGAAAGCTGTCTTTGCAATGCAGGGAAGGGACTCTCTGCTAATGGAGTTATGATATCTGCAGGGTATAGCCAAACCTATGCATAAACTTAATTGGGAGAAACCCAAATTCTGAAGCACTTAAAAATAAAGTTTTGGGCTGGCCAGTTAACTCAATTGGTTAGAGTGTGGTGTTGTAACACCAAGATCAAGTTCAGATCCCCATACCAGCCAGCTGCCAAAAATAAATAAAACTAAAAATAAAGTTTTATTATTTTCAAATAACCAAGCATTGCTAGAAAGATTTTATATAAATAGAGTTGCTTTATAAAATACAGAGCATCCAGCTAAACTTGAACTTTGAATAAAACAAGTAATTTTTTAGTACGAGTATTCACAAATTATAAAGTATAAGTACTCCTAAATTTTTAGTATAAGCAAGTCTCATGCAATATTTGAGATTTACATTAGCATTCGTATGTCCCATATTTGGGATATATGAGGGCATTTCAAAAAATTCATGGAAAATTTTGCACTATCTTCTAATTGCATTTTCCCACAAACTTTTTGAAGTACCCTCATACTTATGCTAAAAAATTATGAATACTTGTTTATAAAAACTTAAAGTAAAATTTTCGTAATATTGAAAAATTTTTATTTTAATTTAAAATGTTACTAAAATATATGATGGATGACTTTTTAGTATGTCACATGCAATATTTGGGACATACACTAAAAAAATGATTCCTTGTTTATCTGAAATTCAAATGAAATTGGACATCAGAATTTTTTGTCCTCTACTTTTACTTTCTGAATCTGGCAAGCAGCTTTTACAAACTGAAGGTGCTTGGCAATCCTTCCACCCTTCGTTTGTAAGGACTGGCTGTGTCTTGTTGCCTCCTGCTTGCACCTTTGCACAGGGTGCCCGAGCACCCATGGGAGCAATGCTGGGAGGTGCCCTGTCCCCTCCCACCCTGCCACAGCCAGCTCTCGACCTTGGCCTCAGCCCCGCCGCTGTCTCAGTCTCACCCCCTCTGCTCTGGAGAGCCGCCCTCGACACACGTTTCTCATTCTGCCGGGGGTGGGGGTGGGGGGTACAAGCAGAGGGGCCCAGTCAGTCCCTGGACCCCAGGACAGCCAAGCCTTCAGTCAGGGAGGCACTTGGGGCTGTGTCCTGACCAGCAGGTCAGTCTCTTTGGAACACTTCCCTTCTGCAAAAGTCCAGCACCCCCGGCACCAGCTTGCAGCCAGTCTGAATCTGTTTTCTAAACAAGCACCCTTCCTCATGATGAATGCTAGTCTCCTCTTAGGAGGGACGTAGCATTTAGAATTGCTTTTCTCCATTCCCTAAGAGCCTGCACCAGCTGGCCCAGTCACAGGCATCATGCGGTGGTCTCCAAGCCAATACTGCCAGATGGCGTCCAGGTTCCCGGGGCCTCTCCCGACCTCCCCTCCCTTCCTATCTCCACAGCACAAAGCAGGTGGGCTTCTGAGCAGTAGAGCCACCCTGGGCCTCCCCAAGAAACCCTCCCTCCAGCCTGGCCAAGGCCTAACCCCCTTAGCAGAGGCGACACTAACAGAACAGTCTTAGAGCAGAGATCTGGGAGCCACGCAGACCTGTGCCGTGTGGGCTGCTGTGAAGATCAAGTAAGTTCTGTAAAGTGCCTGGCATGGTGCCCGCAGGGAGCCTGAGCTCTGTAGGTGTCCTCCGTCCCTCCTCCCTCCTCCCTTCCTTTCTTTCTGTTTTATCCCTTCTTTCTTTTCAAAAGTAACCACAACACAAAGGAGAATAAAATCCATGCTATAAAGAAGTCTTAGCAAAATGCTGCTAGACCAAGAGAAAGGGGGACTGACTCCATCTGAATAAAAGGGCTGGGGATGATTTCTTGAAGGAGGTGGCAGGAGGCTTGGGGGGTGGGTGGCCTGTTTTGTTTATGGTGGGGAACTGGAGGGGCACCCCAGATGGAATTGCTAGAGCAAAGGTGGGGGGCAGGGAAGACCATGGACCCTCAAGGACCAGGGTGTGGAGGGGAGAGCTAGGCGCACCCCCTCCTGGAAGGTCAGCAGGAGGACATGACAAAGCCCCACCACTGCCCCAGGAAGGCTGTGCGCAGGTGGATTAAGGTGATGATTTCCGGTGGCAGGTTGTAACAGGCTGCCACTGGCTTTGAGAAATGAAGGAAAAATGTGCCCGGATAAGTAGAAGCGGTTTCTGGTGACTTGGCAACCTTAGAGGGCCCGGTTAACCCCTTCCCTTCTGGAACGTGGCCCAGCCACCTGCGTCCCTGGGGAAGCCTGTCCTGCTTGGTCCCTAAGTGCACTGGATACCAAGTGGGACAGCAATGCTTGTCCAGCTGAAACTGGTTGACAGGAACCTGGATGGTGTGGGCAGCCCTGAGCCTAACACTGAAAGTAAGGGCAAGGGGGCCTGGGTGGTCCAGCCCCTCCTCGCGACCAGGGTGAAGCCTAGCCTCAGACTCGGCTTTCCAGGCTGGGCTGAGGCAGAGGGAGACCGGCTGGAGGGATCAAATTTGTACCAAGAAACAAACCCAGCAGACCCCACAGAGCCCCCATGTCCCCCCACGTGGGTCAGCCCTACCTCTCCATCCTGGATGTGCTGCAGCCAGGGTGTGGCAACTGCCACCACCTCTGTGGGACACACCAGGAAAACCCACCTTGCACCTGATTCTGCTCCCGCACCCTCCTCCTGCC
Organism: Cynocephalus volans; assembly: GCF_027409185.1. NCBI lineage: Eukaryota > Metazoa > Chordata > Mammalia > Dermoptera > Cynocephalidae > Cynocephalus > Cynocephalus volans. Next base: position 188,249,297 of record NC_084460.1, read on the forward strand.
TTCCTGGAGTGGTGCTTCTGCTCTGCCATTTTAGAAGATGAGGTTTTGGGCACCTGCAGCCCAAGCTGCCCTTTTAATATGAACATGTTTCCCAGTAACTGGACCATGAGATTTGCCTGGGGAGGGAGCCTGTTTCCCTGCCAAAAAAGCAGTCTTGTCCTAAGAGTCTGTCCTTCTTTTGAGAAGAGCATCACAGAGGTCAAAACAGGCTGCACATTTTCCTGATCAGGCCCTCATGCTGGGCTGCAGGGAGGAGCCACTGCCCAGCAGCTCCAGAAAGCACCTGGCATTCACTTGAGGATGACACTGGGCTGCTCCCTGCATGTCCACATTCCCCCATTTCCGACCAGCATCGAGGTGACTCCCATCACCCCCAGCCGTGGTGCACCCAGCCCTCCCTGGACAGGGCTCCCGCTGCTCCCGCCACCTTGGACAGTCGCCCAGCAGCCATGTGATGCTGCCTCTCCAGGAGGCACCTCCTTTTGGGTTTTCCTCCTCGAGATGACTTCTACCAGCATCTTTATCCTGCAGAAGGTGAACAGAGGATAGGGAAGAAGGCCACGGACCCAGCAGTCCCGTCCCTTGAAACAGGATAGGAAGCGACTGGCAGTGCTCTGAGCTGCTGCCTCTGGTGTGCCCCTGGGCTCTCTGGGGCCCCTACAGTCCTGTCCTCAGCCAACTCGCTTGGCACACGGTCCTGCACCATAATGTCTATCAGATGACTGAAGAAATGAATTAGTGGACGTATGCCTCAGTCTGACTTCTCTGTACCACATAGTTCCATGACTTTTAAACAGCTGTAAAAGCAACTGGGCACATTGTGAACAGAAAAAGTAGATGCACAGAGCAGGAACACTGGCCTGGTGGCCAGGGGGAGCGGCCTCCCCACTCCCCACCTGTGGACAGGAACGACAGCACGAATGCACAGCCATCTGTCCACGTGCTGGCAGCTGCAGCACTTGCATCTGTTGAGGAGCCAATATTTCTTTTTAATTTGGTGGGGTGAAATCCACATAACATAAAATTAACCATTTTAAAAGGAACAGTTCAGTGGCATTTACTACAGGCACACCTCTGTGCAGCCGTCACCCCATCCAGTTCCAAAATGTTTCCTTCCCTCCAAAGTCATACTCCAGACCCACTGAGCAGTTTCTCCCCCCGTTCCCTGCTACCCGACCTCCAATCTCTCTCTCTGGATTTACCTATCCTGGATATGAAGTGCACGATAAGTGGCTTTTCTGTCTGTTGTCATTCACTTGGCATGATGTTTTGGAGGCATATCCACGCTGTAGCATGTATCAGAATGCCATTCCTTTTAAAGGCTGAATAACATCCCACGGTATGGAAAGACCACACCTGTGTATCCATTCATCCATTGGTGGATATTTGGGCCATCTTCCCCTTTTAGCTACTGTGCATAGTGCTGCTGTGACCATAATATGGGTTCCCATGTACTTAAATCTGAGTCCCTGTTTGCAGTTCTTTATACCACCGATAGTTCTTTACAGCTCATAAAACAATGGATGTCAAAGAGATTGCCTATTTCAACGCCCTCAGTTTTCAGGTACTAGGACTTGACCCAGGGCACACGGTAAGGAACAGTGGGGCCAGGACTGAGGCCTTGGTCTTCCTGCACTCGGAGCTCTAATGCAGAGGCTGCCGTGATAATAGAGGTCCCCATTCAAGGAAATGGAGGGTGTGTCCCACTCACCTTAGCAGGTTAAGAAACACCCACCAGGCCAGGTCACAGGCATGTTGTCAAAGTAGGCCCAACTGCCTTCCACTGACCGCCAAGGCCACAAAGCCACGTGAGATCACCCACGCTGCCCACACATGGGGGCGGCCAGAGGAAACCCGGTCAGGGTCTCAGAGAGAGATCAAGGTGGGAGCCACCTACAGTAAGAGGCAGTAGGCAAAGGCCTTTGCTCCTTCAGAGGCTAATCCGGAGGCCGGGTGGAGGGAGGAAAGCAGGAGAAACAAGCTCATTAGGGAATCTCCACCCAGTTACTCATCTCCAAGTCAACATCGATTATTCCCACTTGGGGCTAAAGGAATGGGAAAGAAGTTTCCTGGTAATGCCACTTCCCCAAGAAGCCACCATGAACCTTTGAAGGTTTGTTTACATAGAAGGAGAAATCCGGTGGATTAATTGTGAAGTCAGTGGATCACTTCTAAATCAACGGAGCAGTGTTCAGCGTCCATTAGGTTCCACATCAACTGGGACGTCACCCGTTCTCCCGCGTGAAAGCCATGAAATCCTCAACACCTCGCCCAGTCGCTGCACTCGGGGGATGCTGAAGGAAGTGTGGTAGGAACTGATGTTGAAACTCAAAGCAGCTGCCATAAAAAGTGAAAGCAAGTCCCTTGATTCCTGTAATTCTGGGATCCTTTGGTGAAAAGGGTCTCCTACCATTACCCCTCCCTTTTGATCGTGTTTCCCGCTGGACCCTCCTGTCTACAAACAACCAAACTTAAGCAGCACTTTCTCCCTCATGTTAATCTGATTCTGTTTTTTACCAAATCTGTAAAAGCACACAGCATAAAAAGTAAAAAGCTCATGACAAGAAAACAGAATACAGCAGTCCCCACCCTACCACTCCCCCACTTCCCAAATCCAGTTCTCACACGGCAGGGGCAGCCATGTCCAAGTCTTGCTGCTCTTTCTCTGGTTTTCACCCCATCAGAGGCTTACACTGCTATTTGTTGCTAAAAAAAAGATTTTGTGTACTAATTTCCAACTGTGGAAGATGAAGATTTAGTGCTTTCATAACAACCCTGCCCACACCCACAGCCACCAAGTAGGATTATGTCATCATGTACAATAAAATCAAAATTCACTGTTTATACATTCATTATATATCATTGTGACTGGCTCAATATTATTAGACCCAACCCTTGCCTGCTAATTTGACTGGATGTTGAGTTCTAGCTTGGAGGAGGCATTCTTTCTTGGCAATTGTGTGAACTGAACATGAAAACGTTTCTACTACACTGCTACAAATATTGGATAAATGTGAGAATTCTCACATGACTAGCTAAACAAACCAGGAAGAAAGGCACAAAATCTCCAGAGGCCAAAAGAGAAGAAGGAAATGAAGATTAGGGTGGTGAATGGCAGATGGCCCTAGACTAATATGGGGACTGCACTGGTTTTAGTACCCTGGGCACTTGGCTTAAACAGCCGAAAGACAGGAGGTAAGGCTAGGGCCCCTGTGAAGCGGGTATTATAAGTGAAACCATTTCAGGGCCACCCTTGAGAGAAAATATCCATCCAGCAAAGGAAGATGACCCAAAAGCATACCTAGATCTCAGCCTGTGCCATGGACGAAGAAAAAGTCCCTTGAGAACTTGTAATGATGGGCCTGTCTTCTTCAGGTTTGGGTTCTCAATTTATACTACCTGCAGAGTCCCAGGATCCACAGAGCTGTGAAATTAGCATAAAAATGATCCCAGGCTGGCAATACAACTGGGAGTCTTGCAAACATAAAAATTCTCAGGAAAGACATATCCTCCCCGGTATAAAAGATTCTCACAGATGGAGCTCTACTAAAAATGAACTCACCATCCCAAACTACAAAACACATAAGGAAAGAATCCATCAACAGACCCAATAAACAGCAATTAGATCCGTAAGAACCTTAGCTAATAGGATTATCAGTTGATGGCTTTAAACAGGTACGTTTAAAATGATTATAGCTGTAAACAAGGAACTGAGCACAAGACATTACCGGGAAAAACAAGGCAGATTTGGAAAGAAGGGAGTAGAACTTTTAGAAATGAAAAATATAGGGAGTGAAATAAAAATTTTAATGGACAGGTTAACTACAGAATTGATACAACCTCACTATAAGAAAGCTCGACTCAGCAACTAGAAGGGACAGTTCCTATTTAGAGGTAAATGATGCAGAATGTGGCACCAGGAAATAAAAACATGAAAATACAAACAGGACTTGAAAGAGAAAAATAAAAGGAGTTCTAGACTGAAAATCCTTTTTCTAGGATGTTGAAGGCATTATTGTCTTCTAGCTTCTCTTTTTGTTGTCTAGAAGTCTGATACGTTACATTCCTGATTTGGCATCACCCAAGCCTGCCCGATGCATTTCGGATCACCCCTCAGACCCACTCTTGCATTCCCTGATGCTGTGCTTTGGATGGCTGCTGTCTTCATTGTAGTACATGGTGGGCCCGCTCTGTCTGAGGATTCATGACCTTTAGTTTGGGGGATGTTTTCTTTCTCTCTTTCTGGACCTCCTGTTATTGGAATGCTGGGCTTCCTGGAATGATTCTCTAATTTTCTTTATCTTCCCTTCCCATGTTCTACCTCTTTGTCCACCTGTGTTTCTTTCTGTGAAAACTTCTCATTGTTAATTTCCAGACCTTATTTCCTTCTTTTGAGAGCTTTATTTCTCTCATCATATTTAAACATTTTTCAGTTTCTATTATGTAAATGGTTACACGCACACAAACACACGCACACAAACTGGTTTTCATCTACTTAAAATCTTCTGTCTTCTCTTTGAGATAATTGTAGATTTTTTAAGTTTTCTACTGATCCATACTTTGTCTCTGTTTTCTCTGATTTTTTAGTCTGTCTGTTGGGCTGGTTGGGGGTGATTGTGGCTTTGTCTTTCATGTTACGGGCATTCTTTGTGTCTAGTGGGCTCTGTTCATTTTCCAGATGTGAGTTAGTAACAGGCATTTGGAAGCTCTGTGTGCACAGTGGGGTTCATCACTGGGCGGTGTCACTGCAGGATGATGGGGGAACCTCTAAATGTCAGATCTGTGGGTTTTTTCTTGCTTGGAGGTGCTGAGAGAAGGGAGAGAGGCTGGAGGGGTGGGGGTGGGGCTGGCTGCACCTGAAGTTTATAGAGCCTACCTAATTTCCTCCTGTTGAGCTCCTCCCAACCCCATTCAGATATGCCCGGGGTCATGGGGTCCAGGCATATCTGGTTCAACCTGTCCTGAAGATGGAGTGGGGGCAGGGCAGGAGGAGATCTGGGTGTCTGAGTGCTCCTGATCAAGATGCTGTGCTCGGGTGGTCCTCTTTCCTCTCCCACTCTTCTCCTTGTCCTTCAGAGTCTGGGGCCTTCACCACTGAAGATTCACATCATTATTGTTAGATTCAACAGGCCTAAAATTACTCCATCTAATTACTACACATTTTCCAAATGCTGTTTCCAGTGTCTGCGCTTACCTCGTTTTGAACACAGCCCACAGACTGTCTCACGCTGTCTTCCCACAGGGTCTCCACCAGGCCCACGGCTGGTCCGTGGGTGACACATCCATACACAGCCCAGGTGGGCTTGTCAGATCATACACCTCTGACCAGTCACCGGATACAGGGAAACACCAGCAAACCTCCTTCTGCCATGGACAGGAGAGCGTGTTTTCCAGCTTCTCCTAGGCACTGCCTTTCCGTGCCCTCACCCCCAGAACCTTCCTTAGACTTTGCCCACCCTTCCCTTCCATGCTGGGAAGACCAGCTCAGCTGGCTCCTCGGCGGTCCCCTCCTGGGAGGCCTGCAGAGACCATGTGTTGGGGTACATGGCCACACTTGGTCCTTGACGCTCCGGCCTCATCCCACGCCATTTGCCTTTCCCTTTTCCAAATTAAATTGTCATTTCCCTGAAGGCAAAGACATGGCTTGGCATCCTTCCCAGCACAAAGCAGGGCAGCCCTCACCTACACGTCCTCCCCACAGCCCAGGAAAGATGGCGAGAGACAGAGAGATTCTGGGGGAGTTGATGGCCACAGCCCATAGAGGAGGCAGCTGCCCTCCTTTCTCCCCAGGCAAGGGCCACCGCCCTGCTGACCCCACCCGCAGTCCCTGCCTGGTGCCACCTCACCTGGGTCTCGTTTTTCCAGTAGCACAGCTGGGTGCACGCAGCAGTGCGAGGAGGAGGAAGACACCGTGGGGAGACCTCGTTCTTCTTGGTTGCCACAGAGGGGCCGAGGCTTGCTGAGTCCTCCAGGCTCCGTTCCAGGTGGCAACGATGCCCATACGTGACAACTAACAGGGGTCCTCCCCAGCAGCTGGAGACCTGCTCTCTAAGGCCGGCACTGCTGTGCTCTGGGCAGCGTCTTTCTGAAGGACCGCCCCCAGCAGGGATCCAGGCCTGGTGCTTCCACATGCAGGCAGAGCTCAGTGGCAGAGACCACTTTCTCCTCACTGCAGACACGGTTTGGGAACTTCACCAAGGACCGGGACTGGGGACTCCTCCCCACCTCTGCTGGATCCAGCGGGTGGCCCCCAGATTCTCCCTCTGACTCAAACACTAGGGCTGGGCTTCAAAGCCCCTGTGCACAGTCTCCACTGTTAGGCAGATGAACAGTCCTTCCAGAATCTCCCAGGATTCTGAGAGGGACACTGAATCAGGGAATCCTCTGATCCCTTTTCCTGAGAAAATGAAGACACCTGTTCCACACATAACTCCAGAGGGTTCTACAGTGGTTCCAGGGGTCTCCATAGAGGGTCCGTGTGAGGGTGCCCATGCAGGGACATTTATGGCTGTGACGGCCAGCCTCTGGGCCACCTTTTCCAGTAAGAGCTCCCCTGACTTCTCTTTCGGAAACAACTTCCCCCATGTTCAGAGATGGTACCAACCAGCCTGGCCCAGCCTGGCCAGTCAGAACATCCTCTTCCCCTGGCTGCCACAACTGACTTTAGGGTCGGGGACAGCCAGACAGAGGGGCCACCATAATGCATTACTCTGAGAAGCCATGAATTATAAAATGAACCGCTATCCTAATCACCTCTAAAAATAGTTGCAATTTCATTCTTTTATTTTTTTTTCCTAAAGATGACCAGTAAGGGGATCTTAACCCTTGCCTTGGTGTTGTCAGCACCACACTCTCCCAAGTGATCTAACCAGCCATCCTTATATAGGGATCCGAACCCATGGCCTTGGTGTTATCAGCACCACACTCTCCCAAGTGAGCCACGGGCCGGCCCTAAAAGTTGTGATTTCAACTTAAGAAGCCATCAACTCTCACAGCTAGTGAAATGTGAAAAGAAAAAAATCATCTAAGAATCTATGAATAATGTTTAATTTTGGATTTGGGAAGGGGGAACTATTGGGAGAAAGCAGGTGTCTTTCTACTGGAATCCTCAAGCCAAGGTCACTTAAGTTTGGAGATGGCAGGGCCATTTTGTGCAAGGGGTCTGTCCATGAGTGAAGCCAGCATCGAGGCACGGAGACACTGTGTGAACACTGGGCTCCAGCCACTCCTGACACTGGATCTCATGAGTCAGTCAGTTTTTCTTTGCCTGTGCAGCCTAAAGCAGTGACTAGCACCACTTCATGGAACGCACTGTCCCTCTGCTGCCTCTGCTCCCTCGGCAGGAGCAGTGCCCCATCCTCCTGAGCAGGGGTCTCAGTGCACATGCTGCAGAAGGACGCCTGGAGCACGCCATGCAGCACCTTGTGGAGGGGAGTTCTGGGCTGCTGACCTCATGGGACAATTAATTATAAAGGAAGGGAGGGAGGGAAGAGAGGGGAGGAAGGAAGAGAAGGAGGAAGAGAAGGAGAAAGGAAAGGAGGGAGGAAAACCTGCCCAGGGCTCACAGAACAAGATTTCAGAACCTGGCACCCAAAATGCAAGCTTCGGGGCAAGGATCCTCTCCTCCGAATGTCACCTTCTGCACATGCCTGCTCCCTTCGCGGTGCCAGCAGGAAGCCACCACACCACCCCTCACACACCCACTCTTAAAAGCAGCAGCTAATGCTTGGCACTGCGAATGCCCCTGGCAAACAGGCCCCTGGGAACTGGAATCAGGTTCAGTGACCTGGAAGATGACAGCAACTCCTGGCCCATCAGCCCAGGCAGTTGACTGGCCAGTGGTAAGCCAGTTGTCTGCTAAGGCAGCCCTCAGGTGCACAGGCACACGTGCCGTTGGCATCACAGTAAGCACCAGGAGGCTGGTGGCTGCTGCCCTCTACCCAGTGAGGGACCCTGCACCAGGCCCAACATTTCCCAAGATTTGTAGGACACAGAGTTGTGAAACCATGGAGCCAGAAGGGACATGCCCATCATGGGCCAGGCGCTCCTCCTCTGTCCACTCGGAGGGCACGGCTTCAGTGTGTGTTCAGGTGTGCTGACAGTGAAATCGCCCTATGCCTGCGCCTCACAGCTGCAGTGGAGGAGAGGAGGGCATAGGAAAAAGCATCACAGGGCCCCAGGCTTTCTGTGTCCAGCAGTGTGGAGGTGTGAAGAACAGCAGGACAGAGTCAGAGGGCTGGGGTGGAGTCCTTGGCTACTACTTTTGCTGGACTGTCCTCAACCCGGATGTCCTGGTCAGTAACAAGGGAACATTTGGAACTGCATCCCCCCAGATCCAACCCTATCCCCAGCCTGCTGGGAGGGCTGCAGTAAGCAGGACGGGCCACGGTCCTAGATGTGGGCATGTGAGCACATGGTTGGCATCTCACCTGCTCCAGTCAGGGAGAACCACTCTCCTGGAACCTCACCTCTCCACATCTCAGAGCTGCTGAAGGTGGGCTGGTATCGCCTCTCTGATGTTGCTCAGGGCTAGGGCCCTGGAGGGACTAGCTGGAGGTGTCCTAAGGGACCCTCAGCCCAGAGCAACCACTGAGTACATGAAGCCCAACACTCACTTTTGTTTCCTCCCAGAAATAAAGGGGCATTTTTTTTTCCAAGTGGATAAGAAAAGTTCAATCCTCAAACCAGATGACGCCCCTGAATGAAAAAGCTTGCAAAAGGGATCAGAGGGAAAAGGGAAAAAAATGTCTGAACTTGCTAGGCAGTAAAGGAAAAAACATGAACATTATTAAATTATCACTATTTTAGATGGGAAGAGAAATGACATAGATACCTAAATGGAGGAAAGGCGGAATTAAGCCAAAAGGCAGTTTTGGGAAGAAAAAGGAAACAGGCCTTGATTCCTGGCATGAAAGACTTTCAGAAAGAACTGCCATTCTGCAGGGCCAGGGAACCCAGCTGGTAAGGCTGCTGGGCACAGCGGGGCTGAGGCGGAGCCAGCAAGGCTGGGAGGCAGGTCTCAAACAGAATGAGCAAGCACACACACGGGAGGGCAATGGGAGCCAAGTTTCTCACTGTCAGAGAAAGGAGGTATGAGCACAGATAAGCAGGAGTACACCTGGGGCACCAGGCTGCAGCTGTAGGCACTGGTATGAAGCCACGGTTTCTAACAGACAGAGATATGTACGCACACACACACGTAAATTATATGCACACACATCCTAGATGTGCCTGCGCAGAGGACATAGAAGCAGCGACACCCAGGAACAATGAACACACCCCTAGTGCCCAGAGCTTGGTTTCTAAGTGCCATTCTCTGCTAAAAGAAACCAGTTTCCTTGGTGAGGCCATGGTGGGGGAAAGAACCTGGAAGCCTCATGGGTCAGAAAGCAAGGAAGTGCTCAAGGAAAGGCGGGAGGTGTCAAAGGAGCACAGGAGCCTCAGAGTGGCCAGATCCCGGACACCATGAGCATCAAAACAAATAATAATGAGTATAACCCATGGATTAAATAGGAACCGATGACTGTGTATTGTTATCAAAAAAAATTAAAAGGGGGAGAGGGCAAAGCTCTACTTTATACACCACATCATGCCTATGGCAATTCTGCCAAAAATGCAGAACCTAAATCAAATCACGAGGAAAATGATACAATCCTAAACTGAGGACACGCATACTTCCTCCAAAAAGTCAAGGTCATGAAAGACAAGATTAAGGAACTGAAGACTGAAGAAAACTGGAAATGTGATGACAACTAAATACAATGGGATCCTGGATCAGAAAGGGAAGAGTTGCTTATTGTTGTCGGGGTTTTTTGCTTTGGTTTGTTTTTTTTTTGTTTTTCCTATAAAGGACATTTTTGAAAACAATCAGCAAAATCCGAAAAGGATTTGTGGGTTAGATGGTGATATTGTACCAATGTCAATTTTCTGATTTTATGGGGTAGACTAGGCCATGTAGGAGAAAGTCCTTGTTTTTAGGAAATACACTGAAGTATTTCGGGGTAACGGGACACACTGTCTGCAACCTGCTCTCTGGCAGGTGGATGAGAAAGAAAAGAATAAGCAGCAGGTAAGATAAAACGTAAGCAAATGGGGAACCTGGATGACGGCTATGCCCAGGTTCTATGTGCTATGCTTGGAACTTTTCTGTAATTTGAAATTATTTCAAAATACAAAGCTAGCAGACGAACCTAAGAATCATAAACACTTAAAAAGAAATAGGAACTCTGGTGCTGAGAGCTTCTTCCATCGAGACGACCTTATCTCCTGCTGGACCACACATGGGAAGGAAGCCCAGGCTGAAGAAGAGGGACATTGAGCCCACCCTCTGCTTCCTGTGTCCCCCACGTCACAGGTTCATTCAGTGCATGGACACTCTCCCAGAGGGGCACCTCCAAACCACACACGTCACTGCCTCAAACCTCTGGTTTTCAGAAATCAGATTATTCAAGCTCATTTATAAGAAAAAGTAGTCTCACTGACTTCAAAAAAGTCGACAAGTACTTGCTTTATTGACATCAAACAGAACTGTAAATTTTGTCTGGTGTTCCACATATTCTACATAACAGTAGCGTTAACACAGTAAAAGCACAAGGCATATTAAAACATAGCCAGTTCTAAACAGTCTGGATATTTCCTGTCATAGAAAAGAAGTATCCCTGTCCACAGATTCACATTAACATACACAGTACATTAATATCAATCTCTGTGTCCTGCGCCAGGCCAGGTACATGTTTCCACACAGGGTCACATTCTGCAACAAACTTATTCTAAAAACAGTATCTATAAGGCACCACATGGGATACATGTAACCACCAAGTAACAACGCTAGACGATCACATCTCAAATCCTTGAGTGCCAGGTTTCCTAGAACCACCCGGGAGTTGGCCCAAACTGCCCAGGCGACAATGCTCAGGGGAGCCACTTGCAAAGCAGGTCAGAAAATCCCTGAGACCCCAGAATGACACCCCCAGTACCACAGCCACCTTACCAACACAGAGAGCTGGGCAGAAACCAGGGGAGTGGCTCATCTAAGTCGGTACTACTGATGTTATTCCAAAACTGAAGTGATTTCAAGCTTTTATTGATTTTTACATAAGTGGCTCTCGAGTTCCAAAAACGTTTTACGCAACAAGAAATGAACAGCAGCAGCAGGCGTGGTTGTGGCATGTGTGGCCACCCCCGAGGACTGACCAGAGGACACACTGGGATATGAAACAGCTGGCCACATGTGTGTCCCAACAACACCAGCTGCTACTGTTCACCTTGTACCACATAAAACATCATCACTCGTTTTTAAAGCCAACCCTGTTTCTTTAAAGTCATTCCTCACAGGCTAGACTACCCAATGTTATAAACATTTTAAACGTGTTTCAAGCAACAGCTGACATGGCTGTTCATCTATTAAAGATATTCTACAAACAAGAATCACACTGAAACTTTCTGGGACAGGCTTCCCCGCCCACCGCTGTGGATGCAGATCAGAGTTCCTCCTGCACCTGCTTCGAGCAGTCAGAGGTAGCTCGCTGGAGGATGGCGTGGACTCGTCCTTGCCCAGGCTTTGTCACTACACGATTCAGCGGCCTATGAGGAGCACAACGAAATGATTCTGACACATCCATCATCCCTTCCAGCACCAGGCGCCATGATCGGTGGATGGGTTGACCGCCAGGTGCATTTGCACCAACTTCACATGGGGAGCAACACGGACATCAGTAGTCATCCAGCTCCTGACGGCACCCTCGTCACCTCGTCCACCAGCCTCCGCTCGGACAGTGTTTTGACAAGCCACCTATGGGGTGAGTGGCATGGCCCAGCGCAGCACCATTCCATCCCCACAAGGAGCACAACAGGACATTAGCCCCACACAGACCCTGGTCTCCACAAGCAGCAGGCTAGGTCTTGCTTCGCCGGAGGAGTGTGGAGGTGGTGGCACCTTGGCTGCCCTGGAACTTGAGGCTCTGCAGGTTGATGTGAGCCCCATGCTTGAGCAGTGTCTCCACCGTCTGCGCATGCCTGCCCTGGGCAGCTAGGTGTAGTGCGGTGAGCCCCTGCTCGTCGGACAGGTTGATGACATCAGCGCTGACCAGCTCCTCCACCACCTCTGAGTGCCCGTGGGCGGCAGCCAGGTGCAGGGCCGTCTGGTTCAGGGGCCCCCGCGCCAGCACACTGGCTTTCTCCTCAATGAGCAGCTTGACGGTGGCGAGGTGTCCGTTCCGGGCAGCCAGGTGCAGGGCGGTGCAACCCTCTGCAGTCACTGCCTCCCTGCCAGCACCCCGATGCAGGAGCAGCCTAGTGGTGCTTGTGTGGCCTGTCTCTGCGGCAACATGCAGGGGTGTCTGTGCCAGCTGGCTGCAGACGTTGACATCGGAGCACAGGTCAATGAGGATGCGGGCCACACGGTAGTGCCCTCGCTGAGCTGCCAGGTGCAGAGGCGTCCTCCCGTCCAGTGTCTGGGCGTTCACACTGACCCCCGGTTGCTTGGCCAGCAGCTTGACAATGGGCAGGTGACCCTGCCAGGCGGCATAGTGCAGTGGCACCCAGGCATCCTTGCCCTGCAGGCCCACGTCGACGCCTCGGCGCAGCAGGATGCGCACGATGTTCTCCTGCCCGTGCTGGCAGGCCACGTGCATGGGCGTCCGGCCCTCGAAGTCCACCTCATTGACAGAGGCATTCTTCTCCAGCAGCAGCCGCGTGCTGGACTCGTCCCCATTCTGGGCTGCAAAGTGAAGGGCTGTCCACTGGTCCTCATCCTTGGCATTGACGCTGATCTTCCGGGCCAGCAGGAGCTCCACGACACCCCGCAGCCGCCTCCCCACAGCCACATGGAGCGGGGTGGCACCCCTCCTGTCAGTCAGGTTGGGGTTGGCATTGTTGAGCAGCAGCCACTTGACGCACTCCTCCCGCCCAGCCTCCGCGGCCAGATGCAGCAGGCTGGCTCCGCCGTCTAGCACCAGGTCCACGTCCTGCGGCTGCAGGATCTTCATCAGCCTGCTGGTGTCCCCACACACAATGGCGTCCACGAGCTTCTTCTTCTGGATATCTGTGGTGCCCAGATCTGCGGGGAGAGGCAATGGTGAGCAGCTGCTCACCTCTGAAGGCCTGGCTGCTGTCCCCACATGGCCCATGCCTCAGGGCATTCAGCAAGGACAGGTGTTGTCCATGCTACTTTATTTCATTTTAGATCTAGTGGGGCAGCCTTGGGCAGGTCTATTAATGTCTCCAAGGTGCTCTTAGGTCAGTTTGTGAAATGAAAATCACTCTAGCTGTCCTGCAGAGTTCTGATTAAAGGATGTAAAACTCAGAGCCCTGCTTGGTGCTTAGAAATGGTAACAACGGCTAACGTGCCTTCATTTAAAAAAGAAATGGAAAAAGGCACAGACTAAAAAGACCAGGCAGGAGCCATTCTCCACCTGAAAGCTTTGACAGCTCCCACCCCATGGACACCCCACCAATGCCCACCCACCAGCAAAGCTGTTGCCTGGAGCCAGAAGGGGACGGACGGTCCAGCACCCAGCCTGACCTCAAAACTGCACCTCCTTTCCTGGGGATACCACAAGGGATGTCTTCTTTGATAATCCTCAAAGGACCAATCTCTCATTTCAGAAGGACTGTCAGCCCGGGATTCAGGATGAAAACATTCTATTTAACACAAAAATGCTACTGCACTGTTTGGAGTTCTGATTCGCATGAATTAAGACTCTCCTGCCCCACATGAAATAGTCTCATGGGGACTCAAACAGAAGGTGGGAGTGTGGTGTGTTGTTAGGGAAATGGAATCCACCACTCAGACTTGGTGTTTTAACACTGGCATTTCTGAGCTGGGCCAGCCAGTAATGCTATCTCAAGCATGAAGACAAGATGTTATTTGAGAGTATAAGACTCGAAAAGAATGTTCTATATTTCTCCATGGGAGATGGTGATACATTTTTCTGTAGTCTTTGGCTTAGCCCTAACTCTCTTCTTCCATTACTCACTGCTTATCTCCCACCAAACTGGGTTTTCTCCACCCTCTGCCATTGTGGGGCATTTCCACAACCCAAAATGGCCTCTTTTGCCCCTAATATTCTACTCTAAAAATCCCAGGAGGCCTGTATGATCCAGGAAAAGTCCTCTCCTTTAAGAGGATGTCCCAAATCCACCAGGAAAAACAAATGCCCTCCCTCTGGAGATCTCGGCCTCCCTGTACTGTGGCCATGAGTGTAAACATCCACATTTCCTAATGGAGCTGCAGCACAGACAGGACAGGACCACATCTTATCCCCAAGTTGGTGGAGAGGGAGTTACAATAAGCACCAGCCCCAGCAGCCTGGGGCAGGGACAGAAAAAAAAAGCATCTTCTGAAAAGAAAACCCATCAAAATTAACATAAAAAGATAAGATTGGCTAACTGGGAAGGGCCCCACCCCAACAGGCAATTCACAAGCATGGCCAGGATGTTCCAACCTTCAAGGAAAACCAAACCAAAACATCATAATGCACATAAGGCACGGGCCAACAGTGACTGAGGAGTGTGGGGGTGCTTCCGGGCACTGCCGAGAAATGGGGTACAGGCCCGCACCCACACGACAGAGTGAACTCCAGGGTGTGGGGTTTGATTCGTCACTGGGCTCACTGGACGGGACTCAGGCTTTTCAATCTGCAGGTGGGGGTTAGCCTCTGGCCCTGTGTTAGCACAGGCAAGACCTCACTGCAGATGCGTGGCATGGCCTCTCCCCTCATACACTATTATGGATTGAATTCTGTTCCCCCAAAGTTTAATGTGTTGGAGATTTGGTCCCCACTGTGACAGTGGAAGATGCGAAATCCTATCATGGTAACTGAAAGGTGGGGCTTTGAAGAGGTGATTGGATTGTAGGACCAGGCTGTAGAAAACAGATTGATAATGGTGGTCAGGTGTGGTCCTGAGGGCTTCAAAAGGAGAGCGCATGAGAGTCTCTCTTTGCTCTGCCATTTTCTGCCATGTAAGACTCTGCATTGCTGTAAAGCCACCACCAAAGAAGACTCTCACTAGATGTGTTTCCTGGACTTTGGACTTCCCAGCCTCAGAACCGGTAAGCAACAAATTTTATTTTCTTACAAATCACCCAGTTCCAGGTATTTTGTTACGGCAATAGAAATGGACTAATACACATGCTAGGTGACCACCTAACAGCTAGCATGCAGCTCTAGGTCTGCATTCAGTAAACCAACTACATCACCCACACCCAAAATCAATTGGTTAAGGGAGAGAAAACAAAGAAGAATCACTGACAGGTCAAGAAACTGGACACTTGATGTGCCCTAATTCTGACACACTCTGCCCACCAAGCACATCAGTTCTCAGGACACAAGGGTGTCCTTTACTTACCACCTGTGGAAGGCTCCCGCTCAAAAGACAACGACAGGGACCCTCTGGAAGAGAAGGCAGAATCGACAGAAGACACTCCCGAGAGCCTCTTGCCGCTGCTAGATGATGGGAGCCTGGATTCGGAGGAGCTGCGGCTGAGCTCTTCGGGGCCCTCGATGGTTTGAGAAATGCCAGAGTCCAGCTGCGACAGCAACTCGGAAAGGCTGTAGTCGTTCTCAAAGGCTGGGGCAGAGGCACGCTTGAGGCGCGTGGACACAGGCACCACCTGCCAAGAAGGAGAAACAGGAGCTGGGTGGAGACTCCACCGCACCCAGTGTGGCCCATCCACGCCACGGATACAGAAGAACTGGTAAACCACACGGAAGCAGGGGACAAAGAAGGAAAGAAGGTGAGCATCACTGATAAGCAGCACAGACAATGTAACAATTTGTGACCAAATGCACGCAGCACCAGGGAGCCAAGAGACTCAGGGCTGCAGTCACTCTGCTGGGTCTGTCCAGCAGACCTCACAGACGTCATAGACATGGAAAACCCAGCAGGTGCTGCTCTGGATGCCACCTGCTCAGCGGCACCGCAGGCAGCATCACCCAGACAGAAGGCAGACCATAAACAAGCTGCAAGAACATGAAACCCGAGTGGCTGGACTTTATCCCCCACAGCAGGTCAGCAGTAGGAAGGAACAAGGGAGGAGGTGGGAGTGGGCCCAGGTCCCCCTCTCTGACTTTGTCAACAACTGTGACCTCACCTTTGGGGCCATGTAAGCCTGGCTTGGGGGCTGTGTGTGGACAAGGACGAGGGGTGGGCCTGGCTATGGCGACACGGTGTGATCCAACCCAAAAGACACTAATGGGGTCCTTGTGATAGGTCTCGCTTAGCAGGCTTCGAGGTGGGAAGACTGCTGAGTGCTCTGACCTTGGGGCCTAGTGCCCTGGGCCACGCCCACTTGCAGTCTCCTTTCTTCTGATCTATGCCAGGCCTATCTCTTCACGGCTGCCTCCCCCGGCACCTTTACTCCTGACTGTCACATGCACACCATGTCCCTTCATGTTCACAGTGGGCGCCCCATAAACATTTACTTATCTCCTGACATTACACTGATGGCCTGGGAGAAATTGCCCAATACCAGATAACGCATCATAAAGATGGTTTATCAAGCCGCACTTTACAAGTCTGCTACCCTCTTATTGCCTGAAAGGGTATTCAGCGAGCCCTAGCGCCTGGACTTTCTCAATACATCTTAAGTAACCTGTGTGACAGTCAAAAGAACAAACCACTATGAGGAGTTAAAAAGTGACCAGGTCACCAAGCAGGGTGCAAAGACACACAGACCACCAGATCTCTCTCCCTATCTGGGCCCAGGAGGGGCTGGGGCCTTCAGATCCCCATGGTTCAAAGGGTGTCCAACAACTGGCTATTTAATATCCAGTGTGAGCCCTCGATGTTCATGCTTGATCACAGATGGGAGGTGGGGACGGGGACATAGCTGGACAGATGAGTCTGGAGGTGCCGAGGGACCTAACTTCCAGTGGAGCTGGGCACAGGGCAGGGCTCAGAAGGGAGAGAGAGCATCCAGACTGGCAAGGGAACTTGCAGAAAGGAGTCAGTTTGGAAAATCCTACCGCTGAAGCTGAGGAAACAGAGATGCCTGTGAGAAGACCCCCCCGTTACCTCGCTCTTGGGCTCTGGGGGACGTGTCACATCCAGGTCTTGAGCTGTTTCCCTCACCTCGTCATCAGGTTTTTCGCACAGGTCCTCAGTTTCAGAAGTAATTTCTTTTGGGGAGGAAACAAAAGTGGGCATGTCACTCAGATACACATCATCCCACACACACTCTACTCAAACATTGACTTTGGGGACCCCAAAGCCTCTTTGTAGCACAGGATGAGCGGGGCACCATCAGCCCCGTAACTTCTCAGGCAGCTTGTCCCAGGCTAAGCTCAGCAGAGAAGCCCCACCTGGGCCTCCCATCGACAACCATGGCAGGTTTCACCAGACTCAAAGCAGAAGACTTCCTCAGGGGAACTCCACCTGCCGGACGCCCCAGAGCAGAGCTGTCAGCACCTGGTAGGTGAGCCCCCCAACTCCATTCACATTGCTCCCCCTGTATGTTTTAAATGCCATGATTACTTTTAATTTCATCAGGGTTACTTTCCCATCCAAAAGACCCATCTATTGCATGAGGACAAGACCCCAAGAGAAGAGCAGAGCAAGGCCCCAGCCACCGGCCACATCAGTCTCCTAAAAGATGCATCACTATCTGAACTTGAGACACCAAGTTTCAAGTTCCTCTAGGCTCCCTGCGCAGCAAATCCAGCCCTGGCTGGGAGCAGGGGGTGGACAGCTGCAGCAGACCACTCAGTTCCAGCTGCCCCATCTGCCTGTGTATTGGGGGCCACAGGCAGGTACGTGGGCCACCTGCTTGTGCAGGCCATCTTGTCCCACCTGTCTTTCCACATATTGCTCCCCACTGCCTGGGCCCCAACCCTGTCCCGGTCACCAACTCCACCTCCTATGACACCAGAAGGATGGTGCAGCAGCAACCCCTCTGCGGGTGCTCACCTTGGAAGGTGGGCCGTGCCCGCGGGTCCTCGTGCCAGCACCTCTGCATGAGGTGCAGCAGGTGGCTACAGGCACGTGGCCGCGGTCTGCACACAGGTGGCAGCTCTGGGCGGTGGCCCTTCACTACTTTGACCATAATGTGCAGGATGTTCTTCTCATCTGCAAAGGAAAGGCACACAGGTCAGGGAGGCTCAGCGGGGCAGGGAGATGGACTTCTCAGCTTCGGGAGGAAACGAGGCATGTGGGAAGCCACTGAGGGACCCACTCCATCCGTAGACACTGCTTTACTTCCCTTTCTAAAGCTTTCTTTAATTCTTATCCTTACAGGGCATGCTGCTCTCTATTTTCCCAGTTTTAAAAACTACCCATCTTGCAGGGTTATGATTACCAAATGGAATCAGTGCTTTATGTCACACAGTATATCTTTCTGGACATCCATCAAAGGAAAACCGGGTTAAAAAGAGAACAATATCTGACAAAATGAGTTCCAAAGCGGCCTGAGCCCACCAAATGGAGCCACGCTGTCCAGCACCCAGGTGGACCCCACTCTCCCTGTTCCCATCCCAAAGCTCAGCCACTGCCCCGCCAGCCAGGCCGCCAGCTCTCCTTGTGGATGTGCCATGGCTGGGGTGTATAAGGGGGGCCCTTCTCCTCCACTCACAACCTGGGGCTCACCTGTCCTCCCTCCCAGTCTCCTTCGCAAGCGTGCACAGGGATATTATTATTATTTTGTCCACATCTTCTCCCCTGATTGGGAAGGGCCCTAGGTGACTCTCAGTGGGCCAGGTTCTTTTTTCTGTTCAGCCTAAAACCACACACTGTCCATGTCAAGCAGGACTCAAAGCTGCATGTTCCCAACACCCGCCTCACCCCCATGATTCCACATGCGCCCAGGTGAAAGCAACTCCTTGGAGAGGCAGGTGTGGAAAATTGGCCCAGAGCCACCGGCAGCCGCCAGGAATCGACACTCATGTTTTGTTCCACTTTCCCATTAAATCTTGTGCAAGACCTATTGTAACTATCCAGAGGTTATTTCCATGATAAGTCAGACTTCCAAAACCAACAGGTCCTCCACATAAAAAGGGAGTGACCTAACGCAAACACCTGGAATATTTTCTGCTGCTAAACACAAGACCGGAAAAGCTCGTGAGACACCTTGTACTCCTGCACCTTGACCCCCCACCCCCCGCGTCTACCAGGCCATAAAACACGGGACTTCAGTCCTTGATATTTACACCATGCACCTGGCTTTGGGTGTCACCACCATCAGACAATGTTATATCCAACTGGCACGCTGCCACACTGGAAAGCGTTCAGACCGTGGCCCTGCATGGGGGAGGATACGCATACGCAGTTAGGGAAGAAAGGGTGGGAGGTGGGAGACCATACAGGTACGACCTCGCTAGAAGAGGAGGGTAAGGATGTGTTCCAGTCTTTCCATGAGGATTTGAAAAAGCTCCCAAGATACTCTAAATCTTGCGATTCTCAGAGTTCTCCTTGCCCTGGCTCCTTGCCTGTGCCCCAACTAGCAAGGGATGCCCAGACCTGGAGTCACACGCTCACCTGACCTGTACTTTCAGACATTTTTGGTCACATCACAAAGTATCATGAGTAGCCCAGAAATGCCTACAGAAGAAGGGAATCTTTCTCCAATGAAGCTAAGAAGTACTTGATTTTTACAATGAACAAGCAGAAGCATTAAACCCTTGAGGATATAAGTCAGAAGCCTCCTGGATAGGGGAAGGAGGTACTGGGCAGCTCTCAAGCTGGGCAGGGCACCCTGGTGGATGCGTTGAAATGCACTGGAGGGTTCTGCAGGCTGGCAGCACGATGTGTGAACGTGCTTAATGCTATTCAACTGTACGATCTGAAATGGTGAACTTCACATTTATGTTAGGTGTATTTTACCACAATTTTTTTTTAATTAAAAAAGATTAAGAATTTGCTGGAAATATCTGGAACAGGCAAATCCATAGAGACAGAAAGCAGATTAGTGGTTGCCAGGGGCTGGAGGAGAGAGGAGTGGGGAGGACATGGGATTGCATTTTGGGGTCACAAGATTGCTCCATAACTAGAGAGTGGTGATGCCGGTACCACATCACGAATA
The DNA here is from genome assembly GCF_027409185.1 of Cynocephalus volans. Lineage (NCBI taxonomy): Eukaryota > Metazoa > Chordata > Mammalia > Dermoptera > Cynocephalidae > Cynocephalus > Cynocephalus volans. The sequence continues at coordinate 188,269,311 of NC_084460.1, forward strand.
TCCTTAATGTCACTGAACTATACAGCTTAAATGGCTAAAATGATAAATTTTATGTTGTATGTATTTTACCACCAAAAAATAAAAGTCAGCTAGCACCTAAAAAAATCCATGGATTGTACCCCTTCAGATCTGTGCCTTTCCCTGTATGTAAATTACACAGATGGCAAGAGTGCTTTGTCAGCACATAGAAATGCCAGCAATGAGGTGGCTGCAGACTTGCTGGGCAGGACAGAGCACCCCCCACCCCCTGCTGTGCTGGCTTCAAGGCCCAGAGCAGCATAGCACCCATGGCAGCGTGATCACAGGTACTGTTTAAGGACAGAGAAAGTACATTATTCCCAGAATCTCCCATTATTCTAGGAAAGACATATACACTACACCTCAAAGACAGGTCCACTTACCTGCAAATGGTTTCTTCTGTGTAAGCACACCCCAGATAACAATGGCAAAGCTGGAAGAGAAACAAGGACGTTAGTATCTGTGAGCTGGAACCTCAGATAAAGTCAAAAGCTCCAATGCATAGTGACAAGTTTAAAGAAAACCCCTCCGAAGCCTTCAAAAGAGAGAGAGAGATAACATTGAGATATTTCCCGTGAGTTGTTAAAAAGACAAAACACTTGTAGTGAGACCTGTCACGTGATAGATGAGATGTTCAACAACAGACATAACGCTGCCACTTGACCTGCAAGTCTTCCAGCCACACGAGGGATCCCTGAAGGGGTGCTGTGCTATCACAGGACCTGAAACTCTCAGGGACAATGGCCGTCTGCTGGTTTACCACCCTTTCTTGCAAGCACTGGGCACAGAGCAGGTGCTCAGGCATTTGCTGAATAAATGGCTGAATATGTGGTAGGCAATTCACGTCCCTCTCTCCTCTCCTATGATTGCATTCCTTGAAGACACAGATTCAGGTTCTGATCAAAACATTCCTGATGGAGGCTCACTTAGATTTCATCAGAGGGTTGTTAAAGAAAGTGCACAGAAAACATCAGGAGGCAATCCTGATGTTTCAGCTGTTTGGGCATATATATAAATTACTCTGGATACACAAAAAAAAATGCCCAATCTGATAAATTTTTTTTTAAAAAAAGAACAAAACAAAAAACAGGAGTCCAAAACTTGAGCCACCCCTGAGCACTGAATTGACAGAGGCACAAGAATCCACCATTGAAAATCAACAGAAATCTGCAAGTTCAAAAGTTGGAACTCTCGACTCTAAAATAGTGTCTTACTCTTCCCAAACTCAACAAGCTGTGACTAGTCCCTGAAGTGCCATTCCCCAGCGACTCAGCACTCAAAGGCACAGCTAAGCACAGGCACAATGGCTATTGTCAAACCCGCCCCGCCAGGTCTGCAGGCGGTGGAGGTTGGGGTGGGAGTCACAATGCGCAGGGTAACAGCCACAATGAGAGGCTTAGGTGCCTGGTGACACTCCCCTCCCTCTTTTCTTCTCCAAGAAGTCTGTGTGACTAAGACCTGCACAATGTGAAAAAGGAAGGGACCGAGTGACTCGGGGACTGTTCTCTAGGTACAGAAATCCACTGAACAGCCTCTCTGGTGGACTTTCCTCCATCAAAGGTAAATGACATTAGGAAATGGAAGTTGCTTACTTCACAAAACCCAGAGGAGACAATGTTGGAGAGCCCAAATCCACATGTATATAGAACATGGTCCACTTAAAGCAGCAGGTTCTTCCAACAGGCAAGTCACAAAACCCACATTTCATAAGCACACCAGAGCATTCACAGTGCAGGAGCTGCCAGTCTGGTTACGTAACTGGCTCCACCTGGCACCAACAGCAACTTCTCCATCCTCAGCCAGCAACACCCACAGGAAAGAAATGTCTCTTGTATCCCTGGGGGAACCTGTACCCACTGGCTAAAAACCCCAAAGTCAACAAGCATGCACCCCTTTCATTTGGACTGAACCCCATATTTGATGGGCATTGAGGAGCCTTTCCAAAAGGTGCTATTCAGGGCATGAAGAATGGAGGGGTCTGAGCCCCCAGTCCTGCAGGCACAGGAACTGGGGGACGGCATGCCACACACCTGTACACATCGTGCTTGGTGTCAAAGAGCCGGCTCTTCTCCCGGATGCGCTCTGGAGGGAGGTAGGCGATCGTGCCAAACAGGCCGTCCATGCTGAGGTCATGTGAATGGGATAGTCCGTTGCACTTGGCCAGCCCAAAATCGGAAATCTGCAACACAGCAGTCAGCCTTTAACAGTGTCACTCGACGTACCACGAGCTGACACTTAATGACATTTTATCAATACCACCCCTCAGCAGTGTCAGATGGCTGCACAGAGTCAGGATGTGCTCCCAGAGCTTTCCAGAAGCCCCTGCAAGTGCTTCCGCTCCAGGCAGTCCTGTCCCCAGGTAGGCAGGGAGACATGGACACTTGGCAGAACCAAGTCTGGAGTCATTAAGAGCGACACGCTTGATGTACGGGGAGAAAGATCACACTCTAAGGAAGGAATGCACCAGGAGAGAGCCCTCAAGACGAACTGTCGTCTGGCTTCTACGAGGCATCCTGTTTGCCACTGTGGTTAACAGCCCCAGTGGCCATCGAGGGAAAAGCAGTGCAGAGTTTCTGGTGAAGAGAGACAGTCTGCCTGCTAGAGGATCCGGTTATGCAACCCGCCAGCTGGGGGGGGGGGGGGGGCAGGCAAGCGGCAGCAGGTCCTTTAAAGCCCTTTAAAGGGAAACACACCTTCAGAAGCCCTTTAAAGCAAACAAAACACACACCTCGTAACCTCCACGGGGCATTCTGCTTTCCACCTGGAATGTGTCGTGAGCAACAGACGCTGGCTGGCTCCTTCACCAACACACGGATCGAGCTACAGTCTGATAAACATCTCTTCCCCGAGTGAGCATGCCTCCCCTCCTCCACCCACGGGCAGGAGGCAGGTCTCCTTTTGTTAGAGGTGTTCTTAAAGCTCACTTAAACTCACAACTGGGGCCCATTCAGGCTTCTCTGGGGAGCATCCTCTTCCTACCCACATCCCCATCTCCAGGTGGAAATTAGACCCTCTGAAGCCAGCTGTGGGTGGGATTCAGCCACAGTGCGTTAGCATTAATGGGATTCCTCTGATCCATGGAAAAAACTCCTTTCTACTCTCCTTCAAGGCTTGTGGATTTTTTTTAAGCCTTCTAATTAACTCTTGGGCTCCTCCTCTGACACAACTATGGAGAGAAAGGAAACAGGGCTGAATTGGGCATTGAATTCTGGGCTGGCTGAGCCCAGGAGGTGAGCTAAGGTGTCCCTGATGACTCAGTCTTCAAGCGACCCATGAGCACATGGGGGGCCAAGGGGAAAGGCGTTGGGCTAGGCCCCCCATCCCCACAGTCAGGCTGTGCTGCATACCGGCCGAGGCTCACCAGGGCAAGGTGCCAACCCTGGGCCCCTTGCCGTTGTGTGTGTGGCCTCCACAGCCCTTGGGAAAACCCCCACCCCCTCCCCATATGGAAATTGCCAATTTCCGAGAGTAAAGCCATCATCCGATCCTGCAAATCTGTAAAGCAGCTCAAAGCTGGGAGACAGAACGTGTTGTGACTCTCAAAACAAGTTTGTGAACAGAGGCAGTTTTAGTTCAACAACCAACAGCCACATGGGGACCCCTGGTCTGCAGCATTTTCTCTTTCTCTCTGTCACTGTCAGAAACAGCCAGCCACTTCAAAATGTGCTTGATGAACAGCAAGGAAGCATAAATTCTCTGTAAAAGCCCCGGCATGAAAATGCAAACTCGGAATTCAGAACCACTGAGGGCCTCTTCCCTCCCAGGACTGGGCCCCAGGCCCCGGCTCATTCCCTCACAGCCTTTTCCTCTTGCCCCCAGGGCTGCCCCCTCACTCTCTGCTCCCTCAATGGCAGACCCCACGGCAATGTGCTACGACTTACAAACACACTTGCCAACTGGCCTCTGCCCCAGTATCCCAGGTACCCCCAAGCTCACAGCCCTCCACCTTTGGGGTCCAGCTGGACAAGACTAAGAGGAGAAGAAAGCTCTTTAGACACAGCAGAACACAACCCTCATGTAACCCTTTGAAGACAGTCTGGTCTGGGCAAACTGGATATATAGATACAGCCTGAGATTTTAAGCCAAATTATTTCATTTCTAACTTGAAATTGATTACATTAAAATTAGTATTTTAATAATCAGTAATAGAAAGTATAATTTAACATTAAGCATATTTAACACACTTTGCAAAGCAGGTGCTTGCTGTGAAATCTTCAGTTCTGATCATGCTATGTACAAAAAGGTGGCCTACATCTGAGCACGGAGAGGGGTGGAACGGCAGCTTATGATCTTATTTCAAAATCCCAAGTTACGGTCATATGGCTTCAAATGCTGTCCACTGAGAACTGCCCAGGAACCTGACGGCCAGTCTATATGCAAAGTGTCCAAGCTTTGTCTTCAGGAATGGAAGTGCTGACTCTCTGAACATCAAACACACGCCCCCTGCTGCCCTCCACACACCCGACTAGCTATTTCTAAGAATAAAAGAAACATGTTGTGTAAATACATTTTTCTGCTTGTCTTTGGGCTTCTCAGGGGTGACTAACATGCCTGATTAAGAAGGGCGTCACGGGGTTCGTGGGGTGGAGGGCAGCCCCGAGGACATGGCGTCACTTCCTGTGGGGCAAGAACAGTTCCCGCCAGGGCTTCCGGCTCCTTTGTTGGCCACCTGGACCCCTTAGACACATGGACTCTTTAAGGAATCTTCACCCATAACAAACTGCCAGGAGCCGCCAGCCCTCCAAAATCAGATGTTTACGAGGAGGGGAAACGACTTGTTGCAGAACTTCAGATCAACAGTGCCATGACCTACAGGGAAACTAAGCTGCTGTTTGTCAGATGGTCAGAGAACAGCACTCACTTCCTTACTGGGTAAGCATTAAGCACCTACTGTGTACCAGAGTTGGGGAGGACACCTCCATGAGCACCAACATCCCCGCCTTGGAAAAGACGGTCTACCTTAACAAAAACACCACCAGGCACTGTGCGAAGCACTGCGCTAAGCACTTTATGGCCGCTAACCCCTGACACAGCCTAGAGGTTAGTGTTATCACCCCTCGGCACTCAGAAGGGAGATGTCACTGTGTTCTCTAGAGAATGTTCATATGCCCTGCCCCCAAATGAACACCCCGCATGCCCTGTCAGGAGAGAGACAGGAGCCATGTGGGAAGGGAAAGAGCAAGACAGAGCCACGCCAATGACGGCCGCGCCTGCAGACCCCTGTCCAGCACACCCGAGAGCCCAGGCAGTAGTTGGCGTGCATTCAACAGCAGCTTCCGCCAGAACATGCACGCCACACTGCCTTTCCCTACTTCAGCAGTCCTTGAAGATGGGGCAAGGCGTTCATGCACCCCCTATCCTAATCCAACCATGCCTCCTGCTTCCCCTGCCCCCTCAAAATCCCAGTCTTCCATGGCTTTTCTTGGACTTTTTCCTTCACCTAAAGAGTCCCCTCCCGGCTGTATCTCCCACTCCTGACAGCAGAAAGGCCCAGCCCTGCAACAGCCCACCCTACCCTTAGGAGCTGCCCACTCTGCCCTTATATCACTGCTGGGTCTTAGCCACTTGGATTTATGAACATATCACATACAGCAGCAGCAGGTCAGGTGGGAAATCAAAGGCCCAGAGGCCACAGAATCTGGTTCCAGCCTCATTTAACCCCTCTAAGCCCCAGCTTATCAAAGGCCAGAGGCCACCGTCCACTCTGCCTCTGCTGTGAAAACTAGGGCAGGTACCGTAGTGGAGCCCCTGGCACACAGTAGGAACGTTATTACTTCCCCTTGTTTGCATATGCTGCACCTCTGAAAGCAAAGACCGTATTGATCACTGAGCCCGCAGGAGCTGCACCACCTGTGAAGACCACCACAAATGTTAGCTGAGACTAAAGGGCCCACATGTGAAGCCCAACCATGCCACCCACAAGGAAACAGGAGGCCCAGAGGTCCCAGAATGTGAGAAGGTGCTGGAAACCATTTCTGTCTCCATTATCTTAATTCCTTGTGTCACAGAGCAGGACAGTACTTGCATCTTCTAGCTAAGATCTATTACTGAGCAACACCTTCCTAAGAGACAACCTTCAATTACTGTCCAAAGTGAAAACCTCTGCCTGGCTGAGCGCGGCTCCTGCATAGCTGCAGAGCCAGGCGCAGGGAGCAGTGTGTGCATTCCACATGGGCCTTTGCTCACCTGCTCCCAATCAAGAGCTAAGGGGCAGGGCTGGGCCCCAAACTCAGGCCTTTCCTGCTGGCCAGGCCAACAGAGAGGCCTGGAAGTGCCGTGCAACCAGGAACAATGGCAAAGTGACCGAAGCACACGGCCAGATCCTTGCCTGTGCCACGCACAAAGAGGACAGGAGCCAGACCCTGCCCTCAGATCCCTCCCACTCACCCGCTTGCAAGCCCACATGCTTCTGTGCGTGACAGAGGAAGGGCCGACACAACCCCATTGTGTGGACCAGCACACGGCCCCGGACCTCCTGCGGGCATGTGGATGTCCCCACATGGGATAAAAACATGCACCACCCATGGGGTGGACAGGACAACCCTGGACACAAAGACCGTCCAAGGGATAAACATTCGAGGAAGTACAGCCATGGTGCAAAAATGACAATGTCAATAACTGCTGACTCCAGGCGGCCGCACCTGCTTGTTGGTTATATTACCCCTCATATGTTTCTGTTTTATAAACTCATCAAAGAAGGAAAAAAAAGCAGACAGAGCTGCAGGCCTGCACAAATGCAACATTCTGCTCTCCAGGCTCTGAAGCCCCTCTGCAGAGCACCCCACGGTCCCCCTGCCAAACCTCCAAGGGGAAATCATGCCTTTACCATGGAACCGGAGCTCTCACATGGTCCACACATGCTCTGATCTCTAATCTGATTTCATAAGACATTCACAAAGACCAGAATCCATAAATCCATAAGCTTTTTTCCAGAGTGCCCAGAATATAGTCATGGGCCAGGATTGCTCGAGATACACATCCTGTGGTGTTTACACCAACCACAACAAGCTCAGGGTTTCCTCATGCTGAGAAAGGTCTTGGCTCCCGGGTCTTCCTTGTCCCCCCCCCCCGCAGAAGAACCACCTCCTTTCCCGCCCTCGTCCTGACCTGGAGGCTCCTGTGGGCACTGTGCAGGCCCTACCTTGACGTGGTAGTGTGCATCCAGCAGGATGTTGGCAGGCTTGAGGTCCAGGTGCAGCAGCGGTGGGCTCATGCAGTGCAGGAAGTTCATGCCCACTGCTGTCTCATGGATGATGCGGAAGCGCAGGTCCCACGGCAGTGGCTCCGAGGCCAGCAGTTTCTCCAGGGAGCCCGTCTCCATGTACTCCATGACCAGCCCCACGGGCTCCCTGCAGATGCCATACACTGGCAGGATGTAGCGGAACTTGGCCATTTCCATCTTCTTGGCTTCTTCCAAAAGTTCCATGCGCTCCCTGAAAAAGTTCAAAGGCGTGAGGAAAACGCAGCAGTCACCCAGCCACACACACAGAGCACCTAGACCAGGGGACATCCAGCTCCAATGGCAGAGAAAACTACTCAGAGACACCCACATGGAGCTCACTTTAATATCACATTATTAAATGCTGGGCCTTTCAAAGCCTTCAGTCCTGAGGCAGCTAGAAATGCTAGCTGAGGTTACTGTGAGTGATGGGGAGAGAAGGTCTCATAGTTACGGGGGTACCCACCAGTACCACCCCGCTAATGCCTGGGGTCTCGAAGCCTGGAAGTGGGTGCTCATGATCTCTTCTCTTGGGATGTGGGAAGAGAAGTTTAGGTTCCCCTAAAAGTTGCAACAAGTTATCTGTCCAAGGAACCCAACTCACTTTCTCTGCCTAGGCCCAATACTTTGGCCCAATTATTCCTGAATGAAATCTTGCCCCTTAATGGAACATTACTAATTTCAAGCAGGGGGTTGCCGAGGGCCAAGTCCAGCCAGCCAGCAATTTTTTTATTGTGGTAAAATGTACATAACATAGTATTTATCATTTTAACCATTCATAAGTGGACAATTCAACAGCATTACATTTACAAAGTTGTGTAAACATCACCACTATCTACACCAAAACTTTTTCATCTCCCCAATGAAAATTCTGCACCCATTAAACAGTAACTTCTCCTCCCTGTCCCCGGTAACCTCTTCTACCTTCTGTCTCTTTTGGCTCTTTACGGTTGAGGAAGACCCCACTGAATACATATATTACATTTTGTGCACTCACTCATCTGTTGATGTGTCACTTGGGTTGTTTCAACCTTTTGGCTCTTGTGAATAATGCTGCACATCTGTACAAATTAGTGTACATATACCTGTTCCAGTCCCTGCTTTCAATTCTTTGGGATATACACCTAGGAGTGGAATTGCTGGATCTTGTGGCAGTTCTACATTTAAACTTTTGAGAAACTGCCAACTTGTCCACAGCCTGCCACCTGTTTTTGTAATTAAACTTTTACTGGAAGGTGGTCTCTCCCACTCATTCATAAATTGGCCATGGCTGCTTCTGCCCTTCAAGGCCCCATGGCCTACAAAGCCTACAAAATCTATTCTCTGGACCTTCAGGGAGAAAGTCTGCCAGTCCCTGGTCTAAGTCACTCCCAGGTGCAGCCTGTGGTTTTACAGACAAGAATCCCAGGGCAAAGGTCTGCGTGCATATTATGGGTCAAAAGTCTCAGAGTGAATTCAGGGAAAAAGGCCGACTCCCATGAGGTCATGTTTTAGCCATGGAGGATCTAGGTCAGCAATTCTCAAACACAGATCCCATAGACAGCACCCAGGAAGTTGGCTAAATACAGGTTTCCAGGCCTCACTCCTTGACATGAGTTCCAGGTTGGGGCTGAAAACCTGCTTTTTAATAATAAGTTCCCGAAGGAAATGTCCAGAACCACACCTGGAGACCCAAACTGTTCCAGCCGGGAACTGAGTGGCTTTGGTGTCTACACACAGGCTGTGCAGCCAGCAGGCAGGGGCAGCCTCCAGGTGACTCCTCCAGAATGCAGAGCCGCAGCTCTGCTCCCACTGTTCTGTCGGACCTTTCAGAGCGGGGCGCAGCCTGCTCCCCCCAGTGCCAGCCCTGCAGCAGCTGCTGGGAAACCATGCAGTGCCTGCTCCCAGTTTCTAGCCTGCCAGAGAATCCTAAACCAAGCCAATAAAACACACCTATTTCTTATTGATCTGGTCTCCCCTTTGAGACTGCAGCCCACTCTCTGTTTCCCATACTGTTATGAAAACATTTCCCTGTGTAGGAAGGCCAGCAGGTAAGCAGGAGCACCCATGATTCTACAGTTTACCAAAACCTGCAGTACGATTCCCTCCCCTGTGCTGAACTTCCACTGGGGAAATTCCCATATAAGCACCAGGGGCTCAGAGGTCTCAGCCCCTCTGCCCACCCCAGTGCAAGCCCCACAGCTGGGAGCTGAGCCCCAGGTGAACACACACCAAGCGGAGACTTCTTGTCTCAGAAAACTCAGATCCCCAGGTGTAGACCAGTGGTTCTCAACTAGAGGTGATTTTGCCCCAGGGGACATGGGGCAACGTCTGGAGACATTCTGGTTGTCACAACTGAAGGATGCTACTAAACATACTACAATGCATGAGACACACCCAGGCAAAGAATTACCTGGCCCCAAATGCCAACAGTGCCAACTCTGAGAGCCCCTCATGTAGACCAAGTTAATGCGTTTTCAGCCAAACTGTAAATAAACTAGTCTAGAATCACCCACTTAAGCACTCTCAGACCTTACCCTCCCTTTGTTTCAAACTGTTTATTTGTTGATAGGTATCTGTGAACATGTTAAGAGTTGGTGACAAAAGAGACCCCTCCCAGCCTTCATGACATCTACTTTCTAGGGGAGAAGACAGAGAATCACATGAAAAAAGAAGCATGGTGGAGAGTCCAGTTACTCTGAAGGGGAAGTTCAGAGGGCTGTGGGAGAGTTAAGGGGGACCCCGAGTTAGAGTGGGGACGGGCAGCATAGAAGGCTTGAGAAAAAGTAAGAGAAGCTGTGACCTGCATAGCAGCCCAGGGCGGGCGCGGAGGCTGAGCAGAGCAGCTCCCAGCAGACCACAGGCTTGGCGAGGAGAGGGGGGCAAGTCGCAGTTGCATGACACATTCTGGAGGAGAATCAATAGGATCAGATGATTGACTGATGTAAGAGGACAGAGACGAGGCAGCAGCGACCCTGGGTCTCCACCAGGAGGCACTGGACAGTCCCCCATGCATGGAAGGGGGTGCACCCCAGGAGGAGCAGGTCAAGGGATCGTGGGGGGCGGGGGGGGGGGTAAAGTAAGTTTCTTTGAATATACTCCATAAGTAAAGAATCCCACTGGCCTTAGGGAACAAGTAAAACAAATACCAGGAATGAATCATTTATTACTACAAAACAGAAATAAGTGAGGCGTGGCTTGCTTTCTTAGCACTTTGGTTAATTGACCAGTTAATGGAAAACAAGATGTCCACAGGAGTGCGATGCCGGCCTGTGGGGGTCCCTGGGCTGTGCCTTCCTTCCTGGGAAGCTCCACAGGGACAGGTTTGGGGGCCCTGGGTGTCCTGGCCCAGAACAGCCAACCCCCCTTCCCACAGCCACAGGCCAGGCCAGGCTCTGGGACCCGACAGCAGGCCAGACTAGGAGGCAGATTCCAACACACATCCCAGCCTGGTGACCAACAGTCCAGACTGGGCCGGTGGACTCCCAGCCCTGCTCCCCGTCTCAACAGCATCTGAAAAAAAGGAAAGTAGAGGGCTGGATGCCAACGACCTCTCCCTCCTCCTCCTCCTGGAAGATACGTGGCCGTGGCTGTGGCCGAGGACCCGTTTGTTATTTAAACTAGGACTGGTACAACTACCACCTCTGATGAGGTCACTAACTCCCAAGTTGTTGCAGATGGGACTTAGTATCTGGTGCTGCTTCTGTTTTATATCTTGTTAAGAATCAGTTTTGTGATTTGTCTGTTTCCTATGACTTTTATTTTCTTAAAAAAAAAAAAAGTGGCCAGCTTGCCACCCCTCCCCTACCCGTGTGGGTCTCCCTTCGCAGGGTGCTATACCCAGGTGACACTGGCATAAGTCCTCCTGCAGGAGAGAGAGACCCCTCCAGTGTGAAAAAGCATGAGGCACACCCTCGTCTGAAGGTTTGGAGGAATTGACAATCCTGATATTTACAGGCTGGTCATCAACCAGGGTCATTTTCCATGTTAAGCATACATTCCAGGAGTGACTGCTGTAAGCCAAACCTGACTGATAACCAACATGTATTTTGAGAACAAAGTCAATGAAATTAAGGCTGAATTTCTATTAAGTGGAAGCTCTGAGGCACTCTGCAAGTGTTTTCTTCCACTTGCCCAAAGGGCTTAATACATAAAACCCAGGTGACTTCCTACTGCAGAGCTCTCTACTGACTCCCTAACAGTTGCCGGCTGGCAGCAGATCACACCTCCTCCCACTAGCCCAAGAGCAGAAAGTTCCCGCCTGCCCCGGGCCCTTTCAGAAGAACAAAGTCTCCATTTACATTATTAAAAAATAAAAATTAGAGAAAGAGCTGCCACTGCTGGTTTGCTCCAGAAAGCTGATCACAGCTTGAATCTCCAAAGGGTGTCCAAGCTGGCTTCGCACAACTGTCTGAAGAAAACCGGGTAAGATTTCCTCCTTCACCAGCCTCACCTTTCAGGACATTTTGTCCAGGAAAATCAGCTATCCTGGAAAATAAGCCATTGTTTTCAGGGACAAAATCACTTTCTCAAGACAGTACCATCTATGTCTTGGGGCAGACAGGAAGGGGTTCAGGGACCGCCCAGCGAGGGGCCCACCCACCAGGACAGGGGGAGGCTGGGGCTCCCTGCACGCCAGCCTTGACTCTGTTCAGAGGGAAGCACATTCACAGAAACTCTTCATACCACTTATTTATCCTGTAACCACAGGGCCAGAGGGCCCCAACCTTTCAGCCTTTCTTTAGTCACTCCTGGAACCACACCCTGGGGTGCCCCAGTGGCTGCCACTGGCTTTCGGAAGCTCCAACCCTTCCTGGGTCGGGTGTTGGCCAGCAGCATCTGCAATTCAATAAGCTTGAAATGGGCCTTCTGCAAAGTCTCAGCAAAAGGCACTTCCGATGAGCGAGATCTAGTAGAAGTGCTCAGAGCACAGAAAGAAGCCACCGATTGTTTTGTTGTCAATGGAAATTATTTTGTTAAAACATTTTTTTCCTCTAAGTAGTGCTTCTGGCTTATGTTGCTGGCCACACAAAAGGAACTGGAGATCTATTGTTATTACCATTATTTTAAGACCTGAAGAGATTTTCAATCCCGTCCAGGAGCTCGCTGCTGGGGACACTGGGGAAGCACAACTGTCTGGTGCCAAGTGTTGGTGGCATTCCCACCATCGCCAAACCACATTTCTTACTGTTAATGGCAAAGTGGACATTTCTGGGCCACTAGAACACCCTGACACTAGTCAATTAAAACACAACCTAAAGCGTAGCTATGGTCAGGCACAGCTGAGTAGCATGGTCATCATATCTCCATCCCCTCCTTCGCCCTTGAGGGAAAGGGATGCTAATTCTGTTTCTGAGCCGTTAGGAAGAAAACGCCCTCACCTCACCCCTGAACCTGCTTTGGGTTCTAGATGGAAAATTTCTGGGCATTCATAGAACCCAGTTGGGGTTCTATTTTTAACTCTTAGTAGCATTTACCTTAATTCAGTTTTCTTCTCATTTAGGGCTAGCCCAAGCACATTTTTCCCCATCTCAGGGAGGGCAATGGAGTAGGGAGAGCACTGGAGTAGGGAGAAATATTGTCACCTCAATCATTTCTAAAAGAAATCTTATAGAAAAGCCATGGGACTCTCCTCCCAGCTTGGACGAAGACCACGTGGATGGAGAGGGAAGCCACAGTTTCCCCCTCTGGAAGTAGGTATCTCAGAAAGGGAAAAGAGCAGACCCCTGAGACAGGGTCTTCCGAGGTGAAGAAGCAGTGAACTACAGAAGGGGAAACACGGATGGGGGCAAGGGGGTGAGAGGTGCTCAGGTAACAAAGAGATCCGCTCCACAGAAAAGAAAGCTGGCAACCACCTTCAGGAAAAGGCAGCTGGAAATATGGCTTCACCACTGTTAGCTGAGGCCTCTCTGCCAGGCCTTTGCACACCAATCCAGCTGCATCCCGGGAGCCTCAGAGGGGTTCCCACACAGCTATTTTTAAAACCGACAAGGAATGGGCTTGTCCGATTGTCAGCCCTGCAGCTACACACCCGGGGTTTGCTCAGGCTCGCCCCAGCTAGCTGGCGCCCAGCACAGCATTCACCACCGCCCGGGACAGGCACTTGGTTATTCTGAGCTTCCTCTTAGCTGGGGGCAGGGAGGGGAGGAAGGGAGACTTTGGGGTCACTTTGTTCTCTCCTAACTGGCAACAGCACCCATCCCCACACGCCACCTTAGGCCCCATGACCCCCTGATGAGGGTCAGATATCTCCCCAAAGCCACCCACAAGACCCTCCTGAGGCACTAAGCCCCATAAGGAGGAGATATTCAGATCAATGAAGTGTCACTTGTGAACCACCAGAAGGTCCCATTGGTGGGTCCCCTCAGCAAGCACTTCCCTGCCCCCGGGGAGCCTCAACAGGTGCCTAGGGGATGCACAGCCTCTGACCTTTCCTGCACAGAAATACATGCTCACACCACCTAGAGCAGCTGCTACGTGGAGGAGCCCAGACATGGCCAAGGGGAGGATAAAGCCTGGGGCAGGAAGCCAGGAGACCCCAGCCAGCCTGGACAGCAAGCAGCCCTGGCCAATAAAAATCAGCCTTGCCCACACCTATACCTGTGGTAGGTCCCTGTGCAACAAGGGGAGAGGGCCACAAATGACTCCAGTCACCCTGGAAAAAGGCAGACCCATGTGCCAGGAGGGAGAGGTACTGCCCCTCAAACAGGTGAGGCAAGACTTAGCAGAAGGGGTATAGAGCTGGGGCTGCACACAGAGACCGCAGGAAAATCCTATTCCTTACTCTCCAGCACTTGCAGATACGGGGGCAGGGCAGGAGCAGCCAATTAAGAGAGCACCAACAAATTTGGCGGGGCGGGTAGAACAACTATTTCAAGGTTTAGATGCAACCTTGTATGTCTGCAATAGAACCAGCTCCTCCTAGACCACAGTAGGCTCAAAGCAAATTCCTAACACGAACCTCAAGCTGAATACAGTCAATAATTAACCTAAAGGACTTCTTTACAAAGAGCGGGGGTTTCACCATCTTCTTGGAGAAACCAACCACTGCTGCAAATGTAAAACTCCAGCCTGCCCTACATGGCCTGGCCAAATGCAGGAGGTGAGATGCCTCCTGCTGGGTGACGCTGACCTCAACCTAGCTGCCCAACATGCCATCACCTGCCTGCTTCGGGCAGGGCAGGAAAGGCTTCCAGTTAAAGGACAAAACACTTCAACCAGCCTATGCAATCTCCTAAGTGACCAGCCTTGAGTGAAGAAACCCTCCTCCAACTAGGCCATCCAAGAAACAAGGGACCTGGTCACTGGAAATAACAGAAGCGACTAAGGATACATGTCGATGAGTCACGGGAGGAAGTGCCTGTTTATTCTGCTCTTCCAATATAAAAATTGGTGTTACATCTACCTTGATGAATAAAACTTGCTTCCAATGGAAGACTACATCAGACAAATGTCACCAAGAGCCCCTAAATGCCCCTATGGAGAGGGTCTCACTTTTCAAAATCTTACCACCGTCTGATATTCAAAGCGGTTTGGATTTCACCAAAATAACCACAGCGCCCCTCCCAGCCTGAGAAGCTCCCAGGACCAGGGGTCTGTGCACAGCCTCGGCAAGCACCTCACCTCTGAACCAGTGGTAATTTTATGATACTAGTCATCACTCTACTGAAGTTTCCAAGAAACACTTGGTTTGGGGGTTACAGAAAAAAGCCACCAATAGCGCTCTACTATGTAGTCTCCTAGCCAAGGCCAGGGAGACACAAAGGAAGTGTCCCGGAGCCTCTTATCCCAACAGTCACTGTGTGCTGCGGCAGCACATACCGCCACCCAACACAAGCATCACCGCCACTCTGCGGAAAAGCTGCGGGGTAGAGGCCCCAACACTCAATAGGTGGAGTATTTGATACCAGGTCTCCGCGGCAGCAAAGGCTAAACGGAGTGTAAAAGGAGATGCTTCTGAGTCTGCGTGCGTCTGACTGAATAAGGGAATCTCCACGTAAAATACAAATACAAGGTGACTTCCACGTACAATGTAAATTTCATTAAAGGATAAGTACTTAAAATGTGCTAAACTGAAGCTTGCATGTAAACTATTAAAACTCAACTATAAACAGTAAAATCCGGGGGGGGAAAAAAAAGTAGCTTTTCAAGAATCTTCTCCCTCTCCCCACCCCCCAAATTATGCACAGGCCACAATCGACCCACCAAATTAGGCACAGGAGGCTGTGAGGCCTTTCGAACCGTCTTCATTCACATGAGCACCCCTCTTAGGGAGGGACAGGCAGGTTCCGTCCTGGCTTTGGGGTGCCGGAGGGCCCTAGGCACGGCCACAGAATGGGTTAACGCAAGG
Organism: Cynocephalus volans; assembly: GCF_027409185.1. Taxonomy (NCBI): domain Eukaryota; kingdom Metazoa; phylum Chordata; class Mammalia; order Dermoptera; family Cynocephalidae; genus Cynocephalus; species Cynocephalus volans. The sequence goes on from NC_084460.1 coordinate 188,284,877, forward strand.
CCCTTACCCAGAGATTCAACCTCCAAATAAAGTCAGCTGAAAGGAGAGTGTGCGGCGAGGAAGCGCTGGGCGTAACAAGACCCCCGGCTCCTGCGCGACCCCAGCGCCAGGCCCGAGCCCTGAAGCGCCAACGCGCAGGTGCCCGGGCGCCGAGGAAGCCTCGCCCAAGCCAAGCCGGTGCTTCCGACCGAAATAATTATCGTCTTACGCCAATTTGTGTTCCAACTTAAATTACTAAGTAAGTCGAACGGAGTCAACTACGCTCACAAAGCCCAGATGCCCACACGTCAATTTTTCTAAGCCCAGCTCAGACCGCAGCGCCCAGGTGGGTTCCGGGCGGGCAGGCCGCGCCTCCGAAGGGCGCTGGTCCAAGGCGCACGGCGAGCTCGCGACCCTGAAATCCGGGGCCACTCGGGAAACCAGGGACCGGGAAGCGCCAGGGTGCAGGGCCGGGCACTTCACAAGGTCTCGGGCGAACACGGCCCCCGGAGGACCCCCCAAGGAACCGCAGCCCGGGCCCCGACGTGCGCAATTACGCCCGGAGCTCGCCTCGCCGAAGCGCCCCCCGCGCCCCTGCGGCCGGGACAAGCCGAGCGGACACTGCTGGGGGCTCCCGGCCTCGCTGGAGTGTGGTTCCCCCTCCGAGGCTGCTCGGGAGGTGGCTCCGGTGGGGGGAAGGAGAGTTCCTCGAATCCAAGCACCCCTGACCCTGGCCCGCCGCCGCGCGCCGCTGAGCAGCCCGGCCCCGTCTCCCGTCCCCCTTCCCAGCGTCCCCGCCCGGGCCGCTGACCTGTCGTCGACGTGCAGGCTCGGCGAGCACTTGATGGCGAGCCACGTCTTCCAGTGGACGTGGCGCACCTTGTACACCTGCCCGAAGCCGCCCGAGCCCACCTTCTCCCAGCCCGCGAACTCGCCCGCGTCGAAGGTGCGCAGCAGCCCCAGCGCCCACGGGCTCCCGCCATCGCCCTCCATCGCGCGCGACCTGCCGCCGCCCCGCGCCGCCGCGGCCGCCCAGGTGCCCAGGTGCTCGCCCCGCCCCGCCCCTACATCACGTCACTTCCGCCGCGCACGCCCCGCCCCCGCCCCCCGCCCTCCCCGCGGCGCCGGGTCGGTGCCGACGGGCCGACGGTCACTGTGTCCCACGGGGTCCGCACAGCGTGAGGAGGGCTGCGACGCTCGCGGCGGCTGGCCTGCTTTTCTGTGTGTTTTTTTCCTTAAATAATCGTGGAGGCACTTGTAGTTGTAAGAAATAATTCACTTTGCTCAGTCTCCCCCAGGGCCATCGCCTTGCAAAACAACTTTGCAAAAAAAAAAAAAATCTATCACCCAGCGTATTGACTGCCATACAGTCACAGACCTGACTGAGATGTCCCGTGCCTCCTCGTCCTCGCTTGCCTGTGTTAAGTTCTGCACTATGTTATCACCTGTATGGGTTCGTGTAGCCACCAGAGTCAAGATACAGAGCATTCCATCGCCACTCCTGTGGCCCTTTTACAACCGCATCCCCAAGCCCTGCTGATCATTAATCTGTCCTCTATTTCTCTCTCTCTCTTTTAATTTAAAAAATGTTATGTTTACATACAAGAATCATACGGTACATAATCTTTGGGAATTGGCTTTTTTCAATTCCTTTCAGATTCATGTCTTGCTTTTTTATACCGATTTCCCCTTTGGAAGTAAACTTTTTTTGTAATTGCCTTAACAGCAAATCTAAAGGCCATTTTAAATGCGGCAGGGGCAGGGGTTCCCTTGTCCTTTCCTGGAAAACAGAGTCTTTTTACAGATGGCTTGAAAAGGAAGGATATTTTTTCTACTTTGGGGGTAAAAAAATTACCCAGCCTTGGAAAAACATGTGGGTCACAGGTTGAAGTGTCATCTCAAACTCCCACACCTCAAAAACACTCATTCCTGTACAACTGCACAGTGAGTGAAGGCTTACTCTTGGCCAAATAAGATGAATAATGGGGACAGGATGGGGGAGAATTTTAATGACATTAACTGTGTTTGTGTTAGTCACCTGAAAAGAAAGAGAGGTTGCTCCTAGTATTGGAAGCTTCATTCACTTCTTGCACTGGGCTCATGGTGATCTTATTCCACAGCCTGTAATTGGGCCACATGTCCCCCCACTGCTTCCCCTGCCCCCATCCAGACCTCTCTGAAGCTCTCATGACACTGCTAGCTTGGGGGCCTCCTAGAAGACCAGGCAGACCCATCCCTTCCTGCGTAATCTTGAAATTAAAATTGGGTTCCATGAGGCTAAGGTGGCAAATGGTTGTTTTAAGCTTGTTTGTAGTAAATTTAGCTAGTATATAAACTAACGTTTTAAAAATAATTGGGGTTTTGAATATATGAAGATAACTTGAAAGTAAATATAGTCATTATTTTGGTGGGAAAAAGATGAATTGAATAGAAGATGAGTCATGTCCCTGTTTCCGGGGTTCAGCCCTAGGTGCATTTCTCCCTCCAGACTCTACAGTCTTGCCTGCACGCAGCTCGGCAGCCGTGGGTGACTAACAGCCCACACCAGTCAAGTAATAAAACACTCCAATTTCATTTATTTAATCATCTGTGTGCTTCACTCGACAAATATTTATGAAGTGTCTGCTGCAGCCTCAGTACAGTGCTCCTGGGCCCAGGAATCAGAGCCCAGGGAGACCAAGATTGCCAGCCCCAGCTGCAAGTGGACAGGGGACAAAGATTACAGCCAGGGCTGCGTGGACCTGGCTTGGAATCCCTGCTCCTCTGCAACCTTCCCTGCACTTAACCCTCTCTGAGAGGCAGCCTGCTAATGCATAAAAGGGAAACAAACACCCTCCTTGTGAAGGCGGGCTCTAGACCCTCTAGGATTACAGGAGAGCACTTGCTATTACGTGTTAATGGTCACTGGTCACTGGCAGGTAAAGCTGACCTTTCCAAGTATAAAAGTAACTTAAGTTTCACTTTAAATACATTTTGGGTCAAAAAAAATGTCAATTTAAGGAAAAATATGAAGCACAAATTTTACATCTCGGACTTGGGAGGTGGCAGTCGCAAGGATCATGTGAACATTAACCCTGAGAAGTGCCTGCGGGGGTGACGTGCTCTATGTGGTCAGGAAGTACTGGCCCAGCCACAGACACAGAGTAAGGGCACAGACCTGTTGGTCTTCAGGAGTGAGCCCCAAAGACATGAAGGTCAGAGGAAGGGAGGGCAGGTGAGGAGGGGAGGGACAGTGGGGTGTAGGAACTGGGGCTGTCAACCCCCATTTGCAAGCCCCTGCCCCTCCCCCTCCCTGTCCCTTACTCTCCCCTCACCCCACCCCACCCCAGGCTTCTCCTGGCACTTTTCTGTAAGAATTCCAAAGTCCAGTTTCCTCTTACACCTGATCCCTTGACAGCACGTCTAAATCGGTGACCCCTCCAGTTCCAGGTCCTCAGAATGTACCCTTCTCCACGGGGCGCCATGTAGCTCCATGCTTGGCTCAGCAAGGCAGCCAAAGGGCCCTATGGCCTGGGAAGGGCCAGCAGCTGCCTTTGGCATCCTACTGTAGGGAGCAGCAAATCTGCAGACCAAGGAGAAGACAGGAGTGGAGGATCCCAGGTGTGCAGCCATCCTGCCTGGGATGGGGTCCCAGACCATGACCGTGGGTGAGTTTTCCCATCCCTGAAATGAGGGGATAGTGGTATCTGCTTCAGGATGGCCATGGGAATCCAAGGAGATGGTAATGTGTATATGGCGCACACCAGGTGATGGATTGATTGTGACGATTGTTTATCTCTCCTGATGTGCATGTCGCTCTGTGAGGTTTTAAACTCTCAGTCACTTCCATCTTTGTCCTCTTCAGGGTCCCCCAAGCAACTCTTTTCCCTGGTGGCTGACCTCGTACTCCAGGGGGCTCCAGAAAGAAGATGGTGCCTCTAGGTTGTTGGCTTGGGACGCCTGCAGGGAGGTGATGTGGAGCCCGGCAGTGGCAGCCACAGGGTGGCGTCGGCTCCTCGGCGTGCAGCCTCCATCCTGCCCGGCAGCCTCCTCCCCGAGAACGGCAACTCTTGCCACAACTTGCAGGGCTTTTTTTGAGAATTCCCTGCATGTTGTGAGTGTCATTTTATGAAAGAACAGAACTTGTTCACTGCAGGGAAGAATCATTAATTCTGGAAAGGTGATCTGGGAGAGGCATTGAGTGCATGATTTCATGGCAAGGATTTCCAGAGTCACCTCAGGGGGGTAGGGAGAAAAGGGAAGCCCTCTCCCCCACTAACGCCCAACTTTGAGCTCTTTCTCAAGCAAATTTTTTTTTTTTTTTTTAAAGATGACTGGTAAGGGGATCTTAACCCTTGACTTGGTGTTGTCAGCACCATGCTCAGCCAGTGAGCAAACCGGCCATCCCTATATGGGATCCGAACCCGGGTACTTGGTGTTATCGGCACCATACTCTCCCGAGTGAGCCACGGGCGGCCCACAAGCAAATATTGTCTACTTACACAAACACTCCCTTTTCAGAGACACTCCTCCTTTGATCCAGTGGTTCAACATCTCTGGGAGGACCTTCACTCCTTCCGTGCCCTGGGGTTACAGGATGCAGAGGGCCAGATACTGCCCTGAGGTCTGCGCACAAAGTATCAAGCAGATGCAGGTTTATTATTCCACTGCTACACTCCACATCTCCTGTGCACCCTCCTCCTCCACCCTGTAGTCTAAACGTGGGGCTCTGGACCCTCCCCAAGTTCCCTAGGTGCTTCGTCCAGGCCCACAGCCTCAGCTTCCATCTGTCAACAAAGACACCTGCACTTCTATCTCCAGGCCAGACCTCTCCTCAGAGCGTCAAACCCCCAAATTTAACATGATGTCTGCACCAGCATGTCTCTAAGGCACCTTCACACATTTGAGATGAGTCAATGATTTCACTCCCCAAACTGGTCCTTTCCAGAGTCCCCATCTCTGTGAATGAGCCAGCTTCTGTCTGAGGGCCAGCAGCCTAGCAGCTCACCCTCCCCCTGCCCCCAGCACGCTCCACCAGGCCCATCGAGGACCCACAGGATCCAGGCCAGCATGACAGGACCACCCTAGGCCAGACGGGGCAAGCCTGCCCTGGCCCACACTCTAATGGGCTCCAGTCTGGCCCTCCTTGGACCTGCCCATTTATACAGGGCCAGGAGACACCTGCCCTCCTAGACCAAGCTCTGGATACCTGTGGCCCCAGAATTCTCAGCCTCAACATCCCCAAGCCCACCTCCAGCCCCACACAAGTCCATCTTCCTGAGGGTGAACTCACTGCTGGTGTGAGCACCCCATCGCCCCCATGTGGCCAGCAGGAAGTTCTGCCCAAAGCCTGGGACATCCACACATGCGCTGCAAAGCTCTCACTGGATCAGACAGCTGGGGGCGGAAAGAAAGAGCAGCAGGCCAAATTGCCAGGAGTTTGAGAACCCTCAGTTGGAATCTGGCCTGCCAAGTTGTTGGAGTGTGTATTTGTCAAAGTAGGAGGACAGACGTGCTTTATTTAACATTTTGTCAGCTTGACTGATAACTTTCAACAATTTCCACACAAGGCATGTAGGCCTGTCTGTACTTTTCCCTGCCTCTGAAGTGTCAGCACAAGGTCAGTTCACAAAGTCCGTCGTTCCTGGGCCTCAGTCATGGTCACCTCCCACCTCACACCATGGTCATGGCAGCAGCCATGCCGGCCCCTCTCCAGTCCCTTCTTCACTGGCAGAGAGATGTTCTGCACAAATCTGGCCTCACTGCTTTTAGGATGGAAAGGGGCCTGGCCTCTCTAGCTTCAGTGTCCATTGCTCTCGGTCCAACAGCTGCCCCTCCCCAACCCAGCTCCTTCCAGTTCTTGCATCTCAGTGCTCCACAGGACCTTTGCACATGCTGTCCAGTCTTTCCAAAAAGTTCTCTCCTCCCTGCGCACCATCAGCCTGGTCTACTCCCACTCAACCCATCTCAGATGTCTTTCCTGAGCCCCAGATGCAGTCAGATTCTTGTGCTATAAGCTCATGAGCACGTGGCTTGGTGTGTCACTGAGTTTATTGGGAGATTGTCTGATTAATACCCAGCTGTGTGAAGCAGGGGTGAGGGCAGGGGCAGTCTCTTCCCTTCCCCTAGCAGAGCCACTCATACTACCTTGCCCACCTCTCCAGGCCATCCTCTGCTAACCCCCTGTCTCTCTCAGTTCCAGTCACACTGGCCCTCTTTATGTTCTTAGACAACCCAAGTGCCTTCCTTCCTCAGACCCTCTGCACTTGCAGGACCCTCTTCCTGGGATGTTTGTCCCTAATCTTTGATGGGCCTCCCCTTCTGTCTTCACCTCCTGCTGTTCCAGGCCACCTCCTCACAGACACATTCCCATCTAAAACAGCACTGATCCCCTCCAACTAGATGCCATCCCTCCTGGGAGCCACACAGGAGGGTAGGGGGGTTGTTACCTCTCTGCTGACACACTCTAAAACTCTTAAGGGTCAGTCCTGCTTAAATTGTCTCCTGAGTACCCTCCGTGATGCCCAGGAGGTACGACAAATGCTCCAAAAATCAGAGGCTCCCTAACTTACTCTGTGAGACACTTAGTATTTCAGTAGTCTTTTCATGACATTTCAAGGCCAAAAGAAATGCCCAATGGTTTCATTTATTAAGCAGTGAGAACCAAACAAGTAAAAATATACATACAGGAAAACAGTCTGGCAGTTCCTCAAGCAGTTAAACATAGGATTACCATATGATCCAGCAATTCCACTCTTACATATTTTGCCAAAAGAGTTGAAAACAAGTATACACTCAAAAACTTGTACGGTAATGTTCATAGCAGCACTAGTCACAAAAGCAAAAGTGGAAACAAGCCAAATGTCCATCAATGGATGAATGGGTAAACAAAATGTGCTGTATCCATGCAATGGAATATTATTCATTCACTAAAGAAATGAAGTTCTGATACACGCTACAACATGAATGAGCCTTGAACACATTATGATAAGTGAAAGAAGCCAGACACAAAAGGCCTCATGTTGTATTACACATTTATATGAAATGTTCAGAATAGGCAAATCTGTAGACACAGACAGTACATTGGTGGTTGCCAGGGGCTGGGGGACAGGAAGAATGGAGAGTGACTTCTTAATGGTATGGGGTTTCCTTTTCGGGGGATGATAATGTTTCAGAATTAGAGAGTGGTGATGGTTGCCCATCGTTGTGAAAGCACTAAATGAATTGTACATTTTTATTTATTTTTATTTTTATTTTTTAATTTTATTTTGTCAATATACAATGTGGTTGATTATTGTGGCCCATTACCAAAACCTGCCTCCCTCCTCCCTCTCCCCCCTCCCTCCCAACAATGTCCTTTCTGTTTGCTTGTCGAGTCAACTTCAAGGAATTGTAATTGTTATGTCTTCTCCCCCCCCCCCCAGTTTTTGTGTGTGTGTGTGTGTGTGAATTTATTTAGTTTTAGCTCCCACCAGTAAGTGAGAACATGTGATATTTCTCTTTCTGTGCCTCACTTGTTTCACTTAATATAGTTCTCTCTAGGTCCATCCATGTCATTGCAAATGGCAGTATTTCATTCTTTTTTGTAGCAGAGTAGCATTCCATTGTGTAGATATACCACATTTTCCGTATCCACTCATCTGATGATAGACATCTGGGCTGGTTCCAACTCTTGGCTATTGTAAAGAGTGCTTCAATGAACATTGGAGAACAGGTATACCTTCGATTTGATGATTTCCATTCCTCTGGGTATATTCCCAACAGTGGGATAGCTGGGTCGTATGGTAGATCTATCTGCAATTGTTTGAGGAACCTCCATACCATTTTCCATAGAGGCTACACCATTTTGCAGTCCCACCAACAATGTATGAGAGTTCCTTTTTCTCCACAACCACACCAGCATTTATCGTTCAGAGTCTTTTGGATTTTAGCCACCCTAACTGGGGTGAGATGGTATCTCAGTGTGGTTTTGATTTGCATTTCCCGGATGCTGAGTGATGTTGAGCATTTTTTCATATGTCTGTTGGCCATTTGTATATCTTCCTTAGAGAAATGCCTATTTAGCTCTTTTGCCCATTTTTTTTTTTTTTTTGAAACACATCCACCTTTTTTTTAATTTTTATTTATTTTTTTTTTAATTTTATTTTGTCGATATACATTGTGGCTGATTATTGCTCCCCATCACCAAAACCTCCCTCCCTTCTCCCTCCCCCCCCCAACAATGTCCTTTCTGTTTGCTTGTTGTATCAACTTCAAATAATTGTGGTTGTTATATCTTCTCCCCCCCCCCGGTTTTTTTTTTTTTTGTGTGTGTGTGTGTGTGTGTGAATTTATATATTAATTTTTAGCTCCCACCAATAAGTGAGAACATGTGGTATTTCTCTTTCTGTGCCTGACTTGTTTCACTTAATATAATTCTCTCAAGGTCCATCCATGTTGTTGCAAATGGCAGTATTTCATTCGTTTTTATAGCTGAGTAGTATTCCATTGTGTAGATGTACCACATTTTCCGTATCCACTCATCTGATGATGGGCATTTGGGCTGGTTCCAACTCTTGGCTATTGTAAAGAGTGCTGCAATGAACATTGGGAAACAGGTATACCTTTGACTTGATGATTTCCATTCCTCTGGGTATATTCCCAACAGTGGGATAGCTGGGTCGTATGGTAGATCTATCTGCAATTGTTTGAGGAACCTCCATACCATTTTCCATAGAGGCTGCACCATTTTGCAGTCCCACCAACAATGTATGAGAGTTCCTTTTTCTCCGCAGCCTCGCCAGCATTTACTTTTGGATTTTAGCCATCCTAACTGGAGTTAGATGATATCTCAATGTGGTTTTGATTTGCATTTCCCGGATGCAGAGTGATGTTGAGCATTTTTTCATATGTCTGTTAGCCATTTGGATATCTTCCTTAGAGAAATGCCTATTTAGTTCTTTTGCCCATTTTTTAATTGGGTTGCTTGCTTTTTTCTTGTAAAGTTGTTTGAGTTCCTCGTATATTCTGGATATTAATCCTTTGTCAGATGTATATTTTGCAAATATTTTCTCCCACTCTTGGTTGTCTTTTAACTCTGTTAATTGTTTCTTTTGCTGTGCAGAAGCTCTTTAGTTTGATATAATCCCATTTGTTTATTTTTCCTTTGGTTGCCTGTGCTTTGGGGGTCATATTCATGAAGTCTGTGTCCAGTCCTACTTCCTGAAGTGTTTCTCCTATGTTTTCTTTAAGAAGTTTTATTGTTTCAGGGTGTATATTTAATTCTTTAATCCATTTTGAGTTGACTTTAGTGTATGGTGAAAGGTATGGGTCTAGTTTCATTCTCCTGCATATTGCTATCCAGTTCTCCCAGCACCATTTGCTAAACAGGCAGTCTCTTCCCCAGTGTATAGGCTTGGTGCCTTTGTCAAAGATCAGATGGCTGTAGGTGTGTGGGTTGATTTCTGGATTCTGGATTCTATTCCATTGATCAGTGTGTCTGTTTTTATGCCAGTACCATACTGTTTTGGTTATTATAGCTTTGTAGTATAGTTTAAAGTCAGGTAGTATTATGCCTCCAGCTTTAATTTTTTGCTTAGCATTGCTTTGGCTATGCATGGTCTTTTGTTATTCCATATAAATGTCTGGATAGTTCCTTCCATTTCTGAGAAAAATGTCATTGGAATTTTGATGGGGATTGCATTGAATTTGTATATTACTTTGGGTAGTATGGACATTTTCACTATGTTGATTCTTCCAATCCAAGAGCATGGGATATCTTTCCATCTTCTTGTATCCTCTCTAATTTCTCTCAGTAGTGGTTTGTAGTTCTCTTTATAGAGAATTTTCACCTCCTTGGTTAACTCAATTCCTGAGTATTTTATTTTTTTGGTGGCTATTGTAAATGGGCAAGCTTTCTTGATTTCCCTTTCTGCATGTTCACTATTGGAGAATAGAAATGCTACTGATTTTTGTGTGTTGATTTTGTATCCTGCTACTGTGCTGAAATCATTTATCAACACCAAGAGTTTTTTTTGTAAAGGCTTTAGGCTGTTCGATATATAGGATCATGTCATCTGCAAACAGGGACAGTTTGACTTCATCTTTTCCAATCTGGATGCCCTTTATTTCCTTCTCTTCTCTGATTGCTCTGGCTAGTACTTCCAACACTATGTTGAATAGGAGTGGTGAGAGTGGGCATCCTGGTCTAGCTCCTGTTCCTAAAAGAAAAGTTTTCAGCTTTTCCCCATTCAGGATGATATTGGCAGTGGGTTTATCATATATGGCTTTAATTATGTTGAGATACTTTCCATCTATACCTAACTTATAGAGGGTCTTTGTCATGAATGAATGTTGAATTTTATCAAATGCTTTTTCGGCATCTATAGAGATGATCATATGGTCCTTGTGTTTGATTTTATTAATACGGTGCATTGCATTTACTGATTTGCATTTGTTGAACCAACCTTGCATCCCTGGGACGACTCTCACTTGATCATGGTGAATAATTTTACATATGTGTTGCTGTATTCTGTTTGCTAGTATTTTAGTGAGGATTTTTGCATCTATATTCATCAAGGATATCGGCCTGTAGTTTTCTTTTTTGGTTATATCTTTACCTGGTTTTGGTATCAGGATGACGTTTGCTTCATAGAATGAGTTTGGGAGATTTGCATCTGTTTCAGTCTTTTGGAATAGTTTGTAAAGAATTGGTGTCAATTAGTCTTTGAAAGTTTGGTAAAATTCTGCTGTGAATCCATCTGGTCCTGGGCTTTTCTTTGTTGGGAGCCTTCTGATAACAGCTTCAATCTCCTTTATTGTTATTGGTCTGTTCAGATTTTCTGCGTCTTCATGGCTCAGTTTTGGGAGCTTGTGTGTGTCCAGAAATTTATCCATTTCCTCCAGAATTTCAAATTTGTTGGCATATAGTTATTTATAGTAGTCTTGAATGATTCCTTGTATTTCAGATGAATCAGTTGTAATATCACCTTTTTGACTTCTAATTTTTGTTATTTGAATCTTCTCTCTTCTTTTTTTGTTAGTCATGCTAATGGTTTGTCAATTTTATTTATCTTTCCAAAAAACCAACTTTTTGATTCATTGGTCTTTTGTACTGCTTTTTGGGTTTCAATTTCATTAAGTTCTGCTCTGATCTTAATGATTTCTTTCCGTCTACTAACTTTAGGTTGGATTGTTCTTGGTTTTCTAGTTCTTTAAGGTGAAGTGTTAGGTTGTTCACTTGCCATCTTTCCATTTCTCTGAGGTGAGCATTTAATGCAATAAATTTCCCCCTTAGTACTGCTTTTGCAGTATCCCACAGGTTTTGGTATGATGTATCATTATTTTCATTAGTTTCAATAAATTTTTTGATTTCCTGCTTGATTTCTTCTTGGACCCCTATGTCATTAAGTAGAATGCTGTTTAATTTCCATGTGTTTGTATAGTTTCCAGAATTTCATTTGTTATTGATTTCTAATTTTAATCCATTGTGGTCTGAGAAAATACATGGGATAATTCCAATTTTTTTTAATTCGTTGAGACTTGATTTTTGACCTAATATGTGATCTATCCTGGAGAATGATCCATGTGCTGATGAGAAGAATGAATATTCTGAGGTTGTTGGGTGGAATGTTCTGTAGATATCTGCCAAGTCCAATTGGTGTAGAGTATTGTTTAGATCTTGTGTGTCTCTGCTGATTCTTTGCCTAGATGATCTGTCTAATATTGACAGTGGGGTGTTCAGGTCCCCTGCTATTATGGTATTAGTGTCTATTTCCTTCTTTAGATCTAATAGAGTTTGTTTTATAAATCTGGCTGCTCTGATATTGGATGCGTACATATTTATGATTGTTATGTCTTCTTGATGGATCAGTCCTTTTATCATTACGTAGTGTCCCTCATTGTCTCTTATGGTTTTCAGTTTAAAGTCTATTTTGTCAGATAGAAGAATAGCTACTCCAGTTCATTTTTCTTTTCTGTTTGCATGGTAAATCTTTTTCCATCCTTTCACTCTTAGTCTATGTGAGTCTTTTTGGGTGAGGTGGGTCTCTTGGAGGCAGCATATAGTTGGGTCCTCCTTTTTAATCCAGTCCGCCAGTCTGTGTCTTTTGAGTGGGGAATTTAAGCCTTTTACATTAAGAGTTGTTATTGAAAAGTGTTGATTTATTCCTAGCATTTTATTGATTATTGTTTGGTTGTCTTAGGTGTCTTTTATTCCTTGCTTTCTGATTTACTATTTGTTTTCTGTATTTGTTGGTTCCTTGGGCTGTAGATAGCCTTTTTGTCTGCTTGTTTTCTCTTCATGAATGCCATTTTTATTCTACTAGTGGGTTTTGATTTTTCTTGGGTTTTTATGGCAGTGGTAGTTGTTTTTCAGGAACCAAACCCAGTACTCCCTTGAGAATTTCTTGTAAGGGTGGTCATGTGGTGGTGAACTCCCGCAGTTTTTATTTGTCTGAGAAATATATTATTTGCCCTTCATTTCAGAAGGATAGCCTTGCAGGGTAGAGTATTGTTGGCTGACAATCTCTGTCTTTTAGTATTTTGACTATATCATCCCATTCCTTTCTGGCTTTTAGGGTTTGTGATGAAAAGTCTGATGTTAGTCTGATTGGGGCTCCCTTATAGGTGATTTGACACTTCTCTCTTGCAGCTTTTAAGATTCTCTCTTTGTCTTTGAGTTTTGCCAATTTGACTATAACATGTCTTGTAGAAGACCTTTTTGGGTTGAATACGTTTGGAGATCTTGGAGCTTCCTGGATCTGAAGATCTGTGATTTTTCCTATACCTGGGAAGTTTTCTGCCACTCTTTTGTTGAATATGTTTTCAATGAAATCTCCTTTTTCCTCCCCTTCTGGAATACCCATGACTTGGATATTTGAGCACTTGCGGTTGTCTGATATCTCTCTCAGATTTTCTTCAATGCCTTTGATTCTTTTCTCTTTCTTTTTTTTTTTTTTTTTTTTCATCTGCCTGTGTTATTTCAAACAGCCCATCTTCAAGTTCAGAGGTTCTCTCTTCAACTTCCACAAGCCTGCTGGTTAAACTCTCCGTTGTGTTTTTATTTCGCTGAATAATTTCTTCAGTTCGGCAAGTTCTGCTACATTTTTTTTTCAGGGCATTGATTTCCTTGTACCTTTCTTCTTTCAGGTCCTGTATACTTTTCCTCGTTTCATCATGAGGTCTAGCTGAGTTTTCTTTTATCTCATTCAGTTTCCTTAGAATTATCACTTGAAATTCCTTGTCAGTCATTTCAAGGGCTTTTTGTTCTATAGGATCTAGAGCTTGAGAGTTATTACCCTTTGGTGGTGTACTTTCTTGATTTTTCGTATTTCTGGTATCTTTTCTTTGATGTTTATTCATTGTGGCAGGGGTTTCACAGTCAACAGGTTTGACACTATTGTCTGACTAAGATGTTGCTGGGGTTGCCAATTTGGTATGGCTACCTCAGTGACTGCTCAGTTGGCCACTAGTGCCTTGCGTGTGTGGTTGCCTTGGGTCTTGGGCCTTTCCGGGGAGCCACCTCTCTGTTCAGCTTGGACTCGGCTGGGCTGCTGGGTCACGGGGTGGTACCACAGGGTGTGTGGTCTCAGCTGAGTTTCCACCTCCCCTGCTGGACGTCTCCCTGTTCCACGTGCACTGGGCCAGGCTGCTGGGATGTGCGGAGGCACCATAGAGGGTGCAGTCTCTGCGGAGCTTCCCCTTCCCCTGCTGGATGTGTTCCTGCTCCCTATGCACTGGGCCAGGCTGCTGGATCATGCGGCGGCAGTGTGGTCTCTGCAGAGCTTCTGCCTCCCCTGCTGGACGTCTCCCCACTCTGCATGCACTGTGCTGGGCTGCTGGATCGCGCAGTGGCGGTGTGGTCCCTGCGGAGTTCCCACCTCCCCCACCGGACATCACCCTGCTCCGTGCGCACTAGGCCAGGCTGGGAATGGAGCCGGGTGCCTGCGGTGAAGGTTATCTGCTGGATCACGCAGTGGCGGCCCCACAGGGTGTGCAGTTTCTGTGGAGCCTCCGCCTCCCCTGCTGGATGTCTCCCCACTCTGTGCGCACTGGGCCAGGCTGGGCATGGAGCCGGATGGCGGCGGTGAAGCCTATCTGCTGGATCGTGCAACGGGGGCTCCGCAGGGCATGTGGTCTCCGCGGAGCTTCAGCCTCCCCCGCTGGACATCTCCCCATTCCGTATGCACTTGGTGTTATGTTTTTATAGTTGTAAATCGGTTGATTTGTGGGAGAGAGTGATGCTAGGGACCGTCTATTCCGCCATCTTGACCAGAAGTCTGAATTGTACATTTTTAAATGGTTAATTTTATGTTATGTGAATTTCACCTAAAATTTTTTTTTACATATTTACATCCTAACGACTTAGTAACTTAAAAAAAGAGACACACATAAATTTTTATTTCATTCTTAACCATAGTTACACTAGCAGAATAGTTGCACATGCCGGGCACTACACAAGTTATCAAGCCTGGGAGTTCACGTCAGACCTGTCACTCTCAGTTTGTGCCCTACACTGATTTTCATTTAACTGTTTTTTATCACGACAACCTCCAAAGACTCCACTTTGCAAAGACATGACCTCATCAAAAGGAGTGTAGCACAATCTAATGTTGAAATTGTATTAACTAAAGCTAGCTGGTTCTCTCTCAAGTTTAAAATATCTTGCAGCATAAGGTCTCTGTGCTACTCCAGGGCACCAAGGCACACAGTCTGGGAACTGTGACCGTAAGTAAATGCTGAGATAAATTAATAGTAAAATTCATCCTTAACTACATTGTTAAGACGCCCATCCATTGTTTCTTCTTCCTGTCTTTTTTGTTTATAATCAATATTTCTTTCCAAATAATCTTGTAAATATCATGCTAATTTCTTTCCAAAAACACCCACTTGTGGAAGGACTATTATGCCCTCTGGAGACTTTCTTTGTACTTACTGATGGCTGCTGTCAAAAGAGACGGGCAAGAGTTTGACATAGGCTGGCTGGTTCGCATCGTTAGACACTTGGAGCCCATGAACTGAAATGAGCCTGGAGTGTGTTAAACCATGACACAGCAAAAGGCGATGTGGACACGTTGTCTGAAAACAGAAGAAAGAGGCGTAGGACCAGCTGCAGATCCCATCCTTGACGATGTTTCAGAGCTTAACGGGAAGAGTAGAGCCCTGAAAATCTTTTAATACTTTACAGACTTCATTCCAGTGCATATTATGATGACAAAACATATTGAGCAAAACGAAACTCTAAAACATTGAAAACTGGCTTTGGTTATTTCGAGAGGCATACAGTCGCTGAAAGGAGAACATCATGTATTTTCTGGGCTGGTGATCTCCAGTGCCCCGAGTCCACCTGCCCGTATTTGTTTATGTAAAAGGAAGTAGAGTTTAGGATCAGGTAGTGAAACAGAGGGCGGGCAGTGAATGAACAAATGCTCAAGTGCTTGAAAAGAATCCAGGGCAGGCGGGGCAAGGAGGGGGTTTTCATCCTCAAGCCCATACACACCTCCTGTGCCCTTTGCTTTCCAGGCTGGGCATGGGCCTTGAGCTTGTAGCTGAAGCCAGATAAAGTCTGCTCTGGGTAATCAAGATTGGGATCTGATGTTGTGTCATTAATGGTGGTTTTAGTGGCAAAGCAGAGGCTGGTCTCATCTTATCTACAGCTGGAGGCGAGACCCAGAGGGGGTCCAGAAATACAGCCAAGTGGTCCCTTCCGGGAGGTTGCCTGAAAGCAGAGCTGACTGCAGAGAGCAGGTCAGCAGAGCCCAACTACAGAGTGGTCCAGAGAGCCAGAAAGTGACCCACAGCCCCTGGTTTATTTTTACTAGGCATGTGCAGGACAAGCCTAGCCACTCAAAGTATCCACTGGGAATGGCTGGTCCAGCCCCTTTCTTGGAGCTCACAGCTAAGGTAGGGTTTATGGCCCTTCATCTTCCAGAGCTTGAAGCAGCCAGGCTGTAGGAAAGAACTTGGCTGGTAGGGCCTACGCTGCAGGGTCTGCACCTATCCTAGGTTGGGGTGGGGGCAGAGTCTGGTTCAAGGCCAGTGAACATTGTACAGTGAACTGACAGTGCTGGGCAGCCCAACCCTGCAAGCTCATTCCTGGACCCCAGGGAGAGAGGGCTGCTAAAACAGGGCTCAAAAGTGATCACAGAGTTTCACCAACTCCTCCGGAATAGCAGTAGACATTTTGGCAAGAGTGGTCTTGAGGCGGTGAGTTGCCTGTGAGGTGCTCACAGCTGTTTTGAGGGTCTTGACAGCCCAGCTAGCAGACAATTCTGCAGGGATCAGAAGACTCAGAAGAGGAGTTGAGTGGACAGCCAAAAAACCCAACATGTCCCCAGGTCCCCAGGAGTAGCTGGGAAGGAACTTAGGGACTGCATTACCCACAGGACCTGATGAGACCCACTGTTATGGGTTGAATGTGTCCCCTTGAAAAGATATGTTGAAATCCTAACCCCCAGTACTTGAGAATGTGACTTTATTTGGAAAGAGGGTCTTTGAAGATGATCAAGGTAAGATGAGGGCATTAGGGTGGGCCCTAATCTAATGACTGGTGTCCTTATAAAAGGGGCAAACTTGGACACAGATACAGACACACACGCACAGAGGCAAGACAATGTGAAGACACAGGGAGAAGATGCCACCTAACTGGACAGACACATCTACACACAAGGGGAGCAGAGATTGCCGCCAACACCATGAGCTGCAGAGGCAGGAAGCATTCTCCCCTGTGTGTTTCAGAAAGAGTACGGCCCTGCTGACCCCTTGATCGTGTGCTTCTGGCCTCCAGAACTGTGAGAGAATGAATTCTGCTGCTTTAAGCCTCCCAGTTTATGGAACTCTGTTACTGCCGCAACAAGAAACATCCAGATCAAATATCTTTGTTACAGTCAGTTACAAGGATCTTTATTTTGTCCAAAAATAAAGCCTACTCCAAGCCTACTGGCCTGCTGACTGTAGCTGTCACTAAGCTCCTGTGGGGTTCTGTGGTGGCAAATGTTGTGTGTCAACTTGACTGGACCACAGGGCATTTGGTCAAACATTATCCTAGGTGTTTCTGTGAGGGTGTTTTTGCATGAGATCGATATATAAGTCAGTAGGCTGAGTGAAGTGATTTCCCTGCTCAGTGTGGGTGGGCCTGATCCAATCAACTGGATTCTGAAGAGAGCAAAAAGCTCACCATCCTGGGTGAGAGAAAGTCCCTCCCGCCTGACTGCTCTGACCTAGGACATCAGCTTGTTCCTGGGGCTCAAGCCTGCTGGCTTTTGAACTGAAACTACACCATCAGCTTCTCAGGCTTTGGGACTCAGGCAGAACTAGGAATCCGCTCTCCTGGGCTCCGGCTTGCCAACTCACCCTGCAGATCTTGGGACTTAAGCCTCCGTGACTGCGTGAGCCAATTGTGTATATACATCCATACGTGTACACACACACACACACACACACACACACACACACACACACACACACACACACACACACTCTCTTACATCCTATTGGTTCTCTTTCCCCAGAGAACACTGATGAACACATGGTCGTAAAGGGTTCCTGTTTCACTTTAACCCTGTTTTCTAGAACCGGGCCAATCTTTTTATTGGCAAGGCTGGTAGACTCCCATTTTTGCAGGCTGTTTTGTATTTTTTTTTATTTTGTTTCCTTTTTAAAAACCATTTCTAAGTAGTGAAGCCTGATGCTCTGTTCAAGGTCAGTGTAGTGAATCGTCGAGAGACATGACCCTGCCTGTCTGGACAGGTCCTCCGACAAAAAGAAGTAGAGATCGGAGCAGTGAGAACTCTTTGTGAAGCTGACCGGGCTGTAGACCGTGATCTCAGAGCAGACGTCTGGGGTGGGGGCTGAGGATTTAGCCTTCTCTGCTTCCTCCCCACATCTCACTGTGCTGCTCCCAGGCAAGACATCCCTGGCCTCCACCGCCCCACCCGCCGGTGAGTCATGCCTGGCCCAAGGCTGCGAGTCCTGCATGCCCTCACTCTGCCAGCGGGGTCTCTCTTATCACGGCTTCAGATCACACATCGCCAGCCAAGACTTTTCTTCTCAAGACTTCTATTTGGAAAAGAATTATCCTTGGTTCGCTTCTCACACACACCCTGCACAGCTCTGCCAGGGCCTCCAGGGAACTTTTCCGTGAGGTGGCTGTCTGCCATCTGCGGGCCATGCTGGGAACTGCAGCCACAGCTGCTTAGGAATCAGGGCCTCTGGCCAGATGTGCCAACCCAGCTCCCACCAAACAGTCATTCACTCGTTTGACAAACACTTATGGGGCACCTGCTTCATGCTGGGCATTGCTGTAGGCATAGATGACCCTGGCTGGTTTCTTCCCTCCTGGGACTCTCAGCCTATGCTTCAGTAAAATCCCAGGGACCCAGGCTCAGGGAAACAGAGGCAACATGGTGCAATGGCTAGGGCTGTGCTCCAGTCCTGCCTTGATATTTCCCAGTGGGGTGACCTGGGTTCTCTTGCCTCAGTTTCTCCCTCTGTAGAATGAAGAATGTGAAGCTAAGAACGCCTGCTTCACAGAGTTATTGTGGGGATTAGATAAAGAAACACGTGCAGTGTCTGCAGAGCAGTGTTTGCCCCGCCCTGCCCCGAATGTGCATCAGCTCTGAGTGTGATCGGGCACCTCCTTCTTTAAGTCCAGGCTGCTCTCGTGGGCTTTCGTGATGCTCTGAAAATATCTCCTCGGCCATATATCCTCTCCAGTATATTTTCTCATCTCAGACATTGTCACTTTTATCTCTATAATCTCAATTTTGGTCTTTTTAAAAATATCTTCCATGTCTCTATTTAAGTTTCTGAACATATGGGACACAGTTAGAATAACTTTTTAAATCTCTCTTTGCTAATTCTAACATCTCTGTCAATTATGGGTTGG
Source organism: Cynocephalus volans (assembly GCF_027409185.1). NCBI lineage: Eukaryota > Metazoa > Chordata > Mammalia > Dermoptera > Cynocephalidae > Cynocephalus > Cynocephalus volans. The sequence goes on from NC_084460.1 coordinate 188,303,700, forward strand.
TTTTGGTTAACTGTTTCTTGCCTCGTTTTGGGTCATGTTTTCCAGCCTCTTACATGCCTAGTGATCTTTGATTGAATGCCAGGCATTGTGAATTTTACCCTGTTGGGTCCTGATATTTTCTGGTGAATCCTGCAATCCTTGATATCCCCTGGCTTTTAGATGCATCACCTCAGTCTCTCCCTCCACTGTCACGTGGTCTTCTCCCCATCTCCAAATTTCCCTCTTCTTATAAGGACACTAGTTCCTTATAGGGCCCACCCTAATCCAGTATGACATTATCCTAACTAACTGCATTTGCAAAAACCCTATTTCTAAATAAGGCCACATCCACAGGAATACAGTTCAACCTACGACACTCCATGATTCATAGTCTCAGCTCCCTCTTGGTTTTGTTCACTCAGGCCACTCTTCCCCACGTAAATAAGAGCTGGAAGGACACAGCCCATGTCTGTCTGGTTTGATGCTGAATTCCTACCTTAGTGTCTGCCATAGGCTGGTGACTCAAGAAAAATGAGTTGTTAAAATTTTCTGAAGGCTGAGCCACCAAAAAAAAAAAAATTCCGAAAAATCCCTGTTCCATTTATTCTGTGATTTTCTTCAGAAACACCATTTATGTGTGTGTTGGCTTATCCTTTGTTCATATTTATGCCCTTTTTCTCAGTCAATTTTACATCTTTTTTTTTCCCTACGGAAATTTTAGGTATTTTTTTCAAAGCCAGCAATTCTTCATCTTTGACTATTGCGTGATTGTTTTATAATATAAAAAAAATGCTCCTGTCATCCACAACTAACAAACATGTGTTGTGTTTGTCTCTATTGTTTCAGTTTTCACTTGTAACAAAATTTTGCTTTTGAGGATTGTAGATGATGACACATACAGCTCTAAGATATTTCCTTTAACTGCTACCTAACATCCGTTCATATGGAACATGCCCCACGTGTCTCATCCACCCCCACTGATACACAGGCAGGGTTCCCAGTGCTCCGGGAACGGCCTGTGCATGTGTATGTATTTCCCCAGGGCCGCTCCCACACCTGCCAGCTTTGCTCCTGTGGGCTCAGGCTAGTGGAGGGAGAGCCTTTGCACCATCAGCTCTCCTGCGCACCTTTTGGTCCTGCAAAGATCTCTGAGACAAGGAAGTACAAAATGGGTTGACTTTTTAGATGCAGAGAAAAGAAAATAGAGGGAAAACAATTCCAAGCGTTTCATCTGATTATCTTGTCATATACACAGCCATTAGGAAGAATGAGAATATATGGGCAAATATGCGGGGCCTTCAAAAAGTTCATGGAAAGATTCGTATCATCTCTTAATTCCATTTTTCTGTGAACTTTTTGAAGTACCGCATATCAGAAAGTCAAATTATATTCAATAAAAAGAGCAAGGTACAGGCATTTACATAAAGAGACCCATTTCTGTTAAAATATTATGTAATTTATAAAAGCAAAAGCTCTGAAGCAACCCAAACCCCCATTGCTGGGCTCTGGATGGAGCGTTACAGCTCATCCACCCTGAGGAGTGTCATGGGAGGGGACGGTCTCTGCACACAGCCCTGGAGCATCACAGAGACCACTCTGTGAGCAGAGCAAGGTGGAGGAAATCACACACGTATCCAGGAGAGGCAGGAAAGAGGGGCCTATCTGACTATCTACCACCTCTCTTTCCATCTATCTGTCCACCCATCCATCCATCTATCATCTATTATCTGTCTGTTTATTACCTACTATCTATCATTTATCTATCTACTATCTATCAATCAATCTATCTCCTTATATATGCTTATATTTTTAAAATAAACAGTGGGAGAACAATCCGTAGGGTATTTTAGAGGATACCTACATGGGAAGGAGGGTGCAAGGATCTGGGATGGAGGCACAACTTCTTTTTATGGACCCTGTTTTATAGATTTGACTTTGAAACCATACAAGTATTTTACATACTTACAAAAAATTAACTTTAAAAAAGCAATCCCTAAGTATCAAAAATAAAATAAGACAAATGAACCAAATGTGTATCCATTTGGTGGCCTGACCAACCAGAACAGAGCTATTCCACTGACTTTAAAACATAGGAATTTGGGAGCTGCCTGGTTAGCTCATTTGGTTACAGCTGGTGCTGATAACACCAAGGTCGAGGGTTCCAATCCCCATGCTGACCAGCCGTCAAAAAAAAAAAAAAAAAAAAGATGTAGAAATAATTTGAAAGTCACTCCTAGTGGAAAGTACTCTAAGGACAGAAAGAACTAGAAGGAATGAAAGAAAGAAGAAAAGAAACAAAGGAAAAAGAAAAAAGGGAGAGAAAAGAGAGAAGCAGAAAGATACATAGAAACAAAGTCAGAAAGAAAAGAAAGAAAAAGAGAGAAAGGGAGAAGAAAAAGAGCAAAGAGAAAAGAGGGAAGGAAGGAAGGAGGGAAGGAAGGAGGGAAGGAAGGAGGGAAGGAAGGAGGGAAGGAAGGAAGGAAGGAAGGAAGGAAGAAAGGAAGGAAGGAAGGAAGGAGGAAAGGAAGGAAGGATCTCAACCCTTTTCCTGTAACCCCGCTATTGGTGGCGTGTTGTCGTTATTCTGAGACGGCTGTGTGTGCACCAAGGGATAAAGCAGATGTGCTATCCTAATTCTATCATTACCTGGGTCGTGGAGAACGGGGATTCTTGGCAAGAGAGAATGGAAGTTGTAGAGCTCTAAATTGAAAGGGCAATATCAGCACAGAATAGTTAGTAAAAATCAATGAAAATTGAATATGCAAACATGCTATAAATTAGGCTCTTTATCCATCACAATATAAATACAAGTCAGCCCTCTGTATCCATGTGTTCTGCATTCATGGGTTCAACCAACCATGAATCAAAAATATTCGGAAAAAAAATTACACAAAATTCCAAAAAGCAAAACTTGAATTTGCTGTGTTGAGTACTACATTGAATCTATGCAAATGAAGTTCATGTGTTGATATTGTATTAGGTATTATGCATAATCCAGAGATGATTTAAAGTATACAGGAGGATATGCATAGGATATATGCAAATAATACACCATTTTATATCAGAGATTAGATGATTTTGGTGTCCGCTGGGGTCCTGGAACCAATCCCCATTGGATAACAAGGGACGACTGTACATATTTTGAGGGATTGTTCTTCCGGACAGCAATGTCCTCGCCTCCTCCTTTGCACTTTATGCCAATTAATTTTCTGTAAACACGAAACTCTCATTTCTACCAAAGCGAGCTGCATTGCGTTTACTGTAGTGAACCTTTAGGAAGACAGCCATCCTAAGTATGAAGGGCAAAGTATATTATTCAAAGTTTCCTTACAGTTTCTTAAAAGGTTTATTTCCCTCTACCCACCCCACCCCAAGCTGATCAGTTACTTATATCCATTAGCAATGGTGAGATTATCACTATTTAAATTTTTTTTTTACTATTAATTCAGAGGTCAGCAAGACATACTCACTTTTCTATAACAATATGTCCTTTGAAAAGGGGACAAGTTTGCAATTATTACATAAGATGAGTAAGTCTAGAGTGTAGTGCACAGCAGGAAGACTGCAGTTAGTAACACTAGAGTGGACACTGGACATTTGCTGACAGAGTAGAGTTCAGTGCTCCCACCACACTCACCCACTATAGGTGACTCAGGGGAGGGATGTGTTAACTCGCTTGGCAGTAGCAGTAATTCACTATGTGCATGCATAGCAAAATATCACATTGCACAACTTAGATATATGCCATTTCTATTTTTAAAATAATAAAACACTGCTGACACAAAAGAGAATAGAAATGATGATGCAATGATTAAAAGTATTATATTTGAGAAAAAAAATAAAAGTTACGAAACAACAGTTGTGTATGCAACTAAGTAAAATAAGTTCTTTAAAAATCAGGGTTTTCATGCTTTCAGCAACCTGCTTGCATTCTGACTTACGATCTGAAAATCTGGAGGATGCGTGTGGTAAAGTCACACCCACCTGGCCTAGGAAATGTGTCGCCAGGTGTCCCCATGTGCTTACTTATGCTGTTCAGAAGCTGCAGGGGATGCTGGCCGGTTAGCTCAGGTCATCAGAGCATGGTGTTTTAACTCCAAGTTCAAGGGCTCAGATCCCTGCACCTGCCAGCTGCGGAAAAAAATAAATAAAAATAAAAATACGTTGCAGGGAGCTCAGATGAAAGGGACCTTAATTAATGTGATCTTTAAATTACATTCAAACACACCTCTGCTTTATGACTGCTCATCTCATTTGTAATTGTAAGCTTAACCAAAACATGTCATTATTTAAATGCTTATTTTTAATTTGTTGAAAGAAAAGTCCATATTTATTATTAACAATATGGCTAAAGTATAAGGTCTATCTGTCAGGAAGCAGGAAAAGATCAAAGGTATGACTGTCGAACACATGAAAAATTGTATTTATTCTTATAAAACTTCATCTTTGGATGGCTTTCCCTCCTGTAGTCTAGTGGACTTCTCTTTATACAGTGTGCATGTGTGCACGTGTGTCCTGTCACCATGTGCATGTGTGTATGGGTGTGCATGCATATGTGTGCACATGCAGGTGTGGGTGCACGTATGCATGAGTGTGTATGGATGTGAGCGTACGTGGGTGTGCAGGGGTGTGTGTACTTGTGTGCACGTGCACATGAGAGTGAGCCTGAGAAGCTTTACACTCAGCTGCACCAGGAGCAGCCTCGGGCCTACAGAACGTTCTGGCACAGGTCACACGTCCCAACCCTGCCCAACGTGTTTTTGAGATTCAACTGTTCCATTGCATTTCCAAGGAATCTGAGTATTGCGTTGTCTGTGTACACCACCATGTGTTTACCCATGCTCCTCCTGATGGAAATCAGGGTTTTTTCCAGTTTTTCACTATTATAAATAAAGCTGTTGTGAACATTTTTGTGTAAGTCTTTCTGTGGACGTGTGTTCTCATTTCTTTTGGGTACATACCCAGGAGTGGAAATGCTAAATCATAGGGACAAGTAAGTTTCACTTAAAAAGACACTGCTGACAGTTCTCCACGGGAGCTGAACATCTTTTAAAGAATTGTGCTGACCAGTTAGCTCAGTTAGAGCACAGTACTGATGACAAAAATGAACAGGCTTTATTTTTTAGAGCAGTTTTAGGTTTACAGAAAAGTTGGGCAGAAAGCACAGAGTTCTTCTCCAGCCCTCCCAATATCCCCTATTATTAACGTCATGTATTAGTGTGGTTCATTTGTTACACTTAACGAGCCAAAATAGATACATTATTATTAACTAATAATTTAAAGTGAACATCTAAATGAACCAAACTAACATTAACACAAATTAACTAAACATTTTAAATATGTGAATGAATAAAACAGAAAAACCTTATTTTTCCATGATTTTAGATACATTTTATAAATACACTTCCTGTGGAAATAATTTTTGTCTGCAACTAGCTAAATCCACGCACAATTCAACAGGCTGCAGAACAGGGAAGAGACGCGTGCGTGTACATGCGAAGGACCAGCTCACCAACTGGGTAAGTATTGACAAGGCCGGCGCCCAGAGAGGTAGCAATGATTCGGATGTTAATTCCCTGAGAGGCGTGATCCACCCTAGACTTTGAGTTCAAAGAGAGATGCCCTGCCTCCTAAGTGAAACGATTCTACAAGCTCTGTTTGGAGATTCTTTTGAATCTATTACATAAAAATCTACCTGTTTATTTTTCTCCAAGATAGTAAAAAGACTTGTACGATAGTTAAGTATACAACACATACCACATCTATATTATTAAGGCTTACTACCAAGATTTATAGATAAATGTTTCCCGGTTTACAACCAGCCCCAGTTGCTTTTGTCTGCCTGTTTTCTTTTTTCTTTTTTTTTTTTTTAATTTATCAATATACAATGTAGTTGATTTTCGTGTCCTTTTACCAATTCCTTTTCCCCCCTCCCTCCCTCCCCTCCCCCATCAACATCCTATCTGTTCACTTTTCTTAACAAGTTCAAGGCATTGTGTGATTGTTGTGTCTTCTCCCCCGTCCTCCACCGTTTGTTTGTAATTTATTTATTTTTAGCTCCCATAAACAAGTGAGAACATGTCCACCTGTTTTCTGATCTGTCCTTGACTCTGACCTGTTGCCACAGAAATAACAATGGAAGGGCAGAGACAGACAATGGCACACGCCCGCTGGCACACACCCATGTAGTACAATGGACAGCTGGTGTGGCTAACCAAAAAGAAATCAGCAGGAAGTCTAAAATGATATGATTTTCTTCAATCCAAGATTTGAATTCTTCAATTTGTAAAACAAAGCAAAACAAAACAAAAGCCTCTGCAAGCAACTATCATATTTTTTATTTATTAAGGCATAATTTAGTATCAACAATTTTAAAAGTAATGCAACTGTCTTATATACAAAGACTCATATATGTCCTGTTTGCAGCAAACCCCAATCATTTCTAAGGTACTTACGGCATGTTTTAAAGCAGTACTTTTAAATATTTTAACCTACAGCCCAAGAATTATTATTATTTTTTTTTTTGGTTGGGAGATGGTGGGCCCGTATTTCCATGTTTGTCTCTTTGGCAATATTCCGGTGGGTGCCATGGCTCTGATGTCGGCCTCTTATTTCCTTCCTTTCATTGACAGGGAAGGATAAAGCAGAATGGGTGACGACAGCTGGCAAGGGCTCCCCCCAATCACTCAAGAATGCAGCCAGGCTGGAGTGCCCACACGCTGCAGATGGGCGCAAGAGATTGCAAATGGCCATAGGTCAGAGGTCAGAATTGAGAGAAATAGCAGATGTTCCGACCATCATACATTTCTCTATGCTTAACTAACATCAAACCATGGGCCACATGCCAATGAGTGAAAACCACCATTAAAAAACTTCATTACAATGAAATTCAGAATATAAAATGTTTTTTTAAAAGGTGAACTCTTCACTTTCTCTAGGGATACATCTCAGTTTTAATAGCATCTAATTAATCAAATTATAACATTTGGCTTACTCTTTCCCTTTTCAGAATAGACTACTATATAAAGTCATAAAGGGACATATCTTTTTATATTTAAGTATAAAAAAATTCCAAAAAGTGATCTATGCTTATAGGAAAAGTGCAAAAGCCCTAATTCCCCAAGCATTCTAACCTGGTTCCACAGAATCCTCTTACTGGCAAAGTATTTGCTGCAATACTAACAAACATGTGCTCTAATATTAAACATAAATTTATCAGTAAAGTATGGTTCAATAAAAGATTTTTAAAGAATGTAATTCACATTTTTCCCTGAAAATTTTCACAAAATAAAAGTAAATAACAATGAGGCCTGCATACAAAGCAGAGTTGAGCACAGATAGAAATAATTTGATTAAAATTGCAGTAATAAATCAGCAAACAAATATTTCATATGTTTCAATCTGTACTCTAGTTTACCAATGTTAAACACTCATTTGCAAAGACAAACTGAATCAGTATCAAAGATAAAAACCTATTCTGAAACACTAGCTGAAAACTTGAACTTGAGGTGCACGTATTAATGCGTGTATGTGTGATTTCATAGAAGAAAATGGTTTCTTATTTCTATTGACACTGTCTGTGAGAAAAGCTTTTTCCATCAACAGGCCTTCAGATTTTGAAAGCATGACTGGTCCAATGGCCAATTTTATGATGGGTCATGAGAACTCAGCCATGTCCTGCCTCATCTGAAATTGTCCTACACACCCGTGCTTCCCATCTAGAAAGGGGGAAATGAAGGAGCTTCTGGCCCATTCTAAGTCAAGAGAGACATCTGGGACCCAAGGGTTTATATGTTTGTGGAGCAAGGGCCTTTACCTCGCTGAAGTGGTATAAAATTAAGAAGGTTCCTAAGAGTTAAAATTAAGAAGGTTCCTAAGAGTTAATGCTTTAGAAGAATAGTGCCGAATTCTTTCCTTGTTATTATACCTAGAGAGCCCAACATCACCCAATAGAGTGGCCCTGATTTCTTACATAATCTGGCACTGGCCCAAATTTGTCAATACAAAAGAAGTTTGTGTCACCCATAGGTCACCCAAAGTTATGCTAAGATATAAAGACAGATGCCTTTAAAGGCACCTTTAATTTTCAGTGAAATGTCCTTCCTTATCCTTATATCTAGAAAAAGATCTTCAGCAATATAAAGAAGCTGAGGAATTTTGAATCTCGGATGAAGCTATTTATTGACATCCAAAAAGACATCCAAAAATAACATCAATTCTTTAAATCTAAAATAGATTTTATATTTAAAATCTATTCCTTTAAATGAATTTAAAGCAATAACTATAGAAAAATATGCCATTCTTTAAAAAAAATTCTAAACCTTTCTGAAACTTTCAATATCCGAACTTCTGTTTTTTCTTCTGTCTTAACAATAAATAACAAAGTTTCTAAACTTTTTTTTTAAACAAACTTCAAATCGAAATATAATTTTAAAAAGAGAACTCCTACCAAGTCCATATACTGTGTGTTTTCTTGGTGACAGCTGGGAGGAAAGCCAGGCTGTGAATTTACTGACAGAGGCACTTGCCTGGATTCTGAATCCATTGACATTAGCATTATTGTCTGTACTATGAGATTTCATCTTATAATAATAACAGGATGGCATTGGTACCTCGGTCTTGTCAATTTGGCTCAACTCTACCAGACGTTATCACAGACCTTCTGAACTGCAAAGATTAATTGCAGAATTATCTGCCAATCTATCCAGAACAATTATCCATTGTCAAATCCACATAGTCATTCTCTGACTTCATATGCAAAAGAGAGTGCTGATTTACTGTGGTTCTAAAACTTCCAAAACTGCACATTTCAAAGCCCTACTTGAACCTGACCACAGAAAACTATTTTGTAAAAATATCTCACATGTTAGTAGGAAAAAAAAAGCAATTGAATTATTGTCTTCTGGAATCAATTGTTTCACAAGATCAAACTTAGTATTTTTGGAAAAACGTTCCTGGACAAGAAGGACAAACCATGACATCTTCCCGGGGGTGTGTCTTGAGCGCTCCCTCAGCTGGTGCCTGCTATTCTAAGGGGCCCCCACGCTAAGGCATGTCTTTGGACAAGGAGATTATAAAGAGAGTGCCTTCAACTGGGAGGTGTTGTCTTGGATGTGAGAAATGTTGTGAGGCTGCTGCACAGAAAAGGAACCAGAACACCCAATTGAGAATTTAAAAGGGGGGTTTTATTGGCCAGCTGGCGACTGTCTTCCAAGAAAGTCTTGGAAGAGAGTAGCCCTAACTTGAAGTTTATGGGTTTTTTTAAAAGGCACATTTTTACATTAGTCACACAGTTAAAATTATCATATAGTCACACACTTATAGTTATCATATAGTCACACACATACACACATCCCCTCCTGGCATGAGGAGGGGGTTTGGGGAGGCCTAGTGCAAGCTGATAACAGAAGCTGAAACAAGCCAGTTAATCACTCAGGGGCAGCTTGGGTGGGGAACAGCAAACAAAATTCAAACTTCTCTAAGTGCAGGCTAATATTTAGCTTTTAACTTCTAACCAGGGGGCAAAAGAGCTGAGGGAGATTTTCAAACAACAACATTTTCTAAGCAATCTTAATCAATCTACCTTGTCACACAGCAAGCAGTTTCACAGAAGCAAATTGCATATGTTATGAAAGTGGGGGTCACCCTATCTCAGAAAGATAACATTACTTTCTGTGAGGCATTTTAAAAGTGAAAGAAAGATTATTAATGTAAACAATATTTCCAGTCTTTGTTTAGTGGAGAACTCTATTTACAGCAACTTAAAAAGAAAGAGAAATGTAGACGGTACATGCAGTACAGTATGATTCGAGCTACAGAATCCTGAGAGCCTCACTTCACATCTAGTTATGATAGGATTTTAATGCACTGAACATGCTCTTTTAAAGAACAAGAAAAGCCTGAGAAAAATACAAGAGTAGTTCAAAAAGTTCATAGGTAAATAGAATTAAAAGATAATAAGAATCTTTCCATGAACTTTTTGAAGTACCCTCATATGCAGCATAGGACCTATACTGAGAGCCCAGTCTAATATTTAAAATCATAAAATGCACTCTGATTTGACGTAAACACAGTGATGGATAGATTAAAATGTTAAATTCCCCTAGGAAACTAAAAACCTGATCATCAAATAAATTAAGTTTAAAGTTTATATGGAGAAATATACTTAAATATAAAATAAAACCACAGAAATACACCATAATAAAGAGCTGTTTTGTACAAGAACAAGAGCTGGGGTTCAGAGTCCATAAAAATGAGCATATTATTTATGTACATGAGAAAAATAGGGGCCAACCCTGTGGCTCACTCAGGAGAGTGTGACGCTGGGAGCAACGAGGCCGCGGGTTGGGATCCTATGTAGGGATGGCCAGTGCGCTCACTGGCTGAGCGCGGTGCGGACGACACCACGCCAAGGGTTGCGATCCCCTTACCGGTCACAAAAAAAAAAAAAAGAAACGAAAAGAAAAATAGAACCTGTACTAAGCAATGGGTAATTTTCTCCTTAGCCTTATCATTATACTTTTTATTAAGAAGCATGAAAGTGTTGTATTTTTAAGCAATATTCCTTGCACAGGGTCTTTCAGGAGGCCAGCGTGCTACCCTGTATTACCTGCAGTAGATTCGCGCCACAGCAACAGTTTGAACGTGTTACGATGTCCTTCCTCAAGTTACAGGAAAGTGGTTCAGATGCTTCTTTGTTTCATTTTTTCCAGGAAAGTGAGGATTTTTAAAAGGTGTAAGAAAATAATTTAAGTGATTCATTTTCAGAAATAATTCAGGCCCAGCTCAAAAGTTGTCTGACTGGTCCAGCCCATTCCTGGGGGGTCACTGAATAGATAAAGCTGTCCTTGAGATGGTAATGGGTTACCAGCCCTTAATTGTTTACTTCAAATGGATGAGTTGTCCTTGAGATGGTAATGATTAATAGCCCTCTATTGTTCTCTTCATTTTCTAATATTTCTCCTTTCACAGGGTTTTGGGTGGGCCTTTTTCATGGGCTTGTCCTGAGCCCTCAGACAAAGAAATTCCCTACGAGGGGGTAGAAAATTGGGGTACTCGTAGATGTCATCCGGAAGATTGTGCACCCCATAGTACTCAGCCAATGAGGAGGTGGGGGCAGGGACTTGCTCACTAGGAAGCAAATTGCTTGCTACAGCCCTTTTCTGTGTGCCTGCCCGTCAGACACCTGAACCTTGTAAGAACGTAATTAAAGTCTCACTTCATTGTACCTTGTGTCTCCATGTCCATCCTTTGGCCTTGGATGGGTGAGGGCGTTTCTCACAAAGGTCACCATCTCAGTGATGTTCTGCAGACTTTATTGCCAAAGACAGAACAACAGTCAAAACATTCTACAACATCTCTAGGTACTTGTCATGTGTAATTGGAGTAAAATGATTTGAAGTTTTTAAGGCAGCAGACTCCAGTCACACGTGCAACCCTCATCAGATATCAAGCAAAATGATACTTTAGGGCTTAGAATCAATATTTGAATTCCCTGAAGGTTCAGAGGAGAGCCAGCGAGAGGAAAGAGCACCTGGAGAAAATGTGGATGGAGGGGCTGGGGGAGGACGTAAGGCGATAATCAGTGCGTCTCAATCTTCACCAGCGCACAGACTGAGAGGAGACACCACCAATTACCCAACACAGGATGCTTTTGCACAGGAACCACTGTTAGGTGATGGTGTGAAGCTGTGAACTTCTTCCTCTTGCTTCATTAATAATAACGTAAATCATGTCTGGGGTAGTTTAGCCATGTTTCTGCTTTTGGCTTAAAGTAGTGGTTCTCACATTGCAGCCTAGGGCTATAAACTTGATTTTGTCCCGAGTTAAGGGAAAAGACACAGGGCTCAGAGGTGAGTCACTGGAGCCGTCCACCAAACAGAAGTTCTCAGAGCAATTTGCAGACCAAAGGTGAGCCTCACAGAGTCAGAAGTCTGACTTTGGCTGGTGAATAATCAGTTAAAACACTTAAGCTTTGAGTCCACCTGAAGGCAGGTGTGGGGCGGGGACAGTTAATTATGGCCAGGGTGGGAACGCTGGGGCGTGGGAGCCAGGATGACAGTCGGTTAGGAGCCAGGAAAGTAGTTTAACTTTTTGTTGTTACCTTTTAAAATAAAAAGGAAAAAAGAATAGGTCTCTGGTTTAAAAAAAAAAAGTCTCTGTACTATTTGGTGCTACATTAACGTGCTGGTTATTTTGGGAACATTCTGACAAATCTCTGTGGAACGTTCTTAATCAGGAGCCTGAGAATCTCAGCTCAGTGTGGACAGTCTACACCAATGTTACTCTTTTCCTTAAAAAAATTCTGTGGCCTGAGCAGGGGGCTAGCAGCCTCTTGAAATTCACAATTTCCCCAAAAGTACTCACGCTGACCCAAATACAAAGAGAAGAAACCCATTCCACAAACATGAAATTCCAGATTCATTAAGATAATAATTAGTAATGATAATATTTTGCTGGCAATGGATTCTACCCCGTTACTGAGAAACCTGTCATCATCTCGTGAGACGACTACGTCAGCCGTCGCTGAGAAGGTCACCTGGCCAGTGCCGGAGACTGCCCGTCATGGCAGTGATCAATGCATCAGGCCTTTCCTCTTCTTAGCCTAAGTGGATGGGCTGGATATTTAGATACAGTTTGTTTCAACTATATATTTTTACTGATGCTTATAATGTGTGTATAATTGAAAATCTAGTAACACATTTCAGCTCTCAGTTTCTAAAGAATTAAAAATCAATATCCAACCTGCCAAAGAGATGACCAACTACGGTACAAAGATCTTTGCTTGGGGTACTAAGATACAAAGAACATGAGGCTTGGGTATTTTTTTCACTGTGGTATTTATTGGAAATTTCCATTGGTCTTTTATTTCATCCGTCAAGGACCCCTAATCGACCGTTACAGATAGGATACTACTAAGTTATGTAGGAATGGTTGGGATGTGTCAGGACCATCCAGGAAATACAATTTTTAAAAACCAGGCAGGGTACAGTAACGCTTCACCAGCTTCTATATATGGATGCCAACACGTCTTCAGGGTCTTCGAAATGTACAATTTTAGGCACAAGACTTACATGATTATGTAAAATAAATATCTTTTTTATTTGCAATTTGTATTATATGATCATTTAACATAATAAAGATCACTTATCATGAAGAAAACCTTTTTCTGCTCAACTGTCACATGCCATTAAGCATTAAGATAGCACGAAGAATCAAAAGGCTTGAATAATCATGTTTTACTATGTGCTGACAAGGGACAAAAACTATAACGAAGTTGAAGAAAATGATTAGTGATCTTATTAATACGATTAAATCATTGGAGATGAAGATTTTCAAGAGTCTCATGAAGACTTGGAAATCCCCAGTGAGAATGCCAACTGGATACATTAAATTCAGTTATTTGCTTGGTGCTTCAAAGCTTTGGTGGTCAAGGAAGTGTGTTTTCCCCAACACTTAGGAAAAACATGGCCAAAAATAAAAGATGTCTGCAGTCCTTCCTCTTTATAATACATCTGAGCTGGGAGAATTCTTTTACTTATCTTCCCAAACCATGATCTTAGATTGCTAAATTTTTCTCTTAGAATACAGTGTGAACAATTTTCACCACCTCTGTACCTTACTAGTTACATGGACAACACCAACCACACTTGAAACAACTTAATGTTGATTATCAGGAGATCCCACAATTATTCCCCAGAAAAGCCTATAAACTGACCTTCCATCCATTAATCTCACTCCTGGGAATTTATCCCAGAGAAATGAAAACTTATATACACAAAAATACTCATACACGAGTGTTCAGAGCAGCTCTTATGCATAGTAGCCCCAACTGGAAACAACCCCAAATGTCCTTCAACGGATGAATGGTTAAACGAACTGTGCCATATCCACATAATAAACTCGGTGACGAAAAGAAATGAACTATTGGTATGTTGGCGTGAGCAGGGCTGAAGCTGTATTGGGATCTAAAACTGCAGGGGCTGTAGGCAAATTTTAAAAAGACAGTTTTTCTTAGCATGCATTTCTCTGAGTTCTCTCTTTTCATGCTTATTTGATATTTTGAACCTGGTTTATGGGGCAAGATGACATTATTCACATGAATGTAAAGTTGTTTTCCAGCCAGACTGGAACTGCAGACATGCACGTACTACCCAGACCCCGGGAAACCAAGGAAGATGTCAGTAAAGCTGTGCTGACTCCACCCTCCAGCAGGACCCTGAGAAAACAGCAAGGATGGGAACAGAAACCAGACGGAGTCTTGGCAGGACCTTGCAGCTGGCTCTTTGCACGGAAGCCCCCACAGCTCATTTCCCCCTTCCTCCTGTTTTTCATTTCCCATGTTCCATTCCCTCAGCCTCTCTTTAAAAACACCTCACTAAATCTGCATCTTGGAGATGGCTTTAGTCTGGAGATTCTCCTTCATGTTTACCAGAGAGATGGGTCAGCCCAACATCTCTCCTCAGGTCACTGGTGTTCCTGAATAAAAGCTGACTTCCATTTTCACCAGCATGTGACTTTTGGGTTGTTTACTTTTGCCTGGGGGCAGGCAGCTGGACCTTGGCCGGGTAACAGACACACCCAACAACATAGGTGGATCTCCAGGGTATTATGCCAAGTGGAAAAAAGCCAGTCTCAGAAAGTGACATACTTAGTATCTTAATTGTGGTGGTAGATACACAAACTAACACGGGTGATTCTATTGTACGTAATACACACAAACACACACAAGTGAAAGTAGAACTGAGGAACTCTGAGGGAGATCAGTGGGTTGTATCATAGTCCGTATCCTGCTGTGATGTTACGCTAGAGTTTTTCACACTGTCACCATTGGGGGAAACTGTGAGGGTCTCTCTGAATGATTTCTTATGGCTGCATGTGAATCTACAATTATCTCAATGAAAGTGTCAATTTAAAAACTCATAGCTGGGCCGAGCCTGTGGTGCACTCGGGAGAGAGCGGCGCTGGGAGCATAGCTACGCTCCCACCGCGGGTTCGGATCCTATATGGGAGTGGCCAGTGCACTCACTGGCTGAGTGCCGGTCACGAAAAAGACAAAAAAAAAAAAAGTCATAGCTAACATGTAAAGAATAATATCCCAATAGACCAATTTATTTATTTTTTAAAAGTTACATTACATACGATTCTGTTTTATAGAACATCCCTGAAATGACAAAATTACACAGCTGGAGCTGGGAATGTGGGAGGTGTGGACACAGTTGCAAAGGATAACGCCCGGAGGCCATGGATCAGTCTGTGTCTTGAATGTGGTGGTTACATTGATCTTACATGGGATAAAACCACACACACATGAGTATGTGTAAAAACTGGGGAAACACGATCAAGTGGGATTCATCCCAGGGATGCAAGGTTGGTTCAACATACGCAAATCAATAAATGTGATACACCATATTAATAAAGTCAAACACAAGGACCATATGATCATCTCTACAGATGCTGAAAAAGCATTTGATAAAGTTCAGCACTCATTCATGACAAAGACCCTCTATAAGTTAGGTAT
The DNA here is from genome assembly GCF_027409185.1 of Cynocephalus volans. Classification (NCBI taxonomy): domain Eukaryota; kingdom Metazoa; phylum Chordata; class Mammalia; order Dermoptera; family Cynocephalidae; genus Cynocephalus; species Cynocephalus volans. The sequence continues at coordinate 188,319,199 of NC_084460.1, forward strand.
AGAGGGAAAGTATCTCAACATAATTAAAGCCATATACGACAAACCCACTGCCAATATCATCCTGAGTGGGGAAAAGCTGAAAGCTTTTCCTTTAAGAACAGGAACTAGACAAGGATGCCCACTCTCACCACTCCTATTCAACATAGTGTTGGAAGTACTAGCCAGAGCAATCAGAGAAGAGAAGGAAATAAAGGGCATCCAGATTGGAAAAGATGAAGTCAAACTGTCCCTGTTTGCAGATGACATGATCCTATCTATCGAACAGCCTAAAACCTCTACAAAAAAACTGTTGGAATTGATAAATGATTTCAGCACAGTAGCAGGATACAAAATCAACACACAAAAATCAGTAGCATTTATTTTCTCCAATAGTGAACATGCAGAAGGAGAAATCAAGAAAGCCTGCCCATTTACAATAGCCACCAAAAAAATAAAATACTTAGGAATTGAGTTAACCAAGGAGGTGAAAATTCTCTATAATGAGAACTACAAACCACTGCTGAGAGAAATTAGAGAGGATACAAGAAGATGGAAAGATATCCCATGTCTTGGATTGGAAGAATCAACATAGTGAAAATGTCCATACTACCCAAAGTAATATACAAATTCAATGCAATCTCCATCAAAATTCCAAAGACATTTTTCTCAGAAATGGAAAGAACTATCCAGATATTTATATGGAATAGTAAAAGACCATGCATAGCCAAAGCAATGCTGAGCAAAAAAAATAAAGCTGGAGGCATAACACTACCTGACTTTAAGCTATACTACAAAGCTATAATAACCAAAACAGTATGGTACTGGCATAAAAACAGACACACTGATCAATGGAATAGAATAGAGAATCCAGAAATCAACCCACACACTTACTGCCATCTGATCTTTGACAAAGGCACCAAGCCTATTCACTGGGGAAGGGACTGCCTCTTCAGCAAATGGTGCTGGGATAACTGGATATCCATATGCAGGAGAATGAAACTAGATCCATATCTCTCACCGTATACTAAAATCAACTCAAAATGGATTAAGGATTTAAATATACACCCTGAAACAATAAAACTTCTTAAAGAAAACATAGGAGAAACACTTCAGGAAATAGGACTGGGCACAGACTTCACGAATACAACCTCAAAAGCACAGGCAACCAAAGGAAAAATAAACAAATGGGATTATATCAAACTAAAAAGCTTCTGCACAGCAAAAGAAACAATTAACAGAGTTAAAAGACAACCAACAGAGTGGGAGAAAATATTTGCAAAATATACATCTGACAAAGGATTAATATCCAGAATATATAAGGAACTCAAACAACTTTACAACAAAAAAACAAGCAACCCAATTAAAAAATGGGCAAAAGAGCTAAGTAGGCATTTCTCTAAGGAAGATATACAAATGGCCAACAGACATATGAAAAAATGCTCAACATCACTCAGCATCTGGGAAATGCAAATCAAAACCACACTGAGATACCATCTAACCCCAGTTAGGATGGCTAAAATCCAAAAGACTCTGAACGATAAATGCTGGCGAGGTTGCGGAGAAAAAGGAATTCTCATACATTGTTGGTGGGACTGCAAAATGGTGTAGCCTCTATGGAAAATGGTATGGAGGTTCCTTAAACAATTGCAGATAGATCTACCATACGACCCAGCCATCCCACTGCTGGGAATATACCCAGAGGAATGGAAATCATCAAGTCGAAGGTATACCTGTTCCCCAATGTTCATCGCAGCACTCTTTACAATAGCCAAGAGTTGGAACTAGCCCAAATGTCCATCATCAGATAAGTGGATACGGAAAATGTGGTACATCTACACAATGGAATACTACTCAGCTATAAAAACGAATGAAATACTGCCATTTGCAACAACATGGATGGACCTTAAGAGAATTATATTAAGTGAAACGAGTCAGGCACAGAAAGAGAAATACCACATGTTCTCACTTATTGGTGGGAGCTAAAAATTAATATGTAATTCACACACACACACACACACACACACACACACACACACACAAAAGAAAAACCGGGGGGGGGAAGAAGATATAACAACCACAATTACTTGAAGTTGATACAACAAGCAAACAGAAAGGACATTGTTGGGTGGGAGGGAGGGGAGGGAGGGGGAGGGAGGTTTCGGTGATGGGCCACAATAATCAATCACATTGTATATTGACAAAATAAAAATAATAAAAAATTTAAAAATAAAATTTTTTTAAAAAGAACTACATTATGCCTATTACAAAACAAAACAAAAAATAAATAAATAAATAAATAAATAAAAAATAAAAACTGGGGAATTACGAGTGAGATCTGCAGTCCAGTTCAGAGGATTGAGCCAAGGTCCGTTTTCTGGTCCTGCTGTCATACTGTAGGTAGGTAAGTTGCTCCCATCGGAGGAAGCTGGGTGAAGGGTTCATGGGACCTCCCTATATTTTGCAATTTGCTGTGAGTCTATAATTATTTCAAAGTTAAAAAAAAAAAATCACTTTGTCTACCATGCCTATTAGTTCTGAAACACAGGATCAAACTTCCCGTTCTTAGTTCCAGTATAAGAAAAACTGAAATAAAAATTAAAACGCTCAGCATTTTATACTTGTATATAAACACTGCGTGATATAAATATGTATACCTTTTCTACCTCACCCTTGGAACTTTTACTTCAGAACAGACATTCATGACCATTGTCATTAACAAGAAAGCTTTACAACATTCAACAATAACTTAAATGCTGGACTCCTAGAATTCAAACACTGAGAAAACTAAATTGGCAACAAGAAGAAAGTTTTCAGAACAGCAGACAATCACATTAGATTGAGCCACATGAAATAACCAATGTTCAGCCATGTTTGACCTACAGAAACAGCAATAACAATGTTCTTTCTGAAGATGTACAGGCAATGTTGCATGAAGGCCATGAGTTCAGGTGTTGTCGGGCAGGTGTGCATATAAATCCTAACTTCACAACTTACCAGCAGTGTGACCCCAGGCAGGTTACCCAACACCACCGCTCCTCCCACATGCACAGTTAGAAGGCTGGTATGACCTACCTTATAGAGTTCGGGGTGGTTATTTGTGCCATTTGGCAGTAATGTCCACTCTGTGCACACGGTGGGCTGCACGTCCTGCCCTGAGGCTGGGTGGGCTACGTGACTCGTCCTCACCAGTGACTGGGAGCAGCTGTGAGGAGCGTCCATTCCAGAGCAGGCAATTTTCCTTAAGGTAGGTTTCTCGTAGGCGGCATAGCTTGGGTCTCGGTGCTGTGTCTTTTAAATTTCAACCTGACAATCTGTCATTTAGTCAGGGTGTTTGGATCATTTTTCTGAGTGCTACTGTTGAGGTGGCTGGATTTAAATCCCCATCATTTCCTCCTCATTTTCTACCCGTCCCATCTGCTCTTTGTTCCCTCTTTCCTCTTTTGCTACTTTATTTTGCACTAATCAAGCATTTCTTACGATTTCATGTTATCACTTTTGTTGGCTTATTAGCTGCTCTTTGCTCTTTGATTTTAGTTGTTGCTTTGGGGTTTATAGCACCCAACTTTAATTTACCACTATCTGCCTTCAAATGATATGCTCCCGCTTCACCTACAGTATTAGAACCTTACGAGAGAATAATCCACGTCCTCCCCTCCTGGCCTTGGTGCTATTGATATAATACATTTCATATCTATATATCTTTATATATTATAAGCCCCACAATACAGATGGCTGCTGACTTACGATGGTTCAACTTAACGATTCTTCAACTTGCAATGGTGCGAGAGCCATATGTGATCAGTAAATTCCATACTTCGACTACCCACACGAATATCATTTTTCACCTTCAGTAAGCACTGTTGGAGAAATTACATGAGCTATTCAACACTTTATTATAAAATAGGCTTTGTGTTAGATGATTTTGCCCAACTGTAGGCTAATGTAAGTGTTCTGAGCACATCTAAGGTAGGCGCGGCCAAGTCGTGATGCTCAGCAGGTTAAGTGTATTAAATGTGTTTTCGACCACAATATTTTCATTTTACAATGGGTTATCCAGATGTCATCCCATGGTAAGTTGAGGAGCATCTGTATGTTGTTTTTAAGTAGTCAATAATCTGTTAAATATATTTAACTAGTAAGAAAATAAGGGCTTTCTTCCTTACCCACGCAGTCAGCATTTCTGTTGCTCTTGCATCTGTGTGGATCCACATTTCTACCCGCCACCCTCTTTCCTCTGCTGGAAGGACTCCCTTTAAGATGACCTGTACTGTAGGTCTGCTGGTGCTTCGTTCTTTCAGCCTTTGTGTGTCTGGAAAAGTATTTATTTGGCCTTCTATTCTGAAGGATATTTTTTGCTGGGTGTAGAATTCACAGTGACAGTTTCTTTCAGTACTTTTAAGACATCGCCCCCATTTTCTGGCCTGCATTGCTCTCCGCATGAAGTGGGCCGTGGTCTTTACCTTTGTTTCTCTGTATGTGATATGTCTTTGCTCCTGATGATTTCAGGTTTTTCTCCTCATCACTGTTTTAAGCAATTTGATTATTATATGCCTTGATGTAGTTTTCTTCTTGATTCTTGTGCTTAGGGTTCATTGAACTTAAATATGTAGGTGTATAATTTTCATCAAATTTGGAAAAATTCTGTTCTTATTTCTTCAGATATTGTCCCATCTCTCCTCCTCTCCCTCCAAAGACTCTTCACGGACTCTACCATCACATGTACTCAGAGGCTCAAAGTTGTCCCGTGGCTCACTGATGTGCCGTTCATTTCTCCCAGTCTTCTTTTTTGTGTATTTTGTTTTGGGTGGTATTTATTGCTCTGAGTCCACTGATCTCTTCTGCAACATCTGACCTGCTGTTAATACTATCCAGTCTATTTTTCATGTTATCACTGACATTTTCATCTCTAGAAGTTCAATTAGTTTTGTTTTTTGTTTTAAAAAAATATCTTCCATGCCTTTAACATGTTTGACCTTTCCTCTAGCTTTTTGAACATAGGCGAAATAGTTATAATAATCCCCTTTTTTATGTCCTTGCTTACCAACTCTATCATTTCTGCGTTGGTTTTGATTAGTTAATTTTGCATCTCATCATGGGTCATGTTTTCCTGATTCTTTGCATGCCTGGCCTGCTAATTTTTAATTGGATACCGTTCTGAATTTTACTTCCTTGGAGCTGGATGTTTTTGCTTTCCTATAAATTATTCTTGAGGTTCTGGGATTTAGTGAAGCATTTTGACCCTTTTATGTTTTGCTTTAAGCTTTGTTAGGTGGGACCAGAGTTTAGGGTTAATTTCCCCTAAGGTTTAGGCAAAATGCTTCTGAGAGCTCTGCCCAAATTCCCCTACATTTTGTACGAGGTTTTGTGCTCTGCTCTGCACGGTGGGGATAGGCAGTTTCCTCACACACAGGCTGGCTCTGGCGCCTTCTCTGTGCAGCGCTTCTCCCCGTGCTCCGCTGGCCTTCCTGGACGCCACATTCGTCCCATCAGTGCTGGGACTGCTGTGCTCTGCCTGGGCTCCCCCGCAGCACCACATCCTGGAATCTCTCTCCAGGCTGTAGCTGGGTGATCCTAGGGTTTACCTTCTTTGCTTCCCATCTCTCAGAGACACTGTCCTTCACTACTGGTGGCCAGAGTCTTGAGTGTTATTGTGTCATATATTTCGTCTGGGCTTTTTATTGTTTTGAGTAGAAGGGCCAGTTCAGTCCCTGTTCCATCTTGGCCAGAAGCAGAAGTGCTCAGAGCAGAGGCCCGACTTGCATGAGTGAGACTCTCCAAGTTCCCTGTCCCTCTAGCATGACAACCAGCACCATGAGCTGGGGCTGTTCTCAGAGAGACTCTAGCATCAGAGCCCCCTATAGTCACGTAGCTTGAGCAAGAAAGGAATATTGTGTTAAGTTGCTAAGAATTCCTGGTTACTGCATCCTAGTCTATTCTGTCTGAAACAAGATTTTGTTAAGTACTAAATAGGGGGACACGCCCACAAAGACAACCTCACATAAAGCACTTAGCATGGTGCCCCACACGCAGCAAGTATCATGGAACCACATGCCAGCAAATGCCCGACGCTGCGTGGTGAGGTGGCAGCCACTCATTCTCATTTGCCTGCCTCTCTTCACCATGTGGCCACCCTGTGCTAGGTGGGTTCAGGGGAACATGCTGGAAACGAGGAAGAAAACAACACAGTCCCCACCTTCTGGAGCTTGCCAGAGAGCAGGGAAGAGCAGATGTGAACATACAAGCACCCTGGTGAGTGTCCGATGTGATCACCGACTGGCGAGTGCTGCGAAGGAAACGCACAGGTGAGACCTGCGCAGGAACACGAGCTTCTGCAGAACCTGGGTGCTTCTCTGAGGAAGGGCTGTCTGAGCCAAGACCTGAGGGACAAGTAGGCATTAGCCAAGTGAAGGCACGAGGGAAGGTCACCGGCCAGCATGCACGGTACATGCAAAGCCCCTGGGGGTGTGGGTGAGTGGGGAGACCAGCCGGGGGAAGCAGGGCCAGCCCCGAGGCTGTGGACAGGATGGGGTGCTCAGAGAGCACTGGGATCCCAGGCAGGACACTGGGCTGGGGGTGTGGGTGACACAGTAGAATGTGCACCTTTGCAAGGGCTGCTGAAGCCACAGCACAGAGAACAGACCCCCAGGGACAAGAAGAGTATCTGGGCAGCCACCTAGGGGTGCCAGTGGGAAACGTGGGGTCAAGGAGTGGTGGAGGAGATGGCAAGACCAGGACATTTTCAAAAGCACTTTGTCATGTGGGGAGCAGGGACATGCTGGATGACACTGGTTTCTGAGCCTGTGCAGTCAGGGGGTGGCAGGGCTGTGGGCTGAGCCTAGGAATGGGGGATCATGAACTCCATGCATGGAGGCGTTGAGCTCAAGGATCCTTGGGGACATCCAGGGGAGGTGACTCTGTGTAATTTAATTCAAGAAATAGTGGCAAAGCACAAGTGACACACAGGATTCTCTGACTGTAGCTTTGATGTTGATGCACCTGAGCTGGACGCAAAAACTGAAGAGAGGAGGAGCCAGGGCCTAGCACCTCCCCTTCCATGGGAACTTGTCTCTAAGGCATGCGAGAAGCCGGTGTGCGGATTGTGGCCTTGTCAGTTTTTCATCACATCGCATGGCTGTTAGCAGAGCACATCACTACCTGCAATTTGTTCCCCAAAAGACACACGGGGGCACAGATGAATCAAAGGTGTGCATTCACAACCATTGCCAGCACGTCTCCCTTGGGGTGCTCTTGAAAGGTCACCTTTGTGTGCAGAGAGACCAGTATAAGACTGGCACATGCAAGGAAGAGCTCGTGATTTGTAAAATGTTAAATGAATAAACCCTATTTCTGGCAGGAGAATCGGTTGCTACCAGGTTCTACCTAAAATACGACTAAAATATCTAAGACGTGGTTCTCATTGCTCAAATCCTTTGGAAACTGGATACGTAAGATATTAACATAACTTTAAGAGGACCTCTCCTAACAAATTAGAACACAGCACTTAACATTTGATCAATAAGGTGAAGGATTGTTCCAGACCAGCTGTCCAAAGAAACGCCTCACCTCGGACTCCCCCATCTGGCTATTGATGTTTTTCTGTGCCTGTTCTCTCTTGATCTAAGCTTTACAAAAAATGCCACATGCACTTTCTTTGTTGTCTTTTTTTGTAACTCCTGTGAAAGCTTCTTCAGACACCTCAATATCTTAGGGAACATTTCAAATAGCACAAACATTTGGTGGTCTGGGGCTGGAGAGAGATCAAGATGCTGTGACAGCAGGCAGGACAAGCGCTCTCCAGCTGCACCAAGTGCGCCGGCACTGTGTCACAGGCAGTTTGAGAAGGCCAGTGACTGAAAAACACTGGTCACAGTACCTTTTATTAATCATTTGTACAAACTGATATGACATGAGACACACTCAACAGTCTTAACGCCTTTAAAGATCCAATGGGAAAGTCAAAGATACCGCTTGCAGGTGCGAAGCCATGAGCCTGCTGCCCTGACACCGTGAGTGGGAAAACCACGAGGTGCGTGAAATCTGCTTTCCGTGCCCGGAACTCTGCAGAGCAGCTTCACGGTGGACACAGGAACATTTTCCTGAGACAATGTTATCACATGCGAGAGCCGTCCTGGAGGCCCAGGTCCCTTCACCCCACAGGACTTGCAACCACGGTGAGCGGCTATGCCTGTGGCCCATCTGCACGATCCCCACCATCATATGGCACATAACTATACAGCCTCAGGAATTCACAGGTTGAAAATAAATTCTCACGATTTATTAATTTATAACAACTGAGATGGATTCACAGAGTTTGGTGGCCACAATGGCTTGATCTAATTTTTCTTCCTTTATGGGTACATCTGTGCACCTTGGATCAGTTAAAAAAATTAAATACTTTTCATCAATAAACAATGATATATACACAGAACAATGTACAGTCAATGACTCTTTTGGCTGAGTAGTACTTTGTGGTTTTTTGCTATCCATTTTGCTTTTACAAACCTACTTTGCCTCAGACAGCGACCGCAGTAAGACCACATATGTCTACAGAAAACTAGAGAATAAGTTTGATTTTTATTTAGAGTTCTCACTTATAACAAGAAGTATGATGTATCTGTGGCCACACAATCTAAATTAGGTTCTTTAAAAACGTGTGATGCAGTCTTACTCTAGGCACTAAAACAACGTCTTTAAAAAAATAAAATAGTGATTTTAAAGGCCTTTATTTAATAGGGAAGAGGAATAAAAGATAAATGCTAGTGGATGTTTAATCATGAGCCCAGGGCCTGTTTGGATTCTGTACTAGGTCACGCACCCTTTAGATTCTGCAAGTACAAAAAGAAATTTCATTGATTTTTAAAAAAATATCTCAGGAACTCTGGATCTCCTGCTGACTCTGAGGATGTCTGGACCACTTATATTCGTAGAATGGAGACAATATTTTAGAAAATATATCTCTCCTGGCACAAATTCATCTGAAGAAGCTATTATGTATAAAGCAATTATATACATAAATAACATAAAAATAATTATCATAAATTAAAAAGTCAAATGATCTCCCGCCCTTAATCCAGCCTAGAGGAGAGAGCTGGGAGTATCTGAAAGTGGGAGTGTGTGGGGGACACAGGCTCTGTAGACCTGCCCTGTGCTGCGTGGGTGAATTTTCCTTAGGTCGTGATGCACGTACTGCAGAGAGAGACAGATTCTAGCCCTGTCCTCAGAAGTCTGCTATGTGGAATGAAGTCATGTGCTGAGGAAGTTGCCTTTTGTGTGACGAAGGCCGTCCTTTGCCTTACAGGCAATGCTAGGATTCTCTGGCCTCATTATTTTCTGACTGACCTGCTGTCAGTGTTTCTCCCAGGTAACAGAAGATCTGGGACAAAGAGGAATCGAGGACAAAATAAGGCCAGTTTATCATTTTGTGTTGGACAGTGTTAAAAAAAAAAATACAAGGAAGGTAAAACTCAAACTGCTTTCCCACACCTCTCTGTGTCTCCTGAGCAGCAGGAGGGGGACCCGGCTGTGGCCACGGCCACCCGTGAGCCTGACCCATCGTCTCTATCTCTGGCATGCATGTATGACAGTGCATGTCGCTGCCTGACAGACCTGTTAATCAGCACATTTGGTTATTAGTGCATTTCGTGCTTCTACTATTGAAGTGACCTCTTGTGCTTTTACTACTCCCCAGTAGGACATAGCATTTTCTCCGTATTTCACAAATACCTATACTTTCCCACGGCAAAGCCAAATTCATCAACACTGTTATAGGAAATTGGTCTTGAAAACACATTCACCTCTAGAATTAAAGTTTAAACAGAAAGAAAACATAAATTTCTTCCCTGTTCTTCTGTTCAGAGGATTTTAGCTAAGCTTCAGCTCTAATAAATACTTGTGGATGGCAGAGAACCCTGAGACGACCATGTAGGAGCCGCCAGAAGTGACGGAGCGAGGGTGTGCCCTGCGCACACCTGCCTGCCCCTCTGTGTTCACGACACTGTGCAGAACTGGACATGGACTGAGAGCCCTACAGTGCAAACGACTACCATGTTAAAATAAAATACAAATAATGATATTGGCCACAGTAGAGTCTTGAATACATAATGTGTGTTTAAAAAAAAAAATGAAAAAAACATACTGAAAATCAACTCATGGGCATTATTACTAAAATGCCTTTTACACCCAAGTCAGAGACCTCACATGACCCCTCCCTACAGTAAGCCTGAAGGTTGGAGGGTCCCGGGCTGCCACAGCACGTGTCACACATGGTTTCAGTTCACAGCTGTACAACGAAATTGACTCAACTCAAATTTCAAAGTGAATCAACATGACTGTACTTCTGTCTGCTAGCCTGCTGAAAAATTGTGTCTCCTTGCTGCATGTTGCCCCCTGTGAAAACTGTCTGTTTTAATATAAAAAGTGAGCTCTAAAAGAATAAAGGAAACTGACCATTTATGCTCCTAATAACACATTACTTGCCTCTTATGATCCTGCTTCTCCCTAAGTGTCACTTTCCCAAATCTGTGTCAATCACACAGACAGTTCTGCGATGGCAGGTGGGGTGTGGCCCTGGCCTAGGAGCACTACCTGGTAAGGCATAGCGTGGAACCTGGTCAGGTTTTAAACTCTCGCCTGCCAGGGGTCACTTCTCGAGTTAAGCTGACAGACCTCATGGTTTGTTGGGAGGATTTGGAGATAATTCTGCAAAAGCTAAGTCAACCTTACTTAGATTGCAACATATGATTTTTCTTCTTTGTTTGGTATCCAGCAAACAAATCTCAGAAAATCCAAGCCCTCTCCGTGGTCCTAGCCCCGCGTTTTCTGCAGCTCGGTTCAGTAGCTGTACATCTGCTGCTGCTGTTCGGTTGGCACCTGGGGCTGTGCTTGCTGCGGCTGGGAGGCCTGTGGCTGTGAGGGCGGCAGGACATCAGTCTGGGGTACCGCCCGCCACGTGAGAGGGTGCTGCTCACTGAGCTGGTTCCCCAGGGGTGTGATGGAGTTGACCAGAGTGGTCAGGTTGATGAAGTGGGCCACAGACTGCGGGTTTGAGGCTTCCGGCTGGGGGTGGAGCTGGACGTCATTTTGGCGGTTGTGCAACATGGCAGAGCCACTGACAGTATCAAAGGTCACGGTCAGGATTGAGTTGTCCAGCTGTAACTGGCGTTCGGGGGTGGTAAGGTGTCCCACGGCCACCGGCTGGAGATTGGTAAACTGAGTCCCAGCTGCAGTGGTGATGGGGGTCACGGTGATGTTGGTCAAGCCGACTGAGCTTGACGGAGCAGTCACATTTGGGTCACCCAGTGTCACCACCACCTGGAAGTCACACACAACAAAAACCAGTCAATCATTTCTGCAAATTGGAGAACAAGATAAACCCCATGGTGCACTCTGTGTTTTAGGCCATATTATGCTGCAGCAATAAAACACCTAAGCCAGAAGAAAAGAAGCAAAACATCCTTTGGCAAAAGAGTAAAAAGTTAATTTTGTCCTGGAAAAGTAATTCCAGTGAAAAAGAGACACAGACATAATCATTGAGGGAGTGAGAGAGAACTGAGAAACAAAGGAATTTCACTGGCTAGAGAAAAATAGAGAAAAGTAAGCATGAAAAAGAACGCAGAGTCGTCATGTTCTGTTTAGGCCTCTAAACAGCCTTTTGTTGGTAAACAAAAATCTCAACTATAAAGCTAAAAAGTGCAATAAAGATATTTGCAGCACTAACAGCTAAAAGAAAAGAAAGCAGCATTCTTTCTCATGGAGAGTGATAAAAGGCAAAATAAATGCAAGACTTTTCTGCAATCAGGATTGACATCTCCAAAAACAAGAGAAAAGTGTGCAGTATCAGACACAGACTGATTAAATATCTGGGGCCTCAAAAGCAGAAGTGATGATGGCCATGCAAAAGAGAGGGTTCCACTAAAGGAAGCAAAACTGGCTGGTCCAGCCCACGCCCGCCTCCCCCCTCCAACTCTCTCTGGAGGGCTTCTTTGTTCTGTGGGGTCCAGCTCTCCCTGCCTGGTCAGCAAATGCACAGGGCTGCACTTTTGGAACACAGTGAACCAGGCCCTCTGTCCTCTCCACAAACGAAACAACCCTCCTCATCCCCAACAGCAGAGGGATGTCTGTCTCTAACATGCTAGCATGTTGTGTTGCTACTAACAACAAGCATGATATGTAGGTGAGAACTTGGAAGCGCTTAGCTGAAACGATGCTTAGGTGAAAAGTGGGATGCACGCTGACTCCAGCCATGTAAAGGCCACCTTGCTCACGGTGCATACTAAAAAGGGGCTGGAGTCACACATGCGCAGGACTCGCAGGCTTAGGGAAAGTGTCTCTTGTAAATTCGACTGGGCACCCGACTTGCACATAAAGAAATAAACAACCTGCTGAATGCTCTGCACTGCGGAATTGGTCTCATCACCCACGCTGCCAGTGAACTCGGTCTCCTTCTCAGAGTACTCGCTGAAGGCGGCATCCTCAGGCACCGGAGCCCCTGTCTCTTCTTCTGGCTTCTGCTTTCTTTTGTGACTGCGCTTGGCAGCTTTCACGTGCTTCCCTTCGGCCAAATCTTCCTGTTCCAGAGTCAGCTCGGGCTGCAGGAAAATCAGTTTCAGTAACCAACCAGATCAATAGGTCACATACATGAGGTGGCCAGAGCCCCGGCACTGCCCCTGGACACGCTCTCAAGTCAGAGGCGAGGCTCTTGGGGCACTGAGCTGCCGTCGGAAATAGAGTGACCCCAGCTGTCTTCTTACTTGCATTTCTAAGGGTTGAGGCAAGTTCCTTTAGTTTTAGTTTTTTTAAAAAATTAAATAAGTCATATTTTTTTTTTGTCTTTTTTTGTGACCAGTAAGGGGATCACAGCCCTTGGCTTGGTGTTGCCCGCACCGGCCAACCCTATATAGGATCCAAACCCATGGCCGGAGCGCCGCTGCGCACCCAAGCGCCGCACTCTCCCAAGTGCGCCACAGGGCTGGCCCAAATAAGTCATATTTTCTAAAGCCACATTTTGTGCCAAAATGTAAACATCTTTAAAACCTAATTTTTTTAAGCCACTGGTAAAGGGAAATGTTTTGGCCCTGGTGAGCTCAGACCAAGACTGAGAATGCTTTCTAATCAGGGCTCTCTCCCCCAGAATGAAACAGATGCATTGCAGAAATCAGTTTTGCATTTAAATGGGTATGACCACAAAACTGTACGAACATCTCCTTTTGGGACAGCAAAGAGGGGCCCAGCTGTAATGATGATCCCAGATGGGTCCCTCCTCCCCGCACACTTCTCTGCAAATGCCCAGGGCACTGCCAGGCTGTGGCCAGGTCTTCTGAACTGGGCCGGCTCCATGGCTGGGCTCACAAGGCCGTGGGGCAGTGGCGGCTGGCAGGGTGCTCCACTCTGGCCACCTATTGCTCCTTGTGCTTGCTGTGCTGTGCCATGCCCAAGACACGTTGGGGCAGAAATGGGTTTTCAAGTGGGTTTTCAAGTGGGTTTCTGGAGCTGGGCATGGACTTCTGCACATCTGTGCAGTGTGACCCAACCACCTCAGTTAACACTGCACTCGAAAGCACCAGTTCAAAACACCCATATGGATATAACTGTGATCTCAAATAACTGAGAGTACAACAACTCTTCATAATAAAAAATTGTATAAAGGTATTAACAAAAATTGCTTTTAAAGAGTTAATCTAATACACTTATTTTGCTTAGAACAATTTAATTATGTTAAACTTTTCTAGAAACCATCTATTGTCCAAAGTGAGATACAGCAGTATTCCAAAAACCTAAGCTGCAGAAATTTACAGAAACTAGGAGATATTCTAAAAGGCTCTCGGGGGGAGAAGACCACCAGAAAACAGACGGTGATATTAGACCAAGAAACGAGAGGCGCAGGCTGTCTGGCTTGTGCAAAGACTGCTCTCCTACAGCCGGCCTGTGACCCTAGGGCCCACTCAGCAGGTTCCGGCTTATCTGGAAGTTTCTCACGCCTGGCAGGTACGCTCTGTGCTACTCACCTGGACAATGCCGATAGAGGAGGCGTCAATGGTCGTGGTCTCTGGGAGGTGGTCCAGGTCATCAATCCTCACCGCGAGCACCTGTGAGGAGCAAGGGGCAGTGAGCTGGGGAAGCCACGGCCACCCCTGATGCAGGTGGGGACCCAGACATGCTGAGAGACGGGTCACCTGCTGCACAGGCTTGGCTGTCACCTGACTCTTGGCATCCTGTGTTTACGTGTTTCTGACTCTCCTCTGCTCACGACTGGCTCTGACTCCTGCTCAGGTGCACCTCTCCTGGTCCCTCACCTCTTATTCATGTTTCTGTAATGCTAGATGTACCTGTTCCTACGATTGTTTAATTTAATTAAATCATAAGTAAGACGATGGAACACAAGTGCAGAGAGAGAATGGAACATGCTGGGAAGGCATAGTAGAGGGAAGTTGCTGTTAAAGAGAATGAGCTGTGGATAAACTGTTCAAGGCTGAGGAAAACTACAATAGTCCATCTGTAAGGGTTCTTCACTCGAACAGCTCTGCAAGCATCTTTAAGTTTTTACTCAACTAAAGAAAATAAAAATGGAAAGTTATTACAGACTGTGCATCGTGAGTGTGGCTTAGTAAAGAAAGACATAGGAAACTGCATCTTTGGACTTACATCCAAAGACTAGGTCTGGGCCTTTCTTTGAAAAAATGGCAGACAAAGGATGTATGTTTTAAGTTAACATAAACACTGATGGCAGCTTTGAAGAACCAGGTGTAACTCTCTCCCATTGACACTGAGCACAGGCCTACACTGTGATGCTCACAAAAGCAGCCAGACTGCTGCAAATGCACTCTCTACCACTGTCACCACCATCACCGTCTCCACCACCTCCATCACCACTGTCACCCCCACCTCTACCATCTCCACCTCCATCCTCACTGTCATCTCCACCATCACCATCACTGTCACCATCACCACCGTCATCACTATCACCACAGTCACCCCCACCTCTACCATCTCCACCTCCATCCTGTCATCTCCACTCACTATCGTCACCACCATCACTGTCACCATCATCACCATCAGTCACCACCACCTCTACCATCTCCACCTCCATCTTGTCACTACCATCATTGTCATCATCACCACTACCTCTATCACAACCTCCATCCTCACTGTCACCATCACCACCATCATCGTTACCATCACCACTGTCACCACCACCACTTCCATCATCACCATCACCGCTGTCACCACCTCCTCTACTACCACCACCATCACCACCACCACCATGTCAACTCTACCTCTACCATCACTATCATCGTCAGCATCATCACTACTGTCACCACCACCTTTACCATCACCACCTCCATCACCATCATCACTGTCACCTTTACCACCATCACCATCACCACCTCCATCAACTATCATCACTGTCACCATCACCACCATCATTAATGTCACCATCATCACTATCACCATCATCACCACCTACATCATCATCATCACCATCAACAGTCACCACCACTTCTACCATCATCACTGTCACTTTCACCACCATCATTATCACCATCACCACCTCCATCAACTATCATCACTGTCACCATCACCACCATTATTGTCACCATCATCACCACCTACATCATCACCACTGTCACCACCACCTCTACCATCACCACCTCCATCACCATCACCACAATCATCCGCCACCCCCACTGCCACCCCCATCAGTGTCCTAGCCACACAGTTGGGAGGCTGAGGCCACAGAAGAACAGCCACCAAAGCATTCACTAGTGTTACTCTCCTTAGTGGATGAGATCAAAAGTGAAAAGTGTTTTTTGTGTTTTAATGTTTTCAATGTAACATTCATTCACAGCAAAGAAGACCACAGCTTGAAGTCACAAAATTGTATCAATTCTGAAAGATCCTGAATCTCTGAAAGTAGTTTATGCTTCATGTGTCAGTCTGACTCCAGCGAATACCTCGCCCTCCTGAGTCTGTGCCAGAGTCAACAAGACGCTGGCATTGATCATTGACACCCATACGGCACGAGTCGTCCAGCCACAGTGGCTCCTGCACACCACAGGCCCATCTCCCCAGCTATTGGGACCGCCTCGTCCAGGTCATCTCTCCCAGTCACCTCTTCGTCTTGAACTTCCTACTTTCCTGTTTCCCACCCAGACTGTAAAGTCCAGGAGTGCAGAGATGGAACCTAGGTGGCTCATGTTTGAATCCACAGTGTTCAGCACTAGTAGGCGCTTAGTGTGTACTTACTTGAGTCAATACAGAATGAACCAACAGTGAGATGCTCAAAAGGAATGGCCCAAAGGGGACAGGCTGGATGGCTGCAGAAACAATGGGTTGAGAGCAGAGAGACGGACAGAGCAGCCCCACAGCACTTTCCCTGCAAGTTAAGCTTTCCTCTTCCAGTGCACCTAGTCCTGTCTAGCGTGGGCATGCGCAAGAGCAGGAGGTGACAGGTCACACACTGTCCCTCTTTAAAAAGCTGAGCACTGAAGGTAAATGTGCAGGAGTGATAAATTGGGAAGAGGGTATCGGCCCTAGGAAAAGGACTCTGCCTGACAAAAGCGTCTGCTGAAGGCCCCTCTCCAGCCAGCAGAACAGACAGAACATCCAGTCTGCAAAACTGATTTGCATGCTCTTCATTAACAACATATTTAGCCCTGTGAACCTGCACAGTCATGTAAAGACTGCTCCAACTCCCAAATCACTCACTCCAGCAGCTGGGTGGGCCTGCAGTGCTGCTCTGGACCCTGAGATCTGACAAGTGCTTTCACTCACACTGGGGCCATGTGCACCCTGACACTGCAGGATCCTACCCCCAGCTCTATCTTTCTAGGTGGAAACACTAGCTGGCCACAGAATGAAATGGAAGCAGGTAAGCAGAGCTGAGTGACGGGGAAACCCAACCTCCCCATTGAGCAGGACAGGTCAGAGCACATAGGTACGGTCTCCCGATCCCCCGGCAGAGGACTGGAGAGTCAGTTAAGTACCTTCACCACCCAGGGAGGGGGTGGGGAGCCTGAACAGGCTGTAGAGGAGCCAAACACAGCTAAGTTCCAGAACAAAAAGACACACTCACCACCCCTGATCCAAGAGCCACAGCATTGACACCTGAAGCAGAGTGTACTTTTACAATTGCAAAGTAATTCATGCCCAATTCAAGAGAATTTTAGAAAATGGAGAATATGAAGATAAGAAATTACCAAAAACTTCAACCTAGGAGAAACCCACTATATAAGGTTTTCTTCCTTTCTTTACTTATCTCATTTATATTACACAAGTGGGTATTATACACACACATACACGACGTGTATAACACACATAATACGTGTACACAACATATCCAGCTTTTTCATCTACATAACGAACATCTCACAATTTTATTTAGAATGCTTGGGACATGTTTGCATAGGCAAATGCACTGCTAAACTAGGGTTAATCACGTTCCTGTTGCTGGACATGGAAGGGCTGGAATAACCATCCACAAAACACCTGAGAGTTGCTGCCTTCCAGAAAAACATTAAACAGCGAGAGTGCTTGGCTCTTGCCAGCCGGTGGCACAGTCATTGTGAACCTAAGAATCTCCTGCTAATTCAACAGGCAAAGGACATCTTCTGCTGTTGACATCTGCACTCGGGGACGCACAACGAGGCTGACCGCTTTTTCATGTGTTTTCTAATCATGTATGATTCCTCTTTCATGAATTCTCTCTCCGTGTACACATCAGGCCCTTCAGATTTTTCTCATTGAGTATATTTAACATTAACAGTTTTCATCTGTTAAACACAGTAACAGCTCACATATTTTTCAGTCTGCTGTTTGATTATGTTTTCTTCCTACAGAAGTTCAAAATGCTCACGCAGTCAAATCTATTGATATCTTTTTCATAACTTCATTGCTGCTTTTACACTTAAAGAGTCCTCCCCTTTCAGTGATCTGAGAACTATTCACCTGCATTTTCCTCCAGTTTGCTTTCCAGTCTGCTTCTTTTTAAAGCACATTTCATCATTTAACACCCCTGGGCCTGCTTTCAGAACGTGCTTGCCAGGAGCCAGGCTCTACCGCATCTGCACATCTGCATGGTCCTCCCTCTGGGCCCCAGGGCCTGTGCAGAGGCCCCCTGCGGTAACAGGAGGAGTAGGTGACGGTGAGGTTGTGCTTCCACCTTGCTACAGCTCCCAGGGGGAACACAACTTACGACCTCAGCAAAATACACGTTCGGAGCTGTTCTATGTGTTCGTTCATCCAGCACCTCCTATGGGGCAGGCAGCGCAGCTCAGAGACGAATGTGAAGCCCAGCCCAGCAGGACGATGGGCCAGCATGGGAGGGGTGTCCCAGCCAAGGAAGCAGACCAAGGCCATAGGGCAGGGCTGCACCAGAGCCCGCTGTGCTTACCTCTGGGTGCTTGCGCCGCATGTGACGGCTCATGGAGGCCCTGGTGGACACCTTGGTCCCGCATAGCTGGCAGCTCTGCGCCTCCACCTTGTCGTGAGTGAGCTGCACATGCTTCTGCAGCATGTACTCAGTGACGTACTTCTTGTCACACACAGAGCACGTCCACTGCTTGCCCACTGCTCATGTGCGTGGGAACATGCACACACACAGGAAAGAAGAGACACGTGTGGGTCACCAGTGGGTCATGCCAATGATCCCCCAGGCCACCAGACAAGGCAAGGAGTCTGTGATGCCCCCGCACATGCTGCGAGAGTCACAACAGGCCGCAGGACAAGAGGCGTGGCCGAGACCCCTCCCACAGTGCTGTCTGCATCTGTTGCGGCATTGTGCCAACATTTGAAAATTTCAGAATGGATACTTGAATGCTGTGGGGGCTGATTTTTATAGGGCCCAGGGGCCACCATTAAACCAAGACAGTACTGAATATTACAGAAGACTCATCACAACAGAGTCGTTTCCATCCCGCGTGCTCAGACCGCACCTCGCTTACCCGTGTGGATGAGCTTGTGCGTCTCCATGGTGTTCCTCTCACTGAAAGTCTTTCCACACAGTTCACACATGAAATCTTTAATCCCTGCAGAAAAAGGCACACTCAGTGTCACGTGTTTAACAAGTGTTTTAACTTCACGACACGTCAGAGGGTGTCTTATCCCTGACATAGTTTAGTAATTGTGGAGGCCTTGGGGGAAGGTAAATTCTCAGAAGACAAGAGATGGTACATGTTCATTCCCAAACTCAACCCGAAAATGTGGCTGGAAAAATTTACCCTTCAATGGTGACCTTTCATACTAAAAAGATAGTGACATGTGGGAAGGCTTGTCTGAGAGAGCAGATGCAGAGAGAAACCTACAGATGAAAACAGCAAAAATTCTTTAAAAGTATTAATTTATCTACCTTTCCTTTAGTCCAAAAAGATCTCAGTCAGCATGCACAATATATATAATGAGAGGTAAAATAATTGGGCCAAATACAAGGAGAATATGAATATTCCAGGCAGAAGAAACAACAGACCTGCCATAGTTATGAAACATGATTTAAAAAAACTTTATTAATTCAAGTCAGATCTGATTTACTGTTTTTACTCAGATGATAAGTGCTCAGCTGCTACTGGTGGAAGACTGGCTCGGGAAGCAGAGGCTTTAACAGACAGAGACCAGAGCTACCTGGTTCCTCCCCCATGGCCACCGACACCCAGGGGTTCTAAAGTGCCCTTTCCAAGGGAGCTGACCGCAGACCCCAGGGCAAGGTGTGCAAGACTGGAGGTGCTATCCTTTTGTTGCTTGCTTGTTTTAAGGAAACTTTTTATTGACGTTAAACTGTCATATCATAGGTGTACAATTCAACAAATTCCCACAAAGTGAACGGACAATATAACCAGTTCCCAGACTACTAAAAAAGAGGAACCAGCACAAGCACCACCCTGACCCTCCTCGCATCAGGAGACAGAGTAGGCAGTGCTGCGGTCCAGCGGGATTTAACCAGAGTCTGAAAGAATCACGAGCTAGTGGGAAAGGCTGTGATATAATCCTACTAAAATCTGTTATTTTACACAGAAGGGGGCAGAATCCCCCAGCATGGTCTGCGGCACCTGAGAATGTTAAGATATAAGGACCTGGGCCACGCCCAAGCAAAGCTGATGAGGAGATCTGGAGAAGAAACCAAAACATCGTCTTCTGACAAAGCCTCTCATAACAAATTCGCAAGCGGGTGCCCCCAACAGACCATCACATGAAAAAATTTAAAGGCCATCTTTTAGGGAGAAGTTAGTGGAGCTCAGAAAGACACTCTGAGATAACCAAGGGAACAGGGCCAGCTGTGGACCACGGCCTTGAGAGAATGGCCACCGAAGTGGACAAACGCCAGAGGGAGAAGTGGGGGAGGAGATGAGAGAGACCATACTTCTCTTCACTGGGGAGAAAGCAACTCGGGGAGCATCCGCCCAAATGCACAGAGCCCGTGTGCTGCGAGCTGCCTCTCTCTGGGCCTCGAGAGGTCCTGCACAGGACCCTGGGCTCGCTGTGGGACAGACGGGATGGGGCTATCACAGGCCAGCAGTTAGAATTTGGGAAGTTATGAGAACCCACACGAGCGAGAAAGCATCCCAGAAAGCGAGTAACAGATAGAGTTGCCCAGGAAAGAGAAGGACGGCATCCTTCTGGAACAGCCCAGGGACTCAGGAGGGCCCGGCACACAGGGCAACCCAAAGCAGATCCATGTGGCAGCCTGGGCCGCTCAGGGGAGCAGTGGGGAGGCGGGCGGGCAGGGGAGCCGGGGCCAGGTGATGGCAGGACTCAAATGCAGTTTGGGAGGCCACGGGGACCACTGCAGAGGTTCATGCTGGAAGTTTCACACTCAGATGTAATGCCATTGGCCGGGACAACCTTCTCCCAATATTGGTGGATGTCTTCCTTCTCTCTCTCCTATACACACACACACACACACACACACACACACACACACACACAACCTTCTTCTTTCTCTCTCTCCTTCACACACACACACACACACACACACACACAACCTTCTCCCAATATTGGTGGATGTCTTCCTTCTCTCTCTCCTACCTACACACACACACACACACACACACACACACACAACCTTCTCCCAATATTGGTGGATGTCTTCCTTCTCTCTCTCCTACCTACACACACACACACACACACACACACACACCCATCTATAAATGTTTTATAAAATGAACTCCAATCAGTTGTTGTATGAGCTGCTTTTCTACTTGTTATATCACAAACTTCCTTCTGTGTAAATTAACTGCTGTAGACTGGATGCCCCCCAACCTCACTGAGGCTTACGTCCCACTGTCAGTTGTTGAGGGTAGGAAATCCTACTATGGTGATTGAAATGTGGTGCCTTGAAGACATGATTGAATTGTAGGACCGTGCCTAGTGAGTGAATTAAAAATGGTGGTCAGGGGCATGGTCCTGAGGGTTTTAAAAGGGGAGTGCAGGAGGAGCTATTTCTGCTCTCTTTGCTTCCACAATCTTGTAATTTGGGACCCTTGGGTCACTGTTGCCACCACCAGATGGACTTTGGACTTCCCAGACTCAGAAACTGTAAGAAAAAATTTCATTTTCTTTACAAATCACCCAGTTTCGAGTATTTTGTTATAAGCAACAGAACCGGACTAATACATTAACAAATATACATAACATCATTTCTGATGGATGCTTGTTTTTTGGATGCACCATGACGGAGCCGTTGCCCTGCTGACAGCCACTTCTGATCTCCAATGTCTTCCCCTACATGGCAGCACAATCGGCCCTGCATAGGCGTCTCTGGCCCTTGCCCGATCACATCCTGCGCATACACCCATGCAAGGAAAATGGCTGGGTGGGAGGGAAGGACATTTAAGGACCACTGGGCACTGCCGAGTGACAGGTGGCAGGTCGTGTGGCAGTGTGTGGTCCCACATGTGCAGGGGGGTGTTCTGAGGAGTGTAGCCACTGGCCATGACACCAGGAGGCTCACTCAGAAGCCTGGGGCTCATGGGGAGTGAGGATGGGGAAGAGCCTGGCGGCAGCTTCCCAACAGGGCTGGCTTCGCTGGAGGCCATGTGGCTGCACCCGTGGAACTCACCTGTGTGCCGCTTGTAGTGCTTGAGCATGTTGACCTTCTGTGCGAACTTGCGGTGGCACTCTTTGCACTCGTACTCCTTGATGCCTTTGTGCAGTTTCATGTGGTGGCGCAGTGCGTGCTTGGTCTTCATGCCTGCCGGGGACAGGGCAGGTCAGAGCTGCCCCGGGACCCAGGGAAGGCGCAGGCGGCAGCCGGTGAGGAACGGGAGAGGGAAGGGCTGGGCTGTGGGGGCTCGACCCCGAGGCTCCCGTTCCACCAGCAGCGAGCCCCAGGAAGTCACTGCCCCGGAGGCCACTGGAGATTGACTGCAGTACCTGGACGTGCTCAAGCCGGCCAGGGCCTGGCCTAGCGTCCAGCAGCGCATGAGCAACAGAGGGAGCTGTGGGTAAACATCCACGTTTTACCACTGTGACCCGAGAGGATAATCTGGTAAGCAGCATACAAGGATGATTAAGGTTTCCTTTTGATCTTGACCACACAAGTGTTAGTTAAGATTAGGACATGAGGTGGTTTACACAGTGACTTTTAATCTACTTTTAATTTAATTCAATGAAGCCAATCTCAGGAGTTGAAATAAGCCACATGCTTACTAACTTAGGCCAGTGAGGAGAGGACGACCCTGGTGTGGGGCTGCATGAGAGGGTGAAGGGTCTTGAACGGCCCAGGACATCTGCTGGGTGAGCTGGCTGCTCAGGAAGGCCATGGGGCTGCAGGAGGCCGTGAGCAGCGGGCACTCTCGCAGTGCAGCACACCCCTCTGGGGGCTTGCATGCACTAGGGCAGACTGTATCTGGTTCTGCTGACCATACATGGCCACAGCCCAGGCACAGGGGATGGGCCACTGCTACCTCATCACCACCCCAAGGAAATGAACCTGCAGCTGTGCCTGCCCAGGGCAGGCAGACAGACCATTGCTATCACCCTCAGCACTCGGAGGAGGAGAGCTATGAAACCTGGAAACAGTTCTGTCTTAAGCTGGTAACAGTTCCCTTTAATCCCAGTCACTCACTAGGCTAGCCAGAAAACCCCTCTGTCTCATCAGACAGAGAGGTGAACTTCAGCCAGCTGCGGCCAGAATTCTGAACCCTGGGGCAGATGACCTTGCTGGCTATGAAGATGCTGTGCCATGCAAAGCCAGTAGGGGGAGCAGGAGTCCCTGCAATGAGGCCCTGGTGATGGGGGTAATGGGCTCCTATGCTGTTGAATGGGGTGGGCACATGCGGGCCTGCTACCAACTATGGAAGAGCAGTTTTACCTTAAATTATTTAATTTTTTTAATTAAAAAAAGTTAACACACACATATAGTGACAAAAACTACAGGTGAGGAGAGGTTAGATCCAAGGTTGGTGGTCCAGCAACCTGCTCTTCCAGGTGTGCCTGGGCACAAACTGGGCCTATTCTGGACCCCTCTCTGGCCACACCTCCTGAGCAGCATCATGTCTACCAGAACTTCCCATAGCCAGCCTGTCGGTGCCACCATGTGACATCATCCTCAACTGCTTCCATCTTTTCTGCAAAGGACATGGGTCCTGGCCAGTGCAAACCCCACTCCACGTTGTTTTCAACAGCTAAATACTGTTCCTGGTGTTCACCTGTCCATTCAACAAACACCTGCGCTCGCACTATGTCCCTGGACTGAGCGGTGAGCCCAACAAAATCCCTGGCCTCTCAGGGCTTCCATTTTAGATGTGGGAGGGACAACAGCAAATGCAGAATGTCACGTGAGAAGAGATAAAGAGAAGCAGGACAAAGCAGGCATGGCCAGGGAGGTGATGGCAATGGGTGAGGGGCAACAGGGGTGGCCAAGGACGCTGGTTCCTCCGATGGGGTGTCAGGGGATCCCCAGGGATGAGGCATTTGAAAGAGTGACTCATAACAAGTGTAGGAGGAGCCAAGAGCTACCTGGGGACAGCATTCTTGGCGAGGGGAACAGCAGGTGCGGATGCCCTGAGGCCAAGGCACACATCCCCTTGGTGTTCAAGTTGTTCTC
Organism: Cynocephalus volans; assembly: GCF_027409185.1. NCBI lineage: Eukaryota > Metazoa > Chordata > Mammalia > Dermoptera > Cynocephalidae > Cynocephalus > Cynocephalus volans. The sequence goes on from NC_084460.1 coordinate 188,343,212, forward strand.
TACACACACCAGCTGCAGGGGACACTCTCTGCATGTCTTTATGTGGCAAACAATGCTTTATAGTGCAAACAGGATAAATTTCTAGCTCCATTCAGCCTGACTGCCCACCCTAACCGCACCAGTTTACACTCCTGACCAAAATCTGAGAGTGCACCTGCCTCCTCCCCCTTCCCAGCATTAGGTGCTACCCCAGGCAGTGACGGGTACAGCCAGCACCTTGGCTCTGACCTTTTGACAGTCTGACCTTCCTCTGATTAAAGGAATCCGGTCCTTACTCACATGCCCCTAACCACCGTCTTTTTCTCTTATGCATCCAGAATGAGCTAAATCACCAAAGCACAGAAAACACAGAAGGAAAGGGACAACAAAGGTCACCCCACATCCTGACCTCCCATCACAGCTGGCGTTCTGGTCTTCCAACACTGATGTCTTCCTTCCCATTAAAAAAAAAATTTGTGAACAGTTTTAAACACAACTGCCACATGGTGGAAATTTTAAAGTTCTCTCTATTGGGATTGTGATCCAGTCTGCATCACATTCACAAATTACTTTGAGGAAAGTTGATAATCTATAAATACTTAAAATTTCCAAACCTAAAATGGGCATGCCCTTTTAAAAATCTCTATACACCTGGTTTTTCTTCTTACAGGCCACACGGATGTCTCATGAATTATTCCTGAGTATTTCGTGGAACATGCTGTGATCCTGAACACAGTACTTTCCTGTGTACACACAGGAAACCTACGGCTGGGTCCTGGCCCCCCTTCTGCCGGGTGATGGCTTTCATTACTTTTAATGGCTTCCTACTTGGACCTGGGAATTAACTAAACCCATGGTCAGGTCAGGAATTTCTAGGAAAATATGTAAAGTAATATTATTTAAGAAGGTTTCCTGTAACATCATTTATAATAATAAACGAATGCAAAAAATCTTTAATATATACTCGTAAATATAGTGCTTGGTTATATGAATCCACATGATGGGATCCTATCAAGGTTTTGTAAAAAAAGAATAGGCAATATTTACCTGTTCTGATATGGAAAGATCTCCAGGTCATATGTTTAAGTAAAGAAAAAGCAAGGTACGGAGAAAACCAACAAGCATGAGCATCTGCTCGTCTGTGCCAGTGACTGTACATGAGAGCAAAATAGCAACACCAAATCCGTTATGTGAAATAAGTACGGCAATAAATATAGTCAATATGGCAATCATGTGAAATAAATATGGTAATCAAAGTATTACTCCCAGCATTTAAACTATTCAGAATTCACAGAAGAAACCATGAAACTTCAAGTACACGACACATCCCAAATACTAGACTGCATGTGGCATCACGCATGTGGCTCTGACCTCACACCCTTCACTCCCTGCCCTCCTGGGGTAAATGGCCCCACATGACTGTCTCCTCCCCCTCCTGTCTCTACGCTGCTCTACGCAGGACCCCTCCAGCCAGGTCCACTTCACTTTTTAAACAATCTTATTTTGGGGGGAGCCTGGAGAGGAAGGGGAGCCAGTGGCAGCAAGTGGGAAAAGGGGTGGGGAGAGCTGGGGTGGAGGCTGCACTGGGGAGCAAGGGTCTGCCCCTCACTAAGACACGCCCAGAAACTGCTAGAAATGTCAGCGACAGCTGTTTTCAGAGGGTAACTGAGGCCTGAGGTGAGAATAACTTGTCTCGCACACCCACTTGTATTGTTTTTAGAAAAACCTTTTTTTTTCTGCTGTCCCTGCACAGTCATTCTGCGGGACACAGGGAGCCTACCACCTGTGCTGTCCTCTGCAGGGAGGGACTGAGGGCTGGGGGTGGAGGAAAAGGAGACGGTTCATTTTCTGCTCTTCTCTGCAGTGAATCCTTTGAACCTTTTACACATACTATTGTTTCATAGGTGCTAACAGGGGTTATCTGGTGAGTGGAGTGGAATCATGGGCATTTGTGTTGTCTTTGCACTTTTCTGTTTAATTTTTTAAAAACCAAATAAAAAAATAAAACCATTTATGGAATATTAAATTTTAAAAAGATCCTAATGGCAAAGCAGACAAACTTGATCAGTCAGCTGAGCCCGGGAGGTCTGCTGTCATTGCAACAGGGTGGGATGGGGGCATCTGAGACAGCCGAGAAAGACTCCTGCCCCAAGTTCTCCAGGTAGTTGGGTTGTTTTAAAACAGAAATGGGTTAAAATCTTAACAGGTACTGAGATTATTTCTTTTTTCTTATTTAGCTTACTGATGTAAGATATTTTAGTAGGTTTATTACTAATTAACTAATTTTATGTTATTAACAATAAAGATTCCTTGGCCATGGTGAATTAATCTCTTAAAATGCAGCTGGTTCTAGTCAATAGCAGTTAATTTGCTAAGGATTTTGCACCTGCTGTTGAACGATATGGTTCTTAGGATCATTCTACACTTTAAACAACTATATGGTGTGTTACTTTCCTACTTTTAAATGATTCATTTGTGTCTTTAAATCTATCACATCTTTCTGCCTTTTGGGCTACTTTATTCTCCTTCTAGATTCCTGACTTAAATAGTTTCCAAGCAGATGACTGGCGTCTGGGGGCTTCCCTGGGACTCAACCCTGGCACGTCTTCTGCTCTGCCATGTGCCAGTTCTCTCTGGCCTTTAAAGAGTAGTGTCAATGCCCGAGCTGCCTGGCACGCGTGCGCCTACCTTTCCCACACTCGGCGCACAGGTACTCGCGGATGTTGTCGTGCACGCGCATGTGCTCCTTGAGCATGTCCTTCCTGGCAAAGGACTTCCCACACTGCTCGCAGGCGTGGCTCTTCACCCCTGCAAGCAAGCACAGCCACACCACCGCAGCGCTGAAACATTCCAACCTGTGGCCGCACCTCCCCTGCAGCTGGAAGCACAGTGACAATGTGGGGGGGGGGGGTGACGGGGCAGGGAGGGGCTGTACTGCCAGAGGGAGGGGTGAGAGGACAGGAGAAGCTGCACAAACAGCAGAATGCATCCAAGGGAGGTGAGGTATGACTGTCCCATGCATGAGGCAGCAGGAGAGCCCTGGTCGGCCAGAGTTCACTTGTCCCCCAACCGCGGTGGGGGCCAGAACCCACTACCTGTGTGGATGAGTTTATGGCGCTCCAAGTTCCCGATGCTGTTGAAGATCCGCCCACAGATCTCGCAGGGATGAATGTACCTAAGCAGAGACAGGCCTCAGGATGAGCCGCACAGCCATGTGGGCCTGTTAGAGGCAAAGGGCACTTTCCCAAGCACCTTTATTGGCAAAGTTGAGGCAAAAAGGTGCTACATGGTGGATAAAAGAAGCAGGTGTGTCAGCCTCTATTATGGGCTGACTTGTGTCCCTCAAATCCATATGCTGAAGTCCTGACCCCCAGGACCTCAGAATGTGACTGTGTTTGAAGATAGGGCCTTTAAAGAGGTAAAGTGAAATGGAATCATTAGATGGGCCCTAATCCAGTCTGACTGATGTCCTTATAAAAAGAGTAGTTCAGGACACAGACACGCACAGAGGGACGACCCCGTGAGGACACAAGGAGACTCCACCTGCAAGCCCAGGAGAGAGGCCTCGGGAGGAACCAGCCCTGCCCCACCTTGATCTTGGACTTCCAGCCTCCAGAATTGAGAGAATAAACATCTATTGGTTGAGCCCCCACCATCTTTGGACTTTGTCACGGCAGCCCCAGGAGACTAATCCAGGCTCTTGACAAGTCCATCCATTCACTCACCACAGCCTTGATTATGGGCCACATGCTAGATGTGGGGCTCCATTAATAAACCTAATCATTGTGGGAAAAAGGGTTTCTGGTGGTTGTGTAGGCTGGCCAAGAATCATGCTATTTATGTTACATGGTCTGCTCGTGCCATGAGTCCAGACATGAGACAATGAGAGCCAGGAGTGAGGCCTATGACGAAGCACAGGAGAAAAGGGACAGGACCCCAAAGCCCCAGTCTGGGACTCCATGACACATCACCCACTCAGAGCTGACACCTATCTCTCCTCGTGAAGATGCCCCTCCCTTCTGGCTGGACTCTGGGCCCTGCCCAGGGGAGGCCTCACTTCTGCACGTTGGGGTCAGGCAGGTTCTCGCGGTGGATGACCATGTGGGCATGGTAGGTGGCCTTGAGCGCAAAGCGCCGCTTGCAGGTGCTGCAGCCGTAGCCCTTCTCCTTGTGCACCTCCATGATGTGCTTCAGGTACTCCTTTCCCCGGCCAAAGGTGAGCTGCGGGTGCACGGACAGACACACAGACCGTTGACACCCCGCATGGGCCCTGGTCCTCCGTAGCTAGTTACATCATTCCTACACCCCAAGGTGCCCTGCGAGAGACCAAGACTCAAGCCAGAGAGAAAGGGATGCTATGGGACGTGATAGGGACTGTGGCTTTTCCCCAGCAGTGAAGCCTCTGGTGGGAGCCCTGCTCATACAGCAGGCTGTTGAAAACTCAGAGTGCGGGTCTCCTTGGAAACAAACCACCCTCCCTTTAAACAGGCCCCCTTCCATGTGTGGGGGAGATTGCATGAGGCACTTCAAGGCTGAGGGAGGAGGAGAGGGAGAGGAGCCTGCAGTCAGCATAGGTGACCCTCCAGAGGACCAACCCGCCCTGGTCAGCAGCCCAGCATGTGCACACGGACTGGGCTTTGAGGCTGCTGCAGCCAGGGTGTTTGTGAGGCCCACATTTCCCATCCCTGAGGAATGGGTGACATGGGGTGGCCCGCCAGGACACATCCGAGGCACAGGTACCCCACCTTCGCAGAGAGAGAGCCCTCTGCCAATTTGCAGAGGTGCCATGTGGGTCCCACAGTCCTGCAGCGACCAGCTTCCTTTCCAGACAAGCCCCGCATGTAAAGGAGGGACGGCCAAGATACCTGGCACCTTTTGCAGCTGTACTTGTGGGGCTCCGAGTCTGCACTCCCGTCAGAATTGTCATCATTCTCCTCAGATGAGATCCCAATCTTGCCAATGAACTCCTCTCTTTGGTGGTCGTCCATCAACGCAATGTCCTGGAAAACAGTCACAACATCTGGTTTCCAACGCAGCGTGGCAGGAACTTTAATCTGTCAGCAATGCCACAGGTATCATTACTGAAGAAAACACCTCCGACGCCCAGGACATTCCACCGAGCCACGCCGGTTGTGGCCCTGGTAGGACAGGTGCTGGGCCCTGGGCTCACCACCTTGACTCAGAACCAGCCCTCTGCGCCTCACCCCGGCCGTCCTCTCACACCTGTGCCAGGCTGGGGGCTGTGGGAGGGCGGCTATGCGCCTTTGACACCATCTATTGCTTCTTCCCTTTCATCCTGGGACAGTGACTCTCCTACCCTCAATGACACCTCCAATCTTCACTGTTCAATGGAGCTGCCACTCAATTCCTCCCTTTCCTCGAGGGCAGAGAGGGAGCAACGCACCCCCCAATCCCTGGGAAGTGCTACAGGGAGGAATTCCCTTCAGGCCCTGCAGTCAGGCTGAGTGAGACAGAGCAACCTAGTCTTAAGAGCTCATTTTGAAGAAATTAAGGGCAGCCAAGTTGATAACTATTTCAGGATACTACTATGGTCTAAATGCTTATGTCCTCCCAAAATTCGTATGTCGAAACCTAACCCCCAAAGTGATAGTATTAGGAGGTGGGGCCTTTGGGAGGTGGTGAGGTCATGAGGGTGGGGCCCCATGAATGGGATCAGTGCTCTCATGAAAGGGACCCTAGAGAGCCACCACCCCTTCCACCACGTGAGGACACAGCGAGAAGGCACTGTCTGTGAATCAGGAAGCCCTCAACAGGCACCGAATCTACCGGCGTCTGCATCTCGGACTTCCAGCCTCCAGGACTGTGAGGGACACATCCCTGGTGTTTACAAGCCGCCTGGCCTATGCTGTTTCGTTTCAGCAGCCTGACCTGACCAAGACAGACGATAGCCCTGAGGGCCGGCGATGCCCCTGGGTGCAACCTGGGAGAGGGTGGCGTGTGACTGGCACCTTGAAGTGGACATGGATGTGGTCCCTGAGCACGTCCACGCGGAAGAACTTGCGCCCACAGATCTCACAGGTGTACTTCTTGTCGCCATGGGTCAGCAGGTGCTTGTTCATGTTGCTCCTGCAGGAGAACACCTGCAGGCATGAGAGCAGCGCGTGAGGCTCTGCAGGACCTCGTGACGTGGGGAGCCCTGCCCCTGTCTGGTTCCACCAGACAAACCACAAGCAGGCATGGAAATGCAGTACGTTTCTTCTGGAATTTGAGTCCCAGCAGGTCCTCAGCGTGTGAGAACACAGGCGATCAGTCAACGCCAGGACAAAGACTACCTTCCGCGCCTGTGTTATGACACAGCACGAACTGTCCTCTAGTCCTCACGAGAAACAGCAGCTCAGCTCAACGTTTTTTCACTCACTTAAATATTTCACTAGTACGGAGCCAACTAAGGAGCCAGTAAAGCAGAGAATTATCTGCAATTTTCTGAAAGAAGCTACAACACAGGAAAGTTCTGCCATCAGCTTGTGTGCTGTATTTTGGGCACACTCAGGTCTCCGTCCCCGACTTCTCATACTTCCAGCCTATCCTAGTGAGGGGTGTGGAGATGCCCTCATTTGTCCCACATGCGTCCTCTAGGGTCACCTCCACAGCCAGCACTGGGGCTGGGAACACCATGCTCTATACCCCCAGCGTAGTGCAGTGGAGGAGCTGAGACACCTCCAGGGCCCCCAGACCCCCACAACTGATCTCTGAGTGTCTCCACCTGGACAGCCTGTCCTAGCAGCTAGGTAACCCAGGTGCAGGTCTCGGGGAGCTCGCATGGCTACCCACACTCTCACAAGGAGAAGCCAGTGACTTGTGAGGAACAGGAGGGTAACGTCATCATGGGATGTCTCTTTCCTAGAGTTGCAGATGATTCATGGGCCAAGAGCACTGTGACCTCAGCCAGGGATGACAGGTGGGAAGGTGAACAGATTCTGGGAAGGGACAGGTCTGCAGGTGTCAACTACCTCCTCTGTCTTAACCAGACTGAGGATGAGAAAAGATTGGAAACAGCGAAGAATTCAGTTATCAAAAACTTACAGGCTACCTGCCTTGCTGCTTGAGGAGTACTCGATAAACATCGCACAGGACAAAATGGGTTAAGATGTCAGGCACGGAGCCGGGTGGTTCTGCACATACGACCTCCCAGCAGCATGAACGTGGGGCCACTGCTCCCTGAGGCCCAGAGGTCAGAATGGAAGGGACACTGGACTCAGGCATGGGCTTCCTCTGAGAGGTCAGAGGGCAGGATGGCAGGGACACTGGACACAGGCTTTGTCCCCTGCCCTGGACACGGCCAGGCCTGGCCACCCGGCTTGGATGCATGCCGCCTCTCACCAGCTCTGTGCACCCGACGCCGCCCCCACCTGCGAGCCACAGGTCTAGTGCAAGGCCCAATGTGGACCACAAGCCACAACTGCCTTGCTGACCCATTTGCTTTGGCTTGCTTTGTGGTTTGAAAAAAATCAGGAAATTTCATATTAAAACACAGATTTCCGTTTTCTCTTGGAAAGTCAAAAGATCTGACAACACTCCCACATGCTAGCAGGCAGAGAGAGCAGGCTAATATCAGCAGGCCGGCCATGTGGGGCCTGGCTCCCAGCTGCCAAGGTGCCTAGGCCTGGGTGTTGCTCATGTGGACTGGTGGCTGGGACAGATTCAGCAGTGCCCCCTCCTTACAGCGGCTCCTGAAGCCACCCAAGCACGCACTCTGGGTGCCAGGACAGACATACGATCTATCTCCCTGAGGACACGGTTGACTTCTGACAAGCACCTGGGTGGTGAGAGTCTAAGGGATAAGTAACAGCATTGCCAGTCAAGACCAAGGTGCTCATGCACAAAACACAACCACTGTGACGTAGCAGCCTCATGTGGCTTTGTCAGCAAAGCCAGGACAGGGGCTCTGAGCACAGGAACACCTGCACCTTGCACGCAGGCCCCACGCCTCCTGGGATGGGCAGCGTGTTTTCTGGATGGTTAGGATCCAGTATCCCTGCTTCATAATCAGGAGCCTAAACCCAGAGCCGATGCCAGAGCAGGCCCCTGGGGACACCACACTTCTCCCACTCAGGGCAGGCCTGGCATCCACTTCCTCTACCATGGGGGCTCCCATAACCAGAGGACTGGTCACACTCTGACTCAGAAGATGCTACTGGTCATTGAGCAGGGAGGACCAGCAACGACAGGCAATGTGCAGCCAGGGGGCCTCCCGTGTCCTTGGTGCGCTGTGCCTGATCCTAACCACAAGGACATCTCAGACACACTAACCAGGACAGCATGAGCCATGGAGCGGTTTAGGTGGAAAATCATGGCAAAGGGGAAAAAAGCCTGTCAAGAAAAAAATACCTTTCTTAGCTTATTCACTGGAAATCCATCTGAAGAGCCAGAGATCTGAATGACAAGTGTGCAATCAGTGGACACCTCATTGTAAAACAACCCCAGCACCTGGTCACCCTAAAAGTCTCCCCCGCAATAGGGTACAGGTACAGCTCTGACTTCTAACTTAAGGAATTGACACACTTCCTGTCTCAGCTTCCAACACTGACCCCGAGCCGTTACCTTGCCACACACTGGGCAGCCGGAAGGTTCTTTCTTGTAGCGGACCAGGTTCTCCCCGCTGGCCTCCAGGTCCTCTCTCTTCACCCGCCGCACGCCTGAAATTCCCACCCCGCCAAGCAAGAGAGTGAACACACACAGAACATGGGAAGACCAGCCAGACCCCAACTCAGTCCAGCGTCCTTCCCAGCTGTGCAGGAGGCGTCACCTGCATGCCACCCGGGCATCAGCAACCACCCACTGCTCCCAGTGGTTGAAAGACTGTGTGTGCGATGCCACAAGGTTGGGTAACAGTTCTTGCATCTTAAACATTCGGAAACGTAAGGACATCCAGTGTTCTAAACTTCACAATGAGGCGCTACCGTTATCTCTTATGAATTATATCAGTCAAAGCAGGACCGGGGTGAAGAGCTGGCTCCTAATAAGATCCTTATATCTTTAAAGAATATTGTTCAGAACTGAGACTAAACAGACTTTTAGAAGTGCACGTGAAACAGGGACTCCTTGAACAAGAGACAAGGGCACTTCTCAGTGTCTCTTTCTACACGCTGACCTGTCTGGGAGCATTCCTGCATGAGCAGTGTAAATACACAGCCGGGCTTAAAACGTGGGTGAGCTGGGTGATAGTCTTTCCCCAAAAGTCTCCAGCAGCATGGAGGCACCACAGACACAGAGGGTCTGGGGCGGCTCCCACGTGAAGGAGGAACCCACGAAACAGTCAAGAGTGTGAGCTCATTCGCCCAGAGATGGCCTGAGTGATGTGTTGTCATGAGATGCACCTGGCCGTGCTGTGTCGCTGGAGGGAGCTGGCTCCACAGCAGCAGCCATGGCCATGCTTGCCAAGTGCTTGTGGTCTGGGAGCCTCATGAACAGCCCAGGGCTTGAATATGGCTCTTACCCCCACTGCACCAGTGAGGAAAGTGAGTCACGAGACCTTGCCCAGGGCCCTCCATAGCTAAGCAGGGACCAGGTTTTACTCAAGAACACCTGGGCACATCACCCCAGGAATCACAAAGGAAAAGTTGCAGATCTTAATGAACCAAGAAGACTTGTGTTGAAAACAAAGAAGGTGCAAAAAATTACAAAGGTGTGGTTCCAGTCCTTTCCTTTAAAAAAGGCATAATGAATGTGTATATGCATGCGTACGAATGAGTTTTACTTCATGTACTTTGTATATCTTGTTATCTGATGTTGTCTTTTTAGCAAGCACATGCTTCATTTGTAACTCTGTAGATGATTTTTCCCAGACTTTAATAAAAGGTATTTTGGTCGGTGAGTGCCACTAACTGAGGGCTGGCCAGCAAAAGGCAGTTGCTGCCAGAGTAAAAATCAGGATTACCAAAATTAAAATGCTAACTTTAAGGAGGGTTTGCCTGAGCAGGAAACGTCCAACCCTCCTAGAGTGGGGTCTTGAGGATGTCCCCCCAGGGGTCACCTGGAGGGGCATCTGCAGCCCCAACCACATGCTTCTCCTGCACTCAGGGCCTCTTCCTGGACAGGAGGCCTGTGCAGCCCCTAGGAGGCATCACAGTTCACTCGGGGACTGCTCTGTGGGGCCTCCCCCATCTCCACTTCTAACCCACCCCCTCATGGCTGCCACCTCGCCCACTCTGAAGCAGACCTGGCCCCACGAGAGCAGGTCTTCTTGCATCTGGCCTCTCAGAACCCACCAGTGGACAGGCAGCCCCAAGCCTGCTGCAAATGGGGTGAGCCATTCACGTGAGGCCACGTGGAAGCACAGAGCACACAGGAGTGAGGGGGAAATTGCTCCAGCCCTCCCCCTAACAGCCCCCAGAAGAACATCCTTACCAATGCATATATTCAAAGCCTGCTGCATGCACGACTGCATATCCTGGTCTTTCCTATTTTCTGTCATATTGAAAGCATTTTCCCATATTATCTAGAGTCTGACAAAACACTGTTGACTGTGTGACATTCAGCCCTTGGAATGGCAGTTTTCTAAGCCCTCTCCCCACCACGGACATTAGTTCTGTTCCGACAGTTTCCACTTGCACAAACTCTAACAACACCCTGTCTCTCAGCACCTCTGTGCCTGAGCCGGGTTCCCTGGGGGGCTACCCAGTCAAACAGTGGGCATTTCAGGTGCTGTGTCAGGCACTGCTGAGGTGCGTCCCGAGGGCTGGGCTGGTGCTCCCCAGCTCACCCCCAACTCACACACCCAGGGGAGTGCCCACCTTCCAGGTGCCGCCGCTGGTGGTCCAGCATGACGTCCTTGCGGTAAAACATCTTGTTGCAGACCTCACAGGCGAACTTCTTGTCCCCGTGCTTCTTCTTGTGCTTGGAGAGGTTGCTGTTGGTGGAGAAGAATCTGAAACACATCTCACATTGGAACGTCTTGTCATCTGTCCAGAGAGCAAACAAACACATGAGGGCTTTGAGGGAAGGGACCCAAAGCCTGGGCTCGAGCACGTGGTCTCAGCCATGGCGATGGAACATGGGCAAAGGGGAGGGGAGTCACGACGGCGGCGTGGCTGAGAAACATGCCATGCAAAGAGCAGGTCCAAGTGCACAGGCGGCACCCCCACCCCCTCCAGGGCAGCATCTCCCACAGCACTTGGGATGATTTCTCTTGGGGCAAGCTGCCCGTGCCGGCAATACCCTTGTCTTTCCCCACCCTCACCCCTGCAGTCCCCACTTCCTCAGCCACCAGCCGCTGGGCTACTCTTGCTGCTGCTGCCACCTTCCCTCATGGTCACCTGCCCCAGGCTCCTTCCCCAGGACACACCAGCATCCCCAGACTTCCCACCTCTCCAGAGCCGGTGTGCTCCTGGACCCCCTTTAGTAGACACCTACCTACTCCCACCACACACTCACATTCAACACACACATACCACCTGCAAAACACACATACCACATACAAACACAATACACACACCCAACACACACCACATGCAAACACAACACACATACTCACACACACACCACATACAAACACAATACATTCACACACACACCACATAAAAACACACCACATATAACACACACACACCACATACAAATGCAACACACACATTCACACACACACACCACATACACTCAACACACACACACCACATGCAAACACAACATAGTCATACTCACACACACCACATACAAACATGCTCACTCAACACACATTCACACACATACCACATACAAAACACACACCACCTATAAACACAACACACACTCACACCTAACACACACCACATACACAACACACACATTCAACACACATACCACAAACACAAAACACACACGCTCAACACACAAACACACCCATTCACACACAGCACACACTCTACAAAGCCTCCAGAGACACCCGCGTCCCTGCATCCCAGGCCTCACCTCTAGTTCCTCCTCAAAGGCAGCCAAACAGGGGTTTCTGCTCCACCTGGGACCCCTGAAAGTCCCACACCACGTACCAGACACCCAGGAACCCCCCCAACGCTCACCCACCCCGCCACTCCAGGTCACCTCGGCCCTGCCACCCCCATGGCCAGGATGCCTCGGCTCCCTCTCCTCCCCATGTCACTGATGCAGGTGGCAGACACCACCTTCTGTCTACAGAGTGAGGGCCACCAGGGCAGACTGTACTGTCTTCTTTTCTGGGCTCTGGGGCTGTAGCCCACTGACCAGCCCTCAGACTCAGTAATGTTTCCAGATCTACATCAGAGGCCACTTCTGCAAGAAATACGACCACTGGTTCTCCCTCCTGCTGCACAATGCAGTCCCCATGCGCATCTACGTACCCTGGCTTTCTCGGCTCAGCACTGTTGGCAGTCTAGGCTGGGGCTGTCCTGTGCTCTGTGGGACATTTAGCAGAATCCCTGGCCTCCACCCACTAGCAGTACCACCATTCCAGAAGGCCAGTAGCAACCCCTTGTGCCCAGACAGTTGTGACAACCAAAATGTCTCTAGACTTTGCCAGTATCTCTGGGGACAACCCCACCCCCCCAAGCTGAGCTCCATTGGCCAGGACCAATGAAATTAGATTCTCTAGGGCAGGACTCGGGCCTCTGTATCTCCACTCAGGTGACTCCAGTGTGCAGCCTGGGTGGAGAGCCAGAGAATGAGACAAGCTCCACCCAAAGAGAGTCCAACATCAGGCTGTGGTTTGAACATCCTCCCAAGCTCATGCTGAAACTTATCCCCATTATGGTATCTGAAAGGTGGACATTTAAGAGGTGATCAGATTAGTAGAGCTCTGCCGTCATGAATGGATTCATTCATTCAGAGTTTAATGGGTCATCAGGGAGTAGACTGGGGGATTTGTAAGGAGAGGAAGAAGCATGTGGATATGCTCTTGCTCGGCCCTCGCCATGTGACACCCTGCATCGCCACAAGACTCTGCAGAGTCCCCACCAGGAAGAAGGCCCTCACCAGATGCACCCCTTTGCCCTGGACTTCACAGCCTCCAAAACTGCAAGAAATTAGTTGTTTCTTCATAAATTACCCAGTTCCAGGTACTGTTAGAAGTAACAGAAAATGGACTAATTCACATCTTAACCTCTCCCCCTTAGGAACACAGACCAAGGAAGGGTCATCTGCACAGAAACCAGGCCACTCCCAGGGTCCTGAGGCAAGAGAGGAGGCAGTGACAGGGACACCAATGCCTCACAGGTGCTGCACCAGGACAGGACAGGACAGGGAGGGATGGTGCCCTCCCACAGTTCTGACCATGGCAAGGAGGCGGCCCCTCTGCGAGAGCAGAAATGGGCTCTAGTGGCCCTGCACGAGGCCCAGGAGAGCAGGTCTGCTCCCCGCAATGCACCCTTGACCCAGGGCCTTCCACAGCTGGGCCTTGAGAAGGCCATCGTGGATGATTCTACACTGCCTCTGGAGCTCACTCTGCTCCTCTCCTTTCCTAAACAGACACGTCGTTCACACAAGTCCCCTACCCTCCCGCTTTCTTTTTTGGTTTGGCAGCTGGTGGTCTTTGTCCACACCTACACAGCCCCACTGTGCATGCACTCGCACGCTATATGGGCGGTACACATGCTTATGACATTGAACATCTTCATAATTAATGGCCAAGTAATATTCCGTTTCACAACTCACTCCATGGCTTTTGATACTATAGATTATTTGGCAATGCAACCTTTACTAATGTGGCTTTTCTTCTACTAAATTTCCTTAGCATGAATTCTGATGAATGGGACCACTAGAGCCAATCGGCTTTGTGAGGGGCCACAACTTCACACTTCTGTTCCATCACCTCACAATGACACGTCCCCTGGTGTGGGCCTGCTAAACGGCACAGGTGAGTCTCCTTCCCATGCAGGTACTAAACAGCACAGGTGAGCCTCCTTCCTGGATAGATACTGAACAGCACAGGTGAGCATCCCTCTCAGGCAGGTACTGAACAGCACAGGTCAGCCTCCCTCTCAGGCAGGTGGCTCCACTAGCCCTAGCACTTGACGCCCATGGAAAGCAGCAGTGCTACCTCTGGGCTCTCGTTTTCTCTCTCACACACCCCTCTTGGCATATGGAGAGAGAACCCACTTCAAACTTATAGCCCGGAGGTGGGCTCTGCTCAGCGGGCTGTCCTGGACACTCTGTCACACCTCGTGTAGCTTTTCCTGACACAAGCACCCACACAGCACCAGTTCAGGAGTCCAGACAGGCACCTGGCCCCAACAGCAACCCTTCTCCCACCGAGCCTGCTGCCATAGAGGCCCATATTTACGTTTTAATAAACACAGCAGCTGTGATGTGACTGGATTTCTAGGGCAGCCAGGCTGTCCAGGAGGCTGGTGGTCCATATCTTGCCCCAGGGCCTGAACTTGAGCTCTTGCTACTCAGTGTGCAGGTTTGATGGTCAGAAGCAGTGCAAGGGACATTTAGATGAGTCACATGGATAGCTCGGCACACCACCAGGGATATAAACGAAGACAAGCCCCACTGAGTAAGTGAGAAAAACCCATCACACTACAAATTCTAAAACTTTTCCCCACTTTATACAAATTCTTGGTTTAATGATTTGAGAAAGATACACGTTCTCTTAACTTGAATATTATAAAAAGTATAACAGCATGCAACCAGAATATAATGCAGACGAGCTCAGTTTCAATGTTTATCCTTTATTTTCAGTCTAAAATTTCTAACCTTTGCAGTTAGTGCACCTTAGAAGAGAGGCTGCATTCTGATTCACTGCTGCCCTGTTACTTCTATGTAATTAGCAAAGGTAAACGTCCGCTTTGACAGGACTTTTAGCTGACATGCAGCACCTGCTGCTTTGACTCCTTTTATTGCTTCCTGTTTCACTGTGTCTAGAGAAATAGTTAAAAATAAAAAAAGGACAGTTCTCTTCTTCAGCCTGAGCCAGCTTCACCAAATGCCCTGGATGCTGGCGACACCCTCACTGCTGCACTGCGCAGAACCACGGGGGCAGGGAGGGGCACGTCCTGACTCTGGCTAACGAGTAAAATTAAGGTTCGGTCTCACTGACACCACATTAAATGAAAATAGGTGGATGTCCTCCAAATTTCTTGAGAACACTTTGAATAGGAGGGCTTAAAATGCAGGTGGCGTGACGCCACGGAAGTTCATCTGGAAGCTTCTGGAGGCCACTTCATGCCACAGACATGCGTCCTCAGAGCAGCTAAATCTCAGGTCACATGCGACTCATGCCTGCCTCTCAGAACAGCCTGGCCGTGGGGCAGGAGGCCCCAGGGATGGAGGAAACAAGCTGCAGCTCCAAAGGGAGCCCCTGAGGCAGAGCACACAAGCAAACGGGCCGCTGGGTACGCAAGGGGTGGGGCTGGCGGCTGCTGGGCTGCAGCTCACAGCCTGCGTGGTGGCAGCCCTGACGTCTGGAGGGATGCAGGGCGGTGGCCCCCTTCACGAGAATTGACAGGAGGCACGTGCCCACACGGCAGTGCAGGTCAGCAGGCGGTGGGCAGGGAGCGCTGAGCTGGAGGGTCTCTAGGCTGCTGCCACTGTCCCTCGCCCAGGTTTGCTGTGTGTTCTGGAGAGAGGGAGAGCACAAGGCCACAGCAACCCTCTGGCTCCCTTTGCTGGCCGCCTACTGCTTGAGCCTTGGGGGCGCGACCACTGCTGGGAAGTGGGGGCAACTGTGGCTTCCCACTGCCCCCAGAGGGCAGCTCATTGTCGCCAAGAGCACGGGTGTCCCTGGGCCTGCAGAGGACTGAGGCAGGTGGGAGGGACGGCACCCCTCTGGCTGTGACCCCCCCTACTGTGTGTACTTCCATACATATATTTACTCGCCAGCCACGGCCTCGTCCCCTACCCGTCTTGCCTGGTCCTGAGAAGCCCCCTGGGCCAAGGAGGCCCCCCTCCACCACAGGCCAGTCCAAGCACAACTGGCTTCAGCCTCACAGAGGAAGAGGAGTTTCCATTTTACGTCTGGAGACTGGTGGGCAGAAGCGAGCTCGGCCCAGAGATGACCTGCTAGGTGCGGAGCCTCTGTACCCCGTGCCTCATGCCACGCCCTCCCTTTTCCTTCCTTCCTCAGCAGCAATGGAAGAAAAGGACCCTGATGTAGAAAGCTGCCATCTGCGTATCTTTACGATGAGTGACCACCGTGTTGCAGAGAAACGAAGAGAGGGAGATGTTAAAAGTGAGATGCCTATTCATTAGAACGAGTGATCTTCATGTCCTCCTGAAGCTGTGTAGTCCCTTGCAGCAACCTGAGAATCCGCACTGGGTGTCAGCAGAGGGGAGGACAGACGGGTGTCCCTCACCTGTCCTGCAGTTGTGGAACTCCAGCGCACTCTCGATGCGGAAGGTCTTCTCACATGTGCCACAGCGGTGCCTGTACTCACCATCGACCTGGTCAGACAGGACGCATGTCAGTAAGACAGACCGAGGTGGAGTGGAGCAGAGGAGGAGCCCCTGTGAGCTGTCCCAGCAGCTCCACAAGTGCATCTATCTCATAACTTCTTCCTCTTCTACTCCCCTACTCGATTTAGGAAAACAAAGAATTTTTCACTCTTTTTTTGATTATGCATAATTGTGGGGTACAAAGCTGACCGTCACAACTTGTGCCCAAGATGATTAGATCAATACTATCAGCATGCCCATTACCACAAACTGAAATTCTTCCCCATGTCCCTCACCCAAATACCCACCAACCTCTCCCCCACCCCCTGCAGCCCTAGGTCTGTTCTCTCCCTCTGCAAGTCCAGTGCATCACTGTGGTCTTTCTTTCCTTCCTTCCTTCTCTCTCTCTTATCTCCCACTTAAGAGTGAGAACATGAGATAGTTTCCCCTCTGTGCCTGGCTTATTTCACTCAACATAATTTTCTCCAAGCTCATCCATGTTGCTGCGAATGGCAGAATTTCATAACTTTTTATGGCAGAGTAGTATTCCATACTGGATATACATCACATTTTCCTTATCCGGTCATCCATTGATGGACATTAGTTTGAGAGAATCCCATACATGGGTAAACACTCTACAAATGTCAACCGCCCCACCCTCTGACCCCTCCCCCTGCCCTGGCCGCATCTGACCAGGCCATGGGACAGCTCTTCTCTCTCCAACTGCTTCTCCTCTTGACGATATGATTACTCAGTCAATTGTCTGTTTCTCCCACAGACTAAGAAGAGAGCCCTGGGGCACTTCCACCCACCTCATTCCGGCTGTGCTTGTAAGAAACATGCTGCTTTAGGCTCTCTTTGCGGCTGAACAACTTGGCACATTCCTCGCATTTAAACAGCTTGTCACCTAAGGAATCAACAAGAGAAAGCTGATTCACTACTTCAAGCATTTACTAAAAAAATGCACAACCCACCTCTGAATGCAGAGGATCTCTGACGGGGTCTACAGAGCCCCCTCTCTTTCCACCTTGGAAGGGGCAGATGGCTGCAGAGAAAGTCGCCTGTGGCCACGGCTGCAGTCCCTCACCCGAGCCGCCCATGGAAGAGAACCCAGCGATGGGAGACGTGCCACTGCCCTCTCGCCACTATCTGAGCCAGGCCGGGCCAAGCCCCCAGGACTAGCGGCTGGGCTGTGCCGGGGCAGCCTCACCGTGTGAGCGCACGTGCCGGCTCAGGTTGCTGCTGTTCTGGAAGATCTTGCTGCAGATGCTGCACTGGTAAACCCGCTTGTGCTCCCCAAGTTGTTTGATGAGCTTTCGCCGGATGCCGTGTCTGCTCGAGAGAACTAAACTCCTCTTGAGGGTAATGGTGTTATTCTGATGATGGGTGAACCTGCCCCATGGACAAACACATTGGTAAAAGACGTCTTAAGTGGGAATCTGCGTCACTGGGCAAAAAAGTTCAAGGTTACAATCACCTGGGAAACAGTCTCCTTCCAAAACTTCCTGGCTAAACCCGGGCCCCTATGTGAGAAAGGAGGTGTCACCCACCAGCCTCCAGGCTTCCAGAAGGGAGAGACACCTTGGGTGCACAACAGCATCAGGTAGGCTTTCCTGTAGCGGCCACACAACTTACTGTGTACCGCAGGCCACCAGAAACCCTGGGGCTCCGTTTGTGCCTCCACTGGAATAGCCAGTTGTGTTCGTTTTTCTCACTTGGTCTTGATTCTACCATTTTATATTTTATCTGAACCTGATTTTAAAATTTCTTCTCTCTGTAAAATATATTAGTGATGGTGATCCACTTGAAATCCTCTGGGCAATAAGGAGTATAAATAAATAAACAGGCAACATAATTTCTGACATTACTTTGGTCTCAGTTTTCAGTATTTCCACAGGTTCATTGGGCACATTTTGACAACTGTAAGAGGCATTCCAAAAAGGCCAAAAAAAAAAAAAAAAAAAATTACCACCAGCTTATCCCACTTCAGGGCAAAAACTTGCCCAATAATAGTAAATAAAACACAAATACCTTCCCTGTTCACAATAAGAAAAGGAAAAGAGAAACAGAGCAAGGTGTTAAATTTACTGAAATTCAAATACGAAACTTTTACCATACTGGCATTATTCACAGTAGCCAAGCAAATATGGAATGAATCAATAGACAAAATGTGTACATCCATACAGTGGAATATTATTCAGCCTCAAAAAGCAAGGAAATCCTGACACATGCTCCTACAGGGATGAACCTTGGGGACATCATGCTGAGTGAAACAAGCCAGTCACAAAAGGACAAATACAGTCTGCTACCACTTACAGGGACCCCTAGACTCATCCAGGCATAGAGACAGACAGCAGAATCGTGGCTGCCAGGGGCTGTAGAGGGGACTGGGGAGTTAAGTGTTTATGGGACAGAGCTTCAGTTTGGGAAGATGAGAAAGTTCTGGAGATGGATGGTGATGGTTGTGCAAAGTGCAACTATACATGACGACCCTGAACTATGCACTTGAAAATGGTTAAGATAGTAAAGTCTGTGTTACACATATTTCACAATAAAAAAATTTTTAATTAACCAACTTCACTGAGAACACACTATAAATTCCTGGCTCCTGAATGTGCCTGCTGTTTCCCAAGCACGCTTGTTTCCAGCCACAAGACATAAAGCCTGTGGCCTCTCCTTAGGCTTCCCCATGGGGAGGCACCTTCCCTCCAGAATGTATGTGCAACCCACGGTTCTCCCTGTCCTCAGGATGGCCCCTAGCACCAAGCAGGACTCACTTTGGCACTGAGCTGACTTCATTTGCTGTGGCCAGCTTCCCCAAGACCAGCTCCATTATCCGTTCGTCTGGCGATGTGCTCACAGGCTCGTCCGGTGGGACCTCAGTGATGATCTCCGCCACTTGCTCTGTGTAAGGGGACAAGACAAGGTAAGTCGTCACCAGGCCAGGGGATGGACACAGCCACATGAGGGAGAGATGCCGCCCACAGGGACCGCAGCCAGGCCAAAGTGGTAGACATGATCATTAAGGTTTACACAGGGGAAAAAAATACTGGCAATATTTTGGGATCCACACATTTATACACAAAAGCAAAATATTTTTCTTAACCCAAACTAAAGTAATAATTTGTGATTCTTTTTAAAACCACAGCATTATAATGTTGCTTCAATTCCTCTTCATACCAAACAAAACCATTTAATTTATAGGGGATCTTATAACTTAATAAATTAGTTCTGATAGAGATTTAGGAATATTAGTTTTTATAATTAGAACATCTTGAATATGTTCAAAAAGCAGATACTATTTTGTATGAGTCAAATATCAAATAATCCCAACAACAGAGACCCAGGCCAGAAACTTAGGAAAACTTAGCTGCTCCACCTACAAAATATCTTGTGAACACGAGTAACAATGGGTGAAATTATCCACAGGCCCCCTTCCGCTTTCATCCTCTCTGCCAGTCTACGGAGAGGCACGGCCCCTGCCCCAGGCGGCCGCAACCACCGCTGACTTCCCGATTCCAGAGGCCCGCGGGGCAGTGGGGTCAGTGCCACGCTGCTAGCACTCTTTCAGTACAGAGAGAACAAGGGTAATTCTCACCCTCATAGAGAAACCTTAGCACACCCCAGAGAGTGAAAAGGAAAACTGCCCAGTGTCAGTAATGACAGAGGAAGGGGTCAGCGTCTGAATGTCACTTCTCTCCTCACGTGGGAGACGGGCCAGGCACTGCTGTGTGCCAGGCGGCTCTGACGGGGTGGCATGAAGACTGCAGCGACGAGAGCCTTTCAGGGACTGCACACCCTGGGAAGTGGGTCATACCTCCCTTCAAACTCAACTGGGGATGGTGTGCAATCAGAGAATGAATTCTGGCTGGGGCCCAGAACACCAGTGCCCACCACAGGTAATGGTGAGCAAGCCCCGGGCATCCCCACAGCAGACCGAGCGGTGCTCGCAGTCCATGAGGAGTCTCAGCCTTCATGCTGCAGGGAGGAGCTGGCACAGAGAGCTCCCCACATGAGAGTATAGGATGGGCGACACTGACGCATGCGAGGACAATCAGGAAGCTGCTGCAGGGATGGGAATGTTCTTTACCCTGATTGGGGTGCTGGGTGCACAGGTGTATCTCTTCTGTAAAATTCACTACCCATGCACTTCTTAGTGTCAACTATACTACATGTAAGTTGTACCTCAATAGAGCTTATGGAGAGAAAAAAAGAAGGCTGAGAATCCACCTTCCACGGGACCTCTCTGTGTTGTTTTCCCAGCTGGTGTGCAGGTGACATGGTCTCAGGCCCTTCTCCCCATGTACCCCTCCAGGCGCTCACCCCGGGACCAGCTCACACCTGCCGGCTCCTTGTCTTCCACGATGACCAGAGGTTGCTCGGTTTTTGATGCTTTGGGTTTCCTTCCCCTTCGAGGCTTCTTCTTCTGTTCTTTGGCAGCCCTGACACAGTCACTCTCGGGCATTGCAGGGGGTTCCCCCCGGGGGGCATCTGATTCCTTCTCAGGAGCCACCTCATTCTGGCCACCAGGAGGAAGGCTTTTGGCTTGTTCCAAGTGACCCAGGAGATGCTCTGCAAGAAGAGACCAACCTGTCACGCACCCATGCCCTGCCTCCACCCTCTACCCCCCTTAATTTTGCTCGCTAATAATGTGCACTTTGTATAGGTAAATGAACTTTACTGTTTTTGAAAACAGAAACATCTCCATTGCACCAAACACAACTACTATTTTAAAGAGTAAATTAGGTGATGAAAGCAGGGTAGGTTCACCATGAAGATAGTAAAAACTAAAAACCTTTGAAGGATATATCAAAATAACTGTAAATGCAAACAGAAAAAATAAGGCAAATTACAAAATATTTATAACTGAAATATTGGGGAGGAGCTGAGATCACATATCAAAGAGAAGTATATACACTCTACTTATTGGATGCAGCATGTTATATAGACCCATTAAATCAAATATGTTATCTGTGTTCTTCAAATCTTCTGTATCCTTGTAATCTTTTTGTCTTGTTGATTCATAAATTGTTAAAGAATATATTAAAATCTCCCACTGTGAGAGTGGATTTTTCTATTTCTCCTTGTAGATCTACCAGGTTTTGCTTTATATATTTTTAGACTATGTTATTAGGTGCATATAAATTTAGACACATTGCATAATCAAAATGTGGAATATAGATAACATGATTCTTAGAAAAAAATTCATTTTTAAATATTTATATTAGAAAATAAATTAGCTGAAAATCAATGAGCTAAGTATTCAACTTAAAACTTAGAAAAGAATAAACAAAAAGTACAAAAAGGAAATAACGAGAGCAGAAATTAATAAAATAAAAAATGAAAATATAATAGAAAGGTCACCAAAGCCAAAAATTGGTGTTTTGAAATAGTCTTTTATACTAGTTATTAGTTTTATATTAGTTATATTAGTTTATGTTAGTTTACAATAATTATTAGTAAAAGCGGCAAGAAAAAATAGAGAAGGCACAAATAACCAGTATTATGCTCCTACTAGAAAACAGTAATCCCCTACCCCCGTCTCTTCCCACCTATTACTCTCTTTCCATTTCTCAGTATTAGATGTCATCTACTAATTATTTAATATGGAAGACAAGGACTTAGCTTTCTTATACACTGTACTCTCCATCCCAAATATTCACACTTCTCTTCAATCCCACTGATATGTTCATATCACAATTTGGGGGCAAATCAATAATCAGTGTTTATAAGATTATGACTGTAAAATATATTCACAGCTGTGTTATGATTAGCTTTTTGTTCTGCTTGGCATTAATTATTGCCTTACCTTTTATTATTGGCTTATATTTTTCTGTGTATGTCACTGGTTGATACCTAAACTCTTTGCCAGAGTACAACTCTATTCCACAGTCAGACACATCAGTTCATTTCTTTCTTTTTCAGCCATTTTTCCTGGAACCCTTGGTCCTACTCCTATCTGGACCAGTTATCCTTTAGAACTAGGGGACAGCTATTGTCCCGCAATCTCCTTCACCAGCAACCTGGGCTTTCCTTTTGCCCTTTCCCTGCAAAGGATCCTCTCTTTCCTGTATCCTACTGCAGTGGACATTTGTCATGCCTCCTGGCTGTCCAGCACTGTAAAAGATCCTTCTGGTGGTGTGCCAACTCCTCACCACCTGAGCCCCACCTTCCCTAGAAAACTTTCTCAGACTCTCCTGCCCTGAGTGCAGGTGGGCGCCCCACCCTGCAGGCAGTGTGGGGAAGCAGAGGCCTGGGAACACATTTCAGGCAAGTCAGTGGAGGTGTATGGCTTTCAGAGGCTGCCCAAGTTTGGACTGTGCAGCCCCACACCAGTGTGGGTGGCAGGGTCTAGCCAAGTGGTCTGGCTGGGACAGCCCTGCTGTGTCACTGCAGGGCTCTCCTTACTTGACTCTTTGTCCCTTTCTGGAAATTCTGTGAGCTATTTAGTGCCTTCTAGATGTTCCTTCCTATGCAAGCACCTGCAGCAGGGTCTGTGAAGACCCAGCATCTGGACCCTATCTATGTCCAGGGTTGCATGTGTTCTCCACAAACTTGGCACTCCTAGAAAACCCAGCAGCCACTTTGCTATTTATGTCCTGGTTACAAACACAAAGCATCTTGCCAAGCAGGACAAAATGACACATTAGTAAATACGTTAAAGCCAAGGATAGTAGGATGTCCCAGGAACATATGACCAGATAGCTCACGTCAGATGGTGCCTGTCCCAAAGCAGATGAGCAATCTCTGGTGAGCAACCAAGACTTCTCTGTAGCATGTTCATGTCAGCCTTCCTGTTACTGAAACTTGCCTGAGAGGAGCCTTCTCACAGGTTCTAGAACATTCTGATGACTGACCTGGTGATGGGAGCCAGAGTCGGGCGTGTGGCACCAGCCTACCGGCCACCTTGGTGACATCCTTGAAATTACACCACCTGAAATGCTGTTGAGGATTCGGGGCCCTCTGAGCATGTTCTACATGTGATAAAAGGTCACAAACTGTATTTACACACAATTTCTCCCATGGCTTATTTGACTGAAGTCTTTCTTTACTACAAATGAGCCTCATAAGAGGTATGTAGAAAAATCAACTCCTTAACAGAAATAAATAGAAAGTCCCAGGGCAGTGCATAAATTGAGAATATATTCAATTCTTTCCTAAGCACCTTAAATTGGTACATCAACCTGAGCAGATAAAAATGTCCTGCAAATGAGAAATGGAGGGAGGGATAGTCAAGCAGGGCATGAGGGCAGAACCATACAGTAGGTCACTGTGGCCGGCTCTGGCAGCTGCCGGAGCTGTCCCACACCAGAACCCGGCCAGCAGGTTGGCTTCTTGCAGCAGGTGGCTGGACACAGTCACAACAGTGGGGATGAGTAAGGCCTGCTGCCACCCAAGGGAGGTGGCCCGGAAACTCTAAGAAGGCTTTGGCTCTGGTGACTAGACTCGGGGGAGGAATGAGCAGACAGACAGGACACGGCTGGGGACATCTGACAGCCACAGGGAAATGACAGCATAAATCAGAGGAAGTGTGACACAAGAGCTTTTAAAATCTAACTCACCCACCCGAACCACGCCACCCCCTTACCGTTCAGGAGGTGCAGCTCGAGGAAGGTGGCAGAACACACTTTACACACCCACTGGCTAGGCTCCGATTCCACCGGGATGCTATTTTCTGGGGTGCCTGCAGCTTCAAAAGACAAGAGAGGAGAAAAGGTGACCCCTGACCGAAACATCCACTCCTGTCACTTACGGCTTGTTTTGACAGGGGCCTTAACAAAGGGAAACTTCTGGATCTTCTAAAAAATCACGCAGACCTGAGACCACAAAGGCACCAAGCACCAGGGAAAGCAGACTCCTTCTGCATCCAAAACTAGTGCCAAGAATGCAAAGAATGGAAGAAAAAGATGTAGTCGTCGCTACAACTGCGTGCACTCTTCTCAGTCTTCATGAGATGATAAGCGGGAAGAGTGGGAAAGCAACGTGGAATTTGCTGTCATGCTAAAACAAAGAAAGAGCAGAGAGAGAATATAGTGGGGGCCCCAGGCAGGCAAGGCTGGTACAGGACATCGCGTCGGCACCAGCTTCCACTCTTTGCTCACTCTCTGAGGATCCACTGGCTAAGAAACCTGGATCAAGATTGCACACAAATGGAAATCATCAATGAAAATCTGAGCCAAATTCCCACTTCTCACTCACATCGCAAATATACTCGGGTTCCAAAAAGGGAGAAACATATGAGAGCTTCAGAAAAGGAGGCTGAGAAGTCGGGGCCCTAGTGAATAAAGGGAATTTGTTCTAATGCGACTGGGCCACTATCTACAGCAACAGGGTCCCCCACCCACCCATGAATGTGAATTCAAGTTAACCTGAAACGAGAAATCGTTCTCTTCAACCTGGTGCTCTGATGCTAGGTAAAGAGGACTAACTAGAAGAACCAGCTAGTCATGATAACTGACCTCTCATCAAGAGAAGTATGCAGAATTTTCCAATTATTAATTAAAAGAAAAAAAAAGAATTTCTAAGAAAAAAATTAGCAAACATTCAGAAGGCAACTCTTGATTGCCAATCACATAACTATCCAATGAAAGAGAAGCACCTCAGCAAAATGATACACTGCACAGTCCTAAATGACACCCCAGGGCATGGGGGCAAGGACAGTGACTTGGAAGAGCACATGTGAATGAAGTAAGGATAGGATGGCAGGTGCAGCAGGACACAATGTGTAAAACTACAGACTCTGAAAACAGCAAAATGACAGAGCAGAGGGCAGCTCTGCATCCGCCGGGCTGGCTGCGGGCAGTGTGGGACAGCTAACGGGGTCACAGGAATGCTCTGCACCTGACAGTGGCGCAGCCTCCTCGACAGTGTGCACTTTCAACGTCTCTCAACTGTGCACTTAACCTGGGTGACTTTCACTGTATGTAAATACACGCTACGTCATCAGTGCTGGTTGTTAAAAAGCACTAGAAAATGCCAGTCAAAAACACCAACAGCAATCAGGTTGTAATGGCGATGCTGTATGTGATTTTAAATAGTTTCCCCAGTGGTACAGAATGTGGCCATATTTTATCTTTTTCATTAGAAAAGTGATTTTTGAAAATCTGGTGGCAACAGCCCACTCTTACCCCACACTCCCTCCCATGATGACCCATGAGGTTTCTTGGGACCCTCCTTCACCTACCAGCAGGTCCGGATTCATGTAAAGAAAGAAAATCAATTTTAAGATGAGCTGAAGAAAAAATATAATTAGAAAATTAAATCCACTACCAAAAAATTAAAATTAATTTTTAAAAGGCGAGTCACTGCTCCATCAGGACAGAACCCCACTTTTCTCTGTACTTAGAAGCCTCTTCCACCAATCTGCAACACAGACTGATTTCTATAACAAAAATGCATGTTTGAAGCAAATACAGAAAAGAGACAGAAATACACCACTGAGTCTTAGGAACTGTGACACTCACCAAGAAAGATTCCGCACAGCACTGAATAATTTATGGGAAGACTGTTCTTGAATCCATCAGCCACCAGTATAATTCTGCAGAGGTCCCATCAGTGCTCTGCCCACTCCATGGCGAGCTATGAAGGCCACTCCCTGCCACCCTCAGCAGCAGTGTCATGAGGCCTGTGCAGACCAGAAGCCTCGCTGCTGAGCAGGAGCGGGAAGCCATCCCTCCACATGACTGAACTGGATCATTAGGATCATGCAGGCAATCAGCTTTCTGGATGTTTCTAGTCTCTCTCCACAGGTCTTGCTATCTATAGAGACTCTCGTTTCTAAGAAGCAGGCAGCAATGGGCTCCCAACACTCAGCTGCAGCTTGTGAGGTGCTCAACACAGGCCCCCTAGACTCCAGCAGCCCGGGGTTCTCAGGGTGGGCAGGGTTCTAGACGTTCCCTTATGCCTGAGGGGGACCCCTGGGGACTTGGGGAGGAGAGCTCCAGGGAAGGGGCTGGGAGGGTGGCCAGGAGGTGGGAGGTGGTGCAGGGGCCTGAGGTAGCAGATATTTTAACAACCAGCACACGGACCCCAGGAAAGAGTCTGCCAGAGCAGCCACACCGGGAAGGCCAAGCAGGTGGTCAACAGGTAGCTCTCTCAGGAAGAAAAGAAGGAAGGAATCCAACCAACTCACCAGTGCACAGGAGCCAATGACATTCACTGCTTTTCTAAGAAATACTTGCTATGTGTCCCAAAACAGAAAGTAAAAACCAGAAATTGGCTCTAAAATCTTAAATTACCTAGGTGCATATTCATTTTCCCAATTAAAAAACTTACTTAGGTTTAGACAATGCACAGGGAGACATGCATTCCCACTTATGCCAATTGTTCTGGTGTAACTATCAAAAGAGTCCTTTTATTCTCAGAGGTTTTAGAGGAGGAATCACACAGGTGCCCAACGTACACCTGGATTAGGAGGCAACCCTATAGGATGACACGGTCCCAGGCTAATTTCATTTAAATCTATCATTTTAAACGCAGATCCAGATTAAAGAGGTCTCCAGCAGGTAAAAAGCAAACAGAACAACTATAACTCAGATAAGGGGCAGCGACCTTCACTTTGACTTTGACTTTGAGAGCGTGGGACGTGTGACATCATCCAGGACACAGGCTGACAAGGGGGTAAGTCCCCAAGGTCAGTGTCTAATAACCCAAATCCTGTGACGGGCAGTCTGGGCTGGCTGTAGCCACACACAGTGTCCATTGCCCAGGCCTTAGGAAATCCCAGATATGAGAAAGCCAGGCCCACAGATCACTGCACATGATTGGGTTAGCCAGCCTTGTCCTGCTCAGAAGTGGTACCTGGTCCAGTGGGGGTGGGGGTGGGGGCTCCCTTGGGGGGTCAGGCCCATGCGTGGTTTTAGCAAAGCCAAGAGAGTGGGGCTAGGAGAAGCTGGTGAAAAGCAGTCGGTAGCAGAAAGCAGTTTTTTCTGCCCCCGCCACTATCAACATAAGAATTCCCCCTAAGGCTTGCAGCCTCTCTCTGCAAATACGTCTGTGAAGGGTGCAAACCCTCCTGATGCTCAAGCTCCCTTTACCATCCTGGCAGAAACAGGGAGCTGCCACCACCCAGACCCTGGAGGGAGCCCCTAATCTGGCTCCTCACTGACACTCCCCACGACCCAGCCTGTACTGCGTTCAGTAGTGGCCTCTAAATCCATGTCCACTCAGGACCTAAGGGATAGAGTCTTTGCAGAGCTAATTGAGTTAGGATGAGGTCATACTAGATGGGGGGAGGGGTGTAAATCCAATGACTGGTGTCCTTAAAACGAGAGGAGACAAAGACCCTGGGGAGAAGACAGAGGCAGAGATGGGAGTGATGCTGCTACAAGCCAAGGAATGCTGGAGATGCCAGCAGCCTCCAGGAGCTGGGGAAGGGCCTGGGACAGTCTCCCTCAAAGCTCCCAGAAGGTACCAGCCCTGCCAACTCTGTGCTCATGGACTTCAGGCCTCTAGAACTGTGAGAGAAAGCACTTCTGTGGTCAGGCGGCCTGGGCTGTGGTGCTCTGCTAGAGCAGCCCCAGGACACATGCACAGCCTGTCAAGGTCCTTCACCCACACTCTGCTGTCAGCCCACCTGGGATTAGGGATAACCAGGAGCACTTTAAAAACCTCAGTTAAAATGAACAGGACAGACCAGAACCACACAAATATGTTAAGAATCCAACTCTGTAGAGTCATTTAAAATCACATTGTATTTATAATAAAAAGGGAACCATTTCCAAGGGAGAATCATGTCATTCCTGGCGGGGGGGGGGAGTCAAAGGGAGAGTTAACCTCTATTTCACCCCCTTGAGCAAATAATCACCATGGCAACAACACACAACGTCTGCTCCCAGCACAGTGTTAGGTTGAGCCTTATGAAATTGCTGCTTTTCCAGGCCAAAAAACGTCAAGTAACAGCAATTTCATATGGTTTCTTCAGGTTATATGAAGAGGATCTATGCGAAAAAGACCTACCCACGGGTAAGAAAGATTTAAAACTCAACAGGTCCCCTTCATGGACAAGGCAGTGCCCAGGACCCTGGCTTAGGGGGATAAGCTTGTGATTCACTTTTCCAAGAGGAACACGGTACTTGGGTGACTCACTCACGTGACTTTTGCTAAGTCTTTCTCTAATACACACACACACACACATGCATGCATGCACGCACACATGCACACACACACACCCATACATGCACATACACCCCAAATCCAGGAAGGGCTGCTGCAAGGTGAATAGTGCCAACAGAGGAGCAAGATTCCAGGATAAAATCCTGACCTTTCACCTACCACACTGTGACCGTGGGCGAGTTCCTTACCTGACCCATGTTCCCTTTCCTCTGTCCAAAAACAGGGATAATGCTCTGACCTCACAGGACTGGGAGGACGAGTCACTGGATGGAAAGCCCTAAGACAGAGCTAAGTGTATGTCACATCCAAGTGCTCAGGTTCACCACAGTGTTGCTGAGGGGTGGGACATGCTGGCAGCAAGGGGTCAGCTTGTGGGAGCTCCTCTCACTGTCAACCCAGGTGTGCCAGGCCCACACTGTCCCTGCCAGCTGGTCCCGCACCATCCATCTCATCAGTGTTGGGTTGGCACATGTGGCTAACAGGCTGTCGACCCCTCCTTGAGTCCCAAGGCAAGGGGGGCTTCAAGACCGGGGGGTCCCAGTGCCACGTACCGTGGACACCAGAGCAGGACTGCTTCAGCATGGGCTTGTCCATCTTCTTGGCATAAAAGGCTGCATACCACACGCGCAGCTCAGTGCCAGGGGGTATGTCGCGTGAGGTGGTGAAGTACACGTCACTGCCATGCTGGTAGGCCGTCAGGTTCTGGTGCTCGGGCACCGCTGCCGGCCGCACCAGCATCATCCAGTTGCAGTCGTCCTCGTTGGAGGTGTCGAAGCAGACGGGGTTCCCATCCTTCTGGAACACCTGCAGGGAGAGCCCAGCCCACACAGGGCCAGGGAGGGGGCTGTTTATCCACCAGTCTTCATGTCAGTGTGAGTGGGGGGGAGGGGACAGGGGACAGGGGAGGTTGTGCTGAGGAGCCCATCCAGATGACACCACGTCAGAGGCCACATCAGCCCCTGTCCAGGACCTGTTTAGGTGTTTTCAGTGGTTAGGAGGGTCACAGACAGATCACATGGGGCTTAGACAGGTCTGGTTGGTCACAGGCAAAAAGAAGCAGTGGACACAGCAAAAGGTCCAGTTATCATCAGGACACCTGAGTTCTACCTATAACATAGGTGGGCATCGGGACCCCTAAGCTCTACAGGTAGTCCAGGTGTCATTAGGACACCTGAGTTCTACTCATAACCCTGGTGGGCATTGGGACCCCTGAGTTCTACACCTGATCCAAGTGTCATTGGGACACTTGAGCTCTACACCTGGTTCAGGACAGCTCCTGAGTGAGTACTATTCACAGCTCTGTGACAAGCACACTGGGTGGTATGAGCAAGCTCCTGAGTCTGCAGAAGCTGCTCCCTCCTCTGCAAAACAGCACTATTGCTTTATGGATTAAATGCAGGCAGGGAGTGGGGAGAGAAACAAATATTTTGAATTTAAATTAACCACACAGCATGGGGATTTGTCCCCTATTTTCCAGTGTAATTGCTGCTTCCTCACCGCAGGAGGAGATCTGTCTCCTCTCCTAAGCTTTTCCTGAAGAGGACCCTCTTGGGACAGAAGCGAGACGGGGGCAGAGGGGCCACCAGGTGCCTAATGACCACAGTTGGATGGTGGAGGGCATGCTCGCAGTGGGCGCCACCCTCCCTCTGGCGGCATGAAGCTGCCCCTGGGTACATAGGTGCTCGATGCTGGGGAGTGCACAGACAACAACCCAATACCAGACCAGGACTTTCAGAAGCGAGTCAAAATGAGCACCGAGGACTTTTCCGAAGGGGCCTCAGCTCGTTTGGAAAAGGAGCAACCATGTGCTGGGTCTGGCGCAGCCAGCTGCCTTTCTCAGGCTCACTTTCAGACAGTTTTACATCATTCTTTACCATAAAACAGCCTTTCTCTCTTTCCTAACTTTCTTTTATTCCTTTTCTTTGTAAACAAATCAAGGGTCTCTCCTTTTTCCACTTGCTGCTGAAATCTGCATTCTAAGCTCAATTTTTCAAAAGATTGCCAAAAACCTGAGGTCCTTTATTTCATCTGCCTGTCTTGAAACCAGTGGATTCCTTTTAAGGGTCTCTAAGAAAAGCCTGCCTCTATATGTGAATGCTGCGCTGCCCAGCCTCCGGCTCCCCGTCTGCCTATTTCACAAGGACTCTGAAGGTCTGCTCTGTGCCGGTGCCATGCTGAGGGCAGGGAAGTTACAGTGAACTCCACCACCTGGCCAGCCTTGAGAACCCCAGAGGTCTCATCTTAAGTACTCTAAGCCTACCTTGAAATTTACATGAATTTCATTTCTCTGTTTCACCTAAAAATGGAAAACAACTGTGTTTTCTCACTCTGATGTGCTGTTTAGAGCTGCCAAACTGTACTATCCCCCAGTGTCTCAATGCTGCCTAAACCAAACACCTTTCTTTTGAAAGAGTTTTGTAAAGTACCGTATGCTCTGCACAGGTGAGGATATAACTGTACATGCAGTGATGCACCCCTGCAAAGAACTACAGAAACCACTACCTCTTAAACCTGCAGTATTGACAGAGGCTGTTAGAGAACTAAAGTCAGCATTTTGGGTTTACTCTTGCATACGTTTTAAACACACTCTCTTTAATGTTTTGCAAAATTGGAAATTATAAAATACTAACTTAACTTTGATGCTTTTGTTATACAAAAACAAACTAAAAAGAAAAATGTTTTCTTGGAAACGAAGCAGAACTACCACACTTGTATTTACAGATGTTTCCAAGGCATTTATAAATGATCAAACTCAGTAGTGATCGCTTCCCATTCCCACAGGGGAAGGTCCTGAAAACACACAGGTCCCCAAGCTCCTGGTGGCAACAGCCTGTACCTTCAGGGGAAACACAGACTCCTTCTCCCACTTGGCGACCCTCCTAGATTCAAATGGACCAAACTGCGTTCGCTTGACGAGCTGGGTCACAGCAAATACTCCTTCAGCCCCATCTTCCAGTCGTCTGATCTCCAAGTTGGGAGGAAGGGACGACCTGGAAATGGAACAAAATAGGAGACTCACGAGAGGCCCCACCCGCACGGCTGAGGCCGCCACCACACCAGGGGACAGACCAGCTCAGACCACGGCAAGCGTGCTCTCACTGACCACCTGAGTCTCCTGAAGTCTGGTTCTCAAGGGCAACAAAATAGGAGCTTCCTCGTAAGTGCGGAGGTTGAGGTCTTACTCTAATGGCCTTGGCCGCAAAAGACCCACCACGAAGCCCTGGCAAGATTCACCTGGAGCCCACGGGGAGGGGCCGTGTACTGCAAGATGCACCGAGAGCCCCGTGTGCAGGAAAGTGCTGGCACACACGTCCCTGGTGCGGGATGCTCGGGAGCAACATAGCTACATCAGCCTTGGTTCTTGCCCTCAGAGGAGCACAGTCTAGCAAGGCAGGACCACGGAGAACTTGATACTGAGGTGCCACATGGCGAGTACCATGAGAAAGGCACAGAAGTGCCACAGGCATTCCAAAGTTTGGAAAAAGGCTCCCAGCTAGGATGAACTGGGACAGTTTCAATGAGGATGTGGCCTTTTTAAGTAAACTAGAGGTGAGCCAGGCACCTCAGCATGGGGCGAGGCATGGGTGAGCCTGGGACATGTCCAGGAACAGAGGCAGATCCCGCACCTGCAGCACAGACTCTGCGCCTGCAGCACAGACCCCTCACCTGTAGCACAGATGCCTGGTGGGGTGGAAGGAGGCTGGGCTAAGACACAGGAACCCATCACAGAGGGCTCGACTGTAGGACCAATAGTTTCAACTGAAGTTTCATGGGCAACAGGCAACTCCTGAAGGTTTTGGGGAACAGGAGAATTGAGGAGCTCTTCACTTTATGCAAACATTAATCTCTTTGAGTAGAGTAAGTCATAATGAGAAAAAATAAATAAATGGGGTGGCGGAACCAGTCGGGAGGCTTCTGGAAATAGTACTGATCAAATCGCAACAATCTTCTTAGCATCTCCATATGCCAGGCAGGATCACACACAACCTCATAACAACCCCATGGGGGTGACTGTCATTTTCCCCACTTTATAGAGGTAACTGAGATTCAAAGAGGAGAATGCCTTGTCCAAGTTCAAACAGCAACCACATGGCAGGCCTGTGAACTTGGAGCCCTTGCTCTAGACTAGCAGGTACCACAGCCTCTGTGAAGGTTAATTCAAGGTGTCAACTTGGTTAGATGAAGGAACGCTGAGAAACCTGGTAAAGCTATCTTTTTAGGTGTGTCTGTGAGGGTGTTTCCAGCAGAGATTAGTATGAGAGTCTGACTGGATTGGGTGGGAAAGACCCACCATCAATGTGGGTGGGAACCATCCAATCCACTGGTGGTCCTGAGAGAACAAAGGACAGAGGAAAGAGGTGAAGCTCTCTCTCGATCTGCTGTAGCTGGGATACACTCTTCTCTCCTGTCTATGGACATCAGAGCTTGAGACTCTTCAGCTTTTGGGTTCCAGGACTTACACCAACGACACCATCAGCTTCCCTGGTTTTAAGGCCTTTGGATTTGGACTGAGCCAGACTACCGGCATCCAGTTTATAGACGGCCTATCGTGGGATTTTCTTCATAGTCACGTGAGCTAATTTCCCTAATAAATCCCTCTCATATAATTATAACATATCCTATTGATTCTGTCTCTCTAGAGAACCCTAACTAATACAGCCTTCAACAGGTGAAGGTGAAGGCAGCCACTGAGCTTGCTCACTAGATTTGCAGGTATGTTTTCCAGAAGCTGCAATGGCTGGGCCTTGTTACCTGTATTCACGAGTCAGTGTCCCCACCCCCACAGCCCGCCTTGCCCCTGGAGTGCATCTGTGAACTGGCAGCCCAGATTCAGAATGCAGAGAAAACCTAACGCACAGACCTACAGCATGGGTGCTGCTCAGCGCACCCACCACCGTGGCCAGTCAGCTCTTCCGTGGCTGCTATGCTGTGCTGGAGACAGTGTGGCACCTAAGAACCCTGACCTAGATCAAAGAAATTTACTCTGAAGTTTTGAACGCTTGGAGGCTCATCCCAGCAGGAAGGCCACTCAGCTCACAGTTGGACGGAGTCATCGACACTTTTTCAAAGTCTCCATCCTCACCCTTTCACTCCTTTTTCCCTGTCTGCAGACATAGAGGTTGCTATGCTCTTGCCGCAGGTGACATTCAGACAGCCCCATTTGACAGATAGGGCTGTGAAAGCAGCTAAGGCGGCCACTCACCTTGCCCTGCTCAACACAAAGGAGTCCTTGACCATGACCACGGGGCCCAGCTCAGGACATTCGGAGTCGTGGTACTGGCTGCAGTCTTCACACCCTGCAAGCAGACACCTGAGCATCAGAGCATCACAGGGGACGGTGTCCCAGGAGGGAGACACCCAAGGACACAAATCTGGGAAACAGGGACCCCTGCCCAGTGGGGGTGACCCACAGTTGTGAGACACACGCACACTGACACCAGGAGATAAGCAAGCGGGGCACATCAGGTGCAGCAAGGCCTGCCTCAAGAGGGCCCCCATTCTGCTCCCCCAAACACGAAGAGGGCAAAAACAGCACACGCCCCAGCAGCAGGCCCCGCCACGCTATCTCTTCTTGTGAGTACCCACAGCACTTTCTGAATCAAGTGCCACCCCTGCACGTGCCCTCCGCCAAGTGAGAAAGACCACGCCCTGCAGCACACGGCTCATGCAGTAAGTCATGTGTCTTAAAGCAGGCACAATGATTTCAACTTTAAAACAAACAGCTTTTCTGAATGTAAAAATGACATCAGGAGACAGAGGCACCATGCCCATCTGCATCTGTGACAGCGAGCCAGTCCCAGACAGGTCCATGGGTCACTTACAGATGAACATAATCTCTTCACTCCCATCTTCAGCCATCGCTGACACCTGTCAGGACATGAGAGAGCTTCATTAATGACGAGCTTTTACCAAAGCAGTTGTTAAAGACGACTTCTACTGAAGGCCTCCTACAGCCTTTGCAGAGATGCGACGTTGTGCTTAGAGAGAACGTGCAGTGGGTCTCCTCCTAGGATGGGGCAGGGCTGGGGGCCTGGAGATGTTTCCTCACCTAAAATTATGGTGTTTCTTAATGAAAGCAATGGGTTTGAACAGCCTCATGACTGGGATGTCTTCATGAACTCAGGCTCCCATATTTTCATATCAGCCATCATGCTGCACTTGTGAAATAAATGGATCACCATTTTAAAAAGCCAGTTTTCATGTTGGCCCTTCCTTTTCCCCCTCACTGGGCCATGAATGCCTCGAGGGCAGCTGTGTCTAACTCAGCCTCTCTTTCTTCAGCCTCTCACCTGTGCCTGACACCCCATCCACAGCATCTTCTCTGGAGACCGGAGCCATGCATTACATGAAGGAGGCCTCTCCTGGCCCAACAGGGTGGGTTTGATTGCTTCTATCTCCCATCTGCCCCTTGAGGGTTATCTCAGGAACCACCTCCACATAAGGCAGCCAACCCCCGCGCGTGCACGCGCACACACACGCGCACACACACACGCGCACACTCACACTCAAGGGCTCATCTGGATGTTGTTCATTTTGGGGCCTCCGATTCCTGAGTTATAAAATTGAAAGAAAAATGCCCACCTCGGGCAGTGTGGGAGGAGCATACGGTAAGCTGCACACAGTGAGTTACTCACAGTACTGCGTGCTACCAGATACCACCCTGCTGCAGCCCCAGCCCCCCAATGCCACATCCTCCCATGTCCCACTTCTGATGCCCACAGCTGGGAATCTCCGCAGGACAGCACACATGCCGACACCTCTTAAATGCTAACTCCACACGTCCTCCATCCCATCCTGTACCCTCAGCTGAAGAGTGAAGAATGAAAAGAGAAAATGCAAAGCCCAGATGAAAATTTGGATTTGCTGAACATAAATTTTTGAGAGCGGAGAAGAGAAGAGAGTTGAAAACTTCACAACGGGAGAGTAAATTAGCTACAAGGCAGAGGAGAGACAGATTTCCAATTTGCCCTTAAAATGCCAGAAATAACCAGGACATTTTCCCCCAAAAAACACATACACAATATTTTCTTTTCCTGGGAACACCCATTTAAGTTGGAAGATGGCTCATGCAGCCCTGACAAGTTTAACTTACTTTCATGCCACGTTCTGCCTAGGCTTGCCAGACTCCCGGATGATGGGTGGCCTGGGTAGGGCCCGGTCAGGGATGGGGACAGCAGCTGGTCCCCAAGAGGAATAAACAGTGGGAGGGGGGTGTTCTAATGAGCTGCTGATGTGCCACTGGAGTCTGAGAACCCAGGAACACCTCGTGGGAACCCATGCAACCTGCTGGCTCTGCTCTGGGAACACCTCGTGGGAACTCATGCAACCTGCTGGCAGTTATGCGCTGGGAACAGCAGGTCTAAAGAGGCAACCCCAAACTGCAGTCAGATCACCACAGAATAGAGTCCTGACAAAGCCTGTCAGGATCAGAGCAGGAGGACGAAGGGAATTCACTCTGGTCCTGCTTGTTGTGGAAGCCTGGATAAACCCACCTAGGCCCAGTGTGGCCGCCTCTCCCAACACAGCGCCAGCCTGTGGCCTGAGCCTCTCTCAGGCAGCCCAGTCCTACAGTGCCCCAAGAAGCGTCCCCTCCAAGCATAGCTGCTGGGAGAGGAAACCCAGATGGGACGGCTTCAGAGGAGGCTACAGGAAGAAAATGAGGGAGGGCAGGAAAGCGACTGTAAGATCTGTGCACCGTGCACAAACCCCACACGTCGGGATGGCTCACCTCACAAAGACCATGAGACAGAGACTGATGCAATCAAGCAAGAGGAGTTTATTCCAGCATGCTGGGGTCACTCAGCATTCAAGACAAAAGCAACCCCGAGCTCTTAACATAAGCACTTTTTATACAGTTTTTTTTTTTTTTTTTTTTTTTAGGCAGACAGACTTTTGCAACAGGATGAGTTGTATACTGCTTAGGGTTATCTGAGATGACCTTTAGATTTATGGGTGGTCTTTAGCGGGCTGGCATACCAATAAGGAACAGTATATTTCTCAATCGTTTATCTTTCTTGTGGTCAGGCCAGGCGGCCTCTAGATAAGGAGCTGGTCCCTGGAACCGGTGGGTGGTTCCTTTCTTCCTGGAATTTAGTGTGCCTGGGCCCTCCTGCTTGGCCCCTTCGAAGCTGCCTTACTTGAAATGGCATTAGTAGAGAAACAAATTGTGCATGTTAAAGTTATATTTTACTCTACAATTCCCCCCTTTTTCTTGTGCATATTTCAATCATGAAATACTTGTCTCTTGTTGATTTAATTCCTGATATTGTTGTCTTAACATCATAATTTGGACAGTACTAACACATTCTCTAATAAAAGCTACTAAGCGATTTAAAATGCAGGGACCAAAGGTTAGAAGCAATACTAAAATAACTAATGGTCCTAGCAGGGTAGACACGAGGGTCATGAGCCATGGGGAGGAGTTGAACCATGACTCAAACCATCCCTGATTTTGTTTCCTTTCCTTTATTCTTTTGGCCAGGCCTTCCCGAATTTTGGCCATGGAGTTTTTAATTACACCTGAGTGATCAATGTAAAAACAACATTCTTCTTTTAGTGCAGCACAGAGCCCCCCTGCTGAAGGAACAAGAGGTCTAGTCCCCTTCTATTTTGTAGGACCACCTCAGAAAGAGAGGTGAGGGACTCTTGTAACTTAGTAATTGAATTTTCTATTTCTATTTCTTTAATATCAGCATCTAAGGCTGTCTGTAAACTTTGGTAATTCTGGTGTTGAATAGCCAGAGCTGAAGCTCATGTAGCTGCCCCAGCTGCTCCCAATCCTAAGCCCAAGAGAACAGAGAGTGTGATGCTTAGGGGCTCCCTTTTGGTTCGGTAGTTCCCATTATTTTCATCCCAGTGTGATAATAGTTCTTCATAGGGATGATAAACGAGCCAAGGCAGCAACTGAACCAAGACACAGAAATCTTGGGTCTCTTTTAGAACCTGTGAGCTAACACAGGGTGTGATCCCAGTAGTGCAGGCCCACCATCCCTCTGGAGGGGGCAACAGATATGTGTCACTAGACCACTGGGTCACGTTAAGAGTCTGTTTGCACAGCTGGCTGTGTGAGGAAGGGATTTTTCCCACACATGTTCTTTGCCCCGCAACAGCTGACAGAGTGAGTTTGACCTGTCGTTGCTGCCAACGACAGTTGGAGACATCAGTTGTAGTATTAATTTTACTTCTGAAGGCTATTCCTTCATAATATGGAGGTGCAACATTATAACAGAGCCAGCAGGAGCAGGTAGCATTGGGGTTAGTATTATTTAGGACCTTGAAGGTTTCAGAAATTAAGCGGAATATCCCAGGTTGTTCTCGAGGCTCAGGGGGCTGGGTTACTCCCTTTGGTGCCCTAGTCTTGGACTTTTTAGTGGGGGCTGAGGACTCTGGTTGGGTACCCGGGGGTGCTGGGATAGCCTTTGGTTTGACCCCTGGAACTAAGTATTTATTTGGGCCTATGGCAGTATTCTGGGTTTCTATTTTGAGTTTGATGGTAAACAACAGCCCATCATCATATTCTGTTTTGTAAAACCATAGGCCCCATGTAAATCCCTTTTCCCATCCGATGGCTTTTTTTCCTGAATCCGTGAAGGACATTCGGAGGGGGTGGCACCATCCCTTGCAGGCAGGGACAGTCTTTTTGTGGGTATAATTTTAGCAGTTACTTTTATATAATCCCAGAATGACGATGGACTCCAATATGTGTCTCCCATGGTCTCGCACCCCCAGCTCTTGCAGAAATAATCTGCTTTTTCTCTATACCGGGAGCTGAGTTTCCTGTCACGGAGGAACCTAGGGCATACATAAAAGGTGAGAGCGCTTAGCAGACTTCTTCTGGAAGGCTTCAGAGGAGGCTACAGGAAGAAAATGAGGGGGGGCAGGAAAGCGACTTGAAGTTCCAGCCTCTTACTACACTGTGTTCTTACTATATTTAAACATGTGAGTCTGGGAATAACATTGTTTATTAGTAATACATGGTCCCCAAATGTGGCCTCTCTAAATGACTCTCCTAAACCCGGCAACAGAGAGCAGGCCACCCTGCGCAGCAGGCTAGGCCCACAGGAGCATCTTCAAAGTCTTTGCTCCCGGCTCAAAGCTCCTTTTGTGCTCCAAATGTTCCTTTGCAGAAAGAGAAGCCAGTCTCCAGACGTCTAAGGCACATAAGAAATCCCAGAACAGGGGGTCATAGAAAGTACTGTCTTAGGGAAAAGGAGAGGAAAAAGAACAAAAAGTGTGATATTCTGCCATTTTAACCACCAACCCTGGGAAAACTTACCTCACACTAGTAGTGAGCCTCAAAATGTGGTCCCTGCACCAGGAACCAGCACTAACACCACCACCTGGGAATTTCTCGGAAATGCAAATTACTGGGCCCCACCCAGACCTGCTGAATCAGTCTGGGGAGGGCTCAGCACTGCCCGAGGCATGGCCTTCCCAGGGGTGTGGAGACAGCTCCAGTGTGAGCACCAGAGGGTAGCCCTGCATCTCCCTGACATTCACATGACAACTACTACAAAAACTAACTAGACACAACTGCAGTCACAGGAAGACCACAGTAACAGTATCAGGAAACCAATTGTCATGAGCGTCAGTGAAGCTCAAACCAACACCATCTGCATCCAACTTGGTGGTAAATAGAAGTAAGGATGGCCACAAGCAAATGTTCTCTGTGACAACACGGCAGGCCCCAGCGATGGCAAGTGTTCAAAGCAATTTTGAAAAAGAAGTCCAAAGTGAGGAGAATCAGTCTACCTCATTTCAAGCTTAATTATAAGGCTGCAGTAATGAAGACTTTGGCACTACTGGTGAAAGAATGGAAACAGATCAATGGAACAGAACAGAAAATCTGGAAATAGACCTATGCAAATACGCTCAACTGATTCTGCACAGAGGCCACTGATCCAGTGGAGGCCAGCCTTTCCAGCAAATGCTGCTAAGACAACAGCAGATCCATCAACAAAATAAATCACAACCTCACATCCTACAAAAAAGTTAACTTGAAACGGGTCACAGACTTAAAACATAAAACAACAAAACTTATTAGGAAAACATAGGAGAAAATCTTGGGGATC
This sequence comes from Cynocephalus volans, assembly GCF_027409185.1. Lineage (NCBI taxonomy): Eukaryota > Metazoa > Chordata > Mammalia > Dermoptera > Cynocephalidae > Cynocephalus > Cynocephalus volans. The sequence goes on from NC_084460.1 coordinate 188,382,721, forward strand.
TAGGGCTAGCCAAAGTTTTTAGACTCATCACCAAAAGCATAATCTATAAAAGGAAAATCAACAAATCAGATTTCACCAAAATTTTAAAATTTTGCTCTGCAAAAGATGCTAAAAGGATGAAAAGACAAGCTAAAGCCTTGGAGAAAATATTTGCAGACCACATATCCAGCAAAGAACTAACATCCAGAATATATAAAGAACTCTCAAAACTCAGCAGAAGAAATGTAAACAACCCAATCAGAAAATAGCAAAAGACATGAGTAGACATTTCACCAAAGAACATACATGAACAGCAGGGAAGTGCATGAGAAGGCGTTCGGGCACATGCACATTAGAACCATCACACACCCATCAGCATGGCCAGAGCGCAGGCAGGGCTCACTCACACAGCTGGTGGCAATGGAGAACAGTCTGACAGTTTCTGATAACACTAAACCTCCATTTACCCTATGACCCAGCAGTTACACTCTTGGGCATTTATCCCAGGACACTACATAAAACATGCACGTGACTGCTTGTAGCAGCTTTATTCATAACAGCCCAAGCTGGAAAACAACCAAACGTCCCTCAGTGGGTGAACTGTGAAGCAGACTGTGCTCTGTCCACGCATGGAGTGCCACCAGCAATAAAAAGGACTGCACCATTGGAACACACACTACTTGGATGAATCTCCAGAGAATTATGCTGTATGACAAAGCCAACTGCAAAAGGTGACACATTGTGTGGTTTCATTTATATGGCATTCTTGAAATGACAAAATTATAGAAATGGAAAATAGACTAGTGGTTGCCAGGGGCAAGGAGGGGGGGCAGAAGGGGAGGGGTGTGTGGCTATAAAAAGACAGCATGAGAGGTCCTTGAAGGGATGGAAATGCTCTGTATGTGGACTGTGTTAGTATCAATACCCTGGATGTGTCATTGCATTACAGCTCCGCAAGACACCAGTGGAAGAAACCGTATAAGGACACAGGGGATCTCCCTATTACTTCTTAAAAATGCGTATCAATCTACAATTATCTCAAAAGAAAAAGGTCAATTAAAAAAGGATATGGAGGGTAAATCTATAGATTAAAAGAGACCAAAAGCATAAATCAACCAGCTGCAACGTGTGGATGTGGTCTGGACATTCACTGAATAATCGGAAATGTCAACACTGACGGGACACTTCACCATATTAAAGAACTAGTATTAAATGTTTTAGGTGTGCTGATGGTATTGTGACTATTTTTTAGTCCTTTTCCTTTAGAGATACGTATTGAAATACTTACAAATTAAATTATATGGTCAGGGTTTGCTTACAAGTAACATCAGTGGGGAGACCTGGCTGGGAAGGGGAAGGGCAGGATCAGCCACGGTGGCCGTAGCTGGCTGGGGTCAGTCATTACTACCCTGTCTACTACTTTTCTGTGTGTTCAAATCCTCCACAATAAAATTGTTTTTAACTGGTGCTGACACACACTCTTCCCATTTTCTCATCTTCCATTCATTTTTCAGGTCCTTCCCCCAAAACTGGCCCTGGACACAAGCCAAGTACAAACCATGTCTCATTTCCACCTCATGTGACCCCTTGGCTGTGTGGACAGCTGACCAGTCTCCTCTTCCTGACACTCCCTCCCACCTTCCCTAGTCATTTTCTCCGGCCTTCCTCCCTCTCTCTTCCCACTGCACGTCCTCCTGCACTGCCTGACCTTGGCCCTGGCTCTCCTGGTGCCCCTCCTCTCCTCTCCTCTCCCTGAGCAGCCACACCCACTTCTGTGGCTCACATTAGACACCGCAGAGGCGCTGGAGCCCTTTGGAGTCCCACACATACATTCAACTGCCCACCTACCTCTTCACTTGGAAGGCCACAAGCAACTAAAGATCCGCGTGTCAGAAAAGAACATCCGGACACTCCCAGCTGCCCTGCCAAAGCCTCCCACCTCCACCTCCACGTCTCAGGACCTGGCTGTCAGGGGCATCTGGAACCATCCATGACCGCTCACCTTTCTGCCACATCCGAACAGTTCCCTTGGTCACACCCCACCTTCTCCGGCCTGCAAGGGTCTCTGGATGGCTCTTCCAGCCTGGCTGGCCAACCCATTTTCCACACTGCCGAGTGGTTCTTCTAGAACATAAATCCGATCGTACACCTGCCAACCTGAAACCTCAATGGCTCCCACTGTTCCTGGGACAGAACCCAAATTCCTGCACATGACCTGGGCCGGCCTTTCCAGGCAGCCCCCTCTTGCTCCCCCCTGCAGCCACAGGGCCTTGCTTTAGCCTCCTGAAGGCAGCTCCTTCCTGCCCCCAGGCCTTTGCATGTGCTGCCACCGGGCAGGGGCCCTCCCAGCTCTGTCTCTGGCTGACGCCTCCTTACTCCTCACTCTTAGCTAAACTATCGCTTCTTTACAAAGTTTCCCTGGCCCACCCGTCTAAATTACAGTCACACTTTCTAAAGCACTCTGCGACTTCCCTTGGTGGCCCTTCTTACTGTGGGCAATCACGTGTGTGAGCATTATTATCTGATGTCCATCTCCCACACGCCTCAGGGCCAAGAAGGCAAGGCAGGGCAGTTCCGCAGGACAGCCGACTGGGCACCTTACACGTTTCACTGCCTGCACCTGCTGCAAGCCTGGTCTCAGATGAAGAACTGGCACTTCTCAGTGTACCCCGCCCCACTCCACACACCCCCTGCTGCAGATGCGCAACCCCTCAGCCTCCCTGGCAGTGCCAGCTCCTTTTAAGACAGAGCCGCAACCTCACCTCCCCAGACACCTTGCTCTCCTTCAATTACTCTCATCTCCTCCAAAACTCCAAAAAACAGCCGACTCTTCCCACCAAACAGCTATATCAGACTGCCACATACATCAGGCACACTGTTTTTTCTACTAGATTTTAAACCATGAAAGATAAAAGCTCAAAGCTAAACTTTCTATTCACTCCCTCCTTTCAACTCTGGTATATTTTGCACATGGGGACTTCTTTACCTCCAGATAATTAAGAGTTGGCTGGAGATGCTTCATTTCTAAGATTTATGCCAGGAGGTTCAAAAGTCTGGTTCAAAAGTCTCCCTCTTCCAGGGAGACCAGGAAGAAAAACCTTATGTGCTCCATGTAAAAAGTGATTTTAAATGTTTATATCACTTTTTCAACATTTACAGAGCACCTGCTCAGTGCAAGCTTCCCATACCACCATAATGACCTGCTCTCAGTCCCCAGGGACACCCTGGCTGGCTTGTGTCAGGCCCACCTGCCTTCCCTCTGACACTAAGCCTGTTTTAGGGGATTCAGCTACATGTATTCAAAAGAAAGTTCAAATAAAACCTGTGAAGATTTCTGCTAGTGAAGAAATCTTGCAAACCAACAACGTTGATAAGAAACTGTAGTTTTTCAGGAAATTATCTGGCACTCGCAAGAACACTCAAATAAAACGAAGCCCCTTTCTGTCCAGATCTTCGTGGGATGCCCTCCATCGCCAGGTAGTGCTGGGGGATTGTTTGATCTGGGGCAGCAGAACAAGTGCGAAGCTTCTCCCCATCCCCCAGCACACTGCACTACACAGCGCAACCCAGAACTGGCTCAAGGGAAACTGGATAGGGCTGGTGTGCAGAATCCAGGTTCGGCTAAACCAGCTTATCCTCCTCTTGCATTTCTGGGGAGAAGCTAGCAGAATGCTTCAACTCCCTGGGGAGACCCCACTCATTCATTTCTAGTACAAAGGGGGAAAGGTCTAGAACGAGCCTTCTCTGTTGTTATCAGGCACGTGTGCCCTGCCAGGTTCCACCACAATCTCACTTATGCATGAGCACCTGGGAGTAAGGCTGCAGGAGGCTCCACACAGGTCCCAGTCCCCCACTCAAACTCAGTGCCCAAGGGCACAGGGGCCCTGTGCTCCAGCCTACCCTCAGCTCAGAAAGCCAGAAACCTCATTGACTATGTTGAGTTTTGCACAAATTTTCTATGAACACACAGTGTGGTTCTACAGAACACCACTACTCAGCTGCGCTGCAACATGCCATTAGTCAAACACTGATCTGGAGAGCAGAGAAGACGGGAACGAGATGTGCAAACTTTTAATCCTAGGACCGACCAACTCAGCTTAAAATTCTTCCCGGGGCAGGAACCCCGCAGGAAAACAGGTCTGTGAAAACTGTCCTGAAAGCAATGAAGAAAAACAAGTTGAGGTTCTACATGACTTCAACAGAATAAGTGAAAAACTGCTTTAAAGATTATTCCTTGATGTGATCTGCAAAGGCTGAGGAGGTTTAGAAAAAGCAAACAGTTTTAAAATATTGGAAAATGAAAACTCCACAATTTTAAAAGACAGGTGGCTAAAGGTAATTCAAAGAAAAAGGAGTTTTTAGGGAGGCTGTTGATGTGGGTGTGGAATGAAGATGATACTGTATTTGGTAACCTGGTTGGGAATTTCCTGTCTGTCCCCTCCCCACTTATATAAAGACGTAAGGCATGAAGGTCTCACATCCTGGAAGTCTATTACTGGCAAGGAGGATTCAGGAGTGTCTTTTCTCCTCAGTGTCCAAAGCGGCCCTATCCAATACAAATATAAGGTGAGCCACACATGGAATATTTTTCTGGATGTTATTGTTGGGTTTTGAAATAATTATAGTCATAGGAAGTTTCAAAAACAGTACAGTGAGTCCCATGACCCTTCACCCAGTTTCCCCCAGGGTTGCATCTTACATAACTAGTGTATAATATCAAAACTTACATAACTGCAGCACAATATCAAAGCCAGGAGACTGATGTTGGTACACCGTGTGTTCACGTAGCTCTATGTCACCTTATCAGGTGTGCAGACTCGTGTAATCACCCCCACAATTCAGACTGGGAACCAGTCTATCACCAGCAGACTCATGCCCTTCTCCCCTGCCAGCCCTCGCTCTGGCCACCATTAATCCGTTGTTCATCCCTACAATTTTCTCATTTCAGGAATGTCATACAAATGGAATCAGACAGCACGTGACCTTTTGAGAATGGCTTTTTTTAAACTGAACAAAACGCCCTTGCACTCTGTCCATGATGTGACCTCACCAACAGTTCCTTCCTTTTTACTGCCGAGTAATATTCCACGCGTGAACATGCTACAGCTTGTGTGACCGCCCACTTGCTCACCGAGGGGCACTTGGGTCTTTTCCCATTTGGGGCTGTTAAAAATAAAGCCATGATGAACAACCATAGACAGGTCTTTCTGTGAACGTGTTTTTGTTTCTCTGGGATAAATGCCCACGAGTGTAGTCACTGGGTCATGTTAAGAGGATTTTTAGATTTTTAAGGAACCACCACACTGTCTTCCAAAGCAGCTGCACCATTTGCACTCCCACCAGCAACGTCCGAAAGATGCAGTTTCTCCACACCCTCCCCAGCACCTGGTGTGGCCTTTGGTTTTTGTTTCAGCCATTCTGGTAAAGGTGTAGAGGTGTCTCACCATGGTTGGAATCTGCATTTCCCTAGCAGCTACTGACATTGCACCTCTTTTCACGTACTATGTGCCATTTGTAAATCCTCTTCAGCAAAATGTCTCTTCATGTCTTTTGCCCATTTTCTAGTTGGACTGTCTGGGTTTTTTGTCTGTTTTTTGCTGTTGTGTTTTAAAATTCCTTATATATCTAGATCCTTTGTCAGATGTAGTTTGCAAGTATTTTCTCCCTTTCTGTAGCTTGTCTTTTCATCCTCTTAACAGGGTCTTTTGCAGAGCAAAGGTTTTTAGTTTTGATGAAGTCCAAATGATTGACTTTTCCTTTCATGAACTAAGCTTTTGGTACCATGTCTACCTCTACACCAAGCCCTGGGTTCCAAAGATTTTCTCCTGTGTTTCTTAGAAAAGCCAGATAGTTTTAAGTTTTGCATTTAAATCTATTACCCAATTTGAGTTAATCTTCATATAAGATTTGTGGTTGAAGTTGCCTATTGATGTCCAACTGCTTCAGCACCACTGAAGTGCTTTTGCATCTGTCAAAAACCAGTTACCATATTTATGTGGGTTGGTTTCTGCTCCATTGATCTCCGTGTCTCTCTCCACCAACACCACAGTTGGTAGAGATCAATCAATAAGCCTTTATTACTGTAGCTTTATAGCAATTCTTAATGTCAAGTGGAATGTTTCCTCCCACTTTATTCCTTTTCGAAATTGTTTTAGCTATTCTAGTTCCTTTGCCTTGCCATGTAAATTTTAGAACAATCTTGCTTATAGCCATAAAAAATCTTGCTCAGATTCACATATGCAATTTTAATAACATTTTATTAACCCAATATATCCAAAATATTATCATTTCAACATGTAATATAAAAAATTATAAAGAGACTTTTTAATACTAAGTCTTAGCAAACAAGTGTGTATTTTATACTTATAGCCTATCTTAATTTGGACCAGTCACATCCCAAGAGATCAGAAGCCAGCACTAGTCTAAGGATACAAGGAATTTCTGTTCAAGCAAAAGGGACATCTTTCCCCCTGGACGCATGCCCTCAAGACATTAAAAGCATTAAGGGAAAAATCACTAAAAGGAAAAAGCAAACAAACTAGAGTTATTTACAAAAATATGTGCTGCAGAACAGTCCTGAAAGAAGCTGGGGGAGGGAATCTGTGGGTGGGGCTAGTAGGTGGGTAGAGAAGGATTTTTTGCCCAAATCTGTGAAGCACTACGGACTCCCCCTCTGGAGTTGTGATAGACATTGGCACAACAAAGGCCCTGAGAAGTCCTGCAATAAAAACCTCTGTTGAAATGTGTTGAGCCTAGCAGTTCCTGAACGTACTTGGGCAAAGAGCACTTTTTGCACATATTAACATGCTAAAGAACTACGGTCCGTTACACAGACTTTAGGTGGTCAGTACAAGAGCAGGGCCTGGTTGCTATAAGAGGACTAGATGCCAGAGACCACTGTGTAAGTCTAACCCTGCCATTTACTAAATGTGAGAAAGCTCAAATTAGTTATCGCTCCTCCATGGGCCTCAGTTTCCTCTGCCAGCCTGCACAGGTACAACTTTTAAATTCCAGTTCAATGTCACTACCTTATAAAACTATGGTTCCCAAAACATTTCCATCCCACAGTCCTCTTTTCCTCCATCACTACTTTGATATCTATATTTGTATCTCTATCAGCAGATATCTATATAACTACATAGATCTTTTTGAGCAAGCTTTCAACACTAGGAAGAAATAGCGTAATACAGCAATCATGCATTGCCTATTAACTCATGAATTTGGCACTGGCAGTTAGTTCTGTAAACTGGCTGCAACCTCTCTTTCTAATCTTATTTCCCATTGTATACAGTGCTTTCTTCTGGCCCAATTAAGTGGTTTCCCATGCCCCAAGAGTTTTCATTTCTGGACTTTCCCTGACCCTCTGTGACCCCATCCTACTGCCAGCACCCCCTATTCGGTCCCGCCGGGGTTCATCTCTCCCTGTCTCTGTCTCTCTCTGGCAGCAGCTCAACCTCTGAAATGACATGTCTAAGAAACAGTTGCCTTAAATCTCTCTTAAATCTGCAAAATGACAGGAATGTTCTTGCCTGGCCTTCTGCACAGATAATGGTGTTGAACAAATGATATCACAGAGACATCCTAAGTGAACACAGTTCTTTCTCAAATGTAGTTATTCTAAGACAAGCAATTAGCCTTGCAACAGTGGTTGATTTTTAAATTTATTTGTCCTCTGGGGAAATAACTGTCCTGTCTACTTCCGAAGTTGAACATATTAGTGTACTGTTTGCTGGCAACTTTTCTACAAAAGTATGAATCACAGATATAAGAAGCAAAACAAACTCAATAAAAGAGAAAGTTTAGTGCACTCCCGTTTGAAAATCCAAACTATAGTTCTGCTACTCTTATTTCTTAATCATTCACCATAAGGCAGGGATGTCAAGGAAATCGGGAGCAGAGTGGAGCAGTGAAAATGTGGAGAACGTGAAAATGTCCAGGTTTGAAAAAAATGTGGTGGTGCGGGGGGGGGGGTTACCTCACTTATAAAAACAAAGTGTTCACATCATTGCACGCTCTATGGAGAACTGTCATTGTTGCCTTTTAAGGTCTGTCACAAAACAAGCTGCTCCTTTTTACTTTCCAAATCCTTAAAAATACTTTCAGGAACCAGGCTGGGTTCTCCAAATTCATCTGTCGAGTCTGGCTTAAGCAAATGTGGTTTTTAAAACGAGCGTTGGCAGCTTTAAATCCATACACAGGTCCACGTGTCTCTGATCACACACCTGTTTCTACCGTTTTAAACTACCTTTGGGGAGAACAATTTCTGAGCATGGGGGTCGGGGGTAAAGAAGGAAGAAAAAAAACCCGCCTCGTCCCCTACATTAGGGGTTTAATGAAGGTGGATACATAGTAACTATAACTACCTGGTAGATAGTACTTCCATAATGAGTTTTCGCTCATCTTCTCAAAACTGAGCCCCACTGCGAACCTCTCCCTCCCCGCGGAGCCGCCTGTGGTCCCGGTCCCATCTGTCCGCGCCGGGGGCCGGGCCTCACCTGGGCGGCCGGGCACCCCTTCCCTGAGCGGCCGCCCACGCGAGGGCGGGCACGTGTCACCTGTCCATCCACCTCACTAGCTTCCCTCCGCCACCAAAGGCTCGAGAAAATAAAGCGCAGGGGGGCCTGGGGAGTCCCATCGCCCGACCCTGCTTTTCTAATCGAGGGGTGGGGGCCAGGGACGCTCCCGCGCGCCTCCCGGGGACCGCGCCGAGGACGAGGAAGGGCGACACCGCGAGGGCCGTCGGCGACCAGGGCGCCCGGGGCGGGGCCGCGGGGCCGGGGATGGCGGAGACCCCGCGCAGCGCCCACGGGCGAGCGAGGCCCCGCGCTGGGCCGGGCCGTGGCCGTGTCCGTGGCCGCGGGCAGTGGGCGCCGGGCAGTGGGCGGGGGGCCGGGGCCCGGCCGGGGACGGGGGCGGCGGGCGGGGGGCCCGGCCCGGAGCGCCCGCGGCGGCGGCGGGACCCGGCGGCGGGCGCGCAGGGCGATCCCGGAGCGGCTCCGGGAAATCCAGCCGGGTTTTGACTCCGATCGCCCGCGGAGCCGCAGCCGGCGAATGTAACAAAGAACAGTCGGCATGGCGGCTGGACCGGGGCGGCGCGGGGCCCGGGCGGGGGGCGGCGCGGCGGGCGGGGCGCCGGGGCGCGGGGCGGCGGCGCGGCGGGGCGGAGGCGCGCGGCGGGGCGGCGGCGGGCGCGGGGCCCGGGGCTTTACCTGCCTTTGGAATGTGCAGAGCGGGGTCGGATCCGGACTCCGGGTTGCGATCCGCTCCGGAAACTGCGCAGCACCGGAAGCCGGGGGGCGGTGGCGCGGCGTTGTGGGAGTTGTAGTCTGCGGCAGGGGCGCGGCGTGGACCGGGCTGGGGCGGGGACGCCGGCGGCGTGGACCGTGGGGCGCTTCGGAGCGTGGACAGAGCAGCGGGCGGTGTGGACCGGGTGGATGGAACGGGGCTGTGGGCGGCGTGCACCAAACGCTAACGGTGTGGACAGAGCAGCGGGAAGCATGGACAGGCTGGATGGGACAGGGCCACGGGCAGCGTGCACCAAGCGTTGACGGCGTGGACAGAGCAGCGGGCTGTGTGGACTGGGCGGGGCTGGGGGCGAGAGGCCAGGGTGCGGCGTGGGCAGAGCAGCGGGCGGTGTGGACCGGGTGGATGGGACGGGGCCGTGGGCGGCGTGCACCAAGCGTTGACGGCGTGGACAGAGCTGCGGGGGGCATGGACTGGGTGGGGCCGGGACGCAGCGTGGACCGTGGGGAGCTTCGGGGCGTGGGCAGAGCTGCGGGCGGCGTGGATGGTCTAGATGGGACAGGGCCATGGGTAGCGTACACCAAGCACTGACGGTGTGGACAGAGCAGCGGGCTGTGTGGACTGGGCGGGGCTGGGGGCGAGAGGCCAGGGTGCGGCGTGGGCAGAGTAGCGGGCGGTGTGGACGGGCCGTGGGCTGCGTGCACCAAGCGCTGACAGTGTGGACGGGGCAGGGAGCGGTGTGGACGGGCAGTGGGCGGCGTGCACCAAGCGCTGACGGTGTGGACGGGGCAGCGGGCGGCGCGCACCAAACGCTGCCGGCGTGGACAGAGCTGCGGGAGGCATGGACGGGGCCAGGGCGGGGGAGCGGGGCAGGTTACAGCTGCCCTTCCCCCGGGGTTAGAGGGGGCCTCCAGCAGCCAGGCGTGGGTAGCCCACACAGGTAGCCCCTTTACCTTTCCACTAATGGCTGGTAGGACCTCAACGTATTTGGGGTGGGGGGAGAGGAGTGGTGGTGTTGGAAGGGGTCGGATTTTTCTCTAGAGCAGGTTTGGGATTTGCTGCCCAGTCACGATGATTCTGAGTTGAGGTGCTTCACTCACTGCTTCTATCCTCCAACAGGTTCATGGAGTAGAAAGAGGCCCAGCAGCTCTCTGGTGAGGGGCAGAGCTGGGGTTTGAATCTAGGCCAAGTGGTCTCCTGAAATCCACACCCAAAACCAGTAACCCAGCTGCCCAGTGAAAAGTTTCCGAACAGCGCAAAACACTCTGTGGCTGGCTCTGAGTGTTTCTGCCTCTTTCCCTCCTCCTGAGCCCTGAGGGCTCCTGTGGGCTCCTGACCCGCTCCATCAAATGTATGTGCGATCCCAAAACATTAGATAGAGAAGGGACCCGGGAGCTCTTTCAATCTAGTCGTGCCCCTTCGGATGCTGAGGGTCAGCTGTCTTGTCCATTTGTGCCTGGCAAAAACCTCCATTAATGAGGTCAAAGAGGAATAACAAATGGGGGAATGATTTGAAATCAATACCCAAAAGGTCTCATTTCCCTCATATATGTAAAGTCCTTATGAATCGATAAGAAAAATTAAAAAACCAGTACAAAAGTGAACAAAGTCTATGGACAGTTCACAGAAAAGAAAACACAGTGGCTCTCAAGCACACAAGAAACTACTCCACTGTACCGTAATAACAGAAAAAAAATGGGATCGCAGTGAGATCTTGATTATTAGATTAGCAAAGATTTTTTAAAGTTTAGTAGCATAATTTTAGAGAAACTGCAGCTCTCTCATCCTTTGCTGGTGGAAAAATGAATTGGTGTAGCTTCCATCCAGACAATCTGTTGAGATCCATAGAAATTCCAAATGCACATAGCCTTTGACTCAGCAATACCACATGCAGAAATTTGCCCCACAGATTCACTTGTATGAGTGTATGTATAAAATAAATCGTGTATGTGTGAGGTTAGTCATAACCAAATATCAGGGAGGATAACTGAATGAACCTGGACATGACCACTACCCCACTCAGCAGTGACATCTCCGCCTCCCTCCAGCCTTCCTTCTGTCCCTCAAGCATGTTCTCAAGGTCTTGTGTACTTTTTCCCTCCACCTTCACACACTTTCACAGGTTTCCCATGACCATCTCTTCATTCAGGTCTTTGCTCACCCTCCAGCACCTCTACAGCTAATGGACACCTCATCCTGACACATGCACATAACACAATTCTAAAATGCCCCAGTGGTTGGTTCTCCGGGACTCTGCACGCTAAATAGATCTCAGCATACATAAACAAAAGCATGTTGTTTACAGGGACATGACAGGTCACAGCAAATGCTAATAAGTGAAAGCAGACAAAAGACCTCTACCTTAAGCCAGCTCTTGTATCAATACAGACAGCACAGGGGTGAGATTCATTTTTACAAGGGTCACCACATCTTCAAAAGAACTCTCAATGTGTTCAGTACATTCCTTCAGTAAAGGTTCTGCCACCTATCAGCTGTGTGACCTTGGGCAAGTTAACCACTCTGTATCTCAGCTTCCTAATCTGTAAGGCTGAAATAGATCATAAGTCATGGAGTTGTTTCAAAGAGTGTATTAGTTACTACATATAAAACACTTTGAAAAATTCTTTTATTGTGACCTCGAGTCTTTATCTAACTTTTGTATCAAAGCTATGCTCGCTACCTAGCTAGAATATAAATTCCTGTATCCTCTGGAGTTGATATGGTGCCTTACCTGGTATAGCAACAATAATGCCAGCTGATAACCCTTCAGTAAGGGTTCTCAGGGCACCTAAGCATCCACCTTTACATTATCGATATCGATGACATTGATATGGATATATAGGTATACACGCAACTAGTTCTGAATGCCTGTCATGTGCAGGGTACAACTCAGCAATTTCCACTGGGGACAGTCATAGTACAGACCCAGGGTGAGCTGTGGTCAGTGTATGACAGCTGATGCTCCTAGGGTACCATTGGGAAGGAGGGTCTGGCCTCCACAGCTTTCTCTCCAGGGAGATCACTGCCCTATGTCATTGATCTTGGTGTCTGGCACTCTTTTTTGAGTGATCTGCATTTTCTTTTTTATAAACTATTTATTGACATAAACACACAGCACCCTGTATTTGTAGGGATGCCTGAGGTAATGTACATCCCCTGCTCCGTCCTTGCCACTGGGTACTGGGTGGGAGGAGTAAGGATGAGTGTAGGCAAATCCTCCAGTGTGCTTACGTAGGAGGGATCGGCCGAAGTTCATCACTGCTCTACTGGGGGCACTGACTACACTAAGCCCAAGGGGTGCAGGAACTTATGTTCTCGCCAGGGAGTGAGTGGAGAGGCTAAGTGACCCAGGGCAGTGTAGCCTGGGAGACAGGCAGCTAAAACACGCAGATGCAAGTGCCCCAGGCTGTCCTTGATGGCCGAAGCCACTTCCTGCAGAAGAAAGAGCTTGAGTTTGGTTAGACTAGTAGAACAGTGTGGGGTAATTTCTGGGGATGAGGGTCCACATTCCAGAATGACCAAGGGTGATTGAGGTGGATTAATTTGAGCAGTATAGATGGACTGGCAAGAACACTGTTCACCTAGAGGTGATCAGCAGGAGATCAGGTTTGGAAATTTGGTAAATTAGGACAAGTTTGGCCTTCCTGCAACTCAATCCAGACTCCTCCTGGAGTGTCGGCACAAAGCAGACAACACTGACACAGAAGAAGCAGCAGTTCCATCACCTGGTCCTAAAACACTTCTAATTCCAAACAAAATGCATCGCCGCCCCCACCTTGCAGTGTCCAGTAAGTCAAGCTGAGGATCTGGAATCCGAGCTGGAAGGCATCCATGTCCCTCTCAGGGCTGAGGCTTTCTTACCATAGGTAACTACTCCTGAGTGACCAGTCCACATCTGAAAGGTGAGTGACAGCAGCCGTCTACACAGTGTGTCTAGCGGGCAGTCAGGGAGGGCAGGACAGCTGAGAGGAAGGGCAGGGGGTGGGTCCATCTGGTAATTTCTCCAATGTACCAATTCTCCAAATGCTCTGGTGTTTGGGCCCCACAGGGGCAATGACACTGAAGGAAGCAACAGAAACTGAACTGCGATGCCTGCACTGATGGATGCCAGTTGAAAACCGTTGTATATGGATGCCTCAGTTTCCTGGTCTGCAGGGGGTCGTGCAGGACACATCTGTGACCAGTCCAGATTCTGACCCCCACCCTCATTGCAGAAACCACAGTGAGGCCCCACACAAGCACAGACACTGTCACACCCATGGCTAAGCTGGGCACCTGTCCCTCTGTACCCTCCGGGGGTGGGCCGTTGACAACAGGAGTTCATGGATGGACAAACCCTTTCCCTTCACCCCCAAGTGGATAGTGCTCCTCTTAAGGTCCCTGTGGATGGTGGGGAGGGTGTCACACAGCAGCCCCTCCCATTCCACTCCCACAGCCACCCCCTACACTCTGCCATCACTCCCCAAATGTGCCCCCACGGGCCACCTTGTGCCCAGGCCAGGCCAGCCCCTGCCTCGTAGCATTTGCAATTCATCACATCCCGAAAGTTCACTGGAAATGCTGGCTTTCTATAGGAAATGAGTTTAGTCCCAGGCCTAGACAGGATGCTAGACAGCTTCAACGTCACAGAAGAATGTCAGGAGGAAAGTCCTTTGCCAAGAACTAAGCAGGAGGATGCAGACACGGAGGCAGTGGTCGCCTCTTCTTTTATGTCCATTGGCCATTATGGTTGGTCATGTGCAGTGACATGACAAAAGAAAGACAATACATAGGTAGTTCAGAGACCCTGGGAGACTTTTGAGACAGCACAGGACTCAGCAAAAACAACTCAGAGCATAGTGTTCCATGTGCACATTTATTTCTCTCAAAGATTGCTCATGTTCCCGCCACACCCTCTCCAAGGGAACCCACCCAGAGCCCCGCACAAGGCTTGGTGTAGGACTGTCATCTGTTTTTAAAGTGCTACCGAGGAATACAATCATTGTCGTTTAAATGTATCACTTCAGCATCAAGCCAAACCTGTCCACAGGCCTGGAAAACCTTTCACTTTCCTCTCTTTTAAATGCCGGTTTGACATGACATTGGGGGTAAATCCAAACTATAAGCCACAATTACAAATGATACATTACTGTGTAGTCGTGAGCTCGATGAACTGAGCAGTTTAATGTGTTTTGAATTCTCTTTGCACATAAAACAGGAATGCTAAAGATAATGAACTAAATGTAACCTGAGTTTGAGTCGTAAGATTTAACAGCATCCTTTTCCCCGTGCCAGTTGCTTTGGTAATCACAACTTGACTGGTTTTGGGCTGCAGAGAGACTGTGCATCAGCGCTATGCCAGTACCGAGACCGTTTTCCATCAGACAGAGATATAGGTTCTGACTTCCAGCGCCCACCACCTTGTATTCTGAAGTTTCAAGATCAAGAGCCACAAATTTATTACCCAGAAAACACCCGCTTTTGGTGGGAGCAGTGTAAATTAATCTTTCCCTTTCTGCTCAAGAAGAAAATGCACAACTCTCTCCTACAGATGTTGCCAGTAAAACCCTGGCAACAATCTAGAAGGGTGCCTAATCTGTAACTGGTTGGCAGTGACTAGCCAAGTAGCAATCACAAGGAATCAAGGGCTGGTTGTGAACTTAAACTTGAAACGTGATTAAAATAAAGTGCTCTGCCTAAAGCCTCTTCCTCACAGCAGGTTTTCATCTGGAACAAGGGAACCACTACTTCTGTTATTGCTACATTAATGCGCACACACACCACCCCCCACCCCCCTTAAAGTTCCATTTCACTCCTCCACAAAGAAAACAAGACATATCCTTAAAGCAGATGGGAGGGTTGTGAGCTCATTCAAACCAACATGAGAGCACCTGGTTCCAGAGATACAGACACACGTTAATATCAGTGTTCATGAGGAATCGCTTTAAGAATACCACCCTGCAAACATTTCATCAAGACAAAATCCAAAAACAAAAGCCCTCAAGTGACTAAAGCTTGTAGAAGAGGTAAGATGATTTACACATTAGTATTTTCAGCATTTGGTGTATAATTTTAATCAATCCTTAAATGTAATGACATTAACATAAATACCCTACACCATGAAAAAACAAACCTGGATACACAGCTTTTGGAAAAGAAACATTCACAGTATCAATACAGCCCCTTTCCTCCCAGTGCTACCCTAATTTTTTTTTTCATTTCCTCGTACTGAAACTCCCTGCTATGTTAGTGTTGTCTGGAACTTCAGAAAAGGTAATTAGATGTCATGACTGCGTCTATAGGAAGTGGAGCCCTAGATGTAGGTATTAAACAGTGAACAGAATGCGTATGGGTTAATCTGGGAATGGGATGATTTAAAACATTTTTTTTTTTTTTTTGAGATTGAGAAAGCTTAATCCAGAACTCTGGATTAACACGAATAAATGGAGTTTACCTGAATTTCAAAATTAAAAAAAAAAAACAATTATTAAAGACTTGTGATCAGTGTCTGAAATCCTGCTGCATGATATTTTCTTAGAACCAATTCTTATGTCACAGGTTCATTCTCCCACATGACAAAGAGCAGTACTACTTCAAATAAAACAAAACAGTAAAGTGACCATCCGTTCCAAAAGACTTGTAGTGATTACTAACTTTGGGGACTAACTTGGTATTACTACACGAGAGTACTTCCAAAAATTCATGGAAAGATTCATATTATCTTTTACTTCTATTTTTCCACAATCTTTTGGAAGTACCCTCAGATATTTGGAATTCCAGGTGCTATTTTACAATGATTAAAATCGGAATATAATCTCTGAAAACAAAGCATGGTGGAAAAGTCATTTTAAAAGTCACTTAATAATTCCTGGAACACCTAAGAATTTTTTTAATGTGCCTTTAAAAGTGAAATTCCTAGGGCCAGCCCGTGGCTCACTTGGGAGAGCGTGGGGCTGACAACACCAAGTCAAGGGTTAAGATCCTCTTACCGGTCATCTTTATTTAAAAAAGAAAAAGAAAAAGTGAAATTCCTAATATAGTTTTTGAATTTCTCCCTCAAAAGGAAAAAAAATCTATAATTTTGGTTTTTATAAAGCTTTTTGTTCATCAATGGCTCTATTCCCTGAAATATTTAATGTTTCAGGATTAACAAAAGAGCCTGCAGGAAGGAACTCACCCATTTCACATCCGTGACAGAAGTCAGGTTTTCATACCAGCATTTAAAGTCCTATTGGGAGGAAAATGAATCTTATTAAACTGTCAAAACATTTCACTCCAGTGACAGTCACTCTTTAATAAGTGTGTCTACTGGAAGTGGTACGTTCTAAAGGGGTGGACCAGTGTGAGAATGTGAATGAACAGAAGCAGACAGTCATTCTGATGAGGAAAGTGGTTTGAAAGATGCATACAGATATCAAAGTCCCGTGCCGAGTTTATCACCTTTTCCACTAGAAAGCAGAACAAGGGCACCCCGAAACGTGTCCAGGAGCACTGTTCACAGCAGAATTCTGCAGAGCTCATCAAAGGAATTTCACGCAAGTTTGGCCCATTTGTCATCAAACTTTCATTCCTAAGACTGACAACTGAGACACAAGATAACCTCCTCTATTGCCCTCAGAGTACTTTGTTTTGGCTATTGGCAATATTTGGCAAAAACCCTGTTTGTGTGCAGTGACCATGTTCTAGTAGCTGTTACTATTGCTTCTAACTTCATTTGACAGGCTTGCCAGACAGGAAAAAAATATCTGCGTCGTCAACTGCACCACCGGTATTAGTAGAGCTTCTGACACGACAGAGAAAAATGTGAAAACCACATAAGAATTCATATATCTCCCACTGGCAAGAAGGATCAAAGTAAACTTAGAAAAGTGTTCAGTGTAATGTACAAAGGACATATTTAGTATTGCATAAGGTGTCACGTTCTATGGCTAATATCAAAGGCAGCGTCTTCTTATATTTGTCAGGGCATTTCCATTCCTGTCATAGTTTCTCTATCAAAAAATCCTGCCTATGTCCCACCTCCCTGTACTCAGGGCTAGGCGCACTTTTTAATTTGAAGCAGCAGATTAGGAGAGGTGACCCATCCCTTCTTTTCACAGTGACAGCACAGAAGGGCCTCTCCTCTTTGGAACATGGTCCAGGCATGGACCCCAAACAATACTTGTTAGAGTATAGAACGGGTAAAACTGACTCCCCAAGCCTGCTCCTCCACAGTCCGTTAGAGTATATTATTTCATGCACAATGTAAACCTCCTTTTAATATTTAACCTCAACTCTTAGACTGAGCACAGCCCAAGCTGTGGGATTACCAAGTCTCCTTTGGCATCTGGTGGCAAATTGGGCTTTGTCAGTTCTCTTGGGGAAGCCTCCTAGCTGGAGACTCAGATTTTTTTTTTTTTTTCCCTTTTAAAGACTAGATTGTTGGGGAAAAAAACAAGCTAGAAAAGCGGGGCCATCTGACAGCTGGCCGGCACTCTGGCTGTGTCCTGGTGTTCACGAGGGCCCATGTCTTCTGGCCTCAGCTCTACGTGCAGTGCTCCACAGGAGCGCCGTTCACGGTATTCTTGCTTCTGTGCCTGGACAGCAGCTTCCTGTTCAGGATCCTGCTGAGGGTAGTCCCCTTCCTCCGGGCCCCCTCTGGCTGCTGCAGGAACACAAGGTCATTGTGTGACTGGCTCATGCCTGGCTCTTTCTGTTGATGCCGCCGGCGGAAGAACAGCTTTGCGCCTTTCCTTAAAATTCCTCCTGGAAGAGTAAAGCACAGGGGGCTGGTCAGGTGGGCTGTGGGTGAAATGCCTGAGCGACGAGTCCGACATAAGAAAGAGAAAAGGTTAGCTCGAATGCCTCTGACGACAGCTGGCTTACTACTTCAGCATGCTATGGCTATCCCCCACGTGAGAAACACAACTGGAATCTGGCTCATTCAAAACTGGAATTTTCAAGATGAGACACACCAAAGATTATGATGGTAGAAGCAATGAGCCTGGACCATCATCCGGTGCCCAGCCCAGGGGAGGTTAATATCACTGACTGTCCAGTCAAACCACGTGCAAGTGGCTGCAGCCCACAGCCCCGCCCACTCCCCTTCATCAAGAAGGGTGCAAATGTATAGAGGTATTAAGTACCCGGAAAGGGCCTCACACTGGCAAAACCAAATTAAGTACCCTGGGAACAATGGTATTCACTTTCTGAGGAAATTTCCGTAATATCTGGCCTTTGGGGAGTAAGTTTTTTTATAATATCAGATTGTATTGTATACATATTAGCCTAAGCCATATGAAACTAGCTACTTGATCGTTTTTGACCTAAAAAACCTCAATTTTGTCTGATTTGACCTATTTGTCCGTGATGCCAGGTAGTGGAATATGGAATAGAAAACAAAATTACCACCAGCAGCAACAATAATTTCAACAGCAGTGATTTCTTAAAGATCAAGTTCAAGCTAATGCAGCGAGGCCAAAGCCCACTCATCTCCTCTTTCACAAATTAGTTTAACACCCTATTAACTGAAGCCCAGCAAGGTCAGTAGTATTTCAAACTAGCATGTGAAATTCATTGCCATTTGCATGTAGGTGTTAATGACGTTGAAAGAAGATAGGTTTGATCATGATTCTGAGGAGCTTTATACTTAATTTAGCAATTTATTCTTTTCGTAATAGGCATAGCCAATAAGCATTTCAATAGCCATGAAGATACACAAATAACCACTCATGTTTATCCAAAGGAGAGGATAAAGAGTATCAGTTTGCTCTTCTAATGGAAGGCATGCCAATAACCATGGCTTGAGGCGTTGAGAAGCCTGGCCTAGACCTGCCTATGAATCTTTGTGCAATCAGCACTTAATGGAGAAAGGAGGGTGCCTGGATTTCTTTCAGAGGCCACTAATGGGGCCTGACTTTAGGAATCAACATCCTTATCCTATCTGTTCTGCCCAGGTTAAGTAGCAGACACGGAGAAGCTGGAGATTTCCAAGGAATGGGCTGGATTTAATCTGGTCAAAGCTGCCAGGAAATAATTTTTAAAAACTTTTCTCTTTAGATGCAATCAATCACCTATTATGAAAAATCGTTAAGAGAGTTTTTACAATGACCTAAAGTTGGGGAGCCTGTGTGTAGGAGTTTTAGGACTGGAAAGGGAATGAAAAAGGAGGGTACGTGTGAATGTGTAAACTACCCAATATGCTACATTAGTAGGACATAAATGTCAGTTCCTGGAGCGATTCACATCCCTGCAAAATGCGGCAGATCATGAAAAATCACTGATTAGGATGTGTTACAACAACTGAATAATGAACACCAGCTGGACATGACTTTGGAGTTGGCCAGTGGGGCTGAGGCAGTGGTGCCCATGTGGTTAATTACCCCAGGTATCAAATGGTACCTGCTGGGGAAATGCTCTGAGCACAGGGATGGGGGATCCTCGGCAGAGGACCCCCACCTCAGGCTATGAGGTGGCTCTGAGCAGACCAGGCTGCCTCAGCTTGGGGGTGGGGTACCTAGGAGGTATTTCTGATCTATATGTACCTGCTTTGGGTTCTGTGGTAGGTTAACCTTGGAGTCCCCGAAGGGTATATGACTGTGGGGCTCCCACATTTGGATCAGAGGAAAAAAGGTCTGGGAGGACCCGTTACATTGAATTACCCTAATCCCCCCTTCTCTCCTCCGCTGAAGTGGAAGGCTGGACGAAGGGAGCACACTGACCCCTCCCCTGGTCAATTGCACTCCTAAGAATGTGGAACCCTGGCAGTATGAGCTCTCTCCTGGAAGGGTGCGTCTCCAAAGCCCAGTTGGCACGTATCCCTGTACTAAAATTTGCTCTGGGGTCTGAGGTGTGAGCCGAGACAGTAGTGTGGGCTGAACTCTGTTTCCCCAAAATTCATGTGTTGAAGTCCTAACTCCCAGCACCTCAGAATGTGGCCTTATTTAGAGAAAGGGTCTTCGCAGATGTAATCAAGTTAAAGTGAGGTCATTAGGGAGGGCCCTGATCCAACATGCCTGGTGTCTATAAAAGGGGGCGATTTGGAAACAGACAGGCACACAGAGGGACGAAGATGTGAAGAGACACAGGGAGAAGGCCCCGTGGAGACGAAGGCAGAGATCGGAGCGATGTATCTACAAGCCAAGGAACCCAAGACTCAGCAACCACCCCATGCTGCGAGAGGCCTGGAACAGATCCTCCCTCCCAGCCTGGGAAGGAACTAGCCCTACCCACACCTATGTCTCAGACTTCTGGCCTCCATGACTGTGAGAGAGTAAATTCCTGTTGTTAACCACCCCGTAGCTGGTACTTTGTTACAGCCCTAGGAAACTATACAGCCAGGACAGTGAGGGGAGTATCTGACTTAAGATGAGGGTGTGGAAACACCCCTCCATGTCTTCCTGTTCAGTCCCTAGAATGTCAGCAGCCACAGGGAAGGATCTGGAGCACAGAGGACAGAAGAGCTACATCTTCAGCCCTGGGACATGCCGAGCCACCCTGCATCCGCTTAAAGCTGCAGATGCCCAGCTGCAGATGCTGACGTGGTAGGGCCTGGGCATGAGCATTTTTCAAAAGATCCCAGCATGTAGCTGGGGTAGCTGGGGTGGACAACCACCAGCTCAGGTCAAGGACCACAGCTGTCAACACGGGGCAGGCTGGGGGGAGGGGGTGGGGAGCGGCAGGCAACACATTTGCTCTCCTTTGTGCAGTTCCTCACACTTCTTCACGTGGCACTGTCTCCGGGATGTGCAGACCACAGGTGCCTTGCTATGCAGAAGAGAGAGGGAAGCCAGGACATGGAGACAGGGAAGGGGTGGCTGTGTCCAAAGGGAATCTGCACATTTTTGGAGCAACTGCTATAACTTAAGTGAAATTGCACTTTACATGCCTAAAATTCAAATTCTTGCCATATTAAGATGAAAAATATCATGGATTTTCAACCTGCGTGTAACATTAGTAGACTAAAAAGATTTGTGTGATGTATTTGTTTTAAACTCTACTGCTGGCTGTGGATCGTCCCACAATCTAAGGGCTGGCTTGTTTCAGTAGCATTTTTTACTATTTTTTACTCCCACAAGTCCTGTGCCTGCTTCCCTGTGCCACACACCACACAGAGGGACCTACAACAGGGCTATTTTCCCTTCTTCTACCCTTACTCATGCCCTCTGGAGCAGGTCTGCTGTTTTGTTAAATGTCACTGTGCATCCTTGATGCCAGAAACCAGATGATGATTTCTGTACCCTCTTATGAATCTTCCTGAAGTTGGTGACCTTATCAAATGGGAAATTTGGGAACAGAGATAGACACACAGAGGGAAGATGACATGAAGAGACACAGGGAGAAGGCCATGTGAAGACAAAGGCAGAGATCAGGGCAATGTATCTACAAGCCAAGGAACCCCAAAGACTGTCAGCAACCACCTGACACTGGGGGAAGGACCTGTGGGACTTTGTGTGACTTACACACTTTCCCCTAACTTGGCATGACTTCTCACTGCTTCTATGGGGATGACAGGAGCTTCATATGGAGGACAGTCATGTGAGGGGAGGGACTGGGCTGTGAATTCAGTTCTACAGGCTGGAACTTCAGTTACGTCCCCCAACAGCTCTGAGGAAAGAGGTCTGGTCCCTAGCCTACAAGTGAGGTAGCTGAGGTCTGGAGAGGTGTCGAGGTCACACACTTGCTACTGGTGGGCCCAGGGCCTAAAGGTGGGCTTTCTGGCTCTGAAACACATGTTCTCATGCCACCCTCTTCTGTGTGTGTCTAAGCTGGAAGATGATGGAGCCTGCCCTCCGAGAAGTGGTCATCAAGGTGTCTACAGAAAAGGGCATGTCCATAGACCCTGGGGAAGTGCCTCCAGAGAGTGTGGAAGGGGAGAAGCTCTCAGGGGGCTCATGAAGCAAAGCCCTCCATTCCAGCATGGAATCAGCAGGAATCCCAGAACAAACTACATCTCCAGAGAAGCACTCTAGCCATGCACTCTCATCTCAGGGGCTGCAGCTTAGCTGTCAATCATGAAAATACCAGCATAAACAGAGGCCATTCAACTTTCATTTATAAATGACAATTTTAAAGTCTGTTTAAACTTGGTTACTATATACAATTACCCTTAGCGTAAATAATGTTGGAAGAACAAGGCCACAGATTTGCTCAGGAGACACTGACATAGCTGCTCCACAACTCAGACAGGCAAGCACACTCTCTTGTCTGCTGAGAAATGATACCATGTGGAATTTACCTGTCTGCCTACCTCGATTAGAGATGACTCTGATGGCTAGTTTTTTGTGTCAACTTGGTCACAATACCCCCGATTCAATCAAATACAAATCTAGATATTGCTGTGTGTAGGAATGCCAGTTAGAACTCACTCCATCCTTGTGTCCTCCGGAGCTCTGGCTTCAATAGTTACAATCTTTCCCCTGCACAGGTTGCTTAGCAACTGAGGAAGTGAAAGTAATAGAATGCTATGCCTACCTAAGATAAGGAGAGGGACTCTAGCAACCCCAAGGATAAGCAGCAGGAAGCTGTGAGGTGCCTGAGAATCTTGCACTTCTGAAACCTTTTTCTCTTTGTCATAGCTCCACTTTTGTCTCAAAGTCCCTTATAATCTTCAACTCCTCCCCCCCAGGGGTTGCAGAGAAAGCAGCTGAGCAGCCTTTGATTGATAGTCTACTCAATACCTTCCCTGTAAGTAACCACCCATAAATAATAATGATTATAATGATAATAAACTCCTTATAAAACATATGGAGTTGCCTGCTTCATTCGTTGGTCTCAGGATACCTCTTTGGTTTGGTGGTCATTACACTGTTAGATCACACTTGGACTGTGAAGGTATTTTGTAGAGGTGGTTGACATCAACAACCAGTTGACCTTAACCGAAGGAGATTATCTTGGATAATGTGGGTGGGCCTCATCCAATCAGTTGAAGGCCTTAAGAGAAAAGCTGAATTTTTCTGGAGAAAAAAAAATCTGCCTCAAGACTATGGCATCAGCTCCTGTCTGAGTTCTGCTGGCCTGCCCTAGCATTTCAGCCTTGCCAGCCCCCACAATCACATGAGCCAATTCCTTAAAATATATGACCTAGTGGTTCTGTTTCTCTGGAGGACCCTGGCTGATAGAATAACTGGTAGTTTGGAATGTTGCTATTGACCTTGAGCCCACAGAATCTGTTACCCTTTGCTGATAGGGAAGTTTACACCAACCAGGCAAGAGCACTGTGGCCCTTTTGATTTTATGAAGCCTGACCGCTGTAGTCCAGGCTATTGTATCTACGCTAACAGGCAAGAAGCAAGACTTAGACCTCACCCACAACCTTAAAGAGTCCTTAAGATACAATTTGGAGAGAAGTGATGTGGATTTGAGGCAGATATCCAGGATTTCAAATAGGGGACAGGGAGAGGGATAAAAATCTTTCCTTGGTTCTAGAAAGGTTAAAATAAATCACGAGAAGTCTGAAATTTAAGATATATAAAAGAATGAAAAATAATTATTTTAAATTATAGCTTTAATGCTGAAAATATTTCCAATTTTTTTCCTGTTTGTCTCTATAGAGTCTAACAGACATAAAGAGCTAGTTGAAGATCCATCGTAAAATCTGGTAAATAGAAAAATAATAAGCAAAGCCACCTTAAAAACTGTAGTTTGCTGCCCCAAGAACAACTTCGGATTTCAGCCGGTGCCACGGATAATCTGTTTATAAAAGTGACTCCTTTTTAGAACTGGAGGAATAGAGGGAAGCAACCTCCTCCTGTAGGTGTCACAACAAGGTGGCGTTGTCACACCAGGTAACGGAGCAAGCACCCTCACCTGACGAAGGTGCTAACCTGAGCTGGAGTGCTTTTGAGGAGAAACATGGGAAAACTAGCAACCTGGGAAGGGAAAATGGGAAAGGGGCAGGAAAAAAGCAGGTTAGGTCAACTTCTTGCTCTGCTACAGGCTTTTCTCATAAAAAGGCTACGCATAATTAAAAAATTTAAGACAGAAATAACTTACTGTGCAGGCAATTAATTCTGGCTGGCATAGCGATCCTCTTACGTTAAAGGGAATGAGCATGAGATGAAGAGAAGTGAGAGGTAAAAAGAATTACGCAGGAGCACAGTCAGAATGAAAGTCAGTACGAGTTCCGAGCCGTGTACATCACATGCACACGTGAAGTCTGTGCAGCACATTTGGCAAGGTTTTATGCTTTCAAATTTTTTTCAAAACCTCCCTCAATACTTTTGCTTCCACACATAAAATTTACTATCTTAACCATTCTAAGTGTACAGTTCAGTGGTGTTAAGTGCTTTTACATTCTAGGGCAACTACGTCAATACTTTTTTAAACTAAAAATAAACTTAAAACTTGAGAATAAATGTCCTATATTGGCTGTAGCATCACAATATGTATATTTCCAAGCAGCAAAACTTCAGGAGAATTCTAAATATACAGGCACTGTCAGAAATCTAGTATAAATTCCTTGCTATGACAGAGGATACTGGTGGTTCTTAAACCAAAAATAAATAAATAAATAAGCTTTAGTTTAAAAAAGAGAGGAAACACCACAGAGCCACTCTCTACATCACCAGTTTTGAAAACTTTTTGATGGAAAATGAAAACTATTTGGCACCCATAACACAGAATCGTCTGAGATTCTGACATGTCAGAGAGATGCTGAGTATAAATCTCTTGGAAAACACTGGAATGAAAAGACAATTTTAAAAACGCTGCCAAATACGTCCTTTTAAAAAACCTTTAAAAAATTCTTTTAAAAAAACCACTGCTGCAAGAGAGGATTGTGCTGCACGACGAAATGTCCTCACTGCGTTCCCAAATGCCAAGCTTCTGGGGGGGCTCAAAGCACATGCCGGAGGTAGACCCCAATCCCCAGCCCAGCCCCCCAGTGTCCTTGCTCAGTGGGGACACTCATCCACCTGGCCAATGGAGGGAGGGGAACAGGATGCAGATGCAGCAAGGATGGAAGGCCAGGGAAAGAACTCTCCAGAAGGCAAACCAGAGGGAGGGAGGGAGGAACAGACAGGATAAGGGAACCCTGGTCTTTAAATGGACAGGGTGAGTGAGGCTTGGCATTTCAGAATGAACAAGGATGGTGGACTGGGAGGTTTGGGTTCTGCAAGGACAAAAGGAAATGGACCATTAGGTCAAAGAAGGGAGAGGAAGAGACATCCCACCTTTGCCCCTTGCCTGCACTCACCCATCTCCCTTGGGGTCCTCTGGCCCTGGGACAAAGAACAACCAGATGTGTGTGTGGCAGGGGACCGGCAGCCTGGTCACTTTTGACATAACTTGGGCTTCTTCACAGTAGCAGGGGAGCCTGCCACAGAGGCCAGAGTGCAGGCCACAGCTCCCCAAGCACTCTGTGGATGTGGGCCCATGCATGAAGCCCCCCAAGGCCAGGCGGTAGGCACAGAGGCCAAGGGGTCTGGAGATCTTACCTGGGAATTTCCTCCTCCTTTCTCTTTCCTCTTCTCACCTTCAATTCCTCCTCCCACCTCTCCCTGCTCCACGTTGGCAAGGGGGGTGGGTCAGGGGAGAGCGGCCACTGTGCGATGGTTGAGAGACACGAAGCAAGAATGGGGTGGGGGTAAGGGCAAGGACAGACTCAGCCCACACAGGTTCTCTACCTGAGCGCCACAGGAATTCAGGACCAGGTAACACTCTGTGGCAAGGCTGCTTGCTGTGGGGCCACCCTGCACACTGGAGGGTGTTTAGCAGCCCCCCTGATTCTACCCACTGGATGCCAGCAGCACCCCACACCTAAAACTGTCTCCAGACATTGCCAATATTCTCTGGGGGCACAAGTGCCGGTGTGAGAAGCCCTGTTCTGTGTGAGAAGAACAAAGGGGGAGAGAGGTGGCCACAGAACCACTCCCCAAGGCTCCAGAGCCAGGAGCCACTGTGACTTCCTAACATGCACGTCCTCGGGGAGTCCTGAGAATTCTGCGGGAAGGCAGGGCTGCCTGGGGCCCCGTACAGGAGGCAGAGCTGGGAGTTAAGGCTGAGTCTACCCACGGCTCAGGGCTGGGCTCAGATGCTGCCTCTCCCCCCACCCCCGCCTCCTACACTGGATCTCATCATGGCTGGGAGAGGAAGCTCTGCTGGAAGGTGGGCACACAAGGTGGGCATGGTCCCCGTCCTATGGAGGATGAAGTAGAGGCTCGGCGAGAGCTGAAGTCTCACCTCTAGAATCAACTCCAAGCCCCTAGACTACATTCCCTCAGCAAATACATTTAGGTTACTGTGATGCCAGGGCACTGTCTGGGTAAAACTGCACGCACTATATAAATTTATAGTTTCAAAGCACTGATTCAGCGCTAATACAAAACAAGTGTTTATTCTGATGAAATGATTACCTGATGACTATGTACATATTAAGTTGATCAATTAGCTATTCTGGGAGCTTCTCTCCTGTTAGGTTCAGGTGGCGAGGCCTGGTCTGTTTGAGCTGTGGGGAGAGCCTGAGGCACACATGAGCAGCAGAGATGATGGTGTCCACAGCTGAAGGAAACCTAGTCTCAGCCCAGCTTTGCTCTGAGTCCCTGTGGCCCCATCATTATAGAGAGCTCTTACACACACACACACACACACACACACACACACACACACACACACACACACACACGGATTCTGAAAAGGTGCCCTACACACACACACACACACACACACACACACACACACACACACACACACACACACACACACACACACACACACACACACACACACACACACACACACACACACACACACACACACACACACACACACACACACACACACACGGATTCTGAAAAGGTGCCCTCCCCACCCCAGGCCCTAGATGGGCTCAAACATTCAGTACAGGGTGTTTTTGGAGGGGTGGGGGTGTGAGGTTGGGATAGGTTTGTAGAGGACAAAGGGAGAGAAAGCAGATGACAAGAACTAGGATTTAGCTGGGAAACCAGCATGAGAGCAAAGCCACCAGGTGGGAGGTCCAGGCAGGCTCAGGAACAGGTACCTTTATGCTTTTTGGCAGCACCTGGCTCTGAGACACTCAGGGAGCTCTCAGACAGCTCGTCCCCATCAGCGTCCAGCAGGGCCGGGCCACTCCACGCAGCAGCCTGGGACTCCCTTTCCAAGTCCCAGGAGTCTAGTTCATTCTCCTGGAGCTCGAGAGCAGCCGGGGCATGGGCTGGCTCGTCTGGCTCAGGCAGGGCAGAGGCTGCGGCTGCCTCTGTCGAGGACGGGACATCCTTCTGGCGGGTGCTGTCCATAGAAGCCGCGTAGTCCAGCATCAGGGCAGCATCATGGTCCTGAGAGAGCGAGGTCTGTCCAGGCAAAAGGCACCATTAGAGGCCAAGGTGAGTGACAAAGTCCACACAGGAGGATGACAAGGGACGCATGGAAGGAGGGAGGGTGAAACCTGAAAAACAATCTCCAAAACATTCTCCCTTGTGATTTCAAAGTATCAGAAGACACAGCTGACCTCTTAGAAGGTGCTTTACAACACAGGGCTGCTCATTAAACGGGGCTGAGGCAGGCTCTGCTCACAGCCTGGGCTCATGGCCACTTGCACCAGAGGTGAGAGGTGGGGTGACTGCCTCCTTCTATGCAGACAGTGGCATGCACAGTGACAAAAAAAGTGACTTGTGTGTTTCAGATTTAGTGTGTCTTTTAACTACTGTTCCTACAGCATTTTTATGTGACCACAAATAGAAATTATTCAGTACATGCTTCATATCCTTTTAAGAATTATATATGTGTCTAAAAATATACAGGTGCTAAATTAATCTATGGGTTGAGAGTGGGCATAGCGGTTCCTTGGAGGGTGGGAAAGTGACTGGGGGGGGGCTCCTTGGGGAGCTGGCCATGCTGCTAGTGATCTGGGTGGCAGTTACACAAGCAAGTTTGCTTCGTGTCAACTGACAATCTGCTTTTCACACTCCTGGGCCAGCTTGCAGAAGCATGCACTGACTCAGGATGGACAATTTGAATATCAATAAAAATAATAACTGCAGTGGATTCAAAACATTGAATATTAAGATCCACGAGTTCCTAATGATGGCAAAATACAACCTCAGAGAAAGCTTAGGGGAGATGATCATGAGCCTTGTCCCCATGTGGCTGATTCATTCATCCAGGACTGAAGAGAACCCAACAGTGGGTCCCGGCACTTCCAGAGATGCTGTCGGCCCCCTGCTGGCCACTATGGAGGTGCACTCAGGAAACCCAAGAGAGGCATCACCCAGGCTCTGAGCTGGTGCTGTTGGGAATTGGGACAAGGCCACCCACACTCTGGATACAATGGTGACGTTGGCACCTCCCAGGTCCTGTTCTGACCCCTCTCCCAGCAGTGGGGGCCAACTTTCAGTGTGCCCTCCTGCCTACCCTCTGGGTACCTTCACATCCTCCCCCACTCCATGTTCAAAAATTCTTCCTCCTTATTCCTCTCCCACTCCAAATCAAAATCTCCCAACCATCCTGCCACTTGTTCACTTGGAAATGTCAAAAAAGAACAAGGGTCTGTGCTGTGGCCCCTTGCCATGAGGGGCAGGCCTCTCCAGCAGCCTGGACTGCATGGCTGCTGTCAAGACCAGATTCACATCTAGCACCTGCACTAAGCAGATGCCACGGAGCAGGAGAGGGGAAGGAGTAGAGATTGGGATATTTTTTACAACGATTTTTGTTTCTCTCTGGTTATAAAAGGAATAAGCATTCATTTCAGAAAGTTAAAATGCTTTGAAAATGTGTAACGTAGAAAATGAAAGTCCCCAGAAGCAGGTGGCGATGAGGGTGGAGGTTCTGCTCTGCAGGGGAGTCTTGCACTGTGTCCTTCTTTCTCCTGCAGTAATTTTTCTTGAAATGACTCACCAACCTCTCAATACGTGAAACATCACGGATCAGAAACTTTCAATTTCCCTCATAAAATGGATAAATGACATAAACACAAAACCACAAATAACTCCCTTGCTGGGGAGGAACATAATTTGACATTTGTAAATGGAACTTTCTGGATGTTGATCAAGTGTGTGGGTAACTTCTTCAGAGGGCAAAAGCTGCAGGTCCCTGGCAGATACAAACACCTCCCCTGGCTGCAGCACTGTACCTTTGAGATCCCTGATATGATGAGAGTGCTTTTCTTCCGCGGCGACTTGAGTTTCAGCTTTGAAGATTCACTGAGCTGCCGAATGGCCACTTCAGCCACTGGATCCGAACCATTCAACACCAACAATTCTGCCAGAAGGAAGATAGTGTTGAGTTCATGAGCAAAAACAAAACATTTCTGTGGGAATGAATTTCCAAGGGTGATGGAAATGGTCTATAAGGATTGGTTAGCAAACCTTTTCAATAAAGGGCCAGAAAACGAATAGTCTGGCTTTGCAGGTCATCTGGTCTCTGAAACAATAACTCAGCGGTGCCTTTGTAGAGTGAAAGCAGTCAGAGACCATACGTAAATGATCGGGCAAGGCAAGGTTCCAATAAAACCTTATTTAAAGAAACAACTGACAGGCCAGATTTGGCCTGTGGGCCACAGTTTGCTGAACTTTTGTCTATACTTTGATTCCTCAGGTATTAGAGGACACTCACTGCAGTGTTCACTTAAGATTCATGCATTTCATTATATGTAACTTTTACCTCACTAGAGTTGATGAAAAATGACAAAAGTAAGCAAACGAACAAAAAATCTCTTACCTTTGGAAGATTTTGACCTTTGAAAGGCAATGTGGTTACTCCTTTTTTCTCCCAAGAGTGGTAAGATACAAAGAACTGTAATCAGAGCCAGGCAGGCCAGCCTCTACAGAACGCTTAACACACACGGACCCGGCACTGTGCAAAGACTCTGTGCGCATCGTTTCATTCACGCATCCCCTGAGTGCTACGAGGCAGGCACTTCTTTTAATCCTCATTTGACAAATGGGGAAAATGTCTGGCAGCCAGGTGGGCAACAGAGCTGAGATGCCCAGCCAGCTGTCTCTGACACAGAGCTTATGCTTATAACTTATGCTATTGGGCTATGGAAAAGTTAAAATAGCAAAGCTATCAAAGTAGCAGTTTGTTAAAAAGAACTTTTCCTGTCTCAGTTTTGGCCACGACCCAAGGAGGGTTGATGCTACATTCCCAAAAGGAATGGCGACAAGACCACTGTGGTCAAGAACTGCTTGGCCATGATGTCATGAGAGAGTAAGAAACATACAGGGGTCTGCAAAAATTTCATGGGAAATGCACATTATGAAAAGACTATGCACAGATTAAAGATTTTTTGCACCAAAATCAACTCATACTAAGTTGTTACAACATGTCTGCACAGGCTCTAGTTTGAGGCACTAAGAAGAATAAGACATCAGTTTGAAAAGAGCTCCTATCGAACAACATGAATTCTCCTAAAATTTAAGCAAGAACAAACATCAAGTTTATGGTGAAGTTTGGGTGGAATCATTGATGCTTTATGAAAAGTTTATGGGGACAATGCCCCAAAGAAATCAGCAGTTTACAAATGAATAACTCATTTTAAGAAGGGATGAGACAATGTTGAAGATGATGTCCATGGTGGTAGACCATCCACATCAATTTGAGAGGAAAAAATTAATATTGCTCATGCCCTAATTGAACAGAACAGACAATTAACAGCAGAAACAATAGCCAACACCATAGACATATCAGTTGGTTCAGCTTTCACAATTATGACTGAAAAATTAAAGTTGAGCAAACTTTCCACTCCATGGGTGCCAAAACTGTTGTGCCCAGATCAGCTGCAGACAAGAGCAGAGCTTTCAATGGAAATTTTAAACAAGTGGGCTCAAGATCCTGAAGCAGTTCTTTGAAGAATTGTAAGAGGAGATGAAACATGGCTTTACTAGTACAATCCTGAAGACAAAGCACAATCAAAGCCTTGGCTACCAACAGGTGGAAGTGGTCCAGTCAAAGCAAAAATGGACCAGTCAAGAGCAAAGATCATGGCAATAATCTTTTGGTATGTTCAAGGCATTTGACTTCTTGACTCTCTGGAGGGCCAAAGAATGATAAAATCTTATTATGAGAATGTTTTGAGAAAGTTAGCCAAAGCTTGAGCAGAAAAATGTCCAGGAAAGCTTCACCAGAGAGTCCTTTTCCACCACAACAAAGCTCCTGCTCATTCCTCTCATCAAACAAGAGCAATATTGTGAGAGTTTTGATGAGAAATCATCAGGCATCCACTCTACAGTCCTGATTTGGCTCCTTCTGACTTCTTTTTGTTTCCTAATCCTGAAAAATCTTTAAAGGGCATCCATTTTTCTTCAGTTAATAATGTAAAAAAGACTGCACTGATGTGGTTAAATTCCCAGAACCCTCAGTTCTTTAGGGATGGACCGAATGGGTGGTATTGTTGCTTACAAAAGTGTCTTGAACTTGATGGAGCTTATGTGGAGAAATAAAGTTTATATTTTTTATTTTTATCTTTTAATTCTATTTTTCCACAAACTTTTTGAAGTCTCCTCATATATACACAGTCTTAGTCCTTGGTTCCAGGCACAGAGTACCTAAAACTTTGGAATTTCTGAGTGATGGGGTAAGAGGAATGTCTTTAGTTATTCTTAATAATCCCCTTTCAACCACACCTGAGTTTATGCAAATGGGGGTGGGGGTGGTTGCCAGAGGAACCGATGCAATTAGAGGGTTGGAGCTCTCAGCTTCTTGCACCCCTCACTACCTCCAGAGAGGGGAGAGAGGCTGAAGAATGAGTTTCATCACCAATGGTCAATGATTTAACCAATCATGCCTGCATAACGAAACCTCCATAAAATCTCTTGATGACAGGGTTCAGAGAGCTTCCAGGAGGGCGGTATACCCCAAACTCCACAGGGACAGAAGCTCCTGAGCTCAGGACCCTTCTGGGCCTTGCCCTACGTATCTCTTCATCTGGCTGTTCATTTGTATCCTTCATAATAAAGGGAACCCCTGATTTGTAGCCAAGTTGGACATAAGTGTTAGTGGGGCTGTGCCTTTAACCTATGGGGTCTGCATTAACTCCAGGTACTTAGTATCAGAGTTGAATTAAATTGTGGGACACCCAGTTGGTGTCTGCAGAGAACTGGTCAATTGCTTAGTGTAGAAAACCCACACGCTGTTGTCAGAAGTGTTGTGGACAGAGGAACAGTCTTTCCTCTAGCCACTGACCCACAGTGAGAAGAGAGAAGGTCAAGAGAAAGGACGCAGTGAGGACTCCTTAGGAGAAAGCTGTGCTTTCATTCCCAAAGCCACAAGGGAGAGGGGTGCAGCATGACCTCCTCACACCAAGCCTAGTGCTTCTATGCAGCCCAGAACACCAGTCAAAGTGCCAGGTACCCCCGGCTGCACAGTGGAGAGTGACCCTGGGGGCTGGCATGTCCAGATGAAGAACCTACAGCAGGAATGGCAGCCTGGGGTCTTTTTAAAAGGGATGCTGCCCAGTTAAGGGTCCCCACAGTGTGAGGTGGTAGGGTGTACTGCCAAGGGTTTGAGAAACTGAGGGAGGGGCATGGCCTGTGTCCAGGAAGTTGCAGGTGGGGGACCCGGCAAGGCAGTATCCAAAAGACCATGAAAATTCCCACGAGGAAAAGAGGCTGTTGTAAACTTCCAAAAGGCCAAGAGAAAACTATCTTAAAACAGTGCCCATCAGGTGAAAACCTTCTACTCCCCTGATGGATGCTCATGCCCCATCTCTGACCCTGGCAAGGTCAGAAGCAGGACTCAGTGGACAGGGAGAGATAAGCAGAAGGAGGCTGCCCACCTGCCCTTCTCTGGCCACAGATCAGAAAAGGTAATTCCCAAGTTTAGAATGTGCCATGATTTAAAGAGACAGTAAGACACCTCCTTAAAGAGGTTTATTACCTGCAAGTGACCCTAAAAGTGGGAAACTTGCATTCAGAGGGCTGGGGGAAAACTACTCCATCTAAGCAGGTTTGAGCAGACAGCAGGAGACAAAAAAAAGTGGCCATAATGATTACATCCCATGAATCCTGCTTGTTTGATGATGTGAACGTAACCAGTATGTTGAACAACAGAAAAAATAAAGTTCAGAAATTGTAGAACGAGAAGCCCCAGCTGGATGTTTATATTTATATGCTAAAGCATTTCCCAAAATACAGCAGGAGCCGAAGGCTGCTCCTGGTCTTCCATCAACTTCCATGTCTCTGTTCTCCTTCACATAGCAGTCACACACAAAGAAAAGAAAAGAAACTCTCTTACTGGCTTCTGGTCAAGATGGCAGAATAGACAGTCACCAACATTACTCTCTCCCACAAATCAACCGATTTACAACTATAAAAAAGCAATGACAGCTAAGCTGGGGCCGCTAGAGCTCAGGGGAAGAGAAGGAGAGGCCTGCGGAGTGCATGAAGGTGGGAGAAGCCACAATGAGAGAAAGAAATGCTCAGAGTGTTTCGGGCCACGGCTGCTTTAAGGCTCGAGCTGCTGAGCGCACAGAGCAGGAGCTGGCAGAAGCCACAGCTGTGCCCTTTGGATGGAACTACTTGGAGGTGGTAGGGGAGAAGAGGGCCTTGGTGGCCCCCAGGACAGCAAGACCACTAATAGGGTTGCTGTGGACCCACAAAGGAGTGAGGAGCCAGAACAACTGAAAAAAAGGAGCCATTCAGAGGCCTGCAAGTCACCACAAGGGACTGGTGCACAGCCCATCCCATGGGAAGTGTTTGGAGCATGAGTGGTGGGGGAGACGGCGGGGGGGGGGACACTGGGACACAGCAAGGACAGCCGATCCGCCCCCCAATCAGCACAGGACCACTCAGAAGAGACTGGTCGGGAATGCAGAATGGCATGGGGTGCAGTTTGATGAAAAGACTCAGGCCCAGATCAGAGTTTCTACACAACCCACGTGCACTGGGTCTCTGGAGAGTCAGAAGTACTTATAAGGCCAACCATTAAGCTCTGAGCTGCACAAAAAACCTTCCCTAGGGAAACAGCTGCAAAGCAGCAATTTAACTCAACCACAGAGCTCAAGTACTGGTTCCCACAGGAAGTTCCCCCATTTTAGAAGTAAGCAAAGGACAAAAGATTAGTTCCAGCCCAGGCACACCACCAGTGCCTTGGGGCCTAGCTGGGGACCTGAGGCACTGAGCTGGACACTGGACACCCCTCCCACAACCAGGCCCACTGCCAGCGCCTCGGGGCCTGCTGGGGGCTCCAAGGCATGGAGTCAGGAACTGGACCTCCCCACAACCAGGCACACCACCAGCACCAAGGAGCATGGCAAAAACATCACCTCTATGTGGGTGGCCTACCACAGCCACCACAATAACCATAGCTGCTGTGAAAGTGGCTAGATGCCACAACCATCACACAGATGGTCCACCAGCCACTGTGGCGCATTAACACAAGGAAAGTCACCAGCAGAGACCAAAGAAAAGAAGAGGATGTCTCTCTCCACAAAGCCCATTCCAGAGAGACAGAAGAAGCATCTGCTCTCTGATAATATTGGGGGACCTGAACACACCTCTCAGCATTGGACAGATCATCAAGGCAACAAATCAATAGAGTAACCATTACTCTTCCAGAGGGAGAGAAGGAATCTAGGGTTATCAGCGGTGGGAGAGGGTAGGGAGAGGGGGACAGGGAGAAATTGGACAAGGGGCATAAAGAATAAGTACGATTTGTAACAATATATATGCTAGTAACATTGGTTTGATCAACATATGTCAACATCGAACCCCCAAAGTATGTATAATCAATTACGATTCAATTAAAAAAAAAAAAAAAAAGAAAGAAAAGAAACCCTCTTCCCAAACCCTGGAATAGGAAATATTTACTCATCAGCTGAGAGAGACTTGTGAGAACTACTCTGGGACTCTAAGAGCATCGAGCACCTGCTTTACCTGTGTCTGAAGAGGAGAACGTTTTGCTGACAGGGGCGCTGTGGCACGCGATGGCCTGGACAGAGATGTCCTTTTCAATCACCTTCACCTTGACAGGTGTCTTCACAGGGGACTCTGCAAGGGAAAAGTCCTGATTACAAGGAGCAATCCCAAGGCAGTTTTGATCAACAGTCACTGAAACATGAAATGATGCCTCTCACTGCAACTTCCATTCACACAGTCGGTAAAGGCAAGGACAAAACCTTAACATTTAACAATCTCTCTCATTCTTTTTTGGGGTGGTGGCGATGCAAAAGGCAGTGTTGGGAGCCCAGTTTTACGTAAACTTTCAGAAACATTTTAACTAAGCCAGAATCTCCCTTTCTATTTTGCATTCCCAAACTGTGCCAAGTGATCTATTCTGGGAAGATAATGTTTTTATACAAGCAGAGACTCAGGATAAATTAAAAAATAATAATAAATCATACTGATACAGAAGTTGTCACCAAGGCAGCAGCTGTAGGGACAGGTACAAAATTCAGCAGGATCTAAAATGATGGACTGTCAAGACTTCTAGTAAATGATTTTTAGCATAAGAAGATCTTTGCTGACCACTTGTGCCTAATTTTTCAAGACAGCGTTCTGCCCCTGCATGAACGTGATGGAGTTCTTAATTGAACTTGGGTGCAGTTACACCAAAAAGTGTAACAATTTATAACATCTAGATTTTGGCTTCAGGATATGCTAAGGGGCTGAGCCTTGCTTCAGCTTATCATGTCTTTATCTGACAGAATAAAGACAACTGTCTAACAACAACAACAAAAAAAAACTAAGCACAAGTCTTGCCGATGGCCATACTTCCTGTGCCACAGATTTTCTTACTAATGCTCAGTGCTGCGGCCTGCAATGCTCTGCAGTTGGTAGTGGCAAGGCATTTACAGGGCAAGTGCGACCAGGCAGGGTTCCTGCAGGGACACCATTCTCTCTGTTGCCTCACCGGAGCTCAGTGGGGATGCCCTCCCCAGGTCAAAGCGAGGCTTGGTCTTCACAGCAGTGACAGTAGTGACCACGGTCCCACACGGCATCACTGTGCGGTCCTTTTCTATCTTCGTGGCAGGAACAGGGAGAGGGACTTGCCAGGACTTCAATTCACCAGGTTCTATGTAAGAAAACTGCAGAGAAGGCTGGTTACTTGTTTTGTAGTAAGTGCAAACTTTGATGAGTCACATAACACTGGTTTTCTTTGAAACAGCCACTGATTTCTTCAGTCAATGTCACTTCACATTTTCACTTAACTGTGATTTTCTTGGAATTGACATTGAACCATGAGACCTATGCTTAAACATAGCCAACCCAATACATAATGATGGGAATAAAAGCTGGAGAGCCAAACAAAAATCCTTAAAGGGCCTTTTTGGGTTAGGCCCATGAAATGGCATCATGGAAAGGTATTTCACATAGCAGAACAACTCTACACTATAACAAATGGGATGTGCTCTATTCAAGTCTGGAAATGCATAGTGTGGAATAGCATCTCTTCTTAGATGAGCTCCTTATTTTTCACTGAAACAAGAGCAAGACTGACAGACACAGTTTAAGATGCTACTCATAACAAGTAGATCAAGCTGGGACCTGGCCATGGACACTGCCATACCTCTGCAGTGACCGAACCCAGCACCGAGCTGCTGGAGGAGGACCCACTGGTCAGCGTGAAGCTCTGTGGTCCAGAAGGCTGCTTCTTAAATAAATCTAAAGGGACCGTCGTCATCGCCAACAGACCTAAAGAGACAGGACACAAGCAAGGAGTACTGTTGATGTTTCCAGGGGCTCCCTGACAGCAGATGGGTTAGTGTGAGCCGCTATGACCAGTGTAAACCCCCAATGTGCATCCTGTCAACTTGAAAATGCTCAAGTTGCAGAAAACGTTTAAGTGTCAATGTCATAAAAGACAAAAAACGGCTGTGGAAGTGTTGCAGACCAAAGGAGACTAATGCAATATGACAATCAGAGGCAACACCTGACCCTACACTGCAGAGGAAAATGACTGCATGAAGGACATTACTGGGTCCACTGGCAGAAACTGGAATGTGGGTGGTAGATTAAAGAACTGAACTAATGTAAATTCAGGAAGCTGATAGCTGTTTAGGGATGTGTAAGAAGTATTCCTATTCTTAGGAAATACATACCAAAGAATTTATAGGAAAAGGGCCAAGATGCATGTAATTTGCCCTCAAATGGGCTGCACATTTACCCTCATTGTGTGTGTGTGTGTGTGTGTGTGTGTGTGTGTGTGTGTGTGTGTGTGAAGAGAGAATGCGGGTGAGGGAGAGAGAGACAGAGACAGAACAACCAAGTGTCGGCACAAACAATAAAGGAAACCCGGTGAATGTTAAAGATACGTGAGTTTGGGTGAAGGTTGTGGGTTGTTCTTCACACTGTTTTTTCTAAGTTTGAAATTTCATAGATCCCATCAGGCTGGGCTGGAATGAAATCCGGGTGGAGCCAGCTGGAGTGGTGACCCAAGGATGGGATTAGAAATCAGCTTCTCTCTAGGCTGGTGGCGGAGCACCCCCACCCCCGTGCTTGTCCCCGGAGCCTTCTCTGGGAAAGTGAGTTCTTATCTCATGAGCATCCCAGTTATCTCATGACCAGAGTCCAGGCATGGCCTCAGGATTCTTGCTAATGACCAGGACGTAATTAATTAGTTATGAGAAATAACTGCCTTCTAATTTAAGAGGTAACCAAATGATTTGATTTCATAGCTGGATAAGCTAGGCAAGGACCCACCCCCCACCCTTTTCCAATTTTGGTATGTTTATGGGGATTTTTAAAAACCTAATAAATACTGAAACTACTGACTTATACACATGCATACACAGATCCTTGTTCACTTTAGTGACTTTACCTCTAACTGTTGCTTTCTTGTGTCTAAATCATATGTCCAATTTAAGCTGCTGTGGCTTATTTTATAAGGAAAAGCCAGCTGAAATTCTTAGCAACAGAAAGTAGAATGGTGAGTGCTGGGGCTGGGGGTAGAGGGGTGAGGAGATAGTGTTTAATGGCACAGAGTTTCAGTTTTGTGAGATAAAAAGTCCTGGAGATGGACAGTGGTGATGTCTGCACAACAGTG
Source organism: Cynocephalus volans (assembly GCF_027409185.1). Taxonomy (NCBI): domain Eukaryota; kingdom Metazoa; phylum Chordata; class Mammalia; order Dermoptera; family Cynocephalidae; genus Cynocephalus; species Cynocephalus volans. The sequence continues at coordinate 188,420,836 of NC_084460.1, forward strand.
TGAATGTGCTTAATGCCACTGAACTGTACACTTAAAAATAGCTAAGACAGAAAATTTTATGTCATGTGTACTTTACCACGATTAAAAAATTTGTTTTTAAGAAGAGGTCTGTTGAGGATAGAAGGGATCAGATCTGCTTCTCCAAGCCAAGATTGTTGAACAAAAGATTTGAGATACTTTTTTGGAAAACAAACAAACAAAAAGCAGTTGAACATACTCTTTCCCAAAACATATGACCTTGCTGATAATGGAAATTCACTTTTGACCAACCATTCCCCTGGGAAACCCAGAGCAGTTTAGGGGAGGAGGTTGGCCTGCTCTGCCGGGTCTCCCAGGTCTCCCGTCTCCCCCTAGCCTCTTGAGCCTCTCAAGCATGGTCGGGGCGGCTGCACAGCCCTCCCAGACAGCAGGTCCCATGCACTTGCTCAACACCCACCTTCTGAGGATTGCCCAGCCTCTGAAATCTGCAGGTGTAACTCCTTCGACTTGGCATTCAGCTCACTGTGGAAAGGGAGAAAGCTGTGATGCCTTAAAAATGCAATGGTTTACTGTGTTTTTGAAATAGAGTGGTTTTTCTGATTATAGAAAGAAACGCAAAGTCATCAATACTTAAGAAACTACAGAAACTTATAACCAAAAAAGGAAAGATCACCTGCAACCTCCCTATTCAGAAACAGCCACTGTTAATCTCTGGTGACCAACCTTTCAGGACCGTCCAACACAACTCTTTGTTATGACAATGACAGAAAGGAGTTCGAACACTTGAAATGTGGCCAGTGAAAACTGAGGAAGTGAAGTTAATTTTGTTTAATTTTCATTAAGGAGCCACATGTAGCTAGTAGTCACCATATTGGAAAGCATAGATATATAATTATCTAAAGACAAAATATGGAACAGAACTTACCTCCCCCTCCTTCGTAACCTATTTTTTTTTTCACTTCAGATATCGTGGACATCTTTCCATGTCAATAACTACAAAGCAATACCATTTTTAACAGGCGTCTAGTATTCTGTGATTTAGTCATATGAGATTTTATTTAGCCAACTCCTTAATAACCAATCCTTAATAACAGGTTGGTTGTTTCCAATATTTCATAATTATAGACAAGCTAAGATAAACATCCTTATACATACATCTTTGTACACTGCATGATTATTTCCTTGGACAAACTGTAATTGCCAGTCAAAAGGCACATATATTTGAGATTTTTTTTTTTTAATTGACAATGTCCAGAATGTTTATTCCAATTTACACTTCCACTGGCCATTACCACTCTCCTTTTTTTATTGTTCAGAATATTTTAACATTTATTTGTACATATTTGTGGGGTACAGTGTGTTGTTTCAATACATGCACGTACTGCACAGTGACTCACTAGGGGTAGACGGCACAGTCTCATACCCATGAGGCCACCCCTTCCCTTCTCCCCTCTCTCCTCCCAGTCTCTGGTAACCATTATTCTCCTCTCTACTTCTATGAGAACCACTTTTTAAAAAAAATATCCCACATATGAGTGAGATCATGTGGTACTTTTGTGACTGACTTACTTAACATGATGGTTTCCAGTTTCATCCATGTTTCTGCAAATGATAGAATATAATTTTTTTTTGTATAGCTGAGTGGTACATTATCACTCTCTTATACTTTACCAACATGAAAGGTGAAAAGCAGTCTCTCTCTTTTAAGTGTGTATTATTTTAATTATTCTGAGATTGAACATCTTTATAGAGGTTTAGGGCCATCTCTAGTTCTTGCTTTTGTATTTTGAGGTGGGAAATTTAACTCAGTTTTCTAAGGAACTGTTTACATTCCCATTAATGATTTTTAAAAGTTCTTTACATATATACACACATGGGCCATTTTCTTCCACTACCTTTCCCAATTGTTTATTGTTTAAGTATCAGATAGCAATTGATTTCTATATTTTTGTAGTCAGCCACTTTATGAATTATTTCTATTAGATTTTCTAATGCCACTTATTTCTATCCTATAGCCATCATTATTTCTAACAGTTTTAGTTGATCTTCTTGGGTAGTCCAGATATACAATAACATCATCCCCAAGAAATGACTCCTTTTGCCTCTTCCTTAACAGTATTTGTATACCATTTCTTTTTCTTATCTAATTGCATTAACTAGCACTTCTAGAGTTAAACAATGGGTATCCTTCTCTTGACTTTAGTGGGACTGCTACTGGTATTTACCATTTACGGTGATTTTTAAAATCTTATTAAAGAAGTATCCATACATTTTGTTCTAATTAAGTTTTTAAAAATGGGAATGGGTATTAAATGTCACTGAATATCTTTTGGGCATATATAGATAAGAAGTTTATTTTCTTCTTTGATCTAGTGATACAATGAAGTAGATTTCCTCACATTAAATCATCCTTACATTCCTGGTATGAACTCAACTGGCTTTATTTGTAATGTGTTGTTAAATTTTATTTGATAGTATCTTATTTCTGATTCTTACATCATTATTTATAAGTGGTCTATACTTTTCCTTTTTTCTCTTCTTTGTCAGACTTTGGTGTCAATCAGAAGTTTCCTTCTACTCTGCTCTGGATGGTGTATGTTTCTAAGGGAAGTGGGAAACTCAACAACAGTTCTGCTTTGTAACAAAAGTGCATGAGGAGAAAACTTATACTAAGACCTGGCTTTAGGAAGAAATCCATGCTTGACCTAAGATGCTTAAGACATATTTTGTGTTTTATTATTTTATTTTATTTTTTGGTGTAAATAGTGCTACAAAATGATTTCAGGATTTGGTGGTTGTGAATAGATACAGCTGCGGAAACCCATGCCCATAATAACCTGGTATACTTACAAGGTGAATTCTTCTTCCCATGTGAGGTCAGTAGTGTTTTTTGCTAGGGTGCTGGAGAACCTCTGAACAGGATCATTCAGCTGAACTGTGCACACTGGGTTAATGTTGCCTATGATCAAATAAAGAGACAACATATTGGCTTTTATTTTTGTTTTTTAATTGCATTAAGACATTGTGCATATAAAAGAAAGGCTAGATTAAATGACTAAGGTCTTGCTTTACCCACTCCTGACAGTCCATCCTTTCTTTCATTTGCCATTTACAAACTCTCAAAGCACCAGACTTCATTGGGGTTAAAGACTTTTTTCCTGAACTTGATGCCAGCAGTCCTGGGCTGACCCCAAGTGCCCTTTCTCCCTCATCAGTTCCAGCTGCAGGCATAGCCTCCCAGGTTGGGGGGGAGGGGCTCTCCCAGAGGTGACATTATTACATGCAGAGATGTGGCCCCAATTTTAGATAGGACTAGCAGCTTGCCAAAGAGATGGCTAATTTTAAGCCTAAATTTGGGGTGACTCCTAAATTCGGAGATTCCTCACAGAGAACCGATATCCCTACTTAACAACAGACAGGTGTTTCTATTACCTGGTCCTACTCAATCAAAGACCTTTTCTGGGATATTTGATACAGACAATGAGACTTTTCATTAGCAAACCAGCTGTTTCTGCTTTGAGGCAACACTTTACCATTAGCGCAAAGTCCTGAATATACAAGGGGACTTCAAAATGTTTGTGGGAAAGTGGAATTAAAACATAAAAATAAAAAATATAACCTTTATTTCTCAACATAACCTCCATCAAGTTCAAGACACTTTTGTAAGCGATGATACCAGCCACTTAGTCTGTCCCTAAAGAAGTGAGGGTCCTGGAAATTTAAACTTGTCAATGCAGTCTTTTTACATTATTAACTGAAAAAAATGGGTGCTTTTTAAAGATTTTTGTTTTTAAGATTAGGAAACACAAAGAAATCAAATCAGGATTGTAGGTGGATGCCTAATGATTTCCCATTGAAACTCTCACAAAATTGCCCTTGTTTAAATGAGAGGAATGAGCAGGAGCACTGCTGTGGTGGAGAACTCTCTGGTGAAGCTTTCCTCGGCGTTTTTTCTGCTAAAGCTTTGGCTTTCACCAAACACTCTCATAATATGCAGATGTTCCCATTCTTTGGCCCTCCAGAATGTTCTTTCTTCCATCACCCTTCAAGTATGCAAAAATGGGACTGGAGTTTTAACTGTCTCACATCACTGTTTTTCAGGTGTTCTTCTTTGAACAAAGTAGGGATCATACTGCAGACCCCATAGGAGGGATGCCACAGGAGAAGTCAAAGGCCACTGAGACTCTGCAAGGCAGCCGCCTCCACCTTGCTCAGGTGCAAGAGCAGTCTCTTCTTGCAGGTAGGCCAGGCCCCACTATCACTCAGGAGCCCCTCTGCCAGCACCATCACCCACCTGAAGCACCAGGATCACTCAGCAGCGAGGCTCGGATGTTCTTCACCAGTAATTTTAGTTCATGAGCCCTTGGAGGTTTAGGAGGGCAGGATTCCTGAGCAGTAGGTGAAATACACTGTAGATTCTGCAAACAAGAAAAACAAAGAGCCATGGCAGTGGGGAGACCATGGACCAAGGAGGAGGTGGCTGCTGGACTTCTGTTACAGGGAGGGGCTCTTCAGGAAAATCTGCACAGGGATCCTGAGCCCCAAGGCCTGCTCTGTAGTAATGCTTCCTTCTAATGGGAAGGGAGGGCACCAACACGCCATGACCACATCCTCTGTGTGGGAGCCTTTTCTAACCCAAATAAAGCAAGCGAAAGTGGTGATGTGTTCAGCCTTGGAGAGGGTCTCACTGCGGGTGGGGACTGGGACACAGTTCACCATGGGTCCACATTATCTGACCCAGGGTAGGTGCTTAAGAGAGTGAGGATGTCCTCTCCAGCAGCCACTGCCCAGTAGCACTGAGTGGGACAGTGGCCAGATGCGAATGGCCAGGGTGTCAGCATGTGACCACGTCCTACCTCCCGGCAGAGTCTGACATCAGCATGAGGGACATCTAAGCACTGAATGGCATTTCGTGAGCAAGGGGACAGGGGCAGATGCAGCTGGGACCAGCTTCATCCCTGTCACAGCCTCCATTAGGCATCGAGATATTTCCAGCAGAAAGCATCCCCAAATCTTGAGGACCCCACCTTCAAAGCAGTTTCCCAAACTAGCTTGCACCTTTCACTTACTGCTACAGCTGTTCTGCAAAAGGGCTCCTTTAGTTGCAAATGTTTGGGAATCCGGAAGGGCTTCTTAGAGATTTAATAGGCCTCTATGCAGGGAAAACCTTCCAGGCAGAGATCCTGGGTACTGATCTGACCTAGAATGCTTTTTGTGGGAGACACTTACTAACATCTCAAGTGACACTAGTGTTCCTTATGTCACCATCTAGAAAACACTGTTCTGAACCAGGTGCTTTGCAACTGTGTCTGAGGGTGCTGGGAGACCAGGAAGAAATTGCAAAAGCCCTTCAGATTAAGGCACATGAGTGCTGGGGACATGTGGGATGCAGATGAGATATTTTTTCAGTTGTATACGTGTGATGGTTCATTTTATGTGTCAACTTGACCGGGCCATGGGGTGCCCAGGCATTTGGTCAAACATTATATCTGGATGTGGCTGTGAGGGTGTTTTGGGATGAGCTTAACATTTAAATTGATAGACTAAGTACAGCAGATGGCCCTCCCCAATGTGGGTGGGACTCACCCACTCTGTTGAAGGCCTGAATAGAACTGAAAGCTGAACCTTCCAAGAGTTAGAGGGCACTCCTGCTGCTTGACTGCTTGAGCAGGGACAGGGGTATTTTCCTGCCTTCAGACTTGAACTGAGGCATTAGCTCTTCCTGGGTCTTGAGCCTGTGTCCTTTGGATGGGAACACACACTATCATCTCTCCTGTTCTGCAGCTTCCTGACTGCAGATCTCAGGCCTTGTCAGCCTTCGTGACCGTATGAGCCAATACCTTACAATAAATCTATTTATATACTCATTCTGTTTCTCCAGAGAACCCCGACCAATACGATAAGTATACTATTTTGTTAAATAAACTCTACAGATTTTATTTAAAAGCATTATTGAATTTATGATAGTTTGGGTCCTTTTATTTTCTGAATCCATGGATTCTAATAATACACTACTATTTCATGAAGTTTCTCAAAGTTTGACTTTAAAAATTTATTGTCATATTCAAAACAGTCACCTCTGATCTACAATAAACCAGCGTGATAGAATTGCTGAAAGGGACAACATCTGGGACCCTGCTCTCACCTCAGAGGCAGGGCTTAACCCCCTCTCTTTGGGGAGGCTGAGCCCCCACCCCAGCATCACACCCCTGGGAAGCCCCAGGAGTGTCCACAAGCCCCTCGCTGTTCTGACCTGCTGGACTGGCTGCCCCTCTGCTGTGTTCTAAGTGACAGGAGGGGCAAGACAGGTTCTTACATTCCTGTGACCCTCCAGTGCCCAGAGCTTAGCACAGAACACTGTGATCCACTGATATTTGTCCAATGAATCAAAGCCTCCAGACTCTATGTACTAATAGCTGGTGATTCCTGCCCTAATAAGAACCAGAGACTAAGCCTGCATCACACAAATCATGTGAAAAGTTATATTTTCAAACTGACTTCACCAAGAACTATATAATAAAGATGGATATTCTACCATGCTACATAAAATCACTGCCAATAAATATACTTTTTTAAACTTCAGGGACTATAAGCATCTGTTTTGCATAGACATGATAAAAAGATCTGCTTATAATTGAGAGAATTCACCTTAAGCAAAGGCTGTTGATGTGTTGCTTAGGCCCAACAGGGCCGAGCAGGGCAAAGGCTCTGGACAAAAATTTAACAAGAGGAGTGACGAGCGCCCTCATTAGATGGTGCAGATGGACCCAGAGTGGGGCAGGAGGCGGGCTCTATGGAAAAGGGGGCCACACAGGTGAGAGTAGCGTCCTTGTTCCTGCATGGCCCAGAGGAGATAAGCCCCCAAGAGCCAGACATTGTTCCAGGTGGGGCCAGGCATCAAGCTGGCCCCAGCCCAGACTAAAGGGTCTCAGTCCATCTGAGGCGACTTGCTCTGCTTGCTTCTGGGGCAAAAGAACCTCAATCCTGGAAGGATGAGGTCCAAGACAGCAGGCTCCAAATGGACAGTGAAAAGTCAAGTCTCGCCTCAAAAAGCAGAGGGCCAGGGCCCAATCAGGGTGGGGCCACGCTGGGCGGCCCATAACTTCCTCCTTTCATCTTGTGGAGCTCGGGAAACCTGTGCTCCAAATCTGAGGCTTCATCCCAAGCCCAGAGCATCATCTATCGGCAAGCATCCATGCAATCCCGGCTCCGCCTTGGGAGGTGGAGGAACGTGGGAAAGGTTACCTCTAGCAAGGCTGGGAAATACCCAGGCCCCACAAACAGGCTTACCTGGACTTCCTTCGCATCCGTGGGCTTGGTGCTCAGGACCACTGACGGAGAGGCAGAACTGACCAGATGCTTCAGAATGTCCTTGAGGGCTTCAGATATGGCATTTGTCTCGACCACCTGGTCCTGGTGAAAGAGAAGAAAGTCATCCCATCGCCTTCTGATCCCTGCTCCCTGCTCACAAGTTCCCCTCCTCAAACACCTAAAACCACAGAAAGCAGGAAGGAAATCCCCTTCAGATTTCCGATGCATCTTTGTAAAAACTGTGGAAAGAGAGGAGGCCCTGACGTCAGAAGCCAGCCACTGGACTCAGCCCCAGTTATAAGTGGAATGCCCTCCCCTAAGGAGACAGGATCTGGTCCTCAGACTCAGGGGATGCCAAGGGGAACCTGCAATTTTGTGACCTCACAGTTCTTGTCCTTGGCAGCACATGAGTGCTAAAACATTAAACCCACATCTGGGTGAGGGGCAGGTTTCGGAATTTTTAAAAGTGGCCAGGGGATTCTAGGTACAGCCCAGGTGGAGAGCATAAATCCACTGAAGCCGTCCCTCCACAGTGCCCTGTGAAGCCAGGAGGCCTGTCCCATGTCCCACAGGCCCCACATCAGCCTGGCAAGGGTGGCTGCTGATATCAGAGATCCTCCAAGCCTCAGTCCACCAATGTGGTTGCCCTACCGCACATGCGTCCTCACACACGCCAAAAGAGGAATCATCAAAACTTACGCACTGACCTCCCCCAGGGCCTTGGGCTGGATCTCAATGGCCATTTCAGGCACGCTGATAAAGGACCACCTAATCTGGATGTCCTCTTTCTTTTCTTTCATGTGTAGCTCCAGCTATTTAAAAGAAAAAATGGTTATTGGAGGGCTGCTCTTTCCACCAGAGCCCTAACATACGTGTGTGTGTGTATGTGTTTGCATGTGTGTGCATGTGTTCATTTATTGATTTATTTTCATAGACAATTGCTTGGCCTCCCCCTTGGCACACTATGTGCTCTCTACATACAAAGGAAGACCCCCAAACTCCCTTCACTCTCCCGCATCCAGCACCTTCCCCTCTCACCCTACAACTCAAAGAAGAACCTCAGCATTCGTGGCCAAAGGCCACATGTCATTAAGGCTCTGCAGGTTCTTTTAAATGAATAATTTGCTGTGCTTTACAGTTCTCTTTCTGGGAGTATCACCAAGCCATAAAGGAGAGAGGAATAAGAGAAGGGACCCAGGATGCCTTATCCCTGATCCCACATGGATCTCCCCAGCCCCCACACTCACACATCCCCTGAAGAGTGCGTATAGAGCACAATGGTATCCTCACCATCTCCTGCCTGGGCCGCCGTGGCAAACTCTAACCAGACTGCCACCTCTGATCATGCCTTGTCCAATTCCACCCATCTGTGGGAGGCAGGATAATTGTCCCCCAAATGTCCATGCCCTAATCCCTGGAACCTGTGAATATGTGGCCTTCCATGGTAAAGGGGATTTGGCAGGTGTGATTAGGGTAAGGACCTCGAGATGGGGAGATGATCTTGGGTTCTTTGGGTGAGCCTGATGGAATCACAAGAGTCTTTAAAAGTGGAAAAGGAAGGCAAAAGAGCCAGTCAGAGAGATGGGACTTCAGGACTCAGCTCGTCGTGGCTGGGCTTGAAGACGACAGAAGGCACCACGAGCCAAGGAGGGAGGTTTCACACGAGCTCTTCACATCCAGCAAGAAAACAGGACCTCACCCCACACCCCTGAGGAGCTGAATCTTACCACAACCCCACATAAACAAGGACACCGACTCTCCCTGGAGCTTCCCCAGAAGAAGGCAGCCCTGACAAAACCTTGATTTTAACCTGTGTTGGACATCTGACCTTTATAACACAATAAATTTGTTATCATAAATTAGCTTAAAACAGCTAAGTGTATGGTTATTTGTTTCAGCAGCCTAACCTAGCATCCTCTTTTTCAGCCAGACACTCTTTCCAAAGCAAAACCTTAACTTCACATTTCCATCCCTCCCCCTCTCTCCCTTCCAGACAAAAGGGAAGGAAAGAGTGGCCTCAGACCATCTGAACACTCAGGGCACTCACTTCCTACTAGGAGCAGAGTAAGAGAATGATGCCTTCCTTTGCCCTGTAATTCCAAGTGATTCTGGAAAGAAATGCACTTTAATTTCACTGCCACAGGCAACTGAGTCACCCCCACTGGGCAGGTGGGGACTCTGATTGCTGGCACCTCTGTGCACCTTTGATGTCAAGCACATCAGAGGGGTGGAATGCCGCCTGACTTCAGCATGAATAATTTACCGATATTTAGCAGCTGCCTCTGCTTTGACGGGTAATCCACATTCTGGTTTCAAACTGTGTGAAGAGATCAAAGACACACTTGTGTTCCTTCCGTCTAGCTATTTAAACTGGCATGAGCGCTTCAACACAATAAACCCAGTCCAGAAGTGAAATTGCTTCAGTTTGCTTGTGGCCCTCTCTGAGCTCACTGGTTCTCAAGTGTGCGTCAAGTGCTGGGGTGCAACCCAGAGTTTGAAAGTTATTTCTAATCACATTGTCCAAAAAAATGTGGGAGAGCGCAGGACAGCACTGACACTTGAAAAGTCTATGATGTCAACTCTTAACCTCTTTGATTCTCTAAAAGGAAGTGCTGTTGGGATAGGGTTGGGGGGGCTGGGGGTAGATTTTAGAAAAAAGCCACTTAGCCAGAAAATCTTGTGCATGCTCATTACTTAAAAGCATGCCTTTGTGAGAAAAGCATATGGAATATCATCTTCCTTTGGGATTGGGAATTCTGTATGACTTGGGTTCATCCCCAAAATTAGTAGCCAAAATTAGAGGAGAGGAAACACAGGGTTGAATTGGCAGTGACCCCTAGAACAGGCCCAGAAATTCACAATTTTTAAACACCAGCTAAATGAGAGCTTTAGTGAATGTTTTGCTTAATGATGAGAGATGCACAGTTATCTGATGATTTGGCATCCAGAAGTTTCACTAAGTCTATTATAATTATGATAGATATATGTCTTGCTATATTATCAGAAAAATAATGGTAATACTAAATTTTTTAACTTACAAAAATAATAATAAAAATTATAAAGTCGACTTTTTCAAAAACTCAAGAGCAGTGCCCAGTCCAGCCACTCAGCTGTTTTTCCAAGCTGACGTCTCTAAGGTCTGGCACCTGAATCCAAACCAGAACCGCTTTCCTCATCAAATGCCGCTTCCCTTATTCTATTAGTCGATGACACCCTGATTTGTTTAAATGCCTGAAAAAAGCATTTAAACAAATGCTTTTTTAAAATGCATCTATTTATGCATATATGGGGTGTGTGTGTGGTGTCCACACTTTTTAATTTCCTACACGTACGATACAATATGGAAGCAGACAGTTTGAAAATTACGACATGAATGGTAATTAATAAGAAACATAGATATTCACAGCCCTGTAGCCCACACCATTCTTCCCTTACCAGTTATGAGAACCGTTTTCCCATGACTTTCAAGATCTACCCCCTACCTGTAAATGAAGTGGGGACAGCTGCACGTCATACAGCTGGCGTCCTGTGCCCGCGGCCGGGGCGGGTTCCGTGCTGACCACAAACTGAATGGTCTGGCCCACCACGCGACAGACCACCACCTGCAGGAGGGACGAGGAACAGATGACGCTGTATACGATAGAAAGGACAGCTCATCCCAGAGACGTCTGCACACGACTGTGACATCATCTGGACTCTCCGTGTTAGCGAGGACACAAAGTTATAGAGTTCCAGAAGTGGATAAATGTTCGGATTCACATCTTTTCTGTAATGTAGTGGCTTAAAAGCCAGAAACAATATTTCAAATCTTTGCTTCCTGATGGATTTCTCAGGAGCTACACTGTCTTGCCCAAATCTAGTTGCTACAGTCTTCACATATATAACAAAGTTTTGTTTCTTTAGGGCCGAGCCCGTGGCGCACTTGGTAGAGTGCTGCGCTGGCAGCGCGGCGACACTCCCACCGCGGGTTCGGCTCCTATATAGGACTGACCAGTGCACTCACTGGCTGAGTGCCGGTCACGAAAAAACGACAAAAAAAAAAAAAAGTTTTTTTCTTTAACTACCATTTTGTTCTATTTCTCCACAATGGTGGATTTTCATTTCCCCAGACATTTCCACATTCAGATACAGTAAAAGCCATTAGCCATATTCTCTCGCTAAAAATGAGCCTTAAAAAGAAAATAAGTTATAGATGTTACAAATAAAAAATTTTAAAAAGTACCCAGAACACAAGAAATTGTTTCTACCTAAATAATTTTTAACGTAGTGTGGTTTTCAAAAATGTGCGAGTAACTCAAAGAACTACAAAATATAAAATAATTACAAATTATATATCCATATCAAAAAGAGCATTATAAAATGAGCTCATTTAATGATCTATAAGACAAAGACAAGTAATTACATAAGGAATAAACCAAACTATGTGCCTGATACAAGCCATGTAGCATTTTAGAGGGATGATTTTTAGAGCTATCACAGCACAGAGAAATATCTAGTTTCTGCCCTGGAGTCCCTCTACAGAAGGAGATCTTCTGGAATGAGAGGTCAGCGACCCCCTGGGTAGTATGCCAAGCAGGCACAGTGCTGGATAATTATGAGGCCAGGTGCCAGGTGTGCATAGGGGCAGGGACTGGGGGAGAGGTTGGGGGCACGCTGGGTGCTGGATAACAGGGCAGCAGAGGGAGGCCGGGAGGTGGCCAGTGTGTTTGGCCAAAGCCAAGTTATCCAGGGGCTGAGGGTAAGACAAGACTGACCTCCACACTCTCAAGGGAACTACTAACCCCACTGCAAGGAGTCACTTGGGGAGGATGAGAAAATTCTTTAATTCTCTGGTGGATTTATCAGAATCTAAAATACCAAGTGGAAAGATTATCAAAATAATTACATTGCTGGGGCCTGCTGGTCCACAAAGTTCAGGGCTAGGACATTCAACCCTTTTCCTTTCTCAGCCCCAGCTCCGCCAGCCACACCCGACATCCCGTTCTCCCCACAGCAGACCCCCCTCCCCACTGGAACCCAAGCAGAACCTGCACATAAGCCCGTGGCAGGGAGTCCACTTTCCAGGTCCACAACAAAGGACCTTAACTACACAGATGTGGAAGAAGAAAATCGTGTCCTCTCTCCACACTGGCAGAAAGCCACACAAGTCCTATCATCACCCATTCTCACATCGCTCTCAAAAGATTGATTTACAGGGATTGTTACATCTCTTCATCATCTCTAGAGTTCACAAAGGGTTGGAACAACAAAACATTTGTATAAGAAATGTCTATTCATGTTAAAAATAAATCATCTATAAACAACCCGTTTTGGAGGAGCATAATTTGATCCCAGAGGAGTTACACACACCGGTGACCTGACACGAAGATGCACTGTCCTTTGTCTGCACAGCCCAGGTCTTTTGCTGCTTAAAGTAAAAAAAAAAAAGACAGTGACTCGGTGACTTCTGTTATTTTTTTGGAGCCTCCCATACTAAGCTAATCAGAATTTTACCAAGAAAATGGACAGTGTAATTAATTAGTGTCTTGACTCAAGCAAGGAAGTTTGGTTTCCTTTTGTATCTTACAGTTCTACAAAAAGCTTCCCCACCACCCACCTGGATACAGAGAGTCCCAGCAGTTGGTTAAAAGCAAGAAAAGAAATAAAATAACCTGACTTTAAAACTTCTAGAATGTGAAACTCCAAACTTCCCAATTTACCATTAAAGCCACATCAGTAAAGTAAGTGCAGTTGCTAAGTGAGACCCTCCAGGTCAAATGTCTTCTCACAGAGACCCCTGGAGGGTCTTCTGCAGCCCTATGGCTTCCCAACCCTCTAAATAAAACCAGTCGCACAGACCAGCCCTTTTATGGCCTCCCCTCCATGTTCAGCAGGAAAAGCTCATCACAGTTGAAACATTCTGAGCCTGCCTCAACATTCGGTATGGCCACACAAAACGCCACCATTGCTCCTGCGAGGTCTACATGAGCAGACAACCATTAGGGCCAAATCCTTTTCCCGGGGCCAGTCTCTGCCTCTGCTGCCCTGGGAATAATAATGCCCCATTTGTCAAATGGCCGAGAACAAAATGGAAAGGAGGTTTTAAAAACAGTAATCTTCTTTTAGCGTATTAAGGTGTTATCCACAATGGGGATTAAATTCTCTCAACCCATACGTACAGTGGCAAGGCCTTCACCGTCTGAGCAGGGACCCTCTTGGAACAGCAGGAGGCAGATCACCTGATGCAAGTTAAATGGATCTTTCCAACTAGTTAGGCCTCCTAATTGGCCAGAAGTCAAGGGTTGACATCTACCTAAATACCTATGAACTCATCCTCGAGTCCCCTACCCCAAACTCAACAGTGTTCCTGAGAATCCCTTCGGTTTCTCACTTAGCTGCTCAGAGAGTCCCAACTATATAGAACTGTTTGAATACGGCTTTTAGGGTTTTGAATATCTCCCTCTGGATGGTCTGATATGGGTACTGGATTTTTAAAAGTTAAACAGAAACAATATGTACTATCTGCGGTACTATCTGTGGCAACAGAGCACTTCTCTGAGGACAGGGGCGGACCCACCCACCCCAGGACCCCACAAAGCCAGGATCTGCCTCCATAGGAACGGGCTCCCTTAAAATAATCAGCCATAAACCCACCTGCTTTATTCTTGAGATTTTCTTTTCCAAAGCAAGCAGAGAACTCCTCAATGACATAAACCATTCCAAAATCAAGCAACAAAATGCTGAACCATGTATTCCAGATAAACACCCTCCCTCTCTACTTAAGAGAGTGTTTCAGGGAAGGTGGGTTGCACATGGTGAGGGTCTCAAAGGTGAAAAGCCCAAAGAGCACTGGACAGTGACTGGAGGGCTGGCAGGGGACGGGTTGGATCAGGGTATCCCTGGTCCCCCCCATAGATCAAGGAAGAGAGCAGAACGTGAGAGTAAGCTCTGAAGGGCAGCAGGGCCAGTCATACCCGACCCTGGTGGGGGGACAGGGGCTTCATTCACCTTTTTTATGCTCTCTCCGGACTTTGAACTCAAATAGTCACATACCTATGCAAATAGCTCTTATCTTCAAAGTGTGTTCCTTTGTTTAGACATGGGCCAAAAATTCCAGCTGAGTGAGTTCTGAGTTCTGCTACGCTCGCCAGCAAGAAAGTCCCTAATCCCTCCCAGTCTCACTGTACCCTTTCACTTTCCTTTTCAATTAAGCTTCTCCTGCAAGCTGCCTCTGCTCCTCCTTCCCTTAGAACACTCCAGAGAACCGAAAATAATTTAATTACTTTTGTCTCCAAAGGAACTAGGAACACAGCTGAGAAAATGCACCCGAAAGGTTTATGTTATTGAGTATTTTTCACTTCAACTGCACCATATAACAACGCCCTGAGGAAAGAACTCCAGCATAAAGCAGAAGTATAGACCCTGCGCTATCGTGCGCAATTCCTAATCGGATGTCTTTCCCACCTGGGCAACCTAGTCTCACCTCTGTACATATTCGTTCAGACAGTATGAATCGGATATAAAATATTATTTCTACTCTGGAACAGGCACTCCATTCAAGAAGAAAAATCTGTTAGAGCTAAATATTATCAGAACATCTACAAAGTTCATCCTTTCTGCCCACCAATTCACAATACACAGCCGGAGATGTATTTTTATGAGGAACTCTCCCAGGGGACTGAGAGGGAAAATGTTGGAAAAAAGATGGCGGCCAAACCCGAGGGATGCTGGGCAGATGCTCTGTTTTGCCTTATTCTGGGGGTGCACCTCAGGCCACACGGACGGGCTCCCTGTTCTTGATTCCAGCCCCAGCCCTGGACACACTCTCCATCCCCTCCCTTGTTGGGATACTTTGAAATGAACAAGGAGTCTTTTCAGTCATCCTGCACTACAAGGAGGTGTTGTTAATACATAACATGGTTTAACGTGGACATTCCACAGCTTAAAAATCTGTCGGTGAGTGTGCTGTGCTGTTGCACCAACTCTGTGTTAAAAGACATATACGAGACGTTCCCTTTCAAATGAAGCACATGAGGCAACTGGCTCATGGGCTGGTGGTTACTGCTTCATGTTGATTTTAGGCCAGGCCACACAGCCACACCTACCTCTAACGCCAGGCTCTGTACTTCAACAAACAAACAAAACATCCTGAGCCCCAGGGTCCTCTCACCCTGTCTCCTCCAGGCCAGAGGCAGGCTGTACCGAAGGCCTGACTCAGCCCACAATCCCACATGCCAGCATCCAAACAAGCAGGCGGCCTTGCTGGAGGCACTTCTCCTGCTCAGGGGCAGCGCCATGCTCTGGATCTCAGAGGCAGGGCCTCCGATGAAGAATCTCAACCCCCTGCCCTTGGACAGGCCCTGTTTCAAAACAATTTCACAACCTATTAGCATTTTAGCATAAATACCAGGTTAATGGATACTTGGAATTTCAATTCACACAAAGCAAAGGGAAAAAAAGGTCAACCTAGCTTCCTGTTTACAACTAGAGAGACAAACATAGACAATTTTGAATTATGCTCCCCTTACAAACCAAGAGGCCCACTGAGGAAAAAACAGAGGCCATCCAGACACTCCCAGATATGTTTCAGCATGCAAGTGTGCAACGGGCAGCCAGGGAGAAAGCAAGGGTGCATCACACGCCGCACACTGGGGCCAGTTGGGGCTCCCGACGCGCAGCCTGGAATGAGATTCTGGGGGAATCCCGTGCAGCTGTTCAAGGTGTCTGTTGCTATGGTTTTATGTAAGCAAAGGCTGGTTAGCTCCTTTCAGTTCTCTTTTCTCTACCTGCACCATCTCTTATGGTGGGAATGTGGGTGGAAGTGGGAGCTTAAGTGAGATAATAGTAATGATGTAAAACAACACTAACAGTACCTTTGGTGTGCGTGGTGGTTACAGCTCATTTCTGGAGGCTGACCAAGGTTCAACTCCAGTCTCTGCTACCTACCCGCCCTGTACCTCAGCCAAGTGACTGGACCTCTCTGCCTCAGTTTCCTCCTCTGTAAAATAGGCATGATACTTCTGGCTGAAGAGTGCTATGAGCACGAATGAGAATGAATACAAACACTTCACCCAGGGCCTGGTCACACCTGTCACCATAGCCAGCTATGATGGTGTGGCAGGCGCTGTGTGGGGTACTACACAGGCACGAGCTCCCATTCTCCCCATAACCCCGCCAGGGAGAGATTTATACATGACAGACAGAACTTGCAGCTTGAAGAGAGAAGGAAATGCCCAAAACAAGCCCGGATCCAATCAGCCTCTCCCTGGCTTCTGAGCTAGGCCTTTCTCCATGCTGGGTGATGATAATTTTATTTAACATTTTAACCTACAGTTGCTCATTACACCACTAGGAGCCTCCATTTATTTAGCATTGGCACTGAGAGCAGAGACAATTCCAGTGTCTCACAGGACACTTGGCTCCACACCAACACAGAAAACGGCACTCCCAGTCTCCAAAGATGGCTCCCACCTCAACTCCTGCCTCCACTGGAATTTGGAAAAATCTGTAAGTTTTCCAAATAAACATTACTTTCAAAGAGACACTTATCATGCTTCCTAAAAGAAATGTAACCCTTCCCATTGCATGGCCTTTCACAGCACAATCCCTGACCCTAATTCATGGTCAATCTTTTCCTTGATGAGTCTCCATGGTGCACCTGCCGACCTCGTGCCAGCACAGGATCAAGCGTGATGCATCTGACCCACTGCGTGCCCTGGAAGGGCTGTGGCTGCACTCTGTGGAGGAAGGGTTGGCTCTCAGCCTGCTCAAGACGTGGAAATCAAGATTCCCCTTTTCTGGGTCAAACCTCTCCCAGGATGTGAGGAAAGAGAACATAGGTAGAAACCTGTTGCTCTTGCGTAAAAGCGTAATTAAAGTCTAGGAGAAATAAAAGTATTGACACATGTTGAGACTAGAAAAGAGCAGAGTGAGCCCCTGCAGAAAAGTTTAAAGGCCATGCATTCAGTGCACAGCACCCCACCAGGAATGCCTCTCCCAACAAGCCAGCAGTCTGCCACCCTGCCTGGGCAGAGCATGTACCTGTACAGTGAGCCGTGGCCACAAGGAGAATTCCCTTAGGAAAATGCCACAACTCCTGCAGGGCTTGCTGCTTGTCATAAATAAACCCTCAGAATCTTCCCAGTGATGAGTGTCTTTTGCATGCTAATGAGGTGACAATGTCTGGGGACCCTTAGATAACTTCAGGATGGGGCTGGTCACCAGAAGGACCCAGGCATGATTAGAGGGTTGGACTTTCAGCCCTACCCCCTGACCTCCAGGGAGGGAAGAGAGGCTGGAGGTAGAATTCAGTCACCAATGGCCAATGATGTAATCAATCATGCCACTATAAAAACCCCTAAATGACAGGGTTCAGGGAGCTTCCAAGGTGGGGAGTACACCAAGGCACTGGGAGGGAGGTGGCTTGCCCAGGGAGAGCATGAGGCTCTGTGCACTCCCCTCCCCCCACATCTATGCATCTCTTTCTTTTGATTGTTCCTGAGTATTACCAGTAATAGTACGTAAACTGTTTTCCTGAGTTCTGTGAGCCATTCTGGCAAGTTATTAAACCTGAGAAGGGATTTGTGGGAACCTCTGATTTATAGCCACTTGGTCAGAAATACAGGTGGCAACCTAGAACCTGCAACTGGTGTCTGAATTGGGGGCAGTCTTCTCGACCTGTGGTGTCTGCACTAACGCTGGGTAGTGTCAGAAATGAATTGGATTTTAGGACACCCAGCTGGTGTCAGAGAGTTGGTGAATCAGTTGTTAGCATGAAAAAAATCCACATTTCGAGTCAAAAGTGTTGCCAGTGACACAATGCAGACCATTCCTGACTCAGACAAGGCTGGCGGGCTGTGGGTTTTGCAGCTGTCATTGGTCCTGGGAGGTGACTCAGACTGCCCTGAGCTATGCAAGACCCCACTCTCTGTCTCAGGGTGCAGAAAGGGTTTGCTAATGAAGCAGATATTTGCAAAGGCGATTACACTGACGCCCAGGGGTCTTCAGGGACTGCAGGAGAAAGACCAAGTTCAGGGCACCCAGTGAGCAGGGCAGGCAGATCTGTTCTGTGAGGGGCTTGCAGGGTGACTCAAGCCTGAACACCAGTCCGGGGCGTGTGCACAGAGCACATGGAAATTCAGGCTGGCCAGTCCTCATTCCTCTCCAGTCGATCATAGATGTTATCATATCACAGAACCCCTTGGTGCAGGAGGATTTGTCTCTATCTCAGCTCAAGTGCCAACCACACGTTTCTTGTCAAGGATGGGTTAGAAAGGGGAGAAAGATACAAACTGACACTCTGGAGGAAGCTTGGGGGAGGGGGTGCGTAGTGCCTTTGAAACCAGAAGTTTGAGGACCTTTTATGAGGGTCCTCAAGTTCTGTTACAGTTTTTTTTCCTTCTCAAGAGTTATGCAGAGCAGGGAGATTATATGATAATGCTGACATAGAATTCAATACAAATTTGGAACCTGTGGGGGTGTGTGGCTTAGACACTAAAAAAGAAGGACACCGTTGTAAGCGTATCAACCTACACAGTAGTTCTAGAACACTAACTCCTGGAATAATATTAAAGAGGCCCCAATGTCTTATCATCTTCATTTAATGCATGAATGTTAAGTAATGTTCTACCTGGGATACATTATGAGAGAAATGATGATTAAATTGGCTAGATTCCTTTGCAAGAAGGTGCCATAAAACTATGCCATGGTTGGCCAAGATGCTCGTCTAAGAATGGAAAAGGCCATGTACAGGATCCAAGCATCCAAGGGTGTCCTCCTCCCACTTATCTTTCTCAGGAGCCTAGGCAGACCCCAGAGGGTCTCCCGCAGCCACAGGCGAGCACAGGATCTGGGTTGGTAAGAGTGGCTCTGATGCTCTGAGGACCTCGGACCCCTCAGGCCTCATGTTCTCCACACTCACACTCATCTACCTGAGATAGAATCAGATCCCACAGGTGGAGGGCTCCATCCCCAAGATTGCCCCCAATTTCCAATGCCATTCACAAGTCCCAGGTTGCTTTACCTAAGCTTCTGACCAACCGGCTATAAACTGGGGTTCCACAACCCTCCCCTTGGGTTAGATTAGCTTGCTAGAGCAGCTCACGGAACTCAGGGAAACACTTACATTTACCAGTTTATTATAAAGGATATTATGAAGGACACAGATGAAAAGACGCACAGTGCAAGGTGTGGGGAAGGGGTGTGGAACTTGTCTGCTCTCGCTGGGGGACAACTTTCCAGGAACCTCCACCTGTTCAGCTATCTGAAGCTCATCTGAACTCTATCCTTTTGGGCTTTTATGGAGACTTCATTATGTAGGCATGATTGACTAAAGCACTGGCCATTGGTAATCAATAGTCAATTGGACTTCAAGTACCAATTGTCTAGTTTTGCCTTGGTCTTCCTGGTGGCCAGCCCCCATCCTAAAGCCACCTAGGGGATGCCAGCCATCAGTCAACTCCTTAGCATCCAAAAAAGACATTTATCACTTTGGAGATTCCAAGGATTTTGAAAGTCGTATGCCAGGAAATGAGGACAAAGATCAAATACATATTTCACAATGCCTAAGACACAGCAAGCTTATACCTTCCCTAGGGATACTCTTGTGCTTGTGCCTGAGGATCCGGGAGACAGTAAACACACAACACGCACGCTCACGGCGTCGTCGTTTGTACTTGCGAAGAAGAGAAAACAACTTAATTATCCAAGAGTGGAAGATGAGTATATGAGCCCTGGTTCATCTGGAATCCTGAACTGTAGTTGAAGCAAATGAACTAGACCTATGTAAATCAACCTAGATGAGTCTCAAAATGACAGTGTTCTATATAGAGAAAGCTTGTTGAAAAATTGTGCATAAGAAATGATAAAAGTTTTAAATGCACAAACAATACCCCAGCTGCGACAGGGATACAGGAGAGGTGGGGTTTGAGGGCTGGCAATGCTGTCACTGTTGACCTAGGGACACACAGGTGTCTCTTCTCCACCATCTGCTAAATGGTATATGCTTGATTAACCCGATAAAAAAACACAGATAGACCCATAAACATCACATAGCATCTTTAAAACACACACATGTAAAGTGTAAACACAAGGCCGAGAATGAAGAAAAGAGCAGCCCGACTTTAGAAGAATGGTCACCACTGGAGGTGGGAAGAGAAGGAACGGAGGACAGGACTGCACTATAGCTGATGTCTTTAAAAATACATCCTCCTGAAAAATATACATGCGAGAGTTATGAAAAAAACAACACTGACTGATTCCCTTTTTCCTTCTAAAATTAGACCATACCCTCATATCTAATTGCAATTCTAGACTGTAAACTACAAATCTGGTGCATCGAGCAGCCAACGAGGATTTTATGTCTCCATTTGGAGCAGGTCTTTGGATTTGGGAGTGATACTGAATAAAACTGGCAAATAAGTCATTTTTAATAATGGAAAAAAATTCAGAGCCCAAGAGCAAGAAATGTACTTATACAATAATAATAATAATAATAATAATAATAATAATAATAATAATAATAATAATATCAATGATGATATAATAAATACAAAGGTAAGCCTTGTGTTTAAGACAAAGTTTCTAGGATTTGTTACAGAAGCTTTTTTACAATTTATAGTATCTGACCAGTCCAGCAGGTTAAGTTTGGCCCATGAACTATTAGCAACAGGGAAATGAATTCTACATAGTATCTATATAGTGCAAATATATACATCATGTGGCAGACTTTATGCAAGAGTACTTCAAAAAGTTCATGGAAAGATTTGAATTATCTTTTAATTCTATTCTCCACGAACTTTTTGAAGTACCCTCATAAATATATATCCTATAGTTGTTCAGCTATCACCACCATTACTTTTAGAACATTTTCCTCACCCGGTAAGAAACCCTGTACCCATTAGCAGTCAGTGTCCATTTCCACCCAAGACCTCTCCCCACCTAGCCCCTGGCAACACTAATCTGCTTTCTGTCTCTATTGATTTATCTATTCTGGATATTTCATATAAATGGAGTCACATAATATGTGGCTTTTTCTCTGTGGCTTCTTTTACACAGCATAATGTTTGCAAGATTCACCCATGGTATAACATGTAGCAGAATTTCCTTCCTTTTCAAGGCTGCATAATATTCCATTATGTTGGATATACTACATTTTATTGGTCCACTCATCAGTTGATGGGTTAGACCTCTGACCCCCCCTTTCTTTTCTGGTATAAGGGCTCTGCGTTTTCAATAATTCTAAAACACAACAACTCCCCCACCCCCAGCTTTAAATTCACTTCTTCTTGTAGGAAAGGCAATGGCGGGTGACCTTCAGCTCACCTTCTCCTGGGCCGACCTGATCACACTGGAGACGTCCTGCACTGCCAGCTCCAGGGGCTGTTGCTGCATGTCCTCCTCAAAGGACAGGAGCAGTGGGCCCTGGAACAGAAAAATAGCATGAGATGCACACGCAGAGGGGCACCTGCTTCAAAAAAGATGATATATCTGCTACGAAGCCCTGCAAATTTAAGAGAATGTAGTAAGACTTAGTTAACTCTGTGTTTAAGATAATGTAATAAGATTTAGTTAACTCTGTGCTTCCAAATAGCAGCAATAGTGAGCTATCAGTAGCTTCACACATCTGAGAGCCAGCTTATGGGGGATCACTCAGCAGGCAGGATTCAGTTATGGGAGAAGGATGGGAAAGCAGAGAAACACAAAACAAACCCAAAGATGTTGCAATAAGGCTGGCGAAGGTGTGCTGAACCCTAATGTTACAGTGTAAGGACAGACCCACAGCCTCTCTGGAGCAGAGCTGCTTTGGGCATGCGTCAGAGGGTCTGTGAGTCTAGCAGAGTCTCTGGCCCAGCACAGCAGCCTCAAGGGTGTGTCTTCCCTTTCCTAGTGAAAGTCCTCTACTCTGGTTTGAGGGAATTGCCTCTCCCGGTCCCACGTCATTGCTGCAATACTGTTTCTTAACGTGTACCCCCATTCTCCTCTCCTACCACAGGCTCCAGCTTCTCGCTGGAGGGCAGACAAGATTCCTTGGTGGGCAGCGGCTGTGACCATGGGGCAGGCTCCTCAGCCCCTGCCTTGCAGCCCTGCAGAGCTGCACAGCTCCTGCCCCCCTGGGCTCCCATGCAGTTCAATTCTGCCTTCAGCTCTGTGTGTTCTCCAGCATCCTTCCAGTAAACTCTGTGGCTTAAGTCAGCTCATGGCTGTTTCGGTTCTTAGAATTAAAAATCTCCAAATGAGTAACGTGCAATTAAGGCAACAAGACCGATGCTTTCAAAAGAACAGATCAGGGCTTGGAGAGCCAATCAAGTCTTGTCCTTTTAAAAATAAACTCTCGAGAAGCCAAACACGTATGTCAACAATATGACCCCGGATTGAAACTCTTCTTAAACTCTCTTCCTGACATGCTGTAGAAAGCACATCCTAGTGAATTACGTTCTGACTTAGTGATGAAAAAAATGTGGCCCCACCACATCTCATCTGTGTCAGGGGCTCTCCATGGCTGCAGGCTAGTTTCCAGCTATGTGGTGTGACCCAGGGTGGGAGAACAGGAAGGGCGAAGCTGTTCTGGCAAACAGAGCAAATGAGAAAGCAGTGATGCTACACTACGGCTATTTCTTAAGAATTCCCAACGAGCAAGAGTAAACCTAAAAAGCACAGAGTATTTTAATTTACATGCTTCTAACCTCACTCTATTCCAGCAACATCTATTTCACCCCCAAATAAATCACCAGGGGAGAATTACATCTACTTCTCAAGAAGGATGAAATCACGGTCTCAGGGCTGCTCTGCCAGCATTCTCTGCGGCTGGAGCTGGTTTGGGTGGGACCTGGTGGCCAGGGGCATGACCCGAGCTTGGTGATGACACTGTTCGGGCTGAGAGAATAGCACCCAGCACAGAGCCTGTGGCAGGCAGGGAACCATCAGCAGGAGACATTCCAGCTGCTCACGCTGAGCAAGCAGGAAACAATGTGTCTTCTGTAGCAGCCTAAAGCTACAATGCTGCCTTAAATCCAAAGCAGACCATCTCCCAGGCAGCAGTAGGGGCAATATTTACCTTCTTAACCTGTGGCACCCTCTGCATCCAAACCTTGAAAAGATTCTGCTGGGAAATTTAAGGTAGAGGGGTGGTCTCACAAGGTAAATGAAGTATTATCTTAAATAAGGACAGAGAGATTGCCTTTCCCTTTCCGATCTGCTTAATCCTGGAGCTTCAGGAGCAGAGTGTGCCTGCAGCACACAACCACAAATCCATCCATCTCCGCCTCTCTGCCACCCTGTCCACGCTGAGACAGCCCCATTCCGGTCTCCACTCCACCTAGACTAAAATCAGACTTTACATCCACATGGTAAAAGAAACATACAAGAATGCAAGGAAGACATTGAGAAAGGAAAACTACAATGGTAACTAGCTCCACCAGACATGAAAACATGCTATAGAACCTCCATGGTTAAAACCGTGTGGTTCTGGTACATGAACAAAATACATGGACCAACCAGTGGACTATAACAGAAAGTCCAGAACAGACCCAAATACATGCGGAAACCTGGTATATGACAAGGTGGCATCCCAAATCACTGGGTGAAAATAGATTTTTTTTTTTTAAATCAGGATGTGAGAAGAACACCAGATAGAAACTAACACTAAAAAACGAACCCAACTGTATTACAAATGAGGACCAAAACCATCCTGAAAAAGAGATATAAACTAAGAAACTTTGGGAAACAGTATCTTGATTGCACATAAATGCTGTAATCTAGCAAATGTGTTTCTCGCAGGGGTATGGGTTAGCAATTCAGAAACTTCTTTGTGTGTATACTAGAATTGAGCCAATAAGTAAATACAAGGGCACTTCAACAAGTTTATGGAAGGATTTGTATTATCTTTCAATTCTATTTTTCCACAAACTTTTTGAAGTACCCTCGTATATTATAGAAAGTACCAGACATCTTATTCTCGGAGAAGAAAGTTAAAAATAAGAAGAAAGTAAACTCTGTGTTGTTGAACTGGAATCCAAGGTAACAGTACACATTCATAGTTTTGAAGATACAAGTATGCACAGACAGAAAGATCCAGAAATATAGACACGTACATATGCATGTGCTGGTGTACACATATATATTTCCTAGCTCTGTCCTCTGAAAGGGCTGGGAAGCATGAGACCCGAGCCGCTGTAAACACACCCAATGTCCAGATCTTGGTTTCTAAGCACTTCTCTAATAAAAGGAAGCACAGCTCACAGCTGCTTGAAGAAGTGGCTGAATCCAGGGCTGGAAGGAGGGAAAATACAAGATGAACCTAAAACCTAAAACAAACATCTTGTACAAACCATAAAGTAAGGAAGTGCAAAACTGGGCTTAATGAAAGAACACAAGAGGCTACACACAAAGAAGCTCCTTTATGGCCCAGATGAGAACAATTTAAGCAACAAAATAAATAGTGATAATATTATATTATAATCCACAGGATAAAATAAATATCCATGAGCCCATACTGTTGTAAATAATGACGGGCTGGCTTGTTAGCTCAGTTGGTTAGAGTGCAGTATTATAACACCAAAGTCAAGGGTTCAGGTCCCCTTACCAGACAGCTGCCAAAAAAAAAAAAAAAAAAAACGTTATAAATAATCAGCTTAATATATAGCTAGAGAAGTGAGAGCTCTTTCTTGCAGTAGAATTTCAAGTAATAAATGAAGAAGGAAAGAGGGAAACAAAAACTTTGCATAAGTAATTGTTGTAGGCAAGATACACTGGTGGATTCTTTAAAATATATGAGGAAAACTTTGAAGAGCAACAGGATTTGTATGATCTCAAAGTATCTCCCCAAGATATTTGTTAATTACAGGAGGAAAGATATAAGTAGAAACAAAATACAAACCACCTTAATCAAGGGACCAAGAGCAACATCCCCAGCAACAAGTTAGTGATGTTGTGAGCCTGTGACAGTGCACTAAAGGGACATACCATTTCTATGGCTTATATAATCAAAGTCCAATAGTGTGAAAACACTAGACAAATAAGGGACATTCAGCAAAATAATGATCAATATTCTTCAGAGTTATCAAGGTCACAAAAAACAAAGAAAGACTGAGAAACCACGACAGACTGCAGGAGGCTGAAAAGTAGCCACTCAGTACAGTGTGGTCGCTGAGTGGGACCTGGGAATGATAAAAGCAGACTAGTGGAAAAAGGGCAAAATTCAAATGAGGTCTTCAGTCTAGTTGTTAAAAGTGTTGTGACAATGTTGATTTCTCATGCTATTAACAATGTTAATCTCATGGAGTTATGAATTATAGTAACATTGTAACAATGTTAATTTCTTGGTTCTGATCATTGGGATGTGGTTATGTAAGGCTGGGTGCAAAATATATTATTTTTTCAACTTTTGTGAAAATCTAAAAGCAGTTCAAAACACAAAGTTTTAAAAAAGGAGGCTTTACAAGAGAGCAGCCCACTTTTATTGACTCATTGTATGTCAGGAATTTTGCTAAATGCCTGACACAGATCGCATCTCATCTCTAGGAGAATGAATTCTGTTTTCTGGGTTGAATACAAAGTTATCCTCTTCCACAGATGATGCACAGAGATGTCAGGACTTACCCAGGGTCACACAGCTAGCAAATGCAGAGCTGGAACTCCAACCCTAGCAGTTCGGCTCCAGAGCCGCCTCAAACAGCCCTTCCAAGCAGCTCAAGTCCCTTTCCTCCTCAGCAAACTATAGTGGGCCAACAGGAGTGGAAGTTAGCTTTGGCTGAATTCTAGTTGACATTAACACTACACCCACTCTTTCCTGAATTCCTGTCTTGCTGGGAGAACTGGTGAGTGCAAAGAACAACCTGAGCTGGCACCTATTTCTGGGTTTCACATTGATGATTTGCAAAGTCATCGGTGAACCTCCTTTAATATCGATTCTTTAGAAGTGAAAAACAAAGCACATTGAACAGCTTGTTTTGCCCAGGCTTGGCCAGCTCCCAAGGAAGGCCTGTGGCCAGACGGGGTGATGTACGTGGCCACTGTTCCCCCCCCCACCATGGAGCCTATCACTCACCCCCTGCCCCAAGCCAGCTTTGTGCTGGGTACGGGGTCTGGCTCTGCCTGGACAGGCTCTGCCCCAGCTCACAATGCTGGGAGATGACGAAGGCACAAGTGACCATCAGATGCTGATTCCAGGGACAAGTTCAGGCTGCTGTGGTGGGGGTGGGGCAACATCCTCACAAATAGGAGGTCAGGGACCTTTAGGCCAAGACCAGAAAGATTTAGAGAAGTTAAATAAGGAGAAAAGAGATAAGTATTCCAAACAAAAGGAATGACCTGTGGGAAGGTCCCATACAGGAAAGAGCCATGAATGTTTCAGTGACAGAAAGGAGACTAGTTGGGCGGAGGGGGGGGGGGGGTCACAGTAGAGGATGCAGGGTTAGGAGCCCCCACAAGGCCCATTTTCCTTCTACTGGCGGAGGGAGGGGCAGGTCCATGGCCCTTATGCAGGATGGCCTCCACAGTTTTACCAACTGACTTCTTACACCAAGACCACTATGGTTGGTCAAGGAGTTCGGATTTTTGTAAGCACAACTTGAAGGCCATTGTATAATATGAAGATTCTGAAGTCTTGTAGCCACTTTATTTACTTTTTAAATACAGAAGCTCATATAGAAGTGAGAGCTATTAATAACATGCTCTCAGTTCACCCAGCATCATTTTTTCACAAAGAACGCAAATTGTCCAATAGTCTTGGTTATTTGCATTTAGAATGTTTCTGGGCCAAAGGACTAAAGAAACAAACAGCTTTGGAGTCCTCCTAAGACAGGGTCTTGGCCAGTTTGGGCAGCCCATGACTAGGGCAGGCTCAGAGCGCTTGCGACAGGACACCACCCTTGCTCTGGGACCAGCATGTGGTCCAGGCAGCACCAGTCCCAGGAGGAAGAGCTGTGCAGCCCACTGGCAGGGCCACCTGGCTATAAGCATGCTGGCTTCCAGAGCTGCAGAGGCCAAAGAAACAGCAATTCTGGGCCTCCCATGTGGGTGTCGGGGTGTGGACCATCCCTGGTGTACCCGATTGTTACTGTGAACTGTTTTGTAAATGTTCATGCAAAAGCAGGGTAGCACAAGGGGGAACCTCAGCTGTTGCCTTGGGACAATACAATATTAGTTCTCAGTCTTAAGCAGCTTGACCAGCGACTGAGCTGGTTCTGGGATCTCCTGTTCTCTGTGACTGCTGTGCACTCAGATCAATGTGAATTAGGTGATAGCAACATCAGACCAAGTGGAGATGTGAAAGATGAAGTTAAACAACCACTTTGAGGTGCTGCTGGATGTAGGGTGACTCTGACTGATGGCTGGCTAAGGGATAGGTGTGTGTCATCTGGTGGCTTCTTCCTGGTGATTCTCAACCCATGGGAAGTGCTGGAAGAATTTGTAAAAATACAGCATTCTCCCCACATCCCTGCCAGCCCAAGCCTTACTAGGTCAGAGTTTGGGGTGAAGGGAAGCAGGTGCATGTATTTCCAAGCTCTCTGGGTGACCCTCCTGTGTTCACACCCACTTGGTGTCCATTTCTCAGTTAACTCATGATCCTATGAAGTTTAAAAATATTTCTGAAGTGAGAGTTGGAATCTGGGTTCCCTTCTTACACAGGCAGCTTGCATATCACAGTGGCTGGTCATCACAGAGCAAAGGCGACTCCACGAGTTGTTGATCGGTCCTCAGCCCCAGAAGACGCGTGCCCCGCTGCTGGGGATGGACCTTAAACAAGCGTGCTCTTTAGCTCTTTTTACTGAACCTTGTCAAAGGAGACATTTGGGTGTCAAAGTCGACTCTGCTTCCCACAGGGCAGTGTGGCAGCATCCGTGGATGGACTGTGAAGATCTCAGCCCAGTCTAGGCTGACACTGGTGAATCTCTCCAGCTCATGGGCCTCAGTCTCCCCTTCTGGAGAAGGAAGGAGCTTGGCTAGAAGAGATCTGGGTTCCTTTCCATCTTAAAACACAAAGCTGGGGTAATACTTAGAACTGGAGGCTGGGCAGGATGTTTATCTCGGTTGGTTAGCATATGGTACTATGACACCAAGGTCAAGGGTTGGGATCCCTGTACCAGCCAGCCACAAAAAGACACAGAAAAAGAATTGGAAGAGTTACTGTCTCCATTGGATAGAAAATTCCACCTTTCATGGAAGATGCTGGATATGATTAAGTTACTATAAGTGTCCCCTCACTCCCCAAGTGACAAGCGGAGAATTGGTCTCCTTTCTGGCCAGGACAGAATGATAGCAGAACGAAGCAGGGGCAGGGAGGACATCACTAAGCTGTGGCTCTGTGGGCCAAGAGCAGGCTTGGAGTGTCAGCCCTAATCGGGGATTAGTGGGAATTGAGGTGGGGGGAGGGCGGAGGGAGCTCCTGCAGGGTGGCGGCTGGGGTCAGGGCACCCACTGATGCAGATGCTGGAGCCTGCTCACCCACGCTGTTGTTCCTGTGACAACGGCGATGGCCCAGGACATGGGAGGGTGCGTACAAGTCAGTAATGGGGAGCTGAGCCACCCAGATCCTATCTGCCTGCCAAACCTTCCATCTGAATTCAAATCGAGCGGCACTCCCAGGCACCAACACAGGGCTCTACTGAGAAAGTGAACCAACCCGTCACAGCCACAAACACATCCAGGCCACCAAACATGCCCTAGCAGCCTCTGGGCTGCTCTGAGCTTGAGCCCAATACACCACTGCTGCTCCTAGACGGCAGCTGTGGAACAACTGAGGTCCGAGACTGCAGTGGCCAACAGCAGGTAGAGAACAGAAAAAACGCAAACAAGCTGAATCTCACTTCCCATTCTCTGAACACAAAGCCCTCCCTGGTCCCACGTGAAGACGTAGGTGAAAACTTTTCATCTGAAACTCAAATATTTTCTCCAGTATTCCCAGATTTACTTAACCAACACAAGACAAATGCCAAGGCAGGGACCTCTTCCTCTCTCTCAACACTCCAGGCATATGGGAATCTGAATTTGTAAAGCTAAGGTGACTTCCTGAAGCCAACCAAAAATGTCAGGAGATGACGCAGAATGGTTTAAGCCAGGACCATCCAAAATTTACAGGAGGTGGGGTCACTGCTTCTGAGCCTGAAACGCAGTCAGGAGTCTGAGTGTTAGTAGTGTTAGGATCCCTCAAAGCGTTCACCCAACACTCGCTCACACCCTACAGAGGAGAATGGGGACAAGACTGTGCCCACTCGTGATACCAGGTCAATCAGCGGTCAATGACAGAAGCTTCAAGGGAAAAATCTCTGTGTTTACTCTCGGGTGTGAGGACACACAGCTTGAGGCTTACATAAGAGATGGCCAGTTCCCCAAGTGGATGTCCAGGTCTGGACAGCTGAGGCACTGATTCTAGGCACCAAGAGAGAAGCCAGTCAACTGACCTTGAAGCTTTTTTTTCATCCAAAAGTTGCAGTTATTCTTTTCAAGAGTTCCAACAAGCTCTTTTAAATTGTTAGATTTATGCTAATTTATACTCAAGGCTTTTTTGTTTTTTTAATTCCATGGCCAAGTGTGCCAAGGCCATGGCACAAAGACCAGGCACAGGGCCCGCTATGGAATATTTTGAAGGTTGATGGGACCAACAGGCAGCCTTCGTTATTTCCAAAGTAGATGAGCTGCACAAGTAGGTGCAGGAATGTACACACCTGGAAGCAAGGCGCAGAGCACAAGCTGGGAAAAACTTCCCTAGACCCAGTTCCTAATTCCCCCTCTGGAATGCCTAAAAATAGTAGACGCCTGGAGCTTGTCATTAAACTAAGATGGCTTAAAAGTAAGAATAAGTCACCAAGTAATTAACGATGAAAGAAACAACCACAGGACTGTGAGGCAGCAGAGTAACAAGCCCCTGAGCAGTGAAGCCAGAGGTGGGTTCACACTCCAGCTCTGCCACCCACAGGCTGTGTGACCTTGGGCAGGCTACTTAACCTCTCCAGGCCTCAGTTTCCTCATCTGTAAAGTGGTAATGATGCCTATGTTCTGGGAGTTGTGAGGATCCAAAAAGATGATATATGCACCAAAAGCCCCCAAACCCAATGTCTGGCAAGTGGTTGGACCTCAGCGAATGGTCACTATTTTTATATGCTCAGAAATGCAAGTCTTTTGGAAGTAAATTCTTGATGAAATTCAGTTCTGTTAGAGATGAAAGTACGTTTGGTTCACAGTAACTCATACATCAGAGTGTCCAAAATCAGTAAGTGTCCAACTGGGCACAGGAATCCACCCCAGACTCCAGGAAGGTAAGGTAGAAGGGAATGGGTCCCTGCAACAGCGAGTCTGTCCCCGGTGAAGCCCAGAGCTTGGCACACCTGATGTTTGGTGAATAAAATCGAATCACTCTCTTGGCTCCCCATCAAGGGTCTTAACTCTACGGGTCTTTCTCCCAACTTTCAAGGATGCTCTGGTACCACGGAAGGCTCTACCTGTCAGAGGCTGTGGCGACGCCTCCAGGAAGGAGAGACTGCTCGCACCCCGCCGTCAGCCGCCCCCCACCCCGACCCCGACCCGCTCTCCCGGAAACTCACCCCTTTCCTTTCGGCCTCGTGGTTCAGGGCGGTCACCCAGGCCGCCTGCCACTGGCTCCTCCAGCTGTTCAGCGTCAGGATCCAGGAGAGCAGAGCGTCCGATTCGGGGCGCTGCCCCTCGCCGGGCTCCGCCGTCCGCCGCCGGGGCCGGGGTCGCGCCCTAGCCAGCGCCCACTGAGCCAGGTACAGGCCCACGGTGACCAGGGCCGCGACGAAGAGCGACACCAAGACGAACCACTGGACCTCACAGAGCCACGAGCGCAGCCGGGCCATGGTGATGGCGCATACCCCGCCCGCCTCGCCCCGACTTCCCCGAGCAGCCCCCGCGCCGGGGTGCACAGCCCACGGCCGGCGAGCTCAGGACATCCGCCGCGGCCGGCCGGGGCTCGCGTGGGGCGTGGAGGTGGCGCGGCGGCCCCGGCCCGGGAGTGCGTCCAAGCTCCGCACACCTGCGACACGGGACGCCAGCGGAGCCCGCGGCCGGCGCTGCCCACTCGGGCTCTGCGAAGTTCCTGGGGCCGCGGCCAGGCGCGCTTCCTCCTCCGCGCGCCGCCCCGGGCGTCCCGCCCGCGGCCCAGCGGTGGCCGGAGCAGGCTCGGGCCGCGGGGCGGGGCGGGGGCGGTGCCAGGGGGAGTGGCCGCGGGGGTGGGGGCGGTGCCAGGGGGAGTGGCCGCGGGGGTGGGGGCGGGGAGGGGGCGGTGCCGGGCCGGGTCTCCACAGCGGCCCCCGCGGCGGGTCTCTCCCGCCGCCTTAGAGGCCCCGCGGCCGCGCCCCCCTGTCGACCCCTCCGCGCCGCGGCCCCCGAGCCCGGCCTCGCCCCGTGCGCCCGCCGCCCGCCCCCTCCGGCGACTTCCCGCGGGCGGCGGCGGCGAGGTGACTCGGCCGGCTCCGCACGTCCGGCGAGGCTTCCGCCAGCGGCGACAGGCCCAGCGTGGCGACGCGACAGAGCGGTGTGCGCGACCTTTCACTTAATCAGCCCGACCCCAGCCGCTGCTGTGGGGCTGCCCGGCCTGGTGTGTGCGTTCGCCTGTGCTGAGTGCACGCGCACAGGCATGTGTGTGCGTGTGCACGAGCGTTCGTGTGCATGCGGGTGAGCATGTGTGTGAACCATGCACAATTGAAGGGTGATTTCTAGGCTTGCCGTTTGCCCACCAGCGAGACAGTGTCTGGTTGTCAGTCCTCGGAAAGTCCCTAGAAATCCGGGCCGGCCCTGAAGTCAGGAGGGCTTGCGGTCCTACCCTGTGGCTGCCCTGCTCAGGTCCAAGGAGGGTCTCAGCAAAACGCCCCCAGACCCGCCCTTCCTCGTGTGAATGTGCTACTTAAGTGTGCGTGGCATGTATGCATATGGCGTGGTGTGCATGTGTGGTATATGTGAGGTATGCGTGCATGTGGGGTGTGTGGTGTGATGTGTATATTTGGTGTGTGTGCACATGTAGTGTGCATTTATGTTGTGTGCTGTATGTAAGGTGTATGTGGTGTGTGTGCTGTGTATGCACATGGTGCGGTGTGAGGTCTGCATGCGTGGTGTATGTGGTGTAGTGTGTGTGTGTGTGTGTGTGTGTGGTGTGTGTAATGTGTATGTTGTGTGCGTATGGTGTGTGGTGTGTATGTGGGGTGTGTGCTATGTGTACCGTGTATGTATGTGCTGTGCTGTAAGATGTGTGGTGTGTATGGGGTGGTGCATGTGTATGTGATGTGTGTGGTGTGTGTATGTGGTGTGTGTGTTGTCTGATGTGTGTGCTGTAGTGTGCGTGTGTGGTGTGGGTGTGATGTGTGTGTGCTGGGTATGTATGTGTGTGGTGTGGTGTGTGTATGCGGTGTGTGTGGTGTCTGATGTGTGTGCTGTGGTGTGAGTGTGTGGTGTGTGTGCTGTAGTGTGTGATGAATGTATGTGTTCTGATGTGGTGTGTATGACATATGTGCGTATGTGGTGTGTGATGTGTATGTGTGATGTGTGAGCTGTGGGTGTATAGTGTCGTGTGGTGTGTGACGTATGTGCTGCAGTGTATGGGTGGTGTGTATGTGTGACGTGAGGTGCAGTGTGTGTGGGGTGTGAGGTACATGGTGTGTGTGGTGTGTGTGTGCAACATGTGAGGCGTGGTGTGTATGAGAGGTGTGGGGTGTGTGTGAGGTGCATGGTATGTGTGGTGTGTGTGTGATGTGTGTGACACATGTCTGCATCCTGCCCTCGCAGACAGAACACGGTGGTTGGGAGGTGCAGGAGATTCTCCGTGGCCGGCGGGAGGCCGGCACCATGAACCTACGCCAGCCTGTGCTGGGCCTGTGTTCGCAGCAGCTGTACTAGGGGATTTGACCTAAGCTGGGTTGGATGGCCATGAGCTTGTAGCCTTTTCTGACCTATCAGGAGTCCACTGACGGGCAGTGGTTGGTGACATGGGTGGGAATTCTGGCCCAGAATTAGTGGGCCCCAATCTTCTTTGAGGAGGAAGGACCTGAACGGTGTGGGGACAGAGAACGCTGGTGCGGACAGAGCAGGCAGCTGGCGGGGAGGTGTGGCCAGGGGGTCTGCCTCCAGGCGCAGGACTAGGTGGCCCCACTGGGCTGTCCACCCGCTGCCTGAGCCCCACTCAGCCCTCGGGCTCCTGAGGGTCAGGGCCTGCTCTTCTCTTCTCATTTCTCCTGTGTTATCTTAAGCAGAAACAAGGGAAATCCCTTCCTGTGTGGAGGAAGAGTCTAATTACTTTGGGATCTATAGCCAGACTGATGCAGTTGAATAATTCACGTCCCGCAGGCTGGCCCTGTCGCCAGGACAACGGTGGTGACTGGAAGTGCGGGCCGGGCCGATGCGAGCTCAGGGGCGCGGTGCTGCCTGGTGTCAGGTGGCCAGTCCTGTGGGGCTGGTGCGACCGGTCTCCGAGGTGCGCTTCCACACTGGGTTATTGAAAGGCTTGTAATGAACTAAACTCACAGCCACCCCGTTTGGAATTTGTCACACTTTCGTAAGTTTTTACAAAGAAAATGTCGCACATAGATGTTGAATTACTTTTGTGTAGAAACAAATCAAGGGAAAATAAGGAGGGACATATGCTCACGGGGCAACGCAGTTGGCCGGAACATGTGACAGGAGTTGAAACATCTTGTAAATCTGTGAAAAAGACCAGGCTCCCTGTGTTTCTGCCCCCAGCCCAGCGTATTGATAGCATCCAGTCCCCTTCACCCACTGAGTGGAGGATACAGGATGGCTACGTTCTCCAGCACGGGCAGCATCTCCTCCCTGCGGTGACAGCCCCTACCAGTCTAACCTCCAGACAAATGAGGCTGCAGTGCCGCCCAGGAAGGGCTCCTTCCTCACCGTCAGGCCTTCCCATGGGTTGGATTCCCAGTG
The DNA here is from genome assembly GCF_027409185.1 of Cynocephalus volans. Taxonomy (NCBI): domain Eukaryota; kingdom Metazoa; phylum Chordata; class Mammalia; order Dermoptera; family Cynocephalidae; genus Cynocephalus; species Cynocephalus volans. The sequence goes on from NC_084460.1 coordinate 188,454,991, forward strand.
ACGCTCTGTGCCATTGTTTGCTATTTTTATCCACTTGTAAAAGGAGACCACCGTGGCTGTGGACCCTCCGATGCATTCACGCTGAGCTGCTGTGATCAGTGGGGTGGGGGGCAGGGAGTAGGGTAGGACCCCATGGGTGCAGGCACTGCCCCCAAGCCAGCTCTCCCTCATGGTGGTGGGTGATGGGTCAGCTCCCAGATGTTTAGCCTGAGCATCACCATCTTCACCTCAACCCACAGGACCCCAGGGGAGCCGCCTGAAGGACTCTGGAAGGCGTTGCTCTGAGCCTGGACCAGAACTTGCTCATCAACACGGCTGGCCTCCTGGCAGCAGGGAGGAAACCACGGAAGCATTACAGTGACTGGTCTTGAGGCAGAGGAAAGATGCTCTATTCTTCATTTTACAACGTTTCTACAATGCTCTTTGCATAGCCAAGAGTGGCTTGTTGGATGATCTCTGCCGGGTCACTAGTCTTGGGTGCCATTCCTCAGCTATGAACAGAATTGAGATAGTTTGACATCTTTCCCTACCAAGCCCAGGAGGTTATGTGAGGATGTTACATTTTTAGAAATTAATAAAGGTCTGAGGATATGTGTTTTATGCCTATAAACAAAGTTATACCTATTCATATTAGAAATTATTTATTACCACTGAACCAGATATTCCTGTGGGTTTTTAAAGATGCTTACAAAAATGGGACTTCTGTTGAATTTCCAGTTTAATTATCTTAAATTTCTAGAAGTGGAACGGAAAGAAGGGGTTCCAGGAAATTTATAGTTTATCTCTAACTTAATGGAAAAGTTTTCTCTTCACCCTGAAGCAGTTCCTATTATTACTATTACTATTATTACTATTGCCTGAATTATCAAGTTGTGCCCAGGATTCTCACAGACTGGAGCCCTGGGCCCGGGGGCTGTGCTGTCCCTATGCAGGCCTCCCTAGGGCCACCTGCGAGTGCTAGTGCACAGCTTTGCTCCAGCACACTTGAGGGAGACATTCCGAGAATTCGCCTTAGCAAAACAAAACGTTTTTAAGGCTTGGTTGGGTGCCCCCAGCAGTGGTCAGGGGAGGCGAGGTATCTCGAGACCAGAGCATCTGTGGAGACATTCAACCCACTCTTCTTGGCTCCATTCAAGCCAGCTTAGTCATTTCCACAATCCAGAGGCCCGGGTGTGCTTTGGGTCAGTTTCCTGTAGTGCCTGTGGGGTCGATGCAGGAAGCCAGTGAACCCAGTCAAAGGTCACTGTGGCTAGAGCCAGGCCTGGTGCCAGATGGGGCCTTCCCTGCTATGAGGGGCCTCAGTTCTCCTGCTGATAGTTTATTTGCATGACTTATGGAGACATTGTCCACAATGCCTTCCCTGGGAGGAGAGGACAATTCCAAGTCACTGCAGGAACACCTGAAGTGCAGTGTCAGAGGCCGCAAGAATAGTCTGAGTGTGAAGGCCAGAGCACACACACACTGTTCCTCACAGAAGTGACTGTCACAGAAGTGGTAGTGCCATTGAGTGAGCCCCTTCTGCCAGGGACATCATTCCACTTCCCTAGGTGTCCCCACAGATGTACCAGGCATGCTTAAGACCCTGGCATGTGTTCACAAAAGCCAGAGTTGTATGTCCTGAGCGTCTACTTCCATCAGGCACTGCATGAGCTGCTCAACTTAACGATCTCAATTTATTGTCATGGCAACACTCAAAGGACATCATCCCCTTTTTAAAATGAGGAAGTTAGTTCAGAGAGGCTGGGTAATTTGTCCAAGGACAGGCAGCAAGTAAGTGTCTTAGCCAGGAGTAGACAGGCATCTACCACCAAGCCCATGTTCTTCCACTCCTTTTATAAAGGTCGAGGCAAACAAATTCTACAAAGAAGAATACAGTGTTAAAAGCTGGAAACAAAGGGGTCTCATTACTCACATCCATGGGCAAAGATCTACCTAAAAGAGACTGATTGCCTTTTGTGTTCTGAAGTCAAGGAGACACAGTCTCTTTCAAACCCAGGGGACAAGGCAGTTCACTCAGAGATTCATTCACTTGAGGGACATGTATGGAGCTTTTTCGAAGTCCCAGCCTCTTTCTGGGGAAGACACAGATGAATCCAGCCCCAGCTCCTGTGTGGAGATGGCCGGGCAGTCAGATGACCCTCCTGCAGCCATCAGTGTCCCTGTGCAGGTGCCCACTGAGGAGGGTCCTCCAAGCCATGCACCGCCCATCCTAAGACTGAGCAGGCAACAGGATGTCCCCTCAAACCCCACACTAGTGACGGGCCTGTTGGGGAGCCTGAGTCACCCAGTGATGCAGGGAGGCAGGCAGGGTGCCAGCCTCTGCGGGCCAGCCAGGCCTGCCAAGAGCCAGCCAGGGCAGCCAATGATGCATCCTGTGACTCTGCATCCACGCCAGCGGCAGAGGGGTGAAACCCGATGGCAGCCCCATCTCTGCCAGGTGGCTTGATTAAGCCTCCCCTGGTAATACACAGGAGCAAGGTGATTCAGCATTTTTACTTATATCTGAGGCTGGGACCAATCTTATGAATGAAAATATTTAACTTTTATTTTTTAATATATTTCCAAGGAGGCAGTCACCTATACTGCTTGTTTTCCCCGACTCCAAAGAATGCTGACCCCACACCTGTGCTTTGGCACCTGAAATGACACTGTTGGAGAATCAGCCTGGGGAACTGACCTCAAGAGATGCCCACCGCTTGGAAGTTGAGTCTGCAGGGATTTATCAGGAGGCAGTGGGAGCCTGGTGGGAAGGCACACCCAGGGCGAGTGGGACAAAGGTGCTGGAGGCAGACAGCCCTCTGCCCTTGGCATACCTTATGATGGCCTGCTTCAGAGGTTCCTGCAGGGGTAGCAATGGTGGGCCTTGCTTGCTAGGGAAAGTGCACAGGGAAGGGGAGCTGCTGTCAGCTCCGCACAGCCTGCTGGGTCTGCTTCTGCATCCCCACTGACCTGGCCATTCCCAGTGCTGGCTTTGAAAGAATGCTGTTTTCACATCACTTTGGGTATGGGCAGCTCTGCTAGAGCCCAGCCCTGCAGGGTGGGGGTGGGGGGTGGGCGCTGCTCAGCCCCCCAACAGGGGACACAGGAATGCTACTCTCATGCTTTGCTTGTGTTCTGGCCTAAAGTTTTCCTTTGTGCTATTGTTTTTAAAAGCTTTATTGGGAACATGAAAAGAATCAACTGAATATCTGGAGGGATATGTAGTCTCTTTAAGAGTTAAAGGAAACTACTATTAGAGGGCTTTTTAAAACAACCCAGGAGCATCCGTTTATCTACAAATAATTAATGTACTGATTATATGATTGTCTCTTCCAGTGGCTCCCCCAATAGTCCAATAAGACAAAGTGAGTAATTTTGCTGGTAGAGATATTACTACTGCTTTGATGCACCTAGCACTTTGCAACGATTCCAGGAACAGGTAAGAGGCAGGAATTCTCATCCCTTTGTGCAAATGAAGGGTGGAGCCTTAAGGACTCACCAGGGCCAGAGTAGCTTGTGGGTGGCAGAGATAGACCTGGAATCCAGGTGTTTCCTGCATGATCTCTCATGCTGCACCATGCAGCAAGTCTGTACGGCACCCTGTGGAACCACAGAAGAGCAGTTCTTCACACGCAGAGACACAGATTTACTGCAACGTCTCATTTCCCTGATTTTGTTGGAGTCATTATCTCCCAAGCTGCTCTGAGTGGGGAGGTGTGATTGTACCTTCTAGTACCTGAGGCCATCCTATGGATTCTCTTGGTGCATTATTTCCCCACAGACTCACCTTCTGGAAGCTCTGCCAGCTCCCTCTCACGGGGTTGGTGGGGGGGTCGGGAAGGGGACGAGCCTGCAGAGCCATCTGCGATGCCAGCTTCTCCTTCCCCGGCTCACCCTCCCGCCCAATCCCAATAGGCCAGACTCTCCTTGAAACCAGGAACTCTTAGGAAGGAAGCAGCCCCACCTCTTCCTTCAGGCTCTTCCTTTTAGTCTAGAAGCTCCAGGTGAAAGGAAGAAGTGACTGATGGGTCCCAGTGGGAGAGAGGACCACCCTGGTTGGCCCTACACTTTTTGTGTATGAAGCACACAGGATCCTGCTCGCATGTGAGTGGAGCACTGCAGGCCTCATGATTCCTGCAGCTGTTGTTTGGACTGAGACCTTTGTGTCCAGCAAGATGGTGGAACCCCCCCCCCCCACAGGAGTGCTGCATGGATCAAGCAAGCAGCCTTTCATGTGCACAGCTGGGCTTGACTGAAAAAATGGGGAGTCTCCAGGCTCCCCTAAAGGGACAGGAAAAAGGCACCAGGCTGATTTAGGGGTGCTTGCGTTCCACTGCTCTGGCTTGGTGGTTTCTTGTCACCAAGGAGCAGGAGCTTTAAAACACCTGGGTAATGAGCAGTTGGAAATGAGAACCCAATATTGAACAGATCTTCTCGAAGGGAAACTTGAGAAAGTATGTTCCAGGAGTAAAGGGCAGGGTCAAGGAAGCTGCTCTGGGGATTACATTTACATAACTGCATGATCTCAGAAACCCATGCAAACATTCCTACAAAAGGGGTTGTCTTAGTTTGGGCTATTATAACAACGTAGCATAGATGGGTGGCTTATAAACAATAGAAATTTATTTCTCACAGTTCTAGAGGCTGGAAGTCTGAGATCAGGGTGCCAGCACAGTGGGTTCTGGGGAGGGCTCTTTTCCTGGCTGCAGACAGCCGCCTTCTCCTTGCATCTGCACAGGGTGGAAAGAGGGTGAATGGGCTCTCTGGCCTCTTCTCATACGGGCCCCAATCCCATTCATTCATAAGAACTCCACCCTCATGACTTAACCACCTCCTGAAGGCCCTGTCTCCTATACAATCACATCCGGGGTTAGAATTTCTACCCTTCACTGGTACCCTGAAGACTCCTAGGCTGAACTGCTTCAGGAACACAGATTCAAATTATAGAATCTCCGGCGACAGTCAGCAGAGACAGTGAAGAGCCAGATTAAACTACGAATCTTAGCCAGTGCAACTGACCTTGGACTATTCAATAAGTAAGGAGGACAAAGGACACTTGAGACTGAATTGAAAACATTTTTTTAAGAAAAGGGTACTGCCACGTTTTGGTTTTAGCTCCTGCTGTAATGCTATGATGTAACTAAAACAGGTGTTGTTATTGCTGATTTTCACATGCAGAAGCTCAAGTCCAGAGAGTTCTGGGACTTCTCAAGGGCCCCACATTTATTCCTAACTCAGCTGAGGTTGAACCAGTGTGTCCAGAGCTCTGACTCCTCACAGACAGTCCCCTTGCTAGCTGAGAATACGCCCTTGTAAAGAAGTGACTGCAAAGCAGCTAAGCCTCAGTCCTGAGGACATTTCTTTAAGACACAGTCCCATCGTATACGTCTTTGGGAATCATTCAGTGCTCGGCCCAGGCTGTTGTTAGGTGCTGGTTGGCATTCTTTGCTCCAGTAGTGAAACCAAGCATACTCATTTTCATGCAGGCTGCTCTGCAGTGACAAATGAAAAGTACCCAGGCCAGGCCTCCACGGGGAGGCTCCAGACGACTGAATTGTTTGGCATAGCTATTTGTGCAAATGCAATAACCCACCACACTTGGGGAGAAAAAGATATACTTTTTTATTATTTTGTCTTTTTTTGTAGTTGATGTACCAAGTTATACAAAATTGAAGGAACAATTGAAGTTCTCTGTCACCAGAGGTGTGTTTTGTGTGAGAACATGTCCTCTGGGGAGCGGCCACCAGTGTGGCCATGGTGCTCTGCGTGCACAGGTTCCCGTGCCTCCCGCTTCTGGCAGGCCATCGGTCTGTTACCCACTGTGCACTGGGGACTCCCAGTCACTGAGGGCTTCCAGGACTATGGACACTGGGGACACAGAAAATGCTTCCTCTCTCTCCAAATATCCCCATGAGGGGTCCTCAGTGAGGACCAAGGAAGGTGACCCAGGTGGCCACCTCCTCACCAAAGCTTCTCCTCCCTAATAGAATCATGGAGACAGTAAACATGGAGAAACTTTCTGCCTGTGGGTATATAAGATTTAAAGCTTCTAGTGAGAAGTGGAGACAAAGGGAGTGTCCTTTTATTGGGGAGGGCCAGACTGTCCACAGCTGATGTAGTAAGTGAGAGTCCTTGGCCAGACGACACCCCAGGTGCCAGGAGAGGAGCCGTCCTGGGGCATGCTGACAGTGGCCACCCATCTTCTCCTGCTGGCCTACCCACGGTGCTTTGTGAGCTGTCCTGAGACAACCCAGGGAAGAGCGGGGGGAGAAGGTGCCAAATGCTCCTGGGAGGTGTCCTCTCCTTCATCCTGCTGTTCTGGGACCAGCCACAAGAAGCAAAAACTCAGCAAAGAAACAAGAGGGGAGATTCAAAAGCCCATCACGGATGAATGGGTGGACAGAATGAGGTCTATCCATGCAGTGAAATATTCTCCAGGTACAAACAGGAATGAAGTACTGAGGACACACTCTACAACACAAGCGAACCTTGAAAACACGATGCGCAGTGAAAGAAGCCAGACACAAAAGGGCACATACTGCCTGGTTCCATTTATATGAAATGTCCAGAACAGGCAAATCCATACAGGCAGAGTGCAGATTAGTGGTTTCCAGGGGCTGGGGTAGAAGGCTGGGTAGTGACTGATAATACGTGCAGGGTGATGAGAATGTTCTGGAACTAGATAGTGGTGATGGTTGCACAACATCTTGAGTATTCTAAATGCCACTGAATTGTACACTTTAAAGTGGTTATAATGGTAAATTTTATGTTATGAGTACTTAATCACAATTTTAAGACAGAGCTTGACTGACTGATTTAGCAGGCACCGTGTGTGGCTCTTGTGTGGGACAGGCATGGTGGTTTGACTCGACCAATACTTATTGACACCTGCTGTGCTCAAGTACTGGGTGCAGGGCTGGGGATATGATAATGAGCAAAGTAGGTTCTCATGGGGCTTAGTCTCAGCAGAGGAAACAGACGTTCGTGTAACAATCCGCAAGTAACTGTAAACTGAAGGGATTGCTGGGCACTCATGTGGCCAGTGAGGAAGCACAGGAACTCTGCTGGAGGGCAGGTGGACGGCAGGGCAAGACCACCACAAGCCTTTAGATTTTGTTCCTAACACAAGGGAACTGGTTACTGGCCGAGAAGAGAGTGGTCATGTCTGCACTTGGCCAGGATGGCCCCAGAGAAGACAGCAGGAAGACTGGTGGGCGGGTCCCACTGCACACGCACTCAGAGGGGGACTGGAGGGGCTTGGCGGTGGCGTGGGGGGTGAGGTGTTGCGGGTGACTGCAGGTGTCTCCCTTAGGCAGCCTGGTGGGTGCGTTGGAGCAGTAGCCGTAGCAGGGACCTGTCCCCAGGAGGATAAGCAATGCCACCCCTGAGAGTACCTCGCTGGTCTAAGATGCAAGAAGAAAGAAGCAAAGGAAGGAGAAAACTACAAAAGGGGCTGAGAGATTGGTGAAGGCAAGAAACGGGAATGAAAGGACACCACAGGAGGTGGGGAACAGCAGGACCCACGTTCTGCCTTGGCACCAGGCTCCCCTCTCATGAGTGCCCGCTGCAGGGCAGCACAAATGGAGTGGACCTGCACAGCTCAACACAGACAGACCCTCGAGACAGAGGCCCAGGAATTCAGTGCCTGATAGACCAAATGTCACAAAGCCCTGTGAAAGGACAGGATTAGTAATTCTCGGGATGGAATTATCAAATGGGAAGAAACCTGTGACCTCAGCCAGAGGAGGCCCCTTTGCAGTTGTGCAGGTGAGGGAAGGGGCTGAGCACCCTCCCCAAGGCACACGAGCCCATGGTGGCAGACGGTGCCACCTGCCCCTGGCCTGCCTCGGTGTTCACGTCTCCCTGAGAGGGTGCAGGTGCAGCATGAACCATGGGCTTCATCTCCCCCTCTGCAGAGAGTGGGCATCGATCCTACCAGGAAGGGCCGTGCCAGGGGTCAGATGTGTTCACGCAGATGTGGCACCTGGCGCACTGTGGGCGCTCAGTAAATAGAAATAACAGCTCCCTTGCGCAGCCAGAGAGAAGAATAGGGAGGAATCATCTAGCTTTAAACACACCCTTCACACCAAACATATTTAACTTCAGATGAACAAGCAGCAGAAACAAACAAAACACACAGGACACGAGTCCAAAGGAGAACATGGGTGTCCACCCGTGGCTGGCGATGCTTCTCTTTGTCAAACACAACTGAAGAGAAAGCGTCGTTCACTCATTCATTCATTCTCATATTACCAAACGCCTGTGTTGTTAGAGGCTGCCTGAATGCAATGTGAAATGTTTATAGGGCAACGCAAACACTCCTCCGCCTGACTTGTCCCTCTGCGTCCCAGTGCCACTTTCTCTCACACACACGCCCAGGAATTATCTCCACACCAGCTTCCTTTCCTCCAGCTGGGTCCCATCGGATCCTACCTATCAGAAATTAAATCCTGTCAGCCTTCCTTTGTGATCTGACTGCAGCGTCCTACTTCGTTCCATCCTGGGCTCCATCTGCAGGGCTCTCCCGCTGGTCACTTTCTCCTTCATGCCATCCCCTCCCTGCCTCCTGACCCTGCTGCCATCTGGGCTGATGGTGAGGACACAGACATTTGGAGCAGAGCTGGCTGTGGCTGCCCCGGTGCACCTTCCAAGCTGTGGGGCCTTGGACTTGTTCCCTATCCTTCCTAAAGCTCACCTCCCCATGGGTAAAACAGGCATGCGGACGCCTAGCTCACAGGGTGCTGGAGACCACGGCAGCATATGTAAAGCTCCCGCATGGTGCTGAGCATAGGTAAGAGGGTAGGCGATGTTCCCAGGTCCTGACTCACTCTGGTGTTGTCCATGGCTCCCCAGTGCCCTCAGGATTAAAACCTGTCATTGGGGGCTCCTGACGTTCCCTCCACGTGCATGCTCAGGCCACCTCCACTCCCACCCCACCCCACCCCCGCCCTTCCTCCCTGCATGTTGCATCCCTGGGGCCGTGCTCCCTGCCACATTTCCTCTTCCATCTGGGTATATCCTGCTCAGACACTCCCAGTCAAGCTGCCTGCAGCTACCTGCATGCCCGCAGCTGCTGCTCCTGGAACTTTCCTTGGTGCCATCCAGAGTCACTTCCTCTGCTGTGCTGAACTGCAAGGGATCTCTGTTGATATTTAGCTCTTCATGTGTGTGTCTGTCCCTGCAGCTGGACTCTGGACACAGTTCCTTCAGGACTGGGACGAGGCCTTACAGTCCTTTGAATCATCCCCTGAAAAATCTGCAGGTTTTCAGGAAACATCTCTTGATTTGGATTAGAGGTTTGTAGCTCGAGCCCCAAAGTTAAGTCAGGTTTCAGGCCACCGTTCGCACAACATACTTAGTTCAGGTGTACACAGGTCCTCGCCAACCGGGCCCTCCAGGGCTGGGCTGGTCAGCCCTGCCCCCTCCCCTCCTGGGCTCAGTCCTTCTCATGGAGGCCAGGGTCGTCCTTCTATGGTGCAGACGCCATCCCGCCACACCTCGGCCTTGAGGCTTCCAGTTACAATAGAGTAGAGCTCGAATGCCTCAGCCCAGAAAGCAATGCCAGGCTCCCCTTTCTGATCACCCCTCTGGCCCCTGCTCCCCCGGTCCCACCTTCAGCATCCTGCACGGCCTCCTCAGATCCCAGCCTTCATCCCTGCAGTTTTCTGCCTGCACAGCCCCCACCCCTTCTCCTCTACCTGAAAACACTTCTCCTCTCCAAGAATCAGGTCAAAGTCACCCCTCATCAGGAAGCATCACACATGGATGAGGACCTCCGGCTCCAAGTCCGACTGCTTGGGCTCATATTCTACCTACTGTGACTTTAAGCAAATCATTTTACTTCTTTGCCGCTTAGTTTCCTCATCTGTAAAATGGGGTTAGTGAGAGCACCTACCTCTTACAGTCTCCAAGAGGACTGAACAGCCAATAAATACATGTAAAGGCATAGTGCGTGGCACATGGTCGCTTCTGGGGTGCTGACTGCTGTCATCGGCTCTCTCCAGTCCTCCCAATGCCTTCTCCAGTGTGAAGCACATGGTCACCCCATTACTGGTCTGTCTCCTCTCACTAGACCAGGACTCCTTGTCCCATTCAGCTTTGTATCCCAGCGTAGAATAGGGCACTGGTCATATGGTACGTTGAATGAATGAATGAGTGAGCGACTGAATGAATGAGTGAGTGAATGAATGCAAGCAATAAAAATCAACAAGCTAGATGATTTGGTGTACACTAGAAAATTTATTTAAGTGGTCTGTGAAAAATCCATTAATGTAGATGTGAATGTCGAAGAATGTTTCTAAGGTATTATGTCATGATATATCAACTAGTTCTTCCATGTAAAATAATTTTAGTGCAATATAAACTTAAGTAGAAATGTAAAATATGTTTTGAATTGTTATCCTTTATATTAAGAAATGGTTTAAAATGTAAGAATTCCACTTATTGTGTTTGGAGCATTTTTTATGTTTTATTATAAGTATGACAGAAATGGGAGAGGATTCACTCTTCAGAAATGGTGATTTGTAACATTAATGTGATTTTTAAGACTTTAAAAAACTAAGTTGAAAGTGTTACTCTTTTTTGCTTCAATTTTTATTTTTTTGCATAAAAGATTTCTTGCCATACCTTGGTAAAAATTTGATGAACTTTTTTCATTTTCAAAGTTTTTACTTTAAAAATAAATATGTATCTTTGTATGACATATAAATGTACCAGCAGGTAGAAATGCATGTGTTACTAAAACTATTTTATAAATTTTCATTTCTGAGCCACACTGTAGCTACTTGTTGTTATTAAATCTCAAGATAACTTAAATGTAAAAAGAAAAGAAAAACCATGAGCCATATAAGTAGCCTAACCAAGAAAACTCTTTGACTTTTCAGAAAAATAGAAACAGCATTAAATTACCAGTTTATGAAGTAGTGAGTATATAAAGATTATAAGAAAATGAAAAAAGACCTTTTGCTAACTTATAAAGTACAAATTGTTTGCCTTTCAGTATTTGGAGTTAATGGGGAGGAAATTGAAATGCTAGTCCCTTTATTGGCTGCACATGAAAGACAGAGAAAGAACGAGAATAAAGAATGTATATGGCTAAAAAAAAAAAAAAAAAAAAAATCAAAAAGCAAGTTTTCAAGAGAACTTTGGTTGGAGACCAAGAATTTAAAGTCACTCTGTTGGTGTAGAACATGGATTTCCTCCTGTGTCTCACTCAACAAAGGGGACCCATCAGCAGGGAACCTCTAGGTAAAAGGGACAGAAGCTTCATTTAGTCTGCGGGTGACACCTTCTATGAGGGCAGAGACGAGAGTACGCAGCAGTTGGGAATGTCAAAACCAAGATCATGAGTTTAAATGTGCACAAATGCCAAGGCCCAGTATGTGCTTGTCCCAGCCCATGATGAGAGACACACGGGAGTATGTCGTCTCTCCTTGCTTCCAGTCGCTAGTGCAGCAGGGGACTCAGTATTGACATACTCAGGAGTCTAACTTGTGGCTTCCTCGGAGAAGGGACTCACAGGCAAGGCAGCCGTGGTGAAGCAGGTACAGTCCAAAATTCCCTGAACCATCCTGAGTTGGGATGTTAGAATGCGTTCCCTGATTCAAAAGGCTTCTATTTAAAATAAGTACAATCTTGGCTTCCAAATCGTGAGACCTGGCACTAAAGTGTCTGCAGGTGGGATGCCTCTTCATCAGAGAAGGTTGACATAGTGTGGATAACAGGATAACACACTTAAGAACCAAAGCCCCACATGTTCCATTCATTTTAAGTCCATGAAGATGGAAAACCACTTGAGAGACGGCCCTGTCTGTAGTTTCTCACTGTTTCTATAGATACTCTTTTGTCCCTGACTTAGATGCAGTTCAGTGTGGATTTTCCTTTCTTCCTGCTCCTGTTTCTTCTCTTGGAGCTCAGGGATGTAGGTCTCCCACATGTGACACCCACTTCATGCCTTTTTACATGGCACAGAGAAGGTGGAGGTGTTGGTCTTGGAGGTTGCACTCCCTTAGCAGGTTCTCATGACCACTACTGCCTTCATGTTCAGTTGCTGAGGCTGCTCACTGCGCAAGAACACCTGGCTGAGGGGTGAGTGTAGCTGCCACACATCTTGGCGTAGGGCTGCATCTGCCTGGAGGAAGGGGTATCTTTCTAATACAGGCAGAGGGCCTGTCTGGTGGCAGCCCTGGATCCCTTATCCTCCCCAGGTGCACTGCAGCACTGCACCCAGGGCTTGTAAAGTCACTATCGTGGCCTGAGCAGTGTGAGACCCTCAGTTATGCACAAGAAACACAGGCTGTACAGTCTCTCAGCAAACCTTGGGAGAGCCGTGTTCTTATTTTCAAGAGAGAAGAGTTTGGGAAAGCAGTGCTCTATCTCATGCTAGGTAAAGGGAGAGGGGCTAACTTGAGCAGGTGCAAAGGGTGGAAGTGGTAAAGATGAAGAAGGTGGAAGAGACGGGATGAGCAGCCTCAGGCCAGGAGCACTGCAGAGGCACCTATGCCAAGGGCATCCTCTGTCTGCTACATCTCCTGCCCAGGGCCCAAGGCACTGTGGCAAGCAGCGAGAGCCCGGAAGTCCCCATCTCTCCATGTTGGGAGGAAGCGCATGCCTGTTACCAGGCTGGGGAAGGGCTCCCAGGCATTTCCCCTGGAAGCCTGGCTGCAGCATCCCTAGCTTCCAGGCTCTGGCTGGGCGTAATCAGCCTTTGTGTGGAGGCTGGAGACCCAGCCCACATCTCACACGGGGTAAAATTGGAGAAGGCATCCCATGTTGCACACCAACAGCTCACAGACATCGGCAGCACAGCTCACTTGCAGGATGAGATCCTGGGTATTTATTCCGGAAAGTCGGGCCCTTTTCCTCTGGGTTCTGAGGCTGTTGCAGGAAATGCTTTCTGTTCTCCCTCTTTCCACTCTGGGCGTTGGGGTGGCTTATTCTCAGCCCTGAGGTGGGCTTTCCCGCCCTCTTCTCCAGGCCCAAGGCACTGTGATGCCTGTCATTTCAAAACTTATGATTTTCAAGTTTGTTACTTCCAGAGGGTTCTGTCCTCTGCACCTGGCCTGGCTGGGTCCTCCAAGGTGAGGTCACCTGCCTGTCCTTACCACATTTGTAATTTGTAGAACATGTGTCTTCCCCCAGACAGGGCACCCTGCTGAGCAGCATAAGCGCTGCTCACCGCTAGAGCCCACCATATGCCTGCAGACAACTGTAGAACAGATTAGAAACCAACTCGCCATTGCTCCTGCGGCCCCCTCTTTGGGGACTTAGGTGGGTTCTGTCTAGGTGAAAACACAAGTCGGGGCCTTAAACTGTCAAGGTGAGCTATCAGTAGCAAATGCCATACACAGCCTGGTCCTTCAGGCCTCAGTTGATGAATCCCACCAGGAACGTGTGAGCCCCTCAGGAGCTGGAGACCCACCTAAGACCTCCAGCATCAGAGACACGGGCACTTGGAGACACTGCCAGAAGTCTTTGCTCTGGAATTTGAAAGATCTGCTCCTGTATTAAGTTAAAAAAAAAGCAAAAAAAAAAAAAACAAACAAACCACAACTGTATCTTTCTTCAGCTCTGTATGGGAAGTATTTCCCTGAGTTAATATTAATGACATACCTTTAGCTTTTAATAAGGTTCAATACAAACACGATTTGTTTGAAGCATACTAATATTTCCAGTCTTTTAAAAAACATAGAAGACTTTTAAAATTTTGCCTTTAGTTAAAAATGCACTCAGCTACTTCATTTTAATGAATTGAACTAAATTCTGAACTAGGGAGAAAAATGTGTAATACGCACTTCTTTTTCCTTTAACATCAGCCCAAGTTTGTCTCCCAGTTTAACCTATGACATCACTGTATTTAGGCAACCACTAGGCTGTTTTCCCAGATGCCTTTTGACTCAGAAGGAAATTCAACAACTGTCCCATTTCAGGGCCTACTTCTGATTGGTTTTGATCAATTCTTGGGTTTTTAATTTTTCTGGTTTATGTTTAGTTTACTTTGATAAGGTCCCTTATTAGAAAGGAACTACATCAGAAGGTGTAGAAATAGCAGCAAACCTATAAACCAAACACCTGGATTATTACAAAAAATAAAATTCAGACGTTTGCTGATAAAGGGTGTGCTGGGGACCCTCAGGCTCTAACACCCATTGTCCTAGAGCCTTGGGATTGCATGCCGGGAGCTGAGGCTGGACCCTGACTGCAAATCTTCTCTTGACAGCAGGGAGAGGAAGGGGATGGTAGGATGGGGCTAGGGGTTGGGGATGATGCCGTGACCATGCTCTTCAAAATAAAACATGCATGGAAGCAATTTTTTATTTTAATTTGTTTTTCGTTCTACATATTCACATTTCCACTTTTTGAAGCCATGTTCTCATTTCTGTGTCTACAGTCGGCATCTGATCACCGCCAGACCTACTGCATTCCTCTCTCGTCTTGTACTAGTTCCAGCAAGTCACGCAGGCCTGCCTGCATCAGCACCAGCACCTCTGCCAAGACCTGGCTTCTCACCCACCTTGGAAGATGGTTCTCATGCCCGGACATGCAGAGGGTCAAATGGACTCCAGTATCTCAGCTCACCTGCCCTAACTCCCTACCCAGTGGGGAAGGTGGCTGTGCAGAGTCTCTTTTTCCTACTCCTCACTACGTTTCTTTTTTTTTTTTCTCTTTTAAATTTAGGCCTTGCCTCTGAGATGTTTGATAGATAGGCTTCCAACTTATTTTATCTGCAAATCTGATCAACATCAGTATGACTTCAAAGTCTTTGTCAAGAAATGTACGTCAGGCTTGGAGGAAGCATGGGGATGCGGAAGGGGAATCACCAAAAGAGACCGGGTCCTTGGCAGGGGTCCTCTTGAGGCTCCCGTAACTACATAGCGCTTCTGACTGCTCATTATTTCCTGGGTTATCAATCTTGGTAACTGTATCTACAAAGAAAAAAAGTCTATTTGTTTCCATTCATTTGCTTACTCATTCATTCATTCGGTATTCCTTGGGTCACGGCGGCAGCCGGCAGTATGCCAAGTGCAGCAGTCTCTGTTCTGGGCCAGCCTGAGAAGAGCTGCAATACCTGCCTTGTGTGGGATGCTTTAGACTCCACCTCATGTCCTCTTGACCTACCTGTTTGCCTCAGCCCTGTTCTGGCACCTGCTATGTCCAGGTGGAGCCCGGCAGTGCTTTGCCTCAGCTGCACCAGCTATCTCTGGCTTCCTGCCCTGGGTTTCTCTACCACCTCAGTGTGGGACTGGCTCCACCATTCTGGAGCATGCTTAGATCTTGCAATGACAAAACATGAATACCCCTGGGGCAGACCTTGACCAATGGGTGACAGGAGATCGAGGACAAATGACAGATACTGGCCCTTTTGTATATGCTTTCTCAGAGGTGTTCCCCGTGGGCCCAACAAATCCTAAGCAGAAGGGAGCCCTCCAGTTGCCCACAGCATAACCAGCCTAATAACATGTGCATCTGCTTCAGTTTTCCCTTTGCCCCTGTTTTGCTCCTTCCAGCCCCCACCAGTTCCCTGGAATCACTTCCCCAAATAAATTGCTACAGAGCACGCTCTTGTTATTCAGGGAAAGTGGGTCAGGCTGGCCATGGGAGCTCAGTGTCCAGGGAGATGGGGAAAGGCAGCCACATGCAACGACGAAATAATGAGTCGGGTGCCACAGGGAGATGTCCCAAAGCACCCCCCCGTGGCCAGGGGGAGAGCCCGGCCCTGCTGGGGGCAGCACGGGTCAGGGAAAGTTTGGACTGATCTTGGGTGGGATTTGAAACACGCTGGATTGAAGAGGAAGCGGGGAACAGACATTCTACACTGAGCAGCAGTGCCTTCAGAGGCCAGTGAACGAGACAAGGTGGCTCTGCCTGGCTCTGGCCAGATCTTCAACATGACTGGTTGGACCTGGCAGAGATGAGTTTGGAACCGAAAGCAGGGCCTGGATAAAGATGGCCTTGTAGAGAGTTCGGTTTTGCCCAGAGACGATGGAGAACTACCCCAGGATGAAGCCAGGAAGAGGCACTGCCAAGTTTGTGTGTTACCTACAGCCTCCCACTCAAAGCCTGGTCTGGGACCAGCAGCTCTGGCATCACCCGGGAGTGTGCTAGGAATGCAGAATCCCAGGCCCCCTGCCCCACTGTGGAATCAAAACCTGCATTTTAATAAAAGCCTGGGTAATTTGCAGGCATATCAGCATTTGAGAAGCCCCATCCTAGGACACTTTGCGGTGAATGCTTTTGACGGGGCTCGGGGTGGGGCAATGCAGTCCTGTGGGTCTGCGGTGACAGAATAGCAGGCGGGGGCGGGGGGGGGGACTAAGAGCAGCTGGTGGGGAATTTGTGGGGCGGGGCAGAGAGAGGAACCCAGAGCACCTGCCGGGCCTCCTCCAGGGGTGGGTATGAAATGCTTCAAGGAAAGGTAGAGTTGAAAGCAGGTGGCGGGGGCATATGATAAATTCTGCTGGGGGCATGCGAAACCTAAGGTGTCTGTAGCGATACTTCCAGAACACAGAGACCAGAGACGCTCACTGTAGTCAGCTCTTTTCTAAATCTTTACAAACCATCTGCTTAATGATGTGGTCTGCAAAGTTGTCAGGGGTCCATGTCAACATTGCCAGACTGAAATTTCTGAAATTTGTAGAAAATTGGGACATTTACGCTTCCTCTTTCATTTGCACCTTGTGTTAGGGTCCGAGCGGGCCTCGATAACTAGCCTCCTACTGCCACCCTGGTGCTGCGGCAGCTGGAATGAAGTGGAGGGTGAACAGCAAGCTGCTCTCCGTAGTCACCGTGAAGCTACGCGGGGACGCGGCTGGAGGTCTCCTGAGCCCGGAGTCGGGCTGACCCAGGCGCGCGACGCCCGCAGGGACAGCCTATGCCTAACCAAGCCCACCTGCTCTGCCAAGTTTGCCAGTCCGAGAGCCCCCTCCCCAGTGGCCACGGGGAGCCCCCACGCCAGCGCCCGCGGCGTCGTGGCTGGCTCCACCTGCGCCTGAGGAGCCGCCCCGGGCGACGTCTACAGGCGAGCCTGTTACCCGGGAGCGCACGCGCGTTCGTGTGCGCCCCGCGGCCTGCGGCGAGAACGTCAGCGGCGACGTGGGGCGGAGCGCTCTGCCGCGGTCGCCCCGCCTCCCGGCTGCTGGCCTGGCCTAGAGACTCGCGGCGGGCAGCTCTGTCTCCGGCTGCTTAAGGACCTCGGATGCGTCGCCGTCACCTCTGGGGTCCCTGCTTTCTCGGCCACCCCCTGGCTTGCTCCCTGCTCTGTGCTGCCGGCCGTCCCCGGTTCTCCTCCTGCTCGTTTTTCTTTTAATTATTTTTATTAAAGCTATTTGTGAAATCCCTAAAGCCAACTTTCTTGTCTGAGGAAGAACAGTGAATTGCGTGGAGATTCCTCACCATTTGATTGGGCGATTAGGAACTTCATCGGTGGTTTTCAAACCTGCTAGAGAACAACCCGAATGCAGTAAAAATGCAGGCTCCCAGGCTCTCCTAGGGAACGACAATGAGTGGTTTAAGGCCCAGCTGCTCAAAGAGTGGGCCTGCCCCGAGCTGCTTAGAAGTGGAGACTCCTGGGCCCCTCAGACCTGCAGAAGCAGCCCTGCATTGTTAGCAAGCGCCCCCGGTGAAGAGCAGTCACCCTGCGGTCTGTGAGTGCTGGTCTCAGCCAGCGTCCTCAACCTTGGCTGTGTAGTAGAGTCTGTTAGAATCATCTGGAGAGTTAAGCAAAATCGCTCATGCTTGGAGCTTACTCCCAGAAATTCTGATTGGTCCTTGATGGGCCTGGGCACCCAAATAGTTTATATTTACTTTAAAAACATTTTATCGAAGCGCAGAATACACAAAGAAACGTGCACATGTAATATGTTCAGCTCAGGAGGTTCACCAGGGGGCCACACCCATCTGCCCAGATCAAGAATTGGAAGGTGACCAGCACCCAGGACCCCCTGCATACACCATTCCAGGCACCACCCATGGGCCCCCACTAAAGATAACAAGATCCTGACTTCCAGCAGCACAAGTGCATCTGCCTGTCTCTATTCTTTGTTAAACGGAATCATGCAGTAAGTGCCCTTTCAGCTCTGTCTTTTGCTCAGGGCAGTGAGGCACTTGTCAGGGCAGTGGGACACCTGTCAGGGCAGTGAGGCACCTGTCTGGGCAGTGGGGCACCTGTCATGGCAGTGGGGCACCTCTGTGGGCAGTGGGGCACCTGTCTGGGCAGTGGGCACCTCTCTGAGCAGTGGGACACTTGTCAGGGCAGTGGGGCACCTGTCCGGGCAGTGGGGCACCTGTCTGGGCAGTGGGAAACTTGTGTGGGCAATGGGGCACTTGTCTGAGCAGTGGGGCACTTTGTCAGGGCCATGAGGCACTTTGTCAGGGCAGTAGAAAACTTGTCTGCACAGTGGGGCACTTGTGTGGGCAGTGGGGCACCTGTGAGAGCAGTGGGACATTTGTCTGGGGCAGTGCAAAACTTAAGGAGATTCCAAAAACTCAGTAATCAAGATAAGTATTTTAATGCAATATTGAAAAAATCAAAATCAATGCAAAAAATCCGTTATGAACAGCATAATGACATTTTAATTAAAGACCAGTGCTGGGCTGAGCCACACTGGACCACGAACAAAAGGAAAAATGTGTGCCCTAATCACATGTTCTTTTTATATATTTTTAATTTTTTTTTAGAACATTAAAGTATTTAAAAAACACTGAAAAATGAAAAAGTAGGTAACTCATAACATCACTGCAACTTTAAATATTTCACTAACACCATAAACAGAATTTATTATAATTTTACTACCCTGGCTTTAATGGAAACAAGCTCATCAACAGTGTTTTCAACATCTGCTTCTTTGCTTATGTCATTTTCAATTGAGATAGCTGTTGTGTTTGACAATTTCTCTTGACTGTGATGACCTAAAAAAATTTTAAATTAACATTAAATATTATTTTCAATATTAAATAATATTAAACATCAAATATTTTAATAATGTTAAGATTATTTAAAGTCACTTGATCAAGAGAAATTGTTAAACATGGCATTTCTTTCATTAACATTAAATATTATTATCAAATATTAACATTAAATAGTATTAAACATTTAATGTTCTACTCACATTAAAATGTTTTAAGAATTATCACTTCATTATCTGGGGTCCAATGTCTTGAGAACTGTTGGTTCATATATTTTATCTGGTGTTTTAGTCATTTTTTAAGGCAACTCAGCCTTGGCCAGAGCAGAAATCCTTTACAACTTTGGGTTCCTTCTTCATATTTTTAATCTTCTTGCCTCTTTGTGCTCATTCTGTGTAACTCTTTTTCTTATGTATCTGCTTGTTCATTAATTCTCTTTAGTCATACGCAATCTGTTCTTTAACCTATCCATTGAGCTTTTTCCCCAAATCTTTTTTCTTTTCTAGAAGTTCCATTTGTTTCTTTCTCAAATCTGCCTATTCAGTCCCAGTAATGTCCAGTTACTTGTCATCTTTATTTCACTTTTCGTTTCTTTAACTGTTTTCTAAGTATCTGTTGTGCCCCTGCCTCATGACAGCGGTAGTATCAGCCATCTCTGGTGGTCTAGTACTGTTGCTGGTTGTTTCTGCTGACTCTTAATCACCTGCCTCCTTGTGTGTTGAACGTGAGGCCTAGTTAATCCACTGGAATTGCAAAAGCCTAAATTTATGGTGCTTTCACAAAGAGAGGATTGTCATTGGATTCTGTTGTGGACCAAGGGTGTCACGGACATGAAGCCATGTGTTGGGGGTTCCCAAGACCACCCCCACATTCAGCGATTTGCTGGGAGGACTCATAGGACTTGCAGACAGTTGTACTCATGGATGTGACTTGTTATAGGGAAAGGACACAAAGAAAAATCAGCAAAGGAAAAGTGCATGAAATCTGGAGGAAACCAGGAGCAAGCTTCCACTCCTCTCACAGTGGAGTCACACGGGACACATTTGATGCCTTAGTAACTATGTGTGGCAACACGAGCCAAGTGTTGTCTGCCAGGGAAGCCCGCTAGAGACTTGGTGCGGGGTTGCTATTAGGGGCTGGTCACGTGGGTACCTTCTGCCTGGTACATACCAACATTCCAGATTCTCGGAAGGAAAGCAGGTGTTCAGCATAAATCGTGTGGTTTGTAAACAATGTAAGCCCAGTGAGCTATCCCTATCAAGGATGGTAGGAACCTCCTGAAGTCCAAGTTCCCAGATACCAGCCAAGGGCTGGCCTTGCATCCTGTCTAAGGAGAGCAGCCTCAGGCTTGCTCTGGGAACTCTTTTCTGTATACAGTGGCAGCCCCCAAGCCTTGCAGGGTCCCAACTTGATGTGAGAATCTCAGGCTCAGCTCTCCACTCTGTCACCAATCCAAGGCTCGGTGCATGTGGACAGTGACGCTGGCAGTGCCGTCCTTAGGCAGCCGAGCTCTGCCCTCACTTGCGAGTTTTGTTGGCTTCTCAGGGGTGGGCTGAGGAGGGGGCTTGGGAAGCTCCCCTGCTCTTGTGAGTCTGACAGTTCATCAGAGAGTGTGTCTTATCAAGAATCTCAGTGCTCCTTAGCACTTAGGGACACCAGGAAGGCTCCTCCTAGCACCTACTTCGTGGGTCAGAAATGAATTCCTTAAAAGTTTTTTTTAAAGAATTAAAAAAAATCCCAATAAAAATTTCTAATCTTTGTTATATAGGCTAAAAAATAAACTGGATGTTGTGAGACTATTGTCCAGCAAACGGCTTTTCTAACAGACTCTGGAATCCCGAGTTTTATTCCTCCATCTTGGAATCCACCCTCCTGGCTGGCCTGCATGATAGCGTGCCTCGTGACTTCCTTTAATCAGGGCCAGCTTATCCATCAGGTACAGGATGCACCGTAGGTTCAGAGCTTAGGGGCCATGGTACTTTTAGAGAATCTCAAAAAAACTCTTTTAGGGACCAAAAACTGTTTTAATCTCTTTCAAAATCAGAAGGAAAAAAATGAGTTTTTAGGATCAAAAAGAAATTTTATTTTTAATTCAGCCTGGATTATATTTGTCCATATATTAATACTCTTTACAGAGTAAAGGCCCTCCCAAAGTGTCTAGGCCACAAAAGTTTTAATGTGGCCTGTCTTCAATGTATTTAAAAACAATCAAAAAAACCACTTATTGGGCACATAATATGCTACTAGTCCTATGTCCTAGCCTTGGCATTAGAAATATGCTTATTGCAAAGAACAAAATTTCCAAATTTATAAATTGTAAGACTGTTTCCTGAGCTCTGGTAACTCTTAACTGCAGCTCTTTGGATCAATCAAAATATGTTTCCAGGGAAAGAGCTTCAGCTCCTGGATTGTTTAAAACCTTTCCTTGGTTGTAGGCTACAGCTTTTTCAAACTATTCACTCTGACAAATCAGGAAAAGTTCCCACTGGATGTTTATAAAATGGCATGGGTGTGAAGGGGGCTGGAAGTGGAGCCTAACCCTTCTGCAAAACCCAACAGCATTTGATGTAAATTATTTTATTTTAAATAAAAGGGCTCGTAGGGTATGTTGTGCTTTATATATATTTTTTTACCTTACCAGGAAATAAGACAAAAATACCATCAAACTTTACACATTATTCAATAATCTATCTGCTATATTTGATTTTGTGAATAGAAACTGGCTTGTGATAAGCTCTACGAACTCAACTTGGAGACCCAATGTTAATGCCAATGAAAATCTACCTTTAAATCATCACAGAGACTTCAGAACCAAATCTCTGCTGCTTACGCACCAAATTTCTGCTTCCAGTGGTACAAATTAAGGTTGCATCCTGACTTCCTGATGTCTTTATCACCCGTGAGAGAAAAATAAGTCTAGTGTGTCTGCCATTTTAACTATACATATCATCCCTGTCCCCAGACGTTAAGAATCAACAGGGATTGTTCTTCCTTCAGCCAGCAAGCTAGAGGTCACTTCAGTCTCCTCCTGTGGAGTCCATCCTTGCCTCCCAGGTCATCTGAAGACCTGGCTAGAGTAAAGGGTTGTCTAACTGCAGGCTGTGACCCGTTATCAGATTATGAAATCCACGTAATGGGCTGTGACCAAGGTTTTTCACTGTGAATAAATTAAATAGACTGGCAGATTTACTGTGAAGCTAATGAAAATTAAGTGCCAGGACCCTCACTTATACAGGCCATTTCAACGTTATAAATATCTTACTACAGCAAATTTTATAAAACCATGGCCATGCATATGTCGAACATCAGTGAGACATCTGTCTCTTTCTATTCCAATCTCTCATCCACCGTAATTTCTTTCATGGTGGATGGTGTTGAGGTGACCATAGGCTTTTGGGGACCTAAGGGTGAGTTGAATAGGAGATAAATTTAGTCTGGATTTAGTGAGGTGTATTTGTAATTTTTCATCCAGTTTGAGAAAATGTCTATTTAATTCTTTCATATATGAGGTGCTTGAAATTTGGGAGAATTTTCCACAGACAAGCTCTGGCATAGTACCCACAGACATCCAGGGATAGATGCTTTAAGACACAGTAGCTGACCTATCGATAATAAAATAACACGTTTAGGCCAAGATAGAGTAATAGAGAATGGATTTACCATCTGCAAGAAACAACTAAATTCCAGACAAAATATATGAAAGGATGATTTTTAAAACATTGAACATTCAGGCAATGAAGAACAGTGATCACCAGGAGATAAAAAGGAGAGGAGGTGAACCAGCAGTCTCCCTGAGCTGAGGAGATGAGGCTGAGAGTCCAGGGGAGACAAGATGGCTGGCATTCTGAGTGTGGTGTGCTGGAGAGCACAGAGTTGCAGAGAGAGACTGAGATTGATTCTTCAGCATGTGAGACTTCCTGAGGCTGAAAAAGAAACTGCCTGAAAGGGTTAGAGGAAACAATCCAAGGAGTTTTTACATTGCTCAAAATAATTCATGGGGAGTTGGGTAGAGGGGTTGTGTTTCCCTCAGTAGTGAAGCAAAATTAACCCTTAATTAAATGCTGCTCTGATCTCACTTAACACAGTTTAAAAGCAAAACCTAAAAGGATAGAATTGTTTCCAAGCAAGTTAATTATGTCCCCCAAACAAAGCTACAGAATATTTACAGGAATGGAAAAATAACCATCACCCAACAAGGTAAAGTTCACCATGTCTGCTATCCAACAAAAAATTAGCAGACAGGTCAAGACGCAACAAAATGAGGAGAAAAAGAAATCAACTGAAATCAGCCCAGAATGGAACAGATGATAGAATCAGTAGACGAGAACATTTAAAAAGTTATTACAGCTATATTCTGTATGTTAAAGAAGTAGAGAAAAGACTGAACATGTTAAGTAGAGATATAGAAAATATAATTAAGATCCAAATCAAACTTTTATAGAGATGAAAACTCCATGTCTGAGATGAAAAATATACCAGATGGGGTTAATGGCAGATTAGACATTGCAGAAAAAAAGGTCAGTGAACTTGAAGACATAGCAATAGAAACTAGCCAACAGGGAGAAAAAAGAGAGAAAGACTTAACAGAGCAACAGTGATCTCTGGGACATTTTCAAATGGTTTAACATATGTATAACTGGAGTGTTTGAAGGAAAGAGAAGGCAGGAGGGAAAAAAATTTGAAGAAAAATGGCTGAAAATTTTCCAAATCTGATAAAAACATTACATAACAACTATACCACAGTTCATCATAATAAGAGAAAATTTTAAAGGCAGCCAGAGTTAAAAAAAGACATTATGCACAAAGATAAGGACAACAGATTTCTCACTGGAAACAATCCAAGCTAGAAACAGTGAAGAAATATCTTCGAAGTACTGTAAGAGAAAAAATATTCATCAACATAGAATCCTGTGTTTAGCAAAAACATCTTTCAAAGTTGGCAAAATAAATATCTTTTTAGACATACACAAGATGAAAGAATTCAGCACCAGTAGACCTACACTACAAAAAATGTTACTTTAGGCAGAAGGGAAATGATACTAAATGGAAGCTTGGATCTGCAGGTAAAATAAAGAGCATCAGAAATGCAAACATATAAGGGTAAATATAAAGACTTTATTAATTATTAATTAAATATTTTTAAAAGATAATTTACTACTTAAAGCAATAATAATAATAATGTATTTTGGGGCTTTTAACATACACAGAAGTGAAATGTCTGACAACCATAGCACAAAGGCTGGGAGGAATAAAGGAAGCATATGTTACAAATTCTTATATCATATGCAAAATGATATAATATTACTCAACAAGTAATAATATGGCAAGGTGAGAATGTACACTGTAAACTCTAAAGCAACACTAAAATAATAAAACAAAGTTATAGCTAGTGAGCCAACAAAGGAGATAACTAGAATCATAAAAAAATTCAGTGAATTCAGAGGAAGAAAGAAAAAGATAAAACAGGGAAGAACAGGTGGGATAGATGGAACATAAATAATAAGATGGTAGATTTAAACACAACTGCATAATCATATTAAACATAAATGATTTAAATATCTGATTAAAAGGGAGAGAATATCAGATTGGATAAAAAATCAATACCTAATTACATGCTGACTATGAGAAACACACTAAATATAATGAAACAAATAGGTTAAAAGGAAAAGGATGAAAAAAACATGCCATGCTAAAATTAATTTTAAAAATAGCAGGTGTATTTCTGTTAATATGAATGAAGTAGGTTTCACAGTAGAGAAAGAAAGTCATTTTAAAAATTATAGAGGGGTAACTTAATCAGTCCTCTATATTTGTGCACCTAATATCACAGTGCTAAAATACATGAAGCCAGAATGAAAGCAGAAAGAGACAAATAAACAATTATAGTCCTCCCTCCCTTTGTCAGAGAAATCCATTAGGTAAATCCCTGAGGTGGGCAGTCAGCCTGGGTGTGGAAGGCAGGCCCAAGGAGGCTGGGAGATTGATTAATACAGGAAAACCAAGGTAATGGGAACCCGATTTCTTCCCATCAGAGAGGGCAGGTAGAAACATGGAAGACGGAAGCTATGGAGTGAACCCTGTGGTGCTGGATTGGAACTGAAGCTATCAGTGTGAACTCATGGATCCCCACATGTACAGATGGAAGATTCAGAAATAAGTCCAGATGTAATCAAATGAGTGTGTATTTTTTTCCCTTTAAGTCTGACCACTGAAGGGCCTGGGAGCATCCACAGCCTACAGTCAATGAGCACATTTAACGACTAGATCTTGGTTGTTTCCAAGCACCACTCTCCACTAAAAGGAATCAGACTCCTTAGAGATATAGCTGGTTTTAGGGCTCTGGCAGGCAGAGAACAAGACGAACTTGGAACATCTTGTTGTGCCAGAAAGTAAGAAAAACACTCAAAAAATAAAGGAGACATGGCAAAGGTCAGAGAAGCTAGTTTGAAACACCCATTGCTTAATTTAGAGTAATCTGAGCTTCAAAATAAATGATGGCAACTGATTATAACCCAATGAATAGAATAGGAATCCATGAGCCTGCAGTACATGCAGAAGTAAATGAATAAATTAATGGGAATTACAGAACATTTTTTTCTTGCAGCAGAAAGCCATGAATGAAGAAGAAATGGTAGTATGAGACGAATCCCTATTTAGCAACAACTATAAAAATTCAGGCAAGAAACATCAACAGATGCTAAAATTAATGAGTAAAATTGAAACAAAGAATGGGATTTTACATAGCCTCAGAATATCTCCCCACAATATATGTATTGACTGCAAAGGGGGAAAAGCATAGTGGAGAAAGCTGTCAGAAGTTATCTTAGTCAAATAATTAAAAGGAACACCACCATTCAGTGGACAAACAGGCATCCCATGCCACCCGTGGGTTAAAATGAAAAGAACATAGCTTTGGTGGTATTCTGGCCCCAAAATGCATACCTTGGGTCTAGTCATGAGGAAACACCGGACAAGCTCCAATTAAGGGAGACTCTACAAAATGACTAGTTCACCATCTTCCAAATTACCAAGGCCAAAAAAGTCAAAGAAAGACTGAGGAATATTCCAGATTGAAGGAGACAAGAGAGTGCTGGGCTACCTGGGAATGGGGAAGGAAGTAAAAAGTAAAGAACCATGTGGGAGAAAAACAAGCCTACTGATATTTCACAAACACTACCCTGCACTGCGTGCAGGACTTCATGTGTAACAAGCGCTCGATGGTAGCTACTGTCACTACCCTTAGGTTACCTGGTGAGTGCATCAGGCAGCTCTCCATGCCAGGCAACCTATGGGCACTTCAGTGTTGCCAGGGACATACATGGCATGTTACACATCCAAAACAATTACAGCAGCACACGAGTGCCTGACATTTATGAAGTTCCAGAGACTTGTCAGCCTAACACCAGCCATCTGAACATTTCCATTCGTCCCTGAGCTAAGAACCAAATAAAAATTTAAATACACTATGGTCTCTTACTGAGTAGCTGAATCAAAATCTGGGGAATATACACAGAGATATTCAGATTCATTTTTCTGCTAATATTAGCTAAAAATAAGTGGTCTGGTTGTCCTTCACTTCTGACAAGATTTCGCTGTTGCATTCGTTTATTTATGAAATACTTTATAGGTTCCTTTCCTTTGCCAGGTCCTGGAAACACAAAGATGGATAATAAAAGCCCTTGCCCTCGAGTCTCTCCTAGTCTCATAGGATAGATCATAAATGGATAAAATAAAAGGTAGCAAGTCAAATGATAGGGCTATGTTAGGGTTTTATGGGAACGCTTAGGAGGCGCAACTACTTTGGGCTGATGTGAGGAGCAGGTGGAAAGGGACCAGGAAGTATTTCCCAAAGGGAATAATGCCAACCACTGTAAGTGGGATCTATGACATTCAGCTCGGCAAATGCAGGTTTGCATTACTGTGAGACGGACAAACTGACCAAAGGATCCTACTGCAGAGGACGGAGGCTGATGGCCAATCACGTGATACCCCAATTCAAGCTACAGCAGGGTTCCACCATGCTCGATTTGTAAAGTGCTTCCATGACAACATGGGAAAACTACTCCAGATATACACCTTGTACAAAGAATATCTGCCACTCAGCTTTCATAGTTCACAACAGCTTATGTTCATAAGAGCCAGGATTTAGCCTCTGGCTGGGGAAAATAGTAAATGTTGGGGACTGTCTTCAGCGTGGGCCAAAGACCGAGGCTACAACAGGAGTGCAACAATCCCAAACTCAACAAGCCTGTTTTTACTAAGAAAAAAGGTAACGTTTTAAAAACAAAACAATATTTGCTGGCAAATTGAATAGGAGGGTTAAAGCAAAAGGAAGATTTTTTAAAAATTACACAGTTGTTCCTGGTGCAATGTGTTCAAGAAACTTTAGGCAGAGGCTTCCAAGAAAGACTAATGGGGGATACTGCAAAGGAAAACAAAGCCACCGAAAGAGGCAAGTGGGAGCCCAGGGTAGCCAGAATTGTCACTGATCGATCTGGTGTAAGTCCCTCTCCTTTGTTTCTCTCTAGTTCCTTCTCTTCCAATGAGCTTGGTAGTAGTGTTAATGTGTAATATCTACTGCTCAGCTCTTCACTTTACAGGGAAAGCTAATGTAATAAAAAAGAGGAATATATCTCGATGTTACAGAACACCCCCTCATTAGAATGAACAAAGATGCTACAATATTGAAGCCTTTAAACTATGAAATAAAACTAGTTTGTCAATTGCTATGCTGAAATATCAATGCAGGGTGTTTAAAAACTTTCTTTTTATGTATTTATCCACCCCCTCCAACACACGATCACCTTAAAAACTACTAATTTGAATAGGAGAGAAAAAGGTGGATGAGCAAAGATTGCTGCTTATCTAACTTAATTATATATTTGTAGTGTCCAAATAACTGAAGCTTTAATACAAACAATTCTACAAGCAACCTAGAACTGGGGAAAATTAAATATCTCCAACTTATAAGTGGCTATTCATATTACCCACATAAAAAGGCTTCATCTTTACTTTCATCAATTTAAGTATTAGTAATTATTACCAAATATTCTCAAATGCAACACATACCAACGAGACCACGATTCAACGCAAAATACAGTACAAATTTATTGACTCCAATCATTCTTAGTCAAGATTTAAGCAAAGTAAACAGACAACAGAACTGTACACAAATAAGCAATGGATTAACATTAGATAGAAATCCTATTTTACTATGAATTTTCAGTCCAAAAAAGCTTATTCTTAAATAAAGTTGAACAATGATTTACTCTGCTAAAGCATAAAACAAAATATACACAATTATAAAACCACTCGTTTTTAACAATACACATATATTCAATGAAAAACTTGAAAGAGTCTTGAATTAATGTCAAAAGAAATTATTACCTTCTGAAAATTAGTATTAACCAAGCAAAACTTTGTGGAGAATCTGGTCAGCACTATCAAATGACTAAAGAGTACTGAATTCAACTACTTAAAAGATTTACAGTAAAATACTTTGGTTTCCAAAAGACTGTCTTTAAAAGGAATTTTTAAAACACCTGACATTCATTCATTTTTTTCCTCCTCCAGAATCTAAACACTGATTTAGTGTTCTCTCCAGTCATGTGGAAATGTCATAAGCTGGAGCATACTCAGATCACTGAAAGAACATATTAAAAATTACACAAACACCAAACTTCTTAAAGTGCTAAAGCCACAAGAGAGAAAAACCTATTTTTAAAATTTAGAAAAGTTTAGTAGCCAGTGTCAAAGAAAACTTATTAAAGAACGTATTAGCATTATTTAAACCAATGATGCGTTTCACAATTATTGCAAAAAACATTGAGACCTCAGAAATTGACAAACTGACTTTTAATATTTCAATAATGGTTAATTAGATGAAATTTACAAACAAATCTGTTAGAAATGACACCTAATTACTTTTGTACTAAGAAAATTCAAATAATTTACTTCCTCAAGTTCCAGATTACAGTTGTATACACACACAAACCAACCCAAATTTGAAAGAACAAAGGCCAACTTTATATATGCTAATTCTCATGCCTCTCCCTCTCCTACCTCCTCGTTCTGTGAAAGGGACATTTTGTCATCTCACAGCTGCTACTCCCATTAGTCCACATGGGGGCTCCATGTGGACTCAGACGACCACTGATTAAGTGTCGGAGCATATTTTTACAAAGAGAAGGCTGTAAACAATCCATTCCAAACCAGAAAACAGAGAACATCGTATATCTCCCCACAAATGCAAATAACATCACTGCTGAATTGTCAGTTGTATGATTTGGTAAAATTATAAATACATACTTACTCTAGTTTTAAGGTGAGTATTCTATTAATCTTGAAAAATTACTATTAAAAATACACAATGTTACTTCCATTGCTTACCTTGAGTGATAAAAACTCACATTTTGTTACTCCCTCCTTCCCCAACATAAAGGAAATGATTCAATAAGTTCTCAGATTAACAAAGAATATATTAAAACATTTTACCTTCTTTCCACAACTGCATAAAAAAAAGCAGGCATCCTGAATACTTACAAGGAATAATGAGTTTTCCCCACTTTCAAAAATTAATTACAATCAGAAAAAAAAAATTTACAAGAATATCTTTATTAGCTAAAGAGTTATAACAATGAAAGACCAACTTGCTTTACATCAAATGGTTGCCTACTGGTTGAGATAAACATTCTTTAAAAAAAGTTTACTGAATAAAGCAATTAATGTCTTTCATTTTTATTTCTTAACATTTAGAATATGTACGAGTGGAAGCATATTTTTTTGACCACCAAAATAAATTCTTTCAGCCTAATGCTTTTAAGGTACGGTATAAAAAGTAATAGAAAAACCGCAACTGCATTATAAATGTTTTTGGTTCAAAATTTTATTTGAAATCTTACATTCCTTGCCTTGACAAAAATGTGAAGACAAAACACTGATAATTTTTAAACTCTAACAGATATGCAGAGCCTATATTTAGATCAAAAATATTTTTTACTGATTAACAATATTTAAAAAAAAAATCTTCAAAAATGTAGCATAAAATTTCAAGTCCTGGGATACTGAATTTACAATGCCAAGATACTATGTACCATGGAATTATCACAGATACTCTAACGGCCATATAGGTGGTGATTATTCAGGGAAACTCTTCTTGTGAAGAAATGAAAACTACCCAAGACATTCAGAATAAGAAATACCACATTATACAGGGAATGAATTCAATGTACGATAGATAATCCATCCTGACGTTGCATATAAAGTCATATGCTTTAGTTTTATCTTTAATATGCATAGATTTCTTCAAGAAAATATAAAGATGGCAGGAATCAGTAACTGCAACTTAGTTTTCCTTTCCCCATCAAATTTAAGAACAAAATAGGAAGTAACTACTAAAATATTTTGGAATTTTTGAAAGATTTTTCAAGTGAAAGCATAAAAGGCAAAATTTCATATATTTCTATAATGTACAAATTAGTGTTTTATAAAAATGCTTGCATTTCAATAAAAATTAAGAATATCCTTCCTACCATTGGTATGGAATGTTCGTAATGAGATTGATGGGTACAGTTCTTTTCTGCTGGAGCAAATTTAAAATTATTTCTTAAACACAGTAGTTGACTTTATATCGAAAGAATAGTTTGTAAAAAAATTTATAAACTCGAAGCCTTAATCTGTATCACTACCTTAAAAGGATTTTGCAGTTTCAATATTTTTTATGATGTATACCTAACTGCTCATACAAGAGAAATAAAAATTTTCCGTTTCGAAACACACCACCGAAGTTTGGATAACACCTACCGAAAGGCTTTTAATTACAACTTATACAAAATAGTGAGAGGAAAAAAAAAGTCCAACCCTATGAACCAAAGTAAGTGGCAAAAACTAATTTTGGACCCTTAACAGTGCTTTAATACATATTTATGAAATATTAAGCAGTGACTTAGAGCAGAATGGTTTTGCTATTGACATTTTAACCACCATAGACTGCAACAAATTCTAACAGAAATTGTCACAAAAGACAGGGGCAGGAAAATGTGT
This sequence comes from Cynocephalus volans, assembly GCF_027409185.1. Lineage (NCBI taxonomy): Eukaryota > Metazoa > Chordata > Mammalia > Dermoptera > Cynocephalidae > Cynocephalus > Cynocephalus volans. Next base: position 188,485,915 of record NC_084460.1, read on the forward strand.
ATACTGTATATGTTGTTCATGAAAAACATTCTGAAACTGCAGCCTGGTGTTTCTTCCTCTGCTCTGAAGTCTCTGGAAGTAAATGGTAAAAGTTAGAATTTTAGAGCAGCTGTACTGACTCTGAGTGTTTAGGATCTTATCTATGTCCCCACCTTATTTGTTATACTAATGTTAAGTTCAAAATCAGTGCCACAGGCTAGCTTTTTTTGTCCCAACTACACTCAGATTTTCAATTTGTGACAGCATAAATCAGAGAAAACCAGGAAGTCTTTCAAGTGCTGGTCTGAATTTAGACAGTAATGCAGTGTATGTATAACACAGCGCAGTTTTCATGACAAGGCCTAGCACTACTGAAGCTATTATAATGCGACTTCACAGGACTTCCATAAATCATGTTTCTATCTCCATCTTCCTTAGAGTTGACCATCGTTCATTATATTAAGTGACCGAGAGCAAGTTTTTATTTTATAAAAATCTAAGTGTTTCTATTGCTGATTTAATTTCTCACAATTTCTATGAAAAAAAGTTCTACATGACCACAAAATACCAAATATTTATTTTTGTCAAGTGTCAGGATAACTTATTAAAGTTGAGGTTTATCATTTTTTTTTATTGCTAAAGTACTCTAAGAACTAAATCAATACTGCAAACCATTCCACTTCTTCCTGATACATTTCTGGACTTAAGAACATGGCTAAGATTTATCTAGAACTTAGGTGTCTGAAATAATGAAAAGAAGAAATACTTTTGATAGTATTCCACTAAATACAAATCAGTAAAAAGCAAAACCTCAATTAAATGATTATACTGACACCTTGGAATGAGGAACCATGCAAACAACCAAGATTAATCCAATTTCAGCATTAATGAAATCAAACAATCTTGTTATGGTAAGGTCCAGAACCACAATATTTTGAAAAGTTTATTTCTAAAGTTGAGGAAGGACAGTACTAATTAATATCAGTTTATCTCAAACTTAAATTCAAGCACAACAATTTCCAACCTTTATTATTCTTTTTCAAAGAATATTTTGTTTCTTATGACACATTTCACAATTCAGGTTGAAATCTGGAAACCGCCTTCCCTTTCATAATAGGTAAAAAGTGTTGGTCTTTCAATTGTGTGTTTGCTCATGACTCCAAAGACTAAATGCAGTCTTGAAAGTCCTGTGGCAAAGTTTACACATAAACTGCCTTTTAAATGTGATTGCTGAAAGGGGTGGGGCATGGTAAAAAAGGGTGTCTGATTCCTGGGGTACAAACAGTTTATCTGTGGCTGGAGCTGGGTTTTCAGACAAGCCCACGGGGCCGTCAGGCTCCAGGGGCTGAATCTTGGGCAGCGGTGGTGGCGGTGGCAAAGGCGGTGGCGAGGGAGAGTTTGTGGGAACGGGGCATGCTTCAGATTCTTTATGTGCTGATTCCTCTGTAGCCTGAGACATGTGGGACTGGAAGTGACTCCAGAGCCGAAAATTAGTGCGAAAAGCTTTGTTGCACACATGACAGATAAATGGTTTCACTGAGCACAGCAGCTCCTGGTGCCGCTCCAGCTGCTTGTGCACCGTGAATACCTTTCCGCACTTCTCACAGGGCCACAGGTTAGCATCTCTACTAGGACCTGCTTCTTTGGGGGCTGCACTGGCCTCAGGTGCCTCTTCCTCAGCCTCCTCCACAGGTTCCTCTTTGACTTGGATTTTCAGTTGCTTAGACAAACTCAGGTCTTCAGGGAGACAAGAGGAGTCTTCTGAGTCAAAGTTAACTTGCTCTGAAGAGTCATTGAACACATGGTCATCTTTCGCTGTCACAACGTGGTTTGCTTTATTAGGCTCGGGCTGGGGTTGGGGCCGTGAGGCACCAGTGACTTCGCCATTGTGGTCCAGAACGGGCAAAGAGAAGTTCTCGGTCGGGGCCATGTTGTTCTGATTGTGCACTTCCACCTGGTGCCGCCAGATGCTGAATGAGGACTTGAAGGTGCGCATGCACTCGAGGCAGGTCAGCTTCTTGTACTCACACTTGCTCTCGTGCTCGTGCTTTAGTTCGGGCGAGAAAAACCTGAGGCTGCAGTAAGGGCAGACGGTTGCATTCCGGCACAGCCGCTCGTGGCTTCCTTGCTCTAGGAGAGAAGAGAGCTTAGCATTACAGAGGCGGCACTGGTAAACCTCCTTGCTTTCTACCGCACTTGCAAGAGGAGCATGCTCTTTTGGCTTAGCCACTTTATTTACTCCAAGGGGTTTTTCTCCTGGGTGCATTTTTATGTGCTGCTTAAATTGAGAGAGAAAGCGATATGCTTTTCCACAGTAAGTACAAATGTATGCTCCTTTGGCGCGAGACCTCAAGTTCCTCTTGATGACTTGCTGTGCCTGGGAACTACTCTGTCCCTGGAAACCAGGCTTGCCACGCCTTAACTTAATGATCAGGGCCTTCTTAATTTCTCTCTCTCTCACTATGTCAATCAGCTTTCTTTGGAATTTTTCATCCAAAACAGCATGTGAACTAGAGGCTGGTGACGGGTTCTTCACTATGCCATGTTGGGTCTGACAATGTGTCCACACTTTGAAGTTGGTGTGAAACCTCTTGTGACAGATGTCACAAGCGTAGGGCTTTTCTGGGTTATGGTACATGTTAACGTGGCGGTGAAGACCCGCTGTTGATCTAAAGATCTTAAGGCAATGTTTGCATTTAAATTTTTTGTTTGGTCTCATCCCCTCCAACTCACCAAATTCATCTTTATTCAAATCAGAATCTGGAAAATCTGCTTCAAGGAGAGTAGGATTTGAGCCTTCTTCAAAATTATCTCCTGCTCCAGGAGACCCATGCTCATTCACCTTCAACTTCTTAAATGGCAATCTTCTGTCCGCTTGGAACCTCCTTTTTGCTGGGAGTCTGCTCATGTCTTTTTGGTCATCTTCTGTTTTCAGAGACAAGTCTCTGGTGATGGAGGATGACGATGAGGCTGTTGCTGTTGATGCTGCATCTCCCACGGTGACTCGGATGATGTCTGAGGGGTCTGACAGCGGGCTGCTGGGCTCAGTCTTGATGCGCACCTCAGTCACAGGGGAGGTTCCCTCCCTACCCATAGGCTGAGAAGCACTAAAGGACCTGAGGCGATGTGGTTGTGGCACTTGAGGCCTGTCATCTAGGACTGCTTTTTCACTACAATCTTTTAAAGATGACTTTTGAGATAAAGCACAAAGCACATTCCCTGGTGCATCATCTGACACCGAAGATGATCCCTGGGAAGATTTCAAATCTACAGAGGGCGAATAGACAGGAACCTGGCTATCCATCGACAGTGACCGTCTGAGGAGACTCTTAACAAGTGGGCCACTTCTGTCGATGCTTTGGTTTCCAGAACCAGATCCACTGGATGGGATCACTAAGCCTAACTTTGAATAGTACAACAAATTTCTGTCTTCGCCTTGACTACTTCCTTTGTTAGTTTCTTTTAATAGATAGGGAGTCTCTGATGAGCTACAAAGAGACAAAACAGGTGGCCGTGGTCTTTTCAAAGCCAGCTCTATGGCTTTTCCTTTTGGAAGCTGACCACTTACACCTGGTTTATCGTCCATAGATTCTCTGTCTTGCAGAGGCTTTGAAGGTAATACTGCATTTCTTTTCACCAAACTGCTTCTATTAGGATCATCCAAAGATCCAGAATGCTCAAGAGACTTTGCATATCCCACAGAACTCTCTTTTGGCCAACTCTTTTCCGTTAACGACAAACTGTGAAGTGGTTCAATTGGTTTTGGAAGATGAGGCTTACTGGTACTGGTCTTGACTGCAATGCTAGGTGAGGGCTGGGAAGTATGGCTTAGATCGGGTTGATTTTGACTAACAGTTCTTCCTTGTGCTTCATTTCTACTTTGACAAACAATGACACTTCTCTTTTGAGAACTGTTTTCATCATCTTCTACAAAAACTTTTTTCCTATTAGGACATGTTGGAAAGGGGGCTTGAGGTGTTTTAGAAACGATGTTAGTCAGAAAGGAAATCCCAAGGCTATAGCCAAGTTCTTGCACAGCAGCAAGGCTGCTTTTCTCAACAAATAAAGATGAAGAATAAATGTAGTTTAAAACATTATCAAAAGCATCTGGTTCACAAAAGTCAAGCTGAAATACAGTTTGTGACTCATTTTCCTTATTTGTGAATAAACTCTGAAAATATTCACTGCTGGCAGCCAAGACATTTTTATGAGCTCGAAACTTCTGGTCTCCAACAATCAGAAGCACATCACATAGCTGTCCTTTGAGGCGCTCCTCATTGAGGGCACTCAGGAGAGAAATGGCATGTGCAGGGTTGATGTAATGCAGCAATCCCTCCATTGCTTGGGTTTATCTGGAAGAAAAAATGTAAAATTGTAACGAACAATGTGGTGAAAAGTTCTCCACCTTATGAAAAGCTTCTAAAGAGCAGGCAACATCAGCTGTCCTTTCATAGGTGCCGATATTCGGCAGACTATAGGTGACAAAAGCTTTTTGGATGAACAATCTTATTTAAATAACAGTGAAAATATAAAATAACAAATCACATGGTTGAAGTAGGTCTCCAATCATTAAAATTAAAGAATTTTAGGATCAAAAGACTATAATATAGGCATTTTTATACCATCAAAAAGACTGCTAGAATTTGGCAGGCATATATGGAAGCAATATTTGAAAATAAAGGTTTATTTAGGGTCCTTATCCATTTGATGCTTGGTTCTATTCCTTATTAAATCAGAGAATAAGTATGAATTATCAAACCCCCTAAAGTTTGTAATTCTGAAAAGAAATCAGTTTTATTACTGTATATACTTTAATGTGAATTATTAACAACAGATTGTAAAGTAGAAGTCTTGTCAGACCTTTTAAAATAGGTAAGAATTTGGACAGAGAAAAATCATTTGCTAATTTCTATTGAATCAAAGTGTTTAAGAAAGGTTAGAAGCATTAAAGAATTAAGAGTTTGTTTTCTTTACACTAATTACCTTGCAATCTCTTGAATACTGTTTTCTTATCAAATCACATTTTCAACAATAGCACAAAGGAAAACTTCAGCCTGGCTCTAAACTTAACTAAGGGGTTTGAACTGAGATTTTACTGAAATTCTCTTCGAATCTAAAAACAAAACAAGGGGGTCTGGTGGCTGTGTGCAGGCGCTGGCACAGACCCCTGGCTGAGATGCTGGCCTCCCCTGCACACTGACTGTCCGTGGGCGTTTCCAGTATCCTCTCTGCGTGGCAAGTCCCTCGGGTGAGTTGGGAATAACAACCAAACCCTCTTGCAGGGCTGTTACAAAGACTAGATGAGGTAGCCTCTAATATGTAGTAAGCACTCAACAAATATTGTGTAACTGACTTTCAGAAATTGCAGGATTAACAGGCATTAAATTCAGCATCAGAAAAAGGGTCCAGATTAATTTCACCATGCTCTCAACACAGATAAAGCCATTTCATACAGAGACAATGCCCGACTCTCTGTATATGTCCCTTCACTTAGGCTTCTGTTCCTACAAATACTTCATCTCTTTGGTTTGATCTAATGCTGTCTTTTCTTCAAAATATTGTTGTGACAATTCTTTTTACTATTAAAATGGCTCCAAAATAACTAAGAATACTAGTATTTGTGACAGTTTTGTCACTCTCTGGAGGGCAAGCTGTGGATGAATCACACTTGGCTCCACCACATTTGCAGGTTTTCTTCTGGCTTCAAGGGGTCAGCCTCTGCTGGTCATCCTGGCCTCTGGGCTCTACAGAAGAGCCAGAAAGAACAGTCTGCTGGCTATCAAGCTGGGAGTGGCCAAATGCACTACACAACTTCTTTAATATTATTCTGACTCCTTGTTAAGGTTGACTAGATTTAACTGACTCAGAGGCATGACTTTGTTTCTAGGGATGATGCCTTTAGCCTGTCCACAAACAAATGCCTTGGTCAGACTGCACCACATTTCTGTTCATGCCTGCCTACCATCCCTCATATTCAGAGGTAACTTTTAATTCCTCTATTTGTGATTGCTTGATAGAGATACTTTCCCTTCCTTTTCCATCTGTTAGCCATTTTAATTTCTCTCTTAATCGCACTATACTTTCTTTATAATCACACGTCTATTTGTGTAAAGAAACCCTTATCATCTTTTACAGAGGTCAGCAGAAAAAGAAAGAAGCTTGTAATGCCACAAGTACTGACTCAACCATGTATTGAGCAGTTCTCAGCACTAATAATTTTGAGAAAGCTAGTTCAAATGTTGCCACAGGGGAAAGCAACAGATGTGGAATCAAAGGCTTAGACAAGTATTTGTCAAAAGGGGTTCTTAAACTCAACTTAGCAGTTCGAAACTAGCAATTGAAAAAAAAAAAGCCAAGTTACTGTGCAGTGTTGTAACAACAAACTGGCCAACAGCAAAAAACAAAACAAACAACCCAAGTAGGACAGAGTAGAGAAGGTCAGAACACATCATATGTAGTAAGGCTAACTGAGAGTCTGTGAAATGTTTGTTTCAGTTACATTCATACACAGCCACACATGCAAGCATGTTCTGCGCTGAGATGTAAAATGCATTCCTTCCTGTGAATCACAGTCAAGATAGTTTTCTAGGTAACCAACCTCTCAGCCTCAGTCTCCCCCCCTGTAAAATGGGGATAATAATAGCAGCCATCATAAAATGCTGTGAGAATTAAATGAGATAATAATAGCTATCACTTATTTAGCACCTACAACACAGTACAAACTGTACCAGTAACTTCTCACATCATTTGTTCACTCAAGAAAATACCATTTGAAAAGACTTGAAGGAGGTGAGGGATGAACCATGTGGATAATAGAGGGAAGAACATTATGGAGCCAAGGTCAAAGAAGGGCTGGAACAGAGAGAGCTGGGGGTGCCGTGGAACATGACATCTGAGAAGCAATGAGGAGACAGACTGTGTAGGGCTGGGTGGACCACTGGAAGAACTTTTTTCCTATGTATGAAATGGCAGCCATTGGAAGATTCTGAGCAGAATGACAAGGACTTGGATTAAGTTTTAAAAGAACTGCTCTGGCTACGTTGTGGGAATAGACCACGGAGGTTAGGGCAAGGGTGACTTCTGGAGCTGGCCAGGAGTCCATAGCAATGATACAGGTTAGAGAGGACAGTGTGGCTTGGACCAGGGTGGAAACAGGGGAAGTAAAGACTGAGTCATCAGGATTTCTAACAGTTGACTGTAGGGGATAAGAGAAGGTGAGGAGTTACGGATGTCTCTAAGGATTCTGCCAGAACTGAAAGGATGTCCTTAGTTGAGATGGGGTTTGTTAGAAAAATCAGGAATTCAGATTTTGTGTTTTTCCTACAAATTCAGTTTTGATATTCTCAAAGTGAGCAGCCACTGTTTATCAATGTTCCCTTTATGGGCATCCCTCCCTGCTTTCAATAAACATCTGCATCTAAATCCTTGTCTCGGGGTCTGCTCTTGGGAGAACCCAAACTAAGACACCAAGACAATCTGAAACCACAGATATAGGCTAAGGACCTGTGTGAAGACTAAACCAAATGAGATTTTCTATAACTCTGGACATGAAGTAATGCTATTTCACATACTATTTGTACCCTATTGCCAAAAAAGCAACATTTTTCTTACTTTTCATTGTTTAGAAAGGTTTCTTTCTTTATGCTTTCTTTAAATTATCATAATCCCTGTTTCTGCTCTAAGTAACTTCCAATCTCTTGGACCTCAGGCTTCTATCTTCTTTGAATGATAACATCTGGGAATTAGAGAACAATAATAAAGTCTCTCAGAATAAAGTTGTGAGAGGGCCCCACCAGGCCCTGTGGCATGGAGCTGGGGGAAGCCTAACCCAGCTGCAACTAGGCAAGCTGCTGCCACTGCCCTAGTCCTGCCAGGGTCCTGAAGCATGAACCCAGCCGCAACCAGGTAAAGAGCACACCAAAAACACAACTTCATGTATTAGCCCACTATAGCCACTGTAATTGCTATGGCTGCCACAAAAGTAGCTATCTCTATAGCACCAGTCACAGCCACGGTGTAGGTGGCATGCCAGACTCTCAACTGCACTGACAGAAGGAGAGGCATCAGTGGAGATAAAAAAAAAAAAAAAAAGAGGCCCTCTCTCTCCACAAATCACACTCCAGAGTCATGGAAGAAGCATCTGATTTACAATAATCGGTGAGGACTTGACCACACCTGTCTCAGTACTGGGCTCTAGGCAACAAACCAACAGAGGAACAGTTAATCTAGCAGATGGAGAGAACAAATCTATGGTTATTAGAAGGGGGAGCAGGAGGGGAGCGGGGAGGGGGAAGGGGAGAGATTCAATAAGGGGAATAAAGAATAAGTATGATTTGTAACAATGAATATGCTAATAAAATAAATAAAGAAAGAAATAAGGAATACAGTTGTAAGAAAAATAGTCACTGTCCCTGACAATTATTTGGGGTTTAAAACCATTCATTTGACTATAACTTCCATCTAGTCATCAATGAGATTGCCTGCCTAAAAAGTGGTTACAGATGTCCAAATTCTGATATACCACTGTTGAGTAACTTCATTTCTATTTCATCCACTCAAATGCTATTTGGGTTCTTAATAATAAGTAATACTTAAGTGTTTACTCTGCACTTAAGAAGTCAACATTTTTTATGTATTAGCCAAGTATTTACAGCAACCCTAGGAGATTGGTACTATCATTATCCCCATTTTACAGATGAGGAAACTGAGGCACAGAAGTCACACAGATAATATGTAGCAGAGCAGGATTCACACAGCTGGTGTGGCTCCAGAGGCCAAGCTCTTAACTCCTACACCATTCAGCTTCTACTTTCCTCTTTTAATTCTCACATAATCTTCTCTTAGACACTGTTATCATCCCTATTTTACAAATTAGGAAACTGTGGCATTGAGAGGTCAAGTAATTTGCCTAAGGTCACCCAGACATCGGTAGTGGAGCTGTGAGTCTGGTCCCAGAGCCCTGGCTCTTAATCATCACATTCTATGCTCCTTGTGGCTGGGCATCTGTCTGATATGTGCTGGAACTCACCTACAGACTGAGGTCAGCAATCCACCAAGCATGGCCCTGCCTTACGGAGCATAAAGCCCTGCGCAGAAGTAGGATGAGTCAATCATCAGCACAGGCCAGTATGCTAAGCAGCACACGGGATGCTTGCAGAGTCAGAGAAGCAGTGCAGATGACAGGCACCAGATCCAGGTGAGACAGAGGCCGGGAAAGGCAGTCCACAGAAGGAATCAGGGATTGTGGGGACAAGACAGGCAGGAAGGGTGAAGGGCATTTCAAGGAAAAGAGCAATATGTGCAACATCAGAGACCAGACAGAGCATGGGTATCCAAGGGAATTGCAGGTTGTTTCATCTGGATAGAGCCATGGGTACATGCAGGGCAGAAGGCCACAAGGCTGGAGAGGGAGAGGGACGCATGAGGGCTTTGGGGGCCACAACTATAAGAAGAGTGTGACATCTTCCACTCTCCCCCATACCCAGAAACTCTAAAAGTCTAGAGAGACAGGAGAGGTGGATAGTGCAGACTCCTCACCTTAATATATGGCTCCTGTTTTTACATCTTAGTTCAATTATTAAATCTTGAAAACAATGAACCCTTTCCTGGTCTGGCTGCAAACTGACAATCAGCATTTTGGTTTTTGTGTTCTTAATGACAGTAGATGTATTGAGTTTAACAACCTAACTAAAAATATAAAATGCTACATTAAGAATACAGGCAAAAAGCGGGGGAAATCACAACTGCTAAATGTCATAAGATAATCCAGCAAAACTCTTTGTGGCTGGTGGATGTGCAGACTGGATTCTCAAACCTTTTGATTTCTCTGCTATTCAGCCCTCAGAGAAGGCCAGCTTTGTTGCTGGCTGTAGTTTCTCCTCAATGTATTTTTCTGATCTAGATAAAATAGATCTGCTGCCACATCAAGCTCCAAACTTGCATGCGTGTTTTAATTGTGAGTAATCAGTATCCCCGACTTGGAGGAGACAGTGCCCCCAACGTGTGAACATGTAGTGCCGCCACTGTCCACGTTCTGCTCACTCTGCACTCCTCATCTCTACCTGACCACCAATGCAGATGTTCTGCCACTTTAGTGAGGGCGGAAAAGCCTTGGTGCTTTTAAAAGAAAAGTGGGTGAAATGTTGAAGGCCCAGCCCGCTTATGAGCAGGAGGAGCTGAAAGGAACCCCCCAGGAAAACCAGACTCCAAACAAGGCTGGCTTGCTCACCACTTGGGATCCTCACACTCAAGCCTTCCCAACTCTGCCTGAATTGTTTCTATTTCATGTTGTTTCCTGAAACTTCAAAATAAAAGAGTCTCTATGGTTAACAATTCATGGAAGACATTATAGTTCCACAGAAAAGTCTTTTAAATCAGTCTACTTGTCTCAACTCTGGGCTTTGCCATCTACTAGGTATGAAATCTTGTAAAGATCACTCAACCATTCTCAGTACTGGTTTCCTTACCTGTTAAATGAGGCTAACACTACCCACCACATGGGGCTTTTATGAGGGACAAAAGATGCAATATGTTTGAGAGCCCCTAGCATGGTTAGTACTCCCCATATGGCAGTGCACATCTTCCTCCCTTCCCCTCTTCCTCTGGTAAATGTGTGTGTGGGTCTGCTTGCTGCGCCCCACGCGTGGCAGGAAGTGCTGGTAAAGGGGATTGGCAAGCTGTTTAGCTGCTTCTTCTCCAGCAACTCACCTTCCTGTGGTAGGACAGACGAACCACATGATGAAGGATGTAAAGAGTGCGAACACTTATTTCAGGAAGCAATAAATTTGGCCAGGGGAGGATGAGTGAATAGTGGATAAATCATGGAAGACTTGGGATTCATCACTTACTTGACAATTGTGATAACACTAAATGTTCTGTTCTTCACATTTCTGCTAATAGATACTTTTCAGAAATGCTCATCTGATTTTACTGTGGCTTAAAATCTCCGAAAGGCTTGCCCTGACCTTAAGTTCGAAATCCCTATGATAGCTACAAAGCCCTTTACAACTAGACTCCAGAAAATTATTTCATACCATCACCTCAAATTCCTCAAGCACTAAATACTAAGGGGTGGGGGGGACTCATGTGTTAATATAAATTAATTCAATGAAAATACTTTCCTCTTTATACTAATGTTAGGTATTTGCAGGGATTTAAGATATTTGAGGGGACAAAGTGAAGACAGGCAATTTTGGAATAAAGAATGTACTGGGGATAGAAGTAGAAGAAAGTAAAGCACAGCGAGGCACTCTGATAAAAGGACCCTAGGAAGTAACTGGGGGGCCGAGAAAGGGAGATGAATAGGGACCAAAAGCATCTCATCTACTTGCAAGTCTTAAAGACTTAAACTCAGGCTGGTATCATAGCTAAGGTTATAATGAACTTGGCTCCAGAACTAGTCCTCAAAACCCTTCTATTGGAAAATGTCTCTTTGCATCTAAAACATTAACCTAAACTGAACTCCAGAACACTGATCTTTTGGAATGTTCGAAACTGCTCATATAGTCCTAACCATGACAGTGGAAAAAAGAGGGAATGCATGCAACACAGGCAAACACCCAGTAAAAAAATCCAAAGCGTCAGCATTTGACTCTGGAATATAAACACATACATAGCTCATCCCCAAACCCTCATCCCTGGATTTAGCCCTAACTCTCTCCATTTGATTTTACTATTGGATGGTGACAGGAAGTCAGTTCTGAGTTTCAGTCTTATCATCACTCACTTGGTGACAATGTAGAGACCCAGAAATTATCTAAACCTGCTCAGGTTTCAAAGCTAAGCTAGCTTTTCTGCTCCTGCAAGAGGAGTCATGTCACTAGCTTCTACTCCATCTCAACACGTTGAGACGGTTGCTTTTGGTTTCAGGGTGTGTTCTCTGCCTTACCCAGCCATACGACTCTCCCATGAAAGGTTCAGGTGCTTCACCTGCACCTCAGGCGGCAGAGCAGCCACTTCTTTTTGTTTTGGCCACCTGGCAGCCGTTCCTCTTCCTCCTGGAACAGCCCCTTGGCTTTGCTCTGGAAGAACCACTCTTGTCCCACAAATACAGGAGTAGGCACACGACCCAAGCAAGCCAGTGAGAAACTTTCTCCCTGCAATATGGGTCCTGAGCGGAATGACAAGGGCAGTAAAGGAATGCAGCTGATCTCACTCAGCGGGGGACCTGAAAATGCAACCCACTAGTGCCTAAGACAGATTGCTGGAGTTAGCCTGGTTCTGTCCTTCCTGACCAAATTTTTTTTTTTTTTTGTCTTTTTCGTGACCGGTACTCAGCCAGTGAGTGCACCGGCCATTCCTATATAGGATCTGAACCCGCGGCGGGAGCGTCGCTGCGCTCCCTGTGCCGCACACTCCCGAGTGCGCCAAGGGCTCGGCCCTTAGCTTTTCCTTAACCCCCAAGAGCAACCCCGAATCTTTACAATAAATTCCTTTTTCTATTCAAGCCAGCCAGTCAGTTTCTGTTCTTGTTACTATAGAACCTTAATACATTTCCATGTGGTATTCACTCTTCCTGTCATGTCTTCCAAACGGATCCTTTAAAATATTGCTGCTGGACTGAGCTTCCTAAAACAAAGCTTTGATTATTCATCCAACACATACATTAAATATTACTATTTTAATTCATCTTACTTATTGAATTCCAATTATGTAAAAGGCATGGTTTGATGTATCTGAAATAGAGGAGTGCTCAAAACAGACAAGGCCCCCACTTTCTAGTAAGCTAAATCAGATGATAAACAAAGAAACAAACAGAAAAGGTAACTTTGGATTGTGCTAAGTGCTATGATGAGAATAAACACAATACAACTGGATGCAGTACCTAGGTTAGGACATGCTTTGATGTAACATTTTAGGTGAAACCTAACACTTGAATGAAAAGAGCCAGCCTTGATACTGTTTAGAAACAAAATACAAAGCTCAGCTCAAGTGCCAGCTCCTCCATGAAGCCTTCTCTTATAGGTTGAATTCCCCCCCCACCCCGTCCCCCAACCAAATTCATATGTTGGAGTCCTAACCCCCAACACCTCCTAATGTAATCGTATTTGGAAATGAGATTTTTAATGAGGTAATTAAATTAAAATGAAGAATTTAAGGCAGGCCCTAATCCAATCTGACTGGTGTTCTTATAAGAGGATATTAGGAAACAGACATACATAGAGAGATGACCATGTGAAGACACAAGGAAAAGATGCCATCTACAATCCAAGGAGAGAGACCTCAAGAGGAACCAACCCTGCCTGCACCCTGACCTTGGACTTAGCCTCTAGAACTGTGAGAAAACAAATTTTGGCTGTTTAAGCTGCCCAATCTGTGGTACTGTCATAGCAGCCCAAGCAAACTAATATACCTTCCTTGACTACGTCAGCTTATAATGAGCAAACACCTTTCAACTCCTGTATTATGTTGAGTCGGCACCATCTATGTAGTGTTTATTCATTGCCTTATTTTGCTAGGCATTTGTGTCTCTCCAACAAGACTGTAAGCTATTTAAGGACTGATCTTTTAGCAGTCTTCATAACACCCAACATAGTATTTTGCACAATAAACATTTGTTGACTTTCCTGTACTCTCTGCTCCAATTAAATGCAGGAGTGGAAATTATGCCTTCTGACTCTCTTCCTAAAGTAAAGCTGGTCACATCACCGCCCTGCTTTAGAATACTGTATTGATTACTCTATTACTTCCTGGAGAAAATCTACCCTATAGACTGGCATACAAGACTCTTCACACTCTGGTCGCAATTCATCTCTCTACCCTTACTGGACACTTCTTATCATCTCCCCTACAAACTTGCACATCCAGTTTCGGCCACCTAAAATATCTTTTCTTTCCTTTACTTGGCTAACCGCTATAGAAAGATCAGCTAAAATGATACTGTCTCTGCAAATGTTTTGTAAATTGCCCCTAGCCAGCAGCTCAGTCATCTAAACTACAGTACTTCACCTCTCTGCAATAATATCCCAACAATTTCAGCCAATCTGCTTTTTACATCTATCTCCCTCATGAGACTCCCTACAAGGAAGAGCCTTTGTTTTCATCTGTGTATCCTTAATGCCCAGCACAAGGCCTGGCGAGTATCTTCTGGGCAAAGAGAGAAATCATCAATCTTGAGGATCAAGACCCGGACTTGCTCACTTTTATTTCTCCAGAGTCCATTACAGAGCCAGAACGTGGCAGTTTTCTTTGCTTTTTCTATGAAGCCATGTGGCTTTAATATCCCTACTGGATTAAATCTGTATCTCTGCTTAGACTTCTTGAGACTGCAGCCTCTCAGGTGGAGAGGTGCCTACTGAACAGTTCCATTACAGTATATCCCCATGTCCAGCATGGTACTGAGGATCCACATACTCTTGTCCTTACCCCCACATCTGCTTGTGTTCACATACTCACTACTTAGTTTTCTGTGCAGCCAGCCACTACGTCTCCTAAACCAGAAACTTCTCTTTCCTTCAATCACTGCAATCTGTCAAACCTAACTTCTAAATAGCTCTAGGATCTGCTCTCTCCATTGGATTTGGGGACAATTAAAATTGTCCCTTCAATTATCACCTCTTCCAGAGACTTCCTTAATAATTTAACCCCTCTTTTGTCATTTAAAATTTTTCCTTTCCAGTATATTCCCTGTTACATAATACTGTAAGTTACTCAGGGGCAGGGGTGATTATCTTCAACTTTTATTTCCACAGAATGAAGCACACTATACGTTCAATACATAGTGTTAAAAGGAAGATCGAATTAAACAAAGTTACTTGCAAATAAACCAATGCCTTAAATTTCTACTTTATTTTTAACATCAATATTTAGGGGTATTTAAATTTAAACTTAATGACTACTAGTCATTAGAAATGGAGGCGGGATTTACTCCTTCAAGCACCACAGAGTTTTTAGAAATAATTTTCAATGAGAAATCCTTCTAAGATAGATTAACCCACTTTCTTGTCTTAAACAAGGGACAAAGAACATAATGCAAGCTCCTTGTTTGATGACTCAGGGTCGTCAGCATGAACAATCACTGGACTATGCTATAACACACAGACGCCCTCAGATACTGGAGGTGGATAGAGCTGTTAGCTCTCGCTCCAAAGAAAGAAATCCCAGGCAGTATGAGGTTGCGAGGTCTGATTAATTTTTCTCCCCATCTCCCACTGTCGGGCAATCCCCCTGGAGTACTCGTCTAAAAATACACCACTTCCAAATGTGCGCTTAAGCGGTGTTCTCCGGGACCCCTCATTCTCCGTGGCTGCAAGTGCACGGCAGGGCTTCCCTGCGATTAGACAGCATGCTCTTTTGTGGGTAGACCGCGGAACGTGCTCCAGTTAAACGGAGTCTGGCTGATAAGCAAAGCCACGAAAAGATCACGGGGGCGGCCGCGCAGTCTCCGGGCAAGGTCTGGACCCCTCCGCTTCCCCAAGCCTCCAGCCGCAGACTCGGGGCCGACAGGGGCTCGCCTGAGAGGGCGGGCGGCCGGGCCACGGCCGAACAGGAAGCTCCCGGCGGCGAGGGGCTGTGCTCGGCGCACGGCGGGCGTCGCAGAGCCGGCCATCCCCGGGCTCAGGGGATGGTGGCTGCGCCGCGAGGCCCGCCTTCCTCGGGAGGAAAGCCCGCCCGACCGCCGGCGGTCATGCTCCGGTCGGGGTCGTCATGGGCCGCGGCAGGTGCGGTCCCCACCGCTGCCCGCTCGCCCTCTTCCGCACGCCCGCCTCGAGGCCTGGGCAGGCCCCCCACACTGCTGGCGGGGAGCGCGCGCCCTCCACGGCAGGAGTTTCTACCGTTCGGCGCGAAGGGCGCGCCCCCTACCCCGGGGCAGCCCGGTCAGCGAGAAGAGCTCGGCCAGTGAGGGAACGGGGCATGCGCAGTGGCGAGGGCGAGGCCAAGTGCGGGCAAGGAGCATGCGCAGTGTGAAGGCACAATCGGCTACGTGGGACTCCAAGGCGTGCTCGGTGAGCGCTAAGGTCCCGCGCACGCGCAGAAGCGCCCGGTGCCCTCAACCCGCTGGTGGAGAGAAAAAAGAGGAGAGAAATCACCTCAGAGTTACGTCAGGAAAAGCCGCGTTTTGCGGGCAGGCTGTAGCCTCCCACGGGGCTCCGCCGTTTTCCTTAAGGGAGAGGCGTGACAGTTACTCACCGGCCTTCAGCCCCGAGGCAGACGCCGGGCCCCTTTCCGCTCACACTCGGCTCGCGCGCGCCACAGCCGCCGCTGCCGCTGTGATTCCATCCATCTTGAATTTGACGTCATCCCACACCAGGGATGAGGTCATCGCAGGCAGTGCTCGTCACGTGCGCGGCTCTGTGATTGGTCGCCGGGTGTCGGGGGGCGGGGCGAGGGAGGTGCGCGGCGCCCGCGACTGGGGAAGGCGGGCCTGCCGGGAACCGTGGCCGGTGCTACCATCGGTCTGCTCCCCGCGCCCACCGCCCCAGCTCGCACCCTGCTCTCCGCGTTCTCTGTCCCTGAGGGGAGCCCGCGGCAGCCCTGAGGGGAGGTGGCCGGGCCGGGGTCCCGCCGACTCTGCCGCCGGACGGAGGCCGCCGCGGGTGGTCGCTGCGGCCATTTTGTGGGGGTTCGGGCCGGCGGGGGACGCAGTGCATTGCGGTCAGCAGGCTTGCGCTCCCGCACTACCCTCCGGGGGCGAGGACTGCTGGTGTGGGAGCGCTCGTTCCGTTTTCCAGTGGAGACGAGGAGAGGACCCGAGCCGAGGACCGTGACGTCGGGCGCCCCGAGCGTCCTCACTTACTGGCGTCGCGAGGCACCGGCAGTGGCCAAGGGCCCTCGGGTCTGGCGACTTGCGGTCGGGGTCTCGGCAGCGGAGGCGTCCAGGCCTGCGCGGAAGTCCCCAGGATGCGGAGCCGGCTGAGGATGGCTCTTGAGGGTTTCCATCTTCTCCCTCCCAAGGTGACCTGAGCACAGGGTGGCTGGATGGAGGATCTGAGTGAACAAGTTGGGCCCCAGGTTCGTTCCGCCTGCAAGATTTGGATGTCTGTCCTTATTATCAGCCCCTGTGGCATCTGGTCAGACACTTTTCACAGACCAGATACCTCATTAAAAAAAAAAGTGTATTGAGTTAAATGATCAGTAGACAGCTAACTTGTTCTCCATAATACCAATTCTCACTTGGAATCTCTTGGATTTTTAGTTTTCTTGCATGATTATTACAACTCTATTTATTTGAAAACTTGCTTCACTTTGAATCAAAACCAGAAAGTTAAATAACAGAAATGTCAAACTGTTGATACCAACTCCAAAGAAAGGTTCTCTAGTGTAGACAAGCTAAACAGAACATCTTGATGGGTTCTTCAAAGCCTAGAGCAGGTCAGAAGGAGATTGACTTCCCAAGTGATGATTCCGGAACAGACACGTAAGACTTCCTGGATTTTAAATCAGCTTTAATGCTTGTCAAGTGTCTAATTTTTCAAATAAATTTAATTTTTGAAAGGTGAACTTATGCACATGATCCTAGGTAAAATAATTTATGAAATGTTTGAAGAGTATGTGGAAGAAATCCTACATTAGGTTGATACAAATTAAAAACTTGTTTCCAAGTTATCAGCTCTATTGTTTTAGTAACAGCTCAATTGTTTTAGTTTCACTAATTTTAAGAGGACTCAATCTTAAAGGATCTTGCACCTAAAAATTTCTCCTACAACTATTTAAAAACTTTAGAGAATGTCTTTGTAGTTTGAACGCTAAAGCAAAAAGTGTCTGTTACTTCAAAGAAGGTAGACGGCAACAGTAATTCTAAGTTTTTCAAAGGGCCTTGAGTTTTAGGATCCCTGTGATTAGGATTGGTGAGCACACAGTTATCCCTGTTTTACAGGTGAGAAAATCAGTGCTGAACTGCTTAGCCGGAGCCAGAGCTAGAAGCCTGGTTTTCTGATGCTCAGTTTACCTGTACCATATGCCAAACACGGTCCTCCTTGACCGTTTATCCCTTTGTAGCTACCTGTTTTTTCCACCTTCCTCAGGAAGATACACATTGGTGTCTCCACTCTAAGCCATATGATCAGGCTTTTGGTCTCACCATTCGACTGAAACGGGCCTAACTGCCAAATGTAGCAGAAATCTTTCCATCTTGCAGTTGGTCTTTTTAATTTGTGCCACTCTTCAAAATTGATTGTTTCTGTTATGTCTCATTGCCCTGGATTTTCTACCTCTTACCTGACTGCTTCTTCTTGGCCTCCTGTGTTGGCTTCTCTGCCCCTGACCCTGCTCACACTTTGGGTTTTCCCTGGGTTCTGACCTTGGCTCTCTTGCTATACTCTCATCTGTCCCTGGGACACTTGCCTGGTTGCCTGAGCCATCCTCCGTTCCTCCCTCATCTCCAGTCTGTCACCAGGTCCTGTCCGTCTTGCCTCCTAAATGTTTCTCTGACAATGTAACCACTTCTTTCTCTCCTAAACAGCTTCCTAACTTGTAAAGCTAGGTGACTACCCCAATTGTATGGTTAGGCAATTGTATTGTTAAAGCAATTTGTTTTAGTTACACTGTTTTCCATTTGTATTGTCAGGGCTAGGGCTCAGACCCTTCAAACCCGTTGTACAGACTGGGTCACTAGACCCCTCACACGCAGGTCCACACTCCAGGTAATTGGGAAACATCCCAGGAGCCACTGGCAAATGACATGAGCTCAGTCCTCAGCAGTAGCAGCAGAAACAGCAGCGATGGTGGCCTCTCGAGGCATCCCAGGGGCACTGGCAGCAACAGCCTCGAGCAGCAGTAGAGGCCTCCCAGTGCCTGCCCCCCCCACCAGGGGGCATCCTGGGGATGGGGACCCTGGGGATCAGAGCCACTCGTCCTTTATACTTAAGTCTATAACCTGGGCGAACATACGCAATTACATTAGACACTAACCAAGGAACACCTGAGGACACATGCATACTTACATCAAATGCTTGGCAAGATTCTAAACATCTGAGGGGCCCTGACCATTTTCCTATATTTACCCTACATAACTGGTGTCCTAGCCTCCAGGATTTTCCCCTTTAATGCACCCTCATTTTGCAGCCGAGGTGATCTTTTGAAAAAGCGAAATGTAGCACGCCACTCCCTTGCTTTAGTTTTCGATGGCTATACATTGCTCTTAGGATAAAGTTCAAACTCCAACCTACAAAAGCCTCATAGCTTGGCCCTCCTTTCCCCCATCTCTCCCCCAGTCCCACATAGACACACACACCTTCTGTAAACAAGTCTTGCCCTGTCTCTTGCCTCTGGGCTTCAAGGGTGCTGGGCCCTTTACCTGAGCTATTACTCCACTTCCACCACGCACACACCCTGTTTTACCTGATACTTTCATCTCCTTGACTCAGGTTACTTCCTCCAGGATTCCACCGCCTCCCTACTCCCAACCCTGACTGGCACCTCCCCAGCCTCATTTGGGTTTGTGCCCTGCCTCTGTGTTCCCATAACACATTGTGGGGGTTTTGTTAGTAACCACTTGTGGAGGTGTCATTGGATTTGCCTGCTCATCCCCCATCTCAATAGGCTTCTTGTCCCTGTGCCTGCCCAATGCCTAGCACAATGCCTGGCCTATAGCAGGAGCTCAATATATCTGAAGCATCCCAAACAGAATCTCTAGCATCATATGCACATCCATTTGCATATACAAAATTCACATCATTTATATAGCCACTTTCGTGTTAGGCATCACCATCTGGATAACCCAAAGCTGCACACTCAGCAGGCTCACAGCTGAACTTCCTTTCTGCTTCTATCCATGAACCTGTTCTTTTCTTGTTCCTGTCCTACTTAATTAAAGGGGCTGCTGTCTGCCCTATTACCCAAGCTGGGAACTTGATGGTTATTTCTCAAAATCTGTCCTCACCTGCCCTACTTCTGCTGTTCCTGGCCTTCAGCATCTCTGGCCAATCCGTAGCCACTCAACCAAGTTTCTGCTTCAGTTTTGCTTCCTTCCCTCTGTTTTCAGTCAAATTCGTCTTTCTGAATGCAAATCTGACCGGCAGCTCTGCTGCTGAATACCCGCCCTCCTGTGACTTCCAGTTGTCTGCAGCCTCAGTGCTGGTGTGGCCTACCAAGTGCTGTCAAGGTGACTTTGCTCCCTGTCCACCTCATCTGCTCCCTAGTGTTCACCAACTCCTCTGGCCATGCATGCCCAGGGCAGGTGCTTCCTGGGATGCCCCTTTTCTATTCCATCTGCATGAAAAATCTGATTTCTATTTCAGGTGTCAGAGCAAGGCTGCTTCCTGCTATGTTTCAGTTTCTCCACTGCAACATCTATTCCATCTATTCTTGGCTGCTCAAGGCCAGGTTCAACACCAGTTTGTGGGCTCCTTTCGTGTAGAGACCATGTCTGTTAACCTTTGTATTCCCAGAGCTTTGGGCCTGTGCCGGGGCTGTGTCCTGGGCCACCTGCTCCCAGTGGCTAGAGTTTTCCCTCAGAAACTGTCACAATGGTGTCCAAGTCTGTGATATATTAGTGATATACTATATATAGTGATATATACTATAGTATATATATACTATATGTATACTATAACTCAGTTTGTTTGCATTTATTATACCAAAAAATCAGTCCTTTTATAAATTGGGGGAGGGAAGTCTATATGGGGTTTTAAAACATAAGCCTCTGCGCATTTGGAAGTGAGAAGTTTTAATCAGCTGTGATTCTCAACCATCATTTCATTTTGAACTCATATCTGGATGTCCACATTTGCCCAGACTGTGGGTTGGGTGGTTGTCCCTTTAAAAAATTAGGTTGAGGTAGAGGGTGATGTATTAGTCTGCTATGGCTGTTGTAACAAATTACCACAAACGTGGTGGCTTAAAACAACAGAAATTTATTGTTTCACAGTTCTGGAGGCCAGAAGTCTGAATTGGTATTACTGGGCTGAAATCAGGGTGGTAGCAGTGCTGCACTTCCACTGGGGGATAAAGGAGAAATCCACTCCTTGCCTCCTTCAGCCTCTGGAGACTGCTGGCATTCCTGGGTTTATGGCTGCATCGCTGCAGAGATTGCTCTGCCTCCAAGGTCTCCTTGCCTCCTTTCAGTCTGTCAAATCCCCCTTGTCTCTGTTTTCTAAGGACACTTGGGAAGATATTTAGGACCCACCTGGATAATCCAGGATAATCTCCCCATCTCAACATTTTAAACTTAATCCCATCTGCAAAGATCCTTTTTCCCTTATGAAGGTAACATTACAGGTTTCAGGGATTAGGACCTGATATCATTAGGGGTCTCTATTCAGCCAACTACAGATGAGGACAGCATTCCTGTATGCAAGTAGCAATGGGGAAGGTCTTTGGGAATGGGAAGCAGGGAAGGCGAGGATGATGGTAAAATGTTAGGTTAATATGTAAATAATTATGACAGACACCTTCACTGTGGATGCCACTTCCAACGCTCAGACTCAGAACTGGAGTGACAGCCACAGAGCACTCTTCAGCATGGCTGAAGTTAGGTTGGGTTAAGTGGGGATCCCTCTGGGTCCTCACAATTGCAAAGCTCTGTCTTTAAACATTATCATAATAGAAGAGGGGTATTATTGTCCAGCCAGAAACATTAATCATTGGTGTGCTTTTCTCTGAAGGGCCTAATGCTGCTTCCTGTCTATCCTCACCACGTCATCCTCCTTGTCACTCAGACCAGATGCTTTCAGGTCCCTTCAGTTCACCAAACACAGGCCACTGATAATAATTGGGTCACATCAATAACTCCACACCAGTCTCTGGTAAGCTTTTGCCCAAAGCAAGATTGGAGCAGACTGTGTGTGTGTGTGTGTGTGTGCGCGCACATGTGTGTAACAGCAGTAGTAATCCTGGCTATTTAATTATAAGGTATGTGTACAATAAGAAAGTGGATTTAGATGGAACTTCTTATCTGCTATTCAATAAATTGTTATCATAAAGGGATGTGAGAAATGTAATTGCTCTAAAATCCACAGCATGGGATTGCTTTGGTGAAGAAAGACGGATTCTGCATTCCCAGGCTGTGTGGACTGGCATGAAGAAGGGCAGCAAGTGTTTAACCAGTGTGAGCTGTGATCTCATCCACACAGCCACCCTGCTGTGTAGCAGCAGTAATTCCCGTTCACACCACAGGAGAGTGAGGCTCATTAAGACTAGGCAGTGGAGAGGAGGGGTTGGAACCACCTGACAGTAATGTCCATGACTTTTCAAATAGATATGAAAATATTTCAGACTTGTATGGTAGAATTTAACTGGCTAGCTCTTTATCTTAATTTTTCCTAAATGGGAAGAAGTGAATCCAGAGCACAGCACTTTGGATGATTTGGGAAGGGAGAAAGGTGTGCATAGGGGAAGGAAGCAGGAAGCAGAAGTACTCTACTCCAGGTATGCTTAACCGGTGAACTACTTGACCAGCTGTTTATTCTGTAAAGAGCAAGGTGTGTGGGAGGATGGAACAGACCCATCTTCTGCCATTCCTCTCTTTTTTCTTCTTGCCTTCATCATTATCATTTATGCGTGTCATGGCCCCAGGCTTTGGGACTGTGAAGATGAGTATGAGATGATCTCTACCCTCAAGGAGTTGGCATTTTCTCCGTGAAAATAGACATGGACTATCGATATAGGTGGTGAATGCTGTGAGACACACATGCTCAGGGTGATGAGGTGCAGAGCGGGGGAAGCGGTTCTGCTTCTCCCAGGACCCAGATCCAGATGGGCCCAAGGCTGGAGATGCCAGCCTTTGTCCTTTCAGTGCACAGAGCTCCCTGGGCCACAGCCTGACAAAGGCATGCCCTGGAATCCATCAGTAGCCGCCCCCACCCCCACTCCCACCCCGTGCAATGGCCACACAGAAAGAAATGCCCTTGTCAAAGGCCATGCTGATTCCTGCACAGGCAGGAGGGAGCTGGACATTTGCTGTTCTGGATTTACAAGCTGAGACAGATTGTGGGAGAAAACGAGGAACTCACTAGAGGGCATTAATCTGGGTGGCCCTTTCCAAGCAGCAGCTTATGCTCTGCACCTGCGAGGGGAATCCACTGTTTCTTTCACCACATTTCAAAGCAGCTGAGCACGTTTGTTCAATTTGGACATCAAGCTTCGTGTGTCGCTGTGCAGTTTATGAATAGACAGTTAAAAATGCTGACTAAATGAGCTGACCCTAAAGCTGTTTTTAAAACACCCAAGATATGACTGGTTTTTGTATTTGTTTTTAAGTCTTGGAGACTTTAGAGCTTTACTCCTTCACTGTTGGTAAGAGTCAGCCTTGTTGACTGTGTTCCAGAATATGAGTTACCTGTGAAACTTATGTTTAAATTGGATTTTTAAAGTACTTCCTGTACTTAGTCACCTCCAAAATTCATTTTTACATTTGGCATTTGTATGCTATAAATTTGACCCTCTTGGGAAAATATAGGAAAATGGTCAGGGCCCCTCAGATGTTCAGAATCTTGCCGAGCATTTGGTGTAAATATGCCCGGGCGCCCAGGTGTTCCTTGATTATTGTCTAATGTAATTGCATATGTGCACCCAGGTGTCCTGGGTTATGGAGTTAAGTATAAAGGACGAGTGGCTCTGATCCCCAGGGCCCCCCACCCCTGGGATGCCCCCGGTGAGTGGGCGGAGGCCAATGGGGAGGCCGCTGCTGCTGCTGGAGGCTGTTGCTGCAAGCTGTTGCTGCCAGGGCCTGCGGGACCCTCCTGGAGGCCACTGCCCTGCTGCTGGAGGCTGCTGTAAACTGCTGCTACTGCTACTGCTGCTGTTGAGGACTGAGCTCGTGCCATCTGCCAAGGGCTCCTGGGGCCTTTCCCAATTACCTAGCTGTGGACCTGCATGTGAGGGGTCTGGTGATCCAGCCTGGCGTGTGAAGGGTCTGGTGACCCAGTCTGTACAATGGGTTTGAAGGGTCTGAGCCCTAGCTCTGACAATACAAATGGAAATTTAGTATAACTAAAATAATGAGACATTTTGGCTTTAGTTATGAAATGCCTAGCCATACAACTAGCATAGGTATTGCCTCAACCCGACAACTGGCATAGTTGCGTAGCTATACAATTGGCTACGTCGGCAGGATTCCGACATTAGCCTCACTTGGCAATTGGCTAAGTCGGCAGGATTCTGACATTAACCTAGCTTGACAGACCCATTTAAACATCTTAATAAAATGTTTATCTTCAAATTTGTATTAAAACATCAATAGGCTTGATAAAACATTATAGAATTTATACTTGAAATTTGCTTACAAAGCACTTTCCCCAAAACTGGGTTAAATGATTTAATCTGTCTCCCCCCTCCTCCCTTCTAAATGTGACTCAATTGACTTGGAGTACCGTCTGGTTCTCTGAAGTCTGTGAAGTTATTGCTTCTGAAAGTAGATAGTCTGTTCCATTTATGCTTTCTTTCTTTCTGAGATAGGCCAATTATTACTAACATCCCAACACTTTAAAACTGTTAGATGGTGATGTCCAATGAGCCAGAACCACAGTGATGTCATCTGAGGTTTGCCAAGTGTGCGTATTTAATTCATTTGACATACTGTTGGCTATAATAAGTTTAGAACTTTCAAATGACACTTGGAGATAGTCCCAAGAATTTTGATTTATAAGAATCAACTACACTTAAAAATGATGTGATTGGAGTATGTGATGGGGTAGTAGGGGGCACAGTGTTTGGGCATCCCTGTGAAATCGGATTTCCGTTTCACATTTAGTCTCCTCTTCCATCAATGGACTGGAGAGATGGTTTGGTCTCATCATGACGACATGATTATCAAGATACTATCATCAGTATATTATTAGCAGTGTAATAATTATTCCAAAATGAAGCACTGTGTTCTTTCTCATGGGCTTGAAGGTAGCTCATCAGAATTTTGTGTTAAAACTAAAATCCTTCCCAATGCTGCAAGGAGGGGTCATCACTGCTTTCACCGTCTTTTACTGGCTATTACAGTAAGCGGCCTCTCATGGGTTCAGGACAAAAAAAACCCTAAGTGGCAACCAAGACAATTGCACTACAGTAAAAAACATCACTTGTTTTAGCAGGTATAAAGTAGCCTTCAGTATAGCATTGTTCAGATAATGTTTAAAATAGGATCAAAAATGTGTTGGTGCTGAGTATGAGATTAAAAAACAATGACACAGGTTAACAGAAAAAGTGATAAGATAAAGACAGACTCCCTCATGTGCTGTGAGCTATGTGGCGATAAATTGGTAGAAATAATTTACTCAAAATATACTTTCACATTTGAAGTATATCAATATAAAAGTCAGAAAGTGTAAAAATGGGTGCTTAAAGAAAAATTCAAAGAAAGTCCATACAAATCTATAGTAATTGAAAAATAGGATGTTAGAAAAGGTTGCTAATCAAAGTGGTATTGAATTTGCAAAAATTGGAAAGTTTCAAACTGTCTGAGCAAAGCTGTATTAGAGGTAGGTGCTGTGGGAGCTGAACAGGAGGTTGCAGCACAGCGCTGGCATCGAGAAGAGCTGTGCTTCGCTTGCTGTGACATCCTGGAGTAAGCAGCAGGCTGAATAAACTCAACCAGCGACACTGACACGAAATGCCGCTCCAGTGCTTTCCCAAGGTAACCCTGACATGCACTCCCTTAACAGTCTCATGTTATTTCTGATAGTGGACATCATCACTGAGTTATATAGGAAGGATCCAAAAATTGACCACAAAGTTGTAGTAATGGGGGGAAATGTAGATTCATTGACAATCAGGAAGTTCTAGATTACCTTTTAGAGTTTTGCAGTACACTAATGACTCAGGAATAACTAGAACTCTGTAGAAGTATTTTCCAGTGCGCGAGACGGACCTTACCATTGTCCACATGTTTGGGGCACGTGACATGTGAGTGCAGCACTGTCCTCTCTACTGGGCAGCTGAGCTGGAGCACCTGGGCAGCCTGTCTTTCAAAGGCCAGCAGGGCGGGTGCTGCTGCTTGGTAGTCCCTTCTCTGAACCTCTCCGCCGAGCAACACCTAGCAACACCTGGGACCCAGGAGACGCCTCTCTTACCACACCCTACTGGAATGTGGGCTCACAAACCCATCTCTACCACTAGATAGTCAGCTCCCTCACTTCTTGGCTTGAAGATACTAGGCAGGGAGGCCCCTAGCCCTAGGTCGGGGCTCCAGTGACCTTTGTGGATTGAATGGGATTTTTCCTTTACAGAGAGTAGCAGAGACTTCCTGAGCTTCTCTCTGGATCATCACCTTCTCCACCCCAGGGCAGTTGGGATAATTACATGTCCCGCCCTCTGCCATTAGGTAGACCATGTGACCAGTTGTGGCTGATGCAGTATGATCAAAAGTGACATTTGTCACCTGATTGTTTAACAACGTTTTTTATGAACAGTATCAATGAACATTTATTGAACATGTGCCAAGTGGTGGAGGTGCACTGTGCTGGCTGGTGGGTGCAGACAGCCTGAGGCTCAGCCCCAACACGAAGGAGCAAAGCAGGTCACAGGTATACAGATGAGTTCATCAACACTTTAAATACAGTGTGCTAAGTCCCCTTGAAAGCTTGTGTGGGTTCCTGTCTTGTCTCACCTCCTATGTGCCCCTCTGTCTTCTGGAGCCTCCACACTTGTCAAGGTCACCAGTAACCTCCATGTGACCAATTGCAGTGGTTGCATATGTGTCTTCATTCATTCATTCACTCATTCATTATTCTGCAGCTACTACATATGGTACACACACAGTGCCAGCCCATAGAATACCTCAGCAAGCAAAACAAAGTCCCTGCCCTCATGGGGTCTCCACTCTAGTGGAGGGAGAAAGATAATGAATAGTAAATGCAAACGAATAAGCAATACCACGGAAGGTGATACGTGCCTTAAGAAGAAAAAAGCACAGCAGGAGGGTTGCACTTTTAAGCAGTCAGAATGGCCTCCTGAGAAAGATATTCTAGCATGCGGGAGGGGACAATGGGCATCCAGTCAGGTGGGGCGTGTGGGCCATCCTGAGGACTTCGGTTTTCACTCTGAGCAGGACGGAAGTCCTGGGGTGTTTGGGCAGATCTGCCCTGTTTTAGGAGGGCCACTTGCAGAATTTCATTTGACTCTTGCCTTTGGCCCAGCTGGCCATTCTTACATGGAAGCTCTCACTCAGAACCTTTCCTACTACATTCCAGGAGTTCTTCCTACTTTGGTGACTGCTACACCATTTCCTTTTCCCCAGGATGTGGTCTTGGGATGCTCTTCTCATCTCCTTTAATGCTGTATTCCCTCTGTCCCTTGATTGTAAGTACCATACATCTGCCTTTGATTCAAATGTAGGCTCTACTAAGAATACTGCACCAGGGCCCACCCTTCCTGCCTGTTGACCTCCTGCTCCAGCTGTATGAATCAATCCAAGGTATTTATCCAAAGGAATGAAATCAGGATCCCAAAGCGATGTCTGCATTCCCATGTGCTCTGCAGCATGATTCACAACAGCCAAGATATGGAAACCACCTAAATGTTCATCCACAGATGAACAGACAAAGAAAATGTGGAATATGCTTACAGTGGAATTTCATTCAACCTTAAAAAAGAATGAAATCATGCAATATGTGATAGCATGGATGAACACTGGGAAACACTGTGCTAAGTGACATGAGCCAGTCACAGGAGGATGAATGTTGCATGATTACACCTATATGAGTCACTAAAATAGTCCACTTCATAGAATGGAAGAGTGGAATGGTGGTCGCCAGGGGCTGGGGGGAGGGGGATATGAGGAGTTGTTAATCAATAGGCATAAAAATAAGCATTTTGGTAAAGCAAAATGGATAAGCTCTAGAGATCTACATCATTGTGCCTATAGTCAAAGTAGTGGATTGACTATACACTTACCGTTTTAAAAGGGTAGATCTCGTGTTCTTACTACAATAAAATAAAATAAAATATAAAATCCTGAAATTGACATTCTCAAGCAGGCGTGATGTAACCCTCCCGGAAGGAGCTTTTGTCTCAGATGAGAAAGGGTCTAATTATTTTGCACATAGGCTAAGAAGGGGTTATTCATCTGGTGATGGTGCTTCCCAAACCTGTTCTTGAGGCCCAGGTCCTGCCATTGTCTGGGTGGGCAGCTGCCCAGAGCTCTCAGCCTCCCGGGAGATGTGCTTTGCATGCTGAAACCAGTACTTCGTGCAAGCGTGACTTTTTAACATGGATGGTGAATATGTGAAGTCGCGAGCATCCGGGAAGTCTGGGTTGTGTGGTGGCCATCATGTCACCTGCCATGACCAGTGAGTGCGTTTGTGTCTGGGGAGGCCTCTGTTTGAGGCAAGGTGCAGTCCGAGGACAAGAGAACCAGCCCATGTCTGCAGAAGGGTGTGGCAGGGCAGGGCCCGGCACCCCGTTGGGGATGGAACCTAGGGCCCGGGGACTTGGGGCAAAGAAGCAGGCTTCCAGAAGCCTGGAATTCGGAGCTGGCTTGCCAAGGGGTGGGGAAGATCCTCCAGGGTCTTCATCCATGGGAGAAAGGGGTCCCAGGACAGAGTGGTGTGCAGCCCCCAGTGGCATTTTATGCAGGGCTGACTACAAAAACCATGTGTGGTGGCCTTGCAGAAAGTTGGGAGGCTGCGTCACAATGGGCACCAAGGGCCGACTGGGGGTGGTTGCTGCCAGGTAACCGTCCTGTAGCTTTTGTTGTGACTTTCTCTAATGTGGTCGTGGGGTCTCTCTCTAGAGAGTGACTACAGACTCCAGCCCTGCCCTGATGGGAGGTGGCTGTGGGTGTTTACAGTGTGTTTCACTGGATACTTCTTTATTCCTGTGAATGGCGTTATGCCTGAGTGTCCAACCCATGACCAGGTGTCCCTCTCACAGGAGCTTGTTTATACCTTGTGGCACTTGTCTGACCTGCGTCCAGTTTATTCCTAGCAAGATAGCCACTGCCTAGAGAGCCCTGGCCAGGAGGAGAGTTATGTTCAGGTGTGTGGTCGGTGAGACACAGAAGAGGCAGCTCAGCTAGACACAGGAATGACAGGAGCAGTTTACTACTCACAGATCCCATAGAGATGAGGGCAGCAGCCTTGGAGGGCCAGCAGGAAGTACGAGTGTGAGAGAGGGACAGGCAGACATACACGCTCAAGGGCTGAAGCCTTTATTGAGGTTGGGGCATCACCCAAGAAGGTTTCCCACAGGGAGCTCTAATGGTGGAGAGTAGGTAGGCATGGGTGCCGTGGGGTCACACCGTGCGTGGGAGGGGTCACTGTGGCATGGATCTGCACGTCCGTGTGGGCTGTGGGGTCAGGGGGTGAGCCAAGCAGGCTACATCCAGCTGCCCCACAGGGAAGGGGTCACCAGGAGGCAGTGGTGTGAGGCAGGTGTCTGGATGGACCACCCTGAGGAACTGGGAGGGGAGGAGAGCTGGAAACTGTCCAGGTGACTGAGCCCTGTTTTGGGTGCAGGAGTCCACCTTATAGTCAACAAAGATGCTGAGGCAAGCTGAACTTAGAAGAACTCACTACAGTGTACCGTCCCCCCATCTTACACTAGCACATACTTGAGCTGCTGCGTCCAAAGCCGCAGAGTACTGCCACAGTGTGGCCTATGATCACCAGTCTGACTTGCAGTCACCCCACAAGGACTTTGGGAGGTGGATCCCCAGCAGAGAAGCCCCCATATTGGCTCTCTGGGTTTGGAGGAGGCAGGGAAGAGTCTGGGAGTAGAGAGTAGGAAACAGCCATGGAAGGGAATCTACAGGTGGGAATTTCAGCAGCAGAGTCAGCATCCTCCCCTCTCTCCTACCTTAGCCAAGGTGCGCAGAGCTGGGCTGACCA
The DNA here is from genome assembly GCF_027409185.1 of Cynocephalus volans. Taxonomy (NCBI): domain Eukaryota; kingdom Metazoa; phylum Chordata; class Mammalia; order Dermoptera; family Cynocephalidae; genus Cynocephalus; species Cynocephalus volans. The sequence continues at coordinate 188,515,587 of NC_084460.1, forward strand.
CTCGGAGCTGTCTTTTCAGGCTCCTTCCCCACCATGGCCCATAGGCAGCTCAGCTGCCACTGGGTAGAGCTAATTGCAACTCAGGTAACTTGCACATCTTTTCTCTCCTCACCTTATTCTACCTGGAACATCTTTCTCCCACTTACTGGCTTAGCTAGCTCCTGCTCATCCTTCAAGACTCAGCCAGGGTGTCACCTCCTCTAGGGAGCCTTCCTTGATCCCCACAGACAGAGACAAGCAGTTTTCCTCACTACTCCATTGGGATTCTTGTGCATTTAGTGCACAGCACTTATCACCCGGGTGCAGTTACAGTATTTGCTCACCTGCCCACCACCTTTTCTTCCTGTTTGCTGCCCCAGTGTTTAGCAGCATGCCTGGCATGTAGAGGCTCTTCATGCTTGCTGAGTGAATATGTGAGGGATGAAGAACCAGGAGAAGTGGGAGATGAAGGTTAGGGGTGGGGGGATGTGCACATAGTGGAGTGGAGGTGTGGGACAGTTTGAATTCAGCATGGGAGACAGTCATGAGCCACTGACCACCGTAGGCAGGGCTGGGTAGGGGTGGGTTGCATGGTCAGAGCCATAGAAGAGACTGTTGGTCTGGCCACATGGACAGGGTAGCAGAGAGCAGGCAGGTCCTGGGGCAGGGATGCGTTAGGAGCTGTTGGGCCTGAGCCAAGGTGGGAGAGGTGGCTGGGAGGATAGCACTGAGTGGGAGATGCTGGGGAAGACAAGTGTGGGCCGAGCATGACATAGCCATGTCTGAACTGGTATTTGTTGTGGTTCTGCCCAGCGACTGGCACATAGTCGGTGCTCAACCAACAGTTGTTGAATGAATGAATTCACGTCTCCCCCGAGCATGGCTGGCTCACTTTCAAATGCTCATGTTGTGCTGGGCAGCAAAGAGAATCAGGGGAGTAACCCGGGAGCCTGGTAAGGAACCCTCAGCACTGCAGGAGGATGCTTCCAGAAATAAATGCTAAAGTGAAGCGCTGGAGAGGCATATCCAGAGCAGCGAGGAGGTGGCGTGAGGCTTCCCCGAGACCCAGGGTTGCCTGGGACCTCTGTGCCAACAGCACTCACATTGGCTTTCCCAGGTCCCCCAATGAGAAGCCTGCAGTTGGCCCCCGGGGGAGCCCTGGAGGTCTGCTCTGCTTCCTGCCTCCTTTGGTGGCCTGTAGCACCGTATGTATGCACACAGTATTCCTGGGGACAGGTTTAAGCCCTATAGTGGGTCAAATTGTGTCCCCAAAAACATATGTTGAAGTCCCAACCTCTGGTTCTTGGCAACGTGACTTTATTTGGAAAGAGGGTCATTGCAGATATAATAAAGTTAAAATAAGTTCAGACTGGATTAGGGTGGGTCCTAAATCCAATGACTGCTGTCCTTATAAGGAAAAAGTGATTTAGAAACATGCAGACACACAGGGAGAAGGCCAAGTGAAGACAGAGGCAGAGATTCGAGTGATGCTGACACCAGTCAAGGACCCCAAAGATTGGCAGTGCCCACTACTAGTACCACGAAGGGCAGAGTCTTCCCTAGAGGCTTCAGAGGGAGCATGGTGCTGCCAATACCTCAGTTTTAGGCTTCTAGCTTCCAGAACTTTGAAAGAACACATTTTTGTGGTTTTAAGCCACCTGGTGTTTGGTCATTTGTTATGGCAGCCCCAGGAAACCAATAGGCAATATCACTTAGTGTTTAAGTGATATTTTTATTTATATTTGTGGGCCCAAATCAAGTCACATCCGGATCCTGCTAGGGATCAGCTGTGTGACCTCCAATGAGTTACTTGACCTCTCTGTGCCTTCATCTCTCTATGGATTGTTAATGGTTTGAGTTAATGAATCTGAAGTACGCAGACAATGAACAGGCATCCAGCATGATGTAAGCATTGTAAGAGCACTACTTACAGTGAAAGGTGTCGTGCTTAAGAATTTGTTTCTTGCGGGGTTCAGTACTAGTACTCATTCTTTAGGGCACAGAATTGTTCTATGCCATTTTACCTCTATAATTTCCATCATACTTATTATTTCTCCAGAGGAAGACATGAGAAAACCTCAATGCTCTATAGCAGTGATTATTCAGCCCCTTGTTTCCCTTGCTTTTCTTTGGGGTCTGTATTAGTTTCCTAATACCAGGGCTAATGCAACCAAGTATCATGACTGGGTGGCACAAATATTGGGATTTATTCTCTCACAGTTTGGAAACCAAATATCTGGATATTGTCAGGACCGTGCTGCCTCTGAAGTCACTTGGGAAGGGTCCTTTCCTGCCTCTCCCAGCTTCTAGTGGTGACCAGCAACGCTTGGTGGTCCTTGGCTGGTGGCAGCATCTCTCCAGTTCCTGCCTCTCTGCTCACCTGTATTTGTTCTGTGTCTCTCTGTGTCTTCTCCTCTTATAAGGACACAAGTCATTATATGTAGGACCCACTTTACTCCAGAATAACGTCATGTTAACTCGATTATATCTGCAAAGACCTGATTTCCAAATAATGTCACACTCTTAGGTACCAGGGGTTGGGATTCCAACTTATCTTTTTGGGGGAATGCAATTCAATCCACAACACTGATTTAAAAAAAGAAAAAAAAAAAAGTCTTTCACAAATAAGCCTTGGGCAACAACTGAAGAATGTGTTGAAATAGGTGCTCAGTGTAGGCCACATCTGTGAGACGTTGGGTTAATGGTTTGGAAGAGTGAAGGAATTTCTTCTACTTTGCCTCTGCAGGATTTATTCATTCATTTGCATCTTTTGTATTCTAGGATCTATGAAGATAAAATGAGGCAGAAGGACGTGGCCCTTGCCCTACAATCATCTCCTTAGACTTGCTGGCCAACACCAAGCGATGAGATGCTATTTTTCCTCAGTCTCTCCTGACTTTTCACCTCTTGTCTCGTTTCAGCCCTGACCTGAAGCCTTGCTGAGCTTCCTTCTCTTCTGTCTCCCATACTCTGCTCAAAATCAGGTGGCTTTCCACACCCTTCTCCCTGTACCCTGCCTGTGCAGAGCCTTCCCCCCAGGACGGAGACACATAACTGATTTGAGCTTTTATTTGTGTTTTGTTTGTGACCTCCATGATTATAGATTCTTGCTCCAGGAGGCTGGGACAGCTGTTCTCAACACTGTTTTTTGGGCATAGTCACTGACGGTGGTTACACAAGCTACCCACATCCACAAAGCCATCTGGGTCTTGCTGAAATCTAAAAACATGGTGAAGGGAAAAATAGCCAATGTCATGTAAATAATGGTCACTCACTTAAAAATTTCAAACCATTTTATAAAAAAAAATAATAAGGATGGTGTATTAGTCGGGGTTCTCCAGAGATACAGAAACAATGGGATATGTGTGTGCATATGTATATGTATATATAGTCATATATGTATATATATGCATACACGTATATACACATATATATCAATGTATATGTAAATATGTGTACATATATATATGAGGGTACTTCAAAAAGTTTGTAGAATGATTCATATTATCTTTTAATTCTATTTTTCCATATATATGGAGAGAGAGAGAGAAAGAGATTTATTTTAAGGAATTGGACCATGCAATTGCGGAGCCTGGCCAGTCCAAAATCTGCAGGGTGGGGACCCAGGAAAGAGCTGCAGTTTGAGTAGGAGGCCGTCTGCTGGTAGAATTCTTCCGTTTTCAGGGGACCTCAGTTTTTTCCCATTAAGGCCTTCATCTGATTGGATGAGGCCCACCCACACTGTGGAAGTTCGTCTACTTTACTCACAGTCTACTGATTTAAAGGTAACTCTCATCTGAAAAAAATCCTTCACAGAAACATCTAGAATAAAATTTGACCAAATATCTGAGCACTGTGGCCTAGCTAAGTTGACACATTAAAATTAACCATCACGTATGGATAATCTACTAGTTTTTAATTTATTTTTATTTTTAAAACAAGTTAAATTTTTGTAAGCCTCCAAATTAAAATTAATGATATGAGAATGAGACTCAATCAACCTTCTTACTGAAAATGATAAGGTTTGGGGTTTTAGACATCAGGACGTGGAGACCACCCCCTGCACGAGGGGCTTGCTTGCCTTTGGCGCAGCAGCTGTCAGACGGTGTCATGATCGGCATGCTCTCTCACATCTTCAGCCTCGCCTGTGTCCACATTAATGTTGGGTGTTTTATTCATACCTGCTTTTTTTATCTTTGCCTTTTTCCTTATTATTTTTTCCCCTGATGAAGATAAAAATAAAATGAAAATAATGATAAAATCATACTTTATAACCTAAAGTGCCACAGGTCTTATTGACAAGTTGGTGTCCTGGACTTGTCTGTTATTGAGCCGGATGCCCACACGCCTTCTCCTCTTCCCCAAGTCCCTGCTGTTATGACACTTGATTCTGGGGCTCCCTGTCCACTCATCCTCCACACTGGCCCTCAGCCCAGTTGATTGGCTCAGCTGCCAGTGACGTATGTGCTGTGTGGAAGGTGAGCTGGGTTACACCTTGCCCCCATGAGGATCTAGATCAGAAAGTGCCCAGAGCTGGGCTTCTCAACCTTGGCACTACTCACATTGGCTGGACCAGTTCTGTTGTGGGGACATCCTGTGCAGTGCATGTGGTTGAGCAGCACCCCTGGCCTTGACCCACTGGAGGCTAGCAGCATCCCCTGTGGTTGCAACAACCAAAAGTATCTCCAGACATTGCCCAGTGTCCCCTGGGGACAGCAAATAAAGACCTAGCTCATAGACCTGCATGAAGGGTTTGTGACCCAGTCTGTCAATGGGCTTGAGGGGTCTGGGAGCTCCAGACCCAGCCCTAGCTCAACAATCAGCATAGTCAGTGCAGGATTACTGGCAGGTAAAAGAGCCCGACAACTAGTGTGGTTGCCCAGCTTTACAATTGGCGTCACGAACAGGATTAAGAGCTACACAATTGGTGCTGCGAGGATTCCAGGCCTTACCCTAGCCAGACAAATTGGTGTAGGCGGCAGGATTATGCCACATTTGTGGTGGGGGTAACATGACTGGCTACATTTGTCAACACTTGTGGAGCTGAGCACCTAACACGTGCATTTTACAATGTGTGCATCTTACCCCAATAAAAACCATCTTAAAGAGAAACAAAAACAAAAACAATGCAGGACAGACAGGCTGAGAGCTCAGGCCCACAGGGTCCTGGGCCTTCTGAAATGTCACTGTGCTCCCCAAAAGCCCAAAGAGTAACGTAATCTCAGAGCCATCCCTCCTGAATGTTTATCTCTGGGGTTTAGGTTTGGGTACAATCCACACGATCTCTTTAGACATAAGAAGTAATAAAGCTGCTGTGACTCTGTGCTGGTTCCCTTCATGCGAGGATCAGCCCTTCAACTCTTTGCAGAGCCTTCAGTCCAGACACTTCATTTTTCCATACACAAGGATATTAGGAAACAATATTTTTGTCTTTCATGAGCATTGCTTGTGGAGACTTGTTTTCTTTGGAATATTTCTCTAAGCAGAAATGTGAATGGTAAAAATCAGTCATTAATTTGGGTGAACACTTTTGAAGTGGAAAGTCAAAACACTGGCCAGTGCTATAATATACAGCTTGAAATAAAACGTTGATTTCAGAACTGTATCTGTTGGGAATCCACATTTGACTCCAAGACCTCAGAATAGGGATTGTGTGGGGTGGGGGTGGGCCCTTCACCCACACTCTTCCTGTCTCAGCCCCAGGCCCAGCCACCCGTGGGAAACACGGCCACCCCGGTGGGTCCTGGGCACAGTTTGCTAGAACTCAGGGTACTGGGGCCTGAAGGGCAGGGCAGGAGCCTCCAACCTGCTTCTGGGTGGGAGCTAACATTGCTTGGGCCTGCCCCCTGGGCCCAGACCCCTCTCCTCCCACCTTCTGGATCTTTCCTTGGGAGGTGGGGCCAGGCCGGCCTCCTTGGTCAGGTCAGGTGATATTGTCCTGGAGCCTGGTCATCTCCCTCTCCCTGCAGTGCACTTGAGCAAGCCAAGTTCAAGCTTGGGTCTGGGAGGAAGTATGGGACTCAGTTAAGCCTCTAGGCCTCACCTGTGGCCTTTAAACAAGCCCTCGCCCAAGCACCCTGCCTTTCCCAGATATTATACTGCTGCCCTCCTCAATTTGGCTTTGGTTTCTTGAACACAGTACCCTTTTAAGTGGACATTCCTGGGCTGCTGTTCATCACGGCACCTCTGTACCACATGGTCCCACCCCAAGGGCCCTAGGCTGCGGTGAAGCCTAAGCTGAAGAGCTTTTGGAGGGTGCCTGGGCTCCAGAGAAGCTCATCCACTGCTGCAGCTGAAACAGCCCGGGTGGTCGGGAGAATAAGATGCTAGGCCAATGGCCATTTGGATTTCCACCAGAGGGGCTCTGTAGGTTGTTAGTTTGGTGTCTCCCGGGCTCGGCTTTCTTTTTTTAAAGATAACATTTTAGATGGAAATAATTTCAAACTTATAGAAATTTGCAAGCACAAGAAGAGTACAGAGTACCCATCTAACTTTTCCCTAGTCCACCTGCTGTCCAATTTTGCCTGTTGCTTTAGCATTTATTTCAGCATCTACCCTCCCTCTCTGTACCATGTACATATGCATCTGGGTCATGTCAGTCAGTTGCTGCTGTGGATCAAATGTCCCCCCAAAACTCATTGAAGCTTGACCCCCATTGTAACAGTGTTAAGAGGGTGGGAAATCCGACTGTGGTATCTGAAAGGTGGGGCCTTTATGAGAGGACTGGATCATGAGAACCATGCTCCCATGAATGCATTAACCTATTCATGGAGTAATGGGTTAATAGTTTAGTGGGTGGCCACAGGAGGGGCACTGGTGGCTTTATAAGGCGAGCAAGTAAGCACATTAGGAGCTCTTGCCATCCTCATCATGTGATAACGTGAGTCCCCACAGGACCCCACCAAAAAGAAGGTCCTCACTGAATATGTCCCCTGGACTGTGGACTCCCCAGCCTCCCAAATTGTAAGAAATAAATTTCAGTTCTTTATAAACTACCCAGTTTCAGGTATTCTGTCATAAGCGACAGAAAATGGGCAAATACAGTGGCATACGGCACAATCCTGACCCCTGAATACCTCAGTCTGTATTTCCACATGATAAGAACTTGGTCTGACATAAGCACTGGGTCAGATTCCTGGTGAGAGAGCAGCAGAGAGCTCCCAGCTTGTAGGAAACGGCACCCCTCTCCCTCTCATCTCGATTCTTTCCTCCATGAGCCATTTTCTGTCCCCACCTGCCTCTTCTGAGGTTGGCTGTAGTTCCCAGTTCTGTGGCTCTGGCCCCTCACCCTTGGATGACCCCTTCTCAGCCTGTAACCTTGCAGGACCGCCCTCTACTGTGGTGCATTCTGTGCACTGCACAAATGCTCCAGGTGAGGAGGCAGCTCTTGCTCTGCTCATAGGCTGGATGCTCACAGAGCTACATCTGCCCAGAGAAGAGGCTTTTTCTAATCCACACAAAGGCGTCATAGACGCCAAGAGTAGTGGTAAACAAAGGTGTTTTAGGAGGTGGTGCTGATCCCTGGTGTCCTATGCTGCAGAGTCAAGAAAGAGGCAGACCAAGAACGAGCAGTCCTCTTCACAACGGGTCATCACTGGTGACTGCGATTTGTTTTGGTGGAGTGGTGGAGGAGTCAGCCTGATGAAAGCTGGTTCAAGAACGTGAGGAAGGAATCAGGACAGCAAGCATTCATGTGCTCTGTGTGTGTGCATGCATGTGTGTGTGTAGTGCGTTCTTATTTCAGCTTGCCTCGGCATCCGTGTTGACTAGTAAGGTGGACTCTCTTGCACTAGGATCAGTGCCCAGTCACCTGGATGCAGTTTCCACCTCTCCTCCCCTCCCAGCTGCTCAAGGTGGTCGACCCAGATCTGTGATCGTAAACTCTGTACAGACAGTATATTCTGTTCTCATGCAGATCAGAGATGCCCTGGACGAGGCTGTCTGTGCTCAGCCTGTGTTTCCAGCTGCAGTGAACAGGTGGTGTGCGAGAGGAACGCGTGAGCCCTGTGGCTACTTTTGCCTCTTTATTCATCCTTATGCATCTTTTACCATTTTAACCATGCAGGCTTAAAAGAAATCCTTTTTCTTACAATAACTGTCTGAGCTCAGAAGAGCAAAAAGCAGTGTTACTCAGTGTCACCGAAACCCAGATGGTATTTTTCTTCTGTGCTCAAATTGGCTATCTCATTTCTTTCCAGGCCCTGTATGCGCCTTAAAGTTTCCATCGTTCAGGTCAATCTGTTCTTTAACCAACCAGAAAGTGCAGGACACACATATTTCTTAGTTTCTTCCTAACTGAGATAGCTAAAGGAAGATTTCTGTTTAAAAGCGTGTGTGAGTTTCTATTCACTTTGAGAAGGGGGAGGGGAGGACACACTGCTGCAATACTCCTGGTGCGGCTCATATGTTACTAGATAACACAGTCTGCAGCTGGCTGAGGAATGCTGACGTGCCGCGCTGCTCTGGGCGACATGCAGGCTGCAGCCCGGTTGTCTCGGTCTCATCTCTGGCTGGTAGTGACGGGGCCTTTGAGGCAGCATGGTGGCTGTGGGATCCTGGGTGAGAGAGCACCTTGCACCCACCAGGCTAATCAGCAGGGCAGCTCCTCTGACATGAGCTCTACATTGCTGTTGGATCCCAATAGAAAGACATGGCAGTGTTAGAATCAGAACTCAGACCCTGGACTCCAGGGCTCTTTGCTCCAAGGGAAGGAAGGTTGGAGAGGGCCCTCTGCCTGTCTCCAGTCTTCTGGGAAAGGTCCTCTCCTATCCTGTGTGGAAACATTTAGTAAGAGGCTAAAGCAGGGCCTTCTAGAGGGAATGTGGACCTGGAAGTAAGGAGACCACATTGCTGAGTCTCTTGGCTTTTCCTTTGTTGCTCCTCTCCAGCTCTGCATCTCTTTGCGGGCACAGGTCCTGTTGCCACCTATCCCCGAGGCTGTAGGACTGTAGAACATCCTCCCTTACCCTACGATCTGGCTTCTGCCTATTTCCCACCCAGTATTTACAATGTAGGCAATGGTTGCATGATTCCCTGTTGCTAGCCTTGATTTCGGGTCTCTGGGACCTGCAGGGTCAGCTGTGTCACCATTCCTGTATAGGGGGCGTCTGCATCCTGGGTGGGCTTTGTGAAGGAAAACAAACAGGATCGAGTCAGACTGCTGCAGTTCCTCTCCTTGAAGGGAGACTGAAACTCAAGATGATTAGTGAACTTATTTCAGGATAGGTGTTCAGAACTGGAGCTCCTGCACTGATCTAAGAGATGACAGATTCCCTAAAATTAGTTCATTTGTTTTTCCAGAAACAGCAAAAGCCTGGTAGGGGACCACAATCACCTTTGAGGCACCGAAGCTCCATTTATTATAACTTCCGGGAACTCACCATTTTGAAACAGGTGTTCGTGTTCCTCTGTGCTGGTGGACAGAGATGAGTAGAAGGAATGTTCTGTGGGAATATTGAAGGACTGGAAATAAAGGAAGAGGACTTCAGTGATGATCACCTATGAAGACTTTCTTTTGGATAGGATAATAACTACCTGTGGCGCTGATTGCTGGAGCCCACCCCAACATCCACCCCCAATTTCCCTTCCTTCTCAGTAGTAGAAGTCCAGCTTCATCTTGAGTGGCAATGTGCCCCATTAGAAGACCCTTTCCCTGCCTCTTGTCCCTTTTCACCCTCATATGTTTTGCCAAAGAGATGTCCATGGAAATGTGTTATGGCAATTCTGGGAAGTCTTCTTCAAAGGGAGCGGCACTACTCTTGCATCCCTCTGCTTCTTTTTTTCTGTTGCCTGGAATGTGAATGTCATGGCCAGAGCTCCAGCAGCCATATGGTTCCATGAGTTGACTCCAAGAAGGGAAGCCCCATAGGGCAGAACAGAAAAACAGAAGCAGCCTGGGGGGTCTAAGATGTCATGAAGCTGCCCTGTTTGCCCTAGAATGTGTGTTTTCATACTTGTTCCACTTGTGACAATCGAACCTTTCTGTGTTTAAGTCACTATAGTTAGATCTTTCTGTATTCAGCTGAACCTATCTCACCATTTTTATGTGTGATTTAAGATAAAATGAAGGCACTTTAGTTCAAAGAGGTTAAAAAAAAAAGTACACAAACATTTGTAATTAGAAATACCTCTCTCCTTCCTGGCCCTGTAGGGTGTGGGAACCATTGGGTTAAATGGGTTTGGTGAACTCAGATAAATGGAGTGTCCTTTTTGTTTTCAGATTTGTGACTACTTTCTCCTAGTCTGTGATGGAAAGGAAAGCCCTGAACACAGTCCTCCCTCAGCATCTCCGAGGCCCTCCACTTGCCCGCAGGAGAAGCTCTTTTAAAACCCAGCCAGCCACATACCAGTGGAAACAGTAAAGAGAGCTGCCGCTGGTGAACACAATGAGTAGATTTTTCCTTTTATTTGTGTTTTTTTTTCCCTTGGCTTTAGCACGATCTTAATGCTTGTTAACATTTCCATGTGTTTTCTCTGTAAAATGAGTGGCTTTGGAAGTCAGTTGAAACTTTGCAGACTGGAAAAGTAAGGGGGTGAAAGAAAGGTGAGAACCGGGTGAGATCAGACTTGGGGGTGGCCCAGGGGCCAGGGCCTCAGCCTTTCCCAGGCAGATGCAAGCCTGCAGGTGGGGGCTGGGGTGGGGGCCTGGTGTGCAGAGGAGAGGCAGCCATGTCATTCCCTGAGGGCACTCACAGAGACTCACTGCAGGCCAAGTGGGGAATCTGGCCCAGTTACACATAGGACACATGGAGCCATTGCGAGGAGTCCAGCGGATACCCAATAAATAGATGTTGATTGATCAAAGGTGTTCAACCACAAGGTTGAACTGGGTAATCAACTTCAAAATAGCAACCTGACCCGGTGCAGCTGGGCTGTTCCTACTTGAAAACACTCTGCTCCCTGTTTGCTTAGGGGTTGATGTTCTTCAGATGGTGCAAGGACCCAGAGGCTGGGTCAATCCAGTGGCTTCCAGAAGCTTCTCTGGTCTGGCTCACAGCCCAAATGTGGTAATTTAAGAGGTGTGGTGCCAGGAGGTAGTCCTAGGTCTCAGTCTTTCCTTTGGGGTTCCTGTACCAGTTGAAGCTCAGCACGGGGGTGGCTAACTCCATCTCTGGCCGTCTCAGAATTCTCTTCCATCTCTAGCCCATAACAAACTAGACCCCATGGCTCACTTGAGTGCTGATCCATGTGGGAAGCTCAGCCGGAATGTTCTCTGGCTCTCCACAACCCAATAGGCAGTGCTGTGCCTTCCTTGGAGTGGCTCAGACAGAGCCTGCTTCAGTCGGAAAGGGGGAGGCTGGGTGAAAGCCCCCCCTTGCCCCAGCCCTGTCTCTACTCCTGTGTTCTTACCTGTCCTGCTTTAGACTTGGCCTTCAGCTCAGCACTCAACACTCATTTCAAAACAGAATTCCATGAATGGTTAGATGTCACTGGTTTGCAGAGTTTAAAAATTTGTAAAAAATTTATGCATGCAAGCTAGGATGGGGACCCAGAACCTCCCCTGCCTTACAGGAGAGGCTGTCTCTGCCCACAGTTCTCAACTTCATCTTGGTTGTAGACAAGAATCACCTGTCCGAAGCTAGGCTGTGCCCCAGGCCTCTCTGGTCCAGCGTCTGGGGCAGGTATTAGAGCTCCCAGCCACCCCAGTGTGCGCCGGGGCAGAGAACCCCAGCCAGATGATGAGACTCGGCCCAGCTGGGGCAGATGGGGGTTTGAGCAAGGCCTCCTGTCGACTCAGGAAGCCTGCCCTCTGGAGGGGCCTGATCTTGCTGAAGGCTGGAATTCCAGGTGCCGGGGGCCCGGGGCTGCAGTCAGGAGACCTGGGCAGTAGCAGGTCTTCACTGGTCAGCAACCTTGGGCACACCCTTGTTTTGAGCTGTGGGGTCCTCTTGTGTCCCCCAGGATGAGAGTAGCCCCTCACAGGCTCACTGTGAAGACCAAAGCGAGAGCAGCCGGGTGCCTAGCAGAGCTCTGGACAATGCTGTCCCACTGTTCCTTCAGGTGAACAGTGAGCACCAGCTGATGTGGGCACGCCCTGGGTCCCCGAGTCCTTTACCCTCTAATCTTCAGATCAACTTTCCCAGCTCCTTGAAGTACTTTTTCTTCTTCTTCTTCAAGGGATCGTCACTATTTCCTCTCTCCGGTTCGCGTCGGGAGAAGTCCATCTGTCTATTAAGCCTCTTGTCTTTCAGCATTGATGGATCTGTCCCCACCGGAAGCTCACAGTTGCCCTCCGCTTGTTCTTTTCTCTGCTTTTTTTCCTTCCACTCATCTTTTACATGTCCTGAATTGAACTGTTCTGCTTTCTTTCAGGGCCTGTCCCCATTCTGAACTGTTGTCTAGGTAGAGTTGCTGGGTCATTTTAATTGCCCTCTGTTTGGGCACTGTTTCCTTCCAGCGCCTTCTCTAATCACCAGAACCTCTCGTCACTTAGTTCCAGACAGCTGGCTAATTTGACCTTGGTTTTCTCCCTGGCGGTTTGATCTTTGGGTGCAAAATACTCTCCATGTGGCCATGACCTGGTCGGATCAGTTCACTGAATGCACCAGTGTCCTCAGGACCCTGCCCACTGTCCCTTCCTTCTTCATAGTCCCAGGGGCCCTTTGCTGGCCCAGACAGACAAGTCAGCCCCGCATGTTCGTGTGCATCTGTGTGTGCATGTGTGTGCATTGCATGTGCATGTGTCAAGTCTGTAACTTACACACAGTGAGTTCTCACTTCTGCTTGTCCGTGTTTCATTCCCCAGAGTCTGATGAGGTGCAGTTGTTAAGTGAGAGTCACACCCATTTCCCAGTGAGAGAACAGAAGTCATAAATTGATCCCAGTGGGATCTGGTCTAAGTAAAGAAGCACAAGTGAGAATTTCACATTACCCTGCCGGGAGAGGTTTTGGTCCAAGAATTTCATAATGATAGTGTTTGGGTGTGGATGTTAGCCCTGCAATGTAAGTGGTGATGTTTAGATGAGGGGTTATGAACACTGATTCTTGAGCATATAGACGCTAGCACTCACAGATTGCCAAATCCCATGGGGTGATTACATGAGAGCCTTGCCATCCCGGCTTAAGTAAACACAGTCATGGCACAGGGGAGACCACAGGGGCTGCTCTCCCCACAACTGGGGAGCAGCCATGCGCTGGCAGCTGGTGTCTGGCAGCAGGTGGGCTGCACGACTCACCCCAGGGTCCTCGTTCTGGCCTCCCAGGAAGATGTACCTGCTGGAAATACTGACACAGGGTTTGAACTGATGGCTGGTGAGTTGTGGTAGGAACTGGGCCGGCTTCCCCCAGTCTTGCAGCCGTATGTGTGCTCAGACGCACATGGAGCAGGTGCTGGCCAGTCTCCAAGAGATGAAAGCATTGGGGTGCTTCATGGGGAACTGGGTTGCTCTGCAGCTCCTCCATAGGGAGTGAGAGACACTCTCATGTGACACCTTTGTTCTGGTTATAGGTCAGGCAGGGGTGCTTTCCCCATGGCAACCAAACACAATTATTTTGTGAGAAGCAGAGTTCAAGAGATGGGAGCCACCACACAATAGTCAAGAGGCAGAAACAACCCCAATGTCCATCAACAGATGAGTGGTGCTATGTCCAAATGTTTGCACCCATCTCCCAAATTCATGTGTTGAAATCCTAACCCCCAAGGTGATGGTATTGGGAGGTGATTAGGTCATGAGGGTGGAGCCCCAATGAATGGGATTAGTGCCCTTATAGCAGAGGCCCCAGAGAGTTTGTTTGCCCCTCTGCCATGCAAGGACACTGCAGAAAGCACCATCCATGAGAAAAAGGCCCTCACCAGACACCCAATCTGCCAGTGCCTTGATCTTGGACTTCCCAAGCTCCAGAATCTGAGAAATAAATTTGTGTTGTTTATAAGCCACCTAGACTATGGTATTTTGTTATAGCAGCCCAAACAGACTAAGACAGATGGGAAAACAAAATGTGATCCACTCATACAGTGGAATGTTACTCAGCTCTTCATTCCTAGTGGAAGCAGAGAAGAAAGGGGCCCAAGTCCCTGGGAGCAGATCAAAGGTCTGCGAGATGCACCTGGCAGAGCCACCATTGCACCACTGAAAGCATGTGTGACTGTAGCACAAACAGACACAGTGTCTCAGCACCAATGTCGCTCAGGAGCCCGCCTCGACATGCCCACGAGCTGCACCTTCTTGAAGCAGCCTTCAGAGCGGCCAGTCACTGCAATTCTCTGCAGTCACCTTGCTCTCCCACCTGGACCCACATCCTCTGGGTCTTAGAGATGGAAACAGGCCTGACAGTTCTAGATGCTGCTAGGATTCTAAAGTCCTTGGCAAATGAAAAGTCATTTTCACCATGGTGTCAGAAAGTTGATGGCCCCGCAGGCTAAGATGGCCTTCCAGAACGTGTCCCAGAGCCCTGCCTATGTCCAAGCTGGAGAACCCAGGCCACTTGCTAGCTAGATGATGGAGTTACAGCTCACCTCCCTGCCTGTTGTCCCTTCCTGCTCACTGGCCTACAGGGTTACCTTATCGAGGCTCAGCTCTGGCTGTCAGGACTGGCTTCCCCTTGGAATCCCCTACCACCTCTCCTCCCTCAACCCCCAATCCTGGAGCTGGGTTCAAGCTCCCTCTGCTTTCTGTGCTCTGCTGTCTTTTCATCCTTAACGGCTGTATTAGAATAATGCCCCCCTCCCAAAAGATGTCTAAATCCTGGTCCCCAGACCTGTCAGTATGTGACCTTACATGGCAAAAGGGACTCTGCAGATGTGATTAAGGGAAGGATCTTGAGATGGGGAGATTTTCCTGGATTATCCAGGTGGGTCCTAAATGCAATCACAAGGATCCTTATAATGAAAAGAGAGAGGCAGGAGGGTCAGAGAAGGAGATATGGGGATAGAAGCAGAGTCAGAGAGAGCTTGCAGGACACTGGGCCGCTGGCCTTGAAGGTGGAGGCAGGGGCCATGAGCCAAGGGATGTGGGCAGATGCTAGAACCTTCCCAGGCAAGGAAACATGTTCTCCCCCAGAGCCTCCAGAAGGAACGCAGCCCTGCTGACACCTGGGTTTTTGACTTCTGACATTGAGAACTGTAAGGTAATGTATTAGTCTGATTGGGCTGTTGTAACAGTGTTCATAAACTGGGTGACTTATAATCAACAGAAATTTATTTCTCACCATTCTGGAGGCTGGAAGTCCAAGATCAAGGTGACGGCAGACTCGGTGTCTGGAGAGGACCTGCTTTCTGGTTCATAGATGGAAGAATGGGGATCCACCCTCATGACCTAATCACCTCCCAAAAGCCCCACCTCCCATTACCATCACCCTGGGGGTCAGGATTTCAACCTATAAATTTGGGGGTGACACACTTAGTCTACAGCAGGTAATAAATCTGGGTTGTTTTAAGCCACAGAGTTTGTGGAAATTTGTTACAGCAGCTGCAGGAAACTGATACACGGGTCTTACTATTGGCAAAGGCAGGAGAACAGGCAAGATTTAACAAAAAAGGGAGTGTAAGAAATCCTAAAAGTTACTAGTCCTAGTGGACACTGGCCTGCCCCCAAAATCAATAGGCCCAGGTCTGTTTTTCCAAAGCTTCTTCTCTGACTCTTCTGTTGAAGCTGATCCAGGGGTTTCCCAATTCTGGTGGCAGGGTCAGTCTTGCCCAACCCTGGCCAGGCTGGAGCTGGGATAGGTCACCTGGACTGGCTGTGGTACAGCCTGCCTGGGGTGGGCCCGGCTACATGTTTCCATGGGTTCTCAGTCTCTTCATTACCCATCTTGAGCGCGACCCTCCCACCCCCATCCTGAGACTCTGGATGCCCCATGCTTCCTTTCTGGAGTCATTCCAGAGCATCGGGGTTCCTTGGCCTGCTGGAAGGAGGAGACAGCCCCATGCCCCCTCCCCACAGATGTCAAGTGACCCATGTCCATGCAGACTGCCTTCTGGATGCCTTGTCCTTGGAATTTTCCAGGCAGCCCTGGGGCCTCTTGTCTGGGTTTCAGGCTGCTCTGGGGTTACCTGCGGCTCTGGCCTCAGAGAGGCTCCCCCCATGGGGTTCAGTGTGGTTGGGGCACACTTGCAGCTGGACAAGGAGGTGGGCTGCTTCCTAGCTGGGGCACAGCATTGCCATCTATGTTCTGGGCCTGTTGCTTGACAAAATCTCCCTTCCTGGGAGTGGGTGACAGAGCTGCAGCCAGGCTCCCTCCAGCCATGCCCAGTAGGCTCCCGTCCTTTCTTGCTCCAAAGCCAAGTCCTTGTTTCCCACTTGCTGTTGCTTTGCATTCTCCGCTCATGTGAACACCCAACTTGGACGCTGCCCGCAAAGCCCCCCATGCGCAGAGGAGGAGCTGCGTCACCTCTCACCTCCTGCTGACATAGTCTTGTGCCACTCTCCGGGTATTCTGCTGAGTGCCTGCGCTGTGCCGGTGGCTGGGATGCTGGGGTTACTCTGGTCTTCACGGAGCTCACGTTTCATGAAAGAGACAGAAAATGATACAAATATTTAAGTCCACAGTGATGAGGGGTGTGATGAGAAAGTCCAGGATGTTACACTGGGACCTCATCTGGCTTCATGGCCAGGGAAAGCATCAGTGGGAAAGTAACATTTAGGCTAAGAGTTGACAGTTGAGTGGTAGAGAGGGGAACATGTCTGTGTGTGTAAACACGTGTGTGCATGTGTTTACAACAGGGGAGAGCTGGTGGATGGCAGATATATTTAGAAGAATGGCATCCATCTGCTTGCTCGTAGATCCACTTGGGCACTGCTGTGAGCAGCTCTGTGCCAGGCACCGGGCTGGGCGGGAACAGACGGGCTGGTGCATGGAGCGGATATTCACGTTGGAGTGGAGGGAAGATAATAGCTTGGGTCAGAGTGATGGAGGGAGATACAAGGCCGGATCAGAGAAGGATTCGGGAGGGGATCTCCCCTGGACTGGAGACAGATGGAAAGGGAAAGGTGAGGGCATGGGGGTGGTCAAAGGTGGCCCCAGCTCCTGGCATGAACAACTGGTGGATTGTGGGGTCCTTCAAGGAGGGGAACAGTTGCAGAGAAGAAGTAGGCTGTGGGGGGAGTGTGTTCCTATTGCAAGTTCTCCCCTCCCACCGCAGGGTGATGGTGGGGCACAGACGGACTACAATAGGAGAAGCCAGCACTTTCCAGAGAATCTGGATGTGACTATCTGCAGCACCCAAACTCCAAATCCACACGCACGTAGGAGCTCTATGGTGTGCAGGGGTGAACCTGAGCATCGACTTCCCGTGGGAGGCTGTCGCCACCCAGCCCCATATCCAGGACGCCCTCCCCCAGAGGTCCCTGCTGCTTGGTGGGAATTCTAGTGCACACCAGTGGGCTCCTGCCCGTGTCTCTCCCGAGGAACTTCTCTCTCTGTCCTGCTCTCAGGAAGGCTGAGGAACTGCAAGGTGAGGGACCACAAGGTAAGGTCTCAGGAGTGGCCCCAACCGAGGAGGACAGGAGTTGGTGGGTGACACTCTGTGATAAATTTCACTGAGTTGTAAAGAGTCCAATTTATTTATTGTGATCTTTGGATAAAAACAAAACATTTGGAGCTAGTTTGTTCTGACATTTAAAAACTTGTGTCTAAATTGATTTACCCTACAAAGTGCCCCTGCAGCTGCCCGTTGCTGTGGCAGTCCCATCAAGAGTGAGGAGATGGGGAGACCAGCAAGGATGTATTTTGGGCAGAGGGACCTTCCCCTTTCGAATCACACGGTGGAGGCACTATCGTCTGTGCCTGCATCTGAGGTCAGCTCTGACCCCCACGCCTGCCCGCCCGAACCCCCTCTCCATCCAGCTAGTCTCTCCCTCAGGATGAGACCTGAAGAAATGCTGGGAGCGGCGGGTGGCAGGCAGCAGGTGCCTGCAAGCAGCCTGTGCTCTCCAGCCTGTGGCTGGGAATCTATATGGGACGGGCCTCAGATCTTTTTTTGAACCAAGAAAGTAGTTGTTTTGCTGTGACCCAAACTAGAGCCAAGGACAGGCAGAGGTCACAGCCAACCTTCCCTCCAGTGCTGCAGGCTGTGATGTCACTGCAGCCAAGAGCAGAACAAAGCCTCGGTCACACAACATGACAGAATTCCTTGTCACGTCAGTTACAGTCATTGATTGATGTAGGCTTGTCTGGCCAGCTCTGTGGGTTGTGGGTCAGGCCCTGCTGGTCCCTTGGTGGCTTATCTGTGCTGTCCAATGACAAGGTAGGAGCTCATCTTGCTAGGAGTCCTGGGTGGGCTGCCTGGGGGTGGTGGCAGGAGCTAGTGGACTACAGAGTCTAAAAAGTGGCATGATGTTTCAGATCCTCTGCTTACCCTCTTGTTATGTCCCACCCCCCTGCCCTCTCCAAGACACATCCCTCCCCTCATGTGCTCCGAATTTGCTCAGGTCTAAGGAGCCAGAACATCAGGGTCGTAATAACCGTGTGTGCTGCTCAAGGGCCAGTGGTCTCTGCCCAAAGGGGGGTGGGGGATGTGTGAGGTGCAGGACACCCCCGCCATGGGGGATGGAGGCACATGGAGTTCCGGCCTCCCGGTAATGGGTTGTTACCTCGGCATCTACTTTAATACCATTAATTAGTATTTCCAACAACATTAACAATGGTAATAGCAACAACTAAAAGCTCCATAGATTTTACAAAGGATTCTCACGTCCATGATTTCATTGGATCCTGACAATAACTTGTGAGCTAGATGCTATTCTTTACCCTCATTTCCCCCAAGAGGGAGCCGAGGCTCGGAGAAGTTAAGTGCAGCCAGCCAGCAAGTAAATGACAAAGCTGGGACCCATCGGACCTTCCGAGCCTTGCAACAGGTCTGGCTGAGTTTGGTGGCAATGGCTCTTCTGCGGACCATTGTGGTACACAGGAAGGCAGCCACACAGGCCCAGCTACAGCAGCTCCCTCTGTGAGTTCTTGTCCAGTCCCTGAGAGCCAGGGCATCACTTGTCAGATGACCAAGGGCCACAGGTAACCTTGGGACTCCACTGGCATTTCTTCAAAGGCCTCAAAATATCCTGTATAACTCAGTCCTTCTGGCATTGGACTTCCAGCCCACCTATGTAGCCAGTTCCGTTCTCCCCACCACCCAGCCGGCCTCAGCTGGGGAGTCTTCTGGCTCCTCGTTGGTGCACCCCCATACCCACCCTTATGCCCCCTTCCTGTTGGCTGTGGCTTCGACCCCTGGAATAGTCTTCTGTGGGAGCTGATGGTCCCAGCATTGGAGGTATCCCTGCAGCAGCTGGAGCCCTGAAGTTCCCTTATCGTGAGGATTCTACCTGCCTGTTACATCTGCAGCCTGGGTGGGCCACTTCTTGGGTCTGGTGGGAGGGAGAAGAAAGAATTCGATCTCCTGTGCTGATGATCCATTGCACAAGATGGTGATATTTTCTTATTTCCCTCTTTCTAACTCTAAGGGGATCTATTGGTTGCAAGGCCTCAAATCTACGTAAACACACCTCAGCTGAACCCTCCTCTGGCTGAACCACTGGCTTTTGTTTGTCCTCATGAGCTGTCTCAGCACCCCCAATGTGCTCCTTCAGTTCTATGTGGTTCTTGCCCATCTCCATCAGTGGGGGCTGCCAGAGGAGGGGGAGCTGAGCTGTGTGACCTCTCTCCTCTACATGCCTCCCCAGGCCTCCGAAGTCTCAGCCTTGCCCATTTCAGGGTTTGTGGGTGCAGAGCCAGCTGGGATGGGGCAGCAGGAGGTGGCTGTGGCTAGAGTGCAGGAAACATGCACTAGAACTGGACCCTCATCTCGACCACCTGCGTCCTCCAGGCCCTAGGACGGGGGAGCCAGACCCGTGCTAACCACATTCAGCCCCTTTTGGCTCTCCCCACCTGAGGGAGAGTCCTCGGTGGGGGGCACGTGTGGCATTCCCACCTTAAGACTTTCAAGAGCCACAAACCCCATGGTTTTGCTTCTCTTCCCCCCCCCATCCACTAGAAGCCCATCTTGTGAAATTCCCCTTCCCTCCCCATCTTCTCTAGAGCAACCAAATCCCTGTGGTCCCCTGCAGTTGGCCAACATGTCCTGGTGTCCATCAGGGAGCAAGAGGCAGTCCGAGGCACCTCATATCAGCACAGGCCTGAAGAGATGGAAGGACAGACAGAGTTCACGATCAGCTGTGTTTTGAGTTGAAAATGGAATTCGAATGCTGCTGGCTCTTCTCGAGTATTAGAATCAGTGGTGGAGAGTACAGCGCAGGAGAAATAATGAAGTGTGGGGAATGTGCCCCCACCCCACGGCTCGACGTGTCTAACTATGTCTGACTTAGGCCAGGTGGCCCCCACTGGGGAAGGTGTATAGGGGAGGCTGGCTGGAAAAGCAGAGCAGGGAGCCACCACTAACAGCCTTATGACCAAGCACATGCACCAACCACTGGTGTCCTTTGGGATCAGAAACAGCCCTTTCCACAGAGAAAGTAGGAAGCTAATTGGTATACAAGCTAAAACATATCAAGTAGAATTAGAGGAATTTGCTTTCTGTGGAGAACTTGATCATATGTAGGTAATATGACCCATCCCTGCCCTTGTTTCCCAAAGAGCTCGCAGGTGGCTCCATTATCACTGACATCAGACCTGGCAGGTGGCTTCCAGAAGCTATAGGAGCCCTTTTACTTACACGATGCAATCTCTGCATCCACCTTTGCTTAAGCCACATGGAGCTGCTGCCCAGCAAGTCTGAGAGTGGTACGTTATGAGTATCTGACTGCCCGTTTCCTAAAACTAAGTACAGCAAGCCAACGTAGTTATTCCACATCTCTCCTCAGCATCCACCCCACGTCCCCTTCCAGAGACAAGACAGACCATGCAGGAAAAAACACCTGCTTCTCCGGCAGCAGCTTCTCTGCAGGTAGAGACCATCTTCAGTGAAGCTTATCTGTCCTCTGTGTGTCTAAATGCAAAGGAATAGGACAGGCCATTTCAACAGATTCAGGCCAAGGTTGGGGGTTGGGGAATCATAGTCTTTAAAATTTGTTTTTAAACAACAGGTCAGGTTTTAAACATTGGCAATGGGCTCTTCCACATTTATTTGAAGCATGATGGAATCTTTAATGGCAGTATATATTCAAAACCTCTCTCAGTGGAACAAAGTATTTGTTTTCCCAGAGGCTGTGCTGGGGAAAGAAGAATTCTGGGAAACCAAAAGTGGGTTTAAGCATCTCTAGTGCAGACAGCTGGGGAGCCATTGGTTCCCATGACAGTCAGGGAACTGGGTGGCTTCGCTGAGCTAAGTCCAGTGTGATCGTGCAGCGGGGTGGTTTCTACACCAAGGGAGAGATTCTCACCATCTCTGCCTATCGGAAAGACACTACTTGTACATCTGAGAACCGAGAGGGTGCGTGAAGCAATCTCAAGCTATAATATTAGACCTTGGGAAGTTTATTTTGGCAAATGGAATTTATTTTAAGATTCTGCAGTCATCACCATGGCACTTTACTTTCTGAGTAATGTGTCCTGTCTTGGAGATGCTCGGCAGGAAGTACCTCACTCCAGCTTTATTTAGGTCATTACCACAAAGCTGAGATGAAGGCCAGGTGTGAGGTCACTGGCTGGCTGCCGCCAAGGGCCCCTTGGTGGCAGATCTGCCATCCCGGCTGGATGATTGCTCTTGTACTGCTCACGTGCTGAAACTTTTTAGCCTACAAGGTGCTGAACTATTAGAAGGCTAAGGTACAGGGTAATGGGAGCTGTAAAAGTGCACAGGTAGATGGGGTTTAGGAAAACAGTCTGTTTTCTTTCTTCCACAGTAACAATGAGCAGGTTGCTCTGACAACTTGCTGGGGGCACTGACGTCTTCTGTGATGGACATAGTGGCTGTGGCTGCACGTAACAGGTCATGGACAAGTAGAGCTGAAGGTAGTAGAGTTTGCATTCGGTACCTTAACATCCTTGCTTAGAACTTTTGTCTTTTTTTTCCTTTTCTTTTTTCCTTAGCAAGCATATCCTAGACCAATTTTTCTCGAACATTAATGGGCATAGGAGTCACCTGGAGATCTTGCAAAACTGAGAATTCAGATTCAGTAAATCTGGGATGGGGCCCAGGAGTCAGCATGACTCACAGACTCCCAGGTGATGCTTGCGTCACTGGTCCGGGGGCCCTCAGCCTCCATTGACTCCAGGAGGCAGCTGGAACTGGCTTGCTGATGCTGCTTTCTCCTTATCACTGTCCTGTGCCTGCTCTGGGTGCTGCGGAATACTTCTCCGCAATTATTATAGGTGAGCACATAGTTTCAGGCTCTCCGGCCAAGGTAATGGCATGAACGTGGATTATAATGAGCTCATATTTGTGAGAAGCTAAGGAAAGACTGACATAACCATCACCTATGAAGGCGTGAATAGGAGATTGTCAGATCTAGGGAGAGAGAGCCATGGAGAGAACTGAGACTCAGCAGAATGAGGAGCTCTGTGCTGGGTGTGGAGAACACCAGGGTCCAGCTCGGGAGGGAAGAGCAAGGGTGGGGTGGGGGCTGAGTGGGCTGGGGGTTTGTAAAGAGACCTTGTGGGGCCTGCAAGTGGCTGCTCACCTGCTGGGATATCCAAGGCAGGTTGGTGATGGATCTAAATGTGAGGCTGAGCCCTGGAGAACCAAACCAGTCAATCCGGCTTCCTGGAGACCCAGGAGTCCTAAATGAACTGTCACCACTGTCCTCCACACCCAGGACAGTGCTGGCATGTGGCAAGTTTCCAGCCAATGTGTCTTGAATGAATAGAGTGGAAATTGGGTAGAACTGTGGAATAAGAGGACCTGATCAGTGGTGATGCTGGGTCAGACTGCCCAGGAAGTGAGGGGTGCCCGTGTTTAGAGGTGAGCCTCATGCCTGTTTCCCTCACTCTTAAGTCCTGCTAGCAAGCTGAGAGAAGGAGTGCAGAAGGCTCAGAGGAGGAGGAATTGAGGGGGCCTAGAACAGGCTCCAGGGAACCAGCTGTGCAATCTAGGGGACCGACTGTGGCTTTGGGGGAGTCAGACTGTCCCAGGCTCAGAACCAGGTGACCGGTTAGTCTGGGTGTTCGACTCCTAATGTGAGTTGCTATTTGCATGGTCCAGGGCTGGGCCTCTCCCTGAGCATTTTGCTGACCTGGGACTGGGTGCCCCCATCACAGAGGAGCCTGCATAAGCTGGGAGGCAAGGCTAGGCCTGAGAGCTCTGAGAGGGGATGGGGGAGAGGACATGCAACAGGATTTCCCCCAGCCCCTGGACCCGCGTTCCCTGTGAGTATGGCTGGCAGCATCTTGAAACCATGCACACCCATGGAACGGAAGGCAGGGCAGCTGCTCCAGCTGTGGGGACTCTTTGCCAGCAGACGCAGGACCCGGGGCACCTCCCAACTGCTGCCTCTGTTTCTCCGGCTGCACTCCAGGCCTCCTCAGGCCAGCTCAACTGAGATTAAGGCAGCACATTGCCATCATAAGGATTTACAAGTTTTTTACTTTGATATATAATTTTAGCCTTAGAAAAAAGTTGCAAGAATTGGGCAAAGAAATTCTCATACCCTTCAACCTATTTATCTGTTATTAGCATTTTGTCCCATTTGCTTAAATTCTCTCTCTCTCTAGTATAATCTCTACGCATATGTCTTTTCTTTTATATATATATATATATATATAATCTCCATGTGTATATATTTTCTTACATACATAGTATCATCTCTGTCCATGTACAGATCTTTTCGTGTGTGTTTGTGTATGTACATATGTACATATATATAAGTTGGCGGGATGACTATCTGGAAAGAGGTTGCAGATGTCAGGTCTCTCCCCCCTAGGTACTTTGGTGTGTATTTCTAAGAACACGGGCATCCTCTTATATTGCTACATCTGTTTCTCTCATCCATCGCCCATATTCAAATATGATGCCCTTTACAACTACTTTTACCCAGTGCAGGATTCTGTCCCAGATCACATGTTGCATTTAGTTGTCATGATCACGATCATATTGAAGGGAGGGACAATTTTCACTTTCTTTAGTAACAGTATAAAACTAGAACCAATGGCATAAAAGTTCCTTTTATGTAAAGGCTTGGAATCCACAAATCTTTCCATTAGTCAGCAAATCTCCCCACATGGCTGACCTCTGGGGAGCAGGTAAATGTAGCGACCTGTTTTCATGTTGCAGTTTCCTGTTTTTCATGTTGCAGTTTCTGAGACCACATCGTCCAGACCCTGGTCTGACCTTAGTCTGTTTTATTTAGAAGGCAGCACCTGGTTCTCCGGTCTTGAAACTGGTTTAAATGCTGCTCTTGTGTTAAAAGGAAGATTTCTGGCCATGCTCTTTGACCATAAACTTAGTTACAAAGTTTGCCCTAACTCTGAAGGAACGAAAACTTCTCTGGCGAAGTTAAAACTGTAAGTTGCTAGGTTTCAACTTGATCAGCCTGTCTTTCCATAACTGGATAATAATTCCTCGTCCTGGTGACATTATCTCTCTGAGGGTTGGTGCGGTGCAGATAAGGGGAGTGAGAGGCAATGGTGTGATTGCACTTGGCCACACTCTTCAGTCCAAGCCAGCAGCAGGATCTGGACCACAGCATCCTGAGCCAGCTCCAGGCTAGAGCTCCTGCCTCCTGTGTCTTCAGCCGGTGAGCTTCTCCAGTGGGCTGAGGACCACAGCAAAATTGAAACACGTTTTTAGCCTGCCTTTTATGTAAAAAAAGTTTTAATGTTCATTACACTTTTTACCTAACAGCAAAATGTCCAGGATGCTTTATGCGGTAATAGGAGAGTCTTAAAAAGGAACTAAACCTGGCTTGGGTCACACATTTGGTTTTTCCGCGTGAGGCTTTGGAGGTGGTCTAGCCTTCCTGAGCGTGCTTTGATAGTGATATAAAAATGAGCATTTCTCGAACCCTGGTCCTCACTTGCAGGTGAGGAAGATGAAGGGCAGAGTGTGCGGGAAACTTGTCCAGGGTGACCCAGTGAGCCAGGCTGTTCTAGAGGTCACACCCTAGAGGTCACCAGGGCAGAGGTCACCATGCACTGTCTGGTTACGGGGGCTGCCTGAGGGCTCTGGAGAGCGAGTTTACCGGCCAGCGCTCCCCAGCAGCTGCAGCGAGCGGCCTCAGGGTCCTGCACTTAGGGAATGTTGCATTTGCACTGACCTTCCGGGTGTGGTCCTGCTCTGGTCCTTTGCTGATTAACAGATGGACAGGTTCCAAAATGACACCCCCGAGCCTATATTTCCTTCAAAGCCCCGAGTCCTTGTTGAGGAAGGGCAGTGGCTGGAGTCAGGTGAGTGGGCTTGTGTCCCAGCCTATCAGGAGAGGAGGCTAGTGCCTTTTCTCTCAGCCCAGGGGGTCACTCTGAGGATTTCTTGAAGCCAAGCATGTGAAAGCACTGAGCACCAGCATGTGCTCGGATCTTAACAGGTGCCCAGTAAAAATGATAAAGCTGTGCACAGGGAGGAAAGAGAAAGCCTTTGGCAAGCTGCAGAGTGCTTGTTCTGTATGCTAAGGCCTCCTTGCCATTGACCAAGGAGCAGAGGCACTTCCCAGGAGCCCACTTTTTACTGTATACTTTGTATTTTGAACATTTTCAAGCACGTGGAAAAGTTGGACAAATTGTAAAGTAGACGTCCTGGGTTCTAACTAGGACTAACACTGGCTGTGCTTGCTTTATGGAAGCTCTACCCACCTGTTCACCCCCATCCATCAGTAGGGCATGCTGCGTTTAAAGCATCACAAAGTGACAAATGTGTAAGATTCCACTGAGCCAGTATGATTGCAACCAGGGAGATGCATAGACCAGGTCACTCTGAGAAATGTGTTCCAAAGAGGACCAGCAGAGCTTAGCATTATATGATCACAAGAAGGGGGAAGGGTCAAAGGAGAGATAGAGAGAGAGGACAGCCCTGTCTAATTACCTCCTCAGGCTTTCTATTGGTTGTACAGGATGTATAGATTTGGAATTGTTGCTAGGTCACATCCTACATGCAGGGATCTAGGGTAAGGGTAATAAGAAATATTCTAGGTTATTCTATGGCTTTCTGATGAGATCATGGCTTCTTCTAAGTAAAATAGTCTTATGCTAACATTTTCTAGGACAGGTGGATGTGATTACTGACTTATCCCAGATTTCCCAAGGCACTACAGATGAGCTGACCCAGTTGGAACAGATTCTTTTGGTTCTCACACATCAGTATTTTTTGTTTTTAAAAAACGTTAGCTGTTCTGGAAGACAACGTCAATAACCTTTCAAAAAATCCAACATCATCTTCTGTTTTGTTTCCATCCATCTTTGGAGATCTGTTAAAATTTATCCAAATCAATAAACCCAGAGCCAGTTCTCCAAAAATGGTGTAGAGCCTAAAATTTATTTTTGAGGTTGCTGAGTCCCCCTTGCTGGTACTTTTACTGTTGCTCCGGGCTCCAGGAATTTTTCCTGTCATCTGTCCCTATGTTCCAGGGAAGGATCATGGGTCAGTTGTCCACGTCTTGGTATGAATGAGTTTGTCTTTGGCTCAGTTCTCTCAGGAGGAAGTCTTGCCCTGGGGATGTGAAGACCAGAGCTAAAGGGCTCAGTGCCTCCTAATGGCTTCTCTTTACCTAGTTCATCGAGTCTCCATTGACAGATAAGGAAGCTGAGGCCCAGGCAGCTTTGTGGCTCTATGTCACAGAGGTGATAAGCAGCCAAGCAAAGGACTGAGCCGAGCGGATTCAGAGCCTGGGCTTCTCCCTGGGACCACAGGGCTCCACTGGCCATTATTCTGATACTTCCTCAGATGTCAGAGGCTTTCATAGAAAATATCCTGCCTCTGTCTCTCACTCAGTCCTTAGAAAACCTCCAAGCAATGGCCACTCTCACCCATGGTGCAGCAGATGTGCAGGCAGAAGACCCTTGGAGCTTGGACAGAGACCTCCCCTGCTTTTAGTCAGTCCTGGACCCCTCCCACATGTTTTACAGCTCTGGGCCAAGGGGCCTCCAGACCGAGGGCGCTGTGCGTGCAGGGTCAGGGAGCATCTCAGCACCTGGCTCCCTTGATGCAAGTGGGCCCAGCATCTTTCCCAGAGCTGGCTCTGAGTCCTCACCAACTCCTCCCTTCCTACAGCAGGAGCAGCTTCATGAGGACAGATTTGGCCTTTGAATGTTCTGAAGTGATCCAAGTTAAGAGTGTTCTTCTATGGCTGTTCTCTGTCCCCAAAGCTTCCCTTCCATGTATGAATTCACTGCTATCTTCAGGGACTTCTCCGGGTCTACCCAGCAAGGCCTCAGCTTGTCCCCACAGCGCAGGGCCTCCCTCCACGGTGCTACAAACTTGGCCCCTCGCATAGGCCCTGGGTCTGCTTGAGAAGCTGTTGCTGCCTAGAGCCAGCAGTGAGAAACTTCTTCCTGTACCAAGCAGAAGCCCACCCGGGAGAACTTCCAGCCACTGTCCCTTGTTCTATTTTCAGATCTCTACCAAGTAAGTCTGTGCTGCTTCTCCACGACAGATCTTTAGGCCCTTGCAGCCGGCCCTCCTGCCTGCCTTCAGTCTTCCTGGGTGAGCTCTTCCCAAGGGTGGGCACAGCCCGCTACACCGGCCCCTCCCTGCTGTAGCACATCCGTGGCCCGTCGCTGCTTTCTCTTCCTATGTTGGTGTCGGTGCTGCAGCTGATAACCCAGGAGCATCCGCGATTCAGCTGGTGCTGGCTGGAGTGCAGGAGAGTATAGGTGGGGTGTCCTGGGGTAGAGCCGACGGCGTGACAGGCCCAGAAGGGGGACCAAGGCCTGCCGTGCCCCTACCCCATGCCAGGTGCACATGTGCACAGTCTGGCTCTGGGGTGGAGCAAATGATGAGGGGTGGGGTCGTGAGTCTGGGCAACCGGAAACCTCAGAAAAGGAAGGAGGAAGATGAGGGAGAACCGTCCCCCTCCCAAGAAACAGTAGAGTGAAGCTTTAGTGCCTACTTCACAGCCCCTGGGGTCTCTGCCCATCTGCTCGTGGGCAGAGGGTGCCCATCATAGTGCAAGCACAACCCCAAAATGTCACTGGAGCAAGAAATCCGGTCAGGGCCCCAGCACACGGGACTTTCTGTGAGTGGTGAATGCAGGGCCGGGTGGGCCAGGTGCAGCAGGGAGGGGCCCGCCCCTTCCTCCCCTCACCTAAGTCACAGGGGTTTTGGGTTGCGGGTGGTAAGAGGGTCTCATTCTGGAGGTTTTGCAGCAATAGACAGAGATCCAGCCCGAGGGCAAAGTCACAGGCATTCTCCGCTGCAACACCAAGACCCACGAGGCTGAGAAACGTTTGCGGGTCCATGGCTGGGGCTGGACTCACGATGAAAGGCCACAGGGGGCTCCATGACAACAGAAGGAAAGTGTGAAAAGACGGCCCTGACCTCAGGAGCCGCCCACCTCTCTTTGAGATTTTCCTCCCTTTCTCCTCCCTTCCTTTCCTTTCTTCTAAGAAAGGGTATTTCCAAGAGGACAAATTGGGTAACCAAAAGGCCATTTTATTTCTACTTTATATAAACTGACAAGAGGAGAATTTGGTATTACTCTGTGTCCTGCATCACTAGTTTCAGTCTGAAAGGCACTAGAGGGTGTGGCTGAGCCTCTCCCTCAACAGGACAGACATCAGGGTCCGGCATGGTTAATTGACTGGTCCGAGCCTCTTTGGGGCATGGCACAGCCAGACCAGGCCAGGCTCCTTTGGTCCTCTTCCCCCACCACGCTGCCTTTCCCCCGCACTCACTGGTCAAGTGCCGCCCTTCCTTCTGACCAACAGAGCAAGGGAAAGTGAGGCTGAGACAGAAGGCTGGTTGTCAGCATGGAAGGCAAGTCAGGATTTCGGAATACCTGACTCCAACCTCTGCTCCCACCACCGGCTTGCTCCACAGCGTCCTCACCTAATTTTCTCAAAATAGCTTGGGCAATCTTGAGGGCAAATCACTTAAAAACTTTGTACTCATTCTAGCATCCGGAGGCGTCACCTTTCATAGCGGACAGATGTCATTCTTAGCCTGCGGATGATCTTGTGCCTGGCCTGTGGAGGCTCTAAGGAAGACTCCTTCCTGCCTCTTCCAGCTGCTGTTGTCACCAGCAACCTCGGCGTTCTTGGGCTTGGAGCTGCATGGCCCAATCTCTGCCTGCTCTGTGGGTCCTTTTCTGCCTCTCGTAAGGCTCCTCTCACTGGATTCGGGGTCCACCTGCTCCAGGACGCTCTCATCTCCATCCCTACCTTAATTGCACCTGCAAAGGCCCTCTTCCCAAATAAGGCCATATCCTAGATTCTGGGTGGACACAGATTCTGAGGGGACACTGTTAGACCCACCACAACTGCCACCCCTGTTTGCTATCTCTTTCTTCTTAGGTCCCCCCTCCCCCCACAGCTAGCTGTTTTTCTTTTCCATCACTCGGCCGAGATGCTGCACAAGGCAGTCCCCCAGACCTCAAGCACACCGTCTATTTCTCCCTAGCTAACGCAGCAGACTCCCTGGAAGTCCAGCTGGAAACGCTGCCTTATCGTTTTCCTTCTGGGATGGAAAAATGTTCTCCACGGCCTCCCAGCCAGTGAGACATTCCAAGCCAGTCTTCCATTTGGGCTTTCTCTCTATCTTTTATTTATACAAGCCTCAAACCACTTGCCACTGCTTAGTAAACACTCACTCACTCACCATGAAAATGCCAGCATTGGGGACCCAACCCTCCCTGCCCCAAAAAAGCCACTCAGAGCTGAACGCTGAGAGACTTTCTTCACAGACTTTGAGGTTTTTGGAAAGGGTATGTTTTTCCTAACATCATTTCAAATGTATTTCTTAACAAAAACTTCCTAGCCTTTGGAAAATGGAAAAGAAGTTACTCATGAGGAAGGAAGTTCCAAGTTAGAAGAACCTATAACCAAACCCTTGGGGTGACTGTGGCCACCTTGCCTTCCAGCCTCCAGAGAGTCATCTTCCCGCCCAAAGGCAGGGTTTCCGGCAGACATTTCTGCATTACATTTTGCTGGTGTGAGATGTTTAAATTCCTTGCCAGGATTTCCCACTGGGTCTTCTTACCTGCCAGAGAGAGCTCCCTGTAGTGCCAGCCCCATGTCCTGGCTGTCTCAGTCCCTGACGGAAAATCAGAGCAGTCGGAAAGATGAGGGAAAAGCCAGCTTCTGAGTCACCCTTGGTCTTTACGGCATAATAGCAAGAGTCTTTTCTTGGTCAATGACTTGTAAAATGGTCAGCTTTAGAGGGAACAGCCACCCCTATAAAAATTTTAAACATATATGTATGAGTACTTTTCTGTTGCTTCTAATAGAATACCTGAAACTGGGTAATTTGCAAAGAAATGAAATTTATTTCTTACAGTGTTTGTGGCTGGGAAGTCCACAGACCAGGAAGCACATCTGGTGAGGGCCTTCTCGGTGGGACCTCTGCAGAGTTCTGTGGTGACATGAGTGTCACACAGCAGGAATGGGCTGAGTGAGAGAGAGCAAGAGTGCTGACCTCCCCCCTGCTCTTCCTTTGAAGCCCTCAGAACCACACACATCACTCCATGAACAGATCAACCCATTCAGGTGGACACAGTCCTCACAACCTAATCACCTCTCAAAGGCCACACCTTTCAAATGCCCTCACTGGATTTTGCACCCTCTTAGCACTGTTATAATAGGGGTCAAGTTTCCAATACATGAACTGTAAGGGGACATTTTTGACCCATAGAAATATAATAACATGACATTTAAATATATTTCCAAGGCCACAGGCACCACGGGGCATCAGTTTCTCTGCTGGGAATGACTTCCTCTTCCTCCTGGAGTCCTCATCAGGAAGTAGGTGAAGAAAGCTGCTGAAACAGTAACTTTCCCATTTGTGATCTCCATGGCAAGGACACACACGAGTCTGAGCCTTAAGCATCATAACGAAGCATTCTCCAGATGGTCGTGTTTATTCTGGGAAGGAAGGCTGTGATTCTGTTAGACCTTCTATTCTCCTAACATGGGAAGAGGATGGGAGAAGATCAGCCGTGGGGAACCCTCTTCTGTGTGCTTGTCTCTGGTGATCCCCTAATGTGCGTGAGGACTGACCCTAGACCATTCGTTCCATGAGCACTTACCTGCTGTGTGCCAGACATGGCTGGGCACCAGGAGACAGTGTGGTTCCAGTCATCTTTCAGGGGAGAGGAGACTTTCACTCACATTGCTGTAAAAGATGAAGGACTGGCGACCTCACAGAGGTACCAGGGAAGAACTTTGGGTGTTGGGGAGAGAGATAGGGGTGGGATGAGGACAGGAGGCACAGAGGAGGAATTGGTATTTGATTGGATACATATTGTTCCCCGTGTTGTCTGACCCTGACTGGATGGCCCTGGTTTCTGTCCTTCCTGAGTGTTGGCCCTCCAGCCAGGGCTGCAATGTAGTGCCTGACCTTGGCCTCTGACCCCAGGCAGATGTGAACCTTGGATCCAGCTCCTCTGTTACAGCTCTGCCTCTGTCCATGTTCACTCTCCCTTCCAGCGTCAGCAGCTCCAGGGTCTGGGTCAGCTCTGCTATCGCCAGAGGCCTCCCTGAAGCCAGCTGCCGGACCCCTACCCTGACTCCCTGTCTGTGGCCTCCCTGTGCCTGTAACCCCCACTGTTCTGGCCTACACTGTCACCTGCTTGCCTCAGCCCTGGCCGGCCACTGCTGGACCCCCTTGGAAGCACTGACCTGGCCCAGGCTGAGCATCCCCTGCCTACATCACGTGTGGGGACAGCTCCTCCAGCACTGGCAGGCTCTTGTCGGGGTCCAGCATGGGTCGACCTCTAGGCCAGGCCCTCACTGCCTGCCTATCTGTCCCAAGAGATGACCAATAGCAAGGAGTCCACTTGGCTGACAGGCCCCATGCTTGGACAGTTGCATGAGATCATGAGGTCAGCACCTAGGTCATCTCATGGTCACTCTTGCACTTTGTCTTTCTAAGGAGGAGGCAGGAAACCCACCTCTCGGAAGCACCAATTGTGTCCTGGGGTCTTTGAGTGGGCTGTGTATAATGCCGCCTGGGAGTGAGCATTACTGTTCCCTGTTTGCAGATGAGGACCCAGACCAGGTGCTTCTAGAGGCCACTCAAAGTAAATGGTGATCCAGATGAGGCCCAGATCCATGAGGTCCAAAGGCCCACACAGCCTTCCTCCTCCTCATCTTCCCAGGCAGCAGTGGATCCTGATCCCTCTGTGTTCTGCTGGCCATACCCTTGCTCCTTGGGGCTGAGTTCCTTCTCTGTCCCCTGTGGAGGAACATCTCCCCCGCCAGCTCAGGAGCTGACATCTCAGGCTCAGAGGCTGGAGGGACCCAGGTGGGGATGGATGGGGGAGCCCTACCTGCCCCCGCAAGTGCATCCGACGCCAGCTTGTCCTCATCATAGCCGCTGTACAAGGCATTCCAGGGCTTAACAGTCCTCATTATCTGACCTGAATTCCTCCCGCTGAAATCTAAGTGGACCTCTTCTGATGCGGCCCCGAGTGATGTGGAGGCCTCAGTCCCCATGTCCCACAAGGGTTGGCTCCTTTCACACAGGGACTGAGGGTGATTGGGCCGCTTTCCCTGTGTGCCCAGGGGCTGAGCATATGGCGTGATAGGTGGGGTTGCATCTCATGCTCTGAGCCCTGGCATCCCTGCCTCCTCTTCCAGTCCCTGCAAGAGCCAAGTCCCCGCCCTGCTGACCCCCCTCCCTCAGGTCTCAGCTTTCATACCATGGACCGGTTGTCTGGGCATAATTAGTGAAATTAAGTTTCATGTCAGTCTTCCCACTGGATTCTGTGTGAGTTTGCTAGGGCTGCCGTAACAAAGAACCACAAACCGAGGAACTTAAATAACAGATATTTGTTCACCCGTGTTCCTCCGTGGCCCCAGGTAGACCCCTCCCCTGCCTCCGCCAGCTGCTGCGGTTGCTGCAGACCCTTGGCACCCCTGGCTTGAAGCTGTGTCATTCTCATCTCTGCCTCTGCTGTCACATGGCATTCTTGTCTCTGTCAAAATTTCTCTCCTCTTATAAAGATATGTCATATTGGTTAGTTTTTTTTTTTTTTTTTTTTTTTTTTTTTTAAAAAAGATGACCGGTAAGGGGATCTCAACCCTTGGCTTGGTGTTGTCAGCACCATGCTCAGCCAGTGAGCAAACCGGCCATCCCTATATAGGATCCGAACCCGTGGCCTTGGTGTTATCAGCACCGCACTCTACCGAGTGAGCCACGGGCCGGCCCTATATTGGTTAGTTTTGTTTTTGGAGGTTTTTTTGGCAGCTGACCAGTGCAGGGATCTGAACCTTTGACCTCAGAGTTACAACACCAGGCTGTAACCAACTGAGCTAACCAGCCAGCCCAAAGACACCAGTCATGTTGGATTTAAGGCCCACCCTACTCCAATTTGACCTCCTCTTAATCTAATTACACCTGCAAAGACCCTATTTCTAAGGAAGGTCAATTAATAGGTATGGAGGGTTAGGGTTTCAATATAACTTTTGGAGGGACACAACTTAACCCACAACAGACTTTATGTCTTTCTGGGACTGGGCGACCCGTCCAGTGCCGAGTCCCCCGTGGTGGCACACGAAGGCACAGTGACTGGGTGTGGAGTTAAGACATGTATGGGCAGGGCACGGTCGAAAGTGAAGAGAATCGGCCTCCTGAGGAAGGTCCAACGTGCTGACGCCTTATCTTTCCCCTCTCCTTTCCTGCGTGTTCGACTCTTCTCACACATGAACCTTCTGTGCCACCGCCTCCCATCCCCAGGCTCTCACTTCCCGTTTCCTGCCTGTCTTCTGAGTGGTGTCAGAAGTTGAATCCAGCCGGGCTGGGCATGCCCCAGAGAGGGTGTTCCTCTCGCCATGAGAAGCAGCCACAGGTCACAGGCTCGAGGCTTTCTCCTGCACCACGATCCCCAGTGTCCCCAGCCAGCCCGGCACTTGCCTGAGAACTGCTCGTGTCTGCCTGGCTCTCTCTGGCCAGTTTTCCTTGTGTGTCCACGGGGCCAGATTGTGCACAACACACTGGCGACACTGGCGCTGGCTTCCACCTCGGGGGCTATCTCCCTCTCCCCAGTGGCTCTGAGCTCATCTCCAACTCCAAAAATTCGCAGGACTGAAAGTTCCAGTGGCGGCCACAGTCACCATCACCCACACCGATGTCAGCACCATGAATGGCGGTTTGCTCGTGTAAGGCCACAACAGCAGGGGCAGAGGACCAGGTCTGGGGGCTCTGGGTGCACACAGTGCCAAGTCCTGGCATGTTTCCTCCCTACCCTGCCAGGGCTGCCGCCCGAACCCTGGGCCATCCAACGGGCTAAAGGCCTCAGGACAAAATAACGCTCCCTGAACACCACTGGCTGCTGACCTCCCAAGACACAGAGAATGGAGAGCATTTCTAAACCAAGTGGGGAGGACTGCAAGGAAGTTGGGCGGGCGCACATGCCCAATGCCAGGGCCAGCTGAGCGCCCTGCATGGAAACCAAGCCACACGTGGCAGAGCTGACACCTCAGGACCCCGACGCCACTCCTGCGGGCCAGGACAGGGGCCAATACCCTCTTAGTGGGATGAAAGTGTTATAGACATATCAGACCAAAGGGAGGGACCTCAAGAGTGTGCTGGCAGAGAAAGAACTGGGCTGGGAAGCTCGAGACATCTGATCAATAACTTTGGAGACATTTGAGATATTCTTGGGCTCTGCAAGCCTTGAGAATCCCCCCAAACCCAAAGGCACAGGCACATGGCCATGTTATTTCAGGTACATGTCCCAGTGCATGCGTCAGCCTGCTCATCCCATGTGTATTGAGCATCTCTCCTTGTTCACCCCAGATACTAAGGGGGTGGAGAAGATGGGTACTGAGGGGATGGAGAAGAGGTAAGACGGGGCAGAGGACTGAAAAAGAGCTGGCTGCAGGCTCACAAAGGTGACTGAGCCTGCACCTCTGGTCAGCATGGTGTGTGTCTTGGTGTGTGTCTCCTGTGCCTGCTATGACAAAGAACCATGACAGCCTTTGCCTTGGCATGTCCCCAGTCTCTTCTTCCTCGTTTCTCTTACTAGGACACCAGTCATTGGATCTGAGCTCTACCCTAAATCCAGGAGATCTCATCCCAAGATCCTTACATCAATTGCGTCTGCAAGGATCCTATTTCCAAATAAGGTCACATTCACAGGTACCAGGGGTTAGGGCTTGCACAGATCTTTTGCAGAGAAACCATTCAACCCAATACATGGGGTAACCTTGGCCAGGTGCACCTCACTTCCATTTCCTCACTGGAAAACGTTTGGAGGGTCAGGGGCTGTCAACCCTGCTGCCTCTTGGAGTCCCCCCAGAGGCCTCCCCAGAGATTCTAAGCCACTTTCCTGGGGCTGGGGACCAAGCATTGACATTTCTTAAAGAGTTTCTCAGTAGGGACCAACCCATCTTGGTTTTCATGGGACTTTTCTGGTGTTGGTGGGGAAGACCTTTTGTCCTGAGAAAGCCTTGGTACCAGGCAAACTAGGACCTTTGACACCACCGGCCACCCCCTGGAGGTACCTCTACCTCTAAGACTCCAGGGTTGGGGCACTCAGGAGCCACTGTGAACATCACCCCCACCTGGCCACTTGCTCACCCCTCCCCTCTGCCCCAGCAGCAGCTTTGCCCAAATTAGAGGGTGCGTGGGCCACCTGTGTCTCAAAGCTGTAATTAAAGCAGGAAGACGTTTCAGAAACCACCCGTGCACACGGCCTCCCCACAGGCATGGGGACTCCTGCTCTCCAGGCCGCTCTTTCCCCTGTGCCCCTGGGCTCCCTGAATTCCTGGACCCCTTCTCCTGTACCCCCTCTGCATGGGCCTGGGGGTAGCCTCAGGGTCCTTACCAGCAGCTGGAGGGCACGGTCCAGGGCAGCTGTCACACAGACTGTACAGCCTGGCCAGTGATGAGCCCCCACTCTGTAGCTAAGGGACCAGCTCCCGAGGAGGGTGAGGAAGGATGCAAGCTGTCACACCGGGGACCTGTGAATGGGAGGAATGAACACACGAGAGTGCTCTGCAGGTTTATCATGAAAGAACTGAAGGCCCGTGGCTCCCAGGACAGGGTTCCTGCTGACCGACTGGGAGGCTGCTGTGGAAGCCCACCCCTCCCCCAATCCATGCTCTTCTCTACCCCCCTTCCTGCCCACCCTCTCCTACGTCCTCTTCCCTGGGCCCCACCCTCCCTACCCCCCTGGGCAACTATAGCCACGCAAGCAGCAGGGACAGGGCTGCCAAGCATGATCTGACTTAGGGCTTGAGAAGACAGTGTGTCCTGTGCACTCGGAGGCTGCTTCTGCTCCTCACTGGACAGGCAGTGACGTGGCTGATCTTCCTCTCTCCCTCCTTCTTTTCTTTTTTCCCCTGAGATGTACATGTTGGGGTGGGGTGGAGAGAGAGGCAACCCCCCAGGCCCATCCTCATCCCATGCCTTCCTGTGTAATTCCTACATCCCAGACCAACTGCCCCTACTCCGAGAAGGGCAGCTCCAATAGATCTTGCCACACGGAGTTGGTTACAAATGTGTGTGGCCTTGCACACCTCTCCTCCCGTTCTCCAGTTTGAGTCCTTGGGTCAGCAGCATGTTGGTCCCACAAGGACATCAGATGTAACTTAGAGAACAGTGATCCCAGTGCTTGAGCTGGGCTGTGAGCAGCTCCAGGGTAAGGACTTCCAGCTTCAGAGAGAAGCTGGTGGGATGGGAGGACCCCTACAATTTGGTGCGGTGGCGGGGTTAAATTTATGTGTCAAGGTGGCTGGGCCACAGGGTACCCAGATATTTGGTCCAACATTATCCTGGGCATTTGTGTGAGGGTGTTTTTAGATGAGTTTAATATTTAAATAGGTAGATTGAGCAAAGCAGATTGCTCTCCTCAATATGGGTGGGCCTCGTCCAACCAGCTAAAATCCTGAAAAGAAGAAAAAGTTGACCCTCCCCACCCCAAGAGATTTCCTCCTGCCCGCTGGCCTTCCAACTGGAACACGGACTTTTTCCTGCCCTTAGACCCTAACTGAAACCCTGGCTCTTCCGGAGTCGTAAGCCTGCTGGCCTTCGGACTGGAGCTGCACCTTGCCTCTGCTGGCTCGGCTCGCCCCTCACCGTGCAGATCTCAGGACTTGTCAGCCTCCATGATTGCATGAGCCAATTTCTCATAATAAATGTCTTTTATAAGTTCTCTGTTTCTCTGGAGAACCCTGATGAGTATAGTACATGTCTGAAAATTTAAAAATCATTTATTGTACTTATTGAATCAATTATCTTCTGTTTTTAATTTCTAAGGTCCTCGGGGATGAGGGTGTGCAAATGTTCCCTCCTCTCAAAAACAAAAGTCTGACTCAAGTTAGTGATAGTTTTGAGGTTTGCCTTTAACTCCACCCCCAGTGCCCAGGGGAAGACCCCCTGCCCAGGGTCTTGGTGTTTCCCGGGAGGGACTGTGCTGGGGAAGCTGACCCATGATGTGGGGGATGCCCTGGAAGGAGCTGTTCTGCTCTAATGTAACTTATTTGGCATACTTTAGCAGAAAGGTTTCTAATATGTAACAAGATACACTAATTCTTGCAATCAATCATTGTGTTTTAGTTTAGATTATATGCACATTCATATATATTTGGTGGCTGGCCAGTGCAGGGATTGAACCCTGGACCTTGGTGTTATCAGCACACGCTTTAACCAACTGAGCTAACAGGCCAGCCCTTTACTCTTACTTTTTTTTTTTTTTGGCAGATGGCAAGTACAGGGTAGTTCAGATTATACTGATCTTGCTTCATTATTTCAAATCCGCACAATAATATCCATTATTGGATATAGAACAGCCCTGATGATTCTAGAAATACCATATCCCCACCTGTGCTGAGAGAGATGACCCGGTCATGAAATGTTGGTGCTGGCAGGGGGCCATGCCTGTCATCTTCCCATCATATGGGAGCAAGACCCTGAAGTCCAGATGGCTGAGGACTGCCCCACTCATGCAGACAGGCCGGCGCCCCCTTGAGAAGTTGGGACGTGCGCCTCAGACTGTGCACCTTCATGCGGATGCACTTTTGTTTCTGTACTTGTATTAGCTGCTCTAAGAGCCACTGGTTCTTCTTCATAAATTATCTATTAGGCCAATATCTTTCCTGATTGTAGTATTTATGTTCTTATTAGTAGATTCTAAAGCTTATCCTGAATGCTTTGGTCTGTACTTGTGTTTTTTGTTTCTGTACTTGTATTAGCTGCTCTAAGAGCCACTGGTTCTTCTTCATAAATTATCTATTAGGCCAATATCTTTCCTGATTGTAGTATTTATGTTCTTATTAGTAGATTCTAAAGCTTATCCTGAATGCTTGGCTGTATAAAAGGGTGAGATTTCTGCCTTTGATTGCCTGTGAAGCGCAACACTCCTCGTTCTGTGTTTATTTACCAATAAAACTGTTTTCTTTCTCTTCTGCCTTTGTGGAGAGGTTTTCTGGGTTGGGAGCAAGTTTTGTTTTTAATTCTACTTCCCCAATAGTGTCTTACCTACATTTAATGACAATAAAAGATGCACACCTTAATATGCTCTATAATTCTAGAAGGCTTTTTCATATGTTATTTTGTTTGATTTTCATAAAATCAGGAGGCATTAAAACACTACTGAAGAAGGCATAATTGTTCCATTTCTGTAGTTTTCTGGGAAACTGAGGCTCAGAGAGGTTAAGTGTAACCCATGGTAACCCGTCCACCTGTTGGCAAAACTAAGATCGCCTGGAGGTCGGCTCCTAATCCAGGGCTTATCCAAACTCCACTGAGTGACACAGGGCCTGAAAACAACCAGAACATGAGTGTCCCCCGCCTTTCCAGGCTTGGACGTATCCTTGGACTAAGGGAGGCCTGGGCCCCGCAGCCTCCAGCATCTCCCTGTTGTGGTTACAGACGCACCTCTGACTGCTCAGGGCGCCTCTTCAGAAAGTTTCCTGCTTCCTTTCACTGTCCACCTGCTCTGACTTCAACACAAGGAAGCAACCTATCCACTGTGCTTCCTGGGGCCTGAGATAAATGCAGATACACATGAAAGAGAAAAAGACAAAGGCAGAAAGTGTGTGTGTGTGCATGCACCTGTGAGTGTGTGAGAGAGAGAGAGAGAAAGAGAGATGGGTGGAGACAAAAGAAAAAAGGAACTGAGAACTACTAAGAGTTCTCTACTGAGAACTCTCCAGAAAAGCTGGAGTAGAGGAGAGGACCAGGACCCTCGGGCAATAATTCCAGCAGGGAGGCCAATTGTGATTGCCCATCGGAAGGAATTTTCAGGCGAATCCACCCAACAGAAGGGGCTGCTTACCCAGGAGTGCGTCCACTGGAGTTTAGAAGGATCAAGCCACAGTTTAAGCTTCTGTGTGCACCTGAGTGACTGAACACCTACGGCCCACCCCAACCCCCTGAGTAGGTCAGGGGCAAGGCTGGAACCCACCTCTTCATTAAGTTCCTTCCCCATGCAGGGGTCCTCACCCACACTCAGAGAAACACCAGCTGTAAATAACTGAGCTGTCAGAGAACTGCCTGGATTGGGTTGGAAGCTGGACTAGATTACTTCAGGTCTCCTCCAAATCCAATATTTTTTCAGTTTTATGGATCTTCTCTCTATGGTCTCCAGCACAACTATCTTCCCCTGAGGATAAACCCGACCGAGCTGACCCCTTAGAGATGAGGGCTTCTCCCCACCCCACCTCCTACATCTTCCCCAGCAATGGGTGATAAACGAGCACGATGCCAGACACCCGAGATGCCTGATGGGGTCCCAGTCCCAAGCCCCCAGTTCCCACATGCCCTCAAAGCCAGGACACCAGAGTGGACCTGTCACCGGGAGGCCCCATGCCCACCAAGATGGTGCCCTCAGATGTGTGTTTCTGCCACCCATGATGTTTCTTGTCCATCTCTACTCCCAAGCCCCTCATCCCCCCAACCTCAGACCAGGTAAGCAGGAGAGACCCCCTGGCCCCCATCTGCCAGTTGCTGCCGCAGCTGCATGCTGGGAGGGTTCCAGAAGAGGCCGCGAGCAGTTATGAGGCCTCGCTTGCTACCTGCCCTAGCCCAGTGTCGGGAGCCCCATGTGGCTTTCTGCCCCTAGGGCACAATTGCCATGTCCCAGGACAGTGCTCAGGGTGGGTGCTGTAGGGGAATGACCGACTTGTAACTTTGTAGTGAAATTGGTTGCCACCCTGTGAGCTTAGAGCTGATACACACAGGATCACAGAAGTTGGCCCTGAGATGAGAAAGGCCCTGCCCAGGGAGGTCCCGGCATTCATCCCCTCCCCACACAGGTGGAGAAGCAGAGGGCAGCAGCCAGTGCAGGCACCAGCGCTTGAGT
This sequence comes from Cynocephalus volans, assembly GCF_027409185.1. Lineage (NCBI taxonomy): Eukaryota > Metazoa > Chordata > Mammalia > Dermoptera > Cynocephalidae > Cynocephalus > Cynocephalus volans. The sequence goes on from NC_084460.1 coordinate 188,555,783, forward strand.
CTGGAAGCGTGGTTCAGTCCCTCTCCCTCTCCCTCATCCCCTCCCCACATGTCCTCAATGCATGTGTTTGTGTGTGTGTCTGAGTGTGTGCCAGTTTGTGTGAGTGTGAATGTGTGAGCGAGTGTGTCTGAGTATGAGCACGTGTGCATATGTGAGTGAATGTGGATGAGTGTGCATATATGAGTGTGAGTGTGAACGTGTCTGAGAGTGTTGATGTGTGTCTGCGTGTGTATGCATGTACATGTGCATGTGAGTGTCTGGATGTGTGTATGTATATGTGAGTCTAAACGTGCAAGTGACTTGTGAGTTTGAGTATGGGCATAAGTGTAACTATATGTGAGTGTGAACATGTGTCAGTTTGTGTGTGAACTTGTGAGTGTGCCTGAGCGTGTACTGTGTGAGTGTGAGCATGTGTCGGTATGTTCACACTTGTGTGCTCCTGTGGGGGGTTGCGTGTATGTGTATGGGTATCCTTAAATCCAGCATTGCACTCTGGCAGCTTCCCCCAGCTCTCCAGTCCTTGGAGACTGTGTCAGGCAGGTGCTGGGCTTTCCACCCACAGGCTGTCTGATGGACCCCCAGTGGCGGGACACATCCTGGCAGTGCTGGGCACCAAGGACTGGAGAATTCTCTCTCTGTTGGGTTACAGTGTGTGGTTATTTTCTGCTCAGAGTGTTTACATGGAAAAGGCAAACGTGGAAAATCCCTATGGTCGTCATGCCGAAAAATATGCATAAGTAATAACTGGAGAAAAATGCCTCACTGTGGATTAAATAAACACACACACGCATGCACACACATGCTTTCTGTTGTGCCTGTATGAAAAGGAGGTTGAAGGAGAGACTGACATAGAAAGAGACTGTTAATTTTGAGGTCTGTCTTTAATCATACAAGTTTAACATAAAGAGAAGTCATGTTATAATGACATTTTATGGACAATTCCAAATGAGCATGAGGCCCTCAGCTGGTAACAGGTCTTGACTTGATCCCCTCTCCTGGGGTCTGTGGCTGGCTCTCTCTGAATCGTGAGCAGACAGGCAGTGGGGCAGGCTTCTGGATTGGATAGGCTTGGGTCTAATCTCCCACTTCCTGGCTATGTGTACTTTCTGAACATGTTTCCTTATCTGCATAATGGGGATAATGGGCCTACTTCATAGGGTGGTTGTTAAGGTGAGAGAAAATGGTCCACAGGGCCAATTTTGAGTCTTGAACTGTAATATATCCCTGACTTCACCTTCACATATTATAGAAAGGTTTATACATTACAGCAGCAAGAGTTCTGAGAGATGATACATAAAATAATGCAGATTAATCTTGCTTTTTAAAATGTCTATGTTTACTTACAGTATAACATTTTATTTATTCTTTTAGTGCTGATCAAATTTTATTTTCTTTAATGTTATATTATAGTTTTAAAATTTATTCTTGTCTTATTAAAACTTTTTTTTTTTTTTTTTTTTTTTTACCTCTATTACAGCAGTTTATGAGTCAATCCTGCACAAAGCTTTGGTTTTCTATAAAGGGTGCTGTCTTCCAAGGAAAACCGTTGTGCTGAGCTCGTCAACAGTGTGATTATTTCCAGCTTTTTTTTGGTATTCTTGTCATGGTATCTGTCATTTAGTCATTAACCATACACACACCGGTTAATCATCTTAGTGATTAATCTACAGAGAATAAAAGATGTAGTAACGTTGATGCTGGAGTTAGGCTAGCAGGTCCCTTCTGAAAGAACTGTTTTGTACTTAGAACACAAGGGAATTATGCTTCTGAACCATACAGCCAAGACGGATCTTTGTGAACCTATCTGAAAGTTTGCTCAGTAAAACTGATGAGATTTTCTTTATCTAATGTTAAAAATTGTGCTTTGCTTTCAACACCGAGCAGTGAAAAGCAGTCAGCAGCACAGCACAAAGGTGTTGTGAACTACACAGGATTTGATATAAAATTTAAAAATTCATTTCACATATAACATGATGACTACTAAAATAAAATATAAATCACCAATAATTAGGTCACCCTCAAATGTTCCTCTTCTTCTCATGGCTCTCTCTGAACTTTGTCCACTTTTATATAACCTTAGAGAGTCGTCATCTTTCTGGGGATGGTATTATATGAGTTGCTGTTTTGACTTCACATTGTAAATATTTTTTATTTTTTCCTGTTAAAACATATTCACGGTGAGCATTTCAACGTCTGGGTGATATTATATCCAGATGTTCTATAATAATTTGCTTTCTCCTTCTCCTGTGGTTGTTCAATTACACACTTTTCCATTTTAAATCACGTTAGTAATAAGCATCTCTGTGAAAACAGCTTCATTGCCCTCAGTCCAGTCCCCAAGAGGAGAGTCCTGGGTCAAGGCAAATGAACATTTTTGTGACTTTTGAACTGTATTGTTGAATCATGTGAAGGATGCTTTTCTGAATCTGATGTGCCACTTTGATTTGATGCTTTTTTGCTCTGCCAGTTTGGAACAATAGGGTAAGAGAACACTGCTTGATGGAGGGAGTCTGATTTGGGTCTGAAATGTGTTTTCTGTGTAACAACGAGATGGGACCCAGTGATGCAGCCTGGGCTATTGCTTACTCACCTTTCCTAACAGATGCCATCTGCTTGGAGCAAGAATGGGCTGTAACACGCAGGTGTCCCGAGGGAAACGGCTGTGGTGGTGGGAGGCGTTAATGAGCAGGCATAAGGGACCGCTTCCAGTGCGCACTCCCTCTGAAGCCATTGCCACCACCAGTGGCACAGGGCACAGAAGTTCCCTTTATCTGAGCCCCAGCAGCTTGGGCCCCTTCGTGCACCTGCTCAGGAGAGCCCCAGACGGCTGCGGTGGAGGCCCAGAGCCCCACGCCACCACCGCCGGAGGATGCTGAGGACCCTGGGCCTGGCCCTGCTGGCTCTGGCCAGTGCTGTGGGCCCAAGCCAGGCCAGCAGCTTCACAGGTGAGGGGTCTGGACTCAGCACAGGTGATTCTCGAGGAGGGGGCTCCCTGGAAGTGGGTTTTGTGAAGACAGCACCCTGCTGAGACCAGCTGTGAGAGGCAGCATCTGTTCCTTGCTGTCTAAGTCTTCTTGTAACCACGTGCAGCAGCAGGCCCTGGCAGCAGGCAGGAGCACCCAGTGGGCTTTTAGAAGGGGGGCTTCTAGAAGTGTGCTCTGAATCGTCTGGGGGTCAACGGGTTGGAAATGCAGATTCTGAGCCAACAGGTCTGGGTGGGGCCTGAAACTCGGCATTTCTGCAGGTGATGCAGGTGAAAACAGTGAGCTCTAGAGATGCAGAATAAAGGTCACTGGACCTTGGTGTATTCAAGTCCTCACATACAGATAAGGAAGGGGAGACCCAGCCTGTTAGGGACTTGTTTGAGGCCACACTGCTCTCAAGGGCAGAATTACCACCAAGAGTGAGGGGCTGACTAAGGCCCTGTCCAAACTGTACAAGACACCTGGTTAGCAAAGCAGCTGTTAAAAAAAAAACAGTGGGTATCCAAAACTCCAGATTGTGGGGAATTGAGATTGCAAACCTTTTACATTATTTTTCCTCTTAAAATCAGTCTTATTCAGTTGGGAAATTAAAGAGATCCATTCTGTTTCTAAAATTGACTTCACTTTTGTACTATTTAAAAGTTTTTTTCTCCCCAAAGCAGGATTTTGGTTCCATTGTGATTTTCTAACTTGATTTTTCCATTGGAATGAATAATGCGTGACCCACGCAGCTCAGTCACAGAATGAATGGGGATGTCGGGAAGCTAGAGGAGCTCGGGGAGGATAGTTCGTGAACCTCTTTGTTGTACAGATGGGAAAATGGGGACAGAATCTCCTTGTGCTCTCTCCTAGCTACAAGAGCCCATCTGTACTGAATTCCCCTTCTGGTTTCACTCAATCCCTCTACAACTGAAGGGCATAGCTATCATAAACGAAAGACTGGGGCCCACGAGGGCAGGACAAGCTTTTCCACCTCTGAGACTGGAATCCAGGCCCCCCAACTCCTGCTCTGATGGCTCTGGAAAGGACTTGTTGAATGGCAGGATCTGCTAAAAGCTTTCTACTCTGGGCCCTGCCAGGAAGCCAGGCTTGGAGATGACAAAGTGGCCTCCGGTAGAATGTAAAAAACAAAATGGGGAAAACATCCCCCAGATTTCACAGGAAATGAGAATGTATGTGAGCGTGCGTGTGCGTGTGTGTGCGTGTGTGTGTGTGTGTGTGTGTGTAGGAGGGCTCTGCTGAGGATCAGCTGGAAACTTGCAATGATCACATGGAGCCCAGTGGCTCTCTGGAGACCAGGAACTGTTACCTTTATTAGCATAGTTGACATCTCATCTTAGGTTAAGATGAAAAACAAAATCTAGATCTACCTAGCTAAATTCTTGATGCAGGAAGTCCTCGGGCTTTGTCTCAGTCACTCCTAGGCTCTTGGACAAGCTCCCCTGATCCCAGATGCTGATTCCTCCTGCCCCGTTCACACAGTGAGACCTCCCCTCCCCACCCAGAGCTTACTGTAACTGCACCTTTGGTGAAGACGAACAGCAGGTTGTCCCCATCCCCAGAAGCCCTGCTGGTCCCACAGGGGTGACAGGAATGAAGCCAGCCCCAAGGGAGGGTGATGCTTGGGTCATGGTTGCTTCTGAGGGGACTCGCCTGAGCCTGAGGACTGGCTCTGCCCTTCTGGGGGGAGGAACAAGCCCCCTGTCTCTCACTTTCTGCACACTTGTGGGTTGCTGTGCGGCCCAGGGACGGACTCTCCAAATGTGCTGTCCCTGAGTATGGGATGAGGACAGCTGCTATTACCATGATCATTTCTGCTCCCCTCTCTGAGTTCCTCCCCGGAATTCAGCTACTCTTTGAGGGAAATAAACCATAATATGGAGCCCCTACCTATTGGCTGTACAGTCTAGTCAGGCTTAGAGTGCAGAAGCTGAGTATCTGAAAATGCAGATATGTTCAAGCCATCTATTCGTCTTACACTGAGCCCACCCACATATGCCAAGAGCTCACGTTAGGTGCTAAGGGGGAGTGAGAATGGACACCCCACAATCCCTGTATTAGTTTGCTAGGGCTGCTGCAACAAAGAAACAAAGATTGGGTAGCTTGAACAGCAGAAAACTGTGTTTTCTCACAGTTCTGGAGGCTCAGTCTAAGATCAAGGTGATGGCAGGGCTGGTTCCCTCTGAGGCTGTGGGGGTGTATTGTTCCGTGCCAATAGCTTCTGGTGGTTGCTGGCAATCTTTGGTGTTCTGTGGTTTGTAGAAGAATCACCTTGATCTCTGCCTTCATCTTCACATGGCGTTCTTCTGCCTATGTTCACATCTGTCTCCAAATTTCTCTATTTTATAAGGACACCAGTCATATTATATTAGGGCCCACCCTAACAACATCACTTTAATGTGATAATCTTTGTAAGACCCTATCTCCAAATAAGGTCACATTCTGAGTTAATGGGGGTCAGGACTTCAACACATGGGTTTTTGGAGGAACACAACTCAACCCATAGCAGTCCCCATTGCATGAGTTGACAGAGGCTCCCTGGGGAGATGGGAAGCCCCAGGCAGCACATGGGGACAGGCCATGAAAAAGAGGCACAGGGTTGGGAAATGTAACAGTGCTAGGGGTCTCGAGAACGAGTGGCCAAGCTGAAGAGGGGCTATGGCATTTGCGCACCAGGCTCCAGGTGGCAGATGCACAGAACGTGGTAAGGCACACTTGATGCTCCTGCTGCAGCAGGGGTGCCTGCCCTCCTTCTCCCGGTGACAATGGTCACAGTCAAACTGACCTTTATGTCTGTGAACTTCTCACATGTGATTTAAACATTTGCTTATTTATCTTCCACCTCATTCCATAAAAGCTGCTGTCATCATCTCCCGGCCCGCAGTGAGCCTTCAGTAGGGATTTGCTGGGGAATTGTAGATTCGTTTCTTCTGCGGTGAACCTGAGGCTCATGCAGACCAAGAGAAGCATATGAAATGCTACAACCTGTGGAATCAGAAAATACAGAGCCAAACACAGGGACCCGAGCACCTGATTGTTCATTCCAACTCCATGCTCTTCCTGCAGTATGTTGTCAGATCCCGGGGCCGCAGGAAGTGTGAGTCAGGCCCACGGCAGCATCTTCTCAGTCTGCAGAAGAGAATGTCCTCACATGTAGCTCCACGTTTATGCTTCATTCCTTCAAGTGTGAGCTAAGGCAATGACTTGCTCAGTGCACGTGGAGGCAAAGGCCCTGTGGAAGGGGCTGCTGGGAAGATTCTGAGAGGCCTGTCCAAGTGTGGGAGACCTCATATCACTTGCTCCTGCAGAGGGGCGGCTCTCAGAGAGCCACCCGTATGGATTTGACCCTTGTGGTTTTCTTCCTTCGGTTCCTCAACTCCCTCCTCGCTTGCCTCCCTGTTAGAAAAAGGCCTGTCCTTGTTGAGCTACCAGCTGTGCAACTACCACGTGACCCAAAATGTCCAGAAACTGGAGGCCATTCGGACGTCCCACATGACCTACGCTTCATGCGGTGGCTGGATCCCACGGAGGCAGTGCCCTAAGATCATTTACCGGACCCAGTACCTGGTGGTGGAGGTCCCCGAGTCCAGGAACGTGACCGACTGCTGTGAGGGCTACGAGCAGCTTGGCCTCTACTGCGTCCTGCGTGAGTCTAGGGCGGCGGGATGGGGCCCCCAGTGGGGCTCCTGGTGGGGTAGTCACTGTTCCCGCCCATTAGCACTGAGCTTACTGGATCTTTCTAGAACTCTGCTCCTCACCCTTGATCATGCATCAGGATCACCTGGAGGGCTTGTTGCTGGCCCCAGCCCCAGATTTCTGACTCAGCATGTCAGGGTGAACAGACTATCTTTCTGACAAACTCCCCGGTGATGCTGATGCTGCTGGCCTGGGGGCCTCACGTACATAGAAGGCCCCTGGGTGGCTTTTAAAACGCAGATGCCTGGGCCCACCCTGAGAGATTATGACAGAATCGGTTTGGGGCATAGCTTGGGAACCAGGATTTTTTTAAAGCTCCCCAAGCCCCAGCCTCCCACCCTAATTGCCCAGGGCCCCTAGTCCTCTTGCTCCCCTGGTGCAGGTGCAGGTGGAAAGCCACAGCCACTGCCGCTTGGGGCATGTTACCAGGGTAACTTTGTGGCTGCCCTGGCCACAGTCTGAGCTGGTGGGGCGGGGCAGGCTGGCCTCCTGACAGGAAGCAGTCTTTGCGGATGACCTCTTCCAGGGAGGGGATGTATGTGCACGTGGGTGTGCATGTGGGTGGTGATTGCTAATTTTGAGTCAACATCAGATCTAAAATGAGTTTCTGTACAGTCAGAAAGTCCTGCCTCCTGTCCCCATTGAGGGGGGATGTGAGAGGGTGGCTTCAGGGAGGTATCAGCTGGCCCCCCCAAAACGTGCAGGGTGCTGCCTCCAGAGTGCAGGAATAACTGGCTCAGGATATCATGAGAGGGTCCTGCATGAGCCCTCCCTGTGTCCTGAGGCTGGGACACAGCAGGACTGGGTGTGGACTCCCCAAACCAGGGTGTCTGCTTGCTCCCCAGACCAAAGCGTCAGGTTGCGGAGTCTGGGGTCAGTGCAGACCTGCAGAAGGCGAGTTTTTGTGGCATGCTGAACCGTCATGACAGTGGCCTCTCTTAGGCTTCCAGTGCGATTTCCCAGAGGAGAGGGTGGCTGGCGCTTTCCCACTGCCCATTCAGAGGGCCTGGGCTCAGCCATTTAAGAGGCATGCACCTCTTTCAAGAGGGGTAAAAGAATGCCAACATCACCAGTGCCACCACCACCAGTAGAACCCGGAGGGAGCTGCTGAGCGCAGGCCCAGTGTGGCCGTCTCATCTTTCCATTGTCTCCCTAGAGGGGCACCAGTAGAGAGAGCTGTCTCCTGGCCATCCTGCCCAGATGCCGGGTCTAAGGACACCTCCTGTCCTGACACTGCCCCTTCTGCACTCCCTGTCTACAAACAGGCTGGCAGCTGAGCCGCAGGTGCTGCTGCCCCACCCTGGGAGGTGCCTCCCTTCCTGGGAGCATCGAGCATGTAGGCCTCAAAGACAGAATCCAGCTGTGGAATCCGCTGCTGCCCCGCCCCACCCCATCTTACCTGTGAGGGCCACACTCCTTCCCACCTGAGGGCTATCGTCAGGACTGGTGAGGTCACAGGGCCGAAGGGCAGGAGGAGGCTGATGTATGGCCCTTCCTGCCTAGCCCGCTGCCGCCCTGCTGGGGTGCACAAGCCAATCCCCAGCAGAGAAGTCAGGGATGGCAGGCGGCCCCTCCCCCCACCTGCCCCTCATCTTTCCCCTCAACAAACAGCCACCAGGAAATGCCTGTTGGGGGACCAAAGCCCCACTTTTGGAGCATCAGCACCTTTGATTAGAAACTCACCAGGGTGAGGAGAGAGCAGGAAGGTTCTAGTGAGGGAGTCCTGTGGGCAAGAACGGCGGGATGCTCTGGGAGCCACAGTGATGGCGCGGCCGATGTAGGAGGGTGGGGGATGCTGGGAGTGAGGAGAAGGGGTCTGTCCTGAGGCCGAGGCCCTTCAGAGGTGCTGAGTTGGGGTGGGACAGCACACGGTCCCCTCAGGTCTTAGGAGGGACACTCAACGGCAGAGGGGAGAAGAGGGGCAGGAGTCCAGAAAGACAGAGGAAAGAAGAGGAGAGAAAGTGGGCTGTGGCTGAGTGCGTGCTTCATCACAGGCCGGGGCAGGAGGCTCTTTGCTCCCTTGGTCACTGAAGGACAGGAGCACCTGCAGGGCTGGGGACAGAGTCTGAGGCAGCCCAGTGACTTTGCCAAGGTCGTGCAGCCAGTGAGAGGCAGACTGGTGACTTGGGCCGGGGGCTTTCTAACCCCCAGTCAGATTTTTTTCCAGTTCACCAAGCAGTAGCTTAGTGTAGGGGAGCATGTGGCACTTGAGGACGATGGCCATGGCCACAGTGGAAGAAGGAACACTTTGGAGGAAGGTCCCTGCGGGGTCCAGGGCCTGGTGCACCACACACCCCACAGAGCCACAGCGGCTCCTGCCTGCAGCAAGGGCTGATGGTGGCTTCTATCCCTTCCTGACTCCATGTTCAGTGGAGTCAAGCTGGTGGCTTACTATTACCTATGGTGGGGGTATTTATTGCCCAGATGCTGGCAGCAGAGCTCCTCTACACTCACCTGGCTCTTTTGATCAAAGCCTGCTCTTTTAGTGAAAGTTCAGAGATGCCAATGACAGGTTGGCTGCTTGCAGCTAGAAGTGAGTCGGCAAATGACCAGCTGAGAACTGCAGCCCTGGTTTGTACAGCACGAGCCAGGGACAAAGTTGGACCCGGTGAGGAGGGTAGGAGATTCCCCTCCTGCTGTGGCCAGGCCTCGGGTGCCCCGATGTGGGGTGACTTGCGTCTGGGCCACCTGCTGGTCCGAGCTGCAGAGTCTCAGTCCCCAGGCAGCAGCAGGATGCCAGCCTCATCCCTTCCTCCTCCCACTCAGCAGCCAGTTATCCAAAAAAGGGAAGAGAGCTGAGAGCGCACATGTGATATGACTTTCAGTCTAGACAACTTTTCCAGCTCTCTAAGTCCAGGATTTGGAATGAGATGATATGTCATACATTATTTTATTTAAATATGTATTTTAAATAACTACAAACATGAATACATGAGTCATATAGAAAATGTGGAAACACAGAAAAGAACAGAGGGAAATTACCCAAAAGACCGCCACCCAACAATAACCACTGTTGACATTTTCTTCTAGTCTTTATCCAGGGCAGACATTTTACAAGAGGAAGGCCACCCTGTCCAAGACTTTTTGTAGCACACTTTAGCCACTGAGCAATCTATCCAGAACATCTTTCATGTCAATAAATATTGTTCCATTGCCTGATTTAATGGCCACATGACATTACCTCATATGGATGTCTCAGCATTTATTGAGCAATCTTTCCTACCACTTCTTTTAGTTGTTTCTAATTATGCATTATTATAAATAATTTTGTGATGAACATCATACAATAGAAACACTGCTATGCACAAGCTGGATTATGTACCCAGTAAAATTCTGAAAAGTGGACCCAGGCATCTTAGGCGATGCTTCTAAACTCCAGTGACACCCGGTTCTGCACAGCCTTTTGCACAGGCTCAATGCCTTGGCAAACTCTCCCTTGTTGGGCAATCCCAGGGCCCCACTGGACCAGGAAACTCCCCACAAACTTCCCTCTCCTGCAGGCTGAGGACCAGGGGCCCTTTGGTGAGAACCTCCTGTCCTGACCAGGCCGAGGGATACCAAGGACAGAGGCAGAAGAGAGGGGCTATTCCTCGGCTGATCTGATTCTTCAGCCCTGGGAGCCTGGGACGCAGCTGCTGAAACAGAAATCTCTACTACCATCTCAATGAGCCGTGACTAACAGGGTTGCCAGGCACTGGGCAGTTCTGGCTCATTGTTTGCCTTGAATTAGGGAAGGAGGAGGAAACTTTTATCTTCCTACTGCAGTGGGATTGTTGACTGTTCTCTCTGGGCACTCAGTAAGCGAGCCAGCTCCAAGGGACGGAGGGAGATTCCCAGCAGCATCCAAATTAAGATGAAGATCCACTCAAAGACACTTCTGCTATGATTAAGCAGCCCGATTTGGAAGCCAAATTTTGGGGGGACGGGGTTGGCCTCTATTTTCTTTTTATTTAAATGAACTGTTTAGTTTAGAACAGTTTTGGATTTACAGAAAATTGCAAAGCTCATGCAGATAGTTCCCATATACCACCCCCACCCAGTTTCCTCCAATGTTGGCATCTGGCACCACTAGGGTGCATTAGTCCCAATCTTGGAACCAATGCTGGGGCATTACCATTAATCAAGTCTACACTACTCACTGTTTGTTCCCCTAAAGACTTTGTTCTGACCCAGGATCCTTCCTTGCATGTAGTCCTCATCTCTGCTTAGCCTCGAGGCCATTGGTTTGACAATGGGACATGAAGCAAAGACCTCTGGGCTCTTATAATCTCAGGGCCCCATTTCTGTCCCTGCGCTGTTCTCTCAGGCTGCTCCATACATCCAGTTTCATGCCCCAGAGCAATTCCCTGCATTGCCACTTCTCTGGGACCTGGAGACATTGTTATAGCCACCTGGGCAATGAGATCATCAAGGGTGTGCAGGGGACAATGTGGAAAGGAGAACGTCACCAAATGTAAACGTCACCAAATGTGAACATCAACAGAATGAGGCAACTGCAGGATGGGTGCCCAGATGCTCCTGAGTTCTGCAGTTCAGGCTGCCCCTTCTCTGCCCTGACTGAGGCAGCTGCCTTGGTGATGTGTTGCCAACAGAAGCAAAGGCCACACCTTCTTTTTGGGGTTGTGGGGCATTCTGAAGAGAACCCAGGGGACCCAAGAGTCCCCGGGACTGTAGCCCTCGTGGCGGCGCCCCCGCCACTGGCTGTTCCCACCAGTCCTCCTGAAGGGCGCGGCCACTTCTCCCATCTTTGTGGGGAGGTTCCAGAGCTTGATTATCAGCTGGCCCCTGTCCTGGAGTTTGAGGGGCCTGGAACTAAGCTTCTAGATGTCCTGTGGGTCATCTTCAGACACTTAAGCTGGGCTTGAGCCTGATGGGCTTAAGGAGCACTGAGGTGGCAGGTTGCCCACCCTCAGGGTGGCTGGGCTGAGGCTGCAGAGCTCGGTGGGATTCCCAGGACCTTCCTTCCGCTTCCTTCCCTGCTGCCTCAGCTTCTCTGAGCTCACGTCTTCTCAGCTTCCCTTCATCCTGGGGGAACGAGGCCCTCTCCTGTCTTGAGCCCAGCACCACCTTCTTGGTGTGGGTGCACTGGCAGGCTGTCCCGGCTCTGCCCGCGGTGTCTCTGGCTGCATGGACTCGCGTTCCCGTCACGTCTCCCTGGTTCAGCTTCTTCTCGCCTCCTTCTCTTGTGCGTTTCTTGCACCCTAGACCCCAGTGCCCTTGACTCTTGGCCAGTTGCCCTTTGGGTCCTGGGGATTCTCAGATAGTTCAGCTCTGTCTAAGAGCTCTAAAAGCCGTTTTTCTGAAAAGCCCACGATGGCTTCCCCTGGCCCCCAGCTGAGGTTCTGGTCACCAGGACCCCATGTCTCCTGTGGTGACTGCAGCCATCCCTGGCCCATGCCCCTCACCATCTTCTCCTCCCTTGGCAGCTTGCCCACACTTCTCTGTCCATCATCTGCATGGAGTTGGGCCGGGTGGTGGGCTCACGCAGAACACAGTGCACCCGGGCCCTGGGCCGACTGACCTCAGCATGAGTTGACTGTGGGGGGATGCCACGCTGCCGTGCATCTTGGTGTGGGTGCCCAGCAGACACGTCAGACTTCACGTGTGCACAGCAGACCCCTGGTCCACCCGACCCTTTCATGACCGCTTTCCCAGGCTTGGGAGTGGAGTCCAGCAGATGCCCAGGCTGGAAGCCTCGGAGTCTTCCTGTAGCTTCTTCTCTGACACTCTCATCCCGTCCTTGAGCATATCCTATGGGCACCTCCACCTACCACACCCAGCGGCTAACCTTCTCGCTGCCTCCACACACCGTCACCCTGGTCCAGCCTCCGCCATATCTCGCCTGGGGCATCACAGTCTCCCCTACCCTCCACCTCCGCAGGCTGTTCCCCAGCAGTCAGAGCTCTACACTGCCACGCAAACCAGACTTGGTGCTTGTCTGGTGCCTCCAGGAAGCAGCACAGCAGAGGGGATGCAGTGGAGCCGGAGGGCAATTTCATGACATTCGCTACAGGTGGGAGGGGGGGCTTGTGAAACTCTAGGCTCCTGGGCTTTTCACATGGTGGGCAGCTCCAGCCCCAAGGGCAACCTGAAGGCCACAGGAGATGGGGACACAGAGCTGGTGAGAATAATCTGGGGTCTGGGGGCAGCAACAGTGTCACCATCACCACTGAACTCCCCAAGCCCCCAGGGCCCTCACCTTGCACAGGAAGTGTCTCCTCCTGCCCCCCGGGCTCCTGACTCTGCTCCTCCTGCCCCCCTGGCTCCTCAGGCTCCTTTGAAGGGCTGCAGTGCACACTCTGCCTGGTAGGCATCGGGGCTGCTGTGAGCTTCCTGCGGCCCAGGCATATGCACTTCTCACAGCGGCCTTCCCTGACCACCCGCCCCCTGGCCTGCTCTGTTCCCCGCTGCTCACATCCCACCTGACCGATGTGCATGCTTGACCCCCACTGGAACATAGGCTTCCTGAAGACAGGGACTTTGTCCTCAGCCCACTGCTGGGTCCTGGGCACCTAGCATTGTGGCCGGAACATAGTAGGTGCTCAATAAATATCAAATAACTGTATGAATGAGTAAGCTATTAGGACTTGAGGAGCAAGGGGACCTCTCAGGGTGTGGTGGAGCCCCCTGCACCTGGACTTCTGAGGCCCAGAGGAAGAGGGGAAGCCCAGGACCTCCAAGGGGGTGGGTGGCTGCCCAGGTCTGAGCAGGCCCCACTGGCACTCTAGGAACCACAGGCAGAGCCCAGTGCCAGCAAGGGTGCAGGTGCAGTGCCTCTTCAGCTCATCAAAGATTTTTGTTTTTTAATTTTCAACATCAATAATTGTATCATTTTTCCCCAGCTCTGAATCGGTCTGGGGAATTTGCATCGAGACCTGGGGTCTGCCCGATGGTGGGGCCCGCACCGTCCACCTCCCTGTGTGGCTTGGACACCGACTGTCCTGGACTTCAGAAGTGCTGCCCCTGGTCAGGGGGCCGCCACTGTGTGGCCCCCATGCCCCAAGGTAGGGCCACAGAGGAGACCTGCAGCAAAGTGAGGTCTCCAGTGAGGCTCCAATCTGGGTGAAAGTATGGGAAGGGTGGGTTTCTAGAAGCAGCAGCCCGATTTCACCAGGAGCTGCCACTGTGTGCATAAGCAGAGTCTGCTCTTAGGCCATTTCTGTCAACATCTGGTCACTGAAATCTCAGGGGAGAAGAGCCAACGGTCCTCTCGGATGCCCTGAAGTGAGAAAATATTCCTCGTAGAGCAGAGACCTAAGTCTCCCCAGTGTTTCTGGGGAAGCCCTAGGCACTCTGGTGGATGAGCGGGGAGCTAAAGCGTCTCATGGAGGGAGGTGTGAGGCTGGCCGCTCATGAGCCATTGCAGGGGCCTGCCGTGCTCCCTAGCACCCACCACAGGACGCTGTGGGCCACCTGCCTGTCTGGAAAGTTCTCTCTTGACTGGGCCTGCACCCAGGAGAATGGTCACCTGAGGTTCAGAGCTAGGGAGAGAGATATATGCACACACACTAATACTACTATATATATTCTGTTAGTATAGTACATAGTAATAAGGTAATATCAATATCAAGTGCTGCTATATTATAGTACTATATATTAACTATGCTACTAAACTATGCATTATAGTACATATATGTTATATATAGTATTACATAGTGTACATCATATCCAATGTGTGACGTAGCATGTACACTGTTATATATATTATATACAAGGGTACTTCAAGAAGTTCATGGAAAAATGGAATTGTAAGACAATACGAATGTTTCCATGATCCTTTTAAAGACCTGTCACATAATATGTTATATATAGTATTATAAAGTGCACATTACATGCAATAATATATTATGTAGTATGTACCATGTCATGTGTATCATATACTACTGTATACTATTATATATCATACTGTTCAACATTAGTGGTGTAAATAGAATAATGGCATAGTGCATAAGAATTTTGTTTATCAATATCATGTACTACACTGAGGACTACAGGACATCTTTACACCCTGAGTGCATCCAGCTCTTCAAGGGAAGGCGCAGGGCTGTGGGCCCAGCCTTCCGACCGTGCTGGCCTGCTGCCAGCCGGGCCAGTGGTCTTCATGGTCTTCAGGAGGGAGGGGAGGGAAGGGCAGGAAGTGGGGATTCCTACCTGTCCCCTTGTAGGTGTCTTTATGCAAGAGGTAATTGCCTTCCAGGCCTCCAATTCTCCTCTCTGCCCTGCTGGCCTCTGGTGGTCCCACCCTGTCCTGGGGCCTGTAACTCCTTGGTATTTGCCCCCGTGCAGCTTCTGAGAGGAACCTGGTGAGCTTCTGGTACAATGTGACCATGCTGGTGAAGATGGACTTCCAGGAGCTCGAGCAGGTGGACCCCAGGCTCCTGGATCACATGCGCCTGCTGTACTCCTTGGTAGGTGGGAAGGTCAGGGAGTACATGGCATGCTTCTCTCCACAGCAGGTAGCCCCGGGGGTGAGGGCAAGGAAGGGAATGGGGGGTCGGGAAGGGACATTCCCGAGTGGCCCCAAAATGACTGACTGAGCCAGATTTGAGGAATAATTTAAATGCACTAGAATGTACACAATTCAAGGCATTTTCTTGGATGGGTTTTGCTACATAACTTTGTAAGTCCTACCTTGTGGTATACAACACGAAACACAAGGGTGTCCCAGTAAAATCGGCCTGAGCCCCGAAGCTCTGCCCCCACGAATCTCATTCCCAAATCCCTGAAATTCTGGCCCCGCTTTATGGAGTTCTGCAGCATCCTGCAGTGCGCTGAGATGGGAACTTGTAGACCAGGGCTCTCTACCAGCACCATCGTCGCTTTGGGCACGAGTGCTCTCTGTGGGGTGCTGCAGGATGGTTGGTCAGCAGCAGCCCTGGCCTCCACACACAGAAGCCAGGAGCATCGCCCCATGGCAACAACCAGAAATGTCTCCAGACACTTCCCCTGTCCCCTGGGGCAACCCCCCTGGTTGGGAACCACAATTGGTAGCTCACATTCTCCGGAGCATCAGTGTCTCCCTCGATCTTGGGAGCCCCAGTGTGGGCAGGGCACTGCGTCACCCAATGGGGCCTTCCCTGAGCGGTGGTTGACCTCGGGGCCAGCTGTGGACAGGGCCCCTCAGAAGGGTCCTGAGCTTGGCACATGCCCTGCCGTCTCCTTGAAATGCTTAAGAATGTTGAGCCAGAGGCCCCACACATCCATTCTGCTCCTCATGTATCTGGTCCTGCCTGCCCTTCAGATCCCAGTGGTGTGTCCCATGTGTGCCTGGGTGTCACGGTGTCAGACCCAGAGCTGGGTCTCTCCTTAGTCTTTAGACTGGCTGGTGGGCAGCCCAGAACCTGTGGTGAACACACTCGCCTTATCTGGGCCTCTGTCCGGCATAAGTGCTTGAGAGGTGTGTGCGACCCAGCGGGGAGTGATTTCTGTTTCTCCTTACCCACACTGCCGGGGTTAATATTCCAGTGTAGCCACTCATCAGCTGTGTGACTTTGGGCAAGTTTCCAACCTCTCTGTATCTTAGATACACCCTCCATTAAACAGAAATAGCCGTAGTCCTGCGTGAGACAGCAGTCGTGAGGGCTCAATACTCAGTACAGGTAAGAGCATGAAGAGGCTCCTGGTGCGCGTGGGCTCCGAGGCGTCACGGTCATCGCTGTTGCAAACGCTGCGTGTGCTGCCTGCTGTCTGCTCGTACGGGCAGGGCTAACATTGCCTCCCCTGGGGAGCCGCCTGCCCTGCGCGGGCTCCATGCTTGTTTCTGCTCTGAATGAGGCGTTCCATGAGGCCAGGGCTCGTTCTCTATTCTGCCTCTAAATTACTAACTGCACCTCCTCCTGGGAAGGGGTTTCACATTTGCCAAGAAGGACTTCACTCTCTCCAAGCCTCCTTTTGGTTCCCAATGGAGACTTGGGGTTTGCTGGCAACATCTGTTCTGTTGACACAGGCCTGGTTGGGCAGTTGCAGATTTGCCTGGCTTCACAAAGGTTGAAATTTCAAGCTACTAGGCTGAAATAAAAAGAATTTATAGGAAATGAGAAAGGGATCATTAAGCTTAAAAAAAAAAAAAAAAAAAAAGCCCCAGATGTGTACAAGATAAGACCATGGCTTTTGACCTCTAGTTCTCTCTGTCATCAGCTCCAAGAGACCCTTGGTTTTGGCAAGGGTGGAAAAAAAGAGGGGTCCTGGGGGTGACTGCTCTAGGAGTTTCTTGTGGCTGCCATAACAAAGCACCACCAACTGGGGGACTTAAACAAAAGAAATTTATTCTGTTGCAGTTCCAAGGTGTCAGCAGGGTTGGTTCTTACTAAGAGCAGGGAGTGCTCCAGGCCTCTCTCCGTGACTTGCAGATGGCATCTTCCCTCTGCGCATGTCCGTGTCTGTGTCCAAACTTCCCCTTTTTATAAGGACACCAGTCATGTTGGATCACGTCCACCCTAATGACCCTATCTTAACTTGACTGCCTCTGTAACGACCCTATCACCAATAAGGTCACATTTTGAGGTACTAAAGGTTAGGATTTCAACATATGAATTTTGTGGGCACAATTCAACCCATGGCAACCAGTGTTGCAAAATTATTTATAATTCTGGCTTGCAGAGCTTTCATTGGGATGCTCACAGATCTATAGTTGAGTACCCCTTATTCAAAATGCTTGGGACCAGAAGTGTTTTGGGTTTGGGTTTTTTTTTTTTTTTTTTTATTTAGAATATTTGCAGAATACATACCAGTTGAGCATCCTTAATCTGAAAATCCAAACTCTGAAATGCCCCAGTGAGTTTCCTTTGAGCATCATGTTGGCTCTCAAAAAGTTTTGGATTTTGGAGCGTTTTGAATCTTGGATTTTTCTATTTGGTGTGCTCAACCTGTAAAAATAGTGTAGAGGTTCTTTTCTTTAGAGCAGCATGGTGTGTGTGTGTGCATGTGTGTGTGTACAATTGACTCGAGCTTCTCCGGACCTCAGTCTCGTCTGTCTGATGGGATGCCCTCCCACAGTGCGATGCTGATTCTGGTTTCACAGGTCACCAGTGCCTTGCAGCCGCTGGACTCGGCTATCCACCACCTGCACTCGACCAGGGGGGACACCTCCACCACGGTGTCGCAGCTGTTGCTGGGCCTGCCACAGCTGCTGCCAGTGGCCAACGTCTCTGCTGTGCTGGCTGACATCACGAAGCGTGTCTATGAAGTGGTCAGCGTCAAGGTGCAAGGTTGTGTTCCCCTCTGTCCTCCCTTTGGGGGAGGCTACATAGGAGGCCTGAACAGCCTAGGTGCTAGGTGGATTCTTGGGCTAGAGCCAGTCCCTCACGCTCTAAAGGAGGTTTACTATGTCAAGGACGGAGGGGCGACCTGTTCAGGTGTGTGGATCCCTCAGGCATGGCATGATCTGCTGCAACACGAGCTCCTTCTGAACCAAACCAAGTTTGATCTCCAAGCTCCCAAGGACAGACTCAGAACTCGTGTTGCTCCAACGCCCCTCTCTGCTCTCCTCCTCTCCATTCCTCCTCTGCCCTCGTGCCTGCCTCCCTTCTTGCAGGGTTGGCACTGGAGGGCAAATCCCAGGGCAACACAGGAACACCTTGTTTCTTCCCTTCCTTGAGTCCCTGAATTTCCCTGCCACCTCTTTCCCACCCTTGCCAGACTTCCTCATCCCGAGATGACTCTTTCAGCACAATTTGTACAAAGCTGGGTTTGTACTTGGTAACGCACATAGAGGTGGCCTTGTTTCTGAGAGAAATAATCTGTTTTTGCTTGTTTCTTGTCTGTGTCAGGGGTTGGCAGACTTCTGAAAAGGGCCAGGTAGTGCATAATTTTGGCTTTGTGGGCCACGTGGCCTCGGTCTCAACTCTTCCGTGGTGCTGTTGCAGCGTGAGAGCAGCCATAGACTCATGGGAACACATGACTGGCTTCCTTTAAAACTTTCTTCCCCCAACAGGCAGCAAGCCAGCCACGGTTGCTGCTGCCAGGCTCTGTGGCAGGTGGCTGCTCTGTTGGCAATGCTTCTTCTGTGACACTGAGGTTCACATCTGATGATGCCAGGGTCTGGGGCCCAATGACAGCTCTGGTGGTTGCATTTGTCTTCCTTCCAAACCCACAGTGTTCTTGACAGCCAAGTTAGGTGGTTGCAGTGTCGGTAACTGAGGTGCATGCCTGTCTGTTCTGAGCACGTCCTCCAGCTGGAGGCTGCAGGAACATACCTGTAGGTGAACAAGGTGGGTTTTCCCCTTGAGACAGCAAGAGAGAATCCATACCGTGGGAACCGTGGGGCGTCTCAGCACAGGGTGCTAGAAAGAAACTGTAATAACATGTGCTTTTGAGTGGGAAGTTGGGGAGGGTCTAAAGAAGTGGGGTTTTGTTCTAGATTGAATGCTGTTAAGAAAGTGGGAGGGATTCTGGATTTGGCATCTCAATAAATCTTATCTACAGGGAGGGGAAAATTGCATGAAGATAAGCTACACTTGGTAGGGAAATAATACTCACTCCCTTTGGCCAAGAGAAGGGAGTTGGTAACTTGCGGGTGACACGTGAGCTTATCCCTGTTTGTGCTTAGATATGATTGTGAAGTGGCCCTGTCTGAGGGTGGTGCTCTGGAGGCTGCTTCTGTCTGATGGGAGAATAATGGGCCAGCTGTGAGTGCCTGGCCAGCCTTGGGGCTGCAGGGTGGCTCTGGTTTTCTTTCCCAGTTCAGTCGAGCCCTCAGTGATCTGTTCAGGCTGCAGCAGCCACCCAGGAGCAGGTGGGGCTGCTTGGGGATGGGCACATCCCTGCCTGGCTATGAGTGGCTGTGCAGAGGACCAGGGCCACATGGGGCTATGACGTGGTCACCCCCCAGGACCACAGGGGTGATCCACGAAGGATACGTGCATGGAGGTGGAGCAGAACGCCAGGGCAGTTGTGACTCTGAAAAATGTTCTCGCCTCTTCTTTCCAACAGATGTGAATGAGTGTTTCTATGACACACTCAACACCTGCTCAGGAAGGGAACTGTGTGTGAACACAGAGGGCTCCTACCAGTGTGTCTGTCACCAGCCATCGCAGGCCTCGGGTCCCCAGAGGCTGAACCACTTGTGTGAAGGTAAAGCTTGGCTCTCCCAGGTGGCATGAGAATAGCCTTAGGGGACCTCTAAGACCACAAGGCTCACAGTCCACAGAGACTTCTCTCCTCTTGCCGGGAGGCAATGCCAGCTCATGGGCATAGGATCGTTGCCCAGGTCTTTCAAGCATTCTTGATCTCACGGCAGGCCATTCTTGCATTCATGACACATGTGAATGGGTCATAGTCTTTGCCCGTATAATTGGTTGTTTAAATGGAGATACGTTGGAGAGTGAAAGGGGCTTGAGGAATGTTTACTCTGGGACCACAGGGATAAGCTGAGGCTGTCCCTGGCATTGGACAGGTGATCTCACCAGGAAAAGAACATGCTGGGTCCGTGGAAGTGCCGAGGAGGGATGCCTGCTCTGTTCCACTGAGGAGTGGGGTGGGGGAAGCATGCCCGGGTGAGCAGGGTGCTGGTATATGCGATTGGCTTCTGCCACCAAGGAGCATATAGCAAGAAATAACTGTGTAATTTGGAATTTAGGAAAGCACTGTGATGATGATAAACAGTGCAGGAGTCTAGGGTGGTAACAGGTGGTGGAGAGGGGTGGATTCAAACAACACTTTAGAGACAGAACCTTGGGGACTTAGCTGCAGGAGCAGAAGAGGGAAATAAGGCAGAATCCAGCCATCTTAGTCAAACTCTTGAATAGATGGTGGTTCTGTTGGAGGAGACGGGGAAGACTTGGATTGTTATTAGTATCATTTTTGACAATAGTTGTTAAACCTGAGATGGAGTTGACACTGTGTAAAGATGCAGGATGTTGATGGAGTTGGGCATTGGATGCTGGAGCTCGGAGGCGGGGGCTGGGATTCGTGTGAAAACCCGGGGGTGGCATTTAAACTGCAGGTGTGGTAGAGGGAGGGAGGGGGCCCCGGGCCTGGGGCGGAGGAGTCGTTAGAGGCCAGGATGGAGGAGAGGCGGGAAAGCAGCAGGAAGGGCCGCGTGAAGATCGATGGAGAAGCAGTCTCAGTAGGGCCGAGTGTGAGCTGCACAGGAGCTGTGCAGGGACAAGCACAGGCGACAGGAGTACAGGAAGTGACCAGTGAGGCTCTGGGGGTCTGTGGAGGCTTCCTGGGAGAGTGGTAGAGGAGGAAGTGTGTTTGGCATGGATTAAGGAGACAGCTGGAGGAGAGGAGATGGAGAGAAGAACGGAGGTCATCCTTTGTGGAAGTTTTACTGTAAGAGGCTCCAAGAACCAAAGCAGGATGGGGAGGGGGCGTGGGCTCTCGGGCGGGGCTGCTTACAGACAGGTGGTCTGGAGCACATTGTGTGCTGACCAGAGAGTCTGGTTCATCCTGCAGCTCTGAGCCCACCTCAAGCCTACAGGAGAGAAAGCCCCCCTTGGCTCCTCCTCTCCTGTCCCCCCGCGGGTGTTCCCTAGCAGGGGTGATGGTCCCCCAGCTGCTCCAGTGGCCTGCATGTGGCTTGGGCCACAGGGGAGGCCACTTGGCTGGCCAGGAGCCAGGCACTGCCTGGCCACTGAGAGCAGGGATGCACCCACGGAGACCTCTGCTTACAGATGAGCTGGTGACCTTCTAGGAGGTGAGGGCCAGCTGGCATTCGTTAACTCACTCAGGTGACACTTTTGATGGAGTGCCTGTGACGCACCAGGTGCCGATCTAACTGAGTTCTTCCATGTCCAAGTGCACCTGCACCATGGAGCATATATCTCAGTGAGGGAAGACCACAAAGAGGGGACAAACATGAAGTGTGAACGAGGTGCTGGTGATGAGGCCACGAAGAGAGATGTAGGAGAGGGATGGGGTCATGTCTTCAGCACAGTGGCTGGCCAGGCCCCTCAGATGGGGAGGGCTTAGGGCAGAGGCTGGAGGTAAGTGAAGGGTGAGCTGGAGCTGTCTGGGGGACCAGCAATCAAGGGAGGAGCAGGAGTGTGCTGGGCTGAAAGATGGCCCCAAAGATACCCCCGTCCTCATCTCAGGACCTGTGAGTGTGTTATCTGATGCAGAAGGGGCTTTGCAGGTGGGATGAAGCTAAGGGCCCTGAGATGGGAATCATCCTGGATAATCCAGGTGGGCCCTATGTGATCCCGGCGTCCTCGTAAGAGGGAGGCGGGAGGATCGGAGTCAGAGAGAAGACAGGAGGGTGGAAGCGGAGGCAGGAAAGAGACAGGACGCGTGCTGCTGGCTTTGACGGTGGATGAGCCCAGTGATGGGCACCTCTAGGAGCCGGAAGAGGCAGGAAACATGTCCCCCCTGGGACTGCAGGAGGAACCAGCCCTGCCTGCACCTGGACCCCAGACTCTGACCTCCACAGCTGTAAAAGGATAAATGTGCGTTGCTCTAAGCCACAGAAGTCTGTGGTCATTCGTTTCTGTAGCGACAGAAAAATAACCCAAGGATCCAGTTCAAGGCCTCAGAAGTGGAGCTGGGCATGGCCAGGACAGGGGGCTGGTGTTGCTGGAGCCGCAATGGGAGAGGACGAAGACCGGCAGTGCCCAGGCAGGGCCACAGTGTGCAGGCCGCGGGAAGGCCAGAAGGTTGCAGCTTTCCACCGTGGAAAATTGTGAACATTCACGAGCTCAGAGGGAAGAGCGCAGTGCACAGGAGCGGCCACTCTCTCGGGCCATCTCGCTCCAACCCTGGCCCCAACCCTGTCCATCCCCCACCCCACGTGACATGGAAACCCCTTCATGTGTCACCTCACTGTGACTGTGTCAGAGTGTATCTCTAGGAGATGAGAAATACTAGAAAACAAAGCAAGGCACAAACGCATCACACCGCCATCACCCCTTACAAACCCTAAACAGCGATTCCCTGACGTCATCAAATATCCAGGCTGTCCACACGTCTCATGGCATCATCATTGCCATCCTTTTTTAACAGCTTGTTTGAACTGGAATTTAATTGGGTCCACCCGTTAGTTATGACATTTTTTTTTTTTTTTTTTTTTTTTAAATTTTATTTTGTCGATATACATTGTAGCTGATTAATGCTCCCCATCACCAAAACCTCCCTCCCTTCTCCCTCCCCCCTCCCCCCCAACAATGTCCTTTCTGTTTGCTTGTTGTATCAACTTCAAATAATTGTTGTTGTTATATCTTCTTCCCCCCCCCCCCGGTTTGTGTGTGTGTGTGTGTATGTGTGTGTGTGTGAATTTATATATTAATTTTTAGCTCCCTCCAATAAGTGAGAACATGTGGTATTTCTCTTTCTGTGCCTGACTTGTTTCACTTAATATAATTCTCTCAAGGTCCATCCATGTTGTTGCAAATGGCAGTATTTCATTCGTTTTTATAGCTGAGTAGTATTCCATTGTGTAGATGTACCACATTTTCCGTATCCACTCATCTGATGATGGGCATTTGGGCTGGTTCCAACTCTTGGCTATTGTAAAGAGTGCTGCGATGAACATTGGGGAACAGGTATACCTTCGACTTGATGATTTCCATTCCTCTGGGTATATTCCCAGCAGTGGGATGGCTGGGTCGTATGGTAGATCTATTTGCAATTGTTTAAGGAACCTCCATACCATTTTCCATAGAGGCTGCACCATTTTGCAGTCCCACCAACAATGTATGAGAGTTCCTTTTTCTCCGCAGCCTCGCCAGCATTTATCGTTCATAGTCTTTTGGATTTTAGCCATCCTAACTGGGGTTAGATGGTATCTCAATGTGGTTTTGATTTGCATTTCCCGGATGCTGAGTGATGTTGAGCATCTTTTCATATGTCTGTTGGCCATTTGGATATCTTCCTTAGAGAAATGCCTACTTAGCTCTTTTGCCCATTTTTTAATTGGGTTGCTTGTTTTCTTCTTGTAAAGTTGTTTGAGTTCCTTATATATTCTGGATATTAATCCTTTGTCAGATGTATATTTTGCAAATATTTTCTCCCACTCTGTTGGTTGTCTTTTAACTCTTTTAATTGTTTCTTTTGCTGTGCAGAAGCTTTTTAGTTTGATATAATCCCATTTGTTTATTTTTCCTTTGGTTGCCCGTGCTTTTGGGGTCGTATTCATGAAGTCTGTGCCCAGTCCTATTTCCTGAAGTGTTTCCCCTATGTTTTCTTTAGTTATGACATTTTAAAAGTTGTTTTACTATTTACTTACGTAACTACGTATTTGGTGGCTGGCCTGCACGGAGATCCAAACCCTCGACCTTCGTGTTAAGGTCACCTCGCTCCTCGCTGTAACCAACCGCACTCTGAGCTACCTGGCCAAGTCATTTTGCTTTTTGATGTAGAGGTTTCCTTCCACCTCTCTTTTTGCCTTGTTAATTGTCCCAGAACCGAGTCCCGTGGGCTGGAGTGTTCAGATTGCGTCCCGGGGGTGTCCTGTGCTATGTCCCCTTCACTGGCTCTCCTCAGCAGCACACCCTTTGCTGGCCATCCTCCCTCCCCCGGGGACCCCCTGACTGCCTGGATTTCCCAGATTAGCTGCCTGCACTGGAATCTTTGTCTCATATGCAGGCCAGGAGCTGGGTGGGGAATAGAGCAGTGGGGTCATGTCAGAGACCCCACATCAATGATCTCCTTTCTCAGCGACAGGATGCCCCTTGCGTTTTGTGTGGAAAAGGGCCACACAAAACACAGCTTTCTCTACTCCAGAGCTTAAGCTGGGCTCAGAGTGTGTTTCCCTCCCTCCCTCACCAGTGGGGCAGCCCTGTGACTCTGCTCTGGCTGTGAGATACAGTGAAGTGTTCTGTGGGGTTCAGGAAGGCCACTGAAGGGTCAGGGCCCTGCTGAGAACATGCCAGGATGGGAAAGTGATGGCCGAGTCCCCATGGCCACCTGGACATGTGGTGACCTTGAGAAGGAGCAGAGACAGTGGAGGAGCCTGGGCCTGAGGTGGGATGGGAGAGGGGACCATGACATTCTCTGTACGAGGGAGACACCTGAAGGGGTTTAGCCCCATTCTTTGGGTTTTCTGTTATATGTAGCAGCTGGTCCCAGTTTTAACTGACATGGGGCTAGGCAGGAAGCAGGAAGACACAGCAGTGCAGACAGTGTCCCCGGGAGCAGGTGGTGGGACGGGGGTCAGGACGGGGGCCTGGAGAGCAGGTACATTTGCTGGGCAGATGAGAGGCCTCCCAGGCAGGAACAGTAGGCACACAGGCTGCCACCAAGGCATGGGCACAACTGGCGCCAACCACAGGCGGGGGCTGGCAGGAAAGGAGGCCACGGGGTCCAGACCAGACTCACAGAGATGACAGTTTTCCCAACAACCAGCAAGAAATGGAAAGGCCATTCCTCCACTTCACAGTTGCTGGATCATGTAGGGTAGGACTTGGACCAACATGGTACCTCCTCTCAAATATTTCAGTCTCGATGGCAGACACGACTTGTTATATTTGGCTTGTTATATTTGGCCATCATGCCACTGAGCCCTTCTCTTTTGACCTTCTGAAATTTGATTTATTACTTTCACAACAGTCCAACAATAGTGGAGGAACAAGTCACCCCTAGTCTTGGTGCCCCATCCAATTGCCTTTTTCCTTGTTCCTTTCCAAGTTTTTATTTTATTTAATGCGGGTTTTTACTTTATTTAAATCCTGCTGTACATGTAATTTTGTGTCCTGCTTTCCTCACTTACCATTATATCATAAAGTTTCCAGGAAGCAACCTGGTCTTCATAATGTAATTTCTGTGGTTGAATAGAAGTGGTATTCTCCAGCAATGATAGAATACTCTTAGCCAGTTCTTTCATGGGGCGGACAGGTTGCTCCCAACATTCCTCCGTGAAAACTAGAACTTCAACATCCTGGTATGGTTATAGAGAA
Organism: Cynocephalus volans; assembly: GCF_027409185.1. Taxonomy (NCBI): domain Eukaryota; kingdom Metazoa; phylum Chordata; class Mammalia; order Dermoptera; family Cynocephalidae; genus Cynocephalus; species Cynocephalus volans. The sequence goes on from NC_084460.1 coordinate 188,581,293, forward strand.
TATCGTCATGGTCAGTATGAGTTAATTAATCATTTAATTTGCATGTTCTTTTCCCTCTTAAAGGACAGGGCTGTAACAGAGAAGACTCTCCTTTTGTTCATTATAATAACACGGCTGGGGGTGGCTTGGCACCCAACAACTCTGGGCTCTGGTCTGGGTGCGTTACAGGTATCACCTCACTTCGTTCTTGGAATGACCCCAGGAGGCAACTACTCTTATTAAACTCATTGTTCAGAAGAGGAAATTGAGACAAAAGAAGGTCACTCTCTTGCACAAGTTCCCAAAGCTGGTTCTATACAGACCAACACAAGGCAGGTGGTTAATCATTCCCTGTCACCATCATCCTGAGGCCATCTTCCCCAGGAACATTTTGGCCAGAGGGCATCCCTGAGACTGAGGGTTATCTAGTCTCTGTTTTGGAGCCACCACGCCCCGTGGCTATGCCATTTCCTCCCTCCAGCAGGGCACGATTGAGTTGAGGAGAGTATGAGGATAGGGCAACTATTTTCTTTGCTCTTCCAGAACCTGACTGGAAAATGAGTCTACGGTTCTTATTTACTGACTCTTCTCACTGTCCTGCGAGGAAGGAGTGGGCTGGTTCCCAGAGCCTATCAGTGACATGCAGGGGTCCAGGGTCAGTCCTCTCCCACTGGAATATTCTACCTGCTACCAGAATGAAGCTCAGGGGAAGGGGCCTTGTCCCCTGTTCACTGGCAAATGGGTCCCTTATACTTGGCAAATAGTAGGTATTCAACAATTATTTGTTGGATCAAGGAATGAAAAGGGAAGTTTGAGTGGTGGCCATTCCTAGGGTCTCCAAGTATTGTTTGTTTGTTTGTCTGTTTTTTTAAAAAAGCAGCCATCATCCCAGCTCTAGCAACAAAACACTCCTCTACCATGGCAGCTCATCATCTTGAGCATCTGATTAGAACTGAACACCTCCCTCAATGCACAGATGTACCCTCGAAGCTTTGCACAGAGCCCCCTGCAGAGCATCTATAGATTCCCTGGTCTGTGGCCTCCAGGGTGACAATCCCATCCCTTTAGTGAGAATACAAGGTGGGAATACAGTTATTTTTACTGTAGTCAGTAATCTGAAATGTATTAGACTATGTTAACAGTTAGCAAAGTTGTCAGCCAAACTCTGATGTGCTACCCAGCATAACGAACTGCAAAATTCCTTCAAGGTACAAGGCCGCTCGATCAACCGCTAAACACAGATAGGGAAAGAAGCTGCATGTTCCTGACTTTACTTCCAATAAGACAGAACAGGCAAATCCAGTGTTCCCAGACCGAAAATTGAGAGTGAATTCCAATTGCTTATTGCTAAGGGAAACGGCATGTGTTTTAAATTTAGAAGCTAATATAAATGAGCAATCCACTGGAATAGCTTAGAGGTATGAGGCCTTGGAAAATACTGCACAAATTTCAGATTCTTTTCTTAAGAAATTAGTCACCCACTTAAAGACACACAGGACATCTGGATTCTTGCACAAACCAAAAACCATAAGAAATATTTTACGGTTCACACTTAATGTTTCAGGAGCGTGTTCTGCTTTTAGGAAGGAATAGAACTGTATTCAAGGTCATTCCACCTGCCTCTGGCAGGATCTCCCTTCTCAGCTGGGACCTAAGAACAACTCAGATCCATAAAGAAACGTTTTCTGAACTGTTGGCTGGTGGGGCAGAGGTGCCAGCCACAGAGGCATCCAGGGCTGGCAAGAATAGCAACCCACGTTCACCTGAGCCGATCGATACTCTCCTCTCTACTCAGATTGCCAACAATCGAGCTCTGAGAATCCTGGCTCGAATCCTCAGCGATACTACCTTCGCAAGGCTCAGGTGTCATGCTGGCAGGCCTGGGGGAAAAGAGGAATGAGGTCTGACACAAAGAGATGGTGGGGAAGGTGGCATCCCCAGCATCCTTTCCTGCCCACCTGGAGATGGGTCAGGGCTGCTAGGAGGAAAAAGGGCCCAGACTCACAGACATGGAGCATCTGACGTGCTTCACTGGTGAATGTCAAGTCCTGGACTCATGTTGATGGGGACGGCCAGGGAGCAAGGCCTTCCATGCCTGAGTTTTAGATATCCACATTGCCACTGCCCCTGGGTCACATACAGAGTCATGAGCTGAGTGCTATTTTCTAGGGCCACACATGAAGAGCGACTCTGAAAAGCTAAAGGGCAACCTTAGGTTGGTGTCCTGGCTAACAAGGAGCTAAAAACCAGGCTGCAGGGGCTTTCTCTGGAAAACAGCAGTGTAAGGTGCAGGAGGAGTATTTCTAGTTTTAAAATGTCTCAAGGTCTGCCCTACTGAAGAGGCATTAGCCTCCGTATACTGGAAGTTGGCCCATTTTACAGCAGCACAAAGAAGAACTCTCCAACAAGCTACGCCATCAAGCTGTGGGACAGCTGCCTTCAAAATTAGCTAAAGAAGAGTTCGGAGGTGTATGAGTGTCCTGTGGCCACTGTGACAAAGTACCACAAACTTGGTGGCTTAAAGAACAGAAATGTATTCCGTCAGAGCTCTGGAGGCCACAAGTATGACATCAGTATCATGTGGCCCACGTCGAGGTGTGCAGCAGGGTTGCATAACCTCCGGAGGCTTCGGGGACATCCTCTTCTTGCCTCTGCCAGCTTCCAGGGGCTGTCCGCCCTCCTCGGCTTGTGTCTGGGTCGCTCCAATCCTCTAGGCCAACACCTTCAGTTCTCTCAGTTCTGCCCTCACATCATCTTCTCTGTGCGTGCACACCTACCCCACTCTCTCTTATCATCCCCTGTGACTGCATTTAGGGTCAACCTTGGTAAGCCATCTCAACAGCCTTAATTTAATCATAACTGCAAAGACGCTTTTTCCAATCAAGGTCACATTCACAGGTTCCAGGGATCAGGATCTGGTGTGTTTAAAGGTCATTTTGTAGCCTATGAGTGGTGGTGGGCTGTAAGCTGAGGAGAACCAGAAGTGAACTTGTCATTCGCTATTAGACAGCTTTGCCATTTACCATCGACTTGACCTTTCTGGGCCTCTGTTTTGTCCTCTGTAGAATGGGGATCATAGAAGAACCTGTTATTCAGGATTGTTGTAAGGATTCAGCGGGATATCGTATCTGGTACATGATATTCTTAGCAGTACTAAAAAAGTATCAGCTGTTGCTGTGTCTCTGAGAACTTGGTGTAGCCCTGCATGTGGCTTGGGGGCTGCTGCTCAGGCTGCCAGACCAACCCTCTGCCCCCCACTTTCTTATTTACTGGGGTTGTACTGTCATACAGTCCTGTACCCATGTGAAGATGATGTGGATAAAAAAAGACTTTGTGTTATGTTATGTGTCTTGGCTGCACAAAATAGAAGTCAGCACTGTTAGCAGATTTTTAGAAAGGAATTGCAGTGCTCCTTACTGTTTCAGTGAGATGTGTTCCTGGAAACAGACTAAAAACTACATGGTTGTGAGAGGGCCGGGTGGTGGGGAGACTCTTTGACTTCAGGGTTCCAGTGACTGTGTAATTGGGGGTGAAACTCAGGGATTGAGCTGTGGGCCACCCCTCAACTCAAACATGTTCTGTTTTTCTTGCCGCAAAGGAAAGTGTCATAAAGAATGAGCAGCTCTGTCCATGACTATTCATACAACAAACACAGAAAAATATTGGGAAATTCAGCAAAAAAACCCCATGTGTCTTCTTCAAAGTATACTTCACTGCCTCATTCTAGAAGTGTTGTAGGAAGAATTCAGCTGGATGTCACTGATCCCATCCGAGCCAGGCAGGGAGGGTGGCCTGGGCTTCCCATAATTATACCCACCTACTTTGAGGTAGATCCACAAGGGCCCACAGTGGGGGAGCCACATCCGCAGGGCACTGTGATTCACAAAAGGCAGCTAAGGAGGAGACCACAGGGCTATGTCACAGTACTGTGACTGGGTGCCAGACTTGATGCTGAGACTCCTGGTAGCCAAGGCAAAAAGAGAAATGAGTTGGGTTGTATTGCTGTCTTATTTCTTACTGAAGAGAAGCACACACATGTATCTGGAAAGACAGAATTTTTTATTGCTACTAGAAAGCGTATATCCTATAAATCCCTGCATAAAGGGCTTTGGGAAACCACATGATTTTTAATTCTTTATTATTACTATGGTTTTGCAAGAGTTTTTGTTTTTTGAAAGTACCTCATTGCTTGTTTTTCTATGTAGAACTGAAATTCTGATGTAAAAATTCTGGCACCTGGCTTGAGGGCTACCTACTTTTTATGTAATTCATACCACCCAGATGCCTGCTATACAGCCAGAACTTTTTCACCCCAAAAAGAGCCGTCATTCTATTTGAGTATTAGACTACCTGTGGGTTGGTACGTCAGAGTTTGGCTCTGTAAAACATGGATTTCAATAGGAAGGTGTAAAGGGTTATAAAGGAAGCTCAGTCTGCTTCCTGAGTCCTGCCTCCCGATGGGGTCATGTTTCAACGACAAGGGCGGACGTCGTTGTGCAGATGATCTAGTGCCTGTCATGAGTCAGAGGGGCCGTGGCCTCTGAGCATGTGCCGAGGCAGCATTTATAGAGGCAGCACAGAAACATCATGCTGCCATGGCCGTAGCTCTTGACATCTCCTGTATGAGGAACTGACCACAGTCCCCAGAGAGTGTCCTGACTTTGATGACCACAGATTCTGGACCAGAAAAAAAGCCACACAATGCAGTGTTATTCATGGTGTAGACCATGGCACACTTGGATCTGCCGCCCCTCTAACCTGGCTCAGAGACAGAGGGGCTGAGATTTCAACCTCAGATTTCCTTCTGCTTTCTCCTTATTTCATCTCAAATACCCCCATCACCTTCATGCAATCCTAAACTACCTTCCAAATTACTCAGAAGTTTCGAGAAAGAGAGGGTTGATACCTCTTTTTTGAATGAATGGGTTTAGTTCACAATTGCTGAAGAAGCAAGCGTGGCCCTGTGTTGATTAACTTGACCAATAAACAGGCGAGAACTAAATTAAGATGCAGCCATGTGACCAACTTCAGAAAATAACACAGCCCCTCCCATGTCTGCACCTCCCTCGCTCTGTGCTTTTACAGATTGTCCTCCAATTGGTGACTTCGTGGCCCTCAATGTTACCAGCAGCAGTTTCCAAGTGTCCTGGAGCTTACACTCCATCCAGAACCGCACTTTCCACGTCCAGGTGTACAGGGGCGAGAAGCTGCTCAGGAGTGCCAGGACCCAGAGCCTGGCCCTGGAGGTGGCTGGGCTGGAGGCCGGGGTCATGTACAGAGTGAGGACCAGCTACCAGGGGTGCGGGGTCAACGTCTCCGCTGCACTGACCGTCAAAACCGGTAAGGTCACCGGTCGGAAACCCACATTGCCTTGTGAGTGTGTCTTCCTGTCCCCGTTCTATGGGCCCCAGTGTTTCACATCATCCTTCCTATAATCAGAGCCCCAAAGCCATTGATCCAGCCCTGGCTTCCTCTGTCCCTCTGGGCAGGTGTGGCACCAGCTGCACGCACCTTCTCTGCTCCTTGCTTCCCTGTATCTCACCCTGCTCGGGGCTCGCTCTCTGGGGGACCCATCTTTCTGTGGGTTGAAACACTTACAGACCCATCACATGGAGTGAAGTGAAGGCATGGTAGGGCAGATGACGACAGCAACGTTTAAAGACCTTTGCCACACTCAGCCCCACAGGGCTGTCTGTGTAGCTTCCACAGCAGAGCTCAGCCCCACACTAACATCTTCACGAAGCAGAAACATGCCTCATGTCCCACGGAACACATGTGAAAGGCTAACGGATGCCTGCCGTACCTGTGCCAGGAGGAGACTTTCTTCCCTAAACAAACACAGCACATGCATGAATTCGAAACTCTAGTGCTGGTTGGGAAGACAGCTGGTGGGACCCATCTGGCAGAGTCGTGACCCGCCCTCCCCTCACCTGGTCCCAGATGGTCCCAAGTGGTCTCAGGTGGCGTGCACTCAGCCACTAGGAGCAGGTGGTGGAAGTTCTCCCCCAGCCTGGCCTCTGTGGCCGTGGGGTGTGAATGTGGGGGTACGGGGCAAGGGGGCTCCAGGACATTCTGGTCTGTGGTCCCCGATGTGCAGGTCTTGATCAAGAGCAGGTAGGAGCCTCAGGCCGGGGGTCAGGCTTGGGGCCTCGGCAGAGCCCAGAAACTGCTGCCTAAAGACCCTACGGGCCTGTCTCACACAGAGATCAGCACCAATGGCAGTGCTGTGGGTGGTGAATGAATGAGGGAACAGGCAGCCCTCTGATGACTTGGCCCCACACCCTCTATGAACTGAGCTGGGGCAGACCCTGTGCTACGTCGTCAGCGCATCCAGAACGGGCACCCAGAGGGCCCCAGGACCCTAGTTGCACAAAACGCAAGCCTTTAACTTTGCCTGAGGCTTCCAATTTCTGAGCAGACGCCACCTCACCTTCTCATTTCATTTTCCAAGTACTCCAAGGATGGAGTGGAGGAGAATTCTTTTCCCTTTGAGGAAACTGAGGCCAGAGTGGTGGTTACTTCCCCCCACCCCCCATGAGAAATGCATTCCTACTGGGACATGTGATAGGAATTTGCAGCTCTGCTCCCAACCCACTAACCCTGCACCCTCAGAAAAATACCTTCATTCCCACACCTGGGATAGATAATTCAGAAGTTTCTAGAATACTCTGGCATTACCAGCCTATAGCACTCCCCAGCCTTGATTTTCTTTCCTTCTCCATAATATAAAATTACCTTTTGCTCATAGAGGCCTTTTTTAAGAAGCTCAATTTGCTTTAAAGGCTTTACCTAATTCAACTTTGTTGTGAGCCTAAGATGCTGGGAAGTGGTAGATGTTATGGAAGCAGCTTGTGTCCAGAGCTCCCCAGGGAATCAGATCCCCAGGGCACTGGTGGATCTAACTGTCCGCAAGGCTCGTGGTATGGGCAGGAACAAGGCTGATGTTGGAGTCTTAGAATCATGGGCCACACAGGCAGCTGGTCCCTTTTACTCAGACTGGAGAATCAGAGGGGCCACACCTGGAAATATACAATACACAATGTTGGTGGCATTTCTGTGACCTTAAGTTCTGGCGTGTACAGGTGATAAAGTTTATGATGACTCCTCGGGTGGAGAGCCAGGGGGGCCCGGGGGTGGGGCACAGCTGGGAGAGGCTGTTAGATCACTGGAGAAATGCACAGAGCTGTAGCAGCACCTGCTTCCGACACCTGTGGCTGCTGGGCTGTGCATGTTGGTTTTATTCTCGATAACGAAAGGGATATACATTCCCACGTCCCATCATGGGTCTTTTTTCCAGCTTCACTTATGTCCAAAAAAAGGCAGTCTCCTCGTAGGAGAGCAACCCTGCCAGTTTGCCAGGGACAGAATGCGTTCTTGAGAGGTGGGACCTTTAGGGCCAAAATCCATAAAGTCCTGGGCAAATCGAGACCAGGTGGTCACCCTAATGTTGCGGTGCCGACTGGGGCCCCAGCATGAGGACCCAGCTGGCCCTGTGGTTGTGAATAGTGCAGAGGAAAGCAGCCCCTGCCCCACAGGGGAGAGTTGTTGGAGGGGCCCGAGTACCCAATGCGCACTGGCTGAGTCCCAGTTCCTGCTGGTGTGGACTGTGGGATGCTGTGCCTCCTTCCTCGATGTCCCTGCCCTGACATAAAATTGTGTATTTATGTCCATAGTTTCACTCCAGCATAGAGGTAAAAACATTCCTTACATTGATTTCCCCCAGTTGGGGAACCTCCATCCCTTTTTTCATGCCTCAATCCCTTTTTAAAAAAATTTCCCCCGCAAAGAATAGGCTTTATGGAAAACATTAACAGGAAAGCATGTGACTTTTGACCACAGGGTTTCAGCTAATTTGTGTCATTGCCTGTCTCAGATGCCCGGGTATTTGAAGTCATAATAAGGATCCTAAACCGCAGCCTGACAGAGAAGTTACTCAACCACAGCAGCGTGGAGTACCAGGACTTCTCTAGACAACTGCTTCGTGAGGTAAAGCCAAAACGCAGGCACAGTGACCTTTCCTGGGTGTTCTGAGCAAGGACACCAGACACAAAAAATACCTGCCAGCTCCTCTTCTGTGACCGTGGCAAAGTTACATGTTATTACAGCTTCTGGGGAGGCCAAACCCAAATTGCATAGTAATTACTCAAAATCGCCCCCCCCCCGTTGGGTTCTTAACCTAACTATTGGGCCAATCCATCTTGGAAATATATGCCTTTATTCAAATGGCCTATGCCACTTGATTGTACAGCTGGGTTGTCTGTTGAAACTTCTGTCTGAGGCATCGTGGGGATCTGTCTTCCTGCTCTGGTTTAGCTTCATTTACCAATGATTAGGACATCACTCTGTTCCTGTGGCTGAAGGGGGACATCGGCACACAGCCTGGGAGAGCCAAGCCAGTGGAAAATATTATCTATCCACAGCTGGTGAAATGGAGAAAAAAGCAGCTTCCTAAAGTGCCAGAATTATGAAGGGCCTGAGATTTTGCCCTCCTTGCAAAGTAGTGAGTTAGCCTACCAGAGTTTCATGGCGCTGGCAAGGGACACAAGACTCCTGGGTCAGAGACAAAGGACTCGATCGCTCGCAGCACAGCAGGTGGCATGACCTTCATGTTGGTGCCCCCAAATTCCACACAGGTGATGAGGAGGTGGCTGATGCTCTCAGCACGGGTCCTTGTCACAGCTAGGGAACCCAAATCTTTTATAATGGATTGCAAGCAACCTTGCTCCAGAAGGAGACATTATCTTTGTTATATTGGACAACAAACAAACCTGCCATTTTCTGTGGAAGAACCACTGTCCCTGTCTCCCAAGGCTGTTCATTATACAACATCCTTGGACAGCTAGTCTGAGGCACAAGGGCACTTAGCATCTCTACTTGAGAGGTGTGTAGAAGTGCGAGGCCCGCGGAGGGTGTCTCCCATGTTCCCCTGCAGGGGGAGTCAGTTTTTCAGTGTCCTTAGAGAATCCCCTTTCCCACGTTCACTCACTTGCATGTGCAGGAACAGAATGGCAGGAGTACGGGGGGCAAGGCTGGCGTCTTGCCTGGCACAGGCAACCCTGAGCACCTGGCTAAGCCTGTGTGGCTTCTGGGGATACAGCCCAGTAAGGGAAGAGCAACTGCAAATAGCTGTGGGGGTTGTTCCTTGGTGGTCTCCTCTGTCAGTGGATCCAGCAGTTTCCGTCTCTCTTACACACACACACAAAATCCCTCCACACCAGTTTTCAGAGAGGACTGTTCATCTGATGCTGCAGGACTGGGAGTGTGGTTGTCGTGGTCACTGTGGGTTATTGCATTGACTAGGCAGACCCGGAGATCTCAGGGAAAGCCCTATGGGGTGCCAGGAGCCAGGGGGGCATCTCTGCTGCCCTGCATGGCTGGTTGCTGGGTGCCGCCTCTGGATCCTAAGCGGGAGAAGTGGTTTCTGTGCTCACTGGGCCCTGCTTCATGGTTTTGAGATGCTGTGGAAATACCTGCCTGTCTGAGTGGCTGTCTCCTCTCCTCGGCCAGGTTGAGAACTCCTTTCCCCCAGCGGTGTTGAACTTGTACCGAGGTGGGAAGCTGAGGCTGCAGATCGTGTCTCTCCAGGCGGGAAGCGTGGTCGTGAGGCTCAGGCTTACGGTGCAGGACCCTGAGATTCCCGTGGGGGTCTCCACGCTGTCCCCCATGCTCAGGCCTCTGTGGGCCAGCACAGTGTTCCAGATTGACCAGCAGAGGACGCTGGTGCGAGGTACGAGCTTTATTTTGAGTCAGTCTTTCTTTTATTCCAAAAGGTAGGTAAACGAAATACAAATCCTCAATCTGCGTTCCTCCGCCGGAAACCCCAAGCCCACCTGCGACACTCCCGTCCTTGTTCCCAACGGGAGAAGGGACCCAGAGAGTCAGGGCTGGGCCAGTCCCCTCTGGACGATGCCTCTCGGCTGTCACAGGCCAGAACACTGAGTGCAACAGGGCTGGAGGGTCCGTGCAGAGAAGGGGACGAGGGCGCACTGTGTCTGGTGGTCAGGGCCCCCAGCACTGCTGGACAGCTGTGCACCTGTTCACTGTGGGTCTATTTCATCAGCCCATATGGTGTTTCATTTTACTTGGTGTTGCCTTGAAGCCAGAGGTCGTAGAATCAGGAGAGACAGAGACATAGAGAGACAGAAACACAAAGACATAGAGAGAAACACTCAGAGACAGAGACATAGAGACATAGACAGAAAGACAGAGACACACAGAGACAGAGAGCGAGAGACAGAGACACACAGAGACAGAGAGCGAGAGACAGAGACACACAGAGACAGAGAGCGAGAGACAGAGACACACAGAGACAGAGAGCGAGAGACAGAGACACACAGAGACAGAGAGCGAGAGACAGAGACACACAGAGACAGAGAGCGAGAGACAGAGACACACAGAGACAGAGAGCGAGAGACAGAGACACACAGAGACAGAGAGCGAGAGACAGAGACACACAGAGACAGAGAGCGAGAGACAGAGACACACAGAGACAGAGAGTGAGAGACAGAGACACACAGAGACAGAGAGTGAGAGACAGAGACACACAGAGACAGAGATATAGAGAGACCAAGAGACACACACAGAGGTAGAGACATAGAGAGAAAGAGACAGAGAGACACAGAGGAACATAGAGAGACACAGAGAGTGCTCGGATGGTAAGAATGGCTCTGCTGTTCCAGTGCAGGGACCAAGTCCCTCCTGACGTGAGGGCACACGGTCTCCCCAGCAGTGGCCTCAGCTTTGGGTTCTCCCTGTAGAACACAAGTCCCTCTGGCGATCACCCACTGGCACTGGGTCTGAGAGTGAGCTCCGTCACCTCTTTTGAGCTCAGACATGGTCTGGCTCACTGTCCCAAACTTCCTCACCCGGGAGGGCAGGGAAGGCTGGGGGTGGGGGGTAATGTCTCCTCAGTGGAGGGGTCACCCTAAGGGCTAACAGAGCTGGGGGCCCCACAGGTGGGGACCTTGGTGTGTGCCCCCAGTACCTACCTGAGACCAAACCAGGTGGAGCCAGCCAAACCCTTCCTGGACACTTCCTGGCCTCCTTTCCCCTTCCCCCTACAGACCAGGGCTTAGACTGTTCCAGAACTTTGTCAAAGGAGGACCTTGAGCAGGAAGCATGTAGTGGGTTGAATGGTTGCCCTCCAAAAAGATATGTCCACCTGGAACCTCATAATGTGGACTTATTTAGAATAAGTGTCTTTGTGGATGTAATTGAGGTAAGGGTCTCAAGATGAGATCATCCTGGATCAGGGTGGTCCCTAAATCCAATCACAAATGTCATTATAAGAGACATAAAAGGAGAAGAAACAGAGACACAGAGGAAAAGCCACCTGAAGACAGAGACTGGAGTGATGCGGACATGGACCGAGGAGCACCTGGAGCTTCCAGAAGCCGAAGGAGGCAAGAAGGTTTTCTCCTAGAGCCTACATGGACCTGCTGACACCTCAATTGCAGACTTCTGGCTCGCAGGACCATGAAGGGACACTCTTCTGTTGTTTCAATCCCCCCAGTGTGTGGTACCTGGTTACAGCAGCCGCAGGAAACTCATACAGAAGAGGAGGAGCCGTGGACTTTTATCATTCTGGGGTCCTTGACGAAGCATTCCCACCAGTCCCATTCCCCGCCAAGTTCCAGAGCCCCTCAGAAGTTGTCAAGCACCTCGAGCAGGCTCCTGCCCGGCTGAGTTTCCGACAAGCGGTGGGCCATTCACTGGGCGCTGCTGAGCACGAGTGCTGCCACACGGAGATGGCCCGTGCCAGGGAGCTGACTCTTCGGCCCAGCCACGAAGCAGCCTCGGGCTGTTTTTGGCAGGGGAGGTGGCCCTGTCCTGGACAGAGTCTTCTGACCTAGTTACTGCCAACTTCTCCAGATACAAGAGTCGGTGGGACACCCACTGGACACAGGCCCCCACCAGGGAGGCAGTGGGAGGCCTGAGCCCAGTTTGGGAGGGGACATTCTCCTCACCTTCAGGGTGAGGACCTGCAGGAGAAGCTCATTCAAGGTCATTCTGCACAAAACCAACAAGCTGTACACAGAAAGAGCTCCTTGGAAGAAGAAAACTTCCTAGCTCGGTGGCTCACACAGAGATACGATTGTTGGCATAATCAAGCATTCCTGGGTCTTTTTGAAGTCACTGCCCAGGGGTCAACACGTCCCAACCTTGACCACCGTGGCTGACGGGGGCTGCATGGGAGCCACCTCGTCACAACTTCACGTTTGCCCTTTGGCTCATCCATCCTGGGGACTGTGGCTTCCTGGGCCAGTCACTGGGCAGCCATGTGTCCACAGTCTTCCTCCAGGAGGGCATGCCCATGCCTGCAGAAATCCAGAGGGTAAGCAGCACTTTGATCTTATGGGCCACACACTCATGGTGGTGGCTCCTCCGGCTCACACTATCCCCATAGGAGGAAGCAGGACGAGGTGGTGAGTGCGCAGGCTCCGCAGTGAGACAGAGTGTGTTGGAATCCCAGCTCTGACTCTTCCTCGCTGCGGGACCCTACACAAATGACTTCACCTCACCGTCCTCCATGTGCTCATCTGTGAAATGGGGAGATGACAGTAATATCCCACCCCTTGGGGCGGTTGAGTGCATCAGGGGACGTGCATGTGCGGGGTTTAGTACTACACCTGGCACATCTGCTATGACCTCCAACAGCAGGGTTAACTCTCCTCTAGGATTAACTTCCTTATCTAGAATGAGTATGCATCCAGTGTGCTCCCTTGGTGCCCCCTGAGCCCCCACTGGTCCTTCTTCCTCACGGGGGCTCCTCTCCCTCCTCCTTACATCCCTCCCTTTTAATCTCCTGCTCCCAACAGCATGGCCCCTGCCCCTCTCCATTCTTAAAATCTGCTCTCAGGAGAGATCCTCGTAGTCATTTGCTCTAAAGTGAAGATGATCACCTGGGCTTCTATGATGCATTGACGTGGACCCCTGTGTTTTAATGTTCTATACAGACACCACCCACAGGAGCGAGACTCTGCCAACGCACGGTGTCACTCCGTGTGGAGGGCCTCTTGGGTTTCTGGTGCCCTGGAATCACACTGCTGGGCAGCCACCCTCCCCCTGGGGGTTAGGGAAAGTCAAACTGACCTACCGGAAGCTTCTAAACAGCCACCTGCTCCCAACAGCATCACGGCCACATGGTCCCCTTCCATCCCCTCTGCAGCCATGGAGGAGGGACATGAGCAGAGGGCACGTGGCCCGGTACTGCCTCTGTCCACGCCTCTCCTGCCAGCCGGGCTAACACCTGTCCTTGGACTCAATGGTGCTGGCTTTTGTGCAGCTTCTGTGTACAGTGGTGTGAGAACCAGCTCCTCCACGCCCACCTTTCTCCCGAGTGTGAATCTGACAAAAACACCAGGACAGTCCCTGAGCTCTAGACCAGGCTTCACCTCTGAAGGGAACCCCCGGCCCTGAAAGACAGCTGTGGCCTGCTGAGCAGCCTGCCCTTTGCTGGGACGGGGTGGCCCAGGAGGCCTGGGGCCTGCACCTGTTCTTGGACTCTTCCCAAGTTGTTCTTGGTGGGGCCAGCTCAAGAGGGGCACCTGTGCCAGGGCATCATGGCTCTGTGGCAGCTGTCCCCACTCCTCCAATAGGTGGGTCCCACCCTTGCCCCACAGCAGGGCCAGCAGGAGCAGAGTGCCACCCCTGTGTTGGGCTCCTGCTCCACCCTCAGCCTCGTCTGGCTGGTCCAGGAGGGTGTAAAGGCCATCTGCGGCTCTTACTGCTTGCCTACCTGCCTCTTCCTCTGAACTGGAGAACCGCTGGTCTGCAGGTTTAGTACAAGACTAAATGAAACTGTCTGGTCTTCCCTGAGCTTGCCCATGTGCTGTCTGCCAGGTGGGCGCAGGCTGCATGAATCACCACGCACTAAAAATAGACACCAGGTGTGCGGTGGTTTGAGCCGACGTCTTGACTGGAGTCCCCGCTCTCCTCCGTGGCCATTGCCTGGCCAACCTGGAATCTGGCTGACCTTGAGCACCCCAGGACAGATGCCTGCAGGCTGGAGGGTGGGTAGCACCCCAGGAAGATGTGCAGATGGTGCCAGCAGTGCCCTGATGACAAAGCAGCCCCAGGGCCACGCAGAAGCGGGGGTGTAACTTGCAGCAGCAGATAGCCTGTCGTCTCCAGGGGAAGCTGCTTCTGTGAAGACCATGTGAAGCAAGAGTGGAAAAACCACAACAGGAGCCTGTGAGTGCTCAGCTACAGGCTTCTCTTTGCACAAAATGCAATGAGTCCCTTATCTTGGTTTAAACCCCCACCAAGTTGCAGCTCCTGTGACGCAATGGGTGTCGGTGGGCATGTGCCTGGGCACCTCCAGCTGCAGCTCCAGAAACACACGTGCAGAAGGGACTCTCCCTGACCTCAGTTAGCCTGCTCACCTCAGGAGACACACCCTTCTCAGCCTGCTCCCCAGCTGACCCCTCTAGAAGAGGAGGCTCCATTCAGAGCCCTCCCCAGTCTGCAAGCACGACCCCAGGCAATGTCTCAGTCCTGCGCCCAGAGGCTTTCCTGCAGGGTGGGGCAGAGCAGGGTCTGGGCTGAAGGATGGATTGTAGGGCTGTGGGAAAACTGCCCTGGACTACAGCTGCTCTGGCCTGAGATGCAGCTTGAGATATTTATTCCCTAAGATTTCATTCATGCTCACTGTTTAGTCTTATGTCAAAATGCATCATGTTCTTCTTGGAGCAGGGATGGGGTGGTGGTCACCAGGGAGTCCAGACATGGGGAGAGCAGGAGGCAGGAGAGAGAGAAGGGAACCGTGGTCCCCATGAATTCTGTGTCACAGTTTGGCCCAATGCTAGTCCTGGCTGACCGCTGACAGGCAAATGTGGGCCTTGTTTGGGCACAGGTGGGGAGGGAGTGATGTTAGGACAAACAAGGTCTGGGGATTTTGGGGAATGACAGGAGGGGGACTCACCTAACACTCTTCCTTGCCCACATCAGAAGGGCCAGGGCTTCCCAGAGACATGACACCATGTGGGGTCTCTGGAGTATAGGGAGGAGGTGCTCACGGGATGTTCTTACACCTGTTGAAACACCTGGATGCTCTAAATGGCACAGAATGTTCATGGTATACTTAACTGGACCCTTCCTGGCTCAGTTATTTTTCTATTTCTTGGTTGAAACACTAAATATTAGGGCATGTTAGCATATCAAAGACAAGAGAAAGCATCTCAACTTTTTGGGTGTGGGAACAAAGAGTAAACAAGAAAGGAATATATTCACACCTACGGGTGCTAACACGTCCCTAAGGAGCCCACATTCCCTAGTCTTTGCCCGCAGTAAGCCAACCGACGGTGAAGGTCGGCACAGGCAGGCCTCAGTTCAAGGCCAGGCTTCCAGGGAGGGGTCTCGGCAGACCTCCTCCTGGGGTGCTGACTGCCACGATGTTTTTACCAACTCCCCGCCTGTTCCCCAGAAGGGCTGTCTGCTCTCAGCCGTTCACTGTTAAGAGGTCGGTTCCAGTGCCTCTCTCTTTTCTGACCAGTCTCTGGCCATTTTCTCTCTTTGGCTCTGTTTCTTCTCCCCCTGCCCTGCAGACTGGGATGAGTGTGTGGACAGCTCAGAGCACGACTGCTCCCCAGCCGCCCGCTGCATCAACCTCGAGGGCTCCTACACCTGCCAGTGCCGCACAGCCAGGGACACCAACCCCTCCCGGGCGGGCCGGGCCTGTGAGGGTGTGTGTCCCTGCCCAGCTCTGGGACAGGCCCCCTCCCTGGGGACCTGGGGGTGGGGCAGGGCCAACATCTCCATCAGGCATCGTGCTGAGGACCCACAATAATGTTACAGGCCCACTGATATGTTTTAATTTCATTTAAAATCAGAGGAAAGAAATTAATATAACAATAGTAAATATATTTAACAATGAATCCAGCCTGGATTCTATTCATCTCTATCCCAGTGCAGTTGTAAAATACAGTTTTTCATAAATGTTCTTGTGGAGGGACATGGGGGTCCACGAAGGCCCACAAAAGTCATGATGTGGCCCTGGGAGGGCGGATACCTCCCCAGGTGGCCTCAAGTCCAAGAGGGTGTGGAAGCCCAGGTGAGCTGGAGAAGGGCCTGATGGGGGCCTTCTGAACCCCAGTCCTGCCACATTTCTGCCCCCGAGGGTTTGGGGGAGCCAGTTCTGATTGATGGGTCAGGGCTGCCCAGAGAGATGAGTCGCAAAGCAGGAGGAGGCCCCATGTAGACTTAAATGCTGCAATTGATTAGCAATGCTTGCCCTGGATGCAGTGTGGGCATAAGAGGTGCTTGGCCACCTGCCTTGTCCCTGGTGAAGCCTTCTCCAGCTGGAAGGGGCCATGGAGAATTACTCCCTGGGGGGAGTAAGCATTCCGTAGACACTGCGTGTCCCACTCTGCTTCCCGGCATCCCCACAGCCTGCCTTCTGTTTTTTTCTTACTCACCTATCATGCAGCAAGCTGATGAGGGCAACTGCCTGGAGTCCCACACTGAGCACACATTTGGGGAAAATTGTCCTGTTTTCCCAAAGCCCTGACAGATTAATCTGAGGCCTGTGAGAACCAAGCCCTGCATTCAAGTCCCAGGTCTGCAGTCACCTGGGCAGACTCCCCACTCTCAGGTCTCAGCCTTCTCACTGATCAAGTGCTGGGGCTCGCGTGCCTCCTGAGCATGGGGAGCCTACAGGCACGGGCCCCACGGAACCTCGTAAATGCAGACTGAGAAGCCTGTGTCCCGCTGGGGTCCCCCAGGGGAAGCAGGAGCAGCCTGCTGGACACTGTTGTCCTCCAGGAGGGCTCTGCTCGGGGGTGGGATCTGGTGGGCTCTACTCAGATGTCCCATCTAACAGTGATGTATCTTGGCAGGCAACATGGTGAGTCCCACGGGAGATGTGCTGTCTGTGGCAACAGGGGCAACGGTCCCAGCTCTCAGAACAGAGACCCCCACCTTGTCACCCAGCCCCGGGCATCCATGGAGCTCTCCAGCAGCAGGCCAGGCCTGGTCCCCAGGGTCGCCGCCCAGGAGAGGGGGCAGTGGCATGGTTGGGCACGACAGGAACAGCACAGGGCAAGGTGTGGAGGAGGAGGCACCCAGCACCATCTCAGGCCTGGGGACTGGCCGGGGGACCACCAGCGGGCTGGCCAGCACCGCCTCCTCCCCCCGGGCTCCCAGGTCAACCCACAGCTCCCCTCCAGGGGTCACAGACAGCCTGCTGGCCCCCCCTGGACAGTCACTGAGAAACTCCACCACAGAGCCACTCTCTCAGCCTGCCCCTGCTGAGGGCCCCATGGGCCACATTGTGTGGCACGCCAGCCTCCCCACGCAGGAAATGCCTCTGGACCCCACGCAGCTGTGGAATGAGGACCCTGGGCCCTCCCGCTCCCTGGACCTGCCAATGACCCCCACCTCCACATCTCTGATGACCCCCACCTGTGGTGAGTATGTTGAATGGTGTGTCGGGGGGATGGGGCCCTGATGGGAACCACACGGCCTGGGCGGGCTGCAAGGGCAAAGACACGCAGCTGTCAGTCAGAGCCTGTTGGAAACGCCCAAGTGGACTTTCTCTCCTTGTGCACTAGGACAGGTCACTGGCGGCTGCTCTGGTTAGGAAGAGGATTTGGCCCCTCGTGCATGTCCAGCCCTCTCCTCCCACCTTCTAAGCCTCCTTGTTTGCAGCGGCTGGGGCAGAAGTCAGCTTTGGAGAAGACTTTGGGGTCCATGTGTCGCATTAGGCATGGAGCAATGCCCCCACAGTGTTGGGTACTCCAGCAGTCCTGCACCTCCAGA
Organism: Cynocephalus volans; assembly: GCF_027409185.1. NCBI lineage: Eukaryota > Metazoa > Chordata > Mammalia > Dermoptera > Cynocephalidae > Cynocephalus > Cynocephalus volans. Next base: position 188,599,029 of record NC_084460.1, read on the forward strand.
AGCACTGTGCCCAAGCAGTGTTCTGTCACCCCCACAACAACTCTGCATCCCCAAGCCAAGCTGCATCTTCCCAGCCCTGTTGTACCCCCGGTCCTGCTGCACCCCCAACTGTCCTGCACCCTATTTGTCCTTTACCCCCAGGTGTTCTGCATCCCCCCCAGAATTTCTGTACCCCCAGCAGTTCTGCACCTTCAGCTGTTCTGCACATGCCAGCTGTCCTGCACCCCCAGCTGTTCTCCACCCTTCGGCTGTCCTGCACCCCATCTGTCCTGCACCCCCCAAGTATTCTGCATCCCCCCAGAAGTTCTGCATCCCTAACTGTCCTGCACATGCCAGCTGTCCTGCAATCCCGGCTGTTCTGCACCCCCAGCTGTCCTGCACATGCCAGCTGTCCTGCAGTCCCAGCTGTTCTGCACCCCCAGCTGTACTGTGCCTCCAGGTGTTCTGCACACCTAGCTGTTCTGCACTCCCCAGTTGTCCTGCACCCCCAGCAGTTCTGCACCCCCAGGTGTTCTGTGCCCCAGCTGTCCTGCACCCCCAGTAGTTCTGCACCCCCAGGTGTTCTGTGCCCCAGCTGTCCTGCACCCCCAACTGTTCTGCACCCCCTAGCCATACTGTGCCTCCAGCTTTTCCACGTTTCATGGAGAGGGCGTAGCCATCACCAAGCCCCTGAGTGACACCTCAGGAGATTCAGGACAGCTCTATGCAAGAAACGGCCCTGGGCAGTGAGAGCCTCACAGAGGCCATGCTGGCATCCTTGTTGTGAATGGGCAGAACTAACCCAACCCTGAATTTCACCCAAGTTGCACTAATTGCTAGATGTGAGCTCTGTCAGTGCCTTTCCTCTGGTAATTGGCTCACAGTTTCCAAGACTAGACTCTTATGCCCCCACAAGCCAGCACTGTCGAGGGACCTGGGGTCTCCCAGTAGGAATGGCTTTCTAGCCAGAATGTCATGTTGACCCCTTGATCAATCCACCCAGGGGCTAGGGGGTGGACAGTCCCTCTGGGAGTGCCCAGAAGCTTCATTTTGGGAAGTCCAGGGACCTCGGGGTGTGTCTGAACCATCCTCTGAAACAAAACCAGACCAGAACCACTCTGTATCATCCCGACGGGTAGGTGCTATCCTAAGAAGCCCAGGACCCTACTTGTGTGTGCTGATGCAGGGAGGGGATATCACAGGACTTACCATGGCTGGCATCACTATGAACCTGTCACGTCCCCACTGAGGTGTACTTTATTTTCGGCAGCGGGCGAGGCTGTTCTTTTCCTTTCTCCTCAGAACAGCTTGATTGATTTTAATTCCAGCATTTATATTTCACTTCCCAGTTCCCGTCCCCATCGAGAGGATCACAGTCTCCAATGTGAGTGGCACCGGCTTCCACATGGCGTGGGTGGCGGGTCTCACCCTGCGCCCCACTTTCAGGCTCACCCTGAATTCTGCGCGTGGCCCTGCCATGGGCCTGGAGACCCAGGACACGAGCGTGATGCTGTCGGGGCTGGAGCCTGGAGTCTTGCACCTGGTTGAGATAGTGGCCAAAGCTTGCGGGAAAGAGGGAGCCCACGCACACCTGAAAGTGAGGACAGGTAATGGGTTTCAGAAACATGTGTTGCCTCTTGTTCCTAAAGGGGGAATGAAAAGGTATGAAAAAGGTTTTTGGTGGGTTAAGCTTTAAAAGAGCTGGGTCTGTCTGCAGGCTACTGGGTTTTTTGTTCTCAGCACAGGAATGTCTGGGTCATTTCATGCTTGGCAGGTATGGGTTGGCCAGACATGAGGTGGCTCATTCCACCAAAAGGACTTAAGCGGACTGTGGGCAGAGGCAGCATTGCCTGCAGAGGTTGCATATGCTGGCTCAGCCATGTCCTTGTGAATACGTGGCACGGAAAATGTGCATGGTGCTCTTCTGCTGAGCTCCATTCCCTCTGCCCCCTTCGTTCTCCATGAACTTGGCTTTCTGGAAGGACAGCAAGAGACAGGTGGACAGTCAGATGGATGATCTGCCAATGGTCCACCAGAGCTTGGGTCCACAAGGTGAAGGAGTTGTAATAGAATTGACCCATGACACATGAAACGTGGACTCCAATAAGTGAGAGATGATCCTTACCAATAATTACATATATTTAGATAATATTCCTCTTTTCTCCTCATTAGCACCTGCCATCTGTATATTTTCTTACATGTATACCTTACCTGAATAGCCAAGGGCATGTCTGATGTTGCAGGTTAGTCCTCAAATCCTGGGTAGTTTCCCAAACATGGATAGTGGTGGTCTTCAAGGTGGGGTACACATTCCTTGAGGGATGCTTGAGATGACCTGTTGGGGTGCAGTAAGGAAGGCTTAGAACTTTTATCTACATATTTAAGTACTGATTAGCCTTGGACTGGGAAATTAGAGAACAAGACTGTGTGTGATGATGCTAACCATGCAAGTTCACGGCCAGCTGGAGAAGAGTGAGGTTGGTGTTGGCTGGACAGATAGGCAGGGTGACCCCAGAGGTGGAGAGCTGGAGCTGGGCCTCTCAAGGACTCCCACTCTGGAAGGGAGGAGCTGCACGTGGGACCCCCTGCCTGAGGATGGGTCCCCTCTGCCCTCCCCCCTGTGCACCTGTCCTGCTTCTGACAGCTTGTAGATCAGGCTGCATGAGCGACTGTTGTGACTCTGGACCGATGGTCCTCAGGTGCAGCAACAGCAGTGACCCCAAGGATGTGGGGCTTGGGGTTCATTCAGAAATGTGTAGCGAGGCAGCTATGTGGTTTGTCTTAAGACTGAGTGAGAAGCTCTCAGAGGATGGACCCTAAGACCCTAAAGAGGAGAACCTTCTCCATCTTCTTCACTGACCAGAACGTCCCTGGCATGTGGCAGGTGCTTCACAAGTATCTGGTGAAGAACTGACTGAGAACGGAGCTGGCTGTCATGCCTGAAACCAGGATGTGGCCGGCCATCTTCCTGGACCACATGCCTGAGCCATGTACTCCCAGAGCCCTAAGCAGAGAGAAGAGATTCAGATGGAACAGATCGATGTGAAAGCAGGCACTGCCCTGGGACCTCAGAGAGGCGGGGCTGGAGGGGAGAAAAGAGAGGTGACTGCAGACAAGTTCTCTGGGGACCCTGTCCTGGCATGGCTCTGAGCAGAGGCATGGCAAGGCGGCCCTGTGTCTGGTTTGCTGGGACAGCCCGGTTCACACCTGCAGCCCTGGCAGAATTATTTAATGGCGCTTCATTTCACTCTTAAAGTTGTCCGGGCTTGCTGGTAAATTTCCTGAACACCTAGCGTGGGTGGTGGCAGCCAGGGAGGGAGGCTGCATTGGAAGGAGAGCGTTGCAGGGGCTGAGCTGGTCTGGGGTGTCCGGAAGGTCTTTCCTCTGTGCTCAGGCTTGTCCCATGTCCTCTGGACTCTGGGGGGGCTGTGTCTGTGAGCACCGGGCACTGTCCCTTTTTTCTAGAGTACAAGTCAGCCCTGGTTTGATGTTCTTCCTGGGCAACATGAAAATACGGTTATTAACATTGAGATGAGAGTCTGTCACCTAATGCATTGCTGTTCTAAACGTGTTGATTATCCTGCAGCGGCCCGGAAACTCAGCGGGCAAGTCAGAATAGCCAATGTCAGGTATGCAGAGTCCTTCCGCAGCAAGAGCAGCGAAGAGTATCGAGATTTCCTGGAACTGTTCTTCAGGATGGTAAGCTGGTGAAATCAGAAGGCAAAGGATGTAGGGTGGGTAGAACTCTAGTCTCATCCAACCAGGAATTAGACTTGAACATCCTGTGGACTCCTCATTTCTGAAGGAAACCGCGACTGCAAGCTCTGGCAGGGCTCACGTTGTCCCCAGGTCTGTGTGGCACAGACACGTCAGTGGTCAGGAGATGCTTCTCCTCTCAGCATTCCTGCTTCACACTGTTTCCTGTCCAGTGAAACCCCCGCAGCAATTTTGGGACCCTGTGGAGCAAACTCCTCCCCTGTTTAAAAAAAAAATTGAGATCTATTTCACATACCATAAAATCCTCACTTTTAAAGTGTTCAATTTGGTGGTCTAAACTATTTTGCAGAATTGTGCAACCACACCCGCATCTGATTCCAGAACATTCTCACCACCCCAAAAAGAAACCCTGCACACATTAAAAGTCATTTCCTCTTTACCCCTTCGCCCAGCCAATGGCAACCACTAATCTGCTTTTTGTCTGTACAGATTTGCCTGTTCTGGATATTTTATAGAAATTGGATCACAAATATGTGACCTTTTGTGACTGACTTCTTTCACTTAAGCTAACGTTTCCAAGTTTTATCCATGCTGTAACATGTATCAGTGTTTCATTCTTTTTTTATGGCTAGGTAATAATCCTCTGCATGGGTACACCACATTTTGTTCATTCATTCATTCATTGATGGACATGAGTTGCTTCCATGTTTTGTCTATCATGAATAATGCTTCTTTGATCTGCTTTAAAAAAATTCCTTTTCCTCCTCTCTCAGGCATCCTTCCCACCACCCCTTAGCATTCTTCGGGATGGTGTACTGCTACAATTTAGTAAGAGTGGCAATCTCAATACTCTTTTTGATGGAGGTTAGATTGCTTTTTGAGATACAGAAAATGTATTTATAATCTAGTGATCTCCTTTGCACAGTGGAAATCTCACAATTTAGCTTTTCCTTAGTCTGGGAGTTTGAGTTTTAAGATACAGACTAGAGAGGGTTTGGCAGCACCACCTACTGGCAGGTGTGATAACATGATCCTGTCCCACCCCATGGGCATTACTCACTGTTGAGTGGATCTTGCTACCTCCAGGAGCTGTCCCAGTGGAGTTCCTTGGGATCTGGGACCCTGCCCTATTTATTCTGGGATTCCCAGCTCCTGGCTCTGCATGTGGATTCGAGAGCTGTTGATGATTCGATGTGTGTCACCGTCTCCTTTATATTATATGACAGTTGCACATAATGTTAAGCAACAAACCCTAGAATCACTTCACAGAGCTCTACTGATCCAGTGAGGCAGCTCGATTTCCACCCCAGGTTTCTCAACTAATCGACCCTCTTCAAAGCATTCCTTCCTTTGTCTGCTTTTGGGGATGGTTGTTTTTTGTTTGTCTAGAATCTCAGGATAGCAAATACTTGTGCAGCTATTACAAACATAGGATGTTAAGACACATTTGGGGAGGTGGCACCTGGTTCTTTGCCATCTCCTAGCAAGGGGCATGGAACTTTGCTTTGAGACTGATTTGAAATGCAACTAAGAGTGGTATTAATTCAAGACTGTGACAGACCCCTCTCAGGGTGCGTGTGTTGGGGGGCAGGGGAAAGAGAGAGAAATGAGGAGAGAAAGATACATACAGAGAGAGATAGAGATACAGAGAGAGAGAGAGAGAGAGAGACAGAAAGTGAAATAGAAAAAGACAGAAAGAGAGGAGAGCTAATTGTTAGGATTGTAATGACAGCAGCTGTCTAAGGGGCAGCTGGGGGGTCTCTCTCTGGGTCTACAGCCTATGATGGGTGACAATGGATTTGTTCACCTGGGGTGGTCCAGAGACCAGGAAGTGAATCCATGAGCCTGTGCCTGAGCCACCGCATCTCATGGTTTTCTCAGTGAGGACAAGTCCTGGCGATGTACTTTTCTGTAGGACATTTGCATTATATGGACTATTAAAGCTCATTGTAAGATCATGTGTCTTTCTGAGCCAGGAACCACCCTGTCCTAATAGGGATGTTGAAAATGCTCATGGGAAGCAGCTTGGGGACAGGTGGGGAGGAAGAACGAAGGGGAAATGTTCTGCAGTATCAGGAGCAAAAGGGTAGTTCTAGAAAAAAGCAACGGGTTGCTCACTCGGCCCCCTGCCCTTCATAGCTCTGAGCTAAGGGTAGCAGATTCTAAATGCCCTCTTGAGCCCCCAGTAAGTCATACGCCCCGTGTGGGTGGGGTCCCTGCCTGTGCACCTTGCCCCATGCTCAACCTGCAAACATTTGTCTGTAACTCTTTGCTGGTGATGGGGAACACGAGCTCTTCTCAGTATCACAGACACTCCCAAAGTTTGTGCTGGGCTCAGGGACACGGCAGACAGGAAAGGGCCCGGGACTGATCTGTGGCTTTTACCTTTTCACCACAGGCCAGCCCCGCTGCTGGGCAGAATCCCAGGGGGAGCCACCCTGAGGACCAACGTTCCATTTCCTCTCGGTGGTAGCTCTTCTCACAGAGTCTGTTCCTGCACAGGTGCGGGACTCCTTGCCGGCCAGCCTGCTTGGCCACATGGATGCTGGCGGGATCAGGATGGAAGTCACCAGGATCACCAACGGCAGTGTCCTGGTGGAGTTTGACCTGCTGATAGTTGCAGACGTGAACGTCAGGGAGGTGTCCGCGGCGTTCCTTGTGTCCTTGCAGAAGGCTTCTCTGCTGGAGGTGGTCAGAGGCGACACCTTCATTCGGGGTAGGTGGCGTTTGGCCCGATGGAGACCTTGCCCGCATTCTGGAATGAGAGGCAGCAAGACTCTGGCTACTGCCCTTTGGTTTTGAAAGATGTGTCCCCATGTGCCCCCTCATGTGGGCTTACCACGGAATGAGATGAAAATGTGAACTAGACAGGACCCTCCTCACCTCTCTTATTGCTACTATGTTGTTGTTGTTTTTTAAATTTAAGTTTAAGGGTTGAAAACATCTTCAGGTGAACCTGCAGAGATTCCCAGGGATGCTGCTCTGTTTTGGGGGACTGCATCTGCTGCCTGTTTCAATGGGCTGAGGACAGATGCGTCCCTCTCTGCAGCCAGACCTCCTCCCAAGCACAGTCTCCAAGGAGATCCTAGTAAAAATAATTGGCAAAAAGGCAGGGAGAAAAAGGAAATCTAGATTCTTTTCTCATATCATATTTGAAAATAAAAGTCGAGTTACATGAATGAAAAAATTAAGACTTTTAACACTGAAGATTAATATTTTCTAATTTTTGGAATGGGAAGGATTTCCCGAGGAAAATCAGATTTTCAGAGAAAAAGTCTGAAATACTTGACCACATAAAAATATAAATGTTTTATGTCAAACAAAATAAAGACACCACTATAAAGCAAGGAGCAAACCAAAAAATACTTTCAATAATTTGATGAATTAAAATCCTAAATATAGAAGGAGATCATACAAATAGATGACAAATACTAAGAACCTGATAGATAAATCCACAAAAGACCCAAATAGATAATAAATAAAGGAAAAAACACAAATGACTAACAATGATGTGATAATCAAACACATTCCCGTTAAAATGAGTTGCTCTTTCTGCCCATGAAATTGCGGGAAGATGGTTTTGTTAATGGTAACACTAATACTGATGGGAATGCAGTAAAGCAGGTGCTTGTGTGGATTGCTGGTGGGAACAGAAGCTGCTCACACTTCCTGGGAATCAATTTTGGCAATAAATATCCAGAGCTTTGCACATATTCATTCACTTCGACTTTGGAATATCACTTCTGGGACTTTATCCTAAAGAAGTAGATCTCAGCCTGCATCATAGTTCATATACAAAGATATTCATCTTCAGTGTTACTGTAAAAGCAAAAGAATTGGCAATAACCAATCTTCCCATAATAGGGAAGACAGTAAATTATGGTCTGTCCATGCCGTGGCTGTTGTGCAGTTGCAAAGACAAGGTTGGTTGAGGTGGAAGGTGTTGGTGACGTGGGGAAGGGGAAGCAAGACAGGGTGCAGTCTGTGTGTTAAACAGCAGGAGGTGACACGTCGCCATGCCAGCAGGGGCATTGTGTGCTCTTGGCTGTGCTGTTCTGGTGTGTGCCCGTCTTCCATAATCACCTGCATCGCTGTTTGTCACCCACGTAGTAACTGAGCATAAGGTAACAGCAGGTGGGGGCAACAGCCTTCTGCCTGGCGTGGTCTTGCGGCCTGGGTCCCTCGGCCTGGACCCGGGGTGAAAGTGAGGGTCTGCTCATCTCCTGGCTGCTCCAGGGGACGGAAGGGATGACTCTGCTCTGCCCAGCGCTCCCTCCCAGCCCTGGGACCAGATGCCTCCTTCCAGAACAGCCTCTGCAGACGTCCCCATGGGCTCCCACCCAACCCCAGCAGAAAGCACCCTGAATGGTTCAGAACCCACAGTCTCCACTGTGGCCTGGGCTCTATGGGCAGTTTCAGTCGCTTCCTGAGACGCCCTTTCCCCACAGGCAGTGTGCACAGCAGCCTGATAGTGCCCCCACCCACAGCCCTCAGACCCCCTGACATTTCTGTTTTGTGTTCTACGTGTCCTGCAGATTACGATGAGTGTGAAAGACAGGAGGATGACTGTGTGCCGGGGACGTCCTGCAGAAACACCCTGGGGTCTTTCACCTGCAGCTGTGAGGGAGGAGCCCCGGACTACAATGTAGAATATTCTGGAAGACCCTGTGATGGTAACATGCTCACGATCCTTTTCCCAGAATACTGTCCCATAATCCGTTCTTTTAAGGACATTCAGTCACAAAGGGCTTCTTGTCCAAATGAGGTCAGCATATTTTCATGCCCTGGGCAAGTTTCCTGTGTGTGTGGTGTGTGCACATGTGTGCTTGTGTGTGTATGCACGTGTGTGTACTCACAGGTGTGCATGTCCTTTCTCATTCTTTCACACGTGTCCGGGCTTCTGGGTGGTGACTTATATCTCCAAGGGCTGGTTCTTGTGTCCATGATGAGTGCTCATGTGCTAAAGACAATCCTGTGAGACGCTCAGCACATGTGACAAGCAACACATGGGAGATATTTCTGCTTGGCCACTCTTTCTGCTCAGCACTTTTCCTGTTAAAAGGAGCCTTAGTGGATTTAGCATTGACCCTAAGATGACCCCTGCCATCCTGCAGTCCAGTGAAGGGAGACAGTCATTTATATGAGTGAACACAGTACCATGGGGAGTGCGGAACATGCTCTGCTTCAGGGAGAAGCAGGACGCACAGAGGAGGCTAGGCTGTGTCAGTCCAGTGAGCATGGTCACGGAGGGCTTCCTGGAGGAGGTGTCTTGGAACTGGTCTTAACTCATAGCTAAGGCGGCACCCAGTGGGGAGGGCAGAGTGTAGGTGGGTGGGTGCAGCATGAGAACGGAGCTGTTGAAGGTGGGCACGGTCCATGCACACTGTCTGGGCTGGCTGAAATGTTGAGCCCGCAGGAGATGGATGGCAGAGAGCGGGATGCAGGCTGTCCAGGGAGGTGGGGGAGGCCCTGGAGAAGGCTAAGAAGGAGTGAGGAGTGGTTTGGACTTTATTCCAGAGATCCAGGAGAGCTGAGGGAGGTTGCAGAGTGCTGAGTGAGCCTTGCCCAAGCCAGCCGTGGGAGGAGGGTGCAGGGAGCCTGCTGAGCCACGTCTGGGGTCTGTTTCCATGTAGGCCAGGGAGGGAGCACCCTGGGAACCAGAATCATCACTACTTCATTTTAGAGGTCAGACTCAGGGCTTCTGGGCAGATGACTTGTCCCATGTTCACAGGCTCGGCACACCCCCAGCATCAGATCCCCACCGGGAGCCCACCACAAGCCCAGCTGCCTGCTCTGGTGGAAACGTGCAACATATACATGTGTGTGGTTGTGGCTCCAGTGTGCAGTCCCCAGGTGTGGCTGCTGCAGGGCACAGAACAGCCCTGCTGCTATTCACACCTACTTCTCTGTGCCAGCCCAGAAAAACAGTTCCACCCTTTGCCTGTGTCTCCTCATGCTTTGCAGGTGACTCTCCTGGTAAAGCGACTGGGGCTCCCGGCACAGAGTGGCTCCCCACCCCAGCAGGAGCCAGGGCTACCCTCATGCCAGGCACCAGCACTGTCCCCCAGGGCCTGTCCCAGCGGCTGAACCTGACTGGAGCTGTCCAGGTGCTCTGTGAGATAGAGAAGGTAGCCATCACCATCCAGAAGCACTTCCTGCAGCAGGAATCCATCCCCGAGTCCTCCCTGTACCTGGGACACCCCTCCTGCAACGTCAGCGACAGCAACAGGACACATGTGCTCCTGATGGCCAGCTGGAGCGAGTGTGGAACTGTCCTGCAAAGCGTAAGCCCTGGGCAGGCCAGGCTCGGGCTGTGCACTCAGGCCCAGGGGCTCTGAGCTGTCTAGAACTCTATATGGGGACCAGGCAAGACCCCGTAACCTGAGGTCTCTGACTTTAAGCAGGGAACCCAGCAAAGGGGGTCAGGATGAGCTGAGATCCCAGCTGGGAAACAGGCTGCAGCCTGGAGTCGAGAGGGAGCTGTGGCCCCGCCCTGCAGTGATGCTGGGGCAAAGGGCCTGGGGTGCGCCTCACAGTAGGGGTTTATAAAATCCTCCCTGCACAGGCAGGAGGGTGGAGGAGGGCAGGAAAAGAGACAGGAAAGCCCAGCAGTCATGTGTGATTATGAGTGCAAGTGAGTATGCGTGTGTCTGAACATGTCTGTGTGTGTGAGAGTGAGTGTGGGCGTGCATGTGTGTGAACGTGTGGGTCTGCATATGTGAATGTGCACCCGTGTATGTGTGGGTGTGTTTGTACTGTGTGAATGTGTGAGTGCATGCGTGTCAACACGTGAATGAGTATGTACGTGTGTATCACGTGAGTGTCATGTTTGAATGCGTTTATGGATGTGTGTGAATGTGAGAATGTGTGTATGTGGCCATGTTGAATATGTGTGTGTGTGTATAAGTGTGGGCATGTGTGAATGTGTTGATGAGTATGAGTACGTGTGTGAGCGTGTGTATGGGTTTGTGTGGGGGTTGGTGGGAAGTGGGGTGGCATTAGAGCCACCCTATCAGAGGGATTGTGGTCTTATCAAGAACTCTCTTTATTCCAAGGTCTTTGATGGGTGACAGACTCCTAGGACAGAGGGAAGTCCAGTTAGGGAAAGTGGGGTTTTCCTGGGTGTTCATGGAAGGGCGGATTTACTGGGTGTTGAGGGCGATATGGGGTCTGGTGTTAAAGGTGGGACCAGAGGAAGGGGCTCAGCAGGGGAGCAGCTCCCAGCCAAGGAGTCGGATGCAGAAGGTTGTTCTCACCAGGGAAGTTAGATGGAGACAGTGACTTCTGTCAGCTGGGTAGGAACTCAGGGGCCTGGCCTTCTGTTCCTAAGGGCCTCACGAGCAGTTCAGGCCTTGCTCTCTGGAACAAGCAGTGGGGAAGGGGGACATTCCCTAAGCCTCCCCCAGGCCTGCGTGGGCTGGGTGGTCTGCGTGCACGGTGACACTGAGTCCCAAACACCCCTGGGGCCACATGTTAGTATCCACATTTAGTGGCTGAGACCTGGAGGCTCAGCAACTCCAGGGAGGTCGAGGTCAAGGTTGCCTTGCCTCTGTGAACCAGCCCTGTCTCTGTGGCTTGAGGGGCACAAGACTGGTGAGGGACCTTTTCAGATGCTTCTGGTTGGAGCCCTGGGCATGAAGGCTCAAAGGTGCAGGTGGGCCTCGTGCATGGGGCTAGGGCAGAGCTGTCAGGTGAATCTAAGAGCCATGGCACCAGGAGGAGCCTGGAGGGTTGACAGGGTGGCAGTGGGGCAGGCATCCTGAGGAGGGGGCTTGATTTGGATCTCGGGGCTGAGTAGGAAGCCCACCCCCAGGGTGTGGAGGCAGGAGGACCCCAGAGGCTGGGGAGGGACACAAAAGACAACTTGGGGGTGTGGAGCTGGCCTGGGGACAGGCAGCCAGGACTGGGGGTGGGGTGGTTGTGTCCCAGGCCGTAGCGGAGTGTGGGTGTGTGTGGATCCAGTGGGACCCCACTTTCCTAGGGAATCCTCAGCCAGGTCCCCTGGGTTGAAGGAGCAACCTGCACTGAGGTTTTCGGGGACCACAAAGCTTTCTTCATCCCTACTCCAACTCCTCAAACTCCCACAACTTAAAATAACCATGCAGGTTTTGTTTCACCTTCTTCAAGATTCTTAGCACTCTCACAGGGAGGTGGGAGACAATTTTAGCCCGAGGGCTATTTTGAGAGGGAGTGTGCTGCTGTCAGTGGGCAGGCAGCCCCTGCAGATTCTCAGCAACCTCAGTTGTAAGCCACAGAGTCTGCTGAGTTAGAGGGGGGGCTTGCACTCAGGGCCCCGCTAGTGCACGGCCCCGCTAACACACACCCCCACAGGTCTGTAGAGCACAGGTTAAGATGCTAAAAATGAGGGCAGCTTCTGCCACGGCATTCAAACTGCCATGCACACCCCAGGCTATTCCCAGCCCCCTACAGCAGTAGGGTCCGGGGTGGAGGCTGCAGACATCGCTAGCTCTCTCCAAACACCTAGTTCGACAGGGTCTGGGGCATTTTGAAAGAAAAGGGAAATTTGTCTCTTATGAGCCATCCATGCCCTGGAATCCACAGGAGCTTCTGATGGTTGTGGACATTTGTCGAAAGCTAAGATTCTCCCCCACACGTATAGGTACATTTAGCAAGTGCTGCCTCCTTTTGGGAGACAAGAAATGAACTGGAAGCAGAAGCCAAAATTGCAGGCTGTCTTTGGCAATTTATGCTAGGGGAAAACTGTCAGGGTTTTTACACTTTTGGGGATAAGCTTTAACAAAGAACTGTCCCAACCCCACCACCACCCAGTGCCGTGGTCCCTGGACGGGTTTGGGGGCCTGGGGCTCTCTAACAGCCCTATTTGTGCTCAGAACCTGACGAATACGGTGGTGAGGACCACGCTGCGGAACGACCTGTCCCCAGAGGGTGTCATCCACCACCTGAAGATCCTGAGCCCCATCTACTGTGCCTTCCGGAACGACCTCCTGACGTCCTCAGGCTACACCCCAGAGTGGGGGTGAGCGGAGAAACACCCCCGGCTCTCCACACCCCATCTTCTCCCGAGCACCTCCACTTTGCGGGTTCTATAGGGTTTCAGCCTTTGAGGTTCCTTCTTAGAGACAGTGACTGGGACTTGATGAGCAATTGCTGGCTTCCCTAATCATCATTCCCACTTCTGATTCAGGGTTAACCAGACACAGCCAGTACACACCCTGGCCAGTCGCCCAGGAGGGCTGCGTGTAGTTCCCGCTTGCAGCTCCCCACCCGGCCCCTCCACCAGGGCCCACCAGACCTTCCCCTTTCTGCCGTGAAGCTTCCCTCCCCACCTGCCTGTGAGCCTCTGCTGGCCCACTGCGGGAGGCCACCCCTGCCACGCCAGCTCTGAGTACACAGCCACCACTTGCTCGCATTCGGGTGGTTTCTGCGGATTTCCACAGTTCTCTGGAGTTGCTTTTGGGGGTGGCACAAGAACAAGGTCATAAAAATGAGCCTCCTGAAAGCTGCTCTCTCTTGCAGGGTTTACACCATCATCGAGGATCTCCATGGTGCTGGAAATTTTGTCACCGAGATGCAGTTATTTATTGGAGATTCTCCGATACCTCAAAATTACACTGTGTCTGCCAGCGATGACGTCAAGATCGAAGTGGGGCTTTACAGGCAGAATAGCAACCTCAAGGTGGTCCTGACCGAGTGCTGGGCGACTCCGTCGAGCAATGCCAGGGACCCGGTCACCTTTGGGTTCATTAACAACAGGTAGGGGGTCTGGGAGGTGCTGCACCACCATCTCACCCATGGTGCTGGCTGCTCAGGCTAACAGATCTGCACTTTTGGGAATTGGAGAGGAAGCTGGTCCTCAGATCCACAGAGCCTGGGGGTGCTTTGTGTGTGGTCAGATGCAGTTGTAGGTGACCACCTGAGAACAGGGCCAGCGTATAACCAAGTGGTCACGATCCCCGTCTCCTCCTCCTCAGCTGCCCTGTTCCCAACACGTATACCCACGTGATTGAGAACGGTGACTCCAACAAGGCCCAGTTTAAACTGAAAATCTTCTCCTTCATCAACAACTCCATAGTCTACCTGCACTGCAGACTTCGCATTTGCATGGAGTCCCCCGGAACCACATGCAAAATAGTAAGTGTTTTGGTTTTCTAAACTGTGGGTGGATTCACGTTCCTCACTGTGATGAGGACAGTCACTCTGCTGGTAAAAGTCAGGGCTCCGGTGTCTCTGAGCCAGCTTCTGGGCGGAGGCGCTGGGCCCCACAGAGCTGGCATCTGAAATGAGCTTGCGGTAGCAGACAGCCCTGGGCAGAGGACCAGTATGAGCGGGTGGGGCATTTCAGATTTGTCGGTGGCTAAACTAGGTCCCCGAGGCCACACCATTCCACCGGCTGTCACACCAGCACTACCTGGTCATGACACCGTAGTGATTCTATCAAGATGGTTTATTGAATATTTAGGAGTAAAAATGTTATTTTAACTTAATATTTTTAGCAACATCGACAGAACACTACTAAATGTGAGCTGCTGTGATATTTATTTCATAAGGTTTCCTCCTTCCCTGTGTTCAACATTCACGCAGGGGTTATAAATAACTTTGCCTTCTTTTTCCTCAGTCCTCTGGATGTGAAGCATGCTCGGCAATCCTGAGGTTTGAGAGCCATTCTTTCTACCACAGGCAAACGTGTACAGTGACCTCACGTGTTGTTACCTGCTCTCTGAGCACAGGAAAGCTTAGCGAGCTCTGCTGGCCCTTCATTCACTGACTGAATGTGTGTCTCTCCTTTGGGAGACCTGCTGGCTCCTGAGCTCATCTGACAGGGTGCACAGAACTCTGCAGTTTTCCTAGGTGATCTGCCTCTGAGTGACAGCAGGACGTGGATACAAGAAGAAACATGGTGACGGCCAGTTTTGCTAATGTCGTTTTTTCTCAAACAGCATATCCTCCTGAGCAGTGGGCCACAAGGACCAGACCACTCCTTGTGACAGCCTGCTGCACCTGGCTGCACCAGAGCCCCAGAAATAAGTGTCAGCAGCCACCACACAGCTTGGCCCTGCAGGGAGCGCCAGTGCCCAGATTCTTTGCAATGAGCTTGACGTGTTTTTCTCCTGCCTCCTTTAGGATGGGCATGGTGTTAGTTTTCTAGGGCTGCCATAACAAGGTACCACAAACCTGGCGGCTTGAACAACAGAAATGTGTCATCTCACAGTTCTGGATGGTTGGAGTGGGCTGGCTCCTTCTGAGGCTGTGAGGGAAGGATCCGTCTCAGGCCTCTCCCCAGCTTCTGGTGGCCTCAGGTATTCCTTGGCCTGCAGACAGCGTTCTCTCTGTCTTCCTGTTGCCTTCCCCCTGCACATATCTGTGTCTGTGTGCAAACTTCCCCTTTTCATAAGATACCAGACCTATTGCATTAGAGCCCACCCTAATGAGATCATCTAACGATCATCTGCAAGCACCCTATTTCCAAATAAGGTTACATTTGCAGGTATTGGGGGTTGGGACTTCAATATCTTTTTGGAGGACACAATGCAACCCATTATAGGTGTACGAGGGGACTTCAAAAAGTTCGTGGAAAAATAGAAGTAAAAGATAATACAAATCTCTCCATGCACTTTTCCTGTAGTGAGAGATTCCACAATGTCACTGAGCCAGGCAGCCTTTGTTGTAAAGCAAAGGTGTGAAGAAGCAGATAGCCACATAGCTTTTGGAGAATGCTAAGGGGACTTGGAGCTGCCACTGAGTCACTATCCCTGAGGGACCCAAGGAGCCAGCGCTACTGACCAAAGGCAGGTTGTAGGCTTTCTCCATCCCACCACTCTCGCGTGCCCCGCTCCCTTCAGCCCCTGCGGCCCAGGCCTCTCCAGGGCTCCTGCACCCCTGTCTAAACTTGTCCATTTTGTGACTTGACAGCTCCAGAAGGATAGCATCATGTGAATTGGATGATCATCCCTGATAGTGAGCTAATTTCCCGTAAACATTGTTCAACTAACTTGAGGTGTCTCTCTTTAAAAAAAAAAAAACAAAAACAGAATTGCGATGACTTTCGGCTGCCGAGAAGTAGTGAAACCGCTGCCACACATCAGATGTCGTGGGGACCCCTCATCCGGTCTGAAGGTGAGTTGATGGCTTGATTTAGACAACTAAGGAAAGACACAACCAATTCTATTTCACCAGCTCGTAAACCAAACAGCGACTACCCTGAAATGCAGAACTCTTAAGACTTTACTAGAAGACTCGTAATAGTAGAATTAATAATAGCTCATATTCATTGAGAGCCTCCATGTGTCAGCATGGTGCCAAGTTCTTCATGTGTGGAATGCAATGGGCTCCTCTCAGCAGCCCTGCCAAGGAGGATCCACTCTTATCCTCATGCTACAGATGAAAAGACACCTGAGAGGTAGCACACAAGATTGAATAGTGGTGCAACGTTTTGAGCTGCGTAATTCCGAAGCCAGTGAAGACTTCTGTCACTGGATAAACACATCAAGTGGGTTGTTAAGAGGAAAGAACTCAATTTATAAACAGGTAGTGTCAAATTCTGTGTGTGTGTATGAGCACGTGTATGTACGTGTACATGCACAGGAGAAAGCTGTTTTGCTCAGAAGATGGGACGATGTGCTTTATCCACACTCTTCATTTTTTTAAATTGCCAAGGAGAACTAGTCAGCCTAGGACCACAATAAGAAAGAGCATATGTGTGAAATGTGTTCTCATTAATAGAAATTAACCACTTTCATTCATTCATATTATGGGAAATGTCATAATTAGAGTGTGAAAAGCACTGGACTTGGAGTTAGAAGACCCAGGTTTGATTACAGGCTCTGACATTTATAATCTGTGCGGTCTTTGGAAAATTACTAAATCTTCTGAATCTCATCCATCATCCATCCATCCATCCATCCATCAATCATCCCTTCATCCATCCATACATCTATCCATCCACCTATCCATCCATCCATTCATCCATTATTGATCCATCCATTTATCCATCCATCCACTGATTCATTACTTCTTCCATCTACCCTGTGTCAGGCATTCTGCTTTTTCTTTGTAACTTGGGAGTTATAACAACTGCCCTGCCTACCTCATAAGGTTGTTGTGAGTGTCCCATTAATGGGGTTACAGTAAATGAGAATCCTTTGTGAGGCTGAAACTACTCTCCCTAGATTAAAAATCTGTCTGTGATATTTAATTTTTTGACTTTGGGCATGCTATATATTATCTTATGCCTCATTTTCTTACCTGTGGAATGGGGATAATAATAATTCCTACTTCATATAATGCTTGTCCGATAGAAATTACTAAATGAGTGTTAGTTGTTATCATCTGTAAGTGGCAGAGCGCTCCACTAGCAAAACCAATGCAGAGAACACTAGATGTAATAAGGGTATAAATGGTCATGCTCAAGAACCTTCTTTATCATTGCACTATTGGCTTTTGTTTGGTCCATAACTGTGATAGAAATATATAGAAGAATCACTTAGACAGATGGGATCTTCCAGTTGGTGAGGACTTTACTGTAGTTAACAGTGTATTTTAACAGAGACACGCTGCAGCCTGCAGGGGTGAGAAGAGGCTGGCAGACAAGCTCCTTCAGTATCTCGCTCTGTCACCTGCCTCCAGGCACCCTCACTGTGCCCCTGCTGTCACCACCAGCTCTGCCCCAGGGCAGAAATGAGAACAATGGGGAGGTTTTAGGGAAGGCATGTAAGCTCACATGGCTGGTTCCCAAGGGGCTGACTGCACTTCGAGGATTCAGTCTGCCCAGACTCACACCATGTGTGAGGGGCCTGGGGCTGCCGTACAAAGTAGCACAAACTGGGTGGCTGAAAATGAGAAAAAGTTATCTATCCTCTCATAGTTCTAGGGGCAGAAGTCTGGAATCGAGGTGTTGGCAGGGCCCTGCAGGGGAGCACCTCCCTTGCTTCCTCCAGCTCCTGTGGGTGGTGGCCAATCTTTGTCATTCCCTGGCTTGTGGCTGCATCACCCCAGTCTCCGTCTCTGTCTTCACATGGCCTCGTCCTTGTGAGCCTTTGTGTATACAGAGTCTTCTTCTTATGAGGACACTAGTCATATTGGGTTAGGGGCCTGTCCTACTTCAGTAGGACCTCATTTTAACTGATTACACCTATGGTGACCCTATTTCCAAAGAAGGTCACATTCTGTAGTACCAGGGATTGGGAGTTCAATATCTTTTGTGGGAAACACAGTTCAACACATAACACTGTGTACTGGAAACTTAAGGAAGAATCCAACTGGGATCTTCCCTGAATGTGTGCTGCCCGCGAGTAGTACAGCAGCACCCTATGTTCTGCGTTTAGCTTCTGGAAAACATGGCCATTGCTTTACTAGATGGCCACTGTGCAAAGAGGTAGAGAAAGTTTGAGGCTAATGCCCATGTAATGTGCAGGTGTTCTAGCAGGAAGGGTCCAGAACAATTACTAAGCCACTCAGAAGTGAGGAGGTGGGGGATGGCCAGATAGCAGCTGAGCTAGAACCAGACTGCAGGGCAGGGACTGTTTTCACTACACGTGGCTATGCATGTGCTAGAAGGTGCCTTATATATTTCCCTCACTGGGGTTATGTCCCTTTTTACTAAAGCAGTAACAGTTCACTGTCTTTGCAATCATTCCAGTTTCCCCTGCATAATGAGCTGACACGTGGCCTGACTGTGCGTGACCCACACACAGCTCGTGCCACATGAGTGGAGCCTCGCCTGAGCAGGTGGATATTCTGTTCAACAGGACACATCACTGATGGCACGTGCCAAATTTCAATAAACAACTCTGAGTGCCTGCTCTCCATCTCTAACTTATCTCACTGTGGAATGGTAACCATCCCTGGACAATGGCAACCACTCAGTTGGCCTGTGGACCCCACTCTGAGTAGCCCTAATTTAGTGGGTCAGTTGGGAACATTCAGCTGCAGGTAACAGAAACCCAGCTGGAGAGGCGGCAACCGAATAGGTATTTATTTTTCTCTGGGGCCAGGCAAGACAGCCCCTCACTCAAGGCCTGGGAGGAAAATGAAGGCCACCCACGATGGTGCCCTCCTCCTGTAGAGGCTGGATTTAGGGACAGGAGTTTTCCAGGGAAGCTGACCATACAGGGTCTGAGTGTCCCGGGTTCCTCGGAAGGTGACAGCTGCCCCAGCTGGGGCTCGTTCCCTGTCCCGATGCATGCCTATTTCTGGAGGAGGGCATTGTCTGGTTCTAGCCGGCTCGCCATGCAGGCACCCTGGAGGGAACCCTCAGCTCACTGCTCTGTACTGTGTTCTGGGAGACCCAGAGCAGTGTCCACTTTGGGCAGACTGCCCAGCAATCAGCACAGGAAGGGATAAGGTCTCAAGTGGCTCTGGGCACCCAGGAAGGCTGTTTCCTAACCAGACCTTCCCAGTATGCCAGAGGTGGACCCTTGCGATGGAGGGAGATAGAGGGGGAAGAACATGTGGGATGTGGCGGTGACCCTGCTATTGACTCCCTTACGGCCTGCTCCATGGGGCAGGGGCCTCCGTCATGGCAGGTGGTCAAGCCTCTCCCCTGGAGCAATAGCGGTCAGGCCAGAGGGCTGGCTGGTGGCTTCCATCTTTCCCAGGCAGTGAGGTTTTCTCAAGTGTTCTTTTCTTTCCTTCTTTCTTTCCAGCCAGCTGGTATGGGGATCCAAACCCTTGACCTTGGTGTTATCAGCATCATGCTCTCCCACGTGAGCTAACCAGCCAGCCCATTTTTTTTTAATTGAGG
Organism: Cynocephalus volans; assembly: GCF_027409185.1. Lineage (NCBI taxonomy): Eukaryota > Metazoa > Chordata > Mammalia > Dermoptera > Cynocephalidae > Cynocephalus > Cynocephalus volans. The sequence continues at coordinate 188,618,446 of NC_084460.1, forward strand.
TGAAATTCACATAATATAACATGTTGTGGGTAATGGCACTGTGAGCATCCGTGTACAAGTTAACCATGTTAAAGTAGACCGTTCGGTAGCATTTAGCACATTGACAATGTTGTATGTCCACCACCTCTATATAGTTTCAAAACACTTTCATCACCCAGAAACAACTTTGTACCCATTAGTGGTCACTCCCCTTCCCCCTTCTTGCAGTCCCTGGAAACCACCAATCTGCTTTCTATCTCTGATTTTACCTATTCTGCGTAATTCATATAAACAGGGTCATATTATGTGTGGCCCTTTGTGACTGGCTTCTTTCACTCAGTGATGTTTCCAAGATGTGTCCATGCTGTAGCATGTATAAGGGCTTGATTCCTCTTTATAGCTGCATAATATTCCACAGTATGGCTAGACCACAACTTGTGTATCCATTCATCTGTGACGGATGTTTGAGTTGTTTCCACCTTTTAGCTGTTGTGAATAATGAAGCTATGAACATTTGTGTACAGGTAACTATCTGAGTACCTGTTTTCATCTCTTTGGGGTCTACCCTCTCCTGTGTTTTTATCACTCCTCCATGTGGTTGTGTGCAGGCCCAGCCCAGGTCTCCATGCAGGAATGTGGCTGGGCTCTCCCACTCTACCGAGGAGGACCCATTGCTCCCACACGATCCACCCTCTTGGCCAAAGCTCATCCCAGGACACTGGGCAGGCTGAGCTGTCTTTATTGCTGTGCTCTCCTGGGCTGTGCACGCCTGCCTTGTCATCTCTGGTCACCCACAGGTGTATGGCACACACTTTCATGTTGCTTCAGGTCAGTCAAATCCAGATATAGAGTTTGGAAGCAGTGAGCACAGATGGCCCAGTTCATGGGCACGGCTACTCCTGGTTTGGGCTGACCTCTCCCCATGTGCCTGTCTCGTCCCCTGCAGGTGCACGTGCAGATGCAGGACCTGGCCTTGGAGTCAGCTACATCATCCCCACCATTGTGGCCGTCTCCGCCGCAGTGGTGGGGACAGCCACGCTTCTCATCCTGCGCTACCAGAGAATGAATGGAAAATACAATTTCAAAATCCAGTCTGACGACGTCAGCTACCGGGCATTCCAGGAACAGGATGTGCCGGCTGCTGGAAGGTGGGTGAGTGGTGGGCTGTGGCAAAGGGCAGATTCATACATGTTAGCATTTTGTGGACCCTGTTGGAGATGCATCCCCCTCCTGAGACAGCAGGAAGGAGTGGACAGAGAGGGGGAAGTGGACGATTAGCAGCTCGATGGTAGCAATCCACCAGTTTATGCCACTGCTGGCCCATGGACCAGAGGCAGCACCGCGGGGCTGAGAGCAGGCCCCCGCCTGCCTCAGATCCCCAGGCTGCCACTGAGTCAGTTCCTCGGAGTCCTCATTTGTGAAAGAAAGTGTGCAATAACAGTCTCACCTGCATAGATGGGTGTGGGAATCTAACAAGGAAATGCACCAGAGGCCCTTCCATGGTGCCTGGCGTGCGTGCATGAGGGACAGTCTGATGCTGGTTCTTGGCCGTGTGACCCGAGAGGTTTTTGCTCGCTGGGTCGGCACCCGTGTCACGGGTGCTGTGATGGGTCTACCACTCACCACACTGACCTTGCCAGCATGGATGGTGCAAGTGTTTGGACCTTTGAGTGTGAAGATGCTTTTTTGATCTGTCACACAGACCTTTTTTACTGGGAGATTCTGAACACAGTTTCCCACAAGTGAATGACATACATTTTGGGGTGCAGAATTGTTAGTGTGAACCTTTAGTGGGAAACACCAAGACTGGCATTTCATGGGCCACGTTTGGCAGCATCGTGTGATCGGTGCCTCCAGATACTCTTGGAGGTGCTGCGTGCTCAGGAAGGTGACCGAGCGCCTGGGATGGACTCTGAGCTGGGACCACCTAGAGGGACTCATCCACCCAGAGGCCCGGTCCTGCCACACTGGCCTCACTGTTCTGGCCTGAGATGAACAACTTCCTGGCTCCCTTCCCACAGCCAGTCCTTTCTTTTCATATCCTGTTAGCTGTGGAGGTTGCAAATTGGGAGAAATTTTTATCTGCCCTGAAGCACGTTTTCTTTTCATTAGCACTTGGAACCCAGCTCCCTCATGATGGGAAAGCAGGTGGATTTCCCATCAAATTTGACAAACATGGTGGTATGTCTCTCCTGGCATCTCTTTTCATCCCCGGACCCTTCACCACTGTCCACCCTCTGAGCATTGACCCCAAAAGAATATTCTAGATGTCTTCAAGTAGGGGTCATCAGGGGAGGGGGTCCATTCAAGCAGCACCAGCAAAGCCCTTGGGAGACTGAGCCTGACTCTGCTGGGCTTTTCCACCCACGTGTGCCCAGACTTGGGCTGCTTTCTCCCATCCCCTCACCCCATTGCTTCATCGGGGTGTCTCTACTCACTCAATGCAGGTTCTGGGGAAGAAATTGTGTTTCTACTAATATTAGCACGCTCAGAAGGAGAGTGTTGACCACATGGGCACATTGGGCATCATTAGCATTGTGCGTACATTAGCTCCTTAATTTTCTCAATGGCCCAGGAGGTTGTGTTAGGATTATTGTCCCTGTGTTACAGACGGGGATCTGGGCAGAGAGAGGGATGAGTGTCCGTGGTCTCGTAACTAGGAACTGGTAGACCTGGGATTTGGATCCAGAGCCTGGCCCTGGGTCCATTCTCTTGTCAACTGTGCTACAGTCTTTCTTATACTCGTGTGCACATGACTGATGGGCACTTAGAATGACACCCCTTGGCCTTCCCGTCCCTCAGAGACCCAGAGAATTTATATCTTAATAGTTTTGCAAGGGGACAATTCTTGCTGTGGGGCACCAGGCATCCCATGGTAGAGGAAGCAGCTATTGTGGCCAGGAGGAAAGAGTCACCCCCAGAACCCCTGAATGACCCAGAGAGGCACACACTGTTCAGTCTGGGTCCGTGTTCTCAGCCACCTCTGAGAGTCCCAAATGGGGGGTGGGGTGGAGACAGCAGTAAAGTTTCAGTTCAACCTTCCACTCTAATAATAACCTTCCTCAGCTCAGTTCCCTTCGGTCTCTGGATTGGGGTCCACGACGTCTGGGTCATGAAGACCCTTCTCACTGACCCTGTTCCATCCCATCCCCCTTCTGAGATATTGTCAATACCGACCTGCCCTGCAGTGACCTACGATGACCCGAGGTACACCCAGCCAAGGCTGTCTTCCCTGTGCTTAGCGCTTTACTCTCTTGAGATAACAGATCTTTGAAATAATTCAGCAAGATGTGTTAGACACTAGCCCATCCTTAAAATGAGGGAATTGGGCCCAGAGAACTCAAGTGAATCATCCCAGGTCACACAGCAGAGCCCAGACTACAACACACGTCTCCGAAAGGTGACCTCCACACTGCCCTCGCTGGGCGCTTTCATCAGAGGAAAGTCCACTTGCTCATGGGGTTGACCCTGCAGAGGTGAGGGGAACACTGCATGAGCCCTGCCTTCCCCCAAGGACTCCTGGTAACTGACATGCACGTTATTTGGGGGTCTCAAAACCCTGACAGCCCAGACAGGGCTAGAGGCCAATCATCTATCATCACTGGATAGAGTTACTAGGGTGTTTCAGTGAATTTTACTTAATATTTAAAATAATGTGAATCCCAACCAGGAGGCCAATGCTTGTCCCACTACATTTCTAAGGAAATCTGACGGGTTGGTCCAAGGTCCTGCTAGATGTTCCTTCCCCCTTCCTTGAAACTAAAACATCCGAGGTAAAAACCAGCCTCTCATCTTTTCTTATTCTCCCTGGGCTTCTAAAGTGAAGTGAAAAACCAATATAACTAGTCCTGAAGTTTCTGCAAAAATCTGCTTTTTGAAAAACATCAACCAACCAGCCAACCTCCCCCTTGCCAGGCTGCACTCAGTGCAGCCCCGCCCAGAGATGAGACCAACATTGCGATGGGGTCTCTGCAGACAGAGCACAGGTGCAGAGACCCCAGGTGTGGCCGTCCGGCTCAGATGTCAGCCCCAGTCACAGCCACCTGCAGACGTGGCGGGAGCTTCGCTTACCTGAGACAGGCCCCAACCATGGGGATCCTGTTCCTCTCTGCATCTGGGAGTGGCTGCCCTTTTATTTGGGGCATGAACTGTCACTGTCCAGTAAGCGTGGAGGTCACGTTCTCAGGTTGATTGTACTCCCCACTGCCCACACCTCAGGGAGTTTTCTGTATTTTCTTTCCTGCATGCAGACTGACCCACGTGACTTCCTTCTCCACACAGGTCACCATGAGTCCAGCTTGGTCTTCATTCATTGAGCATTAGCAAGAGTCTCTTCCATGCGTGCCAGTACTTGGATGAGCCCCAGAGATGATGACAACAGGCTCCGCCTACCCCAGGACAAGCATCACACACAGGCAGATGATAGGCTGTTGGAGAGTGGGGCAGGGAGCTGGGGGTTCCTGGAGCTCCAGACAGATCCTCAAACTCATCACCCAGGCCACCTCCACAACCCCAGACCTCCCAACCCATGACCATCCAGACCGATCCATGTGACTTTCGGGGCTTGTTCACCACTGACAGCCATTACCCAACATACTCTGTCAATTACATAATAGTTCACATTTTCAAAGATACTTGACAGTGCTTTTGAAGCTCTTATTTAGAAATAGACCAGTCTTATAACTATATTGCTAATGTTGTATTTAGCAAATGTATATGCTCTTTAACTTTTCTCCTACATACCAGAATATTTTTATTTACATCACAGTAACTCAAAAGGCACCCTACTAAAATGAAAATTTTTCTAAGTAGAAATAACATGATACATACACATCACTATTTTATATTTTTCCAAGTACCTTTACAGCCATTTGTCCATATAATCCTACTACTGGGGGAGGTGCCATTTACCATTACGCAGTGAGAAACCAGAGAAGGAATGTGTGGTTTGTATACTTCAGGTCACAAAATGAATTAACAAGGAAACGCATCAAAAATCTAAGTATTTCAGTCTATAATTGTCTCCCTTACACTTTAAGAGATACTGCTTTTTACTTTATTTGAAATACATTAGAATTATATTAGGTAGCTAATACCTGAAAGTATAGTATTTTCCTTTGATGACCTTTGATGGAATTATGACATGGTTCTAGTTTTTAATTCGTGAGATTAATTGGGTTGAATGTAATTAACTGTCCTTTATAGGAAACATTTTGGGGAAAAGGAGTGTTTTGATTTATTGGATGCTTTCAGAGTTAGTAAAGAATCACAATGCGTAATATTTGTGGATAACTGATTTCAAGCAAGTACAATAAATTGCACGTGATGCTGAAACATGACTGGCTGTGCTGGGTGCTGTGTTTGGTTGAGGTCCTATCACACCCTCACGAGCACCCATGGGGGCCGGCGCTGTACCAGCCACTCTGGGGAGACCAGGAAAGCATCTCTGGTTCTCCCTGACTCACACTCATCTGTCCCGATGTCTGCTCAGTCTTTTCACTTGCCTTTCTTGAAAAAGAGCATGAAATATTCAATAAATCCAGGTGTTGAGCCCCATGATTGTGTTGCTCTTTGGATTTTAGATAAAGTACTCTACATGTATTTAAAATTCCATCTTTCAGATTTCATCTACAGTTTTCACGTAATCTCAATAAGCCTGCTGTGTCCATTCGTTTTCTGTGATCATGAAAACTTGGTATCTCTAGTCTCTTCTTTGACAAATACTTCCTGAGCACTCACAGTGTACCAGGTCCTGAACTCAATGCTCTGGAAAAAATGGTGAGAGAAGCAGACCAAGCCCTGCTCTCATGGAGCACATGGTCTTGTGGGGGAGGGAGACACTCAAATCAATAGGTGATGGGAGCCATGGTATGTTTTAAGAGGGATGAGCGCATGTGTGCTGTGAGATGTCCCTGACCTGGTCCATCCATCTACCCACCTAACTATCCACCCACCCACCCACCCATCCACTCAACTGTCCATCCATCCGTCCATCCATCCATCCATCCATCCACCCATCCACCCATCCATCCATCCATCCATCCATCCATCCATCCATCCATCCATCCATCCATCCACTCATCCACCATCCATCCATCCATCCATCCATCCATCCATCCATCCATCCATCCATCCATCCAACTATTCATTTATCCATCCACCCATCTAACCATCCACCCACCCATCCATTTATCCATTCAACCATCCATCTATCCACCCACTCATCCACCCATCCATCCTTCCTTCACCCATCCATCCTTCATTCATCCACTCATCCATCCATTTATCCATCCATTCATCCATCCTTCATCCATCCATCCATTTGTTTACCCATTCATTTACCCACCCACCCACCCATTCAACCATCCACCCACCCACCCAACCATGGAATGTTTATTGAGTCCCAGTTCTTATACTGACTTTAGGAAGACAAGAAGAAGGAAGTAGAGTCCCTGCCTTCAAGTATTCACAACCCATGTGAAGAAAAAACGCTGTGAATATTACATGCGGTAAATCCAGGGAAGGCTTGGGAGGCATTGGGAGGGGGAATCCAGAAAAATTCATGTGTGCATGTGGATGTGCACGTTTCTTCAATACAAGGGCTTTGAGATGCCACTGCATGACTGCTGCTGTGTAGGAATATTCTCAGAAGCTTAAGTCTTCCAATCCCAGGCTCTTTCTTCTGGCATGGCTCAAGGAACTAAATCCAAAGCATATTGAAACATAAAGAAGGGAGAGACCCAGTGTGGCCCGCTGGGCGCCTGTGGAGGTTGCTCACTGCTCTCCAATGCAGATGTCACCCCTAGGGTTGTGCAGTCCTCAACCTGTAAGGCCAGACATAGGAGCTTTGGAGCCTCCCCAGAAGATTGCTTCACAAATGGGTTGGCCCTCAGTGCTCCTGTCTGTGAAAGAGAGAAGACTGTGTGAGAGCCACACACATACTTTGCAGATACTTTCTTATTCAGTCTTCATTCTGTCTTCCAGGTGTGATTATTTTCACTTTGAGAGATGGAGACCATAAAGACATTATGCAACTTTTTCAAAGTCAAACAGCTGGCAAGTAGAGCAGCTAGAATTTAAACCAAATCCATCTGCTCATAAAGTCCACACTACCTTCTGCCTCCTGCAGGAATGGGAAGGAGGGCTTTTGCGGACCTGGAAACTCAGAGTAACTCTGAGATGTGAAGAGACAGCTCCAAGCTCCCCAAGGCTCGTGGGCTCAGCCCGCTGGCGTTCAGGGTCCCTGATGGTTCTCATGTTCAGACACCACCTGGGGCCCCAATATTTTTGGCCCAGAATCCCAGACTGCAACTCACTCTGCCATGGAGGGTCTGATGGAGGTGGGAAATCACCAGGGCTTTCTGCACACCCTCTGGCCAGGGCCGCATCTCTCCATGACAGCCACTAGATGGTGCGATAAGCCAGGGTCCACGTCGGGAGCTGTAAGATGCTTTTGTTTCTGCTGCAACCACAGCCCTGGCTTCTCCTGTTTGTTGTCTTTCCCCCGACCCTCTTGTCTGTGAGCAGAAGTGAATCTGAATTGTTCCTCAGGCTTGCAGCATCCCGGGACGCATACTGGGTGGTGCCCTGCAGACCCTGTGGACCGCTGAGAAAGTGACGCTGGCCCTCAGGGTGGGACTGGGTGTCGTCTTCATAACAATGAGTTATTTAGTCATGAGGGATGGACGGCGTCTGTGTGGGCCATGCAGAATGGACGTCTGCTCTCCCACGAGGATCTCCCAAGACAGGGCAATGCCTTCTCTCTGCCCTTGCAATGCCCAGTGAAACACTTGCAGCTCAGGAGAGCACCTCGTGTCTGTGGGAGGGATGCAGGCGCTGCTCAGATAAAGTCTCCCAATGCTGGGCAACACCCTGTCTATTTTGGAGGGGACAGAATCCACTAAGGTAGCCAAATAAACAACAAAACCAGAAGTGAATATTCAGGCAGATAATGCTTGTTGTGAAATATTAAACAAGGGGGACTGGACAGAGGCTTCCCACTCCTGCCTTCCTCCATGACCAGGTGGTTAAAACCCCCTTCAGTCTGAGTCTGTCCTGTACCTGGGAGGAGCGTGTTACATTTTTGTTGATTGCTCCCACACCCTTCCCCTCACCAAGCCCCGTCCTTCCTGGGGAAGAGGCTGCAGTAGGAGCTGGGTGAGTGGGTGAGTGGGTGAGCCTCCTCACCTGTCCGGAGGTGCCATGTTCTGCAAAACAGGCCATGTGGCAGGTTGCTGTAAGGATCAAAGACACCGCCCACCAAGGGCCCAGCACGCAGCATTTAAGGTGAAGAAACAAACACTGCTGGGGATTTGCAGGGGTGGGGTGCCCACAGACAGCCAGAGGCTGCCTCCCGGCAGTGCAGTGATCCCAGGCTCCAGGCTCCACTCTCGGTGCTGCCAAACTTGTTACCTATGCTGGGCGCTCATGCCTCCCTGCACATGCACAGCCCCTGCGAGGTCCCCAGGCTCCCGCATGGGGTGGGGATGGAGAGGCCTGGCATTCATCTCTTGGCAGGTTTCAAACTGCGGCATGAAAGTCATCACTCAGCAGACGAGGCTTGATGGGTCTGCCACCCCCTGATGCCACCAGCTTCTGTGTGACCCAGGGCTCGGCCTCTTGCCCTGTCTGGGCTCACACACCTGGGTGGCAGATGTTGGATGGTTGGTGCATGGGTGCCATGAGGGCCCCACTGTGGCACACATAGGTGGAGCCTGTTCCTGGAGACGGGGCAGGAGAGCCTGTAAGCCAGGGGTTTCAAGGCTGACTCTCCGAGGCACGATCCCACACCAGAGGAGGGTCTGTATGTGAAACAGAACTTCTTTGAAATAAGGCAGTGGGATGGTTTCACCCAGGTGAGGACTGAAGGGTAGAGGCAGCAGCCACGGGTTCATAGATCAGAGCAGGACTGGCTATTGTGACCCACTTGGGAAGGGAACAGGGGCAGGCAGATGGGGTTCTGGCCTGGACACAATCCTGAGTCATCCTGGGTCCAAGTGCCAGTGAAGCCACGGTCGGGTGAGGGAGGCATGGGGCAGACACCTGAAGGGGGACGGGCCATGTGTCCACACTGAAGGGAGGCCACAGGTCCCAGAGGTGGCCCTCCACAGGACTGCTGAGCCCTGGTGGGGGGCACAGATCATTCTCCTCATCAGATACTGCAGATCCTTGCTTTGCAAGGTCCTGCACACAGTCAATCCTGATGGAAAGAAAGCAACTGACAGTAAAGGCTTCACCTGGAAGTTCCTCAGCCCCCAGAACAGCTAGAGTTTGCATCCCACAAGGCCACATGGGATGCTGGCATCAGGGTGGTGTTAAGATGAGGGCATAGGCTTTGTAGTCTGAGAGTTTGGGGGTCAAATCTCAGTTCTGCCACATGGGGCATGTCACCTGATCTCTCTGAGCCTCAGTCTCCTCACCTTGTCGGTTGGGGAGCTTCAGGCCACAGGTAATGGAAACACCAGGCACAATAGGCTTTAAGGATGAAGACAATCTGTGGCCTTTTGCAAGTGAGCAGGGTGGGCCTCAGGCAAGGCTCACTCCTGCAGCTCTCAAGGATCCAGGTTTTGTCTGTCTTTTGCTCTGCCTTCCAAGGTTTTAGTTCAACCTAAAGCTTCCTCTTAGTCTCCAAATAGCTGTTAACAGTAGTCAGGACTAAACGCTCATTCATTTGTATCCAGCTGAGGACAGAACATGTCTTCCCCCAACTACTGATCAAAAAGGCTGGGGTTATCTTTTGACTGAAACATCCTAGGTGATGTCCCCCACCCTGAGCCTGTCATTCTGGCCAGGAGGATGCCAGGTGCTGCCGGGCTAAGGCCTGGGCCCCAGCCTACCTCTGAGCCATTTGCTCTATCCAGGGGCTGCTATTATGTTGGTCAGCTTCAGCCCATCAGAGGCCATGGAAAACTGACACACAAATGAAAGAGACCAGGCACCACGTTCCAGAACCATCCCCCCAAGCCTGCACCCAGCAAAGAGGAAAGGCCAGGAGCTTATTGTGAGCAAGTTTGCATCAAGGTTTGTTTCTCTGCCCTCACTCCAGCTCCAGCCCAGCTCAACCCAGGACATTTTCTGGGACCTGGGGAAAGAAAGGTGTAGACTCATCACGTGATTCTTTGAGACTGTGTTTGGTGGGCGAGCGACCCTCTCTGATTGGGTTGTTTCTGCAGGAAGGGCTCCAACCCCACTTGGAAGCCCTCCCCAGGGTGGAAGTGGGGACAGGGGCTGGGGGGTCGTCTGGGGGCTGTCCTACTTGAGTTCTCTTTTGAGTTCTGCTCTTGGTAGCGGAGAGATGCTGAGAAAGGCACTCACTCTTCAGGGTGGGCTCTGACACTCATCTTTGAAGGGGATGAAGATGCTTGCGGAATGCTCACTGTGAGTCCCCAAGGCCTGAGAGCTGGACACCCACTGCCCATTCTCCATGAGACCACCTTGGGAGGTAAGTGCTGGCATCCCGCTCATAGGAGGAAAGCAGAGGCCCTGAGACTCCAGTAACTTTTTGTGGGATTAAACAGTGAGCGCAGGAGCTGGACGTGCACCCCATCTGGCCATGGCCATGGCCATCGCACCACTGCCCAAAGTGTGCCTTGAAAAGTATGAGTCCAATGGATGCTACTGGGTGGGAAATTCTGGGCTAAGCAAGGCCACACCCTTGTATGACATGGTTTCCCAGCGTTTTCTACGTGGCAGCCCTGGCCATGCTGTGCCTGTACCTTCACTTTCCTTCCCTGTAAAGAGAAGTTTTGGCTTCTCAGGGCAGTGGCTGATAACACTGAAGACATGTCACAGGGCAAGCACAATGTCTGGCCCCCCAGGTGGGCTTGTTAAAGGTTAGCTCCCTGCCTGCCCTTGTTCCTGGACCCTCCCCCCACCACCAGGGTGGAGCCAAGGTGGGGTGGGGAGAGGTAACCTCCTGGCATGACCCATCAGAGGCTGGGACAGGGAGATGAACCCAATAGCAATCCCAGGGACTCTCTTTGAATGGGCCACCTGAGGCCATTCCTGCTGGGACTTCGTCTTCTGGTGACCACCCGTTCCCTTGCTGCACTGGGAGCCTTGGCTAGAGATGGAGGAGACACATTCTGTTCACACTCACTGCAGAGCCAGCATCACTGGATGCTGGCATTGGCTCTGGCTCCCATTGTCCCCCAGGCTTTGTTCTGGAGCTGCCTCTGGGAGGGCCCTGGCCACCTGTGCTTGCCCAACCCCCTTGGCCTTACTTGGGACAGGCCAGCTCTTCCCCAGGACAGTCCTCTCTCTGCTTCTTTCCTCTCTTGCTGAAGTGGGGTCACAGTGATCTGGCTTCCCCCCACTGACCTTCCCTACCCCAGCAGCCTGAGGCACGGTGTTCCTGGGACTGCGTCCAATTTCTAACATAAGCCCCTCGGTCCTCTGCAGCAGCTGGGCTGCTCTAACACGAAGCCAGCTCCACTGGGACCCGTGCGGGGCTCTCTCTCTCTCTCTCTCTCTCTCTCTCCCTGGAAGGCACATTTACTTCTTTGGTTTCACAAGGGCTGGCTTGTACCCTGTGAAAGCAGACAGGACTCCGCCGCATTCTCCCAAGAACTCAGCGGCTTGTTCGTTTTACCAGAGCGGTTGGCCGCTATGCTGGCAGATTCTTTTGGGTCCTCCTTGGAGCTGCAGGTCACAGAGCTCTCACTGATTTCTAACTTCTTGCCGGAAGGACACAGGTGCTGGGCAGTTGCCAGGGTGTGGAAATGACGGTGATGCCCTGCAAGCTTCAGGAGATGGTGGCAGGAGCAGAGGTAGCCTCAGGACCAAGGTTGCCATCTCAGACCTTTCCACAGTCCAGCCCTAGTTCCTGGGCATTTCCTTGGCCTTTGGTTCTGTGGCGTCCCAGCTCTGGCCACCTGCCCGGTACTGACTGGTGCCCTGTCAGGGGCTTTGTTTTTCCAGGAGGCTATTGTGTACAGAAAACACCCTCATGGCTACTTGAAAATTTAATATACAAGGTACTTCAAAAAGTTCATGGAAAGATTCTATTATCTTTCAATTACATAATTCCACGAATTTTTGCAGTATCTTCATATAATTTATTGAGGTTAATTTTTTAAAAATTAGTTTTCCTTAAGTTTGACTTAGAAATTTAATTTATCTGCATACATTTGGAAACTTTTAGCAATCACTTTCAGAGGGACTTTTGATTGTCTGACCAACTGAAGTGACGACAACCCTCGTAAACAACCAGTCCTGCTAATTAGACATTTTGAACTGAATTTACAAATTTAATTGATTTGATTTTCTTCTTACGGCACTTCAGCTGCCTGACTCAAGTACTTGAAAAGTCTCTGGTAAAGCCGGGGATGCCTCCATAGACACAAAGTCTCCCAAGTGTCTCCCAAGTGCTCCTAGGTGTTCCGATTCTATTTACGTATTTGGTTTATTTCCTTCACACCTTTCCAGTGAGCATTACTGGTCGATAAGGAATAGCACGTTTTGAACTAGAATAGCTATTCTGTGGGAATAAACTAGAAAAGCTGTGCCATGGGGGTCTCCACTGGGCCTCATTCTCTTAAACATTGCAACACGTCAAAACACGTATGCAGATGATTCCAGAACTCAACGGGAAAGTACTAATAAGATGCTAAATTTATTCCATCATCTGCAAGCGGTGATAAACCTTCCTGGGTTAAAAGAGCTTTCTCCACTACAGAAACAGCTTTCTGCAGCAAGAAGGGCACTACCCTCTCAAAGTGTGAGAGATTCCAGTCTGGATTTGAGACCTGGGATGGCAGACCTTCCAGATGATTCTATTATGCCTCTGATGAGACCTTTAGAAGAGTCACCTAACACAGGACTCCACATCTGGGCCCTGTCTCTGGTTCACGTACATCATTCCCCGATCCTCCCCTTTCTGTCATAAAGGAGCAGGGATCATCTTCATCCTGTTCCAGTGCAGGCTCCAGTCATGGGCAATTGGGTGAGAGAGGGGAAGATGTGCTGGGGAGTCTCCAAGACCACCATCAGGTGTGATGATTTTCTAGAAAGATTCGCAGAACACAGGTTGCAGTTTATTACAGCAAAGGATGCAGATTGAAATTGGCAAGTAAAAGAAGCGCACACGGCAGGGCTGGGAGAGATCAGGTCGGCCTTCCAGCTATTCTGCCAGTGGAGTGGTCAGACAGTGCCTGATTCCCCAGCAGCAGGGAAGCCCACCTGCACCTTGGTGTCCAGGGCTTTTATTGGGGGTCAGTCACATAGGCAGGAAGCCCCCAGCCCGCAGAGGTCAAAGTGATACAGCATGTCCCAAAGCCTTGGGCAAACAAAACCAGGTCTTCACCATAAATCCCGTTGTTGGGGCAAACTGTCTGGCAGGGCCCCAGGCCCCAGGCATACAAAGACAGTAATATCAGGTGGGATATTCCAAGGGTCATCTTCCAGGATCCAGCAAGAGCCAGTCCTTTGACATGTGCAGAGTTTGGACACCCCAACCCTGCTGAGTTAACCCTTACTGAACAGAGCACATTTGGTCTAGGTTTAAGGGGGCCTGTACCCAGGGAAAGAATGTTCCCCTGAGTACTGAAGTCTTGTGAAGACATGTCCTGGCTGCCTGGAGGCCAGCCCCCACCCTTTCTCCAGCTCTGATTTGCTTTCGAGGCCCGGAAGTCACCCCGACCCAGATGCCCAGGCAGAGCTGAGCTAAGAGTCCGCGGGGACCTCTGCTCAGGATTCCCTTGACTTCAGCTGTGTAAACACCACAAGAGCCTGCTGGAGGACAGCAAGAGTGCGCAGCTGGGAGGGATCTTCCTGCAGTCATTTTTGGCTGCAACGTATTTTACACATATCTGAAAGTGTTTATAAATATTCTTCTTAGAGTAGCTGAAATGACTGTCAGACCAGCAAAAATAAACACATTAGTAATCACGAGGACAGCAGCATTCCAGCCCTGGGCAGAAATGACCCCAGGCAGACGCAGGGGTCCATCTACATGTTTATCCAGGAGTTTGATTAATGGCAGAATAGATCAGGTTGAAACCTTCACACTCCGGTGGCCAGAATTGCTGGTCTTCCTGCAGGTGTCTGTCCGCCTTTGAAGCCCCAGCAACAAAGAGTTGTAGTTGCTGGTGCCCAGACTGGTCCCCAAGGCCATGCGTGGCTCCCTGGACAGGGCCTTTAATTAACTAGGACACTGGGCAGGAGTTCTGGGCATGACACAGCCCGGACCTTCTCCCTCAAGGCCAGACCGAGGATCTGTCCGGGTTTCTGTTTTGCAAAGTTGGTGTCAGGAAGCCCAAGTATTGCAAAGTTCACCAGCAAACTCTAATCTTCTCTCTGTGGATTTTATGATTAAAGAAAAGAGAGACAGAGAGAACGAGAGAATAACCGCAGCAAAACCCCAAGGAACTCAAGGTGAGAGAATTTCAATGGAAAATTACCCCAGATCACGGACAGCATCTCCACAAGCTCGAGAGCTGCATTTACAGCAGCTGTAAAAGTTATTCATCGATCCCATCCCCTTATATCTGTGCAAGTTTAGGTAAGAGCAAGGTGTAGGGGGGCAGCTCTGAAGAATGTCTGGGCTGGGGCGCCACGTCTCTATTAAGACGCAGGTGTTGAATCTTAAAACTTTTCTTCCCATCACAGGACATGTGTAGGGAGTGCCTTAAGCAAAAGCTGGGCAGAGAAGCCACAGACAAGGAAATTCCACAGAAGAGGCTGGGAAACGCACTTCTTACCGTAGGCAGGAGAGACCCCAGCCCCCTGGGAGACAGGCGTCAGGGCCCAGCCAACGGCTGGTCCCGTGGTTCAGTGGGAGTCTGCACATGTTCACGTGGTCTCTGTGATCTCAGCTGGAGTTGCGGTTGGCAGAATTAGAAGAAATGTTTCGTGGAAATTATTCTGGACTTTTAGAAAAGCAAGCAGCAAGTTCTCACAGTCTCCTTCCTGTGGTGTCGCGATCCTCACTGAATGGAGTCCAGAATGTTCTATGTCCCCCAATGAACAGATGGAGGAAGAAGCAAGAGGCTGGGGGTTGGGAGGCCAGCACCCATGGGGTCCGAGCCAGAGGGAGCAGCTTGTCAGGTGCTCTTGGGGGTGGACCGCCTGGGCATTACTGCTGGGGACCCCTGGTGGTTGTTGGGGGCTGGAATGAGGCTGGGCCTGGGGGAGGCCTGAAGAGAAATCCCAGATGACTGGTATCCCCTTCCACGGTCCAAGAATCATTCTGACTGCCTCCAGGAAACTGTGAGCTTGACCTCAGTGCAGGGAGCTCTGCTTTCCTGGAGATGGGGTGGGAAGAGCCTTTCCTGCTTCTGCGGGGATAGAGTGGACAGCTCAGGCTGCATTGGACCTGGCTCCTCAGGTGAGTGGCCAGCCCAGGCTGGCTCATCTGCAGAGTGGGACAATATGTATGAAGATGCAGGGACACTATAAGCAGGACTTTGACCCACGTCACACACTTGTTCTGAGAGGGTCTTCCCAAACCTTCACAAGCATGAGAACCACCTGGGAGTGGAGCATTTGTCCTACAGATTCTGAGGCCCACACGCAGTGTTTCGGATTCAATAAACTCAAGGTAGCCCTCATTTTTCACCCTTGTTTCTTACAAGTGTTTGGGGGAATTGTAAGGCAGGCAACCCTCCCCCACCGTGCTTCAAGCAGATGGGAATCTTTGCAGATTTCACACCCCGAGGTGGATCCTCACTGCTCTTGTGACTTACAATGGGTATGGATTGTAAGTGCCACAAAGGGTGAGAATCAGAGGTCGCGGGCGCCACGGTCTGGTTCCTCGGGACCTGCCTTTATAGGGCATTGTGGAGTGAACTGTAGAGCTGCTGTCTGATGTGTTTATTGAGCACCTGGTATGCCCAAAGCAAAGACAGACCTTCTGGGGAAGATAAAGGGGAACGAGACAAATAGTCCTGTCCCCAAAGAGCTTATGGAGTAGGGAGGAGGAGGGAGGCAGGGAACCAAAGTTTTGGTCAGGGTAGGTGACTGCCAGGGAGCGGCAGGAATACGGGGCTGAGGGAGGCTGGCGACATCAGGCGCTCCAAGCGGGGCAGCCAGAGGCCCCTGCCCTGGCCCAGAGCTTGTCAAGTGTCAGCATGGGCCCAGCCCTGCTAACGGCCCTTCTGCTTGGCCAGGTCTTCCCTGCCGAATTCTGACCTGGGCTCACTGTCCCGCAACATCCCACATGCATTCAGGGCACTTAGAGAAATGGTAGCTTAGGCTTCTCTCCCTGGCCACCTTGTAATTAGAATCCCACCACATGCTGTGGCTACCTTCTCTGTGGGTGGCAGAACAAGGAGGTGCTTCTCTTTTCTGCAGGGGGCTTCTGTGCCCTCAACAGGATTGCAGTAACGGGAGCCGCAGGTGTCCCTGCAGTTTTGGTGACAGGGCACTGTGCCTGAGATCCCATGAACACACTCAAACCCTGTCCCTAAACTCAATACAATCCAGCAGCGCAGACATTCACTGTGCAGCCCACAGGTCACCAGGTTCCAACTTATGCATAGGAACTGTCCAGGTGGCCTCTCCAAATCAAGCATCCCTGTTCTCACTAAGGCCCAATCCTCCCCCAGGGAAAAAGCCATTCCCCCACCTGCTGGCTTGGGAGAGGCAGCCCCCAGCTCCTCACATACAGGGTCCCTGGGCTTGTCCTTCCCACCCACCTGGATCTGCCAGGAGCACAGGAAGAAAGGAGAGCCTGAGCCGCCCAAGGTGGCACCACAGCTCCCACTTTGCCCACGGTTTTCCCTGCTGGCAGCAAGTCTAGTCTGGAATTTTTCAGACTGTGAGATCCGTGCCTTTGAGGTGGAAGGACTGGGGTTCGAGGACTCAGCAGGAAGTCTGTTGAGGTGGGGTGTGGGTGTGTGGGGGTGGGGGTGAGGGATTTTTTCCCTCAAATCAGTCACCTTGTTGTCTGATCTTATCCCTTCTTCTCTTAGTAGGTGACCTTGTGATGATGATGTCTGTTCATCTACCTCCTGGCCTCTGCCTCTGGGCCCTTACAGCCGTCCCACCTGCCCCACCTCCCACCTTCTTTCAGGGGAGAGCGCAGCAAGACGGGGGCAGGTACCTGGGGGCTACTCCTAGAATGTGCACCGTGCACAGTTGGAACCTCAGGATGGGGTTTCCTGATGCAGCGGTCAACAGTGACCGAGAAAAGGGGCATTTTCTGCTCTGCTGATCTGTTTGAAGGGAACAATGCCCAGAGATGGCTTTCTCCCAAGTCACTGAAGGACTAAGGCAGCCAAAATCACCACAGACCTGCTGGGCTGGGGCCAGGACGCCGCAGGAACTAAGCGGATCTTGCGGCAGCATCTGCCGGGAACAACGCGCAGGGGCCCTCGTCCTGGGGGTATGGCTGGTTTTCAATCACTCTGCTTCTAGAGAAAGGGAGCCCAGTCTTCCCAGAGAGACTGACTTCATAAGAATTCAACCTCCTGCAGCAGCGATGGTCATCACAGCTCTCAGCCCTGGGGGCTTCACAGGACCTCCACCCCGTGTCGAGCCCTTCATGCTTATGGTCTAGTTAATCCTCATGACAGTCAGAGGAGGTCAACACTGCCGTTGCTACTCCCCAGTAGTGAGCTGAGGAACTGCCTGAGGCCCCGGGATCAATCCATGTGGGGCAGGGTTGGCCCTGTTCCCCCAGTGTCACCCATAGGGCCCACTCATAGTGGTGAAAGGATAGGCGTGTAAATGTGGAGGGCCATGTACTATTCCCTCCGGCCGCCGTAGCCAGGGACCATAAGCTTAGTGGTTTAAACAATGAAAATTTGTTCTCTTAAACTTCTGGAGACTAGACGTCCAACATAGGTCTGTCTGGGCTGAGGTCACAGTGTGTGCAGGCCTGGCGCCTCCTGCAAGCTCAGGGGAGAGTCATTCATGCCTCTTCCAGCCTCTGGTGCCCTCCTCCGTCCAGCAGCGGTGGGTCGATCTTCTTTCATCTCATCCCTCGGCGCTGCTCTCCTGCCTCTCTCTTCCACATTTAAGAGTCCTAGTGATTACTTCGGGCCCACCAGGATAATCCAGAATAATCTCTCCATTTTAAGGTCAGTTGATTAACAACTTTCATTTCGCTGCTGCCTCCCTTCCCTTGTCCTGTAAGATAACACTCACAGGTTTCAGGATTAGGACGTGGGAAGGGTTTCAGCTGGGGACATGCTACATATCTGTGCTGTCTGTAGCCTTTGCTCTGTGACTTGGGCTGGTGGTCCCGCCGAGGTCCAGTCCCTGCCTGCGGGGTGTGCCAGGCCACTGGTACAGGCTGCTGAGAGCCTGGTGTTAAACAGCTGTTATTAAAAATGTATAGGTATGTACAATTAATGTTATATTAAAACAAAGGTAACAAATAGTCAAACCCCTCCCTTTCTAATTGTTTTACTGTCACCTGTGCTCCCACACTGCTAACCTCCGAGGCCTCTGTGAGGCAGGAATCCCTGCAATTTTCTGTTGGGCATCTCTTCTCAATTCTGCATTTGGATACATTGTGTGGGCAGCTTGAAATGGCCGTTGTAGGAGTATTTACACCACAGAAATCAGCATGTGCTGCAAATCTGGGCTTGATCTACTGTTTTATTGATTGTCTAGACATAAGAAAGTGATGGTGAAAATATTAGGTTAATGCAGAATAACCTAAAAGTGTGCTCTCCTTGTGTCGGGCTGGGTCACAGACCCCTCATATGCAGGTTGCAAGATAGGTAATTGGAAAAAGATCCTGGGAGCCGCTGACAAGGTTGACATGCTTTATTCGGATGCAAGCTCAGCCCCTAGCCTCCAGTCTCCAGTCTCCAACCTCCACAGCAACAGCAGCAACAGCAGCCCCCTGGTGGCCTCCTGGGGGAATCCCAGGGGCTCAGTGGGTCAGAGCCATTTGTCCTTTATCCTTAAGTCAGATAGCCAGGGAACACCTGAGTGCACAGGCGCAATTAACATATGTACAACAGACATGCTAAGTCATGCTAGGCAAGATTCTGAACAGCTGAGGGAATCTGACCATTTGTTTTCATTTTTCTTACACCTTATAACTCTTATGTTGTGAATAGCACAAAAAAATTGTCAACTCATAGTTGAATTTCAACTACAGGTTGGCTACAAATGCAACTGTTTGGAAAAATCAATGAGAGCATTCTGTGTGAATCAATTGGCTATTGATTCCATTGGAATTTACGATTAAAAGGAATGTATATTTTGTTATTATTTGTAAATCGTGTGCCTCCTTTACATCAGTAAAGTGGAGACTAAACTGCTATACATATGGATGTGCACATGAGTGCATCTTTGCTGCAGAGAGCCGGTTGTTACACATTTAACCAACACACAACTGCCTCCTCCTGCTGGACCCACGTTCTCTGCCCAGTGTGGGATGACCCCACCCCACCTACCCCTGTCCAGACACAGTTCAGGGGGCATGTCGCACAGGAGACTCCTGGCCCTCAGGTTGGGCTGGTGGCCTCCCGTGGCCCCCCGGCATCCCCAGTCACACGCCATGGGAATCCCTGTCTTCACCACCAGCTGAGGCTGCCTCGCTGGCAGGGTTGCACATTTTTCTTTTTGTGCCCTGGAATCTAGCACAATTCCTCCACAGTAACTGTGACTAAATGTCACTCCTTGGAATGGGTAGAAGATTCATGGAAGGGGCTGGAATTGCTCTTGGCTGGGTGAAGCCGTTAAGTCTCTGCCAGGACACAGCAGGGAACAGAAGAGGGAAGAGAAAGTGCTGAAGAACACAAGCTTCTGAGGAGGGTCCCAGCAGACAGACGGGGCCTTCTGGGCACATGAGTGGGGGGCACTGGGGAATGCCGCATCTCAGCCCCTGTGCCTGGGGGGAGGGTCCCCCACACGCCTCCTGCTTCAAAGCAGCAGTCCGACATCCCTGACAAATTTTCTCTCTGCAGCTCCACCAGGGACGGGGAAGCAGGACTTAGGGCAGATTAGCTTTCTCCCAGGGGAACCCCGGGAGCCAAGATCCTGCTGTCTGGTGTGCTCGGAGGATAGACAGTGAGGCAGTTAATTGGGAGACAGCCCCTGGGGAGCCCATGGCACAGTCAGCCCAGATGGGAGGCCATCTCTCTCTCTGGCCTGCCTCACCCCCACAACCACGGCTGGCACTGGTAGTGGGAGGTGCTGACAGCAGGCAGGCCAGGCCCATGCTCTGCGCTGCTCACACAGCTCCGTGTTAGGGATCATGGTGGGAGGATGGAGGAGAGGCCAGAGATGCCACATCGTGTCACAGTGACAACAGCAGCGCTGACTGGTGCCTTCCAATGGCAGTCAACAAACAAGCCTGTGTGGCACTCTCAGGATTACACCTGTTTTCTAGATGGGAGACTGAGGTCTTCATGCCTGGTAAGTGTCAGTGCCAGGACAGCTGTAGTTCTCAGGCCCTGAAGCCACCACAGAATATTTCCTGACCACAACCTTAAAATATTTAGGGACACTTGCAGGTGCTTCACCTGATGAGAAGCTGCAGTCCCCGCAGGGCACGGAGTGGCCTGTAACACCCTCTGTGCTCCTACCCACTCCCCACAGAGCCTGGTGGCTGTGGGGTGGGGGCTCTTCTGCAATCCCTGCCCCACCTGGTGGTAGCACCCTGGCCAGGGAGGCCCCCTCGCCTTTCACTTGGAGTTTTGGATCAGTGGAAACAGCTGGGGACAGAATGCACTTGTCACCTGTTTGTTCTTCCTGCAAGTGAAAGAAAGGGCAGGGTGAAGGGCCACCCAAGGATCCCTGAGGGCCACTGAGGCTCCCCGAAGGCCGCTTCCCAGTGTTCTGCCTGGACACAGAGGGCCGGTTGGTGGCAGCAACAGAGCCGAGCATCACATCAGGTGCGCCTTCAGCAACTCTCAGCGCTCCGGATCTGCAGTTACTTCCAGCCACTGAACACTCTCTGGAAAGGCTGGTGGCCTGGGGCAGACAGGGAGCCACGGCAGGACAGCACCAGCTCGTCTCTGTCCGTACCACCCACACTCCAGTGGCTGCGGGATTCACCAGTGTCCCTTCCTCACATCTCCTTCTGTATGTTGCGAGATTCCTGTAGCCACACAGACCCACAATGTGAAGAAATTCAGAACCGTAGGCCAGGGGCAAGAGCTGTTGGTGGAGCAGCTCCAGCTGGGAATATCTCCAGATTTGTCAGCAACTCTGTAACAAAGTTTATACAGCCTCCAGTCAGAGAAGTGATGGGCTGGAGGTGGCAGCGGCCCATAGACAAGGACAAGGGCCACCTCGAGTGTTGCTTTATCTTACCTCAGCTGGTTACACACTCATCACACACATAGACAGGTACACACAGATGCACACAGACACAGATGGACACACAGACACAAAGAAACAGACACAGACACACAGGCACACACACAGATGCAGAGACAGACACACAGACACAGATGGACACACAAAGATACACACGGACACAGACGGACACACAGACACATACAGACACACATGCACACCGACACACATAGACACAGACAACACAGACACACACATAGACACAGACAACACAGACACACAGACTCACACAGACAGGCACACAGAGAGGCACACACATGGAGAAGTGGAGGATGTGGGACCGAATGAGGAATTCCCCTGCAAATCATACTTGTAGGAAGCTCTGCACTGATGTTGTATCTTTTTATTATGAAAGGAGAAAGCCTAGCATACGCACACATGAGAGAACTAAGATCGAACACATGCCAGTCAGTTCATGTGAGTGAGATCAACTGAACTACTGAAAACCCAGTCCTGAGCCTGTCCAGGAGATGCTCCTAAACCGCTGTGACTGAAAAATGAGAGGACCTGGCTGCCCCCGCAGAGACAAAGCTTGGTTCATCAGTGTCTGGTAAGCTCAGCCTAGGTAGGAAAGCATGCAAGCAAGACCAAGAAGCGTTCTTTAGAGAAATAAAGAATGCAACTCACAACAAATATGTCTCAGCTGTGAATATTTATGTGCAAAACGTGTGGTTCAACATGCATGGGGTAAAAATTACAGGTGTTACAATGAGATAGGTACAGAATCACAATACTAATAGGAGACTTTTGAGAAAATAACTTGTGGTTCATTCGTTAACTTCTTTTTGTATTTTCCTATGAAAAAGCCTTAAATACACAGAAAAGCTGAAAGAACTGTATAATGAACACCTGCTTAACCACCCCCTAGTCACTCGTTTTTGCATGGCCTGCAGGCTAAGAACAGTGTTTATGTTTTTAAATGGTTGAAAAACAATCAGAAGAAGAAAAATATTTTGTGACAAATGAAAATTATATGAAATTTCAATTTCAGCATCCATGCATACTCTCGTATTGGATCACAGGCACGCTCATTCACCACGTATTGACTGGGGCTGGTTTCTCGCAATGGAAGAGTCACGTGATTGTGACAGAAACCATAGGGCCCACAAAGTGTGAAATGTGTTCTTGTTCCTTTACAGAAAAATTTACCAACCCCACCCTAGATTCTAAAATTAACCTTTTTCTACAATTGCCTTATGACACATCTCTGCATCCCTCTATCCATCTATTCAGCCACCCGTTTTTCGGATGCACTTTAAAGTAAGTTGTAGACATCAATACACTTCACTCACAAGTGCTTTAGCGTGCATGTCATTAATTAGAGTTCAGTACTAGTTTATAGTTCTTTTTTTAGGTGAAATTTACAAACAGCAAATTACGTAACTTTTAGGTCTAATCCAAACCTCTATCATGGTCTACGTGTTCTCTAGAACATTAGTATCACTCTACCATGAGGTCATAAGGTCCCCTGGTGACCCTTCCCAGACACTGTGGATATACTGAGGCATTCCAGTTCTGTTTTTTTTTTTTGGTTCTAGACCTTCTAATCCATGGACTTGCTCAGTATGTGCTCCTTTGTGCAAGATCTCCTTCGCTTGGCCTGATGTTCTGAGGACCTGCGGCATGCGATGGTGGTGAGACCTGTGTTTTGATGAATGGTGTTCCCTTGCATGACTACACCATGATCTGTTTATTCATTCCCCTGGGGATGGACACCCAAGCTGATTCCAGCATTCAGCTATTTGGGCTGAAGTGACTGTTTCTCCTACCATCCTTATGACGCTCTGACTTGTCTTGGTAAATCTTAAGAGTGGGAGGTTGGCTCATGAGGTGGGTGCGTGTTTAGTTTTATGAGACTAAGCCATCGGACAGTTTTCCAAGGTGTCTGTGCCATTGCACCACCCAGCGTGGGAGAGCTCCAGTTGTACCCTGTCTTCACCGACAATTGGTATTGCCGTTCTTTTTAATTTCAGCCATTCTGTTGTGATGTTTCATTGGGGCTTATTTGTATTTTCCTAATTACTAATGATGTCAAGGATTTTTTCATGTGCATTTTGGATATCATATGTCTTCCTCTGTGAAGTAAAAAATTAAATGGGTTTTTGCCCCATGAACATTTGTGTATCAAGGTTTGTGTATTTGCTCACAGATGAGTATAAGACTAAGAATCAACATTGTGGACATTTCTTGATTCTAATGTAATTGTTAGAAATGAGCAGTTCTTTTTAAAATCTTACCTTTATTGAGGTATAATTTACATGTTTGATTAATATGATGTGAGGAAAGGTTTGAGGTTTGTTTTCTTTTTCTTGTATGGACCCCCTGTTTTTCCAGTGCCATTTGTTGGAAAGACTGTCCCTTCCCTCATTAGGCTACTTTGGTATCTTTGTCAAAAATCAATTGGCCATGTATTGTGAAGTTATTTTTCTGTACTCTCCATTCTGTCCCATGGATCTTTATGTCTGTGTTTACATCCATCCAGCAACATCCTGGTCACTGTAGCTTTATGAGTCTTAAATTTAAGTAGTGTAAGACTTCTAATTTTGTTCATTTTCAAAAAGCTTTTTTGCTGTTCTAAGTCTGTTGCATTTCCATATTAAATTTTAGAATCAGTTTATCAATTTCTACGAAAAAAAAATGCTAGGATTATTTGGGAAAAGTTTTACAGAATTGATGTAATTTCTTCCTAAAACGCTTAGTAGAATTTCTCATTGAAGCCATCTGGGACTAGAGTTTTCTTTGAGGAAGGTTTTTAACTATGAGTTAATTTCTTTAATAGATAAGGGAATATTCAGGTTATTTATTTTTCTTGAGTGAGCTATCGTAGTTTGTGTTTTTCAAGAATTGGTTTTTTATTTCAAGTAACTCGTTGAATTTACTGAAATAAAGTTGTTCATTATATGTCTTCATTGTTCTCTCAAAGTTTATAGTATGTATGGTGATATCTTCTTTATAATTCCTGATATTGGTGATTTATGTCTTTTCTCTTTTTATAAAATTTCTTATTTTTTCTGCCTAGAGATTTATCAATTGCATTGATCTCTTCTAGGAACTTGGTTTTGCTTTCATCAATTTTTCTATTCTTTTTCTACCTTCTGTTTTATTGATTTTTACCCTTATCTGTGTTATTTCCTTCTTTCTTCTTAATTTGGGTTCCATTTGCTGTTCTTTTTTGAGTTCTTGAGTTGCAAACAGATCACTGATTTGAGGTCTCTATTCTTTTCTCATGTAAGCATTTAAAGCTATACATTTTCTTTTAAGCACTATGTTAGTTGTATCCCAGAAATTTTGATATGTTGTCATTTAATTTTCATTCATTTCAAAATATTTTCTAATTTCCTTTGTGACTCCTTTGTCCTATGGGTTTTTTAGAAGCATGTTATTTGACTTCCAAACATTTGGGAGATTTTCCACATACCTTTGTTACTGATATCTAGTTTAATTGTTTTAAGATCAAAGGACAGACAATCACAGAATTTGAACCATGTTACATTTATTATGACTTGTTTTATGGCCTAGGATATGGTCTATCTTGGTGAATATTCAACATGTACTTGAAGAGAATGTGTATTTTGCAGTGGTTGGGTACAGTGCATATAATTGTAAATTAGGCAAGGTGGTTAACAGTGGTTAACACTTTGTTCCTGAATAAGGGAGACACTCTTATGTAGAGGATTCTTAAAGCAAAGGTACTTCACAGGGCCTGGTTTTCCAAAGCCTTGCAGTTTCAAATATTGGCCTTGCGGAGGACTAGAAATTTTCCTCAGGCTATAAAGTCTCTGGTGTAAGATAAAGATTTGTGGCACAGCAAGGTTGCTGGCTCAAGGACAGACTAGTTACTGATTGTTATGTAAAGATACTGAGAAATTGCTGTAAGAAGGAATGTTTGCTAAGATCAAGCTTTAGTTGATAGGACCACTTAATTGTCTTACTGGAATGTCATCTGGCTTGTTTCACTGAAGGTTACCAGTCTATATTGTTAAACTATAACCCCACCTATGTTCTCTTCCTGTAACTTTCTGGTCTGGAAAATAGATGCAGGAAGGGAACTCCAATTTGGGGTGAATTTCCCAAGGAAGGAATGCCTCTCTCTTGAGGGTTCCAGGAGATTAACCACTTCGGGGCTTCTCACTGCTCAAAAGAGATGGGCTTTGAGTAATCCTTTGTGGCTCTGTCACCCAGGGGAAGGGGTGTGACAAATCCATGGGGGGCAAAGCAACACTCTTACTAATTTTCTTTCTTCTCATTCTATCAATTACAGAGAGAGGAACATTTGAAATAGCCAACTCTAGTTGTTGACTTGTCTGTTTCTCCTTTCAAATCTGTCATCTCTTCCTTTACGTATTTTTGGAGCTCCATAATTAGATACATACACATTCAGGATTGTTCTATCCTCGTGATAAACTTATTTCTTTGTCACTTTGAAATGTTCCTCTCTATCCTTTGTAAGATTCCTTGTTCTGAAGTCTAGTTTGCCTGATCCTAATATAGCTACTCTAGCTAACTTCATGCCTAGTATGTGCATAGTGTATCTTTGCTTGTTCTGGTAACTTTAATCTATCTGTGTCATTACATTTAAGGTAGGTTTCTTGTAGAAAGCATAAATTTGGGGCCTGCTTTTTTGTCTAGTTTGACAATATCTGCCTTTTGGTTAGCATGCTTAGCCAATTTATATTTGAGATAATTTGGGGTATGATTGGGTTTAAATCTACTGTCTTGCCATTTTCCCCTTTGTCCCATCATTTATTTGTTCTTTTTCCCTCTTTTTCTCCATTATTTTGATCAATCAGGTACTGAGTAATTTTTATTGTGGTAAAATATACATAGCATACAATTTAAATTGAGTAGTTTTTAGTATTCTATTTTATCTTCACTATCTACTTATTAGCAGTACTTCTTTATTTTGTTACTTAGGAGTTGCTCCTGTTTTTCAGTATTACACGCTATGGCATCTTTAACCTGACTCAGTCTACCTTTAAATAATGTTACACCTCTTTGCCAATGTAGAACAAGAACCTTACGTTGTAATGGTCTACTTCCATTTCCCCCAGCGCTTCTTTTGTACTCCCGTTCTCAAATATTCCACTTTTACACATTAGGCATCCCATAATACGTGGCCACCATTTTTTTAAGCAAATCTTTAAAGATCATGATTTAAAGAAAAAATAATTTTTTAAATGCAAATATTACAAACATAAATGCCAAAATGACCTAGCAAATGCACTGCTTCTTCCTCTTCCTTCCAGAGCATACCATTTGTACTGCGATTGCAGAGTTTTTTTATACTGTTATTATTTATTTGTCTTTCTCCTATGTGAGACAATAAGGTCCTTGAGAGCAGAAACAATATCTATTCATCTCGTAACCTCAGCACAATGCTCGGGGTTGGCAGGAATTCAACCAGTGTTGTTCCATCACGATTTCCTGACTGTCCAGCTGACTGAGGACTGGACAGAGGAGCCATGACACTGCAGAAAGACAAACCTAAACACAGAGTGAGATCTGCTTGGCAGACAGCACCAGGCACACACACTACTCTCGATGACTTTTACGGACACTTTATTCCCTCTGCCCTTGCCTCTCACCATCAAACTCTCATTCAAAATTTGGCAAGCAGGAAGGGCAGACCATGGACCACCAAAGTATACTTATAAGAGACCTGACTTAAAAGTCATCAGTCAGGACTTGGGGTGGACTCTGACATTGGCCACCTTCAAGGAGCTGCTGGTGTGGTCCTGTTGGGTGCATGGCTGCATCTGGAGGCCTTGGATGTGTTTGTGTGTGAACAGGGTCCGAGAGTCGAGAATGGGTAACTTCTGGATCCGTATTCTAGCTGACCTGGAAGTGGCCCAAAGCCCCGTGCTTAGGCTCATTGAGGAAACTGAGGCAGCTTGGCAGCTTCATCAAATGCAAAGAACTCTGCAACTGAACTACAGCATTGAGTGCTTAATGATGTGGATGGTGTTAATTGTACAGAATGGGGAAATTTCATGCCTAATGCTTCAGAGTTATATTGAGTGCTTTCTGAAGCAAGTGAGTGGAGCAGGAAAAGTTAAAACTGCTCACAACATGCAACAGTGTTCTCGGCTCTTCTAAAAATGAGGGTGTGGAAATATTTGCCTTCTAGCATTTTGAATTCAGAACAATTGCAGCATTGTGGCTTTTAGCCTGCTTTGCTGACCTTTCTCTAATTTTCTAATCCTTGAAATGTTGGGATGATTAGAAAAATGTTCACAATGTGCTTTAGTAAAAGTTTCTACATAAATAAATAAAAACCAAGAATAATATTTCCCCCCTTTCAGCTAGTTTTAGTCTTCTATTACAGAGAGAACTTATTTCAAAGAGGAATCTTTAAGGCATACATAAAATCTTTTCAAAAGCTAAAGAATATTTTTCCAAATGTAAAATTAAAATTAAGTTCAACAACCTTCCTGTTTCACATTTTATTTATTTAGCACTTATTTACTAAGCACTTAGGATGGGGCAAGGTAGGTTACGCCTCCCATCACTGTGGCAGAATGCCGATGGAGTTCATTACAGGCCCACAGACGCCAGAGAGCAGCTGCCTGGTGATCACCATGTCCCTCCAGATTTACTTCTGTCTCTCCCCCGCATGTGTGGATAAGCCGTTCACTGCATCACAGGAGTGGAAAGGCTTTGAGAGTAATGCACTGTGGAGGTTTTCAAACCTTCTTTGCAGCCAAGGCAGCCACCAGCCAGTGATTTCAGTGAGGGACAAGCTGCCGGATGCAGAGTAGTGGGGGCTGCACTCTCCCCTCAAGTCCCGTCGCCCCTACTGAGCCCTGGGTGATGGACATTTGAAAACCAGTGACCTCAGCCAATCCTTTCCTTCATTTAAACATGGGAAAGTTGTGGCCCAGAGAGGTTCAACGACTTTCCCAAGGTCCCACAGCCCCACATGGCAGAGCTGACGTCAATGAGGGGTCTTCTAACTCCTAGGCCAGTGTCATCTCTGTTATGCCCATATTCTCAGAGCATCACCCCTCCGTGACCTGCTGGGCCACCATTCCACAGAGCTGTGGTGGGGGTGGGGAAAAGAAAAGCTACTTTGGGAAGTGGCTGGCCCTTCTGGGCACCTGGGCAAGGCCTGGCCAGGAGCAGAAGCAGTGGCCAGCTGAGTTGGTGACCAGGGGCCTTGAAACCTCTCTGAGCCTGAACGTGAAGCAGCCCAGAACTCAATAAAAATCATGTCCTGGGTCCGTTGGGGCCCAGCCAGTACAGAGAGCTGCTGATGTGGCAGTAGGGTGAGGAGACCATGGTGGGAGATGCAGGGAGTCCATGAGATCCTCCAAGGGGAGTCTGGGAGAACTTGTTCCTCAGGAAACACCCCATGTGGCCCATCCAGGAGAAGAGGCTGCATGTCTATTCCAGAAGAACATTTCAGATCACTGCTGTATTAGTCCATTTTGTGTTGCTATAACAGAATTACCTGAGACTGGGTAATTTATAAAGAACAGAGGTTTATTTGGTTTACGATTCTGGGACAACTGCATCTGGCATGGGCCTCAGGCTGCTTCTACTCATGGCAGAAAAGCGGCAGTCAGCAGCAGGTACAAGCAGATCACATGGCGAGAGGAGCAAGAGAGAAAGAGGAGGTGCCAGGGTCCTTTAAACAATCAGGTCTCACGGGAACTAATAGAGCGAGAACTCACTCACTACCCCTCCTCCCCCAGGGAGAGCATTAATCCTTTCATGATGGATCCATCCCCATGACTCAATCAGTTTCCAACACTGCCACATTGGAGATAAAATTTCCACATGAATTTTGGAGGGGATGACACATCCAAACGTCATTATTCTGCCCCTGGCCCCCCAGAACTCATGTCCCTCTCAAATACAAAATACAATCATTCTATCCCAACAGTCCCAAAAGTCTTAGCTTGCTCCAGCACCACCTTCAAAGTCCAAAGTCCAAAGTCTCATCTGAGACCGAAAGCATAAGTCCTTCCAGCTGTGAACCTGAAAAACAAAACCAAATTTATCTACTGCCGAGATACATTGGTGGAACAGACATTGGGTATACATTTCCATTCTGAAAGAGAGGAGTAGAACAGAAGAAAGGAGAAACAGGCCCCAAACAAGTCTGAAACCCAGCAGGGCAGACATTATTTCTTAAAGCTCCAAAATAATGTTCTTTGACTCCAAGTCCTGCATCCTGGGCACAATTGGGCATCTGGGCGCCCAAAGCATCAGGCAGCCTTGTTCCCACAGCTCTGCCAGGCACAGCACAGTGGGCCGTGCTGGTGCCTGTAGCTTTTCCAGGCCTGCATTGCACATTACCAGTGGCTCTGAAGTTCTAGGGTCCTGGCGGCAGCCCTGCTGCATTGGCTCTACTAGACATTCCCCTGGTGGGGGCTCTCTGTGGCGGCACTGACCCCACTTTCCTGCTTGGCATTGGTCTAGTAGATGTCCTCTGCAGTGGCTCCACCCTTGTGGCAGGTCTCTGCCTGGGCCCCCAGGCTTTTCCATACATCCTCTGAAATCTTGATGGAGGCTGCCATGCATCCACTGCTCTCATGTCCTGTCGGCCTGCAGACTTAACGCAACATGGACATCATTGAGGTTTTGGGCCTCTACTCTCCAGGGCTGCTGCAGGGCAGGTCCAGCCAGAGCAGCTGGGATGCAGGGAGCAGGATCCCAAGGGCAGCTGCGCCCCAAGTCTGTCCTCCAGGATAACTCAGTCCTCCTAGGCCTCAAGGTCTGTGATGGTTGGGGCACCCTTCCAGACTTCTCAAATGCCTTTAGGGCATTTTTTCCATTGTCCTGGTTCTTAGCATCTGACTGCCTCACTGCCAAGATAATGTCTTTAGCAACCAGTTTGTCTGCTTCACCCCTGTGTTTTTCTCCTGCTCTCCGCTTCTCTACTGCATAGCCAGGCTGCAAATATTCCAAAACTTTACACTCTGCTTCCCTTTTAAATTCTGGCTTTATGTCATGCCTTTGCTGCCATAACTCAGAGTAGGCTGTTAGAAGTAGCCATGCAGTGTCCTTAATGCTTTGCTGCTTAGAAATTTCTTCTGCCAAATGCTCTGGTTCACAACTCTTCAATCCCACCTTCCACAAAGTCCAAGGGCGTGGACACAATGAAGCCAAATTCCTTGCTATGGTGTAGCAAGGGTTATTTTTTGTCCAATTCCCAATAAGTTCCTCATTTCTATGAGACCTCATCATCTGCATGGCCTTTACTGTCCCCATTTCTATCAGCATTCTGCTTGCCACCACATACGTCTCTAAGACATTCCAAATTTTCCCTCATCTTTCTGTTATCTTCTAAGTCCTCCAAACTCCTCCAACCTTTGCCCATTACCCAGCTCCAAAGATGCATCCACATTTTCAGGTATCTGTATAGCAACACCCCACTCCTGGTACCAATTTTCTGTATTAGTCCATTTTCTGTTGCTGTAACAGAATTACCTGAGACTGGGTAATTTACAAAGGAAAGAGGTTTATTTGGCTTACGATTCTGGGACAGCTCCATCTGGCATGGGCCTCAGGCTGCTTCTACTTATGGTGGAAAAGCAGCAGGCAGCTGGCAGGTACAAGCAGATCACATGGTGAGAGGAAGCAAGAGAGAGAGAGAGGAGGTGTCAGCGTCCTTTAAACAACCAGCTCTCATGGGCACTAATAGAGCAAGAACTCATTCACTACCCCTCCTTCCTCAGGGAGAGCATTAATCCATTCATGAGGGATCTGCCCCCATGATTCAAACAGTTTCCAACACTGCTTCATTGGAGATCAAATTCCCACATAAGTTTTGGAGGGGACAACACATCCAAACTTCATCAACTGCCTAAGAACCCAACCACAGTAGATAGCGTCAGTGTTACCAAGGGCACTCACCTCCTGACTGAGGCTCCCAAAATCTGTTGCTGAACCCAAGTGTGGCTCCCTGTCCCCAAACAGAGAACAAACCCAGAAGCCAAATGGTTGGTGGAATGGGAGGTCAGCTTCATTCAGGAAAAACCTGAGGAGAGATGTTGGGCTGACCCATTCTCCCAGTAAATCTGAAGGGAATGGCCAGCTATAGCAACCTCAGAGTCTCAGATTACCGAGGGGATTTTAAAGAGGGAGAAGAGGGATTGGAACATGGGAAATGAAAAGCAGGAGGGAGGGGGATGTGTAAGGGGCCAAATGCAAATTCTCACCACGGATCCCTTTGGCTTCTGTTCTGTCCTTGATGTTATCTTAGGGTCCCACTGGATTCTGATTTGCTTCGGGGTGGAATCAGCACAGCTTTATTGATGTCTTCCTTGGTTTCCCAGGGTCTGGGTAGTGTGTGTCTTATGACAAGTCCGAAGCTCCATGCTGACTGGAAAACCACTTTACATTTATGTAAATAATCCCATCTTGCTCCATAACCAAAGTTCAAAATATCAAATAACCATGGAAAAAAGAGGAACCTCAGAGAAATGCGTGCCAAGAAAAAACTGTCATTTTGGTGCAGTTTTAGTTCCCCACATAGCTTCAGTTCTGCTCACTCCAACACCAGTGTCTCCTTTTTGTATATAAAGGCAATCACCCCTAGAGCTCAGAGTTTTCTGGAAGTATTCATGAAGCCTGACTCAATCAATTCAAAACTACTCCAAGAAAGTGAGCCAGGTATTGTTTTAGAAGTTCCATTAACTCTTCCAAAAAGATCAGGTACTATTTAGCAAATTACCACTCTGGAGTCTCTAATGACATTCTAGCACCTGGAAAATCGATTTTATCTCATAACACTAAAGTATCTGCGTGTGTGTGTGTGTGTGTGTGTGTGTGTGTGTGTGTGTGACAGAGAGAGAGAGAGCGCACACGGGGATATAATATATAAACCCAAAGGTTTATCTGTACCTCTAAAATGTACATCATTCCTCTCTCAGTGGCCAGAATTAACAACTAGTTCTACTTCTATTTTTGGGAAATATTAGCTGAAGTTTCTTTAAAATGACATTTAAAACCCCAGGGTAAGAAAATACTGTATTAGTCAGGACTCTGAACTGAGACACCTCAAACTAGCCCAAGCCAAACAGAGAGCTCACTGGCTCCTATGAATGGAAAGTTTAGGGTGCACACGGTGGCCCCTGGCAGGGTGCTAATGACATCCTCCGTCTTCTCCCCTCCCTTTGCTGTCCTCCTGTCTCTCAAAGGTGCTCTCAGGGCCAGGCTAGAAAGGAGGCACCCCTCCTACGCTGACCACATCGACGGAGGGGGACATCTTTTCCCACTGACTCCAGCTCCAGAGGCTCAGGAGGGACTCTGATTGGCCCAGGTGGAGTCATGTGAGCAGGCCTAACCCTAGGCTGTGGTGGGAGGTGGGGCGCTGTGATGGGTCAGGGCTGGACCACATGGTTGGCAAGAGGTCAGCCCTACCTGGGCCACAGGGAAAGGATCCTCCCAGGAAAAAGAGGATGGCTAACTTCAAAAAGGCAGGAAAGAGTGCTGGACACACAAAACCCACCAGAGCCAGATCCTGTTTTCTGGTGCTTAGTTCCGCTCTTAAATTACCTTAATGTTGATAGGCCTTTGGGTAGCACATATGATAACACCCTAATCCTTTCTGGAATGAGGCTGGATCTCAGCACATAAATGTGCAACTACACACTGTGTTTTATTTTAAAACCTTGTTGCCTGCTGTCTTTGTTGCTAGTGCTCTGATTGTATTTAACTTTCGGTCTGGCTTCATTTCTTCATAGATAGCCCATTTGTTCTACACTTCAACCTGGGTTTCACATAGTCTGAGAGATTTAGCAAAGTCATCCCTCAACGCCTCTAAGTGGCTGGCTTTTAACACTGGAATGTCTTCGCAATTTGTACTTCTCCACTCCTGCCCCTGGCTATTTTAATTCCTTAACAGACTGACCTTCAACCTGCCAGGAATGCCTTCTGCAGGGGAAATCCATGGATGTCCCTGCTCTTCCTGGCAATGATCTTAAAACTGTTGAACTATTTTCTAACAAGTGCTGAAGCCCTTGTTTGCTGCTGCAGAAATCTCCCCGACCCCATCCCCCAATACCCTCTCACAACTTCTCAGCTTCTTGGCTCCTCATGTCTTCTCTTAGCTGCCATTTGGGCATTTTAATTTGATGGGTCTTTTTTTTTTTTTTTTTTTTTAACTAGAAATGACCTCAAACCACAGTTTTTTTGTTTTTGTTTTTGTTTTACTTTTTATTTTTATTGAATCAAAATTGATTATACATATTTTGGGGGTTCAACTTTGAGATATGTTGATCAAATCAATATTACTAGCATATATATTGTTAGAAATCATAATTATTCTTTATGCCCCTTGTCCAATCCTTCCCCATCCCCCTTTCCCTCCCCCCACCCCCCTCTAATCACCCTAGATTTCTTCTCTCCCTCTGAAAGAATAATGGTTACTCTGGATTTGCTGCCCAAATGATCTGTCCAATGCTGAGAGGTGTGATCAGGTTCCCCAATACTATCATAGAGCAGATGCCTCTTTCGTCACTCTGAAATGGGCTTGGTGGAGAGAGACATCCTCCTCCTTTCTTTATCTCTGCTGGTGACTCTCCTTGTGTCAACACACTCCAGTGGCTGGCAGACCATCTGCATGGTGGTTGTGGCATCTAGCTGCCTTCACGGCAGCCATAGTTATCGTGGTAGCTGTGGTGGACCACCCACATGGAGGAGATGTTTTTGGCATCTCCTTGGTACTGGCAGTGTGCCTGGTTGTGGAGAGAGTCCAATCCCCAGCTCCTTACCCTGGGTCCCTGTGTGGGACCCGAGGCACTGGCGCAGTGTGCCTGGTTGTGGGAGGGGGGGTCCAGTCCCCTTCTCCATGCCCTGGGTCCCTGGGCAGGCCCTGAGGAACTGGCGAGGTGTACCTGGTTGTGGGAGGGGGATCGGGTCCCCTTCTTCATGCCTTGGGCCCCTGGGTGGGGCCCTGAGGTTCTGTCATGGTGTGCCTGGTTGTGGGAAAGGGGTCCAGTCCCTGGCCACTAGCCCTGGGCCCCTGGGCAGGCCCTGAAGCATTGGTGGTGTGCCTGGATGTGGGAGTGGGGTCCGGTCTGCAGCTCCAATCCTTGGGTTCCTGGGCGGGCCCCTGAGGTGCTGGCAGTGTGAGTGGTTTTGGGTGGGGGTCTTGTCCCTGGCTGCATGCTTCATGTCCCCTTGTGGGCCCCAAGGCATTTGTGGTGTGCCTGGGCCGGAACTAAGTTTTTGTCCTTTGCTTGTTTCTAACATGGGGGAGCTTCCTGTGGGAACCAGTACTTGAGCTGTGTGGTTGAGGTAAATTGCTACTTTGCTGCTGTTTCCCTGGGGAAGGCTTTTTGTGCAGCTCAGGGTTCAATGGTTCACCTTACAGGTACTTCCGGCTCTCCGGATACTCAGTGCACCTGGGTTGTATAGGAACTCTGATCTGGACCTGAGTTTTTTTCATCAAACTGCACCCCATGCAATTCTGCATTCCTGATCATTCTCCTCCGAGTGGTCCTGTGCTGATTGGGGCGGATCGGCTGTCCTTACTGTGTCCCAGTGTTCTCCTGGTGGGCCTGTCTCCCCCACCGCCTGTGCTACAAACACTTCCCATGGGTTGGGCCCTGAGCCGGTCCTTTGCAATGACTCACCGGCCTCTGAATGGCTCCTCTTTTTCAGCTGTTCTGGCTCCTTGCTCCTGCATGGGTCCATGAGAACCCTATTAGTGGTCTTGCTGCCCTGGGGGCGAGCAAAGTCCTCTTCTCCCTTTCTGCCTCTGAGTAACTCCATCTAAAGGGCATAGCTGCGGCTTCTGCCGGCTCCTGCTCCATTTGTTCCAGCATTAAAGTGGCCGTAGCCCAAAATGCTCAGAGTAGCTTTTTCTTTCTCTCATCGTAGTTTCTCCCGCCTTCATGAGTTCCATAGGTCTCTCCTCCTCTTCCCCTGAGCTCTAGCAGCCCCAGCTTGGCTGATCTTACATTTTTATAGGTGTAAATTCGTTGATTTGTGGGAGAGAGTGACGCTGGGGACCGTCTATTCCTCCATCTTGATCAGAACTCAAACCACAGTTTTGTAGTTGGCTTTTTGAAGCAGGGACAAACTGCCTAGATCTTTGAAGTTAGGAACCCTGTCCTTGGGCATGTGGCCATACTACCCAGAGGTTTATTCCCTGCACACTGTGGGTGTGCAAGGAATTTTACTGCAATACATACCTGACACACTTTCCTCTTCCTTCTAGAAGCCATCCTGCTGGTCCATCTCACAGAAAGCTCTTTCTCCTTTGGGCTTCTACAAAACATTGACACTTGACAAAATGCTGCTTAAATGTTTGTAATGTTTTGGATGCGTGAGCAGGCATACATGCTTGTATGTTTGAGTATGTGAGGGCAGGTGCATGGAACTTAGCACTGTTAAGCACCCTGTAAAACTTGAGGTCAGGGACCAAGTTTTTCACATATTTGGACTCCTCACGGTGCCTGCCTTGCGTGAGGACTTACATCATAGCAGGTGCTCAATAAATGCTTTTAAATGAACTCAAAACCTATTCCAACATTTGCAAATGTGTGGGGATTTTTTTCTATTTTCTACTCCTGGCTCTGTGCATGGACCTCACAGATCATAAGCTCCTAGCTCTCACCATCAGCCTAATCTTATACCCCCTGGGCCCCCAGAGCCCTTTGGACGTTTTCTGACTATCACCTAGTCACAGCAAAGGGGCACTAGAGCTGCTTCCATCTTTCTTTCTGGAAGCTCCAAGTGGTGCATACCTCAACATTTAAGATCTGAACATACAACCCCCAACACCGAAGTACCACTGTATCTCCTGGAAGAGCTCAGAATTACTGGAGCCTTCCCTCCCAGAGACAATGACATGCCTCCCCAAAGTTGAGTAAGATCACAAGGTAGCTGGGGAGACAGTACCATCAATGTCTAAGAACTCACAGTGCAAAGGAGAAATGCCAGATGATTTTCTCTATTTGTAAAATAAACAGGCTGGGCATGATGATCCCTACGTTCCTTCCAGCTAAAAATCCTGACTCTTAGGAGCACTATAACATACACGTGTGTGATTGGTGAGGAGTGATTCCAGAAGCAGTCTCTTATATGATTTGGTCTCTTACATGATGGAAAGATCCAATTCAACTTCTTAGAAACATGGATTTCCTCCAGCAAAATACACTTGGTTTCTTTTTAGAAGGCAGGCCATTTTCAAGTGGTTAAGACGTTCTTGGAAGTATTCTCACGTGATTGCACAGAATACTTTGTGTTAACATGAAAGCTAAAAATACACCCACTGGTTTTTTTCTCTACTCGCCATTTTGACATTCCTTATAGCGACACAGTCAAGGAGCTGACAGCTGATGGATAGATTTTTATTTGGATTACACACTTGGAAGGTTTTTTTTGTTGTTATGAAAAAATCAGTAGAGTGAAAAAAATCTGGATTGTTAAAATGTCCAAATGCTATTAGAAATTGATCACCTCACATGATTAATCCCCTTATTTTGAAAGGCAGTGTTGCATAGTCATCAGAGCAGAGCCCTGGGTGGAGCTGGGGGCACTGCCAGGTACTGACCTTATAACCTCAACTGCCTTCCTCCTTTCCTTTACCTTTAAAAGGTCCAGATTACAAAGGACTCTCAAATTCACTAAATGATGCCAACATGCCCTCCAAAGTGGTTGCACCATTCTGTGCCCCTACTGAGAGTGTGCTAGACGCCTTGTTGACCTATATGCTTGGGTACGCTTCTTATTGACATGCCTGAAATATACGGGCATGTGAATGGTGTGAGCTGGTTTATCATTGTTTTAGTTTTTAGTTTCATGTTTACTGACAATTTGAACATTTGTCATGTATTTATTGAATGTTTGAGTTTCTTCTGTGAATTTCCTATTTACATACTTTGCACATTTTAAATATCAGATTGTCTTTTATTATTGCTATGTGGGAGTCGAGGCATTGGACCTTTGCTGTTGAGTTGTACGTATTATCTCCCTAGTTTGATATATCAAACTTATACTCTCATCTTAAAAACATTGCTGTTCTTTGAAACAATTTGTATGTGATGAATATTGCCTATTTTTTGAACATTTGATAAAACTAATCTGAAAATCTGTGTGGAACCTCTAAGGAGGTGGGAGAATTTGACCACCATTCAATTTACGTAACAGTTACAGGTTTATTCAGACTTTTGATTTCTTCTTGATTCAGTTTTGGTGAATTTCACTTCACTTTTCTAAAGACTATTCATTCCGTTGCTGTTTTCAGATTTATTGGATAAAGTTATTCATAGCATCTCTTCAATGTGATTCAATTTTCATGGCAATTAAATCTCCTTTTCATTCTCATTAGACATAACTTGTTCTGTCTCCCCTCTTCTCCCTCCTTCTTTCTCCCCTCGCCCTTCTGTATCATTCTGGCTAGAGGTTTGTCGATTTTATTAGTTTTTACAGAGAACCCCCTCATGAGTTTGTTGGTATATTTTTTAATTGCTTCTAGAGTTTATATTCAGCTGTGACAAAATCATGTGTTCTCGGCAGCCATCCATTCAGGTGGAGCTGGGATCTCTTATCATTTCTGTTGTTATTTCCTAACCCAAGAGTCATTAAGGAGAGGAATTTCATTTTCTGAACATACTTTTGAAACATTTGGATTGTTGATTTCTAACTTCATGGCACTGAGGTCTGAGAAAGCTCTGGATGACGGCAATTTTTAAAATCTGCTAAAACATTTTTTTCTTTCCTTTTTTTTTTTTTTTTTTAACTTCATTTGCAGTTATTTAACCTGGTTCCAAGAGCACTTAAAAGAATGTACATTGTCTATTTCTTGGATGCTAAGATGCCGGCCACTGCTCTGAGCAGCTGGTGCCTGACGCTGCTGGGACCTGTTGAGGAGGACGCATAGTTCTCTCAGACTTCTCTGTCCGGGGAATGAGGAGAGTCCCACCAGCTGCAAGGGACAGAGCCCACACACGACTGTGGGCGAGGCCACAGCTGGAACAAGACGAAAGCCGAGTGGCACAAGGCGTTTGGCGCAGGTTTGCTTTCCAGCTTATCAGTGTCTGCTATGCACTTATTATTTCCTTCTCTTTTCGTCATGCTTATTTGGTTGTTCTTTTTCTAACTTCTAACATTGGGAGCTTAATTCTTTATTTTTTTAGCCTCTTCTCTCTCTCTTTTTTTTTTTTTTTTTGGTGACCAGTAAGGGGATCGTAACCATTGGCTTGGTGTCGCCCACACTGCGCTCAGCCAGTGAGCACACCGGCCACCCCTATATAGGACCCGAACCCACGGCCGCTGTGCTCCCAGCGCCGCACTCTCCCAAGTGAGCCATGGGGTTGGCCCAACTTCTTCTCTTTTCTAATATAAGCTTTTAGGGGTTTAAATATCTCTTTAAGAAACATTTTATATACATCTTTCAAGATTTAAGATTGTTTTAATATGGCCAAAATATGAAAATAGTTTCTAATTTCAATATGGTTTCTTTTTTGACCCATGAGATAGAGTGTATTTATCAATTCCCAGACATAGGCCCCCTCTCCTGAGTTATCTTTTGTGGTTAATTATTCACTTAATTATGAACAAAGAATGTGATATTAATGAAACCAAATTATGAACAAAGAATGTGATATTAATGAAATTATTTAAGACTTGCTCCATGTTCCAGATTTAGGTAAATTTTTGTAAATGTTCTGTGTCCCTGAAGAATACGGGTCCTCTCTCAGGTCACGGTTGCTGTTAGTGCCCACCCATGTCCTTAGGGGCCCTATCATTTTGGGATGTTCTGCCCAACTTCCAACTACTGGTATCTGCATTTCTGTGTCTTCAGGCTTTTCTGGAACTACAGGAGGCAGGGCAGGCCAGAAGTACTTGGCTATTGACACCTCCAGGAAAAGCTGCTAACAATAAGAATAGGCTGGGGAAAGGTATCCTTTTGCCTAGAGAGCTTACATGTTTTACTGTCCTGGTGAACCAAACCCTTATCACTGCATACTGACACTCTTCATTTACTGTTAATATTTTTGTCTTAAATTTATTTTGTCTGATATAATATTTTCCTGTTATTTCTCTCTCTTTTAAATTTTTAATATAAGCATTTCAAACATAGAAGTAGAGAGAATAGTACAATAAACCACTATGTACCCTTGGCATACCCTTCACCTATTTTTATCTCTTGCTGTTTTTAAATAACCAGGTTGGTCTTGATTTTTCTTTTCTGGAGATGTTTTTCAAAGAACCAGACCATTCATTCATTCATTCATGTGATCTGATTTCTAACTCAATAATTTCTACTTTCATTTAGATTAATTCCTTCTTTTTATCTTTCTGCCAGGTATAAATGATTAAAATTTTTTGTAATCCTGTTCTTCATTTCCAAGATTTCTAACCAGTCCTTTTTAGTATCTTTGTGTTGTTGTTGTTTATTTAAGAATTTCTTTCTCTTTTTTAAAGTGATTTTTTTTTTCATTTATTTCTGTCAGAATGTCCTATAAAGTTAACTTTATTGGAAAGGAATGCATGTTCCAGATGTTGGTGTTGTTGGCTGGCCATCTGGGCATTGGATTTCTTCATGTGTTTAGAAGTGTGGTTTGCATGCTCATATTGGGTGAGAGGTTTTTTTTTTTTTTTTTTTTTTTTTTGTCCTTTTTGTGACCGGTAAGGTGATCGCAACCCTTGGCTTGGTGTTGCCCACACCACACTCAGCCAGTGAGCGCACCGGCCATCCCTATGTAGGATCTGAACCTGCGCGGCGGGAGCGCGGCTACGCTCCCAGCGCCGCACTCTCCCGAGTGCGCTGCGCGGTCGGCCCTGGGTGAGAGTTTTTGTTTTCTGTTTCTTTCTCTGTTCCCCTGTCCCCACCACATTGATTAGTAGTTCTGTGGCTGGCACTTGTTCAGCAGTGCCAACAGGGCTGCCATTTGTGACATCCACCACCTCCCAAGGCCCACAGTGTCCTCATCCAAAAAGCCCTGCCCAGCGGAGTAGTCAGCAGCAGGTTCTCCTCAGTGGCTTTCCCCAGCACAGTGGTCTGACCCCTCCCCTGCTCTAGGCAAGGATGCTGGCTCTGTCCCCATCTCAGTCCTGACTTTCAGCACCTGCATCCAGCCCCAGGCCCAGTGGTCCATGGCTCTGTACTTCTGTGACACACATAGCCTGCAAGAGCTTCAGCCCAACTTTGGCTACGGGTTTCTCTTTCCAGACTTTACGTTTGGGACAGCATGTTGTCCCTGCACTATCTTGCCTGGAAATCCCAATCTGCCTTTTAACTGAAGCAATCCAGAGAAATGAGGCACTTGTCCACAATCATGTGGTGGTTAGCCAAAAGACAAGGCTAGAATCCAGGTCTGCCAGCCAACTTTTAGAGCTCTCTTCATTCTGTTGTGCAACCTCATGGCCTTAAGAGCAGGCTTCAAAACAGTCACGAGTAAGGCAGACAACTGTAAAAACTTATAGAAACTATTATGAAACTGCTTAGAAAATAAGCTATTCAAAGCAAATGGTTTATTAGAAAAGGTAAAGATATGTGTGCGGTACGTGTGTGTGCATGGTGTGTATGTGGTGTGTTGGGTATGTTGCATGGTGTGTGTGGTGGTATATATGTGATTTGTGTATGCCGTGTATGTGTGTGCTGTGTGTGGTGCATGTGTGTGTATGGTGTGTATGTGGTATATTGGCTGTGTTGTGTGTTGTGTACAGTGTGTGTATGCTGTGTTGTGTGTGTGTCCATGGTGTGTATGTGGAGTATTGAGAGTGCTCTGTGGTGAGTTGTGTGGTGTGTATGTGGGTCATGTGTGGTGTGTGTTTGATGTGTGTAATGTGTGTGTGATATGTGTGGTGTGTATGGTAGTTGTGTGTACTGTGTGTGCTATGTGTGTGTGCATGGTGTATATGTGATGTATTGGTTTTGTTGTGTGGTACGTATGGTGTATATGTTGTGTGGTGTATATGCAATGTGTGGTTTTGTTGTGCATATGGTGTGTGTGGTGGTGTATGTGTGATGTGTGTGCTGTGTGTGTACTGTGTGGGCTTGTGTGATATGTGTGCATGGTGTGTTGTGTTGTGTTGTGTGTGTGATGTGTGTGTGCATGCATACTGTGTATGTCGGGGGGGTGTGTGTGTCTAGAAAAGTGAGGAGGAGCTCCCTGAGTTAACATAACAGGGGCCCACTGGAAAACTGGGCCTTGTATTTTTTTAAAACCTTACTGGTTAGAATTGGGGAAATGTTTTTTTAAAACCATAGCAATTTCTGAACTCTGAAATAAAGAATTCCTCTGGCAGACTGTTTCATTGTCCTGACAAACCTCCTGTTTCACTGGTGCATGTGTGGCTGATGGTGAGCAGGAGAGGAGGAGGAGGTCAAGGCCCACAACTGAGCTGCTGCAGACTCAGTTCCAGTGGTGCCAGAGCTGCCTTCCACAGCCAGCAAGAGCCAGTTGCAAAACCCACTCACTGTTCAGAATAAATCACTTTTAAAACCAAAGACATAAATACTTAAACCTTATCACTTCCTAATTATTTTATCACATTTCACTATGACTTTTGTTCGTGGGGTTACTGATGCCAATTGTATCTGTGTGGTGGAAATACTCTGTGATGGTAAGCTACTGCACCTCTTGCTAATGTTGTATTCATTGAAATTATGCTGGTAGCTTGAAATTGGGAGTATTTATACCATGGAAATTGGCAAGCTCCACAAGTCAGGGATTTTTTTTTATCCCAGCAGCCAATTGTTAAACCTTGAACAGCATACCTCTGCTTCACCGATGGTTTTTTGGCTTTCCAGGTTGATGAGGCCATACCCATCCTATTATCTCAGTTGAAATAGTTACTTAGCAATATATGAAACTGCTCTTTATTAGAATGTATCTCAGTATCTTAGGTAAACTGGGGATGAACAAAGTGGTCATTCAAAAACAAATAAACCCAA
This sequence comes from Cynocephalus volans, assembly GCF_027409185.1. NCBI lineage: Eukaryota > Metazoa > Chordata > Mammalia > Dermoptera > Cynocephalidae > Cynocephalus > Cynocephalus volans. The sequence goes on from NC_084460.1 coordinate 188,660,549, forward strand.
ACTGTTTCAAATATAAGAGGAAAAACTGATATAAAGCAAAAACTGTGGATTTTGTAGAAACAAACTGCAACTTAAGGAAAAACCATGGATAACAGAGAAAGAATACGATATTATTGACCATTTGCAGAACACAAAGAAAAAAGAGAAAGTTAGGGTGGCCTGTATCAGCAGAAAAAAAAATTGGCAGCAAATTTCACATTCATGCATCGGGCAATAGCTGGATAAACTATGGCACTTACGATTCAATGGAAGATGATTTGGCTAGTAAAAGAATGGGTATGATCTCGATATAGTACCATGGAATGCTCTCATATTATGGAAAAGGTAATGTGGCTAGAACAATCCATATCAATTTAACAGAAAATAAACTACCATATATAAATTACATGCACATATACACACACAAAAGAGTTTATGATGGAAGAGAAAGTTATGGAAGGATGTTGTTTTAAACTGCTGGGGCTTCTATAACAAAATACAGTAGACTGAGTGTCTTAAACAGCAAAAGTTTATTTCTCACAGTTTTGATGTTACACATTTAATGTTCTCTTCTGAATATGCTTTCTTATTTTTTGCAATATGAGTAAGCTGAGAATTTTCCAAATCTTTAAGTTGGGTTCCCTATTGCTTAACAATTTCTTCTTCAATTCATTAATCTCTTTTTGCATTTCACTAAGCAGTCAGGAGGAACCAAGCCACTCCTTCAACACTTTGCTTATAAATCTCCTCAACTAGAAAGGAAAAAGCATCGAAAACATATTCAATGGAAAATAATGGAAAACTTCCCAGGTATAGGGAGAGACATGGACCTTCATATCCAGGAGGCTCAAAGATCCCCAAATAGATTCAATCCAAAAAGGTCCTCTCCAAGACACATTATAGTCAAACTAGCAAAGTTCAAAAACAAAGGGAGAATCTTAAAAATGGCAAAAGAAAAGCATCAAGTCACCTACATAGGAGTCCCCATCAGACTAACAGCAAATTTCTCAACAGAATACAAGCCTGAAGAGAATGGGATGATATATTCAAAACACTAAAAGAAAAAAAATGTACCAGCCAAAAATACTATACTCAGCAAAGCTATCTTTCAGAAATGAGGGAGAAATAGTGTATTTTCCAAACAAACAAAATTGTGGGAGTTCACCACCACACAGTCAACCCTTTAAGAAATCCTCAAGGGAGTCTTGCATCTAGAATCTGAAAAATGTAATCACTACCATGAATATACAAGAAAGGACAAAACGCACTGGTAGAACAAAAATGTAAATAAGAAAGAGAAAGAAACTATCACTTACCACTTCAAAGAAATAACAAACACCAAAGACAAACAATAAAAGAGGAAGAAAGGAGCAAAAGATGTTAAAAAGATCCAAGCAAAATATGTAAAATGGCAGGAGTAAGACAATATTTTTCAATAACAACCCTAAATGTAAACTGATTAAATTTCCCACTCAAAAGACATGACTGACTGATTGGATTAAAAATCTAGACCCAATGATATGCTATTTTTAAGAGACTCAACTCACCTGTAAAGATACACACAGACTAATAGTGAAGGGATGGAAAAAGATATACTACACAAATGGAAAGCAAAACCAAGCATTCTTATATCTGATAAAATAGATTTTAAACCAAAAACCATAAAAAGAGACAAAGAAGAACGTTATATAATGATAAGGGATCTATCTAGCAAGAAGACATAACAATTATGAATATATATGCACCCAATACTGGAGCACCCAGATATATAAAGCAAACACTATTAGACCTAAAGAAAGAGATAGACTCTAATACAATGATAGTTAGAGACATGAACACTCCTTTCTCTGCATTGAATAGATCATCCAAGCAATGCATCAATAGGGAAACACAGGATTTAAACTACACTTTAGACCAACTGGACCTGGCAGACATCTATAGAACATTTCATCTATTAACTACAGAATTTGCATTCTTCTCATCAGCACATGGAACATTCTCCAGGATAGACCACATATTAAGTCACAAGTCAAGTCTCAACAAATTTTTTAAAAATGAAATCATTTTAGGCATCTTTTTAGACCACAACAGATTAAAACTGAAAATCAATAACAAGCAAAACTCTGGAAACTATACAAATACATGGAAATTAAGCAACATGTTCCCAAACAACCTATGGGCCCAAGAAGAAATTAAACAGGAAATCAAAAAGCTTCTTAAAACTAATGAAAATAAAATACATCATAGCAAAACTTGTAGGATACTGCAAAAGCACTACCAAGAGGGAAGTTTATTGCAATAAATGCTTGCATCAAAAGAATAGAAAGATTTCAATTAAACAGCCTAATGCTACACCTCAAAGAATTAGAAAAACAAGAACAATCCAATCCCAAAAGTAGTAAACAGAAAGAAATAATTAAGATCAGAGTGGAATAAATGAAATAGAGACCTCCAAAACAATACAAAAGATCAATGAAACAAAAATTTGACTTTTTGAGAAGATAAACAAAATAAACAAAGCATTAGCAAGACTAGCTTAAAAAAAGAAGAGAGAAAACCCAAATAATAAAAATAAGAAATGAAAACAGACATTACAGCTGATACCACAGAAATACAAAGAATCATTAGAGACTATTATATACAACTATACACCAACAAATTTGAAAACCTTAAGGAAATGGATAAATTTCTCGACATGTACAAACTAACAAGACTGAACCAAGAAGAAATAGAAAATTTGAACAGGAAAATAACAAGCAACAACAGTAATCAGCAGTCTCCCAACAAAGAAAAGCCCAGGACCAGATGGCTTTACTGCTGAATTCTACCAAACTTTTAAAGAGGAATTAATACTAATTCTCTTCAAACTATTCCAAAAAATTGAAACAGATGCCATTCTCCCAAACTCATTCTATAAAGCCAGCATCACCCTGATACCAAAGCCAGACAAAGATATAGCAAAAAAAGAAAACTACAGGGCAATATCTCTAATGAAAATAGATGCAAAAATCCTCAACAAAATATTAGCAAACAGAATACAGCAACACATGAAAAAAACTATACACCATTATCAAGTGGGATTCATTCCAGGGATACAGGGATGATACAACATATGCAAGTCAATAAATGTGATGCAGCACATCAACAAAATCAAGAACAAAGAGCATATGATCATCTTAAGTAGATGCAGAAAAAGCATGACAAAATTCACCATCCTTTCATGATAAAAAACATTCAGCAAATTAGGTATAGAAGGAAAGTATCTCAGCACAACAAAAGCCATATATGGGAAACCCACTGCCAACATCATCCTGAAGAAGGAAAAGCTAAAAGCTTTTCCCTTAAGAACAGGAACAAGTCAAGGATGCCCTCTCTCACTAATCCTGTTTAATATAGTATTAGAAGTACTAGCCAGAGCAATCAGGCAAGAGAAAGAAATAATGCACATCTAGATTGGAAAAGACAAATCTGAACTGTCCCTGTTTGCAGATGACATGATCTGATATATAAAAAAAACTAAAGACTCTACCAAAAATTCTTAGTGTTGATAAATGATTTTAGTAAAGTTGTAGGATACAAAATCAACACACAAAAATCAGTAGCATTTTTATACTCCACTAACAAACTAGCAGAAAAAGAAAGCAAGCCCATTTACAGTACTCACACAAAAAACAAAGTACCTAAGTATCAATGTAACCAAGGAGGTGAAAGATCTCTACAACAAGAAAAACAAATCACAGCTGAAAGAAATTAAAGAGGACACAAAAAGATGGAAAGACATTCCGTGCTCTTGGATTGGAAGAATTAACATTCTGAAAATGTCCATGCTACCCAAAGCAATCTACAGATTTAATGCAATCCCCATCAAAATACCAATGACATTCTTCACAGAAATAGAAAAAAAGTCCTAACATTCATATGGAACAACAAAAGACCCTGAATAGCCAAAGCAATCTTAAACAAAAAAGTAAAGGTGGAGGCATAACACTACCTGACTTCAAATTATACTACAAAGCTATTGTAACCAAAATAACATGGTACTGGCATAAAAATAGACATTCAGACCACTGGTACAGAATAGAGAACCCAGAAATCAACCCACATACTTACAGCCAACTGATCTTTGAGAAAGGCAACAAGAACATATACTGGGGGAAAGACTGCCTCTTCAATAAATGATGCTGGGAAAACTGAACATCTGTATGTAAAAGAATGAATCTAGATCTGTACCTCTCACCATATACCAAAATCAACTCAAAATGGATTAAAGACTTAAGTATAAGACTTGAAACTATAAAATTCCTAAAAGAAAATATAGGGGAAACACTTTAGGAAGTAGGACTGAGCAAAGACTTTATGAATAAGACTCAAAAATTATATCAAACTAAAAAGCTTCTGTGTAGCAAAAGAAATGATTAACAGAGCAAAAAGACAACCTACAGAATGGGAGAAAATATTTGCAAACTATGCATCTGACAAGGGATTAATATCCAGAATATGCAAGGAATTCAAACAACCTAATAGTAAAAAACAAGTAACCCAATTAAATAATGGGCAAAGGAGATCAACAGGCATTTCTCCAAGGAAGATATACAACAAACACATGAAAATAATGCTCAATATCACTGAGCATCAGGAAAATGCAAATCAAAATCTTATTGAGATATCATCTCACCCCAGTTAGACTGGCTATTATCAAAAGACAGAGAATAACAAATGCTGGCAAGGATGCAGGGAAAGGGGAACTCTCCTACACTGTTGGTGGGACTATAAATTAGTACAGCCATTATGGAAAACAATATGGTGGTTTCTCAAACAACTACAGATAGAACTGCCATACAGTCCAGCAATCCCACTGCTGGGTATACTCAAAAGAATAGAAATCATCACATCAAAGAGATACCTGCACTCCCATGTTTACTGCAGCTCTATTTACAATAGCCAGGAGTAGGAACAAGCTAAATGTCCATCGATGCATGACTGGATAAGGAAAACATGGTATATTTACACAATGGAATACTACTCTGCCACAAAAAAGAATGAAATCCTGCCATTTGCAGCAACATGGATGAACTTAGAGAAAATTATATTGAGTGAAATAAGCCAGGCATGGAAAGAGAAACACTGCATGTCCTCACTCATAAGTGGAAGTTAAAAAAAATTAAAAAATAAGAAAGATAACAACATTCACAATAATTCATTGAACTTTCAAAAGAAGAGAATTCAACTCAGGTCCCCAGAGGTGGGAAAGGGGGAGGGGGTAAGGGGTTGGTGAGAAATTAGTAAAGGGTCACAAAAAATGAATACATTGTGTAATGTTTTATATACTAATTATCCTGATTTGAACATCACATATTGCACACAGGTATGAATATTCAATGCTGTACCCCACAGATATGTACAATCAGTTATCTTTCAGTAAATAAATAATAAGTAAATAAATAAAATTTTTAAAAAGAAATCTCAGCTAACTATCCAATTTCATTGCTTAAAAGTTCTGCCTTCAACAAAACACTAGAACACAAACACAATTCAGCCAATTTCTTTGCTGCTTTATAACAAGGATTACCTTTTCTCTATTGTCCAATAGCATGTTTCTCATTTCTTCCTGAAACCTCTCCAAAACAGCCTTCACTATCCATATTTCTACCAATATTCTGTTCGAGATTCTTTGTGTTTTCTAAGAAGATGGAAGCTTTCTCTCAAGCTCTCCTCCTTCCTTTCTGAGCCCTCACCAAAATTGCCTTTAGCAGTTTCTTCATGGCAGTCTCAACCTTTTTTTTTTTTTTAACATAAACCTTAAAACTCTTCCAGACTCTATTCATTACCCAGTTCCAAAGCTGCTCCCATAATTTTAGGTATTTGTTAGAGCAGCACCCCCAGTTCTCAGTACCAATTTCTGTCTTAGTCAGCTCAGGTGCTACAGCAATGTACCACAGACTAGGTGGTTTATAAAGAGACATTTATTTCTCATAGTTCTGGAGGCTGGGAAATCTGAAATCATGGTGCCAGCAGGGTTGGGTTTTGATAAGGCCATCTTCCTGGTTTACCCACGCAGTCTTCTTACTGTTATCTTCACATGGCAGAAAGACAGAGACAGAGAAAGAGAGTGCAAGCTCTTTGGTGTCTCTTCCACTTTGCATAAGGGTGCTAATCCTAACATGAGGGCCCCATCCTCATGACCTAATCACCTCCTAATACCCCCACCTCTAAATACCATCATTTTGGTGATTAGAGCTTCAGTATATGGATTTTAGGGGAACACAATAGTTCTTAGCAGATATACTCCAAACTTTTAACACTAGTATCTCGTATGTATGTTGGGAAGGCTATAAGCATTTTTTTTTTTTTTTGTCTTTTTCGTGACCGGCACTCAGCCAGTGAGTGCACCGGCCATTCCTATATAGGATCCAAACCCACGGCAGGAGTAAGCATTTTTTCATATGTCTTTATTTTGTTATAAGCATGCATAATTTATCTTATTTTCAAAAAGAGATCTTCCTCTTCCATTTGCTTTCTGAACAATTTGGTCCTAATATTGTTGGGTGGGCTGAGTGAGGTACGTAGGGGGAGAGTGCCCTGGTGCAGAGGAAGCTGTCGGGGCTTGACCAGGGTCAGAGCCAGCCTCTTGAAAGGAGGCATGGTGTGGGGAGTCAGAGCCAGAGTGAGGTTGGGAGGTGTCCCTCGATGGGGACAGCTGACAGGGGCTGTGGATGCCCTAGCAGAGAGAAGAGCGTGGCCTGTTGGAGGGCTGCACGGTGCAGCTCATGTCTGCTTCTTACATCTTCAGGATTAGCATAAGGCTTGGAAATCTTGTATCTGGACCTTAAGAAAGATGTTTTGACAGTTCTGTGTAAATAAGAATACACAGGAGGCAGCCCATGGTGGAGAGGCCAAGAGCACAGGCCTGACTCAGAACGTCCGGGGTCAGGATGCAGCTGCCCCACTTGCCAGGACAGGCTATGGACTCCTCTGTTGCCTCATCTGTAAAATGGGGATAATGTTGGGTGACCAACTTGTCCCAGTTCTAGCACTAATAGTCCTACATCCCAGGAATTCCTCTTTCCTCCTCATCCAGTCCTGGGAAAACCAGGACAGTGGGTCACCCTAAATAATCCCACAGCTCTGGGTTGTCCTGGGGGTCAAGTGCCCAGCATGGTGTAAGGCCCTTTGGTAAAAGGTAATTATCGTTTTCATGAGTTTTCATAATAATGGAATTTTTATGTTCTGCTTGGGAGAAGGAGTGAAATATTAAAGTCTAGTTTACTAATAGATTGGTGATTTTAAACAAGCCAGCCTGAGCATCCAGCCAGAGTCCAAATGTGCATTTTACTTAACTCTCGGAGGCCAGTGATGAGCCAGAGGATGGCTGGGCCTGCCAGGGCCCATTTGTTTTCCTGGTTGAGCACTCTCTGAGTCTAATTCATACATTTTCGAGGATGTAGGGGCCTCACGACTTTCTCTCCTCTGCAAGTAAGGAAGGGCTGCAGGGAGTGTTAGCAACCACAGGCTCCAATGAGAAAATGGTATTTCCAACCACATAGCCGAGGCCCTGACAACCAGGCAGCCAGGCTTTAAGAAGGTGGCTCTCAGATGTTGAGCACACCTACAACCAGGAGGAGCTTTCGCTGCAGGCTGGAATTGAAACCCAAGAAGGGTAGTAGGATAAAACCCACAAGAAGGGCCCTGGACTAGGCATTCACTCATATAAAAATCTCTCTCTCTCCATCCATGGGTTCATCTCTCATTCTTTCACTCCTTCATTCATTCAAAAAGATCTAAATGTGTTTGAATCATGTGTTTAGTTCATTGAAATTACTAAAAAGATATCATTATTATTTTAAAAGCATGAAAACTTTGCAGTGAATTTCAGTGGAGAGCTGACATCTGCAGGGTCAGGAGCCAGCCCCTCGGCCCCTGCACTCCGGGCCCAGTGCACGTGGCTCTGTGGTCATGCGCCCCGAGGAGGCTTCCAGTCAACAGTCCCGTCTCAGCACTGAGCTGAGCTATGCCATGACTGAACTCACACCATGGGGTATTGTGAATATTAAAATCACCCAAGGAGCCTCTGCTATCCCAGGGCTCCCAGTAAACTCCATTTGAGACCTTCAGGCATCTGTTCGCACCTCAAGAACTACTTAAGGAAGAGTCCCCAGACACAGTGTCACCTGAAGTTTTAGAGGGCAGTTGTAGATAAAAACATTTTTAAATGACAACAATAGAATTGTAACATTTTAGAGACAACGCATCTTTTAAATTATATTGTAAATCAATCAATAAAATATTTCATTTCCCAAAGTATATTAATATCTATACACCTTTAAAGTGACATGATGTATAGTGAGATGAAACTACAGTAAATATCCAGGTGCAATACGCAGTGGCTATAAATGTACCAAGTGGCTAAGTTTTTCTGGATACTGAAGTAAGAAACACTACTCTTCAACCCTGATGATTTCAGCTATCCAGACTACACTTTAAGTTTATACACAGAAAAGCAAAACCTTCTCCCCAGAAAATGACCACCTTATTTTTTCCCTGACACTGCATAGACATCATTTGGTATAGAACGTTTTTAGATTTATGGGCTCAGTTGTAGAATCTTTGACAAGTAATGATGCTATAATGGATTTCTGAAAATGATCCAAGTATCTTCTTGCACATACATAACAGCATAACTGTCCATGGGGAGTCCAAAAAATATGGCAGGTACTGACTTTCCTGAGGGAGATGTGGCCAGGGCTGGCAAATACCCAGGGCACTGTCCCTGCTTCTTCCCGTGGCCCTACTGATTAATCCGACTGGGTGTGCAGGATGGACCCTAACTGCCTGTTCCTTGTCCAGGTTAGACCTCTGTGCTCACAGGGGCCCTGTCTGTGTTCAACTTCACCTGCCCTTGCTGTGCAGGGTTTGGAACCCAGCACAGCGCTCACATCTCACCTTCAGAAACTGCTGTACTAACCAGCATCCTCTATCTATGCAAGGCTGCCTGGCCTGGGACTTGACTCTTCCCGCCTCGGCCCCCAGGGTTGCCACAGTAGCTCTGAGCCACCCTCCAGGTGCTGCTGGGCCACACTGGCCAGTGTGCTAAACCCCGCCTGGACCTATGTGGACTCCCCAGAGTCTGCGTCACTGAAGATTGTGCTTGGGTTGCCAGAGATCTTGCGTGAGGGGGGTTGGGACTGAGCCTATACCCTACCTCCAGGAGCCTGGAGGCTGAATCTGGGATATTTTCTGACAAACGTGGCGTTGTAGAGCTCCCTACACTGAGTTCCATACTTTAGTAGCATGAAGAATTACAGTGATACAATCTGTCCACAAATGAAACAAAAACAGGCCTTTATGGACTGGCCTGGGAACGTAACCCCTGCATCGATGGGAAAATCCATTCTAAATTCTAAACAATAAGCCACGAAAGCACTGGCACGCCCATCCTGGGGACTGCCAACACGCCGGATATGCTGCGGATCAGGGGAGCTGCTGGCGCCACCGCCCAAGCCACAGGCACTGATGAGGACCTGAGCGCTCCTTCAAGACAACTTAAATGTGCTTTCTCCAGGGCTCAGTCAGGACTTTGCTAAGAGATCCTAATACCCAAAGTTTTTACATTAGGATTTCTATGATTACAAAAGGCAACACCTCTGGACATTGATGCCTTGATACCAGGGCACGTTTTCGCTCAGAGTCCCCTGTCTAACTTTTAAAGATTTCAGTTTACAGACATCTGCTCCGGGGTCTCCTAGGAGACCGAGAGGCTGGAATTGAATTGCACTGTTTAGTCCCTGCTGGCTCTGCCCTGCTCTGTTGGTGTAGAGCTTCTCACCGCCCTGACAGAGCTTTCTTATATACTCAGTGGTCATGGCTCCCATGGGTCCTGGAGTCAAAGGATCTTTCCATGGCCCCATCCACAAGCTCCTCCTGGTGCAACTCACTCCACTCGACTCCGCTTTCCATCCCTGGACCCTTATCATCACCCGGAGACCTGACAGTGACAGCCACCGAAAATGTGTGGCGGTGACTGTGGAGGGTTCACAGCACATTGGGTGGGGGATATCCATGTAGACCCTGGCACCTGACCACTGCCTTTGAGTCCTCTGGCCCGGGGCAGCCATTGGCCAGGTTTGCTTCTGTCTTTCCTCTCACTCCTGTGTTGCTCAAATGGCCTTTCACTGCCGCAGCCACTGGGACAGTCCCAGCCATGAGAGCAAGACCTGGACTGTCTGGTGAGCCGATCTAAGATTTAGCCAACAAACAGCAGCCTATTGTACACATGCATTCAGTCCCACCTGTGTGAGTTACATGTGATTGTGTGGTTTTCAATTTTCCACGTCCTGAAATTATTTCACAGAGAGGGTGGGCATAAGAACCAGCCTCTGTCAGTCGTGAACCTCTCAGGGCCCCTCTCTGTGTGTTGGGGAGCAAAGTGCTCTGGCCAGCTTCCCACATTTTGGTTGTGATGGTCGTTATTTTATCTTCTGTTGTAGTCCACACTTATCTGAGCTGGCAGGCTTCACCCAGCGGTTGCTTCTCCATGGAAGATGTTCAATTAACATCTCACCACTGACAGCAGTGTAGATCCTAGAACTTTTCAGCCATTGGAGCTGAGAAATTTGTCAACATTCCAGGACAGAGGAAACAGCAGCGCCAGAAAGCAGGCTTCCCCTGATTCCTGCAAAGCTTATGCACGGACTGACGAGGGAGGCCCGTTCTTCCTGATCCTCAGCTCCCGTGGGGCTTCTGCTATATCTAAAGCAGGACGTTGTTAATGCAGCCAAATTCACCCAAAGTGTCCAGTGAAACTGAGACACAGTCAGACCAGGCATGGTCCACACATCACTCACTAAATCAGACTTGTCTGGGCAGGTCTTCCAAAGGACAGAACGCAGAAGTCCAGAGCACCCGGCAAATCACAGATCGGCAAAGCCAGGCCTCTGCATTTCCCTCCTTCCCTGGCTTCCCCTCCCCCCCACCTGTGACCCCTGCAGCGACTTGTGCCCTGCCCTCCACATTCCCCACCGCCCTGTCTGCCTCCTCCCATCAAGGCCAGCTCCCCTAGTTTATATTCCTATTTCCAACCCCCTTCCCTCTCTTTTGATAGTGCTTTCCCAATTTCTCTTTCTTGAGGTGGGCCAGAGTCAAAGATCAGGGGAGCTCTTTCTTTGTGAATTAAAAAGAACAGGTGGGTCAAGCAGGTATAGGTTTCCTGAACTCCTGGCAGGATCCTTCTTCAAGTCTCTCCTTAATTTTACTAAGAAAAAAGTAAAATCCCCAGACCGCAAGCTCTCTCTCTGCCAGCTTCAGCCCAGCCTTGTCCTCCAAAAGGCATTCATAATTATCCTGCTCTCCTCTGGGCCTCCTTTCTGGCTCCTGCCCAGAATATTCCAGGGTTTAGACTCCAGGAAAACTAGAAAAAACAACCCAGAGATTTGAAAGAGGCTATTTTGAAGAATGCCGTCTTTTTGTGCTGAAAACTCTAATAGTCATTAACTCTGTGATTCTTTATTCATTGAGCTCTTTGTATTGAGAGGACCATGTTTGTTCCAGGACTCATAGCTGACAAGTCAGCAAAGTGGCCGACTGCCCTCTCCCTTGCATTAGATAGCCTCCCTTGCTGCTTCCGGTGCTAAAATGCCTTGAAGTGGCAAGCCATGGTTCTGTAACGTGCCGCACAGCGTGAGTGCCAATGCCCCTGAGAGGGGAGGGCCAAACAGTTCGACTCAGATGCCAAGAGCAGGTGCTGAGAGGAGGGGAGAGAATGACTGAGTGCAAGGACACCAGAGAGGCAGTGAGAGGGTGGGTGACCAGAGGAAGTCCCACAGCAGGGGTGGAAGGAACACCCCGGAAGACACAGCCCCTGCCCTTCCCAGCATGGCCGAGGGCATGTGGGGCATGAAGGCTCCATAGGTAAGTGGCTCACCTGCGGTCCTCGACCCAGAGCCCACCTGCCAGGTGCGGCTGCTTTGTTTGTTTTGGTGCCTGTGGTTCTTCTCAAGCCCATTTAGCCTTTGGGGTATAAAGAACGCCTTCTGGAATGTTCAACTGCACAGCTGCAGGACAGGCACCAAGGACCCTGGAAGCCCAACAGATTGACCAACAGACCAAGTTAGGAAAGAAGGACAGCCACTTCCAGCAGGAGTGCCGCACTACTGGGGGCGTGGGGGGTAGGGTTGTGAGAGAGATGGGTGGGGCACACAGGCCCTCAGCCCCGGCCACCTCCAATGGCTCAGAACCCACACCAAGGTGTCGCCTGAGCCACGGTTTCCCATTCAAGTTCCCTCTTCCTGGATCTCACACCCAAAGCTCCTGACTTATGGGTCTGGGTGATATGCAGCATCATGGTATTTTAACAGCCCCTCTCCCAGGTGACTGTATGGGGCAGCCTGGCTTTAGTACTGCCTACATATGGCATTGTGTCCAGTCACCAGTGCAAGGGTCAGGGAAGCCTGGTCATTATGGGAGGTGGGGGCTGGAGGGCTTGGTACCAAGGACAGACAGGGCAGGAGCCATTGCACTCAGGCTGGAAGGTGTTTATGATGACTCTGTAATTCAGAAAGAACATAGGAGTGCTATGGGTACCTAGGCCTGAGAAGCAGGTTAAAAATGCCCAGTCCTTTGGGATGTGTATTTGAATCACCTGGGAATGTGCCTGGCACCCACCACCCCCCAGCAGAATCTCTGGGGCTCTCAGGCCTTAGCTTTTGCTATAGGGCAGAAGGAAGGGTGTGGAGTGAGGTCTTCAAGAAAGAGCAGGGAGCAGGGACTCCAGGGACTGGAGACCATCCTGGGGTGGGTCATTGCAGTGAGGCCAGGACACGGGTCTAGGAAGATGGGCACAGTAGCCCTGGGACTGGAAGCACCGATCCAGCGTCACTGATACCTGAGACAGTGAAGCCAAGGGGAAGGGAGGCGAGCTCTCCGTGCTCCCCAAGTTTTTGTCATCCTGGGACTGTCCAGAATGTTCCCGTCCCCACACTCAGCTACCGCACAGGAGAGGGAAGCAGCAGGAGCAGAGAGGGGCACAAGTCTCCACCTCTCTCAGTGGTGAATCCACGAGTGCCCGAAGACAGTGAATCAGGCTGGTTGGCCTGGGTCACCCCCAGGTTGCTCCACACTGTCCTCTGCCATTGAAGATGCTCATTGGCACTGGCAGCTGCCCCAGCCCAGAGAGGCAAGGCCATGGGCTGGGCAAGGGTCCAGAGCCACAGGGATGTGGGCACACACCCAGATGATGAGCTTGACCTATGCCTGCACCTTCAAGGGGGTGTCCTGCTCTCCTCTGGTGTCCAGTGAGCACAACTTCTCACCTGAGGAACCCAGCATGTCCAAGGTGGAGGCACACCAAGGGCAGCGTGGGGACAGGGTGAGTGCTGGTCTACAGCCAGGGGGGAGGGGGAGGTATCAGGATGGTGGGGGATGGGCAGAGGCGGCAGGGACACAGAGCATCACCAAGTAGACCCCAGGCCACTCTCACATCCACAGGGCCCCTCAGCTCAGTGCTCACAGCCCCTGTTCTGGGGCTAATGCCCTGGCCAGCTTCGTTTCCCCTTCTGGTCCCCTTTCTACATGCTGCCATCTGACAGCCCATGCAGCAGCTCCATCATGTCTAAGAGCAGAAGCTTGATGTAGCTGAAATAGTAAAGTGTTGACACGGCGTCCAACTACAGGTAGTGCAGTGTGTTACGCTGATGCAGAGCTCCAAGTTCGTCCTCCGAGGTGTTCGTCACATGAACCGCAGCTGCACACATAGGGGCTTGCCTGTAGCTAACCGCAAACCCTTCCAGAATCCCTTGAGACCCTCCCTCAATTGAAGCAGAAAAACCCCAGTGAGTGGGTATTAACACCTACAACGCAGAATCTCAGCTGACGTCAGTGTTTGTTTATCTTTATAAACGCAGTGTTGCACACAGTGTTGCGCACGATGGCTTTACCTTCATTTTTAAGGCAATAGAGTCAGTGACAAGCACAACATGCTATTTTAATTAAATTGCCATTAAGGTCATTTGAGGTCATTTTTTAAAAATAGAGAGCATTTTACTCAAATTGTGGATTGTAATTGGGTGAGATGGCAATCTTCCACGTGGATGGGAAAGTAAGAAAATGGTAAAAATATCTTTTCTGTATAGAGCTGGTGTTGCCCAAGACACGTTCCCCAGCTGTTTGTGGGAAAGGGAAGATACCCCTGGCTTGCAGTCACAGGACAGTGACCTCACCACAATCTGGGTTACTGCACTGGTGTTATTATTGAAGATGGGTTGCAACATTCATCTACTGACCTGGTTCCTGGAAATGTAGTAATAAAACTCTAAGAAATGATGCCCACGTGGCAGACCAAACCAACCCAAACAGCAACCAGCTGCAGGGGAGAGGAGGGCAGCTGTGGGCGAGAGGTCTAAGTTCAGACCCCTGTGAAAATGGCTGAGTGTCTGGAGGCCAAGCTTCAGAGAAGGGTCCGGGGAGTGGACTTGGCAGCTGAGGACTTCAAAACAGCTATGAAAAGCATGTTTAAAATAGAGTAAAAGATAGACAAACGAGGTGCAAAGAGGAAGCATTTTAATGGAGAACTGGAATCTGCAAAAATTTATCAAATGGACATTCTAGAAGAGCAAACGAATACATGAGGGTGATTCAGACAGCTCTAACAGCAGGTGGACACAGCAGAACACAAGGTTCACAAGCTCAAGGCAGATCAGTAGAAAATGTCCAAAATGAATCAGAGAGAGAAAAAAATGGTAAAAACAGAGCAAAGTGTAAGATGTGTAGGACGGGATCAACATCAACACAGGTGTGACCACAGTTCTGGAAAAAGAGAGGGGACAGGGATAGAGAGAGACATGGAGGGAGGGGGAGGGCGGGGGAAGGGGAGAGAGGGAGAGAGAGAAGCAATATTCGAAGAAACAGTAGCCAAATATTTTCTAAATCTTACAAAAGACAGCAACCCACAGATTCAAGAAACTCAATCCAAGCAGGATGCATAACTTAAAAAATCATACTTAGGCCCATCATAATCAAACTGCCTACAAACAAGTCTATAAGTTAACTATTATCATTAATAAGCAATTTAAGGCAGTTCATTCACATGTGGAAATTAAACAATGCTGTCTTAGATAGTCAATAGTTCAAAGAAGAAATTACAAGAGAAATTAGAAAACACTTTAAGATGAATGAAAATGAGCCGCATCACACCAAAACATGTGAGATGCAGTGAAAGCAGAGCCTGGAGGGAAACTTATAGTTGTAAGTTCTTATATTAAAAAAAATAACAAACTAAACCCAAAGCAAGCAGAAGAAAGGAAATAATAAAGATTAGCACGGCTGCAGGATACAAGTCAACGTACAAAAATCAATTCCACATCTATATACTAGCAACAAACAATTGGGCTGTGAGATTAAAGTATATCATTTACAAGAAAATAAAACATATAAAATACTTAAGAATAAGTCTGACTAAAGACGGACAAGAACTCTGCACTAAAAACTTTATAATATTGGCTGAGAGAAGTTAAGGACAGACAAATGGAGAGATGTTCCATATTCATGGATTAGGATATTTAATGTTGTTAAGATGTCATTTCTCCTCAAATTAATCTATAGATTCAATGCAATTCCAAGTCAAACCCCCAAAAGATTTGTTTTCTTCTTTCTCTCCCTCCCCATCTTTGAGGACAGTTGACAAGGCGATTCTAAAATGTATGTAGGCATACGTGATCCAGAACAGCCAATAGAACCTTGAAGAAAGGCAAAGCTGGCGAACTTACACTGTCCCATTTCAAGACTTAAAAATGACTGTGATTAAGATGGCGTGGGATTGGTATAAAGACAGGCAAACAGACCAGTGGAGAAGACTGGATAGTCCAAAAATATACCTTCCTCCCATGTACGGCCCCTTCGTAGTATCAAAGAGCCAATGCAATTTAATGAAGAAAGGACAGTGTTTTCAATGAATTGTGCTGGAGCAACTGAAGAAGTATATGGAAAAATGAACATTTCAGCATACACAGAAATTAATCCAAGATGGACCATAAACTCAAATGTGAAAACAAAAACAATGATGCTTCTAGAAAAAACATATGAAAACATTTTCATATTTTTGTGGCAGGCAGAGATTTCTTAAAGACGTCGGGGGTTACTTCAAAAAGTTTGTGGAAAAATAAAATTGAAAGACTATGAATCTTTCTATGAAATTTTTGAAGTACCCTTGTACACACACACACACACACACAAGAAAACCCCAAAACACTAACCATAAAATAAAATATTGATTAATTCAATCTCATTGAAACTAAAAACATATGTTATCAAACATACACATACACACACACGCTCCATTAAGAAACTTCATGGCAAGCTACAGACTGGAAAAACATATTTACAATGCATCTATGTGACAGAGGATAAATATCAAAATACATGGAGCAACCATACAAACTAACGCTAAAAACAAAACAATACAATTTAGAAATGGGGAGAAATTGAAGAGACACATCATCAGCCGGTACAAAAAGGCCCATTAAAACCCTGATGCTGCAATCACCACACGCATATCAGAATGGCTACATTTTTAAAAAATCAGCAGGGCAAAGTGCTGTCCAGGACGTGGAGCAACAGGAGCTCACACATTGCTGGTGGGACTGAAAGTGGTACAATTTGGAAAACCTGTTAGTCATATCTACTAAAGTTAAACATATTCTTATCTCATAACCTGCCAATTGCATTGCTGGATGTGTACGCAAGAGAACTACATGTGGATGTCCGCCAAGAGACATGTACAAGAATGCTGATAGCAACTTTATTCATGGTAGCTCAAAACTGGGAACAACTCAAAAGACCATAAATAGGAGAATGAAAAAATACACTGTGGTACAAAAGAATGAGCTACGGATACACACAGCAATGTGGATGGACCCCAAAAGCGTGAGTGAAAGAAGCCAGACACAGAGTAGTAACACTGTATCCCAATTACATGACAATCAGGAATAAGCAAAACTAATCTATGGTGATCGAAGCCAGAGCAGTGTTGACCTCTAGAGATAGGAATTGATCAGGATGCAGAACAAGGAACATTTTCACATGATGCAAACGTTCTATATCAGGATCTGGGTAGTGAAAATACAGGTGTACAGATGTAAAATTCAGAAGCTTTACACTAAGATTTGTGCAATTTACTTTTTAAAAAGAAAAGAAAAACATCCTCCTCACCAGAATGAAAATAACTGCAGTCTCTGGAGCCCGAGCTGCCTGTTTTGAATCTGAGATTGGGTACTTTCTTGCTGTGTCATCTTGGGCAGGTGAAATAACCTTTCTGTGCCTTACTTTCCCATTGTGGATAACAACAGTGTCTGGTTCAGAGTCATGACAACGATTAAGTGAGTTAACTGATATAAAGTTCTTAGCACAGTGCCAGGCACCTAATACAGGCTCCACGGCCATTTGTCCTTGTCACCAAGTGACTGCTAAGCTCCCTTCGAGGGCTGAGGTCTCCGAGGCTTCCCCAGCTCACTTTTCTCCGCTTTGCAGCAATAATCATTGGCCAGAGCTATCACGATAGGATGTCATTTAAGTTACTCTAGAGCTTCCACTGGGCAAAACTCGATTTATCCTTAACTTTTATCCCCTAGACCCTGATGAATTTCAGTGTTTGCTGTAATTGTTTTCAATGTATGTTATAAAAAATAAATTTTACCATGTCCACAAAGGTAAAACCCATAATCTGCCGAAAAGTAGGAGATAGGTGGATTTTCATACTAGGGTCACTCTGTTTTTATGGGTACTGTTTTATGCCCAGTAACCTGGAAGGGAACAGAACTGTCCTTTAGTAACCTCACTCGCTTCCTGCTTTCTGCAGTACTAATTACATTCAGCAATGTTATCACACATAGGATTGCATCATGTATACTTTAAAGCAATTCTCCTCGTATCATAAAACAGAAACTGAATCATTGTTTTTGCTTGGGCGGGGGGTACATGTCTGCAGTGATGAAGACTCACCTAAAGAAGAGTCTTCTTCCTTTATTAATTGCAAAAATAAATATACTTCACTGCAGAGAGCTTTGTTTGGCAGCAGAAAGACTTCTTGGGAAATGTTTATATCTAAGTTTGTGAGTGAGTCACAACATAAGACTTTTTAGTAAAATAAATAAATGTAAAGGTACAGAGTAAGTGTAACTAACTGCATGTAGATCAAGGAAAATGTTTCCTAGTTTAGGCAGTAAATAATCATTTGTGGTGTAAACTGATGTAAGGATCTCTCACTTAAATCAGTCAGTCAACAAATATTGGAGACCTGCCAGGAGGAAGGCATCTGCTAGATTTGGGGTATACAGTGAGAATGAGTCACAGCCCAGAAAATGAGAGGGGAGGAGGCACCATGAGGATTGTTCTCTGGAGCAAGGATCCTGCACTTGGTGCCAGGTGAAGATGGGTACAGGTGGGTCAGACGTCCAGGTGGGCCTGCAGCTGGGCTGTGAATCAACTCAGATCTGCGTCTGCAGTGAGCCTGCCCCAGCGGGGTGAGGCTGGCCTGTCATCTTAGATTTCCCCATCCCAGGACGGTCCCAAGAAACAGGTGTCTGAATGTTTGCACAGAAACCTCTGGGGACACCCCATGGCTTCCTGGCCTCGACTCCCAGTCAGCAAAGAAGAAATCTGACGAGTGTGGTCGTCATTAATACAGTCTGCCTTGCAGTTTGGTGGTTTGACTTTCAACACTTTGACCTGGAATCTTCCTTGATTCTGGGTGACCTGCCCTGAATTAGTCTAGGTGAACTCTGTTTGGCCGATTTTCTTCTACTCGAGTGTAGAGCTTTGCCACCCTGAACTTCGTCTCCCCAGACCTGAGCCTGAGCCTGCAGCTCAGCAGACGCTGTGGGACCGCCTCCTCCGACTGGAGCTGTCCTTGGTGCTGGGAATGCAGGGCGGACCACACAGAGGAAGCCCTGCCCTCAAGTGTGGTCCTGTTTGGGAAACAGAAAACCTACATATCAATAGAGACTGATGTCACCTTGGAGAAAAAAGACAGCTCATGAGGAGAACAGAGAGTGACAGGGGAGGATTTGGAAGCCAAGGCTCTTCTATAGACTGGGTATGTTCTAGGGTGTTCTGTGAGCCCAACACAGGCTAGAGATGGTTCTTGGCTTAGGCCAGGGGAACTCTTGTTGTGTAGTTTGGGGGAGAGCCAGCCAGGGGCAGGCTGGGGATGTGGGTCTCCTGCCCTCAGCACTCCTGCCCTTTGGGGTCAACTCTTCAGGTACCCCAACCTAGGGGCTTGATTTCTGTAGTTGTGTCCTCCAAGCTGCCTCATCCCCATGCTGTGCCTCTGTCATCTGTGCAGCTCAGCGTTCCATGGATTGAGCTACCACCAGCACCCCCCTCTACAATGCAGACTCCACATGGGCAGGACTGTTCCCCCACTGGTGGTCCCCTGAGTCCCGGAGCCAAGGTTCCACCATAGACCATTCTGGCTCCCCTGCCTGGGCCATTTCCAGAGACTTGTAAGGGAAACTGATAGTGAATGTGTAAATTCAGATGGGTTGAGTGTTAGTGAAAAGTTCAATGCCTTAATACTCAATACTGAAATACTAGAAAACTGAGGTTGAAAATTAGACCTAGGAGTTCCTTTGTGCATTTATCCACTCGTTTTCCTTGCAGAACGTCCTGCACAACGGTTCAACACAGGAAGCAAATAAGAGACAGACCATCTGGGGAGAGATGAGCAGGTAGAAGGAGGGTCATGACCTCCTGTTAGATGCAGACCAGCCCCCTCCTCTCCTCCCTCTTCTTGGCTCCCAGGCTCCTTAGTTACCCCCATCTTATTCAACAGTTACAGTTGTACTCGCTTTATTCCTGTTTTACTGATGGAGACTGAGGCTCTGAGATGATAAAAACTGGCCCAGTATCGCAGACAGCTGGTGAGACAGCCCCTACTGCCCCCCCTCCCCACATTCCTAGGAAGAAGGCAGAGCATCCTAACTTGACTCTGAGTTCCCCTATGTTGGTATTGGGGCCACCATCTGTCCTCTTACCTAATGGGGGTCCTGTCCTCCCCTTATCAAGCTAGCTGTTGACAAGGGATGGTCACAAAGGCCCCCTTGCTCTGCAGCCCAGTTGCTCTGGTCCTGGGAGACTGTGCCTGTCCTCTCTCTGTTCTCCTGAGCTCCTCCACTCACTTCCCTGCTCCCCACCCTCTACGTCACGTCTACTATCTGCCACAAGTTTGGCCTGAGGCCACCACATCCAGAGTGGTCTCACTCAGGACTATATTGTGACTTTGAAAATTAAACTATTTATTCTGAGATAATTGTAGATTCATATGCAGTTTTGAGGAAGAACACTAAGAGAGCCCATGTATCCTTTACCCAGTTTTTCCCAATGGTAACATCTTGCACAACATAGTACAATGTCACAACCAGGATATTGACCTTGACAACAGTTAAGATACAGAACATTTCATCCCCACAAGGATTTCTGATGTTGCCCGTTTATAACTGTGCCCTCTTCCCTTCTACCTCCATCCCCTCCTTAACCCCAGCGATCACTAACCTATTCCCCATTTGTGTAATTTTGTTGTTTCAAGAATGTTACATAAATGGAATCATACAGCATATATTCTTTGGGCCTGGCTTTTTCCAGGAAAATCCTATGGAGATTCATCCAGATGTTGCATGTATCAATAGTTCACTCCTTTTTATTGCTGAGTAGTATTCCATGCCATGGATGGACACAGTTTAACTATTCTCCATTGAAGAACATCTAGGTTGTTCCTAGTTTGGGGATATTACAAACAAATCTGCCTTAAACATTTGTGTACACGTTTTTGTGTGGGTGTAAGTTTTCGTTTCTTTGGAAAAAAATGCTCATGGGTGCACTTGCTAGGTTGAATGCTAATTGCGTCTTCAGTTTTTAAGAAAGTGCCATGCTGTTTTCCAGAGGGGCTGTGCCTTTTACATCCCACCACCAATGTATGAGTGATCCGGTTTCCCTGCAGCCTCACATTTGGTGGTGTTACCCTTGGCGTTGTCACTATTTTTTATTTTAGCATCCTGATAGGTGTCTAGTGTTAGCTCATTATGGTTTTTATTTGCATTTCACTAATGGCTAATGATGTCAAATGTGCTTATTTGCTATGTGTATGTATATCTTCAGTTAAATGTCTGTTCATGTCTTTTGCCCATTTTCTAATTGAATTGTTTGACTTTTTTTCACAATTGAATTTTGAGAATTCTTCATAAATTCTAGATTCTAATCCTTTGTTAGATTTGAGGTTTTGCAGATATTTTCCCCCAGACTCTAACTTCTCTTTTCATCTTCTTAGCAGGGTCTTTGTCAGAGTCAACATTTTTCATTTTGATGTAGTGCAACTTATCAATTTTTCAGTTTATGGACGATGTTTTGGTGTCGAGTTTAAGAACTCTTTGTCTGACCCAAGATCCTAAGATTTACTTCTAATTTTTTTTCCTAAAAGATTTGTTGTTTTAAGTCCATGATCCATTTTGAGTTAATTTTTGTGTAAGGCACAAAAATTCATAATTCTTATGAATTAAGTCCAGATATTTCTTTTCTTTTTTCTTTTTTTTTATGACTATGAATATTTAATTGCTTTAGCAGCATTTGTTGAAAAAGCTATTCTTTCTCTGGTGATTTGCTTTTGTACCTTTGTCAAAAAGCAGTTGGACATGTGTATACGGGTATAATTCTGGATATTCTTTTCTGTTCCACTGATGTTTGTGTCTATCCTTTTGCCAATACCAAATAGTCTGTTATGCCTTTTTTTTCAAAAAAATTTAATTATTCTAATTGCTTTGCCTTTCCTTAAATTTTAGACTAATCTTGTTTATGTCTACAAATATCTTGTTGGGTTTTTAACAGGAATTGCATTAACTGCGCATATCAATGTGGGAAAAGTTGAAATCTTTACTATGTTAAGTTTTCCAATCCATGAACATGGTATGTCTTTATTTATCTATTTAGATCTTTAGTTTCTTCTATCATTGTTTTGTAGTTTTTAATATACAAGGTTCACGCTGTTTCTTTTTGTTTGAACAATTGTAAATGGTATAGTGCTTTTAATTTCACTGTCCATGTGTTCATTGCTAGAACATAGAAATAAATTTTATTTTTGTATGTTTATCTTGTATCTTGCAACCTTGCTGAACTCACTTATTTTCCAGGAGTAATTTTGTAGATTCTTTGGTATTTCCTAGGTAGACAAGCATGTCGTTTGAAAATAGGGACAGTTTTATTTTTTCCTTCCCAACCTGTATGCCACTTATTTCCTTTTTTTGTTTTACTACACTGATTAGAATTTCCAGCACTTTGTTGAATAATAGTGATGAAAGAAAACATTCTTCAATTATTCTTGATCTTAAGGGAAAACACTCAGCTGTTCATCATTAATTGTTCTGTTAGCTATAGATTTATTATAGATGCTCTTTATCAAATTGAGGAATTTCTTTTCTATTCCTATTTTCTGAGTGTTTTTATCATGAATAGGTGTAGAATTTTGTCATGATTTTTCTGTATCAATTAGCATGATCATGTAGTTTTTCTTTCTTAGTCTGTTAATATGACATACTGCATTGATTGACTTTCAAATACTGAACAAGCCTTGCATCTTGGAATAAACCCAGCTTGGATATGGTGTATAATTTTTCAAGTATAATTTACTAGTATTTTGTTAAGGTCTTCTGCATTTATATTTATGAGGGATAGCAGTCTGTAGTATTCTTTTTTATACTTTGATTTTGGTATCAGAGAAATACTAGCTAAGTAAAATGAATTGGTAAGTGTTACTTTCTCTTCTGTTTTCTGGAGGAGATTGTATAAAATTGGTGTCACTTCTTTAAACATTTGGTAAAATTCTCCAGTGAAACCATCTTGACCTGGGGAGTTTTTTTTTTTTTAATTATAAAAGCATGACTTTAATATCACTAATAGTTATAGGGTGGGCTATGCAAATAGCCTATTTATATTCAGTGAGTTGTAGTTCGTGTTATTTGGGAAATTGATTCATTTATCTAAGTTGTCAAATTTATGTGTGTAGAACTGTTTGTAGTCTTTCTTTAGTGTCCTTTGGTTGTTTGTGGGATCTGTAGTGATATCCCATGCTCCATTCCTAATATTAGTAATTTACGTCTTCTCTCTTTTTCCTTTGCCAGTCTTACTAGAGGTTTGTCAATTGTACTGATTGTTTCTAAGAAACAGCTTTGTGTTTCTTTGATTTCTGCTCTTATGTTTATTATTTGCTTTCTTTTGTTTTACTTTGCTCTTCTTTTTCTACAATAGTTTAGATTATTGACTTGAGACTTTTCCTCATTTCCAATGTGTATGAATTTAGTGCTATAAATTTCCCTCTCTTCACTATTTTATCTGTGTCCTGCAAATTTCAATATGTTGTATTTTCATTTTCATTCAGTTTAGTGTAGTTTTATTACCCTTGAGATTCTTTCTTTGGCTTATGGATTATTTAAAACTGTGTTGTTTAAATTTCAAATGCTTGGAAGTTTTTCTTATATCTTTCTGTTATTGATTTATAGTTTGATGCCACCGCAATCAGAGAACACAGTCTGTATGATTTCAATTATTTTAAATATGTTGAGGTTTGCTTAAGGCACAGAATATGTTCTACATTCTATCTTGGTATATGTTACATGGAACATGTATTCTGCTATTGTTGGCTGGAGTGTGTTATAAATATGGATTAGATCCTGTTGGTTAATATTGTTACTGAATTCTCCTATATCCTTGCTGATTTTTGATTTAGTTGTTCTAGCAATTCTTGAGAAAGAGGTGTTGAAGTATACAACTATGAGTTTATTTCTTCTTTCAGTTCTATCAGTTTTTGCTTCACTTATTTTGCAGCTGTATTTTTTGGTTCATACATATTTAGTATTGCTATGTCTTCTTGGTGGATTAAGCCTTTTATCATTATGTAATAGTCCTCTCTGTTTCTGGTAATTTTCTTTGTGATAAAGTCTCCTTTATCTGGTATTAATATAGCTACTCATGCTTTTGATTAATATTTTCATGATATAGTATTTCCATCCTTTTACTTTCAAGCTGCCTATATCATTATATTTGAAATGAATTTCTTATAGATAGCATATAGTTCAGTTAGGTTGTTTAAACCACTTTTCCAATCTCTATTTTTTAAATGCTGTGGTTAGATCACTTACATTCAATATTAAGTATTGACATATTGGGGCTTACGTATGCATTTTGTTTTGTTTTGTTTTCTGTATGTTCTATGTTTATCACTTCTCTCTTTTTTTCCCCATGCTTTCTTGGGAATTAATTGAACATTTTTTATAATTTTATTTAAACTTATCTATATTGTTTTTGAATGTTTCCCTCCATATAGTTTTTAAAATAATTTCTCTAGGTGTTAAATTATATGTGCATAACTTGTCACAGTCTAATGGCATCATCATTTTACCAGTTTGAGGGAAGTGTACAAAACTTTTCTCCTTTTATGTCCCCTTACCTTCCTTTGTTTATAATATAATTGTGTTAAATATTTACATACATTTAGAACCACACCAGACAGTGTTGTAATTTTTGCCTTAATCATCAAACACAAGTTAGAGAACTCAAGAGCAGTAGGAAAGTCTATTTTATTTACTCATATTTTTGCTTTTTTTGTTCTATCTTCCTTAATTTTCAAAGTTTCATTCTTTTATCTTTTTTATGATTGAAGAAATTCCTTTTGCTATTATTTTAGGTTATATTGACTGGTGACAATTTTCCTTATTTTTATTTTTATTTTTATTATTTATTTTTTTGTCTCATAATGTCTTTATTTTCCTTTTATTCCTGGATATTTTTGCTTGATATAGGACTCTGGGTTGACATGGTTTTTGTTTTGTTTTGTTTTTTCCCTTTCAGGAAATAAAAAATGGTGTGCCAATTTCCTTCTGGCTTCTATTGATTCTGATGAGAAATGCGCTGTCATTTGAATTGTTTTTCCCTATACTTAAGGTGTTGTTTCTCTCTTACCACCTTCAAGATTTGTTCTGCGTCTTCAGTTTTCAGAAGTTTGACTATGATGTGTCTTGGTGTAGATTTATTTGGGTTTATCCTGTTGGGAGTTTACTCAGCTTCTTGAATCCATAGGATTATGTCTTTTGCCAAATTTGAGAAGTTTTCAGCCATTATTTCTTCTATTATTTTTTCAACCACCCAGCAGCACATCTGGGATTGTTAGAGTGTCCTTTAGATTTTTTGTTACAGTCTCACATGTCCCTCAGGCTCTGTTCATTTTTTGTTCAGTCTATTTTCTCTCTGTTTTTCAGACTGGGTGTTTTAGTCCATTTTGTGTTGCTATAACAGAATACCTGAAATTGGGTAATTTATAAAGAAAAGAGGTTTATTTAGCTTACGATTCTGGGATGGTTGTATCTAGCATGGGCCTCAGGCTGCTTCTACTCATGGCAGAAAGTGGCAGGCTGCTGGTGGGTATGAGCAGATCACATGGTGAGAGGAAGCAAGAGAGACAGAGAGGAGGTGCCAGGGTCCTATAAACAACAAGCTCTTGCGGGAACTAATAGAGCAAGAACTCACTCACTACCCCTCCTCCCCAAGGGAGAGCATTAATCCATTCATGAGGGATCCACCCCCATGACTCAATCAGTTTCCAACACTGCTGCATTGGAGATCAAATTTCCACATGAATTTTGGAGGGGACAACACATCCAAACTCCATCATTCTGCCACTGGTCCCCCAAAACTCATGTCCCCCTCACATACAAAATACAATCATTCCATCTCAGCAGTCCCAAAAGTCTTAGCTTGTTCTAGCACCAACTTAAAAGCCCAAAGTTCAAAGTCTCCTCTGAGACCAAAAGCAAAAGTTCTTCCAGCTATGAACCTGTAAAAGTCAAAACCAAATTTATCTACTGCCAAGATACAATGGTGGAACAGACATTGGGTATACATACCCCTTTGAAAAGGGAGGAATAGGCCAGAAGAAAGGAAAAACAAGCCCCAAACAAGACCAAACCCCAGCAGGGCAGACATTACATCTTAAAGCTCCAAAATAATGTTCTTTGACTCCAAGTCCTTCATCCTGGGCACTATTGGGCATCTGGGCTCCCAAAGCATCAGGCAGCCTTGCTCCCACAGCTCTGCCAGGCACAGCCCAGTGGGCCACACTGGTGCCTGTGGCTTTTCCAGGCCTGTGTTGCATGTTACCAGTGGTCCTGGAGTTCTGGGGTCCTGGTGGCAGACCTGCTACATTGGCTGTACTAGACATTTCTCTGGTGGGGGCTCTCTGTGGGGGCTCTGACCCCACTTTCCTGCTTGGCATTGCTCTAGTAGACGTCCTCTGCAGTGGCTCTGCCCCTGCAGCAGGTCTCTGCCTGGGCCCCTAGGCTTTTCCATACATCCTTTGGAATCTGGGTGGAGGCTGCCTTGCCTCCACTGCTCTCACATCCTGCCGGCCTGCATACTTAACACAACGTGGATGCCACCAAGGTTTCAGGCCTCTACTCTCCAGGGCTGCTGCATGAACCACACTTGGGGCCACTCCCACCAGAGCAGCTGGGATACAGGGAGCAGGATCCTGATGGCAGCTGTGTGCTAGGTCTGTCCTTCAGAATAACTCAGTCTTTCTAGGCCTCAGGGTCTGTAATGGGTGGGGCACCATTCCAGACTTCTGAAATGCCTGCAGGGCTTTCCTCTCATTTTCTCCACTATTAGCATCTGGCTGCCTCAATGCCAAGATAATGTCTTTAGCAACCAGTTTATCTGCTTCACCCTTGCATTGTTCACTGTCTCTCTGCTTCTATACCACATGGCCAGGCTGCAAATTTTTCAAATCTTTACACTCTGCTTCCCTTTTAAATTCTGGCTTTACATCATGATTTTGCTGCCATAACTCAGAGCAGGCTCTTAAAAGCAACCGTGCGGCTTACTTAATGCTTTGCTGCTTAAAAATTTCTTTGGCCAAATGCTCTGGTTCACAACTCTTAAGTTCCAACTTCCAACAAAGTCCAAGGGCATGGAAACAGTGCAGCCAGGTTCCTTGCTGTGGTGTAGCAAGGGTTATCTTTTGTCCAATTCCCAATAAGTTCCTCATTTCTAACTGAGACCTCATCATCCGCATGGCCTTTACTGTCCACACTTCTATCAGCATTCTGCTCACCACCACATAAGTCTCTAAGACATTCCAAACTTCCCTCGTCTTTTTCCCTTCTTCTAAGTCCTCCAAACTCCTCCAACCTTTCTCAGTACCCAGTTCCAAAGCCATATCCACATTTTCAAGTGTCTGTTATAAGCAACACCCCACTTCTCTGGTACCAATTTTCTGTTTTAGTCCGTTTTGTGTTGCTATAACAGAATACCTGAGACTGAGTAATTTATAAAGAAAAGGGGTTTATTTGGCTTACGATTCTGGGATGGTTGTATCTGGCATGGGCCTCAGGCTGCTTCAACTCATGGTGGAAAGTGGCAGGCAGCCGGTGGGTACAAGCAGATCACATGGTGAGAAGAAGCAAGAGAGACAGAGAGGAGGTGCCAGGGTCCTATAAACAACAAGCTCTCACAGGAACTAATCCAGCCAGAACTCACTCATTAATTCCCCCTCCCCCAGGGAGAGCATTAATCCATTCATGAGGGATCCACCCCCATGACTCAATCAGTTTCCAACACTGCCACATTGGAGATCAAATTTCCACATGAGTTTTGGAGGGGACAACACATCTAAACGCCATCACTGGGTAATTTCTATTGTTCTATCTTCTCGTTTACTGATTCTTTCCTGTGTCTCTTCTATCTGGTGTTGAGCCCATCTGCTGGGTTTTTTATTTTGGTTATTTTATTTTTCAGTTCTAAAATTTCCATTTTGTTCTTCTGTCTTCTATTTCTTTGCTGAGACTTTCTACTTTTTCATTTTTTTCAAGTGTGTTCATAAAGCATTTTTATGATGGATGCTTTCAAATCTTTGTCAGATAATCCTAACATCCCTATCATCTCAGTGTTGACATTCATTGATTGGCATACATTTTTTTCTTTTACTTTTTTGTTTGGACTGAGTTTTTTTGGTTCTTGGTATAAGGATTGATTTTCAATTGATTCCTAGATGTCTAGGGCATTGTGTTATGAGAATCTAGATTGTATTTGAACTTTCTGTTCTACTGGCTTCCTCTGACTTCCTCTGACTGCCTCTTTACTGCCAGGTGAAGGTAAAAGTCCAGGTTCCCCACTCAGCCATTGTTGACACCCAAAGGAGTGGCTCCTTGTTACTGCTGGGTGGGGGTTGGAGTTTTGACTCCCCAGTGATACCTCCACAGCTGGGAGAGGTAGGAAACCTCATTACTGTGCCCCACATGGTGTCCATGACACCACAGGGTTGGGGAGTGTCCTTGTCACCACTGGGGGGTGGTGAAAGTCCTGACTCTGTGGGGTTTCTTTTGTTGCCACCTCACTGAAGTGGGGCAGGGGCATCTCATTACTGCACAGTGGGGTAGAAGTCTAGACTCTCTTTGGACTCCTCTGACACTATTATGGCTAGGGGACTGGGTGGGGGGCAGTGGTTTCTGTGCCTCATTACAGCTTGAGAAGGATGCAGTTCAGGCTTTCTACTCCTTCTTTGCTGGCAAGGGTGGGGGTTGGGCCCCAGTTTATTCTATGGTGTTTGGCTGGAGCAGAGAGGTTATTGTCTAAACATTTCCTAACTGTCTAGGTTGTTCCTTTCCTATCTTTTTAGCTGGAGAGAATAGGCTGCTGTTCCTGTTGTGTCTGTGCTCACTGGCAACTCCAGGTTCTTCTTCAACTTGCAGCCTGGGATATATGATGCAAAAAGAAAAGCCAGGGACCTCACCACAGTGTGGTTCCTTGGGTTCCAAGGTCCCTAGCCAGTTTGCCTTCTCCTCCCCATATTTCAGAGCTTCCTTACATTTGTCTTGTACAATGTCCAGGGTTTTTAGTTGTAGTTGGAGGGAGGAATAGGGAAAAGCATGTTTCCTCATCTTCCTGCAAGCCTGTCCTGTGACTTTTAACAGATTGAACTTGGGCTTCTTGTAGATCTCTCCCCTCATTCGAAATAGGTTTGGCCTACTCACTTAACAAATATGTGACACCTATGGGAAAGTGAAGAAGCTGCTCAGCTAGGAGTCAGGAGACCTGGGTCCCGCCTGGGCACTGCAGCCCTAGGCATGTCACAAACCTCATGGGGCCTCCATTTCCTCATTCCCATGTGGCAGAATAATTTATTGAGATAATTTATAATACTAATTTTCCCTGCTTTAGCTGTCTTGACTTCCCTTTAAAAGGCAACCAAGTAGGGTTTTTTTTTGGTTGTTTCGTTTCGTTTTGAAGTTGTTTTTCTCTTGCCTTGGGGACTTTTGAGTTGCAGGGCCCTAGGCAGAAGTCTCCAGGCGTGCAGAAGATAATCTCCAGACTTTTGTTTTCAAAAGCTTCTGCTCAAGAAGGTGATCGCCCCAGGTCTTCCTGGAGGGGAGGGGATGGAGAGCTGGGATTCAGGAGGAGGGAAGCAGGAGGTTCCAGAATAATTTCCCAAAGCTGGGGGAGGGGAGGTGTGGGGTTTGCAGATTCCAGGAAAGCTCAGGTGACCCAGGGAGGAAAGAGGACTTCTGCTCAGCTGATCAGGGTGCTGAGTACACTGCAGACTTGAGCTGCAGTCTTTGGTGCCACGGAGAGTTGATCTGAGCCAGAGCTAGGCATGGCATGGAGGAGCTGCCAGCAGATAGACTGATAGAAATAACAGAATGTGGCCTGCCCTGCACCTGGTGCTGAGGAGTAAAATTCAAGCGTGTTCCAGTGATGGCACCTGCCCTCCTACCCCGCAGGGGTGTTCTGAGGGTAAAATGCAATAATGCACATTTCAGCACTTTCCAGAGCGTTATAGGTTGTTCCAACAGAAGTCATGGTTTTATTAAACACCTCCTCTGGCTGGGTGCCACATGGAGAATGTTGTCGGTGACAACGAAATGTTAGAGAGATATAGGATTTATCACTGCTCTGGGGAGATGAACACGTGCTGGGAGAGGCAGGGGCTGTGGCAATCAGGGTTCCAGAATGATCTGGAAACTCCTTCCAAGGATTTCCTCATAACCTGCCTTTGGGCTTCTGACTTTTAACTCCTTTGTTAGACTGTGATGGTCCTAATCAGGACTTTTTAGGCTGCACAGGACTGTAACCTATTTCATGCTAGTTCAAGGTCAGAAGGGAGAGTACTGGAGCCCATACAGGGAATAAAAATACTGATGATGACCAACATTTATAAGATGCACTCTACATGCCAGACAGGCTTTCCAAATACTGACTCTCATCCTCAAAACAATCTCCCGAGGTTGACACAACCACCAGCCCACTTTACAGCTGAGGCCACAGGGGCATGGAGAGGTACGTGCTTGTTCAAGGAGTGGCCCTCTTGCTCCAGAGCCCAGTGCTGACCACTGCAGTGCAGCCCAGCCTCTTGGGAAGGGCCAACAACAGATTTGAACTCAGGAATGTGGGGTCTTGAAGCTCAGGAGAAGAAAGGGCTTTGTTACTGCTCTGCTTCCCTGGGAGTATTCAATTCATTCTTAGGTAGACACTCTCCTCATAGCAAGAAAGACGGCCACTGCACATGGCTTGTCAGCTCCAAAAGGGAGAGAAACCGCCCTCTTGGGGCCCAGGCCCACCCCAACAAGCTTCACTGGGTTGGCTTGTCTTTTCCGACATCAGCAGTGGCCAGAGTGATGGCGTGTTCTGACAGCTCTGGGTGGGCTGTGTTCTAGGGTTGGCTATGTGGAAGGAGGGAGACATTCTTCGGAGGAAACGTGGAGTGCACAGTGGCCCACAGGCCAGTGATTTCCTGGCGGGGACATTTGATGAGGTGATGGGAGGCTTTAGCTACATGTGGGGACGAGGCCTCCAGTAATTTTCCGGTATCTGTACTGTGACTTCTGTCCTAATCTTCACCTGTGAAGGTCATCTCGTAGCCAGATGTTATTCCTCTTTCTTCCTTTGAAGGAATTGTCTCCTAGGTCTTTCCCAGCCACTCTGTGTTCCATGCTAGAGGAAGAAAACAAGCAATTTGTTTATGATTCCCAACTTGCCTCTTCTAACCTAGCTGATGAAATATTTACTTGCATTTTCTTTCCCTGAAAACATCCCTCACTCTTATCTTTCCGTCCCAGCCTTCTGGCATTTCCCCTGTTCCTCCCTCCACCCTGTGCAGATGGTCTTCCCCATCTCACAGACCCTGCCTTGTGCCGACCTCCTCGCAGTCTGTGCTGGGGAAAGGGGGCTCCTCTCTGGAGCTGGGCTGGTCCCCTAGAGGATGCAGTGGGGGTGTGGGCACATCTGGACAGTTGGAGACAGAGGACCACTGAAGTCAAGAGCACCAGCAAAATAGGACACAATCCCTGGAGATTAAACATCTGTTTCTCTAAAATGAACCAACTTCCAGAGAGTTCCCATTTGCTGTGCCCGCCTGATGCTGCTGCCCTTTCTGGACTGTGTGTCTGCCCCACTTTCCACCTTTTCTCCTGAAGGCCACAGCACAGCTTTCCTCTGCACCTATTCCCACATTGTAAGGTCTTTCTCCCCTCCTTCTTTCCTTTCTTCCTTTCTTTCTCTCTCTGCTATTGTCTGAATGTTGGTGTCCCCCCAAAATTCATATCCTGGAAGCTAATGCTCCCTCCAGGCATAGGGACCAGCCACCAGTTGACTGGGGCAAGCCTGGAACTGCTGGGGGCTGTGTGGAGGTGTCCGCCTGAGGGGGAGTGGCATGCAGAAGGCAGAGCTGGAGGGAGCGGGAGACCAGGGGCCAAAGACCCAGCAAGGCCTGAAACCAGTGCACCCCGAACCTTTCTTTCAGCTAAGACAATGCGTCCCTCTTGCTTAAGCCGGTCAGAGGTGGGTTTCTGTCACTTATGACCAAGAGTCCTGACACTAATGTCACAGATGTGTCTACTCTACCACTGGAGAGGGATAACATCAGTGAGGACAGCGTTGGACGCTTGCTCTGTGCCATGAGAGGTGGAAAGTGCATGGCATGCATTATTTTCCACGCGGTCAAGATCATTATTACCTAGGGCACAGATGGGTAAGTGAGCGCTCTTTCAGTGTCCTGCAGCAGAACAGCCAGCAGGTCAAGCCATACCAGCAAGGACCCAGCACCTTGCTGTCTCCCCTACCTGGCGTCCTCCTCATGCTCCACACACTGTCCTCTGGTTCCTGACCAACCACTGTTTCCAGGCTGGATGGAGCCACTTGTTACCTGAAGTCAATTGGCCTACCGTTGAGATAAAGGCTGGTCAATCCTGCACAAATCTCAGCACAGAAAACTTGGAGGGAGGCAGGGGGAGGAGGAATTTCCGGAAGGAAACCCTGAACACATTCCTGGGAATGAGGAGAATGGATATTGGACAGAAAATAGACGCCTACCACTGCAGGCACTCGCCCTGTCCACACGGACCTCCCTCCTCATCTGCGTTCTGTGTCTTCTCTCCTGTTTATGGCCCGGACCAAGCGGTGGGCTCCCAGCTGCACACCAGCCCAGGTCACCAGGGATGCCTTTCTCTCTGCCTTTAGGCTTAAACTCTCCTGGGAGGTTTGTGGATTTGAATCCTCTTTCCAGAGCACTCGAGCTTTGTCAGCCTCTCTGTTCAGTATGCTTATGGACTGCACAGCTTCCTGGCTCTGGCATCTGGATAGCAGCATCTGGAAACACAGCAGATATCCTTCATCTCCGGCAAGCATGAAGCAGAGCTATTGTACCGACTCTTGCAGCGAAACTATTCACACAAAAGCCCAGGGCCCTCTTCCCTTTAAACTCACAACCATCCCTCTTTTTCCACCTTTGATTTGAGGGGAAGAATTTGGTTACGGTCATCACACCTGTGGTCGTGACACCCCCCTGCCTGGCATGGAAAGCCATGCCGCCTTTCCAGGTGAGGAGAAGACAGAGGCGGGGCTCATCCAAGGCGTGGTTGGGAGGGTGACCCGGGTGTGGTGGAGGTGAGAAGAAAGGCATTCCTGATTTTGGTCCCAACATGTAAACATCTGAACAAAAGCACTGGCCTCTGAGATTGGGACTAAAGAATGCCTTGTCACCATGCCTACCAGGAAATGGCCCCACTTATATAGAATAAGGGCTTTAACAGACGCCAGGCCACCTGATATTCCAGTCTGGGGCCAAACAAGAGGGTGCCCCAACTGTCACTCCTTATGCAGCTACATGAACACAACCATGGGCCAGGCACTGGAGACACCCCCCCGCCCCCTGCAGAAATGAGCCTTTGCTCTTCCTGTTGGGGTAAGTGGAGGTGGAGAGGACCAAAGCCCGGGCACCTTCACCCTGCAACTCCTTTATCACCCAGCACTCAGCACTGCAGCGGGCGCACATGTGCCGCCTCAATACGTGTGTGTGGAGGGGTCACCCACATCCCGAGCTGCAGTGGGGGGCCTCGGGGCCTCGGAGCGCTCAATTCTTCTTTAGTCCTCAAGAAGTGCCCAATAACGAAAAAAATAAAGGGAGGTTGGGTCAAGGCTGGTTAGCTCAGGTGGTTAGAGTGCAGCCTTGGAATACCAAGGTCAAAGAGCTCAGTTCCCAGTACCGACGAACTGCCCCTCCCCCACCCCACAAAAAGAAAAAGCCCCCTGCCCCTCACCCTGCCTCCCTGGACGCCCTTCTGTCCCCTTCCGTCCAGCCTCTCTCAGGTTTGGCAGTAGCAGTTCTCTGAACCGGAGGACACTGCTGTCTGTCGGGCGCCCCTGCGGTCTCTCCCAGGGCCGCGCTGGCCCAGCCCCCGCCGGTTCCGCAGCCGGGGGCTGCGGGCTGGGGAGCCTCCATGGCACCTGCAGGGCCCAGGCAGCCGGGGCGGGCCGCGATTGGCGGAACCCCCAGGTCGGGGAGCAGGGCCAGCGTGTCCCGCAGGAGCAAAGCAAGAGCGCCTGCACCTGCCGGCCGGCCCGCCCTCTCGGCGCCGGCCAATCGCGCGCGCGGGACGGGGCGGGGCGCGCCGGAGCCGGAGCAGGAGCCGGAGCCCGGGCCCGAGCCTGAGCCCGAGCCGGCGCGGAGCGCAGTGGCAGAGCCAGGAGCGAGCGCATCCCGGTCCCCGCAGCCCGGTCCCCGCCGCCGCCGCCCCCCGGGGCATGGCCTGTCTGATGGCCGCTTTCTCGGTCGGCACCGCCATGGTGAGTGAGCGCATCCTTCGCCCGCCGGTTTTGGTTTTATTTTCAAGACGAGCAGGAAACACACAAAGACCCGCACGCTCGCCCTGACAACGTTCGCGGGGGGCGCGTCCTCTGGGCGCTGACCCAGAGCGCCCCCGGAGAGGTGCCCGGGCGGTTCCCATCGCCCCCTGCCCTGGCCACCTGGAGCCTCGGGATGCTCCTTGGACCGGCCGAGGACGCGGGGAAGGCGGAGGGGCCGGGATGGAGAGGGAGGCAGCGAGCAGCCTCACGGATGGACAGATGGCCTTGACCTCGTCCACCTCCGGGTGAGGGGAGCGCTGGAGAAGGGCCGCATCTTGGGCCTGAGGGAAGGCAGGGTGCATCCCTCTGCGGGCGCGCGCGGCCAGGGTTTGGGGAGCAGGGACTTATGGAGACCCCTTCCCCAACCCCCATCCCCGAGCACCGGGCGCTGTCTGGCGGAACAAAAGAGGGAGCTACTCCCCGAGAGCCTGCGCCGCCCTGTGTTCCCCGGGGACAGCCTCTCCCCAACCTACTCAGAAGGGGGCGGCGGAGTCCCCGGGGAGACAGACGAGGCGCGTGGCTGGTTACCTGCCGGCCGCCCTGACCCGGGTGGGACCGACGCGCGCATCTCACTTCTCCAGAGGGTACCAGCTCCGGAGCGGGATGCGCGGGTGCCGCGAATCCATCGCTAGACAGTCACCGCAAGTGCTATTCCCGGGGGTGGTCGAGAATCCCCCCTTGCTGTTTTACTCACATCAGGAAACAAACAACAACAAACTGACCACCAGCCCTGCCACTCCCCCCGCAGAGCCTTTCGTTTCTATGCCTGGCACACCAACATTGCAGTTAGGTACTTAGGACCGGATTTCAGGCCATCTAAAGTACAAATAGAAAGTATTCCGTATTCCAGCCCGTGTCATCCTCCTGCTATCGTCTGTCTGTGTGGTTGCTGTCTTGCTATTACTTCCCATAGGCTGGGAGCCCACGGTGTACAGCTCGCACAGGGTTTTCACCCGCCCCTCCCCTTTATTTCATTTTTAGCATCCTGTATTTGAAGTCAGCAGGGCTCAGCAGGATTTGACCGACAGTTACCTCTTGCCTGTAGCTCAAGAAAAAAAAAAATGTAGCCCGTTTTCTGCGCATGCTCTGCTCTGACAACTGCATCCTGTGATTCCAAACAGGTTACTGTAGCACATACCGAGCCTCGCCAGCTCGTTATATAATGATTTTGTGCAAACCGATAGAATGGGGCCGCAGCCAGTGCTGGGAGACCCACAGCCCAGGTCCGTCTCTGGGTGCCTTCACTATCCCCTTCTCACATATAAGAAGCCACGGGAAAAAGAAAAAACAAGAAACAAAAGCAGAAAAGCCACTTGCCTCCTAGTGACATTTGCTTTTATCTGGTTAAATGTTTGGGTGACACTTGAAAATTCTTTTGCACTAGTTCGTCTACTTGGAATTCCTAAATTATGTTGACAATGGAAAATTAAGATTATTGATGTTAGTTGCATGTAGAGAAAGTTTCAGATCTTTTAGATGCTGGGTAACTCTTTTTTTTTTTTTTATTTTATTTTATTTTATTTTATTTATTTATTTTTTTGATATACATTGTAGCTGATTAATGCTCCCCATCACCAAAACCTCCCCTGGGTAACTCTTGAAGTCCTTTTAGAGCTTGTACATGTGGAAAAATAATGAATCAGAATGTTTTAAGATAGAGATGTTTTCATGCCAAGGTTTTTTATTTTTTTTTTATGTTACGTTATGGTTTGATACAGCCCAAGAGGTCAAGTGTTTTGTTTTCACATGAAGACGCTAATGGCTGGGCTCATTTCTTTTAGGTAACATCGTTTTGTTTGAAAATCATTTTCCTTGCTGAAAACCCTGTGCTCTTTTTATTTTAAAAATTCTGTCTATGGCCGTACCACTGTAATGAGCCCTATCTTATCTGATCTTGGAAGCTAAGCAGGGTCAGGCCTGGTTTGTACTTGGATGACCTGGAAATACTGGAGCTATACGTTTAAAAGAAACAAACAAAAATTTCAAATAAAGCAAAACAGAACTCTAAGTCATAAACAAAAAGCCCTTGAGAGATACCCAGGGTCCTGAGCTCTGCTTTCCCACCACCTCCCTACTCTGGGTCCAGCCCAGCCTGGCCACGTGAACTGTGAGGCTGGAGAAGGTTCCTTGGAGGAAGAGCAAAACACCCATGGGGTGGCACTGGGGTCCCTGAGCTCGGCAGGCACAGGCAGGGGTGGGCACAGGCAGGGGCAGTCATGTGTTTCCAGTGGGCTGGGGGTGTGTGGAGCTCTTTGGGCATTCTGAGGGACCACTCAAGTGCCATCTGCCCTTCTCACTTAGTTAAGGGAGTGATGATCTAGTTACGGATTTTGGTTTATTTTCCTGTGGGCAGTTGCCTTGAGGATTATGGGTCAATACATTCTCCTCCGATATGCCCAGGATACCAGGGAGGCCACTGTCCAGGTGGGCACCAAGGCTGGCAGCAATGGACCAAAAAGAAATGAGAGAGCTGCCTGTCACATGCCGAGTGCCAGTGGCTCCTCTCTTCCTCCCTTCCCCATAATGCTGGGAGGAAAAGTTTCTATCGCTGACTGTGTCCCTGGTGTACATGGAGTGAACCAGTCTCGCAGTGGCCTGGGGGTGGCTTACTGACTGTCGGAGACCATCCCCAGCTAAACAGGCATCTCTATCCACCCAGCATCCAAACTGAAATCACGGCCGCTCTGCTCAGCGCCCAGGAAAATATTCTCATGAACGGCAGCCAGGAACGATCCAAATAGGGTCTCCTCAGCATTCAGCATCCATGAATGAACTTACTATCATTTACAATGTATTATGCGGCACAAATTGTGTGTGAAGTGGGGAGGTCAAAGACAATGCTTCAGTAAGAAATGGAAACAGAACGGTGAAAGGAAAAAATGAGGAGGGAAGATGTATTTGTTTTATTTCTAATGAGCTCAGGAGGCTAAGGGAAAGCTAGCTGTAACCTACATTGTCGCAGCTCTCATCTGAGGATGTGTTTCTAGAGAGCTGGTCTATTTTGAAGTGACAGGCTACTGCCTCGCATCATACAGTTTCCGTGATTTTATTAATTGGGTGAGGCATTGGAGCCCCATGGAGAAAAGGCGGTAATCATATGCTCTGCTTTGATGTTGGTTCATTTGGGGATGGGGTTGCATGATTTCCTCGGTTGGTTGTGGATTTTCCTATAATGGACAAGGGTTGGGAGGATCCAGAAGCACTCCCAACCTGCCCGTAGAAAGCCAACCAACCTTCCAGTGTGTGAAGAGCACTGGTGGGAGAACTGAGCTCAGATGTGGAAGCCCCACAGAGCTGGACCCTGATCTGGCCACTGGCTAACCGTGGGGTCTTGGGCAGGTCAGTCAAAAGTCAGTGCTTTTGATCCCTCCCCCAAAATGGAGATGGTGCCCCTCCCACTGTTAGAGTTGTGGAGATAATAACAGGCATAATCTATGCAGACTGGAGTTTAATGAGTACAGTGTGATTACTGAATCAATAGTCACTGTAGTTTGTAATCACTTCCAAGCGTGCATGAGGCATTATTATTTAATACTTTAAATTCTAAGTCCTTGACTCTGGTTTCTTTCTCTCTTTCTCCTAAATCAGTGTAGTCACACAGCTTTGTCCTATGCGCCTGTCACCTATCTCCATCCCCTCTACCACCAACTGATTAAGGCCACCCTCACCCCACCTGTCCCACGCTGCAGGAGACAGCCTGCAATTCTGCAGTTCTGATCCTGTTACTCCAGCTTTAGGTCCCTACATGGCTCTCCAGAGACCTCTAGATAAAGTGCAGGACCCTTGACAGCACTTGCTGGACCCTCTTTGTCTCTTTCAGAGCCCCTAGCCCTCCTGCCCTCCACTAGCCCAGGTCCATGCTCCAGCCCCTAAATTTCTTGCAGGTCTCAGAATGTTCCCCTATCTCTTGCTGCTGAGGCTTTGCACACACTGTTCCCTCACAGGGAACACCATACACCAGCATCACCCCCCTCCCGACTGCCCCCATGGCTCCTTGCTAATCTCAGCTAAGATTTTATTTCCACAGAAAGACTGTCCTGAGTGCCCCTGCCTCAGGGTCTGCATTGCACTTGAAGTTTCTGCAATCTCTGAGTATTTGCATGCCTCTGCCTTGCCATTTTATTGCCTGGGGGCTGATCTTGAACCTGAGCTTGCTGAGAACAGAGGTCATGTCTGTCTGGCTGACTGCTGACCCCAGGGCTTTATCTGGTGTTCAATTGGTCAAGTGAGTGAGTGACTAGGTGGTCTTAGAGTTAAGTGGGGAAGGCAGACCCTCATCACGACATGGCTTTGAGGTCTGAGATCTGCCACAGTCAATCGATGGCTGGAGTAATGAGGGTTCATCACTGTTAGTGTGGGTTTCACCAACAAGGAAAGAAGTACTGCTCCCTGTGCCCCTCACGGGGCGGATACCAGGGTGGTGGGTGCCTGGGGAGCTGGAGTCCTAGGGGTGGAGGTCCAGGAGGCCCACACTGGAGAGGAGTTGCCAAATCATTCCCCACCCTTCACCCTCAACTGAATACTTAGCCTTAGGGACCCTGGGGTCAGAGCCCATGTTGGCCAGCAGGGTGTGGGTGGAACCAGCACATTACCATGTTTGTGGCCACATGGAGGTGAGGTG
Organism: Cynocephalus volans; assembly: GCF_027409185.1. Classification (NCBI taxonomy): domain Eukaryota; kingdom Metazoa; phylum Chordata; class Mammalia; order Dermoptera; family Cynocephalidae; genus Cynocephalus; species Cynocephalus volans. Next base: position 188,699,346 of record NC_084460.1, read on the forward strand.
GACTTTGGGGACCAGGCCCAGAGCAGGTTGTCTTGCCCCATTGCTCCCTTGACATTCCGCAGAGCCAGCATTCTGTGTTTCCAGGGCTCCTTGGAATCAGCGTGGGTTATAACCTGTCACGGCAGCATGTGTCCCCAAGGGGCAGGGTAAGCAGGCAAGGTGGGGCTCCAGTGCCTTCCCTGTTGCCCTGGTGCTGGGGCTGAACTTCACGTTCTTGCCAAGAGGATGTTATCCCTCAACAGGCCCAGCCTGTGCGGACCAGGCGGAATGCAGATGCTGCATGCTGTGGCTGCGCCTGGGGTCCCCGTTTCCTGATTGCTCCGGGGCTCCAAGGAGTCTTCTGTCAAACAAACAAACCTTCTCTAACTGTTCTGGAATGTGTAAACCTACTGAAGTTGGCATTTGAAACATTTCACGTGCTTGATGCAGCAGCAAACCAACCTCACTTTTGTCAGGGTTTTACTCTGCAGCTTGATTTCTGTCCACACGATGTGACAGTCAGTGAGCTAAGTTCTGACCTGCCTAAGGCTTTCGGAGGTGGGAGATGGCTGGGAGGGGAGTGTCTGTGTGTGAGGTGTGCTGTGTGTGAGGTGTGTGTGTGGTACGTGTGTGTGAGGTGTGGGGTGTGTGTGTGTGTGTGTGTTTCAGGTCTTTTTCTTAAACAGCAAAGCTACATTTTGAATCAGCAAGAGAACCAGAATCCCCATGCCCACCCTCTCTTCATCCTATTTGTGTTTTAAATTTTCGAAACCACCATGCTTAATACTGGGTGAAATTCTGGGGGGAGAGGGGGATTCTTGGGGTTGACTACTTGAGGTGCTGCGGTTTGTGGAAATTTTTATGGACAATCCACTCTCTGGTTTTGTTCTGTTTTTTTGATAAGAAATAAAAATAATAAGTAGCAAGCAACTCTAGAGAAAGAGTTAACAGACCCATGGAGAAAGGACAACACGACATGTTTCTGCTTTAGAACGGTAACAGCATGGTGGTGTCTCCCCATCCCATGGCAGTTGCAAGGGCCCAAACTACCCCAGAGAGTGAGCGATGGGCTGTCCCATCAGGGCAGTCTACTGTCAGCAGTACAGCGGGGCATTGCCCATGCTTTTGGCACCGTGGGACGGTCCCTTTAGATTCAGGAAACAGCTAGAAAAAGCACAGCACGATATCTGTTCACACCAGGGTTCTTCTGTGTTTTGGAGGTACCTGAAGCTTATTGATTGGCACAGGGTTGCCAAGCCCTTAGAAAAGGATATTCCTTTCTTTGCATAAATACTTTGGGTTCTTGGCGCATCTATTACATTTATCTGACTCCCAGTGGGAGCTTTAAAAGCCAGTGCAGCTGCAGAACATCAGGGTCTCTTGTGCTGCAGGGAAAGGACGCCTGGCTGCTCTTCTGATGACTCAAATCTGGGAGCACTTCTGCTCCTCACTCAACTGTGGGGCTTGGAGCCAGCTCCCCAAATTGTCTGTGGCTCAGTTTCCTCATCTGTATAATAGAGAAAAATTTTAACCCTTCCAACTTTTCGGTGCTATTATGAAGATACAGTGAGAGAGTAGAATTGTAAGTTCTTTGGAAACTTTAAAAGTAAAATGCAAATGCCAACCCATCCAAAACGCAGCAGCTTAAGTGGTGTTATTGCTCTTGGAAAATGTTACGAGATTACACTAGGAAGGCACTATAATAGCTCATTTTAAGTAAAATTTTTTCAGTAATACATTTCTTAGGAGCCTCATGTGTCCTTTCTGAGGTTTTATTTTTTATGAGTGGTCTGTAAATAGATAATTTTTTATGGTGGCAGGTGTTTTCTTTTTGAAGGCAAGTGATTCACTGATTTTAGTTTTGTGACTAAGTTTTATGTCCAAAGTAGGACATGTAGATCAGTTTAACATTTTATCTTAAACATTTTTGAATAGAAGAAAAAGTGATGGTGAGAGATGACAGATTCCTGCAGGTGAGCCCCTTTCCTGTAGTGCCAAAGGTGTCCCTGCAGTTGAAGCAGCATTGCTGTCATCATCAATGACCTGAGCCTGACACCGAAACTCATGATGCCTGTCCTCTTGATGCAGCTTATCACATGGCTCATTGCTTCCTCCCGTTCTTCTAGAACGCCAGCAGTTACTCAGCAGCGATGATGGAGCCCAAGTCGGTGTGCGTCTCGGTGGACGAGGTGGTCTCCGGCACCACAGATGCCACGGAGACAGACCTGCTGAATGGACACCTGAAAAAGGTGGAAAACGGCCTCACCGAGGCCCAGCGCTTTTCCTCCCTGCCTCGGAGGGCAGCCGTGAACATCGAATTCAAGGACCTTTCCTACTCTGTTCCCGAAGGACCCTGGTGGAGGAAGAAAGGTAGGGACTCCGCTTTGTTCAGTAAGCCAGGAGGAGCCAACAAGTTGTTTGGGGAAATCTGGGTTTGGAAGTCGGGAGGCTGAGAGTCTCTTCCCAGCACTGTCGCTGCCATGGCCAGGTAATTTAATTGAGCTGTGCCTGACTTTTTCCTCACCTGTAAAAATGAACGGGTGACTCAAAGTTTATGGTGGCTCTAAAATTCTGTGTTCTCATTACAAAGAACATCACAAAGAGTGGCCGGTGTCACTGTGTGCTTGCTTCTGTCGTTTGTTTGGAGGGTCCTCTTTTGCAGGTGCTGTTTATGGTACTCTTTCCAGATGGAGCTATTTTTCAACCATTCAGAGAATAATGGAAGACAGGCACCACCTCCCAAGTTTGAAGTGTTAAAAAGTAGCTAGTGACCCAGAGTGATCTCTCTGGAAATCAATCATTTTCATTTAAGGTTCTTGAAAGGACTCTTTGGTGGGTGATGTTCGTGGGATGTAAAGAAAAATAAACTATTGTTAAATGAGCCATATAAATAAAAATAGAAGAAACAGAAAGAATGGAACTCAGGAGAGCCACACAGTGCAAGAGTTTGCAACCGGATTCTTGCATGTTGAATGAAGCTGATGACTGATATTTTGAGTTTTCTCAGCAACCTTTCCTAGCTCTAGGTTTTCAAAGTGTGCAGAGCTCATTCCCCCAGGGTTGGTGTTTCTTTGTCCAGCCTGATCTGTTTCTTCTTATGGAGCTTATTCTTCACGTCCCTCTGCTCTAGGCTCCATCCCCCATTCTTAAGTGGGTCTGTCTTTCAAGTGGGTGGGGGGAGCTAATGGGGAGGGGGCATCTCAGACATTACCAAGAAACAACAGTCCTTCATTTCTACTGAATCATTGAAAGCAACTTGAAAATCTGCAAGGAATTTGGTACAATGAAATTAACTCAGGTACCACAGGAATATTATAATTTTTTTAGAACTCTCAGCTAAAATCTATATGCAACCCTTCTTTCCTTTTGAAGAAGACCAATGAAGATTCACTCACTTTATTTTTTATTTTTATTTCTTCTTTTCCCTATCATCTTCATTCTGTGTTTCTACCCTGTTGAAGATAAGCCTTTGAGACAGTTGGTGCGGGAAGTGTGGATTTTGTTGTAATCACGATCTTAGAACCTCGATAGACTGGTCCTTAGGACCTCTGAGCTCAATAGTTGTTGGATGATTCTGTCTGTATTTGCACCACCAGGAACAGATCCTGCACCTTCTTGATGGCGGATTGTATAGCACTGTTATCTGATACTTACATTTTCAGAGTATGCCAGCCTGTTTTGTTAAGAAAGAAATTCTGTGGCAGGCTCAAGTTTGGACCCATTCTTTGGAGCCTGCTATAATTTCAGCACAGGGTTATACTTTTTTCCTTCTCAACTTGAAGAGAGATTTTACAGAAAAATGCACCAGGAACCCAGGAGGGCCTTGCCATGCTTTGGCCTCACTGTCTGTAGAGACAAATTGTGACAAACCTGAGAGCAATGTAGGGTGATTTCTGTTCATCTGTAACGTGTGGCCTTAGAAATGTAGTCACAGTAGTTGGAGATGCGGGGATGGGTATCCTGTACCATGAAGATGGGTTGCAGAATGAAGACATTTGAAAACTGAGGCAGCATCTTGGTTTGAAATACAACATAGAGAGCCTGGCATGTGCAGTCACTTGGCCAGCATTGGCAAGGTAATAATACCATCCCTAGCCAGGAGTGGGGCTGGTCAACCCTCTATTCTCTAAGTGTGAAAACGGGAAAACTTTTCTCTAAGTGGGAAAACTTTAACTCGTCAAAGTTAGCCAGCAGGTGATGGCCTCTTGGTGAGGGAGGAACCACAACTGTCCATTCTCCGTGGCCCCCTGGGAAGCTCAGCCCAGCCAGCCTCTAGACAGACACTTGACCTGCAGTAACCTGTGTGGACTCAGGCAGGGAGGAGTCGGAAATGGGCCCTGAGGGACTGCCCATGAGTCAGAGATGCGGAGGACAGACATGATCGGTCTGGTGCATCTGAGTTGCTGGTTTCTCAGCTGGTGAGGTGTGATTCTGCCACCTGGCTTCCTCCTCCACCTGGCTTCCTCCTCCACCTGGCATTCAGCACCTGTGTCTCTCCCCACTCCCCCTTTCCTTCCTCCCCTGGGTGCCTCATCCCTCCTTTTGTTTCTGGTTCCTGCAATTCAGAATCCAGATGGGTTTATCAGTCCACCATAAACTTAGAGAGGAAAACACTTGTCCATCTTCTCATTGAATAGAGGGGAAGCTGAGGTTAACAGTGGTTAGGGGACCTGCCCGTGCTCCTGAGCTAGTGAGGGCCAGGCCCAGGACCAGGGTGGAAATTTCTAACTCCACACAGTCCAACATGGTGGCCGTGCCTTGCCTAGTGTGGGGTCTTCTGGGGTGCCAGCGTCCATGTAGCCAGCAGGGAAGCAGGGCTCTTCTGGAGGCTCAGGGGCCCACAGGGTGCCCCGCTATAGGTGGTGTGATTGCCCCATTAGGCTGGAGGCCACAGCCAGGGAAACCCGGAGCTTTCCCCACTGAAGGGAGATCATGGTAGAAGTCCTTCTCACTGCTGTCTCCTCACCAGCACACTCCTGAGTGTTGTGTCCACTGACTCTGAACTTGGAAACTGTATTTCCCCAACTCAGAGTCACTCCCTGGGATGTACAATAAAATACATTAAACCTGGACTCAGGCATCAGGGCCACCCAGGAGGCACTCCAGGGCCTGGTACACGAGCAGTCCACTGTACCTCTCCCATGAGGTTCACCCCTCTGTCTGCTTCTGCTCCTTCCTGTCCTTGACGTCTGTCTCCTCTGCCCTTCCACATGGGTTCTTCCCTTTCTGGTTTTTGTCCCTGCAATGCTGGTGATGATCTCAGTCCCCAGCAATGATTAGGTTAGGATGAGAAGTCACATCCCAGCTACTGTCTGAATTTCTCTTTCTTACTGTGGCAATTTTGTGTTTGACATCATCTCTGTGTGACACCAAATGTGACCTTCAGGCAGGAGCTATTTCTCTTTGATTTCACAGTATTAGTTTTGCAGTCTGTATCAAGTTGATTGTTTTCAACTATTTAAAATTCAACTTGAAGTGTTGAGCTACTTGTGACAATCACTCAGGGGTTGGATGTCATGGCATTACTTGGGGGGAGGCATCACTGAATGTAAGAGGTGAAGGGCTTTTGGGAGCACCCAGTCCAACTGCTTCATAGGATTGTGAGGGGAACAAGAGGCTGGAACAGAAGAGATTTGCTCAAGGTCAGAGCCAGAGCTGGGATCCAGCTGTTCTGATTCCCAGTACCAGTTTCTTTCCATTGCAGACACTGGGCCACTCCAGTAGATTCCAGGAAAGACTTTTTCTCGCTCAATTTCTCCCAGAACACAGTGCTGCAACACAAACTTGACCCAGAATGCTGTAGCAAAGCTGGGCATTGTGACCAGAATAACATTATAAACTCCTGCATAATTATTTTAAAGAAAGAAGACAGAGAAAAGAGGACTTCATCTTTAGAAGAAAGGTGATCAGGGAATGAACAGCAAAATTTTTAAGAAGAAGATGCCAAGCACTGATTCTTCAAAATGTTTGAGTTTGATGATCACCAAGCATCTAATGTGGCACTTAACAAAGAATCTTGTACTTTCAATTGTAGTTACACTTTCACCATATGACTAATGATGTCTTTGGAGAAAAAACGAGATCATATAATAGATTCCTAGTAGAGAACATAATGTGAAAGGAGCTATTCTCAGGAGAAAAAAGCACACCCCAAGGATAACTTCACCAGCTTCTGATACGGTAATTACTCTCCCTTGAGGAATTCACTGCTGTAGCATGAGTCGATGGGACAAATGATTTGGAACAAAATTGACTTTGGTGCTGTCACACAAACTGTGGTGTCAGGGGATGTATCAGAACAACCTGGTTTAGCTGGTCTCCCTCACCCCTAAATGTGACTCTTTTGAAAGCAGCCTGTGCTTCCTGCAAGGTAGACACTATATTGATGACATTTAGGACCCCTGTTGAGAAGAGAATCCACATAATGAAATTCTTCTTAGTGAAGATGATGATGAGGAGGTAAATAGCTCCAGAGCCCATTCACACAGGGCTCTCATTTTTATTAGGATATGATTAGCCACAATTAACAAATGGAGTGTTTGGAGTACTCTGCAGCCTGTCCCCCAACCCCCAGGAGATCTGAGCAGTTTCCATGTGTAAATGACTAAATTAGAGCAGTTCCTCAGTCCACTCAGCTCACACTGCTGATTCAGGAGGGATTCTGCCCACTATCCCTGTGGAAAACTGTGATATGAGGTTTAGAGACAAACCCAAGGTCATCATAGTAGAGAAGATGGGACTTGAAATCAGGTCTGTGGGATTTTCAGACCAACAAGAACCTCGTAAGCCCTTAGCTCTGAGATGGGCACACCACTGGACCACTGCGGCGTGGAAGTGCCTCTGCATTTGTGAAACAGTTAGGGATTGCCTTGACTGTTAATCAGGCTTATTTTCCTTTCACTTGGCCTGCTTGGATGTCAGTTACCTTTGGCCGCTCACAAGGGTGAAGAAAGGAAGTCTGCATTCCTTTGGAGAGGCTCTCACTCATCTGTCTTGTCATCAGTGAGGGGGCTGACGTGCATCGTGTGTTTCTCTCGAACAGGCGAGACGATTCTTAGAAATTAAATATACTTCCCATGATTACCTCGTGATGAAGTTCAGGCTGAGAAAAAGAGCAATCATACCTGGGGCTTTAGCAAGTCTTCTTTACTGTTCTTCAGTCAGGCCGCTGTCTTGACATGGTAGCACTCTGATGAACTGGAGAGTCATCTCCTACTTTGAAACCCAATCCTCCAGCCTCATCCTTGCCAACACCAGGAAGGAGTTAAACATTCCGGGCAGCTCCAAGTCAGATTATCTGTATTGGTTTGCTTCTAAGCTATAAAAATGTGTTTGAACACCCTTCTCAAATTAAAGTTTGCTTTCTCTTAATTTCCAAAGCTATTTACAAGGCCTGTAATGACAGGCTGGCTAAAATGAGTGGAATGTGTCATTAATAAATCCCTTTCAGGAATTCCATTAAGGGAAGACTGGATTCCAACCAAGTTGTGGGTGACTTGATCCAACACTAGAATAGAGATGGCGAGGGAAGCCCAGTCAAAGGAAGATTGCAGAGATTCTGAGACCAGCTGAGGGTTTTCAGCATGGCAGCTGCTCAGGTTTGAAGGGGGATTCACAGTCCTCTTACATGAATGAATGACTCTGTGCTTTTTGGGTACCATATGTTAGGGCAGGCTTTCTTCTTGTCCAGAAGGAAATTGCTTTTAATACCCTGCCTTTGTCTTTATTTGAGGCAGTAGCTAATCTTTTAGTGTAGTGTGGTGGCCCCAGTCTGCTTGCAAGGACTCCTTGCTTGAAGCTGGGGCATTCACATGAGGAGGCAGGTGGCCCTAGGTCGCCCTGGTGAACTCAGAGGACTGTAGAGCTCATCTCTTCCCCACAGGGGCCAGTTCTTAGGTTCTCAGTACCTGGTGGCTCCCAGTGGCAGAAGGTCAGGCCACACACTCAGGCCCCTGAAGGGCAGCACCCTTTGGTGATGAGGTCTGCATAGTTCTGGACCTCTGCTTCACAGGCTCCAAAAGAGGTTTTGAAAAAATGTTGAGAATGGCTGACTCTCACAGCAGACTTGTGTGAGCTGAACATACAGTGACTGTGTAAACCAGAGGGGTTTGCCATTTCAAAAGGAGAACCTTAACATCCAAAGGGTCTAGATGCTTCTCTTCTCTAGCCAGCACAGCCCGCACCTCCTCTCCCTTCGAGCATGCTGCCTGGGAAGCCAAGCCATCATCAGCTGGAATGGGGAACCTGAGGTTCATGCTTACAAGGCATGGCATCCTCAGGCTCCATAGCTGCCCTAGACACAGCTTAGGTGGCCCTGCCCACATTGGCCTTGGGGTCTTCTCTTCTCCTTTGCCACCATCTGATTGGCAGTTTCTTTATTTGGACATGCCAATACTTTCCCAGTGTGCCCCTGTTCTGGAGCCATCTGGTCTCTTCATTGTGACTTTGCAGGACTGTGCTCTGCTCAGTGGGGGAGTTTGTGTTACTGTTTACCTTTTTGAAGACATTCTTGCCATGCTGACTGTCACCTGCATGGTGGGTGCCCTCCTGCCTTCTGTTAATACCTCAAGTAGGCTGGTATCTTGAAAACTTCACATTCTCAAACTGAAGTCTTCCCTGTAAACCAGAACCTAATCCACCAAGTCCAAGAAATAACCAAAGGTGACATTTTGCTGAACATGAAACCATTTCTTTTGTTTATAAATTGGCAGGGAAAAAAATGTTTAGTAACCATATACCTGCTCTTTTTGAGTGCAGTTCTAGAATCAACAGATTAGCTTATTTAAGGAACAAAGGTAACCACATGGGTCAGATTAAATATATTTAGAAAGACCAAGCTGTACAAACTAGGAGTTTGTAGTGGAGGTGCATCCTCTATCAAACTCAAGCTGATGACATTCCAAAACCTGTGTAGGAAAGCGCACCCTCAAATAAAAGACATTTAGTGCCGAGAGCTTTTGCTTGTGTCATGAGAAAAGGCAACAGGAAGAGTCAAGGACGGCGCTGCAAGGGTCCAGGGTGACCAGCAGCCAGAGTTTCCTTTCCCACTTAGTCAGCTGTGTGTTGTTAGTCACCTTTGTGCTCTGTGGGGTAGATGGCACTCAGTGTCAAAAGTAAGACATGCCAGAGTGATTTCAGGGCTGTGATTATGTCCAACTGAGACCTACATTTAGAGTCTGAATCTTACAGCCAAAAGGGCCTTGGAGCTGCCCCAGTCTGACCTCTCACCCCATGGAGCAAGCCTCTTGCTCCATCCCCGACACAGACATTCAGCCTCTGTCTGAGCACCTCCAGCAACCAGGAACTGACACACCTCCCAGGCAGCAAGGCCATGTTTGCTCAATCGTCATTCTTAGAAAATGCTTCTGTCTGTTGGGCTGAAATCTGGATTCGAGTCATGTTCATTAGTTGGTCCAAGTTCTGCTTTTGGGAACTCTGCAGAACAAGTAACCTTGGTCTTGAGATGAGCTCACAAATTGGGGGCAAAAGCCTAACCAAGTACAAAAGAATACCCAAGAGCATCAAAATCCAGAGCCACCCTTGAAAAGAGGAAATAAGAAGTATGTGGCCGCTGGAGGAAGTGAGGTCAGTCTGGCTTTGGGAGGTGGGCATCACAGTGGCATCTGGGGGCAGGCAAGGCAGTGAGCAGGCACCCCAGCTGGAAGGTTCTTGCTCTCTGTAAGCTGATAAGGGTAGAGCTTAATGGCAGAGCAGAATGAGTCACTTTTTTTCTGTTTCTTTTACTGTCATAAGGCAACCTGGTGCACTCCGACCAAAAAAGTCCCTCACCCCGATACCCCAACTGCCTATGTTGAGAATGAACCTTTTGGCCGGAGTTTTATGGGATTTCTCAGTTGTTATTTCTCCCCTCCCACTGTTTTTTTTTTTTTTTTGTATAGTTTTTAATTAAAAATAACTGATGTTTATTAGCAAATGCTGTTTGCTTTATTTAGCATGTTGTCTCATTAAGACCTTTATTTAGCATATTGTCTCATTAAGACCCATCAGAAGGTATATCAGTATGGCTATCTTATCTGGGAGGAAAGGAGGTTTACAGGGAGGAAGATGGACATGCCCAGGACCACTGGCAGGTAAGGGGCTATCTAGGATTCAGACTTAAACCTTAAGTCTTAACTCCCTGCCTCTCAAACACTCCACTGACAATTCATCTATGTTTGTAATTTCTCAGATCCACATAAAATGAGTTGTTAAGTTTCCCTTGCCCATGATAAACAAACCCCAGGCCCTGGTGACAGGTGAGGTGCCACAAAAGGCTTGTCCACCTCCACCTGCAGGAGGGGGTTCCTGGGAATTTTTTCACAGGCAGAGGGGAAGCTTTGGCCTCTGCCTTGAGTCCAGAACTCCCCCCACCTGGCTGGGGGCTGCGCTGGGCACCTCTGTTTGCCCTCGTCCCCCAGGACAGGGTTATCAGGCCACCGGTCCTCTACGCTGGCCTTCGTTCCAAGGGATTAATTCATTCTGGCCGATTGTCACCTGCACGCCCTTGGAAGGTGAGGCTCTGGCCAGCTGATGTTGAGTGAAACAGATCCTTTCTCTGGCTGGTGCAGGTGCCGACCCTGCAGGCTTAGGGGCCCAGGGTGACGTTTGCGCCATCCCCCACCAGGCAGCCAGGACACACCTGCTCCGGCGTAATTTCCTTTTGCTCAGATGTAGACCTGGCGGCAGGCTTGGTGGAGGCTGCCTGGAGGATTTTCGTCGCCCTTGGGAATTCTAAATTCTGAACGGCTGGAAGAAAACACAGCACGGCCTGGGTTCCCTCACACGCGCAGGTACGCGCCGCCGCGCATGCGCAGTGCCCGCCCGTCCGCCGCCGCCGCCGCCCGCGCCGGGGTTACTCCTGGTCAACGCTCGCGAGTAACCTCGGCGGCGGCTGCGCGGCGGCGGGCAGGGCGCGGCGCGATTGGCTGCGCCTGTTGCTGAGCGGGGAGGCAGAGGCCCTCGTCGGTGTGCTGCGGCCTCTTCAGTCCCGGACGGGGGGCCGCCCCTGTGTGTGGTATCACCGGGGCGTGCACATCCCACTGCTCCGTGCGTGCCCCGTTCTCCACCCCACGTCCAGTGAACACCCAGGCCTCCCTGTGGGAAGACGCCACACACATGGATCTGGTGCAGGGAGATGTGTGTTACCTGATGGTGGTTTTGATGTCCGGGCTTGCTTTCTGTGTAAGCTTAACGGGGGGTTCGCCAAAACGTAAATTGCACACGTATTTAGAGTGACCGTGCTCAGGAAGGTGGCTTAGTTCTGTGTAGTGTCCGTATCTTTGTAACTTCCATCACAGCGGGGAGACTTCGGGAATTTTCCAGACTACTTAAGGTCGATGAGAGCGTCATCACTTCAGGTCGCACAGTTTTTCTAGGGGGCTGTTGATTTCTGATTCATTATAACACGTTCTTGTCTTAAGTTGACAGTACGTGATGAAGCCATCAGAGGCAGGGCCTCCTGGGGTTTGGGGGAGCAGGTTGGGCGGGAAGCAACCAGCCATGGGGCCTTCTCTGTTGTCAGCACTGAAAAATGCCAGCGCGTTTTTTGGGGGACCTTGGAATTCCCCTTAGGAATCTGAAGCAGTGTATGCGTTAAGCCAGCAGGAATCTGGAGGGTCAGGCTGCGAGGTCTCAGCTTCCTGCTCCCTGCTGAGTCACTTCCATCTTGGGCATGTTGGATGAGGGGAGGAAAAATAACAGCTGAAATCTAAGGTGTGTTTCCCATAGCATCTATTGCACGTTTTTGTGTGAACCTATAGATGTGATAACGAACCTGGTTTCTGCCAGTGTGCTCCATGTGGACATCTGGAAGTCCCGGCACCGCCTTGGTGGAATCGTTGGTGCCACGCTTTGTCATCCCTGGGGACCAGGGCCTTCTCTAGACACCCGGCTGGACTGGTTCCTTTGGGCTTAATTTGAGTGTGTTGTGAAATATTAAACACCATCATCATATGCTTTGCTCAACCGTTTGAGTTCCTGAACAAGACAAGAAGAACCAAGCTGGGCGAACAGTTTTTCTCATGGTCTTGAGTTTTCCTTGCTGGCTTGCTTATTTTATTTTCTGATTGTAGAGTTGGCATTTTGTAAGGCTACATAGAGGTTATAGTCCTCAAGTCTAAACTCACTAAGCTGATGGTGGAATACAGGTAACCAGAGATGGTGCTGGGCAGCTATTATGCAGTAAGTCCCCTCTTATCTTTTCCTGAGGGTTTGTCAGTGAGGCAGATGAAAACCTTGGCAACAAGGAGAAAGTATACTTTTATGACAACTATGATGTCACGTTACTAAAAACAATAACAATGCATATTGCTAACATGAAAACATTCTACACAAAAGTCTGGTGGAAAGGGATCTTACATTTAGATTCATATTTTATCAGAGATCCCATTAAAAACTGCAATGGAAGCTTGCGGGTTTCCTGTTTCTAAAGACCTGCATATGAGTTTGTCCAGAAATGCTGGGTCCTAAAGGGTAGGAGCAGGGAGCTGTCTGGCCATGTGCTTACAGTCCTCTTCCCTTAAGTTGTCATAAGTGTGCCATGTGCCCTGGGCCAAACCCTGCAACCTCTCTCTAATTTTCATCTGGCTTAGACATGGAGATGATTATTATCATCTGTCACTTTCTTCCTAGGAGTGTTCTTTGCTTCTTGAGAACCATACCTTCATTTCTGAATTGGATAAGTCCCTGTAACATAAATTTCAAAGTGCTGAGTCTGGCCAGAAGGGCTCTCCTTTGCCCTTCTATTCTGTCTTCCACCCTGGTTTCTCTGCAGCCACTTCCCAGGGCCCAGCCAGGCTGAACTCCCTGTTCAAAAGGGGTCTTCTCATTCAAGCATTTGTGTTCTCTTTGTCCTCTGCCAAGAACCCACCTTACCTCCCCAAACTGGAAGCCTTCCTTCCTTCACCCTTACCTCCATGGCCAGGACGGCCCTTCCTGGGTACCTTTGTGCACCCCTGCCCCTACGATGACAGTGCTCAGTGCTCAGCATGTGATGTTTGCTTTTCTTCTGAGCTCTGATGATGGACTGTGTCAGTTATCCCTGCATCCCCCCTGCCCAGCCCAGCTCCTGGCTCATAGTCAGCATGCAAATGAGTGAATGAAATAGCAAAAGCCTAAATCACAGTAGAAGAGTGTATACCTTTACCCCCAGAGAGAGCTCAGCAGAAGTAGAGGGGGAAAAACAAGGGTCTCGAGGAGACGGGATGTTTCGGTCTTCCCTTGCTGTGACAAACCTGCAAGCCATCTCTGACTAACCATCATGGAGGTGGTTTCTTGGATGCCATTTCCTTGGGTCAGCCCAGCCACTGGCCACACGTACAGCATCATGGACAAGTGGATGGGTACTGGGTGATGGGAAGAGCCTGGATTCTGGGTCAGGCAGTTCTTGAATCTTGGCTCCACCCCTTATTAACCATGTGACCTTGGGTCTCGGTTTCTGCATCTGCAGAATGGGGCTGATAGAGTGCCAATCTAAGAGGGTTGAAGTGGGGGATGGCTGAGATCATCACTTATGCTGGAGAATTGCACACAGTAGAGCTCGATGCATTTCAGTGGTGGAGGTCAAATTTTGCTGAAGGATTAGGTTTTGTGTTCTTGACTTCATTAAGGATTTTACTCCTCCTTGTCATAATAATAATAATAATTGTTGTTGTTATTTTATTAGCTTGGTATTTATTAGCTCATGTGCAGTAACTTACTCTGTCTTCCCAGCAACCATGTGGGAAGGTTTTCTTACCATACTCTTGTGAGGGGTGAGGAGGCTGTGGCTGGGAGCAGAGACGTAACTGATCTTGTGACACGGTGCCCTCGCTCACGCAGAGCGCAGGCTTTCTAGTCTCCCCGCCCTGAGCTCTCTGCTCTCCCAGAGTAAGACAGTTTACGTGCTTCCTGGAGTTGTTCTCTGAGAGAATTTTTATATTGTTCCTTTTCTAAGACTTCCCCTGGTTTCTTACTCATGGCTAATATTAGGACTAGGTAACCCTAACCTTTCAGAAATGTAAATAAATGCCTCTTATTTAAGAGGTGCGCACTTACATGTACAAGACAGATAACAGTCTTATTATTTCTGGGAGGACTTTCCAGAACTTTTAGATCACTGGAGAATGAGGTTTGCGTCTTTGAGACTATTGGTATTTATGCATCTCCATTTGTGAGTTACTGGATGGAAATTTCCACCATTGAAACGAAGCTCCACAAGCAACATTACACTTCAGAATTTGGCTCACGAGAGAGGTTAATGTAGGTTATCTTAGGAGGCTGTGAGATTTTATCTGGTCCTGTGTGTTTTGGTCTTGTGGCTGATTTTCATGACAAAGTGAAGGGTGTTGTGGCCCTCTCTGACTGGCACCTGTGGCGGAACCGGTGGCAGCGCAGGTGTTGGTGGTGTGTGATCTCCGCCACCCGAGAAGAGGAGGCAGCTGCATCAACAGTGTGTGAACATTGTTCTTGGATTTGCAAATATTTAATGTAGACCCCGTAATGTTGTAGTTTTGTAAAAAATGCATTTACTATTGTTTTCAATAACTATAAGTTAATATGTAACAAGAAGGAGGTTAAAATGAATCGAACTATACTTGCGGCTTAGTTAACATTTTATTTCTTTCTATTTCTTTTAATAAAGTGATTTGAGGTCTAGCACCTTTTAGCAAGATGTACTCTGTAGAGGAGAGGGCAGTATAGTGTAGCGATTGGGAATGTGGACTCCAGGGTGAGAGTCTGGGTTCAAAACCAGCTCTGCCACTTACAGGCTAGGCAAGTGCTGAGTTACTTAACCTCCCTGTAAAAGGGGAGTATTAATAATAACAATCCCCATGTTATTGGATCAAGTAACTTCATATCTTTGACATTGTGCCTGACCTGTAGTGTTTAATAAACAGTAGCTACGATTCTTATGAATATAATATGTGATATAATAAAATAATAATAGCCTAGAATCAATAAGGTGTATTAAAGCCTTTTAGTTATTATTCTAAAATTAAGTTTGGCACAAAATCTTGGGCTTTGGAAATGAAAGAGGAAGCTCTAGTTCACAATCTATAGTCAATGTTGACTTCCTGATCATTCCTAGGCTTCGGGCACTGTTTTCAGTGCCTCACATATGCATGCTCCTGTGAGCCTCACCTGCCCTGTGAGAGAGGGGATGGGAGGGCATGGGAGTTGTATGGGACTTGCACAAGGTCACAGGGCTGAAAGTGTCAGAACCCAGAGCTGGGAGGTGACTCAGGCATCTACCTCTACACCCCTGGACTAATGCCCCACCAGGCTGTGTCTCACCTTTGCATGTCTTTGGGTAACACGTGGTCCTACAGACGGCTTCCAGAGTTGGAGCAGAAGATCCTCCAGGCCTGATGCCCGGCCAACCTGCTGTTCACCCCATGGTGTAGCCGCCATGGGCAGAAGTTCATGAGCCTCTGGTATGTGGCATTTTCAGACTAGGGAGCTGGGCATAGGGCCTGAGTTCTGGAAGGCTCCTCTTTGGTCATTGTAGGGTGTCTGGTAATTGCCAGGCTTCCAGTGTCTCACCCCTCAAATCTGAGCCACAAAAGGGAGTGCGACATCATTCCACCCCCTGTGCTGGGACCCAAGGAGCCTGTGTGTACTCCTCTTGGGCTGTGTGGCATCCTGGGATCGGTAGGGGAGGAGAGTGGGTGGCAGACTGAAGGTGGTGCAGCCTCGCCCCCAGCAGCTGTGGGAGGCACCATTTCCACATAACCAATGAGGAAAACATGGTGTGGAGAAATGTAGGCAATGAGTTCAGAGTTCCTGCCAGCAACAGGCAGACCTCAGGACCAAGCTCAGCCCAATAGACTCCCAGTTTCCTTGTTTGCCCTTCACGGTCATGTGACACAGCCAGTGACTGCCTAGGGCCACGGCCATTTTCAGTGAACTCAAAACACTACAATGTTTATGCCTTCACACTTGTGTCTTAAAAAGTTATTTTCAATGAGAACGAAGCATTGTTGTTGCAGAAAAAGCAATGAGCTTGGAAGGTGTCCAGTGGTGCAGGCCGCCAGCTGGGTCTCGCAGCCTGGCCCCAGTTCAGCCCGCAGCCCATCTGCAGGGAGAGTGAACGGTGAGAGCAGCGCAGGCCACTCATGCTCATGGGCAGCAGGTGTGCCCACCAGTGTCACCCACAGCTGAGGGTACAGGTGGGCAGTTAGGAGGGAATTCAGGAGGCACCAAGGTCTGGAATGGCCACTGTGGCCCGGTGGTCTGCAGTCATGGCATAGGAGTAGGTCAATCTCCAGGGAGTGCGCTCATCATAAACGCATCAGAGTGTGTTTGTGTGGGGAGTTTAAGAATCTGCCAGGTATTTATAATTTTATACAGTTTCCTAAGAAATTCCATTGTATTAAGAATGCCCCATGGTGTTTTTGGTTACTTGTTTTACAAATACACCTGCCATTGAAAGCACAGAAGAATGAGATTGTTTGTGAGTCATGTGGGGCCAGTGTCCAGGTGGACTCTAGTGCATTTTATTCAAAGCAAATTATCAAAGCATGTGCAGTTCTTACTACTAAATTTTGACTTTCTGAGTTTCCATTAGGAGACATCAGTTTAAAAAAACAACACAAAACTGCACAATAAGAGGGGCAGAGGGTGTGTGGGAGCGGCGCTAAGAGCACAGGTGTGTGCATACAGAGCCACACAGTGGAGCTAAGGAGAGAGGGGACGCGGGGAGAGGAGTGGAGGGACTCAGCTGAGGGAGGATGTGCCCTTCAAGGACTCATTTGTCCTGCTCCAGTTCTGCTGTTGTTGCCCCATGCCGTGCCCACAGCCCTTTGAGCTGGCAGTGGAGTGGGCAGTGACCCTTTGCGTTGGTGTGCTATTTTGTTTTTCATGCCTCCAGAAGCTGAGGTGAAATGAGACAAGTGTCACAGTCGTCCCAACCCCTAGCTAGCCCCAGAGTGACCCTGAGGGCTTGTGAACACACAGGTGGCTGGGCCCTATCCCAGAGGCTCTGAGGTCTGGGGCAGGTGATGCTGGTGCTGCTGGTCCAGGGACCCCACTTTGAGAATCGCTGAATCAGAGCAAAAAGGAGTGGACAGCCACTTGGGAGCTGCACTTGACCCTTTAAAAGCTGGAGAAGGAAGTGGCCTTGTCCACACTCCACTGGAGGCAGGAGGAGTGAGGGGCAGGGGGCAGGGCCCACTCTCTAAAGGTGCAAGTGGTCTCAGCAGCTCAGCAGCATCCAGGGCTCCAGAATCAGCCCTTTCTATGGACTTGGATGATCGGACAAAAGTGCGGACAGATGCTGTGTGTGGACAGGAGGGCTCAGCAGTCTCCCAAACCCCACTGTGAAGTTGGGGAGACTGTGGACCCCTTCCTCTGTGGGGAACTGAGTGAAAGCTCACTGTCTCCCAGGGCATCTACATGGAGACAGAAGGCTTCTGGATGCTGGATCATGGGGCAGAAATGCCTGGATTCAGCAACTGATATTGATATTATTTAAGAGGGTGCAGCTTTTATTTTTATCTGATCCACAGAGCCGTATTTAATACCCCTGTGTGCGTGTGTGTACGTGTGTGCTGGTTTGCAATATTGCCTGGGTGGGATAAAGGAGATAAAGTTTCTTACTGCTTATGTGTAAAACCTGTTCAAGCCTGCACATGAGGCTGTCGTGATCTCCATTGCCATCTGATTCGTCCACTGGCCAATTCCTTTGTAAAATCTGGAGAGAGCTAGTTGCTGAGGGGCTGTGATAGAGGATTATGTGTGAATGGAGATATCTCTGTTACAGGATTCCTGGGCCACTGTCCAGACACTGGGCGGGAGAGAAGACAGGAGAAGTAGAGTTCTAACCTGGTGATTTTCTTTCCCCCCTTATCTTTGCTAAAAGAAAAAGTGCTCTCTTCTGCTAAGACGTCACTGCAAGCAATAGAATTATTTGCAGAAGCTGGAGCCGGAGGTTGGCGAGGGGTGGAGAGAGCATCCAGGGAGCGAACCCAGGGGCTCGCGGTGTTCAGGACGGGCTTCCAGACCCTGAGCTTCTCTTGTCACCTCCCAGCGCCAGGTTCTGACAAGAACCTAACTGAGCCTTTCTCTCAGTATTAATTAAAACTTGATCATAACAGAATAAGGTCAGGCAATCCTCTGCACCACTTCCAGGGACTAGATGAGAAACATGGGCAGTTAACACAGCCATTGCTTTGCCAATAACTTAGTGTGAATAAAAGACTTCAAAAGTGTGTTTTCTCACACACTGCATTTCCTTGTCTAATTTACGGTGTTGTCTTACTTTGCAATCCCCACTCTTTTTTTGGTAAAGAATTTGAGCTTTTCATCTAAATAGTGGCAGATTCTAAGTTGCAAGGATCATAATT
Organism: Cynocephalus volans; assembly: GCF_027409185.1. NCBI lineage: Eukaryota > Metazoa > Chordata > Mammalia > Dermoptera > Cynocephalidae > Cynocephalus > Cynocephalus volans. Next base: position 188,717,648 of record NC_084460.1, read on the forward strand.
CATAAATTTTAAAAGTTATACTTGGACCATGGATGTGGCCAAGTATAACGTGATGTGAGGGCTTCTTGCCGCAGCTGCTGGAGGTTAGGGGCTGTTTACATGATATCCATTTCCCTGCCACAAAAAGCTTGGAAAACACCCACTCAGAGCTGTAAAGTGACCTTTACCAGGGGGCACACATCCATGTACAGAGCAACTGTAGTCAGATAAAATCCCAAGCTTGCTGGTGGAACTTGAGGTTTAGAGAGGGTTGTTGACTTGGCTGGAGCCACATGCGGAGGAGGCGAGTCAAACTAGAAGTGTAAATGCCATCTGTGAGCTCCACACTTGCTGAGTGTGATCTCTGAGTAAAACGACTCTGTGTCTGGCAGCATCCAGCACCCCCAATGATTGGCCCAACTTTGCCCCCAGGTGTCCCATGGAACTCAGGCCCAGTCATAGGAGCTAAGCATCTGGAGTAAAGAGCTGTATCTGCTAGACCTGCTGTCTCCTGGAGCTACCTCTGGACTTCCTCTCGTGAATGTGATGCCTCACTTTGTGCCAGGGAATGAGTAGGATGAAGGAAACTTCTGGATCAGAGGACTTTTGAAAAGAACCAAAGAAAACGGGGATTACCCAGAAAATGGAGCCTTTCCATTGACTTGAATATAAGTCTGATTTATAAGGAGGCTTGTTGGGTTGGGGTTTTTTAATTATAAAAATTACTAAGGAACCAGAAAACTGCATTCTTCTCCAGTTGACTTTTGGCCTTCAGTCCAGATAAAAGAATTTCAAAATTAGGAAACAGAATATCTAAACCCCATGCTGCTTCATGACGCTGCCTGGGTGAAGCTTTCCTGGGGAATGGGGTCCTTTCATTTGTGAGATGGGTCTTGCCACATATCCTGCAATCCAGTGCAGAAAAGGTGGCCACGTTGGCCAACCATGGGGACAGGAAGACAGAACAGATGGCAAAGCAGAAACAAGACTGGAGCCAGACTCCCATTAGTATGAGGGGGGCATGGAGAGGCGGGGAGGCTGGACACGCACTTGGGGCATGCATCTGAGCAGAGGGGAGAGAGCTGCTGGAGGCTGGGGTGAGACCAGGTCCACTGGCCAAACCCTTGATGGGGAGCTGAGCAATGCAAGCGTGTCCCTTATCAATTCCTGAGGCCCACCCTTTTTGGAAATCATCTCCTCAACTAAGTGCCTTTGAGGTGCTCTGATGAAGAAGTGGACGGGGCACAGGCAGGGAAAGTGCCGACTGGACTGGGCAGCACAAGGCCATGCCGCCTGCTCCTCTTCTCCTTCAGAATGTGGGCTGAGACAGGCAGGGGACACTGCTGGGGGATGGAGCAGCTCGGGGCAGGGGGAGGTGGTGAGCTGAGGAAAGGAGAGGGAGGGCACTTCACCAATCACTCCAATGTCCATGACACACGTTTAAGTTGCTGATGCCAGCTTGTGGACTCGTGGAATGGCAGTGACCGAATTTCCCATCCACACACTTCAAAGAAATAAATGTGAGGATGTATGTGTGTATGAAGCAGTCTCCTAAGGGGAAAAATAGTCAGTGGATATAAAATAGCTTTGAAAAGGAATTATGTTGAGACTTTTTTTTTTAACCTCTTTGAGGTACTAACAAAACAATAAAACTGTCCTAATAATTTACCTGTTAATAAATATTTTCATAAAGTAATCTTAGTCCATGTGCAAAAACAATAAACAGAGCTACTTTGCTTCAATGGCTAAGAGAAAGGGATTCTCAGTCTCAGCTCTTCCTTGCTGATGTAAAGGAATAAAACATAATTCTATGAGCTTTTTAATTTCTTCATGATTTTGCCTTGCAGAAAGTAAGAAGTATAATTTCAAGATATAATGGTGTATGGTGCATGTACTTATGCTTATGTATATAAGTGCATAGATATATGCATTATATTTATTATGAGAGCATTATGAGACCTTAAAGATTCATATAGTCCATGGCCCAGGTTGAGATTTTTGGTTTAAGGTTAACTAGTTTTTGAGATTAAATCCTGTCACTAACACATCTAAACGTGCATATTATATGCATATATTTATTTTATTCTGAGCGAAAAGGTGATATATCTTTGATTCTACCATCAGTACAAAAGTCTCATGTAACCAGATTTTAAGTCAACAAAAGGCAAAAAACCTTTCAATTAAAATAAAGCCAAAAGACTGCAAAATTTGACCATGATGTTTAAACTATACTAGGGACACCTTGCTCTGCTGCAGATTGGACATGCGCACCTCAGGTAAGAAACAGGCGCTACTGGGAGCTTCCAAGAAGCAATTTCCAGCCAAGTCTTTCTCCTTCTTGGTGAGTTTGCTTCTTTGTCTATCTGAGAAATTTCCACAGTAAAAATATCTGACATTTTTTTCTATTTTTATTGTGGGGACAAAATCCTTGTACTGTGGGAAACCTTTTCCTCATTTAACAACTTTTATTATCTGTTACAAGCAAAGTGTTTTTGCCACGTCTTGGGAAGGAAAAAGGGAACAAAACATGACCCAGGGTGAGTTTATAATTCCCACAGGGACACAGGAGCCCTGACTGTGGGACGGGGGTTCTCTAGGACAGGTCTAGGAACTGGAGGGGAGAAGAATTTCTGTGGAGAAGTCACGGGCTTTGGGAAAGGCCACAGGATGGCTCAGGACTTGGGGCAGCTGAGAAGGACGGGCGTGATTGCAGCAGTGGAGGGGCAGGGGCGTGTGTTTAGAACTTAGGGCCTGGGAGAGTGCGTGATGGCAGTGGTGGAGACAGACTTCCAGGGGAGCTGCTTAACCAGTGTCTGCGGGGCGCCATGGAGGAGGGAGACTGCAGGCCATTAAAAAGTGTTCTGCAACAGTTTGGGTGAAGATCTTGGACTAGAATGTGACAATGTTGTAGAAAATTGAATGGTGACCCCCCAGAATCGTATGTTCATATCCCAACCCCCAGAACCTGTCAATGTGATGTTATTGGGCAACAGGGTCTTTGCAGATAGGTGTGATTAAGTTAAGGATCTTGAGATGGGATCATCCTGGATTAGGGTGGACTTGAAATACAAGAACAAGTTCTTACAGGAGAAAAGAGGAGGAGACAGACACAGACACAGAGAAGGGCCACTGTGAGGATGAAGGCAGAGAGGGGAGTAATGTAGCCACAGGCCACTGAACTCCTAGAGCCACCAGGAGCGGGAAGAGGCAGGAGGGATCCTCCCCTGGAGCCTTCACAGCAAGCATGGCCCTGCTGACATCTTGATTGAGGACCTCTGGTCCCAGAACTATGGAGAATAAACTGTTTTAAGTAACAAACGTCATGGTATTTTGTTGTGGCAACCTTGGGACACAAATACAAAAGAAAAGAAAGGATGAGCATGAGAGACCAACATTTCAAAAAAGAAAGGCAATATGGACTGTTGGTGAGGATACGGAGTGAGAGAAACTCGTACACACCGCCAACGGGAGTGCAGAGGGCTCAGCCATTCCCAGCGCTCTGGCTTTCCTGAGCCATGCTGAAGGTGCACTCTCTCTATGATCCAGCACTTTTGCTCCTACACAAATGGGTGTGATTCTGCTTATAATAACAAAAAGACCAGATACACCCCACATACTCATTGAAAAAAGAATGAGTACACAAGCCGGCTGGTCTCCCAGTGGAACGTTATAAAACCGTGAGGAGTAATGAAGCACAGCTATAGACATCAGCAAGAGTGAATCTCATACACAAAATGTTGAGTGAGAAAAAACAATTCCTGGAATACATGCAATATGACACTGTATGAATTCCCAAAGCTGTAAAACTTACCAAAATTGTTTAAGGATAAATACAAATGTGGTACAATAGAAAGAAAAACAAGGAAATGATAAAATCAAGAGAGAAAGCCACAGGACTTTTGCTGAGGTTGTGCTGCCTAGGCTGGGCGTGAGCTCCTGCATTCTCCTCTGTTTTTCTCCCGTATGTCTCACAACTTGTGATCATGCTGTGTATGGACTGTGGAGCCAGACTGCTCCATTTAAGTTCTGGTTTTCCCACTTCCTAGTTGTGGTACCTTGGGAAAGTTACTTTAGCTCTTCGTGCCTCAGTTTTCTCATCTGTAAAATGAAAGTATGCACCTCATAGGGTTGTGCTGAGAATTACATGAGTTAAGTGGTGAGGATTACATGAGTTAACATGTGTGAAAGCTTCAAAGAGTGCCTGAGGCATGTAGCTCTATATAAGCACTAGCTGTTATCATTGTCATCATCATCATCATTGTCATCATCATCTTGTAAATAAAGCAGTTTGAAATTAAAAAAGAAAAAAGAAGAGACGTGCTGTGGATTGAATTTTCCCCCCAAACTCACTGAAGCTTGACCCCCATTGTAACAGTGCTAAGGGGGAGGGAAATCCGATTACACTATTCGAAAGGTGGGGCTTTTAAGAGTTGATTGGATCCTGGGAACTGTGTCCTGGTGAATGGATTGATCCAGTCATGGAGTCAGGGCATGGCTCTGATGGCTTTATAAGGAGGCGAATGAGGAGGTTAGGTCTCTTGTTCAGCCATTTCTCTCGTGGTGTGACACCCTGCATTGCTGTGAAGAGTCACCACCCAGAATAAGGCCCTTACCATGGGCAGGATAAGGATGGGAAGAGAACAGGATGAGCAGACCCTGACCAGACAGGCCTGGTGTGAGAGGGAAGTTGAGGCAGGGAGTAATGGGAAACGGGTCTGGAAGTCCCCAATTGTGGAAGGGAGACCTTGAACCCCAAGCCTAGGCATGTAGAGTTGGTCCTGGAGGGAGATGAGGAGCCCCTTCCAGAGAGCATGAGAGATGCTCAGACTCCCACCTGGAGCCCTCGGTGGTTCTGGAGGAGCCAGGCCAGAATCATTCTGGGGATGAGTGGCCTCCCGAGTCATGCTTGGGCTCCAGGTGACTGTTTTATTTTAATCTAGAACACCGAGGGAAGTGCACAAAGCAGGTGGGGCGGTGGTCAGTGGCATCCTTTAACTTGGCAGCCACCTTGGCCAGGACTCTGGGTTGGGGGAAGTCCCAACTGTGGAGGTAAGACAGTCTTCTGAGTGGCTTCCTCTGAAGTGATCCCCAAAATGCCTCTTGGATGTGGCCACTCATGGTGGCAAGTGTTTGATGAGACATTTCTAGCTCTGTGCCATGCCCTAGGTGAGAACAGGCTGTTGGCTGCCATTTTCTGTTTGAGAAATTTCATTAATGTAAATGTTCAGGGAGAGCAGTATGGCCCAGTGGTTGTCAGCCGAGCCCTGCTTCTGGAAGCTCTCCAGGGCTCGCTGCACCTGCAGTTGTGTGTGTGCTGGATTTCTGCTTGGTTTTCCTTCATCCTTCACAGTTTGAGTTTGGGGTTGGGAACATAATAATCTAGTGCATTAGAGCAGTGACCACGGCTTTCATCCACTTGAATGAGGTTCCTCCTTGTCCGTGTATGGACACACTAAGCACGAGCCAGCAGAACCCAGGTGCAAAGCCTGAGAGCACAAGGGAGTGAGAAGCTGAGCTGTTCGGCACATGATGTGAGCCTGGTCGGGCACAGGGGGCAGTTCAGCTAAACGTTTTTCATTGTCCTGTGTGAAAGTCTCCCCTGTGCCTTTTCTTAAGGGTCTGTAGCTTCTGGTTGGTGTTTCACTGTGATTTTTCTTTAGTGGAGGGTGGCTCCAATGTCATTCAACTTTGAAACATGTCCCAGGACAAACCTTTACTCACAGAAAAGGTGCCTGGAAGAACAAGAGCACCTTCCTGGTCTGGCAACTGCAGGTTGGAGGTCACCCTCCCTCTCTCACCCTTCCCCCTGCCTCCTGGGCAGCCACCACTTGGATTTGGCATTTTGAGGGCCTGCCACTGGATTTTTACATTTGGCCACGGGTTTAGAGAAGCCATCAGAGGGGATCCCTCCTCCCCAATGTCGCCCAGGCCAGGTGGTGTTGGGGTCAGTGAGGCTCCAGTGCCTGGGGAGCCACTGCTTGGGGTGGCAGTGCAAACAAGAAGAAGATTTGCACCAGCAGCTTCTGCCCCATGTTCTGCAGAGTACCTGGCAGGAGCCGCCCACCTTCCAAATCATGGCTCACCCGGTACCACATTAGCATTCAGGGATGGACATAGTGGAGCTTCAGGAGGCAGCAGGTGAGGTGTAAAATCCAGATGCCAGCCTTGCAGCAGTTGGTGAGGCTGGGGTTGCATCTGTCCAGCCCTGATGCAGGGGAGAGTCCCCCCAGCAGGAGAGGCAGGTGCCAAGGACAGACCAAAGACCAGGGTGGAGCCAGTTCCATGGGGAGAGCATCCTCCCAGCCACCGTGGAGGGGTGGGGAGTAAGCGGGGACCACTCGGGCTCAACTCAGCAAGGCAGGAATAATGCATGTTCTGCTGCACAGTTTCTTGTTCTCCCTGAAACTCTCCATTAAAGGAGCCCCTTTGGTTTGTATTAGGGAGAAATGCACAATATTTATGGCTGCGAGAGCTGCTTCTGCTCAGAGTTAGGCGCAGAAGCAAATGCAGTAGACTGAAGAGGAGGCCGGCAGGAAAGGGACTGGGGCGGGGGTGGGGGAGGTGGACGGATGGATGGACAGGCAGGACATGCTGACCTGAGGAACTACTGGACCAGGGTGGAGAGTCAGAAAGAAGCTCTAAGGAGAAAGAATGTGGGCCCTCCTGAGCTGTGGTCAGGTGACCATTTTAGGTGCATTAGAGCAGAGCCTGGAGGACCCACTAGAAAGCTGGCCCTTCTGTCTGTAATCCCACTGGCTACTGGAACAGAGCACCCATTAGAAACCCAGGAAGAGATTTTCACGGGCTGAGAAATGAATTCAGCTGTTCTCCTGGAGCCGGATGGACCTCCTGCCCCCAGCACTCCATGAAGGGGCAGACAGGGTGAAGTCTTCATTTCACAAGCAGTGCCTGCTCACTGTGACCCAGAAGCCCTCCTGTGTAGTCCCAGGTCAACTTTGAGGTTATCAAGCCCAACTTCCTGGACCTCACTCCTGTTACTGTTGTCAGCCTAAAGGCTCCCTTCCTATTTCAGCAGGTGCAAAAAACCGGAAGACAGTGGCTTGGTCAGGGGATGGCAGCTGATTAGAAGGCCCTTGGGCATTAGGGGGAGGAAGCAGGTAGGCTGGAAGAAAGATGCCACTGGATGTCACAGGAACATGGACTTTGTCCTTTTTGCCTTGAGGTTACTCTTGGGCAGGGAGGAAGAAGGGACACAAGACAGTTTGTTCCAACCAGGAGCCCCCTCAGCTCTGGGCTGACAGATGGAGACAGGGGCAGGGGACGAGTGCAGTATAAATGCCAGTATCCTGAGCAAAATCATGGTTTTGGGTGAAGAAACGGGTAATGCTGTGTAGTCTTCAGACTGAGGTTGATGTGATATGTGGAGATTATTTGGCAACCTTCTTGGTACTGTTGGCATAATTTAAATAATTGGAAGAATTTTTTTCTTAACTGTTCTAGCCAGGTTTAGAAGCTTGTGAAAAAGACCAGTTCTGCTTTTAGAAGTATAAAAATAGCGCAGGGATAGAAAAGGCTTCCTGCCTGACAGGCAGATGTAAATGACTTCCAGCTATATTTCAGTACCTGCACCAGGGCAGGGCCTCCACTGCCAGTGTTCTGATGAGCTAGCCAGCCTGGAGCCATGGTGTGTGGGTGCGGCTGTGTGTGCATGGGGTGTGTGTACATGGTGTGCTTGTGCGTACATGTGATTTTACATGATGTGTGTGCGTGCATGTGATTGTGTGCACATGGTGTGTGTGCGTGCATGTGAGCACATGGTGTGTGCATGTGTACATGGTGTATGTGTGTGTACGTGGTGTGTGTACATGGCGTGCTTGTGCATGCTTGTGATTCTGTGCACATGGTGTGTGTGTGCACACTTGTGATTCTGTGCACATGGTATGTGTGTGCATGTGTGGTTCTGTGCACGTGGCATGCATGTGTGCACACGGCAGACTCACTGCCTGAAGGGCCTGAGGGCTCTTTCAGTTGTAAATGACAACAAAAGGGCACAGGAAGCTGGAATGCCAGATAGAATGTAATCCATGAGCTCTTCTCTTACCCACTTGGGGCTGGAGTGTTTTTGTAGAAATCATAGCACGATGCCCAGAGACTGTACCCATTGTCTCCATTTGTTTTATTTGGGCTGTTTTTCTCTTTACTCCAGGCTGCCACCCCTCACCTGTTTAGGGAGGAAGTGGCCCTACTTTCATCTAACATCCATCCTGGTTCTCACGACTCCTGCCCCTCAGGGTGACAGAAACGGCATTCTGAATCCTTTCCTTCTCAACTGATGAGTTTATGCCCTGACTGATTCCACAGAGAATTTGGGGGTAAGATTTACAGTTCAGTGTTTGGGAACTTCTGTTATTTGGCAGGTGCCCACTTTGTTTTTTAGCCCATCTTTCTGCCTCCCCCAAGGTGAGCTGGCTGGAGCCTGGTGGCCCCGTCCGTTAGCTGTCGGCCTCCTGGAGGAGTGCTATCCACTGGGGAGGAGCCATTGGGAGTCAGGTGGCCCTGGCTTAGATCCAAATGTGGATATTCTGTGGGACCCTGGGCGAGCCCCTTGGTCTTCCCAAGCCTCTCCCCATCCTCTGAAACCTGGACGTGATGTTAGCTCCCTGTTAGGGCTACTGTGATCATTAAAGCAGATTAAATTACCTATGCAGAGGGCTTAGTCCCAAAAGGCTTCCCACACAGAAAGATGCTAATGTAGTAACGGGTGGTTTACCTGCTTCCCTCCTGCCGGGGGGTGGGTTTTCCAGCTGCTGCCCATGAGTCCACAGAGGGTGGGCGCTGTCTGCTGGGGCTGTGAGAGTGGTGGTCTGGAGAGGCTGGTTTGCCTGTACCACGTCCTCTTGGCTGGACTGTGGTGTCTGCACCTGGCCCCACTCACACTTTCCCACCAGAGCATCCAGAGACCCCAAGGGTTTCTGTGTCAGCATCAGAGTGGCTCTGAGTGCCCTGGCCCAGGAGCACTGGCTACAGGTAGCTGTGGTTCCAGGGGACCTGCATGAAATAGTGTCACAGTTAATATCCTGTCACGTTCTCTGGGACACTGACCCATGGAGGGACAGCAGTTCTCATGGTTACAACAGGCGCGGGTCAGCCCTCAGGAGTGCTTGGGACAGGGTTCCCAGGCAGCCCTATTCATCCCTCAGAGACCGACAGCTTCTTTGCACAAGCAGTATTTGGAGGAATTTGGGAGCGTTCCAGGAATGGGCTCGGCTCTTTGAAAATGATCACAAGCTTAATAACTAGATCCGAGATGTTAAACCTCACATCAATGCTCCTTGGTGGGAGCTCCAGCCTTCCAGGTACACCAGGACGCAGACAGGGTTCCTGATTTACACTGCTGCATCCATCCAGCTGTCACTCCTGGAATGAAGAGAGACCTTTGCCATCACTGTCCCATGGCTTGCACTTTCCAGCATGCCCTTTAGGGTAATGTTTTGTCTCTAATTGCAGCTCCAGCAACCGCCATTTATTAAACACTTCCACGTTCTGGGCTCCACAAGAAGCACTTCAAACACATGATCTTGTTTTGCCTTCAAGGCAAAACCCTTAAGGTTAAGTACCTTTTTCATGCCCATTACCACGTGGGGAAAATGAGTTTAGAAATCTGAAGAACTTCACCCAAGGTCGCACTGCTGACTAGAGGCTGCATCCCAGAGCCGGGATTTGGAGTCACCGGGGCCAGGCCCCAGACAGATTCCAGCAGAATGGCTTCTTAAAGCCCCCAGGAGGTTCCAGTGTGCAGGGAATGGTGTGAGCCCAACCGGGCTGGAGCCTGCATAGAGTTATTTCACATACAGCATCGACCTGATGTGGGCTGGTGCTGTCATTACAGAGGTGGGGCCCTGGGTACTATGAGCACAGCATTAGAAGGGGGTGTGCTTGGAGCTTGCTCATTGCGGGGCATGGATATGTGGAGGGCTGTCCACCCGCCTCCCAAACACTGCATCTTAAGCACGTTGCTGAAGTGGCTGGGAAGGGCATGGTAGTGACCCTGAGAGTGGACAGTGTTGAGACGTCCAGGCTTTGGCCAACCCCCTCACTCTGGCAACGTTCCCGTGAGGGCTCACAGCCTCCCACAGTGGATACAGTATTCCAGAAATAAGAATGTGTTTAAATTAGTAGAAAAAAAAGTCCCATGCTTTTGGATGTGAGTAAACTGGCCTCTGAGCCATATACACAGTTCAGAGACGTTGCCCAGCACCACGAAAGTGAAGCACCAGCCACTGTGCTCGCGAAGGTGTTCTCAGAAGAGTGCGGAGCTTCAGAAACCTGGAGTGCTGCATGTGGCAGGCGGTCTCATGAAAGAGCTGGTTGCAAACGGACAGCACCGGCATGCACAGGAGACATTCACATGCTGGGTGGTGACGTGAATGACCAAACACAACTTGGCCTTACTGGAGCCACCAAAGCATCCCCTCCAGATGCAGCTGCCTCCTCCCCACCCCGCCCCCACCTTCCTTCTCTTTTCCATCACTCAACTGATTAGCCGTTCCTTTTTTTGAGAATGATCTGGAATATATCTCTATGCTATCCAGATCAATCTTTCCATTGCTGTAATTTTCCCATCCCATGACATCGGCATTAATTTTCACCAGTAGCGTCAGAACATCTGGCTATAATTCCACCTTGCAGCAAAGAAAACAAAGGGAGATGGAGGGTCCCTGATGTATGTGGGCCTGGGCACGATGCTGTGGGGTTTGGTAGAGCCTTGCCTGGCAGAGCTAGAATATGCCTAGCTTTAGAATTCTGTGAACACGCTGTGCAAAATTTATCACTTAACAAAAACTGATGCATGTCCACTTAAACATTGCCTGTGCTCTGTGTTTATCACCTGCTGTTTCATATGATGTGCTTGGAACACGTTTCTCTTCAGTGGTCATTGTCTAGAACCAACTGGAAAACATCTATGTGAAATGGGAAATGAAAGATCTGCTCAGATTGAGAGGAAGTCTGTGCCAAGCTCTGTGCAGTGATAAACTTGAGTCTGGTTGCAATAAAGTTAACAATTGCCATGAGCATTGAATATGCCCACAGAATCCCATCTCCAGCCCTCATGTTAGGACCGCCTTGGACATTTCAGTAGGAACCCAAGCATTAACCTCAGCTACCACTGGGTTGTCGAAAGAAATTCAAGCCACATGTGACTCACGCCTAGTGAATTCTAGTGCTGGAAAGGACTTTGGAGAGGTGGCTTCTTTAATGATGGGGAAACTGAGGCCCAGGAAACTAGATAGCCTGTTCATGGCTGCTCCCTAGTCAGGAGCATGTCTGGAAGAGGTCCCACACTGCCTTAGAGCCTCTCTGTCTTGCTCTTTCTACTCCATAGGTCCCCCATGGAAACTCCAAGGCCAGTCATTTTTCTTTTCATGTTTAAGAGTGCAGACCTTAACCTCATTATGAAAAGTCTATACTGGGGACATGTTCTATCAGGCTTTTTGCCCACTGGACTACACGAAAAAGTCTGAGAGTGACACTGAGTTGAAGAAGGACTCCTGGCAGGGCTGCAGGACGGCAGCTTTCATCTCTTCTAGAACAACATGGGGCTTCCTTCTCAGACCCGTGGACTGTCTCATCAGACTTGCCCCTCGTGTAAGGTTGCTGGTTAAGAGGACAGCTTTACCTAACGTTGCCATAGGAAGAAGGGCAGCATTGTCCCTCATAGAATAGCCGGGAGGCCGGGCAGGGCATGAACAGGTGTGCGCAGGTGAGGGTGAGTGTATGAGTTTATTGTTGCTGCCATAACAAATCACTACAAACTTGGTGACTTAAAACAACACACATTTGTTATCTTACAGTTCTGGAGGTCAGAAGTCTAAAATTAAGGTGTTAGCAGGGCTGTGTTCCTTCTAGAGGCTTCAGGAAAGAATCAGTTTCCTTGCCTTTTCCAGCTTCTAGAAGCCCCTGCTTTCCCTGGCTGGTGGCCACTTCCTCCACCTTCAAAACCAGCAGTGCAGCATCTTCCAGTCTCTCTGTCTCTGACCTCTGCTTCACCGTCATATGTCCTTCTGCTGTTGACCCTCCTGCCTCCCTCTCTCCCTTATAGAGACCTTTGTGATGACATTGGGCCCACCTGGGTGATAGAAGACAATCTCCCCATCTCAAGATCCTTAATTTAATTCCATCTGCAAGGTCCCTTTTGCCATGTAAGGTAATATACTTACAGTTTCCAGGGACTGGGGGCAGGGGAGCATTATTCTGCCAACATATGAGGAGTTTCTCCAGCCATCCCTCCATCCAATCCTCTGTCCATCCTTCCACCCATCTCTCCATCCATCCCCCCACCCATCTCTGCATCTCTCTCTCCATCCATCTCTCCCTCTATCCTTTTCTCCATCCCTCAATCCATTCCTTCTTCCACCCAGAGTTTTCCTCACCCTGAGTCGCCAACATTCAAAGCCTGAAACCCACCCTGAGATTTGCAGTTGGGGTGGGGGGGCGTGCCTTGAACATGTTCCTGGTGTACCTGGTTGAGTTTTGGAGACATGGGCTAGAACATTCTACTAGAGAACTACTAGGGAACGGTCCCGAGGTCTGCCTTTCCTCTGGCTCCCAGGAGAGCAGGGCACCTGCTGGCAGCTGCCCTGGGGACTTCAGATGAGGGTTGCCCCTGCAGCTGGCTCTGGGGGTGGTGGCTTGGCACAGTGGCAAGTCCAGGCATGACAGGAAGAACAGCGATTGTACAGCTTTCCTATCAGCTGATACAGCAGCTGGTTGTTGCTTGTCATGCAAGGGAGGTTGCATAGGTCATTCCAGAATTCTGGAGAATTCTGAACCATTCAAGTTCAGAGCTCCTTGAGGCTGTGTCATGTTCCTCCTTGCTTCTGGGTGAAGATTCCAGTTTACCTTTCTCTTAGACCTGCTCAGACCTCCTCTTCTCAAATCCCGTTCCCCACAGAAGTGGCACGTCCCCATCCATGTCTGGCTTTTCTTCAACCGTGCAAATGCCCTACCTGAGAGCTATTACGTGGCAGCATTTGTGTTCTCTGGTGTTGCTGCTGTTGGACCAAACCCAGCTCCACAGATTTGGAGCAGTGGTCAGCAATCTACAGCTGGGGACCAAATCTGCCTTCTGCCTGGTTTTGTAAATAAAGTTTTATTGCAACATAACCACACCCATGTATTTATATATGGCTGTTTTGGTACAAAACAGCAGAGTTGAGTGATTGTTGACAGTATGTCCGCAAAGCCTGAAATACAGTCCTACACTGGATAATGATGTTTCAGTCACTTTCAGACCACACATATGACGTAGGTCCTGTGAGATTATAAGGCTGTACCATACAGCCTGGGTATGCAGTGGGCTGTGCCATCTAGGTGTGTGCAAGTGCCCTCTACGGTGTTTGCACAATGACAAAATATCCCAACGATGGTGCATTTCTCAGAATGTATCCCCATCATTAAGTGAAGCACGACTGTCATTTATGATCCAGGCCTTTACAAAAAGTGTGTCGACACCGTCCTAGAGGACTCGAGCCTTGTCACTGTCACCACGTCCAGCTGTCCTTTCAAGGGGCGTATACTGGGGGCTCCCTGGCACTGTGCTGGCCCTGGGACCTCGAGGTGAATCATGTGCAAAGCTTTTGTGGAGCTGGTGGTCGTCTTGACACACGTGCACCTGATGAGCAGTGTGGGTGAGCAGCGGTACCGAGAGCAGGGCCCACGGACATGTGCTCACCAGAGGTCACGGGCCTGGAAGAGGAGGAGTTGGGGTGTCTTCTCATTCGCAGGTGCCTCCTCCCCTTGATGGAGCAGCCCACAGGGCAGGAAGGGCAAAAGGTTGAAGATTTCCCTGATGATCCATGGAGGAAGGAGAGGATGCTCTGTGTTTCCTTATGGGTAAAGCTGGTGACAGGGGCTTAAAGACATTTAGAGCAGAAGCTTACCCCGCCCCTGCAGGCAGGATAGAGAGACGGGTGCGGAGCATTTCTGGGACCTGGCTTAACGGTGGAGGAGCTGGGGCCCGGCCCCTCTCCCAGGGCCTGAGGTGCTGGGAGCGTCGCATCCCTGCACCTGCCGGGGCTGGTCCCTGTGAGATGTGGACTGTGTGGCTGCACCGGGAGAACTGCGCCTGCTTTCCAGAGCACCTCTGAGCGGTTTTGTTTTGATTCTTTGGCATTTGAAAATATTTTCAAAAGAGCTCACCAAAATAATCTAAAACTGTGTTCTCTGCAAGGAGGACAGCGTGGCCTTTGCAAGCGTGAGTGGCATCCTTAGGCAGTCAAACACCTGGGGTGCCCGGGAGGGTCCTACCCCCTCCACATACACACACACACACGCACACCCGCTGGCAGCGCTGGAGATGAGGCAGGAAGCAGGACAGAGCCTCATCCCCTCTCAGTTCCCGCACTCAGCCCCACCCCAGCTTCTGCCAAGGAGCCGAGGAGAGGAAGACATCCAGCAGCAGGAAGAAAAAAGCTAGAGACAGCCCAGAAACTGGAAAAGCTCCGGAAAGTCTCCCCTCGCTGTGTCCCACGTGTGCTGCGGGCTCTTCCCTCGGCTGTGCTCTCTGTCCCGGTGTCTTCCGCCCTCTCTCATCCCCAACAAGAGGAGGGGAGCTCTCGCGGGCAGAGCCCACCGTGGCCCACCCCAGGCGGCTCACTGGAGTCACCGTGGCTGCATGTTCTCTAAGCAGGGAGGCATCCGAAAGGGGACTTCACACGTCCTGGTGCTCAGGGTGATGACAGTGTTGATTTTTGTGGTTGGAAAATGGACCTGCTGGCTGTGGAGTGACCGGACAGAGCAGGCGGGGACGGTGCAGTGTGTCTGATCGTCTCCTCTGGGACAGAATGTGTCCCGGTGAGAAAAGGAAAGGGCAGGGTTTGAAGCCTCACCTCGCATTTGCTGCCCGTGGGCGCAGGGTCCGCAGGTGCCTGTGAGGAGACCCGGCCGCCCCCTCACGCTCTCACCGCTGGAGACCTGGGCTTCTGTGCCTCGGGGACCTCCATTTGTGCCGAGACACCTCCTCACCGTGGGGCTTGGAGGAACACTCCGTGTGGCCAGAAGCCTCGGCATGCCGTCGGGAAGTAAACAACATGGGGTGGTGAAGTCACCTGCAGCTGCCGCCTGCTGGGCTTTGTGAACACAGGCGCCGTGTTGTCCCTGCTGTCCACTGCAGGTATTTTCACGGCACACTTAATTCCTGGAGAGGTCGGACCCTGAGCTATTGGTGTGGCATGTGACATTTGGACAAACAGGGAACAAGTCCCTGCTTCTCTGAGGGCGCCCACTGCAGCTGGCCCAGCTCAGCGCGGTTACACAGCATGCCTCTGTCAGTGTGGTGGGGACAGGAAGCCCAGTGATCGAGCCACCAGGGTCTCTCCAGAAACAGGTGCCCCTCCCAAAACTGCAGCTTGTTAAATTAATCCTGAGTGAGTCACTTGCTTGTTATTTTCAGCAGGTAACTGGGCTGCGGGGCTAATGGTTCCCAGGGCTCAGTGAGCAGACCCCCAATCCCATGGACGCTGACTGTGGGCTGCTTGGAAACCCATCCACTCAGGTTGCTTTGTTATTGGGCAGCCTGTGGAGGCAGGTGGCAGAAGTTTCTATCCCAAGTAGCTATAGGGAGCATCTGTTGGGTTGGGGATGCAAATTTCCCAGCAGATGCAGAAAGGGGACCTTAATGTAAACACGGCTTGGGTCCTCCCTACAGGACAGAAGACTTCCCACTCCCTGGCAAGATTTTTTTTTTTTAATCTAGGGTGTTTTGTGGAATGAAAAAGAAATCAAAGATAAGGGTCAGCTGGATGAGTGAAGAGCTCTTCAGATGGACACAGAGATTTTTACAGCCTTAGATTTCAGAAAGTCCCACTGCATCAGCCTGGGAACTGCCCTGCCCATGCCCAGGCAGCGACCTTGGCCTGTGGTGACCTAGGGTATTCCTTGTTCATGGGGAGAAGGGTGTGTAATTTCTTCCCATCCTCTACTAAGTATTTCATGCAACAGCAGACGAAATGCACATTCCTGGATTGAGATGACCATATTAATTCAGGGGGAACATGCCCACTCATAGGAGGAGGGAGGGACGAGGGGAAGCTGGCTGCCCCAACCCAAGACCTGTTCTGCTGGGCAAAGTCACTCGTGGTCCCAGATGCAAGAGCTGCCTCCAGGTTTGGCCAAAGTGGTTGGAAACTTAGCTTGGCTGCTGACCTGCTGTGTGGCCTTGGGCAGGCTATTAACCCTCTCTGAGCCCTTATATATCTGCAAAATATGAAGAACACAGTATTCTGCTTGTTGTGAGGCATGAATGGAATGTTACAAGCAAAGCTGGTGCCATGCGCAGCCGGAGTGATCATGAGCCCTGTACTGAAGATTCCCAGAACATTGGGCTGCTGCCCCAAGGGCTGGGCGGACTCACCAGGCCTTCTCCTTCGAGGGCATATGTCTGCAAAATGAGAAAAACTACCCCCCCCCCCCCCCCCCAGCCAGAGGTTACACCTGTGGGTTTTCTCTTTGTGAAGCACTGTGAGCTACCACAGGAAATGTAAACAGCTGGTTTCCTGAAATACACGCTGGTCAGGAATCAGCTCATCCCAGGAACTGCTGTATGGTGAGGGGTGTGGCCTGACCCAGTTGGGGTCAACAGCGGCAAACAGGGGCTCATGGGATTATTGGGGAGCAATTTCCCACCTCACGAGGGTTCTGTGATTTTCCCATGAGCATAAGAGTTTTGTCTTGCTTCCAAGGGAGCAAACTATCTTTTTTTCTTTGGGATAAAATGAATTGCTCTGTCTAAAGATCAGCACCCCTGGGGTTCTCCTTAAGATTCAAAGGCAATTCCACACTGTGTGCGTATATCATAACATCACTGTGAGCCCCATAATTATATGATTATAAATTTCAAAAATAAAAATGTTTTTAAAAACACTAGAGAAAATAAATAATCTAAATTATAGAAGAAAATAAACATAACAACAATAGGAAATGAAAGCAATTACCCTGAAGTGACAGGCAGGGGGCATGAAGGACTTCTCAGAGCTAGTCATGTCCCGTGTGTTGATCTGGAGGCTGCAAGCCAAGTGTGCTGTCTGTAGAGATGTATCAAGCTGTACATTTATGATCTGTGCCCTTTTCTACATATGTGCTATATACTTCAGTAAAATTTGCCCCCAAAAGTAATTACTCTGAAATAGCTATGACATGCAGGTTTTGATTGCCATTAACTAAGGGTTTACTGGTGACTGTGCCATGCACTTGGGGATGGGCTCATGCTCCCATAACACAAAACAGAGAGACACCAGCAGCCCCTCTAAAAACGTGACACACCAAAGAAAGTGGATCCTGCAGTCAGAGCTCAGGGACGTCCAGGCGGCTGGGCCTGCAGGGGTTCCTAGGCGTTACCTGCTGGCTCACGCCCCAGAGGTCTGTCCTGTTAGGAGGAATGGTTTATGAAGTGGCGCCAAGGCAAATGGTGAGGTCCAGGATGGTGGCTGTCACTCTGGATTCACTGTGCGAAGAGCCCACTTATGCTCAGTAGCTCCATGAACACTTCTTCTCAGTAGCCTCATGTGCAGGCACTGTTCAGGCACACAGACATGGGGACTGAGAAGTCAGTCCTGGTCACCTTTTCAGGGAGCTAATGTTCTCGGGACCTCCAGGAGCAATGATAGAGCTGGGAAGCAAGATAGGATGCGTGTTGGGGCAGTTGTCACGTGCCTGGGCTTGTGTCAGGCACTCAGCTTTGGGCTGGCTGCGTGGCCTTTAGGAGAAGCAGTCCTGCTCTAACGCTGTCTCCTTTTTTTCTCATGGTCACTGAAATTCAGGAAGTCTAGACAGGCTCTCTCTGAATCGCTAACGTTCTAAAAGTAGCTCATACTGAAGGCATAACTAAGGGAAGCCTTTAGTTTTCACCTAATGCTAAGTGTCACCAAATGTCTTTATCTGCGTGGTTTTTAAACACCCAGCAACACTTACTGAGTGTCTACACTGGGCCAGACTGAATGTTCAGACATGGAGATGTGAGGTTCCTGCTTTTCAGATGATGCTAGCCAGGAAAAGAGAAAAGGGGGTCAGGCGGGGTGGGAAGGTGTGTTTCCTGTGATCTGTAGTGGGTGGGCTTTCAGCTGTCCTTTAGCTCAGAGAACTGCACACTGCCTGCACACAGACTTTTAACCCTCCCTGATGTGTGCTGCTACACTGAATTCTGCAATTGACCATGACCGGCTATTATTGGCTGCAGAGAAAGAAAGTTAGAAAAGACAGTATTTTATCTGTACAATGTAATTCTAATAGGCCAGTAGTTTGTCTTAAAAAGTATGCCCTGTTAAATGCCTTGGAGAGGTAGGTCAATATTTCATTCTGTTCTGTTCAACAGCCTAGAAGGCATCTATGAGATTAAAATAAATTTTAAAAATAAAATTTAAAAAAATTCTGCCCCTGGTACTTTTATAGTGAGTAAGCTCCAAAGGACCAGCATGCTCTGACTCCCAGTCCTCCCGAGTATGGGTGACCACAGGGAACTGCCATGAAAGGGCGGCTGTGGACCCTGAGGCTGCCACGGAGGCTCCAGGAGCCCTGACTCTTCTCTGGTCACTGATGTCTGTGGCCAGGACAGACCTATCGCTGCCCCTCCCGGGCTACTTGTATCATTCTCTCATCTTTGTCTGCCCCTCCCCACTGTGTGATGTTGACACCCCTGGGCACTACAGTGCACCCACTGCCAAATCCCCCATATGTTGTATAAAGAAATAAGGATTTTCATAGCCTCGTTGGGTGCTTGTTTACTTCCTAGGGAAATAAAGAGGATGCTAGAAATCATCTTGCACAGTTCCCTCTTATTGTAGATATTGGTGTTAGGACCCCATGAAGAAATGTAACCTGCCGTGCAGCTCAGGGAGTTCATTCCTGAGCTGGGGTCTGGCACCCAGACTCCTCTGAGACCCCACTCTCTCCTCTGGTTCTGGATGCCCCCTCCTCCTGCTTTCCTCCATTTCTCAGAGGGGCCTAACTTGACTTAGGGCTTTTTTGCTCTTGACTAATTGACCATGGGTTTATGTCGCCTAAGAAGGTATTAAGCTACGTCATGTCTTCTTAGCAGGCAATGCTCAGAGAAAACATCGCAATTGATAAAGACTTTGGGTTAGTGCAGGGATGGGGAACAGGCAGTGATTAAACATAAATGAAGAGCAGATCTCACCTCCTCACCCGTCCCGGCTTGGCTCTCTCATAGATTCTGGTCTGGGGTGTTCATCCACGTTTTCTGTCTGGGCTCTGATCTGGATTCTGGTCTGAGTTATGGTCTGGGTTCTGCTCCAGTTTCTGTCTGGGTTCTGGCCTGGGCTCTGGGTTCCCCTCTGGGTTCTGCTCCAGGTTCTGTCTGGGTTCTGGTCTAGGTTCTGAGTTCTGGTCTGGGTTCTATCTGTTCTTCCCTGGATTCTGGCCTGGGTCTTGTCTATGTTCTGGTCTCAGTTCTGGTCTTGGTTCTGTCTGGGTGCTGGTCTGGGCTCCACTGGGTTCTGTTTGGGTTCTGGTCTGAGTTCTGTCTAGGTTCTCTCTGGGTTCTGTCTGGGTTTTCATCTGTATTCTGGTCTGGATTCTGTTCTGAGTTCTGGTCTAGGTTCTGTCTGGGTTCTATCTGACTTCTCATCTCAGTTCTGATCTGGGTTCTGATCTGGGTTCTGTCCGGGTTCTGGTCTGGGTTCTGTCTCAGTTCTGATCTGGGTTCTGGCTTGGGTTCTGTCAGCTCTGTCTGGGTTCTAGTCTGGGTTCTGTCTATGGGTTCTAGTCTGGGTTCTGTCTGTGTTCTGGCCTGGGTTCTGTCTGGGTTCAGGTCTGGTTCTGTCTCTGGGTTCTAGTCTGGGTTCTGTCTTTGGGTTCTGTCTGTGTTCTGGTCCAGGTTCTGCTCTGGCTGCTTTAAAGGCTGAACTTGGCACCCTCCTGGGGCTGGTGGTACTCTGTGGCCCTGTCTCTAGGGTGACTTTTGTACTTGTCTTCTGGACACTCACCATTCCAACCAGAAGAGCAGCATGGGATGTGCACCTGCCTGCCCGTGTGACAAGAGTGGGCCAGGTCAGGGAGGCAGGCAGCATGCACATTACGCCAGGAACTGGGCTGAGCAGGACTTCCAGGCAGGAAAGCAGGGTGGGGTGTTGGGATTGAGATGGTCCTATCTCTGTTACAGTAGGGCATTCAGCTCCTGGCTGAGGCTCCCAAAATCTGTTACCAAATCCAAATCCAGCTGCCTGTCCCCAAACAAAAAACAAACCCTAAAGCCAAATGGTTGGTGGAACATGAAGTCAGCTCCATTTAGGAATAACCTGAGGAGCGGTGTTGGCCTGACCCATCCTCCCAGTAAACCTGAAGGAGAATTGCCAGACAAAGCCATCTCAGAGACTCAGATTTACCCAGGGTTTTTTTAAAGAAGGGGAAGAGGGATTGGAACATGGGAAATAAAAAGCAGGAGGGAGGGGGGTGTGTAAGGGGCCATGTGCAAATTCTCCTCAAGGATCCGTCTGGCTTCTGTTCTGTCCTTGACATTATCTTAGGGTCCCGCAGGATTCTGATTTGCTTTGGGGTGGAATCAGCATAGCTTTATTGATGTCTTCCTTGGTTTCCCAGGGTCTGGGTAGTGTGCGTCTTATGACAAGTTTGCAACTCCAGGCTAACTAGAAAACAACTTTACATTTATGTAAATAATGTCACCTCGACCAATAACCAAGGCTCAAATATCAAATAACCATGGAAAAAAAGGGAAGTCAGAGAAATGCATGCTAAGAAAAAAACCTGTGTCTTTTAAATTTTTCCTAAAGCCCATGTGGTTTTAAGTTCCAACATGCTTTAGTCTTGTTCACTGAAACATCCTCGTTTTACATTTCTGTAAGGGGAACCAAATGCAGAGCTCTGCGGCGAAGGCTGATTTCATCACATCAACATGAGATGTGTGCTGGATACTCACAAACCCATCTACAGTGGGACACCTCCACCTGGTGGTTCCTGGGTTCCTCCACCTCATGCTGCATTTCAATGTGTAGGTCTTCGCTGGTGCGGGCCCTGGCTGTCCCCTTACCAGAGTAGGACAGATGGAGCTTTACTGGACTTTGGTTCCCATTGCTATTTCATTCCCAAGTGCATGCTTGTTTTTGTTTTCCAAAGAAAAACATGTTTCTAACATTAGAGCAGTGCAGCCCCAAGCTGGTTTCTTGTATTCTCTGCTGCTGGAGCCCACCAGGGCCCACACAGAGAGGACCCTTTGCAGCCACAGACACAGGCACTTGCTGTCCCCCTAGAAGCCAGCTGTCAGCCTGGCAAGGTGAGGGTCGTCAGTTTAGCACAGGGGTCAGATCCACAATGCCAGTTTGCTGGTTCTAAACGCAGGGCCACACCCCCTTCCCTGCATACTCCATAGAAGAGCTGTGGGCTCCCAGCCTGCACTCCCTGCCTGTGCCTGGGATCCTGGCGGTGGGCATCATAGCTTGTGTGAGTGTCCTCTGTCCAGCACTGTCTTCTGGTGCCCCAGTGTGGACCACAACTCCAAGGGCCAGCCCAAGGCACTGTCAAAGCAGGGAGCCCTGAGGCTGTGCCCAAGCAAGACAATGGAGCTGCCCGGGACTGAGGGAAAAGGCCCTTTTCAGAACCCCAGTCAGGGTAGCTTGGGTTCCAAATTGCCAGTGATCATCTTGGTGACCCATCTGCATCCTCTGGCAGCTTCTAGCTTATGGGGGACCAGTTGGGGACCAGCTCAGAACCCTGAGAGAAAACAGCTTAAGGGAGGGTTTGGTCAGGAGTAACCCGCATGCCTACCAGAATAGACAAGAGGCGGTAATGAGCTAGTGCCAGTACTTAGCACTCCCTTGGCGATGTCATGCAGGTCCCTGGGGGCGTGGCTCCCCAGAGAGCCTGGCCCCCCAGAGGGCCTGACCCCAAGCCACAGAGCTCCATATGAGGAGCCCACCTCACTGGGAGCATGGCCCGGCAGAGGGAGGGCCTCTGCTGTCCCCAGCTCCTCTGTCTGTGGTCCCGTGAGGAGCAGCCGCGGCTGAGCATGTAGGCTGTTCTGTGTGCTGCAAGTTTGCTAGCCTGTCCTCACCCCAGTGCCAGCAGCTGGGTTCATCTGAAACTCTGTACTGCTCTTCCAACCCCATCCCTCTGTTCCTTTGCCCCCTTTTTCCCACTGGATGGCTTTCTTGGCCCCCCTAGGGTGACAGCCACTCTGCTGTCTGTAATGAGCAGAACCACAGGCCACAAGCTTCCTGACCTGTCTCCGCTTCTCTCCACCTCCCTTAAACAAGGCCTCAGGGACTCCCCATCCAAATTAAGGTGGTTCCTGGTGACAGGCCGGAATGTTCAGGCACCCCCTCTGTGAGACGCAGGAAGACGGCAGGGAGAAATCCCCCCAGGACTGGGGCTTTCGCAAACATGCAGTTCTGGGTGTCCAGCCAGTGACTGCGGAGAAAACCTAAAACACGGGGCTGGGCCAAGTACCCCACATGCCCCTGTCTTCCTAGGTCCCTTTCATTGTTATGTGTGGGAGCTTAAATTGTGTTCACATGATTCTTGACAATGTTAGAGTGCATTCTGATCTGATACTACATTGAGACATGTCTCTGAACTGGGAGTCTTCATCTATGAATCCAGTTTTATTCTTTTATCGCACATTTTATTTTATTCTTTTATAGGACACTTTTATTTTATTCTTTATAGCACATTTAAACAGTCTTCTTGGAAAAAAAAATTAATGTGGCTTTGCTTGGGATGTATAGCTTTTTCCCAAAACAAAGCTCTCAGATGGAGAGACTTGGCAGAGATTCCAAAGCAATTTGATGTAACTGCAAAATGGTAACCTCCTTTAATTATTAATTAAGCAATTAATAATGTATTGATTGTTTAATTATAAAGTAATTACTTATAAATAAATTGTTTATAAATAATTTACATTTACATAAATACATTAAGTATAAATAAATCATGTGTAAATGAAATGCTAAGTGGATTATTTAATTAACACAGGCATGCATGTGGCAGCATGTGGAGGAGCACGGGGCTGGTGGGACAACCCTGCCAGGCTCTGCTCACACCGGCTGCAGGGCCTGGGCAGGTCTCCAGGCCCACCGGACATGGCTTCCTCCTCCTGAAGTGGGAGTGGTAGATTCCTGGCAGACTAGATAATGTACGGGAAAGCGCGTGGTACGCTCTAAAAAGTGTTACATTTGTACTGGTAACCATGATCAGGATTATCGCCTGTGAAATGTGATTGAGGAAGTAGGCAAGGGCATAAAAAAGACACAAGGTCCACTTTCTTGCTAGAATGCGGCATTTTATACTACGGCATGACAAATGTAGCCAAGTGTACCTGTGTGTTTGCATACACCACATACATCAGGGGTAAAACAAAATGAACCCTGTGACAGCTGGAAAATGAATATGATCTGCTTTTTGCAGGATACAAGACCCTTCTGAAAGGAATTTCTGGGAAGTTCAACAGTGGAGAGCTGGTGGCCATCATGGGTCCTTCTGGGGCTGGGAAGTCCACGCTCATGAACATTTTGGCCGGATACAGGTGAGAGGATACAGAAAGCTGGGAAGATGCAGGGAGGGAGGCCCTCGTCTGGGGCACCCCCTCCCCAGGCTTCGGAGGTGAGGAGCAGAAGAGGGGGTGAAGGCTTCCTCTCTCCTTGGTCTTGCAGGGAGACCGGAATGAAAGGGGCAGTCCTCATCAACGGCCTACCCCGGGACCTGCGCTGCTTCCGGAAGGTGTCCTGCTACATCATGCAGGATGACATGCTGCTGCCACACCTCACCGTGCACGAGGCCATGATGGTGAGCCCCCCCGCCCCCCAGTGGGGTTCCAGTGCCAACGCCAGGCTTGCTGTCAGGACAGCTTCATAACACAACCCCCCAAGACCACGAGTTCTAATGGACCTTGTCTGTCAATGTCGTGGTCTGAGAAGGTTATTACTCAACCAACGTGGGTGATCATTTCAGGGCAACCACAATCCTATTTCCCGTGGGCTGAGACTTTCCTTCCATCGGCCACCCTCGAGTCTTCCTGTGTCTTTGGCCAAGTCCCAGCTCACTGGGTGTCTTGGTTAGGGCCCCAAGGGTCTCATCTCCGATTCACCTGCCTGCCAGGTGGGGGAATGAAACAAGCACCTGCTGAGTCCTGGGCCCTGCGTGCATGCAGCTCTGCACAGTCACCA
Source organism: Cynocephalus volans (assembly GCF_027409185.1). NCBI lineage: Eukaryota > Metazoa > Chordata > Mammalia > Dermoptera > Cynocephalidae > Cynocephalus > Cynocephalus volans. The sequence continues at coordinate 188,741,776 of NC_084460.1, forward strand.
GATACATAATCTCAGGGAAGCAGATGTGAGGCTTGGCCTCGGAGGGTTGAACAGGGAGCCCAGGGTCTCACGGCTGCTGACTGCCACGTGGGGACTCGGAGGCTGACCTCTCTGACTGCAGAGGGTCACCGTTAATTGCCAAGCTCGATATCCTTGCTATGCAGTTGCTTGACCTCCACAGCCTCAGTTTCCTCATCTGCAAGACCGTGCAGGGTTGGTCTGAATAATGGATGGGATGATGCCGGGAAGGCAGGGAAGAATCCCGGCATAGAGTCGGTGCTCAGTCAATTCCTGCAGTTATTACAACTCGGTCAGTTTCTTTTCACTCCTAATAAGTCCTCCCACAGTGTCTTCACTGAAGTCCTCTGTGGATAAGTCCAGTACTTTGGAGTTTAAAAATACCTCCTCCTCTTGTGGTCACAGAAGCATCCAGGTGGTGTCCTATACAGTGGGTTTCCGGAACAGCCTGGCTGCGCTCTTTGAACACACCACGACCCAGCCAAGTGCCTGACTCTGGGCTTCCAGGGCCATTTTTAAGGAAGCCCAACCCACAGGGACTGAGACCACACTGACCTAGTTATGGGCAGTGGAAGCCACTAGAATGCCTCCATGAGGAGGTTTGAAAGTCAGCCCGCAGCTCTGGTTGCCCTCATGGCTTGCTTGTGTCGGGGCTGTTTTTCTGCTTTCTCTTCATCCTCTGCATAAAAGAATTCCTGGCCCCTGTGCCTCTCCTGGCACCTTTGGGGCCATTCTCAGCCTGTCTGCTCTGCGCTTTGGTTAGCAGATGGGGCATTTGCCGTGGTTTCCCACCTGGAGAGGTCTTGCCCTGCACGCCTGGCTTGGATCAGGCAGAGCTTCCTCCACGGCGTCAGAGAGAGGCAGCCACGCGTGTTATGTGGAGGGCCGTTCCCTGGCCTTCTTAGCTCAGCAGAGAGAAGCAGGTGAAGAATCAGACGTGTCCTGCCCCCTAACCTGCCTCGTGGGAACAGAAAGAGAGGGCCCTGTGAGGTTGTTCTCTTTCATCTTCCCTGGCACTGAGTGTCCTGCAGGTGAGGGGACACCTCTCCACAGGCTCAGCCTACCCCAGCAGCTGTGCACTGGGGAGCCCTGATGTTTATTGGACTCCACATGAATGTTCTGATGGGCACAGAGGACTTGCAGGGAGTCTGCAAACAAACAAGGCAGCCCCATGATGCTTTTCATTACACTCATGCCCACGTCCCATGTGTTCAGTAAGCGCAAGCTCTACACACAACCTACTGATTCTTGGATGGCTAGTGCAGCTGGGGTGACCTGAGCTCACCTTCTCAGAGAGTCACTGAGTGAACATGTGGTGACTCATTTGAGAGCTTTCGCTTTGACTTCCTAGCCTTTTCACTGCCTTCTCTTGCAGACACGATGGGTGACTCCTGGGGTTGTCTCTGCTCTCTCCCAACCTTGTCATCAGACTCTGCTCTGACATACATCCATTTTCAGAATTCAATTCAATTTTAGATATTGATTTTGAGAGTTCACAAAACCTCTGAGAAATACTTCCAGCTCAAGGCTGTCACACCTTTTACCACTCAAGGTCCTGTCTCACACATAGGAGTGACACAGGCTGCTGAGTCCCGGTCACATATTAGACATAGCTGTGCTTTGTTATATGCTGCTTCTGGCCCTCACGACCACCAGGCAGACCAAGAAGTGACCCTCAGTGTCACATAGAAAGCAGCAGGCTCTGCCAGGGGGACATGGGCCTGGCCCTATCTGGCTCTGGGGCCCAGGACTCTTGCCACTTTCCCTGTTCCTCCATCTCCCATCTGATCCTCACAGTAACTTCACTGGCGATGAGGTGGTGGGTTTTAACCTCACTCTCATGCCCATGAGGAAACTGAGGCTCCTTGTTTGCCCAAGGCCACAGCAGTTCGTAGAGCAGAGCCAAGGCTGACATGGAGTATGGTGATTTCTACACAGGGTTTTACTAAGCAGGGTCAGGGGACCAGTGGTGTGCTGGTAAATGGGACCTCAAAAAATGAAACAAAATCACAACAAAGAACAGTATCCCAACAAATAGCACTTGCCAATTTAAGTGGTGTAAATATTCCCACTGTGGACAATTTCCAGCTATCAGTGGTTTGACAAGTGACTTGTGGAATTTCTAAATATCCACTGCTGGTTGCAGCCCAGGTCTTCAAGCCTCTGATGCCTGGGGTTTCTTCTTCTCTAAATTGCCCACATCTAACTTCTCTCACGGGTGTATCAGAGAACTGGACTGAGACAACAGGGTGCATCCCAGACAGTGTGCTCTCCTATGACCCTACCTTGATTAAACCACGGGAAGTGGGAACCCAAAACCTCCTTGGGTTTTCCGCAGTGGTTGGGTAGCTCTGGGCTCGCAGTGTGGCTGTGCGAGGCTGCCCCAGCCAACAGCCGCCCGTTCTGCCTCCACACTGTCATCCCTGTCCCTGCAGGTGTCTGCACATCTGAAGCTCCAGGAGAAGGATGAAGGCAGGCGGGAGATGGTAAGTATGTTGCTCTGGGCTCAGTGGTCCAGAGTGTGCAGGACGTTCATGTGGGAAATGTGTATGGGGGGCTCTTTGGTGCTGGCTTCTATTTGCTGGTCTGTTTCACCTGGTCTCCTGGGAGGCAAGGTGACATCTCAGGGTATACCATGGCCTGCAGCAGCTCAGGTCCAAGACAGACGGCTCTGGGGCAAGAGGCACGGCTGAGTCTGACCCAGGAGTGGCTGCACTAAAGTGGCAGGGATGCAGCAAGACAGTGGCCTTAGTGCTCAGGTGGCCAGAGAACGTGGACCATGTGGCTAGACCATGTGCTCCACCCCTTTAGTGTTTAATGCACTTCATATTAATTCAATTGTTTTTATAGAAGAGTAACAATGAAGACAGTCACTCGTTTAAAAATAACCACTCTTCACCCACACACTTGCAAGAAGTTTGGTCCTTTCCTGTTATTAACCAGTCTTTAAAAAAAAAGAAAATAAACACGTTTCCAGGAGAACTAATGCTTTCCAATCCCTTTTACCCCTTTTTTTGGTTCCCTAAGCCCCCAGGGAGCAGGTGAGTAGAGCCAGCTGGAGCACCAGAAAGCCGCAATAGGGAGAGGGACTGGTCTATGTCCACACATTGTCCAAGGGACTCTCGACTCCTCTTCACACTACAGCAAGGGCTGGTGGGATCTTCAGTGTAACACAGAACTTGGTGAAATCCTACTTGTATGACATTACCTTTGTCCTCTAACGCCTGGCAGGACCTCAGTCCAGCAGCCGGTAGCGTGGGATTTGCAGGGTTAGTGCCAGCGGCACGATGCAGCCCTTCATGCTTTGGTGTGAAATGGAATAATTAACAGCACACAGCTGAACATACAGAGGCAGCATTAACAGCAAGCTGCTTACATCACTTCCCCCTCCTGCCACACATAGTAGTTAACATTGAGTAAATTTAAACCACTTTGGCATGGAAAAAAGTGTTGGATAAACTTAGGCTCCTTCCTCTCTGCACTGCATGCTCCAGAACTCTTGGGATTCAGCCCCTGCCACCTGGAATGGTGAGGAGAGGGTGTTAACACGCATAGTGCAGGTGGACAGAACCTGATTTCTAGGAGAAATACAACAATTCCTTGTTGCTACAGAAAATGTTTCATGTGGAACTCTTTACATCGAAAGGAGTAAAATGGATTAAAGGAACCCAAGATAGAGAAGATGTGGAAAATGTGAAAACCACGTGTGTTTCTGTCCCTTTATGGAGGCAAAAGGACTGACCGGGCTTGTGACTCTTGTACAGGTTGGAAGCAGAGCTGTCTGGTCACTGAGCTTTTCTGAACAGAGTCCCTTAGACAAACAGACATTCCTCCCCCCCTCATCCCCCGTACAGCATCTCCCCTGCCTTCTGCATCCGCACCTGACCGTGTCGATTACACCAAGTTATGGAAGACCAGTATCTTGGGCTGATCCCCTCAGGACCTCAGAATTGACTACATTTGGAGATGGGGGTCTTTAAAGAAGTAATTAAATTAAAATGAGGTCACTAAGGTGGTCCTTAATCCAATCTGACTGGTGTCCTTATAAAAAAAGAGATTAGGACATAGACACACAGAGGGATGACCACGTGAGGACACAGGGAGAAGACGCCACTTGCAAGCCAAGGAGAGAAGCCTCAGGAGGAACCAGCCTGCTGACACCTAGATCTCAGACTTCCAGCCTCCAGAATTCCGAGACAGTGATTTCTGTTGCTCAAGACCCCAGTTTGGGTACTTTGTTATGGTAGACTGAACTGACTAACACAACAGGTTAGATAACTTGGTTATAGGCACATGGTAGAACAGGGAGAAAAATGAAGTGTCTCTCCGCCCTGGTCACTGGTGAGGAGGAAAGCCCTCAGCCACAGGACCAGTGGCAGGGGGGTGGTCCTGGCAAGAGCTGAGAGGGCTCTCCACGAAGCAAAGAATCAAGGAGCTGCCCCTCCATGACGCCCGGGACCACTTCTGATGCCTCGACACTCCCATCCTCCAGCTTCCACATTGCACAGGGTGTTGGAAGCACAGTGCAATCTCTGATTCAGCCCCCATCAGGGTCCGCAGACCCCTTCCGACATTTGCTCCCGAGCCAAGGAACAGGCTGCAGGACTCCAAGGGGATGGGAGAAATGTCAGCTGGTCCCTGGCATGGAGGAGCAGCTGCAGAGAGGGGATTCTGTCTGTCAGACCCCAACCCAAGGCCTTTGGACAGGGCTGACAGTGGAGAAAAATCTTCTCAGGAGTCGCACATCATGGGGACAGCAGACAGGGAGGTTGGAGGGTTTTTCTAACACAGAGAGGGTCCTATAGAGAAGGAGGACTGAGCACCCAGAGGAGCCCCTTCAACCTCGGGCTCCTAGGACCTGCTGGGTGACCTTGAGCCAGGTTCCATCTGCCTTTTACAGCAGTCTCAGATGGAATGGATGACATCTTTGAGGTCTTTGAGTTTCACAGAGCCTGCGTGACCCACAAAGGGGGTGTGGATCATTCTCTGAAGCACGGGCTGCCTCGGCCCACCTTTCCCTGGAGCTAGGACAGCAGCTTTTGCAGAGGGCTGGGCAGCAAGCAGGTGCTTCAGCAGACTTGCTGCACTGAGGAGCACAGCAGCTGGGGCTGGCCCTTCTCCTCCCGTGCCAGCTGTCTGCAACAGTAAGTGTTGCATCTTCAGAGTTTGGCTTCTAGCCCCTCATCCCGATGGCTGTGTCAGGGTCTCAAGGGAGGGCCTCGGGAACCTGCTGTACCTGCTGGAGTGGAAGGGTCCGGAGTGAGACAGCATCTTGGTGGCAAATGGAGGCACTTCTGGGGGCCCTTGGCAGACAGTACTCACAGGCCCATGTCCTACAGGGGCCTGGCCTGAGACACTGACCAGAAGGCAGCCTCATGCTGTTCTCGGCTGTGCTTATGAAAGCAAAGACATCGTCGCACTGAGGGTCCCTGCTGCTCCGGGCTACATCATCCCTGGGGAGCGAGAGCTCTCCTCATGCTGCTGGGTGAACAATGAGAGGAGCCACCCCCACGGGAGCAGAGGTGGTGGGCAGTCCTGCACGTGTTTCTCACTGGGGCCCCAGCACGGACCCACCCTTGTGTTCCGCAGCCCCCCAGGGACCTGCCAGCAAGATCGTTTCGAGCACAAAACAGCAGCCATGTCATGTCCTGGCTCATTTCCATCAACCCTCCACATGTACCGGTCAAAGTTGTTTATAGCTCCTGGAAACAAACAATGGGATGGAATGTTCTAGCATGGAGTGGAATGTGTTCTCGGCCTTCCTCGTTTCCCAGAAAAGCAGCCTCAGCCCTGGAGAGCCCTCCAGCGAGGCCTCCTCTTCAGGAGAGCCCTGCCCATGGCCAGTGAGCGTGCGAGGCCAAGGAGGACTGCAGGTACACATGGTCTTGGGAGCTTTGTTTAGGAAAATACATGAATAAGTGAGCCCATTGTTTGTTCTTGTGGACTAGTTTTTAAAACAAAACCAACCTGCATATGTCGCTTCCAAGAGAAGGCTGGAGAACATGAGCTGGCCTCGTGGTGGTGGAGGCAGGGGTGGGCAGGCCAAGGGGGCACCACATTTGGCCTCCACTTCCAGCACCCCCTCTGTGAAGGTCGTTGGGGAAGAGGAGATACACCGTGCTTGTGGAGCACCCCCAAAGTGAGCCTGGAACAACCAGCATTGGCCAGTGGTGCTAGGAGACCTGGGAGCCTCATCCTGGGAGAGCCAGCTGACACTGTCTGCACGGGAGGGAAAGCCCACTGGGAAGAGAGCCCTCCCCAGCTCCACCCTGCCTTGCCGGCCTTTTCCAGACAAACCTCATGCAGGTCTTCCGGGGCTGGTACCCCTCAGAGGCCAGACCTTCTGGAGGAGGTGGTGGAGCTGGGCTGAGGGCATTGTTTGCAAGGATAGGTAGAGCAGGACTGGACCCAGGCCTGTTCAACCCATGCAGCCACCTGCTCTGGCCTATCCAGCAGCAGCTCCCTGGTTCTTCCTGTCACTGAAGCTGTACTTTGTACTGACTGTGCATAAGTAACTCAAAAGCTCAGAGCGGAAATTTTCCTCCTTGTGCGTTCCTCCTCCTTTGGGATGACCTCATCTCCCCAGAGAAGATGCTGGACCAGGGTCAACTCACTACGGCCAACAGGAGCCAGCTGCCACAAGGCTGCCCTGCCAGGGCTGGGACAATGGCTGGGCCAATTCCGGAGGGAGATCTGCGGCGGGCTGCCCCCAGAGGCCACCCTGGCTGGGAGGCAGGGAGGGCAGCAGCTGGCCGGCCTCCGTCTTCCTGTGGGCCTGCTTCTGAGAAGACTCTGGGGTGGACCAATCGCTGGGGCTGGAGCCGATACGGAGCCGGCGCCAGAGTCCGCTGACCTTTCTGTTCCCTGCGTCTGCGCTGGATTGACAATCCAGGGCAGACAGGAAGGCTCCATGCACAGGAACTGTTTATATTTGGGGTACAGCCCGCTTCCTTGAGGCACTGGTGTGGCCGCTGTGGGAGTGGCAACTGCTCTAATCAGACACTGCAGTTCTGCTTTGTTACCTTATTGCCACTCAGAGACTTGTTTTCAAGTCCAACCTCTGTGCAAGTGCGGAAGTGCTGCATCCCCTTTCTGAGTGGCCGGGCTTGCAGGGCTATGTGCCTTGTATCCACGGTAAGGCCCGTGTTGGTGATAGCTGCCCCGGATTAAATGCCTGCTGCATGCCCAGTGTCACGCCAAGCACTGTGCATTCCCTACTGCACTTCATGGCCCAGGGACCCTCACCTTTGTGCCGGTCAGAGACCTGATCGTCTGTCCACCTAGGTGTCCATTAACCCACCCATTCAGCAAATATTTATTGACACTCCCCTGTATCACACATTGGGCTAGGCTTAGAAGGGAGGGAACATGCACAGGTCACCAGCCAGAGGCAGAAAGGGGACTCAACCCCTCAGTCCTCTGCCCCTGGGCAGCACTGCCTCCCTGGCCCAAATCAAGACGGCTGCCTTGGAAGCGGCGCCTTTCCTGTTTGGCATTGGGCATCTGGGGTGGGCCCCGATTTGCAGCCCCTCTGTGTGTCCAGCAGGATGGAGGTGGGGGAAGCTGGCAGGTCTTCTCACGTGGGCCCTGGTCTAGGTGGTGAGGTTTGGCAGGCAGTTCCTAACAGGAGCTCTGGTTCTGCTGTCTCCCAGGTCAAGGAGATCCTGATGGCACTGGGCTTGCTGTCCTGTGCCAATACGCGGACGGGAAGCCTGTCGGGCGGCCAGCGGAAGCGCCTGGCCATCGCGCTGGAGCTGGTGAACAACCCTCCGGTCATGTTCTTCGATGAACCCACCAGGTAAATCAGGAGCTGCAAAGCAACTGGGCTGGAGGTGGGGGAGGCAGGGAAGAGCTGACCCTACCCCCCACCCCCACTAGGCAGTTCTCACAGGTGGCCCCAACATTCTTGGGGGGTGCCAGTGTGGGCTCTGCTCATGCAACTTTTCCTCCCTCTTTTTGGGATCACGGGCAGAGGGGCTGACCTCCCTCCTCCCTCCTTTACTCACTCAGAGATGCCCACATGCTCAGGCCTATGGGGCTTGGGGTAACATGGGGATATGGTTTGGGGGAAATGTCCCTTCATGGTGCATGTCTCTCCCGTGCAAAACATGCCCGTGGCACAGCCGCTCTGAAGGCCCTTGTGTTAGACACCTTTGAGAAAGAGCCTGTGGTCAGACGTGTTCAGAAAACCCGCACGCATTAGCACATTAAAGGTGCAGAGAAGCCCATAGGAGACTCAGACCCTTTCCTGGGGGTGCCCATCATGTTCAGCACCCCACTGGGAAGCGCTGCTGTGGAACCCGGGCTCTGGCACCCACAGCAGTGTGTCAAGCTCACCAGCTCAGTCACCCACACAAGATGAGCAAGCTGCAACCTGTGGGGCTGCTTCTGAAACAACTTCTGACCGATGTGATGTTGCCTCACGCCTACTGCTTGCTCACCCCTCCAGAGTCCAGCTAAACAAGGCAGCAGTCTGTGGCAGTTCATTCACTACAGTCCAGCATAGCACCCAGTCCACAGCGGGTGGTCCTCAAGGAGCCTCTATAAAGATATTTTAGAAAGTGACCACCATGGACCCTTAAAACCACATCTTGCAGGCTGACTGCCATGGGAGTGAGTTCCAGGGCTCTGCCTGGCATATGCTCCTCCCTTGCCCTAGCACAGCAGAGTCAAGGGGATGGAAGCAGGAGCAGGGCTGGGGTGTTAGAGAAGGAGAGCAGAGAGGCGAGGTCGCCCCAGGACGCTGCTGGACATGGTCAAGAGCCTGCAGTGAGCCTCAGGACTCTGCATCCCGCGAGAGGCACCAAGACGTGTTCAGCAAAACGCCTGATGGAGTAAAGCCCCGGCCTGGGCTGCTGACACCCCCAGATGGGACAAAGGGTAGGGAATGTGACTGCTGACCACCAGGCCATGCTGCTCACATAGAAGGAACAGAACTGCCTAGACAATTCTGAAGTAGTCTCCTGCCAAGACGGGCAGGACCCCCCACACTCTCCGTCCAAGGTCTTTTCATCAGGACTGTCTGGGGTTCCTCCGTTATAGTCAGAAATAAAAGGTGACAGACACGGTCCCCACTGTGTGCTCCAGCACTGAGCAGTTAAAACAAAGAGGTAGCACAGAGCCTGGCCTTGAGGCAGGGGCAGCTTCAGCTGCGGGGCTCTGTTGCAACACCATGGTGGGGCACTGACATCCTGGTGCCCCAGGACCTCGGGCAGTGAGCTTGTCCCTGCAGCTCACAGGCGTCTTACGGTGCCCCTTGACTTGCAGTGGCCTGGACAGCGCCTCCTGCTTCCAGGTGGTCTCCCTGATGAAAGGGCTGGCCCAAGGAGGCAGGTCCATCATCTGCACCATCCACCAGCCCAGCGCCAAGCTCTTCGAGCTGTTCGACCAGGTACGCAGGCCCCATGCCCCTCCCACCCAGGACTGCCCGGTCAAACCCCGGGTACTCCCCACCTTTGGTTAGTGCATTCGTGGGTTGTCCTCATTTCCAAGAGATTTTGAGTGCTGTGTTTATGAGACTTTGGGTACCATGTGCCGCTGAGGGGCCTCCTGTCTCTGCTGCTGTGGCTGGTCATGGGACCCCGTCAAGGTACTAACACCGTGAGACTCCGTTACCTCCCCTGCTAAAATGGGAAAACACCTGTTTATAGAATTAAGTGGTAGGTTATGGTATTTGTGCAATATCATCTGTTTTATAAGCCCTAAAGGGATGAAATGTAAATAGCTCCAAAATTTTTTCTGAGCAAGTGGTTAGCATGGAAAAAAAGCAAGTAATATAATACGATGACCCCAGCCATATGATATTCTGTCTTCCTGAACTTACCATAGCTTTCCCCTTGAACTTTAACAGGGTCCTCAGGGAGTAATATAAAGCTCTCATGAGAGGAGACGGGTTAGATGGTTGATTGACGACTGACTGACTAGACTGCCAGTGCTTTACGGAGGAAGACAGGGGTGATGCTTTTCCTTTCCTTACTTTTTTCCAGCTCTATGTCCTCAGTCAAGGACAATGTGTGTACCGGGGAAAAGTCTCCAATCTTGTGCCATATTTAAGGGGCTTAGGTCTGAACTGCCCAACCTACCACAACCCAGCGGATTTTGGTAAGTGGAGGCTTGCCCAGCCAGGAGGACAATCTCATGAATATTCCCTGAAGGGCTCAAGTGCCATCCTGTGTTGGGACTTTTAAAGGACAGAAAAAGAGTTTTCCTTTCCTCCAGATAAAAATATCTGGCTAGCCAGTTTCTGCCCCTGTCTTCACATGGCCGTCTCCTCTGTGTCTCCATATCCTCTCTTCTGATAAGGACATCCTCATTCAGGATAAATTCATCCCAAGATCCATAACTAATTCCATCTGCAAAGACCCTTTTCTACCTGAGGCCCTGTCCAGGGTTTCCAGGTGGACATCCCTCCTCCTGGTCTTCCAGCCATCAGTTTTCTCACTCGATTGCTTTTCTTTAAAACATCTGATCACGCACTTCCAAGGACTGCATATTTTCTACAACATCAGTTCCCAAATTGTGCTCTACAGGACATGGCTCCTGGGAAATGCTCTGCACTCACACGCAGTAGGCTGTGAGAAGAGAGAATGCAGGGATGGGAAGATGGCGAGGGGTGAGGGGGGCTTGGTTTGAGAGAAGACATGGGGAGGACCCAGTTTGTGATGGCATATTCATTCAGGAGAGAGGAGGCCAGTGGCAGGTGCTGCTAAGCAGGGAGTGAGGTGAGAACATAGAAGGAAGGACAGGCAGGAAGGTGAAGAGCCGAACACCTGGGAGTGTACAGAAGTCCTGCAGGGACGAGGTACCCCTCCTGGAGGCTCTATTCCCTTGCTGTCATCTGGACGGGGCAGCTCGGGACCTCGTCTGCAGTGCCCGGGGGGCATGTGCAGCTATTGACAGTGACATTCTGGTGGGTCCAGTCCTGGTTTATGGCTTTATCCAGGAGTGTTTGGCTGCCCTGGTACCAGCTTGGGGAAAGCAGATGGCTGATTTTGCTAGAGGGAAGAGCAGAAAAGACTCAAGGACCAGGGATCTTTGGACATCAGCAAGAAAGTTATTGAGGTGGGGGGCGGGGTGTAGCCCAGGGAAGGCGAGGGCAGATGGGAGAAGCAGAAGGTTGGTGGACAGGAAGGAGCAACAGTCACTGTGTGAGTGTGGAGCCAGCCAGCCAGCAGCAGAGGCGGCCCCGAATGAACAGGTCTGGAGGTGGAGGGGAGGAGGGACCGCTTGCGTCCAGGAGGGACAGGGGAGCAAGTGACGAAGGCCAGTGGAGGAGACGCTCACAGGATGAGAAGTGCGGCTGATGGTCCTGGGACCTCAGAGTCCCCAGGTGGCCAGGCACCCCTTCTCTGTGGTCTTTTGAGCTGACACAGCTCTCATCACACCCCCCAAGCTGCAGGCTGTCCTGTGAGGGACCTACATCGTTCCACTCATCTCCCCCACTCTGCTCGCATGCTGGCCCGCCGTGAGCTCCGTAAGCACCAGAAGGCTGAGCCGCTGGGGGCGTGTGAGTAAATGCTGCTCAGCCTGTCTGACACTACATAGGCACTTGCATTTCCAGTCTCCTGACATGGTACATGGCCTTGTTGGGGGTTTGAGAGCCGAATCCCCATTTGTAGATTGACAAATGATTCTGACACCATACCATTATCATCACCAGGCAGCATCTATGTAATCATTTAGAAACTTTCCTACTTGAATAACGACTTTGCCGTTGCAAATAAAGGAGACCTATGGTCCACCTGAGCACTTGGTGCATCTCTTCTAGAGCCTGGACTGACCCCTCCTTCTGTGTCCCTTGCAGTTATGGAGGTCGCATCTGGTGAGTATGGTGACCAGAACGGGCGCCTGGTGAGAGCGGTTCGGGAGGGCATGTGCGACTCTGACTACAAGAGAGAGCTGGGAGGTGATGCTGAAGTGAACCCCTTTCTTTGGCACCGGCCCTCAGAAGAGGTAAAGCAGGCAGGATGATTAAAGGGTCTGGGAAAGGGAATGCACAGCCCGGGCCTGGGAGCACATGTCTGCCACTCCTGCCACGTGAGCACCTTCTGAGCAGGAAGGAGCCAGCTGGCGGGGCTCATGGCTCCCTTGTCGGTGTGTCCTCAGGACTCGGCATCCATGGAAGGCTGTCACAGCTTCTCTGCCAGCTGCCTCACTCAGTTCTGCATCCTCTTCAAAAGGACCTTTCTCAGCATCATGAGGGATTCGGTAAGGGTGTCTCAAGCATTCTCTCACAGCCCAGGACACCATCGGGTCATTTTCCCCATTCACACCTCCTAACAGAACTTCCAGATTGTTTTTCCTCCCCGTGCATTAGTCAGCTTTCCCTGTTATGCTGCAGTAACAAACAGTCCCCAATGCTAGTGTGCACACCGACCACCGTTGGTGCCTTTTTCATGTTATGTGTTTGAAGCTGTGGGCTGGGTTGTGGCTCCACCCCATGTGCCACCTCATCCTGGGCCCAGACTGAGGACAGCCGCTGCTGGATGTGGCTTTCTGGGACACCACCAACAGAAAGTGCAAGAGGGAAACCAAATGGCAGCCTTAAAAGTTCTGCTTAGAGCTGGCAGACTGTCACTTGTTCCCACATTACATTGGCCAAGCAAGTAATGAGGCCAAGTCTAACATCAGGGACATGGGCAAGTTTGCTCCCCCCGCAGGAAGGCTGTAGGTCATGAGTGGGTGCATTGAGCAATCCCTTCCAGGGAAGGAGGTGGTAAGTACATGGGAACCATAAGGCGCCTGCCACTTAAGTGGACAATCTGGCCCCCTGCCCAGGCAGGGACGAGTGCTCAGCACAGCTTCTGAGACTAATTTGAAAGACAGAGGGGCTTGAACAACCCGTGCCAGAGCTTTTTGAGTGTGGGCCCGTGACAGATCCACCCTTTGTCCCCCTCCCACCACCATTTGTACTTTTCTCTCTTCTGAAGGCAGACTTCCTTTGTTTGCCATTGAAGAGGATTTAACAAAGGGTAGTAACTACTTCTGTTTTAACAGAAACAAAAGCCTGCTGCATGCATGCACACGTATGTGCATGCACGCATATGTGTGTGTATCTGAGTTGGTTTAGGTTTGGGCTTGATCTTCTGGTGGAGAAGGAAGGATGAAGCCTAATATCTGCTACTACAGAATTAAGGGGCTGATGCTGCTGAAGGCCTTAGCCTCATTGTTCTTTGGCGACCCCACCCCAGAACTTCCAGTGCACAGGGTGAGAACCGTGTCTGCCCCCAGGTCCTGACACACCTGCGGATCACCTCGCACATTGGGATCGGTCTCCTCATTGGCCTGCTCTACCTGGGGATTGGGAACGAAGCCAAGAAGGTCTTGAGCAACTCCGGCTTCCTTTTCTTCTCCATGCTGTTCCTCATGTTCGCGGCCCTCATGCCCACCGTCCTTACATGTGAGTGACTGACCACACCCCTCTGTCCCCATTATCTGTGATGTCTTGTTTTTATAAATACCATCTTCTGTGTTGAAGGATGCAGGTTTTATTCTATTTGCTGTTAGATAAGAAAGTACAACATTTAAACCAAAAGAGTGATTCACTGCTGGAAGACTTTTAAGCATGGTGCAAGGCTGACGGGTGGGACATTCCTCAAAGGTTTATCCTCAGGAACCCTCAAAGTCTACTACTTTAGTGTTACATAGTTCAGTTAAGATGGCCCTGGTACGGCCAACTCTAGGAGTAGATAAGCTCTTCTAGACAGATTTCCATGCAATTCTAGTTTGTTCACAAATAGGCTGCCCCAGTCACTTTGGGTTGACAGTGTACAAAGCTGTTGCTTCACCAGAGCACCAGAAAACATCACCTACCTGCAGTACCTCCTCCCTGAGTTGTCTGCCTATGGGAAGAGATCACAGTGTTATAGGGTTTCAGAAGAGGCAAACAAGAATAAGGCTGGCAGTGAATCCTTAATCACTAAAGTAGATGCTCTCCACCAGCCTCGCTCCATGATTCTTCAGGTTATAAAAATGGTGGCAGCTTCTCCAGGCTAGTAAAGCAACTCATCTTTTTGTTCAAACCCTCAGCACTCTAAGAATCTAAAGGCCAGTGTGGTACAGGCCACATCTTGTGCTGAACAGCTCAGCACAAGGTCACCTACTCGAATACTTGGCTGGCCAGCTATGTCCTCTTGACCCTTTTTCCCATTCTTCTGTCTCCTAGTTCCCCTGGAGATGGGAGTATTTCTTCGGGAACACCTGAATTACTGGTACAGCCTGAAGGCCTACTACCTAGCAAAGACCATGGCTGACGTGCCGTTTCAGGTGGGGAGCAAAGGGGGCATAATTTGAAGAGGGGACAAGAATTCTCCTTTGCACCCTACAAAACAGGGTGAGGAGGCTTGTGGGGAATGAGGCAGGGTGACATTCCCTGACTTAATGAGTTCCAGCTGGTGCTGTGGGTGAAGGGCAGGCTGCCAGAATCTGAGGCTTGCCCGATGGCTTCTGTGACCTGGCCAGGCTCCATGGTGATGGACTCTGTATCTCCAGATCATGTTCCCGGTGGCCTACTGCAGCATTGTGTACTGGATGACATCGCAGCCATCTGACGCCGTGCGGTTTGTCCTGTTTGCCGCACTGGGCACCATGACCTCTCTGGTGGCCCAGTCTCTGGGCCTGCTGATCGGAGCCGCCTCCACATCCCTGCAGGTATCAGCCACGGCAACCCTGCGGGCTGGGCTTCCCTTCAACACCTTGGTCTCACGAGGCCCAGGCTGTTTCTGGTAGGACTCAGTGCTACCCCTCCTCCTTAAGACCCCTCCTCCTAATTCTGCCCTGAGCTTCCTAGATGGGCATCACAAGGTCATTCCCATGGGAAGGATCACATTTTCCTGGGTAGTCAGGATTGGCCATCTTACAAGGAGTTGTGACCAAGACCGGCATCCCCATCCTGTGCTTACGCGTGCCAGGCACTCTCTCAGTGCTTTCCAAGTACTAGCTCATCTAGTTAGGTGCTGTGCTAGCCCCGTTACAGGTGGGGAGACTGAGGCCCAGAGAGGCACAGTGACTTGTCATGGTCACACAGCTTGCTCAGAGGTCAAGCTCTCAACACCTACCTATTATTGTCTCTATGGATTCACTCGGCCATCCTTAGACACCCTCCTCTACTTCACTCACCTGTCCCCCACCCGCCCCCGAGCCTCTCCATCTTCTTCTTCCTCATCACTTCTCAGGCCAGTCGCCTGGGCCCACCCCTGCCCCCACCCACAACACCACATGCATCTGCAGCTTCTCCACCTCAGTGGCTTCAGGGGCTCAGGCCAACTCCATCCTTAAAAAGCAAAACTCTCAGGTGGCTTACGTTTTCCTGGGGGTCCCACACCGGCTGCTGCCTCACCCATTTCCTTCTCCAGGGTCCACCTCCCACCAGCTGATCAGCCCCAGGGACTCAGCTCCCCCACCTGGGGACAGGAGTAGCCATGGCACCCATTTTCAGGATGACCCATGACTCTGCAGGGAAGGTGCGGGGCCGGGCCAGCCCACAAAGGGTCCGGGGAAGAACGGCCACTGCCCCCCACCCCCCAGCACCCACCCATCTGCTGGCCCCTGGTGGGGTCCAGAATGCAACTCCAGCAGAGCAGGCTCAGCAGCCCTTCTAAGTGGTCAGATGCCGCTATCACCACCAAAGGGTGCTGCAGTGCCCTGGGCACTACCTAAGGAGGCTTCCTTTGAGCACACGTGCTGGCGTAGGTGTGGCATTCCCTTCCCAGCCTAACAAGTCCCAGTCATAGCTGTCCTGCAGCCCTGACACACCCGGCCCAGCACACCCCTCACACTGATGTCCACTGGCTTTCTGTCCATCCCTCTGCGTCCTAGCACAGATGTCTGCTGCCGAACTGGCACAGGCATTTCTTGCCAGGGTCCAACCTCTCACCTCCACCCAGGACACAGCCCCACCTGTAGCCTAGCCTGCCCCCACCCGGCCCTCTGCCCCTGCCCCTACCCTAGACACATGAGTGCATGGCTCCCGCTGAACTTCCTCGTTTTCACAGTGACCCACATCCCCCAAGGTCAACCCCCACCTCACCCGCTCAGACACTTGCCCCCACACCCCAAGTTGTCAGCCTCCCACTGGGTTATCTGACCAGAGCACAGGCTGCAGTACCCCTGCTTACAAGCCTGCACCTCACACACGCACACACATCAACACACGCCACATGTACCCATACACACACGCACAGCACAGACACATCAACACATGCCACACCACACAGACACATCAACACACTACACACATACACAGACACTACACAGACAACACACACCATCACACAAGCACACAGACACAACACACTACACACACCAGTCACACACGCATATACACAGACACATGAAGACACTACACACACCACGCAGACACTACACACACAAACACACACACACACACACACACACACACACACCCGCACACACAATGCCCTCACTGGATTTTTGTACTTTGAATCAAGAGTCTCAGTGCTGTTTTGTTTTTAGTTGATCTTGGGCCCACACACCCCCTAGTGCAGGTGACACAGGAGACACTCCCCCTGTGCATGTGGAGAGGGCATTGATTCCTCACTCACTGCCCACCCCACACCTGCCCTCCACGTGCCCATGTGTGGGGCTCTCTCCATAGCCACTCAGGGCACAGCTGTTGAGAAGGGTGTGTGCTAGCGGGTACCCGCAGGGGTCCTGTCAGTCTGGCTCTGGGGGCATCAGGTGTGGGGATGCCACTACATGGTCAGTTCCCAGGGAAAGCTGTCCCCTCTGCCTCGTTGAGCATCCCCATCCTGAAGACACCCTGCCACTGTGCCTGGGGGAAGCTCTACTCTCTTTCGCCCTCCCCCTGCAGCAGACCAGGCTGCTGGCTCTGCAAACGGAATGTTCCCAGCTACCACCCTGAGCCTTTGTCAACCCTTTGGAGGCCTCACTTTTCTAGCTGATGGTGATTGTCCAGAAACACAGAAAATGGCCTCTGGAAGCCACCCGCGCAGAAAGGCAAGCCGGACTTCCCACCTGCCCCACCATTAAGTTCTCTCTGTGCCCTGCCCACCCCTAGGTGGCGACGTTCGTGGGCCCCGTGACCGCCATCCCCGTCCTCCTCTTCTCAGGATTCTTTGTCAGCTTTGACACAATCCCGACGTACCTGCAGTGGATGTCCTACATCTCCTATGTCAGGTAGCGTGAGGGGAACCAGCAGAGCTTTTGTCGCTCAGGAACTTCATGGTGACGGAGGGAAAGCGCTGTTGCTAACTGCTCACAAAAGCCACCTCTAGGATGTCGGCTAAGTGTGGATCATCAATTTCAGGGAACTGATGCCTTTTATTTTTTACTGGTTTGGTGTGCCCCTCACCCCTCGCCAACACACACACACACACGCACACACACACACACACACACACACACCAAGGACAAAATAAATATTAGCAATTTGTACCCTGAGGACGCCTTTGGTACCCTCACATTCTGGGTGTTTCTGACAAAAGCTGCCTTAGCTGGGAGCATTTCCATCTTTTCGGAACTTCATTCCTCTCTGAAATGAACAGTTCTTGCTATAAGATACCGATTGTCTGTGAAACCTTAGTAAGAAATCCAGTGGAAAACAAGTCATCTTTTAAACATCCCAGTATCTTTGAAGAAGAATATTCTAGTGCCTCAGACCTGCGGGCGATCAGCTGTTGCCTCTCTGCTGAGTGGTCTTGGGGCACACTGGCCCGTCAGTAGGCAGTGCCTCTCTTTAGTGTGTCACCCACCCTTTGCCCCAGCTGCAGTGGTCCCATGTGACACAAAGATCTGAAGTTGGGAACAAGCTCTTATTTTCTAGAATGTTAATTCAGACCCAGGTATACTGTTCAGGAAAACAACATCGAAACAAAGCACTTGTACAGAGTTTCAACAGTTGTGTGCTCTCCAACCCCAAGAAATCAGAAACCCATGTCTTTCTTCCCCAAATTAGTGTTTTGTTTTTGTTTTTTTTTTTCTGACAATGTAGGGCTGGAACAGAATGATCAAGGGTACAAGAATGTTTTATATAAGTGCTCCAAAGTCCTTGCAAGGCTATCAAACCCACTATTGTAGCTAACTGTTAAGAAGCAGGGAGCATTGGAAGTAATCGGTTTTCAGTTCATTTCACCACTCAATGAATACCTAGCATTTTTGCAATTTGGTTTTCTGCTGGGGTTCTGGAAGAAAGAAGATGGGGAAAAACTCTCAGCCGAGGTGCTGAATATGCTCATCTTAGGAAGATGGTAGAGGTTGGGAAGTATTTTGGTGAACACAGCCCACAGGGAGGGAGAGGAACAATACTGCCCCCCAGCATGTGGCATGGTCGGGCAAGGGTTCTCCCTCACTCACTCCAGGTGCTTTCCCCCCAGGTATGGGTTCGAAGGGGTCATCCTCTCCATCTACGGCTTAGATCGAGAAGACCTGCACTGCGACATCGATGAGACGTGCCACTTTCAGAAGTCGGAGGCCATCCTGCGAGAGCTGGATGTGGAAAATGCCAAGCTCTACTTGGACTTTATCGTTCTTGGGATTTTCTTCATCTCCCTGCGCCTCGTTGCCTATTTTGTCCTGAGGTACAAAATCCGGGCAGAGAGGTAAAATACCCGAATTCTAAGAGAGAGGAAACTTACACATCATGGCCAAGGGCACTTCCAGAATGGCAGGTGCGAGCCTGTGCCTGATGACACAGAGACTATTCTGACCCAACCCCGAGAACCACGTGTGGTTCGTGGGTGTCTAGCATCAACTTCTCTGCCCAGCTGGGTTGGGTCTTCTCTTCATTACCCTTTCTAGCTTTAACTAGGAAGATGTAGAAAGTGTTTTTTACATGCAGAATTTAAAATACCACAGCTGGAGCAGAATTTAAAACTGCAACATAGCTGGCAACAAGAGGCTTACTCGGTAAAATTCCTTCTTGTGACTTGATAACACTCTAGTCCTGGACGGGAATCACGTGCAACTTCTCAGTTGATCACTGTGCAGTTAGATGTCTTGGGGGAGAAAGTCCAGGCATGCAGTGGTTCCATTTTACGACTGTTGTTTTTCATAGTTTCATCTTTCTAAGGTTTGTGTCTTTTCCAATGAGAAGTTATTTTCCAAGCCAAAAATCGATAATTTCATTCATTTTAAGAAATTGTATGTTTTTAGTACTTGTTGAAGAATTATCCAGGATAAATAATATACTTTGTTTAGAAACATAATGGGTTTATGAACCTAATCACCGAGCTGGTCTCATTTACAAACAGATCGTTTGAGATTCAAGGGCAGGTTCCAGGTTGAGAGAGGACTTTGACCCTGTCTTCACTAAGCCATGCAGAAAATTTTTAAAGTTATACAAAAAAGTTGTAAGACAAATGTGGCCAACTTTCAAAGTCTTTTCTTTCCCACATGCCTATTATTTTAAACAAAATATATTGTTTGTTTCTTCCTTTCTGACTACCTTAAGTTTGTCTAAAAAATTTCTACATCAACCCTGTTGATATTTGAAAACAGCTTCTCCTTCCTCATGTATCACGCCAACTACCTCCACCGACCCTGAGAATCTGGGCTTAGGGAAACTGCAGGTGTGACCCTCGAGGGCTGGGTCTGCAGGAGCAGCCGATGATGAGCTGCTTATGCAGGAGGGGAAGATGCCCACGAGATGTCCTTAGAACCCAGGAACTGTGCCTGAAATGGGCAGAGACTTTTAGTGCGGCAGAGGCATGTGTGACTTGATCAAACGATGCATTTAGAGTTTGGGTGATTTCACCTCCCAAGCTGGGTTTTTATGACATCTTGATGTTGGGCCTGTGTAGACTTTGCATATTAGAAACACTTTTTTCCTGTGATGTAATCGCATAAGTAAAATCCCTCTAGGGCCAAAACAGTGGGCATATCCATAGGTTAAACGGCCTCTGAATTCATCATGGGGCTGCCTGAGTGCCTGTTAGCTCTCAGAAGCAGCTTGACTACAAGAGTGGAAGGTGATTCTGGCCAAAGGCCATCCTTACAAAAATACAGTTGCTTTCTTCTAGAGTACTGTTGTCCTAGAGTCAGGGTCTCCTAATGAAAGACTGCATTTTTGTGGGCAGCCTCTCTGAGGCACAGTTTCCCCATCTGTAAATATTTGCACTAGACCATGCTCAGGGCCATTTTTAGCGGTAAATGGTTCTGCGATTCCTCCATTGTGTCCTCAAAACTCTTATTTCCTACTTTAAGAGAATAAAAGGGTCTAAATTTTACTTATACATGGATTTAGTTTGCAAATACTTAAAGATTCCTTTTTCACTCCTTGATCTGTTTTAGTAAATACAATTGAGGTATACATTAAGATGTAATTTTGTTTTGCTTGTTCTATAGAAATACAGCATTGCCTTACAGATTAAGTTTTTAACCAGGGTCGAATTTAACCTTCATAAAAAGTCTTCATTTAACTTCAAGACAGATCTGCCTGTAAGACATCCCACATAGGGAAGACCTACGTAGGAATAGCCTGGTGAATACAGAATTGGAAAGAGGAAAAAGTCCTTGATGGTGCCTCAGAATTACATTTAGGTGAGGTCAATATTGAAAGAACCCATTGTGGATGTGCCGTGGGTCCGTGACCCCAGTAAGGACGTGCATGACAGGAACTGAGCTATGTAGGGCCAACCATCCCTCCTCCATAGGCAGCTTCATGTCATTCGCTGAGACCACAATATTGTGTCTCACAGTTTCAGAAGGAAACAGTGACATTCCTCTAGATTTAAAATCTGGTTTCCAGGCACCTAAGCCCTCTTAAGGAATTATTTCTCTAGGAGTTTATACTCCTGTATTTCCATTTTCCAGTTAACAGATTGAATTTAACTCTTACTAGATGAGGGACTGATTGGGATCCTTCCAAGGGGCAGATCTTGGGGGACATAGGGCTGCCAGGCTCTTAGAAGGGAATGTATGGGCAAGATAAGACAGGGTTATTTTCTTAAAGGATGCTAACTAGAGTTAAGTGAGTGTTGTGAAAGCCACCACCACAGGAGAGCTCTGCTCACCCACTCCTGCAGGCTTGAGGAAGAGCCTCAGCCGTGCTAGGTGGGTGCACCAGCCCTAGGCTGTCCCTGCCTGCCTCCTGGCGGAACAGCTCCTGCCCCTGTGCTGGGCATTCTTGCCCTAATCTTTAGCAGCATGGATCCCAATGCTGTTGTCTGGATTTCTAGATCTTTTCCTCCTGCTTTTTGTGTTAGGGTAGTTTGGTAAAATACTTTATTCTAATGACTTAAGATAACATCCAAGCAACTGATTTATTTTTCTAAATAGACGTGATTAAAAGGTACAGGATGATGTGCTCTTTTGTACACTGAGATTTACATCAGAGCAACTCCCCAAATCTAATTTATTTCTGAATGTAATGACCTAAATATTCCTTTCATCTCTAATTGAGATTCTTCCTCTTAGAAGGAAGGATTGAACCTTGATAAAAGATACCCAGTCTCCCTAGTTATTAGTAGAGGTGAAATAGAAGCCCAAAGAATATCACTTTTTAGTGAAAATTGTCAGGAGAGAAAGGGGAGCCCTGCTGACTTCTGGCCTTGCTAATAAGCAACCCTTCTAGGGAGCCCCTCACCTCTGTCCACATGCAAAACATTCTGTGCCTCCTTTTCTTCTACTCTCGCTGAATATCAACTACTGAATTAAATTCTCCAAAAGTTCCTGCATGGGTGAAGTGGAGGCTGTCCCCAGGAAGGGGAGCGACCATGTGAACATTTTTCACAGTAGATGCTAGAATCTGAATACATCACCTTGGGGGAGGCAAATTCAGGACCAGGAAATGGGACATAAAGCTTTTGGGTAAAAACTCAACTTAGAGATGCACAAAAAGGTCACTTTCCCCAACCTGAGGTCAGGGACTGCCTATATCCACGTGGCGGACATCACCTTTGGTTGCTTCCATGACAAGGGAAAGACATTCTGTGGGCTGAGCGTTGTTCCAGGCACTGTGCGGATGCCTTACCAATTCCTGTTCACTCACCCACCAAACCCTTACTGACCATTGCGCATGCCTGGTGCTGTCCCCAGCACTGGGCTCGGGGTGGAGTGGGGACCCAGGCATGGGCCTGCCCTCCAGGGCGGGAGGGTCCCAAGGCCGCTTTGCTTCACTCTGTTCACCTTGCAGACGTAGCAGTGGCATGCTGAGGCCAGGAGAGGCTTGGCAATGTCCAGGGTCCCAGGGCCAGGAGGGAGCAGAGTGGCATTCAAGCCCAGTTGCAACTCCAAATTTACTTTTTTTTGCTTTGCTGTGCTGCCTCCTGCTTGTCATGTACAAACATTGGGAGATGTGAAGTGTGATACCAGCTGAGTGGCTGCTTGTTGAGTTACATCCTGAATGCCTGAGTGCCCATGAGGGGCGGTGCTCACTGTCAGCCAGGGGATCTCACCCTCGTCTCAGCTGAGAGAGCTGTCCTCTGCCCTCGCCTGGTCCTGGCTTCCTGGTGCAGCACAGCTGTGGACTGGCCCGAGCTCCAGAGGGGCTGGCGTGTGTAGATGTGCGTGTGTATGTGCGTATAGAGACACACACACGCATATGTGTGGACTTGCTCCAGGTGTGTGTCAAATAGTATTATTCTGTGGTATGTCCTTTATCTCACCAGAATACCAGCCTCTAAATCCTCAATCGTCCTTTACTCCAAGAAGGAAAGGAAAAATGCTCCCGCCCCATGCCCACA
This sequence comes from Cynocephalus volans, assembly GCF_027409185.1. Lineage (NCBI taxonomy): Eukaryota > Metazoa > Chordata > Mammalia > Dermoptera > Cynocephalidae > Cynocephalus > Cynocephalus volans. Next base: position 188,764,455 of record NC_084460.1, read on the forward strand.
TGTGGATGGTAAATGTGCATTCAAAACCCATTAGGCTTTGGTCAAATGCCAGCTAAATTAGATGGCAGCAAACAATAAAACAAAACAGCCGAATGGGGTAGGGGGGAGGTGCAGAGTGTATGAATATAAAGTTAGATACTTTTAAGAAATCAAGACTGCTAATAAAATATTTTATATAAAACTTTATTTGTGCTGAGTGTCAAATGCTTCAAGTGATTTGCCTGAATTTTACTAAGTCAAATTGATTTTTAGATTGTATTTGGAATACATTTATTGTACATCTTATAAGAGTTCTGATTTATTACTTAGTGTTCTGTTCTGACACTCGGCTATAAATAGTCACCTTTCTCTCCATGACATTCGTGTTTTACATTGAATTGTCTTAAAGTTTTGTGATTTTCCTGCATTATCCCAGACTCTTAACCCCGTATCCTCTTGCCTTGTTAATGTTGGCCACGACCTCATAAAGTGCCCAGGTGAGGCTCGTAGCAATTCTTATGTGAAGGTCACTGCGGCCCCACATGCAGCAGGCAAAGTCGAACCTTCCACTCAGTCCTCTCCACACCTGTGATGTCTCCATCCACACAGGCTCTTGGGCGGTGGCCCTAGCAGAGGGAAGTCTCTGCTCTTTGCTCTAGTTTTGCAGGAAATCCACTTCTCAGGCACAGACTCTGTAGAGGCAGCTGCTAGTGAGGAATGCAGCCCCTCACGAGGTTTGGCTCTCAAAGCTGACGTGAGGAGAACCTAGAGGGAGCTTGGTGTACATGCTGCATTAGCTTGCCGGCTCCTCAAGCTTAGCCTGGTAACCACCCTCGGAGCAAAGACTCCCAAGGGAGCAGCAGTGCTAATGGCTGCGCTTTCAAACTGGCTCCCCTCCCACCTCTGGGATACAGAGCAGAGAACCGGCTGGGCAAGGTCACAGGGTGGACACACAGATGGCCCCTGCAGTCCCCATGACAGGGAGAGGAGGGTGCCCAGGTGTGCACATGAGCTCACTTTGCTCACCTGGCCCACAGGGGTGCTCTGTGTCCCCTGCCTCTCTAGACTGCCACCCCCCAGGACCAACTTACAGTGAGGTTGTGTTGCTCCTGGGCCACTGTGCCTGGTGTCTTCCATCAGGGAGATTCTTCTCGCCCGCTGCAAAGACAGGAGCTGCTGATGGCCACATTTGGGGCTGCCCTTCTTTGGGAACCTCCCTGGGACCAGAAGCAGGGACCCAGCACCGCTACTGCACAGTCTAGTTTTCACTCTTGCAAGCTCAGTTCAGGCTGTACTTAAAATCCATGTCTCCTGGGCAGGAAGAAAATGTAAAGATGGCCCACACATCCTCATCCCACTGCCGTGTTAGCCTGAGTTTTCTGGTAACTGTTCTATATCCTTTCCCATTTCTTTCTCCTGTCTTTGAGGAAACAGAAGGGTTTAGCCTTAGCTCTTTTTTTTTTTTTTTTTTTGTTATCTGTGAACATGCCCGCTAGGAATCATACCCAAACAGACATTGTGTGGCCAGCCCCAGTGCACCCAAGCCAGAGACACCTCCTGTGCATGAGGTTTACATGCCTGATGCATTGGAGCACGGGCCAGGGTTAGCGACCTCGATGCCCCCCGCCCTCAGAAATAGCTCCTAGCATCAAAAAAGAGAAAACAATCCATGCACACTGGCTGCTGCATTCCAACTGGGAAAAGGATGGCCACTGACAGGGCCCAGTGCTGGAGCTTTTCCATGAAGAGTGATCACTGCAAGGCTGGAGAGGACAGACCGGAAGCACAAATACACTCTTGTTTTGTTACAAGCACTGCCAGCTGGGTGTGGGCCCACTCATGAGGGCACAGCCAGCTTGGGGGCTTCTTCCATAGCTGTGAGGTTGAGCTCCCCTTTCCCGGGGGCCACCCTGACTGCCACCTGCTCTTCAAATCCAAGTCTGGGAATGGCCACAGGCACATGTGGGTTTCTTTCACTGGGGTTTGTGGTTTAGGGGACAGTCTTTCAGCCCCTGATATCTTGGGAAAGGCATGAGCCACCAAGCCACATAAAAAATAACAAAACTCACAATTATTACATTCAGCCAAGGTTTCCTCTTACTAGAACGGTACCACCCTGTCATGCACCTGCACTGAATCCGGCTGATCACATGGGGTGTCTCTGGCCTATACCTTGCATATGAATTTAAACGCAGCCCTGATACTGTATGCAGCTAGAAATGGTACTTACTTTATGTTCACTTGTGTTATTATGAGAGCTGATCTCTGGAAACACGTAAGCACCTGTCATCCCCTGCAGCCAGTGTGGCTGTCACCAGGATGGCAGGTAGGCTGTGCAGAGATGCCAAGGCTCACTGGCCAGTGTCTGAGCGTGCAGTGGGACCCTCCCGATGCCCTGCCTGGCAGCCAGTTCTCACGAGAGCTGATCTCTGGAAACACGTAAGCACCTGTCATCCCCTGCAGCCAGTGTGGCTGTCACCAGGATGGCAGGTAGGCTGTGCAGAGATGCCAAGGCTCACTGGCCAGTGTCTGAGCGTGCAGTGGGACCCTCCCGATGCCCTGCTTGGCAGCCAGTTCTCACGCAGCCCAGACGAGTCTTCCTTGAAGGAGACTTCATGAAGCCCCTACACCAGCACCTGCCCAGATGGCATGCCCACCCTGAGGCGCTGGCCTGGCACCAGCTCCTTCCTCCTAGCAGAGCCCTGTGTGTGCACAGTGGGCCCGGGGAGCTCCTAGAAAACACCGTTTGCCAGATGGAAGTGTGCTGGGAATAGCAGGCTCACCCATTTCTGGGAAGTTACCAAAGCTATCTCACCTCGGAGGGGGATGCTGAGTGTACCCTCTCCTACTGGTTGGAATGTTTCAGGCCTTGAAGAGAAAGGTTGGGGAATCATGAAGCACCTCGGTTTAAGGTTGAGAGCCCTATACTCATGAGCTCCTGGAGACCCCAAGATGCCACCTAAGCTGAATGGTAGCACAGTTTGGTTTTCCTGAAAATATTTAGTGACCATGGTAGCTAATTCTTTTTATACCTTTACAGTTTTTACATTTCTGTCATTGTGCACCTTGGGGGCCTTTTTTCCTTGACCTTTGGAACACAGGCCTCCCAAGTGTAATCATAAATATCTCCTTGTTAAGTTTTTAGCTAATTAAAAAGTATAGCAAAATGTCCTCTCATACTATTTTATGCTAATAAAATAGACCACCACACACACACTGGGTCTCCATTTTATAGTTTTATGCTCTCTCCTGGAAAAAGTGAATGGGGATCAGTTTTTCAATTAAACATGTATCTTTAAAAAGTTAGTATGAGTAGCTGACCCCCTTACCCTAGTTTTTATTTATTGTGTTCCTTTGTAGACATACTGCTGCAGTACCTGATCACAGCCAGATCTGTTGTGAATTGTCACCTTTTCTTTGATGAGGAACTATTTAACTTTTCCTTTTCTTATTCCTTCCAAAGCAAAAGTCAATGCAAGTAACTTTTTAATCAGCGTGCAAATGTTGCATATATCTGTATATCTACTATGTAATTACATAGCCTGTTTTTTATAATGCTGTATGGATAACTTTACATTGATTTAGCCATGTTACTTTAAGAAATACTGTTCACGCTGTGACAAGTTTGCACTTTTATAGATAAATGCAACATATATACATGTACATATACATATGTATTCAAAAATAACATCGGCTCTTTTGGGTAGGTGTTTCCTTGGCTGTTTCACTTCATGGGAGCATTGAAACCAAACAGACCCTAGGATGTGAGCTTTCTAACTCCACCTTACAGAACATGGACCTGTGTTGTGTATTCCTGTAGAGTTATCTCCTTAGATTTGTACATACATGCAGACTTGAACTTTGTTTTCTGAAATTAGATGCCATTTATGAAAATGTGACATAAATCAAATAAAGCCTCATTATTTTCAGATTTCCATTTCTCTCTCCTTTTTGCCAGGTCTGGCAGAGCATCCGGGTCTCTTCTCCTTCTTACACACCTCGCTCTTAGTGGAGCATTTCCCTGGTTAGGTGTTACAACGGTGTAGATGAGTTGGGGAGAAAAATAAGAGCATATCAACGATGCCTCCAGCTGCAGCATTTATTGAGCATGAACATAGCAGCACACTGTCAAAAGCCTTGACATGTCAGCTAACTTAACCATCACCCTCAGAGCTGGAGAGCCACCACCACCAGTCCCATTTCACAGATGAGGAAACCAAGGTGCAGAGAGATGAGACAACGTGCCTAAGGCCACAGAGCTGGTGGGAGGTGGAGGCAGAATTCAGAGCTTGACAGTCCAGCTGGGGAGTGGGGACTGTCGACCACTCCATCACACTTCCCTCCTTGGGAAGACTCAGGGACTGAGAGCAAAGAGGGGATTCCATTTGGTCACAGGAACTGGCCTGGGGGCAGGGGGAGTTGGTCCCTCATGACCAGTGAAAACTTCTCCTCCTTGACACTTTGCTAAGTGGTAAGAGGATGCGCAAACATCTCCAGGAGTCAGCTTTGGGGGCCCTATTGTGTCCTTGCTGAGGCCTAAGTGCAGGTGTCACTTGGAGAACATCTCCTGGGGTGCAGCCCTGTTAGAGAGGACTAGGTTATCTTTGTAGATGTGCAGGAAGGCATGCTGGTAGGAACAAGACAGCCAGAAACACCACTGAGTGGAGACCTGGCCCAGCAAACCTGCATCATAACTGCTGCAGGTGAGCAGCAGACTCTGCGCTCACTGCCTGCCCCACACTGCCCACCCCTTGTCCCCGCCCAGGTCTCGCCATCCCTAGATGCTATCCTGTGCCCCAGCCTATCCACCACCCTCCCCCAACCCCCACCCGTCTCCACTCACTCCAAAATCATCTTCATTAGAATTTTAAAATTACAAATATTCTACACACCAGGTATAATAAATGACGTAAATGTCAATAACCTTGCCCCAACTCACCCTGTATTAATCTGTTTTCTGTTGCCAAAAATGGAATACCTGAAACTGGGCAATTTATTTTAAAAAATGAAAATTGATTTCTTACAGTTTTGGAGGCTAGAAAGTCCAAAGTCTGGGGGCACATCTGGTGAGGGCCTTCTAGGCAGGGACTCTATAGAGTCACGTGGTGACACAGGGTGTCACATGGCAAGCAGGGGAAAGAGCGTTTTCACATGCTCACTTGCTCTCCTTATAAAGCCACAGTCCATACTCATGACAACCCACTAAACCATTATTAACCCATTACTCCATAAATGAATTAATCCATGCACAAGGGCACAGTCCTCATGATCCAATCACCTCTTAAAGGCCACCTCCTCTCAACAATGCCATTCTGGGGATCCAGCTTCCACATGAGTTTGGAGGGGACAAATATTCAACCCACAGCACACCAAGCACACCCCGAGTTGACAACCAGAGAGCAGTCTGTCCACCCATCCCCTTCCCCTTGCCCTCACATTCCTTCCCTCGCCCTGAATTGCAGCCAGTGCTCCAGACCAGAAGCTGCAGTGCCCCATTCTTGCTTGAACAGCTGGGTAGGACTCCACCATTGGAATGATCCAGAATCCACGCAGTTATTCCCCTTCTGATGGACACTGAGGTCGTTTCTACAACAGACCATGCTTTAATAGACCTGAAAATCTGGAAAACATCCTAACACTCACATCTGCAGAAGCTTTGCTGGAAATTCAAGCAGAAGGAAATCCAAAAGTGATTTCCTCTGAGGGTGGGGGTGGCAGACTTTTTACTATATTCCTTTTTCTACTTCGTGATTTCTAAAACTGTAAATCTGGGCTGGCCAGTTAGCTCAGTTGGTTTGAACACTGTTGTTGAGGGTTTAGATCCCCTTACCGGCCAGCAGCCAAAAACAAAAGAAAACAAAACAAAACTGTGTGAATCTATTATCTACTCAAAAAGCCAAATTAAAATGGAAGTAATTTAAAGTGGGTAAGAAAGAAATAGATAGGGCTGGCCCGTGGCTCACTCGGGAGAGTGCGGTGCTGATAACACCAAGGCCCCGGGTTCGGATACCATATACGGATGGCCGGTTCGCTCACTGGCTGAGTGTGGTGCTGACAACACCAAGTCAAGGGTTAAGATCCCCTTACCGGTCATCTTTTAAAAAAATAAAAAATAAGTAAAAAAAAAAAAAAGAAAGAAATAGATATATGTTAAGTATTATACAGTGATAAATAGTACAGGATCAAAAAGACAGAATTAGTTCTGTGTAAGGGAAATTAGTCTACAGCTGCTCTGTTCAATATGACAGTTACTAGTCACAGGTTTCCAGTTAAATTAAAATTAAATAAAATTAAATATTCAGTTCACACTAGCACACATTCAAGTGCTAAATAGCCACATGTGGCTCATGGCTACTGTATTTGACAGTTCATATACAGAACATTTTTATTACTGCACACAGTTCCACTGGACAGTGCTGGTCTAAAGAGAGACAGACATCTGATACTCTCCACAAGTCCTACAGGCAAAGGTCTGCAGGTGAGGGAGGGTGCTGCGAGCAGAGGGAACAGGATGGCTCAGTTACAAAAGGGCACAACATCCCCAAGAGAAACTGCCTTGAGCCAAACGTGAGGTGGAGGAAGATGGTAAACATGATAAATGGTTGAAAAAGCAGGCTTGGGCCAAACAATACAGATCTTTAGCAGCCTACAAAACAGACACTCCAATTATGGTAGACCAAGAGCCAGAAGAGTAAGACTGACTGCTTTCCACCTTCCCAATAACAAATCAGTAGTCAAGTTAATTATTCAGAAGTCAATTATGTAAGCTATGGGGAAACCCCCCACAAAAAACTTATGGTCTGTGGGTCCCCGACAGTTCTGATAATGCTGATAGTTCCTTAGTTATTTTAATAGAGGGAAGAGACAACAAAAAATACATGGGCCAAGGTGAGGAACCATTCAGTCTCGTTTCCCTATATTGGACAGAAATAACAAGAGCATACAGGAGACTGAAGTCGTTTGTTTTCTATGATGCTGAATTAAGTTGATTATATATACTCCCCATAATATTACTATCTTTCCTTTCTAAGTCTATAGTTAATATACATTTTCACACTAAAATGAGAAACTACCATATAAGTCTAAAATCCTACAGGATAAGGTTGCTTCTTTAAGAAAACAGACCTTCTATATGGAAATGGCATACTACACTTTCCAGAGAAGACATGTTTTTTCTTTATAGTTGACATGAGGAAAGTATTTTCAATCATCCAAAGATTTCATTTTTAATATTTTACCCAATAAATCATGTCAATATAAAAAACATCTCATTCACTAAACCAATTTTGCATACTCTTCTGAAGCTACAACTCTGGAAGAAAGACCACGTATACTGAACACACAGTATAAAGTAGCTAAATAGTCCCCACAGCGGCAGCCAGCCTTTGTAGGAAGCAGTTTCTCCTTACAGAGGTTGGGGATCACTCTGAGACTTTGTTACAGGCACTCCACCCAGAGAATGCATGTGCACAGACACACAGCACTTTCAGCAGCTTCAGGAGGAACCCTGCCCTGTGCAGACAAATAGGGATGAGAGGCGAATCACACTGTCAGCTCACTGCACAGCTGCAATGAGCAGCAGTGCCCGCCCCCACCCATCCATGAGAATGGACACCACAGGTGAAGAGTCCTTTGTCACAAGCAGAACTCAATTGTTTATGAAAAGTCTATCTCCGTGGTGTAATAAGACACATGAGAAAAGCAGATTCGGTTGTACTAAAAAATGGAAAATGCTGCCAATTACACCACAAAACAATTCTTTATCATATCATCTGTAAAATGCAACCAGATTTTTAAGATGCTAAAACGTAACAAAAAAAGATGCATCTCAGAACTGGTATATTATGATTGTGTCCATGTTGAAAAAAAAAAAAACGATAGTTACTCAATGATATCTCTGAAGGGAAAAATGCACATAGAGGAGGGAACTTAAAGGGATAAAGAAAGAACACTAATGAAGGTCTGACAGGAGGGCCAGACAGAGGAGGAAAGCCAGGATAAAGCAGAACTACAAAAACCAACAAAGGCTAACAATTGCACTGTTACTATGTGCCTGTCACTAATCTGAAGGCTTTTCATGTAATCTCCAAACGAATCCTCGACAGCCCATGAAGTGGGTCCTATTATTATCCCTTTTACAGACGAGGAAACTTAGTTGCAGACAGGCTAGGTAATTTGGTCCAACTATAGTGCTGATAAGCAAGGGAGTTAAGATTTGAACCCAGGCAGCCCTGAAATATGAACCCACAGCAGGGTCAGAAACCGGCTTCCCAATACTTAAAAGATTTTTTTGATGAGATCATTGGTGATATTAACAAATGGATTTTCAAAATATTGAACAATGAAATGTGTCAGTATCTGGAAGATCTGCATAATTAAGTGAACTAATATTTTCCACATGACCAGTGCTTGATGTTACCAAATCATACACAAGTAAAAGATCCATTTGAAGTACAAGGCAGATCAACATATTTTCACATAACAAGAATGTGAAAAGATCACTGATACAGTTTCAGATTCTACAGTTCAACTAACCTTTAAGAAACTACCACTTGTCAAGTTTAGATGAAGTAACAAAGGGGAATATTCACAAAACATACTATTCCCTTTTTCAACCACCTACCTGTGTGGTCAGATTTTCTTCAACTACAACAACATATCACAACGTACTAAATGCAGAAAAAAAGATGTGAGAATCTAGCTGTCCTCAATTAAGTCCGGCATTAAAGAGATTTACAAAAATGTAGGACAAAAGACACTTCTCACTAAAATTTTGTTTTAGAAAATGCAGTTATTGTTCATAAAAATGTTACTTATGTTAACAAGTGATAGGTTTTTTTTAATGGATTCAAAAATATTTTAAACATTTCTTAGTTTCTAATATACCAAATCTACATAAAGTGAAAGAACATTGTCCAGTACTACTGCTATACACAAGCTTACACAGGCATCTTCCATTGTCATATCTCATTGAATCTGGCAATCCTGACAGGTAAGTGATAGTATTCTTGCTGACCGATGAGGTAATCAAGTCTGCAAAGTCAATGTCCTTTCCCAAGGTAGCCTAGGTAGGAAGTGGCCAGGCCAGTACTGGAACCCATGTCTGTCTGAGACCAGAGCCTTTGCTTTTAACTGCTATATTCTACTGAGTCCACAAGTTGGTGTCAGAACATGACAGGCTTTCTACACATGTTAAGGTGCTGCATGCTGAGAACAACTGGAGTTTTCAGAGTGAGGAATAGAGCTGCGTGTGTCTCCTCACACATCTCTTCATCCATTTCCACAGTGGTTACTGTTTCTTCCACATCTCCCAATATCACATTTAAATGCTGATCATAAGCCTGAAGTGGGAGGTCGATGGACTGAGAAATAGAATAATCAAATTAAGAAACAATGAACAAGACTGACCAAATGGCTCCATCACAAATAACACACTGGATACTTATAACACAAGCTTTTACATGCAAATAAAAAGTAATCCTGTTGAACTAATATACTGTTTCTTCACAAATCATTTCCAATGATGACTTAATTGTCTCGATAAAAATATAAAATGTTTATCTGGCCAAAAACGAATTTATTTTAAATAACTTCAAATTATTTTTTTAAGTATCCACACTTGTTATCTAAGGCAGTCACATCATTTATGATATTTAATTATGAAAATAGCAAAATTAGAAGTCACTTAGTAAACTTTTTTCAATTCCACCTGTAACAGTGTGACAAGAAAGATACAGTAAACAGATAAAATCCTTTGCTGAACTGCTAAGATGACGGAACTGTGGTCTTTCAAAGGCACACTGTAGACTAAACACCACAAAGGTAAAGTAAGTAGAGCAACAACCCACCCATCCAGAATTTCAACATGTTTGGGACCTGTGAGCTCAATCAATGAACTTTACAACTAAGATATTCAATCCAAACTCCAAAGTTCATGCATTTTACCAAAAGGTGAACATTCTGGGGTCTTGTTCAGAACCCACTTACGTTTACTTATAACAGTGTTAAATGATTTGTCTGTTCATGTCAAATAAAAGTAGCCTACTGGCCATGCGGGGAACTGCTAGCAGAGCACACTAACAAGAGCAAAAACATATGGCTGAGGGGCAGAAAAGAAACAAACAGAAAGTTGGGGCCGTTAAGTACAGAGGCAATCGAGTCTAACAAGGAACCGAAGAAGCCTCCAAGTGTTAAGGATAACACGTCTGTCCTGGGGTGTCTCTCCATGCGCCACAGACCCACGTAATTAAGCTCAATTCTATTTTTCTTCTCAAAGTTGCCACTTTTCCATTTCCTGGAGTTCCTCTTCCCTTAAGGCTAGCTGTAGATTAAGACTACTATCTCCCTAGGTCCCTAATTCCTTCCCCAAGCCCAGAGGTTCTTTATCTTTAGGTTTTAGGGAAGGTGGAACCATAGTACAAAGAGCGGGGCTGAAGCTAGACTACCTAGATTCATATTCTGGCTCTTGCTATACTGGTTATACCTTGAGCAGGTAACTTCACCTTTCTGAGCCTGAGCTTCCTCAACTGCCAGTGGAGACAATTAGTACTTCCCCTCACAGGGTTGTTACAAAGATCAAATGAGATGCTATATACAAAACAAGTAGAATAATAGTGCCTGGCATATAACTAATGTTCAACAAATGTCAGCTATTTTAAACCACTTTAGGGTAGAGTGACAGTAATAAAAACAACACACTTAGGAAAGTAACAAGTCATCAAGGAGAGGAAAAACTTTCAGTATACTAATTATGAACAAATACGACCACTTCAAGGGAACAATTCAACAGAAATATTTGCAGATATACACAAAGAAAATATGTTTTTAATATGTATATTTTATATACATATAAAAATGCTTAATGCACATTGTTTATAACAGCAAGAAATGAAAAACAATCTAAATATCACTACTATCATATACAGAATCCTGTGTAGTCATTAAAAATAATAAAGAATTATATGCACTCATGATCAATGATTTCCAAGAAAGATTAAGTGAAAAAGAAAGGTGCTGAAAAACGTGTACAGCAAGATCCCACTTATTTTATGTAGAAGTGATGTACGTAATGCAAAAAGTATGCATATGGACACATACAAGTATATATGTGTAAATATACAGAAAAGACATGCAAGATGATAAACCCAATTTTTAAGTTATTGCCAATAGAGGACAAGGGATTTCACCATTTTTTTCTGTGCTGCTTAATTTTTTTCATAACAAAACACATATTTACATAAATGTCAGTAATAAAAATCATTTAAGTAAGAAGGACAAACAAATGTTATTTATAAATAGAAGGGAAAAATTAAGGGAATGAAAATGTTCTATAATAAACACACCATTTCTGTTACAAGAAAAAACGTCATACATATGAATAGAACAGCTGTATTTGACTTGTAGAAATATGAGTGACTTTCCACCTCCCTCTCTTCCACATTGCAAAATACTCTTTCACACTGGACAGTTTTTACATTTCAAGGGGAGTGGGGTTAGTAAGGCATGGCAAGGCAACAATCCAATTTCAAGGTACTTTGATAAATTTACTTACATGTAATCTGCCTTGAAGCTCTCAGTCATTTCTCATTTTCACATAAATTCGCTCATCCAGGCTGAACCTTATGAGATCCAGGGGCTCCTCTACGGTGTTGTTAGTTTGTTGTTGATAAAATAGGCTTAGTACTGCAGTACTAGAAATAGTGCAGTCTTCAAATCACTGCTATGTTGTGTGACCATGGACAGGTTACTTACCCTGTCTATGCCTGGGTAATTTGTAAAATGGAGATAACAATAGTGTTTACCTAATTTTGTTATCGTGAGCTTAAATGACATACATGAAGCCTTAGAATAGTGTCTCTCATGTAGTAAGTGCTATACAAATGAGGACTAAAACATATATACATAGGAAAGAGTTATACAACAAAAAAATCATGACTGTACTTCCTTCCCTCAAAATTCAAACTACCAGACCCAATTTCAGGGTACAGAGAGTCAGTCTCAGAATTTAGCCTTACCTCAAATATCATTTCATCATTTGAAAATCATTCACTTGATGCCTACCACACACTAGTCAGAATGCTAAGCAGCGGTAAAGGCTTAAGGCAAGAGTATAAGTTCGGCACAGAGTAGGTTGAATATAGGGTACCAAATGGACAATAAGATGAATATATTTAGTAAGGCATAGAGAATACTGGTTGAAAGCACCAGCTTTGGAGTCAGGCAGTCTGGGTTCAACTCTCGGTTCTCAAATGACACTCATGAACTGAAATTAAAAATCACAGCATCTCTAATTCTCAATTCCTCATTTGTAAAATGGGAAAGCCACAGCCTTCCTTCAGGGTTTTTGTGAGGACTAAATGAGCTCATGTATTTAACATAGTACCTGGTAAACAGGAAATAAATACTTCCCATTATTACCATTAAAGAATTGTTGGAAACATAGGCTTCAGAGGTCAGGACTAAGATGACTTGGGGTCATCCACCTGGAAGGAAGGGTAGTGGCGATAGAGTCTGTGAGATTGTTCAAAGTGAGCACATGAGGCCAGTGGAGAAAGGTGACTGTCATAGGCTCAAAAGGATAGACGAGAAGAAAAAAAAAAAAAAAACCCTGACCTCCCTCAACTGCTGCCTCCCCACTGAACACAGTTCAACAGGTGTTTGTTAAGGACCAGATCACCAACCACCAGATTACAACGATACAGAAGTCACAGTCCCCACTCTCTAGTGTTGAGGTATATAAACACATAATTGAATACACACATGACGGCCTATCGCTCCTTAAGCCTCAATGTGGGATGCCTGTATCCACCCTTTTTATCCTGTCCCACTAAACAAAGCAGTGTACATTTAATATGAAAAAAATAACATGCTATGAAGAAAAATAAAACAGGGTAAGCAGAGTGGGGGAAGTGCTATTTTTATGCAGGTGGCCAGAGAAGTCCCCTTTGATGAGGTGAGATCTCAGCAGAAAGCTGAAGTTGTGGCTTGATCCACAAAGACATCTGAGGAAGTGGAAAGAGCTGGGGAAAAGCTTGTAGGACCATTCGTTAGTCTGTACACCAGTTCCTTGCTTGTTTCCATCACAGTTCCTATATATCTCACATTATTGTATCTCCCTCTATCTGTCCTCCACCAGAATATAAGCTCCGAGTGAGGACAGGATTGGTTGTGTCCAACGCCAGTGTCCCGGGTGCTTAGGACGGTGTCTAACCCCACAAAGCACTACGTATTTGCTGAATGAGTAATTGTTGCGCTCAGCAATAAAGATGACGCCTTAACTTTATCACCACGTTTTCTACTGGAATCCCGACAGCCCCGTAAGGCAGGCAGAGACAATTATTCTCATTCCTCAGACACAAGAAAATAAAAGCGACGAGCTTGATAACTAGTTGGCGGGCTTGGAACAGGAAAAGGTCTCAGGGCCTGCGGCAAAACTCGGAGGGACGCAGTTATCGAAGGAAGGGGCAGATTCGACTTCGGAGACCCGGAACGAGGAAGCAGGTAGCTCGGAGAAAGTAGCCCTTGCACGTGAAGCAGAGCGGGGCCAGGGCTGGGAGGGGGCAGCCGCTCCGGAGGGAAACCTTCAGAGGACTCACCAGATCCACGTCGTCCGCCATGGTTCAAACTCCGCGCCTTTTCCCGCCTCTCGCGAGAACACGCGAGCGCCTCCGAGTGCCGGAAACGTGAGGATGCAACGCGCCGGAAGTGGAAAGAAATCTGTTTTGCTTTTTGCTTCTTGTAGTTAACGACGCCATTTGGGGCTGGGCGGAGCTTCGTCTGGGGGCGGGGCTTAGCCACGACGACGGGGCGTGGCCGCGGCGCGTGTGTGGGTGTGGGGCCCGCGCTTGGGCAATTTCCGGCAGCCGGCCGGCTGCGTCATTCGCGAAGAGACTCTCGCTGGCCTATCGCGCGGCGGGGACGCGAACCGCGCGGCCGGAAGGCGGGGTGCAAGAGCACGGCCCGGCGTGAGCAGAAGGAGGTGGGCGAGAGCGGGGCGGAGCGGAGCGGGGCGGGGCGGGGATTCGTTGCGGGAGGGCGGAGGAGCCGGGGTTAGGGCCTGGAGGCTGGACGTGGATGAGGGGTGGAGGAGGCGGCGTTGCGGGGCCCGAGGGCGGCAGGCCGGTGGGTCGCTGCCTCGGTCCTCTCCGACGTGCCTGCGCCCTTGTCCTCCAGGCCGGGAGCGAGGCGCCCTGAGCGGTTCCCCGGGAGTCCAGCCCGACCTCCAGGTCCCCTGCGTGGCGTCTGTCCTCTTCCCTGTCGCCCGGAGAATAAAGCTCAGCCTCCTGGGAGATGCTGAGGCTGGACGGGGAAAAGGCTTTGCGGTTACTGTGTATCTCCAGAAGACGGACCAGGGCGTAGAGAGCTGCGGTGTGCTGACTGCCTGAGTAGTAACTTCAGACTGGGATCCAGTGTGACTTCCCCACGTGGGTATCTCACAGGCTACTTGTATTTGTCATGGGCCGAGCGAAGTTCTTGATTTTCTCTTTAAACCTGTCCTTTCCCCGTTTTTTGCCATCTCAATACATGACCCTTTCAGAACCCCACTTTTTTCTCGCACGCACACATCCAGTCCATCCGCAAGTCTAGTCAGTTCAGCCCGCAGAACTGTATCTCAAATCTGTCCACTTCTCTTTAGTTCCGTGGCCACCGCCCCAATCCCAGCCACCTTCCAGTTGAATGACTGCAGTCTCTTCCTTACTCACTTCCCCTCATTCCTCTGAAATAGTTTTCCATCCAGCAGCCCAGATGATCTTTAAAAAAATCATGCCAGCCTCCTACTTCAGAACCTCCGTGGCTTCCCATTGATCTTAGCGTAAAATCCAACTTCCTTACCACGGCCAACATGCCCCTACGTGATTTGGCTGCATGCAGCTGCCCCCTCTCCCATTGTCTTCTCCCACTCTTTTCATGGCCGTATACCCCTCCTTATTGTCCTCCTTTCTGTTCCTCAGATATGGCAGGTTATTGCTCATCTTGAGCCTTTGCTTTTGATGATCCTTTTGCTTAGAATGTTCTTCCGTGGCTCTTGCCGAGACGGATTTCTTCTTTACTTCAGGTCTCCAGTCAGATACTCCTTGAGCATCCTATCTAAGGCAGGCTTCCCAGATGCTCTGTCGTAGTATTCCTGTTATTGCCCTCCCAGCCTTTTTCACAATTTGTAATAATTTTGTTAGTTTTTGATCGGCTATCTAGAATTTAAGCTTCATTAAAGCATGTCTTGTTTTTTGCTCTGTCCTATCTTCCCACTTGCCTTACCCTGCATATACTAAGTGCTCAATAAATATTTTAAGTAATTGCCAAATGCATGCTGTAGAAGGGATTTCTGGGTCTCCTAAAATAACTGGGTGGAAGATTAGAGTAGGTAACCAGCAAGGCCTCCTATGGTGTTAGAGTCTGTGATTCTGTACAATTATAAGTTCATCGCTATTAGAAAATAACCAAATGGTAATAATTCCTAAACCTAGGAGGCGATTTACATCACGCTTAATATTATGAGTTACATTTTATTCATTTAGTTGTGTATTCATCGCACATTTTTTGAGTGTTTGCTGTGTGCTGTACACAATGAGCTAGGTGACATGGGAGATAGAAATATCTTGGGGGATCTTAGAGTAGTGTTGACATGACATTTGCACATGGAATATATCCAAGGCAGAGTGTGTTGTGGCTTCCAAAGGAATAATCTGGTTTGCCTGGAGAGATTGGAAAATGCTCTTTGAAGGCGTTGTTTGATGTTTGACTTTAAGGATAGGTACTGTTTCAGCAAGGGGTTATGAAAGGGCGTTAATATTCTAGTCAGACTGTATTCTGGATATGTGGCAATTCAAAATTAAAGGTGTTAATCTGATGGAAATGCTGCCTGCCTGAGTAGCATTAGGTCAACATTTCACCTGGGTGCTAGCTTGGTATAGCACCAACTGTTAATTATATTAACACTTATGTAACTACTTAGTAGTTATACCTCTTGGGTAAATTATTTTGGATAAATCATTTAGCCCCTCTGACCCTTGTCTACGAAATTACATACTACCTTGCAGGGGGTTGTGAGTTTTCAGTGAGATGGCATATAAACCTTGGCATGGTCCCATGCTAGGTAATCGGTGTGCTTAGCTCACATCATTCAGCTTAAACATAGGTAAGAATGCACGCATACTTTACTCACACTCTGCCAGCCAGAGGAGCTAGCAGTGAGTGCCCAAGGCAGCTCCTGGGATCTGAAGAGTCGTTTGTGGTTCGGTGGAGGAGCATAGACTTAGCAATTGCGGATTGGGCTGCAGGTGACACTTATTTAGTGACTATGAGTGTGGTTTCTAACAGTGTAATAGTGTAGGTTTTAATAGCACCCCTGTGCATATAAATGAAGTTTGATACTTGGCTGCTTTCAATAGTCAGGAACACGAAAATAGTCTTCCATATTATTTCCTTGTTGCTATTAGGGCACCTCTGGCTTCTTCACATTTCTTCTCTGTGTTAGTGCCTTCAGTAGGTGTAATTCATTGATTCTTTCGGCAGCTATTTATTGAGAACCTACTATTTCCAGGCACTATTCTAGGTATGGGGATTATAGTAATGAACAAGACAGGTGAGGTCACTGCTCTCATGATGCTTATAATCTTTGGAGAGGGTAGGTAGGATAGACAATAACTACTTTAAAAAAAAATCAGGTGGTGATAAGAGCTATGAAGAAAGTAAAACAGATTGCTGCAGTAAAACTGCTGTGGGAGTGGGGAAGAGGCAGTTCAGTCAGAACCAGAGTGGTCAGGGAAGGTGGCTGAACAGGGGAGGTAAGGAGGTGACATTTTGAGACAATTACCGAATGTAATTTTGAGCCATTCATAGGAAGTCCTGGGGGGAAAGAGTTCTAGGCAGAGGGAACAGTAGGTTTAAAGACTCTGAGGGGGCTTGGATCTTTGTACTGGCCAGATGCCAGAAAGGAAAAAAAAGACCCTTAGGAGGGAATGAAGTTGGCCAGTTGTCTGGAAACAATGAGTGAGGGGGCGAGTGAGAGGAATTAAGGTGAGAGAAGTGGGCAGGACACTTAACTTGGAGACCAAGCTAAGGAGTTTGAATTTTCTCCCAAGTGCTGTGAAAGGTCGCTGGAAGGTTTATGCAGGTGTTCTTATTTAAATCTTAATAGATGGCCAAGCAGCCACAATGGTCATTCCTGCCCTACTGAAGTAATAACGCTGAACTCAAGGAGACTGGTTAGGCATGTTAGGTAGCTCTAGATCTTGGAGAATCCTGGAAAATAGTCTCTAAATGATTAGAGACCAAAAAAAAAAAAAAAAAAAAAAAAAA
Source organism: Cynocephalus volans (assembly GCF_027409185.1). NCBI lineage: Eukaryota > Metazoa > Chordata > Mammalia > Dermoptera > Cynocephalidae > Cynocephalus > Cynocephalus volans. The sequence goes on from NC_084460.1 coordinate 188,781,732, forward strand.
AGAGAGAGAGAAGAATAAAGAAAAAAGTCAACCATGTTTCTACCATCCAGAAATAACCACCACTAACTAGTAGTCTGTTTCCTTCTGGTCTGTGTCTTTCTTGCATAGCAGAAAGCATACTATAAAAACAACTTTGCATGCCTAACATATCATATCATGTATCCTTTTTCTTTGTCTTAAAGGATTACTGAATTATATTTCATTGTTTGACTGTGCCATAATTTACATAATGATAATCTCATGGTTAGACATTGAGATTAAAAAAAAATTTTGGATACTATGAACATCTTTTTGATTCAGTTTTTTGTTTTCCTTTTTTTTCTTTTAACTCCTATACTTCTCTCTTCAAAACACAGACAACAGTTGTGCCTCTGACCAACCAAGTAAGTTTGGTGGTGCCTCTGAAGCATCCTCTCACCTGAGTTATTAGATTAGTTAAAATGAAGCATTTAGGGTCTTTGCTCATGAATAGAGGACGAAAGACCATTGTAAGTAAGTTCCAAAAATGCTGATTTTAAGGGCACCCTACTCAAACTATCTAGTCATCAGCCTTTAAGCGGTCTCTGGCCTTGGAATAAGAAATCTGTTTCCAGATTTGAAATAACTAATTTTGAGATTCTGTTTTCCAAAATGTTTCTTTATTTTTTGTTTATGTTTTCATTAAAATGTTTAGAACATGGGAATGCTTACATTCCTTCTTTTATAAAACATTTTCAAGACACAGGACTAAATCAGTGATTTGTCTAGCATTAAAACAAAGGCCCCTGTGATGTGAACTTTATTTGAATTAAGTTATTATTTCATTTAAGTCAGAAGGGAGTCTTTGTTCTCCCATGCAAAAATACATTATTGGGGATTTATTATAAATACCTGTCCCAAGGGTCAGAAGCACAAACCATAAATGAAAGGAATTAATTAATTTGATATTTTAGGTTAATACTGCAGCCCCTTGGAACCTCATTAAAAACTAGAGTATATTTATTTTCCAAAATTAATTGAAGCAGAATCATGGAAAGGCAAAGGAAGATTTATTTCAGTTTCAAGATTATTTGTGTGCATATATTTGTAAAACAGGAAAATATTTTTCATTTCTATATTATTTATAAACTATTAAAGTTAATTTATTAATATTTATATGTAAACAAACAGACCATACTTTCACATGCCCTAATTTAGCTAAAGCCAACAGCATATCCATTTTTTGAATTTCCCTTTAACAGAAAACAACAATTTTAAGAAAATAAAGATATTTTGAATTACTACAGGTTGAGCATCCCTAGTCCAAAAATAAAAAATGCTTCAAAATCTGAAACTGACATGATGCTTACAGGAAGTGCTCATTGGAACATTTCCAATTTTTGGATTATGGATGCTAAACTGGTATGTATTTGCCGATATTCCAAAGTCTGCAAAAAATCCCAAATTTGAAATACTTCTGGTCCCAAGCATTTTGGATAAAAGACACTCAACTCGTTCTTATTCCAGCATTAAAGTTTGCTAAGGTGGGTTGGCATACAAGTGCCATTTGGGTTAGATTGGAAAGGTTTTAATTGCACTATTTGTTTCAAGCCAAGTTTGGTCTCGCGAGATGGCAGTAACATCTATTAGTAGAGATAAGGTTGTAGTAAAAATAGGACATGTTTACAACCTCAACACATTTCACTTAAGAGGAGTGGATTATCCCTAAAACAAATCATTAGTCTTGGTAGGTAGTAATGAATGGATGGATTCAGATATTTTCCTTGCTAGAGATTAGTAGCTGAAATTTAAGATCCAGAAGTTAGATTTTGTTTGAGTTGTATAGTGGTCTCTGTAGAAGGAGAATAAAATGCTGATAAAAGAGGATGGTTTTTACTGTGAACAGAGGCTAGGCTGCAGGTGAGGAGAGGCTGAGAGCTGGTTGGTGACCAGACACGTGATGGTGGACAGGTGATGGAGATGTGATTTGGAGAGATGGTACAGAGCCTTTTCATGACCCTGCCCATAAGCTATACTGCCTTCACCTTTCTTAGCTCTCACTTCTTGTTCCATGTGGTTACCTAGATGTCTTGGAAGATGAGAAACCCACAAAGAAAAGCTGTTTCTCACAAGTCTCACAAGGAAAGAGGAAGAGAGGCTGCAGTGATCATAGGGGCCCAGCAGATGGTCCAACAAAAAAGAAAGTGGCAAAGGTGATTGTTAAGTCCGAAAACCTCATGGTTATAAAGGATGAAGCCCTCAGTGATGGGACAGATTTCAGGTAATATGGCTGAAAAGCTTTGGACCGTTGGGGAAGTGAGAATAATAAAACCTGCTCTTTTTGCTTGTCACTGGCATCTGTGGAAAAGATTGGCTCTGTAAACTCTTCTAGATAGAGTTCAAATCAGTAAGAGCTGGAAACTTGTCAGATGAGGACAGTGACAGGTTATAGAAAGTGACTTATTGATGGTTACAGCTAGATAGTGGGAAAACCAGGAGGAGACCCAAGGTCTTCTGACTTCTGGCCCAGTGCCCTTTCTACTGCACTGGATTAGATATATACAAAGGATTAGATATATACAAACTATTTACTAGCCCTTGCAGCTTTATTTTGTACTGCCCTTTCTGCTCCTACCCAGTTGGACTTCTCATTTTTGTGACACATTGTTGTAATTTGTTACACCTAAGTTGTGCTCATGTTCTTCCTTCTACCTGGAATGCTCTCTTCCACCTTGCAGGTGCAGATCAGATGCCATCTGCTCTACAGAGTCTTCATAGATTCTTCCCCCTTTCCTCCTCTGATTTTCTGCAGTGTTTCTGAATACAGTAACGTGTCTGCCTGGTATTGCAGTGATTTGTGACAATGCCACACACCCAGGTTTACTACCCTGTAAGCTCTAAGGGCTGGAACCACGCACGGTTCATGTTTGTATACCCTATGGCAGGACCTTTTATTTGGCAGAAGCCAAAAAAGTATTTGTGCAGTGAAAGAACATTCATATTAATTTGTGGCGAGCAATGAGTGTGAGCCTCGTAAGCACTCATTATCCGCCTCCTAAGAAAGTCAGATGGTGAGGAAGAGGAAGCTCAGAGGGAGCAGTCGCCTCACACGCAGCATCGGCTTTTCCAGACACCTCTATTGCTGTCACACAGCAGAGTGTGTAGTCCAGGAGAGGACAGTGGTGAGTCATGGGAAGGCATGCAGACTGCCTGCCGTAATTCATCTCTTCTCCCTTTCCCTTGGACTTCTCTGGAGAATGCCTCTGGGCTTCCTGCTTCCCAGTTGCCTCCCTTCACTAGTTGAAGTCTGTCTCCAGAGGTGTCTGCACAAAGGTAGACCAGGAAGCTGCCAAGGAAATCTCAGGGTCCCTCCTTTCCCTCTCACCTGAGAGTTGACTGTGGTCAAGCCCATAGCACATGGACATATCAACTGTTATTCTAAGGAGAAATTTTTGTCACTGTGGTGTTGAGAGAAAACTGTAGGCTAAAAAGAAAGTGTATTATTAGAGGTGAAGACTGAAGATTGGGTATTTTAAATGTCTGTGCTAAAATCTTAGGTAATATTCTTAGTTGATACCAAGTGCCAAAGTTTACACACACTAAAAGTAACTCAATACTTTAGACACATTTTATATGTGAATTTGTAGAAATATGTTGCACATCAGCAGCCATGTAGTCTTGACGCATTGTTTAGCTAGCTCCTTATCTGTGTAATTATCTCCTTAACTAGCTAGCTGTCCATGCTTTTATTGTTACTTATGACTTACCTATGTATAACCATATGTACACTCATCTTGAAGTTAGAGTTCTACCAACCTTAGTCGCCTTGTATCCTGTTTCGTAGGGGTGGGGGAAAAAACATCTTGTTTGCTCATAGTAGAATCAGCAAATGTGAATTCCCTTCTTTCTGGCCTCCCACTGTACATCTGTACACACAGATATCACAGGTTTTACTTCTGGAACTCACATCATTGTTGTGATTTCTTCTCACTTTTCACTTATCAATCTGACCATGAGCCTTCACAAGTTGTGTGGCTAGAAGTCTTTTTTTAGTTGGGTAAGTGAACATCTTTGGTATAACCCATTTAGGTCCTGTTCAGGTACTATTTTGTTGTGTTTAATATTGCTACTGCATTTTTAATTGCCTCAATTGTGTGTCATAAGTGTGTTAATTCCTTAGGGAACTTATCACGTGCATTGTCCAGTTTTTTAAGGTTTACTTGTATGTGCTTTTCAAGTTTGTGTGTGTCTACCCAAGGAATGTTTTTAATGTTGGAATGCCATAATAATGGAAAATCTCTGTAGGTGATTTCTTCTATGCATGTAGAGAGTTTGTGTGTTTGTCCAACAGTAATATTGATGGTGTTAATTTGACACATTCTTTATATATAGTGAAGTTGTTATTATAACCTTCAGTATGATTATAATATGTAATTAGTGTTTGACTAGTAGAATATATTATCCAGTTAAAGTGGCCTAAATCAGTGATAAAATTTGTAATGTTTGCAATGGAAATAGGAATGTATTCTAATTTTGGTGGCACATCCTGGAAAGTGTAAATAGTGGGAGACCATTGAAAGACTAGGTGCTTTGGTAGGTAATATCCATCGATAAACAATGGTTTGTCCATGGCTGTGACTGCCATGGTGTGTTGTGGGTTAGTTTGAGGTATGGAAATAGTATCATATACTGACAGAGAGCTTCCTTCATGAACTTTGATTAGGTTTAGTTCACATTCTCTGGCAGCTGAGCATCCAGAGTGTCTTGTCAGTTTGTGATAATGCTTGTTTGTCCCATTGTGTTTTGTACAGTTTTCCCATCGTGATTGAGTTCCTGATGTCATTTCATGTTTTGGTTAAGAGGGTTTGTAATCTGTCACATTGTGACTGTAGTTGTGTTTAAATAACATAATTTCTAAGAGTGAATAAATTAGATTTTAGGATATCAACCTTATTATTTATGTTGTAATCAAATTCTTATTGGTATTTGTGGAAATCATTCACCTGTGTCATCAGAGACTGTTTAAGTGCTCCTGAAATTTGTGACAGTGATGATGTAATAGTAGATATGTATGTGTTAAGTTTATGTTTAAAGTCAAAAAGATCTGTTTTGACCTTCATATTTCAGCTTCTTGGACTCCTGATATAACAAGATTTGATATTATTCTTAGTGCTGCTAGTAAGTGTAATGGTTTCCTAAGATGATATTTGTCAAGTGGGGGTACTTGGGGTAAAGGTTGCAGAGTGTCATATCCACCATGGGTCAATATTTTGCAATCTGGTTGTATGTATGTGACTTTAAATTGATTTTTATTGAAGAGCACTTTTAACTCTTCTTGTAGGTTTATAGATAAGTCTTAAGGGGTTAGTAAGTATTGGTTCAAAGAGGTTAGTTTGTAAGATTTGAGGTGGTGGTTTAATAATTCCATGTGTCTATTGTGGTTTCCAGTGGTGTGTCCTCACACAATATGTTTCATTCCAGCAGCCTCTGTCTATTATACGTGGTCCTGGGTTCCATGGTTTAATGGAACAATCTTTAAATGAGATGTCCTTGGCCACACATATTGGCAAAGACAAGTCTAATCTAGTTATATTTTTATAGATTGGATGTTGTTTATGCAGACAGGGTTACTAGTGCCCATGCTGCTTGGAGGGGTGGTAGCATGGTAGAGAAGTAGTTTTCCATGCCAGGATCAATTTGGTGCACCTCATCCTTGTTAATTTGTGTTCTTAGGTGTTGCCACCATAGTAATGATTTAAATTGTATTGTAATAAAATGATACATCATCTTGTATTTCTAGTGGACACATTGGAAAAATGACTTTGTTATGTGTGTATCTGATGTTTTTGTCTGTGTAGCAGTTAAAAATTGATGCATTTTTTAAATGTGTTATTGGTAAATAGAGTGTGGTTCATTAGTACTGTTTTCAGTGTAGGTGTATATGGTTTAAGTGCTAAGGATGAGCTGGAAAGCAAAGGTTATACGTGTCAGTACTGTGTTTGCATAAAAGTTAGTCTTCCCTGTTTGGCCTGTTGAGTTTGTCCTAAGTAGTTTTTTTAAAAGGGATGTACCTTGCCACCATATGGTGTTAATAGTTTCACATTTCCAGCAATTTGTAAATTTAGCTGGGATTTTGTAAGTTGTTGCATTAGTAGTAATTATAGGGAACCAAGTGCCAAAGGAAGATACATTCTGCCAAGAGGTGGAATTATCATTTATAATGATGCATCTGCTTAAGTTTTCCATGCAGGAAGAATCCATAAGTAAGGTCACTGTGTATCCTATTGTACCACCTTTACCCCCCACTCCCCACGATGTTGGTGATAGGATTATTTTTCCATTGTCAGTTTTACTAGCTAAAAATGGTGCTTTCCATACAGCAGTATAGTTTAGGGCAGTTTTGTTTTTATAACCTGATGGTTGTTGTTTGAGCCCTGTGTTTGTTGATGATTTTGTAAAGAATCAGTGTGGGTATGGCTGATTATTGTATGGGATGGTGTAAAAATAATTTTGAAGTGTTGTTGTTAAATTGAGGTTGAAGCAGATTAGTACTAGTTTGGCTGAAAAAAAAGTGTAGTTTTAATGTAGTGTAAGTAATTTATAACTTTGTTATCAGTGGCATTTAGTTGATGTCCTTGGAAATAAGTTAGACTATATTCGGGACATGCTTTTTTGATTGTGTCCTGGATATTAGCAAGGTGTTCTGTAAGTGGTTGATGGAAAAAATGATAATCTGGGTCTGGTAAAAAGAATGCGCAGGATGTAGTCTGTATTTCTAATCAAGTTCTGCTACTGAAAGTGCTTTGTCTGTTTCTCTATAGAAATTAGGTCCTGTGAAGTACCTATAATCTTTTGCATGATAATCAGTCAAGATGCAAGATGGGTTCATGCAAAAATTGCCAAAGAAAGGAAAATTTGGAAAGCTAATTAGGTAGTAATTATAGTATGTTTTTCCCCTTTCTTGTGTTATTATGTCATATTCTTTAGGTTATCCTAATGGCGTTGGTACCTTTTTCATATGTGGATTAAAATATGGGTATATGAATGAGGTTAGTGGCATTTCGCGATCATAATATCCTGTTCATATTCATCATCTTTATATTTATCATTTTTATATTCTCCGTATTCATTATCTTTTCACATTCCTGGTTGATACCAGAATTCATACCAGTGATCAACAAAGGATTTGTATGTGTTGGTAATTAAGCATGTTGGATTTGTGTCTCCTATGTATGGTTCTATACTAGGAATGATGGTTAAGGATAGGTTATACAATGGAGAATCATTAGAGGTCATTTCTTTGAGTTACTGGTTCTCTGAGTGGTCTATAGTTGATAGTATGAACTGTCCATTGATTAGATATCTTATTAAGAGCTTGGTTAAATGTTCAGAGTTTGGGTTTGTCACATTTGCTCATGTTATATATGCAATCTTGTAATGTATGTTTAGGTTTATGTGTAAATTGTCTCCAAAAATGCATAGTTTGTATGTGGAGATCAAAGGATTTTAGGCATTGTTTAGGATCTACGGTGTATGAGCAGAAAGGTCTTATGAATGCCGTAAGTACTCTTGAATTGTCTTAAGTTTTCCAGTAATTGGTCGAATAATGATATATTATTCCATATTTGGTATGTTGGAATATGTAATGCTAAACAATGAATTGTTGGCGCTGTTTTTCCTGTCCACATTGGTTGCGTTGGTGTTACAGGTTCTGGTATTTTGATAATAGTTGATGGATTAGATGGAAGAGGTGTGAAATTATCATCTGGGAGAGTTAGGAAATAATTACTTGAGGTAATCATATGAGAGTATAAAATTATGTGAAAGTTGAAAGAAAAATTAGAACAATGGAGTATGTTGATTTGGTCATTATCACTATTAATCTCATCGGCTGTAAAGTAGCAAGGCTTCAGAGAGTGGGGTTGCCCATCTGTGTGGAGTTGGTAAGTTTTTCAGGGATAAAATGTAGTATGAGTGATGTTCCCTAGTTTGCAAAAGGATAACTAAGCATTGCAAATAGTAAATAAACATCCAAGCTAATGGAATGCAAGCATCAGATGGTATATTTTCAAATAATCCTTGTAAAGTACCTAATGCTGCAGTTATTTCAGAGTGTGGTACAGGAGTGGTCTGGAGTTTATGGGGTGTCACCACCAGGTCTGGTTGGTAGTACCAGTCTGGTCCTACCTGTTGTATATAGTCATTGTCCGAAAATGCTTCATCGAGTGAAATTGGACTTGATGGTGAGGGTTGGCAGTCCCACGCTGGTGTTTCTTCCTATGCGGTTGTGGAAGGTGTTCTCAGTGATAATGAAGTGGGTGAGGAAGGAGACAGGGTAGTCCATCAGTGCTGTGTGAATTGTGTCTGCGGGGCTAATTAACCAAAAAAGGTATGTGGTAAGCAAACAGTGTAGTTTGTTAATCTACACTTGTGTGATGTGTTATTGCTGTTAGAAACGCAGTGTCTAGTGTTGCAAAAAAGATAGTAGCCACACAACAAAGCAGTGAGTAACCAGTCACAAGGTGCACGAGAAGGGTGATGACCCTGTCACAATCTGTAGTGGTGCACAGCCACATCTGCTCCTCTGTGCGATGAGTAGATGTAACATGCAGGGAGTGAGCGTGGAGAAAAACAGTAAATTTGCACGTAGAATGATGGGTGAAAGTAAAATTTTTGAGATCGTGTGTCAAAAATTGCTGTAGAGTAAATTAGAGAGTATGTAAATAGTACTAAGTAGATTAGAATTGATAGTACATTAGTGGAGCTGTCTCTGTTGTTAAGCAGGGGAGAAGTTTTTGATTTTGTGTAGTTGGAGTTGTCCCCTGTTTCCAGTAGTCCCATATGTATTTCTGTGTCTGCTGGCAACAATTTCTTGTTGGGAGATGGTGGTGGTGTTAAGCCAGGCATCCACTTTATATGAAATTTTTATCAGGCTGTATTTCATGTTCTGTATCTGTAGTAGGATTGTTTAGGTGTGAATGTGGACTCGCATTGTGTAGTCTTTCTCGTGGATTTAAATTAAAGCATGCCAAGTTTAGAGCTTGTTGCTATGTGCTCATTCTTTCCACAGTCCTTCATTCTAAGTAGGCCATTAAATCTTTCTATATGTCCTGCAGCTGTGGGATTATAAGGTAAATTAAAATTCCATTGAATGTCCCAGTGATTGGCTAGGTTTTGTACTGTCCCAGATATAAAATGAGTGCCTTGATCATTTTTTATTATTTTCAGAGGTCCATAGTGTGCGTTCCAATTTTCTAATGCTGTTATGGTAAATTTTGCAGAGGGATGTGTTGCTGCTAATGCATTTCCTATGCTGTGTCAATATCTACCCTTGTGACTGCATATATCTGTGCATATGCATGGTTCAATGATCTTGTGAAATCGATTTGTATTATAAAGTTAAATGTTGATGGTTTATATGTGTCTATTGGTTTGGTAAATCTGCATTTTATCTAAATTTACCTTGCATTGTTCACATCCTCTAAGAGCCTGTTTGATTTGATGCTGTTTTTTTTTTTCTATCTGTAAGCCGTTTGTATAGTGCATGTGTACCTACATGTCCTTTTTGTTTATGTATTTGTAGTATGCGATTTGATATATATACAGCTTGTGTTTGTTTTATCTTATATGTGTCTTTGTCCTTAATTAATGTTATTAGGGGTGCTTGTGGTATTTCCCATTCTTTTTTAGATTTCCTCATGTCTCCATTAGTTATTTGGTTGTCTTTTCAGTTTTAATGTTAGGATTCCCTTGGTATTAATTGTAATGTTTCTAGTAAGTGCATCTACCTGATAATTGTATTTAGTTGTTTCAGAATTATCTTTTTGGTGTGCTGATATGTGTGTTACATATATTTTGATTTCAGAAGATAGATCATTTCAGAAGATAGTTCCATCCAATATTCCTTGGACCAAATGTCTTTTCCATTAATTTTGAAATCATTCTGTTTCCATTTATGGGACCATATGGCTATTCCATTGGCTACTACCCATAAACCTGTACGTATATATATCTTTTTATGTCCTTCTTTAACTGACTGTCTGACTGTCAGTAATACTGCAGTTAATTCAGCATGTTGTGTTGATTTTGATTTACTTGTTTCCTTCAAGATCTGTTTGTCCTGGGGTCTCAAAGCTGCTGCTGCTGTCCATTGTGTTAGCTCTTGGGTCACGGAGGCTGATTCATCTGTAAACCAGGTATTGGGCCAGACATTACACCAGGCTGGGCCCCTCTTCCCTATATTGGCATGGATTGTCCCTGCCCTCAGAATAAATTCCGGCAAGTCTATTTCTGTCTTACGTATTTCCTCTGTGAGGAGACCTGGTTGACCCTTAAAAGCTGTCTCTCTTCCCTGGATATACCATTTCCAGGTTATTAGTTTTGGATCAATTTGGAGACCTCTCAGTTCGTCAGGACTCAGTTTGATCCAATGAAGGATAGGCATGTGACATCGAATTATGATTTTATTGTTGCCAGAGATTCAGTATTTTTTAATGCTTCATATATTAGCCAGATATACTTTTCTAAAGGACTGTATTTGTTTTCTGTGTGTGGAAATTTGGTTGTCCAAAATGCTACAGAAAGAAAATTTTTGGTGTCTTGTTCTTTGGTCCATAATGGCCAGGTGCCATAATCCTCAGACATTAGTATATCCAACCCTAATTAGGCTATGGAGGAGGGGTAATGTAATGTTTGGAAAGTTGTCTTTAGTCTTTTAGTGTTTCAAATGCCTGTTTTTTGTTTGTCCCCCCATGTGAAGTCTTGTGATTTTATATATTGGTTTGAGCATAATATTTAGGTACAGTATATGTTGTCTCCAATATCCAAAAAGTCCTACGTATCTCTGTGCTTCTTGTTTATTTGTGGGTTCCTTTAAGGCTTTCATTTTTATCTACTACTGTCTGTGGCATCTTTCTTCCTTCTGATGACCATTGAACTCCCAGAAATTTATAATGAGTATCTGGTCTTGTGGTTTTATTTATATTAGTGGTCCATCCTAACGATCTTAGATGTTCTAGTAATTTTGTCTTTTCCTCTCGTAGTTTATGTTCATTATTATTTATCATTATTATGCTGTCTATGTAAGATATAATTAGCAATGTATATTTTGATTGATCTGTATGTGAGGAAACTACTGAGTGTGCTATTACTGGGCTATTTAGATAACACTGTGGCAATCTTTTAGATTGATATTGTTTCCTTCCCATGTAAGTGTTGTAAATTCTTGACTTTGCTTATTGATGGGAACTGCAACAGACATGTCTGACATATCTGTGGTTACATGATATTTCCCGTGATATTAGTAATTTTGTTAATTACTTCCTCAGCATCTGGCAATGCTCCAGGCATTTTGGGAGAGACCTTATTTAAGTTTCAGTAGTTCGCAGTTAATCTGTACTCCCATTAGGTTTTAAAACTGGCCAAACCAGACTGTTAAAATTACTTGAGGTACCTATTGTGATTATAGCTACCTTTAAAGCTCCAAAATTCGGTGTTATTTCCTTATGTCTCCCTTTTAAGGGGTGTTGCCTGGCATAAGTTGTTTGCATTGGGGAAGGCAAGGTGCGATGGGTTTCATTTTCACCTGTGCTAAGTTAGTGTGATGCATGTTTTTAATTTTTGTATGACCACCAGATATTTAATAATTTAGGTATCAGATTATAAAACATTCCTATGTTTTCCAATTCTGGGGCACAGTAGAGAGAGCATGTAATAGGTTCATTGTTACAGCAGAGTATTGAAGCCTTAACAGGATGTGCTTCTATACGTTTCCCTCCTAATCCTTCTATATGTATAGGTGCATTTTTATATGGTGGTGTGATGTGTTTCAATAGGCTTACTTGTGATCCTGTGACCAGTAGGAATGTGTGTGTGCACATTAATCTATTTATTTCTATTGTCAATTGTATGTATGGTCTGTTATCCCTGGATTGAATGATTCTTCTTCTTGCCCAGGGAGTTTCTAGTTTTTTGAGAAAAAATCCCACGTAAATTTTCCTGCTTCTTTCAGTTGTTTCTATAATTATTTCTATAGGGTTTTTTGTTCTGATTTGGTCTCCAGTTAGGGTTCCTTTGGTTTGTTCTCCAATTTTGATTGTCTTGATTTTGCTGATTAGGTTTCCTATTTGGGTTGAGTCTCCCAGAGGGACTTTGGCCTTGAAAGTTCTGTGACCTTTGCCCTTGTTGGTGTCTGAATGTTGTGTTTTAAGTATATCCCTTTTGTCCTTCTGGTCTCATGTTTTGAAAAAGTCTCCTAATAGGTTTCCATCTTTGTGTTTGTGTTCTAGGTCTCCTCGTGTATGTTAATTGATGTGTGTCTGTTAATTCAGCTGATAATTTGAGTACTTTTGCCACTCCTGCATGTTTCTCTGTCCTGCCAGGGTGTTCATGCGTGGCATTTCTAAGTGTGATGGTGCTCCAAGCATTGAAGCTCTTTTTATCTCATTAGTAGCTGGGATTTCAAAAGGCTTGGTGTATTGGTTAATTCCAACATAAACTTGACTTAAAATGGCCAGTTTTCTAACATGTTTTTGTGCCTAGGCTAAGTCATTCCATTTTAGCCCATCTCCAAATTTAGTGGGGTCTAAATACGGGTGTACTGCCCTCCAGGCAATGGCAATCCAGTACCATAGGGATAGTATCCTATTGGGGTGAATTTGTGTCACTTCTGGTATTTTGTGGTTTAATGATGGTTTTCTGCCAGTGATGATAGCTGGCACATTTCATCTCTTGATAGTGCTGTAGTATTTGCTCCATTATCCCATAACTGTAGGAGCTATTCTGCGTCTGTTATCTGTCTTAGCTGTCTTTGGCAAAAATCTGTTCTTAATTTTTGTAATTCTGCCCTCATGTAATCCCTGTCTTCATTAATTTCTTGTGGTCTACCTTGTCCATGGTTATAGTAGATAACCCTTTCCCTGGTTATTACGGGTCTTGTCGAATAACCCCCCCCCCACTGGGATTATTGCAATCTGGATCCTTGAGATGGGGATCCCTTGGCTCCAGGGGCACATCTTCATCATCATTTTTGCAAATCTTACTTCTGGGTTGGACTTTGCTTTCCTAATGATTTCCGATGCTGGCATCTTGCCTTTTTGTTGGTCCTTGTCTATTTGCGAGAGGCTCTGTATTAGGAGTGCAGGAATCTCCTTCTTTGCAGCCCTGTGTATTAGAGGTGGTACATTTTTTGGATCCCTCAGATCTGACTGTACATCTTCAGGAGATTGTACAGCGAGTCTTCTCCTGACCTCCAATTCTGCGGGATACCAGGGGTCCCCTACACTAAGCACTGTATCCTGTTGTCTTGCCCTTTGGCATGCCTGTTTAATTTTTTTGTCCTAGATCTCACATTGTGTTATTATGGTAGCTATCCTGTATAATTGTTTTACAACGTAAATTTTTACTTCCCACCTAAATGACCATCTGAGGTAAGTGAATGCTGTGGTTTGTGCTCTTTTCTCTGCACCAAATTACACATTTGTTTTGATAACCACTCTCATTTCTCGTGGTCCTACCCAGAGTAGTTTTTGAAACCTGTCAGCTTCCAAGTCTGGTTTCACCCAGAACCTTAGCAGCCTTTGATCTGCACTACACAGGTACATCCACCCCGTTGGTCAGAGTTCCCTTCGGGGAGCCAGGTTTTTAAGGCGAAGCAAGTTTATCCCCTTTGGGATTTCGAGAGGGTTGTGGCTGAAGTCTTGCCAATCAATTTAGAATTTTGAGAAAGTTTGGCTGAAACCCTGCATTCTGATACACTGGTTGTCATGAGCGGATGGAGGTCGCAAGGAACCAAGGCCGGATGTGTTTGTCTTTCCACAGTGTCAGGCTGTTATTAATGCAAGGATCATTAATATCAGCCACAGGCTACTATGGCATTCCCATAAGCTGCAGTTCCCTAGGCACTAACCAGTTCACTTGGTAGTCAGAGCCACAAACACCCAGGCTCAAGCTGTACACCCCTGCATTGCTTATTATTCAGGATACTGATAGCAGTACAATTAAGTGAGGGTTATAGAGGGAGATAGACAGCGAGAGTCTGGGTTAACCAACCAGTTGATGCATAGAGAGGTCAGTCGGTCCAGGCAGATGTCCAATGCAAGGAAGTCTCAGTTTGAGGGTAGTTTGGGCAGAGCCTTTAGTGGCAGGTGCCAATGTGAGACACTCGAGAACAAGAGTAGCTCTTGGCCAGACAATCCACATTCAACTGAGCAAAGCCTTGGGTTTTTGTGCCCTTTTAACACCTTCTATCCATACCATCTGTCTGGTTTATCCATGCCACGTGTCTGTTGGCTGACGTCTTAGAGTGCCTGCTTATCAGCTTGGTTCGAAGCAAGCTGTTTACTACTAATTTCAGTTTCCTTAACATGACCAACTCTATTTTGTTTCTTAGCTTAAGCGCTTCCATTTTATATGCTCTATACAAAGAGGAAGATGAATAGAGAGGGAACAAGAACATGCCTTTCTCCAGGGCATCAGGGCAGGGCCAGACAGTCTGGAAACTCAGAGCATGTGTGGTGGAAGACAGCCTAGACAGTCTCTGTGTAGAAGAGTCCCCAGTGCTTGTCTTCTGGATGGCAGCTGCTCAAAGACCCAAGGCACAGTGGTCATGACCTAGACCCTTCACCTTTGTAGGGGAGGAAAAACAGTTTTCCTCTATGCTCTTATGTTCTGCTACTGGGGTCTGCAAATTAAACTGATAAAAGGCAGCTTTACAGGAGAAAAGGAATACAGATTGATGTTAATATTTTAGTTTTTATGTGCACAGAAGCCATCATAGAAAAGAAATAAAGACCCAAAGAAGTGGTTAGACCTGGGGGCGTAAGTATCATTTTAACAAAAGGCAATAGATCACTGAGAAGTGATAAGACAAAGGAAAAGGAGTTTCTACTTCTAGGTGATGAATTATGGGAAGTAAGTGTATGAGGAAACTAATAGGAGATGGGGTTATCTTAATAAAGTTCATTTGCACACACCCATCTTGGTGCTGACATTCTGTCTCCAGTAGTAAGGGTTGTTCTGCTCGTGGTACAGAGGAGAAGGGATGGGGAACATCTTCACAAAGGAAAATTTATGTCCTGCTTTGAGGCAGATGGGACGGGTTCGGGGCAAACAGCTCTTTCTGCATTTGATGCTTTTTTAACTGCCTTCAGCTCAAAACCAAAGTGACATATTCTGGGGTGGCAATTTTGATCCCCTCCACTTTCATCTTTGCTGAAGTATGGGAAGATGGACAGGGGATGGACTCAAGTTCTTGTGGGTGTCTGGCCACAGTTTCCTGATGGAGAACAGTCATGCCTTCCTTGCCCGCTTCCTGAGGCAGGCATGAGGCTCAAGCAACCACGGGCAGTACAACCTAAAGGGTGAAGAACAGTCTACCTGCTGGAGCAGATGTTGTTGCAGCCCTTACAGGAGATCAGTACACTGTTACTACTTGATGACAGTTGTGGCTATCTTGAGATGCAAACTCTGTAGACACTCTCAGTCCCTTGTGATTCAGTTCAGTCGGACTTGGTTTGACCAGCCTCTGAGGCTGCCTCCCACTCTGGGTTTCATGCCCTGAGACACTGCTTATTCCTGAAGCAGATCCATGGCTCCAGCAGCCCTTCTAGCTCCTCTCCTGAGCCTCCTCTGCTCAGGATGGAAGCTCCTCTTTGCCCAGCTCCCTGGCACCCCAACTGCAGGAGGATGGAAGCCACTGCAGGAGGGTGTATGTGGTGGAGAAGGACAGAGGGAAATCTGACGTTTCTCACCACTGGAGAAATTGAGGGATCAGGCAGTCAGCAACCCAGAGATGCACAGAACCCAGAAACCCTGGTCCAGGAGCGAGCACATCCTCTGGGTCTAGAGAACAGCCTCCATCCTCCAGGGCTCTGCTGGATCCAGCTCAAGCCCTTCCAGACCCAACCTTCACTGTTCACCCACTCAGCAGCACAAGATCACTTTCCCATCCCATAACCCTATCCCCTAAGTCACCACCAAGACACAAGTGTCCTGAGTCCTCCATTCTCTCCCATACCCTCAACCCCACTCTCCTCCCTGCATCCTCCCTCTTGACCCAACTTCCTGCCATCCCATCCCAGCCCTTCCAGGATTACCACGAATCCACCTGCTCCATGCCAAAGAATCCACCTCAGCCCCATCCTCTCTCCTGGCCCTAGCAAAAGCCTGGGTCTCCCCAGAGATGCTTCTCCCACATCCGTCTCTGGTGGATGTGCTCAGGCCCCACCCAGGGCACTCACCACCCACATAGTGCTTTTGTGCAAGTCAGAAGAGGACACTTTTTCTTCAAGACAAGTTACTGCCACCTGTTGGGAAATCGTAATAGATGCCATGTCTGCAGTATGAGGGGTGCCCTTCTTGAATGTGAGCTGTGCACACCACACAACCTCTACAACTGTCCTTCGTAGCCATGCTTGCATTATATGGGCTCAGGCTGAGGAGCTAAACATTGGCCTTGAGCCCCAAGTCTGCCCCCTCATGCAAAACCATGCTTCTTGTAAATGCAGGGTTTGAACTGCACCACTTCCAGTGCCCCGCCTACTGTCATCTACTGACTTTTGACCTGTCTCCTTTCTTTTGGATTTTAGCACTGAGTTCACTGTGTTCCTTGTCACGCCAAGACTTGGCGACATCCTGGGTGGCTTCAGCATTCCAGTGGCCATCTCATGAAATTCACAGTTGCTCAGATTTGTATTTCCTTCCTCATCTCTAGGAACTTTCATCACCACTCTGCTTCTGCTGTCCCTGCTTGTGACCATACTCAGGGTCTTTAGTAGACCCAGCGAGCTTGATTGAGCTCCATCTCTGAAAGACAAGATGCAAATATCCTTTTTGTTCCGGATGTCCCAAGCTCCTAACATTATCTCTGTTATTCCCACCATACCTGTTCTCTAAATCCTAAAGCCCTCTTATCCCTTAATCCCTCTGCTTTCCCTCTGTGAGCACTGTCCTGTTTCTCTTTTCTCCCTTCTGCTTCTCCACCCTGGATTTCTGTGATGCCCACTTGGCCCATGCTCCTCCCAACTGTCCTAGTGCACCAGGGGCACTTCACCAGTTTACCGTCCCTGTGCCCACATGTCTGCCAAACTTGCCTGCTGCATGCCATCAGCAGTTGCCACCATAAATGTATGACCACAGGCCTATCTGGGCACTCAGTGGTGATGCAGTTCTTTGTATCAGTTCTCTCCACCCAGTCTCCCTTCTGTTCTGCACGCTTTGGGGGTGATACTGTCTATCAGTTCACACAGAAGAGGGAGTGGACAAATGGGAGCTCCCTCAAATATCACCCATGTGGACTTCTGCTTCTGACTATGGACTAGCAGATACCAGGCTAGCCCTCCTACCACAAGGAACTCCAAAACGATCTGAAATAACTTTACAGATGTTGAACAACAGGAAGAAAAACAGGGAGGTAAGTGCCACGATCACCCTTGTTTTCTGCCTGGAGACTCTCTCCACACTGCAGCACAGAGAGGGCAAGACCAAACAGTACAGCAGTCTCCCAGAGCTGAGGAGACTGGGATGGGAATCGGAAGCTCCTGAGACAGTTGGATTTTCAGGGAAAGAAAAGGGAGCTCCAGGTAAAAAGGCTATTGAAGAGAGAACAACTACTGGAGAGATTCAGCTGAACAGCTAGCACAGCTAGTTGCCTGAGTCATTGGAGTTGTGAGCAGTCAGAGGGGGAGAACTTGTTGACCACCTCCAGCACTCAGTAGACACGCAGAAGGCGTGCCACAAGAGTAGGCCTGATCTGTTCTAGAGCAAAAGCACTCTAGACCCCTTCTAGCAAAGGCGTTGAGCAATTCTAGAAAGAGTCAACCTGTAAGTAAATTAACTATCCGCATTAGTTTGCTAGGGCTGACATAACAAAATGCCACAAACTGGGTGGCTTAAACAACAGAATGTATTTTCTCACAGTTCTGAAAGTTGGAAGTTCAAGATCAAGGTGCTGGCAGGTTTTATTTCTCTTTCCTTGCAGATGGCCACCTTCTCACTGTGTCTTCTCATGTCTTTCCTCTGTGCTCTCTTTTTATAAGGACAACACTCAGATTGTATTAGGGCTCATCCTAACAGCCTCATTTTAACTTAATTTTCCCTTTAAGACCATGACTCCAAATACAGTCACATTTGGGTGTATTGGAGGTTAGAGCTTCAACATATGAATTTGGGGGACAGAATTCACCAAATAACACTGCCTGACAGAACAAAGCTCAACACTTTACTAAGGTAGACAACAAAATCCAGATACACAACATAGCATTCATAAAGTCTAACACAAAATCAAAAGTCACCAGACATGAGAAGAAGCAGGAAAACATGACCAATGGCCATTAGAAAAATACAGTGAATAGAGACTACTCAGAAATAGCAAAGAATGTTAGAAGATTTAAAGAAAAACATAATATAAGGAAGGAACAAAAAAAGAGGAATCTCAATTGGAAAATGGAAACTGAAAATGAACCAAGAGGAAATTCTAGAAATAAAAAATGCACTATGTGAGATGAAAAATTCACTGTATGGCTTTAGATACTGAATATTAAATATTGCAGAAGAAATGGCCAGTTTCTGTGATGCCAGTGCAGTATAAGCTATCCAAACTAAAGCATAGAGAGAAAAAGGGCTGGCAGGGTGGGGAGCAGGCAAACAATTTCAGTGAACTGTGAGACAGTGTCAAGTAGTCTAACATACAGGTAATTGGTGTACTGGTAGGACAGGAGAGAAAAAGTATTTGAAGAAATAATGATCAGATTTTTTTTTTTTTTTTTTGGAAACTTGATGAAGAGTATAAACCCACAAATCTTAGAAGTTCAAAGAACTTCAAGAAAGGTAAGTGCACAGAAAATCATCAAGGTACAGTGTGATCAGTTGCTGAAAATCACTGATTAAAAATATTTTAAAGCAGCTGGAGAAAAGCATACTACATAAAGGGTAACATGATGAGAATAATAGCTGACTTATCTGAAACAATGCAAACCAAAAGGCAATGGAAAAACTTACTTAAAGTGCTGGGTGAAAGTCAGAATTGTACACTCTGTAAAAATATCCTTCAGAATGAAGGCAAAATACTTTCTTAAACAAAAGCTTAGAGTAGCAGTCACTTGCAAACTGGATGAAAGTTCTCCAAGGAACTTAAAAGGAAGTTTTTCAGGTTGAAGTTACAGCCACCCTTTAACACAGGGCAAGAATTCTCCAGATGTTTCCTTTCCCCTTTTCCACACAGCACCATTTGTCCACCTGAATCATAATACTTAGCCACACCCACACTGTTAGTGAATTTTTACTTTTCTGGTTCCTTCATTAATTGTACTAAATATAACAGCTAACACTTACTACAGGCTTGCTTGTACTGGGCAATAGTTTAAGGATTTTAATGCTAAATCTCATTTAATCCTTACTATAATCCAAAGAAGGAACTAAAACTATCAGCCCTGTTTTATGATCTCGATAGGTGAAGTAGTTGCCCATATGACATGCCAAGCAAATGTAGGGGAGACCCAGAGCCAAATTTATGCCTCCATCGTCGTGATTCCCCAGAACCCATAGTAGGCTTACTTAACAAGGGGGAGCTGAGTGGAGAATGGATAGCTGATACTCCAGGAGTTTGGGGAATAGGAATTTGCCCCCAAGTGTTGCCCATTACCCAAATCACCTGTTGAAATTCATAAAAGAAAATCTAGACATGGATGATGTGGAGGTATGTAAATAAGTAAGGCGAGCCTCCTCTGCCCTCAGTGAAAACTCGTTTGCAGAAGGAGAGGTGGAGTGAGAACTGAGCAGATGCTCTCCACCACTTCATTCACCTCCTACAAGCTAATGTAGTTACATCCCATTTTTAAACAATTATCAGGGGGAAAGTATCATTACCAAAATTTACATGGTCAGTGTCCCTAAATGTAGAAGGGAAGAGGCTGAACAACATGCAAATTCACTTCTCCTTCCCAGCATTCCAGGCTCCTGGAATTTTGTTGTGCTGATCAATTTAGAAATCTACACAAACATTAAAAATTTTTTAAAACCTAGGACTAAATTTATGTATGTGATAAAGAACTTGACCAAAGCTATCAGAAGAAACAGATGAACCAGTGCCAGTGAGAATTTTGATACAGAGTTTGGGAGGGAATAAAATTAGAGATGTCCTGATGAGTGAGTTGTATTTGGGGGATGTAATTGGATGGACATAAATTTCAACCCATTTTTAACATGTGCAATGTAATTCCTCGTTGCACTTCGAGAAACTTTAGTCAAGATTTCAATTACTTTTAAATGTCTCTTTGGTGTCTGAATGGATTTTGTTTGTTTGATGGATGCCATGCTGAGACAAGCCATGTTTTAGCCAATGTTAAAACTTAATTATATTTAAACCATTTAGGTTACCACATGTGAAGGTGCTGGAGTGAGGAGGACTGAAGCCATGTTGGGACCTAAAACCATATGGGCTCTAAAAGAATTTTTAAAGACACTTTTTTTCTTGGCATGCATTTCTCTGAGTTCCCGCTTTTCCCGTGGTTATCTAATATTTTGAACCTTGGTTATGGAGCAAGATAACATTATTTACATGAATATAAAGTTGTTTTCCAGCCAGCCTGAAGCTGCAGACTTGCACATACTACCCAGACCCTCAGATAAGGACAGGAGCAGAAACCAGAAGAGGCTTTGGCGAGACCTTGTACCTGACTCATAGACACAGAGCCCTTGTAGCTCATGTTCCCCTCCCTCCTGCTTTTCATTTCCCATGTTCCATTCCCTCATCCCCTTCTTTAAAAACCCCTCAGTAAACCCCGGTGTTTGAGATGGCTTCAGCCTGGCCATTCTCCCTCAGGTTTACGAGAGAGATGAGATCGCCTACCCTCTCCTTCAGCTGAATACATCCACTTTTCTAAGCACCAACCATTGACTTCTGAGTCTTTTTCTTTCCTTCTCAAGGGGGTGGACAGCTGGACCTGAGTTTGGCAACAAAGGTAAAATAATGTATTACAGTAGGAGTGGGAAACTATGACTCATGAGCCAAATGCCTGTTTTTAAATAAAGCTTTATTGAAACAGCTATGCTCATTCATTTATTTATTGTCTATGTCTACTTTCAGGCAACAATGGCAGAGTTCTTCAATTGTGACAAAGATTGTATGGCCCACAAAATCTAAAATATTTACTACCTAGCCCTTTGGAAAATCTGCCTGCTCCTGTATTATAGTCTTAAACTGTCATAAATTAATTTAAAAAATAAAGATAGTGGGAAATCTTTTTGTTTTTCATTTCATTTATAAATGAAATGTTATAGAAATAAGTCAGTGCATTTCCCCCCACTGTAATCTGGTTTTGAAAATGATATATTTAACATGCCGGTTGTTGGGAGACAGTGCTCCGTGAGTTTCTCGCATTTCTGCATATCTTGTGAACGAAGAACTAATTGTCCTTGTGGTGTAAGACCTAAAATTAAGGCTCAATAGTAAGTGCTGCCTGGACAGCTGGTGGAATTGAGAGGGCCTCGAATGGCCTAACCCCGAGTTCCCCACCCCCTTCCACTCCTGTGGATGAGGTTCCCCAGCCAAATGCCCCTCCTTATCAAGGGACCTGGCTCAGTGCATGCTTATCCATGAGAACTGGATTTCAGTTCCCTGCCAACCTGCAGGATTACTTAAGTCAGTGCCACCCCTGCAGGAACTACTGGCGCCTCTCCTTGTGACCTACCCAGCCTGTGTCCCACAGCGTTCACTTGTTCACTGCTCCTGAGTGCGGCCCCACAAGGCCCCACGCAGTGTGTGTGCCCTCCTTTCCTGCACTGTGAGAATACGAGACTCGTAAAGTGGTGTTCTCATTAGTCCAGTGTCGGGTGTGGTGTGCTCAGCCATCCCATAACCCTAGGTGGAAATCCCTCCCTCACCAAGGAGATGTTTAGGAGGCAATCAGAACAGGTCTTTCTTCCAGACTATCTTTTCAAGGATGTTTGTACAACTAACAACCTTGGCAGATAGAGATGTCTCCCTCTGGAGCAAAGGACAGGTAAGCTTACCACCTCTTATGAAAGACTTGGGCCCCTAAGGTCAGGATTTCTTTTCTATAACACAACCCATGTTTGCTCAAGCATCCATCTGAGCCCATCCCTGTCACACTAGGAGGACCTAGGACAGAGGGATCCTCCACGTGCATTTTGCTGTTCATGCTGCTGGCTGTGCCATGAGTAATAAAGCCCTTTATCTCTGAACCAGGAGTCCCCTGTCCCCAGCCATCACGTGTGAAACTGTGACATGCTAACTCGTCAGTCAGCCCTTCCCAGTTCTTAACACTGATGAACTAGATCAGAGTAAATACAGAAAATCCTTCCAATGTTTGCCTTTAGAGCAGATGTTCTCCACCTATTAGGTTCACTCTGCCCCATCATGGCACATACATATGTAGGTGGGTATGGTTTTACCCAGTTTAATGTTTGCTAGGAATGTCCAGCTCAGGGCAATGTTAAGAATTGAGAAGAACAATTAAGAAATACCTTTAAAATAGTACTATTTATTCTTGTGTTTCTAACCAGACTTCTCTCTGCTTGGATCTTTAAGTCACCCAGCTCTGCCTTCCTAATAGCCACTGATACCTTCCAGTAAGTTACATGTACTAGAATTTGTCAGGTGTATGTCTTTCTTATTAGCTGGTGTTTCCTATCAGTCTCACAAGTATTAAATATTCCAGCAAACTGCCCCTCTCCATACTCACAAAGGCAAGGGAGTGTTCTTAAACTAACACCCTCTTTCCCAGTGGCCCTACAAACATGATCTTAAGCCACAACTTGGCTTTAAGAATTAGTTCTAGGTCTGGTCCTTAGTTCAACATTCTTTGAACAGGATGCTGTTGTGTAAGGAATTATCTAGAAGCAATGGTAGCTTCGAAGTACGTGACCAGCTGCAGAACAGAAAGGCTCACAGACCCAACTAAGGTGTTCGAACCATGCAGTTTATTAAATCACCCCACAGCAGATGGTGGAAATGAGTGAAAGAGGAGCAGTCGGTTAATACTCCAGAGAGGGCACCAGTGGGCTGAAGGACCACACGCCTGAGTCCTGGGCTGTGACTGTTCACATGTCCTGCCCGTCTCTCTGCCTTCCCCACCAGTGCTGCTGTAGACAAGGACCAGAACTGGGGTTCAAGCCAAGGGCAGTAGACAGGAGGTACTTGGGGCCACACACGCCCTGGCTTTATCGGGGAGACTCGGGAAGGTCCTCCTGACCGCAGTGGCAGCCAGCACAGCCCACAGAGCAGCCCTGCTTTCACTCTTCTTTTCTGGGGCTAAGCACACATGGGGCCCAAGCTGAACTATGATGGGGGTCAGCGATGTCGGGATGATTTAGCGATGACAGAGCTGTCAGCATAGAGGTGCACAATTGTTTCTTGTGACTGGGCCTTTCCCTCCTTTTCTGTCTAATAACGTTTTCGTGGGTTCTGTCTGTTTTATTATATAATAGATCTTACACATTACCAACTCACTTTGTGTCCAGCACATTTAACGTGCCTTACAAGGGTCACTTACATCTCACAAGCTACCTGGTTGCCAGCTCTCTATTTAACACATCTGTAGTTTCACAAAATCCACTTTTTTTCTTACCATCTATAGCAGAATTGACTGGTTTCAAATAACAGCAAACAGTCATGACACCATCCTTTGATGATCTGCATAGATCAGGGCTCCTTGGTTGCAAGTGACAGATACCAGCTGTCGTGGGCTGAATGGTGTCCCTCTCGGATTCCTATGTGGAAGTCCTAACCCCACTGCCTCAGTATGTGACCGTATCATGTGAAGATAGGGTCTTTACAGAGGTGATGAAGGTAAAGTGGGGATGTAGGGTGGGGTCCTAATCCACTCTGACAGTGTCCTTATAAGAAGAGGAGATTAGGACACAGACACACACACACAGACGACCCAGTGAGGACACAGAGAAGACGCCATCTGCAGCCAAGGAGAGAGGCATCGGGAGGAGCCAGCCCTGCCCCACATTGACCTTGTACTTCCAGCCTCCAGGACTGCATGGAAATAAATGTCTGCTGTTTAAGCTGCCCATCTGTGGTATTTCGTGATGGCAGCCCTGGCAGACCAATAGGCCAATCAAGATGAGGAAGGGGAGGAGGCATCACATGGCATTGGAGTGTCACTGGAACCCAGGGTGGCCTCAGCCTCACCTGGGGGGTCTGGACCTCCTCGCCACCTCTCTGCTCCTCTGCCCCACTCTCCTTGTGGCTGCTCAGGCCTCATGGCAAACTGCTCCTTCGTGGCTCCTCTATTCCACACTCCGAGTCACGTCAGGGCTCAGCAGACACGACCTCTCCCACACCCTGTCATGTACCTAGAATATCTCCAAATTCCCCGCAAAAGGCGAATCTCTCCCCATGAGAGACCTGAACTTTTGTCTGAAGAGCTTCAAGGACATAGAAAGTTCCATGGGTCAATGGTTTCCGGCCGTTGGGAACAGGATAGGGTGTAGGATGTTAGGGACAGCTTTGTCAGTGGTTGGGAACTGGTCAGATTCGCATTTTAGCTTCATGTCTGGTAAAATCAAGAAAAGTGTAAACTGACACACAACTCCACTGAGCTGTTCTGAAGTAGAGCTGCTTCTAAAGATAAAAATGGAATATAGGAAGCCCTCACTACCAAGCAGTGTCCACAAGCATGCAGGTTGGAGCATGGTTTTGCCTCCCTGGACAGGCAGCCGCTGCTGTGTGGACTGGGATGGCCATAGCTGTGCCACAGGGTCCGGGGCGGGGAGACAGGCCCACGAGAGCTCCGTCTGCTGGCGTGCGACATATGGCCCGAACTCTGGGCTGCTTGCGGGTGCCTCATTGGCAGGGCTGCTCTCATCAAGGCACTTTGTCTCCACCGCCAGCCTTTCCCACTGCGCAGCCCAGGCACTGCCAGCCTTGGAGGCCCAGAGGGGGAGCCCCAGTGCCCGGACACCACAGCGCGGCTCCTCGCCCTGGCTCCTTGGCCCCAGGATTCAGTACTGCAGAGCGGTGTGGGAGAGGTACAGGGACACAGCCCCTCATTATGGTGTCCTGCAAAGCCCAAACCCACAGAGGTGTGCCCCAGGGACCTGCAGCCCTCCCCAGCAGCAGGCAGTCACTGCCAAGGGGCATCTGGGGGCCGCAGGTGGGGAAGGTTTGCGCTCAGTGGAGGTTGAACAGGTCAGGTGTGCACGGCTGCTTCTCACCTGTCTGCTTCTCTTCTGTCCCCCTCACCCCACACACCCATGCATGCTTTCTTTCACGTGCAGACACGCATCACACCCTGACTTCCACCAGCCTGTTCTCAAGACAGAGGGCACACACCTACCTCTTTCTCAGTAACAGCTCTCACCCCGCAGAGAATTCTAGAAGTCCCAGAGCTTGAGCTTCCACCTCTGCCCTGAAATGCTGGCACTGGTGACGATGACTTCTTCGTGTCCCTGGGCTGGGGGAAGATACCATTCTACTTTTTGGGGGCCTTTCACTGTCCTCCACCCCCACCTCTCATCTCACCCCCTTGGCCTGCAGACAAGAAGGAGGTGGCACCTGCCCCTATGCTGCCTCCATTTTTATCGCATGCAGAACTCAGCAGCTCCCCACATACTTGCCAAAGACTCAGGCAGCTGCAGATGGCACTGGGGACGTTCCAGGACAGTTCAAGGAGGAGGCCAGGGCAGCCATCATCCCAGCATCCTCCTCAGAGCCTCGGCCACGCTGCCACTGGCACAGTTCTCTGCGTGCTCTCATCTGTTGTGTCCCACTGTTGGAATCATTATGGATTTTGTGACTTTCCAGAAGGACAGTGTGGCAGACATCGAAAGGCCACACCTTCACAAAGTCGTCCTTTGTAACCCTCCTCTGGCCATGATGGGCGAAGGCTGTGGTCTCTTCTGGGCTGTGGCAGGGACAGGGATGCACCTGCTGCAGTCCCCAGCCCTCTCCTTTGATCTGGTGAGTGCGAGGAGACCTCACGTGCGGGTGGGGAGCCACAGATCCTGTGTCTTGCAGTCGGGTACCCAGAGGAGGTGATGCTGGGAGAGAGGAGTTGGAGCCGCTGAACTTCCCCCATTCCTCCCCTCACTGGGAAGGAACTCTGGGAAACCAAAGGAAGGTGAGCAACCTACCTAATTGATCCCCTTGTCACCTGGCCTGGGGCCACAGTCTGATGGCATCTGCCAGCACAAAGGCACATCCTCTGGTGGGCACCCCACAGGATGCTCCTGGCCAAAGGAGCCTGAATCCATGTGTCACGGTTCCCTGGAAAATGTCACTTAAAACACACATCTCTCAGGCTGATGAAAGGGAGATGTTTCACAATTAAACCTCTGCTGTGTGAACCTCATCAGAGACCTCAGGTGCATTTTGGGGGCTTACATAGGAAGGAAAATGTGACACAGGAAGGAAAGCGTGGGGGTTGCCCTTGATGTCCAGACAGTGCTCTCTGCTTTGCTTGAGCCTCTTAATTGTCCAAGTCCTTGAAATTATTAGAGAACCTCGATTCTGGGAGCAACTCTGATTCATGAGTGTGCTGTGACGATCCGCCCTGTGTCTGCTCACTAGGGCAGGTTAAACATTTCTCAGTGCTATCTTCTTCCCCTGCGAAGTGCGCATAGGCTGCAGATGAGACACCCATTGTCATGGAGGTGGTTCAGCAGGCGTAAAGTGACACCTTCGACTTCTCCCCAGGTCACCTCCTCTGCAGAAATTCACTCCTGATGCCAAGCCTGAGGTTTACTGCTGAGAACCTGGGAGTGATGGGACTTGCTGACTTCAGTGAGAAATTAGTGCTAACCATGAGATGTGATAGAGAGAACAGACTGCCTAAATTCTTTTAACAGGTCCAGGGCCTAGCCTGGAGGACTCACCCTAAGGAACTTTACCTCAGGTGAGAGAAGAGGCCCCTCCCATGGTGCTGGGCCACAGGCTCACTGCTCTGTGGTAGAGGGAAGACATGGGCCTTGGTGATGTATTGCTCAGTAACAGAAACCCAACAAGTTGTGGTTTAACCCATAGGACACTTGGGTTTACCTACACGAAGTCTGGAGGTGGGTGGTGGTGGGTTCAAATCAGCAGCTCAGGGATGTCAAGGCTCCAGCTCTCGGGCTTTGCCTCATTATTACAGAATGGCTGCCTGAAGCAGCATGTTGCACCCTCGTAGCACAGCATCCAAAGGCAGGCTGCAGGCTGGCCACAGCAGCCAGAGGCACTCTTCTTTTATCAAGGAAGAAAAGTCTCCCCAAAGCCTTCAAGTAGATGCTCCCTTATGTCTCATGGGCCACCTCTAGCTGAAAGAGAACTTGGAAAGTGAGTTCTTTTTTCCCTGTTCTGTGTAGCAGAAGTTAGGGATGGAATGGACGGTGGTACCCAGGAAACAGGCCTGCCATGAAATGTCATGGAAGAAAGCCTACCTTTCTGACACCAGAGAACTGTGGGGAGAGGAAGGCACTGGGTACCCAGCAGGACTCCAGGGAACCCTGAGCTGCCACTCCACGGGTGGCTGGCAAAAGTCCATGGGGCATGGTGCAGACCCCAGGACTCCTCATGGCACCTGATCCAGGGAGGAGCAGGGAGTGGTGTGGGGCGTGAGGTAAGAGAGGCTGAGTGATTTATCCCCCGAGAACTATGACCTACAGAAGCTGTGTGAATTATTGCGAATTTTAAAAGAGTCAGACTAGGGCCGGCCTGTGGCTCACTCGGGAGAGTGCGGTGCTGATAACACCAAGGCCACGGGTTCGGATCCCACATAGGGATGGCCGGTTAGCTCACTGGCTGAGCGTGGTACTGAGAACACCAAGCCAAGGGTTGAGATCCCCTTACCGGTCATCTTTAAAAAAAAAAAAAAAAAAAAAAAATTAAAAGAGTCAGACTAACTAAAGCTAATCTATTTTCATCTCTAAGTAGCAGACAGAGATTGTAAGATCAGATACGCTATAAACAAAAAGTGAAGCTGAAGTTTCTCTGCACATTGGAGAGATAAGAGGAGTTATTACGCATGTAAGACGCGACATATGTGCTACCAAGGAGCGAGGCATGGGCTTCCCACTCCTGATATTTCTCTTTATGGGTGGAGCAACTCCTGCCTCTCTATTCTCTCATCCTGGTGGCCAAGGGTTTGGGGAAGGATTTACCTGACTAGTTAATTTGGAAAGAACTGGTCCCACACAGCTCAGCACCTGTTGGGAATCCACTGGCCACAGAAAGCGGGAGTTCCCCAGTGCTCCTAGGGCCCTTGTACAATTGTGCAGGTTGTGCCCAGCACAAGGGTGCCTGGAGGGTCTAACGGGAGGGAACGGGGAGGGGGGGGGGCGGCGCAGCTGGCTTGCTCAGCTGAGCTGCCTGGAGCGGGCGATCCTTGCTAAGGCGCTGTGGGGGCCAGTGGTAATGAGGTTGATTTGGCTTCTGTATCCCATCCCTTTGGTTCTGTTTTCCAATTCATTCAGATCTCAGGTGGCATGTGTGTGGGGGGGCGGGGGTCCTCAGGATGTCAGCTCGTGCTCCTCTGCCCTTTTTATTATTAACACTTTCAGACATGTTGCTGTGGGTGTCATCCCCTAAGCCAGTTTCCATTTGGGGAAGTAGAGGAATTGAAGGTAATTTTTATTTCTTGGTAGCTGAGACATCCACAATGAATATTTAAAGAATGCTAGGTTGGTGCCTGCTTTTGTGACTTGACAGGGTGTGGCTTACACTTGCTTCTTGAGGACTTTGCCGTCTCCAGACTGAGCCCGAAGTCCGGCGTCCTGGTGCGCAGACACCCACCGCGCCTGCGCAGCACGCTGCCCCACTCTCTTGCCCACCTGCTCGCGTGCACCTCGCACGGTACTAGCTAATGTGTCATCCACGGAGAGAAACCAGACGTGGAAATACGGCACTTTGCTTCCGAAGAAAGGAAAATAGTTTACACTTTTAGAAGAATGAGAAGCGCACTGTGCCATTCATCTCTTTTAATTTTAGGCCAATTGTGAGAACTAAAAGTCAGGGCAGTCCACCTATGCTGTGAGCCGGGGCACAGACACAGGAGGGTGTCGAGGTGGCTGGGTTCCAGGGCCACTGTGCGGGGACAACGCCAAGTCACGACGCCAGCAGATCCCCAAGGGGAGATCTTCTAAAGCAGGCACTCCTCTAAAGTGGGGGACGGGGGGACGAGAAGAGAGGCATTAGAACGATTACTTTCTTTCACTTTTAAACAATTCCACAAAATTTTTACTTAAAATCACCAACAGCAAAATCCTTTAGAAAACACAAACCATCTTCCCAGCTTAACCATCATTCCCTGCACTTCTGCCCCAAGCGATTCAGAGAGCGCTGCGGGGGACGCTCCTCGCAGGCTCGGTCAGAGGTGTGACAAGAAGCCAGGAACACGGCAGGTCTCTCGCCAACCGGACTTTCAGCCCTGTCTTTCTGCCCTCTGGACGTGAACTCGGCCTGACTTTGGCTGCACCACTCCGCGGTCACCTGTGGCCATTATTCTGGGTAAAAGCACAGCTGGAGATGCCTGCCAGGGCCCCTGCAACCCTGCTGGGGTTTCTCACTAATTCTAAATCTTCAGACCCTGCAGGGATGTGAACCAGACGTACCTTCTGAAGTGCTTTTGGTGTTATAGAAGCACCACGGGTACCCAGAGACAGTGTCGTCAAAACAGCAGCCTTTCTTTTCACAGTCCGAGGCTGTGACACCAGGGTAGCCGCAGTTGACTCTTTCCCCAGGGGATACGTCACACAACTCTAAAAGCAAAGGGTCAAGAAGCAGAGGTAGGTTGGGGCCGCACCCTCAGTGTCACTGACAGCATCACGTCCGGCTTCCTTCTCCCACGAAATCAGAACTGCCTCCAGGTGAGGCAGCTGCAGAGGTGCCCACAGGGACACGGCCACATGTCCTCACGCGGAAGCAGTTACACTCGTGGAACGTGCAAGGGGCACCTACCCAGGTAACTTCCTCATTCACTCATTAATTTCAACAAATGGTGATTAAACTGTATTCACTTGGTAAGTAAATATGTATTGAGCATCCTTTGTGTGTGCTGGAAACAGGAGCTGGCACAGCAAAAGCCAGGCACGTGCCAGGTGGGAGAACCCAGAAATTAAGAACAGAGAAGCTGTTGTTAAGAGGCTAACAGTCTAATGGAGGAGAAAGCCAGGAAAACATACAAGGCAACACAGTGCGGTCACCCCTGTGTGCTGAGGACAACCCCAGGAGGGGCCAATGACAGGCTGAACAAAGCAGGAGGGATCACTGGAGGAGGCTCGCCAGGTGAGGGAAAGGCAGTGGGTGTTCCAAGCAGATGGAGCAGCACACTCAGGCTGTGAAGAGAGACCAAGGTGTGCTCAGAGAGGTGTAAGCCCATTTGCAGGTGAGGCGGGGAGGGTGGGCTGGGGTGGTCTGGGAAGAGGCAGACTGAGGGCCAGGGTGGATGGACTCAGCCTGAAAGCAAAGGGAGCCACTAAGCAGCTTGAAACAGGGCAGTGATGAAATCTGTCCAATGGGGAGACACATGGAGGAGACAGGGTCCAGCCTGCAGAATCACGTGATCCAGATGACAGCTCTTCAGGGTCTGAACTCGAGGTCTAAGAGGCACACCCATTAGGATCTGGTGGCAGACAGGATGCGGCAGATAATAGAAGAGACTAGAATGCCTTCCCTGTCCCTGTCTCTGTCTTGGGCATAGGAGAGGAGGACACAGTTGGGCCATAGTGACTCCAAAGTACTCATGAGGACGTCCCCACGGGGAGTCCAGGAGGACTCTTATTTCTGGAGATTGCTTCCAGCTTTCTTTGAAGAAAGATTTGCTGGCTTTGCAAGAAAAGTCTGGATCCATCTCCACTGGCTGGGAGGCCTCTGGGGGATCAGCTTCCCAGGGTCTGGCTCCCAACATGAAGAGGAGGTTGTCGTTGCCCACCCACAGGACTGTCATGGGGGTCCTAAGGGCTGGCATGTGTAAAAGCTGGGTGCCAGAGCTCTTCTCTCCTCTCCCTCCCCACAACAGGGAGAGTCAGCACCCCATGGTGAGGGGCAGGTTGCTGGGTAACTTTCTCCCTCCTGGCTGGTGTTCATAAGTAGGATTTCTGTGCACTGTGGGCCCGTCCTGCCCACTCACTGACTGTCACATAATGGAAGTAAATGGAAATGGTCCCATTCATGGGATACATGTGTAACCACAGTTCTCCAACTTTCTGTCTTAACAGGATCATTGACCCTGTGAAACCCCAAAAGAAGCACTGAGCTTTGAACTAGAGGGCCAGGGTCCTGGAACGTGGGGGGAGGGAGAGAGGGAGAGGTGGGGGCAGGCTGCCACGACCGCCTTGAGCTCGACAGCACAGTGGACAGGGCCAAGGACTGGAGTGGGGAAAGGGAGAAGCAGCCGGGCCTGGGGAGGGGTTGTGGGGGGGACCACGCCTTTCATCCTCCACACCAAAGCCATTTCCCCTCTCAGGTTTCAAAGCCCTCTGCCCCCTGCCACAGGTGTGGATAAGCTATTCCCAGAGGCCTTCTGCCTTCCTGCTGTCCAAACCTGCTTCCCCCATCCATCCCCACACCCCGCGCTCACCACGAGGCAGGTGGAAGGTGCCCACAGGTGTATGGAAACCACCTCTTAGCTCCCTTCTCAAACCTCTGCAAATGCTTGATTTGAAAACCTTAGGAAAGCCATTATTCTAATTATTCTATCCCCCCACCTTGAGACTGTCCAACAATAATAACATTTATGCAGCACTTTATAGCTGGCAAAGTACATTTCACAAACACTGTCACACTTCGTTTTCTTGACAGCCCTCTCAGGCAGGTTTCTGTTCCCATTTGGCAGACAGAGAAGTGGAGATGGACACAGGTTCAAAGGAGGCAACACTGCCCTCCCTCCTCGAGTCTTTAGAAGGACCTGGGCCTGCCAAGCCGTTTGGGTGACACTGGGGATAGGTGTTGATGGACGCGCACCAGTGGGAGAGTAGGTTTTGTCTCAACTGGAGCACGTAGCCCAGGGGAGCCGGGGTGGGGGGCAAGAGGGTCTAGGAGGACCCAGGAGAGCCAAAGAGGGGCCCAGGAGAACCTAGGAGTTCCCAGGGCAGCCCAGGGGAGTCCATGGGGCTCAGGGGCTTGGACATTTGGAAATGCTATTCTTACACCCCACATCAAAAATTCCTCTTTGAACTATGACACTTAAGAGCAACATAACATTCTAGTGTCGATACCGTAAGACAGTGACCGACCGCTGCTTTCTCATGGCAGTTCTCAAGGTCTTCAAGGGCTCTGCCACCCTGATCCATCTGCTTTTGCCTTTTGTGTAAAATGGGATACATTTTTAAGGGCCCAGACAGTCCCTGGCACAAAATAGGTGCTCTAAAGTGCAGTTGGCCCTCTGTATCAGAAGCTTCCACATCCATGGATCCAACCAAGCACCAATCAAAAATATTCAGAAAAAAAGTTGCATCTGTACTGAACATGCATAGACTTTTCTTCTTGACATTATTCCCTAAACAGTATGGTATACAACTGCTTACACAGCATTTGCATTATATTAGGTATTATAAGTGATCTAGAGATGGTTTAATGTCTACAGGAGGATGTGCATAGGTTATATGCAAATGACACACCGTTTTATATCAGGGACTTGAGCATCTGCAGGTTTTGGTACCCTCAGGAGATCCTGGAACCAGTCTCCGTGCATACTGAGGGATGACTATATTGTATACCAAAGGCTCCAAGTAGAGGGTAACCTCTACCTGGCTGCACCCTAACAGGAAGCAGGAAGAAGGCTGCCTTACCTGTCTGGTCTTCGGCCAGCGTGCTGAGCACCAGCATGAAGACCGTGAGCAAAGTGCAGATCACCTGGTGTTCCATGGTGGTCGTTACCTCCTCTCTGCTCCAAAGGAGACCACAAGCCAGGGATGAGAGTCTGTCTGAGCCCTTGGTTTTATACCACAGGTTCTATTTGCTTAAAGAGTGTTAGGTAATGTTTGCCTAAGGAGGGTCCCTCAGTCCTCCGCTCCAAGTAATCCCCACTGATTAGAAGGTCCTAAACATGGTTAAGCTAAATTGACAAGTCTGCTGATAGAGAAAGAGGCTGAGTTGTGTAGTCAACTTGCTTGAGGGATTTGAGTTTCAGAATGTCCTTCTCTTATCCCATGGGAGTGTCCTCTGACATGAGGTCCTCCTGCCAGTGTAAACACTACACTACTGCAGGAGTGATTCATAGCAAGGGACGCTCACAGGGTACCCATCACGGTGATTCAGGGGGAAGGAGAAGGCGTCAGTGAGGCCCATCCACCTGGCCTTGTCCTTCCAAAATGGGCATGTCAGTGATTGTCAAGCACTTTGAGAACCCAAGTCTCGGGCAGGGGTTGGTGGAGCAGCTGTGGCTGGCCAAGATGAGTCGGGAAATACCAGGCCTGCTCCCTTCCTGCCCTCTCCCCCTAGTGACTTGAACCCTTAAACTGCATCTTCTCTCCATGAGTTCTGTCTTGTTAGACATCTCCATGGCAATTCGTATGTGAGCAAAGCACCCTGAGGCTCTTCACCAAGGAAACCTGGCCCTGTCCAGAGGGTGCTCCCCTCACAGTCGGCATTGACATTGAAAACTTGGCAAGTGCTCAACACCCTAATCGAAGGAACTGCACGGGCATATTTGCTTATCTTTTTTCTTTTCTTTTCTTTTTTCTTTACAGCGGAGTCCTTTTAAGAATGAAATCATACTCAAGAGCAGACACTGACAACTGACGGAGCGAGCGTGGTCACTCTGCCCCGTGTCTGCGGGGCTCACTCCCTCCCCGCCAGCTCCTCTGCATGCTTTCCCAGTGAGGTCTCCTTGACTGTTGTATTTGAAAGGATGACCTCCAGCACCAGCATTCCTCCCTCCCCCCCCTCCCCCTGCTCTAGGTTCTCCTTTTTCAGGGCTCTCATTACCTGCTGATGTCTGAACTAGTCTCCTTACATCTCCGGCAGACTGGAAGGTCAGGGTCAGGGTCTTTGTGTACTTCGTGCACTGAGGCAGCACAGCCCCCTACAACAGCACCTTCAGTAGGCATCGATAAGTAGCTGTGGAGTAATTGAATGAATGAATGAATGAATGAATGAATGGTGGGAGAAATGTTTTTTCTTCAGCAAGAGATTAGGCTCTGGATGTTGCTTTGCCCCCCATGGATTTGTCACCCCTCTTCCCCTGGGTGACGGAGCCATGAAGGATTACTCAAAGCCCATCTCTTCTGAGCAGCGAGAGACCCCAAAGTGGTTAATCTCCCCCAGAAACCTCAAGAGCAAGGCACCCCTTCCTTGGGAAATTAACCCCAAATTGGGGTTCTCTTCCTGCATTTATTCTTTAGCCCAGGAAATTACAGTAAGAGACATAGGTGGGGTTAAAGTTTTTACAAGTTTAACAATAGAAGCTGGTGACATTCAGTAAAGGCAAATCAGATGACATTCCATTAAGGCAATTAAGTGATCCACCACCAACAGTTTGATCTTAGCAAGTATTCTTTCTTGCAGCATCTCCCAGTATCTTTACATAACAATCAGTAACTAGTCTGTCTTTGAGCTAGCAACCTTGCTGTGTTAGAATTCTTTATCTTACACCAGAGACTTTATGGCCTGAGGAAATTTTCCTGTCCTTTGCAAGGTCAATATTTGAAACTGCGAGGCTTTGGAAAACCAGGCCCTGTGAAGTACATTGGCTTTATGAATCCTCTACATCTGGAGAAATGCATGCTGGCCCAGGACAGGCACTTTCTTTTCTTAGGAGACCTAGCACAGCAGTCCCAGAAGCCAGTCTTGGAGAGGAGCCAGGGCAGAACAGGGCCACCCATTCCTCCTCCCTCTTCACCAGGCCCAGCCCCCTCCCTTTGGGGCTGCCAATCCTGAGCTGAGCGGGGGTCTCCAGGAAGGCTCTAATGGGTGGGACCCAGGGAGGGGCCCAGACAGAGTCCTCTGTGGGTGGGTTGTTTATGAGAAACAGGTGGGCATGCTGGGCCTGGGGCGATGCTTGTGATGAGGGTGGCTTCCCACCACTCTAATTTCTCAGATCGAACAGGAGCTCTTAGAAATGGGAACGCAACTGTGCAAGAATTTGGAGAAAAGGTGAGCAGAGTTGGGTGAGGTTGAAGCTACACAGACTTATGATCCAGGAATTGTGCTGGCTCCAGGTCTGGTATCTACCCCAGATAAATGTTTACATTTGGGCAGAAGGAAACATGGGAAAAGGTATGATCAGCATCATTGTAACAGCAAAAAAGAAAGAAAAGAAGGAAGGAAGGAAGGGAAAAAACAGAGCAATATGAACGTTCATAACGTTCATTAACAAGAGAAAGGGAAGAAGAACTTAAGGTACAGTACATATTACACTGTTACATATACTTTTATCACATATACTTTACGTGTGTGTGTGTGTGTGCTGAGTGCCTTGCAGATGCTGAAAATGAATGAATAATGAAAAATGTTGAAAACAAAGTTAAATGAAAAAAATGTTCAGAATGGTTCTTAAAGGGTGTCACTTATGACGCAGATTTTCAAAAGATGTCAGACAATACAACATCCTGCTAGAACTGCACCCAGATAAAATGATAAGACAGGAAGGAGGCTCACTGACTGGGAAGGAGGAAGAGGAAATGGGATCCCCGAGGGTACACAGAGCCTTCAGTGTGTCTGCAATGGTTCCGTTCATTGAAGAAAATCTAAAGGTTTTTTTTATGGTGAAAAGGTTAACATCTGGTAACTTAGGGGCATAGACGCATGGATGTTTGTTGTACTTTTCTCTGTATGTGTTTGCCACTGCCTTTTGAAAAGCCCAGTTCCATCTCCTGAGGAGGAGCTGAGAGAGGACTGCCAAGCAGCTGACTTCACCCTCGCCCCATGGCGGGGCTCTCTTCCCCAGCGAGGGAGCCTTGCTTCTGCAGATCATCCGTGAGATTCCCCATGGGCGATGGTAGCACCAGATCACATGATCACCTTAGAAATAAAAATGCCGATTTTTAAAACGGTGGTGTGAGGAGGAAGAAAACAGAGTTGGGTGCTGGCCCACTAACCAGGCAGGCAAACTTGTACCATACGTCAGCAGCTCTGGGTTTTAGTTCTCTTATCTGAAAAATACAGTGGTTGGACCACATGACATCTAAAGCCTTCTAATCTAAAATTCTCTCCTGCTGACATTCCTGTGTGTACAAAAATAATCTAAGTGATTTATTTTCAGAAATGACTTATCTGAGGTCATGTGACTGAGATGGTAATTAGTTACCAGCCCCTTTTGTTTTCTTCATTCCCTGGTGTTTCTCCCTTCACAGGGCTTTAGTGGGCCTTTTTCGTGGGCTTGTCCTAAACCCATAGACAAAGGAATTCCTTGCAAGGGGCTAATAAATCTTAGGTGTCGTTTGGGAAGATTGTGCACCCCATAGTACTCAGCCAATGAGGAAGTTGGGGGAGGGACTTGTGCACTAGGGAATAAATTGCTCCACGTAACCGTTTTGGGCATGCCTGCCCTTCTGACACCTGGGCTTGCAAGACCTCCGTTAAAGTCTCACTTCACCATACCTCATGTCTCCATGTCCTTCCTTTGGCATTGGATGGGCGAGGGCATTTCTCACACTGCACAGTTGGTAAGCCCCCCATTTTTGGTCAGGGGCTCCTGTCCCTCCTCTCATCCCTGTGGTTGCACTCAAGAATGAGCTCCTGAAATGGAGGAGGGGCTCCCTGTGCCACACCTGGGAGGGGAATGCCATGTATGGGCTCTAGGGCTTTCCTGTCTTCTAGCTCCTGTCTACTGTGGGGGCCACCAGCAGGAGACAGGTGTCTGGAGGGAAGCGAACCCAGGGCTCTTTCTCTTGGGTCTCTCCCGTGGACTGGCCACATCCCTCTGCTGAGCCATGGCCCAGGTGGCAGCCCTCTCCACAGGCCATCTTCTGTGGGTCCCTAAGGGGCCCCTCTCCCCACTCTGCCAGCCTGCAGTGTTTGCTAGACCCACAGAGTCCCCAACACTCTCCTCATTCAACTGTCCTCAAATTGCCCAGACTGGGAGTGGCCAGACCTGTGTCCCACCAGGCCTCTGATGCAGAAATTGCTACCAGCACTGACGTAGGTAAACAGACCCTCACAATGAGACACTGAGGTGGGGCTCCCCTGTATGGGAAGAGCTGGATCTCCTGCTGGCCAGGGATACCAGGGCCCAGACCCACAGCATGGAGCGCTACCACAGTTCCTCAGACTAACACAGGAGGGGACGGGAAAGGAAGTGGCGAGAGAGGCAGGGTGGCTTCGAGGTGAGTGGCTGATGCACTTAGTTCCTGTGGTGACAGCAAAGGTGATGAAGATTTGGAACCAGCTGGCTTCTGAGAGGCCTACACCACATTCAAAAAGGAAAGAAGAAATCAAGGACTGGGAATGTTCACCTGAGAGCAGGACAATGAGAAAGGCTTTTTCAGCAGTGCGGAAGGAGTTCCTAATCTTTTGGAGGTGTGGGCTGGGGAGGGCTGTGGTCAGGCTGCCTCCCTCTGCACAAAAGCCTCCAACAAGCCCACCCTGCTCAAGCAAGATGCAGCCAGGGGACAGGGAAGAGGATGGAGGGTCTCCTCAGGACCCTGCCTATACCCCAGCATTGCTTCTGGGTGTCAGGTTAAGACCCCACATAGCCTAGGCAGAAGGTGGAAGGCCTGCCCAGGGAGGACACCTGTACCCCAAACGAGCTGCCAGACCTGTATTGACAGGAGCCTGGGAGGACATTTGAGATGGGGGCTGACGCTATTGGACCCTGGAGAATGACATGTCACACTCGAAGGGCAGATGCTGTAGCAGTCACCCAGGATTCAGGATTGGGCGTGTTAGCACAAGCACTGGGGATGTGTGGCCACCTTCCGGGTGGCTACCTGAAG
Organism: Cynocephalus volans; assembly: GCF_027409185.1. Classification (NCBI taxonomy): domain Eukaryota; kingdom Metazoa; phylum Chordata; class Mammalia; order Dermoptera; family Cynocephalidae; genus Cynocephalus; species Cynocephalus volans. The sequence continues at coordinate 188,819,505 of NC_084460.1, forward strand.
GCTGGGCTTGATGGCAGCCAAATGCACCACAGGCCTCGCTGCTCCGAGCTTGCCTGAGGGCTAGCGGCATCCCACCCCACGCTCCGTGCCCAACTTCATGAAGTAAAATCTGCGTTCTAGAGTCCCCCAGTGGTTCACATGCACATGGGGTGTGGGAAGCCCTGGGCTGCATAGAGGAGGGAGTCCCAAGTTGATGTGGGATGTGGAGTCCCTCGATGAGAATGGAGGCCGGGTCCCTTTGAGGAAGGGCCTCACCGCAAGGTGTTGGCACATGCAACAAACCATCTCCCAAGCCTTCCCCAGAATGGTCTGAGCTGTTTACCATTGCGATGGGTTGTACTATGTCCCCACAAAAGATACTGAAGTCGCAACCCCCAGTACCTGTGAATGTGACCTTAGTTGGAAATAGGTGTTTTGCAGATGATCAAGTTAAGATGAGGTCATTAGGGTGAGCCCTACCCCAATGTGACTGTTTTCTCATAAAAGTAACAAATTTGGACACAGACACACACATACAGAGGCAAGAGGATGTAAAGACACAGGGAGGTGCCCTCTGCAAGCCAAGGGGACCCCTGAGGCTCCCAGAAGCTAGGAGAGGGGTCTGGAGCAAATTCTTCCACAGAAGGAAGCGGCCTCCTGACACCTTGGCCTCAGACTTTGGGCCTCCAGACTGTGAGACAATACATTTTTGTTGTTTAAGCCGCCCAGTTTGTGGTACTTTATTACAACAGCCCCAGGAAACTGACACAATCAGGGTGACTGTGCGCTGGGGAAAGGAAGCTATCTAGACTTTCTGAGGGCCATTAAACATTAGCTCTGAACTGACACTAACCCTCAGAGCCCCGAAACCCGTCATGGTCCACCATGGAGTGCAGCCTGTGGGGTTCAGACCGTCACTGGGGTCTTGGCTCACGTTGGTCTCACAGTGGGTCCAATGAGGTCACACACCTTCATATGGAGCCATCACCAGCGTATTTGTGTGGAATTTGTAATAACATTGAAAGTGTTCATGCTTCAGTGCTTAATCAAAAAGGACAGGATACAAAAGCTCACAAACAACTCAGCAGAAAGAAGAAAGAACATTCGCTAGAGGGTGCTAGTGAGCGCTGAAAGCATGAATTGTGTCTCTTCCCTGGATCAGCTTTCCTAGGTATTGACATATTTCTATAATGAGCATAATTAACTTTTTAAATTGAAAAATACTGTGTTTTTAAAAATAAAATGCCATGATTTTACTCTCCCCAAAAGAGGAAAGACAGGAGGTCCCCACCTCACCCACCAGTGAGTCAGACTTGGAGCAGGTATTTAACCCTGGGTTCCCATGGGCCACACCCCCTGACTCCACCTGCTTCCTCACCCCTGCCCTGAAGTCAAACATAGCTCTAAGCTTATGAGGTGAGGGGCCTGTAATCTCTTAGATTTCAGCAATCTGGTGAGCGAAGCCGCCCATTCCTGCCCAGTGAGTCCCCCTCGTGCCACCCAACAAATCCCAGAGGCCCACTCAATGCACACCAGAGGATGCGGGCTTCCCATGAAGGAAACAGAACACACCTGGCCCCATAATGGGGACACCCCCATGCCCATTCTCTTTGCCTCTCCACACCCTGCTGCCCCGACTCACCACCCTCCTTGTCAGAGAGGCAGGGCTAAGGCACAGCAATCCTTTCCATCAATCAAGGCTGCAAAAACCAACATTAAGTCCTAACCAAGGCCTCCAAGAAATGTAAAACTAGGAGTGAGAAGTGGGGACACTGACCCTGAATCCTCAACTCCAAGCCATCCCTTCCAGCCTCCCCAACTCCACCACGCTACAATTATTAACACTTGCAAGGCTCGGGCTCAGCACCAGCCAGGTCTGAAACAAAGCCCAGTCCCTTTCCATAGGTAAGTCTAGAATTAATCTGCCGACTCTTCACCTAGGCATCAGGGAGCCTGGGGAAGTGTGGACACTGTAGACTGCCCCATTAATCTGTACCTCAGTCCCCGTGGTGAGTAGACTGGGTCAGCCCCCCCACCCCCTGCTCCACGATGCTGTGACCCCTCCTCCCTCCTGGGGCACTGGCTCGAGTCTTGCCTTCTTGGGCTGCAGTTCTGTACCCATCCTGGCCATTAGTACTGGCTGGTCCAGCCTAAAGACTCCTGCTCCATGGTCCACCATGTTCCCTCTGGCCATCCACCTGCCACCCCCAGCTTAGAACCTTTGATAATGGCCCTGGTGATATTCAAATCATATCTACCCAAGATCCTACTGAGAAAAGGACAAGGAGAATTACAACTAAATCACCCATAAGTAGAGCTTCCCAAAGATGGCAGTTACTAGTCCCTGGTACTAGCTCCAAAGCCTGCTCCTGCTCTGCTGCTTTATGAGACCCCAGAGATAAAGACACGGTTAGGAAGAGGCCACCATGTCAACTGGGTCAACAGTCAATCAAGATTGACTAATAGGAAGGCCTTCATTTACTGGACAAAGGCCCTGGATCTGATCATCTCTGAAGACCCACATTATACTTTATTTCTATTTTTATATCTTTTAATCGTGTCTCCACTTGTTATTTACTTCCTCTACATGTAGCTATTGAGGCTGGGCTCTGAAACTTAGGCAACTCTGCTCATGCTTTGGTAGGTACATATGAAGGATTAGGCCTCTGAGCATGTTCTGTCTGTTTGGTTGTGTCCTTGTCTGAGTCTTTGTGTCCCTGCTGTGCAGCCAGACCCTGACAACAGCTATGGTGTGAGAGGTGCTGGGATGGGCCACCTGCCTGAGGTGGTGGTTGTCAGTGTTATAGCCTATGTGCGAACTTCAAACCTGCAGGAGAGAAACTGAAAATACGTACTCCACTTTTCTCTCTAGGCTTGCTACTGGAAGTCTGTGCAAAAACAAACAACAAAAATAGTCCCCTTCACACGGAGCCCGTTTTCTCATCCTAGCAACCCTGAAACTTAGCTAAAGCAGGTTATATCAGAGGACTCAGGGGTGGGAGGGGGGGGTTTAGGTTAAGAAACATGCCTGAGCCCAGTGATTTCCTGGTGGTGGGAAACTCAGGCTTCCTGTTCCCATCCTCACTCACTGTCCATTCTCTGGGATGGTGCTGCCTTGCTTCTCGGGGCCTGCTCACCACCTGGAAGCCACTGAGCACCTCACCAAGGCATGCACCCTGTTGTCCTCGGTACTGATTGCGTGGCAAAACGTGATCACAGTTTGTGCTCCTCCACAGGGTCACCAGCAGTGCTAAAGTGAGTGGCTTCATTTAAAAATATAAATTAGAAGAGATTCAAGATTCAAGAATATTATTCTCTCTCCCTTGAATTCTCACATACTGTCTTCCATGGGAGAGAAGAAGGTGGCTGTAGAGTTGAATGTAACCCAGTGAAATTTATCCTTAATGTACATGGCAGAATGTGGCTTGAAGTCCACTCACTAGTCTGTAGCATCTTATTTTTAAATTTCTGCTTTATAAAGGGGACATCATGATTCTGAAGTGCTTTCATGGAATGTTTAGAATGTTCCTTTGCAAGTCCACCCTTAGACATTTTCATTTTTTCACATAAGGAGATGATGAAATGATTTTAAGAAAACAATTAAGGAGAAAGTTAATCTCTGAGCCCAGACCTCTGTGTCCCTGGTCTTCCCTTCCATAGTCTTCACTGAGGTTGGTGCAACGAGGACGTGAATGTGGCTCAGAGAAAAAAGTGGGGTGTGTATATTCTCAATTTTTTTTATGACAATTACATGGCTTTCAAAAAATTATTTTGCATTTAAAATTTTCAAAACTATTATCCTCATCAAACAACAAAGCCTCAAATACATGAAACAAAGCTGACAAAGCTGATAAAAGAAATAGATGAGTCCATAATTATATAATCAGGGACTTCAAGACCTCTGATAGAGCTACTAGACAGAAAATCAGCAAGGAAGCAGCAGATCTGAACTACACAATCAATCAATAGGATCTAATTGATATTTGTAGGACATTCCACCCAACAATTGCAGAATACACATTTTTCTAAATGCCCTTTTAAATCCACCAACATAGACCATTTGTATACTAGGCCACAAAGCAGACCTCAACAAATCTAAAAGAATTTAAATAATACAGAGTGGGTCTCTGGCCACAATAAAATCAAACTAAAAGGCAATAACAGACAACAGGAAAATCTCTAAACATGTGGAAATTAAATAGTACACTTTTAAATAACCCATGGACTAAAAGAAAAGTTTCAAAAGCAATTTAAAAATACATAGAATTGAATGAAAGTGAATACACAACATATCAAAACTTGTAGGGCACAGATAAAGCAGGGCTTTGCAGGAAATTTAAAGCATTAATTGAGGAAAGTTCTCAAAATAATAACCTAAGTTTCTACCTCAAAAAAACTAGAAAAAGAAGAGCCAAATAAACCAAATGCAAGTATAAGGAAGAAGAAAATAAAGATAAGAATAGAAATCAATGAAACTGAAAACAGGAAAACAATTTTTAAAAAGTCAATGATAGGTTTCAAGATGGCGGCGGCTGCGGCGGCTGGCGCGGAGTAGCTGAGGTGGAAAAGGTGGCCACTGGGCCTCAGGCAGCCGGGAAACTTGTGGACCTTTCTCTGGCCATCTCTTAAGGGAGGACTGCTGCTGCTGGCCGGTCGTGGGGGCTCAACGCCACTTTGCCCCCGGCAGGAGAGGCTGCCTCATTTACAGGCAACAGCTTTGAAGTGTGGAGCAGGAAAAGAACTGATTCTTAGCTGCAAAAGCGAGTCTTGAAACAGGGAACACGGCGCCAGGGCTGCTGTGGATGCAGCCAGGATCCCGGAGGCTGGGGCCGCACTGAAGGCGGCCAGCTGCCCTATCCAGGATTCGAGGTTTCAGGCCGGCATTAAAGAAGACTCCTGGGAGCGCCCGAGCGGCGCCGCGACTGAACAGCCCGAGGCGGCAGCGCCGAGAACACGGAAGGCAACAAACCAGAGACAGAGCGAGCGCCCGACCTGGCACAGCACTGTGAGTGATCCCTGGCACAGCTCTGTTCGGGGGGTGGATGCCCACGCGGCTCCCTGCCTGCACCACCAGGCCACTCATTGCCCCGGTGCTGCCTCCATTTTCCCAGGTGCGGGCAGCTCCGCCCTGCTCGGCCATCACTGAGCCCATTTGCTTGGCCTGGCGCGGGGCTTTCCGGACCCTGCGGGCCGACCTCCTCTCCCACTCCCTCCACGGTTCTCTGGCAGGGCTGGGGGTGTGGGGCGTCCCGACCAGTTTTGGGAGGGCTAGGAAGTACGGGCGGGCCGACTGTCACTCCACCACACCCTGGACTCCGGCCCCGGTAAACTTCCTGTTACTGGGAGGCAGATACCATCTCTGCGACCACCAGTTTGGAAAAAAGCCTAACGAATTTCTGGTTGGGAATAGTGTGGTAGGAGAGTTCCCAGGTCTGCTTGAACCTGCCGGAGAGCAGGCTGCAGGCGGGCACTAGACTCGGTTTATACCGGGGGGATACAAAGGTGAACAAGACCCGAGAAAGATCTACACAGTGCTACAAAGGCACCCAGAGAGACTGGTCGTCTGTGCCTAGCAGAAACCTGGTAGACTTCCTGGGCGAGGCGGTGCTGAGCAGGGTCTTGAAGGCCCAGCTGATAGACGAGGGGTGCAGAAGACACGCCCCAACCCAGCACAGTGTGCACAGAGGGGGGAGACCTGCGGCCAGGGAGGCGGAGACTCGACAGAAACCACACACCCGGTGGGGTCGCCACTGCACGATCTAACAGCCTGGGCCAGAGCACACTGAACGGGGTGAAGTCCTGTACAGAAAGTGAAAGCTCAACAGAGATCACACACCCTGTGGTACGTGATCCACCAGCCCAGCAGAGTACAAGCTGACCAGAAAGGTGGATCCCCGGAGAAGCCCAAGACCCGAGGCAACCACACACACAAGACACTAGAGGCCAACTGAGCAGTCACAGCGGGAGCCATACCAAATTGGCAACCACAGCAACATCCTAGTTAGTCATTAGTCTTAAACCGGTGGACTGTGAAACCCCCTGCCACAATGAATAAACACCAAAAAAAAGACACCAGAAATACAAAAAATCAAGAAAGTACACCACCAAAAGTTAATAAATCTCATACTCTAGATCCTATAGAACAAGAAGCCCTTGAAATAACTGATAAGGAATTTCAAGTGATAATTCTAAGGAAACTGAATGAGATACAAGAAAACTCAGCTAGACATCATGATGAAATGAGGAAAAGTATACAGGATCTGAAAGAGGAAATATACAAGGAAATCAATGTCCTGAAAAAAAATGTAGCAGAACTTGCTGAACTGAAGAAGTTATTCAGCGAAATAAAAAACACAACGGAGAGTTTAACCAGCAGGCTTGTCGAAGTTGAAGAGAGAACCTCTGAACTTGAAGATGGGCTGTTTGAAATAACACAAGCAGACAAAAAGAAAGAAAAAAGAATCAAGGACATGGAAGAAAATCTGAGAGAGATATCAGACAACCTCAAGCGCTCAAATATCCGAGTCATGGGTATTCCAGAAGGGGAGGAAAATGGAGATTCCATTGAAAACATATTCAACAAAATAGTGGCGGAAAACTTCCCAGGTATAGGAAAAATCACAGATCTTCAGATCCAGGAAGCTCAACGATCTCCAAACGTATTCAACCCAAAAAGGCCTTCTCCAAGACATGTCATAGTCAAATTGGCAAAACTCAGAGACAAAGAGAGAATCTTAAAAGCTGCAAGAGAGAAGCGTCAAATCACCTATAAGGGAGCCCCAATCAGGTTAACATCAGACTTTTCATCACAAACCCTAAAAGCTAGAAAGGAATGGGATGATATTTTCAAAATACTAAAAGACAAAGATTGCCAGCCAAGAATACTCTACCCTGCAAGGCTATCCTTCCGAAATGAGGGGCAAATAGTATATTTCTCAGACAAACAAAAACTGCGGGAGTTCACTACCACAAGACCACCCTTACAAGAAATCCTCAAGGGAGTACTGGGTTTGGTTCCTGAAAAATAACTACCACTGCCATAAAAACCTAAGAAAAATCTAAACCCGCTAGTACAATAAAAATGGCATTCATGAAGAGAAAACAAGCTAACAAAAACACTATCTACAACCTAAGGAACCAACAAACAAAGAAACCAAACAGTAAATCAGAAAGCAAGGAACAAAAGACACCTAAGACAACCAAACAACCAATAAAATGCTAAGAATAAATCAACACCTTTCAATAACAACTCTTAATGTTAAAGGCTTAAATTCCCCAATTAAAAGACACAGACTGGCTGACTGGATCAAAAAGCAGGACCCAACTATATGCTGCCTACAAGAGACCCACCTCACCCATAAAGATTCACACAGACTAAGAGTAAAAGGATGGAAAAAGATTTACCATGCAAACAGAAAAGAAAAACGAGCTGGAGTGGCTATTCTTATATCTGACAAAATAGACTTTAAACTAAAAACCATAAAAAGAGACAATGAGGGACACTACTTAATGATAAAAGGACTGATCCATCAAGAAGACATAACAATCATAAATATGTACGCACCCAATGTTGGAGCAGCCAGATTTATAAAACAAACTCTATTAGACCTAAAGAAGGAAATAGACACTAATACCATAATAGCAGGGGACCTGAACACTCCACTGTCAATATTAGACAGATCATCTAGGCAAAGAATCAGTAGAGAAACACAAGATCTAAACAAGACTCTAGACCAATTGGAATTGGCAGATATCTACAGAACATTCCACCCAACAACCTCAGAATATTCATTCTTCTCATCAGCACATGGATCATTCTCCAAGATAGATCACATATTAGGTCACAAATCAAGTCTCAATAAATTCAAAAAAATTGGAATTATCCCATGTATCTTCTCAGACCACAATGGATTAAAACTAGAAATTAATAACAAACAAAACTCTGGAAACTATACAAACACATGGAAATTAAACAGCATTCTACTTAATGACATATGGGTCCAAGAAGAAATCAAGCAGGAAATCAAAAAGTTTATTGAAACTAATGAAAACAATGATACATCATACCAAAACCTGTGGGATACTGCAAAAGCAGTATTGAGGGGAAAATTTATTGCATTAAATGCTCACTTCAGAAGAATGGAAAGATGGCAAGTGAACAACCTAACACTTCACCTTAAAGAACTAGAAAAACAAGAACAATCCAATCCTAAAGTTAGCAGACGGAAAGAAATCATTAAGATCAGAGCAGAACTGAATGAAATTGAAAACCAAAAAACAATTCAAAAGATCAACGAATCAAAAAGTTGGTTTTTTGAAAAGATAAATAAAATTGACAAACCATTAGCATGGCTAACAAAAAAAAGAAGAGAGAAGACTCAAATAACAAAAATTAGAAATGAAAAAGGCGATATTACAACTGATTCATCTGAAATACAAGGAATCATTCGAGACTACTATAAACAACTATACGCCAACAAATTTGAAAATCTGGAGGAAATGGATAAATTTCTGGACACACACAAGCTCCCAAAACTGAACCGTGAAGACGTAGAAAATTTGAACAGACCAATAACAATAAAGGAGATTGAAGCTGTTATCAGAAGGCTCCCAACAAAGAAAAGCCCAGGACCAGATGGATTCACAGCAGAATTTTACCAAACATTCAAAGAGGAATTGACACCGATTCTTTACAAACTATTCCAAAAGATTGAAACGGACGCAAATCTCCCAAACTCATTCTATGAAGCAAACATCATCCTGATACCAAAACCAGGTAAAGATATAACCAAAAAAGAAAACTACAGGCCGATATCCTTGATGAATATAGATGCAAAAATCCTCACTAAAATACTAGCAAACAGAATACAGCAACACATACGAAAAATTATTCATCACGATCAAGTGGGATTCATCCCAGGGATGCAAGGTTGGTTCAACATACGCAAATCAATAAATGTGATACACCATATTAATAAACTCAAACACAAGGACCATATGATCATCTCTATAGATGCTGAAAAAGCATTTGATAAAGTTCAGCACTCATTCATGACAAAGACCCTCTATAAGTTAGGTATAGAGGGAAAGTATCTCAACATAATTAAAGCCATATATGCCAAACCCACTGCCAATATCATCCTGAATGGGGAAAAGCTGAAAGCTTTTCCTTTAAGAACAGGCACTAGACAAGGATGCCCACTCTCACCACTCCTATTCAACATAGTGTTGGAAGTACTAGCCAGAGCAATCAGAGAAGAGAAGGAAATAAAGGGCATCCAGATTGGAAAAGATGAAGTCAAACTGTCCCTGTTTGCAGATGACATGATCCTATATATCGAACAGCCTAAAACCTCTACAAAAAAACTGTTGGAATTGATAAATGATTTCAGCACAGTAGCAGGATACAAAATCAACACACAAAAATCAGTAGCATTTCTTTTCTCCAATAGTGAACATGCAGAAGGAGAAATCAAGAAAGCCTGCCCATTTACAATAGCCACCAAAAAAATAAAATACTTAGGAATTGAGTTAACCAAGGAGGTGAAAAATCTCTATAATGAGAACTACAAACCACTGCTGAGAGAAATAAGAGAGGATACAAGAAGATGGAAAGATATCCCATGCTCTTGGATTGGAAGAATCAACATAGTGAAAATGTCCATACTACCCAAAGTGATATACAAATTCAATGCAATCCCCATCAAAATTCCAAAGACATTTTTCTCAGAAATGGAAAAAACTATTCAGACATTTATATGGAACAATAAAAGACCACGAATAGCCAAAGCAATGCTCAGCAAAAAAAATAAAGCTGGAGGCATAACACTACCTGACTTTAAGCTATACTACAAAGCTATAATAACCAAAATAGTATGGTACTGGCATAAAAACAGACACACTGACCAATGGAATAGAATAGAGAATCCAGAAATCAACCCTCACACTTACTGCCATCTGATCTTTGACAAAGGCACCAAGCCTATTCACTGGGGAAGGGACTGCCTCTTCAGCAAGTGGTGCTGGGATAACTGGATATCGTTATGCAGGAGAATGAAACTAGATCCATACCTCTCACCATATACTAAAATCAACTCAAAATGGATTAAGGATTTAAATATACACCCTGAGACAATAAAACTTCTTAAAGAAAACATAGGGGAAACACTTCAGGAAATAGGACTGGGCACAGACTTCATGAATACGACCCCAAAAGCACGGGCAACCAAAGGAAAAATAAACAAATGGGATTATATCAAACTAAAAAGCTTCTGCACAGCAAAAGAAACAATTAAAAGAGTTAAAAGACAACCAACAGAGTGGGAGAAAATATTTGCAAAATATACATCTGACAAAGGATTAATATCCAGAATATATAAGGAACTCAAACAACTTTACAAGAAGAAAACAAGCAACCCAATTAAAAAATGGGCAAAAGAGCTAAGTAGGCATTTCTCTAAGGAAGATATCCAAATGGCCAACAGACATATGAAAAAATGCTCAGCATCACTCAGCATCCGGGAAATGCAAATCAAAACCACATTGAGATACCATCTAACCCCAGTTAGGATGGCTAAAATCCAAAAGACTATGAACGATAAATGCTGGCGAGGCTGCGGAGAAAAAGGAACTCTCATACATTGTTGGTGGGACTGCAAAATGGTGCAGCCTCTATGGAAAATGGTATGGAGGTTCCTTAAACAATTGCAAATAGATCTACCATACGACCCAGCCATCCCACTGTTGGGAATATACCCAGAGGAATGGAAATCATCAAGTCGAAGGTATACCTGTTCCCCAATGTTCATCGCAGCACTCTTTACAATAGCCAAGAGTTGGAACCAGCCCAAATGCCCATCATCAGATGAGTGGATACGGAAAATGTGGTACATCTACACAATGGAATACTACTCAGCTATAAAAACGAATGAAATACTGCCATTTGCAACAACATGGATGGACCTCGAGAGAATTATATTAAGTGAAACAAGTCAGGCACAGAAAGAGAAATACCACATGTTCTCACTTATTGGTGGGAGCTAAAAATTAATATATAAATTCACACACACACATACACACATACACACACAAACGCGGGGGGGGTAAGAAGATATAACAACCACAATTATTTGAAGTTGATACAACAAACAAACAGAAAGGACATGGTTGGGGGGGAGGGGGGGAGGGAGAAGGGAGGGAGGTTTTGGTGATGGGGAGCATTAATCAGCTACAATGTATATCGACAAAATAAAATTTAAAAAATAAATAAATAAATAAAAAAAAATAAAATAAAAAAATAAAATAAAATAAAAAGTCAATGATATGAAAAAGCTGGTTTCTTTGGAAAACATAAATAAAATCGACAAACCTACAGAAAAACTGACAAAAAGTAAAAGAGAGAAGACACAGATAAGGAATATCAGAAATGAAATAGGACATCACTACAGACCCTGCAGACATCTAAAGGATAATAAGGGAAAGTTATGAAGAACTTTATGCTCATGAATTTGACAACTTAGAAGAAATGGATTAATTCCTCCAAAACCACAAACTACCAAAACCCAACTAAGATGAATACCTATAACCATCAAAGAAGTTGAATTCATAATTTAAAATCTCCCCCCCAAAAATGTAGGACCAGTTTTTAAAGAAAAGTTAACACCAATTTCATGCAACCTCTTCCAGAAAATAGAAAAGGGGTGAATACCCCCAACTCATTTTATGGGGCCATTTTATTATGCACATAACCAAATAGGTTTTGTTTCCACTACGTAAGGCTGGTTCAACATTAAAAAAATATAATCCATGTAATCCATCACACCAACAAGCTAAAGAAGAAAAATTATATGATCCTATCAATGGCTGTGGGAAAAATATTTGATGAAATCTAAAACCTGTTTGTGACACAAACTCTTAGCAAGTTAGTCATGGAAGGGAACTACCTCAACTTGCAAAAGAGCATCTATCACTGAGCCACCACTGGAAGCCCCCTGGGCTCCCCTGCCAGAATGAAAAGGGGTGCCACGGTTCTCAACCACACCCCACCTTCCCTCCTTCCTCCTCCCGCCACCCTGTCTTCTTTCCCTTTCCCCTCTTCCCTTCCCCCCAACTGCTCCACAACAACATCTTAGAATGTAAAAAACTAATAATAATAAATTAAAGTAAAAAGAAAAAAAGAGAGAGCATCTAAAAAACACCTACAGCTTTTGTCATGCCTGAGAGTGGAAGGCTTGGATGCTTTCTCCCTAAGACTGGTAATAAGTCAAGGATGTTCTCTCTTACCCAACATAATCCTAGAACTTCTAGTCACTGAAATAAGGCAAAAAAAAAAAAGAAAGAAAAAATGCGTACAGATGAGAAGTAATAAAACTACCTGTCTGCAGATGGCATGATCACCTATGTCTAAAATCCCAAGCAATCTACAAGAAAAAAGAAACTAGAAATAACAGAGTTCAGCAAGGTCGTGGGATGCAAGATCAGCACAAAAACCAAATGCATTTCTATATACTATCAGTGAACTTGCAGAAACTGACATTAAAAACACAAATGCCATTTACAATCACTCAAAAACCAAAATATTTAAATATAAACTTCTTAGCAAAACATGTACAGGGTCCGTATGCTGGAAATGACCAAGTTCTGACAAAAGAAATCAAAGAAGTTCTTATAAATGGAGAGATATACCATGTTTATGGATTGGAAGACAACATAGCAAAGATGTTAATTCTCCCCAAATTGATGTATGGGTTTAATGCAATTTCTATCAAAAACCCAGCAAGGTTTTTGAAGACATAGATAAGCTTATTGTAGAATTTACATTGAAAGACACAGGCCCTAAGAACAGCTAAAATAATCTTGAAAAAGAAGAACCAAGTGGGAGGAATTACTGTATTTAAGGTTTACTAATAGGTATAGTAATCAAGATAGTGCAGTGGTAGCAGAAGGATGGACACAGATTGGTAGAACAGCACGGATGTCATAGACATAGACCCACACACACATGCCCAACTGATTTTGGCAAAGGTGCAAAAACAATTCAATGGTGGAAAGACAGCCTTTCAACAATGGGGCTGGAGCAACTGGACATTCATAGGGGAAAAATGAAACTCAACCGAAACCTCACACCTCATACAAAACTCAAAATACATTATAGAAATAAATGTAAAACATAAAACTATAAAACTCTTAGAAAAGAAAACAGGCAAAAATCTTTAGAACCTGCAATCATGTAAGCAGTTCAACTTGGCACCATGAACATGATATGTGAAAGGAAAAATTGATAAATTGGAGCTCAGCGAAATTAAAAATTTTTGCTCTGTGAAAGCCCATGGGAAAAGAATGAAAAGGCAGGCTGCAGAGCAGGAGAAAATATTTGCAAACTACATAACAGGCAAAGGATTTGTATCTTGAATATACAAAGAACTCTCAAAACTCAACAATAGAAAACAATCCAATTATTAACTGGACAAAAGACATAAAGAGACATTTCACCAAGGAGGATATACAGATGGCAAATAGGCACATGGAAAGGTGTGCAGCATCATAGGGAAATCCAGATTAAAGCTACAATGAGATTATCATAAAAGTAAACAACAGTGGCAACACCATGTGCTGGTAAGGATTTGGAAAACTGGATCTCTCATACGTTACGGTGGGAGTGTAATGGTGAAGTCGAGCCATTTTGGAAAAGAGCTTGGCAGTTTCTTAAAAATCTAAGCATGCAACTATCATGACACCCAGCAATTGCCCTTCTAGGCATTTATTCCACAGGAGTGAAAACTCATGTTCACACAAAAACTTGTACACAATTGTTCACAACAGCTTTATTTGTAATATCCCAAACTAGAATCAGCCCAGATGTTCTTCAACAGGCATATGTTTAGGCAAACTGTGATATATCCATACTATGGAATACTATTCAGTCATAAAAAGGAACAAACTACTGATACAAATAACAGCTTGGGTAAATCTCCAGGGAATTCCTCTGAGAAAAAAAGGGCAATTCCAAACAGTTATATACTATATGATTTCATTTATGTAACACGTTTGAATGAAAACATTTTAGAAAAGGAGAACAGATTAGTGATTGCCAGTGGTTAGGGACAGGGGTGGGACATTCTTGAGGGTGTTGTTGGTGTTTTTAAAAAGAGCAACAGAAAAGATCTTTTTGATGGGGGAACTGTTCAGTATCTTCACCTTGGGGATCGATACTCCAACCTGTGCAGTGATAATATTGCCCAGAGCTGAACACACGCACCCACACACACCCACACAAGAGTACAAGTAATACTAGAGGAATCTGAATAAGACCAGTACGAATGTCAATATCCTGGTTGTGATACGGTACTACAGTTTTGCAAAATTTTATCATTACAGGGGATCCCTCGGTGTTCATTTTTACAATTGCATGTGACTCTACAATGATCTCAATAAAATTTTCAGTTAAAAAACATTAGCCCAATAAGAATGTTTCTGAACTCATAGTTCTCATGACTCCATAAACGAAGAATAACTTTTAAAAATTATTTTTTCTGTGGTTGGCAATGGCCTGCTCCCTTGGGAGCGTGGGAATGCTCCCTGGAGTGGTTAAACTGAATCCTCAGCCCTATGGCCCCTCCCCTGGGTGTAACTGTACCAAGGAGACAACAGCTCCCCACTCCCAAAAGACTCACTAAGTAGTTCTTGCCGGGGCCTTAGGGAAGCCCCGGGGCTGCAGACTTGTTCCTTTAGTTTCACAGCTGAAGGACGGCCTCTCAGGAAAATGAGGAGCTGCCCGCTTGGGGTGAAGCGGGTTGCAGACTCTAGCATCTTGAGTCTTGACACCTGCCTACCTGTCACTCCTACTCCCTGTCACCAGCGCTGAGGCTGGTTCACAGTGGGCACCCCCAGGTGTGGTTGCAGGAAGTAGCTCTGCTCTGGCGTGACCCAGACCTCTTAGGTCTCCAGTTCTGCCTACGGGGACCTCCCCCAAGCCTGGAGGGAGGTGAGATGAGGCATCCATGTCACAGGCCCATGAGGCAGCTGCCCCGGGGTCTGGAATTGCACCCCATCTGGAACTTTCCAGGGGCCTGGAGAAGTGGGTGAGACTGGCTGTCCTCCCCAGTTCCCCACCCAAGCCTGGGAAGTTCCTAGGTTTCCCCCAAGGGTGGCCTGGATAAACTAGAAGTGCTCAGGTCCTAGGGACCGTCCCCAACTCCTGTCCCTTCCCTTGCCTTTTCTTTGGCACCTCCAGGAAGTGAGCACACAGTTTTGATACCACCTTGGTGTCATACAATAACACCAATAATAATAATAATAATATCATATACTAATACAATAATAATGTACCCACTTGAGCATTTCCTGCACAATATCACCCCTTCTACTGGCCCACCCCCAGGGACTGCTGGGAAAGAGGAGGGGATGGTGGCAGCTGTAGGTGCTGTGTCCTTGCACCAGTGGCTCCCAGTGAAAAGAGAGGTTAGCAAGTGGCCACGCGCCCATGAAGGGTCAGCAAGCCTCAGCTCTTCCTGCGGCCCTCAGTCACTGCTCACCCTCTCCAGGGAAAAGAGGGACAGCGGAAGCTTATAGCAAGGAGGTAAAGGGGAAAAAAACAAAGGCCCTGATAGAGAAAATGTGCCTGAAGAGACCAGCTCCCAACCCTGAAGGCAGAATCTCAATTCTTAGTGGACAGATTTTAAAGACCATCACTGTGTTTTTCTTTTTATTCTTAAAACAAAAACAAACACACAAAAAACTCCATTTTGTAACTTCTCACCCCTTAGTGATGTTACTTTGACTATTTTCTGTGAACTAGACTGAGTCGTGTTTTTTACATGATTTTGATCACTCTGAGCAGACCAGAGAAATGGGTGTGAACATGATTCAGTTATGCAGACTAGTTGTTTTGATACTTTTAAGTGGATAAATATGGAGACTTTTAAAATAAACCATGATATGTTTCATGTTTATGAAACAATAATATTAGGTTACTAGCAACATCCATCTAGGTGGCACGTGTATTTCATATCATCACTTATCCTTCTCTCCTGGGTCTCTGGGTACCGGATGCTGGCTCGGGGGCTAGAAAACACAGGAGAACGGAATGCGGCCCCATCCTCAACCAGCTCCAGCTTGGAATGGGAGACAGGCTCAGAAACAGACGATTGCGTTGCCGTGTACGTTCCGCTATGTGTGTAATGTGAGAATTCCCAGTGTAGTGACAGGGGCTATGAGTGTGTGAGAACTACACCCTGTGCAAATGGGCAGGTGCAAATTTCTCACACCCAAACTGGTTTGTGCACAGCACACATGCATGTATTGTGGAGCCCCAAAGAAAGAGTGATTTCTCTCCATGGGTCCATAAACAGGGAAAATTCAGGCCATTTAGGCAACTGAGCAGGGGCCAGTGAATTAGAACACAGCACATCTCAGGAAGCGGCTCTTGAGCAGAAGACAGCCATGGCCACACTTGCCGAGCTCGCCAGCGCAGCCTGTCACACACACAGAAGACTGTCCCACACGCTAGATGGCAGCAAGTCCAGTGAGTTCTTCTTCACGCTGTGGGGAGAAAACACAGCCCAACGAGTGACTCCGTCTAAATGAATTGATTTGAAGTTGATGTTTAAGATTTTTGCAGAGTGAAGAAACATTCTTTTGGTCATGGGTGTATCTCTCCCTTGCGGGCTCACTCTCTGTTGCCTCAGTCATCAGGAATTTGCACCTGCCCATTTGAACAGGGTGTAGTTCTCACACACATTCACAGCCCCAGTGTCACTACACTGGGAATTCTCACTTCTCTGGACCCACATGGCAGCGGGAGCCTTTGAATTTTCACTGCCTCTGTCACCTCTGACCTTGAGGCCAGTACAATTGCACCCACACCACCAACTTCTTCACCCACCAGCGGGCTCCTGCGCTGGTCTCAGTGACAGGGCAGCAGCTCAGGGGCTTGCACCTTCTGAGATGTTCCTCCCCACTCCAGGCATAGAGGAGTGGAGGACACAGGCTTCAGCAGGTGTTCCCAGATCGGGGCTGGAAACCCTCCTAACAGAAGAGAGGGGAGTGTTCATGGTTTCCATGGCCACCTACAGTATTTAAGTTGTTGACCAATTTTTAATACTGTTTTTTCCAAACTTTCTATAATAAGTTTGGTCTTCTATAATTATTTCTAAAATGTTAAAGTAAATCCATATCAAATATTAAAGTATGAAAGAGAGAGAGAGAGAGAGAGGGTGTGCAGGCACCTGTTTCCTCTCCCCATGACTCTGTCCTGGACACCTGGGCACAGGTGGGGGCTCTGCTCATTCACCAGCTCAGGACATGAGTGTCCCACAGTTGCTCTTTCAGGTCCAAGCAGGCCACAAGGGGGCCAGCCCACCTCATCTGCAGTATATTCTTCTAGCTGTTTCTCTGCAAGTGGCTGCAGGTTGGGAGTGCCCTAGCCACGACTTTCTCTCCTGTCTCCCTCACTGGCCTGGCTCTCAGGTAAGAGGTAGGTACCAAACTGTGTCCCTGCAAAAAAGGAAAAAGATGGGCAACAGCTCCACCCCATCAACCTCCACCTGGAGCCAATAAAGGTCTCCACTGAAACCAAGTATTTCCTTAGAGGGGAGAGGTTAATCAGGATTTTAAATTACTAATGTGTCTCACTTGGGTTCAAACAGCGATGCAAGTACTTTCAGACCCAATTGCCAAAGAGCTCAGCTCCCCATGCCACTTTGACTCCTGCTGGCCTGACACCCTGGCTGAGTCCTGGACACACTGCCAGCCCTATGTATGATCTTGGGAAAATATTTAGCATCTCATACCCAGTCTCCTCACTGACAGAAGAGAAATAATGACAGTCCCTGTCTCATGGGACTGTTGTGAAAATGAAACAGGTGAGCATGTGAGACGCGCAGAGAACGGTGCTGGCGACGATGCAGGCTGGCTAACCACATGCCAGTAGGACACCCCAAAACCTCCTGAAAGATGATGGTAAGACGTCAAACGCACCTTTGCAAAACTCTGTAGTCACCTGGGAAAGATGAAATGACAGCAGTTGGAAATACGTGTCAGTTGACCCCATAGTCAGGGTGTCTCAGCTGAGCTGATCGCACAGGAAATCCTTCATCTCTTCACCAGCAGGATCTGCAGTACATGAGCTACCACTACCTTCAAAGAGAGCTGGGCAAAGTGCTCAACAGAAGAATGGTCCTGTCCTTTCTGACACACACAGTCGTCTGTGTAGCGGCTCTGTTGGGGTGGGGTGAATCCGACTACAGTTGCTCAGTGGCTAGCTAGCCTTGGCTCCCTGTCCCCCGTCTCCATCTCCATCTCACACACATGCAAGAGTCGCCCCCTGGAGACCTCTCTCCCTCGCCCCTGGACCCTCCTCTGCTCTCTCTTTTAAACTCACTAGTCTTGTCCACTGTTGCCACAAGGCAAAGCAACTGATTCATATTCGGATTCATCAATTTGTGACAAAGCACCAGTGGCGTGTAATTACTTACCAAGTAACCCTCCTGTATGAGTGTGTGATGCAGGGACTGCAGGGGTGTGTGGTCAGCCAGGAGGAGTCTCTGCTCCTGCAGGTGCAGGGTAGATTAACAGACCCGCATGAGGAGTTGGGGAGCCTCTGGCCTCTCGACAACCTGTAACCTCTGCTCTATTTGACTGCAGTACCCACTGGGTGGGGCTCCGGTGGGCCTTTCTTATCCCAGTACTTTGTACTTTCTTGCTCTGCTTTTGAGCCTTGTGATATAATATGAGGTCATTCTAACCTAATCTGCCAAGAAACCTGTTCTAACAGAAAAATGCAAAATCCGCAATGTATATAGGGGAGATCAAAGCAATCAAATCCCTCAAATTAAGCACGATTTTGATTTACACAAGCAATCAGAATTCATTCCAGCAAGACCAGCTAATGAATAAGCGAAGAGAACATATGTTTTTTGGAAGCAGGGGACAATAATACATTGAGCACCAAATGCTACAAAAAATAATGAAAATAAGCCTTCAAACTAATCATTCATAGATCAAGTTCCCCATGTGTGGAAAGAGATCTTGGAAGTAGAAAATTTTGGTTTGATTCTGGTCCCTAGGGATAAAAATGTGCAGACAGCTACATCTACAATGATCACATTCCTGTAGTTCTGCCCAGCACATTTTTACCAAGTGACTGTCATTGCTTTGCATGTGAGATGGCCTGTCTTGTCAGTAATTCTGCATGACCCCTGGAGAGAAAACCAAATGAACAGGTGGGGAAAGACAGCACTTCGGAGGAGTTCCTGCTTTTCTTAGTGAAGGTCAGAAAGGAGCTTCAAGGTCATGTTAGCCCAAAGCCCCAGTGGCTGGGTAGAGGCCTGAGAAGCAGGTTGTGCCCAGTGTCTGTCTGGGGACGAAGGACGCTCCTTCTTTGACGCTGCTGCTAGTGTCAGAAGGCAAAGCCCGGAAGGCCTTGCCTATGTCCACCTTCCCACACAGCAGTCCAGGAAGTGTCAGTCTGTCTCCCTCGCTGCAGGGACTCAGGTGGCAGCTTGTCCCCTTACACTTCAAGTTCTCAGGTCCCTCTAAAAATGAAAACAGAGGTATTACCTTTTTTGGCACTTCAAGACATCTCTCTGACACTATTACCAAGTGGGCACCTGTACTTTACCCTGGCGAAGCGTTGGGCTGTTCTCCATTAATAGGGATAAGGTTGGCCTCTGACAAGTGGGCGGTGGGGGGTGGGGGAATGGGTGTGCCAGGTCTGTGCAGACCCCAGAGAGGTGTGAGAAAGTCCCCAACAGCAGTGCTTCTGCATTTTTCATCACTGCCCTGAGAATGTTCCATAACTTCCACATGGACTTTGCAGGTCTTAGTCTCCTGTTCCTAAGTTCTGGTTTAAGTCAGAACAACTCTGTTTTAAGCCCCAATCAGATAGAGAAAATGTCTGGCTGAACACAAGGGTGACAGCTAACAAAGAGGACAAGGCTGTGGAAAGGGACCGCTGGAAAGGCTGTGGAAAGGGACAACTCTTCTGCGTCTTCCCAGGACATCTGAAGAGAGATCTGGGAAAGGGCATGTCTCTGCTGGTGGCATTTCTTGCAGCCCCTCGGCCAGTCAGAGATGGCTGAGGACTAAGATGCTCTGTAGAGAGCACCGACCACCCGGTTCAGCGGGGTCAGCCAGCTGTAGACCGGGCTCCCCGTGCACAGCTTCCTGACAAGTGTGGAAACTTCCTACACACTTGCAGGGAGCCACATGGCATGTACCAGTGTTTCTCAAGTGTGCCTGAAGAGCCCGTGCATCCATATCAGCAGGGTCCTTACCCCAGACCCCTAATCAGACTTTCTGGAGAAGGGTCCGGGGAATCATCAGTTTTAACAAACAGCCAGGGGAGTCTTATGCTCCCCAAGCTTGAGATCTGTTCATCCCACTGAGCAAAGTCATGATAGGCTCCAGTCACGGGTCTGGTCAGACTCACTCTGCCCTGTTAGCTTGGGGGGTGGGGGCTGTAAGCTGGCTCCCTCAGCTGTAACGCAGGGATGGGTGTAGGACTGCCACCAGGCATGCTGAGAGGAAATGGGCTACGACACTATCCCCATCCTCCCACCATCATCAGGAGGCTCCCCAGAGTGACTTTTATCCCTGGCCCGTCCCAGCACTCCTGACAGCTTGAAAAATCAGGAGTTGACTTCCTGTACCCTTCAGTGTTTCAAGCTCACCTTTCATGATACTTGCTGGGTCACATGGGGCTGTGTCCTGTGAGCCAGCGCTGCAGGGCCATCTGCATGTCTCTGCAGCCCAATGCAGAGGACCCGCCCCTCCCTGCCTCCACCTCTGCCCTGAGTGCACACGTGGTCACAGCTGGTCTGTGCCCCAGGCTCCCACCCAAGGTGCCCTTGGCCTCTGCAGGGCGGAGGTCGCTCACTCAAACGTCCACCAGACACTCTTTAGGGGGCGGACAGGTTTGGCTGAATTTCATACTGAGGAGCATCATGTGGCACACAGTCCCACAGCAAGTGAGCACTGGGGACATTTTCAATTGGGCCTGTCTTCCAGTATTTACTGGCCAGCCCTGAGCCGCCACCATGCCCTGAGGGCAGGAACTATGGTCAGGGCCAGGGCTGGAGCTGAGACCAGGCTAAGCCCCAGTCCTGGGCCTCCCCCCAGGAAGAGGGAGATGAGAACACTGTGTAGTTTCTTATTTAAAGCAAAAAAAAAGAAAGAAAAATCAATGAGGAAGATCTGGAATTTACGGCACTTTAACAGTTTGATGTCCTTTCTTAGACAATTGTTTCAAATTAAAAAAACATTTTGAAAAGTCTTTGACCCACAGAGGCAGAAGGCAGGTGTTGCTAGAGGCTGGGGTGGGGTGGGAGAGTGTGGGGTAAGTACTAAGGGTGCAGGTTTTACTTGGGGATGACAAGAATGTCTGGAACCAGACGGAGGTGGTGGCTGCACTACACTGTGGATGTGTCGAAAGCCACGGAACTGTTCACCTTCAGATGGTGACTTGTAAGTTACGAAAATTTCACCTCAATTAGGGGGGAAAAATAAGAAGTCTTTGAAAGTGGTCCAAGGAGTGATGCAAGACTCAAGCTAGAGTCTAAGATGAAGTTGAGGCCCTGCCCATCCACCATCGCAGGGGGGCTCTCCCTGCCTCGCGGGGTGTCCAGCAATGTCAGGGGTCCTCCTGCCTGCCCAGTCCCGCCAGGCCAGCCTTACTGACTAGGGTCCCCCTGCAGGCCCCGCCCGTCCCTTCCACCTCTCTCCCTCCAGGGAGGACCCCCTAAAGCAGAGCTGCCCAAGCCCCTCCTGTTGCAGACTCTGTCCCATCCCTGGCTCTCAGCAAGGTCCCAGCTCCTTAGAGGGCTTTCGGGGTCCTCAGCCACCCCTTGGCCCCTGTCCCTGGTCATAACACCTGCGCATGCCATCCTGCACGCACAGCCTCTCACTCCCCGCCTGGCGAGGCAGGTCAGTCCGCCACCCATGGGCACAGCGGGGCTGTGTGCAGTCACAGCCGTGGAACCCACACCTGCTCGATGCCTCCAGGATGCTAGTGGCTGAATGTGGGGATGGCTGAGCTGGGGGAGCATGCTGCACCCACCTCCATCTGCTCGTGGATCCAGTCCAGGAAGGAGGTGATGCGGGTGTAGACCCCAGGCTTGTTCATCTCAGCACAGCCGATGCCAAAGCTGGTGGCTCCCACCAACTTCCACAGCCTCCTCTCTTGACACACCAGGGGCCCTCCACTGTCTCCCTAGATGGCAGGGAAAGAAGCAGAGGTCAAGGGGACAGGTACAGCTGTGCACTCCTTGTCACCATGGTGGGACCCCTCTTCACGATATCTCACACGGGTGAGGATGCCTCTCACACCCAGCAGCGCTTCTTGAACTGACTCTGGCATTCCCCAGAGCAGTTCCCTTAGCCCCTCTGGGGTGGTTTCCCTCCAGCTGTGTCTCCTGACCAGCTACTGAAGGTTGAGGGCAGCTGGGTGCAGCGAGGCAGTGCTCTCAGCTGGAGTTTCTGCCTGGGCAGGGGCTTCTATTGACCTGTGGCCCACCAGGTGGCATTGGAAGCCCAGATTCACTGGTTCGCACTGCCTTCCGCCCCTGTTGACCCCCTGCAAACTCAGAGGATGGGGCAGGAGGGGAGCAACGTGAAACCCCTCCCACCACCAGCTCCCAAGCAGAGTCGGAGGCTGGGGAAACACAGCCCTAGCACCCAGGAAAGGAAGTGCTATCTTGAGCAAATTTCCTCCCCACGCCCTGTAAATTTACTTTTCGCCCAGTCACAGAGACACACCAGCAGTGGCCTGTCCCAGGGGCTGGGTCACCGTACCACAGCCTCACCCACCACCGTGGCCCCCAGAGGTCACAGGGCTCCTTACCTGGCAACTGTCCACACCGCCCTTCAGGTAGCCTGCACAGAGCATGGACGGGGAGATGATGCCACCATACACGTCCCTGTGGTTACAGATCTTGTTGGAGATTAAAGGGACAGCCACGTGGTTCAGGACAGGGGAGGCGTCGCCTGCTCCAAAGCAAGGGTTGGGGTGTACGGTAAGAAGGGCACATGTGGGGACCAGAGGGACAGAGGCGTGACACCCAACAGGATGTCACGGTGGGCATCCCTGTGTGGCCCTGGGTGGCACCAGCATACTCGCCTGTGATGCAGCACATCAAGCCCTAGAGCCTGCCCCTTCTAAGTAGCCACGTGCCACTGTGCTTCACATCAGGGCCATGTACTGCCCAAAGGTGCCACATCCTCCCCAGGGCACATCCCAGGCAAAGCAGCTGATCTGCACCAGCCCATTTGATTCTCAGAGCAACCCAGTTATGGGAGAGAAACTGAGACTCACGAAGGTCACACACACAGCTTCTTGGTGGAACCATGGTGTGGTCAGCAGAAAAATGACATCCACATCCTGATCCCTAAGACTATGTCACTTAAATGGTGAAAGGGACTTGGTGGATGAGATTAAACAAAGGATCTTGAGATGGGGAGATTACTCTAGATTGCCCGGGTGGACCTTAAACATCATCATAAGGATCCTTATAAGGAAAAGAAGGAGGCAGGAGGGTCAGAGAGGGAGACGTGATGACGGAAGCTGAGATGAGCATGAGAGATGTGAAGACTTCAATGCTGCTGGCTTTGAAGAGGGAGGAAGGGGCCACAAGCCAAGGTGGATTCTAGAAGCTGGAAAAAGCAAGGAAATGAATTCTCCCCCAGCACCTCCAGAAGGAACACAGCCCACCAACATCTTAATTTCAGCCCACTGAGACTGATTTTAGACCTCCAACCTCCATAACTGTAAGATAATAAATGTCCTCCATAACTGTAAGATAATAAATGTGTGTCATTTTAAGCCACTAAGTTTGGGGTGACTTGTTGCAGTGGCAACAGAAGACTACACCTGCAGTGGGTCTCCTCACCACCCACACCAACAGGATCGACCCCTCCAACTTGACTATTTGTGACCCAGTATCTCAATGTTTTATAGGCTTAAAGCAGGAGGCACCTTGTCCTCTGTCTGTCTAGCATGTGTTGGCAGGTGGTGTGCCCAGGTGTGAAGGGTGCAGTGAGTGTTGGTCTGTAGGGGCTTCCCAAATCCTCCCACACATCGGCCACACTTTCAACAGGGACTGCCTGATCGTGACATCAGGCTGAGCGTCGTACTGTTGCTATTCACCCACTAAGATTCAGTGAAGGCAATGAAATAACCATCTCCAAATTCTCAGAGAACAAACATGGAGAAGGGCTGGGTGGGGGGCATGAAAATGGACCCCAGTCCTTGCACCAGCTGGCATGTGAGCCCACAGGGCACTTGGGGCCCTCTGCCTCGGTCTCCTCACCCACAAGATGAGCATGATGACAACACCCCCTGCAGGGGCTGCTCTGTGGGACAAAGGGTGTCACATGAGACATTCAGCTCCATGCCTGGTACATGGTGAAACACAGCTCAGCGTGTTGTCAGGGGGAGCTTCCAACGCAGGCAGAAGGATGCAGCCAGTCCTGTAAGACTCCCCGGGGAAAGAGGTCACTGGACCTCTGTGGGGGACAGAGCAGTTTAATAGCGAGGAGACGAGCAACTCTGTGGAGGGATCCAGAACCTCCCAGGGGAAAGGGGCTGTTCTCCAGCTCCTCCTCTGCAGTTTCCAGCATGATTAGAATCACTCTGGAAGGCTGGATGACCCCAAATGGGAACTCATGAGAACTCACCATGAGAGGCAGGGGAGCATCGACTGGGTCCCTGCTTCCATCACCAACCAAGGGTGCTGGTTCTGGTGGAGCTGGGGCCCCAGGACCAGCCATGTCAGCACAGAGCTGAGCCTTGGCCAAGTGGTTGAGCTTGAGTCTACAAAGAGCTACGGATGCCCCAGCCAGGGTGAGCACCACTGTGGGCTGGTAGGAGTGCGGGCCAGCAAGGCCCTGCAGACCCTGAGGATCTGGGTAAGCCCCCACGTGCCTTCAGGAGGGGCAGGTTCATCTAATAGGTCTCAAGAGGAAACTACTGAACTTCCTGATTTGAGTTGAATTGTGGGCCCCCAAAAGCATGTCTCCTTGCCACCATAGAATATTGACTTTATTTGAGAGAGAGTCTTTGCAGGTGTAATTACGGTAAGGATCTCGAGATGAGATCATCCTGCCTTTAAGCTGGGCCCTAAATCCAATCACTGGTGTCCTTATAGGATAAAGGAGAGGAAGATTTGAGATACAGAGGCAGGGGGAAAGGCCAAGTGAGGACAGAGGTTGGGGTTGAATGGTGCATCTACAAGCCAAGGACGTCCAGGGACAGCTGGAGCCCCGAGGCTGGGGGAGAGGCCTGGAACAGATGCTCCTGCAGAGCCTCAGACAGAAGCACCGTTGTCAGCACCTGATCTCAGACTCCTGGCTCCAGAACTGTGAGAGAATAGATTTCTGTTGTTTCAAGCCATCTAGTTTGAGATAATTTGTCACAGCAACCCCAGGAAACTAACGCTGTTCCCACTAACAGGAAAAGCAACTGTGGGAAACCCAGGGACTGTGGGCATGTCTGTGCCCTGTACTGATGAAAGGCGGTGCAGGTTCACCTGCATTTTTTGTTGTTATTAACGTTACTACTTCTGTTATCATAGCAAAAAGATCCCATTTGGTTACTTTTTCTACTTGTCCTTTGTAGGACAAAATACAACGATACTTCAAAAAGTTCATGGAAAAATAGAATTATACAATAACATGAATCTTTTCATGGACTTTTTGAAGACCCCTCAGAAATCTTCCAAAGTCCCACTAGGCAAAAAGTCCTCACAGTCACAAATCTGTGACTTCTGAATAGGGCTTGGGTGGTTGTCTAGGTGAGCTCTGTCTGTACTTGGGAAACAGGGTGGGAGGACAGGTAAAGGAGGTGCAAGGAGGGGCCCACTAATGTGTTAGTGAGGGTCTCTCCACCGTGGGGTGCCCACGGTTCTGCGTGTTTTCTCTCCCCAGGAGGTCTGCAGTTTCACGCTGTCCCAAGACAAATGGAACCGTGACGCAATACCCACAGCTACTCAGCTGGTTGCATGTTTTGGACAGTGGACTCACACCGCTTGGCTGGGACATCTGGGTATCCCGATGAGAACATCACATTGGGGCATTGGAGGGGCCCCTCCCCAACCCAGCCTTCAAGGTTCTGGGTTCCCAGGCTCAGAATCTTCGTTTCAGACCACTGACCTCCATCCTCTGTGGCCCCCCATCCTGATGTCCAGCACAGTTTCCCATCAGGGAACTTCTCTTCTGAGTTGGGCAGACAGACTGGTTGGATCATCTCTGTTTAAAGGGGGGACAGCAACTCTCAGTTCGATCAAAGCAGTAGTCGCGAAATCAATTAATCTCATGGGCGTTTACGTCTCTGAGGAGCAAAGACTTCCTCCCAGGGAAAGGTCCAGACCTTGGTTATTTAAAGGCAATTAGATCAGAGAGGGGACCCCACCCCCAGCTCACCACCCAGAGCTCTTAACAACTACAAAACAGCCCTCCACAGAGGCAACACAAATGAGTCTAGACCAGGAGTTGGCAAACCTTTTCTGTAAGGGGCTAAACAGTAAATATTTTGGGCTTTGTGGGCCATGTAGTTTCTGCTACTGCCACCCAACCCTGCCATTGAGCACATAAGCAGCCACAGGTAAGAGGCACACAGATGGGTCTAGTGCGTGCCAATAAAACGCTGTTTGCCAAAACCAATGATGGGTCAGATTTGGCCGGCAAGTTAGAGCTCGCCCACTCCTGGTCCAGACCATGGGTCCATACGTTCTTTACAGAACCTCATTCCATGAGCATTCCTGTCGTTCTGAGACACCTAGAAGCAGCACATCTGCCCATGTGGGGGAGTGTGTCACATACACCCTCCACCAGAGACAGTGTCGTGCATGTGCAACCAGAGAGGCGCTAAGCTTTCTGGGTAGAACAATAACAGGAAGGTAGAGAAAGAATAAGGGGACTCATTTAAATTTTTATCAATGTACAAGTGCTGCCTCCTCATTTCCTGTAACCAGATATAGTTAATAATAGTTAACAAAGTAGCACCAACATAACAATTTCTCTGTTTCAGAGTATTATGTGTGCCATGTGATAAACACCCTGAAGGTTCGGCTGTCGAATCTGCAGCTGGTCTGTTGCCAGGATTCTGCTCCAAGAAGCGAGGATTCACCTGCTTCACTGTCCTCTGCCTGCTCCTCAACCTGCCTGTATCCCCTGGGAAGGAAAAGGGAGCTTTCATTTATTTAGGAGTAGGCTCATCCAGAGGGCAGGAATTGACTTTTTTAAAGAAATAGGGCCATTTGGAGCCTGCTGAACTTAGCCGCTTGCTGGGAGAGAACTTTCTGAAGCACTTCCAGGAAGCTGGAGATGCCAGTGTCGTTGCACCTGTAAAGAAGTGGAGGAAATCATCACAGCCAGCTGGCTGGTGGCGAAGCTCTGCTTCTCAGCTGAGGCTGGGACCCCACTCCTCTACCCAGAGACAGGGCAGGTGGGTGGTGTGGTGGAGGGGGGACACCACGGCAAGCTCCTGGACAGGGAAGTGATCTTTGTTCCTGTGGACAGTCTGGTGACTCTCTTCCACCTCCTAGAGGCACCAGGCCGCCTGACCTGGAGAAGCTCTTTCTGCCTCCAGGTGGCCCCAGGGAGGGAGAAAGTGGCACCAGACAAACTGAGCAGACCAAAGTAGAGCCACAAAAGCTCTAAAATTAGATTACATTGGAACCATGGTCCACAAAAGCAGGCCAGGAACTCCGAACTAAATCCAAACAGGGTGGCTACTATCAGGCCTCATGGCTGGCTTAACCTCAGCACAGCCAGGTTGAGCAACTCTCCCCCTTCTCCCCCACCCCTTTCCCTTTTCTGCTCTGGGAACTGAGATTCCTCTCCTGGGAAGGGGTAAACATGACCATTATCATCAAGGGAACCTCTTGTGGGCTGCATCTAGCAGGCTTCGAGCTGGAATGCTTTGTACTGAGATAGTGGCTAATCGGGGAGGCTATGACTTAACCTACCAGATGTTATCGGGCCACAAGGGCTGTGTCACCTTGCCTACCACTGATTTCAAAATTGCCTGTTACTCTGTCAGAACCCTCCCTAAAAGTCTTATAAACCTCCTGCTTTCCTTGGTTTGAGGGAACTGATCTGGCTCTGTCATCCCTCCACGTTAGTGGACATAAAGCTCTTGGCTGAAATGACACCGGCTTGGGTCTCTCTCTCTTCTCTGTCTCACAAAACCTAACAGCCACCTGCTACAATGGAAAATTTATGTAGAACACAGAGTCTCCTTATGAAATAGCCAAATTGTCCAGGATACAGTTGAAAATGCTTACCATACCAAGAACAAGAAAAATCCTACAACTTTAATGAGAAAAGATAATCAACTGATGCCAATGGCAACACAAACCACATGCTGAAATTATCTGATGAGGATTGTAAAGCAGCCATCATAAAAATGTTCCAACAAGCAATTACAAATCCTCTTGAAGCAAATGAAAAGCAACAGAACAACACAGAAACCCAGCATACCATTGAATGTGAGTGGCCCAACCAGCTTCATGAGGGCGATGTCATTGCCCAACCTCTTTGGCTTGTACTTGCTGTGGTAGATGATTTTTTCCACCAAATGGGAAGGAGCTGGACTGTCCAGCAGGGAAACTAGACCCACTTGGATGGTCCATGACTTGGGGAGGTATAGACTGAAACAAGAAGACCAAGAGATAAATCACAAGGAAAATCAAACCACTCAACCCATTGTCCTCAGGTGTCCTGAGAGCCCAGGGAGGTGGTGGGACATGTTATCAGGCAAGAGATGGCCCCTTTCCTGCTTGTGCATGCTAGACATCTGACCATGGCTCCCATGCCCTGCAGAAATACAGACTCACACCCAGGTATTCCTGGACAGGCCTCACTCTCTCTCCCTTATAAGTCCTCTTGGTATTTGAGAACTGAGCTCAATTTAGATCATTGCAAGGGGTATCAGCGCTCATTCTCCATCAGACAGTAACCAAATCAGGAGGTAAAAATGGCAGGGTGAATTAACACTGCATATGGAAGACTTTTCTGTGGTTTTCTTACACTGTAAGCTCCTGAGAGTGTAAGAAGGGAGACTACATGAATGCCCCCCCAACACACCTGTAGCTCCCCACCCCACCCTGCACCATCCCATCCGGTCTCAGTCATAACAGGCTCTTCTGGAATTAACTACGGGAAGGTCGAGGTCCTTTTGTTTTTGTGGGTTTCCTCCTGCACAAGAGCTTCCTTCCTCCTCTTTCTACCTTTTCTGTATGGGCTGCAGGTCTAAAATCCTTAAAATGAGCTCAGGATCACTGGTCACTCCCCACAGAGGGTGACAGGTCCGTGGTGAGGAGGGCAGGGCCTCCCCAGCTGACATTAGTTGTGGTGGTCGTTCTGTCTGCTGCTTTCTGAACCTGCTGCTTCCCACCCAAATGATATGCCCTGGAACTGGGCAGGGGCCCAGGAAGATGGGGGCCACATCCAGGAGGTCAGGAGCACTCACTCGTAAACACAGTGTGCAGCAGTGATGACCCACAGGGGCGTGATGATGGAGCCCCCACACAGGTGGTACCCCTGGAACTGAAGGCTGACCTGCCAGGGCCACTGCGCGAGTGAGGACATGTTTCCACCAACGATGCGTGGGCTGTAGCCCATCCTCAGACCACAGACTGCAGAGGGAGAGCAAGGGCTGTGGGCAGATCCCGCACACCTTTCTGGGAGAAATGATGTCATAACGGGGACCTGCTCCTCTGTCCCCCAACATCACTGCCACCTGCCCAGAGCTCACAGCAGTTCTAAGACAGCAGGGGGGTGCTCAGGGTGAGAGGTGGGTGCAGGCTCCCAGGGAGCCTGAGGATGGCAGGGTGTGGTGGGGGATGAAGAGCCCTTTGGAGCAAGGAGCCTACCCCACCCGTGGATGATGACAACACAGGGATGTCAGTCAGCTCCCCAGCAGGAGCGGGCAGGAGCCTTCCGCAGCCCGCCCCGCTCTACTGTAGGACCCCAACCCTGCAACGTGAACTCCCCCTCTTCCAAGAACCAGGGTGCCTTCCCTGGAAATTCTATAGAGTGACAGTCAGTCCTATCCTCTGCTGAGAAGTTGCTGGGCTGCCTTCCCCCGCCCACTGACAGGAGAGGCTGACGCTGCTCCCCTCTTCCATCAGGTGGGGGCACACAGAGGAAGGGACTCAGCCGTCCTTGGGGAGTTGGGGGGACAGGAGTGCAGGCGAGCACTTGCACCCCTTTTTTCTCTGCGTTTCTCAAACTCTTACCCATGCACGCCAAGGTAACCACACGACCCGAGGCACACCCCTCCCTAGAGTGGAAAGAGAGCAGGCTTCATGAAAAATACTCCAGGCCTGTGAAATGAACACGTTTTTAACTTAACCTTGGGATAAGGGAAAAAATAAACTATTTCTTCTGCTCCTGAATATAGATTACAATTTCAGTCTATGCAAAAAACAGCTAACGGTGAGAGTGAGGTCCCGCAATTCACTGTAAAACACCCGACCAGCAGTGACGTACTGCGTGTGTGTGGGGGGCTGCTCAGTATTTTTAAGCTTCACGTGGCTGAGGATGGGAGAGGCACAGGGAGATATATTGTTTAAACACACATTGGTGTTATTTGCATGACCATTTACCCCAATGTTCTTCACGTGCTGGACCCTAGGGGACACAGAAGGCCGGGGGGACAGTGTGGCAGGCTCTCTGGGACCCCTTCAGCCTGGGTTCACACACCTCAGAGAGGACTCCTCCTGGGAGCAGTGAGATGTGATCACCCCAGAATGACCCACACTCCCCCACCCCAGCCCACTACACATGTGCGGACCAGGGCATGTGCTTTCCTTATAATGTAGGGAAAGGGTCCCAAGATATTTGCAACTTTTTCTGCCGTTAGAGCCCCAGCTTCATCATGCAAGAGAAGCTGGTGTCACCAGACTGAGGATTTAGGACCTGGAGATAAGTTGTCCCTCTGGATTGCATGTGGGTCCCAAAGGGCTTATTCATTCCATGATAGACAGACTGACAAGCCCGTTCTTCTCAGAGCAGAGAACACACATCTTGGAGTTTGGCCCATGGTGTCAGGAAGAGAGTTTGGAACTTGGATTTAGGATGCCTGGTTGTGTCTGCTGCTCCCTGTCTACTGGGACAAGGCAGATGACCATTTCAGTTTTAGACGCCCCACTCTTACTTAAGGATAGCTGATTCTGCCCTCCCCACCAGTTGCTGGGGACACATAGAGTAAATGGTGAATGTTAGAGTACTTTGTAAACAAGAAGGGAAAGTTTCTTCCTTAATTTCATGTTTTCTTTCCTCTTCCCTCCCTCCCTTCCTTCTTTCCTTACTCTTGCTTATCTCCTTCCATTCCCAAAACATACCTGGAGTTCCTGCTATGTGACAGGCACCGTACTGCACATCATGTTTACCCTTCTACTATATGTCCTTTCCTTTTTTTCTTGGGCCATATTTGCCTGGTTTGGGGTTAGGTTCTTACACATCACAGCTTCAGAAATCCAGCAGATGAATTGATACCTGTGCGTACAACAGCATCGCCTAACCACTCACCTCACATACACCGATTGGTGTAATGCGGTCACCTTGTCATCTGGCAAGAGGTGATTGATAGACACAAAGTCCTCCTGGAACTGTTCCTCAATCAAGTCCACTCTGAGGTTATCTGAACTGACGTAGCTGCGAGCACATTGGAAACACAGACCAGATGTGTTAAACTTACTCTTTGAAGCTACATTTCAAATCAATCTGTGCTCAAGTCAAAAGATGACAGGCACCACACTTAGGGACATCATTTTATCCACCCCCACATCTGTCAAAGATTTCCTTTTGCCCATAAAGGCCACACACCTTAGCAAGGTATTCCAGACCATGGGGGCTAGGATGATCCCCGCTTCTGGCCCCATGACCCTGCACCCCCCACCCCCAGGATCCAGCCATGTGGAGGGAGGACCACTCTGGTGTCACTGAGTGGGCCGCAGCTTGATGCATTTGCTGAAAAGACCTTTGCTTGGCCTGAAGCAAGCCCCAGAGGGAGCTAAATGCAGAACCAGGTACTGCATTGTCAGCTGGGCACCAAAGTGGGTGGCAAGCTCCTCAACAACAGTGGGCTGGGGAAGTCGTGGGACATCCCCGTGTGCCCCAAGCTGGCGTGAGTCCCACTGGAAAAAGATGAACACATGGAAGGAAGCATCTCGGGGGACACCAGGACCAAGTACAAGTTTAAGGTGTCGGGCCACAGACCTTCTGGTGAACGCTGGTGAAAGGTCACAAGATGGAAGGTGGAGAATGGAGAGCCACTGTCCCCTGCCCCGTGGAATAAAGAAAACAGTGCGCTCGTCCTGCTTCACCCATTGTCAAGCAGGCTCCCATCAGGTGACCGTGGGCACTAAGGGGGATGTGTGTGTAGAATTCCAAATTCAGTTAGCTTTGAATTGTGAGGGAAATGTTATCAAGGCAGCGGCCACAGCCGCAGCAGGCCTCCCAGGGACAGCTCCATCTGCCGATACAGCAGGTGCTGGCGTGAAGGAGCAGATTGTTGCTGGAGTGTGAGCTCCTGATGCAGGTGGCAGGGCAGTGGGTGGGGGCTTGTGACATGCAAAGGACTCCCAAATGCTGCAGCCAGAGCCCCATGAATGGTCGAAGTCTCAGAGTGGTAGAAATGATCCCAGCCACAACCTCAAACTCGTGTTCCTATGAGCCAGGCTCAATTCCACACTCTTAAGGTCACTTGAACTCACAATGACCCTATTATTACCTCCATTTCCTAAGGGAGGAAACTGAGGCACATGTTACATAACAGGCCTGAGTCTACGCTTGGATCTGAACCCAAGCAATCGGCCAGACAGTATTTTCATCCTTTTTTGTTTTAGTCACAGATAGCTGACCCAGGATGCAGGCTCACAGAGAAGACTGAAGAAGGGCTTTTAAGGAGAGTAGTAGGAAGAATAAACAAAAAATGAATACAGAAGTGTCTTAGAAACTGGAGCCGTGGACAGGAAAGGAGAAAGCAAGTTTGTAGGGAACGCAGGAGAAGTGGAGGTGACAGCCCAGAGAGATTGCATCTCCTGGACTTCCTCTTAGATGGAGCATTTTAAGGGTAGGAAGGAATATTTTACCAAATGGCTGGAGAGGGACAAGGGACAAGAGGGGAGAGGGACGTCTAAGGGCTGCCCACACTGCGGGGTGGGCCCTAACTGCTTCCCGGGAACATGGGGTGGGAAAGGGCTTGCGCTGAGCATTCTACAAAACAGGGCAAAGAGGCCTTGGGATCTGCCTGGAGAGGGTGGTACTCTGAGACAGAGGAGGAGGGGGGAAGGGAAAAGAAAGCGGTCCCCCCTCCCTGCCGCTGGTGAGTCAGAGAAGGGGACCAGCAGGGAACAGAAATGCCTGGTGCGGAAGCTCGCAGCTGCTTGCAGCGGGCTGTGTGTGTGTGAGTGTGTGTGTGTGTGTGTGTGTGTGAGCATGTGTGTGTGAGCATGCATGTGTGTGTGTGAGTGTGCATGTGTGAGCATGCAAGTGTGTGTGTGTGTGTGTGAGCGTGCCTGTGTGAGCATGCATGTGTGTGTGTGAGCGTGCATGTGTGAGCATGCAAGTGTGTGTGTGTGTGTGTGTGTGAGCGTGCCTGTGTGAGCATGCATGTGTGTGTGTGAGCGTGTATGTGTGAGCATGCAAGTGTGTGTGTGTGTGAGCGTGCCTGTGTGAGCATGCATGTGTGTGTGAGCATGCATGCATGTACATGTGCGGGTGTGGGTGTCGGTGTGGTGTGAGCTTCCTCCTTGTCTCAGAGCAGTAAAGTCTACACCATTCCTGAAGGCATTCATGTGAGTGGCCTTTGCTGTTGTCATTGAACTTGGGCTGTGGCTGATCTCTGAATCAGGTTGGCATTGTGTGAGGAGGAGGCCGGCCTCAGGGATGTAGGTGGAAGATATTTCAGGTTTCACCTGCTTTGCAGAAAGGGTGCTGAGAACATGATATATCAATTTTGAAAGTCAAGGACTCAGAGCAGTGTGGCTTTGATGACTGTTTCTTGGGTGCAGAGAAGCATTTCCAAGTCCGCCCTTCTCAGCCCTGCTCAGTTCCTAAGGTGAACGTGGGAATGCAAAGAGCCTGCCTGCTTTGAACTCTGAGAGTCGAGAGCGAAGAGGAGCAAGCGTGACCTTAGGGGACCCACGGGAGCATGGCCACCATGGGGAGTCAGGAGGAAGGGGCCAGCAGAGAGAAGGAAGATAGGTCTGGGCAAAAATGTGTCACCCCGATGCAAAAAAGTCATGTAGGCAACACCAAACGTGGAAAAGTGAAAAATCCTCTAGTTTTTTCTTCTACATTTTGCTAAACAGCTGTTTTGAGTGATGAAGTTTTCACCAAATTTCTGACTTTCCAAGTCTTGTTCTTTGGGGTTCTTGGGGAAGTGTGCGTGGACGTGGGTGTGACCACCAGGACAAGCAGGACATGTCCAGGAAGCGACTCCAAAGACCATGGAATGAGGAGCCATAGGACTCAGCTTTCACCTCCAAGGCCCTTCATTGCACGTTTGCATCTACGGTCCTGCCCTGACCCTGAGGACCCCCAAAGAGGCCATTTTCCATGTGTCATGAGCAAGTCACCCGGCCTGCCGGCCTCGGCCTGCCCCTCTGTGAGATGCGGGTGACGTTGCGCACGGCAGCTGTGAGGCTGGAGCAAGGCCACGTGTGGAAGTGCCGGCAGTGCCCAGCCAGGCCACAGCTGCCTGTCTTCTCCGCTCCCATGCTTACCACTTTCCCAACGGGCTGGAAACGGTCTGTACTTACCTCGGAAAACCCATCTGGGCACAGGCGACATTTGCGTAGTGCTCTTTCCAGTCATCAGAGCACATGGTCTTCCATGAAGCCGCTGCGAACACCTGGAGCACAGCGCTCTGGCCGCTGACCCGGACTGGCCAGCACCCAGGGAGAGGGTGCTGTGAGTGGGCGGACAGTGCCCACGGCAGCCCTAGCCCTCCTCAGCACGTCCAACCTGCTGCTTATTCACACGGCCTCCGCCTGGCAGAGCAGCCACAGTTCCTACCGTCTGGACCCCCACCCGAACTTCTTGGAGCTCTCGTCTTATTGCCTGTGTAGTTTCCCCAGTTGCAGTTGAGCTCCATGGAACGGCCTTCCCTGAACACCCAGCCCAGGAGCTCCCCAGCCAAATGCCAGACGAATCCCAGCAGGACATGACATGACAGTGGCAGGACATGGACCTGCTTCACAGGTGGGAAGGGGCAGGATTGGGTTCTGCTGACCTCCTCCCTCTTTACGGTGAAAAGACAGGACCTCACCACATCGGTACTCGTCCTCCCCGTCTTTACAGTCTGGCATCCCGTCACATCGAGCTGTCAGTTCAATGCACTTAAAAGACGAACGACATCTGTACTTCCCAGAGCAGTCAAAATGGACTGAGAAGAGGGGAGGAAGGTGGGAGTGTTAATGAACAGCTCTTTCAGTGTGCAGCACCAACGACTGTACACCTGCCACACAGCACTGAGCTCGCCCATGAATAATGAAACCTGCATTGAAATGGCATCCCTCTCGGCAGCCTGTTTCTTCAGCCCAGTTTCTGTTCGGCATTCCAGGGGGAGGGGCTCCTGCACCCCACTTTGTCTCCCTAAGCAGCCTGGCCCAGGAGCCACAACTCAAGGGGCGTTGAGACTCTGGAGGGCTCAAGTTCAAAACAGAAACCATGTGGCTGTGGGCGGACCCACTGAGCCAGCTGAGCAAAGAGCCTGGACTAAGAACTGCAGCCACCCTGTTCTGTCTGACTCCAGGTAGGACTGTGAACCACACAGCCATGCAGGTGGCAAATTAAACTGATTTCCAATCCAATTATTTGAAAGACAATATGAGAAATGTGTCCCTATTAGGCACTCTCCATCCAAATGACCCACTTTCTCAAAAGCCACATTCACCTTATTATAAAAATAGCTGGTGTGCCTGGCATTGAGTGAACGGGCCTCTTTGTCTTCTCTACCCAGGTTGGCACCCCCCCTTCCCACCCGCAGGATTCTATTTCATCAGCTGACTTTGGACACTTCTAACTGGGCAGCTTCCTTGGTGACGAAGCTCCAAGCATGGCCAACAGCCCCTGCTGGGCCCCAGACTGGACTTACATTCATGCAGGCAGATAAAGCCCAAGTCAGGTCAGCAAATCCAGTGCTGTTTGCCTCCAGTAATGACAGCTGGGCTGCCGCACAACACAGATGTGGGGGGAGCTCATGAAAGCTTTAACACTTGCATAGGGACTTGAGAGCCTGCTAAATAATGGATTGTACTCACTGCCCAGACCAATGGCCAGTGCTAATATCAGTGCAATGATCCCAATGACGATGATTGGAAAAAACTTCAATGGCAGCAGCGACAGGATCTGTGCAGCAACAGCATCTGCATCTGAAAACCAAAAAGAGGAGAGAGAGCAGAAAGCCAAGAACACTGGTTCTAGCAACATAAAACAAAGAAATACAGCTCTCTGTTTCCCTCCTTCTATGCAGCAAATGTCCCAGCCTGAAGAAAGTTGCCTCAATTAGAGAAAGGGCCACCTACCAAGGGACACATTCTCTAGACATTCAGTCTCACCCTCTCCAACCCTGACCCAGTTCTGTCCATCCTGGGTTAGGGGATAGTGTTATGGGTTGAATAGTGTCCCCCTCAAAAAGGTATGTGGAAGTCCTAACCCCCAGGACCCCAGAATGTCATCTTATTTGGAGAGAGGGACTATATAGAGAAATCAAGTTCGGATGAGGTCATTAGAGTGGGCCCTAATCCAAAGTGACTGGTGTCCTTATAAAAGTGGAAATTTGGACACAGAGACAAAACACGCATAGAGGGAAGATGAGAGGAAAAGACATGGGGAGAAGACAGCCATGTGAAGATGGAGACAGAGGTTGGAGCAATGTGTCTATAAGCCAAGGAACACCAAAGACTGTTGGCAAACCACCAGGAGCTAGGAGGAGGCCAGGAAGGATCTCCTACAGGTTTCAGAGGTAGTGTGGCCTGATGACACCTTGGATCTCAAACTTCTGGCTTACAGAACTGAGTGAGAATAAATTTCTGTTGTTTTAAGCCATGCTGTTTTTGGAACTTTGCTTTAGCAGCCCTGGGACACTAATACAGGGGAGAAGTAGAGCCCAGCTCGCAAGGATGCTTCCCTACAGACAAGGGTGACATGTCAGACCTGCTGGGTACTTGCAGGCAGAGGGATGCTGGGATCTCCCAGAGGGTCACAAGGGCAGGATGTTGGCAGACCATTCTCCACGGGTTTTGCACACAGAGACACTGACGGCTTTTATCCCAGACTGTCTCTTCAAGGATGTGTGTACAGCAAACACCTTAGAAGATAGACTGTCTCCCTTCAGAGCAAGGGAGAGGTTTGTTTACTGCCCAGTTTAATAAATATGATGTTTTCCTTCAAAGCAACGTTCACACAGGGCTCTTGCAGCCCATTATAATGATTGGGATTCCCTTAACTCCAGGCCACCCAGCTGTGACACAGCCCATCTAATGTGCAGCATGCGCCTAGGCTGCTCCACAGGCCTCTCTCCGTGGGACTGGGAGGACAGTGGCGAACAGCACCAACAGCGTGCTCAGGCCACCTGCTGTGTGTGAATGATAACGTCCTTTGTCTCTGACCTGGGAGTCTCGTGACTTCTGCAAGCAGCCATGAAACTGTGGCAGGCCAACTTGTCAGCTTGCAAGTGGGGTAAAATCTTAGGCCCTTCGTGGTTCTTGCCTAAAGAGCCAGCTAGATTTGGTGGAAAAGAAGATTTAAAGAGTACCAAAGACACCCAGAAGTGCAAGCCTCTCTGGGCAACCAGGAGAATTTCCATGGGCACCATTTCCTCTATGGGAGAACAGCCATTTCTCATAAATTATCTCACCAGTTCTGAAAATACATCTGTGCAGAAGTTGTCCTCATTGAAAGTTAGGAAGGTTGGGATCCAGAAAGGGGAGAAAAGCCTGCTGAGGGTCACACCATTACCCAGGACAGAGATTCTTCTCTCAGTCTCACAGATGTTTAGCAAAGACATCTCCATGGAAGAGTTAAAAAGATCTATCTTTTTCTGTCTTTAGAAATCACACCTTCACCCTCTGGCGATAGAGTGTGATTATAAAATGATCAATATCATTTGAGGCTGCCCCTGAGAAAGAGAGAATTTGAAGATAAAAAATGGTAAGAAGAGGAATGGGAGGGACAGGAAAAAAGAGGAAGCAGAAGGAGAAAGGTGAGAGGGAGACGGGAAAACAGGAGGGAAATAGGAATTGCATGTCACCATGTCACATATGTCTGTAAGTACAGGCAGTGACCGACACAGAGCGAGGGAGGAGGATGGACTAGCAGCGAGGTCTTTGTCACAGGCCTGGATGAGCCACGCAGCTTGCTCGTGGCTGTGTCCTCAGTACCTAGAACAGCACAGCGCACACAGTAGTCCTTGATAAAAATTTGCTAGATGAATGAATGAGTGACTGAATGAATGACATCATGATGGTGAAGGTTGTTCAACTCAGGATCAGATACCAGCTGGGGGCAACCCACCTGTGATCTGGAGTTGGCAGAGGGGCTTTTCTTTTCAATCCCCTAGAAGGAGCCTGTACCAAATTAACAATTTTCCTCTATTGAGAGGCTCACCCTCTATTTTACACTTAAAACATCAGCAGGAACCCCAGAAAGGACCTCTGATCATCTCAGCTGTTCTGTACCTAAGTTAGATTTAGGAAATGACTCCACGTTGTGGAATCAAAGACAGACGTTTCATTAGAAACTCTGCGTCGGTGCCTGCCCGCTGCTTCTCAGCCAGGCTGCCCTGTGGGTGCTACAGAGTCCCCCCCACCCCTGCCACCCCCAGTCTGTGCTTGAGGGCCTGCCTGGAATAAAAACAAAATGCATGGTATCTCTCCAAAGGGAAATGTGAATGATAAACAAGCACGAAAATTTCAACCCCTCTGGAAATGATGAAAACATAAATTAGACATAACCATATACCATTTCCACAGTGACATTATTATTATAACCACTACTGTCCAAAGGGAAAGGAAATGGACCCCCACTTACAGTCCCTGGGGTATAAATTGTGCCAGCCTTCCAACAGTGTAAATTGGAAATAGGTAACAGAAAGCTTAAAAATGGATGAAATTTTTGACCTGGTACTTCCACTTCTAGGAATTTATTTTAAAATGTCACCATAGATGTATACAAATTTCTACCTACAAGGACACTTAGAAGAGTGGCATTTATTACACTGATGCATGGAAACAGCCTAAATGACCCATAAAAGAGAACTAGCAAAATAAAAATGGAATACCCATTTAATGGAATACCTACAGAGATACATAACATGATACAGAAAACAGGTCAGCAAACTTTTTCTGTAAAGGCCCAGATAGTAAATACTTTAAACCTTACCAGCCCTATGGTCTGTCCCAACCACCCATCCCTGCCCCTGTGGCACAAAGGCAGCCATAGACAGTATGTGAAAATATGGGTGTGTCTTTGTTCCAATAAAACTTTATTTATAAAAACAGATGGTGGGCCAGATTGAACCCATGGGCCATAGTTTGCCAGCTCCTGAAAAAATTTATTTAATGCCGTAGAAATATGAACATGATATTGTTAAGTTTTTTAAAAAAGCTTCAAAACGGTACAAAAAGTACATGTCACTTAAAAAGGGAAATATAAATGTATGAGTAGAAAAGGTAAGCAATCTAGTAACAAAGTGCTAATAGGGTTATCTCTGAGGAATGGTGTGAGTGTGGGTAATTTCTAACAATCTTTTGGTTAACTGTATTTTCTAAATTTCTATAAAGAACAATACATTGCTTTATTTTTTTTTTTAAAGTTTTAAAAAGTTTTTTTCCTTCCCACTACCAGGTGTTAATCATAAGGAAATCATCTAAAATTAGGAAGAAATATCACAGCACTGTTCATGTACAGATTACTTACATTACAAAAACATTAGAAACAATCATAGGTCAAATGGTGATCAAACCACTATGTACATTACACGTCTGCCTGGTAAACGCTGTGATGTCCTGAACACAGATATTTATAGAAACCAAACAGCACGTGGGAACTGTCTGTGCCTGTACTGTGCAGGAAACCACACTCATAGGCAAGCACGGGAAGAAAATAAATGCAGACATAAAAACCAGGTAAGTTTTGGGGGTCAGGTGATTACAGGGGATTTTTTTTTCTTTCCTTTGTACTTATGATAATTTGGGGGCCATATTTTTAAATTGTGTCTCTTTACACTTAGGTGAAACCTCTCTCCTACCTCCCCTCATTTCCGTATCTCCTCCACGTCAGTTGCCCAGGTGGTCTAAAAGGAATCATTAGGGTAGTCCCCACTCCAAGTTTTCTGTAACCTCACCCGGGGTTGAGAAGGAACACGCTGTTCCTTTCCAGCCCCAGGGGTCAGTATTCCGAGTGCATCCAAGCCCCGACTTCTGGGACCAGCAAGCCCACAGCTCACTTTGACCAGTCCTGATAAGCTCTTGCCACAAAGTTCCTGGCTGGATAGGTAGCATGGAGTCCACTGCTTTTACTGCACAATTGTGACTTATTCACAAAACCGGCTTTCCTTCCTCTAGTTGCTAGTAACAACTCTGTCATCTACAGATGAATTTTAATCTAGCCATCTAGTACTAGTGGTGACGTTCAGTTATTTTAAATTTTCTGAAAGGACTGGTGGTCACTGCTTCTCAGGACTTCCCGGAGGGCTCCGAGATTTCCCCGCTGGGTCTGACCCCCTCCAGGATTGACTGGGGCAATGGCACAGCCCCAATCTCTAAAAACCTCCAACTAGAGAGTAAAACACCTGACTGCAGTGAGTTAGCAAGGAGCTGGGCAAAATGATTCCCTGTTGAATGCCCCTTTTCTCCAGGATTCTACCTATCTAAGGAAGTTCAGATGTGCAGCCCAGGAGTGTAAGGACATTTGGGGAGATATATTCCACCACAGGGACACTCAGCCACATTTGTCATCTAGACAAGGAGAAGGGTCAGAAATCACAGGATCCCACCTGGTTTCACCCACCTGGCGCAACAGTATTTATTTTCAAATCATCAAGGCCAAACAGCGATCGGAAGGAGAAGGGGGCTTCAGCCGCAGGTGGGTCATTTTCCCCCATCGTGACGATTTCAGGACCTCTAAGATCTGGCTCCACCTCCACCTCCACCTCCACCTCCTTAGCCGAGAAAGAACATAAAGCATTTGTTTCCCTATTTATAGTTTTAGCATCAGGTGTGTCTTTGTCATAGTTTAAATCTTTGAGGGGCCGGCCCGTGGCTCACTCGGGAGAGTGCGGTGCTGATAACACCAAGGCCCCGGGTTCGGATCCCATATACGGATGGCCGGTTCGCTCACTGGCTGAGTGTGGTGCTGACAACACCAAGTCAAGTGTTAAGACCCCCTAAATCTTTGAAACCTGACAATCCACATGAAGTACCTTCAGTACTGACTAATCAAAAACACCTATCTAGTGAGAAGGCATTCTCTTCTGAACCTAGCAGATAACAGAAAACTTCTACAGTTAGTGAAAAAGTATTAGCGTAATTCCACGAAGATAATGACTTTCCTGTTGTTTGTTCAACCATCGTAAAGTCAGTTGAACAGGACACGTTTAGAAATAAACCATTAAGAAGTCATGGCATCATTATTTTTCGGAATATAAATTACTTTCAAAGTGCTTTCGATCTCTCTTTTGAAATTGTTTTTCATCTGCCCCACGTAAATGCAATTCTTTGCCTACACACGTGGTACACCTACCATAAGCATAAGAAGTTTTAATACTTACATAAGTCCGTGTCCCCCAAAATGTAGATGGCACCAGGGGAGGGATACTCAGCCACAATATGAGTAACTTCCCCTAAACACAGCCCTTTCCTGGCTCACACAGGCATGACCTAATTAAGGATGAAAGTATCCCAGCCCTTGGGTGCCCAGTCCTCCCCCGACATAGCAAAGTGGGGAGTGGCTGGGGGCAGCAGGCTCACACCAAAGCAACACTAGGGCTCTGTCTCCTACAAGAATTCCACCTATCACAACTCCACGGAGGCAGAAGCCTCTCACAGTCATTCCGTGCAGGAGGGTGGAGGGAGCAAGGGACGGCAGAATGTTCCCAATTAAATTCCAATTCACTCTCCCAGGTTTCAGGCACGCGTCTCTAGGAACCTGCTTTTCCCTAGTGCTCAAATAGACAGAGGCTCCAACAAGCATATAAACAGAGATACCAGAATATCCCATTTTAATTTTCTTTCTGGCTACCTGTTGCAATGTTTGAAATTCCAAAGGGAACTATGAAGGCATTTAAAATGAACTTAGTTTCACATGATCATAGTAAAATCTAAGCAAGAGTTATATGCGAAAAATGTTTATTTCCATCACAAGAATAGCTTTGAAGAATTTCTTAAGAAAACTCATAAGTTCTCACTTTCAGCCATTTTTGGCTTTGATTCTTGCTGATACTTCTGCCTGTTATCTGCATGTGACAAATTATGGAGTTTACCTTATTAAAAAGAATAAGCATAAATGGAAAAACACCTTCTCAAAGATCAAACCTGGGGAAGAGGTCCCCTTCCAAACAAGCCATGGCTGGCAGTTTGTACAACATCAAGAAACATAGAAAAACATCTTTGGGACACGTCTGCTCTCCCCACACCAAACTGACTCACCATTTCTGGAGCCGCCATCATTAAAAGCAGAAGTAATCTCCTTTTGCATCATAAAAACAAGCGTGATGGTGAGCAGGTTGCCAAAGGGAGAGTCCAGTCAGGGAATATTTTCACCCAGTCACTCAGCCTTGTTGACTTAATCATCCCAGCGGATGGCATTATCGTGGCGTCCGTGTAACCCGATCTGGATGTGGCTATCAAGTAGCCCATGGTGGTATGGCTACAGAGACCAGGAAGGGGAAAAATGTGGCTTCCCTTTAATTAGTAAGTAAGGTAAGCAAACCTTTTCAGAAACTTCGCATAAGAAAGTCGTTGGAAGCAGGCACTCCTT
This sequence comes from Cynocephalus volans, assembly GCF_027409185.1. Lineage (NCBI taxonomy): Eukaryota > Metazoa > Chordata > Mammalia > Dermoptera > Cynocephalidae > Cynocephalus > Cynocephalus volans. Next base: position 188,862,468 of record NC_084460.1, read on the forward strand.
TTATTTGAAAGAACAGACCCTGCCCCGTGCTGAGGCCACACACAGCGAGAGGGGCAGGTGAGCTCTTTGGTGGGGGCTTCCATCCCTCCAGGTGATGAGCCCCAGGTGTAGTCCTGCAGCTGCCATGCAGACAAAAGACAGGGAGGCGACTGTGTTCAGCGTCACGGGTGTCCAGAGACACATTAGATTCCATTCTGCAGGTGCTTCTGTGTCTCGAGAAGCTCTTGCACAAGCACTTAGTCTACCAGGAGAGGGCAGACCCCCACTGCTGTGGGGAAGGCCGGGGTCTCGGTGCAGCAAATGCTCATCGCCTCTGCCGTGAGCCAAGAGTCCAGACATGGAACAGACAGCAGAGGAGACAAAGTGTTCACAAATGCCCTCTGATGATGATGTGCACTGGGAAGAGACAAGGCTGGTGAGGGGTGGAGAGGGATGGGGACAGGGTGGTGAAGAGCGGCCTCAGGAAGATGTGACCATCTAGCTGAGACCTCAGAGACGGGGCAAAGTGAGTCTTGTGAGATAAAGAGAGGACATTCTGAGCAGGGCACCCAGCCATGCCAAAGGCCTGGAGGAGAAGACATGCCGGAGTGTTTGGAACCCTGCACCTGGGGGTGGTGATGAGGGGAGGGCAGTAAGAGGCCAGGCCAGCAGGGCTGACACACAGATCACAAGGGCCCAGGTCCGTTGGAGGACTCTGGCTTGGTTTATGTGGGATGGAAAGCCACGGAGGATCTGAGCGGGACAAAGTCGGGACCGACACACGGTGCAAAGTGCAGGGTGGGCTCAAAATGGCCACCAGGGAGCTGCTGCGGAACATGGACATGATGCCATGACTTGGACCCAGTCACTGTCACTGCAGACAGTGAGAACTGGCTGGATGGGGACTGATTTTTAAGGTAGGGTTGGCAGGATTTGCCAATGGCAATCACCATGGAGACATATTTAGGCAATCACTGTTTAATTCAGTCTCATTTTCCCACCTGCCATTACCAGCCCACACACCTGTCAATGTCTCTTGGATTTAGTATGAAGTATCCCTTAACCTCACAAATCCCTCCTCTATCTCTTCCCTAACAACTCTCTCCAGCCCCTGCATGAATGTTTGCAGGAAATTCAGCGCTTAATTCTTTCTCTGCTATCACCTGTATGTTGCAGGTAATGCTCCCATCTGGAGTTCAATTCCTAGAGGGCATTGTCTGGAGCTATCCATAAACCCCTACGATATCCAGCACAAAGATGAGTCTGTGATAGGGATTCATATACATTGATGAGCTGATTACAAACCAAGGTGGATAAATGACACAGAATAGACACACAGATAACCAAAAGCAACCATGCGGTCATGTTAACATGTGTGTCAGATGCAGGTGAAAAGTCAAGTCAAGTTTTCAGGGGATAGCAGGGAGAGGCCCCATGAGAGTAGCTATAAAGTAGCCTCCCCCCCAAAAATAAATAAATAAAATAAAAATAAAGTAGCCTCCCTTACTATAAGGTAGCCTCTCAGAAAGTTTACCTACAAATTAATTCCCTTGAGCTCAAAATAAAATTTTAAGGAATCAGAGAAATAAGCATATTTGTGGCTGGTATGTGATATTCATTGAGCTCATGTCTTGAGGAGCCTTGGTTCAGAGGTAAGAGAACCAGTACCCTATCCTGATAGTCTCCTGGGCGCTGTGCAAAGCTTGGTGACTATTTGCATACAGCTCAGTTATAGGCACTTTGCTTTAATAAGTGAAGGGAGAGACAGTCAATCAGGAAAATCCAGCCTTTTCTTTTCTTATTTTTTAAAAAAAAGATGACTGGTAAGGGGATCTTAACCCTTGACTTGGTGTTGTCAGCACCATGCTCTCCCAAGTGAGTAAATCAGCCATCCTTTTGTTAGGGTTCCGAACCTGTGGCCTTGGTGTTATCAGCACCACACTCTCCCAAGTGAGCCACAGGCTGGCCCAAGGAGAATCCAGCCTTTTCACTGTTGGGCTTGGAAGATAACTTTTCAAGCTGCCAAGAAGGGATTAAGCTAAGTAGGGCATTTCCTGGCTTACACAAATAAAATGTTTTCTTCTTTAAGAGAAATGAGTAACAACATTATGTTAGAAACATAAGCACAGTTGCTAAAAAAAGGGGGGCTTTATTGTTTAGCAGAGAAAAATATATGTCAGTAAAGGCTATATATCACACCCTATCACATACTTTATTTCCTCTGGATAAGAAACTTCTTCTATTTTCAGACTTTCAAATTCAAGATAAATCATTTGATTTATAGTTATTTTATCTTTTGAATTTCTCAAAGAAAAAGGATAATGTACCTGGAGGACATTATCCTTATTAGCTAGGTAGAGAAAGACACATGCTGCATGATCTCACTTATATGGGGAATCTGAAAAAAAAAAAAGTCTAATATGCAGATAATAAAATGGTAGTTACCAGGGGTGGGGGTGGGGAGAGAGGAAATGGGAAGATGTAGATTGAAGGGTACAAATTTGCAGATATGCAGGATGAACAAGTCTCGAGATGTAAGGTGCAGCATGAGCTCTACAGTTATAATATTGTATGGAATGCTGGAAATTTGCTGAGAGCAGATTTTAGATGTTGTTACCACACACTAAAAAGGTACCTATGTGAGTTGATGGATGTGTTAATTTGCTTGACTATAATAACTGTTTCACAATGTATAAGTCTATCAAAGCATCATATTGTACACCTTAAATATATACAATATATACAGTAAATAAATAAATATATACAATATATACATGAAAGAAAAAAGGAAGAAAAGAAGGGAGGGAAGTTGAGGAGGGAGGAAGGAAGGAAAAAAAGAGAAAGAAATTTAAAAAGGAAAGTCATAAAGACTGGTGAGAAAGAAATAAAACTATCATTTTTCACAGACAAAATTATCTTTATACATAGAATATCTTTAAAATTTTAAAGATAAATTATTAGAATTAATAAGTAAGTCAACAAAGACTTTGGATATAAGGTCAATTAAAATAATATAAGATCAGTAGTATCTTAATTTACTAGCAACAAAGAATATGAACACAAATATTTTAAAAGATCATATAATTTATAGTGGCATCAAAAATTATCAAATACATAAGAATAGTATAATAAATGCTGCAAGACCTCTACACAGAAAGTTTTGTAACAAAATTGAAAGAAAATGAAGAAGAGTGGACAGGAAATTTGAAAACTTAGATAATATGGGCAAATTCTTTGAAAAACAATTTAAAACAGAAACACAGAGAATACTCCTGTATCTGTTAAATGAATTAAGTCATAATTTAAAACTTCCCAACAGAGAAAATTTTAGGCCCAGATGACTTCACTGATGAATCTTTTTAAACATTTAAGAAGGAAATTATGGGCTGAGCCCGTGGCGCACTCGGTAGAGTGCTGTGCTGGGAGCGCGGCGACGCTCCCGCCGTGGGTTCGGATCCTATATAAGAATGACCAGTGCACTCACTGGCTGAGTGCCGGTCACGAAAAAACGACAAAAAAAAAAAAAAAAAAAAGAAGGAAATTATACCACACTTACAAAAACTCAGAGAATAGAGAAAGAGGAAATACTTCTTACCTCATTTTTGAGGCAGAGTAACACTGATATTTAAGGTGACCAACAGTCCTGACTTGCCCAGGACTGAGGGGGTTCCTGGGATGGAAACTTTCAATGCCAAAACCTGCAAAGTTCCAAGAAAATCAGGATGAGTCAGTCACACCACTGACACCAAAACCTGATGAAGACATTATGAAAAAGGAAAACAACAGGCTGAGCTAATTCACGAACATTTATGTAAAAACTCTAAATAGAGTGTTAATAAATTGAGCCCTGTAATATATAAAAAGGATCACATATTATGACCTAGGGGGTTATCTTAGGAAAACAAAGTTGACTTACATCAAAAATCCATTAGTGTAATTTACATCCATCATTGCATAAAGAAGGAAAACAGTACATCATCTCAGTAAATGCAGAAAAGGCATTCGATAAAATTCAGTATCCATTACTAGATATTTCAAAACACCTCAGCAAACCAGGAGTAAAAAAGGATGTCTCTAATCTGATAAAGGATAAACCAAGTGTATGCAAATATACACACAGACACACACACACACACACACACACACACAAACACACACATGAAGGCACTTCAAAAATTCACAGAAAGATTTGTATTATCTTTGAATTCTATTTTTCCACAAACGTTTTGAAGTGCCCTCATACATACCCTATTGGTTCTGTTTCTCTAGAAAACTCTGACTATACAGATATCCACCAAAAATCCACTTTTGTCTTTGGTGGAATAATACGGCAAAAAGAGGAAATAAAATTTATAAAGGTTAGAAAGGAAGAGAAAAACTGTCATTACCTGAAGATTACAAAATTGTGAACACAGAAAATCCAAAAGAATCTACAAAATTTTAGAATTAATAAGTAAACTTAGCAAGATCATTACATGTGAGGTCAATATATAAGAATCAGTTGTATTTCTATACACTGGCAAGAAACAATTGGAAATGGATGCTTTTAAAAATAACATTGACAATAGCATCAAAAACATAGGTGAATACTCTGAAAATAATGCAACGTTCCTAAGAGGAATTAAATTCTCCTCAAACTGATCTACAGATTCAACATCATTCCAAGCAAAATCCACACAGGCTTTTTTTTTTTTTTTTTTGGTAGAAATTAATATACTGTTTTTATTGTTCTTAACATGCCCTCTATTTCATTTTTTGAAATTAATATATCGAGGTTTAATTTACACACTATAAAATGCACCCATTCTAAGTATTTGGTTCAGTGGTTTATAGAGAAAAATATATAGAACAATGTAACCACCTCTAAATCATGATAAAGAACATGTCCATCACCCCCAAGAGTTACCTCACACCCTAGTCTTAGGCAGTCACTGATCTGCTTTCTGTTACTAAAGATTAGTTTTATCTTTTCTCGAATTTGATTTAAATAAAATTAGTATATATGATTTCATGTCTGACTTCTTTCACTCAGCTTAATGTTCTTTATTATTCATCCATGTTGTGGCATGAATCAATGGTGATTTTTATTGATGAGTACTGTCCCATTGATTGAATATGCCATAACTTGTGTATCCGTGTCCACCACTTGATGGACATTTGGATTATTTCCAGTCTGGAGCTTTCATGAATAAAACCACCATGAACATTCATAAGCAAGTCTTTTGTGGACATACATTTTTATTTCTCCCTGGTAAGAATCTAAACATGGGATTGGTCATATAGTAAACATATGTTTACCTTTATAAGAAACTGTCAGTGTTTTGCCAAATGGATTCCCACCAGCAATGCACGAGAGCTCCCATAACTCCGCAGCCTCGTCAAAACTAGGCACTGTTTGAGTTTTCAATTTTAGCTCTTGTGGCAGGTGAGTGGTGAAATCACACTGAGGTTGGAATCTACAGTTCCCTGATGACCGATGATGTTGACATATCCTCATGTGCCTTCTTTTGTCAAGTGTTCATTTAGATATTCTGCCCATTTAGATATTCTGTTCATTAAGATATTTTAAAGTAGATGTTTGTCTTCTTATAATTGATTATAAGAATATAAAATGGTCTGTGTATTCTAGATACAAGTTCTTTGTCAGGTATTGGACTTCTTTTTCTTTTCTCTTTTTTTTTTTTTTTTTTTGGTGGCTGGCTGGCATGGGGATCCAAACCCATGACCTTGGGGTTATCAGTACCACGCTCTTCCAAGTGAGCTAACTGGCTAGCCCCTGTTTCAGGTATATATATGATGATATTTTTCCCATTCTGTGGCTTGCCTTTTGATTTTCTTTATGGTGTCTTTCAAAGAGCAGAAGTTTTGAATTTTGATGAATTTTAATTTATCAAATCTTTCCTATGGTTTGTGCATTTTGTGTCCTAAGAAAGCTTTGCAATCTCGAACACAGCAAAGATTTTTCACCTAGGTTTTCTTTTTAAAGTTTTATAGATTTAGCTTCTACATTTTGAGTTAATTTTTGTGCAGAATGTAAGGTAAGGGTCAGGGCTCATTGTTTTTTACCATACTGATATGCAGTTTTCCTGACATCATTTACTGAAAGCATTATCCTCTCTTTTTCATTGAATTACGTACATTGGCATCTTTGTTGAAAATCAATTAACCATACATGTGGGTCTTTCTGCACTCTCCAATGGCACACTTTAGCAACCTGATTTTTAAATTTATGTGAAAAAGCAAAGGGCCTAGAAGAGCCAAGACAATCTTAAAGAAGATAAAATTAAAGTGCTTCATGCTATTAAGTAAGACAATGTAGAATGGGCACAAAAATAGACAAAAGGAACAAGAGAACACAGAATAGAGTCAGAAACAGACTAACATATATGCAACCAACTGATTTATAGTAAATGTTCTACACCAGTTCACTAGCCAAGGATGGCCTTTTCAATGGGAAAAATAAATGAAACTTCACCCTTACCTCACACCATACACAAATTGATTCAAATGGGTTGTAGAGCTAAATATGAATGGTAAAAGTATAAAACTTCTAGAACAAAACAATCTTCATCAATGTTGCATTAAGAATTTCTTAAACAGGATGCAAAAACCTCTAACCAGAATTTGCACAAACTGATAAGAAAAAGCAAACAACTCAATGAAAAAAATGAGCAGAAACTATAAACGGGCACTTCTCCAAAGAGGATATTAAATGAACAGTACACCTGTGAAATGATGCTCAATATCACTATCCTTGAGAAATGCAGATTGGAACCACAGTGATACACCACCACACACTCACCAAAATAGCTAAAATTAAAGAGACTGCTAGCATCAAGTGTGGGCAAGAATCTAGTGCAGTCAGAACTCCCATCCACTGCTGTGAGAGGGCAGTTGGTACATCTGCTATGTGAAACTGATTAGTAGTTTCTAACGAAGTATGCACAAGCCCGTGACCCAGCAATCCCACTCCTAGCAGAAATGCATACATAGGACACTAAAAGACACATGCAGGAATGTCTTCAGCAGCATTATTCATAATAGCCAAACAAATGAAAACCACCCAAACGTACATCAATAGAGAAATGGAGAGATGAATCATGGTGCACTTATCTAACAGAATGCTGCACAGCAATGACAGTGAACTAACTCAGACTACAAGCAAAAACAAGGATAAATTTTACAAACATAATTTTGGGCAAAAGAAACCAGACATGAAAGAATACATACTATACAGTTCTATTTACATGAGGCTCAAAACTAGGCACAGTGAACGTGCAAGTGAGCATAGCAGGTACCTTTGCAGGGGAAGGGGGACAACCAGGAGGAGGCTGAGTGGGGGCAGGAGTGCTTCTGAGGTCTGAGAATGTTCTAGAGCAGGCCTTCTGTACCTTCACACTACCCACATTTGGGGCCAATGGTTTTTTGTGGCGGAGAAGTAAATCCTGTCCCGTGAACCGCAGCATTCCTGGCCTCTACCCACGAGGTACACAATACCTCCCCCGCCACCAGTTGTGACAACCAAAAATGTCTCCAGACATTGTCAGATGTCCCCTTGGGTGGCAGAGGTGCAAAATACCCCTGGCTGCAGATCAGTGTTTTATTGCTAGTCCTGGGAGTCGTAGGGGTGTGTGCTCACTTTACCGAAATTCCTTGTGCTGCACATGTGTGATTTGCCAACTTCTCTGTATGCACATTAAACTTTTAAAAAAAATTTAAATTAAAAAACAAGTCAATGAACAACCAAAAGGACCAAAGTTTTAGAGCAAGCAGGTACAATAGATCCAGTGTAGTTTAACGTCTCGTTTGCGGACGAGGAGACGGAGATCCAGGGTCGCTCAGGATGGGCGGCGGAGAGCTCCCACCGCGGACTGCTGCTCCCGTTTCCTTCCTCCGTGCTGTCACATGTTCTTGCTCCCAGCTGCCACCCAAGTCGGTATAGACGCTGATCCCACACAGGGACTCAGTTGGACCTTCAGGCCCTGAGCCCCATTGTGGAAACAGTAAGGGTTGGTGTGAGCTGCATCAGCTCCCTGCAAGGAGAATTCTGAAAACCTATGTCTCATGCAAACAGGATATTAGCTTTTGTCAGAAAGATCAAAAAGGGCTTGAGGTTTTTCTTCGGGGCCTCCGCCTCTCCCCCTTTCCCTTCTCACTTTATCTGCTCGGTTCAGCTTGCAGGCCAGCCTCTTGCACTGCGGGCAGGAAGAGATGGCAGCAGGGGAGACGCAGCTCTACGCCAAGGTCTCCAACAAGCTCAAGGGCCGCCGTGCGCCCTCAATCCTGGACCCCCTCCTGGCCATGGGCTTCCCAGCGCACACCGCGTGAGTACTGCCAGCGCCGCACCCGGGGGCATGTGCCCGGGCCCTGGAGGCTCGCTGGGGGAGCTGGAGACCCTCCTGCGGCTCCCCCAGCACCGCGGCGCCTGGGCGCTGGCTTCCTGTTGTGGCAGTGCACCTTGCAGGGGCAGAGATCGTCTCAAAAGAAGGCTTTTCTCTGCTTTTTACAAAGGGAGATGATCTTTACCTCTGAAAGACCAGCTCCTCTGGCCGGCTGATGGGGGGACTCCGAAGTTGTGAAAATTAGAAGTTAGGTGTTATTCGGGCCACCCCCTTCCTCGGGGTTTGGAGGAGTGTGGGGCCTGGTTGTAGCCTCTTTGTGTGCAGCTCAGTGACTCTGACTGTGGCATTCAAGGTATTTCAGACTCTGATGTGAAGGGCCCCAAAGCCACTGAGTCTTTGTTGAGAGAGTAGTCAGCGAGATCGTGTTTCTGAATAGTACAGGGAAAGCCCTTTGTCCATAGGCACAATCTCCTGAATGTCCAATAACAAAGCAAAATGGTTGAGAAACTACAGAAAAGGTGTCAGTGCCTCGCTACTTACGCAAGAAGGTCGGTAAGTGGCAAATGTCAGCGTTAGATACTACCGCTCTCAGAGAGGGAAGAAACCGTATGGACGTTGGGTTACAGCTGTCACAGCACGGGGTTTCTTAGATCTGGTCCTTCACAGAGGCTTATTTACACGAAAAGTTTAGGTCACCTGGGGTCTGGGAGGGAGCCAAGCCTTCCTTTGACATTATAGCAAAACTGGATGAAGTAACTTTGGAGCTACACGCCTCTCTTCTCCTCCCTAAATCAGGGCTTTGTCCTCACTGTTAGGCTCATGGTAAACCAGGGATCCGTCAAAAGGGAAAGGGTGGATGCCGTGTGCGGGACACCTTCCCCCCGCCGCTCCCCCGCCTGGGTGGAGACGCAGGGCACTGAGGGCAGGGCGCCAGCCGGGCCTCCGCCCCTGAACGAGCCACACTGTGTCTCACTCCTAACATTGTGACGCCTCATATTCAAAATCCTTCTAGTGTAAACCTTAGATGCATGTTGCGGGTAGAGAAATGTGTTCTAAACGTCTCACTTAGACTGGAGTACCTCAAAGTAAGGCTCCTGCCAAGGCCTCCCTGTGAAAGAAAGCCTCTCCAGGTGGCCGCATCCCCATCGGAATTTCCCAAAATACTGCCCTGGGCAGCACCACGGTGGGTGCCTTGTGCTGTTTCTGGCCTGCATTCCTGAATAAATTACCTTAGCCATTCCACTCTGTTCAGTTTGGTCCAGTTCAGCTAAATTCAATGTACATACATCCCAGGTGACGATGGTGAATAAGATATGGACGTCCAGGGCCCTCGCGGTGGCAGAGGAAACTCGTGGGCACAGTGCATCGTGAGGAGCCCCTGGGTGGTGGGAAGCCAGCGGAGGGCTGCAGGCGGCCTGTCTGCGCGGCCTGGGAAGGGAGGCTGCCTGGAGGAGGAGGCAGGCTTGAGCTGAGCCTCACAGGGTCGGTGGGATCTCACTGAGGGGTGCTGGGGCGGCTGCATTTGATGGGTGGGACGGTTTTGCTCTGGTGCAGGATGTGGGGGAGGTGGGAGATGGACTGCAGGAGTGGGCAGAGGCCGGTCTGAGGCACCCAGTTGCCAGGCCAAGGACTGAAGTGGGAGCCTTGGGAGGAAGGTGAGCAGGGAGATTCAAGCAGGTCAGCATTGTCAAAAACCACAGTGATGGTCATGTGGGGGACTGAGACCTGGGCACCAAGCTCCCAGCCGGGAAGCCTAGCAGGCAGGCCTCACCAGGAGGACGCCCTGAAGGCCTGGTGTGTGGAGGCCACCCCCTGCTTCTCCCACCCATCCCAAAGAGTGGACAACTCTGAGTGTCCTGTGTTTATTTTCTGCAGGCTAAAAGCGCTGGCAGCCACTGGAAGAAAGACAGTGGAGGAGGCCTCTGACTGGTGAGTGCGGCTGTCAGCAGAGACGCAGGAACTCTCGGGGGGGGGGGGGACACCAGGCAGGAGGGGCCACTATGGAAATGAAACGCGGTCACCTGGAGCCTACCCACCAGCACAAGGGGAGGAGGCAGAGCCCTCGTTTAAGATGGAAAGAGAAAGGAGAACTTCGAACAAAGCTTTTTTCACTGAAAAATCCAAATTCAACTCTTCAAAGAAGAGAAAAACTTATGTGATTTGTTGAATAAATAGGGAGGAGCCACTTTTGCTGATATAAAATCTCTATTTTTGCTAATATCAAGTCCCATGCTGTCAGGCTGCCTGATGGGAAGGGAAGGCACTGGTGGCCCTGAATTCCCCCCCAAGCCATCAGTGCCAGGTGGTGGGTCGGGGTGAGAGCTCTGGGTCGAGGCAGCCAGCCCACACGCCAGCTGTGAGACTCCGCAGGCCGCCCACTGCCACGGGCCTCAGTTTGCAGAGAATCAGGAAGATTCTCTGAAACCTGTTCTCTAAAACCCTGTCCAGCCTGAATGTGCCACACTCCTGTTACTCTGCCCCGAGGCAGAAAATCCCTCACGCTCTGATCTGGAAGCACACGACACAGCCAGGTCCCACAGGGACTTGCTGATGGCAAGTACTGAAATAGGTCTCGGAGTGTCTGAATGTTCTCACTGGGAACCCCCTTCCTCCTCTGAAAACTCCAGGCCAAGGGCAAAATACGTAGCCCCTCCCTGGGACAAAGAGAAATGCTCAGAAGCCTCTGAGTTCGTCCAACTCTAAAGTCAGCTGCCCAATTTGAACTCAAAACCAAGCCCCCTGCAGTGAGGTGCACGGCCAGTCCCTGCCGGTTACGACCCATCCAGTGAGACAAGGAGACCTGCCAAGGAATGACGGGGAGACAGTGGAGTACGCTAGATTCAGCCAAGAATGGGCCAACATCTCACTAGTAATCAGGGAAATGCAAATTAAGATCCCATTAAAACAAAAAAGGGAGCTTCAAGAGTAGTCGAGGCAAGGCAGGGGTGGCCTCACACTCTACCAGCTGCACTGTGAAGGCAGCCTGGGTGTCCACCGACATCGAGAGTGTGCGTAGTGAACACCCAGCAGTTCCACAGCCAAGCACAGTCCCTGGAGAAACACAGGGCAGAAAAGACACGTACAAAGATCCTCATTACGGTATTATTTTTTCAAAGGAAAACAATTTAAGTCTCCATATGAGAATGCACAAGTACAATGTTACATGTGCGTATGGTGTTACATGGCGTATTGCACAGCCTTTAAAAGACTCACAGGAACAACCTTAACTTGATGTGCATGTGCCAACGTGGATAAATTGCAAAAACGTATTGTGGAGTAAAAATGCAAGCTGCAGAATAATCTAAACAATAGTTTATTATTTATAGAAAAAACACACGAGAGCTATCCTTAGATTTGTTACTTAGATTTCTGGGAGAAAACAAAGCAAATTTATAATTGGGGTTAACTCCAGAAAGGGGGAAGAAGGGAAACAAGATGTGAAGGGGTATGTCTCCCTCTATATTTTCTATCAAAGAGAATGTGTTTCTGCGTAAGTAATGTTTTCCCAAGTGACTGGATACTCCTTTCTAAACTCAATATTATATGACGAGCACTTCCTTGAGTCACTAGAAATTCTTCAAGCCATAGTTTCTAATGAATACATGATAAATAGATTTACTATCATTTGTCTAATTTTTCCTTCTTTCCTTTGTAGACAACCCTATAATAAATATTTTATTTATAGTTTCGTCTATACTTTTTACTCTTTCCTGGGAACAAATTCCTGGAAGTGGAATTATTGGTTCAAAGGGTATAAGTATTTTAAGGCTCTTGATATAAAATCAAATTGTTTTACATAAAGGTTGTACAAATTCATCCTGAAGTCTCACTGCACCTTTGACACAACTGAGCATAACTTATATCCTTTAAAACACGTATGTTTTAATTTGACAGATGAGGAAAATGATGTCTTATGGTTTTAATTCTGTTTTTATTACTAATGAGAAAGAACCTGTATTTTGGGTTGTATATCATGTTTCCTCGATTTCAAAATAACTTCCTGAATCTACAGGAAATATAGTAGCCACTTAAATTTTGCCTAGTTTTTTGTGGTTTTGATTTTTGTATTTAACTTGAAGTTTAAGATGAAATTTCAACTTCCTCTTATTTTCTCTGTCTTTGGCTTTGGACTCAGTGCAGCCTGGGTCTGAGTGCAGGGGCAGCTGGCCAGCCCCGCTGCCTGGCACCTCTCACCCATGGCACAGCTGGAGGTTGAATCTGGGTAATGTGCGTACACTGCGTGCTCAGCCTGCCCAGGATTTTGAGTTGCTGTTGTTGCTATCATTTGTCCTTATCATGACATGAGGTGAAAGTGTCATCTTCTCTGTTGCAGGCTGCGTTGTCACTGCAATGACCCTTCCCTGGATGACCCCATCCCCCAGGAGTATGCCCTTTTCCTCTGTCCCACGGGGCCCCTGCTGGAAAGACTTCAGGAGTTCTGGAGGGAGAGCAAGCGTCAGTGTGCGAAGAACAGAGCTCATGAGGTCTTCCCGCACGTGACCCTCTGTGACTTTTTCACAGTGAGTTGGCCCCGGCGTGCCTTGCATGCCAGCACCACAGCAGCTCAAGTCATTTTTCTGTGATAACCAGGAATGATAGAACAAAACTGATCCACTTCAATGAAATGGTCCAGAACTGCAGTATTTGCGGGCCCCTTGTGTGGGCCATCCTCTGCTTTCCTCCTCGCCTTCATCTGGACAAGTCCTATTCATCCTTCATGACCCCACTCATTTATCCCCACTGTTTTTCAAGTTTTCCCCAGCTCCGCAGGCAGAAGTTGTTCCTCTTTCTGTTCCTGCTGTCTTTTTGTTTATATCTCCAGTGGTGCTTTGTGTGTCTGGGGCAGCTCTGCATCCATCACCAGACTGAGTCCCTCAAGGGAAGGCATGTGCTCAGTCACCTTTGTACCCCCAGAGACGAGCATAGCATTTCAAATAGAGCGGGTGCTTCCTAAGTGTGTGATTAGTCAGCTGAAGAAGGGGTGACTGTAGGCTCTTCACAGATGAAGTTGTCTCAGACCAGCCCTCTGATTTAGAAGGTGGTTGAATAAGGAGGTACAGGGAGGTGACCAGGACATGGGGGCTGCTCAGAAGAGAAGGAGGTACAAGGACAAGGAAGGGAGGGATAGGCGTCTACTTCCTCCGAGGCTCCTATCAGAGGAACCTGGAGAGGGACACCCACTTCCACTGTTCCCTGGCCTGCCCCAGCGCTGCTGTCAGCACCCCAGCCCACGGCCATCCCACCCCTAGGTGGTCAGCTGAGTGCCCCCTGCAGGCATCATCTGTTCTGGCCATTTTGAGGGATTCCCCTCCATTCCAACTCCAGGCTCCAGAGTGCTGGGGAAAAGGGGAAAGCAAACCTCTGCAGGGAAAGGTTTCTAGAAGACATCCCAGGAGAAGCAGCACCTTCCAAAGCCTCTGTTCATCACCCCAGTTTTCCTGAGACTTGGGGAACTCTCAGACACAGTACTAAACCCAGGAAAGTCACAGGCAAACTGGGTCAGTTGGTCACCCTACGTTGACATCGATGGCATTTGTGACAGTCAGACTCCTCTCTGGCTTGCCATCCGGAGCTCAACAGGGAAGGGGAAGGCAGCCAAAGCCTGTGGTGAAACATAGGCTCAGAAATCAGATAGGCTCAGTGACAGTGGTGAGAGAGCAGAACTCAGCCCCCCAGCTGCTGCTCTTCCCCTAGAGTTCACACACACACACACGCATACACACACATGTACATTGCATATACACACACACACACACACACACACATGCATACAGACACATGTACATTGCATATACACACAGACACTGCATACACACACACGTACAGTGCATATACACACACATGTACACTGCATACACACACACAGAGAGACAACATGCACAGACACACAAGCACACACAGAGACACACATGTACATACACACACAGAGAGACACACAAACACAGGTTTATGCACACAAACACACACAGAGAGACACACATGTACACACATGCATACACACAGGTGGAAGGCTCAGTGGCTGGATGTGCCAGCTAACTGCTCCCTTCACCACAGGTTCTGAGCAGTGTACCCCTGCGGCCTCTGGGTCTCCTGGCAGCCGACCCACAATCCTGAACAAAGCTATGGTCCCGGGAGTACAGAAAAGGGACTGGCCAGGAGGTGCTGCAGGGGTGAAGCCAACATGACACAAAGGAGGGATGCAGTTAATCACGAGGGAATCTCCAAACTGGGTCCTCACAGGAGATTCCATTCCAAAGAGAATTCTCCTAAAATATCTAAAAAACGGAGGTCCAGGCATAGAACAGATCCATAACCCCACATACACAGGGACTATATAGTTTGTTTTAACATTTTGAACTGAAAAGTCTCACTTTGCTGCTTGGTTTTTATAAATTGAATTAATTGGTGGCTTTCCAACAGGAGGTGAGAAAACATATTCTCTGTCCCTTTTCCCTTAGTGTGAAGACCAGAAGGTGGACTGTCTGTATGAGGCTCTAAAGAGAGCGGGGGACCGGGTCCTGGGTTCCTTCCCCTCGGTTGTCCCTCTGGTTCTCCATTCTTCCACCAGCTACCTTGGCTTCTTCCTGAACGGCACCCCCGCTGAAGTTATCCGCGAGTTTGCCATGATGTTTGCCACGGAAGCATCTGTCTTGGCAGGTAGGCAGCCCAGTTGACTCCAAACACAGGGCCTGGCTAACAGCAAGTGATGGGCTGTGCCTGCCCACTTGGGTGCATGGGTGGTTTCCAGGGGGCAGCGTCCAGCAGCCATGGTCAGACAGTGGGGGGGCTTTCTTCTAGGCTGCCCGTGCCCAGGCATTCCATCTTCCCCTTCTCCAACGTCAGCCAGTCATGATGACACAGCTTTCACTTGTGGCCCAACCATTTGACTAGAGCCACCTACTGAGCTACTATATCCTTCAGAACTAAACAAATAGAGAGCTCCTAGACCAACAGTGGTTTTTTCTTTAAGTAGAATTTGCCTTGTTTGCATCAATGTGGTTTTTACATCAGCTGGCTTAGTGATGTGCCAGCAACCTGGTAAACTGTCCCAGAGGGTGTCCCCAGCACCCAGCATGAGCTCGTGGGGTCACAAGCTGGTGCACACAGCAGGGCCAGGGCCTCCCAAGCCCATCATCCTTACCTGGGAGAAACACAAGTCCTATGTGATTTCTTTTAATTTTTAGGTTTGAGCTCAGTCTTTTCTCCTCGGCCTCTCAGGGGAAAGATTATCCAGAGTCAGTTGCAGAATCTGCAAAATTCCCTTTTCTCCAAACACCAGCCCTAGCCTAGAGACAAAGGCCACCTCTGGGGTGTGGTGGAGAAAATTCTGGACTTGACACCAGAAGATAAGAATTTTTCCTGAGTCTCTGATTAGTGGTGTGACTTTAATCAATTCATTTCAACTCCTTGTCTTTTTTCTTTCTCTATGAAATGGCAAGGGCCCTGGCTCTTCAATGAACAGTGTTGCCTATTTTGTGGACCATCCCCCCATAGCTCCTGCACATAGAAGGTGCTCGATACTGTCATGATTTGCTGACTCTGAACCTTGAGGAGGCCACGGTGTCCTGGTAGGAAGACCCTTCCTGCCTCTCCCCCAAAGTTAGTCCGCCCTGTGCTCAGACCTGTATGAATGTGGATCCTGGCCCCACAAATAAATCCATAAATCCCAGGTTCTGCTTGGAGCCTGGCTGGTGAGTCTGGGGATCATATTTGCTAGATAATTATGAAATCAACCTAGGTCATTGTGGATTCGTCTCCTTTATCAGATGATGGCTCTTTCATGTCCTTTCCTCTACAAGGACAACGTGGTTCCTGTCCTGGTGCAGCCACCAGCCACTTGCCTCTGGGCAGGCAGCTCACTTACTCTTCATGCCCCCCAGGGGTCTCATTGTCCTCCTCTTAGAAATGGGAAGACTGAGGCTACAAAGGGTAAAGTGCCTGCCCAAGCTCACTGTGCTGTGGTGAGTGGTGTCTCCTAAGAATTTAAGTCACCAGGAACCTCAGAATGTGACTGTATTAGGGTTCTCCAGAGAGACAGAGCCAATAGGATATGTTATAAATACATGAGAGGGGATTTATTAGGGGAATTGGCTCATGTGATTGTGAAGAGAAATCCCCTGATAGACCGTCTGCAAACTGGATGCCAGCAGCATGGCTCGGTCCAAGTCCTAAGTCCTCAAAACCAGGGAAGCCAATGGTGTCCTTGGTGTAAGTTCTGGAACCCAGAAGCTGAAGAGTCGAGTTCAGATGTCCACAGACAGGAGAGCAAAGTGTATCCCACCTACAGCGGATAGAGAGAGCTTCACCTTTTTTCTCCATTTTTGTTCTTTCCAGGCCCCTAGTGGATTGGATGGTTCCCACCCATACTGAGGGCAGATCTTTCCCACCCAGTCCACTCAGTCTGTCATGCTAATCTCTTCTAGAGACACCCTCATGGACACACCTAAAAAGATAGCTTTATCAGGTTTCTTGGTTTTCCTAAATCTAATCAAGTTGACACCTAGAATTAACCTTCACAGTGACCTTATTTGGAAAGAGGGTCTTTGCAGATGTAATTAGTTAAGATGAGATCACACTGGATTAGGGTGGGCCCTAAATCCATTGACTGGTGTCCTCATAAGAAGGAAAGAAGACACACAGAGACAGAGAAGAAAAGGCCATGTGACAACCAAGGCAGAAATTGGAGTGATATGGCCACAAACCAAGGGACGCCTGGGGCCACCAGAAGCTAGAAGAGGCAGGAAGGATCTTTCCCTAGAGCCTTCTTAGGGCACTTGGCCCTGCCAACACTTTAATTTTGGACTTCTGGTCTCCAGAACTATTAGAATAAGTTTCTGTTGTTTTAAGCCCCCAGTGTGTGACAATTTGTTATAGTAGCCCCAGGAAAGCAGTGCAATCCTCTGCCCAGTTCTGGTGGAGATGAAACCAGCCTGGGTCTGGAGCCACAGAGGGAAGAAAAGACAAGGGCCATTCAGAAGTTGGTGTGACTCACTCCTATGTCACCCTGACAACAGCCAGTGGTGAGTCTTTCCCAGGCCACACTGGCTCACATGGCAAGGACGTCTTCCCCCACTGCTAAAAAATTCATAAAAGGAATTTCCCCACCACCCACACACTCCTGCTTTAGGCTGCTCAGCCCAGCAGTTCGGGGATTGCTTAGAACCTCGAGGGTTTCTAGTCTGCCGCTAAAGACTCACCTGCACTGTGGAAGGCCTCGGCGGGGCCAAGTGGCGTGGCTCCCAGGAAGTGCTTGTATATGCCTGGACATTTTTTAGGGGGATCAGGTCGTGTTTGTTTGTAAATGTTGCTGTGGAGAGGTGGCAGTACCTACTCGTTACTGAGAAACCACTGGAGAAGCAAGTTAATGGACTGATTTCCTGGCCCAACCCCGGCAGGCACCTGTCACTGTCCTCAAGTTACTACTGTCAAAAGAGAAGTTGACTCAGATCAAGACACTCTGCCAAGGTCACCCTGCCAACAAGGGCACAATGGGGTGGAAAGGAAGGTCTGTCCAAAACCCAAGTCTGTGTAGTTCCCATCATGATTCCAACCGCCTCCCCAGGACATAAAATAGTTTGTGGCCAGCTGCAATCAGATCCTGGCTGCCTCAGTGATGCCAGCCACTCTGCTCACTGACCTGAGAGCCTTACAGGGAGGGCAGAGGTGTCACTCCAAAAGACACGGGGCTTGGCCACTCCCAGGGCCTCCTGCTTGACCCAAGTCAGGCAGAAGTTAGAGACACTATATGCTTTACAAAGTTTTGTTACTTATGGAGTTTTCTTCCTAAGACGCCACATTTGGACAAAAAGCTGTTGACCTGGCGCAGAACCTGTGGGCCCAGGACTACAAGAAATATGCACAACCAGGCACAAAGAAGCAGTCTGCTCTGTACATTTGAATCATTTGTTTGGGCATCTATTTTGCAAATTGCTAGTCCCGGAGACCCTGAACCCACATCTCCACACCCTCGTCTTTATTTCCTTGAAAAACATGCAGGTATCCAACCATCTCCTTTATCATATGAACCTGGAGAGGCCACAGTGCGGGCGAGTCCTTGCCTTGTCTACGAAGCCCGATGCCAAGAGATGGGGGGTGGAGGCAGGAGGCGCCACATGTGAAGGCGTTTCTGCCGCGATCCCCGGTGTGGAGCACTGATGGTTTACCTGCTCCCACAGACTGCTCCGTGAAGCCTTGCACCAAGCAGCTGCATCTGACCCTGGCCCACAAGTTCTACCCCCACCACCAGAGGACACTGGAGCAGCTGGCCAGAGCCATCCCTCCTGACCACCCCTGCCAGTGGGCTGCCACGCTATACTCCCGAGACATGCGCTTCGTGCACTACCAGGTGAGAACCCCCGGGCTGGCTGGGGTGCACCCCACCCTCCCCATAGGGAAGGAATGAGAAAACGGCCTTGCCTGACAGCACTTGCCCCTGGGGCCCCTGAATGCAGATGTTGTAGTGGAAGGGAGGACTTCTGTTCCTTCTCTAAAACTGTTTCCTTTCTTGTGCAATTTGAAACTAGCGTTCTTCTATAGACAAGTCGTAGAGGTGTTGCTTTGTGTTGCTTCGCCCCCCACGGATTTGTCACCTCACTTCCCCTGGGTGACAGAAACACAAAGGATTACTCGAAGCCCATCTCTTCTGAGCAGTGAGAGGCCCCGAAGTGGTTAATCTCCCGCCAGAACCCTCAAGTGAGAGGGATCCCTTCCTCGGGAAATTAATGCCAAATTGGGGTTCTCTTCCTGCATTTATTTTGCACACCAGGAAGTTACAGGAAGAGAACATAGCTGGGATTATAGTTTAACAATATAGGCTGGTAACTTTGAGTGAAACAAGCCAGATGACATTCCAGTAGACAATTAAGTGGTCTTATCAACACAAGCTTGATCTTAGCAAGCATTCCTTCCTATAGCAATTTCTCAGTATCTTTATGTAACACTCAGTAACTAGTCTGTCTTTGAGCCAGCGACCTGCTGTGCTATAATTCTTATCTTGCAACAGAGACTTAAAGCCTGAGGAAAATTTCCTGTCCTTGCAAGGTCAATATTTGAAACTGCAAGGCTTTGGAAAACCAGGCCCTGTGAAGTACATATGCTTTATTGTATATTCCACATAGAGGTGCAGAAATTTTAAAACAAAATGGAAACATTTTTGGTATTAAAAAGAAATGTTGTAAAGATATGTGAATACATGTTTTGCTTATTAATTTAATTTAAATAATGATCAGGGGGAAGCTTCATTCCGGGCCTTCCTTCCCCAAGTACTGACTGCTTTAGAAAGAAAGCATCAGGGTCTCCTTTGGGACCCGGGGAGGAAGTATGAGTGAATCCACTATGTTCTGTGTCAGAGGAGAAGCTGTGAACAATCTCACACCAAGGAAGGTGGACGGGAACGTCTAGTTATTCTTTAAGATCTTTTGTACATGAAATCAGTAAATGGATGGATGTATGGTAGACAGTAGACACCAAAATTTATTTCTAAATCTAGCCAAAGACTTCTGTGCTGTATTCTGTTATATTCCATGCTGTTTATTGTTAGACAAAGGCTTGGATGGTGTCCTGGAGACACAGAACACATCAGGAGCCCTGGCAGCAGGAGGTGGGGCATAACTGGCCTCCTGCTGCTGTGGTTTCCCAGTGCACATCCCTGTTGAAGTGTGAAACCACTTGCCCCTTCTCTAGACCCTGAGGGCCCTGTTCCAGTACAAGCCCCAGAATGTGGACGAGCTGATCCTGAGTCCTGGCGACTATGTCTTTGTGGACCCCACTCAGCAGGAGGAAGCCAGCGAGGGCTGGGTAATTGGGATCTCACAGCGGACAGGCTGCCGGGGCTTCCTGCCCGAAAACTACACGGAACGTGCCAGTGAGTCTGACACCTGGGTGAAGCACAGGTGAGTGCTTGCGCTCAGCACAGCCCAGTCTGAGTGAGTGTCTGAGGGCGTCCACCTGAGAATAGTGGTCACCGTGTTTGCATGCTTCTAGACCATTCCATCATTGGTAAAATTGCATTCTCTGTGCTGGCAAAATTATCCCTGGAGGTATGCAGTGAATATCTCGATTGGTTTGTGGTTTCTGCTGATAACATTCGGAAAGCACGGATTTATTCTGTAATACTCTTCTGAGGTAGTAATCCCGAAATTATTGCAAAATATTACTTTCTTATTATGAACGTAATCATTATACTTAGAGGTCTTACCCTTGGGCTTGTTTATTCTTCTGCTCAGTGTACAAACTATAAAGTCTTAAGGTATATTATTGGTTTTCTATTTCTGTAGAGCAAATTAACACAAATTTAACAGCTAAAAGAAAATACATTTATCTTCTCATAGTTTTTATGGGCTAGAAGTCAGAGTATAGA
Organism: Cynocephalus volans; assembly: GCF_027409185.1. Classification (NCBI taxonomy): domain Eukaryota; kingdom Metazoa; phylum Chordata; class Mammalia; order Dermoptera; family Cynocephalidae; genus Cynocephalus; species Cynocephalus volans. The sequence continues at coordinate 188,883,147 of NC_084460.1, forward strand.
TTAATTTGGTTCTCCATTCGGGGTCTCACAGGCTCTGGGTCTCAAAGTATTGGCCAGAGCCTCATCTGAGGCTCAGGGTTCTCTTCTAAGCTCACATGTTTGTTGGCAACATTTATTTTTTTGAAGCTACAGTATCCTTGGCAGCTTGCTTCTTCATGTTCATCTGAATAATCTCTTAATTTTACTGTCTTTAGCATCATCTTGCAAGGCTAAGGATTTTCAAAATCATCAGGTACTGGTTCCTTTTTGTTTAATGCTCAGTTTATCATCTCCTCTCCCATTTCATTGTAAGCAACAAGAAATTAGATCATAACTTTAACACTTTGCTTTGAAATAACCCTAGCTACCTTACCAGCTTCATTGCTCACAAGTTCTACTTTCCACAGACAATTTTCCTAAACTTTGTTCTCTTATTTAGCTTTGCATAAAAAACCAGGGACAGCGTTTGTGCCCCTGGGCTGCCCCACCAAATGTAATGACAGGAGTGGATTCCAGCCAGATCCCACCTGCTCTGCAAAGTGTCACATTCCATACAATCTTAACCTGAGGCCGTTTAACTTCTTATCCTAATGAGTAAACACGGAGGACCACAAAGACAGACATGGGAAGGAGGGTGCAGCTGTGGTCGTGTGGCGCTGTTCACTGGCGTATTGACTCATGATCCACTTAATTAAAGCTATTTTAAGGCTGCTTAAAAGAGGCACAATAGCTTTAAACACTAAATACCATACCCCGTGCCGGGCTCCATTCTTTACCTTTACCCTCATTAACTGCCGTGTTCATTCCAGTAGCCCTGAGGTAGGCACTGTTATTGCTCCATTTTACAGTCAGTGAAACTGAGACACAGAGAATGAATAACTTTCCCACATTCACACAGTGAGCAAGCAGCAGAGGAAGCAGGATTCAAACCCCATCCTACTTCTGAGCTTGGGTTTTCAACTATTACCTAAACTGCTTGTGGAATAATAAGTCAATGAGATAAACTGTGATTCATCTGTACTTGCAGCTCTAAAAGAATCATGAGGAAGTACATTATGTACTAATATGAAAAAAATGTCCAAGACTTATGTATAAGTGGTATAAATAAGCTGCAGAACAATGTGTATGGTGTGACACTATTTGTGGGGAACAGGGAAGCAACACATGCTGGTTCGTACATGTGAATGCAGAATATGTATTCATATGCACGTACATGCCTAAAAGTTTCCTGCAAGAATGTCTAGAAACAGAACGATGAGTAAATGAGTAAACGGTGGTTACTCTTGGGAGTTGGGAGTAGGAGCTGGGAGAATGGGACGAGAATGGGAGGGAGACTTTTCACTCTCTGCCATTTCACAATTTTAAAATTTATGAACCATGTAAATGTATTACTTATTCAAAAGGTAAGTTAATCAATTTTAAATTTAAAGAAAATAATATAAGAAAATTGAGTCAAAGGGGAAATAAAGGCAGAGAAGTCTAACAAAGCCAGGGCTGAGGTCTGTGCACACCGTGCATGCTGAGAAGTCCTGGCTCCACACTTCTCACATCTGATGTAGAAAGGGACATGCCTTCAACAAAATCGTCAGGGCCATCCCAAGTACGTGCAGGCCAGTGACAGGAGAAGCACAATTTACTGGTGTGGACATGTTCATGGGTCTAGTGGCAATTAATACATCAGTCACTCATGTCCAAAATAACCACTCCAGCCACCACACAGATGGTTGTGGGGTTCTTGGGACTTGTCTACCACAAAATCACAGTCCAATATTTGTCCATCACTCTGAAGAAGATCAGAGATGATCTGGATGGTGACAGTAGTGGAAGAGCATATCCACAAACCACAAGCCTTCCACTCTCCCTGTAGGAGAAAGGATGGAGCATGACTGTGGAAGAAAAAGCACACAGGCCCCAAGTGTCAGAGCCCAGAGAATTTGTCATCATCTTCTAGCCAAGACGAGATTTCTAACACTGAAGCCATACACGTCAAATGACTTTTCAAAAACCTCAGAGTAAGTTGGTGGCAAAGAGCTCAGACACGATACAGGTACTATTATGGGCTATTATGTCTCCTGTAAAATTCATGTGTTGAAGTCCTGATCCCCAGTACCTCTTTGGAGATAGGATCTTTAGAGGTTATTACGTTTAAGTAAGGTCATATGGGTGGGCCCTAATCCAATCCAATTGGTGTTATAAGAAGAGGAGATCAGGACACAGACACACACAGAGGGACGACCATGTGAGGACACAGGGAGAAGATGCCACCTGCAAGCCAAGGAGAGAGGCCTCAGGAGGAACCAGCCCTGCTCACCCTGCTCTTAGATTTCCAGCTGCCCAGTCTGAATGCTTTGTTCCAGCAGCCCCAGGAAACTAACACAGGGACATTGTCCGTGCAGCCCCACAGACGGGAGCTGTGCCCCTGTGGAAGAACCAGGTGGAATGTGAACCCATCTATTTCTATGGGGTGAGTTCCCCATTAAGTGACATTAAGTTAAGAGAAAATCAGAAATGTCAAAATGCTAAGCTTTTCCTTTCCGTCACCAATGCTCCCATTGCAAACTTGATTATATTTCATTTGAAAGACTAGCAAAAAAATCCAGTTTTCTCTCAGCTCTAAACTTCACAGATGTCACTTGTAGATAAGGAGGCTTTACTGTCTGCATCATGAGGCACAGCAGGGTGCGGGCCCCCACCTTGTCCTCCGGAAGAGGAAACCAACCGACATTTCCTATGTTAACACAAGATCTACGGGTTGTGCCTCTGTGGCTCAGAGCGGGTTCATTTGAGGAGAGAACTGTCCATGGTTAGAACATGAGTATTAATATTCCTGGGTGACTTACAACCAACTAGAGCATGCATGCCGTACCTTTCGGCATCTGGCAGCACGAACAAAGTGCTCCTGTTGGCCTGGACCCACCGGTAGGAGTTCTCACATCAACACAGGACCAGCAACGGCAACATGGAAAGAGAAATACAACTTGCAGACAATTCAAGGCATGTGTGACCTGAGTCAGAGCACCCACGGGCAGTGAATGGTCCAGGGCACGAGGGTTAGGGGTGCCCGGCCAAGGGTCCAAGGCTGTGTTGCAACAAGCTGGAGATATGGCACTGTCCTGGCCCTGACGGGTCTCGGGATGGAGACTTGGGGAGCTGCTGCTGCGTTTATGAGAATTTGGGGACGTGGAGCCTCTATGGGAGAAACGTAAGCATTTACAAGTGGGCTGAATAACTGGAAACACATCATGTTGCTGGCAGTGAAACGTGAATCACGGGACTGTGTCCCTTCCTCCCAGCCTCATTTCCAGGCTTACTGAAATTCCTGGCAAAATCCCAATGGGATATTTTGTCAGAGCTTCACCAAATGAATGAAAAGTGTATGTGGAAGAATAAACAGGAGAAAAGAACAGAGAGAATTTTGAAAAATAAAAATAATGAGAGAAAATACTTGCCCGACCAGATTTTTAAAATATGTTATAAATCCGTAATATGGTCCTGGCTGGAGGGAAAGAAAAAAACAGATCGGCGAGACAGAATTGGTAACAGAGAAGCAGGTGTGGCATACAGGAATTCACAGGCATCGAAGCACATCCGGCATAGGGAAAGAAGTGGCTGTGAAACGGGTGGAATTTTATGCCCGCTCACATCACGCGTGGAAGCCAGTTCCTGGCAGAATCAAGAAGTAAACAGAAAAATAAAATCATTTTTAAAATAGAAGGCAGTTTAAACAAGTGCATTTCTGATTTCTGGAGTGGGGAGAGCTTTGGAAGCTCAGAAGCAGGGGAAGGGGTCTCATAGTGAGACTTAACAGAGCTGTCTTTAATAATTATTAAATGCAAGACCCACTTTCCTCAAATCAGAAAAGGCTTTTTGATTTTTGCCATTTTAATTTAAAAACATTATTAACACTGGGTGAGCACATAAGGAGTTAGATACACTTCTACAGTGCAGATGGGAGTGAAAATGTCTAGAAAGCAAATTAGCAATATGTTCCCAGAACCTTACCCTCTGGCCCAACAGTTCGCGTTCTGGGGCTCCATCCTAAGAAAGAAAGAAATCAGGGTTAGTATTCTTTGTCAGCTTGTACAAAGTGGTTTTGAAAAATGGAGACAACATATGTTTCTGACAATTACGGAAATGTTTATCCAAATTATGACATATACATATATTACATATTATGCAGCCACTAAAATATTTTCAAGTAATTCTTAGTAGTGTGGGTAACTGGTATGTGTAACTGTATGTGTACTATGCGTTGCAGCCTTGTAGGTAAACATGTGCATGCACCCCAGCTCCACCAAATCTCCCCCACCGGTCCTTCACACGCCCCATGGACCCTCCTTCCTTTTCCATGTGAACTTCCACATTCAGCCATTGCATCCACTCCCTGGAACATCCTTAAGTCCTTGTCCTTGTCCTTTCTGCTGCCCAGACCTGCCTGGCAAGGCCCTAACCCCAGTTAGATCCATCCCTGCTCCGGCTCAGTGGAAAGAGCCAGGGAAACCATGCCTCGCTGCTGGGTCTCACACCCATTCATACCTCCAAACATTCTCCTCCCACCCCCTCCTGAGCAACAGTCTCGCTTCCTATTCACTATGGCAGGTAGGCAGTCAGAAGAGTGTACACAGACACCTTCCACCACGCCACCCACCTGCCAGCCTCTGGGCCCACATGCTCTTCTCCCCACCAAATGGCAATGCAGGGTACTAACTCCAGCCAAGGCCACCCTGCCCACTGGGGCTCCACGTTCCCTCTCTCCTGGACACCCCATGCCCTCCAAGGACATTGTGCCAGCATCATCCATTGTCTCTTGGACCCTCCTCCGTTGTTCCCACCAGCAAACAAACATGCTGTCATCTAAAAGAAAATCAAGCAATACCTCTCCTTTTTCCCCATTTCCCCCAGCCACTCCCTCTCCACCAGTGCCTGTCCCATGCTGGACTTTTGTGGCTCCTGCTCACCTGAGTTTCCTCCCACTGGAAGGTGCCCCTTCCCCCCCCTCCTTTGCTGTCTCTGCTCTTCTCTGAACTCCTGCTGCTGCAGTGCCCAGCTCGGCCCTGGCAGTGTCTGTGGACCCCAATCCTCCCTGCTCTCACCAGCTCTCTCAGCTTTGCATCCCTTCCGTGCACTGCCGGCTCCTCTCCCGCCAACATTTCTCCCCCGAGCCCTACACTTGTCCAAAGCCAGCTCTGTGGCTCCATGTGGGTTGCATGTAGACATGCCAGACGTAAGATGTCCAAAATTGAACTCCAGCACTTTTCCCCAAATGCTGCTCCACCCACAGTCTCCCCATCTCATTCAACAGCAATGTGCTCTCTCCAGTTGCTCAGGCCAAAAGCCTGGAGTCTCCCTGACTCCTCACCTTCTCTCAGGTTCTGCATGGGATCCATCGGAAAATGTGGTTAGCTCCACATGCAAAATACAATCAAATCTGACCATTCTTCACCCCTCCATTGCTCCCACCTGGTCACCTGGACTGCAGCCATGGGCTCGCTGCTCTGCCCTGGACCCTGTGGTCTAGTCTCAACCGTGAGGCCAAAGTGATCCCTTCCAGGTGCTGTGGGATTGAAACCCTCTAATCACCCCCTCTGCCTCTGAGCACAAGTCCTGCAAGAGCCCTCACAAGCCTGGGTTCTGACACCAACAAATGTCCTGTCTTTCCTGGTCTGCGCTCTTCTCTCCTTAGTTCACACTGTTCCAGCCACACTGTCCCTTTGCTGCTCCCCAAACCCTCCAGGGGGCTGGACCCCTGCACAGCTGTCTCTTCTGCCTGGGGTGCCCTGCACACCTGCATGCCCTGTGCACTCACCTCCCTCTGGGCTTTCCCATTTGCCTGCAGAGGCTTTGTGGGACAACCTCTTTACTCTGCAACCTGCCTCCAACTCAGCTGCCCCCAACCCAGCTGCTCCCGCTCTATTTCAGTGCACGATACTAACTACCTTCTACTAGACTGTACAATTTACTTTCCTGAAAAACTGGATCCAATCTCTAAAAATCATAAGGAAACACTCCTAAATGTGGATGGACGAGGGAAATAAAATAAGATTCCATGGTTAACTGGGCTAGAGGATTATGGTTACTTTTCCTTCTTTTTTAATTTGCCCCTTTTTCCGTGTTTTTAATAACAACTAGAATAAAATATTCTGAGCTCCCCCAATGGAATTAGAAATTCAAAATGCTAGAATTAGCTGAAAGCAAGGAGGAAATGTTACTGGAAAATACCGGGTGGGAAAAAGGACTTTGATGCCTAATACAACCCAAGAAATAGCTCTGAGCTCCTGGTGAGGAAATTTGTGAGCAGCCATGGACTATGATTGTAGACTGTTTTTACATAGAATTTACAAAAATCTTTCCTTTCATAAAATGAATTTTCTCCTAGAGAAATTGATCATTTGCTGTTGCAAGGAGGATTTGTGTGACCATCGGCTCTTTGGTTTTTATTCACTCTCTTCCTCTGGACACCCTGCCTGCTCCTGTCAGACACACTCACTTTGGGGACCCCACCATCACCTCCTCTTATTCCAGAGCCTGGAGTTCTCATTGCTCTGACTGGCTGTGGTCTTTCCCCTCAGTAGTCCCCAGAGCTCCCGAACACCTGCCCACTCTATGGCACTTCTGCTTTGTTGTCAGGCAGCGATTTCCTCATCCTCTGCAACCCTTTGGATGCTCTTTGTACCCACCATCCCACTAACACATCTACTCCTTCCCCATAGCTCTTTCATGTGTCTGTCCTGCATTCATTCATCCCTGCATCCCAGCTGTGTCTATCTGCACACCTCTGACTGTTTTAGGAGAATCTAAGAGGACAGTGTATTAATCAGGGTTCTCCAGAGAAACAGAAGCAATAGAAGATGGAGAGAGAGAGAGAGAGATCCAAACTGAGGGCTTGGCAAGTGTGAAATCTGCAGGGCAGGGCAGGCCAGCGGGCTGGAGACCACAGATGGCCTGGAGCAGAATTCCCTCTTCCTCAGGGAACTTGGGTCTTTTCTCCTAAGGCCTTAGCAGACAGAGTGAGGCCTACCTATGCTATGGAGGTTCATCTGCTTTACTCAGAGTCTACTGATTTAGATGTTAATCTCATCTAAAAAATACCTTCACAGAAACATCTACAATGCTGTTTGACCAAATATCCGGGTACCGTGGCCTGGCCGAGCTGACACGCACAGCTGCAGCACAGGCGGCGATGATGGGGCTGAGACAACACATAGTCCACACGGACTGTGTCCTGAGTGCCCACACACGCTGTTCGTTTCCTCTTCACAGTAAACTTGTCTTCGAGGCTGTCATGGGCATTCTCAAGCACGTCTGTGACCGGATGCTGTGTTTCTACGTCAACAACACGATCACATCTCTGTTCATGCCTCCTGTTTTCTCTTTTCTTCCCTGCAGGACTTACACCTTCAGTCTAGCGGTGGACCTGAACTCCAGAAAGGATGGCGAAGCCAGCAGCAGATGGAACAGGGAATTTCATCCTCCGCAGGCGTCAAGGAGTGCTAGCAATGTGCAGGCTCTGCAGGTAATAGAATCCAACTTTACGTTAACTCCATGGCAGACACAGCTTCTCAGGTATTGCTTTTGTTCCATAGACACATCCTCCCTGCTGCCCTAGAGCACGGACTCAGGCATAGATCAGCAAGGGGCTCTTCCCAGCCATGCCGAGGTGTTGGGGGTCCATGCCCTTGTTGGTCTGCCCCAGGCAGACAGAGAGTCACCCCCTCCAGGGCTGTGAGCACCTGTCTGTATGTTCCTGAAGGTGGCATGAGTCATGGCACTGGGACACAGGGCAGGGAAGAGACTGGGACACAGCACTTCCCAGGATCCTGAGTTCTCACCCCAATTTCCTCATTAAGAAGCCAAGTGACCCCAAAGAAGTCACCTCCCCCTGGGGCCTCGGCTTCTCACCTTCTGAGGCAGGACTGGGCAAGACAAGGAGCCTGTGCTTCCTAGCCAAGGGGGCCAGCAGCCTCAGGGTCAGGGTCTGGGGCACCTTGAGCCCTGCTGCCCACACGGGGCACACCCAGGAGCACAAACTGCCCAGCAGGGACTCTGAGAACAGGCAGCCCCTCCCTGAAGGCAGTGAGCAGGGCTGCATCCCCTGCCTGCGGTCTGGGCGGTGAGCAGGTCAGCCCTCTGCTCTGAAGCTTTACCCTTCCTGATAAAGGAACCCCTAAGGGAGGGGGCATGCAGTACCTACAGCTAATCTTTACTGAATCACCCTAAGTCCAAAGCTCACCCTCTGCTATGGGCTGAACTGTGTCCCCCCCAAATTTAAGTGTTGAAGTCCTAATCCCCAACACCACAGAATGTGACTATATTTGGAGACAGGGCCTTTTAAAAGGTAATTAAGGTTGAACGGGGCCATTAGGAGGGTCCCTGATCCAATCTGACTAGTGTCCTTAGAAGAAGAGGAAGTCAGGACACAGACACACACAAAGGGATGACCCTGTGAGGGCATGGGAAAAAGACGCCGTCTGCAGCCAAGGAGAGAGGCCTCAGGAGACACCAGCCCTGCCCAGCCTTGACCTCGGACTTCCAGTCTCCAGAGTGTGAGAGGACAAATGCTTGTTGCTGAAGCTACTGCCTGCTGTCCTATGTCACTGCAGCTCTAGAGGAATACAACATCCTTCCCCAAGAGTTCCTCAGCCCCTAAAGCTCCCTCCGGGCTGGGGTGAGCTTACCCAAACAGGAGATGAGCACAGGACATGGGACACTGGGAGGCAGCACAGATCCTCTTTGGCCAAGTTTTCAGTCAGAGAGAAAAATGGCCCAGAGCTGAAGAGTCACTGACTGGGATTTAGATACTGCCAGCTATTTCCAGACAGAAACAGGGCTCCTCTCCCCAGACCGGCCAGACTCCAGAGACACGGCAGAGGCTGGACTCACCACCCTCAGTGGGGAGAGAGCAGGCACTGACCAGGGGCTCTCCCCAGAGCTGTCCCCCTTTCCAGATGGAAGGAGGGGGAGTCCGGAATGGAAGTCTGCACTGTAGCTCAGCCTGTGTCTAAACTCACTGGTGCTTCAAATGGACGAAAACAGAACATACGTCTCCCTTGAACTGGACCCCTCTCTTGGTCTGATATTACCCCTACCGTTCAGTAAGAAAACTGTGGCAGCAGGTTTGGTACAGCGCACCTGTGGTGGGCCAAGTGATGGTCCCAAAGATACAAAATCCTAATCCCTGAGGCCTGTGAGTGTGACCTAATGAAGAAAAGGGGTCTTTGCAGATGGGTTTGAGGTCAGGGTCTTGAGAAGAGAAGATTATGCTGGATAGTCCAGGGGGGCTCTAAACCCAATCACATGTGTCCTTATGAGAGAGAACCAGGGGAGGGATCTGACACACTCAGCAGAAGGGGAGGCCATGCGAACACAGAGCCCAAGGTCAGAGCAAAGTGGCCTCAAACCAAGGAACACCTGGGGCCACCAGAGCTGGAAGAGGCAGGAAGCAGGCTCTCCTGTAGAGCCTCTGAGGGAGTTCAGCCCTGCAGACACCTTGACTTTGGACTCCCAGCCTCCAGAACTGTGAGGTGTATATTTCCATTGTTTTGTGTCCCCTGGACTGTGGTAACTTGTTAAGGCAGCCCCAGGCCCCGAATGCGGCTCTTCCATCTAGGCAGCCAGTGTAGCCCGGCCTCGTCCCATGCACCCCAGGGCTAGTCCACTCCATTCCCCACAGACCTTTCTTTTGCTTTATTATATTCCTGTTGAGACACTCCACATTTAAAGTTCAAATGCTTCAGGCTCTTGCAGGGAAGAAAATGCCCCAATTCTGAAACCTCGGCCCAGCGCATTGACAATGCCTCGAGACTGGCTAGGCGGACCGAGGTTCCGAGCACATGTATGTCTTGCAACCTACTTTCAGATCAGCCCTCAGCAGGGGAATGGGACAGATATTTTAATCTTCATTCTCAGGGGGAGAAAGCCTCTAGGTGTGGGTACAGGCAACCCCTGCCCAACCACACGTCAAAGTTATGGGACAGCTCCAACGGGATAGACAAGGCTTCCCCTGGAGCGCTGCCAAGGAGGCAGGGGTGTCCAGAACTGAGTGCCTGCAGCCCTCCAGCAAGAGGCAGCGCTGACATTGGTTTGCCTTCTCTGTGTGCCCATTTGGAAGACTCAGCCCTTGGCCCTGAGAAAGTGAGAGCGTGGAGACCTCAAAGGTTTCCATCGGCTCACGGATACCACAGTCTGTGCAAAGGTGCTCAGAGCCAGCACCAATAGTCTGGTGCCCTGAGCGGTTGGAAGTAGTGCCCTGTGCAGGTGATTGAGGACTCTACAGGCCATGGCAGCATCTGGCAGGAGCTGCCCGTCGTGGTGGTGAGGCAGGGCCGCTTGCCCCCCACCCTCCTTTCTGGTGTCCCCTCCTTCCCAGCAATCCCCAACCACTTCCCAGTGTGTGGGACATTGCTGGGGGCCACCCTTGCTAGAGGAAGCGGTGAGTTGGTGCAGACCCTGAATCTCCATCACTGTTAGCAGAGGCAGACCCAGCAGGAAAGGTCTGCAGCACCGGCTGGGCTGAGTGAGTGCCCTCCTCGCTGGGGTGTTTAGATGTGAAGGGTATTTGCATTTTCCTCTTTAGGATGTGGGTGAAATCAGAGCACAGTTCTGAGGCTGCTGCCTGGGGCTTTCTGCTGAGGAGGACACGTCTCCTTACCTCCCTTCCTTACCCCACTTGGTAGCAAAACACAGAAAATACTAGCTCTCTCATTTTAACCCAGAGAGCTACATGGCCAAAGACGAAGTAGGGGCAGAGAAAGGGCCACCTGAGCTGCCTCCTGCCCTGGTGTCCTCCTCTCCCTTCCATCCCCGGAGTTCCTGAGACAGCCTGGGCCCGGCGCGGGGTGGTGCTCCCTGGGGCTAGAGAAGTAAGTGTAGTGTGGACATCATGCTGGCCTAGTGGTGCCCTCCAGGGTAGCAGCCAAGCTCAGCATCTCCCTCAAGGGTTCCAGCTGTTTCTGGGCTCCCTGAGCAGGGCTCATGCTCCCCACCACTGTCCTTCCCAGTGGCCTCTGGGTGGCTTGGCCTCAGAACACTGCACTGAGCTTACAGGGGCCGTCCTCGGCTCTCACTCACTTTCTATCTCACTCTCAGTGGGTTTCTGCCAAGGCCATCCCCTCCGTCCCACAGCTGTCCACAACATAGGGACAAGAAGGGCCAGCCCCAGCTCCCCCGAGGACAGGCCACCAACCACTCCACACATAGGAACCTCCTCTTAAAGGATAGCCCACATCACTGCCTGAAGTGTGGCCCTCAGGTCACTTCGCCAAAGCACAGGCCTCCCCAAGAACAGGGACGGACAGCGCCCTGCAACTGCAAGGCTACAGGGTCATTTTGGGGTCTGCCTGAAGCACGGGAGGAATGCTCTAAAGAGCTGCTATGTCACGGCCAGGAGCTACTGGCCTCCACCAGGGCCACTCTCACACTAAGATGAGATAAATAAAGTCAAATAAAACACTAATTTTCCCCCAACACTCAGCCAAAGGATGGCCAGCTGTGGGCAAGCAGCAAGGGGGATGGATGGGGGCTTCTCCCCTTGGTGCTCAGAAGCGGAACATGCACCTGCATGCCAGGAAAGAGCCACCCCTTGACGTGCCAACACGGGGCAGTGCTGGAGGGCTCTCTGGAAGAGGAAGAGTGCTAGCAAAAGAGGAGTCTTGAGAGACAGGTAGACAGAAAAGCAGATAGATAATATCTATGTATTATAATAATATATATTATAATGTAGATACAGGTATAAATACAGATACAGATACAGATACAGATACATGTAATGTCCTAAGATGTCACTGTGGAGGGATAAGGACTCGGAAGAGACAGAAAAGAAGGAAAGTGGATGTGTTATGGTGTAGGCCAATCCTGTCTCTTTTCATTTCGGGATGTTATAACACCTAGAAAATAAGAAGTCAGAAGGAATTAAAGAGGTTCCCACCTCCAGTTCCTAGACCTCTGTCATGGTAATGACGTGGGCAGAATGGGCTGTAGCTTTTGACCAGCGACGGAGGAGATGCCCTCTCCAGGCCGGCTGCTGGCCTTGAAAAAGTGAATAATGACATCTAATTAGTTTGAATTTTGCATATTGCGCGGCTTAGTTGATTACTGGGAGAGGTGCTGTCTGTGAGGTCTGATGATGTGGGTGTTAAATGGCCTGTGACTGCTTCCATCCTCCCAGGCCACGATCGCGAGGAAGAGCGTGCTGGTAGTACGCCACGGGGAGAGAGTGGACCAGATCTTCGGGAAGTCATGGCTGCAGCAGTGTTCCACCGCAGATGGTAGGTCAGTCCAGGCGAATTCGCAGGCAGAAATGCTGTGGACCTAACGAATAAGATACCTTCTCAATTACCTTAGATGCTGCCAGGTCCCCTATGGCCCTGTCCTTTCGAATGGCTGTGCACAATTGCATGTGTGGAATGTACACAGCTGCATCTTTCTCCAGAGGTGCGTTAGGTGTGCATCTGAGCGTGTGTGCCGTCCACAGGCAACTTGCCCCGAATGCTTTGTGGAAAAGGGGGATTGTGGTTGAGAGTTCACATGGCAACTGGTGTGAGTGTGCAGACAGTTCTTGCCACCCTCACAGCACACGGGTACCAGGTTAGTGTGGGCAGCGTCACTGCTAAGCAGGTCGCCCTGACCTGCGGCCTCTGAGCCCTGCAGCTGCTTCCCCATGCCCTCTCCCTCCATCTCGTCTCGGAAGCTCTCCAAGCTGAACTTGACTGCTGTGGTCATCTCCCTACAGTTTAAGGCTGTGCTGCTTAACAGATGCACGTATTCTTGAGTATGTCTCTGTTCATCCTAACTTTGCCCGCTGAATGCCAAGGGCTAAGAACAGTTCTTACAAATGCCCATACTCCCAAGCCAACCTCTGTACTGATGACCAAGGTCTCTGTCAGTGCACATCTCCTGATGGAAAGCCCATAGTGTCTCAATGTCTAAGCCATGGATAGATGTACAAATTAAGGTATTGAACACAGTAATAAGATCCATTCACTGTTGCTAGGCTAGTCGAGCCCTTTGAGATCCCTCCAGGAACCCAGCAGGCCCAAAAAAGGGAGAGAAAACCATTACAGATGATAAGCACACACCAGAAAAATTCTGAGCAGATAACGTCATGACCAAACATATCTCCACAAACCCACAGAACTAATAATATGGTTATCTCTGTAAAACAAGATCAGGTAGACACACAAATGCTTAAGGAAAAAACAGTAAGACAATAGGTGGACATGCGGATGAAGTGGCCTTCAAATGTGTTATAAGAAGTTTTCCTGTAATAAAACAAGTATTGAAGCGATAGATTGAAATGACACACCATGTCAGCGAGGAGGGAACCAATGCAAAACAATCAACACCAAAAATAGTTCTTGGGCTTCACAGAAAAAAAAAAAAAAAAAATTGGTCATCTAGACAAAAGATCAAGTCATCTGTAAGGGAAAATATTTTAAAAGCACTAGAAATTCCCAGCTAAAGGGAAACTCCTCATGGATCTCTTTATAAGGTAAAGAAGCCCTTGAAAAGGTGGATAATGACATCTAATTAGTCTGAATTTCATGTATCGCATCGTTCAATCAATTACAGCGGGGTATTTGGCTGTAGCCTTCCCCAGGGAACACAGGAGAGGTTTGAGGGACTCTGCTGCCTGTCGTCTGACTCAGCTCACTTCTGGCCCATGCCCACATGCTCACATGGTGCCTCACTTCTCAGTGGGGCTGGCCTAGGGCACCCCGTATTCTATACACACTCTGCACCCATCAGGACCTAACCTTGTCCCCACTTCCTGGTCCTCTTCTGAGCTTTGCCTTCTGCCTCCCAGAGTGACCCCAGATAAAGTGTCAGTGAGAACAAAAGACCTAGGTGGAGCAGGCTAACATTTTTTGGATCACAGATGCCTTTGAGAATACAATATAACTGATGGACATTCTTCTCTTTGGAAAAAAATGTAAAAACCACCTTTCCAGTGAACACAGCTAAGACTGGCATTTAATAAAGGACTTCAAAGCTTGTGGCTCACATAAGAGTCTCTTCCAATGGAAATGCCAGGGAGGAACTTTTCAGAAAAATCCGGAGTGGGTTTTACAAGGTGCACAAAATAGCCAGCTGCCTCCCTCTGTGTCATTAAGGGCTGGGGGCTGGAGGAAGCCGGCTGGGTGAATTCACAAATGGCTGGGCAGGTCTCAGAACGTCCGTGTGGCTGCCAGAACCTCCTGGTGGACAGAAGGTCTGGGGTCACTTGGGAGGATATGAAGGCAAACCAGAGTGCACTGGAGGGTTGGTGTGGCATGGCATCTTCTGTGAGGACAGTGGATCATTTTGGTGATGAGACCAGCCCTACCACTTGCTGGCCGCTCATTGGGCACCAGGCTCCAGGCACTGGGCATCATCTCACTGACTCAATGCAGTGACTCTGCCATTTTCCCTTTTGATAGATATGAGGCTCAGAGCCTCCAAACTGAGTAAAATAACCTGAACATCTGCCATACATAAGGAAAAGGATTTCAGGAGAACTGGATTCTAGACCAGTGCTTTTTAGCAACTCATCACAACTCTATCACTGTCCCCTTTTTCCTGATAAGAGCTCCTTTAACACAGTTTAAGAATTCCTGGATGACCAGTAAAACTCTTCCAGCTCTTCCTAAATATGAGCCTGAAATGAACACTTCATAACTAGAGAAGGGCAGGTAGCTAGTGTCATAGACTGTCACATCTTAGAACTCAAGGTCAGACTCAAAGTGAAATACAGCACCATCCACCTGGTTTCTAGCCACGCCTTTGAGCAATTGACAGAATTCTGTGTCCCTATGCAATATAAGGCACTTAAAGCTGTGTATGGGAAGGGGCCAAATTTCACCTAACTAATTGATGCCAAGTCGGGATGAATGTCAAGTTAAGCTAAATCAGCCACGGAGACACGGTTCTTTATCAGGAAAACTGTGTGAGCGAATCTTCATGAGGGGTTACGGGAGGACAAAGAGGGTTTCGCAGTTCCTGCAGCTGAAACTAAGTTTTCTGTATTAGAGGAATGCTGTGTGCATGGCAGAGCTGCATTTCTCCTCAAGTTGAATCCATATCACAGAGCACATTCGAGAAACAGCAACAGTTGACAGAAATTTAAGTGATACCCTTGCTTGTGATGTGGATCTTGATCCTGGGAGTTTTGCAGGAGAAATCTGCCCTAACCTGACGGAACTGAGTATCTGGTGCTCACTTGTGCTTTAGGAAAATACTACAGGCCGGACCTCAACTTCCCTTGCAGCCTGCCCAGGCGGAGCAGCGGCATCACAGACTTTGAGAATGATCCACCGTTGTCGTCGTGTGGGATTTTCCAGTCCAGAATTGCAGGCACGTTTGAGCGCCATCGGATAGGAAGAGTAACAATAATAATGGTGATGAACATAGCTGGTGGGTACTGAGCCCTGACGGCATGCTCTTTGACGTCAGGGTTAGCATTATCCCACTCTGCTGATGAGGGAGCTGGGGCACAGAGAGGCTAAGTAACTCACCTGAGGTCACACAGCTAGTAAATGGAAGTGCAGAGGTTTGATCCAGGAATGGATGGTTGGGGAAGTCAGGAGGAATGAAAGACAGGCATGGAAAGAACAAGGAGGGGAGAAAAACTCAACAACCACTCTGTGCACCAAGGGTGTCATTTCAGAAATTAAAAAACACATCCCTCATTGATTTTATGTCAAAATCTGGCACTATGGGCTTTTGTTTTATGTCTGGGGGTTCTGGGTCTGCACAACTGAATTTTTGGAACAGAAAAACCACTGAGTTCATCTGACCTTCATTTTTAAAAATTAGTACGTCAAATCTAAAGAGGCAAAGGGGCATCCTAGGTCATACGGGTGGTTCATTGAAGGTACTCGCTAGCACTCAGCTCTCTGGCTCCTCACCTAGTGGTGCACTTGTAATGTTTAACCACCAGCTCTAGGCAGGGTGAGGCAGCCCTGACTTACAGTATTTGCTGATTTCAGTGGTGAAAATACTGTGCACACACTACAGCTGATTTCAAGCTCCCACTAAGGGGTCACGGACGCAGAGTGGGGACATGTGTGCTGTGTGCATGCACCTTTCTGTGCTCCACACCTGAATCCTCACGTTTGCACATCTCTCAAGTGTGCATTTGGGAGTCTCTGCAAATCGGTGTCTGTGTGGGCAATGGTTGGCAATGGTCTCTGTTAGTTTGCTGGGGCTGCTGTAGCAAATTACACAGCCAGGCAGCTTAAACAATAGAGATTTATCGTCTCACAGTCTGGAGGCTAGAAATCCCAGGTCGAGGTATCAGCAAGGCTGGTTCTCCTGAAGGCTGAGTGGGGATCTGCTCTGGGCCCCTCTCTCTTTGGCTTACATATAGCCATCTTCTTCACAAGATCTTCCTTCTAAACAGGTCTGTTTTGAAATTTTCCCTTTTTTAAATGACACCAGTCATTGGATTCGGCAACACACTAATTTTAACTTAATTGAGGTGTTCACTCTAATTTTAATTTGATTACTCTGTAAAGACCCTATTTCCAAATAAAGTCATATTCTGAGTTACCAGGGGTTAGGACTCCAACATATCTTCTTCGGAGGGGGACACACAATTCAACCCATAACAGCCTCCACTAAATCCTCACTGGCTCGGGTACCGTGTAGTTTCTGCACTGTAGAGACTCCTTTCTTTCCCAAAGAGCAGGGCTTCTGATATCATAGTATCACTGAACCCAAGTCTGGCTGCCTTCCACCAAAGAGAAACAAAAGACGTTAAAGTCAAATATTGGTGAAAATGGAAGCCCATCAAGAATGTCAAAAGAATGAAATATTTGATCAAAACAGGATCATGGGTCACTGTGAAATAATAGTCATTCATTCAACTGAAGTGATAATACAGAAACTTCAAAAGCAACCCAGAAAGTAACCTTAACATTTTCAAAGCTCAGTTTTTCACATAATCAGAATTAGCTAAGACAACCTAGGAAATTATTTTGATAAAATGCAAAATCTTTGTTCATTAGGCCTTTTACCAAGAAGGTGAAGATAACCTGCAGTGTGGTTGTTCTCCTTACAGGAAGCCTGTTCAGCTAACCTGCAAATCAGACTTAACGGAAAGTTGTTTTGAATTTAATCAGACATAGGAAGAAAGTGTCCCAGGTTATGGGAGCAGCAATTCAAACACACGAAGAAAAAGCCAAGGGTACAGAATCACATTATACTAGAGGGAAAACACTGCTTTTTTCTAGACCTTCAAGACAGGACATTTCGGTATCAGATGATAAAAGCAGAGTTAGCAGATGAAAAAGTGAAAGAGAAAGTTGTCTAGACCTTTGCAAGGGTGGAGACAGTGGGGGCTGCTGGCAGTTATAACCCGCAGATCACGGACAGCAAAAGTGAACTTCTGAGATATGAATCTAAGAAGCTTTGAGAGGAAGATTTTCCCTCAAGAAACAAAGTTCTTATTCTAAATGAAAAAGACAGCATTCCCAACCTGAAAATAGGGAGATTAAATGAATCTCAGGAAGAAATATGGCAAAATAGAAACTGTAGTTTAGAAGATGGCTGTTAATGAAACAGCCTTTAGAATTAAAAATCAAAACCTCTTGCAATTTTACTAAGAGCAGATCAATATTTCAAGAAAAACTTGTTATGACATGGGGGGACACTTAGTTCTGTATCAGTGTCTTTTTAATATTAAATTTCCATCTTTAGAAAGAGTTAGAAATAATTCCCTTCTAATTATAGCCAACTTAGTCACACAAAATTCTTTCATAAATTCACCTCCACAAACCATTATTCCAACCTACTCAAACATTTTCACGACTTGTTTTAGACTTTCTGCTTTGTTCTATATTTATTCTTTCCTAAATAACCAGTCATTTTGCTTTAGGACAAAAATTTGCTACACAAGATTCTTTCTTATATAAAATTATTCTCTTTTCTTTTTAACGTTCGTAACCAAAACTACATCTTCATATCCATAGCTTTCGTCACATCTCCCCTTCTCCTGCTTACTGGTTCCTTTCTATCTTGTTTCTTTTTCCTCCCTAAATTTACCTTTTGAAACAACCTCTGATAAGTTCTCACTTTAGACAAAATTATTATATTAAATAAAGAGCACATTTTATGTCTTTTTTTATCATTTTTCTCATTAAAAACATCTAATTTTTGGCAGAATTATATATACTGGTTAGACTTTCAATTCTTAATAACCTTAATTTTTAGTGAAAACTTAGGAAGCAAGCAGTTTTGAACTATCTGCCATATGCTAGTAATTATTTATGAATGTTTATCCCATTTGCATTTATCTAATTTATTTAATTTTTAACACTTATCCCTAGATTATTTATGAAAATAGCTCATCCTTTCTTTGCCTGCAAGATTATATGTTAAACCAAAAAATTTTCTATAGAAAAGGTTCTCAACAATTTTTCCTGGCTGTTTATTTTATATTTTATGTGAAGAACTTCTTAAGCTTTGAGATAGTCTCTGTTAGTTTTGGATTAACTGTGTGCACAGATAGATGGATTCTGTCCAGAGACCTAGCCAATTATAACTTTCTGGATCGTAGTTTCTGTTTCCCAATCTTGCCACGAGAAACTCAGACCAGTTCTGTAGGATGCAGCTGAAGGAATGTGGAGCTCTCATTACCCATTTCCCAGATCACTGACAAAATAATACAAGCTGAAGTACGGTGTAGTAATTTAGAGTTCCATTCAGTGGTCATCTCTCTTCAGAATGTAACACATACATTGGCCGAGCAGTGTTGCTATAAAAAGCCATTCTACTTTCAGTCATGGGTGCCTAACTAAAAGCTTCCAGTCTCCTAAATATGGCCCAAAGGACTTTGATCCAGGATTGGGGAGAAGTATCTGTGACAATAGTCTCACCTTCACACTCACACACAGGGAAAAGTCAAACAGACAAAGTGCTGGCCATACATCTGCAGCTATTTCCAAATACCAAGCTAGCTCATTTGCACACACGCCATGTAGAAAACAAGCTCCTGGTGTGCACACCAGTGTGACCTACCAGCTAGGAGTCCTAGACTCTTTTACTAACATTGCCTTCTTTATCAACTAAAAGGCAAGGATTGGTGGTCATCGCCACCACTGGAAAATCAGGGAACCTTTCCTGAAACAAACAGGCAGCTGCTGGGAAAATCCCAGAACTCCCAGCCACCGGCTGGCCTACTTCAGGCCGTGGGCACCCACGGGTGGGCCCAGCTCGCTCCCACAGCATGAATGCTGAGCCCTAGCTGCTGCTGTGGCCTCTTGTTCCACCCTTGGAAATGGGGGGTTGCATAGGCCACCCAGGACACTCAGCCCCTGGCTGGCTCTACAGAATCTGTTACCACACCCATCACCGAAACCAAGTCCGGCTGCCTGTGACCAAGCAGAAACAATCTGCTCGAAAGTCAAATGTTGGGGAAAGGGGTGGCAGCTTTGTCCAGGACAACCTGGGGAGGTGGTTTAGCCTCTGGTTTCTCTTTGTCCAGGAGGTTGTCCTGGACAAAGCCGCCTCCCCTTTTCCCAGCATTTGACTTTTGAGCCACTTGTTTCTCTCTGGTGGTGGGCAGCTGGACTTGGGCTCAGTAATGACAGTAGGAAACGTGGTTTACAGGCTTGTCCTTCCATGAACTTCAGCTGATCTCGAGTTTTCCGTTGCTATAGAGCAAATTGCCATGAACTTAAAGCAGCACCCATCTGTCAGCTCAGTTCTGTAGATCAGAGACCTGCACAGGGCAGGGCTGGCTCTCTGCTCAGCATCTTAAAGCCTGAAATCGAGCTGTTGGCTGAGCTGAGTCCCCACCTGAAGCTTGCGTCCCCTTCAGATTAATTCCGGCTGTTGGCAGGATCCAGATCCTTGCGGCTGTGACACTGAGGTCCCTTCCGGGCCAGCTGTTAGCTGCGGACTGCTCTCAGCCCCTTGAGGCCCCTCACATTCCTTGCCGAGCGGTCCTCTCCATCTCAAGCCAGCAGTGGAGAATGTCTCACATGCCAAATTCCTCTCGCTTCACACCTCTCCGACTTCTTTTCTCTGACTGGCTAGAGAAAAGCTCTGCTTTTAGTGGGCTTACCTGACCTGGTTGAGCCCACCTGGAGTCATCTTCCTTCCACCATATTATGTAATGTAGTCACGGGGGCGATTGATGTCATAGTCACAGGTTCTGCCCATACTCAAGGGGGTTATGCAGGGTGTGTACATGGTGACAGGGGGTAGAAATCTGGGGCCCTCTTAGGACCCTGCCCACCACTGGACTCAGCTGCCCCTGGGAAGCTGGAATTATGAAAGGGGCCTCTCCCACCCACTGTTTTCCAGGGGACGCCCTGCTGGACAGCGGCATCAGAATCTCCTGTGTCTTCACCTCCCCAGCCCTCCGCTGCGTGCAGACAGCCAAACACATCCTGGAAGGTTGGTGGGAACTTCGGTGTGCTTCTCAAGCTGCCTTGGCCATGTGGCTGTTCTCCCAGGGGAGAGGGCAGGGAGTGGAGGGGGACCAGATGATCAACAGTAATGGCCCCATCAGAGCCATAAGGCTGTTACGAGTCAGCCTTCCGAGAACTGCTAGCAGGCACGCTGATTTGGGGAACTGATTTTATTTCCAGCATTTGAGTTGAATGACATTTTCTCCATTTCAAATAAAACCAAAAGGACTTTTTTTCCCCCCACTCAAAAAGAGATGGCCTTACTTTATAGGTCTTTTTTTAGTCAAGATATAACATGCTTGGGAAGGGTGAGTTCTGAGGAATGTTCTGGAATGTTCCACCCCTTCCCTATTGCCCAGTCCGGTACAAGTGTTATAGGATGGTGCTTTGTCAGACTAGCATTCTCCGTGATTGGCCACATCCTCACTTGGCACGCTCTCAGCCGTGACCAGAGGATGCGGTATGTGGGGCTGGTTTCGCTGTAGGGTTGTGTCGGGTGACAAGGTTGAGCCCCCAGGTTGGGCCTGCTGCCCATGGTGCCTCCCCAGCTCCTAGGAGACTCTGTCCCTTCCTGATGGACAGAAGGAGGTTCTCACTCCTCTGATACCTTCCAACTGCCCAGCACTTTTGGTCTCAGACATAGCATGGCCATGCTTAATCATAGAACAATATTTGCCAAGAAAAAAAAATCACATTTTTTGAAAGGTTTTATTTAGATTCGTGTGCAGGAATCTAAGACCAAGGAGGAGACTTATTTTATTTATGTAAAGCCAACATGGACATTGAGGATGATAAATGCTTGTATTCCATTGAATCCAGAACTCAAATTGGAGGAAAAAATTAAGATAAGAGTGGAACCTGGAATCTTTGAATGGACAAAATGGGAGAACAGCAAAACCACCCCGACCCTCATGACCTTGGAAGAGCTGAAAGAGGCAAACTTTAATGTCGACACTGATTACAGGTGTGTCATTCTCAAGTTCTGGGCTGCTGGAGTTTTTCTAGTTCTTGTCAAAGAAAAAATTGTGTAACACTTGTTAAAAATGGTAAAGAAAACTTCATTCAAGAGGGACCTCTGCAATGGAGTTTTGAGATTGGGCTCAACTTTGAATACAAGGAAAAGTGGGGATTTATAGCCAAGGAGCAGGGTGGAGTCAGCGGATGGGGACTTCCTAAGAGGGTAGGGTAGAATTCTTGCTGAAGGCAGGCCAGGGTGACAAGACATCGCCTGAGGGGAGGGGGGGTTGGGGATGAGGAACCCACTCCATTATCGAGGGTGATCAGATATCTCGGGGCGGGGGAGAGGGGATTTTCTTGCTAAAACTGACTCTGCAAGGAAAAACACAGAAGCCAAAGGCTGGGCTATTCAGGAAGAGGGTTTGGAGGAGCCTGACTAGAGTCAAGGAGAGAGTCTTTGTCACATTCCTACCACATCTGACTTTGCCACCACAGAACCTGACCACTATTCAGTAAGAATGCATGCTGGGGACTGAGCGTCAGCCCTCTGCCAGTTTTGAGTCCCAAACTGGAGCCTCCCTGTTGCACGTGAGCCCTGCCTTGAGGCAGAGCTGTCATGGAAGAGCACTCCCCTTCCCCAGCTGATCACAGCTGCAGATCCTCACCCCACCCAACAGGCCAGGGCGGCAGCCACCCCTCTCCTCCTTCCAGGCCTGTGTTTCCCCTCTCCTCGCTTGCGCTGGCCGAGAGCTACGATGAATACGTGGACAGGTGTGCAGTGAGCATGGGACAGATCGTCAGCACCAGCCCACAGGACAGTAAGTGCTGCTGTCCTTGATGCAAACCGTCCCCGGGTTTGGGGTCTAACCTCTGAGATGGAAATTGGCCAATTTTCTGAACCTATTAGTGCCCACCCTCCCCCACCCTCATTCTCCTGCCAACAGAGTGTTGTATCTACCCCGGGGCACAGACACACACTCCACCACTGCCCAGGCCCCAGGACCCTCGATTCCAGGGCTGAGTGCCGATGGGACCCAGGGCAGCAGGGTTAACATGAATCACGCATGTCTAAATGACTCAGGTCGGCCTCCTAGGGAGAAAAGGAGACTAAGGACCGAGCAACCTAGGTAGTCATTGGGCCTGGCCACAGGCCACCTTCCTCTAACTCTGCCAGCTTTGCTTTGTCCTGGATGAAGCCCAGACAGAGGTGTTGGCTTCCATACCTTCCCCTGAGCTGGCTGGGGCACATTGTGTCACTTGAGGGACACTCACCCAGCCGGTGGACTCCAGATGCCCTATCTACAGCAGGCAAATCAGATCAGGAATCTGGGGACCCCCAGTCAAATAAGAGGCATTCTCTGTGGCTGCTTTGACCTTTGGTGTTCTCTCTTTCCACAGCGGGTGCCATCCTGATCGTGAGCCACGGCTCGGCACTGGACTCCTGCACACGGCCACTCCTTGGGCTGCCGCCCCGGGACTGCGGGGACTTTGCCCAGCTGGTGAGAAAGGTACGTGCCCACTCTAGTCTCTTTGGGCCACAGCATCAAGCACCCCAAAGATGCAGGATCAAATCACTGTCTTCTCAGAGTAAAAGCAAGTGTCTGGCCAGCCCAGGGCTGCAGGGACCCACAAGCCCCTGGGAGTGTGCCCACCTGCTCTTGTGCAAGGGGCGAGTTCAGGCGGGGCTGATGGGAGAAGTTTGTCACCTTCATCATTAAGGAGACTTTGGTTGTTGGCCATGACTCAGGGTAAACAAGAGGCAGGGTTTTTGAAAAGTCAGCTCGCATCATAAGTCTGTGCCACTCCGGTCATAAGACAAATGGACCAGAAGAAGCAAGTGACATGGGTGAGGAGAGAACAGACAACTACTGGCTGACTTCAGGCCTCCTCTGGGGACCTGGCGGGGTGGGGACTGATGGACAGAAAGGACCTCTGACCCTCTTGCCTTTACAGTCATCTGGCCATGGAAGAAACCTGAGCTTGTGCAGCTGCCAGCCCAGGTGCTGGGCCAGGCCATGCAAATACCTGATGAAAACAGATGGTAAATGGGTGCTTTGGAGACCTTGTCGACCCTCACCCAGCAAAGCAGGGTGAGGCCAGTTGCTGGATGAATGGAGGCGGGCACACGCAGGAGCTCACATGGCTCTTTCCCCTCCTGGAGGCTCTGCTCAGGGCTGCGCTTGCCCACAGTCCTTATCTTTTTT
The DNA here is from genome assembly GCF_027409185.1 of Cynocephalus volans. Taxonomy (NCBI): domain Eukaryota; kingdom Metazoa; phylum Chordata; class Mammalia; order Dermoptera; family Cynocephalidae; genus Cynocephalus; species Cynocephalus volans. Next base: position 188,906,677 of record NC_084460.1, read on the forward strand.
ATCAAATTCATCAATGAGTTGACCAGTGCCCACAGCTGGCCTGAGGTGGTCTAGACAATACCCATGATAACAGGAGCGTCCTTGACCTGTATCCTTCACACAAAATTGCCACCAGACCATGCTGGCCACAGCTTATTTGCCACAAGTGTGGGCAGGAGGGGGGTCCCTGAGCCCCTTGAGGGGACTGGGAGCTGCAAAGGAGCCAGACCCTCAGGCCCGGCCCAACTATTGCCAGCAATGCACCTGCACAAAGTGTTCGGCTTTCTGAGCCCACTTCCTGCCAGAGAAAGTGCGTGCCTTCCTCCCACAGGGTGAGAGTCAATGACTCGAGCACATGGAGGCTCTCCCAGCTGCAGGTTATAATCCTTCAGCAGCATCTCAGTGTCAGACACCTAAACATCTCCTTTCTTGTCCCATTTTCCTCCCGGCCTGGGTAGAAATATGCATCCCCTCCAAAGTGTCTCCCAGCTGAGCTTTCCCAATCATGGCCCACACATTCCCAAGCCTTCCGGTTGACCACAGTCCAGATACAATGGCTTGGGACCCCAGGCCACACACGGAGACATCCACATAGCTTTTCCTGAGCAATTCTCCCAGCAGTCCCCTCACTGCCTGCTCCCTAAATGTCACTCTTGTTCCTGCAAACATCGCTGTGTCTCCTGCCTATACACCCTGTCCTGTTTCTGTACCTCTTCCCACAGCCCTTTACCCACATGCAAAGCCCTCCAACCCCAGGCTCTCCTGGGGCCCATGTAACCCACAAGGGTGGTAGCTCTGCACCTGCCAGATGCTGACTTAAACTTGCATGTTGATGCTGTTCCAAAATCCCATAAGTCCCCAACCACTCCAGGGACCCTTCCACCAACCCCAGATGCCAGCCTTGAATTTGCAAACTACTGGGACTTTCTTATGCTGACCATTTGGCATCCACTCCATCCCCATCCCAGAATAAGCTGCACTTGTTCATGCATATCAGAAATTCATCAAGGGGCTGTGCTGAAAGAGGGTCCACAAACCAGAAGCAGCTGGAAAAGGAATGTTCACGACCTTCCCCTTGCCCACCCCACAACACCCACCTCCCACAGTCCCTACAAGCAGAAGGAGAGAATCATGCCTGAGTCAACACCAGCCTCCACTTGGATGCACCCTGCATGATGGATATTTTGCAAATTTCATCTGACCAAGGAATTTCTAGATATTTTTAAAAGGGGAGGAAAAAAGGAAAAGCAAAATGTGTAAACAACAACAAAAAAGCCTTAAAACAAAACTCTATTCCAACACATTCACTTTATAAAGGAATTGAGGGCTGAGGTCTCACTTGTTACTTTTCATTGGGTCTGAAAACTCAGTGCCTCTGTCTGTTAGTGGTGCTGAGTGCTGAGTGCGAGAGCCTAAGCCACTCTTTCTGCGGTAGACTGGGGTTCTCATCCTCAGCTCTGTGGACATCTGGGCCGGATAATTCTTTGTGGTGGGACTGTCCTGTGTGTTGTAGGATGTTTAGTGGCACCCCTGGCCTTTACCAGCTGGGTGTCAGTAGCACCTCTATCCCCCGTTGTGACAAACAGAAATGTGTCCAGACATCACCTAATGTCCCATGATTGAGGGGAGACATTGTCTGCAGTTGACAACCTCTGTGGTAGATGTCGGTGTGGTTTCCAAGGCAGCCACACCAGCTTGGGGACATCATGGCATAGAAATGCCTCTCTGTTGGCTTTAGAACTAGTCTAAAATTGATTGACTTGTTATAAAATATTAATGGATGATTTAAAACTCTGTTCTAGATCCCGTCTCTGGGTATGTGCTTCTGTGAAGAAAATAAAGAGGAAGGGAAGTGGGAGCTGGTAAACCCGCCCGTGAAGACGCTTACTCACGGGTCAAACTCGGCGTTTAACTGGAGGAACTGGATCTCAGGCAGCTAAGAGCCACCTCTGCATTTTTCATAACTTCATAAGGAAGAGTGAAAACTGTTTACAAAGGCTGTAAGATACTCTTAGTTACAAGGTATCTTAGTCTCTCCTCATGTGATTCGTAGAAGCACAAAACGCACTTTTATATCCCAGAATATTTGCCACCTGCTTTTATCTTTGAACTCCTATCTGCTGCTCCGTTACCCTGCAGGCGGGGCTGTGGGAGCGCAGGCAGATGGCTGGCTGAGGACGCCACCTCTCAGGCCGTGTGCTAAGTGTCTGCAGCACGGGGCCTGGGGGACATGACACCTGGGACTCTCGTCTCCAGGAAGTAAAGGCTCAGCACCCGCACACAGAAGGAAGACATTCACTTCATTCTACGTGTTCTCATAGTCAAGATCCCACTCATGTTTCCTTTCTGTTTCTGTCACCCTTCAGCTATGTCCACACAGGCTAAGATAGGTGCAATATGCAGTAAGATGGTGCAAGAAAACATCTACTAGATCAAAACCAGGGACCTGCTCCTGGGTGTCAGCACCCCAGGTTAACAGTTTCCTGTTGCTGCTGTGACCAGTTCCCACTAACTTAGTGATAAATGCAAACAACACAAAATTTTTAACACGCACACACTTATTCTCTTACAGTTCTGGAGGTTAGAATTTCTAAAACAGTCAGCAAGTTGTGTTCCTTCTGGAGGCTCCAGGGGAGCATCCTTGTCCTGCACTTCCCATCCTCTAGAGGTGCCTGCATCCCTTGTCTTGTGGCCCTGCTCCATCTTCAAGGCCAGCAGTACAGCATCCTCCAGTCTCTCTCTCTGTCCTCTGCTTTTACTGTCACGTCACCTCCCGCCTCTGACCCTCCTGCCTCCTCTTACGAGGTCCCTTGTGATGACATCAGGCCCACCCAATAATCCAGAACCATTTCTCATCTCAAAATCCTTACCCTAACCATACCAGCAACATCCCTTTTGCCGTGTAAAGTCACACATTCACAGGTCCCAGGGATTAGGACATGGACAACTTTGGGGCCATTCTTCAGCCTACCAAACCCGTGTCCTTCCAAGCACATCAGGGCCACTTATACAGGGGCCCAGGCCTAAGGATTTGGGATACACCCCTGGTGCAGGTCTGTTTTGGATTTTCCTTTTCTTGCTTCTGATTGAGTGGAGGGGGAAAGGTGACTTTGCAAATAGGAGGAGTGGGATCCCCTGGCTTAACAGGGAAGCAGGAGAAGGTCTACCAGCAAACTGAAGTCTGCCCTGTGATGGTGTTAACCCAGTGGTGGGCTGGCCGGTTAGCTGAGTTGGTTAAAACTGAGTGTTATAATACCAAGGTGCAGGGTTTGGATCCTCATACTGGGAAGCCGCCAAAAAAGCAAAAGCTATTAAAACAACAACAACAACAAAAAAAAAACAAATGGTGGCTCTGACCTTTAAGAAGTTGACCCAGCAGTCGATGGGGGGTCTCCCCAGTGGCATCCTTCCCCCAGGTCACACCTGTTCCCAGGGCCCATGCACATGGTGCCTTAAACTGCAGGCAAAACCCCACCTGGCACGGTAGAGATGGACCAGCTTTCTTCTTTTCCTCCCCGTGCAGTTTGGGGCTGTGGCCTTTTATAGGACAAATGCAGAGACGGGCGGGAAGTGCCGACCATGATGTCCCCTGTCACCAGCTGGCAAACTGGGGAACAAAATGTAGAGGGAGCTCTTGTAGCAGTAAGGCCAGTGAGCTCGGGCTGCGGGAGCCTTGGTGGAGCCCCGAAGCCAGCCCCAAGCCAGCCCCAATCGTGGGCTCTGCCGTTTCAGTCGCACTGTCTCCTGAGAGAAGACAGGTGTGTTTGTCCCTCGTTTTATCTTACGAGAGATAAGATAAAACGCTCTGTGCCTGAACGGGAGGGAGTGTGGAGCAGACACAGCAGTGAGTGAGGGTGCAGCCCACCAGCAGGTTCGTGCCCACGCCACCCCGGGTCTCTTGGAAGGTCCCCGGGAAGGCTGCCCGGGGTACCGACAGGGACGATGGGCTCACTGGGGCAGCGGTGCCTCCCATGAGGACCACATCCTGCTCCGAGCATGGGCGGCTTTCCTTCCTCTTCAGCGTGGGTACGGTTGGGCGGAAGCCTTCCCCTGCCTTCTCCCCTGGGTGTCCCTGAGCCACACTTACTGCTCACGACAATGAACAAAAATGTTGCAGGTCAATGGAGGGAGTGCAGACGGCGGTCACCCATCCGGTCGCAGTCACCCATCCGGTCGCGGTCACCCATCCGGTTGCGGTCTCCAGTGCCTCTCTAGACTCCCTCTCCAGGGTAATGCCAGAGCAGGTGACACCCTCCCCTCGTGTCTTGCTGGAATGAGATGGGTTTGAATCTCAGATCTCAAGGTCGACTGTGCAAAGAAACACCATTTTCTTTATATTCTGTGATTCTGGTTGTTACTAGACCTCACTCAGCTGCGACCGTTCATAACAAAGACTGAGTCCTGGGGATACCACCTGCACTGGAGAAGTGCAGAGATGGAAATGCCTTGTGGGGGTTACCATTATTTGGTGTAAGTTTGCAACTGTATGAGCTAATAAGAAACCCCAAAACAGAAAAAAAAAAAAAAAAAAAAAAAAACACTGCTTAGCTCATCCTTCTTTCTCCTCCTTCCCTTCCCCTGTGCCCTTTGGTGTTTACAAGCCTAGTCTGGCCTCTGCTGACACCATCTGGAAATGGACATCCTGTTCTATGGATGTCCCAACCCCTCGCTCCACCCTCGCTGTCTTTTTGACTTCACCACATGCTTGAAAAACAGGTAAGGAGGAGCCGCCTCAGGCTGGCCAGCAAAGGCATTAACGAGCCTGGGCCAGCACCTGGTCTCAAGGCTGCAGCCTGTGATGGTGAGGAGCTTGGGGACAGGTCTGGGGCCACTAGCCAGGCCACCGACCTGGCAAACACTCTGCTGCGCTCATCCAAGAGGAAAGAGCCACCATAATTTTCCACCAAAGCAAGTCTTATTTAGAATCAAATTTGAGATATTTTAGACATGATTCATGTTGCTTGCATGTTATAGACTGAATTGTGTCCTCTTTCCCAAATATTCAACCAGCAGACAGTCTTGCAGAGATCAGGAAAACGGCAGTATCAGTAGACAGCCAAAAAAGCCCAAAATGCTAGGGAGGAATTTAGAGGCTGATTGCCCACAGGACCCGGTGAGACACACTGTTATGGGTTAAACGTGTCCCCCAAAACTCATAAGTTGAAGCTCTTGCCCCCAGTCCCTCAGAATGTGACCATATTTGGAGACAGGGTCTTTAAAGGTATAATTAAGGTAAAATGGGGTGATTAGTATGGACCTCAATCCATTTTGGCTATTGTCCTTATAAGAACAGGGGATCAGGACATGGACACACAGTGGGACGACCATGTGAGGACACAGGGAGAAGGTGCCATCTACAAGGCAAAGAGATACCCCAGGTGTCGTCTACAAGTCCAGAACCATGAAACAATAAATGTCTGTGGTTGATGCCCCAGTCTGTTAACTTTTTTACAACAGCCCCAGGGAACTAGTACAGAATATAAAAAACATGGCTATAAACATCAAAAATTCTATACTTCAGAGAGGCTGGTTATGAAACAGGTTGTGCCACTCAGTGCCAGGCATGTTATAAAATTCACCATCGGCTCAACCTGCTAAAAGTGCCCAGATCCAGTTTTTGTGAGGAGAAAAGCCAGTGACATGGGGAACCCAAATGCTCCCACCCCCAGCCTCAGGGAGGACGGAGATCCTAAACATCAACTGCCAAGGGTCCCAAGCGCCTCTTCTCAGCCCCGGGTGTTTCCGGGAGTCCTCAGGGAGCCTCCAGAAGCAGCCCGTCCTCGCAGGCACCAGGCTTCCCCCACAGCCCACTGCCCGCTCAGCCCCCTCTACTCAAGAGGCCTCGGGGGCTTTGCTGAACTGCCCAGCGAGAGGAAGCCCAGGCCCTGCCACGGCGTCACTGTCCTGTGTTCCCAGAGTCTCCAGTCCTCACGAGCAGAGCCATGCCAGGGTCTCTGCACATGGAGCCCCACTGTGGCACCCATACTCAGGGCTTGTGAAGTCCTGCAAATAGGCCTGACTGGTCCCTCCCACTCCTTCAGGCCTCGAATCAGCCCAAAGAACCATGGAGTATGGACGTGGGGGGGAGGGTATCAGAGGCCATCCCACCCCACCCATGGTCAAAGCACCCTCTCCCTCCAGCTCAAGCATCAAAAGCCAGTTGGCAGCATTTGCAGGTGCCAGGGCCACCTATCTGGAGCCCCAGAAAAATCCTCTGAAGCACTAGCACTGCAAGAAGAGAATTCAGCAGAGCCAAGCACAAGTTTAAAATTCAGACATCAATAGCTCTCAGTTATATGAACATCTTTGGGAGAGACAATGACAGAAAATATCCCATTTCCAGGCAATGACAACAAAACAAAATGCCTGGCTGCACACTCACAAGAACCGAAGAAAACCTTCAGATAGCACTGAGGGACTCTCAAGAAGACTGGGTAGCCTGGAAGGCACTCCATGTTCTCAGACAGAAAGACTCAGCATCATAAAGATGCAAGCCCCTAAATTAATCCATGAAATGATCACAATCTAAACAAAATCATGAAAAGGATTTTTCAGGGAGGTTTGGGCCATAATCCCAAAAGCCACAATCCCCAAAGCCGTAATCCAGAATGCTGAAATCCCTAAAGATCAAAACTCCTAAGGACTAAAATCATGAAAATTACAATCCCAAAAGATCAAAATCCCAAACATATAATTCTGGAAAAGTTAATTTTAAAAAATTCTTTAAAAGGTTGGTACTTGTGTGCACCCAGTTTTAATAACTGCGGTTGTCTGAATGCCGTGACGGACAACCTGACTTTTGCTGAGATCAGTCAAAAACCTCAGTGGGTCAGCACCACACGAGCCGCCACCCAAAAAGCGGAAATCTCAAGAGGTTTTTACCTTTCACAGATGCGGATGTACAAGAAGGATGTCTTTTCTTCACTGGGGAAGTTTTGAAGTTTTTTGTATACACACCATGCTTACACACAAAGTCAATGTTGTGAAAATGCACTTCCATCTAATTAAATTTGCAAAAAATACATAGAATGAGTTAGAACTCTCAAAAAGTCCTTATATGATTTATACTTCCAGTGTTGGAAATGAGGCAAAGATTAAAAATATCGCATAGCGAATTGTTAAAAAATAATGCTGACAATGTAAAATACTGGGAAAAAGCTAAAAAGAAAAAAACTAAGAAGAAAAGCTAACATATGAAAAGGTGCATTACAGGGACAGACTGCAGCTACTGCTCAGAGGCAGCCCGTGAGAGCTGCCGACTTTCACTGTCTCTTGAAGTCTTGGGTTGCCATGAGTAGCTGCTGTTTAATTTCAGGGCCTGGCTCTCCTCGGAGAGTTTGCTCACATTTGTTTTCTCCCCGGTGCTGCTCTTTTTGAAATTCTTCTGTGATTTGATATGCGAGGGGTCTTCAAAAAGTTCATGGAAAGATTCGAATTACCTTTCGGTTTTCTTTTTCCACACATTCTGTGAATTATCCGCACACACTGACACGAGGAATCCCTACTACGTTTCCCGTCTCCGCGCCACACTGCTGGGCTGCAACAATGCATATCCTGAGGACACCCAGAAATGCACTAACCTCTCCCCAGAGTTCAGCTCTGAGGGTTTCAACATTTGAAATTTTGATCTTTTGGGATTTAAGACATTAGGGATTTTATACTTTAAGGATTTTGATCTTTCAGGATTTCAACATTTGAGATTATGGCATTTGGGACTCTGCCTTTCGGGATTATGAGCCACACTATTTGGGGGGAGAAATGAGTGGATTCTGAAATGAATATCTAGGAACAACTAGGAAAACCCAGGAAGAGTCACAGGAGAAAGGGGAACTAACCCCAATAGATATTAAGCATATTATAAAGCTACAATAACTTTTAAAAGTGGGGTAGAAGTGGTTGATTTTAGACAGAGAGATCAAGGTATACATGGGAAGACCAGGAATAGTGCCTTAGACGTATGGTGCTTATGTATGGAGAAGTGGGCAATTGAGTCAGTGGGAAAGTCAGATGACTAAAGAAACGATGCTGAGATATCTGGGCCACGATCTGGGGAAAAGAGGATTGGATCATCCCTCACTCTTTATACCATCCCCCCAAAAAAGGACTTAAACATGAAAAATGAAATTGTGAAACTAGTAGAAGACACCATGTGAGAATTTCAAAACATTTCTCAACAGAGGAAGGTCTTTCTAAGCATGACACAAAATCCAAAACTATAAAAGGAAAAATAAATTCAACTAACAAAAATTTTGTCTGCTTTTTAAAAAGTTCCATAAACAAAGTTAAAAAGTAAAAGGTAAGCTGGAAAAGCTATGTGCCACTCCTGCACCCAGCTCCAGCCCACCCCATCCTGGCACCTGCCCACCTTGCTAGCCCCCTGAGCTCCCAGCATGGGCACCGTCTGCACGACTCATGAGCCGCTAACCATGTCTGCCTCGTTCTGCTGTCTGCGGTTCCTTGTCTGTGTAGACCTTGCTTCTTCCTATGGGCAGCAGGAGTGACTATGTGCCAGACTTCACAGCCACCCCCAGGACCGTGACCGGGCACTGGAGGGCTAATGAACTGGACTAGGTAACTTGTACTCCTGCTGAAGAGACATGCGTTTATAGAGATGAATGTCAGGAAAAAGTCTGTCCATATCTGGAGCAGAGCAGTCCGTGGGTGCTGTAGAGGGCAGTTCTGTGAATAGGGGTGGAGGAAGGCCAGGTGTGGACTGGCCTTTGGACTGTACGTGAGCCTGGGCAGGGGGGCCCACTGAGGCGTAACCAAGACCAGCACACGCCCTGGTGGCTCTAATGGCCCTGTGAGCTGGGTCATTCCATCACAGCTGTGTTGTAACTATAGCCGAGCCTTTTTTCTAGTCTTTTAGTCTCTCTGGCTGAGCACTCCCTCACATTCTAGAACATTTAAATGTGCCGTGAACACCAAAAAGTGAATACTGTTGAACGCAAGTCCTTTGACCAGGGTGTGCACGACCAATACAGTATCATACTTCAACAGAGGGATCTTCTCCTCAACCCCACCCCACACACTCCTCCCCACACCCTCCAAGTGCCGGCAGACAGAGGATGCACACAAATTCATGGAATCACAGGAAATTATTTTCAGTAGCAAATGAGACATAAATTTTTCAGCACATACGAACATCAGCAACAGCATTTAATTCAAGGAAATTAAATTGGGATTCAGGAGCTCTGGGTGGGAACCCCAGCTCCGGCCTTGATTCATTGTGACCCTGGACACAGTCTCTGTGTGCCTCAGGTTCACAGCTGTGCAATGGTCATCTCCATTCTGAATTGTCTATGTGGAGCATCTGTTGGGAACAACATTATGACCAGGTTCCCACCGTGAGGGAAGCAGATTTTGAAGTGGCACCAGAGTCCAGGGCGACAATTGCATAGGCCCCAGGCTGGTTATTCCACCCTCAACAACCCCTTGGCCATCAACAACCCCGTCCTCTCCGACCCCTTTTCCACACACCTGCCTTCATCCAGTGCTTTACTGTTATTTTTGATCACAGTCTCTGTTCCATAAGTCGTGGTCATGTAAAAAGCAAACAATCCCCTGAGTATAAGTTCTTACCATTTTATCTCAGTAGTTGTTTTTATTGTGGTGATAAAACTACCAAAGCCATTATAACACACTTTATGGTATTAATATATCCTGAAATTTGTCAAAGTTCATAACTTCATGGCATTCATGAAAAAAAACTTATATTGCAAAAGGCAATAAAATCCTATCATTTAATGTAATCTGTTTTATATACTCTTAAAAATCCAAATTCTAGAAAATTGTTTTCAAATAAATCTATTTTATTCAGCAGATGTGCTCTGGGTCGCAAGTGTATAAAATAAATTTGAGTGGATTTAATCATACAGCACCACCAGTAACTACCATATAAGGGCTTCCTACATGGAGGTGTTGTAATAACTACATTACCTGCATTATCTCATGCAATCCTCAGAGCAGCTTCTGAGATTTACAAAGAAGAAATGATATGACATGAAGCAATCACAAAGCTAGCCAGCTATAAATTTGGTGCCTGAACCTGGCAACAGGAATGTGCCAGCCTTTGGTCTTGGCCACTTTTACACTGAGCCATGCAAACCAGCAGTTCCAAAAGCATAGCCCCTAGACCAGCTGCATCTGTACACCCTGGGAACTTGCTACAAATGCACACTCTCAGGCCCCATCTCAATAATCAGAAGCTCTGGAGGTGGAGCTCAGCCATCTGTTTTTGAACAAGCTCTCCAGGTGATTCTGGGGCAGCTCAAGGTTGAGAACTGGTGCTTTAAGGGAACTTGGCTTTGTAAAGGAATGCCATTGCAATGCCAGTACAAAGTTCAACAACCAGTTCAACATCCTTGAAGCTGGTGATCAGGTGTTCCCATAGGGTTGCTCACAGGCAAGACCCCCATATTGAGATAGGAGGTGTTCTGTCCCTCTGGGATTGGGTTTCAGGCCACTCCCCTAGGTCTCAAAACACTCCTCTGGGATTCAAGTCCTGCCTCTGAGTCCTAAGCTATTGCTTTAGTCCATCTCTGTTGCTCTAACAGAATACTTGAGACTGGGTAATTTATAAAGAACAGAAGTTTATTTGGCTTATGATTCTGAGACAGCTGCATCTGGTACAGGCCTCAGGCTGCTTCTACTCATGGTGGAAAGCAGCAGGCAGCAGCGGGTACAAGCAGATCACATGGCAAGAGGAAGTGAGAGAGCGAGAGAAGAGGTGTCAGGGGCCTTTTAAACAACCAGCTCTTGTGGGAACTAATAGAGTGAGAAATCACTCACTACCCCCTCCTCCAGGGAGAGCATTAATCCATTCATGAAGGATCCACTCCCATGACTCCAACAGATCCTGACACTGCCACATTGGGGATCAGATTTTCCCATGAGTTTTGTGGGAACAACATATCCAAACTCTACCAGCTATGGTGACCTGTAGGACCTATTTTTGGTACTAGCACATGGAGATTGAGACCACAAGAGGCAGACTTGTATAATCTCTGTGGCTGAGCATGCTCAGTAAAAAGGAGTTTATCCCATGAATGACCTTCCACTGGGGGTACTAGAGAGCACCTAGAATATTCTAAGTGTATTCAGTGCACGTGGTGGAATTTGACCAATGAGCATGCTCTAAAAGAGACCAACCAACTGAGCTTGGATGAGGCTATGTTACATAAGCTGTTAGTTACATAACTGGGAACCACTCCCTTAGCTGGATATTCATTAGGTAGCATGAATATGTATGTAATAGCCACGTTATAAAAGTTGAATCCAGAAGAAGGTGCGGCTACTGCTCTCTCTGGAGCCAGCGCACTTTGCCTGTGAGGTGTGTATATCTTTCTTTTTGTATTAAATTTACCTTCAGCAAGCGGCTGCTCACTCTCTTGAGCCAGCTTGTACTAGGTACCAAATTTTACGTGTTTTGTTCTTTCTTTTGTATTAAACTTGTTGCGGCCTATGCTCAGTCTCTGGAGCTAGGCTGCACTCTCTCTGTGAAGTCTGTATCACTTATCTGTTACATTAAACCTGTTCTCACTTTCTACTATGACTCTGCCCTTGAATTCTTTCCTGTGGTGGAGTTAAGAACCTGGTAGAAAATGGGATGGACTGAGGCTGGCCATTGGGTCCCTAGACCCTCTCCTCTGGCACCAATATGACAAGAAGATGATGTCATGACTTTATAACTGTATATATATTTGTTATTTGTATGCATGTATTTTTTCATCCTACAATTTGGTGAAGCAGTAGCAGGGTCATTACCCCACAGAAATCCCTGTTTGCAGCCTGAGGCTCTGCAGAGCAGGCCTGGTCTTCACTTTCCTCCCAGGACCCTCCACACACTCCCATCGTGGCTCCCGAGAGTTACGGGTTTTGCTCAGGAGCTCAGCAGGAGCTCTGAGCAGCAGGTTCTCACGACAAAAGCTCAGCCATGAGAGGAAGCCCTGTCATGCCCCCACAGAGAAAGTGGGGGTGCTGCAAGCAGTGCCCCGTGCCCCCCACCCCCACTCACAGGGAAGCTGCAGAGACCATTGCCAGCTTTCGCGTGACTGCCACAGGAAGGTGGTTGAGATCTTGGAAGCAGGCCCCGAGGGGACTGCACGTGTTGAGGAAGGGGCCGTCTCCTCAGCCTTTCCTCTGCCACCCCCAGGGGTGCTGTACAGTGGAGGCAAGGCTGCCTGTGGATCCTGAGAAAACCACCTCACCCCTTTTGTTTGTTTGTTTTCTTTTTTTTCCCTTGTGTTGTTTATTTGTCTTCCCACCTCACTTATTTTTGTTTAGCTCCCATCGTTGGGCTCTGGATGACCCACATATGCAGATGACCTCCGTGCTGGTGGAGATGGGTGTTGGTCACCACGCAGGAGTAGCGTCGCTAGTGCTCAAATTGTCCTTGGTGACGGCAAAGGATGAGTTTTGGGTAGAGGGCAAGGCGTGGGCACCCACAGAAGGGCACCTGACCATCACCTGGCTGCTGCGGGGCCCTAGCAAGCAGGCACTGGGGAAACGGAGAAATTAAAGACGATGCACATACACCCAGGAATAAGTGAGGAGAGTCTGCAGCCTTCCCAGGTAGCTCTGAATGAGTCCCTCATCTCCTCTGGTCTCAGGGCAGATGTGCTGAGGGCCAAGAATGGGGTCTGATGGTAAGAGGGGGCAGAGTTGAGGCACCAGTTAAATGCTCGGCCCTGCTAGGTCTCTCGCAAGGAAGGGCATCCATGGAGAAGAAGATACACAGTGGAGACATTTGGGCAGAAATAGATAAGAGGCTGAAAATTTGGAACTGCAAATTCCCCTGAACCCCTGTGGTCTACGGGGGTGGTGGCATCCCCCTTCCCCTCCCTTCCTTACTCCCCTTCCTCTCCCCTTTCCCTCCCCTCTCCCAAGGAAACCAACCTTCCTCTGTTACAAAAGCCTTTCTTCGCTGACTGCATCTGGGGAGGTTGTCTCTTGATCTGATGCTGATTCTCTTCAGGACCCACCCCACTGCCTCTCATTGCCTTCAGTCTTAGGGTACAACAAAGCCTGGGTCTCGAAGAGCCACAGGGCCCCCAGGAGGAGGTGGCACATGTGGAGAGCTGCAGGTCCACTCCAGCATGCATCAGTGCACCCGTGGGTGCCTGAGAGCAAGTATTGGGTAGATTCTAAGAGCAGCAGCCCAGAGGGATGGAGTCGGGCTGAGCTAGGCTGGAATTCTGACATGGGTGTCCCCACCTGGGATCCAGGATTTACTATGTGGCTGCAAACCCTGTGTGGTAATTATCTTCCAGGTTGGCTAATTGAAGCCTGAGCAAGGATAGTTCAGAATTAATGAAGTCAAAATGCTTGAATTCCCTGGCACGCTGCAGAGGACACAGGTCAAAGGCCCAGGGAAACAGAAAAGTAGAAGTGGATCGACGAGAATTCTTTGCAATGGACGCAGCCACTCCCTGACGCACCTCTCCCTGAGGACAGTGAGAAATGCATCAGAGAGTCCTGAGAGCTTGGAGGGGCTGTCTCCACAGGCAGGAGGCAAAAGTGGGACAGCGCTGGGACTGAGTTCCCCATCTCAGCAGGAATGATGGATTCCCAGCATGGTGCTGGCACTAAACCATAGGGACAAGATGTGTCTAAATGCCTCAGGAAGCAAGGGATGGCAGGCAACAGAGTATTTTGACAACAGGCATCCATGGTGATAGCCACTTGGTCACAGGGTCCCCAGGCATGAAAGAGATGCCTACTAAGTGCTGCTTGACATATTAGATGAGAAAAGCCCAGGTCTGCTAAGAACAAACTTGGCTCGTGGCTGCTTTCCAAGTCCCAGAAGGGGGGCAGTTTGCTACTTCCAGTCCACCCGGCCTATGTTGTTCCACACTTAGGGCCCTGCAGTGTCTTGTCTGGAGAGGTTCTCTGTCTCCTGCTGGGATCCTTACTGCAAGGCCAGCGCCTTTGCTCAGTGTGGGTGACGGTCATCACAGATATAAGTGTAGAGATTACTATAGCAGGAAGTCCTCCCTACCAGAAGATAAGTAGTACGAAGTTACATAAAGCCCACCCAGCTGGAACAGAAACCAAAATCCAAAGGAAACAGTGAAAAAGAGGGTTTAGTTGAACTCCTATCCTGAAAAATTAAGGTTTATTAATGAAGGCAAAAGCTTAGTTTTACCTTGCATTTAACAAAAAGTAAATGAAGCAAAATTGCTCGAATTCTGCAATAAGAAACTATGCTCAAATTCTTAGAATAAGAAAGAATAAATCAGTGTTAATGGTGGTAGTAGAGTTATAATTTTTCTGACAAAGTTTTCTTTGTCAGAGAGCCTAATGTGGCATCTTTGACTTCATGTTTGACTTACACGGTGTGTTCATCAGGAGGGTCATTTTCACAAAATATTTACAGCCTTTAATTCTACCAAGAGCTCTTCATCATCTTTTGAATTAAATTGTTCTGTTCTGAAGGCCAAGTTGTGGCTCATTTGTTGACTTTCTCATACCCTATCATTTAGTCTAACTTTTCCAGAACCTTCTTTGTTGGTAGCTTCATGTATGATTTGAGCTGTCCTCCAAGATAACTTTAATCGATTCCATGAAATCCTGCAACTTTTGCAAGATTCAGAATTTCCCTTTGTCATCTGTTGATGTCATGCTTGTATCTTAACATGGAAAATTTGATGATCAGAAAGGTTGATTGGGGATGAGATGGTCAGAACAGAAAGATGCTAGCACCAGCAGGAGCGGTGCTGAGTAAAGACTCCATCTATAAATGGCCAGTTCATCAGCAAGTGCTTTCAAGGCTGTCTGGCCACTTTTGCTTCACCACCGATCTACAAAGTGGGTTTTGGGTAGTAAATACTTAGAGGACTCCCGCTCTAACCCCACCCTGCACACGGTGCCAGCCTCGCAGCTGGCTTTCAGGACACATTTGTTGAATGAATGAACTGCAAATTATGGTAGATGGCGTAAAGAAAAACAAAAGAGCCATAGGAGATGGGATACCAAGGAGGGACCTCACAGAGTCTGTGGTCAGGGAAGGCCTTTGTGAAGATGGGAAATGGCAGGAAGTAGCTGGACGGAAGAGCATGTGGGGCAGGTAGTCAGGGGTCAAGGTTCAGGCTGGGGGTTCAGCATGTGCGAGGCTGAAGCATAATGAGGGGAACAGAGGAAGGCGCAGGATCCGGTCTGCGGGTGCCGCATAGTGCTTGTCTCTGCAAGCGCACAGCAGAGGCAGCAGGCGGGGACCGTGGGGATCAACACGTTGCCTTCTCCCCTCCCCACCCCAGGGCCTGCTGACACTCACAGGCCACTAGAAAAGACACTGTGCAGGAGAGTGGTGGGCCAGATCCTGCAGGGCTGTGGGCCTGCTTGAGGGTCTCTAGAACCCCATGTTGCAGGCCACTTTCAGGCACAGAAACAGAAGTGTCACTGCTCACCTTCATGCCTTTCTTTCCCCAGGCCTTTCCTCCCTCCTTCCTTTTCCTGCCTCCCAGCCATTCACGATACCTCTACCACAGGCCTCCCCTCCTCCGATATCCCCTTGTCCACCCAGAACCACAACCACACCCCCATGAAGCAATGTGGGGTGAGGACCTGGCAGGAGGGCCCTCTGAAGCACGGATCCTGCAGCTGGAAGGGGAGGAGTTATCCAGAGCCAGGGCCATCTCTCAGGCTTGGCAGGGACAAGAGTGGACAGAGCAGAGGAGCTTCTCCAAGACGGAGGTCCCCAACCCCTCCTCAGGAAGGCCATTAGGCAGTGAGGTGCCAAGGTCCCCAAGGCAGGCTCCAGCAGAGGGAGAGTGCCAAGGAGGCGGAACAGCCCAGGCTGCTGGAAACTGCTGACGTGGGAATCACGCGCACCTTGAGATCAAGACGTGTGTCCTAATAATTGAGTTTATAATAAAGACATGTGGCAAACAAAACTTTTCTCTACATACAGTGGTACGTTGCAGGCTCTGTACTCGATCATCTCCTGCCAGGCCCCACCTTCCGCAGGTAACCACCAGCTCTGGAGAAATTACCTAATGCCAATGCCATTGGAGGGTGAGCAAAGAGCGGGCAGATGTGGGAGGAGAGCCAGCACGTGGGGACAGGACAGAAAAGGCGTGTTTACATTGTCACAGTTGTGGCCTGTGGCAGTGGCAGCTCTGCGGAATGACTGAAACACCAACAGAAAACTGCGACCTTTCTGGTCTGAAAAGCCAGAGGACTGGGCTCCCGGTCTGCTAGACAGAGAACGGAGAAACCAGGGACAGAAAAGGGCAAAAGGAGGGGCTTCAGATTCTGTGGATAAAGTCTGCCCAAATTAGATTTATCAAAATTTCAAGTGTCTTCTCATTAAGGGCTCTGTCGAGAAAACAAATAGGCAGCCCACAGACTGGAAGAAAACCAGTGTATGATGAAGGACAGAATAGATAAAGAACTTCTACAGTTCAGAGCACAAAAGACAATCCATTGAAAACTGGAGAAATACATGAACAGACATTTCACAAAGGATGATATGCAAATATCTGAGTACATGAATCAATGCCCAATGCCATTAATATCAGCTAAAAAGGACATTATAGGGACAGGTGATGCAATTTGAGTATGCAGTATGGATTAGGAAAATTATATTAAATTATATCAATGTGAACTTTATTAATTTTGATCTTTGTGTGTGTGTGTGTGTGTGTGTGTGTGTGTGTGGCTGGTCGTGGAGGGAACCAAATTAATTTTGATAATTATACAGTGGTTATGTAAGAGAATGTCCTTATTCTTACAAAACATACACTGAAATACATAGGCATCTCTTCCATTCAGATGATTGTAAGAAAAAATTATATGTATATTATATACAGTCATCCCTTGGTATCCACACAACCCCCATGGATAGCAAAATCTGAGGGTGCTGAGGTCTCCGATATAAAATGACTCAATATTTGCATATAGCCTACACACAACCTCCTGTATACTTTAAATCATCTCTAGATTATGTATATTACCTAATACAATGTAAATGCTATGCAAATAGCTGTTATACTATATTTTTATTTGTATTATTTATTAATGATGTATTGCTATTTTTTATTGTTGGGGATATTTTTGATCTGCAGTTGGTTGAATCTGTGGATACAGAGGACCAACTGTGTGTGTATTTTATATATGTATGGATATTTATGTATATACCTTCTCTATATGTATGAGGGGTCTTCAGAAAGTTCATGGAAAGATTTGTATGATCTTTTAATTCCATTTTCCACAAACTTTTTAAGCACCCTCATACTATTCTGTCCCTCAGAGAGTGATAAAGCCAACGGGGAGATGCAAATAGTTGCTGAGTCTGGGGCAGGAGAACACAGGAGTTTCATTCTCTGTTCTTGCAACTTGTCTTTGCTTGAAATTACATAAAAATAAGTGACAAACTGAAAACATGTAATGATGTTTTCAAGGACTAATGGGGTCATGTCAAAAGGACAGAAGCCCGTGGGAAGAAGCCACCTCTGGCCAAAGTGGTGTGGGTTTGAGCGTGCTGAGGAATGATGGGCGTGGTGGACTGGACCACACAGGCTCAATGAAAATCCACGAGGCCAGGATGACCACTCAAAACAGAGACATCTAGAACAAAGGAATTAGTGACCATCTGAAGCGTCTATTAGACTAACACCTCACTTATAAACTTGGTAATTCAGGGGGAAGAAGTAAGCATTTATCCTGTCTTTCTAAGAGGAATTGCATTTCATGAGAACAAAATAAATCCATACTTTACAACTGAATAAGTATAGGAGCAACGGTAGAGTTAGAAAAACACCATTTCTCACACCATAATTGTAGAGGGCTGGATGATGGCCCCAAAGATACCAGGCCCTGATTGCTGCCAGGGGTTAACTGCTAGCAGTGGATCAACCAGATAAACGCTTTCTTCCGCCGTCATGAAACCAGAGGTGTTCAGCACCACAAATGGTGACTTCTAGCTAAAACCATGAATCTGCCAAACCTTTAGCTGTTAGAAATGTGCAGGAGATAGAAGGAGCAGTTAAGAGAACCCAGACAAATCCAGAAGGTGAGAAATTCCTCTGGGCAGCCTGCTCGGCTTTTTCAAGTCAGTGATGTAAAAGGGACTGTACAGAATAAATGTGGGTGAAGAGCGGCGGGGAGGGCTAGGAAGCCCCCCGGCCTCAGGCTTCAGAGCCTGCACTTGCCCAGGCCCCTCCCACGGCCCTGACGACATATTCATGCAGTCATGTGTCTTGTGTCTTTTGCAGAAGTGAAGTATTTTAACCATAATCACGTCTCTATTTCTTTCTCCTCTGATTTTCAATCAGACACATGTCCTCTCATATTGAGTGGCATTAAATAGTCATAGCATTTTTAGAATCTCTTTCAAGGAGCACTGATTAAATTGAATTAGGGATAGATTTAGTGGTTTGGGTTTGGTAGAATATTCATATATGCTACTGGTTTGCAGTAACTTCCATGTGCCGTTTAGTTTCTGCTAGCTGTTCTTAGGAATAGCTTCCAAAATCAGGTAGGAACAGCTCCTACCATACATTTGCTAACTTACCCAGCACTGTGAAATACAGGTGCAGGGTCAAAGGTCAAATCCCAATACAAACCATCCTGCAGAAGGACCCAGCACCATCATATGTGGGAATGGAAAAGGAACGAGTCAGAAGTTAGCCTCACATGTGGAATTATAAGACAGGATTCTCACTGACGCCTAATCAAAACAGAGTATCTCTGCTCAGGGGTGTAATGATGCAGGATTTACAGTTTTTTGATGGGAATCACAGGCAACTACCTGTTTGTAACATATAATCCTGTAGCAGTTTTGTGGACACTGATGTGTTTGCATATGAAAATACATGTTTATGCCTCTCAACTATCAATAACTAATAAACTACACTGAAGGAACACTAATTATCTTGCTAATCTCCCTAGAGAAAATATTACAAAATTATTGTTATAAGAAAAGGCAATCAAAGAGTATGCTGGCAAAAAATGTGGGAAAAGAAACATTAGAGAGTCATATTCAGCAATGAATTAATGACAATATGTGATAGCTTCTATATTTTGTGCTGTTTGTCATCTTTTCAGTTCATTTTATTGAAATTTATTCTCTTATTCTTAATATTTGCTTTTGCATAATTTTATATTCATAATGCTGTATGCTTCTTCTTAAAGAGGCCCCGATATTGTATTCTTAATGTTTTGTCCTCAAAGAGGCTCGTGTTTAAGTTCTTCTAACCACCAGATGCTATGCATGACCTTGGATCAGACAGACCAACCCTCAAGGTCATTCGGGGTTAACTGAAGACACTGGCCGTCCATCTGTAATGCAGGGGAAGAGGAGGACGGCAAGGTGCAGCAGTGTGAGGTGAAAAGTGGGGGCTCCTCCTGGAGGTCGTGGCTTTACCCCCAGGAACAACAGAGGCTGCACTGGTGCCAGGAGACAAAGGGGCCCCACGTGAGCCAATACTCAAGAAGTTGAACATGGTCTAGGCTTGCCTCCAGCCTACGAAGAAACCAGAGACACGTGCAGAACAAGTCTGGTGGGCGGCCCTGCCCCTCAGCCACCTGCAGGGACCCCCATCAGGGATCCCCAAGATCCCCACTGAGAAGGTGAAGGTGTGGAACAGTGCGGGCCCCAGCCTCCAACAGCCACTGGTGGTTCCTACCTGAGCCTGCAGTGTCTGAGGATATTTCAAAAAGTTCATAGAAAAGTAGAATTAAAACATAACACAACTCTTTCCATGAACTCTTTGAAGTACACTTGTATTTATTATATTGCGTTTTGTGAGAGTTGCACACATAATCCCTTTCTAGGTGTTTTCCTAGCTTTCTCAAGGGAAATTTGAGAGAGAAGTTTTAGTATATACAGTCATCCCTCGTATCCCCAGGGGATTGGTTCCAGGACCCTCCCACCACCCAGGGTACCAAAATCCAAGGAGACTGGTCCCCAGTCAGCCCCTCGGACCCCACCAATGTGGCGGGCTGACTGTGACTGTCCTTCTGGCTTGGCTGGAATTCTACTCCCATTAGCCGTCTTCTGCAGTCACAGCTTTCTTGTTCTCAGGAGAAAACTCTACAACCTGGTAACCTGTGGTTTAAAGAACTTGAAGCAGAGGCTATTTCAGAAACAGGATCGTGAACAGATTTATTTGCAATCGTAAACTGACATGAGGAATGACTGAGAGAGAAAGATGAATGACCGATTCTCGTGAGCTGCCCGCCCGGCAGAGCGCTCCATGACATGGCTTCCCCTTCTCGCCCCTCGCTCTGCGTTACTCTGGCACATCCGATTGTCTGGTCTCTTCTTCCTCAAAACTAACATTTCCTGAGAAGAAAAGAGAAACATAAGTGTGTTTCATATTTACTTTAAAACACAAGCATATTTTATATTTGAAACATAAGAATATTTCATATTTCTACTTTAAAATTCTTTCTTCACTAACAGACCTTTTGCAATAAAAGAATATTATAATTGCCAAGCACTTAGGCAAAAACGGAATGTCATTTTATACAGATTTTTACAGTTTTTCCTTTGGCACCAGTAATAAAATAAGCAAAAGACACACTCAAAGTAAATGCTAAGAAAGGAATATTCATTTAATATTAATTATCTTATGCCTGCATGCACTGTCCAAAGCAACCATCTTTGTGGATAAAACATGTAACTGTTTGGTTCTTATATTAATTAAAAGAAAAGCAGGAATTTGTCACGTTCTTATAAGGTGCTATATTTAAATGTTTCATGAAATTTAGAATCACTACTTATTGTTCAGTAAACTCTATGACTTGCTGTTGGCCATGTTAAAGAAGAAATCAGTAGGGCAAAATCTCAGATGTAATGTGGGAATCATGATAAATAGATCTTGAATTTTTATTATTTTGATAAAGTGTTTTGCCTACCAAGCCCAGTTTTTTTTAGTCCATTTTTCATTTGAGGCACTATGGACATTTTAGACTGAGTAAGACTTTGTTGTGGGGCTGCCCTGTGTGTTGGAGCATTTAGCAGCACCCCCGGCCTCTACCCAGGAAGATGCCAGTAGCATCTCCCTTACTGGCCCCCAAGTCTCCAGACATTGCCAAATGTCCCCTGGGGGCCGAAACCACTGAGTTCGGGTGGCGTCCTTTTGTCCAGGGCTGATCCACAAGTCACTGTCTCAGACGCCAGCTCGTAGTGGGCGCTACCAGCTCGTCCAGTCTCTCCTAGCCCAGTTCTAGGAATTCCTCACCCTCTTCTCTGCCTCTTCCCTTCTCTCCCCTACCAGCTTCTGGGTGGGGGAAGTCCCACCTCCTGAGCGACCCCAGCCTCCTGCCTTGCCCAGCCCCAGCCAGGGCTCTACACCCCACCAGCCCCAGAGGAGTACGAAGGGCAAACCTGATGAGGCACTCCCTGCAGGTCCCTTGGTGCCCCCACCCCACCACACTCAGGGCCACGTGATGTCAAGAAAGGGCCAAGGGAAGGTACTGGCCCCCCACGCCCCACCCTCTCCTGGCTGTCAGACTCTGCTCTCTGTCAGGAATTTCCTTCCTGGTCTCACCTGTCCCTTGCCACCTCTCGGCCCACTCAACTCACCTGGAGCTACCCCCTCCTGGAAGTGTTTCCTGGTCCTGCCCTGGGTGAGCCATCCCCTCTCCTGTCAGCGTGGCCTGCCCGGCTCTGGAGGATGAGTGCCCTCCCTCTCCATCCCACACCCCTGCCAAGCCCAGAGTCTACACCTGGCAGTCCCAGCAGTTGCTGAGGACCCATCTCTGTGGAGCACCACCAGGCGCAGTTCTAAATCAGCCACTCAGCCCTCACACAACCCTGTGGGCATTGTACCTGCGAGGGAACACTGCTCTGCACCTCACGCAAATGGGGGAAGCAGGGCAGATGAGCCGGCACGCAGCTGCTAACCCGCAGAGCCGGGCTTCCACCTGACCCCACCTCAGTCACAACTCCACACAGCCAGACACTGCTTCTATGGTTCGTCATTATAGTACTTAGGTACTGCTGGTCCATTACTGCTAATCAAAGTCTAATCATGTGTGTCTAGAGCATTGAAATAGAAAACAATTTTACATGATCTAATTATTCCAGGTATTATTTTCAAACGAATGGGAAATATATTTCCTCTTAACTGACAACAGAAACAAACTAAACTGAATGGGGCCCCAGGCCCAGCAACCTCAGCCCGGAGCCAGGCAGGAGCAGGTGGCTGCCTGTGCCCAGACTGCTCCCAGACCGCCCTTTCCCATACAAACAAGATATCCACTTTGAATCAGACATAAGAAACTGGGCTACGAGAAGAGAATCCTCTCTGAGCTTCCTGGTAGTGCGCACAAGCACTTGGGAAAAGATTTTTAGAGACTTCAGAAACCTAAGCCTCAGTCAGACTTGGAGTCGAATCCGTGCCCTATGACCTGGCAGAGGTGGAAGCTTCTAGATTAATCGCACATCCAAGCCCACTTAAAAAGAGCTAGTTACCAACACTGTTAACCCTTAACCGTGCACCTGTGGCTCAGCCATGGAAATAGCAGTGATAAAGTGAGCCATGTTCCAGTTCTAATGGACTCCCTGCATCCTACCAGGCCCTTCCCTGCGGCCATTGGGCTTGCAGCAGCACCTTGGCAGAGCTCACAGTGGCATTTCTGAAACCTCCCCTTAGTCCCTGGGGCCTGGCCCAAGGATGTCCTTGTGGCAGTAAGGAGAATCCCACCGCCAATCCCATGTATGGGGCCTGGGCTTCACTCTCGCTATCCATGCTGTGTAAGGGACCTGTCCTCACCCAGGGCCATGTCATAGCGGAACTCGTCCCAGTGGTCCTCCTGGATGGCGTCTGCATCTTCATCTCCAGGTCTCATCAAATCCGTGTCTTCCTCGGAAACGTCCATCAGAGTCTGAACATCCTCCACGGGCTCTCCCACACCTGAAACACAAAAGGACAAAGACACTGTGGGCGGCAGAATGAGGGAGACTGAAGACCTGCACGGCGGGTAGCCATCCCTGGGCTGTCAGCACCCCTTTCCTCCTCCCGACAGCCGCACCTCGCTTTTTCTCTAGGGGACCCTCCACCCAGCTCCAGCCCAGGCCCTGCTGCATAAAATGGTTCAGGGATGAGTGCAGTTGGTCTGATAACTTTAATTCCTAAGCGTTTTTGACAAATGTGAGAAAGAGAAACCCTCTGTCCTCTGGGGTTTTTGAGCTGAGTGGATGACAATTTGGTAAAGCTGATGACCCTTAGTCTCCATAGGGAAGAGAGTGCCGGCTCTGTATCTGTTTCCCAGGGTGTGGACATGGGATGTCCACAGCTGCGACCACCAGGAGGCGCTCCATACCCTCAGCACCTGGTGCTTCTTCCTCGACGGCCTCCTCCATACGTGGCGGCTCCTCACGGAGGGTCGGTGTCCACAGAGCCAATTCTGTGATTTTGATAGCTTTCCATTTTGGAATGACAGCTGCTAACGTCTCCTCCTCCTCTTCCTCTTCTCTTTCCTATTTCAAGAGGAAATCTGTAAATTTACCAACATTTGTGTAATCTTGGTCTGGAATATTAAAAGTGAGAGAGGAAAGGACTGGTTTCGAATTGTGTTTGAGCCTTTTTATAACACTGTTCAACTGCCAACTATCTGTAGTGCACATGAGGGCTGGAAGGGATCTGAAAGAGCTGGATGAGAGGTGACCACAGAGCAGGGCCACACCTGCGCTTTCCAGTGGGGGCCACGAAAGGCCTTCAGACTCAGCACAGCCCAGCTGTCCCCAACAGTTACAGAGTGGACAAGGCCAAATGGGCTTTCCAGTTGCTCAGCCAGACTTTCTAGCTCTAAGGTTATTTATACAAACAATAAAAATAGTATCGGTACAAGAAAAGGCCTAAGAAGTTCCTAAGATGTTCATGTAATGACATCGAGGTGCATGAACATGAATGCTCTAGTCTTGAGTCAAGGATTATGGTGAAAAATAAAATCCAATGAAAGCAGAATGAGAGTTCATTATTTCTAAACGTGGAACATTTCATAAGAATGTATAATTCCTACACTGGTGAGCAGCCAATGTATGTTGATTCTGCCAAGCACACTGGTCTACTTCTTGGGTCCAGGACCACACTCTGAGAGGCCTCCAGGAGCAGGTTTTCTGCCAGGCTTGATGGGCATCCCTCCAGCTGCTGGGAGTGCCGGCAGCTGATTGCTCAGAACTGGGCTCCTCTGTCCCAAGGAACTTCCCCCACCAAGGGGCACTGCATAGCTCCAGGTTTCACATCCCATCCATCCGTGGGCAGCCTACACCCACTGCCTGGTCCATGCAGGGGTCAAAGGACCTTGCCTCTGTTCAGAAAACTTTGAAGGGCCGTCCTAGTTTCAGACCTCCCCATGGGGTCACATCACAGTACAACTTCCACTTCTGCCCAGTCCTGTTTCCCTCACTGCCTTACAGCAACTGATCCCAAGGGACTCCCCAAAAACCTCACATGCATATCTCAGGGTCTTGGGGTCTGTTTCCTCCATGCTGTGGGTTGAATTCTGTCCTCCACCCCTCTAAAAAAAGATGTTGGAGTTTTAAGCTCCACTACCTCCGAATGTGACCTTATTTGGAAACAGGGTCTTTACAAAGATAATCAAGTTAAAATGAAGCCATCAGGGAGGGCCCTAATCAAATATGACTGGTGTCTTTATAAAAAATAAAAAGAAATTTGGACACAGAGACAGACAGGCATGGAGGGAAGAAGATGTGAAGACAGGGAGAAGATGGCCGTCTGCAAACCAAGGAGAGAGGCCTGCGGCAGATCCTCCCACACAGCCTCGGATGGAACCAGACCTGCTGACACCTTGATTTTGGACTTCCGGCCACCAGAACTGTGAGACAGTAAATAGCTGTTGTTTAAGCCCCTACTTTGTGGTACTTACTACAGCAGCCCAAGGAAACTAATACACCGAGGAACCCAGCCTAAGGCATATTA
Organism: Cynocephalus volans; assembly: GCF_027409185.1. NCBI lineage: Eukaryota > Metazoa > Chordata > Mammalia > Dermoptera > Cynocephalidae > Cynocephalus > Cynocephalus volans. The sequence goes on from NC_084460.1 coordinate 188,931,549, forward strand.
TTTCATGTAAAAGAAAAAAGAATTAATATTATTCAGAAAGGACCACTCAAACACAGGGATCTCTTATTGTCTTTTTTCATAATGTAGTTAACAATAAAGTGGAATAAAACTTAAAAGAACATCACCTTTCTCCCCAAGAGGGCCACACAGGAAATGTTGACAAATCTGTATTGAACGAGCCCCAGGTGGCCCAAAGGTGGTGCCTGGAGCAGCAGGTCCAAACACTGCAGCCCACAGAGGAGATGCAGCTTACACGGTGGCCCAGAGCCCACAAAACACATACAAACATGAAACAAGGTCCACGTATGTCTCTACTACCAAAATTCACTTGAGATTTTCTATTCTATTCCATTTTATTTTTTGAAATGTTGCTCACAAACTACTAAATTGATTTTAGGTCCTGTTAGCACGCACTATGAAAAACATTGCTCTAGCACAGTGGTCAGCAAACTTTTCTGTCAACTATTTAAGGCTTGGCTGGCCACATATGTGTGCCAACTACTAATTCTGCCACTGTAGTATGAAAACAGCATAGACAACACTTAGATGAATCAGCGTGGCTGTGTTCCAATAAAACTTTATTTACAAAACCAAGTGGTGAAACCCTCTTACATTGTTGGTGGGACTGTAAGATGATGCAGCTACCATAGAAAACATTTGGCAGCTCCTTAAAAAGTTAAATCCAAAATAATTGAAAACAGAGACTAAAACAGATGCTTGCACACCAATGTGCATTGAAGCATTACTCATAACAGCTAAAGGTAGAAGCTACCCAAGTGTCCATCAACAACAGATAAACAGATAAGCAAAATGTAGTACGTCCATACAATGGATTATTATTCAGCCATTAAAAGGCAATTCCAACACATGCTACAACACTGATGAACTTTGAAGACATTATGCTAAGTGAAAGAAACCATACACAAAAGACAAAAGGACAAACAGAACATCACATAACGACATCGAGGTGCATGAACATGAACACTCTAGTCTCAAGTCAAGGAATTGCTAGACTTGGTATTCCAAATGTTTGGGAATAGAACAGATCAACGTTTTCTACCTTAGACGTTACTGAGGTTCTTTCTCATTATCCTGAAATACTGACTTCTACTAACTTTTGCTGGGAGAGTCTAAAACTGCAAAACACTTAATAAGATGGGCTTTGTTTTTATCACTACCCAAATTAAAATAATTGCTCAGTCACCAGTAAGCCTTTTTTTATAAAGGCTAGATTTATTACCAGTGGTGGCAGTATAATCAATTTTGCCAAAAGATTCCTTTGAGAGACATGTGAGAGGTGTCCAGTCCCACGGAGAAACCCAGCAAAGGCAATAAACATGTCACCATCACAACAGAACAACACAGCCAATAGCTTTTCAAAATTCTGACTGTGTGTGCAGGTGGTTACACACACAAACATAAATGCACTTAGCTGTAGAACCACATGGTCTGAGAGTCCATTGGCTGTGGGAAGTTAAGGGGGAAAGATTCAAAGATTCCTTTCGATTTTAGAATCTGAGAGACTGTAGGGAGAGAAATGAGAAAGTCAGGTTTAAGAAAATATCTGGAGAGCACTGAATAGAAAATCTGGTAATGAGGTTAGCCTTAGGATTCAAGGCCAGAGCCTGCTGGAGGTGGAGGATGAAGCATTCAGTAGAGATGCGGCGGATAGGTGGCTGCTGAGCAGGTGCTGGGCAGCCCTCGTTGAATTTCATCTCATTCCACCTTCACAACTTTCCCACAATATGACTTCTATCTCTGGTGACCAAGGGCAGCTTTCCTGCATCTCGCAGCTGACCCAAAGGTAGTGGAGAAGGGTCGCATTAAAGTAGCCCCTCAGGATAATGTGAGAGGACTGACAAGAGCTACAGCAACAAAAAGCAAATCAAGAAGAGAGAGGCCTCAGCTGAGGCTGAATGAGAATGCGTTTGGTGGCGGACCCAGACAATGGGGTTCTCTGGCTTTCTTCGGAAAAGAAAATGTGTAGGTATGAGAAGGCTGGCTTATGATTTATTTTTAACTTGTTAGGAAAACGTACCTAAGGAACTTCAGAGACCAAAAAGAAAATAAAAGTACCATCTGACACTTTTTTGCCAGGCCAGGGTCCTCATTAAAGTTCAAAACTTCTTACGAAGAGGATGACATCAGGTAAATAAGTGAGTTGAAAGCCTCAAAACCAGTGCCAAGACCAGGAAATTTTACTAAATTGCCAATTATCTATAGGCATGAGTCAGACATTAGTGATGACAAGAATACAAAGACAGACATCCTTCCCCCCAACACACACACGTACAAGGTACTTCAAAAAGTTTGTGTAAAAATAGAATTGAAAGATAATATAGATCTTTCCACGAACTTTTTGAAGTACCCTAATATCTGGGGTAGCTGGCTAATTTTAATATTAATGAGAAAATATTGATTTAGTATTAATACTAATGTTAAATATTGGAAAGAAAAAGAAAATTATTAACCAATGAGGCTTTAAGAGGTGCACATCACACACCTGACATGCTGACAGTCATTGGACAAATTGTGATGACACTAGTTATAGATTTCACTTGTCATCTCTAGGACCTAATAGTGTCCAGAACTCTCTGACTCAGGATTAGCTTGTCTCTGTTGATAAAAACTAGGTCTAGACTTCCACAATAACTGTGAAACGATGTTGTTTACTTCCAGCAATTTAGTTGTATACTAATGCACGCAAATAAAGGAGGAAGAGGAAAATGTGAAAGTTCCCAAGAGTTGTCATCATGTTTTAGGCAAATCACCTCTAATCTTGTAGGATCAATATCGTGGAGCAGCTCCTTTGCTGCGAACATAGAAAATGATGTATGTTCTGCAACTCTGCAACTTACCATGTCGGTTAAGCGATATTCACCATGCTGCTCACATCCAATGTCAAACACATACTTTCCAGGGCCAACAGGCTATAAGCAAAGGGAAGCCAAAAGGCACTTCACTCTTAAGTGTCAACACCCAACAGAAAACACAAAATGCGTCATAAATGTTGTCAGCATATAACCGACCCCAAAATCATATAATTGGGTAAAGTCCATACAGATTAGAGAATGCTTTTATGAAGTAATGGCTAATGGAATTGCAAAGTATATGTCCTGTTTTGCTTAATTTTTCAAAGTTTAGCCACATTTTACTTCTTTATAGAAGTGATGTGTTTGTTACAAAAAAAACTTTAATAAGTCAACACCCACAGATAAGCTAGCTAGAGATAGAACCACTACTAACATTTTGATGTATTCTTTGCAAATTTTGTTTCTAGTACATGGGGGGGTTATAATATAAAAATTTGATCATAATTACAAATACTAACTTATACTCTATTTTTACTTAGAAATATGGCATGAACTATATCCCATATTTACAGATATTCTTCCAAAACACCAGTAATCAACCTGATACTTTATTTCATCCCTGAATTATAATCTATTTTAATCATTGGCTACTGTTGATATTTGGTATGCTGATATTTTCCTTTGACAAAGAATGTTATAGGAAACATATTCTGAGTTAAAACTTTATGAAACCCTGATATCTTCCTTAGGGTAAATTATCAGAATTTCTGGACAAAAGCCTCTATGTTTTTTTAACTATAATAAAGCTCTAATAATTTTCATTCCCACATCACTAGTTACGAGTCCCCATATCGTCAAACCCTTGTTTTTCTGGGCACTAACATTTTGTTATACTTTTACATATTTTTTTATATTTAAAAAATGGGATTTCATCATTTAATTTACATATTTTATTAGTAAGGTTAAACTCTTTTTCAAGATTTTCGGCCATTTAAATCACATTGACGTAAGTTGACAAATGTTGCAAATTTCCTAACCCCATTATCATTAATCTGTTAAATGTTCTTTATAGTGTTTTCTAATCTTTAAGAGCTAAATCTTTTTAAAAGCTAAATTTAAAAGCTAAATCTATTAGTTTTTCCTTTATGTTTCTGTTTAGAAAGTTCTCTTTCCTCATTTCAAAGTTAATAAGTATTCACCTATATTGTTTTCTATATGTGATTTTCTTGGTTACATTTAAATCTTTATTTCTTCTAGAAAGTACCTTCATCTACATGCTGAAGGACAACTCTAATTTTATTTTTCTCCCAAATGGTTATCAAGTTGTCCCAGCACCATTTCTTGACTCTTTACCATTATTTCTTTATTAATTTGAAATGACATCCGTATCAAGTGTTACATTATTTTACCACATGGATCTGTCTCTAGACTTTCTAATCTCCTTCACTGGTCTATGTATCTCTATACCAGTATCACACTGTTTTAACTATTGAAACTTTGTAGTATGTTTTGATAACTTGTCAACAAGGACTTGAACAGGCAATTTTGAGGATGAAACACAAACCAGCAACAAAAGTGTGACAAGGTACTTGACCTCACTAGTAATCAGGGAAACACATTAAAACAATGAGACAACAGTGTTTGTTTACCCATCAGATTTAAAAAAAAAATAAGTTAAAGACTAACAATACCCAGTGTTGGTGAGAATATGTGATAAAGTGACTGTCATATTCTGTTGGGAAGAGTATAAATTGGCACAGCTTTTTAGGACAACTGGCAGTGCAGGTCATGATTTAAAATGTCAGTTCTTATAGGTTCAGTAAGTCCAGCAATTCCATTATCTAACCTACATAAATACTCGCAAGCATGCAAAATGATAAAAGATGTATCTTTGTGTATATTTTTGTGTCCTGATATAGGGCAACCCTACCTATGCAGTTAAAACCCCAAAACTATAATTCTGTATGTATAAGTGTGTATGTACATGAGGCACAGAAATGGTGCAGAAGGCACATGCTCAAGGGAGAAGTAGGGAGAGGAGGGAGGGCTGGAAAGCAGGGAGGGGCAAGGTGCCAGTGTCTGAATGTTTTGCAATCAGAATGTACTCATGTGTTATTTAAAGTTGCTTTAAATAACTTTAAAGTTGCTTACTGACTAGCAGAACAAAACCTCCATTTTTACTCTTATTTTCCAAACTGGTCTGGGTTGTTCAAGCTTATCGATCCTTCCAGATTAATCTTTGTCAAGATCTCTTCGCCCCTACATACCTCCCATTCCAAAAACACCCATGGGAATTTTGCTGGGAATTACATAAACAATGTAGAGATTTGAGGAGAATGTGCTGTTTTGACAAATAATAAAAGTAAAATCTGCAGTTAGGGCATAAATTATAAGAGGTTCCTTAAAAAGTTTGTGGAAAATCAAATTAAAAGACGATACCTCCTTGTTTGCATAGTGGTGAGGAAAAAAGATAATACAAATCCTTCCGTGAACTTTTTGAAGACCCCTCATATATAAATGAAAACAGAGTTTTAAGAGAGTCTGAGGAGGTGTTGCTAAGCCAGTTTAATGTTCCCCATGTCCACTTCTAACACCATTCATTTGCTCAGCAGATTCCCACTGTGGAGAAGGTTTCTGCTCAGCTCCCGACCAGAGCTACCACGAATGCAAGAGTCCTCCAAACGGAAATGATCCATGTGAGTGCTGGGAAATGGGAACTGGGAAATGGAGCCTCCAGACCTGGGCTGAGGAGGGAACACCAGCACTGCCCTCCCAGGAAACAGATTCCAAACACTTCACGTAGAAGTGCAAGAAACAAATATTTTGTGTCCGATTTGCCAATGAGAAGGAACAGGTACAATGGGAAGTTCAGATGCCCCCTTGTGTTACAGCAATGCAACAGACCACTGCTGAAAGACGATGGCATCTCTACTGAGATGCAGAGAAACAGGTACAGAGAGGCTCAGGGAGAGGCACAGCTGTCCTGTTCCCCACATTTGAAGAGGATGGGAGGGTCTCCCTGAGTTTTTAGTACTTTCCATTCACACATTTTCATAGGCTGGGGGAGGGGGGTTGATAGAGTCTGAATGTTGTCACCCAAAATGCATGTGGAAATCTGCTCCCCAATGTGCAGTGTTGGGAGCTTTTTGAGTCATGGGGCAGATCCCTCATGTATGGATTAATGCTCTCCCTAAAGGCTGGAGGAGTAGTGAGTGAATTCTCACTCTATTAGTTCCCAGGACAGCTGGTTGTTTAAAAGACCCTGGCACCTCCCCTCTCTCTCTCTCTCTTGCTTCCTCTCGCCATGTGATCCGCTTGTACCCGCTGCTGCCTGCTGCTTTCCACCATGAGTATAAGCAGCCTGAGGCCAGTGCCAGATGCAGCTCTCCCAGAATTGTGAGCCAAATAAACCTCTGTTCTTTATAAATTACCCAGTCTCAGGTATTCTGTTATAGCAACACAAAATGGATTAATACAGGGTTTTTGCATATTTCATTGACAAATGCCACTTCCCATTGACTTACATTTTTGTTCAAGAATTTGCCCTGGTACCTGTGGTTCAGGTGAATGAGCTCAGCTGCACCCTCCTGCTGTCCGTTCACCCAGGTCCCGACGTACTTACTGCCCGTCTCTGCATAGAAATAGGTGCCTTGCCCATGCCTGGTTAAGACAGGGGGCACATTGCATTTTGTTCCAGCATAGAGGAAAACCTTCCAGGTTTATACACAAACATTGAAACTGGGGGTGGCTTAGATTGATGCAGGCTCACAAACAACTTGGCTTCTATATATGTGTCCATTCAAAAGATGTCTCATGCTCGGTGTGCCCCATGCATGGGACATTAACAGATGCATAGAGAACAGGCATTACCTGCTGGACAGAGGCAGGCTTCCAGTGCATCAGCTGGTTTCCCCAGGAAGAGGCACAGCTACTAGGAGCTGTTGCTCAGTCCCCCAGCTGATTCTTCTGTACCCTCCACACCTTGGGGCCCTTTGGCAAAGGACTCTAGTGTCCCGCCCCCTCTGAGGGGAAGACATCAGTCATGACGTGAGTGTGCACTTGCTTAGTAACACATCATCCAGGAGCTTGCCTTAAAGCCATGGAAAGATTTGAACTACCTGTCAGACTTGGTAAGTGGGCTTTTGTCACGATTCTGTTTCTCAGCAAGAGTGAGCAATCTAAAGACATCATCATGTTCTTATTACCTTTGGTGAGCAAACCACTCTCCAGTGTAGGTGTCATTGTTGACGTAGTAGTACACACCATGGCCATGCCTCTGGTTATCCACCCACTCCCCTAGAAGGAATGACACAGAAAGAAGCCTGGGTGAGCAGAAGGGAACGATGCCCTTTACATTGTCTTCAGACTATCAGCAATGGCAGAGGTGGGTTTGCCATGAAGCAAAAGGAGCTACAGCTTCAGGGCCCCATGCTCACGTGCCTCCTTCCGAGGCCACAGGAAGGACTCTGACAACATGTGTGATCCTGCTTCCTCTTGCACTGCATGGCATGCAGTGGTGAGCCATTTTGGCTGGCCAAGGGAGGGTTGAGGCAGGGTTTCACTGGCTTCAGGCAGGATGAGGTATGTGCAGGTGGCCACCATCACCTGCATGTACTGACAAACAGATTTTCCACATTGGCCAGGGGCTCAGTGAGGATTTAAACCAAGGTTTATCTGATCCCATTACCAGTGATCCTAACCCCACACCCCATTTACATTGTCAGTGCTTAGTGATCCAGCAACAACTTCAGGGCTTGATAGTCTATGCTCGGCCACTTGCCAGCCTTTCACTCTATTTCCCACCTAGCACTGTGGCTACAATGCACCACCCCAGACAGCTTCCCATGGCTGCCCATGGTTGCCCACTAGCTGGATGCTGCATCTTGGCTGGCCCATGTCTCTGCCTGGAGTCTTCCCACACCTGGGTGTCCTTGCCTACCCACTGCCAGGCAAGTTTGTGCTCATTTCTCATAGACTTGATGGGAAATACTGAAACTGGTCAAGACATCATAAAATTCATAACATATCTCTACAATAAGGGCAACAGCAAACTAGTGTCATCAATTAAAGTGATCTGCAACCTGGAACCCAGGGAGAAACCCCAGGCAACCTGGCCCCTGCCCAAACACAAGGCAGGAGTCTGCCACAAACACCCCTTCCACACAGGGGGTCCACCACAGCTACTGCCACTGCAAGATGGCTCACTACCACAATAGCAGTCAGGACCACCCTACAGGCAGTCTGCTACATACTCAACCACAGTGACACAAGTAGAGTCACCAGCAGAGCCCGGAAAAAGAGGAGAAAGTCTTTCTCCTCTAAGTCCACTCCAGAGAAACAGATGAAGCAACTGCTATACCAGATGACTAGACATCAATACAGAGATACTAGAAATACAAATAAACAGGAAAATATGACACCACAAAAGGAATACAGTTATTCTCAAGTACCAGGCCCCATAAAGCAGGAAACCCTTGAAATGACTGAAAAGGAATTCCAAGCAACAATCTTAAGAAAACTCAAAGAAATAAGAGAAGACAACACAATGAAATGAGAAAAAATAGCCAGGATATGAAGGAGGAAATGTACAAAGAGATTAATACTTTTAAAAAGAATGTAGCAGATCTCCTGGAATTGAAGGATTCATTCAGTGAAATAAAAAACACAGCCAAGAGCTTAAACATCAGGTTAGAGACAGCAGAAGAAAGAACTTCAGATCTTGAAGATGATCTTTTCAAAATAACGTAGGCGGACAAAAAAAGAAAAAAAGAATTTTTAAAAATGAAGAAAATCTAAGAGAGCTAGCAGACAACCTTAAGTTCATGAACATCCAAATCACGAGTGTTCCAAAAGGTGAAGAGAAAAGAAAATGCATTGAAAACCTATTCAATGAAATAATAATAGAAAACTTCCCTGGTATAGGGAGAGACACAGACCTTCAGATTCAGAAAACTCAAAGATCCCCAAACAGATTTCACCCAAAAAGATCCTCTCTGAGACACATTATAGTCAAACTGGCAAAGGGCAAAGACAAAGAGAGAATTCTAAAAGCAGCAAGAGAAAAGCATCAAATCACTTATAAGAGAGCCCCCATCAGACTAACAGCAGGCTTTTCAACTGAAACTCTACAGGCCAAGAGATAATGGGATGATATATTCAAAACACTAAAAGAAAAAAATTGCCAGCCAAGAATACTATACCCAGCAAGGCTATCCTTCAAAAATGAGGGAGAAATAGTATATTTTCCAGGCAAACAAAACTGCAAGAGTTCACCACCACATGACCAGTGCTGCAAGAAACTCTCCAGGGAGTCCTGCAACTGGAATCTGAAAAACAATAATCACTATCATGAATACACAAGAAAGAACAAAACCCACTAGTAAAACAAAAATGTGAAAGAGAAAGAAACTAAATCTTACCACCTCAAAAAACCAACAAATGTTGAAGACAAATAATAAAGGGGGAAGAAAGGAAAAAAACTTATTTAAAACATCTAAACAGAAAGTGATAAAATGCTAGGAGTAAGACAATACCTTTCAATAACAACCTTAAATGTAAATGGATTAAACTCCCCACTCAAAAGACATAGATTGACTGATTGGATTAAAAGGCTAGACCCAACTATATGCTGTCTTAAAGAGACTCACCTCACTTGTAAAGATACACACAAACTAATAATGAAGGGATGGAAAAAGATATACCATGCAAATGGAAACCAAAAATGAGCAGAAGTAGCTATTTTTATAATGGATAAAAGAGACTTTCATCCAACAATTACAGAATATACGTTCTTCTCATCACTACATGGAACATACTCCAGAACAGACCACATGTTAGGTCACAAGTCAAGTCTCAGCAAATTTTTAAAAATCAAAATTACCTCAAGTATATTTTCAGACCACAACAGATTAAAACTGGAAATCAGTAACAAGTAAAACTCTGGAAACTTTACAAATCCATGGAAATTAAACAACAGGCTCTTGAATGACCTATGAATACAAGAAGAAGCTAAACAGGAATTCAAAAAATTTCTTGAAACTAATGAAAATAAAGACACATCATACCAAAACCTGTGGGATACTGCAAAAGCAGTTTTAAGAGGGAAGTTTATTGCAATAAATGCTTACATCAAAAGAATAGAAAGACTGCAAATAAACGACCTAACATTATGCCTGAAAGAACTAGAAAAACAAGAACAATCCAATCCCAAAAGTAGTAGAAAGAAAGAAATAAGATCAGAGCAGAACTAAATGAAACAGAGTTCCAAAAACTGATAGAAAAGATGGATGAAATAAAAAGTTGTGTTTTTGAGAAGATAAACAAAATAGACAAGCTATTAGCCAGATTAACCAAAAAAAAAAAAAAAAAAAAAAAAAAAACAAGAAGAGAAAAGACCCAAATAACAAAAATCAGAAATGGAAAAGAAGACATTACAACCGATACCACAGAAATACAACGAATCATTAGAGACTATTATAAACAACTACACATCAATACATTTGAAAACGTGGAGGACATGAACAAATTTCTGGACATATACAAACTACCAAGACTGAACCAAGAAGAAACAGAAAACCTGAACAGACCAATAACAAGCAATGAGATTGAAGCAGTAATCAGCAGTCTCCCAACAAAGAAATGCCCTGGACTGGATGGCTTTACTCTGAATTCTACCAAACCTTTAAAGAGGAATTAATACCAATTCTCTTCAAACTGTTCCAAAAACTTAAAACATAGGCCACTCTCCTGAACTCATTCTATGAGGTCAGCATCACTCTGATACTAAAATCAGACAAAGATACAACAAAAAAAGAAAGCAACAGGCCAATATCTCTGACCAACATAGATGCAAACATCCTCAACAAAATATTAGCAATCATAATACAGCAACACATCTAAAAAATTATATACTGTGATTGAGTGGGATTCACTTCAGGGAAGTAAGGATGGTGCAACACATGCAAGTAAATAAATGTGATATACCAAATCAACAAAATCAAGGACAAAATTTATATGATTATCTCAATAGATACAGTAAAAGCATCTGACAAAATTCAATATCCCTTCATGATAAAGACTCTCAGCAAATTAGGTATAGAACAAAGTATCTCAAAACAATAAAAGCCATATATGACAAACCTACCACCAATATCATCCTGAATGAAAAACTTTCAGTTTTTTCCTTAAGAACAGGAATAAGACAAAGATTCCTACTCGCACCACTGCTACTTAACATAATATTAGAAGTACTAGCCAGAGCAATCAGGCAAGAAAAAGAATTAAAGGGCATCCAGATTGGAAAAGATGAAGTCATATTCTCCCTGTTTTCAGATGACATGATCCTATGTATATAAAAGCCTAAAGACTCTACAAAAAAAAAAAAAAACTCTCAGAGTTGATAAATGATTTCAATAAAGTGGCAAGATACAAAATCAACGCATAAAAATCAGTAGGATTTTAATACTCCCATAATGAACTAGCAGAAAAAGAAATAAAGAAAGCTAGCCCATTTACAATAGTCACCAAAAAAATAAAATACCTAGGAATAAATTTAATCAAGGAGGTAAGAGATCTCTTCAAGGAGAACTACATATCACTGTTGAAAGAAATTAAAGAGGGCACAAAAAGATGTAAAGACATTCCATGCTCTTGCATTGGAAGAATTAATATTGGGAAAATGTCCATACTATCTGAAGTGATCTACAGATTCAATGCAATCCCCACCAAAATACCAATAACATTGCTCACAGAAATAGAAAAAACAATCCTAACATTCATATGGAACAACAAAAGACAACAAAAGAATAGGCAAAGCAATCCTGAGCAAAAAAAATAAAGCCAGAGACACTATACTACCTGACTTCAAATTATACTACAAAGCTATAATAACCAAAACAACATGGTACTGGCATAAAAACAGACACGCTGCCTTACACAAAACCATTCTGGCCCCTTGTGATGACAGTCAGCTAAAATAGGCTGTTATGAATTATTCAGCCATGCATTAACTTACTCTGTGATTGGAAGAATATTGACTCACTGAGCTAAAATTAATATTGTAACTTTTGACCTTCATTTCTATTGCTGCCCTAGTGAAATAAGACTCTTATTTAAGCTTTAGTCAGAGAAGAAACCTGCACCCTTTAAGATACAAGACCATATGGAGAAACAAAAAATCCCAAATGTTTCCAAATGAGTTTTATATGTTGGTGTGGTATATTATGAAAAATATTTGGTCTTTATTCAAGGTTCCAGGCACAGAGCTACTAAAACCTTTGAAATTTCCTGAGTTATAGGAGTGTCTTTTGTTATGCAGAATGAGTCTCTTTTGATCACACCTGAGTTTCTGCTAACAAGGTGACTTAGGGCAGGGCCCCTAGATATCCTCAAGAGGAGGATGGTCACCAGAGGTTAGGGTTAGGGCTAGAGTTAGGTTAGAGGGTTGGAACATTCAGCCCCACCCACCAACCTCACAGAAGGAAAGGGAAGTGAAGGGGGACGGGGGTGGAGATTTAAGTCTATAAAACTCTTGAACAGGAGCTTTGATGAGTTTATGGGTTAGTAAATGCATCACGTGCCAGGAGGACAGTGCACCCCAACTCCTGTGCTCCAGAACCTTCTGGACCTTGCCCTACGTACTTCTTTATCTGGATATTCATCTGTATTCTTTATAATATCTTTTATAATAAACTGGTAAACATAAGTGAAGTGTTTCCCTGAGTTCTGTGAGCCATTATAGCAAATGATCAAACCTGAGAAGGGAGTTGTAGGAACCCCTGATTTGCAGCCAAGTCAGACAGAAGTGTGAGTAACCTGGAACCCAGTACTTGTGGGTTGACATCTGAAGTGGGGGCAGTCTTGTGGGACTGAGCCCTCAACCTGTTGGGTGTTAAATCAAACAAAAAATTTTGGCCTGAGAAAGCCTCCATACTTCCATACCTGAGCTTTTGCTCACAAACCACAATCTAACTCAGTACTTAAGCAAATTGAAAACCTGACTTAGAAGTGTGCTTCTGTGATGGTAGCTGACTCTCAGCCAATCACAGGCAGTCACCTTCTGTGTTCCTTTTCCTGTACCTTTCCTACCCTTTCTGTCTGTAAATCTCACCTGACCATGCGGCTTCTGCAGAGTTCCCCTGAATCTGTTTCAACTCCAGGGACTGCCCAATTCAAGAAATGTTCTTTTATATATATTTTTTCTTTTCTTGCTCAATTAAACTTTGCTAAATTTAATTTGCCTAAATTTATTCTTCTAACAGGGGAGCACTAACTCTGGGTAGTAAGTGTCAGAATTGAGTCGAATCGTTGGAAACCCAGGTAGTATCCACAGGCTACTGGATTGCTTGGTACGGAAAATCTACACATTTGGTGTCAGAGATGGGAGAAGAGAAAAAGTTTTCCCTGTAGTTAACCTTCATATTCAAAATTCTTTAAGTCCCTTATTCTGAGTATCTTTTCTTACATATATGCTGTTCAAATTGTATCAACATCTACTCTAAAATCAAAAGTGATAACAATGAGATTAGGCTCATAAGGATTTGAAAATTATTAAATCAAGCCCCAAATTGAATTCTTTAAAGTTGATTCAAAAAGTAGATGGTGCTTCTTCTGGAGCAAGACTTCTAAGATTTATGAAACAAAACAAAACAAATTCCATCTCTAACAGGGACGGCATTCACACTCTCCATCCTGGTCTCAGAATCAGACAGAATCCCCTTTCCCTAATTCTTTGACATCTACTACTACCGGTTCTCATTTTATCTAGGAGTAAGGCAAGTAACCACAGCTTGCACTTTAACAATATGTCATCCTCATTAGGAAGTGACACTTAGTGATATGTGGTACATAATGGTCCTAGCCATGGATGTTTACTTAACTCTTGCCATGAATCCGGGCATGGCTCTAAGTGTTTCATATGAATTAATCCATTTACTCCTCATACTGCAGATGAGAAAGCTGAGGCAAGGAGAGATGAAGTCACCCATGCAAAGCCACACTTATTGTCACAAGAGTTCAGGGTTGGGGGTCACAGATCTTTTTGGAAATCTAACAAAAACTAGATAACTTCTTCCCAGGGGGAAATAATGCCTATAACACAGATGTTGCATACAGTTTCCGAAGGTTCACAACCCACTCCCTATCTGCCTCTCTTCCCAGGTTTGGGATTAGGCTAGTATTGTAGTCACGCCAGGTGACCATGGTACATGGGGCAGCAGTGAGGTTCTTGGAAATAAGGGAACAAGAACCTTCCTGAAACATAACATTGTTATGGAAGGAATGCAGCAGAGATAGGAAAATCCAGCTTCATAAAGCAGAATGCTTCCAGACCAAAAGCCCTCACCGAAGGAACCACCAGGTCTAAAGAAACAATGTGTCCATCAGGAGAGGGGGTGGTCAGAAACGGAAAAGAGCAAAGACAACTTCAGGGACATGAATCTACACAGCGTCTGAAGCCATGGGTCCAAATAATGCCCCCGAGATCCATGCTCACCTGTCAGCATCTCTTACATTTGCTCCCAGTAACTGCACAGGCTCACAGGAGGGGATGTGCTGGTCACAGGGATGGTCATATTTCCCACTATAGACTAATTGATTAGTTAGTTAATTAACGACAAGGCTTTCTGATTTCTGTGTCAACCCTGTGAACATAGGAACACAATCTGTGTTTGTTCAATGACTGACTAATCTTGAGAACTTTAAGCTTTCTTGTATCCACAAACAAGTTCAATCACACACAAAAAAAGAAAAACTTCTGCAGCACAGAAATCTGCTTGTGATAACATTTTACCTTCAAATCTCGATCCATCTGGATATATAAAAGTGCCTTGACCATGCTTTTTATTTTTAACATATTCTCCGATGTATCGAGCACCATTTTTAAATTTGTAGATCCCCTGAAACACATTGATTATTTAATTCATATCATTCCTAAATTTAACATTTGCTAATAGAGTATTAAATAGAGAAAGCCACCCAGTCAAGTCATTGATTCTGACCTGGCCATGTCTTTTACCGAATTCATAGGTCCCTTCATATGTGTCCCCATTGGGTAGTCTCGCTTTCCCGTGTCCATGCCGTTCACCTGCCTCATTCCGATCCCCCTCGTATTCCTGGGCAAAAGAAATTGAGATAATTTAACCTGGGTTTCCCAGAATATCATGCTGTATACCTTAAATAAAGAATTAAAATAAAAAAACATGGAATTGGATCTGTCTAGACTTATTACAACACAAGTACATACACAATACATAGAGGATTTCAGAAACAAACATCTGTGCAATTATTGTGCTCTTCTAATATGGTTTGGCCCAGAAATTCTTTCCTGGAATATAAGGTAAAGATTTGTGACCTTACAGATTTGTTTCTTGGTTAGTCTAAATCAAAATGTACAAAAGGCCCCTCCTTCTGTAAAAGAGGTCTTCAATATGCTCAATACTGAGCAGTTGGGGTGGCTGAATTAGAGAGAAATCCTTTAAAATGATCCCAAACATGATCTGAACCTGAAAAATACAGACACTTAAAGCATTACAAATCAGTAGGGCCATATGAAGAGAGAAACTAGAAAGCTTGCTGGGCAGGTATTGTAGGTTGGGTCCACCCAGAAGCAGGCCCTGAACAAGTGATTTTTTTTTTTCAAGAAGTACTCTCCTGGGAGAAACCAGTAAAGCGGGTAGGAAGTAGATATGAAAGAGGAGACAGCTAAGCAAGGCTGCAATTTGAAGTGACATCCCAGAATCATCCTAATTATACAGGGGACTCTGGAGCATAATTACACTGCAGAGTTTATTCTGCTTTTTACACCAATTTACTGGCTTTCCTGGGGAGCATGTAAATCCCAGGCACTTCGGGCTCTCCATACTGGCCAGGTGATTCTAGTGCATAGAGATGCTAGTCTTGAGCAGCAAATCAGGCAGAAGCTGAGAGGTGGGGGCCCAGAGCTAGCAAAAAGGTCTGAGCAGGCACCGACAGCATCACAACATAGGTGCTAGATTTTTCAGTTAATTCTGAAACTATCTCAACTTGGTACTGTGCACATACACAGCAGCAAAGTTTCCCAACCTGTCAGCCAGCCATGGTCACCCTCTCACTTGGGAAGCTGCTGCTCTCTGGGAAGTACAAATATGCCCACAAAGAGCCCAAGCTACACCACTGGGCGTGCATCCCTTACCTCTGCTCTGCTGCCTAAACTAGGGAATAATCCCAACGACCTGGGTCAGTTCAGTGGAAACTGAAAAAAGCTCGTGTGAGTACAGACCTATACAGTAATATCTTCAGGACCCCTCTGAGCCCAGGGCCTCCTCAGCATTTCTTGGAGGCTGCCAAGAAGTAGCTTTCGCCTATTCATCTTACTCCCGGGGGAGCAAAGCTCAGTTACAGAAATGACCTATTCAAGGACAGTGTGGCAGCTTGGGATGATCCGATCATCCAAGCAGAATGCCTCTTTGGGGGTTAACACATAAGAGGACAAAACGTCCAAAGCCTTCCATCTGGAAATCTTCGCCTTTAATGGAGGGAGGGAGGGGAGTGGGGGGAGGGCTAGGAGGGATGCGGTAACCAGACGTCACAACGTTTCACCTTTCACCGTCAACTTCCCGGACGCAGCGCCCGGCGTGGCCGGCGTGGTCCTAGTCCCTGGACCTCCGGGGGGCCGTGGCTCAGCTCTCCGGTCCCAACGCCTCCCCACTCTGCGCACCCGACCTCCCGAGGTTCTCCCGCCCACGCGCTCTCCCGGAAGCCCCGCCTGACCCGCATCTCACCCCGATATCATTCTCTCCCTCCTCCTCCAACTCCTCGGAGCCCAGGTCCGACATGATCTCGTCCCAGCTTCGATCCCCGCTGCAGCGTCTCTAGCAGGTGGGTACCAGCCGCCCTCACCGCCGCGTCCGACGTCGCCATGGAGACGCAGCCAGCCCGCCTCCCTCCCAGCGGGAAAGGAGGCGCGGGGAGGAGCCACTGGCAGCCTTCGCGTAATGTCATAGCAACGGGAAGGGCGTCTCAACCAATCGCCTCCCGGGCAGGGGGAGGAGAGGGGCGGGCCGGGGCGGGTTCCGCACGGCGCAGCCCTCCGGCTCTCTAACCTGGAGCGCAGGTCGCGGCGCCTGGATCGCTGCAGCCGGCTGCTTGGATACGTCGCAGCGAGGACCACCTTGGAACGGGGCCTTCCGGAGGAAGGGCGCGGAAGCGCGTCCGGCTGACTCTCGAAAGGGTTTCACCCCTGCCGGGAGCTGGCGCTGCCCCTCCAACCCGCCCGCGGCTTCTCGGGTCCCTCGGGGTGCTGCCCGCTCCCCGTCGCTCTTCTGGCTCTTCTGACCTTCGGTGCCCGCGGTCCGCCGACATGTGTCCCCTGAGGTCTGTCCTCTTGTCTGTAGACATCTCCCCCACTCTCGAGGAGGCGGCTCTGGCCTCTGCAGGCGCGCGTCCACTCTGACGTCCCGCAGGGCCTGACACCGCCGCCCCGACGCGGGTCCCAGTCCCCCGAGGCCTCCGACTGTCTCGGGTGTCCCGTTCGGAGCTCCGTCCCCTCCCTTTCCGGCACCGCCGCGCTCACACACGCCAGCACCGTCCCACGCGCGCACACTAGTCCACGTGCACACTCGCCCACCCACGCTCGTCCACACGCACATTCGTCCACGTGCACATGCACGCTTGTCCATAGGCACACACATACACTCACGCACACACACGCACACTCGTCCATGTGCACACTCGTCCACACGCACACACCCACGCCTGTCCACGCACACGCACACTCGCCCATGCACACACGCAAGCTCGCCCACGCGCACACTCGCCCACCATGCTAGTCCACGGGCACACTCGTCCACACACACTGTCACTCACATACGGGACCCTCCTGGCTTCCCCCAGTCACCTCACACGCCGCTCCACCTGCCCAAGGCCCCTGCTGGTCTCCTTCCCGTTTCCTCTGTCACCACCTCAGACCCAGCCGTTCTATTCCCCCACTAAACCCTGGCAGCAGCCTCTGAACCGGCCTCTCTGCCTAGGTCTCTGGCCCTCTCAGCCACTTCTCACTCCTTGTCCTACTCAGGAACCCGAATACAGACCGGTCACTGGGCACTGCCGTCTTCTCGGCCTCCTGCCCACTGTCCCCCTCTGTACTTGCTAGAGCAGCAGACAAGCCAGACCACAGGCACTGCCCCAAACACATCCTCACGTCCCACCTCTGTGCCCTCCTGAGCCATCCCCTCTCCCTGGAATGCCCTCCTTCCCCCGCCGCCTATCAAAAATCACATCCATTCTTCAAAGACTGGCTAAGAAAAAGCTCAGAAAAAGCTCCAAATTTGTGATGAGAGCTCCCTTGGAGAGGGAGAGGGGAGTGGGGTTTGGAGAAAAAGGAAAGGACTTACACTCCATTTATCAGCTATCTATTTTAAAGGTCTAAGTATGACAAAACATATAATTTAATTTTAGGTGGTGAGTTTTTAAAAATATTTGACAAGTAAACATTTTATATATTTAAGGTGTACAGCATGATGATTTGTTATAGGTATTCACTGTGTACTGATTACCATGAATTAATAAATACATCCGTCACCAGCCATAGTTACCCTTTGTGCATGTGTATGTGCATGTGTGTATGGTGACACTTAGAATCTCTCAGCAAATTTCAAGTAAACAATACAGTATTATTAACTATAGTCACCAGGCTGTTACAGTAGATTGCCAGAATTTATTCATCTTATAACTCCAAGTTTGTACCCTCCAGCCAACATCTCCCCGTTTTCCTCATGCTCCAGCCCCTGGCAACCACCATTCTACTCTCTGCTTCTATACGTTGACTTTTTTAGATTTCACAATGCCATGGTTTGAATGTGTCCCCTCTAAAATTAAGGTGCTGCCAATGTGACAATATTAAGAAGTGGGCCCTTAAGAGGTGATTAGGCTGTGAGGCACCTACCTCAGGAATGGGTCCAGGACCTTATGAGAGGCTACAGGCAGCGCTTGGCTCTCCACTCTTCTTCCGTGTGAGGACACAGTATTTGTCCCCCTTTGCCTTTCCACTTTTGCCATGTGAGGACACAGCACAAAGGCCCTCACCATACGCCAGTGCCTTGATCTTGGACTTCTCAGACTCCAGAACTGTGAGAAAATAAATTTCTGTTCTTTATGAATTGCCCAGTCTGTGGTATTTTGTTACAGCAGCACAAATGTACTGACACACACATGTAAGTAAGATTATACAGTACTCAACTTTCTGTGTCTGCCTTGTTTCACTTAGTATCATGTCCCTCAGGTTCATCCATTGTTGTCATAAATGACTGATTTCCTTCTTTTTGGGTGTGGGGGAGGTGGATTGGTTTTTGGTTTGTTTTGTTTTAGGTGGCTGGCCAGTACAGGGATCGAACCCTGGACCTTAATGTTATCATCACTGTGCTCTAACCAACTGTGCTAACTGGCCAGCCCTATTTCCTTCTTTTTATATGGCTGAATAATATTCATACATACATTTATTTATTTATCAAGTCTTCTTTATCCATTTGTCCACTGATGAACACTTACACTGTTTCCATCTCTTGGCTTTTGTGAATAGTGCAGATATCTCCTTGAGATACTGATTTCATTTCCTTTGGACATATGAGTATACCCAGAAATGGGATTTCTGGGTCATATGGTAGTTTTTCTTTAAATTTTTTGAGGAACAGCCATACTGTTTCCTGTGCTGAGTTTATTTTATTCATATATATTAACCATATTTCTCTGTATTTTAATTTTTTACTCTATACATTTGACACCCCTCCCTTCAGCTTCCATCGAACCTGCAAGCTGGATGTGCTCACTAGGTCGGTTAACTCCCACGGTATCTTAAACCATCGTCATCACATGCACTAAGTTCTGTCTCATGCAATAGTCATCTGGGTGGCTCTCTGGTTTCTGGACACTCAGGAGCCATGCCACCCTCATTTTTGTTTCCCCCACAGCATTTAGAACTAAGAGTTTTGCACATAGGTTGGTTTGGCTCAACCAAGCCAGCAAAACCCAGTCCCTATGGGCGTTTAGATCCCAGTGAGATGGAAATATGGTAGGGGTCTTTCTACCTTTATCAACTGTACCTAAAATTCTCTATTTTTGTATGTAGAAATAAATGAAAACTACCCAAATGGGAACAAGTTAGGCTATTTATTCAGAGCTTGCTATGACAGAGGAGTCAGCCACGATCACTTGCATTTTAAGAGAGACTCAAAGGCAGGTAGGGGAATAGAAAGCTTTCTAGTGGAAAAAAGGGAAGGCTCTAGGTGTGCCCTTGCTGGAGAATCTGGCCAGGAGAAGCTGGACGAGGCAGAGTAGAAATGGGGCACCCTATGTGATTGGTTAGGGATGCACACTTGCCTCTCTCTGGTTGGCCCTAAGTAGGAAATGGGGACAAAAGTTAGGAAAGCGGCCAGTGAATCAGTCATGGAGATTTTAACTATTACAAGGTCACTGTTTGGCTTCCTCGATCTTTCGTAGAGGTAGTAATCTGACTCCTGCAAGTCTGACTTACATAGAGCAGGTTTGCTGCCTGGGCTGTCACTGCAGACAATGGGCTAGTTTCCTGGGCAGCTTGCTACAGGTTGAGCATCAGAGTTCTGACTCTGAACTCTGTGCATGGTCCGGCCACTGTCCACTTGTTTATTCAGTCACTCTGGTATTCTTGCAAATAACTCGTGTTCTTACAGATAAGTCTGTTTCATCTTAAATCTAAATATGCTCTCTGTTGATTTCAAAATGTAATACCTTCAACAATAATGGTAACCCAATCAGTTTATTCCTTTAATCTGACATCTAGGTATTCCAAAAAATTGATCTAAATGGGGGCAAAACAGGCTTTAAAGTCACCATTGCTTGGTGAAAACATTACTTACCTAGAGCCAGAATGCCCAAGTTCTAATTCTAGGTTCCTACTGCTTTTTAGCTTTGGTGACCTCGGGCAACTCACCTGCCCTCTTAGACTTGGTTTTCTATTCTGTAAACTGGGAAGAATAATCCCTTAAAATCTCAAAGGGCTGCTGTGGGGATCAAAAATGATATTCTATTCATGTATTGTTATTATAATAGTTACATAATGTTAACAATGAAGATATTACAAAGAAACCACATATCATCAATAGAAAGTTCCTTTCCCACCCACCCCAGTGTGTTATTTGTTGTTGCTATAGGAACTGGGAGGAGTGGCTAAGTAAACAGGATTTGGTCTTGCTGGCAGCATCACAGATGCCAAACCCACATGGTAAATACCCATAGGGCTGGCCGGTTAGAGGAGTTGGTTACAGTGCAGTATTATAACACCAAGGCCAAGTGTCTAAATCACCAGACCGGCCAACCACCAAAAAAAAAGAGAGAGAGTTGAAGATCCATAGATCTTCTAGAGCACACATTCCCTGCCGCTCTCTCCCTCAGAAACAATGCCAAAGGGACAGTTGCAATGTTAACCAAATCCTCGGCCCAAGTACATCACTTACTGATTAAATAAGCAACTTACAAGCACATTAACACACAAGACTCTAAAATTATGTTGTCTTTTGTTGCAAAGATAAAGTTGTAAACATCAAAATTTAACAGCTTTTCTTATGGGGCAAGTGGGGAGTTTGAGATAACAGATAATTGCATTGGCATTTTCTACATTTACTACAATTGAGCATGCCTTATTTTTATAATAAAATGTCAAAAGTATTTTAAATGTTAGAAATCTGGAATGGGAATATAATTAAGTATATGCAAATAAATGTTACTTTTTGCATATAAAAATAAATGTCAGAATTTCTACTTTAAAATTTGCTCTAACAATGACAGTAACTAATGTTTACTGAATTCTGACGCTGTGCTGGCAGTGTTTTATATGAGTTATCTTATTAAATCCTTGCTGTCATTTCCCCATTGTACAGCTAAGGAAAGGGAGTCACAGAGAGGTAGGATCACTGCTCAAGATCATACAGCTAGCGGTATTCAAACCAAGCCACCTGACTCAAGAGCCATTGCTGCTAATCACTGTACTGCCTCCCAGATCCTGATTTAAAGGAATAACTATGGTTTTCTGGGAGTGACCTTAAGCCATCTACCAAGCAGAGAAACACTGGCTCAATAAGCCTTCGACTGAAAACATCAGAAAGTGGCTTAAGGAAACCACATGGTTAAGCAGACCCTGTTCTGGATCCTGTCATTAGCAGCTGGGCGCCTAGGCATAGTGCAATTGAATGAAGGTTTACAGTTTGATTTATGCCCCATATGAATTAGTCAGGCTCTCCCCCAAATCTTTCAGTCCATCTACAGTAACTTCACTACACTGTGGGTTTAGCAATTATCCAAAGAATTGACACCAAAGGCAAGACCTGCCTTCCAGCCCCTCACAGCACCAACTGTACCAGATTCCAAATTCCAACTTTCAGAAAGAAACTGTTCCCCAGCTCAGGTCAGGCCAAGAGCCTCAGCCGCCCAGAGGCAGTTGGGCCACTGGGCACCTCTCCCTCTGCACCCCTGTGGAGTCCCAGGAAAACTCAATCAAGCCAATCTGTATCCCTAATAGTCCCAGACTCCCTGACCCATAACCTCCCCTACCCCAGTGGCCCAGAAGTGCTTGGTGATCTCCAAAGCAGGCTCTCAAACTCTGAAGGCCCTCAGAATGCTCACTCAGCCTGTCCTCCTCCTTCAGAGGAAAGAGAAGCAGAAAGGTGAGAACATCGTCAGGTTTCCCTCCAGGAGGAAAGGGGAGGAAATCCTCTTCCACCTCTTATAAACCCTGTCAGGGAGGACCTCCCATCATGCCAAAAGGGATTCCCATCATCCACTGGCAGGATTCTCCCTCATCCACCAGGAAGGGGCTTCCCATCATCCACCAGGGGGCCCTTCCCATCATCCACCAGTGGGGGGGTTCCCTTCCCATCATCCACTGGGAGGGGATCTCCCATCATCCACCAGGGGTCCCTTCCCATCATCCCCTGCAGAAAGTTGGTGCTGAAGTGGCAGGGCCTCCAGCTCAGTTGGTTAGAACCCGGTGACTCTAACCATGAGTGGTCATGGTTCTCTGCACTTCATTACCTGGTAAGAAATTTTCTTCTTGTCTTTCTTAAATGTGATTGGACTAGACCCATCTCTCTACACCTACCCAACCCTCCAAAAAAAAAAAAAAAAGAGTGAAGGGAGAGAAGCCAGTCCCTGGCTTGCCAAGGTCGGTCTCTGTAGAGGGGCTGGTGAGGGTGCCTTCTGCTTCTAGGGTGGGACTGCCCAGGCAAAGGGAAACTGTCATTGAAACCATCCGGGGGATCCACTTCTGTATCCTCCACAACTTTTCAGGCCCACCTCCCAGCTGGATGCCCAGTCAGCCCCACAGTTGCCATGTGATAGAGTTTGGATGTGTTGTCCCCCACAAAACTCATGTGGAAATCTGAAATCTGAACCCTAATGTGGCAGTGTTGGGAGCTGAGTCATGGGGGCAGATCCCTCATGAATGGATTAATGCTCTCCCTGGGGAGTGGGGGGGGGGGCCTGAGTGAGATCTCACTCTATTAGTTCCTGTGAGAGCTGGTTGTTGATAGGACCCTGGCACCTCCCCTCTTTTGCTTCCTCTCGCCATGTGATCTGCTTGTACCCACCGCTGCCTGCCACTTTCTGCCAGGAGTAGAAGCAGCCTGAGGCCTGCACCAGATGCAGCTGTCCCAGAATCATGAGCCACGTAGACTTCTGTTCTTTATAAACTACCCAGTTTTAGCTATTCTGTTAGAGCAACACAAAATGGACTAAAACACTGTGGCAACTGTCAGTCCTTGAGCATGTCCCTTGTGAGCTTTCCAGGACAACGTGGAGAAAAGGACTTAAGAACTGAGGAGGATCAGAAAAATGCAAAGAGATTTTTTTTTTTTTTTTAAGTGGTAGCACCTGCTCATACAAAAAGCAGGAACTTTCAACATAGTGAAAGCGGGTCCATCTTAGCCATGAAGTATGTGGTTGTTTAGTAAAACAGTTGTACTCTTGCAAATTTAACAATTTTATGTAGATGCATATATTAAAACATAGATATATAGCTATAAGTATATAGATGGATAGAAAAAACTTCTCTCCATATGTAGAATTGAAAACTTCTTTTGAGAGAACGGTTTTTATATTATCACACATTGGCATTTAGTGGATAGGCGTTAAACCCAGGGTTGGAGTCCTAGCTCTGTTTATTTCTTTCTGTTTACTTCTTTCTGAAGTCAGTTTACTCATCTGTAAAATGGAGATAATGTCTAAATGAGATATTTATAATGAGCATCATACAGTGCCTAGTACACAGTAAAGCACTTAGTAAATGTTAACTATTATTGTTGATCATACTGTTACTCTTATTGTAGGCTCAGCACCTTTTGTCTAGCAATAGGTCTTTGGGTGATAAACTCCAGTTTATCTTAATCATTTTCAATTGTGTTTCCTTCTTGAGGAAGATCAAACTGCCAAAGATGATTTAGCCAGGTAATTGTGGGAATCAGAAGTTACTCTGTGATGAACAGATTACTTTTAATGCTCATATTTGTTAGCACTAGTGTACATAAGAGTGGGAAGAGACTTAAGTGTCTAGAAATATATAGATATGTGGATTCTTAAGTGCAAGTAAGTATTTCAGCTGTTTGGGGATTATTGCTTGTGAAACTGGCAAACAACAAGGAGGAAAGAAATAACCAGATACACACACATGCACGTGCATTGACACACATACATGCACACCTACCTGAGGTATGCAGTTTAATGGAAAGATATTGAAACAAAATTGCCAAGAGAGGAATATAAATTATTTTCCACCCAGGAAATGGGATTATTCGATAATGCATTACAACCAGTGAGGCAAACACTTTAGTGGAAGTCAACCACGGTGGAGACAAGAGATGTCAGAAAATTGGACAGACTCGAATTTCACGTTGGGCAACAACTTAAGGACATACCACATAGCAGAATGCTTGGTACATACTAAGTGCTCAGTCCATGCAGGTTTATCAAGTTGACTGTTAGCTATTATTTTGTAGTAGAGCTCTACTTTATACAGCACTTAGAAGAGAGAAAATAATGAAGTATATCAGTTTTCTATTCTTTTTATACTTCTCATTTATGATCTTTTATTATTATTATTATTATTAATTATTATTATTATTATTAACTCAGACTCCATTTACCAGGGGCTCTCCCAGCATATCAGTTACTTAGCTGCATCCGAGTATCAGCTGGGTCATATATTAGGGGTTATGAGGAAATGAGAAAGAAATTACAGACCCATTTGGGGCAAATTCTACATTAATCCGCACTGTTAAAAAATTACCAAAATTATCATGCCTTGGCTATATGTTAGTCCTTCATTCTAGAATGGATATCACTCTTCCCAACTGGTGGGCATTTAAGGTTGGTTCTACTTTTGACACCGTATACAGATCGCCTCACTTTGGCCAACAGTGGTGGTGGGAGATCCTGTGTCTCCTGGGGCTGCACCTTCCAGGGCAGGATCAGGTTCTCTGAGAAAGGTCAGGGAAGGGGGTGGCAAACCTGGCAACATCCATTCTTTACCCAGAATAAGGCTCACCCTGCCCAATTTACAGGGAGGTTATGAGGATCTGATAAGATAGTGAGGATGCAAATGCAAGTGCCAGATGCTATAGAAATGTAATGTGTACATTCAGCTCAGGTTTTTAAATCTTTAGTTATATAATATTTGATGCATACAAAAGAATGCATGTTCACATATGCCAGTAATGTAGCAAAGTAATGCAATGAGCACCTGCAAGCCCACTGCCCAAAATAAACAAATGAGTGAATGAAGGAATAAAATCACTATGAAAGTCTGAATACAGCAAAGATCTTTGTTCACATTTCAAATTCAGTTCTGTAGAATTCAGCTTCATAGAACTGAGGATTACTGGGCCAGTGGGGAGAAACATTAAGACTCTAAATACACATTACTGCATTACCTCCTAGACTGGCCGGGCCCATCCCCTCTCTCAGCAGCACAGACTGTATGACTCACTGCTTCCTCACTTGTTGTAAGTTATTTTTCTTTGCCAATCTGGTGGGCAAAGCAGCATCTCATACAGGCTTTAGTTTGTGTTTCCTTGATTATTTGTGAGGATAAGCATTTTTCCCCAAGTGCTTATTCTTCATCTACGGTAATTATTATTAATCATTTAAATCATTTTTCTACAGGCCACCCTCATATACGTGCCTATATTGTTCCCTCTTTCTGAAACGCAATGCCTATGTTTCTTTACCTGGCAAACAGTTCTTCAACTTTAATATCTTGCCCGCATGTAACCTTCCCAGGGATGCCTTTCCAAAATGCTTGCAGCCACTTCTTACCATCCCTCTGGTCATTTTTCTGCTGTATTCCCTACACGATTTTGACTGTGTGTTTCCAGGTCAGTCTCCCTAAGTGACTCTTGCAGCCTCCACCCCACAGTTTAGCGTGGAGCCTGACACACAGCAGATGCTCAAATTATGAAAAATTATTGAATGTTTTTGAAAATTGTGGATATCCAGTAAAAAGTATAATGGAGAGAGTAAATGTGACCAATAATCTCACTTGCTAGAGATAGCCACTACTGACATGTTGGTGTGAATCCTTTCCAGGCTTTCTACATAAATGCATATATATTTTTACTTAATTAGAATCATTCCATTTTTTGTTTACCATTATCACCTACCGTTATATGGTGAACATGTCAGAATTTCTTCAAAAGGCTCTCTCTCTGCTCCACCATTTCACAATGTGATGCTCTGAGTCACTGAAGTCACCACCAAGACTGTCACCAGATGTGTTCCCTGGACTTTGGACATCCCAGCCTCAGAAACTAGGAACTTCTGGGTTTTGGAGGGTGTGGCAGGGGACCAGGAAAGGTCATGTATTACTAGAGGTCAGGGACTCCACCTCAGTTATCTCTTCTGTGTTCCGAAGAGCCAAGCCGGTACCCTCTGACCTCTCCCATCCATGAGCACTCTTCTGACACCTCCCAGCTTATCTTCTCAGATGGGACTGCAAAAGTGTCTTCTGACAAGTCCGAGGATATGTCTTCTGAAAAATCTGAGTATATGTTTTCTGACAAAGCTCCATCTTTGGCTGTGAGGCATCGTTCAATGATGGCATTTTCAATTCTCTGATCCTCATTTCCATACAGAGGGTCTCTGGCCATGGAAGGATCTAGGCTGAGTACTGTGCCATGGCATGGGAGTCTTCTGACTTCACGCAGCTCCTGCAGGTTCCCCAGTCCAGTGTCCTCTACCAGTTCCAGGAAGCTCCTGTGAATGGGGGAAGTTTGACTTCAGCTTTGGTGATACTATTCTGGCACTTTAGGACCTCTACTCTGTGTAGCTCACCTTGGATTTCAGCAGAAACCACACTCTTCGGAAACACTCGCTGGCTGTGAGTGATGCAAGTGGCTCCGTTTGGGAAGTATAGTCTCTGGAAAACGGGAAATGGGCCTGCCCACTTTGCATAGCCACAGTGACACCAGAAACCAAGTTACAATGCCAGCTTCTCCCAAAGACCATGCCCTGATAGTATACAGGATGAGAAAATGCCACCTTCTCTTTCCTCGGGAAATCTGCCCATGGTTAAACAGAAAGCACCTGATTGTCCCTGTTTTGTTCTCTACAAGGACCACACTCATTTTTTTAATTCTCAGTGGGAATTTGCTTTTTTCCGTACTGTATATTTGTCTCATTGTCATGGTTTTAAAGGGCCTACTTCCTAAGCCTGTAATGTCAGTAACATGTATGTCCAAACTGGAGGGGGTGGCATTGTGAATTTCACCTGGGGCACCGAATATGCGATCTTCCAAGAACGGAGTTAGTTTGAAAAGAAGCACAGCTGATGAATTCATATTTAACTCGTATTTATTTATTTATAATTTTTTATTGTAACATGATTGTTCATATCTGTGGGGTACCATATTGAGTATCAATACCTGTGTGCAATATGTGATGCTCAAATCAGGATAATTAGTATATTCAGCATTACACAATGTAATTGCTTTTTTGAGAGGCAAAAATAAAATAACCTAGTAGCAGAAAAAAAATTACTTCAAAAGTATTTTAAAAGACTGAGAGCTGGCTGGTTAACTCAGTTGGTTAGAATATTGTGCTGATAACACCAAACTGTAGGGTTAGATCCCAGGACTGGCCAGCAAATAAAATAAAATAAAAGACTGAATAGTATTTCACCTTAAGGATATACCAGAATTATTTTGACTCAATAAATGTTGGATAAAAGAATGAATAAAAATGCTTAATACAAGTTTGAAGAAGGTAGGGTACGTTATTTAAGGAGATCATACTCCATTTTGTTTCTAAGAAAACAATGTTTCAGATGTCTTTTCTCCATTTCTTATTTTATTCATACTTCTTGGGTGACTACCAAAAGTACTTACTTGGCTCTGGGTACTGTCGCTTTCCTCTTCTTGTGGCTCCAGCGGAATGCTTGTTTAAATCATCTTTCTCTTCTCACAAAGTCCATGTTCAATGATACAGTTTCTAGAACAAGGCTCTAAGCAGTTGTGGACCAAATACAGTTGTCAAAAGAGCTGAACAAATCTTTTTCTTCTCCCTCTACAGAAAAGGAGAGCCAGGAAGGCTTTAAACTGCGCTGGTAGTTTTAGGTTTCCTAGGACTGTCTTGGTGCCATCTGAGCACTGCGATCCTACATTAACGAGAGAACCAGGCTGGGATCTACTTGGGCCATGTTGGGCCCCTGGCAACCATGTCTGGGTAGTACCCAACAGCTTAGTTCTCTTTATCTGTGACACTGAGGGCAGGTTCTCTGTGCAGGAACTCTAAAGGAGTTTCCTCATTGAACAAGAATGAAAATGTAAAAATATGCACTTATTAAACAAGTTAAGCAAAAATTATTGCATTTAGAATGTGACCGCCAGTGTATTTCTTTAATTACTTAGTTCCCTTGCTATGTGCAAAATATTGACTCAAGAAAATTACAGTATCATAAAAATGCATAATTTTTATTTTCTAAAAGAAGGGGTTTTTGGGGTTGTTTTTTTTTTTTCAAAAGATGACCGGTAAGGGGATCTTAACCCTTGACTCGGTGTTGTCAGCACCACGCTCTCCCAAGTGAGCTAACCAGCCATTCCTATATAGGGATCCAAACCTGTGGCCTTGGTGTTATCAGCACCACACTCTCCCAAGTGAGCCATGGGCCAGCCCTCTAAAAGAAGTTTTTAAATTTTGTTTTTTAAAAAATTAAAAACAGCATTTGTAACATGTTAAAGATTTGGGAGATTTTTAAGTTATGTGATTTGCAGAGCTCTGAAGGTTGTTTTATACCAACTAGATTGTGAGTTCCCTGAGAATAGGGACCTGTTATACTCATCTTTGTAACAGGGACAGTGTCTTATGGATCAAAGTAGTCAGTGACCCTACATTAGATGATAAGAAGCTGAGGCACAAAGAAGTTAAAAAATGTTTCCAACATGACACATGTAATAATTGCTGCTGTTGGTATAGCGGTGGCTGTGAGCAGTAAGAGGACTATGTCATGTACCTGGAAGATGCATATGGAAAATGGCATCCCAGACGTGGTGCAATGTTAATACTCCTCAGTTTAAAGGGGCATTTTGGTGTTCTCTTACAAATGTTTCTTTATTTGCCATCAGAAGGATAGCTGTGAAGTAATCCATAGGAACTTTGTGGGCATATTTGATTTTAGTATCTCTGTTAATTTTATGCTAGGTAACCAAACTTTAACAGGATTTATATTAAAAATAGTGTTGGGGGGATCACACTCCATTTTTAGAAATCTCAAATTAACAAAATAAGCTGATGAAAGGGACTTTATAATTCCCTCCTTCTCCCAGCTCCTGATATATGTCCTAGACTCATTACATATTCATGCTATTTGCTGTGCTTTCCAATAATTAAAGTAGCCACAAGCATCTATACACTAATTCACAGTTCCTAAAGTGTGGAGGATAGCAACATTAATAAAGCAAATGTATTTCACAGGGCCTAACTTATAGCTTAGTGGGGCTGCAGCCCTGTAGTTTTAGCAGGGCCACAGCCCTATAGTTTTAGGAATCGTCTAACTTTTTAGAATTGCACATAGAAATGCTAAGCTTGGGAAAAACAAAAACTATCTCAGGACTAAAGTCTCTGTTGTAGATAAAAAATTGTAACACAGCAAAAGTGCTTGCTCTAAGGGCAGTTGTCCTTGGTGCAAATAAACCTTATGATGGGACAGTATGTGAGCTAAAGGCTTCAAGGTTGATGGTCGGGGGATGTTCCTCATCTCGTCTTCAGCTGTTTCTTTGAGTTTCTTAGGGAACTAAGTATTGCCATGACAATTATTCCATTGTTCTTTTTGTAACCACCTGTGTTCCTTTTCTGTAACTTTCTTCCCTGGGCAAAACAGAGAAAACCTTGTTTGGGGTTACTCCTATGAATTCTTCTCTCTTGAAAGAATTCATCCTGGGATTATCCCCTTCTGGGCCTCTCACTGCTCTGGAGAAATGGGCTTCGAGTAATCCTTTGAATCTCCATTACCCTGGGAGAGGTGACACTAAAGCACCTTTATGACTATTCTTCCCACAACAAATGCTCATTGAGCTTCTCCTCTGTGCCAGGCACAATTCTAGGTAATGAAGACTCACTGATTACAAAACAGGTAAAAAATGTAGACCTTCATATGCCTACATTATAATGCCTTACACCATTCATTCTTACATCAACCCCACAGAGTTACAGTAGGAAAACTGGAGGTTTGGAGAGTAAAGTGACTTTCCCAGGGTCCCCCCAAAATAGTAAGTTTGGAACCAAGATTTGAACCTGCATCTTCAGATTCCCAATCCCATGTCATTTTTGCTGGGCCACTATACACTGTGGAATCATAAGTGATATTCAAAAAGATGATCCTAAGTGACATTAAAGAAAAAATATATTCAGTAATTGCATTTGTTATTGAGTTACACAGTTATATTTAGAAAGGATTCCAATTATGAGGGTTAAAACTAATGGTTTCAACCAAGGAGATAAAACAATAAGTGACCTGGAAAGGAGCAGTTGCCTGGTGAGCCCAGGGCCAAGCCTTCTGATGATCACAGTGAGCACCAACGTGATTAGTGTAGGCTGTGAGGGGACCGGCTTCATCAACTGTTGCCCACTGGTGAGTAGGGATGATTCAGCTGACTGAGCAAAGAGCCTCACGAGCCAAAGCCATCCTTTCCCAGACTCCATATTGGGTGGGAATAGATGGGCAATGCTGGTAAGAACTCTAAGATTTAGTAAAGAGAATATGAGTAATTGCATTCTCCAACCAGGCTATTAGCATATTACTTAGAATAAAAGTACCTTTTCTTCATAAATCATCAAATACAGGCCTAGAGGGAACTTTAAAGTATAGCCTCTTGAATCAAACCACGTATTTTACCATACCATGACTGGACCGAACAGTATTGAGTCTTTTTGAAATCCTAGTATTTTTCAACTTCCTTGTCCCATTTATCTGCACTGCTTCCGTTGCTGGAATGACTCAGTTAATGGGTCAGTTTTCTATTTCTATGTTCCTGACCTCATACTATCTATAGACTTAAAATGAAAAAGAATTCACAACACATAAGCTCAGGTAACAAGTTAGCCCCAGAGTGGAGCTTGACTGCAGAGGGACATGTCCCTGAAAGAAATGTAAGTCCCTGAATTTGATTCAACCATTTATGTAAGCTCCACTTCAGTTACAATCCAGGTGTTCCCCAAAGACACTCAAGTACTCTCTCAGTGACTGCTTTCCTTACCACACATACAGAAAAAAAACAAAGATTCTCTGCTAGGAAACATTGCCAAAAGGTTTTAGAAGCAAGACAATTTGCCCAATCTATTTTATACAGGTAGTTTAATGAGGGCCACCCTTGTAAATGGGTGGTTGCCTCCTTATTTCAGGACACTTGCAAACCTCCTCTTCTCAAAATATGTCCCTAATTCAGGTATCATAGTGTCTAAAATTCTACCACTAAAAAGCCATTACCCAAATTAAGCACAGTCTTTTGTATATTTTTTACATTAATGTTTCTTTTTACTTATTTTATTTAAAAATACACACCTGTAGTTTTCAAGTCAAATGGTACTAAAAGGCATATGACAACAAACTGCTAGGCCTGGCTTAGTCCCTTCAGCTCCTCTATTTCATTTCTCAATCATTTTCTACTCATTTGCCCTTTTCTTCTGGCAGTTCTCAATATGTTTGTAAATAATCTGCATATACTACAGTTTTTAATGTCCAATATTGGACATATTCTATGGAGCCCTTGTTTAGGAAATGACATCTTGCTCTCTTACATCTCCTTCCACTTCCCAACCCAGTGGGACCAACAGATACAAGTATATTCCATTTAGGATGACTCTGCAAATGTTGTTCATGGCCACTGCCTGTGTTTTTCTCATCAAGGAGTAGAGCACCTTGGGGGAATCACAGCTTTCGTACATAAGTCAACTAGGGAGCAAACCGAGAGTACTGCAACTGGAGGTGTTACATGGGGCTGGGCACATGGTCAGTCTCCTCTCTGGGCTCCTATAGGACCAGGAAGGCCTGCTCCTCCTCATTCAATTGTGTTTGCTGGATTGGGCTACAGCTCCTCAGTGTATAGTCAGAATACAGAGCAGGTTTAATAATGGGAGACTTTTCATTCTATTTGTTATCAACAGCATTAGTAATTGAATATAAAAATCATCTTTGTTCACCAGTTAGTGCACAATACTGCTAGATTTCTTGCTTTTTGATTAGTGGACATAAAATGTGTTCTTCTTCTCCATTTTAACTAAACAGGTTCTGATTTTCCCTTTCCTTATGTCTCTAATAATATTTAATGCTTTTATACTTTCTGGGCGTGAGGGGCTTAATCAAGCTCTGAAGCCCAGCATTCTCAAAACTCTCTTCAGAGAGACCTCAGGGCCTGCCACTAGTCTTGCCTTGGTCCTCCCTGGGGAATGTCTGCTCCTCACCTCAGTGGCATACACACCATGCTTTTGGTGAAAAAAGAGTGAAGAAAGCCTGTGGGGCTTATGGAATAGCATCAAGCAAACCAAGAAAGGCATTATTGGAGTTCCAGAATGGGCAGAGAAAGAGAAAGTGACAGAAAGCTAATTTAAAGAAATAATGACAGAAAATTTCCCAAATCTAGACAGGCAAATAAACACCCAGATTCATGAGTCCCAAAGAACTCCAGAGAGACTAAATATAAAGAGATTTACACCAAAACACATTATAATAAAATTCTCAAAAGTCAGAGACAGAGAATTTTGAAAGCATCAAGAGAAAAGCAATTTGCCATATACAAGGGAACACCATAAGACTATCAATGGATTTCTCAGCAGAAAACATAGAGGCCAGGAAGGAATGGGATATTATATTTAAAATGCTAAAAAAAAAAACCCTGCCAACCAACCAAGAATATTACACTCAGCAAAGCTGTCTTGTGGAAATGAAGGAGAGATAAAGACTTTACCAGAAAAAAGCTACAGGAGTTCATCACCACTAGACCTACATTACACAAAATGCTAAAAGGAGTTCTTCGAGTTGAAATGAAAGAACACTAACCAACAACATGAAAAAATATGCAAATACAAAACTCACTGAAAAATTAAAGATATAGTCAAATTCAGAATACTGTAATACTGCAATGGTTGTTTGTAAATAATTTTTACCTCTAGTATAAAAGTTAAAAGACAAAAGTATCAAAAATAATTATAGCTATAATGTGTTAATGAGTATACAATTACAAAATACATAAATTGTGCTATCAATAACATAACATGCAGGGAGAGGAGTTAGAGTGTAGATATTTTGTATGTGGGCAAGTTAAGTTTTTATCAGCTTAAAATAGACTTATAAATATAAGATGTTTTAGGTAAGCATCATGGCAACCACAAAACAAAAACTCATAGCAGATACACAAAAGATAGAGAAGGGAATCAAAGCATACCACTATAATAAATCATCACATCAGAAAGGAAGAGAGAAGAAAGCAGCAAAGAAAGTACATAACAGCCAGAAACAATTAACAAAATGGCAGTAGTAAGTCCTTACCTAGCAATAATTACTTGAAATGTAAAAGGATTAAATTCTTAAAAGGATATAAGTGGCCAAATGGATAAAAATACAAGATCCAACTATCTGCTGCCTACAAGAGACTTATCTTAGCTTTAAGGACGCACACAGGCTGAAAGTAAAGGTATGGAAAAAGATATTCTATGCAAATGGTAACCAAAAGAGAACAAGAGTAGCTGAACTTATATCAGGAAAAATAGACTTTAAATCAAAAATGCACAAGAGACAAAGAAGGTTATTATATAATGAAATAGGGGTGAAGTCAGCAATGGGATATAATAATTGTTAAAATGTATGCAACCAATATCAGAGCACCAAAATATATAAAGCAAATATTAACAGAACTCAAGGGAGAAATAAACAGCAAAATAATAGCAGGGGATTTCAATTCTCCACTTCCAACAATGAATAGATCATCCAGACAGAAAATCAATAAGGAAACAGTGGACTTGAACAACACTAAAGATCAAATGGAGCTAATAGACATACACAGAACATTTTATCTGACAGCAGCAGAGTACACATTCTTTTCTGTACACAGAACACTCTCCAGGATAGATCATATGATAGGCCACAAAACAAGTCTTAAAAAATTTATGAAGATAGAAATCATATCAAGTATCTTTTATGAACACTGTAGTATGAAACTAAAATCAATAACATAAGGAAAACTGGAAAGTTCACAAATATGTAGAAATTAGACATCATACTCCTGAACAATCAATGGGTCAAAGAGGAAATCAAAAGGGAAATGAGAAAATATCTTGAGACAAATGAAAATGGAAACAACATACCAAAACAGCAAAAGCAGTACTAAGAGAGAAGTATAAAGAACATGTGGTTATATATACACACATGTGGAATACTATTCATCCTTTAAAAAGAAGGAAATTCTGTCATTTGTGACAGCATGGATGAACCTGAGGGACATTATGCTAAGTGAAATAAGGCAGGCACAGAAAGACAAATACTGCATGATCTCACTTTTATGGGGTATCTAAAAATATCAAACTCATAGAAGCAGAGAGAATGGTGGTTGCCAGGGAGTGGGGGGATTAGGGAGATCATGGTCAAAGGGTACAAAGTTTCACTTTGGCAGGATGAATAAATTCTGAAAATCTAATGTACAGCATGGTGACTATAATTAATGTACTGTATATGTGAAATTTGCAAGAAGACTATTTCTTAAATGTTCTCAACAGCAATAAATAGATAAATAAAACTGTGAAGTGATGGATATACTAATTATCTTGTTGTGGTAATAATTTCACAATGTATACATACAAGGTGCTTCACAAACTTGTGGAAAAATATAATTGAAAGATAATACAAATCTTTCCATGACCTTTGTTTTTTAAATTTTTTTTTCAATTTTATTTGTGTGTATTTTTGTGGGGTACAGTGTGTTGTTTCAATACATGCATATATTGCGCAATGATTCACTTAGGGTAGATAGCATAGTTTTTGTCCCCATTAGTCCACACCTTTTCCTACCCCCCTGCCCCCCAGCATCTGGTAATCATTATTTTGCTCTCTCTCTCTATGAGAACCAATTAAAAAAAAATTTAGATTCCACATATGAGTGAGACCATGCAGTATTTGTCTTTCTGTGCCTTTCATGATGGTTTCCATTTCCATCCATATTGCTACAAATGATAGGATCTCATTTCTTTTTATAGCTGAGTAGTATTCCATTGTGTATATATACCACAGTTTTTCTGTCCTTTCATCCGTTGATGGGCATTTAGGTTGATTCCATCTCCTGGCTATTGTGAATAGCATTATGGCAAACATTCGAGTGCAGGTGTCTCTTTGATATATTGATTTCATTTCTTTTGGGTATATACCCAGTAGTAGGATACCTGGATCATAAAGCAGATCTATTTTCATTCTCTGAGGAAACTTCATACTGTTTTCCACAATGACTGTAACAATTTACATTTCCATCAATGATGTAAGAGGGTTCTCTTTTCTCCACATCCTCGCCAGCATTTGTTATTTTCTTTGTTGTTGATAATAGCCATTCTAACTGGGGTGAGGTGATATTTCATTGTGGTTTTAATTTTCATTTCCCTGATGATTAGTAATTTTGAACATTTTTTCATATGTTTGTTGGTCTTTTGTGTGTCTTCTTTTCAGAAATGTCTATTCAGGTCCTTTGCCCATTTTTTAATTGGGTTATTTGTTTTGTTGCTTTTGAGTTGTTTGAGTTCCGTGCATATTCTGGGCATGAGCCCTTTGTCTGATGTATAGTTTGCAAACACTTTCTCCCATTTTACAGGTCATCTCTTCACTTTGTTAGCAGTGTTCCTTGCTGTGCAGAAGCTTTTTAGTTTGCTTTATTCTCATTTGTGTATTTTTGCCTTAGTTGCCTGTGCCTTTATTGTCTCATTCAAAAAAGTGCTGCCCACTTCCATTTCATGCGGTGTTTCCCCTGTTCTAGAAGTTTCATAGTTTGGGGTCTTAAATTTAGGTCTTTAAATGATTGACATGATTTTGAGTTTTTTAATTTATTGAGACTTTTTTTGTGACTGAACATATAGTTTATTCTAGAAAGTGTTCCATGTGCTGCTGAGAAGAGCATATATTCTGCAGCCGTTGGATGAATTGTTCTGTATATGTCCATCAGGTCCAATCAGCCTAGAGTAGAGATTAATTCTGACGTTTCCTGGCTAATTTTCTGTCTGGGTGATCTGTCCTTTGGTGAAGTATAGTCCCAGCTATTATTGTGTTGGAGTCTATTTCTTCTGTTAGGTCTAATAGTAATTACTTTATATAACTGGGTGCTCTGGAGTTGGGTGCATATGTATTTGTTATATCTTCTTGTTGAATTGATCCCTTTATCATTATATAATGACCTTCCTTATCTTTTTTTACTCTCCTTGGCTGGAGGTCTATTTAATCTAAGTATGGCTACTCCTGCCATTTTTTGGGTTCTGTTTGTATGAAGTATCTTTTTCCATCCCTTCCCTTCCAGATGGTGTGTATCTTTATAGGTGAAGTGAGTTTCTTGTAGGCAGCATATTGTTGGTTATTGTTATATGATCCATTGAGCCATTCTGTGTCTTTTAATTAGGGAATTTAATCCATTTACATTTAAAGTTATTATTGGTATAAGGGACTCGTTACTACAATTTTGTTCCTTTTTTTCTGGTGATTTTGTTGATCCTTTTTTTTCCTTTTTTCTTTTTTCCAATCTTACTGTCTTCCTTTGTGATTGAGTGGTTTTCAGTGCATTTTGATTTCTTACTATATGTATTTTAGTATTTCTTTTATAAGCTTTTGTGTTATGGTTATCATGAGGCTTACAAAATCCATGTTATAGTTATAACAGATTATTTTTGACTAATAATAACCTAAATTTGATATCTAAGAAAAAAGAAAGAACCAAAGCCAACTCTATGCTTTGGCATCAAACCCTTCCCACCCCCCAACTTTTTGACATTTTGTTTTTCAGGTTACATCTTTTAATATTGCCTGTCTCTTATATAGTTGTTGTATTTGTTGTTATCTTGTTAGGTTTGTCCTTCCGTCTTCATACTAAGGATGTAAGCAGTTTATTCACCTTCCTTATGACATTGGAGTATTCTTAGCTTGTCTGTGAACTTACCATACAAATGAATTATGAGTTATGTACCTAATGAGTTATGTACCTTCAAATGTTTTCTTGCTGCTTTTTAACATCGTCTTCTTTCAGACTGAAAAACTCCTTTTAAAAGGCATTTCTTGTAAGGCATGTCTAGTTTTGGTGAACTAGAGTTCCTTTAGAGTTTGTTTGTCTGGGAAAGATCTACTTCTCCTTCATATTTGAAGGTTAGTTTTGCTGGATAGAGAATTCTTGGCTGACAGTCTTTTTCCTTCAGCACTCTGAATATATCATCCTTTCTCTTTTGGCCTGTAGAGTTTCTACTGAGAAATCCTCTGAAAGATGTATTGGGGCTCCATTGAATATTATGTGTTTCTTTTCTTTGCTGCTTTCAATACCCTTTCTTTCTCTTTTGTTTTTGATAATTTGATTATGATGTGCCTTAGGATGTTCCTCCTTGGATTGAATTTGATTGGCAACCTCTGAGCTCCCAGAGGAGCTGCAGTATCTGGATGCTGTCATCTTCCTACATACTTGGAAAGTGTTCAGCCATTATTTTCTTGAATATGCTTTCTACATTGCTTCCTTTCTCTCCTCCTCCAGGTATGCCAATTATCAATTATGCCAATTATTATTTTACTTGAGGGAGCCCCATATTTGCTATATTTCTGTTTCATTTTTTCCTTTTTTTTTTTTTTTTTTTTGCTCCTTTGATTTTACAATTTCATATATTTTATCTTCGAGTTCACGGATTCTTTTCTCAGTTTGATTAATACTGCTATTAGAGCTTTCCATCGAGTTTTTCAATTCAGATAATATAACCCTTATTTCTAGAATTTCTATTTGTTTTTTTTTTTTTTTAATTGATTCAATTCTTCTGTTAACTCTCTCATTCTGCTCCTGGATTTTTTTCCAGATATCATTAATTTTCTATCTGTATGTATTAGTCCATTTTTGTGTTGCTATAACAGAATACCTGAGGCTGGGTAATTTATACAAAACAGAGGCTTATTTAGCTTATGATTCTGGGACAACTGCATCTGGTGCAGGCCTCAGGCTGCTTCTACTTATGGTGGGAAGTGGTAGGCAGCCAGCAGGTACAAGCAGATCACATGGCAAGAGGAAGCAAGAGAGAGAGGGGAGGTGCCAGGGTGGTTTTAAACAATTTTCTCTCACGGAAACTAATAGCGCAAGAGCTCACTCCCTACCCCCACCCACAAGGAGAGCATTAATCCATTCATGAGGTATCCACCCCCATGACTCAAACAGCTCCCAACATCGCCATATTGGGGATCAGATTTCCATGTGAGTTCTGGGAGTACAATACATCCAGATTCCATCACTGTATTTTCTTGTGACTCCCTGAACATCCCTAAGAGTGTTATTCTGAATTCTCTGTGAGATATTTCATAAATCTGTTATTCCTCTGAGTCCATTGATAGTGCTTGGTTTGTTTCCTTTGATGGTGTCATATTTCTCTGTTCTTTCTCAATCTTTGTGTCTTCACATTTATGCCTGGGCATTTGAGGAGACTGCTACTTCTTCTAGGTTTTATAGGTGTTCTTTGGTGGTGTTAGACCTTAACTGGTTAATATCAGAGCTTTGTCTCTGGTCTGTGGCTTTGGTTAACTCCAAAATTGGGGGTACTTCCACGGGGACTAGTATTTGAGTCCTGTGGTTGAATTAAATTACTGCTTTTCTGCTGATTGTTTGCAGAAGTCTTTTTCTGTGGCTCAGATATTAATTGTTAGCCTTTTAATCATTTCTGGGTCTTGTGAGGTCAGATACACCTGGGCTATGTGGAAATTCTGACCCCGCCTGTCTTTCCATCAAAGTGGGCCCCTTGCTGTCCTGTCTCCCTGACCAGTCTCCACTGAGTGGGTCCGTGCTGATCACAATGCAGATCAACTGCCCACGGTACACCCCAGTGTTCCCCCACTGGGATGGCCTCCTTCCTGCACTCCAAACACTTCCCATAGGGAGGGCCGTGTGTGTTCCTTGCAATGC
Source organism: Cynocephalus volans (assembly GCF_027409185.1). Taxonomy (NCBI): domain Eukaryota; kingdom Metazoa; phylum Chordata; class Mammalia; order Dermoptera; family Cynocephalidae; genus Cynocephalus; species Cynocephalus volans. The sequence goes on from NC_084460.1 coordinate 188,971,006, forward strand.
CTCACCAGCCTCTAGGTGGCTCCTTCTCTGGTCGGCTGCAATCTCTCACTCCTATGTGGTCCACCTGAACCCTGTCAGTGGTCTCATTGGCCTGGGGGCTGTTATGGTGCACTCCAAGGCCCCCCTCTCCCCTGCAGATTCCAAACAACTTCACACAAAGGGCTCAGCTTGGGCTTTCGCCAGCTCCTGCTCCGTGTGTTTACTTGGCCAGCCCTGAAGCTGCCAGGGCTCAAATCAGTCAAAGAAGTCCCTTCTTTCTCTCACTGTGGCTTCTCCCATCACTAACTCCGCAGGTCTCTCCTCCTCTTTCCCCAAGCTCCGGCAGTCTCAGATTGGCAATCTTTGCTTTTCAATAGGTGTAAATTGGTCAGTTGTGGGGGTGAGTGTCACTGGGGATTGTCTATTCTACCATCTTGATGATGTCTCTTTCCATGAACTTTTTGAAGTACTCTTGCACATCAAAACATCATATTGTATACCGTAAATATATACAATTTTTCTTTGTCATTTATGCATAAATAAAGCTGGGGGGAAAAAAGAAAAATAAACTGTTTCAATGATGGTGATGTCCAAGCTGTCCTAAGCTTGTATTATAGCCTTTCAAGCATAAAACCTCATATGCTCATGGAAGCAATCACAGATTTACATTTTGAAATGTAAAATGTTTTATTTGGAAGTTTTACATAAATTTACTATCACCTTCAGCACACTTTAAAATGTTTCTTATAATCATATAAAACTTAATATTTTATAAAAGATCAATATTTATTCTTTGTAAATTAAAAGATTAATATTTTCAGGAAATATATGTATAGACCATCCCAAATCCGCTCTAGCTTACCCAGTGTGCCATACAAATTATATCATTTTTTGATGCAAGAAAAGTTCGTGAAAAACACCAGAAGAACCCTGTACTGTGTCATACTGTGTTCATTCATGCAGTTAGCAAACATGGGTGAGTACTTTCTGCATTAGAACAGGACACAAGAATCCCTCTAACCCCTTTCTAGGGGCCAGGAGATAGATTTATGAATAACTAGTACAAGTTCATTGTGGCATGTCAGGATAAAAAGGTTTATACAGTGCCCTCTAAATGCAATGAAGATTACCTGAGAGAGTAGACAAATATTTCACCTGTGTCTCAGCACCTGAGCTCACTAGGAAAAGCTGGGGTCAGGAGGGCCAGGGCAGAAACACCACAAGCACACGTTCTTGGAAACTAAAGAGCTGTCCAGAAGCTTTGGGCAGAAAGAGAGGCTCAGCTGCAAAAGGGGTTTCAGGATTTGTTTCTAGCTACTAAGGAATTTGGTCTCATTTCTGTGGGTGAGGAGATATCTTGAAGGTTTTTAATGAGGAAGGTCAAGTTAGATTTTGCTTTCTGAAGACAGGTTGAGGCAGCTGAGAGTGGGTTGAATGAAGGAGAGCTTGGAAGTGACAAAGCTAAGGCACAAGCTCAGTGAGAGATGAGTAGCCCTGAGCAGAGCCAGCAGCCAGGGCCAGGGAGGGTGAGCAGGCTGGGCTGGTTTGGCCATCACCAGGAAGGGAGAGGTAGGAAGGAGGAGAAAGAACTGGCAGAGGGAGAGCACGCAGGAGAGAGAGATTTCCGCAGAGAGAGACGTAGCCAGAGAGAGAGAAGACTGGAGGTTCTGGGCCACCTCACTTGTGGGATGCAGGGCCGGCGGGCTTCCCGTGGCTGGACCGTAGGCAGGTTTCCTTTCTGCTGCAAAGCGCTTCTCAGAAGCCTAAGGAAGCAGTAGATTTGACGCTATACAGCTCAGCAAAGATACAGATATCAGACTGTTCCAGAAACAGCAGGGCCCCAGGGGAAACTGTAAGGCTTGGTAGGGGACAGGAGCAGAGCAGCAGAGGAGAGAGGCCTTCTCTGCTTGCCTGAAGAGGGACCGTCGCTGAGCCTGGGGCGCGGCCCGTAGGGCACTGTCCAAACAGACCGGTTTGGGCATTTACGTCCAGGCCTTGGGTCGGCTTTAGACTTACGCATTGTTTTAAACTGGGGCAGCCTTCTTCCTGGAAGATTTGCTTTCTGCCTCTCTTTGTTCTTCTAGGGAGGTGCTCATAGGGAGAGGTGGGCTGGGCCTGGGAGCCGGGCTGGAATGCCATGGCCTGTGTCTGCTGTGGGTGATGTGCAGCACCCCTAGGAAAATAACCGGGCCCCTCTCGGGCTGCCCGAGGCAGTGGCAAGAGATGAGAGTGGAATTCAGGGAACAACTGTTCCTGGGGTGAAATGGGAACTGTCTTCCACGGGCCGGTTGGTCAGGGGTGCCCGGATGCTGGGCTTCTCCGGCCTCCCCATGAGAGCTGTGTGTGGCACAAGGTGTGGCACACGTTGGTTCAACCCAACGTAGCCATGTCCTGGTGCCCCGTGTTCATTTTATACAATGCTAGTCTTCGTGATTCGGACACGTGACAAGGCACGTTAGCAACACAAGTCGGGAGGCCAAGGAAAGGCAGTCTTTACCGCGGGGGCGCGGTGGGTCCTTCCCATCTGCCCCGAGGGCCCTTGAGGAACATGCCAGTCCGTGCCCGTGCGCCCTGCGGGCCCGGGAAGGCGCGGGCGACGGCCCAGGGACGCGGGCGGCCCTCGGCGTGGGGGCGCGCGGGGACGAGGTCGGCGGACGGGGGCGGGGCGGGCGGCAGGGGTGAGGCGGCGCGGCCCGCGGGCCGGGGAACGCGAAAGGGCGGCGGGGCCTCCCGCGCGCTCCAGGAAGTCGCGAGCAGGAAGCGCCCGCGGCGGCCGGCGGGCCGGGGCGCGGGTGCGGCGCGCGGGCGAGGGGGGCCGGGAGCGGCCGCGGTGGGACCTGCCCTCCGCCCGCACCTGCCGCGCCCGCGCCGCACCGGAGCCCGCCTCGACCCTGCGCCCTCCGCCGCCGCCTCCTCTCTCGGTTCGGAATTTTTTTTTTGGAGGGCGGGGGAGCGGTCTCAAGCTCTTTTCTTTGGGACCTAGAAGAGTGGCCCTGGGCGACAATACTGGGCGGATTCCAGGAAAGTGGAGGCAGAAGGAGCGGGTGCTGGGCCGGCAGTCGCTCACCAAAGCCCCTGTCCTGCCGGGTCCCCTCGCCACCCCGGCCCGGGCTGCGGTGACAGCTTGGGGGGCTAGAGAGCCGGCTGGAGGAGACCCCGCGCATTGTCTGCTGCGCGACGGGGACGTGGGCGTGCCTGCTGGCTTCACCTCCTCCGAGGACCAGCAGCCCGGGGAGGAGCGCCAGCGCCTTGGCTCTGGGTTGTTTGTCCGTGGAGCAGCTGGTTCCCGGAGCCCGTGAGCCTCCCGGCCAACACGAGTGACAGCGACCTTCTGAGTTTATAATAAAGGGCTTAAAACGCCGGAAAGTCTCCCAGCCGCTGGCCACCAACCTTGCAGCCCTCCCCTCCCTGAGGCCCACGCTCTGATCTGGTGACCGAGGAGGTACTGTCTAAGGATTTGCATTCGAACGGAGGAGACTGGAAAGCCCCTTGCTCCACTCCCCAGGTTTGAATTTCTAAAGGAAGAATTCTCTGCCTTTTCCTGGTCTAGAGCTGTCACTCTCTGGAAGGTGCCTGCCTGCCCTTGAACTTAATTGTGTGAAGTTGTGTGAGTGGGTAAATAAATTAAATTTTCCTTTATTGTTTCTTGAAAACCCAGGGCTCTAGACCGTCGGTGTTTCACCATGTAGTTTTGGAAATGCATTTACAGGTTCTGTTTTGTGCAAACCACCTTGATGGGGAATAGAATGCAGATTCCTTGAAATTAAGCCAAGGCAAAGAGATAGAAGCTATTTCCATTAACCTTTAGTATTGAATGGAGTCTGTAAAAGACAGACCCATAGAAAGTGCTTACTCTGGAAAGGAAGTTGTATTCTATCTCCTAATTTTAAAAAAGAAAAATGCACAGAAACATTTGGGGGGAGGGACATGCATTTTTTCACTCATTTTTGCTTTTAAAATGATTCAGTTTAAAAATGTCATTAAGTAGATTGTTTAAAATATCTGTAGGGCTGCTTTGATTATGTGTAACGGTGCTTCAGCTCCCCAAAGTCCCTTTTGACATTACTCTTTCTCTTACTTTTTAGCCCATTTTTTTGAGCTTCCACAGAGCACCTGGAACTGTTCTAGGCGGCACAGATGACCACATGGGAGGGTCTGAGAATGGAGCTTGCCAACGTGTGTTTCTCTCAGCCCATTCCATTTTCCTGTTGCCTAGACTGGGCTTTTTCAGAAGATAGGCATAAAACCATGCTTTTTACACATTTTAATACTGATGTTTTAATGGGATATTTCCTAAGTTGCTATCTTTGACAGTACAATGAAACTGGACCTTTTGATCCCTTTGCCTAGTGGGGTGGTAAGTTCCAGGGGAGCCTATAAAGAGTGGGAAAAAAAAAAAAAAAGGATTGTCTTTTTATGTGGTTGGGCCATGTGGCAAAAACAGGGTTTAAACCAAGTGATTTGCTCCCATTCTGCGTCCGTCCCTCTCCTTGCAGGGGATGGGCAGGAAGAAGAGCTGTTGGAGGGAGGAGGTGACCAAGAGAAACAGGACAAACTGGAATTTGCTTAGTGGCCTCGCCTCATTGTCTCCCCTGTGAGAGGCATGCCATGCCTCTGCTTCAGGATGACCAGGGGCTCACACATGAGTGTGCCAGTCATTGTGAGTGACTTCAGAGGCCTTGACAGATATAAGCACGTCGGCGTCCACTGGGTGCTGCACAGGCTAGGGAGGAAGGGGTCTCATTACATCCCAAATGTAAAATCACTATCTTTACACATCTTAATCCCACTTACCTTGAGAATTAATAGCACTTAACTTTCACCCATTTTACAGGAGAAAGAACCCATCATTGTTTTAAAAAGAAATCAAGATTTACTCTTCCAGATAATTTTCAGTGCTTTCTGAGTCTATATTGTTGTTGCTGTTATTGTTATAGGCTTTACCAGATTTGAACTGAAGTTTATTGATTTATTTATTAGTAGATGGCAATAGAGTATTTCCAGACATGCTGGGCATAAAGAAGCAGCATTTGGATGGAGGAAGAAATTTGATTCTGACCATCAGTTTCCAGGCATTGAAAATTTAAACTGGGGCTGCCCAGATGGCTCACTGGGTTAGAGTACAGCCTTGTAACATCAAGATCACGAGTTCAGATCCCCTTACCAGCCAGCTGCCAAAAAAAAAAAAAGAAAGAAAAAGAAAAGAAAATTAAACCAAATCCTTCACTCTGAAGTCATCCTCACAAAATTGTTTCTCAAAGTATATCTAGGCCCAAACTAGAGCCCACTCATATTGAGCAATATTTTAGCAAGGTATTTTTTAAATCTAGAGGTTTTAGCAAAAGCAGTTTTGAAGCATTTGCAGCCATTCCTTCAACATGAGCTTCTGGAGCATGTGTTCTGTGCTAGGTTCTGACCTGGGAAGTGGGAAGAGGACAGTCACCTGCAGTCCTGGGCCTTCCTCTCTTGAATTTACAATAAGAATAATACCAGTTAGTATTTACTGAGCATTTGCTACATACCAGGCCCTGCACAAAGTGCTTTCCATGGATTATCTCATTTCATTTTTATAACAGTTAGGTGCTATCAGCCCCATTGTCTAGCCAGGGAAGGTGAGGGAACAGAAAGGTTAAGCAACTTGCCCAGGCTTGCCCAGCCCAAGGTCAGCTGTGGGAACAGGAGGCATTCCTGGGGGAGTGCAGCTGGCCCTGCGGAGTCAGGAAGAAAGGGTGTAGCTCTGCAGCTGGGGCAAAGAGAGGGGATTTCAGGCTTCTGGGATGAAAGCTCAGCAAAGATTTTGAGGGTTTTTTTTGTAAAAGGTAATATAAAGGAAAATCCTCGAAGAATGTGCAGTTTTTGAAAGCTGGAGGGAGGGCAAGAGTGAGTGTGGGGACCAATTCTATTTTGGAGACACAGTGACTTAGGAGTGTAGGTCATGAGGGTGGCTTTGGGATTGGAGACCAGGTCTGCCTATGCACTGGGCCCCTTATTGGCCCTCAGCCCTCCCTATCCATCCCTTCCTGTACTGCTTTGCCTTCAGCCCTGGCTTCATGATGAGGCCATTTTCCAGGGCCTCTGAGGTGACCACAGGAGATAAAACTGAAGAGGCAAATAGAGGTGAAGTTTATTTCCATAGCATTAGATGCACTTCAATTCAGATTGCAAAGCCACAACTAAGCATTCAGTTTGATCTGCCATCTTGTCCAGGCCTATGCCCCTCACTGTTACTATAGTTCAAAGATCACCTGGTTGCTGGTGGGTGGAATTAGCAAGTGTGGTCCCACAGCATGCTCTGATCACTGGGCACATGGCATAACCACTGGGCATATACTTGGTTTCATGTGAACATTAATCTGAGTTCTGTAGAGTGTTGTGGCTAAGAGTGAATGGGCTGATCTCTGGATGCCCTCCAGATGCAGATGAGCTTGGTGGTTCCTTTTTATACATCATCAGAATGTCACGTGAACTTCATTTCAGTGATCTTTGAGCAAACCGCCCCAAGGGCAAAGACGCTCTCCCTCCACCTTGTGGTGGCAGCACTTGTGGTGGACACTCCTTCTCGTATGGGAAACCCATCTTGGAACTGGAGTGGATAGCACTACTGTACATCTCTGTAGTCACTTTTGTCTGTGAATCTGAAGGTGCCATTGGCAGGACACAGGACTTTCAGCACCTCTTATTCTCCTTATAGAGAACAGAGCCACTGCCAGAAGGAGGAGGAGATGAGGCTGGCAGGAAGCTTCTCGGTGTGACTTCTACCTCCAGAAGGTGCAGGGCATCTCCAGAGAGCCTGGATCCAGGATTAGTCATCTATGACACATCCCATTTTGTGACAGAGCTCCGTGTCAGTGGCAACGTCAATGGCGCGACTCCCTGTGGGCATTCGTTTTATTGTCTCGTTCTCCAGGGATCAGTGGTAAGCCCCGTGGGTCGGTCCCTTGGTGTGGTACTACGCATAGGTGGGAGCACTGGACAGGTGGCTTTCCCACTTAATTTCATTATAAAACATGGGCAATATGGATGGCTGGCCTCCCCCAATACTATTGACTTATTTACTGGTTGCGAGAGCTGTGACTGGAAACACTGCCAAGTTGTCCTTCATCTCTGACACCAGCACTGGCAGGTGGTATTTGGACTACTTTGTGGTCTTCAGTGGTTTTTGTAGTAACCCTGGTCCTATAGAAAAGTGACCACTGACCACCAGCAGGATTATGAAATGGCTGTGGGTGAAATAGTACATTAACTTCAAGCCCAGATGAGTGGCTTAGCTGGGGCAGAGCTTTCAGGAAAAATGAAACCAAAACACAGTTAGGTGTGGACCAGAGCCCCACATTCTGTCCAGAGAGCACCTGTCCTGTCATGCTGAACCCTTCTCACAGATGGCTTCATCGAATCTGCACTCCTGGAGGAAGCAGATGGCAGGACAGGGGCAGAGCTGGGCTCCCTGGCCTCCAACCCGCCCTGCTGATATCTGTCAGAGGAAAAGCTTTTCTTCTACCCACTTAGGTTTAGTTTTTGGGGGCCTAAGAATTAAGCTGACAGAAGACAGATTAGCAAGATAAAAGATGGATTGAATCATATATGTATGAGAGGTCATGGAAAAGTCATGCTAAGGGGTGTTTAGAATTTAGGATACCATCTTTAGAAAGGGCAGGACAGGGAGAAGAGCACTAACAGGAAAACACCAAGACAATGGATGGGAGACGCGCTAGTTTTTTGTCTGTTTAGGTGTGGCCTGGAGATGATTTATCTCCGGAGATAAGAGTCAGTCTTCCTTGGTTGCTCCCAGGAGAGGATTTATGCCAATTGACTTCTATCAGGTACTTTTGGGAGGCTGTGCTTTTAGGCAGATAACAGACTTCAGGAACTCAAATACCTTCTGCCCAAAATGACTTTTGTGCCATAGTGGCATATTCTAGAGCCCTCATCTCCTTCCTGCCTACCCACCGTGGCCGCTACCCCTTTGGCAGGTTCTCAGGCCCCCGTGGCTGGTTGGTGGAGTGTCCAAAGCGAGTCTTAGGTTTGACTTGAAAACATCTGCATTCTTTAAGCAGGTCAATTCCCTTCTTGACTCTTATTTTGTGTTTACTGGGAATCTAGCCACCAGTGTTTAAACGCTTAGGTTTTCTTTAGTGAGTGTTTAGCTTTACTTTGTAACTTTATTTTGATATAATTTCAAACTCACAAAACTTACTAACATTTGTAAGAATGGTGCAAAGAACTCCTGAAAACTGCTCATCACACATTAACATTTTGCTTCATTTGCTTCCCTGCCCCGCCCTGTGCATGTGTGCGTGTGTGTAGATACAGTTATGTATAAATGCAAACATCATTTTGCAAACCATTTGAACCAGTTGCAAACATTAGACCCTTTTATTTCTAAATAAACATGTATTTTCTATGAACAAGACCTTTTATATAACCATGGCATAAAGATCAAAATCAGGAAATGAAACACTGATAAAATACTGTTATCTAATCCATAGCCCATATTAAAAACTACTTCAAATGTCCAGTAATATCTTTTATACTATTTTTTCCCCTGTCCGTGATCCAATCCAGGATCATACATTGTGCTTAGTTGTTTTCTGGGTATGTTGGTCTCCTTTAATCTGTAACCATTCCTTGGCTTTTCATGACCTTGTCATTTTTGAAGGGTTCAAGCCGTTCATTTTATAGAACGTCCCTCATCGTAGGTATGTCTGTTATTTCCTCATGATTATATGCAGATTATGCACTGTTGGCAAAAATCCCGCAGAAGAGACAGATTTCTCACTGATGGGAAGGGGGAAGGGAACTACAGTGAATCGTGTGGTGTTGGATGGAAATTAAAGGTCTCAGGATGAACTGGTGAAGATAGATGCAGAAATTACATATCAGAGTGTGTGTGCATGCGCGTGTGTGCAAGTGTAAACCACACCCTCACTAAGAGGTCCTGGACACAGCAACACCCAACACAGAGAACACATCTCACTCCCAGGTCTTGGTTCGTGCAGGCCACATTCCCACTGAAAGGAACCGGGAGTGCTTGCAGACGTGGCTGATGCCAGGACCGGGGCAGGGAAGGTAGAAGGGGAGCCTGGAACGTCTGTGCCAGAAAATAAGGAAGTGTTTACAGTTGAAGGGACTCTCGCTGACCAAATCTAGGATAATTTGAGATTTAAAATAAATGATACTAGTAATTACAGCTGTAATCAATAGGATTATAGCCTATTGAATACAATAAGAATCTGATGAGTCCATACTGATATAACAAAATAAATGAATAAGTGGAGGAAAAAGAGAGCTCTTCCTTACAGTCAAATGCCTGCTGCTAGGTAGATCAGGGATGCTGGAGCTAGCAGATGACCCCCAGAGCCATCAGAGAGATGCTTAGTGCGGGTGTGGAGCGTCTGTGGACGCACAACATGGAGAGACAGTGTGAGGAATAGGATAGCTACATAATTTCATAGTCGACTCCCACAAATTTCTTGTTCATCCCTTAGGGGGAAAAGTTGTAGTTTCCCTGAGGGACAATGTGGCAGACAGCACCTTAACCAGTGACCAGCATTAATGACGCCAACTTCACGTGCCTTCTGATAGGATGCTTTGAAGAGGACATGGCGTCAGTTCTGTGTTTGGTTTTATTATTTTAACTTGAGGATGTCTTTGGACTAATTTTTAAATCATATTGCTCAGTAACTCTCAAAAGCATTTGTTTGTTCCTTATTTGCATATGACTGAGATAACACCCAAACAAGGGGACAGCTATTCCACCCGGAGCCTCATACCCTGGAGCAGGTTGCTGTTCATCTAAGAACATGTGATGTTCAAGAACACCTCTGAGGAGGCTTTGGAGGTGCACACTTATCGGTTTTGTCATTGTTGATACTTGCTCTTTTGCTATAAACTCGGGGTTAACGGAAGCACTATTCTTGTTGTATTGGTGGATGCAGAGAGCACTACGGTTAGACATAACTGCAGCAAGGAGGCGGACACTGACTAGTAAAGGTTAGGTAATTCATCTTAACGCAACCTCACCTTAACTAATTATACCTGCAAGACCCTGTTTCCAAATAAGTTTACATTCTGAGGTTTTGAGTGGACATGAATTTGGGGAGATACTATTCAACCCAGCACGGGATTGTGTGTTAAAAGGATAAAAGGAAACAAATATCATTCAAAACCTTTGCTTGATAAAGAACACGATGATAGAATTACAGAGTGGGAAAAGGGCTTCAGGGTGTTGTTTGGGACTCCAACCCCAGATGCCAGGATACTCCTCAGGAGTAAGATGTCTGTTTGCTGTGGCGGCCAGGACTAAGAGGGCCACCAGCCCAAATGTGGCTGCTGTGGTTTAACGGTGACTGGTGAGAATGGTGGCCAGACTGTGCTGAAGGGGAAACCCAGCCTCCGGCTACTGGCTCCTTCCTCTACCCAAATTCTATGTAAAGAAGATGAAGAAAATGAGGGAGAAAGGACAAATTTGGAAACAGAGGAAGTAGAGTTGGCCTGATACCGGCTAAATAAAGGCGGGGTTTCCTCTTCAGTCTCTAGGAAGCTCTAGTCTGCTGTGTAAAGTGGCCCTTCGCCCTGCAGCCAGGCAGCTCAGAGGGCCCAGCTAACCCACAGGCAGTTGCTTTTCCCAAAGGGGCTAATTCAGCAAAACTGAATTCCATGCCAAACTGAAATGGACATTTTCAGAGGCATGGACTGCGCCCTGTGTGGTCCTCGGTGTTCAGGGGGCGTCCCTGGGCAGAGGCTGTCACAGACCAGCCGAGCCACTGAGCACCACCTGCAGAACGACTAGGGAGAGGAGGAACATGGAGCCCAGAGACGACGGTGGGGCCTGACCCCCAAACAGCATTGATGTTCCAGGAACGCGGTGCATGTGGGCCTCTGGCGCTCTGCAGCCCTCCTCTGCCAACGGGAGAGCGCACAGGAGAGTGCGGACCCCGAGCCCGCTCGAGCAGGGCTCTCTCAAAGTCCCTCTAGCTAGTGATTGTGAATTCACCTTCTCCAGTTGATGACCCACTGGTACAACTGGTGGTTCCTGCGTAGCATCAGGGCCCACAGGTGAGGCTCTGCTTCTCTGGAACCTGATTTGGGAGGTGCTAGAGGTAACTCAGTCTGAGAACTTTGTTCGTGCTCCTCATGGAGACTGGAAAAGAGAAACCTGCCTCCAAATGGGGCAGACTGGGGCCTTCCATAGTCTACCCTTACCCTGGTCAGTTACAGCCAGTGGGTATGCATGTGGCCAGCGAATCCAGCCACGGGCCACAGATCTGGGTACTGAGAGCCGGTGGGGTTGCCAGGGCCTGGAATCTTCCTACACTGCAACCTGAGGTGCAGGGGAGCAGGGGTGGTGTAACCGAGCTTCAGCCAGAGAATTGAGAGACTTTCCTTTCCTGTCCAAAAGGAGGGTTTTCAGAAACACAATGACAAAGGTCTGGGCTTTTGAGACAAAGCCAGCATACCTGTATAGCCTTTGTTCTTTGGGCTGAATTATACACTCATTTTTTAAAATTTCACTTTTTCCTGTCTGGCCATTGGCATGGGCTTGGAGAGAAAGAATCCTAGGAAAACCACCCATATATATTTCCCTGATGAAGAAGACAGCCTTGGGCATATGTTTTTTTCATCTAGCAAGTATTTGTTGAGTACCTGGCAAGCTGGTTTGGTTTTTTCCTTTCTCCAAGGCACAGCTCTTCCAGAGGTTCTAGGTTTGAGTTCCATGGTGCCACCACCTTTTTTCCCACCTGAAATATGGTCTGTATTTCTTTAATCTGGAAATATTTATCTGACCCCTGCTTTTGCTGGCAGCCAGAGAGACAGGCACCCCTAGGGCTCTGTGTGTTATTTCTGCAAGAATGTAGATGAGCAACCAGAGAGGGTGACCTCAGCATCCCCGTGGGCCTCCCCAGGGAAGCCGCCCCCAGTAGAGGTGGAGCTGCCACCCTGCTTTCCATTGTTCTATCCAGGACGACTTTGCCTTAGGCAACTATTGATTCAGGCAGCTCGTCACACAATTGGAAGTCACAGGCCTCTCCAGGCCACAAACATCATGGGCTCTTCAGGGTTGGGGTCTGGGCCTCAGTTCACAGAAGAGCTGCCCTCCTGGTTGGGGTCCCTCTGCCTCATCTCTTATCCAATACTTTTTCCTCCCAACTTTTCATTGACCTAGGAAATATTTTCTATAGAGTGTTTTAGACTTTCAGACTAGAATGAACTGTTTATCTTCTTGCTAAAGTTATCTCCTGTTTTCAGTCTCCTGCACATTTCATACTTAACTTTTGAGCTGCTTTTCTCGTCACCAGACAGCAGCAGGGCTTTGCGCCAGTGTTTTTATGTCATTGACCTCACTCAGAGCTCGCCAGTGTCACTGCCTTCTTCCCACTGAGGTCAGTGCAATATTTATAGGTCTGCCTTGCTTGTGAGCTTCCGAAAAGTTGCATAGAAACTAAAACGCCAAAAATAAATATGATCTTAAATGCCCAAGATAGCAGCCTGCACAAGAAAAGTGCAGTTAATTTTGCTGTAAACTGAGTAATCATTCTTTCTTGTCTGTTTTGTAATCACATGTAAACATCTTCTGAGACCCAAATTTCTCATTGATTAGTTTTTTTAATGAATGTTTGTGATACAATATCTGGTCTCTGGTGTTGGCTCACAGCTCCTAAAACCCTTGGAGTCTCCTGTGACAAGGGTCTTTTTGTATGCTGATGAGGTGACTGGTGGCTGGGGCTCCTGGATAACCTCAGGTGGGGGCTGGTTGTCAGAGGAATGAACCACTGATTAGAGGTTTAGAGCTTTCAGTCCCACCCCCCAACCTCTGGGAGGGAGAGGGCTGAAGGTGGAGCTGGTCATCGATGGCCAGTGAGTAATCAATTTTATAGCGAATCCTCCATAAAAACCCAAAAGGTCAGAGTTCGTAGATCTTCCGGGTTGCATGAGGGTGCCTGGAGTGTGATGTGGGTGTAGAAACCTCTTCCCTGTACCTTTCCCTGTGCTTCTTCTCCTCCTGGCTGTTCATCTCTATCCTTTGTAATGTCCTTTATAATAAACGGGTAAAGATAAGTAAAGTGTTTCCTGAGTTCAGTGAGTGACTCTAGCAAATTAATTGAACCTGAGAATGGGGTCCTGGGAACCTTGATTTAGAGCCAGTTGCTCAGAAGCACAGGTCACAACTGGGACATGCGATTGTCATCTGAAGTGGGGCGGTCTTGTGGGGCTGAGCCCTTAACCAGTGGGATCTAATTCTGCCTCCAGGTAGACAGTGTCAGGATTGAACTGAGTTAGAGGACACCAGCTGGTGTCTGCTGAAGAATTGCTTGGTATGTGGGGGGAGAAAACCCTATACATATGTTGTCAGAGTGTTTTGTGTGTGAGATTGGAAAAACAGTTTGGTTTTTCCTGTCTCTTACAATGTTTAAGTAATGTCAATTTGGACAAAGCAAAAGTGGCAAAGTTTTCAATGTTCTAATATTGTATTGATATTATAAGTAGTACTGATAATTGCTTTAAGGCTGAATGAATAATATACAGCATAAGAAAATTGAAAAAGTCAGTGATGACAGATTCTTGACATACTTTCTATGGCGTGACATCACTCCCTGTCACTGTCCTGTGTTCCAGGTACAGAGCCTTCACTTTCTCTCTGACGTTTTTGCTGTATGCCAGCTTTCACTTATCTCGGAAGCCTATCAGCATAGTTAAGGTAAGAAATCATAAAAAGCACTCCATTTTATGTCCTGCCTGTAATCTCTGTAAAAGAACTCGTTACTTTTAAGAACTTTCAGGGTGGGGATGGGAAGGTGGTAAGATAAATGGAGAAAACAGGTGTTTAGAAACAAGTTGTTTTGCGCCTTTGGTTTTTCAGTTTCTCTTTTCTGAAATTAAAATGTTTAAAATGTTTTTAGGACTTATGGTTTCAGAAGTAGTATACTTTCAGTTATATTAGTTGACAGTTCTAGAATTCTAAAGCTTAATTAAATATTTATTTTATCTTTTGTGAATTTTCCTTCCAAATATATCCAATCTTAAATCATTCCCCAAATTACTTCATCTCTTCTTACATTTTGACCCTAAGTCTGGCTGTGGAGGTGGTTCTCCATTATTCTTAGAACACTGAGTTTCTGTTTGAGGTGTGGGTGGGCAGAAAGTTGTTAAGCAGGTGTTCAACTAGACTTCACGAAAAGATTAAAGTAGAAAATTCCACATAATAACCATTTATAACTTGGAAAAAAGCAGAATAAGTTTCCTACTCTCATAGGAGTTATACCATTTGTCTGCAGGCCCGCATGGCTTTTGACACCTGATCGTAGAAGGAACAAGGAAATAGTGCGGTGCCGAAGACCGCTCATTTATGGCCCAATGGCCCCTCACTTACTCTGCAGCAGTTGGCAGGGACACAGATCCAGAACTGCAGTTCTGTGACCCTGTAGCTGTGCTTGCTGCACTCCTGCCAGTGGCTGAGCACTGGACGCTGTCCTCTGAGTCCTCCCAGTGGAGTGAGGAAAGCTGTTGGTTTTGTGGACAGTTCTAGGTTCCTCATTCTCCAGTAACTTCCAGTGGATGTTAACACTCATTTACTCAAAGGATTCTAAAATTCCTCCTTGATGCCTGTCAAGCAGGAAAGTTCTATGCCCTTCAAGTTGCTGACTATGGGAATGTTTGCAGGCTTTTAAAAATACGGTTTTCAAAAGAGAAATAAGGCTAGGCAAAGAGGTGGTAGGCCTTAATAAACACGTATCACCTTGACAAGGGGCTCTAAACCCCTTGTACCAGTAGCCAGCCACAGTAAATGTGCACAGTGCTAGTTCTTGTCTTCCTGGCTGGAGAAATACACAAATGGCTCAAGAGAAAGGCCAATTATAAAAATGGAGGAGACATTTGAGGAAGCCTTAGTGAGGGCCATGGAACTGCAGGACCAAGTGTGCTCAGGGCAGCAGGGGAGCCTCTGTGGGGTTTCAACAGTAACCTGGAAAGGTTGGGTTTGGATTGTGGGGGAGAAAAAATGGCTCTCAATGTGGGGGACACACCTCAAGTACTAGACAGAGGGATGGGGCATTCCCATGAAGCCACCACCCGATGGCTAAGGATCTGCTGGGACACATCTGGTATGTGGGGTGGGACTGGCCACGGGAGGATCTCTGTGGCAAGACATGGCTCTTGGGGCCCAGTTGGTGACCACAAGGGTCTCCACTTAGTAAGAGATGTCAGCAGTGTTTGAGGTCACTATCCTAGCTTCCCAGGTGGCTCCTCTCAAGCTCCCCCCTCCCCCGCACCCCTCTCCCCCACACTGCTCCCTGACTCCTGTGTGCAGAAGCGTCTCCACCTGGAGGCTTAGCGCTTGTTAATGAGGAGTTCCCATGGTCCACTCTTATTTCGGTATTTCATAAGTAACAGTGACTGCTGCTTACTGAGCCCTGACAAAGTCCTCACATTCATTATTAAGTACGATCCTCACAGCAGCCCGGGGAGTGTCCTTAGGAGGAAAGTGAGGCTCATGGAGCTTGATCCCCCCATGCCGGCAGCTGTTCACTCAGGCAAATTGTGTATGGGTTGAGCTGACTCCGGGGTTCCTGCTCTTAACTTCTCTGCCTCAGGGTCTATTCAATTACTTGAGTACACACACAGCACCACACCCAGATTTTCTTTAACACACAGATTTTCTTTAACACACAGATTTTCTGATTTAGCACCTTAAATGTGCCTGGGTATGGGTTGGCCTTATGCTGAATCCCCTGGGTTTCTTTGCCTTTTAAGTTAGATAAGAATATCACACCACATATAATAACTTAAACATTATAACACCTTATGAAGCTTTCGCTTGCTTTAGCTCGTGTTATAAATAACATAAATGAAACTTGCAGTAGTAGTGATTCTATTGACCTGAGGAACAGTTTGAATAATTACCTATAGCCTGAATTTCCTAGAACATCATAAACAGAACAAAGCAAAATATATTTGTTAACTTGAAATCGATCACCAGGAGTTGTGAATTATCAAATGACTCACATTCTGTAGTGTCATTGCTAGCATGACATGGCATATCAGGTCAGATTTAGGTTAGTCTGCAGCTGTTTAGCCTTACCTTTAATCATTGCTGATTAATTTTATTTTTCTCTGATAAAAAATGTATATTAAAAAAAATGATGATAGGAATGGGGGTGGGGCTGGGAGGGCTAGTGGTGTTCCCAGTGCTCGCTCATCCTTCTCCTTGGTGCTCCTGCTGGAGCCAGCCTCGTGCTGAACATCTGCCCAGCTGGTGCACGGGTGAGGTATGCACTCTGCCAGCAGTGACCTCTTGGAGGGCTCTTTTCTCCTGGGCTGGGCCAGAAGAGAAACCTCAAAGCAGGGTCTTGTGAGAGAGAGCTTAAGCTGCAGGGTCCCCTGGAGCTAGGGGGAATGGTGACCTTGACTGCTTTGAGTGTGAGTGTGCCCAGCCCTTTCTGGACACATACAGGACCTATAAGAAAAAACTATTAAGATCCTCAGTGGCTGACAGAAAACAAAGTCTGAAAAGCTAGAAGTACGTGCAGTGACTTTGAGTGGGAAACTTGCTGTCTGGAGAATTCTAATGCTCCCAATGTTAATATTTAAATAGAGTGCAACTCCAATGAAAACTTAAGTAGTATTTTAAATTGAATAAAATAATCTTAAAGTTTATATGAAAGAATGTCCAGGAATTAATTACCAAGGAAAGCTTGAAAAAGATAACATTTCTATGAAATGAAATGAAAAGAAAATATGAAATAAATTAACATAGTTTTAAATACCACAATCAAAGTATTATAATATGTCATGAGAATAGTTTAAAGGTCAGTAGAATAGGATAGAAAATATAGTATATTTGACAGAGATGATGGAAAATGTAGTTTATTTACTAAATGATGTTGGCACAACTGGTTATTCATGTAGAAGAAATAAAGACTGAATCCCTGTCTTATAAAAAGAAATGGATGGATTAAAGATTTAAATGTAAAAAATAAAAATCCAGGAATAAAATTATGTTTGTCTTAGGAACATGAAGTTAGGGAAGCCCAAGGAACAGCGGACAAAGGCTTAATGGGCAGTTCACAGAAAAGGAGCCCAAATTTCCAAGAAATATGTGAACTGTGTTCAGGTTTGCTAGTGTTCACAAGTGCAAATGAAGGTAACAGTGTATCAGCTGGTACAACCTTGCAGAAAGCAGTAACTCCTATTTCTGGCAGTGGCAGGGGAGAGGACTTTCAGGCACCAGTGATGGTGGAAATGTCAACTGTTAGCGCCTTTGGAAATCATTCCGGTCATGCCTAGTGAAATGCAAAACACACACAACCTTCAGTACTGCTTCTGAAAATATCACCGATAAGAATAAAGGGACCCATATTTAGGAATATCTGCATAAGCATCTTTATTGCAGCATTGTTTCTAGCGACCAAAAAGAAAAAAAAAAAGGAAAAAGGAAAAAAATACTGCATATCAAGTGTCCCTAATAAATAGGTGAAAGTTTGAATAAATTACGAAAACTTCATATTATAAAATGTGCAACTACCTAACACAATTAATTAGAGCCAAACCAGTAAACTCAGAAACATTTTCGGGAAGTATTTTGAGAAAGAAGTTAAGGGGTACATGAGTATACAAGGGTTCTTCAAAAAGTTTGTGGAAAAATGGAATTAAAAGATAATATGAATCTTCCCATGAACTTTTTGAAGACCCCTCATGTGTGGAATGATTCCATTTTTGAAAAGCAAACAGTGACCAAAAGCCTCCCTGTACGCTTCTGTGTGCCCCTGTGAGTGGGCCATGGGCCTGCCCTTGCCCGAGCGCATTCAGTCCATTTTCTTGTGGCACCTGTGATTCGCTCAGACAAACTGGTCACATTCAGGTGCTGTTGTAAATGGGGCACAGCTTGTCCACTTACGTTGCTTGTAACAAAATACATGGAACTAGGTAATTTATAAAGAAAATTGAATGTATCGCTTACAGTTTCTGAGGCTAGGAAGTCCAAAGTCCAAGGAACACAGCTGGTGAATGTCTAGGTGGTGTTGACAGTGATGGCAAGGTATCACATTGTGAAAATGGCAGAGCAGAGAGAGCAGAGAGAGGGACACATTTTTCTCTTCTTTTAAAGCCCTCAGAACCACATCCCTGACCACCATTTTTAATCTACTCACTACTGCACGGTCCTACAATCCAATCACCTCTTCAAGGCTCCACCTTTCAATGACCGTAATAGGATTTCCCACCCTCTTAACAGTCACAGTGGGGGCTAAGTTTCTAATACATAAAACTTGGGGAACACAATTCAAGCTTCAGTGAATTTTGGGGGGACATAATTCAGGCCAACATCTGGTGTTCCTATATTTGGTACCGAAACTTTAATTTCTCTTCCAGGACTTCCTTTGCATAATGCTTTTGGGAATTTTTTTAACCTTATAAAGGTTAAGCCTTTATGTATGTAAGTCTTATATACGTAAAGGACTAGTTAGAACTAAATGAACCCACACAACCTAATGAACCATATAAAGTTTACTAAACCATATTAATTACCAAGGAGAGTGTGAAAAAGATAACATTTTTATGAAATGAAATGAAAATATGAAATAAATTAACATAGTTTTAAATACCACAATCAAATTATTATGGTATTGCATGAGAACAGATTAAAAGATCAGTAGGATAGAATAGAAAACATAGAATATTTGGCAGAGATATTGACTAACGTCATTAAATGTAGATGATGTGTGTGTTCATATACATGCACACACACACATACACAGTGTTGTCTGAAGGTGGAGTGAAACTGACATCCCCACTGTCCTCCCAGAGGATTGGTGAGGCCCAAGTCCTCTCCTGTGCCCATCCTGTCCCTCTCATTGTTACACCCAGCAGCTCTGGTACCCTTCCTGACTTCAGCCTGGTTGTCTCCTCTATCAGAGTTGTACCTCCTGCAGAGAAAGAGCACCGTCGCTGAAGCTTAGGGCTCAGACAGGGCTGAGAACCTGGGAAATGAATGAATGAGTGAGTGAATGTTTCTCCTCGTGAGGTCACCCATGTCCAGAGTTAAAGAATAGAGTCTTCCTTGAACGTAGGTTAATAGAGTAAGTATTTGCACCTAAATGACTGCATGTGCAAGTGTAGAACTGAGGAGGTCCAGCCTTTTCTAGTGTCATCTTTGAAAAAAAAAAAAAAAATCCCTGCTGTAGCTGCCTGCTGATAGCTGGAAATGATTTCCTATTGCTGCCCACTGGTAGGGGGAGGAGGGGGACCTGCAGATAGAAGACAAATGAAAACAACGGGTACCACACTCTGTCCCTGCCCTGCCCTGCCCTGCACACACATTACTCTGTGACTTTCCAGCTGTTTTCTCTGTTCTTCCAGCATGTGGGCCCCTCTCTTTCCCACCCCACCCTGCAAACACAAAGGTGTTTTACTGTTCATTTTTGTTACTGTTCTGTTTTGTGTTGTGCAGATGTTTTTAAATTGCAGTGATCGTGTGCTTGGTAGTCCCTGCAGCCTTTCCTTCCTTGGAATGTCACAAGTGTATTCTTTGGTTGCTACACAGTCTTTTGATTGATTTTTAATAACTGCCTGATGTTAACAGGTTGATTAATTACATATGTAACTTGTTAAAATGCACTCATGTAAAAAATTTGCAAAGAAAACTGCTTTTATGAAAGCAGATGTTTCCCAAAGGATTTGGCCACCCTCCCCAGATGTTTTTATGAGGATACAGTGGCTGTGGGAGATTAGTGTGTTTCACTGTAGCACTGTGGTAAGAATCCATGCACCTGGTGATGTTGTCCTGATCAGTTCTTCTTAGTTTAATTAAGCCTTAATTATTCCCCAAAACCAGGATTGGGGAATAAAACTCACTGAAATATAGCAATATCATTGAAAACTAACATGTAGTTATTTAAATATCCTCACAACCATTTACGCTAGAGTAATATTAACTCTTTTATTGCTTTTGCTGCAGCCTTCCAGTATGCTGAGGGGTGAGGGTGGGGGTGGGGATGACATTTCAATGTGGAAGAGAAGGGCTGAGGAGCGGCTGCTGAAGACGTTGCTGAGTGAGGGTAGGAGAAGTGGAGGCACGCAGGAGTGAGGGTAGAAGAAGTGGAGGCACGCAGGAGTGAGGGTAGGAGAAGTGGAGGCACGCAGGAGCGCTGCATAGCGTACCGCCAGTTGCTGAGCCCTTTCAGGGGCTTGGTCCATCTTTACAGCAAACCTGTGATGAAGGCAATATTGTACCACCCCATAACTGATGGCCAAGGCAAGCAAGTGATGTCACCAAGGTTGCAAGCCAACACAGTGGCTCTGAGATCCCAGCTCAGGCCTGTCTGTGACCAAAGCCTGTGTCCCTAACCAGGATGCTAGGCTCCTGCTCAGCTCATCATGTAACACCACCAGAAAACCTTTTCTGCTTACTTATGAAACAAAAACAATCATTTCTAATATTTTCCATGGATGGTTTCTCCCCAGAAATATTTATGCTGAAAGACAATGTGAAAATCCTGCTGTAAACAATGGTCTACAGAATTCCT
Organism: Cynocephalus volans; assembly: GCF_027409185.1. NCBI lineage: Eukaryota > Metazoa > Chordata > Mammalia > Dermoptera > Cynocephalidae > Cynocephalus > Cynocephalus volans. The sequence goes on from NC_084460.1 coordinate 188,991,501, forward strand.
TTTTCCTTGCTTCCATGTAAGGCTATGTGAGAGACCTCAGTTTAGCCCTGCCAGCAATTCCCCCTCAGCCTGGGAGTGTCCTTTCCTGTCTTTCCTGTGGCTTTCTTCAGTGAAGCCTCTTCGGCATGGCCAAATTCCCAAGCAGGGAAAGGTGGGCAGAAGTACCTAACTTCTGGAGGAGACAACAAGGAGGAGAAAAGTATAAAATTAGAACCTGAGAGAGGTCAGGGGGCTTGGAGGGTGTTGCAGAAAGCTGGCTTTGGGGTCAGGGCACAGCACGATGGGCAAGGAGCCACCTGGTCACCAGGCAGGTGGCAGCTGAAAGTCTTGGCCACCTCTTCAGGATGGAGCAGTGGAGGTCTTAGCCTCCTCTTCAGGGGGAGAGGCTGCAGACGCCAGCTTTACCCAGAAAGGAAGAGCTGCTGCACCCCAGCCCTGGGACTCCACTTGATCACATGGTCATGTGCACAGCCCCCCAAGGTCGCTGTGGGTGGAACCTGTGAGCCCAGGCAGGAGCAGCCAAGGGGCTCTGAGCAGTTAGGAGCAAAGGAGAGCACTCACTCACCTGGATGCCCAGAGCCCAGTGCCTGGTGCCTATAGGGAGGACACACTCTTCTGAGGAAAGCTGTGTGGCTGATAGTAACTGAATTTGTAAAGCAGGGCCCTGGTGTCCCATATGCCATGCCAGGACTCCTCAGTGATGTGTGCCCATGTACAGCTGTCTATAAATTAGTGTCCAGTCCAGGCTGACCATGGCCCTGGCAAGAGCAGCCTTTCAGAGGTGACCAGCCTCTGTGGCTGCTCACTGCTCCCTCCTGAAGAGGTGGCTAAGACTTTTGCTGCCACCTGCCTGGTGACCGGGTGGCTTCTTGCCCATTGTGCTGTGCCCTGACCCCAAAGCCAGCTTTCTGCACCACCCTCCAAGTCCCCTGACCTCTCTCAGGTTCTAAACTGTCTGGTTTCATGGGCACTGAAAGGGCTCCTGGTCCCCCTAAGGGACACCTCCCTGACCACGAGGACCCTGCCTTCTGCCCTGGCTCATACCTGATGATCCATTCATCTAAGCCATGTGTGGTGCAGAACCTCTGCTAAAGAAGCAGCAGAGCAGGAGAGGAGTGGGAGCAAGAGAGGCCTCCAGGAGGGGTGGATGTTCCAGACTCTGCTTCCCCGCAACGAGGTGGGCCCAGCCACCATGTGGCACTTTTTAAGGAACTTCCCAAGGGAGAGTTTTGCTCCTGTCCCTTGGCTGCCTCCTCCTGACAGATGAGCTTGTGTCCCTACCCAGTGTCTGTTTCTCTAGGGTCGCCCATCCCAAGCACTGTGCGAAAAGCATGGTATCAGCATCACAGCTCACAGTGACAGTTTTGTAAGTGAACAGCAGCCCTGTCTGCAGATGGGGAGACTGAGGGAGGGACAGCAAGTGGTTTGCTCACACAGCCAGTCAGCAGTCACACTCCCAGACTGTGGCTGTCCTTTCTGTCCCTCCTCTCAGACAGGCGTCTCCACCCCTGGTCCTACTAGCTGGTTCTGTGGGCAGCGTGGTGGGCTGGTGGTCTTCTGCTCCAAGTATGTTTTTTAATTGAGGCATGTTGAGGAATATAGTAAAGTATGTGAATCTTTTTTTTTTTTTTTTCTACCTACAAATCAATGCTTTATTTTTTAAATTTTTTTTATTTATTTATTTTTTTAAATTTTTTTTAAATTTTATTTTGCCGATATACATTGTGGCTGATTATTGCTCCCCATCACCAAAACCTCCCTCCCTTCTCCCTCCCCCTCTCCCCCCCAACAATGTCCTTTCTGTTTGCTTGTCGTATCAACTTCAAATAATTGTGGTTGTTATGGCGAGGCTGCGGAGAAAAAGGAACTCTCATACATTGTTGGTGGGACTGCAAAATGGTGCAGCCTCTATGGAAAATGGTATGGAGGTTCCTCAAACAATTGCAGATAGATCTACCATACGACCCAGCTATCCCACTGTTGGGAATATACCCAGAGGAATGGAAATCATCAAGTCGAAGGTATACCTGTTCCCCAATGTTCATCGCAGCACTCTTTACAATAGCCAAGAGTTGGAACCAGCCCAAATGCCCATCATCAGATGAGTGGATACGGAAAATGTGGTACATCTACACAATGGAATACTACTCAGCTATAAAAACGAATGAAATACTGCCATTTGCAACAACATGGATGGACCTTGAGAGAATTATATTAAGTGAAACAAGTCAGGCACAGAAAGAGAAATACCACATGTTCTCACTTATTGGTGGAAGAAGATATAAAGTATGTGAATCTTAAGTGTCTAGCCTGACAAATCTTTACATGCACACCTGGGTCACTGTCACCTAGGTTAAGGTATGGACCCTTTCCAGCTCCCAGGAGGCTCCCTGTCCCCTGTTTAACCCTACTCCAGGTGACTGCAGTTGTCACCCCTTAAACCAGGACTCGTTTGCCTTTTCTTGACCTTCATGCAGGTGGAATGAGACAGGCCACACTCCTTGTGTTGGGTGTCTTTTGCTTGTTACTGTGTTTGTCAGCTTCGACCTCATAACTTGCTCTTTTTCATCATTATGTCATGTTCAATTGTATGACTCTGGGAAAACATACCCATACTTCCCTGGGGATGGGTGGTCAAGGGTGACAGGCAGTTGACTTTCAGCTTGGAGTTCTCATGGCTGAAGCTGCTGCCAACATGTCTTTTGTGGCCATACGAATGCTTATGTTAGTCATGTGTATGCTCAGGAGTGGAATTGCTGGAGCATTCTACTGAAACATCACCTTGGCCCCAGGCCTGCGGGTTCTGCAGACAGACTCCCCAGTGGTGTCTGGTTTCCCTCTTAGAGCATAGCTGCCCCTGGAGGGCTGTGGGGATGCAGGGGCAGAGCTTCACTTGAGGGCACTTGCTCTCCTCGCTTCTGTCCCCCCCTCACATCCTAGGGTGAACTCCACAAGTACTGCACTGCGTGGGATGAGGCTGAAGTCAGACTCAGCAGCCAGAGCAACAAGGCTGGGTCCGCTACCCCTCATCAGCTCCCAGACAACAAGACCGACTGCGGCTGGGCACCATTTGGTGAGTCCATCCTAGGTCCCCCACTGTTCATCCAGGTGCCACCATGGGCCATCCTTTCAGGGTTCCTCCAGCCTTGCTGATTTTAGCAGCAGAAAAGCCATCCTCATGACAGCTCTCTCCTTTCAATGATCGCTCCCTTACTGCCACTGTGTCTGCCGTTCCTGTGTGCGGAGGTGCAGCCACCTAAAGTGAGATTCTTGTGGGGGTCTGCTGAAGGCCATCTGCGTTTTGTACTTGTCAGACTTGCAAGTTAGGACTTAGCGTAAATCTGTGGGTGGGGAGAAAAGAGAAGTCACAGGGGCGTGGGGTGAGTGCTGGCCTCAGCAGGGGTGCTGAAGAAAAGCCAGCGTAATATTTAAACAAAAGGAATGAGTCAAATGCCCACCCACTGTGTACAATGGGGATTGTGTCTCATCTGAAGGATGTGCAGAAGAGTGCTTCAAAAAGTTCATGGATTCATATTATCTTTTAATTCCATTTTCCATGAGCTTTTTGGAGTGCCCTTGTATATCTAGCAATTACTTGAAAATGTTGTGATTTTATTTTTTTTTGCAAGAAGCTGAACAGAAGATACGTTGTCTTATTTTCTATGTTCAATACCACCCCTTTTCACTTTCTGAGTACACCCAAATTTAGAGGAGAGATGTTTTGTATTTTACAGCCTTTCTCCAGAACATAAACAAAACAATATTGAACTTGGCTTGTTCGTTTTCAAATCTGTGCAGATAAGAGCAACTATCAGCAATTGCTGGGGGCCCTGGATTACTCCTTCCTGTGCGCCTACGCCATTGGGATGTACCTGAGGTAGGTCTGCTTGAGTTTCCAGACTCTTCCCTGTTATCAAGTCCATTCAGTGCAGAAAATATTTTAGATGTGCTGAAGTACACAGGAGCACATGAGACTAGGCCCCTGCTCGCAAGTTGCTCGCCTTCTGGTGTCTTCTTAGAGACAAGGATGAGGTCAAAGCCATGTGCACCATTGTGTCCACAAAGCAGGGTCTTGAAGCAGAGGATTTACATATCGGAGTATTCTGCTGATTGGACATAGGTTGCCCCCGGCTTTCCTGGCCCTGGGGTTTAGGATGCATTGTGAACCCACATTCTGGGATGTGGTCATTTAGGAACAGGGTACTTGAAGATTCACATGATGCTCAGCAGAGTTTGTCTTGTCCTGTGGTTTCAGTGGCTGCCATCTGTTTACATGTTCCAAATAACTAATGCTGCCTGATGGCCAGAACAGTTGAAACAGTGTGTGCTGCCATCTCCATCTGGACACCCAACTTGGTCCCAAACAGAACCCTGAGTGTAGCCAGGCAGCGGTGCATGGCGGTGGAGCATGCATCCAGAGGCAACGGGTTGCATCTGAGTCCCTCCTGTACACTCACTAGGGTGTAGCCTTGAGCAAGTTACTGTGTCTCTTTGGGCCTCAGTTTCCCCTTTGCAAAATGTGGGGGATAAGAGTTCTTACATCACAGGATTGTGTTGAGGATTAAATGAGTTAACGCATGTAGAAGTTCGGAACGGCGCCTGGCACGTGGTGTGCTCCCGGCCCGGTTTTGAATTAACCTAGGTGGGTGGTAAATGTTTTATGGGTAAGGAGACATGTGGTTGGCTGATTAAAAGCTGGTATTGTGTCAGCCCAGCCAGGTTTAAAGAAAAAGTGTCATAGGGACTGAGGCTTTTGTTCAGAGACTTGAGCAATCTTTAGAGCTCCAAGAACCTCAGGACTCCCTGTAAATGTTTAGTTTCTTCCCTGAGACCCACCTGGAGTGTGGGGTTGTCAAGACCTGGGCCCCTTCCCAGCTCAGTGCCCTTGTGCATGGTTGGTGTCCAGCCTGGCAGTTCGTGCTGATGGAGTGCGTGCTCCCCTTCGTTGAATGTGTGTACTCGCATAGTGCCTGCGCACCTTGCTGAGTGACAGAGGACACGGAGGCCACAGCCTGTGGTGGCAACAGGACATAAGCCCACTGCAGAGCAGTACCATAGGCTTTCTTAGGGCCTGCTGTCAACCAGGCTGCTGGCTGTCCTTCTTCATCTTGAGGTCAAGTGTTTATATTCTAAAGGCAACCATCTTACTGGAAACAAACAATCTGTAGTATAAAAAGACTCAAGGTAGGAGTGTGTTTTTCTCAATAACTAGAAAATAGTAGTTAAATCTGTTCTCAGCTGGGGCTGATTTTGTCCCCTAGGGAACATTTACTAATATCTAGAGACATTCGTGGGCATCACAACTAGGAAGGGGAGGCTACTGGCATCTAGTGAGCGGAGCCCAGGGAAGCTGCTAAACATTCCCCCGCCACAGGACAGCCCTTCACTTCAAGAATCATCTGGCCCAAGATATCAATAGTGCTGAGGTTCAAAAACCCTGGTTTAAATAAAGTGGTTTTATTGTTGCTTATTTATTGGCAAAGGCAATTTTTTTATGCAACTTGTTAATGAGGTTATTAAGATGAAATTTTGGCTAACATGAAATATATACAGTAGACTCATGACTGAAACTAGGGCAACTCTGCTTCATTGAGGGGCCTTTTAGTATGACAGCATGGCACAGTGGCTGATAGAACTGATTGTCTCAGATAGAACTGACCTCTCCCAGGTCTCGGCAGTGGGTGTTGCTTCGTTCTGTACATCAGATGAAATCAGATATGAAGGGCACACTCACTAGTCCAGGTGATAGCTGGCAGGTTCAGGCAGGTACAGCATGGATTGAATCCCTGTATGAGTCCGCTGTAATGTGAATGAGATTCATTCCATTAGACCTTTTCTTTAAAAACTTTTAAATAGAGATCAAATATGGGCCAATGTCGTATATAGCAAGACTAGCGAATGCTTCTGAGCCCTAGCTGCTGCCACTAGCTCTCGGGAGCCTATCTGATGCTGCCACTTGTTCCATGACCTTGGGCAGGTCAGCCAGCCTCTGTGGGACATGTCTCCTAATTTCTGAAGTGATATCTCTCTCAGCTCTGGAATGCTCCTGAGTCCATATATGGTCAATTTCTGCTCAGCTGAAGATTTGTCCTGAATGTTGTCTATAATTTTAAATTACTTTCCTCTGTTTTAGTGTTTATAAGGTTATTTGCATGATTCTAGGCAGATCTTTTATATTTGGTAGATTCAGAGGAAACACACTCTGGTGTATTAGTTCTTGAGGTGAAAGATGAGAATGTTGGAGCCGATTCCCAGAATGCTATTCACTGGCAGGCGGGTGTCATTCTGCAGAATGTTTCGTATTTATCTGACTCCCAAGATGATTATGAGGAAGAAAATGAGCCCGTAGAGTTTCAATGATTGCTAAGGGCTTACATCATCTGTGGTATTCTACAGCTGTTCTATCCACTGAATAGATCACAATGTTGCTGCACAGTGACGTTTCCCATAAAGCAGTAAGGAATGTGTTCCATGTGGCAGTAGGTAGTGTCATGCTATGGTGGCCAGGGCCAACCGCATGTGTGCCTGTTAGAAACTAGAGGCTTTTCCTTTTTACTGCTGCTACCACGGTTCTTTTGTCAAGCACCGCTGTGCTCCAGACACTCACCATACATTTATCTCACCTGAGCCCCCAAACAGCTGTAGGAGGTGAGACTCCTAAGAGGTCGGCTCTTGATTGAGTCACAATGCTGTGTAGAAGGATCAGAGAGAATCTACCCCCATGTTTCAGACCTGCCCTGAAAGAAAACCTTCTGTCATGACACCAGGGAGAAGTGGTGGGGGCAGGAGGTGGTAGTTGAAGGAGCTCTGAATGTCTTTCCCTGCTGAGCCTAGCCAGCCAGGCGTGTTCACATAGGCGACTTAATCACAGCTCAGGGTCGTAAGTGATCCCTTCTAATGACATTGCCTGTAGTGTGACAGTTGAAATTTTGAAAAGCTAAATAAGTTTACTGGATATTAGTTATATATAAGCAGGATTAACTAGCAAGTTAATCTAATGAGAACTAACAAGTTCTTGCTTTCTTTAGTTGGTAGCTATCATGTATGAGTCATAGTGTTTGAGTTTTATTATTTGACCGTCAGTGGCTTTTTCTAGAAATAAAATGTCTTATAAGATGGTTCCAATTGCTGGTTTCTGGTTAGTAAAGGCTCTAGAGGGAAGTAGTTGTACTAAATGTTCCTGGAAATTACAACGCTTTGGAGTTCTGAAAGCTCAGAGAACAGCACAAGAGCACCTGGGAAGAAAGGGCCGGGTCATTTACTCTGTGGGTGTGCTTGTTTCCTTGCCCTTCTCTCTCCTTTTTCTCCATCCTCAGTGGCATCATAGGGGAACGTCTGCCGATTAGGTACTACCTGACTTTCGGGATGCTCACCAGTGGAGCCTTTACCGCCCTGTTTGGGTTGGGGTATTTCTACAATGTCCACAGTTTTGGATTCTACGTGGTAACTCAGGTAAGGGTCTGGGTCCATGGCTTACCAAGTATGAGGTTTCTGTGTGAATAGGATGGGGTGTCTGTGGCACAGGACCCCACCTCTACCAAGAGACAAGACAGTAGATGATGGGAAAGGGGCAGAACTTTGTCCGAACAAAGGTCAGGGTCAGCTAGCAGGCAAGTCCCTCCTCTCTTTTCTGCTTTGAAATTCCAGCAGTAGGAGGTTTTCCTGTTTTAGGAGTGCTGTCTGTTGGTACTCCTGCAGGGGGATTGAAACACGGAGCCCGTAGAAGTTATTCTGTCTTAATTTGGAAGAGTTTGAGATGTTGTATCTTGTGGCAGATTTGGCCTCAGGAGTTGGGGGTTTGTCATCTGGCTGGCCCTGCAGCTGGAGGTGCCCCAAAAGTGCTGGCAAAGTCGTTCCCAATCAGGAGTGCCCCAAGCCATCCCAAGAAGGGCCAGCTGGAATTCCAAAGAAAGAAGCACTAAATGCCAGGCCGATCAGTCCAAAGCATGTATTAGGGAAAATGCAGAGGGGGTGCAGCATGTCCTCGAAACGGACGGTGAGACAAGGGATTCTGCCTAGGTGTGTCCACAGAGAGGGAGTCAGGTATGGAGTGTATATGAGGGTTTAAGGAATTTGGCTCAAGGCCAGGGCTAGCTTCTTTCAGTTTTTTAGGCAACAAACAACCTAGACACCTTTATCAATGCCTGGGAATGTTCTAGGCTTCAGCTTGGGTTCAAGCCTGCAGGGAAAACACGCAGCTGGCCTGGTCACAGAGCTGTTGAGACACTCTATGTTTCTTGGTCAGGACAGAGAAAAAAGTGAGGGAAACTGGGGAGCCATACAGAGGGATGTGGAGTGTGGCAAAGGTGGAAGGAAGGACTGACTTTGGCATTTTCAACAGCAGGGTGGGGAGGAGAGGAGAGATCCTAAAGGTGCTGGGGGGTGGAGGCCTGAAGACAGACCGGAAGGGTGGCTTTGTCCTTCACTCTGGGCCCAGCCCTTCTAGAATCTCTTGGCTTCTCCCCTTTGCAGAAATCTGTGAGTAAATATTGACTAGCAGTAGAAAATGACTGAAAATAATGATGTTCAACTCTGGTTTTGTGATACTTCTCAAGCTCTCCACATAGCCTGGGGGGGTGTTATGAAATTATTAAAGCAAGTTGTATTTAATTTTTCTTTTAAGATTTTGTCATAACACTTGGAAAAGTTTGGCTGTTTTAAATTACAAAAGGGATTCACACTTGTATAGCGATATAGAAAATTAGAAGGAAAACCCAATCTTCCAGAGTCCCAGCATGTTTGTGGAGTGAAGGCCAAGCCCGGTCAGCCCAGAGGCAGCAACAGGTAGACCGGGGTTCCCAGCTGTCTTCTAGAGAACTGGCTTAGGGCCATAGGCTGCCAGAAGCACTAGGCTGGACCTGGTTTCATGTAGTCTCATGGAGTTGCCCCCGGTTCTCACGACACTAAAGCAGACCCACGCACCAGTGCAGTCCCCAACTCTCTTCTTAAAACTTAACTCAGGATTCTCTTGAAAAGTGCAGAAATACTTTTTCCAGGTGCTATGTCAACATTGTGTTCATTTCCAAAAATGATTAACGGTACGTTCATCATGGTATAGTAAGGGAAAACATGCAATTTCCAAGCCATGTTTATAGCACAGTTTATAAACATGTTCTGTAAAAAGAAGAAAGTTTTCTCTTTATAAAGTTTGTAGATTTGAAAGAGACTGGAAAGCTTGTTAACAGGAATTATCTCCTAATGGTGGGGTCCTGGCTGGGTTTTCTTTTCTTGCTTTTCTCTACTTATTCTAAAATTTCCACAATAGGCATGTATTACTTTTAAAATAAAAGCTTAAACTATAGTTTAAACTATATATGAGTATAAATGTATAATTTTAAATATGTCTTTGGCTGTCAAGGCTCACATAGACCAGGGTTTCGCTCCCCTTTCGTGAGAGTCCCAGCTGTGCTCCCAAACTTCGGAAGGACAGAGAAGCAAGCATTGGGAGCCTTGCCTGAGACAAGCTCTCATACACATTTTCCACTCATGGTGAGTCTTCTGCCCTCTCTCGCAGATCATCAATGGATTGGTGCAGACCACCGGCTGGCCCAGTGTTGTCACCTGCCTCGGCAACTGGTTTGGAAAAGGAAGGTGAGAAAAAGCGGTTCTGTTTCCAACAGCATTTATCTTTTAAAAGAGTCCGGTGAAAACCCCGCCTCTTTATTTTTAGTTTTTCTTTAGACTCATTATAGAAAAAACACTTTGGTCTCCTCTTTAAAATAAGCTGGTTGAAACCTCAGGTGGGCCCGTGTCCTGTGAGATGGTAGTACCCAGCCCCCATGCCGTGGGCAGCCAGGTCTGTGTCACTTGTGCTGCACCTGTGACAGCTGCCCGGCCTCTCCTGGCCTCCCAGAGGCCAGGGTCCCACCCCAGGCCTCCTGAAGCAGAAGCTCCCTTTTAACATAGTCCTAAGCCAGGACAACCTCTGGTGATGGAGTACAGTCCACGTTCACTTGCAAGCGTCTGCATGAGGCCAGCTCCGCCAGGCCCAGGTTAAGGAGCGGGGAAGCTTCCAGACAAGGAGGACAGGCTCACACTGTGCTTTGTGCATCTGGCATGTGCGTCAGCACCAACTTTGACTGCATTTAGACTATGGAGGCACAAATTTAAATTTTGAGCCTTCCAAGAATTTCAGGAAAAAGTCTCTTTCCTCTTTTTAATTATATAATAAATAAGCTCTGAGAGAGAAATGGAATGTGTGATTATACAGCCTGAGGCAAAGCACAAATATGGTTCTCTTGCAAACATCCCTGGTCCTACATCTTGCAGAAGCAGTGTCTGCATCGCTTGTTTATTTCCATGCTAACTCTTGCATGTTGCAAGCACCATTGTGCCCTGTACTCATGGATGCGATTTATTGTTTTGTGTTGCAGGCGTGGTTTGATTATGGGCATCTGGAATTCCCACACCTCAGTGGGCAACATTTTAGGGTCCCTGATTGCTGGCTACTGGGTGTCCACATGCTGGGGCCTGTCCTTCGTCGTTCCTGGAGCCATTGTGGCAGCCATGGGGATAGTGTGCTTTCTCTTTCTCATCGAGCGTGAGTACACATGGCCTTGGGGATGACCCACTGAGAGGCATGGGTTGTCATTTGCCAGGAGGGCTATGAGGCGAGTTAAGAGGGTGGCTACTGCTCAGTCCTGTGCACGCATGGAGTGACTCTGGCCCTCCCCTACTGAAGAGACTTCCTTGTTTATGTACAGACTTCCCCTGGTAGCCACTTCTCTCCTGGTCTCACTGGATTTTCAGCTGTTCCCTGATTGCTGGAGTGACCAGTGTTGAGATTCCTTCCTCCTTGTCCTGCCCCTGCCTTTGCCCTCAGCGTTGGGCATTCCCCTTTGGGAGCCTTCAGTCTTCCCGGGGCTTGGCACGTTGCTCACAGCTGGGGGTGCAGGCCCAGCCCAGCTGGCTGCACCTGCTCACCCATCCTGTCCCCACAAACTGAAATGTACCTTGTCAGCTTATTTGCTTTCTGATAAGATATATCTTGAACAATGTCGTAAAACTGTGGTACAACTTAAGACTGCATACCTTAACTAGGTAAAGAATGTGACCGGAAAATCAAATTCCTTGTTCTATTCCAGATTCAACAACAAACTTTTGATTTAATTGAATTTGAAATTAATTTTTACAGTAGAGAGCCAGCAGGACAAGGGTTTTGAACCATTGCACTAATGATGGAGAAGCCAGTGCTGCCCTGGGTGTTAAGTGTCAGGATGTTCTAATCGGGCTATTCTGATAAGTTAGAGCCGGCATTTAGTTCTTTCATTTAGCTTGAAGCAAAACAAAATCACATGGTACTAGACAGCTCGCTGGCAGTGACTGCCAGGCAGGTGCTCACACGTCAGGCCCTCCGGCCACACTGGGCATTAACTGTGGCTTCACCTTCGCCTTCAGAGCTGCCAGCCTCATCGTCCTCCAGGAAGCTCATGAATATTCCATTTAGTTTCTCACTTTTTCTTATTGCTGAAGCTAATCTTTTAACTTTTAAAACAACTGGCATCCAGCCAAGCAGTTACGGAGCTCTGAGACCAGTCTTCCATGTCAGTAAAAATGGAAATAAGTGTCCAGGCGTGGAATTCAAAGACACACCCGCTGGTGTGAGCAGAAAGGGAGGGCCAGGGCTGCGGCTCAGCTCCCGCTTTACCCATGTTCTCCAGAGGCCGAGTGAGCTTTCCCTGGGTGGGGTGCCAGCATGCCGACATGTGGCATTTAGCTCCAGCCGGTGTGTCACCGCTGTTCTGGGAAAGGCCCTTCGTGCCACCTGTTTTCCTCCAAGCTGTACCCGGCACCGGGAGTTCTGCGGCCTGCTCCCTGAGGCATTCCCTGTACACCGGTCCCCTGAGAACCATGCAGGGCCCTTGGTGCTGCCTCCCCAGGTCCAGAGTCCACAGAAGGAAGAAATGGAGAGAGGAATGGAGTGTGTGGCACAGACATGAGCTGTTCGGGCATTATCCTCCCCCAGGGCGGGGTTTCCAAGAACAGTGAAGCCCTGGTTTGGTCTTCTGTGTTAAAATCAGTGCCTCCTTCCCATGAGCCACCACTCCTGTGGCTTCTAGGGAAAGAGGGGCAATGTGCCTCGCCCCCATCCTCCTATTACAAGGTGACCTGCTGTCCTCCCTGTCCCTTACTGCTGTGCCTCGGGGCACTGTTTCTCTGTAAACCCTAGGACAGAAACAGAATCTCAGCCTCCCCAGGCCAGCAGACCATGCCTGGAAGGTTTTTCTGGGAGGTTGTTCTAGACCGCATAAGGGGTGCTCCAGTGCTTGCAGCTCCCGGGGGCCCTGGGCAGGAGAGGCAGCACGCTGGCGCCCATGGGAGTGTTGGGGCACCATGGGAAGGAGGAGTTGCCAGAGAACCAAAGTCGGGCCACGGGTTGTCCTCCCCTCCCCACTCTCTACTCGGCACATTACTCTGGCTCCTGGTGGTTTTCTTACACACAGTATTAGCGTTTAGTCATTACTAGTAAGTATGAGCTGCTCAGTTGAGCTCCCTGTTCCTGTTCTTCACAGCACTGCCAAGAACTTCTTCCCATTGCTCTTCCCCCGTCCCCAGCCCACACCTGACCTCCTCCTTCCACATGTTTCATGGTTGGGGGGACAGGGTCCCAGTTCACGCCAGTCTCCCACGTTTGTCTCACTTGATCACCTCCTGGTCCTTGCTCACACCCATGTGTCTCTTGGGCACTTCCTGTGGATGGCTCATCCCTCCCCCCTGTCCCAGACCCTGGCCATCCTTGTCACACCGCCCTGGCTGTCCTCCACTCCCTGTGCTTCTGCCAAGGCTGGCTCTAGGGCCTTGCTCACAGCCGGGACACCTCCTGGACTCAGCTTGTCTCTGCCTCCTGCCTCCTGCTGACTGTCTCCTTTCTGGGGCCCCTGCTCTGTGTCCTTCCTCTGGGCGTAGGCTGTGTGCTGAGGTCTAGTCTGCCCTCTTGTATTAAAACCTGAAGTTAACTTTGCCACCTGCCTTGGAGTGGAGACTGTCTTGGGAATGGCCTCAGAGGCAATGAGCACCTGCCCTGTTCTTGTTCTTCCTGGGTCACAACAAGGGTGTTTCCCTTGGAACTACCCCCCAGGGAAGGCTTCCCACCTCCCAGATGCTGGGTGGTCCTTGCACCCATCTCGGAAGTGGAGGGCATCCCGGGCAGGCTGAGGCTCAGGGAGCTGAGTGACCCACCCAAGGTCAGACCGTTAGGAAGTGTAGAGTTGGGACAGGACTGGTGTGGGCCCCCCACTCATACTTCCTCAGACTTCAGCCATGGACACTTGGGGTCCTTGGGATGTGTTCTTGTGGGTTCCATTAATTTCTTTTTCATTTATACAATTATCTTAAAAAACAAATTTGTCAGTTATAAATGGTGTCTTCTCTTACAGAGGTAAAATGCATTTGAAAAATTTTTCTACAATAGAGGTTGAGGTTCTTAAGTCAGTGTTTCTCAAATCTGGGTTCCTAGAACCCTCTAGGTTAAAAGGTTATGCTTAGGGACTGTGGGAACTCTGTCCATCAGGTCTTCTCAGCTGCCATCGTTCTGTCCTACAAGGAGCCTTTCCCCGACTTCCTCCCAGTTAAACGCACAGCAGCACTCCCACCCATGCTCCCCACCCGTCCTCCCCACCCCCCATCCTCTGCATACCCCTGCATGTACGTGAGACGAGCTGGACTTTGGAGCCCCTGATGAAGAGGTTGGCGAGTCTCATGACCTCCCCATCACTCTGGTGCACAGATTTTTGGAAGCCGTCTGGTTCCCTGATGGGCCCTGTGTCCCTCAGCAGGGAGGCCCTGTCCCCACACTGCAGCCCCGATCCCAGTGTGGGACTTTCTACTCAGGACTGCCCCACTGCCTCGGGATCATCTCTAGGTCAATGGGTCTGAGGGGCTTCTCTGTCCATATCCTGCACTTTGGAAAGGTCCCAGCTGCTTGTCTGTGGATTTTGCCTCTGGGACTTCCCTTTTGGAACAGCCCCTCCGTCAGCCTCACTGGAGGAGCTCCCCGCCATGCTTGGCCGCAGGCACCCAGGACCCCCTGTCATTGCTTGTCTCCTCCAGCAGGGAGAGCCCAGTCTGTGGGCTCCACATCCCCTTCTGCCTCCTCCTCACTCTTGTAAACTAGGCCTCTGGAATCTGACTGGGGCAGGTGCAACATCCAGATGTCCCCTGTCCCCGAGTCTGCTCAGGCCACAGGCCATGCTGATCTACTGGAGAGCTGCTTGCTGTCGTCTGCAGCAGAACAGAATAAAAGCCCCAGAGCCTCCTGCCCTCCTCGCCCTGTGACTGGGAGGTAACCGAGTCTGAAAGATAAGAGTCTGTAACAGTGATGAGGCCAGTGTGTCTAAGAGCAGAACACTCTTTGCAGACAGGGAGGAAACGTCTTATGCACCTTGGTTTGTTTCTGCTCCCTCCCTCCTCATCCCTAATCACTGACCACAGGTGGGTACTGAAGGATCAAGTGCCCCTATCCTTGGGACCAGCAGAAAGGGAGGGGCTTTCTCCTGCTCCTTCACTACTTCCTGCTGCCCAGGGCTGGGCCCAAAGGACAGGGCGGCCCCCACCCCCACCCCAGGCCTCTCTGGTTCTGCTCTATGAAGCCGCTCCCAAATGTGTCCCAGCCAAAGGATGTGTGTGCTTGTGTCTTGCAAGGTAAAAGCCCTGGAAAAGCCATATTGTGGACTGGCCCAGCCCCACACAGAGTGGGGACCCCTTGGCTCAGCCCTGGGCACTCTTGCAGTGTGACTGGAGACAGACTGAGTGAGCTGGGTGATAATACTACTTTAAACTGGTGATCACACATCACAGACGGACCATTGAGACCACCCAGCACAACAACCACCTGCCCCTGTCAGTGGCCTCAGCTCTTGGGCCATGCCCAGAGAGAAAGCAGTGCATTCCCGCAGTGTGGCTGTGGAGCTCTGGGTCCCACCCGTGTCGCGTGGTGCATAGGGGAGGCCTTACGTCCTGCAGGGGCATGCTCAGCTCCTGAGCACTCCCTCCGTGGCGTGACCCTGCATCACATGGGAAAGGTTGGCCAGCGTAAGCTCAAAGCCCTATAGCTCAGTTTGTGTTTCAAGGCAGTAAACTGTTTTTTTTTTTGGCAGTTGGCTGGTATGGGAAACTAAACTCTTGACCTTGGTGTTACCAACACCAAGCTCTAACTAGCTGAGCTAACCAGCCAGCTCCAAGGCAGTAAACTGTTTCATCAGAGGTTGTAAAGAGACCAGGATTCTGGGTGGTTGGGGGTATAGGAGCTCAGATGTTGAAAAGGTGGCCTTCTGGAGGCTGGGGACAAAGCAGGGCTTTGTAGGTCCCTGCATTGCTCAGTCACAGGTCACTGGCATAATAAAAGTACCAAGATAGAACCCAGCTTCTGGCTTCATTACGTTTCACATTTCCTCCCTTCCTGGCTTTTACATAAAGATGTTTTCTTCTATATCAAGAAAAATCTTTTGTCTCCACTGATTTTTGTTTCTAGTGAGTTTCATAACGTTAAACAACTCATTAACAGATGTTGCTCTAACCTCGCTACTCTGACAGTTTCCATGTTTTTATATTTCCTTCTGATGCTTTTCCTTTAAGTGGGTGTCACATGGCTTGTCAACACAGTGTTCTCGCACTCTGCTGATATTTATTCACCACGTTGTAAATATTTTCCATGTTCAAAGTGGTGTTGGTGGTGTTTGGCGCTGGTAGGTGTGGATCTGCGGTAACCTCCCTGCACACACGGGGTTAGCAGTCGTGTGCCTGGTGTAGGAGGGCACGTGCTGGCTGCTGTGGGACAGCCAGGCAGCGCCCTCACCCAGCCAGACCCGCTTCCTCAGCAGTGTCTTCTTTCTTAAACATAGGCCAATTTAGTAAAAGTGTAAGATGGTATCTGGTTTTTTAAGATAAATTTTATTGTATATATTTAAGGTATACAACATGATGTTATGGATTACATACATATAAACAGTAAAAGGGCCGCTGCAGTGAAGCAAACTAGCACCACAGCTCGTCTAGTGATCTTTTCTATGTGTTTTGTGGCAAGAGCAGCTGAAATCTACTCATTTAGCATGAACCGCACACGCAGCCCTTGCGTGGTGTGTTAGCTCTCCAGACGTGTTTGGTGTCTTGCTGGTCTGGTTTTCGTGTCTTGCGCTGGGGACCATTCAGCACTGTGCTCATGTCTGCTCTTTCAGATCCGAAGGACATCAGGTGCTCCTCCACCCTGCTGACGGTAAGGACCCGCTCTCTGTTTCTGGTCGTCCTGGAACAGTGTGCTGTTTGCCAGGTGTTCTGGTGACTCCTGGCCTGGCCCTGGTGTGCAGTGTCAGTGGGACACAAAGGAAGTGTTGACACAAGTCCCACCCTCAAAATGTCAGCCTTTCCAAAAAAGATAATGATAACCTTATCACAAAAACCTGGACAAGAGGTTTGATGCAGTCCCGATTGAGGACAGTCATGCTGAGGGTAATCACAGGTCAGGGTCTGGCCACACCTGCCCAGGAGTGGGGACCTCCTGGCTTTCCTCTCAGTGGGAGCCTCAGTGTGACTGGAGAAAAATGCACAGGTGAGGTGCCTATGTTACTTTAACTTGGTGGCCATAACGTCTGCCCAGCACACTGACCACGCTTCCTTGGTCAGTTTAATTGCAGCCATCCCTTGTCCCCTCTAACCTCTGCTCACTCTTGGCTGGCGAGTGTCCCTGCAATCAGGGCAGCTGGTGGCATCTGCCACTGTGAAGGAGTGCTTGCCCTGCCTACCCACCTCTGCAGCTGTGTCTTCTGCTCTTCTGGGGTCACTGTCAGCGAAGTGCCCTGCTGCACCTAAGGCCAGCCCCTGGCACTAGTTCCCTCCCTCCCCATGGTCTACTGCAGTCACCTCTCTCCAGCACCACCACCCCTCCTGCAGCATTGATGACCATCCTAGAGTCAAGCCCCTCACGCCCTGCTCTGGGGGCTCAGACCTCCACTACTCCACTGAAATGGCCCCACAAGGTCCCCAGAATATCGTCTGGCCACATGGTGTGGCCACGCTCTGGTCTCACCCCACTTGACCTTGCACCAGCATTTGATGTGGCTGTCCCCTCACCCTGTGAAGTGCCCTTTTCCTGTGCTTCCAGTCACCAGCCCTCCTATTGTGTTTGTGAGTGCAGAGTGCTGTGCTGTCCACACACCAGACCCCCAAGTGTGGGGGCGCCCCAGCCTGCTCCCTTCACTTAGGAGAGCTCCCTGGGCTGTGTCATTCAGCACCTCCACAGGTGTTGACGTCTAGTCCTCATTGATGGCCACAGCATGGCCCTTCCCTTGAGCTCCATGGTCATGGATCCCGCTGCCACCTGACCTTGCTCAGAAGTATTGTCTGTCTTCTCAGACTTAACCCAGCCAGAGTAGATCTCTCGGTTTCACCACCGAGCTCACAAAGACCCTGGCATGCCCCATTGTGGTCAGGAACCGCTGTCTACCCCTCGATAGGTCCAACCCCCAGGAGTCACCCCAGCTCCTCCTGCCTTCAGCCCCAAGCCCTGCCCTTTGCCAGCTTCTTCCCATTCTGCCCTCAGTGTGGGGGTGTGGAGGGGGGGTGTTGGCCAGAGACCTTCTTATCACCTTGCCTCCCTGCCTGGGCCAGGCCACCCCCGCACCACTCCTATGAGCGACTGCTCACCCACCTCCTGCAACAACCCATTTTGTCCCTCTAAAATCTCCTCTTCACACTTCACCTGAGAAGACGTTCTTGAAGCAGAAGTCAGACATGACATGGCATGGCCTTGCTTAATGTCCAGCAGCTCCTGTTTTACTTAGCATAAAATTCTCTCTACCTGTTTGTTGTCTGTTTCCCCCAGTGAAGTGTCCGGCCATGCCCAGCAGGGTCCCATGGGGATCCCCGCTGAGTCCCAGCTCCCGAAGCAGTGCCTGGCATTGCGCAAAAGGAGCCAGAGAGTTCTCTTTCTGTCCATTTTTTAATTCAGTGGGCTTTTGGTATATTTATTTGAAAAGAAGGATTCTGGTACTTCATTAAAGAAAAATAAAAGTAGGGAAACAAAATTAATTTTGAAAACCACTGCCTTCAGAAGGTTAAACACCATATCATTTTTTAAAAATTATACTTGATATTTTAGAATGTTTTAAAAGCCAGTTTCTTGCCATGAGTATTAATTTCAGTCTCCAAGCTTGTACAGATCAATGACATTTTTAGGTGTGCCATGAAATAGCTTAGAGCTATGTGGATTGTTCAGCCTTTAGAACCTAGGGGAACTCCGAGACTGATCTTCTGCCCTGGAACACCTTCTGCCCCTCCAGGAAGGGCTTCTCCCACCCTTTGGTGGCCAGGCCTCAGGATAGGAAATGGGTGTGCTAGGGACTTTGGGAGGGGTACGAATCTTCCTCACGTGTAGTTTTTAGGAGTATGAGAGAGCACATGGCATTGTCTCTGCTACTTGTATGTGAGAATTTGCACAGGACATTGTCTCTGCAACTTGTGTGAATTTGCACGGGACCTTGTTTCTGCTACTTGTTTGTATGAATCTGGAGCTGAAGCCTGTGTTTTATTTTCCCCTGTTCAGATTCCCTCTGAGCAGTTCACTGAGATCCCACAGTCAGTGCAGTGGGGCACATTGGTCCAAGGAAATGGCTCCTCTTCATCTTTCCTCTTCTTGGGGTCAGTCCCAGAGGGAGACATTGGCCTGATTTCTGGTGACTTCATCAGCACAAAATGGTGGTGGTTTCCCTGGACCACTCTAGAGACGGCTGGCCCAGGGTGGTGTGGTGTATCCCAGCGTCAGGCTCCTCCTGTCTTTTTGCTCTACACCTGTGCATGACTTTCATGTCCAAGGTGGTCTATCCCAAGCAACTAGAACAGTGCCTGGCAAAAGTCGATGCTTGATAATTATTTGTTGAATGAATGAGTGAATGATTGGTTCAATGGCTGTTGGAGTTCCGGCCATTATATTCGTATTCCAGCCAGAAGGGAGGAGGATAGAGAAAAAAAGGATAGGCCCCTTCTCTTTCAGGCTACTTAAGTTTCTCACATTACTTCTGCTTGACTGGCCACACCAAGCTGCGAAGTGCTTTGCCTTAGGCACCCATGTTCCTGGCTGAAGGGCTCTGCTCTGCACGATGCAGTGTGCCTTAGTGCTGGGGAGCAGGAGAGCACCTCTGTCTTATATCTGGAACAGTCGGGGGTGTACCAGCCAGACCATTACCCAAGCTTGGTGCTCTTTGCCCATGCTCCCATAGGCACCAGGCTCTTCTGAGCACAAAACACAAATTTATTTTTAAAAGATATATTGTTTTATTTTCAAATAATATGATCAATAGTTTTTCTTTATCCTCCAGATACCTTTTCAGGGGAAATGCCTCTAAATATAAAGGGATGGGTCCACCTGTTAATCTTAATAGAGATTAATACATCCACTGTTTTCCCTGTTTCCAGACCTTTTGGACACCTCGTAGATCTTCAGTTGCAGGTCTCATAGGTAGCTTTTTTCTCTCTCAAGCTGAGCTAGTGCCAGAAATCTAAATTGCCTGGACCTCTCTAAGTCTTAGAAATTGTTTTATGATTTAGACTAGTGTGAAAAATAACGTCTTCCTGAGTATAGAATAATTCCTTATTTTAAAGGAAGTTCTTTTAAACTACTTCATAAACAAAGAACAGTGAAATTTTACCATTAGAAAATTTAAAAATTATTTTCGGCACCATTAATTGTCCTCAAAAGGGTTTCTACATAGAACCCTTTAGAAATAATGATCAGGAAATGGTGCCTTTGTTTTAGTGCCCAAGAAACTGCTTTCATTTCTTCGTCTTTCCATTGGGTAACAGGAGATAATTTTGAAATGATTCTGAGTTTTGGAGCCAGTCGGTGTAATCAGGTCACACCCTGCCCCCTAGCAGCAGATGTGCATCTTGTGGTTGGTGACGAGGCCCTGCCACAGTGGGGATTGGGGCGGGGGGGGGGGGGGGTCTTCCTAATCAACCAGCTGAGCTAGGGATGGTGACGAGGCCCTGCCACAGTGGGGATTGGGGCAGGGGGGGGGGTCTTCCTAATCAACCAGCTGAGCTAGGGATGGTGACGAGGCCCTGCCACAGTGGGGATTGGGGCAGGGGGGGGGGTCTTCCTAATCAACCAGCTGAGCTAGGGATGGTGACGAGGCCCTGCCACAGTGGGGATTGGGGCAGGGGGGGGGGTCTTCCTAATCAACCAGCTGAGCTAGGGATGGTGACGAGGCCCTGCCACAGTGGGGATTGGGGCAGGGGGGGGGGGTCTTCCTAATCAACCAGCTGAGCTAGGGATGGTGACGAGGCCCTGCCACAGTGGGGATTGGGGCGGGGGGGGGGGTCTTCCTAATCAACCAGCTGAGCTAGGGATGGTGACGAGGCCCTGCCACAGTGGGGATTGGGGCGGGGGGGGGGGTCTTCCTAATCAACCAGCTGAGCTAGGGATGGTGACGAGGCCCTGCCACAGTGGGGATTGGGGCGGGGGGGGGGTCTTCCTAATCAACCAGCTGAGCTAGGGATGGTGACGAGGCCCTGCCACAGTGGGGATTGGGGCGGGGGGGGGGGTCTTCCTAATCAACCAGCTGAGCTAGGGATGGTGACGAGGCCCTGCCACAGTGGGGATTGGGGCGGGGGGGGGGGTCTTCCTAATCAACCAGCTGAGCTAGGGATGGTGACGAGGCCCTGCCAC
The DNA here is from genome assembly GCF_027409185.1 of Cynocephalus volans. Taxonomy (NCBI): domain Eukaryota; kingdom Metazoa; phylum Chordata; class Mammalia; order Dermoptera; family Cynocephalidae; genus Cynocephalus; species Cynocephalus volans. The sequence continues at coordinate 189,012,157 of NC_084460.1, forward strand.
AGTGGGGATTGGGGCGGGGGGGGGGTCTTCCTAATCAACCAGCTGAGCTAGGGATGGTGACGAGGCCCTGCCACAGTGGGGATTGGGGCAGGGGGGGGGGTCTTCCTAATCAACCAGCTGAGCTAGGGATGGTGACGAGGCCCTGCCACAGTGGGGATTGGGGCAGGGGGGGGGGTCTTCCTAATCAACCAGCTGAGCTAGGGATGGTGACGAGGCCCTGCCACAGTGGGGATTGGGGCAGGGGGGGGGGTCTTCCTAATCAACCAGCTGAGCTAGGGATGGTGACGAGGCCCTGCCACAGTGGGGATTGGGGCGGGGGGGGGGTCTTCCTAATCAACCAGCTGAGCTAGGGATGGTGACGAGGCCCTGCCACAGTGGGGATTGGGGCAGGGGGGGGGTCTTCCTAATCAACCAGCTGAGCTAGGGATGGTGACGAGGCCCTGCCACAGTGGGGATTGGGGCGGGGGGGGGTCTTCCTAATCAACCAGCTGAGCTAGGGATGGTGACGAGGCCCTGCCACAGTGGGGATTGGGGCGGGGGGGGGGGTCTTCCTAATCAACCAGCTGAGCTAGGGATGGTGACGAGGCCCTGCCACAGTGGGGATTGGGGCGGGGGGGGGGGTCTTCCTAATCAACCAGCTGAGCTAGGGAGAACCTCTGCTCCTCACCTGTTATAGAAAAACAGTGGCCTGTATTACTTCTAGCAGTTTTTTTTTTTTTTTTAATTTCAAAACCATTAAAAAAATGTCAGATTATTAAGGAAAGTTAAATGGCCTTAATTGGCATTTTTACGTTTTTTTATACCTCAGTCTTGGCTTCTTCTTCAAGAAAGGATTTTATTTTTGTTTTCTATTATCTGAGGGTCTGGAGCCTTGAGATTAAACTGGTTATCCTATTGTTTTATTTTAAACATTTGTCTTATTTTCTTTTGGTAGCTTTTTTATAAAGATAGTAAATATCCTTGCTACAATAAAGTTAGGTTTAATTTCTGGCTGTTGATTGCTCTAATTAAATTTTTTTCTCCCAGCATTCAAAAGGCTATGAGAATGGTACAAACAGATTTAGACTCCAGAAGCAAATCTTTAGCAACGAGAAGAACAGGCCTCTGGTAAGTTACACGTGACTTCTACCTACTAGGCTCTCACAGCTGCAGGAAAAGCCCTGCTGCTACACAGGCTGTCCCTCTGCCCCAGTGACATCCAGGGTCTCATAAAAATTGGGTCTCATTGTATTTCTTCAGTAAAATTTGAGTTTGTTCTTATTAGCGGTCTTTGGATAGTAAGCTAAACTTTTTTACATTTTGTAATCAAATTTGAAAGTAATTCATTCATTCAGCAACTATTTGCCAGCATTCAGTGTCTGAGGCACTGCTCCAGGTTGGGGGTGGGCAGGAAAAAATGGAAAGTGAGCAGGGACAATGTGCCAGGTGGCATCAGGTGCCAGGATGACAGGAGGAGCAGGTGCTATTTCAAGCCTGGCCATGGGAGAGGCTTCCCTAAGCAGGTGGCACTGGAGCTGGGCCATGGAAGAAGTGAGGGGAGCGTCTGCAGGTACCTGGGCACAGGGGGTGTCAGACAGAGGGAGCACACAGAGAATTCACACCACGGGACCCAGAGGAGGTGAGGGAGCAGGACATCACACAGGGTCCCTGCCCGCATCTTACAGTGGAGCAGATTGAGGCAGAGAGATGCCGAGTGACCTGCCTTGTCGTTGCTGTGGCAGGGAGGCCACACTGCAGGCCCAGCAGGTCCCACCCACGCCTGGCCTTCACTTGCCCTTCCCTGTCAGGCTCTTTCTAGAAGTCCCTTGCGTCACTTCTGCTTAACCAGCTACACCAAGCCAACATTTTAGATTTGGTTTTAATCATTAAAATTATAAGCTTTCTTTTTTTTCCTTTTAAATCAAATAGCTTAAACGATAAATGTACTAGATATGCTTCTTACTTTTTCCTTCCTTTATTACCTGGGGAAATTTACTTGTGTTGATTGAAATATTGGAAGAGGGAAAAATGATGTCTCATGCATCTTGGTCCTGGGATTTTTAGGGAGAATATTGGTCAAATTGCTATTAAAATCTCTACTCACTTCTGAGTTCTCATTAAGAAAAAAAAAAAATCAGGTCTTAGTCAATGTCCAAATGGCTGTGATTCCTCTTGATGGCTCTGGAGGTGCACCTCTTCCGCTGCACTGAGTCCTGGGCCCTGTGTTCTGCTGTAGTCACTGACCCCTGAAACCAGCCCTGGCTGCTGTATGTAGCTTCCCTCTTTCCTTTCCTGGCTCTTCTACAGACATCTGTTTACTAACATGCTGCCAACGAGCCACTTGCATACTTAGAAGCCCCAGCAGGTCCTGTTTGAGGCTGACCTGATACAGACATGACCAGGCAGGTGCTGGTCCCGTCCTTTCATGTCCCTTTCCACAGGCCTCTGCCCCTTGTCCTTGCTCGTGAGTGAGAGTTAGCAGGCAGAGTGTCCCACGAGTTTGGCAGGACAGCTTGTTTGTCCGCTTTCCTGGAGTGACCCAGTTCAGATCTGCTGGGCTCAGGGTGGGGTGTTAGCCAGGCCCTGGCCTCCACTGCTCAGAGAGGGCTGCTCAATTCTGTCTTGTGCCAGGCATGATTCGTAAGGGCGTCATGGAGAGATGCGTAAGGGAAGTGGGAGAGGAAGCAAATCCGAGAAAGAAGGGCCTGCTCTGGGGCCACTTTACTGTGAGGCAGACCCACCTCAAGTTCTCCTGGCTTTTCTAGGTGCCTGTCTTGGGATGGGCATAATTTGCCATCCTTGTGGTCGCTTGTCCTCCTTGTCGTTCTTGGCTCCTCTGAGGACTTTTCGGATGGCTGTGGCTCAAAAGCTGCTGGGCCCCCAAACCCTGGGTGAGCACTGGATGGGCGTTTCAGTGCTGAACGTCGCACCACCTTGCACCCTGCCTTGCATGCCAGCTGGGTGCTCAGCAACCTCCCCTGGGCTGGCCTTTCTCACGGTGCAGCTGCAGAACACATGGGGCTGAAGGGACGAGAGTCGTGCTTTTAGGTTAGAGCACTCGCTGTCACACACTCCTTCATTGGTTCTGTTGTGTGTGTATTTGTTGTTCTTGTTTGTTTGTTTTTGTTTTATTGTTTTTTAGTAGCAGGAAGCCCTTTGCTCTTAGGAAGTGTAAACTGTAAGAGTGGATGCACCCTGTGGAGGAACCCTGCCCCATGCAGGGCTCCACAGACCTGCAGAGGGCCTGGGACCACAGATGGAAACCTGCTTGTTTAGAGGCAAAGAGAGGGGACACCCTGGCCTCCAGCGCTTGTGTCTTGGTCTGCCCAGTGGTTCCTGGTTTGCTCTGTATGGAGGAGGCTGCGGGGCTCCCCTTGTTTGTTTTAGAAAAACCCCCGTCACCTCACACTATCTTTCCTGTGTCCTCAAGAAGCAAACAACTGGGAGTTGGTGGCTGGGAGCTCTGTCAAAGATAAGCGGGTGTGTGCTTGAGGCCTGCTCTCAACACAGACAGAGCCTTCTGTCTGTCTCAGCAGCTCCTCACTGCTTAGAGAAAGAGCAGAGGGTCTGGGTCCCTGAAGCACTTACAAAATCAGGAAGGGTGGCCTCAGGGCATCAGGGTATCACCTGTGGTCAGGTGAATTCTCTGTGGTTGCCCTGCCAAGACTGCTCTCTCAGTCAGAGGTTTGCTCCTGGCTAAGTGGACCCTTTTCGCTTTATTTCTTCTCTCTGGCTGCATTTCATGCACTGGTTAGCCTACTTTGTGTTTTAAAAAGTCTATGAAGTCCTGCAGTTCTCAGCTTGATATACATGCGGCTCACCTGGGGGCCGGGGCTGTCCCCGGAGACTGCAGCTGCTGGGCTGGGGGCAGCCTGGGCATTGGGGTTTCTCAAAGCCCCCAGGAGATGTCAGGGTTGAGAACTATTTATTTAGTCTCCTGAACAGGACACCTAGCATAATTCATGAGAGAAAAGTTTGTTTCCAAACTCAGATCGTAGTGCCGGGTTTTCATGTACCTCTACAGAACTGTCATTGGGAAGATGTTATGCTTTTACTCCCGGGATTTGTCATCTGCATTTTGACACATTAGAAAATAAAGATACGGTTAAATGTGACTATTTTAAAGACCAGCCCTCTAAGCCCAAGTCCTGGTCAAGGAAGCTGGTCTCCTCAGGGGAGGTGGCCCCTGGCTGCTCCACGGTCACGTGCTGATGCAGTTGCTGCAGCCTGCCTCCTGGCTTTCCAAATTTCTGTTCTTCACCAGAGGAGAATTCTCAGTATCAACAGGGAGGGTATGGAGTACATTACCTTTTTCTTCTCTTTTTCTTTTTTTTAATTTAACTGCATTTTGAATCCAACTTATGTAGGTTATAGTGAGATGAATACAATAAAACCTTTTTAATTTTGTGGAAAGTCTGAAATACATAGAAGCCTTTCTTCCAAGTCCTTGAACATCACAGTTCACCCATGAAGAACATTTTAGATCATCCTTGCTCTGACTTGAAGCCCACCCTGGGTGGGGACCACTGTTCTTCACTTTAGTGAACACAGACTTTATCCCTCAGCAATGTCCAGAATGCCAGAATTCACAAAATACCAGAACTGGCTTATAAATTTTAAAATAATATTATTTCTGGTAATGTATGTTCATTGCGAACTCCTTAAAGAAATACAGGATCGTGTAAAGAATTTCTTATTGACACTTCCATAAAACACGTAATTCTACCACTCAGCAGTAACTACTGTTGGTGTAGATTTTAGCTTCTTTCTTTCTAGAAATGGATCCTATAGTTACCTACTTATATAGGTAAATATTTGAACATTCTTTGAGATCATAATGAAAATACACTTTTTGAATGATGTTATCTAATGTGTCATAGCAGTTTCCTATGTCATTAAAATCTTGCAAACATTTTTTTCAGAACGGCAAGATATGAAGGCACTTCAAAAAATTCATGGAAATATTTATATTATCTTTTAATTTGATTTTTCCACAAACTTTTTGAAGGACCCTTGTATGTCATTTATATGGATGTACTTTTATATACCAGTTTTTCTCAGTGGTGGTGTGACATCTATTTTATTGTTTTTTGGGTTTTTTTTCACTTTTCAATTTACATTTAGCACATAGAGTACTAGAATTTCTGGCTCAAAGGATTTTGTGTTAATAATATTTCATAAAAATACATGCTTGCTGATGACTCTAAAGCAACAACTGGGCTGAGATTGTTACCCAGGATCTCCCAAAACCTCTGCTGGAAAAGAGAATCATCAGGTGGTTCAGCCGTTAGGGATTCTGGCCTCACCTTGAGCGGGACCGGCTGGTAACTCCTTTCCTTTTTTTTTCAATGGAATTCACCCCCAGGACCCAGAGATGCACTGCTTACTGCCATCCGGCGGTAATGGCACCCAGCCGAACCACATCGTCGTTCTCCCGGGGGACGGCGGGAGTGGCATGGCCGCCATCAGCTTCATAGGGGCCTTGAAAATTCCAGTAAGTAAATGTGCCTGGGAAGAGTTGCAAAAGGGGCCTCTGTGCTTGCTACGAAGAGGAGTCTGGTCTGTTGATAATTAAGCTTAAAAAAATAAATCTATGATTATAGAAAACGTGGATTAGAAACCTATAGCATAAGCCAGAAGCTGCAAACCAGTTGCTTCAGGACTGAATATGTCTGCAGTAATGTTTTGTTGCTTCACACTATGTTTGAATTTTTTTGAAGTTAGTTTTCTCCATGAGAGAAATTTCAATTCAGAAATTTCATAGACAAATGGGGTTCCTGTCTTTACCCAAAGAATAGAAAAAATGGCTATGCTGGGCCTGCACTGCACATGGCAGTGGTCGGGAGCTGAGGCCATGACCTCTCAGTGGCCGCAGCCCCTCCCTGGTGTCCCTGCCTCCCTGAAGGCCTGGAGTGTGAGCCCCGGGGAGGCACTGTAACTGAGTCCTGCTCTGTATCTCAGGAAAGCCCGGCTCAGTTTTCTTTTCCCTTCAAAGTACCTTCAGTAACACAAGCCATGGTCTGATGGCCCATGCCTGGTAGAGGGGACTGCAGGGAGTGAAGCAGAGTGCAGAAGCCATGGGGACAGCAGAAATGAGCTCCCTCGAAGGGTCCTCAGAACCTGGACCTGGGCTTTGTTTAAAATTCTGCTAGCTGGCCCTCAGGGGACAGCTGACTTGGCCTCTGGACAGGAAGCACGTACAGTGCCCTGGGTGGGTGATCAGTGCGTGAAGGAGATGCAAGAAAAAGGTGACTTGAAGCAGGTGCAGGGAGGGGTGCCATGGTGAGATTTGCTGTTTTCAACTGCTTGTTTACGCAGTCATGGACTCTCTCGGCAGAGCATCTGCAGAGCTGTGAAAGCAACGAGGGAGCCATAGCAGGCCACCAGAGCCGAGAGCAGCCCTGCCGCTGCTGCTGGGCCCGAGCCTTGGGCGCAGGTAGCCTCACAGAGTGGAGCTAAGTGGGATCTCACACTTGGACCAGGGCAGCCGGGGTGCAGGGGGGTGCTGGAAATGTAAATAGTGCAACCCAGAACCTCAAAACAACGTGGCAGAGATTGAAGGACAGAGAAGGACTTCTGCTTCAGAAAAGGAAGTGATGCCAGTGCCCAGGCGAAACTGGGTCTCCAGGCAGAGGAGAGCATGGGAGCCCAGGCCCAGGCACCAGATCGTTGGGAAAGGTCTCTGCAGGCAGGCCTGTAGAAGCTGCGGTTTTAAATAAAAAGTTATTTTTAAAATTGTGTCTTAATAACAATTAGTAACTTTTGTGCTGTACTTACTGTGTAGCTGCCCCAAATACTTTTGCTGAAAGTAGGGTGCACACTAGTTATATAAATGAGACTTTTGTGGTAGAGTTGTGGACAGTACAGGCTGTGGAGTCCTGGCCTGGCCTGACCCTCACCCTGCCACCGCCCAGCTGGGTGTCCTGGGCAGGGGTGGAACCACTCTGAGCCCCCATCTCTTCCTCTGTAACATGGGCCCGTGTCCACTGTAGTACTTGTATGTGACAGCACCGGGCCCAGTGCCTGGCCTGTGGTGAGCGTGCAGTCAATTATACAGATGCATCCTTGTGCTGATATATCGACTGTGAACCATTAACGTGTTTAAGTTCAAAGGGACTTAGGCAAATCGAATCTGTGTCGTTCGCGTGGTTCTGGTCGCCATTCATGTCACAAACAGCTTGGGCAGTGGGGAGGGGAGGAAATAGGCACCTTTGTGTTACGGGATTTCTCACTCAAACTTTGCAAATGGTATTGGGATTACTATCTCACAAGTCCACGTCTTTGTGAAAGTAGAAATAAAATGGATCACAAACAGATGTTTCAGAGAACCCACCAAACTCCAGACTTCGACTTCCTCATCAGTCCCACCTTTCTTGCTCCATTGCTTTCCTGACACTGGCTGGGTTTATTCACAGGCAGAGTGCAGTAGACCATGTATCTGACAGAGTGGTCAGAATTGTTTGTTCTGTGTGTTTCTGCATCACTGCATAATTTGCAGTGATTTTAGTTTCAGAGAAAAAGAAATAACCATTAAATACTCAGTAACTAGGTGTCTCTCCACCATGCCCGTGCCCCGTGAGAACTTCTTTAATCTAAGTTTCTGAGTGATGATATGAGAATCAAATCAGTACGTATTTGTATTGACTCTAGTTGGATGTAAAGACATTGGGTTTCAATCTTAAAAGGCATCGTCATGTGCTGGGGGTGAGTCCATGGGTCAGTGCTCCCATTAGTCTTTCGCCTTCTTTGCACGCTACAGCAAAACAGTGTCCTCTCCCTGCATGTGTCTGGAAGTGCTAACACCAGGCCAGAGACGCAGGATATTTTCATGGGAATGAAGTTATTTGTAACTGTGTTGCATAAACCTACCTGCTCAGTGCACACTGGGGGGACACTGGCTCACTCTTTTTTTCAGGGCGTGATCGAGTTCTCTCTGTGTTTGCTGTTTGCCAAGTTGGTCAGCTATACTTTCCTCTTTTGGCTTCCACTGTACATCACAAATGTAGGTAAGTATCTGTTGCCGGAAACATACATGTTACATTCTGTGCACTGGCTATGATCTGCTGCATTCTATAGTCTTGGAAACATAAGGCCACATGCATGGTGATTTGAGTGGTGTACTTTTTAATTAAACAACATAATTAAACATAGACAAAGGAGAATTCAGATGTGCAAGTTTATTGCCATAGTAGTCACCTATGTGGGGTTTAAAGGGCCGACACTTTATATGCCAGCTGTGGCTACCAATTCTGTGGGCACTTCCTATTCTGGGGCAGCCCACATTTAAATTAGGGCTACTTAGGACTTTGGATCATAGCAGCCAGTGAGCAGGAGCAGGGCCTCTGGGGATCTGAGCTAAGAAATCCTTAATAATCTGACCTGGAAATTGCTTCTGGGAGATGTGTTATAATTTTAGGGAGGGCTGACAGTTTGTCTTACATTTCTGAAGTCCAGCAGTGGCAGCAGCTATAGACTTTGACAGAACATACCAGTAAAATAGTGATACACACTCCCTATCGTGTATGACCACAACAAGAAAGACAAGAGGGACCAACAAGTCTTAAGCGAAGGGATCATTGAGTGGAGGAACTGGAACGTGGGCTGAAAGGCTGTGGGGATGGTGCAGCATCTTGGCCTGGGGAATGGGGAAGAGCGAGAGGAGAGAGAAGAAACCAGGGTCCTCAGAGTAGATGCAGGCTCTGGGTGATGTGGGAAGGGTCTGAAGAGCACAGACCGCCTACTGCAATGGCTGTCACACGGCCACCTGGAGAGTGCCGTGGGGATGGAAGCTCCAGGCTCTTCCAGATCTCAAGCCTTATGGCCAGATGGTGCTTAAGACAGTACACTAGTGCCCAGACATGTGAGGCTCTGTATGGAGGCAGTTTGTCACTGGACCTGCGTCTGTCTGTCTGCGTTGGTGGGAGGGGCCTCTGAACCAAAGGTGGGATAATAATTAGACTGTGCAGGGCAAATTACCAGGATCTGGTTAAGAGTGATTTTCATTGTTCATCCTTTCTGTTTCATTTATTCATTCATTCATTCATTCATCTAATTAATTAATTAATTAATCTGAGTTAAGTAATAATTGCCACTTGGCATAAATCCTGCTCCTGGAACAAAAGAGTCTCTGTGTAGGTCTTATTCTGCCTTGTGATGCTAATGAAGAGCATATCCTCATTAATTCACATTCTGTTGTTATTTTAATAGATCACCTTGATGCCAAAAAAGCAGGGGAGCTCTCCACCTTGTTTGATGTGGGTGGGATCTTCGGTGAGTTTGCTGCCACTTGTTCAACTTTGAAGAGAGTTTAACAGTGCTGTGAATGGCCTGTGACCTCCTTGCGTTGATTCACTGCTGAGAGGGAACTATGTTCCCTGAGGTCTCCTATTCCCTGAGTAGACTCAGCCCTCACCCTGGGGGAAGGTCTCCTCTCTCTCTTCCTGGGCCCTGACTCTGCACTTGAACTAGCTTCCCTGAGAAACAGCATGCCTCTGGGAGATGACAGACCGGTGGTGTTAGGTGTTAGCACTATAACAGATAAAGGGGCTTCAGTGCTAGCTTTAAGCCTGACCCCCAAGACTAGGCCCCCTAGACTGCTGTCTCCAGGTCTCTGCCATCTCACCACAACCAAATGAGGTCTCTCAGGAGGTCAGGCCCACTGGGAAAGTGCCCACCAGTCGTGACTATAAGGAGGCCTCAGGAGAAGGAAGCTGCTGTGCTTCTGGCTCCTGTAATTCTGGTTCCTCCTGATGGCCATGCCCAGGGACATGAGCCCCTGAAGCCTGCCCCTGTCCGTTGCAGGTGGAATCCTGGCAGGTGTGATCTCAGACCGGCTGGAGAAAAGGGCCTCCACTTGTGGCCTGATGCTACTGCTTGCAGCCCCGACGGTCAGTGCCCCGCCCCCGCTGCTGCCTGGCTGTGCCCGACCCTGCACGCAGTCTCCACACTGCCCTGTCCTCCCACCGGCAGCGTCCCTTCCTCCTGGGCCCGGGCTCCACTTTCCCGCATGTGTCGCTGCTCCCCTTTGTGGTTCTCTCCCCTCCGCCACCCCAGACAAGCTCCTGCTCGTCCTTCAGGATCCCTGATGCCTTTCCCACTTCCTGAGCATGGTTGACCCCTCCCATCATCATAATAATTATGAATACTTGATACATACTAGATTTCAAGCATTTAGTAGCTCATGACCTTGGGTAGGTTACTTCCCCTCTCTGTGCCTCAAATTCTTCATCTGAAAAATGGGGATGAAGACAGCAGTGCCACCTTGCGGTGAGGCTGTGAAGGGTGAAGGAAGTAGTAGCGTGCCCTTACTGTTTTTATTACGATAGTATCAGAGGTAGTAGCGCTGTGATTGTTTGCACCTCTGCCTCTCCACTGGGCTGTGACTATTCCCAGAACAAGACTTACTTTCAGTCCTCCTGGGGCCAGGGACAACATGGCCCGACACAGACACTCAAAGACCATTTAGTAAAGAAGTGACTGAGTGCAGCCCCCTTGCCCTGAGCACTCCCATGTCATCAGGCACAGCTGTTCAGGGTAGACAGCCTGAGGACTCCTCAGTCGGACTCTCAGCTAAGAAGCTCTAGACCCACAGCTCAGAGCAGCGGATACGTCCCTGCGGGGCTTCCTGCTGCAGCGCTGGGCCCAGAGCCCGCGGGTCTGGGACAAGGCTCGGTGTCTATGTGCCAAGTGCTTGGTGGAGGCTGTCTTCTGACAGGCTAGGCTGGGCAGTGTGGCCTGCCTTCCTGTTTAGGGGTTTGCACTCTTGGGTCAGCTGCCTGAGAATCAGCTCCTGGCTTTTCAGAAGTGTGGATTCCCGGGCCGTCTTCGGCTACTTGTGGTAAGCCGCTGTTACCTTGTGTTTACACCATTCGCAGCTCTACGTCTTTTCCACCGTCAGCAAAATGGGTCTGGAAGCCACTGTAGGTGAGTGCACGAGGCCCCTCTTTTCTTTCTCATGCATTCTGTCCACACAGCTTGCTGCAGTGAGACACAGACACACAAATCTACAAGGGAGCATTCAGATGGCATAACTGGAGCAGATGGTATGGCTAAAACAGTCCCCAAGTCCTTCTTTGGGTGGGGCCACTGGGAGAAGCTGGGGACTCTCCCTCCCAGGCCTCAGGCCTGGCAGTTTGCAGGTTTGCCAGGGAGCGTGGTCTGGGCAGTAGCAAGCCCTGGATTCCTAGTGGGAAGGAGCCACTCAGGGAAGCCCGGGGCGACCTGGAGGGCAGCTCCCCATGGCCTCTGCAGGAGCTGGCCGGGCTGCAGCAGCCTGGGTCCTGCACCCCTGGTGGTGAACACCAGCCAGAGCCGGCAGTGTGACCTGAGCAGTGTTCAGCCCAGGCCAGGCAGGGGCAGGCTCCCCGGCCACCTCCTCCCAGCTGGCTACTGCCAGTGCCACTTGGAGCAGCTGCGTCACACTGGAGGACTACTTTTAACGTTCCAGGCAGTGCTATCTAATTATGCCTCTGACACTTGATAAATGTTTTTCTGTCCAACCAAGCCAGCAGTGGGGGTTGGGGGAAGGGGTATGATGGGATCCCGTTAGAAGTCACCCAGAAAGCAGCTTGTCCATGCGAGAGGAGCCGTGAGCCAGACGCTTCCTCATGGTCATGGAGAGTTCAGGGAAGTGAGTGTGTGTTTCAGAAAGGGAGTCGGTAGTCCTGCCAGTGGTGACAAGAGGCAGTGCTTCCTGCTGCAGATAACACTGTGGCCAGTTTTCACACCCAGCCGCAGAGACCGGGCTTAGGGTGCACGCTCCCTCTCAGTGGTGTGGCCATAGCTGCCGCCCATGGAGGGTTGAGGAACCTGAGTGCCAGGCTCTGAGTCTTTGGGAGAGCGCAATGTAACTTAGAAAGGTATCGCTCAGCAAGTTTAGGTGAAGGAAGCCATTTCTGCCTCGTGCCCTGGCAGCTGTCACTCCCTGGGGTTGCTGGGCCTCTTTCCTCCCATCTGCCTGCATTCTGCTCAGGCCAGGCCACATGTGTGCTGCTGGGTGCCTACTTCATAGTTGCTGAGATATGGGACCCTCCTGGGGGACACTTCTGTTCTAAGTCTCCCTCTGCTTTCCGCAGTGATGCTGCTCCTCAGTGGGGCCCTGGTCAGTGGGCCCTACGCGCTGATCACCACCGCCGTCTCCGCCGACCTGGTGAGTGACTGCATGTCTGAGCATGGAGTGAGGGATGAGCCCTGGCCTTGGTCACCACGTCTTCCATTCATGACAAAGTTGGTCTCCAGGAGTAACAGAGTACATATATGAGCACCCTTTCTGCAGGTCATTTACATGTGTGGTTTGAGGTCTCCCTGCACCTGTCCCCTCTACCACCCTTCTCTAGGGTCACAGCCGTTTAGGGCCACACAAGGCTCTTGTGTACTGTCCTCCTCATCTCAGGCTTCTTTTCACTCCCCGGAGAAGCAGAGGAAGTCCCTGTCCCCAGCAGGTCAGCAGAGAGAGAAGCTCAGTGAGGAGGGGGCTCTTTTCATCTTTGTCTCCTCCACGTCATCTACCCAAAGCAATAAGCCCAGCCCTGCCTTGGCCACCTTCATGTTGGCGTGTTCCTTTAGGTGTGTGAGAGCGTGCAGACTTGTGTCTGTGTAGGCGTGGAAAAGTATTACACGTGTGAGCACACACAAGCATTTATTTTCTCAAGCTTTGGTTTTTAAAAAAGTTTTAGAGTTTTAACCACTGTTGGAAGCTGATTTTTTTTGTCCTCAGTTTGTGCTTTTTTTCCCCAGCCTTATATGTAGCTTTTTAAAAACCAGAGCTCCTGTTGGTTGGTGATTGAGGACTTGTGCCCCTACGTTGGTTTTTTGTGTTCTCCTCTCTTCCCCAGACTCCCCTGGCGTCTGCTGCTGATGGGGTTGAATTTTAGATGCTGCAGAGGTGTCTGATCCATGTCATTGCTAGCTGTTGAGGAGTACAGCAGAAACATGGCAGTGGCTGCAGTGCTGGCACAGCCCAGGGACAGGGATGTGTGTCATCCTTCCTTTTATCTTCCATGTTGGCTGCTGTGGTGCCTCGGGAAAGAGTTTGGGTGTGCTAAATAAAAACTGCTCTACTTGTCGAGAATCCTAAGAGTTCTTTTGACTAGATTGTGCTTGGACAGGTATTTCCAATGATTTTTGACTCTTAAAAACCCTTGAAATTTTGTTTGCCTTTCCAAGATAAGCTTGGATGGAGTAGTTTGAATTTTCTGATGGAAGATACCCCACGTGTTGGGTTGTTTGTAGGGCAGTTTGAATGAAATGTCTTCTGGGGACGCAGGCTTATTTCTCATGTCTGATGCTGCTGAGACGTATTTCACGTTTGTTTTTTCCTCTCTCTTAGGGGACTCATAAGTGTCTCAAAGGAAACTCCCATGCCCTGTCCACTGTGACTGCCATTATCGATGGAACCGGGTCTGTAGGTACGTGGGGATTTTTAGTTCTGAGAGGTTTATTGTGGTCATAGGAGAACCCACACTTTCACATCCTAATTAACAGGTGCCAAGGACACCAACTGCCTTGTCAGGATTGGCTGGCCTTCTTAATACAGGAGCAGGTCTGCAGGGGGAGGCAGCATGTGGGGACTATCCTGTGTGGTTGGAAGGTTTCAGGGAGATGAGGGGTGCTTGGCTGGAAGTAGCTTTCCTCAGTGTGAAGGGATGTGCACCCAGCTTTTCATCAGCACCAGCAGCTGGTGTGCTGCAGCCCACGGGTGAATCTGGCCCACTCACCATTTATCACTGTCGTTTCAAGGAGGACAGAATCTTACATGAATTTAAATTACAGGAAAGCTAATCAGTCCAAAAGCATACAAGATTTTGAATGCTACCAGCCTCATTGAGGATCTTAAAGAGAATTCAGTAGCATATTCTGGAGTAATGAAGGGGAGCAGACAGGTGGCAATTGGTAAAACACCAATCCTCTTCTTATCAGCGAGTCAGAGAAGTCACAGCAATGGCTTTGCCCCTCCTTAAACCATCATGCATGGACACAGTGCCCACTTCCTGCCAGATAGAGACCCAAAGAGCCACCTGTGTTGGCCCCTGCCTGTGCCAGGTGTTAATGGTCACACAAGCCCTGCAAGGTGCCAAGATACCCTCCATTGTCCTGTCCTCTGAATGGGAGGTTGACACTCAGAGGTTTTCTGGTGTGGCCCCATGGCTAATCACGCGAATGGAAGCTCCATGAGGACAGGAGTTTGTTCTGTTTTCTGCTGTACCCCAATGAGCTGAATTGATGCGCCGATCTTAGGCAGCTAGAATTGCAGACAGGTACCCAGGAGGACTTCTTCAGGCAGTTGACTTCACAGGTAAGGAGTCAGGTCAGAGAGGCCCCCTGCTGCCCTTGGCCCACATGGTTCGTCAGGACAGGACAGCCCATCCCTTTGTCACCGGAACCCCAGCTCCATGCTCTTGCTGCCTCTCTGAGGCCAGAAGGTGGCTTCACGTTACGAATTTGGCTTGTTCTAGGAGGCAGCAGGCGAGACCACTGTTGTTCAGAAAGCCAGGCTTTGACTTTTGCTGTTCACTTAAGTCAGACCAGCCCTGTTTTTGGCCTCAACGTTGGTTCCTTTATTTCACTGTATCCAGAGGTGACTTGGGATTCACTGGATGGTGTTAGTGGCCTCCCCTCTGATGTTCCCTTTCAGGACACCTACTGGGGACTGGGGACATGTCTAGGAAAAGGGAGGGAGAGGGACCCAGGTGCTGCACCCAGCAATGGTCTCTGTGGCCAGCACAGCTCTCCAGCGTGGGGCGGGCCCATCATCCTCCCCAGCTCACATGGACTCCCGAGAACTCGGAACAGCCTGGAAGAAACACTCAGTAGGAAGTCAGGAGATGCTTGGGATGAGCTCGGTTCTCACTAGCTGTATGACTTTGAACAGCCTTCTCTCTGCCTTCGTTCCACAGAGGACTTCGTCTGTGAGTCAGTCAGACTCCCACTGTGAAGCCCTTTTCTTAAAGCTAATTTGGAGCTCTGCTGGCAGCCCTGACTGCTATTTTAAATCACAGGATCAGAGTAAAGAAGAGAAGGAAATTATGAATTAGGTGAAAAAGCACATTTTTCTTGATTTTCTTCTCAAACAAGAAGTAAGCAGAAGAACAGAGCTGAGGGCGGCAACTTTGCCCATGTGAGCAGAGGAGTCCACCTGCGTCAGTGGCAGCGGATGAGGCTGCCACTGACCTCCACACCATGGGGAAAGGAGCACAGTTCCCAGTGCCTTCCGCCTGCACGGGAGGCAGGCAGGACCTTCTCATGAATCTGCACCAAATGTGACGGCCCATCCCCGGAGCCCCTGCATGCCCTTGATTTCCACAGTGCTTAGCTCAGAGATGTGATGGGGACCAGACTCTACAGGCTCCACCGCTCTGCCTGCTTGAGAGTGCAGGGGACTCGGGGAATGGTCACCATGGAAACAGCATCCATCCATCACTGTATCTCAGTCACTGCTTCTTTCGTGAGCACGGCCCAACGAGACTGATGTGAGGAAAAATACAAGTGTAAATGCACACTGTTCCAGAACTGTCCACTCACAAGAGGGCTCACCCCAAGCTGTTATTAAGTGTTAATATTCACTGGTTGTCCTTGGCTTAGGCAGAGGCAAAGCCTGACTAACTGTACATCACTCGGTGCTTGTCACAGATCACAAGTGCTACGTGATTCAGATAGCAGAGTTCAATGTCTGGTGCATTTGCAGTGGAATCGCACCCCAGGGGATGCAGGCCTGCCATCTCTCCATGTTTAGGCAGAGCAGTTAAATACAGCCCTGCCTGCTTTCAAGTGGGTTTTCTTAATCAAAGTAAAGCATCATGTAACTTAGAAGCCACGAACCTTCGAGCTTGTTCTAATGCAGATGGCACTCCCTGTTCCTGCCCTCAGCCCCCTTTCTAGAAGTGGTCCCTTTCACCTGCTGCTGCTGTTATACCTGTGTGTGCGCATGTTTCCTGATTCCTCAGTGGTGACATTATCTGCTGCCCTCCTACTAAGGAAGATGGGGCTTGGCTGTGTTTCACCCCTGTGCTCCCTGCCCCTCATAGTCCGCATTATACTGGCTGTGCTAATGTTGTTCCCTGCAGGCCAAGAAGTAAACTTTAGTTTCACATCCTCAACATACCCATTGTTTCCCCCGAGTTAACAAATCCCTCACTTTTTCCTTTGCCTTACTTTCCATCCCAGTTGTCCCTTCCTCTACACATCACCCTCTGTTTTTTTGTGACCGGTAAGGGGATCGGAACCCTTGGCTTGGTGTCGTCCACACCGCGCTTAGCCAGTGAGCACACCGGCCATCCCTATGTAGGATCCAAACCCGTGGCGGGAGCACCACTGCACTCCCAGCGCCGCACTCTCCCGAGTGAGCCATGGGGTCGGCCCTACACATCACCCTCTGATGCCCCTCTGTCCTACCCTCCAGGTCGACAGCCACTGAGGGGCCTCCATGGCCGCCTGCTGCATGGCTCTTGTCCAGGAGTGCCCCTCCGTGGCCGACCAGTCCCTTTTGTCTCTTCCTACATCCCTGCTTACCGCTCCTCAGTGGTGGGAAATGCTCCTAGTGGCTTTCTGGGTTCACAGAGGTGACTCCGCAAGCTTGCGAGGCCGGAGCATCCGGGTTCTGCTCTCTTGCACTCAGTGGGCACTTTGGATGCAGGAACTCTTTTTTCTTCAGAATTCCAGCATCTTCTGGCTTCCAGTGCCGTCACTGAGAAGTCCATGATCATTCTCACCCCAGGCCTTCATTTCTGACCTTTTGTTTTTTCTCTTGGAAATCTTTAGAGTCTCTTCTTTATCTCTCCATTATGCCCTGTGCACCTAGAGGGTCCCCTTGGTCTGGAAACACATGCCCTTCATTTTGGGGGGATTGTGCTCTGTTCTTTCTTTGATAAGCTTTTGTTTTTTCTTTCTGGAAAACTTTAGTCAGATGTTGAGCATTCTGGATCAATCCTTCTATTTTCTTCTATTTTTTTTCCTTCCTGCCTGTCTCTGTTCTTCCCTTCTACTTTCTCAAAGATGCTCTTGACATTGTTTTCCAACCTTGTAGTGAACTTTTTATTTTGCCTATCGTATTTTGATGTCCATTGGTGTTTTTCTGCTCTTTTCGTGCATCCATTTCTTGGATACCATGTGCATTAGACTGAATCATGTGAAGTTGCTGATCATGAACTGGTTTTCAGCTATGAAAATAGGAGTTTCATATGGTTTAACTTGTTTCCTGGGAATTTCTTCTCTCTGATTTATTTCTTCCAGGTCCCTCTCCACCCAGTTTGCTTGCTTTCACGATGGGGCGTCCCTCACACAGTGTGAATCTCGGCCATCCCTTCCTATCTTCACATTCAAAAACAAGCCACTAAACACTTATTTGAAGTCCTTTCTGTACTGGTGGATATCATAGTAATGTGATCCAACGAGAATGTGGAGGTGGTGACACCCCCAGAGCCCATGAGGGCTGGGTCCAGCCACCAGTACTCTCTTCCTTGTAGGGATTGGGGCAGGCTGCTGGGTGGAAGCTGATGTCTTTCCCCGGATCCCTTGTTCTCAGTTGGTGCCTCACCTAGCCCTGAACTGGGCTTGGTGTCCTCAGAGGTTCAAGTCTCCAAAGGTTAAGCGTCTGCTCTCCTGTGAGGGTGGGGGAGGGCTTGCTGGATCCGTGAGGGTGAAGAGGGGGACTGGGCTCAGGGGAGGAGTGAAGGAAAGGCATCTGACAGTACCTCACAAAAGCCTTGGCCAGTGCCCCCTTTTCCTCCTGCTGCCCCCTTCCCCTGCACTTGGCTAGGCCCGGCTCTGAGTGAGGTGTCCCTGTGCCTTAGAGAAGCGGACACCGTGCCCATGACAGCTGTCGTGCCCTTTTAAGCCCATCTACCAGAATGTGCACCTTCTCTCATCTGCCCTTTGTGGATTTATAACTTTTAAAATTCAACTGTGGTCCATTTCATGGGTTCGGGAGGTGTCGAGCTAAACACACATGAGCAGTGCCCCAGGTGTACCTGCACATCCTTCTGAGACATGAACAAAAATTGCTTCTCAGACTGAAAAACAGTAAGTGAGCTCTGTAAACACTTGAAACAAAATCAGTATGTCTAAAGTGTACAATCAGTAATAGTCTAAAGACTATTAAGCCACCTCTGAGATTCAATCTCAGTTAATAACTTGGTGGAAATTCTTAATGCTTCTCACCATACTTCTACCAAAACAAGCCATCCTACACGTGTCAGAACTTATTCCAGTCTTTACTAGGAACACACACCAAACTGCTGCAATGAATATTCTTATGTAGATATCTGTGGACATTTGGGGGAATACTTGCTTTCTTTTGTTTTTATAGTTTTTAAAAATTATTTTGGCATAATTTTAGACATGCGGAAAAGTTGCAACAATAGTACAAAGAATTCACAAACATGTTAGCATGTGTGCTTGGTCACGCACCTCTCCCGTGTATTTATGCACACACACATTCACATTTGTGCTCACTTATATACGTACACACATGCACATTTGTTCTGAGCCACTTAAGAGTAAAATGCGGACATGCTATTCCTTATAACTATTCAATATGTACTTCCTAAAACAAGGAGTCTCCTGATACAAATGTAGCGATCAGGAATCAGGAAGTTAACATTGATCAAATATTGTATCTACAAATCTTATTCAGATTTTACCGAGTGATTTTACCGAGTAATTGTTTTTAATAGCATAAGAATATCTAAGGTTGTGCACTAGATTCAGATTTCTTTACAATAATTTTTTTAAAAAATAATGGGAGTGTTGGATCAAAAGAATGAACATTTCAAATGTCAATACATATCTCTAGAATTGGTTCTAGTAAAGATTGTGCTAATTATACCCTCCCCAGTACTGAGTATTATTCAGCTTTTCACCCCTTACCAATCTGGTAGGCAAGAGTGAGGTTTTATTGTTCTATTTGCTGTCTGTGCCTGTGAGTAGTGCTGAGCATCGGTCTGCATATTTACTGGACTTGAGTGTTTTAGTTCTACACCAGAGTGCTCCTTATGCAACACCACGTGCATCCACTTGCCTTGTTTCAGGAGCCGCGCTGGGCCCCCTGCTGGCTGGGCTCATCTCCCCCTCTGGATGGAGCAATGTCTTTTACATGCTGATGTTTGCAGATGCCTGTGCCTTATTGGTAAGTCATCTTATTTTTAGTCCATTTTCGGTTTAATGAGCATCTCTGTGGTTGTTGACCAAACACTGGTGAAACCTTTTCCTTTGGACTCATGCAGTTCTCGGGGAGGTTTTGGTCCTTCTGTCTTCCCTAAATAATCATGATCTGAGGCCCTTTCTCCCTCTGGTTAAAAAAAAACAAGTGTCAGACACAGAAGCAGGTCATCCACTGCTGTCTAGTTTCAGGTGGGGTGGTCTAATGGCCAAGAGCATGGAACCACTGCATACAGAATCAAATACCAACTCCGAACTTACGAACTTACTAGGTTGAAGTGGCTGTTACCCAGACCATTTGTGGTTGTTGTTTTTTTAATGCCTGGGGGTTCTAGTTAAGTCTCCACATATATTTCCACTAAGTAGCAGTAAAATTCCCATCATTATGACTTTTTAAAGGCTCTAAAACTCTTCTACTTCAGAATACCAGTTAATATACATTGAACATTGTTTTAGATGCATAGCTGAACTCACAACAAAGTAAGGGAAATACCCAGGAGCCAAAAATGTAAAGGCAACATAAAACAAATACTCAAGCTGATGACAGAGCAGTCCTGGGGTGAGTTACCAGTCTCAGGAATCAAGGGGCTGGGGTGGTTATGCCCACGTGAAACAAGAGATGAGGTGTTAGGCTGGCACAAGATGGGGCGGTGGAACTGGCGACTGCCTCATAAAGCCAGGACCCACAAGGGCTGTGCTTGCAGTGAAAGAGTGTCCTAGGTGACATCTGCACAGTGGCACAGAAAGACAAGAAGAATCTGTGCCCATCTTAGCCTGGTCACCAGGTAGGCATAAAAAATCTCCTATGAGAACTTTTAGCCATAGACATGCCCATAGTATGCTTTAATTTTTGAGCTTATACAGCTGACCCTTGAACAACACAAGTTTGAACTGTGCAGGTCCACTCATATGCAAGTGCAACATCTGAGAATTCAACCCACCATGGATCAAAAATACAGTATTTGTGTGATGCAGAACCCGTGTATATATGGAGGGCTGACTTTCCATAAATACAGATTCTACATGGTCAGCTGTGGAACTTGACTTTGGTATATTTAGGGGTCCTGGAACCAACCCCTCACCTACACAGAGGGCCAACTGTGTAAGTACAAAAAAAATTGAATGAAATTGGTCCTTAGAAGCTGATGTACCTGATTCTTAGGCAGAGCAAATATAAAAACTGAAAAAGGACAAATCTCAACCCAGCTGCACAGGATTTCTACAGCTAACACCCTACTGAAAATAAGCTCATTAAAATTATGAAACACAAGGAAGCAATTCACTGTGAATGACAGTAACAGATGCCACAAACATCAGAATTGGACCCTGCAAACCTGCAGATGAAAGATTTATCAAAAACTGTAAAAATAAATATATTTAACATCACTAAAGATGTAAAATAAGGAAATGAACTCATAAAAAAAGAATAAGACACTATCAAAAAGAGCAGGTTTGAAGAACAACCAAACAGAAGTTCTACAAATAAAAAAATGTGGTCTTATCCCAGAAAAAAATCTCAATGTGTGGGTTGAAAAAGCAATTGGATCCAGCTGAAGAGAAGATTACTGAAGTAGAATATAGTTAGGAGGAAATTATTTAGTATTCAGCACATACAAAGAAAGGGATGAAAAATATTAAAGAGTTTTTGAGGGGTGGTGACCAAGCCTGTGGATGCCACCCCAGGGGAGGGAGCTGTCATATCCCTTCCTCTCTTCCACTTCCCACTATAACCAATAAAGGCTGTCCATACTGTAAAAAAAAAAAAGAAAGAAAAATATTAAAGAGAAATTAGATATAAAATGGAGAACCAAATGAGATGTTCAAATGTTGTCTAATAGGAATTCCAGAGAAGAGAATAGAGAGACTAGGATTGGAATGATAGTTGAAGAGAAAATAGCTGAGACTTTTTCAGATACATGAAAGGCACACATTCTTATATTAAGGGATCAAACAACTTAGAATTCTATACCTAGCTAAACTTGCATGCAAGACTGAGAGTGAAGTGACCACATTTTTGACCACAGATGCTCCCAGTGAAAGTTGCTAAAGGATGTGTTTTAAGAAGCAGTAAATTAGATACAGAAGGAAAGTCTGAGATGCAAGGAGAAATGTGAGCAAAAAAAGTGATATTCCTAAGAGTAAATCTAAATGAGTGTTGACTATATAGAACGATTGTCAATGAACTATGGCCTGTGTGCCAGATCTGGCCCTTTGTCTGTTTTGTATGGTCCTTGGGCTAAGAATGGTTTACATTTTTAATGAATTGTTTTTAAAAAGTCAACAAAGAAGAATATGTAGTAGAAACCATATGGCTGCAAATCTGAAATAATCTGGACCTTTACAGAAAAGGCTTTCTGACTCTTGGTTTAAAACAACAACAATAATAATGACTAATTTGGGCAATATAAAAAAAGAACTAAACTAGAAGACAATCAAAATGTAAGGCACAAGTGAGGGAATCAGAGTTAAAGCATCCTATAGTCCTATTATTGTCAGGTCAATAGAAATAGAATGTTTAATGTTGAAAGCAGTCTGGGAAAATAAAGGAGACATGATCAGTCCAGGAGAACCCGAGGCAGGGGCGTGCGGGAGAGCAGCAGCTGCAGCATGGAGCGGACAGGAAGGCACCAGTGGAAGTGGCAGCAGCGAACTAGCAGCCGTGGCTGTAGCGGGACTGCACTCACCGCTGCCAGCGCTGCTTTCGGCACCTGCCACGTTCCCTCGTCCTTCACCACCTGACTGCGACAAACACTGCTCGTAGGCCAGGCAAAGCTGCTGGATCACATTTTATCTGCAGGAGTAATGCCTACTCTCTTCAGCTTAAACTCATATTGTACAGGGACGTCTCAGCTCCTCCCTGAACCAGAAGGATCTAGGAAAATAAAAGAGTTTCTGCCTTCTAGAGCTCTCACTTATGGCTTAGTAGTGTAGCATTGAGTGACTGTGTGTGTGTGTGTGTGTTTAAGCAGTTCCTCAGGACTCTCCTCCAGCAGCCCAACTGCCTTGAATCTCCCGTCTCTCTTGGCCAAGTGGTCCATCCTGGGTCTGAGGGCCACCAGAAGCCAGGACTTCCCTCAGAAACCCATTTCAAAACCCCAGGGCACCACATGGCCCTTGGGGAGCCCTTCTGTGGGCTGGTGTCATGCTTAGGGAAAGGCTGCATTTGCAAATGCAAAGAAAACTAGTTAAATTTGGGGTGACACTTGACCATTAGTCTGGATTTGTAAACTGACTTTGAGTCCTTTTATATCATGTAAAGGACATGAAATTAAACCACTGGGTCAGGAAGAGAGCTGGGATAAACACAGAGTTGTTCTCAGAGTTTTTCTCTGATTTGGACATCTATGATTGGACTAACTTTAATATGACGTGACCCCAGAAGTCAGTCTGGCTGAAATCTATTGTACAAGCCTTGTCTTCAAGAGCACATCCAAGTTATTTGTAGGACTTAGAGGCAGCCAGCCCTCCACCTGGGGACCGAGCCCTCAGGCCAGGTGTGCTGGTGTGGCCCCTCTGCTCTTGCAAGAAAAGCATTTCATGGGGTGGACACCCTGGTGGATGCTGCGGGGAGGGAGTCCCCAGCCTGGTGGCCCTCGGCAGGTACAGGGCTTCACAATGACCACAGGGCACACCTGCCATATGCTTGTTCTCCACCGGCAGTCATGGGCTGTCTTTTCTTTTGGGTGCAGTTCCTGATCCGCCTCATACACAAGGAGCTGAGCTGCCCGGGGACGGCAACCAGCAACCAAGTTCTGTAAGTCCACGGTTGGGGCCATCTCTCCCCACGCTCGCAGCGCAGCTCCCCTGCGTCCTTCAGCTTCTCGGCCTCCTACACCTGGCCCTCCCTTCACTGAGGAGGAACAGAATCCCCGCCTTCCCCTTCTTGGCACGTCTCAGCCACTCCCCTTCTCTCTTCCCTAATAAATGCCTCTGGCGGATGTGATCGTGGTAAGCTCACCATCTGAGTGCCTCCTTTGTCATCCTTTCCTACAAAGCTGGTGACTCCTGGAGCTGGCCTCCCGCTGCCCCCTTCCTTTCTCGGCTCTCTCCCTGGCCACCGTGAGGCTGTGGACTGTGGGGGCTTCTCCGCCATCCGGTTCCCCTGCGGGAAATGGCCCCAGTGGAGGGGGAGGCTGGCGCGCAGGAACATGGTGGTACGTGGGACTCAGCATCTTGAACCATTGCTTGCCAATGAACCGGCCGGTGTTTTGTCCTTTCTTTCAGGTTCAAGGAACACTGACCATGCAAGTCCCATGGAGGGAGTCTGGGCCCATCCTCCGCAAACTGTCTTTCAAGGAAAAGTTCAAATAAAGGATCCTGTGTTG
Source organism: Cynocephalus volans (assembly GCF_027409185.1). NCBI lineage: Eukaryota > Metazoa > Chordata > Mammalia > Dermoptera > Cynocephalidae > Cynocephalus > Cynocephalus volans. Next base: position 189,035,613 of record NC_084460.1, read on the forward strand.
AAAAGAATGATTTACCCTTGCCTTTTGCACATGCACCTGGAAAGACACAAAAGCCAACTTGAGAATTCCTGGTACTATTTAGAACGAGGCATGGGGCTCAGTACAGCAGTGAGTAAAACCCATGGAAACTGCCGCCCGACTGCCTTAACTGACCCTCCAGCCGCGGGCCCCGCGGGCGTGTCCGTCCAGCCCTCAAATGAGTGTGGCACGACACAGGACAACACATGGAACCTAGGCGGTCTCTGTCTCTCTCAGGTACTTCAGCAACAGAATGTTACAGCGTGTGCACCGTGCTGGCAGGAGCTCTGGTAACAGCATGCTGTCGTGTCCAGAGAACCTAAATGTGCTGTGTGGGAAAACAGGACACTGGAGCGCACGAGAAAAGTGCCAGCCAGCAAAGAGCCAGACTCTACATGACATCAGAAAGCCCAGCAACTGGGTCAGAAACCAAGACAAAACTTAGACCCATCACATCACCCAGAGCTTTTTCCAGCACTTTCTATTTCTGTACTGACCTGAAAACTGTCATTGTCGAGAAGTGAACAGCAATGAAGCAATAAACCTGCCAACGGAAGGGCAGCCCCCAGAATGCCAGCCCCAGAGCACCCTGATCGCTGGTATCCAAGACCCTGGGAGCTCCTGCTGCTGTCAGGGCTGCAGCAGGGGCCTGGAAGGGGGCTTTGCAGTAGGTGCTGGGAGGAGCGGGTCTCCAGCCTAGCAACTTGATTCACCCACGACACGCACAAACACCTGGGACTGCTTTTAGGCACGTAGCAACAGAGCAGGTTATTTATTTAGAATGAGTAATGTGTTATATGACATTTAAGAAACATAAATGGCATTCTGTTATTTATTAAGACAAACTCCAATTGTTCTTTTGCCACTTGTTTTCTCAGTTTTGTCTAGCAAAATACTTATCTGCCCTTTGAAATAAAATGTTTTTTTAAAAAACAGAATACTCAATATCGATTATTTCTGCTCACGTTCCCATTACACTAATAAGAAAACTTCCAAATAGTTTCATGTTTTGGGTTTTCTCAGGATTGGACACATTCAGTGGTCTTGCGGCTAGAAGTTGCGGCTGTTTCCAGCGGAAAAGCTGCCTCTCAGCTGGGGAGCAGGCCCCTCCTCTGCACAGAAGGCCAAGCCCAGGCTCCAGCAAACAGCCTTCTGGGTGTTTTGTAAATCATGCAATTTAAAGAACATCCCAAGATTTGTCCCTGTATGTGGAATGTTACACATGGATGGGATGGGGCTGCACTTGGGAACTGCACAGTGGGGCTCAGGCTTTCAAACCGTCTTAGGAAGAGAGACCATCCAAGTTTGCGTGATGTGTATTTTTCTCAGGTCACAGCCGCAGGGCGACTCTCAAGGGGCTCCTGCCCTGGGCTCTGCAGAGGAGTCCAGACAGGAGGAGACCTGTCTAAGGGACTTCTGAGTGGCAGCTGTTCACCAGATCAGCTTCCTTTAAAAAAAAAAAATAAGTTATTTACACATAAATTTCTGCCACTAAAAACGAAATTTTCATAAATGCTAAATGGATTGTATACTGCTGTAAGTTTCCTACAAACGCAGTTCACTCAGCTCCCATCATTTCTTTCCATCTCCTGTTCTTTCTGTGTTTCCTCTTGTGCCTGTGGCCTCATTCTGCGGGGTCCTCTTTTTTTCCTTCCCTCCCCTACCTGTCTTCAAGCACTGCCCAGCCCCCAGTGACCCCAGTATCACTGCCGCACCCCTGCTGTCCCCAAAGATGGGCACCAGTCCCACTACTCACCACACAGCGCCTCTTCTAGGTGTCCAGTTTTGATATTAAATTGTGTAAACAAAGGGAGGGATGAGATAGATACAAATGTGTCATTTGGTGTGCACAGAGGATTTTTTAATAAAAGTGAAATCTTTGAGTCTACTGCTCCTGCCTCTGCAGAACTGTCCTCCCTGAGGCCTTGTCTGGTCAGAAGCCCAGGGATGGTGGTCCTAAGTAGACCCTCCCCAACCCAGGCCCACCATCTGTTGTTCAACAACAGGAGCTTCAAGTGGCCATTGCTGTTTTTACCCAACTCGACAAACTGAAGTGTTAGAAGAAAAGCTTACACAGCCCACAGAGGAAGAGCAGATCCGTATTCCTGAACCTTCTGAGCAAAATCCAATTAATGCCCTCTGACATGGATAGTCCATCCTTTTTGAAAATGAGTACATACGGCTATTTTTTAAAGCAGTTTGAACACATTCTCGACTCATGAATGGAAGATTTCATCATGACTTAAGGGAATAAGTATGATTTCAACATCAAAATGTATCTTCATTTCATTTGAACTTCAGCTGAGGTCATTTCCATCAGCAAAGAGCCAGCTATGATGCACACACAATTGCACACAGATGACAATGCCACTCTGCCTGTCACGAATGTGTATGTCACTAAGATACATACACATTTTCTATCGAGGTTGGCAAAAAATGCCCAGATGCTGGAAATGCAAGCCTGTGACAGGGTCACAAGCTCTCCAGTCACAAAGGAAGGAAAAGTCAATCCTGGGACCTTGCCTTAGTAAAGACCACCCTCAGAGTCACCAGGCCTCCTGGGGATGCAAAGGTGCCTGGAGAGCTTATGTCCCTGGAAGGGACAATCCTCCAATCGTCAGCTCGTTAAACCCAATAGAAAGAAACCTCTTGAAAAAATGGACTGAAAAAAATACAAGCCCTAATTTGTTGTTGTTAGAGTCAACAGACATAAAACCAACTCTGCCAAATTGCTGTAGAGGTTTATAAATGCCACTCCAGTCTCTGCTTGTCTTACCGAGGGCTGGGCAGCCACCACGCAGCCACCAAGACCATGGTGCAAGCAGGTGAGGAGAGTGCGGAGAGAGGTGGCCCTGTGGCCTGGGGCACCTGTGCGGGGTCCGAGGCTGGCAGGAATGTGCTGTGTCCCTGGGCAGGCTGACCTCTGGACATGGCCTCCAAGTTGGCAGGCTTCTATTAGTGCAGCCGGGCCCAGCACCAGGTGATAAGGTGGGACCCCTGTTCAAAAAGCAGAAAAAAGTGGTTGAATATAAAGGCACTAAAACCAACTTTTTTCCTTTCCTCGGTTCTCTGCCTGTTGTGGTATTTTACCTGCTGTTCAATGCACACTCCCTCGGGCCCAGGGACAACTAAGTGTGGCCACTCACAGGTGCCTGTGCTCTGCCCTAGGGTGGGGTGCCAGGGTTGAGGCAGCAGCAGCGGTGCCCCCTGGGGAGGCCCTGGGGGTTGGGATTCCGCAGGAGTCAAGGTTCCAGTGCCCCAGGGCCGGCTCCGTCATCCCGGCTTCCCTTACGAACCATAGCTGCAAGGTTCAGAATTTCCCCTTGGGGACTGCAGAGGACGAAACCCCGAGCATGGGCCCTTCTGAGCACAGGACCCGGTCCTGCTGCCAGAGAAATGATGCTCCATCCAGGTTTCAAATGGGAACTGAGGACCAGGTTGAGACCTGCAGGGCCAGAGTCGGGAGGATGGGTGGGCTCATTGGTGTCCCCCGGGGGAGCCCGTCACTCGGTGTGGGCTTCTGTGTCCCATGTGTTCCCGCATGCCGGTCACTACAGAACAGACGCACGCTGTCTGACTCGAGCCACTCTCCTCAAAATTGTTTCTCCCCAGTCCGCTTGTCTCCTTGTCACTGGAGTCTGTACACCCTCATGCCCGCTGTAAGGAAGCTCTGGACAAGGGTGCCCATGCTGGCCTGTGCGGTCATTGCGGAAGGATGCTAACCAATGCCAAGCTGCTTTACCAGGTCCCGGTGGGAATGGGATTTCTGGGAAAGCCTCAGTGAAAACCTTTAGTGGGGAGTACGTTCCACACCAGGAACCAGACAACATCACACCTAAAACAAAACATGAAACCCGAAGACCAGACATAGTATTAGCAAGTCCACAGCCCCCTGTAAGTGATTCCATGATGGGGTGAAGTCATCACATTTAAGACTCACGCCAAGCTGGCCCAGCACCTTGTGAGTTGTCATCCAAGGATGTCTGAAAGACAGTACTGAGCCCATCACTCCTCCCGAAGCCAGCTCTTGTTGCTGACCCAGTCTCAAGGGGGCCTTGTGAGCTCCAGAGGTCGGGGGGATGGAGGGGGCATGGGCCACCCAAGCAGCCATCATGGGGACATGTCTCCACCACACCTCCTGGGAGTGGGGGATTTAAGTCCAGCTGCTGAAGACAGGCAGCCATTTCTGGTCCCCAGCTAGGACACTAGGTCCTGACCCTCCACAGAGAGCCTCATTACTGCTGAGCCACCTGCAGGCCAGGCTGAAGCATTGTCCCTGGACAGCAGGCATGCCACAGTGGGCAGAGCAGGCCACGTCCTGCGTGGCTGAGAAGACCCACAGAGGACGGGGAAGGTGGCAGGGCACCATCCTCAGACAGCATGGAGGGGTGTGGCACCTCAATGCTGGAGATTCTGGGGGAGGAAAAGGAAGAAAGGAACCAGAAAGGAACGGAGCACTTGCCAGTCGAGAATTTCTCAATCTTTGGAATTGGTCCCCAACATCTTCCAGGACACACTTAACAGAGGTCATGCCCGCAGCCTGGGCCCAAGGGGATTCACAAAAGAGCTCAGTTGTTGGCCAAAATGGGATGGTGATGGTGTCGTGTGTGATTTGGGCTGCTAGTGAAGGCTGACTTTGGAAGCTTCCTGATCTGGAATATTCTGTTACTTTCTTCCTTGACTTTGTTAATAAGCAAGATGGCCCTGTCCCTTTTGGAAGCTCTGACATGAGGCATGAGTCGGACATTCTGCTGTTTGTTACACTTCATGTCCTGTCTACTTCTAGAGGCACTTTGGGTAGAGACGCAGAGATGGAATGTGCTTTTACGGAGTTTGCACCCCACAGCGTGAAGAGGTCCAGGGTCTTCTGATGTGGTGTCCACATCCCAAAATGCCTGAGGCCAGCAGGAGGAGCTGGATGGCTCTGGGAGGCACAGCCTCTCCTGCTCTCAAGGGCTTTATGTTTTTTAATTGATGTAAAATTCACGTAACATACAATTAGCCATTGTAAGGTGTACAATTCGGTGGCATTTGGTGTATTCACAGCGTTGTGCATCCACCTAACTCGATTTCAAAACTTTTCATCCCCCGGAAGAACACTCCGTGCCTGTTAAGTAATCACCCCCCATCTCCTCCTACCCATAAGCCCGTGGTATTTACAGGAAGCGTTTTCAAGAAGATTGGCTCCGGGGCTCCATTTAGTGCTAAAATTCCAGAGCGAGTGACAAACAGCGCTATTCTGTTTATCTGCCAATTTGTTCATTCCTGAAATCTGCACTCACGATGAGTATGTCTGAAATGAAAATGGGGCTTCAGAATTACATGTCACCACAGGTCAGGAGCCTCTGAGGAGCCTCCCAGGAAACAACGGTCTGACTCTGCTGACCCAGTGTGTCCAGCAGGACTGTCATTAAGCTGTCACCATCCCAGAAGCTGCCCGAACGCCAGTGGGGGCATTGCAGGTGGGCCACAGTTGGGGTCAGCTTTGGTTTCTCCTGCCTTTTCCTGTCAACTTCCCTCCATGATGGTTTCCTTCTTCCATGTCTCCTCCATGTCACCTGCTGTTGGAGCTCCCTGGTGTGTCCCCCATACTTCCACAGATGGGAAGGAGTCACCACTGGCTTTCTGGGGCAGGAGGACACACTGTTTCTGACTGTAGTCACACTTTGTTCCCAGTGGGTTACTAAAAGTTCTTTGCAGTCACCTCTGATAAGAACAAAAACCTCAGCTTAGGCCTTGACTGCACTTCAAGCTCCTGGGGAAATGACAGGAACCCACAGATGTCGTGAGCCAAAGAGCTGGCTGGAGGATGGAAAACACCTTTGTCTAGACAAGCTAATGATAGGTCTGAAGAAGAATTCTGAGGTCCCTAGGTTCTTTCCTCACCGGAAATAGCATTCAGCAAATCTTTGGCTCTTTTCACCAGTACTGATGGGAGTAACATCTCCCCTGGGAACAGGCCCAGAGACCTAGGACAAGGAAGGTGTTTCTGCGCCCATTCGAAGGGTCTGGTTGTGGAATAGCGTCGCTCGTCCGTCCATTTGACACACTCAGCACTGAGCACGAGTGCAGAGACGCGCTGTCAACAGGGCGAGCCCGCTCTGCCCTCACAGCTTACCCTCTGGGGGCACTGGATGGCAAGTAAGCAGATGAGCAGTGTCATTGCTGGTAAGGACGAGTTCTGCGCAGAAGCCAAGAGCAGCGTGAGGGGCAGGACAGGGGAGGCTGCTGTTTTGTACTGACGATCGTCCGAAGACGGAGTAGTCGGCAGAGAATTTAGTGGTGTGAGGAGGCGGACAATGCTGAGATCCAGGGAAGATCATTCCAGACCCTGGTGAGGCCAAGGGCGGCAGGAAGTTCCCTAGCACGGGACATTAGAGGGGCGCCGATTTAGCCAGGATTGGGGTTTTCCAGAGAAGCAAGTCTGAAGGGACAAGGGACGAACAAGATGATGGGGAGGCAAGGGAGTGATGGGCCATGAATGGGCTGGTGCAGAGGTAGGTGACAGGGTGTGACAATGATGTGTGTGCCACTGCAGGCTCGGGGGCAGTGCCGGGCTGTGGTCTGGAGGGCAGGAAGTGGTGGTCAGCAGGACTGTGGGCCAGAGATTCCGGAGGCGGTGACAAGTTCTAGAAATGACAGTGGCAACGAGGGGCCCAAGTTGAATGGATGGGAAATTGTTGAACTCGAGAAAATGAGAAGAGTCAGAAACGGGAGGGCCAGAAGGAAGGCCATGACTAGGTAGAAGTGTAACGGGTTCAATTTCGGTTGAATGACCATGATTATTCAGAGGTGACAGCAGCTTCAGAGGTCACTTGACAAATAAGGAAACTAAGGCCAAAAACGACACAGTGGAGCCCAGTCCCAGGGCTCTCGGCCACTGCTCTGTGGTTTTTCATGAAGGCGGCTGCGGCTGCGGCTGCGTCTGCCTCTTCTCCACACTCAGGCTGACGCTGCTGCAGGGACCCCGGACATGAACTTTGTCTGCAGGATGCTCCTTGTGGCCACCAGGGCAGTGAACTGTGCCTCTTGTGCCTTCCAGAGCAAGGTGTTCGTGACCACTGCCACGACCACAGACCTCGGAGTGGACACTGGCTGTTGCCGCAGCATTCAGCCAGGGGCTCCCCCTGCAACCTGTGGGGTTAGTGGCCTCAGGGGACCCGCTCCTGCCTGGGGGTCTGAAAGGCTGAGCCCCTGGTTTTGTTCTGTTTTGTTTAATACGACCCAGATTCTTTGTTGCCACTAGAGGGCCTCCCGACCCTAGTTTACAGAAGGTCTTCCCAGTGGAAGGAACCTGGTCCCAACCTCTCTGCAGCTCTGATATGGGGCAGCTCGGAGGTCCTCTCCTTCCCTCCAAAACCCCGTGTGCCTCGCCCATCCTCCTCGGGCCTGGGCACGGCTGCCCCCACCACTACACCCACCAAATCCCTCCTGGCGCTGCACTCAAGCCTGCGTGTCAGAGGGTCCACTGGCTTTGCTTGTCTCACTTAAAGAGATACAAGAAATCAGATATGTCCAGATTGCCGGCCTGGGTAACAGGACGGAACAGGCCCGCCAGCAGAAGTGGGGAGGGGGACCGGCCAGGGAGGGAGGACGAGGAAAGAAGAAAACCAGTGACACTTATCAAGCACCACGTGGAAAAGCTCTTATGTACTCACTCGCCACCCACTCCTCCCCACACCTGTCGTGAGGCCTCCTCATCCCCTCCTTTTAACAAAAAATGGAGAAACTGAGGTTCAGAGCGAGATTGATATGCTCCAGCTCCCGTAGCTGTGCTATGGCCAAGCAAGGGTTGGGACCCAGGACCCATGTTTACATCTCAGGGTCAGGACCCAGGACCCAGGACCCATGTTTACATCTCAGGGTCAGGACCCAGGGCCCAGGACCCAAGTCTACAGCTCAGGGCCAGGACCCAGGACCCATGTCTATGGCTCAGGGTCAGGACCCAGGCCCCAGGACCCAAGTCTACAGCTCAGGGCCAGGACCCAGGACCCATGTCTATGGCTCAGGGTCAGGACCCAGGACCCAAGTCTGCAGTTCAGGGTGAGGACCCAGGATCCAGTACCCATGTCTACAGCTCGGGGTCAGGACCCACATCTACAGCTCTCTACTGGCTCTGTTTTCCAGCCATCCAAGAGGCCCAGACTCACCCAACTTTGACCCAAAAGAGGCCACAACAAACTAGGTTTGTGATTTTTGTTTTAGAATTTTTTTTTTACATTTTTTTTATTAGGGGAATCCTCATGGGTAAACAAAAAAGACAAAGTAACATGATAAGCTTTGCATGCCGTGGCCCAGCCTCAGCAGTCACCAACATTCATTTCCAGTGTCAGCCATGCCCCACCATTTAGGTTTTCATTTTCATCTTATCCCAGCATGTATTTTAAGCAAATCCTTGGATCACGCCATTGCACCCCAGACAGCCTCTCCATCCTAACTTCCCACTCACTCAGCCTCTTGTTCTATCAAAGCAAAGATCAGACACACATCTACACTTCCCAGAAGAAGCAGCTGAGGCCCAGAGAGGCTGAGCAACATCACACAGCACGTCCCGTGGGGATCAGGCTGGGGGATCTCCTCGGGCACTGGGACTGCCTGGTGGCCCAGCCCAGGGGGAGGGAGAGAGCCCCACCTGGGCTGTCCCCACTCAAGGAGATTGCACATGTGGCACCTGGACTAACAGGAGGGTGGAAACCAGAGAAAAGAACAAGCTGGAGGGGCTGGTCTTCCACGCAGCAGCAGGATGCCATAAACCCAGCGTCCACTGTTGAAAGGGAAGAGAAGGAACCGAGAAGTGGAAGTCACCGCTAACTTTTCTTATAGGAACTGTGGCTGACGTGAAAGATGAGTGTCTCTAGAACACCAAGCTCGGAAATGATAAATCTGTTGCCTCCAAATTACATGAAATGCAAGAAAACCACCCAAGGGCTAATGACTCAGAGGAGCCGGGGTGGGCTGTGATGAGGACCAGAACCACTGGGGGGCTTCCAATTCAGTGACATCAATCCATTAACGACACCCTCCAGTGAAGAGCTAGCTCTCAGCCACAGCTTCCCAAATCCCTCGCCAATACAGCCTGGGAGCAGTGACACTTTATTTTTATTTATTTATTTTTTTGAAATTTTATTTTTTATTTACTTATTTATTTATTTATTGTCTTTTTCGTGACCAGTACTCAGCCAGTGAGTGCACCGGCCATTCCTATATAGGATCCGAACCCGCGGCAGAAGTGTCGCTGCGCTCCCAGTGCCGCACGCTCCCAAGTGCGCCACAGAGTCAGCCCCAGCAGTGACGCTTTAGCACTTCTAGGGTTCCCAAGTTAAGTTGGAACAAAAATCCAGGACCTGTTCTCTGAACGGGGACCCTTGGAGGGCAGTGGAGGGAACATGAAGGGCTTCAGGTACATGGCCAGGGAAAGACCAGGCTCCGCTCCAGCCATGAGCCAAGAGGCCACGGTTCCTGGGTCCCACCGTGTGTGCAGCCGAGTGGGACACCAAAGTGGTTGTGTTCTCACTGCTGCCCACCTGCATGCCTGCCCACCTGCACGCCCACTCTGTGAAGCCTGCCCCCCCCAGCCTGGGGTGGTCTATTAGGCCTGTTCCCCCGAGGCCCCTGGAAGCTCCCCCATCTCTGTTGTCCTCTGTAGCAGTCATTCATGTTTTCTCCAAGTATTTCTAAATCTCGCCCTTCTAAGCTCCAGCAGCGATTCCACTTCCAGCCCTCTACCTTATCAGCCAACATTGTGTGAAGGGGGGTGACGTATCACTTCTGAGCTGGATGTGGGTCACCATGGCAGAGCCCTTTTCCCTCTGCCACGGTGACTGGCAACATTAGAAAAGTTGGCTGCTCTGTGAGGCCCAGGGCCTGGCACAGTCCCCTACATGAAGCCAGCCACGGGGAAGCTATTATCAGAGGCAGGAAGACATGGCGCTTGTCTGCACAACTGCCACCTGCGAGTCCATGGGAAGCACATCTCACACCTAATAAAGTCACAGCTCTGGGGACGTGGCTGGAAACGGGGTTTTCATGGTGGTGTGTGTTGGTCGTTATTGGATTCCATTGGAAAGATTAAGACAAAGATGAGCTCAGAAAGTAGAATCTGGTTTGTAAGCAAGGATGAAAGGGAATAAGAGTTAACAAGTACAGGAACTTGCAGGATTCGACGGAAGATGCCACTTCTCAAATGCACACAGCAAAGTGGGAAACAGAGAGACGGCTGTGGCAGAACTAGCCACTTTCCAGAAGGAAACCAAGGCCTGGCCTCGTGTCCATTTCCAAAGCATCCAAATGGGTCAGGTGACACCAGGTGGACATTTGGCTCCGGAGAAGGACATCCAGGCATGGCTCCCCTGCACAAGTGCCACAGGCTCAGGAGACCTGCTACGTACAACCTCTGCATAACTTCAGCCAGTGCCAGCAGCATTTTGAAATGGGTGGTGCCGCCAGAGAAACTACATCTGCAAGAAAGTAGTCAGTCATCGTTATTAGCGGTAGTTATGTTCTATATAGTTGCTGTGAACATGGAATTAGTGAAGAATGAGCCCTGCTCCTTGGGGAAATGCAGGGGTCGGTACCTGCACACCTCTGCTCACAACATCTCATCAATTGGTACATGACCTTGTTTTATGTGTTGCTCCTTAAAGAGGCCTGTTTACCATGTTTGCTTGGTTCATTATTCTGGACATGTCTCTGACACAGGTATTTTCTCTGCGAGGCCCATCGCAGCCTCCCTGGGAACACTACCCAGCACTCCAGCACTATGTGTGGGGCCATCTTCAACAGCAAAATCACCCAGAAAAGTGGGGAAATGTGCACCAAACAAAGGACCCGTGAACAGTGTGAGAGCTGAAGCAAGAGAGCGGAGCGTTGCCCTGCTCGACCCCAGCGTGAGTTTTCCCGAGTGGTGAATTCACAAATACAGAGTCCTCAAACGATGATGACCATATTGGTCCATTTCTGTTGCTTATAACAGAATACTTGAAACTGGGTAATTTATAAGAAAACAAAATTTATTGTTTATAGTTTTGGAGGCTGGGAAGTCCAAAGTCTAGGGAACGCATCTGGTGAGGGTCTTGTTGGTGGCAACGATGACACAGGGGTCTCACATTGTTGGGCCCATTTTTAGGAGCAAACATTATCTGTGAGCCACATGGTGCCTATGGGTGGAGGATGAAGATGGCACCTGCGGGAAGTAGGGGAGGCGTAACCCAAGATAGTTCCAAAAGGTTTTTATTGGTCCTCCAGTATTCCCGCACTTGTGAACCCCGCGTGATCGCTGTGCTCAACATGTTAGTACAAAACGCATGCCCGCATGATCCTTTAATTGATTGGTTAGTTCATGGAAAGCCCCTACTTGCTTGCTTATATAAATTGCAGTGTAACGGCAATAAAGTGGAACTGCCCTGACAGAACGCCTGCCGCATCTGAGTGTCTCTTTCACGGAGCTGGATTGGCAGGCAGCAGGCTCACTTTTCCCCAAGATCCCTCGGTCCCAACACGGGGGTAATCCTGTCAGCTCCTTCCCCTTCTGGGTCTGTGAGAGGACTCCAGGCACGCCCCCGCATCACATAGCAGAAAATGGCAGAGCAGAGAGAAAGAGACTCTCACACGCTTTCCTTTGAAAGCCCTCAGAACCACAGCCCTGACCACCATTATTAATCCATTCACTACTGCACAGTCCTACAATCTAATCACCTCTTCAAGGCCCCACCTTTCAATTATCATAATAGGGCTTCCCACCCTCAGCAGTTACAGTGAGGACTAAGCTTTAATATATGGACTTGGGGGGACATGATTCAATCAATTCACAGCAAGGACCGACTGTATTTGTGATTGTTTGAGAACCTAGAAGAAGCCTTGGCCCTTCTTCCAGGAGCAGTAGAAGCTGAGAAAGCTGCACCCAGGACAGATGTGGTGAGGAAGGTGCTCACCAGCCACAGGGAGCAATGGACTAGCAGCCCCGGGGGAGAGCCAGGGCCAGATCTAGTGTTCCCACCCCACAGGGGTCTCAGGATGCCCAGCCTGCGGCTGCCGTGAGTCTGCATCCTGCCCCTTTCCGAATGGGTGGGCGGCTGCTAGCCCATCCCTGTTCCACCATCTTATATTAGATGGGGGTGGGGGGAGCAAGCAACTTGTCCCCACGTGGTCTCCAGATCAAGAAGAGGCCTGTCAAGACATGTCAACGGCCACCAGGCATCACCGCCAAGGCAGAGACCACGTGTGTCACCAGAGAGCCACAGAGCCTGGTGCAGGGCTGGACAGGGCCTTCTGGGTGGTGAGGGAGGCAGAGGGGAGCGTCTTCCCCCAGGTGGGGCACCGTGTGGCCATCAGTGCCACTCACAGTTCCTCTGGCTTCTCCACTCTGGGAGCATGGTAGGTGTTGCAGACCGGCTCCCGGGAAACAGAGCCTGAGATGGCTCCTTTTAGCAGGCAGGGTGTTCATTAGGAAATTCCCTTGGGATCAACAGCCCTGGAAAGGAGGCCACAGAGAAGGAAATGACAGGAAGAAGACAAAGCCTTAGGTTCCCAGGGAGAGGTCGGAAGCAGAAATGGCCCGCAGGAGTCGGCTGCGTTGACTGGAGCTGCCACGCCTCGCCCTCCTGACGGGGCTGCCCAGAGCCTCTTCTGTGGTGCGTGCCATCTGGGGTGTTGACCTGTCACACAAGGGTCTTGGAACCTCCTGCCCACTCCCTTGTCTGCCCCATGCCCAGCCCCAGCATCCTGCTTCCCTGCTCCTCAGAATACTCCCACACGCAGCCTCTGTGCTGCTGGCCGAGGCAGGGGCCTTTCCCCTTCCACACAGAGTGCATGGCCACGTGGACCTGCATGGCTCCTCCATGGGCCATGGGGTGGAGAGGCAGGGCACCAAGACACGTGGCCCCCTACTCCTGATCTGTGGGCCCAGATGCACTCCTGTATCTGAGATGACTCTTTCTGAGCCCCCCACCTTGTGATTTGTGGGTGTGACAGAGTCCAGCTCATCCTGAGCAGGTCTGGAGGTGCAACCAGGGCCCAGTAGCACATCAGCAGTGGTTTTGCAAAGGTGCAGAATTCTCTGCTGTAAATGGCGTGTCTTGGTGCCGAGCCCAGGGCCTGCACCATGACTCAGACGTAGGGACTCACCGTGAACACACCTCTTACACCTCTGATAACACAGGGCAGCCTGGCCGTGTGGCCTGGGTCACTGGGAGACGTGCACTGCTGCCTGCACCTGCTGCAGAGCCCTTCCTGCCCTGGCTCAGTCAGGGCCGCCGTCTTTCATGCCAAAAGCACAGAGGACGAGTCCTCCTGGGTGTGGAGCACGCTGCCTCCAGAACGCACAGAGGCCTGCGAGGGTCGTCCATCTCTCCCCATCGATCCTTAACTCTGAACGGAAGGTTCCACTATGCTCCTGGCTGAGGGGCCCTCCATGAATTTTATCACTGTGGTCATTCTCTGAATCATCTTAGGATTTATCTCCCACCTGCTGGAGCTCAGGTGTCTTACCAACACTTTTAAGATGTTAACATGTAAGCTTTGTGCTTATCACTCAATTAGCATAATGTTATCCATGTGGTGGACCAGTCTTATGTTCTTGGGGATGTCCAGCTTGTCCAGATCTCTTTGGGCTGCCTTAGGGCATAGCATGCATGAGCTAACACAGCCCCGAGGCAAAGCAAATTACACTGTTGTGCATTCCATGCGCATGCTAACTCTGATCCTCTTTCCTAATAGGGGTGGAAAAGGGCACCCTCACCAATTTAGCAGGGTGCACCATACCCGAGGCATGTGATCCGCTCTGGCCAGGGTCCCTCACCTGGCAGGGCAGCTGCTATTGTGGCTGCTTCTTGGTTTAGCTTGCTGAAGTCTGCCATGGTTCTCCAGGACCCTCCTGATTTCTGCACAGGCCAGTCTCATAAATCAAATAGAGAAGTGATGAGACAACCCTCCCTCCACCCCCACATCCTTCACACCCTTGAGCGTAGAGCTGACCTCCAACCCCACCCCCACCCTGCCCCCAAAGGTGAGATGCTGTTTCTCACTGGCTGTCTTGGCCAAGGCAGGGCTCTCTCAAAGTCTTCTGTTCACCATTCCCCACTACGCCGTTTTTACTCCACAGGCCAAGCACCCACAGTGAGCTCGCAACAACTGTTCCCAAATTGTAATTTGGGAACTGGGGACATGAGCACCGGGGTCAAGGTCACGGACTCAATGGGCCCACTGTAAGCCAGTCCTTGCCAGGACTCCAACTACCACCTGATCCCTACTTCAGGGGAGGCTCGTGGTGCTGATATCACCACGGGTCCTTAGATATCAACGTCAACCCTAACTTGGTGTGTAGGAGTCCTTAAAACATCTGGATATTCCTCTCCCTCATTGTACAGTCACCCAAACAAATGGCTGTAGGTCTTTTGGGGGAAGGAATAGGATAATCATTATGAAATTCACTTGCCGTGATGTTGCACGTTTCTTTGTTCCAAGGACCCAGCTTTCTCTTCAGTCAACAGGTCCAGAAACTGGGCAAAGGTCATGACTTTTTAATAGGGCACCTGTCAGTTTCCAGATCGTCCACCCTGTCTTTCTTCTGCTGGTCCAAGTTGAGTAGTGCCCAATGGCCACACATATATTTTGCCTCTAAGGATGCTGTGTTCCATTAACCACCCTCATAAACTCTGCACTCTGACCTTTGTACTCACTATGATAATTACATCTGTAAGTCTTCTGACAGTTCAGCACACTCACACCTGGTGTCTTCATTCATTCCAGCTTCCATAAAAGAATACCATAGACCAGCTGGCTTATAAACAACAGAGAAATATGTCTCACACTTCCAGAGGCTGGGAAGTCCAAGGAAGATTTGGTCTCTGGTGAGGACCCACTTCCTGGTTCATAGACAGTGACTTCTGGCTGTGTCCTCACATGGTGGAAGGGGCAAGGAGTCTCTCTTAGGCCTCTTTTATAAGGGCACTAATCCCATTCATGAGGACTCCACCCTCATGACCTAATCATCTCCTAAAGACCCCACCTCCTAATTCCATCACGTTGGGGAGTGAAAGTTTCAACATATGAATTGGGGGTGGTGGCACAAACATTCAGACCACAGCACTTGGCCTCTATTATTTTCATGTCCTTTTATCTCCATTGCTCCCAGGGAGCCTGGTTTCAATGGCCTCTCCTACAGTGAGCCCTGGCCTGCAGAGGAGACCGCCACTGACTCAGTGAGGCTAGTGCGCTTCTCACCAATGCATCTCATGTGCTTTTGGTCAATGGTGAGACCTCCAGGACTTCATGTGGATGTAACCATCTGGTAGGTTTTGGGCCTTACGTAGTATACCCACTTCAGCAAACTTCCCGAGCGCTGGAGGAAGAGATTATTTCCTCCATCATCTGCCATGATGATTCTGTGCATATAGGACTGGATTCTGAAAGTGCCTAACAGGGGGCTGGGACATAAGATTGGATAAGGGAGAGTTTGTTGCTGGAGTGTTTAATTGCTAGTGTGACAAACGCTTATTTCTCATTCACACTCCATGTCCCTTGCAACAGCTTGGGGGCTCTTCTCCAACTTGGGGATCCAGGCTGATGGGACAGCCACCACCTTGAAGGGTGGGAGAGATCATGCCACAGGGAACAAGAGGTCTGACATGCGTGTGCCCTCACAACTCATCGGCCCTAGCAGTCACATGACCCCACCCAGCCAGGAGCAGGCCTGGGAGCTGCACTTGCATAAGGGGCAGAATCAGCTTCTTTAGAGTCAATCGCTCGAAGGAAATTCCTTAGAAGCAATCGCTCTGGGTTGGCCTGACTTCTCAGGAAGAGCCAGCATTAAGTAGGAACTCCAGTACAATATTATGTAGAAGCGATGAGAGCAGCCACCATTGTCTTGTTTCCAGTCTCAAGGATATAGCTTTTAACATTTCGCTTTTTATGATGTTTTCTGTAGGTTTGGGAGCATACACTTAATCAGATTAAGTATGTTCCCTTATAGTCTAGTTTCCTTAGAGTCCTTTTTTTAAAAGCACAAGTGTGTGTTAAGATTTTTTCATGTTTTTTTCCTCATCTATTGAGAAGATTTAACCATTTCTTTTATGGTTGTAAAACTATTCATATTTTATTTCTTATTGTCTTAGTTTTGATAAGTTATCTTTTTAGGAATATTTCTATTTCCCCTAAATTTTCAAATTGACAGGCATAAAGTTGTTGATAAAATCCTCTTTTTTTTTTCTTTTTAGTTTCTGTAGGGTCTGTAGGGATGTCCCTTGTATTGCCAACATTGGTAGTTTGTGCCATGGCTCTTTCTCTTAATCAGTCTCACCAGAGTTCTGTCAATATTATTAGCCTTTTCAATTAATGACTTTTGTTTTTGTTGATTGTTTTCTATTGTACATTTGGTTTCCATTTCAATAATTTCTATTCTTTTTTCCCCTTCCTTCTCCATTATTTGTGTTTATTTTTGCTCTAACTTCTTGAGACAAATGCTTAGTCATGTTCAATCTCCCTTCTTTCCTGATGTATCAATTTAAGGTGTGAATTTATCTTTAAACATTCCTTAACTACTTCCCGAAAGTTTTAATATGCAATATCTTTATTATCTTTTAGTTCAAAATATTTTTTAAAATTTTCATTGGTATTTCTCTTCTGACTTATGAGCTTTTAGAAGTATTAAATCCCAAACATACAGGAATTTTCTATTTTTCTTTTGTTATTGCATTCTAGCTCAATTAGCTTATGGTCAGAGAACTTACTCTACATAATTTTAGTCTTTGAAATTTGTTGAGACTTTATGGTATATTTTGATAAGTACTTCAAATGTGCTTGAAAAGAATGGGTGTGTAGCAGTTGTTTGGTCTAGTGTTACATGTATTCCATTATGTCAAGGATTATTCTATATCCTTACTGATTTTTTGTCTGTACTATCCATGAGTTAATGAAATAAGTGTGTTAAAATCTCCCACTAAATTTGCAATTGTGTATTATTCTAATTATGTTCATTCTGTTTTTCATTCTATTTTATACACATGTATATGTGTGTATAAAATAGAACAAAAATATAACAAATTTAGAATTGTTACATCTCCCTGGTGAATCAAAGTGTCCCTTTTTGCCTCTGATAAATTTATGTCTCTAGGGATTTTATGCCTGAAGTCCGTTTTATCTGATATTAGTATATGTGCAGTAGTTTTCTTTTCGTAAGTGTTGGCATGATATTTTTTTCCAGTATTTTATTTTAAACCATTTTTATCCTTACATTTTAGATATTGTGAGATGTGGCAAAGCAATACTTTTAGAGAGAAGTTTTTAGTCTCAAATACCTTTCTTCAGTTTTA
Source organism: Cynocephalus volans (assembly GCF_027409185.1). Taxonomy (NCBI): domain Eukaryota; kingdom Metazoa; phylum Chordata; class Mammalia; order Dermoptera; family Cynocephalidae; genus Cynocephalus; species Cynocephalus volans. Next base: position 189,052,937 of record NC_084460.1, read on the forward strand.
AGTATTTTCTTAGCTGATATCTCTTCAAATATTTCTCCTGCCAGCTGTTTTTCTCCTCTCCTTCTCAGTCTCAAGGAAATATTTATGAAAATTTCTCACACTACCCTCTATGTCTTTTACCCACTCTTTTGCATGTTCAATTCTTATGTCTCTCCATCCGTGCTTTATTCTGGATAGTTTCTTTTAATCCATTTTCAAGTTCACTAATTTTCTTACTAGCTGATCTAATGTTTTATTAAAACAACTCAATGAATTTTTAATTTTAAAAATTATATATTTCAGTCCTCAAATTTGTATTTGATTTTTTTAATTTTTGAAAATTTTTTTAAAAAACAGTTTTTAATTCTCACATATTTTTAAAGTTTTACTTGTTAATTCCAATATTTGGAGCCCCAGAAGGTCCAGTTTTATTGTCCCTTGTTTCTGCTGGTTCTTGTTTATGCTGTCTTTTCTCTTTGTGTGTTTGCTTATTTTAGATTGTGTATGAGACATTGAATTTGGAAAAAACGTTTTGTAGAAATAATTTAATAATAAAATTTTTCTGTGAAGATTTTCTGTAACCACCAGGCACCTAAATGTATTAGCAATCTGGAATCATCCTAATCTAACTTTAGGGATTGAGAATTTGTGGACCATCCAGATATCTCAAAACTGGGCTGCAGTTCTTGTAAGGGCTTTCTTATTTACAGTTTACCTTTTTTCTTAAGTGCAACTAACTCTTCAAGGTTCTAACCCAAAGAAGAAGAGTTGCTAAGGCCCCCAAACTTGGGGGGTCTTGGACTGTAAATTTTGCCTTCTATTCCATGGGATGGCAAAAAAGTACTGCTCAACCTTTCAGCTGTCTCTTCCCTAACTGGAAAACTCCAAGAAAGTGGTGGACTAACAGGTACAAAACCATGCTATCTACACTCTGTGCATCACTGTGCAGTGTATGTATTGAAATAACACTCTGTACCCCACAAGTATGTACAAGTAAATGTTAAAATTAAAAAATAATAAATAAAATAAAATGAGATTGAATCATAGAAAAGAGAGAGAGAGAGAAGGAAGGAAGGAAGGAAGGAAGGAAGGAGAGAAGGAAAAAGAAGAGAAGAGAAGAGAAGAGAAAAAAAGAAGATTTCCAGAGGAAAAATTGCCCCGGTTGCTGGGCTCATCTGTCTGAATTTCTATCTTCCTGATGTTGGCTCAGTGGTTTTTCATTATCCCGTTAGCCCATTGGTATTCAAGATTATTTAAGTACTTTGTTCAAATGTTTCTAGTTGTCCTCAGAAGGAGTTTGGTCCCAATTGCTTAGTTCACTATTACTGGAAGCAGAAAACTTTACACTGTTATTCTCAGTATAAACTCAATTATAACTCACTTCTTCTAACACCAAGAGATCAGAACCTCATATCTGCTCACTTTGGCAGCTGACCGTGTTGTTCTGTACTCTGCATACAAGTGACAAAAAAAAAGTGAAACTTTTTAAAGTTTGGATGTTTGAGAACAGTCTGACCAAGAACTCTGAATAGGTTGCATTCCAGCTCATTTGCAAGTGGGCTGTCTAGAATTCAGAATGTATGTTCTCATATGACAGGCCAACCTACAAGAGCCCCATCATGGGGCTGAACCACAGAGGCCACAGCAGGGTCTCAATTCTGCATTATGGAATCAGAGAGTGGAGATGGGAGGAGAACTGCAAGAGCAGGAAATGTGCCCCCCTCTTTCCCAAGCATGAGGGGACTGGGAGACGATGTCACATAGGCCTTCACTGTGTTCTGAGCCTCTGCCTCCCTCCTCCAAATTCTCCAGGCACCCTGTGCCTTCCTGGGGTCCTCAGTGCCCATGGAGGGTCTCCACCCAGCCTGTGCTCCTACCCAAGGTGCTCCATGCTCCCAACTCATCTCACTGTTCCCCTGACAGTGACATCTCAAATTCCTTCATTGCAGGCCACATCAGTTCAGAGTTGAAGGTGGGAAGAAATTTCTGATTCATCTGACACCTTGCCGGTAGGTCCTTGAAGAGTTTTAAGTGGCACCTGTCATAACAAGTGACTGTATGATTTCAGGCAAGGTCACAGAGTGGAGAAAACTTGAAGGAAAGCTGGAGAAACTATGTGGGGGAGAGAGCAGGAGAGAAGATCACTGAGGAGTCTAGACATCTACAAAGCAGTTCCCTTGCTTGGGTCCTGCTCTTCCTGCTCCTTCTGTCCCTCTTACTCGGAATCCCAGGAATCTCTCAGTTCCAGATCTGGGTGTCTCTTCCAGTGGCCCCAGGTGTCAGTGCTGTATCAAGGGGCCACAAGTGACAGGGGAGACAGGTGGGTAGGAGAGATAGGGGGCTGCCTGAGGCTTCTGGGACCATTTGTATTTTGAGTGTTTATTAATGAGGCATCTGCACGACTGGGATTCTCTGGAGTCATCTTTTTAAGATTTTTGCCTCAGATAAATCAAATATTTTATATGCTACAGTGTTGCTGCTTTTCTTTTTTAAAATCATCAGTTTAAAAATAAATCAAAGTCAAGTTTTCATTTCTGGAAGGCTTCAGTTGCCTACATTTTACTTTAATGAATGATTCTATTGCATTCAATTTTTCTATAAAACAGAAAACCTCCCTAGTTCTGCTGTAGCCACAAAAAAGGAGCTCACATTATAAGAAGGTGAAGGATCTTCAGAACCTTAGCGCTGCACAGACCTTTATCATTGGCTGAGCTAGATCCTCACACCACCGTGCACAGTTAGTGTGACTTTCCCATTTTGCAGATGGAGAACACGAGGCTCAAGGTCACAGCTGGTCAGCCCAGGAGACTGGTCCCAAATCCAGCACTGACCTCACAGGTCTGTGGCCTTGTCCACCTTTTTCCATAAAGCCCCATTCTCATGGTTTGCAAGGTTCGTCTGATCAAAGTGTCTTTAGTAGAAAACCATACTCACCAAGGGGCTATTTTTCAACACTCAAACTTAAGAATTTTTTTTTTTTTTCTAAAAGGGACTTCTTTGGGCTTTATAGGGACAGATTGAATGGTTGGCATTTCTAACCCACTACAGGTCTGGGCAGAGTTCACTTCCTGATAATTTAGTTTCTCAATACAACCAACTCCACAAGGAGCCCAGTGTCGTCAGGGAGGTATAGGCTGCTGCCGCATAAGGGAGAGGGAAAGGAAATGTTCAGCAGGCGTATCATGTCCTGGAGCACCCAGGACAGGGAGAAGAAGGGGCTGGGGAGAGCCGGGGCAGTAGTCCCAGCCTGAGCCGCACAGCAGGAGCTGTGGTTTGTCACTACCCGCCTTTTCTTTTAAGGGTTCTTAGAAACTGGAGAACTGGAGCACCGCTGCCCAGATGGGTGGACTCACTGTGAGCTCCTCGCCAGGTGGGGCAGACTGTGGAGGGTGCTAGTGGGGACCACCTGACCCCTTTGCCAGGTCAGCACACACATCCCACAGCCCCTGTGAGTGTTGCCGGCTCAGGGAAGACTTGCTCTCACCAGTGGAAAGGGAGCCTCTTGCCCCCCAGGCAACTCCCTCGCCCACCCCTGCAGCCCAGGCAGTGACTGACTGACAGCTCCACACTGGCCCCTGGCCTTGGGGGCTCAGCTCCAGGGCTTCTGTGGAAGCTGAGCCCACACCCCCACTCAGCCTTTCTTTCCTGGCCCTGTCCTGCTTTCCAGCTCCTCTCCCTGAGAGCACGTCCTCAATAAATCACTTGTACGAAAATCCCTGCTTCTAAAGAATGCAGTCTAGGACTCCCGTACACCAGCTCAGTGGGCGCATCGATCTGGTTTTCCTGAAACAGGGATGGATTAACATTGACTCTGCCATGTTTTCCTACTGCTCCCTCTAGGTGCAAACATTGCAGTTAGCTGTGGCTAACGCGGTCTCCTATGGTCCTAGAATCATTCCAAGTAAAGAGAAGCCCCAGATTCAAGCCCTAACATGGGAGGCCTTAAGAACCGATGGCCCCATAAGCTTGCAGCAAAGCAGCTGATGCTAACAGCGAAAACTGCACAGCCACGAGCCAAGGAATGTGGGTGCCTGGGAGCTGGAAATGGCAGGGAAACAAATCCTCCCCCGGTACCTCTAAAAGTGCTGTCCTGCTGACCCATTCTGGACTTCTGAACTCCAGAACTATGAGGAAATAAATTCTTGTTGTTTTAAGCCAAAAACAAAACAAAACAAAATCCAAACTAGCACAGACCCCTGCCCCCAAGAATTGCCAGAACTTATGGAATCACTCGAGCGCTTTCTGTGTTTCCACTTTGCCACCCCAGGATGTCAGAAACGTAGCCCCCACACAAGGTTAAAAACAGCTTCCAGGTGCTAATGTCAAGTTCTCATGCAACGGTGTCCACAGCAGGAAGGAAGGGGACCGCAGAGGACATGTTCACAAGCTCTCTTTTATTGTCAGGGAGGAAGATACTTCCCAGAAATGCTCCAGCTGACTTCCCGTGCACCCCTTTGGCCAGAACCGGGTCTTGTGCTGACTTCCAGACCACTCACTAGGGCAGGTGGACGGGATAGCCCGAGGTTGACTGGGACCAGAAAATTGTCAATCCTGGGGCTGGGAAAATTGTCGCTCAAATACAACACAGGTTCATTAGCAAGAAAAAGGGGCTAGGAGCTAACAGTGTCTGCCATGACACTTAAAAAACTAGACCAGTACTAGAGTCGAGCGTCACCAGGTGGTGGTGCTGAGCTCATGATCTACATTTAAAGGTGATATTTTTAGTATCTGAAATAATGAATTGATTGTTCACTGCCTGCCAAGGATTGAATGTCCCCTCCAAATTCGTTGAGCCTTAAATTGTGTTCCTCAAAGTTCTAGATGTTGGAAACTTGGCCCCCACTGTGACAGTATTGAGAGGGTGGGAAATCCTATTGTGCAGATTGAAAGGTGGGGCCTTGAGGAGGTGATTAAGTTGACAGTTTAATGGTGGTGGTGGGCGTGGTTCCGAGGGCTTTAAAAGGAAAGTATGTGACAGTCTCTCCCTCTCCTCCCTCTCCCTCTCCTCCCTCTCCCTCTCCCTCTCCCCTCTCCCCTCTCCCCTCTCCCCTCTCCCTCTCCCTCTCCCCTCTCCCCTCTCCCCTCTCCCTCTCCCCTCTCCCCTCTCCCTCTCCCTCTCCCTCTCCCCTCTCCCCTCTCCCCTCTCCCTCTCCCTCTCCCCTCTCCCCTCTCCCTCTCCCCTCTCCCTCTCCCCTCTCCCCTCTCCCCTCTCCCTCTCCCTCTCCCCTCTCCCCTCTCCCTCTCCCCTCTCCCTCTCCCCTCTCCCCTCTCCCTCTCCCCTCTCCCCTCTCCCCTCTCCCCTCTCCCCTCTCCCTCTCCCTCTCCCTCTCCCCTCTCCCCTCTCTCTCTCCCCTCTCCCCTCTCCCCTCTCCCTCTCCCTCTCCCCTCTCCCCTCTCCCTCTCCCCTCTCCCCTCTCCCCTCTCCACTCTCCCTCTCCCCTCTCCCTCTCCCCTCTCCCCTCTCCCCTCTCCCTCTCCCTCTCCCCTCTCCCCTCTCCCTCTCCCCTCTCCCTCTCCCATCCCCCTCTCCCCTCTCCCCTCTCCCCTCTCCCTCCCTTTCCCTCTCCTTCTCCCTCTCCCCTCTCCCCCCTCCCCCCTCCCTCTCCCCTCTCCCCTCCCCCCTCTCTCTCCCTCTCCCCTCTCTCTCCCTCTCCCTCTGCTCAGCCATTCTCAAAATGTGATAACCTGCATCACCACCAAAGAAGACCCTCACCAGATGTGTTCCCTGGACCTCAGACTTCCCAGCCTCCAAAACTATAAGCAATAAATTTCGTTTTCTTATAAATCACCCAGTTCCAGGTAATTATGTTATAAGCAACAGAAATAGACTAATGTACTACCTAACATTATAATTCATTCATTCTTTGAGCATTCGTTAAGTACTTATCATTGACTTTTCAGGCAGTATTATAGAAATCGTGATCTTTATTTCACCTCCTTACTTAAGCAATATTAACAATGATAGAATTGAAGATAAAAGGGAAGGAGCAAGCTTTGAAAGAAATAAAATGCAATGTATAATTTAATAATGTCTCACTAGTCTGGTGGTTCTGCATCAAATTGTTCAGTGAACTTTACAAAAACTGCAGCTGACCAGGCAGCTTCCTGTTGCTTTTTGGCTATTCAGAGTTCCTGTGGAGGGGAATGTCCCTAAGCTGGGGAGGAAGAGGAAAAAAAAAAAAAAAACACCACAAAAGTCAAAGGGGATTACGATAAAGTTTTTCCCACTCCCTGGAAGCATGGATGTGGGTTTGGGCTCTTGGCCAGACGACAGTAGGAGCAAAGCAAAGATGGGAGGCCTGTGTGATTGTGCACTGCAGCAGAGTGGAGGGAGGTGGCAGAAGTGCCCAGCAGTGGCTGTGCTGTGACGGCGAGTGTCAGGCACTTAGCCACAGACACTTGCTGTGGGCACCTGTGTCCTCAGCTGCTGGCCTGCCGGGGTCCCTGTCCTTTCCTTAGCCAGCTTTCCAGCTTTTCCTCAATTCTGAGGGTATTGGTTCTTCAGAGGGAGTTGGTTTCTGTTGTTTCAAAACAAAAATTCAGGCCCACACCCCTCACTGGAACACAAGAAAGGTCCCCTTGACCGTACACCTGGCAGGCACACCTGACAGGCGAACCTGACCACAGAGTAGGCTGGTCCACCTGACCACACTCCAGACCAGGACATGTGACTGGTCCATGGACCAATACCCTCAACTGGTACACATTCTTTACAGGCACGAACAGTCTTGTTGACATGCTGAATAATTAGCTCTGCTTTTATTTCTAGGTTTCAAACCAACCAGAAGACCATGGTCAATTTCTTTTACTCCCCAATGGATGTAGTCAGGAGAGATTTTTGTCACATAGGGGCCTTCTTTTGATTGATTATTTTTTCCATCTGGAAGAGGTAACCGGCCGTTGTCTGTTAGAAAGAGGAGACAGCTGTGTCCTAGCGGCTCCCCACGCACAAATCATTGCTCATTTCACGGGCTGCGCTCAGCTCGAGGACTGCCTCACTCTCTCCAGAGTCTTGGTACAAGGCCGGCATGTTTCCCACAAAACATTACCTCTTGAAAAACTTTTACAAAGAAGACTTAAAGACTTAAGTATAATGCTAGGTTATGTAGATATAATGCTGAAGAAAAGAAAAACACTTCCCTTAAAGAGCTTACCTGTTTTATCTGGAAACTTTGAAAGTCGTTATAATGTAAAATACAGAGTCAATAACACTTAAAAAAAAAAAACAAACGATTAAGTGGCAATTTATAGTGGGTTTCATCTCATGAGTCAATTTGAAAAGATCCCTGGGGCTTCCAAATCCCCCCAGGGAGCAGTCTGTACATCACACCACTCACAGAAGGCAACTCTGCCTTTTGGCTCATTCATTCATGAATTCATGGTGCATCTGGGCAAAACAAACATTTTAAATTATTATAAGTTACTGTCTCCAGAATGACAGGGCCTTATACCCAGACAGGACCTCACAGAGAATTCATGAGGGTATACACAAGCAAAAATCTCAAATAAGCTTCTTTACTCACTTGGATTTCTGAAATAAGAAAAATCTACTCATTAGCTCCATGAGGAATAACCCCGGGTCTTGTCCCCATCATTGACAGGTCACACTGTCCATTGTCTTCCTGGGACAATGCTTGGATTTGACCTCTTGTCACAGTGGGGCGGTTTGCAGTGGAAACACCCAACGTGAATGGGATTCATTCAAAGCAGAAACTCCGGAAGTCCACCATCTTTGTCCACAGGGGCCCGAAGGGGAGGGTGGATTTGGCCAGGGCTCACTGAAATAACTGTCCATCTTAGTTGACAAAAGTCAGCTCAGAGCCTCTGGGAAAATGGCACCATGGTACACAGCCAAGCCCTTTGGGTCAAATAACCTTTTTTCTTCCAGTACTTTCATGTTCTGTGTAATGCTGATGAAAAATCTGATATTCATCTCTGCACCAAAAAGATTATAAGGCGCTGTTCTGGCAGCAGAAAACTGGCAGAAATAACAGATTTCAGGAATAAATGTAAACATCTGTTCCAAGACACACCATCTTCCATATGGATAAGTTACAGCACATCCACAAATCTAAACCACCTTCTTTTGTATTGGATTCTAATGAAATGCAATCAAAAGCTAAAAATAAGAAAACATCTACCATAAAAACACAAAGACAGCTGCACCTCTCACAGTGTAGGACATGCATGTGCTTGGGTATTAAGCTCATCCGTTGATCGTCAGCAGTTTATTGGGAACTTTTTGTAAACCAGAAATGCGTCAGATAGTAAAGATGACTGCTTTGGTCATGAAACACCTGATCTCCAGCCTCAAGCAGCTGTCACTGTAGTTGACTGTCAGTAACCAAGACAAGCCTTCTTGTTCTTGTTACGCAAGACAAGCGATCTGGTGGCATTCTGAGTAGTACTGTGGAAGGCGGATGTTTCACTCTACTTGGCCATGAACTGGAAGCCCGACACTCTTGTTCGACAATTCAGCTCTGCACAGATGCTCTAAATACACACATGCTTTCAACTGCCGGCCTCCCCCACTGTCCTTCCAAAGTCAGCACCATTTAGCCCAAATATTAAGTGGTTGGAATGCCGCAGAGCAGAAAAACCACACCCACCCTTGCCCTAGTTCCTCTGGGTTAGTGATACCCGCCCATGTGGGTTGCTCACCCTCCCGGGCATAGTCTGTGTTTCTCCTCTGAGTCCCAGTGCCCCTCATGCACCATCCCAGTCCCTAACGTGGAGCTGGAATTGTTTACCTTGGAGTCTGTCTCCATGCTAGACCGTGGCGTCTAACAGGCCAAGCTCTGGTTCCCCAACCCAGATTGTGGGCCCAGCTCAGTGCCCAGACATTCAAAATAACATTGCTAAATGGGTGGGTAAGTGGACAAACGGTGCCTTAACCTGCTTGCTGTCACCCTTCACAAGGGCATTGCATACAGGCCTCAGGCTCAGACTTAGCCATTGTAGCTCACCCATTCCTGTTGAACTTGCAAGCACAACTCCCCTCTGCTCCCTAGTTCCTATGCGCCAGCGACTGAACTTGGCACAGGATGGATGACCGCCCTATTGGAAATGCCAGCTGGCACTTACCTCTCTCCCTGGTCATCATGTACGGCAAGAGTCGTCTTTCACTGTCTAGCGACATGTGCCTTGTGGAGGCTGGTTTCATCCTCTGCCCCCAGGCACTGCTGACTATATTCACTCATTCCTTTAAAAAAAATTGAGTTCCCAATTATGTGTCTGGTGTCGTGCTTGGTGCCACGGAGGTTACTGAGATGAATAAGATATAGGTCCAGTCCTCGAGAAGTCTACAGTCCAGTAGGGGATAAACTACATTTAGACTCTGTTGTGCCAGCAGTGGGACACCCCAGGAGGAAGCCCAGAGGTGACGAAGCCTCTCACCTCGATACTGCTGAGTCACACTTCTGCAGTGCAGCACATTCTTTGATTCAAGACCACTCGGCTTTTCTTCCTGCACAAGCTGTGCCTCAACGTGTGGGATCTTAAAAATACTGCCTATTCTATTTTGATTAAGCTTCTGTCATCTGCATTTCCATTTTGGGACAAGCTGTCAGTCACTGTGTCCCTGAAATGCATGTGTATATGCACAGGCTAATTTAGGGACAGCTGGATAAATGACTAGGATTGAAGAGGCGTTAATGAGAGCTGGTCTACTTAGAGATGCTGTTGAGATGGGATCGGCCCAGTTACAGTTCCTCAACTTTATAGCCTCCCTTTACAGCAGCCACCCACCCTTTTGTGTGCCGGCCAGCAGCCTGGACAATCCTGATTAAGGGTCAAAGAGAAGGGGGCTTCCCACTGAGCTTGCTGTGGAGGTTGGGCCCACATTGCAAGGAGGTTCCACTCCTCACCAGCAACCCCCACCCCAGCTCCAGCCACAAAGCTCTTGGCATGTGTGTGCTCTTTAAAAATACAGATTCCCATGCCCACATTCAGAGATCCTGACTCCTTTGGTCTAGGTTGGGCCCAGGCATCAGCATTCTTAAAGCTCCCGGCAGATGGTCCTCCAGAGCTGAGAACCCCTGCTCTGCTGGAAGAACTTTTCTAAACTGAGGACTCAGAGCCCTAAAACATTCTCTTCTGCGGGGTTCAGCTTTTGTCCATGTCTGGAGCACATTCCTAAAAACATCTTGGCTTGAATTAAAATACCTTATTGACTTTTTCTGAAATTCTTGAAATAATTTAGCTTATTTCACATGAGAAGCTATTATTTCTTTTCTAAAATGATACATACCCACCAGTTTATGAGGTGAAATTTTGTGTAAAATGGACACCCAAACTATTCATATAAAACCAGCCAAGTCTTCTGGTGCTGGAGATAGTCTCAACATCTGCAGAACAATGAACATGTGGCCGATGCTCCACAGATGTGGTTCCACAGCATAGTCATGGAAGGAGTTCTCTCCACATTGCTTGGGTCACAGGAGCCTGATTTGGACACTAATAGTCTAAGCTCCCACAGATCCTGCAAAAACCTGGTAGGATTGGTCCTCCCGGTTCTACAGTGAGATAAGACACAGGCCAGCACGGCCTCAGTCACAAAGCAAAGACATTGAGATGCCTTCAGTGGCTGAAGCTTTTCAAACACAGAGAACACCACACCCTGCTGAGGGCTGGATTATGTGACCCCCGAGCCATATGTTGAAGCCCTAACCCCCAATGTGGCTGTATTTGGAGGAAGTAATTGAGGTTAAATGAGGTGATAAGTAATTGAGGTTAAATGAGGTGATCCTCATGGTAGGATAAGTGCCCTTATAGGAAGAGACACAAAAAAGCTCTCTTTCTCTTTTTGCCATGTAAGGACACAGCAAGAAGGTGGCCGTCTGCAAGCCAGGAGGAGAGCCCTTACCAGGAACTGAATCTGCAACACCTTCATCTTATACTCCAGACTCCAGAACAGTGAGAAAATACGTTCTCCTGTTTAAGCCACCCACCGTGTGGCATTTGTTACAGTCGCCAGAGTAGACTAAGACACACTCTGACCACATTACTTTCCTCCATCCCTCTTTTTACTAAGCAGTGATTAGGCAGGTAATTAGGGCTTTCCCAGGTCTGGCTCCAATTACCTTTCTGGTATTTTCACCCCCACCCCACCTTCAAAACCCAATGTTCAGGCCAAGCCTGGCCAAGCTGATGGCTGCTCACAGGTGGGCCGAGGCACCCGGAAGGATGCTGAGCTGGGAGCAAGTCCGGCACCTGTTACAGCAGGGCCATGGGGCCAAAGGGACAGAGTAAGCACCAGTCATCCTCCGCTCCCAGAGTTGCTGGCACTAGACCCCAGGCCTCTCCCTCCCGAGAGAGCGTTCTCTCTGCTTTTCTCCTGAGGCAAATAATGCCACAGAAGAGATTTATACACGCCATGAAGTTCCTGCTGAGAGGGGTGTTGGGTTTCATCCTCAGTAGTGTTCAGGTTTCCATTAGAGATATACTTTGCTTTCTAGGGCCCTGTATTATTTATTCCATTTTAATTTTATTTATTCAGTTATTCAACCAGCATTCATTGAGAGGACGCTGTTCAGGGTGCTGGGTTACAGACCTGATGGAGGCAGACCAGTCCCTGTCCTCTGAGGACATGCAGTCTGAGGGTGGACGTGGTTACGGGAGCAGCTGGCGCAGGAGAGCAGCCTAGCGGGGCGGTCTTTACAAAGGCGTCTCCTCCGCTGGCTCACGGTGCCACTGAAAGCAAGCTCTGTGTCGATTCTATCTCTGTTCGGGGGCAGCTCTGGAGCTCAGGCCCACCCATCTCATCATCCAGAAACTGTTCCTGAAAGGCTAACAAAGTCCACCTTTCCCATTTTGTTTGAAAGTTCCCTGCAGTGAAATTTGAGCTGTGAAAGTCGTAGCATAGAGGCAGATGCTACTGAGAATACATGAAACCCAAGAGTCGCTCGGAAAGGAGACACAGGAAGAAGTGTCCCCATTTGACCTCCACGGGTGTGAAGTGGGTCTGAGGAGGACTCAGCTGTGGTGGCCACAGTGGGTGGACAGGCAGAGAGGCCTGGCACAGCTCCGTGTGCCAGCCAGCTCAACAGTCTTCGTCTTTCTCACCTGAAAATGACCACTGATGTGAGCACGGTCTCTCCACCCTAATCTTCTCCTGCCTCACCTTTACTTCTCCGGTACAGTGTTATGTGACAGGCATAGGCAGGAAGAGCACACACTCAGACGTGCTTCTCACACAGCCGTGTACCTTGCCCCTCCTGAACACGCGGTTCAGAGGGCTCAGCACACTGTCCCCGGCGCACCTGTCAGCCAGCGCTGCCAGCTCCGTGGCGTTCACATCCATCCAGGTGGTTCTCAGCTGGAGTCTAGACCAGGCGTGGCTGAGAGGGACGGTGATCCATGTCTCACCTCCCTGCCCACAGAGAAGGAGCCCTTGTTCAGAAGGAGGAAGGACTTGCTGAAGCCACAGAGCTGGCCACAGGTGAAGCAGCGAGTAGAATCTAGCTTTAGGGTCATGTCATGCCCATAGAGTGCATTTTTTTTTCTGTTAAATTTTTTGACCTTTTTAAAATCTAATTCCACCATTTCTAGTATATTTCAGCTTGTATCTACCATCCAATTATTTGTTTTTCACTTGCCCATCACTTTCTGTACCATTTTCTCTCCCTTCTTGCCTCCTTTAGGATTTTTCAGGTATTTTCTATGACCATCTCCCCTCATTTTAGAAGATGTAACCAAAGAGTCAGAAAAATTCAAGAGAGAAATCCAGAATTCATTCATATGTCCCTTTACTATCTATAAGAGAGATAGAAGAAAGATTGTGAAAAATTTAGGACTCCATAAAGTTAAGGCCAGTGGAACTAGATAATGAAATATTTAAACATCTCAGGTAAATGGAACTTGAAGGTGAGGATGGAGGATCATTGTTGTCTCTGCTTTTGTGTGCATTTGGAAACTTCCATAATTACGGTATCTTGCACACAGAGACAAGGCGAGGGCCACCAAAGCCTTGACGGGAGCCAGCAGCAGTCTGAGCAGGGACTGAGGACTCAGTCACTCCCACGCGGGTGTGGAAACAACACAGAACCTTTAAAACTGGGATTTTTGTTATGAAACCACCCATTTAGATACATACATGGGGCTCAATTTGTCCAAAATGCATGGTCAAAAACAATTCACATAGTGCCCTGGCCAACGTAGATGTCATCACGTAATGCACCTGCAGGAGACTCTATTCCCCTACAGTAGTTTGGGAATATGTGATTGTTTTCTTAGCAGCCTTGTAGGGTTAACTTCTTAGGACCTTTTAACCCCAGAAGTATTTGGAATTACATACAGAAATTTTTAAAAAATCAAACCCATATTCCTAATATTTTCAAGTTAAAGAATTTTTGAACATTTGGAGTTTTATGTATATTCATAATTCGGTCCATGTAAAAGGCCTACCTGTTTTTATTTTCCATTAAAATACACTTGGGATGTTACCTAGAAAATTTTTTTCAGTATTGGAACATTTAAGGGCATTTGAGAATTACCTTGTGTATAAGGTTAATTAGTTAGATAATTAGAGAATTGGGAAACTTTGGCTTGTTAATCAAATAACTGAAGCACCAAGAAAATCAATCATGAGAAATTTATATATGCAGCTTATAATATTTGAAGGTGCTAAACATTTACTTACGTTAATCAAAGACCCATTAAAAGCAATTGCTACAATTTACCAATCTTATAAATATAAGCTGAACTGAAATATAAGGAAGAGCAAGTTATTCACATTCCAACTTCGAGAGCATGAAGATTACTTTCTAAAACCCACATAAATTTCTGAATTATGTTTTCTGTACAAAAGCCAACCTTGAGAGTGCCAAAACCCTCACATTTAACACAAGAGGGAAAAGATGCAGAATGAAGCCAGCAATTCATGACATTCCTGAACTGCAGATGTGCTGTTACCAGCAGCCTTTCTTTATAAAGAGCCCCTGAACAGGAGTGGCCAGGACAGCCAGGGCTTTGAATGGTGGGGACTCGGACTCGGGAACCAGCTGTCCGCAGACAGGGAGGGAGGCTGCCTCTCTCAGGAGGTGAGGGAGGCTGGGGCACTGGGATGTTGGAAATATGCCCCTCAAGTGTCTTCGCTCCTCATCTCAGGGTCCCACTCTTCCCCCTGCCAGAGCCCTATCTCAGTGCAGAGGTTTTCCCCAGCACTGTTGAAGTTTGGGGCTGTCCTGCGTGTTGCGGGATGATGAGCAGTACCTCTGGCCTCTACCCAGAGATGCCAGTAGCAGCCCCCTCAGCTGCGACCACCCGAGTACCCCTCCCCTGACGTTGCCAAATGCACCCTGGGGGTAACATGGCCCCGGGCAGCGGGCCACATCAGGGACCGGCCTCCTCAGGAGCTCTCACTCCTCAGCACTCGCGATCAGAGCTCGGTCCTGGTCCCAGCAATCCTGACCCTGTGACCACAGGAGATCCAGGGCTCCTTCAGAGCTGCCCCTCTGGTTCTTAATCACATGTCCAGTTGTTTCAATTTTGCTTTTTCTTATGTGTGTAAGAGGCAGCCAGGAGACCCTACTCCCGTCAATTACAGCCGTTGCCACCACAACTCTGGCTTCTCTCCCGGTGCCTCACCCTCCCCTGCACTTCCTTCCACACCCACACCAGTGACTGTCTGAGTCATCGAGATGCCATTTACCCCTGTGTACCCATGTCCCCCTTCCCCCGGCAAGGAGGTTCGTCCTGCGCTCCTCAAATGCACAACCAGTCCAACCTGATTCCGCCTGGAGGACCCATTTTCTGGGCCCCTCCGGTACTGACTACCTTATCAGTCAGGATCCAGAATCTGCATTAGGAAAATTGGGGGGGGCATGGAAAAGGACTCATAAATCTGTGGGCAGGGCACTGGGGAAGCCAAGGGGTACTGCGGTGACCTGGACTTAGTCACAGTGGAGCTGTTGCCACCCTGGGCCACAGGGACCAGGGGACCAGTGGTTACTGGGGACTGAAAGAAAATGGTCTCACACAGGAGGCAGCTTTAAGACAGCCGTGACCTTCAGTCAAGGGAGACAACTGGCCAGAGGACATTTCTCAGGGGCGAGGACCCTGACCGCCTCTCCACCCTCCAAGTTCCACCAGGGCTCCCCATTGGCAGAGCCCGACCAGAAGCCAGAGAGCAGGGGGCCTGCTGGTGTGTGGCTCTGGCCCCCAGGCAGGTGAGAAGAGGATGTAGCAAGAACCTGGAGACGCCACCCCAAGCTCGATGCCGCCGTCCTGGGGCCTGAGTGAAGTCCAGCCCAGTCACCAGGCTGTTTTTCCGTGGTCGTTCCCTCTGTGAGAACGTGCCGCCCACCCGATCAAGGCTGGCTACTTCTCATTCAGGCTCAGGTCACATGCCATCTTCCAGAAGCTTTCCTGGCCCTTTACCAATGGCAGTGGTCCCTGCACCCCAGAAGGTACGCATCACGCAGGCAGGAACCCATGCTTCTAACACCTGGAATGGTGCCTGTCACAAAAAACATGCTCAATGAATGTGTGTCCACCTGCCGTATGGATCTCCATGATGCAATGTACTGATATTTACCTGACACAAACCAACCACCTTTACTTATCTATTCACCCATGCATTCATCTAACGTACATACATGCATATGTTCATGTATATGTAGATCTAAGTATCCATGCATCCGTCCATCAACCATCCATCCAAGGTGTGTTCTCCTAGTTCTCTCAGCACCAGCATCGTCCTACCAGGTGCTGGTGGCTTATAACTCTGAGAAAGCCTTGCCTCTCCTTAGGTCAGCACAGAGAATCTCTCACCGATGCCAAGTAACTCACTGGCCGGGGGTCAGGGTGAACATTTTCCCATCCACCAGGGCAGGCAGGCAGAGCTGCCCTAAATGACGGTAGCAGTCTTTCTTATTTGCCTCTCAGTTACAGCAAAGAATAGGACACGGAGCCACTTAGAGCATCCTCCCTGGTTTTCATGTTGATTAATTGAAGATCACTTTTTTCCCTCCTCATGAGGCAGCTGAGTAGATTTAACAACGATTCATTAAAGCTTGGTCTGCAGAACATCAAGTCACTCAGAGACAAGTTTAAATTTAGTCAAATAATGAGATATTTGCTCCACAGAGTGACAAATCCTCAGTGTGACTGACTATTCCACTAGAGTGAACGGTTTGCATGTTCTGTGATGCTAACACTGTCATAACACACTATTGTGTAAAGCATTGATCACACTCTGCAGACACCATAACTCGGGCAAAGAGATTTTCTAAGGGAGCCTTACATAATTCTCCAGAGAGCTCTGCTTTTTCCAATTTCATGCCATTTCACACACCATTGTCTTTTCTTAAAGCTGGAAAGTGAGCAAAGGCCAGCGTGTCAAAGCCACCTGTCAAGCAGGACAAATCACTGCTTTCATTGGGAGCGTGGACTGGTATTATTTTTTACCATGCACACTATGCACACAATTGCATCAAACTCACCTGCCTGATAAAAGCATTTCTTAAAAGAATCAATCTGAGTTGCAAAATAAGAAGAATGAGAATTTATAAAATGCCGAAGGACTATGTATTTCCTTAAGCCACCATTATGAGATTTTCACGGAGTGAGCCTTGGAGGCTGTATGTGTTTTGTGGGTGGGATTCTCTTAATCACCCAGGACCAGAAAAGATTCGTGTCCAGTTCTTATGGGTGCTGAATGGGCTCCTGGATAAGATTCTACAGAGTGGGCACACGCACACACACGCATGCACACGCATACACATGCATGCACACACACACACGTACACACACACACACACACACACGTACACACAGGAGGAATGCTGCCGCTGAGGGCCCACGCCTCCTTCCCAGAACCCTCTCAGTGCTGAGCTCTGGTCTTAAGTGTGAATTCTGACAAGGAGTGACATCTCCTAGATGGGTAAAGGAGCTCGGGCCTATGAGGCAAGGTGGTGCTCCGGATACGTTTGGAGGTGCCAGGAAAGCAGAAGGTGCATATTTTCTTCCTCTGTCTCTCTGCAATTTACCACCATCAGCTCGTGTGTCCACAGACAATGGATACTCAGGGTCGGGCACTCCCTAAGGTGGAGTGTTGGGCTACTTTTGAGTGAAATCTTCAGGCCAGCTCTCCTGACCCACAAACTGCAGGCAGAGGCATTGCTGGCCACAGTGGCAGCTCGTAGTGGGACAACTGAGGCTGGTAGGGCAGCCTGCCCCAAACTCACCTGCACATCCCCATCCCAGGAGGACAAAGTGATCGGCAAGTGCTTCGGCACCACCCTAGCGAGACCCCGTTCTAGGAGCAGACCCCGCTCCAGACACTCTTAAATACCATCTGTTTCATCAGGTGGGTTCCCAGGAGCCCTGCCCAAGCTACCTCACTCTGGCCTGGGGACTTTTCACAGAGGCAGGTCCCTCTGGCTGGGGCAGGATGAGCGCTGCCTTTCAGCGTTTTGCTCTGAGGTGCCATTTTAGCCTTGGCCTCTCATTGAGAGGGCCCCTGCTTAACTCAAGAGTAACCCCTGCTTGTACTTTTGTTCCCTTTCCGGCTGAGACTTTCTCTGTCTGGTCTGATGGTCCCTCCCAGTGTCTTTATTTGCTTTCTCATGGCCTTGGACCATCCACCAAGCTGTGCACCATGCTTGCCCAAGCCTGCCACGAGCATCCTTCTGTCACATAGGCCTGGCATCGGTGGCCGCGCTTGTCCTCTGCTGGGAGGAGGAAATGGATGTCGGTGCTGGCCCCTTATCAAACATTCTGCAGATGTGGCTCCACTGTCTGTAAATTTCACAAATGAAGGTTAACTCCTCAGACACTGCTGGAACTCAGCCTCCAGGCCAGGGAGCCAGGAACAGGGCCTCCACCAGACTCCCCAGCTGAAACCACCGTCAGACAGCACCTCTGCGCCTCTCTCACCTCCACATCCAGGAGGCAGGCCCTGTGAGCCCGCCCTACTGCAGCCGGCTCTCCAAACGTCAGGGCACGTTGGCACTGGAACTGAACAGGAACAGGTAGGGTGGGGGAGACACGATCCTCCTGTTGGAGTCAGAGGTGTCAGAGAAGCAAGAAGAGAAGACTGTGTGACCTGTGTGGCCACAGAACTCACGTGTGCCCAACCATGCACACAGAGGTACCCGTGGATGTGTTTATAGATATGTGTGTACACACATCAGTATACGCACACGTATACCCTCGCTCTGTCAGCTGAGAGGCCTGGAGCAATGAACACACCCAGCGCCCAGGTCTTGGTTTTAACACACTTTTCCAGTAAAAGAAACCTGGGCTCCTTGGAGAAATGGCTGATTCCAGGATTGGGGCAGGAAATACACAAGATGAACCTGGAACATCTTGTAGTGGCAGAAAATAAGAAAGTGCTAGAAAGAAAGGAAGGAAGAGTGAGGGAAAGAGAGCAAGAGAGAGAAGGAAAAGAAAAACAAACACGGTCATGGGGTATGTCAAAGAGACACAGGAGCCACCTGAAGGAACTGGCAGTGGCCGAAACTGGTAAAGTGATCAACAAAATAAATGAAGTGGTATTGGAGTATGTCTCAAAGTATAAAATAAATACCCATGAGTGCATGCGGGTATAAATAAATGGTTGAATAAACAAATACAAAGTGGGAAAAGAGACGACTTTCCCGCGCAAAAGAATTCCAAATCATTCCTGTAGCTACTCCACCCTGAGGGAGCACAACTGCCCACCCTTAACTGAGCTGGACATGGTGACTTCCTTCCAAACAGGACAGCACAGGAGGAGGGAGGAACCTGACAAATGCCACTTCCACTGAGTGATCAAGGTCAGCATCAGCAGAAAGGTTCCTGTGGATGTGTCTGACCTTGTCACGATATGATAAAGACAGTCTCCCCTGAAACACATTACCCCAGTCTAAACATGAGAAAAAACATTAGACAAATACCAACTAAGGGACATCCTACAGAACAGCTGACCAGTATTTCCCAAACTGTCAAGGTCACCAAAACGAGGAAAGTCTAAGAAATTGCCACAGGCAAGAGGAGCCTAAGAACTATGAGGACAAGATGTCATGTGGGATCCTAGGACAGAAAAGGACATTAGGGAAAAACCAAGGAAATCTGAATAAAGTAGAGACTTTAGTGAATAATAATGTATCAGTATTGGTTCATTAATTTTAACAAACATGCCATATGAAAGTAAGATGTAATAGTAGGAGAGATGGTGTGGCATCTGTGGGAACTCTGTGTACTATCTTTGCAATTTTTCTGTAAATCTAAAATAGTTCTAAAATAAAAGTACAATTAGCATATGAAACCTGTGACTCATGGATATTACTGCTTAGGATGCAAACATCATACCAGCCAGAGTGCCCTGTCCCCTACTGAAATGACTCATGCGAGACCCAGTCTGGCCCCCCAGGGTTCTCTCCAGAACATTTCCCATCAAGTTCTCAGGAAGTTACTCTTTCTACTAGGGTTATAGGGCTGGTAGGATGTGAGTCTGGGCAGCAAGCCAACAGTGACACCAGCCACATGGGGAAAGCATATTTTGGGGTGGGAGTGGGGGGAGAGAGACAAACACAGAATGAATGCCTGGACCTACTTGCCAGATCAACCCCTGGACTTTGTCGTTATGAGTCAAAACATCACCTCTGCTTAGGTTTGAGTTGAGATCCCTCCTCTTGCTGCTGAAAGCGTTCTAACGCGGCCTAGACCTAGAAACGTTGTGCTGGTCCTATGTTTTAGAAAGAAAGGAAATTTGGGGAACCGTGTATGCCGTCATAAAATAACTAATTGAAATTTGTATTGGGAACCTCATAGATGAGAAATTCAAATCTATTTTCTTCCAAAGCATCAAATTTTCCTACATGCAGCGAACGAACACTCTTATTCTTTGCATCTTGCCTTTCGTACAGTTGAGGACCAGCTTGCCTTAAAATGACAATTTAGAGTTTTGCTGTTAGGTTATGAGACCTATTCCTACCACTGTGCTTAAAAGGTGGGGAGGGGGGCAGTAAATTTACATTGCAACAAGGCAGAGGACACTCAGATGTGCGTCATAACTGCAGTTGTACAGCTGCTCCTGCACAGATGTCCGGTAGATGTGGACAGTGGGTCACTGGGAGAAACCTTTGGAAAGGATGGCTCTGGGCACACAGTGGCTGTGGGTCAGCAGGCACACTCTGTGCCTCGGTGATTCCCATCAAAGATTTACTCTGCCCCACGGCACCCCCTCCCAACAGCTGCATGCCATTACTTGGATTCGTCTCAGAAGAACGGTTGCTCATTCCCCTGACCCGGGAGCAGAAATTTTATTTTCTTTAGGGTGTCCAGCGTGCTCTAAAGGGGCCTCTTCAGCAATTCTTAAACCTACGCTCCCAACGGGTAAAACTGCAACTTCCATGGCAACAAGGATCCAGTGCCCGTCATACAGAGTGCGACTCCCAGGGCTGCCACACGGTTTAAATTCTGCTCATGCACTGGGGAGCAGGAAAGAGAGGCATGGGCAAGAACATCGTCTGTGCTGGCTAAACGCTTTACACGCCGTAGCACTTCATCCCTGTGGCAGCCCTCTCACCCCATCCTGCCGAGGAGAAAACTAAGGCGTAGGAAGGTAAAGCAGTTTATCCAGTGTCACCAGCAAGTAAGAGCTGGATTCGGACCCCAGCAGGCCAGCCTCGAGACCCGCTGGCCCGGCACTGCACAGGCCTCCTTACACACGTCACCTGCACCTAGGCCAGCTCAGCTCACTCCCCAGCTTTCTATCCTCCAGTGGCTTTGGTCACACCTAGAATAGAAGCCCAAATCCTGCGAACCCCAGCCGGCTCTGATCCCTGGCTGCTCTGCCACCTCTTGTCCACCATCTCCCCTCCCCAGTGCTGACCGCCTCTGGCCTGCCCTGCTGCCCCCTGATGCCTCTCCTTTCAGAGAAGTCTCCTCCTCCCCTTCACTCACAACTGCTGAGATGCCAACTCCTCCAGGACGCCTGACCCAACCACAGTATCTAACATAGCAGCCCGAGGAATTTGCTGTCCCCTTTCTCTGTCTGTTTTTCCCTTTTACAGCTCTTACCTCTGCCCTGGCAAATATTATACATCTATTGTTTGTTTACTGTCTATCTCCCCACCAGAATATAAGTCCCAGGTAGGTGTTTGCTGTCTGCCTCCCCACCAGAATATAAGCTCCAGGTTGGTAGAACTCTGCCTGTCTTACTTACTGTTAGAGCTTTTGCAAACATCTGCTAGAGACAGCGCTTGTCACGTTGTGAGTGTGTGGGGGCAGGGGAGGGGCACTTGCTCTCTACTTATCTTCCTCCTCTGTCTGCCTATGAGTCCTCAGAGCAAGGCCCAGCTGCATTTGTCTTTGCCCCAGCTCCTGCTCCTGATCACCAGCTTTGGGCCCAGTTCCTCCCCCTTACGCGAGCTCAGTGAGCATTTCTTTGCTAGTGTCTGAATTTGGGCCTGGCACAGAGGTTGGAAGGCCTGGTGGGTCCTGTCAGACCACCTCCTCCACGGTTGGCCTTTATGAAGTTCTGGTCAGACACAGGCCATCGTGAGCTCATGTTTCCAGGTGTTTGCAAATACTTTTGATTTTCCCCATCCCCTATGTCACCTAATTTCTTAGTAGAAGCTTCTTTGAAACACTCCAGCCTCATGTGGTCTAAACTCATCCAGAAAAGGGTTTTCTTTCATCTAAGGGTACCAGGGGTGGGGGGGGAGAACGAGCAGGACCCAGAGGCCAGAGGGCAGGAGCCCAGGACTGAATTCCAGAGACACCCCACCTCCCCGGGCCAGAGGAAGGAAAGGAACACAACAGTGAGGGCCACAGGTTAGAGGCATTTAGAAAGTAAATCAAAAGCAAGAATGAGGAAAACGTAGGCGGCTTTGGATCCCCACAGGCTATGAATTAGGTTATTTGCAGCCCCGGCAGAGTTACAGTCACAAGTGTCACAGCCCAGATGGACCCTTGCAAGGGGAAACCTAGCTTCCGAAAACCACGTTGTCTGGGGGCGCTAGGTGAAGGCACTGGGGTGCTACCCACTCCACATGGCTCTCAGACCCAAATTAAATTATTTAAATGAGCAAATGCGAGCAACAGCTCAACTGCTAAGGAAAAAAAAAGGAGCAGGAGGAGCTACTGTTAAGGTCTTGCTTTACTATCATCCTGCAATTTGCAAAACACAGTAGGCCCCCCTCATCTGCAGTTTTGTTTTCCGTGGTTTCAGTTACCCCAGGTAACCATGGCCAGAAAATATTATATTTTGAGAGAGAGAGAGAGACCACATTCACATAACTTTTATTACAGTATGTTGTTATAATTTTTCTATTTTATTATTACTTATTGTTGCTAATCTCTTATTGTGCCTGATTTATAAATTTAACTTTATATAAAAGGTTCAGTACTACCTGCAGTTTCAGGCATCCGTTGGGGATCTTGGAACATGTGCCCTGTGGATAATGGGGTCTATGGCACAATCTTACACGCATGTTGGGGGAGGGGCACTGTTGGTTTATTTGCTTGTTTGCAGGGGAAGCAATAAAGACATGGTCTGACAGGAGGTCTGTGCTCTCCCTGCAGGAAGGGGTCAGAGACCCTTTGACCCAGATAAGCCCTGGGGTTTGGGACACTTGGCAGGGAAGGGGACCCCATCAGGATGCTGCCTGCTTATTTGGACAGAGGGGTGCTTAAGAAATTAATCACAAATTTACAAGAGGCATGGCCAGAGTTTCTTTCACGAGAATATGTATAAGCTCTGGCCCCTAAAACTAGCATTCTATTTATTTTTAAAGCATCCCAAGGCACTTTAGAAGTCACCCAAAATAAATGGGACACAACCCTCCTCTTTCAGAAGCTTGCAATTAAGTTGGAATGATAGGTTCGTTGCTTTTAGAGAAGAATCAAGTACAGGTCTGCATAAGAATTAGGATTCCGTGACCTATTTCTGGAAATAAGATCATCGGTTTGCAGTTTATTCCACTTATGATGGCAGACTCAATACTGTGTCAAGCCTGAGCAAGAGGGTCGTTTGGGTTCTTGGATCAGCCTCCACACTGACTTAGAATCCTGCAGCTGCACTCATGGTCACCTTGAGGAGCTCCTGATGTAGCCGCTGAGAGCAGAGAATCAGACACACATCACCTCCCAGCACCTGCCAAGGAGGCAGAAAGATGCCAGCCTGGTGGGTGGCTCCTTACAGGAGGTCACTTCCCACCAAAGAATTTGGACAATGGGAGGAAATGAGATTATACAGGATGAGGGCTGGTTGGTAAGCTGAGGCTTCCTGCCACCTCACCCCACGTTGAACATTTGAGCCTCTTCCAGTTCTCGATACCTCCATTCCTTGTCATTCTTCCCACAGCTGACACAGCACAATCACCCAGAATGAGCTCTTCTGCTCTGCCCACCATCTGAAGTGGCTGTGGTCCAGGGTGCCTATCAGTCACACTCAGACACAGAGCTTGGAATGAATGAAGTGGCCTAGGGACCAGCAGAGGCTGCTTGAAAGAAGTGACCTAACATTGTGGTTGAAAGCCAGTCCATGCTCCAGAGGTTTACAACAGCCACAGTTGCTGCTAGCACCTGAGCTCAATTGTGGGAGACAAGGCACAGGTGGGTCAAGCCCTTCATAGAAAGATGTTGGAGAGTTTTACAACTCACCGTGAAGGTGACAGGTGAGGATACTGGTCTGGCAGCTGTGCAGGTGGCAGTGCCTCAGTGATGACGGCAAGGTTATCTCCCAGCTCAGTGCTGAAAAGCCCACGCAGCTGCAGCAGAGCCCAGCAGCCGATGCTTCAGTCCACCCAAGCGTCTTGGTCGTAGTGCATCTGGGGCTCCAGCTCCGGGTGGGCACAGCAAACAGGTGGATCCAGGGCCATGGGTGGGGAAAGAGGCCTCCAGGTCCTCATGAGGCAGCACCTTTCCTCTCAGAAAAGCCATTTTAGCATAAGGAGCAAGGGGCATGTAGTTGGCTTTTAGTATTGTTTTTAACATTAATGAAGGCAAGGTCAAAAACTCAGCACAGGCTGGTGAGCTTTGCACAGAAGCAGCATTGGCTATCGAATCCCATAAAATCACTCACTATTCAAACATTGTTTGACCATCCACTCAGCTCCAGGTGCAGGCCCAGCCCCCATAGAAACACCCCCACAAGCCTGCCCCAAGTCCTTGCCCTTGACAAGTTCATAGTACTAGTTATGGTGCACAGGGTGCATGCTGAGGGAATGCCACTTCTCCTAACGGGACCAGCAACAAGACAGATCCCATTTGTCCTGCTCCCACTGTGTACTAGGCCCTACGGTGCCAAGGGATTTGCACGCACTATCTCATTCATCCAATTAATCTTCAGAAGAATGTTCTCAAGCTGGTTGTTAACATCCTTTCTTGATAAATGAAAAATCTGAGGCTCCAGGGTGATAGGAGGATATGTAAATTGTCTAAGACCACACAGGAGGACCACAGAGGCATGCCGAGGGTCATGGGGACCCAGGGGGAAACCCCCCCCCGGCTCCAGAGATCCAGGAATCAAGGAAGATGTGACCATGCAGGTGACATCTTAATGGATCTTTAAAAATTCAATGACCAGGGGAGGAAAGAGGGAGAGACATTCTTCTGAGATGAAACAGTGTGCAAAGTCAGGAATGTGACAGTGGAGTATCTGTTATCTTCGTGGGGTGGGAATGGAGATTAAAACAACCAGAAAACAAAGTCCAGGTACACCACACTGAGGTCACATGCACTGAAGGTACACCACCCTGAGGTCATGGGAATTCCCTAAAAAGGCCAAGCAGAGAGAGGCTGGAGCAGATGAGCAGAAGAGGAAGGTCCCTGTGGAAGTGCAAGAGGGGAGGATGAGAGGGCTCGGGAAGCTGGAGACCCATGAGAAGGCCACCGAAATGGATCGAGAGGGAAGGGAGGCGGCCCTAACCCAGCCAGCTCCCCTCACAGGCATGCACTGTCCATGAGAAGGGAGTAGGGGTGGCCAGCGAGGGCACCATGTGAAGCGTCATGTCTGCACACCACAACCTCAAGGTGACTTGGGTGTCCTGTCTCAGCCCTAGAAGGTACCGCGCCACTTCGCATCAGCATGGGTCCGTTCTTTCCTCTCCAGCCTCTGCTAAGAAAGTGGAAGGGTGCTGCTCTGTCTCGGCTGATTTTATATCACTTTAACCCTTTCCCCTTTCCCAATTTTATGGCAAAAATAACCAGACAGAATTAAACAAATTTTTTGAAAATTAGAAAAAAAATGGCTAGAATCCTACACCTCTAAACACAAACGTTTCATATGAGGGTACTTCAAAAAGTTCAGGGAAAGATTTGTATTATCTTTTAATTCTATTTTTCCATGAACTTTTTAAAGTACCCTCGTTTTCTCATCCCAAATCAGTTCAACTCTCTGCCAGTTTTACAAAGCTTGACACTGGCAAGTAAACTCCATGGAGCAGCGGCTGGATCCATCTATGGCTGGATGGGCAGCGCCTGGCACGTGGCACCCGCTCTGCAAGTGGCCGGGGGAGCAGCCGCACAGCCTGAGCAGACGCACCTGTGTGGTTCCTGCTATGTCACCAAACGCATAAACCTCTCTCTTGGCCTCTGCGCACCTGGCGCAATCATCGTCCTGTTCCCATCAGCAAACATGCTGTGGTTGCAATAGCCAGGCCCAGTCTTTGGAAATTTAGGTCACTTCTTTCTTTTTTAATTTCCTGTTATAAATGACACCTCCTTTCTGAGCTGACAAGAAATCTGGAACACCTACAGGACAGGTGGGACAGTGTTGATCACTCAAGCACATAAAGCCACATTACAAAGACATCATGAACAAAGTCGAAAAATAAGACACCGACTCGGAGAAAATATTCGTAAAATACATAACAGTTGAAGGGTTGCTATTCTTTACATAAAAGGAGCTAGTAAAAATTGATATTAAAAAGACTTTAAAATAGAATAACGGGCAAAGAATATGAATTCACTGGAGAAACAATTGGCCAACATGAGAAATGTCTTATCTCATAAAAACAAAAATGAAAATCAAAACAAGATTTCTGCCCTCATTAGAGTTAAAAAAATAAACAGAATTAAGTGGGTTTTTTGGTGTTGAAAGTGTGGTAAAAGGATCCTCTTGTTTTATTATGGTGGTAGTATAATAAACTGATATAACAATTTTGGAGGGCAATTTGGCAAAATCAAAAATCTAAATGTGCTTTTACCTAGCACACAAAAGTGTAAAAAGTACACTTTTACCCATAAATCTTACTTCCAAGAATCTATTCGAAGGAACAGAGGCACAGCTACCAAAGGACATGCACGTGGGTGTTTCTTCACGTTGTTTCCAACGGCCACGTGTTGGGGAAATCGAATGCCTGTCACATGGTGAACCAGCTGCACAGACAGGTGCACCGTCAGAGACCACCGGACGTCAATCAGAAGAAGGCGTGGGCCTCTTCTTCTGACCTGGATGGGACTTCACTTTTCTACTACATTGTTTGAAATATTTACAAGTAGTAATAATTTTGTAATTCCCAAAGTCATAAAAAGAAGCAGGCGGGGCGTGTATAAATCAAATGCACTCAGACTGACACTGGAGTGAGCTCTTTGTGTAAGCTCTTCTCCCTCTGCACCAGAGCTTAGGGCAGACCGGGTGGAAGAGCACACCCTTTCTCTGATTCCTGGTGATCCTGCCAAATGGCTTTCCCAGAGAGCTAGTGCTCAAGTTCACCGCACATGTTCAAGATAAGCCCATTCCACCGAGAGCTCAATAGTGAGCCTTTCAGAGGTAAAGCATCTTGCCTCCAGCCAGTTTATTCATTTTAATTCTCCCCAATGGTGTTTGCAGAGTCCAGTGGGCCCCAATACCTTTAAAGCAGCCCTGCCCCCACCCCCTTATCTATAGCAAGCAGGCGCTGAATACATTTTGCTTGTTGGACAGATTGGTTTTGCCTCCACCCCCACGCCGGGTTCAGAAGAGGTGGTATAGGAAGCAATTGGATTCTTCTCAAAATAGTCACAAAAATGCGGGTTAGGCCTGAGAGAGGACGGGCAGAAGGATACCCACCGGGCGCTGGGTCAGCAGCCAACTGCCGGCCCATTGCTCTGATCCGCCCACACCAGGCCGGCTGCCAGGAGTGGATGCCGGAGCTGCTGGCCTGGCTGGCCAGGCCTGTCCACACTGCACGCACGTCCTCTTCCTCCTTTCAGCACACCTCCCACTTTTCCAAGCACTCAGACCTTCCTTCCCAACTCCCAATCTCGTTGGAGGATGCTCGTTCTGTGAGGACAGGCCAGACCCTTTTCTTCGTCCTCATGTGGCTTCACACTTTCTCCTGGAGATGGTAAACGACATGGGACCTGGGGACCAGCCACCAGCTCCTCACACCATGGTCTTGGCCCTTCTTCACGGCTCAGCTCCTCCCATCTTCAATTTGGCTCTGATGCCTGAATTTGAAATGCCTCTTTGGTGTGATAGTTTGCAAGCTCTGCATACAGAAATGAGCCTGTGCACCCTGGAAGGTACCAGAAGAAACTGAAGTCTATGCAGAGGCTAGAGAAGGAGGCTGGACCTGCTCTGCCTCTTGGGAGCCCAGGGCCTTTGTACTTCCTGAATCCTTGCCACCCCCACCCTCCTTCCCTGTGACACTCGGCCAGGATCTCACACTCTGAGGTCCCAGACAGCTGGAGACTTACCTTCCTGTAACTTCCTTATGAGTATGTCGAACCTGCTCACTGAGTTCCCAAATGACCTGAAGTCCGCGTAGAGGATGTAGATGAGTAGGACCGCTCCATTCCTCTCCAGGGTCCCCAGACTGGTCCCCAGCCCACCTGGAAGCAGCAGTAGTTTTCTTTCATTTTTATCTTGATTCTGAGGAACTGGCATTGGCTGCACTCCTCGTGGCCAGGCCAGGAGCAGGAGTGCAGGTTTAGGATGCCAGGAGAGCTGTGGGCTGATGTGGCAGGTGCTGATGGGAGGGCTGGCTCCTGGACCCTTTCCCACAGAGGCCATCCAGGGTGGAAGAGCGTGACTGCAGGTGGAACGGAACCGGACCGCAGGGAAAGAGGGCAAAAAGTAGAAACAGTGCCAACCTGGGAAGGAAGTGGGAGGAAGACCAGTAACCCCCAACTTATATGTAGAGTCCAACCACTTCTCACCACCTGCCACAGCCGATTCTACATGTCCACTTGACTAGGCCACAGGGTGCCCAGATAGCTGGTGAAACAGTATTTCTGAGTGTGTCTGCGAGGGTGTTTCTGGATGAGATTAGCATTTGAACAGGTAAAATGAGAAACCAGATGGCCCTTATTGTGGGTGGGCCTCTCCAATCCATCCGGGGCCTGAATAGAACAGAAAGGGAGGGGGATTTGCCTCTTTTCCTTCCTGCCTGCCTGTGTGCTGGGTCATGGTCTCTCCTGCCCTCAGAAAGGAGTCACCACCAGCTCCCCTCGTTCTCAGGCCTTCAGACTGGGAGCAGAATCACACCAACCAGCTTTCCAGGGTCTTCAGCTTGCAGACGGCAGATCGCGGGACCCCTTGTCTGTATACCCCATGTCCTGTGGGTTCTGTCTCTGTTAAGGACCCTGACAATACCCCACCCAAACCACCGCCATACTTTGCAAATATGATAGCAGCCATCTCCTTGCTGTCTCTTGCCTGGGCCCCTGCTCCCTTCATGGCATTTTCCCTGTAGCCAGGGTGATCCTGTTGAAACACGACTAGGACTGCATCCTTCTCTCTACAGCCTCCTGCGTGCAAGCATCGGACCAGAGTCAACTCAAGGGGATCTGATCTCACAGCCCAGTACCATCCCCCCGACTGCCCACTCCTTGCCTCCACTCCAGCCAGAGTGGCCTCTTGAAGGAAGGGCCCTGGCATGAGGCTGTTCCCTTCTGAGGAGTTTCTTCTCTCGGGTATACACCTGCCCCTTGCTCCTAACTCCCAGCAGGCCTCTCCTCCTATGTGACTTTGTGCCTGGCCACGCTCTCTAAAATCCCAATTCCACCACACCCACATGTCATATCCCCTTCCCTGCAGGATTTTTCTTTTTTGCACTAATTATTATCCAGCACACTACATTTTATATTTATTTATTTATTCCATCTTGTCTGTCTGCCCTACTAAAAGCCAGCTCTGCCAGGCCAGGGGGGGTTGCTTATTTCATTCACCACTGTATCCACAGTGTCTGGAACAGCACAGCACCCAACACACAGCGATGAAATTACCAATAGATGAAAGGCCACTGCTCCACGGGGAATCAGGCGAAGTGCTCCTCTCTGGGACAGCAGTTGCTGCCTCACTCACTGGATATCTGTGCAGCCGTCTATTCTATCTCCTGAGAGCAGAGACACCAAATGCAAAATAATTATAGGAGTGATTATTACTCTGAATACAGAATCAGCCATGCAGTGTCAGGGGGCCAGCCTGCCATGTGGCAGACACACACACACGCACAGTCACGGAACCGCACCTCCAATCTGCTGGTAAACTGCCCTGCAGAACCACACTCATCTCCCAGGGGCTCTAGAAGGACATGATTAGAAGGGACTAGGCCAGATGACGATAGACATGGAGAATAAGTGCCAAGCCAACATGCTGGGCGGTGACAATTCCATGCCAGGCAGCACATGCAGCCCCAACAGCACCACCTCTGGATTAGCCCAAACAGCAGAACAGTGGACAACACTGAACTATAACATAGTGCTCACTCCAATTATATGGAGACACGTTACCACTACTGTGAGTCAGGTGGCCAACTGTGACCACCCAATGGGGCTCACCTCCCACCCCCAAGGTAAAGCAGACCTCAGGGTGCCCAGGCACTGACACAGCCCCTTCACTCCACGGGAGGGGTGGGCAGGGGTGGCCATGTTAACGAGTGTGATAACCATCATCATTCTTTGAGAGGCAGGGGAAATGTGAACCAACATGGGGACTGGACTGTCCAAAGGCCAAGGATGGCCATGTCCTTCACCTAATGGTGAGTCACCCCAGGGACAGGTAAGTAGATCTCATCTTTGCCAGGACTTCAGCCCTGGCCAACACTCCAGATGGCCCAGGAGGAGTCTGTAAAGCCAGTGACTGTCCACCAGGTGGAGACCAGGATGGCCGGGGAAGGGAGAGGCAATGACCACTGGCCATGGCATTGGCTGGCCTGGCTCCAGGCAAGCCTGGAGGGGAGGAGAAGCCTGTGTGGGCCAGGCAGTCTCTTAATAAGCACAACCCAGGGGTTCAACAAATGGGAAGCCGTGGCTTGGAATTCACTCAGAACAGAAACAATAAGCGCGTTCTCTGGGCTGGTTTCGAGAACACTTGCTTTGAAAAGCAACATACGCTGAGATCCACTGCAGTATTCACTAGCCCCCCACCCCCCATTCCCACAGGGAAAGCCCCGAAGGAATTGGGGGACCACAAAGGCAGCCCCTTCTGTGATCTGCAGGTCAAGAAGCTGCCTGAAATTCCTCCTTTGCCCCCTCCTGTGTTTCCCATGCTCCCTGCAGCAATTAACAAGCGGGGGGCGGGTAGGCAACTAGCTGAATCCAGCAAACAGCTCGGGGCTGGGCGATCCTCACTCCCCCTACATAAAGCACAGAAATAAAATTGCCATTTCAGCTCCGGTGCAGCTGGAAGAGGCTGACACTCCCTAGAATGTGCGGAAGACTTGGGGAAGGATGTGGATGAATGAGAAGGAACTTTTCCCATTTCCTTTTCAAATTAAAGGAGAATTTTCCTAGAGCTAAGTGGGGCTTGGGTTTGGGCAGCAACCGCAGCAAAGGCGGGGGATGGGGAGGGGCTGGGTTCTCAGCTCCGTGGTTTCTCCAACTAGTGATTGCTGATGGCTGACCACGTGGGGAGGGGACCAGCGGCTCCGGAGCCGACGGGGTCGCTATGGACTGTGTCCAGAGGGTACTCGGAGATAGGCTGCGGGCCCGGCCCTGTCCCCACGGGGCTCGAGTCAAAGGAGGAGGAAGAAGAGGAGCGACGGCAGGGGAGAGGAGGGGGAGAGAGGCGGGGGCGGGCGGGGGCGGGCGCCGGGGGAGGGGCGCGCGGAGCCGCGGGGCGCGAGGAGGAGCCGTGCGCGCTGCTCGCGGCCCGGTGCGCCCGGCGCGGCGCCGCTCTGGTTGGCCGGTCGCCGCCGCCCGCTGCCTCCTCCTCCCGCCCGCCCCCTCCCGGCGGCGGCTGGCGTCCAGAAAGTACAGTAAGAAGTCCAAGCGCAGCCGCTCGGCGCAAGATGGGGGCAGGCTCCTCCAGCTACCGGCCCAAGGCCATCTACTTGGACATCGATGGACGCATTCAGAAGGTAGCCCCCCACCCCGCCCCGCCGCGCCCCCCTGCGCCCAGGCTGCGGCGGCGCCCCCTGCCCGGGGTGACAGCGCCCGGGGTCCCGGCGCGGACGAGTGGGGGCCTCGTCCGTGCGCCCCGCAACCCCTGCCCCAGGCGGCGGGGCCCTGCGGGGGCGGGGGTCCCCACGCGCCGGCTCCCGCGGAAAGGGGCACTCGGAGGGAGAGTATTTTTTCCATTTCAGGAGCAGTTTGCTTTTCAAAAAATCCGATTAGGCTGGGTTTTTACATGCAAAGGCTGGTACATCAGCCTTTAATTTCCGGTGGAACGACCCCCAGAGCAGACGCCCGCGGAGCCGTGGGCAGACCTGCGGGACCGCCCCGGGTCGCCGTCCGCGGAGGGTGCCTGAGCGCGCCGGCTGCTGCCTGTCGGGTGGGGGCGGGTGCGGGGGCACAGCAGGGACTGCTCCCCGCCGCGTCCGTGTCCGTGTCCCCGTCCCGTCCCTGCAGGTGGTCAGCTCTGACAACAGAGGGAGACTCCGGGCTGCTGTACCTTCTGGAGCCCGGCAGAGAGAACGCGTTGCTCCAACGCGTGGTGCGTCTGCCCTCCTGTTTGCAAATACGAAGTCCTCCAAATGTCTAGTGTTCCTAACCAACTTCAGTCACATAGGAGAGGGGTCTGAACGGACCCCCTTTGTTCGTAGCCTCTTCCCCTCTAAGCCCCTTCCCTGGCCCCAGAGTGTCCCTAGGCCCCTCCTTCTGATTGGCAGAGTGAGACAATGAGAGAGCTGGCGGGGGTGGGGTGGGGGGGGGTCTCTCACTAGCTCCCCCTAAAGTCCCTGAGGAAAAACCATTGTGAGGAATTGCTCTCACACCCCAGCTGGACAGTTCAGGGGAGTCGATCAGCTGCGCTCACCTTGCTGAGGAGCCCAGACAAGGCAGCCAGGGAGAGAGGCCCCAGCCAGGCACAGAGGTGGCACCAGCACATTTGGGTCTCTTCAGTTCTGAGATGTGCTTGCGGCCAGCTAAATCGGTAGATTTAAGCCAACAGCCACCCTCACCCCATCCCCAACTTGATCCCCGTGAAAGAGGAAGTAGAGCCCCCCCTTCCCCCACTTTAGCCTGCTTTGATGGGATTAGGTAATGGAGTAGGCAGCATCTTCAAGGACAGGTGGTCAACCCCATATTTCATCAGGGTTGGGCGATTGATTGGTCAACGGCAGAAGCATGACTAGACCCTGGGCTCCTGACTTCTAGGACCAGGTACCTGCAGCTAAATGGGAATGTAACAGCCTCCCATCGCCCCAAAGGAGGAAGCGACCCTGCCCTGAATATCTCCCAGCTCCAACATGGACATACACACATGCTCCAGTGAACATACATCCACGCACAAACATATGCACACAGATGCATGCATACAAACATGTGCACATACATGCTCAGGCATACAAACACATATACATGCATGCATGAACAAACATGCATACATACGTGCATGCATGCACAAACATGCATGAATGCATGCGTGCACAAACATGCACACATTCACACGCACACACTCTTTCCACTCCACCAAATGAGAACTTACCGAAGGTCTGCTTCTTTTATCTTTTTAAAGAGGTGAGATAAGACAGTGTCACCTGGTCAACAGTGGCAGATCCTGCCTGAGAACTTCCCAAAGGTCTCCGGGGAGGGAGAAGCTCACTTGGAAGTGGGTGAAAAGTGGAGGAGACAGCCCCAGGTCTGGCAGGCTGGGCCAGCATTGTGGTCAGGGTTGTTTTCTGCAGTTGACACGCCCGAGTTTGGGGTGACCTCCAGGGAAAGAGCTTGCCCGTCAGCCCTGGAAGGACCGGCACCTGCAGTAGGGAGGGAAGGCCAGGGCCTAGGAAGGTCAGGTCAGGTGTTGAGTGCTGGCTCTACCACTTCTGTAACCGTGAGCAAGCCCCGGGTCTCCCCTGAGCTGGCATCCTTGTCTATAAAGAAGGGATCATAATCTCTGCTTTATGGACTGTAATGAGCAGTGAGTAAGAGAATGTCAACAGTGCCCGGAATGTTGAGGAACCCAGTGGACGTTATTCTCCTCTCTCTCTCTGTCCCATAAACATCCGTTCACTGATGCACACAGAGGAGGGGGTGGACCGTGGTCCATAAACTGTGCCATCTCTATAATGTCTGTTACTTGCTCTTGACCCCTGTCTTGCCCTCTGCTCTTTGTCATCAACACTGCTGGAGCACTCACAACTGGACTTTTAGCCCCGGTTGACAGCCGAATTGCTTGGGGTTCCCAGTGTGTGCTGGGAAATGAAAACCTCTCGTTCACCTGGCAGACTCCATCCACACTCAACAGCCCAGTCGGAACTTCGCATGTTTCAGCTGAGAGCAGTCTCAGTAACGCTGTCGTTGGCCAGGATTCCCTTTTTTAAAGTCCCGGGCACTGGGGAAATTCTGAAAGTTCCCGTAGGCAGTCGTTTTCTGTCTCCCTTTCGTCCCATCTCCTCTCCTTCAGAGGTCATGGAAACAAACGCAGTGGCTTCCAAGGAGAGGGCATGAGAGGAGGCAGGCTGTGTGTTGCTTTCTGCTGCTGGGCTGTGCTGAACTGCCGGGTCCTCAGTCGTGGGGATGGGCAAGCCCACGGCTCTTTGTCCCTCTAGTTACCCAATTAGCCACATGTGTTTATTGAGCCTCTACTTTGTGCTGAGTGCTGGGGTCCAGCGTGAGCATGACATTCCTGGTGCTTGGTTAGTACCACTGAACAAAAGCCACCTTAGATGGCCCCCTCTGGCCTGAGCCAGGCGCTGGGCCTGGATCCCCTGGCGAGCACAGATGGTAAACAGCAGCCATTGTTTTGGGCTCGCTGAACTCGCCAGGCTGGTGGGGACAGGCCATGGCACCACCCACATGTAGGGCCTGATGAACAGGTTTCCTTACTCCTGAAGATCAGCTTTGTGGGAAGGAGCCCCTTTTGCAGACCAGTCATCACTGGATGACCTGGATTAGAAGCTGCCCGGTGGCCAGGGGAACAACCACACCTGGCCAGCAGCATCCTCATCGTCTGCTCCTCGACTTGCCAGAGTGCACAGATCAGGACCTGGCACCTCCGGCTCCAGTTCAAGCTCTTCTCTCTCCCACTGGGTCCAGTCCCTCAGGAGGGCTGTTCAAGGAGGAGGGAGGCAGGAACCAGAGTTCCCAAACCCGAAGAGCTGAGACCCTGCTTTAGAAAGACTGCTGTCTAGAGGCTGGTGCCCTCATCTTTGCCCAAAGGGTTTGTTTTTCCTTTTCTCAGCTTCCTCTGGCCTGAGCCCCTGGCTTCAGTGCCTGTTCTTCCTCCCACCTGCAGAGAAAGGCCGTGCTCAGCAGAAAAGCTGCTGGGCTGCCAGGGACAGTGCCCTCTGCATCAGGACTCTGAGGGGCTCCTGCCTGGTGGCACATCCGGGTGTGGGTTTGCCCATTTTTCTAATGAGGCCAGAGAGAGAGGCCTTTGGGGACCCTTAGGCCTGTCCTTGGGCTTGGGTTTGATGAGAAACCACATCCGGGCAAGACTGTTGGTGCCATTGCCCTGGTCTGACGGCGCTCTCTGGGACAGTCTGTACTCTGTCACCTCCTTCTGCCACTCTGAGCTGCTGTGTTTCTGTCCCAGCCCTGCTCTGTGCTGGAAACCAGGTCTTAATACATAAACAGCTGCTTGAGTTTTGCTAAGCTGTTTCTGCCTTAAAACAAGGAGACACATGGCAAGAGCCAACATGAAAGCACAGAATTAGAGAGTTGTTAACATGTCCACAGAAGATTGTTCCTAGTTCTTAACAGTGCGCCACCATGGCTGTGCCCCACCTGCGACTGGCCCTACCCCACCTGCGACTGCTCCCTGCCCCAGCCAGAACCCTGGCTCGTGGGGCCCTTCTCTTCTGGAATACCTCTGTGCTAGCTCTGGCGAAGCTGATGACCATCTCCTTTCACTGTGGAACATGTTCACCTGCTTTAACTGCACACATGGCAGCCTTTCCTGCTGGCTGCATGGATCTCTGCTCGCCAGGTGACCCGGTTCTGCCTCCCTCTGCTCCAGCACTGCTGCCCATACCTGCACCACTCCCAGGTAGATGGGTGGCGGCTCTCCTTGTCCACCCTCACCAGTTCTAGCATAATCTGTTTGTTTTCCTGTTTCTAATGTAATGTCCTTGAACAGACATGGGCATGGTGAGATAAGCTCACTGGACCAGGGGAAGCTGGAGGAACGTCGCCCACATCAGTGGAGGTGGTGGCAGTGAGGGGAGCAGGGAGCGTTTGGACTGTGGCCCTGTTTCCACCCTGGCGCCCGGCTCGTGGTGACTCCTCTGTCTCCACCTGGAGCAGAGCTGGGCTGTGTTAGGAAGAGCATCTCAGTTTTCCATTTCTTTTTCAACAAGCGATCTCCCACTAAGCGCCTGACTGCCCAAGGTGCGACAGCATGCGCTGTCCAGTGGGGACTCGGGGAAGTGGGTCTCTCCGAGGATGCTTGAAGTTGGGGAGCTGCTGAAAGCCTCTTAAACAGACATTTCCAACGTCCATAGGCCCAGAGGGGAGGGCTGAAGGCTTGGACCCCACCTTATGCTGTCAGGGTTGACTGTTCATGACCTGGAGACCCTTCAGACTATCACAGAGGGGCTGTTCTGCTCTTGGCAGTCACACGGAGTAGACAGCCTTGTGGTGTCTGGCTCTGCTGCTTGCCGGCTGGGAGGCCTGGGTGAAGTGGGCAGGGGACAGCCCCGTAGGGTGACTGTGTGGATGACACTGTGTGACACAGGTAAAGCGTCGGGTGGAGCAGGCACGTGGGAGGATCAGTACTGCCCTCCCGACCCTCAGGCCTGGGCACCACACAGCCCGCAACAGTTCACAGCCCGGGACCTGTCAACTCAGAAGCTCAGGAAGAAGCCAGGCAGGCACCCTCCTGTCATTGGTTTCCTAACTGTTCTGAGTCCTGCATGAATCTGAACCAAAGCAACCGTGAATATGGAGGTGGCGCCAAGGGCCCCAGGACCCTGGGTCCCACCGCCCAGGCACCGTCGTCATGGGAGATGGCAGGGGCCACGCCTGTTGGAAATGGGGCTATTTTATGCCTCGAGCCAAGGAGGCCAGTGGCCTGTCCAGAGCATGCTGTGGACTGAGGGGCCGTCTGGCCTCAGACACATGCAAAAGACAGGTCTCGTCAGGGAGGTAAGTGGGAACGGAGGAAGGACACGGTGCCCAGCAGATGGCTCAAATGAAGTGACTTGCGGGGGGAGCTGAAGGGAGACTCAGCCGACCTCAGCTCCAACAGGAGGGGCCGCGGGCACAAGCCACACTGTGAGGCAGCAGGAACTGGGCCACCAGGAAGCCAGGGGTCACTGAGGGCTGGAGTACCTGACCTGGTGGATGGTAGGCGTGCCCACATGGCCTCTGTCCCCACAGTGACACATGCTGAACCCTCTGCCACACAGTCATTTGCTCACCTAGCTGCAAGTGACCTCACAGTCCGTGCTCCTGGGGAACTGGGGATGGTCTTTGGCAGGGAGGGCCCCAGAGCACAGCAGAGAAGCTGTCTGCAGTTTGGTGGCCTGACGTGCAAGGGTTGAGATGGAGCCCTGGCCTCTTGGCCAGCCAGGGCTGCGAGCCTGCTGCTGTTGTAGTTGCAGGTCCACGCTTCCAGCTGGAGCATGGAAGTCATGTGTGGTCACGCTGCGGGTCACTGTTCACATGCATTCAGCTGCCTGGAGATGGCTCCAAACATTTCCAGTCTCGAAAGAAATCTTTTCAGTGTGGGGTGCAGTTTATTCGCCTTGACCCCATCCATCCCCTCTGGCCATCTCTCCCCACCCCTGCCACAATACCACGTCTCTTCCCCAAGTTCCAAAGCTAATAGTGCAATGGGAGCATTCGCCTTGATCAGAAACTCAGCCTAGAAACAATGAAAAAGAGCCATACATTTTATTTGGTTTACTTTAGATTCTTTGCCTAATTTTTTTTCATTTTTGAAAATTGTGGTAAACCGTACTCACGTGTAACATGGAATTTACCATCATAACCATTTTTAAGCAACATTAAGAATGCTCACATTGGGTGCAAGCGTCACCACCATCCGTCTCCAGAACTCTTCATCTTGCAAAACTGGAACTTGGTCCCCATTAAACACTCACTCCCCGTCCCTCTCCCCAGCCCCTGGCACCCTCCTCCTACTGTGTGTCTCTATGGATCTGACCACTCTAGGGACCTCATAGAGGTGGGATTATACAGTATTCGTCCTTTTGTGACTGGCTTATTTCACTCAGCATGATGTTGTCAAGGTTCACCCCTG
The DNA here is from genome assembly GCF_027409185.1 of Cynocephalus volans. Lineage (NCBI taxonomy): Eukaryota > Metazoa > Chordata > Mammalia > Dermoptera > Cynocephalidae > Cynocephalus > Cynocephalus volans. The sequence continues at coordinate 189,090,417 of NC_084460.1, forward strand.
TTGCGCCGTGTGTCAGGATTGCCTTCCTTTCAGAGGCTGAGTGATAGTGTATGCACCACATTTTGTGTGTCCGTTCAAAATGGATGGGTCGATGAATCTGCCTGACATTTTTTAAACCTCAGTCATCTCTATTCCTATGTCCTGTTTGCCCAGGGAGGGTTGGCTTACTGTGATGGCTTTATTTTTGTGTCTTCTAAAAACCTGTGTGTGTCTCCAAAGCCCTCTCCCATGTCCTGAGTGACGTCTGTGTGGATCTGTTAAGGCTGCATGTGGTGTGGTGATGGTGTGTGGAAGTGGTGATGTGTTGCAGCGGGGTGGTGGCAGCAGCCTGTCCAGGAAGCCCAGTGCTTGTCAGGTGGTCACCCTGATCTCATTCCTGGCTCTGTGATGCCATAAGCAAGAGAACAGACTCTGGGCAGCTTGTCTGCCTTTGAATTCAGCTGCTGTGTGGCCTTTGCTGGGCAAGTCACTTACCCTCTCTGTGCCTCAGTGTCTCTGTCCATGAAGTAGAGGGAAGGGAGTATCCACTTCACAGGGTTTTTGGGAGATTAAATGTATTAATATGCATCACTTGCTAAAAAGGGCGGGCACTTGGCAATTACTATATAAAAGTCATTATTTATTATTTATTCATCCATGTCATGGATTTAAGGCAGCTGAATCCTAGTGCCTGGTTGGGGAGACCCCAGCCTCGTGCTCCCGTGTTGTCGAGTGGCCCTGGGCATCCCTGCTGTGGTTCCCAGCCTGCGTGCGTCAGTGTGCTCAGGGAAGGAGTGCCGCTCAGCCCCACCGGCTGCCTTCTGTCCAGTCACACTGTGTGACTTTCCCAGGTTAGCCCAGATCCACCCTCCTTCCACCCATTTTCCTCACCAAGGAAAATGCCACAAGTGCCTTTCATCTCTCCCCCGACTTTGGGAGAGAGAGAGCTCCTCGGGCCTGCACTGAGCAGGCAGGACAGACAGCTTGGCCACAGGCACATGTGAAACAGGACACGGGCGAGACAGAATGCTCCCTCGCAGCAGGTGTGTTCACCCTGCACGCTCTGCAGCGGCACTGGGTCCTCCAAGTTTCAGACTCATTTCCTTCTGCTGGAGAGGGTGGGAGTGATACCCAGGGGCACTTAATAAATTTGCAGGCTAAATAGGCCTTGCTGTTGGGAGTAGCTGTGGTGAGTGTGGTGAGTCCCTGTCCATTCCAGTCCTGGGAGCACTTGGCTTCTGTGTCACTTGGCTGCTTGCCACACATCCCCCCCCCCCACCCCATCTCCTACATGCAGCCTCAGGGACACAAAGTCAGAGCCCACCTGCGGAATGGCAGGAGGTTGGTGGGATGTTCATAAACTCTCCTTGGGTTAGCCCAGAACGCGGATGAGCAACCACTCTGTCCTCCTCCAAGGCAATGTGACATGGCAGGTTTGGGAGTGATGTGGACAGTGTTTAGATGGGGTTTGGTCATCCCGGGGCCTGTTTTCCGTCACCGTGGCTAGTTGCACGCTACGGTGATTTATTTTGTAAGCAGGACAGTTAGCGGAGCCCAGTGACTCAGGCTGTCTTTATCCTCACGGCTTCTGCCTCTGGAGAATGTTTTAACAAGTTTTACAGCCTCACAAATCACAGGTAAAGAGGCAGCGTGCTTGACATTACCGTCGAGAGGTCTCCGCAGTCTCTCCACCTGGAGTTTATGTTCAAACAACAGCTCACCCAGAGCTCTGTTTATGCAAAGGCTCAGTGTGACTGTTGGGCGTGTCTATGGCTCTCTCCATGTCCAAAGGACTTTGGGGAGCAGCCCCCAAAACGTTTTCCCTCAGGGTTGTGGGATATAAGTTTCACGGGGGAAGAGTTGAGTTTTGAGCCATGATTAAAGGTTCAAAATTAATGGTCATGTTTACTCTGAAATTTCTCAGTGAAGCTTCCTCTGCAAGCCTAAGACGTCTTACTGTCACTGTTAATAACAGAAAACCCAAAGCTCAGAACATATGCTAGCAATGGAAAGCAAGGCTCTGGAGACAGCCAGAGACTGTGTTGCCATGTGGAGTCCTCAAGACTCCACACTCTGCCTGGAGCCCTACAGGACCCAGAGCTGTGGCCTGACCTTTATCTGAGTCCCACTTGCATGGAGTATGTTTGAGGCTGAGCCCCAAACAGCGGAGGTGGGAGATGGTATCTGTGCTCTCCCAGCAAAGACGGCCTGGAGTGTTCACACACACACCACACACCTCACACACCACACACATCACACACACCACACACATCACACACACCACAGACACATATACACCACACACATATCACACACACGCACCATACACATCACACACCACAGACACACACACACCACACACACATTACACACATGCACCATACATATCACACCACACACACATCACACACACCACAGACATACACACCACACACACCCTCCCCCGCACATGACACATACCACAGACACACACACACACACACCATGCACACCCCACACATATCACACACACGCCTAACATGCACCCCACATGCACACCACACCCCACAAGTGCATCACAGCACAAGGATGACAGAGAGCCGCTGGTAGCTTCAGGAGTTGAGAGGTGGGTCGGGGGCAACAGAGCTGGTGGGGACAGACCCCTTATCATCAGGGTTCCCATGAACGAGCTCAGAGCGTGTGGCTGAGCCCCACACAGACACAGGCTGGTGTCGGAACTACCGACGTGGCAACACCCACCCCAACCCCTGTGTGCACTGCCGCCTAGAAGGTGGTGAAATGTGCCAGGCCCCCTCCCCCATGTTTTCCAGCCAGACTTCTACCCACACCACCCTTCCCGGGCCTTTCCTTGGAGCCCAGGCTTCTCCAGGGACCAGGACTCTGGGATGGATGTGGGCCTGGGTACACGAGACCACTAGCTGGGTGCAGGCCACTTAAGAGCCCAGGGTCCCTGCCAGGGTTTCTGATTCAGTCTCAGTCCCTGCGATGAGCTGCTGTGTGTCCTCCGACGGAGGCATCAGAGAGCCCTGGGAGGATGCCCTGAGCCCCGTCAGGTCCAGACTCCCCCTGAGGCCAGGCTTGGCTTCCAGAAGAAAAAGCAGTGGGTTTGGTTTCAGCCACCTGCCATGAGCCTGGGGCATCACGCTAAAAATAGTGAGTCCGAGAGCAGTTCTGTGTTCGGTGCAGTGGGCCACGCTGTCTCCATGCGCTGCATGGCACACGTGACGTGGGACGTGGGGACATGGGCCTGCAGGCGATGGCATCTCACGGCTGCCCCCCGCCCCTGTGCAGCGGCACTGAGCAGAGCCCAGATCTGTGGGGGCACCAGGGCAGGTGGGGTGGGGCAGCCACGGCCACATGGAGGAGAGACGGGAAGGACAGGAAGGCGACCACCCGCTCGGGGCCCCACCCCTGCACTCAAAGATGTTTCTTCTTGGGCAGGAGAACCTGGTCACGTTTTCTAATGACATTTCAAGGCAGGAGAAAGGCAAGAGAAGGAAGAGAAGGGGAGGGAGGGAGGAAGGGCCCCTCCCGATTCCAGGTTTCCACCAAATGGCAGCTCTGTAGGCAGCTTCACTCACCGCCCCATCTCCGTGCCTCAAGCTCCACCTCCCCACCATTACCCCGTCCTGCCACTGGCCTCTGTCTATACCCTTCTCATTGCAGTGTGAGCTGAATGAAGTGTGTCCCCCGAAACGATACATCCATGTCCTAACCCTGGTACCTGTGAATGGGACCTTACTTGGAAATAGGGTCTTTGCACACGTGCTCTCATTAAGACAAAGTCGTACTGGATTAGGGTGGGCTTAATCCCACATGACTGGTGTCCTGAGAAGAGGGAGATCTGGGCACAGGGAGAACGGAAGGCACAGAGACTGAGAGCACGGCCACGTGAAGACAGGGCAGAGGCCGGCGTGGTGCGCCTGCGGGCTGGGGTCGGCACCGCCAGAAGCTGGGAGAGGCCAGGAAGGAAGCACCCGCAGGCTGCAGCAGGGCCAGCCTGCCGGCGCCTTGCTTCCAGATGTCTCGTCTCTGTGAGAGTGAATCTCTGTTCTTTTATGCCGCCCAGTTTGCAGCACTTTATCACTGTGGCCACAGGAAGCTCATACAGCTGCTGTGCTCCATGCCCATTCTGGCCCTCCCAGGGTCTGGCTCTTAGGGGACCCTCCAAACTACCCTTCATACCTCCTCCACCCCCACCCAGCAGCCACTGACACACCTGGCCTGAGGGAGCTCCGTAAGCCTGGATGGACCAGTCTGCTCCTCTGGCTGCAGACACCCCCACCAGACGGCCACTTGGTTTTGCCCAGTGAGGAGTTGGGTGGAGCGGTCCCCAAAATTCCGTACAGCCCATGAGTCTATCCACCCAGACACTGAATCCATAGAAAACGGGCAGACGATTTCTGATTGTCCACAGGGAGCAATAATGTGGCTCCAAGCAAGCACAGGCCGTGAGGAGGGTGCCCACAGGATGCAGTTCCTAAACCAGCTCCACCTATGGGTGCAGCAGAGCTTTTCTAAAGTGGAATTTTAAATTCTGTGTTAGGGGTGGCACGAAAAAGAGTTTGGAACAAAAAAATGCCCCTCCCTAGCAGTTGTCTGCTCTGAGAGTTTGCTCTTCTTCTGGAAACAGAGAAAGGGGGCTCGATGCCTGACATTACTGGGGAGGGTCCTATGAGCATTGGCAGTGCATCCACGTGGGGTTGAGATTCGCTTCTCAGATTAGCATAGGAGAGGAGCCCCGAGGGAGACGGACGGGGAGGGAAGAATGGAAAAGCGTGACCCACTTCTCAGGTTTGTCCCGGACTTTCTGCTCACTGAAGTTGCAGGATTTGGGTTCCATACAAGGTCAGACCCCAGCAGTGGTCTTGCAAGGGCCAGGCATCAGCCCACTCAGAAGGCCTGAGGGCTCTCTTGGCAGGGCTGGCAGGCACCGTCCCCAGAATCCGCTCGGGCTGCTCTGACCGCCCCCATCCGCACAGGCCTCCTGCAGCCTGGGCCTCTCCCGAGGGGGCCCAGACAGGATGTTTGTTTCTTCCCTGGCTTTGCCAAAAAAGCAGCCCCTCCCCCAGTGCAATTCTGGAAGAATCCTCTCCCAGCATCTCATTCCTGTTTGGTCATGACAACGATGGATGGAATCACGGATCCTGCTTACCAAGACGGCAGAGCTCCCCAGCCTGAACTGGAGAGTGGTGTGCCCCAAAAAGACTCCACCCTGCAGGCCCTCCCCTGTCTTCCAGTCCAGGTCTCACTTTCCCATGGTTTCCTTTGGCTTTTCACCCTTGTGCAAGCACGCTGTTCTCACGTAGTGCCTAGAAATGGGATTCGAAAGGGCTGCAGCCCGAGGTCCCCCCAGCACTTCCTGCCAGCAAACGTCACCTCCACATTGATCTATCTGGTGATGTTCACAGGACCCCCCAGGACCCAGGGTGCCAAGGGGCCTGGACCCCAGGGAAGGGTCACATGGGGCCTCACTCAGAGTCCTGGTACAGCAGAGACAGACAAAGACCAGGGAGGCTGAAGGCCCAGAGTGCAGGGACACAGACGGGTGGAGGGGCGCCTCTTCCTTGCGTCGGATCTTGAGAGGTGAAGCAGGTCGCAGCCAGAGAGAAGCCTCCAGCAGCGCCCCATGAGAAGTCCTCGGGCAGAGTCCTGTGTCAACACTCTCTTTATTCTTTCAGTTCCTCGCTCTTTGCATTTTCAGTCCCCTGAAGCCCATTATTTATAACAATGGGGACTGGCCTCAGACACCAGAAGTGAAGAGCAGAGACAAAGCAGCCTGGGAGACTGACAAGAGTGACGATGCTCAGCGGTTACAAATGGACTCGAAGCAAGCGTTGCAGCCACCAGGTGCGGGGCGGGAGGTGGGCCCTGGACCCTGCTGGTCACCCTGAGCATGCGCTGGAGGGGCTCTAGACAGGCCAGCTGTGTTCTGCTGTTAACATCCTCAGCCAGGACAGGACTCGCCCACAGGTTGCCGGACCTGCACCACCCACGTCCCCTCCCACTCCAACATAGGCCCCGCAGCTCCTCCGGGAGGGGCTTCTGAGCAGCGTCTCCTGTCTGTAACCTGCCTTCACCAGCCACTCCTGGAGTGCACCCCAATCAAGTGTATACCCTGAGGCTCACGCAGCTGCAAGGGTGCCCATTACCTACACAAACAACCCCCATGGGAGCCTTGCAGCACCTTGAAGCAGGTGGAGCTGCATTATCCTCACTTTGTGGATGAGGAAGGTGAGATGAGGGATGTGAAGAGATGTGCCTGGGACCACATGGTCGGTCAGAGAAAAGCTGGGACTCAGGTCCCAGGGCCCTAGTCCAGCAGCTCTTCTGCCAACGGCTCAGCGTCTCGCTGGGCTCCTTTCCATCTTGTCATGACCTCATAAGCTCTGTGAAGACGTGTCTGGGGGCTTCTCTTAACATTTGCCTGAAACTAACTCTCGCACAATCCTGGGGCTTTGAGCGCCGATGCAGCCAAATTCTGCCAGTAATTCAGTGGCTCACCCTTCACCAGCCCTGGACTTTTGCCTTCGTCCTTCCCTGTCATAGCCACTCACATGCTGTGTCGCCTTAGGAAGGTTATTTAACTCTCTGAGCCTCGGTATCTGTGAAATAGGAGTAGCAATGCCTACCTTTGAGGTGTGTTTTAAGGATTGAAGATAATGTGTGTGCTTCACTAAAAAAGTGGCAAGAAAAGGACCATAACACACACACACACTCACACATACTCATGCACGTGTTCTCACGTCGGGATCCTAATGAGGCCCACATCGCATTTGCCTGATGTCCCCTCAGTCTCTTTCTATCCATGTGCCTTTACCCCCTTTCTTTCCTTGCCATTTATTTGTTGAAGAGCACATATTATCATGATCCTTAAACATGACCTAGAGATAGATGTGTGACAACCTGAGAAATGGTGAGGAATTACTGTTGCTTTCCTTCCATGTGATGATCACACTGTGGTTACCTTAAACAAGAAGAAAGAGGGCTTAGCGTAGAGATCTGCGCTGAAGTGCATCTGGATGGAATAATATGATGCCTGAAATGAGCTTTAAGATAACCCAGTGGGGGGAGAGGTCGGAGCACAGTCGAAGCAGGAGTGAAGGTGTGTGGACGATCGCTGAAGAGAGGAGGTGGTGGCCGAGGCTCCATACCTGATTGATTCCTCCTGCTTTTGTGTATGTCTGAGCATTTCCATAACAGCCACTTTCTTGTTTCTTTAAGATGATGTCTATAATGTGTCTGGCATGTAGTAATAAATGGTAATTTATGTTATTATTTTATGTTCTTTTTTCAGATACACAGATCAGAAAAATATCTCCTAAATTGGAAAGAGAAATGAGGCCTGATACAGATTCTATTCTAGCAAACAAAAAAGCAGTGATTGCCTGGTGGTTAACTGTAATCCACTCTGAATATGACGTTATCGTTAAGTACTCTAACGAGACGAAACGGGACGACCAATATGTTCAAATTTATATATATAATTAATGATTAGAGGTGAATTGCAGATGAATTGCAGATATACGTAGTTAGATGGATAGAAAGATGGACACATGGGTAGATTGATAGCCTGCCATATTTTCCTCAGTGAGCATGTATTTCTTGGATAATAAGAAAAAATAATAGAATGTAGAATTTTGGTTTTGATCTCTTTTTAACTTGTTTGCTTTTTTTACATAAACACTTGTAATTCTCAGGTGCTGAAAAGGAGAGGAAAAAATCGTCTTTTAACTCCCCTAAAGATAGAAATTTGCATATCCACTGCTGGGTTGGGGTTTGGCTGTTCCTGAGGGCAGGGCCGGTCGGTTCCTACTCCAGGAGCTGGAGTGCAGATCAGGCGCCAGACTGAAATGCTCTGTTTGCTTCAAGGACAGACAAAGCCTGACAAAAGCTTACAGAAGCTTATACAGAAGCTTAATAGCTTACAAAAGCTATAAAAATGAATCACAGTCAATGATAGACAAAATAAAAAGAATCTGAATTGATTTATTTTCCTTGGGGGTGGGCCTAAATCAATATTCATTCATCTGAGCATGCAGTCAGAAAGATCAGTAGTTTGAGAACAAAGCAAACAAAAATGCATCTTCCATGGTCGGGGAGTGACAGTAGCAAAGAGCCCAAGAGACCACACACACCCCCTGTTCAGACCACAGCTGAAAGTCTGGTTCAGGCACAGCATGCATTTCTGGAGTCTTGGGAGTCGAAGTTTGTGTCCAGGACCACAGTGTCCAAGCTCGGCCGGGCTCTTCTGTCTCTCGCATGTCCTCGTCTGCGGGGCTGATGGTGAACCAAGCTCATGAGGTCCCTGATGAGGACCCAGGGCTGCTGGGCTCATAAGGCGTGTGGCTCTGGTTCTGGCCCGAGCATGTGCTCAGTCCCCGTTAGTTGGTGGTGGTGATGGTGGTGGTGGCAGCATTGGGATTGTTAGTTTTGTAATGTAAAACCAGGGAACACAAAATTCACCCTCGCTGGCATTCCCTGAGCACCTGCTGAAGGACCGGTCCTGGAGCTGTGTTGGGATGTGTAGTAACTGACCCGGGTCCTGCCCGCAAGGACCTCACCTTCCAGAGACTTCCTGCTGCATTTAGGGGAAGAGAAACCAGATACCAACCAGAGTGAGGTCAAGTTGATGATTTAACCTATTGAGACTTTGGGTTCTTGTTAATCCTGTGTGGTTGATCTTGTATTTGTGTTGATAGGACCTCTGCTTTTCATTGCACTTTGGACGTAGTTGATAATCAATGCAGGAAGGTCAGTAGGTCAGTTTGAGCAATCAGAGCCTGGTTTGCGATGGCATTCCCAAGTTAAGAGAGACTTCTGTCCCATACCCAGTTAAGGCTGTATGTCCTTGGTGCCTCTTGCTGGTGAACATGGCCTTTCAAGAGACGAGGAGGAGGAAGAAGACGGTCTGTGAGTTTCAAGGGGCCCCTCCTGTAATCACAGCTGCCACTCAGCTGAGCGCTTAACATGTACCAGGCCCTCTGTCTGCTGGAAAGAATCCTCCCAACATTCCAGTGGGCGAGGTAGGATTATCCTCATTTTGCAGCTGAAGAATCAGAGCCTGAGAAAGGTTAAGAAATGTGTCATAGGTCAAGCTCATGAGAGGGACTAGAACTGAACTCATGTCTCTGACTCCTCCTTACCTGCTCCTTTGCCCTGTGTGCACAACACCAAGCCCCAACGGGGTGATCTTGGAGCTGTGAGACAGCTGGAGCTGCCAGGTCAGAACAGAGCCAGCCAAGAGCATACGGTCTCAGAGGTCACTCTGCTGACCAACCATCCTTGCTGCCAGGCCCCCAGCCTTTTCTACCCTGAGAGCCAAAGAGTTAGTGCAGTGATTTGCACAATTTCAGTAACTGAACACTTTTTTTCTCACAAAATTCTATGTGCAATCCTAATATAAAAGACATACATAAACAGTTTGTTTGTATCCATTTACTTATTTTAGAAATCAATTATTTTATAAACTTGCATTTATAGTACCCAGTAGAGAATTAATGTGAACAAAGAGGGTTCTTGTGTGAGCACCGATGCGTTTGGAATTGGGGACTCAGGGTGACAGCTGCACACTGCGTGAGGGGGATCGTGTCTGCACTCTTCTATAGACATGGACAGGTCTGAATGCCAGAGCAGTGTGGCCTGGAACTCGCTGGCCAGCAGGGTATCTGTAGGACACTCGGGACTCAGGACAGCGGTTGTGGACAGCCTCGTGGATACCAAGTGGACCTGACCCCGATGATGACGCACTCACCCTCGAGTGTGTTGATATTTAGGTTACTACACAGCGAGTGTGCTGCTTTGTAACAGTGTCTAAAAAGAGTCAGAATAGGGACTTACAGAAATGAAGAAAGGAGAGCTGAACCCGTGCTGCCGGATCCTGCCTTCCCAAGCCCTGCCCCAGGGCAGCACAGTCACCTGGGACACCCATGACACCCACCTGCTCGTCTGGACTCAGCGGGGCCCTGCCCAGGCTCACTGGAGCCCAAGGACTCCACACCTTTCTTGGTCCCTGAAAACCTCACTTCCACAGAGTATGGAAGGTGCACTAGGAAGTGCTGGAGCTTTAGAAATTTTCTGTTACTCAGCCGACTGTCAGGAGAGACAAAACGGTGAGGGGGTAGGGTGGTCAGGAGAGAAAAACAGGGCTGGGGCAGCTTTCTCTCCCTTCCATCAGCACGCCTTCCGGGTCACCAGGCACCAGGACCCCTCAAGCCCCTTGGTCTTTGTAAAATTGCTTGATCTATGCACCTGTGGCTGGTGCAGAACCTTGGAGCCTCTGCCTCCCTTCCTGGGAGGGCCACCACCTCCTCCTCTGCTCTGGACTCTTGGTCTTCCTCCCCAGACCCTCCCGCGTCTCTGACTCCCTCTCAGTGCCACCCTCTCCTGCACCAGTCCCTCCACTGTTCCTGGCTACATGCTAAGTTCTGATTCTTCTCTTCTGGCTACCTGTCGTTTAATTTTCTCATCTGTTTGGTTTAGTGCCGAGGACTATTCTCTCCAGTAAAAATGGTAAAGACCTTCCTTTCTCTCATGGGAGTTTTGTGTAAATGCGGTATAGCGTGCTCATAGGCTGGCTCTGTTACCAACTACTAACCTTGGCTTCGAGAGCTAGACAACTTTTTTCTTGGTTGTAAAAGCCCTACAGGTACATTGTAAAAAATTTGAAAAATGCAGAACGATATCAGGAAGAAAATAAAATATTCCATTATCCCACCACCCAGAGAAAACTGCTATTTCAAGGTCTCTCTACCTCATGTTTTCCCTTGCAAGTATGTGTGTATGTGTGTGTGTGTGGGGGGGGGGCTTTCTTTTACACGGTCTTATATCCTGATCATTTTTTTTTTTGTCTTTTTCGTGACCGGCACTCAGCCAGTGAGTGCACCAGCCATTCCTATATAGGATCCGAACCTGCGGCGGGAGCGTTGCCGCGCTCCCAGCGCCGCACTCTCCCGAGTGCGCCACGGGCTCAGCCCATATCCTGATCATTTTCACTCAGCATTGCAACAGCAGCAGTTTCCAACAGAGCATTAGATAGTCTTCAAAACATGATTTTAATGCCTCTGTACTGGTCCATCATGGAGTCTTACTAGAAGGTGATTTTTTTACTTTTTGTGAGCTATTTAGCCTGATTTCTCTTCTCTGTAATGCATAACACAGGAGGCAGTTCGCCAGCTGTGCGTCTTCACTGGTGGAGTGGCAGTGCAGAGCAGTGGTTTGGGCAGAAGCCCTGGGGGGCGGGAGTGACCCACTTATTGTAAAAATTAGATGAGATGACTTTTGGAAAACACAGAGCAGAGCAGCCTGGCGCTTAATAAGTGCTCTTATTGTTATGTCATCATTATTATTTCCCTAAGAGCAATTCCTGGAAATGGGATTTGGGGTCAAAGGGCACATGTGTTACCAAACTGCCTTCCACTGGGCTGTGTGGATACACGGTCCTTGCACGGCATCCCCTGACTGCCTCACTTTCTTTCACTTAAATTCTTGGAGGTAACAGGAGATTCCCATTCAGCTGCAGGGAAGAATCCAGAGAGATCTGCATACACTTTACATGGTTTCCTCAGTGGTTACGTCTTGCAAAACTATGCACAGTATCACAACCAGGATATTGACAGCAAGCCGAGCCCCCTTCACTCAGATCCCCCCTGTATTATATTCACTTGGTGTGTATTTAGTGCTGCATAACCTTATCGCCGCATAGGTTCTCACGCCCACCACCACGGCCACAGGATAGAACATTCCACCTCTCAGGCTCCCTTTGTAACCACATCCTCCTCCTTCCCTACCCCACTCATTCCCGCCACCCTGTCCCTAACTCTGGGTAATCATCAATCAGTGCTCCATCTCTTTCATTCTGTCATTTCAAAGGTATTGTAGAATTGAAATTAGACAGTGTGGGACGTTTTGGGTCTGGCTTTACTTCACTCAGCCAAGTAACTCCCTGGAGATCCACCAAGTTGCTACCTGTACAATACCTGCTTCCTTTCCTTGCTGAGTGGCGTTCTACGTGTGGACGTAGCACAGTCTGCTTAACACCCCCGACTGGAGGGCATCTGGCTTGTCTCCAGTTCGAGGCGACCCATCACTTTTTCATAATTGCCCATTCGATTATCTCCAGCATGTGCCTTCCATTTCCCGGAGGCCAGAGTGGTTGTTTTTAGAAATCCGTACTCCTCATTCTGGTTGGCTAGGGGATTTCTGATGTCAGTTTGGTACTTATGATCAATAAACACCATCATCAGGTTACAAGGGTGAGTAAGAATACAGTGGAAGGTCGGTGCAGAGATGCAGGATGCGCAGGGGCCGAGGTCAGCAGCCAGTGTGGACAGGGAAAGGCCTGCGGCCCTGGGAGCAGCAAGCCCGTCCCTCTCCCGGGAGGTGGCCTCTCCCTGCGGTCCTGAGGAGCCCAGGTCGTGGTGTCTGCTGCCCAGGCGCACTATCATCTTCGGTGTTAGCTGTGTGCAGTTGCTTGCTGGGTAGATTGTAGAAGAGTTATAATGAGGACAGTTCTGCCCGAGATTATGTTACTCCAAGTTCAAAGAGGCTCTGTGAAAATTGTCGCTAAGGCAATTGAATACAAAATTTCAGTCGGTGTGAGCAGCAACAGCAAGAAATGAACATAATTGCATGTTTACAACCAGCCCCAAAGCACGACTTACCTGACATAGATATCTTGTTTTAATGATTTTGAAAAGTAACACAGATGTTTTCAGTGAGTTTGGAAAGGAAACTAGTGCCATCCTGGTTTACCATTTCCTGGGGCTGTCTCCCCGACAAGAACCATTACAGCTGGCCGGGGGTGTGGCTGCTCTCTCAGGAGCACCCTGCCCTGCCTCAAGTGTCCCCTCTTGACACTTTTCTTTGTGATGGTGCTGGGTATATTTCCCCCAGCCTGCCAAATTCAACCCAAATCTCAACGGCCATTCAGTTATCTTATTTGTCCAAGATTTGGAGCCTTTCATAATGAACACCACAAATGTCTGTTGTCAGGAACTTGCAATTTCTAGTGGCCATTGACTTCGTGGCAATCCAAATGAGAATCTGACAAACCAGCAAGAAATTTTCATAGCAGCTGCAAGGAAGCGCCTCAGATAGAAGTAGAAAAATACAGGGCACCCTGCCCTTCCGGCGTGGAACGAGTGGAGGACACAGCACGGAGCCCAGCGGGCCTGGCCATGCTCTGCTCTGCTGTGACTGCCTCTGCCTGGGCCCTGATTGCTCAGGAGATGGAGTGACCTCCTCAGCAGCCACTGCCAGCCATGTTTGTGTTGAATAGATGCCAACATGGCAGGGTGAGAGGGGCAGAGACAATGAAAAGTCATTTTTATATCTGAAGCCCAAACAAAAGAACACCGCTCTGTGTGTCGCTATGTGTTCCCATAGCGTTTCTGCCGCCCGGGCGTTTCTGCCGCCCTCTCCTCAGGAAGCCAGGCCTGGGACCATGGAGGCCCAGCTCTGGGCAGTCCTCCTCCCACGGCTCCTTGGTCAACCACCTTGAAAAAGGAAAAGGCGAAAAACCAAAAGAAAGCAGATGACATTAAAACCAGCTTTTCTTAGAATGTGAAAAGGAAGTTTTCACGTGTGTGAACCCATTGTGAATTTTAAGTAGTGTATGTAAGGGGGCATATATCCCTAAATGCACACTGCAAATCTCAGAACTGATGTTTGGCAAAAATGGAACTTGGCACTTAAGGTACAGCCATCGTTTCCCAAGCGTTCACCCCAGAGCAAGACTGGCCCCCATGTCTAGGAACAGAGGGTGCAGCAGCCAGGACCATCCACAGGATAGGGCAGGTGGGCATGAAAGCAGGTGCGGGGCCTGTGCAGACCACAGCAAGGATGCATAGACAAGGCTGGAGTGGGGTCTGGGAGGCGCAGGGGCAGGGTGGGGTGCACTAGCCCCCTCCTTCTGAGTGCCGGAGTGGGAGGTCGGGGTGCATTCATCTCAATCTGACCCATCACATGCAGGCAGCCTCCCACAGGGGGGAATCTGCTGCTGAACTGATTGGTTACCAGAGAGATCTCGCTGGTCCAGTCTCCTCCAGACTGGAAAATGGAGGCACTTGGGGTTTAATAGTGCACCTTTCAGATCTGTAAAAACAGGTGAGCCTGGAAAGCTATAGTCAGCGTGACCTTGGGGTCCAGGTAAGGAGGTACAGCCCTGCGTCAGGACATGGACGCCATGGTGAGCCCCGGTTCCTTCCTGGGGAGGCCCTGGCCAGGTGGGGCTGCCCAGTCTGTGGTGCCTGCCCTGCCCCAGGCGTGCTGGCTCGAGTCTGCCCTGTTTCCCCTTCAGAGCACACGTCATCCAAACACGGTTCCCACTGCAGAACCTCTGGCCACCTCATCACTCACTCTGGTCTCCTCTCCTTCCTGACGCCCTGCAAACTTTGCTGAATATTTCATACTGAAATCACGCAGCTGCATTTGCTGGGTGGAGAGTCATGGTGAGAAGCTCTTCCAGGGAACCCTTTTATTCCATGCTTTAGTTTCACAGGAAGACCAAAAAGTGCCCCAGGAGCAGGAGTCCAGCCATGGTCAAATCTGCCTTGGCTTCACCTCATAATGGAAAATCCAATTATCCAGAGCTGTGGCATGGCCTGGAGATGCCATCCTGCCTGAGGCGTGCAGACAGAACAATATGGGGCTCGAAAAGAAAAACTTGAAAGACCCCTTCTGCAACCCCCCATAAGTCTTTGAATGGGGCATCCAGGAGGAGACAGGAAAACACAAAACCACTCAGCACTTTGTCACAGAATCAAGTCCACGGATGGGGCCTCAGGACTCAGAATCAGAAGGGACTCCCTCCCAGCTCTAGAAGCTGTCCTCTCCTGTCTCTTTAGCTCAGAGGTGCCTGCACTTGTGTCCAGCAGCCTTCTTGCATCTGCCTCTGACTCCAGCCCTGTCTCTTCTGAGAGTACCAGTGGAGACACTTCTAATTGCAAGAAACAGAAATTCTCTTATGCCAGTCCGAGAAGGTCTGATTCATCTGAAGGCCAGTGGGTGTGGGTAGGGGGCTCAGTGAGGGGCTATTGTAAGGTCGCTGTGAGTCCCCAGAAGGAGTCCTGGATCTGGGGTGCCAGAATGCCTGGGCGAACCTGGGCTCCCCGTGTCCCTGCTCCCTCCCTCCTGCAGCTCCCACTGCCTCTGTGTACTGGCACCTCCCTTTTGTGCCCTCTCCTGGGGGCTGTGCCTCCTTATTCATCTCTCAGGTGGCCACGGTGGTCAGCCCTCCATGGATGACGCTGAGCTCCCCACTCATTGGCACCAGCTCTGAGTCTCTTAGTAAAGGTTCCCATGAGGAAGTGTGGTTGGGCACTGGCCAGATAGTCTTAGGTCAGGCTCCTACCCCAGTCCCTTCAGTCATGGGATGGGGAGGGTCGCCAGGAGCCAGGGCCACCTGTTCGGGGCTCTAGGGAGTGCACACAGGACAGCCAACTGTCAAGGGTTCCTGTGCTGTGATGGGTACAGGTCAGTCGCTGTGGTCTCCACTTGGAAGTAGAGGCCTGCAGAAATGTTTGTCAGAAAGGTCCCTCTGCCCAACCAGCCTGACTGATAGGGCCATCACCATGACAACTGGTTTGTGGCTGGGCAAGAGAGCATGGCCCTGACCAGAGCCCTGCACGCCACGTTGCCTTCCTGCGCTGCCTGACTGGTGGGCCAGGACCATGCCAGCAAGAGCTGAACCGGAAAGTCCACTCACACCTGTGCTGTCAACGACACTAGCTCTCTTCCTTTTCTTGATTAGGTGTCAGTCAACCCCAGCAGAGCAGCGGGACTGCCTTGCTGTGAGTGGGCTGCTTGGGAACCCCTCCCCAGCCTCCCTTCCTGCCTTTCTGAAGGCCAAGGGCAGCCCCCTCCCCAAGACACAATGAAACACAGGAGCTGAGTTAGATGTTCATTCTTCCCCAGCTCTGGAAATTCTGCGGGTCACACATCTGGATTCCTACTGAAATAAAGCTGGGGGCCGAACAAAAGTGGCAAAAAGGTATTCTGGGTACATTTGGCAGCTCAGATACCACTGGAAACTTGCGTCCAAGTCATAGTATTTTAGAGCCAGCAGGATCCGTGAGATTCCTGGGCAACTGAAATGGTATAAAGCTGAGCATTGCGCTGAACCAGTGGTGTCTGGGCGATTCTTTCAGACACGTCTCCTTACGTGTTGCTCATCACAGCTCTGAGAGGCAGGTGGAGCTGATGCTATTGACCCCGTTTACAGAATGGTAAACTGAGGCTCCGGTGGTGACGGTCTTGCCCATGGGGTTGAGAGAGAAGCCAGTGGACAGGAGTGGCTGGTTGGGCGTGGGACTTCCAGTTCCCAGATCCACTGCTCGTTCCATGGCACAGTTGCCAGAGGGGCCAATTTGGATGTAGACATTAAATAATGTGTAAGCACCTGGGTCAGTGCACATTGTAGTCAAGCCTGTGCAGTTGACAGCTGGTGGCCCCAGGATGCAATCCTGATGTGCAGCTTTCTGGCTGGGCCTGCGGGAGCCACATACATCCCCGTGTGCCTCAGCTCCCCTGTATGAATACCTGAGAATGGCTCTTGGCTCGTGGATAGTGCCCGTAAGCACCAGTGTGCTCTTGCGCAGGCAGCGTGGAGGCTCCCACACAGAGGCGTCACGGCTGACATCCTTCTCAGCTTAATGAGCAGAAGGGTCAACATCCGGTGGGGAGCAGCCCTGCGGCTCCTCCACTGTGCCCATGACTTGTTTTAATATCACGGTGCTACCCCTTCAGCCATGTAGAAGAGTTTGGGGTGCATTGCATGCTCACTTACAAGCTCCAGCCCTGATTTGCCTCCAAGCTGGATGGCAATAGAAAATCTTTATTTTTCCATTCGTCTTGCTGCCTCCATATCTCATTTTTACATTTCATTGTATTAACTTCTCTGTTGATGCGCTCTTTGTTTCTGGGTAAAGAATAGAGGATTTACAAAAGTACTCAGCATGTGGACAGAAGCCTGTGCCCTCCCGCCGGGGCTGCCCGAGAGTCTTCCCCTGGTCCTGAGCTGCAGTCATCTGCTTTCCCACAGCCAGTAACCGTGGTCTAGGCCGGGCTTCTCCTGACACCCTCGAGGCCCGTGGCCTCCCAGGGAGCCCCATGCTTAGGCGTTACCACATCCTGCCTGGCCTCTCATCTGCTCTAGCCCTGCTGACGGCCAGTTAACAGCAAAAAGGTAAAATTATGACTCTCATTCAGATGTAAAATGACAACATGTCAAAAAGTTTTATTTAACTCATTAATTGAATGGGAAAACTAGTAAGATGTTGTGACCAGTTCCAAAGAGAGACAAAAGAAGAACATAAATCTACATGGAGTAAAGGAGTGTTGAACTGGATTTACAAGTAGACGCAGCACTGTTTTCCCATGTAGTCTTTTTTTGCTTATTCCAAATTTCCTTACAGCCTCCCTGCCTTTTCTCAAAATAATCTCAAAGAAAGGTTATCCTTGATCGTAGAGTAGGGATTGTTTGCACAGGAGCGTCAAGAGGGTTAAGGGGCCACGAGCCCTTCTGAGGGTTCTTCGTTGGAAGACTTCATGTGTAGACTCTTAAAACCCCTGTCATTTGCTTTCTGGAGGCCAGGAAGCCAAGCACAGAAACACTCTCCTCCAGATTTCACCTGCAATACTTATAAATTCGGGTGAACTCCTTTCTTCTCAAGGTCTCTGGAGCATTCCAATGCCCCTGACTGGCCAAAAGCTTTTCTTCCTGTCTGGAAGTTTGGGGCCCTGAGTCCCTCTCAGTTGCCCTGAGAGGACTTTGAACCCCATGTGGTCACCCTCACCCCTATGAGTGTCTGGTCACACCTGAGCAGATGAGTGTCATTCTTAGGCGGGGCCTAGATTGTGTAAATCCTGGCGAGAAGAAGGGCAGATTCTTATGGGAACTTTTGCAAATAACTATATTGCCATGAAAAGCGAAGACTTAAAAGTTTCTGAGTTTGGGAGTGGGGGGGGGGGCGAAGGAGAACAAATGGTAAAAATCAGCTATCATTGAAAAATGTTTCAGTTTGTAAAACATGTGCTAGATTGTCCAAGGTTACTGATAGCTTAAGAAGAAAGAGAGCCAGAAAATCAGACACTTAAACAACATCAACAGTGCTGCAAACAACCACAGTAAAATCTCCTTCGCCAGTTCATTCATTCCTCTGTAATTAATTCTCCTGCTGGGTCTCGAGTTAGTGGTTTCATGAAACTGTTTCTCAATTAAGATGAATTCTGGAAATGCTGATCAGCCCACAGGAAAGGTCCACGCAAGGCCATCAGAAGCCTGTCCCCAAGAGTCTGTTCTTTGGGGGGTCAGTAGTTTGAGGTGAGCTGTGGCATGAAGGCCTGTGCTGGGGAGGACATGTGGCCGGGTAAAGGCAGGACTCCTGTCAGTGGGGTTGGGAATAAGGAGAGGGGAGGAGACGTGCAACCCGGAGGAGGGAGCTCGAAGCAGCGAGCAGGAGCAGGGAGTGGAGGGGGAGGGAAGGGGGCGTGCATGAGACTGGTGTAAAGGGGCCAGAGATGGGGGAGCTTGGTGAGGACACGGGCTGGAAGGGGACAGACCCGAGAACTGCACATGCCCCAGCAGGGAGGTGGACTTCCCATGTGGGTGGTGAGGAGCCGGCAAAGGTTCTGCACCATCAGGAGGATGTGACAGGGAGGGGGCGAGACCAGAAGTGGGGGCGGGTGAGGAGGCTACTGCAGCAGTCCGAGCATGACCAGGGCTGAGCCCAGACAGCAGCCTTGGGACGGAGAGAATGCCGCAGACCTTGGGGACAGAATACACAAATGACACCAGCCACATTCACCTGAACATCACTGCTGGCACAGATACCTAGGAGAGTAATTGGCATGGTGTGAACAAAACGTGCTGTGTTTGTCTTACCATTGCTAGTCCAGCTGCACACGGGAGATGGTGTTAGCCGCAGAAAGGCCAAGTCTATGGGGGAAAATCTGTTTTCTGTATTTCCCTATGTCCAAATAAAGGAAGAAGCAACTAATCTTAGCTGGAGGAAATGGTGCTCTGGGCACTGAGAAATACCACCTTCTCAGGCCCTCTGCCCACCACGCGCACAGACTCCTTCTGGTAAGGAGGGGGGGCCTCTACAGCAGCAAGCCAGGGAGAGGGTCTAAGGGATACCTCTACTGTGATGAACATGGGGGCTCTGGCGTGGACTGTCCCCTGCACTCCCCACCCTCACTGTTCTTGAGGTCCGCCTTCCCTGAGGAGGATTCTGGACCGAGCTTCACAGTCAGGATTCTGCAGGCAAAACCTGCTGATGCGGAGCAAGCGCTTCTACCGTGGCTGTGGTGGCTGCACATGCAGGCAGGGCGCCAGTGGACCGACAGTTCACAACCATGGTATTGTTTTAATCCCCCTCTTTAATTTAGTCATTCAGCCTCAGTCCCACTATATTAGTCTGTTTCTGTTGCTTATAACAAAATTACCAGGAGACTGGGTGATTTGTAAGAAAACAAAATTTATTGCTTACAATTTTGGAGGATGGGAAGTACAAAGTCAAGGGAACACATTTGGTGAAGGCCTTGCTGGTGGTGACAGTGACCCAGGGGTCTCACATGGCAGAAAATGGTGGAGTAGAGAGAAGGACAGACTCTTCATGCTCCCCTTTAAAGTCCTCAGAACCACACCCCTGACTACCATTATTAATCCATTCACTGCAGCATGGTCCTACAATCTAATCACCTCTTCAAGGCTGTACATTTCAGTGACCATGATAGGATTTCCCACCCCCTTAACACTCAAAGTGGAGATCAAGTTTTGGGGGGACACTCAACCCAAGGCATTCTGCCTCTGACCCCCCAAAACTCACATCCTTCTCACTACACATGCATTCATTCCATCCCCAAAGTCTTAACTTGTTTCAACTCGAAAGTCCAAAGTTCAAAGTCCCATCCGTGAAATCAAAACAAGTTATCCACTTCCAAGATATAATGGTGGGACAAGCATAGGGTACATACTCACATTCAAAAAGGAAGAGATAGGTCAAAAGAAAGGTGTAACAGGTCCCAGACAAGTCCAAAACCCAGCAGGGCAGGTGTAAAATCTCAAAGCTGGTGAATCAGGTACTTTGACTGCATGTTCCACGTCCTCTGCATGCTGCTGTGGGGGTTGGGTCCAAGTCCTCAGACAGCTCTAAAGGCAATCTTTTTAAGTTAATAAATTTGTTATTTTACATAATGGCCTGGTGAGATCACTGGAGACTCACTGCCACGTGGTACTGTCCAGCTAGGGTTGCTAGCCCTGCCTCGCAGGTTAAAACCATGTGCCTCGTGGCCATGACGTCACCTGCGGGTATGCCGACGTGGGTGATGTTTTTATGTTTCACATCACTTTTCACTGAACAAAAGAGTGAAGTTCTTCCCACCCGTGTAAATAGGCCAAATGAAAAGATGTGCGTGTAACATTCCAGTGCCTGCGGTTATAGTTTTTCTTTTTAAAATAAACCTCAGGTTGCAGCTAGGGTGGAAGCACGTGGAATCTGACATCGCCATGGAAACTGCTGCCCCTTGGCGCCCTCACCGCCCGCTGCCTCTCTGTTTCGCAGGTGGTCTTCAGCAAGTACTGCAACTCCAGCGACATCATGGACCTGTTCTGCATCGCCACTGGCCTGCCTCGGTGAGTGCCCCACAGTGGCTCTGCTGTGGCAATGCCCTGTTGTCCCCACACCCTCTCTGATCTCCTTGAGAGGGAAGCCCCTGGGGAGGGCAAGGCACATAAGTGCGGAGGGTAGCAGAGCCCGCAGCTTCCTCTTCCACCTAGGAGCGCTCTCAAGTCAATGAACAAAACCCAAGAAGCCCAGCCACGGTGTCTGCCTGCAGGTGTCTGCACACACCTTTCCAGTAGGTGATAGCTGTGTCTACACAAGGAAACCAGTGGGCTGGATTAAGCAGAGCCCTCTTAAGAGCTTGGGTTTTTTCCTTTCCTGTGTTCATTCTCTTCTGGAGAAAGGAGGATGGTTGTGTTTTGGCTTGGTTAGGTCCCCAGCCCCAAATCATCCCGTAGGTGCCTTTTGCATCTCGGGGGACTTGTCATGGATCAGTGAAAGACTCACTTCGGAAATGAGTTGAAAAGACCAGTATCTACCTCATAGAATCATCAGAATTCCCTAAGAGTTATTTTCCTAAATTGACAGTTTGCTCAAGCAAGTGAATTTTCTCATTTTTAGCATTCGAACTTTCCAGTGATATAGGGTGACCAGGAGTAGTTTGGCACGGCATTCACTTTAAAGTTTGGATCTGGGTCAAAGACAGTGATTGGTAGAGAAGGACACTAGCAGTTTCACAGACAAGTGAGAAAAGGGAGACTTGGGAGATGAAATAACGTGCCTGAGATTGCAGCAAATGGCAGAGTTTGTAACATCGAAAATAGCCCACAGTTTGGGGCATCTCTGGTACCATATACTAAGCATGTGCTAAGAAATATATATATATGTATATATATATCACACACACACACACACACATTACTCCTTATAACAAACCTGGGATTCAGGTATCACCTCCATTGCATAGATTTTAAAAATTCACAGCTGAAGATCAGAGAGCTTTAGTAAGTTGGTCAAGGTAACACAGCTCATAAGAGGCCCCAAAAGGTGAGAGGTTAGAGGAAGACTCATCTTAACCATTTAAGACTATTTTGTGGGAAGGATTTGTGCCAGTTAAGATGGACTCCCAGAGAAACTGGAAGTAGAAAGAGTAGAAAGGCATGCTACGAGTTCATCACCTGATAGACATGCTTCCATTTTACCAGTTTCTTTTTTAATCTCCAATGCAATAAATTAGACGTGCTCTAATTCCCATTTTAAATTATTTAAAAATCTACATGAACTTAGAATTGCACATGGCCTCTAGATTTTATTTACAAATGGAATTTCAACAGCTTGGGGACGACTCTCACCCTATCTGTCCTTGCCATGCCTTTGGACGGGCTGGTCCCTGTGACTCAGGCTCTTGTCTTGGGGGGTGGTCTGAGCTTGTGTGAGGCCTAAGTGCCAGTGTGCATCGCAGAGCACATGCTGGGTGAGAACGCTGACCTAGGTGTGTCTTCCAGGAACACGACCATCTCCCTTCTAACCGCAGACGATGCCATGGTCTCCATCGACCCCACCATGCCTGCCAATTCAGAACGGTAAGAGGCCTGCGTGCCTGCGGTATGTCGGACACTCCTCTACAGCCGTGTGAGGGTTTATATGATTTTCTTAAATTTACCACTGCAGGAAAGTCGGCATTTAAAGCAGAGGTGGAAGGGTGAGGGTGGGAGGAGTATGAAGGAGGCTTGATTCGGCTCGTTCCTTTGCAGAAGAGATAGCTGCTTTCCAGGGTGATAACAGCTGCAGGAAGGGCTTTGCATTAAGGAGCCCTGTGAGGAGGCAGCATACAGACGGGGGAACCGAGGCTCAGGAGGCTGAGCAGACCCAGCCCTGGGATCCCTGTGTTAACCCCGAGAATAGTCCCTGGCCAAAGCCCCTGGGGACGTTTATTGTTTACCCAGGTAGGGCCAGTCCTGGAGTTTATGAAGCCATGCATGTGGGAAGATTCTGTGCACAGAAGTGCGGGAACCAGGGAAACGTATCTGTGAATAGACGTAGTGCAGGAAAAGCCAGCTGTGTGGCCCAGGAAGAACCCTAAGTAGGGCCCTTGAGTCAGTGACCTGCCCCTCTGCCTGCAGGCCTGGGAGGTCCCCTGTGGTCTCCACTTCATATGTACATGTAAGGGAGGCAGAATTTAAATTTTGTTTAGGAGGTGTGCATCAGCTGAGGCATTGGGGTGGGGGGCGCCCGAGGACCCCTCTCTGCTGTTCTCCGCCCCTCTGATGGACTCAGTGGATGCCATGGGGACATTTGTTAATCTGCCTCACTGACCCACAGTCAGCTCTGAACCCACAGGGGAATCACACACAGCAGGCAGACCCTGGTATATCCTGGGGCTGCTTAATGACGATGTTGAAATGTTTGGGCTCCACTGATAGAATAGCCTGGGACCTCCACCTAGGCCCCCAGGAAGTTTCTCCAACCAAGGTGTGTGCACACCTGAGCTGCATCCAGAGCTGCCCTGCCACCTCGAGGCCTCGGCCAGGCCCCTGTCCATCCTGCTGTGCCCATTAGTCTCCCCCTAACTCCCCATCTTCCATCAAGAGGCCCGTCTTCTGCTCTCATACCCTCCCGCCCTGATCCTCGGCTTCCAGACCCCCCAAAGGAACAATGCTACTTGGCTCCCCAAAGTCCCCAGTGAGTCTCATGCATCTCAGTACCAGCCCCAGCCTGACCCAGATGCCACATCAGAAGGAAAGTTCCAAACTAACCCGTCACCTCAGCACCCTCAAGACTAAAATTACCTCATCAGAGGGGGTCTCAAACCAGTGCCTGTCAGCGCAGGCTGGTCCCAATTGAGCGAAACTGCATTGTTCTTGCTGAATTCGATGAAAGCAGTTTGGGTGCAGAAGTCATCAAACTGGGCAGGAGATAGGGGACATTCACCTTGACCAACCTGCCCCGCTGGCCCCAGGTGCCTCATTAACAAGAGGAAGTGTCAGGCAGACCAGACAAAAGCCCTTCAGAGCCCAAGTGTCTGCAACACTACTCGTGAGATGCCAGAATTTCTCATAGAGACAAACAAATGACGACACTAGACGTGGACATGGCAATGGTATGGACAGACACAGAGTGGACATGGACAGGATGTATGGATCTAGATGCAGATGTGACTGGACATGGGTACAGACAATGTCAGTGTTGTCACGATGTGGATGCAGACATAGATACAGGTACCATAGGTAGAAGAGAACAGACTCATCTCTTGTTACAAATTGATCAGGACTGGGACAGCGTGTGCTGAGGTGTGGGTTTTGCTGTCCCCTCAGGCTGGTCCCTGTCCTCCTGCACCAGCTGTCTCATTTGTCCTTTCATCCCATGCCTTCTGTCACTCTGAGTCCAGGCTACGTTGCTACGGTGGCTCTCTGAGCTCCCGACCTCCCCAACGCACCTGCCAGGTTTGACTCAGCCAGGCACCACCTGCTCCATGGTGGCCTCATGATCTGGGACCCCACCGACCTCTGCAACTTGTTCAGCCCCACGGGATCTTGCTTTCCTGGCTCTGTGAGGGTGTCTCTGCCCATCCTCAGGTGCCAGCCCAGCCCCTTCCTTGAACACCATCCAAAGTCATCCATCCCTGTCACTACCACCATATCACTCTGCTCACCCTCTTCAGCGCACATAGGGCTCTGCGGTGATCTAGTGCACTTATTTGATGCTCTTCACTGCCTGTCTGCCCCTCTGGGCTGTTATCTCCATCGGGGAGGAAATTCGGCCTTGCTCACTGCTTTATTCCTGGCTCCTAAAGGAGGTGGCACATAATAGGTGCTCAATAAAGATGCACCGAATAAGGGACTGGATAACTGGATCAGCTCATTCCTCTCCCTTTCTCTACTGCCCAGAGCACAAATCGTCTCACCTGCTCATGTGTTGTCACATCATATCTGGTGTTTGATTCTGTGCCAGTGGTTCTCAGCCTGGGGCAGTTTTGTTCCCTTGGGCACACTGGACAGTATCTGGAGGCATTTCTGCTTGTCATAGCAGGGAAGGGGCATCTACTGGCATCTAGAGGGTGGAGGCCAAGGTCCTGCTAAGCACTCTGCAGGGCAAAGGACAGCCCCACAGCAAAGACTCATCTGGCCCACCATGTCACCACATCAAGGGTGCTGAGGTTAAGAACCCCGTGTTTATGTGGTTTCCTACCATCTCTTTCTCCCACCCTTGGTTTCTGACTCAGGAGGGGACTGGGCCTGGGAATGTAAATTTTTGCAGTTCCCAGGTGGCACTGGTGCGGCTGGCCCAGGACCAGAGTCAGTGTGGCTCCTGTGAGCTATGGGGCATTCTTCTCCACCTCGCCCCTTTGCTCTCTCCCTGCGTCAGACGCTGCCGACCTTCTCTCTTCCTGGACACTGATTCCTCCTTCAGCTCCTCCCCATCTTTGCTTGTCCACTCTCGGCCTGAAGCTGTGGCTGTTCCCAGGGGTTTGCTTCTGGCCCTCGTTCCTCCATCTCCTCCCATGGCTTAGCAGTGCCCCCGCAAGCCTCGCCTGAGTGCTCTGCGTTCCCCTCCTGCTCTCATTCCCTGTCTCCCTGCAGTGGGTGCCTCCTCCCCCATGTGTCCAGCAGGGAGCTCGTGCCTCTCTCTGGGCTTCCCTGCTGGGCATACGGTGCTGCAGTGGACAGGGGTGTCCAGACACTGGTGGTGGCTGCTCAAGGCTCCACCTTGCATGGGGCCGTGTGGGGCCAGAAACTCGCTGTGCCAGTCTCTGTGCAGGCACCTGAGCTCCAGAGGAGACGCCTCATGAGCCAGACGCATGGGGTTTGTGCTGGGAGATACACACGCCTACTCTGCTGTCCTCACAGCTGAGCACGAACTAGTTCAACTCAACCAGTGGCTTTCAGCCCCGGCTGCAGATTAAAACCACCTGGGATCTTTAAAAAGGTACTGACTGATGCCAGGACCCTCCTAGAACCAACTAAATCCAGATTTTTTTGAGATTTTTTTAAAGCTCCCCAAATCATTCCAGCATGCAGCCTGAGTGAGAACCATTAATGTTAACTGAGGAAAGTCTAGAAACCACTCTCAGCCCAGGGTGGGTGCCCGGCCCTCTAATGACCAGAATACCATGCCTACTAGACCCAAGGTTTTCCCTTCTTGGAACGTGCCAGAAGACTTCTGTTTCTAGCAAGCACTAGCCTGCTCCTGCTGGTTCAGATGGCCACATCCACAGTGCGGTGGGTCGGGTTGCATCTCTCTTCAGCCTCATCCACTTCTGAAGACACCTCAACTTGGACTTGGTCACCCCCTGGCCTCCCGAGCTCAGACTTAGGAATCACCTCTCAGGAAGGGACCCTTCCACACGCTTGTATTCGTCCCAGTTTCACCCTCCTGGCATGGGCTTTTCACGGAATCTTCTCCAAGTTGCAATGGCTCTTGACTGCCCAGCTGGATACTGATGAGAAGTGGGGGTTCCAGTTGCCCCTCACTTTCTGGCTTCTTCCCTACCCATTTCAAACAAAAACTCATGACACTCTGATTCTTCCTTCAAAATACTTCTGGCCTGAGTGCCTTCCTTTCGATGGCTGCATCCCACCCCCAGGTCAGACCCATCTCAGGAGGGGCTTCCTGCTCATGCATCCTGTTTCCCCTCACAGTTACCCCTCACTCAAGTGCTGCAGCCTTAGGAAAACTGGCTTTGCACATAGCCCTCATCACACCACTCCCAGCATGGAGTTCTCTGTGTGTCTGTTAGCCACAGGGCGTTTTCCAGACCCCTGCATCTGGAACATCCAGCCAAATCCACCTTAACATTCTTGTGTCCGAGTCCACCGACCTGCATGCATACCCGTGTGCATGTCCCCAGCTGAGGGGCACTCCCCACCCGCAGCATCCAGGCACTGCCCCACTCTGTGCACTGTCTGCCTTCCTGCCCCTCCTGTGGCTGAGATCCCCTGGCGGCTGCTCAGCCCCTCCTGGGCTCCCTGGATGTTTGGTGCAATCAGGAGAACATTCAGAGCAGCGTTATTAAACCTGGAATGTATTTACATAAGTCAAAGAGGTGCTCATGGAGCAATGGGCTGCTTGGCTTTTGCTGTCCTCGGGAGCTGGCAAAAAGATGATTGATGTCTAAGAGGCCCTGATTCCTAATGACCAACAGACATGAACGGACATATTCTCGCTCTGGTCAAATGATGCTACAGTCCTCCTCGGAGGGACCCAGGGCCATGAGGTCAAAGTTCTCCTTTCTGATCAGGGCAGCGTTCCGAGGACCACAGTGTCCACCTCACACAGTATTGCTTCCTGGCAATGTTGCCTCTTCCATTTCTGTCACTACTGCTTTGAGACCCTTGTTGACAGAGGGAAGCACACGCTTAAGAAGTGGCAAAGATGGGGCGTAGGCAGGCCATATGGAGAGAGAGAGGGCCAGGATGACACAGCACATGTGTGACACAGTTCCGAGTGTGGCCAAGTTGTGACGTGTGCAGCTCTCTGCTGGATGAAATGATGTGTGTGGCTGTCCCCACGGCTTAGGATAAACGTCTCCCAGATCACAGAATGGTTCCAGGCCTCCTCCTTCCAAATGTGTTTTAGAAGAAGCCTCAGAGCCAAGGTAGTTGGATTATAGAAAAAGACAAATACAGTCAACGTCAAGGCAAGTCTGTCCCTTCCAGAGGGAGTGCTTTACACTAATTTTGTCATAGAGGCAGAGAACAATGAAGGTGCAGGTCAGTTTAGACTGAGACCAGAGTTCATTCAATCATGGAAGCAATGTAACTGGTTCTGAGAAACGTCGCAGTTGTTCAGAGTCAAGAGGATTAAGGAACTAGGAGCCGAGACTAATCTCAAGTGGCCAAGAAATGCAACTAGGGAGCTTTGGCCCTGGTCCTGGAAGGTCCCTGCAGCTGCTTGGAGCACCCCATGGTCTCCACGACCAGTCCCACGTCCACTTCTGCTTCCATTACTAACTGGCGGCTCCCATCCCTCAGCTCACCAGACCCCAAGAGGCTGTCCTCGTGTGCGTCAGCAGGTTGACGGTGGGCTCCACTCAGGTTGACAAGCAGTCCCAGGATCACTGTGGCAACGAGAGGGACTCCTGATGAGCCTGTCCAGTGTCGTGTCCGCAAGGTGTCCTCCTCCTCGGCGGCTCTTATGTGGGAGAAGTTGCTGCCACCACCCCCCTGGCTCTGTCCACCTGCTCCAGTGTGCCATCAGTGTCATTCTCCATCCTGCCATCAACCCTCTCCTGGACCCCTTCTCTGCTCCTGTCACCCCCACCCACCCACCCCCAGCACTGATTTTAGGGGCCAAGGGACAAGGAGGAGGAGGAGAGGAAAGAAAAGCCCCTGTGTCCCCTCACAGGAGTGAGAGGCAGGAGAGAGAGAGAGCCCATTCCTGTGACTCATCTGGGACCCTGGCTCTCCCTCCTCACCCACTGCCCGTGGGCAGGTACTCATGTGGGAGCCAGAGAGACACCAAGAAACCAAGAGGAGACAGAGGAGGAGACTGCACCCGGCTTTCTGTCCCCTGTCCCATCCTCCTTTGCAGGCAGTGCTGGCATGGTGGCTTGGTGTCTGGGCTCTGGCCTCACTCGTCACCGGGTGGCTCCAGCACAGCACCTGTTCCCCCTGCATGTCAGGCTCCTGTACCTGTAGGGTGGAGGCTGAAGTCGCTGTGGGAACCCCATGGATGATGGCCTTGCCCAGCCCAGCAGGGGTGTCCGGCAACTGAGGGACAGTGCCCCTTTCTCCCGAGGTGGAGGAGAGGCTACTCTGCCTGTGGAACTTGGAGGACCTCTGCTCTGTATTAGGGCTTCACTTCCAACCTGTCTGGGCTCTAAATATGGTTTTGTCTGGTCTTGACAAGACCTAGACACCATTTATGACATAGTCTCTGGTTCCAAATGACCCACTTCCAAAAAGCCTTCTGAGAGGGGCCTTTTCCCAAGCAGGAACAAGGACTTGGGTGGAGACATGAGGACTGGACCCCCCTAGCGGCATCCTGTGCAAGGAAGTGGCGCTCGGGAGCGAGGGAGAACAGAGGTCTCCATGCCGTGCTCTGTCCACCATCCGTGGGCCATGTGGCTTTTGTTTTTATACTTTGCTAGTGTTTAAAATTGTGGAAATCTTCCATGCTGCCTGTCCCCATGAAACCAGAGGTATTCCCCCAATTAATCACTGTTAGCAGTTTGGTGTGTGGTGGCATATTTTCTGTGCTTTCTTTTTCCAGAAGTGAGCTCATTCTCTGTGTATTACTCTGTGATTGGCTGTTTTTATGCAGTGAGATGTCGTGGGCATCCCTCCAGATCAATACTTGTACGCTATCTTCATTTTTTAACAACTGAATGACACCTGGGTCATTTTCAGTTCAGGCTGCTACAACAGAATCCCACAGATGGGGGGCTTAAATACACACACTGGTTGCTCGCAGTGCTGGAGGCTGGGAGTCTGAGGTCAGGCTGCTGGCAGGGTTGGGTTCTGGCAAGGGCTGCTTCCAGGTTTGCAGACAGCTGACTTCTCCCTATGTCCTCATGTCCAGAGAAAGACAGAGCACTCTGGTCCCTTCATCCTCTTATAAGGACACTAATCCCATTCAAGAGGGCCCCACCCTCATGACCTAGTCACCTCCCAAAGGCCCCACTTCAAATACCTTCATATTGGGGGTTAGGGTTTCAACATGTGGATCTGGGGGCGTTCACAAACCTTCGGTCCGCAGCACCACGGGACGGCTAATACACCATCCGTCCCATGGAGAGGTGCCAGAGTATCCCCAGTGCAGAGCCTTCATACTGTGGACACGCGCATCCTTTCAACCTGTCCTTGCCTGCGGGACACTAGTCCCATGAGACAGGTACATTTTGTCTGGTTCACTATCATATCCCTAGCACCCAGCCGCTGCGGGCACAAGTGAAAAGCTGATTGAAAGAATGCGTGCGTGACAAGGGAATGGCTTGAGTGAATGACATCTGACCATGTCCCCATGGACTGATGTCTCATTTTGATACATTTGCTCCTAAGCCCACTTGCTGAGACAAAGGATTACGCATGTTACTTTTCAATCAGCATTGCTGGGTTGTTTTCCCAAGGTCCTGGCAGGCCCCACCCCACCAGCAATATGTGGAGGGCCTGTTTTTCTCTGCCTTGTAGGTTCTAAATTTCACTAACCTCCTGGGTGAAGAATGGCAGCTCTCTTGAGGTTGACCTCTTTTGTGGTGTTGTGTTTTTGCTCCTATTGGTCTGTTTGTACTCCTTTGCCAGAGGTCTTTCTGTGTCCTTCTGTCTGCTGTATGTATGGCCAGCACCTATCCCCAGCCACCCTGGGTCCCGTGGTTACTGGGTGGCATCCCCAAGACCCCAGGGCGCTTCTGACCGAGTCACTCGCCCCATCCTCTCTTGCTCATCTGGGGTATACAGTAGCCCCGAGCTCAGACAAAGCAAACGAGAGGGGCCGCCTGCCTCCCCCAGGTGCCGGGGTGGACACAGCGATTCCATCATGGGCTGCTGTTCCTAGCTCAATCTGCACCTCTGACTGGTAGTAGTACTAAGGAGGAGACTTGTTTCATTGACTACATATGAACATTATAGAGGAAGTCTGTCACTGAAATTAGATATTTAATCTATTTAGAATTCATCTGAACAAGGAAGCTCAGAACAGCCAAAGAAACTAATTAAAAAAAAAAAAAACTCTAATCCACTGAATTCTAATTCACCCCGAGTGCTTATCTCACATAGCAGACACATGGCGAGCGTCTGTGACAGCATCTGATGGTGCAACTGTCTTCTCTTTTGCAGCACTCCCTACAAAGTGAGGCCTGTGCCCTCCAAGCAGCTCTCTGGTAAGGCCCTGCTATCATTTTTTTAATTAAAAGAAAAAAAAAAAAGCTGAACCCTGCCTCTGTGATTGAATATATATGAAACATTTGAATCTACAACACAGTACCACTGCAGGATCTGAAACCTTATACTGCTTTAGAGACTCCTGCCGTGACGACTCTCAGGGACCCCCTTACCCTGTCCCTGAGGACTGAGCAGGTGCAGGTGACATCCCACATTGGTCTTCCTGGGCCCAGCGCCCTCCTTCCATTCACTGTGAGCCGCAACCCCAGGGTATTTGAGACCCCTCTGGATGCTCAGGGTGCCTCCGCAGTCAGTTGTGTTGTTTAGTTAAAATTCCATTTTCTTTTCGGTTTTTATCACTTTAATTTATGTATGATTTATGCATAATAAAATGCTTCCATTTAAGTGCATAATTTGGTGAGTTTTGAAAAATGTATATGCTCTTATAACTGTCACCATAATCAAGACACAGAAAATTACATCCCCCGACGTCCCTCCCTGGTTCATCCCCTATCCACTGACTCCTTGTCTCAGTCAACAGCTGGCCTGCTTTCTGACACCATCGGTTAGATTTGACCCATTTGAGAGTTTTATATAAAAGAAATTACACAGTATGTGTACTCTTTTTTGAGTCGACATGACGTTTTTGAGACTCATCCATGTTGTTGTGTGTGTAGATAGTTCATTCCTTTTTCATTAAATGGTATTCACGGTGTGGGTATTCCACAGTGTGCTTTCCATTCACTTGTGGGTGGACATCTGGCTTCTGCCCATTTTGAGGACTTTTACAAGTAAGGCCGCCATGAGCATTAAGTACAGGTATTTGTGGGGACGAATATTTCTATTTCACTTGGATAAATACCTGAGAGTGGACTTATTAGTCACGTGGTTAAGTTTATGTTTCATTTTTATAAAGAATGGCCAGTCATCTTTTCCAAAGCAGCTGTGCCGTTGTGCACCCCAATCAGCGCTGCACGAGTGCGCCAGCTGGTCCACACCCCTTGGCATTTGGTCCTGCCAGTCGTTTCTATTTTAATCATTCTAATGGGCAGGTAGTGGTATTGCACTGTGGTTTTAATTTGTATTTCCCTAATGATTAGTGATGGTAAGTATCATTGAAGCATTTACCAGCCATTCATAAGTCTTCTTTTATAAAGTATCTGCTCAAATCTTTGGTGATTTCTCATTGCTGAGCGTTGTTTTCCCCATTATTGTACTGTGAGTGTTCTTGATGTATTTGGCATGTACACCTCTTGTCAGATAGATATTATAAATATTTTCTTAGGCTACACCTTGCCTTTTCATTTTTTTATTAGTGTCTTTCAATGACCAGAAATTTAAAATTTTGACAGGCCCAGTTTATCAATTTTGTTCTTTAATGGTCTGTGCTTTTAATAGTGCTTTTTGTGTCCTAAGAAATCTTAGTTTATCCCATAGTCATGAAATTTCTTCCTGTATTTTCTTCTAGAAATTTTATAGAGTTACCTTTCACATTTAGGTCTGTGATCAATTTTGAGTTAATTTTTGTGTGTGGTATGAGGTAAAAGTTGAGGTTTATTTTCATTGGTTAAATTTAGTTTCAATTTAGTTTTAAGTTTTTTAAGATTGACGGTTATAGAATTCTGAAGCAGCCACAGGGTGCTGGATGGTGTGTGAGCGAGGAACTCACATTTCTGTGCCTTGGTTTCTCCTCTTTAAAGTGAAAGTGCTTCCATGTGCACACTCACTGCTCTACATTTTCTTTATGCTCGAGCTCTTCTTTATGCTCTTTAAGAAAACTCTTAATTCAATTCTTTTGATAGCAGATGTTAGAATAAAATATGGGTTCTAATTTTTTCTAATATAAAAATACATTTTAATATAAAAAGCTTATTAAGCCCTTGACTCAATGGTAAATGTATCTTTTTTACATTTTTTTAACCAAACCCCATACTTTATTTGAATTTCACGAGTTTTTCCCTTGATGCCCCTTTGCTGTTCCAGGACCCCATCCACAGTCCCACCCTGCATTTGGCTGCTGTATCTTCCCAGTCTTCTCTGGTCTGTGACAGCCTCTCAGACTTTCCTTGTTTGTCATGACCTTGGAAATCTGAAGAGTCTGGAGAACGTCAGGGTTTGCCTGACGTTTTTCTCATGCCCAGCCTGGGGGTGTGGGTTTTGGAACTGGCTGCTCCACTGTGGAGTTTCTGCGTGTTCCTTTCCTTCCTTCTCTTCAGAAGCACGTCACTAGGCCTAGCCCACCTAAGTGCAGGAGAAGGAACTGAGGTTCATTTTCTCTATTTGGGTATCCACTTGCTTCAGCACCATTTGTTGAAAAGATGATCTTTTTCCCCCATTGAATTACCATGGCAACTTTGTCCAAAATCAGTTGACCTTATATGTGTGAGTCTTTTTCTGGACTCAGTGTCCCGTTCCATTAGTATACATGTCTGTTCTTAAACCAATAGCACACTGTCTTGATTATTGTAGATTGACAGTAGCTCTTGAAATCAGGTAGCATAAGTCCTCTTATTTTTTTTATCTTTTTCAAAAATGTTATTGCTTTTATTTTTGAATACATTTTAGAATCAATCTGTGAATTGCTATCCAAAAAAAAAAAAGTCTGCTAGAATTTTGATTGAAAATATATTGCATTAGATATACAGAACAAATTGGGAAGAATTAATATGTTAATAATGTTGAGTCTTCTGATTCATGAATATGGTACATCTTTCAATTTTTGGGTATTTCCCTTAATGTCTCTCAACAGTGTGTTATAGTTGTCAGTATAAACTTCTTGAATATGTGTTGATAAATTCATTACTAAGTATTTACTATTTTTAATGCTGCTGTAAATGGAGTTTCTTGAATTTCAGTTTCCAGTAGTTTTTAGTTTATAGAAATACAATTGGGTTTTGTGTATTGACCTTGCCAAATATTAATGTAAAGGTATTAGATCAAACACCTTTTTGTAGATTTTTCTGTATGAGTCTCTAGATGATTTTTTTAAGTCTGCAAGTAGAAAATTACTTCTTCCATTTAAATCTTGGAGCCTTTTATTTCTTAGTTCTTTTTTTTACTAGGTGTAAGAGTGGAGATTTCTGCTTTGTTCTTAATGTCAGGAGAAATGTGTAAGTCTGTTGATTGTGATGTTAGCTGTAACCGTTTTTGAACATATCTTTTATCAGGTTGAGGGTGTTTTGTTTCTTTGTTCTGTTTCTAGGTTGTTGAGAGTTTTAATCACAAATTGGTATTGAATTTTGTCAAATGCATTTTCTGCCTCCGTTGAGAGGATCATGGTTTTTCTCTTTTATTTTGCTAATAGTGAATCATACTGATTGATTTTAAAGTGTTAAACTAAACTTGCATTCCTAGTGAAAACTCCACTTGGCATGGTGTATTATTTTTTTGCTTTGGATTCAATTTGCATATACTTTTACATCATTATTAATCGGGGATATTGGCCCATAGTTTTCTTACAATATGTTCATCTGGTTTTGGTATTGGGGTAATGCTGATTTCATAAAGCGGATTGGGAGATGTTTCATCCTTCTCTGTTTTCTGGAAGTATTTGTATAGGGTTGGCATTATTTCTACCTCAAATGTTTGATAGAATTCACCAGTGAATCCATTTCTGCTTAGAATTTCTTTGCTGGAAGGTTTTTCATTAAGAAATCAATTTTTTTAATACATAAAAATACTCAGGTTTTCTGTCTCTTTGAGGGTAAATTTTAGGAAGTTGTGTTCATTTCATGTAAGTTTCATCTAAGAATTTATTGGCGTGATAATAGTTTGAAATACATCCTTGTTATTCTTTTTAGGTCTGTAGGGATTTCGTGGAATTCCCCCTTTCATTCAGAATATTAGTAATTTGTATCTTCTCTCTTTTTAAGTTCATCTGTCAAACTAGAGATTTATAAATTTTATTGATTTTTTTTTTTTAAAGAGCCCGCTTTGGGCTTCATTGGTTTTTACTCTTTTGTTTGTTTCCTATTTCATTCATTTCTCCTCCCTATTATTTCTTTCCTTCTACTCTCTTCAGGTTTAATTTGCTCTTCTTTTTCCTGCTTGCAAAGGAGGAAGCTTAGATCATTGATTTTAGACTTTTTAAAATACAATATAACAATTTAGAGCTAAAGATTTCCCTCTGAGCATACTTTATCTCATAAATTTTATGTGTTATATTTTCATTTTCATTCAATTGAACATGTTTTCTAATTTACCTTGTGGTCCCTTCTCTGACCCATGTGTTATTTAGAACTGTATTATTTAATTTCCAAATATTTGGGTATTTCTCTGTTATGTTTCTGTTACTGATTTCTACGTTGATTCCATTATAATTTAAAAACAGACTCTGCATGACTTTAACCTTTTAAAATTTATTGACACACATGGTGTGTCTTGGTGACTGTTCCAGGTACACTTGAGAGAAAGTGTATTCTGCTGTTCCTGGGTGGAATATTCTATAAATGCCAATACGTTGAAATAGTTGATAGTTAATTCAAGTTTTATGTATCTTTACTTATTTTTTGTCTTCTTGTTCTGTCAATTACTGAGAGATGAGAATTAAAATACCCATTATAATTGTGAATTTGTTTCTTTTTTCAGTTCTATCTGTTTTTGCTTCGTGCATACTTATTTAGGATTGTTATATCTTTTTGATGGATCAACCCCTTTATCCTTAAGAAAGTGTGACCTTTATCCCTGAGTCTCTCTCTAAGTCTTCTCTATCTCATGATCATATAGGCTCTGCAGCCTTCTTATGTCAGTGCTTGTGAGTTAAATCCTTCTCCTTCCCATTAATGTATGTTTGTCTTTGTATTGGAAGTGAATTTCTTATAGGTAGCAATTATCAATTCTGGCCATTTCAGTCTCTTAATTGACATTTTAAACCATTTACATTAGATGTAATAGTGGATATGGTTGGATTTAAGTCTACTCTCTTGCTATTCATTTTCCCATTTATTCTTTTTTTACCTTTTCCTACTTCTTTTGGATACTGATTTTAATTCCACTTTTTTTCTTCACTCTTGGTTTATGAACTATACTTCTTTGTTTTATTTCTCTGTGATTGTTTTTGGTTTTACGATACGTATCATTAGCTTGTCGCAATCTGCCTTTAAGTCACTCTATACCAGTCACCATGACGTGAGACACTCACAACAGTGCAGGTCCATTCCTCCCACTGGGCTTGTGCTTTGTCATGTGTTTTACCACCACACATTTCACACTCCACAGCACGCTGTTTCTATTTTCTGTTTTCAAGAGTCAGTCATGTTTTTGCTTTGTTTCTTTGTGCAGACCCAGGTTTGCATCTGGAGCCATTTTTCTTCTTGAACTTCTTTTAACATTTCTTATAGTGCTGGGCTTCTGATGACAAATTCCTTCAGCTTTGGTTGGTCTGAAAACATTTTTCTTTCACCCTCATTTTGGAGGGGCGCTTCCTTGCCATATAGAATTTTAGTTTGACCATTTTTTAGCATTTTAAATGTGCCTTTTCATTGTCTTTTAGCTGGTACAGCTTTTCATCAGATGTCTAGGATAAGTCCTACCCTCGTTTCTGTGTTTGTAATGAGACTTTTTTCCTGTGGCTGTTTAAGATTTTATCTTTATCACTGGTTTTCAGGAATTTGATTATGATGGCCTTGATGTGGCCTTGTGTTTTACCTGCTTGGGGTTCATTGACCTTCTTTGGATCCTTGGGTCCCTATCTTTCATCAGATTTGGAAATGTCTTCTGCTGCACTCTCTGTGCCCTCTCCTCTGGGACCCTGATTACGCGAGGGGTTGGCAGCTTGCCCGCCCAGGCGTCCTTCGTTTTCATGCAGGCTTCTTTCTCTGTTTGCTTTAATTTTCTCAGACTTTTTCGTTGCAGCTTCAATTTCATCGGGCTTTTCTTCTGCAGTATTTAATCCACTGTCAGTCTCATCAGTGAGATTTTTGTTTCAGATATTTCATTCTTCATCTCTAGGAATTTCATTTTCATTCTTTTTCATAGCTTCCATTTTTAGATCTCCTCACATAGGAGGACACTTCAGAAAGTTTGTGGAAAAACAATTAAAAGATAGTATGAATCTTTCCATGAATGTTTTGGAAGTGCCCTCATATCTCATACTTACATATAGTTACAATTCTGTGTTCATGTCACTGTGTGCTGGTTTCGTCCTGCCTGTGATATCGGAGTCTCTCTCTAGTGACTGATTTTTCTCCTGGGTATGGATCATATGTTTCTGATTCTTACAAATCTAGTAAATTTTGATTGAATCCTTACCATAGTGGATGTTACATTGCTGATCATCTGGATTTTGTTTCCTCCCATTAAAGAGTGTTGGGCTCTGCCCTGACAAGCAGTTAAGTTACTTGAAGATCAGCTTGATGCCTTCGAGACCTGTTTTTTTAAGCTTTGTTAGGACAGTGCTAGAGCTCTGGCCCCTATCCCTGGGACAGCTCAGTCCTACTAAGGCATGACCTCTTGGTTTCTCCACCAAACTCCCCATGGCCGCCACTCATTCTTGATGCTGGCCGTTTCGAGCTCAAACATTTAGAGATGAAGCTGAGCATGCTGGGGGGCAGATCATGCAGGGCCTTGAAGGTCATGTTGAGGATGTCGGCCTTTATGCTGAGTGATGTGGGGAGTTTGTAGAAGGTTTTGAGCAGAGAAGTGATGTAATCAGATTTATGTGTTTAAATGCTTGCTGCGACTGCATGTTGAGAAAATACTATGAAGGGAGCAGGTAGCAAAGGTGGAAGCAGAGACGTCCACAAGGCGGCGTCTGCAGTAATGCCCCTGGGAGGAGGTGGGGATCCAGGCCAGGGTGGGGACAGGAGGTGGTAAGGTGTGGTCAAGTTCTGGTA
Organism: Cynocephalus volans; assembly: GCF_027409185.1. Lineage (NCBI taxonomy): Eukaryota > Metazoa > Chordata > Mammalia > Dermoptera > Cynocephalidae > Cynocephalus > Cynocephalus volans. Next base: position 189,127,611 of record NC_084460.1, read on the forward strand.
TGTTCTAAAGGAAGAGCAAGTTTTTTTCCTGGTTGAGTTGAAGTGGGATATAAAAGAAAAGAGAGTCAGAGAAGCCTCTGGGTCTGTCCTAAACCACTAAGAGCCGCTACCAAAATAGGTAAGCAGTGGTGGAGCAGGGGCACCAGCCCCCTCTCAGTGGGTGATGGGACAGGGACAGTTATCAGCCGTCATGGGGCTTAATGACATCAGTGCAGAGTGAGTGAGTACATGAGGAGGAGGGACCAGGACTGAGACACTTAGAGACAGAATCTGTCTGCAGAAGGACGCTTGCTACATGACCCTGTCCAGAACAGAGGGGTCAGAGTGATCGAGGAATGAGAAACAAATCACAGGCCGAGCTCGGGGTGGGATGTGACAGGGATTAGTTTGTGTTGCTTTGCCCCCGACTGACTTGTCACCCCACTTCCCCTGGGTGATGGAGCCACAAAGGATTACTCAAAGCCCATCTCTTCTGAGCAGTGAGAGACCCTGAAGTGGTAAACTTCCCTGGAACCCTCAAGTGAGAGGCATCCCTTTCATTTGGGAAATTAACCCCAAATTGGGGTTCTCTTCCTGCATTTATTTTCCAGACTAGGAAGTTACAGGAAGAGAACATAAGTGAGGTTATAGTTTAACAATACAGGCTGGTAACTTTCAGTGAAACAAGTCAGATGACATTCGCTTAGACGATTAAGTGGTCTTATCAACACAAGCTTGATCTTAGCAAACATTCCTTCCTATAGCAATTTCCCAGTATCTTTACAAGAACAATCAGTAACTAGTCTTTGAGCCAGCATCCTTGCTGTGTTAGAATTCTTTATCTTACACCAGAGACTTTATAGCCTGGGGAAAATTTCCTGTCCTCCACAAGGTCAATATTTGAAACTGCAAGGCTTTGGAAAACCAGGCCCTGTGAGGTACATTTGCTTTAAGAATCTTCTACAAGCTTGGGTAAAGGACTGCTAGAGACATGGCAGCTGTAGTCAGATATTCACAAGATTATCGCTGGAGATGGAAGAAAGATGGATTTTTGTGCAACTTTGGGGTCCATCTAGGGCCAATGGGAGGTGGACTTGGGCTCATTAGGGGAAAGACTATAACAAAAGTTAGAGCCAGTTGTGAGTGGCATTGGCTGTCCAAGGCCCAAGTTCCTCCCCCGCCCCTGGAGGCTTCTGCCAAGGGCTGAAGGCTGCTGGCTGTGGGGTGTCCAGCAGGGACTCTGCAGTCCCTCCCAAAGCTGGAATCCTAGGAGCCACAGAGAAGTGTGAAAATTAAGCCAACTGCCAAGCACAGAACCTTGTATTAATAACCTAGCATCATAATGCTTTGAGTGAAGGAACCATAAGGGGCATTTGTTCTAAATGTGCCGGAAGGAGGAAAAAGTAGAAAACAGCCTCTGCCTTCAAGGTTCTGCCCCTCTTGAAAGCAGGGCAGGGCGAGCTCAGAAGCACCTGCTGTGGCATTGGAAGCCTCCCCAGGTGACCCTGAGGGCTCTGGCAGGCCCAGGCCAGTGCCTCCCCACCCCGCCCAGCCCTGTGCTCAGCAGGTGATTTCTGCCTTTGCTGGGAGCTCGGCCACGCGCTGCTGCTGCACTGGGCAGAGCTTCACAAGAGACCAGACACAAGCAGCCAAGTGACGGGCCGGGCTTCACAAGAGACCAGACACAGCCAAGTGACAGGCTGGGCTGGGCTGGGTTTCCCCGGCCTGGCCACTCCGTATTTGCCCTGCGGTGAGAAGTTGGGCATTTGCTATTTGCCGTGCATCATCATCCTTTCCCTTGTCACTCAGGCCTTCCCTTCCTCGGCTGTATCCCCAGTCAGGCTGACACTACCTTTCCTGCTCTGGGTGCATGCGACCCCTCCTCGGGTGTCTGTATTCCAGGTGTTTCTTTGGGGCACAGGTAGACCCCCATGCCCTGGGCTTTCCTGAGACAAGCAAGAAAAGGGGCTCCCTGAGGAGGGCACTCTGAGAGCGCCGTTTCTCTCTGGAACGAATTGTTCTGAGGATCTTTGGCTCTCTGGCGCTCTCAATAGCAGCACCATCCTCTCCCATCCACCCCGCCTTGCTCCCAGCTCTCCAAGCCTTTGCCCAGGCTTATGATGCGCCCTGGCATCGCAGCCCTGATGTGGGGCCGGCATTGACCCCACTGCCCGTGAGCCAGCGACCACACTCACAGTAACAACGGAGATGAGAGCCCACTCGCAGAGTAGTTCCATGCAGCCCCACGGCCTTTCCCTGTGGTCCCATCCTCCTCTCTGTCCTCAGCGTATTTCAGTCAATGCTTCTCCCGGGTCCTGGTGGAACTGCAAGAGGCAGAAACGCCCCAGAATTTTGCTTAAATATTTAGGAAACTGTAAAGAGCAGAGTATCATCAAAAACAGGACTTTTCATAGAAAAGCAGAGCAGGGCAGTCCTGGCTGGGCCCACAACACACCGTGAGAGCAGAGACTGTCATCAGCACTGATGAGCAACCTGGCCCAGGGGACAGCAACGCACAGCCAGTGACCCCAGAATGGAGCAAACCTTGCGACCTCTGTACATGGAAGTTCTCTGTCTACCTAACACATCTTCCAGAAAAATATTCCCTTCGCCTAATCACGGGGGATAATCATGCAGCTAGACTGTTTTTCCCTTTTATGAATGAAACGAGGTTAAAAACAACCACAAAAACCACAGGCTTTCGTGCAGTTTTTTAGGACAACTGTGCTGATTCTTTTGAAAACCCTGAATCAGTCACTTTTATTTGATGTGAGCAGCTCAAACCCAAATAGTGGTGTTTTCCAAATTATAAAATACATGATTTGGGCCTGTGGCCAGTTGTGTGCCTGCACGTGTGCCCTCTGCCTGCCAGAGCAATGGGGACAGGTGTGTTAGAGTAACAGTCACAGCCCAGATCAGATACGCTGATTGCAGCCCAGAGGGGGGCCCATCCTGGCCAGAGCCTCCCTGCACGTGTGATGGTGATGCCAACTGTGGTCTGTGGGCTCGCAGCACTGTGCCAAAGCTAGTGTTCCTCTTCCCATGTAACCTGGCGGGAAGGAGCGTGCTCGGCTTGCAGGTGCCGGGAGTAGAACGCTGCCTGTGTGCCCAGGAGGGCTGGTGCTCTTGTGCTTTCTCAGGTGCAGCAGCCTCGGGGATGGCGTCTTTACCTGCAGAACTGAGAATAGGACCTGCTGTGGGGGCACGCGTTCTGTTGTTCTCCTCCCTGGGGCCCAGGACAGGGTCTCCAGTTACACAGCACCCCTGCCCAGCCACACCCCACCAGCTTCTGTGTCCAGCCCATCTGTAGGGACCCTGCAGAGGCCACACGCCAAGGCACATGCCGCCCAGCTCTGGCTGAGCACGGCTCATGTTCTGCCTCCCCAGCCAGAGATCACGGGGATCAAAAGCCCTCCTGTTTCTAGCAGCTTAATCGTTGTTGCTGTTTCCAAAGAAGTACATAAAAGGTAAGCCACAAAGATGCATCAGGAGCATGCACACAGCACGTGCCTGTGCTCCTGCAAGCCAGGGGTGGCAGGTGGAGGATGGGGAGGGACAGACAGGCTGGCTGTGCACTGGACAGTGCCCAGATTCCACCAGGGGACACGCAGCCCTGCCCACGGCATACATCTGCCCCTCCTCCTCTGGAAAGGGTCTGCAGCGGCTCTTTACTGATGCCCCTACTAGCATAGAGGTGGTCCTTATGCCCCAAGACCCAGGAAGGCGAGGACAAGATGACCCATCTGTGCCTCACTGAGTGTGCTGGAGTGAAGCCCACCCCAAACCCGCTCCCACGGCTGAAGAAACAGAGGTCATGGGCAGTGCCTGAGAGGCAGCTCACTGAGGTCTGAACGCTGCACCTGCTCAGTGTGTGCAGCCCATCAGGACATGGCCAAATGCACCGCAAGTCCAGCCACGGCCCAGATGACAATGTACCATCCATGTGAAATGCACACAGAGTTTTGAAGACTTACTATGAAAAGAAAGAATGCACCGTGTCTCAAGAATTTTAACAATTGATTTCAGGTTTTCTTACGGAGATGTAATTCGATAACATAAAATCCACCATCTTAAGGTGTAGAAATTCAGTAGTTTTAGTATATCCACTTGTGCGGCCATCACCACTACCCAATTCCAGAACATTCGATCACCCCAGAAAGAAACCCCACACCTATTAGCAGTCCCCCCATTCCCTCACCCCCAGCTCATGGCAACCATTGATCTGCTCTGTCTCTCCGGGTGTGCCTATGCTGGACATGCCCTTTTGTGCCTGGCTTCCTTTGCTTCGCTTGTGTGTTCGGGTGCATCCGTGTGGTGACATGTAAAAGTCCTTCATTCCTTTTTATGACTGAGTGATGCTCCACCATGTGGGTGGGTCACACTTGTCCACCAGCTCATCAGTTGATGGACATCTGGGTTGTTTCCACTTTTTAGCTATTGTGAATGATGCTGCTGGAACATTTGCATGCACATTGTTATTGAATAAAGCATGTTGAAATGAGATATTTGAGATATATTAGGTTAAATAAAATATTATTTTTTTAAGTCTAGCAACTGACCTTGAATCAGGGAAGGGACTGAGAGAGGTGCCGAACATTCGCAGCAGAGTGTACCAGATGCTCTTGGTGCACTAGGCTGGCCTGTCCCAGGGGTCCCTTCATCTGGATTCCCAGTAGTGGCTTCCTCCTTCAACCTCTGAGTCCCCTGCTGAATATTTCCTCTGAGCAGAGTAGACCAGAGCTGCAGGGGAGCCCCCACCAGACCAGTCCCCCACCCCCAGGTAAAAGAGGGAGCTGTGGGACAAATGCTCAGCTTCCTTGTTCCAGGGGGACAGTTCTCTGATGCCATCTATGCAGTTGCTCAAAGGGACCCCAGAGCCGCAAGCCACAGCTGCCCACTTGGTTGCTTGCTCACCAACTTACCCTTGGCGAGATTTCTTCTTTTCCTGGTCTCAACTCCCCACACCCTCCCGGGGCTGCTTGGGATCACCTCCAGATGCACTGGGAGCACCCAGCTCTTTGTCTTGGGGTAGGCTTTTGAGGAACCCAAACTAAGGTGACACATGGAAAGGGAAATATAAGAACAGCGGGCCAGCCCAACTGGCTCATTCGTTTGTCAACTGGATACAACGGCCTCAGGATAGCTATTTAAGTGCACTGAGCTCCCATTTCTCTTGCAAAATAGGAATTAGAATACATAACTTTTGTGGTTCTTAGGAGGTTAAATGAGGTAATTCATATGAATGCTTAGCACAGAGTCTGCCACTTGGTAAGTGCTCAGTAGTGGTGGCTATCATTTAAAATGACCTAGAGGGTGTTTTTGAATGGCTAAAGTTATGTCCCTCTGGAATTGCTGAATTTTAGTAGAACAGGAATGTTTCCTAACATTTAAAATGACACATGACGTGATGGCTGTATTTTCGCTTGGAAGTCAGGTTAATGCTTGAAATTTGAGCACAAACATGTTGTTTATGAGAAATAATAATACTTCTTACTAATATTTCCTATTTTTAGTGCAATTTTATTCCAAAGAGCTTTATAAGCATAGCCTTAGTAATCCTTCCTTGCATTATTTTTAAAACAAAAAGGATGCAGTGTATAAAATGAAAAATAAACATTTCTGGAATTGTGTGGTCACACTCCTGTTGGAGTGGTCCAGCCAAAAAAAGACAACAGCCTTTAGCACACCGAGCCAGAGGCATGGGTGGCAAATGATAGCACAGAGGCCTCTGAGGTTTATGTATCCTGGCTGCAGATCTCAGTAGAACAAAATGATGACATCCTAGCATTACTGCAGACACCTCAAGACCGCAAATGTTCAGTCCTCTCTGCGCCTGGTGCTTGTGAGAAGCAGGCAGAACCCACGCCCACGTGCGCATCCTGTCCATGTGGGGAAACACACAGATCCTGAATGCACAATGTGATGGGTTCTGATAAAAGGAAGCATGTAACCACCACCCAGTCAAGGTAGAGAACATTCCATCACCCCAGAAGAGATCCCTCCTGCCTCGTCTGAGTCAGTCCCCACACACCATGAGAAGCCATTCTGCTGACCTCTGCCACCATGGGCTGCTTTGCCTGTTCTTGACTTTTACAGAGGTGGAATCGTACAGGATGTGCTCTTTGGTGTCTGGATTCTTTCACTCGACATCATATTTTTAAGATTCACTTGGGCAATTGTATTACTCCATTTCTATTGCTTATCACAAAATACTTGGAACTGGGTAATTTATAAGGAAAATGAAATTTATTGATTACAGTTTTGGAGGTTGCAAAGTCCAAAGTCCAAGGAACACTTAATGGTGTGCAATGCAGGGTCTCACATAGCAGGCAGAGCAGAGAGAGGGAAAACCTCTCATTTTCTCTCCTTTTAAAGCCCTCAGAACCACCATTACTAATCCATTCACTATGGCATGATCCTACAATCTAATCACCTCTTCACCTTTCAATTGCCATAATAGGATTTCCCACCCTCCCAAGAGTCACACTGGGAATTAAGCTTCTAATATATGAACTTTGGGGATACAATTCAATTAATCCACAGCATTTCACCCTCGAAGTTCATGTCCTTCTCACATGTAAATACATTCTTTCCGCCCCCAAAATCTTAACTTGTTTCAACTTAAAAGTCCAAAGTTCAAAGTCCCATCTGTGAAATCAAAACAAATTATCTACTTCCAAGATACAGTGGTGGGACATAGTCAAAAAGGGAGAGAGAGGTCGAAAGAAAGGGGTAACAGGTCCTAAGCAAGTCTGAAATCCAGCAAGGCAGGCATTAAATCTCAAAGCTGGTCAATCATGTACCTTGACTCCCATGTTCAATGTCCTCTGCACACTGGTGCAGGGGGTTGGGTCCCCACATCCTTGGACAGCTCTGCTTCTATGGCTTTGCTGGTCTGAGGCTATGCTCTCAGCTCTCAAAGGCTGGTGTTCCTGGTAGCTCCACAGGTCTTGGGTCTCCATGGCAGTCCCTCTCTCACAGCTCCACTAGGCGTGGCCTTGGTGGGTTTTCCTGCTGCAACTCCAACCCCACATTTCCATTTGGCATTGCTCTAAGTGAAGGCTGTCTGTGATGACTCTACCCCTGTGACAGTTCTCTTTCTGGGTCCCCAGGCTTTTCAGTACATCCTTTGATATCAGGTTGGAGGCTCCCAAGCCTCCACAGCTCTAGTATTCTGCAAGCCTACAGACCTAATACCATGTGAACACTGCTAAGGCTTCCAGTTTGTATCTTTCAAAGCTGTGGCTCCAGCCATGCCTGGTGCCAATTTAGCCACAGCTGGAGTAGCCAAAACAGCTGAGGTGCTGGTATGGGAGCAGCATCTTGAGGTGGCTCTGGGAAGCTAGGTTGTGGAGGGCACCTCAGGCCTGTTCTCCAAGACCATTTTGTCTGCCTCAGCCTCTGGGCCTGAAATGGAAGGATTGGCCCCAGAGGCTTCTGCAGTGCCTTCAGGGCCTTTTCCCTTTCTCTTGATAATCCCTTTCTTTTGCACTAATCTTCTTAGCCAATGGTCATACACTATTGAATTGTTCTGAAAATACCATCTCATTCTCTACCACATGGCCAGGCTGCACATTTTCCAAATCTTTATGCTGTGCTTCCCTTTTAATTATAAATTCTGGCTTATGTCTTGACTTTGCCACCATAACTCAGCATAAACTGTTGCAAGTAGCCATACGACTCCCTGAATGTTTTGTTGCTCAGAAATTTCTTCTGCCAAATACTCTGGGTCAGTACCTTTGAGTTCCACATTCAGTAAAACTTTGGGGCATGGACAGATTGCAGCCAAGTTCCTTGCCGGTTCATAGCAAGGGTGATCTTTGCCCCAGTTTCCAATAAGTTCCTTCTCATTCACCTCTGAAATATCCTCAGAATGGTCTTTGCAGTCCATATTTCCATCAGCATTCCAGTTGCCATCATTAAACCAGTCTCTAAGAAGTCCCAAACTTTCCTTACCAGCATCTAGACTTTTTCTAGCCTGTTCCTACAAATTCTTCCAACCTCCCCTCAACACCCAGTTCCAAAGCCACTTCCACATTTTGAAGTATTTGTTATAAGCAACACCCCGCTTCTCTGGTACCAATTTTCTGTATTAGTCCTTTTCTATTGCTTGTAACAAAAAACCTGGAACTGGGTGATTTATAAGAAAGTGAAATTTACTGCTTACAGTTTCAGAGGCTGGGAAGTCCATAGTGCAGGGAACACATCTGGTGAGGGTCTTGGTGGTGGTGACAATGACCCAGGGGTCTCACATGGCAGAAAATGGTGGAGCAGAGAGAGAGAACTTCTCATGTGCTCTTCTTTTAAAGCCCCCAGAACCGTGCCCCTGACCACCATTATTGGTCCATTCATTACAGCATGGTCCTGCAATAAAATCATTTCTTCAAGGCCCCACATTTCAATGACCATCATAGGATTTCCCACCCTCAACAGTTACAGTGGGAATTAAGCTTCCAGTATGTGGACTTTGGAGACATAATTCAATTGATCCACAGCGGTGATTTATTTACTTTTGTGTTGCTGGGCAGTGCATGCTTCATCCACCAGTTCTCCTGTGGATGGACATTTGGGTCCTTTGCACTTTGGGGTTCAGCTGCTATAGTCACTGTACAAGTCTTATTGTGGACCTACTTGTCAGTTATCTGGGGTACTACCTGGGAAAGAAATTGCTTATTCATATAAATGTGTGTTTAACTTTATAAGAAACTGTCATACTGTGTTCCCAAGTGGTTGTACCATTTTACATTCCCACCAGCAATACATGAGTGATCCAGCATTTCCACATCCTCCCCAGTACTAGGTGTTCTCAGTTTTTCCTTAATTTTAGACATTCAAGTAGGTATGACATTGATAATATCTAATTATAGCTTTCATTTTCATTTCCCAGATGACTCAGTGATGTTAAGCATGTTTTTACATGCTTATTGGCTATTTGAATACCTTATTTTGTGAGCTTTGTGTTCTAAGTATTTTGCTCTTTTTTTAAACTGGCTTATATTATTTTGTATCACTAGTTTATAGGAATACATATAATCTGGATATTAATTTGTCAGATATATGTATGGCAAATATTTTTCCCAGCTTGCAACTTGCCTTTTTCATGTTCTTAATGAAGTCATATGATGAGCAGAGGTTTTAATTTGATGAAATGTAACAAGTTTTTCTTTTGTGTCAAGTATTCCCTGTGTCTTCTCTAGGAGCCCTTTTTCTACTCCAAGTTCATGAAGATACATTTTTAGAAGATTTAGAGTTATAGCTGTTATATTTTAATCTGTGATCCATTTCTAATGAATTTTCTGTGTGGTGTGAGGTAGGGGTTGACATTCATTTCCCCCACACATATGTCTAGTTGTTATCTTGTACCAGTTGAAACTTCTTGTTCCCAGTCTTAGGGGAAGTGCATTCAGTCTTTCACCATTATGCATGATGTCAGCCACAGATGATTTTACAGATGCCCTTTATCAGGTTGGAAGTTTTTATCTACTCCTAGTTTTCTAAGAGTATTTTGTGAAATATTCTTTGACAAAATACTTTCAAATTTTATCAAATATTCTCTCTACATCTATTGAGATGGGTTGATTCCTAGTTTTCTAATGGAAATAGGTGTTGGATTTGCTCCATGTTCTTTCTGCATCTACTGGGATGATCCTATTATTTTTCTCCTTTATTCTATTAATAGGGTGAATTCTACCATTTGATTTTCAAATGTTAAAACAACTTTTTAAAATTTATTTTTATTTATTAATTTTTACAAGTACCAACTATTTATTTATTTTCTTAGTAGACATACATGTGGGGTACAACGTTGATTTTCAGTAATTGTGTAGAATATGTGATGGTTAGATCAGTACAGGTAGCTTATTCATCATTATAATATGCAATCATTCTTTGTGTCCATTGACCAATTTTGCTTTCCTGGGGTATACCCACTTGTGTTCCCAGAAAATATTTCTAGGAAAATACTAAGGAGTAAATTTAACATAGGATATACGGCCCTCTACCATGATGTTCTGATGTGTTCTGCTTTTATTTATTCCAGATTTGCTTTCCTAATATGTGAAGGATTTTGGTTTCTGTGTTTAAGTGGGATGTTTGTTTGTACTTTTTTTCTTGTAATGTCTTTGTCATGTTTTGCTAGTGGTATTATGGTGGCCTCATGAAACATGTTCAGAAGTTTACTTTCTTCTCTACTTTCTGAAAGATTTTATGTAATATTGGTATTATTTCTATGTCCATTTACATTTAAGGTATTTATTTACATGGTTGGGATTGGGCCTACCATGTTGCCATTAGTGTTTTATTGATCTTGGGTTTTTTTCTGTGTTCCTCATTTTCTATTTTCTCTTGGGTTAATTGAATAAATTTTGTATTCCATTTTATACCTACAGTTGTCTCTTTAGCTATACTTTTTAGCATTAAGTTTGTTGTTCTAAATATTACAATATGCATCCTCAACTTTTTTTAAATTTATAGATTTTATTTTTTTAGTTCACAGCAAAATTGAGTGAAAAGCATAGAGACTTCCCACGTGTTCCCATCCCATGTAATCATTCAGCCTCCACCACCATCAACAACCCAGGTCAGAGTTGCATGTTGGTTACAGTCAACGAACCTACACTGATACATCATCATCAACCAGAGTCCATAATTCACATTGGGGTTCACTCTTGGTGTCGTACATTCTGTGGGTTTGAACAAATATATAATATCATATATAAACCAATACAGTATCATACAGAAATGTTTTCTGTCCTAAAAATCCCCTATGCTCCACCCTCCCTCATTTCAACATCTGAGTCATCTAGGGTTTCTGTGGGGTGATTTTTTTCCTGAGTATGGGTCACATTTTCCTGTTTCTTTGCATGTCTGTTTTTTATTGTGTATTAACATTATGATTAATACATTGTAGAGACTCTGGATTTTGTTATATTCATCTAAAGAGTGTTGATTTTGTTCCAGCAGTGAGATAAATTACTGGCTGATCACCTTGAACTTGTGGAAGCTTGGTTTCATGCTTTGTTAGGGTAGATCTCTAGAGTGGCCCTCCAGGAGTTTCAGGGGAGCCCTAGGTATACTATCAAGCTCCTCTAACTGGAATGGACTCAGACTCCAAACTTTGTCTCCTCCACAGTGGGCAAGAGTTGAAATCTCTGCTTAACTCTTTTATCCTCCTAGGCCCACACACATGCAATTCAGGGATCAACCAAGGAATAGGGGAGTTTATACAGAATTTGGCTTACCCAATTGCTTCCCTTTTTTGGATTCCCTGTTTTGTTCCCATGTTCTCTAACAACCTAAAACTGTATCCTCTGACAACTCATCCAAATAAACCTGTGACTCTCTGCTTAGTTTCAGCTCACCCCCCCCCCCACACATACTGTAAGATCACTCCATTGCAGAACATAGAAATCTTCTTTCATTCTGTTAAGTGGCATAGAGTGCTTCATTTTGTAGATCATCATCGTTTCTCCTGTGAATGAATATTTGTGTTGCTTCCAATCTGTTGTATTACAGCGATCCATTGGCTATTTTTTATTTCTCTTGCTACAGCCTTTACAACTGTGAGCAACTTGTTGAAGTCCACAGATATAGTGAAACCTTTGATTTGCAAGAAGGACTCAGTCATTACTAGATTTTTGTAAACGACCTATCATTTGTACATAATCAATTGTTTATTGGATCACAGTTTTTCCTGATAGAATTCTTTCTGGAACTAGTCTTATGGGATCATTTGGCACAAAGTCAAAGCCCCAGACACGTGAACCAAAGTTGATTTCCTTTTGCATTGCCATAATTAAACTTTCTCAGAGTGTCTCGAGTCACAGTGACACACACAGGCCATCATATAATGGACCAAGTCCCACCAGCATGTATGATCAGCTGCTGGTTACCAAATTCAAATTCCTCTGAAGGCATCCTTCTTCCTCAGAAGTTCATCACACCTTGGGTGAGGGCCACACAGAAGAAAGGCGTCTTTGTGGTTTTCCAAAGGGGAGGGGTATGTGCAGAGTCCTTCCCCACCATGATTAAGTGCAGCCCTGCCCTGTCTTTGCAGCCCTAAATGGGAATATGACTTGGGTCGGGCAGGACAGGTTTGATAATGTTGTGACTTGGCCTTCCATCAATGTCATGTAGCCGCTGTGGGTTAAGAGGATTAAATGAGTTCACACGCACAAACCAGTTAGAACAGCACCTGGAAAGTAAGATGTTATGGTGCCGCAGTCTGTAAAGGAGCATACATGCTGGCTGTCCCAGAGGCTACCAACTTCACAGGCATTTTTCTGCATGAAAACTAATCCTAAGGAGTAGAGATGGGCATATGGGAAAATTATACCCAAGCATTTGAAATCATGCAAACTACACAGAACATGAAATTCTCCTCTCCAAAAATGAAAGGAAAAAACTCAACCCAGTGCCTGCCTCCAAGGTACTATGCATCTGAAAGGACACACCACCGCAGACAGTCTCCAAAGTCTCACATTTGGCCATCAGGGTCCTTCGGTCCATTTTGCTTTCTTTGTTACTTCTGAATGGCTAAAATACAAATTATCTGGGATATTCCTTTGGCTGCTGATAAACTTGTGTGATTAATTGGCAGGACAGACTATAGAAAGGGCTCCTGCACCTTTAAGAAGCCAGGTGAGGTCACTGTTAATCATATAACTTTATTGTGCTTCTAGACTATAAAGGAAATGTCCTCCTTGTTCTCCTCTGTATGTCTATTTTATGATGTCCATAAACAGTGAATTGCCAATGACTGTTCCCTGAGTTAGAACGTCCTCGGCTAGCTGGGAGGTTCGAGGGCGGCTACAGGCCCGGAGAGAGCAGAGGTGGAACAGGAGGTGAGTTGAGCCCCTCCTGCTTCCCAGGACACCCCCCACCTTCCCACCAGTGGGGGAGACCGCCAGCTCCTCCTTGGCAGAGCCCTGGCTCTTAGGGATTGGGGGCTGGACAAGAGCGGGAATAGGGCACTGTCCCCATCTTCAGGGCCTCTGGAGTACTTGTCTCTTTGGAATGTGGGTTATTTTCCCTAATGCAAAAATAAGATACCCCTTTCTGAAGGGATAGCAGGGTCTTTTTACAAATAAAAATGCTCTGGGAAATATCTGTTAAGTGTGTACTTCTTGGAGGATGCTCAGTGTCTCACTCTGTTGCTTCGGGCTGAGACTAATAAGGTGAAACATGGCTCAGTACATCAGATTAATAGTGTGTACCCATCAGCCCAGCATTGTGTTGTGAGAGGCTGGGATGGAGCCTGCACAGGCTCCGAGGCCACCCACACGCCCCTGTGCCGTTATCCATTCAGAGTCGAAAGCCTGGGGTGCGAATGCCCACGCGGACGTCTCTAGACCACCTCCCCTCCAGGCACGGGCGTTGGGACCGGCATACTGCCAGGGCTGAGTTCGCATGCAATTTCCCAGGGGAGAAAAGTGCCGTCCAGACCAGCTCAGGAGTGTGGAGACGAAAGGATTGCTGTGGCTGTTACTGTTCTCTTCTGCACAAAATGAAAACGAAATCGGCTGTGGGCCAGCCTAATTCATGTTTTGTGTTAAACTTTAGAGTTGGAATCATGTTGTTTTGTTGATAAATTAAACCAAAGTTTCATGACATTCTGTGCTAGGTAGACTCAGCATTTGTCTGAAACAAGTAAACAATTCCTGGAAGAAGTGGGCGAGGCAGAGGTAGGTTCCTTGAACTGTCAGCCGCAGCCTGAGGCGGATCCAGCAATATGTGGGCATCACACGGGGGGTACAGACTCTGCCCTAGTCACTTGGGAGCATCATGGGGCAGGGGGCCCATCCTGCCCTACCCATGGGCTGAATCCTGCAGGAATCTAAGGCTGGAGGACCCAGCAGGTCCCTCCTCAGTATCTTCAGAACTTTCCTTCACTCCAGTCCCCTTGGTTCTTTTCCAAGGGGCAGGTCCTAGGGCCCCTCTGTTACAAATCCATGGCCTGAAGCTGGACGATGAGACAACATTCTAAAAACTGGACCCCAGTTCTGCTGGTCTCCAAGAGTTGATGTCCTCCTATATTATGTGAGAGACCCCGCCAGCTCCAGCATTTACCTGTCGGTGCCTATAACATGAGGAGCCCAGTGGGACATAGCACCCCAGATGCTATGATGCTAGTCCAGGTGTAAGCATCCAAAAGGCAGCCAGCTTTGATGAGGCTGAAGATGAGCCGACCTAATCCACTGTCATGAGGACTGATCTTCTGCCTTTATTGAAGTCATTGGTGTCTAGGAGTAAAACATAGTGAGCAGCACCCTTGAAATCCACCATAGTGCCTAGGCTTGGGGACACTTTTACATGTTAAGTTATCTGGTCTCACGGGATAGTTTCCTTTAGAGAACACACGAGCTGCCTGTGAATATCTGCTCACACTCTCAGTTTCCATCTGCACGGATCCACGACAGTTCACACTGACGCCCACTCCCCTCACAGTCTCAACATCACTCTCCTGATTTGCTCAAAAACTGACGGGTCCAGAGGCCCCCTTAAGAAATTCTTAAAACAAATTTACTTCAATATACTTTAATTTTAAAAATTCAATATTTGCCATGCAACATTTAGGAAAAAGAGGTAGGTATCATACATAATATCAAATTTTGCTGATAGGGCATGGTTTTGCCACCAAGGTTGGGATTGACTAACATTCGCAATTGAAAACTGCTTGTGGCCTCCACATCCTGGGTTTTCAGGCTCTCTGAAGATTCCAGAGGCACTGGAGAAGGGCAAGAGTATATTCGGGACATCTCAGGCAGGTTCTGCTGCTTCTCAGCCTGGAGGTGGTACCCAGAGCTCACCTGTCAGCCCAAGGACCATAACACACCAGGGAAGGCAGAGACAGCAAGAGAGGATGTCAGAGAGAAACTGTGGCTGCCAGTGAGCCTCCGTGATAGCTGCACAGCAGGAGCTGAGGCAGGCAGTACTTGCCCTGGTCTACCCACATGAAATCAGGGATCATTGTTTAAGTTCTGAGATCCATTGGGAGGAAACAGTGGCCACTTCAGGAATTCCAGGGATTCTAGGTTGGGGGGGGGGGTGGCATTTCCCAGCCAGGGCTCTGTTTATGGAGGTGTGGGTTTGAGTGGCCTTTTGCACATAGGCATGTTTGCTCCTTTCTCCTTGAGAAAGAACACAGATTTTGCATTATCCAAAAAGGCGGTCCATGTGTCCATTGTGCTAGGTTACACCTACTGCATGGTGCCTGGGGGTGTTCTCCCTGGACCCTCAGCTTCACGTCGTGCCCTTTCTGAGAACTACTGCTGCGTTGGCCTGGGTGGCATGTGGGCTGCAGTGTAGCAGAGCATGGACCAGAGCAAGGATGTCCACCCTGGCACAGAGCTGGGAAGAGAGGAGGATGGGATGGAGCGGCACAAAGCACCATGACTTCTTGCGCAGGAAAGTAGATTTAGGCATAAAAATCCTGTAATGCTCAAAGGATCACACCTCAAAAGTCCAAAGGAAAACTCTTCCTTAACTTTTTATTCCATTCTATCTATGAACTTATTTTGATGTAACTGTAGATTCACATGCAGCCATAAGAAGGAATACGGAGAAAGCCCATGCATTCTTTACCCAGTTCTCCCAGTGGTAACATCTTGTAAAACCATAGTACAATATCACAACCAGGGCATTGACATCAACACCATCCAGATACAGAACATTCCGTCCCCACAGGATCCCTCCTGCTGCCATTTTACAACACCCTTTCCCTCCATTCCCCACCCACCCCTGGCAACCGTGACTCTCCATTTTTATAGTATTGTCATTTCAAGAATGTTCTGTAAATGCAATCATGCAGTAGGTAGTTTTTGGGATTGTCTTTTTTCACTCCGCATAACCCCCTCTGACCCGTCCTGCTTGTTGTCTGTATTAATAGTCCATTCCTTTTTATGGCTAAGTGGTATTCCATGGTATAGAGGGACCACAGTGTGTTCATCCGTTCACTCTCTAAGGGCATCTAGGTGGTTTCCATTTTGGGGCTATTACAAATAAAGCTGCTGTGAACATCGTGTACAGGTGTTTATGAGAATGTAAATTTCTACCTCTCTGTCCAGGAGTGCAAGTGCTAGGTCATCTGGGAGTTGCCTGGCTAGCTTTTATTAAGAAGCTGCCAAATTGCTTTCTGGAGCAACCACGCCATTTCACATTCCCACAGCAACACGTGAGAAATCCCGAGTTTCCACGTCCTCGCCCGCACTTGGTGTTGTCACTATTTTTGTCTTAGCCATTCTGATAAGCGTGCGGTGGCTTTCCACTGTGGTTTTAATTTGCATTTTTCTCGTTTCAGTTTCCATCTGTATATACTCTTCAGTGATACGTCTGCTCATCTCTTGCTTGCATTCACACTGGGTTGTTTTGTTTTCTGCCGTTGAGGTTTGCCAGCTCTTTATGTATTCTACACTCGCGTCTTCATTGGATATGTGGTTTGCAAATATTTTCTCCCAGGCTGTAGCTAGTCTTTTCATCCTCTTAACAGGATCTTTCACAGAGAAAAAATTTTAATTTTGATGAAGTCCCACCTTATCAATTTTTCCTTTATGGCTTGTATTTGGTTTAAGAACTCCCTACCTCACCCAAGATTTTGAAGATTTTCTCGTACACTTTTTTCTAAATGTTTTGTAGTTTTATGTTTTACATCCATGCTCCATTTTGCATTAATCTTTATGTAAACTGAGGTTTAGATCGAGGCCCTTTTTTCTGCCTGTGGATGTCCGATTGATCCAGCACCACTTGTTGAAAAGGCTGTTTTCTTCATTGAATTGCTTTTGTACCTTTGTCAAAAATCAGTTGGCCGTATTTGTGTGGGTGTAGTTCTGAGTCCTCTGCTGTCTTCCACTGATCTGTGTGTGTCTCTCTGCCAGTACCACACAGTCTTCATTACCTTAGCAGCATAATGTCTTGAGTCAGATAGACTGATTCCTCCCATTTTACCTTTTTCAAAATTGTTTTAGCTCTTCTAGTTCCTTTGTCTTTCTATGTAAATGTTAGAATAATCTTGTCTGTTTTTACAAAAATTATTATTAGGATATTGCTAGAAATTTTGTAAAACCTATATCCCAATTTGGGGAGAATTGATGTCTTTACTATGTCCCGTCTTCCAATCCATTAACATGGTAGGTCTTGCCATTTATTTATGTCTTCTTTAATTTTTTTTTTCATCTGTATTTTGTAGCTTTCAGCATACAAGTTCTGCATATATTTCATTAGATTTATACCTAAAGTTTTTGTGGGGGTGTTTTGGGCTTTTTCTGAATGATATTTTCTTTTTAATTTTGGTGTCTATCTACAGTGGTATTTTCTTTTTAATTTCAGTGTCTAGCTACATGGTCATTGCTAGCCTATAAAAATTCAATTGAATTTTGCATTTTTTTCTTCTATTCTGTGATCTTGCTAAACCATTTATTAGTGCTAGGAGATTTTCTTTACAGATTCCTTGAAATTGTCTATGTAGACATATGATTGGCAAACAGAAACAGTTTCACTTCTTCCTTTCTGGTCTGTCTGCCTTTTGTTTCCTTTTCCTGCCTATTGCACTGGCTGGAACTTCCAGCACTATGTGAATAATGGGGTGAGGACAGACATCTGGCCTTGTCACAGTCTTAGGCAAAAACGTTCAGTCTTCACCAGTAAGTATATTGTTAGCCACGGGATTTTTCTTGATGCTGTTTGTCAATTTAAAGAAGTTTTCTCCCATTCTTATTTTTCTGAGAGTTTTATCATGAATATGTGTTGAATTTTGTCAAATGCTTTTTGTGAATTAATTGATATGACCATGTGAGTTTTCTTCCTTAGCCTAATATAGTAAATTACATCAATTGGTTTTTAAATATTGAATCAGTCTTGCAACCCTGAAATAAACCCCACTTGATCTTTATGTATAATCATTTTTGTATATTGCTGAATTCTATTTGCTAATATTTTGTTAATGATTTTTGTGTCTATATTCCTGAGGGATATTGGTCTATAGGGTTTTTTGTTGTTGTTGTTGTCTTTGTCTGGATTTGGTGTCAGGGTAATTGATGGAGTTTGAATGTATTGTCCTCCCAGAACTTGTGGAAATCTGATCCCCAATGTGACAGTTTGAGTCACAGGGGCGGATCCCTCATGAATGGATTAGTGCTCTCCCTAGGTTGGGAGAGTGAATGAATTCTTGTTGTATTAGTTCTCGTGAGAGCTGGTTGTTTAAAAGACCCTGGCACCTCCTCTCTCTCTCTCTCTTGCTTCCTCTCACCATGTGACCTGCTTGTACCCACTGGCTGCCTGCCACTTTCTGCCATGAGCAGAAGCAGCCTGAGGCCTGCACTAGCTGCAGCTGTCCCAGAATCATGAGCCAAATAAACTTCTTTCCTTTATAAATTATCCAGTCTCAAGTATTCTGTTATAGCAACACCAAATGGACTAATACAGTAATACTAGCTTCATAAAGTGAATTGGGAAGTATTTTCTATTTTCTGGAAAAGATTGTTTAGAATTGTGTTAATTCTTTAAATGTTTGGTAGAATTCTCAAGTGAAACCATCAGGACTTGAAATTTTCATTTTTTGTTTTTTAATTACAGATTTTATTTCCTTAATAGTTATTGGTTGTTCAAATTACCTATTTCATATTGATTGAGTAGTAGTGATTCACAGCTTTTGTAGGAATTGGTCCATTTTATCTAAGATGTCAAATTTATGTGTAGGGATGTTAGTAGTGTTCCCTTTACTATCCTTTTGATGTCTGCAGGGTCTGTAGAGATGTACCCTCCTTCATTCCTGATATTCGTAATATGTGTTTTCTCTCTGTTTCTTTGTCAGTCTTGCTATAAGTTTGTCAATTTATTGATATTTTCAAATAGCTAGCTCTTCGTTTCATTAATTTTCTGCATTGTTTTTCTGTTTTCTATTTCATTTATTTCTACTCTTCCTTCCTTCCTTCTGCTATTGTGGGTTTATTTTGCTTTTTTTCTAGGTTCTTAAGGTGGGACTTTAGATTATCGATTTGATATTTTTCCTCTCTTCTAATGTAAGCACTTAGTGCTATGAAGTTCCCTCTCAGCATTGCTATAGCTGTGTCCCATGGCTAAATTTTGATGTATTATATTTTTATTTTCATTGATTTCAATTTTTTAAAAATTTCCCTTCCAAATTCCTCCTCTTTGACCCATGAATTACTTAGAAATATGTTGTTTAGTTTCTGAGTGTCTGGAGATTTTCCTGCTGTCTTTCTGTTATTGACTTTTGTTTGATTCTCTTGTAATGAGAGTGTACTCTGAAACTCTGAACAGTTTCAATTCTTTTAAATTGTTCATGGTTTTCTTTATGGCCCAGGATATGGTCTATCTTGGTATATGCTTTGTAGGCACCTGAAAAGAATATGTTCTCAGCTATTTTTAAGAGAAGTAGTCTATAAATGTGGATCGTTTGATGGACTTCTAAAACTATGTCAAGACACTGAGGTCATTAACTCTTAAAGGTTATGTGATACATTACTTTTCCCAATGACTTCATAGGTGATATAAGCCCTACTGAGTTCACCAAGGAGCCTGTGGAACCTTGTGGTGATCCTCGTCAGTGAAGGCCACTTTTCTTCCCTAATAGGTGTGGGGCTTCCTGAAGGCTAGGGCCAGCAGCTCAATCCATGGCTCTATGAAAGTTTCCTGGTTGACATTGTTACTCTTATACTTTCAAGAGATTTGATAAAAACATCATAGAATGCTAGAGCTAGAGGAAACCAAATGGACCATCTGGTCTACCCTCCCTTTTGGCAGGTGAAGCAATGAGATCTCGAGAGGTTAATTTAAACTGATTAGTTTTAAAAATGTTTCTTTCTTTTTATGAAATCAATATATATTCATTGTAGAAAATGCCTAGGATATAGAGAAGCAAATATAAGAAAATAAAATTTATATATAATCTTATGACTAAAAGATAATGACCATTATTATTTTGGAGTGTACCTTCCTAATGTGTTTTCAAAAATGGGACCACTGCGTATTACTGTTTTAAAAGCTTTTTTTTTACTTTATCAATAGACATGAACATTTCCCAAGATATTATTTCTAATAGCAGACTATGATTTCACAGTACAGATATATCTTTTTTTATTTTAAATATCCCCATTTGACGGACATATAGTTTGTTACCGTTTTTACTAATGTTAAATAAAATTGTGATGAACACCTTTTGTATACATGCATGATCATTTCCTAGAAATGAGACACTGGGTCACAGTATATGAACATTTTTAGCTTTTGAGCCCCATTGCCAAAATGGATGATTGAAATGTTTTATTTGGGCAGGTATGGTTTTGTTTTTATTTGTTTTGTTTATAGTAGAGGGTTAGGCATCAAGTCAACATAGAGGATTACATGAACTCAGGACTAAGTCTTGTGTAGGTTCCCAGTGTTTTAGGGTGTGAACTAACAGTTAACTGGAACCAGGAAGAGATCTCTCCCTTCCCAAGAGCACAGAGTTGCTGAAAACAGTGCTGTGGGCATCTACACCTTCCTGTGCAGTAGCTGGCCCTGGGCCTGGTCAGGAAACAGGAAAACAGACAAGTTACATCAGCCTGGGGCCTGAACCTTGTAAAACCAGCCACCGAGCCCAGTTTTATGAGCCAGGCAACAAAGGACAAACGTGCTGAACCCCTCCTGCTTCCTCCTTGCAGGCCACTGTGAGAACACAGCAGTACACCATGTCTCGCACTTGAGATATGCCCTGAACTCATCAAAGTAATTGCCGCCATAAAATGGATCCAGGCCCTAAGAGAAAACTTCCCATATTTAGAGACCCAGTCCTGTCTGTTTTTTATAGCTGGTGCTGACAGAAGGACAACAGCCCTGGACACTCTGCTGAGACCACTTGGGGGACCAGCTGTGGGCCTGGAGCAGTCCAGGAGGGAAAGAGCATTTCCAGGTGGACAGAAAAACCCTGAGCCAGAAAGACCTGAGTGGCTGATGGGGGCCAGAGCATCTCGCCAGCTCCTCGGCCTGGCCCTGCGTTGGCACATATGTGGGACTAGGGCTGTAATTATCTGCATGTCTTTCTCCTTTTCTGCATCCCATCTGTCTTTCTTCTTTGGTTGCAGAGAGAGAAGAACTAATCCAGAGCATGCTGACCCAGGTGGCAGAGCAATTCTCAAGGTGCAGAGCTTGTAAACACATTCTACCCAGAGATGGATGCTTTTTATTCTGATGGCAAAGGGGGTCCCTTTGCAGTGAGGCTAGCCTTGGCTGGGAGGCTCAGACATAATATCCTGTGCTTCCTCCTGGCTGCTGTAATGGAACCAGCTTGGGTGGGGTTTAGGAAACGCTCACCTTGTACCAAAGACGTTGTCAAGTGGACACTTTTAGAATGTGAGCTCGTGTTGCCCAGAACTACTCAGAGGATAATCTGCCAAACTTGACACCATTTTAAAAATAAGCTTTCTCACCGAGATTATGGGGGAAGGGAGGGCTTCCTTTTCATTCTGAGTCACCCCACCGATCCTGAATGAAGTACTTTCAGGGTCTCCAGCTGAAGTCTCTGGCATCTTACTGCCCCAGGGTAACTAAAATAGGGGAAAGGGCAGATGCATAGTATTTTTTAAAGCCTATGAATGTTTAACTGAATGGGTTGGAGCCTCTAGAGAGCATGCCGGGTGCCCTGAAGGTGTCTGTACCCGTCAGGGCAGAGTGCGGTGGGCGGGTAGGGGGATCCCATCTCAGCTTCATGAGCAGAGGGTCACTTGCCGTCCCCATAAGTGCGTGTTCACTGCCCAGGTATGGGGAAGTAAATAAACCCACCAGCACAGGGGTGTGTCCCATCTTGTAAAATACACCTTGCAATAATTTCAGGTATGCGTTTCCTCCCCCTGGGACATTAAGAGTTCCTTAAAAACAACCCCTAGCATTTTTGTCCCCACCCCCACCAACCCACCTGCAGGGATTCAACAGATGTTTGCTGAACAGATTTTAGCTTAGAGAATCTTATGCATTATGTTTTCTTTCTTTCTTTTTTTCTTTTTTTTTTTTTTTGTTTCTAGAGCATTTAAAATCAACGAGCTGAAGGCTGAAGTTGCAAATCACCTGGCAGTGCTGGAGAAAAAAGTCGAATGTGAGTGGGTTTTCATTTCCTCTTTGTGTATCTGTCTTTTAACCTCTATTCATATCAACCCTCGGAACAGTGCAGAAGTTAGTGCTGAAGGTCAGTGTAAATGTCTTTTCTTTGTTAAATGCTTAAAAATATCCATTGATGTTAACGAAGGCTAGAACAGTGACTAATCTAAGCATTTTATTTCTAGTTTAAAAGTAAGGCACAACATAAAACATTCTCTCAGCGCAGAAAAATACTAAATGAAAACACACAGCCCCTCTCAGAGCCTGTGCTGTGTGTCTTCCTGTGTTTCTTTTGCATAATTGAGGACGTTCTCTGCACACTGACCCACACTCTGTGGTTCTGCAGTTTCTCAGACTGTGTCTCCTACATCACTACCTCTTGGTTTCCAATCACCACAAAAGAGAAGCAGAAAACCTACAAGTGAGAAAGGAGAGTTGATTCAAGTCTTGATTCAGTTATCAGAAAGCTCAGGTTCTGGGAGGATGTTTCAAGTCACACGTGCTTCCCATGCACTGCTCGAATACCACTGTTCCGCATCAGCCTCACAGCTTGGCAATGTGGAGCAGGACTTTGTCAATGTCAAGGCTGTTGCTTTGCCTCCCACAGATTTGTCACCCCTTTTTCACTGGGTGATGGAGCTGCCAAAGATTACTCAAACCTGTCTCTTCTGAGCAGTGAGAAGCCCCAAAAAGGGGTTAATCTCCCAGAACCCTCAAGACAGAGGCATTCCTTCCATTTGGGAAATTAACCATGAATTGGGGTTCTCTTCCCACATTTATTCTCTAGACCAGGAAGTTATAGGAAGAGAACATAGGTGGGGTTTTTTCCTAAGTACAGTTTAACAAGTTTAACAATAGACATTCCATAATGCAAGAAGTTAAGTTGATCCACCAACAAAAGCTTGACCTTAGCAAACATTCCTTGTCCCCACAGTAGCTTCCCAGTATCTTTACATATCAATCAGTAACCTGTCTGTCTGTGAGCCAGCAACCTTGCTGTGTTACAATTCTTTATCTTACAACAGAAACTGTATAGCCTGGGGAAAATTTGCTGTCCTTTGCAAGGTTAACATTTGAAACTGCAAGGCTTTGGAAAACCAGGCCCTGTGAAGTACATTTGTTTTATGCATATTCACCTCTCCCCTCATTTTATTTATTTAAAAGAAATAGCAAAAGCTATAGATCAGGTTTTCACAGTTAAGACAAAAGCATTTAAAGCAAAGTTGTATCATTTAGCATGGCAAGTCCTTTTAATTTACTTCAGGTGAGGACTGATGATGTCATTGTCTCAGAGTGGCTGCAGCAGCATTGTTCCAGGTGCTGTGAATTGGGTATAATTACCAGTTGTTGGAACTCCAGAATGGGATTCTGCTCTGTATAATAGTTGATTCTGAGTCCAGAGAGTTTGTTAATGTTCACCTGTCCAGGACATTACTGTTTTCAAAGCATCTAGTCTTTGTAAAATCTTTGATCAATTACAAGTCTTTTGCTTTAAAAACAGGATGTCTCATCCAAGTTGCAAACACCCTCTTTAAGGCTAGGAAAATTTAGAGAACTGCTTTTGTAGAGAAGACATTATTTCCCCCTTTATGATCAGGGCATTCCTCATAAAAGCATTGATGATCAATATCTTGATTGAAAAGGTCTTACTTTTTTTTGTATAAATCCCACGTTGCTGGGAAGGCTCATCCCCAGGTGGTGATCTGTCCCACATTGGGGGGAAGATGAACAGCAGGATAAAGCAGCAAGTAGGCCAAATTAAGGCAACATGAAAGAGGAGTCAGCAATTTAGAAGTGAGACATGCTATCTTATATCCAAAGTTTTAAATTATATCCTGTTATAAAGAGAGAGTTAATTTTCATTGAACTTATAAAAATAGCCACATTGTCATAATAATCATAAAGATACCTAAAGTTATTAAATTTTGGGGGGATCAAGTAGGGAGAAAACAAATACTTTTATCTATGTTTTAAATGATATTTTACCAAACTGTTGTTAGTTATAGATAGCTTAAGAGAGAGTGTTTTTAGATTTGGAAAATAAAACATTAAGAAAACAAGCAGAGTTTCAAAATAAGGGAATTGTAAAAACCCATAATTCCTTTTTAATTAGTTCACTAATTAACTTTTTTTGTTTTGACCTTTGTGAACAATTTCACAAACCCATCAGTTTCTTCATTACAATTTTGGAACTTTAGTTTCAAGCTATGAACTCAAAGTTTGTCAGTAAACTGTATCTATCAGAGTTTTTTCATGTAATATTTGAAGACATAACATTTTAAAATTATAATTAAACCAAGATTATGACCGGTAGCATTTATATCAAAACACAAATATTTAAGAACCTTACAAGATTTTGGAACACATATCCATAACACCTTCAGCACTGACAATGCTTTCCCATATAGTCTAATTGATTAAATAAGCCAATTAGTTTTGATCCATTTTTTATATATCCTTTGAGAAGCTCCAGGGCCCTCGGAACTCCTCAAAGTTAGTTTAAACCAAAAGGTTGAGCTTTCAGAATTTAGTATTGGAAAGCTCTGTCAAATAACAAAGGGCTTAAAACAGTTGAATAAAATCACAAATTATTACAAAAATCCAAAGTGACAAAGATTTTCAAAGGCAGAGAGCACAAAAAATTATCATGAAATAAGTTTTCTTAAACCAGATATCTAAGGGACAAAGAAAACCTTTTACAATTTTGTATTAAGAGCAGTCAAGTGAAAAGACCTCTAGTAATCCTGTTTGATTAGGAAACCCAGGCAATGATGTGTGCTGATAAGAACATTTTTATACATTCAGGTTAGTAAGTAGGCGTCCATTTATCAGAGCAAATTATACCAAGCTCAGTTTGAGTTTTAGCTGTTTTTACCAAATATGTATTTATGGTTTCCCAGCCAAAAACTTGGTGTATAAGATCTATACCCTTATCAGTTAATGTTAACTAGGGCCTATGCAATATTGGGCATAGGTTTCCTTTCACTAGCCATTTTGGGTCCCAGGTTTCCACGTGGCATTTGGAGCCATGTGGAGTTTAAGACAGAGGGCAGTATTTACAAAGATAATGTCTAAATGATATTGTTTCTTCCAGCATGGCCAGGAGGCAGAACTGAGATAACAAGGAGACATATTGACCTAGAGACAAATTTAGGTAAAAGGTTTAAATCAAATTTTGAAAGTATATTTATCAAAACTTTAGAAAATTTAAGTCACGCTAACTTGAAAAGTATACTTATTTATTTAATGAGTGTGCATTAATTATAAGCTAATTTGGTACTTGCCGATAACACAATTACACATACAGACACGAACATATAGACATAACATACAGCTTACACAGGCATATATGCCAACATAAACAACAAGAACAAACAAGGATCTTAAAGGTTTTGTTCAAGATGTAAAAAAAGCTCACTAGTAAAAAGGACAGTCAGGTTTAGATTGTATTTTTTTAAAAAGACTTATCAGTGAGGCCTCACCCTGCCTTAAAGAGAGCAAGATGACAAATTTACATTGTAAAGCAAAGTTCGCAAACCTTTTCAAGAAGATACAGAGAAGATTTTCTTCCTTTTAAGAAAATAGCATAGAATTCTACCATAGGATTTTGTGAAGAAATACATAGATGAGACTCGAAGAGAATTTAGAAGTCTGTTTAAGATAACCAGCTGGATGCAAGAAAATTTGAGACCATCTAGTTAAACAGGTAGATTTTAGGTTAGTTTTTGTTTTTCAAATGAGTTACTGAACTTAAGGGCCAAGCTATTTATTGAAAGGTATTTGACTGTTAAAGTTTCTCAATTTACCCCGGGTCAATTTGGAGCTTGTCGTCATTATTTTCATTACTGGTGGTCTGATGTGTACTGTCCCCAGTGAGATGGATTGAGGTGTGATGGTGAGGCATTGAGATTTTGGGATCAGATTCAATTCCTCGTCTGGTTTGGGGTTCCACATAAGGTTTAACAGCCTTAGCAGGAATCAATAGCGGGCCTGTGGGTGAGAGAACAGATGCGTACCCTCTCCCCCATGTTAACAATTTGACAGGTCTCAACCATTGTGGTCCCACCGGCAGGTGGCGGAATAAAACCAAGGGTCTAGGTCTCTTTTTAGGAGGTATAAAGTGTCATTCTGTGGCTGTTAATTTTTGAGAATTACAGTTTTAAAAATTTAGTGTAAACAGAGCTTTAAAGACCTGTTCATGAGAAGCCAGTCCTATATCTATACAAGGCAGAGGTTAATGATTAGTGGGCCTCAAGTTTATTAACTTAGGGGCTGCGTAGACAAAATCCAAACGGGGCCGGTAAGGGCTGTGGCATCACTAAACATCATCTGGCTGATTTGTATTGGGTAATATTGACTAGATGTCACCTTTCATATCTTGTTTGAATTGCTTGTGAGGTTTCAAGGAAAATATGCAGGATCATGCAAAAACTGATTCATCTAAATAAGTCGAAACGTGATTGACACAGTCATAGTTATGCTTTTCAAAATGTGTTTTAAAATTCATTGATCATCAGATCTTCAAGCTGGTTTTACTTTCCCCGTTGACAAAGAGGAAGCCTCAAACAGGTGAAGCAGGGCCGACCCCGTGGCTCACTCGGGCGAGTGCGGCGCTGGGAGCGCAGCAGCGCTCCGGCCGCGGGTTCGGATCCTGTATAGGGCTGGCCGGTGTGCTCAGGTTGCAATCCCCTTACTGGTCACACACACACACACAGACACACACACAGACACACACACACACACACACACACACACACACAAAACAGGTGAAGCAGCTGCCCAAGTTCATTCAGCAAATTAGAAAAATGAATAAAACTGGGACCAGCACCTGGGACCACCTGCTACCCACCCTTCTGGGACAGTCACCTTCCCACATGACAGCTAAAGAGGACTAGGCACTCCACGAAGATTCCTTGATAGCACGGGCTGGAAAGAGGCTGTGGCAGCTGCAAAGAGCAGAAACCAGCTGTGGCTGCCTTGAGCAGAAAAGGATTTTTCTCCTCAAGGATTTTGGGTAGTTCCCTGATGGCCTGTAGGGCTTGGAAACGGGCTCGCTGACTCTGCCAGAGGAGCCACACCCAAACCCCACGCAGAACTGGTGCTGTGAGGACCCAGCACTGCTGACTCTGAGCCCCAGACGCTGCAGCCCTCACTCTGGCCCCTGGGCCTCCCCCATGGTCAGTGCTGCAGCCATCAGGTGCTTCTCCATGTCACTGGCCACAGATTCAAAGTCTGGAAACAGCTGGACCATGTGTCTACACCCCAGCCGCAAGGGAGGCCAGAGAGAGGGAGTGCATTAGTTTCCTCAGCTGCCTTCACAGGACACCACAAACTGTGCAGCTTCAACAACAGAAATTTATCCTCCTCAGTTCTGGAGGCCTGAAGTCCAAAATCAAGGTGTCAGCAGGGCTAGTTCCTTCTGGAGTCTCTGAGGGAGACTGTTCCAGGCCCCTCTCCCAGCTTTTGGGGGTTGCCAGCAGTCCCTGGCGTCCCTTGGCTTAGAACTCAGCACCACTGCAGTCTGCCGCTGTCTTCATGTGACATTCTCCCCCATGTCTCCGTGTCTCAGATCTCCCTCTGCCTCTCTCTTATAAAGACACCTATCTTTGAATTTAGGGCCCTCCCTAAATCCAGTATGGCTTGATCTCAAGACCCCCAATTAATTATATCTTCCAAGGACCTTTTTTCTGAATAAGGTCTTATCAAAGGTCCGGGGGTTAGGATGTGAATACATCTTTCTGGGGGGCACAGTTCAACCCTCTGCAGTGAGTATTGGGCACTTCCTTCTTCCAGAGCAGGAGGCTCGCTCAGCTTCCTCCAAGCTACGTAGAGTTGGGATTTCTCCAAACTTGGGGAGGGGTTTCAGCCAAAGAGTGCAGAAAAGCTTTGCTGCTGGGTCACCATCTACATTTACAGATGCAAAAGGGCAGGTAACCACTGGCTGCTTGGCATGCAGCTGCCGTGGGCAGCAGGTACTTCCTGCGGGCAGCGGGTGCCTCCCGTGGGCAGCAGGTTCCTCCCATGGGCAGCAGATGCTTTCCACAGCCTCTTCTCAGGCTCCAAGGGCCCCTCCCGCCTCCTGTCACCTTCCATGCCCAGCACGGAGGCCAGCTCCAGCTCTCACCACTCCTCTTCCCGGAAAGTGAAAGCTGAAGAGGCCATTTATTAATTTTCAAAACTCTTACAGAGAAATACATTGACCTCAACGTGATTAATAATTATTCTATGTGGCTTCAAATATCTGGCTGTGGAGAATAACCTTCAAGCCGAAATCAAAGTGCCTTTATTTTGCCTTCAAGCAGCCTGTGAATTGAAGACCACCACAGCACACAGCCCCTATGACCTTCTCTTAGAGCTTGTCCTCGCCCCCATTTCTCCAGAGTTGCTCACTCCTCACAGGGAGGGCGTCATGTAGATGCACAAGAACTACTGGAAGATGACCCCGCCCTTCACATCCGAGCTCAGGCTCCCTGCCAGATCAGAAACACTGTTGCTTCTGCTAGAACAACTGGCTGTCCCTAGTTGTGATGATTTCCAGCACCAGACGCCCAGGCCTGCCAGGAATGGGAGTGGGGAGGCAGGAGAGAAGATTCCGGAGCTGCAGGTTAAGAGAGGGGCCTGGGAGTGGCCAGGCGGGGCCTCTCCCTGCTCAGCCCCCCACGTCTGCATGTCCTCTGGGCTGCCTCCCTCAGGGGTGGCCACATTGTGCACAGGGGCTCTCCTCCTCACTGGCCTCCCCTGGCTGTGGGTGCGTCCCCTCCTGGTGCTTCTGGCTAACCACCTTCCAGTCTCCAATGTCCTCCACTTTAGCACAAAGGTGGCCACGCTGAACCCCAGAGAGGACGAGGTCCAGAGGGCCATCTGGAGACAGCAGTGCCTTGACCCAAAGTTAGGAGTAGCCGGACATTTCAGGGACCTTGGAAGGTGGAACGGGAAAGTCATTTCGAGGAGAAGCGGCCTGCCAGTGGACCTCTGGTGCAGGCCACTGGGGAGCTGCTCCACCCTGCACAGCTACCGGAAGCCAGCTGGCCTGAGCCGTTGACCGGGGAAGGCTGCCCAGAGTGCGACTGATGTGCTGCTGCATGTGGACGCTCACACAAACATGCACAGATGCACACACAGAGACACACACATGTACTTACGCACATGTGCGTGCACACGCACAGCTTTATCTGGTGTGTATGAGCTGTCGAAGGAGGCACCTAGCTAGAGCTGGCCAATTTAAACCATGTTACATTGCCCTGGACTTGTTTTAAATGGAATTTCCTGTTTATTCTTTGACTTTCTAAAATATGTAACCTGAATCTAATTTCCCCATTTCTCTTAATTGACTTTCAAAGCTTTTCTTCCCTTTAATATAAAATGTTTAACCTTCAAGGAGTCTGGGATAACTCTTAGGTTAAGGATTCTTTCACAAACTCAGCACACCAGGCCTTCCCTGCATGTCCTGGCTGAAGATGAAAAGTTGCAGGGCTCTCTGCTCACTTCCTTCCTGGCTTGGTGGACTTGGTGGCTGCTGTTCCAGCCGCCTGCAACCAGGGTGCAGGGCAGCCCTGGGGTATCCACCCTTTGTCTCATGCCCTGGACTTGGACCAACATTTAAATGCAGCATGGGCCACCACTAGAGCTGACCGTCTGGGTGTGAAGTTCAACACTGGCTGTGCAAACAATCCAGAAGACTCCATGCTGAAACCAGACCTTGCTTTCTCCTCGTCCATCAGGACGTGTGCTCTTTGCACGTTCTTTACGAAAGTCCTGGAGGAAGTGTTGAATTAGCTCTGTTCAAGCATGTGCAAGAAGAGCCACCGAGTAGAACCACCTTAGCAACCTGCCACTCCTCCCACCCAGGAGCCCCTTACCCCAGGCCCACGTCTGTCTTAAAAAATCTCTCTTAAAGCTTCTCCTTCAGGTGGCCTGTGTCTTGCAGAAGCCCACCAAAAATCCCTTATAAAGTCCGAGAGGACAGCCAGAGTTTCCAGAGGATGCTAACCCTGTAAGCCGGCATGTCCGGGGACCCACGCCTGGTCAGGGGAGGTAACAGGTGGTCAGAGGCTGGACTCCCAGGGCCCGGCAGTGCTGAGTGGGCCAGGGGAGCCTTGGCTTCAGTTTGGGGTGCCTGGTCTGTGCTGCCTATATTAACATTTAAGGGTGGAGATTGGGCCACGGGGGACTGAACTTGCATCAGTGCCTGCTCCACATCCTCCTGCCGTGTCTATGAGGGCCCTTCAGTAAGAGGTCCTTGCCCAGGTCCCAGTTCCTGGGACTGGCCTCCTTCTGGGATGGGCTGCAGGAGGGGCTGGAATGGTCCAGGCGGTGAGCTGTGGAATCCTTCGACAGGCAGCCTGGCACCCTGGATGGGGCTGGGGTCCGTGGTGCCTGAGCCTGCCACCTGCTCTCTCCTGTCTCCAGGCCCAGCCTCCCACACACACTCCCCGCCAGCGCTTTATCCCTGATATGTTGCTTTTCTTGTCCATTGATCAATGCACAGCTGTTGCCATCTTGTTACTCATGATCAATTTCCTTGGCAAACAATCTCTTTATAAACTTAATTGCCATAAATTCTGAATCTCTGGGATTCAAATTAGTGATATTGTGCTGTGTCACTCTAAAGGCTTCATTTTAACATCACCCCAATAAATGGCCAGGGAAGCTGATCTGGGTGGGCTCCAGTATCAATACAATCAAACATTATGCATCCATCAAAACCACGATCTAGCTTAAAATGGCCTTGCATTGAAAAGTCAAAAAAAAAAAAAAAGGTTTGTTGCAAACTCATTTAACAGCAAAGTGCGATCTGAACTAAAGTGAAGCCATCAGCGTTTATTGATCCTACTTAGTGTGGTAAATAAGCATTATCTTCATTGGGGGGGAAAGAAAACATGAGCTAGGAGGCTGGCTGCTAACATGGGGAAGGCCCATGGCTTACTGATAAGTGAAAACAGCAAGTTAGAAAAACACAAGTAGCATGATCCCAATGTTGTCTTTTAAAATTGAAACTAGATACATACATACATACATAGACAGGATGGATGGATAGATAGATGGATGATAGATGGATAGATGATAGGTAAATGGATGGATGATTGATGGACGATGGATGGGTGGATGGGTGGATGGATGGATGGATGGATGGATGGATGGATGGATGGATGGATGGATGGATGGATGGATAGGACAGGTAGATAGCTAGACTGCATGGGGGTGAGGAGGGATGCCTGGAAGGGCACACACCAATATATGTAATATTGAATGAGTTGTTTTCTGAGCCCCTAATATCACAGATAAATTTTTAATATTCTTCTTTGAGATGCTCTGTATTTTCTACATTTCCTACAATGGGTGCATGTTATTTTGTATTCAGAAAAATGATACTTAAAACATAATAAGTGTAACCATGGACCTTGAATGGTGGGGTGCAGCTACCCTGTGTTGACACTACACCACAAGCCCGGCTCTTCTCCAGATCCGTCCTCTTTACAGAATTTTTTGCCTTCTCTGTCAACAAGACTGAGCTCCCTCTTGCTGCTGGTCTTGAATCTACCGTGTGCTTACATTGATGTCCCAGTGGCAAACTGCAGATGGTGGCGGGAGTGGGGGGGAGACCCTGCAGCCCAGACGAGGCCTAGCAATGTCCCAGGAGGCTGCATAGTGGGCTTTCCAGTCCACACACAAATCTGAGAGATGTGCTTGGTACTTTTTCTCAGAAGACAGCCTGTGGGTAAACACAAACATTCCCAACCTCTGCCTTTCCCCAGCAGCAGCTCTTCTGGACTCAGCCACCAGGTCACACCACACTGGTTCCTACTACACACTCTTCAGGCCCAGCGCGGGTCTCCATGTCCTCCTCCCTTCCAGGCAGAGAAGGTT
This sequence comes from Cynocephalus volans, assembly GCF_027409185.1. Lineage (NCBI taxonomy): Eukaryota > Metazoa > Chordata > Mammalia > Dermoptera > Cynocephalidae > Cynocephalus > Cynocephalus volans. The sequence continues at coordinate 189,159,543 of NC_084460.1, forward strand.
TCCAAGGCACAGAAGCAGATCACCAGGACCAGACCCAAATATCAGACCCTCCAGATTCCTGGTCCCTTTGGACTGAAAGAAGCCATGTTCCTGAGAAGCCATGCCCCCACTTGTCCCCTGATTCTGGAAATGCCTAGAAAACCCACGTGGGAGGCTGAGTCCAGCTGGCAGCCCTGGAGCACTGCACTCAAGAGTTTCTGTGGATGTGTGCTCTGGAGCCACAGCCCCTCCTTCAGGGTGGGAAGGACTTGTTAGAAACCAGCAAAGCCTCTGAGTTGCTTTGTTTTTCCTTCAGAAATCACACCCATTTTATTTTTAGCAGTTATTCAGAGCCAAGCTTGATGAAAAGGGGAATCAAGTGACATTGTGGCTAGCATCCTTGTGCATACAAATTGAGGTGGGATTGCACAGTAACAAAGCTAATCTTTTTTATTTCTGTTGAGCCGACTCTAAAAGCCTTTGCAAAGCTGCGTGCTTCGTGGCAGCGCTTCTGGGCCAAACGTGCAGCTTGCCACTTTGACCACATGCTCAAAGGCAGAGCACCAGTTGATTTTTCGAGGAAAGAAAGAGTCCTGGCTGCGGAGCCCACCTTTGCAGCTGGACTCCGAGTGTGATCAGGCAGGCTCTGCCGATCCTTCACTTGTTTTCATTCAGCAGTTTCTCCTGGCGAGCTGCTCTGGAGGCCTAACATGAGGGCTCTTGTCTTGGTGAGACTTTGACCTTGCTGGGAAGGCTGTGGCTTTGCCGACTGCCTTTCTCTGCATTTTAATACCCAGGGACCACATTTCTCCCTTTTCTTTTTGAGATAAAGGACTCCTTTGTCCCATGTCTCCAGCTGGTACTCATGGAGAGGGAAAGTGAGAAGTTGGTGCAGGAGTTGAGATCGGAGCATGGGGGTGGGGAGGGCTCCGGTCTTGTAGAAACTGCAAAGACGGACGCAATGGCTCCGCCCTGGCCACAGGACATGCCAGGACCTGTTTGTGGCAGTTGTCGGCAGCCTGGGCAGGAGTGGGAGCCTCTGTCCTGAGACAGTCTCCCCCCGCCCCTCCCACTGGGATCAGGAGCCATGGGAGCCCCTCGTTACCGGCCTCGCAAGATCCTCCATGTCTATCCATGGTAACAACCTTGCTGTTTCTCTTTGTCACCAGTGGAAGGACTAAAGGTGGTGGAGATTGAGAAATGCAAGAGTGACATTAAGAAGATGCGGGAGGAACTGGCAGCCAGAAGCAACAGGTAAGGTCCCTGCCGGGAGAGCCGCAGCAGCCGGGCCCGGGGAGGGCTCCACGTTAAAATCAGGCAGGTGGCTGTGGGCTTCGTTACCAGTCCTGGCTGGGGTGAGCACAGTCTGGAGGCAGCCCTGCCTGACTTGGGATCTGTCCCTTCATCACACAGTTTCCTTCTAATAAAAGAGATTTCATGGCAGGTAGAGGCCAGGAAGACGGCTTCATATAAAAGAGTTACCCTCCTGCGGATCAAGGTGTTAGTATTAGTAGTTATTTATCCAGCTTGAAAGAAGTTGACATCAATTTTTAAAGAGAGAACAATAAAAGGAAAAAGGCTTTTGGCGTACAGGGGACAAGCATCCAGGTGTCCCCAGGGGCTGCTGCCTGTGTGATGTCCCCACAGCGCAGACAGCCATGCAGGGCACAATGCAGCGAGGTCCCAACTGTTGTGGACACGAGTTACATGCCTTCGGAACAAGGCATCCTGCACAGGTGGTCCTGGGGGCCACTGAGCCGTAATTTGTGCAGAAATGCCCCAGGCTTCATGATGCCTCCTCGAACATTGACCTTCTATACAGCAAGACCCTCTGCCGAAACCATGGTCCCCACAAATGTGTATGAATCTTGTTCAAATTGAGGATGGAAAAGCACAGTCATAACAAAGATGACTACAGTGATGCTGATGGACATAGCACATGCATGAGCACTTACTGTGTGCAGGGCTGTGCAGGGTTGGCTCACGTCCCAGGTTTTCTTCATGACTCAGTTTCCATCCAGGAGACCACATGGTGGTAATGTGGTCATCACCCCCTTCCCAGGACACCATGCTACCGCTGAAGTTGCTGCTGGGCCTAGCAGGACTAAATGGGGACTAACGCACCTTAAGAACAGCCCCATGCAAAGGCACCAAATTGTCTTGGGGCCGCCTAATGTGTTGAAGATCGTTCCCTGATTTTAACAGGCTGAGAGCACCTGCTTAGTGAGGGAGTGTGGCAGCGTGGAAGGGTCTGGCAGGGGCAGGAGGTGAAGAGAAAGCTTGTGATCCCAGCTGGTCCCAGCATAGCCTGGCGGGCCTGGCCGCCCCAGGGTGGGCACAGGGAGGAGGGCCGAGCATAGGTGGGCCTTGCCTGAGCCACCTTAGCACGTCTTAGGGGCCATGCCACGACTGTGTCACATTTACTTGTCAGTGAGTATGGGGTTGGAGTGTCCCATTCTATTTGATTTGAGGGAAGTGAGGGCAAAGGGGTCTGTGACCATAGAATATTGTGAGTAAAAAACTCATCTCCGTTATCATCTCAGTGGGAGGCTCTATAAGGGACAGAGACAGAATCCTCATATGGAACCTCAAGGAAGAGCCCTGGAGTGGCATGGGGCAGCCGAGCAGCTGAGCAGTCTCATACACAGGGTACCTTGGCCATGGCATTGCCCCTGGCTTGGAACCCACAGGGCTCAACTCAGCTCAGCCCTTGGCTGCACCTATGCCCCAGCTGCCACGTGCTGGACCACCATGCTGCCTCAGACCAGCTTCCTGTGGCCAGTGCCACGTCCACGGTGGTGGGAGGGTGGTGGCCCAGCCCAGGAGCCACCTGGCATGGCTCCTCTCTGCCCAGGGCCATGTGGGAGCAGGTCACCTCGGGCAGGGATTATACGGGCAGCAGGGCCAGCATGCCAGCTCCATCTGCAGCATCAGGGACGGAGGATTAAAACTGAGCTCTAGTCCCTGAACAGTGATGTCTCAGCTTCTCCCATCATCTGTGCAATGGTTGAAGAACCCCGCTACCCATAGGGGTGCATCTCTTGGGCTGGATGTGTGCTGCGTCTGTGTGCACCCTCTCTCCTACAAATACGCCTGCTGAGCACCTGCGGGAGGCGTTTTCGGGATACAGCCTCTCAGTCCTTCTCAAGTGACTGCATCGGCTGCCCGCCTGCAGCAGCGGGGTGAGTCATGACACAGTGCGACCCTGCTGGCTTAGCCCCTGCCCTGTCTGAGGGTCCCACTAACACTTCCACCGGCACCCTTGGCTCTACCATCCTCCCTTTCTGTAGAAAACAAGGCGGGAGCCGGGAGCATGCGCCACCCAGCTGTGGTTTCTGGCATGCACTGTCCCTGCAGGTCAGGATGCAAGCGAAAAAACAGAAAAATGTTGTCAAAGTTGTGGTAGTTCCCTAGGGCTACTATAACAAATTACCACTGACCGTGAGCTTAAAACAGCAGAAATTCATTCCCTCGCGGTCCTGGAGGGCAAAGTCCAGAATGAAGGTGCGGCAGAGCTACACTCCCTCTGAAGGCTCCAGGGGAGGGTCGTTCCTTGTCTCTTTTAGCCCTGGTGGCTTCAGATATTCCTTGGCTTGTAGATCTCTCCCTTCATCGACACATGGCGCTCTTCCTGTGTGTGTGTCTGTGTTCTAATTTCCCCTTTTTATAAGGACACTGGTCATATTTGATTAGGGGCCACTGTACTCCAACATGTCCTCATCTTAACTTCAGTCATGTGCTCCATGACAGTGTTTCAGTCAGTGACCACATACATGACAGTGGTCCTGCACGATTGTAATGGCTGTGCCTTATGGCCTCAGTGTGCTGTAGGCAGTGCCACCCGGGTTTGTGTAAGTGTACTCTGTGATGCTCCCACGACGACGAAACCACCTAAGACGCACTTCTCAGACCCTATCGCTTTTGCTAAGTGGTGCGTGACTGTAATTACATCCACAGCAGCCCTGTCTCCAAATAAGGTCACGTTCACAGGTGTCAGAGATTGGGACTTCAACATATGTGTGACTTTATGGGGGACACAATTCAACCCATCACACAGCGCATGGGGAGGATGCACCGATGTCAGGACACATGGAAGACGCTGACCCAGAGGCTGAGAGGCAAAACCTCAGCCACCAGGCGCCGTCCGCCAAGGCGGGCTGGGGGGGTGCTTGGACTCAACCTGAGTAATGAGGGGTCTTCCACGCTCTCCGTGAAGTGCCTGTGTAGATCTTACAGTGCCATAAACCAAAGAGAGGGAGACTTCCTGGTGCCCCACCAGACTTCCAGTGGCGACATTCTCAGCAGACAGCTCTGGCAGCATCCCACGGAGGGTGAGGCGGGTAAATGGGACTCTTCAATCCAAAACAGAATGGGGTAAAACTCTCAGGCATTGCCTATACTTTAGACAAAACAAACCCAGTATGCTGGGCTCTGGGCTAATCTACAGCAATGTCACCCACCCTGACCTGCATCCAGGAGCCCAGCAGCCCCTGTGTCCCTACACAAACAACCCCTCCCTTTTCTGATTATATGGAAGAGAAGTCAGGATAGAGTACAATAAGCCATTTGTGTTGTCTGTGTTGACGGTAAGGGACCGTTTTAATCATGTGTGATTGCCATGGTGCAATTTAGAGTCCCGGGGACCAGGCTTGTTAAACTGTGACTTCACCTGGCCTGCTGGGGAGAAGCTCACCCTTGATGTGCTTTCCATGATGTCGGCTCCAGCCTGGGAGCAGACGGGAGAATAGCCCCAGGAGGGGCTGAGCCCTTCCTGTACCACAGGAATGGCCAGTGAGGCTGAGATGCTGGCCTACATCCGCCCCTCACAGCGCCCCCCAGCAGGGCCTGGAGCCAGGAGTCTGATGACCAAAACTTGCCTCTCAGGGACAGCAGCAAGATCATGCACAGGCCCAACCCCCACACGGGCTGCCATCTCCTGAGACTCACAGGTTAGATTTCTTGTGGCTGCTCCCCTGGAGAAAGAGGCCTGCTGCCCACTCACACTCAGGGCAGGGACGGGCCTCACAGGGGGCTGGGTCCCTCTGGTCTCGGCCCCGTGTGGACAGAGTGGGGTGCAGGATGCTGCTCACGCAGGGCTGGGGAGGCTGCAGTCTTCATTTTCATCCCAAACAAATGGCCTGACCACTGTACTGAGCCCCAGGGAGGGAGGATGGGAAGCCCAGCAAATAAAAGCGAAAACAATCTCCAAAGAGAATGAAAAGAAAAGGTGCCGTGCCAGCTGCTGTGTTAGCCAGAGGACGCTTGTTCCCGTGGCAACGGGTGCAGAGAGAGGCAGCTGCGTGGCCCAGGCAGGGTCAGCGGGCTCCCAGCAGACCCTTATCTGCTCCCAGAGCTGCAATTTGCAAGGAAGCAGCTGGATTCCAGCAGTCAGACCATCTTGCTTGGTGAAGGCTTCCATAACCCTCCTGGGGAATATAGAGGACTTACAGAGACAGTGTGCGTGCAAGTGTTCATGCAAAAGAGATTGAAGGCTGGAAAGAAACAGTAATAATGCTATCTGTTTTCTCCACTGCACAGACCTAGTTCGTCATGCTCAGAAATGTGTAAATGGGATTTCTCCCTTACAGGGTAATGATGGAAATTGTCGGATTGGTACATTTTACTGGTTTATTTTGTTATTCTTTTGCTGCATCTGTGTTAGAATTCCCCTCTACACCTCAGACTGTTCTAGCAATTCCAGAGGATTTGTGCAAGCATGGTGTCAAGGGAAGGGATAGCAACATGCCAGGAAAATAATACTGAAGGCTCATTTTTCGAAAAGGAAACAGATGTATTATTATTCTGAGTTTGAAAATAGCATAGGCTCCTCGTAAAACTTCCAGACCGTACTGATAAGGGTGGGGTTGGTCACCGGTAATGACAGGAACCAGCAATCCTCCCAGTTTAAACCTGGACACAAAGCCTCCCAGATATTTTTCAGTGTAGAATATCTAGTTTTGAAAAACAACTAAAAAGTACTGTTTTGTAATCTTTTTTAGCTTCCGACATTTTGAAAATAAATAGATTAAATTTTAACCACCATACAGGTCCCAGATTTTTCCGGAAGGCCACAGTCTAGTACTTTTTTGACACACCAAATGCATATTTTCCTCTCATAGCTTGGTAATTTGGGTTTTTTTTGCATTACCTTTCAGTATATACTGTACGTAACATTTTTATTTTCCCTTTTCACCTAAAATTTCCTCACTCAACATAATATCCATAATTATCTTCATGATCACATAATAGTTCACCACACTGATACACCACAGTGGTTTAAATTATTTCCCATTTGGGGACATTCAGGTGGCTTTTCATCTGGTTTGTGTTTTTGCAACAACAGATAATGCTGTGATGAATATCTGTGTGCCTAGAGCTGTTTGCTTGTGTCTGATTCTTAAGATAAATAACCCAGGGTAGATGTGCCGGCTTAAGGGATATGAATCTCTTTATGACTCTTACCATGCAGTACTAAATTGCTCTCCCAGAAGATGGAACTTTATTTACAAATCACGGCTGCAGTGGACTCTGCTGCTAGGGGCTAAAGGGTGGCCAGACCTCCTGGGGCAGCCTCTCTGCAGTCACCCCCCAGAGGACCCTGCAAGCCAGCACACTCTGCCCCATAGAGGAAGGTGGCTTTCCCTCCAAAGCACACCTGGGTCATTTTGTTATGTTCTTACATGGGATACCTTGATGTTTACTGAGTGGTAAAGAAACATGGAGTCAGATAGAAAATGCATCTGTCATCTAGGTAACAAACCAACAGAGGAACAGTTAATCTATCAGATGGAGAGAACAAATCTGTGGTTATTAGAGGGGGGACAGGGAAGGGAGAAGGGGGGATATTAGACAAGGGGCATATAGAGTTAGTATGATTTGTAACAATGAATATGCTAATAAATAATAAACAAAAAACTCATCTGTCAACATTGTACGTGATGGGAGATTGGAAACATCCTGGAAGTCATCACTGGGGCCTGGATTGCTAGCGTGTGCCACAGCCACATTGGAGGACATACAAGCCTGTAACCTCATTAAACCATGAGGTCAGGCTCTATGAAGCAACGTGGACTGAGGTCGTGATACGTGAGGCAAGAAAAGCAAGTTGCAGCATAGTAAATCTGATACAAGTCCATCCTTGTTTAAAAGTACAAGCAGCTGTCTGTGTGTATCCATGCCCAGGAACATTCTGGAAGGACACTCCAAACTGGGAACACAAGTTGTTTCCAGGGTATGGGATTTAGGGGAAAAAATGGGTAAAGTGACGAAGTGAATGAAGTCCTAGGGTTTTTTTGTTTGTTTTTATACTCTCTGTACTCCTGTGTTGCTTCGATTTTTTAAAATAAGATGTCATTAAAGTAAGATGGTTTTACTTGTCATTAAAATAAGATGGTTTAGAAGATTGTCTAAAAGTGAAGAAGCCCTCACCCTTGACTCTGGGTTTTCTAAGAGCCAGATTTGATGTCAGGGGTCCAGGCTGAGTCCTGGGGAATTAGCCACGAGGTGGTCACTGCCTTCATGTTATTCTCCTAACAAGTAAGACTAAATGGGGTCTGGGGGTTTTGTGGAGTTTGGGTTTTTTGTTTGCTTTTGCCCTGATGAGGTCCCCACAGCCAACCGCGCAGGTGATCGCCAAGACTGGAGCGGCTGTGCCACAACTAATCTTTACTTTTTCTCTTTAGGACCACCTGTCCCTGTAAATACAGTTTTTTGGATAACAACAAGAAGTTGGCACCTCGACGCGATGTCCCCACTTATCCCAAGGTGAGATGAAATTCTGGCCCTGAAGAAACTCGAGTTGCGTGCCCACAGTCCCAGGGCACAGGAGCCCACACCCGTGACCACGCTGGTCCCCTGGCCGGGCCCTGCTGACTGCACGTGTACAGACACAGCCCGGCCCCTTCCCTGGGCTGTGGAAGGCGCGGGTTAGTCTTAGGCAGAATATTTTTTCTCTCTGACGTTTGTGTAGCTAAAGTGATCCCAGACCATACTTTACTATGCAGGTGATAACAGCTTCTCGCTGCTGTGCACCCGGCCCCCATGACTGACGTGGAAGATGGTTTTTGCCTTCAAATGTTAAAGAACTTTAATTTTTAACTAAATTTTTTAAAAAACCGCTTCACTGGATCTCCTGTGCCTGTGCAATTATTCATACTTATGGAAAGTTTTGCTTTTATGTCACAAAACGTTTTTCAGTTATAAGAGAAACCGGGCCCTTGGGAAAGTGGCAATGCCTTGGGAAATGAGTTGGTTCCAGTGCACAGTGAGTGTCCTTTGAGCCTTTCACATGGAGACTAGTGCCCTTGTCTTTAGGAAAAAATATGACCCAGGCCTCTCACAACCCTACCCAACCCAGACCCAACATGAAAGATGTTAGTCCTCCATTGCAGCTCCTTTTAAAAAAACAAATTAACAAAAAGACCTAGGGGAAGACTGTGTCTAATACCAAAACACTGTTGCTGTCTTATGCCTTCTGTTTCTTGTGACAGTTTAGCCTTAACACTGGTGTTCATAGCACTGACTCGGCTGCTGGTCGCACAGCAAACTCGCTGCCTTAGCCCACAGCTGAAACCGGGGACAGGCTCCCGGCAAGAGAAACTCATAATAGCTTCTTGCTGGTATTTGAATTTTATGTCCAGTGAACGATTTTCCCTTGACTTCACTTTATTGTATTAAAGTCAGGCTTGTTGAGATCTAGTTTATACGTGAGAAAGTTTACCTGCTCTGGTGCAGAGTACTGTGAATCTTGACAGACTTATTTAGTCATGTAACCTCCACCTCAACCAAGATATGGGACATTGCCTTCACCCCAAAACATTCCCACCTGCCCCTCTCACCCTGCCCCCGGCAACTACCAATGGGACTTCCCTCTGTAGTTTGCCCTCCCTAGAAGAACATAGCTTCGGATCTGGAGCAGGTGTCTTTGGAAGGAGAAGGAGAAAGAGAAGGAAATGCCTACCACGTACGTCTGAGGCCACCAGCCTTTGCCTCAGTACAAAAGCACGTGGTGCCCTGTAACGCCTCTCTCCTGTCCTTTCCAGTACCTGCTTTCCCCAGAGACCATAGAAGCCCTCCGGAAGCCGACCTTCGACGTGTGGCTTTGGGAGCCCAACGAGGTAAGTGAAGGGGCATCACCGGGATCAGTGTCACCAGGGACGGAAGCTCAGAATTGTGGACCCCGCCATTATTGTACCACCTTTGTACTTTCTCCTTTCTGCCTTTTTTTTTTTTTTAAGAACAACAACAACAAACTTGATTCTCCAGGTTTCAGTTCAAACTGATGCTTCATGAGCTCAGGGGGGCTCAGGAGGCAGAGAAGGCTGGAGATGCAGGACCCCTCCAACCCTGGAGCTGCAAGCAGTTTGAGCTCCCAGGAGCCACCTGCGGAACCTCAGGCAGCTGCCACCAGCCACTGAAGACCAACACTCGGCACTTGGACACAAGCTCCCCTGCTTTGGGGCAGAGGTTTCATAAAGAAAGGCACTTCTGTTGGAGTGTTCTGCTGAGAAAGTTGTCAGCAGCATTTTAAGTGGAAACGTGGGATTCAGGGACCTATGAGTCACTTTCTGCAGCAAGGTATTTCTTGAAAATTTCCCATTTGCTGAGAAAACACAAAAATGAAGATTTTTTTGGTTTAGTCTAATTATGTGATGATATCAGATAAACCCTTCTCTTTCCACGCTCCAAGATAAGGAAAAGTCCCTCATCATAGCAATCAGACCCAGCTGTTTTCAACCTACCAAAATCTAAGGACTCTTTCCAGCTTTCCAGTAACACAAAAATGCAGAAAGTCCACCCCGAGCATGTTCTTCTTCTGTTTGACAGTATCAGTAGCCAGGACATCTCCACAAATGGCAGCAAGTGGGATTCTGCACCAGTAGCATTCAGGATTCTCTTTTGCCAGCTCCTGGGGCCTGGGTATCTCGTAAGCAAATGCTCTCACACATGTGATCTCCCAGAACAAGGAAACGTCGGCTGCACTGGCCAGAAAAGCAGAGCTGCCACTCCCCAGCCCAGTTCACCCAAGAAGAGCAGCAGGAGGCCAGAGCAATGGTCCGCAGCTCTGAGAGAGCAAGGCTGGCACTAGGGCTGGAGAAGCGGGCTCTGCTTCAGACGTGCAGCTGGCATTGGCTAGCACATGACTCATTAGGAAGGGCCCAGTGGGAGGCACGCACAGCGGGCGGTGGCACTTTGTAGAGAATTGTCAGGACCTCGTGTCTCCTTGGCTCCCCTGAACGGGGATGGAGGCCACACAGCCATTCCACAGGCCAGCTGTGATGGCACAGGTGGCTTAGAACTAGCAGCTCCTGCATCCAGCAGGTGGACAGGTGCACTCCTAGAGCATCGTCTAGAAAAATCATGATCCCCAAGATCATTTTGACTTCAGCCCACTGGGAGTGAGAACAAAGCCCAGGGCCATGTATGGCAGGACGCCCACGTGGAAACCGACCAGCTCTTGCCATCCTTTCTGCCACTTTCTACCATGGAGCCCGCAGCACTGCTGTGGCTGGAGTGGTGAAGGTTGCCCCACCAGGCTGAAGGATTCACACATCCTTAGCAGAAAGGCTGCCACCTATTGCCCCTGATTTGCAGAGTATAATGACAGCCACTATCAAGGTGTGGGTGAGAGAGGCGGTGGGTCCTGCAGCTGGACTCAGCCTCGTGTGGCCTCTGCTGCAGCAGATCTCAAGGGCACCCGGGGACACTGGTGAGGGGTTCCGGTGCTTCCAAGAAGTATCCAGCTGCCTGCTGCTCATGAACCAGAGGTGCCCAAAGGCAGGAGACTTGGCCTCCAGCAGGTCTGGGGATGCCAGGAACTTTGGAGTGTGAGCAGCAAAGACGGACAACTGAAGGAACACACCCGAGAATACAGCAGCCCATCCAGCCCGCAAAACTGCACCACCCACCTGTGAGGCAGCACCAGGGAATGTCAGAATCCCCAGCGATGGTCCCCTCTCTCCTCCCAGGGGCGTGACAATGCTGCGGCTCGGCCCAGGGTCCTGCCCATCCCACACCAGACTGCAGACACGTTGGCATGCTGCCTCTGTTTCTCCCATCTGTCCGGGAACTGGCCACTCACGCACCACCCAGGGCTGGGGCTGTGATCGTGGCAACAGATGTGCCACTCCTGCTCCGAAGCCGTGTCTGCGCATGTAAGTGACACCAGATGGTTTCGTCTGCCAGTCATCTTCTCCTCTTGACTCTGATTTCACAGCAAACAGTTCACCTCTTTGGGGGAACGTCAGCAGTGTCTGGGCTGGTGGGGCAGGAGTGAGGGGTTTTGAGGCTGCTGTCCCTCCATCCTCACGCCAGGGTGCAGACCCCAGCTGTTCTGTAACGGGCTCCTTCAAGGGCCCCCATCTCCAGACCTGGCGCCCCTGCCCGTTGTCTTACCTGCACTCACACTGTCCCTCAGGAAGATGAGGGTGTGGTTAGAATGCTGTAAGGACATTCCGTGTGTGACATCCCAGGATCCCATATGTGGCCCGCCTCTGGGGCAGTTTCCAGTTTTCCAAATGGATTCTTTGCCATTGAAGTCTGTGCTCCTGAACATATTTCATAGCTTTCCACCGATGCTTTGATCGTAGGATTGGATTTACAAAATTTTCCATACTTGGCAGCATTTCCAGGTCTCATGTATTAGGTAACAAGTAAAACTGGATGGTAGTGGTACGCCTTCTCCTAATTTGCTCAAGCTGTCATTGCAAAGTGCCAGAGAGTGGACAGCTCCAACAGCACAAGTGTGTTCCTCACAGTCCCTGTGGCTGGAAGTCTGAGATCAGGTGTCTCAGGGCTGGCTTCTCCTGAGGCCTCTGTCCTGGCTGCAAGTGCCACCTCCTCGCCGTGTCCTCACCTGGCCTCACTCTGTGCACGCACTTGCCTGCATCCCTTCGCATTCTCATGAGGACAGAAGTCCTGTTAGATTAGCGCTCCACCCATATGACTTCATTTAACCTTAATTACCTCCTTAAGGCCCCATCCCCAGATACAGTCACACTGGGGTTAGGGCTTTAGCCTATTGCCGGGCGAGGACACAGTCCAGTCTGGAACATGCCCTTTTGGGAAGAGAACGTCACGCAGTGTACTGAGGGAACAACTTGGGAAGCTGTTCCAGGCTCCATCAGGGACACCTCCCTGAGCAGGCATGGGACAGAGGCAGGCCTAGGCATGTGGCCTTGGGCGGAGCAGCTCTCAGCTCGTGTCCTGCCACTTGCCCCCCAGGGATGTCTAAATCATCCCCGTCTTGCAGATCTACCATCCCCCCAGGCCCTCCATCCAAGACCTGCTTTTCCCAGAAAGCAAAGCCCACTTTTTTCAAACTCTCATTTTTTCAAATCATTTCATCTTTTCTTCTTTAGCTGAATGAGCTCCAAAGCTCTGAGCTATATTTAAATAGATCTCAGCAATGAAAATAAATCCTCTTGGGGACTAAGGACAAAATCCTTTTCAACTTGAACATGGGTCTCTGTGGAAGACAGAATTCAATGCAATTAGGTTTAGGAGGAGCAGCTCACCAGACAGAGGCTCACCTTGCGGGTGCTACAATTAAGACATGAAAAAGCGTATCTCCGGTCCCAAAGGGGCCCCAGAGGAGTGTAATTTAGCAGTTTTGGGATGTATCTCGTCAAAGCTCCTTCGATCCCCCAGCCTCAGGCAGGGAAAAGGCCTTTCTGTCTGTGAGGGCACCCAGTTCTCAGGCGAGTGCTGGATGGAAGGAACCGCGTCCTAGAAGCTGAAACTGTAATATGGGTCCACTGAGACTGTTTTTCATGTGTAGAAATAAATAAAATCATTTTTGGTGTGGTCATTGGGGAGGAGGGGTACCCTCTCACCCGGTTGTGTCCCTTGCTGAACCGCTTCCTCCAATGCCAGGAAACCCCAGCTGCTCTCTGAAACCCCACACCCTGTCTGGGTGATCTTGAGGGGCCATCAACAGGCCTTTCCTCCCAAGTCCCACTGCTCAGGCTCTGCTCTCAGGGGACTCTCTGGGAAGGGGAGAGCCCACCTTCCCATGGGGCTTGCCCTGGTGGCATCCCCAGGACAGTGGGGGAAGCCACCTCGTGCCCCTGCTGCTGACCACCATGCTCCTGTGCCCACAGATGCTGAGCTGCTTGGAGCACATGTACCACGACCTGGGCCTGGTCAGAGACTTCAGCATCAACCCCATCATCCTCAAGAGGTGGCTGGTAAGTGCCGAGCCCACTCCATCCTTCCTTAGCACATGGCTGCATTGAGCTATGCTTGAGTGGGTTGTGGGGCACTTTCCTTCCCATGGCACTGGGCTTCCTGCAAGTGGAAGTGACATTTCCATGGAAGTTCTGCCAGGACATTCAGCCAATCTCTGTCCTTTCTCCAAAACACTCCTTACTTGCTAAGCTCCTGCTCTGATTAGTGAGAAAATAGTAAGAATCAGGGAGGAAAGACTGAAGCCATGTGTTCTAAAGCAGCAGCATGTGGAGCGCACGCATGTGTGTGTGTGTGTGTGTATATGTACGAGTGTGCTCAGCAGCAGATTTTTTAAAAAATAATAAAATATTGCTCAGAATCAAGTATTAAAAGTCCTAAAGGTTTCCTGGTGATCGGAGACCCAGAGCTCCCCTGCCCCACCCCCAAAGTCCTGTCCCCACGTGGCTCATCAGACACCTCTGGGGACAGCTCAGTCTGTGACCCCAGGGTGAAAACTCCGTGGGAACTCTATCCCCACACCTGCCCAGGTGCTGTGGTGTGGCCCGTTGCACGTTCTCGGGCTCCCTGGGCCACCTCATCTGTACCTGTGCTAAACAGGACACTGTTCGCCTCTGGCTGGGGCGAGGGTCTGGCAGGAAGCATCTGGAACAGTTAGCAGCCCCCGGGCACTGTTGGGAAGAGAGCTGGGTGGGCTGGGGCACAGGGCACTCAGAGCCTCTGCCTCTCTCGCAGCTCTGCGTGCACGACAATTACAGGAACAACCCTTTCCACAACTTCCGGCACTGCTTCTGTGTGGCACAGATGATGTACAGCATGGTCTGGCTCTGCAGCCTCCAGGTGGGTCCTGCCCCGCTGCCACCCAGACCTTGATTCCCAGTGCAGGGGGAGACCCCTTCCAGGGAGCCCAGTGCCAGCCCCACAGAGAGAGTGACAGCCTTGGTGTCGGTCCCCAACTGCCCCTCCCCCTCCTGTGGAAGCACCCCCACCCCAGGCAGGCGGGTCCTCTCCCACCAGGCCAAGAGGGTGGGATGGCTAGAGGGGGCTTACCTGTGATCCTATCTGTATCACTCATTTCCCCTCCAATTCCAGCCCCTTCCTTACCCCATCCTTAAACTGTTTTCCACCAGGAGAAGTTTTCCCAAATGGATATCTTGATCCTAATGACAGCAGCCATCTGCCATGATCTAGACCATCCAGGATACAACAACACGTATGTAATGATTTTTTTCTCTTTTCTTTTAAAAGGTGCCCTGGCTATTTGGGGGTACTTATCAGCTCAACCCTCAGACCAGGTCGCAGCCGGGGCTGTCAGCAAAGGCCTCCCGGGCCCCAGCTCTGCCTCTGCAGGACGCACCTCCCAGCTTTTGGACTTTGTGCAAGGCCTGGGGCTTCCCCTGACCTGGAACCTTCAGAGTAATCAAACCCTGAGGGGCTGCCTCACCCTTCGCGGTCCTGGCACTGGGCCCAGCATGTACACGGCAGAGCCCTGGCAGCGCCGGCACCTCCCCACCCCCCAGCGGAGTGAGGCTTGTGTGGAAAGGGGTGGCAGGCAGCCCTCCGCTCTGTGTCCTCTGTGCTCACCCTCCCATGGGCAGCAGGGGTGGGGCAGAGGCCAAGGGCGAGTGAACAGGAGAAGGAGCTGCAGGACAGCAGGGGGTGGGACGGGCCCCTGCAGGGCCGGGGTTAGGACGGGCCAAGCCCTGATGGACACCAACCACTCCTGCCTCTGCAGGGTGCAGAGCTCCGCCCCACGGAACTGACAGAGTCCAGGCCATGTGGCACTGGCTTGCGCTCATAGTGACGCATCGATCCTTTTTGCTGAATATGTGTTTGCGATGATGTCAAGTGTCCTGCGAGCCCTCATCTGTCAGAACCTAGTAGATTCCGAGGTGTAGCCGCCACCACAGACATCCACCTGTTCCCTTTCTGCACACGACGCGCACAGCACAGGCCTGCAATGAGGGCTTCAGCACAGCTCTGAGCAGACACATACCCCGATTCTTCTCCCAAATGTCTGCCTTTGACACATATTGAAAGCTTGGCAATTTTTGCAAAAGGCCGTGATGCCTTCAGGGCACTGTCCTGGTGGGGATATCTAGTTCCAGGATGGCAGTGCAGCATAAGGGAGCTCCGGGCATGGGCAGACCATGTGCAGTCAGCTTCACCAGCCCTTCGCGCTTCCTTCAGCCTCTGCAGGAGCTGCCAGACACCCCGCGTGGCTGCCCTGACATGCAGGTGCCCCAGTGCCGGGTGCCTGAGCCTCTGCTTGCTCTGTGATCACACTCCAGGTACCAGATCAACGCCCGCACGGAACTGGCCGTCCGATACAACGACATCTCCCCACTGGAGAACCACCACTGTGCCGTGGCCTTTCAGATCCTTGCCCAGCCCGAGTGCAACATCTTCTCCAATGTGCCTCCAGAGGGGTTCAAGCAGATCCGACAGGTGTGCGGGGCGAGGGGCTGCTGACTGGGGTTGGGGGACATTCAGGTGGGGACAGAGCGGAACCCCACTGTCCAGTAGCTGGAGGCTCCTGGAAGCTCCTATTCCCACAGTGCCCCTCAGGGACCCTAGGAGACCCACCCTCCTTCCCCACCTCCTCCAGGGCCCAGAATGGAGCCCCAAGAAAAGAGGTGTCCTTGCCGGGTGCATATGGTATCCTCTGACCTGCACTTCACAGCCACCATTTAATTCAACCCCCACTGGCTCCTTTGAGACAAGTGCTTGTCCATATTTCAGTCCAAGAAACTGAGGCTTAGAGCAGGTAGATAACTTGCCCAAGGGGGCACAAGCTTGGACAGACACATCTGCTGCATCCAGCCCAGTAGAGCTGACCACAGTCCCCTAACCCCCAGCTGCTATCACCCTCCACCCATTGTCTTGGTAAGTCCCGCCACCACTTAGATAAGGGACCTTTCCCTTTCTCAGTGCACGTGGAGAGGAAGAAGAAAGGCACCTGCATGAAAGAAAGATTATCCTGCCTAGCGGCCACCTGCCCTGCAGCAAACACCTCCAGCTCACCAAAAATAGCACCCCCTTCCGCCCAGGGGGTCCCCATCAAGCCATAGCTTGGTGCTCCATCCTCTGGTGTTTGCAGGGAGTGACCTCTGGGAGTAGTGTAGTGGGTTGAATGGTAGCACCTCCTCCCCCCGCAAAAAAGGTGTTCACCTCCCAACCCCCAGAATCTGTGAATGTGACCTTGTCTGGAAAAAGGGTCTTTGCAGATGTACTTAAGTTATGATCTACAAATAATATCAGCGCGGATTGCCCAGGTGGGCTCTAAATTCAATGACAAGTGTCCTTAAAAGAGACAGAAGAGAAGACACAGACACAGAGGAGAAGACCATGTGACGATGGAAGCAGAGGCTGGAGTGCTGCATCTATCAGCCAAGGGACACTTGGGGCCACCAGAAGCTGGAAGAGGCAGGAAGCATCCTTCCCTGGAGGCTTTAGAGGGAGCCTGGCCCTGCAATACCTTGATTCTGGACTTCTGGCCTCCAGAACTGAGAGAGAATGAATTAGTGTTGTTGAAAGTCACCCAGTTCATGGTACTTTGTATGGCAGCCCCAGGATACACATGCAAGGTGCCGTCTTCTGCCGTCCGTGGTGCAAACCTCACCCATTCTCAGTCTCCAATGGCTTCCTTCAGGATGCAGCTGCTGCAGACTCTCCAGAATCCAATGCTGGGAAAAGCTCATATCTCTCGTGGAGAACTGATAAGCTTCAATTTATCAGAGAGCAACAGCCTCATAAACCATTGTTTCCCGGTTTGTCTGCATTTCCAAGAAGTTCAAACTAAACCCAGTGCTTAATTGCAATCATTATTGAATCATGAGTCCTGGTACAGTCTCTCCCCTTTATCTACAGGCTTTCTGCCCTCCCTTCCATGTTTATGGGCCCACTCTGAGCATGCACCCCGTGGTATTATGATAAGCTGTAGCGAACCTTCCTCGGAAGATGAAGGGCCAAACCATGACGAGAGAACATGGCATTTGCTGCAGCCTCTCTGATGGCTGCCAGGTGGGAGCTCCAGCAGGACCCAGAAAACCAAAGCAAGCGAACACCCCTCAGTGTTTGTAGCACCCGACAAACTATGTCAGA
Source organism: Cynocephalus volans (assembly GCF_027409185.1). NCBI lineage: Eukaryota > Metazoa > Chordata > Mammalia > Dermoptera > Cynocephalidae > Cynocephalus > Cynocephalus volans. The sequence continues at coordinate 189,176,811 of NC_084460.1, forward strand.
GCAGTGTCCTGAAAGAGAAGGGGGGAGCCTGATTAGAGGAGCAGCCACCCCACCTTATATTGCCACCACGGGCACACAGGGTGTCCTGCTTCAAGTGGTTTACTGACTTTCAAGTAAGATTTTCTTATGGGGGTAAAATCAGTTGTCCCAATTTCTTTAAAAAAAAAAATGTCATTGGAGATTTTCAAGGATAACTGAATAAATCCTTCATTAATAACACAATTAAATCTTTACAGAAAAACTGCATATTCAAAATGCAAGTGATGCCTACCCCAAAAAATATACATTTGAGATTATTTATATGGATTAATTTGGGTTTTATATTTGATGCTTGTGGTTTTATTTTCTTGGAAAAGTTGAACACCATACCTGGCACAGAGATGTGTTCTATGTTTATGGAAATGGATGGGTGGATGAATACATAAATAGATGAGTGAATGGATAGATGGATGGATGGATGGTGGATCGATGGATAGATGGTGGGTGGATGGATGATGGATGGTGGGTGGATGGATGGATGATAGATGCATGGATGGGTGGGTGGATGGATGATAGATGGGTGGGAGGATGGGTGGATGGATGATGGATGGGTGGATTGATGGATGGATGGATGGTGGATGGATGGATGATAAATGGGTAGATGGGTGGGTGGATGGATAAATAAATGTGTGGACAAGTGGATGGATGGCTGATGGATGCGTGCATGGATAGGTAGAAGGACGGAGGGTTGGTGCATGTATGGATAGTCATAGTTTCAAATTATACTACTTTTCCTAAACCAAAATTTGGCTAAAAAGGTAATGAAATATTTATATTAAAAAACTCATCGCACCCTCATTTAAAAATTTGTTAATAAAGGAATGTTATTAAATGTGTCCTGACTTTAATCATTCCCAAACAATATGTACAAATATAATTGCACATAGATTAGAGAATAGGAAAAGTACTGTTGGGAAGATCAGCTACTGGCCTCCAACAACAAGATCTGGAAGGAACAAACCATATGTCTAGATTACAGGTGAGCACCACGATGTGCAAGTTAGCCGTCCTGGCAGGCCTGTGGTGTAACCTGGGCTGGACCCATAGCCCCCACTCACCACCCGCAGACTGGGCATGTTCCTCTGGCCCTCACATCTCCCTGTCTTTATCTCCAAACGTTGGGACAGTGATTCGTAGACATGTGTGTGCCATTGGCATGAGGACCAAATGAAGCCCTGTGTCCAGGGGTCTTGGTGCACAGTAGGGGTCTGCTGGGTAATTGCTGAGATTGCACCTGGGTTAATGCTTTGTTCTCTCCCTATTCAGGGGATGATCACTTTAATCCTGGCCACTGACATGGCAAGACATGCAGAAATTATGGATTCTTTCAAAGAAAAAATGGAGAATTTTGACTACAGCAACGAGGAGCACATGACCCTGGTGAGTGGCGGTTCTGCCTCTGGGGGGCTGGCTGAGTGGGGGGCGTCCTGTCCAGCTCAGACAGAAACCGAGAAGCCAAAAGTCTCAGCCTTGCCTTGGAACAAGGTATCTATGGAGCTGGTTTTCAAGGTCATAACTTACTAGGAAGGCCTCTCGCAGATCCTGCTCTCCTGCAACAGCTGTGCTGTGTGGTGAAAGGCTTTGATTTGCAGCTGATTAATGGGTGAGGGCAGTGCATCCTGCTCGGTTTCCTGAGAATAGGGCTGGCTGTCCCATGCAGGCACAGCCCAGGATGTACTGAGAACCAGCTGCTGCAAGGGCATCTCGGGCCCAGCAGGTCCCTTACTCAGTGTTTCGGGACACCCTCCATGACCAGGGCCAGGTGACCAGTGAGGTGTGCCTGGTTTGCCCTGTGTCTGCCCTTTTTAAAGAGAAAAATGAGTGGAAATGCCTTCCCAGCCTGGGAAGCAAAAGTGGGTGGTATTGAGGCTTGTGTGAGCACTGAGTGTCCTTCCTGCACTCTCACCCTTTCAGCGTTGACCATCTGTTTAAAATCAGTACCGTCACTTTCCACTGCCAGAGAAGCTGATTGACAGGGACACTCCTCTTAGATCGGCTGAACTTCTAACCATCCAGTCTTGGCAAGGTCAAGCCTCGGGGACCATTCGCTGTGTAAGGCTGAGGTAGCTGATGCTATATTTGCATGGGAGGAAAGGCACACTCCTGTGAATAATTCAACAGTGGGGGAACACATCTCCCCCAAGTCAGCATCCCAGGGAGCATCCCTGCACTAAGAGGGAGAGTAGAGAGAGACAGGCATGTCGGATTCGTGGCAAGCTACTCCCTCACTCCTGGGAAACCCATGGACTGTGGCACGTGCCGCCTGTCCTCTAGGATGTGAGGGAGGCCGAGAGGAATGAGGCCTGGATGACTCTGGAGGTGGGAGGGGGAGAGGCAGGCTGGGCCTCTGTCCTGGCCACTGCCTCCCTCTGAGACATGAGGAAGGCCAGCCCAGGAGCCGGGGAGATGGGGAGCCGAGGAGCCGGCAGGAGGCAGAGTGTGGAGCTGCCAGGTGCTCAGGAGGGAGGGGAGCCAGACCCAAGGTGGCAGCCCAGCCTTTACTCACTACCCAGACGAGAGCCCTGGCCCCTGTGTGGACACGGGCAACTGGGAGGGCAGGGGCAGAACTGGGAGTGGAAAAGTTCCCAGTCACCTGCGCCCCTCAGGAGGCCTCCACTGGAGGCAGCTGGCTGGGAATGTAGATGGGAGCACGGCCAGCAGGGCCTGTGGCCTTGACCCGTCCGGAGACTGTGACCCTTGCCAGCACTAGGCCTGGTGTGGGGACAGCTTCCCCCGCGAGGGCTGCCAGGCAAAGCCCTGTGACTGCCTGCAGCCTGGAGCCGGACTCCTCGCAGAAGAGATGAGAAAGGCCAGAACCAGTCTGCTGCGTGCAGACCTTGAGTTGGACTGAGCTGCGGAGGGGCAGACAAGGCAGGCGGGTCCAGGGCCTGCGCCTCAGGTGGACGTTCACGCCCCATCAACCCCAGACCCTGATCTGCGGCCAACACCTCGATCTGCAATGTTGGCAGTTCCAGGTGCCGGTCATTTATGCCTGGCACAAGGCAGGGCCACAGGACGCTGGCCCTCCCAGCCAGTCCTGAGGGCAGGTAGCTGGCTACTCCTGGGAAGACGAGAAACGTGCCCATCTGGGGAATAGCACCAGAGCATGCAGCCAGTGCGGGGCAGTGCTGTGAAGGGCATCGTCTGGGCTGGGGTGACCAGGGAGGCTGGAAAGGGGGACCCGGGCAGGACCTCGAGGGTGCACGCCCAGGCCCCACTGCAGGGCCGGCACTTCAGCCAGTGCACATAGGCAGGATGCACACGGTCCCAGCACGCAGAGACTCAGCTGACACAAGAAGGCGCCAGGTTTGCAAGCAGAGGGCAGAGCCGAGGCCACCTTTGGGATTTGTGTGATTTTTCTAACTCCAGAATTGGAGTTCTACATAGTGGAAAACATGCATGGGTCAGCAGGGCAGAGCTCAGTTTCTCTCCCAGCATTTGCAGGTGTGGGGGTACAAAGGCAGGGCCTCTGTGTGCTGAAGTGAGGGTCCCCGTCATCAACCTGTATCTCTAAACACATTGCTTCATTGCCCAGGGGTCCCAGCACTACCCAACCCAGTGGGTTTCTTTCTATTACTCTTTTGAGACCTATGCTTCCTAACGATGGTTTTCCTATATATTTTTCCTATATCCCCGACTACCAAGAAGTTATTTTTGAACTTTACAATATATAGTTTGTATTACAAAATGTCTGTAAATCCAGAAAAGACTCTGTCGCTTTGTGGGTGCAATGGTGCTCCCCAGTCTCTCTGGATGAGGCTGAGAGATCTAAACACAGACCACAAGGGAACCTACCACAGAGTGAAGTGGCCGTGCTCCTGGAGGGATGGCGCGTGAGCTCCTGCCTTCCTGCCTGTGCTGCCACATCCAGACCCAAACTGCAGCCATGGCTGTGTAATGTCTTCCATTGCTTAAATTCCAAAATCTCCTCTTTCAGCTGAAGATGATTTTGATAAAATGCTGCGATATCTCTAACGAGGTCCGTCCCATGGAAGTTGCAGAGCCCTGGGTGGACTGTTTGTTAGAAGAATATTTTATGCAGGTAAGAGCCTGGCAGAAAATTGGACCTCTAATCATTCTTAGTGGCCCCATTTAACAAGGGTTTGCATTTGAAGGAGCACTCCAGGTGAACTAGCATCACCAGCAGCCCACAGCTCCGCCAGCCTCCAGAAAGCCTCACCACGGGCGTACCCAGAAATGAGATAGGCTGTGATTTGTGAAAGACAGTAACAACCCGGAGAGGCTAATGTTGTAGAACTGCCATCTGTCACCACTAATTGAGCCACTATTAGGGGCAGACTTGTACGAACTGCCTAAAAGTCAAGAAGTAGGAAGTGTAGAGGTGAGAGGGCCTGGGAGGTGGAGACCACACAGGTCAGCTCACAAGAATGGCTGCGGGGAAGATGGGAGACACAGGAAGCCAAGCCAGCCTGAAAGGGAAGATGTCACAAAGGACAACAAGCTGCCAAATACAACAGCTTGATCTACCCCAGGAGCTCGTGGGAGGATTTCTCAGGCTTCGCTGCTGGGTGGCCTATGATATGTGTGACCGACCGATGCCCAGCGAAGGCCCAACTTAGGCCCTAGATAGAGCCATCTCTCCCCTGCTCTCACTGATTGATACACATCTGTGGTGCAGTTTGGGTGGCCGTTGGTTAATTAGTCTGTTTTGCTCTTCCTCTAGAACAGTGATCTTCAATGTCCTCCAGATCCTTGGGCATTTCTACCTTTAATGTTGCTGTCTCCTGCATTCCCTGCAGAGTGACCGTGAGAAGTCAGAAGGCCTTCCTGTGGCCCCGTTCATGGACCGAGACAAAGTGACCAAAGCTACAGCCCAGATTGGGTTCATTAAGTTTGTCCTGATCCCAATGTTTGAAATGGTGACCAAGGTGAGTAACGGTCAGCACATGATGATGATGCCACAGTGAGAAATGCACACACACGTGCACTTGCATACCTGTGCACACACATGCATGTATACATCCACTCACGTACATGCACCTGCACACACATACACACATGCACACACATATACACACATGCTCACATAGGCATGTACATTCACTCACATACACCCACATGCACACATCCACTCATGTGCCTGCACCTGCACACACGTACACACAGGCACATCTGATGGCATACACACACACGTACACACTGCACACCATATACACATGTACATGCACCTACACACACAGGCACACACATCTGTTCGCATGCACACACGTGCACACACTGCACACACATTGTCTGGCTCCCTGCCCACATCACGCTCCCACCCAGCTCCCTGCAGGTCCCAGCACCGTCTGTGCCCACCTGCCTGAGTCCTCCACCTGCATGGACCTTGGACAGAGGCCACAGACCCTCTCAGCTTCGTGCCCTTTCTCGCCACCCCGTGTCCTGTGGCTCCTTATCCCAGGTGGCTTTGTGAGACCCCTTCTCAATCCCCATGCCCAGGACCAGCAGCTGGGAGGCCTCTGCAGCTCCTTTTGCCTGTCTTAAGACCTTCCTAACCTGTTCCCAACCTTGCCTCACAGGGCATGGGGCACACGGAGGGGGTGCAGGGAGGAGGGCGTGTATGAGCAGGAAACAGGGCAAGTGACAGTTGGCCGGTGCAAGTATCTCAGGAGGTGGAATTGACCAAATGGCTTCTGAACCGTGATCACCTTGGAGTTGCCAGGAGGCCTCGAAAGTGCCACTTGGGTGGGAGTAAATTTCTGGTGGGCTCCACTGGGACACCACAGACCCAACACCTATTTTCCGCAAACATTTTCTGCCACCTTAAGGAGGATGAGCTTGAGCGAGTCCATCTGTCTCCCCAGCTCTTCCCCGTGGTTGAGGAGCTCATGCTGCAGCCCCTCTGGGAGTCCAGAGATCGGTACGAGGAGCTGAAACAAATCGACGACGCCACGAAAGAGGTAAGCGTCGTGTTTAGAAAACAGGCTTCCCTGTGCGAGCAGGTCAAGCGGGCTCTCTGCTCCACACTCCTGACTCCAGAAGCTGGGTGAGGCCGAGCAGGGCACCCCTGGGGCAGGAGCACATTTCCATGCCACCAGAAAGCCGGGATCCATAAAATTAGGGAAACTGTACCCTCAGTGAAACCAAAACTGCACATGCCAAGGAGGACGCGTGGTGCTCTGCACTCCGCCGAGGGAGTTCACAGCGTGCTGGTCACAGGACTCAGCCGCTGCCACCGCATGCCCACCCCACAGGCTCCTGAGTGTCCCTGGGGCAAGGCGCCCTGCTGGCCCAGACCCCCAACGCCAGAGCCAAAAGGGCTTCTCCCTCTCCCGGGTCATCCTGTGAGGCTCTGCTCAGAAGGACTTGTGTCTGCAAGTCATAAGCCCTGCTGCCTGGTGGGGGCACTAAGACCCTCCAGGGTACCTTCCTGCCCACAGAAAGGACAGACACACAAAAGCGGTGAAGACCTGGGGACTCTGCGTCCACCGCCTGTCCCTGTGGCTATGGCAGCTGCAGCCATTGTGAGCCGTTGTCCAGGCTCCAGACGACAGCCACACAGGCGAGGCCTTGGGTGATAGGGAAGTTTGCACACAAGCAGAGCTGTCTCTGGAAAGCTTGTGTCAGGTGTTCTGGCACACGGAGGCTGCGGACAGCAGTCTGCCACGATTAGCATCTGCAGGCAACAGAACCCTCCTGAAGAGACAAGCACACGCCTGTCCCTCTGGCCCTCACTCTCGCTTCTCTGCGCTCTGTGCTAGCTGCAGAAGGAGACCGGGAACTTGACGTCAGGGGCCACCGAAAAGCCCAGAGAGAAAAGCAGAGATGTGAAAAAAAGCGGAGGTAATGCTGTTCTGAAGTCTCGGTGCCAACAGGAGCTTAGACTAACACTGGGAGGGAGGGGGAAACCGTGGAAGGAGGGGGTGGGCGAGGGAGAACGTCTGAATTCTGGGATATTTTTAAATAAGTGAAACTTATTCCTTGCATTTAATAATTATGATTGTGCTTTGAAAGGGGAGGAACAAGCTTTAGTTAATAAAAACACCAAGAACTGGCATATGCACCACTTACAAGAGAAAGCGTTTTTTAAAAGTGCAGTTGGAACACTCAGAGCTTCTCAAAAATAAAGCATCTCGCTTTAGGCGTTTTCCTGTGCACTCGATACGAGTCATTCATTTAGTCCACATGGAACGCAGAAGCAGCCCATCTGGCCTCCTCATAATAAGGACACACCGTACACATGTCTAACAGATCATTTGAGAGCATCTTGGTTTATAAAGCAATCAAGGTGCAGGGCCTGAGAACCTGGGTTTGGTTTGTAAGAGGAGTGGTGACAGGCTTCAGCACCCGTCACCCCTTGTGTTGAGTCTGAGCTTTCTGATCACCCGCTGAGTGACACACACAAGCGTCTCAGAGACCTAATCTCTAAACTACAGGTAATAATATCATTATTGTTGTTTTCGCAATTAAGTGAGCCAAGTGCTGGTTCATACGAAGTGCTCGGTACATGTTGGCCTTTCATTTTTAAGTCAGGTCGTATTTTTGAAAGGCTCACAAGAAGGATCGATACCACTTCATTTCGCCTAGATGTGTTCAAAGTATGTCCGATGGCCTCGTTCTTTTACAGTGGTCTGTGTGTGATCTGTGATGTTTGCTGTGTTGCCTGTGCATGTGCAATCCCACGAGAACCAACCAGTGATCATTTGTTTTTTTCAAGCAGACTGTGTCTGAAGAAGACAGGAGTGTGGGCTGCCTTCCAGGCCACGCTGGCTGAGCCTCGCAGACCCTCTGTGCGGGAACCGTCACTCTGGGCGCCTGGCACCACAAGACCACATTTTCTAGGAACCATTTTGTTCACTGATACAAAAAAAAAAAAAAAAGGAATTCATGATGCTGTACAGAATTTTTATTTTTAAACTGTCTTTTAAATAATATATTCTTATACAGAAATGGGTACTGTACTCTTTTTTGGTGGAGTTGTGTTTCCTGGTGCTGCTTCTGAGAAGTTCTCACGTGGACACGAAGGACACCATGCTTTTTTCACAGATATGTCTTAGAAGAACTGACCGGTGCAATGTGATGCATATGTCTGTGTAAATTCAGCATTAAATGTCAGAACGGTGCCAGAGCACAAGGACACATGCATGTCCTGTGTTTATGAGCAGAGCGAGGCATTGGTGCCATGTGTGGGAGACTGGGGGACTGACAGGCTAGTCAGCCTAGACTGTAGGCATGTGTCAGAGCAAATGCATGCACGATTGGGGGGACACACAGGGTGGGGCACTCATGTACCGGGAGATGGGGATTTAACATTTAAATCCTCAGATAATAAAGATGCGTTTACGCAGCATGTTTGAGGGTCTCTATCGCAGGGGAGAGAGATGCCCTTTCCTTCCTGCCTTTGCTTTGGGGACCAGAACTGCAGACATTCTGGGTGGCATAGTGCCCATGCAGGGAAGCCCAGCCCCAGCTTGTTCTTGCTTGAGATATTAACGTGCACCCAGGCTCTCTCTCCCAGATCCCCCGGCAGACGCTCGCTTTGTAAAAAGCAAGGAAAAGGGCTGCCATGTGTCTTCCCAGGGCCGAGGGCTCCATCACTGCTTCCCTCTGGGGACAAAATAACCTCCTGAAGAGCCTCCACTTGGACGCACTGAACTTTCAAGGCCATCTGCACCATCTGAGCTTGGTGGAACATTCCAACTGTGGATTGGTTCTGTCTCCTCGGGGCACTTGTGCCCTCTCGGTGAACTCCAGAATATTACTTCCCATCTTTGAGTAATTCGTTTTGATCTGTAGGATTTTCTGTCTCTTCTTGCATGCAGCCCAGTGAGGATCGGGACCTTGAATTCAGCACCTCTTCTTGTGTTTGCTTTTGTTTTCCATTTTAATCCTGCTAACACCGATACGTAGGCAACTCTGGTTAAAAATACAGCCAATATCCCGAAGCATGCAGGTGTGGATGCAGTCCAGTCTTCACAGCGTCCTACGTGCAAGGTTTGTGCAAGGTTTGCTATCAGCCCTCCTCATCAGCAGGAGTTCTTCCAGCACCTTCTGTCTGCTAAATCACTTTGGGTGCCTACCTCACCAGACTTTGCCCCCATATCAAACTCCACATGACGCTTTATTGAATTTTAGTTGCACACACACACACACATACACACAAGCACCCATGTACACGGGTGTGGATACTTACATGTATCCACACTTCCACACTTTGCACACTTTCTCTGGTTTAGGCTGTGCCATGTCCTGGAACAACACAAGTAGCAAATGACAGAGCAGTCCGTACGGAGAGAGCATCTTGGCAGCATCTGTGATGCGCAGCCAGCCTGGTGCCATTAACGGGGTCCCTTAGAAACTGGTATAGGAGCATCGGGCTCCCCACAAAATGCTTCCCCGAGCCTTCTGTTGCAAAAATGTTCATGCTCTATGGGTAGTTTCTACCCCAGTAGCTGAACCTGTGGGGCTGATGAGGCCTGAGCCCTGCCGTCAGAGGCCCTGCCCACCCTGGTCAGTCCAGAGCCTGGCCCCCTGGAGGGATCCACACAGGTTGGCTAAATCAACTAAACCAACAGCTGCACTGGCAGTGGAGGTATAGGGGTCAGGCAGATGTGCCCACGGCCCCAAAGGAGCACTTGCACGTCAGGGGAGGCATGGGACAGATCCAGAAAGAGGAGCAAGCATGCGAACACAAGAGGCTCTGAGAAGACGCAATCTTGGGTCCCAAAGGCAATCACCAGGCCCCATCCCCAACCAGCACAACCACAGAATGAGACACCCCTCTGAGGCAGCTCAGCACTAGCCCCACCCCGGGTAGTGCATTTCCAAGTGAGCTTGCTATCCAACCATCAGCGTCATATCAGCATGCAGGATGAAGTTGCTTAGAGCCAAGCCGCACATCGAAGATGCGACAGCAGTGCCTGGGCGCTCTCCATGATGAGGCTGGAGCCACTAGTGCTGCCATCCAGCACACAGTGTGCTGAGTGAGGCATCTCACCCAGGAGGACACACGCTTGTGAAGGAGAGTGATGGCCTGTGCTCACCTGGCACCATCCCACCACCCAGCCCATGTTCCTACAAGGGGACAAGGGAACGCTGTGTCCCCTTGTTTTTCTCCCCGAGAAACTTTCCCAGCAGTTCAAGGAATGGTGTGTGAGTCAAAGGCTGAATGTGAGAAATCCCAGCAAATCTGCCTCCTAAATGTTATCCTCAGAATGGGGCACCATCAGCCCCCGTCATCTCTGTCATGGTCTCAGCTCTGACCCCCCAGGTAAGGAAAGAAGTAAGAAGGAATTTCTGCCACCAGCGTCCTGGATGTTGTCTCTGTGGCCAAATGCCCCACCTGCCCCATCATCTGTCACCCTTCCTGTCTAAGGTTTCGACCCCTGCCACCACATCCAGCATTTGCAATATCTGAAGCAAAGTGACAGTCTCGCTGGCTGGCATCTTTAACCAAACCACGTGGGAAGCGTGGGAAGCGGAACTGAGCCAATGTGAGAAAGAGTGGGGCTGACACTGAATGTTCAAAACACTTGATCCCAGATAAATGTCCGTTGGTGGGACCGTTGGCTTCCAGGTTGCCTCTGGTACAGGACAGCAGCTGCTCTGTACAGCCAGGCAGATTTTTAAATTTTTATTTTTTTATTTTTTGTAAAAGATGACTGGTAAGGGGATCTTAACCCTTGAGTTGGTATTGTCAGCACCATGCTCTACCAAGTGAGCCATGGGCTGGCCCCAATTATTATTTTTTTTCCCTGTAGTTGCAAATTTCCTACAGTGACTGGTTTTCCTTTTATGAGCAACATAAGTAAGCGTTTTATTTTAAAGACGGGGTGTGGAAATGGCAGTACTTAAGCCTCAGGACAAGGCCATGTGAAGACAGAAGCAGAGATGTGTGTCTGTGAGCCATTGAAGCCAAGGTGTCTTAGTCTGTTCGGGCTGCTATAACAAATTACCTTAAACTGAGAGGCTTATAAACAACAGGACTTTATTTCTCACTATTCTGGAGGCTGGAAGTCCAAAATCAAGGTGCCAGCAGATTCAGTTCCTGGCTCATAGACGGCGTCTTCTCACTGCGTCCTCACATGGTAGAAGGGGCGAGGCAGCTCTCTGGGTCCCTTTTATAAGGGCACTAATCCCATTCATGGGGGCTCCACCCCCATGACCTAATCACCTCCCAAAGGCCCCACCCCCTGATACTATCACCTTGGGGTTAGGATTCAACATGTGAATTGGGGGGACATGAACATTCAGACCACAGCAGCCTGCAGAAGCTGGCTGAGGCAGGAAGGATTCTCTCCTAGAACCTTTGGAGGGAGCCTGGCCTGCCAACAACTTGATTTTGGACTTCTGGCCTCCAGAACTCTGGGAGGGTAAATTTCTGTTGTAAGCCACCCAGTTTGTGGTAACTTATTACAGTGGCCCTAGGAAACTCATGCACATATGTACTGAGTGAATAAGTAATCATTATCATATTCCTAACAAATTGCTTGCCCCACCCAGCACTTTCTACAGCCAGTTGCTTTTCCAGAAGCTCCACATGCTATGAAGCCTTCAGGTGCATTTATAGTTATTGATAACCCTTGGTGTCCCATTTTACAAGTAGGGACACAGAGGCACGAAGAGAGGTGTGTAGCACACCAGGCCCCGGAGCTGCTGAGTCTCAGAGCAGAAGGAGCAGGTGGGGTGACAAGGAGCTCCCCGACTCACTCCAGATGTCTCTCCTGGGAGCCAGGGAGGCCAGAGAAGAAGCGGAGCCCAGTGCTTGGACAAGGAGATGTGAAGGGAAGGACAGGATATGTCAGGTCTGAGGCAATGGTGAGGGCCCTGGGGGACCAGGGCAGAGGAGAAGGCTGGCCCGTCACACACCCTGGGGGCATCCTTCACAGAACACTCATGCTGCATGCAAGCCAGAGGCCACGGGGACCTCCCCATGGTATGTAGTCCAGGCGTCCCCACACACAGGTGGCAGGTGAACACGTGTGTGATGGTTAATTTTATGCGTCCACTTGGCTGGTCCACAGTACCCAGACATGATTCTGGATGTTTCTAAGAGGGCATTCTGTGAAGACGAGATGAACATTTAAGTCGGTGGACTCAGATGAAATGGATGCTCCCATAGTGTGGGTGGGCCTCATGTAATCTGCTAAAGGCCTGCACAGGACAAAGGCTGACCTCCCCCACACAGGAGAGAAAGCTGCCAGTGGACGACCTGTGGCTCAAATGCTGGACTGGCCAGCTCCAGCATAGTGTGAGCCAATTCTTTAAAATACATCTCTCTGTCTCTCTCTCTACACACACACACTCTCTCTCTCTCTCTCTCTCTCTCTCTCGTCTCTTTCTCTGGAGATCCCTGACTGGCCAGCTCCAGCATCGTGTGAGCCAATTCTTCAAAATACATCTCTCTCTCTCTCTCTCCCCGTCCCCCCCCCCCCGCCCACACACACACACTTGTCTCTTTCTCTAGAGATCGCTGACTAGCAGGGCTGGGGTCCCAGAGGGCGGGGACAGAGCGAGAAGGGACAGGAACCATAGACTCAGGACAAGGATGGATTCACTCAGAGGACGTTTCTAAAGTCCTCCTTGTGCTGAGAAAAGGCAACACGGAGGTGCCATCTGAGACGTTCAGGCAGAACAGGAGAGTAGGGGGAGAAGGGCTGGCCTGTAGGCTCAGGGCCAGGAGCTGCCAAGAGAGGACCTGGGTGGATCGTCCCAGTGCATGTGGGCAAGGGACCACATAGGGGACTCCTTACCTGAGGAGCTTAAGAGAAAGGGGGAGCCCAGAAGTGGGCCGGGGGCAAACAGGGACAGAGAGGGTCTGTTGGGTCTCAGCCTGAATGCACCTTCCTCCAGGAAGCCTCCCCTGACTTCCTGGGCAGGACTTGGTGCCCTCCCAGGCCCCCAGTTCCCGGTGCAAGGCCTTTGCAGGGCTGACAGGCCTGCTGGTCACAGTAACCCCAGGCCCGGTGTGGGGCCAAGGGCCAAATGACCCAAGAGAGGTCACAGGAGCCCAGGGGTGCACCCCAGCCCCTCAGAGCCAACTCACCAGTCAGAGGCACTGTCTGGGCCAATGCCTCTCCCTTCTCCCTGTCCCAGAAATCCACCTTCCCTCTCCAGCTGCAGGGGGAGCGGGGCATGGGGTGGGCTCCTCCATTCACACAGACTTGAACTAGGGAGAATAGCAGGAGAGGGCGGGAGGAGGAGACACTCAGACAGCTCCTCTCTGGAGGATGTTCGAGGTCACAGCCTGGGGTGGCAGAGTCCTTCACTGCATTGGAAGAACAGCTGAGAACCACTGCAGATTCCTGTGCTTCCTTAGAAAGTAGGAACTGAAGGGTCAGAAATGTCATCTCCCTTCCTTCCTTCCTCCTTCCTCTCCTTTTCCTTTTTATAATCTCTCAATCTCTTGTTTATTCCCCACTGTTAAGGACTGGAGGTTTTTGTGCCCCCATATGTTGGAGCCCTAACCCCGATGTGATGGTATTTGTTTGGAGATGGGCCTTTGGGAGGTGATTAGGGTTACATGAGGTCATGGGGGTGGGGCCCTCACGTGAGATTAGCGCCCTCCTTCTCCAAGCACTTACACCAAGGAAAGGCCGTGTGAGGACACAGTGAGAGAGTGGCCATCTGCCAGCCAGGAAGCAGGTCCTCCGTGGGAGCCAAACTGGCCAGTACCTTAATCTTGGACTTCCCAGCCTCCAGAGCCATGAAAAATAAATTTCTGTTGTTTAAGCCACCCAGCCTATGGATATTTTGGTATTTACAGCAGCCTGAGCAGACTAAGACACCCACCTACTTCCAAAAATGATTTGAGGCAGCTTTCAAAAAAAAAAAAAAAGATGTAATGCACACTTTAAAACAGGTGTAGCAGGTAAAGACAGCCCACATCCCTGCACCCCTTCCGTGCCCAGGCGTTGGTGCTGTAGTGCTTTATATCTATCAACCCATGGCATCCTCACAGCCCAGGAGGCAGATATGCTTGCTCTCTCCATTTTACAGGTGAGGGAACTGAGGCACGAATAGCCCCCAGGGAACAGAGCTTATGAGGAGTACAGCAGGGATCTGATCCCTTGCCTTGGGGCTCCGGAGCCTGTGCCCTAAACCATGACACTAGATTGGAAAAACAAAGCCAGCTGATGTAGAGGGCAGGACAAAGTGGGAGAGAGTCAATTACAACCAGAAACCTGGCTGGAGGAAACCACTGCAAAGGAGGTTAAAACTCCGCTGCAAGTCTCCCGGCAGCCAAGGTGGAAAAAAAAAAAGGATGAATTACCCAATTTTAGTATTCTAATACAGAGAAGCAAACCAATTATTAAGGAGGAATTGACTTTCTCCTAGCACAGAATTCAAGAAGAATTTAATTGTGTGTTTCTTTTTATAAGGAAAGTTTTGAAATACAGCAGAAGTGGCACACCAGACACCTTGGACGCCCCCGGCTTCCTGTTTTGAGTTTGGTTCTGGCCCCTCATGCTTGTCTCCGGCATGGGGTGGTCTCAGACTTTGGGAGGTCAGGTGCTGCTCCATGAGGTCCCCTGTGCCATCCCAGATGTCCCCTCCTGTCCAGAGGCCAAGACACTGGGACCAACACCCTTGTCAGCACATCCCCTCTCCAGACACTCGGACTCCTCAGCCCCCTTTCCTGCAAGCTCCATGTATGGAACAAGTGTTTAAAGTCATAAACCCTTTGCTCTGTATGTTTAAAGTGGTGATTTAAATAACACCTGAGTCTGTCTCAGCCATAATGTGACTGACTTTATTAAACACCCACCACAACTGAGCTTGGACAGCCCCACCCTCACCAGCCTGTTTACACCACAACCCAACTATAGACTCCCCATCTCCTACATACTCTACAAATTATTATTTATTGTGTGATTGTCTGTTTTCTATCTTCCCCTGCCAAATGTAAGCTCCATAAGGGCAGAGACTTTTGTCTGTTTTGTTCATTGATGTATCCAAATACTTGTTGGATGGATGGATTGATGGATGGATGGATGAATGAATCGATGAATGGGTGGATGGATGGACTGATGAGAGGGTGAGTGGGTGGATGGATGGATGGGCAGATGAACAGATGGATAGATGGATGATGTAAGTGGATGGGTGAATGCATGGATAGATGGATGGATATGGAAGTATGGATGGATGGACGGGTGGATGAATGGATGGATGGATGAAGGGATGGATTGATGAGTGGGTGGATGGACGGATGGATGGACAGATGAATGGATATGAGTGGGTGGGTGGATGAATGGGCAATGAACAGATGGATGGATGGGTGGATGATATGAGTGGATGGGTGGATGGACAGATGGATGGATGGATGGATGGATGGATGGATGGATGAAGGGATGGATAGATGGATGGATGGACAGATGAAGCACCTACTATATTCCAGGGAGGAAATTATGATTAATGAAGTCCATTTCATTGCAGGGCTCATTAACCAACACAGAGGAAAGACAGACATCAATGAAGTGGACATCACAAGCTCACCAGATAATTTGAGGGGATCTGGAGACTTGGCATGATTGTGAAGAGGAGTCAAGGGGAGGGGCTGCCTTGGAGAGAGGTGTAAAGGGGACGATCCCAACATGGGACTGGTGGGTGTGTGATCAGCAAAGCACCACAAACTGGGCAGCTTCCACGACAGAAATGGTCTCACAGTCTGGAGGCCAGGAGTCCAAGATCAAGGTGTCAGCAGGGCTGGTGCCCTCTGGAGGCTCTGAGGGAGAATCTGTTCCCTGCCTCCCTCCTGGCTTCTGGTGGCTCTGGCAATCCTTGGCTTGTGGCTGCATCATTCCAATCTCTGCCTCAGTCTTTACATGGCTTCTTGCCTGCGCATCTGTGTGTCTCTCTGTGTCTTCTCCTCTTCCTATAAGAACACCAGTCACTGGATTTAAGACCCACTCTAAATCCAGAATGATCTCTTCCTGGTATCCTTATCTCGATTATATCTGCAAAGATGCTGTTTCTAGGTAAGGTCACGTTCACAGTTACTGGGGATTAAGATGTGGAGATATCTTTTGGGGGCCATCATTCAACCCACAACAGTGGCAATCCACAGAACTCTCCCTCAAACCTCTGGTGAGATGTGCATTCTTGACCAGGCTTTGGGAGCTGGACTTGCATCTGGGGGTGATGCACAGTGCACTGGGGGGTTGGTGGGGGAGGGGCAGGGTGGGCGGGGCAGCCCTACAGGTAGGAGAACACCACCATGCCGTGGCCCTCCTTCCTGCCAGCAAGCCATCCCAGCACTGCCACCTGCTGGCCGTGTTACTTCAGGCACAGATGACTTGAGTCCTCCACGCATCCCCTTCCTCAAAGAGTCCTCCACGCATCCCCTTCCTCAAATGCAATGTGGAGATAACAGAACCCACCTCCACGTTGGGGTGAGGCTTAAATGAGCCGATGTGTGACTGGTGCCAGGCACAGAGGAGGCCACAGCTCCTTAAGCTCTCCCATGACACGTCTAGGGTGGGAGCTGACTCTGCCCCTCGCCCAGCTCGGGTGGCCTCAGGCCCTGGGGGAGGTAAAGAGCTTCTCAGCCTCTGCAGAATTGGAAAGAATTCTCCCAGTTCCCCATCCCCCACAGCAAAGAGGAGGGTCCCAATGGTGCCCCTGAGGACAGGTGCCCTCCTGGGGGGCATTGTAGGTAAGGTGTGTCCACAAGTCAGAGGACGGCCTCAGGGAGACTTCCCAGTCCAGGGTCTCCTCTCATCCTGTCTCCCGAGAGCCCCTCTTTCTGGCTGCACCCGCCCTCCCCACCATTCCCCCAGCTCCTGGGAAGTTAGAACAAAAAGCAGCTGCGGAGGAGAACGGGCTGCATTTGCAAAACTCACCAGCGAGGAGGAAGAAGCTGTGGTTATTGTCCCTCTCCTTGGTCCTGGGCACTGTCAACACAGATGGCAGACGCTGCCTAACACTAGCCATGCTCCATCCCAGAGCTCTCCATCTCTCCTGCTTAAGCTCTGTCCCCATAAACACTAACCCCAGCCCCTGGCACCCCCACTCTACTTCCTGTCCGTGACTCTGACCACTCTGGGTGTCTCATGTGAGTGCATCACACAGTGTTTGTCCTGTCGTGACGCTTATTTCACTCACACAATGTCCTCGAGGGTCCATTGCATCAGATCACATATCAGGATTTCCCACGTCTGGAGGCTGAATGGAGCTCCATGGCAGGGATGTGCCACATTTTCTTTATCCATTTATCCTCGACTTTCCTTTAACTCTAAATTTCATCAAAGGAGCCTGTGGCAGGTCCTTCTGGTTGTGCCCCAAATCTGTCTCCCTCTTCCTGACAGTAGTGGGACTTTAGCTGAGCCCGTGAGCACTAGGATTAAGATGAACTTTCCTGCCTCTGCAGCTAGCTGTGGCCATGCATCCAAGTCCAGGTAGACAGCAGGAGCCTGAAATACCCAGCAGCATTCACGAATCCTCGAGAGACAACAGGATGAGTTTCTTGGCCCTTTCATCTTTGCCCCTTCCTTCTTCCTAATGCCTGGAAGACAGATGAGATGGCTGGAGCTGCAGTAGCCATGTTGGGCCATGAAGTGGTCACACAAGGCACACAGACTGATGGAAGGGGCCAGGGTCCCCAAGGCTTGAGGGGCACCCCAAGGCAATCTTCAGACTACTGACCTCAGACTTCCAAACATGACCCAGATATGCCACTGTTATGTGGGTGTCTGTTATTTGCAGCCATACCTTGTTTTACTTCTAAAATTTTTAAAACATTTTGTACAGAAAATACTTTTAAATGCTTACCAGCATGTCTGCTCACATATTTTTAAACTAATGCGAAATTCTACTAGTATGTTAGAATTTGGTTCTAATCAAACTTTATAAGAAATAAATGTACCTTTGCACAGGATTTTCAGTTATTTTTGTTATAAAGATAATTTTATTTATATAATTAAAAATGCAGAGCAGTCATGTTTGGGTTTTTCCTCATGAAGTTTGCCAACTTGAGTAGTTATGAATTAGATGTTAAATCAGGTTGAAAAAATAATAATAATAATAATAATAATAACTTGAATTTTTAATAAGAAACTAAATATCTAAGACTAGGAATTGAAAAGAGAGATAGAAGGTCGAAATATACATTGTACCTTTTTTTTTTTCAATTAATTCTAACCTTTTCTAAAATATTTTCCTAGCAGATATTTAAAATCTGATGGTTTAGCCAAAGGAGAATCTGGAATAGCAAGACTAGAACATTCTCCATAAGCTATGTAAAGATGCTCAGTGCTTCTCAATGTTTCTGAGAAATTAGAAAATGAGGCAAGCTGCTGCCTTCTGTGTTTTATGATGAGGGAAGACAATCGTTCTTTATTCTTGGTGCTGGCTCCTTACTCTACGTGAGGCCCGGATGTGTTCTAGAGCCCATATAATGAGATTGTATTCCCATTCCCAGGTAGCATATTATGAAAAATTCTGAAAACAAGTTTTACCTCAGAATATTCACAATGAGTCAGACCTGTGTGCTGCAGAATCCTGTTGAACTCTGACACTGGCCTACAGACACGTGGTTGTAAATGGCCATATATCTTCTGTTTCTGGAGCTGCTTCATTTCCTAGTGACAGGATCAATATATTGACTTTGGAGCGACACTGAACTTTGGGTCTGGGGCCAGCAGGCTTTACAGATCTCTCCTAACAAGTTCCTCCCGCTCACAGGCCACGGAGATCCCAAGAATTTCTGAGACAACCACCATCAAGTCCTTTCCTCTTTTCAAAGGAAACCACTGCTGTCGGGGTAATAGTCCATCCCATCACTGTCCTGCCCTCAGTAGGAACAGTCTTTCCTGAAAGCAGACCCTGGCTGAGCCAGAAGCAGCCAGATTTGAACCCAGATACTTCCAAGGATGGCTCTGCTACACCTGAGGAAGGTGGGAGCATTTACGGGGGACTCTTCTAGCTACAGGAAGCCCTCCATGGCGGTCAGTGCGCATGTACGGGCAGCACCACAGGGTAGCAGGAGCTCTGGGCTGGGAGGAGAGCACACGGTGCTCCTGCATTGGCCCTGCCTGCCATGCCTCAGATGCCTACCCCTGCCTCCACCTCCCTCCACTTACCTCCACTCCTCCACCTGCCTCCACCTGCCTCCACTTACCTCCACTCCTCCACCTGCCTGCTCTGCCTCCACCTGCCTCCCCCACCTCCACCTGCTTCCACCTACCTCCACCTGCCTCCACCTGCCTCCATCTCCTCACCTGGATCCATGGCCTTGAGCTTGTCCTCCCTGACCTCCCCTGTCGATGGCCTGATTCATGCCATGAGAAGCTGCATGGGTCAGCGTTTTCCAATTCTGTCTGGTCCTCAGAACATTTGCAGATGCTGAGGCTCCCCCTGACCCCCAAAGCTCTGATTCTGAAGGACTGTGAGGGCCACAATCTGTATTTTCCCAAGACATGAGTTTCTGGGGCAGGACAACTGCCGTGGAGCTTCTTCTGGAACCCATCAGTTCTGGTCCCTGCAGCTGCACCTGACATCTGTAACAGGAAAGGAAAGGAAGCAAGAAAAGGGGAGGAAGGGCCTCATTGTTTTAGGGAAGTGTCCCAGCTTGGAAGTGGACTTCTTCAGGGGCTCTGGTCTGGTGGGGAAAGTGTAGATGCAGCATCACGCCTAGGGGCGTCAGCGGGAGCCAGAGCCTGACCTGCCCCTCCTTCCTGTGGGTCTAAGGCACAGGGGCTGCAGGTGCTTCCTGCACCCCAGAGGCCAGACATCTTCACACACTCAGCATCTCAGAAATTAAGCTGAAAAAAATGAAATGGCCTGATTCTACCACTGTATCAGGAAGACGAGGAACAGCAATGCTTAGCATGAGTCACCAGAGAAGCCCACCAGTGACTGCTGACCTGCTATAGTTTTGCCCCAGTGATTTGTTTCTCAGCAGTACGGACACTTTGACCATCAAATTAACAATCTTGCAGCAGGAATGCCTCATTCTGCCCTAACCAGGCCAGTCCCAACTCCTTCATGGTTAGTGCCCTTGCAACCTGCCCAGTCATCTCAGTGTTTGGGGCAGCCACATCCTCTCCAGCACAGTTGTGCCCGTCCTCCTCCCACACACACACCAGGCTTTGAGGGTTCCTGCTGCTCCTCCTCCCTGCCCCTCTGTGTCAGCCTATTGTCATCTGTGCCCTCACTCCAGTGGCCACTGTGCCAACATGACGGGAGGGAAGCGCTCCTGCTGTGCTTTTAACCTGCATGTTCCCGGTGACTGATGGGGTCGTGCATCTTTCTACACTTATGGGCCATTGGCTTTCCTCCTCTGTGACATCGTCACCTCTGCCCATTTTCCTCCTGGACAATTTCTCTTTTTCTAGTTGATTGTATGAGCTCTTTTTTTTTTTTTTTTTCCAAATTCTAATCCCTTGCAGTTAGCTGTCCTCTCTATTTCCTGGTTGGTGGTCTTGGAGGCTGCAATGGACTCGATGTTTATGACCCCCAAATTCATATGGTGAAATCCTAACCCTTACGATGATGGTCTTAGGAGGTGTGACCTTCAGGAGGTGACTAGATCATGAGGGCAAAGTCCCCAAGTATGGGATTAGTGCCCTTATAAAAGAGACCCCAGCAAGCCCTCTCATCTTTTCCACCTTGTGAGGACACAATGAGAAGGCGCGGTCTGAAGCCAGGAGGAGGGTCCTCAGCAGAGCCCAAGCCTGCAGGCACCCCGATCTCAGCCTTCCAGCCTCCAGACTGTGAGAAATCAGTGTGTGCTGTTTATAAGCCACCAGTGTGTGGAGCTCTGTCACAGCAGCTGGAGCGCACTGAGACATGCTCTCCCTCTCTTTTCTGCTTTACGTCTCTGTTTGCACGAGCTGCCTTCTGCCACTGTAACTGATTGCCGTGCTGAAAACAACGCAGACTTCCTCTCTTACAGTTCTGGGAGTCGGAAGTCCAAAATCAGGCTCAGTGAGCTGAGGTCAAGGTGTCAGCTGGTTTGGTTCCTTTCTGTAGACTCAGAGGACAAGTACGTTTTCCAACTTCTAGAGGCTGCCTGTGTTCCTCGACTTGTGACCCCTCCTCCGTTCCAATGCACATCTCCCCAAGCTCTGCCTCCATCGTTCCACCTCCTCTCTCTGTCCCTCTCTCTCACATCCGCTCTCCCTCTCTGTCTTTCTCCCTGTCATCACCCCCCACCCCAACCCCCACTTCCCACTATAAGGACCTTATGGTGACATTAGCTCCACTTGGATAATCCAGGACAACATCCTATCTAAAAGTCCTGAGCCAAATCACATTGGCAAAGTCCCTTTTGCTGTGTAACCTAACATATTCACAGGTCCCAGGGACTAGGCCATGGACATCTTTGGGGGGATGGTGGCCTTATTTGGTCTACCAGTCTCCTCAAACTTTACGCTACCAGTGGGGACTTTCTTGACCACCCTGCTGGAAACTCAGCATCCCCACCCCACCACCTCTCCACCCTCAGCCCAGGCCTCTCTCTCCCCTTCCAGGCTTTATTGCCCCTTATCACACTCCAGAATGACCAACTGACCCCTTTGCCCAGGCCTGAGGGGGTTTCCTTGTCCAGAGACTTTCAGTACAAAAACCAGAAAAGCCCCGGACAAACTTGTAGAAGAGGTTACCGATCGCCAGCTCTCACACTGTCCGTCTCACTGACTTATCTGGCTACTCTCCACCTTCCCTCCTCCTTGTTTTCTTGGCTGTTTATTCAGCCGCTACAACTAAACATGCCTGAAAGTGCTGCCCTAAGACAGCTTGGGGTCCTGCTTCTCAGTGCCTGCCTCAGAATTCCCAAGTCCAGTCCAGTGTCTGAGATTGGCCAGGTGGGCGGCTACCTGTTCAGGTGACCACGTGGGTGATGCCTCCTCCTGGCTTTCACCTCTGGAGATGCTCTAACTTCTGCCAGCCCCCACATGTATGGGCTCAATCAGATCCCCAGGAGTTCCTGGGCCAGCACCCGTGGCTGCTGCAGAGGGCACCCGGCCCAGTACCACGTTTCTTTCATGGACTCGCAGACATGCTGATTTGGGGTGATTCAAACTGTTTCTGTAGATAAACACCCTGCAAAAAACAGTTTCCTAAGACCCTGACACCCTAGGGGCAGCCCTAGTAGCTAGGACATATTAGGAGCTCAATAAAAATGTACTAAATGAATGACTTTGAGTTTGTAATTGCTGACCTAACCCTAACCTAAAGATCATGTAAGAGAAAAAAAATATAGTGCAAATTGTGCTGGGGGAAGGGAGAGGGTGCTCTTGTAGGCATGTGCATTTGTGTACACATGTGTAAATGTACGTGTGTGTGCATTATGTGCATAGGAAGGAAAGCTAAAACGACGAAAAGATGGCGGCCTTCATCCCTGGCTCTGTGGATCGATCCAGCAGCGAGCACAGTGAGAACAGGGAACATGTGAGCTTTGTGAGGGAACAAAGGAACAGGTGCAGGGTTGGGGACAGCAGGGGACAGCCAGACCCTCCTGGAGTGGAGCCACAAGCCTGGGCACTGAAGCCTCATGTGGCACCTGACGATTTCTTGTGGACTGAGGATTCCAGACTTACTTTCTATTGTTTTTATTTAAAGTAACCTTACCAAAAAATCTGAAATGCATTGGATGGGCCCATTAGAAAGTAACAGAAGGAAAAGTTGAGCAACCGCGATGGCCTCCTGGTGTGCCTGTCCTCGCTTCTAGGCTGGCTGATGCCCAGAGGCTCCTGTTGACAGCTGAGCAGATCCCACTAGTGCTGAGGGACCCGGAGGATCGATGGCATGTTGTATTAGTCCGTTTTGTGTTACTATAACAGAAATACCTGAAACTGGGTACTTTATAAGGAAAAGAGTTTTATTTGGCTTACGATTCTGCAACAGCTGCATCTGGCACGGGCCTCAGACTGCTTCTACTCATGGCGGAAAGTGGCAGGCAGCCAGCAGTGGGTACAAGCAGATCACATGGCGAGAGGAAGCAAAAGAGAGAAGCAAGAGAGAGAGAGAAGGTGCCAGGGTCTTTTTAAGCAACGAGCTCTCGCAGGAACTAATAGAGCGAGAACTCACTCATTAATCCCCCTTCCCCAGGGAGAGCATTAATCCATTCATGAGGGATCCACCCCTGTGACTCAATCAGTTTCCAACACTGCCACATTGGGGATCAAATTTCCACATGAGTTTTGGAGGGGACAACACATCTAAACTCCATCATATGTGCAGCTCCCACTGCTGCGCTCGCATCCACTGACACCATCAGCTCTGTCCCTGCGGGCCAGGGTCTCTGCCAGCGTGACATACACAGTGTGCTGAACACAGCTTGCCAGTGGGGAGGAAGCCAAACAACGCTCCTTCTATTTACATCTAGCTGCTCTCCTTGGACAGGCCCATCCATCCCAAATGGAAACACTGGGAGGCTTCCAGAGACCCCACCAGCCCCACCAGCAGTCCCCTCTGACTCCAGACCCCGCCGCACATCAGCTAGTGTGCTGGTCCAGCCTCTGCGATCAGGACGGAGCTCGGCAGGGCTGGGTTTGAATCCTTCTGGATTTCTCTACTCTCAAATTGAGTCCAAATCTCCCTCTTCTTACAAGGACACCAGTCATTGGATTTAGGGCTCACCCTACTCCACAATGAATGCATCTTTTCTTGATTACACCTTGCAAAGATCCTATTACAAATTAGGTCCCACCTACAGGCACTGGTGGCCAGGACTTGAACGTATCATTCTGGAGGGACACAGTTCAGCTTACTACACCCAGCGGACTTAGCTTTCCCATCCGTCCACTTCTACCTCTTTGAGTTGTTGTGAAGTTTCAATAAGATAAAATAATGTCGGCCAAGCACTTTGCACAGTGTCCAGCACTCAGCTCTCAGGCACCCCTGAGGGCCTGCCCCAGTCTCCCCTGTGGGTTAAGGCATCATTACTCGTGGCCCCACTGACACACAGCTCCTGTGCTGGACAGGGGCATAGCCCTGGAAGGTCGGATGTTTCCCCTGGTCACCCTGCTCTAACACACCTGGGTCTGAGGAAGGCAGAGGTGGGCACCAGTGACAAAAAGAGAGGGGCAGACTCGTCACGTGTGTGCAGATCTGAGGAATGGCTGGCGAGTTCTCTCTGAGAGGACCAGGGTAGCTCAAGGGTGTGGGCCCTGAGCCTGTGTGGCACCATGGAGGTACCTGATGGAAATGGGCAAGAAGGAAGAGGTTGGTGGGGAGGTAAGAACCCAGGATATCAGATCGTGACCATTGCATAATCTGCTTGGTTGAACTCAAGCCTGAAATTGTGCCTTAAACTGCCTGGATGGATGTGAGTGGAGAGTGTCTCAGTTAGTTCTCGCTGCATGACAAATCACCCCAAAAGGTAGTGGTTTGAAATAACAGTGTTTGTTATTTCCCATAGCTTGTGGGTTGACTGAGCAGATTTTTTGGTGTGGTCCAGCTCAGCGGGAGCAGCTTGGTCTGAGGCAGGCTCCTCTCATGGATGGCAGCTGGCTGCCTGACAGCTGGCATTCCAGCCATGCAGGTGTCTGGCGGGATGGCATGGTTCATTCACACGGTGCAGGCAGTTCTCAGCAGCCAGAAAGCACGAGCTCCATGTGCAGGTGCTTTTCAGGTCTCAGCATGCGCCCCAGTGTGTTACAGCCGGTGAGCCAGAACAGGTCACATGGTCAATCCCAGATTTAAGGAGTGGAAAAATAGACTCCACTTCCTGATAAAAGGGGCTGCGAGGAATGTATGGCCCTGTTTTGCAACTGACCAGAGCGAGAAAGACTGAGGCTTAAATACACAGCTGGCCATCTTTCTTCCACCTGCCATCTTTAGAGGCCTATTTTATCCTCCTCCACCCCCAGGCCCTGCTGCTTTTTCTAACACTTCCAAGAGTCACCTGATTTGAGATGTTAGGGCATGCACAACTACATAAAGAAGAGTTACCTTGATGTTTGACGCTGTCATCCCAGAATGATACGGGGGGATTTCAACTTCTAAGACTCAAGCCTTCCTCATGGTCCCTGGAGAGACTACCAAGCCCTGCTGCTGAGTTTGGGTCGGCTCCCACAGCACTGACGGGGCTGTCGGTCCCAACGAGACGGGGGCCAGGGAAGGCATCAGACCTAACTTGCCAGGACCGTGAGCAGGCAAGAGAGGGCTGCCCTTCCCCTGGGGTGCCCCACCTCTCCAGTTTTATACATGTTACTTATTGCAGCAAGACATCAAAAGTACGTAATAAACATGTAAAGAATCTTTAAACATGAACCTTGTAGCAAAAGACATGAAATTAAGGTTAAAAATGAGTGCAAGGTTTTACTCCAAGCCCCTCGGTGCTATCTGAAAGTGTCTCATTGGCCTTCCACATGCTGGGAGAGCAGGGTCACTCCATGTCAAGGAGGTCACTACAGGTACCCTAGGAAAGGTGGATAACGGTGTTTTACGAGCGGGAGAAACTTCAAATAAAAAGTAGTGGGTCCCATAGGATGTGACATGCCACAGCCAGAACAGTCGTGTTTCCAGAACATTTAATTTTATTGAAAAATGCTCACTAAATTGTGCTAGTCTGGGCAAAGTAGACACAAAATAGTTTCCACACTCTGATCCTAATTTTGCTGAAGAAAAATGTTAACAATAGGATTTCGTGGTAGGTTATTTCTGAATGGAATTACAAGTGATTTTTTCCCACCCTATCTTCCTCATCTTCTACAGTGAAAATTTATCACTTTTAATCAGAAGGTAGCCAAGAACAACATGATATATTGCTGGGGTGGCCTGGCCAGAAAAGCAATACCAATGGCCGGAGACTGGCAGGTTAGAGCAGGTCCCAGGTGGGAAGACGTAGGTGCTGACCCACAGCGGCTGCACACGGTGCCTGAGCCAGGAGAACACGATGCCTTCCAAGCCTAGCCTTGTTCTCTTTCAGATTCGTTGTCAGAGGAGCCCCACCCATGATGGTAAAGGCAGCCACACTTTGGGGCCATCCAGTGGCCCCAGTCTGGGAGCTCCACCCAGCTCCACCCCGAAGACCCCAGGGTGGTCTAAAGTGCCCATTGCAGACCCTTGATGCTCCCTCAGGTCCTACCTGAGTGAGAACGTGATCAGGGAGTGGGGTATCAGACCTCCATTAGATCTGCAATTGGTGTGCACATTCAGTTTTTAATTGCCCAAAACTGATCATGAGACTTGAACAGAGTGAGGCAAGTGGGGAGCTTGAGGGAATAACTGATGATTGAAAGTGTTTATTAGATAGTTCTGGCTTCTCTTTTCATTCCTGTTGGGTGCCTTCAAAATCTAACCCTACACATAGACTTCTGAGCCTCTACTGCCCCTGCCCCTAGCAAACATGACAGATCAGACATTCTACCAGGGTGCTGTAGATTGGGTCATGTCAGCACATTAGTTATCACTGCAAAAAAAATGTCAATAAGGATTATGAAGCTTAAAAATAATCTTGTTCTCTTAAAGCTAATCTCTGACAAGCAAACCCTCCTTCACTGGTACCTCAAGAAACAGCTGAGCAAGCTGGGGAGGTGAGGAGGGCACCAGTGAGGGCATGAAGGGACATTCTCTGCTTCCTTGGTGGTTCCAGCCTGGTGCCGTGGGAGAAGGACGTTTGACTAACACATACATGATGAATGAATGAGTGCGTGAATGAATGAATGAATGAACCAACAAACGAGTGAACAGTTAAATGGCAGACACATGGAGTGCTATTTATTAGCTAGCCCGTAAAAGTTTTGGATTTACTGCTCATGTTCTCAGCTGCAAAGATTGCCGGCACTGCGTTGACAATGAGAAAAAGGCGGCTGTAGGAGGGAAAACGAGTGAAGTGCAAGGAGCAGCTCGCAGTATGTCTTAGACTGTTCATTTCAGATGGGAGTTCACAGAAGCCCTAGGGACAAGTGCGCATTAACCTGCTGTGTGACAGGCTCTGTCCACTATTTCAACCAGACAGATTCTCAGTGTCTTTGTCTTCAGGAAAAGCCATCTGCTTTCATTCAGAAATGAAAGGGCATAGAGAAGGAGATGGAGATATTGGTATTATTACAGAAAGGGGACAGGGGCGTTCTCTTCTCACGTCAGAAAGGACCAGGCCAGTAGCCAAAGCAGCTCTCACAGCTACAGGCGGGTTATTCAATCAGAGATGGAGGACACAGAGATGGTGACATGGAGAGGAAGCGGAGGGCTCACCGAGGGAAACCTCGGCTGGCCCAGGTTCCAGCCATGTGAGCTCTCCTGCCTTCTGGGGGGCCACCGCACCCCCGCTGGCCTTGCATGTCTGTTGTGCTCTGCTTCAAGTCTTACCTGCCCCTGCAGATGAATGAGGGGCAGGGGTTGAACAGCCCCTGGGGGAGTTGTGTGGTCATGAGGAGACCTGGCAAGGTCTTTATTCTTCTTTAGTGAAGCTCTGGGATTTCCTCTGCCACCGGCTGATGTCGGGCATCATGTACTACCTGCCGTGCCCACAGGAGGACGAGGAAAGACTCCTCACTGTGCTGCAATGTATCACTTCTAACAAGCCTTGGCTTCTTGAGGTGGTGGAAAGAGCCCCAAACTCAAAATGGGGAGACCTGGGTCTGGCCCTTCCTGGGTCATTTGCTGCGGTGACTCCAGGTACATCGCCACAGCCCCTCAGCACCTCCAGGGGATGGGCCCGGCCTCAACCATCCCCTCCAGCAAGGACTGTGCTGACTTTGGTGCAGAAGAGACCCTCGTCACATCACAGCGAGGACTCTGGTGACCATCCTGCCCACAGGCTGTGTCCCACATCCCCAGGACACCTTCCCAGCCCACATACTACCCCACCATTCCCAAATCTCAGGATGCACAATCCAAATCCAACAAACCAGCTGGTTTTTCCCAGCACTGGTCCTGGTCAGACTTGCACCTCCAGACCTTTGCCTGAACTGCCCAGGGATAGACTGAATCAGCAGGTGCCCAGAAGGGCAGAAGGGACTCAGAAGTTGTCTGCTCCACTGTGAGAGTTCTCACTGCACGGAGAAGTCCACAAAACATGTGAATATCTAAGAAATTCCCTTCTCTTTAAGGCGTCTCATGCTATATAACCAAGAACGTGATTGTTGTTTAAGATAAACTTTTTTATACCGAAATAATTATAGAGTCCCACGCAGTTATAAGAAATAATACAGGAAGATCCTGAGTGCCCTTTACGCTTTTTTACCCAATGGTGACATCTTGCACAATGCATCAAAATGTCACAACCAGGTACTGAAACGACACAGACAAGATACAGAATATTCTGTCCCCACAGTATCCCTCCTGCTGCCCTTTTATAGCCACATCTCCTTTACTCCTGTCCCCACCCTCTCCTCAACCCTTGGTAACCACTGACCTGTTCTCCATCTCTATCATTTTGTCATTTCACGAATGTCATATCAATGGAATCACACAGTATGTAACATTTGGGGTTGGCTTTTTCCACTCAGCATAATGGAGGTTCATTGAGGTTGTTGCATATTATCAAGAGTTTGTTCCTTTTTATTGCTGAGCAGTAGTCCACGTGTGGGTGCACCCCTGTCTGTTTAACCATTTACTAGCAGAAGGACTTCCAGGCTGATTGCAGTTTTTGACTATTATGAATAAACCTTCTATAAACTTTCATCAACAGGTTTTTGTATGAATATGAGCCTCTATTTTTCTGGGATGAATGCCCAGGAAAGCAGTTATTAGGCCATATAGTGTGTATAGTTTTGTAAAAAACTGCCACACTGTTTTCCAGCGTGACTGTGCCTTTTACATTCCCCCCAGCAAGGTGAGAGTGATCTGGTTTCTCCACACCTTCATTAGTGTCAGGTGTTGTCACTACTGTGTTCCAGCCACGCTGACAGGAGTGTAGTGACAGTACATTGTGGCTGTGATATGCATTTCCATGCTGGCTAAGATGTTGAACACCTGAGAAGATGTGCTCAGTATATCCTCTTTGATAAAATATGCATTCATGTCTTTTGCCCACTTTCTAATCTGATTGTTTGGGAAATTTTTTGTCGTTTTTACTGTTGAGTTTTAAAAGTTCTTTGTATGTTCTATATGGGTCTGTGGAGTGTCTTTTCATCCCCTAAAGAGCATCTTTCACAGAGCAAACATTTTTATTTTTAATGAAGTTCAATTTTATTAACTTTTCCTTTTACCAATCTCACTTTTGATGTCAAATCTCAAAATTCTCTGTCTAGCCCTAGATCCTGAAGATTTTCTTCTATGTTATTTTCTAAAAGTTTTATAGATTTGCATTTTAATCCATGGTCCATTTAGAGTTAAATTTTTCATAGAGCGTGAGGTTTAGGGTGAGCTTCAGGTTTTTGGCTCCAGGTCTCTAATTGCTCCAGTACCTGTTGTTGAAAAGACTCTCCTTCCTCCAATGAATTCCCCGTAAGCCTTTGTCAAAAATCAGGTGGTTGTGTTTGTGTGGGTCTATTTATGGGTTCTCTGTTCTGCTCCACTGATCTCTGTGTCTATTCTCCTGCCAATATTGTACAGCCTCAATTACTGTAACTGTATAATAAGTCTCAAAATTGGGGAGGCTGACTGCTCCCACTTTATCTTTTTCTCCAAACTTTTTTAGCTATTCTAACTTCTTTACCTTTCCATATAAATTTTAGAATAATTTGTCTGTATCTAAAAAATTTTGCTGGGATTTTCATAGAAATTAAATTAAACACACATACTTCATTTGGGGGAGAATTGACATCTTTACTGTATGGAGTCTTCCAGTCCATGGACGTGGTATGTCTCTCCACTAATTTAGTCTTGGTTTATTTTTTTCATTGGTATTTTGTAGTTTTCAGCATACAAGCCCTGTTTTGTTGATATACGCGTAAGTATTTCTTTTTTTCTTTTGAGTGATTGTAAATGTTATTGAATTTTTAATTTCAGTGTCCACATGTTCATTGCTAGTCTATAGAAATTCAATTGATTTTAGTGTGTTTATCTTGTACCCTGGACCTTGCTGAACTCACCTTAATTCTGGGATTTGTTTGTTTGTTTGTTTGTTTGTAGATTCTTTTGGATTTTCTATGTAGGCAGTCATGTCATTGACAAATAGGAAGTTTTATTTTTTTCTTGCCTTCCTGCACTGGCTAGAACTTCCAGCACTATGAATAAGGGTGGTGAGAGCAGACATCCTTGCCTTGTTTCTGATATACGGAGGAAAGCATTCAGTCTTTCAACATTAAATATAATTTCTGTAGATGCTCTTTATACGCTTAGGGAAGTCCCCCTCTACTCCTATTTTTATGAGATTTTTTAAATCATAAATGGGTGTTATATTTTGTCACATGATTTTTCTGCATTGATTGATATGACCATATGATTTTTCTCTTCTTTAGTCAGTTGATGTCATGATTGGTTTTTAATACTGAACCAGCCTTGCATCCCTGTGATAAACTCCATTTGGTCATAATAATTAAATCTTTTTATATACTGCTGAGTTCTATTCAATAATATTTTGTTAAGAATTTTTGCATCTATATTAATAAGGGACATTAGTCTTTAGGTTTCCTTTTTGTACTGTCTTTGTCTGGTTTTAGTGTCAGAATAATACTAGCTCCCTAAAATAATAGAGAAGTACTCTCTCCTACTATATTTTCTGCAAGAGATTGTGGAGAAATTGTGTTAATTCTTCTTTAAATGCCTGGAAGAATTCTCCGGTGAAACCACCTGAGCCTTGGAATTTCTTGGGCGGGGAGAGGGGGAGTTTTGTTTTGTTTTGTTTTTTGTTTTCTGGCTTCCAGTACAGGGATCCAGACCCCTGAGCTTGGTGTTACAAGGCTGTGCTCTAACCAACCAAGCCAACCATCCAGCCTGGTTGTTTTGTTTTTTGTTTTGGTTTGTTTTAACTCATTCAATTTCCTGAATATTATAGAGCTATTTATATTATTTATTTCATAATGGATGAGTTTGCTAGTTTGTACATTTCAAACAATGGATCCATTTCATCTAAGTCGTCACGTTTACGGGTGTACTAATTCGTAGTGCTCCCTTACCACCCTTTGATGGCTGCGCGTCTGCTGTGGTATTCCTCTTTCATCCCTGACATTGCTCATTTGTGTTCTCTCTCCTTGCTTCTTTGTCAATCTTGCTGCATGTTTACTGATCTTTTCAAAGAACCAGCTCTCTGTTTCATTTATTTTCTCTATTGTTTTTCTATTTCAAATTTCATTGATTTCTTCTCTTATCTTTACTATTTCTATCCTTCAGCTTGTTTTGGGTTTATTTTGCTCATTTTTTTCTTGAGCTTGGAGCCTAGGTTATTGATGTGAGAATTTTTCCTCTCTTCTAATGTAAGCGTTTAGTGCCATAAATGTCCTTCTCAACACTGCTTTGGCTGTGCCCACAGCTAAGTTTGATATGCTGTGTTTTCATTTTCACTCAGTTCAATTTCCTTTTTAATTTCTTTAGAGACTTCCTCTTTGACCCTTGAATCATTTAAAAGTGTGTGGTTTAGGTCCTAATTGTTAGATTTTCCTGTTATCTTTCTGTTATTGATATCTAGTTTGATTTCACTGTGGTCAAAGAACATGATCTGTACGATTTCAATTCTTTAAAATTCATTGAGGTTTGTTTTATGGTTCATGATGCAATCTGTCTTGGTATATGTTCCATATATGTTCATATGTTTACATTTGAAAAGAATGTGTATTGTGCTTGTGTTAGTCCATTTCTGTCACTTAAAACAAAATGTCTGATGCTGGGTAGTTTACAAAGAAATGAAATTTATTTCTTACAGTTTCAGAGGCTGGGAAGCCCAAAGTCCAGGAGATACATCTGGTGAGGACCTTCTTCTACAGCAACACAGTGTGTCATATCATGAGAATGGCTGAGCGAGAGAGAGCTAAGCTTCTTAGTTGCACTTTTTATAAAGCCATCAGAACTATGCTCATTACTCCAGGAATGGATCAATCCATTCATAAGGGCACAGTCCTCACAATCTAATCAACTCTTAAAGGCCCCACCTTCTAATTACCATAATAGGATTTCCCACCCTCTTAACACTGTCACAGTGCGGGTTAATGAGTTTTGGAGGGACATTCAATCCATAGCAGTGCTATTGTTGGATGGAGTGTTCTGTGAATGTTGAGTAGATTATGTTGGTTGATAATGTTGCTGAGTTCCATATTCTTGCTTGTTTTATGTCTAATCACAAGTTGGCTGTGATCTTTAACTAAGGGCCACAGCTCCTGCCAGACAGTCCTCCCCACACAGCTACCTGCTCTGGACCCCAGTAAGTTTCTTTCCTTGCCTTTCAGACCAAGGGAAGCAACAGCTGCCTGCTCTCTCTGGCCCTGGAATATGGGTTCTCTAACCCCTGCCTACAGCTCTGTAAATAGTCTCATTATTAAACTCTCCTCGGTGACCCAGTTTTCTGTGCCATCTGTTTCCTGCTGTGGCCTTATCATATGATATCCAGCCCAGGAGGCTACTGCCATTACCCAGGAATCCTACAGAGGAAATTTCACTGAAAATGAGCTCACAGAATGAATCAGTTAGGTTCTGGCTGCAGTGAAATGCCTAACAGAGACTTCCATTTCCTCTTAGAATGTAGGAAGCTGCAAAGAATATCGGTCCCCCACTAACACACTAACAAGAAAAAAAGTCAGATTATCCTCAAAACTATCAGAGACATGAGACACTAAGGGAACAAAGCAAACTGAATTCCAAAAAGGAACTGGCCTCTTCAAGGAGAGAGAGAGCGTACATGAACAGTTTCATCTTTGACAGGTGTTACAGAAAAAGTATTTGATGATACTTGTTAAAGCACACTTTTACTCAGGGCCATCGAGCTAGGTGTAGGGACCCTGTCAATGGGACTGTGCAGTGGGTTACAGGTTTGGGCCTAACTTTGAATACAACAAGGGAGAGAGGGAATTTACAGACGTGGAGCAGAGTGAGGGTCTGTGGATGGAAAGTCACAAGAAGAAGTGTCAGAGGTTGGGGGATTCTTGCTAGACTGACCTAACAGGATTCTTGCTGAAGGCAGGTTAGGGTGATCAGATGTCACCTGGAGGTAGGGGGAGTGAAAAGTTTGATTAGATATTGATGGTGACTAGATATCAAGGGTGAGGAGTTCTTGATAAACTGACTTAGCAGTGTTCTCTGCTAAAACCGGATTTTATAAGGAAGTTCACAGAAGGACCTAAATTTTGGTCAAGCAGAGAATCTTTCTTACAGGGCACAGAAGGAAGATGTAGTCACTGTACAGATGGACAAGAAAGATCCAGCTAAATGTTAAGAAGTTCTTGGGGCTGGCTGGTTAGCTTACTTGGTTAGAGCACGGTGTTCATAACACCACAGTCAAGGGTTCAGATCCCCCTCCCAGCCAGCCACCAAAAAAAAAAGAGAGAGAGAGAGAAATTCTTAAAGACCAACCTAGAATGACAGTTGGGAACAGCCTGGCGTCCCACACCCAGGGAGAGTTTGCATTCACCCACAGGCTTCTCTTCATAGGCCTGCGTGACTTCCCACAAGAAAGACTGGGAACAGGGCAGGAGACCAGAGAGCACTTGTGTGTGACACAGGTGTGCAGGAGGTGACTGGAAGGGCAGGTGCAAACCCACATGCTCCCTAGACTCGTTCACAAGCGAAAGATTTAAGCAGCTGAGGATGAGGCACTAAACCCTCGTGTCCTGGGCCACAAGCAATGATCCTTTGATTCTTGAGAAGAAGAAAGAACAAAACCCATCTGCCCCTGAGGAAGGAGTAGAAAATTCTCTCCCCACAGGACGTGGGCAGAGACCCCTTGCTGCTGAAGGAAGGGTCAAGCTGGGGGAAACCACCATCGCAGACCAGCCATGGAGAAAAGGCAAAGTCAGGCTGCCACAGGGAACAGCAGGAAGGTGTGCAGAGGGGCCCTCTGTGATGCAGGGACAGTTACAGACTGGGAGGTAGGAACCCTGGGAAGACTTCTCCAGCACTCCAGCCCTCCCCTACACACAGGGGCATGTCCCACAGCTGGAGGAATGTGAGGTCGGTGCACCTGCACCAGCCCAGCCCCTGACCAGCCGGTCTCAGTCCCCTGTGCCACGGGCCTGCAGAGTTGAGGTGGCCAGTTTGTTTACTCAGTGTACATTTCTCCAGACATAGCTGTGGATTTGTTTATTTCAACAATCTTTTAGTTTTTTTCTTTGAATATTTTGAAGCTCTGTTGTTAGGTACATACTCATTTAGGATTGTCAAAAGACAAACTTACCACAAATTTAGCTTAAAAGTCTAATTGGCTTTATTTGCAATTGTAGAATCAGGCAACGCCTCATTCTATGTAGAACAGAATGAGCGTTCCAATGAGCCAAGCAGAGGAGTTTGGCTTTGAGGGCAGAAAAGGGCTGAAGAAACAGAAACAGAACAAAAGATGGATTGGTCATTTCAAAGTTACTTTCCTTACAGGGTTAAAACAGAGGGGACTCCTTTATTACGCTGACTCAAGTTGACTGGAATCTCCTGTGTTTTGGAAAACTGGCCATATCAAGGTTGAGTGTGATTGTGTGGCACTTCGCACAGGTGACTCCATTCTGGTTTGGTCTGGTCTGCAGAGGCATCATGCAGGAGGTTAGTCCAAAACAACAGCCTCCCACAAACATTGTTTAACAGGACTGGGATGTCTTACTGTTGAGTTCACCTTTTTAACTTCACGTATTGTCTCTCTTTATCCCTGGTAACAACCACTTTGTCTGATATTAATATTGTACTCCGGCTGTTTTTATAATTTGTTTGTGCACAGTATATATTTTCCCATCCTTTTATTTTTAACCTATGCCTTTATATTTAAAGTGGATTTCTTTTAGATAACATGTAGATAAAAAAATAGCACTCATAAGCCATAAAACAGGATATCACTTTTTAAAAGAAGCAAATTTATTTAAAAGCAAATAAAAATATTAGATATATTCATTATGATGCACTGACATAAAGTATGTAATATAAGGATTATACAGTAGACCAGGTACAGCTGAAGAGAGAATTCATGAGCTAGAAGCTAGATCTGTATGCAGTGCAGGGAGGTAAAGTTTGAAAAATATTAAAGAACACTTTAGACAAAGAAGATAGAATAAGAAGATCTAACACATAGCTTATAAAAAGGAAATAATAGAGGAAATGGAAGAGACAGCATTCAAAAAGAAATTTTCAGACTTTTTTGTTTGGTAAAAAACAAAAACTGCATTGGTTGGATGTTGTATTTGGCTGCTAGTTATAAAAAATCAAAATAAGAGTGGCTTAAACATGACAGAGGCTTATTTTCTTTCATGTTAAGAAGTGTGAAGACAGGCAGTTGGAAATTCAAAAGCTAAATGAGCCTCTTGCAGGTCTCACAACTCCTCAAGGGCCTGGGAGACATCTCTTTGAATCATCAAAGAAGAAATGCTCTCTCTCAGTTTCCAGGGAGGAGGTGGGCCTACCCCTCTCATGAAGATAGGGTACACTGAATGAGTTTATCTTGAAAACGGGAATGCAGTGGGTTGGATCTATGTGGCTGTATAAAAGAGCAGGATTCCTACTATCTCTGTAATCCCTTCAGTGGATTCCTGTGATGCACATCACATTCTGGTTAAATGCTTATTCGATAATAAAATTGTTTGCTTTCTCTTCTACCTTTGTGGAGAGTTCTTCTGGGTTGGGAGGAAACCTGTTTTTGATTCTATTCCTGCAACACGGTCCTGGCTAGTAGAGCAGCTTCCCCTTTTACCAAAGCTCCAGGTCCTTTTCTGCTTCTGCTTCACCATCCTTGACACGCGGCATTGTGGAAATAAACGAAAACCACTCAAATGAAAACAAGCAAAACCTGTATATTCAGAGCTGGCTACAGCAAGGGATCGGCCACCCTCACTTGTGTTTGACAGAGACTCAAAGGCAGGCATGGGAGACAGAGAGCTCTACAGCAAAAAAACGGCAAGGCTCAGGTGAGCCCTGATGGAGGCTGTTGGCGTGGGAGCTGGGGCGTGGAGGCTCACTAGCACTGGACATTTTATGCAATTGGCTAGAGGCATATATGTGGCTTTCTCTGGTTAGTTCGAAATTGGAAACGGGGACAAAAATTAGGGAAGCTGGCAGTTATTAACCAAGTCCTAGCTATTTGGAGCCAGTTGTTACAGGAGTTACTATTTGGCTTCATGAGCCAGTTTCTAGAGACAGTCTGACTTCTACAGATGTGACTTTAGATAGCAGGTTGGCTTCTTGGGTTGGTTACTGTGGGTAATGGGATGGTTTCCCAGGCTGGATGCTGCAGGTGTGGGTCAGAGTCTATTTTTATAGGTGGTCTGGTGATTGTTTGTATATTCAGTCTCTCAGCATTCATCACCAAGGTCACCTCCTTGTCCAAGTATGGCCACTGAAGATCCAGCCATTGTGACCACATTCCAGGCAGGCAGGAGAAGGTAAAGAAGACAAAGGGCTTGCCTCCCAAGTGAGTCCCTTGACAAGATTTTTTAAACGAGATTCCCCCAGATACATTTGCTTACATCTCTCCAGCCCTCACTACCCATCAGGGAGGCAAGAAAATGTGGTTTGCTTACTGGGCACAGTGATGCTCCCCAAAAAGAAGGTCCTCTGTTAAAGGGAAGAGGGAGACTGGACAGTGCACAGACAAACAGCAACCTCTCTCACACCTTCAGATTGAAAATACAGTCTTGAACTTATTCTGCAACCTGAAATATTTGTTGTATGGCAATTACTTTAATAAAAAATTGGTTGATCAGAATTCTTCACAGTCAAGGTTATAGGCTTTAAATTTACTATCCTTGTGCCTTCTCTATTCCCCGTCTTTATCCTCCTCCCCACCCCACACCACCTTCGGGGCGCTGAGGCAGAGACAGAATGAACAGTCTGACTTTGTTGATATGAACACAAATTTAAAATCGCCCAACTAAAACAAATTAGTTTAATTAAACAATAAATTGGGAATTGGTCATTTGGCAAATTGGCGCTTCAGAGGACTGGCTTTTAGCAGTTGCCCTAGAACAAGTGAGTGCAAGACTCCTGGGGGCTTCCTGCAGGACTGCAATTCCCCCACCGAGCTTAGGAGAGGTCCAATTACTGGGATGTCCAGTCTCTGCAGAGTAATCGCTCCCTTTGCCGCCTGTAATCTGCATCCTCTGACAATGATGAAAGGAATTGCAAGCTGAAGAACCACTGCATTCAGGAGAGGACTGTGTCCTGACTAGACGCAGGGGATGGGCCCCGGAGCAGGGGAGCTGTGCTGGCAGGAGGGAAGGGGTATGAAAATGGGTCTAGGTGGTGTGAAATCCACTGCGCCAAAAGCTCTCAGGAAAGCAGGGCATCCACTCTGTGCACTCCCTTCCCCTGGGAAAGGTCCAAACGCGACACACATGCGCACATACCTGCACACGTACACACACACACAAGCATGAATGCACACATGTGCACATACACACACACACGCATTAACACGCTCACACACACATGCTCCTCTCACCTCTCCTTCCTAGGGTTTTCCGTGCTCTCTGCCCTCAGGGAGGATTCCAGGTGCTTCCATGTCCACTCCTCTCTCTCTTTCCTGCAGCCCTGCATGCCTGGCTCGCCCTCCCCTAAGTGAGGTGCAACTCCCCACATGACCTGAGACACACACCCGGTCTTCCTGCCACCAAAGTCCCCCACGGGAAAAGAAATCCATAATCCCTCCATCAGAGATTCATTTCTTTCTGCTAAGGAGCTGTCCATTATTAAAATGCAAAATGGGAGGAAGGCAGACACGTGAGTGGTGACTTCGAATCTGCAGAGGAAAAGCGGGGGTGCCTCTGCTGCCCTGCAGGACACAGGGAGCAGTGAAACCCAGGAAGGAAAGGAGGGCTTGCTGGGTCTGCTTTGATTAAACAGTTGGAAGCAATAATAGTAAAAAGGAAGAATAGTAAATTATTGGATTGGGAGCTTTTTAACGGTTTAAAAAAGCAACAATGTTGATGAGTTGAGGCATTGACAATTTAATGGGAATTAGCTTCTCTGACCGTTTCCGACTGCAACTGAGATGAAAGGGTTTGGATGCAGGAGAAGAGACCAAATATCGTGCAAGGGGCAGGTGACGCTGGAGGAAGGGTCTGGGGACCCGATAGTGGGCCTCGACCTACCCTGTCCTCTTACCAGGTTCTTGACTCCTCCACAGGAAAGAATTCAAGAACAGAGTCACAAGAGAGAGTGAGAACAGGTTTAACATAATGAATAAGAGATACGGACTTCACAGAGAGAGCGCAGCCTCGCTCCAAAGACTGAGCAGGGCCCCCACCACATGTAACACAAAAGTAAGAAAAACACACTTAAAGTTCAGTATAGAGTGCAGGCTGGCTCCAGAGAGCGAGCAGCCGCTGCTGAAAGTAAACAACACAAGAGTAAAGCACACACCACAGCCGGTGAAGTGCGGTTGGCCCCAGGAGAGTGAGCCCCAGCCCCGCCTTCTGCCGGGATTCCATATTTACAGCTTCACTATCTAATACATATTCATGCTGTCTAATGAATATTCAACTGGGAGGTGGTTCCCTGTTGTGTAACTCAGTCTTGCACATGCTCAGTTGGTCTCTTTTTAGGGCATGTTCAGTGGTCAAATTCTATCCCATGCACTGAACATATTCAAGAATATTCTGTGCTCTTTCGCATCTCTAGTAGGACGGTCATTCAAGGGATAAACTCCTCTTTCTGAGCATGCTCAGCTACCAGGGCTATATAACCCCTTTTTACTGAGCATGCCCAACCACTGGATTTGCATAAAACCGTCCCCTGTGGTCTCAATCTCCCTGTGTTGGTTCCAAAAATAGGTGCAACAAGCAAGAGTAACTCTCTTCTGGGGGGAGTCCCTGAGGAGGGGCCTGAGACTTCAGGGAGGGGCTTGAAACCCAGAGGTGTGTCCTGTAACCCAAACCCAGGGAAACTGAGCACCTCCTATCTCACAGGCACCTGCCTTTTGCCCTTGAGGTGATTCTGCATGGAGGTGATGAGGCTCCAGTCACAGCAACCTCCCCTGGACCAGCAAGGACACTCTGGGCTCTGCTTCTGGAGCCAAGTAGCCAGGTTCACACTCAGGATTGTTACGTAGCCTTGAAATGATTCCAAACACATAGTTTGCTGCATGAGTGACGCATGCTTTGCTGACAGGAACTTGGATAGAACTCCCCCATCCCTTGAGAATGTGACATCAACCTTATCAAACCCCGTGTGGGAGCTACTAACCTCAACTACTGGACTCCAAAACATACAGAAACCTGAGAGTTTGATGGACACTTTGAGAGCCCAGGCTATGGCAGGCTGCACCCTGTTGGCCTTTGAGCTGACCTTGGAAGATTCGCCCACCTGCCAATACCAGCCCTCTAGCATTGAGGGACCTGTGTGTCCTCGGGGGTCTCCACTGTGTTGGTCATGCCAGTCTCTCTGAGACCCTTTCGTAGAAATGTATGCCTCAAGCTTTGCTCAGACTCCACTTTCCACAGAGGCCTGCCCCCATCCTGACTGAGCGGCCAGACTTTGGTTCTGTCAGCACTCACTCACCATGTGGGTAATGTGTCCTGTCTGTCTAGTGTATTCCCTGTGAGATTTGCTCTGGTTACTCTCCCCATCCTTAAGCACTGTGAACCTGCGAAAGATTCTCTTCCTATAGCAATAAACTGTGTGATTTGTGCAATCTTCCTTTCATCATCTTCTTATTTAACCACAGAAAACAGGGATCTGTCTGTTCTCAGCTTGACCTCCTGGACCTCAGCTGCCATTCTCTATAACAGGGGTCAGCGTCACGTCCCCTTGTGAGGATTAAATGAGATAATGCACATGTGGCCCTCACAGGGGGCTTGGACCCAGTGGGCCCTCAGAAAGGTTGGCTTTATTATTGTCACGTGGTGAGACGGAAACCATTCTTTTCTAGAGCAGATGGCACCTGCATCTCAGGACAAGGACTGCCTGTGTGTCAGTCACACCCTGATGGGGGAATCGAGCCCCCCTGGGTGTGGTCACCCGTGGGTCAGGTGTTCAGTCCTGCATAAAGCGTGTCTGTGTGGTAAAATACACATAACATAAAATTTACCATTTTAACCATTTTTCAGTGCACAGTTCAGGGGCGTTGAGCACATTCACATTGTTGTGCAGCCATCACCGCCATCCACCTCCAGAACTTTTTCATCTCCCAAAAGTGAAACTCTGCCCCATGAAACACCAACTCCCCATCCCTCCCCAGCCCCTGCACCCCCATCCTTCTTTCTTTTTCTCTGATTGTGACTATTCTACAAGTGGAATCATACAGTAATTATCCTCTTGCAACTGGCTTCTTTCACTTAACATAATGTCCTCAAGGTTCATCCATGGTGAAGCATGTGACAGAATTTTTTTCTGTTTTCAGGCTGAATAGTATTCCATCGTATGAACACACCACAATTTTCTTTATTCTGTCATCACCGAGTGACTTGGGCTGCTTCCACATTTTGGCTATTGTGAATAACGCCGGTATGGACACGGGTGCGCAAATGTCTGTTCAAGCGCCTCAGGGTCTTTTAGGAAAAGAATCTCTGTGCCCAGACCGGAGCTCTCTGTCCAGACCAGAGCCTGCCTGGAGCCCCCAAAGCCTTTCCAGTCCCTGGGATTCCTGTTGCCAGAAAGCTACCACAGAAGAAGGAGGTGGCCCTGGATGTTCCAGTGCAGCCATCAGTGTGGGCAGGGCAGCAGCGACCACACCCTTGTAGGCAACGCTGGCCTTCCGAAAGATCCCCAAAGCACCCTCTGCCAACCATGTCTCCCCTCCCTGGTGCTAGCCCCGTGCCTGCAGCTCCCACGCTCCCTCCCGCCTTTTGATAAAAATATTAAAGTCCTAGATTCCATGTGAATATGCAACCACATGGCCACACCAGAGTCGTTACCAGCCGTGCGTCCGCCGTCTGATCCCTACACGAGGCTACACGTATCGTGCTCCTCCTATGTACCTGACTCCGGCCTAAGTGCTAGAAATGCAGAAATGAAAGTCCTTTAGGACCCAGAGTTTCATAGGACCTGGACAGGTAGAAACAATTGAATGAGATGAACTAGAAGAGCAAGCACTA
Source organism: Cynocephalus volans (assembly GCF_027409185.1). NCBI lineage: Eukaryota > Metazoa > Chordata > Mammalia > Dermoptera > Cynocephalidae > Cynocephalus > Cynocephalus volans. The sequence continues at coordinate 189,217,793 of NC_084460.1, forward strand.
CAGAGGAATGTTGCCAGAACCTGAGCAAAGGGACATCAGAGGGACTTACAGAAGAGGTAACATGTGGGTGTTTTTTGGTTTGTTTTTTTGGTGTGGGCATCCACCAGGCAGACCCCTGAAGAGGGAAACTCCCCCAGTAACAGTGGGTGCAAGGCAGGGAGGTGAAGGACATCTTAACCTCCACACCAGGGCTCTGTCTGCCCCCAGAGCAGGATCACACCCTCTTGGGCCATCTGTGGACCCTAAGATGCCCCAGCTCCACTCGCAGGGGCAGGCCAGGAAAATCAGAGGAATGCACCTTTATGCTTTGGCAAGATAACAAATTAACAAGATGAAAAGGAGGGTTTCATTGCTTGCTTTCATTGTGCCCGTTTAAGTTAATAATATCTTCTGTCATTGAAAAATGTGCCAGTCGTTACACAGCTGGTAATGACTCTGGTGTGGCCTTGTGGTTGCACATTCAAAGAACTGGACTCGATCCTGCTCTCCTGCAAGCCACATCCTGGCTTCTCTCTCTCATAAACTTCTGACCCAAGATTTGCTCATCAGGTACCTTCACTTCCTAATGACCCACCATCCCCTGTCTCTGCAGCCTGGCTTCTGTCATCCTCATCTCCAGAACTGTCCTCTCAGTGGTCATCAGTGGCTTCCCAATGGCAGAAGTTCTCATTGTCCTCACCCCACCTGCAGGGTCATCACTGTGACTTGAAAACTGGGGCCACCCTCATTGTGGACACCATATCCTTCTCTTTCATTGCAGAACAGCACTGTCCTGCTGCTCTGACTTTTCATTAGTCCTTTCAAAGGACCAGCTTCAGATTTGGTTGATCCTCGCAACTGTATCTTTGCTTTCAATTTTATTAACTTATACTATTATCTTTATTTCCTTCCTTCTATGTTCCTTTCTAACCTTTTCTAACTTCCTAACCTGAGTGCCTAGTTTATTAATTTGCAACTTTTCTTCTTTTCTGATACAAGGATTTAATTCTATAAACTTTCCTCTATGCTCCAGAAGTTTTGATATAGAGCATTTTTGTTATTTAGTCTTAAGTATTTCCTAATTTCCATCACCATTTCTTCTTTAACCCTAAGGTGTTGAAAGCATGCATTTACATTTTCACATGCATCACTCTTCTAGCTCTTCTCACGGTGTCGGTGTCTACTTTTCTTTGTGTTTTGGTCACAGAAGTCACCCTGACACTGATGCCTGGCCTCAGAGCAAGATCCATTTCTGTCAGAATTAATCGTGTGTTTGAGACAAATATACCTTCTCTACTGGCTGAAACAGACCAAGTCCGTTCATTGTGTTTTTCAAAATGTTCATGTCCATTCTCAATCTTTGATCAATAATTAACTCCTAAATATTGACGATGGACTTCTCAATGTCTTCTCATAATAGTGTCATTTTGGCTCCTGTAAATTAAGACAATGTTATCAAGTGCATAAAAGTTTTAAATTGTTATGTCTCCTGACGAATTAAACCTTTCGTGTGCTAGGGGTCAAATCAACATCACGGCCCCTCAAAACACCCCCCATGGTGGTCGGCAGGTAGTCAGTGCTCGGGAAATATTTTTCTTCCCATTTCCATGGAAACAGTCCTCGAAATGTTCAGAATTGCACTCACCATGACTGTTCCACCCTGCGTGGCCCCTGACGAGCACCACAGTGCTGGTGGGTGAAGTGTATTCTGTGCCCGTCAGAGGGACAGGCCCAATGTGCCCCCAATGCGGATTGAGTAAAACTCAGACACTAAACAGGAGTTCCAAAAATTTTAACTTGAAGTTCTAATTCCAGATTTTTTATTCATTCATTCATTCGTTCGTTCATTCTCAGAACTGAACCCCCATGCTTGGAGGGGCTCACATAGCATTCCTCAAGTGTGACACACCCAAGAACATTCCCAGCAGCACTGTGTCCCCAAGTGGGAAACAGCAGCAGCAGTCAGCAGTGAGGACCTGCGACAGCATAGACGACTCTCACAACGTGACGTGAAATGCAAATGCCAAACACAAGGAGAACATTCAGAGGATTCTGCAATCAAGCTCAGAAGCAGATAAAATCGATACTGATGTTGAAAATCAGGGTTCTGGTGACTGGGGAGTTGGGGGAGCAGTTTGAGCACAAGGACACTCAAGGAGAGTGGGGGCTTCAAAGCTGCCGCTGATATTTCCTGATTTGCTCAATACAATGAAAAACCAAATTGTGGTGTATTCATACAGACGAGCGTGCTGGGCACTTATAATCTGTGCACACTGGCTGACAGTCTCCCCAACAAACTGGTAAGCTTATATTTTCAGGTTAAAAAATAAAAATAGAGAGGCATTGAGCAGGGTTTGATTGGCACAGGCCACTTGTTCTGAATCAGAAGCCAAGACAGTGTCGTCCAGGGCTGTGTCCACATCCTACCTCTCAGTTCCTGAAGGTCGCCTGCTGAGGCGTCAGGAGCAAAACTCGCCGCCCACAGCCCCAGCGGGTCCAGGAGAGACATCCCGTGGATGCCGCTGGTCCCGCAGTCAGAGGGGGACCAGCAGACAGTGCGTGTGGCTGTGGAAGGGCTCAGGTGGCTGATCACACAGGCAGGATGAACTGTAAAACAGACACAGAACAGACTCCCGTCCTGTCGTGAGCACTCGCCTCTGCTTCACACTGTTATACAGCCTAAGTAAAATTAAATGGCATGCTAAGGCCCAGATCGCTCCCCACCCTGCATGCTCACAAAAAGGTGAGAGAAGAGCAGGGCGAGGAGGGGTGCGTCCAAAGGCAACGCAGTGGCTGTGTTTCCAGGTGCCTCTCCACTGCTTCCTGTAATCTGTCCTTCCTCTCCCTCAGGACAAGTAGAGTTGGCTTAAAAGTAATAATAAAAGTTTGTTTTCATGATCAGCTTTGCATCCACAGAGCCTGGTAAGCAGTGGGAACTCAGTAGTTATTTCTTGAATTATTTCTAGAGTGTTCTACAGTTTACAATTCTACACATAGCAATGCATACAGTGTCATAATTCCTATTCTATACCAAATAAACTAACATTTATTAAGGACTCATTAGGTAGCAAGACACAGATGAATATATGTAGACTCCTTTACATCTAATCTTCACAACAGTTCTGGGAAGGGGGCATTCATGTTACCCTCACTGTGTAGTTGAGACCATGGCTCAGGTAAGTCACTTCATCCAAGCCTTCCAGTACCTCTATATTTTCTCATTCATTTTCCCACAATGAATATGCATTTCTAACCAAACTTCACCTCTAGATGGTGGTTTTTAAAAGCACAAACAAGTGTAAGGACAGCTGCTGTTCAAGGCAGCCAGCATGCTGCTGCGGGGGGACGTGGACCTCAGCCTGGAGCTGCGGGCTCACTGGGGTGGGAGCTGCTGCACAGACACTGCTACCTACAGGGCATGATCGACTCCGGAGTGATGCTGCAGGCCCTATCTACTCCCTGTGCTCAAGGAGTCCCCTGAGATGACGAGCCTGCTGTCCACCACCCTGGAGACCACCTGCTTCCCTAGCAGCCCCCCACCATGTGGCACTTGTCTGCTCTGACCTTTGTGTTACTGCCTGGCTCCCGGGCAGAGAGGGCCAGACATCAGCCATCTGGTTATATTTTTATTGTTGTGTTTCAGTTTTCTGCTTTGATTTGAGTGGGTTGGCTAGGCCCCCTTGCTGGTGTTGGAAGCGGGGGCGGGGAGTACAGAGGAGGGTGGTTAGCTAGAGCTGCTTTCAGCTTTTCCTGGGGACAAAAGGAGTATTACAGCATGGCCATCTGTCCATTTGGGGAGAATATACATCTTCAGTTTCTTCTGGGGATTGGTGCCCTCTTTACTCAAAGATGTTTCCCAAAGCAACATTAGAATGGAGTGTGGGGTAGGGTCAGTGGCTTCTGCCTGGCATCCCCCAGGGAGACGGGCCAGACCCCACATGAGAGCAGCCGGATGTTTAGGAAGAACCACAGATGGCCTCTGAGGTCACTGAGGAGCTGGCCTGTCCCCTACAAGGAGCAGGTGAGGGGTGGGAAGGCTGGCAGAAGGAGACGCAGGCCCTGTTTGGTGGACACAGCCTGGAGTCTCTGCATACTGGTGCTTGATCCATCTGCCGGAGACCTGGCTGGCTATTGGGGACCCCACCTTTCTGCTGAGCCTCTCCTCAGTGCCTGATCCCATCTTCAATGAAAACCACAAAGCGGCCAGGCAGGTGGGAGACTGAATTTTTGTCTAAGAGTGAAGTTGGAAAACCAAAGAAATGAAGTAATGTGGTGCCCACACAAAAAAGCACAAACAGAACAATCCGTGTCAGCCGGACGTGGGGCAGCCGGATGGTACAACCCCTTTAGAAAACTGGCAGCTTTTAATAAAGTTACAAATACGTGCGTGCTTCAAAATTTGCATGGAAACATTTGTATTATCTTTTAATTCTATTTTTTCAATGAGCTTTTTGAAGTACCCTCATACACCCAGGACCCAGCAATCCTACTACTAGGCATTTACTCAAAATAAATGAAAGCCTATGGCTACAAAAAGGCTTGCACAGAAATGTTCATAGCAGTTTTATTTGTAATAGCCAGAAATTGGAAATGAACCAAATGTCCATGAAAAATCAAATTGTGTCATATTCGTCTAAAGTAACATCCACAGCCATTAAAAGGAACAAGGTGCTAACATGCACAATAATCTGAATGAATCTCAAAAACATCACGTGGAGCCAAAGAAGCCAGACACAGAGGACTACCTGTCCTAGGATTCCATTTATATGAAGTCCTAGAAGAGGCAAATGAACCTTCAGTGATAGAAATCGCAACAAGGGTTCCTCTGGGTGTGCAGGGCCCAGGCAAATATTTTTTTGGTGCAGCCCTGACTGTATAAACAAGTTAGTTAAAAAATACGGATAGGTTAAGAAATTTTCGGGCCCCCGTGAGGCACTATGGTTCACGGAGGGGGAAGATTAGAACGTTGGGTCGAGGTGAAGTTTACTGTCCGATCAGAGCACTGAAGATCCTGAATGGCCAGCAGGGCCGTTCCTCCCCGGCTAACTTCATTCCTCCCACTGCTGGGCAAAGGCAGCCACACAGTTACTACTCACAGTGTGTGGTGCCGGCAGAGGGGATGGGGTGAGGGTCTTGAGTGACAGCCATGGAGGGGTGCACAGGCGGAGGACTCCCATCACCTCCCCACCGCTTTGGGGTACTTTGCATAAGAGTTGGAGCAGTAGTTACAACACAGAAGGATGAGTTGAAGCAGGGTGCATGTGCACACGGCTGAGGGAAGGACCAGCAGAGGGAGGTGGGGTAGAGGATCAGAGAGTTTCCTACGTGAGAAAGGTGGGGACCAGCCATCCCCAAGCATCAAAGAGAGACTTAGGAAATTCCAAGGAAGGTTCTTCAAAGTGTGGGGCCCTGAGTAGGACTGCCAAAATACTTCTATTTGCTTAATCTGTCTATCCTACCCCCGAGGCATGGGGTCCCACTTGGCCTGGTCTGAGTGTGGTGCTGGGAAAGTATTGATTGTAGGGCACAAGGACAGTCTGAGGGGTGATGAGACCACGCTACATCCTGATAAGGTACACACATTTGCCATGCTCAGCCAACAGCATCCTGAGATCTCTCCTTTTTACTGGGCTGTAAATTAAACCTCCCAAGTTCAACGAACCCCACGAAGGCAGGAAATCAGGTCCTTTCTGTCTCACCTTGTCATAGATGCTCCTCCTCAGCATCCCCCAACATATCGCGCTCCCCCTCTGCTCCCACAAACACACACACAGACCAGCACCTCCCACAATCCCACCGCTGTTCTCTTTCTGTCCCATGACCCAGGCAGGCCCCCCCATGCTGTACTCCACTGTCCCTTGGTCCCATCTACTCTGCAACTGTCTTGCGGTCTGTCCTCTCTCCGTGGTGGCACCTTTGGGGGGCGGGAGCTGCAGAACACCTCTCCATGTGGGTCTGTCTGACATCACTTCATAGGGTCACGCGTCTGGGCAGGAATCACATGCAGTGAAGCTGTGTCCTTCACAGTGCACCATGCAGGGTGTGCGTGTGCCTGTGTGTCCAATTACTTGTGGGGTCTGCCAGGTTTTTCCATTGTAATTACAGTTTTCCCTTAATAATAACATCTTGGAGCAGGTGTTTTGAAACTCTGCAGAGATCCCGTTTCTCCTCAAACCTGAATTTAGCTTCTGAATTTGGCACCTGTTGGTGGGTCTCACCTGCAGCAATTATTACTGCGGCATTTGCCTAGTGGTGATTTTGTATTTCAAGTCTTCCTTTTACATTAATTATTTGGTATTGTCCTGTAAGGAAGATCTGTCTCTTCTCCACCATTTATTTTTTTAGCCAATTATTTATTAATATCAATAGGGATTCATGCATATTTTATGCTATGGGCTATAATCCAATACTATCAGCATTTTGTTGCTCAAATTGTTCCAGCATTGGCCCCTGGGGGCTGCTTCAGATCGGATCCTGTGTTCTTTCAACAAGTCCCCATCTTTCCCGAGCACTTGCTCGTTTTCTGGTCCCACAAGTTGTTCCAGGCTCAGCTTGTATTTTCCCTGCCCCAGTCCTGAAATTAACCAGTTCTCCAAGATTCCTGGTTTCTTTCATCAGAGAATGGTGTTTACACAGCAAGACCTGGATGCTAGGCAAGCTCATTGTGGCTGGGATGTCATCATTTCTGGGCCCTTTGAGCTTAAAGAGCTAGAAATATATGCATATATACTAACCCAAGTGTGTGCACATTTCTGTATCTGTTTCCGTACCTATCTGTGTGAGGACACTTCAAAAAGTCCATGGGAAATAGAATTAAAAGATAATACAATCTTCCCATGAACTTTTTGGAGTTGCCTCACGTATACTTATATTAAAAACTATGGGTTCACGTGGACACCTCCCGTTCCAGCTCGACCGGGTCCTTTCAGCCTTCCCCCTTTCCTTGTTTGTAGCTTCTTTCTAAAACGATGAGAAACCTGACTCTCATTACCTTCTATATGAGGGTACTTGAAAAAGTTTATGGAGAACAGAATTGAAAGATAATATAAATCTTTCCATGAACTTTTTGAAGACCCCTTGTGTATGTGTGAATCTACCTATTTATTCAATCCTAATGTGTGTGTAAATTTTAGCATGGCTAACCTGGACCCCTGCGTGAAACAAATTTACCATCTAGGTATGGTATTTTGTCCAGTTGTTTCTGTCTTCAGACTTACACATAGTATCAGTCACATGCTATTTTCCAAAGTCACTCCTTTCGTTCCTCCAGCTCCCCCAGCGCACTTATTCTTGGTGATGGAGTTAACTTCATTTCTCACTACCTGTGCTCCATTTTGGATTTCCCCCACAATCTGGTTTATTTTCATTGGTTATTTTGGAAGTCTATGAAACATCACTATGATTCTAAGAATGGGAGCTTCACAAAAAAGTACACTTAGACAAACGTCACTCCTGCTCAGCCCTGCTACTCCACCTCTATTCCCTGCTTTCCACCATTTCCATCACCCTGCAGGTAGCCACTCTCTGTAGTGTTTGGTTTATCCTTTCTGTTTCTTCTGCACAGATGAGCAGATGCCTGTGCACTTTCCTTTACCCCTCCTTTCCACATGAAGGTAGCATGCTATGGACACGTTTCCACACTTTGCTCTCCTGCTTAGTGGCAGTCCTGGGATCCACCCCTCCCAGCTCACAGAGGCCTTTGTTCATTTGATGATACACATGGAGCTGAGTGGTGCTCACAGAGGTCTTCGTTCATTTGATACATGTGGAGCTGCGTGGCGCTCCACTGTGTGTATGTACCATGGTTTTCTTAACCAGCTCCTATGTATGGACATTTACACTGTTGCCAACAATTTGCAGTTGCAAACAATGCACAATAAATAACATTATGTGTGTGTGTTTTCATACCATTGGATGTGTATCTTCAGGGAAGATTCCAGGAAGTACCGCTTCTAGTTGTGGGCCAGGCTCAGGCTCAGGGAAAAGAACGAAAAGACCCCGTGGTCCTGGTCCAGACCAGGGTGAAGCATGGAGGAGCTTCTGGAGCCAGTCCTGGGCCCAAATCCATACCACCCTGCCATCAACAGCACACGCCCTTGGCCCTGAGACCCTCCACAACCAGCTGCCAGGACCATTCATTGGACAAGTGTTTCTGGGGGGCCTGGTCTATGCTGGGCACAAGGAAGAAGGTGACTCCAGCTCTTGGCTCAAGCCAGACTGCTGCAATCTGATCGATTCAGACGTGATCTGCTTCCTGTGATTCTAAACTCTCCTGGAATTCAGGATCAACACTGTCCCATTTGCCTCCTTGTTAGTCCAATTGTCTCTGAGGACTTTGCATTCTGCAACATTGGGCATAAAATGACCAAATAAGGCCAATGCTCCTAGTCACTAGGAAAGATAGTTTCTTTAAATCTGCTTTCCAGAGTGTTCCTCTGTGGTCACCCTTCTGCCCGGTGGGAGAGTCTGCTCAAACCCAAAATCTCCACCCCACCCCCTACAGGGTGTCAGAGCAGTCACCCCTTCCCCGAAGAGCAAGGCAGGCTGGTTAGAACAGACAGGGCACGTGTGCTGGTGAGCAGAACAGATGCGTGTGCAGACAGGCATGTTATTGCCCTGGCAGCCCCAGAGTGGAGGGCAGGGCCCTGCAGAGCAGACAGGCAGGCAGAAGGTCCCCAGTGGCATCTGTAACTACCCCACAGTGAGTCCTGAGGACAGATGCAGGCTGTTCAGCTAGTCATGGCAACTAAAGTGGGCTGGAGTCTGCTGCCCTGCAGGGACACTGGTGCTGGTCCAAGCAAGCCCCCCACAGATCCGCTAGCTCACCCAGGCACCTGCTCCTCCATGGCAGGAAGCCCAGGAGGGACAGAAGTTTCTCCAGCTCTAGCTGTGCCACTAATCTCTCCTTCCCTACCTCATGTGCAGTACTACCTCTGAGTCTCCAGGCCCAGCCCTACCAGGCGGGAGCCCCCAAACCTGGCACCTCATGTATTCACCCAGTGCTCTTGTCCAACTCTGATCCCTGCCCGGGCTGTGGCTCAAGCCCATGGCTGGTCCCTCAGGCCCATCCTTGCTGTGCACAAGATCTTTCCACAGGGCTGCAGGGCAGGCAAGCAGAATAAAGACCCTGGGAGGTGGTGGGGGACAAGGAAGGACCCAAGTGAGGGGCAGATCAGAGACTCCAGATGTCCCAAGCACACAGCAAGAGCTAGTTGAGTCCTGGGTGATGGGTTCTCACTGTCTCAGCCAATGGCCCAAGGATTCTAGGAATTCGTCTCAACAGGACAGAGAACTTGGGTGGGCTGTGTTCATCTTTGACGGTGTGGTCAGAACAGAGCTTCCTGCAGCCAGTTGTCCTGTGAAGATATGGTCCTTGATTCATCTCAAGAAAATTCAGTGGCTTCCCATAGGTGGTGAGGAAAAACATAGAAGAAGAGAAAACTCGGAGAGGCAGAGCGGCCACCCAGCTGGGCTCCCCCAGGCAAGCATTGGCCACTGCTCTCAGCAGCATCAGTTCTCAATGCATGGGCAGCTTTGGGGTGCTCTGCTGCCCCTCTTCCCTGGGGATGTTCCCCCAAAGGTGGAGCCCCAGGCAGCCAAGTTTCTTATGCCTGGGCCTGGCCTACCCCTCTGTTCAAACACTGATGCCTAGATTTGGGGGCGGGGGAGAACTCTTGGCCCAAGCTGCGCCATGGAAACAGAATAGGAAGAGAGTGAGAGAAAGACCAAGCCACGGCAGGAAGCTTCTGTGCCAGGAGCTGTCACACATTCATGCAGGGGTTCCAGGGCTGTCCTCATTTCCTACTTTCTGCCTCAGAGATTGGCCAGCCTGGGCCTGCACAGAGAAGGGGCAATGACCCAGATACCCAGGCAGTGGGTGAGCCAAGCTTCAGTGCCCCTCCAGTGCCCATCCGGGAGCCCAGCTGCAAACTTGCCTTTGGGTGTCCTGGGAATAAACACCCTCCTTGGGCGTACACTAAATTTTGTTGTTGCTGCAAATACAGAGCCAGTGAATTCGCCGACATTCCTTTAAAGAACTCTAAAGTTCAAAAACTATGAGGAGTTGGGCAGGGACCCAACCTCAGTATTAGAGAAGTCACCCCATGCCATTCCGTGATGTGGCACTCACCCTGCCCTGGCAGGCAGCACAGAAATGAGCTAGCATCTCCTTCCAGCTGACATGATTGTCCACTGCTTCCTGATCAGCGACAGCTACAGTCCCACTTCACACCTCTGCTTCCAGATGCAAGTTGTTGCGACAGTGGGTCATGAAAGTACTGCTGCTTTCTGGCAGGCCCCAGTGGGGAGCACCCCATTCCTCAAACGCTCCTCCAAACCCCACAGCAATCCCCCCTCATCCTCCTCTAAGCAGCTGCCCCTGGTGTGTGAGCCCCTACGTTGCAGCAAGTTGATAAATCCTAGTGGGGTTGATTACAGGTCTGTTTTGGGCTGTCTTTGGCCAAACTGCAGGAGCTGACCTGTCTCGTACCAGAATGCCAACAATGGGCGATGTCATTTGCAGAAGACAAAGCCACCTCAGGGATATTAGGCCAGAATATACACAAGGAGAAATTCACAGCATGGATCCTGAGCTGAGGTCTTAGAGAACCATCCCTGGAGGAAAACCCCAGGTGCCACCCTCGGGCTCAGCATCTCCACAGTATACAGCTGCCTCGCTGCCAGCCCCTGCCCAGAGGTGAGGGTGGACATCTGACCAGCACCTGCCAGACCAGGTTGGTCGAAAGGACAGCCCAGCTCCCTCTTGCTCCGAAGGAGACCTTGGCTGGGGGGCCTCGGGAGCCTAGTTTGTCCTGAAGGAACCAGCAGTGGTTCCCCCACCGCTGGAAACTTCCAGAACCCCTTTCCAGGGCTGTGAGCAAGGACACAGAACTTCTGAAGCAGGGAGCTTTCTGGAGTGTGAAGAAGGCTGTCCCCACCCTCCATCATGTCCCCACTTATCCTGTGGCATTTATTTAAAGGAGTGTCATAAGATGCTGTGAGGGAAGCTCGAGGCCACGGAGTGGTGCATGATGTAAAAGAACACAGAGGTAGCTACTGCTGCATTGGTGACCACGCATGGCACACAGATAACACTCCACTGGGCATTAGGAACATCCCCCTCGCACACAGCCTGGGCTGAGATGCCACGATGATTCTGGAAACAGCTCTGTTCTACGGTCTCGCTGGGGCTGATCCACTGCAAACTGCTTGTATGCACCACATTTCCAGGCTCTCTGGGGCGCCTGCGTCTGCGGCAGGGAGAGCTGCTCTGCCCCTGGCCTGAGGACATGCTCCTCTGCCTGCCCCAGCGGTCACGGCAGCAGGTGGCCAGCCCCCCCCCCGGGGGGGGGGGGGCGTGCAGGACAACCTTGACCTCGGGTCGCTTTTTGCCTCCTTTGTGCGGTCCATGTTTGCTCATCAAAACAAAAACAACGGTGACCACTGCCAAATGCATCTGTTATGAGTACTGAGAATCCTGGGCCCCCTCTGTCTGTCCCATCGTCTCCTCGGTGACCTCCTCTTCCCCACGCGTTCCACCCTGCACTCTGCCACTCTGACATTGTCATCTGCAGCCCGACCTCTCTCTGCCTCCACCTGAAACTTCTGGAAATCTGGAAATGGAATTCTTCCCCCCCCCCCCAGCAGTATGTTCCCTTCAGAATAAAGACACTGTCCCCCGCGCAGTGGCCTGAGCCAAAACCTCCCTGTCACATACAACCCAACTGGGTTGGTCCCCTTAGCTGCCCCCAGGGCCCTCCCCCACCTGGGCTCTGCCCCCTTCCCCCAGCCTCCCCCCTGGTCCCCTGTCCCCTGCTCTGCACAGCCCCTTCCCCACCCGCGGCCGAGGGGAGTCCCACTGCTCCCACAGCCTTTATCTTCCCGGAGGGGCCTTCGACCACCCATGCAGGCCACAGGCGCCCTCCCTCGCCGCTCCTCCCTCCCAGTCCCCGGCTGCGTCTGAGTCCTGTCCTCGGGTCGGTCCTCTGGTGTCGTCTGCCTCCCTGCGACCGTGACTGCGCGTGGCCAGGACCTCGGCCTTGGCGGTCCCTGCACCCGGCCCCAGCGCGGTCCCGGAGCCTGCGCGGGTGTCGCCAGTTAATTCTCTGGGTTCTTCCCTCTGATTCGTTCTCGTGTCACCTGAGGGCGCTCGTCCCCTGCGCGGCCCGGCCGAGCGCCCCGCATAGCTTCTGGGCACCCAGGCGAGCGCGCGGGGCCGGGAGGACCTCCCCTCCCCGGGGGGCCCCAGCCTCGCAGCGTCGTCGGGGCCGCAGGAGCCGCGTGCTCCGGGGACCTCCGCGCCGGCTCCGGCCGCTCCTCTCCTCCGCAGCGTTGGGACGTCCTTCATGGGTGGTCACGGGGTTGCCACAAGCCTCCCGGGCGCATCCGGGTGGATGCGGCTCCAGATAGGCCTCCCTCCGCCCTCCTCGGCCCCACCAGGCTGCGTCCTGTCGCCCCTCTCCCGCCGGCCACCCCCCCACCCCCACCCCGCCTGGCCTGAGTGCGGGTCTCCGCGCCCCGCCTTTCCCGGGAGGGAGGCTCCCTTCCCTGCCCCAGGGAGGCTGCCGGGCTTGGAGGGCGGATCCCTGCTCTACCTCGCACCGCCGGTGGCGTGGGCAGGGTCTGAACTTCCTGAGCCTCAGTTTCCCCATCTCTACCATGGGGCTGCCACGGGGGTTGTTGGAAGAGCGCAGGCGAGGCTCCGGGAAGCGCCTGCTCGCAGCCGTGCTCAGTAGATTCCAGGCCCTGAAGCGGGTAGGGAGGTCCCGGAGCCGACTCCCATGTCGGGGTGTCACGGCGTAGCGGTGTCGGAGCCGGCACTGGGCAGGGCGGCCCGTGGCAGGCGGAGGCCGGTCACACCAGCTTAGGCCCGTGTCCTTCAGCCAAAATCCTGAGTCCAACGCCAGCCCTTCCTGAGTCGCCCAGCAGCTCTGGGCAATGGGGAGTGGTGGCTTCCCCCTCTCCCCGCTTCTTGGGACCCACACTCTGGTGTCCAAGGAAGGGGGTCTGGAAAGGAGGCGCACCGTTCCTGGGCATGCCCAGAGACCTGCCCCAGCCTCGCGCAGCAGTGGGCGCTCCACCCGCAGGGCTACGGATTGGGAGACTGAGGCAGGCATGAAATCCCGCCGCCCAGCTTCTGCCAGGCCTGGTTCTGCAAGGGACGCCCCAGCTCGTCCAGGTAGTTCCCCGAAGCCCGGTATGTGGAGGAGGTGAGGGGCTGCGCACTGGGGACGGGGGTCACCTGTGCCGAGTGGACACAGAGGCACCTGAGGGCAGCCGCCTTCCAGTCGCTTGTCCTGCCCAACGGAGGCGACTCGATCCTGGCGTCCCCAGGCCTGGCCGGGCAGTGACCTGGCATGCTGGGCCCAGAGGGGACAGCTGGATCGGGGGTCGCCTCTGCCTCAGTGACCTGCGGCCTCTGCTTTTGTTCAGGAACATCTGGGGCTAAAATGATCGTTTGGGTTTCTGCAGTGCTGTTGGTCGTCTGAGCATCTCCAGAACTGCGTGAATTTCCGGGAAGTGGGCTCCCACGCCTCCCAATTGGTTCCTGGGACAGCGCGGCCTCCCCGCCCCCCACCCACCCGTGTGCCTCTGCGCTCAGCGATCAGGGATGGCAGGTCCCCGCCCGTCCTTGCCCGGGGTGCTACAGGAAGTTCAGATGCAAACGATTTGGGGCTGTGGAGTTCACACATTTGGAAACTCTTGGGGTAAAATAATGCGTTCAATTTAGAGGAAGCGGTTGGGGGGTGGGGGGGCAAGAGGAAGAGGCCGGGGAAGAGGTTGCCCAAGTGGCGATTTCGGCAAGGGCGCTGGGCTCGGTGCAAGGGGCGGCCAGGGACCCTGACGGTGGCCCCCGCGGCATCGACCCCGGGCGCGGGTCCCAGAGCAGGCGCCTGTCCTTCCTGAGCTCCGTTCTTTTCCTTTCATCTCAACCCTCTTCTGAGCAGGCTTCTGGGGGTCTGGTCTTTTTGTTTTTGTCTTGTGGTCCGACTAACTTGATTATAGTAACATCCTTTTCTGATTGTAAAGTTAATACTTGGCTACCGTAGACAACTTGGGAAATATAGAAAACTAGTTTAGGAAGTTAGACTCTTGCTCCCGCCCAGAGGTGCGACACAGAGCCTGGTGGCCAGTCCCGCCGGGGGTTGGGCTCCCTGGGTCATGCAACCCTTTTTGACGTGGAGTTTTCACTGTTGCTGGCAGGTGAAAGGGTTACATCTCCCTGGTGCCCACCACGGGTGACCTTCAGCGAGTCGCTCCCTGTGAGGACGGGGTCACACCCAGAATAAATGGCCCCCAAGAGGAAGCCCTCCTCATCTGCAGCCTCCCCACCCCTCTGCCCTACCTCATTCACCAGCCTCTCTGAGCCCCACCCCCTCCCACGTTTCAGGCTCTGTTGGGAGCTTCCAATATTCATCTTCTTGTCCCTGGAAGGCAGACCCCTCGCCCCATTTTACCAATGGAAAAGACTACTTTCAGGAACTGACCTCAGGCCGTGCAGCCACCTGCCCAGCGGGTACCCTGGACGGCAGCCCAGGCTCTCTGGAGCCCAGCCATGGGGCCACCACCACTCACTGGCCCAGCTCCTCTGTATGCGAGAAGCCAGAATGACCCATGGGGGCCACTCAGGAGAGCTGCTGCTGTTCCTATGAGAAAGAAAACAAAGGAGGCTGCAGAGGGAAGGCTGCCCTCCAGCCTGCAGGGGCTTCCTGCGCCAAGGATGGCGAGACCATTCTGGACAGGCCCTTCTGGGCTGAGACGTCAACTCTGGACGGGAAACAGAGGGGGAAGGGGCAGGCAGAAAAGGCCCCTGCCTGGCCATGTTGCCTTCGAGGGTGACCCTGTGGGGCAGAGGCTAGAACACCTAATTTGAGGTTTCCAGTGGGAACTGGGGAGCCAGATGGGGAGCCTCAGTCCCCTCAGACAAGGAGGTCCTAAAACTGATGGGAGAGGCCAAGAGAGAAGGTCATGGGAGGGAGAGAGAGGAGACTCCCAGGGTCCGGCATCAGCGTTCTTGGTCTCCAGCTCTGTTCCCTACCTCCATTGTCCTCCTCCATGTCTGTACCATTTCCACATTCCTGTAGGCAGCCCCCTCCCCCATTACACTGTCCTCACTCCCATGTCCCTTCCCCTCCAGGATGACTAGAGCAGGGATCTGTGAACTTCCACCCACAGGCTAGCCCTCTGCCTATTTCTGTAAATAAAGTTTTATTGGAACATAGTCATGTTTGTTCATTTACAGATGATCTATGGCTGCTTTGCTGCTACAATGGCAGAGCTGAGTAGTCTTGGCAGAGAACATATAGCCAGCAAAGCCCAAAACATGCACTATCTGCTCTTCACAGAAAAGCTTGCCTAGGGAGTCATCACGGCTAATGGTTATTGAGTGCTTTCCCTGTGCCAAGCAGTGTTCTGTGTCCTGTACCAGCTCACAGCCCATACCTTCACACCAGGTGACCTCAGCACAGTGGTCATCACCCTCACTGGGAGGGGACTGAGGCCCAATGAGGCTGAGCAAGCCACAGCCACACAGCCAGGGAGCTGGGAGGCCTTCATCTACACCTGACACAACTCACAGGACACATTCCTGTGTAGAGTACCACACTAGGGCCCGGAAGGGACAGCTCCCTACCAGCTGGGGACGTAGCAGAGATGACGGGCACATGAGGGGACAACATTTGGATTGGGCCCTTCAGGATGGGAAATGTGTGGGCAGGCAGGAGGGGTTTCAGGGACCACACAGGTGTGTTCAGGGACCTGGCAGGTAATTAGATTGGACTGAAGCACTGAGCGTGGGGTCAGGGACTGAAAGTGTGGGATTTATTCTACAGGCCTTTCCAGGGATGGAGTGGGCAGTGAAGTGAGAAAGAGCTTCTCAGACGTTACTGGTCATCCAAAGTCCCAACCTGCCCACCCTCTCCCAGGGCAGAGAGAAGCAGGTGCCCCCAGGCCCCACCGCCAGGCCTTCCTCTGCGCACCTCACTTCATCCTCCAGCTCAGGGCGGCCACGTTCACATCCACACCACACTTCTGGGAGGCGAGAGGAAAGAATTTGATTCATTCATTGCGTACAAGGAAACAGATGTAGAAAATTAAATCACTCTTCCAGGCTCAAAAGCTCAAAGGTGGAAGCAGAAAACTCAAGGAGAAGAAACTTCTCTAAGTCCAGATATGGACCCTTCCCTTAGAAAGAAAAATCCACTGTAATTCTATCAAAAGCTCCATGAGCGCTGGGACCAGGTCCCATCCACCCTTTTATCATCCACATCTTTTCATTTGTTGAGCACCTGCTGTGTGCCTGGCCCTATGCAGGATCCTCTCACTGTCCTCATTTGTCTTAAGAACTCCAGGGGATGAGGGAAATTGAGGCCCAGGGAAGGAAAGGCACCAAATGTCTTGAAGGTGCCACCACTGCTCATGCCCACCTTCAGACCCCAAGGCCAAGCTCTGTTCCTAATTCAGCCTCCACACCCCAAAACCAGGCCCATGGGCCAAAAAGAGCTTAAAGAGTGCTGTGGAAACCGAGTCACAGGAATGCGGGGGGAGGTGCTGTGATGAAGGTGGCCAGACTTCCAGCAGGCATTGTCCCTGAAGATGTCCTCGAGTGGCTCCTTTTGGACACTGGTGGAAACCACAAATTGAACAGAAAATGGAGATTCCATAAGGGCCAGAAAGGAGTGCTGTGCTCTGAGGCAAGCAGGCACCCTGAATCCAGGTGGGACCTGGGGTGTCCCCCACCCGACCCCCAGGAGCCCCCCCCCCACACACACACACAGATCAGCTTGGCCTTCATGGTGGATGGAGGAATCGATTCCAGTGGTGTGGGAAGGCAGGACAACCTTCCTGTTTTGGAAGATGAGGGCATTAGTTCCTCCTTCCCTCCCCCCTGCCATAGAGCTGCATCATGGTTTTTTTAGTCTGTGCTTAGTGCTTGTGTTATTCTAGGCATGCAAATGTTACTCACCACTGAGCCAAGTGGAGGTGCTGTGATGACATTGTACAACTTTCTGGTGTTGATAACTGCTTAACTTTTCTTTGCTCAATCTGTTTTGAATTTAGAGCCAGGTGTTCCCACCCTTCAGGCCTGTAAATGCTACTCAGCATGATGCTCCACATGCTCAGGGCTGTCAGCTGTCAGTTAATCCACCCATCTGACCAGGCTGGGAAGTGAGATGGCTGCAGCCCCCGCACCAGCCACTGGCCACTGTGCAGTCCCTCTGGGTGCTCTGACATTTTCCTGTGGGTGAGTCAGGGAGGCAGGAATGCCACCTCTTCAGCTCCCTCCCACAAAGGGGGAAGTCACAAAGAGGAAGGCTAAGGAGGAAGAGATTGCGTGTGTCACGGGGGCAGTGGCTGGGGGGGATGCCATGCTGGGGGACATGGGCAAGCGTCCAGCCCAGCCTCTCACTTTTTTTCCTGCTTCCTACACTCACCTGGCTGCCCCCAACCCACCCCACACCTAGGCAGCCTGGATTACACTTAGGGGTCTCCACTGCACCCAGCCCCACGCCCTTCCTGTGAGTTTGGGGGATCTAGTGAGAAAGAGCTGCGGCTTGGCTTCCTGCTCCGTCGCCCTCCCTAACCCCACCCGGGAGCGAGTCTCACCCTCCCCTGTGCCAGCTCCGCCCCGCCCCCACCTCACCCGCAAAGGCAGCAGCACATGAATCAGCACCGCGAAAGGAAGTCACTGGTGGGAAGAAATTAAAGAGAACGAGAAGGGGGAGGGTCAGGAAGCGACACGGGGCAGCGGGGACAGGCGGCGGGGACGGGGACGAGAGGGCGCGTGGGAGGTGCGGGGTAGGGGTGGTGCGGGCAGCTCGGGACTGGCGCAGATTCCGCCGCGGCTAACGGTCTGTCCCCTCCCCGCCCGCTCGGTGTCGCGGGACCGGCGCACTCCCGCCTGCAGCGCGCACTCCGTCGCCAACGCGTCCCTCCCCGTCCCTGCCGCAGAGGAGCCCGCCCGAGCTCGGGGGACGCGGTGGCCGGGCGGAGGACGGCGACCCACCCCGGGCGCTCTCCCTTCCGGCCCCGGGCTGCGTCGTGTCCTGTCCGGATCGCGCCGGGCCGCCGTCCCTGCTGCGCAGCGTCGCGCGGGCCGTGACACGCGTGTCCCCGGGCCAGGCCGGCTCTCCGGGCGGGGCGGGGTTGTCCTCGGGCCGGCTCTGCGCCGGCACAGGGGGGTTCCCGGCCGGACCCCGAGGGGTAGGCAGCGTTCTGGAAGGTGTGGACGAGAGTGACCGTGGGAAGACGACCCCCGGACCCCTGCACCCTGCGGCCCTGGCCTCAGAGCTCGGAGCGCGGATGAGCAGATGCGGGGTCACCGGCGACGGCACCCGGGCGCGTCGCCGGCTCAGTCGCCCTTATTTCAGCAGCGCCCTAGCTTTGGGAGACCGATTTATGGCTCCCAGCATGGGACCCACAGCGACTGCCCAGCAGCGAGGTCTGGGGCCGGCCCCGGCGGCGTCGCCCCACTGTGCTCAGGACCGCAGGCTCAGTCCCTGGCGCCACAGGGCGGCAGACCCCGCTGCTCTGAGTCTGAGACTGTCACTCGCGGGGCCACTCCCAGCGCCTCGCGTGAGATGCATGAAGCACCTGCTTGTCCTTCACAGGGGCAAGTGCAGGGTCCCTGCTGTCCCACCCTGCGTACCCGGTCACATCAAATAGGGGGTACAAGACAAGCGCTGAGTGGGTCACTGCAGTGCAGGACTGTTGATGGACACGGGGTCGCACGCGTGACGCGTGCCCTTAGGGAGACCCCGCACTGGAGGGTCACGGCCCTGCCGGAAGCCCCAAGGTCCTTAGACCCTCCCTGCCCCACCCCCCCCAGCCTTTCTGGTCCCCCCCTCCTGAGGCCACCCCTGCATCCCTGTCACTGGATCCTCCATCCAGGCCCCAAGCTGTGCCCCACCCCGCACCCCCTCCCCTGTCCACCCCATCCCTGGCTCTCCAGCAGCCTCCACAGCCTCCACGGCCTCCCTCCTCCTGCTCCACACAGCAGCACCATCGTCACACAGTCCTTTAAGCCCCTAAAGGTCCCCTGTCCCCATCTTCATCTACCACTGTCAGATACCTTTCTCTCTAAGCAGTGACAATGAATACGTTCTCTTTCCAAAAGATTCAAATGCTCACACAGGATGAGGTCTCAGCCGTCCCTCCTGCCCTGCAGACAATTCCCAGTCTGCTTTCCAGAAGTGATCACTACTGTCATTTGGTGTGTACCTTTTAGATATCTTCTATCCGTCTCTAGAAATACAAACATGGATACACAAAATGTGCTTTTTGTTTGTGACTTTTTCAGTGTAGCCATGACTATCATGCTGCAATGGATTTTCTTAACTCAGTGGTGTCTTTAGGATCTGGTGCCTGGCCATATACCTTTTCTCATTCTTTTCAGCTACACCACAGCATCCCACAGAACAGACGCACCATGGTTTGATCAGCCGTTTCCCTCTTAGTAGATGTGATTCCATTTTATCCAAACAACACCACAAGAAAGGCTTATAAACTCATCCGTACCCCTGGTGGTAGATGCCAGGAAACGCGGGGCTGAGCCAAATGGTGGGCATATGCTCCTTGAATTCTGCATCATCTTTTCTTGATCTTTTAAACTTTGCCCAAGGGGAAATGGGATCTTGAGGTAGTTTGGATGTGTATCTCCCCAAAGTCTGTCCAGCCTCCGTCTTACTGGCCTTCCGTGTTTCCTGTTTGTCACCTCTTGCAGAGTGATGGAGGTGCAAAAGATTACTCAGAGTCCCTGTATTCAGAGCAATGAGAAGCCCGAAGGGACCACACCAAGGAAAATCTCCTTCAAGAGAGGAGAGCCCAGGCACAGCCCCAAGTCAGTTTTTGCTTCAGTTTTTATTGTAAAGACAAGAAAGTTACAGAAGAAAAACAAGTGGTTAATCAATCATAGTGAAAACATAAACAAACTGGCTACATGACAATCTTCATTGAGCAGGTGTAGTTTAAAATAGTTCGAGCAATTTAACATCAAAAGGAGTCATGAAACTAAGCTATGTGACGTACAAAATGAAACAATGAGATAATCACCAAAGCACCTATCTCCCCAAGAAACTCAAAGAAACAGTTTAGGGCAAGATGTGAAACATCCCCCAAGCACTAACTAGCAGAATATCCTTGAAGCTTTTAGCTCACATACTTTCCCATCATTTAGGTTTAGCTGAACTAAGGGCAACAGCCCCCAGAGCAATCATTTTTCGCTGTGCTTCAATTCTCTTATCTACATCAAAGGCTTTAATCCTGTGAAAGTTTTTTGGTCTTTTTCAGTCTTAGCATTCCTACATGTTTTCCTAAAGAGTTTGGCTTTGGCACCCCTAACTAAGGACTTTGGTCCTCTAAACTGCAGGCTTTGGCTTTCTATGCTAAGGACTTTGATCCTATGAAATACATTTGCTTTATTTCTATTTATTAAGATCTTCTTAGTCAATATCCTCCACACCTATTAACTTAATGCTTGAGACTCTTTCCTGTTGAGTTTCTAACATATGCATCATCTAATGCTATAAACTCCCATCTGGGCTCTGCTCTGGCTTCATCCCACAAAAGTTGATATGTTGTGTTTTCACATTTACTCCATTCAAAATAGTTTCTAATTTCCCCTGAGGCTTCCACTTGACCAGTGGATTATTTAGAAGCATGCTGTTTATTTGAAGATTTCCCCAGTATCTTTCTGCTGCTTGTTTTCTGGTTTAATTCCATTATGGCCAGAGGACATATTTTGTATGATTTCAATTCACTTAAATGTGTGAAGGTTTATTTTATGACCCAAGATATAGTTTATCATGTACGTACAACAAATTCTGCTGCTGCTGTTGTTGGGTGGAGTGTTCTATAAATGTCTTTGGATCTTTTTTGGTTGGTGTGTTTTTCAGATCTTCCATGTACTCCTGATTTTGTCTACTTTTTTTATTGATGACTGAGAGAGGAGTATTGAAGGCTCCAATCCCTTCAGTTATTTCAGCTTTTGCTCCATGCATTTTGAGGTTTTATTGTTTTATGTATACACATTTATGACTGTTGTATCTTGCATTGAATTGACCATTTTTCATTAAAGTCCCTCAATACACCTGGTAACTGTCCTTGTTGTGAAGTCTACTTTACTTAATACTAATATGGTCATTTTAATATTCTTTGATTTGTGCTGGTATGGTATACCTTTCCTATTCCTTCCCATTTAACCTACCTACAGTGTCATATTTAGAGTGGGTTTCTTAAAGACAGCTTAGACTTAGGTGATTTTTTTAAAAGCCCACCTATCTGTTTCTGTCTTGAAACTGGTGTGCTTAGACCATTTATACTTCATGTAATTATTGAAATGGTTGGATTTAGGTCTGTCATTTAAATTTTGATTTCTGTTTGTCTCCTCTGTTCTTGATTTTTCTCTTTCCTTTTCCCTGCTTTCTTTTAGGTTGTATAAATGTGTTTAGTGTTGCATTTTAATTTATTGGTTGGCTTTCTGACTGTCTCTCTTCACACAGGTTTTCAGTAGTTTCTCTAGGGATTACAGGACACATACTCAATGCTTACCTCTTCCAGAGAAATGTAGAGAAACTTTACACCTATACAGTTCCTTTACCATACATTCTCCTCTTTCTGTTGTGGTTGTCACATATTTTACCCCTGCATGCATCAAAAACCCACCAGACGATGTTGTAGTTTTTGTTTTTGACATATTAGAAGGAACTTAGGAGGAGAAAAGTAGTCCACCCCATTCACCCAGACATTTGTCATTTCTGTTGCTCTTTTTTCATTCCTGAGCTTCCAAGTTTTCCTCTGGTATTGATTCCCTTCTGCCCTAAGATTTCTTTCACAGCATGTCTGCTGGGGACTCACTTTCTCAGTTTTCTTTCCTCTGAAAATGTCTGTATTTCCCTTCATTCATGAGGAATAGTTTTGCTGGGTACAGAACTCTGGGCTGACAGTTATTCTCTTTGAGCACTTGAACAGTGTGGCTCCATCATCTTCGGGCCTCCCTGGTTTCTGATGAGAAATTTGCAGTTCAGGTGATCGTTCCTCTGTATGTAATGTGTCTTTTTTCTTTTTTTCTTTTTTTGCTTATGCTTTTAAGACTTTCTTCTTTGGTTCTCCACAGTTTGAGTGTGATATCAACAGGCTTGGTTTTCTTTGAGTTTATTCTTTTTCAGGTTCACTGAGCTTCTTGAATCTGTACATTTATATTTTTCACCAAACTTGGGAAGTTTTCAGCCCTTACTTCTTTGAATACTTTTTCTGTGTCAGCCCTTTACTTCTGTCCTTCTGGAACTCCAATGACACCAATGTTATACCTCTTGATGTTATTCCACAGGTCCCTAAGGCTCTGTGATTTTCTTGTCAATCCTTTTTTCTGTGTCATTCATATTGAATAATTTCTATCGGTTTTCAAGTTCACTCATTCTTTCCTCTGTCTTCACCATCCTTCTATTGAGCCCAGTGAGTTTCTGATTTTTATTTCCATTATTGTATTTTTAATTTTTAATATTCATTTTGTTCCTTCTTAGAGCTTCTATATCTCTGCTGAGAATTTTTACCTTTGCATTTTTTAACAGTGTTTGTACTTACTTTATGGAGTATGTTTGTAATCACTGATTTAAATACTCTTTGCCATCAGTTCAACATTGGGATCATCTCATAGATGGCATCTGTTAATTATCTTTTCTCTTACAAGTTCTCAAGGTTTTCTTTTTGTTGTTATTGCCCGAGTACTTTGAGTTCTATCCTAAACATTCATAATATTATTTATTAAGACTCTGGATCCCGCTTACATCCCCTGGGCAGCCTGGTCTTTCTGTCTTCATTGCCAGTCAGTCTGGTTAGGTTCAGACCACAGTTCAGACCACAGTCCAGACCTGCCTCCTGTGGGCTGTGTTCCAGGGCATGCCCCATCTTCAGAGCCTCTGCAGTGTGCTTAGATCCCCTCACACCTGCTTCTTCTGGGCCCAGTCTGTGGCCTTGGCAGAGGTCCACCCTGTGGGTCAATTCTCAGAGCTCCTTGTGGTCATCCCACACATGCCCAGGTGAGGATGGGGTCCCTCTCGATGTTTTTCTTATTGATTCCTCCCATATTCTCTGGCTGTGAGGGCCCCTTTTCCTGGTCGTCTGGCTATAAAGCAGGGCTTTAGCTTCCTTGCACTGTCACATTCTTCCTGTGACTGGATCCACCTTTGGATCAAGGTGCCAACTGCAGTCACTTCTGCTGCTTCTGCCACCATGAGAGTGCAGCTTCAGAACAGGGGGTTGCCTCTGGGCAAGACCAGAAGAAAAAAACAAGGTGGGGCATTTCCTCCAGTCTCTTCATCCTTCTGGGCACCCACCTTCCCAGTCTACTGGCCAGAAGGGAGGGTTTCTCTTGATCAGGCCCACTCTGCTGTTCTGGGGTCAGGCTGCCTGGAATCGAACCAGGAGGTCTGGGAGGGGCAAAAGAGCCTTTCTATGGTTGCAGTCTTTCCTCAAGTTCTGCTTTCCCCTCCCAGTCTGCTGCTTTGTTTTCTTCTGTGTGGTGTTTTCACTTCTGCTCACTGACTGAGGTAGAGCGCTGTGCTCACTCTGTCTCAGCTGGGACCGGGAGCTGCTGGTGCTTTCCTCTTCTAAATACTTTTAAATTCATTCTATTTTTTACAGCATCGTGCAGGTAGAATTTACATGCCAATATTCATTCACTTTCAGTGTGCAACTCGATTTTTAGTAAAACTTACAGAGTTGTGCGATCATCACCACAATCTAACTTCAGAATGTTTCCATCACCCCCAAAAGATCCTCCTACTCGTTTGCAAAAGATCCTCCTACTCAGTCCCTCCTGGTTCCTTTTATAAAAATAAAATTTTTCAAGGATACAGAAAAGTGTAGAGAGCACCATTACCGACACCCACACACCCACCATCCCATCTTATCAAAGCTTAACATTTTGCCTTACTTTGTACAGGACTTTTTCTGCTTTCTTTTTAATAAATAAGACTTCACAATTAAAATGGAAGCCCCCTGCATCTGTGTCCCAGGTCCACAGCCTTTTCTGTCTTCAGAGGTAACCACCATCCTGAACTTGGGGTTCATGAGTCTACAGATGTCGTTCTTGAAGTCAGGGATGACGTTCATGGTATTATACTATGTACCTTTCTGCAGCTTGCTTCTAAGGAGAATCTCAGCATTGTGGCTTTGAGATGTGTCATCTCAAATGGATACGCACAGATGGACACATACAGCTCCAGATCAGCACGTTATATGCTGCTGATCGTTCCACTACATGAATGTGCCACAGTATATTTATTCTTTCTATGTCAGATGTGTTTCCAGTTTTTCAGGGTGCTGTTATTTTTCTTTAATTCTATTCTTCAGTCAGTATTTAATTTTATTATATTGTGTCCATGAATTTGGCCTTCTTATGATTTCTGTGCTTTAGCATGTGTTGAGATTTCCTTTGTGGCCTAGTAAACGGCCTGTTTATTATTGCCCTGTATGTTTTGACATGACTGTATACAAGTCAGAGAGACAGGGTTATACTCCTCAAATTCTCCGTATGCCTAAATTTTCTTTGGGGATTGTAACTTTCATTAATTACAACTTTCTTTGTCCACTTAATGCTTTCTGCCTTGAATTGTATCTTTTTGATATTATTCCTATACGTTATCTTTGTTAATATTTTCTAGCACATGATATATATTTTTTCATATCTTTATTTTCAGGCTTCAGTGGTTTCTCTAACAGTTTATCTGATTAAAAGCATTTTTTACACATTTTTCTTTTCAATTGTGATAAAATATGTGTAACATAAAATTTACCATTTTGACTAGTGTAAGTGAACATTTCAGTGGCATTAAGTACGTTCACATTGTTGTGTAGCCATCACCACCAACATCTCCGGAACTTCTTTTTTCTTTTTTTTTTCTTTTTTTTTGTCTTTTTCGTGACCAGTGAGGGGATCGCAACCCTTGGCTTGGCGTCGTCTGCACCTCGCTCAGCCAGCGAGCGCACCGGCCATCCCTATATAGGATCTGAACTGCGGTGGGAGTGTCGCTGCGCTCCCAGCGCTGCACTCTCCCGAGTGCGCCAAGGGGTAGACCCCAGAATTTCTTTTTTTACTAGAGTATTCATTATTACAAATCATACTTATTCTTGATGCCCCTTATCCAATCTCTCCCTTTCCCCC
Source organism: Cynocephalus volans (assembly GCF_027409185.1). Lineage (NCBI taxonomy): Eukaryota > Metazoa > Chordata > Mammalia > Dermoptera > Cynocephalidae > Cynocephalus > Cynocephalus volans. Next base: position 189,242,931 of record NC_084460.1, read on the forward strand.
TCCCCCTCTTCCGTCCCTCTCTACCTCCCCCCTCTAATAGCCATTGATTTAGAACTTTTTCATATTGCAAAACTGAAACTCTGCACCCATTACACAAGAACTTTCTACTTCCGCTACCCACTTTATTTTTAGTTTTACTACAGAAAAATCTCACACACACAGAGAAGTAGAGACAATAGTTTAATAAACCCCCATGTCCCCAACACCAGCTTCAATAATTATCAACTCATGGCCAATCTTATTTTATCTGCACCTCTAGCCACTCACCCCTGACCCCAATCCACTCCTGATTATTTGGAAGCAAATCCAAAACATCATATCATGTCATCCGTAAATTTTTCAGTATGTAACTTTAAAAGATGGGGACACTTTAACATAACCACAAAACCATTATCAAACCTAGAAAAAGTAACAATCATTTCTTAACATGGTCCAAATGTTGTGATTGGTCGTTTCTTTTGAGTCTCTTGCTCTGCAGGCTCTCTCTCCATCTCTGTCTCTGTCTCTTTCTCTCTCTCATTTTGCAATCTGTTGTCTGTCTTGTGGGATCTGCTCCAGCCGGGGTTCTCCCAACTGCATCCCTGAGGTGTCATTTAACACACACCTCTGTGCCTTGTCCTTCCTAGCAACTGGTAGTTAGATCTAAAGTCTTGATCTGGTTCAGTAATAATAATTGTTGTTTTTATTTTATTATTATCTTAATTTTCATGGTTATTTCATCAAGACTACTTCATCAAAGACGTGAGCATAATGCCTGGTGTGTCTCCATGACACTAGCGGTTGATGGTCGCTGCCCATCCAACCATCACTGGGTGTGATGGGATGGTATTCTCATCCCATCCTTCCTTCTTCATTATTTTCCAGAATAAGTCTACAGTGAGGAGATGCCCTTGACAGAGAACATTTAATTGGAACTTGTTTTGTCTCTTTACTTTCAAAACTCCGTGCAAGATCTGTTGGTTTGAAGAGGGGGATGCCCTCCATGCCTGATGTGTTCGACATCATTCCTAACATCTTATTGTATGTTTTTATTTACATTTCTTGTTCTATTTTCCCTTGCCTCTTTTTAAAAAAAAATTTTGTCTCTCTCTTTTTTTTTTCAGTTGTGTGCATCCTATTTACATTCTTGAGGAGACTCTACACTTAAACATGCTCCATCCAAACGCCCGCTGATGGGCATCTGGGTTCCTCTCAGGTGAGACGAAACAGCAGCATGCTCCCCTGCCTACATCCTGTTCTGGTCCTCGAGGATTTTTGTTTCAGGTTGTGGATTTTTTTGCCACTGTTTTTCGAATCAGTAGGTCATAGACTTAGTCATATTTGTTTATTTCTTTTCCCAACTTTGTATTTTTGCCCTGTGTTTCTCTTGGATTTATTCATCTGCCTGTTTATTTCCAGAGTGCATCTTTCAAATAGCGTTTAGGGTAGCAGTGTCTCTGAATCCCTGCTCACCTGAAGACGTCTGGTTTTTGTTTCCTCCTAGGTGTAATCAACAGGTCTCTCCTCCTCCTTCCTCTCTCTCCACCCTCACAGACTCTAGTATTTTCTTGCAATCTTTCATGTTCTGCAATACCATCATAATGCACCTAGTCAGGGGCCTTATCCTTCCACCCTGGGGCACCCAATGGCCTCTTCGTCTGGGTCCTCTCTCAGATCCTGGATGTTTCTGCTGCTGTTCAAGCATCTCCTCCTCTCTGTCTGCTGTTCCTGCCTGGGGAACGCCTGTGGTGGACGGACATCACTGCGACCATGCACCCAGTTTTCCTTGCCTCTTCCCAGCTCCGTCCTCCTCAGCCCAGTGCTCAGTCCCCACCTCCAACTCCCAGAATTGCTCTCCAGCTCTTCTAGTCACGCTCTTCAACGGGAGGTGCTGCCTTTCACCTCTCAGGACCAGAGCTTCCCCTCGTGGGGCCTGCTTTCTTCTTCTCCACTCCTGGCCACTCGTCTGCAGGCTGGGCCCCTCTCCTGCTGCTCTCCGTGGTCCCTGCCCCTCTTCAACATGCAGGGGGGTCCCTTGGTGCCACCACAGGCTCTGTCCCCAATACTCGCTCCTCATTTCACACTGACCCTCTTCTCACTGAAAATGCATGTAGTGACTGGCGTGTCCACGCTGTCTCCATACTCATTTCCCACCATCCACCACGGTGGGGAGTGGGTGGAGCACAGAGGGGCTGGGGTGGCGGGCCCCACGGGGCGCAGTCAGCCACATGTCACTCTACTTCCTCCAAGGAGCTCACTTAGAGCAGGAAGTGCCTTCACGGCCCGGGCCCGGGCTGCGTCTTCCAGACGTGAGCGCAGAGCCAGCCTGTGGAGCGGGGCAAGGCCACTGGCAGACAGCAGGTCGCACAGCACCAAGCCTCCCGGGACTGCGTGAGGTGAGAGCACCGAGGCCCCTCTGGGTCCACATGGGAATTTTAAAGGGAGCAGTTCTGGCCTCAGCTTTTCCGTGAGGAGTGGCTGCTGCCTTTCCCAAGGCAAGCACCTCCACCTGACCCTGGTCCTGGAGTGGCCCTGGTGGCCACCAGCCCAGGTGTGTCCAGCAGGAAGGGGGTCTTGGGATCGTCTGCTCCAGCCCCCTTTTTACTGAGACCCACTAGTGAACATGCTGTGCCATCCACTTCAGAACGACATGGAGCACTGGGAGCGTCTGTAGCTGAGGGATGGGATCTGGGCGGGAAGACATGGCCCAGTCGCCAGGCCTCAGACTCCAGGTCTGGGGTCTCCTGACAAGCCACAGACATGGCTGAGCCAGGAGGAGGCCAGGAGCTCACACAACTCCCTGAGCGGGTGGTGGAGCTGCTGGTGTGGGGCAGTGCAGGAGGGTCCTGGGGTCTTCTCCATGGACCAGCTGTGCCTGCCTCTTCCTGCCTAAGGGAGCCCCTCCTCTCTGCATGCTGCCATGCTGAGCCGTGGTGACCTGTCTTTCATACCAAACTGTGTGTGTGTGTGTGGTTCATGGGGTGTGTTGCTTGTGTCTGTCTGTCCATCTGGTGTGTGTGTGTGTGTGTGTGTGTGTGTGTGTGTTTGGGTTTGGTGTGTATATGTATTGTGCATGTGTGGTGTGCGGCATGTGTAGTGCATAGGGGTGTGTGTGTGTGTGCATGTGTGTCCGTGGTGCGTTCTTCTGGGTGCTGGTCTGTCATTCCTCCAGACTCTCGAGGGTCAGAGGCACGGGCCTGGTGCACATAAGTGCTGGCGCATGTTGCGCTTTAGCAGAACAGGCATCAGTGTATGTTCTGGTCCAAATGGCTTAAGGCTCAGCAAACAGACCAAGCTTCCCACCGTGTTGTCCCCAAGGACTCTGGGGCCGGGCCTGAAGCCAGGCTCCTGTTCCTGGGGTCCACCTGGATGCCCCTGACACTGCACTCTTGGGCCAGCCCCTCCCCCACACTGCCTCCACCTGTCACCACCAAGCCCCTCCACCCAGCCCTCACCCTCCCCTGGATCTGGGGCTGGGATCCTTCACTGCTGTCACTGTCTGGAGTGGGAGGCTGGCCCAGAGTCCCTCTCCTCCTGGAACACCCAGGTGGAGTGATGGAGGGGCAGCTGAGAGGGGGAGGGGGACAGAGATGACTCGAGGGCCTGGGGGTGAGCCATGGGCAAAGGGGGCCACAGGCTGTCACCCACCTTCCCCATTACAGTGGAGCAATGACTGTGTGCTTGGGGACTAATGCCAGATTCTGGGGAGTTACAGAGAGGAGAGCTGTAAGCAGCTCTGGGACAACTGTCACCCAGCCACTTTATAATGGAGCGACATAAGGACTTTCCATTTCAGAAGGAGACCCTCCAATCCACCCCCAGCTCACTGCCAAATCTCTGGGACGGGACCCATGCCTGCCTGGTGCCTGCTGTGCTTTGCAGATTTCCCAGGACCAGGGAGGGAGTCCCTGTGCTGGGAAGAGGTCAGAGGCCGAGGCCCCTGTGTGGCAGTGGCCAAGCCCACACCTCAGGCCCCAGGTCCAGTGCCTGATGGTGCCACATCCTAAGCAGGGCCACAGGACAGATGCCCTACATGGCCCAGACCCCCATGGCTGCCTGATCTCCGGGCTGTGGCCTCGGCTGAGGCAGTGACAGGGCGGGGCTGGCTAGGCGTGGGCGCGGCGTTCTGTGAGGTTAGTTTCAGCTCTGCAGTGTGTCCCTGCAGCACAGCACGCACCGTGTCTGCTTCTAGCGGTGAATGAACAGAGGAGCAACTGGCAGAGGTGCCCGTGACAGAGGTTGAGAGAGGGGAACCTCAGTCTGCCTATGGCCTTTGCTCCAGCAGGAGCAAATTAGGGCTGACACACTGTCCTGAGCAGCTGGGCACCTCTCAACTGAGCCTTGGGCTTCTCAGCTGACATGCGGGGTGGTAGCCCCCACTGCGCAGGTGGCATCCAGATATCATGTGCCTGGTGCACAGTAGGAGTGCAGCAAATTACAGTTATCATGGGAGATTTCATGGGGGAAGAAACCCCAATATGGTGAAGTGCCTTTGCAGGAATTTCTGCACAGGGGCCACCACCATCCAGGGTAAGGGAGAGGTCTGTCTGCACCCTGTCTGGAAGGGGTGTGAGGTGAGCAGGCTGTTTGGCCTTCCTGGGACTTAGTTTCTCCACCTGAAATGGGAGGGGTGGGATGGCCAATGTGTAAACCCCAACTGACTCTATAGTCAGATGTCTAACTTGGAACTCACTTCCCTAGGGCAGAGCTGTAAGGGATATCTGGGCTCCCATTAGGTCCAGCTCTGTCCACTCAGGCCAGGCCAGGCCGGCAGGTAACAGGGCTGCCAAGAGGTGTTTGCCTCCATGGATGGGCAGTATTGAGCCTGTGGGGGCTTTTGGAGACTCAGGGTCTCTGCCCCTCTTTCTGCACACCTGTCACTTTGTGAGTGAACTACACCTCCTGTCTGAGGCCATGTAACCAGGGCTGGCTCCAGATCACAGGTGTGGATGTTGGCTGCGAGGGGTTAAGTAACGCTTGAGTCCAACCAGCGGGTACAGGCTGAGAAGCCCCAACTCAGGGGACCCACCCAGGCGTTGGGCAGTCTCAGGGGACAGTGGTGACACCCCTCAGGTGGATGGGGCCAGATGCTATGATCACTCTCCATTTTTCTTGGTGCAAATTGTCCCTAAGATGGGAGTGCTGACTTTATGGTCGTCTCACTCCTAGACTCCGCATCTGTGGGTGTGGACTGAGGCCATGAGCGTGGACGTCTACCAAAACATGGCATGTCATGGAAGCAGCAGCAGGGCTGAGGGAGGGCAGGCCCAGGAGTGTGGTGGGGCCCTGCAATTTGTGACTCCTGCTTGTCCTAGCAGAGCAGGCGCTGCTGTCCTTGGTGGAGCAGGTGTCACTGACACTGGCTGCCCGTCTCCTGGCTTTGCTGTGGGGACCAGGCCTTATCTCCACCTGTGGGCTTCGCCCAAAGTCCATCCTGTGGGAATTTGCAGCCAGCTGTGCCAGCCACCAGCCAGATGACTTGGGGCCCAGCTCCTTGTCCCACCCCACCAAGCAGGGTCGGGGCAGAGGATGAGGGGACATCATTGCTCGGGCTCCTGGGCAGGAAAGAGCCCCCTTTGCCTTCTCCTGGGCAGGGCAGGCTGCTGACAGGGCCGGTGGAGTCCATGGACAGTGCTGGTGGCATCCAGTCACCCCCACTGTCCGTGAGCAGGCCCCGTGGTGAGGAGCAGGGCCCACAAGAGACAGGCTTGGCGGGCCAGGCCCAGCCCCAGAGCTTGCTCAGAGGTGCCCCAGGCAGGCCTTCCCTCCTGGCCCCAGGTGCCCTCCTCTGAAGGCTGAGGTGCCCAGGCAGCTCACCCTCCCCACGGTCAAGGCAGCAGCAGGGTCAGGAGGCCCCAGGCTTCTGCGGGGGCCCCTTGCATGGGTCCTGCTCAGTGCAGATGTTGCCCAGGTCTGGGAAGGCTCATGTTGCCCAGGTCTGGGAAGGCTCCCAGTGCCACTTGGCACTGATAAGGGGAAAGGAGAAATAGCCACATGAGCAAACACACCGAGCAGGAAACCACAGCGCTGCCCTCTGCCCTGCTCTGCAGTGTTATTAAAAAGCACTTCCAGCAGCTACCCCTTGAATCAAGGTCCCTGCCTCAGGGTCTGCAGTAGCCAGGGTTCCCAGAGAAACAGACCAATAGGACACGTGGCCTTCAGTGATGCACGAGGCATCGCAGAGGGTGGTCTGCTTTGCTCTCCACTCACTGATCTAGATGTTAATGTCACCCAAAACTACCTTCATAGCAGCACCTAGGCTGGTGTTAGAGCAAATGTCTGGGTACTGTGACCCAGCCAAGGGACCCTTTGCTCTCTATAAGAGGGGAAACTGAGGCCCAGAGGCTGAAATGACCTGTCCACCATCGCTTGGCAGCTGGGTATAGGATTGAGGGTCTCAGCCCTGGGGTCAGGCAGATGGGAGCTGCAGGGCCGGCTTCTGTCCTGGCTGTGTATCATGGGGGATAGACGAAGCCTCTCAGAGCCACCCCTCCCTAGCAGAATGAGGGTCAGGCACAGCCCCTGTGGATGCAGAGTAGATTGAGGCTGTGCATGCACGGTGTAGCTGGGTGGCAGGGTGCACGCTGTGGTCAGTTCCCTGTCCTGCTCCCAGAGGACCCCTGCCCTGATCCCTAGTGCTGTGGCCTGGGCCTCCTGCCACCACAACCCTCTCCCAGGAGTGTCACAGCATGTCATGGCCTTGCTTCCTGTTGGCATGAGATGTGGGGGTTGAGTGGGGGGCCAGGCCTCTGGGGTGCTTGGATCTGGCCAATGTGAGATGTAGAGATCGCCATGCCCAAGTAGCACAATTCTGCTGCACTGGGAGCTTCAGGGAGAGATCATCTCATCCAAGCAGGGGACTCTGGTTCTCTCCCACGCTCCAGGAGCTGAGGGTACGCAGAGAGCCAGCCCCATGGAACAGCTTCCTGCCCGGTTGATTTTTAAACAGTAGTAATTGTGGCCATGCATTGGCATTTGGAGGGATGGAGGTTTCATTGTGACAGAAACTCAGTGGAAGTGGGGGGGCAGGGGGTGCTACAGAACTCAGCAGAGGTCCAGGAGTCCTGAGAGTGCCTGGGCGCCCCGAGCCACACGCCGGGGAAGCTGACAGCACGCGTGGGACATGTGAGTGACTGCGTGACTTAGCGGCAGACCCTGTAGCAGGCCTGAGGTGGGAGCTCATGCTTCCTGTCACCGGGAAGTAGCTGTGCTCAGAAATGCCAGAGAGCCGAGGCTTCTGGAATCTGGAGAAGCAATGTCGGGGCAGCTCATCAGCCTCCATGGAATTCAGTTTTAAAATGTCATTCTATATGTTTACCATAGAAAGTTTGGAAAATACGAACAGGAACATGAAGAAAGTAATGCCACCCCCCAGAGAAACATGGAATATTCAGTGCACTTACTTTTACCTTTGCCAACACATTTGCTTTTCCCTGAAACCAAGCTGCCCCGAGCAGCTGCTGACACACTTCCATGGCTGTGCAGGATCCCGGGGGCGGGCAGCGGGGATGGTGACAACACACTCTGACGTGGCGGCCCTGCGGGCAGCCTAGAATCTTGGTTGGCACTCCTGGTTACCAACTCCTGGTTGGCAAGGCCGACTCTTCTGTGCTGGTTAACCAGCAGCGTTTTCTTTCATGACTTATCTCCTCACGTCCCACGTGTTTTCCACGGGGTACTAGCCTTTCTGTCATTAATATCTGAGATCTCTTTAGAGGTGACCAGTCACCTTTTGCACTAGACAGATATTAAATATGTTCCTCTATGTGATGTATTATGCACAAAATTTGGCATTTTCTTCCTTGCTTAGTTTTCTCTGCTTAAATTTCTTTGCTCCAAGATATACCTTCTTCTATTTCTCTTATTGTTTCATTTCCTAAAACTAAACTTACACACGTTTGTCATCAGTCTCTTCTGTCCACAACAAAAGCATCCTGGGCCTCAGGCTTCATGTCTCCATCAAGGGCAGAAGTTTCCATCATGTTAGACACATAAGGTTGTCTCCTTTTCTAAAGTGTCTATAAATGCAATCTGGTCTCCCCTTTGACTTAAGAGGTATTTAGTGGAGTGTTTTAAAATTTCTAATGTATGTGCATGAGTCTCGTTTTATCCCACTTGGTCAGAAACTGGCCCTTAACATTTCTGCAGTGAGATTTCATCAAAGGTGGAATTAACAGTGTGAACATGTCTCACACACTTGGAAGAACGTACTGTCGTAGGGTTGGGTGTTCAGAGTGCATGGACAAAGTTGACGCCTGTTCACAATCGTTGTGAATGTGTCACAAAACCCGTGAACCCCACGGATCCAGGATGAGCGCTGGGGCTCCCACCCCTCCTCCTTCTGGCACTACCCAGGCCCTCTGCGTTGTTCTCTGCTCAGCGCTGCCTCACCTGGATTCAGGATGTTTCTCCTGAGTCGTGCACGTGGGCTGACTCTCTGCCAAGGACTGCCAGGGCAGGCACTGATGACAGCTCTGAGCGGCTGGCAGGGCCTCGAGTTTCCCAAGCAGCCTCGGGTTAGGGTTTCTCAATGTTGCAAAACCTCTGACTTAGGAGGAAGCCTGATCCAGCTTGACTTATCGCCTTCACTCAGTTTCACCGTCCCCGTGCTGGCTTGCTCAAACTCTCTTCCTTCCTCAGCATCCCCTCTGTCCTTCCGTCTTTTACCACCTGAATTCGACCTTCTGTGTGAGCATGAGCGGGGTGTAGAAAGGCTCTGAGTGCTCAATGCCTTACTCGTGAAGCAGGACCCTGGTCAGCTTCGTTCATTTGGTGCCAGGGGAGGGGACGGCACCTGAGGACTCCCCGGAAAGGATGACCCAGGCCCCGCCGTGCAGAGGACTTGGTGACCCGTGCCACCTCCTGCAGCTATGCGCCAGCATCCCCCAGCAGACAGGGCTGAGGTTGAGGGCCGCACTGATCAAAGTTCTGATTGGTTGTGGGGCCTTGGCTTTCTTACGTGACCCCACTTTGGGTTTTGCACCTTAGGTCTTGGTAAGGGGACCCACCCTTAGATCCAGGGAGCCCCTGGCAAGGCCCAGAGGCTGCAGGAGAAGGGCGCCCACACCTCGGGCAGCAGGGCAGTGGCGACGGCCCATCAGGCGACTGTCGGGGACTGCCACCTCAAGGCCAGAGCTCCGCTGGGCTGGGCTCAGGTGACCTGGGAGCAGCCTGCACCGTTCCTCCCTCCTTGCCCTGCAGACCCCACTGGCTCAGCCCTGGGCACAGGGACTGCATGGCAGGCACCTCCCTTTGCCAGCTGCCTCCTACCTGAGGGCCTGCATGTGCCCATACTGAGTGCCCTCCATACACCTTGACCTCCAGTCACACAGAGGAAACTGAAGCAGAGTGGCCCTTGGGGGCCTTGCTCTCTCAGACAGGGCCCTGGGCTCTGAAGGCCAGTCCTGCTGCTGGAGGGTGGGTGCCTTGCCCTACACTGCTTTCCTGCACAGGGAGGAGGGCTGGCCAGCAGGGCCGGGGCTCAAACTTCAGGCTCCGGGCTCTGCCTCACCTCCCGGAGCCTGGCCCTCGTCCATCTGCCCTCCGAGCTCCAAGGGCCACCATGGATCTGGCCTCAGCTGTGGGGTGTAGGGGGCTGGGTGGGGCCTGACTCCGCCTGCAGCCCCCAGCTCCCAGCCTCCCCAGGGCTGGGCTGTCCCTGGTGGCCGTGGCAGTGCTGAGTGCATGAGGAGCAACATTTGGGGGAGAGAGAGGTGGCTCCCCACCCCATCCAGCTTCCTGTGGTCAAGGTCAGGGCACTGTGGTCTGTGGGCGGGTCTTGCTGTGACCAAGGCCTCCTCCCCTTTCTCAGGGGGGTGGTGCGCAAGTATAATTGGATACCCAGTCCATGTCCTGCTGCTGCTCTGGGCCTCAGTTTCCCCATTCATGCATCTGTTGAGTTTACATGCTGGTTGTCAAGAGTGTTTGGGGCTGGGGGTGGGGGAGTCCAGTCTGCACACCCCACCAGACCACCTGCATGGCTGGGCGGCCTGGGGACAGGCTGCTGCCTGCTCTTTGCCTGGAGCTGCTGCGGCCTGGGGGAAGGGTGCTACCTGAGGCCGTCTAGACCTTGTGACCTGGGGCAGCACCAGCGTGCAGGTCCCAGGGACAAGTGCAGGGGCCTCCAGGTCTGCTGAGGTGGCCCAGATGGGGAGCTGGAACCAGCCACAGGAGCCTCAGCCTGAGCCCCACTTCCTGCCCAGTGACGGGGAGATATGGGGGCTTTCAGAGACAGGGTGGGCCCACAGTGAAAAGGACCCACCTCCTCTGCCCTGCTGCTGTGACCCAGGAAGCCAGACCAGAGTGCCAGCTCTGCTTCTGACCCCTGAATAGGAAGGATCAGGGGTTCCTTCCATTGACATGTCTGGATCCTGATAACAATCTTGCTGGGAGTCAGTGAACAGGGTCACCTCCAAAAAGACAGGAACTTGGGACTGGTCGGGTTCTAAGCCACGGGATCCCCCATGGAGCCCCTGGCTGTACTCCTCCAACCCCAGCATCCCTAGACATAGATGTCAGGGTTTTGGGGATCAAGGGCGAGGGCAGGAACCCCTGGCCTGTGCAACCAGAACCCTGCAGGCCACAGCATGGGACCATGCACTGTCCTCAAACGAATAGGCCCTGGATTGGGGTTCTGCTGGCCTGTCTTCCCACTCAGCCTGGGGGCCCCGAGTGGACCCTGTTAGCCCACCACCATTAGGGCAGTGTGTGTAGGGTGGGTCAGGGGCCCAGCAGCCTCAAAGCCTGTCCTGTGAGAGGAGTTGGCATTTGCTTGGGGGAGGCGTGTTGATCTCTGCTTCTGATAACACCACCCCTGGTGAGAGAACCAGGGCTTCCTGCCACCACCTCCTGGCAATGGAGCTTTTCAGCTCCCTCTGTACCTACCTCGTGCCGGAAGGAAAAGTCATAGCCAGCTACAAAGTTCCCACCCTGGGAAAGTCAGACCTGGGGAACCCCCTGCCTGGGATGTGCAGGTGCCCTCCCCAGGAGCTGACCCTTCAGCGGCTTTGGGGCCAGGCTGGGTCGGGGCAGTCCCTGCCTTGGCTGCAAGGTCACTGGGCTTCCAGGACAGAAGAGGGAGAGGAGGGAGGGGAGGCAGCGAGGGGCCCAAGCAGAAGGGGGAGCCAAGGTGCCAGGCAGAGGGGGGAGCCGCCTGCGCCAGCTTCCGCCCCAAGTGGGCGGTGGTTAGGAGACGCTGCCTCTGCCTCCCAGCACACCAAGCTTCGAGTCCTGCCCCAGTGATTTTGCCTCGGGGAGCATCAGAACCGTGAGTCACCACTGATCAGCTTCCACTGCTGTAGACATCCGGGTTTTTAAGAACAGGGTGGGTGTGTGTGGATCTTAAAAAACAAAACAGCAGCAAGGGCTCGGGCAAGTCCACCAGCCCCTCCCACTGCACCTGCAGGGCCCCGAGCAGAGGTCCAGCAAGGCCCCACTCCACAGGTGCTCAAGGGTCATTTATTTTCCTAGTTTTGCTGCCCACTCTGAGACCCGGGCCAGTCTCTGTTCTGAGCTCAGGCTCAAGTCATTGAGGACTCAGGAGCAGAGGCCCCGCCCTCAGCAGTGTGTGGCACGTTTGTTTGTGTGTGTGATGTGCATGTGTTTATGTCTGTGTAATGTGCATGTGCGTACATGTGTGTTCTGTACATGTGCATGCATGCATTGTGTGCTGTGTGCTGTGTGCTATGTACATACATGCACATGTGTATTCTGTGTATGCATGTGTGTGCTGTGTGTGCGTGCATGTGTGGTATGTACGTGCATATGTGTGGTGTACATGTGTGTACATGCATGTGTGCTGTGTGCATGTGTACATTTGTGCGCATGTGCTTGTGTAATGTGTGTAGTGTGTGTACATGCATGTGTGTAGTGTGTGTACAAGCATGTGTGTGGTGTGTGTGTGTGGCATGTGCATAAGCATGTGTGTCTGTGTTGCTGCAAGGGACCACTGTCTGCCATCATTGGTGGCCCAGCCACCTGAGCGGGTGCAGCCTGTGCCACCCTCTTGGTCCTCCTCTGTTCCTGGACTCAGGGTGACTGACTGTGAGGCCATGCCCCATTCTCACAACTCAGCTCTATGACCCAGGCTGGCCAGGAGGGGTTCTGTGGGTGGTCAGCCCCTAGAATATGACCCAGGACCCTTTCACCAAGCCCCCTTTCCTCCACAGGACATGCTAGGCCAACACCCCCTGCTGCTCGCCCTGGCAGGGCTGCTGTCCGTTGGGTCCGGTGAGTTCTGCAGCGGGCAGTGTGGGGCCACTACTCCATGGGTGACGTTTGGGTGGGGAGGTACAGGGCCCACCCCCGTGTCCCCCTGGATGGAAGCTCCCTGGTGGCTTAGGAAGGACTGCGCCACTGGGAGCAGCTCCCAGCCATAGGCCTTGGTCTCCCCACCGTCGGGAGGCCTAGTGCCCTGCTCTGTACCTCCAGCAGGGCTGTAAGGACACCACCTGCTGGAGGCCCCTTCCTGAGAGGCTGCAACACAGCCGGCTCCTTCTCCCCATGAGCCTCCCCCAACCCGCCTCCTCCCTCACCCCCATGGTGGGCTTGGCCTGAGCGGGCTCCCCTCACTGAGCTGTCTTGTCCCCCAGTCCTAGCCCAGGAGTGCCCCAAGTACAAGGTCAGCACCTGCCGGGACTGCATCGAGTCGGGGCCCGGGTGCGCTTGGTGCCACAAGCTGGTAAGAGCCACTTGGGCCACTCGGCCACCCTTCCGCCCTCCCGCTCTCCCATCTCCTGGGCCAGGTCCCTTCCCTGCCTCTGAAGCCAGCAGCACCCAAGGGAGCAGCAACTTCATTTCCTCCTGGAGGCAGGAGCAGCCCAGAGGCCACCGGATTATCTGAGAAGGACATGGGCTGCCCCTAGGCCAGCCTTGCCCTGAGTGCAGCCTGTGCCAGGGAGGCAGGAGCAGCCCAGAGGCTTCATCACCACCCAGGTTGTGCCTCAACTGTTTTGGGAGCCCTGGTCAGAGACCCCAGAAGAGACCCTTCCCAAAGGAGGGCAGCTGTGTGCCCGGCGGTGCTCCAGCCACACCCGGCACGTGGAAGCAGCCTAGCCTCCGGAATATGGAGAAAATGCGAGAAGTTCCCTGTCTGGGACTGAGCCCCCTTCTTGTCTTCAGTTATTTTATATTTTACTCTTGACTCCCTCTGGAAAGAAAGGCAAAGGCCCAGACAGCCAGGGATCAGCAGCAACTTTTGGTTCCTAAGCCAGTGGCCTCCTGGCACAGCCCACCCTCCTGTAAAGGGCTCTTCCCATGGGGCACCCAGATCCTCACCACACACCCTCCTTCCCCTGTAGAGGGCTCCTCCTGTGGGGCACCCAGGTCCTCACCACACACTCCCCTTCTCCTGTAGAGGGCTCCTCTCATGGGGCACCCAGGTCCCAAACACACGCCCTCCTCCTCCTGTAGAGGGCTCCTCCTCAAAGGCCCCCCAGATCTTGACCACACCCTCTCCCTGGGGTCCCCAAGTTCTGAGCATGCAGGTCTGCGTGGAAACACACTCTGAAATCCTCACCCTTTGTGATTTCTTCTCAACCATTTGAGAGCAGGTGCAGATGTGAGGCCCTTTGTCCCTTCGTACTTCAAGGATCTTTCTTAGGACCACGAAATTTACTTACAAAGCCACGTGAATGTATTTGATGAACATATATATATTCATACTTGATAAATACATTTATCAAAATCAGGAAATTTAATGCCAGTATCTTTCTATGATCAAATCTTCACACCTTATGCAAATTTGGCCAAATGTTCCAATGTCTTCTATTGCATTTTTTTTTTCCTGGCCGACATTATAATCAAAGATCACATGTCCCACTCACACGTCAGGTATCTTCAGTCTCCTCGAGTCTGGAACATTCCTCAACTTTCTTTGTCTTCCACATCCTTGGCATTTCAGAGAACTCAGGACAGCAGTTCTGTGGGTGCCCCTCGGTGGGTCTTGCCTGGTGTGTCCTCTGATTGCATCACGTGCACTGGGCAGGAGCACTGCACAGCAACTGCGTCCCTCTCAGGGCCCCTGCGGGTGGCACAGGCCGCCACCCACGCCAGCACTGGAGATGCCACCTGGGACCCCTCGGCTGGGGTGGTGTGTGCCAGGCCTCTCCCTATAATGTCTCTTCTTCCTCCTGGCGGGTAATAACTAATCTGTGGGGAGATGCTCCAAGACTTGTAAACACTCCGTTTCCCAGCAAACTAACATTCAGCATCCATTGGCGACCCTTGCCTGAATCAGTTATTACAGCAGTGGTTGCAAAATGGTGAAGTTCTGGTTCCTTAACTCCTTCTGATGAAGGAAGAGTCTCTCTCCCTTCCTCTCTCTCTCTCTCTCCAGTGTGGATCCATACATTTTTATTTTGTTCAGTAACTTATAATCTATGGCTGTCATTTTTTTCATTGGAATGCTCCAATTATTCTAAATTTGGCCATTGTGAGCCCCCTCTGATCTGGTTCTGTGTCCTGTCGATATGTCCCCATCATTTCTTATTTTTATTTTTTGAGCACTTTCTTACTTTCTGGAATAACAGGATGCTCCAGGCCCATCCTGTACCCCCCTTGCCCCAGCCCCAGAATCAGACATTTTCCTGAGGCTGCTGGTTCCATCTGGCGAGAAGCCTGGCTGTGGACATCCTCAGGATGGTTCCTCCTTTCTCAACCCTGCGGTGCTCGGACGGTGGTTTCAGAGTTACCAGCCCACGCCACTGTGCCCAGCAAACCCACAAGGGAGGAGTCGTGTGCTTTGTATCCTCTTGTCTTTTGGTTGAGGAGTATGGCCAAGGCCCTGGGTTTGCCCGTTCTCGCTGAAGCTGGTTTCTCTCTTCCCTTTCCCGACATTATTCATTTGAAATAAATACAGTTAGATTCATTTGTTTCTGTATGGCTTACATTTTAGGTTTTCTTTCTCTATTCTTGCTGGTTTATTTCTTGAGTAGTTAAAACATTACTATGTTCCCAAAAGTCAAAAAGTATAACAATGGGCACTCAGGCAGTCACCCCTCCCTGCCCCTACTCTCCACCGCCAGCCTGCTGTGACTACCAGCCTCGCTGCTGTTTGGGGGTTATTCTTCCTGGGTGTCCATTTGTGAAAGTGAGCGGACGTACGCACGCACTTTTCAACACTCTATATTTTTGGCATGCCCTCCCTTGGATGCTGCAGGCTCTGGCCCAGTGTCAGAACCCCCCATGGCAGAACATGGCTCATTCTCTTTTCTCCCTGCTGTGTCAGAATCCAGGGGATCTCTGAGGGGACAAAGTGCTTGAGAGTGAAGTGCCCTGGGTCCAGGACCCCCACACTCCCCTCTGGCTTTCGTTTCCCTCTGAAGTGAGAGGGGCTTGGCTGTGAGCTCCAGCCTATGTTCTGGGGTTCCTGGGGTTCCTGGGGTGCCTCAGGACTGCCACGCTGCCTGAGAGGGAACAGCACATTCCCCGGGGACAGAGCAGCTCCCTCCGACACGGGTTCTGCTGATGAAGGGCTTGAAGTCCCCAGCCAGCTGCTGGATGATGCCAGGCTGCTCCCAGCTCCAGGGCGTCTGAGGAGCAGCATTTGGGTTGGAGGCAATGGATGGTTCCTGTGTCCTTTCTGCTGCTGGAGGCAGGGGTGGCGCCCTGTGCCCCACAGCTCTGGGTGTGGTCTGGGAGCCTTCAGGAAGAGGCTGTCAGGGAGACCAGGGGAGATGGCTGGCTGTCCATCTCCACCCCCAATCCCCAAAGGGGATTGTCCTAAATTCCCGGTGCAGATGAGGAGGGGACAGGGCTGGGTCCTCAGCCCCTGCAGAATGGCCTCCAGTATTTTCTGTGCCCTCCTCCTGACCCCTGGCTCCCCTTCACCCAGAACTTCACTGGGCCAGGGGAGCCCGACTCCACTCGCTGCGACACCCGGGAGCAGCTGTTAATTAGGGGCTGTGCAGCCGATGACATCATGGACCCCAGGAGCCTCGCCGAAACCCAGGAGAACCAGGAGGGGGGCCGGAAGCAGTTGTCTCCACAAAAAGTGACGCTTTACCTGAGACCAGGTAGGCTTGGCCTGGGCTGGGTGTGGGGGAGCCAGGCACCCTGTGGGGTGGTTGTTCTGGGGCTCTGGCGAGGAGCCTGGCCTGCTCTAAGGTGCCAGGGCTGAGCAGACAGATGTGTCCAGGATGGACAGCAGAGGGGCCTGGGTGAGGCCCAAGGACTGCTGGGCACCACACAACCAGAGTCTGAGCTCCACCACGGCCTTCCTCTCTCTTCCCCTGGGCCGACATCCCCTGACCCCCATCCTCTGTGGCTGGGTGTCTGGGCTGTCTTTTAGCCCCAGGTTCTGCGTCCTTTTTAAAAAGGGAGAATAAACCATTGGGTTTTTTTGTTTTGTTTTAATTTTTATTGAATTGAAATTGATTATACATATTTTGGGGGTTCAACATTGAGATATTTTGATCAAATCAATATTACTAGTGTATATGTTGTTACAAATCGTAATTATTCTTTATGCCCCTTGTCCAGTCTCTCCCCATCCCCCTCACCCTTCTCATCCCCCCTCTAATTACCCTCGATTTCTTCTCTCCTTCTGAAAGAATAATGGTTACTCTGTTGATTTGTTGCCTAGATGATCTGTCCAATGCTGAGGGGTGTGGTCAGGTCACCCAATATTATTATCATAGAGCAGATGCCTCTTCTGTCACTCTGGAATGGGCTTTATGGAGAGAGATGTCCTCTTCTTTTCTTTATCTCTACTGGTGACTCTCTCTGTGTCAATGCACTCCAGTGGCTGGCAGACCATCTATGTGGTGGTTGTGGCGTCTAGCCACTTTCACGGCAGCAATGGTTATTGTGGTGGCTGTAGTGGGCCACCCACATGGAGGTGATGTTTTTGGCATGCTCTCTGGCACTGGCAGTGTGCCTGGTTGTCGGGAGTGTCTGGTCCCTGGATCCAAGCCTCAGGTCCCCGGGCAGGCCCCGAGGTGCTGGAGCAGTGTGTCTGGTTGTCGGGGGGGGGGTGGTCCCTGGATCCAAGCCTCAGGTCCCCGGGCAGGCCCCAAGGTGCTGGAGCAGTGTGTCTGGTTGTCGGGGGGGGGGGGGGTCCCTGGATCCATGCCTCCATGCTGGCATGGTGCCTGGTTGTGGGATGGGGATCCAGTCTCCTCCATATTCCGGGTCCCCGGGCAGGCCCTGAGGCGCTAGTGGTGTGCCTGATCTGGAACTAGTTTTTTGTCCTTTGCTTACTTCCTTTGGGAACCAGTACTTGAGCTGTGTGGTTGAACTAAATTGCTGCTTTGCTGCCATTTCCCTAGGGAAGGTTTTTTGTGCAGCTCAGGGTTTAATGGTTGACCTTAATGGTTGACCTCGGCTCTCCAGAGACTCAGTGCACCTGGATTGTGTAGAAACCCTGATCTGGGCCTGAGTTTTTCATCAGACTGTACCCCATGAAATTCTGCATTCCCGACCAGTCTCCTCCAAGTGGCTCTGCGCAAATTGAGGGGCAGATTGGCTGTCCCCTCTGTGTCCCAGTGTTCTCCTGGTGGGCCTATCTCCCCACCGCCCGTACTCCAAAATCTTCCCCTGGGTCCAGACCTACACCGGTCCCTTGCGTTGATTCACCGGTCTCTGAATGGCTCCACTTTCTCAGCTGTTCTGGCTTCTTCCTCCTGTGTGGGTCCACGGGAAGCCTGTTAGTGGTCTTGCTGTCCTGGAGGCCACCAAAATCCTCTTCTCCCCTGCTGCCTCTGAGTAACTCCATCTGAAGGGCACAGCTGCAGCTTCTGCTGGCTCCTGGTCCATGAGCTCAGCAGCTCCAGCATTAAAGCAGCCACAGCCCAAAATGCTCAGAGCAGATTTTTCTTTCTCTCATCATTGTTTCTCCCACCTTCATGAGCTCCATAGGTCTCTCCTCCTCTTCCCCTGAGCTCCAGTGGCCCCAGCTTGGCTGATGTTACATTTTTATAGTTGTAAATTGGTTGATTTGTGGGAGAGAGTGACACTGGGGACCGTCTATTCTGCCATCTTGACTGGAACCTTGAGAACACACCATTTGGAAAACGCTGTTCTATCTCCCTCTCAGAAGGCCATGATACTCTTGGCAGAGTAAATGTTCTAACAAGTCCTGCTGTCAGGAAGCCTGAGTAACTGTTTAAACCAGCGTTGCCCAAACTGACTTGACCACAGAGCCCTGTTCCAGAACAAAGCCTGTTAGTGCCTGAGATGCCCTCCAGGGGGGCAGGTGCACTGGCGCAGTGGACAGGAGCAGGAGTCCAGGTGTGGGTGGCTCCACTTTGGCCAGTGGCCGCTGCCATGAGGTCCCCAGGCCACTGCAAGGCCACGAGGGAAGCAGCAGCCATGCCTGCACACAGCCGCGTGGGAGAAGGCCAAGGGCAGCTCCACAGGGAGGGGCGGCTATAGAGGAATGAGCTGGCGTCTCAGGAGCACTGCCCCTCGGGGAAGCCCAGGTCAGAGGGCCCACTGAGTTAGATGTGGGGCAAAGTGGGCTTGGTGATGACAGTCAGGGGAGAGCCAGCAGCGGCCAGAGGGAGGAGAGGTGGGTGGGAGAACAAGCGGGGTGGTGGTTGCAGGAGGGGGCCTAGGGCAAGCTGTGCGCACAGACATGGAGCCTGGACACAAAGCCCTGCCCTGGTGGTGGGCCCAGTTCGCCCCTTGCTGCCCCAGGGACTGGCAAAGCCCCTCTGTCCTGGGACCTCCACCTCTGACCTCACACTCGAGGCCCTGGCCCAGCTGACCCCTGAAGAGCAGCTCTGACATATTGTCGCCATGCCTCATTTCACAGTGAGGAAACCGAGGCTGTCAAAAGTGTCACCCGTGGCCCAAGCTTGTGCAGCTTGGTGGTGGTGGAGGTGTCAGGCAGGATTGTCCTGGGAGGACAAGGGTGGAGCAGCTGGCCTGAAACAGGCTGTCCTTGTGCGGGAGGGTCAAGCTGCTGACTGGGTTTTGACAAAGCATCTCTGTGGTACAGGGAGGACACAGATGAGTGCAGGTGAGCTCAGGCGAGCACAGGTGAGTTCAGGTGAGTGCAGATGAGCACAATGAGCACCAAGGAGAGGCACCACAGCACCCCAGGGCCACAGGCTCCTGGAGCAGAGCCATAGGATCAAGAAGGGGAATGTCCCCACATGGGGGTCCTGGCACTGCCCACCCAGCCCCTGGCCCTTCACCGAGTGAGCCTCACATTCTGGAAGGGAAGAGATGGGGCCCCCTCAGTCAGCCACCAACAGCCTGTGTTTGTGAGGGAGGGGAGGCGGGTGGAGCACAGCCATGCCAGTTCTGGATGCATCCTCTCAGCTGCTTTCTGCATAGTCAACACAGATGACACAGGGCCACAAAGCCGAAAACATTCACTGGCTGGCCCTTTACAGAAGATGTCTGCGATCCTTGGTCCAGAGGCTAAATGAGGGCCACACAGCACAGCGGGGCAGGGTCGGGAGTGCTGGGTGTGAGACCTGAGAGTGCAAGACGTGTGTGTGCGTGCATGTGGTGTGTGTGCAGTGAGTGCACATGCACATGCATATGCAGGTATGTGTAGTGTGTTGTGTGCTGTGTGTGCGTGAGGTGTGTGTGCTATTTGTATATTTGTGTGTATGATGTGTGTGCTGTGTGAGTGCATGTGCTATGTGTGATTGTGTGTGTGTTCATGTGTGCTGTGTGCTATGTATGACTGTGTGTATGCATGTGTGTGTGTGATGTGCACGTGCATGTGGTGTATGTGTGCTGTGTGACTGTGTGTGCATTTGGTGTGTATGGTGTGTGTATGTGTATATATGAATTCTGTGAATGCACATGTGTGCATATTCAGGTATGTGTGTAAGCTATGTGTGACTATGTATGAGTGTATGCATGTGGTATGTGTATGTATGTGTGGTATGTGCACTGTGTGTGAGTGTGTGTGTATGTGCATGAAGGGGGTGTGACTGTGTGTGCGTGTGGTGTGTGTATGTGTGCGATGTGTGTGCAAGTGGTGTATGCATATGTGATGTCTGTGTGTATGTGGCATGTGTATGCTATGTGTGACTGTGTGCATGAGGTGTGTGAGTGCATGTATGTGTGTGCATTTGGTTTGTACAGTGTATGTATACTTGTACACTGTGAGTGCAAATGCACGTGCATATGCAGGTATGTGTATGTTCTGTGTGTGATTGCATAGTATGTATTTGTGTGTGTTGTGTGCACCATAAGTGAGTGCATATGTGTGTGCATGTGGTGTGTATATGTGTATGTGTGGTGTATGTATTTTTGTGTGGTGTGTACCATGTGTGAGTGCATATGTGCACGCATGTGGTGTGTTTGTGCACGAGTGCATATGTATGTGTGCATGATCGCACATGTACACATTCTCCCAGGGCACAGCAGCTGGGCAGGACTGGCTGGGGTGAGGTCTGACTCGACCCCCCCCCCATGGTAGGCAGCCCAGCAGGGGCTGGAGGCTGGATGGGTGGTGCACAGAGGGGACCAGTCCAGGGCCTCCCTTGCTCATGTGCTCTCACGCCGTGTGTTTACTGTGCACCAGGCACTGTTCTGGGAGCTGGGGTCACAGGCCTCTCACAGTGACGAGCAAACACGCAACTGCGTAGCATCAGATTGTGAGTAAGATGATGGACAGACGCGAGGGATGTGGCCCAGGGAGGCCTTTCTGGATGTGACAGATTCACATGGTGCAGGGTCTACATGGCAGCTAATGGGGAAGGGGGACCGCAGGCTCAGGTGCCCAGCTAGATTTGAGTTTCAGATAAACGATGAGCAGTTTTTAGTATAGCATGTCCCAAATATTTCATGGTGGCTCCGCTTGGGCTGCTGTCACAGAGTACAGCAGACAGGGGTCTGCAATGACGCATGTTGACTGCTCGGTGCTAGAGTCTGGAAGTCGGTTATCAGGTGCTTCACTGCCGGGTTCTGGTGAGGACCTTCCTCAGCTGCCTTCCGCTGGGTCCTCACGTGGCGGAAAGAAGGCGAGCAGCTCTCTGGGCCCAGGTTCCTTTTATAAGGGCACTAATCCCACCTACGGGCCTCGACCCTCCCGACCTAGTCACCTCCCAAGGCCCGCCTCCCAATCCCATCACGTTGCGGTCAATATGAATTTAGGGACAGGAGCCTCCAGCCCACAACAGATGGGCACCTTCTGTTTTTTGCATCTTCTGCATTTGGGAAGTCATGCTCTTCATCTGAGGTTTGAATCTACCTGGGCATCCTGTGCCTCATCCAGGCCTCCTGGGCCAGGCCTCATGACAGGGACGTCAGGAGGAGATGGGGTCGTGGGCTGCTCACTCTCTTCCGTCCTGCGGCAGGTCAGGCGGCTGCATTCAATGTGACCTTCCGGCGGGCCAAGGGCTACCCCATCGACCTGTACTACCTGATGGACCTCTCCTACTCTATGCTCGACGACCTCCTCAACGTCAAGAAGCTGGGTGGCGACCTGCTCCGCGCCCTCAATGAGATCACCGAGTCGGGCCGCATTGGTGAGGCCACAGCCACTAAAGCCAGCTGGCTCAGTCCTTCCCCAAAGCCCCGTGGACCCTGCTGCCCACACCTGCACCAGGTCCTCACAGGCCAGACACAATGTCCCCAGACAGAGCAGCCCCCAGGGCTCCAGACACAGTGTCCCCAGGGCCAGGGCCATGCTGGTCACTTGTGGACATCGTCCAGCCCTCCAGCTCCTCCTCTCAGTTTTCCTCTTCTTTTCTTTATTATTTGATATATTTAAAAGACAAAAGTCTTACAGTGCTAATTATTAAAAAACAAAGCCCACATAAGCATACAGACTCCACAGCGACTACCACACTGAGTCTGCCAGGCCAGGCAAGGTCTCAGCACCTGACAAGCCCTGATGCATTGAGAAAGTACAAGTCTCAGTTACACACGTGTGCAAGGGACAAAGGGACGTCTCACCCCTTCCAATGCCACTCCCCATTCTCTAAACACTGTATGCACACATGCACGCTTGAACACATGAACACATGCTCACACACTTGCATGTGTGCACACACAGTTGTGCTCACACATGTGCAAGATTACACATGTGTTCACACAACACACACTCATGCTCACACGTGTACATGATTTCACGCATGCACACGTTCACGTGCCTGGTCACACATGTGTGCTTGCACACACAGTCATGCTTGCATGTATAAAAGCACACATGTGCATACATGGACACACTGACATGCATACCTGAACACACACTTGCTCACACATGTACATGGTAGCACACTCACAGGCTCTCACGCATATGAGCACACGCCTGTGCACATGTTCTTACACAACACTCACATGCACACATATGCTAACACACTCCCACTTGCACTATCTTGCTTTCTCTCGCCCTGCTGTGAGATAGGGAAACCAAGGCTCTGCCCTCGTGCTCCCCCAGGCTCTCCTCCCAGCCTCATCCCATGTGCCCCTCAGGCTTCGGGTCCTTCGTGGACAAGACCGTGCTGCCCTTCGTCAACACGCACCCTGAGAAGATGCGGAACCCGTGCCCCAAAAAGGAGAAGGATTGCCAGGCCCCGTTTGCCTTCCGGCATGTGCTGAAGCTGACTGATGACTCCAGACTGTTCCAGACAGAGGTCGGGAAGCAGCTGATTTCTGGAAACCTGGACGCACCCGAGGGTGGGCTGGATGCCATGATGCAAGTCGCTGCCTGCCCGGTGAGGCGCTGTCCTGCTCGGGGCTCTGGGCCCCAACCTGGGAGCCTCGGTCAGGGCTGGGCCATGGGCCCCGGCCCGCCCGGCCCCCTCCGCCAGCCTGGGCTGGGGAGGGTCGTCCCCAGCCCCCAGGAGAGTGAGGGAGGACAGGAGGGAAGATGGCAAGGGGGCCCTGAACATCCCCCACAGATCTCAACATGGACTTGTAACCAGCAAATCCCCTGGAGCCTGAACAGGTGCGAGTGGCCCCCCTCCTGGCCGTCCCTGCTCCTTCCAGGCCGAGTGGCCCCCCACACACCCTCACTGTGTCCCACCCATGTCTGCCGTGGGCTGAATGTGAAGTAGGGCTGTCACAGTGACGCAGCCAGGCTCTGCCATCTCGCAGCAGCCTCCTCCCCAGCCTCCCGCAGGCTGGTGCGCTGTGGCCACCGCTAGACTCACTCTGTGAGGTCACAGCCTATGACACACGTGTTACCAGCACATGCTCCTTCAAGGGAATGTTCCATGATGCACCAAACTCCCCTGCATGGTATCCCTCGGGTCCTGTCTCCTCTGTACCTGCAATGCCTCAGGCTGTGGTAGACATTCCCACAACTGTGTTTCTTCTTCGGGACCATTTCCTCAGGATCTGAAATGATGGGCTGCAGGGGATCCGTCTCCTTGTGGATCCAGACACACAGTCAGTGCCCTCACCTAGCAGATTTATAGGGTGCTGGAAGTTGTCCTCTTAACAGAGGCTTCTCAGGCTCCTCCTGGGGCTGGCATCTGTGCTAGACAGGGGACCCGAGACGAGAAGCTGGCCCTGGAGGGGTCCTGTCTCTCACCGTCCCTGCAGCTGAGAAACCACAGGAGGAAAGGGGCACGGGCACCAGCCTCGAGGCCACCCACTGGCTCTGTGAGGGCCCAGCAGGGGAAACTGAGGCAGGTAACCCAGCCATCGTTTTCTCAGGAGGAAATCGGCTGGCGCAACGTCACGCGGCTGCTGGTGTTTGCCACGGACGATGGCTTCCACTTTGCCGGGGACGGGAAGTTGGGTGCCATCTTGACCCCCAACGATGGCCGCTGCCACCTGGAGGACAACATGTACAAAAGCAGCAATGAATTTGTGAGTGCCCCCCACCCAGGCATCCCATGAGGTGCCACCCTGGCAGGACACGGGGTGGAACCCATGAAGTGGGGAGGCAGCTATGGCCCAGGCCATTCATGGCCCTGCGGCCGGGAGGGGAGGAGAGCAGGAGGGCAGGTTCACCCACGGGCCACCTGGCCAGAGCCTGGGGCACCTCCTTGCAACCTAAACAACACATTCAGGAAGAAACTTCCAGAAGCCCTAAGGGCAGTGTCAGATCTCTGGTGAGGGGTGGTGTAGGCAGCCAGGCTGAGCCTGGCACCTCACCCCTGTTGGACACGACAGAACCCTACAGACAGTCTCCCATCCACACTGCCCCGTCCCCCAGGCCCAAGCAGGTGGCAGGTGGCAGGGGCACTCCTGCTCTGGGTCTGTAACAGGGTCAGATGTAGTAACTGCCCCCCCCCCAACTGCAGCTGGGCCTCCTTAGACACTCACCACGTGCTTGGGGTCCCCACCCACCAGACCCCCAATACCCATCTCCTCTCTGGGGCTCTGTGCTGCCCCCGTGGTCCCCTCTTTTCCCGTGTGGGCCCCTGTTCTGCCACCAGTGCTGGGGCTGGGAGAGGAGCCACAGGAACTGCTGAGGAAAAAGCAGCTGGAGGGACAGAGAGGCGGGAAGGGGCTGACAACTCACCTGGGGTTAGTTAGGATGAGCTTGCTGTGTGCAAGTTTCCCTCCCCCAGTGGAGGCACTTCAGTGGCACTACGGGGAGGGCAGGAATTCTCTGCTCCTCACGTGCAACCACAGGCCTAAGGCCAGCACTTTCTACAGGGTGTGTCCTGGACATTGTGACATGATGCTCTTGCGTCCTGAAATCATACACTCTGAGTGCTGCAAAGGATTTTAGAGATGGTGCAACTCAGGGTCCTCCACCAGCAGCCCAAAGACTCGGGGTGTTGGTGGGTAGAATTCAGGGTCCATGAACTTGGCAGGAAAAGAGTGACCTGTTATGTACATGAGTCTCTGCCCAAAATCAAGGGTTCATGAAAGTAGGTGCCACTGTGGCAGGAGATTCTGCCCCAACAGAAATGCAAGGCATCTCCCCAGCATGGACACCTCAAAATGGCACTCACAGGTATGGACTTTGAAAGTTCAGGAGTGCTCACTTGCCACTGGATTTCATCGTCAATGCGTCAATTAGAAGCACCTCACAGTATGCAGTATTTTCTCCGCTGTATTTTAGCATCAGTTCTTTCCCACATGACCCTCTCATGTCACGCAACCTCAGCAGCACAGGAAGGGCTGAGCCCAACCGTTGCCAGGCCAGCAGGGCCCTGGGCAGTTGCTTTGTGGGCAGGAGCAGCTAATGACCTGGAGGGCTTGTCCCTGGCCTCAGGGGCCGCTGACCAGCGTCTCCTCTCTCCAGGACTACCCATCAGTGGGCCAGCTGGCGCACAAACTGGCCGAAAGCAACATCCAGCCCATCTTCGCAGTGACTGAGAGGATGGTGAAAACCTACGAGGTAAGTGGGGCAAGGGTCTTGATCGACAAAGTGGGACCTACTATCTCAGCGGAAAGGTAACAAAACTCAGCACTGCCACAGGTCCGAGCTCTGCTTCTATTTGTGGGGCGTGCGGGCAGCCGGCCTGGCCCCTGGCCAGCATTTTCCGTGGTCGAGGAGCCTGGGCTTCCTTTTGGGTGACACAACATTTATGTGTAGATATAAGAAGGAATTCCCCATCCTTGAAGTCTGGCACTATTAGCAGCACGTGTTTTGGTGTCAGTGGTGACAGTCTGCTTTTGCTAGACATGCAAGTCTCTTGGATCAGTATATCCAATTCCTTGTTTATTTCAGGGGAACTTCCTTGTTTTATACCCACATACGTGTGAAGGTAAATGCTTTCATGAAGTATAAGACACATGCAGGAAAGTTCACAGATCTTGAGTGTAGAGATTGATAATTTTCACAAAATCAGACAACCAGCCTCTGCATCAATAGGCAGAAGCCCCCCTGGACCCCCTGTGGCCACCTCCCCAGGGAAACCACTACTTTGGCACACTAAGGACACGTCCTTCTTCCTTTTGTTGGCTGGGGACAAACCATCAATAAATGCCTCAGCTAGCAGGAGCCAAAACCTAAACCAACCAGCCTGGGCCTCGGCTCTGGCTTTGAAACAGCCCTGCCCATCCCCCCAGAGGAAGGAAGCAGCTTGCCTATCTGTACCCTGTGCTTCAAGTTTGGAAAATGCAGTTACAATCAGGCCTGGTTTCCCCAAATTCTCGAGTCCAGGTAGCTCATCTCCACTCTACTGTTGTGGAAACCAAGTCCTCTGGAAGGAAGGCAGAGTCTGACCCTTGATGTCAGGATGCCCTCAGCCCCTGAGCCCACAGACCAGAGGGTCTCACCTCTGTCTACACATCTTCAAGGAGAGCAGCAATCAGATCCAGCAGTGTCAGAGTGTGAAGTGGCTGCAGGACTAGACAGGGAGAAGACGTTTCTGATGGTCAGGGTGGCTCCCTGCAGCCCCTCGCTCCCTCTGCCTGTGGGCATCATCCTGTCCCAGCAGTAGCAGCCAGGCAAGCACAGGCTATTTGTAGAGTGCTGGCAGGTGCCAATCATCCTGTATTTCTGGTTCTAGAGCCATGCATGTGGCCTGGCTGGAAAAGCAGCTGCATGCTTGGACGATGTCTCCAGGCTCTGAGTTTGTTCATTCAAGATGCTCAGGTGTTGTCAGTGTTCCTAAGACCATGCTCAGTTTCAATGATCTGCTATAAGGACTTGCAGAACTCAGAAAAGTCACTAAACTCACAGTTATGGTTTATTACCAATTAAAATCAGCCCAGGTAAAATGTGCATAGGGCAGACAGAGTCCAGGAGAGAGACCAGGAGTAAGCTTCTGGCCATCCCCTCCCCATGAAGGTATAGACAGGGCCTAGTTCTCCCAGCAACAACATGTGACATCATGCTCAGAGCACTGCCACCTAGGGAAGCCCACCCCAGCCTTAGTGTCCAGGGTTTTTACTGGGGTCTGTCACGTAGACACAGCTGACCACCTGCGTGGCTGACCTCAGTCTCCAGCCCCACCAAAGGTTGAGCTCATGCTGCATGGTCCAAGAACCTACCCTAAATCACATTGTTGGGCTGTCTGGCATGGCCCAAGCCCCAGGTAAACAAAGACATGCCCGTCAGGCAGGATGTTCCTGGGCTCAGAGGTCACTCCCAGGGCCAAGCCTGTCTGTGGAATGTGCAGGATGTAGACAGCTTTGGTGTGCTGAGCGACCCTCTACTGTGCAACAGGGATTTGTTAAAAGGGAAGGAAACATGGCTCCTCCCTCCCTGAAGGAGCCCTTCCCTCACATCAGCCCGCACAGCACAGGGTCCTGAAACCAGACAAGACAAAGACGTTGGCAGGCCCAAGCCAAGGGAAACGATGCTCATAACTGCACTTTACAAAGTCTGATGACCGGTTCTACAGAGTCCCCAGAGTTCCTGGATGGACAACCTCAAGCCACAGCTGTGTCATTTACGACTGGATGACCTGGGCCCATTGCTTGACACGAGTTCTGTTTCCTCATCTATGAAAGGGGCAGTGAGGCCCAACTGGGGGTCGTCATGGGGATACCTAAGCTCACCTGTCCAATGGACTCAGTGAGTGAACAGCTGCCCCAAAGGTCTAAGTCATCCCCATCTGGTAGCGACCACCATTTCTCCGCCATGACTTCAAACCCTGCACCTCGCCGTTATCACCACTGTCTTCATCAAAATGGACAGACACAAAACCTGGGCCGACTTCCTCCTCCTGCCTGTGGCTTTGTACGGCACTTGTAGCCTTACCCACGCATGCAGCTGCTGTGTAGAGGAGAGCGTGGATCTGAGTTTGGGGAAGAAAAACACAGTACGCGCTAAGAAGGCAAGTGCTTTTGTAAGTAAACACTGAAGAACAGGGATTGAGTGTCAGGTTCACATCACAGGAATGAGCTTGAAACTACCTCAAATGACTGACAGCCGGCTGCTGGAGGACCACTGCTCCTGAGTGGCCTCACACTCTAAGCAGAAGTTCATCCACTCTGTAAACATCTGTTGAGCACCCACCATGTGCCAGGGCCACCGGTGAGAAGAGCCCTTACTGCTGTCAAGTTTTCTGGCTCTGGAGCAGGGACAGGATCCTATGGGACAGGAGGGGGAGGAGGAGGGGCAGGTGTCCAGGAGACCCTCCCAAGTGGGCCACGGGAGCTGACCAAGCTGCAAGGACAGTGGTTCAGCTCAGCACAGGGCTGGTGGCTGAGGCAGCAGGCAGAAAGACAGCTGCATGGTCAGGACGCGCAGCCCCGGGTCCTCGTCTGTAACTGGGCTATGATCGGTCCCTCCTCATGGGGTTGTAGCAGGTCCCAGTACTTTGCTACTAGTAGCAGGAGACAGCGTGTGACAAGGGTGAAAGCTGGAGACAGGAGACAAATCCCAACCCTGCCACCTGCTGTGCCTCAGGAGTGGGCAGTGGAGGCCAGGAGGGTAGTGGCCAGGCTGTGACAGTCTTTGTGAGCTCTGGGGAGGGGACTGGACTCCATTTGGGAGTCATAGAGGGGTGTGGGGCAGGGAAGTGGCCCCGCCATCAGTTCTGCACTCCTGGAAGATGAGTGATTCTCGTAGGAGCTTCCGTGAAACACGGCGTGACCCCTGCAGTGTGCTAAGGCGGGTGTGGGAGAGGCCGGCCGAGGCCCATCTGTGCCACAGGGTGCTCCAGTCTGCCCACCAGGGGCACTGCTGGACCAGCTGGACTGGCCAGCCAGAGCCAACCGTCACATCACAGTGTCATGTAACACAGGCTTCACTAAATAAAACAATATAAACTCATTAGAATGCTCAGCACTCGCCATGCCCTGGTGGCTTTACTACATCCTGCTGCCATCTGTGCCTTTGGGACTGTCTCCAACTGTGGTGCCCCAGGGTGAGACACCGTCTCTCAGTGATGTCACCATCTTGAACTCATACGGCAGAGACAAGCAAACGTTACACCTCAGACTTTTTCTTCCGAGAGCTATTGTTAGACATTCACTAGCACATCGCTGACCATGTGCTCTTGTAGTTAAGTAAAAAACAAATCATGTCAAGGACAGGCAGGGCTCTCCCCTGCAGACTACCTTTGTGTTGACTTGCAGCGGGATTGGGGGGCGGAAGGGAGGCAGGTTTGCTGGACACCCCATAGGGTCCAGCCCCGGCCATCCCTGTGAGCCCGCCCCACCTGGGGAGCCCAGGTGCCGACATCTGCTGAGTGCTATAAACCTGGTGTTCTTGGAGCCTCCCATGGCACCGGGTTCCAGCTGAGCCATGCCGGGTCTTCTCACCACAGAAACTCACTGAGATTATCCCCAAGTCGGCCGTCGGGCAGCTGTCAGAGGATTCCAGCAACGTGGTCCAGCTCATCAAGAACGCCTACAATGTGAGTCTCCCTTGGCTGTCCAGCCAGGAGAGGCTGCCTGGTAGGGGCAGTCATAGCCTCCTGCAGCCCCTGCAGGGACCACCCTCAGGGCTTCTGGACCCACTGGCCTGGCCACTGCCCACAAGGCGTGGCACGTGCTGCCCCAGGCCCCCACCTGGACACTCCAGGCCCTCTTCATTCTGGGCTCTTCTCTGCTGGTCTCCATGGAGAAGGGGGGATGGACTGCTGGGATAGAGGATGCACCCAGGGTAGGAGAGGCCCCAGAAATCACCACGGTGGACTTGGCACTACAGAGACACCCTGAGGTGGGGTGTCTTGCATATCAGCTCCCCCAACCTATCCTGGGCAAGCCCAGGAGAAGCCCTTATCCCTCTCCTCCCCCTGGCAGGAGGACCCAGGGCCACTCCCTTTGGGGAGTAGTATCTCTCTTTGTCTCTCTCTATATCTCTCTGTCCATCTGACTCTGTTTCTGTCTCTGTCCCGTCCCTCTAAGTCTCTGTCTCTCTGTCTTTCTCTGTCTCTGTCTCCATCTCTCCCATCACTTGAACAATTTACCCAGCTCCCACCCTGCACTGGGAACTGGGGACAGGGATGGGAAGCAGTTCCAGCCCCATTCCCGTGGGGCGTATGCCCTGTCCTCTGTGTTGGCCCTGCAGCTGGCCTGTCTGGAGGAAGGACAGTGGCCGCCCACCCACCGTCCTGCACCCCTGGTGTACGCATGTCACTAAGGGATGCTGGGGATGGAAGGGTGATGAGAGAGAGAGCTGGGTGCACAACGCTGGCCCGGCAGGGGACCATGGAACAAGCTAAGCCCCGTCTCCCCACAGAAACTCTCCTCCAGGGTCTTCCTGGACCACAGCACCCTCCCCGACACCTTGAGAGTCACCTATGACTCCTTCTGCAGCAACGGAGTGCGGCACATGGGCCAGCCCCGTGGGGACTGTGATGGCGTGCAGATCAACATCCCGGTGAGCCTGAGCCCTGGCGACCCTGGAGAAGGGTGTGCGCAGGCCAGCGAGGCTCACGAATGCCTGGTGGCCAGTTCTTCCCTCTAACGTCCTCTCGCTGAGGCCATGTTGGCAGAGGACACAGGAAGGGCGCCTGCAGTGTCACACTTTCCAACAACAGAAGCACCCTGAGCTCCTGGAGGCACCCAGTGTAGACAGACCACCCAGCAGTGACAGTGCCCCCTGGGGGAGGATGTAGGACACATGGAGCAGGGCGCACCACACATCTGGGTTGGTTTTCCTGATTTTTGTCCTTTTTTCTTTTAGTTTTTTCACAAAAACATTAAGACAGGGACCACACAGATGATCCGAAATAGGCATGAAGCTATTTCCCTAATATTTTAAGTTTAAATTTATTACTCAATGATTCAATTTTCTTTTTTGCTGTGAATATTCAGAAAAATACTTGCTCTCATTGCATTTTTAACATGACATTTGAATTCCTTCAAACATGCTACTTACTAAATGTTGCATGTGAATTTTTACCAAAGAATTCCCTTTACACTGAGTGATCTACATGGCAATCTATTCAATTTTATTCTACTTTGCCGATTGCTGGTCATGCATGTTGCTGATGTTTCTGCTCTATCTTAAGGTACCAGGTAGAAATCCATTAAGATTTATTTTAGATGTGGCTCGGCTGTGACAACCCAGTGCTCCCCGCAGCCAGCACTGGCGCTGCTTTGCATGCACCACATGTGCGGCAGGGACCTGCTCCGCTGGGGCCAAATGTGCTTGGCTGCGTGGATTTCTCCCTGGCTGTGACTTTTACCCTTCACCCAGGATTAGGGTATAGTGCCACGTCCAGGACCAAGGACTTCCTGTTGGGTCTGGCATCATAGTATATGGGACTTACAGACAAAATACACAGACAAATTGTCCCCCACAAAGTCACTTTAAAATCCCTCTTACTGCCCAAATATAAAAGGTCTTCTGAACACATTCCTGCTCCCACAGTAGGAGCTGCCCAGGGATCGCGGTGCTGGCCAGTGTTGAGCACCTGGCAGAGCCCCACAGCCATGCTGCACCGAGTCCTGCCCTGCATCGCAGACCCTGGGCTTCGGGTCTCCTCCCCTTTTCTCTGTCTCCGCCCCATTTTGATCTGCTCCCCCAGGGCCCCTGCAGAGGCCAATGGGTGGGGGGACAATGGGAGCAGGATCGTGACCCTAGTCACCCAAGGGTTCCCACCTGATCTCTGCCCCCCACACCTTCCCCCCCAGATCACTTTCCAGGTGAAGGTCACGGCCACGGAGTGCATCCAGGAGCAGTCATTTGTCATCCGGCCACTGGGCTTCACGGACACAGTGACTGTGCGGGTCCTTCCCCAGTGTGAGTGCCGGTGCCGGGACCAGGAGTCCCGCAGCTTCTGCCGTGGCAAGGGTTCAGTGGAGTGTGGTGTCTGCAGGTGAGGCAGGTGCAGGCAGCCAAGGCACCCCACTTCCACCCCATGAGGCAGGTTTCTGCAGGTGAGGCGGAGGCAGGCAGCCACAGCACCCCACCCCCATCCCACAGGACAGGTGTCTTCAGGTGAGGCAGGTACAGGCAGCCACGGCACTAACCCCCAACCCAGAGCCCCTCCCTAAGCCCCTACCTGCTCTTGGTCCCAAGTCAGGGCATTCATCAGCAATGCCAACCTGGCTCTCCATTTCTCTGGCCTTGGTGGTCCAAGGCAGGGGGACCCTTAACTAGAGAATGGAGATTCATCTCAGGGTGCCAGGAGTACCCATGGGTGTGCCTGTAGCCGTGGAAAGGTCACTTGCTCTGCCCAGGCTTCCTTGTCCCCTATGGGCCTGCCTCTGTCTGACCTTGGTGACCCAGGGCCATTAGGCTGGCTCCACAGCCAGACCACCACCCAGCACAGATGACCACTCCCAGCAGCCTGGGCCCGGTAGGCCATCCCTCGGACCTGCACGCACAGACCCCAGACCCAGAGTGCAGTTGGCATGGGTGCCCCACCTCAGGCAGAAGGGCGGGCATGGATGTGCCGGGCAGTGAGATTTATACAGTGTGGGCTGGGGCGCTCCAGTAGGAACCCACAAAGGAATGTGCCCCACCTTCTCTTAGGAATATCCTTTTCCCATCGCTGTTCCCTCCAGTCCCCACGCCCCCTCCACTATAAGGTCCTCTCCTGGCGTTGGCCCCTCAGACATCACATGGTGAGGTTGTCAGGGGTCCCACAGCCCTCACATTCCTGTGATCCCCTTCAGTTGCACTGTTGCTAAACGTGATGGTGGCAACGGTGAAGACCTAACCCACTTACCCAGGGTCAGGTGCCTCCCTCCCAACTGTGTTCCCTTAAACGGCTGGGACAGCTCCACCAACTGCTCCGCATCTGAGAGATTGGGGAGACTGAGGCTCAGAGAGACATGGAGGTTGCAGGAGAGTAGGCAGAAGTGTGGAGGGGGTGGCCAAGTAAGAGATGGGACAGTCCTGCTGAGCGCTCACTTCTCCAGGCAGCTGACCTCACCCTTATGGCCCCATCCCAGGACACCAGGGCACTGTTGGTGATGTCCACCCCCAGCCCGCACCCTGTGCCCTGCCAGGCTGCCCGCCCTGGGGCACAGCCATCTCCCCATGCCCTCGCCCCGCCTGCTGCGGAGCCCAGAGCCACAGCCTGCCTGGCCAGAGCAGCTGGATCGGCCACCTTCTCGCACTGCTGACGGCTCCCAGCAGCTCTGTGATGGTGGTGTTCTCTGTGGCTGTCCCTGTGCTCTGTCTCAGTGCCCCCCTACAGTTGTCCCAGTGTGCAGCCCTGGGGCGCCTCAAACAGGACTGTGGGGATGACACAGTTGGGAACACCCGGGCCGTGGGTCAGCACATGCCCTGCAGTGGTCACGCAAACGCTCTGCCCCGCAACCTCTTCCTCTGGGAGGCAGGACAGCCCATCGCAGGTCATCTCTGAGGATGCCTGGGAGTGCCCTTGGTGCCTGCATGCTGGTGGCGTGGTTACTGTCTTCTGTGTCATACTCAACCCCTTGTCCCCACATCCTCTGCCAACCTGCCCAGTCAGTGCACAAACGCAGGCAGCGGCAGACAAGAGTTGGAGGGAACTGTGGCTTGGTGGCAATGCCTGGTCCCCACCAGCCACTTGAGACCCTGGGGCAGGTGGGAGCAGGCAGTGGCCATGAGCAGAGCTTACAACACAGCTCCCTGCTGGGCCTGTGGAGCTACCACTCACGGGCTGAGGGCAAGAGTCTGCTTTGTCTCTGGGGAGGTCCTGGGGAGGGGACACAGCTCTCTGCCGGCTGGATGCTCAGGACCGGCCCACACTCAGTTCACACCATGCATTCAGAGCACCTTCCAGGAAAGAAAACACAGCGAGCAGCAGTAGATGTTTTCAACCAAGGCGAGGGACCCGGCAGGAAGGGGTGGCTGTCCCGCATCGCGGGGGAAGGACCTGACCACGGAGCCCCTCCCGCCCTCAGGTGCGACGCTGGCTACACCGGGAAAAGCTGTGAGTGCCAGACGCATGGCCGGAGCAGCCAGGAGCTGGAAGGCAGCTGCCGCAAGGACAACAACTCCGTCATCTGCTCCGGGCTGGGGGACTGCATTTGCGGGCAGTGCGTGTGCCACGCCAGCGACGTGCCTGACAAGCTGATCTTCGGGCAGTACTGCGAGTGTGACAACGTCAACTGCGAGCGCTTCGACGGCCAGGTCTGCGGCGGCAAGGGTGAGCGTCCCGGGGACAGACCGGGCAGGGCAGTGCAACCGAGGGCGGGGGCGACCCTCCTCCCTGCCGCCTCACTGTCTGTGAGGGTCAGGCGTCCTCATGGGGTGGGTCCCCCGGAAACGGCGGTCACAACCCGATCAGGGGCCCCTAGTCACAGTGGGCAGCTGGAGGCCCAGACCGTCCAGGACGTAGCTATGTCGCTGGTGGGGGCCAGGAGGGCCTGGCGGGGGGTCCCGGTGGCCTTTGCTCAGGCCCGGTCGCCTATGGGAGGTGCCCCGCGGGCTGCAGGAGGGGGCGACATGCAGGGAGCGGGGCGGTGGGCAAGGCTGGATACGCAGGGCTCGTGGCGACCCGGCCCCGGCAGGTAGGTGAGTCTCTGGTGGCCCCGCTGTTCCCCAGAGAGGGGGCGCTGCTCCTGTGGCAAGTGCCACTGCAGCGAGCACTACGAGGGCTCGGCGTGCCAGTGCTGGAGGTCCACCGAGGGCTGCCTGAACGCGCGGCGCGTCGAGTGCAGCGGCCGCGGCCGGTGTCGCTGCAACGTGTGCGAGTGCGACGTGGGCTACCAGCCGCCCTTGTGCGCGGAGTGCCCGGGCTGCCCCTCGCCCTGCGGCCGGTACATGTAAGTGTCCCGTCCCGGCTCACCTGGGAGTCCCCGGCCAACACCCACTGCTCGCGCGTGGTCCCTCGGCGCGCCCGGGCGGGGGAGGGGGCCTCCGGCCTGCGTGTCCTCTGGAGCCCTCGGGTCGGGGGTCCGAGCCCACCGGCGCTGCTCTCCAGCCTCGCCTCATCCCCACCGCATCCAGGCCCCCGAGGGAGGCCCCACCTGGTGCGCGCCTCCCCCCAAATCCCCCCTCCCCGGCCTACCAACCCAGCGGCCCCGCGCACCTTCCTGCCACCACGCGACCCCCACGCCGTCCCCGCCCCCGCGTCCTCTCCCGCACGCCCCACCCCGCGCCTCGCCCGAGCTCAGGCTGCGGCTCCGGCTCCTCGCAGCTCCTGCGCCGAGTGCCTGAAATTCGACAAGGGCCCCTTCGGGAAGAACTGCAGCGCGGAGTGTGCGACCTTGAAGCTGCGCGACAGCCCTGTGAGGGGCAGGACGTGCAAGGAGCGGGACTCTGAGGGCTGCTGGATGACCTACACCCTGCAGCAGCGGGACGGGAAGGACAGCTACTACATCCACGTGGACGAGAGCCGAGGTGAGGCCCCCGGGTCTCCGCAGAGGAGGGTGCTGCGGGGGAGGGGTCTGTCGTCCACCTCAGGGGGCCTCCGGGACATCCTCGGGGCTCCTCCTTGGGAGACAGCACTGGGGGACAGGACTGCTGGAGGTCCACACGGCCAGGCCGTGTTAGTTCCCGCTTGACAGCGAGGGACAGAGGCTTGGATCCGCGGGTCCCAAGGACTGCATCAGGGTCACCTGTGGGGATCCGGAAGTCCACCTGATCAGATCAGCCGGGAGGGTCTGAGGGGAGCCAGTCACCGCTGTCTCCCAGTCGCTGTTAGCGAGTCTGTCCGTTCATTCTGCTCCTTCCCTACCACCCACCCCCAGTTCCACCCCCAGGGATGGCTGCTGGTGCATCATTTATGCATCAGTGCCTGACATGGGGTGGGGCTGCGCCAGGGCCACAAGGAGGCAAAGAAAAGGGGTGGTCCCAGAGGTCAGAGGCCACCAGGAGGGGAAGGCTGGGAGTGTCTAGTGGGGTACTGGAAGGGTGTGTGGTGGGGCAGTTGGTGGGGTCATGCCAAGGCCCCATGCGTCCTGGGAGTGTGTATTAGTACATTTTTCATTGGTTATAACCAAATATGTGAAACTGGCCATTTATAAACAGAATTTATTTTTTACAGTTTTGGAGACTAGGAAGTCTACAGTCCAGGGGTGCATCATGGCAAGGGCTGAGCAAGAGCACCTCCTCTCCTTATAAAGCCACTAGTGCCACTCCTATGATAAGCCATTCATCCATTAGCCATTAATCCATCAATGGATTAATCCATTCAGGAGGACCCACCAGGACTCCTTGCAGGACTGAGACCTGGGAAACCGTGGAAGGCGGGTGGGGCTCAGGCCCTCTGGGGACGGGCCTAGAGCTCCCAGCTCATTCACAGCTGGGGGCTGCAGAGTCTGGCACGCCAGGGCGATGGCCCTGTCTGGGTTACTTTGATGGAGAGGTGTGGGTTTATGTCTGGTTTGGGGCAGCCTTGGCCAAGTTACTTCACCCCACAAGCACAACAGTCCCCCTGGAAAGGCCAGGATGCAGGACAAGGCACACAAGAAAGTCAGTGCTGCGGGGCAGGCAAACGGGTTCGTGCAGAGCACTAGTGCCACTGTGCCATGGTCAGGGACTGGGGCGCGGCCCACTGCAGCCCAGAGCCTTCATGCTCAGGAGGTGGCCAGCACCACTGCTGTGGGCCCTGGACTCTGTCTGCTCATCCTGCAGCTGCCTCTCCCATGACGCCATTACCAGGGTGAGCGGGGACCTTGTGAGTTTTTGCTCCTCAACTCTGCTGGGACATGAGGGGTTCCTCAGGAACCATTTCCTGCTCTGAGTATTAATGCAGTATCTGTGGGTTTGGGGGACCAGGTAATTAGCTGTCCTGGCAGGTGGTGACCGCCAATTGGGAGGCTGGTATCTCGTCCAGCCTCTGCCCTGGTTAGGCGGTGACCTGGGCCCCACCTTCTTTGTGAACAAGGGGCTTTGCCAGGTGCTTTGGGTCTCATCCGCAGCCACAGGGCCTGTCCTTGTTTCCAGCAGGGGCCAGGCTGGGTTCTCTCATCAACCCGTCGCCATGAGCCTGGGCAGTGGGAGCCTCTGTCCTACTGAGCATTGTGTGGTGACTGCACCTGGGGTCACACACCAGCCAGGCGAGGCGGGGAGGGACCAGCACTCTGGTGCCTGTGCTTCCTCCTCAGAGTGCGTGAAGGGCCCCAACATCGGCGCCATCGTAGGGGGTACCGTGGCAGGCATTGTGCTGATTGGCGTCCTCCTGCTGGTCATCTGGAAGGCCCTGACCCACCTTAGTGACCTCCGGGAGTACAAGCGCTTCGAGAAGGAGAAGCTCAAGTCCCAGTGGAACAACGTAAGTGGCCGTTCCTGGGGGTCCCAGGCAGAGGGACACATGCCTCATGTACCTTGCAACCTCTCACTGCGGGAGGCTGTGGACGCTGGTGTGTGGCTGCACACCGGCCACCTCACCCCACAGCTCATGTCCACTGCTGTGGACCAGCATGGTCACCGTGGCTAGAGCCCTGGGAAAGCCGCCCCAATCTGGCTCTTCCTCAAAGTGATACTTCTGTATTGACCTCAGGGAGAAAAATTGGGCTCCCGAGAATCTCTCTGCACTAACAAGTCCTTGTATGCATTTCCCACCAGGATAACCCCCTTTTCAAGAGTGCCACCACGACGGTCATGAACCCTAAGTTTGCTGAGAGTTAGGAGCACTTGGGGAAGACAGACGGTCAGGACTGGCCAGATGGGACCCCTGGACCATACCTTCTCCACCATACGACCATGACATGGTTAACCACTCTTGACATAAACACAATCAACCAGAAAATCACCGTGCTTTCACGTGGTGATCACGTGGACTCATCAAGAGGGACATCCATATAGTCTTGCGCTAGAGACTTGAGAAGGGAATGCTTACGTCCTACAGGCAGATACACATTTCCCTGTGTGAAAGCTGGGACAGGAGTTGGATTAAAGGTGGCACAGATGTATCTATATTTAAACTAATCAGGGTACAAAACTACATTGCATTGATTATACTGTAAGCCAATTGTGTATAGAAAAAAATAAAATAAACTTTCGTACAGGCTGTCCATGGAAACTGGGCTCTGTGGTTGCTCCCCTCCCCTTCCACCAGGGGCAAGGTGGGCTAAGTGCGAGTGGGCTTGTCCCACCTGCTGCCTGCTGCTCTGAGGAGATGGATGGACTTCCGACCACAGGCCACTTTCTGTTTGCTTTTCTCCTTCCCTGCCTGTTGGCTCAAGCATATAGATCCCCTCTCCCAGCTCTCTGTCCCAAATCCTAGGCAGCTTCCCAGAAACAGGTGGTAGCTGCACAGAAGAGGGCTGCTGCTGCGCTGGCCAAAGCAAGCCGGGAAACGGGTTCTCTCTCTCCTCTGCCACTGTCTCCTCCTGCCCATCAGGTGCAGGCCTGCTCCTGGGAGAATGGGAGGGTGGGTGGAATGCAAGCCAGGAGGAGAGTTTTAAAAGAAGCATCTTTCTCATTTTTGGGGGGGCAACCTGTATGTCGCCATTGATCCCATGTCATGTGATCAGTGAATGAGCCAAAGTCGTGTGTAATTACAGCATATGGCAGTATCCGAGGGTGATGCTAACCTACACAGGACTAGCCAGTATGTGTGCCAACCAATCAGAACAGCTGAAGCAGGCCCTGGAATGAGCGGGGCCTGGGGGCCCTTTGGGGTGGGGAGGCCCAGGGTACCCAGTGTGCAGTGTTTGACCTGCTCTGCACCACGGTGTTCTTTTTGTCTCAGGTCTGTATTACACAGATTGACTCAGGCCAGTAGACGTGAGTGTGGCTGCTTTTCTGTGCGTCTATATTTGTGTATGTAAACATATTTTCAGAAGACACTTGCCCTCCCTTTTTTAAAAAAAATAACAATTCTTTGTTTAAATTCAAGCAAAACTATTAATTAAACAACATCCATTCATTCAAAAATTACTTATGGCATACTGCTATGTGCCAGGCAGTGTGGATGAAACAGAGTGAGGATAGATCTGTTTCTCATGGGGATTACACAAAACAAGCATGCAGGCCAGGACACAATTAAACCTGTGTGTGCTGCCAAGAACAAGCACATGGCATGTAACTTAGAGCAAGATTTAAAGAAATAGACCTGAGTACCTCACCCACTAAATTCCAATTGCTAGCACTGCTGCTGGTCACTTCTGCCCACCTCGCTCTGTGGGGAGGAAGCTCTTCCTGCTGTGGCTGACCTGAGGCTCTCGCTTGGTCCAGCTCAGAGCTGCTCTGACAGCGGCAGCCTGTTTGTGAGTCTCAGAGACATCACCTCCTGCCCTGAGCGGCCTATCCCACTGAAGGCAGCAATCCTCTTCCCAGGCATCACACCTCTACCTCTGCCCAGCCATGAGTGTGGAGAAGGTTGGTGTCACCCCACCTCCCCCATCCCAGCTTAGACCTTTCAGCCAGCAAACACGTGTCATTCATTCCCCACTTTGGAGACTCGCCCTATGCTAGGGTCTGAATGTTTGTGCCCCCACCCCAAATTCGTATGTTGAAATCTTCACTCCTAGGGAGATGGTTTTAGGAGGTGGGGCCGTCGGGAGGTGATGAGACATGAGGGTGGATGGAACCTCTTGACTGGGATTCATGTCCTTATAAAAGACCACAGAGAGCTCCCCTGTCCCTTTACTGTGTGAGGACACAGGGAGAAGGCGCCATCTATGAACCAGGAAGCCGGTCCTCACCAGACACCCATCTGCCTGTCTCTCGATCTTGGATCCAGCCTCTAGAGCTGTGAGAAATACCTTTCTGTTGTTTGTAAGTTACACAGTCTAAGGTATTTTGTTGTAGCATCCCAGGGTACTGAGACAGCCTATTTGGAAACAAGCATGTTTGGAGTAGAATAAGCAAAGGTTAACTTGCAGTCCAATTAGTGGTGCCAAGTCCTTCCACATCTGAAAAAAGAATAAGACTTTATTTTATCTACCTGAAATGTTAAAAACCAATTGAACAAAATCAAATCATTTCAGACAAAGTTGGGCCACAGGTTATCCTCATCTCCCCACCCTGTAAACATTGGTGACTCTGAGTGTACCTGGTCTCAGCCTTTCTCTCACCAGTGCCCTCCCAGGTGAGCGTATCTCACACATGGTCTGCACGCCACAAGTCCCCACTCTCTGGACTCCAGTCCCTTGCAGATGCCTCCAACCCTTGTTACACACAGGCACTGTGGAAGTAGCACATCCAAGGGGAGCCTGGTATCTTCCCCCAAACTGTTCTCCTTCCTCTGGGGTCCCCTTGGTGGGCACCTCCAGCCCCTTTGCAATGCAGCAATGTCTACACAAACACAGGTGCACAAACTTCCCTTTCTTACAAAACAGGGTTGGATTTCTCTCTTGCTGCCCACCCCACCCTTATCCCCATACCTCTGGCTGGAGCACGTCGGCTCTCTGTCAACCAGTGCTGGCAGCACCTCCCAGCCTCAGCAGCACCCTCATTTGCCCTTTGTTTCTTCGGATGTACCACAGTTTATCCATTCCTATGAGGATACCTTGGTTGCTCCCATCTGGCTCTGACTGATTACATAATAATATAAGATGCAGGGTTTTTCTCCTCTCACTGCTGACAGATGAAGGTAAATGACTCAATGTCTTGGCAGAAATTACTGACAACAATCTTGTTTTCAAGCTGCTATAGAACCTGGCTAGCTTGAGTTCAGAATTTCCTCAAGAATCATGTTCAAGTGTCATCTTCTGGGAGACTTCCCCTGACTCCCAGAGATGAGTGGTTTCTTTCCTCGGGTGTCTGATGCATCGTGTGTCTGCTGTTCTCTAGGCTGGGAAGTCCATGGTCCACGGGGCGCATCTGGTGAGGACTTTCTTCCTGATGATGCCTCTCTACAGTGACACAGGGCATCACGTTACAAGATTCACAAGAGTGAGAGAGAGCTTGCCTTCCTATTTTAAAGACAGGCTTTGAGACCTAATTAGGGTAGCATATTTAAGCTAACTTGGTGTTTGTGTTTAGAGTGTGGCACCTTTCAGTGAACTAACATTGTGTGGGTTCTGTTTCATCCATTTCTAAGCAAGCCTCCCTTGTGTGCTGTTCGTGCCTTTCAGCAGTTTCTTCTTTGTCTG
The DNA here is from genome assembly GCF_027409185.1 of Cynocephalus volans. Lineage (NCBI taxonomy): Eukaryota > Metazoa > Chordata > Mammalia > Dermoptera > Cynocephalidae > Cynocephalus > Cynocephalus volans. The sequence goes on from NC_084460.1 coordinate 189,283,557, forward strand.
GTCACAGCGTCCAGAGGACCTGGATTAGTCTTAGGATGCTACTAACTCCACCACTCAGTTGGGACCAGCTGGCCACCACCCTATCCCTGGAGTCCTCAAAACTTAGCTCTCCTCTGCCTCCCTTGAGTGGGGCTCAGAGGGGAGGGAACAATGGCCACTTTCAGGGATGTGTGTAAAGAACCCTGAGCTGTGCCAAAGCAGCTCACAGCCCTGAGCAGAATTCAGTTCTGAGCTCCACTTGGTCCTACCTGGGAGCTCAGGACACAAGCAGGCCGCTGAGCACAACCGCAGTTGGTGAATGTCCCACTGTTAGCACAAGAAGCCACTTACCCTGGGAAACCCCTCAGTCTGGGAAAACTGGGACCATTGGCCACCCTAGCAGGGCCATTGCATACTGGGAATGGGCACAAGTGGGAGGCATCTGCTTTGGGACGACTGCTTTTATTGTAAAATTCTAACTGTGTGAGGGCCACTCACTGTATGTGGCCTGGGACCCTTCACCTGGGCAGGTGGGAGGAACTAGAAGTGGCCAGGTGCTCCATCGCTGCCCACACTGGGGACACTTCTGTTTTGCAGAAAGTTTTTACTTTCATTTAGGTTCAAACGGCTCATTGCTAAAAGAAACCACTCATCACACTAATAAGCCAGTTTATGATATTTACTAAGATACAGCAATAAGCAAGTAAGCAAAGAAAGCAAGATTGTGCAGGCATGTTAAAAAGAGAAGAGAAAAAAGAATCAAACAGTGTTTACATCACCAAATTGGGGAAACACCTACATCCAGATCCAAGCAGTGCTGGAAAGCCCCGTGAACAGTGAAATCCCAACTGGGATTGTCCCGGGCAGTACGTCCCCTACACGGGTGAGACTTCAGAGAGCAGTTTGGAGAAATCCTGCTTATATCACTCAGCTGCAGACTGATACCATTAGTCTGCATGCAAACATGCAGCTGTGGTTATTTCATTAATGCTTGGATCTTTTCTCACAAGTCTTCGGGATGTTCTTCAACCCTGGGAACTGTCCAGGTTCCCAAGGTCCAAGAAGCTCCAGGACTCACTTTCCTTCTTATCAGATGGTTACCAAGCACCTATCCCGGAGGCCTGCACACAGCTTCTGAGTCTGGCACATAGCCTATGCAGGGTCATTCTTCGGTCAGAGGCCTAGCAATGCCTCTGAAGCCTGAACAAGACTGTAAACCTTAATTTTCCCAACACCTTCCCACCTCAGAGGTCCTCAACCCCGCCTGCGCCTGGGAAGCTGTAGACGCCCCCACCCTGTGGAGGTGGATAGCATCGCTAGTTTTCAGTGTTCCCTGGGCCATGGTGTTATGTGGCCAGGGTGAGACCCACTGGTCTGGACAGCAGGGACAGCCTCCTGGGAACTTGCTACAGATGCAGATTATTGGCCTGGCCCCAGACCTGCGGAATCAGTGGCACTGCAGGTGAGCTTAGCAATCTGGGTTTTAAGATTCCTCCCATGATTCTGATGTACGCTATAGTTTGAGAACCACCAGATGAACTAAAAAATGAAGATCTAATTGTCAACATAAAGGTGTGGTCTGTGAGTAGAGGCTGCTGGGGTTATGCATGAGCAGCGTAGTGATGCTCTCTCAGCAAGGGGATGAAGGGAAGGTCACCCCAGGTAAGGCTTCCCAGATAATCAGAGGCCCTGACTCAGAGGGAGGGTGTCCAGCAGAGATCAGCTACCAATCTTGTGTGCCTTGGTTCTGATCCAGCCAGTCAGGTGATGGCCCAGGCTGACACTCAGAAGTGACCTCCACCAAGATGCACAGTAGGGACAGTTGCTATGAGGAAAATGGAGACAGACTGGTCAGGCTCCCTCACCTCATATCTAGCTGAGCATGATTCAGCCTGTCTGATGTAAATACACTGACTGTGCATGTGTGCCCAGGTGGCTATCTGACTCTAGTATAAAAGACAACCGCTCTGATCCACTGCGGGCTGAGCTTGCATCTGAATAAAGCATGTCAACCTTGCCAATGGCTCCTAGGATCTTTTTCCAACTACTTAGCTCACGACATGCATATGAGGGGTCTGTGACCCAGTCAGCTCAACGTGTTTGAAGAGTCTGGGACCCACCCTGACAGTTACCCTCAATCCTCTTGACATTTTCCAACCTTGTCCCAGGGGAGCTGAGCAGAGCTGGTGGCAACACTGGAGGAAGTAGCCCGAGGGTAGACCCTCAGCTCCATTTCTTCCTGGCTTCACGACCTTGAGCAAGTTGTGTTTTCTGTCTTGTTAAAAGGACGGGTGGAGGGGTCACCAAAGTCCCTGTTCCTGGAAGGACTCAGAGAGGCTGACACAGGAAGCACTTTAAGAATAACAACCACTTGCAAGGGAAGAGTGAGCAGTTTTTTGTGTTTTGGTCAAGAATGAATCACTGAACCCAAGGTGCCCCACGTGGCAGGGGCCAGATCCAAAACCCACACAGCCAACAGCCACTTGCAGCCCCATCGGAGCCATCTGTCTACTCAGGATGCATGTTCCAAACTGTCACTTAATCCAGCCATGGAAAATGGGCTCTGGCCTGTGGGCACAGCCCGCTCTCCCTCTATCCCTCCCTCTGCCCTAGAGCCCTGCCAAACCCTGCCTGTCCAAGGGCTCCCACAGACCCCAACCCCCAGCTTTCCAGCTCCCTTCCAAAGCACGTCCAGCATCTGAGGCCCTTGAGTGCTCCCTCTGTCCTCCCCATTGTTAATGATCTTGGTGGTTTAAAGTGATTTCCACTCAGGTAGAAGTCTCGCTCTTTTTGTGCAGCCGCTGCAAGAAATTCTCTAACCTACCAAAGAATGTACACGTAACAATGAAAAAATCGGACAGCATGGACACTTGACCACCAAATAAAAAACTCTGGTAAAAATCTTCAGCAGGTGACTCCAATATGCACAATTCTAGGGATGGGGCTGGGAATTCCAGAACTGTGGAATTTGGCCTCACCTCAAATGAACAGCTCTTTCCATGGCTCTGAGGTTCAGCTATTATTTTTCCTAAGCTGATTCCATTGTGAGTCTGTCCATCTAACTCCTTAAACATTTTCTTCTTGGAAAAACCTATGCGCCTTTACTTCCAGATGGCTCTATGTAATCTTTCTGTTTCTCTAAAAAGTCATTAGGGACTGGCTGGTCAGCTCAGTTGGTTAAAACACCATTTGTAACACGAAGGTCAAGGGTTTGGACCCCTGTTCCAGCCAACCGCCAAAAGAAAAAAAAAAAAAAATATATATATATATATATATATATATTATAGCTTGTACTTTCTGTATAATGTGCCATTGTGCCATTTGGGTCATTCCTATTAGCTCAAAGCTCTTTGACAATTAAACATATATCTGTGAATTCCAGATGCACCCTCCTCCTCCTGTTAAATCTTGACTCCTATGTGGATAAAACAGAAACTTGGCCTATAATTACTAAGTATTTTTTTGAACTTCTGTGCTGTTGAATTGTCCCAAAATTCAGTTGTATTTTAAAATGCCATTGCTGATGGCACTGTTTAAAATGTAATAGTTTTAAATGTAGTAGTAAAATGTTTACAAAGGTCCTTCAAGTATCATTAAATTAGAATTGTGTGATTGCATTATTAGGATAAAAAAATGTTTCAGAGGTATAGTCTAAAAGTCAGGCTTGTGTTTATTCTGTTTCTGCAAATGGATTTTTAAACATCTTTTTACATAATAGAAGATCTCAATGAAGATACAAAGTATTTGAACTGGGCGGTGGGGTCAGACACGCAGGTGACTGTCCTTAAGAGCACTTCACAGCGGATAGGAAGGAACTTCATCACTTTACCAGAGCACAGCAAAGCTGAAGACTTGCTTGTTTAGACACTCGCCATGCACACAGATGTGCCCACACCCTGCTGTCTTTGTGCAGGGCAGTCATGTGAGCTTCTGGTTAACCCTCTGTGCCAGACCTGAGGAGAGTCCACCTAGCACTCTGGGGACCTCTGTTAGTTCAGGTCTGCCCTAAAGGGGAGAAACAGGGAAGTTAACACTGGGCCAGGCCTACAACCCACCAGTGGTTTCTATGTGTGATCCTGTGATCTTATTTGCTTCCTCAGCTGTGACGTGAGCCATGGCTGATCTCCAAGTCTGAGTACCTGGCAAGGTCATGGAAGTAGGTACTGATGGAGTTGGGATGTAAGCCTGGTCTACCAGCTGCACAGCCCCTGAAGAGCCTTTCTCTGGCCCAGTGACCTTGGGCAGTTGCACCCCTCTGGGTCTGGTGTTCCATAACTGCCATGATGCGGCTGGACGAGGTGATGGTGCCTTAGGTCCTTGCACATGGAAGAAGGCAGGAATACACAGTGACCAGCAGTGCTCTCCTGGCCAGGGCACACTGCTGTCCACACTGACCCTGGGGGTGCAAGCAGGTTAAATTCTAACCACTTACGAGCCTCTCAGAGAGAGGAAGTACAGATGGCTTCACGGGCCACACAGTTGACTCTCAGCAAGCTGGAACAGAAGGATGGACGTAGAGCCCACAACCCCTGCCCAGAGTTCACCACATGCTTCCCCGAGGGTTAAGGTAGGTGTGGGGCAGCAACGGAACACGACCCAGCAATGCTGTTGGAGCCCTAAAGATCCAAGATGGCAGACAGCCCACCTGGGCAGACACCACACCTGCTGGATGCTGTTGCTGCCAGTGCCCCTGGAAAGCCATTGCCACTGCTGCTGGAGGCTGCTGTAAGCTGCTGCTGCTGCTGAAGAAGCTGAGGACGCTGAGGACTGAGCTCGCGTTGGAATGAACCTGTCAACTCTGCCAACGGCTCCCCGGATCTTTCCCAATTACCTAGCTCATGACCTGCATGTGAGGGGTCTGTGACCCAGTCTGTACAACGGGTTTGAAGGGTCTGAGCTCTAGCTCAACAGATGGGTCAACCCAACATCTCTCTTCAGGTCACCGGTGTTCCTGAACTCAAGGTGACTTCCATTTTCACCAGCATTTGATTTTGGGGTCCTTTGTTTGGGTGGGGGGGCAGGCAGCCGGACTCAGGTTCGGTGAAAAGACTTTGGCGAGCCTCCGCGCAGAGCTGCACACTGAGCGGATGCGGGCGGGCGCCCAGGCTCTCCTGGGGCGGGCAGCCGCCCCGCACACAGCGTCCCCGCGTGCGGACTTCTACACCAGACTGGCCTGGACGGGGAGAGCGCGGCGGGTGAGGGAGGAGCCGGGCGCAGAGACCGTCGGCCCAGCCATACAGGACCGAGCCCGCCCAGGCCTTCGAGTGATCGTCTCAGTCACACAAGCTCAGGACAACTCTGAGAGGACGATCGAAGTGAGGGTAGCTGAAGAGCTCAGTGAAGATGATCGAACACCAAGGTGCAGGGCTCGGAGCCCGGCCGGCGCCCAGCAGCGCTTCAGTAGGTGCAAACGGCCGGGCTCCGTCTTGGAACGGCCAGGAAGGCAAAGGCGCGGCCCCGCGGCTCCAGGATCCGTGGCCGGGGCGCTGGCGAAGCGCCTCACGCGGAATGGGCAGCTGGAGAGGCCAGCGTCCACTGGCCCGTCCCCGCCCTACACCGAGAGCCACCGGAAGACTCGCGCCCGCAGAGACCCTGTCGTTCGCCTCGGCCGCGCGGCAAAGCGCCAAGGGCACGGAGCCTTCTCTGCTGACGGTGGCCCCACGCGTCCCTCTCAGGGCCCGCCGTCGGCAGCATTAACAGCCCTGGGGGCCGCCGACGGGACCCTTGCCACCCTGGGTCAAGGCCACAGAGCCCCAACCCGGAACACCGCCCCGCTCTGGCACACTGCGCCTCATCTCAGTCCCGCCGCCTAACAGCCCTCCTGTGCCGCGCAGGCGCACTGAGCCGCAGCCCATTCTTTCAGCCCGTCTCCGCGCAGGCGTGCTGGGCTTCAGCCAGCCCCTCAGCCCTCCTCCGCTGCGCAGGCGCACTGAGCCGCATCCGCGCCAGGAGGCCAGCTGCAGGGCGAGGGGGCGGGGCGATCTGGATTCCGCGCTGCGCACTCGCCTGGCCCCGCCTCGCCGGCCCACTTCCGGTCAGAGGCGGCCGGGGCTGGCGTCGGAGTCTGGGAGTGGCTCTGACTGACCGAGCGACCGGCCATGGCGCCCGGCGGAGCTCAGGGGCCGACGCCGCGCAGGGGACTATCCCTCGGCGGCGCCGCGCTGTTCCTGCTGCTCATACCGGCGGCCGCCGCGCAGGAGCCGTCCGCAGCGGGTGAGGCGCCGGGCCGGGGCAGCGGGAAGGGCCGGGCCAGTGAGGGGCCAGGGTCATGGCCTGGGCCTCGGAGGCCGGCTCGGGCGCGCGGTCGCCGGCGGCGGGAAGGGCTGACCCCTGGCTTCGTCCGCCGCGGCGGCCGCTCCTCGCGCGTGAGCATGCGGGGCGGCCCCCGCCTCGGCGAGCTCGGCACCAGTGGTCGCCCTGCTAGGCTGAGATTCGGAGCCGGCAGTTCCAGGTACAGCAGCGAACACTTGGGGCGATTTCATGCCTTAAGGCGCGAAGGGAAGGCCTTGTCAAAACCGACTGCTTAGCATTTGCTTTTGAAGTGAGCTGCTTCCGTTCCTACGCCCTCCAGGCCTGCAGGTGGGCATTCTTCATTCGTTTATCCCACCTGTGGTACAGGGAGCTGGGCACGGCGGTGACCCACACACAGACAGTAACTGTCCTTGAGCCGAACCCCTTGGGAGACCGGCCTAGAAAAAAGCAGTTAGAGCGCTGGTCGGGGAGTTCGGGTGTTCCAAAGTGCGTGACCTGAAGCCCCCAGATCTCCAGAGTCCTGAAGTGCTTGCGGAAGGAGGCTTCCTGCGGGGCTGGGCGGGGCTGGGCGTCCGGGGCCTGCCTGGAGGTTGGAAGGTTTTAAGCTGGGGAGAATCGTGATAGGACTATTTCAGAAATGTGCTGGCGTCTGAGTGTGGAGTGTCCAGGTGATCTCCAGTTGTTGGTCATCAGCCACAGGCGGTCCCTTAATCTCAGTATCATGGCCCTTTCAATCAGGGTCGACCTGGGCCCAGCTTGAGGGGCTCATATTTTTCACAACTCATGTTAGCCCAGGCTTTGTCAAGTTCTCTTTAGCTGTAGCTAGCAAAGCACCTTTTCTTTGTGACCTCATTGAATGTTTATGCCAGCGCAGGATTGTTTTGAGTTTCTTATCTGCTTCCAAGTGTGCTTAGTGTTTGTGACATTAGCAATGCAGCTCTCTTGAAGTTTGTTAATAAAGGAGAGGAATAGCACTGTACAGGGAACATTTAAATTTAGTTCTAAGCACAAATGTGCGAAGAGTACTTTTCACTAGACAGAATAGGTGTCTGCCAAGAGGGTTTGTGACTGTATGAGAAACTATATCAATGGCTCGGAGGTGTGTTTGCTTGCATTATTAGAGTGGGTCGTTTGGCTGCTCTGATTCTCATCCTGTTCTGGATTCTGAAGGGTGCAGAGATGGGTGTGAGGTGAGTGGGGTGCACTGTGACAGTTTGGGAATTAAACCAGAGCTGTCATTCTAGTGTGTCAGCTAAAAAGCACTTCCTTCTGCAGTTGGAGGCTGCACTGTTTGCTTCCATTGTAATAATCACCAAGTCTTGGACGGTGGGCTGCTGTTTCTCTATCAGGGACACCTTGAAATGGGAGGAATGATGTCATACCATGTAGTTGTTTATCGCCCAGGTGCCCTGGGGTCTGCATTTGCCTTGCCCTTGGAGAAGGATGATGCCCCCCTCCTCCCACAGAGTATGTGATTATTATGAGGTTTTTACTGCTTGTCATATGATAGGAATGTGACTAATGTTTAAAACATTTTGTCTTCTTTACAAGGATACTGTGTAAATTTAAAGAATACATCACACCAATTGAAAACTAACACTTTTTAATGTCTTTTTGTGTGTTTTGGTGGAAAGAAGACGCTAGGAACCCATGATACATTGAAGATCTTTCTCGCAAAATTCATGAAATTAAAGAAAACTTGGCAGAGCTTTTGGTCCCCACTTTAATTGTGTATGGGGTCAGGTTCAATCCAAAAACTTCATGTAGGAGGGTAGACGACCTCTGAATAGATCACAGTCTGCTGTCCTAAACAGAAATCCTAAGGCGTGCAGTGGTGGTCGGCACAGGGTGGGGGTGGGGAACTGCTCCTTACCATGGGGATTTTCGATTAGGAGGGGGAATCTGCAGTTCTCCTCTGCCCCCACCCCACCACAAAAACCATGACTGTCTAGGTAAATTGTAGAAAATGTTACAGTATACACATGGTACGTACTTTTGATATATACTACCACTCTTCATCTCTCCATTTTCTGCTGAAATAATGGGGTGAAGAGGACTTTTTTGTCTAAATGAATTTCCGACCTCTCTTCTCACCTGAAGTTAACAATGTAGGTGTTCTCCGTGCCTCTATCACTGTGCAGAGTGGGCACAATACCCCTTTTAGGGGCTTGTTCTGCCACTGAGGGGCATGGCTGACTGCAGCCATAACCGGCTATGTAACAGTTGCACGCTAAATACTGTGATATACTTGTTTTCTAATTTTTCAAAAGTATATCTCTTAACACATGTTAGTGCATCCTTTTGTACTTGATGAGTTAATTGACTCACCTTAAACTTCAGGAAGCACTCAAAAATAAGTCATGGTGGTTTAGTGTATCCTGACAGGTACTTTCACTTAATTTCTGAAGTGAATGAGATTGAAAGTTGTCTTAAAATTGATAAATAGCACCTAAGTTGAAGCCTTGCAGTTATAGGACCTCAGAAGTCAAGACACTGGCACGCAATTTTAGGCTTAAGAAGTACAAGGGCAGTTTTCTTATCTCTGGCTGTCTAGCACGTGGTTTTCTATACCCAGTGATGAGATAACAGATACAGTGGCTTCTCAGAGAAATAAAATACTGCCTGTCTTGAAACAATAACAAATGGTTAATGGATTTCTTTTCCTGCTAGGCAAGATAATGTGTTGTTTTCAAAGGAGACCTGTTCCCAATTTTGAAGATATTTTGGTGAGGACTGTTTTAACATTGATGTTTTCCCCCAAATTGAAAGCCCTCCCTGCTCTTGGTGGGCTGGGAGCAGGAGGAATGTTCTGCAGTTTTCCTCTGCCTCTTCCTCTGGGACCTCAGTGGACTCAGACTGGCCCATAATCCGTAGGCCTAGGGGTGGCCTTAGTTCATGGTGTGTATCTCAGAACTCAATTCTTTGAGTTCACACAAGACCAGTTATGAAAAAGAAGCTTTAAAAGTGAAAATCCCCATGAAGGAGTTCCCATACCTCACCCCCCTCCTCCCCTATGGCCACTTCGTCAGACTGAGGAGGAGGAAGTGACTTTTTAGAAAGGACTGAGGGTGGGTGTTGGACACACCCTGTGCCTCCCGTCCCCAACTTTATTTAGAAAGATCAAGCTGCCGAAAAGCTGGAGCAGTGCAATGAACTCCTGAACCCCCTTCCATTCTCTCGACATTTGCTGCACTTGCTCTGCCACTCCATCTTTATCTGCTTATTGTTATTTTTAAAATTTATAATACAGTAGTTTGTATTCTGTTTTTCATTTTTTTATTGTAAGTTGACATATTATAGTTGTGTTGTGTTATTTTGACCAAATCATTTGAGAATAAATTGTTGAAGTGGCCCTTTACCTCTTAATTCTTTAGGGTGTATCTCCCAAGAACAAGGACATTCTTTTACGAAACTGAAATATAATTGTCAAAATCTGGAGACTTAACTTTGATATGATACTTGAATACCTGATTTAATATACAGTTCATATACAGATTTTATGTCTCTTTCACTCCATTGGTTTGGAAAGCTCTTTAGTCTTTGTTTTCAGGAAGTCAGTTTGTGGGAGGACCCTCAATCTGGTGTTGCCCAGTGGTTCTTCTGATTTGATTCAGGTGTGTTTTGACAAAAGCACCGCACAGCAACTGTGTGACTGTGTCCCTCTCAGCATCCCCACAGGAGGCACATGGGCCACTTTGATCCATTTTCGTGTTCACAGGTTGTTGTGATAACTTTGATCACCCTGAGGATGCCATTTTCCCTTCATAGGTAATGATTAGCCTGTAGGGAGACACTGGGAGACTGTCAGTGTCTTGTCACTCCAGGTCTCGACCTGGATCAGTGTTGACTGTGATGTTTGTAAGATGGAGACTTCTCAACTCATCATTTCTTTGACATTTGCTAGTTGGCCTTCTCTTTATTTCATGTCAGTATGAACATGGACTATTTAATTCAAGGGATTAGATTCCATGGCAGTCGTTATTTGTTTTGATGTTTAAATTATTCCAGATTGGGCCCAGAGGACCCCACCTTCAAGCTGTCTACCAGGTCCTTTTGCTGTTTACACGTATGTTTGTGCCACCTTTTGGCACAGCAACCTGTCTGAGGCTCATCTTGACCTTTCCTGCCCAGTTCTGGAATCGGCCATTTCTACAAAGAGTCCTGGTTCCTGTTATTGGGGAACAACAGCATGTAAAACCACGACCTGTGCACTAAGCATGTTCTACTGCCCTCAGTGTGATTCGTTCTCAGCCCTTTCTTTGGGCAGTGCTAGGAATCGAGCTTTTAAACCAAGACTTCACAGTGGTATTGGATTGCATCCCGCCACCACAGGGGTCTCTGCCTTCTGTTGGCCACAGTTGTGGCTCCCTTCTTCCACACTGCCCAGTCTGAGTTCCACTGTACCCTGCCTCCCAAGCAGCACTGTAAGAAATCGAGGTACTTCAGTGGTTGTCAGTTTTCTTTACCTTGCTGCATTCCGAGTCTTTAAAGTGGTTTAAAAGAAATTTCAAAATAAGTGTAATAGTGCCGAGAGTACTATTTAAATAACAATTACTGTAGAATAATATGTGACAAGATGTGCTTTCATTTTATTTTAAATAAAATGAAATAAATTATGGGATTTTATATAGAAAAATGGAGTGTAGAAGAACTAGACTTGAATAGAAGGACCCTGGCTATTTCAACTTAAGTACTGGTTTACTCTATGTATTAGTCCCTCTTAGTAAACATAATGAATAAAATTTTAACTTAAAGCTAAAGCTCCTTTCCCCTGTATTTCATTATCACAGTCTTCACACATACAGCAGAGTTGAAAGAACCATGTAGTGCACACTCATATACCCACCACTTAGGTTTCATCACCACATTTTGCTGTTACATCTGTCCAAGTGTCCACTGTGGCCTTCCGTGAATGCGTTGAGTCACGAACAGATGTCAGTGCACAAGATAAGTTTTTCATACAACAAAATGCAGGAAACTTAAGTGTGCTGTTCGATGAGTTACACCTGTGTAGCCCACACCCTGCCCAGACCCAGAACCATCAGTCCAGAAAGTTCAGGCCCCTTCCCCATTGTGCTCCCCACAACCTGTAACTATTACAAGTACAGTTGCTATGAACATCCCTGCATAGGTCTTTCTGTGGGTGTATGTTCTAATTTCGCTTGGTTAAAATATGTAAGAGTAGAATTGTTGAATCATAGGGTGGGCACATGTTTATTTTGTGAGTGACTGCCAGAGCTTTTTCTCAGATGGCTGCACTGTTTACACTCCACCAGCACTGTATGAGTGTTCCTGTTGCTGTACTTCCTTGTCAGCATTTAGTATTGTCAGTCTGTTTAGCCATTCTGGTGGGTGAGCAGTCATATCTCATTTGGATTTTAATTTGCATTTCCCTGGTGACTAATGATGTGGAGTCCAGAGCTCTCTTCAGAGTGTGTGTGTGTGTGTGTGTGTGTGTGTGTTTTAAGGGATGGTGAGTAGTAGGCAGTTGGCAGCTGCTTGACAGCTTGGTAGACATTCTTTATTCATAGTGTAGTTCTTTACTTCTGATTAGCTTGTGTTCCAAAGCTGTAGCTGTGTGGAGTTGGACCCCTTCCAGTAGCAGCAGTGCTGTGAGTAGTGGGTAGAGTCCCAGGGTGTTCCCTGTGATTGGAATAGGTCGATACAGTGGTGTATCTCTGTTGGATGCAAGGAGCATAGCCCTGTGTGGGAGGCTGGCTGGGGGCTGAGATTTTGCTTTAGCCCCATGAGGTCTATAGGTTAAGTCTGGCAACACGGGTGTGCTTCTTGGCAGTGTTGCTGGCATTGCTGTGGCTGTGGATGGAAGCTTTTTGCTTCCCTAGTGAGTGCTGATGAGTGGTAAGTCTCAGCCAGGTAGTGGTTAGTGATTTTGTGCCCACGTGTTCATCTCCTCTAAAGGAGAGATGTAAAACAAAGCCTTTTGTGTTTGGGGTCTCTTCTTCCCCAGAAGATCCCTTGTGGGTAGGAGCCATGTGTTTGCTATTCTTGGTGCCCTGTGTGCAGCAGGGTTTGGGGAACGTTTGTTCCTTGTGCCTTGAAGAAGGCTGGGTACCAGGAGAGTCTTGAGATGGCATTCATCTTCTTGATCCCAGCCACTCTTACTAGTGCCCCTCCCTGCCCTCCTGAGCTATAATACTTAGATTGCATGATTCCCAGTGATTTATTTGTCTTTTCCCCTACAGCTTGTTCTCAGAACACAAACAGAACCTGTGAAGAGTGCCTGAAGAACGTCTCTGTAAGTAGCAGTCAGGTTAGAACACAATCCAAGATCAGACCCGCTTTCTCTAAACCCAGGGAATTGGATTTATATTCATCTTTCCTGGCCTGTCTCCTGTCATCAAACTTCCCTTTCAGGGACAGAAAAGCAAAGGCTGTGTGGTTCTAAATACCCTGTAAAAACCTGTTCAGAAGGGGTGGGGGAGGTGGCCTCGCTGGAATCCTAAGGTAAAGGCACCGCAGAGCGCTGTTTTCCAGCCCACCCAGCACGCCCTTCCTTGGGTTGTAAAGATGATGCTTGTGTGTTTGAAGGGTTCTGCCATTTGGGATTTGTGGAGGTATTTTTCATGATCGTTATTAAATATTAGCCTTTCTCAGGCATGTTAAGCCTTCTCATGAAAACTAGACACCACCTGAGCACAATCAGTATACATGATTTGACTCCTGTAGCAGGTGATTGGGGAGTAGAAAATGTGTCGTGGGGCCCACACTTAGCCAGTGTCTGACCCTGTTGGGAAGCAGCAGGTGGGCTGGGCATCAGGTGACCTTGTCGGGAAAGAAGTGAGCCCTGGGCTGGGCTTTTTCCTGTTCCTACTTACTTATCATCAAATCTACAACTGATAACTGTCTAGGTCTTTCCTATAGAGTCATTAGACCTTAGAGGCTTGCCCGTAAACCTTGGACCTATGTCTTGGGACTGTGTGTCCTGGGTTTTCCCTCAGTTGTTAAGGATTGTGGTAGATGCTTCTCTCCTAGCCCTTTGAACAGGAATGGCGGAAGGGGAAACAAGGGCAGAGAGGCATGGGCCGGCAGGTCAGTTAGGGACTTAGTGGCCATGAGGTCCCGTGGCTCAGACTCTGTCCATAGCCCACTTGACTTATGAGGTACGACTCAGCCAGCGCCTTAGAATTTTTCCCCAGTACATTTAAATGCCTGTGATCTTGAGCAAGAGGGTAGACATTCTGGAATAAAGTTCGTTAATCCTCCACGTTCTGAGGTGGGGCCCAAGACTCATCAGGGTTATTTTTATTTGCAGATGGGTTGTCCTGGGATCTAAAGTAAACGTGTGTTCAGCTGTCCATTGGTGGAAGTAGAAATCAGTGATAGGAAGTGTAGCATACAGTGTAGATCTTGTCAAGGTTGTCGCATACAGTGTAGATCTTGTCAAGGTTGTCGTATGAACATGCTACATTGTTGGGGCTCCTCTTGGCTTTTCTAGCCTGTTGGTGTATGCCTACGGCTGGCCCCAGCTGGCTCCTCTAAGCAGACACTGGCTTGCTGCAAGCTCTTCATTCAGCAGCACCCAAACTTAGGGTCTCTGACCTTGTCCAGTCATAGCACTGTGTTGTCAGCATGGGAACCCAGGGGAAGTTGACACCGGGTGGGCTGGAAAACAGCTCTGCAGGGCATTTTCCTTAGGATTCCAGCAAGGCCACCTCCCCTGCCCCTTCCAACCAGGTTTTTACAGGGTATTTAGAACTGCACAGCCTTTGCTTTTCTGTCCCTGACAGTGGGGTTTGATGACAGGAGACAGGTTAGGAAAGATGTATTAAATTAGTTTTTAAAAAACAGCTGTCACCCACATGGCAGTGTGGGTTTGAGACATAGCTTGTCTGTTCATGGGACTTCAGTGGTTACTTGCATTTGCTGATTAAAAATGGTAAGAAGCTGTTGTTACCATGGTCTCAGATCTTGACACTGAGGATGTTGAACTTGCTCAAGTGAGTCTGGTCCTTAGGGGTGGTATTATCTTGATGATGCTTCTTTTCAGTTTCTGGATTTTTCCGTTTCAGCTACAAATGCTGCTCACTGTTGTGCATGTCTTTGCAGTCTAGAGGACACTTTTGCTGCATTGCTCTGGGGTGGGTTTGGTGGTGACAGCCTCCATTGGCCCTGGTCACAGTGCATGGAGCCAGTCCAGAAGAGCTGAGGCCAGGACCCCACCCTAAACCCCCACAGAGCAAGCGAGAAAGGCAAGGTACAGAGGGTGCGTGCAGCATGCAGCCCACCTCGAGACACACAGGCAGTTTCTGGAAAGGCGTCCTCGTGCCTAGAGGCCTCAGGGGACCCTGAGAAGTGGGGAGAGAGGCTGCCCGGGTGGATTCTCACCTGCATGTCACTTCATCAGTGAAGGAGGAGGGAACGCCCTGTCCTCCCAGTGAGCGCCGGTGGCTTAGGGAAAAACTGTCATTAAAAATGGAAAATTAGCCTTTTACAGTATGAGCTGTCTGAAAATGGAAGATTAGCCAAAAGTTGTTAATCCAGGACAGAACCACTGAAGTGGAAGATATTCCTAAATGGCCAAAATAAACAGGGTTTTACTGCTGTTTATTATGTTAGGCTCTGAACTGTTCAAAGTTAAGACACTAAAATAGGCACTGTGTAAATAGCCCTGGGAAAGAAAGCCCAGATTGCATTTTAATATTTTTTATAAAAGGTATAAACCCTAGCCTGGGAAAAAGAAATGACTTTTTTTATCCTGTTAAAAATGTAGTAACACTGTTAATGTCAAGATTTAAAATAACAGGCAAAGCCTTGACTTTGGCTGGCACATTGGGGGCCACCGAAACCACAGCTCTTTTACCCCTCCTGTGCATCATCTGCCTGCGGACTCCCCACCAGGGGCGGCTATGCTGCGTTTCTTATTGCCCACAGTGCTTGACTCTCGTGCCTGGTTGTGCACTGCTGTGATTTGTGGTGGGCCCAGCTCTGGGCTCTGACACAGACACTGGTGTGACAGTGCTGTCTCCATACTGCTCCGGCCACACCCCTAACATTCAAGGGGCTCAGATGAGCATACAAGAGGTGTTCTGCGGCTCTCAAGTTTTGGGCAGATGCCTTTGTGCTTTAATTGCATCATGTTTCAAACAATGACAACTTAGTGCAGTTGAAAAGATCAAAGGTACAGCACCTTTCTACAGATAGTGATTACCATGGCCACCAAAGTCCATTCAACAAACACTCAGTGAGCACCCACTATGGGCCAGGCTCTGTCCTGCGTTCTTGGGGTACTTCAGCAAAGTACACAGATGCCTGCCCTTGTGCAAGCAGAGCATGAGAGCCATGATGCAGAAGTGCCTGGTGTGCTAGCAGGTGGCGATGCTGTGGAAGCAAACCATGCAGGAGGTGAAGGAGTGGAGAAGTGGGGGAGGGCGGTGGCAGGCCTCATTGAGGCCAGGGAATTGTACAGATACATGTGCAAGATTGCTCCAGGGCCGACCCCGTGGCTCACTAGAGAGAGTGCGGGGCTGGGAGCACAGAGGCCACGGGTTCGGATCCTATATAGGGATGGCCGGTGCACTCACTGGCTGAGCGCGGTGCGGGCAACACCAAGCCAAGGGTTACGATCCCCTTACCAGTCACACACACACACAGAAAAGAGGAGGGCCGGCCTGTGGCTCACTCGGGAGAAGTGAGAGGGTTAAGATCCCCTTACCAGTCATCTTTAAAAAAAAAAGAAAGAAAGAAAAAGAAAAAGATTTCTCCAGGCATAGCAAGCAGGCCTTGCAGAAGTCCTGAGGTGAGGGGGCTTAGAATCTTCAAGATCAGCATGGAGGCCCACGTGGCCATGGCAGGGGGAGTCATGGAAGAGGTCTGAGTAATAGGAGCCTTGTGGAGTGAGACAATGAAGAGCCATTAGGGCTGCTGGCTGCTGTGTTGGGCATAGACTAAAGGGCAGTGAGGGTGAAGGCAGAGACTAATGGTGAGGCTGAGGCCATCACAGTCATCCACGGGAGAGATGGCATGCTGGTTGTCATGGAGGCAGTGAAGGCGTTAGGATCCTGGATGGTCTATCCTTTGGTTTTTGTATTGTGTTCCTAATGTTTATGTAATATTGATCTCTTTCAGTGTCTTTGGTGCAACACTAACAAAGCATGTTTGGACTACCCAGTTACAAAAATCTTGCCACCTGGTTCTCTTTGTAAACTGAGTTCTGCACGCTGGGGTGTTTGCTGGGGTAAGTTGTTTTCATTTGCCTCTTGCAAAATCAGTGCTTTTTTGAAAATTCTAGTATGTGCTCAGTTAACGTAAGTTGCTGGAAAACTTGCTGCTTGTAGCTCTGTGACACTCCCAGCGAGAAGTTGGGAGGTCAAAGACAGTGTGATGTCAGGGAAAGCAATCCAGGGTTCCCAGGGGAATCTGAAGGACCACCTTCAAGGTCGTCAGCTGCAGTACTAACCTCTGTCTCCATGTCCTGGGAAGGTGGAGGGGAAGGGCAAGTTTGAAGGCTCTTTTCTGACCTCTCTGCATATTATATGTTGGTGGTGTTCATGTCCCACCCTGGAAACCCATTTATGGGCTCCAGTAGGACTCTTCTTTCCCTAGCTTCAGAGTCCCTCCTGAGCATGTACCTGGCCCTATTTTTTCCATGTGTCTGTCTGTGTATAGTTGATTTTACAGGTGCTCATCTATTAGGGAACTTATTTTTATGTAGTTGAATTTATTAATCTT
Source organism: Cynocephalus volans (assembly GCF_027409185.1). Classification (NCBI taxonomy): domain Eukaryota; kingdom Metazoa; phylum Chordata; class Mammalia; order Dermoptera; family Cynocephalidae; genus Cynocephalus; species Cynocephalus volans. Next base: position 189,300,477 of record NC_084460.1, read on the forward strand.
TTCATTTATGGCTTCAGGTTTGAGGTCATACATAGGCCTTCTTAAGATCCATAAAGTCACCAATATTTTCTTAGAACACTTTGACTCTTTTTGTTTGTATCTTGGATCCCTCTGCAACTCATTCCTTATTTATCTATCTTCTACTTGATTTCCTTCTCAAAATCCATCAGCCTCTGTCTGAAACAACTTGTTTCTTGTGTCGTACCCCCAGGGAATCCAAAAGTTTGGTCAGGGAGGTTGTGGGATGTCTGTGGTGGACGTGGGCGTGTTCATGCACCCATCATGTCTGCCCAACTGGCCATTCTCACACCAGAAAAGTTTCCTGAGGCTACCGCCTGTCTCCATCTGGACTGTTGTCTTCTCCATGGAACCTCTCCTTACCACCTGTTCCATAGAGACAACTCCTGGACCAGGGAATCCTTGGCATTTTGAGCATGAACTGTCACTAAGTTATTTTTACATTGACACATAACTTCTGGCAAAGCCCACGCTAGCTGCACTCCTTCAGGCAATGTCGGGCTTCCAGTTGTTCCACATCCCTGCCAACATTTAGGGTAGTCAGTCATCATCTTAATTTTAGTCCATCTGGTGGGTGTGTGGTGGTATTTTATTGTGGTTTTAATTTGCATTCTCCAGGGACTAGTGATGTTGAGCACCATTTCAAGGGGTGGCTGTTTTGGTAATTCTCTTGTGAAGTAAAATTCCCACCCTAGGTTACAGGGATGGCCGAACATGCAACAGTGACCCTGGACAGATGAGATTGACAGCAGTTTATCAGTCACATGCAGTGACCCCTGGGGAAGAGGACACACACACCACACAAGGTCACGGGGATAAGCCAGTAGTAACAAGAGGGCAGGGTACCTCTGGTTCCTGGGGGGGTCACAGTGACGTGTTTGGCTAATTCCAAGGGCTGAGCGAGAACTGAACCGTGTTGCTCAGGGGTAAACAGGAACTGTAGGTGGTCCCATGATGAGGGTTGCTTGACTGGGGATCTGCTGGCAGGGACAGCATTGGGAGGGGAACTTGTGGTTGGTCCCCTCGGCCCTCCTGGTTTCACCAGATGTCAAAGCAGCACATAATGTTAATTTTAGGCTTTACACCACAGGTGCTTATGTATTTATCCTTACAAATAACTTTAGAACCGTTTTGTCCAGTTCTAGGCAAAATTGTTTTAGAGTTTTAATTTCAATGACCTAAAATACATACATTCATTGGGATAAAAATGAGATCTTTACAATTTCGGCCTTTTGTCCAGAAGCTAGGTGTCACCTCCTTGGTTCACGTCATCGTTTGCATCCTCTGGTGGAAGGTCAGGGGTTCACCCTGTAGGATTAACACAGAAGGAGCCCATAGTGTTGTTTCGCATTGTGACAGATTTCTGTTTTTGTTTTATAACTGGTTTTAGCTGCCAATCAAAAGCTATTTGGGGGCTAGATATGTTTTAGAGTCAGCGATCTTATCAATCTCATTGGTTTTTTAAGTGGATTTTTCTAGGGTTCTCGCTAGTCAAAAAATTACGCCATCTGCTAATGAAGTTCCCTTTCCAGTTATACCTATTACTACTACTTTTGTAATTCTACACTTCCAGAACAGGTCAAAGGAGTGGGTAAAAAACACATGATTAAAAGTTCCATTTGATCAGATGTAACACCCACTCCTGATTTTTAAAATAGTTTAATCAACTAAAAATGTGTTCTGTTAAACATGTAGCCTGCAGGAAGTACATCTTAGGGTCCCTAGCAGGCAGAGTGGGCAGGCTGAGGCAGCCTCAGAGGACTGGGCATCAACCTTCCTCTCACTAAGGCCGAGTTACTTAGCAGAACATTAACCTTCCAAACCTGCCACAGCCAGGAGAACCAGCAGGTTATCAACTCTACATGGTGGCATAAGTTTTAACTTCAGTTAAAAAAAATAAAATAAAATCAATATGTGGTAACACCACTGCCCAGGGGGAGTTTGTTCTTGCAGTTATCTTCCATAACTTTCTTAACTGGATGATTGGAAAACACATTTGCAAGAGCAGTATTAGGGTGTTCTTTTTATTTATTTATTTATTTTTTAAAGATGACTGGTAAGGGGATCTTAACCCTTGACTTGGTGTTGTCAGCACCACACTCTCCCAAGTAAGCTAACCGGCCATCCCTATGTAGGGATCCAAACATGTGGTCTTGGTGTTATCAGCACCACACTCTCCATTGTGAGCATGGGCCAGCCCTTAGGGTGTTCTTTAATTAGCTCTAGTTGAACTGAAAAACCTTGAGTGGTTTTAATTTATAGATCTTTATGAGAAGTTGAAAGGAATTATAAAGATTGTTTAAGTTTTTATTTGTCTCTGAAGGTTGGTTTTAACAGGAAATCATAGCATTGTTTGATACTGTTCAAAGTCAGTATCGACACTGGGGTGTCGATAGATACTCAGATTTGAAGATGCCCCTGTGCTGTCCTGGGGCCTAGTCTGCTTCTCCAGGGTTGTTCCTTTTGGAGGTGGTGGTCAGTGTGAGCCCTGAAAGAAATTTGTTTCTCTTTAGAAATAATTGTAATATTCTTGACTTTGATTAATTTAAATAATAAAGCTGCATCAGATTTAAGCTCCATTTCTGTGAGTTCCGCTAAATTAAGAGTTGAGAATGTCTTAGGAGAGTCTGAATACACAGCTTAGTAATATTTTTCTTCTTTCTGGTTTCTGTTAACTTTTCTCAGGCTTTTTCAGTATCAAGTGAGACAAGCTGTCCTGTCATTTCAATTCATTGTGTTTAATCCATAAATTGTAAGTTACAGGCATGTGGCTGGAAGAGACTCGGATGGCCCTCCTGTCCTCTCCCCAGACCTTGACCTGAGAACAGGGCCCCAGCTCTCCCAGCCCATGGGGCAGCAGCCTGGTGGAGACGGAATTCCTGCCGGTGCTCCTGTTTTCTGAGATTGTTCACCACGGACAAGGGAGTGGTGCTCTTGGTGGTAGATTGCATACTTAAGGCAGTTCTAACTCTATGCGTTTGCTTTTCCAGTGAACTTTGAGGCCTTGATTATCACCATGTCGGTGTTGGGGGGATCCATCCTCCTGGGCATTGCTGTCTGCTGCTGCTGCTGTTGCAGGAGGAAGAGGAGCCAGAAGCCAGACAAAAGTGATGAGAAGGCAATGAGAGAGCGGGAAGAGAGGCGGATACGGCAGGAGGAGAGGTGGGGTCACAGAGGCACTCTCCTCTGGCGGGTGTTTACTTCATGGAAATTCAGATGTGGAAGGATATACAAAAATAGCACTTATAACTCATGAGTTTTGTCCACTTTTAAAAATTAAGAATGTGCTCAGTGTCTGGGATTTTTTAGATTATGGTAAAAGGTGAGAAGCTGTGTGGCGGGAACCTTGCAGGTGGCCATGAGCCTTATTTTCATAGGTGTGGCTTCCTCGTCTGTTTCCTCCAGTCGGTTAAGTGAGGGTGGCAGCTGACAGGAGTACTTTGTGTTATAACTGCTAAGGTGACAAGGGCCTTCAGACACCGTTAGCCCAGCCCCATCCACTTGTGATACAGAAGCTGAGGCTCAGAGAGAGGACAGGCATTGTCAGGGTCACCTGTCTGCCTGTGGGAGAGTTGGGTCTCATGTCGCTAGTGCTTAGGTAATACAGCACTGGCTGAGTGTGGGTGCTGGCCATCGGGCAGCCCTGTGAGGCAGGGAGGCAGGTCGTGTCAGGCAGCTGGTGAGGGTTGAGGCTGGATGCATTTCCCATGTGGCCATCTCCAAGCTATGAGCCACTAAATAAAGGCAACAATCACATTTTCCTAATTACCTGCAGAGCCCGATGTGAGACTTTCACTGATCAGTGCAATGTTTTTTATATAAAAAGGCTTTTTCAAAATCACAGCATCGGGCACTTGAATTACTTTTACTGGTAAGAGTAGCATGATGCATTGGAGCAGCCTCCAAAGACTGGGCTCGCCCTCACCCTGCCTGTCCCAGTGGGAGTGTGTCTTGATGGCCAAGCTCGTCCCACCCGGTCTCATGCTAGGAACTAGAGGAAAGCCACCAGAAGGATATGAAAGGGTGTAGATTGTAGTTTGGTGCTAACAGTGTTTCTTTATGTTTTTCAGGAGAGCAGAGATGAAGTCAAGACATGATGAAATAAGAAAAAAATATGGTAAGAACCGATGTGTCACCTTTTTGGTTGGTGAGGAATTGATGCCAGGCCATCTTGGTCCTTGTTAGTGCCAGGTGAGATCTGACCTACAGATTGGGCTGTGACTTCTTTTCCATGCATTCATTCACTGGAACAGAGAAAAGCAGCTGGTGGTTTTTCCAGGTGGTGCTGTAGTTAATTCATGCCATCAAATGTCTTGGAAGACAAAACCTTACAATGTTTTTATCTCAACCAGGAGTTTTCATGAAGTGTATTTTTTTGGACACTTGTTTGCTTATGTAGTATTGAAACTTCCAGAATGGTCTGTCTGTAACAGTTGTCTTGTTTGCCCTAAAGTAGGGTGTGGCCTTGTGACTGCAGCTCCCCAGGCCCCTTCATCCTCTTAAGTGTTTCGCTTGCCTTCCCATCTTCTAGGTGTTGCCAGCGCCACTATGCTCCTTCTCCAGAGAGTTCACCAAAATTGAGGCCATGCTACCTCTCACTGTGTCTCACAGATGTTTTGTTATTGTTTTCTTTTGGTTTTAGACATGTTTGGGGGGTATTCTGAAGCCAGAATAAATGTATGTCTATTATTAACCTTTTGAGTTGGAATGAGTTGGAAATACACATTAAGTGATCCTACCCTCCTCAAATTGCATGAACTCTACCATCTGCTCCTGTATTTGATTCTGTGCTGATGTTAAAGCCTGTGAGGATTGTGTTTCCCACCCTGGGTTTTGTGACTGTGGGGTGCTGCTGGTCGTGCTGGAAGCTGGCTTCCTGTCTGCCTGGACACAGGTGCATGGCCCTCAGCTGAGGGCAGCCCTGAGCCTCTGCGCCTTCCTTGAAGCACTGTGTTAAAGGCTAAGTCTGATCAGGAAAATTTCAAAATCTTTTCTGATTAGTACACTGTTTGAATTCTCAATTTGTATAAGGAAGTAGCATATTTTAGTGGTATTTTAGGATCCTACCACTAGGGACATTGTTCTACCACTGTATTTCATTTCACTCATCTGGGGAGAAGATGTTATAGCAAAACCCAGTAGTACCAGTAAACAGTGCGCCTCTTTTGGATGTGGCTTATTAGAATATTTGATGCCTCGAGGTTCCCGTTGCTGCTGGTACTCTGGGTTGTGCCTGCTGGGCCCACTGGCATTGCTGTCCTCCTCCAGCCTGTTCAGGCCACCATGGAAAATCACACCTGTGGGCTGTGAATGTGGCTGGGCTCCAGAGGCTGGGGCTGATCCTGCCAGCTTCTGAGTGTTGGTTCCAGGGCATGAGGCTACCCCTGCTGCTCCTTGGCCGCTGGCCTCTCTGTCTCGGCTCTTCCTCCATCCCCAGTGCTAACCTGGGATCTCTTCCTTGCCATGCCCCCTTAGTTGTCTGGTGTTTCCAGGTGTGTGTTTATGGCATTGGTGGTGATTTGGCTTCCAGGGTGCAACATGCACGTGGAGTGGCCTCCAGGGAATCCCTCCCTTCTCAGAGAGTGCACGCTTCTGCTGTTGGAAGGCAGAAGGCGGCCATTGAGCATATTTGTGCCAGCCTTGGCTGGGGGCAGCTTGGTTTCCACGAAATTGAAGAGTCAAGGGGGCTTTTTGGCATCTGGTTAATGCTGCCTTCTTTTTCTTTTTGGCTAGCCAGTAAGGGGATCCGAACCCTTGATCTTGGTGTTATCTGGTTAACATAAACATAAATAAAAGACAAGGCACGTGTGTGCATGCACACACACACCCCCCACAAAGTGCTTGTTAGTGCTGGGCACACACGTGCTGAAAATCACTGGACTTCTGCTTTGCCTCTGACTTGCCAGCATGTGCAGTGCTCCAGCAGGTTGGCGTCTTCTGATTGGCTTATTCCTGCCGTTTGGGTGATTGATTTGTCCCTTTAATTGTACCCGAGAAATTAACTTTTTGTGCCAGTTTGTGATAAGGCCCATTGATGGGCTGCAGTTTGGAAAGCCTTAGTTGTGTGGAAAAATTTCCAGGAGCTCCTGGTGGGAGAAGTGGCGGGAGGTACCTGAGTTAACCTGGGTCAGTTAACGCTTAAGGTACCTGCAACAGACGTAACACTTCTTTTGGTTTGGGGAGAGGTTTGACTTACTTATCACAAGACAGTTCACATCTGTTTTTTCACTCTAAACTAGAAAGAGAACTAGGAACTCTTTTTTCACTTAGCCTCACAAGCCTGCTTGCACCTGGCATTGGCGTCTGGTGGCTGTTTGCCGTAAGTGACTGAACTGGCACTGCCATCCTCCTTTCACACATGGGCAGGAGACACAGCCAGCAAGCACCCTCCTCCCCCTCCTCCTCCACTCTTGTTCTGTCTCTTTCCTCCTACTCCTCCACCCCCCAGAAACCCTGCAGTAAGTAGATTTATTGCAATGGCTGCAGATAATTTTGGTATACGGTACAGATTTTTAAAAAGAGGGAGCGTGTGTGTGTTTCTACAGTGTGAAGAGAAAACTCCTAGTCCTTGGCTAAGTACCACAGGTGTATGTTTATGGTTAAATGCACATTTTATTCCAGTTATATCATAACACTTGAGAGTTAAATTGATGGTTTTTCACTTCTTTCTGTAGCCTTAATTCTACAACATGTATAAACAGCCGTTATGAGGCTATTCAAAGGAAGATGGTTTTATTTTGTTTTTCAGTGTAGTACTAGCCAACCACTATGGAAAGAAATATTTACTTTAAATTTTTTAGATTCTCTTTGCAAGCATCATTAAATACATCTTTATTTCTTAGGATCTGCTAGAATTGTTGTTTCCAGTAAATTGAATTGCTGCTTTTAAGTCAGCTGTGATTTGACTTCAAAAAAGACTGAGCATGGTATTTGAGTCTGCTTAGAACACCCACTTTTCCTACAGCCTTAGTAAATCTTTGTATAAAACTTAGCTAACTTATATTGCTTTCTTGAATTTTGAATTCCAGTTGAATGAGTGAATTTATAATTCCAGTTCATTTTGTTTTCAGGTTTGTTTAAAGAAGAAAACCCATATGCTAGATTTGAAAACAACTGAAACATGCTCCAACATGCCAGGCAATCCCAGAGCTTCCTGTGGCTCCTCAGTACGGCTCAGCAGGGAGGACCACCCTGCTCCCCAACCTGTCCCCTGACCCAACAATGTGAACCTGCCAGCCCTTCGCGATGGGCCATTGGGGGCTGCCCTGAAAGGACAATCCTGCCCTTGTCCCTGCAAACTAGTGACCTTCCGTTCCCTGTTATCTTTCTACATTTAGTCACTTTTGAATTAAACTTGTCGGGTTGTTTTTTTGGTTTTTTGTTTTTAAGGAGGAAATGTACCTGTTCCACCACTCTTCTTGATCTGTGAGCTAATTGCAGACTAAGCAGCCCAGTAGCACTGACACGCACACCCAGTCCTGCAGCTGCAGCAGGGTTCTCAAGCTCCTCTCTGCCCACTCACAAGCTCCACACACACCCCACAAAAGTCATTTCATTCTATCTTAGGAAAACTGCCAGTCCCTCATCATCTACCCATAAAGCCGCAGAAAGTAGGCGTGTCAAGAGACTGTCCACACACTACCCAGCACACACTGACGGCTGACCTGCTTATAAGACCACTCCCAGCTTCCAGGTGTGCTCTGGCTCCCGTGAATTCTGAGAATTTCAGAGTCACCTTCTCTGTAAATTTGTCAGTGAGAGCCCGGGTACCTCGTGGTACTGTACATGATACACATTTCTTTAAAATCCAGACACATGACTTAAGTAAATAGCACTTCATGGCAGGGAAAGCAGTGCGCAATGAAGTAACTGTGTGAAGAGAAATTTGAAAGTGAAAGTAGCCTGTTGCCAGATTGCTTTGAAATTAAAAAAATTTGCTTTGGGAAAATAGGTTGGCAGCATGTAAAATAAGCGATGCATTCCATTCTCACAGATAATCATGCTGTTAGAAAAAACTGTCTTCAGCATCAAATAAAGTTCACAGGCAGATCACTGTGATCCAGAATACTTTAGGAAATCATCGAAGAGCTTGATACACCTTTTTAGACTGTGTGTGTCTACCGTGAATTAACATTTGTACCCTGAAAATTTTACAGACAGAAAATAACCCTTTTAATTAAGGGTTTAATTCTTTAGTCTTATTTCTCTGACTTCTTGGGTGTTTGATAGTAATCTGAAGTATTACAAAACATTCCTACATGTTTTACAGCAGCCATCAGAATTTTACTTTCTACTGTTTATTCATAAAAGAAACTTTCTAAGATTTTAATGAACTTTATATTAATACAGAGAGCATGTACGTAAAATCATACTGTGTCTTGAATTTAGGTTGCTGAGCTGAGAGTAGAGCTACCAGCTGTTAGATGCAGTGTATTTAATCCTTTTGTGGGATACAGAAACCCACGTCAGGACCATTGTAAGGTTGGTCTTAGTCCATATGCTTTTTTCTGAAACACTAAGAGCAGCCACAAAACTAATCTCAAGGAAACCATAAAGTTTGAAGTGCCTTAACTTTTAACCAATTTCCAATAAAATGGTTTAATTTTGTTGAATATACTTCATGTTCCTTGTTTCTTCCTTTGCTGGTGTTAGCGTGAGTGCGTGGGGAGAGAGAAGTGGGGGTTGTGGGCGGTCAGTCTTCTGGACCCAGCAGGTGTGGCCTGGTGCTACCACTGTGGAGTGGAGCTGCTTTCTCTGGCTGTGGCCACTGTGTGAAGCCCAGTGTGACCCAGCCCAGAGGATCTGCTGCATCTTGAAGGACAGAAGCAGCTCATTGTGCCACATGGACTTCTCTGGCATGTTTGTCACCCTTGGCTGCAAAGTTGATGGGCTCCACTGTATTTGGTGGCTTGAAGACAAGAGCCTATGTCCTCCCCAGGGTGGAAGGACCTGGTCCTCCATCCTGTGGTCCTGGGCCTCCAGCCAGCAGGTGGGGATGAGCAGGGGACAGCCCCACCCACTTGAAAGCCCCACCAATTGGAAGTGACAGTCACCCCACCCATTCAACTGGCAAGAGCTGGTGTCAAACAGGGCCTGTGCAGTGCACTCCTGAGGACAGCAGCCTCCCCCACTGGGACTGTCTCTGCATTACTTGAGATGCTTCCATTCTCACAGGGACTCCACATCCTTGTTAGGGCTGTTTAAACAAAGCCCTGATGGAACCTCCCAGAGTAAATGCTGACATCACAGAGGAACATGATTTCTTTCACAAATTCCAGCTCTAAGCTTGCCTGTGGTGTGCTGGAGTGGCCAATGGCACATTGTAGTGACTTGTGGGAAATGGTGCCAGCCTGGCCGGAGGCTCCGGTTCATCACCTCTTCCGAGAACAGCCACTGACCAGCCCTCTTTTGGTAGTGGATTCTGTAGTGAGCCATGGCCCTGCCGACAGATCTAGAGCCTGTGGTTTGGCTGGCTTGGTTGGCTGGAATATTTAAACACTAATTCTCAGTTTGTTACTTGAAAGCTCTCTGAACTGTCCCGGTCACTACACCTCTCTTTTGAAACTTAATCTCACATTCCAGCATTTTGTATGCATTGTTCCTCTTGTTTTATAGTGACCCACAATCAGCCAAATTAAGTCCATGTGTCTCTCAGACCGAAGGTCAAGATGTGGCATTTTTTGTATGTTTTATGATTTCCAACTTTGTTTCAACTTTATTTGTAACCCTCAAAACAGCATTGCAGTTCAGCATTTCTACAAAATCACAAGGGCCACCTTCCATGACTCAGAGACTCTGGTAGTCACAGAACAGTGGGGAGGTGCTGCTTCTCATGTGAACTCAGCTGCCAGCTGGGGTCCCGGCAGGAGAAACACCCCAGTTACTTGGACAGAGAGAACCTAGTATAAGGAATTGTTAGCAAGGCTAAGTTAACTAGGCATAAAGAGTTGCTGACTCCATGACTGGAAGGCGGGAAGTGGGTGTGGAAGGTGCATCTGCAGGCAGAGCTGGGCCCCAGGCCACATGGGGATATTGGCTGGTTCTGGTCTTGGAGCTTGGAGTCCCCCTCCCCCCTAGGGCCTGGGTCCCCATGGCTGTGGAAGGGAGGGGTGTTGGCCAGCTGTGACGGTGCTACCAAGTGGTCCTTGAGAGATCGAAGAGCAGCAGGCTGGGTTCAGCTGCTGCCACACACACCCCTTCCAGAATTCTCTTTATTCTCTTGCCAGTGCCTGGCTGGGAGCTGCAGGCAAAGCAGAAATGATGGACTTGCAGAGCAGGTATAGACAGGTGGGCTCAGGGCTGGGAGACAAGGACTACTCAGTGGCAGGGCTCCTGATGCTTGGTCCTCGGGTAATGAGGGGGACATTGTTATGTGACTCCCACACTGAGAATATCTGGTTTGTCCCAGACAGGTCCTTTGTCCCTGTCCCCAGTGGTGGTCCAGGGCTCTCTGCTGCTACAGCCAGCTGTTACACTTCTCTCTGTGTAACGGAGGTGCAAAAAAGGATTACTCAAAGCACTGTGAATGCATTGAGAAGCCCAAAGGGTCTGTACCCCAGCAACTCCCCTGTTAGCAGGAGAAAACTGGGTACAGCCCTGATTTAAAGTTAGCTTCTGTTTTTTATTGTAAAGACAAGGAAGTTTCACAAGAAAATTCAGTTGATTCAATTACTACAAAAGGATACAAGGACATGGGCAGTGTTACAAAAGTTATCTATGGCTAAGTATAGTTTAAACAATAGAAACTAGTAACATCAGTAAAATTAACAATGGGACATTCCAAAGTACAATTTGTGAAAAGCTAAATTGGTCAAACTGTGCTCATTATCTAAAGTATAACCTCTCCTTAAGGAAAACTTACATTCTTATGATAAAATCTAAGTATAATTACGTCTAAAGTTTTCCCCCAACAAACAGCTTGCCCCTAGCAAACATTTTTTTCACATCTTTTCCTTTAGCAATTCTTAAAATCTATTAACAGGATCAGTATGACAACCACCTGTTAGCTCTAAAATCATTAAAGTATACAATCCCATACCTAAGCAGTGATTAGTGTTGATTAGATGGGCTGTTGCCCTCTATCCCTAGGCTGTGGCCTCTTACCTGAGGGCTTTTGCCCCATACATGCATTTACCTAAAAAACCTATTCTAAAATCAAATGAGAATCAAGATTTCTAACTGTCCACACCAGCCATGCCACAGCTGGGCCTGGCGCCCCAGGAAAGTTGTCCTGAGCTAAAGGTGGGTTTTTCAGAACAGAAACCACAAGAGGAGGCAGGGTGAGGTTGGATGTCTTGCTTAGGAGACCTGGGCCCCATTTGCCAGTTCCCAGGATGCTCATCCACCCACGCTGGCCTTCCCCCATCTGGACATTATGTGGTTGGGCTGCTGGCTGAGGGAGGCTGGGCCAACCATGGAGTTGGGACTGGACCATTCTGTGGGGCCCAGGAGTCCAGACACCAAAATTAGGCAAAGACATTTCAGGACACATGAGGATAGCTCAGCAGTGGGGGGCCAGGGATGGCAATGGGGGTCTGCTGGCAGCCAGCACCCCCGAACCCTCCTCTCCTTTCTGAACAGTCCTCTCCAAGCCCGTGCTGCCAGTCCCCTGCCCCCTGCCCTTGGCCTCCTCTGCATCCAGCAGCCTGAGGGAGGGACCCCTTAAACTGCAGACCTGAGTGTGAGGCCCCCTTGACCCTCATGGCTCCCACCACACTTGGAGTAAGGCCAGGAGTTTCCTCGCCCTCTCCCCTGCCCTCTCCTGCATACCGCTCCCTCCTCACACCTCGCTTTCTGCCTTCCCACACCCACCTCCAGAGCCCTCCTTGATAGCAAGAACTGCCCGCTGCCCCAACCCGGCTCACAGGAGCAGCGTGTAGCCTGAGTGCAGAGCCAGCAGAATCTGTCTGTCACCTGGCGTCTCCTACCCACCCACCCACCCACCCACCCACCCACCCATCATCCACGACTGATCATGGGAACCAGCTTCCACAGCACAAGAGCCAGCTGAGCGGTTCCTGTGGTGTAGTTTTGAGGGCTTCTAGAAGGATGAGTGAAAACCGCTCCTCCCCCAGAAGGCCTCTGCAGTAGAGTTACGAACACTCCCAGGCTTCTGCCTGTCTCACTTATGGTGGCTTTTGTCATGCAGAATGTTTGGATTTTTATGTAGTCAAATACTAAGAGTCTTCAAAAAGTGAATGGAAAGATTCATATTCTCTTTAGTCCCATCTTTCCACAAGCCTTTTGGAGTGCCCACATCTGTCGTCTTCTTCGTGGCCTGTTGGGTGGTACTAGCTGGCCTTTCTTCATTCCAGTATGACCATGTATTGCCATGTTTTTTCTAGTACCTTTTTAATTTTGATTCCTCATCTAAGTCTTATTGGGATTTTTCTTGGTTGTGGATATGAGATAGTGACCCAGCTGTGTCTTCCAGGTGGCCTACCAGTTTCCAGCATGACTCAGCAGAGCCCAGGGTGAAGCTCCCCTAGCACTGGTGGAATTCATACTAGCACTTCTAAGAAGGATCGTCCATCCTCAGACCTTGCCTGAGGACCGCCCCCCCAGATTGGGCACCTACCTCCACAGCATCCCCCACCTCCGTGGCGCCCCCCACCTCCACGGTGGCCCTCACCTCCAAGGCATCCCCACCTCCACTGTGTCCCCACCTGTGAGGTGCCCCCACATCCATGGCACCCCATACCTCTACTGCTCTCTGTCCCATCTCTATTTGGAACATTTCAGGACACATGAGGAAAAGTGGAGGGATCTGAGGTCAGACTGGTGTGGGTGTCCAGGTGAGCTGCATGGGGTGAGCTGCACAGGGGCTCAGGCAACACCTAGGGGTTGTTTCCATTTCTACATGTGGACCGCATGGCTCTGGCTCTCTGACATGAAGTCCAGGCCCTGTGAGGACCAGATGGGACCCCGAGCCCAGCGTGGCGGTGCCCAGCCTCCCCTCGTTGCCTCTTAAGCAAGTTGAAAGAACCCTGCTGCTTCCTTGTTTGTTGGCAGTAACCAGAACCCAGCAGACAGACAGGATAAAATACAGACTAAAAAGGGAAAGAGGAACCACATCCAGAGGGCTCAGAGGGTTTGCAGAATTATCATCAAAATCTGGGCAAAATTCCTTTCATTCATTCAATAAACATGTAATCAAGAAACTTGCGTATCAGACTTGGCCCAGGGCTGGACACAGAGCTGGGCATGGGTTTGGATATGGTACTGGGCACAAGGCCAGGCTGGGGGCCGGGCTGGGGCTGGGCAGGGGTGGGCTCAGGAGACCTGAACCACACAGACCAGGGTCCTGCTGTCAGTTGCAGATCAGGGAGCCAGACATCTATTAAATAACCCATGAGTAAGAGAGAATTTGTTCCTCTTTCCAGATGTTCTCAGAGGGTTTCTGGGCATTTGGAGCTCAGGCCAGAGGAGAATTTGACCCCAGCAGGTGTTGGGGAGCGCTTGGTTCAGGGGCTGAGGAGCGGTCACCATGAGGCAGGGAGGAGGGACACGGATTAAGAGAACAGCAGAGGGCTGGGGTGGGGTGGCTGGGGGATCATAGGTTCATAGGTCAGATTCAGTGCCTGATTTGGGGAGGGGGCAGGAGGCCTGACTGGGCAGGGCCAGGGGATGGGTAAGGAGTTTTGCCATCTCAGTCAGCTGGGGCTGCCCTGGTGAGGCCCTCTTCCCGGCTCTCAGACCACCCGCTTCCTGCTGTGTCTTCGCTTGGCCTGTCCTCAGCGTGTGCTCGTGCAGAGAGGGAGGGAGCTCTGTCTCCTCTCCTTCTCATGAGGACACCAGTCCTATCAGACAAGGTCCCCACCCTCATGACCTCCTCCTTTAAAGTTTTTATATCCTTAAAGGCCCTGTCTCCAATTACAGTCATACACTGGGGTTAGGGTTCCAACCTATGGATTTTAGGGGACACAATTCAGTCCATAGCATGCTATATAAATGTCCTTTAAAGTAGTAATGTAAAGTTTTCTATTTAAAAAAATGAGATGATTTAAAGAAAAAATACGAGGGCGGTTTGGGGGTGGCTGAGAGGACAAGGTGGTGTGGGGGACCATGATGATCCCATCTGTTTCCCTGGTCCATGCAATGCAGCTCTTGGCCGCCAGAGGGCCCTGAGTCCCTGAGCGCTCCACAAGGCACAGAACAGAGGAGCAGACCCGGGGTACAATACAGATGTGTCCTGCTTTCAGGAAAACAGCAATTTAGGGTGTTGTGGTAGCCTAAACAATCCTAGCGTGAGAACGAGAGGAATTTCAATGCAAGGTTTGTGTGCTTCCTTTATCAAACCCAAAAGACAGCCCTGAGAGTGGGGAGAGAACATATTAGGTGCTTTCCTTGAGGCTGATTGTCCTCCCTGGAGCACAGCAGCAAACAGAAGGCTTGAGAAGCCCACCCTCCATGGTGAGGGCTCCCATCCTTCTAATCTCTTGTCCAGGCAGCGGGAGGGGCCTGTCCAGATGGGCGATGGAGTGCAGACTGACTGACGCTCCCAGGACCCTCCTGTTTCCAGGGAGTGTGAGCCCAGGGATGGAGTCATCAAGGACACATCTGTGAAACCCCAAAGCATCAGAGCCCCTCCCAGGCTGCAGACAGCCCAGGAAGGGCAAGGAGAACTGATGGAGGGTGGGGTGTGATGGTGCTGGAGAGGCCACCCTGGCTGGGAGCAGGTCCCGGGTTTGTGCTGGAGTTGGAAGAGCGCTTGCCCTTCAAGACAGAGGCCTCTTACTGAAGGAGAGCCTCAGGGAGTGGAAAAGGTGCCCATGTTTCTCAGGCCCAGGTGGACAGCTTGTGAGCTCTGGGTGTCCCTCCTGGCCCCAGCCATGGCCCTCACACCTGGGTGTCTGCAGGCACCAGCAGAATGACCTATTTCCATGACATCAGCACTTGCAGATCGCTCTGGGTAAGTGATGCCGGCAATGTGCACTGGGGAATTTTACCACAAAAGGAATCATATGGGAGGTGAGGAGTTGAGCAGGTGTGGGGTCTGTGCTGGGATCTTTGCACACAGCGTGCAGGTGGCTGATGGTACTGTGCTGCACACTTGGAATTGTTGTTGGATGGTGAGTCTTATGTGTATTCCAAGGGATCTGGAAAGTGAGTTACAACCCATCGAAATCCTCAATTCGGGCTTTCAGGTTAGTTAATCACATGGGGGAAAATGGATCAGAAAATAGTCTGCAATGATCCAGAAAAAATTTTTTAATGACTTCCCATCTCTGCAAACTAAATGTTCAACCTGGGGACAGGAGAGGTTTTGATGGAGATGGCATGAAATCCCCTGTTGTCCCTCACCCACCCCACACACACTTTACTTATAGGGATGAATGACAAGCCATGGTTTCTGATGAGAAATATGCAATCATTTAAATGTAATGTGCTGTTCTCCTCCGGTGGCTTTTGTTACCGAACTGAGAGGGGTCCGTCATCCACTGCCCAAATATCTAAGAAATCTCTCATGCCATGGTTTGCAGTGTTAAGGATTAGCATTTATTTGAATGTCATTCAAAGGAGCCTGTGGTAGCCAAGGGAGCTTTTAAGACCCCGGAATCCCCGATAGCTTAGAGTCACAAGCATTTATATAGGAAAATCATGGGATGGGGATCGCAGGAGTCGTGTGTGAGTTTGGTTGGTCTGCAGTGAGGACAGCGTAATTATTTTTGGCATCTTGACTGATATTTTCCATGGCGCCTTAGGGTCCCGGGTGTGTGCTCTTCAAAGCAGGTTTGTAGTTGCTTGTTATCTGCAAAGACAACCTAAGATTGGTCTTACAGGTGTTATCCTAAGCCAGCGGCATCTATTTAAGGAACAAACTCCCTGACCTCCAGATCAAGTCTTAGCCTAAGGAAGTTTGTTTAATCAGCTCTATTCTGATCTTATTATTGCTTCTCCTGGGAATCCAGCCCGTCCTGCCTGGTCAAGCAGCTTTTCTTTTCTTTTTTTTTTTTTTATTTATTTATTTTTTCAAGCAGCTTTTCTTTAGCTGTTCCTCTTCCCCCTCTCTCCCAAACTGGGCTCAAGGAGAAAGCTAGGAGAGATCCAGTGTTTGTCCTGGTTTCACTTTCAAGATTTTTTCTTTATCATTGGTTTTCATTGGTTTGATTATGATGATCCTGATTGTGGTTTTCTATGAGTTTATCTTCTTTGGAATTTGCTGAGCTTCTTGAATCTTTAAATGTATCTCTTTTCATCAAATTTGTGACTTTTTAAGTCTTTATTTCTTCAAATATATTTTCTCCATCAATCTTTCTGGGGCTCCAATGACATGAATATTAGAGCTTTTGTTTTTTCCCACAGGTCCCTGAGGCTCTGTTTTGTTTTATTTTAATATTTTTCTCTGTTCTTTAGACTGGATGAGTCCACTGAATCTTTCCTCTGTCAATTCCATTCTGCCTTTGAGGCCAGCCAAAGGACTTTAAAATTCTCAATATTGTATTTTTAAATAAATAAACAAATAAATTTTAAAATAAACCTTTCCATTTGTCTCTTTTAAAAAATATTTTAGGGCCAGCCCGTGGCTCACTCGGGAGAGTGTGGTGCTGATAACACCAAGGCCATGGGTTTGGATCCCATATAGGGATGGCAGGTTCACTCACTGGCTGAGTGTGGTGCTGACAACACCAAGCTAAGGGTTAAGATCCCCTTACCGCTCATCTTTTTTAAAAAAAAATAAAAATAAAAAATATTTTCTACTTCTTTGCTGAGAACTTCTATCTTTCCAATGATTTCAAGAGGAGTGCTTATGATTACTGTAAGAACCCAAATGCCCCAAGGGATCACACCAAGGAATGTAAGAACCCAAATGCCCCAAGGGATCACACCCTGATCACATAAGTCCTTCTCAGCCACACCCCATCATGGCGCTGGTTGCCCTCTAAGTAGGGATTGTATTTTAAGCCAATCAGCCTTCCCTAGAAGCCCTATATATATGTGTGTGTGCCGCCTAATAAACGAGCTCTCTCCGGTGGATCGTCAACTGGTGTCAACTCGTCCTTTCAATTACCTCAAGAAGCATGGATGTAATAGCTTAATTAAAGTCTTTGTCTTGTAATTCTAACAGCTGAGTCATTTTGAGTTGACATATGTTGTCATTTCCCTTGAGAAATAATCACATTTTCCTTGTTCTTTATACATCAAGTAACTGAATTTTATACTGGAATTTTTGATATTATGTTGTGAGACTCTGGTGCTATTAAAATCTTTTGGAAAATATTTTTTTTATTTTTCTTTTCTGTTTTAGCAGGCACCCAGCCCTGTTAGTTTCAGACCACAAGCTTTGACTCACTTCGGTGGGCCATGCCTCTGTTATGCTGCTTTGGATGTGTCCTGCACGTGTGCCTCTCACAGTCTGGAATTCAGGTGATGGTTTATCCTGAACTCAGTTCTCAGTGCGTCCGCCCTCCAGCTCTGGGTCTGTCCCATGCATGCCCAGCTCATGGGTCAACCTGGGACCTTTGTCAATTCATACACAGAATTGGGAGTCCCCCTTCTCCAACTTTCTCTTCTCTGAGATTGCCACCACATTCACTGGCTCCCAGGGGTCCCTTTCCCTATCCTCTGGTTACAAAGATGGGATTTCTTTTTTTTAAAAAAGATGACTGGTGAGGGGATCTTAACCCTTAACTTGGTGTTGTCAGCACCAAGCTCTCCCAAGTTAGCTAACCAGCCATCCCTATGTAGGGATCCGAACCCATGGCCTTGGTGTTATCAGCACCACACTCTCCCAAGTGAGCTGTAGAGGATTCATAAAGCAAATGTACTTCACAGGGCCTGGTGTTCCAAAGCCTTGCAGTTTCAAATGTTGACCTTGCAAAGGACAGGAAAATTTCCCCAGGCTATTGAGTCTCTGTTGCAAGATAAGAATTGTAACACAGCAAGGTTGCTGGCTCAAAGACAGACAAGTTACTGATTGATATGTAAAGATCCTGGGAAATTGAGGTAAGAAGAGAACATTTGCTAAAATCAAGCCCTTGTTGCAAATTGCATTACAGAAAGTCACCTTGCTTGACTTGCTGAATGTTGCCAACTTCTGTTGTTAAACTTGTTAAACTATACTTAGCAAAACCCCACCATGTCTCTTCCTGTAACTTCTTGGTCTGGAGAATAAATGCAGGAAGAGAACCCCAATTCGTGGTTAATTTCCCAAATGGAAGCAATGCCTCACTGTTGAGGGCTATGGGAGATTAACCCCTACGGCATTGGGATTGCCCTTAGGGCTAGGCAGCAAGAAGAAAGAGAGGGAAAAAACAACAGGGATTCCCCCACAGACTTTGGACCACAAGGTTTCCTTTTCCTGGTTTCTGTGGCAGAAAGATGTATTATCCTCTTGAGGCTTTGGGTGCCAGTTCTGCTGCCATAGTGCAGCTCTGTGACCTCCTGGGAGAGGGCTGAGAGAGAAAAAAATTGAAAAAAGCAAAAACAAAAACAAAACCTCGGTTTCAGCATACATGCTTTGTCTTGATGGGTCTCTTTTTCTCTGGCCAGAAAAATAGGGTTTCTCTTGGAATTTGCACATGGTGTGCAGTTCCACATAGGGGTCACCCTCAGGTCAAAGCTGGGAGATAAAAGAGGAAGAATAATTGGAAAGTCACCCCTATCAGGCCTTTTTTTAAAAATCAGGTCTTTCTTTAAGTGTGGGTCTCATTCCCTAATCTGCTTGTTATTAACTTTTCCAAGCCCTCAGATAGTTGCTTTTTGTATGCTGTCCAGAGTTTTTAGTTGTAATCAGTAAGACTGGTAGACTGTAGTGGGCTAACTGCATCTTGTCCAGCACCGGAAGTCTCTCCTTCATTTCTGAAAGATATTTTGCTGGGTATAGAAATCTTGGATATAGTCTTTAAAGGTGTCACTTCATTGTCTTCTGGCTTGCATAGTTTCTTTCTCTCTTTTTTTGGCGGGTGGCTGGTATGGGGATCTCAACCCTTTACCTTGGTGTTATCAGTACCATGCTCTAACCTATGAGCTAACCAGCTGGCACCTGGCTTGCAGTTTTTGACAACAGGCATGCTGTACTTCTTACTCTTGTTCCTCAGCGTGTAATGTGTCATATTTTCCTCTGTCTTCAAGGTGTTTTCTTTATCTTGGTTATCAGCAGTCTGAATATGGTGTGCCCTTTAAAAAATGTTTTTAGGGCCACCCGTGGCTCACTTGGGAGAGTGTGGTGCTGATAACACCAAGGCCACAGGTTTGGATCCCTATATAGGGATGGCTGGTTAGCTCACTTGGGAGAGCGTGGTGCTGACAACACCAAGTCAAGGGTTAAGATCCCCTTACTGGTCATCTTTAAAAAAAAAAATGTTTTTAATCCTGGCTGGGGTTTTCTGAACTTGGATGTGTGGTGTGGCATCTTTCATTGTTTTTTGAAAACTTGTAGCCATTATTTTTTTAAACATTTCTTCTGTCTTATCCGCTCTTCTCCTTCTGTTACTCCAGTTACACATATGTTAGACCATTTGAAATTATTCCAGGGCTTTTGTTTGCTCTGTTACGTTTCTGTTTGCTTCCTTGTTTTTTTCCACTTTTTCCCTCTTTGTCTTAGTTTGGCTAATTTCCATGGGCTTATCTGAAGCTCATGGATTCCTTCCTTGGCTGTGTTGAGCCTACTCATGCACCTACTGAAGGCAGCTTTCATCTCTCCTAGTCTGTTTTTATTTCTAGCATTTTCATTTGACTCTTTCTTATAGTTTCTATGTCTGTGCTGGAATCCCTCACCTTTTCATTTATGTTGTTTACCTTCTCCACTAGAAACTTTAACACAAATTCCTATCTGACAATCCTGGCATCTGAGTCATATCTAAGTCTGGTTCTGTTGGTTTTGTCTCTTGATTGTGGAATGATTTTTTTTTCTTTTTGCATGTCTCATTATTATTTGCTGCAATAAGACATTGTGTAGGACAATAGAGATGAAGTATTCATATCCAGAATGGACATTCCTCTTTTTCTGTTAGGCTTTCACTGTGGGGCTTCGAGCTAGGAGCTGATCTGGGTTTCAGTTTTGTCATTGCTGTGGTCTTCTTTAGGGTTCCACTGATTTCAAAGTCCTCTAGCACAACTTCATACATAGAGTGGAGGACTGTTTGCTGGAGGATTTTTCTCCATGTGCCTGCTCCTTTGACTTCAAGACTTCCCTGTGTACCTGCACAACAGGCAAGTCTTTCTGGTGTTCTTCCCCTCACTCAGTGGTGGACTGCTCTTGCTTGTGTCTGGACACTTGCTGACCTGGTGTCTGGGGGCACATGGAATCCAGTCTCAGTTTTTTTCTTGTAGCTGGCTGGCATAGGGATCTGAACCTGTGACTTTGGGGTTACAAGTCTGGGCTCTAACCAGTCTCAGTTTGGGGCAGGCCTCATGTCCTTGGGTCTTGGGAGTGGGACTTTTTCAGTGCTCCTGTTCCTTTCCTGGAGATAGACCTCCAAACGGCTGGGCTCAGATGTACTCTGGCCCCTCCCATACAGGTAGAATTTTTTTCCTGTCACAACAGGTCCTCACATGTGCCCTAGGGGATGATGGGGTTTTTTGCCTTTCCTCCCAGCATCTTAAGGCTTTTTTTTTCCATGTGGAAGAACTGTCTGGGTGGAGTATTGTGCCCTCCCCACAGTGGTGGCTGCTCCCCTCCTGGTGGCCTCCCAGCAAGCATGCCTCTCTCTGGCCTCTCACCCTGCTCTGCCAGTCCTTCTTGTGGGTGCCCAGCGAGAAGAGCCTGTGAATGGGTGTGAGCTTCCCAGGGTGTCCCCAGCTCTCAAGGGTTCTATATTCTCGCACCAGCCCACACTTGGCCTTGAGCAATTTACTAACAAGTTTACCTGAATTTTTCTCACCCAGTTTTATGGCAGCCCCGCTTCTCTCCTGTTCCTTGTCAAGGGTGAGCCAGTGCTGGTGTCCTGTCTGTCCTTGGATTTCAGGCTAGTTGATTGCCTGCAATTTCAGTTCTCCGATAGATTTAAGAAAAGTTATGTTTTTGTAGATCATCCAGCTTTTCGTGTTTTTAGGATGAGGACAATGTTCTTTCCAGTTTTCTATATTCTAGGCAGAACCCTCTCCCTGTGTGATTTTGCCTCAGCTTCCACATCTGCAAAATAATAATAATACCTACTTCATTCCATTAATACATGTGAAGGTGTAGGAGAGTTCATTTCATGTAAGTGCTACATAAATGTCTCCTATTGTTACTTTTATTGCCTCTATATATCTTTTTAAGAATTTGTCAGATTGGCTAACTTTTGTCGTTGCGTTTCCTCTCAGTGGTTTGAAAGCTATTTCTAATTTTCTTGGCATAATCCTAATTTTTTTCTTTGTAAACCACTTTTGCATTGAAATTAAACATACATACAAAAAAGTGCATAAATAAGCTGAACATTGTTACATATATGTTTAAATACCCATTATTCAGCCAACAAATATTAATATCTGTATCTGTGTTTTCACCCTGAGCTAGACAAGGACTGCAGCATGCTTTTGCTTTCCTTCTTCCTCTCCTCCCACTCACCCTCCCATCTGCTGTGTTACAATCATCTGGGACTTTACTCCCAGATACTGTATTTTTTTTTTTTTTACAGTATGTAGCACAAAGTATTTACCATTAAATATGAGTTTTGCTGGTTTCTTTGTTCACTACTTTTTTTTTTTTTTCAGCCAGGAAAAACCACCATGCAACTCTCAGAGTCATCAACCACATTGTAGTTTAAAGCAAGCGGTGTTCCTGGAGTTGTGCAGTACACAGCCTATTCAATGATACACATGCTCCTGCTAGATTTTCTCTGTCATGAGTGTCATTTGCATCTTGCTGCAGTAAATCCTTGATGATTCTTTCAGGGAGGATCTGTGGATGAAAAAGTATGCAGATTTGCATTTCCAAAAATGTCTTAAATTTGTCTGTCCTCCCCATTACCACTTTTTAGACACTTCGAGGACCTTAGAACACTTTAATTCCTCCTTCTTCATGCTATTATTGTTGCTTATTTTAATTATACACCTATTTAGAACTCCAGGAGACAGTACTGTTGTTGTTTTATGTCAGTATTCATTTAGATTCACCACATATGCATCTTTTCTATTGTTCTTCATTCCTTCCTGTATTTCCATGCTTCCATCTGGGACCAATTTCTCTCTGCTGAAGAAATATCTTTAGTATTTCCTTTAGTGTATGCTTTTGGCAACAAATTCTCTATGATTTGTTTTTTTCTGAAATGTCTTTATTTCACTTTCAGTTTTATACAATATTTTTACTGGGTATAAAATTCTACATAGGTGGGTTTGTAACAGCACCCTGAAGACATTATTCCATTGTCACCTGGCCTCCATGTTTCTGTTGTAAGGTCAGATGTAAGCCCTTTTATTTCTACTTTGTATTCTCTTTGTCCTTGGTTTTTAGCAGGTTTACCATCATATGACCAGGTGTGGTTTCCTCTGTATTTACTCTGATTGGGCTTGATAGTATCTCTGTAACCTGTGGCTTGTTATCTTTGGTCAGTTTTGAAAATCCTCTTTTATTCTCTCTTAAAATATTGCTTCTGGCCTATTTTTTCTCTCTTTCTGGTACTCTAGTATACAAATATGTTAGATCTTTCCACCATACAGATAGGTCTCTTAGGCCTTTTACTATATTGTTCATAATCTTTTCTCTCTGCTTCTAAAGTTTTTCTTCTGACCTATCTTCCAATGCATCAATCATCTCTTCCATTGTGTCTAATCTGTTTTTAAACCCATCTATTAAATTCATAATTTCAATAGATGTATTTTTCTGATATTGTATTTATGCAATTATTTATATTTTTGTTTTCAATTTTCCTTTGGATTCTTTTTTATAGATCGCATTTCTCTGCTGAAAATTTTTATTTTATAATCTATTTTCTCAAACATATTAATCATAGTTACTTTAAAGTCTGTGTCTGATAATGTCAATATCCTGTTCTCCTGAGGGTTTATTACTACTGTATCTTTCTTTTTTAATCTTGGTTTTGGATCATTTATCTCCTGATTTTCTTTGTAAAATTTAATTCTGGATATTATGTATGGAAGTCTCTTAGTTAGCTCGAGGCCCTAATGATGCTATTTCCTACAGAGATTTCTGTTCACTTCAAAGGAGTGCACATCAGTTCAATCCAAGCTGGGATTGAGCTGTCTGGAAGCTTGGTTTCAGTCTTTGTTTGGGTTGATCTCCTTATACCTCAGCCTACCCTGTGTTGTGGCCCCTAGTGCTCCCCCCCTTTTTTTTTTTCTTTTTTTTAAAGATGACCGGTAAGGGGATCTCAACCCTTGCCTTGGTGTTGTCAGCACCACGCTCTCCCAAGTGAGCCAACCGGCCATCCCTATATAGGATCCGAACCCGCGGCCTTGGTGTTATCAGCACCGCACTCTCCCAAGTGAGCCACAGGCTGGCCCTAGTGCTTCCCTTTAAGGTTGGATTATTTATCAGAGCCCCTTTATCTGGCAGGCCAGGACCAACTATTGTCTCCTTCACCCTATGAGACTCAAAAGCTCTGCTCAGTGTCTCAACTTCTTGTCCATTGCATATGTTATGGACTGAATTGTGTCCCCTCCAAAACCCACAGGTTGAAGCCCTAACCCCTAATGTGACTGTGTTTGGAGATAGGGCCTTTAGGGAGGTAATTAGGTTCAATGAGGCCAAAAAGGTAGGGTCCTAATATGATAGGACTGGTGCCCTCATAAAAAGAGAAAGAGACCCCAGAGATCTCTCCCTCTCTGCACTTACAGAGGAAAGGCCATGTGAGGACACAACAAGAAGGTGGCTGTCTACAAGCCAGGAGGAGAGGCCTCACTAGAAATCAACCCTGACGGCACCGATTTCAAACTCTGGCCTCCAGAACTCTGAGAAAAAAAATGTCTGTTGTTTGAGCCATCCAGTGGGGTTTTTTTGTGCGGTTTTTTTTTTTTTTTGGCTGCTGGCTTGTATAGGAATCAAACCCTGGACCTTGGTGTTGTCAGCACCATGCTCTAACCAACTGAGCTGAGCAGCCAGCCCCTAATGTGATATTTTTATGTCAGCCGGAGAGGACTAATACAGCATTCTAACAGCCAAATGCCTCAAAGGAAAAAGTAACTTTTCTTTTTTTCTGGGATCTTTGCCTCTTAGAGAGTCTTTTCTGGTAGCTATCTGATATCTTTAAACAGATTTTTAGAATACTTTATTCAGGTTTTCTGGTGATTTTTGTGGGAGGCTCTGTCTGGTGCAGGTAGGCCTTAAGTGTAAGTGGAAACCCCTGGCTTCTCCTGCTGCGCACCTTCCTCAGCGCCCACCCCTTCTCACTCTGCCGCCTGATGCTCAGTGGCCCTTTCCATTTGTAGTCATGTATTTCTTCTGTTCAGAAACATTTTCTTCAATTATGTCTTTGATTTTGTCCTTTCTTCCATTTTTTCTATCTTTTCTTTCTGAAACTCTTGTTAGATTGACACTGTCCTTGTACTGAAACTCCACATTCCAATCTTTCTCACTTTCCCTTTTTAATTTTCTGTGATGGGAGAGTACTGTGATTTTATTCTGCAGTTTTTTAAGTCCTCAGCCCTGACTATTCTACTGTTCTGCACATTCATCAGGTTTTAATGTCAGCACTTCTGTTACTGATTTTCCAATTCTTTGTCTTCTTATGAGTCTTCTTTCCCAGGGTGGGTGTGTCTGCTTCCGCAGCCTCTCTTCAGAAGGGAGGGATTGGCAGGTGGAGTGTGCGACCTTACGTTTCCTTGTGGGGTGTCTCGGCCTGTGTGGGGGGGACCTCATGATTGCCAGAATAACAGCACTTTGCT
The DNA here is from genome assembly GCF_027409185.1 of Cynocephalus volans. NCBI lineage: Eukaryota > Metazoa > Chordata > Mammalia > Dermoptera > Cynocephalidae > Cynocephalus > Cynocephalus volans. The sequence continues at coordinate 189,325,263 of NC_084460.1, forward strand.
CTGGCAGTGGGCACTCAGGGGGCCCCATGCTAGCCCAGCAGCTGTTCCTCTCCCAGAGAAACCCCGACTCAGCCCAGGCCTCTTCTCAGCCCAGCACTCACCGTAGGGGCCTCCTAGGCAGAACGCTTTGGAGTGAGTTCTAGAGTCTTAGTCTGGGTGTGGTGGGATCAAATCCTTCTGTGGCCTGCACTCAGGGGTTGGGGGACAGGGTGGAGAGCCATCCTGGCTGGGCTTTCCCTGCAATCCTTCAATCAGCCACCCTTGACCCTGCCACTGCCCAGAAGCCCTGCCCAGCAGCTGGGATCACCCACCAAGCCTGGAGTTTCTCCCGAGCTCTTGCTTCCTTAGTTCTTTTCGCCTCGCGTGTTGTAGGGTATGTTTTTTTTCTATACTCTGCTTCCTCTGTCAACATAATCTCATTTGGTTCTACCATTCCGAGATTTCCTGCCACTCTTTTGTCCACTGATGGCATCCTTTTGTGTTTTCCCATGCTGATACAAACACTGTTTGGCATCTTTCCTGTCATGTAAAGGATTTGGTGTGGGTGGGAAAGTGTGGGAGCAGTTATGTTTTGATCCAATATTTATGCACACACAAATTGAATTCATACCGTAATAGCTTTATAGCCTGCTTTAAAAAGGTTTTTTTAAATTATTTTGGGGTGGGGGCACTGGCTATTACAGAGATCCGAATCCTTAACCTTGGTGGTGTAACACCTCACTCTCCCAAGTGAGCTAACTGGCCAGTTCTATAATCTGCTAGGGGTTTTTTTGTTTGTTTGTTTGTTTTTGGTTGCTGCCCAGTATGGGGAACCAAACCTTGGTGTTATCAATACAACCTGCTTTTGAAAATGTAATGTCGTTCGAGCATCTTTTTCTGTTATCAACTACTTTTTTTACACATTACTATTAATAGTGACATAGCCTTTCATTATATGAATGGACCATCGTTTAATTTTTTATTGTAACATATTTAAGTACTGTGTATTTTTACTTTAACAGCTCTGGAACTGCGATGTGTCTTCCATCCATAGCCTGCCATACTTTAATGTGTATGTGGTACATACAGTAATGTTATGTTTTATAATTAACGTCTTGGAGTCGATAACATACTAATTACTATGGCCTCTGAACACTACCTACCCTAAGTCACACCACAGCCAACAATCTGGTGGGGGTCTGATCCCCAAGGTCCATCTTGCAAGGGGCTGGCCCTTGGAGGTCTCCACCTCCTGGAAGCACAGCCTGAGCTGGCCATTCTACCTAGGGATCCTCTGGCCAGGGCTGGCCACAGTCGAGTCCAGAAGGAAGGGACTAACCCCTGGGACCTGGCTGAGGTGGGCGTTGGCTCTGACTAGACCTCTCATGGAGAGATATCACCAGCCCCTCCAGCCCCCCCATGGTGGCTCAAGAAAGTGAATTTTTAAGAGCTGAAGACGGCTTGTGCAGTTAAAGTCCGAGGGAACTTGGCGCTATGGACCAGTCTGCTGGTCCTCAGGCAGGATGGAGGCAGTTCAGACAGGCAGTTTCAAACGCAGGCCCTAATGTTTCCTAGCTTGGTGACCCTGTGCAGTCCAACATCTCCCCCATTTGCGGTCCTGCTCAGAGAGCTGCTGTGAGGCTTCAGTGGCAGGACCCAGCCTGGTACTTCTGAGCGACTGGTCCATTCCACTGAGGGCGTTAGCGTACGGACAGGGAGAGCCCGGGCATTCTAAGAACACATGCCCCAAAGAACAGAAAAGGACGTCCGCAGTCTATGTGAACACCTGTTTTGCCTGTTTCGGCAGGGTCTAACCCCAGGTTTGGAGCAAGGAGTAGCACTAACCGCCCTGCTCCAATCCCAGTCGCACTGCGTAGTCACGTCGCGACCTTAGGCGTGTAACTTAACCTCTAAGTGCCTCAGTTTCTCATTTGTAAAATGAGTGTGGTGAAGACTAGCTGAAGGGCCCAGGACAGCATTCGAGGAACATTAGCGAAACGGTCACAAGACTGGCCTCCCGCGGTGCCGCCGCCCTCTCCCCGGGGCGCCTGGCTTTCATTTGTTCAGAAGGCCCCAAACTGGGACTGGGTAAGGTGGGAGAAAGGGAGCCGCAGGGAACACAGCCCGGGTGAGGTTCGCAGTGAGAAGTGGACAGAGAGGAAAGAACACCCCGTACGCCTGGTCCCCGTCTTTAGGGCGCCCTTTCCACGCCTCCGTGCACCCCGCAGACTGAGGTGAGGACGGACGGTGCGGGCCTCAGCGAACACAGAGCCCCGCTTCGCGGAGAGGGCTCCCCGGGGCACCCTTGGCTGCCTGCTTTGCTCACCCCGAGCTCTTAACGAGGTGACACTCGCCCCAAGTCGGTGAAGGAAGTGGAGCCGTTCCCGAGGTAGCACTAGCCCCTTGCCCAGGTCCTCTGTGGCCACACAGGAAATGGGTTGGTGGCCTGGGCTGCGCCCGGCAGACCTACAGGAGGGGCCGGCTCGGTGGACGAGGGCGCGGCCAGAGTGGTTCTCAGGTCTCGGAACAACGCGCCTCGGACCCCTGACGCCGCCCAAACCCCTGGGACCCTCGCCGACCTGAGCCCCCCACCCCTGCCCAGTGCCCCCCCGAGACCTCGGTGACATGAGAGTCCCCTTCCCAACGCCCTGGGTTCCAGGGGCCCTCGGTGACCTGAGCGACCCCTCGGCCTGCGCCCCCGGGCGTCTGGACCCGCCGGGGTCGCGCGGGGGCCCGCCCCGTGACGCATTTCCAACCACCAGGAGCCACGGCCAGGCGCGCGCCCGACGTCCCAGAGCGCGCCTCATGCACGCGCACACCCCACGTGACCCCGCGGTAGCCAACCGGGCGCCGGCATTTGGGGGATAAAGCGCGGCCCCGCGGGCAGTTGCGGCGGGAGAGCGGCGGGGCCGAGAGCGACTCACCCGCTGGCGCTGCCCGTGCCCGCCGCCATGTCCGAGGAGAAGCCCAAGGTAAGCCGCGCCGCCCCCCACCACTCCAGCCCGCCACTGCCGGCGCGGTCCTCCCTGCCCGGGACTCGGCGGCGCCTCGGGGACCCGCGCCCGCCGGACGCCGTGGGCCACCGCGCCCCTCCCCCCGGTGGCGCCCGCTTACCCCCCCCCCGCGGCGGCGCGCCCCGCCCGACAAGGCCCCGCCCCAGCCCCGCCCCGAGTAAGCGTTCCGCCCTCGGCACACGCCCCGCCCTCAGGCAAGCGCCCCGCCTCCTCCTCCGCCCCCGCCCGACGCCTACCTGTGAGCGAGGCGCCCACCGTTCAGCCCTGGCAATGGCCGCCACCACCCCCACCCCCCCCCCCCCCCCGCAGTCCTCGTTCCCCGGCGCCGTATTCTCTGCCCCGGCAGCCCCTCAGGCGCCGGTCCCGCGCAAACGCGCAGGCAGGGCAGGAACCAGCGGTCGTGCCACCACAGGGGGGCGCGCTCCGCTCGACTGAGCAGCCCTGCCATCCTTTCCTGGACAGCACCCCCATCGCGGCCCCGGGTTTGCGGCCGCCATCGCGCCCCCCGGCTGTACCCTTCATCGCTCTCCGGGTGTGCGCCCCCCATTGCGTCCCTAGGTGTCGGCCCTCCCATCGCGCTCCTCGGGTGTGTCCCCCTACCAGCTGTATCGCGGACCTGGGGCGTGCGCCCTTCGTTCAGGTGCATTGGCTCTTATTCCCCGGGAAGGTCTGCGACTGCAGTCGTGTTGACTATTAATAAAAACAGAACATTTCTGAAACTCTGCCTCCGTGCTGCTGGGGTCTGCTCTAACTGCGCGGAAGGTGGATTGCTGCGCTGAGTGCCTTGCAGGCAGGCTACCTCTGGTCACAGCCCAGCCCTGGAGGTGGCCACTCTCCTGTACAGAGGAGGGACCGAGCTCAGCTGCCCAACTCGCAGGGACAGAACTGGGATGGAGCCCTCCGGAAAAGTCCATGGCTAGGGCCTCTGGAAGTCTGCACAATCCTTGCTGTAGTTTGAGAAGAGGTCAGACTCCAGGAAAACCTCCTCTATCCAGATGCAGTTGGATTCCAGCTCAGCTTCTTCTCCCTTCTTCCGTCGTTTGAATAAAAACCTGTTAATCCTAGGCCAAATATGCTTTCTTTATGTTTTTGTAGGTGGTTTCCTCTTATTGAAGTTTAAACATAATAAAATACATGTGATATTAATTTCTTCAGCGTTGTCTAAACTTAACTCTACTGGGTGGTCAACTTCCATGGTCTAATTCATTTGAGTACATTTATTTTAACTAATTCGAAAATGACTAAATGGCTGCCGCCTCCCAGGCCTGGCTGACCATTACCTGCTGGCTGGCGGCAGCCCACTCCTCTGGGCCTGGACTCACAGGTCAAGGCAGTGGTGGAAAGAAGAGCTTGTGGTTCAGCTGGGAAAGCAGTTCTGCCTCCCCTGGAGAGCTGAGGCAGAGGCTTGACTGGAGTGAATTGAGGTCGCTGTTTTTAGGGTTTCATTTTCCTTAACTCATCAGTTCTCTTGCTTATTAGGAATTTACCAAGAGTCTAGGACAGGCCGTTTGTCCTTGTTGTCCCTCTGTTAAAGAACACAGGTGCCTTGGGTCATCCTTCCCTGCACTAGTCCTCCCGTTGCCAGGCATGGTTGTGCCGGGGCTGCGGCTGCTGCCCTGTGCTCCTGCTTGTTTCATGGTCTGGTCCCTGCATCTGTGTTTGGAACAACACCCATCAATGCATCCTTGCTCTCGAGATCCCCAGTCCCACCTGGCTTCTAGTCATTCTAGTGCCTTCACATGCATTGCCCAGTTGTCCCCACACTGGAGAAGAAGCATCAAGTTTGTCATGCCAGTGCATCCCGATGAGGGGGTGGAGGGCACCTGGCTGCTGGCCCTGGACTGGAGTGGGGCTGGTGAGTGCCACCACGGGACATGTTTCTTCAGGCTTGCTGCTGAGCTTCTCGCCAGTGGGTCCACTTCTCAGGCCAGTCCAACTCCCTGGACAGAGCTGCACACCTACCCAAGGTCTCCAGGAGCTGAGCCCAGCTCAGCCACGGGCCCTCCCAGCCCCCTCACATCCCCCTCCTATCCAGGGAAGGAGAGAGGTGGATGTATGAGGAACATGGCCTGGAATGTAGCACGCTTGCTCTGAGCCCTGGCCTCAGCTGCTGAGGGCATCAGCTCCTCCAGGTCTGCACCATCAGATAACGGTCAAGAAAAGGCTGAGGACTGCATGGTGGTGCGAGGCACAGAAGACACTAGACGCTGTCCAGACTTTATCTCCAGATTGCCTCAGAGGGGTCCACCTCACTGTTTCCTTCAGAAATAAATGACTCTTATGGCCTCCTGTGTTCCCAGGCAGTGTGGACTGGCTGCAGGTGGTGTGTCCCATGGGGTGGTGGCTCTGGAAGATAGAGCAGTTCTCTGAGACCTCACTTTCTCTCCAGGCCCAGCTGCCCCCCAGCTGGCCCACTGCCCCTTAATTCAACTTTTTACACCAATTCAGAATGTGTTTCCAGGCAACTAGAAACTCTGATTATTCATTTGTTCAGCACCTTTGAGTAGATCATAAGTTATGTAAAAATAAAATACTACAAACTATGACTGTTGAGACTGCCCGTGTGAAACTAGGAACAGCATGAAGGAAGGTCTGCCCCATGCTGCCGGCTTCCCGGAGCCTCAGATAAGTGCTGTGAGAGGCCGCATCTGCACACCGTGCTGTTTTTCCTAACTGCGGATGCTCTGCTCTGTCCTGTTTTATTTTACCAATCAGATATAACTATATGTAACCTGTGAATTTGTGTTTTTACTAGTTTCATAAGAGTAACTTTAAAACAAAGGTGGATTTTCTGATTCTTCCTAGACTTATTAAACAGATCTTTTTTTGTTTGTTTGTTTTGAAAAGATGACTGGTAAGGGGATCTTAACCTTTGACTTGGTGTTGTCAGCACCACACTCTCCCAAGTGAGTCACTGGTGGCCCTAAACAAATGTTTTCTTTGAATTAACAACCTGTGGCGCACTTGGTGGCCTTTCTGAGATGTTGGCCGCGGTCATCTGGTGTGGTCTGAGCCATTGGTCCTGCACTGAGATGCTTCAAAGCATTATTAAAAATGTTTGGATCCCTATGAAGCCCTACTATACCCAGGTTTACCAGGAGATTTGGGTAGGAAAGGCGTTGGTGGGCTTCATCATTTATAAAATCAGGAGTGCTGATAAAAGAAGTAAAGCTTTGATAGGTTCGAGGCTGGGCCTGCTCATGGTTGGCATTAACTAGCTGTACTTGGCGTACAGACTAGATGAAATGTCAGTCTGCCTGAAAACTTAAGCCGTGTTAGATGGAAACATGCAATGTCGCTGCGCACTTGGATAAGTATTGAGTACTCCCGGCATGAATGAATACAGTGAGATGCACCACTGGAAAAAACAATCTGTGACGACTGGAGACTGGCATTTTCTTACACATGGATGCTCAGCAAGTAGAAGTTAAAAATAAATTCTGTGTAAAATAAAACAATCACACGAGCGATTGAATTGCTGGAGAATTTCAAGGATTAGGTTGGATTAGGTTGTTTTTGGGGGGTGGGGGGACAGCTGGCCAGTACAGGGATTGTTGGTATTATAGAATAGGCTGGTTTTAATGACTTTAAAAAGCCCAGTGATTACCTAAAGACTTACCTTTTAAAATCATGGTTATTTTGAGACACAGTTTTGAGGCCATTTTCCTCTCTTGCAGGAGGGAGTGAAGACAGAGAACGACCACATCAACCTGAAGGTGGCCGGGCAGGATGGGTCAGTGGTGCAGTTCAAGATCAAGAGGCACACCCCGCTGAGCAAGCTCATGAAGGCCTACTGCGAGAGGCAGGTGCGGCTTCCGGAGGCTGGCACGCAGCAGGGTTCCTAGTCTCCCGGCATCTCTAGGGTGCCTTCCGCCATGCTCTTTGTGCTGCAGATGTGCACACCCTGGTTCATTTTGTGCGCTTTTCCACGGGCTGGGTCTTGCTGGTCATATCCCTGGATGTCCTTTAAAGGATTTCTCGTCCCTATGAGCCTGTGAATTAACAGGTGGATCTCAAGGCTTGATCAGCTCTGTCTGGCGGCGTCTTCTGATCACTGTTGGGGATTGATGCTCAGATCTCTTCATTGGCAGAGTGGTGCACTGTAATGCCATTCTGCTGTTCCTTCTTCATGTTAGTTGGGCCTTGATGGACAGACGCTGACCCCACCCACACTTTGGTTTTCCAGTTTGCTTAGGAAAGGCACAAAAATGCTCGATTCTTTCCCTTTAGTTAGCACTTTGCAAAATGGTGAGCTGATTTATGGGCATCCTCTGGCAGTGACCAGCAAGGGCGGTGACCAGCAAGACCGGTGACTTGAGGTGGTTGTCGTCGGTGGAGTTATGAACTTGTGGGTCAGGCACACCCATGCTGCGGTTCTCGGGTCTCGAAGCCTTCACCCTCGCGCAGGCCCCTGGGCTATGTGCGCCTCCGTGGCTGTGCTGGTGCTGCAGGCTCTGCGACGGTGGGCGCTGCGACGGTGCCCTCCGTGGCCCTCCCACCAACCCCACGCTGGCGGCTTCCCCAGGCAGCAGACGCCGGCCATGGGGCGCGCCCTTGAGTTCTGTCTGGGCTTGGTTAGTGCTCTCCGTGGAGCCTGCCGTTCGTTTGTTTTCGGCGGCTGGCCTCTTTGGGGGTGAATCTCGTTTATAGAAAAACTGTGATACGTCACATGCCTTCCTCTTCGTCCTCCCTGCCCCGCAGAGGCGGCCGCCGTTGTGCGTTGTCAGTGAACGACACTCTCGCACCAGTCCTCTGCGGGTGTCCCGACAGCCCAGCTGGCTCACTCCGTCCCCTGTGTGCGCCGTGCCTGCCCAGAGAGCCCTGCGTCTCCTCCGCATCCGCCGGCCCTGCGGGGAGCCGCGGTATCCTGCCCGTGCCGTCCCCCCTCCGCGTGCCTACCTGCCCACTGCCCCTGCTCAGCTGTCCCCTGCCTGCTTGACCCCTGCCCCTGGACCCATGCCCGCCTGTCCCCTGCTTGATGCCCTCTGTTCCCCGGCCTCCTGCCTGTGGCTCCCGAGGCCACCGTGCAGCTTCCTCCCAGAGCGCCGCCGGAATCTTTCTGGAAACATCCTCGGCCTCCCTCGCGTGTCGTTTTGGGACTCAATGTCTTCCCCTTTTCTGAGGGAATGCCCTCTGGTGTCTTGGGGCCCCGCTGGCAGGAACATGGACCCACGCACGCCCGCGTTGCCTGCTGGGCCACCTGCACGTCCGGTCTGCAGCCCGGCTGTCACTGTGGGAAGCCCGCGGCGCTCCAGGAGCCCCGGCCCACGCCCTCCGCACCGTGCGCTCCTGCTCCTCCTGGGGTCGCTCTCCGCGCTATGATTTTGGTGGTTTCCTCCCCCTCCGTTGTTTTGCTGCCACTGCTGGCTTCCTTCTGGGAGGTTTCCTGAGCTTCACGTCCCACTGTATGTGGACATTCTTATTCCTGTCGTGATTTTAGATTCTGAAAGATCTTGTTCTTCCTCGTTCTTTGAGCGTCCTTTTTTTCTCGGTAGCAACCACGGTTTTCTGTATGTAGCGTTGTGCTTTTGCCTCCCTAAGAACTTTGAATGTGTGTGCGCGCCTGTGCACGTCTGTAATGTGTGTGTGGGGGGGTGTATCTGTAGTGTGCAGTGTGTGTATGGATATGTGCTGTGTATGGGGGGGTGTATCTGTAGTGTGTGGTGTGTGTGATGTGTGTGTGTCTGTAGCATGTGTGTGCCTGTGAATGTCCTTGTCTCCTTCCTCTCTGCCCCACATTCATTGCCACCTGCTCCGGCCCGACCTCTCCCACACCTGCGTCTTTGCCTGCATGTCCTCCGGTCCTTGAATGACTGCTCATACTTAAGCACAGAGGACTGCACAGCTCAGGAGGAGCGCAGTGTGGCAGTGTGCATGGATTGGGGGTCCTGGGGAGGGCCCGGCGGTGCTGACTGAGAGCCATCCGTGCAGGGAGAGGACTCCTCCCGCGCAGCTGGAGGGCACTGGGTGCTGGCAGCAACTTGTCTCTGGTGTCCTGAGTCCAGAGCTTTGTGTCCACCTCTCAGAAAGCAGACCTTCTGTGTGCTGCCTGCAGGAGGGACAGTTGCCTGGCCTCTTGGGGTTGTGGGGCTCTGACTTCAAAGTTCATCTGGTGAGAACTTCAAGCAGCCTGCAGACTCAGCCGCCACTGGTCTCTGCCTCTCGGGCATGACAGTCCCTCCACCCCAGGCTTTGTTCTCACCTCCCGCCCATGGCCTCGGGTCTAGTGGTGCCAACCCAGTAGCGACACCCTCTGTCTGCTGGCCCTGCCCTCCCATCTCTGTCCTCATCGCTTGTACCTTTTCCATTTTTTACGTCATGTCAGTGGGGTTTCAGGAGGGAGCTGAGATGGACGTTTCATTCCCATCTGTCCTGTTTGAGTGAAATCAGAATTGCTGCTTCAGTGAGTGTTGCTGGCCTGGCCACATTTACCTGTGCTCTCAGGACATAGAGAGTCTGCATCCCCTACCTGCTGGCCTCCTCAAGGCCAGAATCACCGTGACTGCTCCCAGTCTATGGTCTTGCTTGTCCCATCCCTCCTTGCCACCTGACCCATTTCTCTCTGAAAACTTCTTAAAGGGGGGCAGTGGTGCCAACTGTGTGGAAGTCCTGCTCGGCTTCCAGAAGACGGTGAGTCGGGGCAGGGCAGGGCCCCGGGAGCGAGAAGTGCTGGAACAGTGATTTCTGAAAGACTTGGTGTTGGGGCAGCATGTGAAACAGATTGTAGGCCCACAGGTAAGTTTTTTATACTCGACCAGATTATACATCTGTATTTAGATTCTGATATTTTGATATAAATGTTTGTAAATGTTTGATGTTTTGAATTAAGGTGTGTTACCTGGAAATATGTTATGGTAATTGTTTTTTCTTTTCAGGGCTTGTCAATGAGACAGATCAGGTTCAGGTTCGATGGGCAACCCATTAATGAGACGGACACTCCAGCACAGGTAGGAAGCAGCTGGGTGTGCACAAGGCCGCCTCTGGCTTGCACTTGAGTGATCGCCATTTGGAACGCTCTTATTTGAGAATTTATTGATTGGTGCTCATATAGAATGCTTCACTTTCTCTTAATGATTTTAACTATGAGATTATTTAATTTTTAACTTTTGAAATTAAATATTTCAAATGACAAAACTGTACTTTGTCAGACCTCATCCTTGCCGTATGGAGATGGAGCCCGAGTGCTGGGACCCTCACACAGGGCACGGGTGACTCAGAGATGCAGCCACCACGCAGCTCTTCCAGTCAAGGCTGGCCAGGCATAAAGGGCACCTCAGAAGCCCCTTTCCACTAGTCGTGTGGACACTTAATTTGCAATTAGTCAATTTCTAGCTGGCTGACTGGCTTGGTTCTTGTGGCCGCTAAGCAATTTGCACAGGAGGTGTAGGTGGAAGGAACGTCACTGCGCCATCAGTCAGCATGGTGAGTTTTCCTTAAGTGGACACGCATGTGATTTGGTGCATCACTTATCGTGCATCATACTGTAGCAGAAAGAGCTCTGGACTTGGAAATAGAAGATCTTTTAACTTACGTTCAAGTTGCAGCTCTTGTCGTTTGTCGACGATGACCTTGTAATTGATAGTCACTTAATCTCAGAGAGTTTCAGTTTTGTCTGTCTGCAAAAGGAAGATAATACCTGTTTTTTCTTTCTTACAAGGTTGTCAGAATCAATTGGAATGTTTTATGTGAAAATGTTTTTACAAAATGTTTAATATTTTCATTATGTAATATTAAAAATATTTTTGCAATAAATATTTAATTTCTAGCTGCTTTGAAAAGCATACAGTGCTAAGACAGTGGTTGGGACTTGAGCTAGGTGTCAGAGGCAGGTTGCAGGCAGACAGGCGAGGAGCAGACGAATGCTGCCTGGGTGGGCTCCCTGGCCTCTGGATTTGGGGGCTGTCCCTCCAGCTTGTACACTGCTGCCCAGATGGTGTCGTGGCAAGGTGAGGATGGCCGAGAGCCCGGACAGGACCTCTCTCCAATTCTGTTGGCGTTTCTAGGAAACGCTGCTCTGGCTGTGGTCAGTCTCTTGAGTTGGCAGAGCTTCCTTTTGTTCAGAGAGTGGAAAAAGATCAGGGTAGATGTTTTTGTGCCACTCTGTCAGACTGAGAGAAGAAAGTGGGAAATGTGAGCCCCTCCCTGCCCTCAGGAGGAGGGGAGGAGTGAGCCTCCCTGTGTGGTCTGCCTGGCTCAGGACTTGATGGCACTGACCCACAGCACCTGTTGTGAAGTGCACGCCTCCTGCAGGACTCCGAGCCACTAATCAGATGCTCTTAATTGGAATTGGATTTCATGTAGTTTTCAGTGAGAATTTTAGACATTTCACTGTATTTTTTAGACTCAGTTTTTCTATCAGTTGAAGTTCCTAGCTGTGAATGTTTTTGTGAGTTATGTGAGGGGGACTTGGTGAACAGATAGGGCTCACTGTAAGTGCACAATAGGGCCTCTTGCTCTTGTGTGCTGCTCATGAGGGGAGGACAGGAGCAGAGGTGTAGTTGGCACTTCAGAGGACACTGGCAGAATTAGCATTCTCCCTTCCTCTGGTAAGAGAAAACTAACAAGCTTCCCTCTCTCATTGTGCCTGTTGCGATGACTGTGACAGCTGGAGATGGAGGACGAAGACACCATCGACGTGTTCCAGCAGCAGACGGGAGGTGCGAGGGAGACACGCTGCCTGTCGGTGCACGGCCTCTAGAAGCACTGTCCCCACACCAGGTCACCCGTCCAGGTCACCCGTCCTTGCATTTTCTGTTGAATAGTGAGCACGTGACACCAACCACAAAGGAGTCTGTGGAAATGCGAGGACATTCACCAAAATGACCAAAATGATTTTCCTCTCTGACGTACTTCGAGTGCAACTCAGAATTGCATCTGCAGGGACGGAGCTACTGCTTCAATCGGGCCAATCAGAATTGTTATCTTTGTTTGGGTAAAATGAGTTGCGAGGTTTTTGGGGTTTGTTTTGTTTTTGTTTTCATTTTGTTTTTCTTCCCCCTCCTATAAGTTTTCCCCACAAACTTGTGGCCTGAATGTCCGCGTTTAATGTGTGGACTGCACTTTCCTCCCTGGTGATGCAGTTGCTCTGCACTGCTCATTCTGAGCATGGAGAGTGTTCCCTCAGTGGGGGTGCGTCTGTTGGACAAGTGTTGGGACCATGGTGGACGTGGAAGACAGAAGCTCACTTGCTGTTTGTTGTAGGCACAGGATTTTAAAATACTAAATTTTGCAAATTTAAGCTTTGTCAGCATATGATAAAGTTGAAGGGAAAATACTGGAATCCTTCTTAAAAAGTAAAAAAACAAATGAGTCCTTCAGTAATATGGCCCCAAGTGCTCTCTGCTCCTTGAATGTGTCCCCTGGGGGTCTGAGGCCCAGGACCCCACCACTACTCCATGATCAGTACCCAGTAATTGGTACACAGGCAAAGACTGGCACTACAAAAATTGGCTTTTCTCCCTTTTTTTAACGTAGAAGAAAATACTTACCACATTTCTCATTTGGTAATAGTGTCGTGGCCTCAGATCTCTTCTAGTATTTGCTTCTAATGAATAATTATGGTTTATGTATAAAAAGTAACATTAAGTATTGCTGAATTTGCAGTTACGTTGCTGTATGAAAGAGCTATGCAGAGTGTGGTGACAAATGATATCTGTGGAAGGAGGGCCTCGTGTTCTTTTCATGGACTTGTGCTATGCTGCTCTTTGAATACGTATTGGATTTATGCATTAGTCTGGTGATTACAGTTCTGTGAAATATTTGGGGATCTGTAAACATTTTCATAGTTCTGTCCCTTTGTGAGGACCCACTGCTGCTGATGGCCCTTTTCTGCCCTTTTTACAGTCACCTGAGCAATGACCGTCTTCTCTTGCTTGCTTGAAATCTTGCTGAAATGCTCTTCTTCCCTTTGTTTAGCTGTATGGGCTCGGGTGAAATGTTTGTTGGCTCTGTGTGTTTATTCACCAATTTGTACATTATTTGTTGTCCTTTACTACTGTAAACAGTAAATATAGTTTGGTATTCTGTCTCTTGACTTATATTAAACATTTGAAGGATGGGGCATACTGTCACAGTTCAGTATTTGCACTGACCATTCAGCGAGGCCACTCAGAGACTCTGATTTAAAAGCTGGTCACTGGGAAGTTCGCATTCACCTGATGGCTCCTGCCCCACCCCAATCCATTCTGTCCCTCCTGTTCAGATCTGCAGTGCTGGTCCAGCATCTTTCCTGTGGAAATGCGTTCTCTCTCCTCACAGAGCCCTGTGGCTGCCAGCCGATCTGAACTGGCATCATGATGATGCATCACTCTTCCTCTCCTGGTTTCATATGTAAACAGAGGATGGATTTTGGAGGCAGATGAGTCTGTATGATAGTCTGAGGCTTCTCAGTTTTTCTGGTGTTTTGAATATGTCTGTTTTCCTTTGCGCAGTTGACAACCTACTCACTTGTCTGCTTTGAAACTGAAGTGAACTGATACTAACTTGGCTTTAAGAATTTCCTAGTATACCATGATGTGACAAAACTAAGGCTGAAAATGACAGAGCTGTTCTGGTTCGTCCATCGGTTGAGTAAGCACAAGTTGGAAGATCAAGGGCAGCCATGCAAACAGCGCTTGATTCACTTATACGAGCAGAGACATGGATGAAAGCATGGTACAGAGGTGGAGTCATCTGCCAGGTGGGGGAAGAGGCTGTTAAGGCCCAGCAGAAGAACCCTGCACTTGCGCTGGTGCGAGAGGGATGCTTCCCAGGTGCTGCAAGTTAGAGAAGAGCAATGGCCAGTTTACCTGGCTGCGTTAGACAGTGCTACTTGAACCCCCACACACAGCACCTGACAGCAGAAGGAAGAAAAGGGTACATCCTCTAGGTTGTCTTTTATCTTAGAAATTTTCTAAGTTCTGTGTTTGGAAAAATAGATCCGTTGGTATTAATATTTTTTAAAATATTAAATTACATGAAACTAACTCCCAGAATCTTTGGGTTAAATTGATCCTTCAGGAGGAGACATGCCCTAATTATCCTGTTATCTGTGCCTAGGGTCTCAACTGAAACTTTCCCAGTTTTTGCACTGAAGGGTCCACATCCCAGCCACTCTGGGCTGTCACCATAGCTGTGTTCCACAAGTGCATGGTGGGAGAAACGTGGTGTTGGTATTAAAGTTCTACCAACAGCACAGGCTAAGCTGAGATCCTAAAGCTTCAGTTGCCAAGATGTAAAAGAAACTGATTTTATTCATCTCTTGCTGGCCTCCCCAGGTTGTGTTGCTTAGGAAAGCCATTAAATAGTACTTTCCTGCCATTCAGAACCCTTGAGACTCCAGTACCAATGAACCCAAATTGCCAGATTTAGCAAAAAAACAACAAAATAAAACCAGGATGCCCAGTTAAACTCGAATCTCAGATATAGAACTGAATGGTGACCGTGAGGAGGAGGAAGCGTTGTGGAGATTCTGCTTCTCTGAAGATCAGGCCAGTGTACCAACCACACTGAGGTGAGAGAGGAGCTTCCGTCTTGTGTAAGCAACTCGTATTTTGGGTTTTTGTCACTTGAAGCTTAAACCAGTCCTGATGCAAGCTGTAAACCACATTTCTGAAAGTAATAATTTAACCCACAGCTCTACAATGAGTAAGGAAATATCTGGGAAAGATCGATGCCATTAGGAAAACATGAAGCATCTGATAGGCTCAGTTATGTTGAGCTTCATAGTGTTAATAATGAACTTACCACCCACATTTCCCTTCACTGGAAAAGAGGAGCTGTTTTCCAGTAGTAGCAATGGGAACTGACTGGTATTGGGGGATGGGGTGTGGTGTGATAACAGAGTGGGAAGCTCTCTGCAGTGGGGAAGGAAACTTCATGAGTATTTGTTCAAATCAATTACTCCTTGAAACTGTGTCAAAGGACCATGTCATTTTTATAAACCACTGTGGTCATTTGAAAAGACGTGGACTGAAATCTTGACAGTCCCTAAAATATGCATACTTGCGGAGTTTGTTTGCTTGTTAAATTTCATTCAATTTTACAAATACCTCTTGAGGGCCTGCTGTGTCCAGGTACTGAGGCTGCGTCCGGAAACTAACCAGAATCAAAGATTCCTTGCCCTCCTGCAACGTTTTCTGGTTAGAGGAGAAAGATGATAAAAATACTAAGTAAATTATATAGTGTGCTAGTAAATTCTGTAGTATAGTATGTAGGATAAGTTGTAGAGAAAACTAAATGTGAAGTTTGGGGTTGTGGGGTCAAAGGAAAACTTCACCCCCAAGGTTTCATTAACAAAAGCCACCGACACATCGACATCAATATGAAGAAAAGACGTCACACATTCTACTATTAGACGGCTCGGAGAGGGCGAAACAGGGGAGTCAAGAGAGTGACGTCCCCGTGCCCGGCTTCCAGCGGCACCGGCTCACGAGGACAGGCAGAGCTGCGGCTCGTCCTGCGCCTCGGGCGCCGTCCGCACCGCAGCCTCACCTCTCTCCAAGGGGAGCAACTTTCCAAAAGGAACTAGCCGCCTGGAAGCATGTCCAAGAAATGCACTTTGGGGCCCAAACACTTTGCTCTCCCGTGGTGTAGGGGCCGAGGTTGCGAGGGGCAGGCCGGCCACGCGTAAGCAACCCAGAGGGCGGCAGAGCCGCCCTAGGAGAGCCCAGGGCCGGCCTGGGCTGCCCACGCATGCGCGCCACGACCCGGAAGGGCTTGTGCGCGCGCGGTGGCGACCCGGAAGCAGCCCCGGCGTTGGGGCGGGCTACGCGTGTGGCGAACGCGGGGAGCGGCTGCGGCTGGCCATGGCGGGGACAGCGCTCAAGAGGCTGATGGCCGAGTACAAGCGTGAGTGCGGGCGGAGGCGGGGCGGGGGCCACTGGCCGGCCGAGGAGCCGCGGCAGGGGGCGGGCCGCCTGCGCGTTTCCCGGGCGGTGGTCTGGAACCGCCTCAAGTTCCCCCGCCGCGGGTGGGGAAGCAGAGCGGAGCGAGCCCTGGAGTTCGGCGTCTGTCCCCGCACGACGAACGCTCGCTCTGAGCAGTCGGTGCGGACGTGTGGGATGCCGCCGTGTCCTCCCAAGGTGCCAGCCACCGCGTCGCCGGCGGTGACGGACCGGGCCCCGGGGTCCAAGCGCCTGCGCGAGCCCGCCGCCCCGGGCGCCCCGCCTCCGCAACTCCCTCGGCTCTCGGCACGTTCGGCCGCCGCTCTGGCTGGGATTACGTTGAGAGCTGAGTCTTGGAAGGAAGTTGAAAACAGGCTGAAAGAGTGAGCGTGACAAAGATAAGTGGACACACACGCAATAAGATATAATCTTATCTTGGATTATCTGGCTGGACCCAGGAGATTAAGGCAGGAGAGGAGGTAGGGAGATTCAGGGTGTGAGAAGGACTCCACCTGCTGAGGCTGGCTTTGGAGACAGAGGAAGGGGCCATGAGCTGACGGTGGGTGGCCTTCAGAAGCTGAGGACGACCGCAGTCTGACAGCTAGTCAGCCAGGATCCCAGAACCTCAGTCCCACAGCTTCGTGGAACTGAGTTCTGTTAACAGCCTGAATGAACTTGGGGCAGCAATCCTGCTAACACCTGGATTTTGGCCTTGTGAGACACTCTAAGCAGAGAATCAGCTGGTCCATGCTGTACCCTGGCTTGTGACACATGGAAACTGTGAGATCATCAATGGGTATTGTTTTAAGCAGTTAAAGTTTGTGGTAATTTGTTACAGCAGCGATAGAAAATGAATACAGTGTGTTATTGAGGGCATTTTTCCCCCTCTGTATCCTAGTAATGTGATAAAGTTCCATTTAGTGTTTCTTGTCTTTTTGTGTCTTAGCATCCAGTTTGTCCTAACGAATTTAAGGTAGCACACCCCACCCCAATGTAAAGGTAGACTTTATAGAAACAACCTCTATGCGCAGTGGGATTTAGATAGATTCGGATATATGTTCCAGCACATTTTATTGTATTTGGGAGTAGTCATAAAACTGCAGAAATTTAAAGGTGCTGGACCTTAGATATGATTCTGTTCAGGCCCCCTAATTTTATTATTTTGGGGGGCAGCTTTCCAGTATGGGGATTCGAACCCATGACCTCGATGTTAGAAGGCTGTACTCTAACCAACTGAGCTAACTGGCCAGCCCTACCCCCTCATTTTACAGATATTACAGGAAATTGGATAATAGAAGCAGAATGATTTGCCTAGGTTCATAAAAAAAAAGAGCCAGGAAAAGAACCAGAATGTTGTAAACTGCTGTCTTGTCTTCACATGTCATGCAGCCTTTCCTAGAAGTGTCAGAGATAGACTGATAGGAATAAGACAGGTATGAGTGTCCTAGGGCTGCCATCACAAAGTGCTGCCAATATAACACAACAGATATATATTCCCTCACAGTTCTGGAGACCAGAAGTCCAAAACCAAGTTGTTGGCAGCGCCACGCTCCCTCTGAAGGCTCTAGAGGAGACTCCTTCCTTGCCTCTTCCAGCTCCTGGTGGTTGCCAGTATCCTTGGCATTCCTTGGCTTGTAATATCATGACTCCAGTCTCTGCCTCAATCTTCACACAGCTGTCTTCCCTCTTTGTGTGTTGGTGTCCAAATTTCCCTCTTGTAAAGACACCGGTCATTCGTTTAGGGCCCGTCCTGATCAGTATGACCTCATTTTAACTCAATTACATCTGCAGATGAGGTCACATTCTCAGATTCTGGATGGACTTGAATTTTGGGGGGACACCCTTTAGCCCAGCACATGAGTTGAGGGTGGCGGGTGGTGGCACAGCATCTGATAGGAACCCAAAACTTATGTCTAAAACTGGGCTCCTGCTGTTCCCTACCATATTGTCCCACAGCCTTGCCTTCACAACCACGGCAACCTTACTCTTCCAGTTATTTGGACTAAAAACCTTGGAATGTTCTGGATGTCTCACTCTTTTATATCCATGTGTAAGCAGTTGTGCTCCCTTCAGATGGGACTTCATCCGAGCGCCACTAATCACTGGTCCCGTGCTGATCCAGGCCCCTCCTGCCTTTGGCCTGAGTTACCACCTAGAATCTTGCCTGGTCTTCTTGCTTCAGCTCTTGCTGCACAGCTGAGAGGGATTCTGTTGAGATGTAAGTCAGATCGCACCTCTCTGCTCTGCTCAGGACCATCTTAGGAAAAAACCACAGACCTTAACATGTCCTATAAGGCCCTGCACGTGTTGCCCTGGCCCTCCTGTCCTCACCCCCCTCCTCTCCCTCATTCCCTCCGCCTCAGCCCTCTGGGCACTCTCCTATCGCAGGGAGACAGACACCTTTCCTGAACCACCAGCCCCAGTCTGTCCTTCCCACTACTGTCATCTTTCCCTGTAATTTCCCCTTTTCAGTTTTTTAAACTTTTTTTTTTTAGCTTCTGGATGGTACAGGGATTGAACCCCAGGCCTTGGTGTAATAAGCACCATGCTCTAATCAACTGAGCTAACTGGCCAGCCCAGAACATTTTTTTATTGTGAAGTATATTGTATATGTCAAAGTATATAAAAGTGTATGTTCAGACTAGATAATAATAAAATGAACAACTGTGTCCATGAGATCAGCTTAAGAAACAGAGCATTAGCAGTAGTCTCTGTGCTCCTTCCCACCAGGAGTTATCACTGTTCTGATTTTTGTGTGAATCATCCTTTTCCTTTTCTTTCTAGTTATACCACTTTGTATATCTCTAAACAACGTATTATTTACTTTTGCCTGTCCTAGAACTTAACAGAAATGGAATTGTACTGAGCGTGTTCTGCACACTGCATCTTTTGCTCAGCATTGGTTCTGAGACTGATTTATGTTGAAGTATATGGCTGTAGTTTATTTCACTGCTGCATAGTGTTCCATTTTAGGAGTAAGCTAGAATTCATCCATTCCAGTATTGATAGTCATTTCTTTATTTCCAAATTTTGATTTTTATAAAAAGTACTGCTGTGAACATGTTTGTCTCTTGTGCACATGTGCAATGTATATATTTGGGGCACGTTGGTAATGCAAATTCTTTTCCACTACGGTGGTTCCAGTGTACGTTGCTGGCAGCAGTGGCTGGGAGGTCCCCTTGCCTGTCATGTTCACTAATGGTATTCAGTGTTCAGTGTTCCATTTTTACCAGTCTGATCGGTACAGCATGGTGTCTTGTTTTAATTTGTTTAAGTCTGTGATTGTGAATGAGGTTGAGCATCCTTTATAGGCCATTGTGTTTTTCCTTTGTGAAAAGTCTGTCTGTGTCTTTTACCAATTTTACATAGGGTATTTGTCTTTTTCTTATTGACTTGTAGGAGTTTTTATACAGTCCCTATTCCTTTGCAGTTCCTTAATCCTGTGTTGGTTATATGTGTTAGTTATTTTATCCCTGTCGTGCGTTGTCTTTTTAGCCTTTATGGTGTCTTTTTTCCCCCAGCCATCTTAAAAAAGAAAAGGCAGCTTTGTTGAGGTATTATTGACATATAGTAAACTGACATAGTTACAAGAGTACAAGTTGATGAGTTTTAGTATATGTCTGTACCCGAGAAACCAGCACCACAATCGAGGTGATGAACATATCATCCTCAGAAATTTTCTCCTGCCCCTTCATCATCCATCTCTCCCTCCCGTGCCCCCCAGTTCCCAGACAGTGTCTGATCGGCTTTCACTCACTATGGATTGTTTCGTCCCTTCTTTCGTCAGACTTCCCTCACGCAGCATGATTACATTGGGACTCATCCATGTGGTTGCTCTTATCATATCAGCAGTTTGTTCCTTTTTGTTACAGAGCGATGCTCTGTTGTCTGGATCGACCTCGGTTTGTTAATGCATTACCTGTTGATGGATAGTTGGAGTGTTTCTAGTTCTTGGCTATTGCAAATAAACCTGCTGTGAACATTTGTGTACATGTCTTTCTGTGGATACATACCTTTATTTCTCTTACATAAATACCTGGGTCACATGTGAAGTACATGTTTAATTTTTTTTTTTTTTTTTTTTTTGGCAGCTGGCCTGTTTGGGGATCTGAACCCTTGACCTTGGTCTTATCACACCGAACTCTAACCAGCTGAGCTAACCAGCCAGCTCTAAGTGTATATCCAAACTTTAAAGACACTGCCAAACTATCTTCTCAAGTGGCCGTACCATTTTACATTCCCACCAGCAGTGTATTGAGTTCCAGTTGCTCCACCTTTTTGCTGATGCTTGGTATGGTCGGTTTTTAAAATGTGAGCCATCCTGCTGAGTGTATTTCCCTCATGGCCAGTGATGTTGAGCATTATTTCATGTGCTTATTTGCCATCCGTGTCTTTTTTGATGAAGTGTCTTGAGTCTTTGCTCATTTTTAATTGTTTGATGGTTTTCTTATTGAGTCGTAAGAGTTTTTTATGTCATGTAGATATGAGAGTACTTCAGAAAGTTCCTGAAAAGATTCACGTTATCTTTTATTTCTATTTTTCCATGACCATTTTTGAAGTACCCTCACACAAGTCTTTTGATGGCTCTTTATCTTGTTAATTATTTTCTCTTCATCTGCAGCTTGCCTTTTTTCAAAAAATTGTGGTAAACACATAGTTCTGCTCTGTTAGCACTGTTCGAGTGTATATTCTAATGCAGTATTGTTAACTGTGTGCTCATTACTGTGTGGCTCAAACTCTGTACCCATTGAACAAATCCTGTAGCTTGCCTTTTAATTTTCATAATAGTGCTTTTTAAAGAACAGGGTTTTTGGGGGTTTTTTGTTTGTTTTGTTTTGTTTTCGGTATTTCGATGAAGTTTAATTTATTAACTTTTAAAATATTTCTTTTGTGTTATGTTTAAGAGATCATTACCAAACATAAGATCACTAAGATTTTCTCCTATGATTTCTTTTAGATGTTTCATAGTTTTATCTCTTAGATTTAGACCTGTGATACATATCAAATAAAGTTTTGTATATGGTATGAGGTAAAGGTCAAAGTTTATTTGCAAATTATTTGTGAATGGCTGTCCAGGTGTTTGAACACTGTTAGTTTGCTGGAGCTGCCATTACCACAGACTGGCTTAGGCCTAAACAACAGAAAGGTATTTCTTCACAGTCCTGGAGGCTGGAAGTCCAAGATCAGGGTGCTGGCAGGGCTGGTTTCTTCTGAGGCCTCTCTTTGTGCCTATGTCTAACCTCTTCTCCTGATTAGGACACCAGTGAGATTGGATTAGGGCCCAACCCAGTGCCTCATTTAATATTAATTGCCTCTTCAAAGACCCTGTTACACACTCTTCTTCACCCCCCCTTTTTTCATTTAATAAGCCTGGAGTTCATTCTGTGTTAGAACATAGAGGCATTCACAGCTGCAGGACTCCATAGGTAGATGTGTCATAATTTGACTAGTCCCCTACTGACAGAGATGTGGATCCTTCCCAGATTTTTGTTATTACAAGTCATCTTGTAATACGTCTTGACTTGTAATACTTCTTTTCTTATTTTTACAGTGTATCTGTGAGATAGATCCCTAGAAATGAGATTGCTGGGTCAAAGGTTAAATTTATATTTCATTTTCTGTGGTGGCTATTTTTTAAGCCACTATTTTTTTTTTTTTTTTAATAATTTTTTAACAAATTGACATTCTCAAGGAATCAGTGGCAAGGAATGGTCTTTGAATGTTTCTCTGCTATTAAAATTTGTTTCTCTTTTTGAACATGTTTTTTTATCAGTAACGTGAAACTGTACATGGTTTTGCGTGTGTGTATTGGAAACAAAGCGAAACAAAAAAAGTGTGGTCAGAAGCTTGCTTCTGCTCTGGAGAGAGCTCGTTTACTGCTGCTCCTCAGCTGCCAGCAGATGCCGCTGGTGGGAAGGCTGGTGGCAAGGCTGGTGGCGCGGGTGCTTCTCTGCAGCGCGGGGCCTGGATGGCTAGCAGAGGGGTTTTTAGACCACCTCTCCCTCTCCCTAAGGGAGCACAACCCACAGGGAAGTTCCAAGGGGGAACTCCAAAGGGAGGGTAAAGCCACGCTTTTTGGTAGAAGCTCCTCCTTTCGGTCCAGGAAAAGGTTGCTAGAATTCTATGTCTTACTCTGAGGCTTGCTAGTTTGTTTCCCACTAACATTGTGTTTCCTCTTCCCCACCCCTTCCTTTTTAGCAGTCTACAATCCATCTACCTTAATCTGTCATTTATCTCTTCTTTTGTAATTAGATCATTTTACTTTAGACACAAAAACTGGACTAGATTCCAGGTGGTTGGGTGTATAAAGTCTGGCAAATTGGGTTCAGTGGTTATTTCTCCCAATCTTCACTCCCCGTGAAGAGATACGAAGGGACTCTCAAGGTGTGCCTGTGAAATCCAAAGTCTTAGCCTCCCTGGTTCTTGACCTCATTTGTATTTGATTCTTCCCTCCTTGAAACACTTAATGCACTTGACTTCTGGTGCCAGCACTCTTGTCTGGCCCCGGTCACTGGCCTCTCCTTGATGTCTTGTGCTGTCCCTGCCTCCTCTTCCCACTCCCCAATGTCAGCACACACTTGGTAACAGCACGTGGCTCTCTTCTGGATCAGGCGTTTCTCAACAGGTGTTACTGGCATTTTGAGTGAAATAATTTTTCCTTGTGTAGGCCTTGTTTATGGCAGGATGTTGAACATTCCTGGCCCCTTCTTACTAAATGGCAGTGGCATTCCCCAATCACTGTGAAAGCCCAAAAGTGGCACCCTGTATTTCCAAATGTTGTCTGGGAAATACTGCCTTAGAGGGTCCCTTCCAGGCCCCAGGGGTTATGTATGTTGTATATGCAAATAACTCCCAAATGTATATGTCCAACGTCAATCTTTCCCTTGAGTATCAGACTCACTTCTCCAGTCACCTGCCCATCATCTCTGCGTGTCTGTTTACTAGACAGCTCAACCTTAATATGTTTAAATTAGAACTCCTACTTTCTTCTCCAGCCTGTTTCTTCTCCCTTTCCATCCCAGTATTAGCACCATGATTTACCTAGTTGTTTGGGCCAAAAACCCAAGACTGTTCTTGTTTCTCTTCACAGAGCACATCCACTTCACCAGCAAGCCCTGCCATCTCTACCTGCAGAGTAGATCCCAAATTTCACCATCTTCCCACTTCTACAGTTGTCACTGTGGCCCCAGCTCTGTCTTCCCTTCCTGGACTGTTGGAGCACAACTTCTAAAACTGTTTACTAGCGTGAAGTGTGACCAAGAGAGGAATAGTGCCGTGTAAGGCTTGTTCAGCTCAGTGAGTGGTCACAGAGAGCATCCCAGATGAAGAGAGAGAAAGTCTTTAAGACTTGCTTCCATGTGTTTTCCTTTATAATTGGTGTCTTTTTTAGATTTTTATTTTCTAACTTGCTAATGTATAGAAATATAATTCATTTATATATATTGACATTATATTCAGCAACTTTGTCAAACTTCTTTTTCTAATAATTTATCTTTAGATTCTCTTGGACTTTATATATGTATAAACATAGTCCCTGTGAATAATGAGTTTTATTTCTTCTTTTCCAGTTCTTATGCCTTGTATTTATTTGTCAGGGATTTATTAACTTTCTGTCTTTTCAAAGAACCACCTTTGGTTTTGTTGGTCTTTTGCATGTTTGCTTACTATATTATTAATTTCCTCGGCACTCTCCCAAACAGGGAGTGCATTTCTGTATTACCCCATGTGGCCACCCTTCCGGCCATGACTTTGGGCATCTCCTTCTGTTTTTAACCTTTTCCAGTATGTCCTCAGGTCTGGTTTTATTTTGGAGCCTCCTGTATCAACAGATAAACCATGAGGCTAAGAGTTGAAATGGCATTTCATGCAGCTTCTCAGAGCTGGGCCTCAAGTTTTCAACAACTACTAGCCTCAAATTGCTGCTGGCTTTTCTTACTATTTTTATTTTCAGTGCTGACGTCTGATAGTCTGTAGAATGTCAGTTCTGTGGGGGCTCACAGATTTTGTAGAGTAGTCTTAAAGATCAATGGCTGACCCGTCACATATTTGAGACATTTGATAATGTCAAGCTTTTGCAACCTCAGCTCTGGTCATATCTCTGGTTTGTCACATCCAGAAAGGTTTGTGCTAAGTCTTAAAATGACAGGAAACACCATTCAGTTGGAAAATAATGTACTATGTTAGGTTATGAGCTTTAATCAAAGTAACCAGCGGGAGTATTTTGGAAAGACAGTTTACCTCTTTTGTTTGTTTTTTTCATTTGTAAAAAAGAGTGTATAGTTTTTTGTTGGTATAAAGAACTGTTCACATAATCTGTCAGAACTGTAACTGGATTAGACATTCACCTTGGGCAAATAGAATTTCATCTGTTAATATGTATATTCTATAATTTATAGCCTTGTATGCTTTGTAGAGGTGTTTTGTTAAGATGATGATATGACATTTGTTCTGTTTGGTAATGGTTTTATTTTTTAATTTTATAGAATTAACACTGAACCCTCCAGAAGGAATTGTGGCAGGTAAGGTACTAAAGGTAACTTCTTTATAATTTACTTTTAATTGCCACAGTTGCCTCCGAAGTTAAAACTTTGTGGAATTTTTTTCTTTACCTACAGGCCCCATGAATGAAGAGAATTTTTTTGAATGGGAAGCATTGATTATGTAAGTTAATCATATGTGTTATTGGTTCTACGGCTTTACTGGAAATTAGACTTAAGATCCACTTTTAGCAGTCGGACTATGCTCAGGAGTGTCAGCTGGAGGAAGAGGCTGAGTGCATCTTGAAACTTCCAGCTCTTCTCTAGTTTGCTCATCTGAAAGCAGAAAACCACTTGAACACGGATCCAGAAGGAGTGACAGTGTTTCCTTATTTAGTACAAATAAAAGGTTCTGTTGTAAATATTACGTATTCGTAGAGTATTACGATGACCATCTTTGAATATTGTGTGGTCATGGTGGATTATCCTCAAATCACATGGGTGTCTTTGGCTTCCAAAAGTCCCTAAAATCCTGAGGTTTTGACAGTAAGAAAAGGGTCCTCAAAGATGGGGATGACTATACTGGCCCTGCCTTTGGGCAAGGACTTCTTTTCTTCTTCTCCTTCCCTCCCTTTGTCTCCTACACTGCTGCTGCTTTGTTTGCCGTGTCTGGACTTGGAGACCTTCTGTGGTTTCTGACCCCGAGACTCGGCTTAGTTCTTAGTTCTTGTTCTTAGAATTGAGTCAGTGTGGTTCCTGACCTGATCCTAGATTTCATGATATTGAGCTTACAGTGATATTGCTTAGAAAAAGAAACAAATGGACCCCCATTTCTAGAGTGTTCTGTGTCCCTGACTCAGGCCCTTTTGCTTTTCTTCTTTCTACTACCTTAGATTTTTAGCCATTCCTAAACTTCATATATTTTCAACAAAATGACATTAGGTAAAATTTAGGAAGTTGAATTTTATAATCAGTCTGTTAGTTTTCTCATTATCAAAATGAGATACTTCAATTATCTAGAAAGTTTGTGGGTTGGGTTTTGTGGGATTGACAAGCGCTATAGTGGGCAGGGACTGGAAGAAGTGTGAAGGCCACTGGAGCAGGTGTGAACTGTGGCTTGACATAATTTTAAACTTCATCAAACTTTTAGAATTTGCCTATTGCTTGTATTACATTAGTTCTTAACGATCTTTGTCTTAGCCTGAGAAACCAGTTGCTGCTAAATGTTGTCTGTGGAGGTTAGATAATACATGAACATTGGTATGAAAATGAGTTTTTTTCGATAAACAAAATGTTTTTAAAAAATCATCAATAAACTATCCAGAGAGGGTACAGCAGGCCTAACATTTCTTGATAATTTGTAATACTCTAATTGCGTGGGCCTGTGGTGCATGTTTTTTCTGTGTCTACAAGTTTCTGGAATTTGTGTTTGTGTCTGAGGTAGTATTGTGTCATTCACACCCAGGCAATCATGAGATGGACGGCGAGTCCCCTGGTCAGCGCTGTGCTGCAGTCAGTTGACTGTTGTGCACTGTGTCAGGCTCAGCTCTTCCTTTTTAAAGAAGCGGGAGATCGTATACACGAACTGATTTGTAATCTGCTTGTTTCATCTACTAAGTCATTTGTTAACACGGACACACCCGCACTCACATACACACCACCTGGACAGAAAGCCTGTCGTGGGGTGCATGATTGCTGGGAGGCCTGTCTGGGTGCAGAGGTCGGGTCCTCTGACGGTTCTGCAGTATTTGGAAGATGCTGGCTCATGCACATCTATAGTAGATTTATTTAGAAGCTCATTAAAGGAACAGTTGAGCCTCCCAGTGTGGTTTTTAAAAAGTGTTCATTGTTAAAAATCTGTTAGGGTAACTATTACTAATTTTAGATAAACAGTATAAAATTAAACCAATATTTTGAAAACCTGTCTTAAAAAGTAATTAGGACTATTTTTAGGGAAGAGCACTTTTGTGTTTGAGTAAGGCTTTCACATTAGTGTGGAATTCCCCTGTTTCAAGATCTGGTGAGTTTGTGGGTTTTGGTCCTGTTCCAGACCCTTCACAAACAAGAGGCTGTTTACAAAAGTACTTAAAATGTCTATTAGGGAATTAACTGTCCTCCCCTTGGTTTGTCTCATCCTGCTGTTTTGGTAGACAGCTGGGTAAGTTTTTACTATCCAGTGATAGGTTTTCTTTGCTCTCTTTTATTCTCCGATGGCTTCCAGGGCCACCTCTACACCCTGGTGTTTCTACAGTGCTTGCCTGTGTGAGTCTGATGCTGGTGGCCTTTGCCATCGTGCCTGCCTGCAGGCCTCCATCTTTTCCTCCAACTTTGTGAAGAAAACGGCTTTTCCAATATTCAGGCAACAGATACTGAGTGCCTTTTATATTACAGCCCTAGTCTGAGGACACATGTGTCCTAGGTGAATCCAAGTCTTTACCTTGAAAGAACAGGGTTGAGAGACTAGAATGGGGAGCATAAATTAATGAATGAGAGAAGGACTAATCATAAGATTGCCATAGGCAGTTCCACATCTCTAATTAAAAGTGGAAAATAACTCTAGTGACTCTGTTGAGCTTATGGTGGAGCTTGAGCATGTGGTCCAGTAGAAGATGGCTGTAACTGCAGGTCACAGCACAGGAAGGGGCATGGACCACTGTAGCGTGTGTTCCTAGCCTGGCATTATGGTCTTGGCCCAGTCACTTTTCCTCTCTGACCTTCATTTATTTGCATCAAAACAAAGTGGTTCAGCATCCTTTGGACGAATGGTTCAGATCTCTCCCAGCTCTGAGGCCCATGGTGCATGTGACCCCTCTGCTAAGGCACAGCGTTGGGGTACAGCTGCAGGAGGGTGGGTGCCCTCTGCACTTGGAGTACTTTGTAGGACATAGAAGCCCTGAGGTACGGGACACCTTTTCATCCTTGGTAACCAGACAAGACATGAGTCCCTTAGAATCTTGCTGCCCTGTCCTGTCTTCCTCTAGCATTCTAGAAGCAGCTAGCATTGGTGACCTCCCTGTCTGGTCTGTGGCCTAACTGCTGTCACCCCTCCAAACCAGTGAGCTCTTGAGGCTGTGGTAAATGTGGTTAAATGGTTGGGGACCCTTGGTTGACTCCACCCTCCGTGTTACTTCCAGTGTGTTTGGGCCCAGGTGGTGCAGTGATTTTCCCAAGACTCTCTAGCTGTTGACAGCAGCAAGCTCACACACTCCCAGGCTGTTCTTCTCCTGCCAGGATGCTCTTCCCATGCTGGGTGTAAGTGTCATGGTCACAGTATCCATCCTTTATTCAAGGTTTCTTATTTACTGAAGACAGTGTCCTACTAAAATAAACTTGAAATTAAAATAGATGTTTACAATTTGTATTATGTATTCTCTGACCCAGCAGTCCTCACCTTAGCAATTTCTTCAATGGAAATGTTATAAAGATCTATAGATGAGGAAGTTTCTTGCAGCATTCATTGTGGTAATAAAAATAAGTGGAAATATCACTGTCCAGCCTAATTTATGGAATATCCATACAGCAGAATGCCATGTAGCAATAAAAAAACTCAGGCGGGATTTACCTACTGCATGGAAAGATGTGTACAGTGTGTGAAGTGGAAAAGCATATGACAGAATAATAGATCTAGACCAGTGATTTCAACTGGGAATGATTGTGTCCTCCAAGGGACATTTGGCAGTGTCTGGATCATGCTTTTGGTGTCTCATATAATGCAAGATTACAAAGGTTTTCTCCTGTTTTTGTTTAGAAGTTTCATAGTTTATAGATCTTACATTTAGGTCTTCGATCCATTTCGAGTTTTTGATCCATTTTCATAGTTTTTGTGTATGGCATTAGGTAGAAGTCTACCTTCATTCTTTTGCATGTGGTTTATCCGGTCATCCCAGCATTATTTGTTGAAAGTCAATCCTTTACCCATTGAATAATCTTGGCACCTTTGTCAAAAGTCAATGGATAGTAAATGCAGGGTTTACTCTTGAACTTCTAAATTCTGTTCCATTGATCTATGACTATCCTTATGCTGGTCCTACACTGCATTGATTACTGGAGCTTTATAGTAAGTTTTAAAATTGGGAAATTTAAGTCCTTCAACTTTGCTCTTCTTTTTTAATATTGTTTAGGCTATTCTGGATCCTTTGCATTTCACCTTGTCAATCTCTGCAGAAATGCCTGCTGGGATTTTGATAGGGATCACATTGAATCTTTAGATCAATTTGAGGAATATTGCCATTTAACAGTAATGATCACTCCAATCCATGAATGTGGAATGTCTCCCCATTTATTTAGGTTTTTAAAAATTCTGAGCAACGAGGGCTGGCTGGTTAGCTCAGTTGGTTAGAGCACAGCCTTGTCAAGTTCAAGGGTCAGATCCCCGAACTGGCCAGCTGCAAAAAAAAAAATCTCACCAATGCTTTGATACATTTTTTATCTTAAAAAATCCAACTTTGTGGATGAGGGTATGTGAGTTCATACACATGTTGAGAAAAACCTGGAAGAATAATCAAACTGTTCACTGTGGTTATCTCAAGGAGGTAATTTAGAAAGGGGGAGTGAGGGAGGTATTTGCTTTGCTTTGTGTTTTATGTACTTCTGTATTTGAATATTTTCCAACAGGCATATATTTTTCTAGTGAAATTAGGTCAAAGTTTATGTTGTAAAAGTGATTGTCTGTTTATTTACCATAAAGTTCTTGTAATTGATTAACTTATTTAGTGTACTTTAAATATAGTTCAGATATATTTGATTTAAAGTTTTTCAGAAATGTCTATACTGCAAAAGAGTAATTAGGGTATGGCTATAGACTCCTTTTGAACAGATTTATTTAATCATGAAAATAATCATATAGAACAAAACGTGTATTTGCTACTACCACGACTTCCAGGAATATCAGGGTCTCTCCTTTTCCTCCCTTAGTATTGGTTCTTTAGATGCGAATAACTCGGGCTGCTCAGAACATAACAAAAGGAAAACAGAACACAAGGGGTGTCTGGGTCCATCCCAGAGAGGCTGCCCAGAGGCAGGGTCGTGCCTTGGGGGTGAGGGTGGGGGTAAAATTACGCAGTCTTGGTTTGAGACTATCAGGTGCCTGAGGAAGATGCAGGAGGGCACTTTCCCTAAATCACAGCCTCTTACAGCCTGTGTCCTTTTGCTGGCACAAGGGTGTTCCATGAGCGGGAACCTCACCTGATTAGGTTCTCTTTAACTCCCAGTTGCCTGGCACAGCGATCTACACATAGCAAGCCACCCTTTAGCCTCTGCTGGATTTGCAGGCAGGGGCCCAGGCAGTGCCACGACTTGGCAGGGCACAGCAGAGCCAGTGTGCTTGGGCTTCTGAAGTGCCTAGTTTGGGGGGCTGTGCGTGCAGCCCATCTTGGTCGCGCTGCCTGTGAGTTAGTAAGGTGGCATCCTTGAGCAGCTCTGCTGAGCTGTAGCGCAGAGGTCAGAGGAAGAAGGTGGTTCCCGCGCTCTGACACCAGGCACCCCAGAGCAGAGGAAGTTCCCAAGGCAGGCTGGCTTTGCTTTTTATGCTCCAGGTGGTTCTGACTTAGAGGAGTACTCGTCCTCCAGTAATCCAGTTCAGGTTTTAAGTTCTAATGGAGGGATTTGCAGTCTTCATTATTCTCATACCTTGTCATCTGTATGTTTGAGTAGTTTTGTCCATGTGCTGTGACAAACTGATAAAGAGAAGGGTAGCAGCAAGGGCATCTGGGGACGAGCAGGCAGGTGGTGCCGTCCCATCCGGACACGCCCTGGGCACCCCATAGCCACGCTGGCCTTCCTCCTGCTTTCGTTGGCTAGAAAGTGGGATGTGAAGAACAGTTTTCCTTGAGTTTAATGTTGAAAGACTACACCAGCATGTCACTGGCTTTGTGAGGGACCATGGGTGCTGGCAGGCGTGGTGACTACGCTCCAGTTTGGACATGGGTGCTGCTTTCTCAGTGTTTGCTCTCTTGCACCAAATTCACCTAGAAGACAAGAAATCAAAGTGACCACTGGAAATGTCATTTCTCATGTAGAGAGCAGTGTGGCTGTGGTGCTTTACCTGCATGCCTGTCTCAAAAGTCCTTACCTTGTAGTTCTGAGATACTTTAGGCCATTGCTTTAATCAATGAGGTGTAAAGTAATTTGCAGACTTTGCAAAATTCATATTTGCTTTGGGTAAGATTGTTTTGTTTCCTTTCTTCTGGTTCTTTTTTTGTTTGAAGATTTTGAGATGAGCCCATCTTTGGTGAAGGAGGTGAGGTTGTTCGGGAGCATGGCAGTGAAACTCATCCAAGAACAACATCCACGACAGACATTCCAGTCCAGGAATGTCCTCGACAGCGTGTCCGTAGAGTCCGCGGGCATGCTGCCGCACATCATCGTGCCTGCGTTCCTGTGTGTGCACCAGGGCATTCTGGAACAGAGAGAGACCTGGTTTCAGACCAGCAGTGAGTGGAGCATTTGCACATAGCTTTGATATTTAAGATGTGGGCGCATTTTAGGAAATGTTTGGTCATGCTTCTGAGGCAACCAACGACCCAGTGAATTTTTTTTTTTTTTAATTGTAAAGAAAGCCCTATTATGAGAAAACAAAGAACTGTTATCAAAGTTTTGAGCAAATGCCATTTGGCTCATTCCAAAAACACTACCCAGACATTTTTTCTTATTCTAGACTCAGAAGTGCCAGAAATACAGAGGCACTGGCAAGCATTCCTGACATATTAACAGTGTTACTTTTAAAGATAGTATCTTTATTTGCCCTACTTCCTGATTGAGCAGTTTGAATAGTGTTCTATTCTTAACTCCTGTACTAGGTTGGTTTGGGACCCTGACTTGGTCATTTCATCCTTGGATTTTCTGTTCTGCCTCACAGTGAAATGGAAACAGCAGGCCCTGGCACCCTTGCACCAGCAGGCTGCGTGGAATGCCCGTGGGGTGGCACCTCGCATTGCTATGAGCTCTCACACTGTACGTGAGGCCTGGGGTGACCGCCTATCTCTCGACCACAGTCTGTGCTGGCCGATGAGAAGAGGGAAAGGCTTCGAGGGATTGCGGGAAGCACAAAGCAGTCCAGGCTTGCAGGTCTCCAGCTGCCAGGGGCTTGTGTTCATATGCTGCCCTTGCCAGAGTGGCCATGCCACCGCCCTTGTGCTGCACTGCTGCTGTGCCAGGAGTGAGGCTGCGGCGGTCCCTGTCCTGGTGTCATGCTGCAACACTGGGAGCTGTTGTACAGCAGTGTTCACCCCTCCAAACAAGGTAGCTGTTCACAGTCACATCCTGTAAAGTAGCAGGACAGGTTTCAGAATCAAGATTTGTCTCTTAAGTTGAAAAGAATTTGGCCCCAGCAGACACTTAACTGTGTTGTTCTCATTTTGACCATTTCACCACACACCAGCCCTTGGGGCCAGAAGCAGGCCTGGCACTGCTGCCATAGCACTGTTGCCACCAAATGAAAACTAAAGCTCTTTGTCAGTCTCTGACTTTTTTTGTCTTTTTCCTTTAATGGTGGAGATAAATATTGCTTCTACTATTTACAAACCTATATTTTTATGAATTTCACTGAACCCAAAATAACTTTATTATCAAGATTTTAAAACGAATTTGTTCTTTTAAGAACTCTATTTTTTTTAAAATGAAGACTGTTTTGGAATAAGTGCATTTCTCTCCTATGCCTTGTGTTGGATTCATTTGAAGGCCGCAGGTCTAGTGTTCATCCACCCCTGTGCTGCTGGGGGCTCGGCCTCTGCGGAGGTGTCCTTTCTGTTGTGGAAGTCACTGTGTAGAGAGGCAGAGTTGCTTATTCTCTCAGTTCACATATGTAGAATGGGATTTGCCTTCTTTGTGGCTGTGATGGGTCACACTCACAGTAATTTCTGCTGTTCAGTGTGTGTAGTTGTCATTTAGCAGTTCTGCTTCCTTGTTAGATTCATGTAATAAAGATTGTGCTGTCTCATTAGTGACATTTGTAGGGAGGAGGAGCTGGTCTCCCTGGTGAGGATGTGGGCTGGGCAGCCGTCCCTCCTCCTCTCCTCCTGCCTTCAGTCTTTGTGTGTTGGTCAAGATGGCGTTCACTTACACCTATGGGGTCTTATCGTTTGAACAGGACTTCTGAAGTAGTTTAGTCCATTTCTGCCATTTACCTGTGAGCAAGGTATGAGTGTAGGGACATAGAGTTGCTGTAGCGTTCGCACCCGTGGGGGCTGGGGCACAGGGTGGCCAGCTGCCAGGTGCAGTCTGGGGTCACTGGGGCGTGTATTCACGCCTGGCCTTTTGCTCTAAGTGCAAATCAGTGATGATGTGTGTGCTCTCTATCTGCTTCTTGAAGGTTACAGAATTCACTTGTTAGGCACGTTAAAAAATTTTTAAAAGCCTTTGAAATACCACTCTTAACCCCTCATTTATTTACGTACAATAGAGTCTTGCTATAACATGTGCCATAATTCATACCTTTATCCGAGAATGTAATTGTACCACATGCAGGGAAAAACAGAGTCCCCAGGATCCTACAGTGTTGGCGTTAGTTCTTTTCTCCGATTCCATTATTATAAAGAGGTTCTGCTGCCCGACTCTTACTTTTATTAATGTGGAAACTGTGCCTGTAATTTAGTCCTTGTGCTTGTACCTAAGATTTAAACCAGATTGGAATGAGATAATGAGACATTACTTTCTGTTCAGAAAAAAGTACCAGTTCGTTATTATTTAGATAATCTCTTCATGGGCATTTGTAAAGCAGTGAAAATTTCCCTAACTCATTTCTGAATTGTGGTAGACATTGAAAAATGTACTTTGAAGTTCTGTGTTCATGTTTTATATCTTCTAGGGGCCCAGAGGACACCTGTTTTGAGTTTGGTGTTTTTCCTGCCATCCTGAGTTTCCCACTTGATTACCCGTTAAGTCCTCCAAAGATGAGATTTACCTGTGAGATGTTTCATCCCAACAGTAAGTGCTTTTGGAAGTTTTTGTGGTAGCAGGAGAGTTACAGAGATTATAAATGCAAAATATGGCATATCAGTGATGTTGTAGACCTTTAAAAAATATTTCTTATGTTTTGAACTTCAACAAATTAATCATGGTGGTATTAGCACCATGATTTCAGTTTTGAAGGTCAGTTTAATGTAGATAAAAGAGAATATCAACCTAAAACTGTGAATGCCACTTGACCCAGGTGTCCTGCTTGAGTGGGGTTGTCAGAAAGAAGTTTTAAGCACAGGTGTGTGCTCAGAGTGGCTTATACTAGTCTTCATCACAGTGTTATTTTTAATGGTGAAAAAATTGGAGTCAATCTAAGCTTTCAACAATAGAGAATTAGTTAAGTAAATTATATATGTTAGAATGCAATATAGATATTTAAAATGATCTAAAATAATAGTGACATTGAATAATATTTGTGCTATATTGACTGGGAAAACCAGGTACTAATACAAATCAGTAGGAGGTTATAATTTCATCCTTTGAAAAAACCTGCACATGTAAATATATGAAGGTATTTCAGAAAGTTCGTGGAAATATAGAATTAAAAGATAATACAAATCTTTCCATTAACTTTTTGAAGTGCCCTTGTGTGCATAACTGGAAAGGTAAGGACAAAAATGTTCTCTTTTCCCTGATTGGGATTATTTTTTTCCTTTTTGTAAACCTTTTCTTTGTCTAAAATAAAAATGTATTACTATTAAAAGAGGAAAAAAATAAGGTCATTTAAATAAATTGTACTGTACCTTATTTGAAAACGTTCAGTAGCAGGGATTGGGATTCCTGAATAGCTGTAGTTTTCATTTCCTCCTTTTACAAATAAGGATTAAACATGAAAGAATTAACAGGGAAATGTGTTGTATTTTCAATGATTGTATTTAGAATAATGTGCCTTCTTATAAATGACTATTATTGCTATTAATAGTCATGATCTTAATAGCTATGGAGAAGAAAAGCAAGTAAGATATTCTATTTTATAAAAATGAAATAACTTATTTGAAACCAATTCCTTATTCTATTCTTTTCTATATGTTGAATAGCTAAAGGCTAATTTAACACATAAGAGAATTTATCAAATTTTCTGAGCCCCTGACTTCTCTCTTGGTCTAAAACTGAACCCATTTGGCACAGCATACAACAGAGCCCCCCAAATTGCTCCCTGCTGCAGATGTTTTCAGGACTGCTCCACCTGTCAGGAAACGCTCTATGCGGTAGGGCTTGCGGTCCACACCCTCGTTCACAGCTGCTTGTTTACTGCTGGTGGTGGTACATGAAGGCCACATGCTTCCTCCTCAGCCTTGCCTCAGTCCTGTGTACACAGCAGGCCCTCTGAAGCATTCGTCCCTCTGAGGAGGCTGGCTCTGTAGCCATGGTTGTGAGGGCGGGTGGGGGCGTGTCTAGGGCCTGTCCTGCTGTGGTCTACCTTAGTGTGCCTTGGGGATTTTTCATTATAAAGAGTTAAAAAATATATTACTGTTGATGGATAAGAGGCACTTGAAGAGGTTAACAATTTCAAGTTGTTTAACCATAAAATGCAACTATGAAGTGGATTGTAGATAATTAAGATAATAAGATTGTATTGATGATAAATACACGCTCTTCAGAACAGTGCCTGAGACATGGTATTAGAGACAGATACAGCCAATAAACAGATTGAATTATGTGAATATGTACTAAAAATAAATAGTTTGGTAATTATTTTTAATGTTCTGATATTGTGTGCGTGGCTGGTCAGTATGGGCATCTGAACCCTGGACCTTGCTGTTACAACACTTAGCTCTAGCCAACTGAGCTAACTGGCTAGCCCCTGATACTTACTTTTAATGTTCGGATAATTAATGCAAATAGTAGCAGAGAGCACTCTCGGCACCAGGTCCCATGTGTGGACTGTGGGTGGACATCCTGCAGTCCATGGCAGGGGTGCCCTGAGTCTGTTGCAGTACAGGTCCTGGGTTGCCACAGAGCAGTGACCACTGCAATAGCGGATGAGGGAAGAAACACAGGGCCGGGTGTAAAAGAGAAGGCTGTTGGGAAGAAAGTGGTAACTGCTGACATTCCTAAATTTTCATGAAATTCTGAACTCGTGAATTGAATTAAATTTATTTTAAATTGTCACTTATTATAACTTTAATGGCTTTATAATTTCACAGTTGAGTCTATCAAAAAGTTTTACTGGATAACTGATTATATGTTGAACCATTTGAGAATTTCCCAAGTATATGTAAAAGAAAAATAACAGACATTTTTAACTTTCTTACTTTTGGGGGGTGGGGGGGCTGGCTGGTGTGGGGATCCGAACCCTGGACCTTGGTGTTATCGGCACCATGCTGTAAACAAGTGAGCTGACTAGCCAACCCTCTTTTAACTTTCTTGATAGGACTGATTACATTCTGTGAATTGAAAATCCATTTCTCTTCATCAGGTATCTTGTTAATTATGGTATTTGATGGGAGAGAGATTTGGTTTAGACACATTGATCTCTAGGTAGTACTAGTAATAATTTCACTGTCAGGATAAATTACCAAGAGAAATATCGCTGCCTTTTTCTGGATATTTAAATAATTCCTGTTATTTTTATCTTAGCCATGTGAACATATATTTTACACAGTCCAGTTCAGGGATTTAATGGTGGAATTAGGAATTTTTAAGAAACTAGCTCTCAAAAGTATTGTTAGTAATCCTTATTACATTAGATATTTTGGTGAAATATTTGCCAGATAATCTATCATTTACTCTTTTTGGACATAATGCTTAAAATTTTCCATATAAAGGTGGAACTGTGCTGTGACTGATTGGAATGGGGCAGCAGCCTGGAGTCCTGTCAGTGCGTGAGCAGGGCCCTGCGAGGCCCAGACAAGCCCGTGGGATCCGTGCGGATGGGAAATGTGACGCTCAGCCCCAGCTTGTGCTCCAGCTGTACAAACAGCTCACTTTCTGTGTCTGCAGTCCTTGTTATGTTTATCTGTGAGCCTGCCCCAGTGTGGTATTGCCTTGGGCATCATCCCTGGGCTCACCTGGCTGCCTCTCACCCTTGCAGTCTACCCTGATGGGAGGGTCTGCATCTCCATCCTTCATGCGCCGGGCGACGACCCCATGGGCTACGAGAGCAGTGCTGAGCGGTGGAGCCCCGTGCAGAGCGTGGAGAAGATCCTGCTGTCGGTGGTGAGCATGCTGGCAGGTAAGCTCTGCCAGGCTGTCTGTGGCGCTCACCTGCGGGCGCTCAGAGTTCATTCGTGTGTGCGGTGCTCATCTGGGAGCATTTGCACACGTGTGTTCAAGCATGAGCGCACTGTTCATAATTGTGAATTTTAGTGAAAGCCTAGTGCTGTCTACCCTGTTGTGAATATCATAATGAACCGTTCTCTAATCCTTGGGCATTTTGTTCATCCAGTAGTCATTTATTAGGGACCTACTATATGTCACACACTAAAGATACCCCAACTTGAAGGTCCCACATTTGAGGGGAACTTTCTGAGTCCACCCACAGGTACGGTTTGATAAATCCTGAGATCAAAGTACGTATGGGGTTCTTGGGCCACTTCTTGAGACAGGGCTATCTGGGACGAGTTTAAGACATGTAGGAGTTAGCAAGGTAGGAGGGAGAGAACGGCTTTTGCAGCAAGGGAGGTAGCCCAGGCTGAGGCCCAGAGGCAGGAGGCAGCTGGTTCAGTGGGGGTGCTGCCAGCTCGTTATGGCCAGAGCCAAGTCTGGGTGGAGATGGAGGGGAGCCCTGTGGAAGCGTGCTCGGCTAGGAGCCCTGGCAGACCCTGGGACTTCGAGTATTACATCATTCGTGTGATGGTATGATTGTAGGAGAAACAAAGACTTGTGGGGCAGCGTCTCAGCAGCCTGGCGAGAGAAGAGAAGGGCTGAAGTGGCCCCAGGGCCAAGGGGTGGGTTTGGGAGGCCTTGAAAGTACAGGCCCTCAGGACTGGCTAATTGGCGTGTAGTGACTCTTGTTCCTGGTGTGAGTGCTGGGGGGGCTGTCTCTGGGGTCAGGAACACAGAGGGAGCAGGATTTGGGGAAGAGAAGAGTTTGGGATGTGGAACGAGGGGCCTCTGGCCACCCAAGGGGGCCATCTGGGGGCCGCAGGCTGTTGGAGCTGCTCATCTGAGGGACCAGATGTGGAAGTGAAGCTGTGGGGCCATTTCTGGGTACAGCAGTGGGTGACGGTGCAGGACAGGGTGATGGCGTGGAGGGGCGTAGAGGAGAGGCATCACAGAGGAGCACACAGGCATGAGCAGGTGCTGCAGAAGCAGAGGGAGCAGCATCAGAGGAAAGAGTCATGCCAGCAGGCAGCCCGGAAGGTAGGTGCCCACGCAAGGCCAGTGGAGTGAAGACCAGGCAGGACGTGTGTGGGGGAAGGGCATGTGTGCCCTGAGAGGACAAGCACCGAGCCTTCTTGACTGACTGGCCGAGTGAGGATTGTGCTCACCCGCTGTGTGCTCTGGGCCAGTCCTTTGGACATTCTGACCACCACCACCTCCCCTCTGCGCACTGCCGCTCACTCATGCTGTGGCTTCAGTGGCAATAACTCGAGCCAGAGTCTGGTAGCCCTGTGCGTCTCCCTTCCTGCAGGCCCTGCTGCCCAGCTGATGGATTGGGTGGCCTGGGGTCAAGCGTCCACTGGGCAGGCATCCACGGCAGGGCTGCACAGCTGCCTAGGGCTGTACTTCTGGTAGGAGCTGAGGCAGGCTCTCTGTGAGACTGAGAAGGAACTGCTACAGGGCATCTCCAGGTCCAGCAGATCCCATGGGGGGCCACATGGTCATGTTGTTGAGGTGGTCAGTGTTTCCAGAGCAAGCCAGAAGATGACATTGCTGGCATCTTCAGACACTCAGACTCAGGAGTTGTGGGAGTGGATCACAAATCCCGAGGCAGGTGCTGACCCATCAGTGTTTTAATGAAGTGAAAGATTGTGCCGAGCTGCTTACTTTTAAGACTCCCTTTTATACGAAGAGTGCTTCGTTTTTCTTTCAGAGCCCAATGACGAAAGTGGCGCTAACGTGGATGCCTCCAAAATGTGGCGGGATGACCGGGAGCAGTTTTATAAGATCGCCAAGCAGATTGTACAGAAGTCTCTGGGGCTCTAAGGCCTTGCCATGCACATGCGCACAGATGTGTGCCGACACGCACGCGTGCTAACACACACCACTGATCAGGCCCAGCCTTCTCTGGAGCACTTAGTGACAGCTGTCTCTGTGCTGGTAACAAAAAGACAGACTCACAGAGCCACAGCGTCTGTTTTTTTCTCACCTTTCGCACCCCAAACAGGCTTCTCTTCTGAAACTATGTTTATGTAGAACAGCGACAGCTTAATGCAGTTTTGAAGTGTTCCTCACAAGGCAGAGCAGGTAGGTTGTCGAAGCTGTCACCACTACCTCTCCCAGCTCACGTGCCGCAGACGCAGCAGCCACAGCTTCCTGTGGATTCCCTTCCTTCCTGGAGTGCTGAGGGGCTGCATGTGCCAGACTCCCTAGGGTAATGGAATTCCAGCAGTGCTCCTGAAGAGTCGGGCCTCCGCGAGGCACTCATAACTTCCTCTTTTATTTCATATTTTACAAGCAGGTGTTTTTCTTATAATCTAGTAACATCTTTTTCATTTGTTGTGTGTTACAAGCCATCGCACTTAGAAATACTTTCAGGAAATACTTCTTTAAAATGTGTGTTAAAGAGAAATGAGATACATGGAAAATAAGTTTATTGCTGGTTATAAAGACTGATAGTTTTTTCCTGATAATATTTATCAAAGATTTACATTTTTTTCTTAGTTACTAGTGCATTGCTAGAGCTGGTACAGGTGAGATGTGTAAAGTTTCAGTGAGTTTCTTCTGAATCTACAGGAATTTTTCAGTCCAAAAACTGGGAAGCTCCAGGGTTGCATACATTGTGGTTGCACCAGGAATTTAACTATTGGCACAAAATCATTCTTTGCAACTCGAGGTTGGAAGGGAATCTACCATTAGTTAGCTCAGAGCACAGAGGTGTGCCTTATTCTTGAACTTGACCGGCACTCATGGAAGTGGGCATGTGGGGCCCGTGAGCCCCAGGGTGGAGACAGAGCGCTGTTTTTGACTTGTGATTTTGATGCGGTCTGGATGTTCTCTAACACAGTCAGCTGAGCAGCACAGTGCCAGGAGGTTACCTTATAAGCAATAACAGATCTGTTGCATGCCGAATCAAATACTTGACCTGTTTCAGACAGGTTAAATTTAAATACAAATTTCTATTTTTTGGAATAAGGGATGGTCTATGAGACATGCAATAGATTTTACTTTACAAGATCCTTTTTTCCTTCTCTTTCATGATGTATCCAGTGGACAGTAGTCTGTTTTCCTGAAGCTTCACATGGAGTTCCATGGTGTTAACAGCTGCTGGTTGGAGGGGCTCCATATCGGGCTTCTGTGGGAAACAGACACTTTCCTTCTCAGAAGGGAATTATTTACAATTGAAATTCAGTTAAAGAGGGGAAGGGAGAGGACAGGCATTGTACCTAAGAAGTGTTTGCAGGCTTGTTAAAGGAGATGCAGCCTTCTCCACTGAGTGAGAAAAAGTGGTTTGTGTGGCTGGGCTGGGGCGTGGCGGCCACATCAGCAGGTAGGCCACAGGGACTAAGTTTACCTGTCTCGTGTGAGATGTGGAGGAGGAGAAGCAGTCTCTTTACAAAACAAAGTATTTTTATTCATTTGTATTTATTAAAAAAAAAAAAAAAAAAAAATCCCAGGTGTCCCTATTCTGTGGTGGAATTTAATTACTGTGTTAAAAATAAAGTTATATATTTTCCCCCTATTCTGCAGTGTGTTTTTCTTTGTCAGATTTCTTATCATCTGGAGGACTGAGGCCAGGCTGCCTGCTGGGGAACAGGCCAGAGGCTCTGTGCTGAGCTGCCTGGCTTGGGGCATTGTGCTCGGGCACTGGCATTTCTTGCAGACTTACGTTAGCTCTGGAAGCTTTTATTCTCTTTATTTCTCATTTCCTTCCTCCATTCTCTGGAATGCTGAGGTTTCTTAGTCAGGGTCTGTGACAGAAGACAGGAGGACCGTGAACTTTGATGCATGTAGGAGATTGACGTGATCACCTCTAACTGAAACTTAGCATTTTTTTTCAATTATAAGGATAGGCAACAAGCACCATCGTGGGTGGTACTGGTGGTCTGTCACCAATAGAAGCCGGAGGAGGTTCAGCTCATGCTGCAGTTCTGCACACATCTCGAGACACAGCTTACTCTCATCACTGCTTTGGAGTTAGTCATTACTGGACCTACCTCTAAATCTTATCTCAAGTGTAAAGAGAGAAGCTCCTGTTTCACAGACCTGCCGTGACTGTGGGGTAGCTGTTGCAGTCTGCCTTCCTCCAGGTCCTGTTTGTCTGACTTCATTTATTTACAGACGTCCTTTTGAGTTGGGGTCCCCAGGCCTCCCCAGGTGCCAGCTCCTGGCAGGTGCGGGTCATGCACTGTGTCCTGGGCAGACACTGCAGCAGTTTTCCACAGTCCTCCAGTGGCCTTTGTTCTGCCTGTCGTCCTGTGTTTTCAGTAATCACCCTTGTTAATATATCAAGAATTCTGAGGTGATATGGAGTTGGGGGTCCCCAAGACCACCCCAGGGTTGGTGATCCGCCAGGAGGACTCACCTTCGCCTGTGTACATTCTGGAGTCCTTGGGACTGCAAGGAAGGGAATTGTTTTCATAGAACCACGTTGTAATCTTACGTTTTGTGAGTTCAAAACTGCGGACAGGCCCCGTGCTACACAAGCACCCATTCTGGGAACTAGTGAAGGATAAGCACATACAGCATCCCAGCATGGCAGGAGCAGCCCTCCCCCAGGGGCCCTGGCCTGGGGACTGCCTGCTGCACCGTGACATGGCTCCTCGGGCTCATGCAGTGCCCGTCCCACCCTCACTTCCTTACACGACAGAGGACAGGACATCACCTGGAGCTTGAGTCAGCGACAGCCCTGTCTTCCTTCCTCCATTCTCTCTCCAGAATGCTGAGGTTTCTTAGGGTCTTGACAGGATGCAGGAGGACCATCTCCCGACTCCATCCTGTGCTCACACAGTTGAAAAGTTGGGTCCTTTCATTAAAGTTAACCTAGCTTCACATGAAATTATACATTTAGACAAAAAAGAAAGCTGCTGTGTGTTTGTGTTCTGTTAGCATTGATGTCTGACATCGCAGGCTCCATAAGGCGGCGTGGCTGTTGTCCCTGTGTAGATGGGAGACTCAGGAGAGGAGTGGGGAGCTTGGCCACTGTGCCCTCCTGCCCAAGGGCAGCTTGCGGGTGAGGAAGATGTGCTGGGTTGCTGCGGAAGGAAGAGAGTGGAACCTGGAGTGGGAGCAGTGTCCAGGCTAGGGCACAGAGTCCTTTGCCGAGCTGGTGTAGAGAGAAGAGGGATGGTCTCCCAGAGAAACTTCCAGGAGCAGGAAGGAGGGGAGGCTGCAGAGGGCTGGTCATTTTCATATGTGTGAACACAGAACACAGACTCCTTCCTGGAGTCGGAGAAGTTGCAGGGCCCTGTCACTGCCTCAGGCATCACAGGGGAGGAGGGTCTTCTGTCTTGTGAGGAAGTGAGGGTGGGTCGGGCACTGTGTGAGCCCAGGGAGCTGTGTCACAATGCAGTGTGTCACGGTGCAGTGGGTGGTCCCCAGGCCTCCTGTCCCACTGACAAGGGAGGCTGGGAGGCAAGCCTTTGCCAGCAGTGGGTGGGTTAGAGGACCAGACCAGAGTGGGAGGGGGCCAGCCAGCAGGGGATGCCAGGGGCAGGTGCCTGGGAGGGATGTGGAGTGGAGCTGGAGCAGCTGGAGCAGAAGGAGTTGTTGTACGCTGCCTGTTTGGAGCCCACCAAGGCCCGCTACAGGCAGCGAGAGGGGGGCCTTCCAGATCCAGTGCTACACTTGGCACCATGAGGGCCCTACTTCCTGGCTGGGGACTTTGGCAGGTGACCATCTGCCCTCCTCAGCTCACGAGGGAACCACAGCTCTTTTTCGGACTGTCTTGACGGGTACATTTAGTAAAAGCACTTGGAGAGGGAGATGAGTGTGTCCGTTCATCCTGGGAATGTGTGGCTGAGACCTCAAGGCCGTGAGGGTCTTCAGGCCCCGAATGTTGGGGTCCTGCTGCAGCCACAGCATTCCCAATCCAGCAAGCATGGCCGCGGAGCAAAGGAGGGGTGCAAAGGCAGACATCCTTCAAAGGGGGGGCACCAGTGTGCAGCCAGGGGCAGGGACTGCGGCATCTCGAGGGCCAGTAGCACTGGGGGCCTAGCTCAGCTCTGAGCCCTTAATGGAGGGCTCCATGCTAGGCAGGGGCAGAGAGCAAGCAGTGGGCTACAGAGGAGGTTAGGGCGCTGGCAAGGTGGGCTGTGAACTGAGATTGCGGAAGGTGGAGAGCTGGGTGGGCAGAGTTGGGGGAGGCAGTGAGACCCCGCTGCCATGCCCCACGCAAAACCCCACAGGGTGCCAGGTGCTGGCACAGCTTGCACTTGGCCACTGGGGCAGGGCTGTGGCCAAGGGAGTGTGCCCAGAGCTGTGGGTGAGGTGGTGGACCTGGTGATGCTGCGGTTTGGCCTGGCTCAGACCCCAGCAGCTGGGTGACTGGGCAAGCCAGGGACCCCCTCTGGGCCTGTTTTCTGCTCTGTGAAGTGAGGGCAATGGCAGCAACACTCCAGCCCCACAGTGGGAGAAGTGGAGACCATGTGTGCAAGCGCCTAAGCACTGGCTGGCTGGAGGGATTGCAGCCCCCGGCCGGGCAGCAGAAACCTAAGTGTGCTTAGGAGGCCGCTCCTGCCATGCTCCACCCTCCCCCCTTGGGGCAGGGTCCAGCACATGCCCCAGCCTTGGTTGGGACATCCTGCTCTCAGCTGTTCTTGCCCTTGCATCCCCCAGGTGTAAGGAGGGGAGGAAACTCAGGGAGCGCCATGGCTGGTGGCATCGTCCTCCGGGAAGGTGATGAGCTGCTTCCCAGGCACAGCCACTGGGCCACCTGAGGCTGTGGGCAGCAGGATGTCCACAGGGGAGCTCCTCCGATGCGGGGACAGAGCTCCGGTGACCCCAGCTGCCCAACCCTCTCACTGCCAGGGCTGTGACACTTCCAGGCAGCCACCACCTCAGTCCCTCAGCCTTCCAATGTGCACCTGAAGAGAACTCAGACCAGGGCACGAGTCCTCGGTCCTGTCTCTGAGGTCGTGCCCAGGCAGGAGCAGTCTGCTGTGTGTGGTGCACACTGACAGCACTGGCCATGGCCCCGCCTGTTCCCAGGACCCTCGTGTGCTCAGCGCTGGTAGAGGAGCAGTGCAAGCAGTGGCGACAGTTCCTTTCGAGTTGCGCGTGCATGTGCGTGTGTGCAGCTTGCTGGCAGAGGACCTGACGTTGGAACTGATTCAGATGGAAACAAGAGATGTGGAAGATTGTCTTTTGCTAATGGATCTTTGAAATCCTGGATAATGTGCTAAATGAGTTGGAACCACATGAAACAGTTGCAGCTTGGGGGCAGAGCAGACTTGGGGATTCTCACGGGTTTCTCCCTCTTGGACCGGTTCCCACCCAATGAAGCAGCCAAGCTGGCAATGAGGCCACAGCACGAGCCTGAGGTCCCAACGTGGCCCATCCCACCCCAGACTTCCGGGCTCCACGTCCTGAGCATGTGAGCATGTATCATGTGTGCACATATGCATGTGTGAGTGTACACATGTGTACACCTGTGTGAGCATTGTGCATATGTGGGAGTGTGTGTGCACATGTGAGTGCTTGTGCCTGGGGGTTGGGGTTCTTTGGAACAGTTCTAGGAAAGCATTTAGCCTGCCCTTGTGTGCAGCTCTCTGTTTCTGTCTCTGTCCATATCTCTCTCTCTTTCTCTCTATCCCCCTCTCTCTATCTCTGCCTCTCCCTCCTCACCTGCCGGACTGCTTTGTGGGATATCTAGTCGTGTCAGCCCTGACTGTCTGTGGAATTGGAACCCAGGGTGAGGGACAGGGGCCACTTTCTGGGCCTGGCCCACAAGTCTGGATGGTAGACGCACGGGCTGGAGCAGGTGCCTGGGCAGGTTCCTACTCGTCCCAGCCCCAGAACAGCACCACTGGCAGCCGGTTGTTGGAGCTCAGCCCTCTCTCCTCCTGTAGGGGCTGCTGGGATGTGGGTGTGGCAAGAATCTGACCCTTGAAATTGATGGCAACTTGGTCAAGATGGACTGTGCCCTTTGCCAGCCATGCCTGGGCCTGCCACAGAGACCCCAGTGCCAGGCGGAGGCTCTGCGTCCCCCGGGCAGCACGATGGATGGCAGGGCAGGTGGTGGGTGGGTCTCTGTGGGCCAGCCTCCCTACCCTGCCCCACCTGCCTGTGGCCCTCCTCTGTGACATGGTGTCAGGACAGTCAGCCTGGCATGCTTTGAGGAGATGCTCTGAGTAGCTACTAGGAAGGGTGCCAGCACAGGGCAACCCTCAGTGCTGAAGCCAGCAGTGGTCATGGTGGACAGCAGCACTCGGGGAGCCAGAAAGCCCCAGGCTATGGGCCTCCTGGCCAGAGAACCTGGGATCAGCTCTGCCGGCACCCATCCCTTTCCTGCAGCATTTGCAAGAAACTGGACAAACATAACGCCCCAATGTGGGTGGTCCCCATCCAATTCACCTTGGGGACTCTCTGTCAGGGGCTACTGCCCC
This sequence comes from Cynocephalus volans, assembly GCF_027409185.1. Classification (NCBI taxonomy): domain Eukaryota; kingdom Metazoa; phylum Chordata; class Mammalia; order Dermoptera; family Cynocephalidae; genus Cynocephalus; species Cynocephalus volans. The sequence continues at coordinate 189,370,202 of NC_084460.1, forward strand.
TGGGACATCAGGCAGTGTCTGCAGACTTTTCTGATTGTCACAGTGCGGGGTGAGTAGCATGCTGCTGACCTTCAGTGGACAGAGGCCACGCATAGGACGGCCCCCACCACAGCAAGGGGTGCCAACCCTCAGTCGTGCTGATTCAGGATTCAGCATCTCCTTCTGTCAGACTGTCTGAGTGTGAGCTGACAGTAATCTGAGAAGCTGTCCTGATCCTGAGACCGAGGGACAGAGCATGCAACTTCATATACTTTACAAGGAGTTTGTTATTGTTACTGACAGGTGGTTACTTACAGGGACTGGGTGGACTGTCGATTCAAGTGCTGCCCAGTTGCTCTGTCTACAACCCTGGGGGGAGGAGTTGAAGCTTCTAAGGGACTTAGAGACAAAAGTGGACCTATGCCAAAGAGAGGAAGGCTGCAGAAGTGGAAGATTCCCAGTGCCTGACAGCCTCCTCTGGCTTATCCTTGGGGTTGCTGGTGTCGCTTCTCTCGTCTTACACAAGCACAGTATCCTGTTCCTTTCCCTTCCTCAGTTGCTAAGCAACCTGTGCAGGGGAAAGATTGTAACTATTCAAGTCAGAGCCCCAAAGGCCACAAGGATGGATTGAGTTCTAACCAGCATTCCTACAGACTGCCCATGCCTGGATGAGGATGTGGGCAGTGATAGGGAAGCAGAGGAGGCAGAGCCAGCTCCAGAGGGCAGGGAGGGAAGGGGAGACTGGGGAGCCCCAGCCATGCCCTCCACCACCCTGCCCTTCCAGGCTGGCTGGGCCCCTGCCACTGAGCACCTGCATGGTCACTCCACACTCACACCGATATGCCACCCCAGCTGCACACTCACACACCGCACACAACTGCACACACATGCACACCACACATGCATGCTCAAATGTGCACACTCACACCCAATGCCCATACTTTCACACATTCACAACCTGCACATTCTCACACCCATGCATGTGCACGCTTGAACACCTCACATTCACACACAGCCACACACCTGCACGTCTTTACACACACACACACACACACACACACACACATGTGTACAGGGTTCGTCGCACAGCACGTGCATCTGGGGTTGGGCTGCAGAGTGGATGTGCACAGTGGTGTTCCAGCTTTCCAGTCCCTGTGATGAGCCCCGCTGCCCTGGTCTTCCTGACCACATCGCTGTGGTTGAGGATGAGGAGGCCTGGCCACTGCAAGGTGGAGTCCACGTTCAGTGTTCAGTGACCGGCTGCTGTCAGGGAGCGACCAGGGAATAAGCAGAAAGGGGCTGTCAGTCATTGCAGGCAAATGAAAAGTTACCCCCAAACCATTTGAGTTTTAAAGCACAAGCCTAACCTCGATTCTGCCCTGCCAGGAGGCTCCAAGGGCTCCTGTAGCCCAGGGTGGACATGGACAGAAGGGCCGTCACAGAGAGTTTCTCTGTGCTGTGACGCTGTCCACTCCTGGCCACCGTGGCTCTTGGCCATTTTTAGGGCTCTGCTGAGGTGTCCCTCCTTCTGAGAAGGCCCACTCTGCCCGCCTCTGTCAAAAGGAGCATGTGAGTTTTCCTCTTTTAACAAACAATTATACTGAGTTGCAGTTCTGGATTTTCCAATAAACCATTTTTGTATTTCTGGGTTGTGTACTCTTTTAAGAATTACTGTGGGGCCGGCCCGTGGCTCACTCGGTAGAGTGCGGTGCTGATAACACCAAGGCCCCGGGTTCGGATCCCTTTAAAAAAAAAAAAAAAAAAAAAGAATTACTGTGTTCAATTTGATGTGCTAGTGTTTTGTTTAGTAACTGATGTTGATTTTATATGTCACCTTGACAGGGGTAAGGGATGCCCAGATAGTTGGTAAAGCATTATTTCTGGGTGTGTCTGTATATTAGTCCATTTCTGTTGCTTATAACAAAATACCTGGAACTGGGTAATTTATAAGAAAAAGAAATTTCTAGCTTACAATTTTGGAGGCTGGGAAGTCCAGAGTCCAGGGAACACATCTAGTGAGAGTCTTTGGTGGTGGCTTTACAGCAATGCAGAGGTCTCACATGGCAGAAGATGGTGGAGTAGAGATGCTCTCCTTTTAAAGCCCTCAAAACCATGCCACGACCACCATTAAACTCCTCAACAGTTATAGTGGGGATTAAGCTTCTAATATATGGACTTTGGGGGACACGATTCAGTCGATCCACAGCAGCCTGTGAGGGTGTTTCTGGAAGAGATTAGCATAGGAAGCAGTGGACCAAGGGAAGAAGACCCGCCCTCAGCAGTGTGGGTGGGCCTTGGCCGGTCCATGGAGGGCCTGGGAAGAACAGAAAGGCAGCGTAGAGCAGACTCGCTCTCTGCGTGAGCTGGGACATCGTCGTCTCCTGCCCTCAGCCGGAGCTCCTGGGTCCCAGGCTTCAAACTGATTTACACTCCAGCTCTCCTCGGTCTCCAGCTTTCAGAAAGCAACGTAGGACTTCTCGGCTGTGTGATCATGCTGGGAATAAATGTCCTTCCCCCACTGTCTCTCCATATATGTAATTTTTGGTTGTGTTTCTCTGGAAGACCCTAACACTAGTTTTGTGTCTGTGTTCATGAATAACTTGGGACTTTGCTCTCACTTTCTTGTAATGTCCCTGGTTTTGGCATCAGGGTTACATGGACCTAAAGAAATGATTTGGAGATTCCTGATTTTCTTCTTACAGGATATCCGCTTAAAAGTTTGGTGGAACGGGCCGGCCCGTGGCTCACTCAGGAGAGTGTGGTGCTGATAACACCAAGACCACGGGTTCGGATCCCATATAGGGAAGGCCGGTTGCTCACTGGGTGAGCGTGGTGCTGACAACACCAAGTCAAGGGTTAAGATCCCCTTACCGGTCATCTTTTTAAAAAAAAAAAAAAGTTTGGCAGAACTCACCTGTTAAACCACCTGTGCGCCTGCTGCTCTCTTGGGGAAAAACTCATAATGTTTTATTGTATATAAAGTGGATTTTTTCTAGGCAGCATATATTTGGGTTTTGTTTATGTATTTTTAATCTAATTGATAATCTCTCTTAATTAGTGTAATTATGTTTAATGTAATTATTGAGATCTTTGGATTTAGGTCTACAGTTTTATGATCTGCTTTCTGTTTGTCCCGTTTTTTGTTACCTTGTTCTTTTCTTCCTGCCTTCTTTTGGGTTATTTGAATATATTTTAGTTTTCCATCTTAGTTTTTTAGCTTTTTTTGTATTAAGTTTAGTGATTGTCCGATATACATACCTACTTTTTCACACTCTACTTAGAGTTAATATTTTACCACTTTAAATAAAACATAGAAGGCTTATAACCATGTAAAACCCTTTACCGTTACCCATCTTTATATTTGCTGTATATACTATATTTATAGACATTGAATCATCCCAGACAATATAGTTTTTGTTTTCAGTAGCCATAGTTATTTTAAAGAATTTAAAGGAGAGAAATTGTATACGGTAATCCCCCTTATCCATGGGAGATTTCTTCCAAGTGGATGGCTGAAAACTGGATAATAGCAAACCCTATATATACTGTGCTTTTCCCTATATACATGTGCCTATGACAAAGTTTAATTTATAAATCAGGCTCAGTATGAGACAGGCAACAATAATAATAAAATAGAGCAATTATAACAAATACTGCAGGAAAAGTTATGCAGATGTGGTCTTGCCTCAAGATATCTTAATGTTTTCATACCCTCGTTGACCGTAACTGAAATCCTGGAAAGCGGAACCATGGATAAGTGGGGGCTGCATTGTCACACCTACCCAGATGCTTACTGTTTGTTTCCTTCATCCACTTCGGATGTTCACTGTCTCCCTTTGCTGTCATTTTCCTTTGCGTGAAGAATGTTTTAAAGCATTTTAGAGAAACTCTGGAGGCACCAAACCTCTCCATTTTTCCATCCAAGACTGCCTTTACCTTGCCTCCTTCCTGCAGATATGTGCACTGAGCGTGGCATTCTGGACTGGCATCTCTTTTTCCCTTTTTTCAGACTTTAGAGACGTTGTTTAGCTGTCTGTGGTTCCTGATGAGAAATCCATCGTAACCCAAGTTGCTGTCCTTGTATTTAATTTGTTATTTTCTCTGGCTGCTTTCCTGTTTTCTTGTTCATCTGTGGTTTTCAGAGTTTGATTATGACATTTCTGGTCATGGCCTCCTTTGAGTTTAGCCTGTATAGGTTTCACTGAGCTTTGTGAATATATAGATTCATACGTTTGCCAAATTTGAGAATTTTTCAGCTGTTGTTTCTTCAAGTATTTTTTTTCGCACCAAACTCTTTCCTTCTGTTATGCCCTTTAATATGGACCCAAAGTTCTCATTTTTAAAAAAATCTTTGATTTCTCTGTTCTTCAGAATCGATCATTTCTATTGATCCATCTTCAAGTTAACTGATTTTCTCCATCATCTCCATTCTGCTATTGAGCCCGTAAAGTAAAATTTTTATTCCGTATATTGTATTTTTTTTAGCTCTAATATCTTTGTTCAGGTCTTCTTTGTACCGTGTTTTTCTCCACTGAGAGCGTCTGTCTCTTCACTCAGCCCCTTTACCTCACAGAGGATGGTGTAATCACTGCACTGAAGTCTGGTCCTTCCAGCGTCTGCACCGTCTTGGCCTTGGCATTTGTCATCTATGTCTTCCTTGGGAATTGTAGATTTTTAAAGTGGTGTATGTTGAGTAACTTTATCTTATGTGAATAGTTTGAATATTATGTTTCTGGACCCTGGGTTCTGTTAAATTTCCTTGGAGATTTTTAAAGTGGGAACCAGCGCTGCTTGCTTCAGACTGCGCCTCACTGGCTGCGGGGCTGCTCTCAGCACCAGTTTGGTGTGCAGAGTCCCTGCCTTGGCACTGGGGTCTGTCTGGAGCATGCACTACTTGGGGTCAGTTTGGGACTAGGGGGTGGTTTCTATCATAGTTAGTTCTCGGGTCTGTTCTGTGCATGCATTGTGGGGCGGCACAGGAATTAGTCGGTCTGAACACAGAATTAGGGGCCCCTTCTGCAGCTCTCCCTCCCATCCTCCAGCTCCCAGGGGCTGTCCCCCACTTTCTCTGAATTTGGAATTCCCCCAGAATTCTTGCCTCTCTGCGGCTGTGCAGTTTGACACAGCAGGTGCTGCCCTCAGCGTGAAGTGGACAGCAGTGGCCGTTTCCTCCAGCCCCTTCGGCAGAACTGTGGTTCCTTTCTTGGGGTTGTGGGCTCTGCCCTGCTGTGTCTGTAGCAGACCAGCATTGGGACAGGCTGAGCCAGGGCAGAGCTGGGAGGAAGAAGCAAGGAAAAGAGAGGAGAGGGGACCCCACATTCCTTGGCACAGATTCCTCCTTTGCCTGGTCCCTGCTAGAAATAGGGGGTTTCTCCTGGGGATTTTGCTTTTGACATTCGCTGCCCACAAGTTCTACAATCCAGCCACCCTTCAGTCCAAGCCAAAGACAGAGGAGGAAAACTATTCTGCAGATTCACCCCATCCCAGGTCATCATTCAAGTTTCACTGGAGTCTCAAGTTTTCCTACACTGTGTACTTTTCAGGGTTCTCAGTAGCTTCTTCCTGCGTTCTGTCCAGAGCTTTCAGTTGTAATTGCTGCGAGAGAGGGGCGAGGATGCGCTTACTGCACCTTGACCAACACCAGAAGTCCAACTGGATGTTTGGGGGATCCCATTTTACTTCTTATCTTAGTCCACTTGTGCTGCTAAAACAAAACGCCACAGACTGGGTAGTGTATAAAGAGCAGACCTTTATTTCCTCAGTCTGCAGTCTGCAAATCCAATGTTAAAGTGCCAGCAGCTCTGACATCTGGTGAGGGCTGTTCTTCACTTCCAGGATGGTGCCTCGCGGCTGCGTTCTCAAGGGCAGGGGCGCCTGCCCCACGTGGCAGAAGGCGGAGGCCAAGAGAACCAAATGCATGGCATGAAGCCTCCTTTACAAGAGCCTTCGTCTGATCATGAGGGAGGACCCTTCATGTCTTATCACCTGAATTTTGGAGGGGACACATTCAAACCACAGCACTCCTCTCTTTTTGCTTAGCGGTGGCCCAAGGGCTGCAGTTTGCACAGAGTCAGTGCGTGGCACTCCCGGACGCCTCCCGTTGGCCACTGCTCCCTTGCCTCACACTGTCACACTGTGGTGACCTTTCCTGTGTTTATTCCGCTTCCTGCCCGTACCCGGTGTGCCGTGGCTCTATCTTTTACTTCGACATGCGTTACAGAAACGCCATCTCACAGTGCTGGTTTTGCTTTAAGCAAACGTGGCCTTCTAAGGAGATGATGAAGAAACCCCCCATAGCCCTTGTGTCCACCCTCTCTCTGCTTTTGTGCCCTGCTCCCTTCTGTTGACCCAAGTTTCCATCTGGTGCCATCGCCTTCCGCCGGAGAGCGTCTTCCTATGCTGCTCGGAGGTAGCGGCGCTCCGGCGTCTACCTGAAGTGTTGCTGCAGCTTTGTGTCTGGAGTGTGTCTTCTCTGGTCGTAGGATTCTGGATGGGCTTCTTTTCCTTTTCAGCTCTTTCCAGATGTCACTGCACTTGTTCTGGCCTCCATAGAGTTTTTGATGAGAATTCAGCAGTCAGTTGTGTCATTGTCCCCTGTGTGCAAAGTGTTTCTTCCGTGTCTGCTTGTAGGATTTTCTTTTCTCCAGTTTTCAGCATTTGACTGTGATGTGCCTCTGTGTGATTTTCCTTTGTACTTACCTTGCTTGGGGTTTGCTGATCTTTTGGAAATGGAATCTTTAAATTTTTCTTCAAATTTGGGAAATTTTTGTTTATTATTTCTTTAATAATTTTTGATTCCATTCTTGTTTTTTTCTTCCTCAACGACACCAGTTCCATGTGGGTTGGAACATTTGATATTGTCCCTGAGTCTATTTTTCTTCAATCTTTTTTTCCCACTTCTTCAAATTTCTATTAATTTGCTTTCAAGTTAAGCTCATTCAATGAATTATTCACTTCGGATATTCTACAACAGACAAGTATGATTTGTATTTTCTGTAATTTGCATTTATCTGCTGATAGTCCTTCTCTTTATATTTATCCTCACATTTTCCTTCATTCTTTGAACCTACTTTTAATACCTGCTTTAAAGTCTTTGCTAAATCCAGCATCTGTGCCATCTCAAGGTTGGTTATTATATCACTTCCTTATTCCTGTAGCTCATATTTTCCTTTCTTTTCATGTCTGCTAATTTTTTATGTTTACTGAACTTTGCTGCTGATATGTTGAAGACACTGGATTCTTACCTTCCTCTGAAGAGCGCTGAATCTTTTATCTAGTTGCTCTTAGAACTGGGGGTCAGCCTGAATTTGTGTGGTTTTGGTTTTCTGCTTTGCTAGCTTGGAGCTGTGAAGTGTCACGGTGCTTCCAAGCCCCTCCAATGGACAGGACTCAGCACCAGCCTTGGCCTCCCCTGGGCTCCTGCAGGGCTTTATTTCAGACTTTGCTGGGTGGGTGGCCCAGTGTAGACCTTAGTTGAGGGTGTCATCCTCACTACTAAGGTGAGGCTTTTCTGGTTGTTCAGCTGGATGTGGAGTCAGGGGTTGCAGAGAGACTGAGAAGGTCTCCCCACATGGGCTTGGCCAGAACTCCAGTGTGCCCAGCCCCCTCAGCCCCTCATGTCCGTCCCCTGTCAACACCAGGCAGCTTCTCTCCATTGATCCCCATGTGCTCACACCAGGCAAACGCAGACACCTCATGGCTGAGGCCCTGGGGCCCTGTCTCTGTACGGCTCCCCCTCCCCGGTGCCCGGCGCAGCCTCTGTGTCCTCAGCTCAGTGGCCCTGTCATGCTCTGTGCCACAGTGGGAGATGGCCCCGGTAAGAGAGCCGCAGTCCAGAGCTTCCTCTTCCTTGGGTCACGGTCGTCCCCCATCCTCGACCACCACCTGCAGGCAGACGACTATGTACTTTGTCCTCTCTTTGACTGTTCAGGGCAGAAGCACTAGTCCAGGACTAGTTACTACCACAGCTGGTGGTGGAACTCCACAGTGATTAATGTCTTTGTTTTGTATCAAGCCGTTGTTAGAGCCAACATGTGTTGCTTTTGTGATGTGAAGAGTGTGTGGTAAAAGCCATTGCCCGCCCTGTGTAGGTACAGCCCTGGCCTTGCCCAGGGTGTCCGGGCTGACCGCGGCTCACTTGGCACGCGGGGCCATGCCGTGCGGTGCAGGAGTCTCCTGCTGCTGCTCCCCACTGCTGCAGGGTGAGTGTGAGTCTCCGGGGCAGGGGAGAGTCAGTGCAGCTGTGTCTGATGCCAGTGGGTCACCCCTTCAGGACAGTGTTTAGAACTCGGCTCCCATTACATCTGTCTCCACATCTGAGCCCATGCTCGGTGTTCTAGGGCCTCATGTGGATGTCCCCAGACAGACCTGGACATAAGGCCCATCAGAGAGCCTAGAAGGAGCAGAAACCCACCGCAGCCAGACTACCAAGCAGACTGTTGCCCACCCAGGGCTTGGGTGCTGGCCACGCTGGCCATGGGGATCGTCTGTGGCCTCTCTGGGGGCACGCCCACCTGGGAGGCACAGGCCCTTGGGAGCAGGGTGGCTCTGCCAGTGACACAACTGGCGTGCTGCCCAAGGGGAGACAGGGACAGCCACAGGCAGCAGGACAGCTGGGCTTCAGGAAGACTCCAAGTGGAGGCACACAATATGTGGGGGCATGCCTGTGTAGCCAGCATGCTCTGCCTGTGACCATGGAGCTCCTCTGTGAGGGGACAGGCATCTCCATCACTTCCATGCCTGATGCAGCCGGACACGTCCCCTGCAGCTGCAGCCAAAGTGACACCGCATGAACAGGACAGCCTGGATGAGGGGCTCCAGCCTGGGGTGGGGTCAGGGGAGGCTGCCATCCCCAGGAGGGAGCTGGCAGGGAGGGGAGGGGAGGCAGTGTGTTCTGGAATGAGGGAGGGGCTTAGGGAAAGGTGGGGGCTTCAAGCTGACCTGGTGGGGCTGGGGGCCTGGAGGTTGAGAGAGGTGGAGAGAGGGGCAGCCCAGTGCAGGTGGGCCCTGCAGCCCTTCTGGAAAGTTCACTTGTGCCAGAAAAGGGTGGATGGCAGGGAGGCAGCGGGGAGGCTGCGGTGGAGCCAGGTGCCAGCTGGCAGTGTCATTAGGAGGGGCCTCCGGGTCTCATCGTCCGTGCTTATCACAAGGGGGACCACGAAGATGCTGGCTCCAGGGGTGGGGGGCAGTTAGGGCCTGCAGGCCTGGGCAGCCCACAGACACGCAGCCGTGTGCTCACACCTGCAGGTTAAGCTCTCTGAAAACCCCGTGTGGGACGGCCAGTTTGCACACCCTGCCCTGGTGTCGCCCGAGGCTGCCTCCCGCCTGCTGAGCTGCTCTCCCTGCCGTGCCGGCCGCTGGCACTGGCTCCATCAGATAGTGCCTGCTTACCCAGCAGCGCTCAACGTTTGTGGACCAGCTTCAAGTATTTTCCTGTACCCTCGAGAGATAATTAAAAAGTAATTAACCTAAATTTAGCCTGATTGTCATAAATAAATCAGCAACACAGATCATCTGTGATTTTCCAGCCTGCATGTGCTTGGCCCCCAGGTGATCATCACTGCATGGAGAGCTGGGGTCCCCGGGCTCCCACCTCTGGAGACGATGGCTCTCTTTACAGCCTCAGCTGTCTGGTCAGACTGTAGGTGGCCAAGGCCGGTTCCAGTGGGGTGGGCTCTTGCGCCAGGCTGGCCTTGGTAGCCGAGGCTGTGGCTCCTCATGCCTTGTGCTGCAGCACATGGGCAAAGCAGAGCCCTCTGCCAAGCCTAGGTGGCTAGGCGCATGGTATGGGGGAGCCCCACAGACCAGGAGGGGCATCCTCTTGCCACAGTACCATGCTGGGCCTTGGGAGCTGGCCTCGTGGGCTTCCTGGGCCACACGGGGCTTTCGTGGCTGCTCATGCTGTGGTCAAGTCCCTCCGACCTGTACCTGGCCTCACGGGGTACCAGGATGGGGCATGTTTCTGTGAGTCACGCTGGGCCCGGCTTATGATGCAGAAACAGCTCCCAGACCACAGCACTGGGGATGAGGGTGCTTCTCCCTCTCATCACCAGTCCCGCATGGTCGGCAGAGGGCTCTGCCCCAGGCTGGCATGGGCCCCAGGCCAGGGAGCGTCTGTGCCTTTGTGTGGCATGTCTGGGCAGAGGCCCGCTGCCCCGCACTCAGCCTGCCCTGCCTGCTGCCGCCCCCGTGCTGGGGGCTCCTCAAGAGCGCCTGCTCCTGCCTCTGTACCTGCCGTGCTCAGGGACATGGAGCCACGCTCCTCTTCTGCGCCGCCACTGGCATTTCGTATTCACCCAGCAGCGTCCCTCCCAATGTGCGCTGGCCTGGCTCCCGGGTGGTGGTGTCCTCTTGTGACCCCCACTTTTCAGTTCTCCTTATTGGTCACGCTGCCTCCAGCTGCCCTGCTGACTCTGCCTCGGTGTCCCCTCTCTGTCACTTGTCCTCCCTCCTCAGTCTTCTTGTGGTTTTCTTGGCAACATCTCTGTGCACGCTCTCCCGTCCCAAACCTTCTGAGTGTCTGACCAGCTGTCCTGGTTTTGTGGCTGGAGCTCCAGTCACGGCCCCCCATGAAGCCCCCTGGAGTGAGCATCCTCCGCTGCCCTGTCAGGTCCTGGGGGTCCCCAGGCTTTCCCTGTCAGCCCCCCTGAATACATGGCCCGTGTCCTGCTGACTCCGGCTATCCCACCTGCACCCCAGTGAGTGCCCTCACCTGGACCATGTGGTGGCCTCTGATTAAAACTAAAAACGGTTGGAAAAAGCTTTTTAGTTTTTGATGCAAAATCAATTTGTGATCATTTTGGAAAAATTAGAAAAGGCAAATATTAGCAAAAGCAAGAGCTGAAATATGACCGTGGTCCTGGATCAGCACAACAGTAACTGCTGCTTGGGGTCTCGTGTCCCTGGTCTGTGTGCTCACACTATGCTTTAGTACACGGCACAACTTCTACACCAGCATGGTGGGGCAGTGAGGGTGGGCCTGGCGCTTCCCTGGGGGCCACTGGAATCAAGTGGGGGCTTTTTCAAACTATGCAGGCCACCTGCCCACTGGCGTCCATGGTGCTGAGATCGTGCCCTGAGTGCATCGTTCTGAGAGCCATCACAGTGCTGAGGGTGGTCAGCCTGTGTCTCCTGAGCCCAGGCCAGAGCGCTGCTCAGCCTCCATTCATGTGCCCTCCAGCTGACACTCAGACGTCTGGTGGCTCCTGCCACAAAGCCACCCAGCGGCTGTCAGTCCTCCATGTGGAATTCAGGTCTTTGCCACCAGAAACACCATGGCAAACACTGTCTTTGTATATGTTCTTGATTATTTCATTACAATGGATGAAGAGCTGGAGGCGGAGCAGGGAGACAGAGAGACCCCTCACAGGCCAAGTCTAGGCAAATCTTAGCAGAAACATTTCTCCATAGGGTCTGTCTCACAGGGTCTGGTGGCCCTGCAGAGGTGGGCCTGGGTTCTTGGGGTCTTGCCTGGCATCCAAGCCCTCCATACTCCTCCAGCATGGTTTGGTGCTCCAGCCGTTGGTCTTCTAGAACCTTCTCATGTCCTGAACCCCAGTAGAAATGCCCTCCCACTCTTCTCCATCACTCCAATCCTGACCATTCTTAAATAAATTTAAAAAGTTAGAAAGTAATTTGAATTTCAATTGGGGAGGGTCTCAAGGAAATTACAAAGAGGGTCAAGATGGTGTTCTTAACTCACAGAAAAATACTGAGACTGTCCTCCCCGTGTTCTCCAGACCCACCGTGCCCCACGGCCTTAACACAGGTTGTTCCCCCTGCCCCGCCTGCTCTTTGAATATCCAGTGATTCCCTCACTTCCTTCAGACCTTTCTTTTAATGTCAGCAAGGTCTTCCCTAACCATGCCACTTCTAAAGCAGATCCTCCCCTGTTTCGTTTCTCATCTGTTTCTGTTCACTCCATGAAGGAGGGCATCTAAACCAGCAGGCAGAACAGTCCCTGGCACAGAGGGGCCGCCCTGTAAATGCTGGTATCTTCGGGCTGCAGGATACCAAGGCCCCGATTTTACCAACCCAGCAGCTGCACAGAGAATGGAGGCGTGTCCCAGGGCATCCACCTGGTGGGGAGAGCTGTAGCCTGGTGGTGATGTTTATCAGTGTGTTGGAAACATCACCCCACTGCCTTCTGGATTCCGCTGCCAGGTTTTTTGTGGCTTCTTTGGGGGAAATCTGCCTTTTTTATTTGTCTGCCATGTTAGTCCGTTTCTGCTGCTTATAACAAAATACTTGGAACTGGGTGATTTATAAGAAAACAACATTTATTTCTTATAGTTTCAGAGGGTGGGAAGTTCAAAGTCCAGGGAACACATCTGGTGAAGGTATTGGTGGTGACAGTGACCCAGGGGTCTCACATGGCAAAAAATGGCAGTGCAGAGAGAGAGAGAGACTAACCTTCTCATTCACTCTCCTTTTAAAGCCCTCAGAACCACACCCCTGACCACCATTATTAATCCATTCACTACTGCACAGTCCACAGGCCAATCACCGCTTCACGGCCTCCCCTTTCAATTACCATAATAGGATTTCCCAACCTCCCAACAGTCACCCTCCCAAGTTTCTAATACATAAAACTTAGGGGACACAATTCAAACTTCAGTGAGTTTGGGGGGACATTCAACCCTCTACAGCGGCTTTAATGTTTTCTCTTTGACTTTGATTTTCTGTAGTCCCACTGTGGTGAGTCCAGCTGTGCATTCATCCGGCTTGCTTTTTGTTAGTCTTCTTGACTCTATAGGCTGATGTGCATTTTATCAGTTTTGGAGAATTCCCAGCTATTATCTCTTCAGATATCACTTTCTCCCTATTTTCTTTCCTCTTGCCGTCTGGGACCCTAACTAAAATTATGTTGGAATTTCTCACTGTGTCCTCTGCATCTCACCCTTTCCTCTGTATTTTTCATCTTTTTATCTTTCCTTACACCTTTCTGGATATATTTTATTCTTATCCATTTTCTACTTCACTAATTCTCTTTTCAGCTGTGATTTAAATCGGTGTTAAACCCATTTATTAAGTGCCTGATTTTGGTTACTGGGGTAGGCAGAATAAGGGCCCCCAAAGATGTCCACGTGATTAGGCAAAAGGGACTTTGCAGATGTGATTTAATTAAGAATCTCGAGATGGGAAGATTATTCTGGGCTCTCCAGGTGGGCTCACCTGGATTATGAGAGGGTGGTGGGATGGTCAGAGTCAGAGAAGGAGATGTGATGATAATAGCAGAGGTCAGAGTGATGCAGGACCAGGAGCCAAGGAATGGGGTGGCCTCTAGAAGCCGGAAGAGGCAGGAGCAGATTCTCCTCTGGAGATTCCAGAAGGAACCAGTCCTGCCAACACCTTGATGTTAACCCAAGGAGACCCATTTTGGACTTCTGACCTCCAGAACTGTGAGAGAATAAATTGTGTTCTTTTGAGCCTCTAAGTTGGTGGCAATTTGTTACGGCAGCAATGGGAAACTAATAGGGTCACTATAATTTTTAGTTGGTTGATTTCTATGAGGTGTTTCAAATATATAAGTTTCACCTTTTTTCATAGTTTCCAGTTTTCTGCTAACATTTTCAAGCTTGTCTAGATTTTTATATCTGATCATTACACTATCTGGTGTTTTGTGTGGGAGGGGGTCTGTTTCTATTTTCTGTTGGTTTGGCCAGATTTTGTTCATGTGGTCATGTATCCTTGTGTGCCTGGTTATCTTTGTGTGCTAGGCATTTTACTTGAAAATTTATTCATAAAAAATTGAAGGCCTATGATAATGTTATTTTCTTTCAGATTTAGGATTTTAAAAATTGCTTCTGCCTGGTGCCTGCAGGTACTAGTAACTGGAGCCTTCATACATGTAATTTCTGGGCTTGATGTTTCTGGGCCACTGAGTGACTGGAAGCCAGTCTGCAGGCTGTGCCAGGGCTGCCCTGCTCTCAGATCACAGCCCTTCTAGGTTTGGCATGAAGTAGAGGTACTTTCCAGGGTGGCCACCTTGTTGGATAGACTCTAGCTCCTGTTCTCCGAGTCTTGGGAGATTCTCGGCCCAGCCTCTTAGACGGCTTCTGCAGGTTGGCAAATCCCCCAGAGCAAACATGGTTCCAAACACGGGGATTATCTCATGGCTCTCTGTCCTCTCTTGGGTCTACTGGCTTATTACCTCTTTGATGACACTAATGAGATTTTGAAAACTCTTTTCTAGCTCTGTACACAGTTTTCCACATGTGGAGGGCACAGATGACCTGGTGGCATTGCACAGGCATCTCACCTCCTTGCTTTATGTACCCCTGCATTGTTTTATGTCAGGAGTATGTTTTTTTCCTATCAGAGCCATAGGTAGATGATTTTGCACGGTTACTCCTGCACTGAGGAGTCCCTGAGAAGCTGCCCACTGGCAGTGAGCATCCTTCTGCGAGCAGCTGCAATGATGAAAAATAAAGTATTGACGGGAACTGACCCTGAGCTCAGAACCACCATCTCCTTCATCAGGGGCCTTGAGAGGGGCTGGGGCTGGTTAAGAGCTTGGACTCTGGAATTGGCAGATCTGGGCTCGATCCTGAGTTGCACGTGAGCTCTGTGACACAGGGACAATCGCTATGTTAACACAGCCTGGCACAGGGCAGGCGCTCAGGAAATCCAATCCATTATTGTTACTATCATCCTGATGTCAGCACTGTCGCTGCCTGAGGGTGGACAGGACATCCCCTGCAGCCCCTGAGGTGTGGGGTGCTTGTCAAGGGTTTTTGTGAAAGCATCCTCAAGGCCACTGTCCTCTCCCCATATGACCCCCACTATAAAAACACAGGTCCCACCACAAACACACAGGGCAGGGGACGGGGGCCTCTGAGCACCACTGCCAGTGAACGTGTGCAATTTCTCACAGGCAGCTCCACTTTCATCTTTTATGGGCACAGACACAAGTCGAGGCCAGTCACGAGCCGCCTCATTAGCTGTGGCACCCACGGATGTCGCTCCCAGAGTCTTATACTTGAAAACCCAGGAGTCACACTCGGAACGCGTCCAGCTTCCTCCCTTCACCACCTGGAGATGCAGTCATTTACTTTATCTGGCCCGATCCTATCTATCCTGTTCAAAGCCACGGGCCTTTCCCCAGCTTTAATTACCTGTGGCAGGAGGTGACTCACACAGCCTTGGGATCTGATGAGCCTGTTGCTCTTGAAGGTTAGACAGCTACATGCACACATCACATGCAGACACATGTATAGACACAGACACATGCACACACTACATACAGACATGCACACACACATCAATACAGACGTGCACATACACTCACAACACATAGATGTGCACATGCACTCGCACACACAAAACATACAGACATACACATGTACATCACATACAGATGTGCACATGCACTCACACATAAAACATACAGACATACACTTGCACTCACACACACAAAACATACAGATGTGCACATACATGTCACATACAGACGTTCACATGCACTCATACACATCACATACAGATGTGCACACACACTCATACACATCACACATAGATTGCACACACACACATCATGTACGGACATGCACATACACATGCACATCACATACAGACGTGCACATACACTCACAACACATACAGATGTGCACATGCACTCATGCACATCTCATACAAACATACACATGCACTCACACATACAACATACAGACATGCACATATACATCACATACAAATGTGGAAACACTTACACACACCAATACAGACGTGCACACACACAACGCATGGATGTGCACGTGTACTCATGCACATCTCAGACATACACATGCACTCACACACAAAACATACAGATGTGCACATACACATCATGTACAGATGTGCACATTCACACACATCACATACAGACATGTACACACAAACCCACGTCACATACAGACATGCACACACTCTCATACACATCACATACAGACATGCACACACAAACCCACATCACATATAGACATACACACACACACTCATACACATCACGTACAGACAGTACACATGCACCCACACACACACCACATACTGTCGTGCATATGCACTCACACACATCACATACAGACATGCACTCACATGCACACTCATGCACACATCATGTCAGCCCCATGTGGCAGTGCCACTCACAGAGGCAGGGGCTCATCACTCTGAGGAAGCATTAAGAATTTCTGTGATTTGGTTGCTGGATGTGTCCTAAACCTTCACATCTTTATGCAACAAGTTGTCCACAAATTGTTAAATGTGAAAAGCTTAAAATTTCTAATTAATTAATTAATTAGTTAATTAAATCTCTTGTTCACTCCACACTCATTTACTCTCCACCAGGTCCAGTCCTTGTGCTTGGTGCTGGGGATAACAGTGGTTGAGAAGCCACCCTGCCACGGCCATGGCCCTTGCAGACTTGGGGCGAGGGACAATGAATACATGAAAATGGCTGGGGAAGCACACACAGTGATTACAGCCGAGAGCAATGGCCCGAGGGGCGAGCAGGGTGCCCTGGCGGCCTGGCATGCAAAATGGCTGAGAGGGCCCAAGCTGAGCAGGGGGATGTGGGTCCTGGAGTGGACCAGGGCAGAGGGCCCAAACAGAGGCTTCCCTGGGTAAAGCTTGGGGGCGGGGGAAGAGCCCAGTCCAGTGGGCTGCAGGGCAGCATGAGAGCTTGGATTCTATTCTACAGGCAGTGGGAAGCCATCGGAAGGCGGGAGGGAGCCTCATGTCTGGACTTGCATCGGCCGGTGTTCCCTCCTGCTGGTGGGTGGATGGGGGTGGGAGGCATGGAGCCTGGGCCCTTGGGGACATGGTGAAAAGGGAGATGGCAGATGCACTTGATGTCGATTTCCCAGGAGAGTCAACAGGAACTGCCGATGGGTCAGAGGAGGAGGGAAGGGCTGAGACTCACAGGCTAGAGCCACTGGGCCGGGGTTGGGACAGGTTGGGGGCAGGGGAGGGTCCTGTTGGCGTGTGCTCTGCAAGACACCGCAGGGATGTGCTCTCTCAGGCCGGCACACATCCTCCCTGACTTGGTAACACCCACCTTCCTTTTGGGAGTTGCCTCTGTGCACCAGGTGGCACTTGGTGAGCATGTGACACCTGCCTCAGCTGCTAGGCCTCTGCTTCTGGGGATCAAGCCCTGAGCTGAGGGTCTGAGGAACAGAACACTCCTAGGAGGATGTGGAGAAACCCGCACCCCGCCATGCTGTCGGCAGAGCCTGGTTGGATGTCCTGGTGGCTCTGTGACCTGGAGCCTTCACATGCCATTTCAGTCCTCCACAGGCCGATTTTGTTCTCTGCAGCCAAGGAACCCGATGCAGGTGTGGGACACACACGTGGGGCTCCCCAGGGAACAGCAGGCAGGAGGTACAAACCCTCACACAGAGCCACATGGGGTGGGTTAGCTCGCGCAGGACAGTGCCTGGCCACTGGTGGGGCATTTCAGGTTTTGATGCTCACTTGTGACTGGCACCTGAGGTTTCTGGTGAATGCCAAGAGAGGCTTCCTGCCAGGCTCTGCTCCCTGGGGTGTGTTCTCTGCCAGGACCTGGTGCGAGCTGGGCAGAATGGCCCCTACACAGATTCATCTGGCTCCAGTGATTTAGTCATCTTCGTTTGTTCCCAACGGTGGTCACAGTCCATGCCCCTCACGCCAATGGCGCCCGATGTGATTGGCTGGATTGTCTGGCAAACATGCACCTGGAGTTTAATTCTGCCTTTTACAAAATTCCACCCAATCATGGTGGATCAAGGGATTAAATTTGCTTATAAAAAGACACTCCAGTATTGGAGCAAGAGACAGCTTGTGTGGCATGTGTTGCTTCGTAAGTGACAATGTCGGGCAGCTCACCTGGACAGATGGTGCAGAGCAGGAGGAGCACGGCTCTGAGGCATGGCACCTCCACGGGTCAGCAACATGAGAGGACACATGACAGGCTAGAGTCGAAAGCGTCAGGTGCTTTTTGCCATCTCTGCCGACACTCAGAGCCACATGGGCTCCCGGTGAGGCCTTCAGATTGCAACCCCCGGAAGCCTTATGTCCTGCACACCCTTCTGCCTGCTCAGAACCAGTGGGAACCCAGACTTGGGTCCTGGGGCTCCTGGGGGATGCAGGAACACAGCAGGGGAGCCCCAAATCTGAGTGGGTGGGCAGTGCTCCATAGGCACCCGTCAGCTCCTCAGCAGAGCATGCACGAGTCAGGGGATGTTCATTCATTCATTCATTTGGCACAAACACACATCCCGCTCAGCCTGGCAGGACAGTGGAGGAGCCATGGGATGTTGGCGTGTGATTTGGGAAGATTTGGCAAAAGCCTTCAAACCTCCTGAGCAGGGGCTGGGCTGTCTGCCTCATCCCTGGACACAACCTGCAAGGACTCAGCCACCAGGCTGAGGATGGTTTCGTTCCTGGGTCAGGTGGACTCTGGCTGGTGGATGCAGCAGGACGCCAGTGCCTGGCGTGGGGAGCTGAGGGCACATGCCGTAGGTTGGGGGTGTTTCACCTGGAAGCTCCTAGCCGGCAGCAAGTGGCAGGGGTGCGGATGTCTGGGGAGGCCGGCCCCGGCTGTCCAGAGAGGCCTTAGGCCATGACCCCAGCTGGGAGCTTCCTGGGACCAGCCCAGGAGGAGTTGGGGGCTGGGGGGTGGTCAGTGACCAGTGTCTGTTGTCTGGAGACCTCTGCTGAAGCTCGGCCCATGAGGGGAACCAGGGTCATCCTGGTGAAGGGGATCTGGGACACCGTGGCCCTCGCTCCTGGGCTTCCTTGACCCAAACCTGGCCAACATTGGATCCTGAGGCCGGTAGCTGGCAAGAGCCAGAAACACTGCACAGCCTGGAAAGTCCTCCCCCTAGAGGGGGACAGGCTTGCCCGAGTAGCCACAGGGCTTGCTGGCAGAGCCCCTGCTGAGGACATCTGTACAATAGTTGTAGGCCGTGTCCCAGGCACCCCCCACCCAGCAGGGCTTACCATGCACTTCAGTGTCACAGAGTGACCAGGTAAAAAGAATTAGGGTGTTGGGGGAGCCCAGCGAATGATGGCTTTGAAATGGGGATCAGGGAACCTTCTTGAAAAAATTAACATTTGAATATGTTCCAGAATAACGGCTAGGATTTCCCAGGTAAGGTTTGCTTTTCCTGTGGCCGCTGCCCCTTCTCCTGGTCTCCCTGGGGTGTGGCCCCCAGCTCATTCTTTCTCTCTCCTCTGTCCCTCCCTGTCTCCTTTATGTCTGTAAATCCTATGTGGTCCTAGAAGTAGCCAGGAGCTGACCAGTGGCCCGCTGCATCTCTGCAGTCTCCAGGTGGAAGGTCCAGGTGGGGAGCTCATTCCACCGTCCTTTCCCAGCCCCAGGCAGACATGCAGGGCCATGTGCTGGGTCTGGTCGGCAGGCATGAGTGAAAGAGGGCCCTGCACACATGGCCTGGGCAGCTGGCATCCCAAGCCCCCCAAACCCATGTGGCCAGTGCAGGGACCCATGGAGGACCCCAAGACCCTGGGACAGCTTCTCAACCTCGTCTGCTTGGTGGAGCCCCGGCTGAGCTGTTAATGCCAGAAGTCCAACAGGAGGGGTTAAAGCCCTGGCGTGTCGAGCCCCTGAGGCTTGGGGCTGCTTGTTACAGGTTAGCCTGCCTGGACTACGACAGTCTGAAGGAGAAAGGCAAAGCACAATGTCCATCCATCCGTCCATCCACTGGCCCTCACTGGTTGAATCGTGTCCAGCACTGACCTGTGGCAGGCACTGTGCTAAGATCATCCAAATGTGGCTCCGAGTGGTCATGTTAAGGCTGGTCAGGTGGCAGGGCAGCCATGTCCGCTGGGCCACTGGTGAGTAACCGCTCCTGGACAAAGCCCGAAGACTGGCTGGGCGGGCTGTGGGGCTTGGGTGCGTGGGCTCCGTGGCTCACGGCTCTGCGGTGTCCCTCAGGAAGCTGCCCATTCTGAGAGAGGACAGCTCGCTGGACAGAGGGGTGATGACTCTTTGCTCAATGGTGTTTGCTGCAAAGGACTGTCAACAACTCGTGACTTAGCTGGTAATAAAAGTGAGTCAGATGATAAGAGCAGAGTCACACTGTGGCCCTGAGTGTTGTTTTTAAACTGAGATAAACTTCACATAATATAAAATTAACCGTTCTAAAGTGTACTGTTTACAGGTGTTTAGTCCATTCACCCTGCTCTGCAGCCACCACCTCTGTCCCGTTCCAGAGCTGCTTCGTCACCCCAGAAGGAAACCCTGTACCCGTGAAGTAGTTCTCCATGCCCCTCCCCGGCCCTGGGAACCATGAGTCTGCTCTTTGTTGCTGTGGATCTGTGTGTCTGGACTTCCTGTGTCTGCCGAGCTGTGTGATGTGCTCTTCTGTGTCTGGCTTCTTTCAAGAGCATGGTGTTCTCCAGAGTTTCACTGAACAGTTTCCTTCCCTGCAGTGGTGACCGGGCATGGCCCTGGGCAAGGCTGGGCCTCCTGCTGGGGGTGTTAGGGAGGCCTTGGCCTGGGGGGTCTCTCTGCTCTGCCTTGTCCCTTACCCTCCTCTTCTGATGTCCCGGTCCCTGACATTTCCTGGAGCAAGCTGGTGGCCAGTGTCGGGCAGGTCTCTGTGTCTGCCGATCCCCGCCCTCCCCGCCTGTGGTCATGGCCCCCACGTTCTCGGCTGTTGTGGGTGTTTCTGCTGCAGTTGCTCAAATTCCACCCTTTCTCATCCACCCCGGGCTCCCACTGCCTGACCGCCTGCACCCTCCCCACACTCTGCTCCCACCGCCCTCTCCTGGGTTCCCAGTCCTCAGGAGAATTGGAGCCCTCTGCAGGGACGGGGTGGGGGCCACCTCTTCATCTCTGATTCCAAAGGGTTGGGTGGGGCCTGAGAATTCGCATTTCTAATGAGTGCCCAGGTGATGCCCCTGGGGCAGTGGCTCCCAGCCTTGGCACCAGGTAGGATCACTGCAGAACTCCCAGAAGAGGGTCTGCCCAGGCCTGGGCTGGGCCCTGGGGAGCCACTGAGGGCCTCCCCATGAGTCTCACAGAGGCGGCTGAGGCCAGCCAGACCCTCCTGTCCAGACTCTTGAGGGCCAGGAGAACACAAGGACAGGAAACCCCAGAGGGTAATGCGCAACAGTGATCTGGTTTTCCAAAAACTCAGAGGATCCTCTCCCTCATAGAGTTTTATCCAATGTCAGAAATTTTTATTCCAGAAAGTCTTTTGTTGTTTACCATACTTCTCTGCAACAAAAATTGGTACGTAAATTAAAATTAAAGTTTAAAAAATTCTAGGAACATAAGGCTCTAAGTGCTAAATAATTTCTTTTGGATTTTTTCCCGGATTTTCTCTTATGTGAACATTAATACAAATGTGTAAAACTGCACAAGCATACTATAATTATCACAATAGTACAATATTTGTAAATACAATAGGTAATTGGAGAGTACACATCTTGCTCAGATAGGAGCTTGGACTTCTCCATAGCCCATGTGTGATGCTACATTTTGTCATGTGGTCCACGTGTCATCTGTTGATGAGTGAAATGGAGCGTAGAGGAAATTACAAGCAAAACGACAGAATGTCTTAGGCCATTAATAAGTCTGGGACTCAACATGAGTATTTTGAGGGCTGTGCTAAGTGCCTTTTTAAAACCAGAATTGGCACTGAATTGCTTGTATTTGATCTAAGTCAGGCCAGGATGGATAGGACATGGCGGGTGACAGTGAGCAAGGCTGTGCCCAACATGGAGGGACTATGGATGTGGGGCCTGCACACCAGTCTGCTGCCATGTGACATGTCCTCCCAAAGCTCAGGAGCTCAAAGCAGCCAACATGAATCATTTGCACAGATTCTATGGGTCAGGGGTCCATGAGCAGCTTAGCTGGTGGTCCAGTTGGCGTGTCCCACGAGGTCAAAGTTAGGAGTGGCTGGGGTTGCCTCATCTGAAGGCCTGGTGGGGCCGAAGTGTCCACTTCCAAGAAGGCTCCTCACAGGGCTGGTGCTTCAGTTCTCTACCATGTAGACTCTCCAGAGGGACAGGCTGGACTGTTTTACATGACAGCGGGGGATTGGGAGAGGTGGGTGGGTGGGGGAGGGAGAGCCCTGGTATGTGTCCTTTTCCTCACGCATCTGAGCCTCCTCCATCGGAAGTAGTATGGATCTGTCAGCAGCGAGAGACTTCCTGCCTCCTGCTCCTTGACATGCTGCGGGTACGCAGGTGACACTGAGGCTGGAGTGTGGGACCAGAGCTGAGCCCTCTCTGTGATGAGAGTGGAGGATGCAGGGACATCGTGCAGCATCTATGTGGATGCCAGGATGTCCTGGTTCTGAGAGACACGGACACATGGATGGATGATGGGCAGGTGGAAGGATGCAGGGAGGGGTACAGAAGCTTGTCTCGGTGTCTCCACTGTGGACGCAGGGTCTCCACTTCCAACTTTGCTTTCTTCTGAACATTGTCATCACTTACACAGGACTGTCCCAGGAGCGATGTCCCTCTGGCAGGTGCAGGAGCTAGAAAGGGGCAGTTAACAAGAACTGCCGCATGCCCACCTTGCCTTTAGAGCACCCCATTGGGGCCCCAACACCCTTTTAACACAACATTTTTTACTTTACAGTTTGAGGAAGGAATATATCCTTTAAAGCTCTCTGAGCGGCACCCCTGAGTTCCCGGTGGAGGGCCCTTGCCTGAGGGTTGCTGTGGGTTTGCTGCCCTCACGTCTACTAGGTCTGGTATGGTGGCCCATCCTTCCTTGCTCCTTTCTCACTGGGATTGTTGCTGCCTCATTGGTGTGAGTGTAAATAGCTCTGGCCTGTCCAGCACCCACTCACCTTTCCTCTGCTGACAGCTGCCTGGCTGGCCCTGGGGCCCACACCATTCAGGGGAGTTGGGGCTCCTGGTTCCAGAATGGGAGAAAGCTCAGAAGCAGGGTGGCTTCCTCCTGACTTCATGTGCTGAGCGGGAAGGCGACGCCGGCCAGGGTTTCCTGGTCAGAGGCCAGTCCTGTGGAGGACATTAGACGGCTGCTGCTAAGAGGTCTCTGCAGGAGGGCCCCTTCAGGTGGTGCCCACCAGGCTTAGATGGGATGTTTTGAGCCAGCAATGCATGGACATGGTTTAGACTTGCACAGAGGGTTGATGAGTTCCTCCCACATATTATTATGATTATTTGATTATACATATTTGGGGGATTTGTTGTTGACATATGTGGATCAAATCAATATTACTAGTATGTATATTGTTACAAATTGTGCTCATTCTTTATGCCCCTTGTCCAATCTCTCCCCATCCCCCTCTCCCTCCCTCCTCCCACCACTGACGCTAGATTTCTTTCTCTCCTGAAAGAGTAGTGGTTACTCTGTCGGTTTGTTGCCTAGATGATCTGTCCAATGCTGAGAAGTGTGATCAGGTTCCCCAATATTATCATAGAGCAGATGCTTTTTCTGTCTCTCTGAAATGGGCTTTGTGGAGAGAGACATCCTCTTCTTTTCTTTGGTCTCTGCTGGTGACTCTCCTTGTGTCAGTGCACTCCAGTGGCTGGCGGACCGTCTGCGTGGTGGTTGTGGTGTCTAGCCACTTTTGCAGCAGCTGTGGTTCCTGTGGTGGCTGTGGTGGGCCACCCACATGGAGGTGATGCTTTTGGCATGCTCCTTGGTGCTGGTGGTGTGCCTGGTTGTGTGGGGGAGTCTGGTCCCTGGCTTGATGCTTTGAGTCCGTGGGCGGACCCCAAGGTGCTGGATATTGTGATTTTAAATACTGAGAGACTGCCTCCAAACAGGGCGTATGAGCCACACTCCCACCAGATGCACAACAGTGACGTTACTGTTGTAACAAAGACGGTATTTGGTTCGGGTCCTGCCTTTCTGACAGTTCTTGGTAAGCTCTTAAGGCCTCCTCTAGTCAACTTTCTGGTGAAGTGGTGGCTCCTTTGTGAGCATGTCAGAACTGAGACTATTCTGCACTCTCCTTTCTGGTGGCTCCTGCATACACTGGCATGTTCTTCTTTTCCCAGAACTTCTCTTCCCTCTTTTCTCCACCCAGGAAACTCCTCACCTTCAAAGCCCAGATCATGCACCCTCTTTTCCAGGAAGTCCTCCTTGGTGTGCCCCAGGCCTAGTCCCTTATCCTCTCCGCTCCAACGTCTTCACTTCGTCTTTGTGTTCAGAGTTCACTGTTCAAGTGGTCTGTTCAGCAGAAGCAGGGCTGCCTCTGGTTCATGGGTAAGGGGACCCTGCACTGTGCTGGGGGGAGCAATTCAGGGTGACTATTTCCCACATCTCTTTGGAAACATCTTCCTTTATTTTCAAAATGCTTTTTCTGTAATATGACATCTTTTAAACTCATTTCCACCGAATCACTTCATGCAGCATTTCGTGACCAGTGGGAGAAAAATCCAGAGTCTCCATGCAATGGCAGCCTAACTCTACCCTTTGTCCTGCCTGCAGTCCAGCTGAGCAGTGCTGTGTGGGGGCGGAGGGACCCCCACCTGCTCTCCTCTGACACACCCACATCTCACCCTTCACAGCTTTGTCCACCCAGCCTTCAAAATGTGTCTGTTTTGTCCCAGTGTCACCTCTCCAGATGTCCCCCAATCCTAACAGCCTCCTGCTTCCTCCTGTACCCCAAGTCTACTTTCCTGGGAGCTCAGATCATGCTCTCCATCCTCCCTGGATCCCTATTACATGGGAATAAGACCCAGACCCCCTTCCCCGGCCCATGAGACAGACGAGCCTGTCCCTCTCCTCTCACCTGCCCTGCACCTCCCTGTTCCCCTCCCCCTGCCCCACCCCCCACTCCTGGCTGTTCTCTGGAAACCCCAGGCTTGCTCCCCACGCAGAGGGTCTCCCGGTCAGGTCTCTCAGAGAGGGCCTGGTGGTTCGCTCCAGCATAGCTCCTCTACCACTCTCTGCTCAACCCTCTCTGGGACGTCTGTTGTTTCCATCAGCCACCAGAACAGGGGCTCTGTGTCCCCACGACAGACAGGTGGGCACCCAGGAAAGGCTTGCGAGACGGAGGCGTGGTTATCTTGGGGTATGGGCCCCTGCAGGCCCACATTAAGCCAGACTGATGCCTGTTCCTCCCCATGGATGCATGGGCCCAGCCTGGGAGGCGGCTGGTATTGCTCATGCTGTGTTGGTCTGGCCGCCTACGCCATCAGCTCAGCAGGACTGTAGGGTCATATGTGTGTTTTCTGACTTGCTCCTGCTGGGCCGTTGCCCTTGGCCTTTGGACATGCAGCCTGCTACAAATGGTCCTTTTCAGTTAGCTCGCTGTAGTTTTGCTGCAGGAAGCCCTCAAGTTCACTCCTGTGTGGGCAGCTCAGCAGATGGCGAGAGGAAGGAGGGTGTGTGGGGCCTCCGGACTGGTGCAGCGGGAAGCGTATGGAGCCGTGGCAGGGGTGGACACCCACCGGCCCAGGCCCTGCAATGGCCGTCCTGCTGCTCATGAGGACAGAAGCTGGGAAGTCAGGTGGGCCTGGGGGACCCAGCAAGGTGGCAACAGACTGATGACATGTGGATGTCCTGAAGAGAAGACTTTTTCTGGAGAGACCTGGAGGCCCAGCAGTGAGGCCCGATAGCCGGAGGCAAGGGTCCAGCTCTTCTCCAGCTTGCTGGGCTTGAAGAAGCCTCTGGATGTCTCTGCCTCAGCTTCCCAGTTGACACCTATAGGCTGGGCGCCATGGCCTCTGAAGTCTGCTTGTAGGAACACCACAACTCTGGTGGTCACTCACTTTGTTGGAGCAGCCTGGGCTAAGATGTCATCAAGAAGTGATCATAAGCCTCCTGCTTGCCTGACATTCAGGGAATTCGTCAGACAGACTTGACTTGTCCTTATCATGGAAATCAGCAGAACTGCCTCAGGCAGGTGCCCACAGGGCTGCAGGGACATCAACTGAATTCGACAGTGACAGAGAATCCCCTGTAGGACACACAGCCTGGACTTCTGGAAGTCCAGAGGGCACCAGGTGCTCTCCCTTCCTCTTGCTGGGGCTGCCATGTGCTCAGCTGGGCCTCTTGCTGTGTCTGGAATCCTCGCTGTCCTGTGCACCGGCCTGAGCCTCCAGCCTGCTCACAGTAGCACACAGACGCCCACCACAGTGCTCACACACGGATGTGCAGTCAGGTGCTATTGGAGGAACAGGCAAGCAGGGTGGGGGTGCACCCGCCACCTCCCCGCCTAGGCCAGTTGTGGACAGCCGCTTGCCCAGGTCCTGCAGTCCAGGGGCCCTGCCCCGTAACCTGTGGGAGCACTTGCTTGACCCTCTGACCTCAAGCCTGGTTGAGGCGGGCGGCCAGGCCTCCTGGTGAGCTCACTCAGATCTACTGGCCAGCTCTGCCTGGGCCACACAGGAGGGGATGGTTTCCAGGTGCCCAGGTGGGTCCCTCCGCTCCCTAGATCTCTGTAGGAAAGAGATATGGCAGCACCTGCACAGGAGCCATTCACAGTGGGGACTGGACACTGACACCACTCATGTCACCCACTGTGTTGGTGGCTGACAGAAGATTATAGGACAGAAGAGTGCCAGTCCACATTCTACACGCATGTTGTATCTACCCATGCTGCAGTACTCCTGACTGTGGGTTCTGGTTAACTTTCATTTCCTTCTTCTTGTCATCAGTATGTGATGCAGTTTCAACAACAAACCTATTATTACTTGTGCAGTAAGAAAATAAAGTTATTTTTAAAAGCAATATATGTCTAAGTGATGTGATTTGTTTGCTGGACATGATAGACCTGAGCCATCGTGGACCACTGCAAGAGCTTCCTGATGACAGCTGCCCTCAAATCTGTCAGCAGGGAATGAAAGTAGGAGCGCTTACTGGCCGTCCTGTCACTGTTATTTTAACAAATCACACAAATAGACATGAGCACATTCTTGTCCAACAGCACTGGAGTGGATTGTCGTGGCGTGGGGGTAGGACCATGCTATGCAGTTGCTGTAGTTTTGAAATTCTACATGAGAAAAGTGCAGGTATGCAAGAGATGATGTGAACGACACACTTCTTCTATCTGACTTGAATTACTCAGTATGCAAGGGACATGCCTAACTGGGGTCTTTCCACTCTCTTCCCTCCCCACCATAAACGTCACTGGTGGTGCCACATACTTGGTTATCAGATTTGATTCACAGGGCTGCGAGTAGGACTAATACAATGATATGCTTTTATATACCTACTTTTATCCTAAATATAATGATTTAACACACCTCTTCTATGATAATGGTTTTTATGGGCTGAATTGTGTCCCCCCAAATTCATATGCTGACATCCTGACACCCAGAACCTTAGAGTATGATTGTGTTTGGAGACAAGGTCTTTAAAGGGATGATTAAGGTAAAATGAGGTTATACAGGTGGGCCCTAATCCGCTCTGACTGGTGTCCTCATAAGAAGAGGAGATCAGGACACAGACACACGCAGGGACGACTGTGTGAGGACACAGGGAGAAGATGCTGTCTGCAAGTCAGGGAGAGAGGCCTCAGGAGGAACCAGCCCTGCCTGCACCTTGACCATGGACTTTAGCCTCCAGCTCTGTGAGAGAATCAATTTCTGATGTTTCGGTCACCCAGCCTGTGGTCCTTTGTTATGGCAGCCCTTGCCAATCACTGAACATCAGATCACCCCTCTCATTCTTTGTGCCGGTCTCCCCAGGTTGCCTCTGGTCAGGCTGTGAAGGGCTTTGCTTTGCCTTGCCTCTTGAGAATCATCCCTTGTCCCTCGAGGGGCTGGTGTTTTATTAATTGGCTCCACTGAAGTACGGATCTCGCCCTGGGAGATGGTCCTGTCGTCCTCCACACCACGGGAACATGCTCCAAAAGCATGTCCCTGGTTTAAGCTATTTAAAAAAGTAACTTTTACTAGATTTTTAAAATACATACTAGAAAACCATAAGAAGAAAAATAGCCCATAATCCCTTTTGGTCTTTCTGGAAAAAAAGTAATCCACAGTTGAAGGCTGGAATACTCAGACATCACCAGACGTGAGAGGCCTTCCCATTTGTACCCCATCCCCGGGGTACCTTCCAGGTCTCGCCCACAGACATGCATGTCCACACTCACACACATCCTGAGCCCTGCTCAGCACCTTGCTTCCAGGGTCTACCTCCTGAAAATGTGTTTTTAAAAAATGTCTGAAGACAACAAGCTAGGACACCAAAGCAGAGGCCAAAATACTCTGATTTGGAGGAAGCCTGGGACAGTCTAGCCATCAGGCAGGTGGCCAGCAGGTGGCCACTTTGAAGCCCACCCTTCCTTCTACTTGGGTAGGTCCTTCTCCCTGGGGGTGGCGGGGGACTCCACTTGGCAGGCCAGGTCCCATGCAGGCGCCAGGACGGTGGTGGGCACACAGCGTGGTCTCTACCGGCTGTGGGCATGCCTTTTATCCGGTCCTGGCCTGGCCTCGCTTGTCACCCGGTGTCCGCCTGCCCTCCCTCCCGGTCTACACACTCCCTGCAGAGGCTATGCCCGGCGATTGAGGCACCTGCACCAGGCAGGCCACTGGTTGCTGAGGTCCCCTGACCTTTTTCAGCAGCTTGTTAGGGCGAACTACAGAGCAGCCCCGAGTAGAAGGTAAAACCTGTGCTATTCTCGGGTTTAGATCAATGTGGGTTCACCTGCAAAGGATTTTAAGAACATGCCTTGTGTGGTAAGGGTGGACTTTGCCCGGAGGCAGGAACTGGTGCCTCCGGGAGCCACAGATGACAGTTCTGGAGAGCCCAAGGGAGGCCCAGCCCGGCGGCCTCTTGTCCTCTTCAAAGCCACTTGTGCCAGATGTCAGTGGCCTGCGCCTTTGGAGCACAGCATCCAGCAGCAGAAAGCAGGAGCCCTTGCTAGTTGGCTGCTGTAATGTCTGCTCCCTTCTCATAGCTCATTAATGAAACTAACTTGAGTGATTAAACTAATGCAGATTTTGGTGTTTGAAATAAGCCAAATATTTCCTTCTTACTCCACCCCTACTTTGGTTCTCTACAGGAAGACTTAGTCGAAGGGCCTTTAGAGACTCTGCTCCAGCAGTCAGTATGCTGCTAGTGCCATTACTTGGAGCTGGCGGTAGACAGGGGGTTTGGGTGTTCAGAAAAGCCATAACTAGAAATTCTGCATGCCTTTCTCTGGGCACGCTCGCTGCTCTCTTTCTGGAAGGGACGGTGTCCTCTGCCAGTTCCACTGCTGCTCTCCACACACAGACATGAGGCCCACTGTATGCAAACCTGGTGGAGCCCAGAGCCCTCAGAGGAAAACTCCCAGGGCCCTCCTCGAATTGCGAATATGACATAATTTCCTGAGCCCTGCGAAAGGGTTTGTCTGGGCAGAGTCCATACTAAAGAGTCTCATAGAAATTTATGGGGTGTTATTATAGAGCAGAATATCGTGGAAAACAGTAAATAAGTGCCTCATGCATGTCCTAACCTGCTCAGGGAATAGAGGGCCCATTGAAAACAGATCCTACTGTCTGAATCCACACCTTCTCCTGGAACATTTCTCGTGGGCTCTGAGCAGACAGTCCTGGGCCCCTGGAAGATGGAGTGCCTTTCCTGAGAGTGGAGGCCTCAGTTGAAGTCCAGCACCCTTTTCTTTACTGACTTGGCTGGGCTCTGTGAATGGCAGTGTACAGCACCTCCCCTCTCACTCTAGTGATAAAAGGTATTTTTAAAAAAAGCAAAGAATAGCAATAAGCTAGGCGTCAGGCTCTATGTGACATGGAATTCACTAGAAAACTCTTAAGTCCTTACAAGTGGAATTTGCAATGTCTTATATTTTATGACTGGCTTGAATGTTTCCCATGTTTTGACCCTTTCTCCATCCCCCAAAGCCAGAACCCTCCTGTTGCTCCCATGCTGCTTTTGCTTTCAGGTAGGTCTCTGTATGGCAGATCTGGTGTGTGACCGCAGAGACCAGGGACATGGGTGGACAGCGAATATGTGAGTGTGGGTGGAGCCAGGGCTCAGGCTGAGCCGATGCTTCCTGAGAGAGCTTCAGGGGCAAAGAGGAGCGTTATACACCAACCTGGGAAGCATAATTCGAGATTATATAATGATCAAACACATATATGCACCTAACAATATGGCATCAGAATTTGTAATATGACAATGGAGAGAATTACAGGCAGAAATGGGGCAGCACACAGAGCTCAGAAACACGCATGCACATGCTCCACAGGGAATGGATTGTTTTGTAGATAATGTCGGTAAAACTGTCTACTATGTAGAGAAAAAAAACAAAGTTAAGTCCTGTACCCATATACTTAAAATATGTATGAATGTTTTAAAGACCCAAAACTGAAAGGAAGAACTAATAAAGCTAATAAAATGTCACATCCAGGAAAAAAAGCCCCAGAAAAATCTAAGGCCTTAGTAAAACATAACTTTAATAAGAGATTTTAATATACATTTAGTAGAAAATTTAGGTATGCAAAAGACCAATAAATCAGATGACCTCATGGCAAACCTTAAGGAAAAAAGAATGGAACACAAAAATGCAACATTAAACATGAGAAAGAATATAACCGCAGATACAGAAGAGATTAATTTCTTTTTAAGGGACTATTATGTTAATTCTTTGTTAACAAATTTGAAATTTTGGAGAAAATGGGTGATTTTCCAGGAAAATAGAAGTCATCAGCATTAGCTCATGAAAGAGTAGAACAACAAGAAACCAATAACCGTAAAAGAAATTGGAAAGTTTGAAACATTCACCACTTAAGGAGTCCCCAGCTGGATTTAAAATATGGACAGTATATCAGCTCATCTTATTGGACCAATAGTGTTTTCTTCAATGTGATGATCTAATTTGTAGAAATTTTGGACAGGTTTTTATTTTTAGGAAACAAGGCAGGAATATCTGTGGGTGAAGATCATGTTAGCAAGTTATGTCCAAGTGATCCAACAACAACAAAAAAGTGTGGACGCATACACGTGCAGATGTGAGTGGGAATGCCGGTGCGACAGGCAGTTGGCAAGCATGCATTGAGATGTGGGGTGCTCGCCACACTGTGCACACAAAGAGTTTTTAAAGTGTGGCAGGGAGGAGGCTCAAATGTTTTCACAAACAGGTTTATCTCCAGAAAACACATTCTTGTGATAGTCAAGGTATTCTAGACCATGAAAAAGCATGGTGAGCACTCCAATTAATTTTTTAAATCCAGCATGCCCTTAGTATCAACTTAGAATCAAGGTAAAGATTCATTAGCTGGGTACACATTTATCAGGGACAGGCACTAAAGATACAAAGCTGAGCCCAAAAAGGAACAGTCTGGACCACCTGGAGCTTCCAGTCTGGGGAGAAAGACAGACGACAGTCACCCGAACAAGAGATTATGGGCTGGCTGGTTAGCTCAGTTGGTTAGAGCACAGCCTTATAACACCAAGGTCACGGGTTCAGATCCCCACACTAGCAAGCCTTGAAAAAATAAAAATAAAACCACCAGGAAGTAGAGGCAGCACAGGGTGCTGGGGCAGCTCCTAACCAGGAGGCTTTCCCAGAGGGGTTCCTGAGAACAGGAGGGAGGGAGGGTCTTTGGGAAGAGAGCCCAGCCTGGGCATGGCCCTGGTAAAGGAAGCACATGCTGGGTCAGTGGCTGAGCCCAAGAAGGAGGGCATGTGGAGGCCTGCAGTGTTGGAATTGCAGCCTGGTGGCAGGCAAGTCCAGACCCCAGGACCCTGTAGGCCACATGCTGGAGTGCTGTTTTTATTCTGGGAGCAACCAGAAGCCACTGAAGGGAGACCTGACCCAGCCAGTTTGGGGCTTTGCAGAGCTTTCTCAGAATAGATCCAGGAGACCCAGAGGAAATGTGGAAGACTGCTGGGCAGGGACAGCCATGAGAAATGAAGGGGAGGCAGAACGGGGGCAGCAGCAGAAGTGCTTGGGTGATAAACCCAATGGGACTTCCTGAGGAAGTCACCAGTGATGAGTTTTGGGTTTCTGGCCTGCACTCCTGGATGGGTGCACCTAGGAGGATGTCAGGTGAGTAGCCAGGATCATAGGCCTATGGCTCTGCAATGAAGTGTGGGCTGTAACACACATTTCTCAACCTTCTGCATTCAGGGTAAGACTGAAATGTGAATGTAAATGCAAGTATTCTAAATGAAACATCAGACCAAACCCAGCAGTGTACTGAAAGAAAAATGCATCATGGCCCTATGTGATTTACTGCAGGAATGTAAGGATGGCTCAGCACCAGGGAAAAGATGCTGGTAATTAATTTCATGGGTAAATTAGAATTGAAAACACATGCAATCACATCAACTGAGGTGCAAAAACATTTGAGAAATTCAGCAGCCATTCCTACTCTAAGTAAAAGAGGAAAAGAAGGAAAATTCTTTAAGAGAGTAATGACTACCAGTCCCACAGCCTTTCACATTGAAATCAGGAATGAAATAAGAAGTCTACTATTGTTATCATTTTCAACACTGTTTTGTAGGCTCTGGTTCATGCTGCAAAACAAGAAAACAAATAAATTGGTACATATTAAAACAGAAGAGGCAAAATTATTTTTTTGTAGACAATGTTTGTTTACCTAGAAAAACAAAAGATTCTAAAATCAGTTAGTAAATTTAAGGTTGCTAGATATAAGATAACTATACAAATATAAACCAAATTTGTTTATATAAGCAATAACTAATTATGAGTGGAAATGGGGATAATATGTTTACAATAATGATAAAATTATAAATAAATGTATAGGATATTTATAAGAACAACTTTACAGAAAAAGTGCAGTTTTGACCTTTACAGTCAAAACTAAAATTTTTTGGTAAACTTAATTCAAGATTGGAATAAACAGGGAAATATACCATTTTCCTTAGTGGGAAGATTTCATATCATAAAAATGTCCATCATTCTCAAACTAATTTATAAATTTATTGCCATTCTAGTAGTTATTCCCATAATGTTTTTGCCTTGTTTGATTTTGGTTTCAGAGGTGGAGATGGAAATCAATCATTTATAAAATTGACATGGAAGAGCAAACTGTGAAAATTGCTAGTACATTTTTGAGAAGGGTAACTAGTGCATATATTCTTTTTTGGTATGAACAATTACTATAAACACTGTTATCAAAAAATATGATGCTGGCAAAAGAAATAGATAAAAAGATTAGTGATTAGTGGAACCGACATTAATGGAATGAATCCAAGCATATACAGGAGCCTAATCCGTCATAAATGCAACATTTCAAGGTAGTGTGGAAAGGAGAGATGTGTAGTTAAGTGGTGCGTGTGTAATGACTTTCTGGAAACAAGAGTGAGACACTGCATTCCATATTTGAAATCAAATTTCAGATGCAGTAGAGATCTACACATAGACAACATAGTACTAAAGGATCTAAAAATTGTATTTTAAGACACACAAGTCTTAAGGAAAATGTTGCTGATTAAGTAAAATTTAAAATATCTGGCATAATGACTAAAGCATCTAAAAAAGAGAAGTGATAGGGAGAAGATATTTGCAGCAACCCTTGGATTAATACCCACCATCCAAAGAGTTCTTTGTGTGATAAGAAAAAATAATTTCTTATTCTCTTATTAAGTAACCTAATGAGATTTTCTTATTAAATTGCTTTCAAAATGGAATTCTAACCTGTGGTTCCTGGAGACAATTACCTCTTCGGGCAAGTAAGAGACAGGGGGATCCCAGCCCTGGGGCCCTGGTCCAGATGACTCTATCTACATTCATTGTCAGGTGTCAAGTGCTCTCTCTCTCTCTCTCTTTTTTTTTCCCAGAGACCTTTTCAAAACTCCTTAGAACAGTGGCCATTACATACCAAATTATGGTAATCTGGAGGAACTTTTGTGTTTCAGATTATTAAAAAACCACTGAGGTTCATAGCCCCTAAATGAGACGTTAGTGGAATGGAACCCAAAACTGGAGGACTGGATATCAGTGTCTTATTTTTGTAACACAGAGTTGTCATTTCCAGTTCTTCCTTTGCCTGTCTCTTTTCCTCATTTTCTTGGAGAAAGCACCACTCCCTGGCTGGGACTTGCTGAGCAGCCCATGATGATAGGTAGACACACTTCAGAGACACCTTCGGCCAGACAGTGAAACCCTCCAGTTACCACTGCGACTCAGTGGAGCCATGGTGGCTCCCTGCAGCTACGTATCGACCTGCCAGGTTGGTGACCTGCATTCCTAACAGAATAAACATAGCCTCCTCTCCTGTCACTCATCTCTGTTTTCCTTGAAGCAGACAAAGGTGAGTGACAGCGTGCACCAGAGTTTACCAGGACGTGTTTAGGGAAGTTCTTGGGAGATTCTCTGTTTTCACCGGAGGCAGAGTTAGCAGCCCCGGGATGGGCTGCCTCTCCTTCCTGCGTGGTGAGGGCTTGTTGGGTCTGGAATTCCTGGAGTGAAATTGGGACGATGTGAGGTTCCAGCCACAAGACAGCTCTGGTGAATGACAATGTAGCAGGGACATATTTCTTCTTCACACATGCATTTCTCTCATGGATTCTTGGGACACGTCTCCATCAGCCTATAGTGCATATGATGTGGGGGAAAATTATTTCCACAGCAGGGTGAGCTTGGAGGAAAGTGGGATAGAAACCTCAGGCAAGTTTCTTTACTGCCGATGATCAGAACTCCACGTGGGGGAGATGAGCCTGTGTGTCCCTGAGGGAGGGATGCACCTTTATTTCTCATTGAGCATTTCAGAGCTGCCAAGCCTGGGACGTGTTTTGAGAATGCTGCTTTATGTAAATTATGCCTGTCATTTGATTCATAGGGTAGCCCTCCCATGTGGGTCTTCCCAGGCACACTTTGCAGACATGGAAATTAAAATTCAGGGAATTTAAGTGACTTGTCCAGGTTTGCATAGGGAGCAGTCTAGCAAAGGAAGTTCTGAGCTTTCCCCCCTATTTTCAGGCACATATTAGTGTACTTTTGTGCATGGGTAATATTTCCACAAATTAACTCTTGTTTGTCGTTGAGAGTATTACTACTACTACTGGATTAAATGTAATATAAGGAAAAATTTCCTGGAAGAGTTCAAGGTAACATAATTTTGATTCTTCAGATCAGAATGTCAACGAATGATACACAATTTCATTTCTGACAACCAGTTAAAAGTCAGCAAGAGAGTCAGGTGTTGGAGGGCACGTGGTCATGTAGGAGGGGGCAGCCTGGGTTTGTGTCCCTGAGTGACTGCCACCTGCCCATCCTGACCCATCCCCACCGTGGGGAGTGGTTCCAGGGCTGCTGTGACCCAAGGCTGGCTGGGAGTGGCCCTGGCCCAGGATGAGTTCTCATCAACTGGAAAGAAAAGAGGAAAGCCAGTTTACCCCATTTGAACAGCCGTCCTTTGTCTTTAGCTTCTTTTGGGGACGGTGTCAGTGTCGTCCTTCCTCTCATCAGATTTAGGCTGCAATGAATTGCACGGTGTGTGCGGGAGTGTCTCGCAGCTGCTGAGGTCAGTGGGGGGCGGGGAGGCAGCCTAGTCAGAAATTCACTCTCCCTGTACTGTGTGCCCAGCCAGGCCTGAGCCGGCAGGGTTGGAGGTGAGGGGCTGGGGTGAGGGAGGCACACCCCAGGGTTCACGGGGACTCTGGGAATGGGAGTTGTGGGTAACAGGAGCCTTTTCAAGTTCTTTGTTGGACTCCAGTTAACTGAAATCTTACAACTAGGATGCAGATTATGAATTAGTATTTGTTGAAGGGTGGGGGATGAGATGGGGAGAGAGAAAGGAGGGAGACAGAGGGACATAATGACTCTCTCCACTCTCGGGGGCCGTCTCATGGAAGCTGGAGCCTTCAGTGCTGTCGGGAGCCTCCCTCCCCTTCCCCCTTCTGTCCCTGTCTCTGGCCCACTCAGTCTCCCTCCTCCCTTTCTGCCCACCCCCACCCCGTGTCTCTCTCTCTCTCTCTCTCAACAAGCCCTAATGACAGGGTCCATGCTCTTGGCAAACGCGTGCCGTGTCAGACGCAGGCTGTGTGGGGAGGGCTCCGAGCAGGGGCTTTCTTTCTCTAACCAGGAAGAACATGCATTTTGGGGGCCTATGAAAGGGGGTCCCACTGAACCACGGAAAGCTGCCGCCATCCAACTGGGTGGCCGGGGCTCCACACAAGCCACATGAAGCCTGCACTGGGTTGTATTTCAGAGGTTTCTGCGAGTTATGTTCGAGCACAATGTCGTTTGCAGAAGGTAGGAGGCAGGGCATTTTTAAAAAAAGATACTCATATTTAGTAGCTGTTCCGCCTCAAGTAGCATTTCGCATCAGCTGCAGCTGTGAGAGGTCAGACCCAGCGAACCCTCAGCTTTTGATGAAATGACCATTGCTGAGGACGAACCGGGCTGTGACGTCCCCTCCCCGAGCGACACTCACCCCCTCTTTCCCATTAGCTGTTCCCTTTAAGGACCATCTTCCCTCCAGAGGGAAATTCCTGAAACCCAACAGTTGACAAACCCACACACCCTCGGGAGGGCTGGGCACCAGATAAAAAGCCCTCTGCGCTAGCCCGGCCCCTCCTGGGGACGCTGCCGCTGCTGCCAGGGGACCCAGCAGAACGCCTGCCTGCCAGCTCACTGGCCCTGCCGTGGTCGCCTGTCCCGCAGTTCTAACAGGCAGCAAGTCTGGAGTCTGCACCTGAGGAAAACAGGTTTTCTAAGTTTTTCTGGTTTGTTCTCAGCTCTCTGCTGAACAGTCTATTTTTGTCTTTCCTTTGGGAAAATGCGCTTTGCCAACGACTAATCCCAGCCCGTGCAGAGATTGTTATCAGCTGTCACCTGCACAGCACGACCCAAGCCCATCAGGGAAATGAAGAGATAAACTGGCGGGCTACAGCCCCAATCTGCCAGGGCCACCTGCCTCCCTCAGGGGAGCAGCTAGAAGGTTTGCTGCTGCCACCAGGGCTACCTCTGTACTCCCTGCAGGCTGAGCGGAGTCCCTGGATGGAGCTCGGGACTCAAGTCCCTCATGTCTGCCCTGCTGATGTTCTGTGTCGCCTTCCTGCCCCTGGCTACCCCTGGTGGTGGGGCCCAGCGTTGGGAGCCCTGCACAGGTAAGGCAGGGACATGGGGGCGTGGGCCGGTGTACCTCACTGGGGAGCTGGGAGGGGTATAAAAGTCACTTTCTAACAAGATTCAGGGTCACTGGACTTCCGAGGAGTTAAAGGGTGCAGCTGGCACCCTCAGAGGCAGGTAGAGGTGGGAGGAGCACAGGTAAGATTAAAGAGAGCAGGGCAGGCAGTCACAATAGAAACGCGGTTCTTCAAAATGCTAGCCGGGCTGTTTCAAAGAGTTAACCAGCAGTGATCTGAGGCCTTTCACAAGTAGTTACCTGCTTGGCCTCCTGGGGAGGGCCTTACACCTGCTTTAGGAATGAAGCTGTGGCCGCCCCAGCACCCCCAAGCTGCACTTAGCAAAGCGAAGTGCCACCCCCACTGGGCCTGGTTCTGTCCCTAGTGAACGAGAAACATGACGCACAGGCACAGCCCCAAACACACCCACAGTGAAGAGTGCGGTCCTTTCAGGGTTTAGCTTCCACCTGAGTGGAGAGCACCTCCAGTCCCTCACCCAGGGTGGCCACAGCGAAGCCTAGAGGTGATTCTGTTCCTGCCTTTTGAGAAAGGCCATTTAGGCTTCCTAGTGACCATGACATCTTAGTACCTTTCTAGGGTTTCTACCAAGGGATTTTATTTATCAAGCCAAAATTTCTTTAAAAAGTAACAGGAAAACTAGACTTGGAGACTAGAAACCCAGTTACAGGACAGTCAGTGAGTGATGCCAGCACTGGGGACTTTGCCGAGAGATCTGGGCAATGTGATTGTCAGAGGCAGGTGAGGAGATGGTTGATGTGTGGTTCTGATTTTATTTGCAAATTACTCATCCTGGATGCCTGGAATAGTCTAAGCTTCCTCTGTGCACCAGGCTATAGCTCCTCAGTCTGGTGGCACTTGGTTCCAATGACACCACCAGGAGATGACCCATGATGATCCAAGTTTGGAACGCTGGCCCACATGGGCGGTGGTGATGAGGTCTACAAATGTCCCCAGCCACCTAGGAACAGCTGGGGCTGTGACTTCACACCAGCCTCCAGGTCATGCAGGTGGGAGGCAAGCGGTCCCTGGGGGTACTAGGGCAGCCGCTGCCCATGGGTGTCATGGGAAGGACTGGAAGCCCCATACCACCTGGGCTCCCAAGGCCCCTGCACCTGCCCAGGTAATCACCTTGGAATGGGTGGTTCTCCCTTGCCATGTAGGTGTCCAGGCCAAGCTTCAGAAGGCCCCAGTATAGGGACAGAGCTGTAGTCTCAGCACACATCAGTCCTCCCTGTGGGGATGAGTCACCAACGTGTATTTTCATGTTCCCTTTAGTGCTGGGAACAGAATCAACCTGCACAATAATAATAAAGGTTATTTATAAAGCCCGCCTCCTCTCCCCTGCAGGTATGTTGCGAATAGTT
The DNA here is from genome assembly GCF_027409185.1 of Cynocephalus volans. Taxonomy (NCBI): domain Eukaryota; kingdom Metazoa; phylum Chordata; class Mammalia; order Dermoptera; family Cynocephalidae; genus Cynocephalus; species Cynocephalus volans. Next base: position 189,408,527 of record NC_084460.1, read on the forward strand.
AAAAGATGACCCAGTTATAAATACCACGAACTAGGGCAGAAAGATAAAAGTCAAGTAAATAATATTGAGCTAAACTTGGAACACTCCCAAGAGACTTGCATAATGGCCAGCAAGGGTTTCAAATCATTTTTTAAAAATCGCTTTGGTTCCATTCAGTGTTGAAAAGCACACATGTTCACGTGTTAGGGTTATGTGTGTGCACTGTTGGATTCTGCTGTCCTGCCGGCCTCTGCTCCTGGGGACTGTGCCACCACGTGTGCGAGGTGCCAGGGCCTGGCTGTGTGGTCTCAGTCTTCCAAGTCCTGGCCCCAGGTCTGTGAGCACAGACAACGTGGCGTGGAGTGGCAGCTGGTGGCTGACACACAGGTCACAGGCAGTGTGGAGCTTTGGGATCTGCATCCATGCTGCTGTGCATCCCCTCTCTTGTGGGTGCTGGGGAGAAGCGGCTGCTTTGATCTCTTGCACTCACTCCCTTCTCTCTTTGCTGTTGTCAGTCAGCTTCCTAGTATTTAGTTTGCAAATAAGGTGACTATCAGGCTTTGGGGAATGCCAGGTGTTCTCAGCCTAGCAGGACTGTGGAGAGGAGAAAGACCGCCTTCACACCTGCATCTCAGGAAGCCTCGACTTTGAGTCTAGGGGATGGCGGGGGCCAGAGTTGCACAGGAGTTGAGAGAGTGGAGGTAACAATGGCTCCAGGACGTCCCCATTTGTGGGCCTCAAGTTCCACGTTGACATGGCTTGGTGTGGGACGCGGGAGCCTGGGGGCCAAGGGAGGATCTTGTCGGACGTGGAGCTGGCCTCTTCCACCTGGCTGTCATAAGAACCAGAAAGCAGCAGTAGTGTTTTCTGATGGCTGAGGTGGGCACGGGGCTGGGAAGGGAGCTGACAGGTCTCTGGTCAGGATTACTTAGGTGCAGGCATATTGATGAGCAGCTCACCAATTGATCAGCATATTGATGAGTTGGTGAGATCAGGACTCCTGACCCCTCTTGCAGGTAGGAGGTGTGGCTAGTTTGTGGAATGGGAAACAGGTTAAATGTTTGGCCAGTGTCTGGTGCTGGACTCTGCCGGACCCTCTGCTGAGGAGTGGAGCCTGGATGCTCGCCCTTCTGCTCGGGTGCGTCTATAGACGGGTCAAGCCTAATCTCAGAGAAAGGTGGCCCAGCGGGCGGTCAGCATAGACAAGGACGGCCGGGGCAGGTGGAGGCAGACCTGGGCAAGCAGCCGTGGGGCTGGAGAGTGGAAGCAGGGGCTCTGGAGCAGAGCAGCGGGGGCTCAGGGCCTGTGTGAGGTGTGTGGGGTGGGCTTCCCCCGGGATGAGTGTGGCAGGCAGGATTCTGGGGAAGGAAGCCTTTCATGAGCTGTTGCCTCACCTTAAGCCACAGTCAGCTGGGAGCTCATAATCGCTGGCCACAGGCCGATCCAGAGGCCAACCCAGGACTCCTGATCCAGGCTGGGTGTGCCCTGGTCCACCACCCCTCAGCCGCCTACCCAGCTGGCCCAGCTGCCTGGGGAATGAAAGGCTGAAGTGCAATTGCTAAGATCTTCCAATTCCCGTAGGAAGTTCATGGTTTCAGGCCACATTCTAGGCATGGGCTCTCAATCAGGGAGTGTGTGGGGGCTGCAGGTGCACTGACAACCCACTGTGGTCAGGGGAGAGACTGATGGAAAGTCCCTGGGGAGCATGATGAGATTCCCCACAGGCTGTAGTGTGCCCCCCTGTCCCCCAGGAGGGGTCCAGGAGCCAATATTCAGGGTGGGGGGGACTGCGGGGGCAAAGGCTTTCTGCAGGTCGAGGGACCCTGGGGTAGGCTGTGTGCAGGAGTGGGGGTGGGTGGGATGCCCTGCACCTGAGGAGCTAGAGGAAGTACTGAAGAAAGGTCAGAAAGGATTTGCATTTAAAAGATTGCTGGGCACGTGAGGGCAACCCAGGAGGCAGCCCTTGCAATTAGGGGGTGGGGACTTCCAGCTCCCCTCTCCCCCCACACGTCTGCTGGCTGCTGCCAGGAATTCTTCCATCCACCTTTGTCCTTTGGGCTTCTTTGCAGGAAGGCTGGTGCTGGAGGGAGGGAATATGAGTCCTGGGGACTCCTAGTCCCTGGCCAAGGCAGGTTCCTGGAAAACACTGTGCCTAAGATGCCCTCTCTTGGCAGTGCTCACTGCACATGATTAAAGCCCTTTGAACATGTGTAGTTTAGAAGCCTGTTTAACTCCTCACCAGTCAGCTGTCATCTGTCCCCAGCTCCCCAGCCCTGAGCAGGGGCCTACATTCCCTTCTGTGCTGGGGGACTGGCAAGGCAGGATCTGAGACCAGCCTCTTTGGAGCACCACACCCTAGGCCACGCCTCCAACCACACACGTGGGCCTGCTCTCTGTGTGTGCCAGGAAGGAGAGCTGGGCAGTCCTGGAGGGATGGGGTGGGAGGACCGAGGCTGAAAGGCCCAGCCTCACCTGCTTGCTGATTTTGGAGGGTTGAGGAGTCCTTGATGATGGGGACAGACTGTTGAATCTACCCCAGCACTTCCAGCACTTGGGGCTTTTAAATATCTATCATTTTTATTTATTTAACCCACTCATGCTCTTAAATGAATGACCCCCTCACTGCAGTGGACCAATGCCTCCATGACCTGTGTCTGAGGAGACCCCCTGACCCCTTACCTTTGTCTCTCAAGCTCACTCACTCTCTTCATTCCCAAGCACAGGAGAGACCCCGCCTGCACCAGCTGGGAGGCTCTCTGCCACCAATGACCCTGCAAGCTGGCACTTGCTACACCCCCATTTCATTTTTAAAATTTTTTAACTATAAGGCCAGGGCATTTTTTCATCCACACAAAAATTAGGAAACTGGGAATATTTATTTTTAGGATGGAGCCTCATACACTATATGCTAGAACTACGGTTTTGATCTTTTAGAGTAAATGGTAGATTTCCAGGCAACCTTTCTCAAGGACAACACCTGGCCAGCCATGTGCAGGTCGCCATTGCTGGGGCTGGGCTAGGCTTCCTGTTGGATGCTCCCCTCACCCCGTCCCCCTCTTACCCAGCCCAGCACAGAGCTCTGGGTCTGGGACTTTGGCCCCCGCGTTGCGGTAGGTGAGGGGCTGGAAGGCGCCCACTTCGCTCCCCTTCCTGCCAAGTCTTGTGGAGTGACGGTGGTGGGGGAGTGGGGTACATGATCCTCGCGGTCACCCCTCCTGTGCCACCTCTGCATCTCCACTGAAGGAGCATCTTTGTCCTGATCCCTGGGGTCAGGGACTGGGAGGCTCACTCAGTCTCCCAGAGACCCTGCCCGCCCTGCAGGCACATCTACGCTGATGCCCCTTGTGTCCCTTCCGCTCAAAAAGCCAGGTGGGGGGAGAGGGTCCCACGTGAAAGCTGGTGCCTTCCAGTCTGTCTTTGTCCTCAGAGGGGCTAGGGGGACCCATCTGTTAATGTCTCACTTTTCATCTTACCCCCAGGTAGGGGCTTGGGGCAGCTTTGTCCTGGGGAGGGGACTTTGTAGGGGGCTCGGGCAAGTCCTACCTAATGGGCACCCGGCAATGTCAGGGGGTTGAACGCACCACCCAGAGGTGGAAGAGAAAAAGGAGAAGTAATACTAAAAACACGGGGACCTCTCCGCCCCCCACCGGCCGGCGTTGCCACTGGCGACCTCTGGGGTGGGAGCTGCCCACCCCTCACCGCGCAGGCCTCACTGTCTCCTGTGAAACGGGTCGACGTCTGCAGGCTCTGCCGACCGCAGGGACCCCGAGGAGGGTCATTCTGCACACGGGAGGACAGCAGCCTGTGCATGTGTACATGTCGTGTGGATGTGTGTGCGTGTGTGCACATGGAGAAGCCCCAGCACACCACCCGGCTGTGACAGCCACTTGGCTGTGACATCTGCCACGCTCTTCCTGCTGTCCACATGTGCGTCTGGGGTCTCCACCACAGCCCACAGCCCGCTACCTGCGGGAGAGGCCGCCCGGTGGGCGGTTGGACGGAGGGACAAAGGGACAGAGGGACAAAGGGACAGAGGGTGTCATGTCTGTCCCAGTGCAGCGGGCTCTGTCCACGGGCTGTGAACTTGGGTGGAACCAGTGCATCTCTGTGGTCATGATACCTGCAGCTGTCACCAGCAGGGCGCTGGCTTCTCCCCTCACAGATTTGTGCCCACGTGTTGTCCGCCTATGGCAGAGACCCCGCCCCTCTTGCTAGTTAATGCCTCAGTGAGAAAGTCCGCATCTCACTACATCGTTTGCTTTTAAATCTACTTCAGTAACTATTTCCACGTGATTGTGTCCCTCGGAAATCTGATGCACCCTGTTTTATGCATTTGAAAACAGGTTTCTGAGAAGGGGCTATTGGGTTTCCCCAACCAGCCACAGGGGCCAGCAACACAATGACAGGCCTGAGTGGGTAGTGTCCCAGGAACTTTCTGGACCCTCACAGCAGGTGAACTGACTTCTCTCACCCTGTCTTCCATAGTAGGAAGTGCTGTGGGAGGGCACAGGTACCCCAGGGAAGCAGGGCCAGGACACCCAACTGCCTCCTCAGCCCCAGAATGCTGGAGGAGAAAGCAGGGCCCTTGTCTCCACTGACGGATTCTCTGGGGATCGCCCTTGTAGGGGGAAGGGGCACTGGAAAGGCTGGCCCAGTCAGGGTGTCCAGACAAGGTTCTCCAGGGGCGACCATTTGAGGGCCAGGTGGTGTCTTAGACTTGCTCCAAGGGTCTTGGGAACGTCTATGCAGGATTTCAGGCCTTCTGGGTTTGCAGCCTGGTGAACCCAGCTCACTCCCACCTGCTGCAACCCACCATGGCAAGGTGGAGTCAAGAGCTAGGAGTGGGTGTGGGAGCAGGGGACAGCAGGTCTGGCAGCAGCTCTGCCGGGAGTGAGGGCTGGGCATGGGAGATGGGGCTCCAGGAAACGTGGGGACCTGGCCAGACTGGCCCATGGGAAGCCCTACAGAGTGGCCTTCACAGGCACAGACAGACAGGGCTGAAGGGGAGCTGGAGGGACCCACCCAGGAGGCTGGGTGACAGCAGAGGCATGGCCCTTGCCCCACCGACTGGGTGTCCTCAAACTGACCAGGAAGAGTGAGGTCTGGGGAGCCAAGGCCCTCTTGATGTGCCACCAGAGAAATCACCACTCGAATCCTCAACCCAAAGCACAGCCACTGAGAGCTGCCTGGAGGTGCAGATGCAGGAGCCCTGGGCTGGGGCAACAGGGGGGACCTTGGAACTCAGCGCCCTTGGAAACGCTCCAGGACATGGCTTGCTCCAAGGTTGCTGAAGCCGGGGATGTACTCATATTAGCACAGTGGGCCAGGAAAAGAATGAAATATAACACTGGGCTGGGAGAGAGCAGTACTCAGAGGCAAGGAGGTGAGTTTACTAACTGTAGCACAAGACATGTAGGGGGACAAACAGCTCAGAGGACGGGCAAAGCCATGGCCAGGGTCATGTCAGCCTTAGGGGAAGGAATGGGGGCTGTGAGCAGCAATCTGGGTATACCTCTCCATGATGCAGGGGCCATCTCGTGTTCATCTGGGCCTGACCTGGAGGCAGCACTGGTGAGCTGGGGTTGTGGGTATGAGGTCAGCGAACTCTCACACTGAGACAGGCAGGGCTTGTGCATGGGTGAAATCCTGAAGACTGTGGTGAGGCCACCAGTGGCAGAGGTGCGGGTGGGACCTCAGCTCAGATGGCCCTGGGGGACATGCTCAGTCAGCAGCAGGACTTCTGGTCTGACTAGAGGCCACAGCAGGCCGGGTGGGAGCATGTGGGGCAGCAGAGCAGGGACACACAGGAGGCCGGGCGGCAGCAGCTGGGCCGGCAGGACAAGGCAGGGGCACAGCGGGAAGGGACGGGCACGCAACAGGCGGTCCTGCACACAGGGCGGCAGAGGAGGGACACACAGGAGGAGGGTCTGCAGCAGGAGGAGGGGCGGAGGCTGGGCTGGCAGCACGAGGGGGCTGGGCAGGGGGCGGCCCCGGAGCAGAGGGGCACATGGCACATGGGCCTGCAGCAGACAGGCACGGAGCAGTCCTGCTGGCAGGGGGAGGAAGTGCAGCAGGAGGGATCACAGCTAGACTGCTGGCAGCATGAGGAAGAAGTCTCTGAGCAGATAGGCACACAGCAGATGGGCTTGCAGCAGACGGTTTTACAACACACGGGCACACAGCAGGCCTGCTGGCAGGGGGAGGAGGCGCAGCACACCAGCTCGCAGCTAGACTGCTGGCAGCACGAGGGAGTGCAGGAGCTGGTGCAGACTGACTGGCAGGGGCTGGGCACACAGCTCACTGGGGTGTAGATGAGGGTCAGGCAGGGGGCCGAGGTGCAGCCGCTGGGGGCACAGCAGGGGGGCTCGCAGCAGCTCTCTGGGCAGTCGTCCACCTGCCAGGAGGAGTCAGAGCAAGAATCACAGGAACCGGGCAGGCAGACCCGGCTGCCGTAGCTCAGGTTGCTGGAGCAGATGGACGTGGTGGACGCGGCCATGCTGGGTGTCGAGCTGGGGAGGGGTGAGTGGGTGAGTGGGTGAGTGTGTGAGGAGTGGGTGAGGTGCTGAGGGTGTGAGTGAAGGTGTGAGTGAGTGGGGCAGTTGGGCTTTTATACCCCTCTGTGCGTGTGTGTTGTCCCCATAAGAGTCTCCACAAGCCTCCCCTTCCTTGTTGGTGTTTGGAGCCAGTTCCTGGGGGGCCCTCTCTAGGGCTGGTTTATTTTCTCAGGAGGTGCCACCCAGCTCGTTAAAGTCTGGCTGTGCGTGGGGGCTGGGCTGGCCAGCCATGCCCAGGTGTACTGAGCGAAGAAGGTTGAGCTGAGACAGACGAGCAACAGCAGTGAGTGGGCCCCCTGCTGCCAGGTGCTGGGGCAAATTGGGGTCCTTGCTCCCTAATGACTTGTTTGTGCCCCATCTCTGGGGCACTCTCCTTTTTCTTGCATTTGTCACCATGTTCCTGCAGATAAAGAGAGGGGGATGATCCTGGGCCAGTTCTGTGACTGTGGCCTGTGGTCCCTGCCTCGGGCTATGGCCTGGATATACGTGTGTGGCCTGGGGACCAGTGGGTGGTGTGTTCTTTCTGCGGACTGAGACTTGTATGCTCTGGCTCATGGGGTTGTGTTTATGGGCAGGGGACAGGGTAGGCCCGAGTCTGGCAGAGCAGCAATCACGACGCTCAGGGATGGGTCCCCCTGTAACTGTGGCTCTCTTAGTGCCCTTGGCTCTGGTTTCAAAGTAGATGCAGCAGCCCGCTTCGTGGCCAGTACCAGCTCAGCAAGGAGTGTGTGGCTGCCCCTGTGGACTGGTTCTCACGCCTCCACTGCCTGCCCAGGAGGCTGTTTCTACATCTCCTCCCGCACCCTCCACGTGCCATACAGACTTTCCAAGCCATTGTCTCTTGCCTGGGTGCTGGGCCACAGACACCCCTGGAGGATACTCACTGGTGGTCCAGGGAACAATCTCTAAATGCTCTGCTGAAATGAGAGTCATGGTGTCTGCTGTCAAGGAGGGAGCGGACAGTAACTACGTGTGCTCAGGGTGCTGGACCCCCGGCCGGAGGAGCAGAGGCAGCCACCCCTGGGACTGAGCTGGGTGGCTCCCACGAGGGTGGGGGAGGTGGTGGAGTGGCAGCAGCAGGTGCCTGTGGGCCAGGTGGGCATGGCTGGCACACCATGGTCACCAGAGCACAGGATGGGAGCCCAGGAGGCTGAGACGCAGAGGGAAGGCGGGTGGGCCTCGAGGCCGTGAGCACCTTCATTGGCCACAGTTGGAGCTGGCTGGACCTGCTCCTTTAGAAGGCTGGGGTTTATTTTATTATAACTTTACATTGTCTCAATGACATTTTAAACCAGATTACGTGGAAATTGTGAAAGTTACGTTTAAGATACAAAGTTTATCTTGTACATTCCTATGAGTTTCCTGTGGCTGCTGTAACACAGTGTCACACACTTGATGGTTTAACACAACGGAATTCATTCTCTCAGTCTGGAGGCCAGAGTCTGAGGGCAGCTCTACCGAGCCGAGGGCGGTGTCGGCGGGGCGTGCTCCCTCCAGTGGCTCTGGCGGAGAGCCCTCCTTCTCTGCGGCTGCTGGTGAGGCCACCCTCGGCCTGTGGCTGCATTCCTTTCATCTCTCCCATGGTCGCGCCACCTCCTCCTATTCTGCGTGAAATCTCTTCCTGCCTCCCTCTTATAGGGACACTTTTGGTGGCACTGAGGGCCCACCTGGATGATCTGGATAATCTCACATCTCCAGATTCTTAGTCAGTAATCTGTAATCAACCTGCAAAGTCCTTTTTTCCCCCTATATGGTCACATTCATAGGTTTTGGGGTGCTTCAGATTGAATTGTGTCCCCCAAAGTCCATGTATTATTAGAAACATAACCCCCACTGGGCCAGTGTTAAGAGGGTGGGAGATCCTATTACAGTTATTGAAAGGTGGGGCCTTGAAAATGTGATTAGATTGTAGGACCATGCCGTAGTGAGTGGGCTAAAAATGGTGGTCAGGGGTGTGGTTCTGAGGGCTTTAAAAGGAGAGCACATGAGGAGCTCTCTCTCTCTTGCTGCGCCATCCGCCAAGTGACACCCTACGTCACTGAATAGAGTCAACAACAAGAACAAAACTCTCACCAGATGTGCTCCCAGGACTTTGGACTTTCCAGCCTCTGAAATTGTAAGCAATATATTTCACTTCTTACAAATCACGCAGTTCCAGGTATTTTGTTGTAAGCAACAGAAATGGACTAATACAGGAAACTGCTACCAGAGAAGTAGGGTGTTGCTTATAACAAATACTTGAAAATGTGGAAGTGGCTTTGGAACTGGGTGTTGAAGAGGGGCTGGAGGACTTTGGAGGTACAGACTAGGAAAAGCCTCACTCTGGTGGGAGTTTAGAAGAGAAGAAAGCCAAGGAAAGTGTGGAACTTCATGAGATGATTGCATGGTGGCGAGCAGAACGCTGATAGAAATACGGACTATAAAGGCCATTCTAAGGAGGTCTCAGACAGAAATAAGAAGGAGCTTACTGCAAATTGGGGCAAAGATCACCCTTGCTATGAACTGGCAAGGAACATGGCTGCATTCTGTTCATACCCAAAAGTCTTATGAAATGTGGAACGCAAGGGTGCTGAACCAGGGTATTTGGTGGAAGAAATTCCTAAGTAGCAAAGCATTCGGGAAGCCGCATGACTACTTGCAACAGCCTACGCTGAGTTATGGCAGAAAAGACATGAGGTAAGGACTGAATTTAAAAGGGAAGCAGAATGTAAAGATTTGGAAAACGTGCATGCAGCCTGGCCATGTGGTAGAGAAGCAGAGAGCATTTTCAGGAGAATAATTCAAGGGTGCAGCCCAGCGACTGTTTGCTAAGGAGATGAGTGCAGAAGGAAGGGATTATCAAGAGAAGGGAAAAAAGACCTTGGTGGCATTGCAGAGATCTTGAAGGCTGCCCTTTCCATCACAGCCCCAGAGGCCTAGGAAGACAGAATGGTCTTGGGGAACAGACCTGAGGTGCCCTGCATGGGCTTGCTGCTCAGGGCTACCTTGGGATGCTCATCTCTGCACCCACCTGCCCCAGCTATGGCTAAATTAGCCTAAGGTGTGACTGGACCTGCAGCTTTGGAAAATATAAGCCAGAAGCCTTGGTGGCATCCACGTGATATTAGGTCTGCAGGCTAGCAACATGCCAGAGCCTCCACCCCCATTTCAAAGGATGTATGGAAAAGCCTGGGAACCCATGGTGAGATCTGTCATAGGGGTGGAGTCACTGCAGGCAGCTTTCACTAGAGCAATGCCAAGCAGAAACGTGGGGTCGGAGTTGGAGCAGAGACACCCCCACCAGTGCCATGCCTAGTGGAGCCGTGAGAGCAGGGTCATGGAGACCCCAGAATTGTGGAGCTACCAGTGTGCAACGCCAGCCTGGGAGAGCTGAAGCATCTCCTAAGACCAGGAAAGCCATAGGAGTGGAGCTGCCCCAGGACCCAACCCCCACACCAGCATGCAGAGGACATTGAACATGGAGTCAAGGTACATGATTCGCCAGCTTTGAGATTCAATGCCTGCCCTGCGGGGTTCCTGACTTGCCTGGGACCTGTTACCCCTTTCTTTTGGCCTATTTCTTTATTTTTTAATGTGAATATGTATCCTATGCTTGTCCCACCATTGTATCTTGGCAGTAGATAACTTGTTTGATTTCACAGTTGAGACTTTGGACTTTTTAGTTGAGACAAGTTAAGACTTTGGTGATGGAATGAATGTATTTATCTGTGAGAAGGACATGAACTTTGGGAACCAGGGGTGGAATGCAGTGGATTGAATTGTATTCTCCAAGGTCCATGTATTAGAAACTTAACCCCCACTGTGACAGTGTTAAGGGGGTGGGAAATCCTATTATGGTCATTGAAAAGTGGGGCCTTGAAGAGGTGATTAGATTGTGAGGACCGTGCCATAGTGAATGGATTGATCCATTTGATGGCTTAATGGCAGTCATGGATGTGGTTCTGATGGCTTGAAAAGGAGAGTTTGTGAGAAGCTCTCTCTCTCTCTTGCTCCACCATCTGCTAAGTGACACCCCGTGTTGCTGAATACAGCCACCAACAAGAACAAAGCTCTCGCCAGATGTGTTCTCTGGACTTTGGGCTTTCCAGCCTCTGAACTGTAAGCAATAAATTTCATCTTCTTATAAATCACTCAGTTCCAGGTACTTTGTTACAAGCAACAGAAATGGACTAATATGTGGGGATGAGGACCTATTCTGGGGTCCACTATTTGGCTACAACACTGTCCTTTCCAAGCACTCCTGTGTTTTACCTGCACTGTGTGTTCTCTATTTCCATCTACCACCTCACCTCTGGCAGCTTTGTAAGATCCATCATGGCAGGTCACTCTGAGAGCCTTGGTCTCCTCTTCTGCAAGAGGGGGTCTCAGCACAGCCAGCTCACAGAATTGTGTGCTCTATATACACCCAGTGCCTGAAGCTTGCCAGTGCCTTGTGAAGGTCAGCCAGCCTCACTGTTGTAATTGGCCATGTTGTAGCATCGTGCTGGGTGGTAAAACTCGAATCTCCTCCAATAAAGCCTGGAAAGAGCCCGCTTGCATTTAGCTGGGAAGTTCCACTGCTGCATCTGTCTGTCTGGCTGGCTGTGGGTTTGACCTGAATGGTGGGGGGCAGGCTGAGGTTTCAGGTCCAATGGGCAAGTCCTTGACCATAAAGTTCCCACTGCCAAGCCCTAAAGTCAGGTTCCACCACTGACTTCGTGGGTACCAAGGACATTCTGACAAGGTAGAGGGTCTCACCCATGCCCCTCGTGACTTCCACTTCCAGGCTTTCAGTTTAAAAGGGGAGCACCAGGATATCCGTTCTCTCAACTCCTCTTGGTTGGAGTGGCTTCCTCTTTCCAGCCCTTCAAAGCTGGGGGCTCCAGGGCAGGCCGGCCACAAGGGCAGCAGGCCGATCCTGTCCACCAGACGGCTCTTGCTCGGGGCTCTGCAGCCATCACAGCAGGGGCCCTACCCCTGCCTGGAAGGCAGACTTTCTCCTGAAGTTATCAAGTTCTCCAGAATCCTTCTCTACCATTGGCATCTTCTACTGGACAAAGGACATAGATTCCGTAGGAGAATTTCCCTGTGTCACAGGGAGCCCTCCAAGATCTTATCCAGTGGACTGGGCTGTCAGCTGCCTTACCAGCTCTGGGGGCTGGTGTCCCTGTCTCAGTGGCCCCTTCTGTAGCCACCCAGAGCCGTGTAGCAAACGAGAGCACAAGTTAATCTGAACTAGGAAGGGAGGGACAGAGGAGGTGGGGGAGGGGTGCTGGGGGGTGGGGCACCGCGGCAGGAGGGGGACACATGGAGAGAGTCAGAGGAGCAGGACAGGGAGCGGGAGCAAGCGTGCCCTGGAAGTCCGGGGTGCATAGTGGGCTCTACAGGGCAGGCTGGGCAGGGACAGGTCAGCAGGGTCAGGACGAGAGGGGTGGCCTTACAACCAGGTCCTCGATGGGTGGCGGTGGGTGGAGGGGGACAGTGCGCAGAGATGAGGAGGGCGTGAAAGGGGTCACCAAGAGCCATTCCTCTGCGGTGTGCAAGGCAGCCCCTGAGCCTGGGGATGTGATCAGGATGGTGGGAGTTCAGTTTTACACACTTTCTATGTTAGAAAAGCCTTCAGGATATTCCTGATCTGAGCGGGAGTCTGGCGGTGGGGGTGCAGGGTCGGGGGAGGGAAGGTGGCCCTTCCAGAGCGTGAGGTGCTGGGAGGCCGGGGCAGCTGAGGCTGGGCACTTGCCCCTGGCCTCTGAGTCCCCCCACCGAGGGGCCAAGGGGCTGAGGGGCCAGACTGCAGGTGGGAGAGTCAGCCTGCTCCACTGTGCTTGGGGGCGGGAGGCTGAACTCTGAGTCCTGCCAGCTCCCACCTCACCCACCCTGACTGACAGGGAGGTTCCAACAAGGGGGGCCTCTAGAGGGAAAAGCCAAGGGCAGTGCTGGCTCCTGTGCCCAGGAGGTGCTGCTGTTGCCCCATCCCTGAGGATTCACTTGCTGGGGAGGCTTCAGGGAGAGGGGCTTGCCTACTGGGATGGGGTGGGGGCTGCTGATGCACCACCCACCCTTCCTGGGACTGGCATGGATCCTGTGGGGAGGCACCAGGTGCCAGGCAGCACAGGTGTGTGCTGGAGCACTGCCCTGGGGCAGGGGGGGGGGGGCGCTGCATCTGCTCCCTGGCCTGTGTTGGGACTGGCTAGCAATCCACTAGAAATGACCAAAAGAAAGACAGCACAGCGCAGCTGGGGTCGCATGCAGTGGAGTTTATTAGGATTCCCAAGCAGGTTTCTAGCACAGCCAAGAGGATGCCCAGTAAATCCACTGGGGCCAGGATTGTGAAAAGTGGTCCCCAGGCTGATGATGGATTGGGACCCCAGGAGAAGTGGAGCAGCAGGTGGAGGCAGGGTCATCTGGAATTCGAGGAGGAGGGTCTGTCCATGCACGCCAGAAGAGACAGACCCTGAGGCAGCTGAGAGGTCAGTAGTGGGAGAGGTGGGGGTGGCCTATAGTGACTAGCAGGCCCTGAAGGGATGTGCCAGGTCAGCAGCAGGACTTCTGGCCTGACTAGAGGCCACAGCAGGCTGGACGGGAGCACCTGGGACGGTACAGCAGGGACACACAGGAGGCCGGGCGGCAGCAGCTGGGCCGGCAGGACAAGGCAGGGGCACAGCGGGAAGGGACGGGCACACAGCAGGCGGTCCTGCACACAGGGCGGCAGAGGAGGGACACACAGGAGGAGGGTCTGCAGCAGGAGGAGGGGCGGAGGCTGGGCTGGCAGCACGAGGGGGCTGGGCAGGGGGCGGCCCCGGAGCAGATGGGCACATGGCACACAGGCTTGCAGTAGACGGGCACAGAGCAGTCCTGCTGGCAGGGGGAGGAGGTGCAGCAGGAGGACTTGCAGCTAGACTGCTGGCAGCACGAAGAGGAAGCCTCAGAGCAGACGGGCACAGAGCAGACTGGCACACGGCACACGGGCTTGCAGCAGACGGGCACAGAGCAGTCCTGCTGGCAGGGGGAGGAGGTGCAGCAGGAGGACTCAGAGCTAGACTGCTGGCAGCACAAAGAGGAAGCCTCAGAGCAGATGGGCACAGAGCAGACTGGCACGCGGCACACGGGCTTGCAGCAGACGGGCACAGAGCAGTCCTGCTGACAGGGGGAGGAGGTGCAGCAGGAGGGATCACAGCTAGACTGCTGGCAGCACGAAGAGGAAGCTGCAGAGCAGATGGGCACGCAGCAGACAGGCTTGTAGCAGATGGGCACGCAGCAGACAGTTTTACAGCACACAGGCACGCAGCAGTCCTGCTGGCAGGGGGAGGACGTGCAGCAAGCTGGCTCACAGCTAGACTGCTGGCAGCATGAGGGCGTGCAGGAGCTGGTGCAGACTGACTGGCAGGAGCTGGGCACACAGCTCACTGGGGTGTAGATGAAGGTCAGGCAGGGGGCCGAGGTGCAGCCGCTGGGGGCACAGCAGGGGGGCTCGCAGCAGCTCTCTGGGCAGTCGTCCACCTGCCAGGAGGAGTCAGAGCAAGAATCACAGGAACCAGGCAGGCAGACCCGGCTGCCGTAGCTCAGGTTGCTGGAGCAGACAGACATGGTGGATGCGGCCATGCTGGGTGTCAAGGTGGGGAGTGGTGAGTGGGTGAGTGGGTGAGTGCGAGGTGAGTGAGTGTGTGAGGTGCTCTGGGTGGTTGGGTTTATATACCTCTCAAGTGTGTGGGTGTTGTCCCCACAAGGGGCCCCAGAGCCTCTTTCCTTGTTGCTGTTTGCAGCAACTCCCTGGGGATGAAGATGCTCATCACTGACCCGTGACAAGTAGCTCAACTCATAAAATTCCCGAGAGGTCAGAGCGGAGCGGGCCACAAAGCCGGGTCCACCCAGGGGGGTGTCAAAAGGGCTGGAGTCAATGCCGTGCATGGAGCACAGGGGCAGGGCAGCTCCTGCTGTCCCCGTGTGTTCATCTTCCCAGGCTTCTTACTGCTGTTCCCCTAACATTTCAACTCTCAGTTGACTTATGAGCATACTTGTTCTTCTTGTTTTGTATCCTCTTCATTTTGGGAGAAAAATTTGCTCCTGAACCCATAGACCAACCAATGAATGGCTTGGGAGCTGTATTTTTATTTTATCAACAGACATTTATGTGTCTTGCCATGTACTGTGAACTGTTCTGAACAAGTTGTAAACATTAGCTTATTAACCCTCACAACAAACCTGTGAAGTCAGCACTGTCATTATTCCCACTGTACAGATGGAGAAACTGAGGCACAATTAAGAACTTGCACAAACGCCCATACTAGCAAGCAGGAGAGTCTGGACTGGAACCCCGGTAGCCTGTGTTCTTAACTGAGGGACTCCGCTGCCTCAGAGAGCAAAGAGACCGCACGTCAGGCTGAGAAGACCAGATTCTGTCGAGGAGCGGGGGGAAGGACGCAGCATGATTTAGAAACAGTGCTGTGAGGTGTATGCGAGACTCTGCTGTGGGCACTTGGAGAGCTGGTACTAGCTCTGAGGAAGGAGCTACTTCTATCCAAAGAGAGAGAACTTGGGCTTATGTACATGTTAGGCAGGTGGAAAATCTTATTGTGAAGGGATATTGCAGTTCAGAGTTCAGAGGGATTGTTCTAGGAGGCTGGAAGTTTCCCTTTGGGGGAGGTAATTGTTTTTAAATTTAAGAACATGACATTCTACAGCCTTTTTGGTTGAGAACTCTGGTGTCCTTGGCCTGATCTCACTTGATACTGAGGTGAAGGGACAGCCGCTTGGCTCTTGGAGCCTGAGTGTGCACAGGCTGTGTGGAGAAGGAAGGGTCCCACATGCTGGGGACCTGCTCTCTGCAACACAAGGCCCTGGTTTGTGGTGGCTGCTGATGTCTGTGGCATAGCTACACCCATCACAGCTGAAGGTTGGCTGGTTGATGGGACGTGGCCATCTAGGTTTATTGAAGTTAGACCCCTACTGTCCCCCAGAGACTAGGATACAAGGGCCCCATCCTTCCCGACAGTGACATTTCGTCATCAGGAATGCTGATCACAGGGCTGCTTCCCAGGTCCTTGGGAAGGACGTCCCTGGATAGGAAGCACATCTCAAAGAGACAGAGAAAAGACTGACGACTGCAGGCTTCCTGAGTAGCTGCTCTGGGCCTCACGTCAGGTCTTGGCTGGAGCAAATGGGAAACTCCTTTGGCAGCCCTGAGCTTTCCAGGGCGGGAACTTTTCTGGGCTGGTCGTCCTAGAGACACAGCCTTGTGCTGTTAGAAGCCAGGCTGGTGTTATTTGGAGTCTCTCAGCACGTGAGGGGCGGTGCCATCGTAGGGCTAAGGGTAAACGACATTCTCACCCCCCCAGTGCCACCCTTCCCCTGTGTCTCAGTCTCCGGCTCTTTCCCCACAGGCCCCCGGGCTATGGGTGCTGGTGATGCTTAGGAGACACATGGCTGCCAAGCCGTGAGGATTCCAGGGTCCAGCGTCCTCCCGCAGAGGCCTGCAGGGACAGGGCAAGGTGTGGCCACACTCGGGGCGAGGCGAGGTGTGACCTTCCACACGCCGTGTGAGCAGAAATGACTGCAGGACACTGGAAACTCCCCTGTCATCTTGAGTGTTCCCCGAGGTGGTTTATTTGATAACCCATCCCACAGCAGCTCACAGGAAGCCCTGCAAATGCAGCGTCGTTCCCCACTCTCCACGTAACGCCACCTTCCTGAGACTTGGGCCAGCAACCTGTAGACTTGCATGTATTTTTTATTATTGTAAGCACTCACTAATTGTTATAGAATATTATTTTATCAATACATGTGTGCCAAAACACTGTATTCTTCCATCTGACTGTCTTTAACATTTTTTTATTGCGTTAAAATAGGTATAACATGAAATTTGCCATTTAAGCCATTTTTAAACTTTTTAAAATTATGGTAAAATATTCATAACATAAAATTGACCATTTAACCATTTTTCAGTGCACAGTTTGGTGGCATCAAGCACATTCACAGGCTGCGTGACCATCACCACTGTCCACCTGCAGAACTTTTTCGTCCTCCCAAACTGAAGCTCTGTCCCCATTAAACAGTTGCTTCCACGCTCTCTCCCTCAGCTAAGGGCAACCTGTGTTCTACTCTCTGTTTCTGTGAAGTTGCCTGTGCTAGATATTTCGTATGAGTGGAGTCAAACAATATTTGTCCATGCTGCCGTGTGTGTCAGAACTTTCATTTTTATGTTTTGTTTGTTCGTTCATCTGCTGATAGACACTTGGGTTATTTCTGATTTTTGCCTATTCTGAAAAATGCTGCAAAGAACATTGATACACAAGCATTTGTTTGACACCCTTTCTTTTAAGAGTAGAATTGCTGGTCCTATGGTAATTCTATATTCGACTTTTTGAGCAACCGGCAAAATGTTCCCACCGTGGCTGTGCTGCATTACGTCCCTACCGGTAGTCTATGCGGGCTCCAGTTTCTCCACACCTTTGCCAACACTTTCCTTTTTTTTTTTTTTTTTTTTTTTAAATTATAGCCATCCTAGTAGGTGTGAAGTGGTATCTTGTGGTGGTTTTGATTTGCATTTCCCTAATGACTGACAGTGTTGTGTATCTCTTCATGTGCTTACTGGTTGTTTGGGTACATTCGTTGGAGAACTGTCTATTCCGTCCTTTGCCTACTTTTTAGTTGGGTTGTCTTTTTGTTGTTGAGTTGTAGGAGTTATTACATATTCTGAATGTTAAACCCTTACCAAATATATGATTTGCAAATGTTTTCTCCCATTCTATAGGTTGTCTTTTTACTTTTTTGATAATCTTTTTGGTTCAAAAAAGTTTTTAATTTTAATGAAGTCCAATTTATTTATTTTTTGTTGGTGGTACTTTTTGTGTCATGTCTAAGAATCTATTGTCAAATCCAAGGTCATGTAGCATTTCCCTTGTGTTTTCTTCATCTAAGATTTTTATGGTTTTAGCCATTACGATTAGGGCATTGATCCATTTTGAGGTAATTTTTGTATATGGGGTGAGGTAGCAGATACAACTTCATTCTTTTGCATGTGGAAATCTAGTTGTCCCAGCACCATTTGTTGAAGAGAATTCTTTTCCCCATGGAATGGTCTTGGCACCCTTTTCAAAAATCAATTGACTACAGATTCATATGTTTGTTTCTGAAGTCTCAGTTCTTCTCTTATGTCTTATGCCAATACTACAGTGTTTTGATTAGCATAGCTTTATACTCAGTTTTGAAACTGGAAAGTGTGAATTTCCAAGTTTCTTCTTTTTCAAGATTTTTTAGGCTATTCTGGGGCCCTACAATCTATATGAATTTGAGGATCAGCTTTATAATTTCTGGGGAAAAAGCTGTTGGAATTGTGATAAGGATTGCATTGAATCTATAGATTGCTTTGGTTAGTATTGCCATCTTAACAATATTAAGTCTTCTAATCCATGAACATGGGATGTCTTTCCACTTATTTCAGTCTTTAATTCTTTCAGCAATGTTTTATAGTTATCATTGTGCAAGTCTTCCACCTCCTTGGTTAAATTTATTCCTAGGTATTTTATTCTTTTGGATGCCATTGCAAATGGGATTGCTTTCTTAATTTCCTTTTCAGATTGTTCGCTGCTGATGCATAGAAATACATATGATTTTTGTGTGTTGATCTTATATCTGAAATTTTTTCTGAATTTTTAAATAAAAGCTCTAGTAGCTTTGTTGTGGATTCTTTGGGATTTTCTGTATACAAGATTATGTCACCTGAGCTTGGGGAAAAAAAGATTATGTCACCTGTGAATAGAGATAATTTTACTTTTTTCTTTTCAATTTGGATGCCTTTTCTTCCTTCCTTCCTTCCTCTCATCTCTGGCTAGAACTTGCAGTACAGTGTTGGAAAGCAGTGGCGAAAATGAGCATCTTGTCTTATTCCTGGTTTTAGGGGAAAAGCTTTCAGTGTTTTGCCATTGAATATGATGCTAGCTGTGGGTTTTTCATAAATACCCTTTATCATGTTGAGGAAGTTCCCTTGTATTTCTGGTTTTCAGAGTGTTTTTATCATGAAATGATGTTAGATTTTGTCAAAGCCTTTTCTCCATCAATAGAGATCATGCATTTTTTCCCCCTTCATTCTGTTAATGTGGTATTGATTGATTTTTCTAAACAATGAACTATCTTTGCATTCCTGGGATAAATCTCACTTGGTCATGGTGTATAATCCTTTTAGTATGCTGTTGGATGAAGCTCATTAGTATTCTATTGAGAATTTTTGCATCTATATTCATAAGGTATGTTCATCTGTAATTTTCTTTTCTTTTTTGATGTCTTATATGGTTTTGGTATCAGAGTAATACCAGCCTCACAGAATGAGTTAGGAAGTGTTCCTTCTAATTTTTGGAAGAGCTTGGTATTAATGCTTCTTTAAATGTTTGGTAGAATTCACCAGTGAACCTATCTGTTCCTGGGCTTTTCTTTGTTTGGGGGGTTTTTGATTAATAATGTAATCTTTTAAATTATTATAGATCTCTTGAGATTATCCATTTCTTTTTTAGTCAGTTTGGGTAACTTGTGTGTTTATGGAAAAATTTCCATTTCATCTAGGTTATCTAATTTGTTGGCATACAATTGTTCATAGTTCTCTCTTATATTTTTTATCTCCGTAAGGTTGATAGCAATGTCCCCACTTTCATTTCTGATTTTAGTTATTTGCACCTTGTTTTTTTTTTTTTCTTTGTCAGTCTAGCTAAAAGTTTGTCAATTTTGTTGCTCTTTTAGAAGAATCAAACTTTGATTTTGTTAATTATCTCTGTTGTTTTTCTATTTTCTATTTTATTCATCTCTGCTGTAGTCTTTATAATTTCCTTCCTTCTAGCTTTGGGTTTAGTTTTCTCTCTTTTTCTAGTTCCTCAAGGTGTAATGTTAGGTTATTGATTTGAGATCTTTCTTCTTTTTTAACATAGCATTTACAACCTTAAATTTCACTCTCAGTAGTGCCTTTGCAGTATCTCATAGATTTTAGTATGTTGTGCTTTGATTTTAATTTATCTCTAAGTATTTTCTAACTTCTCTTGTGATTTCTTCTTTGACCCGCTTTTGAATTAACAGAGTATGTTGTTTAATTTTCACATATTTGTGTATTTTCTAGTTTTCTTCTGGCATTGATGTCTAGCTTCATTCCATCATGGTTGGAAAAGATCCATTGTATGGTTTCAATTTTTTAAAAATTCACAGAGGCTTGTTTTGTGGCCCAGCATAGGGTCTGTCCTAGGATCCATGGGTACTTGAGAAGAATGTTTATTCTGCTGTTGTTGGGTAGAATGTCGGTTCTATATATGTCTGTTTTTACTAGTTGGTGTATAGTGTTGTTCAGTCCCCTATTTCCTTATTGACTCTCTGTCTAGATGTTGTGTTCATTATTGAAAATGGAGTATTAAAGTCTCCAGCTATTACTGTAGGATTGTTTATTTCTCACTTCAGTTCTGTCAATGTTTCCTTCATATACTTTGATGGCTCTATTTTATGGTGCATATATGTTTATAACTCACATCTTCTTGATGAATTGAGTTTGCCATCAACATATAATGTCCTCTTGTGAATTTTTGCAGTTAGGACCATATGGCTAAGTAGGTTCTTTGTGTTATGTCTTTCAGTTTTTAGGGTCTTAGTGTATTGACAGGGACTTAAGGATTCTTGAAAATAAGTTTATTATAGAAAAAGTCAGCTGTAAGTAATGGCTGGTTCATCATATTGTGTTAACAATTGAAAACATTAGAGACATAAGGATAAATGCCATTCATTGCTATCAGCTCTGCTTCCTGGTCCCCAATAATGTACATGCCAATTTCATGACTTCTGAAGCTTGGAGAGAGAGAGGGACTCAAAGCAACAAGGTTTTAAAACTTTGTTCTTAGGAGACACTTTATATGCTACCTAGGTGAGGGTGTGTGAGAGAGAGAGAGAGAAGGAGAGAGAGAGTGAGGGAGGAGAGGGGGAGGTGGGGAGAGAGAGACAGAGAAGGAAGGGGTGGGAGGGAGAGAGTGGGGATGGAAGGAGGCAAGAGGGGAGGAGAGAGGAGGTGGGAGGACAAACTAACAGGTCTCTGGATTTTCCATCTCACTTTTAATTAGAGAAGCCATTTTCAGAACAATCTGTTTTACATACTTGACATCTAGGTAAGATTCAGTTTGAGAAAATATTTCCACTGCTTTAAAAAATGTTGAAAAGCAGGTGACCACACAAAAGATAAAGTACATGCTGCTTAGTTTTTAAAAACACACATGTTTACTTAATATTTTAGTTACTAATAATTTGCTGTCATGTTTATTGCTTATCTTAAGAACTGTTGTGCATTTCTCTGCTTGATCTGTTTATTCATAGCATGCTCCTCTTTGGGAGCACAGGCTGGATTTTGATCACCAGGATGCTGTGAGTGCTTCTCTGTTGCTGATGTGTGTGTCTGTTTCATGACTTGTTTGTTCATTCACCTGTTGACGGACACTTGGGTTGGTTCCGGTTTTGTTTGTTATGAATATGGTGGAATAAGTCTACCTTCCCTTCAGAGCCTTCAGCTTCTGGAAGCTGAGATGATTCAGGTGCCCAATTATGTTGCTGGGTAGCTCTGACTTTTAGGGGATCCTTCCTTCTTGTGAGCTGCAATCTGCCTCCCTGTCACACTGGCTGATTGCTGCCAACCAAGCCTTTGGGAAAACACATATTGAGTTCCTTTTCCATTTGAAATTAACCCTCAGGTAATCGAAAGCAGCTACCAAGTTTCCCAGCCTCTGACCCCTCATTCCATCAATCCTTTCTCATTGGCATAGTTTCCAGGCTCCAAAAGAGCCTTGGATGAAAGATCCTCATGTGAAACCATTTGGAAGAAAATACCCCCTCTGGATTCAACAGTCACAGTCACCGTTTTTTCCCAGAGAGGCTTCCTGAACATCCCAGGGGTAACACCACCTCTGAGCAATGACTGTCCAGGTAAAAGCATCCAAGGACCAGACACCATGCTGGCATCAGCATGGTCAGGACAGCAAAGGACAATGAGAAACAGCTTTGGGGGAAATAATAAAAAAGACCCAGAACTGGGGAGCAGAGAGATTTATTTCTTACAGGCACCTAAGCTTTCCTGGATAAGAACACTAAGGGGAGATTGCAGCACTGTGGGATGTGGATTGATCACTGATCTGATAACGAGGTGTGTGGAAAGAATTCTGATAATTAGAGAACAGCTTTCAGTGATCAATGGCAGAGAATTGATTAGGTAGATAATTTGTCAGCAGCAGGGAGAGGTACCAAGGTGGCGTCTTTGTAGACTAGAGTGGAGCAGGAGAGCTGGAAGCATCTGGAGGACAAGCAGCTCACGGGCACACACATGGCGGGCCTGCGGTTCACGGTCACACACACAGCCACTGGGCAGGGGCTGGACACACAGCAGGCTGGCCTCAGCTCCATAGGCAGCACAGGGACTGGCAGCTGCAGGCTGGCTGGAGGGGACAGACATGCCACACACGGGCCAGCACAGCAGAGTGACAGAAGAGGCCACCCAAATGCAGGAGCTCCCACAGCCCTGGGGTGGGCAGCAGGTGGGGACACAGCACAGGGGCCAGGGCAGGCTCATGGGCTGCCTGAGGAGCAGCTGGTGTGGCACATGGTGGCAGGTGGCTGGTGGGGCTGGAGTGGAGGGTGGTGATGTCTGGCAGCTACTTTCCCGGGGCTGCCTTTATACCTGGGCCACGGGCATCCCAGCCACAGGCTACCCTGGTGTCTTCCTCATGGTTGTTGGAGATTTTTCCTCCACCTCCCACTCTTGTCAACCTTTCTAGAGTTTTCCTGGTGAAGTTTCTCGGGTCTGGAAACTCCTTCTTGGCCAGAGGCTCCCTATGACTCAGCAGACTATGTGTTTTCTGGAAACGGAGCCTCAGTTAGATGGGAAGGGGCTGTCAGTTGAGGCCAGGGGACCCCCCTCCCCTGTAAATATGCTGTCTGGTGTCCATACAAGTTAAGTCACACTCACCACACCACAGGGCCCCCATTGTGATGGAGAAGCTCAATTATCAACATGGTCTCCCCAAGGACAGAGAGCCAAGCTGCTGGGCTCCATATTGTGGGATAATAATTGTTACTGGAATAATGATGATGCACTCATGTCTGGCCTACTGCCAGGTGCTCTGATAAGGATTCTATGGGGTCACCTCATTAGTCTTTGCCAGCACTCAGGGTGGCTGCCACCCCATTGGTAAGATGTGCGATTAGAAAGTCTTAGGTTTGCATTATGCATGCATATTTCTGCCCCTGCAAATGGAGAGGCATGTTTTCATTTTATCCTCTGTTTTGAAGGATTTTATTTTCACAGGTGTAGAATTCTGAGTTGGCAAATTTTGTCTGTCAGCATTTTAAAGATGTCCCATTGTCTTCTGTCCACCATTGTTTCTGCTGAGAAGTCAGGGATTTTCTTATCCTTGTTCTTTTGTATGCAAAGTGTCTTTTTTTCCTGCTTATTTCAAGGTTTTCTCTTTATTTTTTTTTTTATCGCCTTAACTATTGTGTGCCCAGATATGGTTTTCTTTGTATTTATCCTTCTGGGGATTTTATGAGATTCTTTTATCTATAAGTTATTTGTTGTTGTTGTTGTTTAATCAAATTTGTGAGTTATTGTTGATTATTTTTTCAAAACATTTTTGTGATTTAGTATTATTTTCTTTTCCTTCCGCACTTGCTGTTCCAAATATGTTAGACTGTTTGGGGCTGTTTCACAGGGTTTTTAAATTTTTTAAAAATTTCTTCTTCTTCTTCAGATTGGGTAATTTCTGTTGATGTGTCTTCAGGCTCACTGCTCTTCCTTGTCCACTCTGCTGTGAGATGTACCCAGTGTAGTTTTAAATTTCAGCTGTTGTATGTTTCAGGCTTGGGATTCCCATTTTTTTAATAGTTTCCGTCTCACTGCTGTGATTCCCTGTCTATTCACTCTTGAAGATACTTTTCTTTAATTCTTTGAACATGGTTTTCTTTGATTCTTGATTCTTGGAATGTATTTATAATAGCTGCTGAAAATCATTGTTTGCCAAGTCCAAACCTTGACTATGTCAGGTTAGTTTCTATTATTATTATTTTTCTTAATAGCCAATTACATTTTTCTGTATCTTTTTATGTCTGGTGATTTTTGATTTTATATTGGAGATTATAATAATACATTTAAGGACTCTGAGTTCTGTTATCTTTTTCTGACTACTGATTTTTGTTCTTTCAGCCAAGTACGGTTGGTCATCTTGAGCTTGTGCAGTTATTGTTCAACTATGTGCCAGGGTAGATCTGTGGAAAGCATCTGCAATTTGTTAGTCTCTACATCTTGGTGAGACTCAACTTCCAAATGGTCTTACCTGGAAATCTTGTCATTAATTGGTTTAGGCTTTGTTAGGACAGGCCTGGAGTAGGTTTTACCCTGGGCTATGGTCCTCACAACTTAGGTACAGACTGTACAGAATCTCCACTGGGTGCTGGAGGAGTTCAACTCTCAATCCTGCAGCAGCTTCTGTCTGGTGAGCTTGTGTTGTTTTTTCCCTGAGCATGGACAGCCCTGCCCTATTCCACAGATTCACAGGGGACCCTCACATACACTTATGGACCTACTCTATACACAGATCCCTCCTTTCTGGCACTATGCTGCTCAGATTCTGGGTGCTTCAACTGCCCAACCACAGATCTCTCCTTCCTCAGCACAGTAGGGCCACTGTGTTTTGCTCAGACTCCAGCTGACTGCACTGCATTTGGGGAGCTGGCTCCAGGTGGAAAGCTGGGAAAATGTGAAGCTTGTCTTGTAAGTTTCCTTTCTCTCAGGAATGTAGTCTGCACTGTTTGCTGACCCCTGAAAATGAATGTCTCGTGAATGAATCTTCTCCAGTCGTGTAGTTGGCAGGAAGGCTGGTCTCATATCATTCTTTCCACCAGGTTTCCAGTTTTATTTTGCTGTCTGTGTTCAGTTCTCGTCCTTTCCTAAAGGCTCCTGGTTCTTGCAATGAGCGTGTGCTTTGAGGAGGTCATTGAGTTCCTCTCATCTGTGTTTCAGTGTGGAACCATTAGAGAGAGGATGACATTAGGCAGGTGGAGCTGAAACCACCCGCTCCTCACTGATAAATTTGGGCAGGTTTCCAAGTGTAACAAGCTTGAAGAAGGTACAATTAGTCATGAAGCTAAGGGCCAAACAAAAACAGAAGCCTCCACGACAGACAGCTAAGTTCTAGGGGGCAGCCTGGAGGAAGCAAGTATAGGAAGACAGCAGCGTGCTTCTGTGTTGTTCTGACACCCGAGGCCCAGGTATAAAGTCCACCCAGGGCAGGAGCCTCTGGACATCACCACCCTCTTTCCCAACTCACACCCAGCCCCACAACACCATGTGTGACACCAGCTGCTCCTCAGGCTGCCAGTCAGCATGCTGTGTGCCCAGACCCTGCCAGGCATCTTGCTGTGTGCCTGTGAGCTGCAGGCCCACTGTGTGTTTGCCCATGAGCTGCCAGTACTCCGTGAGCTACAGGCCTGCTGTGTGTGTGACACCTTCCTGCCAGTCCTCCATGAGCTGCAGGCCTGTTGTGTGTGTGCCTGTGAGCTGTCAGTCCTCCATGAACTGCAGGCCAGCTGTGTATGTGCCCATGAGCTGCCAGTCCTCTGTGAGTTGCAGGCCAGCTGTGTGTGTGGCCCCCTCCTACCAGTCCTCCATGAGCTGTAGGCCTGCTATGTGTGTGCCTGTGAGCTGTCAGTCCTCCATGAACTTCAGGCCAGCTGTGTATGTGCCCATGAGCTGCCAGTCCTCTGTGAGTTGCAGGCCAGCTGTGTGTATGGCCCCCTCCTGCCAGTCCTCCAGGTGCTGCCAGACCTCCTGCCCCACCCTGGTCTTCAGACCTGTCTCCTGTGGCTCCCCTTCCTGCTGCTGACCATGAGTCTCCAGACCAGCTGCTCCTGGTGCAGACGGGTCCACATCTGTACCCCTCCAGGAACGGGTCCTCACTTGGCCTCCAGGTTTTGCATGTGGGCAGATGGAAAGCCTGCTCAGTGAACCGTCTGAGCACTGGGGTGAGAATGTGGCAGAATGATCTCATTCCTCCCCGGCCCTGGGATCCCCCAGGGAAGTTCTGAGACTCCAGCAGGAAACCAAAGTCCATGTGAGCAAATAAAGCAGCTTTCCCCATGCAGCTCTGCCCTTCTGGTCTTTCTTTTTATATCTGTGCTTCCTGGCTGTCCATTCTGGTGATCACAAAGGATTTATAGCTAAACCCTCTTAAGCAATCCCTTTCCACAGTGGCTCATTGGGAGGTGGTGTCCCATGTGGAGGGAGTGGCCTGAAGATGTTCCTATCGTCCTCCTCCAGAGGCTCTGTGGGCCCAGGTGCACGTGGCCTTATTCATCTGTGGTGGTGTGGTCTTGCCTCCCATGGCCGTCCAGTTTGCCGCAGGCCAGCACTGCACTGATGGCCTCTGGGCACTGAGGACCGGGTTTCCCCTCTGGGTTGGAGGTAGTCCTGTTTCCTGTGCCACGGAGAGTTACTTCCAGGGGGGCAGCTCTGGACTCTGTTGGATCCCGGACTTACAGAACTGGATGATTAGTTCTGCAACACACCTCCCATCACTGGTCCCCATACGGCCCATTTTTAATTGATTGATTTATGTTCAATTATTGATTACTGTAATATAATAAACCCCCATGAACCCACTACCTGCCATAGGAACCAGGACATCAGTAATTGCCACCAGCTTCTAGGGACAGCCACTATTGGAATTGCATGCTCCTTATTCTGTATTTTCTTTAAAAATAGGGTTGGATCATATCTGTATGTGTTCCTGAAGCATGTATTTTCTAATTTAGTGGTTTTCAGTGATATTAAAAGGGTCCTATTCTGAATGTAATCTTCTGGAACTTTTTTCACTCTATATAGAGTTGGTAAGATTCCTCTGCATTTTGGGTGGGTGGGCTTCATCTGTCCCCTCCCCAGAGTTGTGTTGTGACTATTTCAGTTCAATGTGCCCAATCAATGGGCAGGCCCAAGAGTGTGCTATTCCAGATGGCACAGCCCTCGGAAATGTCCCTCCGAGGACGTCCACACCACTGACTGCCTTGAATTCCAACCTTTTTATTTATGCCCTGGATAAATGATAGGTGATGAGCTTAGAGTTGCAAGACTGGTTTTATAATCTTTTAGCCAAGGTGGTCTGGGACCTACTGCATTGCTTATATTGGGGGCTTTGGATAAAACTGAGCCAGAAATGGCACCAGTCAGTTGGACATGTTCTGTCGGACACATGAAAGTCCTCTGGTGTTCCAGGCTGGGAGCAGGAGTTGAAACTGGAAATCAGAATATGAGAGGAGGGAAGGCTGGCAACCAAAAAATGCTTCTGGAGAAGCTCCTACGAGCTCACAGGGCCCTGCTCGGCCCTCCCCTTGGAGCTGTGGGGCTCTCGGGGCTACTCTGAGCCCTTCTTCTGTGGTGCTAGTTTTCCACATCCGGCATGTCTTAGGAAGCAGTTTGAGAACATGAGAAACCAAGGAACAAAATGAAAATCTGACAAACTTATTAATTTAGGAAAATGTCCAGATGAAAGGTCTGAACCTTAGACCATGCAAACCACCCCCCATGCCCACCCTAGACCCATTCACATAAGGAAAAGGAGATGAGGCAGCATGCAGTGAGTCCAAAAGCATGTGAGACGTCGCTGCCTCAACCTACCGAAAGAAAAGGCCAGAAACAGGAGGACAGCAGAAGGAGACAGCTCCATGCCCTGGCTGCAGCCATGCCTGCCCCTGACCTGCAGGGTCATCTGACATCCTCACTGGACGGCCTACACGGAGGTGCTTGGGACACATCAAGTGTGGTGTCACATGGAAGAGGAGGGCCTGGGGTCCTGCTCCCTGTTCCCAAGGGAACCACAGCCTGACGGTGGGTGATGGCCTGCACTGGTGTGCTCAGGGAATGGCTGGAGAGCCTGTCGGCCTTCTGCTCAGATGAGAAGTTGTGCTGCTTCCCTCTGTGAGGGCTGGTCCCGTGCACCTTGGTCATCAGAAGAGAGCAGCCTCGAGAGTTGAGAGCAGCAGCCTCCAGTTCGCCCTGTGCTAGCCTCAGCAGCCCCCGTGGGTGCTGCATCCCAGGTGTGAGCCACCACAGTGGAGACAGCATCTGCGGCAAGGTGGGAGTGCCCACTGGCTACAAGGACAGGCCAGCCCACCGCCCTTTATCCCACGAGCGACATTAGTGTATAGCTTTCTTATAATGCTTTTGTCTAATTTTGGTGTCAAGTTTACGCTGGCCTTATAAATTGGGAAGACATCCTTTCCTTCTCTTTTCTGGAAAAGTTTGTGTAGAATTGGTAGTATTTCTTCCCTAAATGTTTGATAGAATTTGCCAGTGAATCCACTTGGTCCTGAAGTTTTCTTTGTTGAAAGACATTTTAACTGAAAATTCAATTTCTTTAATAATAGATATGGACTATTCAGGTTATGTATTTCTCTCAAGTGAGTTTTCGTAGTTTTGCCTTTTAAAGAATCTGCCTATTTTATCTACGTTATCAAATTTATTGGTTTAAAGTTGTTTGAATCATTTCCTTATAAGGTTTTAATGACTGAAAGGTCTGTAATGATGTCCCTTGTTCCGTTCCTAATATTGGCATTTTGTGTCTTCTCTTTCTTTTTAACTTTCCTAATCAGTCCGGCTAGAGGTTTACCAATTATATTGCTCTTCTTTAAGAAGCACCTTTTGGTTTTATTAATTTTTTCTATAGTTTTTCATTTTCTACTTCACTGTTTTTTGCTATTTTTTAAAATTATACCCTTTCTCTTACTTATTTTGAGTTTAATTTGCTTTTCTTTTCTAGTTTAAGGTGCAAACAGATAATTGATTTCAGAACTTTCTTCTTTACAAATATAAGCATTTAATGATAAAATTGTCTCTCTAAACACTGCTTTAGTCTTTTCATTTGTATTTAATTCAAAATACTTTCTAATTTCTCTAATGACTTTTTTGAACCAGGCATTATTTAGAAGTATGCTGGCTAATTTTCAAATATACAGGATTTTTTCAGCTATTCTTTTCTTATTAATGTCTAATTTAATTTCATTGTAGTGAGAGAACATACGTTATATTATTCCAATTCCTTTAAATTTGCTTAGGTTTATTTTATGACATAGAATATGGTCTTTTTGGTAAATATTATATGTGCACTTGAAAAGAATGCGTATTCTGTTATTGTTGGGTGGAGTGTTCTGTAAACATCCATTAGGTCAAGGCGGTTGTAGGTACTGTTCAGACCTCTGCATCCTCACTAATTTTTGTGGACTTGTTCTGTTGAAGCTCAAGTTCAAGAATCGATGTGGCTTGTCTGTTTCTCCTTTCAGTTCTACCAGGTTTTTCCTGCCGTGTTTTGAAACTTTGTTGCTAGGTGCTTACGTGTTTAGGGTTTCTACATTTTCTTAGAGAATGGACCCCATCATCATTATGTAATATCCCTCTTTATTCCTGGTAATATTTCTTGCTCTGGAATCTACTTTGTTTGATATTAATATAGCCATTCCAACTTTATTTGATCAGTGTTTGTGTGCTATATTTTTCCATCTGTTTACTTTTAACCTATCTATGTTTTCATATTTAAATTGGGGATTCTGATAGGCAGAGCATAGTTGGATCTTGCTTTTTTACTCAATTTTAGCATTTTAAAGAGGTCTTTTGGATTACATAACTTCTAATTGGAAATCTGATGTAATTCTTATTTTTGTCTTCTGTATGGAATATGTTTTTTAAATCTGTATGCTTTCAAGATTTTCTCTTTACCTTTGGTTCTTGACAGTCATAGGTTTAATGTGATGTATCCCCTCATTTTTTTAGAGGGGGGTGATATTTATCCTACTTGGGGTTCTCTGAGTTTTTAGGATATATGGTTTTATGTATTTCATTATTTTTAGAAAATTTCTTTGCTATTACTTCTTCAGATATTTCTTCTGCTTTACTCTCTCTTTCTCTCTCTCTCTCTCCTTTTTCTGTGACTTCAACTACATACATAAATGATGTTTTGACATTGCATTAGAGCTCTTTGAAGTTTTGTTCTTGTTTATTTTCCCCACCATCTTTCTCTTTGTGTTTCAATTTGGACAGTTCTATTTACCAATCTTCAAATTCAATGATGCCATACTTTGCTGTATCAGGAATACTGATGAGCCCACTGAAGGAATTTATCTTTGATATTGTATTATGACTTCCCCCACAGCCATTTGATTCTTTTTATAGTTTCCATCTCTCTGCTGAGATTCTCAGTCTGTTCATATATGCTGTCCATGTTTTACAGTTGATTTTTAAACATATAAATCATAGTTATTTTAAGGTTTATGTCAGACAGCTTTAACACCTGGGTCATTTTTGAGTCCAGTTTTGTTGATTACTGTGTCTTTTGACAGTGGATTGGTTTTTCCTTGCTTTTTTGCATGTCTTATAATTTCTGATTGAATATCAGACATCATGTATTAAACAGCTGGAATTGAGATAAACAATTTTTCCTCCTGGAAATGGATGTGTCTCTTTTGTCTGGTCATTAGTGTGTGTGTGATAGGGAGGAAATATTGAATCCATGTGATCAGACAATGACCTTGGCTTAGTTTTTGTTGTTACTGTGGTTACCTTCAGTGTTCCAAAGACTTCAAATTCCTACTGTAGTGGGCTGCCAGAGGTTTGTGCTTGGGGTGAGGGCTGAGGAACTCAGTGGTTTTGCTCCACCCTAGGTTTTCAGATGCCCCTGCATGCCTGCCATGCAGAGGGTTTCTACACACTTTTGCCTTTCCCCAGTGTAGACTGCTGTTGCTTACTGGGCTACGCTTGCTAGGCTGGAGCTGGAAGGCAGGAGAGTTCTCTGTTTTCTGGTCCAGTGCCAGCCCTAGGCAGGGCCTCTGTGCCCAGGGCTTGGAGAATGAGGCTTCCTCAGACATCTTTCTCCTCCTCCCTGGCATGGCCAAATTCTGCTTTGTGTTTGTGCTGGATGTGGTTTGAGAGTTTCCTGCCTGCTCTGCTGTAGCAATCCTCTAAGATATTGCTGGGATCTCTAGGGCCCAGGCCTATTTCCCACTCATCCCTCAAGGCTTTTCTAATTGTACCCTTCCCCCACCTACAATGTGAGTCTGGAGGTGGGCATGGGGACAGCACAGTCAGGCCACTCCCCCTACCAGGGATCCCTACTTCAGCTCAACCATGAGAAGAAGGCTCTCTGAGGAGGGGCTGCTGTCCTTAATATTGGTATATACTTTCAAGGAGAAAACTTCAAAAACATATAAAGATTAAAGAGAGAGACAAGCTGCATAAGGAAAACTGCTTTATTTGCACACATGGGCTTTGGTTTCCTGCTGGAATCTCAGAAGGACCTGAGATCCAGGACTTCCCTGGGGGATGCCAGGGCCATGGAGGGACGTGATCATTCTGCCATATTTTCACCCCAGAGCTTAGAGGGCTTGTTGAGCAGTCTTCCCATCTGTCCATGTGCAGAAACTAGAGGGAAGCAAGGACTTATTCCCAGAGGGGTACAGGTGTGGACCCATCTGTACCAGGAGCAGCTGGTCTGGAGACTCATGGTCAGCCGCAGGAAGGGGAGCCACAGGAGACAGGTCTGCAGACCAGGGTGGGGCAGGAGGGCTGGCAGCACCTGGAGGACTTACAGGAGAAGGCCACGCACACAGCAGGCTTATAGCTCACAGCACACACACGGCAGGCCTGTAGCTCACAGGCCTGCAGCAAGATGCCTGGCAGGGGCTGGACATGCAGCAGGCTAACTGGCAGCCTGAGGAACAGCTGGTGTCACACATGGTGGTGTGGGGCTGGGTGTGAGTTGGGAGGAGGGTGGTGATGTGTGGAGGCTCCTCTCCTGGGTGGACTTTATACCTGGGCCTCATGTGTCCAAACAACATGGAAGCAGAACTGCTGTCTTCTTGTGTTGTTTACACTGTGTTTCCCCAATACCTGTGTTATTTCCCTGGGATGCACTTTCCTGTGTTGTGCCCCACAATAAATAACTTTGGTTTTGAGACCAATTTTTTCTTCTGTAAACAGGATGTTTTGGTTTGACTTTTTGTGGGTTTTGTATTGTTTTTTTCAGGCCATTGTTATGCACACGGCACCACTGGCTCTATTTATAGTACTCATTCTGTTTTTCTTTTATCTCATGTAATCAATGAAGACTTTGAGGCAATGATATATTTTGAGCTTTTATTTTGCACAGGAAAACTTTAAAGCATAGGTGGCAAACTATAGTCTGTGGGACAAATTTGGCCCACTGCCTGTTTTTGTAAATAAAGTTTTATTGGAACACAGCATGCCCATTTGTTTATGTATTATCCATGGTTTCTAAAGCAGAGAAGTTATGAAACAGACTGTGTAACTTACAAAGCCTAAAATACTTACTATCTGCCCTTTGCAGAATGTTAGCCACCCCCTGCCATATAGTAATCTATACAAGAATTTATTTGTTTATGCAACAGATATATACTGTGTGCTAGCAGCAGAGATGTTCTGGCCTCATGAGCCTTCCAGCATGGGAAGTGGATTTATAAGTGAATGAAGCAGTGAATGCATGAAATAATTCCAGAGAGGGCTGAGTCCCAGAAAGGAAAATGAGTTCAGAAGATTGATAGTAACGGGGAAAGAGGGGTGAAGACACTGCTACAGAAACTGGTGTGTCCCCTGGGAGGTAGGAAATTCCACACTCTAGGTGCTGGGGTGCAGGAGCAGGTGGATAGATTCAGATCATGTGGACCCAAGGACCAAACATTACACTCCCATGCTGGGGCTGGGGTTAGGAGTTGGGAGCCACCTGATAGAAAAAGAGACAGTGACATGAAGATACATGAGTAGAAATGATCCAATCTGAAGAAGAGGGAGGAAGAATTGAGAAAAATGGAGAGAGCATGTGAAACAATATCAAACAGTCTAACACACAAGTAATTTTAACCACAGAAGAAGAGAATGACATAGAACCATAAGCAAGTTTTGAGGCAATAATGGACAATATCCCCAAATTTGATTTAAAAAAAAAACCAAACAACTTACTGAGCCAAGAATCTCAGAAAATCCCAGCAGGATAAATACAAAGAAAGCCATATCTGGGCACATAATAATTAAGATGATAAAAAACAAAAATAAAGAGAAAATCT
The DNA here is from genome assembly GCF_027409185.1 of Cynocephalus volans. Classification (NCBI taxonomy): domain Eukaryota; kingdom Metazoa; phylum Chordata; class Mammalia; order Dermoptera; family Cynocephalidae; genus Cynocephalus; species Cynocephalus volans. Next base: position 189,441,157 of record NC_084460.1, read on the forward strand.
TGAAATAAGCAGGAGAAAAAGACACTTTCCATACAAAGGAACAAGGATAAGAAAATCCCTGACTTCTCAGCAGAAACAATGGTGGACAAAAGACAATGGACATCTTTAAAATGCTGTCAGACAAAATTTGCCAACCGAGAATTCCACACCTGTGAAAATAAAATCCTCCAAAACAGAGGATGAAATGAAAACGTGTGCAGAAGAGCAAAGCTGAGAGCATTCCTCACCAGCACACTTGCACTGCAGGAATGCAGGAGGACATCCTTCAGGCTGGCAGGAATGAGACCAGCTGGGCCCTGCCACAGGAAGGCATGGTGAAGAAGCCACTAGGTGTACAGGCCTTGCTCTCTGTCTCTGGTCACTGATTATAAGACAGCTCACCTTTTTGAATGAGTTACCTAGTAACCAGGTCGTATATGAACATGTGGCTTCCCCACATTCTCTGATTTTAAGTGTAGTTTTGCACTGTGGCCAGGGCCAAAGGGGGAGCCCATGAAAGGGCTGAACTTGTAGACTGGCCAGGCTTGTCCTAGGCCTTAGGGTCATTCCCAACAGGTGGCTTCAGACCGGCTCTGGGTCCATGAGATTTCTGAGTTCTGAGTATAGAAGTGAGACCCAAAGTGGTCTTCAGTCCTCGAGTGGATTTCACTAATGGGGTGTCTGACTTGTGCCAGGGCTTTGTGGGGAAGCCCCCTCTGTCCACCATAGCAGTCACAGGAGGACCCACAGAGGCACAGAGGGTTCCCTGGGTGCAGCCTGGGGTGAAGGGAGCAGCACGGCCCAGCAGCTTAGCTCTCTGTCCTTGGGGAGACCATGTTGATAATTGAGCTTCTCCATCAAAATGGGGGCCCTGTGGTGTGGTGAGTGTGACTTAGCTTGTATGGACACCAGACAGCATATTTACAGGGGAGGGGGGTCCCCTGGCCTCAACTGACGGCCCCTTCCCATCTAACTGAGGCTCCGTTTCCAGAAAACACACAGTCTGCTGAGTCATAGGGAGCCTCCGGCCAAAAAGAAGTTTCCAGACCCGAGAATCTTCACCAGGAAAACTCCAGAAAGGTCGACAGGAGTAGGAGGTGGAGGAAAAGCCTCCAACAACCACGAGGAAGACAACAGGGTAGCCTGTGGCCGGGATGCCCATGGCCCCGGTATAAAGGTGGCCCGGGAAAGCAGCCTCCATACATCACCACCCTCCACCCCAACCCCACCAGCCACCTGCCATCATGTGTCACACCAGCTGCTCCTAGGGCGGCCCGTGAGCCTGCCCTGGCCCCTGTGCTGTGACCCCACCTGCTGCCCACCCCAGGGCTGTGGGAGCTCCTGCATTCGGGTGGCCTCTTCTGTCACTCTGCTGTGCCAGCCTGTGTGTCTGCCTCCTGCCAGCCGGCCTGCAGCTACCAGTCCCCGTGCTGCCTATGGAGCTAAGGCCAGGCCTGCTGCATGCCCAGTCTCTGCCTGGTGGCTGTGCGTGTGCCCATGAGCCACAGGCCTGCAGTCTGCGTGATTCCCTCCTGCCAGCCCTCCTATATCACCCTGGTGTGTGCAGATCTGTCACCTGTGGCTCCTTCATCTGCTACTGAGCCTGTGGCCTCTGAGGACCCTCATAGATGTGAAGTCAGAAGCAGCGGGCCCCTGGCCTCCTGCCAGCAGTCCACATGTCATCCATCCCAGGCAGACCTTCTGGGCCTCACTAGACTACCTGCCTCCTTTGCAGCCAGGCCCCTCACTCCCAACCAGCCAGGCCAAGGGTCTCCCACATGGTGTCCCCTGGGGCTCCTGGCCCAAGTCGTCCACATGGTCATCCACTTTGTCTGCTGTGTCAGTGGGCCTCGCGGCCGTAGGAGCAAGACTCTAGTAAACAGCAGCAGTGGATGCTTACCAGAGTGTGGTGTCCTCCCCTCAGCATCTCCAGTGGCGTCCTCAGGAGGTCATTTCCCTGAGGACTCTGGAAACTTCTTTTCTACAGAGAAGGCGCAGGTTGCCAGATGGCTGTCAGTCCCAGGACCAACCACTCAAAGGCAGCCTCTTGGGCCAGCAGCCTGACGTGACCCCCAGTGCCTTCTTTCTGTCCCACTTTGTCCCTTATATCTATGAGGTCAGATTGAGGGCAAACCACTAGCTCTCTGACTGGAGACCTTTTAGATGAAATAGGTCTTGTGCTTAGCAGTTAATACATGCAGCCCCCCTGTAGTTAATTAAAACTAAACTCCACTGAAATCCACAGTTCCTCCTGATTCTAACTGGATAGAAAAGAGGGTTGTGGTTAACTTCTGTGGTTGGCTGAGGAATGGTCCCCACAGATGACCACGTTCCAATCCCCAGAACCTGTGAATGTGCCACCTTTCTGGCAGAAGGGACTTTGCAGATGGGAGATGATCCTGGATTATCCGCATGGGCCTGGTGTCCGCACGAGGCTTTATCAGAGGGATGCGGGAGATTTGCCAGAGAAGAAAAGCCAAGGGCAGATGTGCTCCCGACTCTGCTGGGGTCGGGCGGGGGGCGGGGGTCGAGGCTGGGCCCAGAAGCACGAGCGGCCTCAGGAGCTGGAAGAGACCATGCTCCTGTGAAGCTTCCAGAAGGAACCAGCCCTGCCCGCAGCCTGCTGTCAGCCTGTGAGGCCCACTTCAGACTCCTGACCTGCGCAGCTAGAGATGGCCAACTTGCGTTTGAAGCCAGCAGGTGTGCAGTGCTTGGGCACAGCACCCACAGGACACTCACACAATGTCGGTCTCACATTCTGGTGCCTCTGCCACCTCCTTGGTCTCTAGCCACAGATCTGACCCATCCAGGGGCAGTAGGAGAGACAAGGAGAAAGGGACTGAGGGACAAGCTCCCAGAGCAGGGACAGTGCTGAGCTGGGCTCCTCCTCCCCAGCCTGATTGTCTCATAGCCCCTTCCTCCCCTTCACAGCCTGGGGAGGAGTCCCTGCCCCAGCAGAAGGTGCCAGTGCTTCTTTCTGCCGAGGTTGCCACCAGGTCCTGAGCTGACCCTGGTCCTCTCTCCCGTGGGGCCTACGCATGGCCCTGAGGACTGTCAGGGAGCATCTCCCTTGTCCTCCCTGGGACATCCAGCACAGGCTCTGCCCTTCACTTCTCAGGCATATCACACCCAGGCTGTGGTCATTGTCACTGCAGAGGTCTCTGTGCCACTCCTTGGAGTATCCTCCTTTCCCCTCAAGAGGGGGATGTGGCATGACTGTCTCCAAAGAAAACTTTTCCTACCCCTGGCCACTCTTTTCTAGGTCTCTCCACCCTTTTTAGGGGCTGGAGTCAGAGGGTTTGTTGATACCCTGGGGCTGCCGCAGCAGGAACCACACACTTAGAACAGTGGACGCTGATTTGGACCAAGGCGTGGGCAGTGTTGGTCCATTCGGAGGCTGTGAGGGGTCTGTTGCAGGCCTGTCCCAGCTTCCGGTGGCTTGCCGGTAAAAGAAAGTGAGCTGAGATGCAGGGTACCATTCAAGCTTTATTAAAGGAAGAAAATCTGCTGGGCTGTGCTCAAAGTGGCAGGCAGCCTGGGGCTGCCCTGAAAAGGGGACAGCACCAGGTGTGGGGGTAGAGCTTATATAGTGCACCAAGGGCTGGCTGATACCATCAAGGAGGGTCATTATGCTAATATGGATTGGGGTGGAGAACTCCGTCCTTGCGGAAGCAAAAGGGGTTTCTGTTTAAGTCAGGAGGTTTCTCGTAAAGGGAAGGGGGGAGGGGAGGAGGTGGGCGGTGCCATTTTGTACTTGGGCTTGTCTAAAGTGGCGCTGGTTATGTTGCAGATCTGTTAGCCGGCTCATGGTGTTTTCAGTTTATAGATGCTTCACTTGATGTCTGCCTCTGTCTCTGTGCGTGCATGTCTGTGTCCAAATTTCCTCTTCTCATAAGGACACCAGTCACGTTGGATCAGGACCCCACGAATGACTTCACTTTGATCACATCTGCAGAGATCCTATTTCCAGATAAGCTCACATTCAGATGCACTAGGGGTTAGGACTCCAACTTATCCTTTTTGAGGGGACACAATTCAGCCCCTAACAGAGTCTGCTCAAAGCCATAGGATTAGCCTAGCCCCTCCTCCGTGCATCCCACATGGCTCTCTTTGGACTGTGTCTCATTTGGGTTCCTTGGGAAGGAAGAGTCCACACTGAGAATCCTGCATTGCTGGACCTCACTGGACACAGGCCGAGCCCACCACACTCAGAGGAATGCCCAATGCCAGGCGTGCAGGTGGCTGTGCTCCTGTCCCGGCATTGTGGCAGCTGCAGGAGGAAGGAGGCTCATATGTGGGATGGCTGTGCTAATTTCAGTGGCGGGAAAACCCCCAAACCGATGGTGCACAAAGCTTGCCTGGTCCCTGCAATATGTAGGACCATGGGTCATCCTGGGTGTGGGTGGGAGATGCCTGGAGGGGGCAGTGTCCTCAGAAGAAGGAGGCTATTGAGCTGTCTGGGAACCAAGATATCACAGAAGAGAGTGCCAGAAAGTGCATCCTTCCTGCTGGGAGAGCATATCTAGAAACTTCCACCATTGTGATGTCTGGTATAAACGAGGATGCGATGTTCAGGAACTCCTGGAGCACCACCCCGGGCAGCACTTTCTATCCCACTGTCCCATGCAGACAGCCTCACCGGGCACGTTCCTCCCGCCCTACATCCCGCCATGCCCCATGGACACCATGGGATGCCCCAGGGGGCAGTCGGGTTCTGTCTGCCGGGCCACAGAGGAACGCTCCGCAGCTCCCTCTGGCTTCATGTGTGTCTTTGAAGTAGGCAGCTGTCCCTGAGTCAAGATGATGGCAGCGAGGTCCGTGTCTTGTTTGTGGCCATCAAGAGGGGCACACCTGAGATCTGCAGGGGCTCAGTGCATTTAGAACTGTCGCCGCTTTATCGACATGCACACCACGCTTCCAAACGTGAAGGGAGCCACCCTCTCTGACTCAGCCCGTCCTCTGCATCTGGTGGTGCAGGTGTGACCGTGTGGACACCCACAGCTGTGTGGACATGCGAAGGACAGTGAACCTGTTGGTTAGCCTGTTGCCCTGCGGAGCACATGCGTCCACATGTCACCTGGCTGTGCCAGTCCACGGGCTGCCCTGGATGTTCTCGTGCCCTGGAGGCTACCACAGTGGCAGGTCTGTCCTTCATCTGGACTGTGCTGTGGCCTCGCTGTGGGCTCTAAGCTGCTAGTTTCTGTGTGGGCCAATCTGCCTGTACCTATGTTTCTTCGTTAGTGAGCTGGAACTTTCTCCCCCGTCTTTATGAACTCTTCATGCTGTGAAGCATCCATCAAGGCCTTTGCCCATTTAGCTACACAGATGGCCATAAATTTTTTCACATTTGAATGAACAAGAGGCGGGTGTAGGTTTGAATAAACCCTGGCAAGCTGAGAGATTCATGAGTCCGTGCAGGTTTAAGTTCAGCCACTTTCTGTTTGAAAGTCCTCTTAGGGTTTTTGCTTGTCTCTTCTTCGCTGGGGTGAGCTAAGCTGGCGGGAGGTGATGTACGGTCCCTGCAGCCCCCTCAAGGAGGTGCCATCTTTTCCCCTCCTGGTCTGCCTGGCTCTGCTGTTCTGCTCCTACTGGCCTCATCCGGTCTGTGCCTGGCACAGGGGTCAAGTGGGGCACCCAATGCTGACCTGGCTGGTCTGACTGGTGCCACTTGACTCTCCAGTGCTGGTGGTCCACTGAGACTGCAGCCTCGTCCTCCCCCACTGTCCCGAGGGCTTTTCACAAGGCATCTTTTTGCTCTTTGCCTCCTCAACCAGGCCTTAAACCCTGAGTTGGACAAATGACATCTGAGACACCCCTGAGCCCCTCTTGGGGCCCACAGAAACCTGCTGGTTCTTCAGAGCACTTAGGGGTGGTCTTCTGAGGGCCCCTCTCTCCATGGCCTGCTGTTCTGGGCTGCACACCAGGACACTAGCACCGTGCATGGTGCTGTCAACTCCCCAAGCAAACAGGGTTTCTCCCCAGCTCACCTTTAACGTGGACAGCAGGGGACAGTCATGGGCAGGTGGCTGAAGTCTTCTCTGCTCTGTGCCCCTCCCTTTCCCAGCCAAGAGGCCTGTCCACCATGGGGAGGGAGTGTCACTTGGTGTGGAGAGGGGAGCAGGGCAGATGGCATCTGCTTTTGAACGTTGCTGTCTTTCAGGTGACTTGAACTCAGAATTTGAGAACATGCCTGTACTGTCTGGCTCCTATGAGTGGACCCATGGCCCAAATGTGGGGTGGTCATGGGCTTCGGGGAGGAGGGAAAAACACACAACTGCCCATGTTGTATGAGGACACACACTTTATTGATTTTAGCAACTGACCTCTGTCACATCAGATGCAAGCAATCACTCCTGTAAAGGGGGCTCCCGGGGACCCCCAATCCACCCCATTGAGGGATTTATGGGTCGTCTCTTCACAGAAATGGAGGGGGATGAGTGGCATGTTCAAAAGCCCCTCCAGGCAGCAACTGTGCAGCCATCCAAGGCAAGAGGGCCGATTCTGATGGCACAGGGCCTCCACAGCCTCCTGAGACTGGAGAATTCTGCTCAAAGCCAAGACAGGAGAACGAGCTGTTCAGCAGCAGGACTTCTGGGCCAAGATGGTGACACAGCAGGTTGGACAGGAGCATGCAGGGTGGCAGAGCAGGAACACGCAGGAGGAAGGTCTGCAGCAGGAGGGGAGACAGGGGCTGGGCTGGCAGCATGAGGGGGCTGGGCAGGAGATGGCCCCAGAGCAGATGGGCATGGAGCAGATGGGCACAGAGCAGGCCTGCTGGCAGGAGGAGGGGGTGCAGCAGGAGGACTCAGAGCTAGACTGCTGGCAGCACGAAGAGGAAGCCCCAGAGCAGACGGGCATGCAGCAGATGGGCTTGCAGCATGCAGGCTTATAACAGACAGGCACGCAGCAGACAGGCTTGCAGAAGATGGTTTTATAGCACACGGGCACACAGCAGTCCTGCTGGCAGGGGGAGGAGGCACAGCACGGCAGCTCACAGCTAGACTGCTGGCAGCACGAGGGCGTGCAGGAGTTGGTACAGACTGAGTGGCAGGGGCTGGGCACACAGCTCACTGAGGTGTAGACAAGGGTCAGACAGGGGGTTGGGGCACAGCTGCAGGGGGGCTCGCAGCAGCTCTCTGGGCAGTCGTCCACGTGCCAGGAGTTGTCGGAGCAAGTGCTAGAGCAGACATGGTGGACATAGCCATGTGGGGTAGTGAAGTGTGTGTGTGAGAGTGTGTGAGTGAGGCTGTGAGTGTGTGTGTGCATGTGTGTGAGTGAGTTCATGTCAGTGAGCATGTGTGTATGTGAGTGTGTGAAGCTGTGAGTGAATGAGGGTGTGATGTGCTGGGGCTGTCGAGCTTGTACGCTGATGGAGTTTGGATGTGTTGTCCCCTCCAAAACCCATGTGGAAATTTGATCCCCAATGCGGCAGTGTTGGAAACTGATTGAGTTATGGGGCATGGATCCCTCATGAATGGATTAATGCTCTCCCTGGGGGAGGGGGGATTAATGAGTGAGTTCTCGCTCTATTAGTTCCCGTGAGAGCTTATTGTTTATAGGACCCTGGTACCTCTTGCTTCTCTTTCTTGCTTCCTCTCGCCATGTGATCTGCTCGTACCCACCAGCAGCCTGCCACTTTACACCATGCGTAGAAGCAGTCTGAGGCCCATGCCAGATGCAGCTGTCCCAGAATCATAAGCCAAATAAACCTCTTTCCTTTATAAGTCACCCAGTCTCAGGTATTCTGTTACAGCAACACAAAACAGACTAAAACATATGCCCTCCCTACCTGTGCTGGCCCCTTCCTCGTCAGTGCTCCAGCTGGTTGCTTGGGACCCTGCTTAGTGCTGGTTCATCCTCCCCCAGTGGTTTTCCGCTCATTACACTGCTGGGTGTGCTCCAGGACTCTGTTTCTCCATCTGTTCTTATTTTGGCTCCAGCAAAGTTGTGGAAAGCATTTCAGGCAAGCTTTGGTTGAGTTGAGGATTTGGAAGTGAACACCTCTCCAAAGTGAGGAATTCTGGTTCCAGCTACCCTGTGTTTGTAATGATTAAATATTTTCTATAACTTTAAGCATTTCAAAATATAAGAATAAAGAAAAATTTGCATATTTTATAAAATGTAACTGGCACAAACAATTAGATAACAAGAACCTAAGTGTCCCTCCTCTTCAAATCACCTGTGCCTCATTAAAGAGAATGCTCAGAAATTCAATATCATGTGTATTTACACTTTCTCTGTTTAGCTCTTCAGTCCTATGACACATTCAAATGCCTCTTTTTGTTATATTTCAAACTATATTCTGGATTTTTTCCATTTTCCTTTTGCCATGGTGAAAGATCAAGTAATTTTTCATGAAAGATGGTGGGTTTTACATTTTAAGATTCCTTGTATGTCTGAAAATGTATCAATTTTACAATCATACTTAGGTGATACTTTAGCTGGGTATAAAATTCAGGTTTAAAATAATCATTTCTTCAAAACAAGAAGATATACCTTCTTCTTTTTTTGTGGTGTCCAGTGTGGCTGATGAGGGCCTGATGCTGGTCATCTGTCATTTCTTTATAGTTTGTTTCTCTCTATCTCTTTTTTAAAACTATCCATGTGTTTGGTTTTCTTTTTATTCTTGCTCTAAAACATCATGTGTTTGTTTCTAGGCTTGTGTATTGTTTTAGTTTCTGTGGTTGGAACACATTGAGCCTTCAATGTGAAGAACTCATCTCAGGAAATGTTTTTGCAGTGTTTTAAAATCAGTTCACCTTTCCTGGTCTTTCGTTTTGTGATTCCTGTCAGAGGTTGGATCTTCTGGAACTAGCCCTTACATCTCTTAATTTTTCTCTCATTTTTCTTGTGTTTATCCTTTGTTCTCTTCTATCGGAGATTTGCTTGATTTTATCTTTTACACCACATTTCAGTCCTTAGCCATTTCTAGTCTATTATTTGACCCTTACTTTGATTTATTTGTTTCCAAATTTTCCATTCAAAAATTATTTCTGATTATTTCCTTTTTATACAGCTTTATTTTGTCTTGTGATATGAATGAAATATGTTCCCCACTAACTCTGATGATGTTATGTTGAGTTTTTAAAAGGTTTCCACCATTTCTTAAACCACTAGTTTCATTGGACATCAGATAAGTTCTGCTCATTGGTGGCAACTCATTCAATTTTATGAATTAAAGACTAAATAATTTTATTCTTGGGCATTGGGTCCTGCTCCAAGTTTTACACTGTTCTGTTTCCATCTGCTTCTCTTTTCTACACATATAAAGGTTCTTGCTGAGCCTCTCTTTCTTGTTTTTATATTTTTGATTTCATTTTTCTTATCCCTCTTAACCATCCTTTCAGTGGGTATCATCAGAGGTTGTGGGAGAACCAGGTGCTTGATGCACTTTCCAGAAATGAAGGATTCAGTGTTGCTTTAAGGAAATGAAGGAAGAATTGGTGACCCTAGTGCTACGTAATCTTACCTTTTAGACACATGTCATCACAGTATGATCTCTTCAAAGTCAGCAATGTGTGAGGTACAACCGTAGAGGATGTCCTTGCAGATGCAAATGCTGAGAGAAGCTAGCCATCTGTGAGAGGCCAGCTGGTTGGTGGTAAAACTGAGCACACAGGAATAAATGGCTCCACTTTTCTCTCACAGCCATAAATGGCTCCACTTTTCATGTGGCTCCTCTCTGACCTCCCTTAGGACTGGCTCCTGGGAAAGCCTTGTGTTTATTGAGTGGGAGACGGAAGGACTGTGGGCTTGAGCCTATGGGATTTGGGCTGGGACAGGCCCCAGGGCACATATAATAATTTTCTCTGCTTTTCCCATGGGATGCTGCTTAATCCAGGGGGCATTATGATTTCCTTGTCTCTTTATTTCTCATTTGTGACCCATGCCCTTTATGTAGCTCTCTTCTCCTTGGCCTCTGGACCACCCACCACTGTCCAAAGCATCTTTCCCCTGTCATCGCTTTACCCACAGCTCTTCAAGGGTCTTGGCTCACGTGCTGCAAGCTGGGGCCCAGCCCTCACTGGGGATGGGCTCCTTTGGATCATGTTGGTTGGGGGCTGGCAGGGCAGGTTCTGTGGAAGATCAAATGATCAAGTGATTTTTAAAAACAAGCACAAGGCAGGCCCATGGCTCACTTGGGAGAGTGTGGTGCCGATAACACCAAGGCCACGGGTTCGGATCCCTATATAAGGATGGCCAGTTAGCTCACTTGGGAGAGCGTGGTGCTGACAACACCAAGTCAAGGGTTAAGATCCCCTTACCGGTCATCTAAAAAAAAAAACAAGAACAAACTCTCTGGGCATCTGAGAGTGGAGCTGAGCTGGTGACTTGGTCCTGCGGGCAGGTGGGAGGTGCTGGGCAGCTGAGAAAATGGAAGGCAGGGGGCCGACAGCTGTGTCCTGCAGGTGGGCATGCATGTTTCTTCCTCGCTTTCTCCTTTCACTGCTGGGTGAGGAGGGTGAACAGGCCCTGGGGCCATGCTCCTGAAGCTAACGGGACTGCGTCTGGCTGCTCCTCACTAAGCTGGTGCTTCTGGTTTGCAGCACATCTTGACCTTGTTCATGCAGTCTCCTTCTAACCCAAGTTTAGCAAGAATTCTGTCTTGGGCTTTTGGGTAAGGAATGAGTTGAATCATACACGTACGTGCATTAATCTATTGAGAGTTCTTATGGCTTTCTGCTTCCACTTTGTTATATATTCATTTTGAGATATATTCTACTTGATAATGGCTTATTCTTCTTTTCCCCAGCATTATTGAGGTATAAAAATTGTATAAATGTAAGGCGTACTGCATGGTGTTTGATACACATACACACATGCAGTTACTATCCATCACATCAGTTCCTTTCTTCTTTGTGTGTGTGGTGAGAACATGTATGATCCACTCTCTTAGCAGATCTCGAGTCTCAGTACAGTGTCATTAAACGTAGTCACCATGCTGTATGTCAGGTCTCCAGAACTTACTCATCCCGCGTGCCTGGAGCTCTGTGCCTTCTGACCGGCATCTTCCCATCTCCCCATGCCCCAACCCCTGCTGCCCACGCTCCTGCTCTCCGCTGCTGTGAGTTTGACTGTTCAGATTCCACATGTAAGTGAGATCGTGCGGTGTCTGTCTGGGCCTGGCTTATCTCACTTAACATAATGTCCTCCAGGTTCATCCACGTTGTCACAAATGGCAGGATTTCCTTCTTTTTTTAGGGCTGAGTAGCATTCCTCTGTGTACATGCACCATGTTTTCTCCATCCTGTCATCTGTTAATGAACACTTAGGTTGATTCCGTATCTTGGCTATCATGAATAGTGCTGCAGTAAACACGGGACTGCAGACATCTTCGAGGTACTGACTTCATTTCCATTGGGGATATGAGTATACCCAAAAGTAGGATTTCTGAATCATATGGTAGTTCTATTTTTAATTTTTTGAGGAACCTCCATACTGTTTTCCATAATGGCAATACACAAATTATTCTTCTAATGTAGTCCATATTAAATTTGCTAACATTTTATTTAGAATCTCTTACTTTATATTTTTAAATAAGATTTGTCTACAGTCAGTATTTCTCTCTCTCAGTCTGTCTGTCTCCCTATTGCTGCTGAGGGGTTTTGCCAGTCCTATTAGATAAATCCAGAGGACCTCTGGCTTATTGTAAGCTCTGGGATGTTTTAAATATCATAGGGAAGGTCTTTACATTGAAGACTGATGGTCTACACCTTTAAAACCATCTGCCTTTTGAAGAATCAGATCTTGAAATAACTTTTCAATATTTTCTTGGATATTATTGTATTAAAATTTTCATTTTGTTAGTCAGTGTAGGTAATTTATATTTTTTAGAACATGGCACATTTTATTTATATTTTCACATTTTAGGATAAATATGCCTATACTACTTTGTATACTTACAATCAAAACTCTGAATCTGTGAGCATATCCCTTTTTCCATTTTTAATGTGTTTATTTGTATTGGATTTCTCAGAGCTTTTAAAGTTTTATTGCACATGGTTGTACAGGTGTTTGTGTGGACATGGGTTTTCACTTCTCTTGGGTAGATGCCCAGGAGTGGACTGCCAGGGTCACAAGGTCACTCTGTGATTAACATGTCAAGGAACTGTTTTCTGGGTGACTGCACCCAGGATCAATGCTCTGACAAAGCAGAAGACACAGCTGATGGGGACTCCAGGAAGGGCATCCGAGCTGAGGCTTCCCCAGGAGGAGCGTGCCCAGGGATGGCCATGATGGGCTGAGTCTTGTCTGTGTCTTGGACAACAGTATGCGGGGGTGAAAGTGACAAACATGGATGAGGTCAGAGAGTGAGCCCTGGGCCCTGCTCCCTGCTGTCTGTTCTGACCCACAGCTGTCAGATGCGTGTGTGGGAGACCCGTCTCCCCAGGACTGAGGCTCGGCCCCAGTCAGCTGCCCTGAGAACCGGATCAGGAAGCAAACATCTCTGTCCCTGGGGGCCCTCATCTCGACCTGACTTTGCTTCCAGTGAGACAGACAAGGCTGTGCCAGCTTGAGCTCTGGCCTGGGAATGGCTGCTGCTGACTGTCCTGGGCAGCCTGCTTCGGGGCAGTGAGGGAGGGGCTGTTCTGACCACAGTGAGCACCGTGGGACTCCAGGCGGGGGTGGCTTGATCCTCCTCAAATCTAGATGCCTGGTGGTAGGGCTGGCGTCCTCTGGCGCCTACCTGCAGAGGCCTGTTTACTTGGCAGGGGGTGGGCCTAAGACCTGGCGCAGAGAGTAAGGGGCTTCATGCCACATGTCTGATATGGGTCCTGGACCACGTCTGACAGCCTGAGGGGTAGGAGGTGGGAACAGGGAGACCAGGAGTGTGGGAAGGGTGTCCTGAGGTAAGAGTGCAGGAACGAGGGACCAGGAGGTAGCCGGGAACCCCCACATCTCTCGGGGAGCTGTGCAGGGGAGGAGGCTGGCATCCTGGAACAGTTTTCATTGCTAGCTCTGCCTCATTTGTACCCCACCAGTGACACCTGGGAAATGAACACACCAAGAACGTGAGGCTGGTGGGTTTCAGTTCTGGACAAGGGCACTGTCTTCATGTCTGTTGTGGGGGGTAAGGAGGGTGGGATGCGGAAGCTGGAGGAAAGGCAGCCTCACCAGGTGTGGGGCCAGGCCTGGCTCAGCTATCCCAGTCCCATGCGGGGGGGTGGGGGGGTAGCCTCAGAGCTGGGAAGAGCATGTGTGACTCAGGGGCCTGTAGCTGCTACCAGGGTATCCACTTTGTACCATCACCCCTGGCCTTGGTCCCAGAGGTGACAACCCTGAGATGGGACTGGGGGCCATCTGTTGGGGCCAAAGGTCCCAGTGGGCTATGAGGGAGCCTGGCCTTCCAGGTCCATAGAGGCCAGCACCAGGTGCCATGTGTCCCCCACCTCCCCACCACCTGTGTGTCCACAAACAGGACCGAAGTTCAGAATGAGACAGAGGACACTTTATTAGGACTCAGAGGTGGCATCATTGCCTGGCTGATGACCAGGCCTGTGGGGGTGGGGACTCACCCTGGGAAGAAGGGGTCCTGATGGAGCGACTGGGGCACCCCCCTGCAGCCAGCATCAGAGAACAGCTTAGGGAGCATCCCCAGTCCCTGAGACCAGGGCCCTGTCCTGTCCTCTGTGGTTGTCAAAGCCAGAGAGGATGGGTCAGGCTGGGGCAGCCGGGAAGTCAGCCCCCGCGGTGGGGAAAGGAGCCTTGATGAGGTCTGGCCCAGTCAGCAGTAGGACTTCTGGCCTGACTAGAGGCTGCAGCAGGCCGGGCGGGAGTACGTGGGGCAGCAGATCAGAGACATGCAGGAGGCTGGGCGGCAGCAGCTGGGCCGGCAGGACAAGGCAGGGGCACAGCGGGAGGGGACGGGCACGCAGCAGGCGGTCCTGCAGACGGGACGGCAGAGGAGGGACATGCAGGAGGAGGGTCTGCAGCAGGAGGAGGGGCGGGGACTGGGCTGGCAGCATGGGGGGGCTGGGCAGATGGGTACATGGCACACAGGCTTGCAGCAGATGAGCACAGAGCAGGCCTGCTGGCAGGGGGAGGAGGTGCAGCAGGAAGGTTCACAGCTAGACTGCTGGCAGCACGAAGAGGAAGCCCCAGAACAGACAGGCACATAGCAGACGGGCTTGCAGCAGACAGGCTTGCAGCAGACAGGCTTGCAGCAGACAGTTTTACAGCACACGGGCACACAGCAGTCCTGCTGGCAGGGGGAGGAGGTGCAGCAAGCTGGCTCACAGCTAGACTGCTGGCAGCAAGAGGGTGTGCAGGAGCTGGTGCAGACTGACTGGCAGGGGCTGGGCACACAGCTCACCGGGGTGTAAACAAGGGTCAGGCAGGGGGCCGGGGCACAGCCACAGGGGGGCTCGCAGCAGCTCTCTGGGCAGTCGTCCACCTGCCAGGAGCTGTTGGAACAAGCACTGGAGCAGACAGACATGGTGGATGCAGCCATGCAGAGTGGTGAGCTGGGCAGAGTGTGAGTGAGCGTGTAAGTGAGTGAGCTGTCTGGGTGCTCCGGCTTTTATTCCCCTCCAGGGTGTGTTCTGTCCCAGCAGGAGGCTGGGCAACGCCCTTCTCTTCCTTGTTGGTGTTTTGACCCAGGAGAACCTCATTAGGGCCGGTTCTGTGGTCACGAGACGTCCTTGCTCAGCTCATAAAACTTAGGCGGTGCAGGTCACCCCAGCTGCCATTGGCCTGCAGGAACCCCTGGGTGCGAGGTGCAGCCTCCCGGGGCTGACCCCACAGCCGCCACCTGGCAGGTCACGTGTGGGTGCCTGGTGTGGGCTCTCGGCCGGGTCGTGCTCCATGGGCGTCCAGCCTCCGCCTGCAGCGGCCCCCTCATGCAGCCTGCCCTGGCCTGAGGTTGGGAGAGACGGAGACGAGGGGAAGGTAGGGGAGGCGGCCCTTCCTGGGTGGGCTCTGGGATCCTGTGGGTTCCCTGTGTCGGCCAAGGGCAGCGAGGAAGGGAGGACCTCCCCGCCCCGAGGAGGGGATGGGACTTCCAGTGAGGCCAGCTGTGCAGTCGGTGTGTTAGGATGAGCGTAGCTGGGGACTGAGCTTTGAGTCCTAAACCGCTGTCCCCTGCAGCTCATGTCAGTTGTCCTGGGAAAGGCGGGTCCTGGGCAGGACCTGAGGATGGGGAGGGGACTCAAACTGGAGGAGGCAGGGCTGGGGCGAGGTCGTGTGAGGGAGCTGAGGACACTGGCCTGGGCCCGGGAGGTCAGCCAGGTAGCCTGGGCCTTCACCTCGGGGCTGGGATGGTCCCAGGTGGGCTCCTCTGTCTGAGCCCAGCATGGCACGGCATGGCCTGCTGATGGTTCCCACCAGGAGCCGCTAATATTTCCCAACACCTTTTCAGCCTCTCTCAGCTGTGGTGAAGAAATGTCAGAAGGGGCGGAGGACAGGCCCGCTGACCAGATGCCGTCTGCGATGCCTGAGGAGGCCCTGCGATGGGAGTAGCTAGTTGGGGGAGAGGACAGAGCAGGTGGGCACGGGAGCAGTTATGACATAGTACAAGCAAACTGCAGAAAAATCAGAACAGCAGACAACGCTCTGAAATTCACCCTCTGAGGATAGCACTGCTGAGAAGCCACCTGGCTGCGGACAGCTGCGGCACATTTTAGGTCTGCACGTTCGGCACATTGTAGGTCTGCAGGGTCTGCACATTGTAGGTCTGCGCCCTGGGACCGAAGGCGCCAAGTCTGCACTATGGCGGACTGCATGCGCCACCAACAGAGGCATCGCACCCACACCAGAGAATTTCTTCCAGGATGGCCAGGGTGGGGTCACAGGGAGTCCTGCTCAGGTGGCTCTCCACTGACAGATTCGAGAGAAAAGGGAAAAACATGTCCTCTCAGTGGGAGCATTTGATAAGGTTGAACAGTTACTTCTGATAAAGATCTTGGCAATTTTAATAACTAAAAACTAAGAAACACCCACAGGTTGACAAAGGATATCTATGCAAAACCTATAGCAAAAATCTCGCTTTATGTTGGCACATTGTCCCAAACAAAAAGCCAAGAAATTGAAATGAGGTGTGCGTTTCTGATATTTGCAGGTGACATGACTGTCCACTTGGAGGTCTGAGTCTGCACTGGAGTGACTGTCACAGGCCCCTTCATTGAGGGGCTGGGTGTGAGATAAACAACAGCAACCAGCAGCCCCTCCTGCCCACGGCCGTGCCAGCTTGAGAGTACAGTGGGACAGCAAGCCCATAGACACATCACAGCCCACACCGTGAAGTGCCAGATAGGAAAGTTAGAGGGTAAGGGTGAGCTGAATAGTAAAACTTGACCAAAGAACACACAGTGTATGTGCCCTGGAACCCTGATGTAGTCAGGTACTGTCATGCTCTCACATCAGTCCTTTATTGATGTCATTTCAGTCAATGCCCCAAAGGAATTTTTTTGGTATACAAAAACAGATATTGAATTGCCAGATAATATTTGCAATATGCATGACAAATAAGAGGTTAATATGAAAATTTTAAGGTCCTTACAACCAAACCAGGTTAAGATAGAAAAGAAATACAAGATTCAAAAAATTCAAATTTCCAGTAAGAACATGAAAAGCTACCCAGTCTCATTAATAATTAAAGTTTCTCAAATGGAAACATAAATCTTCCACCTGTAAGATCAACCAAGATTTAAAATGCTGATAATATCCAGTACTAATGAGTGTGGGGGCCTCATTCTTAGAAACTCTTGGCAGGCATGATTTTATTTAAATTATATAGCACATAATATAAAATTTTACCATGTTTTATTATCCATTGTAATGTGTATAATTATTGGCATTTAGTGCAGCCACAATTTTGTGCAACCATCACTACTGTCTAGTTCCAGAACATTCTCATCACTCCAAAACGAAACCCCATAATATTAAGCAGTCACTCCCCAGCCCTTGTTAACCAGTAATCTTCTGTCTCTGGATTTTCCTATTCTGCACATGTTGTATAAATGGAATCATACAATGTGTGTTGTGTTAGTCCAGTTCTGTTGCTTATAACATAAATACCTGAAACTAGGTAATTTTAAAAGAAACAACGTTTACTGCTTACAGTTTCAGAGGCTGGGAAGTTCAAAGTCCAGGGAACGCATCTGCTGAGAGCCTTGTTCTTGGTGGTAACAAATGTGGCAGGAGCAGAGGGAGCTAACTTCTCACTCCTTCTCCTTTTAAAACCCTCAGAACCACGCCCACGACCACCATTAAGCCATCAATTTATTGATCCATTTACTACCGTGCAGTCCTCAGAATCTAATCACCTCTTTAAGGCTCCACCTTTTAATTACCATTATAGAATTTCCCATCCTCTTAACGCTGTCACAGTGGGGACCAAGCCTCCAACACATTAAACTTTGAGGGGACACAATTCAATCCATAATATGTGTCCTTTTGTGTCTGGCTTCTTTCACTGTGCATAGTGTTTTCAGGGTTAATCCATGTTGTAGCATATCAGTGCTCCATTCCTTTTTATGGCTGAATAATATTCCATCATATGGACACACCACATTTTATTTATCCACTCATCAATTGATGGGCATTTTGGTGAATCGTGCTTCTGTGAACATTCTTGTACAAGTTTTCATTAGAGCACCTCTCTTCAGTTCTCTTGGTTATATACCTAGGAGTGGAATTGCTGGGTCATATGGTAATTCTGTTTATATTTCGAGGAACTACAAGACTGTTTTCCACAGCATCTGTACCATTCTACATTTTTTTAAATTTTATTTTTTTAATTGATTATGCATATTTATGGGGTAAAAAGCTGACCATCACCACCTGTGTCCAAGATGTGATGATCAGATCAATACTGTCAGCATGCCCATTACCGCAAATTACCATTATTCCCAGTGTCCCTCACCCAACCTCTCCCCATCCTCCCCCACTCCCTTGGCAACCCTAGGTCTGTTCTCTCCCCCTGCAAGTCCAAAGCACCACTGTGGTCTTTCTTTCCTTCCTTCTCTCTCTCTTAGTTCCCACTTATGAGTGAGGACATGTGGTATTTTCCCCCACTGTGTCTGGCTTCTTTCACTTAACATAATTTTCTCCAAGCTCTACAGATAGATCTACCATATGATCCAGCAATCCCAGTGCTTGGTGTATACCCGAAGAAATGGAAATCATCATGTCAAAGGGATACGAGCACTCCCATGTTCATCACAGTCCTATTTACGATAGCCAGGACATGGAACCAACCTAAATGTCCATCAATGTACGAATGGATAGGAATATGTGGTATATGTACACAATGGAATACTACTCAGACATTTTACATTTCTATCAGCAATGCACAAGTGCTCAAATTTCTCTGCATGCTTGTCAACACTTGTTATTTTCTGTTTGTGTGTCTGTGTGTTTTAAATTAGGGCCACCATAGTGGGGGTGAAGTGGGATCTCATTGTGCTTTTGATTTGCATTTCCCTAATGACTTATAATATTGGACCTCTTTTCATATGCTTGTTATTTTTGTATCTTCTTTGGAGAAATGTGTATTGAAGGGCTTTGCCCATTTTTAAGTTAGGATTGTCTTTTTATTGAGTTGTCAGAGTTCTTTATGTGTTCTGGAAATTGGATCCTTATCAGAATCATGATTTGCAAGTATTTTCTTTCGTTCTTTGGGTTATTTCACTCTCTCAATAGTGTCCTTTGATGCACAAAACTTTCTATTTTTTTAAATTTAAAGTCAATTGATAGTGAACAAATTCAACACACGAAGATTGATATCCTTAACGCATAAAGAACTCTTAAAAATAAGTTCGAAAAATCTTAGCAGAAATTTGGTGAAGGACATGAGCAGACAAGTCACACACCCCAAAGAAATGCATGTGGCTAATAAGTACATTCTAAGATGTTCTTGTGGGCCGGGGTGGTGGCCTCACGATCCTCATCTCAGGACCCTGGGCATGCTCCATTGCTTGCCTGGATCAAAACTTTCTACTTTTGTTGAAGTCCAATTTATCTATTTTTCTTTTCTTGCTTGTACTTTTGGTGTCATGTCTAAAAAACCATTGCCAAATCTAACATTATGCAGATTTATCTTTATGTTTTCTTCTAAGAGTTTTATAGCTTTAGCTCATATATTTAGGACTTTGATCCATTTTGAGTTAATTTTTGTATATGGTGTGAGATAGAGTGCAACTTCTTTCTCTTGCATATGAATATGCAGTTGTCTCAGCACCATTTGTTGAAGAGATTATTGTTTCTCCACTGATCATCCTGGCATTCCTGTTGGAAATTAAGTGACCATATATGTATGGTTTGTTTCTGGACTCTTAATTTTATTCCATTGATCTGTATGTCTATCCTTATATCCTCACACCACTGGTTTGATTACTATGGCTTTGTCGTAAGTCTTATTTCTTCCTTTCTAATTTGGATGTCTTTTTTTTTTTTTTTCTTGCCTAATTGCTCGAGCTAAAACTTCCAGTACAGGGTTGAATAGGAATATCAAAAGTGGGCATCCTTGCCTTATTCCTTATCTTAGGGGGAAGCTTTTTGTCTTTCATCATTGAGTATGAAGTTAGCTGTGAGTTTTTCATAGATGCCCTTTATTATGTTGAAAAAGGTTCTTTCTGTTGCTATTTTGTGGAGTATTTTTGTCATGAAAGGGTGTTGGCTTTTACTTAAAGCTTTTTCTGCATCAATAGAGATGAACACGTGGTTGTCCCCCCCCCTTTATTCTATTAATGTGGTGCATTACACTGATTGAATCTCATATGTTGAATTTCTCTTGCATTTCTGGGATAAATCCCACTTGTTCATGGTGCGTAATCTATTTAATGTGCTGCTGGGTTTGGTTTGATTATATTTTGTGGAGGACTTTTGAATCTATGTTTATAGAGAATATTGGTCTGTAGTTTTCTTTTGTTGTTTTTGTCTGGCTTTGGTATCAGAATAATGCTCACTTCATAGAATGAGTTGGAAAGTGTTCCTTCCTCTTCTGTTTTTTTTAAACGAGTTTGAAAGGATTGATATTAATTCTTCCGTAAGTGTTTAGTAGAATTCAGCATTGAAGCCATCTGGTCGTGGGCTCTTCTTTTGGGAGTGACTTTTGATTACTGATTTAGCCTCTTTACTTGTTTATTCCACTTGTCTATTTCTTCTTGAGTCAGTTCATTCATTTTAAATCCTAAGACACAAATAGATTGAAAATGAAAAAATGGAAAAAAGATAATTCATGCAAATAGTAATCAAAAGAGAGCTGAGTGGCTGTAATAAAATTAGATGAAATAGACTTTAAGTCAAAAATTATTATAAGAAACAAACAAGGGAGAACTGGCTGGTTAGCTCAGTTGTTTAGAGTGCAGCCTTATAATACCAAGGTCACAGATTCAGATCCCCATACTGGATAGCTGCCCAAAAAATCTAAAAACAAATTAAAAAACAAATAACTAAGGACATTGAATATTGATAAAAGGTTCAATATATCAAAAAGATATGACAATTGTAAACATTTATGTACTAACATCAAATCCCCAGAATACATAAAGCAGAAATGGACAAAATTAAAGAAAGAAGTAGGCAGTTTATGCTCAACAATAATAGTTGGAGACTTCAATAAGTCACCTCCACTAATAAAAAATGAAATAATAGAATAACTAGATCAAAGAGTAATAATGAAATAGAGGACTTGAAGAATGTTATAAACCAACTAGACCTAATAGACTTATAGAAAACACTCGACCCAACAATAACAGCATATACATTCTTCTCAATTCCACAGATTAGACCATATGTCAGTCCACAAAACAAGTCTCAATAAACTTAAAACGTATTGTGTCATAAAAAGCATCTTCTCTGATCACAATAGAAAGAAACTAGAAATCAACAACTGAAGGAAAACTGGAAAATTCACAAATATGTGGAAATTAAACCACGTACACTTAAACAACCAGTGGGTCAAAGAAGAAGCCAAAGGGAAGTTAGAAAATACTATGAGATGAATGAAAATGAAAACGCAACAAACCAGACCTCACAGGATACAGCAAAAACAGTGCATGGAGGGAAATTTACCTTTTTAAATGCTCACATTAAAAAACAAGAAAGGTCTCAAATCAATAATCTAACTTTACACCTTGAGGAAGTATAAAAAGGGAGAGTAAACTAAACCCAAAGCTAGCAGAAGAGAGTACATAAAGATTTGAAGATTAGAGCGTGGATAAATGAAACTGAGAATAGAAAATGCCCTCTTACTTCTCTCTCTGCTTGCACCATCTTGCAATGTGAGACCCCTGGGTCATTGTTGCCACCACCAGATGGACTTTGGACTTCCCAGCCTCAGAAAGTCTTGTACCCTCCGCTGCCTGCCACTTTCCTCCATGAGTAGAAACAGCCTGAGGCCCACGCCAGATGCAGCTGTCCCAGAATTGGAACCTGCTCTCTGATGTGAGCTAATTAGTGAGCTGCACATCAAAGGAAGTGAAGTGTATCTTGTAAATAGATTTTAAAAGATCAAAGGAAGACTTACCAAATCATCCCCCCCATCCTCTGATTTCTGCAAGCTTCAGGCATATGGTGAAGAGACCGACAAGTCACCAGCATGATAAACATAGCTACAAAAGAACAACTGTCATGCCCACATCAAATATTAATGAGGAGAGAGAATCAAATATATCCAGGGATAGAATTTGACTTCTTGGGACTTCTGTAGTTGGGTTTCTGATGTAGACGAGGAGGGCAGTGATCTGTGTTTGTGATCCAGTCTGTGTCCAAAGCTGCAGGGTTGGAAATAATGTTTCAGGAATTGCTTCTCTCTGACAGGCTGGCTGGGTGACCTTGGGCAAGTTGCTTGACCTCTCTGAGCTCACTTTTCTTATCTGTAATATATGAATCCAAGCTCCTTCTCTACCCCCCTCCCAAGAGATTTGCGAAGATCAAGTGAGACGATTAATGTGACAATAGTTTGGAAAAAATCTAAATGGCTATACAAATGTGAAGCATTTTCAGCATTATTAACAAGGTCTCCATAAGTAGAATAATTTAGAAGAAGAGGAAAGTTTCCCAGATAATTTTGGCCAAAATTCCAGCTCCTGAGGGAATCAGCATCCCAGTGGGCTGCCTCTGCAGATCAGATTTGCAGCATAATTGCTCAAAGCTCCTTTCTCCTGTGATTACAGTTAGAAATTAGCTTCCAAAGAAGAAACAACTCAAACTAAGAAGGAAGATGAAAAGGTCTTTTGTTTTCCTTTGAAGTTCCAGATTTATGAACATGGCAGATTTTGCAAGAACAATCTTACTTGTCCTTCTAAATGTTTAGTCACCTGCCCTTCAGCCTAGAAGGACAGGTGGGACAAAAGCAACTGGTGATTGGCAGGGAGAAAGGAATTTTGCCTTGAATTTAAGGTGCCAACTGATGTAAAGGAAATCAGTAAATACATTTTTGCTCCAAAAAAAAAAAAAAGAAAAACAATAGAATCAATAAAACCAAAAATTAGTTCTTTGAAAAGAGCAATAAAATTGACAAACCTTTAGCTAAGAGAAAAAGAAAGAGAGAAGACTTGAATTACTAAAATCAGAAATGAATATAGGGACATCATTATTGACTATATATAAATAAAAAGGATTAGAAGAGAATACTGTGAGCAATTGTGCACTGACAAGTTAGACAACCTAGATGTAGTGGACAAATTCCTATAAACACACAAAGTACGAAAAGTGACACATTTACTGGTGTTCTTCTTTTCTTCATATGGCTCCAAGTTACTGTCTAGTGCCCCTTTATTTCAGCCTGAGTTAGTCTACAGTGATAAACTCTCTCAGGTTTTATTTATCCAGAAATGCTTTAATTTCTCCCTCACTTTTGAAGGATAGCTTTTGCTGGATATAATTGTGGTGGACAGTTTTTTTCTTTCAGCACTTTAAATATGTCCTTCTATTGCCTTCTGGCCTTCATGATTTCTGATAAAATTGTCTGTTAATCTTCTTTCTTGCTGCTTTCAAGATCTCTTTGTCTTTCTCTTTCAGTTACTTGATTATAGTGTGTGTCTCTGTGGGTCTTTTTTAGTTATTCTACTTAGAATTCATTGAGTTTCTTGCATTTGATTCATGTTTTTCATCATGTTTGGGAAGTTTTGAACCATTATTTTTCCAAATTTCTTTTTTTAATTATCATAGTAAAATACACATAATGTAAAATTTGCCATCTTAGCTACTTTTAAGTGTGCAGCTCAGTGGTATTAAGTACATTTGTAATGTTGTGAAACCATCACCACCTTTCACCTCCATAACTCATCTCATCTTGTAAAACTGAAACTCTGTATCCATTAAACACTCATTCCCCATTCCCCCTCCCACCAGCCCCTGACAACTGCAACTCTTTCTGTTTTGGTGATTTTCCTTCAAAAAAAATTTTTTTTCCGGCTCCTTTCTCTCTCTTCTCTCCTTCCAGAACCCCTGTTGAGTATGTGATGGTTTGCTTGATGGCGTCTTAGAGATTAATTAAGCTCTTTTTTTTTTTTTCATTCTTTTTGCTTTTCTAGCCTTCGGACTAGAATATTTCAATTGACCTATCTTGCCATTCTCTAGTTTTTTCTTCTGTCTACTCAAATCTGCTGTTAACTCCTAATCCAGTAAATTATTCATATCAGTTATTATACTTTTCAACTCCAGAAGTTCTGTTTGGTTACTTTTTATAATTTCTCTCTCTTTATTAATATTCTCTGTTTGTTGAGATATTGTTCTCCTGGTTTCCCTTAGTTCTTTGCACAGTTTCCTTTCTCTCTTTGAGCATATTTAAGAGAGCTGATTTAAAGATTTTGTCTAGTAAATTCAATCCTGACTGCTTCAGGGACATTTTCTACTAATTGATTTTTTTTTTCCCATGAATGAGCCATACTTTCTTGCTTCTTTGCATGCTTCATAAGTCTTGTTGAAAAGTGGACATTTTGAATATTATAATGCAATAATTCCGGCCATCATATTCCTTCCCTTCCCTATAATTTGTTTTTGCTGGTTGTATGGCTTGTAGTTGTTTTTTGGTTTAGTGACTTTTCTAAAATATTTTTATAATTGTATTCTTTGTTGTGCGTGGTGTCTGTTCCATTAGTTTAGTGCTCAGATAGTGATTTAACAGAGAGTTACTTAAACACCTGACCTCAAAAAATGTTTTTCTCCAATCTCTGTACCGGGGCTCTGTTTGTGTGTTGGGGCACACCCCCAGCACTCAGCTGGGCAGTTTGCAACTCTCCTGTTTGCACTGTCACTTCCTGCTTGCTCAAAGCTTGGAGTTCAGCCTGAGTTTGTCAGGTCTTTTCTGAGCACGTGTCCCATCATGCACATCATGCATGTGGCCTCCAAGATTCCCGGGAATATATAAAATGTTTTCAAAGCCCTTATTCCCCAAAGCATCTCTTTCCCCAGCTTCTCCTCCCGGGATTTTTGGGGTGTCCATTGTTTGCCCAACTGATATCCTTTGTACCAGGTGGCAGTGACTGGTTCATTTACCTTTAAATGTTCCAACAAACACCCTCTACATGGCTGTTTCTCTGCCTTGGGAGAGTTCTGAGCTTGGTGACATAAATCAAGCCCTGTGTGTGGGTCCTCTGGGGAGCTGCCAGACAGGTCAAAACAGACACCCACACTTCCTTGGGAACAAGTCCACTCTGCTCCTTCTGGCACCAGCAAGCACACCGGGACTCTGGCTGCCTGGCTGGGGATGGGGCGGACGAGGGAAGTTAAAATGCCACTGGGCTCTCCCGCTGGGCTTTGCAGCTTCATTCCTAAGTGTTCCCTTGGTCATTGTAAACCTTTGCTATTTTCGCAGTTTAAAGTTGATTCTGCTGGTTTTTTCCCTTTTATGCCTGTTTTTCAAGTGTTTCTGTAGAAAGACAGGCCTTACAGTTTCCCACTTCACCACTGTTTTCTCTGCCATAGCTCTTAGCAGGCATTTGGGACAGTCCTTTTGAGGGCAGTTATCAGTGTCTCTCAGAATTTACCATCGGCAAACACTCCACTCTGGAGATCCCACTTCTAGGAATTCAGGCAACACAAAAACTCACACTAGTGCACAAAAGTATGTGGTATGAACACTCACAGTGGTGTTGTTTGGTGTAACCAAAAACTGGAGACACTGTAAATGCCCATCCACCTGGTATTCCACAAATCAAGGCTGGTGCATCTACATTTCGGAATACTATGCACCTTGGCTAAAGAAATCACAATAAGATGCTTTTCTTTACAATTTGGCAAAGAGAATAATGGTCCCTCGTGCTGTGATTGCAGCTCTTATTACAAAGTGTAGGCTCAGAACCTTGTGATGGTCACACGGCCCAGTGTCCCTTCGCTCTGCTGGTGTAGCTCTAGGAGTCTATTCTCAGATTTGAGTAATTGGGTGTGAAGCCACATCTGGCCACATCTGGACATGCCTGTTCCCTGTAGCAATATTTGTAAATTCCCATCCATGGGTCAGGTTAATGAATGGGATAGCTTGGGTAGAGAATGCTGTGGAATGTTCTGCGTGCTACATTGTTACTAACTGCGGGAAGGGACCTCCACAGATGACCAGCTATGTACCAGACAGTCCAGGAAAACACCAGACCACAGTAGTAAGCTGTGTCCTGGGGCAGCAGGGCTGAGTTCCAGTGTGCAGATTCTCAGGGTGGGTGCATTTCCCGCAGGTGCCCAACTCACTGAGAAGGTTGAGGCTGGGGGTGGGGACTCCCCGGACCTTCTCACGGTGCCTGCAGACCGCCCCAGCTGCTCACCACATCCTTCCTGCCCTCTGCCCAGCTTGCCGGCCATGTGGTCCTGAGCCCTGCCCCAAGTCCTCAGCCCCTCCATTGCCACCGACATGTCCCCTCAGTCTGGAACCATGTCCAGTTCTGAGACTCCCCTAATGCGATCCTCGTGCTCCTCACCATGTGGCTCCTCTTCTCCCTGTTCACTTAGATCTTTTCCAAAAACTCACTGCCTACACATTTTCTCCCTGGTGCTCATAGTGTTTCCCAGCACAGCATGCCTGTGCCCACATGGCGTGACCGGGAAGTCCCCTGTTAAGCTCACTAATAACTTGCATGGACTAAATTCTGAGATGGTCCCCATTGCGTGAGCCAGCACACACAGCCCCACAGGAAGCCCTCGGTCACTCTCTGCATAGCTCTCAGGGCACGTCCCTCAGCCTCCTGCCTGCCTCTCTAGCCCCGTAGCTGCCGCTCCCCAGCGTCCGCCCTCCGGGGCCCCTTCTCTTGTGCTCCCATGTGTGAAGCCTGCATCTCCTGGCACAGCTGCGGGCCTGTGCCCCCTCCCCACCTTCTCCTTCTCAAGCCAAGCAGTGTCTCCTGCTGTGGACCACTGCAGACTCCCATCAGGAGCCAGGCATGGGGACAGCACGATGCACAAACAGGACCTTTCAGTGCAAGGGCTCTGCGCAGCATCCTTCAGAGGTGAGTGCCATGTGAGCAGACTTACCAGAGGCATCTCTCTGTCCAAGTGATGCTTGCGTCCCTGCAGGTTATGACAGGGAGCACCTGCCCCAGCCAACCTCCATTCAGTGACCTGCCCAGAGGAGTTAGTCTACTGTCCTTGTGACTCCTAGGTTAAGTAACTCATTCCTAGAAATGTTCATGGCTGGAGAAGACCAATATCTGCTCAAAACTGTACCCCCGTGAGCATCAGAGAAAGAAAAGAGAATCATGGGGTCAAGGTGAGTTTATTGGGGAGCCCGGTGAGGTGCTGACAGGTGAAAGTTGAGGCCAAGTGACCCAGAGCAGAGATAGTGGGAGGGAAGGACAGGGGACCCAGAAGGCAGGTGGGGGCTCCAGGGAGGCAGGAGGACACCTCAGCACAGTGGACACATGGGGACCCCATCTTCAGGTGGGAGCAGCTGCCTGACCCAGATAAGGACTGGACTGATGGAGGCTGTGAAGGGCCTAGCCATGTGATGGGACCTGAGCCCGGCGGGCCCTCGAGGGATGTGCCCAGTCAGCAACAGGACTTCTAGCGTGACTAGAGGCTGCAGCAGGCCAGGCGGGAGCAGGCGGGGCGGTAGAGTAGGGACACGCAGGAGGCTGGGTGACAGCAGCTGGGCTGGCAGGACGAGGCGGGGGCACAGCGGAAGGGGACGGGCACACAGCAGGCAGTCCTGCACACGGGGCGGCAGAGGAGGGACACGCAGGAGGAGGGTCTGCAGCACGAAGAGGGGTGGGGACTGGGCTGGCAGCATGAGAGAACTGGACAGGGGGTGGCCCCAGAGCAGATGGGCACGCGGCACACAGGCTTGCAGCAGACAGGCACAGAGCAGACAGGCATGGAGCAGGCCTGCTGGCAGCATGAGGACGAAGTCTCTGAGCAAATGGGCTTGCAGCAGACAGGCTTGCAGCAGACGGTTTTACAGCACACAGGCACACAGCAGTCCTGCTGGCAGGGGGAGGAGGTGTAGCAAGCCGGCTCGCAGCCAGACTGCTGGCAGCATGAGGGTGTGCATGAGCTGGTGCAGACTGACTGGCAGGGGCTGGACTCACAGGCCACCTGACAGCAGGGGCTGGACACACAGCTAACTGGTGTATAGATGAGGGTCAGGCAGGGAGCCGGGGCACAGGTGCTGGACTGGCAGCCACTGGAGGTGCAGCAGGGGGGCTCGCAGCAGCTCTCCTGGCCATTGTCCACCTGCCAGGAGGAGTCAGGGCAGGCGCTGGGCGAGCACACCCGGCTGCCACAGCTCAGGTCACTGGAGCAGATGGACGTGGTGGACGCAGCAATAACATAGGTCCTGGAGCAGCAGGTGTCAGCCATACTGGGCAGATGAACTGGGGGCGGGGGGTTTGGTCTGGTTGAGTGAGTGTGTGAGTGTGTAGTGCTGCACCTGTTGGGGCTTTTATACTCCTCTCTAGCGTGTTTTCCTCACAGGCATCTCCCAAGCCTTCCCTTTCCTTGTTGCTCAGATTTTGTTTCCAGACAACCTTAATTAGCTGACCTGCTGTGTTATGTTACAGCAGCCCCAGGACTTCTGTATGTGCCGGGTGATGACTGGTGCATGCAGGTGTATTGGTGCCCTGAAAGCAAACACTGCAATGCAGAATGTCTGCTGGTGGGGCTGGGAGCTGAATGGATTGTGAGTTGGTGGCATCTGCCAAACACAGCTTCTCTTTCCATCTATCTTTGCTTGTGTACCCTTGGTGTGATTTTTGGTTGGAGTATTTTGCACCAGCAGATGTTCCACACCTGTGCCCACCTCCTCCTCCACTGAACAATGGGTGTTTTTGCTGGGAGTTCCCCCTCCCCTCTCCTGCCCCCCCCCCATCTGCTCCATCTGCAAACTCTGGGGTGTCCACCTCTTCCTGGTGCACATCTCTTCAGAGGTCCATCCAGACACTGTTCTTAGTTCTCCTATTTACCTCACAATTACTAAAAACATGCACATTCTATTATTCTTGAGTTTTCAGTTTTAGATTTGATCTGATTTTCTATTGTGGAGGAAAGAACTTTCTCTTGATTACCCCCAGCTCCATGGAAAGACCCCTCTTCCCATCCTCAGATGGCAGTAATATCTCAATATTTGGTTACATCAGTGTTCAGAGTCTGTATTATTTTAATCAGTGAATGCTGAGTCTGTATGTTGAGCCAGACTTAATTTCCTTACTTGTTCACTTTTGTTTTTGTTTGTGTTTTTCCACTTTTGGAGTTAACAATTGCTCCTTTGTTTATTTGCTTATTTTTTGTGTGTGCCTATCATTAAATCCTCCCCAGACTCTGACTAATTCTTCCCCAAGCTCCCCTCAAGAGGTTTAAACATATCAGGTAATCTACCAGCTTTATTTATTTTTAGAAACCTCTCTGCTAGAGCCCTCTTTATTTGTGGGCCAACCTCTGTTGGCTGTTCCTCAGCCTGGGGCACAGGAATCATCCCTTCACTATTGTCTTTGGATTTTCCTTATTCTTTCTCCTATGATGTAGCCATTCTTTCTGGGATGCCTTGTCTTTTTCTTTCTGGGTTTATGACCTCACTTTGGTGGAGTGCATCCTCCAGTAGCTTTCTGAAGATGAGTGCATATAAATATGTTTTTGAGCCTTAGCATGACTACACATGCCTTTATTCTGTCTTTGTACTGTTGATAGTTTAGCTAGGTATAATCTTCAGGACTGGAAAGGTTTTCCCTTAGAGTGTTTTGTTGAATACGTAGAACATTTCCAGAATCCTAAATGATCCCTTGTGCTGTTTCTTGGTTAACTCATCCTTCCCCAAGAAGTAGTTGCTACTCCACCTTCTCTCCCATTGATTCGTTTTGCCTGTTCTATGTACTCTTTTGTTTTTGGCTCCTTTTGCTCAACAAAACATCTGTGAGAAGCACCCATGTTGCTGCATGCATTAGTAGTTCATTCTTTTTTAGCTGTGCTGTGAACCATTGCATTAAACCTACTGCATATTATTTACCATTTGCTTCCCCAGTAATGGAGATTTGGATTGTTTCCAGATTTGGGCTAAGATTAATAATGCTGTGATATTAATTCTTGTACATTTTTTGGTGGATATATTTAGCAATTTCTTTTCCTCGTATACCCAAAGTAGAATTGCTGGGTCATATGATAGGCATGTGTTTAGTTAAGCATATATTGCCCAACAACTTGCTAGAGAAATTTCAATCCCCACTAGTTGATTTTATGAACTCCAATCATTCTATATCTTCACTAAATGGGGCATTGTCAGTCTTTTAAATTTTAGCCATTTTAGAAAGTGTAGCAATATCACTTTGTTGCATTAATTTGCATATTCCTGGACAGTAAAGTCACTCATTTAAATCTTTGAGTTATCGTTTCCTTGAGGTACCTGTTCAAGTCATTTGACTGTTTTGATTTTTTTTAAATAGAGTTATTTGTATTTCTTAGTGATTGTGGAAATTTATTATATATTCTGAATATGAGCTCCGTTGTATATATGCAGTAGTGTGTTGTTGATGAATGTTTAATAACTGGCTCTCTTTAAAACAAGAACAAAAGCAAAAGCACTGATTTGTAGTGTTTGCCAATTTCCATGGCATAAATACTCCCACCCTAGATAAATTCAAGCTGCTCCCGTGACGTTGCTGAACCCTGAACCAGGAAGAGAGAGGTGCACAGTCTGCTCCATGAGCTGGTGCAAGCTGACTTCAGGGCACTACTGGGTATGTGAACGCAAATAACTCATCCAACTCTGAGCTTAAAAATAAAGTTTAGCAAATCAATTTTATTGAGGTATGATTTACATGCTGTAAAACATACCAATTTAAAGTTACCGTTTGATGAGTTTTGAGGAATGCGTACAACTGTGTAACCACTACTGCAAGCAAATCTAAACTCTTCCATTGTCCTGAAGTTCCCTTTTCACAATCAATCCCCATCCTCTCCTGGCCCTGTCCCAGGAAACTACTGAGCCCCTCCCTAGCTTGAGTAGGTTTGTCTTTTCCAAAGTTTCATACAAATCGAATTATATTTCTATAGTATGTACTCTCTTGGTCTGTCTTCTTTCCCTCAGCATGTTTGCATATGTAATCATGTATCTGATGTGGTGCCACGTATCTGTGATTCGTTCCCTTTTATAGTTATAATGCTACAGCAGTCCCTTGTGTGGACATAACACAATCTGGCAGTCCATTCAAGTGTTGGTGGACATATGGCTAGCATGAAAAAAGCTTCTCCGGACATCCGTGAGCGAGTCTCTGTGTGCACATATGCTTTCACTTGTGTAAGCGCCCAGGAGTGAAATGTTTGGGTCCTATGATGGGATGTGAGTGATTTTACCGTTTCACATCCCTCCTCCAGCAAACATGTGAGGGCCCCGTCTCCTCCACATACTTCCTAATGCTTGGTATTGCCAGTCTGTTTAATTCGAGTCATTCAGATAGATGTGTTGTGAAATTAGTGGCATCTTCTGATCAACAGAAGTTCTCAATTTTAATAAAATCCAATTTATTAATCTTCTTTTTTATGTTCAGTATTTTTTACATCCTGTGTCCAAAGTCTTTGGCTACTACAATATCACGAAGACATTTTCCTATGTATTCTTTTAGATCTTTATTATTTTTAAAATTTTATCTGTTGGGTTTTTACTTATTTATTATTTACTTTTAAATACAAACAATAATTATGTATATTTATGAAGTACAATGTGATTTTGCATACACATGGTAGAAAGATTAAATCAAGCTAATTAACATATCCATCACCTCACCAACTTATATTTTTTTGTTGTGTTGGTAAGAACATTAAAAATCTATTCTTTTAGCAATTTCAAAATATACCATACAATATCATTAACTGTGGTCACCATGCAGCGCAATAGATCACTAGAACGTATTCCTCCTGTCTAACTGAAAATCTGCACCATTTGACCAACATCTTTTCCCAATCCCTCCCCCCTCCCCAGCCTCTGGTAACCACCTTTCTCCTGTCTGTTTCTATGAGATTGACTTTTTTAGATTCTGCAAATAAGTGAGATCATAGTATTTATCTTTCTGTGCCTGGCTTACTTCACTTAGCATAACGTCCTCCGGGTCCACTCATGGTATCCTAAATGACAGAATTTCCCTCATTTTTGAGGCTATATAGTATTCCATTGTGTGTATACAGCACATTTTCTTTACTTATTCATCCATTGATGGGCACTTAGGTTGCTTCCATATCTTGAGTATTGTGAATCCTACTGAAATGAACACGGGAGTGCAGACATCTCTTCAATAGAATGATTTCTATTCCTTTGCATATATACCCAAAAGTAGGACTGCTGGATCATGTGGTAGTTCTATTCTTAGTTTTTTGAGGAAGCACCGTACTATTTCCCCAAATGGCCGTACCACTTACATGCCCACAACAGTATACCCTTTCTCCATGTCCTCCCCAATACTTGTTCTCAATCATCTTTTTGATAATAGTCATCGTAACACGTGTGAGGAAGTATCTCATTGTGGTTTTGATTTGCATTCCACGGATGATGAGAGATGTGGAGAATTTTTTCATGTATCTGTTGGCCATTCATAGATCTTCTTTTGATGTCTGTTCAGGTCATTTGCCTATTTTTTAGTTGGATTATTTGTTTTCATGCCACTGAATTGTTTGGGTTTCTCACATATTTTGAATATTAGCCCCTTATCAGATGTATGGTTTGCAGATATTTTCTCCCGATCCATGGGCTGTCTCTTCCCTCTGTTAATTATTTCCTTTGCTGTGCAGAAGCTTTTTAGTCCGGTGTGCTCTCGCGTGCCTGTCTCTGCCTTTGTTGTCTGTGCTTTCGGGGTCCTGTCTAAGAACTCATCGCCCAGACCAGTGTCATCAGGCATTTTCCCTGTTTTCCACCAGTAGTTTTACATTTTCAAGTCTTATGTTTTAATCTTTAATCCATTTTGAGTTGATTTTTTAATACAGTGTGAGATAAGGATCTAATTTCATTCTTCTGCATGTGGATATCCTGTTTTCCCAGCGCCATTTATTAAAGACACTGTCTTTTCCCCACTGTGTGTTCTTGGCACCTTTGTCAAAAATCAACTGACAATAAATCCTTGGGTGCCACTGTTACCTACTGTACATCGGTGCAGTGCAGGAGTGAATTTATTGCTGTACTTCTCTTGGCTCCATTGGTCTGTCCATCTGTCCTTGTACCAATATCTGCGTCTGGTACTGACGGCCACGGAGGCGTCCCCCATCTTTTCAAGTTCTTCTGTGATCACTGGCCTATTCAAGTTTTCTGTTTTTTCTTGTGTCAATTTCAGTGATTTTATTTTCCTAGAACTTTATCCTCTTCACCTAAAATTTCGATTGTGCCTGCTTAAAGGTATATTTTTTCTCCTAATTTAAAGTTTTCTCCATCTCCATGAGGTGATATCTCATTGTTTTAATTTGCATTTCACTGATGATTAGAGATGTTGACAATGAACTAATGGCAGGACGGCCTATTTTAATACTGTTGAAATATTTTATTAAATACTTTTATTATTTATTTTAACATATTTAATGTTTATTTGTTATCCCTTTTCGATTTGCCAATATTTTTACTCTTTTATAGGTCTTTTAAAAACAAATGTTTAGTGTTATTGACTATATCTATTCCTTCTTTTTAATTCATTAATTTTAAAATTAATTTATTTCTTTTACTTCTTTTTTGAAGTTTTTTTAACTTTCTGAATTGAAATCTTATTTATTTTCAATCTTGCTTATTTTGTACTATATGTCTTAAAAGATTTAATTTTTTAAAAATTTTTGCTCTGAATACTGCTCTACCTGACTCCCACAAGTTCTGAGGTGTGGTACTTTCTTCTTTGTTTCCTTAGAGTTCATCTCAGTTTTTCATTTTCTCATCAACTTGAGAGAGAACCTTACATTTCCCAAAGGAAACTTTCCTTTTATTGGTATAAGTTTGTTTTATTGAACCTGGCTCAGGAAAATGGTCTGTGATGTGACAAAAAGTGACATCTTTTTGCCTTTCCAGAGAGTATTTTCTCTTATGATTTGTCAGTATTTTCTGTTCTGATTCATGACTTTCGCATTTGGTCTGAGAATTCTCCTTCCCACCACAGGTGGCGGCGTCATTGTTGCTTGGTGGCAGACAGAGAACATCTGGTGATGGGGCGCCGTGCCAGGCCTGCCCACCTGTAGGTGCGCATCCTCTGCTGGAAACACCTGCGTGAGATTCTGAGGCTCCAGGGTCGTGCCTGGAGAGGAGGATGACGCCCCCAACATTCCTGCCGGGTGTGAACATCGGCCACCCCCAGAGACGGGGGCGTTGGCACGGGCGGGTCAGATGCAGGAGTGGTGCACTGAGCGAGGCCCGTTGTCTTGCTGACTGTGGGGTTCAGGTGTCTGGCAGTCCCGGGCTCACCCACGCTGCCCCGTTCCTCCCTGGAGGGCCCTGGCTGACACTGGAGGTGCAGACCTGGTACCAGAGAGAAGCCTGGCTCACTCCTCTGTATGGTGGGAGTGGGGTCCTGGGAACTGGTGTGGGGGGCCTATTCCCTGCTGTCCTGTGTTCCAGCCCAGCCCAGCTTGGCAGAGGCAGCTTGTCTCAAGAGCAGGACACTCTGTTCATCATGAGACCCAGAGTGCCCAGGCTGGCCTGGCTTCCTTTTCTGCCTCTCCCTTCTAGGACAGTTTTGTCCTTGCCTGAGAAGGGCATCTGGGGCCTGTATCAGGCTCCCCAGGACCACCCTGGGTCAGTGACCCACCAGGAGGACTCGCAGGACTCGGCACATGGTGGAACTCACAGCCATGATCACTGCAGGGAATCAACACAGCAGAACCAGAGAAGGGAAGGTTGCAGGTGGTGAAGTTGGAGGAAGCATCTGGAAGTTGGCTCGCAGAGTCCTGTCCTGGTGGCATCACACAGGCACGCCTATTACCCAGCAAAGAGCTGTGACAACACGCATGAGATGTCATCCACCAGGGAGCTTGTGGGAGACTTGGTGCCCAGGGCTGTCACTGGGGCTGGTCACATGGGCACCTCTGCCTGGATGTGCCAAAATTCTAGACTCCAGAGTGGAGCAGGAGTTCAGCATGAACCACACTGTGTGTACAGCTCGGGCCCGTGAAGAAAGGTGGTG
Organism: Cynocephalus volans; assembly: GCF_027409185.1. Taxonomy (NCBI): domain Eukaryota; kingdom Metazoa; phylum Chordata; class Mammalia; order Dermoptera; family Cynocephalidae; genus Cynocephalus; species Cynocephalus volans. Next base: position 189,475,635 of record NC_084460.1, read on the forward strand.
GGAATCCTCCCGAAATCCAGGTTCCCCGATGCCAGCCAGGGGCCACCTTGCCAGCAGCCTGCCATGTGGATGCCCTGCACTTGGCCTGTGGGCTTCATCCTTCGGAGTGGGGTCCTGAAGACAATCTGGTTTTAGTGGAGTCACCCCTGAAAGGCAGTCCCTCCCTGGGGTCACTGGAATACTCGCCCTTTGTGTCCTTGAACATATGTCTACCCCTTGAACACACGTGTGGCCAGGGTGGTAAGGGGCCTCCTGGACACCTTTGTAGGGGGCAGCCCAGGACCACCACATGTGGGGAGTATCAGAAAGGGTTCTGTGGTTTATGGGCAACAGAAATGAACTCTGGTTATATTTATCAGGAAAGGAATTTATTGGAAGTGTCTGTTGTGCTCACAGCATCACAGGGAAGATGGAGAAGGAGGCTCAGAGCAACAAAGCAGCCAGGGCACTCCAGGTCCAGGTGGCAGAAACCACTGCAGTGGCCTGAGCAGGTGGCAGCGATGAGACGCCAACTCCAAATGTATTTTCTTCCTTGTTTCACTCCACACAAGGTCAGTGGCCTGGGAGAGGCCGGCTGGCTTAGCCGGGATCACTGCCCTGCTGGGGCCAGGGAGGCAGGGCTCAGTGATTGGGGGAGTCAGTACTTGCAGAAATAAGTGACCTGCTCCCAAGAGGAGAAATGAACTGTGGGTGGCCAGGTGACCACCGATGCCCACTGCAGAGGCCTACAAGGAGGGGACTTGAACAGCTGTCATGGCTGTTAGTAAAGAATCCAAGGGTGCAGGTGGCAATAAGCTCTCAAGCTTTGGGGTGATCTTAAGAAGACCACTCAGCAGCAGGACTCCTGGCCTGACTAGAGGCAGCAGCAGGCCAGGCAGGAGCACACAGGGAGGCAAATCAGGGACACACAGGAGGCCGGGTGGCAGCAGCTGGGCTGGCAGGACGAGGTAAGGGCACAGCGGGAGAGGAAGGGCACGCAGCAGGCGGTCCTGCACACAGGGCGGCAGAGGAGGGACACACAGGAGGAGGGTCTGCAGCAGGAGGAGGGGCAGGGGCTGGGCTGGCAGCACGAGGGGGATGGGCAGGGGGTGGCCCCAGAGCAGATGGGCACACGGCACTCGGGCTTGCAGCAGACGGGCACAGAGCAAAGAGGCCCGGAGCGGTACTGCTGGCACGGGGAGGAAGTGCAGCAGGAGGGCTCACAGCTATACTGCTGGCAGCATGAAGAGGAAGCCTCAGAGCAGACGGGCATGCAGCAGATAGGTTTGCAGCAGACGGTTTTACAGCACACAGACACACAGCAGTCCTGCTGGCAGGGGGAGGACGTGCAGCATGCCGGCTTGCAGCCAGACTGCTGGCAGCACGAGGGTGTACAGGAGCTGGAGCAGACTGACTGGCAAGAGCTGGGCACACAACTCACTGGGGTGTAGATGAAGGTCAGGCAGGGGGCTGAGGTGCAGCCACTGGGGGAACAGCAGGGGGGCTTGCAGCAGCTCTCTGGGCAGTCGTCCACCTGCCAGGAGGAGTCAGAGCAAGAATCACAGGAACCGGGCAGGCAGACCCGGCTGCCGTAGCTCAGGTTGCTGGAGCAGATGGACGTGGTGGACGCGGCCATGCTGGGTGTCGAGCTGGGGAGGGGTGAGTGAGTGAGTGAGGGTGTGAGGAGTGAGGTGCTCAGGGCTCTTGGGTTTTTATACCCCTCTCTGGCTTGTGTTGTCCCAGAGAGGCTCACAGCTCCCTCCCCTTCCTTGTTGGTATCTGGAGTCTGGGGGACTCTCGTAAGTCAGTTGCGTGTTTAGTTCTACAAGATGTTGCTCGGCTTGTAAAAGTCCTGAGTGTATTTTGGGATTTGTTGGCACAGCCTCATTTGCCTTTGGCCCAGAACATAAAGTTGAGGAGGGCAGCGTATATTTCTGCAAACAGGTGTCCCAGGGTCTGTGCTGGCTGCCCGAAAAATTCACCCATCCTAACCCCAGCTCCCCTGGCCGCGCCCGGGACGGCCACTGTGCACCCCGGGGCCTCTGCTTGTCTGGGCTGCCGCAGTATCTAGAGCAGTGGGCTGGAGGGGCCCTGGTTGAGGAGGGCGTGAGGTGGGATGTCTCTCCCCAGTACTCCCTCTGGTGCAGGAAGGCCCCCCAGGGCTTCAGTGCAGGTGGCAGACAGGTAAGGGTGGACACTGGCGTGCAGCATTTCCCACTGGGAGGGCAGCAGTCCCTGGTGGACAGTGCACCCCGTGTCTTCCATCTCGCCACCTAGGGAGCCCCACAGCCCTGCCTCGCCCACAACCTACCCCTCTACATCTGCTTCTACCCAAACCTGCGAGTCTAAACCAGAGTTCCTTACTCATGTCCTCTGCAAAAAGCACAGCCCCCCGCCCCACCAACTGAACCATCATATGAAAGGCAATGACTGCCTTTGTGTTTCCTGTCTAGCTAGTTTCTTGATGGTTTATGGAACAGTTTCCTGGGTCTCCCCAGCTGGACACCTGAGAGTCATTTGAGACTTCCTTTCTTCTGCAACTAATATCCTGTTGGCCACCAAGTCTTGTTGGTCCTTCCTGCTGGATGTTCAATCCTGTCTGGCCTTCTCACTTCCCAAGCATTGACTTGTTCACAGTGCAGCAGATCCTCCCACGTGCTGGAAACTGCACCAGGTGCCGAGAGTGCAAAGATAAGCGTGTCACAGCCTGACCGCGGGCCCTGACCTCAGATCCCTGCTGGCGTGGGAGGTGGCTGCTCGGTGCCCTGGGCGTCAGTGATGACCTGGTGCAGTGCAGCATGCCTTGGGCCCAGAGGAGCGGCACCTGGCTGGAGGGAGGCTCTGGAGGGCCTTTCTGGTGGGGGTGTGATGCCCAGGCGAGTCCTGGAGTCTCAAATCCTCCCCCTTCCCAGCCGTTTTTTTGTCTTTATAAGTGGATCTCAACCCTTGGGGGATTTAGGAAAGGCACAAGAGACTTCAGGAGTCCTAGAAATTCAGTTACAATGTGGGCTGAATTGTCTTTATATTTTGAGTTATAAAAATAATATGAACTTGAGCCTGGCCTGCCTCCTCCAGAGGAACAGAAACTGGTCAGATGGGCTGGAAGTGTATTGAGTGGAGAGAGGCTGAGCGCTGCGGTCCTGCCCATCCTCGCCAACATGTGGCGTTGTCCGTCTTCCCATCTCAGCCCTTCCAGTGGGACTAGTGATGCTCACGTTTCCCTGGTGACTAGTTGCATGGAGCATCTTCTCACAAACGGTTTGCTTGCCGTCCGTGTATCTTCAGTGAAGTGTCTGTTCATGTTCTCTGCCCGTTTTTCTTAAATCTGGTTGTTTATGGTTCTATCATTGAGTTATAAGTATTCTTTATATTCTGGGCACGAGTTTTTGCAGATTGTACTGCAAATATTCTCTCCTTCTGTGGCTCAGCTTTTCATTTTCTTAACAGTGTTTTTTTAAAGTGTTGAATCTTTAATTCTGATTAAGTCCAATTTATTTTTTTTTTCTTCAGTGGGCCTAGCTAAGAAATCTTTGCTTAAACCCGGATCACATAGCTTTTCTCCTGTGCTCACTTTTAGATGTTTTATGGTTTTGACTTTTACATATTGTTTTAGAATCCACTTCAACTTAATTTTTGAATATGCTGTGAGTTGTTCCAACATCACTTGTTGAAAAGATTATCCTTTGTCAAAAATCTGCTGGCCATACATGTGTGGGTCTATTTCTGGACTCTGTTCCATTCTTCTGTATATTTATCCTTATACCACACACTGTCTTTATCAATGTGGCTTTAATCTTGAAATCAAGTAATGTCTAAGTTTACCTATTCTGTTTTTCTTTTTCAAAATGGGTTGGCTATTCTAGGTTCCTTACATTTCCATATAGATTTTAGAATCAGTTCATTGATTTCTACAGAAAAGCCTGTTGGAATTTTGACTGGGGTTACATTAAATCTACAGATCAATTTGGAAAGAATTGACATTTGACAAAATTGAGTCTTTTGAACCATGAACATAATATGTCTCTCCAGTCATTTAGGATTTCTTCAAGTTTTGTCTGAAATATTTTCTCATTTTTAGTGTATAGACCTTGTACATCTTTTGTTAAATTTATTTATTTCTTTTTTTAATGCTTTTGTTAATGGTATGTTCATTTTTGACTGTTGATTGCTGCTATGTGGAAATACAATTGATTTTGTATATTTACCTCATGTTCTGTAACCTTGCTAAATTCATTTACGGATTCTAATAGATTTCTTGTATATTCCTCAGGATTTTCTAAGGACATGACCGTGTCATCTGTGAATAAGGGCAGATGTGCCTCTTCCTCTCCCGTCTGTGGCCGGTCATTTCTTCCCTCCTCAGGGCCTCCGGCTCACTGTTGAGTGCAACTGTTGAGAGCAGACGTTATTGCCTGGTTTCTGGTCCCAGGACAGCTTTCAGTCTGTGGAAGTTCCCTTCTATTTCTAGTTTGCTGGATTTTTTTTTTTTTTAAATAAACACGTGTTGCATTTTGTCAAGTGCCTTTTTTGCATTTATGGAAATGACATTATGGTTTTCACCCTTTATTTGTTAATATAGTAAAACATATTTATCAATTTTTGAGTGTTAAACCAACCTAACATCCTGGAGAGAAACCCCATTTAATCATGAAGTATTGTCCTCTTTATATATCGCTGCATTCAATTTGATAATTTTTTGCTAAGAATTTTTGGGTCTATATTCCTAAGACATACAGATCTTTAGTTTCCTTTTCTTTTACTGTACGTGCCAGCTTTGGTGTTGGGGTCATGCTGATCTCATAAAGTAAGTTGAGAAGTATCTCTTCCTCCACTGTGTTTTGAAAAAGTTTGGGTGAGATTGGTATTATCTCTTCCATAAATGCTTGATAAAATTCAGCAGTGAAGCACTGGCATGTTCTTTGTGGGAAAGGTTTTAATTATGAATTCAGTTGATAAGCTTTCTTTTTCTATTCAGCTTTCTTTTTCTTTTTGAATTCGTTTTTATATATTTCCAGTTATTTGCCTATTTTATATGTAAGTTGTTGAAAGTATTGGCATAAAGTTGTGTTATTTCTTGGTTTTTTAAATGTCTATAGAATCTGTTGTAGTAACCCTTTTTTTCGTTCCTGATACCAATAATTTATTTCTTTTCAGGTTTTTCTTTACCAGTAAAGCTAGACATTTGTCAATTTATTGATCTTTTTTTAAAAAGCTAGATTTGGTTTCATTCATTTTCTCTCTTGTTAGTCTATTTTCTATTTGGTAGATTTCTGTAATTCTTGATTATTACATTTCCTTGATTATTACTTATTTTTGGGCTTAACTTGTGTTTCTTTGTCTAGCTTCTTAAGGTGGAAGCCTAGAGAGTTGATTTTAGGCCTTCCTTCTTTTCTAACAGAAGCAATAAACGGTATGTGTTCCTCTATACCATATGCTAGCTGCGTCCCACAAATTTTGATATGTGGTGATTTCATTTTCTTTTTATTTAAAAAGTTTTCTAATTCCCATAGTGATTTCTTCTTTGACTCATGTGTTATTCCAACATATGTTTGATTTTCAAATATTTGGCAACTTTTCAAATATCTTTCTGTTAATGATTTCTAGTTCTGTTGTGGTCAAACAACATACTGTGTACTATTTCAGTCCTCTTAAATATATTAAGACTTGTTTTCAGGCCTAGCATATAGTTTATTTTGGAACTTGTTCTATATGCATTTGAAAAGAATGTACATTCTATTGTAGTTGGATAAGAGATTATATGAATGTCAATTAAGTCAGGTTGGCTTACAGAGGTTTTTCGAGTTTTCTTCATACTTACCAGTTTCATCAAATTCGGAAAATATAGTACTTGGCCATTTTCTCTTTAAGTATTTTTCTGTCTTCCTTTTTCCTTGGTACTCCAATTGTGTGTACATTAGACCACTTAATATTGCTCCCTAGGCCTCCGAACTCTGTTAATTTCTTTTTAGTGTTTTTTTCTCACATTCCTTTGGTTTGGATAGTTTCTATTGCTGCATCTTCAAGTTCACTGGTCTTTTCTTTAAGTCATCCTTTGAATTTTTAATTATTTATTGTTGATGTTATATTTTCAACTCTTGGAGTTCCATTTGGCTTTCTTTATGTTCCTCTCATTATGTTCATGTTTTCTTTTAGATACTCAAACATATTTATAGTAATTTAAACAATAGTCTTGTCTGCCGATTTCATCAACTCTGGCATTTCTGGATTTGATTCTGTAGACTGTTTTATCTCTTGGTTATGGATTGCATTTTCCTCTTGGTCTTGTGTCTGGTAATCTGTGAATGAATGCTGCACCTCATGAATGTCTTTGAATGCTATGTGCTTTTTCTTTCCTTTAGAGAGTGCTGGGCTTTGCTCTGGCTGGCAGTTACTGTCTGTGAATCAGCTTGATCCTCTCAGTGCTGCCATGGTTGTTTTTAAGTTTTGTCAGGACAGAGCCTTTACTCTAGGGCAAGTTTAGCACCACTATTTAGATGTGACTTTTCCGGGGTTTGTACCAAAAGCTTCTGGTATTCATTGAGGTTTCCTTACTCTGGTTGTTTGGAACTCAGGTGTCTCCCAACCTTTGTAAGCTCTGGGATTGCTCCCTGGTTGCTCTTTGCCTAATCTCAGGGAGTTCTGAGCTCTTCATGAATGGCTCAGCATGCAGCAACATATCAAGGGAGCCCTGTGGAGCTTTTTCCTGTATAGTTCCCTCTTCTTCTGTATTCTGCTCTATGAATTCCAACTGCCTCAGCCTCCTTCAACTCTGATTTCTATCTCTTCAGCTCAGTGGATCCACCATGCTGTCTGGGACCCAGTGTCTGGGCTGCAGCCAGCAGCAATTGTAGGCTCATCTCCCATTTACTTCCTTTCCTCTGGGACCCCAGTTCCTCGCTGTCAGTGACCCAGTGTGTGCAAACAGTTATTTTGTATGTTTGTCCCATTTCCTGTGTATCTAAAGTGAGAGGATAAGCCAGATTCACCATGGCCCAAAGTGAAGTCTCACTCCTTGTGTTAGAGGATTCTGCTTCTCTTCCAGTCCAATCCCTCACTTCCCTCTGACTACTCAAGATCTTTCCCCAACACTGAGACTGAGTTTGCCTCTTTTCACCCTGGGAAATGCTCCAGCCGAATTCCCACCCAACCCGAGACATCCCTATGCCTAGGGACTGGCGTGTAGCCAGCATCCTCACAGGAGGAACTCTGGCAGGGGTCCTGGAGAGGCGTGAGGAGCCTCAGCCCGGGGGCCCTGGGCTTCATGAGAAACATCTCCAACCCCACCTTCCACCCAAGCCCAGTGGTGTCCTGTCTACACAGACCCCATGGGGAATATGTCAAGTCCCAATCAAGGGGCCCAAGTGTGGGGTAATTTAAATAAAATCTAGAGGCAGAACTCAGAATTTTGTGGGTGAGAGCAGCCAAGGGAGGTGCATGGACTTGGAATCCAGTCACTGCTGGTGAGTTCTAGTGACCGAGTGAATAGGGGGCATTTTTAAGGAGAAATGGAAGATGTATTGAGTCCAAAGCCACTCTATGAGTGGCTAAAGCAGGTGTTTAGTTATGATCCTTAAAAGTTCTCCAAGTTAAATATATTGAATTAAGATTTATCTATAGGAAAAAAAAAAGTGGGGGGGGGATGTGCAAGGAGTCTAACAAGTTATGTGATTGCCCAACTTGGTGGTAATGAACTATAGATTAGGTCAGCCCCAGATAAGGGGCCAGCCAAGGGGTGACGGAGTGCTGGCTCTGCCTTTTGTCCCAGGCCCTGGGAGGTAGACAGCCTGGGCCTGGTGACTCTCTCCAGTTATTCAGGGGGATAGATATCACCTCAGGATGTTTTTGTCTCTTGAGTCACTATCCTTTGTATTATTGCTATTTAAATTAGAAATTGAAATAATATTTTTTATCAAATGAAAGACCAATAAGAAAGTTTCTTCTTTTGTGAAACAAGCCTTCATGAGATGAGGCCACAATGGTTGCCAGTGGAGTGGGTGACTGCATTGCATCTCCTGGTGGGGTGCCCCACGCACCTCCCAGCAAATTCCTGTCTGACCACAGCGTGGGCTCAACCAGGCGTGGCCAGTCTTCTCTCGGCTCACATGAAGGGGAGCGGCACTGTATCCCGATGAAGAGTCCTCCACAGAATTCTACTGCTCTGGAGTTATTCTTAGCTCCGGTCCCATGTGCTGCAAGCCACACGTTGAGCTGTGCTGCTGAGAACCACGTGCACCTGCGTGACGGATGTTCTCATTCAGCCCACCGCTATGATTTCAACGCAGCAGGCGCTCTGGTGTCCACCCTATACAAACTGCCCCAGCGGAGGGTTCCCGGGCAGCAAGCTCTCTGACACCTTTGCATGAAATCCTTTGTGATTTTAAAATCACTGGAATAGAGTCAGTACTTCCTCCAGGGGCTCCAACACATTGTTATTCCAAACATAATTTTTAAAGATATCTTAAACCATGACAGTGTCTTTCTGTTCTGGTTGATCCATTTAGCCATATGTTCACAATAATCATAACGTGCTTGCTCTCTGCTATTATTGCCAATCCATTTAGATACCTAAAGAAGGAGTCCTATTACTCTGACCTTAGAGAGCTCTAGAGAGGTGGGAAACGTTTCTGCTGACATGGGGCGTAAACAACAGAGACCTGACTTTCAACCTCCGGTGTGTTCCTGCCACACCAGGGACATGAGCAGGGCATGTGGGAGGATTTGAGACAATATACGGATAGAAATTTCTGATTTTGAAGGTAGGAGGGCATTTGAACATGTTCTGGAAAAACATGGATGTAGAAGATACTATTCGTGACTTGATAGGGATTGTGCAGAAGGAGGAGAATTTACAAAGGCATAGCAACAACAACAAAACTGCGGAGTGAGTGACAGCACAGGAGGGGTAGAGGCAAACCCAGTCTGGACCCCAGGGAGCCACGCACCCCTGGGCACAGGAAACCACACAGGATCCTGACGGACAGAAGAGTAATGTGTATGAAGGAGAAAAACGTGGCTGCGTGGGACAGCCAAGGAACACTGATAAAGACACATGCAAGCCAGTGTTGTTGCAAGTCACAGGTGTTTATTGGTCAGTTTGCTGAAGAATCTCGAGGTCACTGCACTGACGAGGACAGAGACACTGTGGATTGGGGCTGAGCTGACTCTCATCAGGGATGAGAGATATGGAGAGGAGGCGACTGCCACGGTACTCTCCTGGAAGCCCCCCAGACAGTGGATATTTAGTTCTTCCATGTCGTCCAGTTCAACAGACTGTTCCAGCACACACCAGGAAGTGGTCTAAGTGCCGGAGCAATTCAGGGCTTGGACCTCAGCTTCCAGGTGGGACCTGAGCCTGGCTGGCTCTAGGGGGACGTGCCCAGTCAGCAACAGGACTTCTGGGCCGAGGCGGGGACACAGCAAGCCCGGCGGGAGCATGCGGGGTGGCAGAGCAGGGACACGCAGGAGGCCGGGCGGCAGCAGCTGGGCCGGCAGGACGAGGCGGAGACACAGCGGGAGGGGACAGGCACGCAGCAGGTGGTCCTGCACACGGGGCGGCAGAGGAGGGACACGCAGGAGGAGGGTCTGCAGCAGGAGGAGGGGCGGGGGCTGGGCTGGCAGCACGAGGGGACTGGGCAGGGGACAGCCCCAGAACAAATGGGTACACGGCACACGGGCTTGCAGCAGACAGGCACAGAGCAGGCCTGCTGGCAGGAGGAGGAGGTGCAGCAGGAGGGCTCACAGCTAGACTGCTGGCAGCATGAAGAGGAGGCCGCAGAGCAGACGGGCACGCAGCACACAGGCTTGCAACAGACAGGCTTATAGCAGATGGGCACGGAGCAGGCCTGCTGGCAGGAGGAGGAGGTGCAGCAAGAGGGCTCGCAGCTAGACTGCTGACAGCATGAGGAAGAAGTCTCTGAGCAGACGGGCACACAGCACACAGGCTTGCAGCAGATGGTCTTATAGCACACGGGCACACAGCAGTCCTGCTGGCAGGGGGAGGAGGTGCAGCAAGCTGGCTCACAGCTAGACTGCTGGCAGCATGAGGAAGAAGTCTCTGAGCAGACGGGCACACAGCACACAGGCTTGCAGCAGATGGTCTTATAGCACACGGGCACACAGCAGTCCTGCTGGCAGGGGGAGGAGGTACAGCAAGCTGGCTCACAGCTAGACTGCTGGCAGCATGAGGGCGTGCAGGAGCTGGTGCAGACTGACTGGCAGGAGCTGGGCACACAGCCCACTGGGGTGTAGATGAGGGTCAGGCAGGGGGCCGAGGTGCAGCCGCTGGGGGAACAGCAGGGGGGCTCACAGCAGGGGGGCTCGCAGCAGCTCTCTGGGCAGTCGTCCACCTGCCAGGAGGAGTCAGAGCAAGAATCACAGGAACCGGGCAGGCAGACCCGGCTGCCGTAGCTCAGGTTGCTGGAGCAGACAGACGTGGAGGACGCGGCCATGCTGGGTATTGAGCTGGGGAGGGGTGAGTGAGTGGGTGAGTGTGTGAGTGGGTGAGGTGCTGAGGGTGGTCTGGCTGGGCTTTTATACCCCTCTCTGGCTTGTGTTGTCCTAGCAGGAGGCTCACAACTCCCTCCCCTTCCTCGTTGGTGTTTGGAACCAGTTCCTGGAGAGTAAACAGTAGGGGTGTTTTATTTTCCCAAGAGTTGTTGCTCAGCTTCCAAACGTCTTGAAATTGGCTTGGGATGTATTTACTTGTTGTTCTTCTCAGAGAGAACGCTGGGGCGGAGTGCTGATTAGGGTGGTTTTCTGACCAGGCCGTCTGGAGGTGGGCGCGCAGGGGTGTCTGCAGGCGCTGCTGTGGCCCCCAGGCCCCTGGGCTACTGAGTGGCATCTTGTGTCTCTTTGGTTGGAAGGTCAGAGAAAGAGGTGTGTTTGGGTCTAAATAAAGACAAGAGGAGTCATGGTTTTTATGCAGTAAAGTATTAGTTTCCTTGGGCTGCTGTAACAAGTATAATGGATGGCTAAAGGACAGACATCCTCTGTCTCACAGTCTGAAGGTCGGGAGTCCAAGACCAAGGAGGCAGCAGGGCTGGTTCCTTCTGAGGCTGTGAGGGAGGATCTGCTCAGGCCTCTGGTGGTTGCTGGTGATCTGTGGTGTTCTTTGGCTTGCAGAAGCAGCACCCTGATCTCCGCCTTTATCTTCATGTGCAGTTCTCCCTGCGTCTTGCCCAAATTTCCCCTTTCTATAAGGACACCAGTCATATTCGGTTAGGGCCCATGCTGACAACCCCATCTTAACTTGCTCATCTACAAAGATCCTATTTCCAAATAGGGTCGTTCACAGATACAAGGGGCAGGGACTGCAGCATCTTTTGGGGGACACAAATCAACCCAGACAAGTCCAAGCAGGCCCCACCTGGGGTGGAAGGCAGCTGGCGGGCAGGTGAGGGGTCGGGGGACAGGCCGCACAGCCATGAGGCCCTCAGCAGTACGTGCTTGTCTCAGCATGGCCTGAGCTCGTGGATGGCTTTTGACACATGCATTTTACAGAATGGTTGTGAAAGGATCACAGCGAGTTCACCTGTGACCTTCCCCGGCTTCTTCCAGGGTCAATGTCTCACATAGCTATAGGTCACTTGCCACATGGTAGAAGTTAGCACTGGCAGCTCACCATTCACCAGCTCCCATGAAAGTCCTCCTGTGGGGGACCCCACACTGCACCCTCCTCCGTGTCCTCCAGGCTGTGACAGCTGTTCAGTCTTTCCTGGCCTCTGTAACCTCCACTCTTGTGAAGAGTGCTGGTGAGGCGTTTTGGGGAAGGCCCCTCCATCGGGCCTGTAGGATTCTTTTTCATGATTAGACTGGGGTTGTCATCTGTGGGGGAAGGATCCCACAGAAGCAGTAGGTCCAGGACAGTGGGGCACGTTGTTGTGTCTTTTCTCTGGCAATGTGGCTAGTTTTCACTTTGTAATTCATAATGTTTTGCAGGAGATCATTTGAGACTTTGAAAATATCCTGTGTCTGTGCTGGCATTTTCCCAGTGGTTTCAGCATGTGCGTGGAATCTGGTCTGTGGCAGTTTTCACTGCGGTTTCCCTCAGGGATGTTGTACTTCCCAATTCCATCTGCACTCATCTGCTGAAACTCTTCTGCAAGGAGCTGTTGTCCTTTCTCCACCTTATTTGCTTGTTCCTTTATTTATTTCAGTGAGGACTAAAATTGTTTATTTTATTATTTGCCTTATCATCCAGTATTATCATTATTTATTCTGTTTAAATTATTCCAACTTTGACCAATTTTGGTTCTTCTACCTTTTTGACACACCTCCACTCCCTGACTTTTTTTACTTTCTGGTCCAAGCTCATCTTGTGTTGTCCCCATTTTATCCCTGGAATCAGCCACTTCTCCATGGATCCCGGGCCCCTTTTAGTGGGTGATGGTGTTTAGAAACCAAGAACCAGAGTGAGGTGTGCTCAAGTACTCAGGCTCCTGGGGCATCTCTTCTCCTGGGCTTCATCTCAGGAAGAAATTCAGTGTTCCCTGTCAAGGATCACATTGGCTCCAGTTTTTCTAGATTAGCTCTATCTGGTTTAAAATGTTCCCTTCTGTTTCTGAAAGATTTTATCACACATGGATGTTGTTTGTTGTGGAATACTTTTTATGCAACTGTTCAGATGATCACATAGTCCTTTTTCAGTCTGCTAATATGGTGAATTACATTATTTTTAAAGTTTTTTACTTTGAAATAATTGTAGGTTCACAGGAAATTGCAAAGATACTATGGAGAGGTCCTGTGTACCTGCATTAATTGATTTTTGAATGTTGAACCAGTCTTGAATTCCTGGATAATCCCCATTTGGTTCTGATGTATTGTCCTGTTTATATGTTGCTGGATTGGATTTGCTAATACTTTATTAAGGATTTTGCTGTCTATATTCATGAGGGTTATTGGTCTGTAGTTTTCTCTTTTTGTAATGTCTTTGTCTGGTTTTGATAATGCTGCCCTTATAAAAGGAGTTGGCAAGTGTTTTCTCCTCCTCTAGTTCTTGGAAGAGATTAACACAGAAGTGGCATGGTTTTTTTCTTTAAATGATTGGTAGAATTTTCCAAGAAACTGGAATTTTCTTTGCTTAATATACAGGACTTTCTAGTTCTCTGTTTCTTCTTTAATGAGTTCTGGGATTTGTGCCTATCAAGGAATTGGTCCATTTCATCTAAGATTCTGAATATATAGGCACAGGTTATTTGTAGACTTCCCCCATATTATCCTTTTAATTTCTGAAAAATGTTCAGTGATACCCCCTTTCTTGTTCTTAATATTGATAATTTATTCCCCCCCCCCTTTTTTTCTTTGTCAGTCTGGCTAGAGCCTTATCAATTTTATTGATCTTCTCAAAGAATCAGCTTTGGTTTAATTGATTTCTTCTATTTTTCCTTTGTTTCCAATTCTGTCAATTTCTGCCCTGCACTTGCCTTTGCTTGCTAGGGGGTTCCTTTGCTATCTGTTTCTAGTTTTTCAAGGCAAAGCTTAGATGATTGATTTGAGACCTCTCCTCTTTTCTAATGTAAGCATTTAGTACTTAAAGTTCACTGTGCTTCAGCGGCACCTACAAATCCTCTCTGTGCCTACTTTCCTGGCCTATGCCCTGAGGCTTTGAGTTAGCCCTTCCAGGTCTGTTTCCATAATTCCTGGCTTCAATATGCATGTTACATCGGTAATAGAGTCAATGGGGACTCACACACAATTTGGATTTGAGGGCAGGAAACCTCCGGAAGCTTCCACGTACTGCAGCCCGGGGCTGTTTCAGGGATTCATGTGCTGTTCATGTTCTCACTCGCTGGGAGCCTGTGAGATAAGGGGGCACAGAGAGCTGGCTGGATTGCAGGGGTAATCACGCCTGGCAGGAGAGAGCATGTTTTTATTGCAAATGTCCCCGGGGGGGCAGGGACTGTCTCCACCTTTGCCTCTTCCACCTCTAGGCTCCTGGCAGAGGCAGGGCCAGGAGCAGGTATTTTGGATCAATAGAGACTTGTCCCATGGGTGCGGCCCTTGGGTGGCTGAGAACCTCATCCTGGAAGAGCTTGGGATCAAACCCCTTTGTCCCCCTGGTGACCGGTGGTGGCCTGTGCAGTCCTCATAAGGCACATGTTCTCTTTTGCTGACTGAATGTCCACATGCCCCAGGGAGGCCGGACGCTCACTGTACCCTATTGTACTATACACCTACTGGACAGCACATGAGAAAGGCAAGAAAGAAAGATTTTGGTTTTGAGCTGGCAAATGTGTGGCCAGCAGATGGATTTGTTCCTGGATTCTGTGTGTGGATTTTTCCGTGCCAGCTGATTAGGGCACACCCAGATGCCCTATTTCCTATTTCCATAAAGCAAACTTAGCATCAGTTGTCTGCCTGCCAGCCGCATGGATCTTACTCAAGAGCTGTGCTGAGCCAGCCCTACAGCCATTCTTCCTGGCAGAAAACACAGCCCCTCCCAGCACACTCAGATGGGAAATTAAAAATTGACCTAAGAAGTGGCCCCAGGACAAACTGATGCATCAGGAGGGATGGGCCATCCATCTCCAATCTAGTCATTGTAAGGCTTCCATTCTGGAGAGCAGCTCTGCATGCCCGGAATATAATAGACAATATTTCCAGTCCTTACCACAACCCTGTAAGACAGGGGTACACATCTCCTATCCCCAATGAGGAATCCCAGCCTCTGAGAGGTAAACGGAAGTGTCTGTGGAGCACTGTGGGCCCCAGGCGGGCTGAGCACAAAGGCCGAGATCCCCACTGTGTTGTCTGGTTACCCTTTGGAGGAAATCAGGCATGTGACAACCTCTCCACTCCAAGGAGCTAAAGCAGAATCTTGGTTGAACTCCCCCGAGTTGCCTTTCAATGACTACAATGTGAGTCACCAGGTGCTTACACTGTGCTGGTGCACCAGGCACCTGTCTTCTTGAGTGCTGTGGGCAAAATGTGTCCCGCAAAAGTCCATGTATTGGAAACTTAATCTCCACTGTAACAACGCTAAGAGGATGGGAAATCCAGCTATGGCATTTGCAAGGTGGGGCCTTGAAGAGGTGATTGGATTGTGAGGACTGTGCCCTCCACTCATGGAATAACAGTGTGGCTCTGATGCCTTTTAAAAGAAGGAGAGTGAGCAGGTTAGCTCTCTTGCTCCTTGCTCAGGCCATTCTCGCTATGTGACACCGTATGTCACTGTAGAGCCACCACCAAGAAGAAGGCCCTCACTAGATGTGTTCTCTAAACGTTGCACTTGCCAGTTTCAAAAACTTTAAGAAATGAATTCCATTTCTTTATAAATTTCCCAGTTTTGGGTACTCTAAGTGACAGAAATGGACTAATGCACTGAGGCCAGGATGCAGCAAGGCCAGCATGTCAGGAACGTTAAGTGGGATTTGTTTCACTTTTGGCTTCAGTTCTTAATTTGTCTCACAAGGTCATTTGTTCACCTGGTTCAAAAGTCAGAATAATGTGGAAGACAGATACTGTTGTCCTCACTGCTCCCGTAGCTTTCCGCCATAGGTAACACGTTGTATTGGTTTTCCGTGTTTCTTTTTGCAAACACAGCAAATGCAAGTTTGTATCCTCCCCTCCCTCTCCTGGTCAAGAGGCAACACACCCCGCCCTTTTCACCAGCGATGTGTCCTGGAGATCTCTGCACAGCACCACAGAAAGCCTCCCCTGGTTACTTTCCTACAGTCGCATAACGCTGCACAGGGTTTGTGTTCCGTGGTTTGTACAGTCATTTTCCTAAAAATAAGTGCTCACGTTGTTCTGACGTTTTGCTATGACAGATAAGGCTAACTGTGTGTGTGTGTGTGTTACTGCAAAGGTACATGGCGCACGGCAAACACGGCTTCTCAGAGGTGCGATTGTGGGGCCGAAGGGAAATGCTTTTGTGGAGACATTATCAAGTCTCTTTCCACTGGGTGGGGGGACTATTTAATACACCCACCAGCAACATGTGAGAGCGGCTGTTTCCCGCAGGCCCATTGATCTGCAGGATTTTTACTAATCTGAAAAATGAGAAATGGCCTCTAGGTGGAGTTTTCATGTGAATTTTACTTATGAGTTTCTATGTAAGGGCCATTTGTGTGTGTGTGTGTGTGTGTGTGTGTGTGTGTGTGTGTGTGTGTGTGTGTGTGTGTGTGTGTGTGTGTGTGTGTGTGTGTGTGTGTGTTGTGTGTTCCTGTGAGCGCTTTCTTTCAGGGTGTTGATCTTTTTTCTTCTCAATTTTTAGGCTTTCTTTATATATTACAAATGTCTGTTTCAGTGATGTGAGCTACAGATAATTTCCCCAGTACATCAGTATTTTTTTAAACACACTTAATTTTCTAGAGCAGTTTTAGGTTCACAGCAAAACTGAGCAGAAGGTGCGGAGATTTCCCATATATCCACTGCCCCGCGAGGCCTCCCCCACTGCCAGCACCCCCACAGAGAGGGGCGTTTGCTGCAGTTGAGGAACCTACATGACACATCATTATCCAGGAAGTCCAGAGTCTGTGCTGCTGTTCAGTCGTGGTGTCAGACACTCTACAAGCAAATGTGTCATGACATGTGTCCCCCACTGTAGCACCACACAGAGGAGCTCCACTGCTCTGAAACCCTCTGTGATCTGCCCGCTCATCCCTCCCCCTACTCTCGGCACCACGGATCTTTTCACTGTCTCCATAGCTTTGCCTTTTCCAGACTGTCCCATGGTTGGAATCACCCAGCATGCAGCCATTATAGACTGCCTTCTTCCACTAAGTAATACACGTCTAGGGTTCCTCTGCGTCTTGTCAGGGCTTGACAGGTCGTTTCTTTTTAGCTGTGAATAACATCCCAGTGTCTGGACGCACCATGGTCTCTTTATAACCTCCTGAAGGATGTCTTGCTGCTTCCAAGTTTGGGCAAATTGTGAATAAAGCGGCTGTAAACATCCATGAGCAGGTTTTGTGTGGACCTGAGTTTTCAGCTCATTTGGGTTAACACCAAGGAGTGCGATGGCTGGATCCTATGGTAAGTGTTACACTTCTCGCTGTGTAACACAGGATTACTCAAAGCACCATGAATGCGATGAGAAGCCCAAAGGGACTGCACCTCAGCAGCTCCTCTGTTAGAAGGAGAAACTGGGTACAGCCCCGGTTTAAAGTTAGCTTCTGTTTTTATTGTAAAGACAAGGAAGTTTCACAAAAAAGCATCAGTTGATTCAATCATTTCAAAAGGACACAAAGACATGGGCAACCTGACAAAAGTTATCCATAGCTAAATATAGCTTAAACAATGGAACATAGTAACATCATTAAAACTAACAGCATGATATTCCAAAGTATAATTAGTGAAATGTTAAGCTAGTTACACTGTGATCAATATCTTCTTAAGATCTATTTTTATAACAGCTAAAACAATCATTACTTTCCTATGATTCTGTCTATCTGTGATTGTATCTTGTTTCCATTAACAAAGTTTTCTCTTCAGCAAACATTTCTCACATATTTTCCTACAGCAGTTCTTTAAAATCTCTTAACAAGATCAGTATCACAACCACCTGTTGACTCTAAAATCATTAAAGTATACCATCCCACACCTAAATAGTGATTACAGTTGATTTGATGGGCTCTTGCCGCTAGCTGTCTCCTAACCGAGGACTTTTGTCCCATACATGCATTACCTAAAAACCCTGTACTACCAAACAGAACGGACATTGTTGGGGGGAGGGGGGGAGGGAGAAGGGAGGGAGGTTTCGGTGATGGGGAGCAATAATCAGCTACAATGTATATCGACAAAATAAAATTAAAATATAAAAAATAAAAAATAAATAAAAAATAAAAAAATAAAATAAATAAAATAAAATAAAAATAAATAAAAATAAAAATAAAAAAATAAAAACCCTGTACTAAAAATCAGCTGAGAATCAACACATACTTGATTAGAATTGATTAGATGGGCTTTTGTCCCACTAGCTGTAGGCTATTGCCTCCTAGCTAAGGACTTTTGTCCCATAAGTTTTTAGCTAAAGAGCCCTGTCTAAAAATCAAATGAGAATCAAGATTTTTAACCCTCTACAGTAAGAACATGTTTAGTTTTGAGAGAAGCTGCCAAACCGTCTCCCACAGCGGCTGCACCATCTCGCATTTCCTGCTGCTCCATGTCCTCGTCAGCATTCGGGGGTGTCCGCGTTTTTAGATACAGGCCATTCTGATAGGTGTGTAGTGGCATTTTCCAGATGACATATGACATTGAGCCTCTTTTCATATGCTTATTTGCCATCTATATACCTTCTTTGGTGAGGTGTCTGTCCAACACTTTTGACCATGTTTTAGTTGGGTCTTTTATTTTCTTATTGCTGAATTTTATGAGTTCTTTGTATATTTTGAATAACAGTCCTTTATCAGACATGCTTTTTGTAAATATCTTCTCTCATCTGTGGCTTGTCTTCTCATTCAGTTATTTTTTTTACTCTGATATTTTCTCATCATAAGAAGATTTTTATTTTCTTTTTATGTAGTTAAATTTATCAATTAAAAGTAATTAAGTTGTCAAGCACATATGTGAATATCTTTTTTTTTCTATTGGATTCTTTAAGAAAAATTTTCAGGAGAAAAATCTGTACACCCAAAGGTGTAAAGAATCCTGACTTCGGAGGGCATCGAAGGAACACGTGCAGATAAGTGTAAAGGGCTCAGCACCTTGCCCGGCCCAGGGAGTGCCACTGAGAGCTTATGAGGTTACCCTTGGTGCTGTCACCTCTGAGGTGCCTGCCACAGGCTAACCAGCCTGCTCCCCACATGGCCTTTGGCTTTTCAGTCCACAGTACATCCTTGCTCCAACCTGAGAGTGCCCAGTGGTCTGTTCAAAGCTGGTGGTCCAGCCTTAATTCCCTGTCCCTCAAAATCCTTTTAAAACCACTTAAGAAAAGCAGGTTTGACTATACAAGAGGACCCCTGGTCACATTCCTAGTCCTGCTCTATCTTTACATTTTTCCCTATTTCTTTTTTTTTTCAAACCAGTAATAATAGGGGAAAGTGATACCTTGTTACTGTATTAACTTTCATTTTTGTGACTACCATTGACTCAAGCATTTTGTCTTATGTTTGTGAGCCTGCGGGTTTCTTCTTTTCTAAAATTGCTTGCATTTTTTTCCTTTTGAGACTTGTTCTTATGTGTCCTTGTTGGTTTTCAGGAGCTCTTTGTTCCTTCTGCGTGTTGACCCCTCGTAGGTTTTAAGCACCACAAACACCTCTCCCACTCCGTCCTGTGACTGTTGGCATGTCCCTGGTTGCCTTCCTTGAGCAGAAGTTTGTTTTGTTTTTGTTTTCGTTTCTTGCTGGCCAGTACAGGGATCGAACCCTGGACCTTGGTGTTATCAGCACCATGCTCTGACCATTCAGCAACCGGCCAGCTTTGTTTTTGCAAGTCATTATTTTGACATAAGCAAAAGTAAGCACTTTTCTTCTGATAGTTTCTGTTTATGAAGTTTGTTTGAGAAATCTTCCTTCACCCAAGGCCACAAAGATAACCAACCCCTAACTCCTCCCAGTAATGTGATGGTCTCACCTTTCACCCTTGGGTCATCTTCTCCTGGGGTCTGCAGTTGCATGTCCTGCTAGGGAGGGGTTCAGCTGGAGTTTTTCAAACAGAACCCAGCTTTCCCGTCTCCGTCTGCTGATCAGGCCATCCTTCCCCTGTTGATCTGTGTCGTCACTGCACTCTGTTTATTTATTTATTTATTTATCAGTTTTTTTCTTTCTTTCTTTCTTTTTTTTTTTTTTGCATTGTGTTTAAGTTCCTCCTTACCTGGGATCTCTCTGAGTGCTGGGCTCTCTTCTCATTGTTGGTCCATCCGTCTCTTCTTGGGCCAGCACAGGACTGTTTTGTCACTATGGCTGTGTAGTAAGTCTTACGGTCCCCATAGGGCAACGCTTATGATACCCCAGCCTAAATTCTTGAAAATAAATTGCACCCGGTACACAATCAAGATGAACGAAATCCATGAGCAGAGAAGACTTCTCTGGACAATTAGTTCTTTCTCTCTCACCCCCACCCCCATCCCCGCAGTGGGAGAATCCCTTCTGGGAGACCGTCTACAGCATGTCTCCGGGCCTGAGGCTCAGCCTGCCCATCAAGCTCTGTCCTTCTGCGTGACCTTCGTCTTTAGGGGCTCCAGCACAGAGGGCCTCCCCAAAGGAATGTCCCAGTGGTGAGGAGGCCCCCACTGGCATGCTCTTCCATGGAGCGGGCAGTGGAACAGGGGAGAGTCAGCACTTCCTCCGGTTTTAGCCTCTTGCTTATACTACAGCAGTAAGTGATTAGAGGTTTTCACTTTTACTCCCATTTTGGTTTGTGGTCAGGATCGTCCTATTTTACAGATGAGAAAACTGAGGCTCAGGGAGGGTGAATGAGTCGTGGGCAGATCTTAAGTTCAGAGTCTAGTTTAGGACCCTACAGGTAGCCAGCTTTGAGTTAATCTATTGTGGCTATCACAGCTTCTCTGCTAAATTATAAGCACCGTAAAGGCAATGACTATTTCTCAAACCACCATTTCAAGAAGCCTATTTGGAATAAACGAAGACCACCCAAGTGAGGACCAGCTGAGGCTGCGTGTTCAGGGCTGGCTGTGGCAAGGGGGTCGGTCTCCCTCACTTGAGTCTGGCAGAGACTCAGAGGTGAGCAGGGGAGGGGTGAGGTTCTAGTGGAAAAGGGAGGGTCCCAGGGTGCCCTGATGGAGGCTGTGGCTGGGGAGCCGGAGGCGGCTGGAAAGAAGTGGGGCCTCCTGGGTGACAGGTGGGGAGACACATTAGCGAAGCTGCAGTTCTTGGTCAAGTCCTGACATCCTGGGCTGGTCGCTGGGGAGGCTGTGGGTCACAGCTCTCCTGTCACATGGGGTCTGGAGGTTTGAAGGGTCAGGCATCTGCCTCAAGCTCTGCTCCCAGCCAATCGGCCTGGGCCGAAGCCCCCTTTCCAGTACAAAGCTCTCCACACTCCCCATCTCCTTTCTTACCATCTGGCTCCGAGGAGGCCGGGCAGCCCATCAGTTAGGTTTCCAGCATCGTTGAGCTCTGAAGCAGAGGTTCTCCCAGGAGCCAGTCCAGCCTCTCCACGAGCCTGGGCGAGGCAAGCCCTGTGACTGACCCGCTCCTGCCCCAGCTGTCCCTGTGTCCCACCGCACGTCCACGTCCTGTCCACCTCAGACAGCAGCGACACTGAGGGGGCTGGCCCAGGTGCAGGTCCAGACGCAGCCTTACCTCCTGGGCCTCCTCGCTGGGGCCCAGGATGACGGTGACACGTGCTAGAAAGGACCACTGTGGGGAAGACCAGCGCCTGCCACAGGGGTGCCCAGATGCTGGCCACCTGGCTGTCCCTTCACAGGGGAACGCCTGCCTAACCCACCTGCGCTTTCCCCGACACAGACCTGCGGCCCTTGGACATCCTGGCAGAAGTGGTCCCTGCAGACGGTGCCACAGGCGGGATCAGGGTGACGCAGGTGCAGGGCGCACGAGGCCTCCAGCTCTCGGCCGCTGCTCCCCGCACTGCCAGCTTCCCGGCCTCGAGGATCTTCTTCAGATGTGACCTCTTCCCTGAAGAATTTTCCATCGTTGTGACCTTGAAAGTTCCCAGTCTTCCACCCAAGGTCAGTGGCACTTTTTACCCTTTGTGTTAGGATAACCTGATTTTCCTTTCTGATGTTCCCAGCAGAAGTGCTTGCAAGGGGCCAGGTGGGCAGATTGGGGCCAGGCATGTGTTGGGGTCTCCTAGGGCATCTTTGGGATCAAGGGTGGCTTGCCTTCCTAGGCAATGAGGTTCCCATACCTGCAATTATAGGTATAATACTTAGAGTTTTTATCTTGACATCCTTTAGCAAGAAATGTCAACAATAAAATCACATCTAAAAATGTACCCTTTGCGGGCCCGTCCACCTGTGGCTTGCAGTCCTGTCAATCTCAAATCTAGCAGACATGCCTTGTTCCCACCCTCCCCTGCTAGTCTGGAAGGTGAGGACCAAAGATGCTCATCTCTACACACACACCCCGCCCCCCATGGATTCTAGGACAATGCTCACCACACGTGTGCCATGGATCCCTCTGAGGTACATGAAAATGCATCTATATTTCCAATTCTCAATCATCGATCAAGAAAAAGAAGCCCCTTTTCCTGCAGAGCCAACTCCTTGTGGATTTTTCCACTGAATATGTCACAGCTGACACTTCCTGTTGACTTCTCCAAGGTCACTCATCTGCTCTCCTCTTGTCCTGTGTAATCTGCTGTAAAACTCAATTGCCAGGTTCTCAATTTCTGTATTTTCCAGTTCTATAATTTCCATTTTATTCTTTTGTAGATAAATTCCAGTTTTCAGGCTAAACTCTTCATCTTGTCAGTTATTGTCTGGAACACGATTCCAATATTTAGGTCCACAGACTCCATGATCCAAGGACCCAGGGGTTACCAGAAAAGCTTGCTCCGTGGTCTACTCTACCTCGTTACTTTCTGTCATGCTTGGTGATTTTTAATGGTTTTATTGAGATGTGATTCACATGTCATACTATCCACCCCAAAGTGTACAACTCGATGTTTTTCAGTATATTCACAGACTTGTGCTGTCAATTGTAAGACATTTCCACCACTTCAGAAGAAGTCCTGCACCTTTTAGCTTTCACCTCTAGACCCCGCATCAGCCCCAGCACTAAGCAACAAGTAATCTGTCTGTCTCTATGGAGTTTCCTATTATGCACATTCCATACAAATGGATTCATACAATAAGTGCTCTTTTGTGCCTGGCTTCTTCTGCTTAGCACAGTGTTTCAAGATTCTTCTAAGCTGTAGCATGTGTCAGTACATACTTCCTTTTTATGGCCAAATAATATTCCACAACATGGATATACCACATTTTGATTATCCATTCATCAGCTGATGGACGTTTGGGTTGTTTTCACCTTTTGACTGTTATGAATAATGCTGCTATAAACATTCGTGTACACATTTTTTTTTTTTTTTTTGGTGGCTGGCTGGTATGGGGAACCAAACCCTTGACCTTGGTGTTACAAGGCTGCACTCTAACCAGCTGAGCTAACCGGCCAGCCCTCAAGTACACACTCTTATGTGGACATATGTTTTCATTTCTCCTGGGTATATACTTAGGAATGAAATTCACGGGTTACTATGTTAAGCTTTCTGAGGAATCACGAGAATAGCTGCACCATTGTATAATTCCCGCCAGCAGTGTACAAGTGTTGTGATTTCTCCACATTCCACCAAAACTTGTCATGGTTTGACTTTCTCTTTCTAGCAGTCCTCATGGGCATGAGGTGGTGTCTCTATGGTTTTGACTAGTATTTCCCTGGTAAATAATGACACTGAGTAATTTGTTATGCGTGTATTGGCCATCTGTGCATCTTCTTTGGAGAAATGTCTATTCAAATTCTTTGCCCAGTTTTTTATTGGGTTAATTGCCTTTTTATTGTTCAGTTGTAAGAAGTTCTTCATATATTCAATAAAAGTCCCCTACCATATACATGCTTTGCAAATATTTGCTCCCATTCTGTGGGTCTTTATACTTTCTTGATAGACTCCTTTGAAGCATTAAACTTTTTAATTTTTATAAAGTTTAATTTATCTATTTTTTCTTTTGTTGCTTGTACTTTTGGTGTCATATCTAAGAGTTTATTGACAAATCTGAGGTCATGAAGATTTACCCCTATATTATCTTCTAAGAATTTTATAGTTTTAGCTCTTATATTTAAGCCTTTGATCCATTTGAGTTAGTTTTGGGGTATGATGTGAAGTAGAGGGTCCAACTTTATTCTTTTGCATGTAGATATCCAGTTATCCCTGCACCATTTATTAAAGAGACCACTTTTCCTCCATTTAATAATCTTAACATTGCCATGTTAACAATATTAAGACTTCTGATCCAGGATCATGGGATGTTTTCCTGTTGATTAATATCTTCTTTGAAAAAACAAGAATAATGTTTTGTAGTTTTCAGAGTATAAGTTTTACAATTCTTTTGTTAAATCTATTTCTGTTTTTTGTTCATTTTGATGCTATTATAAATAGAATTATTTTCTTAATTTTGTCTTATGCATTGCAAATGTATAGAATACAATTGATTTTTGTATATTGATTTTGTATCCTGAAACCTTGCTGAACTGGTTTACTAGTTCTACTAGTGTTTTAGTGGATTATTTATGATTTTCTGTAAATGAGATCATGGGATCTGTGACTAAAGATTATTTTGTTTCTTCCTTTTCAATCTCAAAGCCTTTTATTTTTTTGCTTGCCTAATTGCTCTGACTAGAATGTCAAGTACAACGTTGAACATAAGGGGCCGGAACAGACATCCTTGTCTTGTTCCTCATCTTAGGGATCACTACTAAGTATGATGTTAGCTGTGGATTCTTCGTAGATGCCCTTATCAGGTTGAGAAAGTTTCCTTTTATTCCTAGCTTGTTGAGTGTTTTTATCACAAAAGAGTGTAGAATTTTATCAAGTGCTTTTTCTGCATCTGCTGATATGATCGTGACATTTTTTGTTTTTTATTCTATTGATATGATACATTACATTAATTGATTTTCAGATGTTAAACCAATCTTGCATTTCAGGGATAAATCCCAGTTGGCCATGGTACATAATTTTTTTTGGATGTTGCTGAAATTAGAGTTTATGGGAGGTATTGGTCTGTAGTTTTCGTTTCTTGTGAGGTCTTTGTCTAGTTATGTTATGAGAATAATACTGACCTCATAAAATGAGTTAGAAAATATCACCTCCACTTCTAAGTATTGAAAGAGTTTGTGAAGATTTGGCATTCATTTTTATTTATTTATTTTCACTCTAATCTTTATTATTTCCTTCCTTGTCCTTGCTTTATATTTAGTTTTCTCTCTTTGTCCAGTGTCTTAAAGTGCAAGGTTGAGATATTGGTTTGAAACCTTTCGTAATATAGATACAAAAGTTGCACAACTATAAACTTCTCTCTAAGCAGTGCTTTTGCTGCATCACATTAGTTTTGTTATTTAGGTTTGTTTTCATTATTTCAACCTATTTTATAATTTCCCTTTTGATTTCTTCTTTGATCCTTTGATTATTTAAGTGTGTGTTGTTTAATTTCCACATATTTGTGACTGTCCCAAATTATTTTCTGTTATTGATTTCTAATTTTATTTCATTGTGGCCAAAGTACATACTTTGTATTATGTATTTCCTTTTTTAGTTTATTGAAGTTTATGGCCTAGTATATGTTCTATCCTAGACAATGTTCCATGTGCATTTCAGAATGCATATTCTGTTGTTGTTGGGTTTGTTCTACACATGTCTGTTAGGTCTTACTGGTTTATTGTGTTGTTCAAGTCTATTTCATTGTTGATCTTCTGCTTAGTTCTTCCCATTATTGAAACTGGGGTACTGAAGTCTTCAACTAATATTGCTGAATTGTCTGTTTCTCCCTTCATTTCTGTCATCTGTTGCTTCATGTATTTTGGTGCTCTGTTTTTATTTGCATATATGTTTCTATTTGTTGTATTTTCCTAATGGATTGACTTTTTATCATTATAAAATGTCCCTCTTATCTCTAGTAACAATTTTTGTTTTAGAGTCTATTTTATCTGATATTACTTTAACCATTCCAGTTTTCTTGTTGTTGCTCTTTGTGTGATATATCTCTTTCCATCCATTTCCTTTCAATTTATTTGTATCTTTGAATCTAAAGAGTGCCCGTTGTAAAGAGCATCTAGCTGAATCTTGTTTTTTGTTTGTTTTAAATCCAGCCTGACAATCTCTGACTTTTGGTCAGATTATTTAACTCATTCACATTTAATGTTATTATTGATAAACAGTTCATCTTAATTATTTGCAGATTTTGTATTTGCAAATTCACCCACTTGTTAAAATTGATTTGTAACTCCAAAATTAATACTTGTGGCACTTTCATGGTCATTCACAGACATGCATAGAGTGGTGAAAATATGAGTCCTCCAACACACATGTTCCCAGCTAAGACTGAACAAGGTGACACTGTGCCTTCTTGTTTCAGCTCTCAAGCCATAAATAAGTCTTTTTTTAGTAGTCTATTTAGTACCACATTTCTCATATCTGTGTGTGTGTGTGTGTGTGTGTGTGTGTGTGTGTGTTGATGATTTTGCTATTTATCTTATTTATTTATTTATTTATTTTTTGGAAACTGTCCAGTATGGGGATCTGAACCCTTGACCATGGTGTATCAGCACCATGCTCTAACCAAGTGAGCTAACTGGCCAGGCAATTTTGCTGTTTAAAATGGCCCTTAGGCATTGTGATGAAGTGCTATCTGGTGTTCCTAAGTGTAAAAAGGCTGTAATGTGCCTTATAGTCAAAATGCATGTGTTAGATAAGCTGTATGCAGGCATGAGTTATGGTGCTGTTGGCTATAAACTCAATGTTAATGAATAAACAATAAATACTAAACACACATAAAATAAGATTATTTAGTGATCAGTTGAAAATGTGACCAGAGGCTCACAGGAACCTAACTGTATTTCCCCTCAGAACAATGGTACAGTATTTGCTCTTTCAGTATTTGCAGTGACTTTATATAACATCATTACCACTAATAATGAGAGTTGATGATAGTTGCATTTATGTCTATTTTACTTTTGTTTCCTATATGTCTCATCATTTTGCTCATAATTCCTCTATTACTCCTTTACTGAATTCTTTTGTATATGTGTTACATCTATAAATGTTAAAAGTGAAATAATATATTTTTACAATTATTATCTTCTATAATTTTACAACTTTGGAAGAAGATTTGAGAAAAAAAGGAGCAAGTATATATGTACAGCTTTTGTTATATTAACCTTCTTTTTATCATTTCTGATTCTCTTCACTTTTTCTACTATCTGGAATCATTTTCTTTGTCCAGTACACCTTTGCTCCAATGCACCTCCTTTATGCTGTTAATGTCAAATATATTAGGTTTCTATATGTTATAGACCCATTAATACATTATATATTTTTTATGCAATTGCTTTTTAATCCATTAAGGGATGAAAGGAGAAAATATGCATTTGTATTGTCTTTTATAATTAAATAATTACCTTTACTAGAGTTCTTTGTTTTCTCACATGTACTTGTATTTCTGTATGAGGTCACTTGCTTTCAATCTGGAAAACTAACTCCCTTTAACATGTCTTGTAAGATGAGCCATTGTCAACAGATTCCCTTAGTTTTTATTCCCTCAGAATGTCTTTATTTTGCTTCATTTTTGAAAGATAGCTTCATTCGACAGGATTCTCGGTTGACAGTTTTTTTTTCTTTGAGCATTTGAATATATCCTCCCAGTGCCTCTGGCCTCCGTTGTTTTGATGAAGAGTCAGCTGTTATTCTTCTCTTCCCTTGTAAGTGACTCATCATTTCTCTCTAACTGCTTTCAAGATTGTCTCCTTATTTCTGACCTGTGGCATCTGTCCATGATGAGTCTATTTGTGGATCTTGTGTGTGTCTTACTGGAGTTTGCTTTGCTTCCTGGGTGTGTAGATCAAAGTTTTTTAAATAAATCTTGAAAGTTTTCAGCCATTACTTCTTTGAAATAATATTTCTCTTTCATGGACTGACTTTGCCAGGGAGTCCTCCACTCCAGCAGAGCCCCAGCCTACCCATCAGAGGTCAGTGGGGGCTCAAATCCTGCAGCCCACTGACCCCCAGCAAGTACTCACTGCAGCCCAGAGCACCACCAAGGCCCTGTCTTTGCATGTCAGAGATGAGGCAGGGTATGGTGACCACAGAATGAGGAGATGAGGGGCCCATGACTGGAACTTTGGGTGCTCACTATGGCACAGGTGTGGTTCCAAGTGCTGGGGCACGGGCCGCTACGCAGAGCTGTGCAGGTGTTGGCAGGACAGGACTCCATATGCAGCCTATTTGCACATTTGCCATGACACTGTCCAGGAGATGCCAGTGGAGCTACCACATCCTCATGATTTTCTGGCCTGTGGACAAGGACATTCTTGAGGAAGGATACCTTGCTATGATATGCAAACAGGGGCAGCAGGAACTCCCAAGAACCCCACTGCAGGCGAAGTTTTCTGAGATGTGAAGAGAGGAGGAAGGCGTGAGCACCAGCAACACTATCAGGAGGGGGTTCTATAACGTTGAACTTGAAATGATACAACAGGCTCTCATCTCATGGCCATCCCTCTGCTGCTGGGCCTGCGTCTACTTCCCTGCTCCTCTCTGGGTGCCACCCTCTTCCCCAGGAATACAGTCCCCTTACACCTGCCCCAAGGCTCACTGCCAGCAGAAATGTGCCTCTTAATTCCTGCTGACAGCCAGCAACATCTACCCACAGAATGGATCCCTCCCTGTGGCCAGGGCAGCCAAGCATCAGCAGACCTGCTCACAGCAGAACACACCTCTGCCCTTCCTCAAAGCCCAGAACCTCTCTCCCATCTTCCTCTCTCCCCAGGTGTAGACATTCTGCTTACAAGATCAAACCCCTCCTGGAGGGAGCAGAGGGCTGTCGCTTCCAGCCTGATTGCTTCTGTCCTGCATCTGGAGTGAACTTTAATGCATGCAGAGCATTTCTACTGGTTTTCCTCTGGGGACAACACAGGCCAGGACAGCCCCACCTCCACTCAGGAGCCTCCCAGCAGCATCCACAGTGAAGCAGCAGCATCAAACAACAGCAACTGTAAACAGTAATGAGGAAGGGGAGGCTTCACTACGCCTGCTGCTGGGGAACACAGCAACACAGAGGGGTATAAAAGTCCCAACTGCCCTGAGCATGTCACACACTCACTCACTCACTCACTCACTCACACACACTCACCCTTTGCCAGCTCGACACCCAGGATGGCCGCATCCTCCACCTCTGTCTGCTCCAGCAACCTGAGCTACGGCAGCCGGGTCTGCCTGCCCGGTTCCTGTGATTCTTGCTCTGACTCCTCCTGGCAGGTGGACGACTGCCCAGAGAGCTGCTGCGAGCCCCCCTGCTGTGCCCCCAGCGGCTGCACCTCAGCCCCCTGCCTGACCTTCATCTACACCCCAGTGAGCTGTGTGCCCAGCTCCTGCCAGTCAGTCTGCACCAGCTCCTGCACGCCCTCATGCTGCCAGCAGTCTAGCTGTGAGCCAGCTTGCTGTACCTCCTCCCCCTGCCAGCAGGACTGCTGCGTGCCTGTGTGCTGTAAAACCGTCTGCTGCGTGCCCATCTGCTACAAGCCTGTCTGCTGCGTGCCCATCTGCTCTGCAACTTCCTCTTCGTGCTGCCAGCAGTCTAGCTGTGATCCCTCCTGCTGCACCTCCTCTCCGTGCCAGCAGGCCTCCTCCGTGACTGTCTGCTATAAGCCTGTCTGCTGTGTGCCTGTCTGCTCAGATACTCCTACCTCATGCTGCCAGCAGTCCAGCTGCAAGCCCTCCTGCTGCACCTCCTCCCCCTGCCAGCAGGACTGCTCCGTGCCCATCTGCTGCAAGCCCGTGTGCCGCGCTCCAGTCTGCTCTGTGCCCGTCTGCTCTGAGGCTTCCTCTTCGTGCTGCCAGCAGTCTAGCTCTGAGTCCTCCTGCTGCACCTCCTCCCCCTGCCAGCAGGACTGCTCCGTGCCTATCTGCTGCAAGCCCATCTGCTCTGAGGCTTCCTCTTCGTGCGGCCAGCAGTCTAGCTGCGAGTCCTCCTGCTGCACCTCTTCCTCCTGCCAGCAGGCCTGCTCTGTGCCTGTCTGCTGCAAGCCCGTCTGCTGCGTGCCTGTCTGCTCTGGGGCTGCCCCATGCCCAGCCCCCTCGTGCTGCCAGTCCAACCCCCGCCCCTCCTCCTGTGTGTCCCTCCTCTGCCGCCCCGTGTGCAGGACTGCCTGCTGCGTGCCCTTCCCCTCCCGCTGTGCCCTCGCCTCGTCCTGCCGGCCCAGCTGCTGCCGCCCGGCCTCCTGCGTGTCCCTGCTCTACCGCCCCACGTGCTCCCGCCCAGCCTGCTGCAGCCTCTCCCTAGGCCAGAAGTCTTGCTGCTGACCAGACATGTCCCACACCTCCAGAATGGTCCCAGGGCCATCTCTGACTTCCACCTGGAATCCTTGGATCCCTAAGCCCAGTTGGGATGTCTTTCTGCTCCAGAGCCACCCACCTCCGGCCCGGTGGACTGAGGCCTGTGGCCAGGCCACTCTGAGTCTCTTGCAGGCCGTGTTTCTCCCCAGCACCCTCCTCTGCTGTCTGGCTGGTGGTTACTTTGCTCTGCCCATGTGAGTGACCTGTCTGTCAACAAATAAATCATTGAGTCCTCTCTGAGCTCCTATTTGCATCTTTGGGCAAACCATGGGGAAAAGCTGTGTCATGGCATGTGAGATGGCTGCCTTGGGGCCTGGCCTTGAGGGCGTCCAGGGTGACAGCACCATGGGGCAGGACTGGCTGTGCTCTCTGTGTCTGGGTCTCCTGTTGGGGCTGTCCCCCCGCCAGCCTCCACGCAAGGAAACCTGCCCACCTGGGAGACACCCTCCTGCATGCCACTGTGTGCTTCCACCAGTTAGAGACAGAGGAGCCGCTTGTGCAGGCCTGAGCGCCGTGCCCCGCACACCCGTCCCTGTGAGCTCTCCACACCGCCGGCCAGTCCCTGCTGGACTCTGCCTCTCCCCTTTGTCCTGTCCGACCTTGGCTCTCTGTCTTCTGACCGGCCTTCTCTTACTAAATAAAATGAATGTTTCTCATTCCTGGAAGACATTTTAAAGCCGATCGTTTGTTTTATTGAGTATCTGCATATGTTTTACAATCTGTTGTGGCTATTCCAACATCTGACGTCTCCGTTGCATCAGTTTCGGTTTTCTGTTGTTTTGGACAGTTCTGGCTCTTGGTGCCTTGTTTCCCTGTGTACTTAGTTATTTCTGGCTGAGTAATGGTCCTTATCTTTGATGTGCTGAGTCCCAAGGCAGTCAGCAGACCCCGGGCAGGCACTGGTGGGCACATACTCCCAACGCACCTGTCTGGAGGGGCAGCCCTGTGGTCTTCGGCTTGCTGTGGGGAGGGTCTCCTTCAGACCCTACATGAGGTTAGGACTCTGGGCTTTGATTCGGTCTCCTTCATTCTGCAAAACTGTTCAATCCTCAGCTTAAGTTTGTCAGATCAGCAAATGCCCTTGAGAACAAAGCGACTTCTGGGTTTCCTAGATGCTGTGGGTTACAAAGTCCTTAACCTGGGGTCTGTGAACTTGGGGAGAAGGAACAAAAAGAATCACATCTTTGTTCTCACTGACCTCCTGCTGACATGCAGCGTTTCAGTCTGCTGCAAACTCAGTCAGCACACCCATAGTGTCAGTGGTACCTGCGACTCTGTCACCAGCTAAAGCCAGCCACGTGGCCGTCACATTACACTTCCTGCAAGGGCTCCAAGCCTCATTGCAGTCATCACTATTTCATAATTATGCTGGTGTGACACCCCCTGCTGGATCGTGTTGTTTATGTGTTTTTAGAGAATCACTTGCTACATCACTGATTTGTTTTTTCATGTTTTAGTAACTGTGTTTTACTGTGACTGGTTGTCTTTGTGATCTTATCATGTGCTTTACTCTGTTCATTTACAGTCTTCCAGGGGGCCCCAGGATGTCCATGGCACAAAAGGGCAGCATCCCTGCCTGAGTGGCCTGTGGTTCTCTGCTCTCTCTTCAGTTTCCTGTTGCTGTTAGGAAGATTCTCCCCAACATTTTTCGGTTATTTTCAGCAGTGATCAGTCAAATAATCTCACCAACAGGGTCCCAGAGGTGGAAGCCCTATAGTGACTTCTAGATTCTCCTTAGGACTAATCAGAAATTTTCTCCAGCTTTCGCCCTGTGGTTGGCAGTGATTCCTTAATTCTTGAGTGGGTCTTTCTTTTGAACCATTGTGTCTTTTAATTTGTCCAGGTGTCATTTTATTGCTTCACAGTTTTCATGACATGTCTGTGCAAATCTAATACGCAGCATTGGGACGTCCCTGTCCGACTCCTGCAGGTTCCCCAGGAAGGAAAGACACTGTCATCTTCCTTCCACAGCCCAAGCCCAGCCACCAGGGCAGCGGGCACCACAAGAAGTGCCCCTCCGCCCTCCCTGCATCCTGCGTGTGGTCTGCAGCCTGCAGTGAGCCCGCCCTGGCCCCGAGCCCAGCCACACTCCGGGTGTTTAGACCCCCTGCTCGTTGGCCAGGCGGGCTTTCCCGTGAGAGTGCGAGGGGCTCTCTGTGCCTGTGGTCCCTGGTGCCTGGTGCCATCATGGTGGGTGTTCCGCTGCCTGAGCCAGCCTGGTCTTGTGAGACGACTGCGTCTCCCGCATGTGGGACATGGCGCATGAGCACACGCGTCCCCATGTTCGGGGAGTCGTGGGTCAGGCCAGCCTTCCTCTCGGTCTGCCCTGGTCTGGTAATGTTCACGGGCACAGGGGTCCCCGCTTATAGACTGTGTCAGTCAGTGCAGTGGGAAGACAGGAGGGGACGTTCTGTGTGTGCCCAAGAAGCCGTCTGACCTGGAAGCCATCTCCTCTACTTTCTATTAGTTTATTTGTTTAATTGTGATATTAGTTGCCTTCTTTTTGGTTTTTATTGTGTGAAACATTTTGAGAGATTTTTTTCATCTGATAAGAAACATAACTTTTTACTTTATAACTGTTGACTTTGCTCCATATTCTGCCTTATTTTAAGTTCTCTGCTTTTGAAATTTCTTCTTGTTTCTGTTGCTTTTTGTCTTTAAAATATCTACCATGGGATGGGTTTTCTCCTACTACTTTTTCTACTGTTTTGCAAGATAAATATTCCATTTTTAGTTGTACTGATGAATAACTTTTAAGTTTTTCTTTACATTTATTTTTAATTATTAAATTAGAATCAAGAATGAGACAATATAACTTGAGAAATTCCTATTTAAGACAGAATCGACTTTTCTCAGCATCTGCCAACCCCTCCTGTACCCACCCACCTGTCAATCTTTTTAGAGTAATCAAAAGCAGTGTGTCCAGTAGAAATTGAACTACATGGATCACTGTAAATATATAAGGACACTTGTAAAAATGTTTAAAAAAAAAAAACAGATGAAATTCATTTAATAACATGTTTTATTTAACCTAAACTTTACCATTTTGATGTGTGGCACTAGTGACATTTCACATGCTCAGCAGCCACGCATTAGTGGCCCTCACATTAGACAGCACAGGACAAAGTATCAGAGCCTTATCAACTAGGACGTCCTGTACTATGCCTCTGTAGTCACAGAGTTGCACTTATGACCTGTCACCTTGGTTATTTGGACTTGGGTTGGTGTCCTCCCGTCTCTGTGCCTCTGCCAGCCCTGTTATCCCCCGACCTCTAGGTTCGTGAGCTTCCGTATTTGCACGGTCTCTGTCTTGGTCAGCTTGGATTGTTCTAACAGACGGCTGTAGGCTGGGGAGTAGATGGTTCAGTGGGAAGGGACCTGAGGCCAGTGTGATGCTGGCTCTTCTCCAGGGGCCTGTTGATGGACTGTTCTGGTCTTCTGACCTAAATACTTGCCAGCTCATGTCTAGGGTAGCTCTAAAGACCTGATTTTCTTGAAATTCATTAAGTCCTTCCAGTCCAAATACACACAGCTTTGTGGATTTAGCTAAGAATAGTTAATCCTTAATTATTTCTTTGATTATTATTTTGATCCTAATTGTTCTTTCTCTCTCCCTAGCAACTAAATTATTGTGCTTGGTCTCAGCTAAACATACTCTGTCTTTATTCTATTTTTTGTCATCATATTCATGGTTTTATCCTTTACCTTTGTATTTTGGAAGAACTACTCATGTTTGTCCTTAAAACCATGGAATGGATTCTCTGTGGTGTTAATTTTACTCTTTTCTGCCTCCAATGTGAATTTTTTTTTTTTTTTTTTTTTTTTTTTACCGGTAAGGGGATTTGTAACCCTTGGCACGGTGTGGTATGCACCATGCTCAGCCAGTGAGCGCACCGGCCATCCCTATATAGGATCAGAACCTGCTACCAGCACCGCACTCTTCTGAGTGAGCCACAGGACCAGCCCACCAATGTGAATTTTTAATCCAGCTCTTTGGTGTAAGTTTCCTGAACACTTGCTGTCTTTCATCTCCACCATCATTTTGGAGTGGGGGGAGTCCTGGATAAGTTCATAGATCTGTCCACAGACTGGCTGGCTCCCAGTCCTGGGTCTGCCGCTTTCTACCGTGTAACTGTGAGCAGCTTGCTTCACTATCTGTGCCGAGGCTTTGCCATCTGCCTTGGTCACAGACTCGATGTGGAAATGAAATGAGATAATAGATGTAGAGTGCTCAGAACGCTGCCTGGCACAGAGCCCCTGCTCGGTAAGCACTATGAGATGTCACCGCCTCGTCACCCACATGCTAGGATGGCCCGTTCCGGTACGCTGGGCCTGCACCTTCTCGCATCCCACCAGGAAAGACACTGCCTCCCACTGCCCATGGCTGAGTCTTCAGACACGGTTCTTCCCTCATGGTGAGCTGAGACTCCACGGGCCTCACCCCTCAGTGGCCAGACAGGCCGTGTGCCAGCAGCCGCGGGGCGTGGAGTGCAATGCTACGTGCTGGAAGCCCACGTGGCTTAGGTGGAATTTGATCAAAACTGAATGACCGGGAACAGCGGACAGCTACGCAGCACCGAGTCTCCCCAGCGACCATATCACGTCCTGAGTTCACACAGATATGCTGAGTGCGTCCTTCGGCAAAGTTTCATAACTGTCCACAAGTTACCCTCTGTCTATGGACATTCTTCTTAGGTGTTTCACAGTATGGGCTGCGATGTGTCTGTGGGCTCGCTGTCCCATGGCACTCTCACACTGGTGTGGCCGTGTGCAGGAGGGGCTGCTGGTTGCTGTGGTTTATCTCACATCCTGCCCTTCAGTGAAGGGGCTTGTGACAGTCACTCCAGTGGGAGATTCAGACCTTCAGGTGGACAGTCAAGTCACCTGCAAATATCAGAAACGCACGCCTCATTTCAGTTTCTTGGCTGTTGCTTTGCTGGACCTCCAGGACAAGAGCAAAAGGTTCCTGTGGCAGCAGGACTGCCACCTCCCTCCTTGTCTTTATCTGGAAAGTGTGCAGTGAGACAGCTGCAGGTTTGGGCCACCATGAAGGATGAGAGGTCTCCTTTCTGCTGAAGCTGTTATTGCTGTGTCTCCAGCTGAGAAAGGCTGAAAGAGTATTGGGAAATATTAGCGGCTCCTGGCAGGAACCATCAGCAGGCCATGCTGTGCCGTGCTGGGCTCAGACAGAGGAGCCCACCTGGGAACGTCCCAGCCCCTGGGTCAGGGCCCAGGCTGCCCGGCTGACCTCCTGGGCCCAGGCCAGTGTCCTCAGCTCCCTCACACGACCTCGCCCCAGCCCCGCCTCCCCCAGTCTGAGTCCCCTCCCCATCCTCAGGTCCTGCCCAGGACCCGCGTCTACCAGGACAACTGACATGGGCTGCAGGGGACAGCGGTTTAGGACTCAAAGCTCAGTCTCCAGCTATGCTCATCCTAACACACCGACTGTGCAGCTGGCCTCACTGGAAGTCCCATCCCCTCCTCGGGGCGGGGAAGTCCTCCCTGTCCTCGCTGCCCTTGGCCAATACAGGGAGCCCAGAGGATCCCAGAGCCCACCCAGGAAGGGCAGCCTCCCCTGCCTTCCCCTCGTCCCCATCTCTCCCAACCTCAGGCCAGGGCAGGCTGCATGAGGGGGCCGCTGCAGGCGGAGGCTGGACACCCATGGAGCACGACCCGGCCGAGAGCCCACACCAGGCACCAGCACGTGACCTGCCAAGTGGCAGCTGTGGGGTCAGCCCCGGGAGGCTGCACCTCGCCCCCAGGGGTTCCTGCAGGCCAGTGGCAGCTAGGGTGCCCTGCACCATCTAAATTTTATGAGCTGAGCAAGGACGTCTCGTGACCACAGAACCGGCCCTAATGAGGTTCTCCTGGGTCAAAACACCAACCAGGGAAGGGCGTTGCCCAGCCTCCTGCTGGCACAGAACACACCCTGGAGGGGAATAAAAGCTGGAGCACCCAGACAGCTCACACACTCACTCACACGCTCACTCACTCACTCACATACTCACTCACACCCTGCCCAGCTCACCACCCCGCACAGCTGTGTCCACCATGTCTGTCTGCTCCAGTGCTTGTTCCAACAGCTCCTGGCAGGTGGACGACTGCCCAGAGAGCTGCTGTGAGCCCCCGTGTGGCTGCGCCCCAGCCCCCTGCCTGACCCTTGTCAACACCCCAGTGAATTATGTGCCCAGCCCCTGCCAGTCAGTCTGCACCAGCTCCTGCACACCCTCTTGCTGCCAGCAGTCTAGCTGCGAGCCCTCCTGTTGCACCTCCTCCCTCTGCCAGCAGGACTTTTTTTTTTTTTTTTTGTAGATAGACTTCTCATAGATTTATTTCTGTGTCATGTTATATATAGATATATGCATATATACCTTTTTTAAAAATGTTTTTAAATACAATCTATATCCCCTTCCCTTCCCTACCAAACTCACAAAAGGAGATATAAATCCTTCCAGGATTGCCTTCAGGCTTCCAAAGACGGTCAAGGCCAAGAAAGAACCATCTCTCAACATCTAGGAAATAGTTTCCCTTCTTAGGCTCTGGGGTCATTGAAGCAGCAGCATTCCCAGGACCCAAGGGGAAGAGAGAGGAAAGAAAACAGCTATAGTGTGACAGGATTCTAGGATGAAAGTGTCCAGTGACTCCTAGAATGGCAGACTGGCTCTTATAACTCTCAGGGTGGGAATAAAGGTGGGACCCTATGGCTCTTTAGACGCTGTACAAAAGGTAGGGGGTAGGAAGCAGGAACTGGGGATTATGCATGCAGAGACAGGCAGTAGGAGAAGGAAAACCCATAGGTTATGCTGGAGACACAGCAACCTCCATCAGGGCTACCCATCTACTCAATGACAGATGTAATGTACAGGGACAGATCCTGAGCTCTTAAAGAAATGGCGGAGGAAGCATGGCAGAGAGGATGAGCAGTGGAACACGTAAGAAAGTCACATAAAACAAAAAGTACCAACAAAACATGACCTGTGCTTGCCTCCTCCCTAAAGAAGGTGTGATCTATGCTTGGGGGTGGGGTGCTGTAAAACCTCCTACTGCGTGCCCGTCCCCTCCCACTGTGCCCCTGCCTCATCCTGCAAGCCCAGCTGCTGCCACCTGGCGTACTGCGTGTCCCTGCTCTGCTGCCCCACATGCTCCCACCCAGCCTGCTGTGGCCTCTAGTCAGACCAGACATCCTGCTTCTGACAGGACGTGTCCCTCCAGGGCCAGTTGGGCCCAGGTCCCACCCCATGGCTATGCCCCTCACAACTCTCCTCAGTCAGGTCCTGACCCAAGTCAGGTGACAGCTTCCACCTGTGGATGGGGTGCTGAGGTGACCTCCTGCCTCCCTGGAGCCCCCACCTGCCTTCTGGGTCCCCTGTCCTTCCCTCCCACTGTCTCTGCTCCGGGTCACTTGGCCTCAACTTTCACCTGTCAGCATCTCATCAGGCTCCCCAAAAAACTCACCTTGACCCCATGATTCTCTTTTCTTTCTCTGATGCTCACGGGGGCACAGTTTTGAGCAGATATTGGTCTCCTCCAGCCAGGAACATTTCTAGGAATGAGTGACTTAACCTAGGAGTCACGGGGACAGTGGCCCAATTCCTCTTGTGACCAGGATGGGCTGTGCCGGGGGCTTCTCTGTACCAGTCTACTTCTGCAGTCTCTGTTCTGTTCCCTCATCTCTTGATCCATTCTTGCGTCTGTTCCAGAGTGTTTTAGCCAGTTTAGCTTCATAATATATTTCATAGCCGATAAGGAATCATCACTTTCTTATTTTCCAGAAATTTCTGTTATATCTTGTGTATATCCTCTTCCCAATTAATTAAGAAAGTTTTTCAGGTTATTTTTAAAACTGCTGGAATTTCGACTGGGGTGCCTTGAACTTTTGAATATTCAGGAGGAAACTATAATTTTGAATAGTGCCTCCCAGTTACATAGTGAAATACATCCATTTAAAATTTTATCATTTTCTTCTATAGGTCTTACATATTCCTGTTTAGATTGACTCCTAGGTATTTCATAGGGATGTCTTGCTATTGTGAATGGGAAAAGTTTTTCTATTACATTGCCTTAGTATGTAAATCTTATATAGTATATCTATATTTTCTATATAGATATATATGTAAATTGTCTTAGTTTAAAATCATATTTAGGTTTTTGGCAAATTCTTTTTATTAGTTCTTACGGTTTGTCGGATGATTTTCTTGGATTTTTGTATGTAGAAGAACTCATCATCTGAAAATAGTGAGAATTTAACTTTTTATTTCCAGTCTTTATAACTCTCATTTCTATTTCTTTCTCCCATTACAATATTACTCTAGACACTCAGAATGATGCTGAATAGACTTGAAATCACCCTTGATTGTCTCTCACTTATGAAAATGTTTCCAAAGGTTCACCATTACACATGGTGTTTACTGTTGGCCTTAGGCAGATAACTTTTATTTTTAAAACAAATTTTTCTATTCCCATTTTGCTATGAGTTTCCATTTACTAGAATCAAGAAGAAACACTCAGGGAGATTCTAGAAATATGGCGGTGACTGAGGCATGCTTTTTGAATCTCCCTAAGTCTCAAATAGAAGAAAGCAGAATTCCCTGATGGAAAAAGGAAAACTCGTGGTCTCCATTTAGGACAAAACTCAGTGATGCGATGTCACCCAAAGGCCTAGAATG
Organism: Cynocephalus volans; assembly: GCF_027409185.1. NCBI lineage: Eukaryota > Metazoa > Chordata > Mammalia > Dermoptera > Cynocephalidae > Cynocephalus > Cynocephalus volans. The sequence continues at coordinate 189,514,235 of NC_084460.1, forward strand.
TGGCTGGGGTAGGGACAAATGCCCAGTGCTAGTGCTGCTGATGTCTGTGCAGGAGGGGCCAGAGAGGAGCAAAGAGGTGTCTGATGGCCCTGAGGACAGAAGGTGCCCAGGACCTCCCTGGAGAAGACGGGCCAATTTGAGAACAGCTGCTGAAGCTGGGCAAGATTCCTCCTCCTATCAGCCGCTGAGGATAGCGGCCTGCAGGTGAAAGTCTGGCAGGGCTCTGGCCATTGTGGATTCTTGACACTGACCCACCAGGACTGCCTTCCTCCTTCCCAACTCTCCCAATCCGGAAGCGAAAACAAAGTTGTGCAGAACAGAATGTCCACTTCCCACCAAGATGGGGTCAGAGAGACTGGACTGACCTTTGCACCTAGGCCAACTAAAACAATGAACAAAATCATGCAGCACTGGTTTTGGGATGTTGGATGCGAGACAGTGCAGCACAGGCACACCTGAGGAGGGAAACAAGCACAGGCCTCACAGATGTCCCACCTTGCCACCTAGAGGAAGGTTCCACGCCTCAGCACAGAGAGGGGGAAACTGAACTTCAGAGGTGGATTTGGGAGTCGGGGGAGACCAAGACAGCTGGTGTCCCCAGGACAGAGTACCAGAGAGAAGAGAGCTGCACTGAGAGAGAACTCCCAGCACCCACAGAGGTCCCCGCGACTATTCATCTGAGTAATGATTGGCAGATATATGAGGGACTGAGACTAGAGAGAACCAATAACATTAGGTGGAAGTCAAACCCAGAAGTCAAACAGAAGCAGAATAGTGCCTGTTCCCATCTGCCAGAATGGAAAACCCTTGTAAGTCTTAGGATATCAGGCAGATTACACAGAAGGGTGTTGCCTCAGTAGGGGATAAAACTAGCCCTAGAGTAACTGCCAGCCTACTTCTGCCTAAATCTTATATGCAAGCCTCAAGTCAATAAACTTTTCAAGTAACTTAACTATACCCTAAAACAGAGCTCAAGAATGTTCATAGAAATGTGAAATATCAGCACCCAACAAGATAAATTCACAATGTGGGACATCCATCCAGAAATTACTAGGCATGCAAAGAGGCAGGCAGATGTAACCCATAATAAGGACAAAATCAATTGAAACTAACCCATAAACCCAGAAATGTCACAGATTACAGAATGAATAAGCAAAGACATTAAAGAGTCATAACTATATATGTTCAAGAAGTCAGAGAAAAGATTAAGCATATTGAGCAAAGATAAGGAAGATCTTTTTTAAAAAGACACAAATACAACATCTAAAGAGGAAAACAATAATATCCGAGGTGAAAATTACACTGGATGGGATTAACAGCAGAATAGACACTGCAGAAGAAACATCAAGTGAACTTGAAGACAGAGCAGTAGAAGCTACCTAAAATGAAGCACATAGAAGAAAAAGAAATAAACGAATCATTAGTGAGCTGCAGGAATACTTCAAGTGACCTCATACAAAGGGACTTCAAAATGTTCATGGAAAGTGGAATTAAAACATAAAAATAAAAAATTTCAACTTATTTCTTAACATCAAGTTCAAGACACTTTTGTAAGTGACAATACCAGCTATTTAGTCCACACCTAAAGAACTGCCTGAGAATTTAACCACATCAATGCCTTTAAAGATTTTTTTTTAAGATTAGGAAACAAAGTCAGAAGGAGCCAAATCAGGACTGTAGGGTGGATGCCTAATGATTTCCCATTGAAATTCTCACGAAATTGCCCTTGTTTGAGGAGAGGAATGAGCAGGAGCATTGTCATGGTGGAGAATGACTCTCTGGTGAAGCTTTCCTGGTCATTTTTCTGCTAAAGCTTTGCCCAACTTTCTCAAAATACTCTTGTAATAAGTAGGTGTTATCATCTTTGACTCTCTAGAAAGTCCACAAGTAAAATGCGTGAGCACCCCAAGAAAACTGTTGCCCTGACCTTTGCTCTTGACCAGTCTGCCTTTGCTTTGACTGGACCACTTCCAGCTCTTGATAGCCACGGCTTTGATTGTGCTTTGTCTTCAGGATTGTACTGGTAAAGACTTGCTTCATCTCCTATTACAGTTCTTCAAAGAAATGCTTCAGGATCTTGATCCCACTTGTCAAAAATTTCCATTGAAAGCTCTGCTCTGTCTGCAGCTGATCTGGGCACAACACTTTTGGCACCCATGGAGAAGAAAGTTTGCTCATCTGTAATTTTTCAGTCAGAATTGTGTAAGCTGAACCAATTGAGATGTCTATGATGTGGGCTGTTGTTTCTGCTATTAATTGTCAGTCCTCTTCAATTAGGGCACAAATAAGATTAATTTTTTCCTCGCAAATTGATGCAGACGGTCTGTGGCTACAGGCTTCATTTTTAATATCATCTTGTCCCTTCTTAAAATGAGTTTTCCATTTGTAAACTTCTGATTTCTTTGGAGCATTGTCTCCATAAACTTTTCATAAAGCATCAATGATTTCACCATTCTTCCACCCAAGCTTCACCATAAGTTTGATGTTACTTCAATTTGAGCAGAATTCATGTTGCTCTGACAGGTGCTTTTCTCATACTGATGTCTTATCCTTCTTAGTGCCTCACACTAGATCCTGTTCAAACATGTTATAACAAGTTAGTATGAGTTTATTTTGGCATAAAAATTTTTTTGAAATGCAGTTTTTTATAACACACATTTTCCATGAATTTGTTGAAGACCTCTTATATATGTGTATGTAGTGGATTGAATTATGTCCCCCCAAAACTCATTGAAGCTTGATTTGTATCCCCCACGTTTTATGTATTAGAAACTTAGTGACCACTGTGACTGTTAAGAGGGTGGGAAATCCTATTACAGTAATTGAAAGGTGGGGCCTTGAAGAGGTGATTGGATTGTAGGACTGTGCAGTAGTGAATGGATTAAAAATGGTGGTCACAAGTGTGGTTCTGAGGGTTTTAAATGAGGAAGACAGTCTGTCTTGCTCTCTCTGCTCTCTTTGCTTCCACCATCTTGCAATGTGAGACTGTCACTGTCGCCACCCCCAGATGGACTTTGGACTTACCAGCTTCAGAAACTGTAAGCAATGAATTTCATTTTCTTTATAAATTACCCAGTTCCCAGTATTTTGTTATAAGCAACAGGAAGAGACCAATACAGTGTAACTGGAGTCCCTGAGGAGAAGAGAGGAAAGGAACAAAAGAGAGATGCTCGGATGGGATAAAAAGGCAAATTCCAACTACGCTTCCTGCAAGAAGTTAACTTTAAATATAATGACATAAACAAGTCAGAAATTTTAAATGGAAAAGTTAGACTAAAATAAACCCAAAGGAGGCATAAAGTATGAAATGAAAAAGATTAAAGCGCAAATCAACTAAATGAAATAATAGTAAAGCAATGTGATATTCAACAAAACCAAAGTTTGTTCTTTGTAAAGATGAATTTGATAAACATCTAGCTAAACTGACTGGGAAAAAGATAAAGAAGGCAAAAACAACCAATATAAAGAATGGAAGAGAAGGCATGACTGCATACTCCACAGGAATTAAAAGAACAAAACAGAAATACAACAAACAACTCTATGCCCGTAAATTGGATAACTAAGAAGAAATGGGCCCATTTCTTGAAAGCACAAACTGCCACAAAATCACTTAATAAAAAACAGACAGACTTAATTGTCCTATATCAGTTTTCAAATGTACTTTATTTCTTAGAGAAATTTTATCTTCACAGCAAAACTGAGTGGAAAATAGAGTTCCCATACCCCCTGCCCCCACGGGCACAGCCTCCCCTATCACCAACCTCCCCCACCAGCGGGTGCACTTGTTACAACTGATGAACCTGCAATGACACGTCATTGTCACCCAAAGTCCACAGTTCATATCAGGGCTGACTCTTGGTGCTGTACATCCTGTGGGTTTTGACAAATGTATAATGTCACATATCCACCATGACAGCATCATTCAGAATAGTTGTACTGCCCTAAAAATCCTCAGTGTTCTGCCTATTCACCCCTCCAGGGAGCCACAGCCCCTGACAACCACTGATCTTTTAACGTCTTCATAGCTTTCCCTCTTCCGAATACCATATAGTTGGAATCATGCAGTATACACCCTTTCGGACTGCTTTCTCTCAGTAATATGCGTTTAAGTTTCCTCCATGTCTTTTCACGGCTTGTAGTTTATCTCTTTTTAGCACTGAATAATATTCTATTGACTGGAAGGTGCACAGTTTATCTGTTCACCTCCTGAAGGACATCTCAGTTGCTTCCAAGTTTGGGCAATTATGAATAAAACTGCTGCAAACATCTCTGTGCAGACATAAGTTGTGTAGACATAAGTTTTCAACTCCTTTGGGTAAATAACAAGGAGCATGATTTCTGGATTATGAGAATATGTTTTGTTCTGTAAGAAACTGCCAAACCATCTCCCACAGTGGCTGTACCATTTTGCATTCCCACCAGCAGAGAAAGAGAGTTCCTGCTGCTTCCCATCCTCTCCAGCATTTGGCATGGTCAGTGGTCTGGATTTTGGCCATTCTAATAGGTTCGTAGTAGTATTTCATAGCTATTTTAATTTCCAGATATCCAGTGGCATATGATGGGAGCATCTTTTCATTTGCTTATTTGCCATCTGTGTATCTTTTTTTGGTGAGATGTCTGTTCAGCTCTTTTGCCCATTTTTTAACCAATTTGTTCAATTTCTTATTGATGAGTTTTAAGAGTTCTTTGTATATTTTAGATAACAGCCTTTATCAGATATGTCTTTTGCAAAAATTTTTTCCCAGACCATGGCTTCTCTTCTTATTCTCTTGACGTCCTTTATCAACTTTAAATCACTCCAATAAAGAAACTTACAGATCCAGATTATCCACTGGTGAATTCTACTAAAACATTTAAAGATGAAAGAATGACAATTTCTCCTCCAGAAAATAGAAGACAGAACACTACTCATTTTAAGAGTTCAGCATTACTTTGATATCCAAAACAGATAAAGACTTTACATGAAAAGAAAGCTACAGATCAAAATGCCCGATGAATATAGACCCCAAAATACAAAATATTAGCAAACCAAATACAATAATACATGAAAGGGATAATGCATTGCAACCAGGTAGGGTTCATCTTAGAAATGCATAGACAGATCAACAATAAAAAAATCAATAAATGTAATTTACCATATTAACAGACTAAAAAAGAAAAACAATGTGATAATTTCAGTAGATACAGGGGGAAATTTTTTAAAACGTTTAACATCAATTTACGATTATTAAAAAAAGCTCTCAATGAACTAATAATAGATACATATTCACTTTTAACCTCATATAAGGCGTCTATGAAAAACTTACAGCCAACACCATACTCAATGATAAAAGATGGAATGCTTTTCCCGTAGACCAGGACAAGACACAGACGTCCTCTCTCCTCACTCCTGTTCAACATTCTAAAGGTCCTCCCAGTGCAGCAAGGTGAGAAAAAGAAATAGAAGACATAACATATAATTTTGTTTGAAAGTATGATTAACAACATACTAAGAAAATGAAAATTTAGGTATAAATCTAACAGAAGAAATAACATTGTCTCTATTCACAGAGGATATTACTGTCCACGTGGAAAACACTGCGGAATCTACAAAAAGACTCCTAGAACTATAAGAGAATCTAGCAGGGTTGAAGCTTAAAATAACAACAGCAACAAAAAATAATTGTATTTCTATATATTAGCCATAAACAATTACAATTTAAAAACTTTGAAAGTAAGATTAACAACATGGTAAAAAAATGAAAAGATAGGTATTGATCTAACAGGATATGCATTTAATGAGAACTCAAAAAACACTGCTGAGAGAAATCAAATAAGACATAAATAAATGGAGACATACACTGTCTTGCGGTGGAATACTCCGTATCGAAATAATGTCAGTTACCTGCAAATTGATCTGTAGATTCAAGGAAATCCCAATCAAAATCCCAGCAGGATTTTTTGTTGATATCAACAAGCTGACTCTAAACTTTATTTGGTTAGGCAAACGAACTAAAACAGTTTGAAAAAGAATAACAAAACTGAGGAATCATATTACCTGATTTCAAGATTTACCGTAAAGCTACAGTAATCAAGACAATGTGGTGTTGGCAAAAAAGATAGGTACACAGATCAATGAAAGAGCATACGGAAATAGACCCACACAAACCATCAGCTGATTTTTGACCGAAGTGCAAAGGCAACTTCATGAGAAAGGGCCATACTTGAAACAATTGGATGCCAATATGCAAAGAAAAGAACTTCAACCAGTATCTCATACTTAATGTAAAAATTAGATCAAAATTGATCATAGATCTAAATGTAAAAATTTCTGACTTTTAGAAAAAAAATAGGGGAAAATCTCTGTGACTTTGTGTTAGGCAAAGAATTCTTATATTCAACACCAAAAGCATGATCTATAAAAGAAAAAATGGATACACTGTACTTTAGCAATATTAGATTCTTTTGTTCTTCAAAAGACACTGTTTAAGGAAATGAAAAGACAAGCAAGGTACAGAATAGTAGAAAATATTTGCAAATTGCACATCCGATCAAAGTACGTGTATCCAAAATATATAAAGAACTCTCAAAATTCAATATCAAGAAAACACAATAAAAAAGGGGGCTAAAGATTTGAAGAAACATTTTGCCAAAAGATGCATGGATGGCAAATAAGCACACAGAGAGATGCTCAGTGTCCTGTTATCAGGGAAACACAAATTAAAGCCACAATGATACCTTATGCACCTGTTGGAATGGCTAAAGTTAAAAAGACTGACCATGCCAAGTGCTATCAAAGGTGTGGAGGAACTGGCACTCTTAACACCCATTGGCAGAGATGTAAAACACTGCCAGCACTCTGAAAAGCCGCCTGACAAATAAATTCATTAAACATGCTCAACATATTAGTCACTAGGCAGTGCAAATTAAAATCACCATAAGATACCACTGCACACCTGTTGGAATTGCTAACATTTTTTTTAAACGTGCGACATCCAGTGCTGACAAGGATGCAGAGCAACTGGAGCTCCCCTACATTGCTGGTAGAATGGATCTGCCACTGTGGAAAACCACCTGCCAGTTTCCTACAAAGTTACGTACACCCTGATCATATGACCCAGCAATTCACTCCTGGGTAAGTTACTCTAGAGAAATGAAAAGTCATTATTGAGCAAAAAACTGTACATACAATGTTTGTAGCAGCTTTGTCCATAAACATCAAAAACAGGAGAAAATCAAAATATCCTTCCCCCACTGAGTGGATAAGCAAACCGCCATAAATCCATGCAGTGAAACAACGCCGAGCAGTGAGAAGAAATAAACTGCCCATGCACACAGCACCGTGGATGGCTCCCAAGTGCGCTTTGCTAAGAGAAGGAAGCCAGACCGAAAAGGCCATGTGCTGTATGGTTCCCCTCAATATTCTGCATACTGAATGTTCCATTTACATGGCATTCCAGAGAAGATGTGATAGGGAAGAGGAGTTGCCCATGGCAGGTCACGCTAGGGAAGTTTCGAGGCTGGTGCAGCTCCCCTGTGCAGCACTGCGGGCAAGGCGCGGCACTCTGTATATATGTCAAAGCTCACAGAACCAAGGAGAGGGAGAAGAGTGGCAGGCTAGAGGGGACAAAGCTATGCTGTCTACCCTGACTGCATTGCTGTGTGGTATATGCATGTATGGAAACAACAGGGAGCTGGCTGCACGTGCCCTCACCTGCAACACGACAGAACACCAAAGCACAGCACAGCAGAGGCTGTACGCTGGCAGGGGCTCCAGGATGACTTATTTTTCCTGAGATGTTTGCCTAGAGGAACAAACACAGAATCAACCCAGCCCTCAACCAAACCACTCAGTCACAGGCTGAGCAAACTCTTCTGTGTAAATAAACCAGAATTAATGAGGGCTCCCAGGACCCAGCTCAAAACACCAACAAGGAAAAGGAAGGCTCGTTGTGACTCTGGCTAAAATAACACACACCTTGGCCAGATATAAAAGCCCGTCTGCCCGGAGCACCTCACTCACTCACACACTCACTCACACGCTCACTCACTCACACCCTAACCAGCTCACCACCCCACATGGCTGCATCCACCATGTCTGTCTGCTCCAGTGCTTGTTCCGACAACTCCTGGCAGGTGGACGACTGCCCAGAGAGCTGCTGCGAGCCCCCCTGCTGCACCTCCAGCAGCTGTCTGTCCAGTGGCTGCGCCCCGACCCCCTGCCTGACCCTTGTCTACACCCCAGTGAGCTGTGTGCCCAGCTCCTGCCAGTCAGTCTGCACCAGCTCCTGCATGCCCTCATGCTGCCAACAGTCTAGCTGCGAGTTGGCTTGCTGCACCCCCTACCCCTGCCAGCAGGACTGCTGTGTGCCTGTCTGCTGCAAGTCTGTCTGCTACAAGTCCATCTGCTATAAGCCCACCTCCTGCGTGCCCATCTGCTCAGAGACTCCTTCCTCGTGCTGCCAGCAGTCTAGCTGTGATCCCTCCTGCTGCATGTCCTCCTCCTGCCAGCAGGCCTGCTCCGTGCCTGTCTGCTACAAGCCTGCGTGCTGCAAGCCCGTCTGCTGCAAGCCCGTCTGCTGCATGCCTGTCTGCTCTGGGGCTGCCTCTTCATGCTGCCAGCAGTCTAGCTGTGAACCCTCCTGCTGCACCTCCTCCCCCTGCCAGCAGGCCTGCTCTGTGTCTGTCTGCTCTGTGCCTGTCTGCTGCAAGCCTGTGTGCTGCATGCCCGTCTGCTCTGGGGCTTCCTCTTCATGCTGCCAGCAGTCTAGCTGTGAGCCCTCTTGCTGCACCTCTTCTTCCTGCCAGCAGGCCTGCTCTGTGCCTGTCTGCTGCAAGCCCGTGTGCCGTGTGCCCATCTGTTCTAGGGCCGCCCCCTGCCCAGCCCCCTCGTGCGGCCAGCTCAGCCCCCGCCCCTCCTCCCTCTGCAGACCCTCCTCCTGCATGTCCCTCCTCTGCCGCCCCGTGTGCAGGACCGCCTGCTGCATGCCTGTCCCCTCCCGCTGTACCCCCGCTTCATCCTGCCAGTCCAGCTGCTGCCGCCCAGCTTCCTGCATGTCCCTGCTCTGCCGCCCCACGTGCTCCCGCCCGGCCTGCTGCAGCCTCTAGTCAGGCTAGAAGTCCAGCTGCTGACGGGACATGTCTCTCCAGGGCCAGCTGAGCTGAGGTCCCACCCCACAGCTATGCCCCTCACAACTCCCTCAGTCTGGTCCTGACCTGGGTTTGGTGGCTGTTACCACCTGATGATGGGGTCCCTCATGTGTCCACTGCGCTGAGGTGACCTCTCCCTCCTGCCTCCCAGGAGGTACCCCCAACTGACTGGTCACATGTCCTTCCCTCCTGGTTTCTCTGCTTCTGACCTTGAATTCAACCTGTTGTACCTCATTGGGCTCCCCAATAAATTCACCTTGATCATCTGACTCTCCTTTCTTTGTCGCTCATTGGGGACACATGGTTTTAAGCAGATGTCAGTCTCCTTCGGACTTGAATATTTCTAGGAATGAATGACTTATCCTAGAAGTTACAATGACAATGGCCTAACTCCTCTGGGTGGGACAAGGGAAGCACTCATGGCTACACCCAGGAAGGCTCAGTCCTGCCCGGGCCTGTGCCCTTGATGTGAACCTGGCAGGGAAGAGATTGCCTGACCCGTGATTCTCTGGCTGTAGCATCAGAACCTTCCCCAGCTCCCTGCCCTGCCCTGGTGAGCACTCTAATGTTCCTGGCCAGCCCTGGAAGGGTCTGTCCTCACTTTGTCACTTCCTGTCTTCTAAGCACCACACCCACTCTCCACAAGTCCCCATAGGAAAGTTTTCTTTGGTGGAAGGTATGTCCAGGTGGCGACCTCACTCCCACCACAAAAACCGAAAGAGCTGAGTCATCCCCTCTGCTCCTAGAAGGGCCAGGGGGCAATGTGACTCAAGCTGGGACAAGCGAATTTCGCTAAATTGGACATTAATTGAATATAAAGACAATGGGAGGCTTTTAACTTCTTTAGAAAAATGGTTACATGGAATTTGGCTTACAGTTTTGCAGGGACAAAGATATATGTATACACACATGCACACGTGCTCTGTAACTGTTTTCAATCTGCGTTACCTTTCAGGTTCAATCACTAAATTATTTACGTTTTAATTAGGTTAGGCTACTAGGCTAGGACTTAATGGAATCTAAATTGCAAATAAGTACAATCAGGTGTTCGTCGTTTGTACCTAACGCCTGTTGCATAAGAAGGCAGAGTTTGAGGTAACGATCTTGGTAGGCTCTGCGTTTCTTTTTGTTTCTTTTAACTGTGGTAAAATACACAGAACATAATATCTACCATCTGGACCATTTCCACGTGCACAGCTCAGTGGCATTAAGCCCATTCACAAAATTGTGCGGCCATGAACACCAACCACCTCCAGCACCTTTCATCAGCCCATCTGAAAGTCGGTCCCCATTAAACGATGACTGCCCATTCCTCCAGCCCCCAGCCCCTGGTAACCTCTGCTCTACTTTTGTCTCTGTGGACTTGACTACTTAGGGACCTCATGTAAGTGGAATCACGCAGCATTTGTCTCACTGTCTTATTTCACTTAGCACGATGTCCTCAAGGTCCATCCATGGTGCAGTACGGGTCAGCACTTCCCTTTATGGCTGAATAACATCCTATTGTACCGGCAGACCAGTTTCTTTCTCTGTCCGTGGACACTTGCACGTTTGGGCTATTGTGAATAGTGCTGACATGAACATGGGCCTGTGAACACCCCTTTCAGTTGTTCTGAGTACAGACCCACAGGTGGAGTTGCTGGATAATGTGGTAATTCTAAGTTTAATATTTTGAGGAACTGGCACACTGTTTCCACAGTGGCTGTACCGTTTTACATTCCCGCCAACAGGGCACAAGCGTTCCAGTTTCTCCACATCCTCGCCAACACGTGTTATTTCCTGGGTTTTGCATAGTAACCAACCTCGTGCGTGTCACGGTGCCTCTGCGACCCCACAACTGAGCCCCGCCCTGGGGCCGGCCATCGGCCCGCCCCTCTCCTCTAGCCCGGCCCCACCCGCTTAGCCCCACTCTTCTCCTCTTAGCTCTGCCCCCTTTCTCAGCCCCGCCCTGCTCCTCTTAGCCACGCCCACCCCTTCAGCCCCGCCCCTCTCCTCCACTCACCCCGCCCCTCCCCAGCCCCACCCACTACCCGAGCCTCACCCCCACTCAGCCCGGCCCTTCTTTTAGCCCCGCCCCGCTCCTTAGCCCTGCCCCTTTCCTATCAGCCACGCCCATCCCTCTCAGCCCCGCCCCTCCTCTACCGCGTTGCTCCCCAGCACGGAGCCTCACGCCCGCTCTCCGCAGAGGAACGAGTACCTGCTGTCGTTGGTGGCGGAGGAGAGCGACGCGCTGCTGCTTGGCCTGAGGTACTCGCCCACGCAGCTGCACCTCCTGTTCCTGCGCGAGGACGCGGCCGGCGCCTGGCAAACCCGCGTGTCCTTCCGCAGCCCTGCCCTGATGGACGGCCAGTGGCACACGCTGGTGCTGGCCGTGTCTCAAGGATCCTTCTCCCTCACCACGGACTGTGGCTTCCCCGTGGACATGTAGGTACCAGGACGCTGGGGTTGCAGTGCTATGCACTGTGACCAGCCCCTCCGAGTGACCAGTGTGGGCCTGGCCTGTAAGCAAAGCCCCCCGGCCCAGGCAGCCAGCTGGTCATGGCTCAGGTGGAGGAAGGCACATGGGAGCTGCCCGCTGGGGCTGGTTACTGCCCAGAGGGCCCAGGCAGGGTCAGATACCATCTCTGCCCTTTAACCTCTAAGGGGTCAGGGTGGGGGGCCGGGGGCGAGATGTCCAGGTTGGGTCCCAGCAGGGCAGGAGGGTCTGAGAGCTGGAGTAGATACTGGGGAGACCCGAGGGGTCAGCTGATGCCCTGGGATTTGGGCTGAAGGGGGCATCCAGTCCAGGTGGGTAATAGGCTGCGCATAGGCCTGTTTGTAAAACACATGCTGCGTGTCATAAGCCAGCTTTTAATTTTCCTCCGTGCCTTGAACAAGACCCGCCGCACAGCTTGCCCGAGCACCTAGGAATGGAAGACGGGACAGCAGTGCCCAAGGCCTGCAAGAGCATCACCCAACTCATCGGCAGAAAGGAGGAAGACTGAGGGTCTAAGGCATGGTGATCAGGAGCTTTCTGCAGGATGGTTTTAGGAGTGGACTTCCTGGGAAATGAGGCTTTCCGAGGCAGGGTCCCATCGCTGTGCTTGCTTCTCCAGGAGGAGCAGCCACGGGGAGCAGGACTGCAGACCCCATGGCCTGAGGCCCAGCCAAGGGCGCCTGGCCACAGCTCCCACCTGTGCCCTCCAGGGCCTTGCTTTGCACCCCCTTGCTGGCCAGACTCGAAGCCCTGGCCCCTCGTGAGGCTGCCCAGAGAAAGGCCTCCTGACAGAGTCAGTTGCCATCAGGCAACAAAGACAGCTCTGAAATGGAGGACACAGGAGGCTGAGCCATGGGAGGCTGAGGCCTCGGCTGGAGTGGACTGTGGTCAGAGAAGAAGACAGGCCCTTGGGCTTCATGGGCTCTGTCACAGAGGGTGGAGGCCAGGGCTCAGGGACTGAGAAGCCTGGGAACCTTCTGGGACCGCAGCTCAGGAGCTGGCCTCACCGAGGTCAGAGGCTGGGAGGAGCAGGTGCTTTACAAGGGACGTGGCATCACGGCCCAGAGCTGAGCCCTGAAGACACCCTTGTTTTTCGACCCAGAGGCTCTAGCCACACCATTCCCTCTGGAGAGCACACGCTGCACCCCATCTCCAGAGTTCAGCCTCCACTCCCATGTCAAGACCAACTCCTCCTGACACCCTCGTGGGTCACCAGCGAGGCTCCTCTCTCCTGCCTTGAAGCCATCTGTCCCACCTCCCCAGGCCAGGTGACAGTGTGGGAGTTCAGTGGAGGGTGGGCAGCTGGAGGAGGCTCATCACAAGGTGGAGGTGCACCTCCTCCCCAAGTGCTTCTGCAGAAGACCCTTATCCTAGGGTGAAGTGTCCCCCCCAATTCATGTCCACCTGGTACCTGTGAATGTGGCCTTACTTTAAAATAGGATCTTTGCAGATCAAGTCACAATGAGGTTGTATTAGAATAAAGTGGGCTCTGCTCTGGTGTAACTGGTTCTTTTAAGAAGACAGAAACAGAGACATAGACTCAGGGAGGAGGCCATGTGAAGCCACGAGTGAGGACACCTGATGCCACCCAGAACTGCACTAGTCGAGGATCCTCCTCTGAAGCCTTCAGAGAAGGGCCGCCCTGCCAAACCCCTGATTTCAGACTTCTGGCCTCTGGACTGTGTCAGAATAAACTGCTGCTGTTTAAACCACCCTGTTTGTGGTCCCTTGTCACTGCAGCCCCAGGACACTAGTGCACTTCTCATGTGGGGTCTGCTCCCTTTCCTTTGTGAGCAAATGGGTGTGACTTTGCTCTCCTCTGGCCCTAAAACTGTCCTCTGCTGCTTTCAGAATGGCCGATGTGCCCTTCCCGGCCACCCTGTCAGTGCAAGGAGCTCGCTTCTTCGTTGGCAGCCGGAGAAGAGCCAAAGGCTTGTTCACGGTAAGCATGGGGGGCCGCCCGCCACCCTCCAACACCAGTGCTCGCAGCGGGCCTTCCCATGGGCCTGTCGTCTTGATGCTCTCATTTAACCGCTTGTGGTGTGTGCAGAATGAGGAAGGGGAGCATGAAGGTACGGGGGTCTCTACCACAGCAGAGTCTCTGTGCTTACTGTCCACTCCTCCCAGCATGTTCTTCCCTGACCCCTCAGGTCCCTGCCCACGTGTCCTCCCACCATGGACGCCTGCCCCAACTCTAAGACTATGCCCGCTCCCGGCCCCTCCCGAGTTGTCTTTTCTCAGGAGCACTGAGCACCCTCAGAGCCGCTGTGTGTGTGCTCACGACTTGTCTACCCTGCTCTGAGAGTAGGTGTTCTATGAATATTTATTGATGGCATGTTTGACAAACAGATGGTTGGAGATGGATGGAGGAATGGATAGACGGATGAATGGACGGGTGATGGGTGGATGGATAGAGGCACAGATGGATGAATGGATGGTGGATGGAAGGATGGATGGATGGATGGAAGGACGGATGGACAGGCAGATGACAGATGGGTGATGGATGGATGGAGGGACAGACAGATGGATGGATGGACAGACAGATTATGGATGGGTGATTGATGGATGGAGGAACAGATAAATGGATGGACAGACAGTGATGGAAGGGTAATGGATGAATTGATGGAAGGATAGATGGATGGATGGAGGGGTGGACGGGTGTATGGGCAGATGGATGTATGGATGGATGGATGGGCGGATGGATGGAAGGACGGATGGACAGGCAGATAATGGATGGGTGATGGATGGATGGAGGGACAGACAGATGGATGAGCACTGTAAGTTAGTCCACATGAAAAATCCCTTCCATGGTTTAACGACCTTAGAACAGTTTACAGTTCTCCACTGTTGCTCCCAACGGCCTCCCCCGTAACCAACATGCAGACTTCACTGCTAGCTGTACAGAAGGTTAGACTCCCCACCCTCACCCTCCCTTTGGGGTCCAGGGGTCCTCAGCACCAGCAGGGACTGAATGAGCTGCCCCTCTCTCTGCAGGGCTTGGTGAGGCAGCTGGTCCTGCTGCCAGGCTCAGACGCCACCCCGAGGCTGTGTCCCAGCAAGAACGCCCAGCTTGCTGTGCTGTCCATCCCGCGGGTCTTGCTGGGTGTCCCGGGGAGGCCAGAAGATAACGACGTGCTAAAATATCCCTATGGTTAGTAGGTGAGGCCACCTGCCCCCCACGCTGATGACAGACACTGAGAGCCTCGGCACAAAGCGAAGGCTCCCAGCACTTGCTCCTCTTGTTGGCACAGTGTCTGTCAAATTGGCCAGGAAAATGCTCGGGACCCTGCCTGGGAAGCCTGACAGCGCCACCAGACAGGCTAGTGTTGTCCACTGTGGTGGCCATCCAGCCACTGCCCAGACAGTGCCCTCAACAGATTGTTCGCCCTTCCTGGGGTCCCCCAGACCAATGGCAGACATTGCAGATTTAGAATGTCTTCTTTCTCCTGAGACTTCCGACATCCCTGCTGCCCTGTTTTGCCTCCCAGGGAAGCGTTTGAGGCTGTTTCTCACCATCCCTCTCTCAGACATCATCCAAACCTCAGCCCAGCCCTGGTCAGGACCCTGACTCTTGACACACTTCTGTTCGCTGTGACACCCCCACCCACCCACCCACCCAGAGGGGCTTCTGCTCTCTCTAGTTTGTATTTGCATTTTTGCAGTGTGGAGTTCCAGCATTAACTGTTTGTATCTCACTCCCTACTGGAGAGTCTGACCCCTCCCCCCATGCACTCCCCCCATGTCCTGCCCCTCCTCTCTGAGGCCCCTGGAAGGAGAGGTGAGGACAGCCGTGCCTCTCAGAGCCTTGTGGTTCTCAGGTCACAAGTCAGGGGAGCCCCCACCTGGAGCACATCCAGCCCTTCTGATTTACTGTGTCACACGACATAGCTGGTCACTTGAGAAGTGGCATAATTGGGACGTCTGTGCTTGACCCAAGATGAGGTGTAACACTAGAAGTGTCAGAATGCCACAGAACCAAGCAAAACTGGAGTTTAGGTAAGCCTGAGCCAGCAAGGAATAGATCTTGAGAGCAGAACAAAGCAGCGGGTAATACCTGAGGTCCCTCAGATCCAAGGGCAGAAGTCCGTGCTTTTTGGAGCAGATGGGGCAGGTTGCCATTAGCCAGTGTCGCAGTGCCCTGCTGCACGCCCTTCATTGATGTCTGCTCCCACCTGCACTGCGACCTGTCCTCCTGGGCCACCCACAGGTCTGGGGGGGCCACCTTCCTCATTGTGCCCTCCAGGGGACATGGACCCACCACACACTCCTCCTCCTGGTCTCCCCTCAGAGACTGGCCTGAAAGTGACGCTGGGATCCCGGCCACCCTGCACCAAGGTGGAGGATGCCCAGTTCTGGTTTGACGCCAGCCAGAAGGGACTGTACCTGTGTGTCGGCAGTGAGTGGGTCTCCGTGTTAGCAGGTGAGGCAGGGACTCCGGGGACTCGGGACACTGGCAGTGGCACCTCATGACGTGGGAAGGGGAGATTACAAAGAATAGACAGCCCTGGCCATCTGCAGGTGACCACGTGCTTGGTCATCCAGGCTGGACACTCCTGAGAGTGAGCGGGACCACCTGTAATGACACTAATACACAAGCAGCGACTGGCACACCCAGGCAAGCCCAGATGCTGCCGTCCCCAGAACCGAGCGCTCTTCAGCCACAGAGCTCTGCTCAGAGCTGGTGTCACTCCAGACAGGAAACTGATCCACACAAGCAGCACCAGCCTGTGCACGCAGTGTGGACATGCGTGCTGTCCTGGGCATGACACATGGGCTGGCAGGGCTGGACACCCCTCAGCACCTCTTCCCAAACTACAGGAAGGAGAATGTAGGAGCTGGGAGCACAGGGCCCCAGAGGCCACCCCTCGTGGGTTCCTTGCCACCTCCTCTGCCCACACCCTGCCTGACCACTAGATCACAGATAAGACATGGTGCCAAAAACCTCACGGTATTATTTTTACAGCAAGGCCTTTCAACAGTCTGTTCCAGCTTGTGGGAAAGGTGAGTAGAGGTTGGACAGATGCCCCAGACAGATTATCGCAGGAAGGGGCAGCTGGTTCTGCATTAGTCCATTTCTGTTGTTTATAACAGAAATACCTGGAACTGGGTGATTTATAAGGAAAACGACATTTATTGCGTACAGTTTCTGAGGCTTGGAAGCCCGAAGTCCAGGGAACATATCTGTTGAGGGTCTTGGTGGTGGTGACAGTGACCCAGGGATCACACATGGCAGAAAGTGGTGGAGCAGAGAGAGGGACAGTTCCTCCTACACTCTCCTTTTAAAGTCCTCAGAACCACGCCCCTGACCACTATTTTTAATCCATTTCACTACAGCATGGTCCTACAATCCAATCACCTCTTCAAGGCCCCACCTTTCAATTACCATAATAGGATTTCCCACCTTCTCAACAGTTAGAGTGGGGATTTAAGTCTCAGTGAGGCTGGATGGGCAGCCAGTCCACAGCAAGTTCCAACTGGCACATTCTACACGTGTGGCCTTCCTTTGGCAGAAGTTCCTGTGAGGGTAAAACGAGGCTCCCAGGCAACTACCTTTGTGTAAACCAACCCCCAAGGCTCAGGCTGCGGGAGCCGTGACTGAGGCCTGGGGATCTGGGGATCTCACTCCCAAGAGGATCGATCTGGGCTTCCACCCCAGAGGCGTTAACCGAGTCACAATATTTCTCTCATAAGCCAAAGAAAGACTGGATTACGTGGAGGAGCACCAGAGCCTGCTCACCAACTCGGAGACCCTGGGCATCGAGGTGTTCGGCATCCCCAAGGTGGGGCTCTTTGTAGCCACAGCCAATCGGGAGACCACGTCCGCCATCTACAAGTGGACCGATGGGAAGTTTGTCTCGTATCAGAACCTCCCCACACAGCAAGCACAGTCCTGGAGACATTTCAGCATCGGGAAGAAGGCAAGTCTGCATTTGGTGACTTTCTCCATCCTTTCTAACTTGGAAAAACCCACAGAGTCCAAAGGTTGGGGCTCCTTATATAGATTCTACAGGTAAACGTGTTTCGTGGTTTCAAAACCTCGTTCAGGCTGTAAACGGCACTCAAAGTCATCTACATTAGGCTACAACCCTAAATCCAGAATATGGCTTTGAGAAAGGCTGTTGGGCTTCCCTCAGAACAGAAGACAAGATCATTTCTAAAGTTCTCTCAGTTCTGTGTAGACCTAACATTACTGAATTAGAAACCTGTTGAGATCATTTTTCCTGAGCCAGTCAAAAAGGCAAAATTATGTCAGAATGGAAATAGGAGGCCTACATTCCCGATCCTTCCTTTTCTCACTGCACAAACACTGAGGACACAGGATGTCCAAGCAGCTGGCAGCAGCCGGGCCCAAGGAGGCCATGGGTGAGAGACCCCACAGGCAGGCAGGCAGGCAGCCCCTTTCAGTCCAGGCTGGACTGAGCAGAGGGTCTGCAGGCATTGGGTCTGATGGGGTTGTCAGTGTCACAACGGGAAGGACAGAATTTTCCTTCCCAGCTCCTCCTACAGCCGAGATCCAAATGGCAACGTCTGAGAGATGACATATCATGCCCGTCCTCCAGCTATCCGCTCACCCCACAGGATGTGCCAAGCATGCCAGGCCCTTGCTAGACACCAGGGTAAAACAACGAGCAGACCAGGCCCAGCTACTCACCTGCTGCCTACAGTCCAACATGGTGCCAGCTGCATCCAGATCCAGTGTGCAGAATGAACGAGCTCTTTTTTTTTTTTTTTTGGTTGATGACGTTTTAAAGTTTTTATTTTTTCATTGTAAAAAACGATAACTTTACATCAAAGAAAAATTGGGAAGTTCAGGACAACAAGGGGAAAAATACTCTGTCCCCTCACCTGAGTGAATACGCTTTTCCTTTGGCACACCTGCCTCCAGGCACGTGGTCCATGCACAGCACACCTGCCTCCCGCCCTGCTGTAACCACACAGCTGTGTGGGGCTGTGCCCTGATGTGTCGCCCCGTCGGGCATCTCCGTGTCTTACATGGGTGTCACCAGGGTGTGCCATTGCGTGATGAACCACATTCTTACTGTGGGTGGGCAGGTGACTAAGATGTTTTTGCATTCATCCAGGTTACGAAGAACGTTTTGCACATAAAGCTTTTCCTGAATTTGGGAGTCTTGTATTGTCTTTTGCCTTCAGATAGAGAAGTGGAAGTAATGGGCTGAAGAATGCAGACATTTTAAGGGTCCTAATGAACGTAATCACCGGATCTGGAGAGCCAGCCACCAGCCTGCACCACTGGGATAGCACGTGGACTGGAGAGAGATGCTGGTGTTCAGAAACCTTCAGCAGCAGACCCCTGGCAGTGAGCCAGCGGGTGCCAAGTTGACCTGGCTTCCTCTCTTTCAGATCTTCCTGGCTGTGGCCAATTCTGAACCAAATGAAAAGGGTCAGGAGTTTTCTGTCATTTACAAATGGAGCCACCGAAAGCTGAAATTCACCCTGTACCAGAGGATTGCCACCCACAGCGCTCGCGACTGGGAGGCCTTTGAGGTGGACGGGGAGCACTTCCTGGCTGTGGCCAACCACCGGGAAGGTAGGGCAGGTGTGGCCTTTGACATGGAAGGAAACCACTCCAGGAGTGGAGCACGATTGCACGCAGGGTGAATGTGCATCTCCTTAAGAGATAACAAGTCACACCCAGCCCACTTCCTGGGAGTGAGCTCTCTGACAGTAGCGTGCAGGGGTGAGCACAGGTGGGCGCCGGCACGGCCGCCTCCTCACCTGTCTGGGTAAGGCAGACAGATGGGGTCCTGCGGGGTACCTGCCCACAGAAGTGCCAGCACAGAAGCCCCACTCCCGGCATGACTGCCCACGGGCTTCCGTCCTCGTTTGGGAGGAGCCTGGCTAGTGTTCGTGAGAGGGTAAGAGCCAGCCAGCATGGGGTGGGGGGAGCAGCATGCAAGGATGGGGGCTGGAAGCCCCCCATGCCCTTGTTCCCTGACACCAGGCTTGTCCACTCTGAGCATGCTCTAGAATGGTGGTGGAAAGCGCAGGCCTCAGAGGAGCTGGTTCTGGCCAGGCTTCTGCCCTGAGTGGCCGCCAGCAAGTCCTCCCTGTCCTGTAACTTGAGGGGTGGACTAGGTCTGAGGTTGCTGCCCATCCTGGGGGTTCCTCTGACCCAGCCCTCCCTGGGCTCCACAGCCAGGCATTCACCTGAGACCATGCCCACCAGGCAGGCCCTGGGAAGAGCCCCCCAGCCACCCGCTCAAGGGCAGATCATTCAGGGAGGGGCTTCCAGACAGAGGGAACAGCGTGTGGGAGGGTGAAGGGACAGTGAGAGCAGAGGGGATGCTGGGAAGTTGGGGAAGGCAAGGGGGTTCCACTTTCAAGAAGGCCACAGTGAGACGTTTGGAGTTGTCCTGAAGGCAGTGAGAGCGCCCGAGGGTTTTCATCTTGGAACGGCTCTTGTGAAGGCCCACAGGCAGGGGGTGGTCCCACGAGGGGCCAAGAGGGAGGGTGGGTGGATGGAGCTCAGGTGAGCAGGGCATGTCCAGAGTGGCCGTTGGTGCCTTAACTGGACTGAACAGGGTGAGGGTGAGGCTATCAGGTAGGCTCTGGTTCTGCTAGGGCCATGGTAGGGCCCTGCCCCAGCACTGCCCCTTGGTTCCAGGTGACAACCACAACATTGACAGCGTCATCTACAAATGGAACCCACAGACCCGCCTCTTCGAGGCCAACCAGACCATCGCCACCTCTGGCGCCTATGACTGGGAGTTCTTCACCGTGGGGCCCTACTCATTCCTGGTGGTGGCCAATACCTTCAACGGCACCTCCACCAAGGTGCACTCCCACCTGTACATCCGGCTCCTCGGCTCCTTCCAGCTCTTCCAGTCCTTCCCAGTAAGCTATGTTCTCTACTGCTCCTCACCTTGCACCCGTCACTGCAGTCTCAGGTCTGCAGCGAGTGCCCACTGGAGATGGGTGACATGGGCAAGGAGGGCCCAGCAAAGGCCAGGAGTGCACTGGCCCTGGGCCCTGATTCTGAGACCTGGTGCCTGTCCTTCCAGATGTGAGGGGAAGCAGAGGTGCAGGCAGGATGCAGGTGGGGTGCAGGCAGGGGCACAGGGGGCACAGGTGGGACATGGGGGAGCAGGCAGGATGCAGGCAGGGCTCAGGCAGGGCACAGCACGGCACGTGTCTGCCCCTCTCTGGCTCACAGGGCCAGGAGCTGGCTGCCTCTGCACACATCCAGTCTCCCTGGGAGGGAGCAGCTTAGAGGCTTTTGCCTGTAAGGTATGGAATCGTTAGAATTCCCTCTCTGTTTGCTGAAATCCAAATCCAGAGGATGTTGCTGCCAACATGAGACTTAGTCCTCCCTTGTGTCCTTCCAGAGTCTCTTTTGTCTGCTGACCTGGTGCCTCACTTGCGCAGCAGAAATGTCCTCAGGGCCTTCTGCACCCTGAAGCAGTGAGATGCATGGGGCCATTCTTGCCGAGTGGGCTACTGCTGTGTGCCGTGTCCCAGAGAGGCTCTGTGTACAGCAGGGGACACTGCACCAGAGGCTAATGCCCTGACCCCACCCTCCTGTCAGGGTCTCCAGGAAAATGGGAACAGCAGTCAGAGCTTTGCTAAGCTGCCCCTACATTTAGACAAGAAGCTGTACAGAAAGGGTGGGTGGGGGCTTTATGGCTGGAATGATTGAAGGCATTCTAGAACATTCCGTAATACCATCTTGTTAGAGTGAGGCTGGAGGTAGCACACACAGGAATGGGTTCCAACACAGAAGGGAGGAAGATGCAGTTCAGGCAGCCAGCACTGTGAGGGACTGAGAGCCGGCTGCTTCACGAGACCCGTCTTGCAGGCTAATGTTGCCCATTCTTTCATTCACGCAGAGAGTCGCACGGGCGCCCTGCCGCAAGGCTGGGAGCACCTCAGAACAAGATGACCGCAACCCTGTCATTAGGGTGCTCACAGTCCAGTGGGGAAGGGCAGGATAGATGAACCTTCAGGGAGATGTCGGGATGCCAGGAGGGCAGGTGGGGAGGAGACCTGGGGGTGCCAAAGGGTGTAAGCAAAATGTGATGCGAGTCGGATCCTAGAGCCGCCTCACTGATGGCTGTGGGGCAGGGACAGGGAGCTGTTGGGCAGCTGCCGTGGTCACCCGGCGAGCAGCAGCGAGGAACACCCGCGGGCGCTGTTGAAGGAGCACTGAGCCTGCCATGAGCTGGGAGGCGCAGAGTGGCCTCGAGCTTCCTGCAGGAAGAGAGCAGTGCACTGGGGACAGGGCTGCGTCTGTGCCCACCTGGGGTGGTGGGCACCTGCTGAGCAGTGACTCCGTGAAGCACGCTAGCCAAGAGCTTTGCCAGTGTCCTCCTGCTTCCTTCCCACAGCCACCTGTGAGGTGGACACTCTCACAAGTCCTCTCTTACATCAAGGAGACTGAGGCACAGAGAAGTTAAGGAACTTGCCCATGGCAGAGCTGGATTCGGACCCAGGCAGTATGGCCCATTGCTTGGTTCAGCAAGGTCTCAGACAGAGTTGAACACAAGTTCCTATGACTTGCTCATTACTGCCATGATGCCTAGGGATGCTGAGTCCTCTGGAAAGCCACACAGACGTCTTGGGCTGGATTACAATGTGCTGGTGTGCGTACGGCTGATTTGAAAAGGAACAGGGAGCACTCAGTAATGGGTTAGCCTGGCCGTGGGGCTCAGCTGGGGTCTGCCGATCTGCAAAGCCTGTGAGGTTGGAGATGCACAGGTGTCTACAGGCTGGGGGCCCAGAGGGCCAGGGGCCATGCATACAGAGTATAGAACCAGGACTGCCAAGAAGGTCTTGACAAGCAAGGGCAGAGACTAACAATACAGTCAATGACATGGAGCAGTGGTAACAGGGCTGCGTGAAGGCCTGGGCATGGTTGCAGAATGAGGGCGGGTAGGCTGACAGCAGTTTATTTGGAAGCACCTTGGGCTCTGAATTGTTTATGTGCATCATCAGGGTTACGGGATGCCCTGAGGTGAACATGCACTCGGCTGGCTCAGGGCTCACACATCTGGAGCCCTAGCACACCAGAGAGTGTACAAGGAGATTGGCCAGGGTCATGAAGGGATTTGAAATATTTCACATGAGGAACAATTAAGGACTTGAAGGTTTCATCCTGAAAGATGACTCAGGTGATTATTTTCAAGTATCTAACAGGCGAGCTCAGGGAAAGGGGAGCAGACTTCTGTGGTGTCTTGACAGCAGAGTTGTGCACCTTGGATAAAAGGCACAGCAAGTGCTTTCTGGTCAACCAGGTAAGGTCGTCTGATAGGGTTGTCAAACCATGGAGAGGCTGCTATCCCAGAAGCCCTGTGTTCTAAATCACAAAATGGGACAAGAGAGAGAATTCTTGCTGTGGGTTGGAGAGTGCATTTTGGAGATTATCATCTTAACTCTCCTGCATTTGAGCAAGAAGGTATGACACAACAAAAGGCCAATCTATAAATGCCTTCATGGCATGTCATCTAGGTTCAAAACTGGATGCCCCAGCTCCCCAAAACACAGCCTACCAGCTGCAGATGCCACCAACTTTCATCCTTGCCATTAAATATAAACAGACAACTAAGGGTCTCTGGATGTTTGACAAAAAGCCTGAAACCTGAAAGAGTCAGGCTAAAATAAATATATATACTCATGCTGAAAGAAATTGAGCTGGTTCTAGAAACAGAAAGGAATTTTTTTTAATTGTAATTATTTTCAGAAGTATTCAAGAAGATATTGCATTTATAAAATAAAATACAGAATGCTGTTAACAAGAAGAGTCTTTGGATATTAAAAATACAATTGCTGGCATTAAAAGAAGATATTTATTAACAGAATTGGAAAATAAGGTTAAGGAAATCTTCCTGAGTGTGGAAGAAAAAGAAAAGAGACAGAGAATCAATCCAGGAGATCCAAAACCTGGCCAACCAGAGTTCTAGAAAAAGGTAAGAGGGAGAAAAGAGCGACAGAACTATGAAAGAAGACCTCCCAGGAAATCTCCTGAGCCTGGATGCCTGCCTCTTCAGACTGAAAGGACGCTGAGACTGAGGAAGGCAAGATACACAGACAGCCATGGTGGAGAAACCCACGGACACCAGGGACAAAATCCCCAAGACCTTGCAGAGAGGGGAGAAAGGGGCGGCAGTGTCCTCAGAGATCTCAACAGCAGCCATGGAAGTGTGTGACGGTGGAGGGATGTGCTCAGTGTTCTGAAGGAGAGAGTCCACGTAGCGTGCTTAACAGTGCACTGGGAGGATGAGGGACGCCACCACTGCAGCGCACTGCTGTACATCAGTGGCTTTCCACCACACCAAGTTAGTTCTTGCTCATGTGAAGGTCATTGGGGGTGGCTGCAGCAGGAACAGGCTGACCTGCACTCACCTGTGCTCATGGCCCATTGGCCAGTGCTGGTCATGTGACCCAGCCTAGCTGGACCTCTGCTCTCTTGTGCTCACAGCTCATTGGCCAGCACTGGTCACGTGACCCAAATCTAGCTCACCTGTGCTCACTACCCATTGGACAGCACTGGTCATGTGACCCAGCCTAGCTGGATTTGTTCTCACAGCCCATTGGCCAGCACTGATCACATGACCCAGCCTAGCTGCATGGGACACTGGGAAATGTAGGGAGCCACTGGAGGAGATGGTGTCCCTGATTTGTGCATCTGCATACACAGGAGTCAACCAGATGCCGGAAGTCAGGGCTGAAAGTGGTGGTTCCAACCACCAGAGGTGGGCTCCAGGAAAGTTCCAGAATGAGAGCCAGTGTCTGTTCTAGAGAGCATCCCATAGGGGCACAGACACAGGGCAAGAGAAGGTCGGCAGTGACATCTGGGTGGTGCAGCTGCCAAGTGGTCTGAGAGCAAGGTACACCCCGAGGAACAGAGCAATGGGGCTCCTGGACCCAGAAGGATGGGAAGAGGCCGCAGGCTCTCTCACGTGCAGGGACAGCGTGTTGTCTTCCTCTGAAAAAGAAAGGAGGAAGCAGAGAGGGGAGGGAGGTACAGAGGAAGGGACAATTAGAAACTTGTTGCAGAGTGAACTGTGCATGGATTGCAGGGTCCAAGTATGAAGCAAGGGGACAGGTGCTGTGGTTTTAAATGTGGAAGGAGAGTCTGACCTGTGCACGGGAATGTCCCAGAGGTGGTATGTAGTCATCACACCATTGAAACCACTGAGAAATGTGGTTTTATAGCCTCGCCCTTGTCGTAAGGCCAGGACGATGTGAGTGCTGATCATGGGGTCTCGCTTTTAGAATCACCCTGTGACCAAAGCCTGGGGAATTTGTCCAGGGTCCAGCACTTACCACGTATGTTGGAATTTATTAGTACAGGTACAACCAGCGTGGTTTGGAGGGAGAGGTAAAGGAAGATAGAGGCCCCACATCTTCATGCCACGCCCGGCACAGTGAGTGTAAAGAAGAGACACTGAAAGCCACCCACTGGGAGTCAGAGGAGCCTCCCAGAAGGACTCCCTGAGAGAGATGGTTGCCTGCAGCTCATCCTTCAGGTACCCAGCCCAGGTGCAATTAGGCTGGCGCTCCCAGTTAAACAAGATCCGATGGTCCTGACCCCCTACCTGGAGCTCGGGGCAAGTTTTTCTCCATTCCTAACAGTCTCATTCTGGAACCCCTGGGATTTCTGCTGATGGCAGTCTTTCTTGTCTTCCTGCATTGAAAAGCTTTTCAGAGATCTTTGGAAGGAGGTCTGCGGCTGCACGTGCTCAGCTAGTTGGTGATTCCTTCTCAGACCTAATTCACAGATGAGAAAACAGAGGCTCCGAAGTGGGGGCACCTGGTCGAGAATATACAGTGGTAGGCAACAGAGCCAGTTTGTCCACAGGTGTCCTTGCATTCACACGAGTCCCCTTCTCCACACCTGCACCATTAGGATGGAGCCCAAAGTCCGATTTGTGCCTGTGAAGGAATGACCCAGGAGGCATCACTTATTCCCACCATGGGGGTTTCATCCCCTCAGTGAAGTGGCTCAACACTTTGACAGACTGCCTGCTCTTCCTGAAAAGACATCAGGACAAGACACTGAGCTTTGCTGGTCTCAGTCTGTTTTCGAAGGTCGTTGGGGGCCTTCGTGGAATGCAGTTGCTGAAAGACACAGACAGGACAGTTGGGGGAGGTAGGTAAGCCCAGCCCAGAAGGCTGCATCTGAGATCCGGTTTCGGTCTGCGCCCACCCACAGGCAGGTCCTGGATACACACGGGGCATCCTCAGAAGGGAGGCCAGAAGCAGAGGGGCAGAACCGGAGCCACCTGAGCCAAAGGGAGGGTCCCAAGCATGTGACCCAGAGGAGAGCAGGCCTGGGGGTGGTAGACTTCTACCTGAAAGAAATATCCCAGGAGAGGAGCAGGAGCTGGAGCAGGACAACAGGGCACAAGAGAGAGCTGGCTGCGGTGCCCTGCGGGGCAGAAATGTCTTGGGAGCAGAACTCTGGGAGCTGGGAGTGGGCTGCCAGGGACACCACCATTGCCAAGTCCTGCAAGAGCCCACAGGAGGCCCCTGGGCAGGCGGCTGGGACAGCGCATGTGCAGTGGGCTTCCTCTGAACCCACCCGAGTGCTGTCTTCTTTCACCGCCACATTTCTTCACACCTTAATAATTCCTCAAGACCCACAAAAGTCCACTTTCATGTTTTGCCAACATTTTTTATATTGTGTTTAAATCCTTTTTAGGTCCTGGTGGTGTCTTAATTTGTTTACTGTTTGGTTTGAGTTTTGCAACATCTTTCATGAACATGAGCTTTGAAGCAGGCAAAGCCAAGACTTTTTGAAAGTGTGTGTGTGCTGTGGAGAGGCGCTGGCGTCTGCAGAAGAGCCCTTTCTGGAAGGGTCCGTCAGGGCTGGGGTGCAGGTAGGGTTTGAGTAGCTGTGCACACAAAACTTGCTGCTCCCGAGAACACATGGCAGGCGTTCCCAGGGCACTGCGGGTAAGTTCAGTGGTTCAAAGGAGGAGCCGTGGGCATGCTGGGACTCTGAAACCCAGGGGTGGGTGCGAGTGGGAAGATGGCTACCAGCCCTGAGGGAGAGACAGTTGGAGGAGGCACTCCTCTGCTCCGCCCTCAGAGTCTCTCCACACACACCCCCACCAGGAATTCTAGAACTTTCCTCCAAGTGGTAGAGACTGAGGTTCCAATGGCCAGGCCTCACCAGCTTGGACTAAAGCAGAAGTAAGCTCTGTCCCAGGAAACCCAGCCTGCAGCTGCTGGAATTTCTGCCCCCTGCGCTGAAGGGTTGTGGGCCTATAGTCATGGTCCTCAAAAATGGACTCCAGAATAGAGAGGGTGGGTCAGGAGGGGAGGAGGAGGGTCAGGGAGCCCCTCACTGCAATTCAGGATTTGCTGTCCAGAAGGACCAGCTGATATATGTTCTGCTGGCAGAAATGAGGATCAAGCACAGAGATTTGGGGCAGGCTAGATGTGAGGCACCCATGGGACCCCAGTCAGGGCAGTCAGTTGTGCACGGGAAGGACCTTGAGTCTGGGGCTGGTGACAGGTGCTGGCCAGAGATGCTGGTGGGTGTGCGTGGACTGGTGGGTGGAGCTGTGGGCTTGTTGAAAACTTACTCTCCACTAAGAATGTAAATGTCCAGAAAAAAAAAAATCCAGAAAAGCTGGATTGAGAGCCTGGACTGGACACAGGCACTACCTTCCCCTCCTGCCCAAATTCCTAGAAACAGCAGGAAAACACAAGGCATCACACAGTACATGCTTGCGCACACACACATATGTGCACACACCAGAGGGCCTACATTGACACTGTGGAGGGTTCCCTGTGTGCCTGGCACTGTTTGTTCTAGACATTTTCCATCTCATCTGATGCGCTTGCTACCGTCAATATCCCCATTTTAAACTGAGGACCCTGAAGGGCAGGGGTGAAGCCATCCCTGTCACCACCGTGTTCCCACCGAATGCTCATGCCAGACCGCGGCTTGGGGGCCAGTCCCTAAGGTATGTTTTTGTGCAGTGTGGTTGCTGACACCTGGAGCTCTGCAGTATCACCATGACACTGATAACAGGACCATAGTCCTATCCCCAAATCCCTGGGGCCTGAAAGACAGCATAGCCACACCCCAAACATTCCATCCACATGCCTGGAAAGGACGAAACAGCGCCTCGTGGTCACAAGTGACGCTGTCTGCAGCCACGTGTACGAATATTCATGCTGACCGGGACCCGTGGCAACCGTGAACAGTCTCACCCACCAAGGCAGGACTTGAATTCTAAGTGAGTTTGCTGCCAGCTTCAGAGTCTTGCAGCTTTCAGAGCTTTGTGGTTTGGGAATTGTGGCAAGGAGTTGTGGGTAGTGACAAGGACAACTGCAGTCACCACTTCAGGGGGACTGCTCATTACAGACATGCCCTAGCACAGCCACACACACACACGTGGGCACATGTGTGCACATGCACTTCCATGGCAGCAGTAGGGCAGGAGGCACCTAGGCAGAGCTGTGGTGGGAGCAGCTTTGGGGACAGGCAGCCGTGCAGGCCGGAGCGTGGAGGTTAGACAGACCGCATGTGTGCCTCTAGCTCTTTTTCCACATGTGAGAGCAAGTGCAGGTGAGCATCGCTCTGAGGACAGCATGGCCTGGGCCAGCCCGGCCCTTGGGCAGAGCCTGGGCAGGAGGACCCTGTCCATGCAGCAGCTGTGCCCTGCGGCTTTTGTCTCCTCTGTGGCGTAGGAGCTGGCAGCAGCGTAGGGAGCTCAGGGGAGATGCAAGGTTGGGAGGGTCTGCTGGGCCTGGGGGAGAGTGCAGCCTCCTGGCACGCTTGCCGGTCTTCGCCCACTGTCCAGTGAGTTTGCCAGTGTCCCCCCCAGGGCGCTGTGGGGCAGCTGCCTCCCCCAACTCCCCAGCACTTCCAGACCACATTCTTGTTCTGGAAGTCCTCGTTCTTTGCCCCATCAAAGCTGGAATGCAAGGGCCTCTTTGCCTAGCAACTAATCCGCTGATTACCAGGTGCCTGCCCACCCTCGAGGGAGCTTTCAGGGGCTCCAGGTGCTTCTAGCTGCCAAATCCCGGAAGCATCATCATCCCAGCAAGGTGCTCCCGAGCCACTGGCACTGTGCCAGAGCCAGCAGGGCAGGCTCCGGGGAAATTCCACTTAGAGGCAGGGCGGGAAGAGCCCGCCCAGCCCAGCAGGTGCCTGGCCACCTCAGCCGGTGCCAGGATGGGTTTGGCAGGGCTATTTGATGTGGGGATTCTTCTTCTCTGCCCCATGAGTCCCTAATGTGCTTAGAATCTGGGAGCAGCCTGACAGTGGCCACAGGCTGCACACCGGCTGCCTAGGCAGGTGCAGCCCCCCCCGGGGGGGAGGGGCACTTTCTCACTTCCATGTGGGAAGCAGTGAGGGGAGGCCCCTGAGGCCCTGCGATGTGGGGGAGACGGGTGCTGTGTGGGTGTGCACGTGTGTGCCAGTGTGCATGCATGTGTGTGTGCAGGTGTGTGCACACGTGTGCCTGTGTGTTCGCACATGTGCCTGTGTGTTCACGTGTATGTGCATGTGTGCGTGCAGGTGTGTGCACATGTGTGCCTGTGTTTGCACATGTGTGTGCTTGTGTTTGCACGTGTGTGTGCATGTGTGTACAGGCACTTCCTCAGCTTCCTCAGCACAGGGTTAGGAGGAGCCCGTGATTAACAGTCTGACAACTGTTTCTTTTCCACTAAGAGAACTGGCTTGTGTGGAACCCTCCATATGTGTGTGGGGTCCTGCAGGCCCTGAGTGCCACTGAGTCCACTTGGAGGACATGGGGTGGCCCTGGGGGCAGCTGTTCCCAGGAAATAAAAATAGTCGCACTTCACAGGCAGGTCAGGAGAGGCCAGGAGAATCCAGAAGGGCCTCAGCCAGTTCCCAGCCCCGCCAATGGTTCAGTGGCTGCCAGGTGACCTGGTCCCGGTGTGATTCTTATTCTTTCAGCTTAAACTCCCTTGCACACTGCTCCGGCCTGTGCTGGGTCCCTTTCTAGAGCAGCTTGGGCTTTGGGACCCTGTGAAGTGACACAGAGGATGACTTCCTGTGGCCGCCTGGTTCAGGCTGACCAGGCAACACCGCCCTCTGCTGGGCATGGAGGGGACACCTTCATATTGGCCCAGAGCCTGAGGGGATGCAAATGTTTGATGTTGTGTCACACACTGCTTGCTAACCAGTGTGTAACCAGCCTACCCCCAGTCTTGTTCTCATTTGCACAGCGGCCCCTTCCCAGGTGCCCAGCTGTGCCAGATAGCCAGGCCTGTGCCGGGAAGGGAGACCAGAGACGTGGGCAGCACCATCCTGAGTTTATGGGCAAGGAAGTTCACTGACCTGCCCATCAGACCCGGGACATCTGAGCCAGACCCTCACGGTTGGGGTGTGCAGAACACATCCTCCAAGGTTACTGCTGCACGTGGGCTCAGAGCTGCTACCTACAGCCTCTGGGTGACACAAGACGTCCCTGGCAGGAGGCTCTCACCTCGCATGGGGTGAACCTGGGAAGAGACGCCACTGTTGGCCCAGCTGAGGAGCAATCCCACAGTGGGACCTGGCTCTGCCCAGGCAGGACAGCCTGGGACAGTGCAGTGACGACCTGCTTCCAAGATGCACAGTGTCCCAAGGGAAGCAGCTGGATCCTGAGCCTGGAGAACTGGCAGGGCTCTCAGCCACTGTGTGGCTGTAGGCATCCCTGTACCCCAGCTCAATTCTTTAACCATACAGCAGAGACCTGGTGGAACCCAGCCCTGAGCATTATCTCGAGACACACAGTGGGGGAGGCACCATCTGCACGCAGTGGGGAGCCAACTATTACCCACATGCAGGGGTCTCCTAGTTCCTGCAGGGCATGCGGTGGCCTCATGGGGGGGTGCCCTTCACAAATGTGGACACCAGCTCCTGCCCTTGGCGCCGTACTGCTGTTACAGAGCCAAGGAATTTGTCCCAAATGCTGGCCTAAAATATGGAAAACAGATGTTTTCTTAGGAAGTGGCCATGGAACACAGCTCTCTGGATCTAGTTATCCCCTTCCAATTTTCCTAGCAGCTAGAAAATTGAAAAGCTACCTGTTGTATTTGGGTTCTTCAGAGAAACAAAACCAATAGATTATATAGAGCTATATAAGAGATTTATTGTAGGGGTTGGCTCACACGACTATGGAGGCTGAGAAGTCCCATGATCTGCCACCTGCAAGCAGCAGGCCCAGGAGCGCCGGCTGAAGCACAGAACAATTTTGCTCTTCCTCTGCCTTTTTCTTCTATCTGGGCTCTCAACAGAGTGTTTGACACTCCTCTGCACTGTTGAGAGCAGATCTCCCTTACTCAGTCCATTGATGCAAATGCTAGTGCCTTCTGGAAACACCCTTACAGACATACCCACAAATAACACTTTACCAGTGTCTTAGTCTATTTCTGTTGCTTATAACAAGATACCTGGAACTGGGTAATTTATAAGAAAACGAAATTTATTGCTTACACTTTCAGAAGCTGCAAGTACAAAGTCCCTGCCCCCACCAGGCAACCACAGCTGATTTCTGTGACTATTTAATAGTTTTTCCTATTATAACACTGCTAATAAGTGTCATCATACCGTATGTATTATATATTGTTGAATATATACATAGTTTGTTTCTTTTATGCTGATTAATACTCTGTTGCATGAATATATAGCCACTTGTCTTCCCATTTTCTTGCTGTTGACACCTGTCTCCAGCTTTTGACTGCTATGATAAAACTACTGAGTACATTTTCATACAAGGCTTTTTGTGGACTTAGATTTTTCTTTCTTTTGGGTAAAAACCTAGGCATGGATTCTGGGTCATAAGTGTTTAACTTTTGAAGAAATTGCTAAACAGTTTTTCAAATGGTTGTACCATTTCACACACTCCCACAAACAATGTGTGAGAGCTCCGGTTGCTCCATATTCTTTCCGACTTCTGATTTTGCCAGTATTTTTGATTTTAGACACTGGGCGTGAAGTAATGTCTCCGTGTGGTTTTAAGTTACAGTTCCCTGATGACTAGTAATTTGGGGCACCTTTTCATGTGCTTGGGCTTCCTATATTATCATTTGTGAAATGTCTATTCAAGTGTTTCACCTGTATTTTATTTAATTTTTTTTTTTTTTGCCTTTTCATAACTGATATGTAGGAGTTCTTTATATATTCTGGATATGAGTCCCTTGTCACATACATAGTCTTCCGTTTTATCTCCTCTTTTCTGTATTAATTTAATGTGTTGCTCCAGTAATTACTCTATATATATATATATATAACTCATTACAGTTTATTTTGAATTAATATTATACTACTTTATGTATATGTAATAACCTTACAACAGTATGATTTTATTTATCCCTTCCCACCCATCATGCTATTATGTGCATATATAAAATCATACTCCACTTATGCTTATAATCCACAATTTGTCAACATTTTTTCTTTAAAGTCAGTCATCAGTTGTCTTCATATATCCACATACCATTTCCAGGGCACGTTTTCTACTGTTTCCATCTGGTTCAATGTTTCTGCAATCTGAGTCACTTCCTTCAGTGTTTCTATAAAGCGGATCTGCTGGCAATTCATTTTGTTGATATATCTGGAAATCCTTTATCTTACCTTCGTTTTTGAAAGGTATTTCTGCTGGTTGTAGAATTCTAGGTCCACGCTTTTTTCTTTCAGCTACTTTAGAGGTTTTTTTCTGTTGACTTCCAGTCTCCATTGTTTTGGATGAGAAGTCAAGTGTTACTGGCATCATTGCTATCCTCTATTGAATGTGTCTTTTTTCCTCTGGCTACTCTTAAAATTTCTCCTTACCTTCTATTTTCAGCTATTTGAATATGACGTCTCTCGGTATGGCTCTTCTGTATTTATTCTTCTTAGGGTCTCCAATCTTCTTGGATCTGTGGTTTGATATTTTTAGTCAAATTTGGAAAAATCGTAACCATCATTTACTTAAATGTGCTTTTCTGTCTCACCCTCTTTTCCTTTCCTTCTGTGACTCCAACTACATGTGTATTAGACCATATTATATTATCCCACAGGTCGTTGAGGCTCTGTTCATTATTATTATAATCTGTTTGTGTGTGTGTGCTTTAGTTTGGATAATTTCTATTGACCTATCTGGCAGTCAATTTCTATTGACTGATTCTTTCTTCTGCATTGTCCGAGTAGCTCTTAATCCCACCCAATAAATTTATGAATACAGACACTGTACTTTTTAGTTAAAGGATTTCCATTTGGTTCTTTTCAGAGTTTTCTCAGCTCTCCTGATGTTCCCATCTTATTGCTGACTATATACATCTTGCCCTATAGATTCTTATCATAGTTATTGTGAAGTCTGTCTGCTAATTCCAATATTTGCACTGCACCAGTCTATTTCTATGTACTGTTTTTTCCTCTTGATTTTGGATCGCATTTGCCTGTTTTTTTCCTGTGCTTAGTAATTACTTATTGTGTAACAGACACGATGATTATACAGTGTAGAAACTATATATCCTGTTCTCTTCCTCTAAGGAGTGTTGAGTAGTGTTCTAACAAGACTGTAAGTTATGGATGATCACCTTAGCCTTTGGAAGCTTGGTTTTAGACTTTGTTTTGATGTGTCTAATTCAGTTTTGCTTTTAGTCCTAGGCAATATTCCTCAGTCCTGGGACATGATCCTTACTCCCAAAGCCTTTCTGAGGTTTTGTTGGAAATCCCAAAGTGTTTTCCAAATTCCTCTAACTTGGTGTGACTCAAACTCCAAGCTGTCTCCCCAGCACTGGGCAGCTGTTTAAATCTCTGATCAGTTCTTTAAGGCTTTTCTTTGTCTTTGGTTCCTTGGAATCTTAATCCTTGTACAATTCAGGAGTTAGATAAGGATTTGGGAGGAGTTCATGTGGGGATATTAGGCTCCCCTCTTGTGGTTCTCTCCTTTTGGGGTATTCTTTTCAATTTCTAGCTACTCTGGAAGCTCCAAACACTCACCTCTGGGTCCTCTGGCCAACCAGACTGCAGCCTTGCACAGGTTCCACATGGACAAGAGTGTGGTCAGAGGAAGGACTGGATGAGTGTAGGTCTCACGCAGTGATTGCTTTTGTTCAAGTGTTGTATCCTCTCCAGCCTCTATCTGCTTCGGGCCATTCTCCAGAACCTGGAAACAGTTGTGTATATTTTTTGAGGATTTCATGCACAGTTTGCAATTGTCATCAACAGAAGGGTCAGGCTAACACAGATGGACCTGACTTATGGTGGTTAGACTTGATTTTTTGACCTGACAATGGGTTTATCAGACGTAAACTCATTGTAAGTCGAGTAGCATCTGTGTAAGTTTCTCCACCAGTAACAGAAGCTGAAAGTCAAGAGGCAAGATTTTAAAGACGATTCAGTGCAGAGTGTACAGCCTATGGGAACAGATAGGGTTGACTTAATGACACTAACCCCTTTCTGCTGATGCAAAAGCTGAGACAGCACAGCCCTTGCGAGCTGGTGTGGGGTCCTGCTGGAGTGTTTGTACACTCGCCGTCAGCCACAGACACTGCCACACTGCTGCCATGCTCTTTCCTAACTCTAGCCCAAGCCATGTGCTGCCCTCCCGCAGGGCCCAGTGGGGCCTCCTCCCTGCCACTGCCCCAAGTTTCCTGGAAAGTGTCTCCTTGAGTCTCTGCCTGGCGTTCTCTCTTCAGGGCTCAGACCCAGGGGCTGGGTCTAGATTATCCCTGAGATGCTGGGCCCCACATGCAAATCAGCTCATGCAGCTCGAGGCTGGTGGGAAAGACTCTGCAGCTCACCACTGGTATAAAAGTTCAGCTCTGGTGCCCCATGAATACTGCACTCTCGAGGGTAGTAGATGATTTATGGAGGGAAAACAAGCACAGGAACCCAGATGTGGGATTCTGTCTGTAGCATCAAAGGAAAACTTCAGCCAAATTCCAAAGTCAGGGAAAGCAGGCAGGAGGAAGCA
The DNA here is from genome assembly GCF_027409185.1 of Cynocephalus volans. NCBI lineage: Eukaryota > Metazoa > Chordata > Mammalia > Dermoptera > Cynocephalidae > Cynocephalus > Cynocephalus volans. Next base: position 189,548,729 of record NC_084460.1, read on the forward strand.
CAAGTGGTTCCTAGACATTGCTTTGGCGTTCAGAGCCAGGACTGGAGGAATCAGGGAGGGCTCCCTGGAAGAGGTGGTGTAGCAGATGGACCTGGCAGGACAGCAGCATGGGGCATGGGAAGGGAGGCACAGATTGCTAAAAAGGTCTCACACGGGTAGGTATGGGCCAAGCATGGCACTCACGTCTGTGCTGGGAATGGGGTCCACAGGCGTGTCAGAGGATGGCTCCATCCCCTCACACTTCTGCCCTTCTGCTTTTGCCCCAGACCTTCGGCGCTGCAGACTGGGAAGTATTCCACATCGGGGAGAGGATCTTCCTTGCTGTTGCCAACAGTCACAGCTATGATGTGGAAGTGCAGGTGCAGAACGATTCCTACGTCATCAACTCCGTCATCTACGAGCTGAACATCACCGCACAGACTTTCGTCAAGTTCCAGGACATTCTCACCTGCAGGTGACCTGCTCGGGGTGGGCCTGCACCGCGTTTGCATCCCGGAGCTGAGCTTGTCACAGAGCATGGCACGTCATGCGCGGTGCTCCATTTCACCTGGGGCGGGTGGGTGGCCATTCTCATTGGGTGGATGGGATAGCCGGGGCTCTGCGAGGGCAAAGGGTGACTCTGTATAAACAGCGGCAGTGTGGGGCCCAGGCCTGGGACGCCTCCTGACTGCATTCCTGAAACCTGCCTCTCTAGCCTCCACTGAAGGCCACACAAATCACCCCATTTCCCGTGATGGTCACATCTCCCCTGCCCCCGACAACATCAGGACACAGAGATGTGTTGAGGCAGGAGGAGGTCCAGGGAGAATGGTGGTGGTGCAGGGATGGGCAGGCAGTCAGTGAGTACTAGATGGTGCTGGTTCTGGACCAACATGCTCTGCAGGGCCTCTGAAGGGGCTTGGGGTACCACATTTGGGATGCCAGGCATTGAGAACCCATAACCGTCCCCACCTGCCCAGGGCTTTCTCTGGGGTGGAGATTTGGAAATCTGTGCCTGAAAATGCAGCAGGATCTGTGTTGTTCAGAGCCCAGAAGCAGGGGCTTAGCGGGCTCAGCATAGGGCTGGCTCCCGGTGCTCAGAATGGTCCGTCAGAGCAGAGGCCGGGCTGAGCTCCCCCACTCCTGCATCCTTCCTGCACGCAGCTGTGTTCACTGCCCTCCCAAGTGCCAGCTGTGTCCTCAGCCTGAGATGCACGACGGTGAACTAAGTGAGATCTTTGGGGGAAAGAGGCCTCTAAATTGAACTAAGTGGAAAAATTAAGGTGAGATCGTGAAATGACATGATCCAGTCCAAGAGAAAACCATATCCAAGGGGTCTTTGAAAAGTTTATGAAGAGATTTGTCTAATCTTTTCATTGTATTTTATAACTGTCCATTTTGTGTAAATGTAAAGAAAAAAGCTCTGGAAGGGAACACACTAAGTCATCAACAATGTCACCCAGAAACAGGGTGGACTTGGAGGGGGTGGTCCTGGAGGGGGTGGAATGGGAGGGAACGGTCCTGGAGGCGCCTTGGCCAGGAGTGGGTGGGCATGGAAGGGTAGGCTCAGAGGGGGCTGGGCCTTGAGGGGCTAAGTTTGGAGGGGGCGGGCTTGGAGGGCCGTGCAGGCAAGTGAAGAGGATTTCCAGGTATGCCCCCATGACTTCGGAATCATTTGATATGCAAATGTCTACAATGTTAATGTATTACTCATATAATTTTTTTAAATAAAAACAATACCCTCAGAATAGAGAAAGAGTACAGGAGCAAGCGGTGTCCTGGCTTGGTGCCATGACTCAGGGTGGGCAACCTGAGGGCTACGGGCCATGTGTGGCCTGGTCAGCCAGGCTGTGGGAGTGGGCAGTTGAGTGATTTAGTGGCTTGTCTTTGTAATCTGGGCTCTGATTACCTTCATATTGGTGTGGTTTGTATATTTTTGTTTTTTACAATTCAGTGATTTTTGTTAAATTCACAGATGCGTGCAACTCTCACCACAGTCAATTTTAGAACTTCTCATCACCTCAGAAGGAAACCGCACGCCCTCTAGCAGGCCCTCCCTGCCCCAATCCCCCCCAGCCCCTGCAACCACTAATGCACTTTCTGTCTCTTGGATGTCTTTGTTGGGATATTTCATTTACATGGAATCATGTAGTGGTGGCCTTTTGTGACTGGCTTCTTCCCTTGGCGTAAGGCTTACAAGGTCCATCCAGGCTGCAGCAGGTATCAGTGCATCTCTCATTTCCGTGGCCAGATGATATTATAGTACAAAGACACTTCACGTGTGTTTACCCGTTCATGCATGGATGCGCACTGTGGTGTTCCCACCTGCTGACCGCCGGGTGTGGTCTGTTCTGAAGAATAACAATGCACTTCACATTCTGTCTGTGTAATTACTGCGATCTGATGTTGCAGGGAGGCACAGACAGGGAGTCGCAGCTGGAGATCTTATTTCCATGGTGCCAGACCACCGCTAGCTTCTGAGGAGCAACGGTACAGTCAGCAGTAACTTACGCCGTCTGCACACTAAAACTTTGCCGCTTTTTTCTTTAACACGGCCCTTGGTTCTAGAACTCAGTTCCCACAGAGGACCGATGTGAATTGCTCCGAGCCACTGGGCCATGCCACATCACAGTAGAACTTGTCAGCAGACCCTGTGGTACCTGGAGCCCCCGTGCTTCTGCCTTTGGAGGACGCCACAAGCCCTGAGGGAGCAACCAGGAGCCTGGGACTTTTTCTCTGAAAATTTTGACGTTTTAAAAGTGGACTTTTGCACTTCAGAGTTCTTAGCAGCATTATTGAACAGCCAACAACCCAGGTGTCCATGGACAAATGAATAGATACGCAAAATGTGGTATATGCACACAAAGGAATATTATTCAGCCTTAAAAAGGAAAGAAATTCTGACACATCCTACAACATGGATGGACCTTGAGGACATCATGCTCAGTAAAACAAGCCAGTCACAAAAAGACCAATACTGTATGATTCCACTCATATGAGGCACCTAGAGTGGCCAGATTCCTAGAGAAAGTAGAAGGGTGGGGCCGGGCTGGGGGGAGGGGGTGGGGAGTGGGTGTTTAATGGGGACAGACTTTCAGTTTTGCAAGATGAAAAAGCTCTGGAGGTGAATGGTGGCAATGGTCACACAACAATGTACTTAGTGCCTTGGAACTGTACACTTAAAAATAGTTAAAATGCTAAATTTTATGTTATGTGTATTTTAGCACAATTAAAATGTTTAAGTGAACAGCTAGTTTGCATTCTCCCAGAGTAGACCAGTTCACTGTGTGTCTTTGAGAAAGTCACTCCCTTCTTTGGGCCCCAGCTCCTCCTCTGTGAATTTTGGGGGTGGAAGGTGGGCCCCTGACTTCTGGAATTAGGAGGGTTGGCTTTGAGCCAGCACCCCAGTTCTCTGGCTATGTCTCCATTTCATGTCTTAGTATCTGCTCCCTTGTTCCCACAGCGCTCTGGACTGGGAGTTCTTTTCAGTGGGAGAAGATTATTTCCTGGTGGTTGCCAACTCCTTTGATGGAAATACCTTCTCTGTAAACAGTATTATTTACAGGTAAGGGGCTGCCAAAGGCCAGCATTCTTCCTCACCATCTTGGTTCTCCTTGGGGGGCTCACCTTTCCTTGCAGGTGACCAGAGGGTCACCTGGTGCCAGCTGCACCTGCCTGTAGGCTGAGTCTGGACTGTGGTCCTCGGCTCAGCCATGTGACCCAGTGATGCTAATTCATCCCACTTTGGAGTCTGGCTAGAGAGGCCGCGTATGGACGTGCTAACCTGGGAATTACTGCTGTTTAATTTTCCTCATATAGACTCTGTGGCATTCCTGTTAAACGTATTTCTAGGAGTTTTTCCAAGTATTGTAAAGATAATGAATGGGGTTGTATTTTTTTTTTTTCATTTCCATTTTCAGCTGCTTATTGCAAAAATCAATTTTTGTGTCTAGCCACCTAACCAAATTATCTGATCAATTCTAATAGTTTTTATTAAGAAGAGTCTCATGGGACTTAAGAATACAATTACATCTGAGAACAAAGGCTAATTTGCCTGTTAATTTCTAATGTTTTTATTGCTTGTTTAGTTTTCTTAACCAGCTAAAAATTGCACAACAATCTTGAATAGTAGCAGTTAGAGCCAGCAGCAGGCTTGCCGAGCTCTGGTTAATGAGAACCCCCGAGTGCCACAGTCTGGTACGACGTTGCATGGTCTGCGCTTGTTTATGGGCTCCTTTGGCATGTGTTAGTGCATGGTGTGGCTGTCCTCCGTTATCTGTGGCTCTGATGATTTATAACAAGAAAGAGCTCCTTGTCTGGAACTCATGCCACTGGATGATGATGTATAATTTAATATGCTGCTGGATTCCAAATGCTCATCTTTAAGATTTTTGCATCTATAATAGCAAGTGAAGTTGCTCTGTGGTATTCTTTTGGGGACTTACCTTTATTTATACTTTATAATTCAGTGATAAAACCTTTGAACAACTTTTCTGGTCTCCCCAACAGAGACTGGCTTATTTGGGTCTCTGTCCCTTCTTGAGACAGTTCTGGCCTTCCATATTTTACTGGAAAAGTCACGTTTCCTTTAGACTTTAAAATTTATTACTGCAGACTTTTCAACATGAGAAAGTAATTTTAAAATTCATGTGGAATTTGAATAATGAATAATAAACAATGAATTTTCATAGGTGGCTAAGAAATTTTTGGAAAAAGAGAATAGGGAAGGAGGACCCTGCCAGAATATAAATAGAACAGTGTGATTTTTGCCCAAAATAAACAAATACATAGGTGGAATCGAATACAGTCCAGAAGAGCCGATAATTTATGATCATTTAATGGGATAAATATTGTATTGGAAGTTGTTGAGAAAAGGATACGTTACATAATAAAATTATTCTGTATAATTACTATCTACCTGGAAGAAAACATAACTGTACCTTACTTCATACCATGTATAAAAGTAAACTTTATATGAATTAAAAACCTAGAGGTAAAAAATTCAACAGCTAAAATATTAGAGGAGAAGCTGAGACAAGCTTGTGTGATCTGAAAGTTACACAGAGAAGATGTGGAGACCCTGGCCAAGGCTGGAAGGAAGGTCGCTCGTCTGACCACCCAAATTTAAAAGCTTCGTATGAAAAAATTCATCCTCTCAAAACCCAAAAATAAGTGTTCACCACACATATGACAGAAAAAGAGCCCCTTCAAATTAAAGATTTTTTTTTTAACTTGGAAAAATGGGCAAAGGATATGAACAGGAATTTTCAGAAGAAAATGAAAATATTGGAAGTCAGGTTTTTTTGTTGTTTTTTTCCTCAAAGCAAAACTGTGGCATTTCTACCTGTTACTTTGGAATCTTTTTAAGGACTGACGAAGCAGAGTGCCAGGTGGGGGTCCTGGCCCTTCCCCAGCAGGGCAGAAGAATGATCTGGAGGAATATTGAAATGAAGACTACTCATGCCCTCTGACCTGGGGACTCCACTGTACCAAAATGAGCCCCTGCTGATAGATAGGCATCCTTTTGAAGGGCAAACCCTAGAAGCCTGCTGACTGCCCGCGGCAGGACCGTGGGCCTGGGTGGCAGCCTGTCGTGGGACTGGGGAGGGTCTGCAGGGCAGTGTGCAGAGCATAGGCCCCTTTACCTAACCACAGAGGGGGCTCACTGCCAACCAAAGCTCCTGGAGAGGCCCTCGGGGCATGGGGAATGAGGCCCCAGTCCTTCCACAGGTTTGGGGTGCTTGGGGCAGGATCCTGGGTGGCAATGAGGAAGCTGTAGGATCTTGGACAGGCCAGTTTCCTCCTTCTGGGCTTCAGTTTCCCCTTTTGCAAGATGAGAAGGCCCCTCCTGGCCCAGCTCTTTACGATTACAATTATGACGTGGGGAACTGGTTTAGCCCGGGGCTGTGGGCACCTCCAGATCATGCCCCATGGGAAAGGCAGGGGGAGGTCTGGACAGTGTCCCGTAGTCAATCAGGAGCCGGGTGGTTGGGAGCCATGGGGAGAGGAAGCAGCCCCTGCCCCTGCAAAGCAGCAGGTCCCATCCATCCCCTGAGGCTAACGCTGTCTGTCCCCGCAGGTGGCAGGGCTACGAGGGCTTCGTGGCTGTTCACAGCCTCCCCACCCTCGGCTGCAGGGACTGGGAGGCCTTCAACACCTCAGCCGGCTCCTACCTCATCTACTCCAGCGCCAAGGAGCCCCTCTCCAGGGTCCTGAGACTCAGGACAGGCTGAAGGGCTACAGGCTGCCTAGGAGTGAGGTGGCAAGGCAGGGCAGGACCCCAATACCTCCTGCCCGAGCAGCCTGGGGCAGCAGGCAAGGGCCCAGCAGGGCCATCTGCCCACCTCTCCGCCCTCTCTGAGCTGGGCCTGCTGCCTGGGCCTGTGGTTGTGCAGGAGCCACAGCCTGACCATGTCCTGAGTGGCTCCGTGGTCCTACGGGCTGAAGACCAGAGCTGCCCATGGGTGCTTGCCAGACCAAGTGCCCTGCAGGGGACTCACCTTAAAGGAAAAGTTTCTATCAAGTCTTACCTCAAACACGACGGGGCCTCAGGCACACGTCCCCCTGGCGTCAGCCTCGCGGCCAGCGCTCCTGCTGCCCACACCCAGGCGCGCACACAGGTTTGCTGCTGTGACACATATCTACTGCCACCTATTTATTGTATTTTATCTATGAGGAAATATATTTATGTTGCTCCTTACAAAAAGCACGGCAGCTTCTTTGTGTTTCTTGCCGGAACTCGACTCTCCACAGTGGGGCAAGCACACGGTCCCTGGATGCAGACAGATGGCCTGCCTCCCTCTACAGGGAGCTTCGTCCCTCTGTGCCTCAGTTTACCCATAAATGCATTGGGGGAGGGATTAGGTCAGGAATCACAAGCCTGAGCATGGCCTTCATCCCTCCTCCTCCTCAGGGTCCCACCTAGGGGGCCCTCCATGGTCAATTAGGTCCTCAGACCTCTGTGCTCCAGGCAGCACCCTCTGACCCCTGCAGGTGGCCTCATGGATGCACAGACAGCTTTGGGGTGTGCAGATGGCCTCAGAACGCCTTCTTGGGTGGGCGCTCCTTCCCATGTCACACTCCTTCCCATGTCTAACACCCTGACCCTACACCAGGTGCGAGGCCTCCTGCCTCCCTGGGCTGGCCACTGGGTCTGACATGACGCCCAGCCTGGGAGCCTGGAGGTAGGGAGGAAGGAGGCAGCACCCCAGGCAGCCTGCAGAGTGGAATGGCTGTGCTCCATGCCAGAGGCTTTGCCAGGAGAGCCACGTGGAGAGCTGTGGAGTCCACGTGCAGCCAGGAGGCCAGGAGGGCAGGGGTCTCTCCAGCCTCCTTCCTAGAAATGGAAACCATGGAGCAGGCAGGGAGGGGATCTGCAGAAAGGAGCAAAGAGATGCCTGTTTCACTGATCTTCGCCCAGCCTGCTGCAGGAGAGCGAGGGCACTGAAGGATGGGACAAGGGAACAAGTCCCCGTGGGCTGCACCACTCAGACACTCAGGGCCCCGTGCTCAGCAGGGCCACGTGTGGCTTAGCGCTCGCTCAGCTGTTCCCGTCTTGAAATTCTTGATCTTTGAATGAGGGGCTGTAGCATTCTATTTCCTAAATTGCATAGTGGATTCAAGGGTGTTCATTTTATTACTATTCTTTAAATTCTTAATAAACATTCTTTTGCATTATGATGGAGTTCACAATTTAAAAAGATTTGAAAGAGGAGCACAATTTGATAAATTAGGAAAATGATATAGGTGATCAATTCACATACCTCTAGGTAACCTACTTAACAGTCTACACAAATACAGGTGTTAAGAACCCCCAAAACATGTAATTATAGCTGTGAGATTAAACATATATGAGAAAATAGTATCATGCATTGATACTGAAAATTTCAGGAATCTGAATGAAGGGAATGTTTCTAGGAAATAGTAGTTATCAAAGTTGACTCAAGCAGAAGTAGAAAGCCCAAGCAAAAATTTTGATTTTCAAAGAGTTACCTCCAAAAATATGTGTCAACACTCAAATGATCATTTAGGCATTTTAACACTTTCAAAAAACAGATAGTTTTCTTGGTTGATAAACTCTTCATAGCAAGGAGCAATGGAAAGCTTCCTACTTCACTTTATAGGATAATCTGACTCCAATCCTGAAAACTTGGCACAAGGGAAAAAAATCATACGCAAAATTCATTTAAACAAATAAATGCAAAGAGCCTAAATGAAAAAGGCAGCAAAAGGAAATTGTACACGGCCTGTCGGGTTGACTCCGGATCTCGGTGGCAGTTCATGGGAGGGTCGCTAGCGTCTCCGTCCAGTCAGTCACGCTGGAGGTGCTAGGAAGACTTGACAAGGAAGTCTTGGTAACTAAAAGGACTCGGGGAAGGCGGGCATCTCCAGAGGAGCTGGCCTGTCTGGGGAGAGGCGTGTTGTCCACGGAGGGCCCACGTGGGATTTTGGACTCACCAGCCCCCATCACCACGTCATGTAACAAATCTCTTTTGCTCCCCACAAACATTCTATTGGCTCTGTTTCTTTGGAGAGTCCTGGCTGGTAAGAAGCCCAAACAGCAAAGGTCCCCGTGTGAGAGTCAGGATGTCCTGTGTTTAGTCTCTCCTGCCACTGCCCCATCTCTGAGCCTGGGTTTACCCCTGGGGAGGGTTGAATCGGGTCCCACTCTGTCCTGCCCTCCCTGACCTCCCCGACCCCACACAGCCTCTCTGTTTAGTGACTGGACGTCTGCGAGCTTGCACTGTGTGCCGTGGGGGTCGCTAGGTTGCCTGATCACCCTCGGGAGCTGGCGCCAGGGAGGAAGGAGGTGGAAGGCGCCCACCACCTCACAGCGGCACTTCAAGGGAGCAGCGCGGTGCCCTGCCCAGACTCTCCACAGTCAAAGAGCACCACCGCGACTTTGGTAACAACAGCTGTTCTCTGGTCTGCTGGGTGGAAGTAAAAAACCGAAAACTTGTAAATAAAGACTTTTTAAAAATTATAAATGCAAAGTAGAGGGGGATGTAGAGAACGCTAAAATGTTTGCATCCGTCCAAGTTTGCTCTTTTGCTCACGCTGAGGTGCTGAAGGTTCCTGGGGCACCAGCCGTGACCCTGTGCGGGAATGCCTGGAGACCGTGGTGTGTGCTCACGATGGTGCTCGGAGTCTGCTCGGCAGGCAGGTCTTGTTAATCAGCAGAAATTCTTTCCAGGTCTCCCCTACAATAAATAACCCTGAAGAACCTTGCAGCAGTGCCGGCCTCGCTCCTCCTCCCCAGCTCCCGCCTGCCCTCCAGGAGGCTGTTCACAGCCTGCCCAGACCGGATTTGTCCATTTCCCATCTTGTGGGGCAGATGCGGGTATGGCTGCTGACAAAGCAATTTCATCTTCACCAGTCACTGCTCTCAGTGTTGGCATCACTGCATTTTCTCTAGACCTCCCCAGTGCCAACACGCAGCTTTGCCCCAACCCCACACGCACACACTCTCCCACAGCCCCTTGCCATATGCACAAGCACACACACACATGCCCCACACGCATGCACACACGTGTGCACACATCTTCCAACTCCCCCCGACCAGAGACTGTATTGTGGGCAGTTGGCCCCAAGGCCCTTCCCCAGTGCTGTTGGGTAGTGATGGTCACCTGCTCACACACTGGGTGCCCAATGTGACCATCCAGTGGTGACCCCCTAGGCCCTGCACCACCCACCTGCCCGCTGCCGCCCCCCGTCAAGCCTCCACTCCCCTCCAGCTGAACTACACCCTCCCCAGGGCAGAGTTGCACCTGTTCTTCTCCAGCCAGACACTGTCCTGTCCTTCATCTCAAGCTCAGTATCACCTCCTCAGAGAGGCCCATCCCCGCATGCCCTCCATGACACTCAAGATGCACACCCCCTTCTCTCCCACTTCACCAGGTTGTTTTCTTACAGCACCTGTCGAAATTTCACTTAAAAACTACTGTGATCGTTAAATCATGTTTGGCTCCTCTAGAAACCTGGCCCAGGTGCTCCAGGTGCCGCCCAAGCCTCCCCACGCTGCAGGTGCTCTGGGTGCTGTGCTGCTGTGTAGACACAGTCCAGCAGGGTTGAAAGTGCACACATTTCATCAGGTTGACACGGGTTCACACCCTGGTTCCTTCATTGTCTCTCTGGGCTCGGGCAAGTTACTGAGCTCCCTCAACCTTGGTCCCCTCAAGCCTAGAAGTGGGTGAAGAGCCCTTTTCCACCAGGCTCTGGCAAGAGCTGCGTGACATGAAGGACGGTGGCACCTGGCAGGTCCTGAGCAGTCGCAGCCCTGGCATCAGCACCTTTGGGTGCTCAGTTATGCTGTCCCCAACAAGGCTGGGTCCCTTAAAATCACATTTGAAAGACAACTACAGACCCGCCCTACCTTTGAACAAAAATTCATCAATTCTAAACCACATACTCGTAAATGGAATCTATCGATAATACCTAATTACTGTATTAATCAGCTGGGCCTGCTACAACAAAGCACCACGGACTGGGCGGCTTAAACAGCAGACATTATCTTGGTTCTGGAGGCTGGCCGTTTGAGGTCAGGTGCTGGCAGGTTCATTCTCGGCAGTGCCCCTTTCCTGACTTGCAGGCGTTGGTGCCATCCCTCAGGGGTTAGGGAGTCAACATGTGAATTTGGGAGGACACAATTAAGCCCATCACGATGCCCAAGGAGAGTTTTTTCATTAATGGAAAGATGGCTTAATATGAGTGGAGCCCTTAGCAGAGTCCACTACGTCAGCAGCATGTGAGCCGTCGGAGTCAGAGGAAGGCGTCTCAGCATGGCCTGCGAGTCGTTGCAGTTCTAAAGCATTATTTTTAATTTTGTTAAGGGCCTTGTCTTTGTTTGCTTGTTTGGTTTTATTTTTGTTTAATTTATATACGTTGAAGGTCACAGGTCTTAAGCATTCTGTTCGGTGAGTTCTGCCAATTGTATACATCCCTGTAACCATCCCTCAAACACGGGGAAGAGCAATTCTGTCCCCCAGAAAGCTCCCTGCACCCCTTCCAGGCAATTCCCCATCTCCATCCCGCCTGACCCCGTCAGGGGTGAGTGTGGCCTTCAGTGCTGGCACTCCTGCAGCCTGCTGCTTTCCACGGCTGAGCACAGCTCCAGCTACAAGTGCCCTGTTATTCATTTGCACATTCTCCTTTGATCAGCTTCGGGTTGTCACCCGGTATTCATGAGGCTGCTGTGAACATCACTGAATAAGTTTCTGTGTGGATACATGTTTTTATTTCTCTCGGTAAATAAGAACAGAACTGCTGTATCCTAGGCTAGCTGGTGTTCAGCTTTCTAACAAATTACCAAGCAGTTCCACAAAGGGGGACTATCTTCCTGCCTTTAATTCTCACAATGACGGGGAGAGCTCTCACATAGGGAACAGCCAGCAGCACCCTGCCCAGGAAACGCTCGAGCCCCAGATCCTGGCAGGGGCCTGGTGTGTCAGCGGGACGTAGTGGCAGAGACACGGTGAGAGGAGGGAGCAGACAGACGACGAGACCTCGTGGAGGCAGCAGAGGATCAATCAGAAACCACTTCACCAACAGACACGCGGTAGCAGATCTGAGCCTGGCAGACCTGCCTCGTTACCATGGAGAAGGGACAGCAGAGCACAGAGGATGAGCGCATGCCAGGTCATAAAGCTACGGGAGGGGCCGTGTGTCAGTTTCCCCGTGGCTGCTGTAACAAACTACCACAACACTGGTGGCTGGAAACAACAAATTCATTATCTCACGGTTCTGGACATCAGAACTCCCAAATGGGTCTCACCGGGCCAAAATCCAGGTGTGGCAGGTCTGGCTCCTCCCGAAGGCTGCGGGAAGAGTCCAGCTCCGGGGACAGCCTTCTCCAGCTCCTGGGGGCAGCCGCACACCTGGGCTGGTGGCCCCTCATCCACCTTTGAGACCAGCAGCGGGCAGCCGAGTCTGCTCACACTGCCTTCTCTTGGTATCCCTGCCTGCCTCCCCTGCCACAGTAGCAGCTCACATGCTGTGACATGGTCATGGGCTCTGGGATTGGGACATGGACATCTTTGAGGGCCATGATCTGCTGACCACTCCCAAAGTTCCGGACCCTTCCCACGACCAATGTGGGGAACAGTTCTTTTATGAACTGAATTGTGTCCTCCCAAATTCCTGTGTTGAAGCACTTACCCCCAAGTGACTGCATTGGGAGACAGGGCCTTTAAGGAGGACACAAATATGGGCCCTAATCTAGTAGGACTGGTGTTCATATAAGAGGAGGAAGAAACACCAGAGCTCACTCTCCATATGCACATGGAGGGACCACCGTGTGAGGACACAGGGAGAAGCCGAGAAGAGAGACTGCAGAGGAACCAGCCCTGTCCCACTTTGACATCGGACAGCCAGCCTCCGGAACTGTGAGAATTAAATGTCTGCTGTTTCAGCTGTGCAGGCTGCGGTGCTTGCCATGGCAGCCCCAGCAGCCGCCTCCTGCCCAAGTGAGGGCATGGGATGGAGTCACTCAGCCTTGTCCCTCAGGCTGTTCCCCCAACAGAGCGGTGACATGTGAAGCCCAACAGGCCCCCCCCATGTGTGAAAAGTGCCCATCTAAACCTGCCCACACTCCTTAGAAACAAACTCTAAGGAAACCACAAAATCAGACTGCAGGACATCAAGATTTAGACAAATCTTTAAATTGATATCCTGACATTGCCAAGATTTCCCAAGTTAGTATGTAGTTTTTATGCAATTCCAATCAGAATCTCAATGCAGCTCTTTTTAATTAATGAAGTGATTCACAACAATATCTCAAAGAATTAATACGTAAAACTACTTTGGAAAACTGAAGGAAAGCTTGGCCTCCAGGAATTAAATTATACTAAAATCCTCAGCAGACAAATCCACCTGCTCTTGGCATAAGTATTTGGAAGAGTTAAAGTCACAAATGTTGGGAATAAAAAGCTTCTGGAATAGAATTTTTTTTTTTCAGTGAGGGGGAAACTTTCTAAAGGTAAAAAATGAAAGTAAATAAAAAAGGAAGGTACATATAGTGTAACATATTTGTTACATACATAATGTAATATATTCTAAAAATATAAATAAGTGAAGTTGAAAGGCCAGCACAGACGGATGAAGCTCTTGGCACACCAGGGCGTGACTCCTTGGCAAGTCTGTTGATCGAGGTGTGAAGTGGCCCTACGAACCGATGTCATCACGAAGACCCCACAGCAGCAGAAGCAAAGGGCATCAGCGGGAGGCTCACAGTGGAAGCCCAAACGCCTGAGAACAGAGTTAACTCCTAAACGGCGACACCCACAAGCCGTCATGACAGCAAAGAGCCCAGGCGTCCAGGCCAGCCTGGTGACAAAAGTGTCCCTTCCTGGTCCTTGTTCCCGGGCTGCTAAGCCCTTGAGAGCTGAGCAAACATCTCCTCTCTGGTTATGGTAATGCAAATTATTTGCTTGGAAAACTTCAGTCTCTGTGTCCTAATTACTATGATTTCCAGTTCAACAAGATCTGAATCAAAACGACTTTTTGGTCAAGTCACACAGGCCCCCTAGGCAAGGACCAGGTGTCTGGGCATCCGTCCCCAGCATTCGAGCCAGCTGCCCCTGCCAGCAGCTACGGCGAGACCCAGCAGTACCCAGAGCTTGTGGAGACCTGGGTCTGGCTGACCCGGAGAAAAGCCACCCCTCTGGTTCTCACTCCTGACCCCCTGCAGCCCGCCCCACCCCCACTCCTGCCCTCAGCCCAGCAGCTAGTGCCCAGAAGCATGAGCTGATCTGAGGAGGGATGGGAGGGGGCAGCTTCCCCTACATCCTGTCCAGCTGAGTGCAAGACAGTGGGGCGCTGAGGGGAGGGGAGAGGGCACCCGTCCCAGGGGAGCCCTCTCCAGCTCACCAGTGTGGACCTGGGGGCTCCCCCATGGTGCCCGAGTAGGAGGCCCAGCATGCCACAAGGTGTTTGTGCTGCACACAGACTCTCTGAATCCCAGAGCCCCTGCAGCAAGTCCAGTGCCCTAGTGACCCTGCTTAGAGACACCTTCGGGGCCCGTCACTAACCTTCCAAAAGTGTGAATGTGTATGTGGTGGAGGGTGGGTGGGCAATGGGAGGTGGAGGCAGTGTCAGCTCCAGCCACGAGGCTCATTCACCCTGCCTCTGGGCACTATGCACATGGAGTTGGAGTAACTTGATGAGATTCCAATGGGCTGTCTTGGTCCCCCAATTATTCCAAGAGTGGCACCAGCCACAGTTACATACTGGGTGGAGGGACGGTCCACCCTGAAGCTTCCTGGTGGCTGCTCCTCATTCTCCCCACCTTCTGTCCTCTGTCACACCCCATCTTGGCTCTTACCAGCTCATGTGGTCTTGGCAAGTCATCTGACTGCTGTGTGCCTTGGTCTTCCCCTCTGCAAGGGCTGGCTGCTAACATCCCCTCCAGGAGCAGTGTCCTGGCCTGGCTGCTTTTGGGCATGGTAGCCACTGTCCATCTTGTAGGTTCACCACCTGCCCCCACCACCACCCATGCTCAAGCATCATGGAAACCAGAGCTCTAACCCTAACCCCAACTCTAGGAGAGGATCCCGGACCCAGTGCCCTCCCCATGTTCACAGCGTCCTGTTTGGGCTTCGGGGCCACAGACACCTGCCTAGTGGCTCCCTTGGGGGGTCCAGCAGTGGGGGGAATGAGCCAGTGTCTGGCTTTCCAGCAGGTCTGTCCTGACACACAGGGCTGTGCCTGGTGGGGTGGGCTCCCTGAGACAGGAAGGCAACTGAGAGTGGGGAGGAGAGGGGAGGCTCCCAGCTCTGCTGCCTGGGTGTGGACCAAGAGATATCCTTCATAGGCCCCCGTGAGGCTGGCCGGGGGCTGGAGAAGGTGCAGGGCTGGGGAGCACAGGACCGTGGCAAGAATGAGGACGAGCCAGGTGCTCCTTTTGTGGGGTCCACTCGGTGGAGGCTGCTTTACGTTCAGCTCAACATCTGGTTCCATTCATCCTAAGACCCAAGGACAGAGTCTGCAGGGGAACAGCCCTCTTGGCCAGCTCTTCCCAGATGGTCAGCAAAGCGATGGGGCGGGGTCACTAAGGCGAGGCAGGAGCAGTGAGGAGGAATTCTGAGCAGGATGTGGCCAGGGCCCTGAACTCTCCTGGGGCACCCCCTGAGGTGGGTACAGGGAGTGGGCAGCCCCAGCTGGCTCCCCTGCAGCTGGGCTCTCCACGTGCCTTCTGTCCCACCAGTGAGATGCATTAGCACGAAACTTGGATCCTGAACCAAGTTGCCAGAGGAGAGGGGCAGGGCGTGAGGCAGCTGAGCAGCTGGTGCAGACTGTGGTAGGGGTGGAACGTTCTGGACTTGGGGCAGCTCCCCAGCCATGGCAAGAGCCTGGGGTGGTTTCTGGAGTCATCTTTCCTAGAAGCTCGGTCGAAAGTCTGATTCCATTGTCCTCTCACCATTCTGTGAACCCTCGGTAGAGCTCTCTGTACTTAAATTAGCTGGCGTGGATTCTCTTTCTGCAACTTTGCAGGAAGCTGAGCCCTGGCCCAGCCGGAGAGGCTGGGCGATCCTGGCTCCCGAAGGGCCCATGGGCACCACGAGCCTCTCATTGCCCTTCTCCTCCTTCTTTGGAATCACCTGAGGGCTCCCTAGAAGAAAGACCCCTCCCCATTCCTGATTCTTCATGGGACGGGAGAGAGGCCCAGCCATGGACCCTGGGCCAGGGCAGCTGCTAGGACTAGTTTGCCTCATGAGGCCCCAAAGTCATCCCGCCCCTGTCCCGAGACCTGTGCCCAGGCTACCTTCCAGGGCACATAGGACTTAGTAGATGGGGTCAGGCCCTGGCCACACACAGACCTCTGTTCTCACAAAGCTCCTGTGAGGCTCTCCATCTGACTTGCAGGGAGCCCAGGGGTCACCACGTCCCACAAGGCTGGGAGCCCACTGCCCTCCCCAACTGAGACATCCCCTCATCACGTCCTTGCCACTGTCAACACTGGTCACCTTGCTGGGGCAGAGCTGACCCAACAACCTCTGCAGATCTGGAAGACCCCATCAGTGCAGGGTCAGAGAGGAAGGACTGAGTCAGCCCAAGGGTCCACGGGGTGCAGATGCTCACTTGTGGGGAGGGACAGGAGGGCAGGGAAGGAAAGGAGAGGGAAGGTGCCTGGGGGTGGGGAGGGGAGCTGTATCCTGGGAGAGCCGAGGACTTCCAGGCACCAGGGGTAGGAGCTCTAATGAGCAGGAAGGAGTTTTGGGGTCCCAGAGTGTTGGGGTCCCTGTGGCCTTCCTTAGAGGGGAGGTGTTCTCCCCTGGGTCCACATGGAGGCAGGGACCCAGAAAGGCCAGGAGGGTGGGCAGTTTAGCGGACTGACTCTGGGCTTAGGATGGTGGGTCTTCTCCCCACCTCCTCCTCCAGCAGCAGTTGAGCAGGAGCCAGCAGACCCACAACAAGGGCAAGGCCAAGCCCTGGGCTGGTGCGGCCCTGCAGATGGTGGCAGAGAGGCAAGGAGCCCCCCCTCCCCCACAGATCCCCCACCTCCTGCAGAGCCCATCTGGTGGAATCCAGGCTCTGGGCTGAGTCTAGGATAAGGGCAAATGAAGAGTCCCCTGGCAGCAGGGAAAGCCCCCCACCCCATATGCCAGATGAGACTGGCTGGCAGCCATAGGACACGTGGCAGAGGCAGGACCTGACCGTAACACCCATACCTCAGTCCACACTCCCCCCAGACCCAGGGTCATGTATGTTGAGCTCCTTACATGATGGGGACCCTCCCCCTACCATGTGCACCCCGGGATAGGGAAGGGGCTGCAGGCGGACCCAAATCACCACATGAGCCTGTGTCCCACAGCGTTTATCTGCTCTGCACAGCACTTGTTACAGGAGACCCCCTCACTCTGCACCCCACATGTCCAGCAACAGCACCCAGTTACAAACCCACAGCTGCACTCATGATTTTAGCCTCACTTGCTCTGGACAGAAAACCCCACAGGCCCGGGGTGCTCTGCCCTGCTGGTGCCCACTTCCTCTGAACATTGGAACTGGACACCCCAGCCACATGCTGACCACGTGTGTGCCATGTAGATCACGCCAATGCCATGCCAGCACCAAGGTGAACCCTAAGGAGGCTGGTTGCTTAGTTTTAGTTCTCACTAGAAACATGAGCAGTGCCGCCAGTCTTTCATGGGTTGGCGCTGTGTCACTGGAGGCCGTGTGGTGCTGGGGAGGCGAGCAGGGTCTGAGCTTGTCTCCACTCACGTGCTGGGCATGTCTGTCTTCCTGCCCCGCTCCTCCTC
The DNA here is from genome assembly GCF_027409185.1 of Cynocephalus volans. NCBI lineage: Eukaryota > Metazoa > Chordata > Mammalia > Dermoptera > Cynocephalidae > Cynocephalus > Cynocephalus volans. The sequence continues at coordinate 189,565,960 of NC_084460.1, forward strand.
TGGACAGTTACCTGTGCACACCTGCCCAGTGTGAACACAGGTGTGGAGCACATGGTGCAAGAGGGCACTTGGAATCTGTTGGTTGTTTCTTTTTAATGCACCACAACTGAAAAATCACAATATTGTTTCTATGAGCTCTCCCGAGCACAGCTGACGGGTCACGCAGCTGCGTGTAGTGTCCCTGAACTAACGCGGTGACTGAGCTGTCATCAGAACACAGCAGTCCCAGACTGCCACCCTAGGTGATCAGGGCAGGACATGCCCACCTTAGAGACGATCTCATGTTCCACCTCAAGCCGCATGATACTTTCCAAACACAAATCACTTGAATTCTCATCATTTTCAGGCATCTGCTTGATGAGGCATTTCTATTTTGCACTTTAAGTCCATTAACAATTTACACTTATTCCCCCCCCCCATGAAATATTCCGAGTAGTTTAAAATATAAACACTCATACAAAAAGACAGTAAAGAATAAAATTAGAAATTAGGGTCTCATAGGTGGAGATAACATCTGAAGATAACCTGAAGGTGAAGTAATATAGGTAAGAAAATCGAGCGCTAAATCAGCTCTGAGATTCCCAGCAGCGAAGGTGAAGAGAAAGCTCCTGTCGCTGGAGAAAAGGAAGCACCCACTGACTGGCCTTCAAATATCACACATCAGTCCTCCTGCCCTTTGGAAGAGACTGTCCTCGATGTTCAGCGAGTAGAAAAGCAAGGCACGGTAGCGACCCAAGTCAAGGGCCTTCCGCTGACCAGGCCCAGGCCAAGTGGCAGGAAGCCCAGTGCCACTGACACCACCCTGAGGGTCCACACTGGACCTGTCTCAGGTTTCTCCAATGTTTTTTTCTCCCTCTCCATGGACTGACATTTTGGCATGAGAGTTACTCTAAACAAACATTCTGAGAATAAACAGGGTGTTGAAAGGTTAGTGTGAGCTACACATTCCATTTATCTCTCTGGAAAACCCTGATCTCTGTTCCTTTGCTCTGGAAAGAAGTCAAATGCATCTGTGTCCAAAGGTACTCTGGAAGATCTAGGTAAACAAAGGCAGACCAGCTCCTCCACAGGACTTGGCGGCACCTTAACAGATGAGTGTGCACGCAGACCTCCTCATGTGGACTCTCCTACTTACAGACCCTTCGTCCTCTGAATGCATATCCACCTGCAGTCACCACACGGAGTGGCCTGTGGAACGGAAGGAACACAGAACGTCATGGTAGATGGCCTGGGTTTTAAGTGCCAACTGGGACATTTCCTGATTGTGTTGTCATGAGAAAGTCACACCACTTCTCTAAGCCTCGGTTTCCTCACCTGTCAAAGGGGCCTGATGTCAAAGTTACCTGACTTGAAGGATTACTACATGCGCTACATGAAAGTTCTCTTAAGACTAAAGTGCACAGTGGCTGTGATCACCCCCTTGTTGGGGGATATGAAAAGCACGAATCAGTCACCACTTGCCACCGCAGGCTGGGGGCTGCTGCAGCTGAGTGCTAGGGCGCCGGGCTGAGGGGATCTTTAGAGATGGGGGCGCTGGGAAGGGACTTCAGGTACTCCAGGTGCCTCCTGGCGTCCTCCTGGTTGTGGCGCACATAGTAGACAACATAGGTGATGACCATGGCAAACCAGCCGAACATGGTGACCAGCATGGCCACGTCGGTAGTCTTGTGCTGGACGCTGCAGAAGCTGACACCGGAGTCCAGAGCCTGGATCAGTGGCTTCCCCACCAGCTCCTCCTGCACTGCAGTGTGGCAGGCCATCTCATCCACCGAATCGGGGTCCAGCTTCAGCTCCCACAGAGCCTCCTGCAGGTCACACTCGCAGTGCAGCGGGTTGTGAGACAGGCGGATCTTGGCACTCAGTTTACCCAGGGCGTCCTTCGGAACTCTTCGGATGTGATTGTGGGACAGGTCCAGCAGCCGCAAGCCCCCGGCCAGGCCCGAGAAGGCCGCAGGGCCAATAGTTTCAATGGCGTTTTGAGACAGGTCCAGCTCTCTCAACTGGTTCAGGTGCTGGAAGGCTCCATTGGGGATGCGGGAGATTCTGTTGGCATCCAGCTTCAGCAGCACGGCCTCAGCGGGGATGTCCTTGGGGATCTCCTGCAGGCCCCGTGCACTGCAGTGGACAGCCACGGCCCCAGCGTGCTCAGGGCACTGGCAGGTCTGCGGGCAGGAGGCGCTAAGGCGCAGGCAGAAGAGGAAGAAGAGGCAAGACCCTTGGGCGGGGATCAGCAGGGACAAGGGGCTCTGTCTGCCCCAGGGACCCATCCTGACTCTGCCTGGGGACAGACGGCCCACTCCTCCCTGCTCAGGCCTGGGGATCTGCTCTCTTCCCCACTGTGCGAGAAATCACCAAGGCAGACACAAATTCTCTTCCTTACTGCCAGGAAAGGCGGTGTTCCCTTTCGGTTCTGAAAGAGAGCGAGGGAGAGAGGAGGAGGAGGGGTCAGCTCTGTCCACGGTGGTCCTATTGGGAACCGGGCACACGTTCACTGTGGGGGAGGATGTCACAGGCAAACAGGAGCATGGGGGTGGGCGGGGTGTCTGCCCTGTAACTTATTTCCGGGAGATGTGGCCCAAGGGAAAATCTCGCAACAGCGAGGACAGCAGGTGCTGACCGCTTGCTGGGGGCAGGCCCGGGACTGAGTGGTCAGAGGACCCTGGGCCAGCTTGGTCACTCCCCGCACAAAAGCTGGGCGGGCGCGGGGGGCGGCCTGGGACCCACCCCCTCCCCAGGCTGGGAACCACGAGGACCGGGCGGCAGAGCTCTCCTGTCCCTCAGCGAGGGTGGGCAGGAGGCCGGGCCGCGGGCGCTCTCGGCCGCCGGGGCGGTCTGCCGGGGCGGAGCGCGCTCAATCGGATCATAAGTCAGGAGCGGCTCCGCCGGCCCTCCAGGAAGGAGCTGCCCGCGCCAGGGTCGTCCTCCATTTCAGCCGTGTTGGAAAAAGGCTGAGGGGAGAACACAGGCAAGCCCCGGGCGCGCGGCCCGCGCTGGGCGTGGATGGCGGGGCCGCGCAGAGCCCAGCGGGCGGGGCTCAGACCCCGGGACCTCCGGGCGGGGATGGACAGGGCAGCGGGGCAGCTCCCGGGGCGGGGCGTGGGCTTTACCTGCGCCGCAGCGGACGGAGGCCGCTCTGCGCGCCGCTCGCGGCCTCTTGGAGCCGACCGGGCACCACGCCCGGCGCGGCGACGCCCCGCGGCCCCTGCGCCCACGCCCGTGCCCGCTTCGCTGGGGAGGCCGCGCTCCGGGCTGCGCGGCCCGCGGGGCGGGGGCGGGGCTTCTGGTGGGCGTGGCCGGGCGGAGGCGGGGCCGGGCGGAGGCGGGGTGGGACCTGGGGCAGGGCATGCGAAGAGACCAGAGTAGATTTGTGGGAAGGTAGGGGTGGGGCGGGGGCGGGGCATGTGAGGAGGCCGGAGCGGTTTTGTGGGAAGGTAGGGGGCGGGGCCTGCCGGGCCGGGGCGGGGTTTTCAGTAGGGGCAGACGCGTCTTGGTTCTGAGACCAGGCAGGTCACAGGGGCTGGGGGCGGTTGGGGCTGTGAGGCCACGGGACCCGCCCGTAGGTGGGTCCAGCCCCTGCTCCGCCCTCTGGGATCCCCTAGTCCGGGCCTGGAGCCCGGTTTCAGCGAAGCCCGGGCTGAGCGTCCCTCTCGGGCCGGTGTCACAGGTGAGTAGGGTTAGCGCTCTGCTCATCTGAGGCCCCTGCTGCCCCGCTATCCCTACTGCTCCACGCACTGCTACTGGTGTCTTAGGACCTGTGCGTGCTGGCATCCCAGGGAGGATTGGTCATTTGAGCTGCACCTGAGCCATGCTCAGTGTTTTTAAAAACAGCTTTGTTGTGGTTCAGTTGATGTACAATAATCCAGCTATTAAAATTTGATACATTTTGACGTTTGTGTCCACCTGTGAGACCAGCACCACAGTCAACATCATAAATACCCCAAAGTGTCCCCTCTCTCATGTTGCCCTTCCCCCATCACCAAGCAAGCACTCGTCTGCTTCCTGTGGCTACAGATTAGCTTGAGTTTCCTATAATTTACGTAAATGGAATCATATGCTTTTTTGTCTAGCTTCTTTCATTCAGCATAATTATTTTGAAATTCTCGCTTCTTAATGGGTTTATCAATAGTACTTTTAGTACTGAGTAGTACTCCATTGTATGAATGTACCACAGTTGTATATCCATTCACCTGCTCATGGACATTTGGGTTGTTTCCCATTTGGGTCTCTTACAAATAAAGCTGATATAAAAATTGTGCATAAGTCTTTGGACAAATACTTTATTTCTCTTGGGTAAATACCTAGGAATGGAGTGGCTTGGTCATAGGGTAGCTATACATTTAACTTAAGAAACTGCCAAAGTGATTGTACAATTTTACATTCCCATCCATGCATGCTCTGTATCTTCACCAACACTTGGTATAGCCAGTCTTTTTAATTTTAGACATTCTATTTGTGTGTTTGTTTGTTTTGGTGGATGGTAGACATTCTAATAGGTCTATTAATAGTGGTATACTGAATAGTGGTTTTAATTTGTATTTCCCTGGTGGCTAATGATATTGAGCATCTTTTCATCTGTTTATTTGCCGTCTGTCCATCTTCTTTAAGGAACACACTTTTAACTAGTTTGTTTTCTTACTATTGAGTTTTGAGAGTTCTTTTTATTCTGGATACAAGTCCTTTATCAGATGTGTGATTTGTAAATTATTTTCTCTGAGTCTGTGGATCGTCCTTTCACTCTCAACAGTTTTTCAAAGAGCAGAAGTTTTTAATTTTGAGGAAGTCCAATTTATCAACTTTTTTAAATGAATCATACTTTTGGTGTAATATGTAAGAAAGAAATCTTTGCCTAACCCAAATTCACAAGGATTTTATAGTTTTAGGGGTTTGCATTTAGGTCTATTATCCATTTTGTGTTAATTTGGGTATATGGTGTGAGACAATTCAAAGTTTATTTTTTGTGCCTATGAATCAGTTTCTCAGGACTGTTGAAAAGACTGTCCTTTCTCTAGTTTGCTGAGAGTTTTTAATCAGGAATGGATGTTGGATTTGCTTTTTCTGCATCTATTGCGAGTTTTCATTTTTGTCTGTTGATATGGTAGATTATACTGAATGATTTTCAGGTGTTGAATCCCACTTGGTCATGATGTACTATTTTTAGATATGGTTGAATTATTTAATAGATATATGACTGTTGAGGTTATTTTTTTCGTGTGTGAACATTGGTAGTTTGTATCACTCAAGGAACTGTCCATTTCACCTAAATTGTTGAATGTATCATATAAAGTTGTTCATAGTATTCCCTTATTATCCTTTCAATATCTGCAGAGTAGGAAGTGATGTCACCTCTTATTCCTGATATTGATATTTCATGGCTTCTCTCTTTTTCTTACTGATCAGTCAGAATAGAAGGTTTCACTTTTATTGATCTTCTCAAAGAATCAGTTTTTGGTTTCATTGATTTTTCTATTGTTTCACTTTTTAGAATTAACTTCCACTCTACTCTTTATTCTTTCTTTTGTTTAAGTTGGATTTAACTTTCTCAGTCTCTGTTTTCTTTGTTTGTTTGTTTGTTTGTTTTGGTTTCTTAAGGTGGAAGCTGAGGTCACTGATATGAGAACTTTCTTTTTTAGTACAGGTATTTTAGTACTATAAATTTCCCTTTAAGTCCTGCTTTAGCTGCATCCCAGAAATTTTGATATATTGTATTTCTGTTTTCATTAAGTTTGAAATACTTCATTGTTTCCTTTTTTTTTTTTTTTTTTTTTTTTTTGACCCATGAATTTACAAGTATTTCATTTCCAGATATTTGGGGATTTTCCAGAGATCTTTCTGTTATTGACTATTAATTTAAATCTGTCGTTATCCAAGAACATAGTCTATATGTTTGGGATCCTTTTAAATTTATTGAGATTCACTTTTTGGCCTAGAATATGGTTGGTAATTGCTGTGTGGGTACTTGAATATGTTTTCTGTTTCTCAGTGGAGTGTTCTGTAAACGTCAATGAGGTCAAGGTGGCTGATTGTGCTGAGTATTCTATATTATTACCAACTTTCTATCTACTTGCTCTATTAATTACTGAGAGAAGGTGTTGAAATCTCTGACTATAATTATAGATTTGTCTGTTTCTCCTTGCAGTTCTATCAGTTTTTACCTTGTACATTTTGGAACCCTGTGTCCATGTTATTACGTTCATTAATTGGTCCACTATAAGGATTAACTGATCCCTTTAACCTTATGAAATGACCCTCCTCTTTATTCCTAGATTATTTGACTTGAAATCCACTTTGACATTAATATAGCCACTCCAGCTTTCTTTTGATTAGATTGACTTGAGATATCTCCTTCCATCCTTTTACTTTTAACCTAGTGTATCTTTCTTTATACTTAAAGTAGTTTGTATCAGGATTTCCATAGTATCAAAGTATCTCCCTCAATATATTTATTAACTACACAAGGAAAAATAACAACTTCACAGTGGAGAAACCACCTTTTCTATGTGACAAGGTCAATACCACCCATGGCAAGAAAGATGGACTTCGTGTACATTGATGACACAACAGCCCTTACGTGGTGGTCCTGCCGAAAATTCATCACCTCATTCCAATCATGAGAACACACCAGACACACCCAAATTGAAAGACGTTTTACAAAGTGATCAGTACATTCAGAAGTGAAAAGATCATAAAAGACAGGAAGAAACTGAGTAACTTACAGATTGGAAGAGACTACGGAGCAGTCAGGGCTGAACACAATGCAGTCCTGGAACAGACAAAGGATCCTTCCATTAGGGGAAGGACTGAGTGGACTGAGCTAGGTCAGCAGTTTGGGTTAACGTTTTACCCGTGGTGACTTGCCGTCGAGGTGCTGATTGCTGCAGTTGAGCTCAAATCTGTCTTCTTGCTTATTTCTTTTCTTGTCATCCCACGTGGCCGTCTTCCCACTTTGTCTTTTCCTGCCTTCATTTGTAACGAGTATTTTTATGACTGCATTTCCTCTCCCTCATTGATTCCTGAGCTGTAGCCATCACTGCGCTGCTGCAGGAGCTGTTCCAGGGTCCCCTGCACGGATGGACTCATCGCAGCCTTCCCTCAGGGTGTGTCCCCACACCTCGGTGGAGTGTCAGAACCCTGCAGCCATGTCCCGCCACCCCGTCCTGCCTTGTGCTGTTGTTGTAGCACAAGACCTCTACATGCGTCATAACCCCACGACACATGGTTATTGTTTTTGCTTTAAATGGTCAATTGTCTTCTTTAAAGAGATTAAAATAATATGAGCTGTGAAGCTGGTATGTTAAAAATTGAAGAGATGCCAAAGCAGAGCCCAGACATCATGGAATATTTTTCATATTGTGACTGAACAACTTAATGCAGTCACCACTGAACACTGCAATGCCGACATTACAAGAGTGACAGAGACCAGACACACAAAGTACAGGCTGTGCCATTCCATTTTAGGAAGTTCAAGAGCTGGCCAACGGGGAGGATGTAGGGAGGGTGGGGGCAGCGAGGGGTGGGGCACGAGGGTTCTGGGGCTGGAGGTGCTGCGTCATGGCCTGGTACTGGCTGTAAGCATAGGTAACCATCAGCTGCGCACACTCGAGACTGTGCACATGACTGAAACTGCACTGTGCCTCGATGAAGAAAACAGCACTGCAGCATCAGTCTGCTATTTGGAAATGATGGCAGGTGTCAGTAATCTGTGCATCAGTTGATGGATCGATTGAGCCAGAGCACTGGTGCAAGATGCATGGTGAGCGTTTCCTTTGTGTCCTCTTAGTCCTGCACTGGTGATGATGTCAGAGGCCTCCCAGGCCCTGCGGGACACTGGGCTCACTGTGCACGCGAACCACAACCTGCTCTCAGAAACGCCAGCAACCTTCTGATGCCATCCTGGCCGCATGGTCTGACCACTGCAGCCTCCCTGATGACTGTAATGGGGCTCGGGACTGATTATCTTGCTATTCATCCGCTCAGAATCCAGTCCTTGCGGTCTCAGGATGAAACACGGCTGCTCCACCTGGTTAATTGCTTTCCCATCAGGAAGGCTGTCTGGCTGGGCAAGGCCTGAGTGTGTCTCTCTGGGGATCAGTGTGGAGGAGCAGAGCTCGCAGCATCCACAGGGCTGGGATGAATCAGGCAGATGAATAAAACACCCTTTGAGGCCAAATGCTGCCCTGCCCACATGGAGAGACCTCAGAGCGGCCTTGGACAGGCCCTTTCCTGGGGTCACGGGATGGCCATCTGGGTGTGTGCTGGCTGCTCAGCTCCCTGGGGTCGCCCTTTGACCCCTCTGCTGCCCCAGCCTCTACACTGCTCCCACCTGGCCCTGGGACCCTGCCCTTCACCCAGATGTGAGGACCCTGAGACAGAACCCCAGGAGTGCCCGGAACTGTTGACTGTGGCCATTTCACAGGCAGGGGCTAGAGCACTGCACGGGGAGGACAGAGGCACATGGGAGCCTGGCCAGCTGCTTGGGATGCTGGCCAGGCCCGCCAGGGAGCAGCCACACTCTACAGAGAGCTTTGACAGCCCACAAATCTCCTTCTAGCAAACTGGTCCTCAGAAGCCTTGGCCAGACTGAGCCTTCTCCTGCACTCCCTGAATTCCTGGATCTCTCTGTCTGACCTTGCCAACTGGACTGGAAAACAAAAAAGAAGGCCCAGGGTGGTTCCCTCTGGCCTCTAGTGAGGCCCACGCAGTCAGCCCTCTGCTGGGGCCCAGCCCATCTTTCCCCAAAGTCCCTTCAGCCACCAAACCACCTCCCCTCTCCGGGCTTCCTGGGTTCCATCCCTGGGAGACAAAGACCCGGCCCACTCCCAGGGACAAGGGTGCCCTCACGTGCACAGTGCTTCCCACTTGGGTGTCCAGACCCGTCTCCTTTGTGGGCTCTCCCTGCATACCCAACCCACCCCAGCTCGCTCATGCCTTCCCTTGTTCCAGGCTGTCCAAGTTCTGTCGTCTTTGCTGATCTTTTCCAAGAACTGATTTTTGAATATGTTTCATACCAGCTCTTTATTTTTTCCTTTTTCATTAAATTCTGACATTGCCCCTGCCTTAGCCTCCGCATTTATTTTGTAGCTATTTTTTGAGTTCTTGAGTCATAAACTTAGGCCTTCTATTTCAGTACACAAGGGCATGTAACACTGTAGCTGTTCCTCTGAGACTCCTCGGCCATGCCCCACAGCATGGCACATGATCCTCTCGTGGCCTTTTACTTCTACGTTCTTTGCCCCAAACGTGCATGGCGTCACAACGGAGGTGGAGGTGTGAGGGGAGCCGCCTCCGTGGAGGGTGCCACTGCCTCCCCTCTGGCTGTCTGTGGCAAATCCCCATCTTGTTAGTGACGACAGTGTGCCCAGCTCAGAGCCTTCCCCCATCTCCCTGTGACCGAGTGAGAGTTGGCCAAGAGTCACAGAGGCAGGCTGCTCTTCTGGGAGAGGCCCTGCCCTCCCCGTTGATCTTCCTGCCCGGGAAACAGAAGGTGACACCTCCTGCTATGGTCTGAACATGTGTCCCCTCCAAGGCTCATGTGGGAACTTAAGCCCCAGTGTGGTATTTGTATTAGTCTGTTTCTGTTGCTTATAACAAAATACACGGAACTGGGTGATTTGTAAAAAAATGAAACGTATTGCTTACAGTTTCAGAGGCTGGGAATCCAAATTCCAGGGAACACAGCTGGTGATGGCCTTGGTGACAGTGACGCAGGGTATCACATTGCAAAAACGGTGTAGCAGAGATAGCTAGAGTAACCTCCTCATTCACCCTCTTTTTAAAGCCTTCAGAACCACGCCCCGGCCACCATTTTTAATACATTCACTATGGCATGATCCTACAATCCAATCACCTCTTCAAGGCCATGCCTTTCAATTTCCATAATAGGACTTCCCACCCTCTTAACAGTCACAGTGGGGACCAAGTTTCTAATACATAAAACTTGCAGGACATAATTCAAGGTTCAGTGAGTTTGGGGCGGACATAATTCAATCCACTACAGTACTTGAAAGGTGGGGCCTTGAAGAGGTGATTGGGTCAGGAGGACTGTGCCCTTGTGTATGGATTAATCCATTCATGGAGTAATGCACTGACAGTTTAACGGGTTACCAGGGAATAGACTGGGGGCTTTATGAGGACGAAGCGTGTGGATACACTCTTGCTCAGCCCTCGCCATGTGACACTCTACATTGCCACATTGCCCATAGACAGCGCCCACCAAAAAGATGAAGGTCCTCACCAAATGCACCCCCTGGACTTGGACTTTATAACCTTTAAAACTGTAAGAAATAAATTGTTTCTTTGTAAATTACCTAGTTTCAGGTATTCTGCTATCAGCATCAGAAAACTGACTAATATACCTCCTGTACAGGTGGCTGTTGAGGACAGAAGCCCCTCTGGGGGGAAAAAGGGCACAGAGGGCTGCATCTCCAAGCAGTGCCCTGCTGGTCAGCAGCATCATCCCTGGGCTGGCCAGGGGGCCAATCACTCACAATCTGAAGCATGCCGAGAGGGTGCAGCCACCTGGAACCACTAAATGCATGTTCTATCTTATTTTACACGTTCTGTGTTCTAATGTGGTGGAGGAGAGGCAGTTCTATAGGATGGATCTGCCTTTGGGAATTCGTTGAGACCTTCTCCAAGGTGTGATGCATGCTGAGTTTTTGTGAATGCTCATGTCAGAAAACAATGGGTCTCCTCAGGACCTTCCTGCGGTTGGGAGGTTGTTGGGGTGGGTGCAGAATCACAGATACACACACTACAGAATGTTTGTTCATATATTCATGTATGCAATGTATGTGTTAACGTACGTGTGTATGTCTGTATTCATGTATATTATACATAAATTACACGTATAATGTGGAAATATATAAAGATGTATGTGTACATATATAAATATAGACATACACATATACATATACAAGGTCACTTCAAAAAGTTCATGGAAAAGTAGAATCAAGAGGTAATACGAGGGCTGGCTGGTTGCTCACTGGGTTAGAGGGCAGTGGTGGTGACACCAAGGTCAAGGGTTCGGATCCCCACACTGGCCAGCCACTAAAATAAGGATAGTACGATCCTTTCTGTGAAAGTTTTGAAGTACCCTCGTGTGTTTAAAAAACTATGACGTTAGATAATAGTCCATGATAGTGATATCTTCTTAATGGATTCGCACCTTTATCCAATTAAAGTGTTCTGCCTTGAGGTCCTGGCTTGTTGTAACTGTTTCCACACTTTCTCTTTGAGACCATTTGCCTAGTGTGACTTCCCATGTTTTCAACTATTACATGTCACTTTTGTTTTGGTGAGTCTTTTGTATATGGAAAATAGCACAATTTTTTTTTTAACCCAATGTGAGAATCTCCACTTAAATGTGTTATAATGATTGACACGTTTTGGCTATTTCCTACCTTTTTATTTTCTATTAACCACTCTTTATTGATAATTTTTCATCCTTCATTTTGTTGCTAATTTAATTCCCCTAGTAATTTAAAGTTATTTCTCTATTTCTGTCCTCTTTGTGGTACCCTGAAGTTTCCTGCCTGAGTTTCGGGCCCTCGTCCTTCCAGCACCGTATCTGGCCGGTGCCCACTTCTTCCCAGTGCAGGACAAGCACCGCCTGCTGAGCCTCCCCCACACCTCCAGGCAAGGCCCTCTGCGATTCTAATTCTAGGCTGTTATTAATTTTTTTAAAAATTCAACTCTATGGAGATGTTGACAAATAGGGATTGTACATATTTTAGGCATACAACTTGATGTTTTGATGTAGGTGTACATTTGATTACCACAATGATGCTAATCAACATGCCTATCATGGTACAGTTACCATGCCCTCTGTGTGTGTGTGTGCGTGTGTGTGTCTGTGTGTGTGGTGGGAACACCTGAGATCCACACTCTTAGCAAATTTCAAGTACACAATCCAGCATTGTCAGCTGCAGTCACCATGCTGTGCATTGGTCAAGGTTCAAGGTTCTAGTCACTAAATCTGTTTTTATGTTGTGCCCCAACAATTATGAAACTGAGTTGTACATTTCAGTAATTTCTCTCCTTACCACGGAGTTTGGTCTTTGTGTGTGTGTGCACACTATGGACTGAATGGTTGTGTCCCCCTCACATTCATGTACTGAAGCCCTTACCCCCAATGTGGCTGTATTTGGAGATGGGCCTCTAAGAAAGTAGTTCAGTTAAATGAGGTCAGAAGGGTGAGGCCCTGATCCAATAGGACTAGAGTCCTTGTAAGAAGAGACTGGGGGTACATGGGGATGGGGATGTGGCCCAAGAGCTTCAGTCAGGCAGAAGACAGGCATGCCTGGATAGGTAGACGTAGCATGCAGGTGGTGCTTGGCTACCAGCCTGGACTCTGGGCTCTGAAAACACAGTGAAGGGACATGTCTAGAGCCCCCATGCGGGAGCACCTGCAGGGCCCAGCAGCACCATGGATGGAGGGGAGGCCAGGGCAGGGGGGGCTCAAGGATGCCTGAGTCCCTGGCATGGAGGTCTCAGGAGCGCTGCTGGAGCATGGGTTTAGGAGATGAAGAGGGGTGGGTGGGATGGGGGTGGCCAGAGGGGAAATGGTGAGTCAGGCCTAGAGGGGCCTGCAGGATGCCCATGGTGGCAGGAAGCTCACTCATGGGTTGCAAGAGGTTTGGGTGACCCACACACAGCCCCCAGACCATTGGATATGCCAGTAACTTTATTTGTGGTGAGCACAGGCTGGCATGAGACCACAGATCTAATATCTTGAGTTTTTACAGCATTCCCTGCCCTGACAGCTCCTGATGGCTTTTCTGAGTGCCGAGGCCACACTAGGAGGCCCCACCATCCACACCCACTTGCCCGTGACTCTGAGGGGTGGAGGGGGAGCCCAGCCTCTGCTTCTGCGGCCTCACCCCAAGGATCCCTGGGCAGCACAGGGAGCAGAAACCCTCTGCCTTTTGGGAGAGGCCAGGACTTGCCTGGGCCTCCTGCCCACCTCAAGGGGCCCTTACAACACAGGTGGTGAGCTGGGTTCACACGGTGCCTTCACCTAGGCTGGGAGAGGGTCCACATTAGATCCCATTGGCTAGAGGAAGCCATCTCAGGGGTGTAGCAGGTTGGCCCCCAAGTCCTCACAGACATGGGCCTAAGGAGGCTGCAGGGGACCCAGCTCTCCAGGAAACAGCCTTGGGCTGATGCACCTCCAGAGTGGATATGCTGCTCACGACGTGACCAAGATGGGAGCAGGCTCTGCTGAGGGCCACAGCTGCAAGGGGGCCCAGCCCCTTGACTGGCTGCCATCTGGCTGGGGGAGGTGGTGATTGCTGATGGGGTCCCAGGGCCCCTCAATTCTGAGAGACCTGCTTAATCTGTCTTCTTGGGGTGCCTGGACACCTTGTGCACAGGCTGGTCCAGCCAGCTGACTCGAGGTGGGCACAGGGGCAGCAGAGCCACCAGAACCACATCATGCAGGTGCCAGGTGGCACACCCTCCAGTACCCAGGTCCAGGGCCGCATGTGCCTCAGGTAGCCAGTGTCGGCCAACTCCTGTGCGGTCACCAGCAGACGGCAGTCCAGGCCACCGCAGGACCCCCATGGGGCTGCCCAGCCTGGGTCCGTGGTCAGTAGTGAGCCCCAAAGAGAGTGGCCGCCTTCCGGAGGATGGTCTTGTGGTTGGAGTACAGGGGGATGCGCTTGTCCACCACCTGCCACCGGGCAGAAACCCCCGGGTCACAAGCCTGCAGGTGCTGCAAGGAACAGGAAGGTTCACTCTCTCCCCCAGCCAGCCCAGCATCCACCCAGACTTCAGACTACAGAGGGCAGTGGGGACCCCACGGCCTGCTCCAGCCCTCACAGGAGGTCGGTGCACTGTCCCACTCCCCTCCTGTGAAAGGGAGTGAGATCGCCTGCCTCAGGAGCCGGGGCGGTACCTGCAGGCCCAGGGATCCTCACACGAGAGAGGGAGTGGACGAACCCTGCTTGGAGGGACAGTTGTCCCTCGGTATCTGCAGGGAATGGATTCTGAGACCCCCACAGAACCCGCATATATGAAAAGTCTGCCCTCCGTTTACATGGGTTCCACATCTACAAATACTGTATTTTCAATCCACAGCTTGTTAAAAAAAATCCAGCCATGAGTGGACTGCACAGTTCAAACCTGAGCTGTGCAAGGACAAGCTGTTCTTTATCCCCACATAAAGCCCAGGTTTTGTCGTGTGGGACTGTGTCATCAAGATATGGGCTAAGAATATGTAGGGTTGATCTAAGCACAGGGGACGGATGTCCTCACGGGGGTGTGAGCCTGGGCAGGGAAGGCCTCACGACCTCATCCTGGACACAGTGCTCCCAGCGCCTCATGGCCACCTGTCCAACCCTTGGCCTGGCATCTGCTGCTGCTCTTTGGCCTCTGCCTGGAGCTCCCCTGGGACCTTTCAGGCAAGACTCTGACCCCTGCAGCCCCCACTCTCTGGTCCTGGCAGCACTGGTCCTGGGCCCCAGAAGCCCCTGAGGTGTATCCATAGCATGTACCCTGTCTCCCCCCACGTCTCCCCCACTCCTGGGACCCCCAGCCCCTTACAGAGTTCAGCCTCTTGAGCTCCATGTCGTTCTGGTCCTGGAAGTGGATGCTGATAGCCACCGTCTCTATCCAGGCGTTGTCTGTGTTCCTGGGGTCATCCATGTACCCTTTGTACACCTGCGAGGGCCAGCACAGCAGATGGACCTGAGTCCCATCTGGCCCACCCCTGAGGGGCTTCCCTCCCAAGGGAGGGGCCTCCCGGGACAGGCTCTGAGCACAGCCATCCATGGCACCCTGTTCCCCAGCCTCTGGCCTGGTGCTCTCCTTGCCCCGTCCAGCCACTCAGGGCTGCCTTACATGGGCTTTAGCTTGGACCAATGAGTTTCAGGGGCCCATGGCCTCTCTCATCCCACTCCCAGCCTTTGGCCTGCCTAGAGGCCGTTGGACATCAGACTTGACTGTCCTTGGCCTCCCAAGATCCTGAAAGGATCAAGAGGAGAGAGAGCCTTGAAAACATTCTGCTCAGAAGCCAAAGGCCACATGCTGCAGGATTCCACTTATATAAACATCCGGGCCAGGCAAGTCCACAGAGACAGAAAGCAGATGTGGGGGGCCAGGGCTGGGGAGGGGCTATGCTGACTGCTCATGGGTATGGGTTTTTTGGGGGGAGATACAAATGTTTCGGACCTGGATGGAGATGGTGGCCGCACAACACTGCAAATGCACTAAATGCCACAGAAGTATTCACTTTAAAGTGGTTGACTTTATGTGAGGTGAACTTCACCTCAGTAAAAGTAGATTCATCTTAAATGGCAAGAAAAGAGAGATGGTGGTGTCCTCTGCGGTGCTGTGCAGCTTAAACCACACGAAACGCTGGGCTGGTGGGTCACAACTGCCCAACACGCAGTCGCACCAGTCTCCACCTGCGATGTAACGGTGATGGGTCTGCACTGACCTCCTGCCACCCAGAGGCCTGCCTACATGAAGCGTGGGATGTGCGGTCTACAAGACACTAGGGAATCCTGACCAAGAGTGAGGTAGATGTGAAAATCTTGATCTAAAACTAAGATCATTGAAGATGAAGAGGAAAAGCAAATTATGGGAAAACGTGCCCTGAGTAGCCCGTTTTTACTGAAAGAGTGCACGTTTGCACGGAGAGAGAGAGTGGGGACTGAGCCTTTCTGAAGAAAGACCGAGGTTTCTAAAGAAGCAAACAAAGCAGCCTGGCATGGTCAGCTGGGCAGGGCATCTGTGTGGCGTGGGGGGCTTCTGCTTTCCTCCACGCACCGGTATGTCAGATGTGCACTGCTTTTGTAACTAGGTAAAGATTCAGTAAAGAAAACGAGCCAGCAAATGCTCCCGGCTGGCCTGAGGCCCCCCAGAGTGCCCTGAGCTCAGCAGGGTGGGTGTCCCAGCACCCTCAGGCCAGTGCCAGCGTGCTCAGGGCAGGGCAGAGCCAGACCTCTGAGCAGCCTGTCCCCCCTGGAAGGTGGCAGGGGTCCTCGGCCCAACCCCCTTGACTTGGAGAGAAGAAAACGGTACAGAGAGGGCAAGTGAGATGCTCAAGGTGCCCAGACCCTCAGCCACACTCCCTGGTCCCAGTTCCTTCTCGTTCATCCAGAAGCTGCAGGGTATGGGGATGGGAGCGGAGACTGCTGTCACCTGGCCGGGCTGGGGCAGAACCCCAGCATCACGTTGTGCTCATTCCTCACAAGCACATGGAGCCCAGAGCCCAGAGCACTGCGTGCAAGTGGGAGCAGAGCAGGAAGGCCCCTACCTCCATGCCCCGCTTCAGCAAGTTCTCAAAGGATGGCCAGGACTCCTGCCGAAGGATCTGCTTCAGTTTCCGGGGCAGCGTGTCCCCCGGCTCCCGGGAGCCCTGGGCAGAGAGGGGGCAGGGGCAGGTCAGCAAGGCATCCACACCAGGTCTCAGGCCGCTCTAGCCCATCTCCACTGGCCTGGCCACCTGCCCCCTGTGGGCAGCCCACCAGCCCCCCAGGAGCCGAAGGCCAGCCAGCCTCTGGCAGCCTGGAGCTGCTCTCCCAGGGCTGGAGTGACACTGCCCAGAACCCACTGTCCACGTCCTCATTTGACAGCCTCATGCAGCCTAAGTGGGGGTGTGAGGTCAAAGGTACAGCCTTTGAGGAGCAGGGATAGCCCCCCGCAATCCCTGCACCAGCCTCCCTGGGCTCCCTGTGAAGTGGCCCAGATGTCCCTGCAGACCAGTGGCAGTTGGGCTGCGTTCTCCCTGTTTGGTGGCCTTCCCACCTGCACTGCAGCACACAGGGCTCTCAGCCACTCCTGAGTGCCACCTGCCTCCTGGATGTGGACCTGCCCCCGGCACCTCCCCTCCCCCACAGTCTTCAACTCTATTTGTTATGCAAAGTCCCCTGAAAGACATGTATCTCATGAAGCCTTTGTAGGCCTGGCATGTCCGTCCCACCTCAGCCCCAGAGACACCCCTGCCCTCGCTAGCACACACGCCCTGTAGAGGCAGGAGCTTGGGGGCTCCTCATGATGCCCGCTTGGTGACCAGGCTGAGCTGACTGGGCTGCAGGTCAGCAGGACCATGTCAGACCCAACCACACGCACCCTGCCTGGAGACCAAAGTGCCCGAGGGCAGAGGATGAATCATGCTCCAGGAGAGTCCCTGGGCAAGCACAGCTAAGCTGCAAGAAGACTCCGAGTCAATGACTGCCTCGCAGCAGGCAGTGGCCACGGCTGCAGGGCCCAGAGCCACCCACAGTGCTTGACGCAGCAGCGGGGCTTCAGCCTGGAAGCCACGTTCACCCTGAAGACCAGCGGCAGTGGCCCCACTGCCGTGAGCACAATGTGGCAACACATCACTCCCAGCAGAGGCAGCCTCTAGGCCATGGTTGGGGTCAGAGAAATACGACAGCTTCCTACTGAGGGATGGTGAATCTCAGACTCTACATCCCAGATGCTGTGCACCACGGCTGGGGCCCTGCTGGACTCTCCTCCTAGCAGGATGAGCCTCTTCTGACCCTGCAGTTAGGGGGGCCTGGTGGGGGTGCAGAGGGGGGCCTGATCTAGGGCCAACATGAGCATTCAGAACCACTTGGACAGGAGAGGCTGGGCCTTTTGCACCCTGATCCTGCCTGTCTGTCCCCACAGCCTCAGGGACACACCCTGCCCTTCAGCCCCATGACCAGCTGCTGCCCCGAGCTGAGGGGCCTGTGCCCCTGCCCCTGCCCCTGCCCCTGGACAACGCCATCATGTCTTCAGGGCTTGGCTCAGGTGCTAGATGGTGAGGGGCATATCTGAGACACCTGTGAGGAGCCGTCTCTGCCCCCTGATGCCCTAAGCACAGCAGGGGGACTCTGTTCAGCCTCCAAGGTAGCCCCAGCCCTGAGCCTGGGACACAGGAGGTGCTCAACTAGTGTCTATGCACCAAAGAGAATCCGAGCCTCAGTTTTCATAGTTGCAAAATGAGGACACAGGAGTGGGGAGAATGTCTTCTAAAAAGCGAAGTGCCCGAACCACTGCTATTCAGAACCAGGGGTGGGCTCTGGAGCTGTCCCTGCCCAGTGACCACAGGTGGCTGGTGCTCAGACAGGGGCCGAAGGACAGATGATGAAATGACCAAGTGGACAGACCAGCTGACAGCTACCGTCACCGCTGGCTGCAGTGGCTTACCCCTGGCAGGGCCCAGTGTTCTGAGAGAGGGTGTTCCACCACCAACACCTCCAGCATTTTCTTTATGCTTTTCCTACAGATGGCTCCATCCTGATTCCGCCTCCACCTGAAAAAGGGGACTGCTCACACCTCCAGGATGCCGTGAGGCCCCTTGCCCCATGCCCATGTCCTCTCAGCTCTTGAGCACTCAGGAGGTGGCCCAGAAGCCCCTCGTGTGACCGTATGGGTGACCGTGTTGCTGAGGTGTTTGTGCCCGGCTGGGTGTGGAACTCACCGGGTGACCACGGGGTGCAGCATGTGATTGGGTCCGAAGCACCTGAGGCTCCCACGCCCACGCAGGCCTGTGCGGCCCATGGGGTTCCTGAGGTGAAGAGGGGTTGGCTCAGCCCCCTGCCCACACTGGGAGAACTGGGGCGTGGGGGGCCAGATCCCACCAGGACCTGCCCTGACCCAGGGAGGAGGATCCCTCAGGGATTCCCAAGGGGTGAGGCCAGGGGCTTCAGGTTACCTTGGGGTCACTTGGCAAGGGAAGGGATCTCCTCGGGAGCAAAAGCCAAGCCCCACTGCAGGCTGGGAGGTGTTAAAATGACCACCCTTTCCCTTATAGAGTGCAGGACCCACAGATTGCTTGGGACTATACTTGTCTGTATCCCAAGGCCCCGGGCACACAAGAGACCTTCCGCCACCTTGTGCCTGGCGAGCATGGGGGTGGACACCAAACATCCGGAGGCCCTGCATCTGATGGCTGTGACCACAGACGATGGTCACCATGCTTGGACCCAGCCTGGAGGGACCAGGCTGCAAATATGTGGGCTAGTCCTGTGTCCCGAGCACAGAGCACTAGTCACAGAGACCAGGTCTTATTACAAATAATAAGTTCTAGAAATGGGTGGGTTTATGTGAATTCATCACTGGAACAGGACCAAGAAATGCACCAGCACTGTTCTACCCTGAGTGAGACCCCCGGGTCTGACACACCCACCGTGCTGCACTGTCCTCCTGGTCCTGGCTTGGACAGTTATTCAGGGCCTAGGTACAGAGCAGGAGCCCCGCCCTGGGTGAAATGTTGTCCTGAGCTCAGTTTCCTCATGAATTCACAAAATAAAATCACATCACTCCTTACACCTTATGCAAACAAACTCCAGCTGTATTAAAGACTCAAATGAAAAAAACTAATTTAAAAACATATTAGAAGAAAATAGAAAGGTGTGTCTTTATGACTTCATAGAGAGAAAATATGCCTGAGATAATATAATAAAAATGTAATTCATAAGTAAACTACATAAGCATGATAAAAACTATTTTCTGTTCTGTTACATTCCACATGGCCACTGAGTCCATCAGGTCCTTCCTGGAGCACCTGCTGCTTCCACATGGCCAGATGTGCCTTCCTAAATACCCCTTCGACCTGTCCCGCATGGTCCCCATCACGAGAGCGGGATGCTGGGGCCAAGGCCACCCCAGCTCAGGGTCCCTGTTCTCGTGCCCCACCTGTCTCCTGCCACCTCCTTACATAAACTCTGGTTCCAAGCAGAGTAACACATTCCTTGCTCCAGAACATTCTACAAAAGGCCGGCTGCCACTTCGTCCCTCTCCCTGCAGACCCCCTCAGTCCCCCTTGCTCCATGATGCTCCTCCAGACCCCCATCCCGGTGACCTGTCCCTCTGCGTTCTGTTGGCCACAGGCCAGCACTCAGTGAGGTTCACAGGTCACCTGACATCTTTACCCGGGTTTCCTCACCTGTGCAATGGGGTGAAGTGCTGGTCCTATGGGGACACCATGCGAGGAGGCCACCACCCCACCAGTATACCCACCAGCCATCCTCCCCTCTGACAGCATCCCTGAGGCAGAGCGCCTTCATATCGCCTGCACCGTCCTTCCCACGTGACATGGCCGTCCCCGGACCATCCCCAAAGATCACATCAGGGACTGAGGGACGAGGCATATCAGGGGGCCCAGCTGGGACAAGTCCACAGCCTTCCCCACACGCCACCTCTGGAAAGGACACAAAGAACAGTTCCAGCAGGGGCACTATGGAAACACTGCAAGGTCATGTTTTCTTTTCTTTCTCTGAGTTTGTTTTTACCAGCAAACTGCCTTGTTTGCAAGAGAGGGAACCGGCCACCAAAAGCAAGCCCCAAAGGGCCGCACTCACAGGGGAAGCCCGTGCTGCACCGCGTAGGGCCCGTGGAAACTCTGGCGGTCCGTCGGTCCATCCATGACGTTGTACCTGATCCTGGAAAGGGGTTCCAGGGCACTGGGAGCAGAGGACAGGGAAGTCTCATGGGAGGCGTGGCAGGCAGGGCAGAAGCAGGACATGGGCAGGCCGCCCAGAGGGACCTCGTCTGGGCTCAGAGAGGGCCACCTCGGACCATGCCCGCACATGGAAGGCTCAGCACCGTGCAGGCCTCCCCCACACCCCAGGCCTCTGGGATGAAGGAAGCGGACCCTGCAGGGCTGCCGAGGGGGATTCCCCTCCCCTGGGCCCTGGGGCAGGGATGGGGGCCCGGAGGGAGGCCCACACTCACTCTCCTGTGGGGTCCACGATGGCTGCCTCCTTCCTCTCCGCTGTGTAAAAGGGTGGGTCGTAGATTAGGAACTCTACCTGGAGCAAAACAGGGCTTTTCCGTCAGGTTTTTTCTCCCCAAAGCTGGGTCCAGGGGCCCAGAATGAGTCAGAGGGAGACTCACGGCCAAGGCCGGCCGCCCAGCTGGACCTGAAACTGACCTCAAGGTGCACACGTCAGCTCTGAGCTGGGGCAGAGCTGAGGGGGGGCTCAGCAGAGGGACCCCCACCCCCGGGGCCCAGCCGAGGGCTGGCGACCAGGACTGGGGCCTTGGGGACTCTTCCCAGGATGGGGTGGGGGGCTAAGCTGGACCCCAGAGGTGGGAAGGATTCCATGTGATGGGGGCTAGGAGAAGGCCATGGAAGAAGCAGTCTGGAATGTTCCAGAACGGAGACGGCAGGGGGCCACTCCACCCAATGCAACTATCCACTCTCCGTCCCTGTGTGTCTCTTCTGTGACTGGCACTGGGCACCATGGGGACTAGCACAGGGTGGATGCAAGGATGGGGGCCAGGCTGCTGAGGCAGGTGACATGTGTGGGTCAGAGTGCCCGCCAGGCCCCCTCTGCCCCTTCCAGCTGTGTGACTCATGTGACTTGGCCTCTGTGTGCCTGTTTCCTTATCAGGCTGCAATGGCCAGGGAGAGCCATGGTCAACATCAGAGGGGCTGGGGGTAGGACCTCTCTCCCCTTCCCCAGGGCCTGGCCACCTCCCACTGTGTTGGGGTACTGGCGAGACAGGCACTCACCTCCCAGGGCACCTTCTCGTTGGGCACAGGGAACCGTGTGACCAGACTGTTGGGGTAGAGGAGGTGCCGGGCATTCACGTGGTAGCCGTCACCTGGCTCCTCTGCCCTCTTTCTGCTACCTGGCTCAGCATCCTGCTCCTCAGAAGCCTTTTGGGGTGCTAGGAACAGCCACATGGGGCCATGAGCAGGGCTCAGGCACCTGGCCTGTAGGATGGAGGCTCCCTCTGTGTCCTTTCCCCAAAACGTCTGGGCTGCTTCCACCTCCCCAAGCCCACACAGCTGAGCAGGGTGGACATCAGCCCAAGCACTGGGATGACAGTGCTCTAGGGTCTGGGCAGTGTCCCCTGCTGGTGCCTGCTTCTTCATGCAGCCACAGTAGAGGTCTCAGTAACTGACAACTCTCTGCCATTACAAAAGCCTGTCCCATGAGTGAGGGAAGACCTGCTCTGGGGGCCAGCAGTGCCCGGTGAAGGTCTCTCACGCCCACTTGTTGCTGGATGCCACACTAGGAAAACAGACTTTGCTCTCTGTCGATGCGACTGGGTCTTAGCCATCTCCTGGAGCTGTCCACCCCTAGCCCTGGCTCTGCAGCACCGCATGTAGATCAGGGGCTAGGGGCCAGGCCTCCCTTTGGAGGTCCAGGAACCTGGCCAGGTCAGGTGATGGGCTGAGCTCCCCAGGGTGTAGCACTGCAGTGCTTAGACTCAGGCTGTAGCCACAGCCTTCCGCCAGGCCCGCAGAGCCCCGCCAGCTGCCTCTCCTCCTGACCGATCCCCAGATTCAAAAGCACACAGGCCAGTGGAGACCAGGTGCTGACAGCCAACCACTCACCCAGAATGGGGACGCCTGCCTCCGAGCCAAAGCCACTGTCCCTCAGGGTCCTCACAATCCAGTGCAGAGTTCTGGCCGTCTGCGCCACCTGGAAAGCACATCCCAGAACAGATTCAGTTAGTCACTTCCATCCACACAGCACGGGCCCTCCTGCCACTGCCCGCCCGACAGTGGGGCTGGGACCTGGCTCAGGAACCCTGGCTGCCCAGGTGACCTTGCTTCTCAGCACCCTGTGCCATCTGAGTTAAAACAAGTCCCTTCCAAACCCTCCAGGACACTACCAGGCCCACCTGCTTCCCTGACCCCCAGCAGTGCCTACCGATGAGACACAGTGTTCACTGGGATGGACACACCAAGGCAATGGAACTGACCCAACACTCCCGTGAGACAAGTCTGAACTGGGGGTGGGGGGGTGATGTGCTGTCGGTGGGAGCAGCTCCTCAGCTCTGCCACCTCCTGGAGGAAACCACTCCAGAGGCCCATGCCACTTGACCACAGGGACGGCAGGAAACTATGACCAGCATGGGCCAGGAAAATGGGTGCGAGGGTAGGGCTGGCTGGGGCAGAGGACCCCAGCCCAGGCCTGGCCCTGATCTGCTCATCGAGGGTGGAAGCAGTAGCCCCGGGTGATGCCATGGGGGAACAGCCACGGGAGACACCTAGGGGCTGCTGTGGGCAGTGGGGTTTCAGCAGACGGCATTGGTCCTGCTGTCTTTCCTTGCAAAACAGTCTCTCCTCAGCACCTGAGGCCGTCCCTCCTTCCCTCCCTGCCCAGCTTAGCCTCGGCAGCCTCAGAGAGTGCTAGGGACCATTTTCGAGTCCTCTCTGCCTCCATCCCACAGCCCTCTCCCAGGTTTGGGGCACAGAGTCTGCCGGGAGCACAGCCCCCAAAAGGGGAACACTCAGGGCGCAATGGCGCAGAGCTCCACTGCAGAACTGTCGGGCAGAATTTTCTAGAGGCCAAAGAAGGCATCTCTTGCAGTTGGGAATGATGCCTGGACCACCCCAATATCCTCCTCTGTGTTGTTTTCTCAGAGTGCTCATCCCTGATGCCACGACACGGCAGAGCCACCTGCCAGGCCAAGACCTGGAACCCACCTGCTCCTCCAGGGAGGCCAGCCTCTGCTCCGTGGAGCCTGACCTCTTCAGGTGGTCCATGTCCAGCAGGTCCACCATGGCATCCACCCTGAAAGAGGATGCGCTGAGCCCAGCTCAGCCAGGCTGTGGTTGGCATGAGTGGGAAACAGGACGCCACTTTACAGATGGCACTGTCAACCCACCCTCCCAGGCCCTGCATTGGTGCCCAGTGTAGTCATCTTCCTCTAAACGTGAAGCTATTTCTAGCACACGTTTCTGCTGTACAGCGAGGCTGCCTAGTGCCCAGAGGGGAAGGCATCTCAGCAGAGGGACGACCAGGTGTTGCTGGGGAGACCCAGTGAGTGACACACCCACACACCTGAGCCTGCTCACCTGACTTGCCAACAGGCTGCTGGGCCCCCACTCCAAAACCGAAACCTTAGCCACAAACAGGAAAGCTGTGGTGGGCACAGCTGGGGTAGTCTGGGGAACAGCCGGTGCTCTTAAAGGCCTCTTAACCTCCCCACCTTGTTTCCTGACAGCCTTGCAATTATGCCAGGGTGTTAACTGGGGAATTTCTGGACCCCCGTGATTCAGCCATCTATGAGATGTAGGCACTGCCTGGATTTGCTGACAGAGCTCGTCAGAGACCCCAAACCTCCGCCCTGCTCTGTGGGTGAGTAGCCGCAGTCAGCAGCTCAGCCATAATGCTGTGAGGTCAGGACGGACAACGTATATGCCACGGTGCCTCCTTGGGCCCTGAATCCTCACTGGACCCACAGAGAGAAGGTGACCAGGCCAGGGGACCTCCATAAGGGCCAAGAAGGTCTTTCATCATTTTCCCCATTGTCCTCCAGGCCCCACTGGTGCCTACCAGAGCTGAGGGGCTAGGGCTGGAGAGAAGGGAGCAGAAAGGTCCATCCCCAGCACTGACCTCGGACCCTGAACAGAAATGGAGGAGTTGAGGGAGGCGGGCAGAGCTGAATGCGGCCGAGCTCCAGGGCTGCACTGCCAAGGCCCTGCAGAAGTTGCACTAGGCCATGCACTGCCAGCTCACAGAGAAGCCATTCTCGGGGCAATCCTGGGCTCTGGATGTGCACATCCTTCCAGGCCTCCCAATCAGCATCCTGCAGGCCAACCTGCCTGCTTAAGCACACGCAGGCTTCCCTCCCAGCCTCCAATCCCCCCACCCCGCTGTTTACCCATGGGGCCCAGGCCTCCATAGGAAGAGGGCCACTTGTCAGCTTCTGGGCACAGGCCCCAGTGCCTGTGGGATTGCAGGGGTACACAGGCACAGAACTTAACCTCCCCAGGTGGGATGTGTGTTGGGCCACCCCAGGTGGGATGTGCACTTCTCCTGCCTGTGGAACTGCAAGCCCAGAGGTTCCCTCCAGGATTGCCCATCTCCCTTACTTATTGCAGATGTCTTCAATCTTCTGCTCCGGCCTCTGCTTTTGCTGGTACTGCTGGTTCTGCAAGTAGTTCTCCTTCAGGTAGATCTCCCAGGACAGGAGGGCCGCCTCTTCGTTCTTCTCCAGCTTGTTCTCTGTGGGGCGGGGGGACAGACAGACGGGGCCTGAATTCCGCACGAGGCCCTGAGCTACCCAGGGATCCCACAGGAAGGGTCTGGCCCTGAGCACAGGAGGGGCCCACTCCACCCCCGCCCGAGGGGGCTGCTAGGCTCAGCCCCCAGCACTTGCTCAGGGCTGATGGGAGGCCAGCGGCCTGAGTGGCCAGTGCGCTGCTGAGCGACCTGGATTCTAGAAGGTGCTGCCACGTGCACCCCAACCCGCCGCTGTGCCCTATGACAGCCTGGTGCATGCTCTGGGGATGACAGAGGCAGCTTACTGAGTTGCTTGTGTCGCTTGGCTGGGATCTTCAGGACCACCCTCTTGATGAAAAGCTGCAGGTGGCTGAGCAGGATGAAGGGCGGTGGTGCGGGGGGCCGGCTGTGGTACTCCTCGATCAGGTCATGGCGCTGGAACTTCCAGATCTGGTCCGTGTGCTCCTGGACCTGCTGGAACGTGTAGCTGTGGGAGACAAGAACCATGCACAGGTCAGCAGGTTTGCAGCAGACGCAGAGCCTCCCCACCTCACGGCCCGCAGACCAGAGCAGCACCACACAGGAGCCAACCCAGATGCAATGAAAGACGGATAGGCCAGCAGCTTCAGGATTCTGAGCTTCCTGGGGGCCCAGGTGAGAGGAGAGAAAGAGCACACAGATTGCAGACTGTATACGCCTTGTTAGCAAATGAAGCGAAGCTGACATTTGCAGGTGTGTGTCCTGCGGAGACAGGGAGGCTTCGGTTGGCTCCACCTGCTTTCACTGCCTCAGGGACAGGTCCTGCTGCGGCCCCTTGATCCCCTCTAGATCCCAGGTCCAGTGCAGGGGTCAGGCTCTCTCCATGATCAGAGCACTCAGTAAAACAACCAGGGGCAAACCAGCAACCTAGCTGATGAAAGGGGAACAGACGTAGTGCCAAGCACCACCTGGAATAAAAGGATTTTCAGAGGGTCACGGGTCCCACGGGCCTGTCTGCAGACGCCAGGAAGGGCTTTCTGAATTAGGGGGGAAGCTGGGCCTTCTGTGAGCTTAGACAGCCCCAGGCTACTGGCCTCCTCAGCTCCACTGTCAGGGCCAGGAATGGGCCACAGAGGAGCCCCCAGAGCCAGTGGGGGGCTGGGATCTGGCCCCCGAACACTGGCATTTTCAGTACGCAAAGTCTCCTGTTTGCTCGGAGCCTTTTATGCCACCTCTTACGTGAGGTCCACAACATTCTCTTTGCTCCAAAGTTTAAAACCCACAGGAGTGTACGGGGCCCCTGAAGCCCGGGCTCCCTGGCTTCTATGCTACTCGGGGACATGACATCAGCAGGAAGGTCCTGTGGCCTGAATGATGACTTCCACCGACTGGCAAGGACTGCAGAATAGACCACTGATTTTGTATTTTTAGTTTCACAAACAAAAATAGCAAAAAGTTTTAAAGTTCTACAATAAGACTGAACGCTTCAAAACACCAAGGATTTAAAGAACATCCTAGAAATTTCCAGAGAGAAGAAACAGTGACTGTATTAGTTTCCTATTGCTGCTATAACAAATTACCACAAACGGAGTGGCTTAGAACAGTTTGATTTATTCTCTAATAGTTGTGGAGGTCAGAAGCCTCACTGGGCTAAAGGCAAGGTGTTGGCAGGACTGTGTTTCTCTTTCCACCTTCCAGAGGCCACCTGCACTCTGCAGCTCGATGCCTCCCGTCACCGCAAGGCCCATTTCCACTGTCACATCTCCTCTTCTGACAGCCTCCTGCCTCCCTCTTACAAAAACCCTCATGATTACGTTGGGCCCAACCACATGACCCGGGATCATCTCCCATCTCAGTATCCTCAATTTAATCCCATCCGCAAGCTCCTTTTGCCATATAAGGTCCAACATCCACAGGTTCTGTGGATTAGGATGTAGACATCTTTGTGCCACAGACACCAATAAAGGTCCAAGGTGCATAGATTCTGTTGGCACTTTGGAAGCCACTCACAAACTGAGCAAATGGTCAGGAGGTGGGCAGACACGTAAACACCCTGCAGAACAACATCGGCACAAAAGACGTGTGGGTGAATAAGCCCCTGACAGGGGGAGAACCAGACACAGCTGCCCACGGATGGCTCAGAACTATAGGAAAACAAGCCCCAAGGGAGCATTGGCTTGGCACAGTCAGAGGTGGACAGCAGGGGCAGCGGGAACACGTCTGGGGGTTGGGGGGACACGGGCAGAACACTTGGGTGATGAGGGGACAGCCCTGAGAACCAGCAGCCACAGCACACCCCCAGGTAGAGCTGAGCACATGGATAAATAACACTACATCCTTGCAGCTGTTCACAAAGAACAAAGTGGATACTAACAGCCCTTCCCTGTGCTGGGCAAGACCTAAGGCACTTCCCATGGAGCAGGGAAGATGGAGACTGCAAGATGCACCCCCAAGCCCACGTGGCACCGTGGGATGGATCTGCGGCACTGCAGACCTCCAGTAGCAGTGATGTGGGCAGACCATCACACCAGCTCAAGAGACATCACAGCAACCAGGTAGAGCGTGGACCGTCCAACCGTCCACTAAGACTCTGGGTGGACAGAGGGACTGGCGCAGCCCAGGGAAAGCTGCCTGCCCACCCATGTGCACAGCCTCCACTGGGGCGCTCACTTGAACATGGCGATGAGCAGGTTGAGCAGAAGGATGTTGGTGAAGAGCAGGTACAGGCACAGCAGGATGACCGTTAGCCACTCGGGGAAGGCAGGCTCGTGCCGTGTCACATCACTCTCAGGGCACTTGGGCTTGTAGGGGTCTGTGCCATTGGGGCTGCAATGGTCCAAGTTGAAGTTCACACCTGGAATCGGCCGTGGAGTGGGTAGGGCAAGAAAACAGTACAGTCAAGCAGATGGCTTGGCTGGAGGGCATCCCCAAGGCCATGCGGTCACTGCTGGGCATCCCCACGGGCATCTCCATGGGTCTGTACCTCTGGGCGACTTAGCTGTCAGCTCAAAGCCCAGACAATGTAAAAAAAAAAAAAAAGGCATCTGTCCACACCCAAGCATCATCTGCAGACAGGAAGTTTGGCTGGCAAGGGAAGCCACAGGAGCCAGAACCAACTGCACCTGGGTTGGCACGTGCCCCTGCCTGGGGTCCAGCCATCCCCCACCAGGGCACTTCCAGGACCCTGGCCAGGGGCCAGCACCAGGCTGGGCTACAGCCATCGGTAAGACACAGTCCCCAACCCCAGGGAGATCAACTTAGTGGGAAAGAATTTAAAAACAAAAAAAATAGCAGCTATTACAAAGAGAAGGGAGACATGAAAAAGGAAAAATGCTGCAGAAGCAATATATTGATAAGCAAAATAGGTGACTGTGAAACAAAATACAGCCCTGCATTTGTAGAAAAGTAAAAGGAAATATAGTATAACATAACATAAATATGTAATTGACTTTTATGATAAAAAATCACTAAGGAAACATACTAAGTTGTTAATAGCAGTTAACTCTGGGAAGTGAGATTATGGATAACACTTTTCTTTATGCCTACCTTTTAAGTTTTTTCACCAATGAGTATGCACTATTATGTAATCAAATATAATTTTTGAAAGTGTTACTAATTTTCTAATATAAAAACACCTTGGTAGCTATAAATCCCTATATTAAAAAAGAAGAGCTGACATTACCAACATAACCTTCCACTTTAGTAAAATAGAAAAAGAAGATAAAGTTAAACCCAAAGCAAGCAGAAGGAAGGTGATAAGCTTAGAATGTAAGTAAAGGAGATAGAGAAAAAAAATAATAAGGAGTATCAACAAAATCAAAATCTGGTTCTCAGAAAAGATCTACTAAATTATAGCATCTTACCTAGACTGATCAAGAAAGAAAGACAGAAGGCACCAATTATGAAAATCATCAGTGAAAGAGAGGACATTACTACCAACCTTACAAAAATAAAAAGAACTATAAGGAAATACTAGAGAAAATTGTTTGCTAAGAAATTAGGTAACTTAGATAAATGGACACATTCCTAGAAAGACAGACAAAAACTACCAAAATTGACTGGAGAAGAAATAGAAAATATGAATAGACCTATAATAAGTAAAGATGGAATTAGTAAGTTGAACACCTCGCACAAAAAGAAGTCCAAGCTCAGATGGCTTCACTGGGGAATTCTACTGAAGGTTTAAGAGCAAATTAAAACCAATCCTTCACAAACTCTTCCAAGATATAGAAGAGGAGGGAATGCTTCCTAAGTCATTCTGTGAGGCCAGTATTATCCTGACACCAAAACCAGTATCCCAGGAATGCACAGCTGGTGTAACACTGAAGATCAACTAACGTAATGAGTACTTCATTCATAGTATAAAGATCAAAACATATATAAACATTTCAATAGGTGCAGAAAAGGCATTCGACAAAAGCTACCACCTTTTTATAATTAAAAAAAAAAAAACTCAAGAAACTAAGAATAGAAGGGAACTTAGTTCTTCAACCTGATAAAGCACATTAACAAAAGACCCACAGCTAACATCATACTTAGTGGTGAAAGACTGAAAGCTTTCCCATAAGACCAGGAGTGAAATAAAGATGTCCATTCGCATTACGTCTATCCAACATTGTACTGGAGGCTCTAGGCAGGATAATTAGGCAAGAAAAAGAAATAAAAGGCACCCAGATTGGAGGGAACAAATAAAACTATCTCTGTTTGTAGATGGCATGATCTACAAGGGGAAATGGAATTGATAAAATAAAATACATAAATCCTATTTCTCAACATAAGCTCCATCAAGTTCTCAACACTTTTGTAAGCAATGATACCAGCCATTTAGGCCATCCCTAAAAAACTGAGGTGCTGGAAGTTTAACCATGACAATGCAGTCTTTTTGTCATTATTAAATGAAGAAATATGGGTGCTCTTTAAAGATTTTTAAGATTAGGAAACAAAAAGTCAGAAGGAGCCAAATCAGGACTGTAAGGTGGATGCTTAATGATTTCCCATCAAAACTCACAAAATCGCCCTTGTTTGATGAGAGGAATGAGCAGGAGGAGGACTCTCTGGTGAAGATTTTCTGGGTGTTTTTTCTGCTAAAGCTTTGGCTAACTTTCTCCAAAACACTCTCCTAATAAGCAGGTGTTATCACTTTTTGGCCCTCCAGGAAATCAACAAGCAAAATGTCAAAAAAAACTCTTCTATGACCTTTGCTC
The DNA here is from genome assembly GCF_027409185.1 of Cynocephalus volans. Taxonomy (NCBI): domain Eukaryota; kingdom Metazoa; phylum Chordata; class Mammalia; order Dermoptera; family Cynocephalidae; genus Cynocephalus; species Cynocephalus volans. The sequence goes on from NC_084460.1 coordinate 189,596,045, forward strand.
TTGACTTGTCTGCTTTTGCTTTGACTGGACCACTTCCACCTCTTGGTAGCCATGGCTTTGATTGTGCTTTGTCTTCAGGATAGTACTAGTAAAGCCATGTTTCATCTCCTGTTACAATTCTTCAAAGAATTGCTTCAGGATCTTGATCCCGCTTGTTTAAAATTTCCATTGAAAGCTCTGCTCTTGTCTGCAGCTGATCTGGGTGTAACAGTTTGGGCACCCATTGAGTAGAAAGTTTGCTCAACTATAATTTTTCAGGCAGAATTGTGTAAGCTGGACCAGTCAAGATATCTAGGGTGCTGGCTATTGTTTCTGCTGTTAATTGTGGGTCCTCTTCAATTAGGGTAGGAACAAGATTAATTTTTTCCTCTCAAATTGATGTGGTTGGTCTGCTGCTGTGAGCTTCATCTTCAACATTGTCTTGTCCCTTCTTAAAATGAGTTATCAATTTGTAAACTGCTGATTTCTTTGGAGCATTGTCCCCATAAACTTTTCATAAAGCATCAATGATTTCACCATTCTTCCACCCAAACTTCACCATAAATTTGATGTTTGTCTTTGCTTCAATTTGAGCAGAATTCATGTTGCTCTGACAGGGGCTCTTTTCAAACTGATGTCTTATCCTTCTTAGTGACTCAAACTAGAGCCTGTGCAGACATGTAATAACAACTTGGTATGAGTTTATTTTGGTGGAAAGAAACCTGAAATCCATGCATAGTTTTCTCATAATGTGCATTTTCCATGAACTGTTTGAAGACCCCTCATACAACAAATCCCAACAAATCCAATTAAAACCTACTAGAACTAATGAAGTTCAGCAGGTTTCAGGATACAAGATCAATATACGAAATACAGTGTATTTCTATGCACCAGTAATTAACAATCCAAAAATGAAATTAATTTATAAAACTCTATTTATAAAAGCATGAAAGGAATAAAATGCTCAAGCATAAATTTAACAAAAGAAGCACAAGACTCATACCCTGAAAACTATAAGACGTTGTTGAGATAAATTAAAGATCTGAATAAGTAACAAGATATCCCATGTTCATAATCAAAATTCCAGATGCCTTTTTTTGAGAAACTGATAAGCTGACTCGAAAATTCATGTGGACCTAAGAGATCCTGAAGCCAAAACAATCTTGAAAAAGAATAAAGTTGGAGGACTCACACTTTCCACTTCCAAAACCTACTGCAAAACCACATTAACCAACACAGTGAGGTACTGGCACATGATAGACATATGGATCAATGGAACAGAATCGACAATCTACAAATGAACTCCTACATTAACGATCAATTGATTTTCAACAAGGATGCCAAGACAATTCAGTGAGGAAAGAATAGTCTTTTCAACAAATGGTGCTGGGACAGCTGAATAACCACATGCAAAAGAATGCCCCTGACCTTCCCCATATACAAAAATTAATTTAAACGGATCAAAGGCCAAATGAAAGGGCTAAAGCTACAAAACTCTTAGAAGAAAAACGTAGGTATAAATCTTTGTGACCTTAGGATAAGCAATGGATTCTTACATATGACACCAAAAGCACAAACGGTGAACGAGTTCGGTAAGTTGAACTTCATCCAAATTTAAAACATTTTGTATCAAAGCACACCATAAAGACAGTGAAATAACAACTCACAGGTTGACAGAAAATATGTTCAAATCATACATTTGATAAGGGACTGGTGTCCTTATGTAAAGAACTCTTACAACTCAATAATAAAATGACAGATAAACCAGCTGAAAAATGGGCAAAGAATAAAAATAGACCTATCCCCAAAGATATACAAACGGCACAACAAACACATGGAAAGATGCTCAATGTTATGGGTCATTAGAGAAATGAAAATCAAAACCAGGTGAGAGGCCACTCGCCACCCACTAGGATGGCTAGCATTTAAACAAACAAACAAACAAAACAAAACAAATGGGCAAGAACAGTGTCAGCAAGAATGTGGAGAAACTGGAACCCTTGTGCCTTGCTGGTGGGAATGTGAAATGGTGCAGGCTTTTCAGAACACAGTGTGGAAGCTCCTCAAAAAGTTAAACATAGAGTTATCACGTGACCCAGCAATTCCACTCCTAGAGACCTATCCAAGAGAAAAGAAAATGTACGCTCACACAAAAGCTTATAAATAACTGCTCACTCAACATTATTCATAGAATGCAAAAAGTGGAAACAACCCAAATGTTCACCAACTTATGACTGGATAAACAGAATGTGCTATATCCATACAATGGGATGTTATTCAGCCATAAAAAGGAATTAAATACTGACACGTGCTATGTTATGGGCAAACCTTACAAACATTACGCTCAGTGAAAGAAGCCAGACACAAAAGACCATGTACTTATATGAGATGTTCAGAAAAGGCAAATGTATAGAGACAGAAAGTAGACTAGTGGTTCTCAGGGCTGGGGACAGGGGAGATGGGGACTGAGTGCTAAAGGGTATGGGTGTCTTTTTAAGGTGATGAAATGTTCCGAAATTAGATTCTGTAAATATGCTAAGTACCACTGAAGTGTGCCCTTTATCCAGGTGACCTCTCTGACATGTGAGTTACATCTCCATGAAGCTTGAAAGCTCACTTTATACACTATATAAAAGGTGTTCTCTCCATCCAGAGGAGGAGGAAGGTATTTCTGCACACGCCACACCCCGTCTGTCCTTCCATGAGTTGGCAGGAGGCCCTGCAGGCATCATACTTCGGTTCCTGCCACTGCCAGCAACCTCAGGAATGCTGCCACTTTAGCTTGCTTCCCCCGCCGCCCCAGGTCTCTCTCCTGCTTCCAGGCATCACTTCTCAGACACCCTGAGCCCCCCGCCCATGACCCAGGCCCCTACCGTCAATGTAGGCTGGGATCTGCCCGAAGATGGTGAGATATGAGTGGTAGACGACCCCACGGAAGATCCAGTCCACCCGCCTCTCGTTGTGGATGAGGATGGCCTGCTTGGCCACCCCGAAGGACACCACCCACACTGCCAGCAGGAAGAGGAAGAAGAAGACGTCCTTCATCTGCAGAGACAGCAAGGCACTGCGGCTGTACCTGCCCGCCCCGGCGCTCTCCCTGCCCGCTGCACCCAGAGATGGCAGGAGCAGCCCTGGGGCCGCCTCCATAACTTCACAGAGTGTGCCTGCACCTCTGTGCTGGGCACCCCCAGGGGATAGGAGGGGGTCAGACATAACCATGACCCAAGAGGAAAGCTCCTATAGCTGAATCGGAGGTCAGGAAGGAGCTGTGGAGAATGGGGGAGAATCAAGGAAGGCTCTAGGAAGAGGCGGCACACCAGCAGAGAAAAACGGATTCCAGGGGGCGGGAGCCAAGAGGCAAAGCAGGAACGCAGAACCTACGGTGTGCTCAGGCCCTGGTCCACCTCACTTACGACAGGCATCCCCTCCCCCGGCCCACGGGCCTTGCTGGGGCCCTCGTCCCCTCACCATCCGCTTCACGATGATTATCTTGGGACCCAGCGTCTTGCTGACAGTGAAAATGTGCATCAGCCGGAGGCAGAACATGATGAAATCCAGGGAAAGGATGACGCGCCCAGGATACAGTGTCGCTGGGATGAGCCTGGTGACCCGGGCAGAAGCACACCCCACCTCAGCTCTCTGCAACCCCAGGTAGCCACCACAGCTCCCAGCACCTGTCCCAGCCAGCGCTTCACCTGCCCAGCCCAGGCCTGGCCCTCGAAGGCAAAGGGTGGACCCTGGACCCTAACGTGTTCAAAGCCAGGTGTGAAGCCAAGGGAAAACAGTCTTTTCTTCAGAAAAGTCCAGAAGCCCAGCCTCGGGCAGGGTGCCAGGTCCTGGGGACCTCCCGGGTCCCTCTTGCCTCTTGGAGAAAGGGGACCATGGCCTCCCAGTACGCAAGGCCATAATGGGCAGTAAGGACCCAGTAGGAGGGAGGCAGGTAGACACAGCAGCAGCCGCATGTCCAGCAGGCAGGACAATTCCAGCGACTGCCATCCACAGCCCCCACACAGGGGCCACAGTCTGAGGCTTACAAGGGGCTCTTGTGTCTCCCTCCTCTGCTCCTTCAGCCATCCCAAGGATAGGCAGAGGTGCTGTCATCACAACACCCACTGGACAGACAACGATCCCGGGTTCAGAGAGGAGCTGAGCCTCGCCCAGGGTGGAGCCAGCTCCAGACCCTGGCTGTCTTCGGTGGGGGGACCACATGGAGGAAGCAGAGGGAATCCCTGGCCACCCACCTGCAGGTCAGCCCCGCTATAAAGAGCACAATGGCAGCGACGTCCAGTTTGTTCCAGAAGTCACTGAAGTACAGGGCTGCCATCTTCATGAGCCCACACTCATCCGGGTCATAGAAGAGCTGCTGACAAGAGGGAAGTTAGGGGCAGCCGGGGTAATCATTACTACCGTGGTTGTCATCAGCACCGGCTTGTGAAAAGACTCTTCCTTTGTGGAGAGAGCTGGTTGGTTCATTGGAGATTGGGAGTGAGATGGGGAGGGGACAGATCCTATATACACCACAGTCAAGGGCAAATGCAGGGCTTTCATCAAGCTCTGTTGCCCCCCAGAGCCACCGCTGTCCCCAGTGGCCCCTCTCAAACACGTGTGTGTGTGCTGGAGCTTCCCCACACACAGACTTTTATTCTGACAGAGCCGCACCTGCTTCCAGAAGCTGCCTCAGGAGGGGGCTGACACCCTGTGGGGGACTGGTGGAGCCTGCCTGCCTGGCAGGAGTCCCCATGCCCTCCCCCAGTCCCAGGCCAGATCCCACCAGCTGGGTGGGTGGGGCATGACCCATAGGACCAACCAAGTCCCTTCCCTGGATCCAACAGGCACACCCAGGGAGGGGGCATCCCCTCTTAGTTTGGGGGCTGCCACCAAGAGGCAGAGGCTTGGGGAATGCAGAGTCCTTTGGTCCCCTGTGGGAAGGGCCCACCTGGATCCACACTTCCTTCCCAGGACTCCCAGCAGGTAGCATGCATACCCAGTGTAGGCAGGCCATCTGACTAGGGCCTAATGGTCTGCCAAGTCCAGAGGACAAAGAGTATAGGCTGTGTCTGTCCCCCAGTTGGCTGATCCCAACCCAGCCCCAAGGATCACATCAGCCCAATTCATATTCACTTGCTGCCACCAGGCGCTGGCACTGTGGGAACACAGCAGGGAACCCCATACAGTAGGGATTAACCCTGCCCAAAGAGCAGTTTGGCCTGTGCCCCCAGCTCCTGGGAGTGAACTTTGAGCCCCTAGAACGTCCTGCCTGATGGAAGTTTTGTTTACAGGGACTTGGGCCATGCCAGACAGCCTAACAATGTGACTCAGGGTGGGGGCGTGGGCCACGCAGCATCAGCTCAACCTCTGGAGGGGCCAGACACTGAGGTCAGCCACATGGGTGGTCAGCCATGTCTATGTGACAGACCACAATAAAAATCCTGGACTTCGAGGCTAGAGTGGGCTTCCCTGGGTGGCAGTGCTCTGAGCACGATGTCACACATTGTTGCTGGGAGAACTAGGCCCTGTCCACACCTCCACAGGGAGGGGATGGCTGGAAGCTTGCACCTGGTCTCCCTCCTGGACTCCACTCTGCACATCTTTTACCTGGACTGGTTCTAATCTGTAGACCTCTGCTGTAGAAAGTCATCACTGTGAGTGTTGAAGCTCTCAGAGATCCTGTGAGTCCTTCTGGAAAACTACTGAGCCTGAGGGTGGTCTTGGGGACCCCTGTACTCTGCACTGCTCTTCACAGGAGAAGGAGGAGACACACCCACCCAAAGCCCATGAGGTCTTGGGGGTGAGGGCATCCCATTCCCCTATATCCTGGGGCCTTGCCCAGCTTGCAGGGGCCAGGTGAGGCTCAGTGAGGACAGGCATCTGGCCAAGGGTCCACCATGAGGAAATGGCCAGACTGGAGCAGGGGTGGGAGGGCCACCATGGGGCTGTGGGGGGCCTCAACTGAGATAGGAGGTGCTTAGTTTCCCTGGGCTCAGGTTTCAGGACAGGCCTCCGGGGTTTCCAGCCACTCCCAAATGTCTCTGGCCCCCTCCTCTGAGCTCTTCCCTAGAGGAAAGTTACTGTTGCCAGTTAGACCTATTTTTAGCACCAACATGAGGAAAATGAGACCACAAGAGGTTGGCTTCTGCAAATCCAGTGGCTGAGCATGCTCAGTGGAGAGGGGTTATGTAACCCTGGGAGCTGAATGACCTTCCGCTAGAGGTGCTAGAGAGCACAGAACATTCTCAAATATGTCCAGTGCCTGTGATAGGGTCTGACCAATGAGCATCCTCCATGAAGGGACCGACTGAGCATGTGCAAGACTGAGTTACACAATGGGAACCACCCCCTTAGTTGAATATTCATTAGATGTAGAAACTATAAAAGCCAGATCCCAGTAGAAGGGAGAGCTGGTGTTCACTCTCCTGGAGGCAGCCCACACTCTGCCTGTGCAATGTGTATTTCTTTCTCCTTGTATCAAATTTACCTGCAGAGAGCGGCTGCTCACTCTCTTGAGCCAGCCTGTCCTCAGTACTGAACTTCAAGTGTGTTTTTCTGGCTTTTGTGTTAGACTTGATGTCTGTACTGCACTTACTTCTGTGTTAGACTTGATGTGGGCCCTGCTCAGTCTCTGGAGGTGTGCCAGACTCTCCCCGTGAGGTCTGTTTCTCTTATTCATTACATTAAACCTGTTCTCACTTTCAAATACCATGACTCTGCCCTTGAATTCTTTCCTATGGTGGAGTCAAGAACCTGGTAAGAGGACGGGGTGGGTTGAGGCCAGTCACTGGGCCCCCAGACCCTTCCTCTGGCATCACCAGGACCCAGGGCGGATGGGGCTCACCTGCCGCGTCTCCTCACACACCAGAGAGAAGAGCCAGAGGTAGATGGCACACTCGCACCAGGAGGGGGTGGGCTGGAAGTCCACCATGAGCACATAGGCGAAGAGGCAGAGGAAGGCGAAGTAGGACAGGATGTTCAGGTGGAAGACGACCACGGGCGCGCTGAAGAAGGCGCGGGCACACGCAGAGCCGCCCACTGCCTGCAGCCTCTTCTCCCTGTGGCCGATGCCAGGTGATCATGAAGGGCTGGGGTCCTGACGTCCACAGCCCTTGACCACCCTGGGGGCCCCCCTCGACCCCGAGAGATGCTGCTGCAGGGGCGATGTGCTCGGGGGTCTCGCTGTTACGGAGGGAGGCGGTGTGATGCAGCCTGGGTCTGTGCGGCCCCACATCCCCCAAATGCAGCCACAGCAGGACAGGGCGCCCAGCAAGGCCTGGACCCAGAGATGACCCTCTGACGCCCACCCACACCAGGACTCTCAAGCGGGTGACACGGCCTGGCTCTTAGCCCAGCCTTGAGTCAGGTCCTGCCTGTGGATGCCCGGGCCTCAGCCACCATCCAGTAACAAACACCATCGTTCACAGGGGTCAGGGCCGACTGTGACCACAGAGTGCTGCCCACGCGGTATGCTCTGACACACGGCCTCTTATCACAGGACAGCTGGCCACGAGGCAGAGGCTTCGTCAGCAGATATGGCTTGCTGCCCTTAGGGGGCACTGAAAAAGCCCTGCCTCAGTTTCCCACCAGGACTCTCTGAGCACTTACAGCAACCCAGGCCCATGTCTCCAGCAGCAAGGGGTTCAGGAGGAGGTGGGCAGCATGGGCCTGTGCACATGGCTCACCCCCTCCACTTCCTGCCCATGTCATCTCTGCCAGTGTAGGACCCAGGCACAACCATAAAGACATGTGCAACTTGCTCCCAGTGACAGCATTTGGGAGAGAAGGTCTCCAGTCCCCAGGGCCCCTCCCGCAGCCCTGTGGCCCCCACGGCACCTGAACGAGACGAGGCCAGTGAAGAGCAGCGGGAAGACCAGCATGCACAGGACCACGCGCCACAGCCCATTGTCCACGCAGAGCTGGCCCCACCACACCTTGGTCAGGAAGGCCTGCAGGCAGTAGGGAGGTGTCTCAGGATGGGGGCCCCAGCGCCACACCACACCCGGGCCTTCACAATCACAACCCACTCTGAGCCCCCTGCCCATGCTGTGGCCAGCACAGGACGGGCGCCATCATCTGCCAGCTGAGGCGCTGGGCTCCAGGAGGGCAGAGTCTGCTGCAGTCTCACAGGAGTGGTGGCCAAGAGGCAGGGCTCACATGGAGGCTCCCGATTCCCAATCCCGTCTGTCCTCCCACCTCGAGCTGCGGGACCCCATCTTCGCAGGGTTCTGAGGCCGCACAGTCATGGGCCCTCGTGAGCTGGCCCCACTGAGCCCTGTAGGGCGGGAACAGACGCCTCCCCAGGCATCCCAGGCCCCAGCACAGCCCGGGACATGATGGAGCCCAGTGGGCAAGTGCAGCATGAAGCTGAGGGGACCCCACTGTGTGCCAGGTCCCCGTGGCCCCGAGGCCGTGCTGAGAGCAGCCACCACCCCGGGTGCTCCCTGCCCTTAGTGGTGCAGATGGACACACTGCCCCCATCCCTCCTGGGCCCCTAGGTAGAGAGGGCCAGCGCAGGCTGTGGGGACTGCCTGCTGCTCCCAGGCAGGACATCCCATGTGGAGGTGAGCCGCTGTCTCATGAGCAGATACCACCTGCTTTTCCTCATCTACAGGATGGGAGGGAAGAGCCTTCTGCTGGGGACTGGGACAAATGGGTCAGGCACTGCCCCAAGTCACTGAGGGGCCCGAGACCTGCATGAACATGTGTGCCTTCCTTGTGAGCAGGAGGCTGTGTCCCCCCAAAAGCACTGCAGGTGCCTGTTTCCGGAAGCAGGCCCTCGGAAGGTCACCTGGATGCCCCCGTGAGACACGAACTTCATGTCCTTGGCCTCCAGGGCAAGCTGCAAGCATGTGGTCTTCCCCCAGGCCTCCGACACACGGATGAGCAGCTTCTGGGCTCTCTCCTCATCCTTGCGGTAACACTCAGTGAAGACCCCTGGGCGGAGAAGGAAGATGGAGCAGCAGGACACTGAGCCCCAGGGACAGTGTCGGAGAGTGTACCCTCCAGACAGCATCGCTGGAAGGTCTGGCAGGGGTACAGAGTCAAGACAGGGGCTGATGTCCACAAACACCTGCGCCCAGGGCAACAGCACAGGGGCTGAGTCATGGTCTCAGTCCCACCCCACCGGTGCTCACCAATGGCTCTGTGCTCATACTCGTCTGCCAGCACCAGCATCTCTTCTGAACTGTCCGTGTCCTCCTCCTCCTTCGACAGCTCCTTCAGGATCTTGCTGCAGGCCAAGGCCGCCGCAATACAGTCCTGGCTCTGGGGACCCAGGAGTCACCGTAAGAACCTGGAGGGCCAGCCAGGCCCAGCCCACCCGGGGAACCTGATGCACTGCTGGGATGTGAAAGCAGAGAACATGGACAGGACGGGCCACTGGACAGGATGTAACCCCTTTCTGAAGGCCCGGTCTCCCGTGCTGCCCAGTGGGGTGTTCTACCTGCCCTGCAGTCTCTCTCCAATGGACAGAGCAGACACAGCATGTGCACTGGCCTGCCAGAGCCACGTGGCCCACACAATACTGCCCAGCCTGTGCACCCTCACAAACCTCAGCACTAGACATCAATGCAGGACTTCACTTGGCAGAATTTTTAAAATTTTCTTCCTGCCTAGACCTAAGTTCTTTGTCTCCAACTCTGAGCACACAAGTACTTTCTGGTGTTGAGGACGCTCACAACCTCCTACTCAGCCGAGAGCCATCCCTGCATGCTCTTGGCCCTGGGCTCTCCAGCCACACTCCTAGCTGGTCAACTGGTCTACACGTAGCCATGTCTGCTGAAAAGCAGGTCTTATTACCTGAGCCCAGATGATTCCTGCCAGCTCCCGGCGGTTCTGGACGATGGCCCAAATGAGAAGGTCACGGACTGGGTCCATGGTGAAGGTAACGTGGCCTGATGACCGCTTGTAGAGGGAGCGAAGGCTCACACCTTGCACCTGTGAGCAGTGGACAGTCAGAGTCCCAACCTAGGCCCCTGCTGGCATTGAAATCCCTGGGGGAGCCTCTCAGGAGTGCAGCCCCATCCGTAACCCCAACCACAGCCCCTGCACCAGCTCCCACCCCAGCCCTGACCTTCTTGGGATCACCATCCCTGGAGGCTGGGCCCACAACCTCTATTTTCAACAATACCCTAGACTGTCCTTATGTACTGAAGTTTTAAAACCATTGTTCTGGAGATATCTAGAAACATCTGGAAAGTGGAATACCCTTCTAACTCCTTCACCAATAATTTTAGACCCTTTTTCATACAAGGTGCTTCAAGTTTTCTTAGCCTTATCTTGTGGCATCAAAGCCTTTTTTAATGAAAATTCTATCACATTCTATTAAGATTTGTGGCTCTGAGCTCCCTAGGGGAATCTAACACAGTTTCTCCTGCACAGAAGGCCACCAAGAAAGGGCTGCTGAATAAACAATGACAGTCACACATGGGCAGAAGGGCACCTCAGCCTCAGTCACACTCAATGCAGGCTGTCCTGCTGATCAGTAAACAGGTGCTCAGATAGTCTGGAAACAATTCTCAGAAGTAGAGAAGACATTTCCCACATCATGTGCAAAATTGCACTTTCTTTGATTCTAGGAATTTCTAGAAGGGTTATCATTATAAAGACATTATAAAAAATTGCAGATACAGTTAAGTGTGAGCCTCTGTTTTATACCTTCTTAAGCACATTCCAACTGGGTGTCTTAAATAAACACCCTGGAATCAAGAAGAGCAGAACTATGAATATATAAAACCAAGCTGTAACTATGTTTTTCTCAGAGGTCAGGCATAGCTCACCTGGGACAATGGACAGATTGGAAAACCTGGGGGAAATGGCTAATTTTCTAGCAGGAAAAAAAAAAAAAGATTTTAGAAGAGATCCCAAATAGAGAAAAAATCAGGAAAGAAACTAAGAAAGCTATGAGAACTACTATCAAAAAATAAAAATAAAAAGGCACTGGGCTCCGACAGGCTCATGGGAGAGCCTACAAGCATGTACGAAGCAGTTAACTCCAGCCACATAAACTGCTCTAGAGCACAGAAAGGAAGGAAGCTTCCCAACTGTTTTTCCAAAGGTAACATAAAATTGATACCAGAAGCTGACAAATACAGCCCCCAGAATAAAACTACAAAGGCTTAAACATTCTGATGTAAAAAGCCTGAAAATATTGGCAATAGAATCCAGCAAAACATTAAACTTAGTATTAAACATACTACACTACAATCAAGTTGAGATTCAAAAAGGAATAAAAACGTTTCACTATCAGAAAATCTATTAAAAGAATTCACCAAAGTCATGGGTCAAAGAAGAAAAGCAGCTCAATCTTCTCAAAAGGCATCTGACAGAACTCAGCACTGATGCTTTCTTTGTTTTGTAAAACCTTAATGAATCAGAAAGATATGAATACTCCCTAACATAAATGCACATACAAAAGCCAGCATCATTCTCAGCATTGGGACAGCACAGGATCCCCAATCAAGGATGCTGTCTACAGCACCCACCCCGCTCCTGCTGCAGCACATGACTGTGTCTCACACACACAGACACAGCAAAATCTCGACCTGACCACACCAGAAGCCGAGAACACCTGCTTAGCAGGACTGGGGTCAGGGCAGAGGGACATCATTCTTTTTGCATGACATTTTTTTATTGTTTAGAATTTTTCGAAAGGAAGTGTAATGGACTGAATTGTGTCCCCGTAAAATTCGTATGTTGAGGCCCTAACCCCCAGTGTGATTGTAGGATTTGGAGGTGGGGCCTTCAAGGTGGTAATTAAGGTTAAATGAGGTCATAGGGCAGGGCCCTAATCTGTTAGGATGAGTGTCCTTATCAGAGGAAGAGACACCAGAGATCTGACACAGCACGAGGGTAGCCGTCTGCAAGCCATGGTGAGGAAGACAGGCCTTGCTGGGAACCGAATCCACCAACACCTTAATCTTGGACTTCTAGTCTCCAGAACTGTAAGAAAGTGAATTTCTGTTGTGTAAGCCCACCAGCAAGTGGTATTTTGCTATAATAGCCAAGCAGACTAAGACTGGGAGCATATATCTTTTCTAGTAAGAATAAAAGCTAATTTTATAAACAGAGCTGTGAGGACACACTGGCTCTGAGTACAGGCAGGGCACGTCACCAGCACGCACGTTGAGCTTGATGTGTGGCACAGGCAGCAAGAGCCGGGGCCGGTCGCTGTGTCGGGGGCGGGGGTACAGCGGCTGCGTGAAGTCTCCCAGCAGCTCCCGCAGCACCTGGGCCACGTGGTGCATCTGCACACGGGGCGTGGCAGGCGCACAAGCCAGGCGCTCAGGCTCCTCGGCCAGCACTTTCTGCAGCTTGCAGTGGAACAGGCAGGATGGCTCCAGGTTTTCATAGAGGTACAGCAGCGTGTCCCAGGTGACAAACTCCTTCAGCCGCACCCCATTCTCCAGAAAGAGCTTCACGAACTCAGGCTTATTGGAGATGAGGGCAGCAGTCATCGTGGGGTGCAGATCTGAAGGCTGAGAGCGAGCACATGGGGGTGACTGTGCATTTGGTCATCACTTCACAAAAGCACTCCTGATCTCAGGGACCCTGGAGACAGGGCTGATGCTGTCTCCAATCTGGGAAGGATGAAGGTCACCCACTACCAAGGGAAAGGCTGGGATCCAGACGGGACCCTCACCCCCACCCTGGGGCCTGCCCTTGCTTCCGCGGCACGATGCAGGTGGCCCAGCTTCACCTTCCACTGCCACTCATCGGTGAAGATCTCACTGCGGGCAATGTCCACACGGTTCCACGCCACTGCCAATTTCAGCTGGTGGTCCCAGTTCTCGTGGCCAAAGTGGTCTTGGCTCCGAGAGGCTGCAGGTGAAAGTGCATATCGGGGCTGTGATATGGGTCTCAATGCCACCTCCCTTCAGTGCCCCACTGACCAATGAAAACAGAGCATTAGGGATCTGTCATGAGCCAAGTCTCTTGACAATGTAAGGTGACAATGCAGTGCTTGTCTGCAACAGCCCCCCATGAACACACGCCCTCATAAAAGCAGTTTTCATTTCAGAGTTAGAATCGGAGACTCTTGGGGTTCAGGTCGTGACTGCAGCTCACCCCATTCCCCCTGCCCTGCACTCACTTCCTGGCCATGCCCCTGGCCCCTACATGACAGGTGGGCAATGACATAAGAAAAGAGCCTCACGGTTTAAAGAAGACACAGGTCTCTGAAATGCAGGCATTTTACATTAATGTTCAAAACCAGAACTCCAAAGCGTCATGTTTCTTTTTCGGCCTCGATTGTCTGAGAACACTCAACTGCACAACCCCTCACCCAGGTTCTCAGGACAAGTATTTTGCACAAGTAGTTTCTGTGCTCTTTCTCATTTAACTTTCCCAAATACGGGTTGTTATTTGGGGAAGAAAAAATAGAACTTTGTCCCTTACCTCACAACACAAAAATCAATCTGAGGTGGACCACAGACCTAAATATAAAAGCCATGTCTAGGGCCGAGCCCGTGGCGCACTCGGGAGAGTGCAGCGCTGGGAGCGTGGCGACGCTACCACCGCGGGTTCGGATCCTATATGGGAATGGCCGGTGCACTCACTGGCTGAGTGCAGGTCACGAAAAAGACAAAAAAATAAATAAATAAATAAAAAATAAAAGCCATAACCAAAACAGTATGGTACTGGCATAAAAACAGGCATACTGACCAATGGAATAGAATAGAGAATCCAGAAGTCAACCCACACACTTACTGTCAGCTGATCTTTGACAAAGGCACCGAGCCTATTCAGTGGCAAAGGGACTGCCTCTTCAGCAAATGGTGCTGGGATAACTGGATATCCATATGCAGGAGAATGAAACTAGATCCATACCTCTCACCGTATACTAAAATCAACTCAAAATGGATTAAGGATTTAAATATACACCCTGAAACAATAAAACTTCTTAAAGAAAACATAGGAGAAACACTTCAGGAAATAGGACTGGGCACAGACTTCATGAATACGACCCCAAAAGCACGGGCAACCAAAGGAAAAATAAACAAATGGGATTATATCAAACTAAAAAGCTTCTGCACAGCAAAAGAAACAATTAAAAGAGTTAAAAGACAACCAACAGAGTGGGAGAAAATATTTGCAAAATATATATCTGACAAAGGATTAATATCCAGAATATATAAGGAACTCAAACAACTTTACAAGAAGAAAACAAGCAACCCAATTAAAAAATGGGCAAAAGAGCTAAGCAGGCATTTTTCTAAGGAAGATATACAAACGGCTAACAGACATATGAAAAAATGCTCAACATCACTCAGCATCCGGGAAATGCAAATCAAAACCACATTGAGATACCATCTAACCCCAGTTAGGATGGCTAAAATCCAAAAGACTATGAACGATAAATGCTGGCGAGGCTGCGGAGAAAAAGGAACTCTCATACATTGTTGGTGGGACTGCAAAATGGTGCAGCCTCTATGGAAAATGGTATGGAGGTTCCTCAAACAATTGCAGATAGATCTACCATACGACCCAGCTATCCCACTGTTGGGAATATACCCAGAGGAATGGAAATCATCAAGTCGAAGGTATACCTGTTTCCCAATGTTTATCGCAGCACTCTTTACAATAGCCAAGAGTTGGAACCAGCCCAAATGCCCATCATCGGATGAGTGGATACGGAAAATGTGGTACATCTACACAATGGAATACTACTCAGCTATAAAAACGAATGAAATACTGCCATTTGCAACAACATGGATGGACCTTGAGAGAATTATATTAAGTGAAACAAGTCAGGCACAGAAAGAGAAATACCACATGTTCTCACTTATTGGTGGGAGCTAAAAATTAATATATAAATTCACACACACACACACACACACACACACACACACACACACACACAAACCGGGGGGGGGGGGGGAGAAGATATAACAACTACAATTATTTGAAGTTGATACGACAAGCAAACAGAAAGGACATTGTTGGGGGGGAGGGGGGGAGGGAGAAGGGAGGGAGGTTTTGGGGATGGGGAGCAATAATCAGCCACAATGTATATCGACAAAATAAAATTAAAAAAATAAAAAAATAAAAGCCATGTCTATAAAGCTGTTATAACAAAACAAAAGAAAGTATTTGTGACCATGGCATAGGCAAAGATTTCTTAGATAAGATACAAAGAACTGTGATAAATGGAAAAAGTTGATAAATTAAATTTCATTAGAATTTAAGCCTTCTGCTTTTCAGACACCTTGAAGACAATATAAAAGCAAGGCACAGACCAAGAGGAAATATTCCCAACACATATATCTGGCAAAGGACTTGTACTGGAATACACAAAGAACTCTTACAACTCAAAAATAGGAAGACATAACCAAGTAGAGTTGGACAAAAGATCTGAAAGACTCTTCACCATGGAAGATAAACAAATGGCCAAAAAGTTCATGAAACAATGCTCCACATCTTGTCAGTCATCAGGGAAATGTGAGTTCTAACCACATTGACATATCACTTCTCACCCACTGGAACAGCTAAGATTTAAAAGACTGACAGTTACAAGTGTTGACCAGGATACAGAGCAACTGGAACTCTCAGCCATTGCCAACAAAGAGGGAAAACAGTACAGTTTTTTTGGAAAATAGTTTGGCAGTTTCTTATAAAGTTGGACACACACTTATCATAAAGAACCAGTAATTCCACATGTAGGTATCAAACCAAGAGAAATGAACACGAATGGGAGCTTTGTTCATAATAGCCCCAAACTGGGAACAACCTAGATGAAATGGAAAAACAAACTGGGGTGTGCTCATGCAAGAGAATTCTACTCAGCAGAAGAAGGAAGGAAGTTCTGATACATGCAGCAGCACGGATGAATCTCACAAACAATTCACTGAGCAGAAGGAGCAAGATGTGGAAGAATGTATAACACATCCTTCTGTTCATGTGATGTTCTAGAACAGGTGAAACTAGCCTACAGCGACAGAAAGCAGATAAATGGTTCCCCAGGGCCCAGCTGGAGGAAAGGCTGACTGTAAAGGAGCAAGGGAAATGTTCTGCATTTTGTGACTGTGGTGGGCATGTGCATGTATACACCTGTCACAGTCACCTAGCAGTAAACTGAGAATGGGGGAGTTTTGCTGTGTATAATCTGAACCTCAACAAAGCTGATTTTTTTATTCATTAGTTTTTTCTGAGGTAAAATACACACAACATAAAATTTTCCATCTTTAACCATTTTTAAGTGTACAGTTTAATGGAATTAAATACATGCATAATATTATGTAAACATCACCATCATCCACCTCCACAACTCTTTTCATCTTGTAAATCCAAAACTCAGTGCCCATTAATCAATAATTCCCCAAACCTCTCCCCTCACCCCCTGAAACCACCATTCTACTTTCTGTCTGTATGATTTTGGCTACTCTAACTGATATAAGTGGAATCATACACTATTTGCATTTTTGTGACTGGCTTATTTCACTC
The DNA here is from genome assembly GCF_027409185.1 of Cynocephalus volans. Classification (NCBI taxonomy): domain Eukaryota; kingdom Metazoa; phylum Chordata; class Mammalia; order Dermoptera; family Cynocephalidae; genus Cynocephalus; species Cynocephalus volans. The sequence continues at coordinate 189,612,455 of NC_084460.1, forward strand.
AAGATTCATCCATGTTGTAGTGTGTGTCCAATCTTCTTCTTTTTCAAGGCTGAGTAGTATTCCACTGCACGACTACACCACATTGTGTTTATCATCTGTTGATGGACACTTGGGTTGTTTCCACGTTTTAGCTATTGTGAATAACGCTGTTATAAACATGGATGCAAATATCTCTTAGAGATGCTGCAGTTTATTTCGGCCAGTAAGTGGAATTGCTGGATCATACAGTAATTCTACTTTTAATTTTTTAAGGAACCACCATGCTGTTTTCCATAGTGGCTATAATACCAAGTTACATTCTCACGAACAGTACACAAGGGTTCCGATTTCTCTGCATACTCCGCAACTCTTACTATTTTCCATTTTTTTGATAGCAGCCATCCTAATTGGTGTGAGGTGGTATCTCGCTGTGGTTTTGATTTGCATTTCCCTAAAGATTACTTATGTGGATTTGATTTGCATTTCCCTAATGATTACTGATGTCGAGCATCTTTTGATGTCCTGATTGTCCATTTGTATATCTTCTTTAGAGAACTGTCTATTCGAGTCCTTTGCCCATTCTTGAACCAGGATGCTTGTTTTTTGTTGTTGTTGAGTTTTAGGACTTCTCTATCTATTCTGAATATCAATCATTTATCAAATATATGAGAGTATTTCAAAAAGTTTATGGAAAAATACAATTGAAAGATAATACTAATCTTTCCATAATCTTTTTGAAGTAACCTCATATGATTTGCAAATATTTTCTCCCATTTTGTGGGTTGCCATTTTACTCTACTAATGGTGTCTTTTAATTCACAAATGTTTAATTTTCATGAAGTCCAATCTATTTTTTCTTTTGTCCTCTGTGCCTTTGGTGTCATATTCAAAAAATAACTGCTAAATCCAATATCATGAAGTTTTGCCCTGTGTTTTCTTCTATGAGTTTTAGTTCTTTAATTCATTTTGAGTTAATTTTTGTATATGGTGTTAGATAAGGTTTCACCTTTATTCTTGCACATCTGGATATCCAATTTTCCCTGCAGCATTTGTTAAAGACCGTCCTTTCCTGCATTGAATGGTCTTGGCAACCAAGTAAAAAATCGTTTGACCATATATGTGAGGTTTATTTCTGGGCTCTCTATTCTGTTTCATTGGTCTATATGGCTGTCTTTATGCTGGTACCACACTGTGGTGATTCATTAAGATTCACAGTCATTTTTGAAATCAGGAAGTGTGAATCCTCCAGCTTTGTTCTTTTTCAAAATTGTTTTGGCTGTTTGGGGTCCCTTGAAATTCCATGTGAATTTTAGGATGAGGTTTTCTATTTCTGCAAAAAACATCATTGGGGTTTTTATAGGAATTTAATTGAATCTTAAGATTGCTTTGGGTAGCACTGACATCTGAACAATATTAAGTCTTCCAGCCCATGAGCATGGAGTGTGTTTCCATTTATTTAGGTTTTCTTTAAATTCCTCCAGTAATGTTTTATAGTTTTCATTGTATAAGTCTTTCACCCTCCTTGCTAATTATTTTATTTTTTTCAATACTATTGTAAATGGAATTGTTTTTGTAATTTCATTTTCAGATTGTTCATTGTTAGTGTATAGAAATTCAATTGATTTTTTCTGTTGGCTTTGTATCCTGCTACTTTGATAAATTGGTGGAATTCACCAATGAAGCCATCAAGTCCAGGACTTTCCTTTGTTGGGAGATTTTTGATTACTAATACGATATCCTTACTAGTTATAGGTCTATGCAGATTTTCTATTTCTTCATAATTTAGTCTTGGTAGGTTTTGTTTCTAGAAATTGGTCAGTTTCATCTGAGTTATCCAACTTGTTGGTGTGCAATGGTTCGTAATATTCTTATAATCCTTTTTATTTCTATAGAATCAGTAATAATGTTCCCACTTTCATATATGATTTTAGTAATTGGAGTCTTCTTTCTTTTTTCCTTAGTTCATCTAGCTAAAGGTTTGTCAATTTTGTTGATCTTTTCAAAGAACTAACTTTTGGTTTCATTGATTTTTCTCTATTGTTTTCTAGTCATTGTGTCATTGATCTCTGCTCTAACCTTTACTATTTCCTTGCTTCTGCTACCTTTGGGTTTAGTTTGTTCTTATTTTTCTAGTTCCTTAAGTTGTAAAGTTGGGTTACTGGTTGAGATCTTTGTGAGCATTTCTAGCTACGAGTCTCTCCATTAGCACTTCTTTTGCTGCATCCCATAAGTTTTGAACGTTGTGATTTCATTTTCACTGGTCTATAAATGTTTTATAATTTTCCCTTGACTTCTGCTTTGATTCATTGGTTATTTAAGAGCGTATTGTTTAATTTCCACCAATTGGTGAATTTCCCAATTTCACTTCTGTTATTGATTTCTAACTTTGTCTCACTGTAGTCAGAGAAGATACTTCATATGATATCCATCTTAAATCTGTTGAAAGGTTCTTTGAGACTTGCTTTGTGGCATAACATGTGGCTATCCTGGAAAACATCCCATGTGTAGTTGAAAAGAATGTGTGTGCTGTTGTCATTGGGTAGAATATTCTGTATACGTCTGTTAGATCTAGTTGGTTTATTGCGTTTAAGTCCTCTATTTTCTTATGCATATAAAATAACCTCCACATGATAAGGAAAGAGTTCCTTCCTCCCACCCCAATGCCCAGTTCCTTTCCTCCAAACAACCCTTTACAACCAGTTGAGTTGTGCTTGCTTCTAGAAGCAAATGCACTCTCTTTCTCTCCCTAGATGGCTCTCATAATCTCTACCTTTTCTCCCCCTCTGCTCAGACGGGACTGTACCATACATGTTACTCTGTACAACACAGAGCTATGCCAAAATAATCTTTCTGTTATGGATTTAATGTTCGTGTCCCCCCCGTTCCCTGCCAAAATTCATATGTTGAAGCCCTAACCTCCAGTGCAGCTGTATTTGGAGTAGGAAGTAATTAAGGTTAAATTAATTAAGTAATTAAGGTCATAAGGGTGGGGTCCTGAACCAATAGGATTAGTGTCCTTATGAAAAGAGACACCAGAGAGACCTCCCTCTCCCTCCCCGCCCCCCCTCCACATGCAACAAGGAAAGGTCACATGAGGATGCAGCAAGAAGGTGCCGTCCACAAGGCAGCAAGAGGGCCCTCACCAGAACCTGACCATGCTGGCACTCTAATCTGGGATGTCCAGACTCCAGAACTGTGAGAAAATAAATGTCTGTTGTTTAAGCTGCCCAGTCTGTGGTATTTTGTTATGGCAGCCTGAGCTGACTAATACACTTTTGAAAACTTTTTGAGAATATCATACCTCCAAAGTGCACAAATCTTAAGCATATAGCTCAATGACTTTTTACTGACATTTACACCTGCACGACCACCACCAAGATCAAGATATAAAACATTCCAGTACCCCAGAGACTCCATCATGCCCCTTCCTGGTCAACGCCCACCCAGAAGTAACCACTATTCTACCGCTGCAAACTAGCTCTGCTTGCTCTTGAACTTCCTAACAGCAGGGCAGAGTCCCTGGAGTTTGGCGCCTGTGACTCAGCCTCCTGCTGCGAGTCCTGCCTGTCCTGTGATGTGAGCAGCCACCTCCATCTCTCCCAGGGCTGTGCCTCTCCAAAGGTCAGACTTAGCACCCACAGCAGGCCCCTTGTCACTGCCTGTGAGGGCCCCGGCAGCTTCGAACTGCACCAGACAGAGCTCCCCGGGGTTCACTCCTCATTACTTTTGGCTGGCTTCAGAGAAAGGCAAAGAAGAGATGGACATTGTCACGGCTCCTGCTGTAACAAGAACCGTCTGGGGACCGTGACTGGATGGACTGCTGGTGGCACTCAGACCTGCCATCTTCACTCAGCTACTCATGCCGCTTCCTGGGCCTTCACTGTCCTTCCTGGCTAGGGACTTGGATCCACAGTGGTGAGTCACCTGCTGATGCCTCTGCTTCGACTCTTAAATGGGCACTTCCTGGCTTTTCTCTGTTCCAGCAGGAATCTTCCTGGATGGAAGTCTGCTTGGCTCCTTTTGCGTGAGGCTGAATCCCCAGTGCTTTTGTCAGGAGGGCTCTTTCTGTCTCTTTTCTGTTTGGGCTACATTCTTCCGGGACACAGACCTTTAAACAGAAGTCTCTGGTCTTAGTTTTAACCATCTCATTGTCTATGTGATGCTTTAGGCACAGTATCAAGTCCTTGGATCAGTAGGAGGTATAAAATTGATATACAGAAATAAGATTAAAGTCTGACCTGCTACCATGAAAGCTTCCTGCTGATCCTTGGCCGGGGCTGCTGCACCAAGCCCCACCAGGGTCTGACCCTTGAAGGTGACGAGCCTGACCTCGGGAGGAGGGGCACGCACACAGCAGAAGCTTCCCCGGCATCAGGGCTGTCCCTGCAATATCAAGCCAGCAGGGAAGGACGAGGAGAGCATTTACCTTCTCTGCAGAGCACTAGATGAAAACAGTGAAATATGCGGCCAGGGACGGGCCGCAGGACAGAACCAGGTAAGGAGCAGGGTTAGCAGCTCGGATCTGCTCATTGAAAGTTCATTTCACTGTTCCTGGGGGCTCTGCTGTGTGTGTGAAGCAAAGGAGTTTAAGCATGGTTCAAAGTGGGAAGTCGGGAGAGGTGACTTCCACGGCTCTTTCCTTCTACCCTGAAATTGTATGAGAAATCACGATGACCACAAAGGTATAAATGAGCGCTGCCTGCACTTGGGTTTCAGCTAAGAAGATACACTGCAGAGAGGAGCTTGTACCCCTAACACCAGGTGATGGTCAGGCACCCACCTTCCTGGCAGGAGATGGCTGGCCCACCACCAGCTGGCCACCACCCAGTGCATCTGGCCGAGGGGGAGCACTTTGGCACCTCAAGACTGGGACTCAGCATCCTGAGGGCCCATGTTCTGGCCTTTTCTCCCACTGTCCCCACCTTCCCTGACCCTCACCTTTCAGCAAGGCCTGCAGGATGGCCACATCCACATCTTGCTGACCGTCCTTGCCTTCCCGGAAGACAGTCAGCAGCTGCCGACTCCGGACAATGTCTTGGATCTGCAAGAAACATTTTGCAAGTGAGATTTGCATTGATGAGTGAACTTCCTGCCTCCTCTAAGTACCAAGAGCCAGAGCCCTGGTCTCAAGTCCTGCTGCCTGTGGCAGGGCCATCCCCTCGCCTGCCCACGCCGACACACAGGGACTAAATACACCACGTTTGAGAGTGGTCTGTTGGTGGACGGCACAACCTAGGTGTGAAGAATCTCACCTCGATGATGACACCAGGTCTCCTGGACACCCCATGCCACTCACACAAGGCTTCTCCTCCTGGCATGTGGCCCATGCCTCAGCATTGATGCACCCTCACACACGCCCCTCTGTCCCTAAGACCTCAGTGGCTCCCCATCTCCGAGGTCCAAGACACTCCCTGGGGTCCCTGCCCAACCCCACTGTCACCTCTCCCAGGGTGATGGAGATACAAAGGATGACTCAAAGCCCATTTTTCTGAGCAGTGAGAGGCCCAAAAGGGCTACTTCCAGAACCTTCAAGAAAGAAGCATTCCTTGGAAATAACCCCGAATCAGGTTTCCTCTCAGTATTTATTGTCCAGGCAAGAAAGTTACAGAAAAGGAACATAGGTGGTTACAAAAAGAACGAGATAATTGTCATGGCAACACTCATTAGGTTTAGCTGCACCAAGGACATCTGCCCTTACAGCAAGCATTTTTGCTGCTGTGTTACAATTTTTTACCTACAACAGAGACTTTAGCCTGGGGAAATTTTCCTGTCTTTTGCAAGCTTAACATTTCTATGTGCTAGGCCCTGTGAAATACATTTGCTTTATTAATGTTGGTATCCTCTACACCCCACCCCCCATCCACCAACCAAAATAATGTCTCCTGAATTTAACCCAGCCCCCGGCTCACATAATAAAGCAGCTTCCACTTTTGAGTGCCAATGTGCCCATGTGACACTGAGCACTTCACAGGGATGAGCCCCTTTCCCACGTGGAACTCAGCACTTGCCATCCCTCTTATGGATGAGAAAAACCATGCCAACGGTGGAAAGCAGCTTTCCCCTCGCCACACAGCAGCATCTGAGGACAGCAGCCTGTCCCGCACATCCACAGTGTAGACCGACACTCTGAGAAGGTGTGTGGAAGGAATGAGCCCATCACAACTAGGGGAGAGCAGCCCCCCTGCTGAGCAACCTCCAGGCCTGGACTTCGCAATGCAGAGTGGATTTTTAAAATGAAGCTCTATTCTATAGCACTAGATTAGATGCAGTTCTGAGAAGTGCCTGAATAATTTATAAGCCAACTGAGGAAACGTTGCAGGGCCGTCTGACAAGTCCCAGTGGCACCAGGACGAGGAGAGCAGCCCTGCCGTCAAGAGCTGCGCGGTGCTCACAGCCTGACCCCAGCATCTCACAGCCGGTCTGAGGCTCACGGCTGAACCGTGTTATTCTCCTATTGGACAAGAACAGTCTCACAGGACACCTGTACCAAATGAAGCCAATCTGAGACGAGTGTAAAACACAACAAAAATGATCTTACTGTGCCACCTGCGCACCAGCCAAGGTCAGCACAGAGCCCCAGGTCCTTCACCACACCTGGGGTTCCCAGGGTACCATCTCCTTCGGTCAGCAATGTCAACGTTGGTGTGTCCCTGGGGTCTGGCTGCTGGGCCCTGACTGTCCACAGAACCCAAATGAAACCATCAGAGTGAATGCCGCTCCACAGACTGCCCCAAAAAGCACACGAGCTACTTAAAACAGCGTGCAAATCTCCAGGAGTTCATCTTCCCAGGAGCCGGGTGAAAGGTATAGACACTGGTGGCACCACCAGCCCCAAACCGAGGGTCAGAAAGGCATCATCCCCCCCCCCCACAAGAATCCTGCCAGGAAACAGGTCAGGTGACGGCAGGGCATGCGAAACCCAGGTCCTGGTGGTCCAAGTGCGGCGAAACAGCAGGTCAGCATGGCCACAAGAACTGGCAGGCGCTGGGGGCCCTCTGCTGGAGCTGGCTCCAGCTGGGCAGTGCTTCATGGGGGGGGCACGATCCTTCACACCGAGGCTGGGCTCGACCCTGCCACCTGCTGCCGTCACTGGGCAGCTCCCCACTGCCCAAATCTAGACTGAGGCCTACCCTGGGCTCTCCAGCCCTCTGCCAGCCCTCCCCGGGTCCCCCAGGACCACCCCCCACCCCTGCAATCCAGCAGCCTCTTCTTCTCAGACAGACTGTCTGACCCTGAGGTTCTGCAAGTGAGGAACTCAAGCCGCCGGCCTCCCCAGGCATCTTGCCCCATGATCTGACCTCCCAAGCACAGCCAGGGGGCTTCCCACCTGAGCCCCTCTTTGAAGCCCCCACCTTCTGCGAATCACTTCCCCCCTACCTAGACCACTGGGGTGGGGTCTCCATCTGGGGCCCCTCATGGCCTGGTCCTGCCGCCTCACCTTTTTGGTCCACTCAACAATCCGGCTCTCGGTGAAGGTCTCAAACATCTCCTGGAAGAAGACGCTCAGTTTCTGCTGGATCAGGGAGATGGTGATCTCAGAGATGGGCAGATTGGCCACCTGGGCAATGACATCAGCCACGCGGCCTGAGCCCTCCACGATCACGCAGGGGGTACCATTGGTGATGGCGTTGTAGATGGTCTGCAGGGCAATAGCTACCGTGAGCCAAGTGAGCCCCGCTGTGCTCGGACGCTTTCTGCTGTGGGGAATTCTCCAATGGCAGCAGCTGGGGCAAGGCTGACTTGCCACTGTGGGGGTTACTGGAGAATTTATTGGTTTGGTAGCATGTGCTGCACAAGGGACAAAGGATTGAATCCAGACACTCTGTGGGATGTACACCCAACACGCCATCTTTCTCATGCCTATCACTCAATACCACCCTAACAAAACTGTTGTGACATGTTCACCCACTGACATGGGGACATGAGAGAGAGCCGTCTCCACAACAGGTACACTGTGTGACCTGGAGTTACAGGCCTTACAAAGGCCCTGGGGAGACTAGGGCAATGAGAACCCTGTGAATTCAAGAGACCTCTGACAAAGTCGCCAGCAGAAAGATCGCCCTCAGCAAGGGTGGGCGCCTGCCTGGGGTATGGCCGCTTGGCAGGAGAGCCATGGAGGGGACTTGGTGGCACAGGGAATGGGGACCTGGTGCTCTACAGATCCCCATTCAGCCAGGAGACCCCAGGGTTCATTTTCACCTCTGGAATTACAGAACATCAGCAGGGACACTTTCAGTGACCCCGTAAATGAAACACCAGTACCCTTGCCCCAGATCCACAGGTCATACGCTCATCCTACATTCCTACAACAGATGGAGCTGGGTAGCCCCCAGGCAGGCAGCCGAACACACACAGCGGAGTGGTTTCAGAACGAAGGTCCAGGGAGCAGCATGTTATGCCCCCTGGTAAATCTGCTTTCAGTACAGCTGATCCCAGGGTCTGTGGAAGGGGCCCAGGGCCAACACTTTGAAAACACGCCCTGGGGTGTATGGAAGGCAGAGTTGTAGAAATCCTGAGGCTTCCTTAGAGGGGTCCTGGGAGCAGAGAGCTGCCGGCTGGCTCACAACTCACCCCAGTCCCTTAAGACCACCTCTGCCTTCCGTGTCAGTCAACTGCCCAGGAGAAGCCAAGCCCACCCTCTGCACCAGGGCCCATGCAGTGGGCTCCCCCATCATCCTACTGGAAATGGCCCCTGCCACACCATGGACCCCCTTTCTCCAGCTCCTTGTGGAGATGCTCATTGCCTTCTCTCGCCAGTAATCACACGAGGAGGCTGGTGAAGTGCTCAGGCAGGTGGGACTCACGTGCAACGTGCCAGGGCCGCCCTCCAGCACCACACAGACAATGGGGATCTTGATAGCCACACCTAGACAGAGCACAGAGCCAGGTGAGGGGCTAGGGGGCTCAGCCCTCCGCGTGGGGCGCCCCTCCCCACCCCCTGCCAACTCCAGCATCAGCTGGGAGACAGGTCACAGGTAAAAAGCAGCTTTGAAAGGTGGACACTCCAGAGTTTGCAGGTGATTTGCCGATTCTAAATAAATGCCCAAGTTCCAGAGCACCTGCTGACCCACCTCTCCATTGCCTGCATCCCATCCCACTCCCACGCACTTTTCGGGTGGGGGGAGGATGAGGACACTCAGAGATGCCCCAGGTCCCCCCAGCCTGTCTTCTCACTCTGCAGGACATGGCAGCCAGCCTGCTTTTCTCTGCAACCCTTTCACGGTGCCTCAAAATCTGGGCATGCCTAAGGGAACATGCAACAGGTGACATAACCCTTCCTGCACAGGTGTGAACAAGGCATGGGAGCCTCCGTCCTGCCTCCGTACCTCCAGCCCCTGCCCTGAGCTTTCCACCCAGCCCAGTAGCAGGGGTCTTGAGAAGACCACAGCAATCCCTTTCCCTGGCAGCACACTCTCCATCCAGCACCAACAACGGCCCTGTCTCTTCCCACACTCACAACCCCACACTCCCTACACTGGGTTCTCTTAGTCAAAGCAGTTCCCAAAGTGTGGTCCCCAGACCTGCAGCCATCAGCATCACCCAGGAACTTAGAAATGTGAGTTCTCAGCCCACTCAGACCCACTGAGTCGGAAACCCTAGGGTGGGCCCAGCACACACAGACCCGCCAGGGGATTCTGATGCACATTGAAGCCTGCTCAAAAGGTTTCCCAGCCAACCTGGACACCTCCCCATTATCTTGAATCTCTTTCAACCCCTCCTCAAATCACATGCAAAATCGTGTATCAGACCTCCCAGTGTCCTAGGATCCATCCCATCCCACCTACCAGGGAAGTTCTGAGTTCAGGACTAACATATGTCCTGATTTCTGAACCTGAGATTGAGTTTGTGGTTTTCAATAGGTGTGTTACCTGAGAGCGTTTAAGCAAGCTACAGGCCCATCCTGATGTTCCTTCCACTGGTTAAAAGAGGCAAGGGAGGGTGACCCCATGAACAAAGCAGAAGGATACACAGGTGAGTTCTGATCACATGTGCAGGTGCCACACCTGTTGAACATCCCGGTCACGGCCAGCGGCATCCCTGATGCTCTCACCAGCCTGCTGCCCTCTCCACCACAGGTGCCCTGAAAGCCTCTTCCACTTACCTCCTCTCTCCTTTGTCTGCTCCGATATGAACTTCTCCAGCTTTGTCCTCAGGGGGATCTCGACCCCGTACTGGCCGTGGGTCCCATCATCCACAAGGATGAAGTGGGAGTGGTTGCTGTCCAGGCAGGTCAAGTTTCCTTGGCCTTCCTCATCCAATATGTACTCAGCAGGGAAGCCACCCTGGGGATGGTGGGGCAGAGTCACACACAGACTGAGGGAACGTTCTGCATTTTTAACGCCAGGAATTGGGGGTCTAGTTGGCTGAATAATGGCCCCCAAAGATATCAAGTCCTAGTCCCTGAACCTATGAATGTTACCTTATTTAGAGAAAGGGTCTTCGCAGATGTGATTAAGTTAAGGGTCTTAACATGAGAAGACTAACCTGGATTACCCAGGTTGGCCCAAAGTGCCATCATAAATGTCCTTATAGGAGAAAGACAGAGGGAGACACACAGAGGAGGAGGCCATGTGACACAGAGGCAGAGAGGACAGGGATGAAGCCACAGGCCAAGGAACACTGGAGCCACCAGAAATGGAAGAGATTAGGAAACAGACTCCCCCAGAGCCTCTGGAGGGGGAGGGTCCTGCACAACAACTTGATTTTAGCCAAGTGATGTTGATTTCAGAGCTCTGTTCTCCAGAAATGTGAAAGAATAAATTTCTGCAGCTTTACAATTTGTGCTAATTTGTTACAGCAGCCACAGGAAACTAATACAGATTTTGGTATCAGAAAGTGGGGTGCTGCTATAACCAATACCTAAAAATGTGGAGGTGGTTTTGAAGTCTGGCTTGAGGAAGTAACCGCTTGAGCTAAAGCCGACCCATGGAGGTGGTTTTGGAATTGGGTCATAGGTAAAGGACAGGAGAATTTTCCACAATCGGAAAAGTCTCAGTTTTCTTGAATGGACTACTGGTAGAAAATACGGGTGTTAAAGACATTACTGACTAGATCTCAGAAGGAAGTAAGAAGCACAGTAGAGAAAGCTTTTATTGTCTTAGAGAACACATGTATTGTCAAACAGAGTCTTGGTAGAAATATAAACAGTACAGATACTCCTGGTGAGGCCTCAGAAGGAAATGAAAAATATTATTAGAATCTGGAGGAAAGCAATCTTGCTACATGGTGGCAGAAAGCTCAGACAAATTGTGTTGTACAGTTGTGTGGAAAGCAGAGTTGTAAATGATGAGCTCGGATATTTAGCTGAGGAGATTTCCAAGCAAAGTGCTGAAGTTGCAACCTGGTTTATTCTTGCTGCTTATTGCAAAATGTGAAGGTAAAGAGATAAATTGAGGGAAGAAGTGATAGGTAAAAAAGAATCATGACTTGATGATTGAGGAAATTCTCAGTCTATCTAGACTGTATTTAATGCTTAAATTAAGAGATTCACTGTTAGAAAACCATACTCTAGAGGGAAGGTCAAGGGTGTGGCAAGCCGACGTTTGCTGCAGATGAAGAGATCAGGCATGTGACCACAGATTCACTCAACCATCTCAGCTGAAGCCAGGGACAGAAACAACATTGTCGAAGAAAGACGTGTGGAGGAACTTCTTATTTACTGGTGTAAGTCCCTGTGATACACATCAACAACAACACTGCAAATTTGGACCAAAAGGGACAGAGACAGGACAAAATGGAAGAAAGGTTGTCAGATTCCTAAAACTCTCCAAGCAGGAGACAGGCTGACAACCATCAAGAAGAAGGAAGGCCCATCCTGGAGGTGGGACGAGGGCAGAGGCCCCAGCTGAGGGTCCTGCGCGTGGAGCCTCAAGCCACGCAGGACCATCCCCAGGTTTTACAACCTAATGAGTTGTCCCTGCTGGATTCTGAAATTGCTTGGGACTGGTGACACCTTTATTCCTTCCGTGTTCCCCTCTGAAATGAGAATGTCTGTGTCTGTTGCATGACGCCCGTTCCACAACTGCACTATGGAAGCACGCAACCTGTTTTCTGGTTTCACAGTACACCCATGAAGAGGAGTTTTGCACCAGGATGGATAATACCCAGAGCCTCAGCCATAGCTGATTTAGATGATTTAGATGATTTAGATGATGAGTTTGGGCCTTTTGAGCTGATGATATTTACATGAGATTTAGAACTTTGAGTTGATGCTGTAATTGGTTGATAATTTGGGGGATCATGGGATGAACGTGAATCTTTTGGGGCCAGAGGGCAAACCTTACTAGACTGAATAATGGCCATCCAAAGATATCAAGTCCTAATCCCTGGAACTTGTAAATGCTACCCTATTTGGAAAAAGAGTCTTTGCAGATGTGAGTAAATTAAGAATCTTGATGTGAGGAGATCACCCTGGATTATCCAAGTAGGCCCTAAATACCTTCCCAAGTGTCCTTACAGAAGACACAGGAAGACCTGACATAGACAGAGAGGACAAAGTGACACAGAGGCAGAGACTAGAGCAATGCAGCCACAAGCCAAGGAACGTCCAGCAGCCACCAGAAGCTGGAAGAGGCAGAAAGGACCCTCCCCGAGAGCCTCTGGAAGGAGTATAGCCCTGCGACACCGTGATTATGGCTGACTGATACTGATTCCAGACCTCTGGCCTCCAGAACTGAGAGAATAAATTTCTGTTGCTTTAAGCCACCAGGTCTGTCATCATCTGTTGCAGCGGCCACAGGAAACGGCTGCGGGGGACAGCTGCTGGACCAGAACACACGTCCTCTCTTGTCCACAGAGAACAGGACGGTGCTGCAGTGGGAGAAAAGTGCAGAGTGATCTTGGAAGTCACCCAACATCCCCTGGCCTCAGTTTTTCACTTCACAAAAGGAGCAAAACAGAAGAGTCGGTCCAGACCTGCCCAGTGAACGCATCTACGATGCCAACACAAAAGGAAGACCAAGTCCGAGGGGAGGCTGGCCACAGGGCTTCCTGTGCCACTCAGGGGCATGTATGCCGATGAAGGGCACCACCATCCCAGACAGGCTCTTCCCCTGGGAAATGAGTGTGTGGAGCCCTTGCCAGAGGAGAGGAAGAGCCCCACCCGTGTCACCCCTTGGGGGCAGTGCAGGAGAAGCTGCTCAGCAGGCCGGGCCAGTGTTCCCCCAGACTTCCCGACCACGACCACGTGAGCTAAGTGGCCATGCACTCACTATGCCAAGTCTAACGTGTCCTTGGAAAATCTTGGATGGATCAAATTATCATTGCCAATTCCAGTCTCTATTAAGCAACCGCCTGTCACTGCTGCCACCAGTTAAACAGAGACAGGAGTGCTCTGCCTTCAGCCTCCAAAGAGAGGCACTGGGGGCGTGACTGTCGTGGGCCAGAGACCCCTGAGCATAGAGGTTCAGGGGTTAAAAACTCAGGCTTTATGATTGATGGCCTGGCTTAGCCTAACCAGACGCTCGCTGGCATATGACCTGGGCCAAGTTGCTCCATCCCCCAAGTCCATTCCCATCCTCCCTCATCACAGCAGCTGTTGGGACAAGCCCTCAACAGTGGGGGCTCTGAGGTAACTCCCATGTGGACCCATCCCGTGAGCTTGGAGTCCAGCCGAGCTGGCTCATTGCTGCCGGGCACGTGGGTCTGTGACATGGCCAGGCCTTGAACTCGGGTCCCCAAAGCCTGTCCAGTCTACCCCGGCTCATTCCATTTCCACAGTGCCCCCTGCAAGTCCAGTCAGGCTCACACGTAAACCCCCTCAGCTGACCTGGCCCACGCAGGAGCAGCCACTCACCGTGGGCTGAATTAGGCTCTCCCGGTTGTGAATGGTGCCCCAGGTGGCGACTCCGATGGTGATGACCTCTCCCTCCTTGTAGCTGCTGCTCAGGCTGAAGTCCCGCACTGCCTCGCCCACCTGCTTCATCACACCTGTGTGGGATCCTCCGGTGATAATCCAGGCACCTGGGCAGGGAGACAGGCGTGGGCAGGCCTGGCAGGTCTCACACTCAGAGTCCTCCCACGGGACTCTCTCAGAAGCAGGGTTAAGGACGAGACCTACTACAATCATCTCATGGCACAGCTCTGGGATCCAGGATCCCCACATTGCCCTCGCGGGGTGCGGCAGGGCCCCTCTCCTGACTGCAGCCCTCACCTGCCCCCCACCCTGCCTCCAGGCTGCCTCCTCTCTGTCCCAGTCTCAGCAATTTTCAAGACATGTGACTTTCCCGCTTCCTTTTGGGAGCTCTTGGGCCCCAAGTGTGGTGGATTGTGTCCTTGCCCCCAGTCACTCAGCCCTGTTCCCTGTAAAGCACCACATGGCCTACAGCAACCCGTGCAGGGATGTGCTTCCCACCCCGCTGTCCTGCCTGACCAGGTGGCCTGTTCCAGTCCTCGCACGTGGACGAGAGGAACAGAAACCAGGGCTGAGCACTGTGAGTTCACACCAGCCAGGCCACAGGACCAGTAGGTCCCCAGTGGGGCCTGTGTCCCACGGTGAGAGGATGTGTGAGGTGAGCCACCAGCACCTGCTTCTGTGCAACAAGCACAGAGTCATGTTTGTCGTGGTTGGGGCAGTTTGTTCCCCATGCAGTGCTGACCAAGGCCTCAGAAAGTGGTGCCATTTATAAAAGCAATCTAAATCCTGTGGCATGAGGACACTGATACTGAAAGCTAGATAGGTGCGAGGTCAGACCGTGGTAAAACCACCGCCTGTGATCCCCTGGGAGGCAGGAGAGACCCTAACAATCTGTGGAGGTAAAAGGCTGCCAAGGTGACGGTGTGCCTGGGGGATGGTTAGTAGCTTTAAACCAAGTCCCGCATGACCAGGCAGAGAAAAGGTTTGGTCCATTTACAAGCAAGGATGGAGGGAGGGCGACGGGCCAGAAGATCAGGGGGTGGGTTGACAGGAACCACTGTTCCCCATCGCCTACTGGCAGCCAATAAACTTGAGGACACTGTCAGCGACACGAGCCAATGAAGACTCAGATGAAGACTCTGTATCAGGAACTAAGACCACACCAAGGGGTGGCCCTAACCCCCTTTACTGAAACCAGGTTCCAGGAGGAGCTGGGTGACTCCAGGCTTGTCTAGACCCGAAACGTCACTGTCCCGTGTCATTAGCCTTCTCTGCCATGGTCTACTTCACAGACCACAGCGCTGTGTCCGCCTATCAACTGCCACTTTAAGGGAACACCGGCGCCTCAGGGACCCATGTCCCCCCACTCCCTGTAGAGCCCCAGGCATGGCAGGGCACAGGTCATGACAGTGGGGTTCTTCTGTTGCCCACATGGACCTGGGCCCCTGCGTGGCTCTCACTCGCCGCCTGACCTTGGCAGTTACCTAACTCCAATGTAGCAGCTGCCTCAAGTGAGAAGACAGAGAACAGACTTCATCCCACCGTCAGCCCAGCCTGCTCTGGCCTCCTCTGGCCCCTGTGCCTGTGCCACCAGGAAGATCATCACTCCCAGGCCCTGAGGCACTCCAGGGTTACAAACCAGAGCTGTCTAAGCCCCCAACAAGCAAGCCGGGCAGTAGGGGCAGGAAACCGAGGAATCATGGGCAGGTGAGAGGCTGGGTGAGTCTCACCTGGGCATGGGGCGAGGGGTGGCCAAGGTGTGGCGAGGTGACCCCAAGGGCTTTTCCAGTCCTGATAGCCTTGACCTCCCAGCATGGCCCCTCTGCCCGCCCATCTCCACCCATCTCCACTGCAGACGAGGCCTCATGCCCTGCCAGCCTCTGCACATCCATTACCTGTGGTCTGAGCCACCTTGACCAGGCCTCTGCGGAAGATGCTCTTCAGCCTCAGCTTCATGTTGAAGTTCTTGGCCCCACCAGTCACCGAGATCAGGAGGTTGGGAATGTCCAGGCCCCAGTGCTGGGTCATGAGGTGGTAGATTACGCTGGAGGGCGTGTCCTGGGAGACTCGGACATACTACAGGGAAACCAACAAGCAGCGGAGGGGACTCCATGTTGGCGGGCAGCGGTGTTCACGCCAGACACGGGGTGCAGCTGCCCCTGTCCGCCCTCCTCGGACCCAGGGCCTGATGGCACCGTGAGAGGGGATGGCGCCCCGACCCACACAGGCCACACCCGAGGAGTCCTAGCCAGGCAGGTGAACCTCACACCTCAATTTTAGACCCAATAAGAAGAGTGGCCAGTGTCCAGCCGGGACATGGATTGTGACAGGAAAGGGAAGAAGGTGGGAGCCCAGAGGAGAGGCCCAAGCCGGGGCAACGGCCCTCCCCAGGAGAACCAGCCACTCAACCCACCACGCTCCCTGCCCTCCCCTTCCTCTCCACTTTGGGAGCGCCTCCTGGACAACAGGCCCCATGTCCCTGATCCCGCCTCCTCCAGCACTCAGTCGCCAGCCCTTGCTTGGGTCTCTTCCCTTCCTCCTTCAGGCGTCCAGGCCACCCCCTCCTTGGTGCCCCAACTTCGGTGCCCCCGTCTTGGGTCCCACATCCTGGGTCCCGTGCCCTGGCCTGCCATGCAGTCTCAGCAGGCTCAGTTGTCCTCTGCCTCTCTCTAGACACTGCCCTTACTCTGGGCCCCTTAGGTTCCAGAAGGTTCTATGTGCTTCACAGTACACTTTTTCCTCCCTGGTTAAGTTGGCTGAGTCTGAAGAGACCCAGCCGGGCCTGGAATTTTCCTTGAGGAACAGAAAACCTGATGGGGCAGAATCCAGATATGGCTGCAGTGTCCTCAAAGTAATCAAGTAGCAGCATTGTCATTAAAAGAGTTCTAGTTAATGCACAACGGCTGCTGCCTGCCACCCCCAGAGCAGTGGGTCCCACGGTTGAGCAGGTGCCCAGAGGCAGGCCCTTCACTGTCCTGTATAAGCCGCGTGGCCCCCTGGAGGGAAGGGCCATGGGTCCATTGCACTGTGGACGCACACACTGGTGAAGGGGACTTTGTTGGGGGCAGGCTGCATCTTGGGTTTTGTCTCCCAGGTTTCTCATTCACTGTTGGACCATAGCATTTTCCCTATTACCAACTGTCCCTGCTAGCAACTGTCCTTGTGGGCAGCTGCCAGGGCAGGCTGGAGCCGGGAGAGTGTGGGGGTTAGAACCCTGGGCTTGGGCCCTGCCAATCCAGATCTGCCATTGCCGCAGCCTCAAGCGATGCGCAGGACCTCCATGCACCTCGTTTCCTCTTCTGGAACCAGAGGCAACAGGACCACCTCCCCTAACCACAAAGACACATGCGCCCAGGGACTTGGGAGCACCCACATGGGACAATGTGATGCGGGGCCACGGGGGACACTCAGGGGAGTCGAGGGAAAAGGTTGCAGCCAGCTGGCAGGTGGCTCAGGGGTCCCCAAACCCCAGAACAGGAAGAAGTGGTAGCAGCCCCATGGGACAGCGGTGCCCAAGAGCTGTATCTGAATCCTGCAGAAGTCTTGTTAAAATGCAGGTGGCAGAGCCCCTGATTCAGCAGGTCTGGGGCAAGGCCTGGGGATGTGCCTGGTGCTGCTGATGGCCCTGGGACCACACTGGGCTGGCAGTGTGCAGGCCTTGGGGCTTGGCGTGGGTCACACTTCCCACACAGGAGCCTCCCCACCATCTCCGACCCCTTCCCACTGCTCGTCCCCTCTCCATGTCCCCTCTGCCATTCCACAAGCACACCCCAAGCATGCGCCTGTCCTGTGTCCCTCTCCTTATTCCCTACTCTCTCCAGGCCAGGACAAAGAGCCATCCAGGGCCACCCAGCCAGAATCTGCTCACTCCTCTCTGAGCTCGCATGTCCTTAGAAAGCTCAACACGCCCCACCCTGCTTTGCGGATAACCACATACTCTGAGAGCCGGTGTCTCTGGTTTGCCCAGCACAGCACCTGCCCCATCACTAAGCATTTGGTGGGCTCTGTGCACTCTGGATTTCTGCCAGCCTCCCACTCTCACCCCAGGAAATCCCAGCCACCACGTGTCACCGTGGGGCCACCACAGCTCTAGCCAGAGTTAAAAGCCACAGAATGCTAGAAACCAACCTTTCCCACCTTCTGGCCCAGGCCCGTGAAGACGATGTCACCAAAAGCATCTGTTGGCATCTCCTGGACATGCTTTTTTGGGTCCCACTCCTTGCCCTGGAAGGCATGGGGCTTGGTGGCCTCATCCAAGTGCTGCTCGCGCGTGTAGCCACACTCACACACCACCTTCCTGTAAAGATACAGTACAAGTCACCCGTGGGAATGAGGTGCCTCTCCTGCTCCCCGCAGGGTGTTGGAGAAGGCCCAGTGAAGAGCCAGTACTTTCACCCCACCCTGAAGCCCCCCTGCTCCTCCCAGCCATGGTGGTACCAGCAGAGGCCTGGTGGGGAGCAGAAATTGCCCCCAAGCCCAGCAGTAACAGGAAGTCCCTCCACACTGAGGGGCTGAAGTGGGAGCTTGGACTACCACGCCCCTGCAGCAGTAATGAGAGGCCACCCCTCCCCTGCCATGGATATGCTGTAAGGAACCAGCTAAAACACAAGATCTGGGGTCTCATTACATAAAACTTGTCAATCAAAAATCACTAGTTATACCAAGAACCAGAAAAACATCTCAACCAGAATGAGGAAGACAATCAACAGCCACCAACCGCAAGGTGACACAGATGTCAGAATTACTGACATGGACCCTAAACAGCCATATTAAAAATGCTTCAACAAGCATGCTTGAAACAAATGAAAAAAATCAAGTATCAGCAAAGAAAGAGAAGATCTACTAAATGGAAATTTTAGAACTGGAAAGTGTGGTAACCAAAATTAAAAATTCAGTAGATGACCTCAACAGCAGTAATGGAGGGACAGAGGAAAGAATCCGTGAATGAGAAGATAGAACAATATAAATTACCCAGTAACAACAGAGAGAAAATAAACCAAAAAACAAACAAACAGAGCCTCTGGGACTTGTGCGACTACAACAAAAGATCGAACATTCTTGTCATCAGAGTTACAAAAGGAAAAGAAAAAGAGGGTAACCCTGCAAAAGTATGTAAAGTAATAATGGCCCAAATTTCCCATACTTGACAAAAAAGACATAAAGCTACAGATTCAAGAATCTGAGTAAACACTAAATAGAATAAACCCAAACAGATGCATGCCAAGACACATGCTAGTCAAATTTCCTACTAAAGACAAAAAAAAACTCAAGAGCAGCAAGACAGAAATGACACCTTATCTAGAGGGGAAAACAATTTAAGCCACACATTTCTCATCAGAAGCCGTGGAGACCAAAAAGAAGAGTCACACAATTTTCAAATGCTGAAGATAAAAAAGGCCAGCCCAGAACTCTACCTCCAGCAGAAACGCTGTCCAGGAATGAAGGAAGCAAAGACATTCACTACTGAAGGAGGACACAGGGAACTTGTCACCAGCAGAACTACCCTAAAGAATGGCCAGAGGAAGTTCCTCAAACAGAAGTGAAATGGTAAGAGAAGGAAATGTGGGATATCAGAAAGGAAGTAAAACAAACGAAGTTGTAGAAATATGGGAAATACAACATTATCTCCCTTCTCTTGAGTTCTCCAAACTATGTTTGAAGATTGAAGCAAAAACTACACACCACTGGAGGCGTGTTCTCGATGCACGTAGAGGAGACACTTTAAACAAGCCCCTTTTATATGAGGAAGGGTGGCAGTATGTAAAAGGAGGTCACGTGTCTACACTGCACCCAAATGGTAAAGGGTCAACACTAGGAGGTTTTACGTTACATGGTGCCACACCCAGAGCAACCACTAAGGGAGGCAGCATGGGAAAATACACTCAAAAATGCAAAAGTAAAATGGAATGCTAAACAATGTTTGGTAACCCACAGAAAGGCAGAAAAAAAGAGAGAACAAACAGAAAACAAAAAATGAAGCGCAGACTTGATCCTAACATATCAATAATTACACTGAATGTAAATCTAAATACACCACTTAGAAAACAGAGATTGGCAGAGTGGATAAAATAACAGGACCCAATTATGTGTCGTCTATAAAAATCTCACTTCCAATATAATGATACAGGCCAGTCAAAAGGAAAGGACGACCAGCAATAAGAAGTGATAAACTACTGATACACACAGCACTTGGATCTCAGGGCATTATGCTGAGTGAAAGACACACAGGTCATGTGGTGCATTATTCCACTTACATGACATTCTTGACACGGCAGCATTTTAGAAATGTGGAACAGACTGGGGTTAGGGATGAGGGGAGGGGAGAGTGACCACAGAGGGATGTGTGGGGAGATGCGCCAGGATGGGCCAGCCTGTATCTTCCCGTGATGGTGGTCACACGAATCTGTGTGTGATAACACACACGTTTTACCACTGTTGAACTGGTTTTGATGCCAAACTATAGTTATGCAGAATGTGACCATGGGTGAAACCGTGGGACCTATCTGCAGTATCTTTGAAACTTCCCGCAAATCTGTAATTATTTCAAAACAAAAAGTTGAAGAAACACTCACAGGCAGTGGACACACAAAGCAGAAGTCACAGGCAGCGCCAGGCAGGTGCCGCCAATGCTCCCCTGCCACCAGGCCCGCTGCACGTGCTTGGAGCCCGTGACACCAGATGAAGCTCTGGGGGCAGACACTGTGCCTATTCCTAACCTGGAGCAGGTATCTCTCAGCAGCCACCTTCCCTCTGATTTCTATGTCTTTGTAGACTGAATTTTTTTATTCCTCTACTGCTATTTGCTGGGGTTTCAGGAGAGAGACAAGATAAATGTATGTGTATCTGCGTGTTGTTCCATTGGAAAACCACAAATTTTTAGATTCCTACTCTTTGCTAGTAACAAATGACCTAAAAGACTAGGTACAGACAAGTCAAAAACAAAAACAAAAAAATCCCACTCTAAAGCTAGAAAAAATCTGAACCAGATGATAAAGGGGAGAGATGACAAAGGAGAAAGGAAACGTGGGTTTCTCTGCCACGTAGCAACCGTGTGATCTTGGATGTTTCTGACTCTTAATTTCTCAACCATTAAAATGGGAAAAATAATACATTCCCTGACCCTCACCCTACAAAATCATACAGACCCCTGAGGTCAGGGCACTTTCAGACTTGCAGGGATCTTAGAGACTACTTCGTGAGATCTGTACATTTTGTGGGTGAGGTCTGGGTGCAAGGCAGGAGAAGTCACAGGATGAGAACTGAGCCCTTGTGTCCTGGCCCAGCACTGCCCCAAATACGCAGTTAGACTGTAACAAGCAGCCCCTTTCCCTTCTCTTGGAAGCATCACTGACGAGATCAGATCTTACATCTGTGAGGAAATCTCAAGCCCAACAGGGGGCAGGAAACTGCACTGGGACCACTGACCCAGAAACAATCAGCATGATCCCGAATTCTTGGCCTCGATAGGCTGAAACAGGAGCAGTAGCACCGGCTCCTTGTAGGGGGGTCAGCTCCTGCAAGCACACCCTTCCCAACCTGGGTCCCTTCCTTCCATCTGAAGGGTGGCACCTTGGTCTCACTGAGTATGAACACCTTACTCCTGAGGAAAGCTTCCGAAGCATCCCCTCAGTCTCTGTGCTTTCAGATGAGGATTTGGGGTCTGGAGAAGAGAAGGGATATGCCCAAGGTCACGAGAGAAATGGTGACAAAATACAAAATATGAGTGGGAGGAAGGTCTGGATGAGGGCGGCAGCAGGATACAAATGAGACATATCTGGTCGGCGGCGACAAGGAGAATCATTGGGACAGGGACTAATTAGATACGGGTGGGGGTGGGAAGACCCTAAAGCACTTAATGGAGACATTTAGGGTGTACAAATAATCTGTTCTGAAAGCTGTGTTTGGATGGGGAAGGGCGTTCGCAGCTCACCGCGATCCTGGTCCTTCTGCAGGAGGCAGGGAAGTCCCAGCAGGCTCCAGGGGAAGGAGCGACCTGGCCTTTCCCATCAGGATGCCAGAGAAAGCTTCTGCGCAGCGGGGAGGTACCAGAGAAGCCCGAGGCTACTGTCCCGAGAAGGGCCTGAGTTCAGAGCTGGCTCTGGGAGAGGGCTCTCAGCGTCCCTGCACTCCCTCACTGATGTTGTTTCACTGGGCCTAGGCTGTTTGTACACAGCACACCTGCCTCGGTCCCAGCCCCAGAAGAGCTTGGCAGCTAGCAGGAAAGACAAACACAAAGCCACAGAACCACAAGACAGTGGACATCTGGATGAAAGAGAAATGCACAGGCATGGCGGGAGGGAAGGCCCCTGCCTGGAAGAGGGCGGCAGTCTGGGAGGGCTGCCCAGCAGAGGCGGCTCCCACAGAGGACTTGAAGTGTAAGCGGGATCTCTCCGGGAGGAGAGGGAGGAGCAAGAGCGAGCGAGCATGGCATGTCACAGAGCAGCATGAAACAGGTGTGGCTGGAGGGAGGGCGCACACGCAGGCCCAGACTCTGCTAACGGAGCTAAAGGAGCAGGGAGTGCGGTAAGGCAGCGCCCCCGGGAGGCCCTGCGTCCCCAGGGACAGGAGCAGCTCTGCCATCTGCCGTTTCTCCCACAGCTCTGTCAGGCTCCCCAACTCACAAGCAGCTGCCTGTGGGCAGCCATCTACCCAGGAGGGCAATGTCCAGCGGCTTAGAGGCAGAGTAGCCACTGCGGCCTTGGAGGTGGCCTTGGTGGCCACACAGTGCCGCAGGCTCTGCAGGGAGGAGGGGCAAAGAGGCTGGGGAGGCCTTTGGGCAAGTTGGGCCTCCCCGGACTTGGGTGCCCCCTCAGTGACGGTTTGCACTAAGGCCCCTCCCGGTTCCTGGGCCCCACAGCCCTCCACTCCAGGGAAACAAGATAGTCCAGGGGCTGCATCTGGTGCCCAACCCACGGGCTCAGGTCCCAGCACCACATGTAGCCACATCATGACCCTGGTCACCTAAATGTGGCACCTTGGGCTTCTCGTGTGCCAGGAGGATGGGGTCAGCCACTCCCCACAAGAGGCTCATGGGGGTCCAATGGAAATACCTTAAGGACCCTAAACCTTCCACGGACCCAGGGATGCTCCTCACTGGCCCCCTGCTGAGGCCCTGCGTGGCCTTGGTCTGACCAGTCACTCCACACAGGATCAGAAGAAAGACGTTAGAGGCTTAGACACAAAACACATCACTTACCCAGCATCAGACAGCTTGGAACTTTCCACAAAATACATGCACTCTTTCTTCTTGATGTTTTCAGGAATCCAAGAACTAAGATTTTCTTGCTACGGGTAAAGAGGGCATTTTGAGATCTTCAGGCCACCAAGTCAATTACATTTTAAAAAGCACATCCTGTGCATCTTAGACACATCTGTGCTCCCCAAGATGCTTCAGTGGCACTTTGCTTGGAGAAGGGAGACCTCAGTGATCCCATTCCATGCCAAAGGGTAGAGTACCTTGCTGAAGGCTCTCAGCTGTGGGTTCAGGAAGGAGAAATGAATCTACAAAATCATTTCCTCCTGGGCCCGACTGGAATGTGCACCTCACTTTACAGCTTATACTTCGACATCACCTTTCGTGGGCACAACGCGGTGTGGTGGGAAACACGCACGGTCTCCCCCAATCTGGGTACCTGGTTTCCCCTTCACTGTCAGGAGAATGACAGACACCATCCTGCCCACCCGACAAGGGGACCACAAAACTCAGATGTGCTTTTAGCACATTTTTATCGAGGGCTTTCAGGAGCAGCTAGTCCAGGACTTGAGGTTGAGCCTGGGGCCTCCACTGTCAGATAAAGGATATGAAACAACTGTGCAACTAGTAAGCAGGGTGATGGCTGCCCATGAGCCCAGCACAGGACGTCAGTGCTCACCCAGCGATTTCCCAACCAGACCAGGGAAATGATTGTGAAAGCTGCAGCCACTTGCCATTTTCTCCAATTCTCCCTCCCAAAGGGGGTTTCTGGGCTGGAGCCCCTGAGGTCAGCCGACCTTCTGCCCAGGTAGGAAATGTGCCTAACCCCATGGTCACTAACTGTGCTGCACAAGGGCTGGTGTGACCCAGCTGATGGGGACTACTTGGTCCTCTACGGCCATGCGGGCCAGCTGCAGGCTAGCCAGTGGACACCTACCTTTTCACTGTTGCCGAAGGGACACTGCAGCCTCCTGCTCCTGTAGAGGCTACTGTTGCTTCTCCGGAGATTGGGGACCATGCCCAGATCAGCGATCCTCCTGGCCTGCACCCCGAAGCCCTCCTCCTGCTCGGAGCCAGACTTCCTCAGGGCTGAGGGCTCCATCCTGACTCCTCACTCCAGCTTTACCCAGGTCTCCTGCCTCTTTCAAGATGGGCTTTACTTCAACTCGTTGGGCGGGGGATTCCGGAAACACACCATGAGGGGCTGCTGAGATAGATCGGAGAGGGGAGGATAAGGCCCATGTTCTGGGAGGACCTAGCCACCTGTATCCTCATAAGGAGCCCCCGCCCATTTCTCCATTATCAGTCTGCACATTTTTCCAGCTGCCCGGGCTCAGTTCCCAGCCAGGGTCCCTGGGTAGTCTTGGAAGCACACACACATCAGGGCCCGGGAGCCTGTCCATAATGATAACAGCCCAAGGTCACTGTGCAGGCTCCAAGGACAAGCTCCTCCCGCCCCCAACCCCTGCCCCCTGTCACTCCTGGCTGCACTTGGAGATGCCCGGAATGTGACTGCCCATGCCAGGATGCCCAGATCACCAGGACCAGCAAGAGGAGAGGAACAGCTGTGGCCATCACCTGCAGTGGCATACCCGCCAGCACGTTTCTAGACCTCAGTTTGCTTCTTTCAATAAAAGAGAAAAAAGCCCCCACTGCCCACAAAGTGAGCTCTGGGAGCACCGCAGCTCCTCACATCTGCCAATCAGAATGAGTCTCACTTTCCCAAGTCTTCACCACTGAGGCCACAGAAAGCCACTGGGCAATTTTCCTCACTTTACAAATGAAAGAAATCATCGTGTTCAAGCCCTGCAGGGCTTCCCTGAGCCCATGGCACCCACGACGATGTTGTCTAGTGGAGACAACGCCCCTCCCCGCCGCCCCCAGGCCGAGCCCCAAGGCAAAAGTGACTAAGTTTCAGCTCCCTGTCCCAGACCTGAAACCCTTTCTCTGGTCACATCACTTCCAGCACACATGACCGTCCTGACCGACAAGCCTTTCCTCTGCCCTCTCAGTGATCAACACTGGCCACTGAGCCATGTAGGGACATCACTTGGCTCTGGGAACCTGGGGTTGAGCCCCCGGCTGCTGGCCTTGGGCAGATGCTCCCTGGCCACCCCTTACCTCTCCCACCCTCACCCCCTGGGGCCTCTCCCATCCCCATTGCACCTCAGGCACACTCATTCCCAGACCCTCAAACCTGCTGAGAAGAAGGGATGTGAACTGCACTCACACAATGGTGGGCTGCCCCACCTGGGCCTTCCCACACAGTTCTCAGAACAGAGGGTCTGCCTATGCCTGTGTGGTCGCCCAGGGCCACTGCTGTCCTTGACAGCAGCTCACCTGGCCTTACAACCAGCTTCTGAGTGAGGCAGATAGGCAAGAGATGTTTCCAGTTGACAGAAAAGGAGAAGGAGGCTCGTAAAGTTTACACGTGGTGGCCGATCTGTAAGGGGACCTGCCCCAGAGGAGACTCCCCATGGGCAGGCTGGCCTCGGCCTGTGCAGGACAAAGGTGATGCTATGCTAAGATGAGGGCCAGCCTCGGACAGAGTGTGTGAGGGAAAGGGCTTTGTGTTCAGGACCTCAGAGGGGTTCTCACCCACGTGCCCACCTTCTAGGCAGTGGCCCAGCTCATGGCACCCGCCGGAGTCTTATGCAGCACCTCTTGAAGTTCAGCTGCACACACATCCCTAGGGAGCATGTCACACCCCACTCCACCACTCGCCACCCATCACATCTGCAGGATGGGCTGGCTGCATGGGGGACACCAGCTTGGCCCTCCCTCCCCAACCCCTCCCTGTGCCCAATAGGAGAGGGTGCCTCAGTCTAGGCCCGGGGGTGAGGGCAGCCTGAAACCCAGAGCTGACAAAGACCTGACAAAGCCCCATCTGACCTTTTCTGGGGTTCTCCTGCCCAAGAGCACAGGGTCAGTCGCTTTCTTCACACATCACCAAAAGGCAGCTTGGCCGCTCTGATTTAGAACTAAAACCCTCCACGAGCAACCGCATAGATGTGTGTGTAGAGAACAATGTGGAAGTAAATGGAGTTCCAAGAAGATAGGTAGACAGATCTACAGACAGGATTTGGCAGCACAGGACCTTGGCCACACAGCATACCAAAAACATATCTCCTAATGACCACATTTGGCACCAGGCACCTGTTGTAACTGTGTAAGCAGGTGTGAACAGGGCAAGGCCCTAGGTGGGTGAATTTCTGAGCAGTTCTGGGAGGAGAGAGGAAAGGGCACCGCGCTGGGGAGGGGCCATGCGGCCCTCCGTGTCAGCCCCGTGCAGCAGCTCCCCACAGCCCCACCAGGCTCCTGCCATGCAGGGTGGCAGACTGAAGGGCACTCCCCGCCCCCCTTCAGGAACAGACACCAACGCGAAATAGAATAATACTCCTGCAGGACTTCCTACAGCCGCCGCATGTGTCCAGGCCCTTGGGGACCCATGAGGACCCAAGGTGTACCGCCTCCTTTCGCACCCACCCCAGCCGAAGACTCACCGGCAGCCTGGCGCACACTGGCCCGCACGGCCCGCGCGTCCCCGCTGCAGCCTCCCTCTCTGAAACCGCGGGCCGCCTCTGACCGCTCCCCGAGGTTGCACAGCGTCCTCTTGCCGTGAAAGCACTTCCTTTCGAGAGCACCAGTATAAACAGCCAAAGGAAGCAAGAGGCGGCAGAGGTGGCCCAGTGGTCTTTTCTAAGGAGGGTTCAGAACAAAAGCCCGAGATCTCCCCCCGCCTCCCAACCCCCTGCCAGGCCAGGGTCTCCCCGATTGGCATAGTGTCCGGCGAACAAAACGCGCCGGTCCGCACCCTCCGGCCTGCGCCCCTGCAAACACTCAGTACCCCCAGCCCGCGTCCCTGCACACACTCAGTACCCTCACCCTGCGCCCCGCACGCACTCAGTACCCCCACCCTGCGCCCTGCACACACTCAGTACCCCCACCCTGCGCCCTGCACGCACTCAGTACCCCCGGCCCGCGTCCCTGCACGCGCTCAGTACCCCCACCCTGCGCCCTGCACGCACTCAGTACCCCCACCCTGCGCCCTGCACGCGCTCAGTACCCCCACCCTGCGCCCTGCACGCACTCAGTACCCCCACCCTGCACCCTGCACGCACTCAGTACCCACGGCCCGTGCCCCTGCACGCACTCAGTACTCCCACCCAGCACCCTGCACGCACTCAGTACCCCCGGCCCGCGTCCCTTCACGCACTCAGTACCCCCGGCCCGCGCCCCTGCCCCCGGCCCGCGCCCCTGCCCCCGGCCCGCGCTCCTGCCCGGGCGCTCGACCCGCCGCCTCGGTCCTGGCACCGGCTGTCGTCCTGGCCGGCGTGCGTACCTGCTCCGAGCGCCCCCGCGAAGGACGGCCGCCCCGGCCCTGCGGGCCTCTCGCATCTCGGCCGAGCGTGCGCCCCGCGCCGGGCGCAGCCCCGCTCGCCCCACCGCGCGCTCTGCGTCACCGGCCCGGAGAGCGTGGCCGCGCCGCAGCGGGAGGCGAAGTCGAGCCGACCTCCCGAAACGCTTCGCCTGCGGGTCCGGCCTCCCCAGAGACCCTGGGACGGGCCACTCACCGGGCATTCGCCTTCCTGAGGGTTATTGCAAGCGTCTCGCTTACACGCGCGATTGAGGCGGTTGTCTTCCAGCCCTGAACCGCCTGAGGGAGGGGGGAGCCAGGGCCAGAGTCCCAGGGAGTCCGCGGCCAGGGTGTCACTCCCTTATGGGCTTCAAGACCCCCTGCTCAGAGATCTCTGCAGCAGCTCCCACCCCAGCACCCTTGGTGCCACCCAAAGCCAGAGACCACTCCCCATGAGCAAAGCAGGACCCCATGGTTGGGGCGGGCTCTCCAAACCGTCCCACCAGGGAGGGGACAGGAAAAGCCAGAAAGGTCAAACGCCCATAGCACTCACCACTATAGGCACTGGCCACCAGCCCCACCCATCTCAGCTTGACCTTAGAGGCACTGCCCTTTCTCTGTGCCTGGCTTAGGGATGACAGGGACTGCAAACTGACGCTGAAGAGACGACTACAGTTTTCCCAGACCATCCAGACCACATGGCCACCATTCTTTCAGCCCACAAAGCCACTCTGCTCTTTCCGTCCCCACTGCCAGCCAACAATGCCCAGCTGACACTCCTGGGCCCTGCTGGCCTCAGTGTCCAGGAAAGTGAAGAGGGTCCTGTGGCTTCTGATCTGGCGGGGAGGGCTGCCCACTGGCTCCTGCCCAACCCACCACCCCCTCATTTCCTCCCCAATGTGTGGGCCTACTGTCCAGACCCCTGCCCAGAGCACACCCTCTGGAAGGCTCTTTGCCTTCTCCCCCCGCTGCGTCTCCACAGACCACCCAGCGATGGTGCTAGCTGCCCACGGGCCGAAGGACATCCACTATCTCACTATCCCGCCACCCCGTTTTCTACGAAGTTGTGGAAACAGTGTTTTTCAAGACACTTTGATACGCACACATGTAACTGGAACCTCCAAAGTAGTTAGCACCATGGGATCACAGTGGCAGCTGCCACTGACCATTTATGCTGTGGCTCTGCCCTGCCGGACTCGCACCCCCAGGGGTGGCCCAGACCTCCACCCCATCCACCACTGCGTTCTCAGAGCCCGAGAGTTAGGAAGCAGTCCATGACTGCCCACAGCCCAACTTAGGCTGTATAACAACCTGCCACATCCCGGAGAGGTGTCGTAGAGCCTAGTTAACAGGCAGACACCCACCCATGTCAGCAGAGCCCCATCCAGTGCTCCTGCCCTGGGTGCCTTCTGGCCCAAGAGCCGTCTCGTTAACCAGAAACATAGTGCGGGGCTGTTAATATTTCATGAGAGTAATAACCGCAGAGCCAACCAACTCTGAGCTGCGCTTTTGTTTCCAAGTATCCCAGGGCCTCATGAGAACATCATTTCAGGTGAAGTAGTCAATGAGCTGACATCTCTGATGGAACATTGGTGCCCTGTTGGCCCCAGAGTGGCTCTTTCTCTTTTAGAGAAGAACCACATGTTTCACAAGGAGCCATGTTCTGTCTGCCAGAACGCGCTGCAGCAGCAATTATGAAATATCCTTCCCATAAAAATAAAGGGGCATTTGACCATAAAACAGACACAGTAGATTCTGATGTTGACTGAACGTTGTCTCATGTTCAGATGAAGGAAGTGCTCAGCACAAGGAGTTTTTCAGGACATGGACATCATGCCGGAGATAAAAAGCCCCTGCTCCAGCAGCAAGAAGAAAACCAAAATTGGAGAAGAAGATCATGATCTGACCACTCTGCAAATGACTCACAGGAGCTGGAAGCAGGGCTACAACCTCCCTCAGGAAGAGCAGAGGAAAGAGTGGAGGTCTGGGGATGGAGCAGGGGCCAGACAGTAACCATGTAGGTTTGCTGGCCGTGTCCCAAGTGCTCATCCCTGCCATTGTAATGGGAAAGCAGCCATGGGCCCTGCATAAATGGACGGGTGTGGAGTGTGTCAGTAAAACTTTATTTACAGAGACAGGCAGTGGGTCAGATTTGGTTGGTGGACTGTAGTTTACTGATCCCTGGTCTAGAGAAGTAGGATTCCAGCTGGAAGAACATCCTTGTTTCCTTCATCTCTGGAGTCAGCAGACCATCTGCTTTCTAGAAACATGTTATCAAAAAGAACTGCTCTTAACATTGAAAAGTAAAGTGGCAGTGGCGGTGCCTCACAAGAGTGTAAAAACACAACTGGTGCAGCCACTGTGACTCTCCTTTCCCTGCACACCTGCTCGGACCTCTCTGCCAGGTGGCACATCCCTACAGTGACAACAATGAGAAGGGAGCCGGAAATGGCCCTAAGGCCTGGAAGATCTCTCAGGACACTCCAGATAGAAACGAATAACTTCAAGCTGCTCTCCTCGTCTGCCAGTGCTGGTCAGTGACTTGCCGTGGAGATCTAAAACACCCTGCAGCACTGGCTGGGGCATCCATTGATTGAGCACACCCTCCTTGCCAAGTGCCATGCTGAGCACTTCAGGCCCACTTGTGATTCTTACACCCCAGTGTGGCAGGAAGTAATCTCATCCCCTGTGTGAACTGCATGTCTGTGTCCCCCCAAATTAATGTGTTGAAGCCCTAATTCCCAATGTGATGGGATTAGAGCCCTTGTGAAAAGAGACACAGGGCTCGCTTGACTTTCTCTCCACTGTGTAGGGACACAGCCAGGAGGTGGGCCAGACACCAGATCTGCCCGAACCTTGATCTTGGACTCCCAGACTCCAGAATGGCGAGAAATATATACATGTATCTGTTACTTAAGCCACACGAATACCAAATGCCTATGGTATTCTGTTGTAGCAGCCTGAACAGAGTAAGATATTCCCCATTCACTGATGAGGAAGCTTGACTCAGAGAAATTTTAGAAAGTGCCTCAGGCCCCCAGCTGGGGACTGCCAGAGCAGGGACCTGAAGGCAGGTGCAGGCCAAGGCACTCAGTGAACAGGTGTTCCCTGAAGCCTTGTCACGGGCCAGACCCTGTCCTAGGGGCTGGGTACCGGGGAACACAGGAGGATGGGTCCTGCTGTCCTGGGGTCTCCAGCCCAGAAGGGGAGAACAAGAAGCACTCGCAGTAAGCATGTAACTTCAGGCTGGGACATGACTTGAAGAATTCAGCAGAGGAGGAGCTGGGGAATGGGAGAGTGCGCTTTCAGGCAGGTGTAAAGCCTTTTTGGACAGCGGCCTGGATAAAGCAATGGAGTGAGCCCTGAAGAGTCTAACAAAGGGCTCTAGACAAAGGCGAGAGCCAGTGCAAAGGCTCTGAGGCGGACACAAGCCTGTGTGTCTGAGGAACAGGAAGGCCATGGCAGCCGGCGTGAGCCAGGAAGGTGTGGTGACAAACGAGGAAGGGGGAGCAGACCACACAGGGCCTGTGGCCTGGGTGTAGAGGGTTAGAAATCTTGATTCTCATTTGATTTTTAGAATAGGGTTTTCAGGTAAATGCATGTATGAGACAACAGTCTCTGGTCAGGGGCCAAAGCCCACAGTTAGTGTGGCAACAGCCCATTTAATCAATTTTAATTAAATATATGTTGATTCTCATTTGATTTTTAGAATAGGGTTTTTTAGGTAAATGCATGTATGGGGCAACAGTCCTTGGTTAAGAGACAACGGTCTATAGCTGGCAGGCAACAGCCCATCTAATCAACTCTAATCATTTGTTCAAGTATGGGATTGTATACTTTCATGATTTTAGAGCTAACAGGTGGTTATCATACGAATCCTGGTAAGAGATTTTAAGAATTGCTGAAGAGAAAGATGTGAAAAATGTTTGCTAGGGGCAAGCTGTCTTTTGGTGGAAACTTTAGGGACAATTGTACTTAGATTTAATCATAAGAATGTAACTTTGCTTAAATCATTTGAGGAGAGGTTATATTTTAGATAAAGATCACAGTTTGACCAACTTAGCTTTCACAAATTGAACTTTGGAATGTCATGTTGTTAATTTTACTGATGTTACTAGTTTCCATTGTTTAAGCTATACTTAGCCATAGATAACTTTTGAGTTATCTGCCCATGTCTTTGAGTCCTTTGGTAATGACTGAATCAACTGATTTTTCTTGTGAAACTTCTTTGTCTTTACAACAAAAAACAGAAGCTAACTTTGAATCAGGGCTGTACCCAGTTTTCTCCTTCTAACAAAGGAGTTGCTGAGGTGCAGTCCCTTTGGGCTTCTCATCGCATTCATGGTGCTTCAAGTAATCCTTTTTTCATCTCCATTACACAGAGAGAAGTGTAACACCTGGGAAGCGGTCCCTCTGTCCCATAAGATGCTACATGGGATCCTCCCTGTGAGCCCTCAGATGGTGTTGCTGGCTGGGGCCCTCAGACCCAGAGGTGTCTATTCCATCCACATGCATTGCTGTCCCTTCTCTTAGAGGGATGGTGCCACAACAGGGCTCAGGGCTGGTCCCAGGGGCTGGCAGCCTGGACTTTGGGCAGCAGGTGTAGCCAAATCAGCCTTGCTGAAGGAGCCCATGCTGGTGGCCCATGTAAGCCCCTGTCCTAGGCACCATGGTTAATCCCTCCATGACCCACTGGCCAGTGCAGGAGTGGTAGAGGACCGAGGCTGGTGGATGTGCACTGGCCAAGTCGTTTTCCTACTTGGTTTCTAGCACCTGCTCCATGGCGGATGCTCCCTGGTGGGCATTAACATGGGATATGAAGATCTTCACTTTGGCCCCACCCCCAAATGCCTCTTCCAGACCTCCTTGTCCCTGATTTTCCAGCCTTTCTCTTTTTGGATCCCTGGTCAGACAGTAACACCATTTTGCCCTGCCCATGAACTTACACATGCTCCAATTCCAGCCCTAGTCTCTTCCTGCTGACAGTGGATGCACAGGTGCTCCTGTGGGGAGAGCTGGCCACCTCAGGCCTCCCACATGCTTATACGTCCCTGGCAGCTCCTTTACTCAGGCCGTTTCTCAGGCTTGTTCCTGCAGCTGGGAACACTGAGTGATGAGTTTGCATCTCCCCTGCACGAGACCTGCCTGCTGTGAAAGCGGTGGGTCCCCAAGCTTCAAGCTCCTACCTGCACTGCACCTGCTGTGTGTGCAGCATACCCTGGGCCCATCGTTTTGCTCCCATGGAGCTTGGGTTCGAGGGAACCGATGCAGACATGCAGTGCTCTCACTGCAGGTGCGTAATAAACTGTCCCATCTTTGGCTGGGTGTCTCATGTCTTCTGACAGCATCCATGAAAGCTGTCCATTAACGTATTAGCTTGCAAGGGGGGCCAAATCAAATTCCAGGCTAATACCTGCTCAAAGCTCTGCCCATGGGGAGAGCTGTCCCTGTACACTGTCTTTCAAGGGCACCGAGTGGGGCCACAGTGGACTGCCATACATTCCCAATCCACACACTGAGCTGGCCCACCTGTGAGCCCATGCAATCAGAAGGGACCACTGTAGTGAGTTCTTCTAAGTACAGCTTGCCTCAGCATCTGTGCTGATTGTAAAGTGAACTCTCTTGCTCCAGAAGCAGGGCTCAGTCAGTCACCTGGAGGCAGTTTCCAGCTCTCCTCCCCTCCCAGTTCCTCAGTGTGGTCCATCCAGACACCTGCTTCACAACACCACCTTCTGGTGACCCCCTCCCCATTGGGGTGGCTGGATGCTTGGCTCACCCCCTCACTCCACAGCCCACGTGGACATGCAGGTCCATGCCACAGTGACCCCTCCCAGGCACGGTGTGACCCCACGGCCCCGTACCTGCCTGCTCTAAGCCCACCATTAGGGCTCCCTGAGAGAAACCTGCTCAGGTGATGCCCCGACCCCAATAGAGGCTTTGGCCCAGGAGTGTGTCTGCTTCTCTCTCTCACTCCCGCCTCCTGCTGGACCTGTGACACTGCTGCCCTCATCCCTCTGGGATATGTGAGTAGTAAACTACTCCTGTCAGTCCTGTGTCTGGCTGAGCTGCCTCCTCTGTGTCTCACTGACCACATGCCCAAACATAACTCTCCTCCCAGTCAGGGCTCTCTAGGCAGTGGCTACGCTGTTTATGACCACTCTCCAGAGAGAGACCTCAAGACCAAGTTAGATGAAATCATGACTGCAGGCACAGGGGCACAGTGGAGGTGTCTGGGCCTGGGCCACCTGGACGGGGGCTTATTGGGCCTCGAGCTATACTCACTGCTGCTGGGCCCACCAAACTCACAGCCAGCTCAGCACAGGGTGGGACAGGAAGACAGTCTCTGGCATCCCCTGGTCAGGGCTGTGCTCTGCCAGGGCTCTTACTCAGAACCCTGTGGGACCATGCTGTGGTTCTCCTACTGGGGCCTCCCCAAAGCCCAGTGGTGATTTGTACCCCCTCAGATACCTCCAACACCATGGGTCAGCCAGGTGGTACAGTCCAAGCGGCAGCGCCACCTGCACTGCAGAGGTGCCCCAAATTGGGATGAGATTCTGGGGCTTTGCACCCCATGTGAACAGTCACTGGGTGGGGGTGTCCCCCAGAAAGAGGCATGCCCCTGGGTGCAACAGTTTCTTCAGGGCCGACTCCCCAAGGAGCACTGACACCCGAGGCTGGGGGGAGTCCTGTGTTCCTGGGGGTCTGGACAGTGCACACAGTGCACCTTGGGGGTACAGTGTGGTGCCGGCCCCAGGTCCTGCTGCCCACGTTGTGCCAGGTGGGCTGTGGACCACCAGCATCAGTGGGGCGGTGGTCATCCCTAAAAAAAAAAAGACTATGGCTGCTAAGCACTTGTGCCCAACCGCAGACTCTGTCTCTTTGTCTCTGCCTCTCTCTCATCATTGGCTCTGGGGGAAGCTAGGTGTGAGCAGCCCTGGAGGGGACACAGGGTGAGGAGTAAAGCCTCCGGTCAACCGCTGAGTGAGCTCTAGTGACCCCGTAGGTCTTTAGAGACGGCTCTCACTTGCCACACCTCACAAGAGGCCCCAGCTGGATTACACAGCTCAGACAACTGTGGGAGATAACAAATGTCCCTGTAAGCTAAGTTTGGGGCAATTTATCACGCAGCCACAGAGGACCAGGATGGTTGGAAAGATCACCGTGGGCACTGTCAGCCTGGAGGTGGGTGGGCTGGAGGGAGTCCCGTGGGGGGCGAGGGTGTCATTGGGGGCGAGGGTAGATGAGGAAAAGGGGAAGCTGATGACAGAGCCTGGGGTAGGCCAGTGGTTTCCAGAATGATACATGTGGTCAGAACAGCCCCTGCCCCTGGGGGCCTGCCCTACTGAACCCCAGCGTGGAGCACAGCTGTCAGGACAGGAGACAGCAGGGGTTGTCAGGACATGGGCTGCTGCGGTGTCCATGGACTGCAACCATACATCCTGAGCACCAGAAACATCCACCCATCTGGTTTAAACGACAAAGGGATGTCCAGCCACATAACTGGAGAGAGTGGAAGGAGCTTCACTTCAGGGGAGACTCACCAGCAGCTCCCACAATTCACCATCTGTGTCCCAGTCCCTGGGGAGCAGGCTCTGTGTGTTGCCCTTGGGGCCTATTGGGGTGGGCGGGGCGTCCTCAGGGTTACCACCTGCAGTGAGGAGTGGAGGGGGCTGGGCAGGGAGAACCATGACTGTGTGCTGGTGGCCACATGGCTTTGGCAGCTGTGCATCCTCAAGCCTGGGTGGCCAGGCTTCGTGCCCCTCCATCATCCACCACTGGTTGGTGAGGAGGGGCATGACTTCAGGCCAGGCAGCCCCTTGCACAGAGGCAAATTCATGGGAGGGTCTCAGCTGTGCACTGTCTGGACGCAGCCCCTCATGCAGGCCACCAGCTGACACAAGACCCCGTCCTGAGGCAGGGTCTGGGCAGCCCACCACAGTGCCCACTGGGACCTGTTTTTGTGCCCTCTTTCTGAGCTCCCCCGTGGCAGCTGCGGCCCCGCGCCATCGTTCCCACTTCCTTGGTCACTCCTGTGAGTCCTGGGATCCACCAGCTTCCGTTGCTGGAAACGCAGGAGGGGCACACTCCCCACAGGCAACCCAATGGGAGAAGAGGAGGGGGCCTGGAAATGTCCACCCTGGGGGACAACCTTGTTAGCTCTGACAGTCTCTGCTGCCACGGAGCAGAGCCCCTGCTGGAGGAGCTGGCTGCTCCCCACCCCCACAGGACAGTGCTGCTCAGAAAGGGCCACCCCTCCCCTGGGTCTGTGTCCCCCTGGGAAACAGCCACAAGCCACATAATGCACAGGGACCCATGACCACACAGCCCCAAGGCCAGGTGGCACACAGGAAGCCCCTTGTGCTCCCCCCACCTCCCCCTGCAGTCCCGAGGGTGGTCACATGAGGAGGAGGCACTGCAGGGTGTCCCTGTGGGTGATGATGCTTGCAGGAGGTTGGGGTGGCCAAGCGTCTAGGACGTCGCACTGGTAGAAATAGAATTCATGATCCTACTGGATCAGGTCTGGATTCAGTCAGCAAGTGCTTCAGAGATCCTGAATTATTTTTAAAAAAAAAAAGAATAAGAAACTGTCCTGTTCTGGCCAGGGCCACAAGGACAACCCCAGGGCAGACACATGTGGCTCCTGGAGCACAGCCAAGGCAGTGCTGGTGCTGACTGCTGCAACTCTCAGAGAGGGGGATGCTCGGAGGATGTGGAGGAGGCTGTGCAGAGAACAGGCATGGCATGGGTCTGTCACCTCCTCAGCCACCCCTCCTCCCCCGCATCCATTCCCCTCTGGGGAGAACAGTACTTGGATCTTTCTCTGGGTCATTCTCCAGAGCTGGGCTTGTGACTTAGGCCTGGCGGTCAAGACAGAGCATGGCCATTCCACAGTGACAGGTTCAGGGACAGCCCATGACTCAGACAGGACCAATCCCCAAACTTGGACTTGAGTAATCGGGGAAAATCATTCTTCCTGCTGAACCTAAAGGCGTTGGGATGAACACCTGGAGCCGGAGGCTGGAGAGACCTGGACGGAGGTGACTGGAGGGATAGGTGGGTAGAGACCAGGCCCTGGTGACAGCGTCTGAGACCCTGGATCGATCCACACCTAAAGCCACCATACCAGGCTTCTCAGTTGCGAGAGTCAATGTTTCATTTTTGGCTTAAGCAAGTTCAGGTTGCATTTCTGCCTGTGTTAGGGTTTCTTCAGGGAAGAAAACACCTTATGAGTATTATGAAATAATTTTATAATAGGAGTTTGACTTTACACAATTGTGGGAGGAGTGAGGGAGGGAGAAATCCAAAAGAAGAAGTTGGAGAATGGAGAGCAAGTCCCAAAGCAGGTGCATAAGAGGGGCTTGCAGTGAGGTTGGGGAGCTCGGCACATAAGAAACAGGACCACCACGGGGCTGCCTCTGTGAGTCTGCTGTGAGGGATGCTGGTGGCCTGGGTGGCTATTGGGGGCAGGATGGCGCTCAGTAACAAGAGCTGGCTGCAGAGTGAGGAAGACCCCCCACCCAACGCTCTGCATCCCCCTCGCCCCATCTCTAACCATGGCGGCCTTCTTGGTCATGGCTGTCGCTCTTCCTTCTAAATCTCATGCCAGTTTCTGTTTGGGTCAAGTACCACCTGGAGCTATACAGGGAAGGGAGTTCTGAGAAATTTCGGCCTCGCCACAGCAACAAAACCCAAAACCACTGCATTTCTACTTACACTCAAAGAATCCTCACTTTACAAATGTCACCTGAACTCGTCAGGACCTTTGACGACACCACACCCCTAAGATTAAGATCCCGCTCGAGCAGCCATCTGGGAGTGGCGGGGGTTCCAGAAGAACCCAGAGGTGGAAAACCAGCTAAGGAGGTGAAAAGGCCCCTACCTACTGCCTTCTCACCTCCTTAGCTGTGGGTGCCTGACCAGAGCCAACCCTCCACTTCAATACCATGAAACAGATGCTTCCTGCTGGGTGGTTCAGGGCTTCTGGAACTCAGTGCAAGAAAATCCACATGCCCTGAAGTGCCAAGTCCTCAACCTGCTCCAGCCGGACTTTCAGGGTCTCCACATCTCTGCAGCAGGACCTCTCCTCCCTCAGCCCCATCAACTGTGAAAACCCTCCATGTACAGAGCCCTCTTGCAGGGAGGCCTATCCCATGGGGAACTGTCGATGGGCAAGGGCAGACACCATGACCGGCAATGCTGGAGAACAGGGGCGGCCCTGCAGCCCTGCCTGGCATGTTGCCCTCTACCTGGGCTGGCCCTTCACTGTAACTATGCCATCTAGGAGAAGGGGAAGGGGCCACCTAGGCCAGCTGCATCAAAGCCAGGATGAGCATGACCAGCAAATCTCCCCATCAGCTACCAGCCTAGTGGCATCTTTTACAACACACAACACTCCATCCCAGGCCTGCTCAGTCTCCCCCAGAACAAAAGGGGGAGTTTGCCCAACTCAGGGATGCTCACTTCCTCCTGCCAAAGGCATCCTACATCCACATCTAATCCACATCTCTGGGATACTTCTGCACCATCTTGGCTCTGAGAGCTGCCACCAACTCCCGCCTGCTCTTTTCAGTTCTTGGCAGCTCCTGCTTTGCCTCTGCCCAACTGACATGGTCACCCAAGTGAGATGGCCAGAGGCCCTCTGCAAGCCTCAGCCTGTCAGAAGCGTCCTTTCACTCCTGGCAGGGCCTAGCTCCTGTATCTGTTTCTCTTAGGTCAAGCCTCATTAGTACGGATTGTTCTCTGCCTCCTTGGTGGTGAAGATCTTGGGATGTGCTGCTTGGAGGATCTCTATCCTCCCAAGTCTTATGCCAACCTAACTAGCACCCACACCACCCCGAGCACAGCACCTTCCTCATTCTCCAGCCTCTGGGCCATTCTGTTCCTGCTACATTTCTTCCACGTGATGAACCCACAGCGCACCTGCAGGCCACCACCAAAACCCTGACTTTTAGTGACTGTAGCCTTCCAACATGAGAGCCATCTTTTCCTGCCCTAATACCTGAGACTCTAACCAGTCCCCAGGAGGCCGATACTAAAGCCAGTGTCCACTTGAGAGCTCTGAGCAGCTGTATCACACTGCTTGCAAGCTTGCCTTCTCCAAAAGTACTTCCACAGTTCTCTGTTGCCTGGAGAGACTCACACACCATTTCTTTGCGGCCACCTCACTCTGGCATCAGTGAGAGGCTGGGTCAAGAATCTGACTGATAAACCCCTCATAACACCCCATGGCCCAGCAAAACACAAGTGTGACAAAACAGAAAACAGGAGCAGTTGTTAACCACTGTGAGAACATGTTTCTCCTTTTAGAATTCCTCCTATTGTCTTTATAATAAAAATGGTGGGGCTGGGTGACATGGGGAGACTCCACAGCAAAATTCCACTGTGAGAAAGGTCAAGCTGTTCTCTGCCACTGAATCACGACCCCTAGTCATGCCATAGGTCCCTCGTACAGGCGGGTCTTCCACCAGCCTCAGGGGCACTAGCCTTCAGATGTTGCTGTGATGACCTAGGAGAGCAACCTTTGACCTCTGTTACAGAAAAAATTATTCTGACACTTGTTACAACAACAAGGAAGACTTTACTCAGGACTATTGCAATATGGGAAAGAGAGTGTGCTCAGCCCTGAATACAGCAAAGTCAAGTGGGGATTTATGGCCAAGCAGCAGAGTGAGGGAGTCAGTGGATGGAAAACTACTAAGAGGAGACATCGAGGCCAGGGGGATTCCTGCTATACTGCCATAAGAGGTGTTAAGTAAAACTATAGGAGGCCATTGTTTTGGACAAAATTCCTGCAGTGGGTTCCAACAGACCAGACTAAAAACCAAATTGAAGTCACTCGAACTGAAGTTCCATGTCACCAAAACTGAAACTGAGTTGTTATCTGGCCTTCCAAGAAATCAGGAGAGAGATTACAGCCAAATTCCCCAAACAGGCCAGTTGCAATAGGCATGATCATGATCTTCCCTCTGCCTTTAATGCTTACAAAAAAAGTAACCTGAAGTAACCCAAGGTTAACCAATCAGATATATTTCTATTGTTCTTTTCCCTATTCCCATCCTACAGGGAAAGTAACTTTGAAACGATGTTCTTTGTTTCTACTTTTCATCCCTTTTCTATAAAAACAACTTCCTCTGCTCACTGTTCACTGTTCAACTTCCTCTGTTCACTGGAACATTCATTCTATCTTATAGAATGAAATGTTGCCCAATTCCAGAATTGCAAATAAAACCAATTAAGGTCTTTAAACTAAGTTTGTTGTAATTTTGCCTCTTGACACAGGATTCTTGGTAAAGGTAGGTCAAGATGATTAGATACCAAGAGTAGGATGTGGGGAACTTAATCACTTACGGAAGGTAATCAGATGTGGACAGTGGAGGGATGACTTATCAGGATTCTTTGCTAAGACTGGGCTGGGCAGGTCGAGCCAAAAAGAGGGCTCTGAGGAGCCCGACTAAAGCTTGATGAAGGGAAGAGTCTGTGTCACCTCTTCCAGGTGTGAGAACCCGAACCCGGGTCTGGATGTTACCTGTAGCCCAGGCAGCGATACTTAAGTGGTCGCTTGTGATTTCTAAAAGGCTTAAATACTTGAGAGGTGTGTTAGGCTTGACCCTGTCTTTGGCACCTGTGTCTCTTCTGTAGACGCTGGCAGAGAGGGCGCGCATCCACGCAGCCCTAGGCCTGCCCCGGATTTACTCCAAGAGTTTAAATCGCTGTAAACAGGCGCAGTGAAGACACCATCCCCATCCACCCCCGGGGCCACGGCTCGGCGCCACGGAGCGGCCCTTCCCGTCGGGTCTCGGCCTCCGCGTCCTCATGCTTAGCGTACCCGGCCAGCCGGATCAGCACCCCCGAACAAAGGGGCCGGCTTTCAGCGCGCTTCCGGGGTCGCGACAGAACTGCGTCATAGCCGGGCGCCCCCACTCCGCGCACGCGCAGGGCAGGGCGTGCGGTCCAAGGGGCGGGGCGGGCGGGACCAATGTGCTCCGCGGAAGCGCAGGCGGCCCCACCGCGCTTGCGCCTCCCCGCCCCCTCGTCGGGTCGCCAATGGGGTCGCAGGATCCGCCCCTGACGACGCGGCCCCTCCCCCTGGATACGCGCTGCTGGGTCGCACCTGCGAGGGGAGCAGGGGCTGCGGGGCGGCGGCGGGGCCCAGGTTCGCCATGAAGCTGACGCGAAAGATGGTCCTGTCCCGGGCTAAGGCTTCGGAGCTGCGCAGCGTGCGGAAGCTCAACTGCTGGTGAGGGCGGCGGGGGGCGGGAGACGGCGATGGGCCGGAGGGGTCGGCGCCCCGGCCCGCCCGCCCCGGGGACCCCGAGCCGCTGTATTTTCGGACGGGGCTCCAAACATGCCGTCCCGACCAGAGCAGTTAGAGTTACAGCGGGTCCCTTGTGCTGCGGGGGGCCTGATGCGAAGTTGGGGGCAGCCGCCTGGGTCACGCCCACCCAAGGAGGAGACCAGGCCGGTGGTCACGCCTAGAAGGAGGGACATAGGCTGGCACACGAAGTGACGACTCCGCGCACACGTGGGAAGCTGAGAGCTGGGGAACCTTTGCCGGGGTTGGTTCGCCGTCCGGGCAGGAGCGGAGGGCAGCTGTGGGGTCCGTGTAGGCTCGGGGCGGGTGGCCGGGGTCGCGGGGCCCGGGAGGACCAGAACTACTGGAGGTGGCAGCTGGTGTTGAGGCCTGGAAGACCTGCAAGTGACCCCTGGGCACCCAGCGAGGTTAAGTGCCCTGTGAGCTGCCATACGGGGCAGGTGGGGAGTGAGTGGGGCTCAGCAGGAGCAGACCCCTCCTCTCAGTGCCCCCTGCACACTGGCTGCAGTGTGGGGGCTCGGCACTGTTCATCAAAAAGCCTTTCGCTTTGCCTTGGCACATATGGTGTTTTGGCCACAATTTCCTTTCTGTCATTGGCTTTCAATAGTGCGTTTCTTTGTTTTGCTCTGACCAGGAGAAAGAGCAACCCTGTTTCAGCCTTCCCCAGTTTGCTTTGTCTGTTCATATTTAGCCTTTGGACTTGGCCTCTTATAAAGACTTCCTTGTTCACTTCAGCGAGGGAGACTAACTTTCTGCGGCTCAGCAACCGTGAGAAAGAGTAAATCTTTTTGTGTCCTACAAATGGAGCAATCTCTGCTGCTCCCTAGTTTGAAAAGTACCTCCCAAGCATTAAACATAAGTAGTTTTGTTGAAAACCAACCAAGAAACCATTTTTGACACCTTTGCCAATTATCTGGTCAACGTTCCTTTTTTTTTTATTGTCACTTAAAGTATAGAATCTTAAGGCTTATAAACATTTGTCATTATTTTTTGGAATTTTTGTTTTTCATATTTCTTATTTAACTCTAACAAAACTGAAGAATGTATGTTTCTTCTTTTCCCAGGGGCAGCCATCTCACAGATGTAAGTATCGCGTTGATCATCTCCAAGTGGCCCTGATCCCAAAAGTTGCAGCTTCTTCCCCAGGAGAGTTGTTGAACTGACAAAACTGCCCATTAGTTCGTCCCGGGCCTGGTACCTTGCTCATTTAGTAGTTTTTGTAGTGCAAAACTACTAATGAAAAAAATCCTGTAGTGCAAAGTTTATTTTGAAATTCCTGTGAGCATTCCTGTAAATGAAACACACTATCATTTGCTGGTCCTACTCACAGAGGAGGTGAGGGAGTCAGAGTTCTCACCTGGAAGGAATGCCAGGAGGGTTTGGGAGGGTCAAGTCCAGTTCATGCCCCCCACCCCAGTGGCCAGCAGAAATTGGGCCTAGTGTGGGGGAGCTAGAGCTTGTGGGTCTGTGAAGAGATTTTTCTCTCTCAATCCTAGAACAGTCGTCTCCAATTTACACGGGGATTACATGTCAGTCATTTATTTCTTTATCTACTTTTGCTTTGCTACTTGAACCGACCTTTCCTTAAAAATAAAACAAAAATGCTGCTGAGTGGCTGGGCCAGTCCCGAAAAGCCTGGACCATTCAACCTTATGCTGCAGCTGAAATACCACAAATTTAGCAGCAGAAAAACAAGAACGCCATGGTCGTGGAAACAGACCCTTGGCATGTGTGAGGCATTCTGACTGGCCTGTGAGCATGTTGAGATCGGGGCCCTATCTGGCCCCCAAGTCCTGGCACCGTGCCAGCATATGGTGGGTTCACATATTTGGGGCACGTTCCACTCAGCAACCTTACAGGTTATGAAAGCCTTATGGACCAGCCCGAGCACCAAGTTGCTCTGTTCCGCTGCATTAATAGTATTAATGTGCTCTGAGATCCGGTTTCAACCCAGCCTCCCTCTTGGCCCAGCTCTGATGGCAAGAAGGGGCTTCCATCCTGTCCTTGTACCTCAAGGACAACAAGAAGAAAGATTCTCTGTCCCAGCATAGGGGACATAGAGGTCCCCTTCCCTGATGTCCTCCGAGAATATCTCAAGTAGTGAGTGCTCTGTCTAGAGAGCTGGCAGCATTAGATCACAGTGACGACTCTTTAGAGCTGTGTGCACATCTGAGAGCGTGAGCACACTCACTCCTCTTCCAGTCTGAGGGAATGTCTAGACTGCACAGTGGAGCACGACACAGCACCCATGGGTCTTCATTCTGAGAGCCCTGGCTGAGCAAGGCTGCACCCCTTAGGCCCCTGGAGTGGAGCTGACCGAGGCTCGAATGTACGTCCCTGTGGGCCCGATAGAAGTGACGTCAAGACGCCAGTGCTGAGCAGTGTTCACCAGCCACATGCTTTTCCTTCCTAGATTTCCATATGCCGGGAAATGCCCAGCCTGGAGGTGGTCACCCTCAGGTACCTAACTCCCACTGCAGCTCTGAGTCCCTGGGGCATGGAAGCTGGGGGAGAGCCTCACATCCCTCTTGCAGGACCAGGTGACATGAGATGGGCTGGAAACCCCCAGCACAGTCTGGGAGGGCGGCCTCTGGAGGCATGGGGGCCCTGGAGCAGTGAGAGCCTAGTGTCTCCTGCAGCTCCCGCCACACTCCCCTTCTCTCTCAGGGGGCCTTACCTGGGCCTCGTAATAGCTTCCTGTCCCCCGCGAGCTCCCTGGTACATATCCTGCCCATCCTGGGTCTCTATGCTCTGAGAAGTCATCTCTGCACAAACTGGCCACGTTTGGTGGGGGGAGCCCTGCTAATGGTGAGCAGCAATCCATCCTGGCCACCCTCGCCCCAGCCACGCCTGCCCCCAGGGACCTGCAGCCCACCTGGTTCCATCGGCTTACCAGTCTCTTTGCATCCCAGGATCTGTTGTTGGTCACAGTTCCTTCTTCCAGAGTCACTGACATTCTAACAGATCACGGAAGCCTCTAACGAGCCAGATGTCATCATCGGGATTCAGGCAATTTGGGAGGATGTGGGGGGAGCCGACCCTTGTGGCTGACCACTGCCTTCTAGGCGCGGGGTGGGTGCTTCCATAGTCCCACATTTGAATCCCACAAGGACCTAAACCCTGCAAGGAAGGCAGACTCTCCCTGTGTGGCAGGGAGAAGGTTCCAGAGCTTGCCCTCTGTTGTGGCTGTTGTTAGGCCCTGGGTCACCTTGCCGATGGCTGTGACTTACCTTCTTGATCACAGGGCTAGCCACTGGGCTGGGTAACCCCTCATCCTTGGGAACTCTTCCTGGCCACCTGGTCTCCACTGCACCTTCCGAGGTTGGTGCTGCCTTGTTGGATGCCCACGTCCATCCTGGGGAAGGGGCAAGTCCACCCTGTGTTCTGGGCAGCCCCAGTGCAGGCACAAGCCCATCCTGCCAGTGCCTTCTTACCAAATGATGAATGGACAAGCAGGCTTGGAGCCATGCTCCTGGGCTGAACCCCGGCTCTCCCACCTGTGGGC
This sequence comes from Cynocephalus volans, assembly GCF_027409185.1. NCBI lineage: Eukaryota > Metazoa > Chordata > Mammalia > Dermoptera > Cynocephalidae > Cynocephalus > Cynocephalus volans. The sequence continues at coordinate 189,656,656 of NC_084460.1, forward strand.
TGCCTCAGCTCTCTGTGTCTCAGTTTCCTCATCTGTAACACGAGCGAACACCGGCAGGGCCCTTGTCTACTGTGAATATTGAAGGAAACACAAAGACTGAGGTTCGAGCATTCAGCAGAAAGGAGTAGTGTTTGCGTTGTGTGAGGCAGGGGTGCAGCTCCCCGAGCAGGTGGGAGGTGCAGAGGTGTAGCCGCAGGAACACATACCTACTCAGCAAGGGCTGGCTTACGTCACACGTGTTTACAGAGGCAAGCGTGCATGTGGGGGTGGCATCAAGCATGTTACACATGGACCATGTTCTCTTGTGGAGATTTGAGCATAAAATTTAAGGGCTGGCCTTGTGTGGCGAGGTGAGGTTAGGGCTGAGTTGAGTTTTGTACACCAGAGGAGTGGGTGCAGCCAGGGCCACGGGCATGTGCGGGCATGTGACAGGTGCATACGCCGGCCACCAGGCTTCCCTTTGTTGTGCTGCGATTACAGCAAAGCTGGGATTGGAGCCTCTGCCCCAGAGAACCTCACCTGACAAATGCGTAGCTTCTGGTTCCCCCACACAGCAGGAAATGTGGAGTTGGGGGTCTCTGCTGTGTGCTGCTGGTCTAGGGCAGGTCCCTCATGTGCAGCAGGAATTCTGGGCACATCTCGGAGGAAGGACAGCACTGAGGTTGCTGACAGCTTGGGTGCATGGTGGCGGATGTCTGACTGTGCTGGGCTGAAGTGGGGACCAGCACAGTGTGGGAATCGCTGCTTGACCATTGGGCGGCAGTCCTTTATCAGAGGAAGTCACTTGGCTTTGGTCTTAGTGCCCCGTGGGTGGAAGTGGTTGAGGAGTACTCGACCCGGCTGCAGGTTGCACTCAGTGCCGGCTGCCTGTGCTTTGGGCGGGTTCTGTACTGGAAGGATTCCGAAGCCTTAGTTTTGCTCCTGGTACGATGGTGGTGACCTGCTACCCAGATGCTAAATGAAATCATTCCTGTGAAATACAAGCACAGCCCTTGGTACCAGGAACTACGTGAATGAGGGAGTGTTCAGTGTGGCCCTGGCGTCCCTATGGGAAGCACTGTGACCTCCCCACAAGGCAGCCTCTGGGAAAGATGTTGCAGGTGGGGCTGGCGTCCCCAGGTCCTGGCCCTCAGGAGGCGGAAGGGCACTTAGCTGCCTCTGCCTGCGTGCCTGGTTCTGCATGGTTGTGGAAGTGGCTGAAGGCCTATGCTGGTGCACCCTCATGTTTCTGCTTCTTTCATGTGTTCACATTTCTGTGGAACAGAAATTAAACCCGTGTCCTTTGTTTCCTTTTAATGTGGGGTTTTGGAAGTCCCAGTGCTCAGTTCTGTGTGACATGGAGCTTGCTTACATTTTGGGCATGAGTTTTTCTGTCCACTGTCTGCTTTGGGGCAGTAATGTGTCCTTTGGGAGGCCTTAACCATCAACCTCCCACAGTAGCCCTTAGGCTGCCTAAATGCAGAGCATGAAGCTGGAAGAACTTTCCCTGATGCAGTCTGCTCCAGTCGGCCCAGGGTCCTCACTGAACTTGACCCATTACCTCCAGTTTTGACCTACTTCTAAGGAGGAGGCAGGTGGGCACAGGCCCCACGAGGTCTTTTTCTAGTATTTGTGGTTGAGCTGAGACCAGTGGTGTTAAAAGACCCTGCCTGCCTCAGAAGCCACGTCTGTCACTAACTGTGCTGGTCACTGTGCAGCGTCAATGGCGTCTCCACCCTGGAGCCCATGAGCCGCTGCCAGCACCTAAGCGAGCTGTACCTGAGGAGGAACTGCATCCCCAGCCTGGCTGAGCTGTTCTACCTGAAGGACCTGCCTCACCTGCGCGTGCTATGGCTGGCCGAGAACCCGTGCTGTGGTGCCAACCCCCACCACTACCGCATGACTGTGCTGCGCAACCTGCCCAGCCTCCAGAAGCTGGACAACCAAGGTGGGTGTCCGCAGCCAGTGACAGGTCACCCTGGGCCTGGAACTGGCACTGGTGAAATGACCCTGTCCCTCTGTTCCTCTTCTCCTTCTCTGCAAAATCCTGGTCTTGTAAGACACAATTGTCTCCTCTGTAAAGTCTCCTGAAGGAGCTTTTCCCCAGGTTTGTATTTCTCCTTTCAAAAGCGTTAGTGTAATTCGGTCACCTGGACACGGCCATTCATCCATGGGCGTGGTGTAGGGTTCTCTTCCGTGAACTTAACACAGTGCACTTGCCCCCTGACTGTCAGAGGCCCGAGGCTTTCTTCCTGCCTTTGTGCCTGTGAAGGGCAGTGCTGCTGGAGAGTCCATCCCTGGCGTGGCGAGACTGTGAGCGCCCAGAGAGCCAAGCAGCGTCATGCTGGTCCATGGGGACTGTGTGGCTCAGCTGCACTGGCCTGCTGTGAACCTGGAGCGCGGGGAGGGTGCTCCTACCACTGGAGAAGTCTTCAAGCGCTTCTCCTTGATGAGCCTGGAGGTGGTGCTGTGCTGCAGCATGACCACATGTGCTCCTAGGGCAGGTTCCAGCTCACTGGTTTCCAGGGCTGCTGCTTTTTCTCTTGTTAATTCACTGGCATTCTCAGAATGCTAGCTTCAGTATAGCTAGTCAGTTACATGGGCACAGATGTTTTCTCCCAAACAATTTTAATATGAATGAACTTCAGGAAAGCCGTCGTGTGAGAGTGAAGTGGAATAGATGCAGTGCAGCCGGCTCCTCTTATGTTTACCTTCATTGGGTTTTTCATGAGGCATTGCCCCCAGCAGATGCTGGGATTCGGGTTCACCAGCAGTCAGTGGCCATCTGCTATGTGTCTGGCACGTGCCAGGGCTGGGGATGAGAAGGTGGCAGACTGTGCTGAAGGCTGCAGTGAGGACAGGTGCGCAGTTCATGTGGCCTGTGGGTGGGTGAGGCCACTCTGATGTTCTTGCTTCCTCTGTCCTTCACCCCAAAGCTGTGACCGAGGAGGAGCTGTCCCACGCCTTGATGGAGGGAGATGATATCACTGCTGCCCCGGGCAGTGAGGACAGCAGCAGCCCCAAGCCATCTTATGCGCTGAGCTGCGCCAGCTCCACCGCAGACACCGGCCGGGACCCGCTGAGCTGCAGTGAGGAGGAGGCAGAGTGAGGCCGTGGGAGGGGAGGGTCCCACCATGACCTGTGTCCCTGGGGTGTGAGGGAGGGGGTCCCCAGTGGTTATTCTTTCTTACCTGTTGTCTCTGGGAGCAACTCTCAGTCGCCCTCCGGGACTGATTTCAGTAGCAGGTCTGTGTGGCGTCAGACCACGGACACGCCTGGGGTAGGAGTAAAGGAGCGAGCGGCTCATGTAGCCCCGGGACAGGGCAGAATCCAGGCTCAGGAGGGCCAGCTGCCCACACGGCCCCAGCCAGTGCTGTTGTCCAGCCTCGAGGGCCCCGTGGTAGGGCTCTCCCTGGCCCACAGAGCCCATGGCTTGTGGCTCGGGCACGTCCCGGGGTGGTTTGTGCTTGTTGTGGCCGTGTCTGAGCAGGAACAGCATCGGGCAGGTTGTGGAGACAAGTCCTTAGCATGGGCCCAGGCCGAGAGCCCACTTGGCAGATTGACCCCCACCCCCCCATCTTGTGTCCCTATAGCAGGGGAGGGAGTTTGGGTGTGAGCTCCGTGCTGGACGCTGCAGGCCAGCGCTCGAGCTCTGACCTGTGGCCAGGGGTTCTCACACATGCTGCTTGTGTGTTCTAGTGCCCCTGCCCGCTCTGAGGCCCGGGTGGAAGGTGTTAGTTGGGAGTCCTGGGCTGCAGGGAGCTTGTCCCAGCAGGATGAAAGAGAAATAAGTGCTGGGATGCCGTGTGCAGGTGCCACAGCAGTATCCTGGTGTAGCTGGCCTCACTTTCCTGCCCTGCGTCCTGCATGGGGCCCATTTGCATGACTTGGGTCTCTTCCTCGCTGGGATTTGGCCTACAGACATCGCTTGCAAAGTCGGCTGGAGCCCGAGCGCCGGCCCCTCACGCACCTTCATTCTCTTCCTCCACCAGCAGCATCCAGAGCCAGATGGTCCTGAAGGCCCCTTCCCGGGACCGGTTTCCTTCCTTCTCTCAGAGGGACGCTCCCAGCAGCTGCAAGAACAAAGTGAGTGACGGAGGTCACCCTAGCTGATGGCCGCTAGTCCCTCTGCCCAGAAGGCAGAAATAGTGGAGGACGGGGGACTGGCAACACCACAGGCACTCACAGAGCTAAGCCCTGAAGGGTGGGAAGTGGTGCCCAGGCCATGAGCCTGGTTTCCAGAGCTGAGGTAACCAGAAGGGGCAGAACAGAGCAGGAGGGACTTGAGGCTGTGGAGCTGGCTTCATTGAAGCATGGCAAAGGGGAAACCCAAAAACCCGACACCCGGCGGGCAGCGCAGCCTGTGCTGAGGGTCCGAAGCTGCAGGGAAAGCCCTGGGTCAGTCCTCAGGGCCGGGGCTTCCAGCACGTCTTGGACAGATTGCCAGGACCACGTGCAGGGTTGCCAGGGCTGTGCTACTTGCCACTAGTTGTGGGAAGCAGCCTGGCCAAGGTGGCTGGATGCAGTAACAGAGCCAGCGGCGGGGGCACAACACCTGTGACAGACCCCAGGGCTCTGGAGTGTGACATAATGAGGTTAAGTAAGCAGCCTGGCACTTTTCTAGGTTCCCACGACGTTCTGGCTTGTCCTCAGCCTCTTCCTTTACCCCCCCAAGTCCTGACTCACACCCCAGAGGAGGAGAGGGGCTGTTTGCTCCCAAGTATGTTCTCTAACAGCAGAAGTCAGCTTCCCTATGTCCCTACCCCCTGCAGACAGCTGTTTCATGGGCCAGAGGTGCTCGCAGGCCCGTGCCTGAGCTCGCACACCTGTGCCAGTGTTACTGACGGACCAGGCTCAGCTCACTCTCTCACTCTAAACAAATGACTTGAAAGTCCAAAAGTTGGTGCAAGGATTGAAAGGCTTATTCAAATTACTAGTACTCAACTAAATGTCTAACCAAGCAAACAGAGAAAAGAGGAGCAGTGGGGTCCAGTTTATCCTAGTCCCAATAGGCGGGGCCAAGTATCCTGCTGACATAGTAATTGATAAAAGCAGTTCTCCCTACCTTGTCAGCACAAAGGAGAAAAATGCCAACTAGATTTATATCAGAGAAACAAAGCATAGCCAGGATCCCTCCTGGGTGCACCTACATAGTAGTGGATACAATCGAACCAAATAGCAGAAGGGGGCTCAGAAAGTCAGAGAAAGGTAAAGAGAATTTTAGTGGCTTCTGGACTTCCAGTCACTGCATGAAGTGGGAATGAATCCCCACCACTCTCATGCATCCCCTGTCAGGGGGAACCTGCTTAAGCAAGGTCTTCATGGTGTAGGACTGGCCTTCCCACCTCTGCTTGTTACCCGTCAGTGCAAGCTGCTGCCAGCCAGGGGGAGCAGCTTCTCACAGGTTGAGAGGAGTTCAAGCTGGATTTGTCCGGCAGTCACTTTAAAGAGGAAGAAAAGGGGGAAAAAGGAGAGTAAAAGAGAATAAAGCATTGCTGTGTCAGAATTTAGGCCAGGGACTCCAGGAGAGACTTACCAGCAGCAGAGACGTGGGAGCAAAGTAGTCCCAGTGGCCACTTGCCTGTGTCAGCTGGAGTCTTCTCTGATGCCCAAAGCTTTCCAATTTTCACCAGTGACTAAATTAGGCTCTTGGATTCCAAAGTCATAGAAATGAACAATGTACCCCGCAGTAAAGCAAGCAACACTTTATTAAGAGAAGAGATAGACTTACATATATGGTGGGTAGCAACATTAAAGCTAGCCCCCCGAGGGAAGCTGTTCAGGGTCTTTTACAGGGAAAGGAGATAAAGGGTACAGGCCAGCATCACTGGAGGTGGTCCATTCTGTTCTTCCTGGTTGTGTCATGGGTGCATTCTCAGTAGGTCGAAGAAGGCGGTGGTGTTCATCATTGTCACCCCAGGAGGGTCATTGTAGCAGTCACCTTGAAGTTTTGAGTGCAGGCGGGAATTCCCAAAGGGGTCTTAAGGTTAATCTGTAACTTAATTTTTACAATTATGGTAAACAAGCCTTGGGGAGGGGTTTTGCAACTCATTAAGTATCTGTTTCCTCTCTTATCTCAGTCTATTTTATCAGGGCAGGCCATGGGGTAATGATGTGCCCTGGGGGTCTCCTGACTGAGAAGTGGAAAAGTAACAAAGTGTTCTCTGCGGGGAAAAATGGAGTCAGTTTGGTTCACAGGCCTAGCCTTACCCTGTTTCACCGGAGCCAGGCCTTTGCGAGGAGAACAGGGTCTTCATGGTGAGCGTGGCGCAAAGTCACGCGGGAAGGGGCTGCCTGAGCCACCACAGCACCTGCTGTCCTCAGCCTGGCCAGATCTCCCTGTGGCTCACACACACCCTTTCTTAAGGGAGGGGTCCCACAGGCAGAAGGTGGGGCTTCCTGACATCCTAGATGAGGCTCAGTCACTTATTCAGTGACCACATAAAATACACGCAGAATTTGTGGAGGGTACAGAGAAGAGCAGACCGAGGCCCCATCCTTGGGGAGCTTACAATCTGAGAGAGGCAGTGCCACCCCCTGGGTAAGCATCCCCCGTAGGGTGAACAGATGTGCCCCCCGACTGAGGTTGTGGGGCAGCCAGCCTTGCCGGGCCTGTGGGCCGATTTGTTGGGAAGGAAGGAAAGAGAGGGGACAAGGTGTCAGCCTCACTACAAACTCTCCAGGCCCTTCTCCACTCCCCTCACCCCTCCCAGACACTGTCCCTCAGGACCTTCTTTTCCTCCTCCACAAGGTGACCTCATGGAGCCGGCTCAGCAGTTTGTACATGCACTTGCAGGTGTGTAAGCCCGTTCTCCCACACTAGGACAGGAACCCTGATACGTTCAATACCCAGGGGCAGCTCTGCCCCCCCCCCCCCGCCCACGGCCCCTACCTTCCCACCCCCGGGCCCCTCAGCAGAGCCCTGAGGAGACAGTGGACCAGAGATGACAGCATTGATCCAACTCGGGGCCTTCCACAAATACACATCAGAAACCTCGAACCTGCATGCCTGCCTGAACAGGTGTGCCTGCTTTTGGAACATAGTGAGGGAGGGTCCCAGCCAGGCCCCTATGAGCACCTCTAATGCGGGACCCTGGGACACACACACACACACACGCACACACACACACACATACACACACACACACACACACACACACACACTCTCCCACACACACTCCCACACACACACACTCCCACACACACACACACACACACACACTCCCACACACACACACACTCCCACACACACACACACACTCCCACACACACACACACACACACACTCCCACACACACACTCCCACACACACACACACACACTCCCACACACACACTCCCATGCACCACACTGGGCCCTCCCGGGCCTCTCAGCCTTCGGTGCCTCTGTTTCCTCTTCTATAACATGTAGGCCCGGGCCCTCACAGGCTGAGAGATCGGATGAGTGGGGATAGAGGAAGCAGCACTCAGCATCTGCGCTGCTTCTCCTGTTTGGATTCTCTCTCCCTGTGCCCCGTGTACTTGGTTGTCTCAAAGGCCCCTACCTGGAGACTGTGCCCTCCATGATGGGGTGCTGCTGGCCGGGGCCTCCAGGCCCTTGTGGTGCGAACACCCTTGCGTCACCCAGTTTGACACTTAGCCAGCCACTTTCTCTGCTCCCAGAACATCCTGACTGCCATCCTGCTGCTGCTGAAGGAGCTGGACACTGAGGGGCTGGAGGTTGTGCATCAGACTGTGGGCAGCCGGCTGCAGGCCCTGCACAAGCAGGAGCTACAGGAGGAGGCGGAGTGACTGCCAGTGGCCTGGAGCCACCAGGCTATCCACACAGACCCAGCGTTTTTCCCCTGCTATGGCCCCAGCCTCCACCTACACTTTCAGCATTGTCCTTTGGAAGCCTCAGCCCCATCCAGGAGAGGCTCCCCCTCGGTTTACCACACTGGCCAAGGGCAGGAGGGGCGTCGGACACTGGCTGGTCAGCCTGGCTCATGTGTCTGCGGCTTAGAAGGAGCCTCAGCCACACCAGGACTGGCTGGGAACTCTCCTGTGATTGGCAGGGTCTGGGCTCAACTTGGTTCTTAAAGTGGGGCTTTGCGGGCTGTCCTCCCTAATAAAGTATTTTTCCAAGCCCTGGAAGCAGACATTTCCTAAGTGGCAGACGTGGCCTTGACGTTCCTTTCTGAGGTAATTGCATTTCTCAGCAGGATGAGGAAAGTGCTCACCAGTGGTTTTGCTGTTTCAGTCCTTATCATGGGACAGACTGCTGTCTACACAGACTTCCAGAATGATGGATGTTGGGGATGCTGAGCTGCTAGAATGCAGGGGATGCTGGGTGCTGGGGAATCTGGGATGTTGGGGTACTGGGATGCTGGGGAGGTTGGCCTGGGCCAGCTATAGGCAGGTCTTAGCTTGGATGTGTGGGGAGACAGGAGGGCACATGGCTCTGTAGCTGGAGGGGGCTCCTGCTCCCAGTCTTCCAGGGACACCTGACACCAGCAAGGGTCTCTCCTAGGGAATGGGCACCTCTAAGTCCCACCCCCCATCAGCTGGCACGCACAGTCACACACATGCATGCGGGCCTTATTAGTCGCCTCTCCAGTCTCAGGACATAGTCTAGATCCAGAACTTCCTCCCTGGGTTATTGTCCCCTCCCCAGCCCACCCACACTCCCAGAGGCAGAACAGACCAGAAAGGCCCATGTTGGGCCCCTTGACCCCAGCTCTAGGAATGAGCCATCCGGAGGCTGGGACTCTAGGGCCCACCCTACCACACCTGCTCCCCTTTGGAATAGCCCACCAAGGAGCCCTGGGGACCTTAAGGTGGCCTGAGGGAAGGAGGGGTGGGACCCAGGACCTCCACCTGGCCCCTACAGCCACCTAACTGGCATGGGCCCAATGAGGAGAACCCCTGCCCAGGGACCCCGAAGAAGCCCTTCTAAGCCAGGGTCTCCTCAGAAAAGCCTGTGGTCCCAAAACTACATCCTGAGTCCCTGCACAGTGCCAACAGGGACAGCCCACGTATGTGGCAAGTGGGCAGCCCCCGTGGTGGGGACAGACGTGCTGTGCTGTGAGAGCTTCATGGACTTCACATGCACGCTGAGGGGCCCACAGAGATGCAGCTAGTCTAGGTGCCTTTCTTCCTTCCCAACTGACCCTCCCCAGTGTCTCTGGGATGCTGGCTTAGAGCAGCCACCTGCCTGCAGATCTGAGCCCCCACCCAGGCTGAGTCTGGGGGGCTGTTTGTGGTCAGACATGGGGGCCCAGGAGCCAGGGTTAGAAACCCTCCCAAGACCTTGAGGTGAGAGGCTGCATCCCCTTCTGACCTTCAGGGCAGGGCTGAAGTTCTGCAAGGCCTGGGAGGGGCTCAGGTCACCCTGGTAACCCTGGAGAGGATCATTCTCCAGCTGCTCCTGGAGAGTGATGGTCTCCAAGGGCACGTGGACGTGCAGCCCAGCCCAACCCCAAGGGCTACTGTCCACCAGGTCAGCCATATGGTCCAGCCACCCCTCCCCACCAGAGGTTCTGCAGGCATGCTTTCCAGAGGCCAACAGATCCACAGGTGCTTTTATTTCTTGGAAGGGTGACAACTGCTGCTCAGCCATGGTGGGCGGTGCAAGCAGGAGCAGGTCACAGTGGCCCTGCAGGAGCATGTCTTTTCTCTGCATGAGACCTGGGCACAGGCAGGTGAGGGTGAGGGGCAGTCTGATGTGCACACCCAGGAGGGGAGAGGCTGAGGGCCTCCCAGGATGCAGAGGCCAAGGAGCAGCAGCCCCAGGCAAGAAGGAGCTGGAAACTGGGAGCAACGAGGCCCCCACATCACCCTGGAGTGCTCCATTCTCCTGGAGGAGGACCCACAGGCAGCTGGGGAGGGACCCGAGCCCCATCTGAGCCCCGGCCTTGGGGCAGGAGCTGCAGCTGGCATGGGTTGGGGGGCCAGGAGAGGTGGGCGCAGGCACATACAGCCTCAGAAGCCCTTGTCCATGCTCAGGGTGCGGCGGGTGACGTGCTCCAGCTCCCCGGACACGTAGTCAGCCATGCTGATGCGGTAGTGTGCCAGCATCTTCAGCATCAGCCGCAGGTTCAGCCACCACTGCTCCCGGGGCATGCGGTGCCTACAGGGTGGGGTGGGTGTTAGGGATCACACAGCTGCTTGGGCCACATGCCCCTCCCTTTGTACACCTTGATGTTGGCTGTGCCCAGCAGAGGTGTCTGGGACATGCCTGAGGTCCCCATCCATCAGGGGCCCAACACAGTGCAGATGTGAGGCCCATCAGCCCCAGCCTGCCAGTCCTGGCTCCCCTGCTGCTGGTCCCACCCTGCACACTGCCCCACACTGGGGTCAGAAGACCCGGGTGTGATCCCTGCTCTCCACAGCGTGGCAGAGACCCCAGGCGTGGGGGCGGAGGCACCTTCATGGGATCAGGGTTCAAGTGGACCCAGGCCTGGCACACCTGCCTTGGGGAGGTCTGACCACCCTGACAGTCCACCCTTCTCCACATGGCTTTGGTGGAACTTACTCGAAGTCAGTGTCTTTCTTGAGCTCAGTGACAGGGCTGAGGGCCACAGCTTTCTTCTGCAGGCCGATCACGCAGGCCGAGTCTGGAGCATTGGCAAACACCCGTCCTGTGACACAGACACGTGGTAGCCCCTGAGGCCAGGCCGCACCCCAAGCCCCAACAGAGGGCATGGTTTGGGGGCCGCCCTCACCACCTACCCTTGCGATAGACAGCCCGCAGCTTCTCCGACATCCAGAGCATGGCCTTCACCCCTAGCTTGGTCCCATAGTTCCGGTCAAAGGGGGTTGGAGCACCTCCCTGGAAACAGCAGTGGGGAGTTGTTCCTGGTGCTGGTGGTGGCCACCCAGGGCCAGGAAAGGGGGGTGGGAGGAAAGACACCCAGCCCGGATGCAGACAGGGCTCTGGTGCTGGCACATGAGCCACAACTTGGCCACGTCATGACCTGATGGTGAGCCTTCAACCCTGTCCTTCCACCCTCTACATATTTCCAGTCTGTTCCCACTGCCTGGAGGGCCCCAGCCCCTTTCTCCACCTCGGAGTCTAGCCTGGAAGCTACCTCCAGAGGCCGGCAGTGGGCTCCAGATGGGGTGGCCCCAGGGGCCTCTGCACCTGGCGGGTGGTGGTCCCACCATGGGCCTCAACATCCAGCCACCCTACCTGCCACTCCCTGGGCTCAAAACACCCCAGGCACATGGCCATGAGGCCAAGGGGACTTGGCAGGGGTGGAGGTGGCCACAGGAGGATGCAGGAAACTGGGCAGCCTGGGGGAGGGGAAGGTGCTTGACCTGGGTCCAAGTGCCGGGTTTGGGTGCCAGCCCCCCTTTCCCAGGGTTGAGCCTTCAGCAAGATGGGGACCCGTCTCCACACCATGGAGCGGGATGTGTGGGGACAAACAGCCAGATGACCAAGGCGTGGCGTGAATGCATGTGAAGTGCTGGCACATGTATGCACCCATGTCTCCTGGGACCCCTGGCCCCAGGTACAGAGTGAAGGCAGGGACAGGGGCTGGGCTCCCAACACGCAAGAGCCCCAACATGGCCCACGGACTCCCTTCCTGGATCGATGCCCCCACCCTGCACCTGCTGCAGGTGGCCTAGGACATTGGTCCTACAGTCGAAAATGCCCTTCCCCTCCGATGAGTACAGGTTATACAGGAACTCCGTGGTGTAGTGTTCGTGGCACTTCTCGTTTCTGGGAAGAGGAACAGCAGGGGCCTGAGTTAAATGGGAACTGGCTCAGGTCTTGCCGCAAATCCTGAGTCCCCACTGGGCCAGGCCACCGACTGGGCTTGGGGGTTGGGGTGGCAGCCCCCGGGAAAGCCTGGCCTCATGCAGCCTCCCCAGGCCCCCTCGGCCTTTTGGTGGCCACTGCCCCTTCTGAAGGTCTGGGAGCCCCAGCTGTGGCCCAGGCTGGCAGCAGCTCACCGAAGCACCAGGCCCCTCTGGATGTCTGTCATCATTTTCTCCGTCATGTGCTCCACGTTGGCCTGCAGGGAGGGAGGGACACAGGTGAGCAGGAGAAGGCAGCAGGCAGGAAGGGATCCAAGACTAACCCACAGCAGGGCCAGCACAACTGGACAGCCCTGGGCAAAGAGGGCAAGGCAGGACAGCCACCCACCTGAGACTACAACAGGGCCCGCAGCCTGCTTGGCACTGTCCTTGTGCCCGGGGCCCTCCCTGAGCCACCCACCCTGTGTGTGTCTCAGGAGGGCATCCAGCAGGTCCACCAGGAGATCTGCAGCAGTAAGGGGCAGGGCTGGGCTCACCTTTAAGTCATGGATGTTGAATGGGTCCTCAAAGACGTAGGCAGCATCAGCACCCACGGCAATGCCGGTCACTGTGGCCAGGTAGCCGCAGTAGCCCCCCATGGTCTCCACGATGAACACGCGGCGCTTGGTCCCTGAGGCTGACTGCTTGATGCGGTCACAGCTCTGGGGGACGAGGGGGCAGTCAGTGGCCTCTCTGTCCCCACCCTCCCTGGTGGGCCACGGGACGCTGCTATGCTGCAGGCATCCCCCCCACCATGTCTTGGATTGACTGAGGAGCAGAGGTGACCAGGACAGTCACATGCCAAGGTTAAGGAGGAGGTGGCCCCCCATGTACCCATGCATCCAGGGCACCTGCAGCGCCTCCTGCAGCTGGGCAGGGCCAGGCGTGGGCCCACCTCCCACCTGGGCCACACAGACTCAGGGGCTCTCAACCTGGTGTGGCTCTGCCCCCAAGAGACAGTGGACAATACCCTGGAGACATTTTTGGTTGTCACAAAGAGGTAGAGGGGGCATTGGCATCTAGTGGGCAGAGGCCAAGGGTGCTGTTAACAGGGCATCCCCAGGGATGGGCCAGGCATGCACTGAGACTCAGCATTCTTGTCTGTAAAATGTGGTTAAAGATGAGTCTGCCACTGCCGGGTCCTTGTGAAGACCAGGTGGGCAGCACGTGAAAGCAACCTGCCTACAGATGCTGATGACAATGTAACGGGTACTAATAACACTCTGTGAGAAGTCCAGAGTTTGAAAAGGAGACGTTGAGATTAAAGAAAAAACTGAGAAATAAAACAACATAAATAGGTTACTGGGATCTGAACCCTGAGGTTAAAATCTAGGTACAGACATAGAGCACATAGCAGAAGCGTCGGCAACACCTGCCGCAGGCCACTGGCCCACACACGGAAAGCGCCCTTGGAGGTAAGATGGAAAGCACACCTTGCCAGTAGGAAAACGGGCAAATGCTGGGAAAAGATATTCCCCAAAAGAAACAAAACAGCCAGTGGATGTATACAAAACGTGCGGCTTTGCCAGAAATCGAGAGCTGTGAATTGAAGCAGGACACCGCCCTCCCCATCCCCGCAAAGGTTTCTAGTTTAAACTACACCTGGCCCCGGTGAGGGGCTGCGGGGCAGCGTGCCCACCCCTCGCCTGCGTGCTCTCCTGAGGGCCACCCGCCATACGCGCGGGCGCCACCCGCACCTCCATGGCGGCATTGACGGCGGTGTCCGAGCCTAGGCTGAAGTCAGTGCCGGGCACGTTGTTGCTGATGGTGGCAGGGATGACGCACATGACGATGCAGAGCTCCTCGTAACGCCCGCGCGCCTCCACCAGCTGCAGCACGCCCTCGTAGGCCTGCGGTGGGACAGGGCAGCCAGCTGACCTGCCGCTGGGCCTGAGGCTGGGCCACCTCGACACCTGCTCCACCCCCTCGGGGTCCCCCTTCTTCCCCCTCTCCCTTCTCACCAGCATCAGGTTGATTTGACCCTTGCATTGATTTGACCCCTCTGAAGCCTTCAGAAGACAATAAAACTCTCCAAGGCCAAACCCCACACTTAAAGCACTGGTCGTCATGCCCCTGCATCAGTCCAGTGGCCTGTGCTCACACTTCTGGCCCCTGGGTTTTCAGGAGGGGTTCAGTGGCCCCAGGCTGACAGGGAAAGCTCTCAGGTCTCCTGTGCCCAGCTTTGTCCCCTGGAGGCAGCCCTCACCTCAAACCCGCCGATGACCAGCAGGGCGTGGATGTTGTAGGTGCGAATGTTTTCCACGATGGACTCCATGTGGCCCTTGGGCAGCGTCCTGCAGTCAGAGATATGTCAGCGTGAACATGTATCACCCAAGGACATGCATCCAAATTGTATCTGAGCGCAGGAAAAAGCAGGCTTTGGCTGTCCCTTAAGCAATTAATCAGTCACTGAAATGCCCCTCAGCATAGCAGTGTGGCCCCCATGCAGAGACAGAAATGCGGAGGCTCCATGTGTGGGCGGCCAGGTGACAGGGCAGGCCCTCGCCTCCCTGTATGGCCCAGCTATCCCTTCCTGCCCAAGGTTCCCTCTCTTGACACATGACAGCAGGAAGAAAACTTGCAGCCTCTCAGCTTAGAATGGGCAGCTTCCCCTGTAGTGACATGGGGTGACCAGGCCCTACCCACACGTACTACACAGGGTCACCTCAGGCCCATGAGAAGCCCCCCAAGCCCTGGCATGAACGCTGTCAGACACGGCCATGTCCTCAGCCGAGTGAGTAGCGGCACGCGTACACCGCCACCCCCGGCCCCACCTGGTGGGGGAGCAGCCATCTCCTGTGCAGGTGCCCACAGGTGAGAAAGCCCCACCAAGAAGGTCTGAGGCCCACTCTGTGGGGTCTGAGCCCAGGGCCACAGGGCTGGTTTCCCCTGGCAGCACTCTCCCAATGCCCATTGCCCTGGCAGCCACCACTCACCTCTTGGTCCCCAGCATGGAGCCACCGCGCCCCAGCCAGCCGGCCACATCGTGCCAGCTCACCTCTTGCACCTGCCATAAGGAAAGCAGTGTCAGGGGAATAGCAGAGGCTCCTACCAATGCCTTCTCAGGTAGGGACAGGCCTGAGCCAACCATCATGCCACAGGCTGGGTGGGTGCGGCTACATGGACCAGCCGACCCCTCTCCAGAGGGCCCCGATTGTGTTGGTGAGCAATCGGGGAGGTTATAAGCCAAATGACAAACCAGCTTCAGCCTCTGCAGGCGCCAGCCCAGCCCTCGGTCGCAGCCGCACCCACCTGACCCTTGGCCAGGCCTTCGAAGCCATCATGCACGACGTACACTGTGTGGCCATGGGAGATGCCGGTCCGCACTGCTGAGCGCACGGCCGCGTTCATGCCGGCTGCCGGGGCCCCCACGTTCAGGATGGCCAGGGAGAAGTTGGTCTTCAGAGAGAAAGGCATTAATAAAAGCATGAGACGGGGTGGGAGGGGCCCTCAGACCCAGACAGGAAGTGAGCCAGAGAGCAGGTTCTGGAAAAGGGGGCCAGGTCCTCGTGCCAGCCTGGACACTGCCCACCACGTCAAGTCGTGGGGATAACAATATCTGCCTTGCTAATTCCAGAAGATTCTGGTAAAGACCAGATGAGATGCGTGCAAGCCGGGCTCGCAGGCTGCAGTGCGTGGGCTCAAGCCAGGGCTGCGTGGCCTTCAGCAATTGCCCTATCCCCAAGGCCAGGGCAGGAGCAGGGCCATGCTGTCCTGTTTACTAGTAGCCACATTAAGAAAGTACAAAGAATGGTGACATGAACTTTGGTATCGTAGTTAATTTAACTCAATGTATGCAAGATAGTATTATTCGAGCGTGGAATCACTGTGGAAGAAGTTACTAGTGGCGTATCCCACCCTCGCTTCCACCCCAGGCGTTGGAACCCGGCATGCGTTTGGCACGCACAGCACGCCTTGCTGACAGCAGTGCACTCCGATGCCACGTGGCTGGGGGCTCTGCCAGGCAGTGTAGCCCCATGGGTCCTGGTATACCACAAGCCAGCCCAGCTGCCCAAGGCTATCACAGCCTAGCTGGTTTCTGGGAGGGGACATGGAGACCATATTGTTCTACCACGGAGGGCGCTGCCCACCCCTGGCTGTTTCTGGGGATGAACAGGAGGTTGAAGAAACAGGGACACTCACTAGCTGACCACTGAGGATGACGAACCTCCCAGGCCAGCCTCACTGTCCCGACCAGCCCCACAGCCTCTGTCAGCCACCCCCATGGCCATGGCTTCAGAGGCCCTGGAGCCAGGACCCCGCCGTCCCTGACTGTCTTGATAGGACCCTGTCCTCATCCCCAGGATTTCAGAAACAAGCCCTTTCATCATCCTTAATTTGGAAAGATCTCATTTCCTGAGGTTTGCAGCAATTTGGGGACACTTCATAAACACTGGCTCCCTTCTCTCCCGAGTTAAATCTCTGGGCCTGGCTTCATTCCTCAGCTGTTTGATAAGCACCAGCCAGCTCTGCCCAGCCTGACTGTCTTGGCGCACAGCCCAGAGCCAGACAGCAGGGAAGGGCCCACAGCTCCAGGCAGATGGTGGATAGCAGACCTGGCAGCAAGGGCTGCTCCCACCCCTCACCTTCTCCTTGGAGAGCTTCTGGTGGGCAAGGAGCTTGTAGATGTTCCAGTTGTTCTCGAAGCTCCTGGGAAGGAAGCCCATTATGCAGTGTGCAGCCAGCCCTGCAGCCCAAGGAACAGACCCCACCACACAGCACCGCTCCCCACGGCCACCACGCACCCAGCTGGGCACCTTGGATGGAAGGTGCAAGACCCCCACGGAACACAAGACTGTGGCCCCCGCACAGCAAAGCGCGTGGCGGCAACAAGCCTGCAGGGCATCAGCAGTGTCGGCAGCAGGTGGGGGCGCAGCAATGGGAAACGAGGTCCCCAAACCCAGGAGGGGAGGACCCATGCTGCCCAAGGACCAAATCCCAAACGTCTGCACACACCTTTCCGGTGCCCCTACTGGGCCACCATGTCATCCGGACTCAACCCCGCCCCCGTCGTGCTCGGACCCAGCGCCCACCAGCGACTCATGTCCACCCCGCACCTGCCTACTCATCCCCCAGTGACCGCGCCTCCTCCCCAGCTCCTTAGACTGCGCTCGGCTGCAGACTGCTCTGAACAGAGGCTCGGGCCACGAGTCTGCACGTCCCGCATGGGAGCCGTGGCCCTGAGGCCCCTGACAGTGGCTGAGCAGACCAGAAGCCGCCCAGCGACAGGGCTCAGCGTGCGAGGCCTCACCTGCCACGGAGCTGAATGGCCTCCTCAAACCTCTTCTCATCCATGGCCTTCTGTACTTCCTTGGTCTTGAAGAAGAAAAGCCAGAGAGGCTGGGAGGGAGCCAGGCCCACGCCTGCAGCCACAGCCCCACCCAGCGGGCCCAGGAGTGGGACCTGGCCAACGTTTCCTGTCCGGGGCACAGCAGTCATTGCCAAGGCCAGCTCTCAGGGCTGAGGCCGGGCAGGCCCTACATGGCCTACCCACTGGTCCCCCTCAACAGAGGTACCCCTGGGCTTCACAAGGCCTCAGACCCGTGGAAGCCCAGCCAGGACCTTGGGAATGGAGGGCAAGGCCCATCCGGCCCCCAGGCTCACAACCAGTGCCCAGCCAAGCCCAAAGCAAGGCCCCGTGGACGTCACAGCGAGAGGTTCTTCCAGAAGTGGAAGGGGAGGGAGGCCACTCCATCCCCCAGCCCAGCAGCCCACTGCTCTGCCCCAGTTACGGGGCTTGCCAGGGCCAGCATCCCCCACCACCTGCCCTAGCCTGGCCCAAGGCTGGGCTCTGTCCACCTCCTCATCCCTCCCATACTAACCCCAAACGCCCTGCCCTGCCCTGCCTGGTTTTCAAGGCCAGTTCACCTCGGCTCCCCAGCTCCCTGCAGCTCCAATACCCATCTCAGGTACTGAGGCTCATCCCATGTCCCACCTGGGGATGGGCCCACCCTTTCCTCCTCTGCCTGGAGGACTGCAGCCCTGGGATCCCCCAGGCCAGCCATGGTAGGAGCCTCTGCTCCCTGTAACACATGCGGGTGGGTGGCAGGGAAACAGGTGGGGAGGGCTGGGTACTCACCACCTGCACGCATTCCATGAGGGGCAGCCGTACTGACTGGTTCCCCGAGAGGCTGACCACGCAGGCTGGCGTGTCGGGCGTGGCCTCCAGCAGCGCCATCACGGCCTCCATGCCCATCTTGCTGCTCTGTGTGGGGCGGCAGGCATGGCTCAGCAGTGCAGCCCACCCCCACCCACACACACACACGTTCACCCCTCTGCCCTCTGAACCATGTGCCCAGCGTCATTCTGCAAAGGCACAGACCTCAGCGTTCAGAGCCCCCCACATGTTGGCTGGAGCTTCTACAACTGGCAGTGCAAGAGACAGTGACAGTACAACCAGTAATCAGGACAGCTCATCCAGCACATCTCCTGAGGCCCCCAGGCTTGCTGGGAAGGCCTGGCCAATGCACTGCACCGCACTGCACACGGGCTGCAGGGGTGCGACTTGCCCACTGTCACTTGGGCTGAGAGCGGCAGGCGAGGGCTGGAGCCAGGTTTCCAGGGTTCTTTATGCTTGGAGTTCCTTCGTGTCGCAGCTTTCCTGGTGCAAGTGTCAATGAAGGGCATGGGCTGGCGGGCTGCTCCAGTTACAACATCTAAGAACTGTCCTCACTGAGGACAAATCACAAGCATAAGTCCCGGTGCAGCCAAGGGGACAGACAGGCATGCCAGGAAGCAAGACTGCTGCCGCCTAGTCCCGTTCCATGCCCCAAGGTGGTGGGTGCCCTGCCTTCTGGACGTGCCAGTGCATCTGCTGGGCCACAGATGCCAGGGACAATTCTCCACAGTCTCCATGGGTTTCCACAAGTCTCACAAGTGAGGCCCCTGCTGCTCCTGTTCTGGACCATCTTTCCCAGGACATGTGTTCAGGGAATGATCCTAGAAGAGTGAGTACAGCTTCCACAGGGGTGCTAAGCAGCCAGGCTGATGGCTCATAGGTTCCCACGTGTGGGCTAGTGTCACCTGGCCCTCTTCATGCCACCTGTGGGAATGTGGACGCAGGGAACCAGCACAAAGATGCTGACACTCTGGTGATGGCTGCGGCTGTGGGTAATAAACCACGCTTCATCTCTGACCCAGGCGTCTTGTGTCTTCTGCCAGCATCTGTGAAACTGGCCAAGTCTGCCTTTTAGCCTGCAAGTGGGGGATCTTGGCCCATCTGGCCCTTGGCAGCTGCGTCTCTGCCACCCAGGCTGGGTGGTGGCCAGCATGGCCCCGATGTCCCAGACCCCTCAAGAGGTTTGTCAGAGTGCACCTGAGGCCTCACATAGGGTTCAGCAGGTGGCGGGCCAGATCAGCGAGGCCCCTCTCTGAGTGTCAGAGTCCCCCGCTGTAGAGTGCACCCCAGTCCAGCTCTGTGGCAAGTGCCAGAAGAGACCACACAACAAGGGTCTCCTGGGAAGGCTCAGGACAGCACAGCAGCTACACCACACTGCAGGGACAGCCACGGCATCATCTGTTCTCAAGCAGGGCAAGTCCTGCCTCCCTGAGGTAACCAGCCCCCACATGCAGGCACTTGGCCACCCATGGGGCCTTCTTGGACCCAGACCTGGCTCCATTTGGCTCCAACAGAATTCCCTTTTGCAGAGGGCAACGTGAGACTCAGCCACAATGAGGACCGAGGATGGAAACTCAGAACCCAGAACAACCAGACAGCTCTCGGCCGACTATGGGAGGCCTGAGCCACAGAATGAGCCCCGCAGGCCTTGCCCTCTGGTCACCCAGGGACCTCCCCAGCCACCGGGAGGGTCTGTAGCCTTGACTGCCAATACACGGGGAGGGGAGGAGGCTGCAAGGAGGCACAGTACAGGGGCAGGTCTCCAGTAGTCCCCAGGTCCTCTGCACCCACAGAGAAATGGAGGGGCCAGGACCTGGTCTCATCCACGAGGACTGAAAACAGCAAGGAAATGCTCACCCCCATGCACACACACACACCAACACACACATGCTCCCCACTCACATGCACATCCACACGCCAACACACACACAAATGCTGATACACACGCACACACCAACATACACACATGCACGCCCAGATCAGAGTGACACCCCACCTACCAGGACACGGTCAAAGGCCGAGGGGGTCCCTCCTCTCTGCACATGGCCCAGCACAGTCACACGGGTGTCGAAGCCCAGCCTCTGGACCACCAGCTGCTCAGTGGGAGAGAGAGTCAGGAAAGGGTCCTCGGGCTCCAGACACATCCACTGCCCTGCCTCAGGGGTCCCAAGCGCAGCTCAGGCTGCTGCCCATAGCATCATAATGCATATGGGAGGTTTCCTTGTACATGTGTGTGCATGTGTAGGGGGTGTTCCATATGTGTGTGTGAGTGCATGTGTGTAGGGGCTGTTTCTGTGTGTGTGTGTGTGTGTGTGTGTGTGTATGTGTGTGTGTGTGTGTGCATGTGTGTAGGGGCTGTTTCTGTGTGTAAGTGTGTAGGGGGTTGTCCCCGGGGCCTGCAGCCCTGAGTGCTGCTAGACATGGTCTCTGGCCCCCTCTGGTCAGTCTCCACCTGGCCCCTGTGGTTCTGGAGCCACAGTGGACAGAGGAATTGACAGATTGGTCAGCCCTGGCAGAGGGTGGGACATGGTCACAGGATGGGTGGTCAAAGGCCGGGGGCTTGGAGGCCCTGAGGCTGTGCTCCCTGCTGGAGGGTGGGGGAACCCAGGGCTTGGGGGCAGATGGCAGCAGGGTGGATAGAGGTCACAGGGAGGAAGGACTTCCTCACAGTCCAAGCTGTTCAGCTGCAAATCCAGCAAAGGACGGTGGGTGCACTGTCACTGAGGGGCTGGGCCCTGTCACTGGGAGGGTGTTGGGGGCCTGGGTAGATTTTAGGATAGGGTGGGCCTGGTCCTGCAGAAAACACATTCTGAATGAACACTGTATTCAGAGGGTAAGGCTCCTGACACAGAGCAGGCAGTGCCCAGGTTCAGCCTGAGTCGGGGCTTCTGGGAGACCCTAGCAGCTCCATCCACACCGAGCTATCATCTGAGATGAGAAAGCCCCCTCCAGTGCCCATTCCAGCCAGGACAAGGCCAGCCCAAGACCAGCCACCTCTGCAAGGACCAGGCTTGGGGTCCTGAGCAGGAGCCCTCGGGGACTGAGACACAGGAGTGCCACCTGTGACCTGGCCCCACCCCACCCGCAGGTCAACACACATACGTCCTTCACGTAGCTGGATGAGATGGGCTTCCCATGGCGGTCAATGGCACCCTCGGCAATGATGATGATGTTTAGACGGGACCCTCGGCTCCGAGTCTGGGTCAAAGACACATCCCAGGGCTCAGCTGCCAGGATACTGCCACCAGGTGCTGGGAGCCGTCCCTGGGGTGCAGGACCTGGGCCAAGGCCATCACACCCAAACCCACATAAGCAAGAATGAGATTGCCCCTCCTCCTCCCGCTCTGTAGGAGGAACCCAGGCTTGGAGGAGCATGGGGAGGAGCTGAGCCTACCCTCCTGGGGGCAGGGGACAAGAGGGACTGGGGAGAGCTCTTGGCCCGCAGGCCTCGGACATGAGGCCTGTACCTTGCCCCTTGGCCTCATTGGGAAGGTTCCAGAAGCCAAGTCATGACCTGCGGTCCCTCCTGCTACTGTGGGCAGGCTGCACCACCACAGGGAGGGAGAGCAAGTGTCCGGCAGCAGATGGGAGTGAAGCCACCTTCACATGGGGACGGGGACACTCTGCCTGCCTCAGATTGGCCACAGAATCTAAGAACACAGGCCTCCTGGGACCCCAGAAACCAGAGGATCAGAACCAGAGCCGCTAGGACCTGTGGGGCTCACCCTGCAACCTTGGGCCTGGGCACAGGATGGCAGGAGTGGACTCGGTGGCCTGGATGAGGGGCCAACCTGTCCTAGTTGGGTGGTCTCAGGGGTCTGCAGGGCAGAGTGTCAGCTCGTTCTATGCCACAGCCCCCAACTCCATCCCAAGGGACCCAGAGAGCTGTATTCCGGGAACCCCTATACCTGGCACCCCCTGCTCATCTCCCCTGAGATGGGGTCGCGGCCTCTCCTGCCTCCAGGACCCACTGTCTGCTCTGTAGCCACAGGCACTTTTGACCACTTATCTCCCCAATTTAACCCACCACCAGGGCCCCAAACCCTTGAAGCACAAACCCTTCCCCTGGTGGGTGAGGGCCCAGCGCCCTCCCCACCGTGAGCCCTGCCCTCTGGGTTTGGAAGGGGCTGCCCTCCTGCTGGGTCACTGCTCCATGTCCCGGCCACTCACCCTCCCGCCAGCCCGGCTCAGCAGTCAGCTCCCAGGAGGCAGCTTCTCTTGTTCCCGCACTGACCACAGGAAGCTGAGCCCAGGAGGTGGCCTGAGTGGCCCTGTCCACTTCTGCCAACCAGGGGCAGGACTGAGGGTGCGTCCATGCGGTCAGCACCGCAGCCCCCCACTTCTCACTGGGTACTGCCCCAGGGGACACCCCCAGCTGCTGTCAAGCCCGTGAGCCATGATGAATCAGCCACAGCCTCAGAATCCCTGAGATGCTCTCCGGGGTCCCCGAGGGTAGCCACCTCTCAGTGCCACCACGCGGCTGCAGCAGGGACCCTCGTCCACTCACCTCACCCAGCCTCTCACACATGAAGTTCTCCCAGCCGTCCTCAGGGGGCGCCTCAGGGATGAACAGCCAGTCGGCTCCCGAGGCCAGTGCTGACACCAGCGCCAGGTACCTAAAGGAGCAAGGGGGCCTGGCTGCTCAGGACACCCCCTCCAGGCTGCACCTTCTCCCTCCCCTGCCTCCAGCCCCAGGATCTCACACCCGCAAGGAGCACCTGCTACATGCCAGGCACCCTGCGAGGTGCCGCGCCCACCACCGCTGTCCCCAGCCGCTTCCCCCACCCACCCCCAGCTGACCAGGACAGGCCCTCCTCACCCGCAGTGCCGCCCCATCACCTCCAGCACAAATGTCCTCTGGTGGCTGTGGAAACGGAACGGGCACAAGCGTCAGTGCTGGGCCTCAGCAGCCACAGGGCCCTGCCAACCCAGTGGCCCCAGCTCTGTGGGGCGTGCCTGAGTGACAGAGAGGATGGGGTGCAGGCAAAGGACAGCTGCCCTTCTCCTCTAGCCCAGAGGCATGTCACTGGCTAAAGGACACCCCGAGCTCCCAACTTCTGCTCTAAGGTTGAGGGCCAGTTGCTGAGCCCAGGCCTGGCCACCATCCCAGGTGGGCAGCACCTGACAGAGCCAGGCTGCACTGCAAAGACCCCTCACAACCTGGCAGGAGGGACTAACCCCTGTGACCCATCACTGACCTCCATACATCCCCCCCAAGAAGGGGGCTTAGGGCAGCTGTCCTAAAGGCTGAGGAGGAAGTCGTTCCCCTGCAGAGTGGCCGTCCCCATGAGGCCAGCCTCACCACCACAGGGAGGACAGGGACCCTGAGTGAGGGCCTGGCTTACCTCTGGGCGGTGGTGGTGATAGCGTCGATGACCTCCATGATGCGGTGCAGGGCAGAGTCCGTGCCGATGGTCATGTCCGTGCCACAGAAGTCATTGTCAATGGAGCCCACCAGCCCGGCAATGTTCAGGTGTGAGTACGTTTGAGCCGTGGTCTCTGAGATCCTGCCTGGGCCAGGAGAAGCAGGGGGCCTAGCTAAGGCCCCTGGGCCCCAACCACCTCCCTCGGCCACAGCACAGGGCAAGAGACCATGTTCCCCCTCCCTCTCCCCTCCCATCCACTCAGTGTGCAACCCGGGTAGGGCCCCCAGCACCCCAGGCTCAGCCTCCTCCCCCCAGGTCCCCACAGCAGGTGGCAGAACCGCTGGTGCCAGTGTAGACTCTTCACCCCAACAGAGAGGCCTTGAGGGACCCACGGAGAGTGGCCACAGCCTCATCTCTGTCTCCCACATGAGTGACCCAGCACTGACGAAGCTCCAAGATGTCACTTTGTGAGCAACGACCTCGGGACGTCGTGTCTTATGTTGCCCAAATTTGAACCATGTTTAATGTGTTAACTAAGTCTGTAACCCACACCTGACTCACTTGGAATCCACCACTTCCACTGCCACCCAGTTGCGCGTGCCACCCACGCTGCTGACCCACCTTCCCTCACCAGCTCCTCCAGCAGGCTGCCCCACTCGCTGCGGAAGATGTTGGCGCCTGTGAGGCTGCCGTCCCCACCGATGACGCACAGGTTGGTGATGCCACGCTGGACCAGGTTGTAGGCCGCAGCCAGGCGTCCCTCCCGCGTGGTGAAGGCCTTGCAGCGGGCGCTGCCGATGACAGTGCCGCCCTGCATGGAACAGACCAGAATCTCCAGATGGGATGACAGCCCGGCAGAAGGTGACCTGGGGGACACCAGAGGGACCATAGTCCTTGGCAGCATCAGAACTGGTGAACCCCGTAGAATTAAAGGGAGAAATCCAAGGTGTCTCCAGAAACCCAGGCCTATCCCCGCCTCCCTGGGCCTTTCTCCCTTGGATATAAGACAAGGAAGATGGATGTCATCTGCACACTGGGCTGGGAAAGTTCCAGCAAGGGAATGGAGCGAGAAGGATCCGAAGACTGTAAAGCACCAGGCACCTGCACACATGCGCATGCACTGGTAGATGTGCACACACACGTTCACACGCAAGCACATACACACATCCCATGCACGCTTGTGCACACACCCCACACAGGCACCAAGGCAGGGAGCTGGACAGGGCCCTGAGGGGAAGGAGTCTTCTGCGGCTCCACCTGGAGCTCACACAGCCCCTGCTTGTCAGCTTCTACCCATCCAGGCTAGTGCGCTCTGGGGTGAGGGCAGCCCCATCCTCCCCACCCCCCGCTGCTCCTGAGACCCACCAGCCTGGGTCTGTGCCATCTTGGGACCCCTAGAGCAGAGCAGCAGCCTCTCTGTCTCCACCCCACAGCATCCCGGTCCAGATCACCACGACTTGGGCCTAGACCCGCCAGGACTCCCAGTGGCACCCTTAACCCCCGTGACCCCATGACCCCACAATCACACAACCTCTCGGCAGCCTGGAGCTGAGCCCTTGAAGGACAGGGTGTATATCTGTGTGCGTGTGTGTCTGTGTCTGCGTGTGTCTGAGTGTGCACATGCATGCTCACACACTCCCAGGGCAGGAAGGGGTATATGGCCGCAGGCCTCACCAGCTGGATGATGTTGGAGACGCTGAGCCAGTTGGCCTGCTTGATGTTCTCACCTCCTTCCACAAGGCCCTCGTAGCCCTGAAAGCAGAGGGCAGGTATGAGCAGGGAGGTCCCAGAGCCGACTGCCCCACCATCGGAGCAGGGACTTCAGACAAGGCCAAACTCCAGCAGGTCCTGGGGTGATGAGGCACAGCAGCCCATCTGGGGAGTGTTCCCAGGCTGAGCCCATGTCACTGCACCTGGATCGGGCACAAGACAGCACGCAGGACCCCCCAGGGGAACACGCTATGGTGCCTCCTGATGGCGCAGATTAGGTCCACTGCTTTGAACCTGGTGGGAATGACATCACAGAAGGCCTCTATGTTGGCTGCTTGCCCCAAGTCCCTGAGCCTTCTCCAGGTGCCGCTGCAGTTGAATCCTTGCTGCCCGTGGCGTGTGACAGGCTGTGGTATGAACACCCCCAGCTGACCATCTGCCGCACTGCTGACAGACACTTGGGAGGGTCCCAGTTTGGGGAGATTAGAAATCAGGCTGCTAAGAACACACAGGCCTCCCTGCAAGGACGTGCGCACATGGCGAGCAGGCGGGTCCACACCCAATAGTGGACTCTGGAGTCCAGTGGGTAGGAGCAGCCTCGCCCCTGCTCCACAGTGCCCCCAGGGGCATGTGCCAGGCTCCTCACGCATCAGTGACATGAGGGGGTCCTGAGCTCCGCATGCCCACAGCCCTGGGCAGGCTGATCTTTCCTCCTGGTGGCAGTGGGCAGCCCCTCATAGGCATTCCCACGAGTATCTCCCTGATGACACCTGCCTCTGGCCACTTGGACAGCCTCTGTGCCAAGTGCCCCTTCCCCTACTGCATGGCCTATTCTGTTCTTTGTTGTTTATGAGAGAAGCCCCCCGGCCTGCTCCCAGTCCCACAGTGAGGCTGTGGGAGAGCCATCCCTCCGGCCTGGGCAGACTCCAGCTCAGCTCTGAGCTCTGCTCCTCCCTGGCCTCCACCCCAGCCAGGTGCTGAGGCCCAGGGGTAGGAAGGGTGAGCGCTCCCACCCTGGGGGCTAAGGTGACACATGCTGCAGGGCGCAGCGAGGGTCTCCGCTCAGGAAGTGGCACGTTTGCAGCCCAGCACTGACACAAAGCCTCCCATGCCCGCCCCACAGCCCATCCCAGGAGGTGTGAGCGGGGCAGGTGCCCCTGCAGGAGCCCAAAGCAGGAGAAAGTCCTCAGGGGCCACAGGAGGACTGAGGCACCCCAGTCTGAGGTACCACAGAGCTACCTTCTCCAGCTCAGGCCAGTCCAGTCCCACCCCACTCTGGTCATACCAACCCCCCCCAGCTATGCAGAAAAAAATGATTTGAAAACCCACAGCACTGACTGAACAAGCGGCTATGAAACATGTAGACCTGTCTGCAAAAACCCAGGGTCGGGCACAGAGCCTAGTGCTCAGGCGCCACCCTGGCCCCTGCCCCACTGTGCAGAGGAGCAGTCCCCAGAGACCCCATGAAGCGCATCTGCTGGAATCAAAGTCTCACAAACATAGCTCCTTCTTACCCTTGGAACCTTCTAGAATGTCTTTGCATACCTCCACCCGCTTTGTGTCTCTTCTCCCAGGCCCAGTCGACCTCTCCTGTCCGCTGCCCCTCTCCCTTTTCTCCCCTCCCCTTCCCACTCTCCCACCCCTCCCATCCCTCCTTTCCATTCTCTCCCCTCCCCCACTCTCCCCTCTCTCTGGCCCCAACTGCAGACCAGGCCCCGTCTGTTCAGGGGCCGGGCCGGAGCACTCCAACACTTCACAGCTCTCAGCAGCTCCCTGTGTCGAGCTCTGAGCCCACAGGTCCAGTTCGGGTTCCTGGGTGAGTAAAGCGGCCCATGTCTGGGACTGTGAAGCATTTCTGCCCGCATTAGCTTTTGTGTCCTGACAGCTCCAGGAAGAAAGAATCGGTATCCCCACTTAGAAGAAACACAGGATCGAGGCGAGGGCACACCTTGTCACAGGTGTACAGCCTCAGAGAGGAGACTATGACCCACCCCTCCCTGCCTGGAGGTCCCTTGTCCTCAGGGAACGGCCATGTCTGCTGGGCTCCTTGGGACTCTGGGAACTGCTTCCTAAATCTAGCTTTGGGATTTGCAGGGTCCCAGCCCCACCTAAGCCTAGTCGTAGGGTGGGAGGAGCCTGCTGCCCACTCACTCACTTGCTCACTCATTCAGACATCCCTGCAGAGCCCAGGGATGGGTGTGTACCCGTTAACCTGGGGCAAAGGGACAGGGACAGCCAAGGCGCTGAGCAGTGGGAGAGAGCAGAGCCTTAGGGTTTGCTTCATTTTATGTAAAAAGTGAAAACAAAGTAACAAAACACCACCAGAAAACCACAAGCAACACAAGAGAGTTCCGCAGACCTGTAACCTGCTGGGCTGGACCAGGGATGGAGTGAGGCAGCCCACCGCAGTCAGTGCGCTCTGCGGCCCGGAGACTGCCTGCTGCTGTGGCTTGGGGAATTCACAGTTTGGGTGGTAAGAGTGCAGGAGGCCTGGGGTCAAAGGAGGACAGCGGTCCAGCTCAGATGCCTCAGAGCGGGGTGACTGCAGCCGCTCTATAGGACAGTACAGGCCGGACTCCAGGCAGGGATGTGGTGGGAGGGGCCCGGCCTTCTCCACTGACCACATCCTGGCCAGCCTCCCTGTGCCCTTCCTTCCCCGGACTGAACAATGACCACTGATGGCTGTGGGAGGACAAGGCCAGGTCTCCCTCCTCCTCCCCATCCCTCACTCCTCTCTGCCGCCGCCCCCTCCCCGCCCAGTCCCCCAGGCAGCCTCTGAACCTCTGGCCTGGCTGGTTCTCTGGGCAGCAGGCCCCAAGCCACAGCAGGTCTCCAGCTTCCCCTCCCACACTCCCCTGACCATGTACACCCCCAAGCAGAGGCCACATAAAGGCTCTGGAGTGATCCGTGTAGAGCAGACCTCGGCCTGCCTGGCAGACAAGCCCATGTTCCCCACAGGCGCACGCATGGATGCTGCCACACTGGCCTTACCTACCTCATAGATGAGGAAGACTTTGGCTCCCACGTAAATGCCCATGCGTGTCACAGCCCTGACAGCAGCATTCATGCCTACAAGGGAACAGGGCAAAACCTATCAGGCCGGTCTCTCCATCCCAGAGAGCACCGGGCCAAAAAATGCAAGGACCAGCCCTGGGGCACTGGTCAAGCCTGGGGGTGAACCTTGGCAGGTTCCAGGTCTCACCTTCTGAGCGTCGGGAAATAAGGTGCCCTCAGAGTTAAACTAGGAAAATCTCCACCCGGAGAGTGAGACCAGGAGTGTGCGATGTTCCAGAATGCATTTGGCTCATTCCACAACGTGCTCCCCCAGCTTATGAGCCCTAACACCCGGGCTCAGTCATGGGAGCCCCAACCCGCGCAGGCCCAGGGGCCAGGACCTAACCACAAGGACCAGCAGAGCCTTCCACACCTACCCTCGTCCTCTGCCAGAACTGCATCCCAGGACACGGGGCATGGAAGGCCACTCCGAGAACACCTTGGGGCCACACGCTCCCTGTCCCAGCACTGCGCAAGCACCCAGAGGACAGCCCTGCCTCCAGGGCTTCAGGCAGGGCAGCTGGAGCCACTAGCTCCTGCCCTCTGCCTGAGGAGACGCTAGTGCCAGCAGGCTTGGGCGGGTCACTTCCTCTTCTGTGCCCCCTAGCCCCGGGCTCCCAGCAGCTACTCTGCAGAGCAGGATTCCTGAAAAGGATTCTTGCCAGGAGCGGGGAAGAGGCTGCACACAGGAAATGCTTATGGCCATTCGCTTCAAACCTTCTTCGCAGCCCAGGTCACAAAAAGCATCCCAAAAGAGGCAGATGTTTCAGTGCAGACGGGGCCAGCGAGACCACCCCGCATCCTCAGAGGGGGAGAGAGAAGGCCAAGGGTCCATGCTCTGAGATGGGTCTGGAGGCCAGATCACAGACCTGTGTTTGCTCTCACCCTGATTACATGAGAGTCCCCGGTTGGGGTCTCCAAATTGGACTGGGGGCCCACAGGAGTGAGCAGGTCTGCAACGACACCCCCGAGCCTTGAAGAACAGCTCAGCAGGGCAGAGCCTTCCCCTCACACCAGCCCCCCGCACGGGGCTCCCCCACTGCAGATGGGGCATTTGCCACAATCCCCATGTTATAGACAAGAAACCGAGGTCCCAGAGGGAGGGTAAGGGACCTGTTAGAGCCCCAGTGGGTAAGGGCAGGGCCTTGATTCACTAGGCCCCTCCTGGGCACAGCAAGCGGCCCCTCCTCACCTGGCAGCCGGGCACCCCAACCTGGAGGCTGAAGCCAAACCCAACAGACAGCCAGTGCCAGGGGCTCCCAGAGGAGGGGCACAGGGGCCAGCAGGGACCTGGAGCTGTCTACACTCACAGCTTACACACTTGATTTTAGCAAGCAAACTCCCTTTTCTAAAGAAACCATGAACATCTCAACCCCCCAAAACAGATGGAAGTGGGGTTGCCAAGGCTGAAGTTAGGGAGTGGGCATATCCTCCCTCGAATGCACCCAGACACCGCGAGCAGCAGTCTGAAGAGCTCAAGCGTCCTGCTGTCCGAGGTCAGGGGGCCAAGGCTGTGCTTGTGGGCTGCAGGCCTCCCTCCCCTGCCCTTGGAGTGGGGGACAGCGAGGCAGATCAGCTCTGCCAGAGCCCGAAAGCAGCAAAGCTTCCCTCCATCCCTCGCCTGCCCCAGCTCACACAGGTCCCTTCCCCACCCTGCCCACCCGGGTAGAGGCAGAGGTCCAAGCTGCCTCTGGAAGGTGGATGGAGGAAGCAGCTCCGGGCTGGGTCAGAAGAGAAGGCAGAAGGGGGGCAGTGGCTGGGACCCAGGCCCACAGTCTCTGGTAACCCCTGGTGGAGTCCGTGTGCTGCTGGGCAGGCCACCCTGGCATCACAGCCAGCTCACCAACCAGCCTGGACAGCTTTCCGAGAGCCCCTAGGGACAGCAAAGGGGCCCGGGTTACAGTCTGCCCTTGGCTCCCAAATACCTCAGGACACTCTGCAAAACAAAACCTACTCTGAAACAACACCCAGACACAATAAAGCAGCCAAACCAAGCTTTGTGTCAGCCCTCCGGGAGAAGAACAAAGTGACTGCGCCACGTGATGTGAAAATTTGGTTTTAGAATGGGACTGTGCTGCAGCCATGCACACCCCAACCTGAAGGGGCGGGTTTCCTTGAAAATCTCATGGGAACTGCCCTCTAATCTGCTTTCTTCCTCAAAATAAGCCCGGGGCAGCAGTCACCGCCCCCCCAGGGCAGAAGGGCAAGCAGAGCTCGGACTGTCCCAAAGGCATTCTGTTCTTGGAAACAGATGCAGCCACATTGATGTCTGTGGCTGGCTCTTTGCTCCTAAAGTGACCTTTTATCAAGATTAGATCCCAGAGAAACAAAATGCTGTACAAGAAAGTAGTAACCATGAGATGATGCCAGGCTCAGCAACGGCAACATTTAGTTATCAGCTAACGATTCAGCATGGGGCCAGCTCACCCAAACACAACACCACCCTATGGGGAGCAGGGAGCTAAATCCTCACCTGCAGTAACAGGAATGAACCCACACAGGCAGCATCCGCCAGGTGTTACTTAGGGACAGGGAGGGAGGCCCGGTGAGATCTGGTGAGATCGGGGTGGAAAAAGGCAGACTGGGCCAGGCTGTTTTTTGTTCTAAGTCTTCCAGTTCCTTATGCACAGATTCCTCTGATAAGATACATATCCTTAAAAAATTGCGTTCCCCCAATGCCGTGGAGAGACCCAGAGCTGGCTGGAAGGAAGCTGCAGATGCCTATCTTCCCCACCCCCTTTTTACAGAAGGAGGAACAGGCCCCAGGAAGGTGCTTGGGTCAAGTCACAGAGCTGGTCAATGCCAGCCCAACCAGGACCTGGGGTCTGGAGACCCAGGCCGCCCTCACCCCGTGAGGTTGGTTGGTTTTCACACATTCCAGCAAATGCACACTTCAGCATCTGGGAGGGAGGGCGCTTCTGGGCTCCCCTTCTCCTGCTTGCTGTCAGCCCAACACTGACCCAGAAAAGCACATGGCAGGGCACACGTGGAGCCTGCCTGTTTCCCAGGCCTGGCCAGCCTTTTTTGTAAGGCAGTGGGGGGCCCCCGAAGGCAGACAGAGTACCCACTGCCTGAAGTAGGCTCACAGGAGCGGTGCTGGCCTGGGGAGCAGTACGTGGACTGTTTTCCAGAATGTCCAAACAGAAAATGCTCCAGTTCTGCTCAGAGTGCCAGCTCCTCCCCGTCATCCAATGACAACTGTTTCCACATCAGTCCCAACCAAAAAAACATCAGTTCTCACGTCTACAAGTTGGACAGTGCACACACAAGAGAAGCCAGAGCTGCCGGGGGCTCGGGAAGGCATGTCCAGGAGGTGCTCCCCACTCCGTGCGAGGCACCAGAGCCCAGTCGGCCAGGGGGACCCCCAGCTCAGACAAGCTCTGCCCCCACCCGGCCTACTTGCCCACACTTGCAGCACCCTCGCCTGGTCCAGGAGGGACCTCCCATCTCCAGACCTTCCACCAGCATCCAAAACCACTGTCTGTCACCCTGGATGCCCCTGGCCCTTCATCCATCCCAGCAGAGGCCCTCTTTCTCTGTTTAGTCTGTGCAGGTGGAGGGGAGGGAGACAGGGACATGTCACCCACAGGACCTCTGCACACCTACCTACATGCAGGCCACTCAACCTTCCCAAACCCTCAATGCTGCTGCCTCCATCTGCAGACAAGCAAGTTGAGGTGGAGACCTCTGTGTAAGTGGGATTCTGGGCTCCAGCGGCCTCACCAAGGAGGTGATTCTGGGCTCCAGAGGCCTCTCTAGTGGGCACAGTGGGTTCAGCCCTCCCTGGACGTGTCAGTCGTCCAGATCCCAGGCCTCTCCCAGAGTCTGATATCATGGGATCATACTTGTCCAAGTTCACCCTCCATTCCCACCAGCCTCGTCGCCCAGTCTGACCCCCGCCCACCAGGCCATGCTCCGAGAAGCTATGTTGCCCAGCAACAAGCAGCAAGCTCGCTCTCTCTCTCTCTCTCTCTCTCTCTCTCTCTCGCCATGGATGTGCGTAAGGGCACGGTGGCTGCCACTACAGGCCAGGCCCACCGGGCTCTACTGAATTTGAAGGAGATCCCCTCTGCAGGCTGGCATTCTGCCTTCCTGGGCTTGTGTCCTGGGAAAAGCCATTTTCCTCCCTCTCCCGCTGCTTCTGGTGGGCGAGAGAAGTGTGTGTCTGTGCTTTCTGAATTACTTTCTGAATTCTCTAGAAGGAAACAGACCAGGCTTGCTGCACAGCCTGAGGGTGCTGCCTCAGCCCCTTCTCAGTCCCCACATGCTTTCTGGTCTCCTCAAGGCCCCTCCTCCCTCCTCCTGAGGGTTACAGGGGTGGCGTCCCCCTGAGGCTGAGCTCCACAGGTGCCACCCTGGCTATCCCAGGCCAGAGACACTGCAAGACCTGCAGTCAGGACAGGACCAGGCCACCAGAAGGGGAGCTGCAGGAAGGATGGACCCCAGGCCAAGAACCCACCCAGCTCTGCCAGACCTAGGCTGTAGGACCCTGGGCAGGTGACCACTACCTGGGGACTGTCCTGTACTAGGCTGGTGAGAACAGGACTTTGCCAAAGAAAAATCCCAAAGCCCCCTTACAACAACCCTCCCCCCCTCCCCCCCGTTCCGGTCCTAGGCCAAAACAAAAGGAGACAAGGAGGGACGGGGCGGGGGAGGTTGGAGGAGCTGTCCCAGGGTAAGAATCGCCCCCACACAGAGTCCGGGAAGCAGGCAGGCTGGAGGAAGAGAGGAGGGGGTAGGGGAAGAGAGGGGAGGGGTGTAGCGCATCTGAGCCGGCCCTGGAGGTGGCTGGGGGAAGCACGGGGTCCCCATCGCTTCAGAACCAGGAAGACCCAACGGGCCCTCGGGGACCTGCTCAGGGTTATCTCGGAGACCTGCGCCCAGCGTGGCCTCCGGGAAACGTGGCTCCTGACACAAGTCACCAAGGAAGTGGCGCGAGGAGAGCCAGTCCCGCGCCCACCGTCCGCGCCATGTCCCTGGGCCACCGCCAGGCGGGCGCAGACACACTCCCCGGGCCGGGCGCGCGAGGGCGGGGCGCGCGAGGCCGTGGCGCGCCGCACGTAGGCAGGCGACCGGGGCGCGTCGGGGTGGAGTCTGGGCGCGGGGACCCGGAGGCGCAGGGCCGGAGCAGGAGAACGGGCTGACTCCGCGTCCCCAGGTCCCAGGGCGAGGGGTGGCGCGCGCACCCAGAGGGGCGCGGGGACAGGCAGACTCCCCCTCTCCCCGGATCCGCCCAGACACAGGCCCCAGCCCCCGCCCACCTTGCGCGTCGCCACCGCTGGTGAGCACGCCGATGGCCTTGCCGGCCCCCGACATCCGCAGCTTCTCCAGGTCCACGGTGGCCATGGCGGCGGCCGAGACCCAGGGCCCGCGCTCGCTCTCCCGCCGCCACTGTGCGTGCCGCGGCCGCTGTCGCCGGGTCCCCGCCCCTCGCCGTTCGCGCCAGAGCGCCCCGCCCCGCACCCGCCCCCAGATCCCGCCCCGCGCCCGCCTCAGCGCCACGTTTGACTGACGGGGTGCAGGGACCCGATGGCCGCAGGGGGGCTGGCGCGCGGCAGAACCACCCCGCCGACCTCCCGGCTAGTGGGGAATCTGCCACTTTGGCCCATCCTGGCCATCTTTTCCCCTTAAGTTTCCAAACCTGTTCAATTAACAAACGCTCCGCGTTTATTGAGGGTCCATTTCATGATAGCCAGGCACTGTTAAAGAAAACCAGCAGCAACACCTTCCAAGTAGTTTCAGGGGACTTCGCCTGTCATAGCGGGGCT
Organism: Cynocephalus volans; assembly: GCF_027409185.1. Classification (NCBI taxonomy): domain Eukaryota; kingdom Metazoa; phylum Chordata; class Mammalia; order Dermoptera; family Cynocephalidae; genus Cynocephalus; species Cynocephalus volans. Next base: position 189,690,431 of record NC_084460.1, read on the forward strand.
TCAGCGAAGACCGGAGCAGGCGTGGCCGCGCACACGCAGTCCTCTGCCAAACGCTGATGCCCTGGTTCATTTGTAATTATGCACCTGCTCTATTTTAATTTTGTGTCTCAAGAAGTTTGTTGTTTGCCGGAGGCCCCTCCCTCCCCTCATGGCTGGCGGACCACGCTGGCAGGTGCAGTTGCAGTTGCAGAATGGAATGCCAAGGAAGACCGACAGGAGTGCATTTGTTTCCACCTGACTTCAGTGCTTTCTCAGACCCTTGGAAAACTTTTGCCCACCAAAAGTGGGGGCAGGGAACTTGTGGTCAGGAGAGTGGCCTCTACCTTGGATGGGCAGTGGGTGGGGCGGGAGTGGAGGTCCAGCCTCAGGGGCAGGACAGACAGGGCCCTGCCCTGGGGGAGCCTGGAAGGTGGAGGGAGAGGCGGCCACCAGCCAAATCTAGGGCTCTGAGGAAAGGCACTGCCTGCAGGAGCCCCTGATCTGGGCGGCCATTGGACAGGCCCAGACACCCACTAGGAGTTTTGGATGGGGTGGGGAAGCCACCCCAGTGATGATTACAGAGATGTGTTTACTTTATGGAAACTCAGCAAGCCCATCACCTATAATTCGTGTGTTTTTCTCTGCATATGCTATATCCTAATAAGAACATTTACACAAAAAGAGTCTACTGTGTGAAATATTCAGAGTGGAGGAGTAGGATTGGTGAGGAGAGGGACGTGGGTCCAGGAAATGGTGGCTGTGAATACAGACTACTCTGCTTAATTGTGAAATGAGAGAAAACACACCAAAGAATGTGTACTCGCAGAAGCACACGTTAAAGAGCATTGACAAGACATCTGTTGTTTCCCCCAGAGGTGACCTCTGTGCTGACATTTTTGGTCATTATTTTCTTGCTTTTCTTATAGTTTTATCATGAGTGTATATATGTGTGTGCCTGCATGTATTCTTAAAAATGTATAGTTTAGCTACAATGAGATATCACCTCTAATCCATTACGAAGGCTAATATAAAAAACAAAATAACCCAGAAAACCACACGTGTTGGCGAGGATGTGGAAGAACTGGAGGCCTTGTGCACTGTTAGTGGAAACGTAGAACGGTGCAGCCACTGTGGAAAACTGTGTGCAGGTTCCTCCAAAAATTGAAGACAGAATTACCATGTGGTCCAGCAATTCTACTCTGGGTATATACCCAAAGAATTGAGTGCGAGGACTAACACAGGTATCTGCACACCCATGTTCACAGCGGCACTATTCACAACAGCCAAAAGGAGGAAGCCATCCACACGTCCATCAACGGATGTGTGGATAAAGAAAATGTGGTCTGTATACACAATGAACTATATTCAGCCTTAAAAAGGAAGGAATTCTGACACATGCTCCACATGGATGAACCTTGAAGACATTATAAGTGAAATAAGTTAAACACAAAAGGACAAATACCGTGTGACCCCACTCACACAAGGTCCCTAGCATGGTCAAGTCCATAGAGACAGACAGTGGAAGGGCAGGTGCCAGGGGCTGGGGAGGGGATGGGGAGTGAGTGATTAATGGGACAGAGCTTCAGTTTGGGAAGGTGAGAAAGTTCTGGAGGTGGACGGTGATGATGGTCACACGACAGTGTGAATGTGCTTAATGCCACTGAACTGTGCATTTCAAAATGGTTAAGGTGATACATTTTATGTTATGTGTACTTTACCACAATTTTTTTTTTTAAAGTGACCAAACAGAAAAATGTTTAGTTGTTCTGGTGTTTCTTTGTGGGTCATGGGGCCTCTACAGTTTCTGAGGGCCAGGATTTGGCGTAGTTCTAGCTCAGGGTTTCTGTTATGGACTAAATGTGTGTGTTCCCCCAAAACGTATATGCTGAAGCCTTAACCCCCATGTGGCTGTATTTGGAGACAGGGCCTCTAAGGAAGTAGTTAGAGTTAAATGAGGTCTCTCATTTAAGTGTGGGGCTCTGGTCTGACAGGATTAGTATCCTTATAAGAAAAGACACCAAAGAGCGACCTCTCTCTCTGCTCTCCCTCCCTCCCCAGGTGAGGTCACTGAGGAAAGCCCAGGCAAGGACATAGCAGGGTGCATCATCTTCAAGCCAGGAAGAGGGCCCTCACCAGAAACCAACCCTGCTGGCACCATGGCCTTGGACTGCCAGCCTCCAGAACTGTGAGAAGTAAATTTCTGTTGCGGAAGCCGCCCAATCTGTGATATTTTGTTACGGTAGCCCACGCTGACTGTGCGGTCTCTCATGAGGCTGCAGTCAGGATATGGCCATGCTGCATCATCCAAAGGCTCGATTGGGGCTGAAGCATCCACTTCCAAGATGGTGTCCTCAGCAGGCTCTTGGTGGAGGCCTCAGTTCCTCACCATGTGGCCTCTCCACAGAGATCCTTGCATGTCCTCACCATGTGGCAGCTGGCTGCCCCCAGAGCAAGCAATCCAAGGTGACAGCCACAGTGCTTTATGTCATCTGACCTCAAAGGTCATGTATGGTCACTTCCAGCACATTGTATTCATCTGTGCAGGACAGTTCTCCAGGACCACCTCAGTTTCTCCTCCGCCCGCACACCCTTTTTCTTGCATGTAGCTCTCAGAATGACTACAATGTGCTAGGAATGCAATATCCTGAGATAGGGAAGGACTGCCTGGAACAGCCAGGGCCTTGTTCCTGTCCTTCCCAGGGAATGTAACATCACAAGTCAGGGAGGAACTGCCCGGGACAGCCCAGGCTTTGTTCCTCCCTCCCTGGAAGCAGGATGTTCTTCAAAGCTTTGCCCAGTGAGTCATGTTGCACCTGAAATAAATAACGGGGGTAGGTGCCTTTTGGGGTCCCTCAGCTGCAGGGAAAAGTGGGGCACGGCAGTCAAGACCATCCGTCCCAGGCAGTTTTCTCAAGCCTTAGGAAAGGGGCTCACAATGGAGCTGAGACCTCTCTGTCCCTTGCTGCCTATCTGTAAGTAATCATTTCATATACCTTGCTGCATGTGAGTGTGTTCTGTCTTGTTGGCTCAGGCTGTTAGCAGAACTGTAGCCCAGGATGCAGAGTGCAGAAGTGTTTGGACCCTTTTATTCCTGGTGGTTGGTGCAGTGATGACCTCTGCCATCCTCCGTACAGTGGGAGTCTTCCCTTGGGAGTGGTAAACCTGTTCTGCAATTAGCAGCAAATTATGGAGTTCAGCACACCCTCAAGGGGAGAGGAACAAATCTCTACCTCTTAAAGAGCTGAGTGGCAAAGCATTCGTGGACGTGTTCTTAGGCACCAGCAGCTCCTTTTGGGGCAGGTGTGGGCAAGGCCAGCCTAAGTCCTGGGATACATGCCATACCATGGGCAGGCCCTGGACATCAGCAGACATATGGCCAGGGCACATTGTTCTATAGTTCCTGCTTCTAAGCACACCAAGGACCACTTCCAGCTCTCACCAGAAGGTCAAAGCCACCTTTGGGTCGACAAGCATGTCCTCACTGCACGTCAGGGCAGGAGCAGTATAGGAACTTCATCAGTTAACGGCTATGCCAACTCAGGTACAGACAGATGTGGGCCACTCGCTGGGCCTGCTGGGTCAGGTTAGGAAGATGGAACAACAGCAGGGCATCTTAAGGAAGATGGCCTCAAGCTGCCCATGACTGTAGGCACACCTGTCCGCATGGGTGTGGCCATGCACCAGCACGGCTGTCATCCCAGGGGTTCCGGTCACCATCCATTTCCTTGGTGGATCTCATGGTCACCAGCTCCAAATCTTCCTTCCTCTTTTCTTCCTCATCTGGTCAGGACATGGGGTGATGGGGCTCATGGGAGGGCATTTTCTTGGGACCTTGCATTACTCTGCCCTGAATTTTGATAGAAACTTTGGCTGTCCATAGACTTTAAAGTTAGAATTATCCGCTCACAGCACCTCAAAGCTTTATTCCATCGTTCCCTTGCTTCCAGCACTAAACCGAGGAGTCAAAGTCATTCTGAATCCTCATCTTTGCACATGACCTGGTATTTTCTCTCCAGAAGCTTGTAGCATGGTCTTTTCCCAGCTGTTGTGAAAGTCCACATGAAGCACCTCATGTGGGAGGGTCTGCTTCCCACTGCTGCACTGGGCACATGGGGGTCCTTCCAGTACAGCAGTTGTTTCCTGGGGGCAAGTCCTTAAGATCTTCCATTGACAATATATATTCCTTCCCAAGCTTCCCCTTTACCCTTCTGGGAACTCCTGGTATTTACACTCTGGACTTCCTGGGCTGAAACTCTACACTTCTGACCTATTTCTGTTTTCTAACTCATTTTTGCTGTACTTTCAGAGGGATTTTTTTAAATTTGCGTTCCCACCTTGTGGAAAAGTTTTCACTTCTGCTGCCATGGTTTTGGTTCCCAAGAGCTTTACTGCCATTCTCCTCTGAATGTCCCTTTTGATAGTGTCCTGCTTCCTGGCTTCATGAATATGGGCTCTGTCTAAGGATAGTGCCAGTTTTATTTGATTTTTTGTGATCTTTCCTTGCTTTTGAGTTTTTTTCATCCACGCTGCTGTACTTCTTTGTGTCTGTCTTGGTCTATGCCATGTTAGACACTCCTTTTATGCCTGAGAGTCCTCAGATCATGATTAGGAGGCAGACCCTCTGAATGTCACAGGTGACTATGAGCCTTATTGTAGGATAAGCTTGCTGGGCCGTTTGTTGGACCTCCCCAACCAGGACTGTTGTCCTTTTAGGCTGGCGAGATTCAAGAGAAGCCTCTTCCCATCTCTGGCTTGGCAGGAAAGATTGGCCCCCAGCAGGTGGGAGCTGAGTGAGGACAGGGGCAAGTCACTGCCTTCAGCATGTCTGCCTGTGGAGACCTGGCCCCTGCCCTTGACCATTGGTGGCATCCCAGTCCAGACTCTCTGCTTTGCCCTCCAGACAGGAAAGCTCCTGCCCTCTGCTGGGTGAGCGAGGGATCAGGGCTTCACCTGCACCACCCCTCCCTCTAGCCCCTGTCCCTGCCCCAGTTCCCTGGGAGCTCCACCACCAAGGTGGGGTCCTCACCAGGCCCATCTGCTGAGACCTCAGGGCTGCCCAATGCATGATCAGAAGGGGCTTCTGTTTAGGCCTGGGGTCCTTCTGGAAGACTAGAGCGGGCAGGCTGGCTTGCAGACATCTTGGGAGACCCTTGTCTGCCTGTCTGGCCCTCATCTTGCCCTATCTGGTTACCTGGGCCAGCTGCAGAAGTATCCACATGCCTGCATATCATTCACAGGGGAGACCCCTTTCTAGGGCTTCCTACCATAAGCCTTGTCTGCCTACCCCTGGTTTGTGGTCTCGTTCGGGGTCACCTTGAAACACAGGTGCTGCAAAGAAGATAGAGTGACAGCGGTGGGCAAGGACTCTGCTGGGGGACAGGCTCTGCTGTAAGGAGGGCTTGCGTGGCCTCTCTGGGGAGGCAGGCAGGGCTGGACTTGGCTCTAAGGTACACTACTGACTCTGCTCTTCCACCTGCAACGTGGGAAGCCTTGGAGATCTGTGGTTAGTGCTGTGGATTGATTGAATTGTGTCCCCCAAAGTTCATAAATTAGAAGCTTAATCCCCATGGTAACTGCTGACAGTGGGAAATCCTATTATGGTAACTGAAAGGTGGGACCTTGAAGAGGTGGTTAGATTGTAGGACTGTACTGTAATGAATGGATTAGTAATGGTGGTCAGGGATGTGGTTCTGAGGGCTTTAAAAGGACAGTCCATGAGGAACTCTCTCTCTGCCCCACCTCTTCTGTCATGAGCCTTATTGTAGGATAAGCTTCCTGGGCCGTTTGTTGGGATGCAGCCCACCACTGACTGTGAGACTCCTGGGTCATCATTGCCACCACCAAGACCCTCACCAGATGTGTTCCGTGAACTTTGGAATTCCCAGCTTCTGAAACTATAATCAATAAATTTCATTTTCTTATAAATCACCCAGTTCCAGGTATTCTGTTATAAGCAACAGAGAAGGATGAATGCTGTTGGGTTTAGGTTTCGCTCACCGGCCTGTGTTCCCATTTTGCTGTAGAGAATTTCATGCACGTTCTTAGTACAGCAAGCAGTAAGTGGCCACATGTCCCCTCAACGAGCACTTCTGAAGGGCTCTGTGCAGGGCAGTGTCTTGCATTTCAGGAAGACTACTCTGGGGAGCAGGGGTGTGGGGGGGTGGGGAGCAAGTCTGCAGGCAGAGGAGCTGTGGGGGGGATTCTGGGGGAAGTATGAGCAGTGACAATGGGGAGGAGAGAAGGGGACAATGGGTGAGACACAAGAGGCCCAACCAGGAGGACTGGGGTGGGCACAGTGGGGCCCTGGAGGGGGCTGGCTCACAGCACCAGGGAGGGGCAGGGCTAGGGCTGGAGAGCCCCTTCCCTGGGAGCCCCGTGAGCTCTGGCTCCAGTTCGAATGATGGGGCTGTTCACAGAGAACAGGGTGTGCAGATCCCCCCCCACACAGTGCAGGAGCACTGCACTTCCACACCGTGGGTGGCAGGTGGGTGCCAGTCCCTTTCTTCTGTGGAGGATACCAACATTAACAAAGCAAATGTTATTTCACAGGGCCTAACTTATAGCATAGTAGGACCACAGCCCTGTAGTTTTAGGAATCACCTAACTTTTTAGAATTGCATATAGAAATGCTAAGCTTGGGAAAAAGAGAAAACTTTCCCAGGACTAAAGTCTCTGTTGTAGATAAAAACTGTAAAACAGCAAAAATGCTGGCTCTAAGGGCAGTCGTCCTTGGTGCGGCTAAAGCTAATGATGGGAAAGTATGTGAGTTAAAGGCTTCAAGGCTGCTGGTTGGGGGCTGTTCTGCATCTTGTTTTCAGTTGTTTCTTTAAGTTTCTTAGGAACTAAGTGTTGCCACGATAATTATCTCATTGTTCTTTTTGTAACCATCTGTGTTCCTTTTCTGTAACTTTCTTGCCTGGACAATAAAAACAGAGAAATCCTCCTTCGGGGTTATTTCCTAGGAATTCCTGATCTCTTAAAGGAACTGCCTGGGATTAACCCCTTCTGGGCCTCTCACTGCTCTGGAGAAATGGGCTTTGAGTAATCCTTTGCATCTCCGACACTCTGGGAGAGGTGACATCCCTCCTAGGGTCACTCACCCAGCGCAGGGGAGTGGAGGCCCAGCCTGTGCTGGGTGCTGGGTGCAGGGTGGATGACCCACCCCACCCAGGGGCCCGCGCCCAGCAGAGGGGCCCCACCCAGCCCGCCCTTTCATGCATGAGCTGGCAACGGACTCTCCTTTATGAATTACATCTACTGCTGCTTAGAAATCATGTTTTTGAAGTTATTTAAAAATTAGTAAGAATAGAAGAGTTTACAAAAGAAAAATCATCTATAATTCCCTGCTGAAACACACAAGTCTTCATTTTTTTCAGTGTTTTCCTCCATTTTCTCTGTGTGTGCATTTATACATATACACACATGCACATATTCTCTTCTATGAATATATTCTCTCTATATACATATATAATCATATGTACATTCTATATACGTTTTCTATATATACACATCTCTATATACATACACACGCACACACATACGCTTCTTAAAAACTTAATACTTATCCATGTTTACCCACCATGCTTGTGCTTATTTTATATTTAATGTCTGGATAACGTCCCAATCTGTGGCTATAATGTTATTCCTCGAAACATCCCCTTACTGCTAAACACTTAGTTTATTTTCAAAGCCCCACTCACTAATTATGCAAACACTTCCCAATTGCCCCCATGGGCCTGGGCTCCACAGTGTGGACGACACAGGCTGGGCTGCCCCGGTGCATGCAGACCTCTGGGAGGGAGGCCATGGTGAGCGAGTCCAGGCGGCAGGATGCTGAAGGGTCTTCACAGAGGCCTGGAGGGGAGGCTGTGAGCGAAGTAAGGGGAGCTTTCCTGAGACTAGGGGGTGGACATCTCACTGCATATGAGATGGGTTTCCTCTGTTGGGGTATTTCTTTAGGACAGAGCTAAGGAGCGGCTTTAGCCAGGTGTGGACAAATTGGCTTGACCTTACGTGGGAAGCGTAGAGCTGGGCGGAGGGAGGTTGTTGTAGGAAAAGTTGCAGGTGGGAAAGTTGCAGGTGGGAAGGGAGTGGCCATCAGAGCTTCCCGAGGCCTGGTCCCTGGCAACTGAGCGGCACCTGTCCCTGAGCCCCTGTGAGCACCCTGCTTGCAGGTACCAGCCCAACCCTCCCAAGCTGGGGGGCAGGGAACTCTGCAAGTCCTGAGATCCCTGAGAATGAACAGAACGGGCTGAGGCCTCTTTCAGAACTGTCCTCCTCACAGCACCCACGTTGACAGAGGGCTGGAGAGCTACAGTTACAGGGTGGGGCTTAGGCGGTAGGTTTTTAAATCAGTTAGGATTCTTTTTTTTTTTTTTTTGGTTATGAATATTCATGAATACAAAGCTGATTGTGACCCCTCATGCCCAAGATCTGAAGGCCAGATTCATACTGGCAGCATGCCCATTACGACAAATTGCTTTTGTACCCCATGTCCCCCACCCAATTATCCCCAACCTCCCTCCCCAATTCTGAGCCAAGAACTCCAGCACTGAATTGCTACCTTGAGTCTAATCATTTCCAGAAACACTGACTTTCTGAGCCTAAGAGGCTCATCAACATCCACCAGATTCTAGCCTCTTGTTCACCGTGACCCCGACCCTGAGCCGGCCGGTCCCTGATGGTCCACGGCGCCTCGGGCAGGACTCGCTGCCGGGCCCAGCGCAAAATGAAGTTCAGATCTCTGTGTTCATAAATTATTAATAATTCTCAAACAGAGGCAGCTGAGCATAAAACCAGGTGCAAGGCCCGTCAACTGGCCGCTGCCAGCCTCTTAGACTAAAAGAGTCAGGGCTGGCTGGCTAGTTCAGTTGGTTAGAGTGTGGTGCTGATAACACCAAGGTCTGGATTCAGAAAAAAAGGCAGGGGGAAGAGCAACGAATAAAGGGTCATGAAAATCAACTACAATGTATACTGAGAAGTTAAAATTTAAAAAAAAAAAAAAATGAGTTGATGCAGGCATCATGGGCTGAACTATGTCCCTCCCCTCTTGAGACAATGGTACGACACTCATGCTGAAGATGGTCGGGAAGACTGTGCAAGGGTGCACCGCAGTGGGTTCACAGTGAGGGAGAGATTGAGCTCCACTTCAGATACACCAGGGCAAGCTGGGATCTACAGCCACAAGCAGGGTGGGGTCCGTGGATGGAAAATCATGAAGAGGAAACATCAGGGGTGAGGGGATTCTGGCTAAACTGATCAGACAGGATTCCTGCTGAGGTCAGGCCAGGGTGATAGCTGTCCAGGGTGGGGATGAGGAATTTGATCAGCTATCAAGGGTGAGCAGGTGTCAGGGATGAGGGACTCTCTCTAAACTGACTGGGTAGGACTCTTCCAAACCTGGAAAAGGTGGGCCAAGGACAGAACTCAAGGTCAAGGCCTAGTCCAGAAGAGGACTCAGAGAAGCCTGACTCAAGTGTGGTCAGGGAGAGCGTCTTTGTCCTGACCCCAGGACTTTATGCATGTGACTTTATGTGTGATAATGTCATTAAAGAGGTCAGGACACAGACACACACAGAGGGACAACCGTGTGAGGACACAGGGAGAAGACACCATCCACAGCCCAGCAGAGAGACCTCAGGAGGAACCAGCCCTGCCACACCTTGACCTCGGAAATTCCAGCCTCCAGAACTGTGGGACAATAAATTTCTGTTGTTTAAGCTGCCCAGTCTGTATACTTTGTCACAGAGGCCTGAGCAAATGAACACAGTAGGTGACCCAGGTGTGTAGCTGCTATGCAGGCTGGGGCTGCTGGACATAGTTGCTGGGTCCTCGTGGGTGCTCACCTGCTCAGTCAGCAAACGCCAGGCTCTGTCACATGGGCAGGGCCCGTTCCAGGTGCTGGGTGAACAAGACGAGCTTCCACCCCCCCAGAAAGGCAGACCAGACCAGCAAACACTGCTGCCGCATGGGATGCAGCTCAGGGGAGGGGTGGGGGCCACCGAACAGAATTCTCGCTGTTTCTAATGGAATTGGACTGCTCTGGAGAAGGAGACTGGCGGCCCCAGAGCCTGTGAGCAGTTAGGTTGTGGGAGGTCAGGACCTCAGGGCTCAATCCTGCATTTGAAGAAAGTGACATGGGGGTGATAGAAGCCACTGGGCCCTGTGAAAGTGCTGGAGTGAGCAGGACTGAAGCCATGTTGGGAACTAAAACTGCCTGGGCTGTGGGGCGGGGCAGATTTTAAAAGGACAATGTTTTTTCTCTCCACTCTTTCTTCCCACCCCCTGACTTTCTTATCTTGCTGCTAAATAGGGGAACAAGGCTGAGAAACTAATCAGTACTTTGCAAAGCTAACAGTTCTTTCCTCAAGACTCATGGAGTTTTGAGAAATGATCAAGGCCAAATGACTGGAAGCTGACCTTGGCACCAGCCAAGTCAACCAGAGCTATGCGAAGCAAAACTACACGAAAGACTACAGAAGAGATGACTCTACTCTGGAGCAAATCAAAATCTTGCAGGGTCCTGAGATAAGAGTGAAGATGAGAACAGAAACCAGACAAAGCCTTGGTGAGACCTTGTATTTGACTCACAGACATGGACCCTCATAACTCACATCTCCCTCTCTCCTGCTTTTCACCTCCCACATTCCATTCCATCAAACCCTCCTTAAAAAACCCCTTAGTAACTGTAAGTCTTGGAGATGGAATAGCCTACTGTCTCCTTCAGCTGAATACATGTGCTTTTCTAACACCAACCATTTGACTTTTGAGTCTTTTTTTCTTCTCAAGGGGGCAGGCAGCCAGACCCTTGTACCTGTCTGTGGAGGAATTCTGATGAAACTGGGGTCCCCCCCCCGTCCCCCAAGGTAAGATCCAGGGTGCCACACTGCACAGGGCTGAGAGAAGGCTGGACTGTGCCTGGTACCAGCGGCCAGAGGACCTCATGGCGAGGGTGCACTTGGGGAAAGAGAAGGCCATGGGGAAGCTGGGTGGACAGCATTGGGAAGGGTGTTCAAAGTATCCAGGATTGTCCCAGCCAGCTCCCTCAACACCCCCGCCACAGTCCCCACCAGGCCACCCCCTTGGTTTCTGCAAGCTCCACCTCTTCCATCCTATCAGTAACCACGCCCCACTGGGAAACCTGGCCAGGGCCGGAGAGGGGCAATAGCTCTGGGCACTGGGGCCGCACAGCACCGGGATCCCACGGAGGGCGAATGTCTCAGGTCAGCAGGGCCTGTGAGTCAAAAAGAGCCCCCTCTCCCCAGCCCCATTCCCTGCCTGCACGAGTGTGCCTGTGCCTGCTGCCCGCTTATGCACACGTTCCCGAACTTCCTTTCTCTTGTCTCCCTGTTCAGGAACGTGGTCCAGCCTCCACACTGGATGGTCCGAGTGCCTCCCTGCTATTGGGTTCCTCCTGGTATCTGAGGGCCTGCTGCCTGGCCCAACCCTGCCCACCTGTACTGGAACAGCTGCCCACTTGCTGAGCCCCCGAGCCGTGAGGGCTGTGTGCTTGTCCTGGGCTGGGGCCCCCTATTATCACTCCCGGCCTAGGCCCTCTCCAGGCTGGAGGTGGAGACCCAAACCATGTGTCCCAAGTCAGGATATGTGTCCCAGATCTGCACCCATGCATGGTGGGGCCTGAGGCTGCCCCCCTCCCTACCCAGGTCTCTGAGCCCCCAGCTGGGCATTCTGGGGTCTCTGTGGTGGGAGAGTCAGAACAGCTCTGCCATCTCCTTCTACTGACACCGACCCAGCAGCTGTGCCAGGCCCAGGGACATGGCTGAGAACAAGATCAGGTCCCCGTCCCCGAGCTGCCGCTATCAGGAGGAGACATACAGAAAGGAAGTCAATGCAGAGGTGGTCTTCAGGCTGTGGCAGGTGCCATGAATAAAATCAGGCACAGCACTGTCCCAGTCCTCCTCCACCATGTCCCACTGTGCCCAATCCCGTGACCTCGTGCCTGTCCCTCGACTCAGATCCTTCCCCAGCTCCTCTCCTCCTCTGAGGGGGTCCCTGGCTGATCCCCACATATGCCCACCTCCTCCAGTCCTTACTCTGTTTCATGCTTCTCAGCAGTTACACTGTCTGAGGTCACCTTCCTCCTTTAAGTGATCCCTCCCTCCCTTCGGAATGTCCCTCTGGGACCCCTAAGGCCTGGAAAAATGCTCAGCACATAGATGTGCAATGCCAGCATCCTGAATAAATGAGCAACTAAATGAATGAGTGAGGTGGTGACGTTGGAGCTGAGACCTCAGAGATGACAAGCCAGACTCACGAGGCTCCAAGGGAAGGAAATTCCAAGCAGAGGGAACAGCTGTGCAAAGGCCCTGGGGCAAGAATGCACCTGGCTGTATGAGGAACAGGTCGGGGGAGCAAGAGCACAGTGCCAGCGGCAGTGGGGGGGGGGGACCAGACCACACAAAGCCTTGGTGGGGGTGGCAAGGGCCACACTCCCACGCCAGGGGCAGCAGGGAAGGAACGCGGTCACTTCCAGGTGTGACTCCTGCTCACAGGTATTTCTCTTCTCACAGAGTGAGTTCCCTTCCAGTGTGGCCTGCATGTCAGGAACAGGGGTACAGGCCCCCAACAAACCCACCCCGCTACAGAGCATCTCAAAACTCCACAGAAGTGGCTTTAATTTCAGGGCACATGATGGCCTGTGTCCCCACAAGGACTGGGCCATGTTTACCAGACAGGCACTGACAGCACTTGGTACTTTTCCATTCTTCTTGGTCCTGAGCTGGCCCAGCTTGCAGGGGTGAGGGGGCGTGCCCCTTGGTCCCTCTCAGAACAGTCACCACCCACTGATGTGGGATGGAGGAGCCAGCCCTGTGCTGCCTGGCCGTCCTGGGCCATGCTGGGTCAGGAGGGAAAGGAGGGCGCCTCGGCCAGCGGGCGGGACATGCTCTGGATGGCCCACTGCAGGATGCCATCGAAGGAGTGCTGTGTGACAGAGCAGACACAAGGGAACTCCAGCACCTGCAAGAGCCTCCAGGAGGCAGCTGCACCGCCCTGCCCATGTCCACAGCACCATGACCACTGTGACCGAAGGCACCCTCCTCCAACCTGACCCTCAGGTTCAAAGGTGGGGACATGGCAGTCCAGGGAGGACTCCTTGTCCAGTGCTCCTTCCCGGCACCCCATAAGCCAGGGCACGGCCGCTCTGCCTCCTTGGATGGCTCCTTCCTCACTCTGCTCAGGGACCTGATACTCCCACAGGACTGGGGAGTTATGAGAAGCCCCACGGTTCCAATAGAATGGGTCACTTGCCCAGAAGGGGGCTTGAGAATCTGACCCTCTTTTCTCCAACCGTATCCAGGGACCTGCCCCCTCCCAGAGCTACGATGACCTCATCCAGTGCCAGGGTCACCCTCCCTCTCTCTCATGCCTTGGGGTCTCTACGTAGACCCTGCACCACCTGGGAGGTGCCTGTGCACAGCCCACCACACAGGGTAGGTCCCCTGCCCCTTGGGACCCTGAGGTGCAACGTTAGACATGGAGGAGGACGTGTGTCAGCCACCTGGGGTCTGGGAATGGCTGAAGGAGGTCGTCCTCCTGTCAGAAGATGGGGCCCCTAAAAACTAAGTTTTCTTCCCATTGACTCTACCTGTTCATCTCAGGGGGTGAGGCCCAAGTTGGGAGGGGTGAGCAAGAGATCCTGGGGGAGAGGCAGAGGTTCGGGACACACCCTCCCCCCACCAAGGAAAGGAAAGTCCATGCTTGAGCTGACCCTGTGCTGATGCTGAGGTTCTGAGAGCCGCTGGTCTCCCAGCTTGAAGGGGGAGGGGCTGGTTGTGGGCTCAGCAGCACTTAGGAGCTCCCTTGTGGGTGTAGGGGACCCAGCGCCATCCTGGAGGAGCAGCTGAGTTTCCGGTCTCATGAGTGGTCTGGGCTGCAGTGCCGGGATGTCCAGAGTGGGGTGCAGTGGACGAGGAGCAGGGGGTGTGGTCCAGGCCTGATGACATCTCCTTACCTCACTCAAGAGAGCCTCCAGGTCATCTCTGTGCAGCACAGGCTCCTGAGTGGCAGAGTCATCCGCCCCCTGGAACCCAGGAAAGGGAAGGGTCACCCCAGCTCTTGCAACCCCACTGGGGAAATGGAGGCAGGACTCCCCACAGAGGTAACAGGGCCTGGGTCAGTGGGGGTGCTGTGGGGCTTCCCAGGCAGGGCCGAGAACCAAATGCCAACGCCCAGCTCCCTCCTCCTAGAAGTGTCTCTCCTCTTTGGGTGGCAGGCACAGGGAGGTTGGGCATGAGTGAGCTCAGGGCTCTGCCTGCTCCAGAAGCTGGCTGCCCAAGGCCCCCAGGGGCAAGGGGACTTGGAGAAGTAGGAGAGACCCTGTCATGGACAGAAAACCTGAGGCTCAGAGAGGAAAGTGCCTGGTCCAAGGAGATCAGCCCTGCCCCCATTGACAAGCTTGCAGGGCCAGCCCCTGGGTGAGGGGCTGGAGCAGGGAATAAGGACTCTGGCTCCCCAGCCTCATGGCCCGGCAGTGTTAAGTCAAGCCATGTGAAACTGCCAGATCTGCAGCTCTAAACAGTCTAATCTCAGTTCTTCCACACCTACAGTGATCAGCACAGGCCCTGCCAGGCAGGACCGGCCCAGGATGGTTGAAGGAGGAGCAATCCCCAGGGCCTGGCTGCAAGGGTGTGAGGGAGACCTACTCAGGGTAGGGTCTGGGGGCCACACCCCACTACCACTTGAGAAGGGGGCAGGCTGGGGACAGGAAAGGGGGGGACTGAAACTTTTCACTCTTCATTATATTTTACATCACAATAAAAAAATTTAAAAATTAAATCACAATAAAAAAATAAAAAGGGATCTTTGCTGTTAAGAGACAGGAACCAGGGAGGTCACTGAAGGAAGCATCCCCGGAAGGCTGCCTGGAGGCGGGGGTATCTGAGCAAGCTTGGCTGGGACTCTGGACACTCACTGTGAAGATGCATGGAAAGAGGAGAGAAGCTTCTAGGAGAAAGAAGGGGACTGTGACAGATGCGGACCACGCTGGTGGTTCCACATGAGCCTCGTGGGCGAGGCCTTGGTCTGATGCTTGTCCCAGTGCCTGGCCAGAGCCTGCACACTGGAGTGCTCTGTCGCCCACAGTGTGTACTGGGGAGGAAGAGGCAGGCCAGAGAATGGGGATGGTGGACTTATGGCCATTTCACAGGATCCCTGAAGACTTTTCTGGGGCAGGGACGGTGTCAGGGCCCCTGCTTGCAGTCAGGGCAGGAGGCCCCCACCCTGGGGAGGCTTCCACACAAGGGTACAGGGCCTCCAGACACCTGTCTCTGAGCTCCAGGACAGGCCTGACTGCCCCTCACCAGCTGTGACCTTGGCCCACAGATAGCATCTTCTGACCCCTTCCCTCATCTGACCCATGAGAGTGTGGTAAGTGTAGGAAGAGCCCCTGGCTGGGACCCAGGGTCATTCTGCCTCTCTGAGAGGGTCCCCCAACTGCAGAGTCGAGGAGGTGAGGGTGCTGGCCCCAGGGAGGGCTGCGCTGAGATTACTGGGGAGAGGTCACCAGGTCAGCAAGCCTGTTTGCTGGTATGTTCTCTCCCACCAGTGTGAAGCTTCCTTCCACCTTGTCTGCGCTCACCCCCACCCAGGGCAGCGGGGCCCCCTGGCCCATGTGAGGGAGCCGTAACCCCAATGGTGACTTCATAGCTGTTACTACTTAGGATAGGTTTCCTTTTCACATAGACTTCAGTTACCATAAAGGAGTGGGTTTAAAGAAAACATTTCTCATAAAATAACGAACACGTGGTCAGCGGGTACGATGCAAACTCGCGAGTCCCCACCCCGCGGACTTCACCCCCGTCCCCCAGCGCGGCACGCTGCGGGGCTGTGGCACTGACCTTGGCGGGCCCTGGGGCCGGAAGTGCGGGGATCGGGGCTGGCGCCCCCTCCCCGGGGGCCGGGGCCGGATCTCGGGCGCAAGACTTGCAGCGCAGGCCGGTCCTGCGGCGGAAGCAGACAGACCGCGGGCTCGGGCGGGGCCGGCAGCGCGCGTCCAGGTGTGCGGGAGGGGCGCGGGCCTCCCCCCTCCTCCCCGCCCCCCCACCGGACCCCCCGCTCCCCGCTCCGTTCACTCACCCGGGGGTCCTGGCGGCGCCCGGGAAGTGGCAGCGAACGTGGAAGGCGGCGGCGCAGTGCGCGCACCGCAGCGTGTCCGCGCCGTCTCCGCACACGCCGCACCGCGCACCGGCCGCTGAGCCCTGCGGAGGGTGACAGCGCGGGTGATGCGATCCAGGGCATGTCTCGAGCCCGGGCTCGTGATGAACCCGCGCGCTCAGCACCCCCCCGCCCCCAGGGCTGCACGGCGAGTCCGCAGGCGGGTAGAGCCAACGCGCGTGGGAAAGCACACGGTGCCGCCTCCTGGACACAGGACGGTGGGTCCCGCGGTGCCAGAGTTCTGGGCAACCCGAGCACCTTCGGGCTGCAGCCCGCAGAAATCAGCCTTCGGGCCCGCCCGGGGGTCTCCGGAGGTAATGAGGCAGGGCAGGGAGAGGGCTTGGGGGTCTTCCGGACGTGTTTGGCCATTCCCCCCTCATTGTCCTGCCTGAGGGGGTTCACGGTAATGCCCAGGGTCTGGGGCTGGGGTGGGGGTTTCTGCAGCAATGACAAAGTGTGTGGCAGCTGCTGAAAGCCCTCCAGGAGCCCCCGCCTCCATCCCAGGTCTGGGCGCTCTCCTCCGCAGCCCCCTGCTCTGTGCCCCCCGCAGCCTCTTCCCACCGGCCCTCCCTTGGCTCCTAGCAGGCTCCCCTGACCTGGCGCCCATCTTCAGTGGCAGAACCTTACTCTCCGGCGTTAGGCCCATCCCGCTGCCCTGCAGGTCATGAGCTCCCTGAAGACAGACCCCCAGCCCCCAGCCTCCCCCCCTAGCCCCTCACCTGCTGCCCCTCCGGGCCTGCACACAGTATGGGATGCAGGGCCGAGGGGTCCAACACTGATAGGGGGGCTGCAGGAGGTGGGGGCAGCAGGTGCTTGTAGGTGACAGCAGTGTCCACGCTGGCTGGGGGCTCCCGGGGCGGGCCCCTCGCCTCCTCTATCGCCGACCTCAGCCCCGGGAGGACCTGGAACCAGTCACCACTCAGAGGGGCCACAAGGGACTGCCCAGCCCCACTGGGAATCAGTGACTACTAGAACCCTGAAATGTGGGGGGTGGGAGGCTGGTGTGGTAGGAGGAATCCTGCTCTGTGGCCCTCAGCAAGGTCTTCGACCCTTTCCCCATCACCCAGGGGATGAGCTGCAACAGAACACTTCAAGCATTTTTGGAGAATATTGTCAGTGGTCACAGTGCATCCCGTGTTAGGCCAACAGAGCCGAGGCCCTGCCAGTCAGAGCAGAGGAAATGGGGCTTCCCGGGCCCCAGGCGCTTCAGGAAAGCTGTGTAAAATGCTGGACTGCAGAAAGCTGGGGAAGGCCTGCCACGGGAGTGGCCGGGGACAGGACTCCATAGGAGCAGAGGGACGGGAAGGGCTGACCAGGGCTGAGAGTGGTCCTGGGCGTACCGAGGTCTCCGCAGCTGGCTCCTGGGGCTGGGGCTCCTCAGCCCAGGGCAGGACCTGCTGGAATCTTCCCTGGAGGCAGCTGGAACACCTCCAGGTCCCACTGCCCATGTGGTCACCAGTCAGAGGCATGCAGGACAAGGCAAAGGGGTGAGGACTGCCAGACCCACAGGACAGGGGGCCTGAGGGCGCCTCCACTCACCATTCCCTTCACAGATGGGGAGACCCAGGCCCAGACAGGGAAGCAGGCAGAGACAGGTGGAAGTGGGGTGGCCCTCGCCAGCACAGTGTCCCCTCTGAGTGCTTCTCTGATGAGCCCCAAGAATTCCCAGCACCTACTAACCCGCAGTGGCCTGTGCCTGCCTCTCAGGGGCTGGTGGAGCCTCCCTAAGCTGGCCTCTTTCTGTCCCTGGAAGGACCACCATGTTTCCCTAAGGGGGTGGTGACTAGCAGAACAGGAGATGGTCAAAGGCAGAAAGGGAGAGAACAGGAAAAGGATGGTCAGCATCAGAAAGGCTGAATGATGACGCTGCCCCCACCCCTGGGTTTAGCGATGAATCCTCTGAGGCTGAGAGGGTGAGACCTGGTCAAGGTCATAGTGGGAGCGAGCAGCAGCGCCCTTCCTGGAACTTGGGTCTCTGGATGCCCCCTCAGAACTCTTCCCCATGGGAGCTGGGGGGTGGGGAGCTCTAGGACATGGACTCAGAGGAGGACTTGCACCCCAGCAAGGATGGGGTCCCGTGCGTTAGCTGCACCCACAGGCCCGTGGGCGGTGCAGCTCCGTGGCCTCTGCACTCCCCAGCCCTGTCTGGCACTAGGACTTTGGAGTGAGGTTAGGGCTGGGGAGCTGGGGAGGCCAGAGTGAACTAAGACAGGAGGGCCCTCTTGCCTAGGGCCTCAGTTCTCCTTTGCCACCCTCCAGGGCCCTGCTGGCTAGGCAGGGAGGCCGGTGTGGCTGGGCAGGGAGGCAGGTGGCATGGTGGGAGAGCCCAGGCCCCAGCCCCACAGCCCAGTGACCTGAACCAAAGCCCCCTCCCAGGTAGGCCTCATTCCCCCCAAACTCCATGGACTGGAGAGACTTGTAGATGGCTTCGCATTCAGGGTCAGCAGGTGGATGTAGACGCTAAGCCAGATGGCCTGGGGCCACCGCAGAGGTGAGGAGGGCGCAGGCTCACCTGGGGATCTCCCGGAGAGGTGGGGACAGGCAGGCCAGGTGGAAGGCCCGAGGGCAGCCGTCACAGCAGATGAGCTCCCCGCCGTCCCGGCACACGGCACACTCGTCCTCGTTCTTCTGACGCAGGTGCAGGCGAGAGAGGACCATGCAGAACCCCAGGATGGGGTGTGGTGTCCTCCCCGGGAGCCCCCTCCCCATGGAATGGTTCCACCAGCAGTGTCTCCAGGACCTGGACTCCAAGTCCCATGCCCTGCCTGCCCATGCCCGGGTCCTTCCCTCTCTGACGCTCTGGTCCCCTCCCGCCGCCCCTGGGGCCATCCCTCTTGGGAAGGACGGGTTTTTCCTGGGCTGCTGTGTTCCAAGCAGCTCCCTAGACTGCACACCGCCCATACGCAACCCCTCCTTACAGGGCAACAGAGACACAGTGGTGTCTCCCAGCAGCCCCAGCACCCGCTGTCCCTCCACCTGAGGCATCCTCCCTCTTCCCCCCCTGCCTGAACGGTGGCCACGATGCCTTCAGGGTCTCCTGGATGCCACCTCCTCCAGGAGACCCAGACTGCCAGGCACAGTGATGATCACACTCATTGTAACAACCCCCCAGACCCCTGCAGGGCAGGGTGGGCCAGAGCACCTGGTGCCGAGGTGTCGGGTTTGTAACCAATGACAGTGGACACACGCCACCTGGTTCTACCTCATTGAAGAACAGTGCTAAAGAACGAGAGATGGGCTTGACATTCCCAGAGGACCCTCAAGCTCCTGGCTTATAGCAGGGCCACTGCCCCATGCCAGGCCCCAGTGAAAGAGGGACGGCCCAGCTGAGGGACGGCCCAGACCAGACGTTATGGATTTAAAGGCCTGGGAGGACCTCACTTTCTCTGACTTATTTGAATTTTTACAACAATTGAGTATTATCAGAAAAAGACAACAACCACTATTTAAAAAGAAAACGTGAGCAGGATCTTAGGCCTTTGAGCTCCAGTCACCTGATTGCCAAGGACAGGTGACAAAGCCACACAAGGACCTGTCCGAGGGGACAGTGGCAAGGATGGGGCAGCTCCCGTGGTCTGGAGCATTACCTGGTGCAGCTGGGGCTCACTGGGGAGAACTGGAGGGGCGGGGACCCTGCTCGGCTGGCCTGCCCTTGTCTCGCCTCCACCCTGTGAGGGAAAAGAGGGTCACTCATCAAGGGCAGCCTGGGTAGTGAGGGACTCATGGGGCCGCTGGCATCAGGCACCTCTGGGCAGTAGCCGCCAGCCTCAGCAGAGCTCCAGGGCCAGAACCAAGCAGCAGCTGCTGGGAGTGCTGGGGGGGAGGGGCACCCGGGACAGTGGGCCACGCTTACACAGGTGGTGCCCTGGGCACCCTTGGCCCGGATCGGAGGCTTCAGGCTGCTGCCGCTGCGAGTCTTGTTCTTCCCACAGCCGGGGTCTTCCGACTTGCCAGGAGCGTAAAACTCTCCCCCAACCTGGATGCACTTCTTGGAGCCCCCTGGGAGGAGATGCTGGCTGGTCCAGGCCTTGCCCCTCCTGCAAGTCCCAGGCTGGGGTCTGGCAGAGACAGTCTGTGTTTCCTAAAGCCTGCTGGTCCTTCACCCCACCGTGCCCCAGTTAAGCCTGGGGCCAGGGCACTGGGTGCAGGAAGGGACTCTGTGCTGGGGGCCTGCACCGGGATGAGTAGTGTCCCCCAAAATTCACATCCACCCAGAACCTCAGAATGTGACCTTATTTGGAAAGAGGGTCTTTTTAGATATAATTACTTAAGGTGCGGTCATACTGAACCCTAAGTCCAGTGGCTGGTGTCATTATAAAAAGAGGAGGACACAGAGAGATCCAGGGAGAGGCCGTGTGAAGACCGAGGCAGAGACTGCTGCCATGCTGCCACTACCCAAGAGTGAGGGTTGCGGGCAGCACGAGTGGGGAGGGGACCTTCTCTAGAACCTCGGGAGGGAGCATGGTCCTACCAACACCTCAGTTCTGGAATTTCTGTTGTTTTAAGTCTCTCAGGTGGTAGCAGTTTGTTATAAGACATTAATGCAGGGATCCTTGGGACCATCCCTGGTGGGGTGAGGCCAGAGCCTGCATCAGAGCCCAGGCTGGTCCTGGTTCTCCTCTGCATCCCTGGCTGGTGTCCAGCATAGAGAAGATGCTGTGGCAGGGACTGTGGAGTGAGTGACGCGATGGCCTGGTGGCTCTGCCGCCAGCTACCCTAGTCAGATGGTGCCGATGGCTACGAGCAGTCGGTGGCTGGCCTGTCCTGTAGGTAGGTTGTCGGCCTCCTGGGGCCCGTGGTAGGAGCCTGGCTGGGGTGCAAGGGGCCTGGACCCCTCATCATAAGAGGCACCCAGGAAGAAGGGGTGGCAGGGGAGCCAGGCAAAGAGAAGTCTGGGGCGGGCAGGGTGTGGCGCTGCAGGCTGCCCCGGCTGGGGGGTCTGAGCAACACAGCATAACTTGCTAAGGCTGCAGACCCTGACCCAGCAGGGCCCGTCCACATGCCCAGGAGCATTGGGCATCCCACGCTGGGATGTGGGCCTGGCCACCGGCCTCTCAGAAGGTCCCCCCAGGTAGGTTCCAGTGCCCGCCCCTTTCCGCTAAAGCCAGCAGATCCACACAGAGGGACAGTGGTGTCTAGGCTGCAGCCCATCTGCTCTGAGGTGCCAGGGAGCAAAGGGGCAGGGTCCTCCTCCGATCCTGGGGCCTGGGTCTCCCTGGCAGCCCCATCCTCCCCACCTTGCATGTCTACCTGATTCAAACACCTGCTGGATGAGGATCCCCTCCACTGCCCCTCGGGCTCCAGGCACCTCCCCGGAGGACACAGCCACAGCTCTCTGGACCGAAGCTGACATGGTCTGAATTCCTGGGGAAGGGACCACCCAAATGGGGGTCATCCATCAGGGAGATGGTTTCTGAGAACCTGCTCCATGCTGGGCTGGCACAGAGGATGGGGAGCACTTAGACAAGCACAGGTGGGGTGGCTGGGAGGGGGGATCAGAGAACCAGGGTGCTGAGGTGCACAGGTGGGGCTAGGGATGACTGGCAGGATTATGTCTGGACCCAGAGAGTCCCCTCTTTTCCAGGTCTGGCTGTATAGCCAAGGCCGTTGGGATGAGACCCCGTGCCAGCACGATGGTCCTCCCAGATCCCAGGATGGGCCTTGAGAGGCAGGCCCTCCTCTGACCCTCAACCCCTGCCCCAGCCTAGGAACAGGGGAGGCGCTCCCACCGCCTTGCTCACCATTCCCGAGTGGGAGGCGCTGCGGTTCTGTGTTGCTCTCTGGCTTCTTGGGGGGCTTGGCCTTCAGTTGAGAGCCTGCAAGGGGTAGCCAGAGACAGCCTGGCCCTCTTCTCCCAGCTGGGAACAAATGCTGGTGGGCCGGTGAGGCCCGGGATGGGACGACACCAGAATGGGGTCAGAGGCTGGGTCTCTTTGGACTCCCTCTGGGTCCCTCCACTTTACTGGACTCCAGTTTCCTCATCAGTGAAAAGGAAATAGAGCCCACCTGCCTACTTCACAGACCTTGGGGAGCTCAGCATTTGGGGCAGGACGGAGCTGAGAGGCTGCCAGGCTATCAGAAGGGACGTGTGCAGCCCCAGGCAGTCTGGCTCTGTGCCCAAGTGGGGGGACAGAACTCCAGGAGCTGGTAGGGGAGGGGGCATTGGGCTCCAGGGGGAAGATCTGTGACCCTGGCTGGCTCCTCCTGCTGGGTACCTGGGCTGGAGGTGCCCCTTGGGGTCAGGGCTGCTGGAGTGGCAGCTCGAGGCTCCTCCAGGGCCTTCCTCTTGGTGGGGGGTCTGGGCGGCAGTACTGAGATCTTGGGACCGGAAGGGGGCTTCCTCCCTTTCCGGGGCTGGCTGAGGTCCACATCTGCAGTTCGTGGGCAGGAGCAGGGTCCCAGCCTCAGAGCATTTCCCCTGGTGGGATGGGGGTGGGGGACTGGACACCCTCTGCGCAAGGCAGGTGAGGCCTTGGCCCTTTGCCTCATAGAATCCAGGATGGCCCTGGGGAATCATCCAGGGGCTCCCCTGTCCCCTCCCCCCACCTTCCAGTTTATGGTCCAGCTGGGGCCCAGCAGGATGACACCGGCTGCCCCATGCCACCAAAAAGGCTGAGCCCACCCAGGACCCCAGCCCCCAGCCCAGTGCTCCCCCACCTTTGGGGAAGCTATTTAGAATGGGCTGCAGCCGGCTGTATCTCTCCAGGTTGTAGTCCTTGAAGAGAACCCTCCAGAAGTCCAGGATGGCTGCAGCATCTTGGGTCAGGAGCCAGGAGAGGAGGGCGTGGAAGGCCTGGGGGCAGCCCTCCTTTTCCTTCAGACGAAGCGTCTCCTGCAGCAAGAGTGATGGGGGGGGGGCGGTGTGCCTGCCACGGTGCCTGCACATCCTGGTGCCTCCCCCATCTCCACCATCAGGCTGGAGGGGGGCAGCCAGCTCAGAGGAGGCTGCTAGAGGCCTGGGCCCCTCTGCGCCCATCCCGACTCATGGTGGGGGCATGGGGATGGCAAAGGGTGTGGAGGGTGAGGGGACGGGAAGCCACCAGGGACTTGCCCTGGAGACCATCCCCTGGCTCGCGAGCGGGGCATGGGGGCGGCGGAGGGCCCACCTGGAACTTGTCCTCGGGGACCACGTCGTGGTCGGCCAGCGCGTGCAGCAGCGGAAAGGCGCTGTCCACCGCCACCGCGATCTCCGTGCGGTGCAGCCTCAGCAGGCGGCGCAGCGCGGCGTCCGCGCCCGCCCGGGCCTCCCCCGCCATTGGGGTCCGGGGCGCAGGGCTGGGTGAGGACCCCGAGCCGGGGCGGGCAGCACGCCCTCTGCTGGCCGCGGTGCCCTCTGGGGTGTCCGAGCCCGCGTCTCCCTGCCGGGCGGGCCCCTGCGCAGCACCGGCTCTTCCCTCCCCTCGGCCGGCTGTGCGCTCCCACCGACCCAGGCTCTGTTATACCAGCCGCGACCCACGGAAAGAGCAAAGGCCGCGGCCCCGGAGCCAATCAGTGCGGGGGCGCGTGTGCGCTGGAACGCTGTGATGGAAACTGCCCCGGGACTGGGTGCAGGGCCGTCCCTCTGGCCCCAGCCCGCTCCCGCACCCTCCCGGCTGGCCGCTCTTTCCTCCGCACGTGCAGCTCTGGACCAGGCCGGTCCACGCGGCCGCAGAAGCGACGGGTCAGGCGGGAAACAGTGGCCCTCAGGACTGGGCTGTAGAGTAGACGGGAAGCCCGAGTTAGGACAGAGCTGGGCCGCAGGGGGTAGAGGAGGAGGGACGCTAGGCTGGACGAATGACCGATTAGGATGAGGGGTGTCACCAGCGCTTCTCCTGTGGGGTAGGCTGTGCCGTTTTATGCTGAATTGGGGAGCTCAGGGTGGGACAGTGTGGGGACCCTCCTCCCGACATGGGAGCGCTGTCTTTGTTTCTCCCCCCACCTGCAGGCCCAGGGTCCCCCTGAGAGTTCTGCACTTGCAGAGATTGTTCCAGAAGAGACGTCAGGGGGTGGTGTTTGGGAACAAGCCTGGGGAGGAGGTGGGGGTGTCTCAGACAGCCAGGACAGCTGGGCTTCCCTCTCTCCTTTCAGCGTCCCCCTCCTCCCTTCTGCCTGGTGGATTCCCCCTCCCCGGGTGGTTAAGTAGTTACCGAGGGACACAAAGCAGTTGTTAAAGGGAATTGAAAACTGCAGAGCAAGTGTGCTCTTCATTTAAAAAAAAAAAAAAAAAAAAAAAAAAAAAAGCCCTGACATCCCTGCAGGTGCATTTGTGTCATCAGCCCAGGGCCTGACCACCACAGGCAGGCGTCACCCAGCCTCTTGCTTGGAGGTTAACCAAGAGGCTCCTGTAGAATTTCGGACTTTCCACCACACCCTGGGGGTTTCTGCTGCAGCCCCTCACCGGCGGGTGACCTGGAGCTGCAGAGGCTGTGTGCAGGAGCCCTCGGCCCCTCGGCCACCCAGGCCCACGGAGGTGCACAGGGACAGGGGCCTGGCCCTGCCTTCAGCTGGGCCAATGCCTTCGTGGGGCTGAGCCTCAGGCACAGTAGTTCCGGGACCATAGAGGGCTCCATCTGAGCCTCGGTGTGCTCACCTAGAGGGAGCTATCCCAGTGGCCTTCCTTGGCACCAACCCTGTGCATCAGACCAGCCCTACCACACATTGGGCCAGCTCTGAGGGCTCTGCAATCCCACTCACCCAGTCCTCAGAACTGCCCTATGAGGTCAGCATTGTTAATATCCCCATACTACAGATAAGGAGACTGAGGCACAGCAAGGTTAAGGAACTTGACCAGAGTCACCCAGCTAGTTAAGGTCAGAGCCAAGATGTGGCCCTTAACAGACAGATGGACAGACAGCCTCCTGGTCTGGCTCTCAGCATGCAGGATGCCTTTTGGGGCACCCAGGTCGTGTCAGGTATTATCAGCCTGAGAAAAGGAAATGTCTGCGTGACATGCCCAGAAGTCGGGGTGGAGCCAGGTCTCAATAGCAGGGCAGGGCAGGGGCTGGAGAGGGCCGTGGCTCCTCCAACAGGCCTGGACACATGGCCTTCTCCCCTTTTCCAGATGGAGGCTCCAGTCTGCGTGGCCACGGAAGTTGCTCACAGGAGTCAGGATCCCTGAGCCGGGGTGACCTTAGGGGCTCAGAGCACCAGCCTGGTCTCAGTTCATGGAGCAGTGCAGAGGCCCTGTTCCTGCAGCCTTCCCAGGGAGCCTGGCATCAGGTGATCTGTGGGTCTCCTCGTGGCGCATCACCAGGATTCACCATCATTGCCACGAGCTTGCTGGGTGACCCTCTCCAGTCCTCAATTTCTCCACTGTGAAAAGATTGCTTCTACTTGTTGAGGGTAGGGTGGTTACTCCAAGTTGGGAAGGGAGCTCCAAGCTCACTAAGCTCAGAACCCTCACAGTTCAGCTTGAGTGTGCTGGGGGCAGGACCCCTGTACTCTCTTCCTTCCTCCTCGCCTTGCCTGAAAACTGCCCCGTGGTCAGGCCTTAGTTTCCCAGCTCTGCTCTCTCCTCTGAGTCCCACAGCTGTCGGGTGCTGAGCCTCTCTGGGCACCACAACAGTGCATCTTATTTAGCCACAGCTCCTCCTCGTACGTGCTCCATGGCGGCCTGAGGTCCTAGGCAAAACCCACCTTCTCAATAAGCTAGGGGGCATGTGGACCGACTTTTCTTCCTTTTTTACAGAATTGACTATCTGCCTTGCATACTGACCTAACAGTGCAGCTGGTGGGCCTGGTTCCCTCCTGGTGGAACAGGCCCCAGGAGAACAGAGCCCACCCTCTGCCTGAAGGGGGCGCTGTAGTCTACTGAAGCCCATCTGCTGTGGTCTGAATGTTTCTGTCCCCTCAAAATTCATAGGTGGAAACCCAACCCTCCTGGTGATGGTATTAGGAGGTAGGGCCTTTGGGAGGTGAGCAGGTCTATGAATGGATGAACAGGTCCTCTTATGACAGAGGCTTGAGGAAGCCCTTTTGCCCCTCCTACCATGAGGCACCCGTACAAGGCGCCATCCATGAGGAAGGGGCCCTCACCAGGCATGAATCTGCTGGCACCTTGATCTTGGACTTCCCAGAACAGTGAGCAATAAATTTCTATTGTTTATAAATTACCCAGTCTGAGGAGATTTGTCATAGCAGCCCAACGGCCTTGCTGGGTGTCTCCTTTTCCTAATTAGTTCCATTCTCACTGCTCACCTGTCCTCTCTCCTCCTGCCCCAGTCTGGTCATGCTGCATGGACCACAGTTCCTACAGAAGCAGAGGGTGACCTGGGGGGGAGGTGCTCTCTCAGCTGCAGGTTATGCCTTTGCCCAGAGGGCAGGCGCACCTGGCCAGGTACCTGAGGGTCACCTGTAGCGCTGGATGGGGCAGCACCCCTATCTGGGACTGCACCACCCACCATGGGGCCCACCTGCATTTCTGCTTTGATGCCAGAGTCAACAGCCCATCCTCCACAACTGCAAGCAGCAGAGAGCCTAAAATTGGGCGGCAGGAGCAGTGACAGGATGCTGACCTAACAGGGCACAGAATGGCCCTTGGAGCCCACAGATCACATTCGGATAAACATGTTCTTCCATCAGGTTAATCCACCAGCCCAGTGTTGGGGGTAGCCGGGCCATAGGCTTTAGTAACAAGCCGGCCTGTTCATATGGAAGAAGTCCAGTTTATCAAATTTTCCTTTTACATATATTTCCTTGTGCTTTTGGTGTCAAGTCTAAGCAAGAATTCTTTGCCTAGCCCTAGATCTTGTAGATTTTTCTTATATTTCTTTCTAAACATTTTATAATGTTACATTTACATTTAGATCTCTGTGATACATTTTGAGTTAATATTTATATAAGATGTGAGACTTCGGTTAAGGCTCTTCCCCAACCTCCCCACCCCCACCCACGGATGTTCAATTTGTTGAAAAGCTGTTCTTCCTCCATTAAATTTCTTTTGCGCCTTTCAAAAATTAGTTGAGTATTAACTCAAAATAAATCTAAGACTTACGTACAAGAGCTAGAACTATAAAACTCTTGGAAAAAACACAGAGATAAATATTTATGACTGTGGATTTGTTAGCATTTTCTTGACTGTGATGTCAAAAACATAAGCAACAAAAGAATAAATAAACTAGACTTCATCGAAATTAAAAACTTTTGTGCAATATAAATTCACACACACACACACACACACACAAAAAAAATAATAACCGGGGAGGGGGGAAGAAGACATAACAACTACAATTACTTGAAGTTGATACGACAAGCAAACAGAAAGGACATTGTTGCGGGGGAGGGAGGAGAGGGAGGAAGGAGGGAGGTTTTGATTAGGGGCAACAATAATCAACCACAATGTATATCGACAAAATAAAATTTAAAAAATAAAGTGCTTTGATAACTCTGTAAAAAAAAAAAAAAAACTTTTATGCATTAAAGTACACTGTGAGGAGAAAGAAAAGACAATCCACAGAATGGGAGCAAATATTTGCAAATCATGTATCTGATAAGGATCTAGTATTCAGAATACACAAACAACTCTTACAAGTCAACAACAAAAAGGTAGACAATCCAATTAAAAATTGGGTAAAGGACTTAAACAGATATTTCTCCAAAGATACACAAATGTCCAACATTGAGCACGTGAGAAGGTGCTCAACGTTATTAATCATTAGGGAAATGCAAATTAAAACCAAACGAGATACCACTTTTCACCCGCTAGGATGGCTATTATCAAAAAACAGAAAATAGCAAGCATTGGTGAGGACGTGGAGAATCTGAGCCTCATGCAATGCTGGCAGGAATGTAAAGTGGTGCGGCTGCTGTAGAAAATGGTTTGGCAGTTCCTCAAAAATATTAAATGTAGAATTACCATATACTCTGGCAATTTCACTTTTGGGGATACACCCTAAAGAATTGAAAGCAGGTGTTCAAGAAAGAACTTGTACACAAATGTTTATAGCAGTCCTATGCACGACAGCCAAAAGATGGAAGCAGCCAGATGTTCATCAGCAGAAGAATGGACAAATAAAATTTGGTCCATCTGTACAATGGAGCACCATTCAGCCATAAAAAGAAATGAAGCTCTGATACATGCTGCAGCATGGATGAACCTCAAAACACTATGCTAGGGCTGGCCCCGTGGCTCACTCAGGAGAGTGTGGTGCTGGTAGCGCCGAGGCCGCATGCTCGGATCCTATATAGGGATGGCCAGTGCGCTCACTGGCTGAGCGTGGTGCAGACAACACCATGCCGATGGTTGTGATCCCCTTACCGGTCAGAAAAAAAAAAAAACACACACACACACACAAAAAAAACCACTATGCTATGTGAAATAAGCCAGATGTAAAAAGCCACATATTGTATGATTCCATTTGTATGAAATACCAAGAATAGGCAAACCCGTAGAGACAGAAAGCAGATGGGTGGTTTCTAGGAGCTGGGGAAAGATGGGGGACGTATGGAGTGACTGTTTAATGAACATGGAATTTCCGTTTAGGGTGGGTGAAGAAGCTATGGAACTAGACCATGGTGATAGTTGCACAACACTGTGATGTACTTATTGCCACTGAATTTTAAACTTTCAAATGGTTAATATGATAAATTTTATGTTGTGTGAATTTACCACAATACAAATTAATTAAAAATCAGTTGGACATATTTATGTGGGTCTATTTCTAAGGTTCTTTATTTTGTTCCATTGATCTATGTGTCTATCTTCCACCAATACCCCACAGTCTTGACTACCATAACTATATAGTAAGTATTGAGACCCAGTAAAAACTGATTTCTCCAAATTAATTCTTCTTCCTCAAAATTGTTTCAGCTATTCTAGTTCCTTTGATTTTTCATATATATTTTGGAATAATTTTGTTTCTATCCATAAAAAAAAATTTACAAGGATTTTGATAGGAATTCCATTAAACCTGTATATCAATTTGGGGAAATTTGACATCGTTATGATGTTGAGTCTTCTGATCCATGAACATGGTATGCCTCTCCATTTGTTTAAATCTTCATTGATTTCTTTCATCAGTGTTTTATAGTTTCAGCATACAAGTACTACATGTTTTATGTTGAGCAAGTGTACATGGTTCTGTTTTTTAATTTTAGTGTCCACATGTTTATTGTTAATATATAGAAATAAAAGTGATTTTTGCATGTTTATCTTGTATCCTACAACCTTGCTGAACTCCTTTTGTTAGTTCTAGGGGTGTTTTTAAATAGAATCAGTTTTCTTCAAAAAAAAGATATCATCTACAAACAGGATCTGTTCTATTTTTTCCTTTCTGATTCTATATGGCTTTCATTTCCTTTTCTTGCCTTATTGCACTGGCTGGAACTTCCAGCACTATGTTGAATAAGAGGCATGAGAGTGGACATCCTTGCCTCATTCCTGATCTTAGGGGGAAAGCACATCTCAGTTTCTGTATCCATTCACTTGTTGAAGGACATCTGGGATATTATGAACAGAACCCATGTAAACCTTCTTGCATGAGTCCTCACGTGGACAAAAGTTTTCACTTCTCGTGGGTGAGTAAATACCTAGGAGTGGAATTCCTGGGCCATAGAGTGTATATAAATTTAAGAGAATGCCTCAATTTTTCAAAGTGACTGTACATTCCCACCAGCAGCATATGTGGGCTCCAGTTTCTCCACATTTTCACAACTCTTGGTATATCTGATAATAGCCATTCTGGTGGGTGTGTAGTGGTGTCTCATGTGCTTTTAATTTGCATCTTCTTAATGACTAATGTTGTTGAGGATCTTTTCATGTGCTTATTAGCCATTTGGATGTCTTCTTGTGTGAAGTGTCTGTTCAAGTTTTTTGCCTGTTTTTTAAAATTGGTTTGTTTATGTTATTGATTTCTAAGAATTCTTTGTATATTCTGGATACAAGTTGTTTGTCAGATATATGTATTCTGAATATTTTCTCTAGGTCTGAAGATTGCCGCTTTCCTTAAGGGTGTCTTTTGATGATGCGGGAGACCAGAATGTGCCACTCAAAAATAGACCTCCTTGGCATGAGGACTGTTGAGCCGAAGGCAATCAAGAAACAGCAGACGCAAGAGAGCTCTCTCTACTCACCTAAAAGCAGGACATAGATTTACAAAGACAAAAGGTATCGCTCTTCCTCTATCTACTAGGGAGAACATGGGATAAGCACTGAGGACAACTCTGGACTCCTCTCGGCCTGGAGATGACACCAGCGGAGTCCAGGATAACGATTGTTACTGTCAGCCTCCATCTGCTGGCTTCTTTCTCTCTCATACATTGCTGCACCTAGAGACTCAAAGCCCTTTTCTTTTTTCTTGCTCTCTAAAAACATACTGCTCCTTGTTGAAGATGCTATTTAGGCTGGAATTCAAAGACTCCTCTTGGAGAGCTACTCCCTCCCTGGGTGTCTCCCATGTACATACGAAACATACATGTGGATGAACTTCTGTTTGTTTTTCTCTTGTTAATCTATTTTTTGTTACAGGGATCAGCTCTAGCTAAGAACTTATGAGGGTCAAGAAAAACAATACTTTCCACCCGCTACAGTGAGCAGAAGCTTTCGATCCAGGTGAGGAGCAGTGTGTCGGGTTTTCTTTTATGATTAGTGCTGTCTGTGTCCTCCCCAAGAAATCTTTGCCTACCCCCTGTTCACACAAATTCTCTTAAGTTCTAAAAGTTCCAGAAACTTTATCATTTACTTTTAAAAAAATAGACTTTCCTTTTTAGAGCAGTTTTAGGTTCATAGCAAAACTGAGCAGAAGGTGCAGAGATTTCCACATCCCCTGCCCCCACCATGCATAGCCTCCCCACCATCAACACCCCCACAGAGCAGTGCAGGTGTCACAGCTGATGACTTCACAGTGACACATCATCATCACCAGAGTCCATAGTCTGTGTTAGTCTTCACTCTTGGTGTCGTACAGTCTGTGGGTTTGACAAGTGTATAATGAAACGTATTCACCATTACAGGATCACACAGAGTAGTGTCACTGTCCTAGAAACCCTCTGTGCTCCACCCGTCCCTTCCTCCCTCCCCCCAACCCCTGGCAACCACCAATCTTTTCACTGTCCCCACAGTTCTGCCTTTTCTAGAATGTCACAGAGTTGGAACCGTGCAGCCTTTTCAGATGGGCCTCTCTCACCGAGTGATATGCAGTTCAGCTCCTCCATGTGTCTTCACGGCTGGCTGGCTGTGTCCTGTCGGTGCTGCGTAAACGCCCTGTTGTCTGGATGCACCACGGTCTCTTCATTCCTGACTGAGACACGTCTTGGCTGCTTTATCATCTGCTCTTCACACTTGGTTCTGTGATCCAGCCCAGCTAACTCACGCGTGGTGTGCAGTGGTGGGAGTCAGGTCTGTCTTCTCTGCATGTGGACCTCTGGTTGTCCCAGCTCCACATGTGGAAAAGACTGTCCTTTCTCCATGGAATTGCCCTTGCTCCTTTGCCAAGACCGTGGTGCATGCGTGGGGCCCACTTCCAGCTGTCTGTCCCCTCCATGGGTCCGTGTATCTGTGGGCTCGCTGGTGCCTCCCTGTCCTGGCAGCCATGGCCCTGCATGTCCACTTTGGGCTGTGGGAATATTCCACTTGTTTCCGCCCTGAGGCCTTTGCATTTCCACAGGAGGTGCAGTTGCCCTGTGTGTTCCTACAGCCCTCCCCTGGGCCTGCTTCAGCCCTTCAAGCCATCTCAGGGGTTGGGGGAAACCTCTTCCCGGCTCCACACCCAAAGCGCCCCCACCTCATGTCTCCTGATGCCCCCAGGCCTGCAGAAACTCCCTGGCCCACTCCAGGACAGAGGTCTAAGTTGGGCCTCTGCCCAACCTGCCCAGTAAGGTAGCTGTGGGTTTGAAGACCACCACCATTGTGAGTTCTGGATCTACACCACCCACCCATTGGAGCAAGCCTGAGACACCCACACCAGGGTCTCCAAGACTTTCTCGAGCAGAGTTCCCTCCCTTCCCCTCCACATCTTCCCTCTGCTCATCCAGTTACCACCCTCAGCGGCTCTACCTTGCGGGGCCTTCCTCCCAGAGCCCAGAGGGGTCAGGCCAGCATGGCACCAGGAGGGCACCCCTCTGGACCCCCACCCCTGGAAGTGGACCTGGTCAGCATCAAGATGTGTGTTTGGAGCTCCCATTACCAAAGGGGTTAAAAACAAGCATCAAACAGCTGGTACCTTAAGAGTCACAAAAGCCCAGGATGCCAGGAACTAGGGGAAGAAGGAAAATCACCTGGGCCTTCCCACAGAGGACCCCATCAGCCCCCAACTCAGTGAGGAGGTGACAGGCAAGGGAAGGATCAGAGGAAGCACCAATGTTGGATCCAGGTCATGTGATGGTGCCTGACCTTAGCAGGCCAAAGGAGTACACGTCCCCATCAGGGCAAGGGCCCTAGGGATCAGAACTAGCACCAGCGCAGGAGACCTGTAAACACATGTCACCCCAGCACACAGGCCACCCGTGCCTAGGGGCACCCACCCCGGCTCTGCTGTGACTGCTGACCTAGGACCCCACCTGTCTCGCATACAGGGAGCGCTCAGGTCTATACTAGTTCACAGACACTGTTGCCAGGTAAGAAGTCACCCCTGCACAGAGGAGGAGCCTGTGCTCAGAGAGGCTCCAGGGGCCTTCCATGCTGGCAGGCTGAGGCATCAGAATGGAAGCCACAGTGTCCTTGGTCCCCAGCCTGTCCAGTCCAGCACCTGCCCTTCCTCCAAACCCCAGCTCAGCCTGACCTCACAGCCCTGCCCCCTCCCACAGTTGGGCCTTTGCTGAGGCCAGTCCCTGCTCTCCCCATAGGGGACCCTCGCACTGCCCAGCAGACTTACTTACTATTACTCCCTGTGATATCATAGGTGGGTTCCCCTCCCTAGCCTGGGGCCCTAAAGAGCCGCCCCCTACCCACTTGGCCACAGGTTGCAGCTCTGCCCGCAGGTCCACTTTGCCTGAGTGTTGGAGTTTGGATGTGTTGTCCCCTCCAAAACTCATGTGGAAATTTGATCTCCAATGTGGCAGTGTTGGAAACTGATTGAGTCATGGGGGTGGATCCCTCATGAATGGATTAATGCTCTCCCTGGGGGAGGGGGGATTAATGAGTGAGATCTCGCTATATTAGTTCCCGCGAGAGCTCGTTGCTTAAAAAGACCCTGGCACCTCCCCTCTCTCTCTTGCTTCCTCTCTCGCCATGTGATCTGCTTGTACCCGCCGGCTGCCTGCCACTTTCTGCCATGAGTAGAAGCAGCCTGAGGCCTGTGCCAGATGCAGCTGTCCCAGAATCGTAAGCCAAATAAACCTCTCTTCTTTATAAATTACCCAGTCTCAGGTATTCTGTTATAGCAACACAAACAGGCTAAAATACTGAGACTCTGTAGCTTCGTCCCAGTCCTGGCCTAGGGCCTGTCCAGGAGCAGGGTCCAGACATATGTGTTAAAAGGGCAAGAGGACAGGAAGGGCTCTCGCAGTCCTCCACCCAGTCAGGGCAAAGGGAGCAGCCCGGGAAGTGCTGGTGGTTTAGTATTGGGGAGCAGCGCCAGCCCCTGAGTGACAGGACAGGGACAGGGCACTTGGCAGCTGTGTGTGCAGGAGACACACAGGGAGTCTCTAGATGAAGGGGCCTCAGGTGGCACCCCCGTCCCCGCATCCTCATTGCCTTCACGGCCCCAAGCCCCCATGTGGACCCCCCCACCCCCCTGTTCATCAGCCCTGTGGGTCTCTGCTGGGCTGGTCCTGAGACACAGCCAGTTAAGGAAGAAGCATTTGTCAAGGCCAGGGCTCTCTGGGGATGTCCCTTCCACAATGCACGGTGGGGGTGGCACATCCCACCTGCTCCCATCCTGCTGAGGTGCCCAGAACAAAGGAGAATGTGACCTGGTTCAGGGCCAGGAGTCCCCTGAGATTATGCATGATGGAGGAACAGCGGAAACCACTGAGACGCCCTTCAGCAGAGGCAGCTTAGAGCACGGTGGGCCTCTCCGGACGGAGGACTACAGGGTCTGTCACGCCACTGTTTAATCTGTGTGCTCGGGTAAGGTTTGACTTTTAATATGAATATATCAGCTTTTATGTTAAAATAGGAAGTAAAACAGGAGATGAAAATAGAAAATATAATACAATGGAAAAATATTCGCAATACCAATGAAAATGTCAAACAATTAGATTAAAGACAACTGGAAATCTGCAACACTTGCTTTTCAAAAAAGAACAAGTAGAAAGACAGCCATACTCCTGGATCTAACTTAACTGTATCTTAAATAGTCAGTTCTTCCTTAATTAATCTGTAAATCCAGTACAGTTCCAATCAAATTACCAAAAGGATTATTTAGGAGTTGATTCTAATGTTCTTCTGGAAGATGAGTGAGCACGAGACGAGACACTTTTGAAGACTACAGTACTGCACCAGGTATCTCAATGTGGTATAAAGCAAAAGTAAGCATAAAAGAAGCTCTGATGCAGAAGGAGACAGATCACTGGAGTAAGTACAGACTAAGAGCAAAAGCCAAGCACAGCAGAAAATTTAGGTGATAAAAGCATCATTTTGAATGCATGGAGAAATAAATGGAGCATTTAATAGGTGGTCTTCAGAGAACTGGCTTATCATTTGCAAAATTCATGCAAAACACCAAAATGTGATCCAGTTGGAATAAAGATATAAAATGAAATAAATGATGAAAGATTTTAAAAATGGAATAAAATACTAAACAAATAAAGGTAAATATCTTATACCATCCTGCAATGGAAAGGAACTTTTTAATGTGATAGGAAAAGTGGAAACCATAAAAGACTGGTAGATCTGACTTAATAATAGTGTAAGACATTTGTTTATAAAAATACCATAAAATATCAAAATGAATTAACAAGCTGAAGCAAATACTTGTGACATATATACAAAGATTATAAGAGTTAGTATCTTCAATATATAAAAAGATGTTTTAAATCAATAAGAAAAAGATAAATACCCAAGGGTAAAAAAAAAAAAGAGAAGAGAGACAATTTTTGGTCCAGTCAAGATGGTGGAATAGACGGTCCCTAGCATCACTCTCTCACAAATCAACTGATTTAAACTATAAAAACATAACATCAAGTGCATATGGAATGGGGAGATGTCAAGCGGGGGACGCAGAAGCTCCACGGAGACCACATGCCCTGTGGGGCCACCATCGCATGATCTGGCAGATAGGCTTTACCACCACCACCCAGCTCCAATCCCAGCCCAGCCCAGTGTGCACAGAGAGGTGAGATGTGCTGCAGAGGAGGTGGAGGTTCCGCAGAAACAACACACCGTGTGGGGCCACCACTGCATGATCCAGCAGGTAGGCTTCAAGGCAGGCACCTGGCTCCATTCCCAGCCTGGCCTAGTGCACTTGGAGCAGGGAGACGTCCGGCAGGGGAGGCAGGAACTCCACGGGGACCACACTGCTGCCGCATGATCCAGCAGCCAGGCCAAATGTGAACAGAGCACAGAGTTGTCCAGCAAGGGAGATAGAAGCTCTATAGAGTCCTGTGGGGGGCCACCACCGCACGATCCAGCAGCAGGTAGGCTTCACTGCCACCACCTGGCTCCATCCCAGGCCCGGCCTAGCACGCACAGAGCAGGGAGACATCCTGCAGGGGAAGGGGAAGCTCTGCAGAGACCACATGCTTAATGGTGCCTCGGCACATCCCAGCAGCCCAGGCCAGAGCACACGGAACAGGGAGTAGTCCATCACGGGAGGTGGAAGCTCAGCAGAGACCACACACCCTGTGGTACCGCCCTGTGATCCAGCAGCCCAGCAGAGTCCAAGCTGACCAGAGAGGGAGCTCCCCGGTGAGGCCCAAGACGTAAGGCAACCACAAACGCAAGGCACTAGTGGCCAACTGAGCAGTCACTGAGGTAGCCATGCCAAATTGGCAACCACAACAACATCTTAGTCAGTCAATAGTGTCAAACCTGTGGACTGTGAAACCCCCTGCCACAATGAATAAACATCAAAAAAAAGATACCAGAAATACAAAAAATCAAGAAAGTACACCACCAAAGGATAATAACTCTCAAGCTCTAGATCCTATAGAACAAGAAGCCCTTGAAATGACTGACAAGGAATTTCGAGTGATAATTCTAAGGAAACTGAATGAGATACAAGAAAACTCAGCTAGACATCATGATGAAATGAGGAAAAGTATACAGGACCCGAAAGAGGAAATGTACAAGGAAATCAATGCCCTGAAAAAAAATGTAGCAGAACTTGCCAAACTGAAGAAGTTATTCAGCGAAATAAAAAACACAACAGAGAGTTTAACCAACAGGCTTACGGAAGTTGAAGAGAGAACCTCTGAACTTGAAGATGGGCTGTTTGAAATAACACAAGCAGACAAAAAAAAAGAAAGAAAAAAGAATCAAAGGCATTGAAGAAAATCTGAGAGAGATGTCAGACAACCTCAAGCGCTCAAATATCCAAGTCATGGGTATTCCAGAAGGGGAGGAAAAAGGAGATTGCACTAAAAACATATTCAACAAAATAGTGGCAGAAAACTTCCCAGGTATAGGAAAAATCACAGATCTTCAGATCCAGGAAGCTCAACGATGTCCAAACGTATTCAACCCAAAAAGGTCTTCTCCAAGACATGTTATAGTCAAATTGGCAAAACTCAAAGACAAAGGAGAATCTTAAAAGCTGCAAGAGAGAAGCATCAAATCACCTATAAGGGAGCCCCAATCAGGCTAACATCAGACTTCTCATCACAAACCCTAAAAGCCAGAAAGGAATGAGATGATATATTCAAAATACTAAAAGACAGAGATTTTCAGCCAAGAATACTCTACCCTGCAAGGCTATCCTTCCAAAATGAAGGGCAAATAGTATATTTCTCAGACAAACAAAAACTGCAGGAGTTCACCACCACACAACCACCCTTACAAGAAATTCTCAAGGGAGTACTGGGTTTGGTTCCTGAAAAATAACTACCACTGCCATAAAAACCCAAGAAAAATCAAAACCTACTAGTATAATAAAAATGGCATTCATGAAGAGAAAACAAACAAACAAAAAGACTATCTACAACCCAAGGAACCAACAAACACAGAAAACAAACAGTAAATCAGAAAGCAAGGAACAAAAGACACCTAAGACAACCAAACAATGCTAGGAATAAATCAACACTTTTCAATAACAACTCTTAATGTAAAAGGCTTAAATTCCCCAATCAAAAGACACAGACTGGCTGACTGGATTAAAAAGGAGGACCCAACTATATGCTGCCTTCAAGAGACCCACCTCACCCATAAAGACTCACATAGACTAAGAGTGAAAGGATGGAAAAAGATTTACCATGCAAGCAGAAAAGAAAAATGAGCTGGAGTAGCTATTCTTATATCTGATAAAATAGACTTTAAACTAAAAACCATAAAAAGAGACAATGAGGGACACTACGTAATGATAAAAGGATTGATCCATCAAGAAGACATAACAATCATAAATATATGTGCACCCAATGTTGGAGCAGCCAGATTTATAAAACAAACTCTATTAGACCTAAAGAAGGAAATAGACACTAATATCATAATAGCAGGAGACCTGAACACCCCACTGTCAATATTGGACAGATCATCTAGGCAAAGAATCAGCAGAGAAACACAAGATCTAAACAATACTCTAGACCAATTGGACTTGGCAGATATCTACAGAACATTCCATCCAACAACCTCAGAATATTCATTCTTCTCATCAGCACATGGATCATTGTCCAGGATAGATCACATATTAGGTCACAAATCAAGTCTCAACAAATTCAAAAAAATTGGAATTATCCCATGTATTTTCTCAGACCACAATGGATTAAAATTAGAAATCAATAACAAACAAAATTCTAGAAACTATACAAACACATGGAAATTAAACAGCATTCTACTTAATGACATATGGGTCCAAGAAGAAATCAAGCGGGAAATAAAAAAATTTATTGAAACCAATGAAAATAATGATACATCATACCAAAACCTGTAGGATACTGTAAAAGCAGTATTAAGGGGGAAATTCATTGCATTAAACGCTCACCTCAGAAGAATGGAAAGATGGCAAGTGAACAACCTAACACTTCACCTTAAAGAACTAGAAAAACAAAAACAATCCAAACCTAAAGTTAGCAGACAGAAAGAAATCATTAAGATCAGAGCAGAACTGAATGAAATTGAAACCCAAAAAACAATACAAAAGATCAATGAATCAAAAAGTTGGTTTTCTGAAAAGATAAATAAAATTGACAAACCATTAGCATGGCTAACAAAAAAAAAGAAGAGAGAAGGTTCAAATAACAAAAATTAGAAATGAAAAAAGTGATATTACAACTGATTCATCTGAAATACAAGGAATCATTCGAGACTACTATAAATAACTGTACACCGAACAAATTTGAAAATCTGGAGGAAATGGATAAATTTCTGAACGCACACAAGCTCCCAAAATTGAGCCATAAAGATGTAGAAAATCTGAACAGACCAATAACAATAAAGGAGATTGAAGTTGTTATCAGAAGGCTCCCAACAAAGAAAAGCCCAGGACCAGATGGATTCACAGCAGAATTTTACCAAACATTCAAAGAGGAATTGACACCGATTCTTTACAAACTATTCCAAAAGATAGAAACAGACGCAAATCTCCCAAACTCATTCTATGAAGCAAACATCATCCTGATACCAAAACCAAGTAAAGATATAACCAAAAAAGAAAACTACAGGCCAATATCCTTGATGAATATAGATGCAAAAATCCTCACTAAAATACTAGCAAACAGAATACAGCAACACATACGTAAAATTATTCACCATGATCAAGTGGGATTCATCCCAGGGATGCAAGGTTGGTTCAACATAAGCAAATCAATAAATGTGATACACCATATTAATAAAGTCAAACACAAGGACCATAGGATCATCTCTATAGATGTTGAAAAAGCATTTGATAAAATTCAACACTCATTCATGACAAAGACCCTCTATAAGTTAGGTATAGATGGAAAGTATCTCAACATAATTAAAGCCATATATGATAAACCCACTGCCAATATCATCCTGAATGGGGAAAAGCTTTCAGCTTTTCCTTTAAGAACAGGAACTAGACAAGGATGCCCACTCTCACCACTCCTATTCAACATAGTGTTGGAAGTACTAGCCAGAGCAATTAGAGAAGAGAAGGACATAAAGGGCATCCAGATTGGAAAAGATGAAGTCAAACTGTCCCTGTTTGCAGATGACATGATCCTATATATTGAACAGCCTAAAGCCTCTACAAAAAAACTCTTGGAGTTGATAAATTATTTCAGCACAGTAGCAGGATACAAAATCAACACCCAAAAATCAGCAGCATTTCTGTTCTCCAATAGTGAACATGCAGAAAGAGAAATCAAGAAAGCCTGTCCATTTACAATAGCCACCAAAGAAATAAAATACTTAGGAATTGAGTTAACCAAGGATGTGAAAAATCTCTATAATGAGAACTACAAACCACTGCTGAGAGAAATTAGAGAAGATACAAGAAGATGGAAAGATATCCCATGCTCTTGGATTGGAAGAATCAACATAGTGAAAATGTCCATACTACCCAAAGTGATATACAAATTCAATGCAATCCCCATCAAAATTCCAAAGACATTTTTCTCAGAAATGGAAAGAACTATCCAGACATTGATATGGAATAACAAAAGACCACGCATAGCCAAAGCAACGCTGAGCCAAAAAAAATAAAGCTGGAGGCATAACACTACCTGACTTTAAACTATACTACAAAGCTATAATAACCAAAACAGTATGGTACTGGCATAAAAACAGACACACTGATCAATGGAATAGAATAGAGAATCCAGAAATCAACCCACACACCTACAGCCATCTGATCTTTGACAAAGGCATCAAGCCTATGCACTGGGGAAGAGACTGCCTCTTTAGCAAATGGTGCTGGCAGAACTGGATATCAATATGCAGGAGAATGAAACTAGACCCATACCTTTCACCATACACTAAAGTCAACTCAAAATGGATTAAGAATTAAATATAAACCCTGAAACAATAAAACTTCTTAAAGAAAACATAGGAGAAACACTTCAGGAAATAGGACTGGACACAGACTTCATGAATATGACCCCAAAAGCACGGGCAACCAAAGGAAAAATAATCAAATGGGATTATATCAAACTAAAGAGCTTCTGCACAGCAAAAGAAACAATTAACAGAGTTAAAAGACAACCAACAGAGTGGGAGAAAATATTTGCAAAATATACATCTGACAAAGGATTCATATCCAGAATATACAAGGAACTCAAACAACTTTACAAGAAAAAAACAAGCAACCCAATTAAAAAATGGGCAAAAGAGCTAAGTAGGCATTTCTATAAGGAAGATATACAAATGGCCAACAGACACATGAAAAAATGCTCAACATCACTCAGCATCTGGGAAATGCAAATCAAAACTACAGTGAGATACCATCTCACCCCAGTTAGGATGGCTAAATCCAAAAGACTCTGAACGATAAATGCTAGTGAGGTTGTGGAGCAAAAGGAACTCTCATACATTGTTGGTGGAAAATGGTATGGAGGTTCCTCAAACATTTGCAGATAGATCTACCATATGACCCAGCTATCCCACTGCTGGGAATATACCCAGAGGAATGGAAATCATCAAGTCGAAGGTATACCTGTTCCCCAATGTTCATCGCAGCACTCTTTACAATAGCAAGAGTTGGAACCAGCCCAAATGTCCATCATCGGATGAGTGGATACGGAAAATGTAGTACATCTACACAATGGAATACTACTCAGCTATAAAAAACGAATGAAATACTGCCATTTGGAACAACATGGATGGACCTTGAGAGAATTATATTAAGTGAAACAAGTCAGGCACAGAAAGCGAAATACCACATGTTCTCACTTATTGGTGGGAGCTAAAAATAAATAAATTCACACACACACACACACAAAAAAAAAAAAACGGGGGGGGGTGAAGAAGACATAACAGCTACAATTCCTTGAAGTTGATACAACAAGCAAACAGAAAGGACATTGTTGGGTGGGAGGGGAGAGTTGGAGGAGGGAGGGAGGTTTCGGTAATGGGCCACAATAATCAACCACATTGTATATTGACAAAATAAAATTTAAAAAAAAAAAGAAAGAGAGAGACAATTTTTGTAAAAGACTTACTCCATAGCTCAGAAGTATCAGGGCTGGAATCCAGCACCACTTCACTGTCTCTACTTTGTGACTTTTGAATATTGAATTTGAACTATGAATATGTATAACCAATACACAAAAAATAAAACTAGTACTTCCCAGAACACGATTTTGTATGTAGGGTTTATAAATGCACCATAAAGAGAATCTCTTTTGTTGAAATGGGTTTGGGGAAAATGGTGGGTTATTTAACAGACTAAGCAGACACCTCATTACAGGATTCTCAGAGACTTTAACACAAAGATGGAAATCGTGAACACTGTGTGTTCCAGACGGTCTGGCCATGTCCTCCATGGTAGCTCTGGGTCAGGTACTGTTGGGAAGGGCACAGTTCTGAGATTGAGTATCTCTATTTTATGTTTTTTTTAATTCACACACTATAATTGTACATATTTGAGGGGTACAAATTGATGTTTTGTTACATATATATGTTGTATAATGATCAAATCAGGGCATTTAGTTTGTGTATCACCTCATGCATATATCAGTTCTTTGTGGTAAAGACATTCAAAAGCCTCTCTTCTGGCTAATTTGCAACATACTATACCTCACTGTTAGCCGTCTCCCCACCCTGAAGTACAACACCAGGACCTATTCCTCCTGTCTACATGTGAATCTATACTGTTGACCCACCTCTCCCACCCAGTCCTTTCCCCTCCCCAGTCTCTGCTAACCACTGTTCTACTCTCTGGTTCTGTGGTATCAACTCTTTTTTATTTTCTTAGATTCCGCATGAGAGATATGTGATACTTGTCTTTCTGTGCCTGGCTTATTTCACTTGACATGATGACCTCCAGATTCACCCATGCTGTCCCAAATGACAGGAATTCATTCTTCTTTATGGCTGAATAGTGTTCCATTGTGTGTACCCTACATTTTCTTCACCCCTCCATTCCGTATCTCAGCTGTTGTGAACAGCCAGTGTGAACACGATGAACATGGGGCACAGCAGTCTCTGCAAAATACTGATTTCATTTCCATCAGATGTTCACCCAGTAGTGGGGTTGCTGGATCATATGGTAGCTCTATTTTTAATTTTTTTGAGGAAACTCCATACTATTTTCCATAGAAGCTGTACTAATTCACAATCCCACCAGCAGTGTGCAAGGACTCCCTGTCACATCCTCAATGACACTTTTCTTTTGTCACGTTGATAGTAGCCATTCTAACTAGAGTGAGGTGGTATCTCGTTGTGGTTTTGATTTGCATTTCCCTGATGATTAGTGATGTCGAACACTTTTTCATGGGCCTGTGGGCCATTTGTACATCTTCTTTTGAGAAATGTCTATTCAGGTCCTTTGCCCATTTTTTAATTGGGTTATTTGGTTTTTTGTTGTTGAGTTGTTTAAGGTCCTTGTACATTCTGGATATTAATCCCTTGTCAGATGCATAGTTTGCAAATATTTTCTCCCATTCTGTAGGTTGTCTCTTCACTTTGTTGATTGTTTCCTTTGCTGTGCAAAAGCTTTTTGGTTTGACGTAATCCCGTTTATCTATTTCTGCTTTTGTTGCCTGTGCTTTTGAGGTCTTATTTTAAAAATTCTTGCCCAGCCCAGTATATGGTTCTGACGCAGAGGCAGGGAAGGCGTGGCAGTTACTCATTTTACCCAGGAGAGGGGGATGTTTGGTCATCTTGGGGGTGGCACCAGGACCTTGCTGTTTGGGCGAGACAGGATTTGGAATTGGTCCTATTTTTTTCCCACTCCCTATATCACGGTCATGAGTATCCCTGTCTAAGGTCAGTGTCCCATGAGGCCGTCGCTGTCCCCCAGGATAACACCAAGGCCTCTGGGTGCCAGGCCAGCTTCTAGACGTCTGGCAGGGACCACTTTTTTCTTTCTCAAAATTAAAGCATCAGCTTCATTCATGGTTCGAAGAGCCACAGGTGTGGGCGTGGGGCAGGAGGGAGCTACAGATGGAGAAGGTTCTGAGGACCAGTGCATCCCGAGACCATGTGGTCAAGCAAGGGTCAAGGTCACATCTGGCCCCCCCACCCCCTGTCTTGGAGAAGAATGAAAGTGTGCTCGTTGAATCACCCATTCACCCAGCGGACATCACAGACGACCCCCACCCCCACCCTACAGTGAGGGGTCGTGTGACTCAGAGTGGCCCCTGAGATGTGGGTGGGTCACCACTGCCCTTCCCCTGCCAGACCGGCACATTCAGATGGAAGGGGGCACCGTCACCTCGGCCTGCCCCTTGGAAGCCCCCATGGCCATGACGTCTGTTGGGGAGGAGAGGCTGCCAGCTGCTGCGGCTGGAGGGGCCTGTTTGCCACACAGCCTGCCCCAGCCCTGCAGGTGCTGCCACATCCCTCCCCTCTGGAAGGTGCGGGTGTAGGCCAAGGACATGTGGTCAGGTCTGTCCGGGCACACTGTGTGTACATCCCTGGCCTGGAGAGTCATGAGGTAGGCAGCATCGAGTCTGTAGGAGACGTGCCCTTCACCAGTCTAACCCACCATTTCCCACAGACCCACCCAAGCAATGAATATTCCCTTGATAGTCCATTTATAAATAGCACACATAAAATTGTGCTGCGGGGAACACCTGTTTGGGAAGTCCCACTCCAAAAATGGGAAGGTGACTGTATTAGTCCGTTTTGTGTTGCTATAACAGAAACCTGAAACCTGGTAATTTATAAAGAACAGAGGTTTATTCGGCTTAAGATTCTGGGACAGCTGCATCTGGTGCAGGCCTCAGGCTGCTTCTATTTAT
The DNA here is from genome assembly GCF_027409185.1 of Cynocephalus volans. NCBI lineage: Eukaryota > Metazoa > Chordata > Mammalia > Dermoptera > Cynocephalidae > Cynocephalus > Cynocephalus volans. Next base: position 189,734,456 of record NC_084460.1, read on the forward strand.
GGCAGAAAGTGGCAGGCAGCGGCGGGTACAGGCAGATCACATGGTGAGAGAGAGAGAAAGAGAGAGAGAGAGAGAGAGAGGGAGGGAGGGAGGGAGGGAGGGAGGGAGAGAGAGAGGAGGTGCCAGGGTCTTTTAAAGAACCAGCTCTCACAGTCTCACAGGAACTAATAGAGCAAGATCTCACTCCTTACCCGCACCCCCTGGGGAGAGCATTAATCCATTCATGAGGGATCCGCCCCCATGACTAGAACAGCTCTCAACACTGCCACATTGGGGATCAGATTTCAGATGTCCACATGAGTTTGGGGGGACGACACATGCAAATTCTATCATTCTGCCCCTGTCCCAGCAAAACTCATGTCCCTCTCATGTACAAAATACAATCATTCCATCCCAACAGTCCCAAAAGTCTTAGCTTGCTCCAGCATCAACTTAAAAGTCCAAAGTCTTATCTGTGAACAAAAGCAAAACAACTTCTAGCAGTGAACCTGTAAAAATCAGAAGCAAATTTATCCACTGCCGAGATACAATTGTGGAATAGACATTGGGTGCACATTCCCATTCCAAAGGGGAGGAATAGATCAGGAGAAAGGAGAAACAGGCCCCAAATAAGTCCAAAACCCAGCAGGGCAGACATTAAATCTTAAAGCTAAGAAATAATTTTCTTTGACTCCAAGTCTTGCATCCTGGGCACAATGGAGGGTTTGGGTCCCCACCCCCATACCTCTGCTGGGGGCAGCCCACTGGGCTGCACTGGTGCCTGCAGCTTTTCTGCATTGCACGTTACCAGTGGCCCTACAGTTCTGGGGTCCTGCAGCAGCCCCTCTGCCCTGGCTCTACTAGACATTTCCCAGGTGGGGGCTCTTTGTGGGGGCTCCAACCCCACTTTCCTGTTCCCCATTGCTCTAGTAGATGACCTCTGTGGTGGTGCCACCCCTGCCTGCAGCAGGTCTCTGCCTGGGTCCCCAGGCTTTTCCATACATCCTCTGGAATCTAGGTGGAGGCTGCCATGCCTCCACTGCTCTCATGTCCTGCCAGCTTGCAGACTTAATACAACGTGGATGCCACTGAGGTTTCCAGCTTGTGCTCTCCAGAGCTGCTGCATGAACCACACTTGGGGCTGCTTGAGGCAGAGCTGCTGGGAGCAGCTGGGAGCAGGTTCCCAAGGGCAGCAGTGCCCCAGGTCTGTCTTCCTGAACAACTCGGTCCCCCTAGGCCTCCAGATCTGTGATGGGAGGGGTGCCCTTCCAATCTTCTGAAATGCCTTCGGGGCCTTTCTCACATTGTCTTTTCTCTTAGCATCTGGCTGCACCAGTTTATCAGCTTCACCCTTGCATTTTTCTACAGCTCTTTTCTCTACAACATGGACAGGCTGCAAGTTTTCCAAATCTTTATGCTTTGCTTCCCTTTTAAATTCTGGCTTTACATCATGCCTTTTTTGTCATAACTCAGCATAGCCTGTTAGAAGTAACCATGCAGATTCCTTAATGCTTTGCTGCTTGGATATTTCTTCCACCAAACATCCTGGTTCACAACTCTTAAGTCCCATCTTCCATGGAGCCCTCGGGCATGGACACAATGCAGCCAAGTTCCTTGCTATGGTGTAGCAAGGGTGATCTCTTGTCCAATTCCTGATTAGTTCCTCATTTCTATGTGACACCTCATCATCAGCATGGCCTTTACTGTCCACATTTCTATCAGTATTCTGGTCACAACCATTTAACCAATCTCTAAAATGTTCCAAACAGTCCAGTCAAGATGGCAGAATAGACGGTCCTCAGCGTCACTCTCTCCCGCAAATCAACCAATAAGAACTATAAAAATGTAACATCAGCCAAGCTGGGGCCACTGGAGCTCGGGAGAAGAGGAGGAGAGACCTACAGAGTCCATGAAGGTGGGAGAAGCTATGATGAGAGAAAGAAAAAACTGCTCTGTTTTGGGCTGCAGCTGCTTTAAGGCTCGAGCTGCTGAGCACATGGAGCAGGAGCCAGCAGAAGCCACAGCTGTGCCCTTCAGATGGAGTTACTTGGAGGCAGCAGGCAAGAAGAGAGCCTTGGTGGCCCCCAGGACAGAAAGACCACTAATAGGGTTCCCGTGGACACTCGCAGGAGTGAGGAGCGAGAACAGCTGAAAAGGGGAGCCATTCAGAGGCCAGTGAGTCATCACAAGGGACCGGCACAGGGCCCACCCCATGGGAAGTGTTTGGAGCACAGGTGGTGGGGAAGATAGGCCCACCCGGAGAACACTGGGGCACAGCAAGGACAGCCGATCCACCCCCCAATCAGTGCAGGACCACTCAGAGGAGACTGTTTGGGAATGCAGAATGGCATGGGGTGCAGTTTGATGGAAAAACTCAGGCCCAGATCAGACCCAGGGGCATCGGGTCTCTGGAGAGCCAGAAATAACTATAAGGTCAACCATTAAACCCTGAGCTACACAAAAAGCCTTCCCTAGGGAAACAGCAGCAAAACAGCAATTTAGCTCAACCACACAGCTCAAGTACTGGTTCCCACAGGAAGTTCCCCCATTTAAGAAGTAAGCAAAGGACAAAAAATTAGTTCTGGTCCAGGCACACCACTAGTGCCTTGGGGCCCACCAGGGGACATGAGACATGGAGCCAGGGACCAGACCGCACTCCCACATCCAGGCATACCACCAGTGCCTCAGGGCCTGCCTGGGGACCTGAGGCATGGAGAAAGGGACTGGACTCCCCTCCTACAACTAGGCACACTGTGACAGTGCCTCAGGCCCCACCTGGTGACCCCTCCCACAACCAGGCATAGCACACCAGCGCCTTAGGGCCTGCCCGGGGACCTGAGGCATAGAGCTGGGGACCAGACACTCCCCACAACCAGGCACACCACCAACACCAAGGAGCATTCCCAAAACATCACCTCCATGTGGATGGCCCACCACAGCCACTACCATAAACCATGGCTGCCATGAAGGTGGCTGGATGCCACAACCACCACACAGATGGTCCACCAGCCACAGGAGTGCATTGACACAAGGAGAGTCACCAGCAGAGATAAAGAAAAGAAGAGGATGTCTCTCTCCACAAAGCCCATTTCAGAGTGACAGAAGAATAATATTGGGGGACTTGACCACACCTCTCAGCATTGGACAGATTGTCTAGGCAACAATCAACAGAGTAACCATTATTCTTTCAGAAGGAGAGAAGAAATCTAGGGTTATCAGTGGTGGGAGGAGGGAGGGAGAGGGGGATAGGGTGAGATTGGACAAGGGGCATAAAGAATTATTATGATTTGTAACAATATATATGCTAGTAATATTAATTTGATCAACATATCTCAATGTTGAAACCCAAAAATATGTATAATCAATTTTGATTCAATAAAAGTTAAAAAAAAAATGTTCCAAACATTCCCTCCTCTTTTTTTCTTCTTCTAAGTCCTCTAAACTCCTCCAACCTTTTCCTATTACACAGTTCCAAAGCCACTTCCACATTTTCAGGTATCTGTACAGCAACACATGACTCCTCAGTACCAATCTCCTGTGTTAGTCCGTTTTTGTGTTGCTGTGACAGAAATACCTGAGACTAAGTAATTTATACAGAAAAGAGGTTTATTTGGCTTATGATTCTGGGACAGCTGCACCTGGCATGGGCCTCAGGCTGCTTCTATTCATGGTGGAAATCGGCAGGTAGCAGCAGGTACAAGCAGATCACATGGCGAGAGGAAGCATGAGAGGGAGAGAGGGGAGGTGCCAGGGTCTTTTAAACAAGGAGCTCTCACAGGAACTAATAGAGCAAGATCTCACTCACTACCTCCACCCCCCAGGGAGAGCATTAATCCATTCATGAGGGATCCACCCCCATGACTCAAACAGCTGCCAACACTGCCACATTGGGGATCAGATTTCCACATGAGTTTTTGGAAGGACAACACATCCAAATTCTATCAGTGACTGAACCCAGCTTCTGTCCTCGAGGAGCCTGCAATTGAGGGAGGGGGTGAAAGGCCTGCTTGGGGTCTGGGGAAACCCGCACCTTGCACCCCACTGCCACAGCCTGAAGGAGGCTGTCTCTTTGTGCCTCCACTATCTGAGTGACCTACAAATGGCCAGGAGCCAGAGCCTGACCTCTGGAGAAGAAACTGGAGGACCTGAGCACGGCCACCCCTGGATTTCCACAACCTGATGATTTCCCAGATGTTGCATCAGGGTGGACCACCATCAGGGTGGTGCCACCGTCCACCTGAGGCCAGCAGGTGTTCGTGATGAGGCAAGTGGCTGAAAGGGCTTCCAGGCCCCCTCTCTGCTGCGTTTGCCACTAAAATGCTCTCAAGGTGCCTGATAGGTGGCCATTCCATGCTCCTGCAACTCTGGGGACCACAGCAGGAGCTCAGGCAAAGGACAGCATGAGGCTGAAGTGGGATGTGGGGCTGTCTCCACTCTTGCCAGGAAATGGAGCGTAAACCCTGAAGGTCCAAGCTTGGGGGCACCCTGCAGAGTGGACAGGAAACTCCCTGGCCATACCTGGCCAAGGCTGTCTTGAAGGCCACCTGATTCCACCTGGCCCTGGCTCCACAGCATCTGAACTCAACTGGGATCAAGCTGTGGGTCACCCTGTCAGGCCAGCAGACAGATAGTTATTGGCTTCCCGAGGGTGACCACAAGGCCATGTAGGACATAACCACACGAAGGGATGGGCGCTTCTGTGGAGGGCAGTCCCAGTGGAGTGCCAGGAAGTGGCAGTCACACAGTAGGGAAGCCTGGCCTGAGAAGCTACAGAGCTGCCCCTCCACATGTGTGGGCTCCGGGCTTCCAAGTGTCTGGGGATGAGGCCAGAGGTCCCACTGTACCCAGCACCTGTGGCCCACAGAGCTGGCCAGAACATCGCAGGGTCTGATTCTGGCAGTGGCCTCAGCTCTTCGGGGTCCTGTCCCAGACCACCAGGGCCTCGCTCCCTCTGAGACTGCTGCAGTTTCTGCCCAGCTGCAGTGGGGCATGCAGGGACCCTGAGGCTCTGACAGGAGCTGCCCGGGTGGTAGGGTTCTGTGGCTGGACCAGTGCAGCAGTGGCTTCCCCACCGTGAGCTCCCTGCCCACCAGGATGCCCATCCCTGCACCAAGGTCAGGCAGTTAGGAAAGGGTCCTTCCTCAGAGATGAAATGCGCCCCTGCAATTCCCCCATGGTCCACTTCTTTTGGTGGGAACGACCCAAGGGGGAGTCGGGGTGTGACATGGGAGGTCAGGTGACAGATGAGGGGTGCCTTGTAATCACTTTTAATCTGGCGTCTGCATTAGCTACAGGGAATAAAAGAAGAAAACAGCCAAGGACAACTTTACTAAAATATGGCAGTGACTTCACTGTCATTGTCAATATTCTCTCCTCCTCCATCTTTTATTTAAAAAATACACTATTTTAGTACCATTTTAGATTAACAGAAGAGTTAAGAAGCTAGTACAGAGTCCCCACAAGCCCCACACCATCCTCCATGATAATATCTTGCATTAGTGTGATACATTTGTGCCTCGGACTGACGTTCTCCCCAAACTTAACCCCCTGTGACTGTTGAGGGTGGGACATCCTATTATGGTCATTGAAAGGTGGGGCTTTGAAGAGGTGATTGGATCATAGGACCCTGCAGTAGTGAATGGATTAAAAACAATGGTCAGGGGTGTGGTTCTGAGAGCTTTAAAATAAGAGGAAAGTCTGTCTCTCTCTTGCTCTCTCTGCTTCCACCATCTTGAAACGTGAGACCCCTGGGTCACTGTCACCACCACCAGATGGACTTTGGACTTCCCAGCCTCAGAAACTGTAAGCAATAAACTTTATTTTCTTTATAAATCACCCAGTTCTGTGTATTCTGTTACAAGCAACACAAATGGACTAATACACCCCTCAACTGGTGTTTGCTGTTTTTTCTCATGGTTAGACTTGGGTTGGGGGCTGCTGGGAGAGACCACAGAGGTGACATGACCTGTCGTCTCATCCTATCAAGGGCACACACTATACAACACAACCTGTCACAACACCATCCTTGGACACCCGACTGAAATGATCCGCCAGGTTTCTCCTGCACTCTGTGGGGGGAAGTCGCTAGGCCCAGCCCACACTCCAGTGGGGAGTTCTGCTCCCCCAAAGGTCTTCTACCACTTTGGGTCATCACTATCACTGTCCTGTGGCTGCAGCCCCCACTCAAGTGGTCTTCTGCCTCCTGCTCTGACTCCCCCAACCTCGCCCCAGTGAGTGCCTCTCCCCAGGCCCTCCCACCACCTGGCCTCCCTTTGCCCAACCCCACTCCTGGCTCCCTTGTTGCCCCACCCCAACCTCTCTCCCAACACTACCCTACCCTCCGCCCCTTGCTGAGCTCTCTAACCCCCCACCTAGCCCTCCTCACGTCGCCCCCCAATGCCTCTCCTCCCTGCTTCTCCTCCACCTGCCTCCAGCCTCCCTCTAGTGCTCCCCTACTGAGCTCCTGGAGCCCCTCGCCTGAGCGCCTGCCCCCTCCATTGAGGCCCCAACCCAGCCCCATTCCCATCCCCACCCCTGCCTTGAACGCCCCTCCCCCGCACTGAGCTCCCTGGGCCCCACCTCTGAGCTCCCCGCGCCACCCCATCCCCCACCCACCTCCCCCTCTGCCCAAGGGCCCCCATCCTCCCAACCCCAATCTCCCGCCCTGCACTGAGCTCTTAACTCCGCCCCACACTGAGGGCTCCCTTTCCCCTCCCCCCTCACTCCTACTCCCCACCCAGCCCTAAGTGCCCCCTCCTCCCCACCCCCACCGAGTGTCTCCCCGCCCTCGCGCCTCCCACCAGTCACGCACAGCCCTACGCCTACTCAGCTAGTTCTCTGCGTCCACCTCCCCTGCTGGACCTGGGTCCTTCCAGCCAGACAGTTTTCAGCCAGTTTCTGGGAGGTGCTGTCCCTGGTTCCACGGCCCTCTCCTCCCCGGGAACCCTGAGCCTGGAGACCCTGGACGGCTTGGACCCTGACCCAGCTGGCCGCATGGACGAGGAGCAGAGGTGGCTGCCCTGTGGAACCGGTGAGGCCCTTCTCTTTTTCCCCCACCTCCCTGCCTGTGAGGGTGTGGCCAGGCAGAGACCATAGCAGGGGGTTCTTGGCTACCGTATGGGGGACACTGGGAGGCAGGAGCATGGAGGTCCTGAGGGGTCCAAGGCAGGGGCTGCAGGGGATGTTGGTCTTTTGGTGTGACGTGAGGCCCCCACCCTCCTTTTTGGCATGGAGTGACCCACTCGACCCGGACCCCATGTGGCAGGGGCTAGGAGAGCAAGGGGCACGCCCCAGGAACCCACGAGCCCCTCTCAAGGCTGGCGTTCACCACAACTCTTACTGCCCCTTGACCCCTGCTTGGGAGGGGTGGGTGTCACCATGGGAGCAGTGGGGGCCAGCTGGGCAGGGTCTGCTCAGTCCCCCGTGCTGGGGCACATCAGGGGTTCTGAGCAGAGGCATCATAGCTTCTCCCTTCTCTGTGTGCATGTCCTGTGTCCTGGTGTCCCTGTGGTGGCTGCCCAAGTCCTGGACCTGGATTCGGAGCACAGCATGGATGTGATCCTGGTGGGCCCCAGTAAGCCATCGCCCCCCGCTTTGCCCCAGCTGGGCAGAGGTGAGGGCTCATCCACTTGTGGGATCCATCACTTCGGATGCTCACCCCAGGTCTGGGCGGCGTCTGGGGTTCCAGGCCTCTGGAACATTCACCGGCCATTCGGACACCCTGGGCGGGGGCAGGAGGGCCCCACCCAGAGCTCCCCCAGGCTCCATGTTTAACACGCCAGGATACAGGGGAAGTAGGTGGGGGGGGGGGTGCTCAGGCTCCTGTGACTTCAGAACGTAGATCTGTGATGGTCCTTCATGGCCGTATTTAAATCAGGAGCCAGAATGAAGAAGGAAGCCCCTATGTCTTATTCTCTTTTCCAGATCTCATCGCCTACGAAGTCAAGATTAACCAGCGCAGTCTAGAAGGTGAGCATGTGCCGACGTGCCCATGACCAGAGCTGGCTAGAGAAAGGCTTGCTACAGCCCCTGCCATCGTCCTGGAAGGAGTCCGCTGGGGCCCATTTGTATCCCCTCAACCCACCCCAAGGCCCCTGAGGCTTCATGTAAAGTGTGCAGTTCAGGCGTTTCTTAGTATGTTTACAGAGTTTTTCAACCATCATTACAATCTTAGAGCATTTTCAGCACGTATGAAAGAAAACCCGTAGCCATTAACAGTTGCTCTGAATTTCTCCCTCTCCTGCCACCCCTCTTTCAACACCAGGCAGCCAATAATGTTTTCTTTCTCTGTAGATTTGCCTCTTCTGGGTCCCTTATATTTCCATATGAATCTTAGCATCAGCTGGAATTTTGAGAGGGATCTGTAGATCCATTTGGGGAGTCCTGCTAATTTAACAGTATTAAGTCTTCTCGTCCATGAACATGGAATATCTGTCCATTAATTAGATCATCTTCAATTTCTTTCAACACTGTTTTGCAGTTTTCACTGTACAGATCTGGCACTTTTTTTGGTTAAATTTACTCCTAGGTCTTTTACTCTGTCCAATGGCACCATAAAACCCATTGCACTTTGCATGTTCCCTTTAGACATCTGCCTCTGCTGTGGAAGTTTCCAGGTCCATACACAGCACCCTCTGTTTGAGGGAGGGATGTGCATTCCATGTAAGGTGAGCAGGGAGCGAGGCATGGCTCCGTCTATGACCCTGGAGCAGGGAGGATGGAAACTCGCCTTGCTTTGCTCCTTGCCCAGGACAAATTCCTGTACACGCTCTTTCTGTACGACGAGGACGGATACCAATCCTACTGCTCCATCTGCTGCTCAGGAGAGACGCTGCTCATCTGCGAAAACCCTGACTGCACACGGTGAGGCAGGGGCCACCGAGGAGGTGGTGGTGGTTGGGAGGCCAAGGAGCCACAGCCTATGAGCCTAGGAAACACCCTCCTCCTCGGCTGCTCATCCCAGAGTGTGGGGGTTCTCCCCCCAAAAGAATGACTTCCTCCAAAGCTGTCAGTCTCTGTCTCAAGTATCTCATCTGACGTAGAGCCTCCACATATAGGAGTACGGTGTCAAAAGGTTTGCATGTGTGACTGTTCTTTTCAGCATTATTGTTGCCAAGACATAGCTGTTCCCGCAATCGTTATGTGTGGAGCGATGGAGACCCTGAACCCTGGGGCTGCTGGTCCTGACCTGGGAGGGCAAGGGGCATGTTCATCCCTTGGTCATCGCTCACTAACCTGAGCTCTGTCCACAGTCCCCTCCCCTTCTGGTCCTTCTGGGCCATCCTTGTATTTATAGCCACCACCCCCGACCCCCATTCTCCTTCCTGCTCACCAGCGGCTACTCCTGCATTTGGTTTTGCTGGGAGTCCTTAAACTGTGGCTTCAGGGATTCTTTGAAATTTATCACTGCCCATATAAGCAGCTCCTGTTGCTCTGAGTTCCTAAGAGGCAAGGGGTCCCCCTCGCCCAGCACATAGCCTCCCCATGCAGTGTGGAGAGGGACTGGGCACATCCATCATTTCAAATGAGCCCAGGTATGATTTTTATCATTCACTGCAAAGCAAGGCACAGGCCAGGCTCTGCCTCGCCAGCCAACTGAGGTTTCCACAGTGGCAGAAGGAATGTCATTTCAGTCACTGTGGTTTTCTGTTTGACTCTAGATGCTACTGTTTCGAGTGTGTCGATACCCTGGTCAGCCCTGGGACGTCGGAGAAAGTTCAGGCCATGAGTAACTGGGTGTGCTTCCTGTGCCTGCCTTTCTCCCGCAGCGGGCTGCTGCAGAGGAGGAAGAAGTGGCGGGGCCGGCTGAAGGCCTTCTATGACCGCGAGTCGGTAGGGGCACCCAGCAGGGACACAGCGCGTCCTGTGGGCCTTGGACGTTGTTATTTCCCCTCTGGTTAATGGCTGTGAAATGCCTGCTCAGTCCACATGCGATGACGTTAAAAGTTTTCAAAATGCTCTCTTGTTTTCCTCTTTGATAGCAGATGCCACTAGATGGTCTATTTTTTAGAGATTACTTGAGCATGGTGATTCTGTTTCTTATAAACCTGGGGATGAGGCAGGTAGGTGGGGAGCCCAGGAGAGGCTGGCTGGCTGTCCTCAGCATGTGGGACAACGCATGGGCTGATGCTGTGTCTCCTGGTCCAGCCAGGGTAGCAGCCCAGATGCTAGACCTCTCGAGGGTCAAGACCGGCTGGTGAGCAACCCAGGACCTGCGAGCTCATTAGGGGTACAGTGAGTTGAATGTGTTCTCCAAAAAGATATGTCCAAGTCCTAAACTTGGTACCCGCGAGTGCGACCTTATTTGGAAATAGGGGATTTGCAGGTGAAATAGTTAGGATCTTGAGATGAGATCATTCTGGATTTAGAGTGAGCCCTAAATGTGATGATTGGTGTTCTTACAAGAGAAAGGAGGGGGAGATTTGGGAGACGGAGACACCCAGGGAGAAGGCCACATGACAATGGAGGCAGAGGTTGAAGAGATGTGTCTGCAAGTTCAGGAGAGCCAGGGGTTGCCAGCAGCCAGCTTTAGATACTGGGAGACAGGCGAGGGACAAATTCTCCCCTGTCCCAGCTGGGAACGGATTCCACAGACCCCATCTGTAATGTGTTGCTGCGTCCACACGCATGTTCATGTTGGGGGGCACACAACGTCCAGCAGAGTCTCCTTGACACCAGGTGTGGATGTGCTCACAGCCAACAGCTCTACACAGCTGCTTTGCAGGGCCCTCATTCAGGCACATGTAAGGTAGAAACCTCCTGTCTGGGGGTGATAGAGACTCCTGTGCTCAAAGGCTACAGGAGGGCTCTCACTTCAAGAGAAAATTAGGTGACACTCAGAAATGTCCTTAAATGCCAGCCCAGGGACGGGAGCCAGGGAGGGGAAGAGGCCACTGACTTTGCATCTAGCTCTGCTGCCACACGGGGGACAAGGACCGCATCCCTGAGTCCTGCCTTCCTCACAGTGTCCACAGCAGCCACTTGAGCTGCCCCTACACAGGCTTCCGAATGGAGTCAGGGCAGGTTGGAAACCTGTTCCTTCCCACATCACCTCCCCCACCTCCTCCAAGGGCAGCTCAGACCACCTACCCTTCCTGATCCCTCAGGCTCATTGCCTGAGCTGGGTGCCCTGTCCCATCTGCTTCCACTATGGCTCAGGGTCTCCATCAAGTCCCCCCTGTTTAGGCCTGGTCCCTGATGGTCCTGTGTTTGCCCTAGGCCAGGTACCCCCGAGGTGACCTCCTGTGGAGAGTGGGGGGCTTCGGAGGTGCTTGTCTTACAAATGAACTAACCCTGGAAGGGGAGGGCTGGGAGGACAAAGTGTTGTCCTCCAGCCAGCATGACCAACTGGGTTTAGATGCTTCTGTGCCACAGTGCATAGTCAGAAATTTCTAGATGAAAGACCTGGAAGCTGAGAATTACATTAGTGTTTCCTGCTGGGATGATATTATCCTCTTTTAAAATCAGGACATCCCCTCACACCCCGCTCCCCTTTGCTAGAGCTGGTTGGGTGTCAGGGCAGGAGACTGAGGCCTGACAGTGGAGTCAGACTTCATGGGCATGCAGCGCTGCCTCGGCAGGTGTGTCTCAGGTCTGTCTAGGTGAGTCTCAGGTCTGTCTCAGGTGTAGTTCAGTGTGGCTCAGGTGTGGCTCTGTTCATCCTGCTGCACCAGGAAGAATTTTAATTGTAACTCATGGAGTCTGTAACCAAGTAGCTGGCTCAATGTCTTTTTTTTTTTTTTTTTCCTGAACAGAAGAGTCCTCTTGAGATGTACAAAACCGTGCCCGTGTGGAAAAGAGAGCCAATGCGGGTGCTGTCCCTTTTTGGGGACATCAAGAAAGGTGAGTGTGGTGATGTCACAGGGAAGATGGGTCTGTCTAGAGCAGGGTTAGGGCCCAGGAGGTGAGGGGGTCCCCGAAATGCTTGGGGTGTAGCACTCACTGAGCATCTGGGGGGTGGGTGATAAAAAGATCCAGCATGTACCTGTTCTGAGTGGACCTCTCCGAGCTGGGAGGACAGTGGACCCTCAGAGGGAACTCAGCAGTCACAGAGATGCAGCTATAACAATGCACAGAGATGAGCAAACAGCAGACGCAGCTGAGGAGGGGCTGGCACAGGAAGGGGAGGCACGGGGAGGGGGCGTGGGTGTGGCTGGGGGGGCGCTGCAGCAGCTTCGGCTCAACCCCGCCAGGGGGCCTTGAAAGGGAAAGCACACAAGTGGCAGGATGGGGGCAGGGTGTGAAATGCCACCAGTGAGGGGAGCAGCAGAAGGTAGACCCACCATGCCCTGCCCACAAGGACACCTCCTCAGACCTCCCCAGGGCCCCAGGGCCCCCGCACCCTCCTCCACCTCCAGCTAAACCTCCCAGCCATGCCAGGTCAGCACCCAACGGGCTACAGCCCTGCCTGGGCCCTGCCCCTCCGGCTGCGCTGACCCCCAGCTGCTGGAGCCTCCGGAGTCCCACCCTGTCGTTTAGGCCCAGCAGTTTGCAGAATCTGTGAAGACACTCCCCAGCCTCTGGCCACATCCCACTTTTCCATGTGGAGTGTGCTGAGTACTCCCTACTATTGTCACAACAGCCAAGTGTGGCCATGATCAGCATCACCCCAGATGCTCAGCCAGGGCACAGCTTGCCCCAGGTCCCCTGCTGGGGCGGGGCTGCAGGAACCCTCTAAGGCTGTTCTCCGCCTGCTGTAGCGTGACAGGACATGTCAGCTCCACTGCACAGTGGATTTCCTGACACAGCAAGTGATGTCACAACCCACAAATGCCTGGTTTTGCAACAAATTGCTTGATTTCTTAAACCAATACTTGGTGAAGTTTGCTTGTCTAGCTCCTCATGAGACAGAAATCTCGTTTTTAGTTCTGTCATATCATTGAAGGGACAGTTTGCTCCTTCATGATGGGACAGTTTGCTCCTTCATGATGGGACAGTCTCGTGGTCAGTCACTGGACTTTTGATTTCCTGCAAGGACAAAATCAGCACTGGCCCTCCTGTGTCCTTGTTTCTCCTTCAGAGCTGATGAGTCTGGGCTTCTTGGAAAACGGTTCTGACCCAGGGAGACTGAGGCATTTGGAGGATGTCACAGACATAGTCAGGAGGGACGTGAGTACCGCTGTATTCTCTCAGTGCTGAGATGAGGAAAGAAGTACAGTGTGTGTGCGAGAGTCTCGGGGACATGCTGCACAGGACAAGGAGGCCAAGGGGCTGGGGGAGTGGCTCGGTGCAGTCCGATTCTGAGAGCCTCTGGGCCAGGCCAGGGGGTCCTGGGTCTGGCAAGAATCAGCCCATGCCAGCACGGCCACTGGCTGTGATGCCCCTGCAGTGGGAGACCTGAGTGGCACATTTCCATGGTCCCTGCGCTGCTCAGCCCGGAGCAGTGTGGTTGGCCAAACAACTTGCCCGACATCTTGAAAGCTAAGTGGCCCATGTCCACCACCTGGGATGGGTCTGCTCAGCGGGGGGGGGGGGGGGGGGGGTGGCCTCCCCCCACCCTCCAAAACAGAGATGCTGAGCTTGGCTGAACAATTGCTGACTGTTCAAAATACCCTCTAACCACGGCAGCAAAACAGTGCAGTCCTAGCAATGCTCCTCTTCTAGCCGGCCAGTCCTGCCCCTGCTTGGGCATCGGGCATCGACCTCTGCTCTTCCGTCAACAGGGTGTGCCGGTCTGTTCCCTTCCAATGCTAGCAAACAACTTCTGCACACAGAGTGTTGGGGGCACACAAGTCTGGTACCACTGGCCCACTCTCCCTGCTCTGCCCAGAAACCCCCTGCTGTACTTTTTCCCAGGGGTGGAGCCCAGTGCCCAAAGATGCCAGGGAGCACACCTGTGCTCAAATCCAGCCAGGCTGACTTCCTTGCTGCGACACAGGGGAGCATATAGGGGGACCAGGGGAGTTTGGGGGCTTGATATTGGAGTCACATGTTGTGGAGTGATTTGGGGAGGGTCCAAGGACACAAGGGTTCATTCTGGATTGGGTGCTGTCAGAAAGCAGGGATCCAATATCTGTGTATCTCATTAATTTTTATTTACAAAGATTGACACAGGGCTGGCATTGTCACACTGTTCATGAAGCCGGTGTCCCTCATGTAGACTCAGCTTGGGTCTTTCTGTGGTTGAAGAGCATCCTTGTCTTGCCTTCGTCCAGCTGGCCCTTGGGGTGATGTTGTCCGGGCTGGGAATATTTTATGTTCGGTGGGAAACGTTACGTCTCTCTTTGAGCTCCCAGCTGCCGGCTGTCAGGGCCTGCCTTGTGTGTTTGCAGATGACACAAAATCACTTATGTCCTTGGGGAGTCCATGAGTTGATCTTCCAGGATTGACTGTAAGGGAAGTGCTTAGCACAGAGGAAAGATTTCATAAACGGAGTCTTCTCAGATGACCAGACTTCTGGGGTCCAAGTTTGTCTCTGAGGGCCAGGTCAGCCACTCCACCTAGCCCTCAGTGAGACATGAGATGTCTTCTGCCCTCTTGTCCACTGACCGCCAGGGAGGAGCTTGTGCCTCTCCGTGCTCACAGCCCACCTGTTAAAGCAGGAATGTTCCCCAGTGTGCCCTGTCCTGTAGGTGGAGGAATGGGGCCCATTTGACCTCCTGTACGGCTCGACGCCTCCCCTGGGCCATGCCTGTGACCATCCTCCTGGTAAGAGACACTTCGAGAAATGGACTGTGGTCAGCTCAAAGACCCGCATCTTGTCCCCAGCTCTGTCTCCTCTCTCTCTCCTCACCTCCTCCATGCCACGCTGACCCCCTCAGGCAGGGCAGAAACTACGAATTACGTTTTTTAAGAACAGCTTTATCAAGGTATCACTGACCTACTATAAATTACATATACTCAATGTGTACGATTTGGTGAGTTTTGAGACAAATATACACCTCAGAGCCCATCACCACAATCAAAAGAGCAAAAGTGCCATCACCCCCAAAGGCTTCCTCCTGCCCCTCTCTAATCCCCCAGCCCCCAGGCAGTCACCATGTGCTCCTGTTGCTACAGAGCGTTTGTACCCCCCGGGATCTGACCTAAAGGCATCACTGACAATACCATCTGGCAGTGCCAGGCCTCACCTGGGCAGCCCCTTTGGCCCTGGCACAAGGAGCCTTGTGCCCTCCCTGGCTCTGCTGCTGCTGGCAGGGCAGACTACAATGGGGGCAGGTGGACGCCCCACACCCAGGCCGGCCCCTGGCCCCCCCCCCCCCCCGCCTATCCCTGTGGGTCCCTCAGCCCTTCCCTCATGCCCCTGGCTCCCACACGCCCGAACGGCCCTCCTGCCCCAGGCTGGTACGTGTTCCAGTTCCACCGCCTCCTGCAGTACGCGCGGCCCAGGCAGGGCAGCCAGCAGCCCTTCTTCTGGATGTTTGTGGACAGTCTGCTGCTGGCCGAAGACGACCGGGCTGTGGCTTCTCGCTTCCTGGAGGTGCGTGCAGGGCCGGGGAAGCTCCCTCTGACCCACGCCCTCCCCGTGGGACACTCTGGGACTCTTGGGGAGGGGCTCAGCTTACACCCCAGGCTTGGGGACTCACGGTTCCCTGGTGTCCAGGTATGCATGGAGCCCATGAGGGCCACTGTGCAACCGAGGCAGAGACTGCAGCCTCTTGGGACTGGGCCCCTTCAGGGACAGCTTGGGAGGGTGATTCCACTTCATGCCACTCCTGTGCTGTCCGAACACGGCCACCTGGGGTTACCTCCTTCTCCTGCCCTGCCCTCTCAGTCTGCACACATGTACACACAGCTCACAATACACACATCACAATACACACACGCATACAGGCGCTTACACACAGGCATCACACACACACACACACACACTGCACACACAGTCACACAAGGCACCACACACGCACACTACATACGCACACTACAATACACACACAGTCATACACACCACAGTACACACAGGCACACACATGCATACACAGTCACACACAGGCACCACACACAGATGCACACGCACATGCACATGCACACACCATACAGTCACACACTCACAACATACACACACACTGGACATCACACACGCTCACACATGCTCACATGCTACAGAAACGCAACACTCCCACCCTCGCATGTGCGTGTGCATAGGTGTGCACTCTCACACCCTCACAAACATGCCCTCTGGAGCACCAACAGCTTGGCTTCTCTCAGCCTCTGAATCCTATCAGAGCTGCCCCTTCGGGCTGAGTGACCAATTCTGCAGCTGGGGCTGTGGGCGGGGGTGGGGTGGGCGAGGGCATCGGGCCTGGGAGCTCCTGGGCAGCTTGGAATGAGGAGCCAGCGTCCAGGGCTGGGTTCCTATCAAGCCGTGTTCACAGGGCAGGAGAAGGATGTTGAGGTACCAGAGCGTGAACTCAGAATAAAGGATTTTGAACCTCACGGGACAGCTCCTGGCCGGCCTGGTGCCCCTCCCTGCAGGATGTCCCCCACAATTGTGTGGTTCACACTTTCTGAAAATGTTTCGCAGTGGGTGGTAAAAGTCTCCTTGCCTCCCCCCCACCCCTCGCCAGTGCCCTGCTCTCACTGTGGTGGCGCTCTCAGGGTTCTTCACAAACAGGGACAGCTCCGAGCCTCTGCGGCTGGGCACCATGCTCGCGCTTACTTAACAGTTATCTTGGAAATCCCCCTGTTGCAAAGTGCTTCTCTCATTCTTTGTTTTAATTTGTTTGTGTGTTTTGTTTTGTTTTATTTTGTGCAGAGTTTTCCTTTGGTGAACGTGAAAAATGTGCTTAGCCTCTTTCCCGCTGGTGGACAGTTGGTTGCTTCTAAACTTTTTCTCTTCCCAGCCATGCTACAGTGAAGGACTGCGTGTGGGAATATCTGTGGGATAAATTCCAGAAGTGAGGTTTCTGGGTCAAAGGGCAAATGCGTTTGTGATTTTCACAGATGTTGCCCAATCGCCCTCTGCAGGGTCTGTCCCGCCCACATCCCCACGAGCTGATGCCCGAGCTCTCTGGCACAGCCCTCATTACATTCATTCTGATGTCATACCTTTCTGTTTTCCTCCTGTGCTAAGGGATTGTTCATGTTACCGTCTAACTGGCTTTGGCTTGTGTGCATGAAACTGTTGGTTTCTATATATTAACTTTGCTCCTGCCACCTTACTGGATTACCTTATGGGTTGTGGTAGTTTTCACTCAATTCAGTTAGACTTTCTACATATTTGATCAGATCATTGGCAAATCGTGATAGTTTTTTTCTTCTAACAGTATACCTCAAATATTTTTTTCTTGTCTCATTTGGTGTTAGTACCTCTAGGACAGTGTAGAATCACAGTGGTGACAAGGGACATCCCTGTTTCGACTTTGAAGTTTCCAGTTTCTCTTTTAAGCTGGTGCTGGCTTGGAAGCCGAGGTAGCTACATTTCACTCTGTTAAGGAAGGTTCCAGAAGTTTCCACTGATTGCTGTTTTTCTGAGCATTTTTATCAAGAATAGTTGTTGGATGTTGTCAAATGTTCTTTTAAATGTTTGTGGAGATAATAGATGATTTTCCTTTTTAGATCTATTAATAGAATATGATATACTAGTGGGTCTCCTAGTAATAAAC
The DNA here is from genome assembly GCF_027409185.1 of Cynocephalus volans. Lineage (NCBI taxonomy): Eukaryota > Metazoa > Chordata > Mammalia > Dermoptera > Cynocephalidae > Cynocephalus > Cynocephalus volans. The sequence continues at coordinate 189,751,978 of NC_084460.1, forward strand.
CATACTTGCTTTCCTGGGAAACGCCCACCTGGTCATGGTGTATTATTTTTTAATGATTGCTAAATTCTGCTGAATAGCAGTTCATTCAGGATTTTTGCGATGACAAGCACAAAAGAGATTGGTAGTTTTCTTGTTTTGCGCAAACTTTGTCAGGTTTTGATATCAATGTTGAACTTATTTCCTAAAAATATTTGAAAAATTGACAGAATTCTGTGAATTGGTTGTTGTAGCTGTTGTTTTAAACGGAAGTAGCTCTTCCACGGAAACTGATCTATTAAGATTTTCTATCTTTTCTGGGTCAGTTTTGGTTAAGTTATGTTTTTTCTAGAATATAATCCATTTAATTAAAGATTTAAAAATCATTTTCATAGCGTTGAGCAAAGTGGCCTCATGATTTTTATTTTTACTTCTATTTCTGTGGTTATTTCTTCTTATTAGGAAATCTGGCATTCTACAAAACAGCAGCTGGGGTCAGGTTTGTAAACTGCACTATTTGTCAAAAAATCTATTAATGAGCAATTATGGGTATAACCGAAAAGCACAGTTTCTAAACCTGGCACTAAACATCGGCAAACTTGGAGAACAGCAGATACACTGACTTTTGATTGTTTTGTGCACAAGTCTGGTAAGTCAAAATTAATTAGTCACAAATCAGAAGTAGGTATAAAAGGAAACTTCTTGTATTTTCTTGTAACCTCTCATCTTGCTGTGGAACCTCATTCCTGTGGATGGTGGGAAAAAATGTAAAAGTAACCAGTGTAGGTGTTGTGTCTTTCGGCTCTGGGCTAGATGGTACATGTGCTTGTGAGTCTCTCTGGCCAGTCTCTCCCTCCATGCGTTTCTTTCCCAGTGAGGTGTCTGATATGGGAGGAGGCTCCTTGCCCAGCTCCCTTCCCAGCAGGGAAGATCCCTCTCCTTCTTCCCATTCTCTCCTTTCCTTCCGGGGCTTCTAGAAAGACTGAGATGTCAGGATTAGAGGCAGCCCACTTGGCTCCTGACAAGCATGGTGAAGCGTTTGCGCTTTAGGAAGTCCTAATCTCTGCCACCATAGCCTCGCCTTTCCCTGAAACAAAGCATCACCTGACTCTCAAAGACCAAGGACTTGTTTATATCTAGCGGGAATCCACCTCCACGCAGCAGGGTGCAATGCCGTGGGTGGGGAATAGCTGGGCTGCATGAACTGTGGAATAAAAAAAAAATAATCTACTGGTTAAAAGGTTTAAAATAGTATGTCAGCTTTTCTTTTCATGAGGGGATTTCTAGGGGACATGTAATCACTGCCACTTAGGAGATGTGGTCAGTCTAAAAAGTCTGGTAATCACCTTCAAGGCCAGACAGTGGCCAAAACCTGTGGGCCCCGTGGGGTGCAGCCTGGGTCCTGCTGATCCACAGTGAGCCTCCTCTTCCCCCTGCCAGACAGAGCCAGTGACCATCCAGGACGTCTGCGGGACAGACCCCCAGAGCGCTGTGCACGTGTGGAGCAACATCCCAGCTGTGAAGAGGTATTTCCTAGGCACACTTGGCTGGGATGCATAGGGACTCAGCATCGGTTCACCAAGGAAATGGGGGTTTCTAGTGGAGCCAAGCCCAGGCAGACTCTGCGCCCAGGTTGCGGCTGCATCTGGTCTGCCTGGACCTGGTTCAGTCTCATTCTCGGGATTGTTCCCTCTACATGGCCTCCCCATCCTTCAGAGCCCCCTGCTCTGCACACATCCACCTGCCCACGCATGCTCACCCACACTCCCACACACTCCCATGTGGTCGCTCACCACACTCACGCTCACACATGACTGTCACACCCAATCACACTCACGCCCCCCATGCACTTCTCTTGGTTCTCAGTTCCTCAAACACGCACCCCTCCTCTGCTGCTGGAACATTCTCCTGAACATTCTCACTCATGAACATTGTCTCCTCGAAGCCCCCAACCACACCCACAGCCCCTCAGGCCACTGCACTCCTTGCATGCTCCGGGGGCAGCTGGCCCTTGCTCTCTCAGTTGCGCCCCTGTCCTGGCTTTTGCATTCCACACCCACCTTCTGGGACAGGTAAGTCGTGTCTCCTCCTGCCTGGGAGTGAGTTTCTGGAAACTTCTTCCCACTCACCCCTGCAGTTCCAGCACTCTTCTGGCTCACAGCTGCAACCTGATATTACAGCCTGGTGCCTGCCAAGGCACGGTGCTGGCTGGGTGCCCCTCTCCTGGCCACCGCTGGGATTTCCAGGGCCTTGAAGGCCATCCACTGTCCTGTGTGCCTCTCCCCAACTTCAGTCAGGTGAGGGCCGGCAGAGTGGAGGCAGGGCAGGTGCAGGGCAAGCTCCCTCTGCCCTGGTTGGCTCCTGGCCCTTCAGGACCCTCACTCACAGGGCTGCCATTCTGCGGTGAAGAGCGACAAAGCTCAGAGATAGCTCTGGGCAGGCCAGCCCCAGCCAGGGACACGGGGACATGTGCTGCTCCACAGCAGCTCCTGCCTCCTCTCCAGGTAGGGTTGGCTGCCCCCAGGGCACCTGCTGGTTTTGGCCATGGATGACAGATCCCTTCCTCCTTGGCCTCTGAGCCTGGCCCCCTTCCCGAGGGAGGCCTTCACTGAGCTCTGCCCACTGTCCACCTGAGCCCCTGGGGTTGTCAATGCATGGATGCACCTGAGCCTGGTTCCCAGAGGGAAGCAAGCAGCAGCTCTTTCCCACGAGGTGTCCTCTCTAGGCTCGTGGTGTCTTGATAGTGAGGCGAGGGTCACGCACTCACTGAAAGTAGAAGTCATTTTGCCAAGATAACTGGCAGCTACCCATGTGACATCTGATTCCAGGGGCCACTGTCATCCCTGGGATGGCCGAGGACAGTCCCCAAGCTGCACCGGGGAGCAGTGCGGGGAGAATGCCGGGGTGGGCCACTGCACATCTGCACCTCAATTGTGGCCTTCACCAGCCCCAAAGTAAACCGAGAAGTGCTCCCTGACTCCAGCAGGGGGCCTGGGGGCATTAGAAGCGGGTGCCGGGGACCTCGTCTGCAGAGCCCTGCTTCTGCTCAGCATCGTCCACCCAGGGCTGGGAGCCACAGGGGACCTCCTAAGTACCTGGCAGATCTTTGTTTTATCAGAATCTCCTGGGAATGCTCATGACCCACCTTTGCCCCTAGCTCCTCCCCAAGGACGTAGGAGGTGGGGGGCCACCCATACCCTGCTGCTGAGGACTGACTTTTCCTTCTACCACTGTGAGGAAAACTCACCAAAGCTGGCGGGGTCCCCTAAGGAAGTTCATCATAGAGACCCCCGGGGAATCAGGAGACCAGTCAGCCCTCCTCCCCTCCATGTGAGCAGCGAGCCCCCACCCTGCCCACTTGTACGCCCAGCCCTGGGCCTCTAGGCCCCTGGCAGGGGTGCTGAAGTGCTGGGTGCTGGGGTCTGTAATGGGCATCCTCCTCTGCCCTGCAGCAAGCATTCGGCCCAGGCTTCTGAAGAGGAGTTGTCTCTGCTGGCTCAGGACAGGCAGAGAGCAAAGCTCCCCGCCCAGGAGCCGGCCAAGCTGGTGAAGAATTGTTTTCTCCCCCTAAGAGAGTATTTCAAGTATTTTTCAACAGAACTCACTTCCTCTTTATAAATGAGTAACTATACCGAAAGGGGAAAAAAGACTTTTCCTAGAACAAAGACAACTTTCCTCATGTCGTCTCTGTCTTTCATCTTCTGAGTGTTATGTTAGTTGCTCTCTTGGCGCTGGATTCTCATGGTCACCGGGGCCCGTCTTCTGTTTGGTTCCAGAAGAGCTCGTCCAGGGCAGGGGCGGGCACCGGCGCGGCTGTGGGGGAAGCTCAGTGTTACGGTGTGTGTTGTATTTCCCAAAGGCATTTCTGTGTTCCAGTTGAGAAGTTAAAATATATTTATTATAATCAGTTACTGGTCGGGTTGGTGTTTTTGTGGATAAGCACAGCCTTTATTTTATTCTGTAGGGTGAGGGGAGGGTGGATGTGAGAAAGAGCAGTGGGGACGTTTTCATGAGCACTGGGGGCCCCTGTTCCACACGTACCTGTAGCCAGTGCCCTCCCCACGTGACCGCTATTAGCTTTGACAGTTAAAACCACTCCCCCCTGAGTAGAGCCAGACAAGTGGAGGTAAACACCAGAAAGTATTGACTCGGGCTGGTGTCAAATCTCATGCAGTGAATCGTACAGGGATCTTCCCAGATTGTCCAGAAAACCCCCACAGGGATCTAGACTTAGGTTATGAAACAGACAACAACTGGGAGCCAGGGACCCTCAGGGTCAGTGCTGCCATTGGTATGTGAAACACTTCAGGAAGAAAGGTGGGGTTAGAATTGGACCTTTTGTAGATTTTTAAAAAGTATCCTGAAGTAGAAGTCTTCAGTTGAATCAATATGACTGGATACTTCTTCTGTCTTTGGAGAACAATTCTGGACTCTGACTACACGGGTCTGGTGTCTAAGGGCTAATGTAATGAGATGTGTAATGAAACCAGGGAGGGTCACAAAGCCACAGAAAACACAGCAGGGGGAGCAGAGATGAGTGTGACCAGTGCAGGCAGGGCGTTCCTGCTCAGGCTGAGCTCTGCATGTCCAGCCGATGGCAAAGGCGGCTAAAACAATTCGTGTGAGCCCGTGACCGCCACTGACCAGAGCAGACGTGGCGGCAGCTCTGAACCAGTGGGCTGGTTGCAGGTGGCTTCCACCAAGGCCAGCAATGCCATGGGCCCAGAGTAAATCAGTGCCCACTTTATCAGTCAGCTTCGAAGTAGAGACCCAGAGCCTGCTGGGAGGGTCTCTCACATCTTCTGTTCTCTCTCAAGCACGTGGACAGAATTGCCCACAGCACCTAAAGAGTCTCCCTCCGAGGATTTTACCACCACAGGGCTCCCACTGGTGATTCTCCCATGGCCAGCTGAATAATGACACCCCAAAAATGTCCACACCCTAATCCCCCGAGCCTCCGAATGTTACCTTATATGGCAAAAAAGGGGCCTTCCCGATGGGATTTAAATTGAGATGCAGAGTGTGTGAGTTCCATCTCTGTTGCTTGTAACAGAAACACCTGAAACACCTGACATTCAGAAATATCTGACACTGGGTAATTTGTAAAGAAACAGTATTTATTGCTTACAGTTTTGGAGGCTGGAAAGTCCAAAGTCCAAGGAACACATCTGGTGAGAGCCTTGGTGGTGGTGACAGTGATGTAGGGGTCTCACATGACAGAACGGCAGAGCAGAGAGAGAGCTAACTCCTTGCCCCTCCTCCTCTTAAAAGCCCTCAGAACTATGCCCACGACCACCATTAAACCATCAAATGGATTACCCATTCACTACAGCGTGATCCTCACAACCTAATCACCTCTTCAAGGCTCCACCTTTCAATGACCATAATAGGATTTCCCACCCTCTTAACACTGTCACAGAGAGGACTAAGCCTCCAACACATTAAACTTTGGGGGGACACAATTCAATCTGTAATAGGGAGATTATTTTGTATTATCCAGGTGGGCCCTACATGTAATCACAAAGATCCTCATAAGAGCGAGGCAGAGAGAGACTTGACCACACCCAGAGGAGAAGGCCATATGATGACGAACACAGAGACTGCAGCATCGCGGCCACAAGCCAAGGGACACCTGGGGCCACCAGGAGCTGGATGAGGGAAGGAGGGCGTCCCCCTGGAGCTCTGGTGAAGCGCTATCTTCAGACTTCCAGCCTCCAGGACTGTGAGAGGACATACTTCTGAAGTCTTAAGCCACCAAGTGTGCAGTGATTAGTTACACCCCCCACAGGAAATTAATATGCCCCCTAGAGAAAAGATGTGCTTCCTTGGGCCAGGAATCAAGCTCCAAGCATCACCAATGCCTGTGATGTTAAGGTATTGCTGAGCTGGATCCCATGGGGACCGTGGCCTTGAGGAGCACCCAGACAAAGACTTTCAGGCACACCAAGACGCCCTGTCCAGGTGCACGCTTCTTGCTTCCATGTCTTGCACCAAGAGCTTTGGGTCCCCAGTCTGCACAAATACAATTCCTACTTGGTTCCCAGGAAGGCCCTAGATATTCTTCCAGATGGGCCTCCGTCCACACCCCCAAGACAAGATGTGTCCTGCCTGCCTGAGAAACAGTCACGGTCGAGGGGGAAAAAAAGTAAAACCCTCCCTTGACTACAGGAAACCTCCCAAGGGGCTATTTCTTCATTTGTCTTGATATTCTCTGTGTTTGTAACCTATTTGCCAGTATGGTGTGCATTAGTTTACAATAACTACACATTAACATATGCATATCTTATCAACTACTGTATGGGGAAGGGTTGGGGAAAACTCAGGCACAGAGGGGCTAAGTAACTTGCCTGATGTCACACAGCTTCGGAGGAGCAGAGCTGGGATTTGAATTCAGCCATGCAGTCATGTGCCTGGAGTTCCAGGGGCTGGTCTTGGGGCCCTTCTCAAAGGTGCCCCCTCCCCTGCAGCTGCCCCAGTCCTGCCAGAATGTCCCCTTCTAGCCCACCTGTGTTCTTTGCTGTCACTTTCCTGCTGTCCCCAAGTGACAGCACGACCCCTTCACCCAGATCCCCACTCTTGGGTACGCCAATCAGCAACACTTGGCTTTCTGGGATCTGGGGGTGTGGAGAAGGGGGCTAACCAGAAAGCAGAGCCTGGCCCCCTCTGCCCTGTGAGCCCCTTCAACCACTGCCCTGAACTGTCCTGGGCAGCAGCCGCCCGCCTGGCACTTAGGGGCTGCCGGGTCTGGACCCACTGGACATGGCACCTTACCTTCTCCTCCCAGATGAGCCCTACCAGCTGAGAGAGCTTAACTGGGGGAGGGGGAGCTCTTCGTCCCCCCAGGACCCATTTCCCATTTTTCCAACAACTCCCCACCCCTGCTCACATGTGCTGCACACCCTCCTGCCCACCCCCGACCCCGTCCCTGGGGTGGAGTGCGGTCCACGTGCGCGCTGAAGTGGGGGAGTAGAGCACGTGACCCAGGCGTCAGCCAATCAATGCGATGCAGGCCCCGGGCCTTGTGCTAGGCTGAAGTGGGCGCGGAGCCGGGCTTGTCCAATCAGAGAGTTCCTCGGGATGTGAGGGGTGGGGGAGGGGGGCTGGGCCAATGGGGGTGGGGCGGGAGCAGAGGCCCCACCTGCCCTCCTCACCTTTCCGTGGTGCTGGGCTGACCCTCCCCAAACGCCCTTCTGCACCAGCTGCTGCACCAGGACACTAACACCGTGTCCCCTTCCGCACGCTATGTCTGAGCGGTGCTCCCACCCCCGAAAATATACGAGGCGCCGTATGTTCAAGTGGCTTTGGACGTGGTTTTCTGGCTCCTGGAACGCAGCATCCTAAGTGACACCCCTTTCTGATTTGATGCCCACGCCCTGCTTGCTCTCCTAGCTGAATCTTCCCTTTCCTTCAGGCACCCCATCTGCCGCCTCCTTCACGACATGCCCCCCGCCCCAAGTGCGGACTGTGCCCACACTAGAACATCAGCTGTGGTCCTCCTGTCGCTGCTCTACCCCCTCCTTGGACAAGCGTCTTTAAATACCTGCTCCCCAGCGTCCTCCCCGCCACCGTCTACCCTGCAGCCCCACCTCTCCCTGCTCCTTTTTCTTCTATGCACTTGTCGCCCCTTCCTTCCCATCTCTCTTGCTCACTTATTTCGTATATGGTTTTTCTGCTCCACAGGAACGGTGACTTCCACGGGGCAGAGATTTCCGGTTTTGTTTTTGTATTTTTAAAGTTTTTATCCCTAGTGCTTATGCAAGACCTAGCGAGTGGTAGGTGCTCGCTAAATCTTGATTGATGAATGACAGCCACGGAGCTGACTGGGGTTAGGGAGCCCTGCCGCCTTAGGGTGTGGCAGTGAGAGGGCCCACCCCTTCTGCCTGCTCCGTGGGGGCCAGAGGGGGGTGCGCCGGGAGGACGAGGACTGCGACAGTTGTCCTCCTTATGGGCCTCACCCCAGGCCCTTCCAGGGGTGGCCCCTGCAGGGATGGAACCAGGTCCCCTCCTGGCCCCACCTCTTCACCTGATTGGCACCTGCCTGGCAGGTGGGGGAAGGAGAGAAGCAGTCTCTCAGCAGACAGGAGGGCTGCGGGGGGAAGAGTTGGGGGGCAAGCGGCCCTTTGACTCGCCCCTGACTGTTCAAGGCTGCCTTTCCCAGACCAGGTGCCCCGGAACACCAGGTCAGGAAACAAGAGCGCCAAGTTGGACACACCTATAGTAGCAAAACTGAATCTACTTCCACACTGCGGGCTTTCAGTCTTTAATTTGCAAATCTGCTGTGCGGCTTGGCCCTTCAGACCCCACAAAGGCTAGCGCAGCTGGGCGGGGACAGCCAAGGCTGGACTGAGGGGGAGAGCCCCCCCCCCCCCCCCCCCGTCTTCCCTCCTTCCTTCTATTCACCTAAGACCTGGGGTTGTATCCAGACTCCCAGGGAGGGAGCCTGACACGCGGCCGTGACTCATTCTGGAGGAAGGCAGGGTCCACCTACTCGAGCCGCAGGGGACCGACGCAGCGGCCAGGCCCAGGGACATTCTGCGCGGCCTTGGGGGACAGCACTGCGCCTCCCACAGCCCCTGCGTCTTGGAGGACAGGCATACTCTGGCCCTGCCCCGGGTCGGGCCCGACTTGCATACTCTGGGAAAGCATGAACCGTCTAGAGCCAGTGGCCGACTTTCTGCCCCGCGGCGGCCCGCCTCCGCCCCGGGGGCGGGCCGGGGGCGGGGACCGGGGCTGCTGACAGCCGTCCGCGGTTGTGTGCTCAGTTGGAGCCTGTCTCCGGCTCTCTGAGGTCACCGCGCTCCAGGTCTCCCACAGCCCAAGTTCTTGGCTTGGAGCTCTCCCGCCGCCCGAGGTCTCCCGCGGCTTGAGGTCTCCGCGCTCCAAGGTCCGGCGCCCCGAGGTCTCGGGCCGAAGGTCTCCGCGCCACCATGCGGCTGAGAAGGTGAGCCGGCGTGCGGACGGGCCCTATGGGTGCGGGCCGGGGGCGGAGGAGCCGCAGTCAGAGCCGAGAGCGCCCCGGTGGCCGCGGCCCGGGACCCGCTCGCTGCGGCTCCGACGCTGGCTCGGCGGCTCCTCCCTCGCTTGCCGGCTGGGGGCGTGACCGGCAGGGGGCAGCGAAGGCCGGCACCTCGGGAACCGCAGTGGTGCGTGGCGCGCCCCGGGCGGGTTTCTGCGGAGGGAAGAGCGGGAGAAGATTCTGGAAGGAGAGAAGACGCGCCCCACACCCGGGCACAGGTGCGGCGCTTCACTCCTGCCCGCTGACTTCCCAAAGGGTGGAAGGAGGAAGGATGTGACCAAGCTGTGGAAACACCAAGGCCCCCCATGCACGTGGGACTCCTCCACACTGCTCCCCTTCTCTTCACAACCCCCCAACTCCCCTGACCCCCTGTCCCTCAGCAGATCCGAACTGAGGAAGGTGGGGCTGCCCGAGGGCTGGCATAAAGACAGCTTTGCTCTCTGGCCTTTTGCCAAAATAGGGCACGTTGTAAGTCAAAGCCAGGGCCTCCCTTGGTGAGCTGGTGAGGCACTCCCTCCCCAGGTGTGCCACCCACACAGTCCAAAAGCCTGCCCACACCTGGGTCACAGCCCAGTGTCACCCAGTTAAAAGTGTGTAGTTAAGATCATTCCCTCAAAAGAGAAACAAAGTACCGGAATGTTATAGATGTCAGCCACCCACACCCTGGAGCAGGTGACCCTGTTTGTGCTGGGGCTGGGGACAGGCTGGGATGTGGGGGGCAGTTGGGAGGGTTAGATAGCAGGGGTCCATGAGGGCCCCAGGGGAGGACCAAAGAGGGTGCTGGGCCGGCAGCACCCAGGGAGGGGGGCAAAACAGTCTCCTCTGAAAAAGCCCCACCCCTAGAAAGCCCCCAGATGTCCTGAGGGAGGCCCCTCAGACAGGGTGGACCTTGTGAGCCCTCAGTGGATGTGGGCACTGTTGGAGCAAGATGGGAGACCATAGCTTTGCGTTTTAGAAGGTTACTCTGGCTGTGAAGAAGATGGCCAGAGGTATCAAGACTGGAGGCAGGGGGTCCAGGGGAGATTATCACAGTGGTTCCCGCAGGCAAAAGTGGCATCCCCAACAGGGGAAGTGGGGGAGAGGAGAGCCCACCCGCAGGCCACAGGGTGTGGGGTGGCCCAGGGGCTGGTTTGAGTGTGTGCGTGAGGTTACTTGGTGTGGGGTGTATCTCCAAACAGACTCATGACAGCTGTCCTGGGCGGGGCAGAGGACTCCGGGCTCTGGAGCTCAGGGGACGCTGGGAGGTTCCCATGTGATAAGTCCTTTTACCCAGGAAGCCCCTGAGGCTTTCTAGGCAGTGGCTGAGAGAGGAGGGTTGAGGGTCTTCCAGACACTGGAAGTGCAGGGACATCCCAGAAGAGAGGTGCACCAGGTCCCACCCAGGGGCTGCCACCTCATGGGAGTCAGCCCCAGAAGCAGAAAGTTGTGCTGTGACTGAGGCAGCCCAGGCCACTATAGAGAGAACGGCCCCGCCCACCAGAAGGCATCTGGGAGGCCCGAGCGAGGTGGCAGCGGTGGTGGCGGTGGCAGTGGCTAGGCTGAGTCCTGTGGGAAGGGAAGGCGGCCGGGCTGAAGATGTCAGGAGCCTTGGAAGTCAGGAGAGGGATTTGCTGGCCCCAGGGCTGCCGCTGGAGGATCTGAAAGGAGGAGCTCACCCCATTGGTTTCAGAATGAGCATGTTCCTCCATGGGGGCTGTCTGGTAACTCGCCTGTCCCCGCCACTGGGCAGGTCGGATGTTTTCTGTCTCCACAGCGTTTCAAATGAAGCTGCTGCTATACATACCCCGCAAGCTGTTTTTCTTCTGATTTCATACAATTTCTTAGGATCCATCCCTGGAATGGCTAGGCCGCCAGGGTCAAAGGCGTGGCCTTGGTGATGGCTCTTGCTAGCCATGCTTTCTCATCACACACTCTCATTGTCTTTCAGGGGATCTGGTTACCTCGTGAGCTGGCAGGTTGCCCAGAACTGCCAGCTCCTCAGCCTTGCTATGCCAGGCAGGGAGGTTGGTGGTCTTGGCTCCTCTCCTGGAAGTCCCTGCAGAGAAGTCAGGCCTCCAAGGCCACTGGGCTGGCTCACAGTGGTGTATTCTCATTTCTGGGATGGGAGTCACCTGCTGCCTGCCTGTGGGAACCAGCTTGCTCCTGGTTGGAGGAAGCAAGTAACACACCTGCGGCCCTGTCTCACCTGCCTTTCTGCTTGTTTTCTTCCAGTCCTGGACTACTTCTACTGCTGCTCAGTGGCCTGCAAGCTGGTAAGTTCAGATGGTGCTTTGCCTCAGGTGTGAGGACCCAGCTCAGAGATGAGCTTCCAAGCCCTTTAGCTGCTGAGCTGTGGGGACTGCCAGGTGCAGGGTGTTAGGAGTGATCTCACCATGGTCCCTCTTACTTTTCGAGGGGCCAGTTTGAGAAAGCTGGACCCCCAAGCCTAGGTTAACATATGGGATTGAAGGCCAGGAAGGGAAATGCTTTCCCAAACTCTGTAGTTTTTGTTTAATTTTGTGATTGGCGTAGATAGGATATGGTTCTACCAAGCCAGGGCTTCTGTCTGTCTTGGTCTCTTACCCCAGTCTGCTCTGTTGGACCCTAAAAGTCACCAGCTTCTGGAAGTGCCAGGAACAGGGACGTGGCACAGCATTAGAGACCCAAGGCCTTGCTGAATCTTCCAGCCCAGAGGTGTTAGGATCAGTGGACACGGCCACTTTCCTGTATGCACTGAAGTGGTTGGACACACAGTAAAACTGTGTGTTACATGACCTTTTCTGATGAGTGTGAGTAGCATTACAATGTTGTTGAGAAATCATTTTCCTTTAAATGTCTGAATTTTTAAAAACTTCTTATTTTATGTTAATCGTAGGCTCCCAAGAAATAGCAAAAATAGTGCAGAGTGGCCCGGTCCCATCCCCCAGCTTTTCACATCAGGGTGCTATACTGCCAAAGCCAGGAGACAAAGCAGCTTACCGCTGAACATCTGAATTCTTAGAATGTTACTGCACCCTCTGTGTGTCTTATTAATAAATTACTTTTCTGTGTAAATGAATCAGAATTGGTGTTTGAGACTTGCAAGTAGGAAGCCCGCCTGCTTAGAGGAACTCCATGGTGAGGAGTCAGCCTTGCAAAATAAATTTTGGCTTTTTGAGTCATTGCAGGTATTCAGGAAAGGGAAGTCAGAGCGATGGTGGGCAGTGACGTGGACCTCGTCTGCGCTGACCCCAAAGGAAGCCATTTTGATCTGAATGACCTTTTTGTTTACTGGCAAATCAGTGAGTCGAACACTGTGGTGACTTATTACCTCCCCGAAAACACCTCCACGGACCACGTGGACAGCCACTACAAGGACCGCGCCCGGCTCTCACGGGCTGGCATGAAGCAGGGCAATTTCTCCCTGCGTCTGTTCAACGTCACTCCCCACGATGAGCAGAAGTTTCATTGCCTGGTGTTCAGCAAATCTTTGGAATTAAAACAGGTTTTGGAAGCTGTGGTCACATTGCACGTGGCAGGTAAGATCATCAATGCTAAGAGATCTGATTTCATCCCAGCCTTAGATCCTGGGAAAAGTATTAATAAAACCCCCTTTCTGGCACATTCACCTGTTTTTTCCTGTGAAGAAAATTGTAAGCTCTGTGAGTGGGCTGCTGTTCACCCACGTGTGCAGCTGAACTGGTTGAAAAATCATTCATCCCGTGAGAGAGTTTTCGGCAGTCCAAAGCAGACCTCCCATGCTGGCTGCCCTTGCCTCAAACTCCCCAACCAACTCAGACTAGACTTGTTTGTTCGTTGGAGGCTGGTGGTTGTGGGGATCGGGACCCTTGACCTTGGTGTTATAACACTGTGCTCTAACCAACCAAGCTAACAAGCCAGCCCTAAACTAGACTTTTTAAAATGAAATTAGGAGGGAGTGCTATAAAACACTTAGTGAGATCAGAATTTAGGAAAAAAAGGCAACCAAGGAGCTCAGGGCGGTGGGGAGACGGGCCGTGTCCGTTTCAGATGAATTGCGAGCTCTCTACGTCACCAGGGAGAAGTACCAGGTCAACATGAGGGAGGGGGGCTGTGGGTGCCGGTCACTGCCTGCCAGGCTCAGTAGCTCCCCCTGTTTTATTGGGGGTGTTGGGGGGATGACTCTTGGTCTGCTACTCAGACCACAGCCCTAGTCCTGCCTCTCCACCAGGGTCGGGGCATGGTGGGCTGCTCCCCCTCTGGCCCTTGGCACCACATACCCGTCCGTTTCTTGACCTGCAGAACCCTGGCATCCCTCATCATGTGTTTCCTTCCCATGCAGCGAACTATAGCATGCCCGTGGTCAGCACCCCCTACAGCCCGTCGGAGGACGAGGAGCTCACCTTCACGTGCACTTCCACAAATGGCTACCCGAGACCGAACGTGTACTGGATCAACAAGACAGACAACAGCCTGCTGGATGAGGCCCTGCAGAATAGCACCGTGTCCTTGAACACGCGGGGCTTGTATGACGTGGTTAGCGTCCTGAGGATCCCACAGACCCCCAACGTGAACGTCGGGTGCTGCATCGAGAACGTGCTTCTGCACCAAAACCTGACTGTCAGCAGCCAGACAGGTAACGTGCTTCAGGCTCTACACTCTAACCCCAACCCAGGATGGTGGGGCCATTGGTCACTTGGGAAAACTCGCAGACAGGAGACAAGTCCCTGCAAGGTGACTCAGCAGCAGCGTCAGAATGGTGGCTGAAAAGGAAGCAGCCCAGGTTGCGATGATGGAAACCACCAGGGTTGCTGGGGACAGGAACAGGGCCTCTGTCTGATGTGCATTGCTCAGCTCAGTCTTCATTGTGGATCCATTTTACAGATGAGGGACTGAGGCTCTGAAAGGCTGGGTCAGGTCTCAGAAGCCCAGGACTAGGCAGCAGCAGTAGCGTCATAGGGGAAGCCCACACCCGCGCAGTCGCCACTATGCTCTCTGCCTCTAGGCCTGCCCCTCTGGGGAGACCAGAACCCTGAAACAAGGGAACCCACTGGGCCTGGCTTCTGGCTCCAGTCGTCCCCAGAGCAGGGGTGCAGGTGGTGAAGCCTTCACAGAGGCCACAGGCTCTCCCAATCTATGTTCCCATCACCAGTGTAAGATGAGAGGCAGAAGCTGGTGGTGGGAGATGCTCCGGGAGAGGGGTCTCTGGGCTACCAGCCACAGAAAATAGGCCAGCGGGACCCACTACAGAACCCATAGGCCTGTGCAAAATGGAGATGCAGGCTCCTTGCTCAGAAAGTATCAGGAATCCAAGACAGTCACAGCAGATTGTGACGCCAGGTGCAGGCCCTTCTGAGCTCAGTCATGAGTCTGTGCAGGTGCACACCATGAAGTTAGCCTTGGCCACCAGGGTTCCCTGCAGGGCCCAACACCTCTTGACTCAGGGTGCAGCCCTGTGACTGGGTGTTCATGGTCTCTGAGCCTGCACGGACCAGGACAAGGGCTGCCCCAAAAGCCCGTCTCTGACAACTGCCCTCCAGCCAGTGTGCCCCTGGTGCAGCATGGGAAGGTGGAGCAGAAGGGTCTCTCAGGGCTGCACAGGGACCATCTGGGCAGCCCACAAAAGGCCTCATGCCCAGACCCACTGAATCAAACCCCCTGGCTGGCACCTGGCACCAGGATAGTGTTTGAAAGCCTCTGGTGAGTGCACAGTTGAGCTGCTGTCTGGGTGGTGGTTCTCTGGGTGTGTCTGCAGACACTGGACATCTGTAACATGCTCCCTGGGGCATGTGGCTGCGTGTTTGCCCTAGAGAACTCTCTGAGGGGCAGAGGAGGTGCATGTGAAGACAGGAGGGTGGAGCCTTCATGCACTGCTAGCGGGAGGTGAAGGGAGACCGCTTCTGTGCGGGGCAGTCTGGCGGTTCCTCAGGAGCTGAACGTAGAACTCCAGAGGGACCCAGTGTCCCACTTCCAGGGATACGGCCAGAGCATTGAAAGCAGGGACTCAAACACACACCTGTCCACGAATGTTCATAGCAGCACTGTTCACAACTGCCAAGGGTGGATACAGCCCAAGTGTCCACCACGGATGAATGGACAAACAGACCATGGTGTGTCTACACAATGGAATGTTACTCAGCCATGAAAAGGAATGCCGTCCTCATGCGCAGAGGAGCGTTGAGGACATTAACCGAGTGAGTGAAGCCAGGCATGAGAGGCCATACATTGTGTGATTCCGTTCGTGTGATGTGTACCGAGTGGGTGAATCCATAGGGACAGAAAGCAGATGTGGGGTTGCCCGGGGTTAGGGGACAGGGGAGATGAGGAGGGACTGCTAATGGGTACAGGGTCTCCTTTTGGGGTGCTGAAAAAGTTCTGGAATTAGGTAATGGCTATGGTTACCCTACATTGTGAATGCATGAAATGTCCCTGTTTACTTTAAAATGGTTAATTCTATGTTATGTGAATTTTACCTCCATTAGAAAAATCCAGGAAGAGCCTGTGAGTCCCTCCATCCCCCTCCCCCCCCCGTGTGAGCCCTTAGATTGGGGCTGGGATCACACCTCTCACAGGTGGGACGGGTAGGAATGAGACCCCTGGAGGAGAGGGAGCCTCCTCTGTGAGAGAAACCCTCCTCTCCACCCGCCTTGTATTTAAAAAAACCACAAAATCATGTCAGTGAAGTTCTGTGGAATAAATACTTCCCTGAGGAAATTCTCCTCTGAAGAATGAAAAAAAGACACTTTTTCTCCAAAACTTTTAAGTCTTGGGTATTTTCCTGTTTCTCATAGAAACTTTTATCGGAACCACAGAGAGGATCTCAGAGAACCCAGGCGGTGCCCGCGAGGAGAAGACTGTGGCTGTGTTCAGCGTCCTTGCCGTCTTCTTTGTGATTGTGGCCGTGGCTGTTGGCTGGGTGTGCAGAAGCCGATGTCACCATGGAAGCTACAGAGGTATCGGCACACATTTAACGTTTATTGTGTGGGTGTGAGCATTTTGCCTTTTTAAACTTCCTAGCTCTGTCCGATGTTAACTTTGTTAGAAATTTAGTTTTAGTAGCGTTAACATTCATGAGCATTAACCACTCAGACACTCCAAGGAGGTGGATTTGAAGCCCAGGCATCTCTTAGGTGCTGTGTTCCTGATACGGCCAAGCCAGAAGGCTCTGGAAGCAGTCCAGGCGCTCAGGTTCGGGTGGGAATGATGGACTCTGAATGTAGAAGTCAGGACAGAGTTCGTGTCTGTGGGAGTCGATCAAGGCTGTCTCAGCCCCCGACCAGGCTGTCTTGTCTGTGATCCTGGCAGCACCAGGATGGACGGAGGCAGTCTGCATTCACCATGTGAGGTGCAGCAGCAGTGCGTGCTGTGGAGGGTAGGAAGCCCTGCACAAGGGCCATGAGGGTGGTCCTGTAATGACGAGGTGGGGCTCTTCCTGGACACCCCCCCGGGGGGAGTGGAGCAGCAGCTAAACGGAGCCCAGTGGCTGCTGGATTAGAGTCAGTCCAAGGCTGGAGCTGCCCTGATGGAAGCATCTGTCCTGCTCTTGTGTGCACTGCTCTTGGGGTTCCCATTTAGCCAACACCAGTCATCCCATAAACACTTTCTGCCTCCCACAGGCCCACTGTTGACCCGGCCAGGCTAGGGAAGGGACCCCCAGGCCCAGGACACCGGGCATTTTAAATACTTCTCACACACACCCATTAAAACATGTTCCTCAAAAGCATGGTGGCCTGGGAGCCCCTCATCTGGAAGTCCATTCCCCACCTGGAGCTGGGAACTTCGGGGGAGCCATCCAAGCAGAGGGTAGTGGGTGCTGCCAAGGGCTCCAGACCACTGGGCTCTTCAATGTACCCCTACCCCCTACACCACTGCCCTGAACCTCTCTGGTTGGTCTTTCAGGTGCCCAGTCTGCGGTGCCAGCGCTGGAGCTCACCGGTGAGTGTGCCTCTGTCCCAGGCATGCGGCTGGCGGCTTACAGGCCCCCAAGGGCAGAGTTGTTTCCTTTAAGCCACTGCTGTTTCCAGAGCTATGGTGGTTCCCTCCCTGCTCCCTCGGGTACATATCACGTCCTGTGTGTGCTCTCTAGCACCATGTGATGGCGTTTTGTGAACACACACAGCAGTGTGACCCACCTCTTCCCAAGCTCCACCACGGTCAGCAGCCCGGCCTTGCTGCCCAGGGCCTCTCCTCAGCGCTCCCCATGGGTAGTCCAGACACCATCCATGTGTCTGATAGAATAGTTGTCACCGCATCTCTCAGGTGGCTCATGGCTGCTGGTGGAGATGTACCCCTCACAGTCCAGGAGCAGTAGTAGGTGTGGACTCCTGTCCCAGTTTGGGAAAATTATCCACACGTGGAGCTGCCAGTTACCCACCTGGCAGTTGTCTTGGCTGCGAAGGTGGATGGGTTTGCATTTGGGTGGCTGGGCTCATCACCTGGTCAGCAAGGGGCCCTTGCTGCACCCTGTTTCTCCATCCACGAGAAGGGGCTCCCTGTGGGCTTGGGGGTGTGGTGTGATAGGTTACATGACTTTCTGCAGGAGCCATGCCCCCCAATTTCAGATAATGCTGGAAGACCCCTCACTAGACAATCAGGGCCTGCCTGTTCTTAATGGAGTCAGCGAAGCACACGCTCTGGTCACGGCCCTGGTCGGCTCTCAAACCCAAGCCCTGAGAAAGTCCATTCCTCTGGCTTTGAAAGGGCAAGGTGTGGGCACCAGCGCTTCACACCCCTCTTTCTCTCCTCTTTCTTTCCAGACCAGGTTTGACAGGAGCTCACGCCCAGGACGTGGGTGGGGCTTCTGTGGATGCCACCGGGCCCGTGTGAGTGGCAGCTTGAGAATGGACTTGGACAGGCTGGTGGCAGAGGTGCCCCGGGTGTGCTGTCACAGGACAGGAGCCCGGGCTGGAAGGGAGGCGTGGCCCCTTTGAAAAGGCCAGCAGCGGCACACAAGTATCCCCACGTGAGTGGGCGCCCCACCTTTGCTGCCAAACTAAGACAAGAAGGGGGTTCCGAGCACCCATGGAGCTGGTGTAGTAGCCCCAAGCTCTCCTCGGTATCCCAGACCTGTGCCACGGGACACGTGGTTTCTGACACTGAAGGAAGGGTGTCCGGTTTGAAAAGAGGAGTGAGGTTGCCCACTCTGTTCCAGGACCTCTGTTCCAGGACCTCTGTTCCATCTGGAGCCACCCGAGGAGGTTTGCAGGAGACATGCAAGTGCAGGGAATGGGCAACACTGTAAAACCCTGGATGTTCACTGGGAAGAAAACCTGACCTCACATGTTTTGGTCAAAAGCTAATTTGCTCTCCTAGAAGCGCACAAGTGGGATTTTGCCAGAAGAAAGTCTGCTGCTGGGGCCAGCATGGGCTGGACGTGGGGGTCTCCAAGCTCTTGCTGTGAGGCATGGAAGAGAGATACCTTGGGGAGGAGTGAAAACACAGCTCAGCTGGGACTGCAAACACGCATGTGCAGCAGACATGGGTTTTGCCACGTGGTCGTCAGAGTCCTTCCAAGCAGAACTGAATGAGCGCTCAACTGCCAAGCTGAGGGCACCAGTGCTTGTTACAACAGATTGTGTTTCTACCAAAAAAGTCCCCAAGCGGGCTTTTAAATGGGTGTGATGAGGGTACCACCCAAACTTTAATGTGAAGGCATCAAGAGATCTGTGTTGTTGAGAGAGCGTCGTTGTCACTGTCAGCCTGAGTAGGCATATGGAATGGAGACACATGGGCTGCTTGGAGATCAGGGAGTGGGGGAGCAGGAAGTTGGGGAGCAGGGAGTTAGGGAGTGGGAAGTTGGGGTGCAGGGAGTTGGGGAGCAGGGAGTTGGGGTGCAGGGAGTTGGAGTGTGGGAACTTGGTGCGGTGCCCATTTGCAGCAGCTGTGAAGAGATTCCAGGATAGGCCCGTTGGGCAGCCGTGCTTCCCCAGGAGTCCCTGAGCACTGAGATTGAGGGTCACAGCCCACCCCTCCACCTGGAGGCCTGATCCTCAGCAGACCCTGAGCGTCCCCTGGAGATGCTCAGATCCAGGGATTTCACAGGCAGGATGGTGGCAGCTGAGCAGGGAGACAGTCTGCTGGCTCCACCTTTTCCTATGAGGTGCTGTTTTCCTCCTGCAGGGGGAACAGGCAGGAGGCAGCTGCCCAGCTGCACCATGGGCCTGCAGAAGCTTCTACCCCTCACACCCAGGGACAGGGGGGTGGTCCTGATGGCTGCTATCATGCCACATGATGGCAGGTTCTGCCTGGACCCTGTGTTCACAGGGGTGGCTGCAGCCATGCCCCCTGTGGCCTGGTGCCCTGAATCACCATCTCCCTGCTGGTCCCGAGCCCTCAGCCGTGGCCCTGACACTCCCTCCCTCAACACCTTTCATCTTTCCCAGAGGTGGGAGCTGCTCTGCTCTGGTGCTTGGGACTCTGGAAGACTGCCCAGCACGTTAGCATTTGTGAGCCTTGTGCCTTCAGCCTGAAACATCGCGATTTGCCCTATATTCTGTGTGATAGGCTGAATTCCAGTGTTTCAACAGCTAGTTCCAGAAACCTGACTTAAGAGAACACAAGATGTAAACTACCTGTGTCCGGTGGCCTCTGTCAGTGTGGCGAATCCCTGGTGCAACCAGCTCAGCTGTCCTTGTGGCTGGGCAGTGACAGGACCATGTGTTTCCACTGCTGTTCTGGGGAACCTGCCCCTGCACCAGTGGTTCTCACCTGGGGATGGTGGCTCTGGAACAGCCATCCAGGCCTGGGCACCCCAAGAGAAGGCCACTGTGCAGGTCCACTGCTGACTGGGGCC
The DNA here is from genome assembly GCF_027409185.1 of Cynocephalus volans. Taxonomy (NCBI): domain Eukaryota; kingdom Metazoa; phylum Chordata; class Mammalia; order Dermoptera; family Cynocephalidae; genus Cynocephalus; species Cynocephalus volans. The sequence goes on from NC_084460.1 coordinate 189,771,699, forward strand.
CTGGGTGTCACGATGCTGGGCAGGTCAAGAGCCACAGGGTGGTCTCCCACTCGCAGTCCTCCTGCGGAGCCCGCCGTCTTGGGGCTGAGTCCCACTGTCTGGCCCCACAGCAGCACATCTGTCTTTATCTCTCTCCAAGCCCAGATTTCTAAAACAGGACACCTCTAACAAGAGGGCATCTGTTCTCGTGGTCTGGGAATAATTTTGTCCCTGGGAATAATTTTGTCCCATTCCCCTCCCACAGCCCAGAGTTTAGGAACCCCAGGGGGTGTGGTCTTACCATGGTCTCACTGGCCACAGCATCACAGCCCACCCTGATGTCCCAACCCAGGGCTAGAAATCCCTACTACCCACAGGCCCAAGATCTACAGGGAGCTCCTCCGCCCTCCTGAATCCAGGCCTGAGGCACTCTGGGCTGGCTGCTTTCCTGAATATTCTCCAGGGCCTTGGACAGTCCCAATCCCCAATGTTGTATCCAGTCTTATGACTCTGATGGGAGAGGGGCTCTTTAGAGACTAGTAGATGTTAGCGCTTTCCTTGAAACATTGATCCTGCCTTAGTCCGGGGTATAAGCCACCAGCTAGGGGCTTTTGTGAGGAGGTGTGGGGTTGGGGCGGCTCCCAGATGGTGTGCAGCTTATCTTCAGGCCAGAGGCATGGCCCGGGCTCTGGGGAGGGGGCTTCTGCCGCTGCCAGGCCCCTCACTGGGAGGGTATGGCACACTCCTCCTGGGGGCCCCGTGCCCCCTGCGCTGCCATGGGCGAGTGTAAGCTCAGCTGCAGGGGCTACACTGAGAAGCTCAATGCCTGGAGCTGCGCCAGCCCCCGGTGGTCAGCCCTCATGCCACCCAGGACCAGGGGCTGCTGCCCAGGACGAGAAGCCCCAGAGGAGCTGGCTCCCGGGATGGTGTGCATGGCCCTGACCATGGCTTTCAGGGAGAGACTGTGTGGAGGGCCCAAGCCAAGAACACCGAGCTCCTGCCTTTGCCCACCCGCCCTCTGGGGCCCTCCTGGCCCACCGTTTCTGGTCACCTTTGTGCTGTGATGCATGCACAGGTGGTGCCGCAAGCCCCACCTCCCTGCCAGGAAGCAGCTGGGCTGACCCTCCCCACTGCCCCCTGGCTGCAGTGTCCTCATGCAGCCTTCTGCCTGCACTGCTGTGTCCTCTTCTTACAGACACCAGCCGCAGGATGCAGGGCCCCCCCTAACCCAGTACAACCTCACTGTAACCTGATCCCATCTACAGACGCTATTTCCAAATACAGTGACGTTCCACGGTTGTAGGTGGACATAAGTTTTAGGGGGACACTGTTCAGCCCACTACAGTGCCCGAGAAGAGGAGGGAGGAGGATGGAGGAGACGGGAAGGGGTCATGAGGAGAGGGAGGGTCGGGAGAGGAAGGAGACTGGAGCAGGACGGAGGGCTGGGGACACCGGGCTGCAGGGTCCTGCCCAGCTGGCTCCAGACCCGAACGTGGGACTTGTAGGCTCTGTGCTCCATGTGGAGCAGGTGGTGCTGCCCTGCCTGGACTCTGCCCCATCTGACAACCACACCTGGATATGGCCCCCGTCACTTCACCGCCCAACTGTGCCTGCTCCCAAGTCCCTCCCCGGCTGTGGCCCCGTCCAGCTGGTGAATCCCAGAAGCTCGCCGTGCTGCCTGGAGTCCTCCCATGTGCGTGGGAGCCTCTGTCCAGCTACGCACAGTACAGGACCATGGGCTCCCGCTGCACGACACACCCACACACACTCACCGTGTTTCGTTTTCATCAAGACCCTCTCTCTCAACCAGGCCCTGACGGTTAGGACTTAGGTTTGGCTGCAGCTAACGTGAGAGCCTGCAAGGGGGCTGCAAGGAGACGGGGCTAGCTCCCGGCCACTCTGACCCCACTTTCTCTGGGCTTGCCTTGGGGCCCACACCCCTTCCCCGCTGTGTCAGACCCTACAGGGGGTGTCTGGACACGGCTGCAGGAGGGGTGGGAAATGGAGTCTTTGTTCTCGGGGAAGATGGACACGGCCGGGCTGAGGTTCTGAGGGAAGCCAGGGGTGGAGGGGAAGCTGGGCAGAGGGAGAAGTGGCTGGCCCTGGAGGTTACCTGCAAGCATGAGAGGTGTGGTGGGAAAGAGGCCAGCACGTGGTCAGGGTGCCCAGGAGGGGGACGGGGTTCAAGCTCAGGAGCTACAGCCTCCAAAGACTCAGGAGGATCCTGTGTAGCCCCAAACACAGTGTGATTCCACTGCCCTCCTGCCGGCCAGGCCCTGCACGGGCCACGGAGGGCCAGCCTCAGCCCAGACTAAGATGAGGTCAGTGGCTTACCTTGGCCCAGTTAGAAAAGCTGCTGGTTAGAACTTTATTCCAGACTCCAAATCAGGAAACTTTAGAGCTACACATTGGTTTTAAGGGGAAAAAAAAGTTATCTTAAAAAAAAAAATCACTTTTTAAAATAATAAAGCATTTGATGAATTGCAGAGCCATGGATTTAACCAGTTTCTTTCACTTTTGTAAGTGAAGCATGATAATCCCTGGACAGCCACAACCCTGCCGGACGCTGTGTGTGCCGTGCCTGGCTGGGGAGACTCTGTTCAGGTCTGGTGTGCCCAGGGTTTGAAGGTGTCGTAGTGCCTTTTCATGAGCACCATGCAGGTGTTGCAGGAACACTGTGACCAGGCCACATCACAGGCCCTGACACTCCCATGAGTTTGAAGCTTCTTCCCACGTCAGGACTGCGAGTGCAACACAAAGGATGACACAAAACAGGGAGCCCTGCATTTTATCATGCACCATGACTGCACCTCTGAGCATTCCTGGCAGACATGGGCTTTCACACCCAGGATCCTGCTGTGAAGAGCAAGACAACTGCCACCTCTGACACTGGGAGTTACCACAGCCACTGCAGAGACCTGGGTTACAGCTGGGTGTCCTGGGCTACAGCTGGGTGTCCTGGGTTACAGCTGGGCATCCTGGGCTACAGCTGGGCATCCTGGGTGTTCTGGGCTACAGCTGGGTGTCCTGGGTTACAGCTGGGTGGCTTGGGTGTTCTGGGCTACAACTGGGTGTCCTGGGCTACAGCTGGGCGTCCTGGGCTACAGCTGGGTGGCTTGGATGGCCTAGGTGGCCTGGGAGGAGGCTCTGCCATCCACCAGGCTTCAGAAGATGTGGGTTCTGGGGATGCTACTGTGCTGCTGTTGGAACCCGAGATTATGAGACTTTCCAAACCTCAGCCACTGCACAACCAAGATCTGCCAGGGCCATTTGCACGAAAGCATTTACATGTTAGAATTTCAGGGACATTTTTGGTTTATACCTGTGACTTATCATAGTCTTGGATCCTCTACTTTTGGTTTTATAACTGATCGGTTTCTCTGTTCACCTTCCAATAAAACCTCCTAATTTGAAGGGAAAAAATCACTCCCTGTGAGTCTCAGCATGACCTATTTAGGAAGGAAGAGCATTCACAGCACTGTCTTCTTTAACTCGTCCTCCGTGGGGGTCGGGGGCAGTGGGTGGGCTCAGAGAGAGGTGAAGGAGGGGACGGATGCACAGGCTGGCTGCCTGCAGAACCAGCGATGGAACCCGGGGACACCCGCGCTGTGCCTTGCGGCAGTAAAACTGCACAGACACGGGAGGCATTGTTTGTAGAACATTACTCAGTGATGGAATAGACCCGGGAACCTGTTAGCCTCTACGATAAAATGAAGTATCAAACAAAAACCAGTCGCGTGTACAACAATAAAGGGCACATGGGAAGAATTGGCGACCCGGAGCGCACGAGTCTGGGCAAAGCTGCCGGCTGCAGGAGGTGAGACCTGCCCTGCTCCAAGCACGAGCTCGGGTTTTTCTTGTCCTGAAGAATCATGATGAAAAATCAGAATTAGCGAGTTTGACATCGGTGAGGTACTTCGTTCGGGACTTCACTCAAGGGGCTGCTGGCTGGCGTGCTGGCCTGGAGTGGACTTGACCCCTCTCGGGAGAGCTGGGCCTGCCCACTTGGGAATGAGCACTGGCTGAGACTTGCTTCTGGGGCAGGTGCTGGGCTTTGGGGAACATTGTAACCATTGTGGACATTCGTGTGGACCAGAGGAGTCTTTGGCAAATATCAGAATGCAGCCACAAGCCACAGGGAGAGCTGCAGAAGGCCCAACCTGCCACAAGAAAAAGCAACAGACCTGTAGTTAAAATTACCTCCCTGAGCCTCCTGAATGCCTTTGGGACCTAAAGGAGGAAGTGACACTTCCCTTGCCTAAGCAGCCACATCAGAAAGGACCCTGTCCTGGGAGGATTTCCCAAGGCCAGCTCCAGCATTCAACTCGGCGCAGGAGATGTACGTGCGCTCCCTGGTTCCACAGCAGCCACAGTGAGGGTTGGGACCCAACAACAGAGTTCTAGCCACATCCTCCAAGGAGCTCAGCCCCTCTGTGCAAATGCGGCGGGGCCCTGTATCCAGCTCCTAAGGTCCCTGGGAGGACAGTGAGGAAGGACGTGGATGTGTCTGGAAAGTGAGAGGATGCTACAGGATGGTAGGCTTGCATGGAGCACTGCCCTCCTGCTCATGAACCAACAGATTCTCTGCAGATGGAGGGCAGGGAGGTGTTTCCAGATACCTCTCTGAGTCTCGTCCTCTGCCTGGGCTGGGTGGTGACAGTCCCCCAGCCTGGGGCGGGTGCCAGTGGGGGAAGGCTGACTGAGCAGAACCCTCGTTGAGTCTGGGGACAACTGTTTGCCAGCTGGATCAGCCCCATCCCATGTGGCTCACATTGAGTTTAGGATCGTGGTTTGCAAATGGTAAAGCGATAAGCAAGAGTTCTTGTTATGAGCCATTCCCAGCATTCTTTCGATGGAGCCCATGGGGTTCCAGAGAGGTGGCAAGGTGTCGGGAGAGGGGCACAGCCATCTCTCCTATGTCCTCGTGGAGGTTCTGCAGAGGACTATGCCCTGGGGCTGCCCATGCACTGGGGCCTGGGGGAGACATGCTGCCCCCAGTGCATGCCAGCGAGTCAATCCCCCACGCCACTGGCAGGCTGTGTCCACTCAGCAAGCGAGCAGGTCAGCGAGGGGCACCGGGTGAAGCAGCCCATGGCAGCAGTCAAGGTGGGGATGGGAGACTGTGGAAGACCAAAGCATGAAGTTAAGTAAATACACAAATTAGCTTTGTAATTGTTTGCAGCCCGCAGCCCAGAACAGTGGGACGTCCGGTCCTTCACTCCTCTGGCTCTCAGGCCAGTCTGTAGTCTCGGCTCATAGAAAAGAGGTCAGGCTAGTTTACTCAAACAAGAAGAATATTTGAGAGACTGTACCCAAACCCAGGGGCTTCAAATCTTCTGTTTGGTCCATAGGTCTCCTCCCTTCCTCCTCCACACTCCCACCCCCCAGCCCAGTTGGGAAGGGGATGGAAGCAGGAGATGGAGGGAGGGACAAAGAGAGGTAGGGGAGGGCGGGGTCTCCTTGCAGCGCCCTCACGTCCTCAAGGTTAGGCTGTGCCCAGATCAAAGGCCAGAGCTGTCCTTCTGCAGGTACAGGCCCCCACCCCACCTGCCTCTGTCCACTCGGCTGAGCCTGTTTCGCTCTGTTGCTTGTGGATGTGTACACCCACGGCCTTGAAAACAGCCTCCTCGATTTAGCTACTGGGGTCTTGCTAACAGCAGCTCAGTGACTGGCGAGTATTTGCATGGCACGTTGGAAGTCACAGTTCACCGGACCCTCCTAATAACACTCTTGTGCAGGTAGGACCAGCGTGCAGCTCCTACCAGAAGTGAGGAAACCAGAGCCTGTGTCACACTGTGAGCAACAGCAACTTCCAATCCCACATTCTAGCCCCTTTCCACTGGGTCTGGAACATCCCTGCCAGGAGGCATGTGGCCTGCGTGCCTACACGCCTCAAGCAGGTTAAATCGGCAACACACATCCTGGGGACCACATTAGAACTGCCTGGCAGTTTTTAGCAAAGTTCCATCCAAGGCCAATTACAGAAGGTCTGGGGGTGGGACACATGCCTCAGTGTTTTTGAAGCTCCCCAGGTGTGTCTCATGTGCAGCCAGGTTCTCACCAGCAACCAGCGCAGCCATGCTCAGCTCCTGGAGGACCCAGAGCAACAGTGACCACACGGATGGGCTTAGCACGACAGAACATGGTCCCACACCTGGATTTTACTGAAGAAGAGAAGACAGAGGTGGGGAATGGGATGGCCTTTGCAGGGTTTGTGATCTAAGCAGGAACCCAGTTGGGATAAGGCCCAGGCCACGGCGAGGATGGGATGGGCCAGGCACCCTCACTAAGGGGGCCGACCCTGCACCTGCTCAAACCTGAGTGTGTCCCCTGCCTCACCTCAGTGCAGGCCCTGCCAGGTCCGAGACAGGGAGACAGCGATGAAATGCTCAGGCATCTGGCGACAGGTGTGCCAGGGCTGCTAGCTTGCCCGTGGCCACACAGGAGTAGCTTGCGGTATTTACACCACAGAAATTGGCAAACACCACGAGTCAGGACTTGGTTTTTGGCTTTGTTTTGGAGTGCTGGTTTACCAGCACACACTGCTCCCTGGTCTCTGATGCTCAACTCTGAGCGCAGGACCCTTTCCAAATTATTTGTCTGCATCTTCGCATTTCATGTCAAAAAGTCCCACCTTGTGAAGTGCTATTCTGTCCAAAAAAATCCTGCTATTCTGACAAATTAACCAATGGCATTTTCCTTAAATAACAGTCCTTTACATGGGGCTCATGGTTTACTCGCAAAATCCATGAATAAATTGTCTTTTTTTAAGAAAAATAACTGTTGAATGACTATTTCCCAAAGGCCCTGTATTCTGAACATCCCAGCCTGCTAATGGCTGTCCCTAGGGAAGCCCCAGAAACTGTGATCTTTTCTCAAGAAAAAGCCCTCCGCTCCTGGACATGTAACTTTTGTGGCTTGAATTACAGCAGCTCATCTTGATAAAGGGAATTTCCATCAATTCGTTAAAGGTTTTTTTAATGGTCGCTATTTTTTACACTCTCAGCTGAGGCCCCGTGTTTGTCTTTGTGAGATCCGAGATCCAGGAGAGCCCCTTCTTATGAAACTGTTCTGCTGAAGCACTCGGGGGCTGCTCCGGGGGTGGCCTTCTATTCATTCATTCATTCATTCAGCATTCGTTCAGTCATAGCACATTCATTCATACAATTCACTTACTCATTCATTCATCCAGTATTCACCTGTCCCTTCCCTGAGAATGCTGAGGAGGTGCAGGACCTGTTCGAGGCACTGGAGACATAGTGTGAGCTACACAGAAGTCAGGTAAACAGGATAATGTCAGGGTGACCAGGGCTCTGGAAGAGAATACAACAGATCATGGAGAGAGGGAGAAGTGTTCTGCAGAGGTTTCTGAGGAGGTGACATTTGTCCACCCCATGACCTTCACTCATTCCTTCACTCATTCACTCCTTTGCTTCTGTCCTGGGTGCTGAGAGTGCATGGACAACTGTGACACTTGCACTTCCCGCTGCGGGGCAGTCCTGCTGGAGAGGTGGACACATGTGAGTCACTGATTGTCTCCCAAAGGGCTGGGCCCGGGGCTGACAGAGAAACCCGCCTGGAATGTTCTTCCCCGGTGGTTGGGGGAGGTCTGCTGAGGAAGGGGCTTTGGAGAGGGGGAGGGAGCAGGGCGCCCTGGCTGGACTCTCACCCATGGTGAGCAGGAGCATGGCCTCTACCACCCTGTCTCCCGAGACAGAGGACAGTGGGCTTAGCCTGAGTCAACGGGTCATTTTTATAATTAAACTCTAAGTTGATCGAGATGTTTGCTCATCAGTGCAGCGAATGTCCATCCTTTCTCCTGTTTGTGGGTGTCCTTTGCCCGTATTGTCATGTGTTGCTGTGCCCGAGTCCTCAGCCCACCCTAAGGGGTTTCTTCCTGCTGCCAGGTGCACCTCAGTGATTGCCCCCGGCTTGCCCATCCAGAGACCTCTGTGATTCTGCTGGCCACAAGGTGACATGTCCACACAGGCCCCATGTTCCCAGGGTATACCTGCATTGGTGGGGTGTCCCAGGAGAGCATGGCTGGGGTCCTAGGTCCCCTCTGCACCTTTCATGAGCAGGAAGGGGGTGCCCACCCTGTCCTGGCATGACCCTACCCAGCTGCTGGAAAGGTCTGAAATCTCAGGCTCTTAGCTCTCCAGGGCCTGCCTGCCACAGGGCTGTGGTTAAACTGCTGCCAGTGTGAGTGGGGCTTGTGTGGTTCTGAGTCAACAGGCCTATTTTCCTGTGGATGGGGGAGAATTGGTGGGTAGCCTGAGCCTTTCACTCAGATTGGGCAGGAGCTCAGGGTACCCTCTTCCAGAATCTGCTAATTCCTGAGTGATCTGATGTGGCCTGCGAGCCAGTATCCTAGGCTTCCAGGGTATCTGCCGGCCACGTTAGACGTCCCTGACTAAGTGCAGGGATCATGGTCAGGGGAAGTGGTCCCTATGGGGCCTGCTCTGTGGTCCTGACCCCTTAAGGGCCCTGTTCTCTGGGAATGGAACAAGCTAGACCTTCGTCTTCTGATCTGGAGATGAGTGAGAAAGCAAGTTTTAGAACAACATGCCCAGGATGACCCTGTTAAGAGCAACACTGTCTATGGGTCTGGGGGAATTTGGACTCATGTGAGCAGGAGGATGGCATAGGAGGGCTGTGCAGGTGGGCATCCTGCTGGTAGGCATCCATGCAGGTAAGTGTACACACAGGTGGGCATCCGTGCAGGTGGGCATCCACGCAGGCGGGTATTCTGCAGGTGTCATCCAGTAGCTGCCACCCTTGCATTCACCATCCCCATCCTGAGGATCCAGGACTGCTTTTCTTGTTTTCTGTCCCCCGCTACCACCTCACCAGGATAGGGTCCTCACACCTTCCTCTGCCCAGCCTCTAGGTCAGCCTCCACAGGTTGGGTCTCCATCCGGCCTCCTGCCTAGGCCTCACTCACCTGCCAGCAACACAGCAGTGTTATGGGCCCCCATCCCAAACACACAGGGCCCAGAGCACCCACAGGGCCCATGGAACAGTACCCACAGGACGAGGCCCATCTGCCAAGGCTGTGTGGCTGGTCGGTGCCCACTGCTCCGCCCCCAACCCTCTCTCCACCTTCTCTGGCCCTTCCTGGCCATCTGAGAGGCCCTGTTCTCATCCCTGGGCCCTGGGATCTCCTCCCCTCCTGTACCCACCCAGCTCCCATGGGCCTCAGGCCCCTTCCAAGCCCTGTCTCCCCAGCAAAACCTTCCCTGAGGCTCCAAACTTTCCACTTTTCAGGCTGGGGACTGCTGTGATAGGATCCCTTAGGCTCCATGGGAGGCTCAGTCCCTGCTCCCTGAGGTCCCAATGCGTCACCAGGCCCCATATCCTTCATGGGGCTCACAGGCAAGACGCCAGCAGACGTGACACTGAGGCAGGCCTGCACCCACACACGTGAGCACGAACATCAGTGGCCTCCACGGCTCGTCATAAGTGATGTGTGCAGCCCAGCAAGAAGGGCGGGAAGAAGGAGTAGGGCAGGCAGGACCGAGAACAGCTGCTTCAGAGAGGGAGCAGGGATGCAAAGAGGGGCCAGGTGAATGCAGACATGGATGGTGTCCCCCTGAGGACAGGGCTGGAAAGTGGCAATCTAAAATGTCTCTGGACTTTGCCAAGTGTCCCCTGGGGTTCAAAATCACCTGGGGTGAGAAGTTGTGGTCTAGACCAATGTCTAGACAATGTCCATGTCAAGCTGTCTACCCAGTAGAGGGTGCAAGCTGCCACCCCGTCATGCACGGTGGTGGCTATTCCATGCACAGACCAGGTACACCTGTCTTCCCTGACACCCGAGACAGCGTTAGGGATGGACAAATGGTGAATGAATGAACAATCAGTGAACAAACACACGAACGTGTACAGGGACAAGAGACCCATTGATCCTGAGGCCTGAGGGTCCCCTGCAGACGAAGGCTGCCTCTGCCAGCTGTCCCGCCCCAGAGTCCCCAGCCTCAGCCCTGAGGTGAACCAGCTGCCTCGCTTTGGAAAACCCCTGCAGAGAAGGCCAGCGCAGAGCAGGTGCGGTTTATCGGGGGAAGAAATGGAACACAGCCATGACGTGTTCACGCTTGGGCAGCTGCCCGGAAATGCCACTGAACGTGACTCTCTGCAGACAAGGGGGTGCGGGGCTCAGAGCAAAAGTGTCTGGAGTTTTGGCAGCTGGTCCCTTTCTGACCAGGACGCTGGTCACTAGTGAGTGCAGCATGGCTGGGCCTGCAGCTCTGGGGCGTGAGAAAGGCAGTGGGAGCCTTGGAGAGGACAATATCCTGGACAATGCCCAACCAACGACTCCAGTCACCATTACTGCCGCTGTTGGTGTCGGTGACATCATGGACTTCAGCGGCTGGGGCTGGGGGGTTGGGGGGCTGGCGGTTGGGTGTGTGGAGAGGGAAGGAGCTGGCCTGCCAGGAAGCAGGACAAGGAGGGGTTGGCTGGGGCTGGCCACCTGCCGCGGACAGAGCCTCAGCAGCTCCTGGCCACCCGCTACGATTTCCACTGCTCTGCCAATGGGGAGCCAGGCATGCCAGGGTGAGCCCACCCCACAGTCCTGCAGGAGACGCAGACCTGCCCACATTAGAAAAGTGACCCTCATCCCCCCCACCTGGCGGCCCGGATGTGCCAGTCCCCGCCATTTCCTGAGCTTACCGGTGCGTGTCTCCTCTGCGGGGCCGCACATCCGTGGGCCTCACCAGAAGCGAGCAGACTTGCTCACGGGGACTGTTTCCTTTTTGGTTTTAAAGCTGATGTGCCTCGTGGGATTGAAGCCCTTTCTCCCGTGATCACTTTGACTTATTTATTTTCTTAAATCATGAGTAAGGATCAGCAGCCAAGAGACCAATTTTGTATCCAGAACTATTTCACAATCCCTAAATTACACATGTTAAAAGTTAAGCTTCAAAAAGAGATAAAATCATGATTCTCCTACAGATATAAAGTGAATGCACGGTAAAGCTTTTATTTACCCTATTTTTAGTGAGTAACCCGGTAAGATGTTGTGGCCGCTCAAAGGAGAAGTGGAGGTCACAGATCTAGAGTACAGGAGCTCAGAAACGAACTTGCAAATAGACGGGTGGCTTTCCCAGGACAGGACTGGGGGTGGGGGGAGGGGGGCAGAGCCTCCATGGGGAGAATTTCTCTGCATGCACTGTCAGTGTGCTTGGGCTGCGGTGATAAAGGACCATAGGCTGGGGGCTTCCAACAACAGAGATGTATTCTCTCCCGTGTGGAGGCTGGAAGTCCAAAATCGAGGTGTAGGCAGGGTTGGTTTTCCTGGGGACTCTGAGGGAGGACCTATCCCTCACCTCTCGCCCAGCTTCTGGTGTTGGGTGGCCCTGGTGTTCCCTGGCTTAGAACCACACTCCAACCTCTCCATGTCTTTACATGGCTTTTTTGCGTCTCACATTTCCTCTCCTTTCTCCCACACCAGCCATTGCGTTTAGGGTCCCCCTGGATAATCCAGGGTGACCTCATCCACAGTCTTAATTTAATCACACCTGCAAAGACCCTACTGCCAACAAGTGCTGGGGCTTAGGGCTTAGACATATCTTTGGGGGGGGCACCGTTCAACCCTCTACCCATGTCTACAGACAAGAATTATCTGCACGGCTATAAGTTATCTACCATCTACAGGTTGTAGAGTAGCTCAAAGGCACTGAGGTGCAAGAACCAGAAAATCCGGAAGGCGTCCTTGCTCCCATGGGCAGCGCCCAGTCCTCTTTAAATCTTTGCTGCTTAGTCTACGTTTCCTCACACTCAGCTCTCAGAAATCATTCCGAGGCTCTCAGAGTCACCAACTTCCAATGCCCACCGGTCATCAGGGGCTGTATGCACAGGAGCCTGAGACCTGGTGGGTTGTGTTTGGGGCGAAGGGGTCTGAGGGCCTGTGGGACTGTGGGGGAGGTGTCTGGATGCCAGGGAGCCACAGCCTTGCCGCTGAGGGTGGAGGGATCGGAGGGTGTGGGACCTCCGTGTGCGGGGCAGAGTGGGCTGTGCATGGGACCCTGGGCCATGTGCTACTGAGCTCTTCCCTTTCCTTCCCGGGTCCCCCTTCCCCACATCTCTCTCACCAACTCCTAAGAGGGCAGGTGTCACCCACCCTAGAAGCTCAGACAACTGACTGCCACAACCCCAATCCTCTGTCCCCCCCCTCCCCTGGCCCTGCAGCCTGCCAGGGCCTGACTCCTCCCTGGGCATCTGAGTGCCCCCCTCCCTTCAGGGGTCTTTACGCAGATGCCCTTCCCCACAGCAACTGTGACCACACACCCTGCAACTGCCTACAACTCTGTCCTGTCCACCCATGTTCCTGTGGGCACCACCGTCCACACACTGCCTGTCGATGGGGGAGGGCACCTCCCTCCCCACCCCTACCCTTCACCTCAAGACCCACTGCCCTGCCTCGTGCCCCAGTCCTGCATGGGGAACCTGCGTGAGGAGTGTCTGGGGGCCCAAAGCCCACCCCAGTGCAGGACCCCCTTCCATGGTGATAGACGGCAGTGAATGAGGAGGAGGGAAAAGGAAACGAGCCGCCTCCTTTCCAGAGGTCCACAGGGAACACAGAGTCCACAGGGGCAGCCCCAGGCTCATGGGGGCAGGGTCTGGGGAGGGGGCGTGTTGTTTACCAGGGAATGAGGCTGGGTGGAGAGTGGCAGGTGAAGGGAGCAGCCTGGGGAGAGAGGCAGCGGGGGTTCAAGGGCAGGGGGGCAGATGCAACCAGGCTACGAAAGCCTCAGATGTGGCAGGCACAGCCCTCCCGGCCCTGGAGTGGCCTTCGACCTGCAGGGACTGGGGAGCCAGAGTCCCCTCCTGCAGCTGCTCTGCAGGGGGCACAGATGTGTGCCCTCCTCAGGCAGCAGGGCACCCGGCCTCTGTTGGGCTAACATTGGGGGAAGTGGGCCAGACATGGAGCCAACAGAACCCGTGGTCCTGGCCTTGTCCCCAGAGGCGCAGCCTCCAGCCTGCCTGCCCACCTCCTTCCTGCCCCAGCCCACCAGCAGTCAGGGGGTCTTGGCTCCTCCACAGAAGCCTGGTCAGGGGCTCCCCGGTGCAGGGCCCCCTCAGCCTGCTCTCCAGAGGCCACGGGCAGATGTGGATTAGAACCCCTGAGGAAATCCTTGGGACTGTCAGGAGACCAGGGCACATCTTCTCTTCTCTAAACACACACAGGAAACTCAGAAAGCCCCAAGTGTTGGGGCCACTGGGATTTATTTCCAGAGAGGCACATTCCAAGCTTGCACTCTGACGGGGTAGATGGGGTGATGTCCCTGGTGTCCTGGGCTTCCAGCAAAGCAAACAGGAACATCCCCAGTCTCCCAAACCCCCGCATGGCTGGCGTCCACCGGCTCCAGCCCCAGGCCCCACCAGCTAGCACTCGCCTTGTGGAAACCCTAATTGCTTTGGCTATCCATCTGCAAGCATTTATGGAGTGCCTACTGCATGCTGGGTGCCAGGAAATCAGGAGGCAAAGACCAAGTGTCCTTAGGCTGCTTATAACTCCCTGTCCTTCAGGGAAGCCACCCCATGGCAGGGCGGAAAACAGGCAGAGCCCCGCCGGTTGGCGCCAGCAGCAGCTGTCCCTGTGACTGATGGGCAGAAGGGCCTGGGAGAAGGATGAGTTTTCTGTGTCCCTGGGGGAGAGGCCGAGCACCTATTAGTCCCTCGTGGACCGACAGAGGTCGGGAGGTGGAGCGGGGAGGGAGGTAGGTGGCCGAGCAGGGGTCGTGGCGGGGTGGGCAGCACAGGTGGTGCTCACAGCCACAGCCTGAGCCTCCAGGGGGACAGACAGCCAAGGGGAGGGAGGACCCAGCCGGCCTGTGCTCAGAGCTCATGGAGGAAGCGGGTCAGCAGAGCAGCTGCGGGAGATGGCCCCGCAGGGGCAGTGACATCTGCGGTGGGACCGTGACCCCTCCTTAAATGTACGCAGACATGTGTCGATGCGCAGCCCACCCTGTCCACAGGGACAGGGGCCTGTGTGGCGCTTCTGACACATGTTCTGAGGGCGTTCGCTTTCTCTGCTTCCTGACAGCAGCCACTGTTTGGCAGACCCTAGCGTGTCTGGGCCTCCTGTGCTGTGGCCCCAGGGAAGGTTGGGCTAGGCTCAGCCAGAGTGTAAAGGGGCCAGCAGGTGGCCCAGGGGGCAGAAGACACGCTGGTGGACCCAGCACAAGCCCCACCCTGCCAGGACTTCCCTCCCAACCCCCGGCCTGGCCGGGCTCCAAAGGCGGGTCGTGGGAGCAGGTGTGTTAGTCAGCTGGGGCTGTTAAAACAAAATACCATGGACTGGGAAGCCTGAGCAGCAAACACATTTCTGACGGTCTGCAGGCTGGATGGCCCAGATCAAGGTGCTGGTGGGCCCAGTGTCAGGTGGGGCCGCCTCCCGGTTTGCAGACAGCTCCTTCTTTCTCACTGTGTCCTTATGTGGCAGAGAGTGTGACAAGGTAGATTGATTTAGCTTATGCCATTTTTACTGTTTGAAGTGTTCTTGTTTGAAACCCCCCCCAACACCTGTGGTGAAAATTGGAGGTTAAAAATTATCCTGTACTTAGAAAAATTTTAAATTCTGCCTGCCCTTGCTGTTTTCGCTGTCTCTAAGTGATTAACTGGCTTATCTTGGCTTCTGTAACCAGCTTGCGTTAGGCCTTGCCAAAGCCCTCCCTCCTCACACCAGGAGGGAATGTGTGTGACTATATGATAACTTTGACTGTGTGACTATATGATTGTTTTTTGGCTTGTGTGACTATGTGCCTTTAAAAGACCCCTTAAACTTAGACTCGAGGCTGTTCTCTTACCAGAATATCTGGAGAGACAGTTGCCGGCTGGTTAATAAAGACCCCCTTTTTAAGTTCTCAGTTGGGTGTTCTGGTTCCTTTTCCATGAGACAGCCTCACAACAAGAGAGAGACCAAGCTCCAGGGTCCCATTTATGAGGGCACTAATCCCGTTCGTGATGCTCCACCCTCATGTCCTAGTCACCTCTCAAAGACCCCACCTCCTAATACCATCACCTTGAGGGTTAGGATCTCAATACATGAACTGGGGGGGGGGGGAGACTCATTCAGTCCATAGCAACAGGTGACTGTTCCAGGAACAAAAGGAAAACACGTGTAGCAAAGCCTCTCTTTATTCTGAAGCTTGGAGGGGGCCCCAGCTGGATCCTTACTGTGTAGTTATTAGAGAGCCGACCATCAGTGTTCATCCTGTGATGTGAAGGAGAGACCAAGATGAAGAGAGAGACAGTGACCCCGGAGAACACAGACACATTGAGGAAGGAAAGAGAACTTAGCAAAAGAGAGGAAACACTGTGTGCATAAAAGAAGACCGAACACACAAAAAAAGCTTCTGAGAAATTAAAACACAATAGATGCTGTTAAAAATTCAACAGACAGGTTTGCAGATAGAGATAAGGAAGTCTCTGAAAGTAGAAAAAGACCCAGAAGATATGAAAGAAAGGAGGGGAGACACTGAGGATCCACATGGGGCAGAGGAAGTTATCAAAGATACAGCACAGGAGAATTTCTGGGAACAGAAGGGATGAGAATTATCAGGCTGAAAGCGTCCAGTTGAGTTTCCAAAGCAATGAATAATAACAATAAATTTAAAACCCACCAGATACGTGGGTTTCAGAACATCAAGGGAAAATAAAGGAGATCCTAAAAGATTTTTGAGAAGCAAAATGCACGTCATGCACAGAGGGGCGAGGTTGAAACCGTGGACGGACTTCCTGTCCACAGCCTCCGGGGCCCCTGCTGCCGGCAGAAGTCATTTCCGCTGAGGATTTTATCCCTGAAATGAGCCATCCATCAAGTGGAGAGTGGATAAAGGTTTTTTAGGCACGCAGAGGCCTAAAGGCATGGAAAATGCCCCACACACGCCCCCTTCTCAGGATGCTCCTGGTGGACACCCCTTAGCAAAATGGGCAGGAGAGCCAAGAAAGCAGAAGTCAGGGGCCCAGAAACAGGCCCCCCAACTCCCAGAGGAGGGACAGGAAACCCAGGATGACCCCCATCTGCAGATCTAGAGAGCAGCCAGTCCAAAGCAGAGCAGGAGGAAGGAGGGCTCTGGAAAGGAGATCCTTGGGGAGAAAAGAATATGATGTTGTGGGTTGAATTGTGTCCCCAAAACGATATGTTAAAGTCCTAACCCCCAGCACCTGTGACTGGAAATAGTGTCTTTGCAGAAGTAATCACGTTAACGTGAGGTCACAGTGGATCAGGGTAGGCTCTAACCCAATATGACTTGTGTCCTCATAAGAAGAGGAGAGGACACACAGACATATGAAGAATACCACGTGACAACAGAGGCAGAGACTGGAGTGATGCTGCCTTAAGCCAAGGAACGCCAAGGATTGCCAGCGACTGTCAGAAACCAGGAAGAGGCAAGGAAGGGCCGTTCCCTAGAGCATTTGGGGAGAAAGCACAGCCCTGCCACACCTCGATTTCAGACTTCTGGCATCCAGAACTGTGAAAGAGTAAATTTCTGTTCTTTTAAGCCTCCCAGTGTGTAGTACTTTGTTACCGCAGCCGCAGGAAAGTAATATACCCGACATGATGGAGAGTCAGAAAAAATAAGGGTATTATTAATATAGTGTAAGAAAAAGAAAGAAAGCCACATGGAAAGGCCAGGGAAAAATAAGGCGGTGTCAGGAAAGAAATGCGATCGTAGGACAATGCTGGTCTCGCTATAAGCAGTATTTATTCAATCAGAATAGCATAAACTCTGTTGATTAAAAATCATGACATTGAAAAAATGAGAAGGAAAAATTCAGGTGTAAAAGAGCCAAAACTAGTAAGTCTTATGGTGAGAAGCCCATATGTATGGTCTAAAGATGGTAAAGCAAGGAGTGCCAGCATGCACCCAGGTTTCCCTCTCCTGCAACACCCCTTCCCTCCACCCTCTCCACCCACGTCATATTGGCCGGCAGAATGTGTCATGCCAGGGCTGACCCTCTGGGCTCCCTACTCCCAAGGCTAATAAAGGACTGGTGAGTTTCCTCTAAGTTGTAGGTCCATGGTAGGATGCCTGGAGACCCCCAGCCTCGGTTCTTTCTTTTCTCTTTTCTTTGCCTATCTTTATGGCCACGCCATGATTCCAAGAGGAATATTGCTTGGAGAAACCTTATGGTTCTGACATGGATCCAAAGATTTCTTCTTTGAATAACAACAGTCCCAAGGCTAGTCCTTTCCTACAGCACTCAGCCTCCCAGGACTAGTGCATTTGATGACCTCATGGCCACAGCAAGTAGTATATCAAAAGTGACCTAGCTCATGACATCACTACAAATGAGAACTGTTATCGACCAGACGCCATACCCAAGAGCAGCTCGCCAGTTCTCAAGAATGAGATACATTATTCGCCAGACCTCTGAGAACCTCAGGGTCCAGAAGGGGATGAGAGCCATCACTGGCCAGCAGGCTGGGGTGCCCTCCACCCAGCCAGCAGGTCACTGGGACCACAGGGGAGGGGACAGCTCCCATTGAGACGACGCCATTGGAGCCCATGGCCTTGAGATTCACACAGAGCCATGGAGAAGGACACGTCATCAGCAGACCTCGTGCATGTCGACACAGACATCTTCACTGCAGAGAATCTTCGACCACATCTTTGACTCCAGGTGATGGATTTTGAGAAAACCAAATTCTGGGAAATTTGAGAGGAAACACCAAGTTCTCTTGATTAAAATACTAAATGAATTAAGAAACGTGAATGAATCATTACTTCCTTTCTCTGACATTTCTGTAACTCTGGAGCCTGAATATATAACTTCAAACCAATCCTGAGCCTATACTATGGGATGAAAGAAAATTAGGATTACCAGATGCACTAAACTCAATGATCTGAAAGCGATTCCCAGGTGGGTGCCGTGAAAGGAGATGCCTGAGCTTGCTACCAAGTCAAGAGATTTTGGCTGATGCAGGAGGCCCTGAATGCAGGGCAGGTAAACCTGTGCTACAATAACAGGCCTGGCCCAAGGGTGCTGACCCATGCTGACTGCCAAGGTCAGCTTGTTGGGGGGTTCAGAGCAGAGCCATTCTACCTGCTCCCCGATGACAAGTAGGTCTCGCCATGCGTGGCAAGCCACCTAGGCTTCCAAAGCCTCAACGAAGCACACATCCTGTGCCCAGCGGGGCTGAAGGACCTGCTGCCCTGGGCCCGCATGCAAACGTCCCTCAAAGCCTCCTCCCACCAGGAAGCCCAGACACTGCAGAGGCTGGGCCTCCCACAGCCAAAGAGGAACTGCCCTGGGATCGAGAAGAGGAAACCCAGTGCTTGACCCCTCGTGCCCTCCGTGCTAGCGTCATTGAGGTGGTATGCCCCGTGTTGTGGTTATGAGTGTCGCCCTGATGCAATCTTAACAGCAGAGAAGGCATGCACATCCTCCAGGTCCCACGTCATCCCCCTAACCCCTCAGAAGGGTTCCTCGATGGACCGTCACAGAGTGCTATGCGACCCCAAGGCCCCCAGCTATCTAGTCCCTTAGAGCAGGGCTTTCCCCTCAGCACAATCGGCGTTCTTTGTCCCAGGGCTGTCCTGTGCACTCCAGGTGCTGAGTAGCATCCCTGGCCCACTAGGTACCAGTAGCACCCCTCTCCCCAGGTGCGACAATCAAACATGTCTCACTGCTGAGTGTCCTCAGTGGGGCAAAATCGTCCCTGCTTGAAAATTGTCACTTTAGAATTGATACTTATTGACCCGTTGCTATCAAATCTAGACGGTTGAAAAGGCGCGTGCATAATGAGGGACTGGAGTTCTGAATAAATGGTGGTAAGCTGGCAAAATTGTAAGGACAGGTGCTCCTCTGCTTACGGGGGGTTACATCTTGAGAAACCTGCTGTCAGCTGAAAATATCTTAAGTCGAGATGCATTTAAAGCCCCTGACCTGCTGAGCATCGCAGTGTAGCCTCGCCCACCTTAACCACACTCAGAACACTCACCTTGGCCTACAGGTGGGCAAATCATGACACAAAGCCTGTTGTATAATAAAGAGCTGAGTATCTCACAACTTATTGAGTACTGTACCGAAGGTCAGAAACCAAATGGCTGTGTGATGCCCAAAGTACAGACGCTACTGACCGTGCATCGATTTGCCACCACCTTCAAGTCGAACCAGAGCTAAGTTGAACCAGTGTAAGTTGGGGACCCTCTGTAGTTGGAATCCCTAATTATATCTTTATTACTAATAGAGAAGAGGAGCCCACCTACTATAGGCTCAGACCCCATGCAGAAGCCTAAAAAAGTTTCTAATTATTGATCACATTTTACATAGCCAGAGCTCTGCTTTTGCGTGGGATTTAGGTGTGGTCAGAACATTTTTAGAGCTTTGGAACATTTTAATTTAATTTATTTATTATTATTATTATTATTTTTACATTCTAAAATGTTGCTGCAGAGCTGTTGGGGAGAGGGAAAGGGAAGGGGGATAGAGTGGGAGGAAGTGGGAGGAGGAGGGGGATGGGTGCAGATGTCAGTGGCTGTGGCTGAGGTCCTCGGTCCCCCACCATTCCAGCCCAGGATCCTGGGGCACTTCCATGGTGGCCTGATGTTCATCCCTGGGCTGGATACAGACGTGGGGGTGGGGGTGGGGTGGCTGATATTCTCAGCCCTTCCCCCACCGCAGCTTGGGAGCCCAGGGGTCTTCTGGTCCTTCTAGGTTGTATAGGTGTTCTTTGGTGGTGTTAGATCTTTACCAGTTAATAGCAGACTTAGTCTCTGATCTTTCAGTATGTTGTTTTCCTTTCAGTTCTGTTGGATTATTTGCTGTTCCCACCACTTAAACTCTGCTTTGGAACTAATTTTTTGTCCTTTGCTTACTTCTAAAATGGGGGAACTTCCTGTGGGGACCAGCACTTTAGCTCTGTGGTAAAGCTAAATTGCTGCTTTGCTGCTGATTCTCTGTGGAAGGCTTTTTGTGCAGCCTATGTTTTAATTGTTGACCTTGTGATCACTTCCGGGTCTTGTGAGGTCCAGTACACCTGGGTTGCGTGGAAACTGTGGTCTGGGCCTGAATCTTTTCAGCAAACTGCACCCCCTGTAGTTCTGTATTCCTGATCAATCTCCACTGAGTGATCCTGTGCTGATTGCAGAGCAGATCAGCTGTCCCTGTTGTGCCCCAGTGTTCCCCTGGTGGCCCGTCTCCTGCACTGCCCATGCTCCAAACACTTCCCATGGGATGGGCCATGCACCAGTTCCTTGGGGTGACTCATTGGCCTCTGAGTGGCTCCTTTCCTCAGTTGTCTGTGGCCCCTCGCTCCTATGTGGGTCCACAGGAACACTATTAGTAGTCCTGCTGGCCTGGGGGCCACCAAGGCCCTCTTCTCCCCTGCCACCTCCAAGTAATTCCATCCAAAGCGCACAGCTGCAGCTTTTGCCAGCTCCTGCTCTCTGCGCTCACCAGGGCCAGACTTGAAGTTGCCGGGGCTCAAAAGGAGCGATCCTTTCTTTCTCTCATCATGGCTTCTCCCACCTTCATGAACTCCGTAGGTCTCTCTTCCTCTTCCCCTGAGCTCTAGAGGCCCCAGCTTGGCAGTTGTTGCTTTTAAATATTTGTAAATTGGTTGATTGTGGGAGAGGGTGACACTGGGGACCATCTATTCCAAAATCTTGATTGAAGTCCCACTGTACTATTCTTAACCTGGAACATTTTTAGACAAGATGTCTTTTTGTTAATGAAAATGTCAGTTCTAAAATTTTATACCAGAAGTTAGATCTTTCTTGCACCTATTTTTAGAAAATTTGCTTTTTGATTCTTTTTTTGGTGGGGAGGAATTTGTATTATTCCAAAACTTTTGTTGAATGACGTTGAATATCCCAGATCATAAATACGGTGCTTACGCCACTTCTCTGATGGCTGATCAGGAGCCCATGGCACTTTTATTTCTATTTGGCCAGCCAGAGTGACAGTCTCATGAAAACCAATTCACAGATTCTTCTTGCAGAGACATGTGAAAGAAACAAAGAAAAGATGGTTCGATGATCACTGTTGTACTGGATTAAAAATAAACACACCAAGTGAATCTGCCTGAGGATCCGCAGGTTCCTGGGCAGAGTGTGGGCTTCCTGGATGGGCAGACCTCTCCTCTTAGAAGGGGTCTCGGGCTCCTTGGAGCTGGCTCAGGAGTGTGCAAAGAACGTTACTGGAGATGACGTTCAGCCCCTGACCTGGCTTGGGAAAGTTTCCCTTTTCAGCAGGACATGCAAGATTCTAACATTTGCTTTCTAGGCCATCACGGATTTATTTTGTTTTCTTGGACGAAGCAGCAGGAATGTTAACAATTAAATGAAACCTCACCACAAAGAGCTGTGTTCCAAGGGAAGTTTACGTTCTGAAAAAGAGAATGTGGAGCCTGGGCTCACTCGGCACCATCCCACCAACAACATCTGCTCCTGGGCTGACTGAATCCCTCCAGCTGTGAGCAGGACAGCATGCTGACACATGGGAACCCCAGGTGGATTTGGGGGGCGGGCCCACCTGAGGCTTCTCCCATGTGTCAGGGGCTCCCCAACGGCTCAGCCTGCACTTGGGCTGCATAGCGTCCTGCATGGGTTTGGTTTCCTTTTGGGGAAACTCCCCAGATCCAGGCAATGTGGGGTGGGGGGAGAGGAAAGAGGAGTCGTCCTCCTCCGCTCCCACCTCGCCCTGCTGCCCACCCAGTGCAAATGCGTGGCTGGCTGCCACGTCCCACCTGTCTCAGTCCCTTCCTGGGGTGGCCACCCCGCTGCCCGGGGCCCACATTTCTTACAGGCTTAGAGTGCAGCTGCTGCAGCCTGGACAGACGTGTTTATTCCACGGCCTCCGGCGGGGACACAATGTTGAAACAGCCTCTGAAATGCAACTCGAACAGAGGCCCTCTTAGTCTCTCAAATGGCAAAATAAACATCAGTGTCAAAATTTTGGATCAAGACCACGTGTTCGTTAAGATGTTTTTGCAAGCTGTTTATGCTGCTATTATTTAAATAATTACTTCTTGTTCTCATCTGGCTTTTCTTAAATGCAGTCTTGTATGCGAACTTTTGTAACCACCACATGAATGTCTTCATCTCATGCTGCTTGTGTTTTGAGGAAATTCTGATAGCAGTAGTTTTCATTTCCAGTTGCTGCTATAACAAATGACCACAGTCTAATGGTTTGAACAACGCACATTTATCCTCTTACATCTGCGGAGGTCAGAGTCTGGGGTCCAGGGCTGGTTCCTCCTGCAGGCCCAGGGGGGACACATTTCCCACCTCTTCCAGCTCCTAGAGGTGCCCGTCCCCAGGCTTGTCCACCGTCAAAGCCAGCAGTGCACGTCCTGTCCCTCTCCTGCCTCCGCTTCCACCCTCCTGTCTTCTCTTCAATTCCGACCCTCCTGCCTCCCTCTTAAGAGGACGCCGGGATCACATGGGGCCCACCTGGATTATCCAGGACGATCCCTGTCTCAGGGCCCTTAGCTTCAACCCACCGGCAAAATCCCCCAGGTGGTAGAGTGAGGTGCCCAGAAGGACGGTGATGCTTCGGCCCACCCAGCTATGGTCAGGAGCCCAAGTCACAGCAAGGAGAGAGGGTGCAGCCCTGGACCCGTCTCTCCCACCTGCAGAGGAGAGCAAGCTTGGACCCCCTCAGTCCTCTTGATGGCGAGACACATGGGAGAGAAGCACAGGTCAGCCGGGATGGCTCGGGTCAGTGGCCCGTGGCCCTGCCCTACAGGTGGGCAGCCTCCCACATGGCTGCATTTTCAATCTGGGCTGGACAAAAGTGTCTCTCACACATCCCACTAACAGAAATCAACCTGCTCATCCCACCCCTGGCTGTGAGCCTTGGGTTTTCAGCAGCATAATCCTAAGTCTTCTCCTAAAGACTCAGGAAAAATTCACCTTCCCGGTGAGTGGAATCCACCGGGTGGTGCCTGATTGTGTACTTGATTCTTATTTAATAACTCCGCAAAGTGGAACAGCAGATTTACTTCACCCACACACACCCACACGCACACACTCACACACACTCACATGCACACTCACACCCATGTACATTCACACACAAACACATGCACACTCACATGCACACTCACACCCATGTACACTCACACACAAACACATACATGCACACTCACACCCATGTACACTCACATACAAACACACACACTCACACCCACGCACATTCACAAACACCCACATGCACACACACACACTCACATGCTCACACAAACACACATGCACACTCACACTCATGCACATTCACACAAACACACACATACTCACATGCATGCTCACAAACACACCCACACACTAACACCACACACCCACACACTCACATGCATGCTCACATGCACACGCACTCACATGCACACTCACCCACACACACTCACAAACACATGCTTGCCCACACACAAACACCCACACACTCGCACACACATCCAAGCATGCTCACACATACACCCACACACTCACGTATGCTTGCACTCACTCACACACCTATTTGTGCACTCACATGCATGCTCATGCACACACACACACACATTCACACAAATGTGCACACACAACTCACTAGAGGATACATGCCTTGCCTCAGACCCTCCTCTTACGACTCAAGTGCTGCATGGCATGGCACTGCTGACATAAAGTGACAAGAGAAAGCTGCTACCTGCTGAGCCTGCAGTTTACTACTGTATTAATCCGTTTTGTGTTGCTATAACAGAATACCTGAGACTGGGTGATTTATACAGAACAGAGGTTTATTTGGCTCACGATTCTGGGACAGCTGGGTCTGACACGGGCCTCAGGCTGCTTCTACTCATGGCGGAAAGTGGCAGGCAGCCACGTACAAGAAAATCACATGATGAGAGGAAGCAAGAGAAAGAGAGGGGGGACATGCCAGGGTCTTTTAAACAACCAGCTCTCGTGGGAACTAACAGAGTGAGAACTCACTCATTAATGCCCCCACCTAGAGAGAGAATTAATCCATTCATGAGGGATCCGCTCCCATGACTCAAACAACTCCCAACATTGCCACATTGTGGACCAGATTTCCACATGAGTTCTGGGAGGACAACACATCCAAACTCCATCAACTATGAAAGCGTATGGAAGCCCTTCAACTATTCACACCCTGGCTGCTGTTAGGATCTGTCTTACAAGACCCGCTCCACGATTTATGTCCCAGCATCTTCAGGAATTTGCATCAGGGCCGGCCCGTGGCTCACTTGGGAGAGTGTGGTGCTGACAACACCAAGTCAAGGATTAAGATCCCCTTACCAGTCATCTTTTTTTTTTTTTTTAAAGGAGTTCACATTAGCAGGTGCACAAAAACAGACAGACGAGTCCCAACAGTTCCTCTGGCAGACAGCTGGGTCACAGGACAACGGCAGTCACAGAAGAGGCAGCAGCCCCAGCAGGGCAATGTGGCGGATGTTCTCCCTGTGGGGAGCACAGAGCATGTAGCTCCATGATTTTTGACAAAAGTATATTTGCAGCCGATAAAAAGATGATGGCATTTTACCAAAGATGCTGAGCAGAGAAAGGTGTGATGAAGTGAACAGAACACTTTCAAGTTTTCCCAAGCTTTTGTGAGTAGGGAGGGTTGCACGAGCTGTCTCTAAAGGTAAGAGTGACCCCAAAACCAATTGGTGCTTCACAAGTCTCGGCAGAGCCTTCTGTTTGCTCCCCAGAAGCCAAGACAATCATGTGAGTGGCTGCTGAGCCAGTCCCTGGATGAGCTGGGAGCTTCCCGGTTCTGTGGCTCTGAAGTAGCACCTGGTGAAGCTGGCACCTGGCGGGAGGGGCCTCACCACTCACCTGTTATGTGATTTTAGAAAATTATCTAGGAAAGAATGAATAGACTTGGATGTTTTATGTTTAAATTTTTTGCTGCTACAAAACCCCTTCCATTCCCACACATAGAACTAAGGGGAGGCACAGAGTTGAGGCTGAGCTGGGTTGTTCTAGCAACACGGAAGTTCACCCCTGGACATGCACGTACTGTGAGCACAAGTGGGCCCTCCCACCTCACTGGAGACGCTTTCCCAGTAAAATCTGACTCTTATGTCTAATGACTACTTATCCAAGCGACACATCTGTCCTTTTTGTCAAATGCATAGTGACTGAAATGCTCACAGTCCAGAAACACTTTTTTAACATTCAGAGCCTTGTGGTCACAGTAAATAAAACTCACTTTGATTTTTCACTTACAGGTGTATTTTGCTGCAGAAAAGTAAAAGGATGATCAAGAAAAGAGCTTCAAGCATATAGATATTTGAGGAGAAAGTTCTTCGGGAGGAAAATGGGAGCTCAAGAGAGAACAAAAGAGGAAGACAGAAAATTTCTAAGTTATAGGTGAGTTTGTCCGTGCGTGTTTTAAACAGACAGCAGCGGATATCAAATCAAGGTTTCTGAATACATTTGAAAGAGTGGGCCACAGCTATTTTTCAAACGTTCATTTTACAATATATCAGAAATTATATCCTTTGCAACAACTTAAACTTATGATGAGAGATTTTAGCTGTGAGAGACTGTGCGAAAGGACAATGGTCAGACCACTCTGACTGAGCCTGCAGCAGCCAGCCCAGTGCCGTCCTGCCGTCTGGGAGCCAGACTTGCCCAAAGCCAGGCCATCTCTAGCAACAATCCAGAAAGTTATACAACGGCTCCTCTTACAGTCACCCCAAACTGCAGGACTTGAAAAATAAATAAATAAACTTCCCTAATTTTTGTCCTCACTTTCAACTTACGAACAACCAGAGAAAGCCCATATCCTCCCTAATGGACCCACCTGCCTCTGAGCCTCCATCATCACAGGGATGGTGGCTGACCCCCTGCCACAGCCAGCTCTGAACGCACAGACTTTGATTTGGGTGGTCTTCATTTGTTTCCACAACTGTTAAATTTAGTGCCAGGAGGCACAGAGTTTCTCAAAGTTGGTTTGGGGTCTGTAAACACAGTGTTTGGAGAGCACTGCTCTGTACGAAGAGCGGGTGGCAGTGCAGGCTGGGGAGATGCTGAGGCCTCGTGGGGGCTGGTGGGGACGGCCTGGGAAGGGGTGTCAGAGGCAGGGGCAGGGGAGCGGCCGCCCCAGGGATGGCCTGGTCTGTCTCAGCAACCCAACTTCATCCTGAGGGCACCCAGAGAGGAGGGGAGTGACCTGAGGGAGGGACACATGCCCACCACCCCACCTTCCCCCTCTCTTTCCAAGTCGTGTCCAGGCCCTCACAGAAGGCGGCTTCCACAGGACAGGAGGGACTGATGGCGACGTGAAGGGGACAGTGCGGGGGGGGGGGCCAGGGAGCTGTTGCTTTGCTTTGCTTTGCCCCCCATGGATTTGTCACCCCACTTCCCCTGGGTGACGGAGATGAAAGGATAACTCAAAGCCCATCTCTTCTGAGCAGTGAGAGGCCCCAAAGTGGTTAATCTCCTGGAACCCTCAAGAGAGAGGGATCCCTACCTTGGGAAATTAACACGGAATTGGTGTTCTCTTCCTGCATGTATTTTTCAGACCAGGAAGTTACAGGAAGAGAACAAAGGTGCGGTTATAGTTTAACAGTATAGGTTGGTAACTTTCAGTGAAACAAGCCAGATGACATTCCAGTAGACAATTAAATGGTCCTATCAACAACAGTTTGATCTTAGCAAACATTCCTTCTCCCCAGCAATTTTCCAGTATCTTTACATAACAATCAGTAACTAGTCTGTCTTTGAGCCAGCAACCTGCTGTGCCACAATCCTTATCTTGCAACAGAGACTTATACCCTGAGGGAAATTTCCAGTCCTCCGCAAGGTCAATATTTGAAACTGCAAGGCTTTGGAAAACCAGGCCCTGTGAAGTACATATGCTTTATAGTATATTCTACAGAGAGCAGCCAGTGCTTCCCCATCAGCTGAGGGGCTGGCCATCACCTGTTGGGGTGGTTCTCTGCCCAGGAAGATGTCAGAGAGGCGTCCCGCGCACTCCTCAGACCCACGGTGCCTGGTGCCCAGGGAGGCTGTCCACAGGCCGAGGCCTGGAGGGTGCAGGAGAATCGGCAAGCAGCTTCACAGGTGGATCCTGGTGCAACATCCCTCCTCTCGGGGGCTCCTCCTGGGCTGCTGGAGACAGAACAGAAGGGCTGCCTGCTCACTCTGTCTACGCAGAAGGCCTGTCTAGAGACCGAGCTCCATGACTCTGGGGCTTTCTGATCTGGGACTTGCTCCTGTGCATCTGGAAGAGCCCACAGCCACCCATGGCTGTGCCCCACGGCCAATGGAAGGTTCCAGAAGGGAAGCCAGGTGGCAGAGGGCAGTGGCTGGGGGGCGGGACAAGCCTGCAGCAGCACAGGGTCCCTGGGACTGTGAGGAGGTGCCTTCGCACCATGCCCAGGTGTGCCCCACAGTGTGGCCGCCACCCTGTGCTGTGGAGCTGAACCGAGCCGGCGGGTGTGAGGGAGGCAGCTTCGCACAAGGTGCAGCGGACAGTGCAGTCCGGGCCCACCTGCGACCGTGAGACTCAGCTCCATCTCACCCTCAGGCCTGAGCATCTCGTCCTCAACAGGACAGGTGTGCACTAGTGGAACCCTCGAATTGTAGAAATCCGAGCCAGGAGGTCCCCACAGGAGGGAGGCGGAGTTCCAGGGAGGCCGCCACGGTCTCCAACCACTGCCCATTAGCCAGTAGGCTGGTCTGAGAGATGGCCTGGGTGGTCTTTTGTCCTTGGGGCCATGAGGACTGAGGGGGTGACCAGGGCAAAGTGGCTGGGAACTTCTCTGTGGCCACTTCCTTCCTCTGAATAGTGAGCATTATGGTGTGCATCTGCAGAGGTGGTTGAGGGGGTTAGGGAGGTGTCACCATGCTGTCACACACACAAAAACCAGAGCACAGCCAGACAGGGTCGGTGCTCCATGGGCATTAATGAGCATCCCCACGGCCCGCACCCTGGACACTCAGTGTTGCTTGGTGGGCCCTTCTCGTCTTGAAGGACAGGTCTGGGCTCTTCTTCCCAGACCTACCCACAAAGGCTAGCTGAGCCTTGGGTCCCTGCTCCCATCACAGCAAATGTGGCAGGGGATCCATTTTCAGCTCTGTGTCCAGGGAGGACAGGATGCCTCCCATTACAAAGGCCCCTTCCCTGGCCCCAAGACCACAGAAGGCACCAGGTCCCCAGACTCCCAAGCCCAGAGTACACAGGCCCAGCAATATGGCCAGGCATTGTGAAGCAGCTCTGGGTAACACATAAGACCAAGAATGATCTGCCATCAGGGCTAGGGCCAGAACCAGAGTGGGCAGCACAGTGGAGACCAGGCCAGGCCTGTGGCCAAGTGAAGTGGGTCACCTGAGGTGGGTCCAGAGGGAGCCAGCTGAGTGTTGGTCTCTTGGTTAAGGGTCATCACCATGGCCTTGCAGAAGAGGCATAAGAGATGTTGCTCGGAAGACACTGCAGGACTTTCTGGCTCAACCTACGTGTCCTGGATGGTGAACTACATGTGGCTCTCAGCCTTTCTAAACAAGCTATCTTCTCTCATCTCTATCATCTTCCTGATGTCCCAGGTTACAGAACTTTCTTTGCGTGTGATCTACAAGTGCCTGGTAGGTGGGTCCCATGTGACTTGTCAGTTGACACACAAGTACGCACTGTGGACAGGGCTTAGCTCTTCCCAGGTGTGCATGGTCCACACTGGCCCCCACTCAGCTCCACCTTCTCAGGCCCCCAGGGGCCACTGTACCCCAAGTGCCCCAGTGTGCCCAGCCGCAGATGGGAGCAACAGTGGAGATGAGGTCCTCAATACCCTGACATAGCCGAGGAGTTGCCTGGGCCAGTAGGGAGAGAAGCTGGAAAGGACAGACAAGGGTGGCCATGCATACCAAGTCCACACGTGCAGGCACACAGAGGCATGCACAGGCAGACTCTCACACATGTGAGCCCAACCTGAGTCTATGGACAGGGGAGGCTCCCAGGCCCAGAGCATCTGGGAAGCACACAGGAAGCCAGGCAGCAAGGCCAGCAAACACTGAGCCCCCCACTCTGGATGGCAATCACAAAGATGCATGTCCACGTGATGCTGCAGGCCCATGGTGAGAGAACGAGATAAGTAGACAGTGCTGCTGGCTCGATGGATGGACAGGCTAGAGCAGGAGGCCAGCTGGGGAGAGCTGCAGGGCAGCCTCAAGACTGCTGAGATGAGTAGAGTCCATGGATGACAGCAAAGCCTGAATTCATGCAATCTTGAGCATGCTAGTAGCTGAGCATACAGCAGAAGACAAGGTAACCTTTAAACAGTCAGATGTCCATCTGTGTGTGGATTTTTATGGTTTGTAGCCTAGGTTTATCAAGTGCTTTTGTTTTTTGTTTTGTTTTTTTTTTTCTTTGGTGGCAGCTGGCCAGTACAGGAATCAAACCCTAGACCTTGGTGTTATCAGCACCACACCTAACCTCGAGGTAACTGGCCAGCCCTCATCAAATAGGTTTGGATGTCTGGATCTGTCTGTGTTTACTTGCAGATCTGAGCCAAGGATAAACGAATGGCCTCAATTAAACATTGCACTTGATCCCACTCCCAGAATCTGCCAGAATCTTACAGCCAGAGGCAAAACAAAACAAAAACACAAAAAATCTCCAGGGAAAAAGCATGGTTATCTCTTCTTCTTGAAAAAGCTCATCAACATATCCACATGCAAAAGAAAGAAGCTGGACCCCTACCTCACACTGTATACAAAAATTAACTCAAAATGGACTAAAGACCTAAACATAAGAGCTGAAACTACAAAACTCTTAGACAAAAACATAAGGAAACACTTCATGACATTGGATTTGGCAGTGAATTTTGGATAGGACATCAAAAGCACAGGCAACAAAAAGAAAAAAAAGATAAATTGGAACACATTAAAATTAAAAAGTCTGTGTACCAAAGGACCCAGTCAACAGAATGAAAAGGCAACCCATGGAATGGGAGAAATGATATACATATCATATATGAGGGCACTTCCAAAAGTTCGTGGAAAGATTCACATTATCTTTTAATTCTCTTTTGCCACTAACTTTTTGAAGTACCCTTGTATCTGATGAGGGTTAATATGCAGAATATGATTTTTTAAATGGGCAAAAGACTTGAATAGAATTTCTCCAGAGAAACTATACAAATGGCCAACAAACACATGAAAAGGTGCTCCACATCACTGATCATTAGGGAAATGCAAATGAAAACCAAAGTGAGACAGCACCTCACGCCCACTCAGACGGCAATTATGAAAACAGAAGCAGATGCTGACGAGGAGGAAGCGGGAGACTGGACCTTGGGCACTTTTACATCCCTTGTGGGGATGTTGAATGGTGCAGATGCCATGGGCAGCAGTACAACAGTTCCTCAAAAAATTTAAAATAGAGTTACCATGTGACCCAGCACTTCCACTTCTGGGTACATTCCCAGAAGAATTGAGAATGGAGACTTGAACAGATATTTGCACACCCAGCAGCACTGTTCATGATAGCCAGAACTCGGAAGCAATTCACATGTCTATGGACAGATGAATGGGTCAATGAAATGTAGACTATACATACAACATATGTTCTAATTAATAAAATTATTCAGCCTTAAAAAGAAAGGAAATTCTGACACACACTATAACGTAGATGAACCTTGAAGACCTTATGCTGAATAAAATAAGCCAGTCACAAAAGGACAAATAATATGTGATTCCACCTACAGGAGGTCCCTAGAACAAATTCATAGATACAGAAAGTAGAATGGTGGTTGCCAGGGGCTGGGGGAGGGGAGAATGGGAAGTTATTGTTTAACAGGTACAGAGTTTTAGTTTTGTAAGATGAAGAGGTTCTGGAGAGGGTTGATGGTGATAGCTGCACAACAAAATGAATGTACTTAGTGCCACTAAACTGTGCACTTAAAAATAGTTAAAATGATAAATTCTATGTTATGTATATTTTACCACAATTAAAAAATAGAGTCTAAACATAACTACATATATTTTCATAATAAAAATGTTAAAGTCTTTCTAGACATATCAATGTTAGCATTAAGCTATATTGTATTGAAACAAACAAAAAATTTAACAGAAGTAATGCATTGTGTCAACCCTTTTGTATGAGTTATTGTTGCTTTGCCTCCCACGGATTTGTCACCCCTTTTCCCCTGGGTGATGAAGCTGCCAAAGATTACTCAAAGCCCATCTCTTCTGAGCAGTGAGAAGCCCCAGAAATGGGTTAATCTCCCAGAACCCTCAAGAGTGAGGCATTCCTTCCATTTGGGAAATTAAGCATGAATTGGGGTTCCTGCATTTATTCTCCAGACCAGGAAGTTACAGGAAGAGAACACAGGTGGGATTTTTGCTAAGGACCGTTTAACAAGTTTAACAATAGAAGCTGGTAACATGCAATTAAGTCAATCCACTAACAAAAGCTTGATTTTAGCAAACATTCTCTTCTTACAGCAATTTCCCAGTATCTTTACATATCAATCAGTAACCTGTCTGTCTTTGAGCCAACAAACTTGCTGTGTTACAATTCTTTATCTTACAACAGAGATTATATAGCCTGGGGAAAATTTCCTGTCCTTTGCAAGGTCAATATTTGAAACTGCAAGGCTTTGGAAAACCAGGCCCTGTGAAGTACATTTGCTTTATGCATACTCTACAAGTTATTTTTAGACTTAGTTTAGAAATAATCTATTATTTCTATTAGAGTTGTGATTTTAAGCTGAGAGGGAGATGTTAAATAGTTTGAGTTTGTGAAATAGCATTAGAATGTTTAAGTGAACTTGATTTTTTATAAGCTTAATTTATTAGCTTAATAAGAGTAATCTTTAGTTTGTTTGGTTTAAATGTTTCTTATCAGGTGTTTGAAATGCTTAAAAAGAAAAATGAATACATTGTTATAATAGAAATTAAAATACTAAATGGAATTTAATTTTAATGAAAAGCCAATCAACAATGATTAGTGTACAAAAAGGCAAAAATTCCAAGTTGGGAGATCACCTACACTTGCTGTTCCTGACCTTGGTTAACTTGCTGAGCTTGTTTTCAAACTGTAAGATAGTACCCAACACAGAACATTCCAACGCAGTGGGGAGGGAACATTTGCTGACTAAGACTGCAATACTGGGAATGAAAATGTGCGTGAAATCTACAAGGCCTTGGAGACATCCACCCCTCCCACTTCTCCCTAAAATGTCCACTACGGTCACTGCTCTGAAAATCACATCCAAGCACTGTGAGAGCTGTCCTTTCAGCAGGAGCATTGATGTGATAACCTGGGTGTGGTCCAGTGGGAGACATGGACCCCAGCTGGACCCCTGGCACCTGCCCAGTCCCTCCGTGCCCAGAAGCATGGCTAAGGCTGGGAGCAGGGCCTGCTCCAGGAATTTTGGCCATCCAGTACTGTGATGGAGACGTCAAGTCCATCCCCACAAAAACAGAGGGAAAGGCTGCTTTTCTAGCAGAATAGACATGACCAAAATCAATCCTAGAAGAACCAAAACACTTGAATAGTCCAATTCCATAGAAAAAGGTGTTCGAAAGTCTATCTTTGGAGAAAGTGCAGCCCAAGTGAGTTTTACTTAACTCTAAAATAGATCATTTTAGTCTCATTTAGACTTTTCTAGGTCACAGAAGATGACAGAAAGCCTCCTATTAATTTACGAAAGCAAAGATGGCACATAAACTAATCAAGCTGCATCACCTGTGCTGCGGATGCAAACACCACACACAACTGCCAAGTAGGGTTTACTCAGGAATGCCAAGATGGCTCCAGAGCAGGATGTCTGTCTGCATTAGAAAGAAAAAGCAGTGAAAGAAGAAAGATGCAGAGAACCCAGGCTACGCAATCCAGGGAACGAAAGCCCCTTCCGCGTCCTGAGGGAACCTGCAGAGGGTGCTCCCTGGGCTAGGTGTGAAGACAGGTGGGGGAGCAGCCGGCCTCCTCCAGTGAGTGCTCTGAGCCCCTCCCTCCCTGGGGGCTGAGCCCTGCCTGCTCCTCTGCCTGTGGTGGGTGTGTGAGGGGACAGGCGCCCCGTCCTGGGTCTGGCCTACTTGACACCATATGCACACACATGTCTGTATGGGCATGGCTGCTGCAGACAGAGCAGACACCGGAGGGCATGGCCCCGGACAGGTTCCTTCCAAACTGCCAGACAAGATGCGTGGAGGCTTCCACCCATGGCCACAGAAGCCTTGCCACCCAGGGCCTTGCCGGCATGGACTTGCACTCTACTGAATGCCAGAAGCCCCTGAGGGTGAGGGTCCTGCGAGCAGAAGGCTGAGAGGGCAGCTCCCAAGGAGCCATGGAGCTTGGCCTCTCGGGACAGGTGAGGGTTTGCAGAGTAAAAGTTGATTCTATCGGGAAGGAGGCAGCCGCAGCTGCTGGCCGCTGCATGACACGCCATCACAAGCAAGGTGGCCTTCCTGCAAGGCCACCAGTCGTGGCACCCCCACCCCAACCTCCCACAAGACCCTGACCGTCCTCCTGTCCCAACTGCATCCCCGGCTAGGACTGGATCCTACAGCTGGGTGGGCGGTGGTCTCCTTCTGCAGGCATGCCCCCCTGCTAGGTCTCCAGGGCTCAGATGCCAGCACACGTGGTCCTATATGGAGGCAGCCTCGTGCCAGCACCGGGACCCTGGGGGTAGGGAGTGTTGCCAGCAATGAGGGCCAGGCTCTGGCAATGTTGGGACCCATCTCTCTGGGTAAGACACTTCCTCCAGAGGCCTGCCGAGTGCAGACATGGGC
Source organism: Cynocephalus volans (assembly GCF_027409185.1). NCBI lineage: Eukaryota > Metazoa > Chordata > Mammalia > Dermoptera > Cynocephalidae > Cynocephalus > Cynocephalus volans. The sequence goes on from NC_084460.1 coordinate 189,805,367, forward strand.
ATGTGGACCAAAACCCCCAGAACACCCTGTGAGTGGGGACCTGTGAGTGGAGAGGATTGCCCAGCTCCTGGACACTGTGCTGACATGGGCATGTGGACCAAAACCCCCAGAACACCCTGTGAGTGGGGACCTGTGAGTGGAGAGGATTGCCCAGCTCCTGGACACTGTGCTGACAGGGCTGCTGTGCCAGTGGAGAATGAGAGTGGCTCAGGAGGATAAGGGAGCCCCAGGACCCTGGTGGCCCCTAATGTGGAGGCTGAGCCACAGCAGGGGAGGGGACCAGGGCCTGCTGGGGAGCCCTCAGCATCCCTGGGCCGCCCTGAGGCTCGAGTGGCAGAGGGGCTGCCAGGGCTGCGGAGGCCCTGGGGCAGCTCGTGGGCAGCAAGGGCCTTCCCTGACCGGGACAGTGACAGCACCTAGAAGGGTCTGAGCTGAGTCTCTGTGTGCTGGGGCTGGAAGGATGGGCAAAGGCTGCCCGATGAAGCAGGGCCCAGGCTGGGGCAGGAGGGCCTGTGTCCAAAGTGGAGGAAGGAGCCCTGGCAGAGCCTGGGCCCAACACGGGCAGGGGCTTCACTCCATAGGTGAAAAGCACACAAGTTCCCTGACGGAATTTCCCAGGGCCCCTTCTTCCATGTGGTGCCCCCAGGCAGCTGTAAAACCAAACTGGCAAACATCATCTGCTGAGGGAACAGGCAGAAATCTAACCACAGCAGAAAGAAAAGGAGGAGAGCCCACAAGAGCCCACTCCCCCATTTGGGGGGATACCCGCCTATATACAACTTTGATTATTCAAGGAGAAGTAAAAAGAAAAAGTGTGGAGCTGTTGAGATATTATTTTTCATAAGGCCAGGTAACCGCAGCACTCAAGAAATAAAACCTATTCAAGAAATACAATTTCTGAAGGAAGACATGATAAACTCAGGCTGATGTTTTCACTCAATGAAATTCAACAAATCATTAAATGTAGGAGATAAGAGCCAAGGTGGGGGTGAGACAGAGTAGGATTGAGTGGAAGTAGGCGGACAGGCAGGTGTAAGTGAGAGGAGAGCAGATGAAGTGACAAGATACTGTCATGGGATGAAGGCCCCATGGGGACTTTAAAGGACATTTGGGGCTGAAAAGAACAGCATCAATACAGTGTAAACCAGGTCAGGAGCAGCGTCAGGGATGTGTAAGACAAGAACGATGGAGGGAAAACATGTGGAAGACAGAAGCTGGGGGCTCACCAGGGGGATAATTGATTTTCCAGATAAAGAAACACGAACAAACGAACAGAGGCAGTAATCAAAGATATGATAGAAGAAACTTTCTTGAACTGAAGACAGATCTGAATCTGTTTAACAAAAAGGCTCACTGAGTATCCACCAAAATTAATGGCAGTCAATCTGGTGAAAATCCCCACTTCAAGCACAAAACGTCACACAAGCCACACAGCAAGGAGCTCGGGTGGCCAAGAGAGTTCGGTGTCAACGCCAAGATACTCTGGGGGAACAGTCGCGGCGTCTCGTGGTTGCAAACCACAACTTGGATCTGGCCACGTCATTATGGGTGACCTATTGCCCTCGTCCAGCCACAAGAAAAATATGCTCAGTTCCATGGGGCTCAGAAATTAGGCTGAGAACGTTCAAAAAACAACTCAAAATTCATTATTCCAGGCAAATGAGAGGAGACTCAAAATAACAACCCACAGACTGGAAGGGCAAGCTGCGGCGGGTGTGGAGATGACTCCAGCCACGGTGAAGTTCAAGTAGATGTCAGGAGTCCAACCGAAAAACCACAGAAGACCCACCACTGTGGCTAAAGCCTTCTCTACCAGGCACGACGGCTCTGTGGGGTGTTGTAGAGAGGACACAATTGATCGGCCCCAGGATCGAGTTTCTAGCAAAGGTAGAAAGTGAGTATATTGAAGTTTTGCTGGGCGGCTTACGTGGGAAAGGAAATCACACCGCACGGCTTCCTCTCCAGAAGAAAGCTGTCCTTGTTCGTACTGCTGTGCGAGGGTCAGGAAACCTCCTGGACTGCACACCCTCAGTCTCTGGGAAGAAAGTCTGCTTGGGTTTCACCCCAAAGAAAGTCCATAGGAGACTCTGGTCCAGTGCTGGACACGGAGAAGCCCTCATTCACCTGGCATCCCACTCCCCAACTGCACCCCTCCCCACCCTGCTGACCACCCTGTCTGTGGTTCCCTCCCTTACCAGGGGTTTCCAGACCTCCAACCCCGTGTCTCCCACTGCCGCCTGCCCGTGGCTGTCCAGCAGGGTGGCCATGGTGGTAGGGCTCGGTGGAAGTCCCTTATGCTGAATTAAGTTTGGAAAAGTCTTTTCCTATCAGGATGCCTGATGACCACGCATCCACCTGAAGGACCTGACATGAAGCTTGTGATCGCCCAGTGCCATTGCTAAAGGCCACTGTTTCTCTGAGATCTGCTCTCTCCTCTCAGTTTTGGGGCCGCCTTCCCCAGATGGCTCTCTCTGCCTCACCCCACAGATCCTGTGCTGGGCCTGGGAGCCAGCACCGGCTGGAGTTCAGAGCCAAACTCGGCCCAAGACGAGGAGACCCAGGCCCTTGTGGCCAGCCCAGTTCATCTGTGTCTATCCATGCTGGAGGGGGTGGTGACCAGAGACAACCCAGACTGGTCCTAGATGGAGGGCCCGAGAGAGCCCTGAGGTGCAGCACCAGCCCGTCCCCTGGTGCCAACACTCCCCCGGGCTCATTCCCAGCAGCCATGGTCACCTTGAACACAGAGCCAGGACAGCTGAGCACCTCCAGCTCTCAGAAACCACACACACCAGGTCCCGCTGACCTCAGCAGCTGTGACACACACAGGTGTGATGCGACCAAGTCCCCAGAGCCTGCGACACCTCAAGGATAAAAGCCGAGACAGGAGCCAGTGAGGCGCAGGCGTCACCATGCGACTTGAACTTCTCTTCGTGGTTTGACGCTCAGCTGTGCCCGGCCCTCTGCTGCTGCACAGCAAACCACCCCAGAACTTACAGCTGGAAACCATGGAGCCATGATGTAGTGCCTCCATGGGCATCAGTGGGCTGACCCCAAGGAGCCTGGGGCCGGCTCACCTGCAGGCTCAGCTCGAATCCATGGAGAGGGACGTTCAAGCTGCAGGATTCACCCCGGAATCTCAACCTTATCCATTAAGATTGTGTTCGACTCTGAGAAATAGGAACCGAGGGGCTGGAGTTTGGCCATTGGATGTTCCCGGGCAGGACTTCGGGTCTGGAGCAGGTGGCACAGAAGCGGGACGGTCTGGGCCGTGCCTGCACTGCTGCCCGCCGGGCTACCTTGTGGCCTCCCCGGACCTGCCACGTCAGGCCTCACCTTCCAGCCTTCCTGCTGAGCCCCAACAGCCGTCGTGAAAGCTGTGCAGAACTAGTTCCCATCATTTGCGACAAAGAACCTCAGCACCTGAGTGTACTGTAGATGTGGTTAGAAGAAGAAAAAAGCAGAGAGATGTTTGTGTAACAAGACTACACTGCAGAACAGTTCCATCGAGGGGCTCTGGAAGCCTGGGCGGGCAGAGAGGTCACTGGAGGGATCTCCCACACTGCGGCTGAGCTGAGGAGAAACGAGGGGCACCTGGGCATCCATCCCCTGGTTCAGGAGGGGCAGAGCCCAGGGTGGCTGGGGCACATGAGGAGGGGTGCAGGCCCCGGGCTGTGTGGTGGAGCCTACATTCTGCTCTACCCTGTGCTGGGTGAACAGTGCCCCCCAAATCCAGGTCCCCCAGAACCCGTGAAGGTGGCCTCATTTGGAAATAGGGTCTTTGCAGGTATAATTAGTAAGAATCAAGATGAGATCGCCCTGGAGTAGGGTGGGCTCTAAACCCAGGCAGGTGTCCTGACAAGCTCTGGAAGAGGCAGCCACACAGGGAGCAGGCCGTGTGGACAGTGGCAGAGACGGGGGTGGTGCCTCCACAAGCCAAGCGACCCCAAGGAGTGCCGGCGACCCCAGGCTGACGGAGGTCAGGAAGGACTGAAGCCTTCGAGGGAGCAGCCCTGCCCCCAGCTTGACCTGGACTTGCAGCCCCCAGAACTGGGATAAGAACACATCTCTGGGGCTTTAAGCCCCATCCGTGTACATTGTTACGGCAGCCACAGGACACTCATCTCTGCCAAAGGCTCGGGACTGTGATGGAGGGAGTCCTGAGGATGAAGCCCGAGAGAAAGTTGCTGTGGTCTTGCAGAGGTGACAGAACCACGTGAATTCCCTTTGGACATTCCGCCCCTGCAGGCCCCTGCAGCGTCCGTTTCCTCCCGGCAAGTCCCATGGTATTTACTTTCTCCACACCCAGGGAAACTCCACACCCCAGGCTCTGGGATTCGCTCTCAGGAGAACATTCCACCCACTGTGAGCCCTGGGCACAGGAGGAAGTGAGTGTGACCTTTTTCCAGCCCTAAAGGTCTGAGCTTGTTTCTCCCGGCCAGGGTAAGGGAAAGGCCCGTCTGCCCTGCTCCTGACCTTCGAACCAGGGATGGCAAGATTGCCGCCCAGAGGCATTTCTGGGCATCAAGGCTAGTGTCCTGCACTCTGGAGTTTCTCCAGAGGAGCGGCCTGGGCTTCAGGTGGCCTGGGAGGGGCTGGGGCTGCACAGCCACCGCTGGTTTGGACTTAGCCTGTCTTTGGTTGGGTGGGGGGTTGCTGATGGGGGGAGGCGGCCAGGCAGAAACCTGTAAGAAGGCTGTGGTCCCCAGACCTTCCTAGCACCTGTCACCTGGTCCCATCTGATCTGCTGAGCCCCACGACAATGTCCCAGTGAGGCTTCCCCCCTCCTGGAGCAGATTCTGCAGAACACTGCACAGGTGTGCACACGCAGGAGGGTAAGCATCAGTTCCTAAACGCAGGCCTCAGAAGTCCACAGGGCAGGAGAGTCAGGGAAGCCAGGGCCACTGCCCCCCACGGGGCCGCCACCTGCATTTCCCCTTCCCAGTAACCAGATGGGGGGTAGCGGGCAGAGGGGGAGTTTTGGTTCTTCCTGACCTCGTCAAGAAAGTCTCTTGTCCTAGAAACTTCTTTCTACCCATCAAAGTAATTGGAAAAACTACTAAGTCCCACCTCTCCCTATCCCTTCAAACCTGCCAGCCTCCACTTCCTCACTGAAAAAGTTCTCCATTTCTGCAGAAAACCTAAATGGAGGCCGAGTGTCTCACAGGCCCAGGCTCTGACAGACAGGACAGCCCAGCTCAGCTCCCGCAGTCCAGGTCCCTCATCTGACCCTCAGGTTCTGCATCTGTAATGTGTAATGTATAATGTGGGGTGAGGGGGCCGATGCTCTATAGGTCTGAACAGGACTTGTGAGAGGATGCCTGCCACCAGTCAAGGCCCAGGAAGCCTTACCCATCACTGTCACAGTCACAGCTGGAGACCAAGGGAAGGACGTGCAGTGCTCGGTGTGGGTGCAGGGTCCATGCAGCAGATGTGTCACTGCTGTGAGACCGCACCTAAGCACAGACGCACGTGGCTGCGACTCTCACCCTTCTGCCACTGTTCGCTTGAACGATGTCCTTCCTGATTGGAACAGTAGTCTGCACCTGCTGGGGGACATTTGGAAAGTACAGAAGAACATGGAGAAGAATCTAAAAACCACCAGTCGTCCCAGTCTTTAAACAGATGTTTCAGTTAAGAGGATCGATCATAACAAATGACATAACAACAATGTCTAAATACACACCGAGAAGGACACAAACCGGAGTCCTCTGAGATAAGAGTGGGGCCTGCACTTGTGTTCTGTGTGGGGACCACACGCGGAAACATGGCCAGCCCCAGAGCGGGCAGGGCCGGGGTCCCTGGCCCAGGAAAAGGGCAGGCTGAGGTCCCCAGTGGGTGTTGACAGGTGTGGGGTGGTGGCTGGCCATTCAGTGGCCTGTCTGTGGCTGTGTCCCTGGTCCAAGGTGGCGACAAGTGGGGTGAGGGTGGGGCGATAGCTGGTGGTTCGGTGCCCGGTCTCCCCTCCGTCACCTGGGCTCTGGCTGGCCCTGCGTCGTCGGGATCACTCCACTTCTCTGGCACTAACACCATTATTTCTCTCCTTCCTGTCCCCCCAGGATGGCACTCGCCCTGGGGCAGGGCCTGCTCCACACGCTGTGTCTCCATCAGCAGTCCCCGGGCCCGAGCACTTCGGTCAGCCCGTCTCCCCGCTGTCCTGGCTCACAAACCACTTCACCACGTTGCCAGTTTTGAATGGCACGCAGTAAAGAATGGGTTTAGGTTAAAAAAAAGGAGAGGGATTAATTTTCTATCTGCAGTTACTACAGATTTATTTTTATAATAGAGTTCATAGTCATATACAACCCTTAATTACATTTGTATCTAATATAGAAAAGACTAACAGCCAACTTCCACATACAGTGTTTATCTTACTTGTGTAAGAAAATTTCTTTCTTTTTTGTAAATAATATTTTAAACGGCACCATGATGTGTTTGATTTGGGAACCAAACACAGACTATAATGTTGATTGCTATTTAACTTCTTGTTAAAGCAGCAAAAATGAGCAGAGACTGTTTTTGTGAATTGCTGCTCCAAGTGCTTGAGCTACAAGCGTGAGCAGTTGTCAGGCTAGGTTCTGTGATGTGTTCTGTGCTGACAAGCGCCACGGCTTCAGGCAGCTCGCACTGTGCCCTTGTCCACAGACCATGCAGAGGGTCTTTAGGCCCGGAAAGGAAAGACCAGTTAACACAACGGGTCTTCAAAAAGTTCATGGAGAAATGCGCATTACTTTTTAATTCCATTTTCCACAAACTTTTTGAAGTACCCTCATACGCAATAACTGTCCAGCATGTCCAGAACCGAGTGATGCGCCCTGAGGGCTCTGACCACAGCTGGGAAAAGCCGATTTTCAGAGTCATGAAGGTCATATGTTCCTGTGGATTTAGGTCAAACTTTTACAAAGTTATGCTTTTAGGTGTATGAAGGTAAAACACACAGCTAATAACTCAATAAAGCAGTATTATATATAAATATGACTAAGGATGGAAACGGCCCAGCTGTAAATGGCTCAAGGCACCACAGGGGACCAGGGCTGGGCAGGTGGCTCGAGCTAGACCCCCACCCTTGAGCAGGTTTGTCTGAGCTATCCTCAGATCACACGGAGTCTCCCAGGTCGTTCCAGGTTTGATGTTGTCTGTCCAAATTCCTCTCTGTGTTGGTTACTTCACAGAAAATCAAAAAGATGTTGCCTGAATAATGACGTGCCTCTCCCCAGCCCCACAGGAACACTCTGGGGAGGAGGTTGGCCTCCGGAAGTCTTCATGCCCTGCTTCCTGCTGCCCTGCCAGATTTGGGGACCAATGGGAACCCGGGGGGGGGGGAGTCTTCCTGTCTGGGACCTGGCAGAGGGGCCAGCCCACTCCTCAGGCTTCCTCCTTGTCTGAGGCACAAGGAAGCTGCCCACACCCCTGAGCGCCCTGCTGCTGGGGTGGGTGGGGCGGCAGGCAGGCAGGCACAGCTACAGAGGGTAAGGGGGGTCCTGGGGCAGGAGTGATGGTGGTCTGTGTGGCCACAGCTGTGACAGGAGACCCCAGGCTGCAGGCTCCACTGGCATCCTCAGCCACAAAACTGAGACAGAGCCTGGCAGAGGAGGCCATCGTCATGGCTGGAAGGAAAATGAGGCAGAGCCAAGCAGAGGAGCTTATCCTCACAACCAGGAAGGAAACTGAGGTAGAGCCAGGCTGAGGAACTTATCTTCACAACCAGGAAGGAAACTGAGGCAGAGCCAGGCGGAGGAGCCGATGGTCACAGTCAGGAATTGGGGAAGCTGGGGTTGAGCTCAGGCTGCCGGGCCTAGAACCAGACCACTCCACCCCTGCACCACCCCCTTCCACCCTCACCAACTAACAGTTCAGGGCACCCTCCCACTTGCTGGGACCCCTCTTAGCATATGCTGCCGCCTGTGCCGGCTTGTCTCCAGGCAGGGATGCCTCCCCAGCGTGGCTGGAGTGCGGGCAGAGTATCCCACAGGTGCAGCTCACTTCTCCAGACCCCGAGCAGGGTCAGCCTCCCACGGAGAAACTGAAAGTCAGGGCAAGTCCCAGCTGCTTCCCAGGAAAGTCCCGACAAAGTCCCAGTTCCCTCCCGACGTTTTCAGGGTGTTTTATTATAGCCTAAGTAGGAAAGGGGATTTCTTCCTCCTGAGAGTCTGGCAGGCCACACTGTGCTTGTCACATGTCCTTGCCGGCCCTTCGGCCATCACCAGCTCATCCCACAGCCACAGAGCCATAATGCCTCCAGAGGTGGGAGGTTTCATGACCAAGCTACACTTGGGGCAGGCTGAGGGCCACCCCAAAGTCCCCATGACTGGGGGACGGCCACCCCACCCCGCCCTAGACAGCACCACCCTGCCATGACTGAGTGGCACTAAGACACTCCAGCACAAAATGCTGTTCCTTGGCCAACTTGCCATCAGGCCTGCAATCTCCCCTTTCTAGGCCATTCTTGGGGGAAGGTGCTCGCACATTGGATGTCTGCAAGTGCCCGATGAGGACACCTGCGGCAGGGGCCTGAGCACCCTCCCCACCAGCCAGAGCCCATACAGAAAGGCAAGGCTAGAAACAGGTTTTGTTTGGGGAGACGGGAAGGAAAGGCTCTGGAAAATGGAGGGTGTCCCGGGCTCTTGGCCAGTGGGGCCCCAGGGATGTGGTTGGGACAGTAGAAAAAGAGAAGTCTGGATGTGTCCACAGGAGAGCAGTGGGTGACCTTGGGGGATCATGATGCCCCTCACAGCCCTGTGAGATGCCTGGTCCCAAGCCCTGCCTCCCACCTCCCGGGACACACAACCATCACAACCATCACACCTGCGCTGTCCCTGGCTGTCTTCTTCCCTTTGGTCTCTTTTCTGTCTCTCCAACTCTGAGTCTGTAATACTGTTCACCTGACTTTCACTCAACAAGCAGGACACGAACCCATGCTGTGCCAGGACCTTCCTAGGCCCTGGGGGTGCAGTGGGAACCAGGCAGGGTAGGCCCTGCCCCTCGGAGCAGGCATTCTGAGGGACAGAAGAGACAGCAACACAGTGTGGCACAGGCACAGGGGAGCCTCACCAAGCAGGTGACACTGGGGAGGCTCCCGAGCAGGTGAGGGAGTGACTGAGCACGTCTTGGGAAAGAGCTTTCCAGGCACAGGGAATGGCAGGTGCAAAGGCTCCGGGGCAGAGTTGCTCAGACACATTGGAGCGGCCTAGGTCAGAGGTCGGGGGTCAGGGCAGGGCTGGAGGGTCAGAGGGGCCCTGTGGAGGGTGTTCTGACTTGGGTTCTGGGAGGCATCCTCCCAGAGTGTGAAGGGCGGGTCTCCCCTTAGGGCACTGGTGCTCCCCATGCCGCCTGGCTGACCTGGGTGACTCCACTTTCACATGCTTGGGGTTTCCCCAGGAGCCATATCCTGTGTCAAGGATCTGTCCAAGAAAGTCCCAGATCACAAGTCAGTGAGGAAAATTTAGCCCCAGGCTGTGGCTGGGCCAGGCCAGGCCTGCATGCCCTGCAGGGCTCTGAGGCCTGGGGCCAGCAACCCTGTGGCCAGGGCTCCAGCACCTTCCTGTGCCAGCCTGGGGGCCAAGGGCATGTGTCCGAGGGACCCGCAGAGCAGACTGGGGACAGGTAGCTCCCTGTAGGGAAGATGGGGAGAAGCTGGGGATGGGACATAACCTGAGGGATGGGTCAGGGGAGGACCCTTCCTCTGAGAGTGAGAGAAGGGGCCAGGAACAGAGGGGGCAGAGAGCAGGGGCACGGGTCGGCATCAGCCAGAGGGTGGCAGGGGCAAGAGGAGAGTGGGAAGGGGTCCTGGCAGCCAGAACAGACCCCTCGGTTGCTGGTGCACAGTGCCACTGGGTTCTGGAGCTCCCTGCTGACCCTCTGATCCCTGTGGGTGCAGGCAGGGGTGGTTCCAGCCAGCTGGGAATTGGGCAGGCAGACTGTGGAAAGAGATCTCAGAGCTGGGCCGGAAGAAAAGGAACCATGGTGGGGGAGTCAGAGAATGGTGGGGGGGAGGGTTCGGAGACCGGAGCAGGGAGTCAGAGGTCAGTGGGGGGGGTCAGAGCCCAGCAGGGTAGAGAGCAGATATTGTGGAGGTGCCCAGGGCGGCTGAGAGAGTTCCCACCCCAGCAGGAGGGGCCACATCTCAGGTCTTATTTAGAACTGACAGCCTGGCGGACGACTTCCAGACCATCCCACGATGGCTTTTAAATCCTCCGCGGTGTTCTCGGACCAGGAGGGCCTGCCTGCAGCCCCCACCCGCACACCCCGCAGGTCTGAGTGCATGGACTGTGGCACAGGGGCTGTGCCTGCGGTGACGTGTCCGGGTGTGGCCAGATGAGCAGACTAGGTCAGGGACCAGCAAGGGGCCGGTGGGGTTGGAGCAGAGCTGGGGCTGAGGTCACATGTTCAAGGTCTTCAATAGAGGGAGGGCACGGTAATGGTCATCTCAAACCATGGCCCCGCTGCCATGAGTATTCCATAAGAGAACATGTGGCCAGCACATGCAGCCCAGAACATGCCCCAGAGCCCTCCAGGGCTTGGTTAAGGCATGTTGTCGTCACTGGGAAATGGGCCTGCCCTGGGGGCTGAGTCACGGGCTCCACTGCCCTGAGGTCCCAGCTGAGAAGGAAGGGGCAGGTCCCAGGTCAGGAGAGTGCTGCTGGGGCCTGCGGGCATGTACATGACCCCTCCTATGCCCCCTTTCACCCACTTCACCCATTTCTGAGCACCTTCCCCCAACCCAGCTCAGACTCGGACAGTTCCCTGAGCCACCAGGTGGGGTTCAAAGGCTCCTGGCTCAGTACCCCACTGCTTCCCCATCGTCCTGGGCTGCTCAGGTCCCCCTCCCCATCTTCCCTGCCTATGCCCCTTCCAGTCACACCCTGACAGGTACACCCTCGGGCAAGGTGGCGTCCTCTTTTGGGCAGCGGTGGGTACCTGCCACACAGGGGCAGGAGCCCTGCCAGCTTCCTGGCAACCCACCCGCCTCCCCGGGGCCTTAGGAAGCAGCTTCCTTGTACCCCCCATTTCACAGGTCAGGAAGTTGAGGCCCAGACAGGTGGGCAGCTTGCCTTGGCAGCACGCAGGAGGGACGGAGCTCGTTCAGAGCTGCAGCCACCCGGCTCCTATGCCTGTCTCTTAGCTGACCCCTGGGCAGCGCGCAAGGAGCCGGGCAGGCCGGGGAGCAGAGGAGGGCCCAGGTTGCGGTCCTGGCCTGACCACCTGAGGGCCCAGACCGAGGTGGCCACAGAATGCTCTGCATGGCCTAGCCCGCCGCAGGGACCCAGGGCACCACGTGGGTCTGGGGAGCCAGCGGACATGCTCTGGTGGTGATACTGTCGCTCACGCTCAGAGTGTGACTCTTACCCGCAGTGGGGCAGCGGTCCTCCCTCTGGGAGCAGCGGGAAGGGCTGGGAGGGGGAGAGGCCAGGCTCTGCCAGGCCTGGGGACATCCTCCAACAGGGCGAGGCCCCTGCCTGGAGCACCAGCTGTCTTGAGAAGCCCCAGAGGAGTCTCCGCAGTCCCCGCTGGGAAGGAGGACGGCAGTGGCTGTCTCCTGGGGCTCGGAGCCACCAGACAGCCGATGGTGACCCACAGCCAGCAGCAAAGCCACTGCGGGGGCTGGGGAGGGCAGTGGCCAGGGTGCAGTGGTGACAGAGCGATGTTTGGGAGGATGCGAAGGTTCTGGAGTGGGCAGTGGTGAGTGTGCTGACACCTCTGAACTGGGCCCAGGAAAACAGTTGAGCCGGTGACTTTTATGTTATGTATGAGGGACTTCAGAAGTTCACGGACAGATTTGCATTATCTTTCAACTCTATTTTCCATGAACTTTTTGAAGTGCCCTTGTGTATTTTACCACAAAAAAAAGGTGATATTGGTTAAAAAAAAAAGAAAAAGTTTTTGGAACAGCATGCTGGGGCCAACACCCAGTGTCCTGAGCCCCAACTTCTCGCGCTCGAGCGGGCTCTGCCTGGGGCTCCAGACCCTTCCCAGTGAGGAACCTGGCCACGTCCCCTGCTTGCCGGCTGCGCTCAGTGCTGCTGTGGGGCGGCGGGGGGACTCAGGAGAAAGGCGAGCTGGGCCCCTGTTGCTCTGTCACTGGCCACCACGTGGGGATGGCTCCAAGTGCCTTCCCGAGGCTGAAGGTGGCAGGCCTGCTCACGCTGCAGTTGAGACCCATGCCCACCACCCAGCACCGTCCGAGTATTTCCTGAGACCGAGGGAGCAGACTTTCAGCTTGTGGGGCCACTGTGGCCTGAGAAATGCAGGGCCCGCCACCTCCAGGGTCCCAGGAGTTTCTTTCCACTTCCCTCCAAGGGGGTCCACTCCGGAGACCCATGCCCACCACCCAGCACCGTCCAAGTATTTCCTGAGACCGAGGGAGCAGACTTTCAGCTTGTGGGGCCACTGTGGCCTGAGAAATGCAGGGCCCGCCACCCCCAGGGTCCCAGGAGTTTCTTTCCACTTCCCTCCAAGGGGGTCCACTCCGCAGCATGGGCCCCTACCATCTGTCTGACTCCTCTGCCCCTCGGCTCCTCCCAAATCTGGGGGCTTGTGGGCAGGTTTTTGGGGCTCTGTGACCAGAACGGGCTGTGTCTGCAGCTGCCACGGGGAGTGTGGTCAGCAAGGCGGACCTCCTTCTCTGGCATCACTGCCCACCCCAGCCCGATGAGACCTCACAGGCAGGACCTTGCCTATGACCCTTTTCCTGGCACACTTGGAAGTGGCCCCCTGCTCCTCCCCCAACCTCTCCATCCACTGCGCCCTGAGAGTGAGTGGGCACAGGGGTCTCCTGCTGGAAAGGAGGGTCCTTCCTGGAACCCTGAGTCCCAGGAGAAGGGGCTCTGTGCAAAAGCTCATTGAGAAGCAGCAGGGTTAGGGTCAAATTGACCCCCCGCTCATCCCTGGCCTTGCGGCTGCCCCAGCCCATCCTGCCACCTGATTCCTAGGGAGTCACCACAGGGCTCAGAGGACAGCCTGTCCTGGGTCACGACGTAGGCAGCTTGGTTTGGCTGTGGGGTCCACAGAGCTGCAGGGCCGGAGGACTTTTCTCTGCATCTGCCCCTTGTAGAGGATTCATAAAGCAAATGTACCTCACAGGGCCTGGTTTTCCAAAGCCTTGCAGTTTCAAATGTTGACCTTGCAAAGGACAGGAAATTTCCCCCAGGTTATTGAATCTCTGTTGCAAGGTAAGAATCCTAACACAGCAAGGCTTCTGGTTCTAAGACAGACAAGTTACTAATTGATTTGTAAAGTTTCTAAAAAGCTGTTAGAGGGAAAAGAAATGTCGGCTAAATCAAGCCTTTGTTAGTGGATCACTTAATTGCCTAACAGAATGTCATCTGACTTGTTTTTACTGAATGTTACCAGCTTCTATTGTAAAACTTGTTAAATTGTACTTAGCAAAACCCCACCTATGTCTCTTCCTGTAACTTCTTGGTCTGGAGAATAAATGCAGGAAGAGAACCCCAATTCGTGGTCAATTTCCCAAATGGCAGGAATGCCTCTATTTTGAGGATTCTGGGAGATTAACCCCTTTCTGGGGCTTCTCACTGCTCAGAAGAGACGGGCTTTGAGTAATCTTTGGCGGCTCCATCACCCAGGGGAAAAGGGGTGACAAATCCGTGGGAGGCAAAGCAACAACCCCTGGCAAAGAGTTTCCTTCAGCGCTTTCCTGACACCACTGCTGAGGAGTGAAGAAGCCCAGGCACCAGCAGACTCCTGTCCTGCAGCAGTCCAGTGGTTGCTCCCTGACTCCTCTGGCAGAGCTAGGCCAGCCGAGGCCTCTGGCTCCTGCTTCCGGGAGGGGCGTGGGGTTTGGTGCAGTCTGGTGGGTGCAGGGACACTGAGTGTCCCCTCTCTGTGGTCACGATTTCTGGCTTAATGTGGAAGTCCCAGCACACCACATTCAAAGGTTTCCATGTGGATGTGCTGAAGGTCAGGGGTCAAGGAGGTAGCGATGCTGGCAGCAGAGTCGCTTCCAGACACCCCTTCTTGGAGCCCGAGCTCCTCCTACAGGACATTTCTGGGCATGTGTTCAGGCAGCTGTAAAGGTCATTGTTTCACAATAGAAAAGTGCAGCCTGCCGTCCAAGTTCAATATCCCATGGAACAAAGATTCTCCAGAGACGTCACACACATGGCTGGTACAGCAGAGGGGATATGCCTACGGGAGGCAGCGGCCACTCAGTGCACCCCAGGCTGCGGCGTGGCTGCCATGGCTCCTCACTTGCAGACGGTGCACAGGGCCTCTCTTCACCCTCAGGCAGGCCACAGACTAGGCTGGGCCTGGACAGGAGTCTGCCTGTCACCTGCCACCACAATCTATGCTGAGAGCAGACAGACCTCCCAGCCTGGGCCGTGCCCCTCCTCCTCAGGTGCTCCTTGAGTGAGATGCCAGCAGAGACTCTCCCTGCTGCCAGTCTGGCATCTACCCTCTGCCTGACCTGAGCCTCTGAAGCTTTGGGGTCCCACCATTGCCTCTCTGTGACATCGGCTGCAGCCCACTGCATGTTCTGGAAGATTCTGGAAGGCCTGGAAGGGGTGCAGAAGCAGCCCCTCCCCTCTGCAGCTCCACTAGTGGAGTGAAGTTGACGCTGGTCCAGGAACACTATGCCCCAAAGGCCCTCAGAGGTGGAGGTGGGAGTGGGCACCTGTGTCCTCTGTGTCAAAACCATGGTTTCCAGTCTGGCTGTGCATGACATCCCTAGTAGCTGTGACACATCCTGATGCCCAGGCCAGCCTAGCCAGGATGGTGCAGGTCCACCCATCAGCACTTTGAGAGTTCCCTGGTGCAGGCAAGTGGAGAACTTCTGGTTTTGTTCCTTGGCACTCATGTGTACCCCTGCAGCCGTGAGGAACAGCCCCAGCCCACTAACCTACAGTCCTCATTCCAGCAGGATTCCAGGGCCCTGTGCTCATCAAAGCTGGAAACATGCTTCATAAGAACTAGGTTCATAATTTGGAAGCAGCAGGGTCCAGCCCCGACCTGGCTGTGGGTGGGGGGGAACTTGTTTGGTGTCTGTGTTAGTCTCCTGTGGCTGCCATAGCCAATCACCACACCTGGGGGGCTTAAAGCAACAGAATTCACTCTCTGGAGTAAATTCTAGAAGTCTGAAATCAAGTGTCCACAGGGCCGGCTCCCTGGGGAGGCTCTGAGGGAGACCGTCTGGGCTTCTCCCAGTTCTGTGCTATCGTAGCCTCTGGCGCGCCTCAGCTGGAGGATGCGCCATCCAGTCTCTGCTCCACTGTCATGGTCCTACCCCTCTCCATGTGTGTCACGAGGACACATGGCACTGGATTTAGGGCCCAGCCAGTTAATCCAGGTTGATCTCATCTTGAGGTACTTAGCTTAACGACATCCAAAAAAGGCCACTTTCTGAGGTTCAGGTGGACATATCTTATGGGAGGCAGGTCAGTTGCTCACAATGCTCACAGCTTTAGCTCAGTTCCTGGAACAGCATTCCCCAGGGTAGGTTTCCAGAAACACTGTTCTTGCAAGAAGCAGAGGAGAAGAGCATCAGCAGGTCCAGTGGGGCCCTGTGAGGGGCGCCTCTCAGTGTGTGGGGCCTCTCAACAAATGCTGGCAGCCCCCTCCAACCTGGCATTTCCTGGCAAATGTGCTGACGCCTGCCATGGGATGCCTTCTGCGGAACGAGCCTGGGAGGCCCTGCCCTGCCATACAGAACCCCCAGGCTCAGCACGACTATGCCCAGCCCCTCAGGCATGCTTGGAGGGTTGTGCCAGCCCTGCAGGACTCTTGGGTGAAATTGGGTCCCAGAGACAGAACAGAGTGAGTCCTCATGGAGACTCCTACACGGATGGGCCACCTTGTGTGCAGATGCGCTCTGGACACTGGATCTACACCCCAAAGCCCAAAGGAGGCAGGGCCCATGGAGTTGGAGACACCTCCCCTGGGAAGCTAGCCTTTCTGTGCTGATACACAGGACCCCACCTCACTGTGCCCCCTCGGGTCAGACTCTCCCAGATCCTCAGAGGTGTGAGATTGAGAGACACAAACAGCAGCACCAGAGATGCTTAGCAGACCTCAGCACTGGCTGGGCCTGGGACAGAGCATTTAGAAATTTGCAGTCTATAACTCAGACTTTCCCTGGCCCAGACTGCAGAGAGCCAAGTAAAGAAAAATTATTCTGATACATGTGGCTACAATAAGGAGGACTTTATTTGGGTCTACTGCAATGGGGGAGAGAGTGGGCCCAGCTCTGAACACAGCATGGACAAGTGGGATTTGCAGCCAAGGAGCAGGGTGGGGTCAGTGGCTGGAAAATTCCCAAGAGGAGCATCAGGGGCTGGGGGATTCCTGCTGAGCCAACCTAACAGGCTTCATGCTGAAGGCACATCAAAGCATCAATGGTGGGGATGACACTTTGATCAGCTCTGAGGTACTCAGATATCAAGGGTGGGGGATCCTCCCTAAATTGCCTCAGTAGGATTCTGGCCACTGGGCTCTGCGAAGTCAACAGGGAAGTCCAAGGTCGAGGCTGGCTTAGAAGAGGGCTCAGAGAAGCCTGACTAGAGTTTGTCAAGGGAGCATCTCTGTAATGCAGTCATTGGGTGGCAGTGCACAGATGTTTGAATCCTGCGGAGACCCTATCCCTGCTTCACAAAGTTTACGCAGTGGTAGAGTCTGAAGCTCAATACGTGGTGGCAGACCTGTGTGGGCATGTCCCCATCTGCAGAACCCCCTGGGGAGGTCGTCAATACCCTCCTGTCCTACTCAGGCCCTGATTCCAGGCCTCCACCTGAATCCCAGGAGGGTGGGGGCCTGCTGGGATGCAGGAGGCCTGGTGGAGGAGTCCTCACCCTCTGCCTGGATCCTGGCACATGCCCCCTTCTCCAGGAAGTGGGCACAGCATGGGGAGCTGAAGATGCTGTCTGTCTCATGACTTACTTGATAAAGGACTGAACTTCCAGAGCCATTTGGAGCCCTCAATGTAAAACGGTCCCCGGCTAGAAATCCCCCTGAAAAGACTGACTTTCTCTCCTGATCCCGGTGGCTGTGGTGGCGTCTCCGTCACCTGTTCTTCTGGGCAGGATGCACCTACCCTGTTTTGGTCCCTCCTGCTTCCCCAGGGGTGATGTCCTTGTAGACCCCACCCGGATCCCCTGGGAGCCAAGACTGCTGCCCCATCTGGGCCTTCCTGTGGCGCTACCCAGCTTTGTCCCGAAGCCAGAGGCACCTGGGAACCTGTGGATGGTGCGGGTGGTTAAAGGAGGCTCACACACTACCTGGGCAGGGAAACCCGAGGCCAACTCACCCCCAGTGTACTTGCAGGATCAGCTGCACTCTTTTTTTTTTTTTTTTTTAAATTTTATTTTGTCGATATACATTGTAGCTGATTATTGCTCCCCATAGGATCAGCTGCACTCTACTGAGCTCATCTGTCCCCACACCCACCCCCTCACACGCCCCCCCCCCCCCATCCTTCCTGCATAAGTCACTAGCATGGGGCTCTTGCCTTGGTGGGCTTGGCCTTGTCATTTCTGAGGAAGCCTGTGGGCACATTTTTTGATGGCTGGCTGGTAGGGAATCAGAACCCTTGACCCTGGTGTTATAACACTGTGCTCTAACCAACTGAGATAACCAGCCAGCCCCCGTGGGCACCTGTTGACCTGGAAGAAGGAAGATCTGGAAGGGTTCCTGGGGCTTCTAGCACCCTCCCGGAGGGAGCCCTGTGGGGCTCGGGAGAATGGTGCTGTCAGGAAGTGCCCAGACCCAGGGGGCCCGACCCTCAGGCCTGTGTCCAGGACCCTCCTCAGTGTCCTGTACATGAGCTCATCACATGCACTGGCACCCCTGGGTCTGCCATCCACTCAATGACAGATGAAGAAACTGAGGCACAGGCCTTAGTCACACAACCATCAGTGCAGAGCTTGGATCCAAAACTTTAAACTTTTTAACACTGTTTTCCTCCTAGGAGCAGCTCAGGAGGTTGGGCAGCCAGAGGGGGTCCTGGGCTGGAGGTGGTGGCGGCTGCACACAATGTCCTTGGGGCCACTGAGTGAGCACTTCACAATGGCCAAAGTGGAAAAGTTCATTCTGTGTGCATCTCACCTCAATAAAACCACCTCCCCACCCCCCACATGAACCCTGAAAACCTCCAGACTTGCGGGCAGCAGGAGCTGCTTGGGTGAGGACCCCAGGAGGTTGCTCCTCTCCCATGGCTGTCTTGTGTCCAGCTCTGCCGAGAACAAGCTACTCTGTCACCCCATGCGTCTCACACAAGCCAGTTGGTGGCTTTGCCTTCAGTGCTTGTATGGACTAAAAAAAACAAACAACAACAACAACAAAAAATCAGAAAAAAGAGTGTTATAGGCTTGTACCTCACCCTCAGTTCAAGTGTTGCAGTCCTACCCCCACAACCTCAGAATATGACTGTGTTTGGAGGTAGGGTCTTTGCAGAGGTAATTAAGTTAAAATGAGGCCATTTGGTGGGCCCTGATCCAGTCTGACTGATGAGATCAAGACACAGACACACACAGGGACAACCATGTGAGGACACAGGGAGAAGATGCCACCTGCAAGCCAAGGAGAGAGGCCTTGGGAGGAACCAGCCCTGCCCTGCCTTGATCTCGGGAATTCCAGCCTCCAGAGTGTGAGAAAATAAATTTCTGCTGTTTAAGACACCCAGTCTGTGGTCCTTTGTTACAGCAGCCCTAACAAACAAATACAGGCAGGTTCCTAGTTCCCCCCCAAACCATTTTGCAATCTGAGTAAGTTAAGTGGTATTCTCCCCAAGCCTAGCGAGGGTCCCTGTCATGCATTCCCCACCAGGGTGGGAAGACTGGAGATGCAGCCATGCCCAAGGAGCCCACCTGGGCACAGAGACTTCTGGTGACAAGTCCCACAGAACTTCCTATTTTGAGCCAGTCCAGAAATACCATGAGATGCCAATGAGACATATTTTATTACTTCTGCTATTTGGCCTTAGCCAAAACCAGGAAGTGCAGGGATGCACGAAAATGAGACAGAAAATATGAAAAGAACACTTTAAAAGCTGCGTGACCAAATTATGTTATTTTGGGGGGGGGTGTCAGATTATGTTATTTGAAGACAATTTTATGATCTCTTTCCAAGCCCCTGCCTGACTCCTTCTCCTTTTCTGCCCCCAGTGGGAATGCTGTCTGCTATGGGGTTGAGGACGAGGTTGTGCAGGGTGCAGGTCTGGAGGGACACTACAGCACAGCAGGACAGCAGAGGGCCAGCGAAGCCGAGGCTGCCTGCAGGAGACAGGTTGGCAGCAACCACGGAATTGCAGCTCCAGACTGGTCAGGAAAGGGGCTCCAGCCCCCACTTTTGTCTTGTGGATGGACAGTGGTTTGGATCCCCACAATGTCCGCAAGCCTGGGAAGCCCCCATGAAGCACGCACCCACGCGCTTCTGCCGGCACCTCCCTCCAGGCCCCACACACAGCGGCCGCTCAGAAGAGACTTGGAGGAGGACGCACCAGCCACAGTCAAGGGACTCCTGGCACTCGGTGTCCAGTGTGGCTGTGGTTGAGGACAGCAAGACCACGAGGATATGAGCCGGGAGGCCCACAGCAGCTCCTGGGGAAGTGCCATGGACCAGGCCCAGCAGGAAGGCCCACTGCCACCTCACACCACCAGGACAGCCACCAGGCAAGTGGCAAAAACCAGAAAGCAGCACGTGTGGGTGGGAGTGTGGAGCAGCTGGAGCCTTACGTGATGTAGCAATTCCAATCCCGGGTATGCCCCAAAGAATTAAAAGTGAGTCTTGAAGAGATATTTGCACACCCACATCCATAGCAGCATCATTTACAACAGCTAAAGCGTGGAAATCCCAAGTGTCCCTCCTTGTATGAATGCATGAACAAAACGTGTCTGTCCACACAATGGAAAATCACCCAGCCTTTATAAGGAAGGGAACCCTGACACACACTACAACACGGTGAACCTCAAGAGCATGAGGCCAAGTGAAATGAGCCCATCACAAAAGGACAAATGCTATGTGAGTCCACTTACAGAGGCCCCAGGAGTCAACCAATCCATAGAGACAAACAGTGGAAGGTGAGAGGGGGAGTGGAGTGTTTCATGGGAACAGAGCTTCAGTTTGGGAAGATGAGAAAGTTCTGGAGGTGGATAGTGGTGATGGTTGCACACAATGTGAATGTGCTTAATGCCACTGAACTGTGCATTTCCAAATGGTTAAGATGATAATTTTTATGTTATATATTTTTTACCACAATAGAAAGAAAGAAAGCCCAACAAACACAAGACAGCAGCCCCAGCCTAATGTAACCTCCACCTTGGTACCCTGCTCCTCGATCATCCACCTCTAACCCTGGAACCCCCAGCACCCTTGGCTGCTGGCACCCCGAGCAGCCCTCTTTCCCCCGTGATCCCCCTCCTGCTCTTCCTGCCTTCTGATCCACGGCACCTAAGCCCACTGCAGAGCAAGCATGCTGCACAGCCAGGGGCAGCCAACTGGGATAGGACAGCCCAGCCCCACCTGGCCAGGTATGGCATTCACCTGAAGCTCCAGGTGCTCTGTCCACGCTTGGGGCCTCTCCCACACCCCAGCCACCAATGGGCCATGTCTCAGTCACCCGTCTTGCTTCCTTCCCTTATACCCTTATGCCTGGATGTGCAGGTGTCTGGGAACCCTGATGATCCTTGGCACAGAATGTTCCAGATCCTGCTCCATGGCTGCCTGGTCAGCCTGGTAGGGAGGCTCAGCTGGGGCAGCTGCAGAAGTCCCAGGTGTTCAGTCACTCAGTCCATAAATACTGACTCAGTAGGTGCCACACACCAGGCACTGTGCTGGGGGCCAGGATGAAAGGATGCACAAGAATTGGCCTGTCCAGCCCCTGAGAGCACCATGTGTGGGGAACAATGACAGAGCCCCTCAAGTTAGGAAAGTGAATGTGGGCAGCCCAGCCTGGTGTATCAGTTACCTCCTGCTGCATAACAAACCACCCCAAAACTTAGTGGCTTGAAAGAACCATCACTTCATTTGCTCACGATCTTGTGGGTCAGCAGTTTGGGCTAGTTGCCCTGAGGTCACTCACGCCCTACAAGACAGACGTGGTCTGGCAGATGTATGGAGTGTACATCCCAGCCCAATGTGCACAGCAGGACCCATGGGATTCTAGCTCCTCATCTCCAAGGCAGCCTCTGGGCTCAGGGTCAGGGCGAGGCTGAGGGAGATGGCACAGAAAGTGCCTCAGGCTGTGCCAGGGAGACTACCACCCACGCAGCACCTATCCAAAGCCAGCCAGCCCCTCCCACAGCCCCCACCCACTCCTTTCTCACCAAAGGCCAGTGGCACCAGGACAGCAACACAGATACTTCCAGATCCCACAAGAGCTGGTGACAGCTTCCAAACCACACCCCCTCTTTCTGCAAGAGCGCAGCAGGAAGGGACATTGTGCATTGTAGCACTTACTGGGAAAAGGGCAGGGCTCTATTCCCAGAACTGTCTGCCCTGCTTGGGTGCCATGCCTGGGGGATAAATCCTGCCTGTATTTTAGAGGAGGTTAGAAGTGCTACCATGCCATTTGGATACTCTTATAGGCTAGCTGCCAAAAATAAAAAAGTGATATCATGCCATAAAATCTACAACTAGGCATATAGTATTCAAGCTGCAGACAGTCAAAGATAAGAAACAACCTCAAAAACATCCAGAAGGGGGAAAAATCCACCTTACCTAAAGAGAAGCAAGGGTAAGAACCATGTCTGACTTTTTCTCAGAAACCATGCAAGGAAGAAGACAGTGGAGTAAAATACTTGAAGTGTTGTGAGAAAAAACCATCCAGCCTAGAAATCTGTATCTGCTGAAATTATCCTTCAAAAGTGAAGGAAAAATAAAGACTTTCTCAGACAAACAAAAATTGAGAGAATTTTTTACTGGTAGACCTGCCTTGCAAAAGATGTTCAAAGTTCTTCAGAGAGGAAAAAAAATGGTATAGGTCAGAAACTTGGATCCACATAAAGAAACAGTGCTGGAGAAGGAATAAGTGAAGGTAAAACTAAAACTTTTTATTTTTCTTGTTCTTGACTGATCTAACAGATAGAAGGTTTATTCAAAATAATAATAGCAACAATATATTTAATTATGTATGCTTATGTATAAGTAAAGTCAATGAGAGAAGTGATGCAAGGGACAGAAGAGAGGAACTAAGAATTTGTTGTTATTAAAAGACACTTACATACCCATGAAGCTGTACAGTGCTATTTGAAAGTGGACTTGAATTAGCTGAAAATAAACATTGCAAACTCTAGGGCAACCACTAAAAAAAAGTAAAAACAAAAACCTAGTGTAATTGCTATGCTAAGAAAGGAGAGAAAACAGAATCATATAAAGTGCTCAATTAAAACCACTAAAGGCAGAAAAGAGTAGAAGACAAAAACAGGAACAAAGAAAAAGAACAACAAATAGAAAACAGGAGCAAGCATGGTAGATGTTAATCCAACTAAATCAATAATCACTTTGAGCAGCAATCTTCTAAATGCGCCAATTAAAAGACAGAGATTGTCAGACAAGATCAAAAAACAAGACCCAACTACATGATGTCTACAAGAAATCCACTTCAAATATAAAGACACAGATAGACTAAAAGTAAAGTGATGGAAGAAGATATACCACACTGATCAAAAGAAAGCTGGAGGAGCTATATCAATTTCAGACAGAGCAGACTTCAGAGCACAGAAAGGCATCAGGGATACAGAGGGGCATTACATAATGATAAATGGGTCAATACTCCAAAATGACATAACAATCATAAACATTATTCACCTAACAACAGAGCAACAAAATACATAAGGAAAAAACTGACAGAACTGCAAGGAGAAATAGACAAATTCACTGTCATAGTTGAAGACTTCAACACCCCTCTAGCAGAAATGAATTCATCCAGAAAGCACAAAATCACTAAGGACATAGTTGAACTCAACAGTATCATTATTGGTCCAAGCCCGTGGCGCACTTGGGAGAGTGCGGCGCTGGGAGCATGGCGACACTCCTGCCATGGGTTCGGATCATATATAGGACTGGCTGGTGCACTCACTGGTTGAGTGCCGGTCACCAAAAAAAAAAAAAAAAAGGCAAAAAAAAAAAACCAGTATCATTATTCAGTTACATCTAATTGACATCTATAGACTACTTCAACCAACAGCAGCAAAATACACTTTCTTCTCACGGTATGTGGAACATTCACCAAGATAGAACATTCTGGGACATAAAACACCCCTTAATAAATATAAAAGAATAGAAATCATGCTCTTTTCTGTCAGACCACAGTGGAATTAACCTAAAATCAATAACGGAAATATAGCTGGAAAATCTCCAAATAGTTGTATATTAAACAGCACACTTCTAAATAACATATGTATTGAAGAAACCTGAAAAGAAATTCAAAAATATTTTGAACTAAATGAAAATGAAAATACAACTTACTCACAATTTATGGATGCAGCAAAAGAGGTGCTTAGAGGGAAATTTATAGCACTGAATACATATATTAGAAAAAAAGGAATACCTAAAATCAATGATCTAAGCTTCCACCATAGGAAACTAGAAAAAGAAGAGTGAATTAAATCCAAAGTGAGCAGAAGAAAATAAAAATAAAAATTAGAGCAGAAATAAATAAATTGAAAACAGAAAATTAAGGGATAAAATCAACAAAACCAAAAGCTGGCTCTTTGAAAAGATCAATAAAGTTGATAAATTTGTAGCCAGGCTAACTAAGAAAAAGAGAGTGAATACACAAATTGCTAATGTCAGAAATGAAAGAGGGAACATCACTACAGATCACACGGATGTAAAAGGATAATAAAGCAATACTATCAACAAATCTATGCCCATAAATTAAATAACCTAGAAGAAATGAGTCAATTCCCTGAAGGACACAATCTGCCAAAACTCACACAAGGAAAAAAGTAGACAATCAGAATAAGACTATATCTATTAAAGAAACTAAATCAATAATTAATAAATTTGAAAAACTGAAAGCACCAAGCCCAGATGGGCTCACTGGTGAATCTTACTAAACATTTAAGGAAGAAATTATGCCAATTTTCCACAATCTCTTCTGGAAGATAGAAGCAGTGAGAATATTTCCTAAGTCATTCTACAAGGCCAGCATTACCTTAATACCAAAACCAGACACAGACATTACCAGAAAACTACAGCCTAATCTCTCATGAACATAGATGCAAAAATCCTCAAAAAAATGTCAGCAAATCAAATCCAACAATGTATAAAGAGCATTATATACCATGACCAAGTGAGATTTATTCCAGATATGAAAGGCTGATTTAACATTCAAAAATCAACTAATACAATCCACTATATCAACAGGCTAAAAAAAAAATCACATGATCATACGAAAAGATGCAGAAAAAGCTTGACAAAACCCACACCCATTCATGATAAAAACTCTCAGCAAACTAGTAATAGAAGGAAACTTCCTCAACTTGATAAAGACATCTAACAAAACACCTACAACTAATATCATACTTAATGGTGAGAAGCTAGAAGCTTTCCTGCTAAGATCAGGATTAAGGCAAGGAACCACTCTTTTTCAACATCATACTGAAAGTTCTAAATAAGAAAAGGAAATAAAAGTTATACAGATTGGGAAAAAAGAAATAAAACTGTCTTTGTTCACAGATGACATAACTATCTGTAGAAAATCCAAAAGAATTAGCAAAACAAAACGAAACAAAAAACTCCTGGAACTAATCAGCAATTATAGCAAGATTGAAGAATATAAGGTTAATATACAAAAGTCAATTGCTTTCCTATAAACCAGCAATGAACTGGAATTTAAAACACAATATCATCTACATTAGGACCCCAGAAATGAAATACCTAGGTATAAATCTAACAAAAAATGTATAAGATCTATGAGGAAAATTACAAAACTTTGATGGAAAAAAATCAAAGAACTAAGTAAATGGAGAGATATTCCATGTTCATGGATAGGAAGAGCCAATATTGTCAAGATGTCAATTCTTCCCAACGTCATCTATAGATTCAATGCAATCCCAATCAAAGTCTCGGCAAGTTATTTTGTAGATACAGACAAACTGATTCTAAAGTTTATGCATAGAGGCAAAAGAGCCAGAATAGCCAACACAATATCAAAGGAGAAGAACAAAGTTGGAGGACTCACACTATCTGACTTCAGGACTTACTATAAAGCCACAGTAATCAAGACATTGTCGTACTGGCAAAAGCTTTACAAATAGATCAGTAGAAGAGAGAATAGAGGGCCCAGAAATAGATCCACACAAATATAGTCAGCTAGTCTTTGACAAAGGAGAAAAAGACACACAGTGAGGAAAGGACAGTCTTTTCAGCAAATAGAGCTGGAACTGGACATCCACATACAAAAAATTTAGACACAGACCTTACGCCCTTCACAAAAACTAACTCAGAATGGATCACAGATATAGATGTACAGTGCAAAACTATAAAACTCTTAGAAGATAACACAGGAAAAAATCTGGGTGACCTTGCGTTTGGTGATGACTTTTCAATCATAACACCAAAAAATATGAAAAAAAAGAATCGATAAGCTGGACTTCATTAAAATTAAAAAAATTCTGCTCTGTGAAGACTGTCAAGAGAATTAAAAGAGAAGCCACAGACAGGGAGAAAATATTTGCCAAAGACACATCTGATAAACGACTGTTATTCAAAACATACAAAGAACTCTTTAAACAAAAAGAAAATGAACAACCAATTAAAAGATGGACAAAAAAACTGAATAGAGACCTCACCAAAGAACATATACAGATGGCAAATAAGCATATGAAAAGATGCTCCATCATATGTCATTAGGGAATTGTAAATTAAACAATAAAACACTGCACACCTACTAGAATGGCCAAAATTAAGAACACCTACCACACCAAATGCTGGAAAGGATGTGGAGCAACAGGAGCTCTCATTTATTGCTGATGGGAATGCAAAATAGTAGAACTACTTTGGAAGACAGTTTGGTGGTTTCTTACAAAACTAAACATACTCTTACCATATCATCCAGCAACTGTATTCCTTGGTGTATTTACCCACAGGAGTTGAAAACTCATGTCCACACAAAAACCTGCACACAAATGTTTATAGTAGCTTTATTCATAATTGCCAAAACTTAGAAGCAACCAAGATGTTCTTCAGTACGTGAATGGGTAAACTGTGGTACATACAGTCACTCAAATGTTATTCAGCACTGTACTAGCCCATCTCTGTTGCTTACAACAAAATACCTGGAACTGGATAATTTAAGAAAACAAAATTTATTGCTTACAGTTTTGGAGGCTAGGAAGTCCAAAGCCCAGGGAACACATCTGGTGAAGACCTTTTTGATGGTGACGGTGACCCAGGGGTCACAAATGGCAGAATGGCGGAGCAAAGAGAGAGAGAGGCTCTCACATGCTCTCCTCTTAAAGCCCTCAGAACCATGCCCACGACCACCATTGTTAATCCAATCTCTAGGGCAAGGTCCTCACTATCTAATCACCTCTTCAAGGCCCCACCTTTCAATTACTGTAATAGAATTTCTTACCCTCAACAGTTACAATGGGGATTAAGCTTCAAAAACTTTGGGGGGCCATTTAATCCACTGAATTTTACCCCTGGCCCCCAAAACTCATGTCATTTACACATACGAATACATTTCTTCCATCCCTAAAGTCTTGTCTTGTTTCAACTCAAAAGTCCAAAGTTCAAAGTTCCATCTGTGAAATCAAAACAAGTTATCTACTTCCAAGATAAAGATGTAACAGTGGACAAACATAGCATACACATTCCCATTCAAAAAGGAAGAGGCAGGCCAAAAGAAAGGGGTAACAGGTTCCAAACAAGTCCAAAACCCAGCAGGACAGACATTAAATCTTACAGCTGGTAAATCAGTAACTGGACTCCATGTTTAACATCCTCTGCATGCTGATGCAGGGGTTGGGTCCTCAAGTCTTTGTGCAGCCCTGCTCCTATGGCTTTCCTAGTCTCAGGCCACACTTCAGCTCTCCCAGGCTGTCATTCCACTCTGGTAGCTCCATAGGTCTGGGGTCTCCATGGCAGTCCTGCTCTCATGGCTGCACTAGACATGCCTCTGATGGGGTTTTTCTGCTGCAACTCTGATCTCACATTTCCACTTGGCATTGTCCCAGCAAAGGCTGTCTGCGGTGATTCCGCCCCTGAGAAAGATCTCTTCTTGGGTCCCCAGTCTTTTCCATACATCCTCTGAAATCAGGGTGGAGGCTCCCAAGCCTCCACAGCTCTGGTATTCTGCAAACCTGCAGATCTAACACTATGTGGATGCCACCAAGACTTCTGGTTTGTATTTTCCAGAGCTGTGGGTCCAGACACCTGGGGCCAATTTAGCCACAACTGTAGCAGCCAAAGCAACCAGGGTGCTGCTGTGGGGAGCAGCACCCCAAGGTGGCCCTAGGCAATGAGTCCATGGAGGGTGCCCCGGGCCTGTTCCCTGAGACCATTCTGTCTCCCTAGGCCCCTGGGTCTGTAATGGAAGAGGCAGCCTTTGGAATGCCTTCAAGGCTTTTCTCTCTTCTCTTGATAATCCCTTTCTTCTGTACACATCTTAGCAAAGGGTTCCTGGGCTACAACCTTGCTTTCGTGGCCAAGCTGAAAGTTTTCCAATATTTTGTCCTCTGCTTTCTTTTGAATTATAAATTGCCTTTACTTCATGTCTTTTCTGCCAAAACTCAGCATAGGCTGTTGCAAGTAGCCATGCAGCTTCCTTAATTCTTTGTTGCTTAGAAATTTCTTCTGCCAAATACCCTTGGTCAGCACTTTTAAGTTCCACATTCCATAAAGTTTTTGGGTACGAAGAGAATGCAGCCAAGTTCCTTGCAAGTTCATAACAAGGGTGATCTTTGCCCCAGTTTCCAATAAACTCCTCATTTCTATCTGAGACGTCCTTAGAATAGTCTTTATATTCTGGTTGCCACCACTTAACCAGTCTCTAAGACATTCCAAACGTTCCTCACCAGCAACTAGGCTTTTCCTAGCCTGTTCCTCAAAATTCCTCTAGCCTCTTGTTAACACCCAGCTCCAAAGCTGCTTTCACATTTTCAAGTATTTGTTATAAGCAACACCCTAATTGTCTGGTACCAATTTCCTGTATTAGTCTGCAAGCACTAAAAAGAAATGAACTATCAAGTGGAGTATACTAACATTTATAAAGCATATGTATTTCACAGGGCCTAACTTTTTAGAATTACACATAGAAATGTTAAGCTTGCAAAAGACAGAAAACTTTCCCCAGGCTAAAGTATCTGTTATAGATAAAGAATTGTAACACAGCAAAATTGCTGGTTCTAAGGGCAGATGTCCTTGGTGCAGCTAAACCTAATGATTGTTGCCATGACAATTATCTTACTGTTTTTTTGTAACCACCTATGCTCCTTTTCTGTAACTTTATTGCCTAGAGAATAAATACTGAGAGAAAACCCTAGTTCAGGGTTATTTCCTGAGGAATGCTTCTCTCTTGAGGGTTCCTGGGAATTAACCCCTCCAGGGCCTCTCACTGCTCAGAAGAAATGGGCTTTGAGTAATCCTTTGCATTTCTGTCACCCTGGGAGAGGTGACACTATCAAGCTATGAAAAGATATTAAATGTTACTAAGTGAAAGAAGCCAATCTGAAAAGGCTGTGTAATGTATAACTCCAACTATGTGACATTCAGGAAAAGGGAAAACCATGCAGACAGTAAAAAGATCAGAAGTTGCCAGGGGTTTAGGCGGAGGAAAGATGAACAGGTGGAGCACAGAAGGTTTTCAGGGCAGTGAAGTTACTTTATGATACTGGAACAGTGGATCCATGTCATTGTACATCTGTCCAGAGCCACAGACTGTCTAGCATTGAGTGAACCCTAATGTAAACTATGGACTTTGGGTGACAATGACATGTCAATGTGGGTTCATTGGTGGGAACAAATGCACTACTCTATGGGGACTTGATAGCACGGGAGGCTTTGCATGATATGGAAATCTCTGTACCTTCCACTCAATTTTGCTGTGAACCTAAAACTACTCTAAAAAATAAACCATGTAAAACAAAAGAGGTGATATCAAGGGAAGTGTTACAGGAAAAGTGAGGGCATGTGCTGCCCAGCAGAAAGGTGGAGGAGGGTCTCAGAGCTGGGCTGGTGTGTGCCTAGGTAGGTCCCTGAGCCTCAAGGCTATCTAGCACTCCCTGCCAGCACATGCTGAGAGCTCACCACCCTCAAGCCTGCAGCAAGGCCAGGGAGACCAAGGTTCATGAGTGAGCAGTGCCTCCTCTCCTGGAGCTCCCAGGTGGTGACTTGGCACACATATGAGTGCACTTATGGGCAAGGAGATGTGTGAGAGCTGACAGCAGGTGAAGGGGCACCTCCTTGGCCAGGGACTGTGGGGAAGTCTTCTCTGCAGATCGACACTACAACCCACAGCTGAGGTACTAGGGGGGCAGGAATACAAAAGGGAGGCTGGGCGTTCCAGGCGGAAGGGACAGAAAGTGTCGGGACCAGATGTGGCGCTAGAGTGACAAGCCTTGGAAGGAGAGGCCACGAGGAGTGTGCAAGAGTCTGGGCAGGACCTGGGTAGGCACAGGAGAGGAGCAGGAGGCCAACCTGGACATGTCTGGAGGCAGAACCAAAAGCTGGGTGGAGTGAAGGGCAGGGAGAAACAGGGTGACTGGGACAGTTTCTGGCGGACTAGGTGCATAGTGGTCTCCCTGAGATGGAGGCATGAGGCACACACCTCGGGGGTCAGGTTTGGATGTACTGAGCTGGGGGTGCCCTGCTCCAAGTGTGGTGTCCACTGTTGAGGACTAGGGTTAGAGTTGGAAGCCTCCCTTGGTGGGGGCCTAGGAAGGTGAGGATAGAGAGGAGGGAAAGGAAAGGCACACAAGACAGCCTGGAGGTCAGGGTGGGAGAAGACCTAGAGAAACACACAAACCAGGTGCAGAAAGGTCAGCAGCGAGAAGGTGGAACAGCAGGGAAGTGAGTGTGGAGCAACCAGGAACTGAAGGAGCAGCAGTTGAGGAGGAGCAGCAGCTGGAAAGTAGAGAAGGGGCAGCTGAGAAGGGAAGGAGGAGCAGTCGGGAACTGGAAGAGCAGTTGGGAACGGAAGGAGCAGTAGAGAAGTAAAGGAGGAGCAGTTGGGAAGGGAAGAAGCACCCAGGAAGTCTGGGAGGAGCAGCTAGGAAGAGAAGCAGCAGCTGGGAAGGAGAGCACCTAGGATAGGAAGGAGGAGCCCCTGGGAAGGGGGCATGTCCACAGCCTGGGGCCCTGGTGGCCTGGATGAGAGGTGAGGAGGTGCCCTCAAAGAGAATCAAAGAGACAGGGAAAAGGTGCAAGGAATTGGGGTCTGGGTATGGCTTCTGAATAGACAACCCCCCACCCCTGATGATACTGACAAGGTGAGGTTCAGGAAGGCCTCCCACCCTTGGGCAACCTTGCGAGCCTGCGAGCCTGGGGCCGAACACAGAAGATAGTTCGGCCACACCCCCTGGTGGTAGAGCCTAAAATCACAGCCATATTTTAGGGACAGTAGGAGGGCCCTGTCCAGCGCCCCCTCCCATCCCCTCTCTCTGTGCTCTTTGAACTCCTTGACTGGCTCCTGTTCCTGCTGGACCTACTGTCCCCTTCCCTGACCACCTTACCTGTGCCTGGCACTGCCTATCCTCCTGTCTCAGCCTGTCCACAAGTGCCTGATGGGTTGCCCACCCAAGCTCTTTAAGGGCTGGGGTCACATTCACTACAGTACCCCCAGCCCCTCCACAGTGCTTGACATGTAGTGGCTACTAAATCGCTGTCAAGCTAATCAGTGACTGAAATCCCTGGTTCTGGGCTGCTTGTGCCTTCTCCAAGCTTCCCAAAGTTTCTGGCTGATTCTTGAGCACAGGGAGCAAGTTCCACCTGGATCTGCATGCCAGCTCAGCCTTCCACCCATGGGACCCTGGCAGGGCAGAGCCTGGTCTGCAAAGTTGGGATGTGGCAGGACCCACCCCCCGAGGCTGCCTGGGCTAAATCGGCAGATGCACAGTGACGACAGGATGGTACACGGAGCACTGGAGATCCGTGTTGCCATACTGGATCATTTCAGTGGGACTGAAGGAGGAAAGTACACACACAGTGGGCGTATTTCATTTTGAAAAAGTAAAAGATGGACAGTAACAAGTTACCCACTGGGACTGTGCAATGTTCAGAGACCACACGAATGTTCTCTGCGGATTTTCTTGGGAGCACTCACTTCTTTCCAGTTAGCTGCCTTCTTGCTGCCTTGCTCAAGGTGAAGGAGAACTGAGCGAGGGGTCCCGGGCACCTGTCATCCCCAAGTGTGGGTGCCATTTCTCAGGTACTTTATGCTCCCACAGAATCTATGAATGCCCATGCCATGTGGGAGGCCCTCAAGTCGGTGCAGGCATGTGGAGGGCTCCACGTGGTGCCTGTGGCTGCCCCTGCGCAGGGTTCGGTTCCTGAGGTGCCACCACTGTGCAGTGACAGCTCACAGGCTGTGGCACCCTGTCCTCTGCTTGGTAGGCAACTCTGTGGCACTTGTAGGAGAGACCAGCGCAGTGGCGCAGCACGTGAACTCACAAATGTGTTGCCGATGTGAAGGCGAAGGTGAGAGAACACAGCCTCTGGAGACTGTGCAGGACAACGCATTTGTGGCCTGGGAGGGGCAACATTTCTCCAGCAGAACCACCACCAAAAATGCCAACTGTGATGTTAAGTGGGCCTCCATAAAACCCGACATGATTCACTCATCGAGATGACACTGAGAGGGAAAACTGTGAAATCGTTTAACTGACAAAGAACTTGGATTTGGGATACATAAGGAACTCCAGCTGAGAGATCAGACAGACAAGTGACAGGAAAGTGGGCAACACCTTGAACAGGACTTCACCAAAGAAGATGCCCCAAAGTCCAAATAATATACCAGAAGGCGATTGGCCTCAGCAGACATCACGGAGATGCCAATGAAAACTATAGGACACTACCCATGCCCAGCAGGACGGATGGAATCAAAGATCCTGAGTTCCAAGTGCCAACCAGGAGGTCAAACAGTTGGAATCGTGTATGTTGCTGAGCAGAAGTGTTTTGGAAAACCGCTTGATGTTAGGTACTAAAGTGAAGTGAAGCCATCCCTGTAATCCAGCAGCCACACTCCAAGGTAAAGACTAAGTGTGCCAAAGACCCTGTCCATAAAGGCTGATCTTGCTGCAGCCAAACACGAAAGGACCCAAGTGGGGAAACACATTTGGTAATATTTACATGAAAGAAAGCCACACAGCAAGGAAAATGAAGCTACAATGTGGGTGAAGCTCACGAACAAAAGGCTGAATCGAAGTCAAGCGAGAGAGGGAGAGAGGGAGATAGGGAGAGGGAGAGATGGAGACAGAGCACGCCCACCGCAAGTCTCCCCGCACATAGGGCTCAGGCACGCATGCTGTGTGGTGTCACGAGGAAGGAGCCACCACCCATGTGGACTGGAGGTGGCAGGAGGCCTGGGGGCTCTGGGGACCATGCTGTCACTTCTAGACCCAAGTGGTGGCTCTGCAAGTGCATTCACTTTGTGGAAACTCACAAAAGTATATGCTTGTGATCTGTGCATTTTTCCATCCATCCACACACACACCCATGCATATATACCCACATGTATAAACACACGTGTACACACACACACACACACACAGTGCTTCGATACATAAGCTATGGGGAAGGGAGGAAGGAGACCTAAACCTCAGCACCTGACTTCAGATGGGCCTGGGAAGGCTCTTCAACAGCATCAGACCAGGGTGACCTGGTCAGTGTGGCAGGCCTGTGGAGCAGGCTCTGCCCTGTGAGGTCTAAAGACCACCAGAGAATCGAGTATCCGTGGAGGAATACACAGAAATGCCAAGGCTGGCTAAGGCGAGAGGCTGGGAGAGCTGACGGGCCTGCCCTCCCATGCTCACTGCTAGGTCCTGCAACGGTCAGGGAGGCACTGTGGCGGATGCCTGTGGGATCAAGTGTGAGCCTTGCTCTTGCCTGGGGCCTGTACCTGACACAATTAAGTGCAAACTGGACCAAGCCAAATGGTCACGTGTACTGACTCACAGCAACTTTCTTAACCAACCAACCCCAAACACTACGGCAGCCACTGCCACCTAGGGCAGGGACCTGTGTCAAGGCAAAGACAGACCAGAAGGGGAAAGAATACAAGGGGTGAGGTTTGCACAGACGCCCAGACTTCCACCCGAAATATTCTATCGCCAAACAAAGGCACGCACACACACAGCTGAATGCCAGCAAAGGTCAGTATACTTTATTCTCCCTTCTCTGCACACCTGTGAGCTACTGCTCCCTGAGAACCCCACAGCTTGGGATCAACTCTACAACTGCTGTCCAGCAGGTCAACCATAGAGTATCTGCCATTTCCCCTTAATTAAGAGAACTGAGATTAACTAAGAAACCTCAATTACATTCCTCTCAGTTACGTTACTAAAGGCCTGAAATGTAGCTGTCAGGAATTTCCATCTTGGAAAGGAGTTTATTCTCCATGGCTAAAGGGACTGCCTGCTGTAGAAATGCCCCTATTTCAATTAGCACATATTTACTTCGGACTAGAGGATTTTTCTTTAACTATCAATAAACATGGTATTTCTGATTTCCTGATAGATTTGTAAACTTAAGATTTTTTTTTCTCTCAAAAATTAAGTATCCTAAACCATTAAGCTGCATCTAAGACTGTACAACAGCATTTCTCTGCCTGATTCCATTGCTGAAAAAGCTGGTTCAGCCTTTAACCTCTGGCACATACAGGAGAGGTAAGGTACTGCTGCTCCCTTGAGGCAGAGGATGAATGGTGCACTGTCCCACAGTGTGTGGACTGTGCCTCCCTCTCTGTGTGACGGAAGCTAAGCAAGCCAAGGATGAAATGTCTGACCCCCCCTCCAACATCACAGAGCTCCCCTCTTAGGTAGAGAAAACCTACATATTTAAACAGAAAAATAAATTCCTGCTACACTCTGAGCTGGACGGAAAACAGGCTGCCAATTCCATGCCAGGGGGAAAAGCGGTGTTCCTCCCGTCGGCATCATTTTCTGGCGAGTTCCAGCACCTTCTGCACCATGGCCCCGATCCCATCGTGGATGTGGTGGATTTCTGTCTCGCACATGAAGGCTGGGGTTGTGACCACCTTGTTTTTCTTGTCCACATGAGCTTCGTGCGCAGAAGTTAAGGAAAAAGCACCACCTGACGAGGCCCAGAGGGGATTCTGGGTGCAAAGCACCAAAGCATCAGCCGTGCCCACCCCCAGCTGCCCCGTGGTGGTTCTAACTCCACATGGAATGTGGATTGGAGGAGTTCTTCCTTGGTGCAATCTGTGCTGACAGGCCCCACTCTGGACTATTCCTGCGACTCAATTAAATGAGGAGCCAGTTTCCAACCTACAGTATTCTTGAAACTCGAGCGACGCACATCACTCTAGGTGTGCATGGACCCATGCTCACCACGCACCTGCTGGCCACGTGATGCCCAGGACCCCACGACCCCCATGGAAGGCAGCAGCATCTCCATCTTCTGGATCAGGAACTAACCCTGAGGGGGCTGGGTCCTTGCACCACTGTGAGAGTGGGGCGGTGATCGAGGTGCAATCTCAACCTGTGCTACCCAAGCTCTTCCCCCGTCACACAGACCCACGTGGAGGCCTCATCTCCATACTAGCCAGACACCTGTCCCAGGCCTGCACCCCAAGCCCAGTCACCTCCCAGCCTTCCCGCCGGCCCTGCCCCGACTGCAGGTCTGCTGCCCTCTCTGCCCAGTAGGAAACACCATGGGAAGGGATATTTACTCCCAACACTGCCTGCGACTGAACTGAGGCTCTCCAGAGACAATGCCACCTTTACAATAGCTGTAGCCTCCAAAACAGACCCCCGGAGAGTGGCACTGATTGCTGCTCTAGCCTAGTACCTGCTGGTGCCCTACACTGCTCTGTCCTCTGAATTTGGCCCAGGTGGAAATTCTCCTGGCTCCAGGCAGACCAGGAGGCAGGACCATCCGTGAATCTCCCTGAGGCTCTTGGAGCACCCCAGACTCAGCTCTGTCCAGGTCCACGCTCCATCATTTCAGAACTGAGGTCCCAGCTTTATGGGAAGGAACGAGGCGGTGAGGCCAGCTAGGGTCACTTGTCCACATGCACCCGCACAAGAGACTCCCACCAAGATAAAGTAGGACGCCCTTGCTGGCACATCCTCCACGCTCGTACACACCTTCCCTCCCCCCGCACTAGCAGGCAGTTCCCAGCCCTCCTGGTGAGGGGTCGTCCCCAGGGGTCCCGCACATTCCCCTACCAGGCGCATCCCTCCTCCTCGTGCACAGGGCCATCTCCACACCCCAGCCATGGCAGCTCGGGAACAGAGAGCAGCAACTCATGAGCACAAGGTCCAGGATGAGCTGAGGGTGCCATGAACACCCAGAGCATACTCAGCAGGCTGGCTCAGAGGCAGAGACATTCACTGCATCACGCAGCATGCTCCCCCAGGCATGTGGCCCCAGGGACTGGGGAAACCCCAGAGACACCAGCAGGTGCAGCTCCCAGTTGAAGGGGCCACCTGCCAAGGGCAGCCCTAAAGGGCCAGAAGAGAGGTGTCCCCAATGCACCCTGCACCATCTTGGGGACAATGAAGACGACAAGTTCGACCTTGAGGCTAGAAAGGATATGGCCACACCCTTTACACAGTGCTTGGCGCCCAGGGCCTTGATGGCCTCAGCCGTGCCTGCATATGGCCACTTGCCGCCTTCCTCCTGCTCATGGCCCACAGTGACCTCGATGCCTTTGAGCACTTTGGCAGCGAGGACGGGTGCGATGCAGCACAAGCTGAAAGGAGAAAAGATGATGCATCAGTGTAGACATGTGCATGGGGACACAAGGCTGGCAGGCATGAAGGACAGAAGTGAAGCTCGAGTGGGAGCAGACGGTCTAGCAGCTATGGGGGGGCCTGTGGCTCTGAGAGGTGGAGTCGGTCCCGACTCCCCCTGAACCTAGGCTGCCTGTGACCCATGGGAAGTGGTCGAAGTGGCACCAGGTGGCTCAAGGCTTGAGGCTGAGGTGTCCTCAGCTCACTCTCCACACGCCCGCCATGCTGCAGCCCCCCACCCCGAACTCTCCTGCTGATGTCAGGGAGGCCACGTGGGAGTGAGCTGGCCAAGCTGTCTGAGTCCCCCAGCCCTGGAAAGGGAGGGCATGCCAGAGGAACACCACCATCCTCCAGAGGAGGCAGACTGGACACAGGTGTGCTAAGAACACGACACAGAGCTGCCGGAAGGGAGTAAGCTGTGGCACGTCGGGTCTGAGCACAGCAGCAAGGACAAAACTGGGCTTGCACATCCAGAATCCCAGTCGGCCGAGGCCTCTGCTCACATGAATTAGGACACATTCAGGAGCAAAGGGGCACCTACTTGTTTTTTTGTGATTTTGATTCCATTAGGAAGGAGTGGCCAACAGCTCCTCCCTCACGCCCTCACACAATGTCCCTCTAGCAAGGATGGGCTCCTGGGTGCAGCGCCCTCATCTGGGTGGTGGTGCAGGAGCTACAGGACCTCCTGGCTGAACCTCCGCCGAGAGAACACAGGTGTACTTTCTAAGATGTCACTAGGCACTGTCACAGGACATCCCTGAATGGTGTCTGGGCAGGTCCTTAAGCGAATGACGATGGCAGTTATTAACAGTGATCGCTGGCAGGGATTTTTTCAGCCTCTACGGCCCACTCAGACAGAGGATTCTAACGTCACCTTGTTCTTTTTTGGTTTGCCAAGAACATGGTGGTAAGCAGTCATCAGATAGTGGGTTGGGACCCCGTGAAGTGTGCATCTTAGTGAATCTTCTTTCAATCTGTGCACTGCTTTGCTCCAATTTCTCCAACCCAGTGAGACTCTGACATTGTGCAGTTCACCACACTACAGCTCACAGACATGGACAAATAATGGCACTATATTAAAGGATGACTGAGGAGCAACCACTGAGACGTTCGTGGAATCAGAGCTATGAGAAAATCACGTATGACGACGCTGACCTTGGGCTCTGTCACTGGACCATCATCAGGCTGCAGGCTGTGGACAGCACATTTGGCTTCCAGGACCGTGACCCATGACATAAACAGGGTTGTGTCAATGAATGAGTTTGGGTGTGCAAACAAGAGAGGACACTCACACACCACCTGCAGGATCCAATCCACATGTACGGGGCAAAGGAGTGTGATCAGGCATGGCTCTGCGTGCAAGGGAGGGTGGCCAAAAGTAGAAAGGCGCCAGGGACAGTGCACACACTGAGATGACAGGGGTAGCAGAAGACCAGGGGACTGTGGCCAAGGGGTACACTGACTGAGAAGGTGGCAGCTGGTAGAGGTCAGGGGTCAAGAAAGGACTGATTTGGGACCCTCTGGAAGATGAAATAATTACAAAGGCTTCGACCAGGGGAGTGGAGCATCCCCTCTCCTTCCTGTTAAGTCCCCAGAAGAAATTCATGTGACCATATGGCAACGAAATTTTTGGAGCTAGAAGGCACCTGTGAAATCACATGAAACCCCCTTAGTTAAAAGGAGAAAATGAGCAGAGGGTTTTCAGGACCACATGGCTCAGAGTGGAGCTGCCAGCTGAGAGCCAGAGGCTGCAGTCCACCATCCTCCCTCAACCCACCAGGCCCACATTGGCCATACATACCCAATGGGCTTCCCAGCACTGTGGAACTCCTTCAGGACACGCTCAACATCTTTATTGACTTTGCAGTCTTTCCCATCTACGGCAAACGTGCTCCTACCAGGACAGAAAAGGCTTTCCTCAGACAGCTACATACCTGGAGGCTGGCTTCCTGGGGAGCTTGCTACCCCATCCCCAGGGCTCCTGTATATGGCTTCCCTAACTCTTAAGCAATTGAAATGAATGATGTATGTGTGTCCATGTGTGTACATATATGTGATGCTCCAGAGACTCATTTAATTACGTACATAACTTTTTCCCTCTTTTTTTAAACCTACAGTCACATGGAAATCATGGAAGGGGGATCATCGAGGCAGGGTGGGAGAGGAAGGACACAAGGCACAAGCAAAGCTGTGGCCAGCCTGTGACCCACACTTGGCAGCCCTTCAGAGACTGCTCGCTAAATCAAGGGCAGCAGGAAATCACAGCAGGCAGGAAAAGGAGTCTCAGAAAAAACACAGTGAAAGATACTCGCTTCACTAACTAGGAAAGAAATGCAAACTTAAAGAAGATACCATCTTTCTCATCGTCAGTATATAAAGATTGAGCTCTGCTGAAAGGTGCTCGAGGAAGGTCTCCATGTACTGTTCATGGATTAGGCAATGTACTAACACCCATCAAATCTAAAATTGTGTACACCTGTTTGCCAAGTACTCCACTTCTAGGACTCTATCTTATTCTATTTATGTACACACATTTTATCCCTTTATTCTAGGGTTTTTATTGCAGGATTGTTTACAAAGGACTGGAAATCTTTTGGAGGTGACGAATGTTCATTGTCCTGATGTGGTGTTTCATAGGGTGCCTTCACGTGCCAAAATTTAGCAAATTATGCACTTTAAATACAGGTGTGTCAGTCACACTTCCAAAATACTTAAAAATAAAAAAGACTGGAAATCATCTGAGCGACCATCAGTAAGGACTAGTTAACTGAATCACAGTTCATCTATCCAGTGGAATCTATGCCATTGTTAAAACAGTTCATGAACTGTCTCCAAACTATACTGTTACATGAAAAATACAAAGCACAAAACAATGTGTTTAAGATACTACTACTTGGTTAAATTTTTAACATACCCACATACACAGAATCTCTCTGGAATATACACAAAGTTAGGAGCAGTGACCAGGAAGAGGGTTTAGGGTCAGCAGTGGGATAGAAACTGGATTCCTGCCATAAATTTCTGTCACCACTCAATTATCCCATTGCTGTGGGCATACACTAAACCTTAGTAACAGCAGCAGCCACCTCAGAGGAGCCACTGGCTGAGCGGTCACATGGGCTCAGGAGGAGCCAGCGTGTGGAGGGCTCCCTTTCTTCTGGAAAGGTATGTAAGAATGGGAGCAGAGGCCAGGAAGATGGAAATTTCCCCAGAGGGACATGAGCTCAGGTACATGCACATATCGATTCTAAGGCCCATTAATTCCTCAAATGCTGAGACAGAGAATTCCTCACACCTCACACTTGTGCTTCTATGTTAACAAAACCTGGATCATCGGCCACACTGGGAGATGTGACCCCTAACAGACCCTCCAACTGCCCCTTCACTCCATCAGGCAAGGTGTCAGCAGTCAGAGGTAAGGTGGATCATCCTTCCAAGAAAGAAACACTGGTCCTGTCGAAAGTATAAACACAGCTAACGTGGAATGTTCTCTGCCATCTCTCGCCAGGAGTCTTGTGAAGAAGGCAATGTTATGCGGAAGCCACGGGAGAAGAGGCCAAGTGCTGCTGTCTGACACAGGGTGCCACTGCAAGTCTGGGCTCAGGTGCATCGACAAGGCTCACAGGTTTCAGGAGAGGGAGTGGATGTGAGGCAGGGGCAGGGCTTCTAGGAGAAAGGAGCTGGGAAAACTAGGCTGGAAGCCAGAAGCAGCATTCTGAGGGCCACAGCAAAGGGGAGCCTGGAGGGTGTAACCTCACTGGAGCAGCTTGCCCAAAGCAGGGTGGACAGCCAGGTGGAGGTTGCTGTGCCATTGTGGGTGGAATGAAGGTCAGCTGGTCAACTGACCTCATGGGGAGAAAGGATGGACGAGAGCTCGTGTGACTGGAAGCTCCAGGCCTGCCCTGCCCCTCCCCCAAATCTACCAAACCCATAGTCAAGCTGCTGATTTTGAAGGAAGGTGAGACCAGCTCAGGGAAGTGGTCTTGACACATTCACAAGATACTGTGATGTGACTCACAGCAGGCAGAGGGAAATCGAGTAAGAAAAAGTCCAGGTGTGGATGTGATGGCTGCTGCCAGACACAGAAGGACGGACAGAGTACCAGGAGAAGGGAAGGCTTGCTGGGGAGAGCGGAGGGAAAACCCAGGAAGAAGTGAGGCAGCGCATGCAGGACAGCAGGAAAGTGTGGACAGTGCCCAGAGACGCAGAGAACTCAGGAGGCTAAAGGGAGGAGGAATGCAGCACCAGACTGAGTGCAGGGTGAGATGTCAGTGCAACCTTCAAAGGAAGTCGGGAAGGCAGAGCAGCCGAGCAGCTGGCAGTGCAAGGCAGGGGCCACCAGCCAGGGCCTGACTGGGGACGGGTGTGGGAGCAAGGTCCCCAGGAGGCCGGGAAGTGCCATCAGCAGAAGAGCGAGAGAGGGAGGCCCAGAGCACAGACGATCGCAGCTGCACAGCTCCTGGGGACAGCCTATTGGATGGAAAATCTCCTGCTCCTACAGGGCGTGTGAGCCACCTCCTGTTTTTCTGGACCATGACAGTGTGTGGTAAACACCCGTAAAGACTTTGCAGCACTGTGCCCACCTCTCAGGCAGGGACACACTAAGGCCGGCACCAAGAGAGAAAACTGCAGGAGAAGGAGAAAGGACTACAGAGAATGTAAAGAGGATCTAAAATCCAAAGACCACCACTGGGAGGGTGCTTGTCACATCCCTCAGTTCATGTTCCAGTTACTACTGCAACAACCCAAACAGCAAAGCAAGAAAAGCGTCCTTCCTTCTTTTAGGATGCCAACCAAACCACCTTATAAGGCAAGTGCTATAGCTTGAATGTGTCCCCCAGAATCTCACGTGGCGGAAACCAGACCTCAACGGTAACAGTGTTAAAAGTGTGAGAAATCCAATTACGGTGTTTGAAAGATGGGGCCTTTAAGAGGTGATTAGATCATGATCCATTCATGGAGTAATGGGTGTGGCTCTGATGGCTTTATTAGGAGAGTGAGTGAGCAGGTTAGCTCTCTCTTGCTCAGCTCATTCTCGCCACAAGACACCCTGGTCTCTATACAGAGCCACCACAGGAAGAAGGCCTTCACCAGATGTGTTCCCCAGGCCCTGGACTTCTCAGCATCCAGACTGTAAGAAATAAGTTTTATTTTCCTTATAAATTACCCAGTTTTGGGTATTCTGTTATAAGCAACAGAAACAGACTAATACAGCAAGTAATTGTTCATGCTGTTAAGATTCTACAAAATACTCTCAGTACCTGCAAGGAGTAAATGCTCAGAGACTGATTCACTGTGTCCAGACCCAGTAGCATGGTGGTTGGATAGCAGGGAGCCCTGGACACACTCTGACAGCTGTCAGGTACCTGAAGTGCTCCGAGAGAAGAAAGTGGAAAAAAACCCATGTCTTGCTAAACTGCTACCCATGCCCCATGCATAACTGGCTCTGAGTCAGACATCA
Source organism: Cynocephalus volans (assembly GCF_027409185.1). Classification (NCBI taxonomy): domain Eukaryota; kingdom Metazoa; phylum Chordata; class Mammalia; order Dermoptera; family Cynocephalidae; genus Cynocephalus; species Cynocephalus volans. Next base: position 189,846,695 of record NC_084460.1, read on the forward strand.
GGCATGCACGGGGTTTGGTCCCTAAACCCCCAACATCTGCTCCTGTCACCACCTCCTCCCCTCTACTGCTCCATGTGGGAAGCAGCCCAAGACCCCGACACTCAAACACGTACAGGTTTTTGGCAGCCCCGAAGCCTCCGGGGAAGATGGCAGCATCGTGGTTGGCTGCGCTGAGTGCGGCCAGGTCCGCAATCTTGCCACGGGCAATCCTTGCCGACTCAGTCAAGATGTTTCTGGGAAAGAGCACAGAGCCTAAGAAAAAAGTTCAGGTGCAGGTGGAGGGTGGGAGAGTGGGATCAGGGGACAAAGTCCACAGAGGATGCATTCTACACACAGCTCTCAGCCAGAAGGGAGCATGTTCACACACATGGGGATTTAATGCTCTCCTAAATCTATGCTGGAGTGCTTGAGATAGGCACCTCTGAGCTTTTGGTGCCAGTCAGGTACACCAGGAAACAATCTCTCCACCTCCAGGTACAAAAGCAGACAGCTCGGTCAGTTTGATGGGATAGATGGGGAGTTCAAAGGCCACTATTCGTGATGAATGCATCAACCCAAGGGTCGGGCTCAATAGGGAGCTGCTATCACCCTAGGCTTACAGGAGAGAGGGACCAGGCGCAGGTTTTAGGAACCAGGAGCCAGCGTCCTAGGCAGAGAAAGGAACCACAGGGGTCCGAACTGGTGAGAAGTGCAGCCCCCAAGAGACAGAGCTGTGGCTTCTTCTGCCCCCACCCCCTCCACCTCCAGCTCCCACCTCTCACTGTCCGTACCCAGCTGGAGGAAACATAGGAAACAACCTGCAGGGGGCTGTTGTTCTGCAGTCAGAGTAGGACAGACATGGCCAGAACACACATGCCTCAACAACAGAAATGCTGCTAGAAACTAGCTCAAAGATATTGGGAGCCTAGACAGGTGAATGAGAGGGGTGACCAAACTAAGAAGCACCTCCTTTGGTCAACATGAAGGTATGAGTATCTTTATTAGTGGGAAGCAACACCATAGGTATTTTCACTCTTTGGTCAGTACTGGAAGGTAAGAGATATTCTGCCAAGGCAGCATAATTTCCAAAACAGCCTGAGGACGACTGCTTTGAAGGACACCATTTGAATACAGATTTGGGATGTGCTGCTGGAGTGTGTGCTGGAACAGCAAGTTCTCAGTAAGTTTCCACCCCCATCCCCGCACCTGGTTTCATTTTCAGAAGGCTGCCCCTTGATGTGGTCAATCACGTGCATCTGAGGGATGTCCGGGGCAAAGATCTGGACTTCAGCCCCCCCACGGCTCAGGTGCACCAGTATTCTGAACAGAAGAAAACCACAAAGAACACTTCAAAATATACCCGATCCAGGAGATCTGTGTTTACGCACTTTCAAAAAAATGATTTTAGCTAAGCATCAGGTGTAAATCTCTCATATATGTCAGTACTCCACTTGTTTTGCAAAAAGTTATGGTTGGCTTGCTAACAACACATGCCCGTGATTCCAATTCACTGTCACGTGGTACGTTATGTCGGAATCACAAACTGGTTTGCAGGGGCTGGTGATTTGGCTGGCATCAGCCCAGGCTGCGCTGAGCAGTCTGCCTTCATCCCAGGCATGTCTGACCTCCTACAGGACATTTGCCTCTGCGAACAGCAGCAGCGTGGGCAACACGCTCAGAGAGTATGCCTGGGGGTGGATGAGGGGGATGACGACTTCTGGTCACTGCTGAGTAACTTCAACTCCTAGCCTCCCCCAACCTTCCTGTCATGGGTGGAGACATGGAGACCACACAGTACGACAGGAACTCCCTCTCCGCAAGATCAACAGAAGCCTCCATGAGGGACAATGGCTGACATTTACAAGGGCTCATCCTGTGCTAGCCACGATTCCAAATGCCAACGTGCACTAGCTCACTAATATTACCCAGATGTGGGTGCTCTTACTGTCCCTTACACAGAGGAGGAAACAGATATGAAGTAGTAAACGGCCCCACGTCACAGTTAGTACCTGGCAGTTAGGATCTGGCCCTGGTACTTGGGTTCTGCTACTTGTAAGTAACCCACCCAGGTTACCCAGACAGCCTTGCCAGTCCCCCTGGGAAGTTTCAAGCTATCTCCTGGCCATTCCCCGCCTTATAGCTCTTCATCACCCCCTGACCAAATCAGGAAACTCTTCCTGGCCCTCTGCTGCCTGCCAGCTCAGTCTCTCCAACACTCACTCCATGTCTAGTGCCAACTCCAGATGGGGTGGGCATGGCAGCCTCCAGCTCGTTCCTCACCACCACCTCACACTCTCCTCTCCAATTTACTCTGAACCACACAAGAAGTATGGTTACAATAACTTTCTAATAAAATACAAATCAAAACACTACCTACTCAGCAATAGCAATAACTGACTCCTTACAATAATGACCTACGTACAAAAAACCCAGGATACTACACGACCCTTAAAATCGTGCTTTTGAGAACTGAATGGATGGAAATTAGCTCCATGCGGAATAAACATTAGCAAAACCCTCATAAGCGGGATCCCAACGTTTACAAAACGTTTGTGCTCTGAATAACACCAAGAGAAATGCTGGAAGTGACAGTTTAACAAGTGGTATTTTAAGACTTTCCCTGTAGTGTCTCCTCCTTGTTTGCCACTCGTTTCTGCCTTTTTAAACAGAGAAAGAGTATTTGAAACACAAGCTTTCTCTACACGTTCAAAAAAAGGAGCAAACTGCTCGGGGAGAGGTCGAGGACCAGCTGTCGCCGAGGGCTTACGCAGAGGCCTCGTGGATCTCGGTCCCGTCGTAGACTCCGCATCCAGACAGCACCTGCGAGAGGAGCGGGAGCTGGCCAGGGCAGGGCGGCCTCGGGAGAGGAGGGGAGGGGGCGCTCGTGGGCGGCGGGAGGGGGACAGAGAGGGGACGCCCTGGGGCGGAGGGCGGAGGGCGAGGAGGGGATGCCCCGGGGCTGCGGGCGGGAGAGGGGACGTCCGCGGGCGGCGGGAGCGCAACTGGGGGCAGGGTCGGAGCCTGGGCGGCGGTCCCTCGACCCCGCAGTCCACTCACCAGCGCGACCCTGGCACCGGGGCGCGGCGCGGAGCCGTGCAGGGCTGCGCGGGGAAAGGGCATGTGCTCGGAAAGCGGCGCTAACGCGGAAGCCACCGCCAACCTCGACCTCAACAGGATCCTGACGGCAGCCATGGCTTCGCGGGGTCACGCGGCGGGGCACTGCTAACCAGACCCTGACGAGCGCGCAGGAGGCGGGGCCGCGCCTGCGCAGACCCTTTGGGACGCTGCGGCCCCGCCCCCGCCCCGTCCCGCGATCGCGCCGGGGGCGGGGCCGCGCCTGCGCAGAGCCGAGACTGCTGTTCCCTCTGGCAGACGCTCCGCGGCTTCAGCAGGTGCTCCCCGGCAAAAATGACTTCTTGTGGAACACCCGGAGGTCACATTCCAGGTTCTCACGCACGTCCATCTTTTCTTAATGTGCTTAAGCGAGACCCACAGAGCGTCCCCCGGCGCAGCGGCCGTCCTGTGTCCCGGGAGGTGCAGTTCCACCTAGAGGCCTGGCTCGGGCGTTCTGGGGCCGCGGGCAGCCATGGTGGCCGCGTGGCCCTCAAAGAGCCCAGATTCTCACAGCCCCGGTTCCTCGGCGTGTAGATCCTTAGGCCACCGCATGAGGGGAAACCGTGTTTCCTGGACTAGCTGGAATTCTTGCATTAAAAAAAGACCCATTTGTTATGCCCAGACTGGCTCATAGGGGAACAGCTGGATAAATGCTCTCTTCTTTACTTTGACTTACCAACTTTCAAAGTGGGAAGTTCTCGGAATAATTTTGGGACTCTGCAGACACATTTGATGTTTCAACCAAAGGCTGTCACTATTCTGAGATTCAGATTGCCCATTGTGACTTTTACTGTCGATCTCTGCAAGATAATGAACTAGAACACGGGACATTCCATAAGTTATAACCAAAGATGAGTTCAGAATGTTCTCCTGTCCTTGTTCCTGGACCTCCCTGGCTGATCTCCACTTCTATGGATGGACCCAAGGGAGCCGTTCTGATTGTTCCCCACTGCTGGGGAAGCTCCCACAGGCACGCAGGATTCTCACGGTCCCTGGGGGACCAGCTGCTCCATCCCTTTCTCCCCTCAGCACCACATCCAGGAACATCAATTGATAGTGATAGGATCATGAGATAAGTCAGATCCGCTTTGAGAAAGGAGATGCAAAAGTACAGTCTGATTTAACTGGTCTGGGAGGCCAAGATCCTGCCTCCATCCCATGCTCAGGTGCAGCTGCCACTTTCTTGGAGCCTTAGGCACAGGCTCCTGGGCCCCTCTGTAGGGCCCACCTCCAGCTGTCACTCAGGGGTTCGCTCAGCTGTGTGTCACCATATACGTGACACTCACAGAAAAGACTGAGGTGAGGGAAATATTGGAAATTCTGTTTTGGAATAGGTAATCACCAATGATTCTATTTTCCAGTCTAAGTTACAGACAGATATGGTGTAGGGACAAAACACCCAATGATACCAGGCCTGACCTCCTCGTTTCTACAAACACCTCTGATCTGCAGGCCTCTGGGCACACATGCTGTGGTGACTAGAGTGCTGACAGGCTACAGAGTGCCCACCTATCTGAAGGTGGTGGTGATCACTGCAGCCCTCAGTGTAGTGGGCGTCATATGCATCACTTCCTCTCTAGCCCACTTGGCCCCACGCCAGCCTGGGGAGGCAGGTGGGCAGGTATCAACTCCACCTCCCAGATGAGCACAGGAGACGGGTGGTGCCCACCAACTGGTGGGCCACCCCTCTGGAGAGTGACAGGCTGGGCCTGACAGATGACACCCACAGTGTTGGTGAGGCACACTACATGGGGTCTGCCCGGTGTCCTGACTCTAGAGGCCGCAGTTACTGCACCACAGGGACAAGCACCCCAGCTGTGGTAGGGAAGCTTGCCCAAGATGCTGTCACAACAGCCCTTCCCAAGGGCACCACAGAGGGGAGGGGCTGTCCCCTCCCATGTGCCCCTTGTACAGCTGGCACTGCAGGTCTGAGCAAGCTTATGGGAGGACTGGCATCCCAGCCCTGGGGCTCCCATGCGCCCCCGTAAGGTGAGTTAAGTAGGCGCTCCCTACCCTGCTCACCTGTTCCTGATCCCCCCCGGATGACATTTGGTTTCTCACACCCGGGCAACATCATAAACACTCTAATTCTGAGTTTAGACTCAATCCCCACTTATGGAAAAAATTCCGTATTTTTAATCTCTGAGTCTGTCATCAAAAACTTACATTAAAAATATAATTAACTCTCATACAAAGTTCATGAGTCTACAAAAAGTGAGCCTTTCAACAGCAGATGTTTCAACATTCATTGTTATTCACACCGCCCGGTTCCAGGGCCCTGAGTGCCAAGTTTGTGCAACCCAGCACCAACCAACAGCTATCCTGGTGGCTGCGTGTTTGACTCTTATGGGAAACAGGTCACCAGCAACGGTATCTCAGCTGCTCTCTGCATTGCCTCCTGCTTCCTGGCCCGGAAGGCACAATGGTTTCATCTCTTCTGCGGGTCTTAACCCAAACAATCCGGTATTGCAACCGTGGCGGCCCTACTCCAGCATCCCTTCTCCTCCTCCATCTCCAGCCGCTGGTCTGAGCAGGTGCAGACTGTCATCGTCAGATGCTCCCGCTTCCGCCTCACTTCCTGGTGGTTCCAAAGGGCGCTTCATGCCCCGCTGCTTGGAGACTGCCAGAGCGTACTGAATGTTATAGCGGTTCCAGTCACAGCTGTTAACAGCACACAGGAATCAGGTCAGTAGAAGCAACAGCTATTTTCTATTCTACCCGAGAATACTGGCCATCCTACACCCACCCACCTTCTCTGGGAAAAACCAGTGAGGACCAACCCTGTCCCTCCCCACCCAATTCATTTCCTCCTCTCTTCCCTGCACTGGCAGTCTGGCTTCCACCCCCCTTGGTCCTGAAGCAGCGATGGCCTTCAAGGCCCCGAGTGTAAAACACCCTCTCTTCTGGTCCATCCTCCCCACCCCAGCCCTTCCCCTGGGCCAACCCAGATGGTTTCACCACCAAGTTCCACTAAATGCTTGAGAAAGGCACCACTGCAGAGCTACAGTTGTTTTAGAGAGCGGAGGAGTACTCTCCAAATCAATTCCCCACATTAACAGGATAAAGGAGAAAAGTCACATAATCATTTCTTATAGAAAACAACCCAGTAAGGAAATAGAACTAAGAGGTAAAACAATAAGAAAATAAAGCACACCACTGTGTAGGTGACATGACTGCAGGACTCTTCCCCCAAATTAACATACAAAAGCCAGCTGCATCCCTACAAATCAGCAACAAATCACTATACAAGGAAGTCCAAAGAACATCAAGTAACTAGGAATAACCCTGACAGAAGGTGCACAGTCCTGCTCTTCTACAGAGCTGTGGGAGTTGAGGACGCCTCCACCAAGGGAAGGCTCGGCGCAGCAGGGACCACAGCTCTCCCTGAGCGGATCGCAGAATACACAGCCCCTGCCTTCCTGCAGGGCAGCCAGAACACTTGGGAAGAAAAGGGGCGAGGAGGAAGGACTAGCTTTAAACTCTTAAGACTCACTATAAAAACTGAGGGACCATGGGGACCCCACAGGTCCTAGACTCAGGTCTCAGCCTATGGACCTTAAACAGAGTGACACATGGACAGGGCAGAGAACAGACTCTTCAGGATCGCAGCTGCAACACCTGGAAACTGATTAGTGGCCAAGGGAAGGAAGATGTCAAAAGGCCAAGCTATGAGGCCTTTACAGCCCAGGCTCTGCTTGACCTTAAGGGAGGAAGATTGCATGAGCCACAGAGACAACATGGAGAAGTGGAAGGGGGATACCCTCACAGAACACCTGTGGTGGGTCAGGCACTGTCCCAGGCGCCTGAGGATATTATGTTATCATCATCATCCCCATTTTCCTCCTGGGGAAACTGAGGATCATGGCAGTCACACCTCCAGGAATCCAGACAGCCTGGCCCTGAGGCCCTGTGACCAGCCCCCAAAGCCTGTGCAAGTGACATGCAAATCCAGGAGAGAGTCCAGTCCTGAGAACACAATGAATCCATCCTGAGAGGCTGAAGGACTCTAACTGAACCCAAGGCATGTCCCACCTCCATCCGCACCTGTGGAGCAGCCAGTTCACCCGGGCAGGTGAGAAAATAAGCAACTCCACAAGAGGAGTCTCTCGTCCCCCAGATCAGTCAACACAGGGACAATCCTCAGTATGGAACCAGCAGAGACAGTGCACCCCCCACCCTGCCCACCAACCATGCCAGCAACACGTACAGCTTAGAAACGTCATCTAGGTGCCTCTGGATACTCTTCTGGAGAAAATGAACCACAGGCAGCAGCTTCCCTGCTCTGAAAAGGAGAGTCCCCTCAGTGTGTGGCACTTACTGCAGTGTTACAGTAAGTAAAGGCCTCACTCCTGCTGTTTGGGCACCAAGTTTTCCTTCTTATATACCCAGAGCAGCTAGTCGAATGACTCACATCACAGATGAATGAGCAGGTGAAACACATCGTACCTGGACTTTAACTTCTGTCCGTGCAACAGGAGCAGTTTCTGAGTCCAAATAAGATAGAATTCTAGATGACGAGACACCTCAAAGGAAGAAGCTAGAAACTCAAGCGCTTTCTCTACATACAACTCAGGAAGAGAGGAGCTGACAACTTCAACTGTAAAAGAAGGAAGAAAAGCCACGCTTATTCTGCAAGGAACTCAAATTATGAGAAAAGACGGCAACACTCTGTGTTTGCAAAGAACATGAAAAGCCTGGCCAGCAGCCTGGACCCTGCGGGCTGGCCAATGCTCACTCTCGTCCCTGGGCACCGACTCCAGGGCCTCCTGCACCAGCTTCCTCTCGTTGAGCCGGAAGGCCATGAGGATGGCCCTGGTGAACTCCTGCTGGTGCAGTGCCTCACGAATCCGCCCGGGGGTGATGCTGGTGTCCAGCTCAAACGGGTCGAAGAGCATGTGGGCATCCAGCGAGTAGATGAGGAGCCCCTCGGTGGTGGTTGCTGCCCAGCAGCGTCCTGTGAAACGAAGCAGTAATTTTCTAAAAATTTAAGTCCCCCTCCCCCCTTTTCTTAATAAAGAAGAAGTGGTGAATACGTTCCTGTGATCCAAAAGGTGAAAGTACAAGAGGGACCTGGGCATCTTCCTTCTACCCCAACCGCAGCCCCCTGCTCCTCTCTTTGGAAAGAACCAATTGGGTCACTCTCAATGCTCTCCCGAGCTATTCTACGCATACACAAGCAAACGTGTACACACATTTTATCTCTATGCTTATACCAGAAGCCAGCACACTTTTCCATTAAGGGCAGATCATTTATTTGGCTTTGCAGACCACACGGTCTCTGCAGCTACTCAATGCAACATGGTGCCTGGGGAGCAGCACAGACAAGATCTGCAAACACAAATGTGGCCATGTCCCAGTATGACCTCGGTTAACAAAATCAGGTGCTGGACTTAGCCCTTGGGCCAGGATCTGTAGATCCCTGGTTCACAAGACAGTGACCCACCATGAGCTATTCTGCACCTTGCTCTTCACCCTCAATCTATGCTGGACAGCATCTGCTGATAACTCCACTACCCCAGGACCATGTGTACCTGACAGGCCCCACAGGTCCCTAGCACAGACCCTCCTTCCTGCAGCAAGAGGAAGGGGCTGGGCAGAAGAAAGGCAATGGGAAGGTCCAGAGCTGGCAGTGTGTGAGGGGCACTCAGGGAGACAGTACACAAAGAGCAGATGCCCGGCCTGCTCCTTTTTGAAGCTTGGTGTCCTTCCTTGGGGACAAGGGCAACCATGCAGCCAGGGGGATCAGTGTCACATTCTTACCCAAGGGGAAAGATCGCAGCACAGAGCCCCCAGCAACTCCAAGACAGACGTTGTCCCTGGGAGCAGAGGTCCTACACCCAACCAGGACCAACAACCCATTTCTTGAAGCTCACCGGTAGGAGAGAAGCGAAGTGAAGTCACCCTGATTTCAGGTTTAAAGTGCCGAGAACTCATGTCACCTGGGGGAAGAGAACCAATCACAGTTACAGGCAGCATATCCAGGCTGCTGCCACCCTGCAGGTCCTCCCTACTGGCCAGGTGGCTATGGGGACCCAACCAAGAGCAGCCGCCTCTGCCATAGGGCCCTGCACAAAGATGAAGTAAGCAGCAGCCCTACCACTGTGTCTGCAGATGGGGCAGGGAGCCCTGTGCCACAGCTAAGCCATGGTTCAATGGATGCTGCTGGCCTCAGAGAGCTGCTGCCCAGTGGACGAGCCCGTGGAGCAGGTGCTCCCAAGGGCACCCAGCCAGACCAGCAGACGGCTGGGCTGTTCCAGGAAAGGCCCTGGCCAGCGGGGGGTCTGCTGCATTCAACCTGATGCCCAGGGCCTATAGAGAGGTGCATGGGATTGCTGGCTGGTGGATGTCCCTGAGTCTTCCAGAACACCTGGCTTTCTACCTGTCTCAGAGACAAATGCACCTCAATAGCAGGTAGCCCACCAGAATCCTCCTGGTGCCCCACCAGAATCTTCCTGGTGCCCCATGCGGCACAGAAGTGGGTGCTCAGGCCCTGTGGGCAAACCGAGGGGGCCCAGCTGGGTAGGAAGGCCGCATGCAGCAACACAGGGCAGTTTCTCCTGCCTGGCAGGACTGGTGGCACCTGCACCCGCCCCAGGATCTTCTCCAGGCCCCATCCACCAAAACGTCACAATGCCATCACAGTTACTGACTTCATGAACTGCAGCCCAATCAAGGCAGCAACACTGTGGTCACCCAGGAAAAGAAGGCAGACAGAGCCATGGTACGGTGGCCTGGGCCACGGGGACATGGAAGGGGAGCCTGCTCACCTTTCTTTACACCTGGCAGTGGTATGGCGACTCCATTATCCTCCCCAGCATCTTGATCAATCAGTGCCAAGTTGCCAAACTCTGTCATTTTTCTCCTGTTCAAAAATTCCTAGAATGGTAAAAGCCACATGAGCCAAGCCTCTGGCAGGTGGCCCTGCCACCTCACTCTCCCTTGCTCATGTGCCACCAATGCTAGACAAGCCCTAATCCTGTCTAGAACAAGGACAGGACACACAGACCCCGAGGACACAGGGACAGAGTCCTATGGCACCCCCACCCAATCCACAAGACCTTCCCTCAGGGCGTGCTGCGGACGGGATGCATGTGAGGTCGGCTGCAGCGGGGCACAGGAGCCCACTCAGACGAGGCCACCATCACCATCACCACAAGGGGGCAGGACTCTCAGCCTGCAGGGAAGTCCACCTGGCACGTGGGGGCAGCCACTACCTCAGGAAAAGGTCAAGGACACTTTCCCCCCGACACACTCAGGAATGCGGTGGGCTTCTAGCCATGCACAGGAGCCTCTTGCCCCATAATGGGGCCTGAGCAGGTGAGCCAGGCAACTGCACCCCTGCTCAGAGGTTTCCACAGGCTCCCTGCCCACAACCCGAGTTCCTGTGGGAGCCATAGTGGGAGGAGAGGCCTGGCAAGCGATGCAGGGAGTGCCGAGGGCTGTGTGTGGACTCTGTGTGGACAGTGTGGGCAGGAAGCCACACCCAGGCAGGGCCCTAGCACCTGCTCATTCGCTCCCTCCCTTATGGGTCTCCAGTGGCCCCTGAGCCACCATGTGCCAGTACCCCACCTGCGGGACAGCCCCCAGTAACAACCTCGTGTGTGTACAGCACAGACTCCCACTGTGCCCAGGGACCTGGGAAGCCAGGAACACCGACCTCTGGAGCCTCACATGCTCAACTGGCACTTGAAGCAGCCCTAGCCCAGAGCCACTGGCTCACCTCCATGGCATCCAGAGAGAGGTTGCAGGAGATCTCGAACTTCTTCATGAGAATCTGCTCCCTGACGTGATAAATGCACACGAACCTGGACATGCCTCCTGCAAGGACACTGTGGCCATCCGCAGAGTAGCACAGAGTGGTGAAGGCCCTGGGGTGGAGAGGAGATGTGGACGTAGGGGCCATCAAGGGACCAACTTCGGGAAGTAGGGAAGATTCTACCTCCATATTCTAGAAAGCAAGCACTGCCCTTCACCAGCACTGAGGCTCACAGCCCAAACTCATGCAAGTGATTTAAACCCATGACCTCCAGCAGTGCCATCAGCCTGCTCTGAGACAGCACCACCCTCAGATGACAGGGACACACACTTGTGCTTCCTGACAACCAAAGTCTCTTTCACAGAAGAACCGAGCAGGTGAGGGTGTCCCTGTTGACAATGGCACAAAGAGGAAGCCAGTCCACCTCCTGCCCTCCAGGCAGCCTGCCCTTGGGTTGCTCAACAGCTTCTCATGACATGAAAAGAACAAGCAACAAAAGAAAAAACAGACACATTGGACGTCACTGGAACTTAAGATCTTGCATGTCAGGAACACCATCAAAAAAGTGATGATAACTCACAGAACTGGACAAATAGTTGCAAATCATCCATCTGATAAGAGTCTCATATCTTGGATATAAAAAGAATTTCTAAAACTCAAACAACAAACAAAAAACCAAACCCCCAATTCAGAAATAGGTAAGAGATTTAAACAGTCATTTCTCCAAAGAAGACATACAGATAGCCAACAAGCACATAAAACCCAAGTTGCAATGAGATACTAATTCACATCTGCCAGAATGGCTCTGATTAACAAAAAGGCATGGGGAGGACATGAGAAGCTGGAGCCCCGTGCACAGCCGGTGGGACCATAAAGGGTGCAGCAGCTGCTGTGGAAAACAGTGTGGTGGCCCCCAGGAAATTAAACGTGGAATTATCATACAACCCAACAATTCCACTTCTGGGTCTAGGCCCGTGAGAACTTGCAAGTTGGGTTTGACATTTCCTCTTGGAGGGGACCCCTCTGTTGCACAGGAAGCCCCTCAGCTCCCAGAGACAGGCCCAGACCGCAAGGCCGCACCTGCGGGCCCTGCTCCCGCTCCCAGGACACGAGTCCCAGCTCAGTGCAGGCAGCTCGCTCAGCCCATCTGACACCACCCCCTGCAATGAGGGGACATGCATATCTTCACTACCCTCGCCGTGTGAGGTGCCGTTTACTCTTATGAAGGTCAAAGGTACCAGGGGCTAACTTCTGCTTTTTTGTTTTAAACACCAGACTGATGACAACACTTGTGTGACCAAGGTTTGGAAATGGATTCAGCCTTTCAGCTGAATGCACTTGGGTTCGGCAAATCCAAATGCCTCCCATGTTGGGTACTGCAGGAGACTGGGAGTTAAGTAAGAGGTGGCCTCTTGGGACCACCCACCTCTACCCACAGACACTCAACAGTCTCGGGACAAAGGACTATGCAAAAAAGAAGAAGCTGTGAGAACCTGGCCATTGGGGCCTTGGGTTGGAGACAAGGCTCAGAGCATGCTGACCCTAACAGGCTAAAAGGAAGCCCTCTGTGATGTCCCAATGCACCCCGGCATGAGCCCCACATCCCCTGCTGGCCTGAGAACCGACACTCACTTCCCTTTGGCTGAGTGTTTGGCTGTGATCTTGTCCAGCTCCTTCCTGCCCGTCTTGAGGTCATGCCTGCCCTCGATAGAGCCTGTCTGCACGGCATTCTCAGGGTCCCAGAAGGTGATCTGCGAGTTCAGCGTGGCTACTGCCAGCTCTGCACCATCAGGGCGAAAAGTCACAGCCAGAGCTAAATGGGGATGCGAAGTTAGGTCCTGAGGAAGATCCCAGACACGCTGCCCACGGCACTCTCCACCAGTAAGCCAGGCCAAGAGATTGTGCCACCAGTTCTGCTACATAAGAAATTCATCCTGAAGCTCCAACCCTGGCAAGGAGGGAGGCTCCAAAAGCAACAGGAGCTGTCCCCTCGCCCCCGGCTCCTCCTCCAACAGCAGGAGCCTGATCATATGTTCCTTTCCAGAGCTCCCTGACTAAAAGCCAACCTGCTCTGGCTCCTTAGCCAACCACGGGGGCCATCATACACAAGCAAGTCTGAGTTTAGGATCGTTCTTTGAACACTTTGGGTTTATGTCAAGCACACAGCTAAGAACAGGGTACACGGGTGCAAGAAAAAAAACCACAGCTGGACGATGGTAGGGTATCATGATACTGGTCCCTGTTCCTGTCACTGACCCCCTGCAGCTCACCATCAGAGGTCAGGGCCAGTGTCTCTTTGGTCCTCCAGCTATCAAACATGTCCCACAGGCGCACTGTCTTGTCCCAGGAGGCACTGGCCAGGATGGACTTCATCGGGTTGAAACACAGACCACTGATAGGCCCCTCGTGGCCGGACAGCACCTACAGCAGCGGGCAGAGGAGATATCAGGAGGTGAGAGGTGAGAAACCACCGTCATGACTCTCCAGGCAGCTCTGCACTGGATGCTTGTGTGCACAGAGGCTGTGGCTGTCGAGCCAGGGCTTGAGGTGGCTGTCACACACACTATGTTGGTGAGAGGACGCAAGGGCAGGCCAGGCCATGCCAGAGACCTTTGAATGATGCTGCTGGCCTCAGGGCTGTGATCTTGATTCCCCGCTCTCCTCTCAGGTTGGTTGGAGGGGCCCTCCCTGAGCCCCCAGCCAGTGCATTGGCCCATGCAACATACACCAGGGATGTGATGGCCTTTCCCCAGGCCCACAGCTCTCTTTGGGCCTGTCCCTTGGGGTGTGCTGCTCTTACGTCCAGGAGCCTGCCTGTCTGCATGGACCACACAAAGATCTCAAAGGAATCCTGGGCCCCAGCAGAGATGATCTCCCCACTTGAATCCACAGCCACGCAGGAGAACTGGGTGGGGCGTGGAGACGTGAAGGTGCGGAAGTTTCGGTACCTGCCAGGAAAACGGAGTCGAGGTCAGCGCCCCTTGCCCATGCCCAGGCGGCAAGGCTGCGTGCAGCTCGCCCTCTGCTGTCACCTGCACCCGTTCCTCCATCACCTGTGAAGGTCAAAGGCTCGCACAGTCCCGTCCATGGAGGAGGTCACGATGACATAGCCAGTGGCAGTAAAGGTCACACCGGTGACCCCACTGGAGTGCTCTGTGAAGGTGACGAAGCAGAAGCCACTGAGGGTGTTCCACACCTTGACCTGCGGTGGGAGTGTGGAAGGGACAGGTGGACCGCAGCCCCTGTACTCACGGCTACCCCTCACTGGTCTCATAGGTAGGCTCAGGGGCCACGGTGAGTAGTGCTGAGGCGTGGAGAGACCCTCTGCCCCTTGCCGCCTCCTGTCCCCTCAGCGACCGCCCCGCCACAGACTCACTCCCGCCAAGCAGCCAAAACCATGCAGGAGACCAAGTCAGAAACCCACCCCTCTCCATCCAGGTCCCAATAAAATGTTAAACATCTTTCAGGAGTTCGGGCAAGACTGGGTGAACCCACAAACTCCAGGCCAAGCACCCAACTCAGGGCCTGGCCACAGCAGCCCAGCTGACAAAGCCCAGCACAAGGACTTTGTCCCCCCAGAGCCACCCTGTGCCCTGAGGCCCACAGGATGGGGCCAGGAGCCCACCTTGCCGTCATCACCCCCGGTCACAATGTACTGCCCATCAGGAGAGTAGGCCAGAGCCACCATGCTGTTGAAGTGGCCCTGCTGCTTGAGCACGTAGGACTCGCTCTGCCACTCCCACACCAGCAGCTGGCCCAGGCCTGTAAGCACATGAAACCAGGCCAGGTCACACAAGGGCCCAGCCCACCTTCTCAGCCGACACAGGTCCCAGGAACAGAGCACCGGGGAGGGGGTGGGATAAAGACCCAACATGTGTCAGCACTGGGACCACCTGCCTCCCAAGAGGGAACCATGGGTAGAGGCCCAGAGCAAGCAGTGAGCACCTCTGCAGCTGGCCCTGACTGAGAGACCAACACCAAGGTGTCATGCAAGGAACTGATGGAAGGCTGAGACCCAAGCAGGAAACCACAGGACTCCCAACCTGGAGGGCAATTATTTTGGAAGCTTCACTAGCTCTGCCTTTGCAAAGGAGCCCCTGAGGAGCCTGCTCAGAACAGGCCCTCGGAGGCGACTCTGCCAGGGCCACCCAATCCTCTGCTCAGGGCTCCAACAGGCCCTTGGAGGTCTGCACTGGCCCCAACCCAGGTCTTTGCCCCACTGTTCGACCTCAGGAAAGTTTTCTTGAGGAGAATTCCATTTCTACAATCTGAGCACGAAGACTAACCTGAGCAGCCAAAGGCGATCCAGTCCCCGGAGCTGTTGATGGCGACAGAGGCAATCTTTTGGTCTGAGATGCTGCGCAGAGAAGTACAAGTCTGAGCCAAGAGCAGAGCCCGGCCCAGCCCAGCCCAGTCCACCAGGCCCAGGCTGAGCACCCCCCAGCCTGCTCTGAGTGGCTGGTCACACGAGTGGGCTGAGGGGCTGGCAGGGGCCACCTGGACACCTCCTGTCCCCGTGTGGTGTTCTGCGCCAATGTCATGCCCACCCCTTAGACGTCAACAAGACACTTTTCTTAAATCAAAGAGAACCCCAAAAGACATCTTGCGTGAGAAACTTAAAATGTCTGAGTTTTGTGAAGCCAGTATTTTAGTTTTTCTACATTCCAAAAATGAAGAACAGAAGGAAAAATGTAAGGACAAAAAATGAAAACTACCTGGTCCACCTCCGAGGCCAAAGCTCCCTGAGAGTGCCCACAAGGTGGCAACACTGCGCTCCACTCTGACCCACCGTCTCGCCCACCAAAGCCAGCGGCTGGGGCAGGTTCACTGAGGCAGCTGTCCCTTGGGCCATGTTTGCGGTCTTCGGACAGCCCTCACTGCTAAAGGCAGGCATGGCTTGTCCCTCCCAACCCCCCACTTCTGGGCGAGCGAGCAGAGAACCCACCTCAGGGAGTGGATGAGATTGAACTCCGGGAGCTCATGAAGATGGAAAGTTCCAGAAGCAAAACCAGTGACTAAGAGGCGAGTCTTCTTGTGATACGCTGCAGCTGTCAGGTTGTTAAAATCTCCTTCTTTATTGAAGAAGTACCTAAGTCGATGGGAGACGTGAGAGGCATGGGAAGAGACCACATGGCCAGGCTGGCCCCGCCCTGCTGTGCCCCGCCACTCCAGGCCCTGGCAGCTGCCGAGAGCACTCTGCTCCACTTCCAGCACAGGGTTTCAAGGGAGCCTCTCAGAAGGATCTCCATCGCTGACCCCGAGCCATAGGCTGGTGGAGGTCTGGAAGGAACAAAGTCCACAGGGAGGTGGGCAAGGGGTGGGGGAGCAACCTGTGCCGCAGAGAAGCCCAGCAGATCCCAACACTTCCTGCCTCCTCCTCCTCCTCTACCATATCTAGATCCAGATGAAGGTGGCCCAATGGCACCTGCATCTTTAACACCTGCTTGGCCCTCCCTCCCCTATGTCCCCTTCCCAACAAAGTTCCACCCGACCCTCTTGAACGAGTGCCTGCTGCCCTCTCTGGGCCAACGTGGGCCACCACCTCCTTCACACTGACAGTCTGCACTCCCTACCAGCAAGCACCCCTCCTCACGGAAACTCCAGGAACCCTCCCTCTTCCTGGTGTCTCCTCCAGTGCCTGTCCAAGACCTGACTCCAGCTAGAATGTCCCCAAGTCCATGTGGACACCCATGGTCCACTCAGACCCCCTGGCTGGGGCCTGGCTGACCCTCCGCACTCAGAGTTGAGACCCCAACCACCCTCACATGTCTCCCACTACCTGTCAGCGCCAGCACACCCCAAATCCACCCTAGTCTGGCTGCTTAGCCTCCCTCCAAGGTCCTGCTTCTCTTCCCTCTCCATTAGCTTGCGTGCAAAGCCAGGGAACCCTCCAGAAGCGGAACCATCCATGAAGCCCTCCCCCTGCCCCCTGGGCCGTCACCCTGCACAATTGCTCTGCCCTTCCGGGTCTGCTCTCCTGGCTGAGAGAAAGCCTCACGAGGGCAGGTGGTATGTTCTAAGCACCAACAGAGCCCAGCACACAGAGGCGCCAAATAATTGCTGAATGGAGGAGTCTAGGCTGGGCAATTGCACAACAGGGCCAGTCACAGTTGGTGCCATGGCTGCCCCATGGCTGTTCCAACCTTGTGTGCCAGCGATTATGACCAGCCTCCTACACAGCCCCAGAGAAGGGCCCGACGCCCAGCACCCCACCATAGGGCAGCGCCCCCTGCAGGCGGTCCACAGGCCTGGGGCTCAGTCTGCGTCTAGGTCAAGGGGAGGGAGGTCGTCCCACTGGGGCTATGTGGGGCTAGACTGTCCGCTCAGCACCCGACAAAGCGCCCAGAGGCAACCACCAATGGGCCTGTCACACATGCCAGTAGGGCGTACAGAACTGACCACTCCTGCCTGGCTGAGGATCCATCCAGGCCTCTCCCTCCAGCTTTCCCCAAATGCCCTGTCCTCATGGTGTCCCCTCCACCACCTCGACCCCCATGGCTGCTGCTGAGAGTGCACCCCCCATGCATCCTCCACATGCCAAGGGACCCTCGCCCACCACAAACTCTGTGGGAGCTGGCAAAGCCACAGACGTCTCCCACTGGACATTAGGTGCTACCACATTCCTGTTATTGAACACCTGAACGCCGTCTCCATCTGGGCCTCCCTCCCCTTGCCTGTCCCACTTCCTCAGCCCTGCGCCCTGCCCACATGGACAGACACACAACGTAGTCAGCCGAAGCAGCAGCAGGGGCCTCTGGGTTACAGGGCAGGGTCTCAACACCCCAAGCACTCGAGGGTTCTCGAACCTAGACCTACAGGTACACGGGACTGTTCTCAGCACCTCCCGGTCCTTGGCCCTCAGGATCCAGTGTCCAGGTCCCTCTGAGGGCAAGAGACCCCCACAGGAGCATCACACAGAGCCCCGTGCGCCGGGGAGACCTACTTGGCCAGCCGCGAATACGTCACTTTCCCTCTCTTCTCCTCCCCAGCTGGCGCAGTTTTCCCACGGATGGTGCTCTCCCTGTCTTCTTCATCATTGTCCTCATCCTCCTCCTGCTGCAGCAGGTCCGCCTTCCAGCCCGAGGGGGCTTTCAGCCTCAGGCCCTCGGGGGGCGTGTCACATTGCCACACACACAGGGCTCCGTCCTGGCTGAGCGAGTACAGCTGCGAGGGAAGCACACAGGGTGACACAGTCACCACCCTGGCCCCAGGACCCTCTTTGCAGCTCAGCTTCCAGGAGCCAGTTCCCCTAAAGGACCCCTCCAATGTGGAAAGAAATGGCTCTTGAGGGGCAGCAACAGCTCCTGCAAGTCCCTAAACATCCCCCAGGCAGCCCGGAGCAGCCTGAGGACACTCAGGAGGAGAGGACTTATGGCTCAGCCCCGAGGGCTTCGGGGCTTTCACAGGGGCAACACGTTGGGCTAGGGGTACTGGGCATAGGGACATACGTCCAGACTGTTGGATTCAAAGAAGCAGGCCACGATGGCATCTTTGTGTCCTCCCAGTGCGTAGTAGATGAGGTTGTCCCAGCGCTCGGCTCCAAACACCCAGGTGGACATATCTTTGCTGCCGACCACAAAGCACCTGGGACAGAGAGGCAACACCTCCTCAGGGCTCACGACCGAGCGCCACTTGCCCTTGACCACACAGGCACTGTCTGCTCTCTGCAGACAGAGATGTACAGATACCATCTGCTCTCCCTGTATGGGTCTCCAGTGTGAGCTCTGGGAAGTCTTTAGCACAGGTCGGGCACCCCAGGACGACCCGTCTGCCCTGGTCTGTCCCCATCTCTTGCCCTTCCTGGAACAGGAGCCAGCTCCTCACTCCTCCCAGATGCAGCCTGAGACCCCGATCAGGGAAAATTCTGGCCACAGTACAGAGTCAACATGCAGAATGCTGGCCGTGAAGAGGCGGGACAGCAGAGATGTAAGATGTGTGATGACCCACATGCCACCTGGGGCCAGGGTGCTCAAGCAAGTCTGGTCCTACAAATAGAAGCCACACCACTGCCAGCCTCTACCTCCCCCTGCAGAGACACGCGTGACAGGACGCCTAAGGGATGGGGACCTTGTGAGGGGAGGGCATGGCGTTGGCATACTCCCCAACTCGCCTGACTGGTTTGAACGTTTGGTGACACACTCATCTCTCATCAAGATCCAGACCTCATGCTCTGGCTTCCAGCCACAAATGCTGGGGTGGTGCAGACCTGACCAGCCACACTGGACTGTCCTAACAGTGTGGGCTGCAGCCAGCCCCAAGGAAGGCTCAGGAGACATTTCAAAGTGAAACTTCAGGACTCCAAAGTGTGAATCCATGCTCTCCACGCCGAGACTATGCAGGGGCATCTTCTGGAGCCCCCTCTGCAGAGCCTCCATGGCCTCACCTGGAGTCGTCGGTCCAATCAATGCATGTGGTCTCATCATACGGCCCAAAGTAAGTTTTGTCCAGGACAAAGGCGTTGAATTCTCGCTTCTTACCAGGGGCATGGTACATCTGAGCAATGTTGCCCTTTGTGATGACAAATTTCCTACCAAAGAAGTGGGGACACAGTCGATATTCAAGACCAGCAACAGCCCTGACACCAGACAGCTCCGAGAGAACAGCCCAGCTACAGCACCCCGGGCCTCCCTGAGTCCTGCCTCTTTTCCCGCAGGATGCAGGCCACGGGACGGAGGCCGCGGACCAAGTCAGAGAAGAAATAGACACCAAGGGGCACTCCGGCTGCACCAGCCTTCTGCTCTGGAGAGGCTGGCCATGTGCCCAATGTGACAACCCAAACCTAGGTGGGAGGAGCCGGGCAGTCGGTCTCAGATGGGCATGTGCATCAGAGCTCATCCCACCCAGGGAAGCCACCTGCCTCACCTGCCATCCGGGGAGAAGGAGACACTGTGCACAGAGCCCTTGAAGTGGAAGCGGTGCAGCACCGACCTGCAGACCAAGCTGACCAGCAGCGCAACGCCCCCTGCAGGAAGCCAGAGGTGATGGCCTCTCTGCCACCCCAGAGGCCCTTCCCAGACCCATGGTATGGAAAACACAGGAAAGTTTGGCCTGAGTCCTTCCTCAGCTCGCCCCTTCAGTCCCCACCCAAAGGGGTAATTACCTTCATCCACGATGATGGCAAGGCGGCCATCTGGAGACAGCCCCACACATTTGACATTGTACTGAGTGGCCAGGGGCAGCGTGTCAGATTTGTTGCTGAGAAAGACAAAAACCACAGCATGCAGTTGGTCTCCTATCATCAGACAAGGGAGACAGGGCCAGCCTCAGACCTGTGGTCCACTCTCCCCATGCCATGCCCCTCCAATCCCACTAGACCCCATGTGCCAGGGAAAGAGAAACTGACATGGTCCCTTGGGGAAATCTGGCAAAACATATTAGAAGCCTTAAAAGTGAACTTTGTATACACCAATTCTGCCCCTAGAATTATATTCCAAAAGGATCCTACACACGTATGCCACAAAACCAGAAACAAGCAAAATATCCAACAAGAAGGATTAACTGTGGTGACAGCACATCTATGCAAAACTTTTTAAAATGAGAAAATGCACAAAAACAGAAAAATAAGCAGTGACAACTAGGTATATCTCTAAATGTCAGGACTAGCTTGTAATCTTATTATTTTATCTTCTAAGTTTTCTTCAATGAATATGTAATCATTACTCTAGAGAGCCCATTAGATGCTGTAAAGGTAATAACACCAGCAGCCGAGCCGGCACGCCTACACGAGGCACTGCTCAGGCATGTGAGCAGAGCAGGTACTATTGCTGCCCAGTCTCACAAACAGGGAAACTGAGGCCCGGGGCCACCCAGGTGGAGAACTGCAGAGCAAAAAAGAGACCCAGGTGGCCTCTGCGACAAAAGGATCTTGCCCCAGCTGCAGAGAGGGTCGGCCCACAGCCTTCCCAACAATCTAAGAAGGGAGCTATATGTATGTGCTTGTTCGGAAGCAACAACCTGAGAAACCAAAATTAACCTCCAGCTGCAGAAAGGGAAACTCTGGGTCTGCCAGTCCAACGAGTGAGGCCCAGCAGCATCCACAGTAGCTTCAACCTTACCAGCACCACCTGGCCTCCTGGCTGTCAGGGGCCTCCCCTGCCCAGGGAAGTGCTAACCCTAAGCTATACCTTCTCCCCACCATCCCACCTTCATACAAGAGAGGCAGGATCCCAAATAATACGATTCTTACCTTTAAGAGCGACACCAAAGACCTAGATACAAAGCACTACAAACAAAAACTTGGAATTCCACAACTGACCTATTAAGCCTACTAAATCCAGTACCCCTTTCTCAGGTTGCCTTAATTAATGGGTGTATTGGAAAAAGGAAGGCCAGGAAGGACACCGGCAGCTCCAGCATACCAACTATAACTGTCACTGTCACATCATTTTAACACACTTACTTTTTAAGGTCAAACACAGTGACTCTATTGCCCACAGGACTGATAACTGAATTTCCATCGCATGTAAAATTTAAATTTCCACGTCGATAAACTGTACCCAGCAAATTTGAAAACTGGAAAAAACAAACAAACAAATCCATATTTGTCTTGATATAAAGAAAATAGTGTCTTGACTCCCAGAAAAGGGCTAAGTGAAGCATCTGGGAAGAGATGGCACAGAGCTACCACAGCAGGGTCCTTGTTCATCCCCTGGGCCCCTCCAATCATCTCCTGGGACATTTCCTGGGCAAAAGAAGAAAAAATGAGTCCAACCCTCGGGAGCCCGGAGCTCCCACCCAGGTGGGTAAGAAACACCTGTGAGCAACAGGGAAGCCTCCCAAGACAAGAGGCATATGCGGGTGGAAAAGGGGACAGGAAGAGAAAAGCTCCAACAAAGGACTTCAAGAGCACCCAGTGTCAGAGCATCCTGAACGGGCACAAGCAGACGGCGCTGCACTCTCTGTATCCAGCAGGAGGGGTGAGGAGAAGCGGCAGGAAAGACTGCCTTAGAGAGAGGTCAGGGAAGGCTGCTGGGAGGGACCGCCTGGGCTGGAACCCAGGTGCGGAGGAGCCGGGCAGGCCAGGATCCGGAGACTAGGCGGGGAGCGCTCCCAGAGCCTCAGGGAGGAGGATGGCCAGCCGGACGGAGGAGGGCTTGAAGCATAGGAATGGAGTAACCTGAAGCACATGTCCTGACAGCCCCTCTGAGGCCTGGAGAAAAGCGAAGCTAGGCCCGAGGAGGGGCCGGGCGCTGTGCGGTGCCTTCGCCAGCACGAGACGATTTCCAGGAGTTAAAACCAGGTCCAGTTTTGGACAGAGTGGACGTGAGACAGGGCTGGGCCCAGCGGGAAGGGCGGCCCGAGTGGAAAGAGCGGGAGACCCTGCAGCCTTCAGGGGTGAAGGAGCCACCAGCGTCCCCACCAGCCCCGGGGTCGGGAGCCCCGGACACGCCCGGGTGGGATCGCCTGCTCCGCCCCACCCCACGTCTGGGGCCGCAGGTCTCGCCCCACTCAAGCCCACGGGCTCCCCCGGAAGGCCCCCTGGGCTCCCCGCCGGGCCTGCTCCAGCCCCGCCCGCGCCCGACCCCTCCTCAGCCCTGCTAAGATGCTGCTGCCACCCGCGGGAACGAGCCTCGGGTACAAAGCGAACCACGACCCTCCGCGACCGCTGCCCCCCCATTAGCTGCCCCGCCCCCGCCTCTCACCCGATACGCGAACTTCATCGCGGCGCCTCACGTGCACCGTTGCGCCAGCCGCCCGCCCGCGCGCCCATCCACCGGCGCTTCCAGGGCCGCCGCGCGCACTTCCGGGGCGGGGCTGGGGCCGCCGCGCGCACTTCCGGGGCGGGGCAGCGTGGCGCGTCTGCTGCTCAGATCGTCTCCTGCAGTCTGGAGGAGCGACCCGGGCCCCCGCGTGTCCGCGCACGCGCAGTTCCCCATGGTGGGGAAGAGCCGCAGCTTCCAGGGACACTGCCGGCGGCGCCTCCAATCCCCGGACGGGCGCCCCGAGGAAGTCGCTGTCGGTAGGCCGCGGAGAGCCGGCGACCCCGGCACGCCGTGTCGACGCTCGCGAGCACCGGAGCACCGGGTGGAACCGCGAAGCCCCGCTCCCCGCGGCGGTGCTCGAAGCCTGAGAGCTGCGGGGAGGACAGGAGGGGCGGGACAGGAGGGGCGGGACAGGAGGGGCAGGACAGCTTCCAGTCGTCACGACGTGCCGCGGCAGAGTCCAGCTCGGAGCAGCCAAGTTTCTCCTTGAAATGTGTATTTTCAGAATCGTAATGCTTACATTTTAAAGTTTAATAGTCACTCCAGTCTAAGAGTACGTTACAGAATGTGAAAAATGACTTCTCATAGTGAGCCATGAAAATGGGCTCGACACCTGCAGGTCAGAGTCCCCACCCCATCGCCTTGTCCAGTTCGAGTCCATCTGACCTATCAGTGGTGTCTGCGCCTCTTAGCAGCTTCACGTGGAGGACAAGCAAATTTACAGAGGGGCATTGTCATGAAAACAAAACTTAAAAATCACATAGAATGTAAAGACCGCAGTTGAAAGTAAGACACATGGTCGGCCCACTTTGTTCTTTTATAAAAAGTAGTCTAGTTTTTCATTTTATATACAAACCTGAAATGCGAAATTTCACTTTAAAACAATCTTATTTTAATCACTAAAGAAAAATTGAATAGAAGCCTGTGTGTATTTTCTCTACTAAGTCTTTTTAGGACATCTATGCTCATTGGCTGAGACTTACTAGTATAGGGATCTGACCCACCCCTGCTATGCTGACAATGGAACTGTAGGTAAATGTCATTTTCAGATTAAATTCAACTTCCACATCAGAATCAGAAGGGTTATAATTTTTCCAATCACAGGACACCCTCATGAAATTCACATAAATTACAACTTACTTTCTTTTCCATTTACTAGTATTTACATGTTCCACAGATACTTGTAAAACGGCTGCATATTATTTGCTCCTTAGATACACATTCTATATCTGGCTTCACAATTATTTAACAGCTGCTACACCTTTAACAACAAAAGCAGCTAGTCTCAGACATATCAATCTTCCTTTTATAACAACAAAAATCAAGTTACAGCCTTTTGGTTACTCTTACGAATATTAAGAAAAAATGACGAAGTTTTGGGTGACATTCTTTGTCTTAAAAAACAGGCAGAAGCACTCGTGTCTTAGTTTGCAAAAGACCTTTTGGGTAATTAGAGGGAAAAAGACTATAAAAAGTTTGATTTTATTCAATTTCTAGACAACAAGAAACCACCATAAACATTTTGAACTTCTCCTTTGTTTTCTTCCTTTAAATATATATGGAATTATATTTAAAGGAGAATTTCACCCTGGGAGTAGAACCCCAATATAGAAAACAATCAGAGTTACAAATGAGACAGTCAATCACTTCATTCAATCATTCATTCAATCCTTCTTCCAGAAGGTGCGAGGGAAAGCTACATTATACATGGAGGAAAGGTTCTCTTGGCTCCAAGGCTGACAAGGTGGATTAAAGCTTTTCTGACAATCAAATCTCAAAGATCTCTTCATTCACGAGACTTGGCAGATCTGTAGGGCAATCACCAATTTTTAAAATAAAACACCTTATTTTAGAAACTCTAAACTATTATTAGATTCTGAAGTTCTAATTTGCCTAACTAGTTTAATCAAGTTTATTAGTTTTAAACTGCACACAAGGAAGATTAATTTCTGAAAAGTTTAATTAAACACAAAAATATACTATCTGATTTACACATTTCTCCAATTTCTACAAGTGAAAAAGACATGGGGGTATCACACCACCTTTATTTACTGGATGAGTTAAAGACATCATGTACAATACTGAAAACGACTGCTCTGTTGTGTTGTATTATTTGATCTCCTGATCCCCCACACCACACCCGCCTCTCCTGAGCACAGTGCCAGCAGGGACCAGCTGCAGCTGCATAGCAACACCTTCTTTTTGCGGCACACATCCGAGTTATTCATGTGAGACTGCACCCTCTGTAGGAAACAACTTCAGCAGCTTACATTAATCTTGTCAAGTTCCACCCCAAGCACACTTTCCCAGTGAATTAAGAGTACTCTATTTCATATATACAAAAATACATCGCTTTGTAGAGCTGGAAAAGGTTTAATACAACACTTATTTACAAGCTGTGACTTTCACACCAGTAAAAACAAACATACATTTATTTTGTCCTTGATTTTTGGTGCAACTTAAACATTTCATCAGTTAGTCTGTACTTTTAAAAATAATAAATCAACCACATATGTACAATTAAATTTACAACTGAAAGCAAATTAATCCGTTGGTATGGTATGACTACACTTGAGTGGACCAGCAGAGGTTACTCCAGGAATTGAGTCCTTCCCCACAACCAGACTAGAAATACACAGCGAGGACCCTCTTGTCATCATTTTAAATGGAACATCTTAATTGCTAAGACTTAAGGTGCAAAAAAAAAAAGATTACACAGCTACAATTAAATGTAAAGACTAAGTTTAAAGGTGAGAAAACCAATAACATTTAACCCCCACATATATAATGATAATTAAATTAAATATAATTCCAAGTGCATATGATATTCAATCAACATTATGGGTGAAAACAGAGTTTCAGAAAAACCATTAATCCTAAACTGCCTCAATGCCAAGTTGCCCCTCATGCCCTGGGCTAGTCTTTCTCATGTACCTTTAGCATGGCCCAGCTGATGGCCCTCCAGGACTGCCCAGCTCTGGTGTCCCAGGGCACAGAAGGGTTTATGTTCCCTCCCCTCCCCACTTCTCACCCCACCCACCTGCCCTAAAAGGTGTTATTCTAGAAAAGCTCAACTAGATGATGTGGGCTAAAGTATTGTGTTTTACTCCTCAGTGGACTCACAAATCCACCCTGGTCCAGAAACTGAGCAGTTGTGTGACCAGAAGGGCACACACGTGTCACAACAACGGCAAGGCCTACTGAGTGGCTCCCTGAAAGATGGTGGGCTTCCACGCAGAGCCGGCAGATAGCATCTGCTCAGTGGAGCCCACAGATAAGTCTTTCATGAGCAGTGAGCGAGGAAGCAAGGGAAGCTGCGGCTCCGAGAAAACCCTGCAGGATGTCAGCACGGGGACGGGGAATAAGTAATCTTTTATCACAGACAACATAAAAATAATGACTTAACTCAGGGGCTGTACAATGACATCTCTGATGCCTCCACGGCCACGCGGGATCACCAAGAGTCTGGCTGCAGCCAGAATGGAGAACAACTCAGTCACAGTCCCTTTAAAGTGCACTCAAATCCAGGCTGTGTGTGGCATCTGTCATCCCCAGGCGATGTCATGTGACGCTGACTTCCAGGACATGGTTGTCCTGGCTGGGGAGGACCAGGACCTGCATGCCAGCACTGGAGTTGAAGACCTGGCCAGTGGGAAGTGCCTGGAGCCGGGGCATAGGCAAACCTTTGTGCTCGGCGCTGCTGGCTGAGTGCACACTGCCTCTGCTCCTGCCGCTGCCGCCATCTGACTGCTCATCCCCATGCCTGTCCACTGACAGACTGTCGTTTTCTATCCAGCTGTCTGCAAAACACAGGGAGTCAGATTGAAGCTGCACCGCTCTGATGCTAACTGGAGACTGGCCAAACCACACTGAGCTGACTTCTAAGTGCACAGGGAGGTCATCTGAGGCAGAGGTCCCCCGAAAGAGAATTCTACTACCAAGAGAGAGGATCAACCTTCAGAGCAGGGTCCTGCAACTTGTAACCACACACTAGGTCTTTTGTAGTGGTTGCTATTAGCACTAAAAACATCATGTCAATTCTCAAACCTGCTCTGTACAATGTCAATTCATTACCTCTCTGCCCAAAGCTGTCACCTACTCAAATACTGAATCTCTACTTTTTTGTAAAAAGTACTTACCAGCATCCAGTTGTGAAGAGTGTGCAGAATGATGGGGGAGGTATTTGAACAGCCTGACATCAGGAAGGGGGAGGTGACCCGCAAAGAGAGGCATCACATCCATGCGGACTCTGTGAGTGGCCCGCGCGGCCACCGGCATGGAGATGGCACCACAGCTCTTTCCACACACCGCCCAGTTGCTGCTATTGTCAACAACTGAAAGAGAGAGAACCCGTTTTCACCCCAGAAAAAGCCGTTCAGTACTCACAACCAAGTAAGAACCATCGTTAGCCAATCCTCTCATGCTTGACAGAGTAAAACCCAAAACTGGAGAATATATTTCTCAATGTCTTGTCACTGCACCTTAAAACAAGACATATACGCTTTACTAAGATATATATTTCTTTTAGTCCAACATTCAATTAACTAGTTCTAGTTTAGACTGGAACATGTTGGATGCGAACAGAAAACTACTTTTTTCCTGTGAAATGATTTAATGTTGATTTGAAATCTCCGTGAAAATTTTGTGTAATGCTTCAAAAGTATGGTTACTTTGGCTGTTAAATTAGGAACGGGCAATGGTATAGGGCAGTGGCTCCACCTGATTAGTGGCAGGATCAAAGACCAACGGGTCTGAATCCCAACCCTGCTGCTCAGACAGGCCTCCCTGTGTGGTGGCAAAAACACCAGCAGCCTCACACAGCTGCTTTCCAAGGAGGGAAAGAGAAGATGTATGCAAAGCACTGAGTACCATTCCTGGGATACAGCAGAGTATTAATACACAGCAGGTGTTTTTATCAGCATTAATTACTAAGACATACACAAATTTAGTTCAACACAATTCAAACACCTAAGTGAGCATTCATTAGGACCAGTCTTAGATGTATGAAAGTGAGTAGCAGGGCAGGATCTTCGCCTTCAAGAAGCAGACGACCTGACAAAGAGGTCACAGATCCCCATCATGGGGATGCTGAGTAACATCCCAGGTAACGTATGACCAGCAGGCCAGGAGCAGAAGAGAGGCAGGTCACAGAAGGGGGCTTCCTGCAGGTTGAGAACAGGGGTGCTGCAAGACGCAGGAAGCCGGCAGCATCAGGCAGGGTGCCTGCAGCAGCAGTCTTCAGTGCAGCACCCAGCATCACAGGCTCAGAGCAGAACGTATACTGCTCCATTCCCACCGTGCTGACCTTGGCACTAGCAGTGCAACAGCAGGGCACCAGACTACCACGTCGTTCACGTTCTTCACCACCATGAACTCACAGCAGAAAAATGGCCAATTTTATTTGAGGATGTCCTTCATGAAGCAGTCCAAATTAATAATTTTATTAAACAACTCCTGAGTACATTTTTTTTAATATTTCAAAATGTTTATAGACTCACAAGAAGTTGCAAAAACAGTAGAGAGGTGGACAAGTGTCCCATCGCCAGCTTCCCCCAGCTGTGCCATCTCCCATGACTACAGGAACCAGGTGCTGGCACCATGCAGGCCAGACTGCAGGCCTCCCTGGCATTTCACCGCTTTTGTGACACTCATTTCTGGTATGTCTTTGTGTACAATTTGATGGCATTTGTCACGTGTCAATTTATGTAACCACCACCACAATCCAGGCAGAGAACTCTCCCTCCGTCACCACAAATGATTCCTGCTATCCACTAGATCCACACCCTAGATCCACTCTCCATCTCCATATGGTCACTTGGAGAATACCACACGTAAACGGAATCACACAGTGTGTGACCTTATCTTATGAGACTAGCTTTTTTCACTTAGAATGATGCCATCGAGACCCGTCGAGTTGCTGCATGCACCAGCAGCTCACCCTGCTGTTCCACTGTATGGATGCACCAGTTTGTTAACCACTCAGGAGCTGAGGGATATTTGGGTAATTTCCAGTCTTGACTATTCATCTTTTTAATGTCCTCTGTGATGAAAGGTAACATGTATGAAGCATCTTTGCTGTCATGTGATGGCTGTCTTGAGAAAAAGCCTGGGTGCGGTTCTCTTCGTCGTAAGCTCCTTGCCGCTGTTTTCATGAAACACCCTTTTTACTTGAAAAGCTGACAAAATAGGTTTTGTGGGGGTCGGGGGGAATGGGGCAGGAGGCATGATCATAGGCAGCCTTGACTGCTAAGCAGTGGAGTCTGGACTTTGCTTCAGGAGCAATGGAAAGGTCCCGAGTCACATGCAGAGAGAAAAGGCATCTCTAAGCGCTACTGTACTCTCTGCACCAAGCTGGGCAACTGCTGGATAAATACTTGTTAGGAGCATGCTCCCTAGTAACAAGTTCAACATCCAGTAAGCCTAGGGCCATGTGATATAATGAAACTACCAAACAAGTTCTTTTAATTCTAGGACATTCTTAGGACAAGACGCACTACACTCTGAAAGACATGGCACGCTCACGTAAAACACTGCATTATCGCAAAAGTCATTAAAAAGAAGCCTCTAGACCTACCTTCATACATAAGCTTCGTCAGAAAACACTGGTCAGATTCCATCAGCGCCTCATCTTTATCCACTTCCAAGAGGTCCGAGAGCCGCGTGATTGACACCTCCAAGGAGCACAGCAAGCCTGTCCTACAGTGCTGCATTCCCGAGGGGGGAAATATCTCAGCTTTCACGTTGTACAATGTCTGGGCAGGAAAGGGAGAGACAAGTCCAAAGGGAATGTGCCTAAATGCTCTTAAGAGACGTGACTGAAGTCAAGTGTGGAGCTGCCGCAGACATGAGAACACCAAGGAAAGACGTCTGCTCCACCAGCCAGAGGAGCGGCAGCTCGCTCCGACAACTCCTGCTGTGGACACAAGTGTTTCGGGCAAATCCTGATCCCAGGGCCTTAAATTTTCTTTGCATAAACTGTGGACATCTACTAGCACAAGAAGGAAGGACAGACAGTGCATGACTCTCTGCACACCTGTCCCCAGAGTCAAAGGCCACCAACGCTTGCTTGGCCTCCTCTATCGATGTGCCCATTTGTGCTAGCCTGAGGTATCCTAAAGCACATTCTAGACAGCCTGGCACTTCATCCCACCCACCTCAGTGTTCATGACTAAAAAGCACAGACATTTTCTTACCAAAACACAATGACAACATCACAGCTAACAAAATCAACAAAAATTCCTTGGTATCACCCAACTCAGTTCACAATCTGCCTTCTCCTTAATCAACCTATTCTCAGTTGATTTTCATAAACCCCTAACATTCTATCACCACCCACGACAAAGGACCAAAACCAATCTGCCCACTGCACAGGTGACAAGGCTCACCTGCGACCTGCTGGCAGTTCCACTTAGGAAGTTAAGCATTCTTTCATGCAAATATATAAAACAATTAGTGTGTAACTCAATTTAAAGCAGTGTTCTGTTGGTATTGTAGAATGTTCAAGGAAAAGATTTCAGAATGTTAAAAGTGTTCTTCTGTAGCTTGATGTCAAGAAAAACATAACATAACAAGGCTAAACAGTCCTTAGATAAGCCTTTCTAGGTGATTTTCCTACCTAATTAATCTATTCAGAGATGAGACAAACTTCTACTGGCCTGAAGAGGGGCCTCACCGGGACTTGCCGCAGCTCTCCAACAACAGGGCACAAACACAGAGGCACA
Organism: Cynocephalus volans; assembly: GCF_027409185.1. Classification (NCBI taxonomy): domain Eukaryota; kingdom Metazoa; phylum Chordata; class Mammalia; order Dermoptera; family Cynocephalidae; genus Cynocephalus; species Cynocephalus volans. The sequence continues at coordinate 189,876,967 of NC_084460.1, forward strand.
TGCAGCCCAGCCATCTGGCAGAGGGACAGCCCTGATGTCTGGGGCTGAAAGAGCGGCAGTTGGAGGAAGGAACACCGTAGAGGAAAATGCTCTACTGCAAAGCTCGTCTAAACAGCTCCCACTCAGAAGCTTCCAGCTGGAGCACACACAGTCTGAAACGTTTCTGAGCCCAGCAAAGGAAGACTGTGGGTTTGACTTAGAGCCTGAAGGAGGCTCAGAGTTAGACAGAGACACACACGGGTTTGGTGGGTTTGCCCCAGATGCACACCCTCCCGCTCCGCTTCCTGGCTGCTCTGGGGAGGAGTGGAGTGCCTCCCTCAGCCGCCTTTCAGTCACAGCCACGAGCTACCACGCCCACCCACGGAGATGGCTAGTCAGAAAGACAACAGAAGCCAGTGCTGCTGGGAATGCACACAAATCGGGACCCTCCATGTTCTAAGTGGGGCCCATGGTGGGCTGGCGGTGGTGTGAAGCAGGGTAGCCTCTCTGAAAAACATTTTGGCAGTTTCTCAAAAAGTAAGACATGGAGTTACCACGGACCCTGCAATTGTACTCCTACATGTTTACCCAAGAGATTTCCATAGCATCATGACTCACAGCAGCCCCAAAGTGGAAACAACCCAGATCACAGCCATTGATGAATGGATAAGCAAAATGGAGTATTATATCCACACAGTGCAACATTACTCAGACATAAAGAGGAATGGAGTACCAGTACATGCTACAAAATGGATGAACCTGAAAACATGATGCTAAGTGAAAGAAGCCAGTCACAAAAAGAACACACGTAACATGATCTCCCTAATACAAAAGGCTCATAATAGGCAAATCCACAGGGACAGATTTGCTTACAGATCAGTGGTTGTCTAGGGTGGAGGGAGGAAGAGACGAGGCATCAATGGGGTACAAGGTTTCTTTTTGGATAAGAGTGTTCCAAAAAAAGATTATGGTAATGGTTATACAACTCCGCAAACATACTAAACACCACTGAATTATACATTTTAAAAGGGTGAACTTCATGGTACATAGATTATATCTCAATAAACATGTTCAAAAAGAGAAGTGGCATCTACATTTCAGGTCCTCAGAATACCAGTTCTGAAAAGAGCAGTGCACCACATGTCTCTCTCTGGCCTTTTACTCAGCTTGTACACTTCTAAAGGAAAACACTTTCTATACTCAAAATTTGAAGAGGAAGAAAAAAAGACAGAAAAATTACAGTAAAATTCACAAACTAGTTAGTAATCATTGGCAGTAAAACAAAACAGACTACATTTATGCAGACTCTTTACCATATGAATGATTTGACGTACAGCTGCTAACAGCAAAAAGGTACCTGTTTGTACTACAAAAAGATAAATTATGCTAGCGATTATGTTTAACTGTCTAAGGCTAATATAAGCAGAGTTAAAAAAACATGAGGGTCAAAACAATTAGTCTGTTTTGGTCAGAAGGAGGTAGAGAAAAACCCGCTACTATCAATAACTATAAACACAAATACCTTGTCAAATAAAACTTTGACAATTTCAAGTAGTAAAGAGAAAAGGAAATACCACAAAATTGTGTGTCTACATTTGGATTTGCCTAAGTCAAATAATCTCACTAAAGGAACAAAAAGACACACTGCACCTACTCACCTAGCTCAATGCTACTTGTAGCTCCACACTTAAATTGCCTTCTACCAAAAGATAAATAGGTTATAAGAAAATCTTCACAATATTCAACAGCACATTTCAGTTTTTCTTTTAAAAAACTAGACACATGCCTTAGAAAGTAATACGCCTGAGTAGCAGCTAATGGTTAAGATGAAACAATTCTAAGAAGCACTTTCAGGAAGTTGCTAAGTCTCTGTAAGGAAGAGAAAAGGAGTCTTTGGGTCTTGTGAATGATCAACCCTCCCAGATGCCCCAAGAGTGCACGGCTCAGGTGTGTCACATGAGAGGGACCTGGGGCTCTAAAATAAAGATGGTCAGTAATTCAACTACTGCAAGAATTAACTCTTTTCCTGAGCTGCTGCTTTATTATATAGAAAAAATTCATCGATTTGTATTTTTAGATTATAAAGAATATGATACCACCTTTCGTTTTCCCACCCTACACACCCCCAAAATAATACATTACGTACAAAATAATTTTCCACTTGAAATTCGTAAGTATATGGCTTTAAGGAGACAGACAGCTGCTCCTCAGAGGCCGGGGAGAATCCAATGGAGAACTGGCCGTGCAGAGCAGGGGGCGGCTCCCGCGTCCACCTCAGCTCCCAGACGAAGAACACAGGCTGCTTGCTGCAGATGCACTGTGAAGAGAGCCAGCGTCACTGTATACGCAGCGCCCCGAGCGTCAAGTGCAACCAGGATGACAGCGAGGAAGAACATACTTCATGCCATGTGAATGTGCGAGTGAGACTGAGACACTGTGACAGAGCCCTGCTTCATGAGACCCCTGTGCAGGTCTCCACACCCACCACTGCCCTCAGCCCTCCTACCTGGCCTTGTTCCAGCTGAAGACTGCACAAAATTGGTCAAAAGGTTTTAATTTTTTTTATGATTCCATAAGCTTCACAGCATAGGGCATCATAAATAAGAAGCTTAAAGGACTATTTATTAATATGTGGTATATCCCATACACCTCCAAAACGGAGGAAATGGCATCAACCAATTGCAAAGTACATCTTCACATCCATACCAGTTATTTCATATTTAACAGTAAATTAATTTAGGGACTAGCACCACCTAATGCATACATTGAGCACAGCTATTACAAAGTCCACAGAGACAGGCACAGCAACAGGCTCAGGTAAGATCTGAAAGTGGCCAAATACGTGGGGGAAAATCCTCTGAAAATGTTAAAGATACTGGAGTCCATTAAGAAAACCTTTCATCTTCTAAACACTCAGCATTCACCATCTAAAAATACACGTGAAAAATGAACAGAAAGGGTAGGGTCAGGATTCAGCCATGCCTCGTGGACACAAGTGTGACCCCTCTACAAAGTGCACTGGCTCCTAAGACTCCTCCCTCCCAGCACAGGCAGGCATGTAAGTTCAGGTGGACGGAACAGTCGCCATGTCCTGCCGGGGATGGTGTCTGTGCAACCAACATGCAGTTCAAGCATAAACTTGGACTTGCTTAAAGCTGTGCACAGAGGAGGGCAGGTTTAAGATTCAGTTCTTCTAAAATTATGGATACCAGTCTTTTTCCTAAACCATTCACCATGCCACTCAGCTCATAGTGAGCCCGCTTACTCCACAACAGAGATGCGAGTGTGCGCACCACGGCAGCCCAGCTGCAGTTCCAGAGCAGGCTTAAGTGCACCCGGGCTCTGCTCCTGAGCAGTGAGACGGCTCTCCATGTCAAAAGGCTCAATCTCAAGACACACTACATCACTTTAATCAAAACACTTCAGATACTACGTCCTCACACTCTGGTTCTCTGTTGAGAAGTCTATGCTCAATTCCACAAATGTATACCTGCTGGGACTCCGTGTTCAAAGGTATCAGCTGTAGGTCGGTACTGTCCCCTGTAGCTACAAGATTACTGTCTGACAGCTGAAAGTCAAGTTCTGACAGATTCTGGACACAGAGTTGAACATATTTCCTAAAACAGAAAAACAAAAAAATGTGATTTTGACATTTAAGAATTTCATAAATACATATTTTAGCTTTGTTAAGAAGACTTTCTCTGAGGAATCAAAAAGTGACAAAGCAGAACGATAACACGCTATTGTGTAATCCTACTTTTGATATCACATGTAAAGCTGTCAGAGGAAAAATCTTTTTAAACAAGGTATTTCTGTGGAAAAATGGGACGAAGAACATCTGTGTCTGATACAGTATTATTACGTGATTGTATTGACCATCCTAAACACACTGCAGACTGCAGTGAGCCGGGTAGGAAACAGCAGTGACCGCCATCATCGTTAGAAGTAAAGGCTACTTGCTGAGAAACTAAATACAGGACTCACCTTAATCTCCACAGCACATAGAGTTTTGAATGGCAAGTCTTTAATAAAGCATCTCAGATTCTTTTAGAAATTACTGATGTTTTTAACCACTAATATCTACAGTTCCCTTGCTGTGATTTGAAGAAAAGCTGCTAGGACCATGTTCCATTCTCAATATGGTTCTGACATTTCTGTTTCCACGTTATGTAAACATCATCAATGAACGGAAGCAACAGGGAATGTTACAGTGAGAGGCCCGGTGGTCGACGCAGCATCATCACCAAGGTGGGCACCTAGACGTCATGTGTTCCCAGCCCAGTGGAACACAAGGCATGATCCCCCAACCCGCGTGCAGGTATTCTCAACTGCAGCAATTCAGCCCCTCCCAGGGGACATTGGGCAATGTCTGGAGACACTTGTGGTTGTCACATCGGGGGCCTGGAGTGTTACTGGCACCTCGCAGGAGAGCCAAGGAGTGGTGCACAACATCCTACAGTACACAGGACAGCCCCCACAGCAAAGAATCACCTGGCCCAAAATGTCAGTGGTGCTGAGGTTGAAAAACCCTGCTCCAGAGGTGACTAGCAATTGACAAAAGATACAGGGACCAGGAACTAGTTAAACCCACAAGCCAAAACCCAGAATGGCGGGCCTTCTAGAGGAGAGCTGAGCCGAGTCTGTCAACAAGTCAATGACTTGCAAAACAGGAGGAGGGAAAACAGAGATCTAGTAATCAAACGGGATCACACAAACCAACTACAAAAAGTCATTTTTGAGATGGGTGGGAAAATATGAATATGGATTGGGTGTTACAGGGTAATAAGAAATTACTCTCAGTTTTAACAGATGCATAATAGTGGTTATCTAAGAAAGCACCCCTAATTATTACCAAGGCCAAGCTTTGAACATGACAAATCTCCACTGAGGAGATCTTGGGACAAAAGCCAGAGCCGGGATTGCAGGTCTCCATTACCGTGTTCCGGTGGACAGCAGGGAGTGTGTAGTCCTGAAGGGCACGCTGAATGTCAGGGCAATGACTGTGGAGTAGATTGACCACGGGCAGTCAATGGACACCTGAGGTGAAGCAGAGGACACACACTCAGACCACTTGCCACCGCCACCCCCCACATCTGAAGCAGCTGCCAGTCCCCTGGACGCATTATTGTAGTGGAACCTTCAGTATTCAGAAAGTAAAGCCCTGTTAAACAGTACGCACAGGCAAACAAACGAGAAACAGGACACTGTGTACACAGACAAGAAAAACAGGTACAGGACTGGCAGGATGCCCATGCGTCTCCAGAATGGTCTCAGTGGCTCTGGAGCACGGCCGCCTTGAATGCAGCAAGACCACCCACTGCCCTCACACACAGGGGCCTGGAGGCCAAATGTGTTGTAATGTGCAGAAGGTTATGACAAAGTGCTCTCAGTTACATATGTCCAGATGATACTACTCAGTCACTCAGTCCAAAATTAAATGAATTATCAGATCATTTAACCCATCTGACGCTAAATACATAACTGAAAACCAGCCGATGTGGGGCACAGTGGAAACAAAGCTACTGACTCCCTTAAGGGCAAGGGAGCAGGTCCTGAGTTTACTTCCCACATGGACAAACAGATGTACTGAGGACAGAACATTCACTCCTTCAGTCCTGCCTATGTGCTCCTGTCGAAGTCAGTGCCATCTTTGCCTCCTGAATTTCTGTATGAGATAGGGGAAAAATTTTATTACATACTCTTCAAGAACTGAAAATTAAAGCACTACTTAGACATTGACCTGTCTGATATTTTATGCTTTGGAATGACTGTATTTCTTACCTTTTTAACCCTACTACTCTTGTGCATAAACTTTGACACGGGCTGTTCAAAAGAGCCCTTAGAATTGATACTCATATTACAGGACATGGGCATGCCCTCAGTAAACAGATGTTAGAGACACATTCCCTGTGCTGGCTCCCTGTGGATCTGGGACCAAAATTATGTTTCTCTCCATCAACCGTCAACAATATCAACACCAAAGCCTAAGGTGACAGAGCTCCTTCCTGGGTGAGTGTGACACGACCTTTCGGTTGACAGACACTGAAACATACCACCACACGGCACTCCTCTGCCTCATCACTGGGACCCATGCACCACTGACCCCAAATTTAACTCCCCTCACTCCAAAGTCACCATGATGGCTCTTGTGATAAACTTCCTTCCCTCTCAAGTTGGATAGAGAAGGTAGAGCCTGTTTGTCTTTGTCCTTGAGAGATGCACCCCTAATATAAGAAGGTGGCTCACAGACATAAGTGCTAAACACAAGAGCTCGTGGTGTCTGCCACCTGAACAGAGGCCATCTTGCATGCGAGCATGTCATCTCACCTAACAGGAAGGACAGGTAGAAGCTGCCCCCCTCACGGCAAGCCACTCCACAGCCCCCTTACTTTGTGGTCTGTGGTGACCATGCAGTGGCCAGCTGTCTGTCTGTCTTTATGCTTCCTGTGAGGCTCTGGCGTCCCCCGCAAGTCACTCTCCCCTCCAGCTGCGGGGGCTGAAGGTAAAGAGAGAACGTCCAGCTCAAATTCAATCACGTGGTACGCAGGTGCAGCAGGCAGACTGATGCTCGTAACCTTGTCGGAAGACTGAACCCGCAGTGCCGCATCAGAAGACTTTTCTATGAAAGATCAAAAAATTCCCTTCAAACACTTCCCCTCTTTTTCATTTTTCCTCTTTCTCACCGTAGGCAATGGGCCCAGCAGTGAGGATACAGCCACACTCTGTGGCTCGCAGCACGTGGAAGGAGTGAAGTGGAGGGGAGAGGCAGGAAAATCCAAGAACCACCCCTGCCCAAGGCAGAGTGGCACAGCGTGAGAGCAGTCAGGCAGCGTGAGGCACCTGTCACTATTCTCCATCTGCTCACAGGGAGGGCTTCTCCTCATGGCCCACCCAGTCCCACTAACGTCCTGCACGACGTCTTTTGCTCCATCCCATCAGCAGATCGACACCTGCCCAGAAAGGGCACAGGGTCCTTCCCTTGCTGTTCCTCACGGCTAGGGACCTGGGGGAGGCAGGAAGCTTTTTGGGGCTTCCGATCAGAGCCTAAAGAGGTTGACCTGCTTTGGCTTTTCAGCGGCGGGGGTGGAGTGGGGTGGACAGAGGCCAGCAGGGCATAATTGCGAGCACAGACCCAGCTGCAATGCAGCCTCCTGTCCTTAGCGGGTCAGCACCCACGGCCACTCAGCATGCGCACTGCTCTCAAGTCTCCTCCCCAAACCTAACGCCCAGCCCAGGTTCCGGGCCACAGTCACCTAAGAATGCTGACTTCGGATGCCACCTGAGGACAACAGGCACAAGAAGCACCAGGCCACGTGCCTGGAGGGAGGGGACAGCGGGCTTGTTCTTATGTCCTCACGGGGTGTGAGTCCACTGCACTAGGCAGCCGGCACCATACCTCTCGTGTTAGAGTAGATCACGGCTCTGTTCTCTGCCTGACACAGGATGAGCATGGCTTCTGCATTGCTGAGCTGGAGGCTGTCCCCATTTCTTACTGTATAATGGCCAGTGGTAACAGTGAACTTGACCTTCTGAGGAATACCAGCCAAAAGGCTGTCTACAGGGACAAAGACAGCAGTTAGCACACCACAAGCAGAACCGGCCAGGGCCTCCATGAGGATGGGAGGGCACACTGTTTCTTTCATTCTGCACAGAACTTGTCTGTCTTAGGTACCCCATGAGCTCACTCAACCCCATTTCCTCTGCCCCAGCTTTTCATCTCAGTGATGGGGACTGCAGGCCTGAGGGGACCCTGCTGAGAACAAGAGAATTCTGTCAGTCTGAGGTTCTTATCCCCACCTTGGTTTACAGAGTTAGGGAGGGTCTCAAAGTTTGCTTGCCAATAAGGCGTATGAGAGAATCAGACAGTGAAGCTCAAGAACAGTAAGGAAACCGAGTGTGCGGGGCTCTAGGGATTCTCTCCGGCTTTTTCAGTCGAGGGCTTCTGGATCTGTTCCAGCTCAGTGGCAGGAATAGCTACCTCTCTCTCCTACACAGATACAGAGGGCAGGGACAGGCTGAGTCTCCTGAGAGTCTATTCCAGGAAAGGCAGAAAGAAGCAAGAAACAAGGAGCCAGGAGGGAGTGGACCGGCAAGGGAGGGCCATGAAGGCCAGAGGCAGGGAGGGCGTGGGCTCAGCCTCTCGTGGTGAGAGAGCTCTGCCGTCCTCACAGAACCTTCTCCCTGGAAGGACTGTGAGAGACTGACTGTTGTGTTCACCATCTGAGGCCCTCTGGTAGTGGCCATGGGAGAAATCTGAAAGCATGAAAATAGGGTGAGTGGGGATATTCAATAGAAAAAAATGACTTTCCTGGTTTTCTTTTCTTACCAAAATGGAAGAAATGAGCAAATAAATACATCATTCTCTGCCTAAACAATGGAGACACTCACTCATGAGTGCTTAATTAAGTGCCATATGGTATTCGATCATTTGTTTACATGAGTGCCTTCTAATTTTAGAATATATCAAAAAGGATGGTAGCTTTGAATTCTCAATGCCATACCAGAGGGCCAAGTTTAACCAATACTTTCAAAGGAAATGACTTTTGATCTGAGTATAGAACACAACTAAAATCTAGTATTTAGCCTTTGATATCGAACTCTAAGAGAAAATCATATATATTTATTAAACTCTCTGCAGTAGACATTAGCTGATACTTGCTAATTCTTCTAGTTTTTGTTTTGAGATAGTCAGCCATTACAGGAGAGCGAATATTTGGAGGAACAAGAGGCAGTCAGTTCCCAGGCAAAACTTCCGTTATGCTACCCAAAATGTCTCTTCAAGGCAGACACAGCTAGAAGTATTAGAAGACTGATGTTTTCAGAGACCTCTCAGAACATCACCCACAGCAAGCCTCCCAAGCGGCCAGAGGCTGTACTCACTGGCCAGCGGCTCCACATGCAGCTGGGGCTCCTGGGAGTACACGTCGTACTGCACGAGGGGGTAGATGTGAGGAAGGACAAACCGCACAGGGCCCACCGAGGCACTTAGCTGTCTGAGTGTGTACGTTCCAGGCTCCTTGGCCTAGGGTCAAAATTAGGCGTTTGAAAAGACGTCTCCCATTTCTATAACGATGAGCTTCCTAAGGTACAGCTGTTCTGTGGTCTTTCTGAGATGACTGCATTTCTTTCTCTCTGCCTCCTCTTGCTCCTGTGCATATACTTCTATACTTGAGCTGTTCAAAAAGGCTCTAGCAGTCTCTCACAAGCTATGATTTTCTGAGTGACATGCTTAAATCTGACTTTATACTTCTAACAAGGTATTTTCAATTTAAGAAACTGCATTTGTGGTATTCTCTTTGAAAAGGTATTTGTGGAGACATTTCAGCATAAGATTAAAGACCTGCTTTGAGAAGAGACTAAAGACACATGTGGCAAATAGTATGCACAGGCTAGATTCCTCTTGAGTTAGTAGAACTTATAGCATGTGCTGTGTCAGAGAAAATGTATGTCACAGTGGGTCAGAACCAATGGTTTTGACATCCAGCAGCCACAAAGGAAAAATAAAATTTAATGTGTTCCATCTTCTTTGAAATCTCATTTTAATAAATGATGGTGTATTTCAATACACAGAGGAAAAGCTAACTATACCCCATAATTCAATTAGTTAAAAAGCTAACTAAATCCAATAACAAACATCTATGTTAAGAACTTCATTCAAAATTTATCCACTGTGCTGACCAGTTAGCACGGTTGGTTAGAGCGTGGTGCTGATAACACCAAGGACCGGGGTTCAATCCCTGTACCAGCCAGCCAAGAAACAAAAATTTATCAACTGCCTTAAAATTGTGTAAATACAAAAGATTTTTTAAAAATGTCAGTGTATTTTTCTTTAAGGATAAAGACAGGACAGAGGACTCTGCTCAATTCCCACATATTTCACACAACTCTTTCAAGCTCTAAGCCTCTTTTCTTTATAAACCTGAAAGTCAATTCCCCAGCCTGAACACATACCTGAGTCCTGAATGTTATCTTGTTGGCCCCTGGTTCCAGAGTCACGTTGCTACACCTGAGCATGTGGGCCCCGTCCTCCAGGGCTACCCCTGAGGGCGTCTCTAGAGAAGAGCTGCTTTCTTGCCTTCTCAGAAGCATGTGAACATTTCTGCAAATAATCCCTGTGGTGTTCAAGGAATTATCAGAAGGACTTCTCTCAAACATCTCATACAACTCCAGTGCAGGCAAGATGTTTTGGGATGCAGGGAAAGGCGAGGTCTCCACTGGAAAGTTAATAATCCCATTGGACGTCTTGTGCTTGGTAAGCCACTCGGCAGTCTTCCGGTAGGTATTTTTCTCGATGCTGAAGTGGACATTGACAGCAATCTGCTCCATGTGCACAGGGACAGGCATCTGACTGCACAAGGTTATCTCAACAGACAAAATACCACCCACATGGACCACGGCATTAGAAGGGTCAAAATGGAGATCTCTCAGTTGTGCAAAGGAATGCATAGGTAGCACTACTCTGTGACCTGCAAATACACATGACCACGTTTCACTCCTAGGTCACAATTCCAGATGGCGTAGAGGCTGCAGGGCCTGGGATGCACAGCATAAGGAGCAAGAGGCAGGAATGTTCAAAAGAGGCACTTTAAACCTTCCTCGCCTCCTGCACCCTCACCCCGCAAAGTTATTTTGCCAAAAGCAGAATATAAACAAATGCCTAGATAACTCCTGTAAATCACAACATCTACAGAAATTAAGGTTTCCAAGTCTGCTTTGGCAAACCTAAGAGAAATACAGGTCAACTAACTCCTCAATTTCAAAATGAAGTTTGTAAATAGTCCCGTTCCTAGAGTTTTCAAGGGATTCCAACACTTTCCAGCCTACTTGAAGAAATTCTCAAGTAAAGATGCCCATGTGCCCATGGCATCTGCCAGCCTATGAAGTTAGACAAGGAAGCCAGGAGCCCTCTGCTCCCCCAGCCCTGGCCAGCAGAAAGTGCCCAGCTCCACAGCTGCTATAGGTGAGAAGGGACCCTTCTCTCTATGACCTCCTTTCCCTAAGCACCTTGGTTTTGCCTAGAAAAACCATAAGGCTGTAGAACTGACCACTGAGTATTTATTAAATGTTCATCAACTAATGACTTGCCAAGGCTAATGCCATAAGATCATGAGAAAACAGTAAACAATTATGAAATAGTTTATCCACGCAGAGATGCCAAGGAATGCTGACAGGAAACTCAGAGCTCAAATGGCCTCACCTACTAAGCAGCAGACGTGCTCATGGCTCTACAACCACCAGTTGGCACATTTGAGAATCAAAACCAAACTAACATCATGATGCTCCTCAGAAACCTATCCGGATGGCCCTGTTCCAGTGAACACACCACAGCAATCGACAACCACATAAACCTCAATCCAAAACCTTTGGAAAAACTGGCTTTCAAGTGAAGTGGTTAACAAATGCTATGGACTGAACTGTCCCCCCACCCCACCCCCCATATTCACACAGTGAATCCTTAACCCCCAAGGTGACAGTATTCGGAGATGAGGAGTTTGGGAGGTGATCGGGGTTAGAGGAGGTCATGAGGTGGGCCCTCACGATGGCATGAATGTCCTTCTAAGAAGAGATGCCAGAGACCTTGCTTTTTCTTCTTCCCCACCATGTGAGGACACAGCGAGAAGCCTCCATCTGCAATGAGGAAGTAGCCCTCACCAGAGTCCAACCAGCTGGAACCCTGACCTTAGACAGCTAGCCTCCAGGACTGTGAGAGAGAAATGCCTGTGCTTTAAGCTGCCCTGTCTGTGGTATTTTGTTAGGGTGGCCTGAGTAGGGTAATACAGTAACTATTTTAAGTAAGTGCTCTTCTTGGTAAACTAAATATGAGAAGCTAAACTTTACAATAAACTTAATCTTACCACAAAGCATTATCTATAAAGTATATTTGCCAAAATGTTTAACCCAAATCTAAGACTTTCTGATCTAGCTTCCCTTTAGATGCTCCCATGAAGAAACGCTGAGATGAATGCCAGTGGTGGACTGGTCCATGAGACAACTGGCTTGACATACTCAGCTATAAAAAGAAATGAAGTTCTAATACATGCCACTACACAGATGAACCCTAAAAACATTATAGTGAGTCAAAAAAGCCAGTCACAAAAGACCACATATTGTGTGGTTCTATTTACATGAAACATCCAGAATTGTATAGATACAGAAAATAGACCAGTGGCTGCGGGGGTACGTATGGGGTTTCTTTCTGGGGTAATAAGAATGTTCTTAGTATTGACTGGTGATGGCTGCACACACCTGTGAATGCACAGCAGCCACTGAACCGAACACTTCAGATGAATGAATTACACAGTATGTAAATTCGATCTCAATAAAGCTATTACATTTTTTAAAAGTCAGTGTCTAAAAAAATAAGAAAAAGAGATGGAAAGAACTGTTGTAAATTAAAGGGAACTCAGATATAACAACCAAATGCAATATGTGATTCATCACCGGACTCTATTAAAGATAATTTACGAAAACATTTTTTGAGACAATCAGGGAAACATGAATATAGACTACTTAGCAGATGGTATTAGAACCTTGCTAATTCTTTGGGTATGGTTAGAAGACCATCCGTAGTTTTAGAAGATGCGTGATTAACTGCTTCAAGGTGAAGTATTACAATTTGGTCGGGAGTTTCTTTGAAGTTGAACAAAAAGAAAAAAAAGTGAATAGAAAGATAGAGATACATATTTGATACACAGCAAAATGTTAAAAATTGTTGACTCTAGGTGGTTGGTATAACTTGTACTCTTTTTACTTTTCCATAATATTTCCAATTTTTCATAATACAGCGTTAAAAATTAGTCTTACCTGGGCTGTCTGACTGTTGGTGGGCAAAGCTGAGGACCTCTTGGCAGAAGTACTTCCGCTGCTCTTCAGTTAAGTGATAGTCGCTGGCTAAAAGGCTACTGGTCTGAAGGTAGCTGGAGGGTAGAGTTAAGGGGTCTGGGGAGGGTACCTCACACCAAGGAATGCTGGGCGCATAATAGCGTCAAAGGCCCCCTAGGGCCTTCAAAGTACAGCCCAAAGGGCACTATTCTTCTTCTTCTTCAGTTTAAGTTATTAGGAACTCAAAATTAGATTTTAAAAACCGACTAGGAACTTAATTCATATTCTACATGATACACATGTATAAGGTAGAATTTTTCTCTCCTTAATATTAAGTGTATATTAAACACTCAATTGTGGGCAATGCTGCTGTATAAATAGAGAGCAATTTTCCTATTTCATGAAAACATTAAACTGAAAGGATACTTCTCGGTTTGTCCGAGGTGTTTTTGACATTCCGCTAGCTGCTTCCTTGTGTGTGTGATGGGCAGTGCCCAGCCCTCAGCCAGGTAGGTTTTCAGTGCTCCTTGAAGATAGATTTCTGCTTTTTGTGGAGACTTTTTCCTCCTGGCAAAGTCGACAACAGAAGCTTTCATTACGGCTCATGACAATCAACTGCTCAGACACGCTCTCTCATGCCTGGCCCTCCGCCAGCCTGCAGACCCATGCCGTGACAGATGCAAGTCTAGACTGTCCTTGTCCAGTCAGCCACCCGTATGAGAAAAAGCCCGGACTCAGGACTACACAAGTGGACCCCAAGGTGAGGAGCTGAGCAATGGGATCATGGTGATGCCACCATGGCACACTGTCTAGCACTATACACTAGTCAAAGAACATTCATAGCTGGACCTCAGAGTAAGAAAGGGAGGGCAGCGTTCCCATTTCCAGCCGACAGAAGGCCAAGGCTGGGAGCAGGTGGAACGCTTGTGCACACTGCACGGCCAGCCAGCAAGAAAGCTAATGTGTCTCGGCCATGCCACACCACCTCCTGAAGACACGGAAACACAGAGCAGCCACACAGCCCACCACGAGGGAAGTGCGGGACAACTCCAAGCTCAGACAAAGAGCACTAGGCAGGTTTCAGGGGTTGACAGAGAACTATGAGGAATTAAAACAGCAACACATATCACTCATGAGAAGATCTTTCCAGTCTCAATTTAAACCTTAAAGATTTTCGGAATAAAAAAGTTTAAAGCACAAAGTAACATGTCATCACTGAGTGACGACTGGGTCCGCTCACGTTCCCCAGAGAGAGGGGACTGCTGAACCCAAGGAAAAAGGCCAACATGAAATAGGCACTTGCTCCTCCTAGGCATCCTTGCAAGACACCCGTCTTACTATCCTACTCTTTAAGCAATGAGAGTTCTCAAATTCTCATGTTGAATAAATTCTCAAATTAAATAAACTTTAAACCTATCAAATTATGTTGGTTTTTCTAGAATTTTATAGTTCTCCCACTAACCCATTCTTTAAAGGGGATCAGAACATTCGATACTTCGTCACTTACTACCTCTAATTGAAGATGCTTATGTTCTAGAATGTGAAGGGACTCTACAGACCATTTATCCAGCCCCTCACCTTCAGACGAGGAGACGGGGCTGACCATAGCCCACCTGGTCTGTGGCCAAGCTGGAATCAGGAGCAAGTCCCTAACGAGCAGGCCAGCACCCTCCACTGTGACTCACTGACTCAGAATACACCAGTGATATGTGAGGTAAACTCACAGCATCTGGAGACGTGGCTTCTTTGCTACATTAACTACTGACTTACTCCTTAGATACACGAGATGGAGATTCAAGAGAGCCAGATTCTAGCCCTGACTCTGCCATTAATTAGTATGTAACTGGCTAACTGCTCCAACCACATCTGGAAAATTAGGGAGTTCACTTAGATGATCTGTAAATCCCTTTCCAGGCAATTCAAATCAGTTCAAGTAGATTATTCTTTCTTGTTTCATCTGATAAAATTATTAAGTATAGTTGGTACTGCATATCTGCATGTTCTGCATCCACAGATTCAACCTACTGTGGATCAAAAATATATGGGAAAAAAAACAATAAAAAATAACACAACAATAAAAAATAACACAATAAAAAATAATACAAATTTTAAAATACAGTATAACAACTATTTACATAGCATTTACATTGTATTAGGTATTATAAGTAACCTAAATAATTATAAGAGACGTTTTAAAGTATAGGGGAGGATTTGGGTAGGTTATATGCAAAACCAGGCCATCATATACAGGTGTATCTCGGAGATATTTTGGGTTTTGTTCCAGACCATCACAACAAAGAAAATACCACAAAACGGTAAGCCACTTGAGTTTTCTAGTTTCTTAGTGAATGTAAAAGTTACATTTACACTATACTGTAGTCTATTAAGTGTGCAAAAGCATTATGTCTAAAAAGAAGTACACCTTAATTTAAAAATAATTTATTACTAATGTTGATCTGAGTCTCCAGCGAGTTGTAATCTTTTTTCTGGTGGAGGGTCTTGCCTTGATGTTGGTGGCTGCTGACAGAACAGGGTGGTGGCTGCTGAAGGTTGGGGTGGCTATGGCAATTCCTTAAGATAACAACTGAGTCTTCCACTCATGGAAGGTTTCTCTGTAGCATGTGATGCTGTTTGACAGCATTTTACCCACAGTAGAACTTCTTTCAAAACTGGAGCCAATCCTCTCAAACCCTGCTGCTTTATGAACTAGGTTTATGTAATAATCTAATCCTTTGCTGTCATTTCGACCATGTTCACAGCATCTTCACCAGGAATAGAACCCATCTCAAGATTCCACTTTCTCTGCTCCCCCATAAGAAGCGACTCCTCATCTGTTCAAGTTTCACCATGAGATGGCAGCAATTCAGTCTCATCTTCAGGCTCCACTTCCAATTCTAGTTCTCTTGCTGTTTCCACCACATCTGCAGTGACTTCCTCCACTAAAGTCTGGAACCCCTCAAAGTCACCGATGAGAGTTGGAATCAACTTTTTCCAATATCCTGTCAATGTTGATATTTTGACCTCCTCCCATGAATCATGCATGTCCTTAATGGCAGAGAGAATGGTAAATCTTTCTAGAAGGCTTTCAATTTGTTTTACCAGATCCATCAGAGGAATCATCTACGGCAGCTATGGCCTGACAACATGTATTTCTTAAATAAATAATAAGACCTGAAAGTTGAATTTACTCTTTGATCAATGGGCTGCAGAATGGATGTTGTGTTAGCAGGCATGGAAACAACATTAATCTCCTTGTACATCTCCATCAGAGCTCTTGGGTGACCAGGTGCATTGTCAATGAGCAGTAATATTTTGAAATGAATATTTTTCTCTGAGCAGTAGTTCTCAATAGTGGGCTTAAAATATTCACTAAACTGTGCTGTAAAAAGATGTGCTGTCAACCAGCCTTTGTTGCTCCATTTGTAGAACACAGGCAGAGTAGAGGTAGCATTATTTTTTAGGGCTCTAAGAATTTCAGAATGGTAAGTGGGCACTGGCTTCAATTTAAAGTCACCAGCTGCATTAGCCCCTAACAAGAGTCAGCCTGTCCTTTGAAGCCTGAAGCCAGCATTGACTTTTCCTCTCTAGCTATGAAAGTCCTACATGGCATCTTCTTCCAGTATAAGGCTGTTTCGTCTACATTTAAAGATCCATTGTTTAATGTAGCCACCTTCATCAATGACCTTCTGGATAACCTTGAGCAGCTTCTACATCAGCACTTGCTGCTTCTTGCACGTTATGTTATGGAGACGGCTTTCTTTCTTAAACTTCAAGAACCAAAGCTAGAATCTTCAACTTTTCTTCTGCGGCTTCCTCACCTCTCTCAGCCTTCAAAAAACTCAAGAGAGTTATTAGGGCCTTGCTCTGGATTAGGTTTTAAATTAAGGAAATACTGTGGCTGGTTTGATCTTCCATCTAGACAAATAAAGCTTTCTCCATGTCAGCAGTAAGGCCATTTCACTTTCTCATCACTCGCGTGTTTACTGGAACAGCACTTTTAATTTCCTTCAAGATCTCTTCTTTGTGTTCACAGCTTGGCTAACTTGTGCAAGAGGCTTAGCTTTCGGCCTATCTCGCCTTTTCAACATGCCTTCCTCGCTAAGCTTCATCATTTCTAGCTTTTGATTTGAAGTGAGAGACCTAAGAATATTCCTTTCACTTGAATACTCAGAGGCCACTGTAGGGTTATTAACTGGCCTAATTTCAATACTGTTGGGTTTCAGGCAATATGAAAGCCTGAGGAGAGGGAGAGAGACTAGGAACTGCTGGTTGGTGGAGCAGTCCAAACACACAACATTTATCAATTAAGTTTGCTGTTTTATATGCACAGGTTCATGGTGCCCCAAAACAATTACAATAGTAACATCAAAGATCACTGATCACAGATCACCATGACAGATATAACAATAATGGAAAAGTTTGAAATATTGTGAGAATTACCAAAATGTGACACAGAGACACAAAATGGGCACATGCTGTTGGAAAAATGGCATTGACAGACTTGCTCGATTCAAGGGTTACAATAAGACTTCAATCTGTAGAAAACATAGTATCTGCCACATGCAGTGAAGCAAGTGCAGTAAAGCAAGGTGCGCCTATGTCAGGGCCTGAGCGTGCGAGTGCTCAGTATCTGCAGGGCCTGGACCATCCACCTGTACAAGGGCCTGAGCGTGCAAGTGCTCAGTATCTGCAGGGCCTGAATCATCCACCTGTACAAGGGCCTGTGTGTGCAAGTGCTCAGTATCTGCAGGGCCTGGACCATCCACTTGTACAAAGGCCTGTGTGTGCGAATACTCAGTATCTGCAGAGCTTGGACCAGCCACCTGTACAAGGGCCTGAGCGTGCAAGCGCTCGAAATCTGCAGGACTGGGGCCATCCACTGCAGACACCAAGGGACAACTGCATAGAGGTCAAGAATTTTTTTTTTGAGAAAAAAATTCCTCATAAACAAACACCTTTTCTATTATAATTTATATCTCTTCTCAGTTCTTTGAAACGGCAAACACGCTGCCAGCCTGGATTTCTTCTCTTCATTAGAATGATTTTATCACACATGCTAGAAATATGCTAAGTTTCGAGTCTTTTGTCTGGAATTAAACTCCAAAGCTGGAGCTGGAATGGAAATATTCCCAGTATTTGTACACGCCTTCTTTCAGTCATTCCCAGGTCATCTGTCTTTCATGTATCTAATGCACACAGTTACTATACATCGCTGGAGTTGAGGCTTTCAATCTTAAGAAATATGTGATATAAACTAGACAAATGCTAATACAACAAAATATCTAAGAAACAACATCCCAATTTATTTGCCACTGGAATGTAGATTCTTAAATAATTCCTCATAATTCTTTTTAAATAGTTATAATGTTTTATAAATATAAATAAGTAAATTTGATTAAATAAAAGAACCTCAAAGGCCAATAACAGTTCCTAAGGATAACAAGCTGAAAACCTTTCCACTTGGTTTTCAGAATAAATTGAAAACAAAATGATGATTGGTTGAGAGATTCTACATTTTTCAAACTACAAATTTATGTACATTTTATATTAACTCCATATATAACAAGTCTTCTCTTACTGTATGTATAATGTTTACATTCCAAAGAAAAGTTCAAGATCAATTACATGTAAAACTCTGCCAGATCTTTTCCAACAAACTTAGCAGATCGAATCCTCCCAATACTTGTGTACATTTCAATGGTAGCATGGGACAAATCCTGTGGAAAAGTAAAAAAAAAAAAAAAAAAAAAGCATAATTATGTACTTGAACTTTTAATGGCAGACAAATATTACATTTATTTATCCAAAGCTGAAGCAAAAGACATCATTATTAATGTAAATTATTTTTTACTTTGCATCTATTTTTGTGTTGAGTTTTCCTGTAATATGTAATCTATACGAAGTCAATAACTTGTATATAAATTATGAAGCACAGTAATAAAAGAAATACCCACAAATTCATCCAACATAAAATATTTAACTTTTCAAAGTACTTTCTGAATGTGGGTAACATTTTTGATAATTTCCCCACCTGTTTGTGTAACAGGGACAAACCATTACAGGCTACTTTCAAATGCTCTCGAATTAACTGTGAGCCAGGAACGAAGCTAATCCACCAAGCTCCTACCTATACTACTTTCTGAAATGTCTCTAATTTAAACCTTTTAAAATCAAGCATGATGGCTCTGCCCAAGTCGAAACTATTCCGTTTTACAAAGAAAAGTATTCACTATCCTTTCTTACAGTATCTATTCCATCGAATGAAAAAACCCATTTTGAACAAAATTGTAAGTATTCAAAGATGCTTTCATGCCTAATTATGGCACTATGTGTACTAATAAACATTTGATGAATAACAATTTTTCCATGTTTTGTCCACAACCCCCTAGGATAGCAAGAAACTAAAAAGGCCAGCAAGAAAGAGGTCCCCAATAGCAGCTCGTTCCCAATTCAAAAGGTCACATAATAGAGCAAAATGTTGTAGGGCTGATTTGCTCCATGGATAGACTAGAAACATCTGTAATACTTACTAAGTAGTGCTTTTCAAAAGCTTCCACTGATGATAAAGCTTCTTTGAGTTTCTTGTAAGGACTCTGAGCTGTGTTGGCTTAAACAAAAAGAGAGGAGAGTCCTTACTCATCTTCATTACGTACAGTCGTATGAGTTTACATTGGCCTCTATACACTGTAGGCAGATGACCTCATCTGCCTTGCATGGAAATCACAAAGACAGCCATGCCAGATGAAACTACTTTATCACGAAATAGTCTAAACCTTCATGCAATACTTTACTCTGGTCTTTAAGACTGGAATTTTACAAAGTACATATTACAAATACTCCAGTGAATTAAATTACTTCCAAAGTGATCTGACATGGTCTCAAGTTGAACCAGTGCCACATAAACATTATACATTTTTGCTTAAGAATTTATTCAGTTTAGTAGGAGTGCTTTCCAGTTCATTAGGTATTCTTTACTATACTTTAACAACAGTTTTGCTAAATCATACTCTTGTATGAGGGGTCTTCAAAAAGTTCATGGAAAGATTTGTATCATCTTTTCATTCCATTTTTCTGTGAACTTTCTGAAATACCCCCAGATCTGTACCTCAAACAATCAGTAATGATCCTTTCAAAGTGCTTTATTTTCCAAGAGTAATTTACTAATTAAAAATATTTGGCCATATGATTAGAAATAGATCACCTGATATTCAGAGGGTGACTGGTGCAGGTCCACTTTACACGGACTATAAAAAGTTATGATCAGCTCATTTAAGCCTAGGAGAAACTTAGATACATTTTTCCAAATCCTAATTTCTTAAACTATTCTAATATTTCATTATGCTATTAAAAGGTAAAATTTTTTATGTATTATTACAGTAAGCTAATAACAGGTATAATTTCCCAAATGGTAATTGTATTCCTAGAACTTGGGTTAAATGTGCCAAGTTATGAATGACACTCTCAATTATTTTCCTCCATGCCCCTCACATAGGTATAGCCAAACAGTACCTGTTTCAGGTCTCTCAGCTCCCAAACCTGCCAAAAGATCAACTGTCCTATTGAGATCTTCTGAGTTAGGTCCTTTTTCTGACACAAGTCCACACAGATAGCCCAAGGACTTTAGCTGGTGAGATAAACCCACAATTTCAATTAATTTGCCATAAGAGTCAGCAGAGAATTCATGAATTTAAATACAAAAATTCAAATCCAGCTAGATTTAGCTTCCTTATCCAAATGATTCACATCTGGATATAAAAACATATCTTACTGGGATCATTTCAAAGCACGCAACAGTCCCCAGTGTGGCTCTGAAATGAGTGATCCTCTGCTTCCTCCACTTGCCACCTGCATCCTCCCCAGGCTTCCAAGGTCCGTACCCCACCTACACCTGAGCTGACCTGGCAGCCCACCCAGCTGCAGGCGCTAGCACCAAGCGTCAGTCCCGTGCTCAGAAGCTACTCTGTGCTTCATGAAACATTTCACATTTCATCCTTCTCTGTACCCTCCCCCCCCAACCCCCCCTCGCCAATTCCTGGCGTACAGACACTTTTTCAGTTGCTATCTGCTAAAGATATTGGAACATAAAAGAAAAACAAAAAATTGGTGGTAAGTAGCAGGAAACCCTGACTTTCATGGCTGTATCTAGACACATTCTAAGAGCCACCATGCTCGGATCTAAATAAGCAACACTTCTCTGAACAGCTGACTTCCTCCACCACACAGGCTCAGCCTGCAGAGAGAATGTGCAGCCCACACTCAGGGCAGTCACCTTTTCTGTGGCATAGCTCCATAATCCCACAGTGTGAGCAATGTTTGAGTCTATCTGCGCCCGGTCACAGCAACCTTCTATCCTCTGCAGCACCTCCAAACAGCTCAGAAACACCCAGCAGTCCAGAGCGCCGGGTGGGACGGAGACCTGTGGGGGCACAAGTGCAGGTGCGTGAGGAAGCTGAGGAGAGTTCCAGCTTGAGTGTGCAAACTTGCAGCCCCTCAACAGCCACCCAAGCTGTGATCTGCAAAGCTACACGAAAGAAAAACGGGCAAGAACAGAAATTACCTAAGTCCAGGAAGCCAAGAGGAGTGATCTACATCTAAACATATTACTGGGTCTTATGTACTTGATATGCTAATGAATGACTTAGCTGGGATATGGCTTTCAATTACACGCTTTGAACGTCTTATTAAGAAAAAGGAGCCTACAAAATGGCCAACTATCATAACCTACGCTGAATGTGAGCACAGGCCAAACTTGGGTGTGAAAGGGGGGAGGGGAACTAAGACCTGAGACACCTGCTTGGTTACATTTAAGAAAGAACACATGTTCAACAGCAGAAATGAACACTGAGTAGATTTTAGATGATATTTAGGAATTACAGTTAATTTTTTTACATGTGAAACAGGCAGTGTGATTATGTTTGTAAAAAAGAGCTTCTTGTTGCTTACACACTGAAATATTTACAGATAAAATATGATGTCTAGAATTGCTTGAAAAACAATCCAGGGGAAGTGGACAGGGATCATGTGCAGATGAAACAAGAGATGGGCCACGAGCTGGCAACTGCAGTAGCTGGTGATGGATATTCCTCATATTATCCTCTCTACTTTTATACTTGAGCCTTTCCATTTAAAACACAAAAAAGAAATGTTATATTATCAGAAATACAAAAGCTTCTACTGTATATGATTGATTCTAAAATGCATTGTTTTCCACATTTTAGCATATTTGAAATTAGGAATGCATCTCCAAATCAATGACATCTGACACTTGTAAAAATTGGCAATGTTAACTTTTTTCTTGGTGCGGCTAATCTCATGATATATCTTACAAATGGTATCTTAGTTTTGGTGAAATATGTTAAAAATAAGAACTTAAGAGGTAATTCTGTATCAGCTGACAAGTGAAAAGCTGCATAGTGCTAATGAAACTGACTTGCATAAGGACTCCTTCAAAACACCCTGAGCACAAATAAAAGTAACGGATCTAGAACCAACTAGAAAGAACCAAAGAGTGTCATTAATGTGCCTATAAAACCTAAATTGCTTAATTTTTGAAAGATGAGATACTATTTAAATCCTTTTGGGAAAAAAATCAGCATAGAAAAAAAACTACATGATCAAAAGCTACTTTCTCACCCAAACAACAGACCACACCTGAGGGGCGACACAGAAGAGTTAGGAAGCAGAACATAGCTTTGAGACCTGGCAAGTGTGTCCCTCCCAAGGACGGCGGTGTCCTTAGCCATCAAACTGGAGCAGGCTTGGAGTGGGCTGACCCCCCATGCAGCCCTCCTGGTTCCCAGGTGCCAGGTAATCTGGGGTGCTTTTCACCCCACCGAACACTGCCACCAGTTCTGAGACCTTCTGTAACACACCTCCTCCTGGGCACACACTGTTGACAAAGACTGGTGGTGCAGAGCAGGGTTATACACAGCGTTTTAGGTTCATAGTCGGCTGACTGAGAACAACCCAGAGAGGGAAAGGAGAGCTGGAGGTGTCAGACCAGAGGGGCTGGAGCACAGGAGTAAACACAGCAGGGGACAAGGCACCAGTGTGCAAATCAGGGCACCGAGGAGCACTGGGGCCGTGCCCTAGAACCAGAACCAGCAGGATGTAAGAGCAGCAGAGAACCCAAGAGCAACAGAACAGATGGCAAAGAGGCATAAATAGCAGAATCCAGAAAGATATACCCAAAACATGATTAGCACTATTATTTTGTGGCAAGATTAAAGAACAGATGTTTTCTTGGTATATTTGTTTTCTGAAAGAGCAATTACCACTTTGGTAAGTTTGAACAACAGTATTTAAAAAGTAGCAGCATCAGGTGGCAGCAGCTTTTCTAGGGGTAAAAGCCACAAAATCTCGTGGCAGCCACTGGGCATTGCTGAAGGCTCCACCCCCGGGCTAGAGGAGGCGGGAAGCAGCAGGCAGGCCCTGCGTGCTCACACAAATGTGCAGCAAAGAACAGACATGGGGTTTTATTTTAGTACTTGTAACCCCAAGGCTGCCCCCAAGTCCTGCCCGCTGTCCCTCAGCCAGCCCCTCTTGGGAAGCTGCCATGCGAGGCGCCCACTGGGTACTGTTCTGGTCTCTCCAGCAAGTTCTCCTCAGGACTATGCGTTCTATGTGTTCTAATGACCCGTTTCCAGAGACCACTGCAGCTTCCTGCATTTCCTGTCACACACCACTGCGAACTTAAGATTTGTTGAAAAAAAAAGACACGCACGTTAACTTGGTGTGTCACATGATGTCTGCGACTCCTTCAGCAGTGTCACCTCATGTTGCTTTCATCTTCTTCATCACTACTTACCGCGTGCCCCTCTCAGCTCCCAACCAAAGCCCAACCAAGCATCCCGAGGGGCCGGACACCCTGTTTCTTCTCTGCACACTCCACAAGGCCTGACTGAGGGGCTCGCTGGGAGCCAGACCTTCAGCAGCAGGTCATCTAAGACTGTCAGAAATGCTGATGAAACAAATTTATTTAAAATAGAATTGTAGTGATACGTTTTCCATTGCTTTTAGAAAATAAGTTACAAAATACTACAGTGAAGTATGCAAGGGGCACAAATCCTAAATTTACAGCTCAATGAATTTCTACATATGTAAATACCACTCAAGAGAGAAAATATTTCCATTGTCCTAGAAGGTTGTCTCTCACACCCCTTTGCCCGGTCAAGACCCATTTCAAAGAGATAACCCCTATTTTGACGTCTATCATCATTGATTACTTTGCCTGATCTCATAACTTCACAGAAATGAAGTGACACAATATGTCCTCTTTTGTATATATGCTTCTTTTGTTCAACATAATGTCATTAAGATTCCTCTTTGTTGAGTCTGAGAGTAGCTTGTTCTTTTTTACTGCTGTATATTACACTTGTCAATGAAAATGCCACAATTTATTTACCTATTCCAGTTAAGTGTGTGTCTAGGATGTTTCCAGTATTCAGCTCCTCTGGATAAAGCTACTTGCAATGCCACCCCCACCTCAAAGGGGGGCCTTCTCAGACTCAGAAGACTCCCCTAGCCCTTCAAGCACAGTCTACTCAGAACACGGCAGCCTCTGGTGGTCCCCTTCCAGAGGAATCCCTGTAGCAGAGACTCTAGAGCTCATGTGCGATGAGGAGGTGGCACCAGGCAGTATAGGAGCCATCCCAACTCAGAAAGTCCATGGCCCCGGAGCCGCTACCTCCTCTAACAGCTGCTCAAGCACAGCTAGGAAGCCATAGAGCCACTACCCACAGGGCCCAGAGCACAGCCTTACCACCAGGTATCTGCATCACACAATCCACTAGTCAAGTTTTTATCATAAACTGTGGTGCCTAGCAACATGGCTACACCAACTTTCTCTAGGCTTCTATGAACAATTCCCATACTTGTCCTTCAGCTGGACTCATTCTTCTTGGTTATAAACCTAGGGACGAAATTGCTAGGTTACTGGGTAGCCATGTGTTAGTAGACCCTCCCAGAGTCTTCCAAAGTGGTTGTGCAAATTTCCACAGCCATCACCAGGTGTGAGTTCCAGTTTTTCTATATCCTTACCAACTCTTGAAATCACGGGTCCTTTTTTAAATTCTATTTTATCCATCAGGATGGAGCTTGAGAACAAAAAAGCCCCACAAGCTTGGGACAGAGTGAGTCCTCTGTCGCCATGGTTTCAAACCCTGCAAATGAGCTTCAGCCCTCAGTCCTGAAAGGCAGATGACACGGGACACATGAGGACCAAGTATCCGGCATGGTCTCCCCCAGGACCTACACCTCCACAGGCAGTGTTGGCCCACATCCCTCTCAGAACCCCATGCTGCCCCAACCCAACGGAGACCAAGCCCTTGCCCCGTCTGAGAGCTGTGCCTGGCTGCAGAGCTTGCAGCTCTGTCGTTTCACGGTGGAAGTGGGTGGCGGTCTCACCATCTCTTGATAATTCACATTTCCCTAATGAGAAATGACGCTAAGCACCTCCATATATTTCTTGGCCATTTGGATATCGTCTTTTGTGAATAACAGACTTTTCAACTAATTTCTTAATATATATTCTTTAATTTTCTCAAAGCCCCTTCTCCTCTCCTGATTGCTGTATTATTAGTAATGGCAAGAGCCAATTTACCATTTTCCAAGCCTAAAATTAAAGGCAGTCTTCTCATTCTTTCTTTTTTTCCTTCTCATTCTTTCTTTTGATAAGCCTACCTTTTGAATACAATCCACGTACCAAAAAGTACCTGAATCCTAAGCAAATCCCTGAAGTGCCCCCGTGGATGGAGAACCAGATGGCAGCAGCCCTTGGGGGCTCCCTGCCAGTCGCCGGCCGAATCGCTGGCCAGACAGCTTACAGCAGACTGGTTTTGCTTAATTTTGAGCTTTATACAAGGAACCAAAAAGAATGTATTCCTTTGTGCCTGACTTCTTTAGCTCAACTTTCTGTCGTGAGACTCATCCACTAGAACGCCTTCATTTTCACTGCTGTATGCTACTCCACCCACGAACGCAGCAGAATAACACCAGCCCTCATATGTGAGGGACATCTGGGCTCTTCCAGGTCCTGGCTATGATGACTCATGCTGCCACAAGCACTCCTGTACTTGCCTTCTAGTGCAGGTGTGTACATATCGCTGTATGTACTAGGGACGAAGCTGCTGGGTCCTGGGGCATATGCATGTCCTGCTCTATCAGATATCAGATATAACTGCTACTTTCTGAAGCAGTTGCACCAGTTCACACCATCATCAGGGAGTGAGCTCCCATTTCTCCACCTCTCACTAACACACGTCAAGCCCCTCCATTTCAGCCATTCTGGTGGGACTGTCCTGGTAGCTCACTGCGGTTTTGGTGTGCCTTTTACTGTGTTTAATGAGATCGATCACCTTTTCGTATGCTTGCTGGCCATTTAGATATCCTCTTTTGCCTCTTTATCTATTGGTTTGTCAGTCTTTTTAAACTGATTTATAGTAGTTCTTCATGTATTCTTGATAAGAGTCCTTTCTTGACTACATATAGTGCAAATATTCTTCCATTCTGTGGCTTGCCTTTTTACTCAGTTAATGGTATCTTTTGATGAAGAGAAGTTCTAATTTTTTGTAGTCCAATGTATTCCTCTCTTCCTTTATGGTTAGTGCCTTTTACGTCCTATTTAAGAAATATTTGCCAACCTTATGTTCATGAAGATATTCTCCCAAGTTATATTCTGAGCTTTCTTGTTTAGATCAAACTCCACGTGGAATTAATTATGTTTATGGTATGAGATCAAGATTTGCTTTTACATATTGATATCCAGTGGACTCGGCACCATTTATTCACTGAACAAATTTTTCTTGAATCCGCTTACTTAAAATCTACCACACTGCCTTACAGTTCAGAACTTCACCCTTTTCCCCTGGATTAAGGCGCAAGTTTCTAAGCTCTTCTTGCCTCCGTCCCACTCTGCACTTCTCTCTGCCCGCAGCCCCAACCAGCCCCAACACCTCTCATGGTGTGTGGGCTACAACCCATCAATGTCTCCCTAGTAGCCACAGAACACCACACAACCTTCCTCATCTTCCTAATCTGCCTTCCAACATCTCTGTAGCCTCGTCTCCAAGCCCTGCCTCACCCCTGAAGTTCTAGCAGGACTGAGTTCCTTCGCAGTTCCTTAAGTAAGGCCATTTCCTCAGCCTGCAGTGTGCTCTCCTGCTTGCCACCACCCTCCACATCCACCTGGTAAGCTCCTACTCATGCTACTTATTCATTAAAATGCAAGCTCCAAGGGCAGGGATTCTGTTTTGCTCTTGCTGAAAATACAGTGCCTACAACAACACCTGGCACAGAAAAGATGCTCAGTGAATATCAGTTGAATGAATATATCTTTCAAAACCAAGCTCACACAAGACCTCCTCCAGAAACCTTCCCCAGCACACATCAGGTGCTCGGTCAGTGTTTACAGAGCTGACCTGGAGTGCCAGGCAGAGCTGCCTTTGCCTCCTGCACCTGGACACACTTCTTCCACCACCCGGCTTCAGAACCAGTGTTGGCTCAGGGCACTCGACTGCAGGATTGGTGCAGAAGGTGGGGCTGTCTCCTTTCCATTTGTGTTCCCTCTCCCCCAGCCCCATGTTTGCCATGGTGCCTGGCAGGTAAGCAAATGTTCCTTGCATGATTCTTGACAGCTCCCTCCCTCCTCTTCTCTCTTCCAGGGAGCCATTGACTCTCATGATTCTTCTTCAGCAACATCTCTCACCCCAGGATCTTCTTCTTTTTCCATTCCTGCCCAGATCAGGTCCTCATGGCTCAGGGTCACACATGACCTCCACCTCCTCCTGAGGAGCCCAGCACAGTGCCTGGGGATCAGTGATTCCTCAATAAATACCATTTAAATTCTCTCACATAAACCTCTGCCTTTGTCCTCTGACAGGCCTAAACCTCAGAATACCAATGTCAGCCAGCCAGATTTGACTGCAAACCTTATCTTTTGTCTCTGGTTTAATCTAAAAGTTGCCACACCCAGCCTCTGTTCACAAACTGGCCAGCTAACGATGAGGTCCTGGCCATCTCACCCACTAGACAGGGTGGCTCTTCGAAGATCACAAGGAGTGCTGGACATGTTTGGCCCACACTGCCTGTTGTATAACCAGAACTTGCGCTGCTAAAAACTAAAACAGTCTTGACACATTTCAAAACAAAATAAAAGAAGTTCGCTTAGGCAATCATCCTGACATATACATAATGGTCTTCTAGAAAACATCTCATTTATCAATTTTGCAAAGATTAAAATATATACACATCACACTTTTTTCTCACCAGAGGTGCAGGAAAACAGGTACTGCTGGTGTTATTGGAAATGGAAGGCAAAGTGACAATGTATATTAAAAGCTTTAAAAACGTGCATCCTTGACCTAGCAATTGTACTGGTATGAACTTACACACAAAGATGTGTGCACAAGGACACACACTGCTGCAGCTACAAAGAGCTCTGAACAATGCAAATGCTCACAGCAGGACCAAGTACAGAACTGCACCTCGTCTGTATATAAAGAGGCTATTGACCAAAAACGGAGCATTTTACTGCTAGAAAAAGCAATCACATTTTCTTCTATGTATTTGATTGTATTTTCCAAATTTATGTAGAAAATATATTCAACTTTTGTTAAATGGAGGGAAAATAAATTGTTGTAGAAAAAAAAGAAATACTCTCTGATGGAGTATTTTGAACTCATACAGAACTGGTTAACTTTACACATATTACCCCTTCACCCCAATAGCTATCTGCGCAGGATCCGTACAATCTCCAATTCTACACACTTTTGAGCAGAGGGGTTGGCCTCAGGCTACTAAGTGGCACCCCTGGGGTGGAGGCCCCACTAGGAGGTGCAGAATGTGCATCGAAGTGCATGACTGAGGCGGGGCTTGCTTCCATCACCTCTGGCCACTCCATTGCCTCCTATTCTCCAACTAGATATGCCAAGTCAACTGATGAACCAGCCAGGAAGTTACCAGACTTCTGGTAAAACCAGGATGTTTTACAAACCACAAAAGCAAACACACAGAGCATCTTCCACTAAAACAAGCTAACCATTAAAAATACACAAAACAGTTGTGCAGAAGGTTTTGTGCTTACACAGACTTTGTGTTTGTACTACCAAACACAAGCTTAACCTAAACAGCAGCACAAAGCCACGCAGCCTGCAGGCTGCCTGAGCCTGGCCTGCGCTCAGAACCCAAAGTGACACACCAGCCTCCGGCCTTGACACGAATGGAGACAACCCATCGAAAGCTAGCAGACAGTGAAATGGGCCTCTTTTTAGAAGTGGAATCAAATGTACTGAAAAATTAAATAATTTTGAGTCTTTCCATAAAAATTGAAAAGAAATTCTAAGAATAAATTTTTCAAACTAATTGCTAACTACAAAACTAATTTAAGATATAACAACCTCCCTCTAAAAACAAAACAAAAAACAACAAAAACCACCTGTGAAATCTTATTGCAGATGAGGAAGTCAAGGGCGATCTCATGCTGGAAGCATCGCAGGCTGTGGGTTGCCTGCGTGGGCCCTCAGTGCTCCGACTGTGCTCTGGGCAGACACCGTCTGCTCTCATACTGGGACCCAGCTCCTCTGAAGGGCTGCGTGCCAGGCACTGCGCATGTGGTATTTGGTGGGTCCTCACAACCCCGAAGATAGCCGGTGTCCTGTCTCCACCTCACGGGTAAGAAAAACAAAGCACTTTTTAAGGGGAAAGTAAGTGACTCCAAGCCCCACTGCAAGTGGCTGATGACTAAGCAGGATCTGAACAGCGACAGTCCAGGTGCAGGGTCCAGCCCAGCCTCTGCTCAACCATCTTCCTCCAACCCGACTCTCACAAAGGCGGCTAGTAACTAGACTAGAATAGAACTACCTGTACAATGAGAAAGGCGCCTCTGCAATGAAGGACAAGTCACCTGTGCAGCAGGAAGTGCTGGGTATGAACTGCGGTGCCAATCCAGCATGGAGCCTGTGGTGCTTGGAGGATTAAGGGGCTTCAGCAGAGAGTGGTCACCGCTCCGGCCCTGGGAACCTAACAGGTACAGCACATGCCAGGGTACACGAGGGACAGTGCACCCAGTAGCATCAGCAGGAGCAACACAGGAAACGGGAGGGGGGTCATCAGAAGGACAGAGATTGAGAGCACTGACAGCATGTGGCCAGGAATGCAGCGCTCGGCGGTGGAAGGGACATGGCAGAACCAGAAAACAAGAGCAATAAGTATGACTAAAAGCAGGAGAAGATCAGGATGACGATTACAATTTTCATTCAGAAAGGAAAAAGGCCACTACAATAAGAAGTGCTACAAACAATACAGAGCATGGAAAATGCCCTCAGCAGACTCCTCACGCCACAGCATGAGAACCTGGGGTAACCCGTGCATGCCACGGAGCTCCACATGCGCCGAGACACAACCCAGAAACCCAGGAGACCAACCCGTCAACCGCACGCTTCTCTTGCCAGCCCAGCAGGGAGTAACGCACCCATGTCTATTTCCTGCCACTATGGCCAGAGCATTCCAGAATCCAGGGGACGAGCTAGGAAGGCTGGAAGAAGCTCCTCCACACAGGGAGAGCTGACAAGGGCAGGGAGTGCACTGCTCTGCAGTAAACGAGCGGGAAACCACGCAGGTACTTTGCACGGCCCAACTGCACTGTCTGCAAATGCCCGAATGGGAAAGGACCCTCGGTGGGACAAAGACACCAGTGCGCAATGCCACTGGAGGAAGTGGAATCTTCATTCCCACTTAAGGCTGGATGCTCTGGCTGTCCCCTCCGATCCACTTTCCACACTTTTCCGCCCTACTTTCTGCTGGGGGAGCCGCATGTGATACACCAGTGGGCTCCCTCGCCTTCCAGCTTCCCGAATGCCTGGAGGTCACAGGGGAGAAGGAGAGGGAACCTTCCCTTCAGAGCCACCTCGGGCACTCGCCCCTCACTAGGAGGGCACAGCCCCTCTCAAGATCGCCTGTGCTGTGCTCACCCCTGCCTGGCTGTGGCATCTCTTCCCTCTTCTCTGCAGGCTGGCAGCCATGCTATTAGTCAGCATTCTAAGTCAAGAAAAATAATTTGAGAAGGATACTTAGATTCTGGAGTTTTTGATTCGGCTGGGCCCAGCACTAAAGGGGCTGGGTCTGCACATCCTCCAAGGCTTTCTTACTACTGCCCCAAAGTGTGCAACAGCTCTTCTTAAGAAACCCTCCTGGGGTCATCCTAATTTGAAAATGCCACGTCTGAACAGCTTGGACTGTAATACAGGCCCAATTTTTTCCCCCAGTTAACTAATAGGACAGAAATCTTTCGAAGAGGTAGAAGCTCTAGCACACGTGAACAGAGAGCCCTGTTCTATGCATGGACGGTCCTCACAGTCCCACTCCCAGGTCTGCACAGCTGGATCTGAGCAACCAAAGCAGATCATCTAAATCTACACGATGACAAAGTAACAAAAGAATATAATTTTCAGGTGGAAAATGTTACTTTTCCTCATTTTCTTGATTAGATATCTAAGGCAAGGAAAATAATTTGATAAAAATTCTTAAACTCTTGAGTTGGTGACTCAGCTAGGCTAGGCTCTAATAGACTGGCTCTGAAATAAGAACTTCTCCTTTAGAAACTAACTAAAACAATTCCTCTTCACTTAAGTAAAAAGTAATGTTTAAATCTCTTAAGATTATTTTAAACTAAGTGTTAAGTTTCTAATTTAGTACTCTAGGGTACACAAAAACAAGTTGGTATATGATGAAATACTATCCCTACCAATGGTTTAGCTAATACAGTAAATTTATACTCTAAGACCTTTTCTAAACGGGCCTTAACAACAACTGTGCTCTTGGGGACCCTGGTGTGGAGTACAACAGGAAGAACATTCCCCGAGCACCTGGATAACCTGGATTCTATGACAAGTTACATGACGGGGTAAGTCACCTAACCTCTTTCAGATTCAATTTCCTGTTGGTAAAATGAAATCAGATGGCTCACTTAGGAGACGGTGATTGGGGATGCAGGCTGGGGAGCGGGAGGTACACAAATCTTCTGAAACTGTGTGTAACATTTTGTTTGTGCACATAAGAATGTTGTTTAAAGAACAATGGTCTTTAAAGTTCTCTTACCTAAGAAAAAGTGTACAGTAGTCTTTGGGTGAGTTAATCTCCAAAGCAGATATTTCAGCACAGATAAGCCACGTAAGCCTCACTGACAGGCTTCTTCCACACACCCGCAGGTGCACACACACACAACACACCTGCCACGTTTTGTGTGACTGGTTAGTGGCACAGCTTGCTGTGTCACCCACCCTGCCATCTGCATGTCCACACACAAAGCTATTTATCTGAAAAGACAGTTCTGAAATAAGGTAAATGCCTACATACAAAACCTAGCTTTGCGTATGCACCAGGGGAGCAGTAATTACCAGTGAAGACCAGCTCACAAAGTATAAGCCAAAGTTACCTAAAAGGTTATATTAAGACACTGATTTAAAGAGGCTTGCTTTGGACAAACATGAACTTCATCATGATGAGAGCAGAAATTATATTTTTGAGCAATTAATCTATGCAAAAAGTAACAATGCAAATAACACACTAAAAATTAAAGACATTCAGGAAAAGAAACCTCTTTTGTAAGTACAAACAGGTTAATGCCTGGGATTTCAAGGTTTGGAGTTTTCTGTTTGGACAATCAAGAAACAGGTAAATGGAGGGAGAAGCCGACTTACTTCTAACAGCTTCAGTTCCTGCACACAGCTGTGCAGCAGCTCTAGGGCACGCTGGGCCACCTCCCACGGCCTCTGCAGGAAGAGTAGCAAGGTGCACTGGCGAGAGAACAGGTAACTGCGCAGATCTAACAGGGTGGCTTCTTGCCTCTGTATCAATTCCCGTTTCTCCATATCTATGGGCTTTCGAAGGATCAATCCGCTCCAGCTCTTCACCGGCTGGCAGAAAAAAGTCAGCCAGTTGGCACCATCTAAACAAACACACAGCATGAAAGGCACTGATGACGAATACATCACCTTGCGGAGATTCTTGCTTAGGACTGTGAAGCCTGCTAGATGAATAGGCAGCTTAACAACTAGGTGCTCTGTGACCCCCACCCTGCCCCCCTTAGCCAAACAACACGACCTCCTCAGTTGCTGGCGCCTGCCAGTTGTGCACAGGGTGAGATGACCTAGGTGCAAGGCTCACTGTCTCAGCATGCCCACGTCACATGCAGGAGCTGAACAGGTAGAGAAGCCATCCAGAGACTGAAGGGCTATGGAACGAGGGACACCTCAGGCTCTGTGCCCGTTAGGCTGAGAGGAGGCACTAGTCTTGGATAGAGCATGGCTGGCTACCTTATCTTTACCTGTGCATTGGAGTGCAGCCCGTCCACCTGACCATCCTGGTATTTTTTTGTGTTCCTTAGTTTCCATATTTTTCCTTACTTATCTCCCCAACTCTACCACATCAATTACCTTAGAGAAGCTCCTAAAGGAAAGGACAGTAGGTAAAAGGAAGATGTAGTAGCAGCAAGCAGAGGCAAGAAAACCCATGCTTTTCAGAAATTTCAACAAGGTTCCGCAATTTTAACTTATAGCCCTAAGACTCAAATTGGATCTTAAAATAAACAAGAATCTACAACAGGAAGTCATTCAATCTTTATGGGAAAAAATTTTTTACTCTCTTCTTGTCACTCCAAAAGAGAGGTATCACAACCAGTTCATTCTATGTTCAAGTAAGGAAGTGACTCACTATTGGCAAACTGGCATGATTAAATATTTGAAGTGTCAACTCCAGCTACGACACTCTCCACTGACTCAAACTTCTCCTCAGAGCTGGTGAAGTGCTCAAGAGGGGAGATGCCAGCCAGCCTGGGAGTCTCCTGTGCCCTAGCATTCTCAGGGGCACTCCCACAGCCCGCTCAGGCCTCTGTGCCTGCTTAGAGAGGCTGCCCGACGGCCCTGTCTAGACTTCCACAGCACCTCGCATCACTGCCCCGCTTAGCGTGTCCCTTTCTACAACCTACATGGACTGCTCTCGGCGTGAAGTCACACAATTGTTTGGCTGTGCCTGTCTCCCCTTCATGAAAGCTCCATGAAGAAAGGGTTTTGTTCTGTCCCTCAGTGTAGGCAGAACAGCACCTACCACATGTGGGCCGCCCTCAGTAAGTACTTGGGGAATGAACAAACAAAAATGAACAATCTCATCATTCAGCTCAAAGCCTGGTACAAGCTAACTTTTGGGTTTTACATCACCTCAGATGTATTTTCAAGCTGAGAGAAAAAAACAAAGAGATTATGCAAAATATAAGGAATTTATAAGATACTTAAAAGATATATATGTATAATATGGACATCTAGAATATAAGAAATAAAGTTTTACCTCTTCCAATTTTTAAAAATTTAATTAGTAAATACTTTGTTTTGGTTATGTTTATATTTGTGTCTTAGCAGAGTAAGATATCCAAACCTGAACTTTGTTAAAGTTGGTTTGGAGCAGGTTTTGATCAGTGACATTTCATTATCACTTCCAGAATAAGGACAGTACCCATGGCTAGAGCTGACTGTCCCAGTACCTCACCTTGCTACAGGTTCTCTAGTCAACACTATGAGTCCTTGAAATCACTCCTCTCTTCAGACATGATGACAAGGACTCTCAAAAAGAGCAGTCAGCAAAGATAACTATGACTGCATTGCTTGTGGTGGCAAGAAGTGGAAAATAACCCAAATATCCAACACCAGCGGATGGTTGAATAAACTCTCAGGAATCATGCTATGAAACGTTATGCAGCTACTAACAAAGATAACTTAGAATCCGATCCATTACCTTGGAGAAATGCCCGACATGGACTGTTAACAGAGACAAGTCTATATAAAATGATGTCATTTCTATCAAAATAAGTATCAGTAAAAACAGTGAGGACTACCAATTTTTTTTACATGTTTCATTGTGCTAATTTTGTATTTTAAAAGAACTTAAGACATTGTTTAAGAGAAAGATGAACACCTGTTACAAGGGTGTCATGTAAAACTCATAGCAATGGCACTCAAATATTAGAGACAACCTCTCAATATAGTAAAAGAGACTTCCATTCTTACCCTAGCAAGGTATAGAATCAGAAGATAGAAATGTCACTTTATACCTGAAAAACAACTTTTTAAATGCTTTCATTACTTAAGATTCTTCTAAAACTAAAAGTGATTAATCTTTAATTTCCATTTCATTTCCTGTAAGAATCATGAGAACACATCCTATAAATATGTACAAAAACAACAAAAGACGATTATTAGGTACATAAAATGGCAGCTTCAAGACTACCTGAGATGGGAGAGAAACCAATTTTTTCTGAGAAAAGAATTTGTTGCTGAAACAGCACTACTCACCCCCAGCACCAAAGTTGACAACATACTGAGAAAACAGGGCGTCCAGCTCGTCGTACTGCACCAGCGCATCTTCGAACTGCTGTAGCATCTCAAACACAAAGGCAAGTTCCTCCTGTTTTCCCAAAAGAAGTTTAAAGAACAAAAACATAAATCAACTGCCTGAAACAGTATGTAGCCATTAAAGATTTCAATAGAGAAAGCATGCAGCATTGTGAATGATGTTCATGCTGTGTGTGTGCTATGTAACAATCAACTTGATGACCATAACATGTCAACATTTATTCATGCACGGAGATGGGGACAGCAAGAAGTAGGAAAAGATCAACATGACTCCCAAATGCCCTCCTTGACCTAACAGCAGCAATGGACACAA
The DNA here is from genome assembly GCF_027409185.1 of Cynocephalus volans. Taxonomy (NCBI): domain Eukaryota; kingdom Metazoa; phylum Chordata; class Mammalia; order Dermoptera; family Cynocephalidae; genus Cynocephalus; species Cynocephalus volans. The sequence goes on from NC_084460.1 coordinate 189,912,478, forward strand.
CGGTCATTCTCTTGTCCTTGGTGTTTTCCTTGCCATCCTGACATGCAGTGACCGGCACCCTTCCCACACCCTCTTCCTACTGTGGCTCCCCTTGCCCCCCAGACTTTCTGCTACAGGCCCCAGGGCTCGGCCCTCAGACTCCTCTTTCTACACTCACTATTTCCTTTTAGAGGTCTTACCAACACATGGCCTCACATGCCACCTACACATTACGACTACAGAATTTGTCACTCCAGCTCAGAACAGATTTGTGGCTCAAACCGCATGCTCAACATCCTCACTGTGATCCAACCACATCAAGTCTGCATGTCCACACCTGAACTGCAAACCTTTTCCACAATGCACACCACCCAGTCTTCCCATCTCAGTCAGCGTTGCTCACCACTCTCAGAGGAGACTCCTAAAACCTTTCAAGGAATTCCCAGGCCCCACGAGGTCTGCCTCTCCGATCACCTCTCCAGCCTAACTCACTCTGCTCTACCACCAAAACCTCCTCCCAAAACTCACACATACGGCACACAGCCGCCTCAGGACCTTTGCACTGCCTGAAGCATTTTCTCATTCCTCCTCCAAATATCCGTGACTTGCTCTTCAACCACTGTCAAGTTCTCACCATGTCACCTGCTCATGAGGCCTTCCCTTCCTTAACAGTTGACTGAAATGGCCGCTGCCCTGCCCAGCACTGCACACCACTGGTGCTTCCTGTGCTTTCCTCCAGCACACAGCGCAATTCACCTGTTTGCTGTCTCCCCACTACAACATAAGCTTATGAAAGTTGCTTACTGACACCACCCCAGCACCTAGAAGTCGATCTGGCACATGCAAGTTCTCAACAGCATTTGTGGAATAAAAAAAATGTAAAGAGACGATCAGGTGATTTTTTTACTTTCTGATTTCCATTATTACACATTAAAAAGTAAAAACCAGGAGGGCATACGCACACACATAAATTCACACACTGACATACTCAGGTACTTGGAATCCAGCTTCACCTCAGGTATTTGTGGACCCTCTTCCAAAACCCCTAGAGGCCTGGGTCGCTGGGTGAGAACTGAGGGCACAGACTGGATCCCCACTGCCTGGGTCATATCCAGATGCTGGCACTTCCCAGATGTGGCTATGTTAACTGGGTAAGCTGTGCCTTGGTTTTTTTATCTGGATAATAAAGTTTCTCTCGCATGAGGTTTCTGTGTGCGAATTAAATTCATTTCTGTAAACTGAGTGGAATAGCCTGGCACACAGTTAAGCAGGTGGTTAGTGTCAGCCATCAGCAACTGTGGCTAAGAGGTGCGGGGATGGGGAGCACCGGAGCTGTTTTCCCCAGGGCCCAGGACTTCTCCCAGCTCTCCTTTGTATCTTGTTTCCCTTGAAAGCTGGTGGACAGTACTTTACAAGAAAAATTGCTGAGTTACACTGAATTCTTCTTTATGAAGTATTCTCAAGACTGAGCACTCCAATAAACTAATTTTTTTCTTTTTAATTGTGATAAAATATACTTAACATAAAATTTAACATCTTAACATTTTTAACTATACAGTTCAGTACTGTTACATACGTTCACACTGTTGTACAACCAATCTGCAGAACTTTCTAATCTTCCCAAATTAAATCTCTGTCCCCATTAAACACTAACCTCCCATCCCCTGCCCCCACTGTTCTACTTCCTGTCTCCACGAATTGGACCCCTCTAGGGGCCTCATAGAAGTGGGATCACATGGCATCTCCTCTTGGCTTCTTCACTTAGCATAATGCCTTTAAGGTTCAACTGTGTCGTAATATGTGTCAGGATTTCCTTCCTTACTCATTTTTAATCCTGAACTAATTTTAGACTTACAAAAATATTGCAAAAAAAATTGTGCAGTTTCCATACAGCCTCAGCTATGCTCAGCTCCCTGTAACCTCTTACAGAACCATAGTACAACTATCAAAACCAGAAAGTTAACACTGGTACAATACTATTAACTAAACAGTCCTTATTTTAATGTTACCAGTTTTTCCACTAATGCCCTTCCTTCTGTTCCAGGACCCCACGTCACACCAGGTGGCCGTTTCCCTCAGTCTCCTGCAACCTATAACAGTTTATCAGTCTTCCCTTGATTTTCATGGCCTTAGCAGTTTGAAGAAGGCTGATAAGTTACTTTGTCAATGACCCTCCACTTGGGTTCATCTGCTACGTTTTCACAATTGCCGATAAATTTTACAGAGAAAAGATGTCTCTTTCTCACTGCGTCTCCTCAAGGAACTTGTGATGCTGGTGTGTCTTCTCACGGATGACACCAGCTGTGATCACATGGCCCAGGTGGTAGGAAGCAGGTTTCCCGCTGCACCTTCTGCAGTTCACAAACACTGGGGAGATGGGGAGCTTATTCACACCCACCTCTTCACAGGCCTTTGCCCGCCACCACCTTCAGCACCCATCAGAGATCCTGTCACCAGAGTTCTCACTGTGGCATTTGCAAAAGGTGACTTTCTATTTTCTTTCCTTCTCCATTTGTAACTGAAATCCTTCTGTATGAAAGAGCTCAGCAATCTCCTTCATTTACTTTTTTAACCAACTATTTATATCAATATAGACACACAGGTATTAATTTGATTCTCTGGATTAAAATACAATTCCATCATTATTTGTTTTGTTGTTCAAACTGTTCCAGTGTCGGCCATCGGGAGGCTCCTTCAGGGGTGCTTGTGCTCTCTGGATGGGCCCACATCTTTTTGTGTGCACTTCCTTACTTTCTGGTTCTACAAGATGTTCCAGGTCCATCTAATATACTTCCTGCCCAGCCCTGTAGTCAACCACTTCTGTGATGAGCTCTGGGTCCTTTTTTTGGAGAATGGAGTTTAGAAACCTAGACCTTAGCACTGGGTGTGCTCCTTGCTTCTAGGGTGTCCTGTTTCGAGGCCCTGTCAGTGGACAGAGCAAGGAGACATGCGTGTGTGCTAATACTCATACATCAACATATCTGTGTTTCCAAATCTGCCTACCTATCCACCCATCCATTCATCTGTCAATTAAACCATGGGCTCATGCTGACACCACCAGCTCTCTTCAGCCTCTCCCTTTCTTTGTCTGTAACTCCTAAAAACTAGGCTTAACAAGCTTGAGGGTGAAGAGACAGGTCAACTAGAGAGGTCTGCGATATGTCAATCATTCAGGAAGTTACTAACATATTCAAATCCCCTTACATGTTCCAAATCTTCCAAATACCCCTAAGACAAAAGCCTCACAGAAAGAAATAGAAATCAAAATGTCTAATCAAAATGGGCCTTTTATTTATTCAAAATACGTTATTTCTTAGTAATTACAATTGATGGTTAAATACAAAAACTATGCTTTACTCAGTCAAAAGATGATGAGTAAGAATGAGGAACCCCAAGAGCAACAGTCTTGTCACTCTCTGCAGTGTCACAAAGGCCGCCTCTCCCCAAACTAAGCCAGCACACATCCCTTTGTTCATCTAAGACCTTTCTTGTTTAAAGGGAAAAAGGGCTGATTTTGAACTACAATTCTAAAGGTGTAAATATTTTTGTAAATTGCAGTAAAGAAACTAGCTTAATGCAATCTTTTATTGGAACCCAAGGTTATAAAATAAAACAACGGAGGAAAGTTTCCCAGGAAGCCACTTAATCACATAGCCTGCAGAGAGTGAATACACACCTCTATCTCCATGACCATCAGCCCCTGCCAGGAAACTCTGTCTGATTCATGTCCACGACAGACAGCCCAGAAGGCTCCTAAGATGAGAACAAAACCAAGATCCCTCCGAGGACAAGACTGTTTCAGACAAGGCTGGATGCCACACTTTGAGCAGCAGCAGACCTGGCAGAGACCACCTCTGCTCTGCTGCTTCACAAGCCAAGAAAATGAAACGTCTCCTCTGGCTACTCTATCATCCCTGTTTTTAAGAACTATGCCAGAGAGAACTACAAGACAGCTGCCTAATTTAGAAAGAAAAAAAAAAGGGATGGAGGGAAGGAGACTGTCCAGTTCCATAATTAGTCAAGTACCTGAACCATGAAATATTCACAAAAGCTCCAGCCTGGCTCAGTCCTCTTCTCCCTCAAGGTTCTCATGTCATCCTCAAACTTGCCTAGGTTTTTGGTAAAAGACATAAGAAGCAATGTCCTGAGTTTGGTCAGGAAGGCATTCCAGGATTCCTGAGTTCGAGAAGAGTCCTTCAGGGGGTCGGACAGCACCACACACCTGCAAAGACATGAACGGGCTATCTGGGAAGGACCCTCCACACACAGCACCGCTGCTCAGTGGCCACCACTTCCCTGAGCATCACTTCAGCTCCCTCCCCCACCAATCCCCCAATTAGTGAAAAACACTGGGCAGGTGGTGAGGCATCAGGTCAGGAAAAGGTTCGTCATCAATGGCTTATGGCTGCACAAGGAGTAAGTGCTGCACAAGTTCCAAGGAGGGTTTGCTGTGGAAGGGCCTGGAAGGGTGAGAGGGTTTATGATGCACTTGGAGCCCTAGACCCACTTCCAGGGGTCTGCATAAAATAAGGTGAGGGTCACACTTAGTTCTCAGCTATCATGTGCGCTGCCCCCTCAACATCTCTTCTGGTTCCCTGTAACTGATCCACTGAACTTCTGATGTTCACCCCCTTCACTGACCACATTCCTACTCACCCAACCTCACACCTCAAGGCACATCTCCCACCTCGACCCCTCTGCTCTGCACCCTCAGCTCCCACTGTGATCACACTACTGCCAAGATAAAAGCTCCATGGAAAAGCACATTCCCTCTCTGTAGGTCTGTCTCTCCCACCAGACTGTGAGCTCTGCAAGGGCAGGGTAAGTAAACAATAAATAAAGGCTTAGAACATAGCTTAACATATAGGTCTGATTCAATTTAATTACAAAGAGACTGTACCCATGATGTACAAATATCAAAGTCATAAAATTACAAGAAATTTCCAGTGGATTTGGAAAGGACAACATCTTCATCCCACAAGTTGGAAATAACTTTCTTTAGCCTTGGTAACAGTAATTTTAAAAGATGAATATATTTGAACACAGAAATAATTTTAAAGTATTGATGCTATGAGCATCAACATTTCTCCTTAGTGAACATTTTACCTGAATCACCAACAAGCAGCACAACGACCTGACACAGCCTCTTTTCCTCTGCTCCCCGCACATCTCTGGTGGGACGGCTGAGTCCACGGAATTAAAAATTGGTGGACAAAAGGTAAAGCAGCACACACTAACAAGTTCCACCATAAGAATAATCGGAACCAAGAAGAAAACTTAAAAATCAGCAGCTGGCTTTAATGCCAGTCACTCCGCCTCATGGGGCACTGTCTCTCCCCTGAAAAACAAAAGGCCAGAGCCAGCTCACTCCCAGGGCCTGCAAGGACCACAGGGTATTTATTTATGCATGTATGAGCACCCAGAATCTATCAGTTTGGCAGTTCATCCTTAAGGCATTCTCGAGGATCATAATTGTTAACAATTATTCCTGACCAGATACGAGTCCCCCTATACCCACAGGGGTGGATGGAAATGGAGATGGACACAAACACCAGCCCCTAAACAATGTCGTTTTTCAGTGACCTGTGCTTGTCAATCAGACACAGTATTCATTATATTCTCCGTCCTGTATGATGCCCTTTGACTTTTACTGTTTCTAGTTTTTGGTTTTTTGTGTTTTTTTTTCTTTAATAAAAAAGTACTATTCTTTGGATATCCACATCAAGTTTAGATGGTTAGCTCAAAAAGGTAAAGTCTGAAATAGCAACTGAAGTCAGGGACAGTGGGGCCAGACTGGGGAGCAGTAGCATCTCCAATGGGAGACCACCGCGTGGTGGTCCCAAGCAGCAGCCCACATGGGCGCAGTGTTAACAGGGAGATTCCGCTGCTGCTGGCACAATTAACAAGTCTCTGATTCGGCAGCATTTATCAAAAGCTTGAACAATGCACAAAACCTTTTATCAAGCAATTTCCCTTTAAAGCATTTATCCTATGGAAATAATTAAAGATGATCACAAAATGTGAGCTGGAAAGATGTTCATAATAATGTTGTTTATAATAATAAATAACTGTAAGCTCAGCAAAGCACTATATAAAGAACTTATGGTACATTAATACTATGGAATATTATTCACCAACAACAATGACACGGAAATACATTTATTGTTAGTGGAAAGATTTTATAATGCATTAAGTGAAAAAAGCAAGCATAAAACATTATGCACAGTATGATATCACTTTAAAATATGCGCATGATGAGAAAAAAGTCTGGAAAGACACATACCAAAATACTGAGAGTTAACATCCATTTTCTTTTTGCTCATTACCTTCTTCTAAAAATTCAACAATGAACATGTAATAATATAATAAAAAATTAAACACAAGTATAAGGTTAAAAAGAATAGTAAGCCATTTCAGGGCCAAGTGTTTCAATATTTCCAACAGCCAGAAATTTACTGTCTAATAAAATAACTGTCAATATAGACTCTATTCAATTCAATTTTATGAGAATCTAACCCAGCTTTTTACATTAAAAAAATAAAGTATAAATTTGTTTAAAGGGGTCTTTTCAAATTAATGAAAATCAAAATGGTAAGAAGGCATGCTTAAACCACTGGAGATGAAGATGAAACATTACAAATTTTAATAAGTTAAATTTTATATATAAAGAATAGTCATTAGAAAGCAACTTATGATTATTCACATCATATACATATATAAAACATTACACTGTACCTCATAAATACATAAAATTATTATGCGTCAACTGAAAATAAATCTTAAAAAATATTCTAACGTCAAAAAGAAGCAAGTTAGTTGTAAATGGGCTAAGCAAAAACATACTTTTAGCAATTAGAAAAATTACCAACACAAGGCTGGCTGGTTACTCAGTTGGTTAGAGCACAGCCTTGTAGTATCAAGACCCCCAGTTCAGATCCCCACAAAGGCCAGCCGACCCCCACCAAAAAAAAAAAAAAAAATTACAAACAGACTCTGAAAGTGTTATTATACAATGTGGGCATTTCACCAGTTCAGACAATAAACCTCATTAGCACCAATGTATTTACTTAATACAGTCCCAAACGAACATGACTTCTTTTGTTATATTAAAGAAAACCTCAAAGGCCACTTGGTTTTTGACTTTCAGCTCTGTCTAGATGTTTTATTAGTCAGTATTGGCCCATTTGTTAGTAGAGATGAGCCACAGAGAGGGAAGAGACACCAATTATGTAGCCTCTTGTTAAAATGTTATACGGATTCCTCCTGCCTAAGTAATTTATGAATAACATACCTTAAAAAAATTTCCACCAGTCCAGACTGCATGAAATTTCTCCAAAATAAGCCATAAGCACAATAATCTAATAATTAATTCAACTAGAAATAGAGCAAGTCTGATCGTGACCGTGTGCCCAGTACTATGTGCAGCATGAAAAAGACACCCACCGTGCTCCTTCCCCTGAAGAACTGTCCACTCACAGGGGTGACACTGATACACGATCAGTCACACGGCAAGATCACACGTGATCATGTGGCCCTGTCTGGCTGCCATTGTGGGGTGCACATACCCAGGACTGTTTTTCCGTGCTCCTGCCTTACTTCCTCAGCCTTCCCCTCTCTCAGTCCACCACTGCCTTCTCAGGGCGCCACCCTCAGCCCCCAGAGTAGGCCAGCTCCCCGAATGAAGCTCCTGCAGCTCTCTGGAACCCTTCATCTGAGCTTTTGCCATAGGGTCACCATGGGTATGATGACCTGCTGTGTCAGAGCAGAGTCCAGGCTCACCACCAAATCCCCAGGACCTGGGTGAGTTCAAGTGCTGAACTAAGAGAGACAGGCCATCAGTCACACAGGAGTGAACACACCAGCTGCTCAGTTAGGAATGGCACCACTGGAGGGAAAGGAAGTGAGCTGGCCCCAGGAGCCAGAGCAGGGCGCAGACAGGGAGGAGTAAGCCCATGGAATACGTTAACATACAAGTGTCGGGTTCCCTTCTAAGGTTTCTGAAGGGATTAAGCCAGCACCTTATAACTTCTACACTTGGGAACTCTTATTAGGTATTAAGGTAAACAAAAAAAGGGCCCATAGTTTAAAAAAAAAAAAAGTTTAAGGAACCTGTTCTGCACAAGGACTGCAAGACTGGCCATTGTCAGTCCTCAGGAAAGGACCCACCGCATGGTCTTCCCCAGGGTCCCCTGGGGGATTACTGTTCACAGTTCCTTGGCCTGCCAGACCAGGAACTCTGTGAGGACAGGGACCAACCAGGTCTCCTGGCCAGAGCCCCACAATCACTCACTAGAGACTAAGTCAATCAATACCTATCACTACCCAGGAAGCCAGCGATCCGTACCATCTAGAGACCAACCAAATGAGGTAAAATTAAAGATACACTTACCTGTCACTCTGTTTATTACAAAAATCATTTCTTATTTTGTCCACAATAGAAGTTCGGGGAAGGATGTTGGTTTTGTTTTTTTTCTTGGCATCATTTTCAACTACCACTATTAACCAGTCCACAGAGCTATGAGCTTTCAGAACATTCTGCCACTTGGTGAGGTCGTCTTTTACTGTAGCTTTATATACTTCAGTATCCTAAAAATAAATAATTCACTGTGAAAGCAAGTTAATCAATTCCCTTTATATGGCAAAACGTGTCTAATAACAGTTTGGCGGTCACGATGTTTCAAAGCCCTGGGCTAGCTCAGGGACGGAGCTGAGCAGAAGCCCAATGGCCTGCTGAGCCTGCGGACGGCTCCGAGCAGGCGCAGCGCCACGCTTGGTGTGCACACTCCAGAACACACACGACACTGAGGGAAGACAGCATCCCAAAACTCCAGAGCGCTAGGTAAGTTGCTCACACAGCAACAGTGGGTGTTAGGCTCTGGACCCAAGCACTACATGACTATGATCTGGGTGTGTGCCACGCCCTGATGGTGGGAGTCGAGCGGGCTGTCACCGCTGTGGCCTGCCAGCCTCCCTTCAGCTCCCTGCAAGCCCCACAGGCCACACTGGAGGCAGGATAGCGTCACATGTGCAGCCAAGAACAGAAGCAAACACAGCTTGCTTAATTCTATCCTCATTCATGGTAATGAACTGGGGAGCCACACTGGTCCTAGAAGTCAATTCTGCTTCACAGTAACAGTACCCAACACAAGGCTTCCAGAGAAGGCAGCCCTGCTACATAAAAGCGAATGAGTTCAGCTCAGCTCTCTCCCCCAGAAAGCCAGGAAAGAATACTTTTTCCTCACTCTTTGTAACTTTATTCATAACTGCCCTTGTGCTTTATAAATCCACTTAGCAGATTCTAATTCCACTCAGATTTAAAAAATCTAAACCCAAGATACTTAATCCATTTCAAAACTAGGTATTTAAAAACCTTTGGAAACAATAATTAATAGCTATTGTTTAAATATATACTTCTCTTTTAATAGTTCCTCCTTACTGTCCTGCCCTTATCCTCTTTGGATTTTTTGTCACTCAACATTTATGCAGACATATGCTAATTTTACTGATCCACAAATGAGTTAAATCTTAAGTTCTACATCCAGTACTTTTGGTTTAATTCACTAAATAGAAAGTTCCAAAAGGAATACTTATAATTTTTATCCTGATTTTAAAAACTGCTATGTCGTGGTTTAAATAAAAAAACAAAAGCAACCCAAAAAGATCATTCACTTAGAAGAAACCCATCTTGCAAAAAATCAATTTTCTGTGAATAAATACCCAAGAGTAACCTAATCACATACTGCACATTTCCCACAGAACAGCAGTTTTAGGACTTGAAGTATAGATTCTACAATGCTGGTGTACTGTTGGCTCTCCAGGAGCCACAAATGCATCATGCCTGGAAGCAAAACCAAAAGGCCGGAGGGCCAACAGCCTGACTCTAGCAGCTCTAAAAGCAAAGAGCAGATGCACAGCGCCCTGCCCACTCACCCTGAGCCACACTGTCACTGGGTGACTGGTGGAACCCTTGCTGGCCCGTCACAGCTCCGCCTTGGCTCTGCATGCCAGGGAGGAGCTGCTGCATCCCGAGGGGCACCGGACCCACTCTGCTTGGCAGTGTGCAGGGCTCTCCAGAAGAGACCTTGCAGAGCGTAGGCAGGACGGAGGCAGAACAGAGAAGTTCCAAACAACTCTGAGGGAGATTGCTCGACGTGACCCAGCCCATCACTCATCACAGTGAGCCAACAATGGAATGTCACTAACGCCACTCAGTGACACTTACAGAGACCACACTTGGCCAGTAAGGCTACTGGTCTCTAAAGAAAACAAAGCTAACTCAAGAAAAAACCATGAGCAGGAACAGGCGATGCATGTAGGGCTGGAGGGGCAAAGATAGCAGGGAAGGTGTCCACGAGGAGAAGGCAGTAGCTCAGGGGGAGAGCACCCACGTGGGGGCAGGCCCCAGGCATCAGCAAGGCCAGGAGGGTGTCTAGGTGGTGGCACAGGGAGGTGCAGCACAAGATGTGGGGCCCCAAGTGAGCTGAGGAAGGATCGGAGGGCCGGGACAGGTTGTCAGAGGCCAGGCAGGGCAAAGAAGGCATCCTTGTCAGAATGAATTCATGCAGGATGCTGCAGATCAAGGGGGGCAAGGAGAGAGTCAGTGCTGGGAAGGGTGTGACCCAGAACAGTTGTCAGCCCAGTGCAAGGACGGGGCATCCACCTGTGGGCATCAGGACGCAGTGACGGGAGAGTGGCTCCAGACAGGGGACTAGTCCAACAAGAAGACATGGAGGAGAATGAGTGCTTGGCTTCTCCCTGTCAGAGAAGGGAGATACATATGGAGAGGGAGGAAACGAGAACTAACCTGGTAGCGCTGGACTGGGGCTGGATTCTGAGTATACATGTGTGTATATGTATGTACACAGACAGCTACATATGGAAATAAACAGATGTAAATGTGTTTGTGTGTGTGGGTGTACAAACACGTATATACATACACGCTTTCTTTAGTTTTGCCCACTGGGAGCTCATTAGCAAAGAGCAGGCCTAGCTCCAGATGCTGGTTTCTAAATACAGTTTTCCACCAGAAGGATCCAGAGCCCCTTGGAGAAACAGTTGACCCCAGGGCTGAGTCAAGGGGAGAAGAAAGATGAGCCCGGATCGTCCTGTGTCTGGGAATGCTCAAAAAATAGGTACATTTCAAAACGTTGCAGAAGACAATTTGGGACAATCTGAGCACCAAAATAATGATCCTAATAGATTACACTCCATTGAAAACTAGGAATCCATGAATGCATGCTGATATCAATCAATACATGTGACTACTGCTTCCAGCCCAGATGAAGAGAGAGGAACCAGATTTACACCATCACCTGAAACAACTGAGAAAACAAAAAACAAAAAAACCCACACACACCACAAATTCATGCTTTTCAAGACCCTGGACATCAGGCAACAAAGGATAGTGTCCCCATCCCCACCCCCCCAAGATAGGACATAAGCCAGGTGAGCCTCCATATGCCCCAGCTGAGCACCATGAGGGTTTCTGGGGCTCAGCACAGAGAGAGGAACAGAGGTGAAGCCTGGCAGACTCCCTGACTTGGGGACACAGAGCTGAGAATCCAGGGAAACTGAGGTAGCTAGACTTCACAGGACAGCATGCCAGAGAGGAGAGAGCCACGTAGAAATAACCCAGAGACCAGCAGAGGACCCCGAGTATTCCCCAGGGAACTGATCGGCAAGTGGCTATGGAAACCACCCCCAAGTCGGGAACAGACCGTCAGACAGGATCTGAGGCACCAAGGCCTGGCATCCACACAGGGCTGGGACAGGGGCTATGCCTACAGGCCAGACTGAAGAACCAGAGAACTCAGGATGATCTTGCCTCAGTACTAAGAAATAATCAGTCCTGGACTGATCACTGCTCCAGACCCACCAAATTATAAAAGCTAGATCCAAAAGGCCCAGACTTAATAAGTGGCTTAACTGAACAAAGCTCAAGAAAATTTAGAAGAATACAAAAATATCCAGCATCAATCAAACAAGATTAAACTTACAGTTTCTGTCATCCAAAACAAACTGCCAGGCAGGCAAAAAAGTAAGAATATATGATTCATAGTAAGTGGAAAAATCATTTAATAGAAACAGACCCAGTACTACACGACAGCACCACTGGCTGCCTCCTGCTCGCGGCAGATAATGGCGCCAGCCGGCCGCAGGAGGGCAGGGCCAGCGCTCCTGCTCACGGGGCACTTCCGCTGGGCAGCAGCCAAAGACAGACACTGTGGCAGCTTTACGACCTCTGAGAGGAGCCAGATGCCCCTGGTGACACTGTTCAAAACGCCATCATCAACAAACCCTGAAGAAGAGCCAGGGAGGGTGCAGCAAGGTACAGGGGCGCCTCTCCCAGGAAGTCGACCCTAAAACCCCTCTCATCACCTGCCCTCTTGCCTCTTGGGCCATGACAGCAGCAGATGTTCAGCCTCTTACAGATGTCTATAGTTAAAAAATAAAAACTTTCAAATTAAAAAACAACAAAAAAATAAATAGACCCATTAATGACAACACAGGTAATAGAATTAGTAGATAAAGCAATTAAACTAGTTACTGTAATCACCATCACTACTATAACACACTCCTGCATCAAGAAGGTAGAGGAGTGAAGTTAAGCAAACACGTGAACTATATCTAGAGAAGAAGAAAAAGACCCACATGGAATTTCTAGAATGAAAAACACAACGTCTAACATGGAAAACACACTGGGAGAATTAGAGCTGATTAGACACCATGCGAAAAAAGATTAGTTAACATGAAAATATAGCAACAGAAATTATCCAAACAAAACACAGAGAAAAAAGACTGAAAAAACATCAACAGAGTATCAGCAAGCTGTGAGACTTCAAGTGACTTACTATGTCTGTGCATGTGTATATTACATATGAGTATATATAAAATATATCATTTATGTGTATAGTATACAGTATACAATATTAGTATTAACATGTTATGTAGAATATGTAATATATGTGTATATATACACATGTATTTGGAATCCCCAAAGAAGAGGGAAGAACAGAAAAAATATTTGAAAAAATAATGACCAAAAATTTTCTAAATTTGATCAAAATTATAAGCCCAAAAAACCCATAAGAAATATAGAGAAAGTTACACCAAAGCATATCATAATCAAACTGTTAAAAACCAGCATTAAAGAAAAAAATCTTAAGACGCCAAAGAAAAGACAACACTTTATGTGCACAGTACCAAAGACAAAACTACAAGACATCTCTTGGGAACCAGCAGAGACCAAAAGACAGGGGAACCATATCTTCAAAGTTCTGAAAGAAAAAAGAACTATGGAACTAGAGTTCCCTACCCAATGAAAATATTTTTCAAAAATAAAGGCAAGATAAAGACTTTCTCATATATTCAAAGCTGAAAGAATGTTCAGGGTAGTGTATCTGGCTTAGGGAGGACTTGTCTATCTGAAGATAATAACCGATTTTCTCCTGTATTTTCTTTTAACAATTTTATAATTTAGGTCTTATAGTTGGGCCTGTATAACTTCAAGTTATTTTTATGTAGGCAGGATCTAATTTTACTGTGTAAACGGGCAGCAAATTGGCCTAACTTGCACCAATGGATCTACACAACAAGAAAGGTTAAAGCAATCCTTCAGTCAGAAGGAAATTAACACCAAATGAAAATCTGGATCTAAACAAAGAATGGAGAGCAATGGAAATGGTAATTATATGAGTAAATATAAAAGACATGTTTTCTTATTTTTAATCTCTTTAAAACATAATCGACTGTTCAAAGCAAATATAGTAACAATGTATTGTGGGATTTAAAACACACATAGGGTTAAAAGATATGACAACAATTACACCAAGACTGGTAGGGGGAAAACGAAGTATACTGTTATAAACTTATACTATGCATCAAGTAATATAATATTACTTGAAGGAAGAATGTGGTAAGTTATAGGTGTGTACTATAAGCCCTAAAGCAACTACTGAAACAACACAGCAGTTTTACTTTTAAATCTAAAATCCTAAACATCAGAAACTTAGTCCAGAAACCTTTTTTTAAATAGATGATTGATAATCAAGACTTAACTAAAAAAAAAAAAAAAAAACAGGCTCTCTGGTTAGAATGTAATTTTAAGGAAAAAAAATCTCATTCATAATGGCCACAAAAAGGAAACTTAACAAAAATGCAAGATTTATGAAAAATATTATGACACATTACTGAAGGACATAAAAATGGCACAAAGAATGGAGAACATACCATGTTCCCAGATTAGAGAAGATTCGTGATCATTAAAATTCTTCTCAAATGTATCGATGACTTATTCAAGGCAATCCTAATCTTTCTCTTTTTTCTTTTCAATTGATGTTCCAGTTATGTACTGCTGTGTAACAAACTGCAGTGGTTTAGAACACTTTCCACTGGAGTCAGTCAGCACACACCCACCCATTAGCGTTCTTGGCTTCTCTCAGCCTTGTGGCTGGGTTCTAAGAAGCATCCCAAAAGGAGGATCTGACAGAAGATATGTTACCTTTTATGACTTACTCTCACCTCCACCAGAGTCAGAGGCCCACCCAGGTTCTACTGAAGGAAACACAGACCCGGCCTCTCAGCACAGGAAAGTCACTGTGACATGGAGAAGAGCATATGGGACAGGATATATCAGTACAGCCAACTTTAGAAAGTACAACTTACATGACACATGGAAGAGAATATGTACACTAACCACAAGGTTTATTTTAAAAGAACAGATATCAATACATATTATTAAAATGTAATAATTAAAAGTCTGATTCTGGCACAGAATGTTGGTTTAAAATAAAGGTGACATTCCCAATAAGTGGAGAAAAGATAGACTATTATGAAATGGTGTTAGGCCAACTTGCTATGCATTAGACGTAAAATTAGATCCTCAACCTCCACAGCTCCTACCTACATAAAAACAACTTGAAGCTATATACACCAAAATAAAAAACACCAATTACAAAATTGTTAAAAGAAAATATATGAGAAAATCAGTTATTATCTTCAGATAGACAAGGTCTTCCTAAGCAAGATACACTAACCCAGAAACCACTTTTTAAATGACATATTTCACTCCATAAAAATTATAATAGTTATGAATATCTGTGCACCAAATTATACATCAATCTTCTATACAAAGCAGAATCTACAGAAGATGCAAGAAAAATAGAAATATACCAATAATAGAACACTTTACCATACTATCAGTTAAAGATAGATCAATGAACAAAAATTAAATTTAAATGACCCAAACAACATAAACAATAAGAAAGATCTCACGGATACATATTTAACATTACAGACTGGCCAGTTAGCTCAGGTGGTTAGAGTGTGGTATTGGTAACACTAAGGTCTAGGGCTTGATCCCTGTTACCGGTCAGCCACCAAAACAAAACAAAACAAAACAAAACAAAACACATTACAATCTACAATCTGTAAAGAAAGAAAATACATTCTCAAACCTACATGGAATATCCACAAAAAGTGATCATTAGGATACAGAAAAAAAGTGAGTTTCACGAAGCAGAACTATTATAAGCAACACTTTCTGATCACAATGCAATACAACCAGAAATATTTTAATAAAATTTTTTAAAAATTTCCTTTCTGGAAACTAACTTTCTATTAAACAGTTACTCGGTGAGGAGGGAATACAAACAGAAAATAGAAAATTTCTGAAAAATAATGATAAAACACTGGGATATATTTAAAGCAGTAATCAGAGAAAATTTCATAACTTTAAAGACTTGTATCAGTAAAAATTTAATAATTAAAATTAATTCATTCTAGACTCAAAGAAAAACTAGAAAAAGAACAAAGTAAACCATAAGACAAAAAGGAGGAAATAATAAAAATGAAAGCAGAGATTAATGAGGTAGAAAACAGACTAACAATAAATCAGATTAATTAATAAAAACCTGGTTCTCTGAAAAAAAAATCAACAAACTACTGGCTAAGTTAATTTAGGAAGAAAGAGAGAAAGCACAAATATACAAAATAAGAAATAATGATGAGGAAGTAACTACTGACACTGAGCACATTTTAAAAGTCAAAATAAATACTTCACACACTTCAATGAAAACAAATTTTAAAATCTAACTGAAATAATTTCTAAGAAAAATAGGGTTTATCAAAATTGACAAATGACTGAACAGATCAATTTTCATGGAAGGGACACAGAAGTTATCAAGGAACTATCCCACAAGGAAGTACCAGGCCCGGGTAGTTTCATAGGAGAATTCCATCAAATCTTAGAGACCAGATAGCTCCAATGCTATATAAACTGTTTGAGAAATGGACAGTAATCAAAAACTTCCAAATCATTTTTATTAAACAATCATAATATTGATACCTAAACCTTGATAAAGACAGGACGGAAGTTACAGATCAATCACTTGTGAAAACTGATGCAAAAATTCCTAAATAAAATTTAAATGAACAGACTCCAATACTACATTAAGTGGGATTTATACCAAGAATGCAAATATTGTTTAACATTAAGAAACCTGTTAATATAATTCAGTATATAAGGGACTTCAAAAAGTTCATGGAAAGATTCGTATTATCTTTCAATTCCAGTCTTCCACAAACTTTTTGAAATACCTCATATTAATAGATCTAAGGAGGGAGGGAATCATGATTATCTCCATTGAGTCTGAAAAAGCCTCTGACAAAGTTCAACTCATATTCCTAGTAAAAACCCTTAAGAAAACAGGAATGGATACTTTCTTCACGTGATCATACATATATTTTCCTCAATCATACGGTGAGCATTCTACTTAATGGGGAAACACTACAGGTATTCCCGCTAACATCAAGAACAAGGCAATGATACCCACTATCTCCCCAATATTGAACAATGTCCTAAATCAGACAATTCATGGCATAAGAGGTGAAACTATGTTTATTTGCAGATGACATGAAGGGCATCTGGAAAACCCTAGACTTTGGGCCTAGAGAATCAATGATAAAACTAACTCAACAATAAAAGAATTCAGCAAGGTTAACATGAAAATCAATCAACAGCCCCATTTACAATAGCAACGAAAAAAGTAATATACTTGGAAATAAATTTAACCAGAAATGTTTAAAATCTGTAATGAAAAAAAGCACAAAACACAAAAGTAGATTTGCACAAAGACATCCCTTGTTCTTGGTTAGGATGTCTCAACATCATTAAGATGTTAGTTCTGCATATGGTAATTTATGAACTTATCATGATACCAATAAAAATACCAGAACTAAAAATGAAAGAGTAACTAGGAGGACACTGAAAAGGATGAACCAGAGGGAGGACTAGCCCGAACAGACACTAATATATACTATGACTATGTACTGTCAGTCTAGGAAAAGTACCAATTTTTTGGCTCTTGTTAGTATGTTTGTTTTTAGTTGAGGTATGTGTAGCAATTATGAAACTATCTTAAGCACGCTGAAGGACAGAGCAAATAAATAAATGTGCTGATGTTGCTGAGAGCAGATGTAAACAGGGAACAGGCAAGGCAGGGAGGAGCCATGTCGGGTTGGGCTAAAACTGGAGGCATCAGCATCAACTCACGATCTGCAAGACGCATCCCTTCTTAGCCCTGTCTACTAAAGGGGCAGAAAAGCCGTGACACTCCTGTAGCAAGGAACACACTTACTGCCAAAGGAACCAGGCTCTGTGAAGAAAAGGCTGATTCCAGGGCAAGGGTAACAAAGCTACAAGAACCCAGCATATCTTGTTATGTCAGGAAGTTAGAAAATGCTCAAAAGGATGCAGGAGCCAGCTTGAAGTGGCTCTCACTAGCCACATGCAGGACAATGTGAGCATCAGCATAAGCAGGGGTAACTGGCCACTCTCACTGAATAAACAAAAACCCACGCAGGTTCTTCCTCAGAGTAGAGGCCAGGCTGACAAATGCTGGCAGCGTTAGCAGCCCTTAGTCAAGACCAGTTCAGGAAAGATCACACTGGATGCTAAATCTAAGTGGGAAAGCCGGACAAGGAGCAGGATACTTACTTGGTCTTGGAGTGGCTCCCTAGAGATAGCTTATTAGTTGCAAAGGAAAAATAGTAACCATACCATGGAGAAACCAGAGCACTTCCCAACCAAATTATCAAGTCAGACATTACCAATGAGAGGTTACAGGGGGAAAAGCTCACACAGCAGGCCTGGGATGGCCATCCTTCTCAGGCCTGCTAACGAGGGTAGCCCTTGGCTGCATCTGGGAATCTGGATTTTTACAGGGTTTCCACCACCCTGTGATAAGAGGATCTCACTGCAACCTACACTGTTTATATACAAAATATAGTTTATGCTAAACAGCTGCTTTCCTTCCAGGAATGAGGAATGCTGGTGCATTCCAGGCAGAGGGCACCCATGTGACCAGCCCCATTAAAAACCCTGAGCACCAAGTCTCTAGTGAGCTTGCCTGGTAGAAAACTTCTCACGCATGTTATCGCACTCACTGCTAGGAATAAAGCCCAACCCTGGGAAAGGATATGGAGCAAAACCAGCAAAGAGAAAGGCAACAGGGGTCAAAGTCGGGGGGGAAACCAGGCGCAGGCTTCCAAAGTTCTGTCTCACTGAAACCACAAAAAACTAGTTCTGCTTTCTCAGATTTAAGCTAAAATGTTGCAGTGTGTAATGATTTATGTACTTTGTACACTGCTAAATGCTTGCTTTACCAGAATCAAAATACACAGAAAGAAATGATCACAGACTTGTCTATCAGTTCACAACAGAAGAATTCTGTCAAGAATGAGGTTTTTTCTGCGTTCATGACACACAGCCACAAAATACAAGTGAAGGTTACGATGCCTACAACACTAACATTCATTCATTTGATCGAGTCGCGGAGGGCTACCTAGGTAGGCACTGTGACGGTGATGAAGGAGGACACGGTCCCCCAACTCACTGGGTCACGCTGAGAGCAGAAGAGACAACAGGATGATCAAGTACAGTAAGTGCCATCACGGTGAACACAGGCATCATGAAAACAAAATGGAAAGTAAAGACTAAACACAGTTCAAACTGATTAAGGTTTGTGGCACAAGGTGAGATGGCTCAGAAGACTCAAAACAGGAAACAAGACTGTGCTTAGTGATCACCAGGACCAGAGTAAAACCATGCAGTGACAGAGCCACACACCTGGCTGAGGACGAAGAAAAGAGTCAAGAGCACTTTAAAGAGTAAACCTGAAAAAATCACACTTGTCTTAAAAGCAGGACTCAAGAATTTTTAACCCTATTACAACACACTTTCTTTCCCCTAAGTGAATACTTACACAGCATTCTGTCCAATAAATATGAAGAAAAGGGAAGGTGAGCAGAGCCTTGTTTCCTTCTTTGGGCAGCAGCTCCTCTTTGAACTGAACAAAGTTAGATTCCAGGTGAATCATCTTTGGAGCCCGGCCGTAGGACCTACAAATAATTTTTTTAAAAGTCACTGAAAAAACAACTAAACAGTGTTCTGCAAGAAAAAAAAGGGAAGATACAATAACAAATAACTTAATTCTATCTATGAGTTCAGAAGCATGTATATTAACCCTGAATCATAACTATAATATTCTGTCCAAAAACCGTCTACGAACTGTTTTAAATACAGTTCACATTTACACGTCAAATCTCCCTCACCAGAAACCTTTCATTTTACTCAAGGATACATACACAGAATACGTTCACCCAAGCATTCAATTAATAAAGGCCACCATAGACTCCTAAGAACAATGGGTTTTCCTTGCTGTATACCTCAATCTGTAAGTCACCAAAAAGGAGGAAAAGAGGGTCCAAGATGTCAAAAATGCAATTTTAATTTTAGGACAATCTGTATTGTCCAAGAAATAAAATTATTTGGTAAAAGAGAACAGGTTTTTGTTTGCAGAGCACAAATAAAACACTGGTACAGACCTCCCTTTTTTCCTCAACCCAAGAAAAAAAGCCCATAGAGAAACCTCACAATGCAATACACAGATCCCATCTAAGGCTGTAAGAGGATATGGACACTATTTACACTACTTTTAAAAGTGAATTATGCCACATACATCTTTTTTCCACACCTTTATTTTCTACCTCTGGTAGCTGTGTCTCTTTTAAACATCTACAGCTGGATTAGGTATTTTTTATCCAGGCTAAGGATGCTCTGTGTTAATAGGTGAAAGCCAACCACATTTAACATGATTAGGCTTATGCTCAAACTTGTGTACTTTCTATTTGTAGGCTATCTTTTCTGGTTCGTTGTGAGACTAATCAAACTTTCTTCCTTTTTCCTGGTTTGAAAGTTTAACCGTCTATTTTTATACCACTATTTCGATACATTTTCATTTTTAATATGAATAAACTTAAGTTTTTCTTTCAAAGACTAAAGTTATAGGATCCTTTCTTCTCTCTTATCTCCTTCCCACACATCTGAAATTCCGTATTTTTACATTTTTTAAAGGACTGACTTCAGCAAAATATTTTTATAACTTGTTTGCTGGCAGTTGCTCTTTCACCCTGTGAATTCCAGGTTCGTTTTTCTCCTGCTGGGATATATCCTTTAGTTATTTTAGAAAGGGTAGTAAGCTTTCTGATCTCATACACATCTGAAAATGTTTTTATTTACCGCAGGGCTTCCCAACTATCTCCATGTCACAGCACACAAAAAAATTCCACTTGAATGGCACTCTGGGGTAGACACGTGGCTTTCTGCAGCCAGACGTGACTCGGCAGGGCCACTGGCCATCCTGGGCACCATTTGACACCCCAAGGCCTACAGGGAACAAAATCTCTCTGCACCCATATCTCATTCAAGATCTTTAGGGTGGGAGGCTCTGACTTAGTCTTCCGTCTTGCATGATAGTGCAAATTACACAGAATTCTAAATTCAGAGGTATTTTCCCTTAGTACTTTGAAAAGACTTGTTAAATGTCGCATTTCATGTTGCATTTTAAATGTTGCTGTTAGAGATGATACGTTTGGTCCCTCCTTTGCTCTGTGATTTCTTGGCATGGCTTTTGTCTGCCTTGTTTTCTGTTCATTCTGCTTGACACTCTTGGGCTTTCAGCAGTGTCCTGACTCACTTCTGGTGACATCCTGACATCAGTTCTTCAAATGCTGCCCGTCCCCCATCCTCTCTTGTCTTGCTCTGAAATGCCTTCAGATGGACCCTGAGCCTCTTGGGTCTGCCCCCCACACCTCTGCCTCTCTTCCGTGCTCCTGCACTCTCGGCAGGAGCCTCCAGAGTCTCTGAACTCACTGACGTCCAACTTGCTCATTTGCTCTTCAGCTGCACAGCTTTCAGTACATCTGGTAAAGTTTCTGATTCAGTTTTTTTCATTTCCAAGATCTAATCCATTGATTTTTAATGTTTACTTTTTATAAAATACGTAAACACTTTAAAACATCAAATAATACTAAAAAGCTTTTAACATCCCCACCGCATGACAGCAGTTGCCCACCCCATCCTTCTCTACCTCCCCTCCTGTAGTAATTTCCGAGATCTGCTATAACAAACCTGGAGGCTTCAAACAACAGCAGTTTAGTCTCTCATACTTCAGGAGGGCAGAAATTCAAAATCAACGTGCCATCAGGACTAGTTCTCTGAAAGCTGCATGGGAGGTCCCTTGCCTCCCCCCTGGCTTCTGGTGGCTGCTGGCAACGCTTAGAGCTCCTAAGTTGTGGCTGCATCACTCTAACCTCTGCCCCCATCTTCATGTGGCCTCCCCCTGGGTGCCTCAGTGACTTCTCCTTTTCTGTCTCTTATAAGGGCACTTGTCATTGGATTTAGGGTCCACCTAATCCAGGAAGATCTCATATGGAGATTCTTACCTTAATTACATCTACAAAGACCCTTATTCCAAATAAGATCATAGTCTGATGTTTCAAGTAAATGTATGTTTTGTAGGACACAATACAACGTACTATACCTCCCCAAACTTAATTTACACCTGATCTTCAACCGCCTGTGCCCTTCCTATCTCTCACTCTCCCATGAGCTCTGTCACAACTTTTCACTGTCCATATTTCATATTTCCCTTATTATGAAATATAAGAGCACTATTCACTAATGAACCGAGTAGCATACTGATTACAGTAGCTTTGTAACCTTTGCTCTTTGTGGCATGGACACGTGCCTCCATTTTTCATTTTCTTTGCTCATGAGTCACCATTTTTAACTCCACCCAAGCTCTCCAACAGAACTGTAAAACCCTCTGAGTACCACCCACACAGTCGAGCATCAGGTAGACTAAAGCTCCTTTCCTGGTAACATCCCTCCGAGGCCCAGAGTCATCTTGCTCCAATTAGCATGTACTCCCTCTCCTGTTTATGGAGCACATCCCCTGTTGTTTCTTGAAAAAGAGAACATGGTAGTCTTTTCTCTAGGGTCATCCAGTTTTCCAGAGATGAATTCTCCACTCTCCTGCCAAGGGAGCACGGATCTGGCTGCAGAGTTCTTGGACACGAGCTGCACGCTGTTCAGAACATGGCCTTGCTGGCTTTGGAATAGCACTTCTCCCTGCCTTCTTCAGTGCCTCGTATCCAAGGGTCTGGAGCTTCTCTGTCCACAGACAGACCCCCAGATCCCGCAGAGGTGGGACAAGAACAATCACTTCACTACAGACGAGAGTGGTGGCCCTGAATCTAATTTCTCCTGTCCACGCCGCTGCCAATCCCCCTCCCAGCCCTGGCCTTCCAAGGTCCTGCGCTTTGTCACCTGTCACAGACTCACTACTCTCGTGTAGCCAGCTCTGCAGACACATGGGACGCGACTTTCTCAGCTTTCTTTCCCAATTCTTCAATCTGTCTTTCTTCTCCCCAAAGTGGGTCCAGATCTCTTGGCTGCTGCTGTACCTGCCCCCTTTCTCTGTCCTTGTGCATTTAGGCTTTTTTCATCCTTGACTCTCATTTCATGGGGTTTTAGGAAGGTGAAGAGATAAATATGCATATTAAATCTGTGCAATTTCTCTATTTCTTTTTTCTCATAATCCTCTCTCGTTTCATGGACATACTTTTTTCCTTTTATCTTTCTGAGTGTTTAAATAATATATATTTATTTGAAATCCTTTACAGATTACTCCATTTCTTCAGGTATTAAATCCCTCCATTTGCTGACTTGTTTTCTCTCCTTCACAGCTGGGGACTCCTCACGTGCTAAGCAACGTTTCTCTAAGAGAATGATCCCACATTCTGCACACCCTTTATATGAAACATTAGCAATTAAATGCATACCCTATAAGACACTATCATTGGGCAGAGAAATTAGACAACATTCACTAGGGAGCCTGGAGAAGTGGCCCCAGAAAGCCATGTTAATTCCTCATGTTACTGGAGCACACACTGGTGGTCATGAAGGAGGGATGCTGCAGGAGTCAAAACGGTATGGACTGGTGACCACAGGCATTCTGCATACACCCTGGTTAAAATCAGGTTACTTGTACTGACAAGTCAAAATCTGAACATTTCCCACAAATAACATCTAACCTTAACAGAAGTAAGTTTTCCGAGACGTGAATTCCCAGTCAATGGTTTCCTCTAAACAAGTTACTAGACGACCAAATAAAGACACACAATAGGGCAACTGGGATGGGTGATCTGGCTTCTCTTGTATTCTGTTTTTTCTCCTAATATTTAAATAACATCTTTCTGTAAACCTTCTCATTCTTGAGAAAAGTCCATAGGAGTTCAGGGTGGAGAGGGGCTCTTGCATGTTAGAAGATACATCCCATATCTTCTGCTTTAAGGTACAGTCTAAGTGAGAACATGTCTCCTTTGCAAAATGCCTGTGCCTTTAAGTCACTCTGATTAACCATAAAAAGTCCAAGATCATTCTGAAACAGTGAGTCTTTAATGCAAAAGAACTGTCTTGTAGTTATCATCCAATGACACACTAAGAAAATCATCCTATTTCTTAAAGAATAAGACTCACAGACCATTTGATGCCACTCTGTTTCTTTCCAACAGACCTAAGAACTGAGTTTTTAGCTTATACTACTTCACTTGCTCACATAAATGTCTGAAAGACAAAGAGTAGGACACAGCCCGACAAACACCCCATACCTTCTCCATTCCATCGGTTCTCGGGGAAGCTGCTGGGAAAGCGTCGGATAAATAGAAGTAAATAAATTCTGATCTCCAGCACCTACGATAGAAATAAAGAGAAATCAGTTACCACATTTTCAGGTGAATACAGTCAAAACTGGCTCCAAAGCTTATTAAATTGGTATTTTCATATAATTTTATACAGTCATGTGCCATATAATGACATTTCTGTCAATGTCAAGCTGCATATATGACAGTGATCCCCTGAGATTATAATGGCTATGCCATACAGTCTAGGTGTGTGGTAAGAAGGCTTGTGTAAGTACACTCTGTGACAACACACTTCTCAGAATGTATACATGTCGTTAAGCAACACACGATTGTACTTGTATTTAGTAAAATGACATCACAAATCAAGATTATTCTGTACCTTCAAATAACTAGTCTGAAGAAAACCCAGAGCTTGACACGTGATCAAACCTACCATCACAACACCGCCATGAGGGGGGTTTACTTTTCCCCATGAGGAGAATGAGGATCAGAAAAGGTGAGTAACCTGCCCGAGGCCACGAAGCTAAGGAGAGATGGAGCTGGCTGAGCCCCAGCTGCTCTACTGACCCCACGACCACTGCTTTCTTCAGCTTCAAGAGAACACCCAAAAACTCCATGCAGAAAGGACACCGGGAATGATAACACCAACTTCTCCATTGAAACAAACTCGGTGTTCATCCAAATGCCAGAGGAGCCAAGATTTTTGCAAGGTACCTGGCAGGCACCCTCTCATTAGTCCTCACCAAAACTTCTGGGAGGAAAAGAACCGACCCCCTCCCCCAATCACAGACAAGAAAAGTGAGGGTTGAGAGGTGAGCATATTCAGCGCCCAAACCCGGCTAGGGGCAGATGCCAGTTATGGATCCAGTGTGTGTGACTTTACAATGCACACTCAATTTTTAATTCAGCTCTCTTAGATTTAACAGAACTAAAAATTCCATTTAGTTCTCATAAAACGATAGTATAACAGTATTATACATAAGCTAAAAAAGAACCTTTCAATATAGATGGCCAAAATTCCTGTACTCAGAGGATCCTCTTACTTTAAGCAAAACCATTTCCCAAATTGCTTTTATATTGATCTTAAATCATTGGGAACTGATGTTGGCCATTAACATATTTGCTTATTTTGCTATCGTGAACCTAAAAAGAAACCTCCCCCAAATCACATAACAATGTCAAGTCACTGCAGAGAGTAGTGACATTTCTGGGCAAAGCACGTGGTAGGTGGGTATCGGCACCGGAAGCCCGAGTACCTGCGTCCTGTCTTGGCTCCACCATTTACCGGCTGACTAAGCATGGAGACCATTTACCTTTCCTGTGCCTCAGAGACCTCAGTGAAATGGGAAAATAAGAATACCTCCCCAACAGGCTGTGGTGAGGAATCAATGAGTCAATGCACATACATAACCCAAACAAGGCCTGACTCAGAGTAGATAAAAGGGTTGCTATTACTACATTTTTGTTAAGATAAAAATTGTGGCTGGCTGGTTAGCTGAGTTGGTTGGAGCTTCACCTTGTAACAACAAGGTTGAGGGTTTGGATCCCTACACCAGCCAGCCACCAAAACAAATAAATAATAACTTTTATGTTTTAACATCACTTTTCATCTTGTTCATATATTTGATAATCATCTTAGAAATCAATAAAGTAAAAATATCTTCAGTTAGCTTCAGGTTTCTTATCTTTGATTGCCAATTTCTACTGCCTCATTAAAAGGCTCCAAGGTTAATACATAAAAACCATCACTCTTCTAAGAAGAAATTAAGTCAACTTCATGGACACTTTACACACTTGGTTTTCTATAGAAAACCACACACACACACACACACACACACACACACACACACACACACACACACACACACACACACACACACACACACACACACACACACACACACACACACACACACACACGGTCCTTGTGATGAAGTCCCACATAAGTGCTCAAGTAACATACACCCAGCGTCAAAGGTGCAATGGCTCCGACATCCCTTGCAGGCTTATCTCCCATAGGAAACCCTACTGTGCAATAAGCTTATCTAAATGGAGACTATAATGTGACAATTTTTCTTATATTCTATCTTGGACTAAATTGTTAACCTGTGTCCTAGTTTAAAAGATGACAAGTCAACCAGCACATGTGCCTAGGGTAAAGGTGTCATCTGACATAAGTGGGGACTTAATCTGTTGACTGTTTGACCTTGGTATCTATTCAGGGCTGACCTGTGTCCCTGCCAAATCTGTATGTTGAAGCCCTAATCTCCAGTACGTCAGAATATAACTGTATTTGAAAGTAAGGTCTTTAAAGTTGATAAGATGATTAAATTACAATGAGGTCTTTGGGGTAGGCCCTAATCCTATCTGACTGGTGCCCTCATAAGAGAAACTTTATTTTTTTATTTATTTTTATTTTTATTTTGCTATTGAAGCATAATTGATTATACATATTTGTGGGGTACAAAGTGGACTATCAATAGTTGTATACAATATGCAATAGTTAAATGAGGACAGTTTATTCATCATTACAACACATAATCATTCTTTGAGTCCATTAACCAATTAAGAGAAACTTTAAACACACAGGGAGACCCCAGGGATACGGAAAGGCCATGGGAGGATATAGAAAGAGCTTACAAGCCAAGGAGAGAGGCCTCAGAAGAAGCCAAACCTGCCAACACTTCGATCTTGGGCTTTCAGCCTCCAGAACTGAGAGCATAAATTTCTGTTAATCCACCCAGTCTGTGGTATTTTGTTACAGCAGCCCTAGCAGACTGATACTGTATCCCTAACTTAGATTTGAAGGCCAAATTCTTCTAAACCATGGAAGATCTGCATTGACTGAATAAGAATGTGAAGAAAAACCACAAGTTTCTCAGAATACATAGCTGTTTATTAATTATTATACTCTCAAATCTTTGTATCAAGCTATTATGAAATTAGAGATGCCTTTGAAAATGGGGATAGAAAGCCAGCGCATGAAAAACAGGGAAGAGCTTAAGTGTAAACCCCCAAAGAATTCAACCTCAGTTCACATGACAAGTAATTAAATTAACAACACATACTTTGTATTTTCCCAAAATAGCCCAACCACTAAGTAGGAAAGTCATTAGAGCTCTGAGCTGTAAGCCAGAACAACTTCCAGACTGATTTTTCATTTTAATCCATGGGCAACAGAGGCATGAGAAAAACCAGCAGGAATTCAGCCATTCATAAAATAGCTACTAACAGCAAAACTGAGCCTTAAGATGGATGTGCCCATGTTCACAGAACCCTGTTCAGAAAAATTGCTGTTTACTTTCCTGACCCAAGATGCTATTTATTACGAGTCAACTCAGGCCATTTATTTCAACAACTAAGATTTCTTTTTTTGGTGAGGGAGAGACTTCAAAATAATTTATAAAAATAATTCAAAACACAATCCCATTAACACAAATCTCTCTTGCTGTGTGTGTGCCTCAGTTCCCGTGGCCAACTGGGGGAGGCCCAAAGAAGGGAGGAGGAGAGGGGAGGGGGTGAGCCAGGGGTGCTCCACAGAGGACCTCAGCCCCAGCCCTCGGGCCCAGGTGTCACCCTGACCCCAGACATGGGTGGTATGAACCAAGCAAGAGCAGCAGCGGCCATGCTGAACAGGACCTGAGCACTCCCTTTTGGCTGACCCCCAGGCTGACAGCCCAGCTCAAGGAATCCCCAAGAAAGGAAGGTAGAGCCCTGAGGTCTGATTATATGATTGGTGTTCTCAGCATCTACGCCAGCAGTAATTGGATTATCTGTTGCAGGCAGTCAGATGACTGATACAGGCCTACATTATTTCCTGACTTATTACTGCATTCTCTGAGATTTTTACAAGCACATATTCATATATTAACCATGTAATTTAAAACTTTTATGTTCAAAGCAGGTAAAAACTAATTAAACTGGGGAGAAAAGAAGAATTCAATATAGATAACAGTTAAACTCAGTGTCTGAGTCTGCTCGGGCTGCCATAAAACCCTGCAGACTGAGTAGGTGGTAGCAAGAGAAGCACATTTCCCACAGTTCTGAGGCTGGAAGTCCCAGATCAAGGCATCAAGATTCAGTGTACGGTGAGGGCAGCTTCCTGGTCACAGGTGGCCTTGCTCTTGCTATAGCCTCACATGGTGGAAGCGGTGAGGGAGCCCCATGGAGACCTTTTCTAAAAGGGCAGTAACCCCTCTCACGGGGACTCTGCCCTTAGGACCCCATCACTTCCCAGAGGCCCCACCTCCTAATACCATCACCCTGGGGTCAGAGCAGAGAGAAGAGCCATATGTTTCCCGTCTGTATAGACAGCACCATGGCCTGCAATGCCCTCCACACATGCTCACTCTGAACCCTCCTATGGAAACCGAGACATATAGAGCTTCCCCAATTGGCCGAGGTCAAGCAGCTAAAGAGTGCCAAAGTTGAGACCCAAACCCAGGCAGCCGGGCTTTGGACTCAATACTGCTACTGCTCTGTGCTGCTTCTCCACTCCTTAACTTTATTAAGGTTACTGACTAATATGCAGCAGCTGTGTTGACACTGGTTGGCTGAAAATAAAAGGTTCCAGAAGACCACCTGTGGATAGAGTGAACTTCTATCATCTACTTTTCACTGCACCAATCCTTAAACATGTAAAGCTGTGAAGGTCTTTTTATCACAAAAGTATAAAAGGATCAGGAAATTAAAACAATGAGAAAGTGGCAAGGAAAAACAAATTGTTCAACCAATTTGTAGCTGGCATCCAGCTTTCCTAAATACCTGACATCATATAGTTTCAAGACCAGTATTTTTATTTTGAGATTTATGTTGGGTAAAAGATCTTACATTAAAAAAAAAAAAAAAAAAAGGGCCGGCCCCGTGGTGCACTTGGGAGAGTGCGGCACTTGGGAGCACAGCAGTGCTCCCGCCGCGGGTTCGGATCCTATATAGGAATGGCCGGTGCGCTCACTGGCTGAGCGCGGTGCAGATGACACCAAGCCAAGGGTTGCAATCCCCTTACCGGTCACAAAAAGACAAAAAAAAAAAAAAAAAAAAATTTACTCTATAGGGCTTCATGGGCTCCACAGTACTAGTGGGTAAAAAGGGCAGAGGGATGGATTTTAGCTCAGCATAAGAAGTACTACCCATAAACATGCACAATCAATGTGTGTTAATTAAAAAATAAATAATTTTTTTAAAGTGTTCTGGTCTAAGATAGAAGAACCTGCATTTGGAGGCAAGTGTCCCACACTTGGAGGCTCTCAAACAGCAGCTGGATGATCTGCTAGTTGGGAATCTAGAGAAACCTAGAAAAGCAGTGGAGTAGCTGGACTAGGACTAGAAATGACCTAATTCTAAGGCTCTTCCAAACAAGATTCTATAATTCTATTTCTGAACAAAAAAGTCAAAGGAAAAATATAATTTATCTAGCATTTGCTTTATAGAAATGTTGCAGAAATAGCTATTCTCGAAGCACACTGTTAACAAAAGACAGCTGCAGTCCACTATCAGGCAGTCCATTCATGTTTGAAAGCAATATGTTACCTAAGAATGCATATGCTTGCCCGTAGACCATACATTAATTTCTCCTCAACGGCTTTTGGTAAAACAAACTTTCCAATGGACGATGAAAACATCCAAGATCACTAACTAGGAACTCATCTCAGCCTGTTCAATAGCCCATAAAGTGGATTTGCTATAACGCACACACATCATCAATGCAGTAAAGAAAAATAACGCTTCAAACTGGGAACTCTTTCATAGGGAAAACCTGCACCAAATGCTTAATCACGGAGCATGGAACCCTTCCTGGTGGCCTCCCAGAGTCTGCACAGGAAGGGCTTTCACATTCCGTGTGAGGACAGAAAGTAAAGGTGAATGAGAAAGCACAGGAAAGGATCCAGATGTTGTCCAATCCTTTAAGTAGAAAGCAAGGTTAATCCCCTAAAATGACCTGGCAACTGACTCCCCATTTCTGTGCATAAGCACTGTCCTCCCTTTGTTGGAAGACACGTATTTGAGAAGGAAAGCTAATGAACCCTACCACTGTTCTGCACTTCAAAGGCTGAGTTTAAAAGCCATTCTACAGTTGACATGATGGGGATCACCTTCATTTGGTTGTCAGTTGTCAGTGATCCCCTGTGTCAGGTCTGCCAAAATAACTGTGATTTTAAATTACAACTTAGTTCTGTATACCCGCCATTTCATCACTGGGTTTAATGTTATGCCCATTCCATCTAGCTTTCCTCCAGGTCCTTACTGTGTTCTCCGTCTTTCTTCTCCCAAATCCTCATCCATCCATCCATCCATCCATCCTCTCTCTCTCTCTCTCTCTCTCTCTCTCTGCCCAGTCTGTACAACAATTACCCCCAATAGGTATGATCAAAGGAAAAACAGCACAGCACAACAGTGTTCAGTGAGTTTTATACTGCAGAAATTTGCAGAAAAAGAACTACAACCAACACATAAAAAGCAGTCACAAGATAAAAAGTTCCAAAGTCTTTTTCTGTTTTAACTTAAAAGACCGTTGAACACACATGCCAATGTTAAGAGGTATGAGTAAACACTTCTAGCCAATGAGACAACAGTCACCTTCTCTAGCACTCAGAGATCAGACTAGACTTAAGATTGAAGAGTTTAAAAAGAAAAAGATTGGATAAAGTCATCTAAATTTAAGTATATGGAAGGATCAGCCTTTAACAGTTTATATATTTTTAAAATAAAGAAAACATAGGATTATTGCAGCAGTTTGATCATAGTATTTACAAGTTCAGAAGAGACCCTGCCGGCTCCTGGCACACCCCTGCACTGGGCTCTGGACAGAACACTTTCCACACTGCTCTTTCCCCAGATTTCCCCTTTGCCTTCTTAAAGCCTTCGTTCAAGGATCACCTTCTCAGTGAGGCCTAATTGCAGTTTCCAAATGGTA
The DNA here is from genome assembly GCF_027409185.1 of Cynocephalus volans. Classification (NCBI taxonomy): domain Eukaryota; kingdom Metazoa; phylum Chordata; class Mammalia; order Dermoptera; family Cynocephalidae; genus Cynocephalus; species Cynocephalus volans. Next base: position 189,943,415 of record NC_084460.1, read on the forward strand.
CAAACATGGAGGAGGGACTCTGCAACATCTGGCAGAATTACACGAACATTTAGCCAAGCCCCAGCAGCCTGCCCTGTAGGGCTCTGCCCCTACAGTGCATCACCAAGGCTAGAAGACAGATGCATGCACAAGGCCTGGATGCTGGACTGTGCGCAATAGCAAAAGATGAAACAACTCAGACTCCACCAGTGCAGGCAGGACTACACAGAGCTCCTGCCTCACAGAGGTCTGCAGACTGAAAAGGGAGGAGCAAGATCTCAACACACTGCTAGCATGGAGTGTAGCCCAGGATATGTCGAGAGAGAAAAAAACAAGGTGGGAAAAGCATGTGCAGTGGGCAATCTCTTACCTAAGAAAGGGAAATACAGAATGTTTGAATGTTCTTATATTTTTACAATGGAAAGACAAACCATAAAAAACTGTAATAGAATACTCAAGTAAGTAAGTTAAGGTAGAGAAGACAGAATATATGCTAGATTTCTTTAAATATACCTCATTTTGTAGATTTGAATTTGGAAGTAAATATTTTATGTAAGTATAAAACAAAATTAAATTTAAAAAATATTTTCCTTAAAAATATCAGAAAAAATAAAACCAATGAACTTAAGTGTATAAACCTGCAATTGGTGGTTTACCCACAAAGAGAGGAACTGTGAGAAGTGACTTTAAACTATGGTAATTTGACTGTTTATTCCTGGTGGGATATACCCAAATGCCACAAAGAACTGCTAAAAAAAGTTGTAAATCTGTGTTCACTAGTCCTACTGTCGACAGCAGAGCCAACGCTACCACTCAGGGCCCATGTGTGACCAGGTAAGCAAGTGAGCCACTGAGTGACACTTGACTTAGTGGTGCCCAAGCCAGCAGGCAGCATCAGCACCACCTGGGTACAGGTTGGAGACACTCATTCTCAGGTCCCACCCAGACACTCGGGGTGGAACCCAGCCACCTGTGTTCTGACAAGCCTTCCAGGTGATTCTGAGGCAGCTCGAGTGGAGAACCTCACTCTAACAGTGTCATGCCCAAGTACCCACGAGAACTGGGATTTTCAGTGTGGGAAAAAAGAAAACACAGAACATGAAGCAGTTAATTAGAACTCCACAGTTTTGAATATTAATTGTAAAAAATCAATGTGAACTTATGATGTATTTTATCTTTAAAATACAAAAAAATACCTAATTCCTAGCACTGTGCACTAAAAAGGCCTAGAAGCAACTAGAAGCCCCAGCTTGCAGACTATGGTCTTGAAATACCATTTTCACTAAAAGCAGCCAAGGCTCCTTGGACAGATGGCTGACTGCAGATCAGGGGCAGGAAATGTACAAAATGAGCCTGGAACATCTTGTCATGCCAGCCAGTAAAGAATCTAACAAAGATGCCTACATCTTAGAAGCCAATTTGAAAGAAGCTCTCCCTGGCCAGAGAGACAACAATTCTGAACATCAGCGAGGGAACAACCACAACAGACTGAAACATACCAAGTACATTCATAATGATTAAGTTCATGGTGATACTTCTTTAAAAAGCTACTTGATCACCAGTGAAAGATGTTAGTGAACGAACCCATTTTGAAAACAGTTAAGTAGTGGGAAAGAAATCAAGCACATAATATGTCACTATACCACTGGGTAACCAAATATAAATATATGTATGTACATGTGTGTATATATGTGTATACATACACACTTCACAGAAATATTTCAGCTAATAAGTGAAAAAGAAATGGTAAAACTAGAATATCACTGTTTTGCAACAGTTAGGGAATTAGAGATGTGAAAATATTTAGCTGCTAAAATTACAAAATGAGAGACAATCAGAAATTATACACCTGTTGATGGAAGAACACCCACCAGCTATAAAACAGTCTTGCCAAAAAAGAAAAAAAATCCAACTCAAAGCTGACCCAGTCTCCTGCTCCAACTTCCAGAGTCCAGACAGTGGGACCTCTACAGGACAAACAAGCTGGGCTCTTCAAAAAACTGCAAGGAAGAAAAGTGAGATAGAGGGAAACCAAGATTTTAAGAGAGACCTAATTTATCTAAAAACTTTCTTTGGACACTAATTCAAGCAGTTTTTGTAAAAAGACATTTAAGACACATTGGAAACTTAAATGCTGAATATGTGATATTAAGAAATTGTTTTAGGTATATTAACAAAACACCATAGACCAGGTGGCTTAAACAACAGAAATTTATTTCTCACAGTTCTGGAAACCAGAAAGTCCGAGACCAAGGTGTCAGCAGATTCAGTTTCTGGTGAAGCCCACTCTCTGGATTGCAGACAGCACTTTTTTGCTAATCTTCATATGGTCGGGGGGCGGAGGGGGTGTCTCTATTCCTCTTATAAGGCCACTAATCCCATCATGAGAAATGAGAACCCCACCCTCCTGTCCTAATCTAACCCTACTTACTTCCCAAAGGCCACACCTCCTAATACCATCACACTGGGAGTTAGAGCTTCCACAGAGGATTTTGGAGGGGACACAGCCCATAGCACATACATTTATGGATAAATTATATGATGTCTGAGATTTGCTTCAAAATAACATAGGGTTGGGGAGAATGAGGGGTATAGAAAAGCAAGACTGGAAAGTCAATAAATGTGATACATCACATCAACAAACTCAAGGACAAAGACCATATGATTATCTCAATAGTTGCTGAAAAAGCATTTGACAAAATTCAACATCTCTTCATCATAAAGACTCTCAACAAACTAGGTATAGAAGGAAAGTATCTCAACACAATAAAAGCCATCTATGACAAGCCCACTACCAGTATCATTCTGAGTGGGAAAAAACAGAGGGCCTTTCCTTTAAAAACATGAACAAGACAAGGATGCCCACTCTCACCACTTCTATTTAATACAGTGCTAGAAGTACTAGCCAGAGCAATCAGGAAAGAGAAAGAAATAAAGGGAATCCAGATTGGAAAAGGTGAAGTCAAACTGTCTCTATTTGCAGATGACATGACACTATATATAGAAAAACCTAAAGACGCTATCAAAAAACTCCTAGAGTTGGTTAATAACTTCAGTAACGTTGCAGGATACAAAATAAATGCCCCCAAATCAGTTGCATTTATATACTCAAATAATGAACTAACAGAAAGAGAAATAAAGAAAGTAAGTCCATTTACAACTGTCACAAAAAAATACAATACCTGGGGATCAATTTAACCAAGGAGGTGAAAGATCTCTACAATGAGAACTACAAACCACTACTGAAAGAAATTAAAGACAACACAAAAAGATGGAAAGATATTCCTGCTCTTGGACTGGAAGAATTAACATCGTGAAAATGCCTATACTACCCAAAGCAATCTACAGATTCAATGCAATCCCCATCAAAATACCAATGACATTCTTCACAGAAATGGAAAAAAGTATCTTAACTTTCATACGGAACAACAAAAGATGCCAAATAGCCAAAATAATCCTGAGCAAAAAAATAAAGCCAGTAGCATAACACTACCTGACTTTAAATTATACTACAAAGCTATTGTAACCAAAACAGCATGGTACTTGCTATAAAAATAGACCTTCAGAACAGTGGAGCAGAACTGAAAAACCAAAAATAACCCCTCAGGATTACAGCCATCTAATATTGGACAAAGGCAACAAAAATCTACATTGGGGAAAAGACTGCCTCTTCAACAAGTGGTGCTGGCAAAATTGGATATCCATATGCAGAAGAATGAAACTAGATATGCATCTGTAGTGGGTTGAATTGTGTTCCCCCAAAACTCCCTGAAGCTTGAATTGTGTCTCCCAAGTTTTATGTATTAGAAACTTAGCCCCCACTGTGACTGTTAAGAGGTGGGAAATCCTATTATGATAACTGAAAGGTGGAGGCTCGAAGAGGTGATTGGGTCGTAGGACCCTGCAGTAGTGAATGGATTTAAAATGGTCAGGGTGTGGTTCTGAGGGGTTTAAAAGAAGAGAGAAGAGAGTCTCTCTCTCTCTCTCTGCTCTCTCTGCTTCCACCATCTTGCAATGTGAGACCCCTGAGTCACTCGCCACCACCAGTTGGACTTTGGACTTCCCAGCCTCAGAAACTGTAAGCCAAATAAATGTCATTTTCCTCTATAAATTACCCAGTCTCAGGTATTCTGTTACAGCAACACAAAACAGACTAAAACAGCACCTCTCACCATATACTAAAACCAACTCAGAATGGATTAAAAACTTAAGTATAAGACCTGAAACTATAAAATTACTAAGGGAAAATATAGGTGAAACACTTCAGGAATTAGGTCTGGGCACAGACTTTATGAACATGAGCCCAAAAGTACAAGCAGCAAAAGAAAAAAATAAACAAATGGGACTACATCAAACTAAAAAGCTTCTGCACAGCAAAGGAAACAATCAACAGAGTGAAACGATAACCTACAGAGCGGGAGAAAACTTTCCTAACTATGCATCCGACAATGTATTAATATCCATAATATACAAGGAACTCAAGCAATTACACAGTAAAAAAACAAATAACCCAATTAAAAAATGGGCAAAGGAGCTGAATAGACATTTTTCAAAGGAAGACATACAAATGGCCAACAGGTACATGGAAAAATGCTCAACATCACTAGTCGTCAGGGAAATGCAAATTAAAACTACACTGAGATAACACCTCACCCCCATTAGACTGGCTATAATCAAAAAGATGATGAATAACAAATGCTGGCGAGGGTGTGGAGAAAAGGGAATACTCCTGCACTGTTGGTGGGACTGTAAATTAGTACAACCACTATGGAAAGCAGTATGGAGTTTCCTTAAAGAACTACAGATAGGTCTTCCACATGATCCAGCAATCCCACTTCCAGGTATATACCCAGAGGAATGGAAATCATCATGTCGAAGGGATACCTGCACTCCCATGTTCATCGCAGCTCTGTTTACAATAGCCAAGACATGGAACCAACCTAAACATCTATAGATGGATGACTAGATAAGGAAAATGTGGTGTATATATATATATACACCATGGAATACTACTCTGCCATAAAAAGGAATGAAATTCTCCCATTTGCAACAACATGGATGAGCCTGGAGAAACTTATGTTGAGTGAAATAAGCAAAGCACAGAGGGATAAATACCGCATGTACTCACTCATAAGTGGGAGCTAAGAGAGAAAGAAGGAAGGAAAGAAAGTCCACAGTGGTACAATGCACTTGCAGAGGGAGAGAACATACCCTGGGATACAAAGTGAGTGGGGGGGGGGATAATCAGGTGGGGGACATGGGGTACAAACACAATTTGTGGTAAGGTACACGCTACCAGTATGGGTCTGGCCTTCACATCTTGAGCACGAGGGGTAATCAGCTTTGTATCTCATGAATATTCATAACCAATAAAAAAGAAAGAAAGAAAGAAAAGCAAGACTGGCCAATTCACACAACTGTTAAAGTTGGTAAAAGATTTGCAGGATTTCTAATACTACTATCTACTTTTGTACACATTGCACATTTCTATAATAAAAATTTGGAAAGTTACAATTTCCCATTTCCCTTATTCTTTCCTCTTTATTTTTCCATAGCACTGTCACCTAACATATAATCTATTATTTATTGCATTGTCTATCTCCTCTTGCTAAAATATAAGCCCCAAGAGGTCTGGGATCTTTGCTTACTGATGTAACCCAAGCGCCTACAACAGTGCCTGGTGTAGCAAGTGCAAAGTAAACATTCACTAACTGAGGAGTATAGCCTAACTCTCTCATACTCTACACCAGACAACCCAGGACCCCAAAGGACAGGATATGCTACAGTAGAAGTCACGACAGTGCTGGGTATCAAGTTCTCAGAATATGAATTTAATTTTGGAATAAGATTACACTAAAAATTTCTAGTGTTTATGGCTGACTTACTCAGTTCTTGGAATGCTAAAGTAAAGAAAAGTGACATTTTAATTTTTTTAACTCTAAGGCAAAGGCTTTCTTGAGGGATAATTTTAGGGACAAACCTCCCTCCCTTCCATGTGAGCAGATGGTGTCTTACTTCCCTAAGTATGTGGTAAAGCTGAGTGCTACAGGAGTCGTCAGACATCTTGATACTGGTCTGAGCTGTGCTACTAAATACTAACAATCATGCTTAAGCACAGCAAAATTGGCCCTCAGCTCTTCAACTTCAAAATGACTTACAACAACCCTTCCTGCTGTTAACCTTGACATTAGAAGCTTACTAACTCGTCCAGGCGAACTAAAAGTACCCACAGTGTGCTACAGATTTAGTAAAAACTACTACCAAATGGGTTGCTGTCAGTTCAAACGTTTTACTGAAAATTTCAGCTCTGAAATTTATTCAGTGATGTCCAAATGCTAACAGATCTCAGTTAAAAATAACAAAAGTTTCCATACATACAACGGTCCCTGGTGTGTTTTTTGATTTTGCAAACGAGGGCCTAAAATTATATTGAGAAATAGAACATCACGTAACATATGTCCAAAAAGTTGAATAAAGGCACTTGTTTCCCTAGGAAAAAAAAAATAAGGGAGAGAAAGAATACAGAAAAGGTTCATCTTTTTCTATAAAGAGACCATCTTACCTTGTGTCAACATCGAGAGCCCAAAAGCCCAGATGTCAAGAAAATGATCCCTTGGTCAGGAGTACAGAGAGGACAAACCTCCAAAGACAGAAGAAACTATATAGAACCAAAGACACACAATGAACACTGGTCAATATGCCCTCAGTAGATAATGCAAATACTGTGGTTAGTGGGCTGAATGGTGGCCTCCCCCAAAAGATTAATTCACACCCTAACCCTCAGAACCTGTAAATGTGATCTTATGTGCAAAAAGGGTCTTTGTAGATGTAATTAAGCTCATGATCTGAAGATGTGATCATCCCTGATTATCTAGGGAGGCCCTAAATCCAATGGCAAATGTCCTTATAAGGGACAGAAAAGAAAATAAATGGGAGAAGACACAGAGAGTGAGAGAAGATATCATGAGAAGACAGAGGCAGAAACTGGAGCGATGTGGCTACAAGCCAAGGAACACCAAGGACCACTGGGAGCCACAGAGGCCAGAGGGGCTTCTCCCTTAGAGACGTAGGAAGGAGCGCAGCCCCACAACACGTGGATTTTGGACATCTGGCCTCCAGAACTGTGAGAGAATAAATTTCTGTTGTTTGAAGCCACCCAGATGGCAATTTTGTTACGGCAGCCCTAGGAAACTAATACATGTGGTGTACAATACAAAAATAGAATGTGCATTACCCAAGCCAGGGCTATTCGAATTTATCTTTTAGACATGTTTTTGGCTATACCTCATCAATGTCAAAGTAAGCACAAACTAATACTAACTCAGAAGAGGTCAAATTACAAACAAATATATAAAAAACTCCTGATTAATAAACAGATATATGCACACTAAAACAACTATGATAACCTTGTGTTGGACAAAGAGTTCTTACATATGACTACAAAAGCAAAAAAATCCATAAGAGAAAAAATTGATAATCAAACTTCACCAAAATTTAAAATGTTTGCACTTCAAAAGACACCACTGAGAAAATGAAAAGACAAAGCAAAGATTGAGAGAAAATACTTGCAAATCATATATCTGATAAAGGATGTGTGTCCAGAAAATACAATGAACTCTTGCAACTGAATAATAATCCAATTAAAAATGAGTAAAAAATCTGAATAAACATTTCACTAAAGAAAGTATATGAATGGCTAATAAGAACAGGCAAAGATGCTCAAGATCACTAGTCACACAATTAAAACCAAAATCAGATACCACTTTGCACTCACTAAAATGGCTATAATAAAAAAGACAGACGAGTATCACTAAGGATGTGGAGAAACTGGAAACTTTGTACATCATGGTAGGAATGTTAAACATTTAAACAATTCAGCCACTTTGGAAAAAAAATTTGGCAGTTTCTTAAAAAGTTAACATATGGTATCATATGATAGCAACTCTACTCCTAAAATCTTCCCAAGAAAAATGAAAACACAGGTCCACACAAAGACATGCAAGCAAATGTTCATGGCAGCATCATTCACAAAAGCCAAAAAGTGAAAACAATCCAATGTCCACAACTGGTGAACGGATGAACAAGATATGATATATCCACACAGTGGAATACTATTTAGCACTGAAAAGGAAGGAACTATGGATGGATAGTGCAACAAGGAAGAACCTCAAAAACACTGCTGAGTGAAAGAAGCCAGGTGCAAAGACTACATATTACATGACTTCACTTACATAAAACGTCCAGAAAATGCAAATTTATGGTGATGGAAGGCACATTGATGGCTGGGGGTGGGGACAGTTATTAACTGCTAACAAGTACAAGGGAACTTTTTGGGGTGATGAAAATGCTCTAAAACTGAATTGTGGTGATGGTGGTGCAACTCTAAAAATTTACTAATAATCATAGAGCTGTACAATGACAATGGATAAATTTTATAGCATGTAGTTTAAAGTTCAACAAAGCTGTTTTTTAAAAAAGCCCCAAAACTATGCTAGTTTTTCTACCCAAACCATCAGACTGGCAAAAAATTAAAAAGATTAACTCTGGCCAGTGCAGTGGAGTACAACTTGGAGTAGTGCTTTTCACAGGGTAATTTAAAAGGCACTTTCAAAATTTAAACTGTTCTTGCCTTTTGACCCAGCAATTCCACTCCTAGATTCCATTCTTTATAATAAAAATGCATGCCTGCTTTGCTTATGCATTTTTAAGGTTTAAAGTTTAGTTCTGTAAAGCTAGAAATGTATCTTCATCCAAGGCTTCCTCCAAATGCCGGGTTCATTTCTCCCTCAATCCTAAATGTCCCACATCAGAAGTGGAATCAGTGACCCGAGAACACCTTGGTTTGGTCATAGTTAAATTTCTATTGACTTGTAGTAAAGACAACTTATTTGAACACAGCTCCCAAGGACCATTTCAAATATGCTCTCTGGCATATCAGTTAGCTTTGTTTCTTTTACTGGATTAACATGTATGTCCTCCATTCAAAAAGTCCAAACAGAGAACACATTCATATCAAAAAAACTGAATGCTAGCAATTTACCTAAAAACAAGTCTGAGTAATCAGGACTCAAACTCTCCAAGCATTTTCTTTTTTTTAAATACTAAAAGATTTATTGTAGCATTTTTGTTACAACTATGTTACGTATTATAATACAAATACATTTGAAACATTAATACACGGAAACTGTTCAATCATTTAATATTTCTTTTGCAAAAAGATAAATTCATAATAATTTCCTACCTGTAATGAGTGAGTCTGTTCTCATTTGGATCAAATCATTCATCACGTATGTCTCAGTCAACTTGCTGAAACAATCTATACACTTGCCTATCAACTTTGTCCAAGCATTTTCTACAAAGCTCTTACTTTAATTATAGCAAGTGTTTTTGTATGGCATCAAAAACTTCTAACTTATGAAAGCATTAAATAACATATAGCAGAGTTTTCCCTTAGAGAAATGCTTACTCATTTGTTTTATGCATTCAAAAAATATTTACTCAGTACCTATGTGCCAAGAATACAGCAATGAACAAAACAGATAAAGTTCCTGCAATTATGAACCTTACATTCTAGCCTGGGTTAAGGGTGGAGACAGACAATAAACAAAGAAAAACAAAAACAAATATTTATGTCAAGGGGTGCTGAGCCAACCAGAATGAATAAAGGCAATGGGATCCAAACGTAAGCAGGGTACAGGACATGGGCAGAGAAGGCATGGAGATGGAGTGGCATTTGAGCAGACACCAGAAGGCAGGCCAAGAACCACTATCTGGGGAAGTCAGGAGAAGAGCAACACAGGCAACAGCAGTTACAAAGGCCAGAGGCAGGTGCAGCAGGGGCTCAAGGCACAGCAAGGAAGCCAGTGTTGGGGGCAGGGGATCATGGATCATGAAGGGTCTTGGAGCCCCTGGAAAGGTCTGTGAAGGTTATTCTGAGAATGTAACTAGCCACTGGAGGGGTCTGAGCAGAGGCATTACATGCTGTGAGTCTTCTTTAAGAAGGGGGCTTAAACAGGGAGGCCACATAGCAGACCACAGCAGTGGTCCCAGGGAGAGATTCAGGGGGCTTGGATTGGGGAGCAGCAGTAAAGGTGGGGAGAAACTTGGATTTCAGATTATTTCAAAGATTACAAAAAAGATATTTACTGATGGAATGAATGTCAGCTGTGAGAGGGAAAAAAAGGAATCATGGATGGCTCCACTGATTTTTAATTTAAAAACAAATACTCTCTAAAACCAAAATACTATGAATATATTTAAAATTCACATTAAGGACAGATACAGAGAAAAACCTTGATGAGGATAAAGGGAGGAAAGAGAGAACCTACAGGAGACTCTGAGACAAGCCAGAGGCCAGCACTGGAACAGGTGAGTTCTGAACCAGTTAACAACTGTGCTGTCTTCTGGTCAGTAAGTCAAGTTCTGAGGCCACCAGACCTAGAGCTGGAGCACAGGAGGAGTGGGAAAGGCACCCCTCAGAGATCAGCATGTGATTCCTTGTGAGACCACACACTTACACACTAAATTTGGCAATTTGTGTGAAGACACTGTTAACTAGCAAAAAACTTCTCTAGTACAAAAAGTCCTTTCCACTAGAAGATAACTTCAGCATTTTCTGTGTCTCCATGGGTGGACCACAGAATCACGTTGTCAGTTGGGAGGTCTCTGGAGGAAACATGAGTTAAAAACTCCTTTCTAGGGAAAGACTGGCTCATGTGTTATGGCAATCATACCTTATTATTTCAGACTCATCAGCACTTTCAAAAAAAAAAATTACAGGGCCAGCCCCGTAGCGCACTCGGGAGAGTGCAGCGCTTGGGAGCGCAGCGGCACTCCCGCCGTGGGTTCCGATCCTATATAGGAATGGCTGGTGAGCTCACTGGCTGAGCGCGGTTCGGGCGACACCAAGCCAAGGGTTGCGATCCCTTTACCGGTCACAAAAAGACAAAGAAAAAAAAATTAGACCCTTCAACTTCACTTGCATAAACCAGAATTTACTTTACTGGAAACCCTTCAGAAATACATTTTGTAAATTAGGCACATAAGCTGAAAAGAAAAGGAAGCTTTTCAATTCTAAATTATCAGTTCAAATCCACCCTAGAGCTGGGCTAATATACTAACGGCATCGGTTCCCAAACTGCATATCCAGGCTTCTCAAAGTACCATAGCAAAGTCAGAGGCACCAAGAGATACGTTAAATGTGAGGGAAACAGCCATGCTTGAGCTGTATTGACCCCACATGAGGTCCTCAGTTTCAGCATCAGATCGAGCTACACTTCTGTCAATGACATCATTCATTATCACTGAAAAACAGGGTGGTTGCCTTGATAAAAGGCAAATACCCCCCACACACATCAAAGAGGGCAGCAGTGATCCCCAATCTGATTCCCAAGTTAGAAAAGCCATGCTATATCCAACAGACACAGCCACCCCATTAGTACATACTGGGGTTATCTGAAAATGATATAAAAATAGTTTTTCTTCCAATTTATATATTTTTTCAAACAGCTGTTAGGACATAATACTTAATATTAATTATTAGGACCTAACTACTTAATAAATGGAATTATTAGGTGCTCCTTATAGCCTAGAGGTGCCACGAAAAAATTACTGACACACTGAAGACATTGTGAACAGAGAAAGTTTTGGACACTCTGCTTAGCAGCTAACATTTTTTGGCATACTGACCATATTCCAGGCACTGTTCTGAGCACTTTTCACATATTCATTCTATTGATCCTGCATCAACCCTATGAGGTCCAGAGACATTTACGTAATGTCCAAGGTCACACATACAAGACATAACTGTTTTTAACCATGCTGAGATAGAAATAACATATAAAATAAAGCAAGTTAAAAGCATATTCAGTGGTACCTTTAGTCCCTGCCCTCCAAATATACTCTACAGAACTACTGAGATTTCCTAAGGGGAAACATGTCTCCCATTTCCCAGTCATTGGTTCACTGTTGGCTTGAGAATTCCATACAGAACTAAACCTGCAATTATGTTCACCAATTAAAAAAAAAAAAAAAAGACATTTATAGTTATTTTTCTGGTAATGAAACCAATAGTTGTTAAATCCCAAGCATGATACTTTAAGGCTTGGTGGAAAATTACAATGTGCAAATTTAAAAACTTCAGCCTACAGAGGAAAAACCAGAACTCCAACAAGGTACAAAGCATTACAGATCTGCTGTTTTTGTTGCCTTTTTTCCCCTTTCAGAGTTTCCAACATCAAATCTAAAACCCCAAATACAGAAATTCGGAAAAATGAAACAGGCAACATAAGATGTGACTAGTGAAAACAGATCACTTGGATATATGTTACTCTTCAGACACATACAACGCCCAGTTGACAGTACAGTAAGTGGTATTTTAGGTATGATGCTGAACAGTCAACAAAGACACAAATCAGTGGAGTTACATTAACTCTGTCCACTGAGTGAGAGAGCTGGAAAAGAAGCATGCCCTTCCTAATACACCTTTGAGTCAGACACCTAAGTCTTTATTCTAAGACAGAGAACTGACACTGTGGTTGGGGAAAAAAATCTAAGCTAAAGCTTAAATTTTAGATCAAACGGTTCTGCTAGATTTGTTTCAGTTTCATTGGGTATTTTTCACGATTAATAAATTATACTACAGATATTCAAACTGCTATGATTAAGTAATTCATCATCCAACTCCATCAAAGTATTAGTTTCAAACTTCATTCCTGCACATTTCAGATACATTCTTCAGTGTTTACAAGCTTTAAGTAGTCTCAGTTTTAAGCAGATCTCCTACTGAGGTAGTCCCTCTTAACCAGAGGCCATTAAGTGGCAGTTTAAGAAACTTTAATTATGGACTAAAGTCTATTAAAACTTTTCGATAGATTCAAAATATTATTAAAATAATTCAGCAAGGTGTTCAAGTAGCAGTCTACTTTATTTACCACTAATCTCTGGCAACTACTCATTCTTGTCATACTCACATATAAACAGTTCCTCAATTTACCTGAACCAGTTATAGTCTATATACTTCTCAGAAGTCTACTCATAATTCATTTTCACTGAAGTAAAATGTTCTAAATTCTATGAAGAAAACTGATAACAAGCACAGACTTTGCTTTCATTTTAAAATGAACACAGATCTGAAGTAGTAACATTTGAAGTAAGATGTAAATAGACTTTTGAAAACAAAAATGTTCCATACTAGGAGGACTATGTACATAACATTTAAAAGTTCTGAAGAGTAAATTAGCCTCTGAGTGGATTTTTCTTCCAGTAACTTTCCTACTGCCTTTGGCTGCACTGTTTATACAGCTTCTCCCCTCCAAAGGCGGACAGCCGCGGGGGGGGGGAGGGGAGGGCCTGGGGGGGGCACGACAAAGAAGGTGCAAAGTGGAGCCAGGACAAGGGCTTCCTGAAGCTCTAGTCCCAGATATACTGAATGCAACTTCAAGAGTGAAATATGCAGTCAGCCTTTCTAACAGTTGAAAAAATCTTTACTTTTACAGTTATCTTTTTTATTTCTCAAGTTAACTTCCTCTGGAATTTTACTAAAGCCACTTTCTTTTCTAAGACTCCAATGAGTGAAAGGTTGTACCTTATAAGACTGTGACACCATCAGTAAGATAATACTTATTCCTTATGCGGCTTTAAACACAGGGCAAAACCTCCACCAATACACGATGTTCTAATAAATCTGTAGGAAAGGAAACTGCATCCTTTAGCCGTCTGTTACGTGCACATGCATGAAACTAAACACGAAACACATGTCGCAAACACTGACTACCAAGATAATGAATGTTACTCCTTCAGTTATGGTTGACTCCAATACAGCCATAGGAACTTTCTCTTCAGAAATGTATTTACATAACATCTATAGAAACATATTGCTGTTGAAATGTAAGTAAGCTACGAGATAGGAGATATGATTCGGCATGTGGGTGCCTGTGTAAGCAATAAATATTTATCTAGCACTCACATTGTACACAGCACTTCGGGAGAAAAATTTTCATGACTTGGAAGACACTGAAACCTAACATGAACTGAGCAGCATGGCTTCATCTTCCCCGAGGATCAGAAAGCCCCTGGGAGTTGCAGGGCCTCCAGACCAATTCTACCCACATCTGCCCTCCCAGACTGAAGGTGCAAAGTGGGTAAGACTCCAAAACGGTTATTGCTGAACTATGCAAGTCTCCCAACTTTAAATGACACACGGCCCACTTCCCTAAGAAAGTCTATCATCTAAAGATGAAGTAACAAATTTAAACTTTAAATAGAATTTCTCAGGGATCTGACAAGAGGGGACATACAAGAAGCATGCCCATTAATCAGGAAAGAGAGAAAGGAAAGGAGAAACAGGAGAGTGCTCCAAATCTACAGAGTAATCTACTCTGGCATAGATTTTTGGAACAGAAAGAGTGCTTCATTTTAAAGCACGGAAGACGATTTGAAAAAATTAACTATACAAATTCATGAAATACAGAATACTGACAAAGGTCAAAAATCCAAATAGTTTGAAATACCTCTCAACAAGTCATGAAAATGCAGGCTAACATTTCAACACTTCCCATAAGCTTAGCGTTTTTAGAAGTATTAATTCTAAAGTCACAGTTGTAAAAATGAAAGAAACTTTTACTGTAACAGAAAAACAGTTCCTTTGTGTATGTATTCAATGTGGGGGTCGGGGAGGTGGGGAGAGGTTACCGACACCCAGAGAGTCAGCAGTCTAGCTCTCCAGAGTGTGGACGCGCCAGAGAGACGTGTTTATGGTGGAGCAGCTCACCGAACCGCCCAGAGTCTGCTTCCCCATCTATAAAATGGTTCGGCGCTCGCCTAGGGGCCGCGGGGAAGACTCGAGCAGACAGAGCGCGTGGACCTAGTCCCGGCGCGCAGTCCGAGCTCAGGGCCGGTGCAGCGCCGGCTCGCCAGGCCCACCGCACCGCGCGGCCCACGGTTACCTGCGACTCTCACTGCCTGACCCTCAGCGTTTGCAGCTCGGGGAGCCCCCAGGACCTTCCTACGGAACCGGGGGACAGAGCGCCCGCCAGGCAAGAACCGCCCGGTCCCGAGGAGAGCTACCCGGCCAGGGCCGAACGGCGCGTCAGCCCCGCTCCTCGCCCCCGGCTCGGGTTCGACTGCGGCCGAAAGGGCGGCGGACTAGGTCGGAGGGCTCCCGTGCGAGAGGTCAGAGGCCCCGCCGCGGCCGCGGCCACACCTCCAGGAAGCGACAAGGCCCGAGCACGCAGGTAGGGGGCCAGGAGGCAACGGCCGCCGCCCCCTCCCCGCTCCCGGCACTCACAGGTGACGATGGGCTTGTTCTCCATGGTGTAGATCACCGGCGGCAACGGCTCCTCAGGGGCGGCCATGGGCGATCGGAATCACCGGCTTGGTCCCCCGCGCCCCATGGGCAGCCCCGAGGCCGCCGGGCCCAGCCCGAGGCCGAGGCTGAGCGGCGCCGCGGGCCGCGCTAGGGAGCTCCCAAGCCGGCGCCGCCGCTGCCGCCCTCCGCCGCCAGCCGCGTCCACTTCCGGCCCGGCGCCGGACATGACCACTTCCGGGGCGCGCGGCTCCAGGGGGCGGGACTTCCGGCGCCCGTCTCCCGTTTCGGCGGTGGGCGCTCGTGCGTACTGCCCCACCGGCGCCGGCGCCTCGCAGACGCGGGGGGCGAAGCGGGGCTTCCGGTACAGGCTGATTGCAGTGGTGCGGCAGTCTTCGTCTCGCGGATTCCGCGCATCCTGCTCTGTAATCTCTGTCTGGTCGGTCTCGCGGCTGCTCGCTCCACCGGCTTTGCTAAGCTGAGCTGCTGCCCCGAGCAGGACAGCGTCGCGCTCGTGTGACCCTGCTCCCGAATTCCTCCCCGAGCGCTCCTGGAGGCCGCCTTCCGCGATCCGGGTATCCCCGCTGCCCGACACGCAACCGCCATCTGCTCCAGCGCTGCCCTCCCGTCCCCGAAGCTGTCTAGTGGGCCCTGAGTCTTCTGCCCTGTCCCAGCCTCGCCCACACCAGCCCCGCAAGCCTCCCAAGAGTAGGCATTGTTGCGTGTGCTGGGAATGCCACAAGATAAAACCTTACTTGTAATGGCTTGTAAGTTTTTGCGCAAGTGTTGCAGGGAACCCTAAGCATTTTCTAATTGTTAAGCCTTTCCCCTTTCCCACTTGAGAAACTTTCAGAAACCCCACTCTTGACTGCCTTAACTGCAAACTCTGGCCTCTGACTTAGCTTGCTTTCTTCCTGCACCCGCCCTGTGTGAGATAACAGCAGTCTCACATCCCCCAAGGGCCCCATGCAAATTAGGATCCAAAAGTGACAGATGGACTGTGTCCCATAATTAGCCAATCCAAATTAGCTGGACTTCATCCCTCATTTACATATGAGGACCTGAATGGGAACTTCGGTAGGAAAAGGGCGGGAATTTAGGCTATATAAGATGGTCTTTTCCTTTGTTCTGGGAGACACTGGTTTAGGAGTTTTTGCTCCCCAGTACTCTCCTTGCTTGCAAGCAAAAAGAGGTGCTGTAACACTGAACAAAGAGCTGCAACACTAAAATAAAGAGCTATAAAAACTCCAACACTGATGCCGGTCTTGGACTCTCTGTGCGTTTGCCCCACAACACAAGTAAAAATTGGTTTGGGTAATTTTTGCAAATGAAATAAAGTAAATGGGCTGGCCCGTAGGCTCAGTTGGTTAGCGAATGATGTTACAACATCAAGGCCAGGGGTCCAGATCCCAGTTCCGGCCAACTGCCAAAAAAAAGGAATAAAGTAAATGTGTGTGAGAAATAATTTGAGTGTGAACACTACTGCTAAGTGTGTGTATAGTGTAGCCTGCTGTATTGTAGCTGTGTGAGAAGCAGAGACCAGACTTTAGAGCAGCCAGAGCCCACCAGGCAGAGCACTGCAGAGGGAGCGGCTAAGCAGGAACAGGGAGCCAGGAGTCTGTGCGGCTGGCCTGGGCTGGGCTAGGTGTGAGACTCAGGGTGAGATTCCCTGGGGCTTACCACGGAGTGCCTGTACAGAGTTGAGAATGTCACAAAGTTGAGATCAAGCAGTGCTACGGGAGAGATCTTTGCGATACCAGTTACAGAAGACATTCAGCTGAGACACTAGATTGAGAACCGCTCCCCAGGGTCAGCAAACTTTATTTGTGAAGGCCCAGATGAGTATCTTATGCAGGCCACATACCATTTTTATCTCATTTGTCTTTCTTTTTAAAACAACTCTATAAAAACCATTCTTAGCTCAAAGTCTTTTTTTTTTTTTTTTTTTTTTGATAGGTCATGCTTAGCAGAAGTCTGCTTACTTCCATTGCCTGCAATTTATTTTTTATTTTTTACACACTGATCAATGGAATAGTATAGAGAATCCAGAAATCAACCCACACACCTACAGCAATCTGATCTTTGACAAAGGCACCAAGCCTACACACTGGGGAAGAGACTGCCTCTTTAGCAAATGGTGCTGGGAGAACTGGATATCCATATGCAGGAGAATGAAACTAGACCCATACCTTTCACCATACACTAAAGTCAACTCAAAATGGATTAAAGAATTAAACATACACCCTGAAACAATAAAACTTCTTAAAGAAAACATAGGAGAGACACTTCAGGAAATAGGACTGGACACAGACTTCATGAATACTACCCCAAAAGCACAGGCAACCAAAGGAAAAATAAACAAAAATGGGATTATATCAAACTAAAGAGCTTCTGCACAGCAAAAGAAACAATTAACAGAGTTAAAAGACAACCAACAGAGTGGGAGAAAATATTTGCAATATATACATCTGACAAAGGATTAATATTCAGAATATACAAGGAACTCAAATAACTTTACAAGAAAAAAACAAGCAACCCAATTAAAAAATGGGCAAAAGAGCTAAGTAGGCATTTCTCTAAGGAAGATATACAAATGGCCAACAGACATATGAAAAAATGCTCAACATCACTCAGCATCCAGGAAATGCAAATCAAAACTACACTGAGATATCATCTCACCCCAGTTAGGATGGCTAAAATCCAAAAGACTCTGAACAATAAATGCTGGTGAGGTTGTGGAGAAAAAGGAACTCTCATCCATTGTTGGTGGGACTGCAAAATGGTGCAGCCTCTATGGAAAATGGTATGGAGTTTCCTCAAACAATTGCAGATAGATCTACCATACGACCCAGCTATCCCACAGCTGGGAATATACCCAGAGGAATGGAAATCATCAAGTCGAAGGTATACCTGTTCCCCAATGTTCATCGCAGCACTCTTTACAATAGCTAAGAGTTGGAACCAGCCCAAATGTCCATCATCGGATGAGTGGATACGGAAAATGTGGTACATCTACACAATGGAATACTACTCACCTATAAAAATGAATGAAATACTGCCATTTGCAACAACATGGATGGGCCTTGAGAGAATTATATTAAGTGAAACAAGTCAGGCACAGAAAGAGAAATACCACATGTTCTCACTTATTGGTGGGAGCTAAAAATAAATAAATAAATTCACACACACACACACACACACACACACAAACTGGGGGGGGGGGGAAGAAGACATAACAGCTACAATTCCTTGAAGTTGGTATGACAAGCAAACAGAAAGGACATTGTTGGGTGGGAGGGGGGAGAGGGAGGGAGGTTTCGGTAATGGGCAACAATAATCAACCACATTGCATATCGGAAAAAAAAAAAATAAATAAAATAAAATATATTAATATGAAGCAGAACAAAAAAAGTGCAAAGACTTTACTGTAACAATTGTGAAAAAAAATAAATTAAAAAAACAGAAAAATAAAAAATAAAAATATATATTTTTTATTTTTTATTTTTTATTTTTTTTGGCCCATTTCATTTTATTTTTTATTTTAATTTTATTTTGTTGATATACAATGTGGTTGATTATTGTTGCCCATTACTGAAACCTCCCTCCCTCCTCCCTCTCCTCCCTCCCACCCAACAATGTCCTTTCTGTTTGCTTATCGTATCAACTTCAAGGAATTGTAGCTGTTATGTCTTCTTCCCCGCCCCCCGGTTTTGTGTGTGTGTGTGTGTGTGTGTGTGTGTGTGTGTGTGTGTGTGTGTGTGAATTTATTTATTTATTTTTAGCTCCCACCAATAAGTGAGAACATGTGGTATTTCTCTTTCTGTGCCTGACTTGTTTCACTTAATATAATTCTCTCAAGGCCCATCCATGTTGTTGCAAATGGCAGTATTTCATTCATTTTTATAGCTGAGTAGTATTCCATTGTGTAGATGTACCTCATTTTCCATATCCACTCATCCGATGATGGACATTTGGGCTGGTTCCAACTCTTGGCTATTGTAAAGAGTGCTGCGATGAACATTGGGGAACAGGTATACCTTCGACTTGATGATTTCCATTCCTCTGGGTATATTCCCAGCTGTGGGATAGCTGGGTCGTATGGTAGATCTATCTGCAATTGTTTGAGGAACCTCCATACCATTTTCCATAGAGACTGCACCATTTTGCAGTCCCACCAACA
Source organism: Cynocephalus volans (assembly GCF_027409185.1). NCBI lineage: Eukaryota > Metazoa > Chordata > Mammalia > Dermoptera > Cynocephalidae > Cynocephalus > Cynocephalus volans. The sequence continues at coordinate 189,962,878 of NC_084460.1, forward strand.
ATGTATGAGAGTTCCTTTTTCTCTGCAACCTCGCCAGCATTTATCGTTCAGAGTCTTTTGCCATCCTAACTGGGGTGAGATGGTATCTCAGCGTAGTTTTGATTTGCATTTCCCAGATGCTCAGTGATGTTGTCTTAGCTGAAAGTCTTTACAAAAACACCCCATGGCCAGATGTGGCCTGTGAGCCATAGGTTCCTGTGTGTATAAGGCCTACTCTATATCTGCCTTAACAAAGCCTAGGCACAATCTGCAAGAGAGACAGTATTTGGAGATTGAGTCCTGCCAAGTTAGAGGGGCTTAGAAAACACCTTGGACATGCTTCAGACCCAACTGAGCAAAGCATAAAACCAATCCTACACAAGCCCAATGTGATAAACACATTAATTGAACTGCCAACTAGAATAAAAATCAAGATTCTTTAGTGTAAGATAATCCAGAGTCTCTACAATTTATTTATCTATGTCCCCACTCGGTTAGAGCATGATGCTGATATCAGTGTCCAACATACACTAAGAAATTACTAGACAAGTAAAGAAACAGGAAAATGTAAGCCACAGTCAAGAAAAAGAATAGTCAATAGAAACCAACACCCCAACGGCCAGATGTTGTATTTACAAAGGCTGTAAAGCAACTATAATATGTTCAAAAGATTAAATGAAAATATGTTCTTAGTAAAGAGTTAGGGACTCACAGAGTAATCAAGTACTAAAAAAGAAAGTGGAAATTTTAGAGCTGAAAAGTACAATAAGTGAAATGAAAATTTCATTGGATTGGATTAACAGCAGATTGGAGACAGAAGGAGTCAGTGATCTTGAAGACAGATGAATACAAATTATTCAACCCAAAAAAAGAGAAAAAAGACTGAAGAAAAATGAATAGAGCCTCAGAGACCTATGGGACAATATAAAATGGCCTAATACACATATAACAGAAGTTCCAGAAGTACAAGAGAGTAAGACTAGGGCAGAGAATTTTTTTTTTTTGCAAAATAATGGCCCTATATCCAATAACTTAGTGAAAAACATTTATTTACAGGTTAAGAAACTCAGCCAAACCTGAGCAGGACACAAAGAAAATTGCGTGTAGGCACATCACAGTCAAACTGCTGAAAACCATAGATAAAGAGAAAATCTTAAAAGCAAACAACAAAGAAGGACTTTCCCTTCAGTGGAACAATGGCAAGAAGATTGCCTCTCCTTATCAGACACAATGAAGGCCAGAAAACAGAGGTGTAAACCTTTAAAGTGCTAAATTGAAGCACCTGTCAACCCGAAACTCTATATCCAGCAAAAATATTCTTTGAAAACAAGGGCAGTATATAGATATTTTCAGATACATTGAAGTTGAGAGGATGTGTGGCCACAGGCAGGTTGTACGAGGTGCTGAAAGATGCTCAGTGAAAGGAAACAATACCAGATGAAAACTTGGATGTACAGGAAGCAAAGGATATCCCTGGAAAAGATCCAAAACATGGTAAACACTAAATATTATGCTTTTTTCTTATTTCTTTGAGACAACTGACTGTTAAACAGTAATGTGTGACAGTTTTGAAATGTCTATAGAAGTTGAAGATAAGATAGCATGAAGGGACGGGTGGACAAAGGCTCTAATATGTGTGTAAGCTCTTTTCATTTGTGAAGTGTGAAATTTCAGGTGTAGATTGGGAGCTGTGAAGGGATTTGTATGAAGAGGGAAGATTGGAGTGATACAATATTCACTAAATAGAATCTGATATGTTAAGGATACATATTTTCAGCCCTAGAGAAAGCCCCTAGAAGAAATTGAATGAAAGAGGTTTGGCTAAGAAGCCAATAGAGGAAGTAAAATGGAATAACAAAATATTTTATTTGTCTAAAAGAAGGAAGGAAAAGAACAACAGACGAAAGAAAAACAGAAAATAAAAATGACCAGTCTTCATATGAAAAGAAGCTTGACATCCATTGGACACAAGGAAATGCAGGTTAAAATGACGAGATGCTGCTTCACATCTGCTCAAATCGTTGAAATTAAAATAAAACCCCTGACAATTCCAAGCATAGAGTCCAGGCCGAGGAAACATTGTGCCTTTGGTCTGTTCTCACAGAGGACCAAGTCCAGATGCTCTGCGAAAACAGTTCTCCCTGCATAAGGGTGTAAACACAGTGTCAGGCCACACTGGCTGGCTTCCGTATGGGATGCTTTCTTCTAGAAAGCAGGGGGTGAATGCAAGTTTCTCCCACCCCGTTCCAGGCAGGAAGTAGGTCGGTTTTCCCTCTGAGCAGATCTGTTAGAGATTTCTTTCTCACATGAGAATTTAGAAGATACTTGAATTCAGCACATAGATGGGTTTAGCAATTTCTTTCAATAATGGTGAAAATGATGCTATTCCTACTAATTGATGCCCATTCCTTTTCTCAGACCCTTTTCTCATGAGACAGCATTTAGGAGCAGAGGGGTGTGGTGTTTTGCTTTGTTTTAAAAGTTGCTGGAACTTGGGCTCAAACGGTCTTCCCTTGTAGCCCATTACATTGTCTCCAGGCTGCAAAGAGCCTGTTAAATTATGTATTGAGATATTGCACAGTCTTTATCCAAAGGGAGGCACAATAGCATTTGCTCAAGCCCTCTCCGCAGAGGCCTGGGACAAAAAGAACAGCAAGTCAGCAGATGTTCATGGCAGGTTTATTAGTAATAGTCAAAAACGACACAATGCTCCCAGCCTCCTGGAGGAGTGCTAGCCACTGGGAAGGAGCCATCAGGAGTCAGGTGGCACTGGCTTTGATCCAGATGTGGATATTCTGCAGTACCCTGGGTGAGCCCCTTGGTCTTCCCAAGCCTCTCCCCATCCTCTGAAACCTGAACGTGATGTTAGCTCCCTCTTAGGGCTGCTGTGATCATTAAAGCAGATTAAATTACCTATGCAGAGGGCTTAGCCCCAAAAGGCTTCCCACGCAGGAAAGATGCTAATGTGGTAACAGGTGGGTCTTACCTGCTTCCCTCCTGCCAGAGGATGGGTTTTTCAGCTGCGGCCCATGAGTCCACAGAGGGTGGGCACTATCTGCTGTGGCTCTGGGACTGGTGGTCTGGAGAGGCTGGTTTGCCCGTACCATGTCCTCTTGGCCGGACTGTGGTGTCTGCACCTGGCCCCACTCACACTTTCCCACCAGAGCATCCAGAGACCCCAAGGGTTTCTGTGTCAGCATCAGAGTGGCTCTGAGCGCCCTGGCCCAGGAGCACTGGCTACAGGTGTCTGTGGTTCCAGGGGACCTGCATGAAATAGTGTCACAGTTAATATCCTGCCATGTTCTCTGGGACAGCATGTTCCCATGGTTACAACACAGAGGGACAGTAGTTCTCATGGTTACAACAGGTGTGGGTCAGCCCTCAGGGGTGCTGGGGACAGGGTTACCAGGCATCCCTATTCATCCCTGAGAGACTAACAGCTTCTTTGCACAGAGCAGCATTTGGAGGGATTTGGGAGCATTCCAGAAATGAGCTCTGGCACTTTGAAAATAATCACAAGCTTAATCAACTAGATCCGAGATGTTAAACCTCAGATCAACACTCCTTGGTGGGAGCTCGGGCCATTGTTGTAATTTTTCCGTCCCATGACATTAGCATTAATTTTCACCAGTAGGGTCAGAACATCTGGCTGCAATTCCACCTTGCGGCAAGGAAAACAAAGGGTGATGGAGGGTCCCTGATGTATGTGGGCCCGGGGACGATGCTGTGGGGTTTGGTAGAGCCTTGTCTGGCAGAACTAGAATATGCCTAGCTCTAGAATTCTGTGAACATGCTATGAAAAATTTATCGTTTAACAAAAACTGATGATGCACGTCCACTTAAATATTGCCCATGCTCTGTGTTTATCACCTGCCACTTCGTACGATGTGCTTGGAACACGTTTCTCTTCAGTGGTCATTGTTTGGAACCAACTGGAAAGCATCTATGTGAAATGTGAAATGAAAGACCTGCTCAGATTGAGGGGAAGTCTGTGCTCTGTGCAGTGATAAACTTGAGTCTGGCTGCAATAAAGTAACAACTGCCATGAGCATTGAATATGCCCATGTGGCCTAGTGAATTCTAGTGCCGAAAAGAGCTTTGGAGAGGTGGCTTTTTTTATGATGGGGAAACTGACGCCCAGGGCTAGACAGCCTGTTCATGGCTGCTCCCTAGTCACGAGCATGTCTGGAAGAGGTCCAACACTGCCTTAGACCCTCTCTGTCTTGCTCTTTCTACTCCAGAGGTCCCCCATGGAAACTCCAAAGCCAGTCATTTTTCTTTTCATGTTTAAGAGTGCAGACCTTAACCTCATTATGAAAAGTCTACACTGGGGACATGTTCTAATCAGGCTTTTTGCCCATTGGGCTACACGAAAAAGTCTGAGAGTGACACTGAGTTGAAGAAGGACTCCTGGCAGGGCTGCAGGATGGCAGCTTTCATCTCTCCTAGAACAACACGGGGCTTTCTTCTCAGACCCGTGGACTGTCTCATCAGACTTCCCCCTCGTGTAAGGTTGCTGGTTAAGAGGATAGCTTTGCCTAACGTTGCCATAGGAGGAAGGGCAGCATGTCCCTCATAGAGTAGCCGGGAGGCCGGGCAGGGCATGAGCAGGTATGCGCAGGTGAGGGTAAGTGTATGAGTTTATTGTTGCTGCCATAACAAATCACCACAAACTTGGTGACTTAAAACAACACACATTTGTTATCTTACAGTTCTGGAGGTCAGAAGTCTAAAATAAAGGAGTTAGCAGGGCTGGGTTCCTTCTGGAGGCTTCAGGAAAGAATCAGTTTCCTTGCCTTTTCCAGCTTCTAGAAGCCCCTGCTTTCCCTGGCTGGTGGCCACTTCCTCCACCTTCAAAACCAGCAGTGCAGCGTCTTCCAGTCTCTCTGTCTCTGACCTCTGCTTCACCGTCATATGTCCTGCTGCTGACCCTCCTGCCTCCCTCTCTCCCTTATAGAGACCTTTGTGATGACATTGGGCCCACCTGGGTGATAGCAGATAATCTCCCCATCTCAAGATCCTTAATTTAATGCCATCTGCAAGGTCCCTTTTGCCATGTAAGGTAATATACTTACAGTTTCCAGGGATTGGGGGCAGGGGAGCATTATTCTGCCAACATATGAGGAGTTTCTCCAGCCATCCCTCCATCCAATCCTCTGTCCATCCTTCCACGCATCTCTCCATCCATCTCCCCACCCGTCTCTCCATCTCTCTCTCCATCCATCTCTCCCTCTATCCTTTTCTCCATCCCTCAATCCATTCCTTCTTCCACCCAGAGTTTTCCTCAGCCTGAGTCACCAACATTCAAAGCCTAAAACCCACCCTGAGATTTGCAGTTGGGGTGGGGGTGGGGTGCCTTAAACGTGTTCCTAGTGTACCTGGTTGAGTTTAGGAGACATGAGCTAGAGCATTCTACTAGAGAACTACTAGGGAATGGTCCCGCGGTCTGCCTTTCCTCTGGCTCCCAGGAGAGTAGGGCACCTGCTGGCAGCTGCCCTGGGGACTTCGGATGAGGGTTGCCCCTGCAGCTGGCTCTGGAGGCGGTGGCTTGGCACAGTGGCAAGTCCAGGCATGACGGGAAGAACAGCGATTGTACAGCTTTCCTATCAGCTGATACAGCAGCCGGTTGTTGCTTGTCATGCAAGGGAGGTTGCATAGGTCATTCCAGAATTCCAGAGAATTCTGAACCATTCCAGTTCAGAGCTCCTTGAGGCTGTGTCATGTTCCTCCTTGCTCCAGGGTGAAGATTCCAGCTTACCTTTCTCTCAGACCTGCTCAGACCTCCTCTTCTTACATCCCATTCCCCCCAGAAGTGGCACGTCCCCATCCATGCCTGGCTTTTCTTCAACTGTGCAAATGCCCTACCTGAGAGCTGTGACATGGCAGGAGTTGTGTTCCCAGGTGTTGCTGCTGCTGTACCAAACCTGGCTCTACAGTTTTGGAGCAGGGGTCAGCAATCTACAGCTGGGGACCAAATCCGCCTTCTGCCTGGTTTTGTAAATAGTTTTATCGCAACATAACCACACCCATTTATTTAAATATGGCTGTTTTGGTGGCCCAATAACGATGTTTTGGTCACTTTCAGACCACACATATGACGTAGGTCCTGTGAGATTATAAGGCTGTACCATACAGCCTGGGTATGCAGTGGGCTGTGCCATCTAGGTGTGTGCAAGTGCCCTCTACAGTGTTTGCACAATGACAAAATCGCCCAATGATGGCACGTTTCTCAGAATGTATCCCCGTTGTTAAGTGAAGCACAACTGTCATTTATGATCCAGCCCTTTACAGAAAGTATGCCAATGCCGTCCTGGAGGACTCGAGCCTTGTCACTGTCACTACGTCCAACCGTCCATTCAAGGGGCGTGTACTGGGGGCTCCCTGGCTTGGGCACTGTGCTGGCCCTGGGACCTCGAGGTGAATCACGTGCACAGCTTTTGTGGAGCTGGCGGTCGTCTTGACACACGTGCACCTGATGAGCAGTGTGGGTGAGCGGCGCTACCGAGAGCAGGGCCCACGGACATGTGCTCGCCAGAGGTCACGGGCCTGGAAGAGGAGGAGTTGGGGTGTCTTCTCGTTCACAGGTGCCTCCTCCCCTTGATGGAGCAGCCCACAGGGCAGGAAGGGCAAAAGTTGGAGATTTCCCTGATGATCCGTGGAGGAAGGAGAGGATGCTCTGTGTTTCCTCGCGGGTAAAGCTGGTGACAGGGGCTTAAAGACATTTAGAGCAGAAGCTTACCCCGCCCCTGCAGGCAGGATAGGGAGACGGGTGCTGAGCATTTCTGGGACCTGGCTTGATGGTGGAGGAGCTGGGGCCCGGCCCCTCTCCCAGGGCCTGAGGTGCTGGGAGCGTCGCATCCCTGCATCCAGAGCACCTCTGAGCAGTTTTGTTTTGGTTCTTTGGCATTTGAAAATATTTTCAAAAGAGCTCACTAAAATAATCTAAAACTGTGTTCTCTGCAAGGAGGACAGTGTGGCCTTTGCTAGCGTGAGTGGCATCCTTAGGCAGTCAAACACCTGGGGTGTCCGGGAGGGTCCTACCCCCTCCACATGCACACACACACACACACACCCGCTGGCGGCGCTGGAGATGAGGCGGGAAGCAGGACAGAGCCTTGTCCCCTCTCAGTTCCCGCACTCAGCCCCACCCCAGCTTCTGCCAAGGAGCCGAGGAGAGGAACACATCCAGCAGCAGGAAGAAAAAAGCTAGAGACAGCCCAGAAACTGGAAAAGCTCCGGAAAGTCTCCCCTCGCTGTGTCCCACGTGTGCTGCGGGCTCTCCCCTCGGCTGTGCCCTCTGTCCCGGTGTCTTCCGCCCTCTCTCATCCCCAACAAGAGGAGGGGAGCTCTCGTGGGCAGAGCCCACCGTGGCCCACCCCAGGCGGCTCACTGGAGTCGCCATGGCTGCGCGTTCTCTAAGCAGGGAGGCATCCGAAAGGGGACTTCACACGTCCTGGTGCTCAGGGTGATGACAGTGTTGATTTTTGTGGTTGGAAAACTGACCTGCTGCCTGTGGAGTGACAGGACAGAGCTGGCGGGGACGGTGCAGTGTGTCTGATCGTCTCCTCTGGGACAGAATGTGTCCCGGTGAGAAAAGGAAAGGGCAGGGTTTGAAGCCTCACCTCGCATTTGCTGCCCGTGGGCGCAGGGTCCGCAGGTGCCTGCGAGGAGACCCGGCCGCCCCCTCACGCTCTCACTGCCAGAGACCTGGGCCTCTGTGCCTCGGGGACCTCCATTTGTGCCGAGACACCTCCTTTCCCTGAGGCTTAGAGGAGGAACACTCCGTATGACCAGCAGCCTCTGCACGCCATTGGGAAGTAAACAACATGGGGTGGTGAAGTCACCTGCAGCCGCCGCCTGGTGGGCCTCGTGAACATAGGCACTGAGTTGTCCCTGCTGTCCACCGCAGGTATTTTCATGGCACACTTAATTCCTGGAGGGGTCGGACCCTGAGCTATCGGTGTGGCATGTGACATTCGGACAACCAGGGGATAAGGCCCTGCTTCTCCGAGGGCGCTCACTGCACCTGGCCCAGCTCAGCATGGGTACACAGCATGCCTCTGTCAGTGTGGTGGGGACAAGAAGCCCAGTGATCAAGCCACCAGGGTCTCTCCAGAAACAGGTGCCCCTGTTTGTGAGCTCTTCTCTTCTCCACTTGGGGCTGGAGTATTTTTGCAGAAATTATAGAGCGACACCCAGAGACTGTACTCATTGTCTCTGTTTGTTTTATTTGGGTTGTTTCTCTCTAATCCAGGCTGCCGCCCCTCACCTGTTTAGGGAGGAAGTGGCCCTACTTTCACCTAAAAATCCATCCAGGTTCTCATGACTCATGGCCCTCAGGGTCACAGAAACGGCACTCTAAATCCTTTCCTTCTCAACTGATGAGTTTGTGCCCTGACCAATTCCACAGAGAATTTGGGGGTAAGATTTGCAGTTTAGTCTTTGGGAACTTTTGTTATTTGGCAGGTGCCCACTTTATTTTCTAGACGAACTCTCTGGAGACTGGCTCACCTTGGGGGACACAACCCAGATATCCTACAGCGGGTGAGTAAAGAAAACGCGGCACCTCCAGACCATGGACTGCTGCTCGGCAATAAGAAAGACCAATGTGCTGACATGTGTGACAACCTGGGCGGATCTCCGGATAGTAATGCTGAATGCAAAAAGCCCAGCCCCACGAGGTACTCCTGTGCTTCCATTTACAAGACATTCTTGAAGTCATAAAATTAGAGACGTGGAGAACAGAGCAGAGGTTGCCAGGGGCTGGGGGGTGGGGGGAAGAGGGTGTGGTGGCCGTAAAAGGCGGCTCAAGGGATCCTCCTGGGGATGGAGCGTTCTGCATCTGGACCTCTTCAGCGTCCGCACCTGGTCGTGACATGGTACTGCAGTTTTACAGGATGTTAGCATGGGGGATGTGGGTACAGGGCACCCTGGGTCTTTCTTACAACTGCATGTGAATCCATATCATCTCCAAATTAAAAGTTTAATTAAAAACAACGACTTTAAAGGGCTAACATGAGCTCTCAAGTAGCCCGGGAGGCAGACCCTGTGTGGCCTTCAGCGCTGCACCCACCACACCGCCTCACATTCATGCCCTTCACTCGCCAGCGCTTCAGGGGCTCCCATGTGCAAGCTACCGGGCGAGGCAGGTGCGGGCGGCCCTCAAGCCCAGCTGCTTTCTGATGTGCATTTCCTGTGTGCACATTTGACCATCTTCCCACAAATAGCATCCTCCAGTGAGCAAAGAGGCCACAAAAGGGAAAATAAAGGCAATAATGTTGGAGTGAGCATTGACAGAAGCCATGTTGGGACCTAAAGCTTCCTGGGCTGCAGAGGTGGGGAGGATTTTTAAAAGGACAGTCTTTTTTCTCTCCACTCTTGCTTCCCATCCCCTGACTTTCTTATCTCGCTTCCTAAGTAGGAAAACAAGGCCGAGAAGCTAGTTAGTACTTTGCAAAGCTAAGAGTTCTTTCTTTGAGACTTGTAGAGTTTTGAGAAATGATCAAGGCCGAATGACGGAAGCTGACCTTGGGTAACAGCCAAGTACACCAGCGCAAGTCAAAATCTACAGGATCCTGAGATAAATAGTGAAGATGAGAACAGAAACCAGATGAGGCCTTGGCAAGACCTTGTACCTGACACATAGAAATGAACCCCTCATAAATCACATCTCCCTCTCTCCTGCTTTTTCACCTCCCACATTCTATTCCCTCAACCCTTCCTTTAATAACCCCTCAATAAATGTAAATCTTTGAGATGGGGTAGCCTACCATCTCCTTCAGCTGAATACATCTGCTTTTCTAACACCAACCATTTGACTTGAGTTTTTTCTTTCCTTTTCAAGGGGGCAGGCAGCCGGACCTGAGTCCAGTAAGATCATATGGAGAAACAACCTACCTTGTGAATAAACAAGGAGGTGCCATACAAACAATTTCCCTACTAAATTAACAAAACCTTAGGGGAAAAGTGACAACAAGATGGCGAGCATGTGGGGAGGCAGCGCCCCGCTCGCCTGCAGGGTGCCTAAGCAGTCCCCTGTGGTGCCACAGCTTTGCGTTCTTTGATGCAGCAATTCCACTGCTGGAGTTCATTAAGGAAACAACCTCTCCTGCATCATTTGCAGTGGCAAAAAAAATTGGAAACAACCTAGTTGTCAACACCTGTGTTACATAAATTATGCTATGTTCCTTTGACCAACTCGTATGTCATCATCACGACAGTGTTTAGAAAGGGCTCATGACATCCTGGGAAATGCTCATCATGTGACAAAAGCCCCGAAGTAAAGCGTAGCAGCTACATTTAGCAGCAAGCCCTCATCTTGACTGTATTGGAAGGCCAGCAGCGACTGTCACCAGGCACAGGCTGCAGGCGATGTCTTCCCCATTCTGTGCACACATCTGCTCCTTCTGCTTGTTCTGTGAGGGGGGGCTGGGCTGTGCAAACCCAGCAGAGCTGCACTGTTAGGTCACAGGTGCCGGAGTGGGGAGACACAGATTCTAAACCACTCTGCACTTCTCCTCAGTCTGTCTTCTCATCGGAAAACAGGGATCAGGATACAGTGTTTTCCTCTCCAAAATATATATTCTATGCAGTCAACACACCCGGATTCTTTTAATGCCCAGAAAACCCCTGTGAGGAGGTATCCTGTCTCCATGTCACAGGTGAGACTGAGGCACAGGCAGAGGTCAACTGCTCATCACCCCGAGCCCAGAACAGTGAGCTCCTTATGGTGACTCCTGAAGGCCACAGCGCCCAGGGATGAAGCACTGCTATTATCATCCTATCTTGCACTGGGGGAGACTGAGGCACAGCAGGTTCAATGACAGAGCTAGGGTGTGCTCCCCTCGCCCTCAGCCCACCATCCTCCTCCTGCTGAGTCTCAATAATGAAGTCAGCTCACTGTCACCTGTTGCTGTCATTGTGCATCATTTTCACTAAGAACCTGCTCTCACATTTGCTTGTACAGAAACAATATGCTCCTCCCAGGTTTTACCCCCCACAATGTGGTCTAAATAAGTAGCAATAATGCAATCAAACCTGGCTCTGTGGCTGCCACTTACAAACATTCTGTCTAATGCTCCTATTTTGAACTCAGTTGCCCTTTCTTTTGGCTTCCTGACAGACTGGATTCTCACTCCCTCTTTACAAACCGAGGTTGTTCCCCAAGAGGTCTGTCCATGCCTGAGCCTCCTGTCCCTCACTTGTGTCCCTGCACAATGGTGGTGGGAGGCAGGGGCAGGAGCGGCCCCCTTGCTGGAGCCCTCGTCTGTGCTCCACCTTTCACTGGCCGTTCTCAGGACCAGGGATCCTCCACTGCCCTGGTGGCAGAAGCCGGCTGTGGCCTGACCTAGTCACAGGAGTAGGGCCAATGTAACACATCAGGGCGACATGGGTGGAAGATGGTGGTGAGTGGGAAGGGCGATTAAGGGCTGAGCCGTCCAGCTGGCCAATCTCCAAGGGCACCACGACTTGACTGGAGTAGGCTGGAAGGGCAGTGTCAACTGACCCAGCTTACCATGCCTCTTCCTACGCAACTGGCACAGTGGAAAATTGTCCAGCCATAGTGGCCTAGGTGGTGACAGGAGAACAGTCCTCACTGGTGCATGTAGACCCTAGCACCACGTTGGGGCTCCAGACCACATGTCCTTGGCTCACTCTGATTTCAACTGCAGCTGGGTGACCCTGGCACTCTTAGGGTCCCACCTCCAAGAACTGCTGGGGGCCCCACTTTTCTGCTCCAGGCTGGGAACCTTCTCCAAGAGCCCAGAAAATTGACACCACCAGGCCTTCTTTCATGATGCAAACCTCCCTTTGCTCAGAGGGGCATTATGCACAGCTTCTGAGGGGGCCCGGCAGGGTCGAGTACCAGAAGTAACCAGCTCAATGACAGTCCCCATCATGGCTCCTTGTCCTTCTCCACCCACCCTCCACACTCCCTGTCCCCTGTCTCTGGTACCACCCCAAATAAGCCACCTGCACCTCGTTCTTACTTGTTCTCCACCTGAGATGCACACTGCTCCGTGAGGGACGCGTGTCTTCTGCAAATGCCACCGTCCTGCCACCAGCCCTGAGGGGGCACCGACGGCTGCCCCAAATTCTAGAACACACGCATCCAGGGCCCACGTACTCAAATCAATGGTTCACCTTATTGCCCAAATGTTTAATGTTAATACGCTGCCCCAGAGCTTGCTGGTTCAGAAAATCACACGTAATGAGTGCTTCATTTTTAATGTGAAGAAGAGTACTCAATTGCTAGTAATAGAAAACCCACTGTCTCCCTACATCCTTTAAATAAACGTGGAAGCGATGTTTGAAGACCTCAGCTCTGAAGGGGGCCCAGTGGCCATGCTAGCCAGGCCTCCTTCCAAGCAGCTGGCCAGCTGTCCCTGGCAGGATGGCCCAGAGCTCCAGACCAAAGGCGACAGAGGGCTGTCGAGCCGGGCTGGCATGGTGTCTGAGGGAGGCTTGCCAGTGGCGCCTGTACTGTTCTGGCCCAGGTTGTCACAGGTACACCAAGTGGGTTTTCTGAGTAAAGAGACAGCTCTTCCTGATGTGGCCCATGCTGCGGCCTCCCCAGGCCCCACAGCTGCCTCCGGCCTGGGGCCACTTCCCACCACTCCCCTTCATTCCTTTGCAAGGCATCTGTAGGGGCTCATGCAGACACGCAGCAGAGAAGAGCGCTGGGCAGGACGCAAGAGGGAGACTTTTCTTTAAGGTGCGCTCTCACATCAGGAGGAGTAGAGGGACACTGGCCCACTAGTAATGGGGGATGTCCCCTCTTTTAGTCCAAGACAGACGAAAACAAAAAGTAATCCTTCCGAAGACCCCAGCAATGTCATCAATAAGGTAGATGTGAGGAATGCGCTTCCATCTCAGCAGGTGCAGTGCCTCCTCATGCGCGATGTGAGGAAGCCTCGATACGTTCCCCAAATGCAAAACGATACATTTTCTGATCAGGGGCAGTAGTATCAGAAACTGAAAATATCAGGAAACAAAAAGGCCATTTTACCTAGAAATCGGCAAACTTTCTCTTAAACAACTCCTGGGTCAAAGGGCAAATATAAACCCTGTTGCACAATTTCTAAAAACCGAAGACAATGGGAGCACTATGTATTAGGGCTGTGAGCAGTGCCCCATGGAAAACACATAGCCTTAAATGCAGATGTACCAAGTTTTTAAAATGAAAGAATGAAAATAAATGAACCCAGCACTGACTTAAGAGGTTAGAAAATGAAAAACAAATCTAAATGATAGAAAAGTTGAAACAGTTTATAAAGACAAAAGCAGAAATAAGTGATGAGAACATAGATAACAGTAGTAATAAATAATTTGGCATTTAGGAAAAAAATAAGTAAATGACCAGCTAAATGAGTGAAGGAAAAAAAGATAAAGCACAAAATAAAAAATGTCAAAGGGAGAACCACAGAAACAAGAAAAAATATTTTTTCATCTAAGTGACTATTTTTTTTTTCTTATGGTGTACTTTTATTGTTTCTTCCACAATATTCAGATGAGCAAGAAATTTCACAAGAGAAAAGTCAGCAAGCTCATAAGAGGGCAGCAAATGCTTCACAAGTCAACAGGCTCTTCCCTTTTATGTGGCTGAAGGTGCTTCTGCTCTTGTTTTTGATGCCTGGAGTTTTCAATATTTACCATGTATTGCTTTTTATTAGGCCGACTGTGTCCATATGGAGGGGAAAAAGTGTAACCAAAGAAGTGTCCTTATCTATATCCATCCAACTTCCCAAACACTCCATCGTTATCTACTTGATATTCCTTCATGTCTTTGAGATAATCTTTAACATCATTAACAAAGTCAGTGAAGAGCTTCTGATCATGTATAAAGACACCATTTAGGAAAAACTTATTGATGAATTGATCAATTTCTTTCCAATGATGAAAAGCATCCAGTTCTTTTAAAATGTTCCTTTCAATTAACTGTCTAAATTCATCTATCTTTACAGGATCCACCACAACATTAAAAAGGCTCATGGATTCTTGTCCAGCACATTCAAATCCACCAGAACAAGCCTATCTAAAAGAATGATTTTCCCTACAGTCATGCTCAGCACTGCATTTTTGTGGATTGGCATCTTTTCTAAACTCTTCAAAGTGAACTGGCTTTTCTTTCCTTCCATCTCTTTGCACAGTAGGGCCTCTACTGTTCTGGTATTGTGTAGGTGCCTTATACTGTGGATGTAAATAGTCACTAAAACCTGTTCTTGGTTTTTCAGCTGCTTCTTCTTTTGTAGCACCAAATCTTTTATTACCCTTTTCATCAAAGATATTCTTGGTGGTATCTTTAGAATGTCTGAAAGTGGATCTAACTGAATCTGAGAATTTTTTCAGATATTCCTTCATAGCTTCTTTAGCCTGCTTAATTTTTTCTTTGTGATGCTTCACAAACTCCTTGGTAGAATTCTTCATGGCATCAAATGTTTCCTTAACTGAACCCAACAACGTTTTCTTTGACTTATTTTTATTCCGGTGGTTTCCTCTGCCCCCTTTCATTTTTCCATCAGTTTCTTGTTTTCCATTTTGATCTTTTGCCTCAACATACAGTCTTTCCCACATATCACAACGCTGCTGTTCAAAGTTGAGCTTCCGCTCCAGCTCAGTGAGTCTGTCCTGTAAGACGGCTATTTCTTTTTTTTCAGTCAGTACATGGGGAGAACCTGAGCTGCCGTGTGACTGAGCAGCGCTTACCTTGCGGAGCTCTCCCCTCAACGCCATGGTTACTAGTCGCTCTCTCTCTACTCCCCTCTTTAGCATCTTTGCTTCTGCCAGTAGAGTCTTGCTCTGACTCAGAAAGTTGTGCGTTTTCTGCTTTTCTTCTTCCAAACGCTGCTGAAGGTTCTGGTTTTCTATAACTAATTCAGTATTTGTCCCTTTGTCTTCCAATATTCTAATCTGTTCTCTTAGTTTCCTTAACTCTTCCTGTAGTGAAGATAAGTCTTTTTCTTTCTTCTCTAGAGATATTCTTAGATACCGATTTTCTGTAGCAAGGGTTGTTTTCTGAGTTTCAAAGGACATCTTCTCTGCTTGAGTAAGGGTCTAACATCTTGCAAGGTTTTCTTTCAATGACTTATAATCCACGAAAGACTCTTGTTCTTGCTGACATTGGGAAAGGTAATCTTTCATATCATTCAGTACATCTTCATGTATCTTTCTGAGTAACTGTTGACGCTTCTGAATCTGAATTGTACCATAGAAATCTCCAAATCCCATGCTGATTGCAGACACCAAAGCAAGTACTGTACAATTTTTGAGACCACTACTGAATTGGCATTTACTCAGCTCCTTAGATGGTTCAGTTTCTTGTTCAGCAAGTAGACATTCTTCACATTCTGAAGTAGAAACAGCCTTCTTCCTAGCACGGCGTCATCTAAAGGCAGGACTGGGTTGATTACTGGTTTCATCACTACTTGATTCATCGTCACTAGGCTGACATGAAAATACAGTTTCTGGCTGACAGAATGCATACTGGCTGCTAGAGGGGGAAGAGCCCATGGTAAAGTCTTCTGAACTCTGCACTTCTTTAACAATGATATCTTCTTGATTTCTAATTTCTTCTAACTTAGGTGGCTCAAAGGTAACGATATCAGAATCATCAACTGGCAGTTCCAAAACAGACATTGTCTTCAGGTGACTTTTCTTCTTCTGCCTCAAGTGTTGACTTGGTTTCTTCCAAAGATGGATAAGTAGTTTCTCCCACTAACACTATGCCATTTTTTCCACTTTCTCCCTGCTCTATCTGCAATACTTGTAACTCCTCTTGCTCTGAAGATGAACATTCTTGTGTGAGTGCACAGCTATCACTGGCTGTAACAGAATTCACCATCTCTACATCAGACCCCTCATGACTGATGACAGTCCAACCACAAGATGAATCATTGTCAATGGAATTTTCAGACATTTTTCAGGTCTGAAGGGGCAGCACCACTTCTGCCCAACTGCACTGGCTATAATGGTGGTGGCGGTCGCAGCCCCGGCATCAGTGATGCTTTCATAAAAACCTAAGTGACTGTTGGTTAAAATAAATTTTAAACCGGTATGAAATATAATTTTCTAGGAAAAACTGATTTTGGAACATATAGAAAGCCTAAATAGATCATTTCCAAAGAAAAAAATCAAGAAAGTTATTAAAGAACCCTTCCACCCCCTCCAAAAAAATCCCACCCAACCAGACAGTTTCCCAGGGAAAGTCTACCAGTTTTTAACAGCCTTCCCCAGGACAGGAAAAGAAGGAAAACTTACAACTCCTCTTTAATTAGAGAAATATGACGTTGACACCAAAACCTGATGAAGACTGCATGTATAACACCAAAGTCAAGGGTTTGGATCACCATACCAGCCAGCCACCAGATTAAAAAAAAAAAAAAAAAGACTGAACACAAAAAGAAGTCTAGGCACCACTGTAACTTGGAAATATCAATGCAAAAATCCTAAATAAAATATTAGCAAATAGAATTCACAACACACTAAATAAAGAATAATCCCTTATTACCAAGTGGGGTTTGTTGCAAAAATGAAAAGGTGAGTTAATATAAGAAAATCTATTTATGCAATCCATCATGTTAATAGATTTGAGGAGAAAACCCTTATGATTATGTCTCCAGAAAAGGCATATCCCAAATTCAACACTTGTTCTTGATTTTTTTTAAAAATGCTCAATAAAAGAGGAATTAATGAATTCTTAACACGGCAACATATGTAACATTATACTCATATAAATACCAACTCAACAGTCAGTATCATACTTAATGAGGAAACTCTGGAGTTACTTCCATTGAAGTCAGAAACAAGACAGGATTTCCCAATACCATCACTACTGTTTAACATTGTACTAGATATTGGCCAGTGAAATTTGACAAAAGAAAAATTGGAGGTGTGAAAACTATCACTATTTTAGAAATTAGATGATTGCTATGGGTAAAATGTGTCCCCCACAAGTTCATGTGTTGGAAATTTGATCCTCACAGAAACAGTGTTAAGAGGATGGGGAATCAGATTATGATATTTGGAAGGTGGGGCCTTTGAGAGGTGATTGAATCATGAGGACTGTGCCCTTGTGAATGGATCAATCCATTCATGGAGTAATGAGTCATCGTGGGTGTGGACTGGTGGCTTTATAAGGAGCATATGAGAGAGCTCTTGCCTTTCACACCATGTGACAGACACCCTGTGTTGTCATGGGACCCTATAGAGAGTTCCCACCCAGAAGAAGGCCCTCACCAGATGCACCCCTGGACTGTAGAGTTCCCAGCCTCCAAAAGTGAAAGAAGTAAATTTCATTTCTTTATAAACTACCCAGTTTCAGGTATTCTGTTTTAAGCAACAGCAACAGACTAATACGATGGTCATGCAACAATAAAGAATGAATTTTAAATGAGCACAAATAATAACAGCATTCAATACATTAGTTATAATATTAAAATTAATATGCAGAAAGCAATAGACTTCATATCTATTTATCTGGCAATGAATATCTATCAATAACTAGATAGATAGATGACAGATGTGTGTGTGTTTATTGTTTAGAAGAAATGGTGGGAGAGAGGACCCCACACAGGCAACAAAAAATGATAAAATACCTGGAAACCCATGTAACGAGTAATGTGTAAAGCATACAGGAGGAGACTCTTGTAGGACCCAAAGCTGACTTGAACAAATGAAACAAAACCCAGGAGGCCGAGAAACACAACCTCATGTACATACCAACTCTTCCTGGGTTGGTTTCTAAATAGGATGAAATCCTCATAGGAAAAAGTACAAACAGCCTACTTTTCTGTAACCAGAGAAGCTGACTCCAAAAATTGTTATTGAACAGAAAGGAGTTCGCCCACCCGTGCGCAGTCCAGCCAATAAATCTGTACACCAAGATCCGCCACAGGAAAGATTAGCATTTATTGGAAGGCGCCAACCAAGTAGAGCAAGCCAGCCACCTGAGAGACCACACACTGTGTGAGTCCGTGTGTATGAAGTGTCCAGAACAGGCAAGTCCATGGAGGTAAAAAGTAGATCAGTGGTGGTCAAGGGCTGGAGGAGATGAGGGGACTAAAGGTGACAGCTGAAGGGCATGGGGTTTTGGGGGTGATGAAAATGTTCTAAAATTGACATCAGTGCTGCTCGCACACCTCTGTGAATGTACTAAAAGCCATTGAATCGTGTACTTTTTTTTTTTTTTTGGTGGCTGGTCAGTAAGCGGACCTGAACCCTTGACCTTCAATGGTGTACTTTAAATGGGTGAATTGAGCCATCCTTCTGAGGCTGGTCTGAATACGCTGTGAGAAGGCTCCCTGAAGCCTGGTTCCAGTGATGCCCTGGAGCACCCTCAAAGTGCCTCTCAGCCATGAGCATGTGAGTCCTACGCAAGCTGGGTGGGCTCTGCAAGGACAGGGCTCCCTCATGTGAAATCTGCCTGGAGGATCACACCGGTGCTGGCACAATGGCTCGTGAGCGGGTGGCCATGGGCAGGCATGGAGGCTGTGTGTGGCTGGCCAAGTAGCGTGGGTTCTCTCTTACTGAGGCTGATGTGGGATTTTTACTCAAGGAGTTCAACCAGCTGCTTGGGGTCAGACTGGTTCCCGGAGACCCTGTCCACACTGCAGGGTCAGCGTTTCATCATCACCAGGGTTGATGCCAACGCCAGCTACGGCTGCCTTCCTCGCCCACACTGCCTCTGCTGGCATCACTGTGTATGGGCTCCCCTAGTGCCAGGTTTGCCATCATGGGATCCCACAGCCTCATTTTATAGCAAAAAAGTTGTGACCTCAGCAATCACTGGTCTGTCATACATTCTCACATCACCCAGAGCAATGATGCCCTGTCTAGTCAAGGCTCAGCCACAGTGCCAGCCCTGAGGGACTGGGTTGCTAAACTCCAGGATGCATGATATGAATTTAGCCAACAGCTGAATGAAATGTCCCCATAACCAGAATGCATATCTGGGAGCCAGGGGTGGGCATGGGATTGGCTCCTCTCACCACTTGCAGAATCGAGTTGCCCTGCAACCTCAGATCCTGTTGTTGGAGTCCAGGTTTGGGGGAACGAAGGGGGTGACTCCCCTGGGGATACAGTTGGTGTTGCCCTGAAATAAAGCTGTGGCTGCCTCCCGGTCATATCGAGCTCTTCCTGTCAAAGGTGCAGCTGTCAAAGAAAGGAGTAATGCAATGTCGGCTGGGAGGAGTGTACTTGGGACCCCAGGCATTCTCTGGGGCATCTTTTGGTGCTTGGATGTTCAGTGGTAACAGTATGTTTAAAATGTTTCAAGTATTAAAAGAGGAGAGTCAAATGCATGATAAGAACCATGATAGCCTAAGAAAAGGATAGGCATGTTTTAAAAAAACACATCGTGATAACAATGTAAAAATTAAGATTCAGACTCAGTGGACAGTTAAAAGAGCAGATTAGATGCAGCTGATGAGACAATTGTGAACTATAAGAGGAAATTGCTCAGAATTACCCAGGAACATATGAAAAAGAGGCTTGAGACCGGGGAGTAGAAACGCGGTCATAACACACATCTGATCATAGCCACAGAAAGAAAAATAAGGAGAATAGGGTGGAAGCAGTATGTGGCTGAGAAATTTCTAGAATTAATAAAACACCGTATTCTCAGATTCAGGAATCAAATAAAATTTCAAGCCATATAAAAAGAAAACCATACTTAGACACATTGTAGTTAAACGGAAGACCACCACAGGCAAAGAGGAGGCAGAATTTAAAGTCAGATGGAGAGAAAGAATGGATTGCCCACTGAAGAATAAATTTCTTTCTGCAGACTTCTCAGCAAGAATAGTAGAGGCAGAAAATAATGGGAAATGTGTTAAAAGTATTGAGAGAAAGTAATAACAGCTTACAGTTATTCACGCAGCTAAATTCTCCTTTCAAAACCAGGGTAAGATAAAGACATTTCAGAAAAACTAAAACTGAGAGAGTTTATCACCAACAAATCCCTCCGAAGGAACTTCATAAAAGGTATGTTTCAAGAAAGGACATTATCCTAGAGAGAAGTAATAAGATTAAAAAGGGGGGTGCTGATGAGCAAAAAAACAGTAAACAGGGTAAATGTAAACAAATGTTAACTGTTATAAAAACAAGAAAGAATTACAGGTGCTGGAAGATAGTGATATGCAGTCCAAGGGGTGGCCAAACGCTGCCCGTCTCAGGCACCTGCATCATTGGAAGAGGAGCAGCAATGGCGTTGACCTCACGGCTTGCCGCGGTGAGAGTGCTCGTCAAGGGCGGCCGTTAACAGGTTAAGCACAGCTGCGTGACTTCCTGAGCACTGCCGGAGGAGAAACTGGGGCAGAAAGCTGAACTAAGAAGGCAGAAAAGAGACACACAGAAAATACTGAAATGAGATAGTAAAAGCAAATCCAACTGATCCAGTAATAAAGATAGGTGTAAGTGGCCTAAGCTCACTAGTTAAAAGATACTTATTTTCTTACTGGACTATAACCAAATTGACTAGTATATGTTGCTTACAAGAGGCCTGAGAGACAAACCCAAAGTATAAGGATACAGATAGGTTAAAAAGGAAGGAAGAAAAAATTATACATAGTTGTCCCTCAGTATCTGCAGGGGATCCAGGAACCTCCTATGGATACCAAAACCCACAGACATAAAATGGCATGGTATTCGATACTTTAAATCATCTCGAGATTACTTTTAATGCCTAATACAATGTAAATTCTATAGGTAAATAGTTGTTAAACTGTATTGTTTTTGTATTTGTATTATTTTTTTATTGTGTATTATTATTTTTTATTTCTTTTCTTCAAATATTTTCAATCTTTGGTTGGCTGAATCTGCAGATGTGGAATCTGTGGACATGGAGGGCTGACTGTAATATGCAGTTATATTAACATTAGATTAA
The DNA here is from genome assembly GCF_027409185.1 of Cynocephalus volans. Classification (NCBI taxonomy): domain Eukaryota; kingdom Metazoa; phylum Chordata; class Mammalia; order Dermoptera; family Cynocephalidae; genus Cynocephalus; species Cynocephalus volans. Next base: position 189,983,738 of record NC_084460.1, read on the forward strand.
ATAGATTTAAAGCAAAAGCATCATTAGAAATAAAGTTCAACTCACCAAGAAGAGAACAGTAAATTTTATGCACTTAAAAATACAAAATAAAAATAGAACTTCAAGAAATTGACAAATTCGTGACATTTTAGTGGGAGATTTTAGTATCCCCCTCTGAGTGGTAGATTAAAGCAGATAAAAATAAGCAAGGATAAAGAAGATTCCAAAAATGAAAGTAGCAAGCATGATTTAACAGACACCCATAAAACTCTACAGCCCAAATGAGTGGCTGGATACATATGAGCAAAGGATGTATATAATCTGTGTGGAAAAATTATAAAACTTTATCCCCCACATTATAAGCAGGAACAGAGTTCAAGGTGATGCACATGAGTGTCCGTCATTGGGGACACGAACAGCAGGACAACATGCCACAGCTGGGCTCAGCCCTCCACACAGGACCCTGCGGCCATCTCCTTCACGTGCATGGCCGTGAGGTGCATACAGGAATTTCAGTTCCTGTGCTGGACCCCCGAGCAGCTGGACAGTCAGCAGGTCAGAGGGAGGTCCCCATGAAAGCAAGCTGGGGGATAGCAGGCAGCGCTTCTCCTCTGTGCACAGGTTGCTGCTGGGAGCCTCCTGCAAAACCTACCAGGGTGTTTCACGGCTTGCTCTCTGACCATCACTGTCCTGGCCCCTGAGGTCATCTGAGCCAGCATCATCACAGCCACTTCTGCACCAGAAAATGTTTCCCCCTTGCGCCAAGGATAGTGGAGATGTTCAGAGCTGTCCCGGACACATAGGCCAGCAGGGGTGAAGGCAGTGGGGACCCCGCGCACCCTTAAGGCAGGACACGCAGGGCACCTCATGCCATGACCAGGGTGCCAAACCCAGCATCAGCATGACCCGGAGAGAAGGCACCGAGCATCGTGGCATCTTCAGCCATGCTGTCCCTCCTCCCCTTGCTGGCATGAGCTCCTTCCTTGCCAGGTCTCCCACCGGCCAAAGGTGGCCCTGCAGGTTGGCCTCCACCACTGTTTTCTGGTTGGAAACAGCAGAAAAGGTGTTTGAGGAGGAGGCATGATCCAGACAATTCATATCTGCTCTGCTGCCTTCAGCAGATGGCATCAGTGATCACACAGTTCTTGCCACTGTGGCAGGGGGTGGTGGCCACTTTCCTGTTTTCTGTAAGGTAGTGGATGCCTCTGATGGCCTTGGGCTGGCGGGGTGGGCCAGGTTTCTTACAGAGTCCTGCCTGGTGGGGCTGACCATTAATTACAGCCATTGCCAGAATTTGTTAGGAGGAAGTGATAGGTTTTGAAAGAGTTTGTGGGGAAATTACATTCCAGAAGCCTTTGTGGTCCTGAATAGTGATTGAGACCTGGACAGAAGCTGAAGGGAACTGCAGGGCCAGACGTGCAACCCCTTCACAGACACACTACGGGCAAAGCTCGCCCGAGGTCGGGGCTCCTATGAGTATAACACTCGCCTGCTAGTTCAGGGAGCTGGAGCCTGGAGCTGGGTCAGGTGCATTGCTGTGGGTGGACAGCCCTGCTGTCGTTGGCCAGGTGTCCACCCTCCTCGTGTGCCCTAGGCCCATGTCGCAGCACAGGTGGACGGCTGTTTGTCACCATGCCCCACGTGATCGGCTGTGCGAAAAAGGACTGGCAAACATCACAGACGGACACCAGGTGGCAGGTACTTAGGAAATGCTAAATCCAACAAAAAGTGTTTTAAAGTGACAGAGAAAGATGAACAATGGGCACAGCAGCTGCTGCTGGGGGCTCGTGCACACTAGGAGATGAGAAAGCAGACCACAGCTATTGTGGCTGCCTCCCCTCCACAGGGGCAGCGGGTGCAGGTGGGAGGGGCCATCCTGACAGCCACTCCAGGCAGCACAGGCAAGGCTGGGACAGGCCTCCTCAGGGTCTGCACGTGTGCCAGGGACAGCAGCTACTGGCCCAGCACCTGTGTGTCCTCAGCTCTTGGCAGACATGAACCCGAACAACCATGCCCATTTTACAGATGACAAAGCTGAGGGGCACACAGGGTGAGCACCTTGACCTGGGCCATCTGGCGCTAAGCAGTAAGTGTTGGATTTCACCTTGAGGCCTCCAGACCCCAGAATCCAAACCTTTCCGCCTGTACCACACCGTCCCACAGACATGCATTTCTGCCCACTCTCTGCCTGACTTAAGAAGAAATGGGCCGTTTCGGGCAGGGGCGGGTTCCCGGATCTGTGAGGGTCAAGAGCAAGCTGAGAGGCTGCTTTGCAGGGTGTTCAAGCACGGGCCGGGCGCTTGCACGGAAGGATCTTTAAGGGATTTCTCACGCCTGAGATCCCAAGACTTCGGAGCGACTCCACCCTGGCAAGTGTTGCAGGAGCAAGACAGACTGCAGGGGAGCAGCAGAGGCTGCCCCAGCCTCTGCAACCCTGTCCTCCAGCGCCCGCTCCCATGACAGACCCTGTCCCTTCCCCAGGCCCCAGCTGCAGGGTGAGCATCTGCTGGTGTATGAGCGACCATGTGGGTGTGCCTCTGTGTACACACACATTTTCAGAAGCCCCTCTGGCCACAGGCAGGATGGGGGGCTAACGTCTAGAAGAGCTTCCCTGGGATCTGCCACCGCCCAGGTGCAGGCCATGCGCAGAGGAAAAGCTCACATCCAACAGCAAAGCAAAGGTCAAGCGACCTCACCAATGTCCTGAGATGTCACAACCGTCTGATTTCTTCATGGAGTTCCTTAGCCTTTGTGGAGCACTTTCCTCAAGAGGAGCTCTTCTTTCCATAAATCCCACTGCCGTGTGGGTCACCTGGATGACTCAGGGTAGGAGGAGTCATGAAAATAAGGATTTCTGAACCTCATTTCCTAACAGGGGTGTTCCTGCAGGACCACCCCAAGCTTTCTGCTTACTGTTCGGGTGTACTCGTGTGTGTGTGTACCTTATGTGTGTGTACGTGTGCGCATTGTGTGTGCTGGTACATGTGCATATGCGCTTGTGCACAAGGGTGTGTGCATGTGTGGTATGCACATACATGTATGTACATACGTATGTGTGGGTATGGATGTGCGTGTACACATGTGTGCATGTGTACACACCCCCACACACCTGCCCCAGAACATCAGGTGGCCAGGACTGACTCCTAATGCTGGTTTCCCCAGCAGAGTCAAAGCAGAGATGGGATCTGGGCCAACACAAGCAGGCCACAGGCCACATAATTACCCTTGGCCCATGCCCTGGGTGTCCCAGATGTCTGGGATACTCAGGGTGAGAAGCCATGGTGTTTGCCACCCCACCCCCTGCTGTCCCGGGCACGTGTTCACATAGGCAAAGCAGGGCTGAGTGAGCTCAGACAGAGGGGACACAGCCTGGCCCCCCACGTCATTCCCAGACACAAAATGGTACTGGGCACTTTGCTGTCATCTCCTGAGGAAGCGGCATAGCGTCATGCAGAATTGTCTGCTTTGCATTCAGGGTGTATTTTAAAAATAGGTGGTGGCTGGATACGGGACTCCTCAGAATTCCCGAGGGTGCCCAGCCTTTCCAGCTTCTCGGGAGCCCAAGTTGGACGCTGGAGGGGACACGTCACCATCACCGGCGCCACCTGTGGAACGAGGCAGCGCCACAGCAGGAAAGCATCACCAGGGGCCGTTCCCAGGAGCACGAGGACACCACGGCTCTTTCAGCTCAGTTTATTTTTGGAAGACAGACAAATAAAAACCTGGAATATCTTTTGGTTTTAACAAGAGTTTTTGTTTTGTTTTTTAATAAAGAGGAAAAAGGGGTTTCTTGGTTTTCTTCACAGAATGAATTATTTTAACAAACAATAGTGTTGGATGTATACATGCCTACTTTGGAAAATCTTTTGTCCTTGATGGCTTCTAAAATCCAGTTTTATATGGTGGGTCATTTAGCATATTTTATGCACCAGCTGATTTTTTCCCCATGCTTTTTGCCGGGTGATTTCTCTGCTCCTCAACTTCCCCCCTCCAGAAAGCAACTTATATGGAATGGAGAGACTTGAAAAGTGCCATCACAGGACAGCCTCAAAGAAAACAGGGCCCATGGGACTGGTCTGTGCAGCTAGGTGACCCCAAGGTTAGTAAGTGCCTGGTAGTCCTTTATTTCTCCTTGGGAAAATCTACGCAGACCAGAAACAAAGAAATGAAAGGAGGCAGAGAGTCACTTTCTCTTATATTGAGGATATTTCATCCCTCTCTTTCACAGCAGCAATTTTAATAAACAAGTATGATGCCTGCAGCATTTTCCCTAGAAAATACCACCAAACAAGAGCTACCGCTGTCCAGGAAGGCAAGCTCATACACGCCCATGTGCAAGGAGGTCTCTGCATAGCACAGTGGAAGCAGTCAGTCCTTTGGGACACAGGCCTTTAAAGTCTCAGCTCCCCCACCCCCTGACAAGCTTCTATAGACCAAAAATACCTGTATCCTCAACTCCATGAAGCTTGTGAATAGCAAAACTTGTAACAATGAAGTGTACAAAAGGAAACCTCCGTATAACACATCTGCATCCAGTGTACAACAAAACGTATCCCTTGGAAACTGGCCAACCGTCAGGCGTAGCAAGTTTTCCATGACAGAAAAGAACCCCAAATGTCTGCCACCTGCACTCGAGTCAATGGTTTGTGCGGATTTTCCAGAGAGATATTTTCATTTACAGTTACAGTACTTGTGGGCGATCTTTATGGTTAAGAAGTCAGTTGAATTTCCTGGCTTTCAGGAAAGTCACATTTGATTGTCACACATACAACTCTGAGACAATAAATACAAGGGCATCGGATGCATTTTTTCATGGTGTCAAGTAACCCCAGTTTAATTCAATACAATTTAGTGCATTTCAGTGTCTCATTCACAGTTCGACTTCTGTCCGAAGACTTTTGCAAAAGCTTAAGAAACTGAAAAGTTAATGAGAAAAGAAAGCTCCAGGTGATTTGTCATTACAAAGCTAAAATTTTAAAACAACTCAATTATTTTAAAGGAGTGTGCTGCTGCTGACTGATGTCATCTTCTCTGGTAGCTTCCTAGGATCCCTGAAAGTGCTCTTGTCAGTTTATTTCCAGAGCGGGTGGTAAGAATACCATCACTTCCCCTGAATTAATAAGCCGGAAATGCTCATAAAAAAACTTGATTCATGTTTGTCCATCTCACTCAATCAAGCAGATCACGGTGTGATATCTTTTATACAAAACTGTGCCTGTGTTTTTGTGATATGCAAGACTATGGAGTCTAATGTCTGCATCCACCCTGACAAGCCTGACAGCAGGGTTATGGGACAAAATCAGAGCCCGAGTCAGCGGTGGCCAGTCCTGCGCGCAGGCGCAAGGTGCTCTGGAGCGGCTCACTTTTGCTGGGGGCTGGCTCACTAGAGAAGGGGGCAGGCACGTGGGCCAGGGACATGCTTTTTCCAGAAAGAAGACAGGCAGGCGTTTCAGGCTCGCCATTTTACCCTGAGCCCAGCTACACTGCAGGAGGGTTAGAAGCCATGTCACACCGTCGAGCACTGAGTGCCACATTCCGGGGACTGCATGCAGCGTGCTGTTGGTGAGAGATTCGCAGCACGGGCTTATGCATGGGGGTGAACAATTCAGATGAAAATCCGCAGGGCTGAAAAAGTTATATTTGGCTTGTCCTATAAGTGTCTCGGGCAGAGACAAAGCAACATGCAGAAAAAGTCACTTATTCTTCACCCCAAATCTGACACAAATTGGTAGTCACAGGAGGCCTCAAGACATCTCTCAAGTTGCACGAGAGTGTAACGCGTGGCTGGTCCAACCACATGCGCAATGTGTGGCGGGTCCAGCCACTACTTTCTCTTCAGCTCTGCTTTGATGCTCAGTAACCGGGACCATGTTAGTGTGAGGCAAGGTTCTCATGCCGTGGTGCACAGAAGGGGAGAAACAGGGACAGACAAGGTGGAGGTTTTCAGAGTTGATCAATGATGTCTGCATTGTTTTCTATAAGAAAGTGCTGCTTACTTTGCTGTTTTGTTATTATTTAGTGGTTTACATCTTCAGAGCTCATCTCAACCAGGCCCTGTTCTTTTTGGGGACTGGGACCTTCAAAGCACCTCACGTGGGGCTGTGCCTCCAGCATGCTGCCACCAAGATCCCAACATCCAGCTTCCTATCTTTCTCGGGGTTAAAAGTCTTATCAGTGAGCAGTCATTTCAAACCCTCCTCAAGCCTTCATTTGGAGGAACATGCCATGTCCTCAAATCTACCAAACGCTTTCCCTGCCGACCAACTAAGTCTTTCTCTGGTGTCTGCTCACTTGCGTTTAGTGGGTGCTCATGCTTATAATGCTAACAGAAAGACCTCAAAGAGAAAAGCCAGAAAGTCCCTAGGTGCTGGTAGCTCCATAAAGGCACCATGAAATGCCACAGACATCATACAAGCCTCTGGAACTCCCCAGAGGGGGCCAAGAGAACCACAACCCTCCACCCAACTCGCCACAATATCAGAAATGTCTGCTGGTGAGCGGGCTCTGGGGTAGGCCCTCAACCCAGACTCCACTCCCCAAGCACAGCCAGGATGCATGCGTGGGAAGGCAATGAGACAGTGCATGCAGCCCTCGGGAAGATGGGCAGGACATCCCATGGCCCCTGGGCCTGGGCCTGAGCCCAGAGACAGGCTGGTCTGTGGCCATCCCAGCAGACTATTGCTAGGAGCTGGGCCTGCCAGGTGCCCGTGGAGCTCCAGTGGGGGTCTGGCTCTGGAGGAAGCTCCTGGGCAATAGGGCCAGCCACCTCTCCCTGTCCTCAGCCTGGACCCAGGACCTAGCATGGTGGGCGTCAGCGACTCCAGGCCTAGAATGTCCCCTCACCCCAACCGCAACCAGCACGGACTGTCTGAGGGCTGCAAAGCTGCTTCAGCCCGAACATTCAGCCTGAGTGTGGACATGACATCAGTACTGAATGAAGCTTAGCAGTAGGGTGTAAAGGAAAAAGAAAAAAGAAAAGCACAATTCTGGGATTTATTAATTTAATTTAGAAAATTAGAGCTCTCCTCTCCCTTTCCTTCTGAAGTGGGTGAAAAGCAAAATCTACCCACTCCAAAAAAAAAACAAAAAACCCCCCCAAAAACCCCAAACATTCACGGTGCAGTTTTTATTGCTCTCTAAGGACTCCGTATTTAGATGCATGAGCTTAATTTGTTACATCAGAGGGAAATCACGAGCTAAAACCTACTCCCTGGTCTCCATCTCTACTTCAGTCTAGGATCCTTCACAGCTCACGCAGTGACTCAACACAGAACTTACACATTATATATTAATTTCAAAGGGAGGGAACTTCTCTGGGAAACAAGAACTACTAATTAAATAGCAAAAGATCTAAATTAGTATTTTCCAGGTCATGTATGTGCACGATAGTACCCTTCAACTCTAAGATTTTGGGCGTTAGTGAATTAGTGACTGACTCAGCTCTAAACACATGTGAAGAGAGGTGAGCAGCTGGTGACACCGTAAGTCTCAAAGACACCGTAAGTCTCAGCGGCTGCTCATCCAGTGGGGCGCAGGAGGGAGCTGAGCTCTGGGACAGAGGGGGGTACCCTTCTGACACAGAAGCATTTAAACGGGTGTTTATGTTTTGTTTCGTTTACCCCTTCAACCTCTCCAGGAATCATGTTCGGTCACTGTCACTCGTGAACAAGTGCCGTTGCCTTCAACGTGGTAACCATGCAGCATTCAGTAGTGTCCTCGTCAGAAAGGATCATGTGCTGTCTCAGCAAAGCTGCCCAGATCGCACAGGGCCAATGCATAAATATTAGCTCAGTTTAGTTTATAATCTTTTCCATGCCTCTTTCCTCCATTTTTTTCCTAGAAAACTCAACCCACCTTATTCAGAGCGCTGCTTACAATACTCATTCCTCAGAAATAACACCCGCTTTTTCCCTCGCTAAGAGAGATGAGGGGAGTGCGACTTTAAAAAGCGAGTCGAAAGTTTAAGAAAAAAGCTAAATGCAGGTGGTGTACAGCGTAATGATCCGGCTGGGCTGCAGGAGGGACTTTCCTGCCGCCCCTTGCCCCTCACCGGCGCCCCGTCCCAGCCAGGCCGTGCATTAGAGGTGCCACAGGGAGCAGCACCTCCCTCTCGGGCCATGGGCCAAGGGACCACTGCTAGGGCATGAGCCCGGCCCAGCAATGGGGAGGGGAGCCGGGCACCTGCCTGGACAGAGCAGGCCCTCCCCAGGACATGGGCACAGCTTGGAAGGGCAGGGGAGGGGAAGAGACACCCCACCTCCGCTTCCATCCAAAAGTTGAGAACCGGCAACGGATCAACTAGTAAAAATAAAATCTCTAAAAACCAACAAGCTTAGGATCCACAGTCTCCAGCTACCTTGAACAGAAAGAGGTTTGATGGTGACCCCACTTCTTAAGAAGCACTCTACAGAGTCCTGCAGGCTGCTGCCTGAGGTCTCCGAGCCCCCAGCCCTCCATCTGGACTCCTGATCTGCTGGGGAGTGGCCGTGTGACCTCGCTCCCCAGCATCCAGCACGGAGGGACTGGAGTCTGATGATGGAGTCTTCCTCGCAAGGAGGAAGAGAGGGAAGAGGAGATTTGGGGCATGAAGAACCCCAGGTTTCACTGAGTTCTCAGGGAGCCGCTTACTTTAAAAACAGAGTGAAGGTATTTACACACAGGGCTGAGTAGGAAACTGGGTAAACGATGCTCTAGAAAATAAAATGGGGCATTCGCTTCAGCCAGCCCCAGAGGATGGCAGAGTGACAAGGTGCATCTGCTGCGAACCTCTGACTTACATTCAGGATGTGCTTATCACTGGACAACTTTCTCCACGGTCCCCCACCCCCATCTAGAAGCAAAGGCTGAGCCAAGCATAGCAGATGAGCAGGTTCTCAGGGGAGCGAGGGGGTGGGGGGACCGCGACCCAGTCAGTCCGTTTCCAAGAGGACAGCAGAAAATTCGTTGAGACGATTTTTTGGGGATGCAGGGGAGGAGGTGAGGGGCCAGGTCAAGTTCCTAAAATAACTGATAAAAAACCAAAAAATTTGATCTAAGTTTAAGAAGAGAAAGCAGCCAGAGGCTCCCTCTTGGAAGCAGAGTTCATGAGTCACGGTGTCCATTCATCTGTCCCTGGAGACCACCTGGCTCAGGAGCCACTGCCCCCAGCCATGAATGACCCCTCAGAGACAGCTGGCCCTGGGCCGGCGGGAGGCTGACCATCTCCATTCAGTGGGTCTTCCAAGTTCTTCACTCTTGGCTCAAGTTTTATTTGTTAATATTAGTCACCAGGTAATAAGAAAAATAGTTTCTAAATGTCTTTTTCTCCTCTGCTCTGTGTGTGTTGTTCTGTTTTTAATTGAGTTAATTGGATACCACCGTCAGGTTATGTGTGTTCAGTCGCAGCCGTTAATTATTCCTTCTTAAATTCTTGGTTTCCATAGCTGGAGCCTTTTTCTATTTCAGTTACTCCTATCAGTCTGCGGACTCCAAAGGAAGCTTTGAAAACAGGAGAAAAAGAGACGGGGTTAGGCTGATTACTTTGCCATCACGCAGGAGAAAGCACGGGCGGGGGGCTCCCTTCCTCTGGCATGGACCCTCTGCCCTGCCCCTCCTTCCCGGCAGCCTGGTCAGCATCCCGGAGGAAGTGGGTGGGCTCCTCTCCTCAGTGAGCTCAGGGGTAGGGTGGCCGGGGGGGCAGTTCTCAGGACCCCCCTTCCTCCTGTGGTCTCAGCAGGGGTGAGGGGTGCAATGCCACAAGGTGAAGGTCAGGGGCCGCGTTCTCTAATCAGCTGGGTCAGGGGTGCCCTGCCCACCCACCCGCCTCTTGTTCCTTGACTGGTCTGAGCAGGAGGGCTTCGGAGGGCTGTAACAGACCAGCCCTGCAAAGCCCCCACAAGTGCCAGAGATGGATGAGCAGGACACAAGCAGGCTTAAGCAGGGTCACGTCCTGTCCATGGTGGTCACTGCCTCTCAGGACCCTCCTGCCCATGCTCCTGTCAGGGGAAGCTGGGACAAGGGAGGAGCTGACCTAGCTGGAAGGGGCTGGGGAGCACTACCAGGCACTGTCCATGGATTGTCCTTCCATCTACGGTTACAGGGACAGGCAGGTGCCTGGCGTCACAGCACAGATATGTGCTGGGCACCCTCATCTACCCCAGGCTGTCTGATGAGTCCCAGCAGGTACCAGCACTGTGCTCAGGGCAGGCACAAGTGGGGAGTCGCTGAGGGTCAACAGGCAGTGTGAACAATGAACGTGTCCTGGCTAGACCTTCAGATCCCAAGTATGACAGAGGTTTGCAGGACCCTCTCAGGACCCTGCGGCTCAGCGGCCAGAGGCGTGAAAGGCTCCTGGCTCCCCTGAGGTCTGAACTGCCAAGTCCCTGCCTTGCAGGGCCACCACCACAAGTGTCAATCCTGGGCACCATGGGTGGCACACAGTGAAACCCCCACACTGAGATCTGCTATGATCGTGTCCACTACCTGCTCCCACAAACCCCAGGAACGTCAGGATCAGGAGGGGGGATCCGCTTGCAAAGACGCCCAAGGCAAAGCTGAAGAGAGGAGAGAGCAAGATGGTGGCCCAGCAGAGGAAGTTCAGGAGGGTCCATGGCCTCCTGGCGGGCTTGAACTGCTGCCCCGGAAATGTGCCTGTCTGGTTGTAGGTCTCCTGTAACGCATCCTGAGAGGAGGAGAGAGAACAGGGTGGTCTGTACATGCCGTTCTCTTAATGCAGGAGAAAGTCGCTGGCAACAAAAAGTGACTCCACCTAAAAAAGGTGCCACATGAAGCGGGCAAATCTCGTAAGTGCAGGTAGGAGATGACGCGGAATTACTGCTCTGGAGTCTTTGGCAGCTTGTATCAAGAACTTGAGAACATGTACAACTTTTGACCCAGGAAGTCTCCTAGGAAAGTCATCAGTCACGTGAGCAAAGCTATAAACACAAAGACGGCACCTAGTGCGTGAGTGCCCGGTGTGGACCTGCGTCATACCTTGCATCACACCCGTGTCACACCCTGCTTCACACCCCACTATTTCTCACAAGCGGAGGGCTGTGGCCATGACCTGCGTGGCTCCCACGGCCTGGGCACAAACCTGGGCATGCCTCATTGCCCGCTGCACTGGCCACAGAGAGTTTTGTGACCTCTCATTCCTCAGGTTCCTGGCCTGGCCAAGGAGGCTACTGATGGGGTTGGGAGGAGCTGGGTGAAGACTGGGGTGGAGCTTGGCCATAGTGATTCCTGCAGGTGATGCTGGGCAGGCACTTTCCACAGTGGACACGGTGGGCGCTCTGGCTTTGAGAGCACCGCCTAACACAATGGGATTCTCTGCAGCTATTGCATGTGGTGACAGGGCTATGTGTTGACAAAGAAGTGCACTCATGACAGTTTACATGTTTTGACGGAAGAGGTTAAAGTACCATACAATTCCATTTAAGTTTAAAAATATGTGTGTACGGGACCAAGTTTGGAAAGATTCACATGTAAATTATCTGGGAGAGTGGCATGTCATGTCTTTATTTTTTTCTATTTTATTTTCTGCAGTCAATTTTCTACAGTTGTGTTTGTATTATATAAAAATGGTGTGTGGGATGCTTAACAAACACCCTGTCTCACAGCCCCATCCAACCCGCTGACAGACACCAGCTGCCCTTGAGTGGCCAGGAGCCACTGTGACCTCATACCCGGCACACTTCTTGTTAGGAGTGGGAAACAACCTAAACAAATAACTAACAGGGGATCATCCCACGGCGGGATGACACACCACATTCAAAGGCATGAATCAAATCTATTTATGTGAGAACAGACCTCACGAATAATGATGGCTAAAAAAAGAAAAAAATGTGTACAGACAGTATGATGTCCCCAATGTAAATTAAAAAACAGGGACATGAAAAAAATTGAAAATGTTATATTATTATATATTTATATACTATAGAAAAACATAACAAGTAATAGTAAAATACCCGAGTAGATGGGCTATGTCAACACCTGTCATTTGCTACACTTAATTCAGATTATTCTAGAAAGCAAGACATCAGAGAAGAAGGGCTGTGCTCCCCTCGCCTGCAGGGTCACCACCCTCCTGACTCGGTGGGTGTGCACAGACAGTAACGTGCAGCACCGCATGCACGCTCTGCGGGTTCCTGTGAGCAGCGTCGGCCGTGTGCATTCTGCAGCCTGCTTTCTTCACATACTGTACTCCTGAGATTCAGCCGTGTCAAGTGTGTGTTGATTTAGTTAATTCTAATTGTTATATCAAATGGATACACATATACAATGTAACTATTTCTTAATAATAGACTTTGATTGTTTCTAATTTCTTGCTGAACAAGCACTGTTGCTTGCAAATGTCACTCATGTAAGAGTTTCAAACTTAAACTTGACCCAGATTCAGAGATGCGCTTTTCTTTACAACCTGGTATGCACAGAATCTATCTAGTTATTTACAGTCTACATCATGCACACACATTGTGTTTCTAATTTGTTTACATTTTCTTTATCTTGAGAGAGTTATGTTGTTCTAAGAAATTATATATTTTATCCAAGTTTTCACATACATGAGCATACAGTCAGTCATACCACTGTTATATCATTTTTGTTCTCTGCTCTTTGGTTGTGTCTCCTTTTTTATTCCTATTACTTTCATCAGTTTTTTAGTTAATCGGTCTTGCCCAGGGTTTTCTATTTTATTAAGACTTTTACAGAAAAAGCTTTGGGTGCAGATTTTGTGCTCTTCTGCAGCTTTGATTTCCGTTTAAATAAATTCTGCTATTGTTTTTATTATTTTCTTTGTTCTGTTTTCTCTAGGTTTACTCTAGAATGTGTGTGTGTAACAAATGTGCACCCAAGTATGTGATTATGTGTGTGATTATGTGTATGATTGTTAAGAGGATAAAACATACATAAGACATGCAGAGGAGACCCTAATATATACATGGTTTGTGCTGAATATGTTTAATGCCAACCTAGTGGTCATTCCTCTGGGCGGTGTGCATTTCCTCTCTGGTTATTCTCAGGTCTGCCCACTGTCTTTGGTGTTCTGCAGTTTCAGAACTGTGGGTGGATTTATTTTTATTTATCCTACTCAGGACTTCTAGAGCCTGATGGAAACTGTATTTTCGTCGATTTCGACAACTGTGCCTCGTCACGTGCCCTCCCTCTGGGCTGCATTCTGAATGATTTCCTTAAAATCTCCCAGGTTACTGATCCTCTCTTCAGCTGTATACAATCTGTTGTTCAATCTCTTCATTAGGACTCTACCATCAGTGACCAGATTTCTCATGCCTGAAAGTGCTACTCGGCTTGTCTCAATCGTTCTCATTTTTTCCATAGGTCTTGTTCTTATTTTCAATTCTTTATTTTGTGCTTAATCACTAAACATACTTATTTTAGTTTCCATCTGACCCTATCAGTCCTCTGTCTGATAGTTCCATCAGGTCTCTTTTGGAGGGTTTAATTTTTCTGTTTGCTCTGTCCGTTGTCCCTTACCTACAATGGACAGGGTTTGTTTCCCCCCCCCCCAAATATTCTGTATTTTGGTTATGAGCTCATCTTTGGCCAAGTTTCATCTGTGTGAACCTCGAGCACACCAGGTTGGGGTCGTTCCTCCAGTTCTGCCTTTGTTTCTGTCAGGAGCTCTAGAGTGGTTCACCTGGAGCCATTTTTTATGTTAATCTCTTGGCTATGTTGTTAGTATAAATTCAAACCCCAAACCTGTTTGAAGGCAGGCCTGTAATTATGAATTACCAGGGCAGACTTTTCTGAACCCAAGAAGAGAAAGGCAAGCTTCAAGGTCACTTTCCTGTGCTAGTAGGTACTTTTTTTAGTTTGACCTTTCTGAGGATCAACCTCTTAGAGGATCCCAGCTTCATGAGGGCCCCAGCTTCCAGTTCTAACTTCTTGCCTTGAATGAGGTCAAACCCTGCTCTTCTGGGTCCATGTCGGCATTGAAACTCAAGGCTTTGGGCTATGGGTCCAGCGAATCCCATGAGCAGAGCATGGCAGCAGCAGCTCACAGGCTTGTCACCCGGTTTCAGTTCCACCTCCCTTTTTGGTCCCTAGAGATTTCTCTTATTTTCTTGAAAGCTCATCAATGCATCTAAAAGGACATTCGTTATACACTGGAAGGACTTTCTGGTTATCCAGTCTCCCGCAATGCTGAAAGTGGAAACCTAACGTCCTATGTATTTGTGTGTATAAAATAAACTGAAAGTATGTGTTGGTGTGAGGCACACTATGGGGGAATGGGAATAGGACTGAGAGTGGTTTTCATAAGCATCTTCTAATGTTATCTGCACTGTCTTTGTTATATAAGTAGTCATTGTACGTCTACGATATGTTTGTTACACATCTATAATTTGTTTTACATGAAAAGTGAAACAAATGTGATACAGTGTTATCAGCCATGGTTATATAAGCATGATCTTATCCTTCATACTTTTCTCTAGTTCATTCATTTCTCAAAAGTTAAGAAAAAAGAAAAGAAGGATCAGAAGTACTTGAGAACTTCAAGGTCCCCCGTCTCCAGAGGAAAATCCATGGGTTACCACCTGCCATTCCTAGCTACTCTTTGAGAACCTCTCCAGGAGACCAGTGCCCAGAAGGGAAGCCAAGCATGTTACCTTCTCCTGGTACAATTTATGAAGCCACTGGGCTGCCTCTTTCTCGTCCAGTGGGATCTCTTCCAGAGGAAATCTCCTGTTTTGTTAAAAAGATAAAAAGCAGAGTTACCAGATGACATCAAACTAAACAGGTGAAAAAGAGACATAAGTCATCATGCACCAGGCTACTTGCAGGCCCTGCCTTTTCTATCCAAGCCTCACTCTCAATTTCCAAACACACCAAAGTGTTTTCTCCTTGGACTTCACCCCAAGTATGCTGGAGTCAGCCTGGCACTCAGCTGGCCACTGTGAGAGCTGTGGAGCAGGGGACAGCTGAAGCGTCTGGAGACAGGGTGGCCGTGAGCGAGTTAGCCAGGCAGGTCACGCTTCCAGTTCCTCTGTGAAGGGCAATCAGGTATTCACTTCTGTGGGACTTTCGGTCTTTCTTAACATGTTCATTCTTGGAAATAATCATGACTGCAAGTGTCTTTCATTAGGCAAAGAAGATTATGTATTTCACAAAGGAAATCTACTTGCTTCAAATATGTCAAGTACTAAAAATTTTAAAGCTTTAATTTCAATGATCAAATAGTTGATTTCTGTTAGGACACTAACTTATTTACATACCTAATCTATCACCTGGATTACAACCACTCAAGGTGAAGTGTCTACTTAGTAAGGTAAGCAGGGAAATTCCCTCACAACTATAATATCATCTTACAGCTCCTATTCGGAAAGTAAGTTGGACTTTGAATAAGCAGAAGGTATAAGCCACGCACAAAAGTTATATTATTTTAAATATTTGAAAAGTTAATGAGAATACAAACTTTGTCAGCTAAGATCACAAAGATGATTCTGAAAAGGTCAAAATACAGAGCTCGTGGGAGAGACGACACTGTTCACCGACGCCCAGCCCTCCTCTCCTCTGGGCACTTGAGAGAAACACACATCCCTGCCCCCTGGAAGTCAGTGTGCACAAATGACATGTGTCACTTCCCGGAAGGTGCGTGTAACTGCTGGTGCTCAGTTCTGAACCCATGTCTTCTCTGCCATGGCCGCTGGAAAGCCACATTGCTAAGGAAGGGCAAGGCCGACTACCACGTGGGGGACAGCTCTGCAGCCTCAGGCTTGTCTAGGCACATGGTGGGCTTTCTATGAGGCAGAGATACATCTTGGTGTTGTGTGCTTAAAATAAATAAATAAAAAGATAGGCCAGTGAGAACCTGTTTCCCCCAGGCACTGCAGCACCTCAGGACACCCAGGAGGGGTGGAGGGCCACAGGTGCTGGAGTCATCACCAAGCAATGGGGCCTGGTGGGTGGGCCTCAGCCATGGTGGTCACCAGGGCCTGGCCACCCACCCACCTCACCAGGACCCCAGCGGCTTCTTCCGGAGAGAAGAACCAGGCGAAATTTCCAGGGCCAGAGGTAAATCTCCATGCTTTAAGGAGCTTGTCTCAAATGAGGACCCCAAAGAGCTATGGTTCCTGAGGGCTACACCTGCCACTCTTCAGTAGCAGTGGAAACCTGACTCTGCACAGCATGGCGCTGTGGGGCTTGGAGCAGTGCAGGGCCCTGCAGAAGCCCACTGTCTGCTCCTGAGCAGATGGGAGCCAGGAGGGCCAACAATGCCCCAGGCAACAGATGCTTTAGTGCTGAGACCAGAGCATGCTCGGGAACTGGTGTCTGAAGGATGTGCCCCAGGCACCATGTCAGTGAGGAAACAAGGTTCAGAAGTCCTTTCTGTCTCCAGGGAGATGACAACCTAACGGTCAAATGAAGACATAACTTCCCACAGAGATGTATATAGTCATCCCTCTGGTTCCAGGAGCCCCAAGGACCACAAAACCTGCAGATGCTCAAATGCCTGCTATAAAAGGGCACAGTATCTGCATGTAACTGAGGCACATTCTGCGTACTCTAGATCATATAAAGATCACTTACAATACCTGATACAATGTAAATGCTTGCTAGGCCAACAGTTGTTATACTGTATTATTTTTTAAATTTATATTTATCTTATTTTTGTATTGTTATGTTTTATTGTTTTTTTTTTCAACACATTATTTTTGATCTGCAGTTGATTGATTCATGGATGCAGAACCCTCGGATATGGAGGGCTGACTGTATACACAAGAGTAATTTACACATATACACACTATACCCCACACACACCACACACACACACAACCCACAGAGGATTTGTTGTATGTCTGTTATTCACATTGTGAAACATGTAAAAACAAGAATTAAAAATGACAAGATAAAAAGTAAACATAAACGTTAGCTCTACTTTTTCCTGCACCCCGTTGCTCACCCTGAGCACCTGCTCCTGGAGTGAACTCAGCCACTTTGAAGATATGGGCCCAAACACCCTGGGCCTTGCTGAGCCGCAGCTCCAGGGGCATTGTCACCAGCACCAGGAGGAAAGGGAGGCGGGGGAAAGCCCAGCAGGCAGCGCAGAACCTCAGCTCATGTGCTTAAAAGTATGCCTTGGAATAGCACTTTTACTAGAAACACTGAAACTTTTGGAAATTCTAAGCATTTATCTATTAAAATATGATTGGGCAAGATATGACCCCGACCAAGGGGAAAATGAACAGATTATGGAGAGCCTTCTCTCCAGAGGGGGTGGGGTGTCCACATGGGGGCAGTGCAGCCCAGGGCCCCGGCTACGACCCAGGGACAAGATCTGCTTCAAGGCTCCTCTTGTGAAGATGACCGAGACCAGCTGGGCAGGGGCTGGACATAGGACTTGCTGCTGCTGTGACAGTCCCACCTGACGACATGTGTGGTAGCCTGCCAGCTGGACCAGCCGGGGCCCAGGGAAATCACCACAGCCTGCAGTGGCCAATGACACATCAGCCCCCAACTGGGAATTTGAGAGATGAGGGAGAAAGGACCTAGGTTCACTCCTCCCACCCCCGCATCCCGGGATGGAAGGAGAGAAGCCCACCCTGGGTTAGCCAGGCCGCCGCAGGCTGCAGGCAGGAGGCCATCTACTCATTGCCCACGTTCACAAAATTCTTCCTGGACACTTCCTAGTGTGTGGCCAGAAGAATGGGGCATTTTGTTTGTTAACTTGTACATCTCAGGCTCTCAGGACTGAAATGAAGGGGGCCTGTTGCCCCCGTTGGCCAGGTAGACTGACCAGGATGAACACCTGAGCTGGTGGTGGGCCGACAGCAAGTATGGGAACCAACATGGTGACGGCTCCCACACGACTTCACACACACAGCAGGGGACATCTTGCCTTTGTGTACACGCCTGAATGAAACAGGAGACTGATGAGGACAGCCCAACACACAGCCTCCTTCGTGCAGGTAAGAGACAAGCCCGGGAAGCCCACCTGAAATTATGCCCCGAGCTGGAGTCAAAGTCACAACCCCAGACTGTGTGTTAAGATAAAAAGATTTTGGGGTGGGCCGAGCCCGTGGCGCACTCGGTAGAGTGCTGCGCTGGGAGCGCGGCGACGCTCCCGCCGTGGGTTCGGATCCTATATAGGAATGACCGGTGCACTCACTGACTGAGTGCCGGTCACGAAAAAACGACAAAAAAAAAAAAAAAAAGATTTTGGGGTGGACTGTCTTCTCTTCACGAGCCAGAGAAACTTAGAGAGTTAAAGAGCAGCACTGTGACACTTCTGATCAGTGTCTGACCTTGACCTTGTGTTGGAATAGAGAAAGGCTGCCCTCCACAGGAGGCTCCGATGCACTTCAAAGCAGAGCCTCGGCTCTTCACATGGAGATCTGGACATGTCCTTCCTATCTTGTTTTGCTGGGACAGGACTAGGGTGCTGAACCCTGACACTTGAGGTGGAATTTAAAACAGGCTCTTCCTTTCCTTCCACCATGGTGTCCTTTCTCACGTTCTGAAGCTGAAACCACCAGTGTCGGCAAAAAGCCACTCTCAGAAAATAATAAGACAGTGCCGCTCCTGGCCAGAGACCCCCAGGAAGCCCGAACTGCCCGCCCAAGATGAGATCTAGGTGATCCCACCAGGTCATGTGGCTGCAGCCCCAGGAGATGGGCTGAACCTGTTTGGATTCGAGACCAGGCCAGGGGAGGGGCACGGTGCACACACAGCCAGCTGGGTTGGCTTCCCAAGGAGGCAGAAGGAAAGGACAGGAGACCCCTAACTCCAGCCCAACAGTCCCCCCGAGGAATGAAACATGCAGCTGGGAACAACGTATTTCCCCTTTGTCTCAGGGTCCTCTCCATGGCCTGCCCACCTGGAGGCCTGAACAATGACACAGAAGATCCTCCCCTGTGCGGCTCACTAGGGCCCTTCCCGCGAGCACCACACAGGGGCCGTGTGACGAGGGGTGACGGGCTGGTGGGGAGGTGGGGAGGGGCGGGAGAGCTCTCGCTCACCTCACACACATGTCCGCCTCGTACTTCTTCCCATAGAGGATCCCCAGCAGAGATGGGTTCTTGTTCCCCCTGAAATTCAGTGTCACATCGTAGACAGCGGTGACTGTGGGGAACACAAAGGAGGTGACCTGCAGGCAGTGCCCCAGACGCAAGAGCCAGCTCCCCCAGCAGCTCCTCCATCCTCATGCAGGTTTTCCTTCTTCTCCAATTCTCATCTTTTAACTGGGGCATGTAGTGGATTTTCAGCTCCCGTGCTACTGACCTGTGTGCCTAAATCTCCTGTCTGGCCATCTGTTCTTTCTTTCTTTCACCTTCACTCCTTTTGGATTAATTAGATACATTCATTGTCATGTTTTC
Source organism: Cynocephalus volans (assembly GCF_027409185.1). Taxonomy (NCBI): domain Eukaryota; kingdom Metazoa; phylum Chordata; class Mammalia; order Dermoptera; family Cynocephalidae; genus Cynocephalus; species Cynocephalus volans. Next base: position 190,003,027 of record NC_084460.1, read on the forward strand.
CATTATATGTTTCCCATTATATACTTCTATTATTTTGTTTCCCATTAACTAGCATTTTATCACCTCAAGAAATGATGCAAGGATCTTACCACATGTTAACTCCACTACTTGATTCTTTCCTCCTTAAGTGCTTGGTGTCCCATGTTCTACATGGAACATACTTGTTTGTTTTTTAACTAATCACTGTTTTTATTTTTTGTTTCACATGGGATCTTGGAGGCCAGTGGTGGTGTCTGGTGTCCCATGGGCTCCTACCTGTCCCCCGGAGGCACTGGACAGCGGTGGTGAAGCCTTTGGTGCGTGGCAGCAGGTGATACTTGAGGGGGGGCAGCCCCTTGGAGGCAGCCACCTCCATGCTGACGCGGTGCTTGGTCTCCGTGAAGCGCGTCCCCTCGCAGTACAGGAGAAACTAGGACATGGACACGGGGACAAGAGGTTATTCCAGGCACCAGTGGAGCTGGAACCAATACCTGACATCTGTGGCCCAGAACGCTTCGGTCTCACATGCCGCCTCACCACTCTAGTGACAAGCACATGGCACAATCTGAAAGGCTGTTTCTTTTTAGGGCTGTAGTCTGCACTCCAACCATACAAGTTCGCTCATGCAGGACAGCTTTCCAAAGAACTTTCCAGAAAGAAGTGAACCCTGAAGGCCTGTGATCCACTCACCATGAGAATTAGAAATGCTAAATAAGAAGCCAATTTTGCAAGAATAGCGTCATAGCCCAGAAAGAAGGATTAGGAAAAGACACAAGAACGCACGGCTGAGCAGGGACCCTTAGGATGGCCTTGGGTCAGGGCTGGGCTTGCAGGGTGGGGGTGGGTGCAGGTGGCAGCAGGGGGTCTAGGAGACCAAGAGGAGCTTCCAAGTCTGTGGGCTGGGAGGCTGGGGAGCCCTGCCCTGCTGGGAACAGCGTCCAGAGCTTGGGAGGACCTGTGGGGCTTTGCAGGTAGCAGACCATGAGTGACACCTGAGCAGCTGACATGCGGGTTCCGAGCCTGGCGGGTGCGCACAGTGGGGCACTCACCCACATGTACTCGGGGTAGTCGGACAGGCGCCTCAGCCCTTGCACCACGGTGTCTCTGTCTTCTTCCCACTTCCGTTTGCAGAATACGATCTCTAGGAAGTACCATGTCCAGCCGATGAGGGGCACGTACAGTAGCTCCTTCTTAGCGAGGACTTTGGAGCTCTGAGGGCAGAGGCGGGAGGCGGTCAGTGCACCGTGGGGTCAGAGGGAGGACAGCGCAAGGGGTCCCCCGCCACCCCCAGGACTGCGTGGAGTTGCTCTGCAAGTCGTGGCTTCTGGGGTCAGCGAGTTTGCTATATGTGGAGACCCTGACTTCTGAGTGTGGCATTGCAGGGATCAGTACTCCCCCGAGTGAAGGTGTGCCCTCCTGGAAATGAGGAAACCCAGGTGAACAGGGCACCAGGATGCGACCCGTGCTAGGCTCCCAGGCCCCTGCTCGCACCGTGGACCTCCCAACCCTGGCTTAGGGGCCCCCACCTATAAGGGCTTTTACTGCAGTGAAATTCCTTGGCCTGTCTCGGGCACAGTTTAAATTTCGTCTGAGGCAGCTTAGTGAATCCAACTAGTTCTGCGGGGACTCAGGTAGTATCATCTGAAAGGTATGGGTTTATGATGAAAAATAATAGCTAGTTCCAGGAATAAGCTCAGGGACAACTGAGAGCACCCTGCTGGTAAGGGCCCCTCAGATTAGCCACACACTCACGGCCTGGCTCAAAGGTACCTGGCTTAAAAACCTCCAAAGAAGGAAAACCCAGGGCCTTGGAGACTCCAGACCTCCCGGAGCCTCCCCCAGGACCCCTCCAATTCACCCCCCAACACCTCCCCTGGACCCTCCATTGCTCACCCCCAGCACCTCCCCTGGACCCCCATCACTCACCCCTGGCACCTCCCCTGTACCCCCCATTGCTCACCCCCAGCACGCCAAACCGCTCACACATGGTCCATCCACAGAGGAAGTCGATCTCGAAGTTGTGGTTGAGGATGATGACCACGTGCTCCTTCCCGAAGTGGTCCACCGCAGCCTGGTCTGTGAACAGCGTGCACTCGGTGCACGACCACCACTCCAGCAGCATGACCAGCTCTGCGGACAGAGGGGGGATGTTGGCACATGCAGGACCTGGCCCCAAGCACAGCCTCCCTCCTCATGGGACAGACAGGCCAGTGTCCCCATGGGTCCTCCCACACGGCTGGGGTAATTACAGTATTTTCATCTCGAGTAGAATTGTCTGCTGGAAATATTTTGGTGGCTTATATTTAATAAGTTTCCAAAAGTTACAATTGCACTCACTAAGCAAAAGACAGGGGAAGAGACAAATGGAAAGTAGCCGAAGGAGTGGGGAGGACATCTATCATTTTATATGACATCTCCATCTTTACGTCCACTTACAATGCTCGTATGCACTGTGGTGTGACAGAATATTCTGCAGCCATGAGCAATAAGAACGTGTGGACAGATGGAGAATGGAATTAAGGGTGACATTTTCTCCTAAAACTTTCTTTGGTGCTACATTGTTTTTCCATATTTAAAAACAAAAAAGCAATGTGAACCCTTGCACACCCCAAGAAGACCTGCAGGAGGGGGCTCCCACACTGCCCAGTGCTGGCTAGGAGGCCTGAGCAGCCCCCCAGAACATGAGGGCTTACAGTGACCATGCACGATGTTAGCATTTCAGGGATGCCAGTCCCCAGCTAGAGCATCATGTTCCTGTCCGACTCAGCAGGCTTCAGAGTCTCACCAGGGGCTGCAGGAGCACTTGACAAGCATGTGGGTGGTCACCTGCACCTGAGCCCTGTTTCCAGTCCTTCCCGAAGCCCCCCACCTGTGAGTGCCTCCAGGACACTGGGATGCGGCATCGTCTGTCTCCTTATGCGGGGTTTGAGAGATGCATGTAACTTCACGAGAACTTCAGGTCTGGAAAGTTCCATGCTAAGAACTCTACGTGTCTTTGTCCAGCATAGGACCCAAGGTGAATGAGTGACTTTCAGAAGGCTGCATGGGATGGGATGGGAGGACAGTTGGGTGGGGTCCTGCACACCCAGCCACCCTGGGACCCTGTAGTCAGCAGACAGTTTTCAGACCCAGAACTGTTGGAGACGACCCATGCTTCCTGCACTGGGCACCGGCCCATTCGTTTTCCCAGGGCACCACTCCAGAATTGTGCTCAGAATTGGCCCATGGGGACGGAGGCCAGGGAACACTGCCAGTTCCGAGTCTGCCTGGGCTCACACAGCCATGACTTTAGGCAAACCACTGATCCCGGGCCTCAGTTTCCACTTATAGAAAGGGGTATTCAGGGCCACTGGGAGGACTAAATGGAATATAGCATGTGGCGTTAACATCCTCCGGGGTCTCAACCTCCTCATGCACTCTAGGCCAGACCTGGACAGAGGTCTCATGTCACAGGTGATGCTGGAACACTCGCCAGCCACAGTCCTTTCTACCCAAGGGTCAAGAAGGGGAGGAGGCCATAAAAAGGCATCAGCCCCAAGGATAGGGTGCTGATAGCAACATCGAGGGACCAGAGGGGTCATCAGGAAAGGCCATCTGTTGGAGGCAAACTCAGTACCCACAGTGAACCTCTGTTAGCCCTGGCTGCCTTAATCCAACGTCCAAATACATTGACTTCAAGGGATTCAAGAAGGCACAAGGAATAAAAAGACGAATAACCCAATGAAATAACCGGCAAAGGATCTGAGCAGACATTTCTCCAAAAATTATTTGTAAATGCCAATAAGCACATGACAGATGCTCAGCATAACCAGCTCTCAGGGAAACACAAGTCAAAGCTACAGTGGGGCAGTGCCTCACATGTACCGGGACGGCTCATCAGCATGACAGACGGTCACAAGCACTGGCGAGGACGTGGGGAAACTGGAACCTCACAAACCCCTGCTGGGGTGTGAAACACTGTAGCTGCTTTGAAAAACAGTCGGGTGGTTCCTCAATAACTGCTTTTCAAACATGGAGTTACCACATGACCCTGCAATCCGATTCCTAGGTGTATGCCCAAGAGAACTGGAAACATGTCAGCACAGAAACTTGTACATGAGGGCTCACAGCGGCATTACTCATAACAGCCAAAAACTGGGAAAAGCCCATGTCCACCAGCTGATGAACGGACATATAGCACATGTCCACACAGCGGAACATCATTCAGCCATAACAAGGAGTGAAGCACTGACTGACACACGTGACAGTGTGGATGACCTTCATAATCATGACGCTCGGTGACAGCAGCCAGACACAGAGGGCCGCATAGTGAGTGATTCCATCCACATAAAATGTCCAGAACAGGAAAAGCCACAGAGACAGACAGTAGATTAGTGGTTGCCGGGGGCTGGGGAGAGGGTGGAGCAGGGGGTGACTGTTGCATGGACATGGGTGCTTTTTGGGGTGAAAATGTTCTAAAATTAGACTGTGGTGATGGCTGCACAACAGAACTAGAAGCCCTGAACCATGTACTTTAAGTGGGTGAATATTTAACTCAGTAAAACTGTTTAAAAGAGAGAAAAAAGCAAGCAAGGTCAGGCAGGACAGAGGGTGCCCCTGGCCCATGGCACCTGGCGACGAGTCTCTGCCTCTGCTTCCACCCTCCAGCCGCCTCTGTGCAGCAGGCCGGGTTCAGACTCGTGTGGTGAGCTGGTCAGCAAGAACCTGTGGCTGAGACCACAGCCTCCAGAGCAATTTGTGAGAGAGCTAGAGTGGAGACTTCTCAAATTGTGGTAAGAACACTTAACATGAGGTTTGCCCTCTCAACAAATTGTCAGTGAACGATGCGGTGTTGTTAACTACAGGCACCACGCTGTACAGTAGGCCTCTACAACTCATGCATCTTGCAAAACTGAAATTTGACCCTCTGGACAAGAACTCCCATCTGCCTCCCCCTGGCCCCTGGCAACCATCATTCTACCCTCTGCTTCCATGAGCTCGGCTGTCTCAGGTCCCTCCTGTGAGTGGAGTCACGCAGCGTGTGTCCTGTTATGACTGGCTTCTTTCACTCAGCAGAATGTCCTCAGGTTCATTCATGTTGTCCCATGTGTCAGAATTTCCTTTTTAGGCTGAACAATATCCCGCTGTGTGTACACACACCACGCTTTCTTTATCCACTCACCCATCGATGGGCATGAGGGTGTTTCCACATGCTGGCTGCTGACACCATGGAGCGCAGGTGTCTTTTTTGATAGGGAAGCTTTATAGTACTTTCCTGTCATTAGTTCAAGGGCTACTGACAGAGATTCCACCTACTGACTTAAAGATCTCAGGGTGGTTCACCCGGCGTCATCACAAGAGTCGGGCCTGTCCCCACAAGCTGTGCTGCCCTCCCTGTAAAAATGGTGCCCCCCCAGGCTGCTGTGAAGTCAGGGAGCTCCTGCACATGAGGGGCTCAGGAATATGCAGGCCATGTCGAAACACTCGCTCAGCGCTGGCTCCTCTTACAGTCACTGTTTTGAACAGAGGCAGACACGCAGGGAAACCCACAGACAAGCGAGGGACAGAGAGCTTCAAGTCCACTGCGAGACATTTCTGAATTTTTTGAAAAAGAAACTCTTCAAAACCATCTTTTCATTTACATCCATGGTTGAATGCTTCTTTATCCATGATTGCTTCCCCAAATAACTTACGGGTTGTGTTGCTGGAAACCACGGCGCATCTGTTGAGAGTGACAGACCCGTGTCAGGACAGTCAGCTCCTGCACGTACTCATGCCTCATCTATGGTGCGACTCTGACACTATTCTGTATAGGAGAACCAGGGCTGCTACCTATGCTAGATCAGGCATCTAGCCCGGCTAGTCAGGAGCACCCGCAGATGGCGCAAGGAAACGGGAAGGCATGCACACGGCTCCTGCAGTCCAGGCCCCTCCTGGGTTGTCTCAACCGTGGGGTGGCAGTGCAGGCAAGCAGAAAGGACAAGGAGAAGTGTGACTTGAGGCCTGTTGTGGTGCCAATGGGCCATACTTCCTTTACAAAGGGAAATGTCACCTGTGAGTTGATGGCTGGCAGCCTGGACAGGAGGAGATTCTGCGTGAGGGCAAGAAGGCATGCTGGTGACGTCCCCACAGCAGCCGTGCCCTGGCGGGACAGCTCCTCTCCATTTGCTGCCCTCACAAGTACCCAGGACCTCTGCCTTTGTGTTCGTGCCTGAGCGGCATGGCCAGGGAGGGCTGGAGAGGAGGAGGGGCTGGGGACTGCATGAACAGAGGGACACAAGCACCCTCTCCCTGCAGACGTCATGTGCCGGGAATGACTCTATCACAAGTCCCCTGCAGTGGAGCCCAGTTAAGGCAGTGCTGTTCTGCAGGCTGTCAGCGGGTGACGGGCAGTGTCCTCGGCAGGTTTCAGGACACTCCAGCCTATCTGTAGACAACTGCCCATGGCTGCCAGGCTGGCATCTGCAAACTGGCTCACTGGTGTTAGGCTGCTGGGCCCAAAGTGGATTTCTCTTTACCATTTCCTTCATTCAAATCTAGGCTGCCCTGAAACAGAGGGAGTTCGCTGTTCTTCGCATATTTCAATTACTGATTTAAAAAATTCGCAATTTGCCTAAAATAGCAATGTATAGCATTAACTTAATCTTTATAATATAGTTCAAAGGTAGGTGTTCATTCTATCTCTGTTTTACAGCTGAGAAAGCTGAGGTTTAGAAAGATTAAAATCTTGCCGAGGTCTGCAGGCTGGTTCTGAACCCCTGCCCGTGACCGCAACACTCCACACTCTGGGGCAGACAGCAATAGAGGCACACCAGACACGAGCCCAAGATGTGCCGAAAGAGGTGCCACGTGTCACAGAGAGAGAACAGGAGTAAAGCACGGAAAACAAGACTACAGTGCGGCCTGGAAAGAACAAAACATGGCACGGCTCTCGCTGTACGCCCGCTGCACCTGGGGAAGGCTCCTGCTGAGCTCCAACTCGAGCGGGGACCCTAGTGACACATGTGCAGAACTCAACCTAAGTGGAGAATGAGCCCAAACTCGGCAAGTCCCGGGGGTCACACGCACGCACAGGCAGAGAGCACAGGAGGAGGCTGCGCGTTTCTTGTGCATTTGTGCTCACTCCAAATACCTGTGGATTTTGTACTCGTCTCCGGTATTTCTACCTCAGTATTTCCTCCTGTTATGCGTTTTTTCTTCTTGCTCGCCCCTTTTTAAAAAAGAGATTTGTTTCCGCTCTTGTCATCCACCTTTTTCTGATACCTACTTTGGAAGTTGTGTTTATTTCTCTTTTGTCTTCCTATACTTAGCTAACAAAGCCCACAGTTGCGATCCTAACCCTCTTCCCGACAAATACAAGAACAATAAAACCCCTGACTGGATCACCTGTTCCTCATCTATTGCCAGCTGCTGCCCAGGCTTAGTCCTGTCTTTTTTCAACCTCACAAGCTGGGCATCACTATTATTTTACACCATTGCTGGGATTTACCTATCCACCAATATCTTCAGCTGCTTTCTTGGAACTCACACCCTTTTATTTGACTATAGTTTTTCTTTTTATTAAAATACAACCTTTAAAAAAAATTAAGATGTGTGGGCAGGAAATGCTCTTACTTTTTTTTTTATCTGTTCAGAAAAAATTTATTTGGACATATTTAGAAAACTTAGAGACCCAGAAAAGTTCTTTTCTCAGGTGACGGGGAAATCCTGACAGGTTTCCCTGAGCAGTGCTAAGCGCTGACTATGAACTTGCGGTCATGACCTTTTAGCTCTGAGCTTGTGTACAGCAGGGACACGTCAGCTTCACAAGGGAAGAGGCCAGGCCCACGGACTGTAGACACAGCCCCTCCGCTTGCAGGCTCTGGGAGTACGTGTCTGAAATGACACAGAAGAGAACAAGGCTCATGGAATAGGCATATTTTGCAAGCTTCCGCAGAACTCTCTTTGCAAAAGGCTGTACATTTGTCCTTCTGCCTATCCAATCTGTATCTCTGGGAATGTGACCAGGTACGCGGCACCTGGACTGTGATGACTCAGAACTTCCCACCAAGACGGCTCTGCAGGTGAGGAGGGCTGCCTGCTGCCTCCCTGAAGTCCTCCCTGTGGGGTCACCCACCCCTTCTTTCCGAGGGGCTTCCTCCAACCTAGGAGCAGAAGGGACACTGCACTTGGCAGTGCTTGAGGGGCTGGCCCAGAGATGGGCCTGAATGGAAATGTCATGCCTGAGATGAAGGTGTACAGGGCACATGGGCAGGGAGGGCTGGGTGGCAGGTGGGCTGGCATGGCCACGTAGTCCACCGGGGACGTGTGGATGTGAGGGTAGAACCTGAGGGAGCACGAGGTGTAGTGACTTCTGGTAATCACCAGTGGGAGCGGTGATCAGCAGAACGGAGCACGAGGTTCTTGGGTCTTGTCAGACACACAGCAGGGCTCCCCAGGCCACGGTCACCTGCAAAGCCTGTGCCAGCCGGTCCTTCTCCTGGGAAGCATCGAGAGGATTCAGCTCAGACATCAACCTGCTGATCTTCTCTATCAGCGGGACCACATGGTCAAACAGGATCAGCCCTGCGTGCACATAGGATTCCCCTGGGTTCCAGTGCAGCTGCAGCTCAGAGAACCTGCAGACATCAAGGCAGAGTTTAGAGGACAAGAGGAGGGACTGTCTCTCCACGCCCGAGTCCGCTGCAAGTGTGTTACTGACGTGGCCACTGGATCAGGAGATCCTTCTTTTCCTTTCACATGCCAGTAAAATTTTATAGGCCAATAAAAATTCCTTTTATATTCCTTTTATATACATGTCAGCGGGTCATTCAGGGAGCACAGTGAGCTCTGCAAATCCTGCTGGTAGATTGGCTGCCATTGGAGGATTTTAAAAAGCCATGAGAATAGACCCTGGGTTCTCAAAAATCCAGTTGACAATCATTTCAAGCAAGTCCAAAGTGGGGCTGAGACCATCTGACAACAGGCCATAAAGCACGGTGATGGCAGCTGAACCGAGGGCTGACACCCACAGCAGGGGCTGTCCATGGGTGTCCGTGGAGGGTGGGAGGCTGTGCACTCCAGCACTGGGACTCAACACACAGCCACGGCCACAGAGACCAAGTTTTCCCAACAAGCTCGTCCAGCTGTCCTCAGCTCTGTCTCCTTGGGGGCTGAAAAGGAATGACAAAATAATCTGCCAGACAGTCCTTAGATTGCTCCTGGAAATAACCACACGTGATTTCAAGAAGCTGATGCTCCAGAAGTGAATTCACTCTTCTGGGCACCGGGGACACGAACTCCTCCAGCAGCTCTACAGGGCGCTTGTCCACCTATCTGTGAAGTGCATGTCTAGGTGGGACAGAGCCTCCCTAGCAGCACTCAGTGCAGCAGCGAGTGGCGGATGTTACTTACCCTGTGACTGCCGAGGCCCCAGCGCATCCCACTTCCACCTGGCCTGTCAAGGGGCCATGCCCACTGCTGCAGGCCAGCGAGTGCCTGAGGCTCAATTGGCGCCACTGAGAGCTGCTCTCACTCTTTGTTGACCTGAAACTTTTAATGTCATTCTTATGCTGGCAAGGTCATTTGCTGGCTACAGAGCTCCAGAGATGAAGGTGTGGGTGGGTGATCTCTCAGCGGCTGGGACATCCCTCTGGCTCTGCTCCGACTCTCCATGAGAAGCTGCTGCCAGCCCTCGTGGGGCTCTGGCTTCCCTCCTCGGGTGTCTGAAGAGCTTTGTCTCCGATGGTTTGCGGCTTCACCAGGATGGGTCCGGCTGTGGGCTCTGTCTATTCCACCTGCTTGTGGACGTTCGTCTCCTCCATCTGCAGAGCCAGGTCTCCACCGGTCCAGGAGAGTTCTCAGCCTTCACCTCCCCGATGCTGCTTCCGTCCTCTCTCCTTTGAGACAGGAGCCCGAGACATACTCTATGGACCCTCTCCTTCTGTCCTACGTCTTTTCTCTCCTTTTCATGGTTGTCTTCTTCTGGTCAGTCTTTGCTGCGCTCTGGATGATTTCTTCACATTTACGTCCAGTCTACCCATTCTCTCACTGACTGCGTCTGATCTGATGTAAAATTCAGCCACTAAGTTTTCACTTAAAAAAATCCTATAATTTTCATTTATAAAAGTTCTGCTTGGTTCTTTTTCAAATCTGGTAACTTTGTTCGTCTTTGGTCTAAATCTGCTGCTGTATGTTCGTTGTTCTTGTTCATGAGATCATATTTATCTTTCCTGCCTGTGGGATCTTGAGGCCCAGGCTGGAGATGCTTTTCCCCAGAGGGCGTCTGTTTGCCTCTGCGAAAACCGAGGGCACTGCCAACCAGCTCCACTCGAGCTGTCTCGCAGGAGTCCGGTTCAGACTCACTCCTCTCTCACAGCTAACCGAGGTTTCGGTTCCTGAAGGCAATGCTGACCCTTTATTTCAGCACCCTCCCCTCCTTTTTTGCTAACAGGATCGCAGGAGCTGAGAGATTTTCTTTACTTACTGTGAAGCCAGCAATGCATTAAGAAGCCACTTTGATCCAGAATTTAGCTGTTTTGTAGTGTGTCAACTTCAGAATATTACTGGAAGTGGGAGCCAATAATTTAGCTTTTGTTAATTAATACCTGTGCTTTTTGTGTATATTCATGTTACCCAGTCACATCAGGCATAACTCATGCATATGTTTTATGTCATAGGATTTCTAATTCTCCCTTCCCACATAAAAGCAGCAGCCTTTTATTTTGAAAGAAAAACAAACTAGGAATTGAAGCTGTAACTTGTTTAAGGCAAGTGACAACCAAGGGTGAGGTCACTGCCTCTCCAAAGACAGCGGCATCAGGGGTACATACCGAGGTGACATAAACAGCCTTTGAGCAGTGCTATGTGCTCCTGAACTGGGAGTGGTGTGGAGACAGGTGTACGGACCCATCACTTCCCACATGACATAAAGCATGCATGCCCTCACGCTAAGACACGTAAGGAGCAGGACAGTGTGAGATGAAACGTGGAAGTCCTCCTCCTTCCCCTGCTCCCTGGACATCATCACCGCTCAGTTTTCTTGTGCTTCCTGCCAAGATTCCCTGTGCATGTGCAAACACACCACACATGGGGTGTCTTTTTTTTAAAGGAAAAGAAAAGCAAAACACAAATGGTAGCATATTGTGCTGCTCACCTTTCTTTTTCACTTAAAAATGTATTTTGAAAATGGTCCTCTACCAGTAAAGAGATGGCTGCATAGGATCCCGCTATATGGACAAAGCATGATCAGTCCTCATGAGTGGGCACTTTGGTTGCTGCCAGTTTTGTGCTAACACAAAAAATGATAAATATACAATGGGGAAAGGATGGCTTCTTCCACAAATGGTGTTGGGGAAACTGGATATCCACATGCAGAAGACTGAAACTAGATCTCTATCTCTCACCATGCACAAAAATCAACTCAAAATGGACCAAAGACCTAAATTTAAGACCCAAAACTATGAAACTACTAGAAGAAAACACAGGGGAAATAGTACACGAAATGGGAGTGGGCAGCACGTTTTTGAACGAGACCACAAAGGCACAGGCAACTAAAGCAAAAACACATAAGTGGGACCATATCAAACTAAAGCTTCTTCACAGCAGGGGACACTGTCAACAAAGTGAAGAGACAACCTACAGAATGGGAGAAAGTGTTTGCCAACCACACATCAGAATCAGACAAAGGGCTAATATCCAGAATATATAAGGAACTCAAACAACTCAACCGCAAAAAAACCAAATAACCCAACTGAAAAATGGGCAAAGGACCTGAACAGACATTTCTCAAAAGAAGACATACAAATGGCCAAAAGCACATGAAAAATGAAAAATTTATAAGCCATTTAAATTGTTCATAGGTACCAAATTGCCATCAACATCACCAGTCATCAGGGAAATACAAACTAAAGCCACGAGACATCATCTCACTCCAGTTAGATGCCTATTATCAAGAAGACAGAAAATAAAAAATGATGGTGAGAATGCAGAGAAAAAGGAACTCCCCTACATTGTTGGTGGGAGGGTAAACTGGTACAGCCGCTGTGGAAAACAGCATGGAGGTTCATCAGAAAACTAAAAATAGATCTACTCTATGACCCAGCTATCCCACTACTGCATATACACCCAAAGGAAATGAAATCAATATATCAAAGAGACACCTGCTCTCCCATGTTTATCACAGCACTATCCACAATAGCCAAGACATGGAATCAACCTAAATGTCTGTCAGCGGATGAATGGAAAGAAAACTGTGGTATATATACAGAATGGAATACTAGTCAGCTATAAAAAGAAATGAGATCCTATCATTAGCAGCAAAATGGATGGAATTGGAAACCACCATGTTAACTGAAGTAAGTCAGGCACAGAAAGACCAATACTACCACATGGTCTCACTCATATGTGGAGTCTAAAAAAAAGTGGTTCTCATGGAAGTAGAGAGTAGAATAATGGTTACCAGAGGCTGGGAGAGGAGGGGGGTGAGGTGGAGGAGAAGGGGTGGACTAACAGGTACAAAGCTCTGCTGTCCACCCTAAGTGAATCACTGCACAGTATATGCATGTATTGAAACAACACACTGTACCCCACAAATATGTACAAATAAATGTTAAATTAAAAAAATTTTTAATGATAAAATGATAATACCTTTCCATATATATTATTTTGCAGATCTCTCTCTAAGTTACATTCTTATTTTGTAGAAAAATGGAGTCAAAACTTATAACCATGTCGATTGTTGATAGCCACTACCAAAATGTCCTCAAATAACACTCCCACTATGCCACAGTGTGAGCAGTGACCTCTGTCCACAGTGCGGCTGTTACCCTGCCCATGTGACAGGTGAGGATGGTTTTCTACTAAGTATAGATGCATTTGTACACGTGAAGCACATCTAGACAGCTGCACACATGCATGTAACTGAGAGCTAAGAGTCCTTCTCTTTAGAGGTGCACACTGACATATTTATAAGTGAGAGGACATGCACACGAGGTTTGCCTCAGGTTACTCTGGTGCTGGGGTGGCTGGGCATGCAGCTGACACAAGTTTGGCCAGGTAATGGGTGAACTAAGGTTATTATTCTCTTACTTTTGTTTAAAAATACCCAAAGTGCTAGGTTAAACCATATGAAATGGACATCTCTGTGGGTCAGAATGGTCATGTGCTGGAACACTGTGCTTGTGTGGCTCAACCTGACACAAAGTTTTGGTCTGAGCATCTTTTACATGACTCTGGGCCAGGAAAGGACTGCTGAGAGGTCTGGAGCAGCCCCGGGACCCTACCCAAGGAGCGAGAGCCCAGCCCATGGCCTTCCTGTCACGCCAACACATGCAGGGGCGGTCCTCCCACCGGGCCCTCCTGGCAGGGGCTTGGGATGGGCTTGTTAACTGTTTCCCAGCCGCGGACACTCACGGCTCCAGAGCGAGTAGGCGAGGCGGCAGTTGAGGCGGCGGTAGAGCTGCTTGTTGATGGGCCACAGGACGAGTGTGCAGAGCTGGGCGAAGTTGATGACCAGCCCACTCACCACAAAGATGAACCCAATGAGCAGGTGCACCACGAACTGCGTCTTCAGGTAGGCAAGCAGGCCCATGGTCGCCACTCAGGAGCGGGTACAGGGTCCCTCGCTGAGAACGGCCGTCCTGCAAGGACAGGGACTGCGGTCAGCACCGGCCAGACACCAGGGATGACAGAGCGTGGGCTGAGGATAGCGTCCTGCCCTCACGGACACTGTCCCAGGGCCGCTGCACGTGTGCGTGCAGTGGGAACGGGCTCACTCTGCTCCCCCAGAGACCTTCTCCTTCTGGAAATGAGGGGCTATGGGCTGCCAGACACACACTGTCCCCACGCTTCTCACACACACTGCACGTGCCGCACACGTACACCACACACAGCCACACATACAACCACACACACGCATGCACCACACACGCACATGCCACACACCACACTACACACACCACACACACATCACACCACACACAACCATACACATGCACACACTGCACACCACACGCATGCACCACACACAACCACACATAAAACCACACATGCACATGCACCACACATGCCACACACTACACACAACACACCACACATACACAATCATACACATGCATGCACTGCACACACCACATGTACACCACACACAACCACACATAAAATCACACACACATGCACCACCCATGCACACCACACACACATACCACACACCACACACTACATATACCACACACACACACATATCACACACACAACCATACACATGCATGCACTGCACACCACATGTGCACACACATGTGCACCACACACACCACACATGCACCACACCACACCACATCCACACATGCCACACACACATGCACTGCACACACCACATAAACAACCACACACAATCACCGCACACACACCACACACAACCACACACCACATGCACACCGCACACCCCACACAACCCCACACAATCACACATACCACACATACTACATACACCACACACAACCACACTCCACGCAGATAATGACACAACACACACTACACACAGCACATTCACACATGCACCACACACACCACACACACTACACACAGTACATATACACACACACCACACACACACAAACACATCACCACATATACCACACACAGGCACCACACACACAATCACCTGCCTAACACACCACACTTACCACACATACTACACACACACACACATTACACACCAGACACACTCACACACATACCATAGCACTCACACACCACACACGCCCCACACACCTACACACACACCACATACCACATACACTCACACACACCACACACACACACCACACGCATTCTCTCTCACACACACACACATACCACACACTCTTCTGGTCAAACCTTCAGAGGACAACAGTCCTGGTCATCAGCTTAGCTGCAACCTCATGAGTGGCCCCAAATCACCCAACTAAGCTGCTCCTGAATTACTGATTCCAGAAACTCTGGGGATAATACGTGTTTCCTACTGCTTCATGCCACTGTGTTTTGGAGTAATTGGCTAGGCAGCAATAGAAAATTAACACACCACTCAGTACAGAGGACCGAGGGACAAAGAAACGCTGCAGACAGCTCAACTACATGCCAGGGTCTGTTCCGAATGCTTCCCAGGTACTAATGCATTCAGCTTTCACACGAAGCCCACAGAGGGGACACTGCTATTGCCTGTATTTGACAGGGGAGCGAACTGAAGCCCAGAGAGGCTGAGTAACTTGGTCAATGTCACACATAAGTCGGCAGCAGAGCCATATTCCAGTCCAGGTAGTGAGGCCCAAGAGTCGACACTGACAACTCAATGCCCTGCAGCCTCCCGACGAGGGCAGGGGTCCTTCAAGGCAGTCTCAGTTCTGTCAACCAGGTTGGGTTTGGTGTCTCAGAACTTCTCTCTTGTGCTAGAGATGACATATTGGGCCAGAGTTTAAGTTACTCATGGGTGGGGGCTATGTTGCGGCCCATCACTGGCCTGATGTCCCAGGAGACCGGGGCTGTCCCTGCCGCTCTGTTCTGGGCCAGGATAATCAGGGTCCCCAAGTGCCAGCTTGCAGACAGGCCCATTAGCTGTGCCACTGCTACAGCAGATCCCCAGGGCCCACACCAGACCTGTTGACTCCATCACTAGTGCACAAGGTATAGAATCCAAGTTTTAAAAGTCAGTGGAGAGGAACTCACTCTGAGCAAGTGTGCAGCATGAGGAGGTGTGACACCTGTGAGACCAGCACCACAATTGCACGGGGAGCGTTTCCATTCCAGTCAGCCCCCATCCCAGCCCCTGGTGGCCCCAAGGGGCTTTCTGACCCTGTGGATGGATTTTTCTTTTCTGTAGGTTCACGAATCTGGCTTTGCTGGCCCAGAGGATGCTTCTGAGGGCCAGCCCTGCTGCCGCACACCAGCAGCCCATCCTCTGGCCGCTGCATGATTGCCACTGATAGGCATCAGGCTGTGTCAAGCCCGTGAGGATCATGAATCAAGCTGCTGTGCACATTCACTCAGGAACCCATTCCCACAACTGTTCACGGTGTTGTGACACAGCCCATCCCTGGTTGTCCTGGTCGTCCTGAATCTCTGGGCTAGAAAGTCTATGCACAGATTCCCTGCAGAGCCCACGGCCGCCCTCTCGCCACATGTTCTCATGGCCCCAGTGCCACACACCACTCATTCCTATCTGGGACTCTGGCATCTTGGGTCCAGCTTAACTCTAAGGTTGAAGACTCTAGGGATACCCATGAGCCTTAACAAGGGAGGACAAAAGCCAGCCAGATGCCAGTTCCAGCAGCAAGACTTCCACCCGCTCCATAGTCCAAGGCCACCATCTGCCCAATCCAAAGCAACCTGAGATGGTGAACCACCAGCTATCCACCTGGCTTACTGGCCATCTCCTGACATGCCCCCTCGCTGCTGACTGCCTGCCTGGACCACCAACCTCAACCCCTGGATGCCCCAGATACGGGGTCAATACGCACAACATCATCACTTACCACTGGCCAGACCCATCCTGAGGAAACCTCCAGTCTGCTCACTCAGGAGACTCTCCCATTGGCCACCCCCACAAGACGCCCATGCAGACGTTTGCTTGGACCACTGCCGCGTCTCTACTCAGTGTGTGGTTTGTTCCAGCTCCCTGCACCCAGCCCCCTCTGACCTCCCTGGTAAACATGTCACATGCTAACTTTCAGGGGCTATCACAGCAGTGGCGGGTCCTGACTCCCCTACTGCAGAGGGCCACAGTGAGGAAGGCACCCTGTCCCACACAGCCCACACCCCCTAGGCAGCCCACACCCCCCACATGGCCAACACCCCCCACGTGGCCAACACCCCCCACGTGGCCAACACCCCCTAGTCTCCTCTTCAAAGTCCTTTGGGCTGGCAGAGCAGGAAAGCGTCAGGAAGTGGCCTGGGCTCAGTGACCCCAAATGCATTTGCTTGTGTACCCCTTAAAGCAATTTTTAAAAAACTATGTATCCCCAGACAATTTTAAGTTGATGTCTACATTTTTAAACCCAAGTTTAAATATGCAAGGGTGTAAGTCCTGGCATACTGTAAAATTTGCTTTAAAAGCATAACTTGATTCTTTTAAATGCAGCCAGTGGAATCTACGTGGCATAGTAATCGGACAGCCACCATTTGCACCCATTTCCAAACCACACGAAAACAAGCTCTTCTCAACAGGAACTTTACTTCATCCCACTTGCTCCGTGGATTTGTATTTCCACTGCATTTCCACCACAGGATTTTATCATCATGCAATATATTGAAAGTCTCTTCTGCTTGACTTTACACTTGAAAGTCTTTTGCTGATCACCATAACTTAATATTCTGCAACAAAAATGTGTATGACCATTTAAAATTAACTTTTGCATTTCTTATGCATAGGGTTTAAGTTAAAGAATGTCTTCTGGATTATACCATGATGTTCCACAACTACGTCATTCAGTCTACGTCTCCTAAGAAATCAGGACAATCTACTGACTACAATACCATGATCACATCCAAGAAATTTGACATTGATATAAGAATACAAGCATTATCAAATATGCCATCCATACTCCAATTTCACCAATTGTGCCCCAAATGACCTTTATAGCTTTTTTCTACCCAGGACCCAGTTGAGCATCTGCGCAGCATTGGACTGGCAGGTCTCTCTACTTCTCTCTGAACTAAGATGCTCCCCCAACCATTCTGGCCTGACAATCTCAAGAGTCTAAGGCAATTGTTTTGTAGAATGTCCCACAATCTGGATCTGTCTGTTTCCTCGTGGTTAATTTAGGTTCAACATTTCTGGCCAAGAATACTCTACAGGGCATGCTTGATACTTCCTGCCACATCCCACCAGGGGACACTTACTGCCACTTTACAGGTGACATGAAATGCCATCACTGGGTGAGGGCACCACTAGATGTCTCCAGCATAAAAATGCAGCTTCTGATTGGAACTGACACGCATTCGATGAGCGAGTAGAGGCTGAGTTAACGTCCACCCCAGCCGCCTTTCACTCCCCAGCATGATCCGCACAGGTCTGTGCCCGCTGGGGTCCCGGTCCTCGCCCCCCTCACTCCCTTATCTCACTACCCGTTAAGTCAGCCGAGCTTGTTCTGATCCACAATGACTCCTCTTTAAACGAAGCTGTAAGAAATCGATGTTTCACAAATGCAGCAACACAGACTCAGCTGTTCCAAGGATTGCTTGTGTGGGCTTCTAAAAGCGTGTAATATATTCGGGCACAAATTACGAAGCACGGTCAAACATTAATCTAAGTCTCCTCCTCAAATCTACCCTCCCACCACCCCAAGAGGTGACCACTATTATTCCTTTACCTAAAAAAGTTTTGTTACACCCTAAGCAAGACCTTGTCCTGCCTTATTTTTAATTTCAGTCTTCTGCGGTTTGCTGTTTCTGTTCAACCTTGTTTCTAAAATCCCTCCATATTGTCGCGAGTAGCTGTAACTCATTTTTATTGTTGGATTGAAACCCACCGTGGGACCTCCCACAATTTATCCCCGCATCTTCCAGGGACACAGGCTTGTCTGTAGTCTTTGCTAGAACTTATGAAAGTGCTGCTGGGGCATTCTGTGCATGCCTACTGGTGCCCACAGCCCACGAATTCTGTGGGGATGGTCCTGGGGAGCAGAGTCGGCAGGTGACAGGGTGGCCTCAGAGGGACTGCACCACTTCCATCCCTGCCAGCAGCATGCAGGACTTCCCACGGGTCTTCAACCCTGCCAACACCACCACCCTCAGACCTCACTGAAGCCCATCTGGTATAAGACGGTCTCACACAGCGATCTTAATTTTTATTTTTCGGGCTGTTATGATATCGTAATAGGTTCTTGGGGTCTAAATCTCCCCATGTCACAGATGGGGAAAGTGACCACCAGAGGCTCAGAGCCAAGCTCTTGGCCCCACAGCTGCTCCCTGATTTGTACGTCTGACATGTGAGGAAGGGTCTCTCTGAACAGGCCTGGAACGCAGCTCTCTCCTTCTCCCCACCACTCCGATTACATCAGACAACCTGCCCAGTCCCCTGCATGTGGGAGGGAAGAGCCTGCAGGTAGGACCTCTGGGGTGGATGCCCAGTGGCCAGGAGGCGGGACAGCCGGCCCATCCAGTTCACCTGGAGCCTGTCCACTAATGCTCAGACGTCGCTGAGACAGCAAGGACACCTGAGTGCATTTCTCAATCCCTTCATCAGATGATAGGTTCAGATTGTTCCAGAAGACTGGCTTCAGTACATCTTGGCCCTCAGGGTGAAGCAGCTGTTTCTTGGAGCTGCTCGTGGCCCCTGTATGAGGAGCAGGGGTGACGGACAGGGCCGCCTCTGTCACCTCTGCAGGGCCAGAGTGGCCGCCTGCGGCTGGAGGAGTGAGCCAGGAGACTGGGCTGCAGAGCTGCAGGCTGGGGTGGCCTCAGAGCAGCGGCACAGACCCCTCTCCAGACAGTACCTCTGGGACCCCCACAGAAGGAGAATGGAAGCAGGCAGAGAAACCACCACGAGCCCCCCATGGCCAGCAGCCTCTCCTGGGGGGATGCTGCCGAAGTTCTTGGGAGTGGGAAGGACTGGGCCCCAAACAAGATCCTCCTCCCACCTCTACCACCCACCTCTACCACCCACCTCTACCACCCACCTCTACCACCCACCAAGAAGTGGGACTGCCATGGTCCCTCCAGTTGCCTCTGCTGCTAATTTAAAGAAAGGAGTCTGTGGCTCCTTCCCCACACTGCTGCAGCCCAGGGTGGTGAAGGGACAGGGCTGCACTAGGAACTGCGCGTGGCCCAACACCCTCACATGGAGGTCGCACCTGGCCACACCCACCCCTGACTCTGTCACCTCTGGGTATGGGTGAATTGAGTCCCATCCCTAAAAGGTAACCCCCAGGACCTCATAATGCGACTGTGTTTGGAAACAGAGCCTCTAAAGAGGTAAACAAGTTAAATGACATCATTAGGGTGGTCCCTAATCCAACTTGACCTGTGTCCTTATAAGAAGGGGACAACCACGTGAAGACACAAACCAAGAAGAAGCAACGAGCCCTGCCAACACCTTGATCTTGGACGTCTGGTCTCCAGAACTCTAAGACAGCAAATATCTGGGGCTGAAGCCCCCACTCTGTGGTCTTTTGTCACAGCAGTCCTAGCAAACTCAGACACCTCTCTCACAAATATCCAGGCTTTTGCGTGTCTAGACCTCCTAATTCTGGAAATGTCCAGGCCCTTCCACATCCTGCCACAGACGGGACCCTGCAGCTCAGGAGACCCAGACTCCCCTGGGCTCAAGGACAGACCCCGCTCAGCCCCCTCCACCTGCCTCTGAGACTGTCTCCAGATGCCCCAGGAACCCTCCCTCCCACTGTTGCTCCCTGTTCCTCTTCCTCAAGAGCCAGCCAGTCAGAGGGTCCGCCCTGCAGAACAGCTCCTCAGACAGCCCCTCTTCTTTGCCGGAACCCCCACCTTTCCAAGGACACCTTTCCACAGAGATGGAAACTAGGGTCTCGAGCCTGCCGTCTCCATGGTCCGCACTGAACAGAGAAGCTGCTGCGCCTCTTTACACACAGAAGCCTGCTATGTCACTGCATGGGGGCCAACAATCGCTCTTGCGTATGTGCACCCCCTTCTGTGGCCCACCCGCAGCATGTAAACTGCATGGTTTGGGCATCTGCAGTGGGTTGGAAATGCGGCCCCATCCACCCCAAATGGCACCCCGGAGGCCCCACGCCCCGAACACTGCTTGTGCAGGAGCCGCAACGGAGCCGTGCTGTGACAAGTGACTGCTGCCCCTGGGTCCTGAGACCCTGCCTGAGGGTCTTTCCGAGAGCAGGGCTAGCCTTTGGCCACCAGCGGTGGTGATGGGAAAGGACAGCTGAATATCCATAGCGCATCACTCTCGGTGCTCTGGAAATGAGGTCTGAATTACAGGATGGAGAGGTTTTTAGTTGTATGTGGATTTCAGTGACCCAAACTTAGTCCATGTGAAAAAGAGCCGAGAGGTGGCAGTCGCCTGCCTCCCTGTCTCTCCCCACCCCTGCCCATCCCACCCAAGCGCCGCACTGCAGACAGCACTGCTGAGTCAGAACTTGCGGGGAGAAAGGCTGATACTGGTGATGCAGAACAAAGGACAGTGGAGTCGTGATGATACCCACAGCGTCTTTGTTTAAGTGGCAACACAGCCAAGAACCTGGAACACAGCCCCGATGCTTTCCGAGCAGCCAGTCCAAGTGTCCCGAAAGTAACTGTACCTCACTCGCAGCAGGCGCCCCGGCTCCCTCACGGGCCTCCTTGCTCTGCTCTGAATGGGCTGGGGCTGGGGGCCCAGGGGCTTTCGGGCCACAGCCCACAGGCAGCACCAGATGCGGGAGGGGGCAATGGGGCAGGCATCCTTTGGAAGCAGCACAGCCACAGAGGCACCAGGACCCAGGCCGCCACTGCCTTGGAGGCCATCCAGGGCTGGGCAGCGGGTCTCAGCCCTCTGCAGGCCTCAGTGACATCAGGTGTTACAGTATAATGCAGTGGCTGCTGTCACCACTTTATCCAAGAAGTCTGGGAAGCTCAACTAAAATTTTAGAAAAAACAGTTCCATTTTTGAGAACTAAAGGGCAAACTTCAGTTCTTGGGTGAATGTATTTACAGAGACCAGCTTATCTTTCAATAAGCTCGAAAAATCTGAAATATGTTGATGGAGCTTGGATGTGTTGTCCCCTCCAAAACTCATGTGGAAATTTGATCTCCAATGTGGCAGTGCTGGAAACTGATTGAGTCATGGGGGAAGATCCCTCATGAATGGATTAATGCTCTCCCTGGGGTAGGGGGGATTAATGAGTGAGTTCTTGCTCTATTAGTTCCGGCGAGAGCTCATTGCTTAAAAAGACCCTGGCACCTTCTCTCTCTCTCTTGCTTCCTCTTGCCATGTGATCTGCTTGTACCCACCGGCTGCCTGCCGCTTTTCTGCCATGAGTAGAAGCAGCCTGAGGCCTGTGCCAGATGCAGCTGTCCCAGAATCGTAAGCCAAATAAACCTCTTTTCCTTATAAATTACCCAGTCTCAGGTATTTCTGTTATAGCAACACAAACGGACTAAAACATACATATTTGCCAATCCAAACTGTGTCAGTATTTGGAATTAGAAGAGGCCTAAAAATCAAAAAGAAGGAGGCAAAATCATCACTATTTGCCAATGATAGGTATGTATATTCTGGACCCATGAGAAGCTACTGTAACCAAAACGCTACTATAAGAATCAGAGAGAATAGCAGTGCTGAAAGGAATAAAATACAATGTACAGAAATCAATAGTTTCCTGAAATAGAATAGATGAAGACAATAGAGAAGTTTATTTCTTTCTCACTCAACAGTTCCAGGTCACCGGCGGCTCTGCCCCACATGGTCCTTTAGGGCCTAGGCCCTGGAAGCTCTGCCATCTTCCACATGAGGCTGTCAAGGCTGCTCTGGTTCTTGCCTTTTAGGCTGGCAGAAAGGGGAAAAGTGGGGGGCTGGGGCTAGGGGTGCCCTCTACAGCAAGCAGGGTGTAAGCTCCCCACCCACTGCCAGCACTCAGTGACAGGGGACATGAGGCCACACAGTCCTCTTGTGTGTCCAGACAGCCTGGCGATAGTGGCCCAGTGGACCACAAGTCCATGCAGACACACGAAAACAGAAGGTACAGTGGAGAAGACCCATGTAGATTTGCAAAAAAACACAAAATATTGGTCACAAACTTCAGAAGGAATAAACAGTCTACGTGAGAAAATCACAGAACATCATGAAAGACACAAAAGTGGAGCCTAGCAAACGGAAAAGTGCCCTGTGACCAGGTGGCGAGGTGGCCACACCCTTCCCTGCTGCACAGCCGTGGCGAGGCCATGCTGCTGCCCTTTCTGGAAGGCCTGGGCTGGCTTCAGGGCTCACCTTTGTAGAGACTGGTGGGAGTAGCATCATCTGACTTTGAAGCCAGCCTTCCTCCAGTGAGGAAGCTCGGGCCAGCCTGCCAGGAGATGGGCCACATGGAGCACATATGGACCGTCTGGGATGTGGTGCCACAGACTGACAGCCCCCAGGTGGGCTGCCAACCATTGCAGCCACACTGCAGAAGAACCATCTTGCTGAGCTCAACCCACACTGCTGACCCACACAACTGTAGCCCACAAAATGTGGTTGTTTTAAATCATTGTATTTTGAGGTGATTTCTTAAATAATAATACATAAATGATATATAAGCAATTTATAAGTGTCACGAAATCCTAATATAAATGCTACCCCCAAATAGACATGCTGATTCTATAGTTCATGTGGAAAAAATAAACAGGAAAGGAAACCCAAGAAAAACATAAAAAAAAAAAATAAGGAAGTAGCCCTACAAAATATTATACCATCTGTGAAGACTCAGATACTAAAATAGCATGGTCCTGGCATGTTGACAGACACAGACCAAGGAAACAGTCTGAAGAGCTGGTGCCCCATGACAAGGAGAAGCCATCGGGAGTCCTCTGGCACCTAGAGCAGGTGTGGACCTGCAGCCCCTGCCTGGAAAGTGGGACCCTACACACTCGAAGTGCTGACCGCAGGCTAGGCAGCAGCACACATCTCACATGTGCATGTGATGTTCTGTTGTATTTGTGTTTCTATTGCATTTGGACACTGCTAAATAAAACACGAAATTAACTAGAAACCATTACTGGTCTCATAAGAGTCTTTTGGCGTAACATATATTCTCAACCAGTGGAAAAGAGGTACAATTAAATGACACACCTAAAACCACCCCTTCAATGCTTGATAACAGAACTCTGCTTCTGAAGCATGCAAATCACTGTGGTGCCCCCCCGCACCACCCCATGCTGGTAACACAACTCTGCCACCACAGCAGTGCACATCCTGGGTCCGGGAGGATCCCAGATCTAAGTCATAAAGGTAATCAGTCCACTCTTGGAGCAACTGGTCCAGAGATGGGCACGTGGCCTAGTTCCAGCCAGCAAGATATCAGGGGAGAAGTCTGCAGGGGCTTCCAGAGAGGCCTTTACTCTTCCAGGATGAGACAAATGCCTCTGGTCCTGCCGCTTTGCTTTTCTCTGCCCACCCCGGGGTAAGGAAGGGGTGTCTGAAGGGGCCACAGCCACCTAGGAACATGAAGCAAGAAGGAAGAAGACTCCGGGTCTCCCCAAGGACGGGTGGGCAGCTGAGACCATGCTGGCACTGCCCACTTCAGGAGATGAGGACGACAAGAGCCGCTGGTATGTCAGTCACTATTCAGTCACCTGCAGCCAGAAACACTCCTTGCTCTGCCACCATTTCTATGACTTTTATTCACGTAGGTCTAGCACATTCCAAAGTCGTGTGTCACTGAACGCTGGGACACATTCTGAGAAATGCACTGCTTTGCTATTTCACCACCACATAAGCATCATAGAGGGAATGTACACAACACAGATACCACCTACTGCACACCAAGGCCGTAGCTATTGCTAGGCCACACACCTGGGCAGCATGTCACTGCACTGCACACTGTAGGCAGCAGGAACACAATAGTGAGTATCTGTGTATCTAAACATAGGAAAGGTACAGTAAAAATACGGCATGCAAGATAAAGTGGCATGCCTGTATAGGACACTGACCATGGACGGAGCTGGTGGGCTGAAAGCTGCTCTGGGCGGGTCAGCGAGTGAGCGGAGGGTGAACATGAAGCCCAGGACGTTACTGTGCACAGCCGTGGGCTTTACAGACACTGTGCGCTTAGGCTATAAAAATATTTTTCTTTCTTCAGTAGTAAATTAAACTTACCTTAATATAACTGCTTAAGTTTGTAAATTTTTAAGTTTTTAAGACTTTTTGACTCTTGCAATAACAGCTTAAAACACAAACACATTGTTCAACTGTACAAAAATATTTTCTTTCTTTAAATCCTTATCTACAAGATTTTTTCCACTTATTTTTACTTTTTGAACTTTCTTGTTGGAAACTAAGACGCAAACACACACACTAGCCTGCCCAGGGTCAGGATCATCAACATCACCGTCTCCCACCTCCACATCTTGTGCCACTGGAAGGCCTTCAGGGCAGCAACACGCCTGGAGCTGTAGTCCCCGGTGACAGCAATGCCTTCCTCTGGAGCTCCTGCTGACAGGCCACACCAGGCCCTTCTTGGGGAGGCATCACTCTTTTCAGAACAACATCCGGGGTGTTTGCTTGGTGTGTTTCTTTTTTCCATCACAGATTTACTTGTAAGCAGATAATGCACCACAAACACTCCTCTCTATTAATGAAACCTTTCGGTGTTGGGGTCCATGCGTTCAAAATTGTTAAAAAGCTTGCTGAGGTGTGCAGAAGCTTCTGCTAAACCCTTCGCTGTAAATTTTCTTGGGGGTTCTGTTTCTTCTCCTGCAGTTTCCTTTCTCTTACTTCTTCAGCTATGCATTCCTGCTCCTACTCCAACATCTCCTCCTTAATCAGTTCCTCAGGAGCCACTTCCAGGAGCTCCTCAATGTCTTCCTCCTCCACACTAGGATGCTGTCATTCACCATCTCACCACAGCCTTGGGGATGTCTGCAACCTCCTTGTCCTTGCATACCCTTTGAAGTCATGGGTGAATCTCCAGTGCCTTCTTCCAGAGGCCATTCATACACCCCTTGTGACATCACCTCAAGCCCAAGCAGGCTCTTGATGGAGTCACGGATGCTGTGATCCTTCCAGGATCGCAGAAGTCCCTTCTTGGTGTCTTCTTCAGCTGCAGCAGGGCCCAGGCAGAGGTCCTCCTCAGGTCATGAGCCTTAAAAGATGTACTAACTCCTTGATCCACTGGATCAAAGAAGTGGTGTCTGTAGAGAGAAACTTCACTTTGATATTGGGATGAAGGTTGCCAGTAAAGGAGGATGTGTGGGAGCATTACTACATAAGCAAGATCTTGAAGGGTGTGTTGTTCCCCAAACAGCCCTTCATTTTGCTGGCATGGCAGTTCCAGAGGGCATCCTGGAAGAGGAGCCTGGCACCCCTGACTTGTCGCTGCTCCTGCAGCGCCCTTGCCGTGCATGCTACTGACATGCTTGAAGGCCCTGGGGCTCTCCCTGAGCCAGGTCACAAGGGTTTCAACATGCAGCCTGCAACACTGCCCCCAAGCAAGACCTATCCTGTCCTGCAAAGCCTTGAAACCTGGCACTGGCACGGCCTCCTTATGGTGAATGTCCTTTTAGGCATCTGTTTCCAGAATAGGGAGGTTTCACCCACACTGAAGATTTTCTCTGGCAAGTAGTTTTCCTCCACAATCAGCTCATCTGGAGTTTCCAAAAGCTCTTCAGCTGCCCCCACATCAGCACTGGCAGACTCACTGCCTACATTCACGTTAGGTAATGAATAATGACTCTGGAACCCTTTAAACCACCCTGAACCAGCAGTACGTCCAGCACCGCAGTAGGGTCCAGCTTTTTCTTTCAATGTCACTAACGACATTTTGCTTTGGCCATGACCGTCCTGCAGTGAGAGGGAGATGCTTCTGCGTCTGATGATTAGTAGGTTCTCGTAGCTGACACAGACCCTTCTTGAACGTTTGCTCGTCTTGTTGACTTTGGTGCAGCAGATCCTTCAACAGCGTTGGTCACTTTGCCATCTAGCTCATGGCTGCGGCAGAACGGGATGCCCACTGGTGGGCAGCTGCCCTCACTGATCTTCCGCCTTCATCATCCCTACGCACGTTGTATTTTGTCTGAGGTCAGTCGCTTGACATGGCCTCTTACTGGCAACATTGGCTGTGGGTTTTGCGCACTTAGGGGCCGAGATGAACAGAAAACGAGATGAAATCAAGCACAAGAGAAAGCGATGCAGCCGAGGGTGGCAGTGACCAGGTGGTGCGGGCTGCTGCGGGCTCTTGGCAGGTGCAAGAGAGGGCTGCTGGTCAAGGGCATGGCGCAGTGAGCACGGGGCTGCACAGCTGGCTTTCATGTGATGCCACTGGCAGGCTTGTTTACATCCTACCAGCATGTCAGTGACATCTTGCGCTGCGGTGTCACCAGGTGGTAGGAATCTCTCAGCTCCATTGTCATCTTCTGCGACTACTGTGGCACATGCAGCCCGTTGCTGGCCACATGTCGGGATGCAGCGCAGGACTGCACGCAGGTGCTCAACTGATGTTTGCTGAGTGGGTGAGTCATGTTCACGGTGCATGCATTCATGACAAACAGCAGCATGATGTCCTAACCCACATGCCATTGCGAGCCATCTTCTGAAAGGGCCACGTGACAGGAGAGCCACGGAGACCTTCACCTAGTCTCGTCCAAGAATCAAAACCCTCATCAAACACCTGATGGCCCTGTCAAGGCTGCGTCAGGGCAGCCGCACAGCGAGAAGGAAGAGACATTGGACTTAGTGGAAAGGAGACGGCTGATGTTTCCAGACCTCACTGGAGGTGCCCCTGGGTATGGCTCCAGAAAGTAGGTTGAGCAAGTCACTTGGTCAGGCCGCTCTGGCTGTGGAGGGACACAGGCACAGCTGAGCCTCACCTGACCATGCCTTCAGCAGCTGAGGAAGCCCCAGGAGCAAAGGGAGGTGTGCAGCTCCCCCCAGGCGCTAAATCAGAAGGGGGCGGGGCCCAGGGCAAGGGCCAGTCCTGCTCCCCTTGGGGCATGCTGCTGCTGGGTCATTTCCACCATGTAAACTGCAAACCTTGGCAGGATGAGGCTGGGGCTGGGGCGGGATGTGGGGCAGAGCCCCAGGACAGAGTCACCCGGAGCCACCAAGCAAGAAGGCAGCTGGCAGAGGACATCCAGGGTCCCCTACCCTCCCACCACCAACCCAATCCTCTGAGCTCCAGAATGTTTTGTTTTCTACCAGCTGTTGTGATGGTTTTAACTAGCCTGAATTGTGGTGATGTTGGTGTGGGAGGTGGAGGGAGGTGCAGAGGTCCCAGGGCCTGGTGACTGCACAATAGACCTGTGACAAGCCTCTGGGCCACAGGCACAGCCAGTGCTTCTCGCAACAGGGTGGTTTCACAACCTGTGACAAGCCTCTGGGCCACAGGCACAGCCAGTGCTTCTCGCAACAGGGTGGTTTCACAACCAGTGGAGAACGCTCTCTAATGGCACAGACTTGTGGGAACCATGCTCCAGAACATGTACGCACGCGCGCGCGCGCGCACACGCACACGCACACACACACACACACACACACACACACACACACACACACACACACTACTTGGAGCTAAGGTGACCTGGATATAGTTTTCTTACAACAAACTGCACGTTATAAAAATGACATTTTACTCTTAGACAAACATATGGATGTTTGCCGTATATTACTCACTGCCTTGCATTGAATGTACCCCCAGAACTTAATCTCCCCTGTAACTATTGAGGGTGGGAAATCCTATTATGGTAACTGAAAGTTGGGACCATGCAGAAGTGATTATATTGTAGGACTGTGCAGTAGTGAATGGATTAATAATGGTGGTTGGAGCATGGTTCTGAGGGCTTTAAAAGGAGAGCGTGTGAGAGTCTCTCTTTCTACTCTGCCATTTTCTGCCATGTGAGACCCCTGCATTGCTGTAAAACCACCACCAAGAAGACTCTCACCACATGTGTTCCCTGGACTTTGGACTTCCCAGCCTCTGAAACTGTAAGCAATAAATTCTGTTTTCTTATAAATCACCCAGTTCCAGATATTTTGTTATAAGCAACAAAAATGGACTAATGCACTCATTAAAATGGTCATTAATGTTTCATGCACCTTTCTCTACATACATTATATTTCACAATTTAAAAAGTTACATAAGGGCTGGCCAGTTAGCCCAGTTGGTTAGAGCACAGTGTCATAACACCAAGGTCAAGTGTTTGGATCCCTGTACTCGCCGGCTGCACCCTCCCCACCAAAAAAAAGTTACGTAGGAGGCAGAGTTTCAGTTTCCCCTGGAGATGTAGCGAGCTCGTCACTACTACACTTACAAGAATAAAGACAAACTGTAAGTTCACGACTTTTCTTCCATCAGCGAGGTTGCAGGACAACCAACTAACTGAGATCGGGGGAGAGGGTTTCCCTGTGCAGCCACAGAAGGAGGAGCTGGGCTTGAATCACTGAGTCCTGGCAGAGGTGTGAGCAGCTGGGGAGAGAATGACTCCTGGAGCCACAGTCGGGAGCCCCACCCTCCCCTGGCTGCTTCCCCACGACCCCCATCCGCTCCCACCAGGTGCTAACAGGTATACCTGGGGGAGTCCTGAGAAAGCTGCTCTCCTGCACAAATTCTGGAATATGTAGGCAGCTAACAGTGCTTTCTTTAAAAAAATTTTTTTTAATTTATTTTTTATTTTATCATTACACAGCGTAAACTGTTTTTGTGGCCCTTTACCCACCTCAACAGTGCTTTTTAAACAAAGAGTACACAGGCCACAAAGCCAGTTACAAAGATACCACTGTTGTCACATTTGCCATCACATAGGCAGCGCAATCCTCACATTTAAAAAACGATTTCAGAAAAGGTAGTGATTCAAAAAGGGATAAACTAAGTGGGTTTCAAAATAGCCATCCTCAGCCCTGGACAGTTCTCAGTAGCTGTGGATGTCACCTCGTGGGATCCTGCGTGGACCTGTGACTCAGGTGCTCGCGGAGGGAGCTCACCGTGTGAAGGAGGCTCAGAACTACTGGCCTCATCCAAGCTGTGGGACCAGGTTCATGTCCCTCCAGCAGTCTGTCTACTATCTGAGCTTCCTGACGGACACAAACTCAGAAAATCTCAGACATACAAATATTTTGAAGTGAAAGATAGTTTCTAAAATATCAGATAGATGTAAGGTTGAATGGGAAGTGTAACGAAGATTGTCCCAGCCCATGCAGTACGTTGCATTTCCTTCAGGGTTGTCAAGCGCACGCAAGGGCTGTCGGTTCTCCACACACAGAACTCCTAAGCCGTGGTCCTGTCCCCGCAAGCCAGACCAGCTGGCCACTCTGCTCCCTGCCTGACGCCCCGCTCCAAACTGGAAGGTGGGAAAGGGCTGGCCTGGTGTCCCCAGATGTCCCTCCCATGGCCGTAGGCAGTGCTCCCAGTGCCTGCACCGCCAGCCCTTCCCTCCATTGTCACAACCTGTGGCTTTGATTTGTGGCTGCGGGGTCAAATCAAATCAAACGTTCTTCCACCTTTACGACTATAGTCATAAGTGGTAAGGACTGCCACGCCAGCACCACGATGTTCCAAACCAACGTAACAACATCCTGCCCTTTTCCACTTCTATCTCCGGGTGACTCTGTCTGCCCCATGCCAGTTCCCAGCAGGACAGTCCCTCTCTCCCAGGCTGAGGCAGGGGCTTGCAGGTGAGTGACTAGCTGAGAGGAGTCTGGGCTCCAGGAGCAAGAAGGGCCGGGGAATTACTGGAGGCAGCTGTGGTGATGGCCAAACAGAGCGAAGAAAGAAGGGCTCTGCAGGAGGAGACCCTGGGGAAAGGGCCAGAAGCTGCAAGAGCTATCTGCCCCAGCTCTTCAGAGGTGATACATGGTTAGCTTTCCTGTAAGTTTAAAGTAAAGCTGATGACAAGGACCATGCTTGGACCTGAGGACAGATCTTCTCCTCAAGGTTTGTTTTGAACTGAGCCCCAGGAGGGCGGGCACTGCTCACCGCTGTACACGCAGAGCTTAGGCAGTGCCCGGCATACAGTGGGTGGCCAATAAAAGCTTATGGGAGTGAGGGAGGGAGGAAAACACTTCTGGTTTACAAGTAGAAAGTGACGTCCCATGTGACCACGGGCTCTGGTCCCCAGAGTGGGACTTCCTCCCTTTGTACTGAGAACACCAAAGGAGTGGCCAGGTGGTACCATGGCAACGGAAGATGTTCTGTCTTCATCCACCTGAAACAGGCAAGGAGCCTGGTAACCACCATGGACAGCTTTCTCTTTATAAGACACAGCTGAGTGGAGACACAGAGCAGAGCTTCTGGTCGGTTTCCCTGTGCTCAGACAAAGCCCACCATGGCCCCACCACCCCCCTCCCACCCAGCGAGCCACCCGAAGGGCTGAAGATAAGGCCCAACCTGACCTCCACGCAAGGGAGACCACTCGCAGCTGTGGCTGGGTGTCCTGCCGCCTCTTGTGGATTTTTCTCAGCATTCTGACCCTTTGCTACCCTCTCAAGAGCAGTTTCCTCAGCTCAGCAAAAAGCCTAATTATTTCCTCTCTTCACTGTAGACGGAGCACAGAGGATCCTGGTCCAGAACCCCCTACTCAGAGAATGTCACATGCTGGGTGCTGAGGGATACCCTAGGGGCAGCAGTCTCCAGGAAGAACTGCAGAACTGTGACCCCCGCCCACCCACAGCATGGCGCCTGAGAACGTGGCAGGTGAAGAGTGGGCAGAGGTGCTTCAAGAACACCCCATGAGATAACACAGTTGCACAGTGAACAGCAAATGCAGGACACACGGTGACCACCCTCTCACTGCAGCTGTCCTTTCTATTTCTGTCTGGGGACTGGCCAA
Source organism: Cynocephalus volans (assembly GCF_027409185.1). NCBI lineage: Eukaryota > Metazoa > Chordata > Mammalia > Dermoptera > Cynocephalidae > Cynocephalus > Cynocephalus volans. Next base: position 190,034,416 of record NC_084460.1, read on the forward strand.
GGTCACCCTGGAGCCACGGTGCTGCCAAACACAGAATCTTCCCTACCACAGTGAGGCTCAACATCTCTGTCCTTCCCCAAAAAACCAACCTACCCACATGGCCCTCCAGATCAAACTGGATCAATAGAGATCATATGAGCCCATGAGTTCTGGAAGGTTCCAGGTCGTACCACAAGCACAACTGAACAGCACTGTGGGCATACCACCACACCTCTGAAGACAGCCCGAGAGCCCTCAAATTCTATAGTAGTTTACCTTCTTAAGATTTAGCTCTAAAGGAAAAATAAAAGGGCAAATTCACTTTTTGCCATCATCTGAGAAAAATAAAATGAAATGACTATGACTATTCTTCCTGCAAAGTGATCAGCAATATGTACCCCAAACTTCTGAAAAGTTTGTGTCCTTCAACCCCAACACCGCAGTTCAGTGTTTGGGCATCTCAAGGCGACTGGGGAGGAGTGGGGAGCTGAACTTCAAGGTGGTTGTTGCAGTGAGATGGATAATATCGAACGACTGGACACAATTTCAACAACCCGCACAGGGGCAGACCCGATGGCCCATGGCACACATCTCATGGCAGGCACCCAGCCATCAAAATCGAGATGTAAAGACTATTTATTGATATGAGAAAATGCATACAATATAGTGCTGGGTGAAAAACGTACATACACGTTTTGCTATAAAACAGACAGACACACACTCTGGGAAGACATCAACCAGAATGTCATAGTGCTAATCTCTGGGTTATAATATAATAGGGTTTTGGGGGTACTTTTCTACTTTTCATATTTTTTGCCATGAGATAATTGCATATATAATTATAAAATATTATCAAAAACCAAAAGACATCCTTGAAGTTATGAATAGCCTTAAAGAGTCATTTACAGCAGATAAAGGTGAAAACATTTCATCGACAACACTTTCTACGCTACCCACACCTGTGCTGGTCCAGGTCAGCAGAACTGCCCCCAGCTGACCACAGGCTGCACGTGGTGACAAACACATGCTGTCTCGAGCCTGTGAGTTTGGCCTGGTTTGTCATGCAGGTTTGACACCAACCTGTGTCAGTGTGGTGGCTGCCCTTCAGATATAATTGCTCTTTCATCTTTGCCAGTATTCTGCCACCGAGCTACTCCACAAATGCTCGGTGACACCACGTGGCGGCTGGGGAAGGTGAGTGAGGAAGACAGATGGGGGGATATTAAAAGGCACTGGGAGTGCTAAGAAGGTGGGGCTCCTGCCTACACCACCGGAGAGGTGGATTATCTGCTGCACTAATTTAGGGATCTCTTCTTAGATTAAATGAAACTGAAAGGTCTGGCTAGAGCTTGCTGGCTGCACTTGTGTGTTCAGTTAAATGGTCCACAAAAGACATTTCTTGGGGGATACTCACCCACAAGTTTTACTTCCAAATCAGTCTTCCAAAAATGCAAGACAGCTTTTATCTAAAAAATGCCAACTATTTAGGAATGATTTTGCAACACTTTAAATGTTTAAACTGCTTTGAATTTTTAACTCCTTCTGATTGGCACAGCAACTCCAGGCCCGCCTTTGTATACTGGGCTCTGCTGGTGGAAACTCCAACAGGGAATGCTTCACCACTCAGTGCAGAGTGCCATACACTCTGACCTGTCCCTTCCAGAAAATGCATCCCAGAATTACTGCTCCCAGCAGTCCATGGCAACAAGACCTTTTCTACCCCCTCTAATCTGCTCTTTTTTCCTCCTGCATAACTTTCTCACCCCCTTTATACTGATTTTTCTAAATTATAACATACACACCAATAACAGGCCTCTTGACTATCTGAACCAAGACAATAATCATTTCAGAAAATGCATCTCTACCACAAATGCTTTCTTTTCACTACCAGCAGTATCACGCTATTAGCACTTTTAGAAATACTGGCAATCAGGTTGACACCTTTGGGTAAATAGAAGTGGAATGTGACAGGTTTTTCCTTAGAATTCAATACTTGAGCAAACCAGTATCAGAGCACAATCCGAAATTTGGTCATTTTACAAATTTCCCAGAATTTGGACACTGGGACCGAGTAAAGTAAAATTTAATTCCATGATACTCCTTCTACTTTTCCCTGGACCCTTTTCCTCCCCACAAAATTTGGCTGAAATAAGCTATATTACCAGCAAGAAATGCTACTTTATTCTAACCCTCTCATTGCTTTTCTTAGTCCTTGCCTACACCTTTGAAAACAGCCCCTTTATCGCTTCTCCTCACTATACACACTTTGAATACCACTATTTTTCTGTCAAGACCCTGAGTGATGCCAGATAGGAAGAGCAAAATTATGGCAGCCTCAAGACACATGAAGTTTCAGAAAACTTAACTTCCACTCATGTTTTGTGAGATTACTTGAGGATGTGGCCCAGCAAAACAAGAAGAACTCTAATGAAGAGGAAGACATAGGGTTTAAGGAAAAGAAATAACCCAGTTCTGCAATGAAAAGAAACCCCAGGAAGACAACTTTATAGATGGCTTGGAAAGAAACTGGTCCAAATTAGAACAGGAAGTCAGAGCAATATTTTCAGGAAGAAAGTGGAATTTATTCAACTAAGAATATAATGAAGGAGCTGAAAGTTTTTGGTATTGAAGAGGGAACATGTTTCTTTTCTCAAAAATAAAAAGAAAGGAAATTTAAAATTCCAAGTAATAAAAAATGCCATGCAAATCAATTACAATCCAAATGTAAATCAAATTAACATGGGGCATGATTTTGCACAATCTGTTTAATGAGGTGTCTAAATCCTTCTTCAAGCAGCAAAGACTTCATGATTTGGGATTATAGTCCTTTTCTGTGGTTTCTGTAACAACTAATTTTTAAAAACTTTATTATGAATGCTATTTCTGGATTTTAAATATTTATACTCAACCTATGGAAGAAGCATGGAGAACTTAATTACAATGACAGAACAGAATATAAACAGCATAAACCCAAATTACTTTACATAACAGGTGCCAAGAGATTCTCATCTAAAGTTAATGCAACCAAAACTGGAAGTTTAAGTACATTAAAGTTTAAGGAAACCAATAAAATAATTTTTAAAAATATCATGACTAAAAGGCTTAGTGGCAGTATGGGAAAGAAGGTGAGAGGTTTGTAGACTGACTCACTTGCAGCAAGAACTTAACAGGTGCCACTTGTAAGGGTTTATGACAACTTAACCTAGATAAGCACCTGGCACATGGTAGATGCTCCGTAAATATTTGTTAGAGAACTGAGTAAAATTAATAGATCAAGTGATGGATGTGTATGTAAACCACTTACAACAGAAAACAACAATAATTCTGCTCTTTGAGGAGTAGCAGGGCAAGTAGGAAATGGTGGAAATTTATTTTCTTTTAATTCCACTTTGTGCTGCTTTTTTTTAAACCAGTGCATGTTACTATTTTTATAACAGTAAAAATGTAAAAACACTTTAATGCATGGATTAACATTGATTATGAACAAGTATCATCTTCAAAGATAAAGAACAGATCCTTCTGTAACTTAATCAAGTGGAAGTGATCTGTAGAAGGTCTCAGTTCAGTTCACTTCATTCCTCAGTGCCTGCCACCCACCCTGTGTGACGCACCCAGCAGGACAGGCCTAGGCTGGTGGCAAGAGCCTTGGCCGGGGTGCACGAACCTGGGCTCTTGTCCCATTTCTGTGGCCTCGGCATGCAACCTGATGACTTTGAATGTGTTTCTTGTCTGAGATGAGAAGATAAGCTCTCCTATTAGTACCACAGGGTGGATTTGCAGATAAAAAATGAGAGCTTTTGGAAAATTTTCAAGTTAAGAGGTGGCACAGCTAGTCCCTCCCCACCTTATCAATAGACTGAAGTCTAAGAGATCCTTTGTAAGCCAATAATTAATTGTTATTCAGGTTCCCAGGCCAGCAACCAAAGGTGCTATTTTCCCAACAAATAAGAGATCTTTGACCATCTGAAGCATTTGTAAAACTGCGCAATTCAGCCACTAATCCCCAAAAATGACTTCATAAGAGAGGGTCTCGTGGAAACACGAGTTTGGGAAATTCCACCTACTCCACCCTGTCTTGAAGATGACTGATGCACATTCTCTGTGAAGCATCTGAAAAGTCTGCAGGAAGGAAAATGGTGTGACTGGTCACATTCTCAAACCACATGCTCAGTGAAGCTTTAAGTGTCTCTTGTTTGCAAGTTTCACTAACTTAGATTCACTCTTTACATGAGGCAGTCTACATGAGTGAGGTTTTAATTATTTATACATGCACACGCACATACATGCTTCATCCTGATGGGAGGGCTGGAGCTCGATTCTTAAGCATAGTTATGAATCACTAACACTGCGAACAGCTACTTCTATGATTTCAAATAAGGTTCTTGGTATTAGTTTTTCTGAAAGAAACAGAAGGTTGACCATGCATTGACTAGGACAATGGGGAAACTCAGCAGCAAACCAGCTCTGAGGAAGTTGTTGGCAGCAGCACTAATCACAACCACACCATTTTCTGGACCCAGCAGAGGGTCAAAACAGTGCGCTACAAGAGCGATTTCCAGGAGGGCGGCCAAGACACGTGTTCATACAGCACAGACAAGCTGACAAACTGTCTTTCTCCTGCTAAGAAATTTCTTAGTGGTAGGAATTTTGTTTTCTTTAAAAACAGGGAAAATGCCTAAGTCAATGTAGCACATGGCCTGAGCAATAAGGTGAATTAACTTGTTAAATATTTCAGATGCAAGGAAAGAGCAACACAGCTCTTAACTCAGAATGACATTCGCCATGGGCTGGACCCACGGGCTGATCAGCCCCTCCCTGCCTCAACTTGTCATCTTCAAAGTGCTGAGATGACAGTGGGAGCCCTCGCCACCCCAGAGACCACAGCTGCCTTCCACCAGGCACCCAGGAGGGCCCCATGTGGAGAGGCCACCCATGGGCTGCGGTGGCCACACTCTTGGTGGCCCAGGACTGTCCTGCTCTATGCGGATGGTCCCCTTCATGCTCACAAGAGTCCTGAAGTTTATGGTAAAATGAGCAGTCACTTCCTGGGGTCTGGGAATTCCCAGCCAACAACTGCCCCTCCCTCACACCCACAGAGGCCAGGAATCCTTTAAGAAGAGACAAAAGTCTCTTTCCCCGACCTGGGCCAACTCCTCACCTAAATTCCACACTTCTGTCTTTATCTTTTCTTTCTGTGTAAATCCCTTTGCAATCTGTATCAATCATTTTTATATAAACCGAGAGTCACTGGTAAAGCCCATGACCTTTCTGCCTGCTTGCGCCACCGGCAGCGACCTTCCCCATCATTAGAAATGGAAGAAGCCTTAATCGGATCTACAGGGGAGAAATCTTCCAGGTCAGAGAAAAGAATTCCCAATCCAACCAAGGGTGTACTGAGAAAGCAGAAATAACCCGGGCAGAACTTTCAGAAGAGCCCAAGTCTCTGCACAGGAAATTAATTCCTGTTCTCCAGATCTAAAAAATAAAATTAGCACCCAGACTTGGGGTTTTTGGACGTCCCCACAGCCACCTTCTCAACCAGGTGAGCGCTGGCCCCATTTGGATTACTCCCATCACGTGGGGCCATTATTAGCCACCCCTGTGTACAAAAGGGTGCCCTGTAAACAAGATGCGCCCCGGGATCTTCCTCAGAGACAGGCTGGCACCGGATCCCCAAGTCACAGAAACTGGAGGCCGAAGCGAAAGTGTCCTGTGTGGTCCCAGCCCATTGACAGAGCTGGGCTGGGCTTGGGCCTGGCACCCGGGCCGGGGTGGTCTGAGCCACCTCCCTGCTCCCAGCTCCGCTGCGGGAGCGGGCGTGGGCTCTGGCCACCAACCGCTGGAAAGATACGCCCGCGATTTGCCATAAACCAGCTCAACAGGCGACAGGCACGACCCACTCGCTGCTCAGTTTGCAGACCCCAAGTAAATCCGCCGCCCCCGCAGCACCGCGAGGCGGGCGTGAGAGGAGCGGAGGCGACGCGAGGGGCTTCTCCAAAGGAAAAGGCTTCCTCTAAAGGCAGGTAGACCCCAGGCCCTGCGAGGGACCAGCACGAGCTCCTGCTTCCCCGCCTGCCCCTGCTCCCGCGCGAGGGGGCGGGAGGAATTTTGCAGGCGCGGGCGCGGAGCTGGGAGAGGAGGGGAAGACGCAGCAGAGGTGACAGCAAGCGTCGCAGCCCCCAGTGCCGCTCCCAGCCCGGCCCCACCCCCAGCACCCCCAGCACCGCCCAGAGCCCCCAGCACCGCCCCCAGCCTCGCCCCAGCACCGCCCCCAGCGCCCCCAGCACCGCCCCCAGCCCAGCCCCAGCACCACCCCCAACGCCCCCAGAGCCCCCAACACCGCCCCCAGAGCCCCCAACACCGCCCCCAGCGCCCCGACGCCCCCAGCCCGGCCGGCCGCTCACCAGTAGAAGTAATAGGCCAGGGCCACGGCGACCAGCGCGACGCAGACGCCCGAGAACAGGCAGGCGGAGTATCCGGCCAGCATCTTCGCCCTCTGCCCGCGCGGGCTCTCCAGGTCCCGACCAGCAGGTGCAGGCCGGCCTCTGGCCGGAGAACAGAGATGCAGACTCAACCAGAGGGGCCACAGAGGCCAGCTCGAGGGACGACGGGACGCGGGGAGCGGGACACGCAGCGCTGGCTGTGCTGCCGCGGGCTCTGCCGTCGAGGCCGCTAATCCCGTAAGCGGCTTTCTCCGGGAGCCGCTGTAAACAGGCGTCACGGGGCGGCCAGCGCCCCCCCCACCCCCAGCACTGACCCCAGGACGGGGATTCGAGAGTGCCCGCACGGTCCTCCTAGTCTGTCAGAAGCTGACGGAAACCCCATCCGCAGCGTGGCCGGGGCAGGGTTGTGGGCGAGCCAGGGACGCAGACCCTGGGCTCAGCCCAGGCTGGAAGGGTCCCCCAAAGGCCCCTGGTGATGGGGCCAGCCGCCTGTATTCGGCCCAGGTCTCCAAGGCCACGCACCTGCGGCGCCCCTCCCACCTCAGGAAACGTGTGTGAGTTAGTGTGCTTCGGGCACGGTGTGTTCCCACGTTTAAAGAATTGTGGGGACAGTCACCTCTTATCCTCCAGAAAATCAAGTGCTGAATAAATGTGGTGAGTGAACGGGCTGGTGTGAGAGGGCTGTCCCCACATCTCCCCAGCCCAACACTTTCGAATCTGAAATGCAGGAGTTCGAAGGCAGCGCAAAAGAGCTGATCGAGTGAGATGAGGAGTAGTGACCAGGGACAAGAGTGTCCCTGTGACAGCTCCTCCCAACACCAGGCCTTCACAGGCACGCGGGAGCAGACAGGTCTCTTCGTGAGACAGCAGAGGACGCTGCCACCAGTGCTCTCTTCAGGATGAGGGAGTCATCACTCCACACACCTCCCAGGGCACAGCCCAGAGAGGAGGAAGCCGCTGCTGAAACGCAGTCGGTGCCTCCACTCCGTGCTCAGTGGGGGCTGTGGACCCAGCGAGGGGCCTCCCCACCCAGTCCCGAATGCTTCACTCACGTCCAAAGACGCTCAGGCTCTGCCCCCTGTGAGCTGCAAAGGGGGTGGCGTGATGGGGCGCCTGCAGATCCCCTGGCCTCAGAGAAGCCCCTCCTTCCCCTCAAGTCTTCAGATGACTCCATGTGACCCCAGGAGGGACCCAGAGCCACCTGCTGAGCTGCTCCCAGATGCCTGACCCTCAGAAACTGTGTAAGATAACAGATGTTTGTCGTTTTAGCTGCTTGGGTTTGGGGGTAATTTTTTACACAGCAATAGATAACAAATACAGTAATGCACACAGGCAGATCAATATCTGATGTGCCACTTACTGGAAGTCTCTGAGGACTATTGTTAGAGCTAGAGTTAATGTCTGAAGAAAAACAGAATACTTGCGAGTTCAAGAATTCCTACTTTCAATCTTCAGAACCTTCTTTCCCAAAGAGCAGTATTAATGAACCTAGCTCCCTGGGGTGGAGTACACACTGTGCCCTCAAGACCAGTGTCCGTTTAATCATGTTGAAGCCCCCAGAAGCCCAAGACTGTGCGTGAGAGACAGGGGGAGACAGGAGAAGACAGCCCTTCCACCAGGCAACAGCGAGAGTGCTGCCTGCTTTAAGCTGCCCCCTTCTGCCGGCTGGACCTGCACGACTTCCTCAGGCTAAAACACGTACGCAGCACAGGCAGGACCCTTGCGCCCTGCACACAGCACACGCAAACCGACACCTGGGCATTCCTTCCTTCAGAGAGGACCTGCTGGAAGTGCAGAGTTGGCACTGGCCTTGTAGGAGGTGGCAGGTCTAAGGGATGAATCATGACTGGTCTGAGATGGCAGCTAGCAATTGCCTTAGAGGTGGTTAATAAGATACAGGGAAGTCTTGAGGGGACTTCCAAGGAAGTGTTGCCCCTGATGAAAGGCTGCAAAGAGAAGCCCCCCCTTCCCTGCCACTGGGCTTCTCTGCACTGAGATGTGATGGCTGCGCAGAAGCAGTCACTGCGCCATCTCAAAAGCATAGAAATGCCAGAGGCTGGGGCCATGACAGACTGCGCAGGGCTGAGGAGTGGGAGGCTCAGGGAACGGACCTCGGGGGCTCCTGTCTCAGTCAGCGTGCATTCTGCCGTTTTCAGCTGCATGCCGCAAGCTGCCATCATCCTGTCAGTGGCCTTGGGGACTTCCATCTCAGGGACCACCTTCTTATCTAAACTCTACCTGCATGTCCCGAAATAGAGGTCACACACAGGAACCCCTTTAAGAACCATAAGCCAGTCTTCTCCAGGGGCATGAGAAGCCACAGGATCAACATGGCCCAGCACCCAGGAGCATAAATGTCACCCAGGTTTGGGGACAGGGGCATTCTATTTCAAAGCAAACATGGCTGTAATACAGAACAGTTATGTAAAAAAAAAAAGAATTCATTTAAAAAAATGAAACCAAAGATTTCTATTAGAGAAAGATCCTCAGGGAACTAGCATCCCAATGACCCACAGCCTACTTTGAATTAGTCTTTTTTATATATTTTTTTTATGGTGGAGGAAAAAAGTTTGTTCACGTCATCAAGATTTTAACAGATTTTGCTAGGCAGATGGAATGGTCTTAGGGAACAGGCCGGAGGCACTCTACACAGCTTTGCTGCTCAGGACCACCTCGAGAAGCTGCTTCTAGCACCTGCATCCCAGCTGCTTTTGTTGCTCCAGCTGTGGGTAAATTGGCCCCACGTGTGGCTGGACGGGCAGCTTTGGAAAATCCAAGCTGGAAGCCTTGGCGTCATCCACGTGGTGTTAGGTCTGCAGGCTTCCAGCATGCCAGAGATCTGGAGGCTTGAGAGCCTCAGCTCCAATTTCAAAGAATGTATGGAAAAGTCTGGGGGCCCAGGAAGAGATCTGTCACAGGAGCGGAGTCACTGCAGACAGCCTTTGCTAGAGCAATGCCGAGTGGAAATGTGGGATTGGTGTTGCAGCAGAGAAACCCCATCAGCATCATGCCTAGTGGAGCTGTGAGAGTGGGACCACCATGGAGACCCCAGACCTGTGGAACTACCAGCGTGCAACGCCAGCCTACGAGAGCTAAAGCATCAGCTGAGACCAGGAAAGCTATAGGAGCGGAGCTGCCTGAGGACTAGAGGACCCAAACCCCACACCAGCATGCTCAGGACATTGAATATAGAGTCAAGGTACCTGATTCACCAGCTTTGAGATTTAATGCCTGCCCTGCTGGGTTTTGGGCTTGTCTGGGACCTGTTACACCTTTCTTTTGGCCTATTTCTCCCTTTTTGAATGGGAGTGTGTACTCTATGCTTGTCTCACCATTGTATCTTGGAAGTAAATAACTTATTTTTAATTCACAGATAGGACTTTGAACTTTGGACTTTTGAGTTGAAACAAGTTAAGACTTTGGGGATGAAATGAATGTATTTTCATGTGAAAAGACATGAGTTTTGGGGGGCCAGGGGAGGGATGTGGTAAATTGAATTATGTCCCTCCAAAACTCACTGAAGCTTGAATTGTGTCCCCCAAGTTTTGTGTATTAGAAACTTAGCCCCCACTGTGACTGTTAAGAGGGTGGGAAATCCTATTACGGTAACTGAAAGGTGGAGCCCTGAAGAGGTGATTGGATTGTAGGACCGTGCAGTAGTGAATGGATTAATAATGGTCGTGAGGGATGTGGTTCTGAGGGCTTTAAAAGGAGAGAGAGGAGAGTCTGTGTCTCTCTTGCTCCCTGCTCCACCATTTTCACAATGATACCCTGCCAAAGAAAGCCTTCACCAGATGTGTTCCCTGAACTACGGACTTCCTAGCCTTCGAAACTGTAAGCAATAAATTTCATTTTTTTTTCAAAAAAAAAAGATTTTAACAGATTTTAGGGAGAGGAAGCAGACTGAGCAGAAGCCCAGAGGCCTGCATGTTACAGGTAACATCATTAGCCCATCTTGTTCCAATACAAGCTGCCGAATATTTCTGTACCCTACAGCTCTATGATCACAGGCTTGTGCCTGTGTTAGCAAGAAAGCTACAAGCTGCCAGCTCTTTCCTGTGTAGATGAGAGACAACGTTGCTCTCTAAAGCAGACCCCTCCTCAAGTAACTTCCCTTCCTGCCCTTGTACCCAGGAGTAATGAAGGCCTTACCTAAAGTTTGTTCAAAATTATGCCTGTAAGGAAGGTTTTATGCTTTGCTAACTTGCATATTTTAGCTTTTGTAAACCAGCTGTGCTTGCTCTTGCAAAACATCTTGTGTGCCTTACAGGATGTCACTAGTTAACAACTGAAGGTTAAACATGAGTAACACTATTTTGTAAAAACATCTATTTGGTTCATCTCAAGGATAGTAGGGAGGGGGTAGGATGGTCAAAAAGTCCTGACCAAGGACTGTCAAAGAGTCCCTAAGTCCCTGAGTGCCTGCCAAATGCTAACTGCAAAAATTAGCTTATGTACACAAGGCTTGCTTGCATTGGCTAAAACAAAACAATCACCCGATCGCACCCAACTAAGCATAAAAACCAAAAATAAATCAGGCTCGGCGCCACAGTTTGAATTGGCTGCTGCGGTCCCGGCTGGAATAAATCTTTAAAACTCCCTTCTGAGTGTGTCTCCTTTGAAACTCGGCTATAACATGCAGACAGAGCCGCTCTGATGGCGGACGCTCAGGAGAGCAAGCCAGGCTGCCGCCAAAACGGTCCAGAGGCGATGGCCAAGAAACTGGAAAGACTGAGTGCCTCTGCCATGGCACCTAAAAGCATCTGTGAAATCCTTGTGAGGTGGCCGTCGAGTGAGTTTTTGGCTTATGATAGAACAAAATTCCAGAGGCAGAACTGATTTATAAATGCATCTCTAATGTAAACATTATTTAGAATGCCTCTTGGATTTTCTTACTGTGTCTTCCTCTGCCGGAGAAGTCCTGATACATTAGGAGGCATCTGGGATCTCCAAATGTCCACAAACTTCCCACTTTTATTCGTGAGTCCTTCATCAAGAGGATGGCGAAGAACAGCTGCTGTGGGCCTGTGGGAGGACAGGGCCAGCGCCAATCCCATCGTGGCACATTTTCTTCCAGGGGTGTTGCTGCCTCAGGCCCCTTCAAGAACCAGAGGAAAGCTACAGATGCTCTCTATAGAAAAGCATGCCACCCAAAACACGTGACATTGTTCACACAGCTTCTGTGGCCGGGGGCAGGAGCCCTGCTGGGTGGCAGAGGCCGGCTGCGGCCTGGCACAACTTCAGTGCACAGTGACTGGGGGTGCTGGCTGTTTTCCTCTCTCTCTGTTTTTAGCTTTTATGTTAGTCTTGGCCTCCCACTTTGGGCTACAGAGCAGGGGTCTTGGCAGGTCACTTGACCTCCCTGACTCTCAGCTCCCCTCCTGTGAAGTGAGAGGTCTGACCCCACCACTGCCCCCAGGACTGCCCAAACCCAAAGGGTCAGGACCTCAGTGTGACACTGGAGTGGCTGGTCCTGGGACTGGTTTGGGAATCACTGGCAGAGAGGCTGCAAGGCTCCTTCCAGAGGCATCATCCTGTCACTCTACACTCTGGCTCTGTCCAGAGGAACCACCAGGGAAGAAGACCTGTTGTTCTCCGTCCTCTTAGTTCATGTGGGGCGAGGCCGACGGCAGCCCTGAGCACAGTCTTGCTGGCTAAGGCTTTCCCGTTCCTTAATCCCAGCTCAGCCGGGCACTGCTGACGCACAGGACTCGCCCCCCGCAGCTGCGCGCCATCACCTGTGAGAAAGCAAAGCTCCACGAGACTGCTGTGCCACATGCCACATCACTGCCTTTCTAACAAACGATGAGAAGAACATCCTCCTGTCTCAGAGAGTTGTTTGGCTTTCCACGTATGAATAATAAACCACCCAAAGGTCAAGCAGACACAGCCCTAAGGCTCCCAGGAGCCGTCTGGTGTGTCGGAGCCAGGGAAGGTGGCCTGCACGTGAGCACGACAGGGTGCAGCAGGGACTGAGGGCCTATTGCTGCTGTCTCGGGTGTGGCCACCAGTGTGCCCAGCGCCGTGAGTCTCCTGGGCCGCAGTTTCCTGTGACTCAGCCTCTCTCCCTCACCCCCCCTGCCCCCCTCCTCTGCAGGTTTCTGTAGGCTTCCTCCTCTCTTTCTCCTGCCAATTACTGCTCAGCCTCCTGATGGGTCTTGGGACCTCCACGGGGTGGCAAGACTGGCTCATCTAAACATAACTGGGCATGGCCCACCCATGTGGCCATCGCCAGCCCCATCTAACAGCCGCCTGCCTGGGTCCTCGTCTGCACGCCATAACCTCTACAGCCTCTCCAGCCAGGCTGGCCCCTGCCCTCCTGCACACCCCAGATTGGACCTTCCCGGGGGCTCCTCAGGTGCCAACTCCCCGCACTGGGCTGGTTTTCATTTCTCCTCTGTGTCCCCTGGACTGTGGGCTCCCGGGAGCCGTGACTTCTGTCTACCTGGGAATAGCATCTTCCATCCATGTGCACAGGAAGTTTTCAGCCACGTGAGGGAGGGAGCATCAATGAACAGCCCAGCACGGGAGCACTCAGGAGACACTAGTTCTCCATGTCCTGCGTCCACACAGACCCTCTTCCAGCTGCTCATTTCTAAACCTCAGGTGGTTCCATACTGTCACTCCTGCTGTCCCTGGTGAGGCGCACAATAGGTGCCAAGGATCGATTGCCCTCTGGCTGACGTGGCCTTGGCCCTGGCTCTCACCTGGACCTGTGGCCCTTCGGGGTCTCTGTGCATCTCAATTCTTCTCTCTTGACCTACCTCCCTGAGCCCAGGTGAGGTTGCCTGTCCCTCCCACACTTGCTGCTCCATCACTACAGCACTCCTGTCACCTCGGGCATCTGTTCTTTGGATTCTAACCCAGCACCCTGCCCCTGCTTCCTAGCTGTGCCTCAGTTTCCTCAACTGTAAAGTGGGCATAATGACATGCCTATGTCAACAGGCTGCAGTGAAGTTTGAAAGATCACTACAGGAGAAGCACCTAGAATGATGCCTGACATGGTAATGCCAAGAAATGGTTAGCTGTCCTGACAACATCAGCCTTATTCACAAATGTTTCCCTGTGGAGGGAACAGAAAGACAGAGACTTAAAAAAAATCTGCAACAAAAGCAAAAATAGTCAAATGGGACCACATCAAACTGAGACACTTCTGTACAGCAGAGGACACAAGAGAGTGAAGAGACAACCCATGAGCAGAGAGAAAATATTCACAAACTATACATCTGATAAGGAGCTGATGTCCAAAATATAAAAGGAACTCAAACTCAACAGCAAGAAAACAAGTAACCTGATTAAAGAATGGGCAAAGTACCTAAACAGACATTTCTCAAAAGAAGACATACAAATGGCCAACAGCAATACCAAAAAAATGCTCAACATCACTGATCATTCAGGAAATGCAAATTAAAACCACAATGAGCTGTCACCTCAGGCCTGTTAGAATGGCTGTTATCAAAAAGATGAGCGATAAGGCACAGTGGCGGGGATGTGGAGGAAAGGAAGCCCTCATGCACTGTTGGTGGGACTGTAGACTAGTGTGGCCGATACGGGAACACAGTACGGAGGCTCCTCAAAATATTAAAAGTACAACTACATGTGACCCAGCAGTCCCACTCCTGGGTGTACATCCAAAGGAAATGAAATATGAGCATCAAAGAGACATCTGTCCCCGTGTTCATCACAGCACTGCTCACAATAGCCAAGACATGGAAGCAACCTAAGTGTCCATCAGCAAATGAATGGATAGGAAAACGTGGTGTAAGTACACAACAGAACACAGTCAGTACTGAAGGAGGAGGAAATCCTGCCATTTGTGACAACCTGCTTGAACATGGCACACATGACACTCGGAGAAACAAGCCAGGCCCAGAAGGGCAAGCACACGGCCCACATGGAGACACGCCAGTGGTCTCCCTCACAGTCTCAGAACACAGCAGGTAGGTGGCTGCCAGACGGGGTGGGGAGGAGGAAATGTTGGTGGAAGGGTGCAAAGTTCCAGTCAGACAGGAGGAGCAGATGTTTCTGGTTTGTGGCTCTGCCCAGGGACTGAAGCCGATCGGGCTAGGAGAACAGATTTTTAACATTTTAACAGTAGATTTCTCACCACACACACAAAACCAGTAAGTTGGTGAGGTGACGAATATGTTAATTAGCTTGACTGAATCTTTTTACAATGTTGATAACGTAAACATCACATTGTACCCCCCAAAATACCCAATAATTATGCGTTATTTATACGTAAATAAGGGAGTGAATAGATAAATAAAACCTGAGATTCCTCCTCAGGCTGGAAACAAATCCAAAATAAAACCTAAACCTGTTTTTTGGTTATACTTGTTTTGGTTACCTGAGTGGAACACTGAGATAGTTGTAGCTTTTTATCATGGTCTTTACAACCACCAGAATGTGTAGAATCTTGGTCTCACTTGTTTTGAAATAATGGTAAAGGGATCCAAACCCTTGACCCTGGTGTTGAATACCACCCTCAAACCAACTGAACTAACCGGCCAGCCCACAACCTTTCTTTTTATTGACTAGATAAATCCCAGAAATTTCCACATTCACTTTCTTGTACAACTAATTGAGAGAAACTAAAGGTGTAATTAATTTTTCCTACCTGACAAGGAAGTGAAGCTCCACTGAGAGCATGGGTGGCAGGGATGAGGGCCAGCCTGTCATGTGGCCACTGGGATGTGGTGCCCACAGGCTTTGCCCTGGGCCCAGTCTCCAGAGCACCCTCGGGGAGGGGAGGTGGGACATGCCAGCCTGGGCCCCCTCGGATTGACCTGCTGTCCCCGTTTTACTCAGCCCCTCCCAGGGACATCCTGTTCTCCCTGCTCACCTCGGCCGTCCACTCAACCCGCACAGAAACTACACCCTCCCTTTCCAGCACCCGCACCCTTCCTGGCACCTTCAGGAAACATCTCTCAGTCGGGGGCTGCAGCTCCCAAGTTAACCAGGCAGGGCTTGAGGATGCTCTGATCTGAGAGCTGAGTCAACGTGGCACTGAGTAAGGTCACGAGGGCCACAGTGAGAGACAATGACACAAGGACATATGGGTCACAGTGAGGGACACTGATGGGAGGTCACGAGGGCCACGCCAAGGCCATGCTAAATATTCACGTACTGAGCGCCACAGCTCTACTCTGTCAGTGCTATACCATCTCAAATACTCCTGCCCAAGACCATGAGGTGACCGGTAGCCTTGGGACTGGACAGCAGGTTGAGCGGACGCTGCACCTGAGTACTACCCACCCCACCGTGTGGCTGCCTCTGCCCTGAGACCTCCCATAGATAAATCTGACGTTTCCATCCCAGGAGTGTTCCCAGGGGCAGGGAATCCTAGACTTTGTCTCAACTGCTCTCTACCTCAGATTCTTGTAATGAAATTACAGTTAGCAACCATATCTTCCACACTCCCCTCAAAGACACTGTGTTGCCTGGTGACATCCTGAACCTCAAGCATGTTCTGATAAACCCAGGGTTGCAGGACAAGGTGCTCCTAAGCATCTCTCTTCATCACGCTGGGGCTTCCAGTACTCAGGAAAACACACTTGTCACACGCAGCCGTGGTGCCTCTGCCTGACGGCCCTACTGCATTTATTAGGTTAATGAGATGCTGTGAGCCCGCTGGGAACACGCCATCTCACCAGCCTGTTTATCCTGATTTAGCTCGGCATCGAGATCGGGAAGGAGTGGTCCTGAAGCCAGTGACTTGGGGTGTGACAGGCAAGGAGACCCAGGGCTCCCACCCTCCCACTCTGCAGCTCGTCCTCACACCCGGGGCATCCCTCTGACAGCTGCCTCTGGGGAGCACTTGCTGTGACATATCAGAGGTCCTCGAGCCGTCTCCTTTAGTCCCAGGAAAAGCAGGACGGGGCAGTGTTGGTGCCGAGCACTTTTCAGAGTGGCTTTCCCAGTGCAGTGCTCCACCCCGGGCTGCATGTCTCCTCCACAGGGACACTCCTGGGCACAGGACAGTGGCACCTGGTGAGGCAACTTCCACCTTCTGGCCAGTAGGCATCGTCTTCTGTGTTCCGCTCTTCAGCCCAACCTGCCCTTCCTCATCTTTAAATAAATGAGTACACACAAAAACAGAAATCCCACCGTGAAAAGGCTCTGCCTTGACTTGTTCTGGGTAAATGCTGCCTGTGGTGGCAGAGGCCTGTGATCCAGGGACACTGATAAAACATTCTTCCAACCCACATCGGGACACACAGGGACGGGGTTACTATGCAAACCAAACAGAGAGTAAACAGCCTAAGGCGGGAGCCCAAGGAATCCAGGGCTTGAGTCTCAAGTGCTCTGAAGCATAGGCAACCTTCCATCCAGCGTGGCTGTGCGGCTTGCACTGGTCCTATGGCACCTGTCAGAGGTGGGGCAAGGAACACACAGAGAGGCTGACTGGTGTTAGGTAGGCAGGGCTTGCTTTGTGAAGGGTGGGCTCCATTCTGAGACAGGGCCCATGCTGCAAGCCCCTGACGGATGTGGGACCGGCTGCCTGGCCTTCTGCCTCCCAGGGGCTAGGATAACGAGGATGCACGTATTTTTTCAAGAGGCTGCATGTCTGCATGGGTTGGCCGACTTTGTCTCCTGGATAGGTGGTCCTCCTAGACACAGCCATAGTCACATGGTAGAGGACGGTGGGGAAACGTGTACGCCCAGCCTTGAAGAACCTGCAGGAACCTCCTCGTGGTCGTTAATGAGGTGAAAACACAGCACGGCAGAAGAGTATCGGCATGGGGACAAATTTCAGTTCATTGTGAAAAAAAACAAGACAGCACCGTACTCTGTACATAGCTAACACAGACGCTACACACCCTTCTTAGTAAATCTGATGCTGCTTCCAGTAACTCCTGCCACCAGCTTAAAGCTCATCCAGAGAGAAAACTCCTACATGGAAAGCAATTTTTAAATAAAACATAGTTTCAGACACAAAATCTGTCTGAACAATTACCCTAATTCTTAAAATTCATATGGATCAGTTTGCTTTGTTCCTAAGCATTTCAACTAAAAATCACTATGAAAATGTACATCAAACCTTAAGGCTAAGTAATTAGCCACGTGGAACACTGTGGTCTATGGGTTCAGAAGAAAGCAGGCAGAGGTTTCTCTTCCCAGGCAAGAGGGTACCTGGCCCGCTCCAGAGAGCTGTCTACTCTGGTGTTCAAATCTCCTCGTGAAAGTTATCCTAATTAAGGAAACAAAAATGGTCAGCTGTAAAACGCTGTGATGCTGTAAGCACAAACGTGCCTCCCACGATGTTTATAGTAGATAAAAAACAGAGACAACGTAAGTGTCCAGCGATGGGAAATGCACGATGTTGTATGTTCATCTGTCCGTTTGCGTTGCAGATGGAGGAGATCACGCAAATCTGAGAAGCAGTCTATAAAACACTGGGGGATGGCAGATAATAGTAAGAGCAAGATCATCCTCAGGTTGAATAAAATGTGCTGCTCTCAGTGGCAGGACACCATGGAAGACAGCCTCCTACAGGAAGAGGAAGGCTGGGCTGGGCCTTCTGCCCTCCGCAGGCCCCGCCTGAGACAGAGGGCCAGGCGCCAGGAAAGGAAGGAGGGAAGCGGGGGACCCAGAAGCCTAGGACCCATGGGGAACTGCCTGGTGGGCGTCTGTCTCTCCACAGGACTCTCTTTGTGGCCTGTGCAGCCACAGATGCTTGCAGGGACTTGCCTGGGGCCGTATGAAGTGAGCTGGCCTCTGAGGCCAAAGCCTGGGCTGGTGCCCACCACAGAGGGCCGTGCACCATGCCTCGGGCCAGGGCACAGGAGAACCTGCACGTGGCTTCCCTACTGGAGGATGGGGGTTGGTATTCTGCCTGTGTGCGTGCTCTTTAATGTTGTTTAAATGTTTTTCAATATGCATTTTCAAAACAGTGCAAACTGGTACTGTTTCATTTTCAGTAGAGTGAAGCCTGCAATGGAAAGAATAACACATTTGGAAGCCACGGACATATGATGTGATTGCTACATGGGGCGCTGCAGTTGAGACACAGACCGCCAAGGACTGAACCCCCTCAGAGCATCCCGTCTTCTTGTGGAGGGGACCTCCACTCCCGATCAGCTGAGGGTGACAATGTGCTTCTGGAGTGGCGTCTGTGAGTGGCAGACAGTGCTCGCCATGGGGAGCCTGAGGCTGTATCGCCCCTGCTGGCAAGCCGCAGGCTCACCATGGTCCCTCCACACCCAGCTCACTGCACAGGGAACACAAGTTCTCTCCACACACCGTTAGAAGGAGCTCTAGAAGTTCAGGCAAGGTGTTCTGACCCCAGCAGTCCCCATCCATGTGCATGCTGGTCACCATCCCTGGGAGCCTCTGTGGGCATCTGCTCGTTCACGCTTCCCAGCAGCCCTGAGGAGGCAGGCACTGCCATGAGCTTCATTTTACTCAGGAGGAAACTGAGGTACAGAGAGGTTCAGCAACTTGCCCAAAGCCACATAGCAATAATTAGTAGAATCAGGACTCAAACCCAGGCCATCTGCCATGTTTTGAATGTCCCCTCCAAAACTCATGTTGAAACTTAGTGCCCAGTGCAACAGTGTTAAGAGTTAGGCCCTTTCAGAGGTGATTGTGTCTCTGCCGTCATTAATGCCATTATCTCAGGAGTGGGTTAGTCATTGCAGGAGTAAGTTCCTGACAGAAGAACGAGTTTGGCCCAGTGTTCTTGCTCGCCGTGAGATGCCTTCCACCATGGGACAACCCTCGCCAGACGCCGGCACCAGGCTCTGGACTTCCCAGCCTCGGGAATCATGAGCCAAACAAATCTCTTTTCTTTAGAAATTAGCCAGTCTGTAGTAGTCTGTGATAGCAGCAGATAATGGACTAACACACCATTTAACTGTAAAACCACTGCTTCTATAAATAGGAACTGTGTTCCAAACAGCCAAGGAGTAAAAATCAACTAGAACACTCTGAAAACGCCCATTCTCACATCTTCACTGAAAGGCACACTCTTTAATCGAGGCTCTCAGCTGGAGAGACCCTGCTGCAGTTTATGACGGGGCGAGCTGAAGAGCCGATTAAAGAAGTAGCTTTCTTTTGCTGACTGCTAAACTCAGGTCAGGTGAATCGGGAGAAAACTCACCCTTGTGTCCAACCTTGGCGCTGAGGTCTGGCACTCCTTACCTGGTGGGGACTGGCTGGCCCCAGTTCTTTAGCTCAAATAAAACATTTCAAGCCAAAAATACCCCAATTTTTGAACTCTATGTTTTTTAAAAGATTTTTTAAACTAACAGAGAGTGATACACCTTGCTGTAAAAACATCAAACCTGGTGGAGGTGACGGTCCACAGGGAATTCGGCCTCGCCACATCTCCACCCCAGGACTGACTGCTGTTAAAAGTCCAGTGTCAGGGGCTGGCCGGTTAGCTCAGCATTAAGGGAGAGCCTGGTGCAGATAACATAAAGGTCAAGGGTTCGGATACATGTACTGGCCAGCTGTCAAAAAATACAATTTTAAAAAATTGAAAAAAATAAAAGTTCGCTGTCTGTTCTTCCAGACATATACAATTGTTAAATCTGATCACACATCGTGACACTGTGACTCTATTAACTTTCTCACTCAGTGCTGTAAAGGGAGGTCTTCCAGCCCTTGCACACTGGAGAGCAGCAGTAGAAGATGGTAAATCAGACCACAGAGCACACCACCTAGGTTCAAATCCTGGCTTCAATACCAGTGAGCTGTGTGACCTTGCAAAAGATATCAAATCTCTCTGAGCCTCCACTCCTCATCTGTAGAATGGAATAGAAGCTCCCACATGGCCGGGTTATGGACTAAGTGAGCAAACCAAGCTGGTGGGCAGGCGGGTCTGCTCCTCGTGCACATCGCTTCCTTTGTTCTCGTAATGGGAGGGCACATCATCCTGGCTACATCTTTAATTACAGAGTTAGCATAAGCCCAGATGCTATGCCCACATACCCCCAAATGTCACCTTGCCCAGGCCAGGTCAGTCATTTTCGTGGCACACCAGCCACCAGGGTTGTGAGGGCTCCCCCCTAGGGCTAGCAGCACCGAAAGGCCCGATGCCTAAGAGGCACCAACAGGAACACGGACCTCTGCAGTGCAGCTGTGAGCCAAGCGTCCGCAAAGAAGGTTGCAGGGCCGCAGAAAAGGATACCCCCAAAATGCATGAGCAGTTAAGTCCCCTGTGCTAACATCTTGTGGCTCGGAGCACTGAGATGCTGTGCTCAGAAGCCTTGGTTGACAAAGTCTAATACGTTTCATTTTGAAAATGGGTATGCATTATTTTTATAATCTTTAGAAGAGAATGAAAACAGAAAAGCCCTCAGGCTAGCTGTGGATTGATTGAATTGTGTCCCCCAACGTTCATGTATTGAAGCTTAATCTCCCTGTAACTGTCGAGGGTGGGAGATCCTATTCTGGTAACTGAAAGGTGGGGCCTTGAAGAGGTGATTGGATTGTAGGACCTAGCAGTAGCGAATGGACTAATAATGGTGGTCACGGGCGTGGTTCCGAGGGCTTTAAAAGGAGCCTGCTGAGAATTTTAGCGCTCTCTCTGCTCGGCCATTCTCACCATGCAAGACGCTGCATTACTGAAGCCACTACCAATGAAGACCCTCACCATATTTGTTCCCTGGGCTTTGGATTCCCAGCCTCAGAACCTAAGCAATAAATATCATTTTCTTTATAAATCACCCAGTTTCAGATATTTCTATTGTAAGCAACAGAAACAGACTAATGCAGGATTTCCTAGGACCCACTGTCTGGTATTCACTTCGGAGCCAGAGCAGCATGGTGGCTTTCCAGCCACAGCTGACCAGCAGCAGCCTCTCAACTGCCCCAGGCAGGCGCAATGACAATGATGTGACAGCTGTTGAGAGAGATGCTGAGCCCCACCCCGTCTCCTGTCACCGCCAAGGTGCTCCTCAGTCCCACCCAGCTCCACACTGCCCACCCAGCCTCTGACAACACACTCTCCACCCTCCTCCCCATCACAGGGCCGAGCATTGCAGAAAATCGAGTCAGATTTCTAGTAATTGCTAGAAATTGGGAGAATCCTTTGTAGAAGAGTCTTTTTAATTCCCACGCCCCATGCTAACGCCCTGCAGAGCTCAGCAAATGCTGATGGGTGTGGCCCACAGAAGGCACCTTTTCCTCATCCACCAGCAGAAGGGTTGGTGGGGCAGACACCTTCACTCACCAGGCAACCTAGACTCCACACTCCCATCCTGGACAAGTCAGCATGTGCAAGAGCTAAAAGTTACATGTAAAATGTGACCACACAGCCATGACTCCTAGTGAGTGCCGAGGTGGGGCCTGGGGTCCTGGCCCCGCCAGAGCACAGGTGGGCTTGGTGGCTGTGCCACGCCCACCCTGACTCCTGGCCTCCAACGCATTTAAGCTGCACAGAAACTACACCCCAGCGTGACTGCCAAGGACTCTTCCCCCTGACACGTCTGGGGGCTCATTTTGTAGCATAAAAACACACCACGCCTAAGAGCCTTCTGGTCCGAGCTTCTCATCAGCTCATGGTCCTCTGTGCAGGTGCCTGTTCTCTGCAAGAGCCAGGCCCCAGAGCCAAAGCCAACACTTCCTAGGGGATCCCAGATAAAATTACATCCCAAGCCTGAAACACAGACCTGAGCATGCACTCCGCCTTCATTTATATGCCTCCTCCTGTCATTTATATGTTAACCCAATGGCAGAGAAATGGCTTGTTCAGCCAAAGAAGGCGAGGGTGGTGACAGATCTCTCTGGGAACATGGACCTTAATAACTCACAGATTTCACAATCAGCAGAGAACAGCGCTACAAGGCAGTCCATGTTGCAAGCAGGTGTTGGTGTCT
Source organism: Cynocephalus volans (assembly GCF_027409185.1). Lineage (NCBI taxonomy): Eukaryota > Metazoa > Chordata > Mammalia > Dermoptera > Cynocephalidae > Cynocephalus > Cynocephalus volans. The sequence goes on from NC_084460.1 coordinate 190,056,665, forward strand.
CAGGCAAAAGTTTAAAGATAACAATCTCAGTATTGCTGTTCAAAGACAATGAAATGAGCCACAGACGTGAACCATCCACGTAATTAAAAATGTTTGAGTAGTCACATTAAAATAGAGCGAAAGGTGAAATTAACCTTGAAAATGTATTTTATCTAACCCAATATATCTCAAACATCATTTCCACACACAATCAACATTAAAAAGACATTAATGAGATATTCCACATTATTTCTTCATTTATGTCTTTGAAATCCAGTGTGTGTTTTGGATTCTCAGAGCCTCACGATCCACCCTCATCACTTTTCAAGGGCTCATGCTATGTGTGGCTGGTGACCACTGTACTGGGGAGTCTGGCTCCAGAGTTCTGGTTACTCATGTGACATCTGCCACAGTCGAAGCTTTGCCTGACCTGAAGGAGGAGAGAGTGCAGACTCAGGGAGATACTGCTGTCACAACAACCTGGCAGACACTGTGGTCAGGTTGCAAGTGCTGGAGATGGTCATGGGACAGGCCAGAACAAGATGTCATGCTTACCCCACCTCACCTCCTGCAGGAGCTCAGGGTTAGGAGGGACAGACACTGGTCACAGGGACTTCCCAGGTCAGGGAGAAGCCATTGCTCCCCTTGGAGGGACAGTGCAGAGGTGGGGAGGGGGCCCGGCTGGGTAACTGATGCGAGGGCTGGAGCTCAGGGGGAGTCCAGCACACAGAGGGTGCAGACTCAGGGACAATGTGGGTCTGAGGTGACAACCCACACTCCTGCTGCCTTCCACCCAGAAACTACTGGGGGCCTTGCATTCAAACAGGGAAAGCAGAAAGTCCTGTTTGAGACGAGCCTGGCCAGGCTAACCCCACCTTACCTGTTGGTTCAGCAGGGCAGGTCCCTTGTGAAGTTTGTGGGTGGCATGAGGTGGCAGGGAAGCACACTGGGGCCCAGCTTTTATCCTGCCCCGGCCCCTCCCAGGCTGGGAGGGGCAGGAGGGAGGAATACTGTTGAATCCTCCTGCCGGCCCAGGAGAGGCGGGGGCTGCTTCCCACCCATGACCTAAAGTCTCTGCAAACCAGGACAGAAGCAGCCGGGAGTGTGGCCTGAAGCAACGGGCAAAGGGTCAGGGACAGCGCCCTCGGGCTGCCCATGGCCAGCTGGACCAGCACCAGAAGGGGAAGAGAGTTTTCTCCTCTTCCTGGTTTTCACAGAGCCTGAAAACAAGGACCCAATCAGGCCCCCATGCTCAAGGCAGAAATTCTAGTCGCAGCTGCAGAACGCCCGATGGCGGTCTGGAGGCAGAGCAGTGAGGAAGCAGGTGCAAAAGAACAGAAAAAGTGCCTCCTTTTGGGTCAAGGGTCAAAGATACGCAGGTTTCTGCAATCCTGACAACTCTGCCATGTGGTAGGAAGTTTCTGGCTGACCACCCAACAGGGGACAGCCCAGCCCCCAGGCAGCCAAGTCTGGCCAGAGGGTGACAGCCGCTGTGTGGGGCTTGGGGACAATTGTCCAAAAGGAAAGCCTAGGTGTGCCCTTCTCCTCCTTCCTGGAATGCAGATGAAATGGTGAAGCGAGGCAGCCTTCTCAGGCAAGCATGGGCTGAGCGGGGGCCAGAAGCGGTCTGGGTCTGTGGCTCTGGCCCTGACCATCTCACTGTTGGCAGAACAGACTGAGCACTTGTGAGAACAGGTGTAGAACTCGGGGGCTGTGTAAGAAGAAATACACACGTTTTGGTCTTAGTCCCCTGTCCCTGACACAGAGCTCCTAAATCCCTCTAATTTCCTGGGTGATCAGGATGACAGGAGCATCTTTGTTATAATATTTGGTTCTTGTGCAAAGTTCCTAAGACCCTCGGAATTTTATTGTCATTCATAACAAATCCTTTTGATCACACCTGCATTTATGCAAATGAGGTAACTTAGGGTGGGACCCTTAGAAAGCCTCAGGATGGGGCTGGTCACCAGGAATACCAAGTAATCAAAGGACTAGACTTTGGAAATTTCTCACCTGCCCCACCTGCCACCCTGCAGAAGGAGGGCTGGAGATGAAGCTCTATAAATTACTCTTGGATGAGGAGACACGAAGAGCTTCAGGGTTAGTGAACGCACCTACATGCTGGGAGGGTGTTGCACCCCAGCTCTGTGGGGACAGATGCTCTTGTGTCGGGACCCTTCCCGACCATGCCCCATGCACCTCTCCATCTGTCTGTTCATCTGCATCATTTGTGACATCTTTTAAGAAACTAGTAAATGTATGTAAAGTGTTTCCCCGAGTTCTGTGAGCCATCCTAGCAAACTAATTGAACTTGAGCAGAGGGTCACAGAAGCCCCAACTCACTGCCATTGGTCAGAAGCACAGGCCACAACCAGGGATGTGCAACTGGCATCTCAAGTGGGACTGAGCCCTCAGCCTGTGGGACCTGATGCTGTCTCCAGGGAGACAGTGCCAGAACTGAGTTGAGATGGCAGACCCAGCTGGTATCTCCTGGAGAGCACCTGGTCCCAGGAGTGCTCCATGTTGAGTGTGAAAGTAGAGTGGGAGAAGACAGTTTTTCCTTTGCACAGGGCAAACCATCATGCACCAGACTGTAGACCCTGACACCTGACCCTGACATGAAGGCCTGAGACATTCACACGTCCCCACATCTGTGAGCGTATAGATGCATGGAGCCCTTGGGACTGCTGGCTCCCCCCATCCCCTTCAATCCCAACATCTTGTCCTTGCAGCACAGGACAGGTCTAAACTAGCAAGCGCTGGTGCACACAGGACTGCAAGGCCACGTTTCAGTCCAGAGAGACCCCTGGGAGGCCATGCTGGGTGCAGACCCCAGCCCAGGGTGGATTCGATGCCCACTCTCCTCGTACGTGTCCCAGTGCTCCCTGGTCATTTTTCCTTCCAGCGTAGACACCTGAAGCTGCTGTTCTCTGGGGAACACACCGTCCACACAGTCTGAAATCCACTCCATGTGTTGGGAGGGAAAAGCAGAGACTCTCAATGTAGAGTAGACACCAGCGAGCCACAGAGCCCGCCCAGCTGGGGACCGCACTGCCATGTGCAGCATGCACTGCTGTCCCATGAGGGACATCTCAGCCCTGCAGCAACAGCCACTACCTGCTTCCTATAGTAGCACTTATCAATTTTTAAAATTCAGACACCATGTACCCAGCCCCAAAAGGAAACAGTGTGCCATAAGTGCTTCAGATCTTTGCAAAAGAAACAGCCCTGTGTGTGTGTGTCTATGAGTGTGTGTGGGATATGTGCATGTGTGAGTAGGTGTGTGTGGGTAGTGTGTGCATGCGTGAGTGTATATGTGGACAAGTGTGTGTAGTGGTGTGTGTGTGTGGTTGCAAGTGTGTGTTCACATGTGAGTCCATATGTATATATAAGTATGTGCACATGTGAGTGTATGGTATGTGTATACAGGCATCATGTGGGTAGTGATGTGTGCATATGTGAGTGCACACATATGTATGAGCATGTGTGTGTAGTGTTGTGTAAGTGTGTATAGGCATGTGGGTAGTGCTGTGTGCATGTGTGAGTGTGTGCACGTGTGAGCATGTGGTGTGTGCATGTGTATAGTGTGTGGGTGTGGATAGTGCATTCATATGTGAGTGCACATATATGTATGAGCATATATGTGTAGTGTGGGGGTGTGTATAGGCATGTGGGTAGTGTCGTGTGCATGTGTGAGCGCACATGTATGCATGAGTGTGTACACGTGTGAGCATGTGGTGTGTGTGTAGTGTTGTGTGCATGTGTGAGTGCACATGTATGTATCAGCATGTGTGTGTAGTATTGTGTGGGTGTGTGGGGGTAGTGGTGTGTGCATGTATGAGGGCACATGTGTGCGTGTGTGTATATGTGCTCATGTGGTGTGTGCATGTGTGAGTGCCTCTGTATGTATTGTTGAGCCAGCGGAATAGGGGAACGTCAGCAAAATGGCAATGGGGACTCCATCTTGTTGGACCCAACCCTGGGACTTTCCCGCCCGACCTGAAGCTCACTTTCCAAGAGATCTCCTGCCATCAGAGCAACGGCTCAGGGCCATGTCACATCGGGGGAAAAAAAGAAGCTATGCAGGAAACCGAAACTTAACTTTACACAGCTGCGCACCATATACGGGCTGCTGGCCAACAGCGGCCCACCCTTATAAAAACCTCGCCTGCCTTTGCCCGGGTGCGACTTCTCTTACTTCGCTTCCCCGTAAGCCATGGAACCTCACCCGGGAGCGCTTTCGTTAAAGCTTCCCTCGAACCTCTTGCCCACCTCTGTGATCCTTGTTTTCCATCACTGTTTAAACCTAACATTTGGTGCCAAAACCCGGGAGGAGATTGAAGGCCCCAGTTGGACTGGGAGGCCTCTCTCCTTCCCCACACCGGGACCTTCCAAGCCAGACGTTTTCTCCTACATCTTGAGACTTTGGGTATGTCCCCTCTTGATCCTAGGCCCCGCTCCGTTCTGAGTGGTCCTGTCTGAAACCACGGCTGCGTCAGGACTATCTCCTCCAGTCACCAGGTGACTTTCTTCAGCACCGGAGGGATGGAAGATGTTCCACCCTCATGGTAGTTGCTTTTCTCCTGACCGTGCCCAAAGACCCAAAGGGGGATGCCTGTTTTGGTCTCTGGGTCACCCCAGCAGGGATCATGGGGACTCCCAAACCCAAATTTGATTCCCCAATCCTTTGGGTTGTTTATTGGCCAATCTTGAGACTCTAGGAACTTTCTCAAGACATCAAAAAGCAACGCCTTATTTTTTATTCTTCAACAGCTTGGCCTCAATGCAAATTGGACAATCAGTCTCAATAGCCCCCTGAGGGCACTTTTGATTATCAGGTCCTCACGGATTTAGACAATTATTGCAGGCACCAGGGCAAGTGGTCCAAGGTCCCATACGTCCAGGCTTTCTGGGACCTGCACTCCCACCCCTCCCTGTGTGCCCCATGTTCCACCTCTCAGGTCCTTCTTGCAAGAGCCTCCCCTCCATCTACCTTGCCAGTGCCATCGGCCCCAAACCCAAATGCTGATGCCCCCGCCCTTTTTTCCCCTCTCTCGGAGCCGCCGGGAGATTTGGCCTGTCCACCCACTCGAAATCCATCTGCGCCTCCTGCCCCACCGCCACACCAGCCCCACGCATCTTCAGCCCCTTCCCCTCCCCCTTATTCTGAGCCCCTTTCTGCTTCCTCTTCTTCTCTTTGTTCGCCTATTCCCTCTCCACCCGTTAATCCCCCGCCTCGTGGATCGTTCCCCATTTCTGCTCATACTCACTCTCGGGTTCCCCCTCCTCAAGATCTCATTTGCCCTTTGAAGGAAGTTGCAGGGGCTGAGGGGGTGGTCCGGGTCCACGTGCCCTTCTCCCTCCTTGACCTTTCACAGATCAAAAAACACTTGGGCTCCTTTTCTGCCAACCCTCAACAATATATAAAAGAATTCCAATATTTAGCTCAAGCGTATGATTTAACATGGCATGACTTACATGTCATCCAAACCACCACTCTAACATCAGAGGAGAGGGAACGCATCCAGGCTGCTGCCCGAGAACATGCAGATCAGGTCCATTTGACTGATGAACCATGCCGGTCGCGGCTCAAGCCGTTCCCACCATTGACCCTGAGTGGGACTATCAAGATGGCCAAGATGGCCAAGGTGGCCACTGGCGCTGTGACCGCATGGTCCAATGCCTTCTTGCTGGAATGTGGGCAGCTTCCAATAAGGCAGCAAACTATGATAAACTCTGAGAAATCATTCAAGGACCTGATGAAAACCCACCATGTTCCTTAACAGGCTCACTGAAGGTCTATTACAATATACTCATTTAGACCCCAACAGCCCGGCATGGGCCACCATCTTGGCCACCCATTTTATTTCTCAGTCTGCCTTAGATATTCAGAAAAAATTTTAAAAGGCTGAAGAGGGCCCTCAAACCCCTATCCCTGATCTGCTGAGAATGGCATTCAAGGTCTTTACTACCCGGGAGGAAGCGGCTGAAATTAAAAAGCAAGCCCGTCTCCAGCAGAAGGTCCAGCTCCAAACCCAAGCCTTGGTAGCTGCCCTGCGGCCGGCAGGCTCCGCGCACCAACCCAGAGGGGAAATCAACGCACCCCTCCAGGAGCCTGTTTCAAGTGCGGTACCAAGGGACACTGGGCCCGTCTTTGTCCTAATCCAAGGAAACCAACACAGCCCTGTCCACGGTATCATGCAATGGGCCATTGGAAATCCTACTGCCCCAGTCTCGGCGCATCCCCTGTGCCTCCACGCGGGGGAGACGCTAACCCAGCTGATCCTGTTTTCCAACTACTTGGTTTAGACGACGAGTAACAAGGCCCAGACTCGGAGACCCCCCTCACCCACGCCATGCCCAGGGTTATGCTTCAGGTAGCGGGTAAGTCCATTTCCTTCTTGTTGGACACAGGGGCTACCTATTCTGTTTTGCCCTTCTATTCAGGCATTGGTCTTCCCTCTCTGGTAATGGTCGTGGGGATTGATGGTACCTCTTTTAATCCACATGTTACCCCTCTCCTTTCATGCAGCCTGGACCAGTTTCCTTTCTAATTATCCCCTCTTGCCCTGTTCCTCTCCTCGGTCAGGATGTTCTTCAGAAGCTCAATGTCACCATCCGTTTTTCTCCTCCTCCCAGCGCCGCCACTGCCCATCTCATTTTATCTCTTGTTTCCCCCGATCCCCTGCCACTGCCACTGACTCCCCTTCTAGTGTCAGTGGATCCCCAAGTATGGGACATTTCTAAACCAATCATAGCTTCTCACCACACTCCAATAAAGGTACAATTAAAGGATCCAACTACTTTCCCTTCCTGCCCACAGTTCCCCATTTCACATGCCCACTTGCGGGGACTTAAACCTATCATAGACTGGTTACGTGGCCAAGGCCTCCTCATTCCCACCAATTCCCCTTGCAACACCCCTATTCTCCCTGTTAAAAAACCTTCGGGTGCATATCATTTGGTCCAAGATTTAAGAATCATCAATGAGGCGGTGGTCTCAATTCATCTGGTCGCCCAAAATCCATACACTTTATTATCCAACATTCCTCTGGGCACGTCCCATTTTTCTGTTTTGGACCTCAAAGACGCCTTTTTTACCATCCCCCTCCACTCGAATTCATATTTCCTTTTTGCCTTTACATGGGTGGACCCTGACACCCACATTACATAGCAGCACACTTGGACTGTTTTGCCACAAGGTTTCCAGGACAGTCCCCACCTTTTTGGCCAAGCACTGGCCAAAGACCTCAGCTCTTGTTTTGTCCCAAAGTATTCTTTTACAGTATGTGGACAATCTCCTTTTATGTAGTACTTCATTATCTGTCTCCCAGCAGGACACCGCCACCCTCCTTAATTTCCTTGGGTCAAAAGGTTATTGGGTCACCCTTCATAAGGCCCAACTTTGCACCCCTACTGTTACTTACCTAGGTATATCCCTCACTCCCACCTCTAAATCTCTCATGGAGGACCGCATCAGCCTCCTCCAGGATCTCCAGCCCCCCCCAAAACGTGGATGAAATTTTATCCTTTTTAGGTCCTGTAGGGGTTCTCCGACATTGGATTCCCGATTTCTTCCTCCTTGTGCGGCTGTTGTACAGGGCTGCCAAAGAAACACCCCGAGGGCCCTTAACTGACCCCACCACTATTAAACACCTTTTTTCCAAATTACGAGACCATCTTGCTAAAGGGCCCAATTTGGCCCTCTCGGATCCATCTAGGCCCTTCCAGTTATTCAAGGACCACTGGTCTGGCTCAGCAGTGGGCCTTTTGGCCCAACCCGTTGGCCCAACGCATCGGGCTGTGGCATATTTATCAAAACAATTGGATCCTACAGTTCTGGGGCGGCAACCATGCTTAAAGGCTTTAGCAGCAGCCGCCTCTTTAACTAAGGAAGCCCTCAAATTCACTTTGGGGCAGCTTCTGTTTTCTCCTCCCATAGGTTATCAGATTTACTTAGTCACAAATCCCTTGCCCATTTGACCCCTTCCAGGATTCAGCTATACCACCTCCTTTTCAATGAGAACCCACAGGTGTTTTTGTCCACGTCCCCCCATTTAAATCCTGCAACCTGTTGCCCATGCCTTTTTACACTTCTGAGCCAGTCCACTCTTGTCCTCAGCTCCTGGAAAGCTTTGCTCCTTCACACCTGGGGCTTTTTGACCAGCCTTACTTTACCCTGACCAGGTACTTTTTGTGGATGGAAGCTCCTTTATTGCCCCAGATGGCCAGAGGCATGCAGCTTACACTGTAGTAACTTCAAAAATCGTCCTAGAGATGGCACCCCTTCCCCCTGGTACAACTTCTCAAAAGGCAGAATTGATAGCCCTCACTAGGGCTCTCCACTTGTCTAAAGGCCAGCAGGTCACTATACATACAGATTCTAAATATGCTTTCCTCATTGCCCACGTTCATTCTGGCCTCTGGCAGGAATGGGGATTCCTCACTACCAAAGGAACCCCTATAGTCAATAGGCCCCTTATCCGCAAATTGCTGGAGGCCCTCAGTCTCCCAAGCGAGGTGGCTATTGTTCACTGCCATGGTCATCTATCATCCAAGGACCCTATAGCTCAGGGCAACAAGGCGGATTCCACTGCCCGAGCCACAGCATTGGGCTCAGCCCCGGCTCCTGTCCTTTCTTTACAGACACCTCATTTTCCCTCATATACTTCACAGGAAGCCCAAACTCTCAAACAGTTGGGAGGTATTGTTGGCGACAAGGGCTGGATTTTCATTCAACACAAAATAGCCCTTCCAAACCAACTTGCTCCCATCATCATTAAGGATATCCACCAATCCCTCCACGTCGGTCCAAAGGCCTTGTATTGTTTTCTGGAACCTCTTTTTTATCACCCTCACCTCCATCAATTCATCAACGAGGCCCATCAGTCATGCATCATTTGTTCAGAAGTCAATTCTCAGGGGGGAATACGGAGATCGGGGCCTAATCACCAACTTCGGGGTCACCAACCCAGTGAAGACTGGCAACTTGATTTCACCCACATGCCCCACCACAAGTCTTATCGTTACATACTAACCATGGTGGACACTTTTTCAGGGTGGGTCGAGGCCTTTCCCACAACTCACGAAACAGCAAACGTCATAGCATCAGTGCTTATCGAGCACATCATCCCGAGGTTCGGCCTCCCAAGGACATTGCAGTCCAACAACAGTCCCGCCTTCATCTCCAACATCACCCAACAAGTCTCCAACAGCCTAAACATCACTTGGAAGCTTCACCTCCCCTATCACCCCCAGTCTTCGGGTAAGGTTGAGCGGGCCAATGGCCTTCTCAAGGACCATCTTACTAAACTGATCCTTGAAACTCGTTTATCATGGCCAACCCTCCTCCCATTGGCACTAACGCGGCTTACAGCCACCCCCCGGGGACCGTCGGGCCTCAGCCCTTTTGAGCTCCTTTACGGTTGGCCCTTCTTGCTTACTCATAATTTTCCAACTTTATCCCCCGCCGTTCATCGTATCTCCCTTACTTAACCCTTTTGAGAGCCCTTCTCCAGGCCCATGCTGATTCAGTCATCCCCGCCCCGGGAGAAACCGATACGGATGTCCCCCCAGTTTTAAATCTGGGAGATAGCATTTTATTAAAAAGCTTACACCCCAAAACCCTCCAGCCTAGGTGGAATGGCCCGCATATTGTGGTACTGATAACCCCCACTGCCGCTAAGCTTTTAGGACACCACTCATGGGTACATCTGTCCAGACTTAAGCGGGCCCCTTCCCCGAACCAGGATGTCTGGACCGCACAGTCCCTGGGGCCTACCCAGGTCCGGCTCACTCGCCACCCTTCTCCTCATGGCTCTGACTCTTAGTTTTTCTTCAGCCGGTAGATGGCGCTTTTATTTAATTGAGAGTTGGGCTGCCAACTCAGGAACCTCTTCCCAGGTTATAGGGACCGCTGACTGTCCTCCTCAAGGATGTCAGGTGCCTGTTTACATTCGTGTTCAAGCCTTTAATTCTACCCCACAAAGGACTTCTAGCCCTGCCATCTGTTTCATTTATGACCAGGCCCAATACAAGTGCTACACCTACTGGGTCCAAACTAATGGTGGCTGCCCTTACAATTACTGCAACATCCATGATGCTAAATCTGCAAAAAACCCAGGTGACCTCAATCATTACCGGTTCCTTTACAATGTTTCCGCTGCCCACTATGTCGTGACCATCCCAGACCCTTGGGATCAAAGATGGGCAGATGGAGTTGATGCCAAATTATACCAATGGCCTTTCCATTCCTACCCTGTCACTTCCCTTAAAATTTACAGAGCTTACAGAACAATTTCCTCATTTTCCGCCTCCCTCAGCCATCAGACTCGGGTCATTCAGACCCAAGAAAAAAACCTCCAATGTTTAATACAAGCTGCCCCTCCTTCTCGCAATCCCTTTTCCTGTCTGAGGCTCATTCAACAGGGCGCCGCCCTTGCCAACCTTTCCGGCATGGGCAACTTATCCCATTGTTTCCTTTGTGCTGCCCTAGGTAAATCTCCACTTATGGCTGTCCCTCTTCCTAAACCATTACATACTTCTGCCACATCTACCGGTCCTTCCCAGGTTGAACTTTATAATGTCCCATTGTTTGTCAACCTCGAAAACCCCACTTTCCCTTTTTGTTATTCTACCCCTAATTCTTCTCTTTGCAATGTCACTTCAAATTCCACTTCCAATGACACCCCGGATATAGGATTTTATTGGTGTAATGGCACCCTGTCCAAATCATTAAGCATGTCAGCTTCTTCCCTTTGCCTGCCTGTGTCACACAGTCCCCCTGCTCACTATTTATACCTTGGCTGAGTTTGTTGACCGTGCTAGCTTTGCCAGTCCTGGAAACCACCAGAAACATGCAGCTTTCCTTCCCCTAATTGTCAGGGCTTCCTTAGCCTCCTCTCTAGTGGCCACAGGGTTGGGCACTGGAGCCCTTGCCCATTCTGTGGGCTCCACCAGGGACCTCTCCAAAAATCTCCAAGTGGCTATCGAGGCCTCAGCCGAGTCTTTATCTTCCTTACAGTGCCAGGTCGCTTCAGTAGCCCAGGTAGCCCTCTAAAACCGGTGCGCCCTAGACCTTCTCACCGCAGACAAAGGAGGCACCTGCTGGTTCCTCAACGAAGAACGCTGCTACTTCGTCAATGAATCAGGTATAATCAAAACCAATCTCCATACTCTCAGGAAAATTCGTAAGTCCCTCCAAACCCGATATCACTTGGGAGACCCCACTTCATTTCAATGGTGGCACACCCCACTGATCACATGGCTTCTCCCTCTTCTAGGCCCACTTCTTATTTTTGGTCTCTTGTTAACTTTGGTTCCTTGCATGTTTCATTTCCTTCAGGAACGGATCCGTGAAATATCTCGGGTTTCCGTCAATCAGCTTTCGCTACACCCCTATTCCCACCTGCCCACTTCCAATGGGCCCTTCAACGTCCTCTCCCAGCAGGAAGTAGCTAGAGTTTGATTCGCCACCCTATAACACCAAAAAGATCGGGATGTTGGACCGGCAGAATAGGGGAACGTCAGCAAAATGGCAACGGGGCCTCCATCTTGTTGGACCCAACCCTGGGACCAAAGGACACTTTCCAAGAGCTCTCCCACCATCAGAGCAACAGCTCAGGGCCATGTCACATCGGGGAAAAAAGAACCTATGCAGGAAACCGAAACTTAACTTTACACAGCTTCGCACCATATATGGGCTGCTGGCCAACAGCGGCCCACCCTTATAAAAACCCCACCTGCCTTTGCCCAGGCGCGACTTCCCTGGCTTCGGTTCCCCATAAGCCACGGAACTTCGCCCAGGAGCACTTTCATTAAAGCTTCCCTCAAACCTCTTGCCTGCCTCTGTGATCCTTGTTTTCCATCACTGTTTTAAACTTAACATGTATGAGTGTGTGCTGTGTGTGACCGTGTGCATGAGGCCCCCAATAACAACTAGGGTCTAGGCCACCTCACAAGTCTGCCGACAGAGCAGATGGCTCCAGCCAGCCTCCCGCCTCTGGTCACAGGCTTGGCATGAGGCTTGACTCACTGCATGAGGCATCTTCTCCAGGGACCCCTCCCAACTGCTGCCTGTGGCAGGTGGCGGGAGCCCAGGCTGGTCCGCCTCTTCCTCGGCAGTGGCTGATGAGGTGCAGGGCAGGTTGGATACCTCAGGCACCTGGGGAGTCTGGAGGGTGGGTGCCACATCCTGGGCTGCTCATGGGCTCCCCCCATGCCTCCAGGATGACCCCTCCAGCACTCGCCACCTGGCATCTCTTGCTCATTTCCTTGTTCACTGCACTGTCTCCCCCCACCCATGGGAAGGCCCCCAGGACAGGGGCCTCCTCTGCCTTGTTCATACCTGTGTCCCCTGTTTGAGAAGGGCCTCAGTACATGAATAAACCTAAGAGTAAGCACACTGCAGTGGGACTTCAACACGTGCTTCTGTTTCTCTGTGGCGGGCCTGGGCCCTCCACAAGCACCAAGTCCATGGGGTGCCACCTCTGCCCCCAGCACCCCAACACCGACTAAAGTTATAGCTTCTTCAACAACTCAAGGTGGTTGAGCACTCTCCCCATGTGGGGGTAGAGGCTGGGGTTGGCCTTAGGAAGGGTGTGGGTGCCCCTCCTAGAAGGAGCCTCGGCAAGCCCAAGTAACGGCCACCCAGGGGCCACCGTGATAACAGACAAGATTAAATGCCAAGGCTCCCAACCTGAAGATCAGCTGTACCTCTACCTGCAGCCATGGAAATCGCAGACCAAAGTCTCTGCACTTGAAAGCTATTTTAATTTTCAAAGCCTTAAATGGCATAGTTCCTTAAAAGCAGTCTGATTGTTGAAAAATGATGAGATGTTGCTAGTTACTCTATTTTTCTAGCATGCATGGCATTCAATGCCTACACCAGAGAACAGCATCCCAGATCCTCAACGCAGCATCTCATCTCCCTGAACATTCTACTAGCACTAGCAATCAGAGCTTCCCTCCTACCTATATCATGGGATTAAGGATTTTAACTTCTAAAAAGGGAAACCTTTTTCATTATAATTAATTTACTCCAAATAAAGACACCTACAGCTTCACAACAATCTATCAAGTATTTGCTAAATCTTCACAAAAATAGCATTAAGACACAGAGAAATCAGTAAAAGAATATCCCAACACTCATACCTACTACCAGTCTCCCAGCAATCTCCTTGGATTCGTAGAATGTTCTCAGCACACTCACCCCCCACCTTGGCCTGGCAGCACAAGCCCACCCTCTCCAGACACCCAGTGTAGCTCATCTGTTGTCTCTAGAGGTCTTGGGGGCAGTCAAGAGGTTAGTGTCTGGTTAAGAAAGTAGTTGATGCTTTATCTCAAAAAAACGTAGCTCAGAGAATCAGTGCTATAGAGCTAATTACTGATTGACAAAAGTACAACCATCAACCCCCAGTTTTTTATTACCAATTGAAAGCAACTTTTCCAAGGCACTGAATAGCGAACTGTTCCAAAGTCGTTCATTACCTTGATAAACCCAGTGTCTCCTCGTAAAGGAAGAAAAGAAATGCTTTTCTCTCTGCTCTTGCATTCAACACTCAACACAGAACACTTCTGTCACCACAATGTGTAGGGATTTCCTCACACATCTAGCAAGCAAGCAGTACTGCAGTGGACACCAGCTGGTGTCCTTTAACTCAGTTCAATCCTGACACTGTCTACCTGGAGGCAGAGTTAGATCCCACTGATTAAGGGCTCAGTCCCACAAGACCACCCACTTCAGATGACAATCGCATGTCCCAGTTGTGACCTGTGCTTCTGAACAACTGGCTATAAATCAGGGTTCCCAGGACCCTGTCCTCAGGGTCAATGAATTTGCTAGAGTCACTCACCGAACTCATGAAATACTTTACTTATGTTTACCCATTTTTTATGAAGTACATTACGAAAGATAGAGTTGAACAGCCAGGCAGAGAAGATGCACAGGGCAAGGTACGGGGAAGAGGCTTCCATGCCCGCATCCCCCTCCAGGCACCCCCATGAGACCTGGAAGATCTACGAACTCTGACCTGTTGGGTTTTTATGGAGGATTCGCTATGCACGATTGATTACATCACTGGCCATCGGTGACCAGCTCCACCTTCAGCCCGCTCCCTCCCAGAGGTTGGGGGGTGGGACTGAAAGCTCTAAACTTCTAATCAGTGGTTCATTCCTCTGACAACCAGCCCCTACCTGAGGTTATCCAGGAGCCCCAGCCACCAGTCACCTCATCAGCATACAAAAAGACCCTTGTCACAAGGAGATTCCAAGGGTTTTAGGATCTGTGAGCCAACACCAGGGACAGAGACCAGATATATATTTATTATATCACAGTACCAGTCATCAAGTTCTTAGCATCACCTGAGCTACGAAGACGAGCAGTTCTCTCTCCTCTCAGCCCTGAGTCACACACACCACACACACACACCACACACTCCACACCCATCACAAACACACACCACACATACATCACACATTACACACACACACCCCATACACACACCACACATAAACAGATACACACACATACCACACACCACACACACACCACACATGTACACACGCAGACACAGCACCACACACAGGGGAGGCCGGGGGCAGAACAGCTCCCCATCATGCCACGCCTTGCCACACCACAGGCAGCAGCAGGAGCCGAGGTGGCAGAGTGCAAGAGCAGACCCAAGAAAGGCGACACAGCAGCAGCGTACCGCCGGGGGCGGGAGGAAGGCAGGGTCCTGTGATGTTCCATTGTTGCTCTCAGTAGGAAACAATAGACATTGTCCAAAAAGGAGGGGACACAGGGTCTTATGTAAGGATATTAGCATCAGATAACCACTGGAAACACAAACTTTCCCAACTAGCAGGTCAACAACACCCAAACCAAACCAAAGCAAAAAACCAGAAAGGCCAAGAACAGAAAGCACACGTGGGAAGACAGGTGTGGCCAGGCTGCGTGTGCATGTACGTGCACACCTTTCATCTGCAACTCCCCAAAACAGACAGAGCAACCAGCACTGATCCAACACATTGATCACAGCAACCAATGCCGAGAGGCTCAAATCACCTAATAAAAGGAAAACAGTATCATATTGGCTTACAAAACAAAACCAACTCTGCAGATATAAGAGAAATGCCTAAAATAAAGCAATTTGGCAGGGTTGAAAATAAATGAGTAAGTGTATACCGGGAAAATGTATAAAAAAAAAAAAGGGTTCAATATCTTGATAGACAATAAAATATCAGGCCAAGCAGAATTAAATGAGGCAAATTAGGAATACTTAGAATTCTGGAAACTAAAATTCTTCAAGAAGCTACAGCAGTTTAGTATCTATGCATCAAATAATCCAACAGCACTTTTCTAAAGCAGAAATTATGGAGGAGGCTACCGAAATAAATCAAAGCATGCTAAAAACAGGAGAAATTAAAACATCTCAGTCCAAAAAAGAAGTCATCAAGAAATGAGTACACACAGCCACAGGAGACCAAAACAGCAGAGTTCACGAGGCGGAGCTGGGGGTGTGCTTCACAGGCACTTCTGAACTTGACGGCACAGAACACACCTCTCTGCAGCTGCTCGTGGAAACATTCGTGAACGGTGCCCGCATATTAATCCACACAGGAATTTTGAACAAATTCCAAAGAGCAATTAAAATACAAACAACATTCCCTAGAAATTAGTAACAAAATCAGAAAGGGCTATCTTTCCACCTTGAAATTTAAACATTCTTCTCTTAGATATTCCTCTCAAAGGGGAATAATAATCAAGACTGAAGACTGTTTAGAAAGCATGTTAATGAAAACTAAAGCACTGTTTAGAAGATGATTTATCCCATTAAATGCTTTAAATCATTAGAAATGGAAGCATAAAAATAAGAGAACTAAGCATCCAATTAAAAAAGTTATGAAATTTTGAAGTAACTGAAGGAATTAATAAAGGTAAAAGCAAAAAAAAAAAAAAGAAAGAAAGAAAGAAAAAAGATTTAGGAAAAATACCTTGATAGATAACTAAATTAAAAGGTGGTTTTTGAAAAAGATCAATAAAACAGTAAGCTACCTATAGCACTAAAAAAACTAACCAAGAAAAAGAACAAAAATACAAAAAATAAGAAAAGAGGAAATAATCATTAAGAGAAAACAAGTTTAAAAAAAACATGGAAATAATTGCTCATCTCTGTGCAAATAAATTTGAAAACCTAGATAAAATGAATAATTTTCTAGGAGAAAAAAATTATAAAATATAACCACAGAAAAGATACAAAGTCTAAAGAGATTTATTTTTATAGAATTAAGAGATACCTATTTTTATAGAATTAAAATATCCATCAAATAACTTCCTCTAACAAAAGATACCAAAGACAGATGATTTCACAAGAGAATTCTACCAATCCTATGAGAACAGACTATCTTAACATGATTTAAGCTTTTTCAGAGCATAGAGAAGGAGGGAAACTTCCAAATACCTTTAACAAAGCAGGTGTGAGTTTAAATTCACAGGGAGGGAGGGTGCAGAGGGACAGCAGGGGGACCCACGCAGGGTATCTGAGAGTCTCTGTTTTCCAAGCACATATCTGTGTAAAGCATAATTTTCTTTAAATACTGCAACCACAGCAACACAGTGCAATGGATTGAACGTCCAAGCAGAGACTTGTAAAAATATAAAACAATGCCACTGTTCTTGATAATTTTGGAAATATGTTTTTTCTTTATAAAAGTAGTATTACATGAACACATGCTGGGTTTATTGACACTACTACTCTACTCTCAAATGAATTATTAAATAGATATTTTAAGTGTTCTCACTGTTTATTTCTAATACAGTGCATATCAATAACAAGGTTTCTCAACACTGTCACCACCGACATTTTGGATGGAATCTTTGTTTGTTGTGGAGCTGTCCTGTGCACCGTAGGACATTTAGCAGCATCCCTGGTCTCTGCCTACTAGATGCCAAGATCAACTGCCCCCACCCCAGCTGTGTCCACCAAAAACGTCTCCTGACATTGCCAAATGTCCACTAGGGAACAAGGGGGAATCACCCCCAGCTGAGAACCACAATAGATACAATTCACAAAAACAAAAGCTCTTTGAGGTCCTCAATAATTTTTTAAGAGTGTATAGAGACCAAAAATTTGCAAACCACTATTTATTCATGAATATGAATGCAAAAATTCCTTTAAAAATATTAGCAGAGTCTAACAGTGCATTAAAAAGTCAATACATGATAACCAAGTGGGGTTTGCTCCATGAATGCAAGGATGGTTTGCTACAAGGAAATCTATATTCAGTACTTCTTTAACAAGAATGCAGGACAGTAATTTAACAAAATTCACCCCACATCCTGGTAAAACCTCTCAATAAAGTAAGAGCCAATTTAAAATATTATATATACTCAATATATGCTTCCTCCCTACAGTGACGTACACCCACTGCCCTGTAGAGTGTGAACATCTCAGCCGATGTCAGCCTCAGTCAGCACTTTACATACTGGAAAAGTGCCAAACGTGTTCCAGCAAACATCAGGAACACGATAAAATGCCCTTTGTTTAGAGGCCAATCTCCCACGTGAGCACACATGGAATGCTCACAATAAATAAGATTTATTTATTCCAGCCAGGTATTTACAAAAACCAAACCAAAACATCATGACCAAATTTGGTTTATCCTAGGACACAAGAACGGTTTACTTTAGATAATAAGTTAATGTAACTATTGACAATAAGAGATAAAAGGAGAAAAACAACTTGATTATTTCCTTAGATCAGGAAAAGCCGATGGTGACGTTCAAAGCCACTGATAACTGTTTAAGGACTCCTACTATTGAGGCTTCTGTTCCTGAAGAGGACCCACTGCAGCCTCTGTGATAAGACAAGTAGGAAATAAGAAAGAGAGTGATTAGGAAGAAAAGAATGAGCTTTCCTCGTTTGCAGAAGGCGCAGTTGTCCACATAGAGAATGCAAGGAGTCCCGAGGCCAGCTGCAGGAACAGCGAGGAGAGCGTCAACCACGCTCCTGTCCAGCTCTGCCCACGCCGCTAGGAGAGAAAGCCACCTCTACTCTGGAGGGACAGGGAGGAGAGAACAAAGTCACTCACAATGAGACTCAACCACATATCTGCGGGGGACAAAACTCAGGACAATGCCAAGGGCCAATCCGTGAGGATAGCCGAGACACCTCCCAGGCTACAAAGGATGTCGACTCTCGTTAGTCCCCATTCCTGCTAGAGCCCATCCACAGAAAACCAGACCACAGAGCCCGGAACCCCGTGGGTCCTCATTTTTGAGTTACAGTCACCAGGAGATAAGGAGGGGCCAGGCAGATGGCATCTGGGAGACACCACAGCTTGTAGCCAAGCATAGTCGGAGGGAGGCCACGGCCTGTGTCTGCTTCTGCTGCCCTGGCCCTTCAGAGGACAGGAGGAAATCAGCTGTGCTGTGGATGCCGAGGATGTAGTCAGCAAAATTCATGGACGTGGGCATGCACGCTAGTCTTTACCTGAGTTCCACGAGGAGGAACAGAGTGAGGAATGTTCCCGGTAACAGATGCTCCTCAGTGGGAAAGGAATCCATGGCCCAGGCACTGTCCCTCCTGAGGCTGCTTGTCCCCCTGTGAACTGATGAACAGCAGTGGCCAGAGAGACAGAAATGGAGAGCCAGTTCCACACCAGGCAGGAGGTAAAGTCCGCCTTGTACCGAGGTGGCCACCTGGCCCGGGCAGGGCTTACTCAGGACAGCAGTGCTACAAGTGCCAGCGGCCGCTTGCACCGCCACTACTGACCCCAGCCAGCCCTGCAGCGCCTGAATCTTTCCCAACCACACAAACACATTTCAAGTCTTGAAACCACACTCTGCTTCTAATAAACTGATAATCAGGTAACTGTGCACTGAAACTATCACACAGACACTTGTAATGTACATATGCAGGTATGTATGTATATATATGCATGCTCTTTAGAACATGCATTAAAAAGTTGTCTTTTTTAAGTGAGGTAGATCTATGCGTACAAAAAGAATTCTGAGACAAGATAAAATCAAGTTGCACAGATATATATTATGACATATAAACACACTTTTAGACACTGTGTATGTAAGTATGTTCTTATGTGTATTTTTACAAGCTGTGGAGGGACGAACTATAAATCGCTTATAGTAATTCCCTCCAGGAATAAGAGTGGGATTTGGGATGGACTAAAGAATACAATTTTAATTATTTATTACATTTGGTTCTGTGTCTAATTTTTGCAAGCATGTATTACTTTTATAATTAAAATTTGAATATTAAGAAAAAAATTAGCTTGCTTGCATATTAAGCTCCCTCATTTTGTCTCTTTGGTGGCTGCAAAAGTCTAACCAACTGTCCTGAACTGATAAGATTTGCTTCTTCATTTGAGAGAAGAGCTCCCCTTGCAGGATAGCTGCCTTGCCTAGACACAGCTCGGCTGATCCAAGTCTGAGCCCGTTGCTCTACCCGCATATCACCCTCCAGAGTGCAAAGATAACTCCCTCCTCCAACACACAGCAAAAGTACAAGCACTGCACAGGGACTGGCACCCACCCCTCAAGTCTGCCATTAACACTCTTCCAGGCCTGTTTTCTCTTGCGCTGACAGAGAAGCTCCACACCCCCTCCGCCCACCCATCACCTAGAACTTTCCAGGCGGCTTTGCTGCATTTTGACCTCAGACTGCTGGGTGCAGTACCCAGAGCCACACCAGCTATGGGCCATCTGTGGGGCTATGTCATGGGGGTGTAGGGCTGGCCTGGCACACATGTGGCTGCTGTCCAGGCTGCATGTCTCCCCCACCCCCAGAAGGAGGCTGGAGTACCAAGAAAACGGTCTCCATGGGCCTCTACTCCACGTCCCCAGTGGGCGTGGATTACAGTCCTTTGTGTCCCCCTTGCTCTAGACCTCATAAGACAGTGGGGTCCCAGCCATGGGGTGTGCACCCACCTTAACCGTGGAAGCCCAGACATCACAAACCTGCACTGCCTTTTTCAGAGGGTGCTGGGTGTCTCACAGCTCGCAGGAGCAGAGACACGCTCCCCATGGGTTGGTTCTGCAGGACAGCAGACTAGCCTCTCGGGGATGAGGGGAGCCCCCTGCCCCCTCACTGCTCCCTCCTGCTGTCGAGAACGACGTCCACACCCAGGGCTCCTCAGAGAGCCAGGGCCGCCGGGCCCTGAAAAGCCAGGCTCCTGATGGACCGCGGGCAGAGCGGGAACAGACAAGACTGTGTATGAAGCATGTGGGAAGGGTGCATCCTGACATCATTGCTGAGAAAGACCAAAGAAAACTTCACATCATCTCACATCAAGTAAGAAAGTAGAGCAGTGATGGCAGTTGTGTAGCAGTGATGGCCTGTCCACCGCTTGTCATGGACGGCACCAGAGCAAAGTGCCAGATAGTCTTCTCAGAGGCCTCCTGAGTGGCCTTCTGAGGAATGGCCCAAAGGGACCCTCAGGACACCCAGACCCCAGGGCCACTTGTGAGGCCACAATGAGGAACTCCTGTCCGCCGAGGTCCTGTCACTTGCAAGGTCCTTCCCACCAGCCTCTCACCCCAGGCCGCAGCTGTTCGTCCTGTGGTGCTGGCATAGGCGTGCGAGCATCACTGGGCGCTGGCTGCAATGGGGCATGGCAGAGGGATCTCGTCCTGAGCCTACATCCTCATCTGAAAAATGGAAATCCCAGGATTCGCTCCTCGGGCGAGAAGAGAATGAAATGAGAAAGGATTGGTGAGGTGCTTGGCAGAGCCGCATGCAGCAGCGCTGCGAACCCCGAGCTGCCACTCCCCGCCCCCAGTGAGCATCCTCCTTGTCATCGACGGGCCTTTCCTTAGGACCCTGTGGCTCTAAAGGCTGCTTGCGCTTGACACTTCTGAACCAAGAGCTGGAGGCCACACAGCCACTCTCCAGGCCCTGTGCGGGCTCCGACCCCCAGGCTCCTCCCCAGCACCCCGCTCCTCCCCTCCTCTCTGCACGGCAAGGCCTGGCTCTCTAATCTAGATGCTCTCATGCCCTCTTTACAGATGGGGACACTGAGGCCCAGAAAAGCAAACACCTGGTCGCGAATCTTGCAGGGAGTCGTAGACGTGGTTCTATGCACTGGTCATGGCCATCTCCTCTCTGGTAAGTTCCCTCCCTTCCCAGCCTCACTGCGAGGGCCTGAGCTCCATACTCAGGTGCAGCCGGCACATGCTGTGGGTGAACTCAGGGTGCTCCACTGAGGACTCGTGCTCCTGTGGGCCTCTGGGTCCATGGTGTGACCAGCCCCCCATTCAGCTGGTAGTTCTGGATGTCCCCAAATTCACCCTGACATGTGTGTTGTTAGGTCACAACAAATAAAGCTTACCACAGGGCCTCATACACTCCTTTGAAAATTTCATGAAAGCTTTAGGCTATACACATACTTTTCCATGGAATTTCAGCTCTCGAAATATTCTGGTCTCCTAGCACACTGGACCAGGGAGTGTCCCTGGGGCCCTTCAGCCATTGAGCCAGCGCTCTCCCCCAGAGGATGGCCCATGCTTCTGCTCTGCTGCCCACTGGAATGTGCTCCACACAAGGTGGCTTCCTTGTCCCCCCAGGACACAGCACCCAGAGCCATGCTTGCAGAGTGAGCGCTCAGACGCCTGAGTGGACAAATGTACAGCACACGTGTGTCTGTACCACAGGCCTGTCTGCCACTTCATGAAGCTCACACTTTCCACACAGAGGGAATCAGATGGAACTGGAAACGAGACCACTTACACAGCTCACGTGGTGCGTGGCACAGGAAACGCCTCGTTGAAGCAGAGCAGATTCAGAGAGGTGCACGGACCTTAAGCACGTGGCTAGATGGATTTTCAGAGAGAACTCACTCCAGCCAGCACCCAGTCAAGAACTGGACATTGGCAGCCCCTGGTGGCCTTGGCCCTCCAGGGTAACCCCTCTGTTTGCTCCTCTCCTGCGGGTCAGGGTCTCCTGGCTGGAACCTCCAGGTTTCCATCGCAGTGTGTTTGTAAGATTCTCCCATCCCAACTGCAACTGTGCTTCATGCCCCTGCATTCTGGCTATTCCTCTGCGTAGATGTGTGATGATCGAGTCACCCAGTCCACCTTGCAGGGCACACAGTATCTTCAGCTTGGGGCCCTGATGCACAGTGCTGCTGAGAACATCCTCACGCCTGGCTGTGGGCATATGCCCAGGAGTGGAGTCAGGGTTTGCTCAGCTTCAGAAGACACTGCCAGAGAGTTTTCCAAAATGAGTGGACCAAGTCACAGCCAGCACAAGGTAGGAGCTCCCCTTTGCGCCATGTCCCCATCGACTTTGGTGTTATTTGTCTCCTTCATTTCAGCCATTCTGGCGTATGTGTAGTGAGATGACACCTGTAGTTTCTAATTTTCATTGCTCTGGTATCTAATTAAGTTGTGCACCTTTTCAGATGTTTATTAGATATATGGACATCTTCTCTTGAAAGGTGCCAGTTCAAGTCATAAGTGCGTATTTTGCTATAAATTTCAATATTAACAATTGGGGGGGAGAAGCTGCAGCACAATATTATCTGTTTAATTTTGTTATATCTCTCCTGCCTCCTAAAAGTGACAAGTTGTATATATATAGCTGAGATCCGTTTTCTTCTGTGAACATTGAATTAATCTCACTGGATGCTTGGATATAAGTCTGATTTGGGAATTGTTCCATAGCTATTACTAGTTCCGCTGTCCTTCCCATTCTTTCTCCCAGCCCTCGATTGTCACAGAACCTTGAAGGTCACATCCCCAGAAAGGGGACCAAGGAGATCAAACTGATTTCCGTCCTCATCCTCCCCAAATTTCATCTTTCTGAAAGAGGTCTCTCTGATGACCAGCGAGCCTCTGCCAGTTTCACCTCCACAAAGAAGCCACCGCCAATGACACATGCCGATGTGCGTGGAACACTGTGCTTCCCAGGTCAAAGGGTTCCCGACCCCTCCCTCAACCCTAGCCCATGTGGCCATGGCAGCCAGCCGTGTGCCCTTCCTCTCAGCCCTGAGTATAGTCAACTAATCGCCAGACGATAATTTAAAAAGAAGGAACACAGTAAGAGTTTGGCTTTAGGATACAATACATTCTGATTTTCTTTTGCACACAGTAGTAGCTGGCAACAATGTAATAGTCAAAACCACAAGCAGAGTATTAAATCAATACCGAGCAATAAAAGCAAAGAAACTTTTCTTGATTCAGAAGTTGGAGATGAGATGTTCTGAGTACAGTCAGCTAAGGGCTACCCTGTATCATGTTTACATGATCAGTTATCAAACAAGCAGCCATAATAAAATATTTAATTATAAAGAGACAGTGAACACTGCCACTTTGAAAACTGAGGAGTCACTTCCATACTCAGCTTACACATTTAAGCAACACTATTTCATACAAGTCATGCCTGTCAATTCGAGGGTGCGAGCCCGGCATTGGGTGACGTCTATCCTCCTCGTCTTGGTTTCCACACTCGTGGCTTTCAGCACATTTGGGCTGTGAGGATGATGCAGGAGGTGCAGTTGCCTGCCTGCAAGAGCTGGGACTGCAAGTTAACTTGTATGTAAACTTCCAAACACAGTGGATGTGATTCGCTCTGTAGACGGCGCTCTAGAAGGCAGATGTCTTTGGGTCCCAAGGAGAAGAAGGGCACGTGACGAACGTGAAAGAAACCAGCAACTTCATCGCCAACATGAGCAGACCCGGGAACACGAGTGGAGCAGGAGCGAGGGTCAGTGTGGAACCTAACAGAGGGGCCCCAGGAGCAGGGAAAGGGACGCCTGTCCCCGCAGGTGTCTCAGTGGGACAGCTCTGTCCTCAGGCCCAGTGTGCACGGGCCCATTGATGACTGTGCATCTGGGTGACTCCCTGCCCTTGCCCAGCATGCGCTCCCCAGTGAACTTCCCAGGAAGCACAGCCGGGCTCTACTTCTCATGGGGAACATGCATGTGGCCTCAGGCCACACATCCACTCCAGCCCATCTGGACAGCTACCAGTCTGTCTCCAGGAGACTGAGGGACCCCAGGGCTGCTGGTGGAGCAGGGCCAGCTTTGCCGAGGTGACCCAGGTGCCATGGGCCAGCATCACTTTTAGCTGGGCTCCTTTTTAGCCCAGCTCATCCCTCCCAGGAAGAGAACAAGTGATCTGAACTTAATCACTGGGATTTTGGACAAATGAAAACTGACTATAGTAAATATCCTTTTGACCATAAGAAGACATTAAAATATACACTCTGTAAGAAAATCAGCCAACAGTACATTAAGGCACACAGGGTCCCTGATCTCATCTGAGCTCAGTGTCAGAGACTGGCCTTCTGTGTCTGCCAACAAAAGCCAGGTTCACATCACTGGGGCAACACCCACCCCAGGGCTGCGCCCCAGCAAATGCAGACAAACACACAGACGCATACGCACCGCTCTCAGCACCAGCAGCTCGCCCTCCTACCTTACCAAGGCACAGGTCAGCAGGGCCCGTGGGAACAGCTGTCCTCTGAGGGTTCCAACTGGAAAGGCCTGAAAATGAAGGCATAAACGTGAGCATGCTCCCTCGTGCAGGACTGGACATGGGCATGCGTGCCTGCGCCGCACACACTTACTTCAAAGTCAGAGAGGCCACACAGCAGGGAAACTGACAACTACGCAGTCACCTTCCCGATTAACTGAGTATTCCACTGACTTAAGTGAACATCAGGGGCACAGCCTCTTTGGGGCCTTTTTGAGTGTATTTACTTCCCCCTGCCTGACAAGAAGTCCCAACAAATGGCTCATAAATGAACAAACCCAGGACAGCCAGGGGCCACATCCCAGGAAGGAGACCAGAAAGCCATCCCGACCCCCACAGGCCCTTGGGACAGCTGAGGTGGGCTGTGTCTTGCACACAGCACAGAACAGTCTCAGTCCTCTGGCCCCATCAGGTGGCCAGGCCCCAAATGTCCACACACCACTGTCCCCTCATCCGCACTCCCGCCCTTCCAAAACCCTCACCCCCACCACTGCAGGGCTCCTTTCCAGTCCAACCCAGCCCATGCAGCACGCGGTCAGCCTACCTCTGATCAACAAAGTAAATCCCTTGTTCCCTTGGTCTAAACTGTGGTAAAATACACATAACACACAATTCGCCATTTTAACCACGTTTGATGTACAGTTCAGTGGCATTAGCACATTCGCACTGTCGTCTCCAGAACTTTTCATCCTCCCAAACTTAAGCTCTGTCCCCAGTAAACACTCACTCCCCTTCCCCCTCCCCCACCATTCCACTTTCTGTCTCTATGAATCTGACCACCCTAGGGACCTCATAGAAGTGGAATCGTACAGTACATGTCCTTCTGTGTCTGGCTTACCTCACTTAACATAATGTCCTCAAGGTCCATCCACATTGTAGTGTGTGTCAGAATCTCCTTCCTTTTGGAGGCCGAATAATCTTCCACTGTGTGGTTGCTAGGGACTGAATGTCTGTGTCTCCCCCAAATTCATATGTTGAAACCATAACCCCCAATGTGATGCCTGTGGGAGGTAATGAGGTCATGAGGGGGGCTTGTGACTGGGACTGGTGCCCTGACGAGAAGAGGCAGAGCAAGCCATGAGAGGACACAGTCGGGAAGCCCCTCACCAGACGCTAGAACTGCTGGAGCCTTGATCATGGACCTCCAGCCTCCAGAACCGTGAGAAACAAATGTCTGTTTAAACTGCCCAGCCCATGGTATTTTGTTACAGCAGTCTACACTAAGACAATGTATGTATCACATTTTTTCTTCTATAAATCATATAGTTTGGGCTTTCACATGCAGGTCTGTGATCCATTTTGAGTTGACTTTTACATGGTATGAAGTAGAGGGAAAGTGTGTGTTTCTGCACACAGGTGTCCAATATCACCTTTCAGTGTCTTAAAGACGTTCCTCCATTGCCTTTGGATTGCACAGTTTCTCATGAAAAGTCTGTTTTCATTTTTATCTTTGTTTCTCTGTACGTAACAGGTTTTTGCCCCTGACTGCTTTTAAGATTTTCAGTAATTTCATTATGATGTGCTGGTGTGGTTTTCTTCATGCTTCCTCTGCTTGGGATTTGTTGAGCTTCTTAGATGGGTTTTCATCAAATTTGGAATAATCCTAGCCGTTATTTTTTTCAAGTATTTCCCAACCACACACCTCTTTTCTGGAAATTAATTTCAAATGTCATTCCACTGGATATGGTCCCAATGATGCTCTGTTTATTTTTTGTCTTTTTTCTCTGTGTTTTATGTTACAAAGTGCTCTGTCTACGAGTATACTGATCTTTTCCTTTATAAAGTACAATCGCCCATTAATCCCATCTAGCGTATTTTCCATCTCTAGAAGATTTATTTGGGTCTTTTTTTTTTTTGGTATCTTCATTTTTCTCTTGATTTGTTCATATTTTCTCTGTTATTGAACACATGGAGCATATTTACAATAGCCATCCTTGTCTGCTAATTCTGTCATCTGGACACATGTTCCTCTGCCTGGATCTATTTCTAGTAATTGATTTTTCTCCTCTTCTGGATTATTTGTATGGCAAGTATTTTTTGATTGGCTGCTGGACATTGTGAATTTGATGCTAGATACTGAGTTTTACCACAATCCTTTAACTATTGCTGGGCTTTGATCTGGGAGAAGTCAACTTACTTAGAATCTGTTTGCGCCTCTCACGCCTGCTCTTATGCTTTGTTTTGCTTGTGTCTAAGGGTAAGGCAATGACTTTCAGAGGACAGTACTCCAGTACACTTGGAGGTGCAATCTCTCTCCATCTGGCTGCTGTGAACACAGACTTCACTCCCTGCCCCATGTGAGCTCCAGGAATTGCTCTCCCTGCTACTCTCCATGGGTCCTCTCCCTCACCTTGGCGCTATTTGCATTTGTGTGCACGGATAAGGACTCAGCCCCTCCTGAGCTCTCTAAAGCTCCTTTTCCATGCAACTCCCTTTCTCCAGTATTTCTCTCCACAAATTTTAGCCTTCTTGGAGTTCCTTAACTCCACACTCTATTTCCACCAGATCTCAGCTCCCTTACCCTGTGCCACAGTCAGAGACTCTGTTGGCAATGACCAGGCAGTCAGGGGGCTCACATCTCTCACTCACCTCTCATGGGGATCACAGACCTGGGCGGCCTGCCATCCACTGTCTGAAATCTGTCAATTCATATACTTTGGTTTCCTGGCTGATTAAGGTAGAATGTGAAATTCGGTCTCTATCATTCCATCATGGCTAAACATGGAAGTAGGAATCTTTTATTTTGAATTCAATTTTTCACTAATCCAAAGCAGGCTTCTCTATCTGATGTTTCCTATCCAAAACATACTGATCTGTAGCTCCAAAGCAGAACCTGTCTCCAGGAGGGGCCTGACTGTTGCACAAGCAACCTAATGCCACCTCTTGAGAAGAACAAAAGTGTTTACTTTTTATTTCTACTCTCAGATCACTTACTCTCAATGAAAGCATCTCATTAAAAGTACATTTTTTTCACATCAAAATGCAATGTTAGGACTATTTGCCTGCAGTTAATTAGCAGAAAAGGCGAGGCAAGGCTCAAAAACACACCATGTGCTTATAGCACCTCCGAGACTCTCACAGCCCTCCCTCTGCCCCAGTAACCGTCTCTTCCCAGCTTACTCAGTAGGGCCAAGAGCACCGCTGTCAATCAGTCACAAACAGCTCACACTGGTGAGAGACCTTTATACGCTGTATTCTGAATACAAGTCCCTTGTCAGACGTGTGATTCACAAATATTCTCTCCCACTTATGGGTTGTCTTTCTGCTTTCTTGATGGTGTGCTTTAAAGCACAAAAGTTTTAAATTTTGATCTTAAAAGCAGCTAGAGAAAAAAGACAGATCACCTTCAAAGGAGAGACAGCCTGGAAATGATTTCTTAACATACAAGAAGGCTGTCAAAGGCCACTGGCTGATATCATCCACATGCTAAAAGAACATAACTGCCAACCCAGAATTCTATAACCAGCAAATGTATCTCCGAAGGAGCAGGAACACAAAGAACATTTTCTGACAAACAAAAACAGGGTAGCTCACCATGAGCCGACTCTGACTGAAGGACTTTCTAATAAATGTGATTTCAAGCAGGAAAAAGTGACCCAAATGGAAAGTCAGAGATACACAAAATAAAGGGCAAAAAAAGTGGTCAACATATGTTCAAATCTGAAACAAAATAGTAATAACAATAATAATATGGCAACAATGTCTTGTGAGGTTTAAAAAAATCATACATATATATGAACCCAAAACCAAAGCACCCAGATATATAAAGCAAATACTATTAGATTTAAAGAAAGAGATAGAACCCAATACAATACTAGTTGGGGACCTCTCTCAGCACTGGACTGATCACCTAGGCAACAAATCAACAGAGAAACACAGGATTTAAACCACACTTAAGACCAACTGGACCTGGCAGACATCTATAGAACATTTCACCCAACAACTACAGAATATACATTTTTCTCATCAGTACATGGAACATTCCCCCAAATAGACCACATGTTAGTTCACAAATCAAGTCTTAACAAATCTTTAAAAATTGAAATCATTTCAAGTATCTTCTCAGACCACACAGATTAAAACCAGAAATCAATAACAAGTGGAACTCTGGAAACTATAGAAATACAAGGAAATTAAACAACATACTCCTGAATGACTTATGGGTCCAAGAAAAAATTAAACAGGAAATCAAAAAGTTTCTTGAAATCAATAAAGATACATCATACCAAAACCTGTGTGATACTGCAAAAGCAGTACTAAGAGGTAAGTTTATTGCAATAAATGCTTACATGAAAAGAGTAGAAAGATTTCAAATAACCTAATGCTACATCTCAAAGAACTAGAAATACAAGAACAATCCAATCCCAAAATTAGTAGACAGAATAATTAAGACCAGAGCAGAACTAAATGAAATAGAGACCCTCAAAATGATACAAAAGATCAATGAAACAAAAAGTTGGTTTTTTGAGAAGATAAACAAAATAGACAAGCCATTAAGTAGACTAACTTAAAAAAGGAGAAGACCCAAATAACAAAAATCAGAAATGAGAGAGGAGACATTACAACTGATATCACAGAAATACAAAGAATCACTAGAGAAGATTATAAACCACTATATGCCAACAAATTTGAAAACCTGGAGGAAATGGATAAATTACTGAACACATACAAACTAGCAAGACTGAACCAAGAAGAAATAGAAAGCCTGAACAGATCAATAACAAGCAATGATATTAAAGCAGTAATAAGCAGCCTCCCAACAAAGAAAAGCCCAGGACTGAATGATTTTACTGCTGAATGCTACCAAACATTCAAAGAGGAATCAATGCCAATTCTCTTCAAACTATTCCAAAAAATTGAAATACAGGCTGTTTTCCCAAACTCATTTATGAGGTCAGTATTGCCGTGGTAACAAAACCAGACAAAGATACAACAAAAAAAGAAACTACTGCCCATATCTCTAATGAACGTAAATGCAAAAATCTTCAACAAAATATTAGCAAATAGGATACAGCCACACATCAAAAAAATTATACACCACGATCAAGTGGTATTTATCCCAGGGATGCAAGAATGATTAAACATATGCAATTTAATAAATGTGGTACACCACATCAACAAAATGAAGGACAAAAACCATATGATTATCTCAATAGACACAGAAAAAAGCATTTAACAAAATTAAACATCTCTTCATGATAAAGACTCTTAGCAAATTAGGTATAGAAGGAGAGTATCTCAATACAATAAGAGCCATGTACAACAAAACTACCACCAATCTCATCCTCAATGGGAAAAAGCTGAAAGATTTTCCCTTAAGAACAGAAACAAGACAGGAACAAGACAAGGATGCCCACTCTCACCACTCCTATTGGTCCTATTTAACATAGTATTGAAAGTACTAGCCAGAGCAATCAGGCAAGAGAAAGAAATAAAGGCATCCAGATTGGAAAAGGTGAAGTCAAACTATCCCTGTTTGCAGATGACATGATTCTATAAATGGAAAAACCTAGGGACTCCACTAAACAACTCTTAGAGTTCAGAAATGATTTCAGTAAAATTGCAGTACACAAAATCAACATGCAAAAATCAGTAGCATTTTTATACTCCAATGAACTAGCAGAAAAGGAAATCAAGAAAGCCAGCCCAAGGGCTGGCTCATGGATCACTTGGGAGAGTGTGGTGCTGACAACACCGAGTCAAGGGTTAAGATCCCCTTACCAGTCATCTTTTTTTTAAAAAAAAGAAAGCCAGCCCATTTACAATAGTCACCAAAAGAATAAAATACCATGAATCAATTTACCAAAGAGGTGAAAGATCTCTACACTGAAAACTAAAAATCATCATTGAAAGAAGTTAAAGAAGACACAAAAAGATATTCCATGTTCTTGGATTAGAATTAACATTGTGAAAATGTCCATGCTACCCAAAGCAATCTACAGATTCAGTGCAATCCCCATGCAAATACTAATGACATTCTTCACAGAAACAGAAAAACAATCCTAACATTCATATGGAACAACAGAAGATCCCAAATAGCAAAAGCACTCCCAAGTAACAAAATAAAAAGCTGGAGGTATAACACTACCTGACCTCAAATTATAGTACAAAGCTATACTAACCAAAACAGCATGGTACTGGCATAAAAACAGACACTTGGGTGCTCGCTTCGGCAGCACATATACTAAAATTGGAACGATACAGAGAAGATTAGCATGGCCCCTGCGCAAGGATGACACGCAAATTCGTGAAGCGTTCCATATTTTTTATAACAACCACAATTATTTGAAGTTGATATGACAAGCAAACAGAAAGGACATTGTTGGGGGGGAGGGGGGGAGGGAGAAGGGAGGGAGGTTTTGGGGATGGGGAGCAATAATCAGCCACAATGTATATCGACAAAATAAAATTTAAAAAATATAAAAAAAAAAAAAAAAAAAAAACAGACACTTGGGCCAATGGAATAGAATAGAGAACTCAGAAATCAACCAACATACTTACAGCCAACAGATCTTCGACAAAGGCACCAAGAACATACATTGGGAAAAAGACCGCCTCTTTAATATGTGGTGCTGGAAAAACTAGACATCCATATATAGAAGAACAAAACTAGACCTGTACCTCTTCCATATACCCAAATCAACTCAAAACTGATTAAAGACTTAAATATACAACTGGAAACTATAAAACTCCTAAAAGAAAACACAGGGCAACTGATACTTCAGGAAGTAGGACTGGGCAAAGAGTATATGAACAAGACCCCAAAAGCACAGGCAACAAAAGAAAAAAATAAACAAATGGTATTATATCAAACTAAAAAGCTTCTGCACAGCAAAAGAAACAATTAGAGTGAAAAAACCTATGGAATGGGAGAAAATATTTACAAACTATGCATCCTTCAAGGGATTAATGTCCAGAATACACAAGGAACTCAAACAACTCAACAGGAAAAAAACAAGTAATCCAATTAAAAACTGGGCAGAAGCTATACAGGCATTTTTCAAAGGAAGACACAAATGGCCAATAGATGGAAAGATGCTCAGCATCACTAAGCATCAGGAAAATGCAAATCAAAACCACACTGAGATATCATCTCACCTTACTTAGACTAGCTGTTATCAAAAAGAAAATAACAAATGCTGGTGAGGATGCAGAGAAAGGGGGACCCTCCTACACTGTTAGTGGGACTGTAAATTAGTGCAGCCATTATGGAAAACAGTACAGAGGTTCCTCAAACAGCTATAGATGGAACTGCCATATGATCCAGCAATCCCACTGCTGGAAATATACCCAAAGGAATGGAAATCATCATGTCAAAGGGATACTTGCACTCCCACATTTATCACAGCTCTATTTACAATAACTAAGATGTAAAGCCAACCTAAATGTCCATTGATGGATGACTGGATAAGGAAAATGTGGTATATCTACACAATGGAATACTACTCTGCCATAAAAAGAATGAAATTCTGCCATTCGCAGCAGCATGGATGGACTTAGAGAAAATCATGTTAAGTGAAATAAGCCAGACAAAGAAAGAGAAATACCACATGTCCTCACCTAAAAAAAAACCAAATAAATTTTTTAAAAAAAGAAAGATACAATGATCACAATAATTCATTGATCTTTCAAAAGGAGAGAACAGAACTGAGGCCAGCAGAGGTGGGGGAGGTGGAGGGGAGGTTAGTGAGAAACTGGTAAAGGGCCACAAAACATAATTACATTGTATAATGTTTAAATACTAATTATCCTGATTTGAGCAGATTGCACACAGGTATTGATATTCAATGCCATACCGCACAGATATGTACAACCAATTATAAATTTCAATTTAAAAAAGAAGAAGAAAGAATTGAATGCACAGCAACACAGTAGTCAGAGGGGAATGAATGACTTTATGGGTGTTCTCAGGTCCCTGTGTCATCCCAAACGGTAAAGTACTGGCTAAGTTCAGATTTTTTGCCATTTCTGGGGAAACTCTCAAAAGGACAGAGTCTACAACTTCTAGATTGGTAGAGTGCAAAAAATTAAAGGATCAATATTTGACTAAAAAAAAATTAAGGAAAGAGAAGAAAAGCAAAAAAACTTAGCATAGACAAAAAATCAGCAAAATATAAGATAGTAGGTTTAAACACAAATCTATCTTTAGCTACATTTAAAAGAAAGCAAATAAATAATCCAGTTAAATTTTTTTAATTGTCACACTTAAAAAAAACTATCAAACTTCAATTTTTAAAAAACCCTTTAATTATATGCTATTTACAAGAGACACATCTAAGATACAGATAAAGATACAGAAAGGTTAAAAATGAATAGGAAGAGATATGCAAGGCTAAGGCTTACCAGAAGGCAGTGGACACAGCTGGATTAATTTCAGACAAAGTTGACTTAAAGGCAGAAAGCATTAGAAGAGGTAAGATCATAATAACAGGCATTTCATTCATGAGGAAGACATAACAATTTAAAACTTATATCACCTAATAACATAGCCCCCAAATAAATAAAGCAAAAATTGATAGAGCTGCAAGAATAAATAGACAAAAGGGATATCTGGAGAGCAGAACAGACCTCCGGTTCCAAGTAAGGAGACAGGAGTCAGCACACATTTTCTGGGAAGGCAACAGGTAGTAAATATTTCAGATTATACAGGCCACATAGTCTCTATCACAACCACTCAGCTCTATCCTGGTGCAATAATAGCCCTGGACAATACCTAGACCAGTGAGTGACTGTGACCCAATAAAACTTTACTTGTACAAACGGGTGGCAAGCCAGGTTTAGCCCATGGGCTGTGGTTTGCTGACCTGTGATACAGAAGAATTCAACAACACGATTAATGAACTTGACTTAATAAATCTACCCAAAATGCTACCCCCACCACTCCAGAACATAATCTTTTCAAAGACACACAAAACTTTTTGAAATTTGACCATTTGCTGGGCCATAAAGCAAATCTCAGCAAATTTAGAAAGACAGAGATCAATTAGAGCAGGTTCGCTGACCCCAGTGCATTTAAACCAGAAAAAAAAAAAAGAGTTATAAAAAGGTATTTGCAAAAATACCCACATGTTAAGAAATTCAAAAGTTATCAACAGTCAAACAATAAATTAAAATAAGAATTAGAAAACATATTGAATGGAACAGCAACAAGAATATTTTGTCACAACTGATCGGCCGCAGCAAAGAGTTCTTAAAGGGAACGTTATACTTCAGTGTATATTAAAAAAATTTGAAAGGCTGAAAACTTGACATAAAATATATCTCAAAAAGTTAGGAAAACAAAAAATAAATTTAAAAAAGGAAGGAAATCACTTAAAAAGCAGAAATTAATGACATAGTACACATACAAAAAGCTACAAAGCTGGTTCTTTGGAAGAATCAATAAAATCGACAGTTTTGTCAAGAGAGATCATGATAAAAAGAGAGGAGGCGTGGATAATGCCAGGAAAGAAAGGGAGCAGAGCCAAATGCTGCAGAATTTTTAAAAATAAGAGGGTATTATGAACCACTTTATAGCAGCAAACTTGAAAGTGTAGATAAAAGAACATTATTATTCCCAGAAAAATAATGTATGAAAATATACTTAAGAAGAAACAGAAAACCCACAGAACACTATGACCGTTACAAAACCAAAGCAGAAGTCAAACATTCACCACCAAAAAAAACCCAAAACACCCCAAGTTCAGAATGTTTTCACCAGTGAGATCTAGCAAATATTCAAGGTATAGTGAGTCCAATCTTTCATAAACTCTTTCAGAGAAGTGAAGAAAAAAACAGGAAAAGAAAAAAAAGAAGCACCCGGCCCCAGCCTGTGCATTTTGAGGCTAAGTACAACCTTCTTGTTAAAACCTGACATCGTATAAAAAAGGATAATTATAAAACAATCTCATTCATGAGCATAAATATAGAAGCCAAAAAAAAAACATTAGTTAACTGGGTCTAGTAATTTATTAAAAAGATCATGGCTAAGTTGGGTTTGTCCCAAGAATGCAAGAATGTTTTAACATTATGTTAACAAGCCAAAAGGGCAAAACCACACAATCAGTTTAATTCACAACATCCGTTCATGATTACAGTTTTAAAAATAAAATAAATCAAAACCTCCTGGCAATTGAAGAATAGAAGGAAATTTTTTCAAATTGATAAAGAATATATATTTTTAAATCCACAACAAACATTACCCTTAGTAGTGAAAGCATGAAAGCCTCTCTTTAAGTCAGGAGCCCTCCCCTACTTCAGCCCCACCTGGCGCTGGAAGTGCTGCTGGCACGGGAAGGTGAGAAAAAAACAAAAATCTAAGCATCGAAAAGGAGAAAAAAAAAAAAGCTGTCATCACTCACGGATGACATGGCTGTGTGCTTAGAAAACCTAAAATTAAAATAATAAATAAATAAAATACTCATAATTTGAAATAACCTACAGGTAAATTTTTAAAATCAATAAGAAAGTTTAGCAAGGTGGCTAGATAAACAGTAGAATCAATCAATATTCTTATTTATCAGCAATAAACATTTATTTTTTTTTTTAATTTTTTTTTTTTTAAGAAGATGACTGGTAAGGGGATCTCAACCCTTGGCTTGGTGTTGTCAGCACCACGCTCAGCCAGTGAGCCAACTGGCCATCCCTTATAGGATCCGAACCCGTGGCCTTGGTGTTATCAGCACCACACTCTCCCGAGTGAGCCACGGGCCGGCCCAGCAATAAACATTTAGAAAATAAATTCTTTAAATACTAGTACAGTAGCACCAAAAATATTAAATAGCAGCAACACATTTAACAAAATATGACCTACACAAAAAATCCATTCAAGGTGGATTAAAGGCTTAAAATTTTTTAAAAGAACAATCAGGGCGTTTTCTCCATCTTTTTAAATAAAAATTTTGTACAGAGAAATTGAAATAATAGTACCAAAAAAGTCTGTATACAGTACTTAGATTAAAAATTACTAACATTTTGCCTAATAGCCTTTGCACATGCATGTGTGTGTCTGTGTTGCGTGTTTTCATTCCTGAACCATTTGAGAGTTACTTGCAGACATCACAGTACTGTATGCTTCAGCATGTCTCTCCTAAGAGCAAGGTCATTCTCCTTCATCACCACAATAATACTAGCACACTGAGAAAACAAGCAATTAGTACCCAGCATCACCTAACAGCCAACCTACATCTGAACCTCCCTAACTCTCCCGGCAATGCTGATCCCGTTGTTTTTCAAACCAGACTCTAATCAAGCTTCACACACTGTTTGGCTGTTACGTGTCTTTGTGATCTTTTAATTGAGAACAGGGGTTGGCAACCTTTTCCGTAAAGGCAAAATGGTAAATACTTCAGGCTTGCAGGCCACACAGTCTTGTAGGGAAGCAGCCATGTGCAACAGGGAACCAAACGGAGTGACTGTATTGACAAAACTTTATTTCCAAAAGCAGGTCAGATTTGGCCTGTGAGCTGTTGCTTGCTGACCCCTGGTCTGGAAAAGTCTCCCCCCACCCCCACTTTCTCTTCATAAGGACGTTTTGGAGAAACTAGGCCAGCTCTTAGAACGTCCTTATTCCAGGTTTACGTGGTGGCTTCACAGTGGCCGCCACTTAACCAGTTCCTGCATTTCCATGGCTCTTGGCCCTGGAAGGGCTTGGCTGTTTGGGTGAACCGAGGCTGATGTTAGCAATTCTCCTAACAGTCAGCTCTGAGTCCTGCAAGTCTCCTCAAGGTGTCTGCCCTTCCCCTACCCTCTCCGTTTGCCAGGCCACCAGCCTCGTTGTCCCAGGTCTTCACAGACTTGCTCTTCCTAAAGCATCACCTACGCTGCATCCTGCCCCGGCTCTGCAAGCCCCCTCTTCTGCTGCATCTCGCCCCAGCCTGGCGACCTCATGGCCAGTAGCTCCTCCAAGGAACCCCTCCTTGCCACCCCAACCTTGAGCCAAGATACCTCACCCTTGGGCACCTGCACACCTCTCCCTGAAGCTCCCCTAAGCGTGCGCATTCCCCTGGGCTGGAGGCTGGAGCTGCAGAGCCTCCAAACAAGATGCCTTTTTTTCTTTCCAGATCAGCTTATATAAGAAACCAGCAATCATAAGTAGAGAAAAAAATTTTAATTGAAAGTTATTTATTCAAGAACTGGAGACCAACTAGGAACACGGAAGACAGAAAAGCAAATCTCTGTGTCTCGATCAGTGACTCCAGAGCAGGCCGTACATGGACACCTGTCCAGCCAGCCAGGCCTGCAGTTCTGGGCCTGTTGCAGGGTCCTGGCTGCCAGTAAGGACACAAGAGGCCTAAAGGAGGCAGGACACTACATAGAATCACAGAATCAGGTGAAGCATTTAGCTCTCACATTTCCAGGCCTGGGTGGTGCAGACAGGTCCTGAGCCCCTGGCTCCCTGGCCTTGCCCAGCGCTCTCCTATCACAGGGCTCAGGCAAACCTTTACCTTCGGTAAAACCAGTGCTTCCATTAAAGCAAGATCTGTGGGGGATAAGCATTACATTTCTGAATTAAAAACAACGCATCATTGTTAACCCTGAATCACTCAGGGTAACAGAGAAGGGAAAGAGCCACGACAAAGAAACAGGCACAGCCAGTGGCTCGTTACATGTTTTGGAATGCTGACACATCTTGTCCCCACATCCAAGGTCAAATCTTCAGATACTGTCCCTCTGTGTCCAGCACACACCACAACAAGGCCCCCCAGGGCCCACTTGGAGGAGCAGGAAGCCTCAGGAAAGGGCCCCCAGCAGTGAGTCTGGGCCACCGCATCTAACGACTGCGTGGTGCTGTGAGCCAGACCAGAGGCAGGACAGGGAGAGGCTACGGTAGCTCCTTCCCATTATGAAAATAACATGCTCCACTGAGCAGAAAACAGGGATGAGAAGGAAGAGGAACTACAGAAAGACCAGAGACTCGCTTCTCTTCTCGTGCTGTCTTCTCATTCGGATGAGTGGGTCACTGAAAGCTTAGTCATTGAAAAAGACACCACCCCTATCAACTGCAGTCAAATGCCTTTGTGATATAGAATGGGGGAGGGAAGGGGAGTGGGGGAGAGGAGAGGATGGGGAAGGGAGGGGAGTGAGATAAGGGAGAGAATGGGAGAGGAAAGAAGAAGTGGGGGAAGGGAGAGAATGGGGGAGGGAGGAAGAGTGGGGGATGGGGGAGGGAGGAAGAGTGGGGGATGGGAGAGGATGGGGGGGGGAGAGGATGGGTGAGGGGAGAGGATGGGGAGGGAAGGAGGAAGATGAGGAGGCAGTGTAGGGGACAGGAATGAAGGAACACAGCCCTGGAGACTATTTTGGGACATCCACAAAGTTGCCTTACTCTTTGAGACAGGGTGACACATCCTTGGGGACAGAAGTAACTACCTGGCCAAAAGTACTTCTTTTAAGAGACACCTACACCCACTGCAAAAAGACCAAAACACTTAGGACTTTATGGGAAGAAACTCAGGAACTGAGCTGGGCTGAGTAATAAGGAATGAAAAGCTGCCCCTGGCCCAGGTCCTGTAGGTCCTGTAGGTCCCATGATCAACAGGGCTTTCCCGTCCCAGATACATGACGAGCTCCTACTTTTAAATGGGAGAGGAAATGCTGTCCAGAGGGCACGGCACAGCAGGGTCAGTGAGGTCCCTTCTGGGGTTCCAGAGCTTGCAGGACGGTGATGGCTGTGGAATCTGGGCCCCTCTGACATGGGGCCACTTGCTCTACTGCCCTGTGTAGGTCAGAAAGGTCCAGGCTGTTACTGCCCTTGAGTTTCCAGAAAGCTCGTCCTCCAAGGCAGGTGAGCCCTCACAGTGGCCTTGGAGGACACCCAATGGAGCCCCAGTGCTGGAAGTGTCACCTAGCCAGAGGCCGGCTCCCAGCTGGGGTCGGGGGGGGTACTGGGGGCCAAGGAATACCTCTTGGCTTGTGTCAAGCTTCACAGTCTGCAGCAATTCATATTTGTCCTCTTAAATTTCTAGTGCTGGTCAACTCACAAATGAAGGAAGAGGAAGCTGTTCCTTTTGCCTTCGGGGCCTTCATGCATGTGTGACTATGTCCACACCAGGCCCTGGCCCTGGTGGGGCCACAGCTTTCTGGTGCTCTGTCTAACCTGTGCACCAGGATCCCAGTGTCACACCGTGGCACGTAGGACCATGTTGTCATGTCCAAGAGGACAGACACAACAGGCAGAGCTGAGCAGCTGTCTCCCATAAGCCCACCCAAGGCACAGCACTGAGAGGTCAGCATCACCCAAAGACCACAACACCTATGGCCACAGGAGAACCAAGGGCCCTCTGCCCAGTGGGTCTCACGACTGTCACTGCTTGCTTCCCAGAAACATTAACAGATGTTATGGAGGCTATGCCATCACAGTGACAGGAGGCACTGCCGGCTCTCAGAGGCTGGACCAAAACGCACCTTCCACGGGTCCCACCAGATACCTGCCCTTGGAGCTCAGAGCCTCACTCCAACTTGTACGTAAACATCATGGATCTGGGTTTTCACAGACTCTGGATTTTCCAGGAATGCAGCTACGCATAAAACACACCCAGGGAAGGGAGATGAACCCTGCCTTGGCTGCCCCCAGCGAGGGGCTGAGGAGCCCACTGCCCCCTGCCCCCTCAGTGCAGCTTGAGCTAACAGGGGCCATTCTGTCTCCCAGCATAGACCCATGCTGGCATTTCCACATGAAAATATGTAATTTTCAAATTCTGGGTGCAGACAATCTGTGAAATCCATGTCCATACTGTAAAGGTATTACAAACAATATTACTATTACTATTAATACTTAATATTAATAATTGCTATAACTATTAATTAATATTGATATTATCGGTAACAAAATGAATCGCACGTGGTAGTTAGCAGCTGCCAGGCCCTGCACTAAGCATCTGCATGTATTAACTCCAGTGTACAAAGGCATGGGGTCCAGCAGGTGGAGACTGATTGCTCCTTCCTGGGGCACAGGTCCCCTGATGAGGTACCAGCCCAAGGTCGCCAGGCTCCTCCCTGGATGAAGTGACTCTGGACCAGTGCTGAGCAGCTGTGAGTCACCCTGCACTTTTACATTCCTAGCAGCCATGTTAACAAGTCAAAAGAAACAGGCAAAAATAATTTAATAATAAATTTTAATTAACCCCACATGCCCAAAATGTTACCATTTCAACATGTAGTTGATAAAGGAGAATATTCATGAGCTGGCTCGTGTCCTCTCTCTCACGCTAGGCCACTGAGATCGGTGTGCATTTCACACCAAGAGCACATCTCGGCTCCTACCAGCCACGCTGCCAGTGTGGCTCTGTGCACCGCATGGCCCATGATGTCCACGCTGGACGGCACAGGTCGAGACACAACAGTCTCTGAGGTGACCTCCCTCCCACTCCCTTTCTTGTTCACATGTTAAGAGTTTTAGAAATTTTTAGCTTCACCTATCTTTTGGCTTCAAATGTACCTATAATGGTTAATTCCTCCCTTGGATGGTTAATGTAGGGGGTCCCATATTTTACTTACATGTTTTCATACACTAGAGCATTTCTTAATTTTAAAAAAAAGAAAGAAGTTGACCCATTCTTGAAAATACAATATAATCACAAGGTACAGAATAAAAATTATGACAAAATTCTTAATACTTCAAATTTTCTTTTCCTTCCATAAAATTTGAAAGAAGAAACTGTTCCCTTTCTGGAAATAAATACATGATAAATGGCAAAGTAAACACAATTAGCAATTACCATCACTTCCTTTTCAATTTTCTTTTCTACCTAAAAAAGCTCTTATGCTAATTCTCTCTCCCTCTCCTGTTCTCCTTGCTAGGAAGGACCAACTCTATAATCAAGCCACAAGTCTCATGGCACCTCCTCCTCGCTATGTGCAGTTGGCACAATGTGATGTGCAATGTGTGCACCTCCATGCAACATCAAACACGGAGGACTTGAAAGGCCCCGGTGCCATTGCACTCACTTCCTGCCAGTGGATGGGAGGGCGCCAATGTGTGTCTCTAGCTGGCACCTGTGTCTGGTTTTCCGTGGACGTACATGAGCGGGGACAAAAAGAGTGAGTGATGAATCACTGTTAAATAAGCCCATCCTGCCGTGAATGTGAATGCAAACTTTGAAGTTTATTTTCAAAACACCACAGGCGCATACATGACCCCTGCCCACACACAAACGGTGACACCACGGAGGAAGGGGAATGATGCTGTCTGAGCCCTCTGAGGCCCGAGGCCGGGCTCACCGCGCTGCACCACAGCCCCAGCGTGTCTCTCCTGCATGAGGCTGTGCTGGACAGGGCGGGTGCCAGCGGGAAGCAGCGACTCTCAGACCCACCGAGCCCTGAGATGACTCAGCAACGAGGGGTCAGGAGCAGGCTGCCAGGACATGCACAGACGCCCAGCTCCACAGGTTCCAGGAACAGCAAGAACTGGACCAACGCCTGTGGTACGGTGCATGCCACCCTGGTCCTCAGGAGTGAAGGATGGTGGAGAGGGACAAAACCCACCACCCTCCTCGGCTGCACCCCAAGGGGACCACAGGGAGAAGCCAGGTGAGAGGCAGGAGGCCAGGGGCCCCAGACGCAAGGCCAGTGTCGGGACAAGCTTGCACAGAGCTCCATCCTTCGTTTCCACAACTGACCTCCCTTTTCAGCATGGTGCTCCTGGTCTGAGTCACTTGCTCCCCGGGACTCTGTTCCCTGGGCAGTCTGGCCAGGGCTCACGCTGCCCTCAGCCACACGCAACACCACTGCTCCAACATGTCCATGGCGTGGCATGATGACACGCCACTTACCATTCTCAAAGAGCTTTGTCACGAGAGCTCCTCTAAGCTCGCAGCCTGCTGCGGGGACAGCGGAGGGGCTGAGGTGTGTAGCCCAGAGGAGCAGGGTACGGCGGCCACACCCTCACCAGACCCAGCCCAGCACAGCCAGCCCCTACCACCTGTCTTCCCTGCTGAGCTTCACAAGTAGGGCACAGCGTGGTCACACCACCCATGGGACTTTACAGTGGGGTGCAGCCAGAGAACCCCCAGCATGCCAGATCTCCCCACCACAGTAAATGGGGACTGGAACACTGGTGCACCTCACACAGTGTTGTGCTCTCAGACATTGCCACACAAGCCCACAGATGTCATCTTGGCAGATGTGAACTGGCAGTGCGTGTTTAATGTCTCTGAAATGTGGAGACCCTTACTCAGCAGCCTGTTTGCAGAATTTATCTTCAAGGAGTTGACTCGAGAAGAGCTGTCTGTCACCTTTATAATGTGGAAAATGGCCACACTGCAGCATCCCCCCCCAAGCGGGGCCAGGACAGACCTCAGGGAGTCAACCATGACAAGGGTGAGAGGTCTGCAGTGCTCGTGAAGCAAAGAAAGCGGGCCACGTGCACGTGTGATTCCATCTGTGTTGTTAAAAGTGCATGTATGTGTGCACGTGTGTGCTGACTCAGACTCAGGACAGGGAAGGCCTCCCCAGCAAGTGGCAGACACCTGGAAGGCGAGGACTCATCAGGTGGGCTGGGAAAGAGTGCTCCAGAGAAAGGCACGCCCAGGCCAGAGGGGAGCACAGCTGGTGCAGAAGCTTGGAGATCAGGTGAAGTGGGGCACAGCACACAGAAGAGGAGGCGGTGACGTAGGCAGGGAGTCACCACTGGGAGCCAGGCAGGGTGACAGGGATGGCATCTGAGGTATTGAAACATGACTTCAGACACACCACAGGGAATGATCTGATGGGAATGGAGCTGGAGTACCTGGAGTGAGGGGTGAGGTGATCCCCAGAAGGAAGGTGAGGCTGGGTAGGTGCTGCAAGTCATGATGTAGGAGGTGGGACCCGAGAGTCTCTGTGGCCATTGAGTGGGGAAGAACATGAGGGAGACTGGGAAAGGGGTGTCATGGACAGCGCCCAGGGGTCTGCGTGGACCCCAGTGGAGATGGGGAAGAACAGACAGGAACAAGTTGCTGAGAAGACACCTCAGTCAGAGTCCCCAGAAGAACACCATTTTAGATGCTTAATAGTCTTTTCCTTTACATTTAATTTCTACTTTCAAAATCTGATAATCTAAGATGTAATCACCTTTAAAAAAATCATGCTCTTTAATTACTACTGGTATATACCGTGTATGGTATATGTATGGTAGTTCTTCAGCAACCAGCCAAAATCTATTTGAGAAAAAACAGTTTAAATGGTGACCTAGTCTGCCTGCTCTAGAAATCACCTCAGGTCAGATGGCTGATAGTCAACGAAGGGTTAAGTTTGTTAAGGACAAAATCTGAGTCACATTTTGCAACTGTGTCCCAAACTGGTTAAGAGCACTTGGTGATGATGTGCTGGGGTAGGGAGGGTCTTCCCAGATTTAAGCTCCCTGGAAATCACACTTTATCTTCCACATGGCAGCATTAGGCCAGGATAGAATTTCCCCCAAGACAGCTCAGTCATTTTGGTATACCTAACTCTATGCCATTCCCTCAACTGCTTATTGTTGTTTTGTTGATCTGGATTTATGTAGATTCATCCCCACTATAGCAATTTCTTCAGTCTCAGAGTTCTACTTTGTGATCACTTCTCTTCTTAGTCAATCACATCTTTAGAAGTCCCCTTTGAGAGTCCAGGAAATTAACCTAAAGTGGCTCTCCTGGGATCAGTCCCACTCCTGGGCTCCTGGCAGGAGCAGAGCTTCTCCAGGGAGACTTCACTCCTCTCATACCTGCAAGAACCTGCAGATAAAGCTCACCTGAGATAAGCCCACAATCCAAAATTGCAAAGTCCATGAGAACAAGCTTCAGCAACCAAGAGACAGCAGAACAAGCAGTGGATTTCAACCCTCAAGAAATTCAAATCTTGGTATTATATTTGGTATTATTATTATTATGGGTATTATTTTGGTATTATTAGTTGCAGTATACAAAATAAGTATGTTTAGAGATTAAAGAGGAAATCAAAATACTTGCAAAGAAAAGAATCCCAAAAAAAGGAAGTGGCAGATTTGGAAAGAACCAAAGTGAACTTTTAGAAATGAGAAATGTAATCATTGAAATGAAAATTGTAAAGAACAGGGTAAACAGAAAATTAGACAGAGATGAAGACAGAGTTGGTAAACTGGAAGATAAACCTGAAGAAATAACCCAGAACTCAGCATAAAAAGACTAAAAGATAAAAATCATGAACAGGAGTTTAAGAGGTTTGTGGGATGGTGTGATGAAGTCCAGCAGAAGCAGCATGCAGAGAAATAGTGGCAGGAGTGCTCACAGGACTGCCGGAAGACACAAAACCCACCTGCAGGGTAAAGAAAAGAAACCCACACTAGAGACACCCCAGTGAAATTGAAGAGCACCACGGGTAAAAGCAGCCAGAGGGAAAACTTACTATTGACAGCTGACTTCCTGGCTGCAACTACCTAAGCCAGAGATGGTTACATGATATAATTCAAGTCTCCAAAAATGCCCACAAATCAGTGCCATATAGGACCATATCCTCTGCCTACAAGGCTTTTGAGCTAAAGCCAATAATAAAAATATAACCTAAAATCCCCATGCATTTAGAATATAAACGTGCATTCTATATAATTCATGGGTCATGGAAGAATAATAATGGAAGTTTAGAAATGCTTAGAACTGAACAATGAAAATACTACATACACACCTTAAATGCCTACAACAGGACCTGGTGGCTCTCTTCTAATGAAAAGAGTATGGCAAAAGTAATAGGCCGTCACCTCTAAGGTTAAGAAGGACTGTGACTTGCGACTCTCTCTGCACACGAGGATTATGTGTATATCTCTAATAAAAGGTACATCCATTCATTCAATCAATCTCTCCAATTAGGCTAGGACAATGGCTAAATCAGAAATCAATCTATGAAAAGTTTCACCCAATCATCAGCACATTCTTTATATCAAGAGTCAATAAACAGCTCTTCATTTTACTCCCATCAAGTGTGCAATGAAAAGCAGAGCACAGATGAATTTATATTAGCTGAATTTACTTTCTTTTGATTC
Source organism: Cynocephalus volans (assembly GCF_027409185.1). Classification (NCBI taxonomy): domain Eukaryota; kingdom Metazoa; phylum Chordata; class Mammalia; order Dermoptera; family Cynocephalidae; genus Cynocephalus; species Cynocephalus volans. Next base: position 190,101,085 of record NC_084460.1, read on the forward strand.
AACATCATATCTAGCATATATGTTTCTATCATTTCAGACAGGGATTTCCAAGGCCCCTGTCCAGCAAGTGTAGCCCTCTACAAGGGGAAAGTTTTAGAATGAGTATGTGTGTGAAGCCAATCGCTTAGTTTCTGTTTTAGCAATGTAGATTTTCATATGTTGGGTTTTCTGAGCATCAAGGTTGTCTGGCAGAAAGAATATCAGCTTTGGATATGATCAGACCTTTGTTTGAAATCTGATTCATCAAAGCTGAGTGACCCTGGCCAAGCTTTCCTGCCTCAGTTTCCCATGTCAGTTTCTTTGTCTGTGTAATGGGATGATACCACTCTCCTTACAGGGTTGTTTTAAGAATTAACACAACGGGCATATTAACCACCTCATGGAGGTGCAGTCATTGCAGTTGTTATTATAAAAGAATAAGTAGCACATAGGTTGTAAAATAGGGGACAGATTTAATGTCAGCATGTACTGACGATGTTCGGGTCTGCAAACAGAGCACGAAGAAAGCACTACAGCCACCTCCTTGCCACGGCTCCTGCACTTAGCTCCCCTCGCCCAGTTCAGAACCAGGAAGGAGGAGAGTCACAGGGGAGCAAGGGATTGGAGTGAGGGTATTTCCAGGCAGCAGCTTTTCACTATCGCTCATTTTGTAATTCATTATTACTGTTATTTATTACAGATTTCTTTCCGCACCCACTTTCAGAAAGGAATGGAGACAATGTCGGTTAACAATGCATGGCCTCCCAGAGTCACCCGAGGACAGGCCTCTGGACTGCTGGCAGCTGCTCCCACCGTGAGCCAAGCTGCAGCTTTTAGTCCTAAGTGGTACAAAGCACTCCAGCCAGGAGGAAGACTTCTGCCTGTCACACACTGAAGGACAGACACTCGTGTTTCTTTTGATTTGCTACCACTAATGTCTAAAATGTATCCTACCTGCTGCCTTTACATCTGCACTTGGGAGAAGAGGTGGTCGATTAACCCCAGCGCCATGTACTCTAATGACCAGTTACAGGCTTCAGCCCTGGAGCAGAACTGATGCCAGCTTCCACCCTCAACTCTGCCTCTCCACCTCCACAACCAAACAGACATCATCCCCAGGTCATCAGTGTGTCCATCTCCCATACTTTGCTGGGCAAAGATAATCAAAACATGGTGAATTTTTCTACACAACTAAATGAAAGACTGTCAGAAGAACCACTAATGCTTTTACCTAACATGCAGCATTTTGAAATTAGCTACTTAGAATTAATCTTAAAGTTATTATGAGGTGGTTTTAGGAACAACAGATTAAGTCATAGTCATTTCACTTTATGATTTGAAGCAACTCATTTAAAACCCCAAACATTCCTTGGTTAACCAGATTAAAATCCCAGGAAATTTCTGAGCAAATGTTTTACAAAATTCAGTCCAGCCTTACTATAACATAAATTTCTCAATGAGCAGACTGAGTAGCTAAAGATCTCACATTATACAATTCATTAAAAAGGAAACAGTCAATTGTAGTCAATCATGTCCAGTGCTTTGCTCCGTAAACATCGGTCAGCCACAACTTGCAACAGTAAAATCATAGAGTTTTTGACAAGGCCAGAGAGGGAAGAAAAGCTCATAAGCAGAAGTCATGGCTTTTGCCAGAGGTGGGTTTTGATGGTGACAGGCCAACACTCCACTTAAAGTGTAAATGTGAGGGGCTGTGGCACTGGATCAGCACTGGGAGAGTCTAAGCAGGGCTAAAAGTCAATGACAGGAGTACGTGTGATCGGACAAGTTAAGTATCAGGAGTAAATGTGATTGGATGAGTTAACCAGAGCTAACTTGTCAGGGGAAAATATGATTGGACAAGTTCATGACAGCCCCTCCCACCCCCACTGCCCCCCACCCCCACCTCCCACCCAAAAGAAACAAACAAGCAAACAACAGTAAATTTGGCTCTCCTCAAACACAGCTTCTGTTTTTCCTTTTCCCTGTTTATAGGTATGTAACATTTCCTGCCTACCTGTGATTTAACCAGAGATCAAATTTACATACTGTTAGCACACTGAGGGTTCTCAGAGGTGGGTTTAAACGATGGCCATGCCAATTTGTGACATAACCTTAGGCAAGTAACTAAGCCTCTCTGTTTCTCAGACCACTTTTTACAGGGTCCAAGTGCAGATCAGAGACAGCATGTGTAAACGGCTAAAGCATATATATTAGTAGTATCCACCACTAATTAGCATGGGAAATAGACGTGAACATGGACTGAACAGATAACTTTGGTGCATACTCTTTCTGTAACTTCCATAATAAAATAATTACTTGCAGTCTGCTTCCCCGGCCCTGGTACATAGACATGAGTGATGGCACAGGATGTATCCTTGCCAGATCCTGAGCTTGTGGTGGGGGCCAGCCAGGAGCCAGGCAGTAACCTTGCCACAGGCTGCTCTAGAATCCACACTCCTTGAGATTCCAGTATCCCTCTTGCATCTTTCCTCACCATCCTATAATACTGTCTTTAACCCTATTCTCACACATCCTCCAGCTACTGTTAAGATGCAGACCTGTCATGGACAGCTCACCCTCTCTGCAGATACACCACATAAGGCCACACACGGGTAGGGTGAACAGCTGTCTCCCCCCAAGCACAGCCACTCCGTGAAGTTTGGTTCAAAACACATAACGTACCCACACCTTCCAAGGCCAAGAAGAGGCCCTGTTTATTCTGTATGTCAAACACAGGTAGCCACTTTTTTAAACAATGTAATCAGGAAGATTCTTAAGAGTAATGGAGAATGGATACAGAAGTTGAGTTGTAACAGGCTAACTCTGAAACTTTGTGGGGAAGGGTGGGGGGGAGTCATCATGATTACCTAGAAAAGTGGAAGGGGCACAGCAAGGAGATAATCAAATAAGATACCGTTCAGAATCCAACAGAGACCCATCCTCAGAATGACCAGCCTGCTGAGCTGCACGTAGGGATGTCCCTTTGGTTCCAGCAGCATTGGGCCCCATCCCATTTCCCACCAGTCCATCGTCATTACCCACCAAATCAGGAACCACAGATTCCGGCTCTCTGGAATGATTTCAATTTTGAATACGGGTGGCCATGGTGCAGTCCGGCATCAAGGCCAACAGACACATTTTCCTTCCTGTAAGATCATATTTCCCAGGAAAAAGAGCCCAACTGCTCAATATTCTCTTAGACAGGACTTTCAATACTGTGCTTTAAAAGGCGGGGGGGTGGGGGGGGGGGTGGGGGGTGGGGGGGGGGGGCGGGGGGCTGTCTGGGAAGCCATTTACAAAAGCATTTTCCCTATTTCAGTAAACTTCTCAAAGTTTAAAAAACTGCACAATTTTTCAACATAGTTTCAACTGCTAATAATCCTTTCCTAAGTACCTGGGGATCAACTGATCTAAGGGCCCTGGGGTGGAGGTGATTCGCCCCCACGTGGCTCTTTGATCACCGATTGACCCCATCACCTGACTGAACTGGTGAAAATTCACAGTCGGCCTTTGGTCTAACGTCAAAGTCAAACCTGAAAACTGTGCGCAACCCCTCCCGGCAGTCCCACCTGCAGCCCTCCTTCCCGGGTCGAGCAAGCAAAAAGTGAAACTAACCAGGGCCTCAGCATCCTGGGCCGAGGGTGCCCTGCGCGGTCCCGGTTCCCCAGCAGGAAAGCGGGGGGGGGGGGGGGGGGGGTCTCGTTGCCACAGGGGACCGAGCAAAGTCCTGGGGAGAGGGGAGGGGATGAACCCACCAGGACCCCAGTCATCCCCTCCCTCAGCTTTGGCCGGCCAGTCCGTCCTCCCAGGGAGCCCCCTCCCCAGGACACCCGCCAGGCCCAGCGCCTCCAGAACTGCAGCGGCCAGACGCGGGCAGGCAGGGAAGTGACCTGGGCCTCGGGCCGGACAAGGCCACCTGGAGGCCCTGGGGCAGTGGGGGACGGACAGGACCCGGACCGCAGACCCGTCCCAACGCCCAAACCCCGTCCTCTCCCAGGCCCCGCGCGGCCCACGGAGCGCAGCCGGCCCGCCACGGCGTGGGGCCTGGGCGCCTGACCTCGGGCAGGGGATGGAGGGTGTCTCGACTCGACCTCAGGCGGCGGAGCGGGGGGTCGACCTCGGGTGGGGAGTGGGAGCCTCGGGCTGGGGCCTCGCCGCTCACCTGCAGCCGCGGCCACCTGCTCGTCGCGCGGGGTCCCCAGCGTCGCCTCCGCGGCCCCGCTCCCGCCACGGCGCTCCTCCGCCCTGGGCCCGGCCCGGCCCTGCGTCGGGCCTCAGCGAGTGCGGCGCCCGCCGCCCCCGGCCCCCATCCCGCCGCCCGCCCTCCGCCCCCGGCCGCGCCGCCACTTCCTGTGCGCGGCGGTCCCACAGTTCCGCCGGCGCGCGGGGTGGCCGGGGACACGCGGGACGCGGGGGCGGGCGCGGGGCGGACGCGGGGAGCCGGGCGCGCCGGGTGACCTGCGGGTCCGCCAACGGCCGGTCAGGGGTGGGGCTGGGGGAGGGGACGACGGGCCGGATCATGAGTGGGGACCGGCAGGGCACGTGGGGGCGGGCGCCAGCGAGGGGACTGAGGCGTGGTACCGGACGGGGGACAGGCGGCCGGACGGGCGCACGGAGTGGGACAGACCTGGGGCCGGGCACGCGCGGGGGCCGGCGTGGTCTGGGGGCACCTGGGCATCGGGGCGAGCTCAGAGCCCCCATCTCCTGAGGTCCCCTGCGGGCACCGGGGCAGCTCGGGGAGTGAGCGCCACCTTTCCCCCGTCCTCCCCGGGTGGGCAGCAGTCCGGGGTCAGCGCCAGGTGGGGCTTGCTCTGGGGATTGTCCTGTGAGCAGAGGCTCCGCGCGAGGATCGCGTTTCAGACCGTCTGCTGCGCCCGTTGACTTATTTATAGTTGGCACTAGGCTGGCAACATTGTAACCCTGGAGGAAGCTTCGCTAAGCCAAGGGGCGGGGGGTCCCTCTAAGACCGGCCTCGCCAGCCTCCCCGCTCCATGCCCATGGTCTCTGACTTCTGTCCCCTCCTGGCTGGAGAGGGTCACCTGAGCAGCGGACAGCAGCCACCTGCGTTGCACACCTGGCAGGCGGCTGATCCTAGAAAAGGCTGAGGGAGGCCCAAAGGGCAGGTGCATGTGCCCTGACAGGACCCGCCTGCAGCTGGTTGTTAACCAGCGGCCAGGGAATCTCCATTCCCCTCCTCTACTGAGTACCTGTGTGGCCTGACACCTGCTCAGGTCCACTCTGGACTTCCTGAGTTTGGATGGGTTTCATTTGAAAACTAACATACCTAGTGCTGGTACTGTCTGCTGTGCCTGCTTTTAAGCCTCAAGTTATTTCAGAAAACACCTAGACTAAAAAGTACATACCGTTGAAAAAGGAGTTATGATTTGCAGTGTCATGGAAATTTAATATTTGTAAGACCTTTGAACCTGCATTGCCACTTCTGGTAATCCATCCCACAGATAAATTCCCACAAACACCTGCAGGCGGGTACACAAGGATGTGTGCTTACAGCATTGCTTGTAATTACACAAAAACTGAAAACAACCAAGACACACGTGGTTACATAAACTCCAGGATATTCATTTAATTTAAAATATTTTTCAAAAATTTTAATGTAGTGATTTTAGGTACACTGATATGATATAATCTCCAAGATCTGTTAAGTTAGAAATGATCCATTTTCTCTATTAAAAAAACAATATATGCATAGACATGTCCAGAAAGCTTCTGGAAGGATAAACACAAGACTATTATTGACTGGGCAAGAATGATGAAACTTTTTACTGTAAGCTGGGTATTAATGTTTAGATTTATCATCAGCACACCTTTTATAATTACTTTTTAAAAACTAACTAAAATGCACCCTATCATTCAGACATTTGATGACCCCTTAACTGTTACTTGGAGCTTTTAGATCAGTACAAAATACTGTATGAGGGCACTTCAAAAAGTCCGTGGAAAAATAGAACTGAAAGATAATACGAACCTTTGCGTGAACTTTTTGAAGTGCCCTCGTGTGTGTCTCAATTGTATACAACTTCATCGATATAATCTGATCTCTCTTCAATTGAAATCTGTCACTATGCAGACCTGAGCTGAGCGAGTTTGCCCTGGAAAACCACAGCTGAGCATATAAACAGAGAAAACACTCAGAGAGAACTTGGAGGTCCGCCAGCCATCCTTAACCCTTTATGGGGCCCTGTTGTGTGTACGAGCTCAGATTGGCAAGAAACGTGGCCATGGCTAACATTTACTGAGAGCTTATCATAGGCTTAGCAAAACAAGGCCATGAGGTGGAGACTACTGACACCCCATTTTACACTTAGGGAAACTGAGGGACAGCATACGGCAGACGGCAGGCAGCAGGCCCCACAGCCTGGCTCTTGGCCTGGACTTTACAGGGCCCCAGTGGTAGCTTCTCCCGGCTCAGTAATGATATTGTTTTCTTATTAGGAGAAAAACTCCAACCCCAGCCTCTAAATTAAAACTGAGCGGGGTGGGGAGGATAATTCTGACTTGGAGTATTATTCTGCACAGAGAGGGGATTTCTGCAGTGGATGAAAAGGAATGTGGTATTTGAGCACCTGCTGTGGGTACAAGCTCGGCCTGTGAGAGGGCTCCACTGTTTATTGTTCGCTCCAATTCTCAGAACCAACTTGCTCGTAACCTGTGTCACAGATAAGTAAACCAAGCCTGAGAGGTGATCCCAAGGTCAAACGGCAGACAGCTGCCTGCCTCCAAGCCCAGAGGGGTCTTTCCAGTTATAAGATGGCTTCATTGGAGATCTTTCCTGTCAAGCTCCAACAAGGCCCAGGTGCCACGGTCTGGGCTCTAGGTGGATCAAGGGAGAGGACAGGCAGCATCCCAGCCTAGGGAAGGCCTCCTGGACCAGCTGGACGTGGACATCAGGTTGTCACAACTGCCAGGGGAATCGAGAGCCAAGAGTCGGTGCCGGCCTGTGATCTTGGACAAGGGCATTACCCGTTTGAGTCTTAATTTCTTTTTTTTGTTAAACGAGGAGGTTCCCACCCCAGATTCCCGATCCCCAAGAGTGTGCCCAGAGAGCCATGGGCTCTTGGAGTAATTCACTCATATTTAAGCCTAAGGAAAATTCTATATTTACCCAACATGTAAAGATTTATCAAAACTAAAGACAATAACTTTGCTGAAAATACATGAACATGAATACAGAGACTAGTCTGAGGGACACCTGTGAACACTAATCTCAAATGTTAAATGTTTTTGATGAATAGAATAGGAAAACAACAATAATAGATGCAATTTTTTCAGGAGTCATATTATTTTGAATGTAGACTTCTACAGAGGCAAACATTATAAACGGAATATTTTGCAAAAAAGAGATTGGAAACCCCAAGATGTGCAAAGACCTCGCCCATGGAAATGATTCCTGAGAAACAGGCTCCGTGTGGAGGAGTCGCATCAGACGAGATTGTCATCCATCACACCGCCAAGTGGTCAGTGGAGAGGGCAAGAGTGACTCACCTGGGATGACTGAGAGAAGCATGGCCTGGTCGGATGGAGGTCAAAGCCAAGGACACAAGAGGATAGGCCTCAGCAGCCGTCCACCCAGTGGGAAGCCCTAGGTTTGAGTCCAGGCTCCACCTCCTGCTGCTAAGTGAGGACAAGGTAGCAGCACTGTGGCGGTTGCCTGGTGGAGGCTGAGAGCCCACGGAGCCCTTGGCATAGGGCCTGGGCAATGAGAGCCATGCAGCTGGTAGCCCTGTACGGTCAGCAGCATCCTCTCAGTGAGTCATGCAGTGGGGCTGAGGGGGACAAGAGAGGGAGGGCAGCTGGGTCGGAGACTAGTCTGAGGGACGCCAAGGGTCCTGGCTGAGGGGCAGAGACAAGAAGACCAGAACGAGGCTGTTGGGGTGCAGTCCAAGGCTGCGCTCCCCCAGAAGGGCCCCAGCCTATGAAAGCAGGCAGGTACCAGGGCAGGTAGGCCATGGCAGGACTCCTAACGGGCCATCTTCCCTCGGAGCCTTGGTCTGAGGCCTCCTGCCTGGGCCTATTCCCCATCTGAATCTTTCACAGGTGTTGTAACACCCCACAAGGCCCTCGTGCCCTTAATCCCACTAAGTGACTGCTACTGGGAGAGCCCACCTAACACAGGGCCCTGCAAGAGACTCCTTAACCTCCCCTGGCTTAGGAATGCTGATTTGCTAGGGCACGTCCAGGCGTCTGCACCCCAGCTCTGTAGACAAAGTGGGTGTCTGCGCTAAGTCTTCTGAACTAAGGACCTACCCACAGGCCTCTTTAAATAATTAAAGGTGTCTGAGATGCCTCATGAAGGAAGCAGCCACTTCCCTGGGCAGGCTTCTGTCCACAGGAAGGTGGACAGACCACTCCCCGTGACGATTTCCCTCTCAGGAAACATAGTCAATGCCACCTCTCAAAGGAAGTACTCCCTTGCCTCCCAGCTCTGCCCTGCCCAGACACACACAAAAAACTTTAATTTCTTTCTTTTTTCTTTTAGCACACAAATATGTTTTTAAATTGTTCTCTGGGGTTAAAAAAAATGTACATGCTGTTTCTAAAAATTTACCTACTGAGATTTGGTACTTTTAATGGTGTAGGAGAATTCTAACCCATCTCACAGGCCCAAAACATCATCTAATTCCTGAGAAACAGTTTTCTCTAGCTTTAAACAGAATACCTGAAACTGGGTAATATATAAAGAAATGACATTTATTTCTGCACTGGCCGGTTAGCTCACTCAGTAGAGCATGGTGCTGATAATGCCAAGGTAAGGGTTTGGATTCCCATACCAGCCAGCTGCCAAAAAAAAGAAATTTATTTCTTACAGTTCTGGTGGCTGGGAAGTCCACAGTCTGGGCGGTGCATATGGTGAGGGCCTTTTTCTAGGTGGGAACTCTCTGCAGGGTGCCATGGTGACCAGCGTGTCACATGGCAGGAATGACATGAACAAGAGAGAACTAACCTCCTTACTTGCTCATCTTACAAATCCAGCAGAACCACACCCGTGACAGCCATTAAACCATCAGCCCATGACTCCATGAATGGATCAATCCACTCACCAGGGCATGGTCCTCACAATCCAACCACCAACCACCTATTAAAGGCCCCACTTTTCAACATGGGAATCAAGCTTCAGTGAGTTTTGGCGGGACATTTAACCCAAGTAACTGTTGTTTATGAGGTCAAGAAAAAAGATCCAATGAGTTAGTATGAAAGAGAGGAGAACGTCTGCAGTTTCTTTGGAAGGCTGTCCAATGCCTTAGGTATAGAGATCTGGGCATAGAAATAAGCCCCCAACATGATTTGATTCTTGGAAATAAAATACTCGAAAAGCCCAAATACTCCAAGTAACAGGAAAAGAGTTGTTTCTGGGAAAAAGAGAGCCATAGATAAGTACATGTGGATTGCACCCCTCCTGCCTGGGCCTCAGTGAAGGGACACAGACTGCAGCAATGAAAAACAAGTTCAGCCACTTCTTGGAAACACTGGAGGAGGAATTTCAGGGTCTTTCTCTTCGGTTTCAGTTCCCATCTGGTCTGTTTCCCAATGTCACTATTCACATCGTTACACTGAGAGTGAAGCCACCCTTCAGCACGGGGTGGACTGTGGAAGTTGCAGAATTAATCTGCTCATGTTCCCCTTTCCACCAGGGCTTGTTGGGGCCTCAGGGCTGGCTGCACGTAGCGCAGCACAGCCAGCCGGTGACGTGACCCTAATCCCACTGCCAGCAGCCCTCTGCCTCTGGACACAGAATAGGGGGACAGGGGGTGGTCACGCTGGGAGGAGCCTGTGAACTCACTGTTGTTTTGGTGGTTCAGTTGGGGGACAGTGTCCTGAGCCTCCATTTCCTGTCAGGCCAAAGAGGGATAGTGGGCACTGCCCTGCCTGGCTCCTGATGTCCCTAGGAGGATCAAGTGAATTCACACACAGGGAAGCCACTTTGGAGGATCCTCTCTGAAATTCTGTCCCAAGTCTCTTATTTACAAGGCCACCTCCTAGGGGCCCCTGCTGACCCACCACCTCTCTAAAACCGCTTTCCTGGCCCAGCCCCTCCCAGCACAGCATGCTCCTTTCAGCAATTCCTGCTGGGCCAGCCACTGTGGCCCGTGTGTCAGCTCCACCCCACAGCCCACCTAGCACCTGGACCAGGAGCCCTTCCCTGCCTGGCCCCTGTTGCACCCACAGCCCCTATGCAGCACCCAGCTGCTGAAGGGCTCCTGAAGGGCTCCTGAAGGACTCCCATCGAGTGTGCCCGGGGCTGCATGGAAACACCCAAAACAACTTGCTGTGGGTGGAAAGCCCTGAAGCCAAGTGCTTCTGAGGAAACCTCTGGAGTGGGAACCTCATGGACAAGCATTTTCTTAACTTTGCTTTTGTGTTGTATTAGTTGGCTCGGGCTGCCATGACAAGGGACAACAGACTGTGGGCTTCCATATGGCCATTTATCATCCACAGTTCTGGAGGCTGGAAGTCCAAGATCAAGGTAGGGCAGGGCTGGTTCCTCCTGAGGCCTCTCTCCTTTGTTTGCAGATGGCATCTTCTCCCTGTGTCCTCTCTGTGTGCATCTGTGTCCTAATCTCCTCTTATAAGGACACCAGTCAAATTGGATTAGGGCCCACCCTAATGACCTCATTTTACTGTAACTAACTCTGTGAAGACTCTATGTACAAATAAGGTCACATTCTGAGATTCTGGTATGAATTTGGGAGCCGGGCACACCCTCCCAAACATTCTCTTTCTCTCTTTATTTATTTTTTTCCCCACAATAAATAAGAAATACAGGCACTTTAAAGTAGTATATGTTTTATAAATGTTAAGCTGCCAGGAGAGGAGGAGCTGGAGCTGGAGTCACCTGGCTGTGAGAGCAGCCGGCCCACATGGAGCCACCACCTGGCCTGTCCCTCAGACATTCTGCCCGCCACTTCTTCCCCTGCGCCCGGTGCAGCTGTGATTCATGGTTTCCTGCTACCTCTTGGGAATGGAGTCTAAAGGGAATCAGGAATCTAGGAGGAACAAGAAGACAAGAACATTAGCCACAACAATTTGAGGTAAGGAGCTCCTCCGACACTGCCCCTGGAATCACCTTCAACAGGGAGAGCACCAGATCAGCCAATCAGAATCAGGAAGAGTTATGATAACAGTAATAATAATAATAAGGTCAGTAGCCAGCATTTGCTGCATGCCTAATCTAACCGCACTATGAAGTATGGACTCATTATTCCCTGTTTTCAGGCAAGTATACTGAGGCACAGAGAGGCTAAGTAACCTCCCTGCGGTCACAGAGCTTGGGAGTGCCAAAGCCTGGTCCCTTTAGCTGGAATGCTAGATTGCTCAACCTCTTGTAAATAATTTGAATAAAAGTAGGAGGGGCAGCTCACCCCACCCCAGGTACAGCTGGCGAGGGACACTTGTTTACACAGAGAGCTAGGGCAGGGAGCTGCTGCTTGGAAGGAGATAGGAGTGAAGCCCCCCAGTAGGTGGGAGGTCGACCTGCATGATCTCGAAGCTCCTCGCAGCCTTAGGGCTCCAGGTAAAGCTGATTCCTGTCTGCAGGCAGGAGGCCTGTGCGGGGTGAAGTGCCTGTTCCTGTCCCTCTTCTGTCTTTCCAGGGACCGCATACCTTTGCTCCACCCACAGCTGCCTCCCCCCTCCCCCCACCCCCCCACCCCCCACCGGGTGGCCAGGTCCCTGCCAGGACTCCCAGCTTCCCAGCTTGTCACCTTGGCATGTTGTTTGACCTCTGGAAGAGCATGGAGATCAGGATTCCTGACCTGCAGAGTTGTCGTGAGGGTGAAATGAGAAAAGGATCAGAAGCACCTCCCATGTCTCTGCCAGAGGACCCAAGCAAACATCCGCCCTCCCGCTGCAGTGCCACCGACCCTCCTGGGCCAGGCAGTGAAAGTGGGCTGTGCTGCCCGCAAAGGAAACCCCCTTTCCGGGACCGCACAAATGCTGAGCAGTCTACAATTGAACTCTGATTGATAACTCAGCTGGCAGCCTACTGAGAGTCAAGCCACTTTATAGCAGACTTGGCAATAGTTTATTATATAACCTGTTTAATGGAGAGGTTGTGATTTAAATGAAATTTTAAAATGTTTGCCCTGATAAAGATTAGTTTTGGATTTGCAAGATTGCCCTGTGGCCCAGCTGCCGATACCACCTGCCTATGCATCCGACAGCTGCCCTGGCCAGGGAATGTGGTCTGCTGGGGGGCAGGGGCTCCACCCAAATGGGGTGCAAGCTTCACCCCCATGCTGACTCCAGTCGGGGTCCCCACTGGCTCTGTTCAGTGAGTGCCTTCTCTCCCTCTCTTCCCATGTACCCAGCGCCCACAAATGGGTGTTTACCCTGGTTTTTGACTTTTATTCATCAATAAAACAAGGGTTAGTGTTTATAGAGTGCCTGTAGAGTGCCTGCTCCCAAACAGGCTGGAGTGCCCTTCCGATGCCTGGACAGTCACTGACCCTGACACCTTGCCTCACCCTGTTCCCTGGGATGCTGCCAGGGCCCATAGCTCCAGCCTCTGGCTGAGGCCCTATCCCCTCTTTGGCTGTAGCTTTGCAGCCACTTCCCAGTCATCTGCCTGACTCTCCTCAGTCCCTGTTGCCCCGTCTCCATCAGACGTGCTGGTGAGGGTCACCCCATGCACATTTCCCCAAAGTGGCCTTCTAGCTATCTGGCCACACCCACCCATTTGGCGCTAGCTCCACAGCCTGCCTGGCACTGCCGTCCCAGCTGTGGGCGATTGCACAAACGGACCGAAGATTTCTAGCTCCTCCTACCCAGAAGTAGAATCTTCCTCCACTGACCTGGGCTGGATTTGTGATTTTCTCCAGCCGATGGGACTATAACAAATGTAACCATTACAAATGGTGAATGGGCCGTCTGGTTAGCTCTGTTGGTTACAGCGTGGTACAGATAACACCAAGTCCAGGGTTCAATCCCTATACCAGCCAGCCGACAAAAAAAAAAAAAAAAAAAAATGGCAAAATTATGTTGTATATATTTTACAATTAAAAATAAATGTATGAATTGTATTGAGACACATCAGACATATCATACATATCTCATACGTTTCAAGTATACAGGACAATGGTTTTCATAAACAGGTCACTCTTGGAACATTTTCCTCACCCCAGGAAGATCCTATCGGCCAGTTACTGCTAATTCCCCTCTGCCCTCCACCGCTGCCTCCGCCCCAGGCACCCACTAATTCACTTTCCATCTCCGTAGATCTGCCTTTTCTAGACACTTCGTATAAACCATAGCCTACTTTTTCTCAAGAGTCGTGCACACTTGAAGTCTCAGGATCATCTACAGGCAGGCACGCAGCCCCTTTTGCCAGCTGCCTAGGGGCAGTGTCTGCGGGTGAGCCAAGCGCTTCTACCCCGCCTGGCCAGCCCCACCGTGGGAAAGTGGAGGACCAGTCGCACGGCTGCTCTCTGTGCGCACGCCACCTACTTCCCGCTCAGCCCGCTCTGGCTCTCTCGGGCTTTGAGAGCTTAGAGGTGACCTCTGGCCCTCGCAGCCACCACATGCGTTCTTGGGAAGGCAGGGATTTTGAGAACATTTGGGTCTATTTAGACCGTACTCAGCTTGACTTCCGGAGCCTGGGGTGGAAGAGGGCAGATGTCTCCTGAGCAGGTCCCCATGGCTGAGCTGTGGCTCAAGGGGATGCCCACAATTGCAGGGCCCCACTCCTGCCTTTTTGGTCAACTGATAGCCCCATTCCTGCCACCAAACCCAGACCCCAGTTTCAAACCTAAGCCTATCACTGAGAAGAATGGCCATTTTGAGCAGTTTAACCTCCTGAACTTTATCTAAAGATAAGCTCTCGCTGGACTGATTATTCTCCCAAGAGATACCACGTGTGTCTTGGTTTTCCGTAACAACCACGGAGGCAGCAGACAGATAAGGGTGTGCTAGCCAGGCCAGGATGGCTTCAGCAGCCCGGCAGGATGCCGACCTGGGTTCAAGGCAGCCCCTTAATTTTGTTTCAGATGAGAAGGTACATGGTCTCTCCCTCAACAGTGCCCCCTAGCCACCCCCATCCCTTTCCCGGCTGCCACCTCCTCCTGCCTCGTGTCATGCATGCTTCTGCTGTTCCTCTTCCTAAGGTGGGCCTCTGCTGAGATCCCCCGTGCTCAAAAGCCTCCAGCAACTCCCCTTGACTGTGGGCTTAGGTGACATCTCCCCATCCCGGGAACCTCATTTTGTCCAAACTCAGCTCCCGTTGGTGTTGGTTGGGGTTCCGGGAACACAGAAGCTGAGAACACACACAGAGGGGCGATCACGTGAGGACACAGGGAGAAGATACCACCTGCAAGCCAAGGAGAGAGGCCTCAGGAGGAGCCAGCCCTGACCCACCTTGACCATGGACGTCCAGTCTCCAGAACTGTGAGAAAATAAATGCCTGTTGTTTAAGCCACCCAGTCCATAATACTTTGTTACTGCAGCCCATCAAAAGGATAAGGTGACATTCTGTCCTCCCTTCCTCCATAAACCTGCCCTTTCCCATGCCCGTGGAAGGGCTCTGCCCAACAGCTTGGCAGGCCGCCTGTTCTTGCTCCAGTGTCATGAGTGGGCAGAGTCCCACTCACCCTTGCCTCTCATTTCTTCACTGTGCACATATTTCCTGAGCACCTGCGGAGAACTGGCCCCTGAGCTAAAGGGGCCAGGTCTGCTCTTCTGGGCACCTGCCAAGCTCTGGAGGCCAGCAGAGGCCAGGACCACCAGCTGCCTCGGTCCCTGTTTTGGGTGGGCGGAGGGTAGAGCCAGCCGGCCTGCTCTCATCCCCCGAGTCTCTGTAATCCTCGCTCTGGGACCTAGTGGTTGTGAAGAGACCCCAAAAGTGCCCTTTCCAGCTAAAATTCAGCCTTTCCCCTATTCAAAATGACAGCCAAGGGCCAGCCCATGGCTCACTTGGGAGAGTGTGGTACGGATGACACCAAGACCACAGGTTAGGATCCCTGTATAGGGATGGCTGGTTAGCTTACCTGGGAGAGCGTGGTGCTGACAACACCAAGTCAAGGGTTAAGATCCCCTTACAGGTCATCTTTAAAAAAAAAAAAAAAGACAGCCAAATACCAATAATCAGGATTGCGACGTTCTAGATTGTCACCATTTGCCCAGCGCTGGGCTGGTTTGCTTTATGTGCACTTTTTTGTATGATGTTGCAACTTCCTGCAAACAAATAGAGCAAATAAAATTGCTGAGGGAATGTTTCAAATAGGCAAGGACTATTTTCAAGAACTTAAAAGCAATCTTCTCATAGAAATTGAAGTGCTATTTCTAAATAATTATTGTCTACTTACTAAGACAATCAACACCGTTAAACTGGTCTGAGTTTCTGTTGGTGTATGAAATAAGAAAAAGCATTTTCCAGACATTGGCCACATGGGTGAGCTGGCCTTGGTCTCTCCTCTGACCTGCAGGGTGACAGAGAGCCTGTGACCCAGCCCTCTTCACTAACTCAGGCAGGTCTCTTCCCCGCTCCTCCCCAGTGTCACAGCCCTCTGTCCTCTCCCCACTCTTCCCTCCAGCAAGAATGTACTGTCTCCCTTCTGATACGTCTTCCTGAGACCTTCCGCAGCCTACTGCCATGCTACCTGGGCTGGTCTATGTCCTGGCTCTGCAGCTCTGGGCTGTATGTCCTCTGGCAGGTTTCTTAAGCTCTCCGTGCCTCAGTTTTCTCATCTCAAATGGGATAATAATGGTACCTGCTTCTTAGGAGTGTTGTGGGGATCAGGAGATAGCATCTCAGCACCCAGCATGAGAATTATTATTATGTCAATTATTAAATAAAAGTATTTATCCTGTTAATTTGCAGTAAGTACTCAATAAAACCAGCTGTGCCGGCTGGGGACAGGGGTCTGGGGTCTGTGGTCTTCTCGAGCTGCTATTGCTACCTCCATTCACTACAGAAGTTAGGAATTATTTTATGATTTAAATTGTTTATGTGATCACATTTATCTGTCCAACTCTATAAAGCAGGGGTTCTAAAACCAGTGGTCTCCAGCCCAGCCCCACAGCAAGACCTGGGCATTAGAAATGCACATTACTTCCCCTCACCCAGACCTGCTGAACCCGTACCTCCAGGGGAGGACCCAGCCATCTGTGTTCTAATGAGCCCTCTGGGGGTCCTGGAGCAGCTTAAGTTGGAGAATCACAGCTACAAAGGCTCTATCTTAAAAAATAAATAAAAATAAATTTAGCATCCTTGGCTGCAGGCTTGCATAAGAAATGGAAACAAAAATCTCCAACCCTTCTCTTCCTATACCAAACAGGATCACTTATTTGCAACCTCTTACCTTCTGCCACTATTTTATAATATGACCCCAGACGGCCACCCTCAGGCCTGCTCTGACCCTGAGCCCACAGCCCAGCCCACACATCGGTGTCCTGGGACTGCCATGACGGAGGTCCACAGACTGAGTGGCTTAAACAGCCAAACTTCATTGTCTCAGTTCTGGAGGCCAGAAGTCCAAGATCAAGGTGTGAGCAGGGTTGGTTCCTTCCAAGGCTCTGAGAGAGTTTACTCCATGCCCCTCATGGCTTCTGGTGGTTTCTGGCCATCTCTGGCGTTCCTTGACTCATAGAAGCATCACCCCACTCTTCCTTCATCTTCCTGAGGAGCTCTCCCCATGTCTGTGTTGGGGGTCAAATCTCCCCTTTAAGGACACTGGTCATTGGATGAGGCCCCAGCCTACTCCATTATGACCTCATCTGAACTAATTACATCTGCGTGGACCCTACATCCAAATCAGGTCGCATTCTGAGGTGCCAAGGGTGTGGACTCCATCAATTCAACCCATAACACCCAGTGCTACGGTTTGAACGATGGCGTCTCCTCCAAAATCTCCAGTGTCACATTATTGAGAGATGCAGCCTTTGGGAGGTCATGAGGCCTCACGAGTGGGACTGAAGCCTTTATAAAAGCCCTTTTGCCCTTCGCTTTTCTGCCCCATGAGGAGGCCACGAGAAGACGCTTCACCAGACACCAAGCCTGCCGCTGCCTTGATCTTGGTTCCAGCCTCCAGAACTGTGAGAAAATAAAGTTCTGTTCTTCATAAATTAGCAGTCTCAGGTATTCTGTTATAGCAGCATGAATGGATTAAGACGCCTGGCAAAACCCAACCTTCAGAGCCCTGGCTAGATGGGGACCACCTGCAGACGTCCCGTACTGTCAAGCGTGTGCCGCCTGGGATTTCTAACTTGCAGAAACAAACAATAGCTGGTCACTCAGACTCTGCCCTCGAGCTGAGCGTGAAGAGCATTTCGAGCCTGTTGGGAGGCATTGCCTTGGGAGAGACCTGCCCTCTGTCCCAGCCAGCTCCCCTGGAGCAGGTGACGGAGCAGCTGCCTGCCTCATGAGCCGGTCCTGACTCGGCATCTGTATGCCACCGGCTTCTCCTTGCCCAGAAGCTTCACAATGGAAATAAATACGAAAATGGTATTTGGTTTCCACAACTCAAGATGCAAACAATTTACAAACTGCCTCCAGCTAAATAAGATTATGGTTATTTGTTTAATATTTGCTTTCCTAAATATCATTATTTTTTAAATACTTAATGCCACATATAGAATCAGAGAAGGAATCAGGTGTAGAAGTAACCAGTCAACATGTTTCTGAGGTTCCGCTATGCCCAGGCCTGACATTAAAATTTTTTTGATGGTGAGTGAAGAGGTCTTTGGCTTGATGGCAGACGTGTGTGTTCCTCTATGCACATGAGGGGTCAGCAGAGCCCTTTTCTGAAGCGTGTGCTCATTTGCTGTGGTGGCTGTTCTGACGCCTGCTGGAGGACAGGACTGCTTAGGTGTCCTGAGACTGTGTTGGGTCCCAGCCCCCTGGTCCTGGCTAAGGCCTGGGAAGCTGAGTTCTGTGCTCCCCCGGAGTCTGCTTCAGGAGGAAGAGGCCAGTACTCTCAGGCTCAGAGGAAAGGGGCCAACTAAAGGCCCTCACCCCCTTGACTGGGGGTGTGGGTCCTGATGAGGCCACCGTCACCTCTGCTCAAGTTGACTCCCTGCACCACCCTCAAGGCCTATTTCCAAATGAGGTCACAACTACAGGTAGAGGGTTAGGACTTCAACATACCTTTCTGGGGTCCACCGTTCACCCCACAACACCTGACAAAGCGTGGATAGAGTGTGACCCAGGCCTTCCCAAAGGCCTGGGCTTCCTTATTCAAGGGACAATCTCTGTGCTCATAGGTAATGGCGAACACACAGGGACACAGAATCCCAGGGTGATGGCGCCCAAGTGATAAGGGTTACCCAACAGTTCCTTTGCTCTAGATGTCCTCGCCAAGTATCTGATGCGATTCTCAGCCTAGGGGAGGGGCAGGACAGGAAACAGCTGACCAGAGCCACCCACACTCCCTCCCACCTGCAGCCCGGGCAAAAGCCACCTGCTGAGTCAGATCAGACCCTTTTTATTGCACTTGCCCGAAAAGGCGGGTTTCCATGTTGGTTCCATCCTCCTGTGCTGGGGCAGCTCTTGGATGATTTCCATGGGGGGAGGGAGCATCTTCCTCCCTGCTCTCATGGTCCTAGGACTCCCTGGGGACTTCCTCCACCCCACAGTCTTCTGGCTCCAGCCTCGAGGTCCCTGCCTTGCAGAGTGTCACGTGTCTGGGCCTGAGCTGCTGACTCCCCAGAGGCCTGGCCTATTTTCCCACTTTCTCTATGTTTGGGTGTTCTAAGTCATCATTAGACACAGGCTATGTCAACAGACACAGCGGTCACTCACACCCTGTGACACATGACTCCAATGACCCTGGGAGCGATGTGCCCTGCAGCTGAGTTGGGGAGCAACAGTCCCCAGGGAACCCCAGGGAGGCCCTTTGGAGTTCAATGTGAATTCAACAGGGAGCATCGTCTTGCTCCCACAGCTTGTAGTGATTGGATGTTTCTTTTAGATCCAAGGAAACCTATTGGATTTAGGCACAATCCTGGTCCTCAGAGAGTGTAATCCCACTGGAACACCCACAGGGCAACAGACAAAACAGAAACTGGTAGCTGGATCACAGCACCTCCCAAGAGACCCCTCCCTCTATTAACAGAGAGGGGGGCAGGCATCTGGGAGGTGGCTGACACTGGATTAAACTCATTGGCATAGCTTCAAATATCATTTAATACTTGGCATGGAGTTGAATACAAAAGAGCAAATATCCAAATGATATGTATTATATACCATTACAGAAAAAAAAAAACACTTGAATCTGAAATAATACTCCATATACTCTATGGAGATGTACATTTTTTTCCTCAATGCTTAAAAAATAATCCTGAGGGATATACCCCAAGTTCCCAAATGTTGGAGGGAAAAGAAACCAGAATTGGGGACGATAAAGGGGACTTTAGCCCTGATCTGTAATATTTCATTAAAAATTTTTTTTCAAGGAGAATAAATTTCTGTACCATTTGGGTAACTAAAAATTAGTTTTTGAGAAAATCCACACAAGGTCAAGGTTTTGGGGATACCCTTACCAGCCAGCTGCCAGAAGGAAAGAGAGAAAGAGAGAGAGAGAGGGAGGGAGGGGGGAGGGAAGGGGGAAAGAAGGAAGGAAGGAAGGAAGGGAAAGAAAGAAAGAAGGAAGGAAGGAAGGAAGGAAGGAAGGAAGGAAGGAAAGAAAGAAAGAAAGAAAGAAAGAAAGAAAGAAAGAAAGAAAGAAAGAAAGAAAGAAAGAAAGAAAGAAAGCACAGTATTTTCAAAAGCAAAACCAAACCAACAATCTCAAAACCAAGAGCAAAAAGAAAAAGTACAAGCAAGACAGAGGAAAAAAGTACTTTTATTAAAGAAAGCATTAAAAAATCCAAGTTAAAAACGATCAGGCATTTAATACAGCTGTACATTTTCTATCAGCGAAGGTAAAAAGAAACAGCAATAGGTGCACAAATTTTGTTCTAACACCAAAAGGGAAACACATTTTTCTAAAGAGAAAAAAGATTTTTCCTCCTGGAATTCAGTAGGCAGGAACTCTTAGTGCAGGTCGTCAGATGAAAGCAAGAAGGTGACATCTTGGGTCCCAGTCCTGCCTGTAGGGTGAGGGGGATATACTGGATGTGAGGACCCATCCCCACCCAGGACAGCCACTGTCTCTTCCCTTGGTGCTCTGTGACTGCAGGGGACTCCGGGACGCCACGCTCTGGTGGGTACTGAGCCAGTGCTGGGCCCAGACCTGGGGGTGACTGACCTTGGCCAGGACCCTCTGCAGTGGCAGGGACAGGGCCGCTCGTGCAGATGAGCCTGTGGGGGGCTCGGACCACTGCCGACGGGCGTGTGAACGAGGTGCATGCTGTGCCTTTGACCCAGGCAGCTCCCTACATCACCGTGTGGGGCCCACAGCAGTTCTCGGTTTCAAGTTCTACATAGGCTACTTCATTTAATCCTCACAAAAACCCTATCAGCAGATATCACAATCTTTTAAATTATTACTATCATGCACCCATTTTGCAGTTGAGGAAACTAAGGCTCAAAGAATTATGTAACTTGCCCCAAATCTCACAACTAGTAAGTGGCAAAACCAGAATTATTTGAACCTGGGCTGTCCAACTCCAGGACTCAGGAGTGCGCTTTTCCCAGGAATATGTTTTCCACTAATACACACGTGCACATACTCAAATATATACAATGTATAAGTATGTGTGTATATATGTATATATGAATATATATGTAAAAAATCGAATTGAATTTATACCAAAAATATAATTTTAAAACCCTTTATAAGATTTTTCATTAGCAGCTTAGAGTTAAACTAACCATGAATACTAAAATTTGACTCTCAAAACTTAAGAACTCCAAGCTAAGGATTTTGGACTTACACTGGTATTTTTTTCTGTGAGAACTTGGGGCTGATTTGAATCCACACCTCTGTTCTCATCTCCTGCCTTGTCCATTCAGCTGGCATGTCCCCAGAGAAGCTACCCTCGGGGCTGAGGCACCCTGGGCTCCAGAGCCTGGTGAGTGGATGTGTACCCAGGCATGTCACCTCGGGGGTGGGAGGACCCTGCCGCAGCTCCACCCTTTCATCTGTCTGGAATATTCTGGAATCAAGGCCACCAGCATGGATGGGGAGCTGGAGAGGGCCAGGGTCTCTGCTTCCACCACAGTAGCAAGGCCCCGGGACTGCCCAGCATGGGGACTTCTGGCTGGTGAAGGTCACCTCACCTGTCTTTGAAGCTCTGTGGCTCTTCTGGGTGGGCAGGAGGTCTTCAGTGGGAGAGGGTCCAAGGTGAGGACTGATGCTCTGCAGAACATGGTGTAGAGGGGGAACCGCAGCCCAGCAGGAATTTGGTCACTTGGGACATGATGTGTGGGTCCGTCCCATCCTACCTGTCCCTCCAATGCAGGAGTGTGGTGCTAGGGCCCACCAGAGGGCTCTTTGTGAGGGGTGACGAGTGCAGGGCTGGGGTGCGGGGTGGTGCCAGCCCCTCTGCCAGGTGGAAGTGGGGAGTCTGATTACCCAACCTGCTCCCAGGAGCCTGAGCAGCCTGGGGGAGAGGGAAGAGGGTCCTTTCCAGGGCAGGTTGGGCACACAGGCTTCAATCGAGGACTTTTGGGAGCCAGAACACAGCCCGAGAACAGGGGCTCCTCCTGGGAGATGGGGGACCTGGAGCAAGGGGGCTCCCCTGCCTGCCCACCCATCCTGGCTTCAGCATGCTTGCTCAGGCTCCTGCCGAGCCCCTGGGGCCAAGGTGGGCCCCTCAACAATGCTCCCAAGAGCCCTCCACTCTCTGCTCCTACTGTACCTGCAGCCATGTTGCTATTTGGGGATCATCAGTTTTGGACGTGTCCTTCTCTGGAGCTCGCAGTGGCTGACTGTGCCTGGTCGCCTCTCCCTGCTGCTCACCCTTCAGACTGTAGGTCCGGTGAAGAGGGGCCTTCCTCTGTCTTTGCTGCCGGGTCTAGGCCAGAGCCACCTCCTGAGAGTCTCAAGAAACAGTCATAGATTTCAGCTCATGCCAGTGATGACAGCCAGCCTATGGCCAGAAGACGCCTCTCACACCCCCGTGGAAGGCAAAGCTGGGGGGCACTTGCCCCAGAGCAGCCCAACTATAACCACACAAGGAATCCTGAAGTAGAAATTGCTCAGCAATGGGAAAGATCTCGTGTGCAGATGTCTCCTGCTCATTACAGCAGGCCAGGCGGCCACCGCAGTGGCGGGGTGGAGGCTTGGGGAGGGGTCCAAGTTGGGGATCTTACCCCAGACGGAGGCACAGCACCCCTCTCTCCTTGACTGTGCTGGTGCAGAAGCTGAGCCCCTCTCCTGTCCTGCCTCGGGTGCAGTGGGGACAGCCGTCAAGGTGCTCCAGGAGGACACAGAAGCCATGAGTTCCAAGTCAGGGCAGGAAAGAAGACTCTTTCTGTCATGATACAATGTGCACAACATGACGCTTGCCACTTTAACTATTTCAAAGTGTGTAGTTCAGTGGCGTTCGGTACGTTTGTAAGGTTGTGTAGCCACCACCACCATCGAGGTCCAGAGCTCTTGTATCACCCCAAACAGAAAGCCCGTTAGCTGCCCCTCGCCGCTCCCCCTGCTCCCCCGTTCCACAACCGCTACTCTGCTTCCTCCCTGTGCGCAGCTGCCTGCTCTGACATTTCACATAAATGGATCATACGTGTCCTTCTGTGTCCAGCTTCTTCCATTGAGTGTAATGTCCTCAAGGTTCACCCATGTTGTAGCAGGTGTCAGTGCTTCTTTCCTTTTTAAGACTAAGTAATGTTCTACTGTATGATTCTGCCACGTTATGTTCATCTGTTACAGGTGTTGGGCATTGGGGTTGTTTCCGCCTTTTGGCTGCTATGGATAGTGTTGCTATGAACATCCTTGTACAAGGATTTGTCTGAACACCTGTTTTCATTCTCTTGGTTCTATCCCTAGGAGTGGAATTGCTGGGTCATGTGGTGACTCTGTTTAACTGTTTCCCAGGTGGCTGCACCATTTGGGTTCCCAACCACATGGAAATTGAACTTCCTCGGTCAGGAGTGAACCCACCCCTTGCTAAGTCCCCCACTCCGAGGATTCTGGACCCCAGCCACACTCCAGCCAGCCAGGCCCCCATGCCCCACCACCCTGGGAGAGCAGACAGTGCCAACTCCATGAAGGAGTTTGGGACAGACCTGGAAGAGGGTCTCAAGGCCAGCCGTGGGTTGGTGCGGCCCCAAAGCAGCTCCTCTCAAAGTTTGGCTCAGTGGATTGCAGCAGGTTGAGCCAGGAGTCTATAAACATGGAGGGGGAGCTCAGAGCACATTGAAAATGCACCCAACACTCTAAAATGGAGAGACCACACACCAGGTTTGCCCAGGACCACCCCAGCTTTGGCCTCATGTCTAGGCATCATTAATAATAGTGTCCCCTTCCCTTCTCAAATGTGTGCCAGTTGGGACAATATATTGTAAGGAACCACTGGGCCTGTCTCCTTGAGGCTTTGCCTGGATCTGCCAAGTTTTCATGAGGATGAGTTTCCAACAAAACCTCCTTTCGGGTTTGGTCGGGGTTGACAGAGCCCAGCATCCTCCCAGGTTGCAGCTCAGCCGTCTCCCCATGTCCCAAGCAGGATCCACTGCTCCTCTGTGACGGGTGAGCCAGGCCCCAGGTGACGGTTGAGACACATCTTAGACTGTTCTGGATAGAAGACCTCTCCTGGACTCCGCAAGCGGTGGCGGTTCTTCCCCTATGCTAGAGAATGTGACCAGGTTATCATGGGGGCCCATCTCCACCCATCTCACAGTGCATCAGAGTTCTCACATAAAATCCACGTGTGTTCTCTTGATCGTGTGTGTGTGTGTGTGTGTGTGTGTGTGTGTGTGAATCCCAGTGCCCTCGATAGAGGGGCAATGTGACATTCATCAAACAACAGTAGGCATGCCGATTCCAGCAAGTGAGCTCCGGTGAGTGTCTTTCTCTGGAATCCTCTCACCATGGAAAGGTCGAGGGCTGTTGGGTCTCATCCTGGGGATGCTCCCACTGGGTCTCTAGTCTACTCCCCAACCCCTCTCTTGCCAGATGTCTGGATCCCAGCACCCAGGGCTCCATCCCTTGGGCTCTGACATTTTCCATTCTGGCTAGAGAGAGCAGTCGGGACAAGCACTGCAGAGCCTCGGCTTCCTGTCCACCCGCTGGGCACGTTGCCCATTCGGTGGCTGTGTACAGGTTCCCTGGATCCTCCTCCAGTGCCCGTGGGGATGCTGTGCTTGTCCCTGCTCCTGCTGCTCTTTGCATTTCTCCTAGCATCTTGAGCGGCTCGAAGTCTCCAGGACAAGTGCTCACCTGGACAGTTCAGAGACTATTTGCCCAGGCTGGGCCAACTCCCCTCTGCCCCCCACAACATCACTCACAGGTGTCCCACTTGACTCTGTCATAATGGAAATATTAGTTGTTGTTGTTGTTGATGAGAGTAATACGTGATCATTGTAAAAAGAGTTTTGACAAAGATAAATGAAGCTGGACATTAGTTAAAGCGGTGAAAAGAGATTTCATTCAGTAACTGCTGCAGTTGGGGAAAGGGTGCTCTGAAGGGGGGTGCAGGGTGGGGAAGGAAAGGACTCAAGTGAAGAATGACAGAGCCTTGGTCAGTAAATGCCATCAGGCCAGGCATGTCTGCTTGCTGGCAACTGTCCAAGCCAGCGTACTAGGGGGGCAGGCCATCACCATGCCCTGGGGAACTGAGTCAGGCCGGGTGCCACCCACAGAGGCAGGCTAGAGATGCTCCTGGGGGAAAGGGGTCAGGGCCTTGCCTTCTTTTCTCTCCTTGAAGCTCACTGTCACTAGAGCGCCATGGAAGGCAGGCACTGCCCATGGAGGGCAGGCACTGTCCAGCCAGTGGACATCCGGGCTGAGGGCTGGACGTTTGGGGAGAGCTGGTTCTGTCCCCAGGAGTGCTGAGGAGAGCCCTCCTACCCCAGAGAGGACAAGCATGAAAATAAACTGTAGCTTTGGGGGGCCAGCATCAGCATCCCAAGGCTGGTACAGGGCACAGCTGTGAGACGAACACCCAGCAGCGTGTGGGATCCGTGTCCCGCTGCATGCACCTGTGGTTGCCATGGAAACGGGGGCAGGCTCTGGTGGACATGTCAGAATTGGCTGTTCCCACCCCAGGGTGTCTGGTGATAGGACTAACCTCTTTGGGCTGATGAGGCCTGGGGTCTCGGAGTGCTCAGGGAGTGGGGACCTCAGCAGGGACTGTGGACTCCCTTCCCATCAGGACGGTGGCGAGGCCACAGCACCTGCTCTGTGGGTTTGAGCACTGTGGTGCCACTTCCACTGATGAGTTTCTAGAAACAGGATCTTCAGGTCGAAGAATAAGGGCATTTTAAACATTGATCCCTATTTCAAGATGCTCCAGAAGCATCCAGTCACCTCTTCGGGTGGCGTGCGGAGGCCGAGGGTCCCTGCCAACCTAGCATGTCATCAGTCCCTCTAACGCTCAACCTATCTACTGAAAGAGAGCAGCCACAGACCCACTGTCCAGTGAAGCGGGGGCTTCAGCCACAGTCCTCAGAGGGCAGTCCACCCTGGGCACAGCTGAAGATCCCTGATGGTGAGGACATCTGGCTTCCCCAGAGGAGGCGTCCCCAGGCAGGCAGAGGCAGAGACACCTCCTATAGGAACCTGGTTTGCAGTCCCATTTTCCTGTTGTTCTGCTCTGATATCAGGAGCTCATGGCCCCAAGAGTCCCATCAGATCCAGAGGAATCAGATCCAGAGGGTGTCCCCACCCTCCCGTCTCCTCTCGCACGGGCAGCCTCTTCAGAGCAGTTGGGAAGGACGTCACCCTTTGCTGCTGACTGGAGTGTTGCCAAAAGGAAGATACAAAGAGGAAAAACGGGCTCTTCTGGGCCCCGTCTTCCTCCCCAGGAGGTCCAGTCACCGTGTCGTCCCCGCTATCTGCCCACCCCAGCATTCATCTGGTCACGGTCTTTGCCCAAGCAAGGGAGGACATGGACGGAGCCCAGCACCAGCCCTGGGTGAGACAGGATGCCAGGCTCTGCACACATGCAGCCCCCCCTAACCCCCCACCCGCCCCCCACCAGCCCCTGTTCCACCTCCCACATAGACAGAAGGGAGACAGTGGGTGCCTCTGCTTTAATCCAGATTGACACCAATCAGTACCACCTTGCAGGGACTGTGAGGAGGACGTGTTTCCTCTGACCCGGCTCTCAGAGCCATGTCTGAGGAGGACAGTTCTCTTCGATCCAATGAACTTTTACTGGGGTCCTGCTGGAGCGGAGTAGGTGGGGCAGGAAAGCTCAGACCCTGGCTTGCTCCTCAGACAGCCAGTGTCCACAAGTCTGACTGTGACATCGTCACGGGTGTGGCCTCGGGCAGGAGACCTCATGGGCCTCCTTGTATGAGGTGGGGTAGAGGGGAACAGGCAATAAACCCTGAACAGAGCTGGCACATAAGAAAAATCCTTCCCACACACCAGCCGGTTTTGTTTTGTTGTGACAAAACATACATAACATAAAACCTACCACTTTAATCATTTTTATTCACATTTTTGTGCAACCGTCACCACCATCTATCTCTGAAACTTTTTATCTTCCCAAACTGAAACTAAAACTCTGCACCCGTTAAATACCAACTCCCCGTTCCATGTCCTGTCTCTGTGATTTGACTGCCCTGGGAGTGGGATCACGCAGTGTGCGCCCTTCAGTGCATACTGTATGTCACTGACCACAATGTCCTCACGCCGCCTCCATGCGGTAGCATGTGTCAGGATTTCCTTGCTTTTCAAGGCTGAGTCGTGTCCGTTTGTGTGCACAGACACATTTTGCTCATCACTCACCACTGATGGACACAGGTTGCTCCCACCTTCCACCTATTGGCTGGCATGAGCAGTGCTGCTGTGGCCAAGCGTGAACAAGATCCTCCTTCAGTTCCCTTGGACATATACCCAGGAGTGGGATTGCTGGGTCGCGTGGTGATTCTGTGTTTGGTTTTTTAAGGAACTGCCCTGCTGTTTTCCACAGTGGCTGTGATTCATTTTTGCTAACATTTTCCAAAAGGTCCTGGAAGAGGAAAAACAGAGCAGACAGTAGGAAGTGCTCAGCCTGGAAGGCGTCTCAGACCCTGCCAGCTGCATGCTGTCACTACATGACCCAGCTGTGACCGTGAGTCTGACTCTGTATTTCACGTCTGACAGCTGACAGCTTTTGAGCCCCCCGCTCCCCTGCCCACACCCGGGAGGACAAGTGTGATCAGCTGCACCTGCCGGCAACAGCGGCATGCATAGGACCGCAGAGTGACCCTCTGCTGAAGGCCTGGCTTTACAGGAATGTCACATATCCCAGATGCAGTGTTGGCAGCAATCCTCCCTCCCAGCTTTTCCTGTCCCGATCCTAGAAGGCTAAGAGATGAGAAGGACACTGGCCTGGGAAGGTGTGCAGTGGGGGTGGGTGGGAGCTGATGACAATGGTCTTTTCCAGGTCCCAACATTGCTAAGTCTAAGGACCCCTGGGGACTGACTGATTCACTGGACAAGTACTGGTTAAGGGTCCACAGCCTGCCAGACACGGCTGTGGCAATGAACAGCAAAGACAGACCCTCCCTCGGGGAGCCGATGGGGAAGGGGGTCCATGTAAATAGACTTGTGAGCAAAACACCTGGAACATCAGAGACCATGGGAGAGGAGCATGTGCCTGAGGACGAGGGGAGCATCCTGCTGTGTCAGGGAGCAGCGAAGAGGCTGGCGTGGCTGGACTAGAGCCGGGGACGTGGGGTGGGAGCTGAGGCCATGGACATAGCTGGTCTTGGGGGCAGGGCCCTGGGGCCTGTGAAGAGCCTTTGCCCTTTTCCCTGAGACAGACAGGAGCTGCCGGAGTGTGCCGTGCAGGGGAGGGGAGTAAATATCCAAAGAGCCACGTCCCAGAGGGGCTCCCCCAAGTCGCTCCTCATCATTGGCATACTGAGTCATAAAAAACCACTACCGTGTGACCCTATTTACATGGCATGTCCAGAACAGGCCAACCTGCAGAGATGGGAAATGGATTTGCGGTTGCCAGGGCCCCGGGGTGAATGGGGGAACAGGGTGTGACAGCTGAAGGGCACGTCATTTCTATCTGAGGTGATGGCAATGCTCTAAAATTGACCCTGGTGATGGTGGCACTATTCTGAATATATTAAAAACCACTGAATTGCTTAAATGGATGATTGTATGGTACGTGAATTTTATCTCAATAAAGCCTTTGTTTTTTGTTTTTATATTGGTGGCTGGCTGGTATGGGCATCTGAACGCCAGACCTTGGTGTTATAACACTGTGTTCTACCCAGCTGAGCTAACCAGCCAGCCAGTAAAGCTGTTTTTAAAAGTTGGGGCATATTTTAATGATTTAAATGGCCCAGTGGAAACCCGTGCTCCCCAGACACACCATGACACCCCCCTCTCCCTCAACCCGTGGTCCTGGCCCTGGTCAGAATCCCAGCTGGCCTCCTCCTGGTGGGCTTGGATCAGGCCTCACCACGGGGCTCTGCTCTCAATCCCAGGAGACCCTGGAGTGGGCGAGGTGTCTGCAGACCCCTCCCGAGGCTCAAGTCCCATTGGAAATGGTTCTGTACAATAGAACCAACTTTGCGGTTGCTTTAAGTTAGATCTTCTTTTTTCATTCTGTCCCTAAGGTGGGCTTGGAAAAGCAGGTGTCAGGGATGTGGTGCCTTTGAGCTGTCCCCAAACTGCCCGTGTGGCTGGGAAATTTCAATAGTTTAGTTAGTTCCACGTGATGCTTCCAAGCTCCTTGAAGGGAAGCTGGAGGATGCTATTTAAATCCAAGGTCTAATTTTTGTCCTTATCTCAAAAAGCAGCTAGAAACAGCAGCCGCCTCAAGGGCTGCATTGAACCTGGCTGCCTCCTGTGACATGAGCTAACACGTGAGCCCCCGGGCTGCTAGTGGGCTCCGTGTGTTGAGCGCTTCCGCACGCCGGGGCTGTGGGTGTGTCTCATTCCCTCCCCCTGACCCTGACCCTGTCCTGCTGTGGGCTCCGCCCCACTCACACCCCCATGGCCTTGGCTGTGAGCCCTGCCATCCAGCACCACGACCAGCTCCCGACCCCGGCTGGACCCTGCAGCTCCCACAGCTCCCCACTCGCACAGTAAGGCAGGGATTAGGATGAGGTTTGTTTAGGGCGGGCAGTTGCAGGGACCGGCTGAGGCCCAGGGACCCCACAGCAGTTCCCCCGTTCCTCTCTCCTCTCGTGCTTGGGCCTCAAAGCACTTCCTCACTGTACACCCATCCAGCACCTTCTCTGTCCAGATAACCAGAGCTACACTAGCTGTCCCTCCTCTAGATTCTGTGACACGTATTGACCCTGCATGGGATTACTGAGCTCTGTGCCCAGCATGGGCCAGGGGATGAACAGGACAGTCACAGCCCTCACCTGTGGGAAAAGCAGTTTGAAGGTGAGACCAGGCACCGACAGAGAAAGTCCCAGCCTGAGACTACCTGAAGCTGTGTCCAAAAAGGCCCCCAGGGCAGGTGGGCAGCAGGACATGCTGGCCTGAGTGGGGGTCACCATCCAGGCATATGTTAGCATGAGGACCTGGGGTCAAGCAGGCCACATCAGTAGGCCATCCAGGGATATCTGCAGGTGGCCCCAGAGGACCCAGAGACAGGCAGATGTGCTCAGACAGACCTCCCGCAGGAGGCAAGGCATGGAAAGCAGGCCTGTGTGGTCCTAGGGTCTGGAGCTGCACGCCCTGATGCCACAGTGGCGTGCAGGGCCAAGAGTCCACGGAACCTTCCTGGCAGGGGCAAGGCAGGACCCAGCCTGGAGCTGCTGTGAGACCAGCAGCCAGGAACCAGGTGGGGCCTGGACTGGCTTCTAGGCCCCAGACATAGAGACACAAACCCAAGGAGGGGGAGAGAGAGAGAAGGGCCTGAAAGGGGCCCGGAGATGACCAGCTCCCACAGGCACGACATGCTCTCCATTCTAACAGCCCGTGTACCAGCCACGCTTCAGTGTGGACAGAAATCCCCGTTCTCCTTCTTCCAGCTGCTGCGTGGGTTGACTGTCACTTTACCATGCCCCTTGGAGACCGGCCTGCCTGGGTGGGTGCCGGTTGGGGGAGGTTGGCCTGGGAGCTCAGGCTGGGATCAGAGACTCAATTCTGGGACATTTGTGGGATGTCTCGGGAGGTATGATCTTACTTTCTGCCAGGCTCCCAGGCTGAGAACCACCTGAGTGTGGAGCCAATGCAGAAGAGACAGATGGGGGGCGGTGAGAAGGGAGAAAGTGGTCAAGATGGGGAGAGTCTCTTGAAGCCGGGACCACCTCCTCCACAGGGCCTGACTTCTTGGTGTGCTCGGACAGTGAGAGTTGGGTTTCTGTCATTTGCACCCAAAGAATCCTCACTGGTAGGTGGGTTTGTGGAGTCCCCACAGGGCCACTGAGGCTGCTTCACTCTTCCTGAAGGGTTCAGGGACATGTGGGAGAGGTGGGAGGTGACAGTGCAGTATTTGTCTATCCCCAGAGACTCCTGGACCTCCTGTGTCTGCTGTCATCGTGCAGAGCTATTTCCAGCACGGCTTGGTTTTGCAGCAGTCTATGAGCTGCAGAACATGTCTGTAGAGGCTTGCAAAGAATGTGCCCAAGACCTCTGCTCCAGGGCAGGTTTCAGAGGAAGTTTCTTTCCTCCAACTCTGGCTTGTTTGTATTTATTTTTTCTTCTTATACTGTCTTTGCAGCTCACTGTGTCACCTCAACTTGGGTCAAACCCGACTCATTTCTTCTGAGTCAGGGTGAAATATTTTCAAACACTCCTCTAATGTAAACTCTAACAATGCTTTTGGAAAATAATTTGATACATGTCAAGAGCAATGCAATGCTCAGACCATCTGACCCAGCAAATCCATCTGCAACTCCGTCCAAATAATCTGCACTCACCCCCAAGAAAGCTTTACACGTGACGCTTGTGGCAGAATTTAGATAGAAAACAACTAAGTGCTTATCAAAAGAGAAGGGTTATGTCAATTTGATAAGATATTATACATTCATTAAAATTATTAATATTACCTTTGCTTACCATAAAATCTTAAATGATAATGCAATGCTAAAATTTGTTTTTGTTTTGTTTTGTGTCTTTTTTGGCAGCTGGTGGTTATGTGGATCCAAACCCTTGACCTTGGTGTTATTACACTGCGCTCTAACCCATTGAGCTAACCAACCAGCCCTCGAATGCTAAAATTTGTAAACATAATTGCTTACATCAATACAAAAAATATCCTGTGTATTTGGGAGAAAGAATGGAAGGATATCAGCCAAAATAATCATGGTTGTTGTTTCTATGTGGCCAGACTGATATACTTTCTTTTTTTCTAGTTTTCTAAGTTTCTTCAATTTTATTTAATTAAAAATTGTTTTAATTAAAAAAGATGCTGGCATCCTGATTACCCTCTTAGTGAGAGTCGGCTCCTGACACTTGGTGAAATTAGCAACTGTACACCACACAATTATACCCATGTGCACAGGATGGTTTTGGGTCTACGATGAAAGGATGGTAATTATCCCTTCACAAAATAGGAAATGACAGTTATTAATTCTAGCTTCAGTGATGAATCTTCCATCTACCTCACACTTATGTTGGTAAAAATCAGGCAGTAGATTGGAAGGTACCTGGGAAAAAATTAAAGCACAATCCAAATTCTGGGAATTCACTCTAGAACAATGCCTGGAGACCAAATGCACACTTTTTAAACCTTAAACAAAATGAGTAGGTCATAATTTATATTTAACTAGGACCAGTTAGACATCCTCACCTCAGACTCGCATGCACAGCTCAGCCACGGTGAGAAGGCCACGCAGTCTAGGGCGGGTTGTGGCTTCCCTGGAGAACGTGAGTGGATGTCCCCCTTTTAAACTGTTTATTCATAGGTTTATTAGAACAAACATAAACAGCCTACTAAACCCATGGCTTTTTAGATATCCTCTAGGGCAAAACGAACATTTTACAAAGTAGTCAATCTAAATTTAAAAATTAACAAATTATTATATATAGGATACTTGGATAAAAAATAATAAAGGTGGTAAAGAAATAATTAAAGCTGAAGAAACATGGCTTAAGAGAAAGGGCCCACGTCTGATGGTATTTGGGGCCTTCTCTTCTCATACCTACCAAACACAAGACACAGCCCCACAGACTTCCCGGGGAAGAAACGGAGTATTTGGGAACAGCCTGTGATTGCAGCCAGTGTGGAGGGAATGTTTCATGAGCAAGTGTCTTTGAACAGGATTCTGAAAGATGGCGAGATTGCACTTGGACTCATGGTGACTCACTGTCTCTGTTTCAATGGCACCCGACATTTTTTAAATGAAGTTTATGTTCACGGATCCCCAGAAACAGGAGGCAGAGGAGGGTGAGGGGCGAGCGTGGGCAGGAGCCTCGCCTGTGGTTTCCATGGGTGGGCGGCTCAGGGTGGGCTGGCTCGTAGCCTCTTACTGTGGCTTTTGTGGCTCCTGTTTGTCCCACCTCTGCTGTGTTTTTACATCTTTATTCCTGCCCCTTTTACACTTTTTTGACTTGATTGAAGGTTCCCCCCTCATTTCACCAAGACCCCTCCACCAGGCCGCAGGGTCCACACTCTGCTCTGTATGCCAGTGTGGCCCTGCACACTTAAACAGGTGTGTCTCACCCCAGGCGGAGCACAGGACGGCGCAAACCTGACTGCCCATTGCCCACCACCCGCCACCCGCTGCCCACCATCCACCACCCACCCATTGTCGAGACCTTCCTCTATGTTGCATCGGATTCCCAGGGTCCCACAACAGGAGGGGCTCTCCGAGTAGCCACACTGCAGCAGCAGAGCCAGTGCCTGCCACGTCCACGTCCTTAAAGTTGTTCACACGTCCTTGTCACAGCGATTAGTGTTTTATGTCATCTCTGTCCTTAGCCAAGGCCCCAAACTCTGATGTCGCGTTTGTGCAGAAGTGGGACTGCAGGACAAGCCATGTTCACCAGCTGGCTGCTTAGTGAGCAGCCTTGGTTAATAATTTCTGAAAAGACAGTTGAACAATTGAAAGTGAGTGAATGAATGAGGCAATTGCTCACTGGGGCACAGGCCTTGCTCATTAGTTGTGGATGGGCAGGGGCAGGAGATGGCAGGCAGGGGTCTCAGAGATGAGGTCATGGTTGGGCAGGGGACACAGGCATGCCTGGGGCCAGGGGAGCCACTGGCCATTCCCCCTCATGATGCTGGAGAGGAGCTGTAGGAGCTGCCACTTCACAGGTGCGACATAGGTCAAGCAATCGTTCCGAGGCCAACGGTCAAAGAGAGAAGCGATTGCTTCCAGGGGCATGCCCTAGCCCTCTGCACCTATTAACACAGCTCTGTGGGGGGTTTTATTAATGTTTCACTGAATTATAAATTTCTAAAAATGTTTTTGCGAAATGAACATCCTGGTCATATGAGTATAAACATAGGCCCTCATACATCTCTACTGGCATTATGTCAGACTTCCACACCCACTAAGGGACAATGCTAGACGAATTGGTCTAAAAAGCAGGGTTTTTGTAAGGCAAAGCACGAGGAAGATGACTCCCCACACCTATATTGCCAGCCATGACCTATCACCACACTCAGATGTTCACAGCAGCTTTATGCATAACTGCCAAAATCTGGAAGCAACCAAGACGCCCTTCAGCAGATGAACGAACGAATAAACTGTGGCACGTCCAAACGATGGGGTATTACTTAGCACTGAAAAGGAACACGCTATCAGGCTGTGAAAAGGCATGGAAGGAGTTCAAGTGCACATGACTGAGAGACAGAAGCAACCTGAAAAGGCTGCACACTATGTGCCTCCACAGAGGAGGAAAAACCGCTTCTGCCCTCTTAGGGTCTTTGGCTGGGCCTGAGAATTAAGTTGACATAAGTCAGATCAACAGGAAAAAGCACACAGATTTTATTTCACACATACATGAAAGTCCCCACAAGAAAATGAAGGTCCAAAGAAGTGTCTGGGCCTCAGTGTATATATACTAGGTTAAACGAAGAAAGGAAATTGTGGAAAAGTAACTAAAATATATGGGGAGACTAAAGGAAGATAAGAATTATTTTAAGAAGGTCTGTTTGTACAGATTTCCCTCAGCCTCAGATCCCCTTTTCCGGTGATAAGAATGTTTCTTTGCACCTGGCACAGGGCAGGCAGCTCTCCTGTGGGAGTTCACCTCCTGCTTGCAGGAGAAGGAGCAGGGGGCAGACCACCCTGCTGGCAGCTGCTATTATTTTTAGTGCCTAAGCTCAAAACAACCTTTCTGCCAAAGGGGCATATCCTGCTGCCCTTCAATTCCAACTGTGTGATGTCAGAAAAAGGCAACACTACGGAAACAGTAAGAAGTGGTTGCTGAGGGTTGGGGGAGGGAAGCATGAGTAAGCTGTTACAGGCATCGGGAGAAATCACCCTTGGAAACTGATAAGGAAAAAGAGAAAAAAATTTTTATTTACAGCGGCAGGACTGCATTAGCCAATTCAAGGTGTGGCCCCAAACCGTCTTTGTTCTCAGTTTTTAAAGCTACAAGCACAGCAACTCGGTCGCCTGATCACTGCGCCAAGAGGTATTAGCCAATGCAAGCAAGCCAACAGTACTTGAACTAATTTTGCAGTTACCGGAGCTCCTCCCGTCCCACCCCCACTTTCCCACCTAGCTTTCACACAATAGAGGGGCTATCTTAAGTGGCGTCGGTCCTGCTCTTAGAAAGAGGGCATTACTTCAAGCAGGTTCACGCCACCACACATTTGTCAAAACCCATAGAATGTCCAGCATCAAGAGCGAGCCCTCGTGCAAACTATGGACTTTGGATGGATAATGCTGTGTGAATGTAAGTTCACATACTGTGACAACTGCACCACTCTGTGGGGTTATTGATGGTGGGGGCTGTGCATGAGCAGGGCAAGGGGGATATGGGAACTCTATGTACCATCCTCTCAATTTTGCTGTGAACCTAAAACTGCTCTAATTAATTAAAAGGAGAACAATCTTGAACCAATAACTCAAGCTTCCATCTTAAGAAATTAGGCAAATGGGCCGGCCCGTGGCTCACTCGGGAGAGTGCGGTGCTGATAACACCAAGGCCCCGGGTTCGGATCCCATATACGGATGGCCGGTTCGCTCACTGGCTGAGTGTGGTGCTGACAACACCAAGTCAAGGGTTAAGATCCCCTTACCGGTCATCTTTGAAAAAAAAAAAAAAAGAAAAGAAAAGAAATTAGGCAAAGAAGAGAAAACTAAATCCAAGTGAGTGGAAGAAAAGAAATAATGAAGACTAGAGGGAAATAAATGAGACAGAGAATATAGAAACAAGAGAAAATCAACAAAACTAAAAGTTGGTTCTTCGAAAAGATTTTAAAAAATTGACAAACCTTTAACCAAGAACAAAAGAAAGAAGACTCAAGTTACTAGAATAAGGAATGAAGGAGGGACATTACCACTGACTTTATAGAAATAAAAAGGATTATGAGGAAATACTATGGATAAATGCATGCCAACAAATTACATAACCTAGACAAAATGCACAAATTCCTAAAAAGACACAACTATCACCACTGACTCAAGAAGTAAGAGGAAATCTTAACAGACCTATCAGAAGTAAAGAGATAGCATTAGTAATATTTTAAAAACTAACCACAAAGAAAAGCCCAGGCCAAGACAGCTACACTGGTAAATTCTACCAAACACTTAAGGAGGAATTAATACCAATCCTTCACAAACTTTTCCAAAAATAGAAGAGAAGCTCATTCTACAAGGCCAGTTCTTCCCTGATACCAAAAGCAAGCAAAGATGTCACAAGAAAACTGCAAACAAACATCCCTTATGATACAGATACAAAAATGTACCAAGAGGGGTCCATCATCCTCTGCCCAAATATCTAAGAAAACTCTTATGCCAAAGTTTGTAGTGTTAAAGACTAGCATTTAGAACCAGGCAAGCAATGGAGCCAGCCGCCCCCTGCCCCGGGGTCCTGAAACGGAGGCTGTGGACCTCAAGCCCCACCGCCACCCACAAACAGGCAAGCAAGGAGCCAACTGCCAGGGGTCATGAGACAGGCCAAGGGCCAGCTCGCCCCCCACCCCCTGCCACAACCATCTTAGAATGTGCTTATTAGCCACTTGTGTTTCTTTAGGGTGTGTGACTTATCTGCTCATGACCTTCACCAAAATTCTGCTTAAATTTTTCTAATTCATTTTTAAGAGTTCTTTTTGCATTGAGGATGTTAATCTCTGAGTGTTAAATTTGTTCTTTATCAATTGACTTTAAATTTAATTTGTGGTATTTTTCTTCATTTCTATGTTGAGAAAATAATTTTCTATTTAAACCTTAAATAAATAAATAAATAAAATGTAGAAAGATTAAAAAAAAAAAAAAAAAAAGATTAGTATTTATTTGAATGCTACTCAGAGGAGCCCGCGGAAGCCAAAGGAGATTTTAAGACCCTGGGATCCCTGACAGCTTAGAGTCACAAGCATTTATATAGGAAAATCATGGGAGGGGGATACCAGGAGTCCTGTGTGAGTCTAACTGGTCTGTGGTGAGATCAGCGTAATTATTTCTGGCATCTTGACTTATATTTTCCATAATGCCTTAGGGTCCAGGGTGTGTGCTCTTCAAAGCAGGTTTGTAGTTGCTTGTTATCTGCAAAGACAACCCAAGATTGGTCTTACAGGTGTTATCCCAAGCCATGAGGTGTTTATTTAAGGAACAAACACCCTGACCTCTAGATCAAGTCTTAGCCTAAGGAAGTTTGTTTAATCAGCTCTACTCTGATCTTATTATTGCTGCTCCTGGGAATCCAGCCCGTCCTACCTGGTCAAGCAGCTTTTCTTTAACTATCCTCCTCCCCAGACTGCTGTCAGGGGGATAGCTAGGAGAGATTGGGGTTAGTCCTCCGTTTTCAAAAAATCTCAACAAAATACTAGCAACACAGAACCAGCAACACATAGAAAGGATTATACACCGTGACTAGGTGGGATTTATTCCAGGAATCCACGGTTGACTCAAAATATGAAAATCAATAAATATAATACACTACATTAATAGAATAAAGGACAAAAATAACATGATCATCTCAACAGGTGCAGAAAAAGCATTCGATGAAATCTAACACCTTTCATGATAAAAACACTAACAAACAGGACCAGAGGGGAGCTTCCTCAACCTGACAATGCACATTTATCACAACCCACAGCTTTAGTAACGTCACGCTTAATGGAGAAAGGCTGAATGTTCTCCCCTAAGATCAGGAACAAGACAAGGATGTCCACTCTCACCACTTCTATTCAACATTGCACCAGAGATTTGAACCAGGGCAATTAGGCAAGAAAAAGGAAGAAAAGGTGTCCATATTAAAAAGGGAAGTAAAATTATCTCCATTCACAGATGACATGATCTTATATACAGAAAATTCTAAGATTATACACACACAAAACCAACCACCGAACGTTAGAACTGATAAATGAGTTCAGCAAGGTATCAGGATACAAGATCTATATACAAAAATCTGTTGAATTTCTGTACACTAGCAACAAGAAATCAGAAAATAAAATTAAGAAAACAGTTCAATTCACAATAGTATCAAAATAATAAAATACTTAGTAATAAATTTAACAAAAGATGTGAAAGACCTGTGCACTGAAACCCACAAAATATCATTGAAAGAAATTTAAAGAACAGCTAAGTAGATGGAACTGTTCTTAGCAGCATTATTCATAATAGCCAAAAATGAGAAACAACCAAACATCCATCCGCTGCTGAGTGGCTAAGCAAGATGTGGTGCATCCACACACTGGACGATTATTCAGCCTACAAAGGAACGATGTGCTGACCCGCCCTGCAATGCAGGGCAAGTGACCAAAGCAGGAGCACAGGCTAGGACCAGCTGGGACCGCCCATGGGCTGCAGGAAGGGATCACTGGACTTGTTGATGCGAGGCAAGGAAACTTCTTCCACAGAACACAACCTACTTTCCCAAGGTGACATGGATATGAGGTGACCTGCACCAGACCTCCCTGCAGAGAAGCGGGCGTAGACCCTGCTCTGTGCACAGAGGTTCAGGCCTCAGGGACTGGCTGCGCTGGCCTGAGCAGGGGCTCAGGAGGGACAGCTGAGGCTCAGCCGGCCCTTCCTTAGCTGCGGCCCCACCTGAGCAAGGATGGCCCAGGGCTGGAAGCCAGGTCGCCGATCTCTCAGGGCTGCTTGTGGGGTCAACACTGCCTGTCAGGGCAAGGAGGAGGACTGTCTGGTGGGTGAGGCGGGCGCACAGCCTGAAACAGGTGTCCAAGGCTCGGCTGGGCCAGCGCCGGGACACAGGGACCTGGGTGCCTGCAAGATGCTAGGGAGGTGTGAGGTCAGTGACTCACAGCCTGCTCTCCTGGGATTATGACATGGCTGGGGGTGGTCTCAGGAGCCTCAATACACTTGGACTTTCTGTGGCCCTGCCCTGCCCAAGGGGGCACTGAAGCCCACTGGACCACCTGGGCCGTGCTATAGGAAGGCCAACCAGCACCCAAGGCCAGCCTGTGTCAAGGAGGCCGTGACTACTGCACATGGCCCGGGGCGAATGCCAGGCTCTGCCTCCCTCCCAGACTGCACGCCGGGAGCCCCTGGCCCAGGGCACCCCAGGCAGCTTCCTCTCCCCTCCCCACCTCCCACACACAAACTCACACCCACACACTTTGAAAATAATTTACTGAGGTGAAACGCACACAAAATAGAATTAACCACTTTAAAGTAAACCGTTTGGGGCAATGTAGTGAACGCTGTGTGACCACCACTTCTATCTAGTTCCAAGACATTCCCTGACCCCCTGAGCAGCTTGTGCCCACCGCCCTCCCCCAGCCCCTGCAGCCACCAGCCTGCCTTTGTCTCCATGGACTTATCCACCTGCATATGTCACACGCATCCTGCAGCACATGGCTGGTGTCTGGCATCCTGCACCCAGCAGTGCATTTTCAGGTCCATCCACCTGACGGCCTGCGCCTGCACATCCTTGCTCATCCTGCCCAGACCACCCGTGCTCAGCCCTTCAGCCACCAGTGAGTGCCCAGCTCTGTCCAGCTTCTGGCTGTTGTGCGTAAAGCTGCGGCGAACATTCCTGAGCATGTACGTTTGCGTCTTTGCTTTCTGTTATTTGGGATCTATACCTAGGAGTGTGATTGCGGGGTCACGCACTGAGTCTATGTTTAACCTTTTGGGGAACTGTCCCACGTTTTCTTTTTTAAACAACTTGATATCTGACATTTTTAAACAAGCAGTGAGATAGATGCCATGGAAAACCAAGACAGCATGAATCAGGGTGGAAAGGTGGCCAATTGTCTCTCACCTAGACCACATGGAGTGGGCAAGGAGACTAAACTTCCCTGCAGGTTACAGGGAAGGTGTCATTGCACTGACCTAAGTGGACCTGTGTTTGCACAGGGCCTCTCTGACCCTGTGTGGGTTGGGCTTCAGGGGGTATCTGTCAGATCTGGCCCAGAGAACAGAAGCCACTTGGACTGTCCCAAGGAGAAATGTCCGGATGCAGGCTCCAGAGTCTCATGCTGCTGCTGGAAGGGACTCCAGGGAAGGCCAGGAGTGAGGTGATAGCTTTCAGGAACCTTAGATGTCCTTGCCTCAGGTGTACCCACAACACTGCCTGCCCGGCCACTGGGGAGCCAAACCACCTGCCTTTCTTGTTGGTGGCAAGGGACTCAGGGAGACATGGCCCTCTTATCTGCAAAGTTGAGGGACATGGGAGGGGTAGGGGATGTGCGGCCCAAGAAAGGAGGTCAGATTCTGGAAACATCGCCCAGGAGGGGCCAGCATGACTTGCTGATGAGTTACTGTGGGGGTAGAGGGTGAAGGGAAGAGAAGAATCTGGTGTTTTGTCATAAATGCCAAAAGGAAAATCTAGAGCAGCTTTGAAAGACCAAAAGTTCACACCATGTTGGGAAGCCTTGGCCCAGCCTTAGGTGCCCAGGAAGCCACATCACATGGCAGAATGGGAAAGAAACCTCAACTGTGGAAAGCACAGAAGCTCTGAGAGCCCAGAAGGCTCCAGGCTGAGAAGGGCTGATGAGAGAGAGAGAACCAGCCAGCGGAGAAGCAGCAGCCGGGTATGAGGCAGAGACAAGAAGCCATGTCCCGGGGACGCCAGCAGGGAAGGTGGTACCTTCGCACACAGCAATTAGTGAGGGGCTTCTGTCAGGTCAGCAGAAAGTGGGCTGTGGGCTGCTCTCTTCAGAGAAGGGGCTGGTGCTGGGGCAGGGACAGACACGGTCCCGATGTGCCTGGGCACCCTGTCCTGCCTGAGATCAAGGAAGCTTGCCAATGGCTCAGTGTGACAGAGGACTGGGCTGCCACTAGGGGCTCCCACTGGCTGAATGCAGGGTATTTGGAACATTGAAAAGAGCAGTAAGTGATATTAACTGCAAAATATTGACTAAATGAAAATCCATAGTGATGCCAAGAAGGAGTGAGAGCAAGAGGGAACCAATGTCACTGGGAGGTGAAACTGTGTGACTTCCTCACTCTGAAGATCGGCCTAGCAATCACCATTTACCCTACCCTTTTCTAGGTGATGAGGAACAGCTTTCTTTACAGAAAACACCAGCTAATAAATGTGGAAAGAAACGTAAACTGAGGAGTCACCAGACCGCATCCCCTGATGAAGTGGTTGACTCAGGCAAGGCTGACAATAGATGCCGGAACCATCTGGTGAGCCTCTGGGGAAGCAGAGGGCTCGGTGTTGCAAGGCCGGTTCCTTGCTCAGCGTGGAGGAAACCTTCACAGAGGAGAGCACTGAAGGTCACAACCTCAGCCGAGTGGTGAGCAGGGACTACACAGACCGACGCTGCAGGCCTTGCAACACTGCCCAACCTGCAGAATCCCATCCTCCACACCAAGGCTCTCAGCATCTTTGTGCTGTGGATCCTCTGGCCATCTGGTGAGCCTTATGAACTTCTCAGAATGATGTTGATAGATCCACAGAATAAAACACATCACATTGGAATGCAAAGGAAGCCAGTTAAAATGAAAAACTGGTTATCAAAATATTAAGGAAGCAATGTTAATGCATTTAACACAGAAACATGCATGTGACATATAGGCGAGTTAAAATAAAAATTGTTTTCAAGGACATCGGTGTGAAGGCCGCAGTGTAACTGAGTATGAACTTGAATTTGTCTGGTGGTCTTGACCTGGCTCTTCACATTTTATCAGCCACAACCATGGATGAAGAGGCTGAAGAGCAGAGTCATTGCCCACGTGCTTGTGCAGGGCAGCCGGTGCAGCCTTGCTGTGACCGCCATCCTTGTGCGTGCCCAGAGTCCACCTGCAGGAGGCGAGGTCCGTGCGCTCTCGGCGTCTGAGCATGACTGCAGTTCCTCCTCATGAGGAGTGATGGTGACATTCAGGATTTCCCCAACAGCTCCAGTGTGGTGGGAGCCTCTATGCTTCACACCACGTTACAGTGTCACACGTGCCACTCACACCACCGTGGCTCGCACTTGCCCTCTTCATTTAGAGAAGCACCAACTTTAGGTAGACATTAGTAACAACGGGGTTTTCCCGTCTCAACACTGCCTGAGAATATCTGCTCTAGATATGACTTCCTGCTTACAGGCAAGGCTCGGGGAGGAAATGGCTGAGTGATGCTCCCAGGAGTCACTCTGACGAGTCCAAACTGTGGGGCCTTCTATGCTGACCTGGCGCCTTCCAACTGCTGTGGAAAAGACAAAGGGTGGGGGCTTGGGGGACATTCTACTGCCATAGGGACTGGAGAAACCTGGCAGCCAAGGAGGAGAACACGAGGCTTGACTGGACACTGGTTTGAGGACACACGTACGCTGGTACAATCAGGAGTGTGGACTAGATATTGGACTACAATAGAAAAATACTGTGAATTAGTGCAATCGTAGCATCATGGCTGTTTGTCCTTATTTTAGCAGAAGTGTCACAATAACCACTGTTGAATCTATGTGGGGGTGGATTCGACAATGTGTAAGGGCCTCAAAGTGTGGACTCAGAGATCTATTAAGGGGATCCAGGAGGTCAGAACTATTGTCATGATGATATTAGGATGGTCCTTTATCTTTTATTTCTTACACTGTTGACAGTTGCAATGTTAATGATGTGTCAGCAACGGTGGTGAAACCGCAGGGCTGAGACTCTGACATGCCCTGCAACACGGGGACCTGAGGACACCACACTCAGTGGAGAAACCAGTCACAGACAAATACTGTGCGGTCCCACTCACATGCCATCCCTAGAGTAGGAGAGTCCACAGACAGACAGTAGAAGGGTGGTGAAGGGGCCAGAGGGAGGGGATAGGGAATGAGTGTTTAATGGGGACAGAGTTTCAGTTTTGCAAGATGAAAAAGTTCTGG
This sequence comes from Cynocephalus volans, assembly GCF_027409185.1. Taxonomy (NCBI): domain Eukaryota; kingdom Metazoa; phylum Chordata; class Mammalia; order Dermoptera; family Cynocephalidae; genus Cynocephalus; species Cynocephalus volans. The sequence continues at coordinate 190,143,418 of NC_084460.1, forward strand.
AGACGGGTGGTGGTGCTGGCTGCACCCAGTGGGAATGTGTTGGTGCCACTGAACTGTGACACCTAAAAATGGTTAAGATGGGAAATTTTATGTCACATGTATTTTACCATAATTTTAAAAAACTGCTGCTGTCTTGCATGAATCAAGGCCATGCCCTAAACTTTACCCACAGACACTGGATTCTTTACCGCCGAGCACATGCAGTGCCTGATGAGGCATCCAAACCATTAGTTTTATGAAACGTGGTGCCAGGGTGCAGGCCGCTCGATATTAACACATAGGCACTTCCCCTCCAACCAGCAGGGCGCTGCTTTCCCACAGGACTTCCACTTTCCTTGAAGGGATAATTGCTTATTCAGACTTGGGTATTGGAGCACATTTTCTCAGAAAGGAATGGTGAACCTGTCGTTCCAAGGGGAAAAACATGAAGAGTTTTTGTTGTTGATGATACGATTCAAATTCTCAAGCAAAAATAAAAAATGTTAGAGAACCCGATCTACCACAGCGGGCTTGACAGCGGCCCAGTGCTCTGCGGGGAGGGGATTCCAGACACGTGGTAGGCATGAGACGGGCAGCCAGTTTCAGTGGAACCGACGCCATCGTCCACTGATGTGGTTTCACAACGTGGTGCAGTTGCAATGTAGAATGAAAGAAGACTACCCACGCATATCTGAAAAGGCTGATGAAATACTCCCCCTTTTCCAACTACATATTGGTGGGAGGTCAGATTTTCTTCACACACTTCAACCAAAACCTGTTAGGACAGATGGGACGCAGGGGCAGACATGCAATCCAGCTGCCTTCTGGGAGGCCAGACGCTGGAGAGACTTGCGCAGATGCAAAACAATGAATGCCACATGTCTGTGCAACTGTTTTCTCTTTGAGAAGATACAGTTACTTTTCTTGAAAATGTGTTACTGATGTTGACCTGGAATGGGTTTATCATTGTTATTTGAACATAACCAATAAGCTCATATTTTTAAGTCTTCTCAGTTTTAATTTTGAATGTAGTAAATATCAACAGATATATAACCCATATAAATAAAAGCTCTTCAGGGTCCTCAATAGTGTTTAGGAATATAAAGACTTCCCAAAACCAAAAAGTTTGGGAACTTCTCATTTAGATGATTTATTGTACTGTTCTTCCAACTCTAGGGTTTGAAATGTCTTACAATTTAAAAGTTTGGGAGGGGGCCGGCCCGTGGCTCACTCGGGAGAGTATGGTGCTGATAACACCAGGGCCCCGGGTTCAGATCCCATATACAGATGGCCGGTTCGCTCACTGTCTTGAGCGTGGTGCTGACACCACCAAGTCAAGGGTTAAGATCCCCTTACCGGTCATCTTTAAAAAAATAAAAATAAAAATAAAATAAAAAATAAATAAAAAATAAAAGTTTGGGAGGAACCTTGAGGTACTGATGGGGAGAAAATACAGATCAAGTTCAGGTTCATCAGACCCTAAATTTTTAACAATTTCTCAAACAAAACAAAACAACACAAACATAATAACACTTAACACATATACAGTCCTTTCCGTGCGCCTGGCACTGATCCAAGCCTCTTCCAGGTTTTAATGAGCTTAACTGTCATAACCACCCTATAATGTAGTGTTATTATTATACCCATTTACAGTAGAAAAACTGAGATACAACTCGCTCAAGGTCACACAGCTACAAGTGGATCCAAACTCAGGCTGCCTGGCCCTCGAGTTTCAGCCCTAATCACCATGACCACCTCCTCTTGCTGCTTGGAGTTTGTTTGTGTGTACAAATTCATAGGGACAAGCCTACACAGGTGGCTTGGTATTTCTTTGTGAACATCATTATTATGGGATTTAATGACATTTTTCTGGCATAGCTTTTGGTTTGGTTTTTAAAAAACCAATATTTACTTTTTAAAAAATATTCTGATATTGAAAAGATGGTGTAACAGCATTAAAGGAAAGAAAAATGATGCTATCCTAATGCACTATTTTCATTTTCATATGTGACCTCCCAGAGTCTGCTTACATCAATACATCTTTTAGAAAGTTAAATTACCTGTGTGTAAATTTATTTGTACTCTGATTTTTTTCCATACTGCATAACAAAGATTTTTCACTTTTTGTGTGTGTGTGTGTGTGACCGGTAAGGGGATCGCAACCCTTGGCTTGGTGTTGTCTGCGTCACGCTCAGCCAGTGAGCGCACTGGCCATCCCTATATAGGATCCGAACCCGCAGCGTGAGCGCCACTGCGCTCCCAGTGCCGCACTCTCCCGAGTGAGCCACGGGGTTGGCCCGATTTTTCACTTTTTCTACATAGTCTCCATGATACTTCTTTGAATGGTGTTGAAACAGTCTACTGAGTTACAGGACTTTTACATACTAAATAAATCACTTTTTTTTTATGACATTGGGTTATTTTAGATTTTGCCATTGTCAATACGCTGCAGAGAATTTTCTTGTGCTAAAGGGTTAAATTACTCCCATAGGATTCTCAGCCAAGGAACAGGCACTTCAAAAAATAGTTATTGTAACCTGTTCTGTTGCTGTCATTTCATTTTGTCTTAACATTGTTGTATAAAAAGTTTCAAACTTTGACACAAGTGCTGAAAGAGTTGTATGTGACACCAGCTATCCTGATCCTACAGCTAACATCTCACCACCTGCTACATTGCCCACCTGCCTAGTCACCCCTCCATCCCTCTATTGATGCTTCTCATTTTTGTGCATTTCAAAGTAAGCTACAAGTATCAGAATACCTCTCCCCACAAAATACTTCAACATGCATATCAGTAACTAGAATTTAAGCTTAATATTTATTTATAGTTCTTTTGAAGTAAAAACTTACAATAAAATGCACGGAATGTGATGATTTCTCACTAATGCATACACCTGTGCAACCCTAAGTCCTTATTAAGGCACAGAACATGATCATTATTCCAGAAGGGAATGTGCTTACCCACTCAGTCCTTTTCCCTGCCCTGACCCACCCAAGGCTGCCATTGTTTTGATTTGTTTTTTCTGCTATAGATTAGTTTTGCCTTGTTTGCCTTCTTATAACTTCATATAAATGAAATAATATAATAGCCATTCTTTTGTGTAAGGCTTCTTTTATTCAACATGAAATGTTTCAGATTCGTTAGTGTTACTATACGAATAATTCATTCCTTTTTTTTTGCTGAGTTGAATCCCACTGTATTAGTCCATTTTGTGTTGCTATAACAGAATACCTGAGACAGGGCAATTTATAAAGAACAGAGGTTTATTTGGCTCACGATTCTGGGAGAGCTGCATCTGGCATGGGCCTCAGGCTGCTTCTAATCATGGCAGAAAGTGGCAGGCAGCAGTGGGTAGAAGCAGATCACATGGTGAGAGGAAACAAGAGACAAAGAGGGGAGGTGCCAGTGTCTTTTAAAACAATCAGCTCTCACAGGAACTAATAGAGTGAGAACTCACTCACTACCCCTCCTCCCCCAGGGAGAGCATTAATCTATTCATGAGGGATCCACCCCCATGACTCCGCTCCCAACACTGCCACATTGGGAATCAGATTTCCACATGAGTTCTGGGGTGACAACATGTCCAGACTCTGTCACCCATTGTATGGACATACCTCAATCTGTTTATCCATTTTCCTGTGGATGGACCCCTGGGCTGTTTCCAATTTGGGGCTATTATTGATGAAGCTAAAGTCTTTTTGTGAAAATATCTTTTTATTTCCCTTGGTAGAAATCTAATAGAGCAGTTGCTGGCTTATAGGGTAGGTTTTATAAGAAACTACTAGATCTTTTACGAAAGAGACTGTACCAATTTATGTGCCCACCAGCAGTGTGCAGGAGCTCCATGCCAGCCACTGTAGCCATTCTGACGAGTGCTGCGCTGCTAACTCATTGTGGTTTTAACTTTTACTTACTTGACGTCTAATGATGTTAAACACTTTTTCATGTGCATATTGGCCATCGTATGTCTTCTTTTGTGAAGTGTCCACTCAAATCATTTGCCAGTTGCCTTGCTTGTCTCTTTATTGTTGAGTTGTGGGAGTTCTTCACATATGTGATGGATCTTGGATGTGACTGGCACCACCTTGAACGTGACCAGCACCATTTTTACACACACTGAGCACAAAATGGCCACCAGCCTTTCCCTTATGAGAAACATCGTGGTTTCTGAGAAATAGAAACTTCTCTACTTCTGGATGGGTGCAACCTCCCACCTGATTGCGTCAGCCAGCCTCATCTTCCACCCCAGCACTAAACCTCTCCCTGATTACGTCAGCCTTCCCTACAGCCTATATAAGCCCTCCCACCCCCATGCCTGGTGCTGTCCTCCATTTTGAATGCAGCCCAGCAGATTTTTTTCATTTAGTAAAGCTTGATCTGGACCTGGCATTTCAGCTCACTTTCTTTCAATATGCTGGACCCCAGTCCTTTGACAGACAAGTTCTTCACAAGTATTTTCTCTCAGCCTGTGGCTTGCCTGCTTGTTTCTTAATGATGTGTTTGGATGAGCAGAACTTGTTGATTCTGATGAATTCAAGAGATCAAATATCCTTTGAGGTTCTTGCTTTCCGTGTCCTTCCTAAAAAATCTTTGCCCATCCCCAAGCCAAAGAGATAGTCCCCTGTGTTTTCTTCTAAGAGGTTTATAGTTTTAGCCTTTACGTTTGTGACCAAGTTCCACCTCAATTAAATGTTTGTCTGGTGTGAGGTAACCTCACAGAAAATAATGAAGCTTGATTCCCATTCTCTGCCAATACTACCTGGTCTCAGTCACTGTCATTTTAGAGTGAGCCTTGAACTCTCTGGTAGTTTAAGTTCTCCAGCTGTTCTTTTTCAAGATAACTTTGGGTATTCTAGGTCCTTTGCATTTGCATATAAACTTTAAAACCAGTTAGTCAGTTTCTCTAACAAAAGCTTGCTGGGATTAGGGTTGGGATTTTGCATTAAATCAGTAGGACAGTTTGGGAAGAATTGGCCCCTTAACAATACTGTCTTCCAATCACTGAATAAAATTTGTCCACAGGCCCCATTCTTGGGGCTGGCATAAAACAGGGTCCAGGGATGGTCCTGTGGTCTTAGTCATGACCCCCTCACTGAGGGTTCAGCCCTAGAGGAAACCCAGAGGAGCTGGCTGAGCTGCCTGAGCTGGCTGGGTCCCTCCCTGGCCTGCAGCTCACACAAGACCCCTACCCACAACCCCCTCATCTCCCTCCCCTTGAGAGCCCAGCTGCATTCCCCCTCCTGTGGGTTAGGCTTTGCAAAACAGAAGTGGAAGGGGGTGTTCTCTGGCTACTCTGCTTGCCCAGAGGAAGCACAGGGGATGCCCAGGCCTGGCTGGCTGCCTGCTCCACCCAGCCCCACGGGTCTGCACCCCTAGCGATGGGTGCATGTCACACGGTCATTTATGGTGATTGCCCTGGGCTATCTTGTACCTATTTGCTAGTCTCTACCTCTCAGCCCCCAAGTCCAACCCTGGACCTCAGCCCTGCAGTCCTGCCCTTCCCTGCAGCCTGGGGGGGTCTGGTGCAGCGCTCTACCAGGCAGGGGTGGGGGGCTTAGAGGGGCGCCCCTCCATCTCCGCTGACCTCTCCTCTACCTGCCCTTCCTCAGGGCGCACACAGCAGGAGGGGTGTGCAGGGTGGGGTGCGTTGGGCACGAGCAGCAAGAGCCTGTGTCCAGGAAGTCTCGTTTCCCCACGCGTCCTTCTGTTATAAAGCCCTTTGCTCCAAAGCAGTATACCCATGTCACCCTAGCACAAATGTTAAGAAAATGCGCTCTTGGGACATAAACTCTCACACAGTCAGAGCAAACGTAAACGCTAAGCATTGATTTGGTGCTTACTGTGTGTCAGGGACTGTTTGAAATACTTCTCTTCTTACATGACTGTATTTAACACCTGCCTTAGCCCAGGTTCTTAGAGAGCCAGTATGAGTCCTGCAGCCCAGGTGAGCAGGAAGGTGGGGGCCCTCCATGCTGGCACCACCTGGCATCTAGGATGACTGGCTGCTAGAGCTCCTTAGAACTCCTGCCAAGAGACTAAAGGGGCCCCTGGGCCTGGACACAGTCCCTCCTAGGGTGGGGTGGGAGAGGGATGGTAAAGGTCCACCCTCTGATCCCCATTGTCCTGCCCTGACCTCAGGGTAACATGCCCAGTGCAGGGCTCTTGCTGACCCTCACCTGGGGTCTGCCTCAAAAGTGAGGCACAGGCAGAGCCGATGTCCGTGTGGCCTCTTGGGAGGAGACCGTGGCTCTGAGAGAGCATATGAGAGGTGCTATCCCCTCAAACCTGGACAGGGAGCCCATCGCTTTGGAGGTTGAACCCCTTTCCACAGGGCCAGGCCATTGCAGGGCCCCCACCCACCTTCTAGACCATGTTCTAGGTACCCCAGACCTTGATGTCTCTGCCTAAAGGCCCCCAGACAGCCTCCGGGGTCTCCATGGGCCTCTCCCAGGCCCTTCCTCCTAGGGGGCCACCCCAGGCCCATGGGATGCCATCAGTAGCTGTTTGCTGAGGGCCCGGCACTGGGAAGAGGAGGGGCTGATGCTCCCCACACCACGCTCCAGAGCCCAGCTCAGAGCGGCCACTTCCCACGTTCTAACCGGCCTCCCAGGTCTCTGTGGAAACGTGTGTCAGGCAGGAGACAGAAGAGACCTTATTAATGTCTGTTACCTTGTTTAGGATTTTTAAATATTGAGACACATCTGGGCAGCCCGCAGCTGGTAGGGACTGAGGCCTGGGTGGTGTGACCCTCACAGCGTCAGACAGTGGCACGCATGGTCTCAGCTCCACCTGGTGCTGAGGAGCTGGCTGCTCCCAGGCGCTCTCCACACACCTGTCCCCTGCACTTAGAGCCAACATCAGGGCTGACATCTAGAGGTAGCTGATCAGGGGAGGGGCAAGGGGCCTCACCCACGGGGCACCTGCTGTGTGCACACGATGCGTCGAGTTGTCCTTTGCTCTTCAGAACAATCCTGAAAGGCGAGCACTGTTATTTTAAGGTATTAGTATCTTCACTTTATTGGTGAGAAAACCAGACTTGATTGAACAAAAGAGCTAAAAGACCCCTCACTGCTTACAGGCCCAGTGACCACACTGACCCTCAGTTTCCTCATCTCTGAGATTGGCACGATGCTGACCACTATGGCCACTGTGAGGGTGCCACAGCTCGGTATGTGACCACCTCCTGAAAGCAACATGAATGTAATGTGTTCTGTTGTTACTTCTGCTTCCATACTCAACTGTCTGCTTCAAAAAAATCTCCAGGATGCAATTAAACATCTATAAAATACAAGGGGAAAGGGTGCTGAATGTAAATGAATTAGTCTTTGATCATCAGAAAGCCCGTCACCTTTGCAGAGCTTCAGGGACATGGCTGCAGACAGCTTGCCTCATTCTCCAGACACATCAACAAATGGAACTTTCTGGTTGGGAAGACAAGATGCTGGTGATCCAGGCTATCTGAACACCACACACAACCAGACTGCCTGGAAATAGGCCCAACAGCGTGGGTGCAGAAGACGGAGACACTGGCTGAGATGTGAGTCAGCCTTCGGCTCTTCAATCCCAACACTTCTAGAAACAAACATTTTGGGTTCTTTTGCAAAGCAGTCTCTACAGAGGAGTTTGACTTGAGGCACCTTTGATTAAGAAGGAGAAATACTAAGAAAACAGTGAGCTTGGGAGGGACTCAGAAGGGCAGAACAGCCTTCCATGTCCCCCACCAGGTGGGTGCAGCACCGCGGCTTGTGGGCCATCAGAGAGGGTGGGGTCCCTGGGAGCAGCTGGAAGACACAGACATTTGGTCAGATCCTCATTGACATGGCACACACCCACACAGACACCCCACCACCACCACAGACACACACCCATAAAGACACACACCCACACAGACACACACCTGCAGACACACACCCGCCACCATGGGCACACACCCACCAGCATGGACACACACCCACACAGACACCCACCACCACACACACCCACCACCACAGACACACACCCATAAAGACACACACACACACACACAGACATACACCCCCAGACACACATTCACCACCATGGACACACACCCACACAGACACCCACCACCACAGACACACCCACACAGACACCCACCACCACACATACCCACCACCACAGACACACACCCACCACCATGGACACACACCCACCACCATGGACACACACCCACACAGACACCCACCACCACACACACACACACACACACACACACAGACACACACTCACACAGACACCCACCACCACACATACCCACCACCACAGACACACACCCCCAGACACACATTCACCACCATGGACATACACCCACGACCACAGACCCACACTCACACAGACACACGCCCACACAGACACACACCCAGACATGCACATTCAGAGTGCAGGGTTTGAGTTCACACTCTAGACCTTTATGGTCCTTGGTTCTTGATACGCAAAGTTGAGCATTAGGCAAAAAAGAGAGAGAGAGAGAAATAAAAAAAAAACATTCTTTTGTCTGTCTGCTGCTTCGTTGCTTAAACTTTGCTTCTTTCACTGGCTCCCCTGATGAGGAATCCACTGTTTCTTGCTTCATTTTTAATGTTAAGGAAATAAAATTGATTAGCACAGCATTGAGGCCGGGGCTGCTACCTCAGGATAATTGGGAGGTGTCATTGCCCTTCCCTGGAGCGCAAGGTGGGACCACGGCACTCGCCAGGGCTCCCCTCCCTCAGTGTTCGGGGCTCCCTCCTGCAGTGTCTGGGGGGGGCCCTCCCTGCACGGCCAGGCGGGGCTGGAGAGCCTTGCTCACCCTGCCTGCAAGATTCAAGCAGGCTGTAAAAACTCAGTCATGGAAATTAAATGACACTCTAATTCAATGTTTTAAAAATCAAATTTAATGTAAAAAATCCACTCTGAAGAAAATAACAAAATTTGAAGTGAATGCAGCTGCGGCCCTGCCCCGTGTGCGTCTGGCCTCCCTCCTGCCCCGTCTCTGCCTCCCCCTGCCCTGGGTAGTGTGATCCCCAGGCAGGGGAGGCGGAGGCGAGATCGGGCCCATCACTCCTACAGTGTTTGTTCTTTGTGCTTTATAGGTTGCTTGTCCCTGGGCAGTTCAGTGCCCCTCATGACAAACTGCAGAGAGTTAGCACTTCTGGAGTGTCCCAGGTCCCCACCCAGCAAAGTCAGTGTGCATCTCAAAGGGTGATCTGGGCTCAAAGCCCTCAGGAAGGAGCCCCGGTCACTGAGCCCACTTGTGAGGGACTTGTCTGACCACAGAGGCAGGCCCCCAGGCCAGCTTGCCCTTGACCAACGGGACTCAGCCAGAGTAACACAAGGGCAGAAGGATCCCTGTCCTCCTGCGGGAGCCGTAATGAAGCCCAGGGACCCTGACCTCCAGGAAGGCCCAGACACACTCGAGTCTTTGGGGGGACACCCCGTGGGCATGGCTGGCCTGGCTTTGCCCACTCTGGGCACCAGAGCTTTGACTCTTGGACAGGGCAGGTCCACAGTTCGGGGGTCTACCCACAAATGACTGGGTGGGCATCTGTCGAGAACCTGGTGACACAGAGTGTCTGTTGTAAATGGTGGGGGTCCTGGAATGAGGTGCACACTGCATCCTGGGGCAGGCATCAGATGCCACGATGTCCACCCCGCCCCTCATGCCCCTCATCAATCCCAGCTACCCCTGCCTGGGCAGGCTTCCTCTCCCTGGGGATCCTGGCCACTGGTTGAGAGAGGGTCTGGCCTGCCTCAGAGAAGGGTCTTAAGCTCTCAACAGCTGTTTTCAATTGACTTCCCCAGAAGCTGGGATCACTCCTCCTGGGGGACCACCTGCCTGGGCCAGCATAGCTCTGCTGTTCTCGGGGGAGGCCAAGCTCTCTGCTGTGGGCTCCATGTGGGCTGCAGAGGTCACGGTGGGTGGGGGACTTGGTCTGTCAAGTGGCAGGCTTTCTGCTGGAGTGTGCTCAACAGCTGCAGGAGTCTGGGTGTCCACTCCTACCCCATAGGGGGACCTGGAGGTCATGGATGTAAGGCACGACCCCTCCGCTCCCTACCAGGGCTGAGCAGTCTAGGTGAATGTAGGCCACAGGGACAGGCCAAGGCTGGGCCAAGCCCACCACACTCTCCTGGCTCTTGAACATAGGCATGTGCTTGCTGTGCGAGGCTGTGGGACGCCAAGGACAGACAGCACAGGCTTAGTCCCCATTTTCATGAAAGCTCAACTGGAGAACTAAAGCTGCCCCGGGAGCAGCCATTCTGGAGTCACAGGGAAACAAAACAAGAGGCCATGTGACCCCAAAAGACACAGGAATAGAGCAGAGGAAGCTGTGACTGAAAGAGGGACCAGCACAGGATCCTCCAAGCCCCATGCAGACCCTCAGGGGCCCAGCTTGAGTGCATGTCCACATCTAGCAAGCTCACAGTCCCCATGCAGACCACAGGTTTGACCACTCTGCACAGGTGACCCTCACCCCAGACCAGGGCTGTGCGGCCAGTGGCCCCGGACTCAACCCTGGAGAGTGTCCAGCAGGCTCTGCCACCTATGGGCAGTGACTTGGGGACAACTCTCCAGTTCTCCCTCCCTCTCCCCTGACCTGCTGGAGGCTGGGAGGGACAGCGCGCAGTGAGCCTTCCCCATGGTGGAGCTTGCTCCAGTGGAGCAACCCGGAGGGGTGGGGAGGAGATGGAGGACTGGCTGCTGCACGTGCATGGCCCGGAGCACAGACCCCACAGGGCAGCTCCTGGACAAGAACAGCAAGAAGGGGGTCAGGGTTTGTTCTCTGTGGCGGGTCTGTGTCCTCCTTGGAGGGTCAGGGTTCTCCGTGGTGGGTCTGGGTTCTCCTTGGAGGGTCAGGGTTCTCTGTGGTGGGTGAGGGTTCTCCTTGCTGGGTCAGAGTTCTCTGTATCAAGTCTGGGTTATCCTCAATGGTTATGTGGCAAAACCCAAAGCCCCTGGCGGAGCTGAGTGAACAGCCTGTGGGGTTCTGGCCCACACACTCCCCAACACCACGCACCTCTTCTTGCTGAACTCTTCTGACCACATCTGCAGCTTTATCTCCACTGTGTGTTTTGCCAGCATGGATTTTCCCAACTAGACCGTCCCCTCCATGTGGTGTGGCCACTCCCGAGCTGTCCACAGCACAGGGCCTGGTTCACAGAGGAAAGGTAAATATTCGTCAGGTGAATGAATGCACAAATGAGTGGGTGGATGGATGGATGAATGAATGAATGACATAGGCTGGAAGCCGGGATGGGAAGCACGCTCTCAGCTCTTGGCCGGGATGTCCCTTTCCTGTGCAGTCCAGTCTCTGGGAAGCCTCTATGATTCGGATGACTGTGGTCTGTACTGAGCAGCAAAGCTATGTGGCAACCACGCGGTTCTCTGAGTCCCTGGGGAGGTCAGGTGGACTCCAGGCTAGAACTGCGTCCCCCACTGGCCAAGGCAGGGACGCTATGGCCAGCCAGGAGGAGATGGTTTAGAGAGCAAAAGGCGGCTGGCTCTGTGGGACCGTTCAAGCTGGTGTGGCCACTGCAGCCACCAGGCTGGGAGCAGCAGGTCCTCGTGCTGCTGGAGCAAGGCAGAAGCCTGTGCGGTGCTGCCCCGTCCATTCTTCCTTCTGTCAGTGCTGCTGTTCAACCCTAACGCAACACACTTTCCAGGCTAATGCTTTGCCGAGCGCCTTCATCCCTTGCTTGCTGCTTCCAGCTCGTTTTCCCCACTATTTACAGATGACTATTTAAGAGACACAAATTGCTATTGTAACGCAGCCTTTAACTTTCAAGAGAACGCTAAGGAAGGCAATGAGCTGTGGCGTTCGCTAAGCAACCTCACGTCTCTGGCATGTTAGCAGTAACACTGCCTCTTTCTCTTAAGCGAAGAGTGTGCTTTCATGTCCTCAGAGGCCTCTCTAAAAATAAGACCTCCTCTAAATAAACTGCTCCATTGCATTTTCCTAAGGGAGGCATATGCATCCTCTCCCCTAATCCTCTGTCACTCAGGAGGGAAATGCTGTCTTTCCACACAGAGACAGTCGGCTCCAGCTCTGATTCCATGCCAGCCTCCAGATGTCCTCCCAAAGCTTGGAGGCCAGCCTCCATTTCACATGAGCAGAGAGAAGAAAATCACACAAAATCAAGTCCTGGCACGTGCCCATAGCCGCTCTGTGCCAGGCATGCTTCTGAATACACTACACATGTTAATGTACTGAATCCTCAAACTACCTTTGAGGTAGGTCCTATTGCCAATCTCCATTTGACAAACAGGGAAACTGAGGCACTGCTCTCTGGTTCCCAGACGCTGCCCATCAGTGTCCTACAGACCAGCTGCTGGGGCAGGGACTGAGGGAAGACATCTTCACGAAGCTCCTTTGGGCCTGGTTGCTCACAGTGGGCCATGGAGACACACACTCTGAGGCCACTGTTAAGTTACTTATTAGGAAGTGCTCAGGGTCCACACGGTTACCAAAGAGTTAATATCATCTAAAGCTGTGGCTTTGTCCTCTCATGGACTCCCAGGAGGAAGGTCAGAGGATTCAGGGACGGGAGTGGTCAGAAGGCTGGTACCCACTGGATTTGAGTAAGAGTGGATGGAGCTCTGGGGGTCCCGAGCCCAGTGGCAGGGGTGGCAGGGGACTCATCCTGGAGATGGTAGGTACATGAGGGAAGGAGAGGGGCAGAGGGTGGGCAGCGCAGAGCAGGAGGAGAGGCCAACCAACACCCTGCCCACAGATAGCGCCTGAGGGATGGAGGGAAGAGAGCCCCCCCCACATGCCTGTGGGCACGCGTACCGCCCCCCCCACACACACACACGGGCCCCGCAGCCTGCTCCACCTCCTTCTCATCGTTCTTGCTCCTGCTGTTGGTCTCTGGCAAACTGGCACCCTCTGCCCAACACTTGCACTTTCACAAAGCACCAGCCATCGCTGAGGCCAGTGGGAATCCTCCAGCTCCCCTGTCACTCACTGAGACTCACCCAGGACAAAGGCCACGACAAAGTACAATGCGCAAAGCTATCAGGAGGCCACTGCTGGCAACTGCCTGGCCTCCCACCACACCAGACCTCTAGTCAAGACCCTCGTGCACCCCGTGAGCGATCCACCGGAGCCATGAGAAGCCCCCAGAGGGCCCTCTGCTGTGGGCTCCTGCACAGGACATGGCCCCGCAGCTCCCGGGCAATGCAGGGAGAGGGCTCCAGTGCAAGGGGAGCCCTGGACAGGGCAGCAGACAACAGGGTGTTTGAGTTTTCATTAACAGTCCCAAGTGCCACACGGGAAATTGGGGAAAGGTGAAGTGGATCAGCTGAGAGCATAATGGAGGGTCCCAGGCACCAGGCCCTCCTGGAGCAGGTCACATCTGCAAGGGCCCTTCAGGTAGGGATGTAGCGCCCCATTTACGGAAGAGCAACTGAGGCTCAGGCTGGGCAAGGCTAGAAAGAGCATCTGGCCCCACAGCCCTGCTCAAATAGAAGCCTCTCCATGAAGCAAACCAGGAAGCTGGGCTCTGGATCCCTCTAGAAGGATGGTTCCCAGTGTTCTCCGCTGGCGTTTTCAGATTTCCATTATGTTTGCCTTCGTCAGCAAGGCCTCCAGGGAAGTGCTGCCCCTGACGCCTGTCAGCGTGGGGTCTTACAGGGTCACCCGCCCCATGGGGCTGTTGTGAGGAGCAGATCGGGGTGGACTGTAGGCTAACGCACCTGTTCAATGGTCGAGGCAGGCACAGGGTCCTCTCCGGGAAAGCAGATGCAGCCCGACCCGCCTGCATGGGAGCAGAGCGACCGGCAAGGACAGTGCCACTCCTGTTTCTCAGAGGACAGAAGAGCCAGGAAGTCTCTGACCGCTGCCGTGCTCTCCCTTCTCCCAGAACACCTGCCATGTCATGTTTCCAGAAAGCTCCTTGAGGAGGGACTGAAGCCGTAGCAGCACCACAGCGCTACCACCTAACCCTCGGCTCCCCAGGACGGTGGGAGCCCCCACTGCAGGATTTTCAGGGGACTTGGCTCTGCATTCTCCTGCCTCTGGCCTTTGTGAAGTCGCCCCTGCTGGATGGACGGCACATCTGGAACACGCGTGAGGGGCCCAGCAAGCCCCAGCAGTTCCCTCAGGGGACAGCAGTGATGGGGAGAGCTCCAAGGGGGCACATTCTTGGGGTTAGTGCCTGGGGAAGGATTTCTAAAACTCTCGGCCTGAGGTGGCCAAGGTGGCAGGTGGCAGCCCCCGCAGCTCTCCCCCCACCAGCAGGCGTCACCGTGTCTGAGTGTGGGCAGTGTGCATAGGTGGCCCTGGGCCTCGGCCAGCAGTGCGTGTGAGGCTGGTCATGGGGCACAGAGGCAGGAGGGTGTGGCTGGCAGAGCACCAGCGGCAGGGAGCACTCCTAGCCTCCTCCACAAGGAGCACCCCCAGTCTCCTCCCATGGGGAGCACCCCCAGCCTCCTCCCTCGGGGAGCACCCCCAGCTTCTCCAGGGTGGCCGGCTGACCCTTACGTGGTGGGTTGACCAACTCGTAACTGGGCCGCCTCAGGCAAGTCCTGAGATGAGTTGCTAGCACCCTTGGGTTCACTCCACTCAACCTGTCCAGCCCCTGGAGGCTTCAGACCCTGGGCCGACTTAAATCTGGGCGGAATCAACAAGCAGCTCAGGTGGAGCCTCCGGGAAGTGTGTGGACCCCTGAGCCCTCCATGCTGGCAGGAGTGAATGCTGGTCCCCCCACCCTGTCCCGTTCACCACCTGTGTGTCCTGGGGGCTCCCTCCTTTCGTATCTGTTTGGTTTTAACACAACAGAGAAGAGAACAGAGACCGTCCCAGAAGCCCCAAGGCTCTGGAAGGGCTGAGGGTCCAAGGGCTCTGGCGCAGCAACACAATGACCTTATCCGGCTGTTCCATCATGATGACAGTGATGAGGTCAGGCCACTGCCAGACAATCCTGCCAGGGCCACTTGTAGGAGAGTGAGCTCCAGGTGAATTTAGACAATGGGCCCATCGAGGACTGCACTAACTCACGACAATCCAGGGAGACCAGATGCACTGGACTGGCCAGGAGTTGAGAACTGTTGAAGCTGACACTGGGGACATGGGATGTTGATATGTTTGCAACTTCCCATGAAAAAGAGTTTTTCAAACTCATGCAGAAACATGGTGGCAGCAGGGGAAGGGGGGCCAGGGGGTCATTGGCACAGATAGAGCTGAGGGAGGACAGTGATTTGTGGAGTGGACAGGGTGGTTCCCAGGCACTGCATGCAGGACGGGAGGGTTATTGTGGGGGGGGTCTCTAAGCCAGTGGGGTCAGCCGTAGCACAAACCCCTTCCCCAGGGGAATGGCCACCCCCTCTCCTTCCATCTTGCTAGCCCCCAGCCAGGTACTCCTGCCGTGGCCTGTGTCAAGAGCACAGGATCTGGCCACCTCACCTGACATTTAAGAGCTGTGGGGCTCAGGACAGCACGCACACTCTGTGCCTTGGAAGTTTAAAACAAGCAATTATGCGGCTTCCCTCATGGAATTGTTCTGAGGGAGGAAGGAGAAAGAAAGATGGATGCATAAGCACCTCCGGAGGGTGCCAGTGTCCTTTCCTTGCAATAGTTAGGGAAATAAAATGGTCCTGCCAAAAAAAGATCTGCCCTGATGTGTCAGCAGGATGACCTGACACCCCCTGCACTGAACCTGCCTATCACAGCACCCATCCCCCATTTCCGATGATGCATCTCCTGGAAGAAATATTGTTCTTGGGGGCCTTTTCCCCAGGCCCCTTTGGCCCCACCCCGTGCATCACAGGCCCACAGGCAACTTAAAAACAACTGGGCAAGCTTGGCGGCTCTGATACAAGTGTGCATAGCCATCGTAAGAGCCAGCAACTCTACCCCCAGGAATGCACGCAGAAGAGTGGCAAACACGGGCTCAAACAAGATCTTGGACAGCCAAGCACTCAGCAGAGCCACTCATAACAGCAGAAGGCGGAAGCAGCCCAAGCGTCCTTCAGCGGGGGCGTGGTGAAGAAGTCTGGCCTGGCCACGCAGCAGGATGCCACTCAGCCACAAAAAAGAATGATGCACTGACACACACTCCTGCACGGATGAACCTGGACAGCATCATGCCAAGTGACAGCAGCCAGACACGTAAGGCCACAGGTCGTGTCAGTCCATGTATATGAAATGTCAGGAACAGGCAACTCCATGGGCAATACCGCTAACGGGTGTGGGTTTTCTTTTGGGGTGACAAGAGTGTTCTGGAAGTACAGTGGTGATGGTGCACAGTATTGTGAAGGTACTAAATGCCTCTGATGGTGAATTTTATGTGTGTTCTGCCACAATGACGCTGTGTAGAAACAGTCAAAGGGCCAGAGAGCACCACAGGGCTGGGGAGTGCAACTGGAGACACCCCATTTCCAAATACCATCAGGTCACAATAAAGCGTGACCATGGAGGGGAGGCCTGGGATTGGGACCAGGCATGGGGGGAGCCTCTGGGGCTGCTTGGCCTACTGCCTGGGGGGTAGTCACTTCAGAATCGTCCATCAAGCCACACATGGGCTTTGTGTGGGGTTTTACCATGAAGGATGTGGGCACACACCCCCTAAACAGGGCCTGCTGGGTAACCCCTCACTGCTCCCTGCCTCTGGCCTCTGGTGGACTGGCCCACCCATGGCTGTCTTCAAGGGGCTGTCTTTACAGACCCCTGCTGGTGCTAGTGCTCAGACCCCTGTGGGTGCTGCCAGCTGCAGCTGAAGGCTGGGCTGCCACTGTTTCCTGTGACCACAGAGACGCTGGTGGGAAGCAGGAGGAGCAAGGGGCCAGCCCCTCTTCCTATCCTCTGCTTCCCTCTGTGCCCTGTGGGCAGAACCCAGCAGTAAGCCAGCTGGTGAGGAAGCCTGGGTGTGAGGGTTGGCCAGTCCCTAGAGACAGCAAACAACCCGCTGTAGAGCTCAACTTTCAAATACAAACCCGCCAATCCAGAGCCCGCCCCCCCACTGACTCTTTCAGGCTCTCATGCTCAGGATGACTGTTCCCCTGTCCTTATCATCCTGGAGCCAGGCACCCGACAACCAGCACAGCCTCTGCACCCCAGACTCTGCTGAAGTTATTCACACTGGCCAACCCTAAGCCTTCTGACCCAGCCTCACACGTCCCTTCCCATGGAAACCACAATAAAGACTCCATCCCTTACTGGCCAGACACAAAAAAATAAAATAAAAACAAAAATAAGAATAAAGGCTCCTGCCCACAGGCACTTCCCCTCTGTCTCTGACCTGCCCAGTGGCCCTGCGCCTCCCCACCTCCCTGCCCCCAGGATCTGTGAGCAACAAACTCTCTTTTCAACAGCAGTCATCACCATACCAGAATGGTGATAAAACCTGCATTAACACAGGGCGTCATCAACAGACCCAGCCCTGGCAGGCACAGAGCCCAGTGGCCTGGGGTGAATGCCTGGTTCAGGGATGGTGGACAGACACACTGCTCTGTCTGCCAGGGCCTGGCCAGCTCCTCAGCACCCCACACTCTGGTTACTAGGCACAGTGAACACCAGGCTGTGGAAGGGCATCCAGCAAAAGGGCCAGGGAGAGTGGTGGCCTTTGAGGCAGTGACATGTGCTAATATTGACAGTGGGTGCCAGCAGTGACAGAGGGCGGGAGGGAGGAAAAGGGAGCTAAATTATTGGGCACTACTAAACATTTGTGTATTCATAAAGGAGGTGGCACCCCAGGTGCAATCCTCCTGCGGCTCCTTCTCAAAGACCCCTGCCCCCGGAGCCCTAGGCATGTGCGTGGAGCGTTCCTGCGTAAGTCCATGGGGGGCAGCTCCAGTGGAAGCAATGCAGTGGCCTCTAGATTCAGACTTTCTGTTTGCACAAAACATAACAGGATAATTTAAAGTACAACTATTTCACTTTTACAAAATAATAGAGCCAATTAATCTACTTTGTCTTCCTGTAATGCTTGGCTTTTTAAACACAACCACTTCTAAAGCCCTAAAAGGTGACAATAGAATGCAAACCATGACAAGGACGTTCTCCACAGATTTCTTCTCTTGCTCTTCTCTTACTTTTTGTGATAGAAAAGAATGTAACATCTCAAACATAGATAAAATGAGATGTTAAAACAACCTGCAACACTTCCTGAGAGTCCTTCAGACAAGGACCTTCTCCCACCTCACAGCAGGGCCCCAAGGTCAAGAAGGACTGGCACTCAAGCCAGCATCGCCACAGGCTCAGCAGACTGTGGGCAGGACTGGGTGGGCAGGGCTGGGGGGGCGGGGGCTGTGGGGCTGACCCAGGGGGAAGCGGACACGCTCCCCGTTTGTCCCGCCTCTGCTTTTCTGTCGTGATCTCACTCAGAGCTCTTGCTCTGGGACACAGGTGTGTTGATGGAGCTTTTGGGTCTCAGGGAGGCCCACCCCTCCTTCTGCCTCATGCACATGAATAACAGCCAGGGTTCTAAAATGAAATGTTGAGCTTTGCAGAGATTAAAATATGGCACACATTTTGCAAGGTGTGTGTGGTTGGAACATATGAATTACAGAAAATAAACTGCCTTCCATTTCATTTTAGAATCTGCAAGTTTCAATCTGATCACTGCTAAAAAAGGAAAAAAACTTCCAGAAGCGTGTTGAGAAATAAATTAATATTATTGTTTTCAAAATCCCTGCAGAGGCGATAAAGAATCTCATTTAGTTTTTACTTGGTGGCTGGCCCATCCAGGGATCACAACCCTTGACCTTGGTACTAAAGGCCATACTCTAACCAACTGACAAAGTACAAGGAGAAAACATGGCCCCTGAAAGAAAGTGAGCCCAAATGCCAGGTACTGATCAAGCTTTATTAAAGGAAAAGATTCTGCCAGGCTGTGCTCAATGGAGGACAGCACCAGGTGTGTGGGTGGGAGAGCTCATATAGGCTGTGGGGAAGGCTGATGTAGTCAGGGAGGGTTTTGGAGCTGGTGTGGAAGATAAGGCTGGCAATGCAATCAGATGGAAGCTCGCACCCATGCAGAAGTAGAGGAGTTTCTATTTCTCAGAAACCACGAGGTTTCTCGTAAGGGAAATGCTGGTGGCTATTTTGTGCTTATTGTGTGAAAAATGGTGCTGGTCATGTCCAAGATCCATCAGCCTCCTCATAGCAGCTAAAATCCTGGGCAGTGGCATTTCCGGGCAGAGATGTTCCCAGGAGCCACCCCAGTCATAGACACCAAATCTGGAACCTTGAATGCCCCTAACTCCCAGTCGGGACTGGCTGCTATTTCCTTCCACATCAGCTCATGTGTTTCCTTCCCAGGAAAATCTCTGTGAAGTTCTAGACAACGTCAGCTTCAAAGACCGGCTGCTCTAGAGCAGCAGGAACTGCCAGCAGTGGAAACTGGACACGACACGCTGCATGAGCAGAGGCGGGGCTGTTCTTTTCTTTCACCCACAAAGAAACACATACATCTGACCAGAACTTTCTAAAAAGGAATTATTTCAAAAGGAAAAACAACAAAATGGTAAAACCCCACCAGGCCTTTCAGCTGCTTCCAACCACACAAACGCTCACCTGAGCTGTCTGGCGTAGCTTCAGTCGCATCTGCCCAGAGCAGGTGTCCATGCAGTGACGTAAGCCTGGCACTGCAGCGCACTCATGCCTGAACTGGGGAGGGGGAGGCAGGCTCGCAGGGCAGTGCCGCGGACAGTGTCACAGCATCAGGGCAACCGTTGGGTCTGAAACCTGCAGAAGTTGGGGGCAGCGAGGGCACTGGGGGAGGAAAGGACAGCCCAGCCACGACTGGCCATCAGTAAAACCTCAGTTCAGAACCGACTGCTCCTCACTATCACCGCATTTCTTTACCCTTATCAGGAGTTTCACCTTAAAAAAAAGGTTAAGACTTGGTCTTGTGTTTGAAAATCCCACCTGGTAGAGACAGGAGTAGGTCCCATGCTGCCACCTTCCCCAGGCCTGCCATCCCTTTTGCTGTAGTCCCTGAGGTTCTGGGATCAGAGCGCTGCACGGCAGGGCCTTGTGTGTGGTCCCTCCTCTGACCACCACCAGGTGGGGTCACAGCAGTGCGTGGCCCGGCCCTGCACTCCATGGCCTCAGGAATTGGCTGGGGCCACTGTGCGCTGCCCAGCCCGGGAGCACCAGGGCTGCGGGCTCCAGAGGGGCACAGGCAGAGCTGTGGCGTCCCCTTCCTGTGTGCATCAGTGTGCGTCTGGGTCCTGTCAGCTGAAGTGTTATCAAAATGTCCACACTTTTTGAATTCAACCACATCTTCCATTTGCAACAAGGCAGAAGTTATTATCATAATGCTTATACCTAAAACAACCACCGCCTGCCCATGAGCCATGTGGCGCCAGCTGGAAGCAGAGGGTGAGGTGCCCCGCGCTCCTCCCAGAAATCACCATGTACACGCGAGACTGGCCATGGCGACCTGAACACAAGGGCACAGAACACGTTGTCACCTGCCCACCCTGAGAAACAACAGCCACATCTACTTCTCACCCAGACAAGGGAGAACTGCATGCAGAAACACAGGATTTGGAGGAGTGGGGAGTCGAGGCCACATTTAAATGAAGTGGCATTCCAGTTGGCACAAAGTGAGGGGGACTGTGAGAAAAGTTGACGGTTCATCTGGCCTGGAAGTCTGTTTCCTTGGAATCCACTAAAATATGGCACATATTTTATATGAGAAGGGGCCTGGCCTGCTGAGGGCAGCCCTGCTCCGGGTGGTGGCCCGTGGATGGCAGCGATGGCATGCAGGCCTGGGCCTCAGCAGGCAGAAGACAAAGAACAAGGGACCGGGCTGGGACTTCTCCATGTCCAGATGACCCACATGGCTCAGAGCCCTCAGATAAGAGTGGGACATTATGCTCTCAAAGTGGGAGTCTGCCAACATTGGCCACCATCAGACAGCCCAGTCCCCACCCCAGGCAAGTGATGCAGAGCAAGTGGGGTGCTGGGAGGTGCCCCAGGGCCCCTACATGCAGGGCCCAGGGTCAGGGTGAGAACTTGCGGTACTGACTGGGGACTCAGGCTGAAAGTGCGCACTGAGAGAAGGATCAGGAATGTCCTCTTCAGCCTGGAAGGCCAGGGTCCACTCCCAGGAATCCTCAGGCCAACCCTCCTCAACAGAGCTGCGTGCTGACACGAGGTGTTACTCCAAGTCACTACGTCTGTGGTTGTTTGTTACGCAGCAGCACAGGTTGCTAACGCAGGGACTGGATAGACATTTCAGCAGGAAAGGAGAAAGGGAGGGAAGGAGCCCACAGGAAGGAAAACAGGAGCCTTGGATGGCAACCCTAGGCTGGGGCACAGAGCCAGCCCTGCCACCGTGGTTGACCTCCGAATGTCATCATCTGAAATCACACAGTGCAGACTCCTAAATGAAACAGACAAAGGCAAAGAAGTTCAGAGAGTGCCGAGAAGTGACCACGGCCCTTCCTGTGTGGCCAGGCCTACATGGGAGCCAATGCTGCCACCCCAGAGCAGAACCACGCCCAGTACACCTGGGACCCAGCACTACCCAGTGCTGCCCTCACGGTGATAGCCTGCAGGCCGAGTCCTCCAGGCTGCGCCCAGCATGCAAACGAGTGGCAACATAGTGGCCAAATCCTAAACACATAAGGGAACAAGCTGAACCCCCTGGAAAGAGGAGAGTGGTAAGTTACTAATGTCTTTCTGCTCTTAGGTTTCTAGAAACACAGCGGCGGCACCAGGAGCAAATCAGACTGTGCATCGGGGATGCTCCATGGAGCCTGCAGAGGTAACTGGCCCCAGCCCTTGTAGAGATGAGGAAACCGAGACAGAGCAGTTAGGGACTTGCTCGAGGGGGCCAGGACCCCAGCTCAGCCCCATCTCAGGGGAGCAAGAGCCAGCATCGCCGCTTCTGCCACAGCCATGGCCCCCAAATGGGGCTCCTCTGAGTGGAGCTTCCATCCTCAAGTCCTGCATCCTCCAACTTCTGACCTGTGACTCTAGAGGCTTTCAGAAGATGGGTAGGGTGGCAAGGCTAGGAAGTTGACTTCTCCGGGTCCCCTGTGAGGTGTGCAGTGGCTGCCAGCTCACCCAGGGAACAGGGAACACCAGCCCAGCAGGACCACCCCAGGAGGTGGCTACAAATGCGCATTGCTCCTCGATTTTCTTTGCAGGCTGCACGCTCGCCCACGGTCTCTGGGGCACTGGGGCTCGAGGCCATCCTTTTCTGAGGACAGCTGTGTGGTTCCTCCCCAGCTCCCCATTTTCCCAGTAGTTGGAATTGAGGTTTGGAGCCTCCAGGAGAGGGAGGAGAGTGGGGCAAGTGGCCTGGAGCCCCCCAGAGTGGGCCCCTGGAGGGAGGGGCCAGAGGTGCCTTCTGGGCCTGGGTAGCTGGGCAGGGGCCCCCCACAAGACTGAGACTCCTCGGGGAAGGAAACCCTCCATATATGAGGGCCAGGGCCAGAGGGGCTTCACCTAAGGGGCCTCCCCCTCTACCTCCCTCCCCACCCCGGCCAAGCTTGGGGGTGAGAAGTCGAGTCCTGCCAGCTGACTGGACACATGGGCCACCCAAAAGCAGGTCATGGGGTGAAGGCCAAGGGGCTGAGCTTGGCTCCAAGGACCTCAAGGCACATGTCCCACTGCACAGACTTGGGCCCTGGCCACCCCCTGAGAAGGGACAGTGCCAGGAGGCCACAGTGGCAGGGTCCTCTGGGGGGACCCAGGTGGAGGTGAGTGCCAGCTCTCGGGGGCACCTTCAGAGGCCCCAGTCAGGGAAAGAACCAAACAAGCCTTTGCCCACTGGGCACGCCAGACGGCACATGGAGGCCCAGCGACCAGTGAAGGACTGGAGACGCCCTCCCCAGGGCAAGCCAGTTCTGGACCAAGGGCACCCCCAGAGGCAGATGGTGGGACTGCACCTGTGAGTGGATGGGTACACAGAAGGTAGTAGGGAGGGAGGGAGATGATTGATTGGCAGACAGACAGAGATTTAAGAGTGTGTTTGCAAACTCCCACACGCAGTGTTGCAGGAACAGAGTTATCTACAGTGTAACCTTAGAGTGGACACGTCTGGCTGATATCAGCTCAACGCAAAGAAATGCAGCGTGGAAAGGAAGGTGTCAAATGTGATCTCAGAGTGCCACGAGACTATTTGAGGGAAGTCTCAAAATTCCAGTGGCAGCTGCTGTTGGGAGGAGATGAGGTGCTGTCTGCTACAGTTCCTTCCAGACAAATCTGGTTCCGGAAATAATATCAGCCCAACTTACAGGGTAAGCAATGCCTTTCTGTGTCATCTCCAGGCCAGCCCACACCTGAGGGTTGCTGGTGACTCCGTTTTCTTCACAGTAGAAAAGTGCAGTTGGGGAAGCTGTTTTCATCTGAGATTTAATGGGTCCTTACAGATTCCAGCCTGTGACTCCCCTTGCCATCTGGGGCTGCGGGCATGTGGATCCCCAGGCTGGGCCCTCCTTTCTTCTGCTAGGCTGTAGCACCTTGCGCACGACAGTGATCAGACCTCTCCTTTACCTGCCCTACCCCTGCCACCAGCCGGTCCAGGCCTCCACATGGACTGCCTGCAGTCTGTGCCCCAGTCTGTTGTCTTTTGCCCATTTGGGGCCAATGACCTCCTGCCAGGCTGCTTTTAGGAGGCAGTGTGTGAGAAGGTTGGAGCCCCATGAGACATTGGTTAGAGTTATCCAACCCTGGGGCTGTTGGCAGGACTGTTCCCAAATACACCCTCCATCCCATAGCCAGAGGGTGGGTCCCAAACTGGCCTGGCTTCCCTGTGTGACTGCCGCACAACACCCAGGCCTCTGACCAGCCGTCCACCTCTCCGTCCTTCTCACTCCTGCTGTCATCTGCTCGACCGGACCCTGCAGGCAGCTGCTCCCCATGTCATCACCCTCTCTGGCCCTCACTGGGAACCAAACAAGGAGCCTCAGGCTCCCAGCAGGCCTGGTTAAAAACTGGGAGAAGTTGCAGGTCATGACAATGTTTGATGAGGAGCTAATGCAGAGAGCATCATGGCTGAGGGTTTGGGAACTCAACCCTACACGGCAGAGCAGGGCGAGGTGACCCAGGGTGCTGTGAGCCACAGGGAGGAGCCATGGGCACATGTGTGGTCTCTGGTTGCCAGGACCAATGCACAGAGGGGCAGCAAGTTGCCCCCAAGATGGCCTCTTTACCCACGCTGCTCCAGATCTTCGGCTGCCCTCCCAAGCGTCCCCTCTATGCAGAGCCTGTGGCAACTGCAAAGCCAGGAAACCCATCTTAAGTCACTTGAGACAGCCCATCTGTTCTAGACCCTTAGTCACTCAAGGAAACACGTCAGCCTTGTGACCAGTAACCCTGTTGCTTTGTGCTGCTTTGCCCCCCATGGATTTGTCACCCACTTCCTCTGGGTAATGGAGATGCAAAGGATTACTCAAAGCCCATCTCTTCTGAGCAGTGAGAAGCCCTGAAGCAGTTAACTTCCCTGGGACCCTCCAGCGAGGGGGATCCCTTCCTCGGGAAATTAACACCAAATTGGGGTTCTCTTCCTGCATTTATTTCCCAGAGCAGGAAGTTACAGGAAGAGACATAGGTGGGGTTATAGTTTAACAGTATAGGCTAGTAACTTTCAGTGAAACAAGCCAGATGACATTCCAGTAGACAATTAAGTGATCGTACAACAATTTCTCATTATCTTTACATAACAATCAGTAACTAGTCTGTCCTTGAGTCAGCAACCTTGCTGTGCCACAAATCTTATCTTGCAACAGAGACTCACTAGGCCTGGGGAAAATTTCCTGTCCTTGCAAGGTCAATATTTGAAGCTGCAAGGCTTTGGAACACCGGGCCCTGTGAAGTACATTTGCTTTATAGTATATTCCACATAACCCATCACTACCCCAAGCGGGTTCCTCACTCGGGCTTTATCCCCGAATCTGTGCAAGAGGAAGGGGGCCCTGAGCTTGGGGTTCCTTTTGGGGGTGATGAAAATGTTCTAAAATGGACTGTGGTGATGCCTGCATAGCCCTGTGAATATACTACAATTACACACTTAAAATGGTGAATTAAATGGCATGTGAACTGTATCTCATTAAAGTTGTTTTTTAAAAACAGGACTAGGGGGCCCTAGCAGACCCTCCTGCCCCCCAGTGTCCCCACAGCATGTGCGCCTGGGCAGAGCCCTGCTGCCTGTGCTGGTGGACTGACTCGGAGCTGCTGAGGATCCCTAGTAGGGCTTCAGGCCAAGCTGCAGCATTGGTCACTAGGATCTCCGTGACCAAGTCCTCAGGCTTTCTCTCTTTGTGTGTATATATTGCTTCTTGTGAGCTTCACATGGAGGGGCTGCCCTTCCCGGTCCTGTCTCTGACCTGCTGGGGATCTTGCTCTCACTGCAAAGCCGTGCCAACACAGCGAGGACAGGGCAGGAGAGAGGAAGACCATCCAGGGTACCTCCTGCACCCCCAGGGGAGCCTCAGAAAGAGCCAACAAGGGGGGAGCTGTGCCGTGGGGGTGGTGGCCACAGTGGCCCAGGCCAGGCGAGGAGGGCACCTATGCAGGCAAGGGCACAGTGCCCATGCAGGCCTGAGTCATACACAAGGTACACACTGGGGTATTGGAAGCCAGCTTACTACTGCAAAGGGAGGAAACGAGAATGCAGTTGGATGACGGCAGGCGGCCCCCCTCCACATGGAGGAAACACGCAATGTTAGAGGGAGGGCGGACAGGTGGTAGATGAAAGACAGGGTGATGGTATATTTAAGTGACAGCTCGGCCAGGCCACAGTACCCAGTTTCTGGCCAAACACCCAGATGTTTCTGTGAAGGTATTTTTAGGTGAGATTAATATATAAATCTGTAGACTCTGGGTAAAGCAGATGACCCTCCATGGCATGGGTGGGCCTCATCCGATCAGCTGAAGGTCTTAAGAGAAAAGACTGAGGTCCCCAAGGAAGAAGGAATTCTGCCCCAGACAGTCTCTTCCATGGGTCTCTAGCCAGCGGTCTGTCCTGCAGATATCAGACTTGCCAGCGCCACAACCACATAAGCCAATTCCTTAAAATGAATAACTCTCCCACCCCCACCCCCATACATATACACACACACATCTGTTATGGACCAGATTGTGTCCCCTCAAATTCATGTTGAAGCCCTAACCCCCAGTAGGACTGCATTTGGAGATGGGGCCTATAAGAAGGTCATTAAGGTTAAATAAGGTCATAAGGGTGAGGCCCAGATCCGACTGGACTGGTGTCCTTACAAGAGGAGACCCAAGAGAGCACAGAGAAAAGGCCATGAGGACACAGTGAGAAGGTGGCCATCTATGAGCAAAGGAGAGAAGCCCCAGGAGAGGCCAAGCTTGACAACACTGTGACCTCAGAATCGTGGCCTCCAGAATTGAGAAAATAGTTTTGTTTAATCTACTCAGTTTGTGGTACTTTGTAATGACAGCCTGAGCAGACTGATACACATACTACCAGTTCTGCTTCTCTGGAGAATCCTAATTCAATGGATCAATGGGCGGATGGAAGGATGGACTAATGACGACAGGTAGATCGGGCAGACAGGCAGACGTAAATGTACATGTTTTTGTGGACATGCACACATATCTCCATCTCCCTAGCTCTGTCAACTAAGACTGTCTGAACAGCAATGGCCCGGCCACACCTTGGGTTTTTTTTGGCTGCAGGCTGTTCCAGGGATCAAACCCTGGATCATGGTGTTATCAGCATCATTCTCTAGCCAACTGAGCTAGCCAGCCAGTCCGAGATCTTGGTTTCTGAACACCACCCTACACTCAAAGAAACTGGTGCTCTCTGGGGAAAGGACAAGTGACTCTGAGTGGGTTCCTGTAGCTGTAAGGACGCCGTGGGCCTGAGGGTCAGGCAGCAGCCCGTGGTTGCAATGTGGTGAAGAGAGTGTTTCTGTGGTAGGAAATGCACACTAATGGGGCACCAGTTCACCACGTGCTCTCAAACAGTTTGTGGAAGAATGCTTTTTGTATTTGCGAGTTTGGGATGTTGTGGGGGGTGCAAAAAACAACACAATCCTCATCACAGCCCTCTGCGTTATTCCCATTTTACAGGTGGGTAAATGAAGGCTCAGGGCAGTTGTTTCCTGCCCGAGGTCACACCCTTAGGGAGTGGCTGAGCCAAGTCTCCTGAGAAGAGCCACCTCCTGGGACTTGACGGCCTGGCCTGAGGGGAAGGAGGCAGCAGGCAGGGCAGTGTGGCAAGGCCAGGGAGGGCCGCCTCGGCGCAAGCTGCCCCGGCGCACGGGCTCCACGGGCTCCCCGCAGCTCTGAGCAAAGGGCATCACTTGGTCCTCACGACCCACTCCCACTGCAGAGCGCCTACAGGGAGGTGGCCACATCCCAGGTTTGCGGGTGAAGCAACAGCAGCGAGCGCTCCCCTGAAGCTGCCCACGTACAGGATCACAGCCGGACAGGGGCCCGCCCTGAGCCAGAACATAAAATGGAGCAGCCACTGTGGAGAACAGTCTGGCAGCTCTTCAAACAATTAAACAGTTACCACAAGACCCACAATTCCACTCCGAGGCATCTAACCAAAGAGAAATGAAAACGTACAACCACACAAAACTTGTACGTCTATAGCAGCAAAATTCCTTAACAGCTAAAAGGTGGACACCACCCTTGTGTCCACCAGTGGACACATGGACAGATGAAATGTGGTCTACCCACACAATAGATTATTCAACCATAAAAGAACGAAGTTCTGACATGTGCCCTCAGAACAGGCAGGTCCACAGAAACAGAAAGCAGATTAGTGATTGCCAGGATGGGGTCCAGGGCGGGGGTGTGTGGGGGGTAACAGCTAAAAGATACCAGGTTTCTTTTGGGGTGAAAAAGTTCTGAAATTGACGGTGGTGACAGCTGCACAACTCTGTGAATATACTAAAAACTCTAAGACTATACACTTTAAACGGGTGAATTGTATCCCATGAGCCTGCTTATATGGGGAAAGAAAATGATGCCAACTTATAACACAAGCCCCTGGGAGTTCATGGGAGGCCAGGTCACACTTCCTCACTCCACACAGACAGGAACCTGCACCTCTCCGCCTCCATAGTGGGAACCTGCTGCCTCCCTCATGGGCTCCCAAGGGTGCTGCTAGCTCGGACCTCCCAGGTGAGTGCAGGGTTGAAAGTGGATTACACAAGCCGAGAGGGGAGGTGTGCCAGGCACACAGAGCAGCAGCTGCCCACCCAGATGTCAGGTCTGATCCTGCCTCCACGCCACTTAGGACGATGGGCAGCCACAGCCAGACCTGTCTAACCCAGATGCACACGCCATAAGCAACAGGCAGCTTTGCACAAAGTGTAAACTTGCTGTAACGCCCAAGACAGAAGCGTACGAAGTGGAAACTAAAGGGGTCCATCACACAGCCCGATAACACCCTGGTGGCTCTTCTTTGAGATTTCTCTTTCATGTGTGAACAGATTTTTCCCCCACAAAACAGACATAAAACACCAACACTGCAGTAGAGCATGCGCTGTCACTTCACATCCAGGAAATGTGCCTGATACACACGTCAGACGCAACACTTCTTTTGGAAGGACTCACAGCATTTTATTTGATGGATGCCCTATGGCATAGGTGACTGTCCTCAGGGCAAGTAGAGTTAAGTCTCTTAGGTGGATTTTCTTACCCAAGGTCATCACAGCTGCGGGCAGTAGCTGTGGGGAAGGAGTGTTCTCTAGGACGTAGGCACTAAGGGAAAGTCCACCCTCTCTGTCCCTCAGCTCTTTCCTGACGCAGTGGGTTAAGGAGCCGTCAAAATTTAGTCTAGTGGGGGCACGCCCGATGATCTTGTCCCTTGTTTGACTCGGTGCAGACAAGAAGCAGCCAGCAGCAGCCCTTGCTCCTTACCCGGCCCGCCTGGCCGCATCACTTCCTGCCCTCCAGGGTCCACTTCTTCTTCTCTGACTCCTGGACGTCGGCCACCTTTGCCCTGGCACCAGCTGGCTGCCGAGGCTTCCTCCTCCTCTTGCGAGCTGCTCTCTGGCTGCAGCCCCTGGGCCGCCCTTGGGGCGGGGCACCCTCCACTCTGCCCAGCTGCACTGCGGGGACTGCCCCTGCGCCCCTCCTCCGGCTCCTCTTCCTTTTGGTTTCTGAGTTTGGGTCAGGACTTGCATCCTTCTTATCAATCTTCCCTGACAAAAGAGCAAGTCGGCTTGAACTAAATGCCACGAACGCACATGTCAATTCCACTCACCTCAATTCTGTGACCAAAAGTGCCAGCACTGCGGGTTCAGCCAATCAGGGGACCCAAATCCAGTGTGGACTTCAAGCTCCAGGACCACCTATGCTGGCTCATGACACCAGGGAAGGCTGACCAGCGAATTTGGGCCTTCAGCAAGACCAGTATGGTACACAGTGGGAACACTGTGGGGTGGGGAGCAAAGGCAGGAAAGAGGGAGCGAGCACGACCAGGCTGGCTGAGGGTAGGGAGGTTGAAGGAGGTGACCCTGGCCAGAGGGCCAGCAGGCCTAACTCTACTTTCTGTGCAAGAGAGCCACGAAGACAGTGTCCATGTGGGTGCATGTGCCAGGCTGAGGTGGTCTGGCGCCTGCTTCCAGGGCCAGGTGGGAAATGATGTGCTCGAGCCTCCACGGCACAGGTGGCCTGGGCTGGAGGAAAGGGGTGGATCCGGCGGCCCTGCGAAGGGTGGATCCTCGGGAAGGGGGGCTGGTTTAGCACAGGTGGGGTGGAAGGTGTCTCAGCTTGGGCGGATCCACTGTCTCTCTCCTCTGCACCTGGTTCTGGTTCCAGCCCCAGCGCCCCAGCACCCCAGCACCCTGCCTGGCACTGTGTACACAGCCCAGCTCCACTGCAGGCAGCAGGCCCAGGGCAGCCCTCAGCAAGGGTGTCACATGCCAACCACACTCGTGTGGCCACTGAGGCTGAGAGGAAGGACAGCCCCTGAAATCAAGGAGGAGTAGCAGGACTGGGACCTCTGGAGGATGTGGGAGAGGAGTGGATGGGATGCAGACCAAAGATGAAGGTCAGGAGAGACCACCCAGAGGACAGTGCACAGACAGCAGGTGCCTTGGGTAAGGAAAGAGGGGAGGCGGGAGTGATCGACAGGACGGAAGTCCTGAGGCTGTGACCATGCAGGGCATCTCCAGGACATGTGGACAAGGTATCTCCAGGATACCTGGATGGTGGTCACTTGGGACGGGAAACTTGCAGGAAAGCCTTCAGGAGAGACCTCCCAGGTGACTTTGAGCAAGGGAGACAGACGAGCAGGGGAAGAAAGCCCCTGACAGTGAATAAATCCTGCAGCCCTACCTTTCTTCTGCAACCGCGACTTGGACAAACGCTTCTTCATCCTCCTCTCTGGCCGCCCTCCATGCAGACTCCCGTAGGCTTCTTCAGGAATGTCATCCTCAGGGAAGATGCCTGAGAACCAAGGCAGAGTCAGGAGGCCCCAGCCGGCACCACCTCTACGCACTCTGTGCCAGAAAGGGGCCCTGTTCTAGCACCCAGCAGCAGCTTGTTCATACCACCACAGCTGGAGCAACCACCTGAAGCCCAGCACACCTGCAAAAGCAGACTCTTGGAGCACCTACAATACATTAAGGTCTATTCCTTCTTTTTTTTTTTAGGCATTGGCTGGAACAGGGATCAAACCCTGCAACTCAGTGTCATCAGCATGCCCATCAAGGTCTAGTTCTTAAAAATGCTTATGCTGGGAAGGGGCATGAGAGAACTTTCTAGGCAATGGTAATATTTTGTATCTCACCAGAGACTTGGGTTACACAAGGCTATGCACTGGCCAAACACACCAGATACACACAATATTCATGTACATCACTGCATGCAAATTTTACCTAAAACGTACTAGGCTTTAGTCAGGACAGGCATGCTGAAGAACTGGGGGTGCGGCCTGATGCATGGACAGAGGCAGACACATGATGGAACGAGGACAGTAAAACATTAATGCTGGAGTTGAGGTGGTGAATGTGCAGGTATCCACTATAAGATGCTTTCGGCTGTGCTGCAGGTTTGAAATTCTTCATAATGAAATGGTGGGGAAATGCTTACACCCCATTATAAACCTCCTAGGAAAGCATCTTCTAGATAACCCACGCCAGTCCCACCAGCCACGTGCTGCACAGTGGGGATGCTCACTGCAAAGCAGACCAGACACAGCAGCAAACGTCCCACACACGCGCTCTGAGAGACGCTCGAGTCTGAGACCCACTCAGCACAAACTGCAACAGTGAGCTGCAGAATCCCTCAGCCCTGCCTCCCCCTCCCACATAAATGCCACAAGCCTCTGCAGAGACTTCACTGTGCTATGAGGGAACCGATCCACTCCACCCCCATGATAGTGGAACCACTCCTAAGCTGGGTGGCTGCTCTCGGTGCCCAGCCCAATCCTTACCTTCTGCCAGGTCCTGCAACCTGAAAGAACAAGACAGACACTGTCAGTCACCACGGCTGTGGTTTCTGCAGGAGGAAGGACGCTGCATCCACAGGGGCCTTCAGAACCTAGTAAGGGGCTACCCTGGGGGCTCAGAGGGACCCCAGGACACATGGCCCTTGGTGAAATATGCCTCCCTTGGGGAGCTCAAAAGACCTCTTGCCTGGCTGAGGCTGCTGGCAAGGCGCTGGGGCAAGGAGCAGGCGCTGGGGTGCATAAGGAAAGCGCCACCCCACGGGAAGCGGGAAGGATGGTGCCAGCCACCTTCAGAGACACTCACTTGCGGATCACCTTGTAGAGACGCTTCCGGTTCTGAGAAGGGGTGTTCTGCCGGCTGGCCACTTCAAACAGTCTGTTTGCAACTGCCTCATAGTCAAACTGTTTCAAAAAGAGACACGCTAAGACTCAGGCACCTTCCATGTGCTCTGAGTATGTGAACCCACTGGACTGAGAAAGCACCTGGGCTACCATGAGGATTCTCTACTCCAACCTTCCCCCACTCAGCAGCGCTGCCCCAGAGAGACACGACAAGATCAACAAGATAATTTACGCGTCCTGTTTGCCTGAAGTCGTAGATCCCATTCGCTGAGCTCTGACTCTGAGCTGAGACCCAACCACCCAGCACAGCCACCTCATTTGTGCTCAGCACCCAGTGAGGAAGTTGGAGCAGATGTGGGAGGCTACCCACTTGTCCAGGGTGAAAGGACAGCCCTATGGCGGCACCAGGCCCAGAGAGCATGGTTTGCCTCTGGGCCCCGCCCCAGCCCCGCTCAGTGACCCTGCACTCCTGTGATGAACAGGGTCTGGACACCTGTCCTTCCTCCAAAGCTGACCTTTGTAAAGGCCAGTCTCCACACTGACAGCTGCCACCCTCCCTCCTATGATGCCCCTCCTCTTCCAGAGCCCGAAGCAGAGTGGGAGGGCAGAAGACAGCCAGAGGTCCGGGAAACCCACCTGCAGCACGGGTCCTGCGCCATCCCCATCGTCGTCAGCCTGTGCCTCATCCCTCTCAGGTGCAGTCCTGCGGATGGAGCCTGGAGCAAAAGGGACTCCGTGAACTCAAAGGCCTGCACCAGGTGTGTGCAAGGCCTGTAACACAAAGCCCTGGTCAGAGGATGGGCACAGGCTGGGAAAACCACCAAGCTGCCTCATATAAGGGCAGCAATGTCACTGCAGGCCTAGAAGTGAGAGGCCATGTCCCGGGAAGGTGGCGCCAACCCAGCCCCTAGAGAGTGACTGAGAGAAACACCTCAGGCAGAGAAGGTAGCAAGGAAGAGGGCAGCAGTGGCCAACACAGGGTGGGCCCAGCCCAGGAAACAGCAGGAGACGACACTTCAGGCTGGGTGCTCCGATGTTGATGGCACTCTCCGTGAGGAAAGTTTCTGGATGGCAGGCAGCTGTGAGGGGAGGCATGCGGCAAGAATGCTGATGGCTACTGGGAGCGAGGGGACCAGGGAGGGACAGGGATGACACAGGATGGCCAGAGACAGCCCTGGGGTAGGGTGGCTTCTGACTGGTAAGAAAGCCCAGGGGCACACAGCAATGGCCCCAAGAGGAGGCGGAAGGGAGCCCTGGGACGGTCGCTGAGGTGCCCTCTACAGCAATAGGACACAATGCTCGGGAAACAGACCACCTGGCGGAGTCAAGACACTGGCCTGCAGTACCAAGCCTGGAAGCCAGGCGGACCCCACCTGGACCCCACCGCTGCCAGAGCAGCACAGCCCCACCCCAAAGCCCCTCAGTGGGACCCATCTGCAGTAGCATGTTCCCCTCACTCCTTCATCCACCGACACGCAATTGGAGCCCGGCCACAGCCAATACAAGGGCAGCTCCCTGTCCTCGTGGGAGAGACAGGCCAGGAGTGAGGGATGCAAACCAGCAAACTATGTAACATGAAGTGATAGGCAGCGTGGAGAGGCCCAGCATGTGCAGCAAGGTAGAGGCAGGGAGGCTGCCCTGCAAGCAGGTAGTCAGGGCAGCTCCTGAGAGTGACAGGTGGACTGAGATCAGGAGGGCAGGGGCTTGTCCAAGGGGCCGACTGAGCCTGGGGTGGGGGGTGGCTAGCACAGAGGAGCGCAGGGAGTCCAGCAGTGCCCTGAAAACACCAGAGGCCGGGCCGGCCCGTGGCTCACTTGGGAGAGTGCGGTGCTCAGAACACCAAGGCCTCGGGTTCCGATCCCATATACGGATGGCCGGTTCGCTCACTGGCTGAGCGTGGTGCTGACAACACCAAGTCAAGGGTTAAGATCCCCTTACCGGTCATCTTTTTTAAAAAAAAAAAAAAAAAAGAAAACACCAGAGGCCATGGAAGGTTTAGGGAGAGCAAATCACATACAAGCTTTGCATTTTCAGAGGTCATACCGGCTGCTGTGCCGAGAATAGACTGCAGGAGAGGGCAAAAAGAAGGGACCAGCCAAGAGGCGGCTAGGATGATCCCACAAGAGCTCAAACTGGCTCAGCCAGCACAGGCGCCCCAAACCCGATGTGTCATGAGCCTCACCTGCAGGCGGCTCCTTGGACCACTTGCTGGATGGTAGGCCTTGCCCACGCTCACCACTCCCTGACGAGTCATCATCACCCTCCGACACCACCTCCTCCTCCTCCTCCTCCTGTGCATCCACTTCATTCATGAGGTCTTCAATGGCAAACGGGGCCTGCTCCACAATCTTCTCAAAGATGCCTCGAGTGATGTTATGCAAAACCAGGGGACTGAGGGTGGAGCAGAGGCCAGACAGCTGCCTGTCAGCTGGACCCTCACAGAAGCAGCAGTGACTCCTCCTGCCCACGCCCCTCTTGTGCAGCCACTTGCTGCTCTGGGACGTGGATACGAACCATACAGTGCAACCCCTCTTCCCTGGAGGGAGAAGCCCTCCCCTGAAGGCAGCAGTCACCGAGAATGACTCAGTGACAAAGAAGAGTCAGGCCTGACCAGGCCAACCACAACTTACTCCTTAGTCCGGGCAGCAATTCTGCAGAAGGGGTCGATAAACCTGAGATTCTGGTCTGCCGTAAGCTGCAGGGGAAAGGAAACAGGAGCTGCCTCAGTCCATCACTCATAAGCAGCCCTGACCAGCTCGGTCACCTGGCCTGACCCAGCCTCACCTCTTGGGCGCCCACTTTGCTCAGCTCCTCCAGGAAGATCTCAAGGAAGTGGCTCTTCACCCCGTTGGGGGCCTGGCTGTTGGGGTGCAGGATCTCGGTCGTCAGCAGCTCCAGCAGCTGCTTGACCTGTCTGAGGAAAGAAGAGGCGAGTACAGCAGGCAGCCATGCCCAGCCACAAGCCCACGCACGCACTCTCCCTAAGTTATTAGGGCTGATGGAATATGAGTGCAGGCAGGTGCCACGGTCTGTGAATGTGCCAGCTTTCACATGCACACAGGTGAGGATGGATGATCCCAGGTCTGTTCTGGCACAAGGAGTCTTGCAACTACAGGTTTATGTGGACATCACCAGCACCAGAACACACGGCATGGGTTTGGATCTCAGATGCAACAGGTGTAAACACTCTCACAGGCCTCCCCTCTGTCCTGAAGATTACAAGTGGAGGCAGACAGACTCAGCTGAGATGCAATGCTACCACCACCTTGCCTGGCATGCCTCTCTGGTGTCCCTTCTGGGTACCACTCGGGAAGACACGGCAGGAGAGACAGGCCAAGAGAGGAAGGGGCTGAGGCCTGCAAGCCATTTGAGGGCTTCCCAGGTCCTGCTACAACAAGCACTCGGCCATGATACATGAGTGTCAGAGGCCCTGGATCCTAGGACCAGAGAGCGCCCAGAGACCAGTCAGTCTCCAGCAGTCTGAATGCATCAGAAAACCCTGGGGTGCTTGAGGACACAGATAGATCCCTACACCCTGAATCATAAGATGCTGTTGCATTCTCCAAGCTCCCCAGACAACTGTCATGACAGTAAGGTCTGCTAATCACTGGTTACAGGAAGGAAAAGTGATGCTCTGCACGTTCAAGGAAAGGAGACAGGGGCGAGAACAGGGGCAAAACTCAGAGAAAGAACCCCAGATGCAAGAGACCTACTCCCATGGCTAGTAATAACACAATCACACACTTAAAAAAAAAAATCAGTAGGGGCTGGATGCTTAGCTCAGTTGGTTAGGGTGTGGTGCTGACAACAGCAAGATCAAGGGTTCAAATCCTCGTACTGGCCAGTCACCTCCCTCCCCGCAAAAAACTAGTCACGTCTGCAGGAGACTGAGAAAGGCTAGCAAGTACCTCAAACTATCAGCGTTAGTTGCCCAGGGCAACAGGGGAGGCTGCCAACATCCTTGACATGGTCTCTGCATTAAATCACTACTTACAATAAGGATGAAATTACTTTTGTAATAATAGACAAAAAAAAAGTTAACTAAAATAAAATTGTCCCTTTAACATTTTAATTTAGAGTAAATCACGACATCCCTAAGGGGTAACCCATAATACTAAGTCCTAAAATGAGTAAGAGACTCCTGGCCTCAAAGTCCTCACTGGGAATTCAAGCATAGGAATCACTCAAAACCAGAGGCACTATTGCCCTAAATATAAAATCACCCATAGTAATGTAAACCTAGAGAAATTCAGGAACT
This sequence comes from Cynocephalus volans, assembly GCF_027409185.1. NCBI lineage: Eukaryota > Metazoa > Chordata > Mammalia > Dermoptera > Cynocephalidae > Cynocephalus > Cynocephalus volans. The sequence continues at coordinate 190,179,330 of NC_084460.1, forward strand.
ATGGTCCAATTCCTGATTTTTTTTTTATAAGAGAACAAAAAAAGTGGGTTAGGGGCAAAAATTTGTTAGCTTTGTTACCTTTTTTTTTGGCAGCCGACCTTGGTATTACGAGGCTGTGCTCTAACCAACTGAGCTAATCAGCCAGCCCCTGTGAGCTTTGTAATGCTGAAGATAAAAAAGCCATATAGTAACTCCGGCCACAAGCTGAACTCTCTGGTCTAAGAGGAATTCTGACATCTGGGCACCACTTTTAGTATTCATATACTTGAAATCAACTCCTTTAACGTACACTTTTTAATTACACATCAATTCCAAATACATTTTTCTAAGCCCCTCCCCCACTACAAAAAAGCAAAACAACAAAAGACCACGCAGCAGCGGGACACCGACAGACGTTTTCCAGCACTGTCAGTACAATAAAAAAGCCGTCTGCAAAAATGGTCCCCACGCCACTGTGTGAGCAGCACACAACTCTAGACGGCTGTAACACTGCTACATGTAACATTCCAAAACTAGTTATCTGTTGTAGTTAAAATTACTTTTCAATGTTATTCATAAAAGCTTTCTGAGTTCTTTACACTGAGCACGTACCACCCTCATCACTGGAAAAACATTATAAAGAAATTTTAAATTTCTTAAATTTTCAAAACTTTACAATGACCCCAAACCCCACTTTGTGTTGTGGAACTCAGACTGCCCCCTGAAGTCTGGATGATTTAGTATTTTTGGAACCGGGACCTATTACTGTTGATAACAGAGCTGAACGTGCCGTGTTTTATAAAAAAGCTCCTCAGCTGGACACCCTTTATCACAAGGACTCAATTCTGACTCACGAGAACATGAAAACAAACACCATCACGTCCAGGAACACATGACAAATCTTAATTTTTTAAAATGCTCTCACTTTAAGCACCATTAAGGCTAACATCTTTTTATGCCAAGGAATTAAGAGACATACGTGCCTCCAACCCCCTGGGAAACGAGTCTGAGGGCACACAGCACTCCGACCCCCCACCTCGCCAGGGAGAGGCCCTCGCTGCAGGTACTAACCTTTCTTCCCAGCCCTGCATTCTCACGACCTTCAAGGACTCTTTCAGCACCATCCGCATAAGCTTTGGCACAAAAGGAGACTCATGTTAGTGAAAGCACAGCCCAGACTTCGCCAACCCCCCCCCCCACCCCATGCACTGGAGCCTCTTGAAGCCATAGCCTTGGTCACCTCTGCCTGCCCCAAAATACATGCAGACCCTTAAGAGCTGCTGACTGGCTGATGCTGGGGGACACGACACCACGTCCACAGGGCCCTGGGCAGGAGAGCTCAGGCCTCCCCCTGGGTGAGATGCCCCACTGCCCACAAGCAACAGGAAGTCAGGCGCACAATAGGTAAGTCCCGTCAGCAGCTGTGGTCATAAACTACAGCTGGAGCACAGTGGTCCCTGTGTCAGAAGTGAGAACGGAGAGAAGTACAGCTCCTCCAGGGGAAGCAGAGCCCTAGGCAAAACTAGGCCAGAAACTCGGCATGTCTTTTCAGACCTCACCCAGCAACTTCTGTCCTCAACAGAGAGAACGCAGCTCACTTTCTCCCTGGTCTTCTGGGCGGAAAGACCCTCCCACTACACCTCACAACACAAATAAAGCTCAATACCTGCCTCACAGTCCCGCATCCTCCCACAGGGCTCAGAGCATCATCTGTCCGGTTTCCTGCTTCAGGACATGAACACACTCAGGGACCCAAGCCATGGGAAAAGCTTGACAGAGAGCTCATAGACTAAGAGCCTCACTTACAGAGCATACCCCAGCAGCCAGGACACTGTCCTTGAGGACACTGGAGGCCTGTCTCACACGGCTACCAGCAGCATCCCCAGAGGGTCAGCCTTTATGGCAGGGCTGTGCTGCTGCCCTTGGTCACATGAGGGGGATCATGGGCCTTGAAAAGCAACCAAATTCATCACATAGAAGGACCCAGCAATTACATCCTGGCAAGACAGCATGGTGACTTATAAACCTGTATTTTGTCACAGTGCAATGCCTGGCCCTTGGCCCGCTCCCACACCTACCCACATGAATTCAAATCCTGCCTTCCTTCCTTCTTGGGCTGCATGCTTTGCTCACCAGCTGGCCCTCACTTCAAGAATACGTAACGTATACAGTTGTCCACATAATCCTGGCCCATATCTGAGTTGGACGCTGAGACCCAGGCAGGTCACAATCTATCCTCAGTGAGGCCCAGACACTGCCACACTCAGTGTCCCCACTAGACCACCAACTTCTAGACAGTGACAATGTCCCTTCATCTCAGGAATGCTCCAAAGTCACAGTGTCCACCACCTTCGTAACAAAACTGTGGTTCAACAGGAAGGACAGAAGGGAAGGAGGTAAGAGCAGCAACAGACTTAGTCTGTAAAATTCTGCTTCCCCCTCTATTCCTCAGGGCAAATCAGTAACCTAAATGGGAATGCTACACAGGAAAGGAGAAAGAAAGGGGAGTTCTACACAGCATAATTACAATCATCCTCTGCCTGCGCAAAAAACCCTGGCAGGCTAGACCCTCCACAGCAGACACCTCAGGGGTGACCTTGCCTCCTCTGCTGTGCATCTGGGCCGTGGCCGCTCTAGCAAGGTCGCAATGGCCTCACTACTGATCCGCACCAAGAGGGCACCTGGAACTCTTCTTCTCTGAACCGAAAGTTCACGGCAGTGTTTTAAGGACTAAAGTCCCTCCCCACTGGCTAAGCCTCAAAGAAACGGGACAGGTATCACAGAACCCTAAGCAAGCACATCCCACACGAGGCTTCAGCCGCACGCCCAGCCACTAGACTCAGAGTCACACTGCCGCAGGGTCACCTCACCATGGAGGCCAGACACTGCCATGACGGCGCTGCTGGGAACTGAGACCGCCCGCGAGCCACAGCTGCCTCACCAAGTAGTACTTGTCCAGGCGCAGCCTGTCTATGCCCGGCCACTCGCGGTTCATGGTCTGCCAGAAGGTCTGAAGGAACAGGTGCTCTGGGGAGGAAAAGCCTGACATTAATGCCAGAAAAGAACCGCTGAGGAACGCCAAGCCACTTCGGGCAGTGAGGTGAGGGTACAGGGCAACCTGCTCAGGAAGTTGGTCACATGCAGCCTGAGATCTCTCGGCTCATCCTGCAGAGCTGAGCAGCAGTGCTGTCTCTGGCTTAAAAAACAGGGCTATGAGGCTCCTCAGAAAGAAAAGAAAAGCATGGCCACAACCTGAACCAGAGTGCCATAACCTCGGAGAAACAGGCACAAAGAAGGGGGAGCAACGCGTTGGGCGAGAGAAGCAGCTGCGACCCACTGCCAGGGTGGCACGGGGAGGTCTCCCACACACGCCCACACCCCACCCCCGAGCCAGGCATAGCTGGACAGGATGTGCACGTCAGGACTTTCAGAGGCTCCCCAAGTGATTCCATCTCAGTCAGGATAAAAAACAGAATCAGAAAAATAAACTTTAGGAACTGGACAATGAACAGGTGGAATTCGGTTGAATACCGTGGTAACTCTATACTGGCTCTTTGTTTTAATTTTAAAATGTAAGATACTAGCCTGTTGACTCTTGAACTGAATATATCTGGGGTAAATGAGTTAATGCCTGTGGAACACTTAGAACAGTGTTTCACACACACAAGCAGTCAGCAGACACCAGGACTCTCCCCTGCTCTCAGGTATCGCCTGCTCTAGATCTCAGAACACAAACCTTCTGTGCCTGGTGACTCTGACTCTAGGCAATTCTGGTGTTTACAAATTGGCTTAACTATGGCAGAGTATACTTACGTGTCTCTGTGGTCTGAAAAGCATGGATGAGCTGGGAAATTGTCCTTCCTAGTTCTTCCTGTGCAGGAAACAACAAAAACGCCCTCAGACCCTGAAGTGCTGTGCTCTTACAATGACGAGACAAACATGCTCCACTGTCCACTCATACACTCATCACAAAGAACCCACTTCCATGGGCCTCAGCCCAGGGAACTTGAGGTTTGCAAGTCTCATCCCTGCCACAAAAGGCCTCCTCACAGCTGGGACCAACAGAATGTCACCACAAAGCATGGCAGTCACTGTCTTCCTGACTGAGGCTGTGCCCTGAGCAACAGGGAGTGATGGTCAAAGCAGGGCATGGGAGGGAGCAGCAGGGGGCCTCAGGACACAAAGCCTCCTCACTGGCAAGAGGGGAGCCAACCAGATCCTACCAATAGCTCACTGCCTGCCTGCATCACTATGTCAAGCGTCCCCCAGTGCACTTGCTAAGAAAAAAGAGTCCAGAGCTTCCCTTTGAGACAGTAGTTGAATAGGCATGGGATACAGCCCAGGAATCTTAAACATGTACTCTCACCACCCTGGTGACTCTGAAGGAGAGTAAACAATTCACACTTTGTGAAACACTGATCTAAAAAGGCTAGCAGGAGAAATCCTTGTCTCAAAAGACTTGGAATCTGTCTCTTGGTTTCCACTATTTTAGCACTCGCTCTGCAACGTGGGACAAACATGAAAATAACAACCCATTGTTCACCCATGCCATGATTGCACTGCCTACCACCAGTGTCACTATGGTGCTCAACTCAGCAAAGTACGTCAATGTCCTCAGCAAGTGTAAGACCTGCTCTCAACAGCCATACAGAACAAAGCACCGAAGTTATAAAACTTCTCCCAGCATGTTCGGCCGTCTTAAAATGGGGTCAGCCACATTCCCATCTGTCCTCCCACCACTTCTATCCACCCCAGCTTCTGCTGCCTTCCTATCCACTTACCTGCAGGAGCGGCTTGTCCTGCATCCACATACAATAAAACAGTCCTTTCCATACCTTCAGCAGCTCATCATGAGTGAAACCACCTGCACCAAAACAGGAGCATTCAGATTATACCAACCAACCTTTTAGTGCCAGGAAAGAAGCCAGAGAAACACGGCTGCCTGAATTAGACCACAGTCCTATTTACTGTAAAAGCAATGGGGTAGCACAGTCCAGCCTTCCCCTCTCAACCAATCCTTCTAACTCAGGACCTGCTGTGTCTGTGGCTGCTGGGACTCCTCCAGGTAACTGCCACTTCATTCACTCAAACAAAATTGAGTACGTCAAGTACTTCCTGAGCAGGATGGTGGCCACAAAGGTCAACTTGTTTGTGATAATTCACCCAGCGTTACACTGAAGGTTTGTGCACTTTTCTGTGTTATACTTCAAATATCAGAAGAAAAATCTAATTCAGTTGTTCAGGCTAGGAAGAGAGGTATATAAAACCACTCATTTGGCCAATATTCCTGGAGGCCCTGAGTGTCCTGCCCCCTGTTCCTGGAGTGTGGTTCGCAGACGTCAGTGTGGATCGGGATCACCTGGAGGGCTTCCTAAAGCACAGATTGTAGCCCTAATTGAACAAGTCTGGGACCCTAGTATTCGCTTTTCTAACAAGTATGCAGGCGATGCTGAAGCTGCTGGGGGGCGGGGGAGGCGCACGCTTTGAGAGCCACTGGTACTAGAAACAGTTCACAAGAAGCATGCTCTCAGCCCTCAGGGAGCGTAGCCTCGAGTGAAACTCAGACCACGATCCGCCATGACGGGCCAACACAGGGTGTCCACACAGCGGGCAGCAGAGGATACGGTCTGACGGGGGGGTTCCCAGAGGAAAGGAGGTCTGAGGCGGGAAAGCTAGAGGCTGGAAGGGCAGGGGGTGTCCAGAGGGCCCGCGTGTCACCGCACAACGAGGGACAGCTGCAGGAGCCGGGCGCGCGTGGGGACAGAACCGTCGGCCCCGCCCGGTCGGTCACGTGGCGGCTCTACGCAGTCAGGAGCTCCCCCTAGGCCGCCGCCGCCCCCAGCCCGCCCCGTGCGGCCCGGCCCGGCCACCCCCGAGCCGCCCCGCGCCCACCTGCGGTCCACTGGGTCCTGGCGACGATGTACTTCCGGAGCTTCCTCACCGCGCGGTCCCGGGTCACTTGCTCGTTCCCCGCCAGGCGCTGCGCCAACTGGACCTCGGGCGGGAGCCGCACGCGCGGAACCATGACGACCCCGGCCTGGACCCCGCGCCCGCCTCGGCCGGCGCGCCGCGTGACGGCACAGGCCCGCGCCGCCGCCTCCCGCACGCCACCGCCGCGCAGTGGCCGGGCGGCCTCACTGCAGCCCGCGGCCCGCCTGCGGGGTGGGGCGGCGTCCGCTCTGACACCTGCCCCGGCGGCTCTGTTACCAAAGGCTGCCCGCGAGCACACGCACCGAGGAGGGGCCTCCGCCGCCGCGAGGCATTGCTGCCAAAACGTGTGCCCAAGTCTAGTCTGGGCTGACCTCTATAGGTCCACGTCCCGCTTTCTAGAGACGAGAGGAGGCGATAAACGGTGTCCGAGGAAACAAGCACAAATCCAGATCCCTGCACGGACTGCAAGTCACCATCCCGGGCGCTCCTAAACCTTGACCTCATGAATGAACAAATGGATGCCTCTTATCACGGAGGACGGAAGGCAAATGTTCATTGTATCCTGCTTCAGGGAAAACACCGCAAAAAGCGTTTGGGGGACAATTGGGAAAACGTGCATATACACTAGACATCAGATTATAGTACAGAATGACTGCTTATTTTCTTAGGTGTGACAATGGTGTTTAAGCAGATGGGCTTAGCAAACTTTTTCTCTAAAAGGCCATGTGGCAGAGGACCGCAAAGGTAGGGAGTCCCAAGACCAGCCCAGGTTCGATGATTTGCTAGGAGGACTCTCAAGACCCAGCAGACAGTTGCACTCATGATATGATTTATTTCAGGGAAAGGATTCATAGCAGAAAATCTGCAAAGGAAAAAGCAGCATGGGGTGAAGGCGGGGAAGCCAGACGCAAGCTTCCTTGCGACCTCTCTGGGTGGAGTCACACAGAATTCACTTAATTCCCACAGCAACGAGTTGTGACAATGCAGATGAAATGTTGCCAACCAGAGAAGCTTGTTAGAGACTCGGTGTCCAGCAGTTTTATTAGTGACTGGTCACATAGGCAGCTTCTGCCTGGCATATGCCGGAATATCAGACTCCCAGAAGGAAAGCAGGTGTTCAGTATAAACCATACTGGTCGTAGGAATAGTTTAGGCAGAGTGAGCCCCTCTTATCTGGGAATGGTGGGAACCCTCCCAAAACCCAAGTTCCCAGAGGCCAGCCAAGTTCCAGCCTCCAAAGCCTTTCCGAGGATAGCAGTCAGGTCTGCAACATTAACTTCTGCACAAGTCAGACAGAAAATATTTTCAGCTGAGTGGGCCAAACGATTCTGCTGTTTTAGCTCCAAAGTAGCTATAGATGATATGTAAATGAATGGGAATGTTTATGTTCCAATAAAACTTTATCTTTAAAAACAGTTGGTGGGCCAGATTTTGCTTAGGCCCATAGTTTGCCAACCCCTCATGTAGAAGAATATCCTTTCTTTTTAGTAATAAACTGCTGAACTATTTGGTAAGGGTGAAGTGTCATGATGTCTGAAAGTTAATTCTGCAAAAAAATAAATACACACACACATATATACATATGCATATGTAGATAAACAAATCTGGCAAAATATTAACAACTGTGGAGTCTAGTGGTGGGAATACAGGTGTCCATTGCCCTATTCCGACTTTTTCTATGTTTGAAATTTTTCATATCAAAAAGGTGGGAAATATTTTAGAAACTGGTCTTAGAATCAAAATTAGTTCTCTCACTAATTGTTTAAGTATCATACCAGTGCCACTGTCTGCCCTAGACAACAGGGATGTCATGAACAACAGCAGGTCCCTGCCTCAGGGAGCTCACGGTTCAGTGATAGCACCAGGTAATAAAACAAATGCACGTGTTAGAGTGGACATTGCCTCGTGCTGTGAAAAAACCCAAAGTGGGAGAAAGAAGACAACCAGTCCTAAAGAAAGGAGTAGTTGTAAAAGACATATGGCGAATTTCTGACATGAAATTTCACCAAAATAATAAAATACATCAACATATACTTTTATTTTTTTTTTATTTTTTTTTTAAAAGATGACCGGTAAGGGGATCTTAACCCTTGACTTGGTGTTGTCAGCACCACACTCAGCCAGTGAGCGAACCGGCCATCCATATATGGGATCTGAACCCGGGGCCTTGGTGTTATCAGCACCGCACTCTCCCGAGTGAGCCACGGGCCGGCCCCAACATATACTTTTAAAATGTACTTTACAATATATACAGCTATTAGATGCTGATGGCTAATTAACTGTAGGATGTTCAGTGCAACTAAAAAATAAATGCCTTGTTTATTAATGAATTAATACTAATTAATATTAATAAATGCACAATTATCTCTCTTTTGGAAACCTTAAAAACCTGTTTTTAGAACCCTCTATGGATATTAAAATTAGTGAGCAAAAGTGTGATGAGAAATATGATGTTTAAGGGCCGGTCCATGGCTCACTTGGGAGAGTGTGGTGCTGATAACACCAAGGCCAAGGGTTCGGATCCCTATATGGGGATGGCCAGTTAGCTCACTTTGGAGAGCGTGGTGCTGACAACACCAAGTCAAGGGTTAAGATCCTGTTACTGGTCATCCTTAAAAAAAAAAAAAAAAAAAAGAGGCCCAAGCCCGTGGCGCACTTGGTAGAGTGCTGTGCTGGCAGCGCGGCGACGCTCCCGCCACGGGTTCGGATCCTATATAGGACTGACCGGTGCACTCACTGGCTGAGTGCCGGTCACGAAAAAACGACAAAAAAAAAAAAAAAAAAGAAATACGATGTTTACAGTTTCTGTGGTGCTTGTCAACTACAAAGGGAAAACAGTATCTTCACGATGGAGAAATCTGGCAGACACCACTTTACTCCAGGGCTCAAGGTCACCACAACCAATGACATCACCGTCAAGCACCCTGATATGATGTGTGGAGAAGGACACAGCATCACTTCTGCAGTTTTCTTCCCCAAAATGCATAACTTCAATCCAATCATGAGGAAATTTCAGACAAGCTCAAACTGAAAAACATTCCTCACAATAATTGACTAATACTCTTTAAAAGTGTCAAGGGCACGAAAGACAAAGACTGAGGAACTGTCCCATATGGGAGTTGACTAAGGAGACTCTACAACAAAATGCAGTGTGGCAGGAGCCTGGACCAGAGAAAGGATGTCAGAGGGACAATGGTGAAATGTGAGTTGATTCTGCAATTAGTTCACAGTACTGCATCTATACTGTGCATATGCAAGATGGTCACATTTGGGGAAACTGGATGTGAAGGTTAATTCTAGATGTCAACTTGGTTGGATGAAGGAATGCTGAGAAACCTGGTAAAGCAATCTTTTCAGGTATGTCCATGAGGGTGTTTCCAGCAGAGATTAGTATGAGAGTCTGACTGGATTAGGTGAGAAAGACCCACCCTCAGTGTGGGTGGGAACCATCCAATCCACTGGGGGCCTGGAGAGAAAAAAGACAGAGGAAAGAGGTGAAGCTCTCTCTTGATCTACTGGAGCTGGGATACACTCTTCTCTCCTGGACATCAGAGTTTGAGACTCTTCAGCTTTTGGGTTCCAGAACTAACACCAAGGACACCATCAGCTTCCCTGGTTCTGAGGCCTTTGGACTTAGACTGAGCCACAATACCAGCATCCAGTTTATAGACGGCCTATCGTGAGACTTTTCTTCATAGCCACGTGAGCTAATTCCCCTAATAAATCCCTCTCATATAATTATAACATATCCTATTGATTCTGTCTCTCTGGAAAAGCCTGACTAATACACTGGATGAAGAGCTTACAGGAACTCTGTGCTGTTTTTGAAAACCAGAATTATTTCAGTATAAGAAGATTTAAAAATTGAAAAAGTAAAAAAAGAAATTCTGATGAGAGTCTGGGGAATGAATGTAATTTCCAACTTTATATACATTACCCACTATAACATCAGCTTCCAAAGGCAGGGATTTTATTTGCCCTGCATGCAGACAGTGCCTAGATAGCAAGAGTATGTGGAAACAGTTGTGAAGAGCTCACAAAGTCCAAATTAGCAATGGAAGGGGCACAATTATTCCACAAATAATAAAAACCAACCTCTCTCACCTCCACACAATAGCACATTGGTCCATTTCCTGTCCTGAGGTTGTCGTGTTTGCGTTCTGTTTTCTAGAATGGAGAAAAACCCACGTGCATGGGTCCTGTGTGTTTTCGTAAGCTGTGTGTTTTCAACTTTATGCTCGACTTAAAAATAGGTAGGTCCAAGAGTGTGTGTCACACCTTTAAAGCAAAATTTTGCTTCCATGCTAAGATATGCGTATGTTACGTACTGGAAAAATATATCAATTTCCTACAACTGCCATAACAAATTACACAGACTGGGTCACTTAAACAACAGAAAGTTATTCTCTCACAGTTCTGGAGGCCAAAAGTCTGAGATCAAGCTGTTGGCAGAAGCACATTCCACCTGGATGCTCTAGGGGAGGGCCCTCCTGCCTTTCCAGCTCCTGGTGGCTCTTAATGTCCTTGGCTTGTGGTCGGATCCTCCCATCTCTGCCTCCCTCTTCACCTGGACTTCTCTGTCTCTGTCTGTGTCCTCTTCTCTTCTTTTAAGGACACCAGTCATTGGATTTAGGACCCATTCTAATCCAGTATGACCTCATTTTAACTAATTACATCTGCAAAAATCCTATTTCCAAATTAAGGTCACATGCTGAATTTCCAGGTGTACATGACTCTTGCAGGGACCCTATTCAACCCACTACAGGTGTAAGAAGATGCAATAGTCAGCACCGTCTAATGTGTGCCTGCTGTGTGCCTAGGACTCTACATACACAATCCTGCAGGGGAGGTGTGGTTTTGTAGATAAGCAAAGATGCTTACAGATTAAGCAACTTGCCCAGAGGTGAAGGACAAGCCCAGAATGGTCTACAGTGTCTGGCAGAGTGTGAGCGCCCTATGCTCTAGCCAGGATGGCTTCCCAGGCAGTCAGCTGGGCAGGCACACAGGGCCTGCATCAGATGTCACGGTCCTGAGATGCTGACCACTTTGAATACTGCGCCGCAGCCCCACAGTGGATCTTCTCGCATTGCCCCAGCCCCCTTCTCTTCCTGCAGGCTGAGAGGGTGCGGCTGCGTGTCCCCAACCCCACCTGTCTCTGACAAACTCATTCGCTTCCACACTGTGCTCCTCCCCCATGTGCACTCTCTCAACATCTTATTGCAGAAAAGAAGAAAAAGGGGGAGAAAGCTTTCCACATCTACTCTTTATTTTCTGTGCACAGGATTCTAAAAATGTTTAATCACACTGTAATGATAGTTTTTGTAACCTTTTTTCACTAATGTACCTAGCAGTTTTCCAAAATATCACTAGCTTTTCAAAACTATCCAGTATTTCCAAAAAAACAGCAGTTTTTTTTTCTAAAGACAAAAAATTACTTTAAAAAAACTTCGGAAAAATACAGAAAATCACAGAGAAAAAAGTTTTTAAATACCTGCATTCCACCCCCAGTGATGGCTACTATTAACATCTCAGTCCATACCCTTCGGTCCTGCAGGAGCCTGGACCCCCCAACCCCCAGTCTCTGTGAATGAGAATCTTCAGAGAAAAGGCCTAGGAACTCACACTTCAATCAGCAGCCTAAAGGGTGCACACAGCAGGCAAACTGGGGAAATGCTGTTCTATCGATGCCTCTTCCGAACTTCGGAGTATCCCTTGCTACGGGCAGAGGTTGGGCACTGCAGTTGCTTCTAAATTCTGTGATGGGCATTTTCCTTCTGTCTAGCCATTTAATTGTCTTTAAGAAAAATTCCTGGAATCCACTGCTTTAATTCTTAAGTTTTATTTTTTATTTACGAAATTATGTAAAGAGTCAAATATTTATTTAGTGCTTACTCTGTGACAGACATCAAGGTGGGGAGCAGACTTAAGCTCCACATGGGTGCAGTGTCAGTCTGTTTGCTGGGGAATCCCAAAAAGGATGCAGGTCACTAGGAGACACGGAGAAAAGCTGCGATGGCCCAGGACATGGTGCAACAGGGGTACCCAGAAAGGCAACTGCTCCCTGATGTGTGGTTCCGGCCTCTCCGTTCTGATTCTTCCCATGCTTCTAAGTTTAGAAAATCCTTTGCCTGCCACTGGTTTATAGCAATGGCCTTTTAAAATTGTACATCTGGACTCCCGGGCAAGATGGCAGAATAGATGGTCCCCAGCGTCACTCTCTCCCACAAATCAACCAGTTTACAACTATAAAAAAGCAATGACAGCCAAGCTGGGGCCACTAGAGCTGAGGGGAAGAGGAGGAGAGACCTACAGAGTTCATGAAGGTGGGAGAAGCCATGATGAGAGAAAGAAAAAACCTCTCTGACCGTTTCGAGCCCCGGCTGCATCCAGGCTGGCCCTGCTGAGTGCATTGAGCAGGAGAGGGCAAAAGCCACAGCCATGCCCTCTGGATGAAGCTGCTTGGAGGTGGCAAAGGGAGAAGAGGGCCTTAGTGGCCCCCAGGCCAGCAAGACCACTAATAGGGTTCCTGTGGACTCACATAGGGGTGAGGAGTCAGAACAACTGAAAAAGAGCCATTCAGAGGTCTGTGAGTCATTGCAAGGAATCGGCGCATGGCCTGTCCCATGGGAAGTGTTTGCAGCACGGGCAATGGGGGAGATGGGCCCACTAGGAGAACACTGGGACACAGCAAGGGCAGCTGATCTGTGCCCCAATCAGCACAGGACCACAAGGAGGAGACTGATGAGGAATATAGAATTGCAGGGGGTGCAGTTTGATGAAAAGGATCAGGCCCAGACCAGAGTTTCTACACAACCCAGTGCACCAGATCTCACTAGACCCAGAAGTACCTATAAAGTCAAGCATTAAAACCTGAGCTGCACAAAAAGCCTTTCCTGGGGAATCAGCAGCAAAGCAGCAATTTAGCTCAACCACAGAGCTCAAGTACTGGTTCCCACAGGAAGTTTCTCCCATTTAGAAGTAAGCAAAGGACAACAAATTAGTTCCAGCACAGAGTTTAAGTAGCGGGAATAGCAAATAATCCAACACAGAACTGAAAGAAAAAACAAAGTACCCACAACCAGAGACAAAGTTTGATATTAAGTAGTAAAGGTCTCATTTCACCAAAGAACACTTATAACACCTAGAAGGACCAGAAGTCCCCTGGGCTACCAAGCCAGAAAGGGGGGAGGGTTGGGGGCCTCAGCCATGCCCCCCGACACCTGCAACCAGTCTGAGGGGTGGGGGATGAGGACCTTGGTCACACCCCCCAACATGTGCAACCAGCCCAGTGGTGACCACCAAGCCACAGCAAGAAGGGCCCCGGGTTCCTGAGCTGGGGTGGTGGGGGGAAAGGGCTTTTGCCACACACGCCTGACATCTGCACCCAGCCCGGCAACGACCAAGCCACCACTGGAAGCCCCCCCACCCCCAGTCTCCCCTGTGGGAATGAGGGGGGTGCAATAGGCCTCAATCCCAGCCCCTCCTCCTTCCTCCTTCTATAAGATTTCCTTCCCCTTTCCCTTCTCCCCCCCCCCCCCAACTGCTCTGCAACATCCTAGGATGTAAAAAAATAATATTAATAAAATCACATTTTCTTTTAAAAAAAGAAATCTACATCTGTACCTTCCCTTGGCTTATCTCAATTTTTGTGAATCCCTCAAATGTTCCAGGGCTGGCTCAAGGCTTCCTTTGTTGGCATTCACTCACTTAGAGAGGTCCCAGCTGGGAGGCAAAGCCACTGTCCACTCCCTGTTGGGGTCCCCAGGAAGCCAGGCCTATGATGGGATCCCAATGTGGGAAACAGCTGAAAGTGGAGTACAGACACCAGTCCCACCTAGCTATTCCCCTGACCCCAGTCAGAGCAGGCCTTGGCTGGGGGGAAAGGGGGAATTAACAAAAGAAAATCTGTTTGACCAAGTAATATGGACTGGATTCCTAGGAGGAACAGATTCAGTTAATAAGAAGATAAGAGTAGAGCTAATTAAACACAAACTTCCTTAAGCTGAGACTTGATTAGCCGTCAGGATCTTTGTTCCTTAGGCTAAGACTTGATTTAGAGGTCAGGATCTTTGTTCCTTAAATAAATGCCTCATGGCTTAGGATATCTGTAATGCCAATCTTGAATTGTCTTTGCAGATAACAAACTACTTTGAACAAGCTTGCTTGGAAGTTTAGGCGCCTCCAGATTTGGAGTACAGGGGGACCTTAGCCAAGATGCCAGAAATAATTACACTGATATCACAACTGACCAATGAGATGCTCACAACTGCCGAGACCCCCCCACTCATGATTTTGCTTTATACACACTTGTGATTTTAAGTGCTTGTAGTGGATTGAATTATGTACCCCCACAACTCCCTGAAGCTTGAATTTTATCCCTCAAGTTTTATGTATTAGAAACTTAGCCCCCACTGTGACTGTTAAGAGGGTGGGAAATCCTATTATGGTAATTGAAAGGTGGAGCCTTGAAGAGGTGATTGGATTGTAGGACTGTGCAGTAGTGAATGGGTTAAAAATGGTGGTCAGGGGTGTGGTTCTGAGGGCCTTAAAGGAAGAATCTCTCTTTTTCTGCTCTCTCTGCTTCCACCAGCTTGCAATGTGAGACCCCTGGGTCATTGTCACCACCACCACATGGACTTTGGACTCCTCAGCCTGAGAAACTGTAAGCAATAAATTTCATTTTCTTTACAAATCATTCTGTTCAGTGTACTTTGTTATAAGTAACAAAAGCGGACTAATACAGAAAATTGGTACCAGAAGAGTGGGGTGTTGCTTATAACAAATACTTGAAAATGTGGAAGCAGCTTTGGAACTGGGTGTTAGGCAAAGGTTGGAGGAGTTTGGAGGACTTAAAAGAAGACAAAAAGATGAGAGAATGTTTGGAACATTTTAGAATTAAATGGTTAAATCGTTGTGACCAGAATGTTGATAGAAATGTGTAGAGGGTTAGAAATCTTCTCATTTGATTTTTAGAATAGGGTTTTTAGGTAAATGCATGTATGAGGCAACAGTCCCCAGCCAGGGGGCAAAAGCCCCAGGTAGCATGGCAACAGCTCATCTAATCAACTCTAATCACTGCTTAGGTATGGGACTGTAGACTTTGATGATTTTAGAGCTAACAGATGGTTGTCATACTGATCCCGTGAAGAAATTTTAAGAATTGCTGAAGAGAAAGATGTGAAAAAATGTTTGCTAAGGGCAAGCTGTCTGCTGGTGGAAACTTTAGAGACAATTATACTTAGATTCAATCATAAGAATGCAACTTTTGCTTAAATCATTTGAGGAGAGGTTATATTTTAGATAATGATTGCAGTTTGACCAACTTAGCTTTTCACAAATTGTACTTTGGAATGTCACATTGTTAATTTTACTGATGTTTCTAGTTTCCATTGTTTAAGCTATATTAGCCATAGATAACTTTTGTCACACTGCCCATGTCTTTGCGTCCTTTTGAAATGATTGAATCAACTGATTTTTCTTGTGAAACTTCCTTGTCTTTACAATAAAAAACAGAAGCTAACTTTGAATCAGGGCTGTACTCAGTTTTCTCCTACTAACAGAGGAGTTGTTGAGGTGCAGTCCCTTCGGGCTTCCATTGCATTCGTGGTGCTTTGAGTAATCTTTTTTTCATCTCCGTTACACAGTGAGAAGCATAACAGAAACGTGAACAGTAAGGCCATGCTCATGATGAGGTCTCAGAGAGAAATGAGAAACTTATTCAGACCTGGACAAAAGATTACCCTTGCTACACCATAGCAAGGAACTTGGCTGCATTGTGTCCATGTCCTTGGACTTTGTGGAAGTTGGAACTTAAGAGTTGTGAACCAGAGCATTTGGTGGAAGAAATTTCTAAGCAGCAAAGCATTAAGGAAGCTGTGTGGCTACTTGAAACAACCTACACTGAGTTATGGCAGAAAAGCCATGAGGTAAAGCCAGAATTTAAAAGGGAAGCAGAGCATAAAGATTTGGAAAATTTGCAGCCTGGCCATGTGGTAGAGAAGCAGAGAGCATGCAATGGTGCAGCCCAGTGACCATGAGCTAAGAAGATCAGTACAAAGGAAAGGGATTATCAAGAGAAGGAGGAAAAGGCCCTGAACGCATTGCAGAAGGCTCTGGGGCCAACTCTTCCATTTCAGGCCCAGATGCCTAGGGAGACAGAATGGTTTTGGAGAACAGGCCTGAGGTACCCTCTGCAGGCTCGCTGCCCAGGGACACCTCAGGAAGCTGCTTCCAGCACCAGCACCCTGGCTGCTTTGGCTGCTCCAGCTCTGGGTAAATTGGCCCCAGGTGTGGCTAGACGTACAGCTTTGGAAAATACAAGCTGGAAGCCTTGGTGGCATCCACACGGTGTTAGGTCTGCAGCCTCACAGAATGCCAGAGCAGTGGAGGCTTGGGAGCCTCCACCACAATTTCAGAGGATGGATGGAAAAGCCTGGGGGCCCAGGAAGAGATCTGTTCCAGGGGCAGAGTCACCACATAGAACCTTCACTAGAGCAATGCCAAGTGGAAACGTGGGGTCAGAGTTGCCACAGAGAAACCCCATCAGCGCCATGGCTAGAGGAGCTGTGAGAGTGGGACCACCACAGAGACCTCAGACCTGTGGAGCTACCAGAGTAGAACGACAGCCTGGAAAAGCTGAAGTGAGGCCTGTGACCAGGAAAGCCATAGGAGCACAGCTGCCCAAAGACTTGGGGACCCAACCCCAATACCAGCATGCAGAGGAGGTCGAACATGGAGTCAAGGGACCTGATTCACCAGCTTTGAGATTTAATGTCTGTCCTGCTGGGTTTCTGACTTACTTGGGACCTGTTACCCCTTTCTTTTGGTCTATTTCTCCCTTTTGGAATGGGAATATGTACCTTATGTTTGTTCCACCATCGTATCTTCAAAGTAGATAATTTGTTTTGATTTCACAGATGGGACTTTGAACTCTGGACTTTTGAGTTGAAATAAGTTAAGGCTTTGGGGATGAAATGAATGTATTTGTATGTGAAATAGATGAGTTTGGGGGGTTCAGGGTGGAATGTAGTGGATTGATTTACATACCCTCACAACTCCCTGAAGCTTGAATTTTATCCCCCAAGTTTTATGTATTAGAAACTTAGCTCCCACTGTGACTGTTAAGAGGGTGTTAAGAGGGTGGGAAATCCTATTATGGTAATTGAAAGGTGGAGCCTTGAAGAGGTGATTGGATTGTAGGACCGTGCAATAGTGAATGGATTAAAAATGGTTGTCAGGGGCATTGTTCTGAGGGCTTTAAGAGTAGAATCTGTCTCTGTCTTTCTGCTCTCTCTGCTTCCACCAGCTTGCAATGTGAGACCCCTGGGTCATTGTCACCACCACCAGATGGACTTTGGACTTCCCAGCCTGAGAAACTGTAAGCAATAAATGTCATTTTTCTTTATAAATTACCCCGTCTCAGGTATTCTGCTATAGCAACACAAAATGGACTAATACAGTGGTCGAGGAGTCTGGGATCTTAAAAAGCTCCTTTATCCACCAAAGGCTCTTTTGAATGGCCATTCTAATAAAGGGTAATCTTCAACACTGCAAACTTTGGCATGAGAGATTTTGTAGACATTTTGGCAGTGGATGATGGACTTCTCTTGCTTTGGTAACACAGTGTGCCCATGTGGGGTACCTATTTTCAGCTATTAGTTCCCTTGGTACTGAAGATGAACTGGTAGTTTATAAATGCTTAATTGTTTTGTTGGCGCTCAGAAAGTGACACCCCAAAGTGAAGGCCTCAGAAACAGCCTCAAAAACAAACTTACTCTCTGACCTTATGATGCCCACCTGTCTCTCAGCCTCATTCACTCCTGAGGCAATCCCTAGAAACCAGAATCCCTCTTTCCCAAGGCGGGTAACAAAAATGAGAACCCCTTTCCCAAAACCAGCCATAAAGGCTAAAATTATACTCTGATTTTCCCCATGCCTGTCTTGCAGCTGGCCATAAAGAAACTGTCTGACCTACCTTGTGTGACTGTAGGTCTTAAGACCCCCATTTCAGGAGGGGTCCTGCCCCATACTCTGGAGGAATGAACGCTACACAGAGAGGCCAAGAAGAGTCTGGCCGGCCTGGCTGGGTTTCTCTGCTCAGCCTATAAGCATTAGATCACACCTTTCTTGTACACGGCTGTGCCTGCCTCATAGAACCTAAGCATAAATATGGACAGTTTTCTTTACATCTCTGGATCTTTATTCTGAAGGCTTCCGTGTCACTTAGGACTACGACAGAATAAAATTTGTTATGCCTTTTCTTCCCATGAATCCATGTTTATCAGGCGATTCTTCAGAGAACTTTGAGGGGGCTGAAGGGGATGTCTTTCCTTGGTCTCTACAGTTTAAATGCTTCATCTTTTTCTCTCAACCAAAGAGTTTCTTAAGTTAGAATGTAATTAGCAACAAATGCTAATGATTGACACTTTTACATGATGGAAACACAAGCAACTGATTGGAACCAGGAACTCTTGTATGAGTCACCTGCTTAAGAGTGTTAACAGGAAAGCAAACACACACCCACCCTCCCGCCCACGCCTGGATCAGCTTGCTAGGGGAGAAGGTAGTGTGAGACTCCAGGAAGAAAATCAATTAATTAATTAATTTTAAAAACTTAGGTTATACTTACCTTGGGAAAATCAGAGATTTCACAAGGGAGATTTCAAAATAGCTTGAATTTAATTTAAAAATTTGATTCTTGGGCCAGCCCGTGGCTCACTCGGGAGAGTGTGGTGCTGATAACACCAAGGCCCCGGGTTCGGATCCCATATACGGATGGCCGGTTCGCTCACTGGCTGAGCGTGGTGCTGACAACACCAAGTCAAGGGTTAAGATCCCCTTACCGGTCATCTTTTAAAAAAATAAAAAAATTAAAAATAAATAAATAAAAATAAAAATAAAAATTTGATTCTTCTGAAGACAGATTTCAAACCTAAGTGATGTTCGAGGCCACTGAAGTGGGTCCCCTGGGACTCTAGGCGGGAGACAGGATATTGATTCCCCCCTGTTCGGTAAGATGAAAAACTCTGGTATCAAGGAACGGGAAGTAAAAATATTTTCCAGGGCTTTCTATAGAAAATGTAATGCAAGTTACAGGTAAAACATGTTAATACTAGTAACAGAAAGTAGCAATAACAACACTACCGGCGCACCCTGGAGCTCAGACGCTGTCCCAAGTTTTTCACACTTAACTCATCCAGTCCTTCGAATAGAGCCTCTGAGGCTGGTTCCCGCAGTCTCTCCACACAGGGACTGAGAGGTGCACACTGAGCCCGACGCCCCGCAGCACCACAGCCCAGTCCGGGGGTCCTCCGGGCCCGGCGGCTGCTGTCCAGCCAGCCTGGACCCCTGCCCCATGGGGTCAGGACCCCCTTCCGCGCCCAGCACCCCTTGGCGTCAGGGTCACGCCCACCCGGGTCCCCGCGACTCGGCCTTCGGGGGAGGACGACACCAACCCGTGCGGAGGACGCTCCTTCCGGACACCGGCCCTCCGCCCGGAGACGGCGCCCGCGGCGTGGGCTGCCAGGCTGCCCGCGGGGACCTGCCCTACGTCTCCGTCCACGGCGGGGAGACGGCGCCCCTGCGGAGCAGCGACCGCGTCCCCCGCCGCGCGTCTTGGTTCCGCCCGCGCGTCACGTGGCTCCGCACCGCCTCCGCCGGGTCCGCTCGCTCTGTGCTTCCGCTCTGTGCAATCTGTCGGGTCCACCCGCTCTGCGTCTATCCCGCTCGGGTCCCGCTGCTCTCAGTCCACCCCGCCGGTCCCCGCCGCGCCGCCACGATGATGTGCGGGGCGGCCTCCGCCACGCAGCCGGCCACGGCCGAGACCCAGGACATCGCGGATCAGGTGAGGCCTCGGCGCGGCCCGCTCGGAGCCCCCGGGAGGGGCGGGGGCGCTGGGCTGCAGGGCCTGCGTGGACCCCGGGGGACACAGCGGCACGCGTGGCTGCCGCCGGCTCCGAGAGGGAGGGTCACTGAGTTGCGGGCGTGCCATGCCGAGGCCTACAGCGCGCGCGGCTGCGGAGAGCACGCCCCTCCGATCTTAGGAAATGTACAGATGTGCAGGGCCAGGGGCCACCGTGGGGAGGCAGAGACGTGAAAACACACGGGCACGCGGTGTCCTTTACACTGTTTTATCCTAGCCGTGTCCCAAACTGTGAGTTTGAAATGATGTCCAAATGAAAAGGGAAAACAAAATGAAAACCAGACTGGGTTGCAGAGGGTAGACCCTGGCAGCTGCTCGCGCTCCCTATGCCTGGGTTTCCTCATCTGTAACAGGGCACCTTAATGCGCTGCACCTGCACCGAGGACTCCGGGGAGGGTTAAATGACTTGGCATATATGAAACCCTTAGAGTTAAGCGAGCCAGGCCCGCCCTACCTGTCCTTCTTTGTTACAAAGCTGATTCTTTACAACCAGAGAAAGGCTAAGGCTCACGTTTTGAGTAAGAGGAGGAAAAATGCACTTCTTTCCCCTTTAACTTTTCTCCCTGCTACTTCTTCCTACTCCTGATTGTATGAGGTCAGCCCACAGTGTCACCATGCAGGTGATTTTGACCATCTGACTGCAGTAAATGCTGGTGAGTCAGTCCCATGAGACCTTTGAAAATGAGGAATTTGTTCCAAACACAGGCGCCCAGACTACTTGTGGGACCACGCCTGGAGAAGTGGTTCCTCTGTCCTCCCCACAGCCACTCATAAGCCCAGCCTTAGAAATTCCTCATTTGTCACGGGAACAGGAGAGAAGAGTCATTATCTCACAGTGACACATCAGTGGCCAGCAGCCTTTGCTGCTGGGAGAAAGTTTAAGGCAGGCGTCAAACTAATGGAAGAAACAGGCAAAAGTATACAAAACAAAGTTTATTTGGGCCAAATTTGAGGACTACAGACCCAAGTTGCCTTGGAACTGTGCTGCGTCTGGTAGCAGGTACAAACAGATATTTAAATGCACAAAGGAGAAGTTAAGGGGCAATTCCAAAGTTGTTTGCCAAGAATTTCCATTGGTTCACTAAAGTAACATGAGGTACTGATTGGCTACACATTGTTCTTTGCTTCAAATTTCCAGGAACATAGCAATAAAAGAGCCAGAGTTACATGGTATACCTAGTAATAACATCTGGGTAGTTTATACTCTGTTGGTGGTGGCACCTGGTCTGGAAACTCTTGCTGAAGCATGCCTTTTAGCAATTATCCTGGACTTGGGACATGGGCCAGGGGGACGTGACTGAAGCTCCATGCTCTCCTCTCTCCGGGCCTGATGAGTTTAGCCTGCACTGGGCGTGTTCTTTCCTTGCAGGTGTTGATGAGGCCTGTCCCTTTGCTGGATGGTCTCGAGGAAGAGGAGAAGGCGGGGACATTCATTCACCAGCACCGTCTGGTTGTGCCTGTTTTTATTGCTCCTTGCGGGAGGCTCTGGGCTGAGTGCTCCTGCCTCCCACTGTGCAGAAGAGGAACATAGAGACCAGAGACTGACACGAAGTTGGAAAGACATCAGAGTCACGCATTCTTACCAGCGACCTGGGGCCCTGTGCTTACCTGTCCCTCATCTGCTCGGCCCCTAGGCCAGTTTGTGGGTGTCACTCTGCCTGGGCTTGTCATTGTCTGAGGGCGAGGGCCACTGCATCAGTGTGCGTGTCCCCACAGGCCCAGCACAGCACCCTGCATGGAGGAGGGTGTTACAGGTTGGTCTTCATACTCGGGGAGGCCCTGGCCCCAGCGCAGTGAGAAACGTGCCAGCTGCTTGCAGAGAGTAGGGGGCACAGGCCGGTGCCTTCTCCTAACTGCACCATCTTCCCATCCAGACTTCAGTCTTTACCTCTTGTTGGCTGTCCCCAGCAAGGGCCTCGTCCTGAAGGTGCTGGGAGGGGACAGTGCCTTTGGTCAGATTGCCTGAGAGATTCCATCACTTGTATGCTGGGTGACTCTATTTCCCATCTAGTATGCTTCCTACCGTTTGTTTGTTTTGTTTTGTTAAACTAAGCCGCTAATCCTCTAGTCACTGGCAAGACTCCTTTTAAACTACATTAGATTTTTAAAATTTTTTTAAAGGCAAACTTGCTCTTTTTACCCACCA
This sequence comes from Cynocephalus volans, assembly GCF_027409185.1. Classification (NCBI taxonomy): domain Eukaryota; kingdom Metazoa; phylum Chordata; class Mammalia; order Dermoptera; family Cynocephalidae; genus Cynocephalus; species Cynocephalus volans. Next base: position 190,201,307 of record NC_084460.1, read on the forward strand.
TAAAGGTGATCAGCTCCTAAAAGGTAAAGACCCTAGGAGACAGGATTGCATCAAAAGTAGGTCTACTGTTTGATACAAAGGTTGAGATTAGCCTCTGTCCAAAGCACTATACCCTAAAGGAATCGTCTCAAAATGCAGGTAAACAGCTTTTCACCTGCAAAGTGCATTCCCTGCTGCATTATCTGCTGCAGCAGAAATTAGGAGCGGCATGTGTGCTCAGCAGGGGCACTCGTTTAGAGAACAAACGCATGACTGTGAAATGGAAGGTTAAATTTAAATGTAATTTGAGATTACATTTAATTAAAAATATTTAATTTTAGAAGATTAATTGAAAATGATGTGCAGTCTTTCAGATGAACTGTTTGCATGTTAAGTGAAAAACAGGGTATGAACTTGTATCTAGTGTTGTGATGATAAAAATATAAAAAAGTGCATTCCTTGCAGAGAAAGGGCAGATGATGTACTGAAGGAGCATTGTTAAAACTTTGGTAGAATTAGTAAGGAGTTGGTTTTTTCTACTTTATCAGTAGAGTTAGCAGTTTACCATGTCCCCTAGGTGATAAGGGACAGTCGAGTTAAGGAAAATATGTGGAAGGCTGGCGGTGGAACCCCACGTGTGCTGGAAGTTCCTCCCGCAGGAGGGAAGCCACCAAGTCTTTCCTTATCTCTCCCCTCTTGCCAGGTGAGGGCCCAGCTTGAAGAGAAGGAAAAGAAGAAGTTCCCTGTTTTTAAGGCCGTGTCCTTCAAGAGCCAGGTGGTGGCAGGGATGAACTACTTCATCAAGGTGGAGTATGGGCCATGCTTGAGGGCCTGAGCCCAAGTGGGTGCTGGGTGCAGCCTGAGTGGTATAGGCTCAGGTGCCAGGGTGGAGGTGCCTAATGGGGGTTCTGTGGCTGTCCCCAGCTTCAGGGATTCATGGCTTTAGTGTGTGTGCATGTGTGTACGTGTATGCACGTTGGCCTAACTTGGGAGAGGGGCTAAGGCTTTCAAGTAACCAAGGACTCTGATGGGACAAATGTGGGGTGCTGGGGGTGTTGCTACATGTACAGGAGAAGATGGAAATTGTCATCAGCCCCGCGATCACACTTCCAGGCCCATGGCCCTGCACGCCCTCCTCACACTCAGTACAGTCGAGCAGGGGACTGGGACCAGAGGCTGCACCTACTCCCTCAGCAGACTCTCTCTTTCCAGGTTCATGTTGGTGATGATGACTTCGTACACCTGCGAGTATTCAGAAGCCTCCCTCATGAAAACAAGCCCTTGACCTTGTCTGACTACCAGACCAACAAAGCCAGGCACGATGAGCTGACCTATTTCTAATTCCTGAGTTTGAGGAGGGCCTTTCGTCCACATCACTCACACTTGATATGATTCTTTATTGTCGTGGGCATGTATTCGGGATCACAGAATAAACTTAATCTCCATGCTGTGCCACTTGGCGGGGAGGGGGCAGTATTAAACGGCTTCTCTTGCATTTCTGTTCCTAAATTTTATTGTATTGATTTTTTTCTTCCCAATCAATGATCTAATTACTGTCAAAGAGGGTTATATATTATCTTTAAATATCTATATATATTTTGAAGTCTTTACAAATTTCCTCCTTTGTTTTGGATTTTTTTCTTCATCTGAAACTGTATTACAACCTAGATGTGCCAGGAAGGTGAGAGTGACAGGTTGTGGTATTCTGATATTTACACATTAGATTTCATCCCCGGTTCTGGCTCATAACTCACGTAACACTTGTTCTTTTGTTACAGTACTGGGATGCTGTAGCCTCAGAAAACAGAGTTCCCTCTCTCTGACGTCTTGTGCCCTCCTTTAACTTGTTCTTTTTTCTCCCCGAGGCAGGAAATCCTCTGGCCTAAGTTAGTCAATTGTAGGTCATAAGACCCCTGTTTCAGGAGGGGCCCTGCCCCATGCCGGGAGGAAGGAAGGCTACAGAGAGAGGCTGAGAAGAACCTGAACAAACAGGCCTCGCTGGGCTTCCCACCCAGGCTGTTAGATCAGACCCTTCTTGTCCAAATATGTTTTTACATGGTTGTCCATGCCTCAGTCATGCCTGCATAATGAAGCTTCCACAGAAACCCAGGAGCACAGGGTTCAGGGAGCTTCAGATAGCTGAACACGTGGAGGTTCCTGGAAGGTGGCGCCCTGGGGAGAGCATGGAAGCTCCACATCCCTCCCCCTGTACCTGCCCTGTGCACCTCTCCATCTGTATCTTTGTAATATCCTTTACAATAAACCAGTCAACGTAAGTATGTGTTTTCCTGAGTTCTGTGGGCTGCTCAAGCAAACTAATCGAACCCAAGGAAAGGGTTATGGGAACCCTGATTTTTAACTGGTTGGTCAGAAGTTCCAGAGGCCTGGACCTGTGACTGGCATCAGAAGCAGGTGGATGGGTGGGAGTGACAGTCTTGGGGACTGAGCCATCAGCCTGTGGGATCTATCTCCAGGTAGATAGTGTCAGAATTAAACTGTAAGTTACCCCCGTGGTGTCTGCTACAGAACTGCTTGCTGGCTGTTAGTTACAGCTCCCCACACATTTGGTCACCATACTTCCCTGTGTGGATTGTGATTGTGGCTAATAGTAGAGGAAACACACTTCAGTGTGTGTTTTTCCTGTAACACAGGTGTTTATAAAGTTCCTTTGCAGCTGACGTGACACAGTTCAGGCTGCCTGTGTTCCCAACCACAGCTCTCCACGTGCTGCCCCCTTAACTCTAGGATCTGTCCCCAAGCCTCAGTTTCCCCCCATAAAATAACAAGGGTTTGAGTAAATCCAGTTCTAGAGTGTTGCTCTAGTTCTATTTGGACACATCTGCATACTTTATCCTGCACTAGAGAGAGGCTCATGCAGAAGAGGCAGTAACCCTGTAACTGCACATGCAAACTGAGCTGCTTATGTGGGTGCTGCACAGGGTGGAGAACCTTGAGCTTAACTGTGCAGCCGCTTGTGTTTGAAGAGGGAGTCATCTGGGGAAGAGCATGTCTATTTTAAAAATGCTTTCTGGTTTTCAACAGAAGCTACTTCCATTAGTGAAAGCAAACCAGTGGTTTCTCACCTATGATTCTGTGTTGAATAGAAGAGAGTGTCACACATTCTGAGCATGAAGACTGCTGGGTGAGATTTCTCTGTGCTTCAGGGCCTTGATGTAAAGCATATTCCTGAGGGTTTCCTGAAGTGCACCTGGCCTCCGAGGCGTGTGGCAGTTTGTGCTGGGTCTGTAGCTGCAGGATTTGGGCTAGCCAGGTTCTGAGAGTAATGAAGACCAGGGAGGAATCTAATGGTGAGTCCACACAGCTTCGAAAGTGGCGGCAGAAAATTGAATCATGAGCCATGTATTTCATATTCTCTTTATATGAAAGCAAAGAATAAACTTTGATAACAAATCCAGAATCAAGCAATTCTGCATTGAAATGAAGACCTAATATATTTCCCACCTGGGAACATCTGGCGGGAGGTGGGGTCAGGGGTTGGGGAGACGCCATGTAGGGTGCTAAGAAGGGGCCAACAGGAAGGGAGCAGGAATCAGCAGGAACAGGACCTGGGTGGGGAGAAGCAGGATTTAGGGTTAGCAGCTCATACATAAGCAGGAAATATTCATGTCACTGTAAAATAGGAAGTAAAAGATGTAGTTGACACTGTGCTCTGGTTTAAATACAAGTTGATAAAGGGACCAAAATTCTATGACATTATCAATTTCATCCAAGTGGGGTACTGTCCTCACAAAGCATCAGAAGAAGAATTGGCTTGGAGACCTGGTGTGTGCTCGTGACAAAAGTATTTTTGTCACCATACTTGCTGTTCTCTAGCTCCTGCCCTCTGAGGATGGGCCAGAGTCTCACCGTGGAGGAGGTGGTCACCATGGGCTCAGCCCCTCCTGGTGCTCAGGGCACAGGGGCGGCAAACCTCACAGACGTGGAGTTGTGCTAAGTGCTCTACGGGGGCGCTGCTGCAGGAGGTAAACAGATGTGTCGGCCGGGTGGCATGAAGGCTTCCTGGAGGAGGCCATGCCCACATTGAGACCCGAAGCTTGAGGAGGAGGTAGTGGAGGCTGAAGACGTGAACTGAGACTGTCCGGGCGTGGCAGCAGAGAGGAGGGCTCCAAGTTGGGCGGGAGCGTGATGTGTTTGAGGAGGCAGCTTGGGGAGCCTTGTGGCACGGTGCTGAGCGACTCCCTGAGGGGAGCCATTTGTCCAGGAATGGGGCTAGTGGAGGGCTCAGGTGCCCAGCAGTCTGGTGGTCAGGTCGGCTGCACTCCTGCGTGATAACGGTGGATCCCCCAGGGCTCTGGGGCCCAGGTCCTCCCCCAGCCCTTGCACGGATAATGTCAGAGACCTACGTGCTGGGGCCTGCGATGGGCCTCTTCACCTTCATACCCTGGAGGCCTGAGAAGACAATGTGGAGCTCTTGCTCATGGTACACACAGGCTGCTTTCCCAGAACGGTCCCGCCTCAGCAACATTAAAGAAGTGGCACAGGAAGCCAGGCAGGCAGTGGCCCATGACAGCCACCTCACCCCCGGGCCCGGTCCCCTCCCTGGCCTGCATCTGCCCTGCTCCAGGGGCTGGCATCTTACAAACTCTGCCTCCCTAGACTGCAGAGGGCCCAGGAGAAACAGCGCAGTGCCCACACATGGTGACACTAAGTGTTCCAGCCCCTGTACCAAGTTCGAGTCTCAGGAAAGGCGTGAGGAGGGTCATGAGCGCGGTCCAGAGTGCGTGAGAGCCATTAAAGTGGCCCCATTTTGAAAGTAAGCACTGTTTCCACATGCTGCAGACAACCTATTTACTAAATGCTCCTCAAATTGCCCCTGTCAGAGCCATCTGTGTCCACTGGGACATGCTGAACAGGTACTAGGCAAGGGACCCGCCCCACCCGAGTCACAGAACCCCACCTGAGCCCTCGAGGCAGGGCGTAGGCAGCCAGCCTCTGTCAAATCTTGGCCTTCATCCTCTACCCTGAGTTCTCAGCACACGTCAATTTCCCCAAAGCCTGAAGGGTTTGTCCCCAGCTCCCTGGCTGTGCACAGGTGCCACACTCTGTGCCGGCTGAGGATCCTGGTGGGGCAGCAAAGCACGGCTAACGGTGTCCTCACTGCTGGGAGAGGAGCTGGGGAGATGGCGCCATACCCTTATGGCACTCTCTCCTCTAACTGCTATCAGGACAGGTGCCGCTATAAAGCAGGGCCAGCTGATTTAGATGAGACTCAATGAGATAGCGTAATAACTGGAGGTAAGTTGTGCAAGAGAGAAAATTGCACACTGGGGAACCTGACCATTCTGTGGCAGGTGGAGTATCTAGAAGTCCTAATTGAGCGACCTGGAAGGAGCATCAGTCCTGTTTTCTATCCCAACAGGCAGGGACACAGCTCCGGCATTTGAAAGCTCGTGCTCCTCGGACTCCCCACAACATGGCCAGCCCTTTGCTGTCTGTGGTGAGGCAAAGCCACTGGAGACTCGATTGAGCTCACAAGCACCCATCCCTCCAGGTCTCCCCTCCCTGCCTTCCCACATCTGAAAGTGCAGTCTGAGGAGGGCCTGCAGAGCAAGCCAGACAGGGCCCCTCTGACAGGGCCCCTCTGACAGGGCTTGTGATACTGGTGACAAGAGACTGACCCTTCCCTGCCCAGACCCATTCTCTCCACCTCCCTTAAGAGAGATGGGGGTGGAACTACAGAATTGGGCCCTGATAAAAAAGACACTTCCCAGACTCCTTGCAGCAGGTGTGGCCATAAAACCAAGTGGACTTCAGGTGAGGCTAGATCAAGGAGCTGCTGCTGAGCGGTGGCAGGGATGCAAGAACCTGGGGAGAGGCAGCAGCAGCAACTCTGTGCTGGGGTGCAGAGAGCTGCATTTCCCAGAAATGGTCTCACAGAGAAGGCTGCGTACGACCACGAGGCTGACCTGCTGGGGTGGGTGAGAACCCCAGGCCCAGCTGGAATAACAGGTATGGATAAACCACTCCTCAGGAGGCCACCGCCTGGCCTGGGAGCCGTGGTCGGAGCCAAGCAGAATTGCGTGGGCCAGCTGAGTGGAACGGGGCTTGACTGGCCTCCACCCTTCCTTCTGTGCTCCTTGAGGGTTAACAAATCCAAGAATACACATCCTAAGGGCCACCAAGCCACTAGCCTGCCCAGGCCCTCGCATGTCTGGAGGTGGCCCTGAGCTCTGGCATAAGAATTACAACCCAAACGTACCACTGGCCACAAAACGTGGCTCACCTTATGGCCCACCCTCCATGGACTGAGATGTGTCTGAGAATGTTCCTGGGTGCAGGCAGGATATGCTCTTCCAGGGGACAAGCTGGGGGCTCAGCCAGGGGGCATCCTCAGGAGCCTGGACTACAGCCCAGGCCAGGGCACTGGGGACGTGGCCTTGCCCAGTAGCCAGCTGTGAAGTCCTGAGTTTGACTCAGAGTTGGAGGTAAAGTTTGCTCCATTGGCCTTGTTGCTAGTGGGGCCAGTGGTAGCCAGAGATTTAAGGAGACAGAGCTCAGGGGTCGTGCAGCCTGGCCACTTCCCTGGGCAGAGAGGCCGTGGCTTCCATTAGAGACAGGGCTGCTGCTGCAGGCAGTGTGTGCCTGTGCAGGTTTGGAACCCATCAATGCCATGGGTCTGGGGTAGGCCCAGGTCTGCTTTGCCTCCAGCTCCATGGGGGGCTCTGTCATGTGGCCAGGTTATAGTGGAAACACACCTAGCAGCAGAGGTGGTTTGAGGTTGCAGCTCCACCAGAATTGCTTCAGACCATGGCGAGTCCAGGCTGCAGGGAGCCATCTCAGCAGACCCTGGTGCAGCTCTGGGCACCTCCCCGAACTTGCAGGGAATATGGGCGTTCCTTCGGCTCAGGGCGTGCTTCCCACTTGGCTTGGCTGAGACCTGACTGGCGGTAGCCCTGGAGCACCAAGAGGAGCTGGAGGCAGATGGGAAAGGAGCAAGGGCCATCCCACAAGGGCCATCCCATGAGTTTCTGCCGCAGGTGAGCGGTCATAGTGTGGTCTGCAGGTGTAGAGGGCTGTTCTCCTTTAGTAAGGGGGTGTGGGGACAGCGCTGCTACCAGGGCCACACCAAGGAGTTTGGGAGCCAAGATCCTCAGTCTCGTCCCACCAAGTGTCCCTGTCCCAGGTCTCAGGGGCCCATTCTGCCCCCACAAGGGCCCTCATTTTGAAGTCCCGTGGTACCTCAGTTCTCCAGGGCTGCCCAACCCCAGACGTTCCTTGGCTGTGGCTGTATCACTCCAACCTCAGCCTCAGCTGTCACATAGCAGTCTTCTTAGGACACCAGACATTGGATTTAGGGTCCTAACCCAGTATGACCTCATCTTAACTAATTACATCTGCAACGACCTTATTTTCAAAGTCACCCTGAAGATCGGGGTGAACATGAATTTCGAGGGATACCTTTTCAGGCTTAACTTAGTGTCCTTGTCAACAGTGCTCCTTTTATAAACAGGTCCTGAATTCCACCCTTGGGATGACTGAATCCGTATGAAATGTGAATTGTATCTCAATAAAGCTGTTACCAAAAAGAACTGCAGACAGAGAGGCACCTGCCATCTGCCCCTCCCCCACCTCCCTGGGCCAGGGTGTGAACTTGGCAGGGAACAGCCTCCCAGCACGTGGACAAGAGCCACACTGCAGGGACTGCAGAGCCACAAGGCAGAAGGGGCCAGGCCAGCCTGGGCAGGTGAAAGCTGTTATGGGGCCAGCCTGGGATGGCACATCACGGGGGATTTCCTCACTGCAGGAACTGAGGCAGAGTTCTGGAAGGGGAGAGGACGTGTTTCAGATCCCAAGGCCTCCAGAGAGTTCAGCTTAACCAACACTGGCCAGGCCTTGGACAGCCCACCCTGCCCTCGGCATGCTGAGCTGAACAAGAGGGTCTTGAACAAGCAGGGTGGAGGTGGGGGTGACCAAAAGTCCAGGCATTCCCGGGGTGACAGGCATTGCTGGGGTGATAGCCCAAGGGTGACAGGCATTCCTGGGCACCTAAGGGCACATAAGACAGTCTTGGAAGCCAGTGAGCTGTTTGTGGCAGGCCTACTGGTCACACGCTGTCCCTCCCCTCCTCTGTCCTCACTCTGGCAGCCTGGGACAGCACCCTCACCTCCCAAGCCACTTAAGCTGAAGCTGTGACCCAGACTCTCTTCTAGGAACCCAAACTTGCAAAGCCTTCAGCCAAAGTGGTCTCAAGGGCAGGACCTGGACTCAAGGCCAGCCTTTCCTGCCCCACCAGAGGAAGTGTCCGGTGGAAGTTGTCCTCGCCACGGTTGAGGTTTGAGGGCCCAGCGTGATCCTCCTGCCGGACATCTGGCTCAGACCCTCAGAGGGGGAAGGTGACCGACCCAGGACTTGCCCCTTTCCTCCCAACCCCCATCTCCCATCCCAGGATGTGGCTGGCTGAATGCTGGCCCCCAAAGATGTCCATGTCCTCATCCACAAGCCCTGTGGATATGGGACCTTACATGGCAAAAGGGACTTTGCAGATGGGATTCATCTAAGGATCTGGAGATGGGGATGACCCTGGATTATCTGGGTGGACCCAAAGTCACCACAGTATCCTTGCAAGAGGGAGGCAGAGGGCTGGGGTCAGAGAGATTTGAGGATGCTGCGCGGCTGGCTCTGAAGACAGAGACCACAAGCCAAGGAAGGCAGGCAGACAGCCTCTGGATGCTGGGAAGGGCAAGGAGACAAGTCCTCCCTTGAGCCTCTAGAAGCAGCAGAGTGCTGCCAGCCCTTTTCAGACCTCTGGCCTGCAGAACTGATAATAAATAACACATTTGTGTTGCTTTAAACCACTTGGTTTATGAAACTGTGTTACAGCAGCTGCAGGACACTCATCCACCAGGATGGACACACAAGGTGCAGCTGGTGGGTCCAGATGCACAGCAGATCCCACAAATGAGGAAGGACATGCTGGGCCTTGGCCACCCCATCCTCTCATCTGCGTGGTCCTCACAGTCTGGGGTCTTTGGTGCCCAGTGTCCTCCAGGCCATTGGTGGTCTTATGGGGGAGAGGTTGATTTTGCAGAACAGTACTCTCCCATCCTCACTTTTTGGGCACAGAGCAATGAGTCTGGTGTGGCTGGAAACGACCTGAGGTTTATTTACAAAGGGGTGGGTAAGTCATAGGAGAGCAGTACCCACTGAGCCAACAGCACCCACCACGATGTCACCACCCAGGTGCAAAGGGCCAAGGCAGGCACTGGAGCCCAGAAGAAGCAGATGCTCTATTGGTGGCCAAAGCTGGTCCTCAGAATCTGGCAGGAGGGGCCGGGGAAGGGAGCCCTCAGGGATGAGAGGGAGGCTGGGGCTCCCTGCAGCCCCAGGTACCCACTGCCTGCCCCCAGGACAGAGAACTGATGAGATGGGAGGTGAGAGGCCCAGTCCATGTCAGCAGGGACTGGGCATGCCCTTTCCTTTAGGAATCAGGTGCCACCGTTTCCAGCAGTAAGCAAGCTTGGCTGGCTGGACAAGGCAGCTCTGAGTAACACACAGATAGTAGAGAAGAAGGAATGCCTAAGGTGGGAAGAAACCATCACACCTCAGCATAATCACCATGAAAATATTTATTTGTGGATAATCACAGAGGTCAACAGGACCAGCACAAAAGAGACACGGCTACACAATGCTGACAGTTACTGATGTTTACAAACACATCACGCAGCACAGAACACAGGCCTGGAGGACTCTGGGCTAATGAAGCTGCCCCCAGGAACTTGGAGATGGCCCCTCGCTCAGCAGCAGGGACCGTGGGTGACACGTGCTGTGTCCCAAAGGCTGAGATGCCTCCAAGAAGCTGAGCTGCTTCCAAGGCAGGAACCGGGCCAGGACCTCAGTCCTCCCGTTGGTCCAGTTTTGCAATATTTGGATGAAATTCTGACTGAAGTTCTAAATTAGGAATTATGCAGCTATAGAGTTAAAGCATTCAAAATGTCACTCACGTCTTGTCCTTCAAAGACTTCATCTAGCACTCAAATCTGTTTCCAAAAACATTAACCTCCACCCCTCCTGTCATCAACAACACAGCATCAGACACCTTGCGGTTACTTGGACTTGAGCTCTGAGGTGTGCTCCCTGCTCCCGTCACTCTTGGGGACATGTTGGGAAAGTCTGCTGAGCCCACCAATTGCTCTTTTTTGTCCCACCAGCCACAGTCCTCACCCTTCTCATGCCAGGAGCTGGTCCTGGGATAGAAAGTAACTCGAGTGGCTCCAAACACTGCCAACTCGGCCACTCAGCTCTAAGCCAGGAGGAGCGCGCTTCCACGGGTGTCCTGGAGATGGCCAGCCCTGGGGGCACGCGGGTAAGGCTGGACCCATGGCTTTACTTAGGACAAGTTGTCTCACCACACTAAGGCTGTGTGGGGGCTTCCCAAGCATGGGGGCTCAGGGTGGCATTGTCTCTCCTCATTCCCACCCACCCAATTCTACTGGGCCAAGGGCTCGCCCTTGCTTTCCATTTCAGAAGTGACTTGCAGGGCAGTGACGCCCCACTGGCGGGGTGAGTGGCCCCATGGCCTCCTGAAGACATTTCCCACCAGAAATGGGTTTCCTGGTGCATAAAGATCAGGAACTGCCCCACAGTGGATTGGGGAAGGGACCAGAGCAGAGGCTGGAGGTCCCCCAGCAAGGCTTACCCCATGCAGGGTCAGAGAGGGAAGCTAAAGCCTCCTGCTCTGAGGACAGGGCCCTGCGTGCCTCAGACAGTGGGGACACTTTTCAAACACCTTTTAATTCTTCCAGAATTAAAAAAAAAAAAGCTAGGAAAAAATTTCCATAAATATAAAGCTTTAAATTATTCACTAAGACAGATCTAAAGCTACTCATTAAGCTGTTTTAAAAAAATGAATGCGCTGTGTTGTAAAAGAAGGCAGACCTCTGGTTTATAAGATGCTGTTTTTTAATCAGTGTCTCCCATGTTAAGAACAGAAAACATCCTGCACCAATAAACTGCAGACTCAGCAAGACACATACACAACAGAAAGCCCCCAACTTTAGTAACTAAACCTCAGCTGTGTAGCAAGACACCCAGGCACCAGCTTTAAGACAGCTCTGGTGCCACCACGATCCCCACCAGGTACTGCAGATGGAGACACCACCCAGCCCACCACTCACTGTAAGGCAGGCACAAAGTCTGGTTCTGTGCCTAACAGAGCAAGACTGACTTACTGAAAAAACAAATCCCCTAGAAGGGAGGCTCATGTTTAATGTACCAGGGTGGTGGGCACAGGGTGGGGTCCCCACAGCTCGCCACCACCTGGGCTCCACTGGCCTCACTGCAACGCCTGCAGGTAGGAGCAGGAAGTGCGCAGAAACCACAGCGCTGACTATAAGAAATGGACTGCCAGCCAGCATCTGCCTGTCAGATGCTGCACCTGTCAGCAGAAAGTGACCATAGCTCTGACATGCAACACACACACACATGCCCAGCTCTGCCCAATCTACAAGACTGCATGTGCACGGACCCTCCTCCACCATGCTGGGAGCCCTGGGGGGGGGGGGATGATGTCCACCCACATCCTGGGGACCAAGTTCAAGGCTTCCCTGGCTTAGGGCTAATGATTGATCTTTGGGCAGCAGGCCTGACCTTCCAGAGCCACCCTGCCCAGGTCCTGGGGTCCTTCTGAGTGCCCACTTGGCTCTGGTGGTCAGCACCCAGCCAACCTGCTCCTTGGATGGACAAGGGAGCCAGCTCTCCAGGGAGTCCTAGTGCAAGGAGCCATGTGGGACGACTGGAAGCCTGCCAGAGGGATGTGTGGTGGAAAGAAAACATTCAGCGAGTCTGGTGCCACGTGGCTCTACCTAGACTCGAAGCCTGGATGCAGGCAGCATTTTTACCCACTTTTCCCAACACTAAAAAAATCCTCATCTACTCATCAGTGCAGTAAAGCCATGCCTGGTTTGGTCCACCATAAAATTAAACATTTTAAAAATTGTTTCTAACAAGTTTAATAGGACATTCAACAAAGCATCATTTTTACAAATGACATGTATTATAAATATAACTAGATGCACACAATTACCCTAGCTGGACTAGGTAATGATTTAAAATTGATTAAAAAAAGGATATTTTGTAATTCATCCTTAAGGTCTACAAGAGAAGATCTGAAAAACTGGATGAAGAAAGTATTAAAATTCTGTACGCTGATAATCAGCAGGCAATTCTGGGCTAATACTGCTTTCATTGTAAAATAAGTTATTATTATTATTTTGCATGTCTCTAAACTATGGAAATCAAAACCAAAGGTTAATTCTAATTTGAATCCAAGCTGTATCAAACACCCCCACCAATGCCCATGGTTAACTTCCTGGATGGGAAACTGTAAACCAAGATCGCCCAGGGCCATTGCTTGAGTTGGAGATGGAACATGTCTGCGTGGAAATAAGCCTAGGACAGTGCAGACTCCACCAACATCCCGGTGGAAGAACACCTGGCTCGTGGAGGGGGGATGTCGGGCACTGTCTTCTCGTGGAAACTCACATTATTTCTACATAAATCCCGCACTCCACAAGGGCACCAGAACTCAGAACCCCCCAAATCGGCTGGCCAGTTAGCTCAGTTGGTTAAAGCGCAGCCTTATAACCCCAAGGTAATGGGTTAAGATCCCTGCACCAGCCAGCCGCAAAAAAATAAAAGAAACCCCCAAATCCCTCCTGCTTAGCCACATGACAAGCTACAACTACTCCTTGCCTCCGGGCAGTACAGCCACAGAAGACAGAAGAGAAAGTTTCAGAATGGGCCAGAGTTCACGATTTTACAGGACGCTCTTGAGGGTGGAATGATCCTCATCGTTCTACATATAATATAGAAAGTCAAAGAATAACCCTAATGTGGGACAAAACCTATGAAATGAAACCTTTAAGGGGCGAAGAATTGAGCAGCATGTGTTCACATGGCATCTTGTCCTTAGAGTCAGCTGCACACACCGAATCAGCCCCTACACCAATGCTGCGTTTTCAGGGAGAGTTTTTCATAGTCTCATTGAAAAGAGATGCATTTCCTTCCCCAGTCCTACACTTGCTCTTAATAAAGAAGGGAAAAAAAGCTTCTTCTGTTGCTGGCAATGTGGCCGAGCCCCCTAGTCTCTGCTTGGCTGTGATGGTATTTCCTGTCAAGGGTCCTCTACAGGCCTTGTAGCCTGAGTTTGGCTGGCCCCTGTGCTTGCCTGTTGGAGAGGCTGCCTCTCTGTCAGGCAACCGGCCACAGCCTTCCTTCTTCCTGCAAGGACCACGGGCCCTGGGGCGCGGAGGAGCTGCCATCCATGTCTGCGGGACCTTGAAACACGGCGGGGAAACCCACACCCTGATTCGCTGGCTGTGACAGGGGAGCCAACCAACCCTGACCCTGAGCACAGCTGCCTGGGAGATGCAGAAGTTAGGACATCCGGAATGGGAGTGAAGTGGGGAGCCTGGAAGGTGGAATGGTGTGGCAAATGCAACGTGGGCCAGCACCTCTTCATTTTAGTGCATTTTTCAACAAAATGAAGAATGCACCACCAGTAGATGGGAATCTTTCTGGGAGATACTGGAACTGCATTAAAAGAGGGTGTGGGCTCTGAGAGAGGGCCCACCTGCGGGTGAAGGGACAGGGGTACCCCTTGGAGAGTCTGCTTTCCTAGGGGCCACTTAAGGCCCGCTACTTCTTGCAGCCTCCCCGTTTATCTCCAGGCTATGGGTTTGCAGGAGATGCAAACATGTGCACTGCCTGGAGCAAGGTGCAGGGATTGGGGGTGCTGAGATCTAGGCAGGCATCCCCACCTGCACCCATGCCTAGGGGTACTCCAAACTGGGAACCAAGTAGGACCAGCAAAGTCACCTGAGCAGTGGACAGCTGGACTGTGTCAGAGCTAGCACTGTGGCCTTTGCTGTCCCAGCCTTCCCAAGGGATCTGAGAGCTGCCCATCCACTGTGCCAACAGCCTACCCTCTGGGAGTAGAACTTCCAAGGGGGTGGAGATCTGCAACTGGCTTTGCGAAGGGGCCTCTTGCCTCCCTTTGGCTGGAGGAGAACGTAGTACCGAGGGTGGAGGGAGGGCAGGGGCAAGAGAGGTTAAATCTGCCAGTGAAGGGGGAGAGTGCCCACCTCTGTCCTCTGTCCCTGTGCACAACGCTGTGGCGCAGTGCACTGTCACCAGAAGTATGTGGCAAACTCGCAGTACTTAACCTACCGAGCTACAAATTAGGTGACGTGCCACAAGGAATGCCACGTGGTCATTGTCCAGAACTTCACAAGCTGTCCTTGGCCCAGCATCAGCCTTTTTTTAAAAAAAATTTTTAACTAGTGTCTCCCTCATGGTGCTCCACAAATGCGTAGAAGATGCTCCTGAGTTACAGCAGTTCCTGCTGCTACCTGTGAAGTTTGGCAGACCAATTTGAACTTGCTGGGCTCTGGAAAGGTCCCTGCCAGTGTGACCACGGCACCAGTGTGCACCTGAGCAAGCTGCTATTAAACCTTTCCATATGTTAAACAACAGCGCAGGGTCTGAAATCCCCAGGTTCCTAATGAACAGCAAGTTAAGAAACAAAAATTCTGATGCAGAAGCACAGAGTGTAGAATTAGAACGACATAAAGATATTTGGCATAATTCTCCCGGACGTCAGTGGTTAAACCCAGCTCTCCTTCTCAGAGGTGCAAAGACACAGGTGTTACCCCCAGGCCCTGCCCCTCGGGGCAGGGACGGAGCAGCAGCAGCAACCAGTGGCCCAACACCAGGTCCGAGGGATAGAAGGCCCCACTCTCAGCCTCTCTCCCACCACCACGTACCCACGTGGGACCCCTGAGACGGTCAACACCGTCTGGTTCTCAGGAGGCCCTGGTGCCTTAGGGGAGGGGAGCTGAGTTTTCAAATCACAAATTTCTGTGATTGTTTTGTTATTTTTTAAAAAGCACACTGGCACATTTTCACAATTAAGACCTGTTGATGCTGCACACTCATGAAAGAAAAAAATGTCAAGTTTCGGTCGTGGCTCTAAGGCAGACGTTACATTTTTCACAGGGACGAAAACAGATACCAACATGCTGTGTGTGGGGCCAGTGCGCGGGGCCCTCACAGCACTGTGGCCTGGACGACCACCTCCGGGTCCTCGATGTCCTTCTTGCTCTGGACCATCCGCAGCTCCAGCTGGGCTGGACTGGGCTTCTGTCCTTTCCCTGCTTGGGCTGCAGAACAAGCCAAGGATTTGTGGAAGGGGCAGAAGAAGGGGCAGTTGTGGGAGTTTCTTTCCTCTTTCCTCCTTCCCATGCCTCTGTCCCAGCCCAACACACTCGATTTCCTCCTGAGTTCCCGTGTCAGAAGGGGGGATCCATGTCACTGCAGGCCCCAATCCTAAAGCCCAAGGGCAGTGACCCCTTCCTTCGCAGCAAGAGAAACTTGTCACACTCAAGGTACGTGCTGTCTCCCCAGCCACCCACTTCTCTGACCAAGGCTCCCAGATGCAGCTGCCATGGGGACACGTCCCATGGGAAGGCAGAGAGAAGTGCATACCTTTCGCACACTGGATGGTCCTCTGCAGGACGTGGTGCATGGCTGACAGGGTCTTCTCACAGGCCACCTGCAGGGAGGAAAGAGACCCTGAGCCCAACCCCCTCACCCCACCCCACCCCACCCCACCTCACCCCACCCCTGGCCCTGCTATGCCTGGCCTGCCCGTCACGCGTGGAGGGGATTCCTGCTAATGCAAGTGCTGTTCTGCCCTCTGAGTCACCAGGGAGCGGGCTCCACTATCACATGTGCTTGAAACAGGCCCTCGTGGATGGGTGACTGCAGAACAACCCACAAAAAGATCCCACGAGAAATGAGCAGATGCCTACATATTACTTTTTCTTTTCAGTGTTTTGGGGGTTGTTTTTTGGTGGCTGGCTGGTATGGGGATCTAAACCCTTGACCTTGGTGTTATCAGCACCACATTCTAACCAACTGAGACCAGCCAGCCCAGATGCCTACATATTAAACAAACCACCTCCCTCTGGACCAGAGACGACTCTTGGGAAGGGGCTGTGTCTCATGGCCTTTACGTTGCCTGGCGTGTAGCAGGTGCTTGGTAGGAGATCCTGGAATTCACTGGTTGTAAAGGATCTATAGGGGAAAAGCTCCTCCCTGAAACTCAGTCAAAGTCATCACTCACTGGTGTCTCAAGGTCAGAAACTTGGGGGACTCAACAGGCGCTAGGGAGCAAGTGAAACGCACCCCCAACCCCATAACCAGGACTGGCCCTGGGTGCCCCAGCAGCGAGGCCTCCTCCGGTGCCAGCTGGCAGGTTTCCGCAGCCCTGTACCAGAGGCAGCTCCTGCCACTGCCCGTTTACACCACAGGCCTGGTGCGCCCTCTGTCCTTGAGGGGCCACACGTTCCAGCTTCAAGCTCAGGATCTGCAGCAAGCTTGTCACATGAGAGGTGAGGGGCAGAGTCCACATCCTTCATTTTACAAACGAGTTCAGCCATTAACTGACCTCTTTGGGAGGGGTTGCACCCACACCCACGGGAAATGTGGCCCCTCCAGGTTCTCAGCAAAGACAGGGGACCCCGTCCAGATGCTGACTTCCAAATCCTCCTTGATGAGTGCATCCAATGGTGAGGAGTGCTGCTTCCTTCTGCTGCCTCTCCCTCCCACCTGCCCTTCCCCGTGTTCTGAAGGGGCACAGGGCCCCCGCCCACCTGAGCCCACCGTGGCACATGGCAAGAGACACACCACAGGGAGCTTGGCTGAATGAGCCCAGGGCTGTGAACAGTCTTCATGCTTTCAACTCTGTGCTCAACAGCACTGAAAGAGGACACACTCTGGCTGTCAGCGGATGGGGCGTCAGACCAAAGCAGTCTGATAAGAGATCACGAGGCAACCTGTCCACACGTGGTGCAGGAGGAGGTGGAAGAATCCGGGGACACCCCCACCGAGCTATGCACTTAGCCATGCAGTACACAAGCAAGGCCCCAAGGCCCCACACCCTAGTTCACCAAGCCCAGTCTAGCAACGGATCCACTCTGCCCAGCAGCATCTGCATGAATGCATAACGCAGGAGGCAGACTTGGGGCAGTGCACAGAAAACAGCTTTTGGTGCCAAGTCCGACTGCGATGCACCTGCCCTTGTCCTTGGCCTCCTGCCTCTCGGTCACCAAAGGGCAGCTCCCAGCCTTTCTGTCCAGTGGTTACATTTAAAGAAACAAACGTGCACTGAGCTGCCTTCCCAAAAGCGGCTCCTAGGTCACCGAGCATCAACAGCTTTGCACACCTCCCAGTCCTGTGCTAACTCCAGGCAGCTCCCTCCACCTCGGGCTTCTCCTCAGGGGTGGGACCTGGTTAACTCCAGGGTATGTTCCAAACACACTCATCTTCCCACCAGAGCCCCAAGGCACTCTGATTGTCACTCCTTCCCATAGGAGCAGAGAGAGGCCACAGCCTGGCCATCACCTCCCCCACCCAACTTGACTGGCGCTCAGGCCCAGGCCCTCTTGGCTAAGCCTGGTCCTCCCCCCCTCTCTTGGGACCACGGTAACCAGCTCCCCATGAAGCACAGCAGAAGCGGAGCGTGTGGCTGACCTTGAGATTGTTGGGATGCTTGTGTGTCCATGCCAGGAGCATGGCGGCGAAGAGATCCCCGGTGCCCACAAAAACGGCGTCCACCCTCAGCATGTCCACCCGGATGCGTTCTGTCACCACGGAGCCGTCAGGCCTCCCTGGGGGGTAGGGGGAAGATAAGGCAGGCCGCTGGGCATGGTCAGAAGAGGGCCAGCACCACCCTGGGAACAGCCAGTCCTCCCTATCCCGGCTCCTCCCCAGCACAGCAGCGGGGAGGGTCACTGTCACCTGCTCACAGGGTGTTCACGTGGAGAGCATGGGTGGCCTCATTTAGGAGCCCTGGGGCTCAGAGCATGCCCGTGTCCAAGGGAGAAAGAAAGACTGGAGCCTCGGGGGGGACACTGGACACTGGCCAAGAGGGAAATGAGGGTGCCAGGAACGAGGGACCATCTAGACGTGTTAAGATGACACGTGTGTGACACATGTGGGCAAGGCTCACGCACCCAGATGCAGAAAGCGGGGACAAGGCCGCATGCGGGACCGCTCTTGGGGCCAGTGAGTGCAAACTTGGACACTACCTTAGCATCTGACCCCAGGCTTCTGTGCCATTTTATCACCATTCAGACAAAATTAATCCTGGTGGCATTTATAAAATTAAACGACAAACACAGCCGAGCAGAAACATACCCCCAGTGAGTTCAGGACCTGGACCCAGCTGCGAGGGAGGCCAGCGGATGCCTGGTCCATGGAAGCCACATTCCAGCTGGGCCATTCCATGCAGCCCATGTGGTCCAGGACACGCCACCTGACTGCTGAGCCTGTGACATGGGGATGTCATCCCAGTGCCACGGCTCAGGAGCCCTGAGAGGCAGCCTGATAACACCCCCATGTCCTGCCTGACCCACTTCACGGACCCTCCTGCTCCTGTTCTCAGACTGATCTTCTGCAGGAGGTCACAACTGTTCAGGAACTTAGCTACCTGCTGAACAAGAAAAATGTTCATTCTCTCAAACCCAAAACAAGCCTTAAAGGACAAGTGAGCTGAGACCAAAGAAGAGCCAGTGGCACGTGGCAGTAGGGGTGGCATGCAGCAGGCACGGCACTTACTTATCTTCTGGCTCCCCAGTGCGATCAGGTATTCACTGCCCCGCGGGGAGGGCAGGTCCGAACTGGTGATGACCACCGTGTCTGGGCCCATGGAGTGCAGCACGTCCATCACCTGTCGGCAGCACGGGGAGCGTGTCAGCCCAACACGGCAGCACATACCCATGCCCCCCTCAGCCAGATCCCAACAGTGGCGTTCCCAGAGAGAGGGCTCCTGGTTGGCATCATCCTCCCCAACTGAGAGCCTATGGTCAGGACCCCCGTACCCTCTTACAGGGCTTAGCCTGAGGAGCTGGAGAAAGGAGAGGCTGAAAACCTGGTGAGCTGCACCTGCCACAGGCCCAATGCCCGCTCAGGACTCCCATAGACACCCTGTCCTGGGTCTCTCGAAGAATCGGAAAACTCAAGGAGCCCTAGAGGGCCAAGGCAACTCCATCCATGGCTCAGTGCCAGCATGAGACTCACAGTTAACAAGGCGCAGGAGGGAGGGGTGAAAGGACTTTGAAGATGAAATCTCGCCCTGGCTGCAGCACCAGCTCCTACCCGGAAGCACCTGCCAAGCCCTCCTGCGCGCCTGCCCTGCACACTCCAGATGGGCCTGGCAGCCCCCAAATGGCACAGGCCACCTCCTGGTAATATCTCTGCACATGCCCACACACGCACACATACACACACACACACACACTCCCTACAGGCCTCTGAAGGCCCCGACTATACAGGTCATTTCAGTGGCACCAGCATGTGCTTGATGTGCCCAAACTGTGTGTTTGCTTCTCCAACCATCCACCCCACAGCAAAACCTGGGGCTATGCGGCAGGACTCCCTGTGTGCAGCTGGGGCCTAGCCAGGGTGCAAGAACTGTCCCACCTGTGAAGAGACACACAGCTCACCCGCGCCTGGCATGGCTGCCACTGCAGGCGTCTGAGTAGCATGTCCCCATGTGCTGCTATTCTCTGGGCAGGAAAGCATGAACTGGAGGTTCCCAGTGAGGCAAACTGGGGCGCTGATGGCTCGCACCTGGGGGGTTTGCTGAATGCAGTACCTGAGATCATGTCCAGGGCTCACTCAGTGCCTGGCACACAGTAAGCGCTCAATAACTGTTGGTGACTGTTACAAGCTGAACCGTGAAACAATACATTGAGGACCTAACCCCCAATACCACAGAATGTGACCTTATTTGGAAACAGGGTCACTGCAGATTGAATAGTTAAGATAAGGTCGCACCAGAGTGGGAGGAGTCCCCAATCCAACAGGACTGGCATCCTTATAAGAGGAGGAGACCCCCAAATGTTCACACAGGCAAAAGACAGCTGTGTGAAGATGGAGGCAGAGACCGGAATGATGCTTGATAAGCCAAGGAGTGCCAGCCACCCAAGTCACTGGCAGAGGCAAGGAAGGGCTCTTCCTTGCAGGTTTCAGAGGGAGCGTGACCCTGCCCCCATCCTGAGTTTGGACTTTCGGCCACCAGAACTGTGAGAAAATGAATTTCTGCTGTTTCCAGCCTTGCTGTTTGTGGTGCCTTGTTATAGCGGTCCCCAGACACTCACACAGTGATGCTGTTACGAGCTCAGCAGACAGTGCTGAGCTGCCAGCAACCAGTGACCGGGACAGAATTCACAGTGTGTCACACTCTGGAAGCACAGCTGAGGTGCCAAGGCTGGCCCATCTCCCAGCCCCATAGCCAGGTGGCTGTCCCCTCCCCACCGCGAACAGTGCGGCCTGTTCGACACCAGGCTTAGGTGGTCTTACCGCTAACGCTTCTTCCTGGCTGTGGATCTTTCTGCCGCTCAGTAACCTGGAAGACAGGCAAGAGGGACAGGCAGGGACAATATGAGATGAATCCTCTCTGGGTTGTATGTGTAATGTTCCCAAAGCTACCATGGCTCTGGTTACCCACCTCCTCATCCCCACAGGGAACTAACTCAGCATCTATATGACGGGTGGGGTGGGGTGTGGTGGGGGCTGGCCAAGAGTAAAATGTGGTTTTGAAAGGGAATTCCCACACATTACAGGGGTCTGGTAGGATTCCAGTTGTGGTCAACATCTAGGCGTTACAGCAGTCAGGAAGAACGGCCCGCCACCCCAATGATCCACGCCACGGCACACGGTGCCAGGCAGGGTAACCAATGTCCCAGAAAGCCAAAGACTGCAAATGGCTAAGGGACCACTCTCCCATGCACCCACCCACAGTTCAGGGTCCTCAAGGTGAGATGTCATCACCCAGTTTGGATGAGCTCATGTCAGGGGACCCCAGGCCTCCAAGAGTCAAGGCACCCCCACCCTACATGAATGGGAAGCCTGGGAGACAACAGGGATCTGGCTCATGGCCTAAACTATGAAGGAGACTGCCCCACAGAGCAGCTCCACCCTTTCCAGCACTGGGTGATGGGTGGTTTTCCCTGGGTGTCTGATTCCTCAATTAATCAGGTGGGGCCACCCACCCAAAGAAAGGCCTTTTGAAACCTGATATGGGAGGTGGGGGCAACACGCTCCTTTTAACCTCACAGAGGGATGTGGGCCTGGCCTGCCTGAAGCTCTCCATGCCCAGCATTTCTAGCCGCATGTGTCCTCACTCTGGTGGGACACCTCTTCCCTTTCTACCCCCAAAGGATGTTGCTACCAGGAAAACCATGAGGGCAGCAGTCACGTGCAGGGAGTCTGGTGACACAGTCCCATGTTGCCACCACCCCTGAATGCAAGACCTAGGCCAGCGGGCTGAGTCTGCACTGGGATATGGGCAGGTGGCTTACAGCTAGACTGGTGCTCAAGCCGGAGGCAGGACTTTGGTGGCCTCGGGCAACCTCCTGGGCAGACATGGAGACATTCCCGGCCTGTTCTCTGAGGCTCCCCTGTGGGAGTTCTGAGAGCCGCAGACATTTAAAAATACTCACTCGGCCTCGAACTGGTTGGGGGTGATGATGTCTGCAACCGGCACCACTTTTTCTCTGTAAACTGGGAGGAGGTCCCGCGGGACGTACTGAAGAGAGGAGAAGACAGGGACAGAGGCTGACTCACAAAGCAGGGATTACACCAGAGGGCACGTGCCGAAAAGCCCTCCGACTCCCTGCAACCTGGACACTAAACTGTGGAGCGGGGACGTTCACACTAAGTGGGCAGTGTGCGCTCCAGCACATCGGGCCGGGAGCTCACCAGGCCCCGAGGGGTCCTCAAGGGAGGGCTCAGGCCAGGATCTGCTTGACCAGAATGCAGAGGGGCAGGGAGATGAAAAACAGGAACCTCACAGGGTGGGTGCAGAGTGGTGCTGACCAGCCTGGTGGCAGGGAGCACTGGTGATGCTGGTGCCTACCTGCACCAGGAGCCCGACTCGCCAGCTCTTCCGCTCATCTGTGGAAGTCGTGGTGACAGGAATCAACCCACCCTTGGGCTACTCATTATTTTTGTCATAGGTTGTCCAACAAACAACCCAACACACCAGTGTTCTCTAGCTATCAGATTTCTTTAAAAAGGATCCTGAAGCCAAGGTCCAGCGCGAAGCTCTGAAAGCATTTTGTTTACTTTATGGGGTATTCCACCAGTCCCTGGCTGAATGGCCTGGCTCTCGAATCCCTTCCCCTCACATTGCTCCCGGGAACCTCTGGGAACCAGAGGTCGCATGGGGATGGACCTTTGTGCCTGGTGTTCAGGGCACATGGTGGCCACCAGTTGGTCACCGCTCCAAATGCAAGCCTGGCAAGCAGCAAGGGTACACGAGCACCTGCCCACCCCATCAGGGTGACCATAAAATCAAAGAAAGGCTCTTTAAAACCTGACACTAGGTGGCAAGCCCAGCGCGGTCCTTTCAAACTCATGTAGAAATGTGAAGTACGGGTCAACTGTTCATCTGAGCCCAACACATGAACTCATGTTTAGGCTGGTTGTGGCTCACACGGGGAAATAAATGTGATCAAAATCCAGAGGATAGGGCTGGCCAGTTAGCTCAGTTTGCTAAAGTGCAGTGGTGATAACACCAAGGTCAAGGGTTTATATCTCCATTATCAGCCAGGCATCAAAACAAAACGAACAAAAGAAATCTAGAAGACAGATCCCACA
This sequence comes from Cynocephalus volans, assembly GCF_027409185.1. Lineage (NCBI taxonomy): Eukaryota > Metazoa > Chordata > Mammalia > Dermoptera > Cynocephalidae > Cynocephalus > Cynocephalus volans. The sequence goes on from NC_084460.1 coordinate 190,223,972, forward strand.
GCCACACTGAACTGGACAGTGGCCTCAACTTTTCAGAATCCAAACACAAGTGTCTGCTCTGGGGCAGCTAGGCCCCCCTTTGGGGAGAGCAAGAAAGAGAGGGCAGTGTGAGCTAGGGTCCTAGAGGAAGGGCCCTGGTGCAGAGAACCTTCCAGAAAACAGGCACAGGAGAAGGTGGAGGGACAGACGCTGAGGAACTGCCTGCCTCTCCTGGCTAAATGCCTGCCAACACCCTGACCTCAACTACTGACCAAGTGGGGCAGGCAGGAGCTGGCCTGGGCACTTTACCCTACATCAGGGTCGGTAAGCTATGGCCCCGCTACCTGTGTTTGTGCAGCTCATGAGCTAAAAGGGATTTTTACATTTTTAAATGGCTAGGGAAAAAATGTGGGAAAAAAATAACATTTGGTGACACATGAAAATTGTAAGTAAATTCAAATTTCAGTGTCTGCAAGTGAAATTTTATTAGGAAACAACCATGCCCACTTGATTACATGTCATCATCTGTGGCTGCTCTGGGCTACAACAGAGACTCATGACCTGCAAAGCCCAAATACTTATTTTCTACCTGGTTCTGCACAAAAAACACTTGCTGACCATTTCTCAGTCTCAGCAAGGATTACATCCTCACCCTGGACAGTGGTGTCTCCTCAAGTAGATGCTTAGAGAGGTGTCCTGTCTTCTGGTCTAGCGGTGTAGCTCCACCCACCACACTGAATCACACACGTGACATCACTCACCATGTAGCCTTCTCCGTTCCTCTTGTCACCCATCACAGGATCACACACTGCGGAGACACGAGGCATCTGATCAGCGAAGGCTGCAGCCGACAGGTAACAGACCCTCAATTTTTTTTTTTTTAATTTAATGGTTTTCATGTTGTAAAAATACATATATAACATAATCTTTGCCATTTTAACTGTTTTTAGGTGTACAATTCAGGGTCATTAAGTACATTCACAGTGGTGTACAACCATTGCCACCATCCATCTCCAAAATGTTTTCATCCCCCAAACTGACACCCTGTCCCCATTAAACACTAACGCCCCATTCCCCCTCCCCCTAGCCCCTGGCAGCCTATAATCTACTTTCTGTCTCTATGAATTTACCTATTCTAAATATTTCATGTAAGTGGAATCATATAATAAGTCCTTATGTGTCTGGCTTCTTTCACTGAGCATAATGTTTTCAAGGTTCATCCATGCTGTAGTGTGTGTCAGAATTTCCTTCCATTCCTTTTTTTTTTTTTTAAAAGAGATGACTGGTAAGGGGATCTTAACCCTTGACTTGGAGTTGTCAGCACCACGCTCTCCCAAGTGAGCTAACCGGAGATCCTTATATAGGGATTCGAACTTGTGGCCTTGGTGTTATCAGCACCGCACTCTCTCAAGTGAGCCATGGACCGGCCCTGAGAATCCTTCCTTTTCAAAGCTGAATACTACCCCCATGTGTACAGACCACTTTCTATTCCCACTCACCGTCAGTGAACACCTGGGTTGCTTCTCTCTTGGCTAGGGTGAACAGGGCGATATGAACAGGGGTACATAAGTATCTGAGTCCTGTTTTCAGTTTCAGTTTCAGTACACTTTGGCTACATCCCTAGCATAGAAGTGCTGGTTGTGCTAACTCTGATATGCTGGGGACGACAAGACCATGCTCCACAGCAGCTGTACCACTGTGCGTTCCCACCAGCAATGCACGAGGACTCCAGGGTCTCCCTGTCCTCACCCGTGCTTGTTGTTTTCTGTCTTTTTGCTTTTTGATCACAGCCATCCCAGTCGGTGTGAGTGGTACCTCAGCACTCACCGCTTCTAACTTCACATCCATGTTAAGGTGCAACTGAAAGCGTGGGAAGCAGTGTGGCCCCTATTCTCATCTGTCTTGCCACCTGGCACTTTGCAAGTGCTCTGGTTAACCTCTATTTAATTATGATCACTTGTGCCTTTCTTATGACACAGCACTGGATCCTCTAGTCACCCACGGGATGCAGCAGCCCCTCCCCCTCCCGGCCTCAGACCCACCAAATCTAGGCCTCTTGCCATCTCCTTCCACAAGCATGTTCCCTCTGGGCAACAGTCCACAGCGAGGGCAGACCAACATGTTAAGTCAAACCCACTCTCAGACCAGAGCAGGGTGGGGACCGCCTCACATCCCAGGAGACCTGCACCCTGGGAAACAGCCCTCTCTGTAACATCGGGCCGACGCTGCCCCTTCTCCCAGGTGACAAGGTGGACCCAGTGCTGCCTGGCCTCCAAAAGAAAGGCCGTCTACCCAAGACTTGGGCCCCCACCCACTCATTAGCTGCAGCCCTATCCAGGTGTCTACCCCTCTGCCACCCTCTTAGGGTCAGTGTGGTTGCACACACCCAGCAGCAGTGCCTGGGCAGGCCAGGCCTTCACATGCTAACACCATCGAGTGGCACAGGTGCAACCTTCCCTCCTCACATGTCCCACATAAGACACCAGGCTCCCCTTGAAGACGTCTAACCCGCTGCAGAGTTCTGAACGCAGCTCCTGGAGGCCCTGAAGACACCACGTTCCCAGCTGGGGGAGCAGAAAGGGCTGAACAACCCCACCCCGGCCCATGCCACTGGCCCAGGCCTGGCACCCACCGTACACGAGGCTGGGGTTCTGCTGCTTCAACTCCCGCACGATGTCCACCACCGTGGCCAGGAATGACGTGTCTCTTGTGTACCCTTTGGGAGGGAAAATCCAGGCTATCCTCAGAAAACAGGGGACTCACACCAGCTGTGGCAGCAAGAGAAGTAAGGCCCCTCAAAACTGTCAGTATGAACACGGGGCAGGTCTGTGGCCCTGCAGCCAGGTGTCCCCAACGATCTGTAGTCACGAAAAGGAGGCCGGACGTTTCCCAAAAGAAATGTTAAGTGTTGAATGAACCCATGGGTGACAGAAACGTGAGTAATTTTTTCCTTTTTCCATATTCTCTGTATGCAATAATAAGCATATATCACTTTTAACCATGTATAATAATACAAATTGTTTGTCTTTTTTTGTGTGTGTGGCTGGCTAGGAAGGGGATCCTAACCCTTGACCTTGAGTTTTTTTTCTTTTTTACTGGCAGGATCAGCCAGATAATTTTTTCTTTAACCGGGAAGTTGACAAAGGAAAGCAAGGTGCCAGGTGGCAATGTGTCACTTACCCGGGTATACTGCCCTCCACCCCTTCCTGCCCCAGGCATCATTTCCAACACCCCACCTGTCCCCTCCCATGGGCACCAGAACCCCCAGTGTGGCTGCAGGCATGGTGGTGACTTGGCACAGACAAGACAGCCATCATCTGAGCAAGTACAGCATGACCAGGATCCCCAAGGTGACCAGGATGTGGTGGTCCCTCATGCACACCAAGTCTCTCCTTGATGGGGGCAGGGACCAGGGACAAGCCAAGGCAGAGGTGCTCTGGGCCTTCCCCTGAGTCCACCCTGGTTGGGATAAAGTGCACAGGCCTCCCACGCCCGGCTCCCTTCAGACCCTCACCTGTGAGCACGTAATCATATTTGTTCACATTGTTCAGCTTCAGGCCCTCATAAAGCTCGTGGAGTTCATCTGAGTTCAGCACTTGACCCTTCCAGTGGGTGTAGCCTGGAGGAACAGCAAATCACTCAGGCTGATGCATATGAAGGGAACCACAGGCTTCCCTGACACAGAATGAGATCGATTGACCAGGCACGGTGCCTTAATGGGTCCTCCGATTCCTGTCCATGCAGGACACCTCAAAGCCCCCCTGAAAGCACACCTGCTCCTATGCTGTCTGGGATCATTGTTACCCATGTCAGGGATCCCCCACCTTATTACTGCCAGCTCCTGCTGGAATTAATCCAGTGCATGGGGTGCTCAGCTCCCAGGCCAGCCTGCAGACACCTGTGGAACCAGTGTCTTCTTTACAGACAGGACATGGTGGGGGTACACTGGCACATGCAGGTGCATCACTTCTCATCATCTTTAGTAGGGGAATCTCGGGCACCCCTGTGTCACAGGCTCTTGTTTGAGCCCCTACAGCACGCATTTCCAGCAATCCAGGCCGAGCTGCTCGATTCCTGTCACCTTGGCACCCTGGCAGACAGGTGCTCCTCATGCCCCCAATCCACCACTCCTCCCACACAAGCTCCTTAAAGCCACGGAAGCAAGGCTTAGATCAAATCCTGACCAAGAGGCAAACATGAATGGGAAACAGGCCCCAGCCCAGATGTGCAACCTGCCCTCAGCCCGACAGGTAACCAGGGTGAAGCATACCCTGCAGGTAGACAGACATATCTGCTTCTTGCCAGCAGGACCGCCAGCCTGCTGGTGGTCCCTCCTGCAACGCAGGACCCCTGAAGGTTGGCCTGTGTGTGAGGCTGGCTCCAGCTGGAAAGGGCTCCTTTGGCTTCACGCAGGAGCGGTCGTAAAGCATGTCTGGAACAAATGCCTGACAACAGCTTTCAAAAGCAGTTCTCCAGAAATGAGCAGCCTCTGGGATGTGTGGCCCATCTGCCATTCTACATGAAAATACCAGTGAAACTCACCCTGAAGAGAGAATCTATCACAGACTGCGAAACTGACTGACCCCGTGTTAAACAGGTCACCTGGGGAGAGTCAAGCAGGGGCCGGGCAGGGATCTGGTTGTCAGAAAGAGCTGGTACACCTCTGATCCTGTCCTGGACACCTTTTGGATCAAGGAAGGCCTGGGGCTGCCATAACAAACAATGGACCTTTCTGATCCTTTCTGTTACTGGTTTTTTGAATATCCTTCCAACCACGGTGGGGTTTAACTTGACTACACTGTAGTTTATTAGTTTGTCATGGATGCCATAATAAAAGGAGCACAGACTGGGCGGTTTCAACAGGAATTTATCTCTCATAGTTCTGGAGGCTGGACATCTGAGGTCAAGGTGTGACAGGGCTGGTTCCTCCTGAGGCCTCCCTCCTGGGCTTACAGGTGGCGTCTTCTTCCTGTGTCCTCACGTGCTTATCCCTCTGAGTGTGTCTGTGTCCTGATCTCCTCTTCTTGTAAGGACTCAGTCAGACTGAATCAGGGCCCACCCTAATGACATTCTTTTACCTTAACTAAATCTTTAGCCACCTATCTCTAAATAAAGCCACATTCTGTGGTACTGGGGGTCAGGGCTTCAACGTGTGAATTTAGGGGGACTCAACTCAGCACACAGGACACCATGAGGAAGGTGAGACGCACGCCCTCAGCCAGTGTCAAACACACGGCCCGTCCAACGCCAGCCCTTAACTAAATGAGGAAGCTAGACCTGCACCTTCTCCATGACTCAGTATGAGTCCAGGGCCCATGAGAACCTTCTGGAACAGGGGAGAAGCACTCAGATCCTCTGTCCCACTCATTCGATTTTTTTTTTTTTTTTTTTAAAAGATGACCGGTAAGGGGATCTTAACCCTTGACTTGGTGTTGTGAGCACCACGCTCAGCCAGTGAGCGAACCGGCCATCCGTATATGGGATCTGAACCCGGGGCCTTGGTGTTCTCACCACCACACTCTCCCGAGTGAGCCACGGGCCGGCCCCCACTCATTCGATTTATAGATGAAAAACCAGAGGCCAAGTGAGTGGCTCCTCCGGCCCACCCTGCCAGGGAGTCTGGTTTGGGCCTGGCCCCTTGCTGGGTGTTTGTCACCCGGCGCCTGTCCCCAGCCCTCTCTGGCCGATGCTGTGTCTGCACCAGCTGCCCCTTCCTCACAGTGAGGACCACCGCATCTAGCAGCTGGTTAACTGTCCTGCCCCCTCGCACTCCAAACTCCAGGTGCCATGGCAGCAGCCTGCCCCATCTGCCAAACTCCCGCCAGGATGCCTTCCTGACGCACTTGGGGCAGGGACTCTTGGGGAACAGGAAGCTCGAGGAAACCCTTGCTGAAGGAGCAACTGAAGAATGTTGATCACAGAGGCAGAGACTCCTTCAAGCCTGGCTGCCTGGCAGGTGCAAAGGGGGCGTGGAAGAACTGAAGGGGGAGGATGTACAGAAAAGAGAAGGGAGGGCCTGAGGCTGCTGCCCTGGGAAAGCCTGCTCCCAGGGCTGCCTCTGCTGCATCTGGGGACTGGGATTTCCCACCATTCCCAGAACTGGTAATTACGAGTGGCTCTCTGTACAAGCATGTGGTTTATGATGAGCACCTGCTTCCCCTCTGGGAATCTGGAATTTTGTGTTTTGTTTGTTTGTAAGCTTGTTGTTTTTTTGGCAGCTTGCCAGTACAGGGATCTGAACCCTGGACCTTGGTGTTCTAACCAAGTGAGCTAACTAGCCAGCCCTGAGCCTGGAATTTTGGATTATGCCAAATAGAGGTGCCCATGTAGCCAAACCCAGTGATGGCCCTGGGCGCCGAGTCTCCTGCGAGTTCCCTGAAGGATGACATCTCACATGTGTCATCACAGCTCCTTGCTAGGGAATTAGGCATGTCCTGTGTGACCCCACCTTTAACTCCTAGGTACACACTGGACATAACTGAAAACATGTCCACAAAAAAATGTGCAAACGAAAGTTCATAGCAGCATGATTTATAACAACCAAAAGGTGGAAATGACCCAAATGTCCACCAGCAGGTGCATAGATAAATAAACGAGGCCCATCCACATAATGGAATGTTGTTCAGCCGTAAAATGGGGTGAAGCGCTGACACATGCTGCAGCACAGATGCACCTCGAGGACGTGATCCTCAGTGACCGAAGCCAGACACAAAGACCACACACTGTGTGACACCGTTTACAGGAAATGTCCAGAACAGGCAAATTCACATAGAGGGAGGATTGGTGGTTATCAGGACTGGGGGAGGGGCTGCTCCTGGGAACAAAGTTTCTTGTTTGGAAGATGAAAATGCTCTGAAATTGACTGTGGTGACGGCTGCACAACTCCGCTGTTGCCCAGGGAGAAGCAGATTTCCCAGGAAGTGATAGAAAGCCACTGTGGTCATCTGGTATCTCTTAAGTGTCCCAATGTGTGGTCGCTTGTTGACCAGGGTACAGTTTGTGGTTGACCCCGTATGGCCACTCATGCATGGCATGAACTGCATCCTGGGCACGCACACTAGGACCACACGGAGAAGTGACAAAACAGCGGGGCCCTCCCCAAACAACTTGGGAAGTGCAGCCCTGGACCAAGGATGCTCGAGAGCAGCATGGCCTCCACACCCGTGCGAGGTGCCCACGGCGTGTAAAACAGGTTGGACAGATGCTTCCGAGGGGAGTCCAGTAAAAAAACAAAGTGCCTCCAGGCCTTTAGGAAAAAAAGATGCCTTCCGGGTCTTCTCCTCGCAGTGGGTGACAAAGCCCTGCTCCCTGGCCCGGGAGTTGGCGGGGAGCCAAGGGGCTGCGTGGTGGCAGCTGAGTCACTAGTCCTAGCCACCAGCTCCCATGGTTTCCCAGGTGCCAGGTTTGAGAGACAGGCCAACCTCATTTCTGAGCAGCACACAGTGGGCAGCTGGGGGACAGGAGGAAGGGGCCTCCCCTCACATGGCTGCACCTGAGCTGCAGAGACAGCCTTGGGGGAGGACTCCTAGGAAGCCCTCCACATTAGGCTGCACAGATGGATGACCTCGTGGGCCCAAGTACAGGGCACCTGGAGCCAATCACAGAGCTGACTGGGGGGACCTGGGCCAGGCAGGCCCTGCCGGCATTGGCAGGAGGCTGAATGGGAAAAGCAGGCTCCTTCTTTACTCTAGGGGCCTCCCAGGAACCACAGGGGTGGGCCCCCATGGAAGGGAAGCCCCCACCCCCCTTAACTTTGCTCTGCACCTGTGGGGGCCCCTGCGCACTTGGAGGTCTAATCATCCCACCCCTCCTGGGACAGTCCAGAGACCCCTTTCTGTCTTAGACCCCTCAGGATGGCTTTTCTACCACCAACTGAGAAGGTTCCACAGGAGCCCAGAAGGCAGCCAATCGCAGCCGAAGTCCCCGGGAGCCCCCTCCCTCATCCTGGGATATAGGCACAAGGGGCAGCAGAGCTTCTGAGCTGAGTCTTTGCCAATGCTGGACTGATCATGCCAAGTACAGTGCAAAGTGATCCTCAAAAATAAATCTAATTCCAACATTTCATGTGCAGCCAGCATGGCTCCCCGACTTGTAAATAAATAAGTAAATAAGTATAGGAGGTGGTCAGGACAGTCAATAAGAACACACAGGGCTCAGGGAGGATCACTGGAGGCACTTCGGTTTTTTGATATTTCTCCAAATTTCAGAACACCCAGCCGGCTCAGCATGCAAGGGCAGGAAGGGACTTCTAGTGAAAATCGGAGCCTTTTCATCTGCCATTATTCTTCCTCCTCAATTTATAACTTATAACACTTCCCCTTCCAAGAAATATCACATCCAAGAGAATTACGAAAAATCCAGAGCGCATGGGCCAAGGCCCCCTCCCTCATTCCTGTTCATGCTCTGCCAGGCTGTTTCTGGATAACCTGTGCTCCTGAGTTTCCGTCTGGGTTCAGAGGAATTTCAGGAGAGGTGACATGGGGATGTTTCAAAGAACTGAGTGCTTTGTTCTCCTGCCACCATGGCAGTGTGGGGACCATGGAGAGCAGGGCAGGCTCCACACACTGCAGGCTCCAAAGGCCAGTGGTCAGAGGGTGTGGGAAGTAGGCACTCTGCCTGGACAACAGGAGGGGCTTCCAAGGGCAGTGACTCTCGGTACTCTGAGCCAGTGAAATCCTGTCTCGGTGCACTCAGACACACACACAGGCCTCCAGTGGCACTGGTGTTAACAGAGATAACCAGAACCACCTATGTATCCCCCAGCAGAACAATAACACAGGGACATTCCTGATGGCCTGAGGCGCTCCGCTGATGGACAAGGGACATGGATTAGCACATCACACGGCAACACAGGATGACATGCCTGTGCTCTGAGCCACCAGCCCAAGCACTTTACACAATTTACTCATTTAACTCTAGCAACCTTACAGGGGCTAGCGTTGCCAGCCTCATTTATGGAGGAGGAGACCAAGGCACTGAGAGGTTCCACCAGAGGTGCCATCCAGCTCCAATGCAGCCAAGCTGAGATGCAAACACAGCAGCCTACGCTCCAAGAGAGGCAAGCCCCGGCACCCTCAGGTTGCTAAAGGGCATCTGCTCATGCCCAAGCTCAGTTTTGTGGTGACTATTGAGGCCCGTGCCTTACCTGTGTGGTTGGAAAACTGGACCGAGTTCACTGCATCAATTTCGAATCCCAAAACCTGTAAGACAGGAAGGAACAGGGGTCAGAGAGCCGGGTCTAGGATCTCATTAACTCACAGCAGGTGACCTGACAATGGCGTGAGCACTGACTCAGAAGAGGGGAGTGTTAGAGGCCAGGAGGTGTGGGTCCCTGGGCACAGGCTGGAGGGCCACCAATGTGGGGAGCAAGAGGGCCCCCAGTCAGGCTCCACATCTGTGCTTTCGATGTTGCACATGTCTGTCGATGGGATTGCTCCATTCCTTTACTTAGGAAACTTGTTGGGGAGCAACCAACCCGAAGGGAGAAGACCCGGAGGCCACTGCTGAGACTCATGTAGAAGCGCTTCATGGATCATTCTGGAAATCCCACCAAATGAGAGTGCTTGATGAAACCAATGCAGTGTCCTCCTGTCCAGACACTAAACAAGGGTGGTGAGGCTCTTTGTTGTGAGAATGTGGGTTTCTAGCCCCACCCTGAGGAAGCAAGACCAAGGGCCTGGCTGGGCAGTGCAGCTGACCGCTCCTTCCCATGGTGCCAGCTCATGAGAGTGAATGTGAGAGACAGAGAGAGAGGCGGAGACCAGGGGGTCGCTACCTGTAACTGCAGCGGCTGGTGGCCCCCAGCCCTTGGTAGCCCAGCACCGGCCTTCCTCACCATCTCCTGGGCACCAAAAACTTCCCAGCGCTCTGTCTCTCTTCACCTCAACATCCGACATCTTTCGAATCTTACCTTAACATTCAACACCAGGAACTGCGTCTGGTGTCAGCAATCAGGATGGGGGGCAGTGACAGGTAGGGGGTTCTGGGTGCTGTTCCCAGTCTATTCCTAGTTCTTCATGTGGGTGCTGCTCACTGGGTGATAATCCACTGAGCTATATGCTCATGATCTGTGTTCACCAAGGTCCTTCTAAATTCTTTAAGACAGTATTATCACTAAAGTAATGAAACAAAGGTTGGCACTCATTAAACTAAAAAGTTAAAATTGGCACTTTGCAAATTTACTTGGCTGACTCTATGGTCTCCTGTACACAGGCATGGCTTGCAGTATTTCAAATCCCTTAAAATCCTAATCAACTCAGGAGAAACAGATTTGAAGCCACGATGACACGAATCCTGACAATGCTGCCAAAACATTCCGCTCCATTGCTTCTGTATGTGTAGATAATTAATCCCGTGGAGCTGGCAAATGTTATCTGAGAATGAAGTCGCTGTTTTCTGCTTTTAAAGTACAGAGAGCTAAGCCCCTGGGTGGCATCTCCATTTCAAATACCATCATCAAAAGTCAGTTTATTAGTCAGTACCACATTGCTACATCAAACATTTCCAGAGTCCACCTATGAAACTGCATGTGCAAAACTCAGCCAGAGCCGGAAGAAAAGACAATGTGGGGGCCCAGATCCAAGATGGGAGCCCTTGTACCCAAAGAAAGGAGTGTCCTGTTGTTAAATTCCTGTCCTTCAGCTCAATCCCTCTTTTCTGTGCTCTGCCCTGCAATGCTGGGAGTGCGCTCTGGATACCACATCCCTGCCTGGCAATGGTTCTCTGCCAGGCCCTGCCAACAGGCTGGGGCAAGAGAAGGCACCTGCTCTTCCAGTCAGCTTTACCCATGCTCTTCTCTTCTCTCCCGGGCAACGACACTTCCTTCCTATGGCAGCAGCTGAATCTGCTGGTATGGTTTTCTCATCACGTGCAGAATTCCTCATCACATACCCTACAGACCCGCAGCACAAGTCACCCGCGTCCCTTCTCCCAGCTTTTGAGTTCTAATGACCCCAACCTTTTCTCTTTTATCCCACAGTGCTGGCTATGTAAAGCTGGGGCTGGGGTGTGGCAGGTGCTTCCTCTGTGCTGTCCTTGTGTCCCTTTTGGACTTTTCTGTTCTCCCAATACCTGGCTTAACAGTGGTCTCTATTAAATTATCTGTTAAAATAATTGCTCTGGTTTCTGTTTCTGTACTGGACCCTGCCTGATACACCTCATCTTCCCCTATCCCCAGGGGAGCTGGAGACAAACTGATCTCTGGCCCAAGGGTCAGTACAGTGTCCTGGACTCAGGAACATGGCGAGCTGCTGGCTTCTCCCTAATGCTCACCTCCTGCCTAGGGTGCAGGGCAGATCCAAGTTCTGCTCCTTGACAGCCTTCAGGTCAGTCACTTTAAATAGGAACAAACCAGGATGACCTGTGAATCCTACCAACCGATACGACCACCTTGGGCCATTTATGGGATAGCTCCACTGTGTATTCTCTTGGGGGGAAATCCCTTTTTTTTTTTTTTTTACAGTAAACCTGGTACTTAAAAATGGCCTACAGGGCTCTGTGGTAAGCGGAATCCTAAGAATGACCCCAAGGGCCCTCACTCACCCTAGTGTAACCCCTCTGGGTGGGGATGAAACCTGTGAATGTGATGTGGTATCTGTCATGACTATATTATCCAGGTGTGTCTACTCTAAATACATGAGCCCTTCAAAAGCAGTTTTCTCAGCATGGTGGACAGAAGGGGAAATCAGAGAGGTCAGAGGTGAAAGAAGGACTCCAAGAATTGTTGCTGGCTTTGAAGATGGAGGCGGCCACACGTTGAGGGATGCCGTTGTGCTGATCAGTTTTACATACAGCCATTATTAAAAACTGAGTCACAAAACTTACAGTTATATACACTATATTACAAGCAAACGATGAATATGCTAACCTCACCACTTCCTGATTGACCATTTATGTCTATCATATCTGAGGGTGGGACACTGCATATGGGGCTCCTGTGTGTCTCTTCCCACCTCAAGCTGGAGGTTCACTTTCAGCCAGGCTGGAAGCATTTACACCAAGGAAATGGGCACACACACTACAAACCAGCCCTCCCCCAACCTCCACCCCCAGGCCAGTTTTTACGTCATTAACAGCTCACCTCCAGCACATAATAAAAAGATATGAACAAGACTCCTTTTAAGAAAAGAGTAAGAGCTGACTTGTTCAGCCCAGGGAGAATGAGGAAGCCTGCAAGAGAAGGGGAAACACCCCCCCCCCACCTCCCCTGTCACACACAGGCTGACCTTCCCTGTGGCGTTGGCCCTGCTGGCTGGCAGGCTCGCCCCTGTTCCCTGCTCCACACCCAGCCGGGGGTCAGGTCTCTGAAATCCTCTCCCGTGTTCCATTTCTGCTGCGCCAGCCCACTGCCAGCCTCACCTCATTCCTGGGACAGTCCTAACTAGCCTCTGCCCTGCCCCCCCCCCACATACGCTCCCCACCCCTGGCCTCCAGATGTACCCTGCGAAACCCCAGCCTCTGAGGGTTTGCCACTGCTTCCTGCGGATGAAGCCCAGCTGCCCCAGCCCCGTGCCCACTACCACGGCCCAACACCCCCTTCCCTCCCCCATCCTGTGATTCCACGCTGGGCTGCAGAGCTGCCAGCCACATTCTGAACCCCAAAGCTCTGAAGTCTCTGCGCCTCTGTCAGCTTCCCCTGGGCTCTCAACTCACTTCCGAGACCCTGCGGAGAACCTGCCTCTCAGCCTCTGCTACAGCACTCAGACCCTGGGTGGGACTCTCAGGGGTCTGGGGCTCCCCCCTTCCTATGTGCTTCTGAATGAATGCCGGCTCTGGCCAAAGCCCCTGCCTCAGGCTCCAGCACCAAACGTGCTCCAGCGACAGACCAGGTGTCTCAGCCAAGAAGTCTGAGGGACAAAGCTCCTCTCCCCACCTGCAGCCAGTCACTAATTGCTCCAGCTGCCGGGGAGGTTCTGGCCGATGACACAGACTGTGCACACGGAGCTAACGCTGAGGACACAGGCTCAGAGCAGGGACTCGCGGCCAGCCCAAACCAGGGGCGTTTCTGTGAGGTCCGCAGTGGGGAGTGCTGTGCTTTGCCTCTGGATGCTAACTGGTGCCCGGCTGGCAGCATGAGCCTCCACCCTGCTGGAGGAAGAGGAGCACGGACATGTGCCTGTGTGTGGGAAGTCCCCCCATCCCCTGCTGAGAGGAAGCCACCCAGACCCGGGCATGCCCAGGCCTCCTCCCACCACCCCCCTGCCAGGAGGCAGCGGCGATGACTTTGCAGGTATGTGCCTGCAGAGGACGTCTGCAACACTCATCAGTCATGCAGCCCCAGGAGAGGAACCACGGATATAGGATGCAGAAAACTCTCTCTGCCACCCACAGCTGCCAAACGCCACCAACACAAGCCCATCCTCCAGCCCAGACACAGCTCTTGGTCCACCACTCTGGGCACAAGCATCCCTCCTCGCAGCAGTGACGTGTACCACAGTGGCGCCCGCCTCCAGTGGCATAATCAGCCCCCTTAGCTAACGGTGAGGCAGACAAAGGGTGACTCGGAACAGCAGGAGTGAGGAAGCTGTGGAATATTCTAGCTCAGTTCCTCCATCCCAGCCACACTGGCCATGCACAAGGCACTCCAGGGAACGGGCAGGCCAGTGCCGGGTGTAAGCATTAGAGGTCTCACCTCTCCTAAAGGATCCTCACTGTGGCTTGCTTTGCAAGACCTTTATCTACTTTCATAGGGAATTAGAATTAGGAAAGAGGATGGGAGAACATCACATGACTGTTGTCATTCTGATCAACTTCAGGCGGGTGCCTATGTCCCTTCCACTACATTACCAGTCAGCCCTACAGTCCAGCTCAACCACATCCTTCGTCCTCTCATCTCCAAGGGAAGCTTCTACTGGAAACAGCCCTGTATCCCCAGAGCAGTCTCCCCACCTCTCTGGCTCATCCTAAGTCCCACTGCCACCTTTGCCCCATGTGTGCCCCAGCCATCACAGCAATGGCCCCTGTCGCCTCGGCCCTTGGCCCCGATCGCAGCACATGGCATCCGGCCCCTGCTTCCGGGCTCACAGTGCTCACTGCTGGGCCCACAGTGCCAGGCAGGCCCTGCACATGAGCTGGTCAAGGTCTGCGGGAGCCATGCTGCCCTGGAAAGCCCTAAGAGAAGCTCGCAGCAGCAGCTAGGGTCTGAGAGTGGTCAGCATGTGGGTCTTGGTGTCGGGTCATCAGAAACTGACTAATCCGGCCCCAAGTTCATTCAGGCTATAGAGGGTCACAAAGAACAAAGCTGGCCAGGAGCCGGCCACCATGTCCTGTCCATCAACAGCTCACTGGCCACTCACAGCTGGTTCAAAGTGCTCTGACAACCAGACAGCTGGGGGCTTCTGAGCTGTCCAGAGGTTCCTGGACATTCCTGATCCACTTGGGCTCCTCAGCGTGGGCTCCAGCCCGTCCACCCCCACACTCTGCAGCATGAATGCCACCTTTATTCCAGTTCCTGGTCTTTGCCACAGGGCCTCCCACAGGCAGCGTCCTCCCCTAGACACGGGTCCTTTTTGTGCCCTTGCCAGCTGGAGCTTTGCCCAGTGTGGGCTGCCACCCCTTGGACCTTGCTCCCGTGCTGGGCCACCAAGGCTTCCTCAGTTTAGCTACGCGAGGGTGACTACCTATCCAGGTGCTTGGTTACTGTCACAGGAAAGGAGATGGGACAGGAAGCCAAGAAGGGCTGGCCACCTGCTGCGGGAATGATGGCGGGGGGCTGCTGGAGGTGGCCAAGGACGGGAGCAGGGGCTTACAGGGCTGTCTTGATGGCAGAACCCTCTAAAACAGAGGCCCCAGGTGGAGCCAGCACATAGACAGGGTACAGATGGATATAGACAGGGTACAGATGGGTACAGACAGGAACAGGGTCTGTGCTGGGCAGGCAGGGAGGGGAGACACTGCCCCCACTTGGCAAACTTCAGTTTTACGGCTCAGCCCTTCTCCCAACACCTCCTGCCCTCCTTTCTCCTTGAGAAACTCCATTTATTCTCATTCCTCAGGGTCACTCTTCCAGATCACTCTGTGAGAAGAAATGGATATGATTCTATTTCAAAAGCTCCGTGTGGGTGTTCACCCAGAGATGTCAAAGCCAATGTGCCACAGAGCCAATCAGCAGTACCCGTGTTACTGAAGCTGCCTGCTCTGAAGACAAGTTCCTGCCCTTCCAGAGAGTGCTAGGTTACCCCAAACGTCCTAGCAAAAGATAAGGCAGGGCCAGCCAACACAGGGTTCTGCAGAGAGCAGAGCAATGCTGAGTGACACATTCGCACACACACGAGCACACATGTTCACCCATGCTCACACATGTGCATGCCCACACACACATGCGCACCTGCACTCACATGCACACCAGGCACACTTGTGTACACACACACCCCCTACAAGCACGCCATGTACACACATGCATACCCACATACACACGCAAAGACATGGCCCAGGGCCAGAGGCAAGACAGAAAAACATCAGAAAATGGGACCAGTAAGTTCCTGCTTTTCTCCACAACAGCAAGAGAGGAACAACAGGAATCTCAGTTCCAAACCAAGAGAGTCAAAAAAGCAAGAAATGAGCCAATTCTGCTCCTTTTTGAAAAATACAAAAGTAGGAAAAATACCAAAAACAATGCCTATGTTTCTACGATTGGTACACACATTGGCTCAGACCCAGGGACTGGCAGAGGCCAGTGGCAAACATGGAGAATCCTGAACAGACGGGAGGCCAGCAGACCGGTGTGGCCCGGAGAGCTGCAGGAAGCGTCCAACCACGCTCAGAGTGTTCCAACCTGGCACATCCCCTCGTCTCCTCATGGGGGTGAAGGTGGCCCTGTGACCTGCTCGTGCAGGAGAGAGGCGCACTTTTCAGCACTGGCCCTTCTGTTTTGTTTGCAAAACATGTCACCTTGGAAAATGCAGAGTCAAAAACTATGTCTTTTAAAGGCCAGGGTGACATTCTTCTGGCATCTTCTGAATGCAGTTCTGGAGGAGAAGGCCCTTTCTTTCCTATGAATCCTAAGAAAAAATGTAAAGATTTTCCAAAAGACCAGGTGTTTAAACCACTTACCCGAGAGAACCTTGTAACCAATGCCACATCTCTAAGGGAGGCCCCCTTGCAACTAAGGGAATTCCTAAAGGTTTCAGGCTGGATATAAACTCCTCATGGCCCTGAAGAAACCCAGATGTGACTGCCCACGCAAGCACACACGCTGCTAACGGGCTGAGGTACCCACAGCTTTGAGGCTTCTACTCTGCTACACAGCAGCAGGGCACAGTGATCCCATGGGACCCTCAACCTCTGCCCCGACTACTATTGCCAATGTCACTCGGCAGGTAGGAGTCAGAGCAGTGTTGAAATCCAGGTTTCCAGGCCAGGCGCCTTTCAATACAGCCTGCTGTCCTCCCTCCACCTCTTCCTGCAGGGTGCTCAAGCCACAGTCCACTGGCAAACAGGCGTGGTTCTGAGGTCCCTGTACACAAAGCTACAATCAATTGCACTCCTCCCCCACCCCCTGCAACATGTCTCGGGACTGCTTCTGCGAGGGGCCAGGAAATTCAAAGAATGGGCTCATTTCTGCAGGCCCCAAACTGAGCCATCCACCTTACAGCATCTCCTGGCAGGGATGGGTGTCCTGTGATTTTGCCTTCCTGTCTCAGCAATGTGATATTTAAATGGGTTTTGAGCTAAGGCCCCAAGTCAGATTCTCAGAGCCACTAGAATTCAATAATTTAATGTCCGATGCCCATTACCCTCCACCATGACCCTCTGAGGCTATACCAGCACTGACCCTCCAGCACGGAGGCCACACATCTGGCGTGGTGGTGCCTGGCTTCAGCTGCTTCAGAGGCTGACAAGTGAAGGATGCAGACAGCATGAGGCCCACCACCCACCTGCCTACACACATGGTCCTCAGGACTGGCTCGTCTGCCCCAGCAGGGTGGCTTCAGGCCACACTCTCAGGAGAAGCTCTCCGGCCCAGCTTGCGGGAGATGCAGGAGCCACAGCTCCTGGACACTCACAGCCCATGCTGTAGCCCTCACTTCCAAAAAGGACAGCTTGATGTCATCAACTTCTAGGCCTTTAATTAAACCCTAAATTTATGCCACTTCCAAATTTCTCTGAGGCGCTCTCTAACCCACAGTGGATTGAATGGTGGATGCCCCCTGCCACCCCAAATGTTATGTTTGCCTGGACACTGTGAGCATGACTGTATTTGGAAAAAGAGTCTCTGCAGTTATAATTAAGTTAAAGATTTCAAGATGAGGTCATCTTGGATTATCTGAATCCAATGACATTTTTCTTATAAGGAGAGAGGACACTGGGGAGAAGTCCATGTGAAGACAGGAAGAGACTGGAATGATGCTGCCACAAGCCAAGGAACACCTGGGCCCCCAGAAGCTGGAAGAGGCAAAGTAGGACCCTCCTTTGGAGAGAGCGTGGCCCTGCTGACACCTTGATTCCAGATGTCTGGCCTCCAGAATACAAGAGAATAAATTTCTGTTGTCTGTGGACTTTGTTACAGCAGTCCTGCCCAACACACACAGCCTGAAGCCGTCTTTACCAGATTTTCACCACAGCGGGAAGCAACAGGGCAGAGGCAGGGATGGGAGGCCCACCAAGGGCCTCAGGATCTCCACCCAGAGCGGGGCCTATAGAACCACAGGGGCTACTGGCTCAGCACGCAGGAAGGTGTTCCACAGACACTCACAGGGGCTAATAAGAACCAAACCTCTCAGTCCCGGAAGAATTTGAGGCTTCTTCCTCCAAGAGGAACGTCCAGGCAGTGTGTGGCACCAGGCCACATTCACCCCATCCACTCCCTCCCTTTTCTCCTTGTACTGGACTCCATGCAGTCCCCTGGCCCCGCAGACCACGAGCCCACCCTCACCTGACACTCCACTCCCACCAGCATGGTAACATATTCCCCTCGGCCACTAAAATGTACCTTGGACTCGGGCCCAGAAACAAAATCCAAAAACAGGGTCAAGGTTCTGCTCCCTTCTCCTCTGTCCAGTGCTTTTCTTGGCCTAGGGAAGGTGGCTGCCTATGGCCACACGACAAGTGGCATGCCTGGAGGACCTGGCAGGAAGCCGTGTGGATGCGCAACAGGCTGCACTCACCACGGGTCAGCGCGGGCTCGCCTGCAGTAGGCATCCGCTGCACTGGCACAAAGGGCACTAGGAGCCCTGACACCACTGTGCCAACAACAGGGATTGGGCCCAGTTTTCAGGTGAGGCTTGGGAAGCCTCGGGAACTAGGGCCAGGCCCCTCAGACAGAACTCCAAGATGAGAGGACACCCACTTCTTGGCATGACACCCAGACACCGGAGTTAGTCCTCATAAGTGGCCTCGCCATCCCCTCTCCCCCATCACATGCCATGTCCCAGAGGCATTCTCCAGTCTCTCTCTGAGTAGCATTAAGGCAAATGTTTGGGGCCCAGCCTTTCACCCCCATTTGTAAATTTTCTTTCCCCATACTCAGCCATGAACAACTGGAGTCCCAAGATGTACTGTGTCAATCAAAATTAAAAAATATACTCACCACTGATAGCAGCACTGGATGTTAGGGAACACCTCCCCTTGGAGTTGCTGCTGGATGGCTGGCAACTGCTGGCCCCAAGCCCACTGCCAGGCTCCACCCACCCCAGCCCCTCCTGTGTTCACTACGTCTGGTCCCAGCTCCATTAGTCAGCGGCCCATCCCACCCACCATTACTTCTCCCTGTCCAGTGGTGTCCACACATTGGGGTGGGAGAGCAAAATGCCAGGATGGACACTGTGGCACCCACAGGTAAGAATGCTGGGCATCAGGGAGACCCCTGGGGAGTTCAGGAACAAGGGACATTGCTGGAGGGCCTGGGGTGAGCTGAGGAAGGAGAAAGTTTGCCCAATAAAGGGACAAAGGAGTAGCAACAGGGGAGGAGGGAAAAGACAGAGGGCACAGTGACAAGGACCCGCATGCTTCTCCCCAGGGCGAGCTGGACTGCTCCTGCCACCCAGAAGCCTGCTGAAGCTGCTCTCAGAGCCCACCTGGCTCCTGCCTCCCCAGCTGCATTGCTCCAGAGACCCTGCACCTTTCAATCCCACTGCAGTGACCCTGCCCCGCAATCTGCCTACCTGCTGTGACCTCCCCTAGCCCCCCCAAGCTACAGCCAGGGCTATGGGGCAGGTGCACCCTGACTGTCCTGCGCAGGGTCTGTGCCCTGCTGGAATGAAAGGAGTAAGCGTGAGACTGTGTGTGTGTGCATGCAAGCACGCACATGCAAGCACTGCACACTTCTCAGCAGGGGCTCAGAACTCAGTGACTGCAGTGTCACTTCAGACTTGACCCTCGCACTCTTCCACCCTCAACTCTTTGTTCCACCATGTCCTCTTCTGGGCATGCCAGCCTCAGGCCAGCCCTCACATTCTACTGGGACGCAGCTCTGGCCCTTCTCGCCTTCCCTCCACACCTGCCCACACATGGGGGCAGCCATTCTTTATGCCCTGTAGGGCCCAGCACAGGGACTGGGCATGCACAACAGGGTATAATACCCCGCTGCGCCCAGGCCCTCCAAGGGCCACACTGCCACAACCAGGAAGCAGTGGGTGCCCCGCTAATGATACACAGCCGTGGACTTGATGAGCTCCTCACTACCAACAGGCTGCAGGAGCAGCAGGAGGAAGGCCCGTGCGGACCACTTGCAAAGCAAGGCTAATGTATTTTACAAGTAGCTTGTAAAGCCAGATAAGGTACAGTCCTGAACTGGTCCCTAAGGCTTTCCTTCTTCAGAGCGAACACCTGCAGGGAGGTCTTATCCACCCCTTTCCCTCTGACCACCTCCCAGGATGGTCAGCCCAGGAATGGGGCCCACCATCAGCCTGCTCCTCCCGCCTCCGGGCCTCCTGGGAATAGGCGGGCAGGGACAGAATCAGAGCTCACAGGTGAGCAGCGAACGCCTGCCTACCTACACCTCTTCTTTCGCTCGCTCTGCGCTCCGGAGGGGCAGGGTCCCTCTCACCTGACTCTCCAGCCCTGCCGCATTTTCTCGTCTCCAGGGAGCCCCAGTCTGCAGCTCACCGGGCGGCGGGAAGGGGCATGGACCAGCGAGTACGCCACAGCGTGTGCACGCGGGCTCCGTCCTCCCGAAGCACCCCCCACCCCGAACCGGGACCCATCCCACCTGCAGGGACCCCCTAGAGTGCCCAAACGGCCCCCGCAAGCCAACCAGAGGGGGTGCCTCATCCCAGCCCGGGGCGCCCCCTGTCCCCGCGCTCCAGACAGGGAGCTGAGGCTCATTTCGGGCGGCCGGCCAAGGTCACGAGGCTCGGGGGCGGCCGGCGGGCTGCGGCCACCACGCCGCGCGCCCGCACAGCCGGCGCGGCGGGTTACGTAAGCCCGGGCGGCGCCTACCTGCAGCGGGAACGCGGCCGCCCGGTTGCCCACGTAGCCGCGGACGACATGGCTCTGGATGGAGAGCACCCGGCACTCCGCCTCCATGCCGGGCGGGCCGCGGCGCAGGGCCGGCGCGGCGTCAGCTCTCCGCCGCTCGCTCGGGCTGCGCTGGCCGCGGCGCGGCTCGGCTCGGCGGGCCCGCTCGGCGCAGGCGCTCGGCTGTGTCTCCCGGGACGCCTCCCCCTGACCTCGGCGAGCGCCTCCGCACCGCGAGCCCCGCGCGGCGCCGGGGGCGGGCCGGGGGCGGGCTTAACCGTGCAAGCACCGCCCGGCCCCGCCCGGGGAGGCAAAGGCGGAACCTGCCCCTCCGGCTCGGCGTGGGCGTTCTGGCTCACTGCGTCCCGGTACGTGCGCGGGGCAAGACGTCCCCAACAGCGCTGGGCTTGCCCTCTGGTTCTCTCCGGGGGGCAGTGCAGCGTCCTTCATTCATTCACCGGTTCATTGGTTCAGCACACTTCCGCCTGCCCCGCCCTGCGCTACGGGGCGCCAGCGGACCACCAGCTCGTCCCGCGCGGAGAGCCACCGAGGAAACACGCCGCACTCCAAGGGGCGTCGGGGCCGCCGAGCTGGCGGGGAGCCCACACCTCCTCCTGGGCCAGGGCCGCCCTCTGCCACCGCGTGGAACCCGGCCTTCCCCGCACAGACCCGGGGCTGCGTACATCTCCGTGGCTCCGTGAGATTCATGGGGACCTGAGTGCCCCCCTTCGGTGTCGCGGCCTGCGGAGGCGCCCGGTCCCCCGCCACGTGCCGGCCCTTCGGCCACAGGGTGCTCAGGGGTTGGGCCACATGTACAGTCCCCTTCCCGCGGGTCTCCACGTTCGGGGCCTGGCCGCGAGGACGAACCTCCCACCCCTACTCTCTCCACAGCTGACGCTGGGGTCAGTGACACCAGGCTAAAGTCTGGGTGACACAAGGCAATGCACTTAAGGCTCTTTGTAGTTTGGCGAGAGCCCTGACACAGTGACCAGGCAGGTGTGGGAGAGTGAGGGAGAAGGGCGTTGCCTCCTCGGTCCAGATTTTATAGAGAAAGTTCATTGTAATTAGTGGTAACTAATTGTAGATTAATAATAGCTAACGTTTATTGAGCACTTACTACTTCTAAGCACATTTAATGTGTTAATACACTGAATCTTCACAACCGTCCTGTAAGATGGGGTCTATCCCATTTCACAGATGAGGAAACTGAGGAAGGGAAGCCAGAGGTTATAGAGTTGGTGACAAGTGTGGCTGGGTGAGGGCCCCAGGAATCCACAGTGGCCAGAAGTGCTGACCACTGCCATTACTGCCCTGTTCTCATCCTACTCCGTGAGGTCACCCACCCTTGGCTCATAGGACGATCTAATGAACCCATCTCTCTCTGCAGCTGATCTCATCCCTGCCCATCTTCATCTGTCACCTCTGTTCCCCTCCTCTCTCCCTGGGCAAACCTCATAAACACCCTCTCCCAGCCTCAGCCCCCCACTGCATCACAACTTCAGCCCAGGTAAATTCAAAGCGCTGAGAGGAAGGAGAGGAGGTGGGAGGGGTATGGCTGGCCTCCAGGCTTGTGGGCTCTGGGACCCTCCTTCACCACAGAGGGCCCAGGTACCTGGAGGTCAAAACTCTAAAGTGGCATTTTGGTGAATTCACTTTTGCTCTTAGTTTTTTTGGCTTTTGAAAGATCCAGTTAGGGGTTACCCATTCTGAGCTGCTGGGCAGACGTCCAGTGTCCCTGGTTCTCAGGTCATGTTGGAATCACCCAGGGAACCTGATGCACAGGCCAAAGCCCACCCCTCATACCCTACTGAGGCTAGCCCCCTGTGTACCCTTTTAGCTCTCCAGTGCTTCTGAGACCAGTCAAGTGTGAGAGCCATGGTTTAGACAGATGAGGTAATTTCGTATTTTTATAAGCATATGTCAGTTGCCACTGATCATCAGTCCAAGAACAAACTTTTTCCTTGAAGACTCAGATAGCGAAGACCTTCCAGAAACTACAAGTCTATTGAAAAGACACTCCCAGTCCTGGCCAGCCAGGAAACAGGTGGGCTCCTGCACACTCCCGTGCCCACCCTAGGTCAGCCTTTCCTGGCAGAGGGCTCTGAAGGGGTAGGAAGAGGTGGCAGGCAGGAAAGATCACTTGGGGAGAGGGTGGCTGGAGAGGCTCAGAGCCTGGGCCCAGTCTAGAGAGGCAGTGGGGGGGGTCCTGGAGGCAGTTTTCAGAAAGTCATTCACTGAGAAAGAAAAGAGGACACCTGAGAGAATTTATGCTGAGCTTATCTTCAACCAGAGCATTTGATTTGGCCATCTGAATTACTGGTAATAGTGTGCCTGCAAAGGACATGGGACCTTGGGAAATGACCATAGTTATGGTTACCATGTGTCATGTGGTCAGTGGTATTTTTAAATTGGACACAGTGTATATGACTGTGTAAATAGATTTTCATCTACACCCTGGCAGCATTTGGAATGCCCTAATTGGGAGACAACACCCAGAGGAAGTTTGGACAGCAGCTCCCAGCTCCACAGGGTTCCTATATTAGCCTGAGAGATATGAGAAATCATTCAGAATTTGTGTTTGGCCAGAAGTTCCAACAGTGTCTTTAGTCAGTTGGGGCTGCTATAACAAAATACATTAGAATGAGTGGCTTAAACAACAGAAATTATTTCTCACTGTTCTGGAGGCTGTAAATCCAAGGTCAAGGTGCCAGCTTATTGGGTTCCTGGTGCGAGCCCTCTTACTGGTTCATAGATGCTGCCTTCTCCCCGTGTCTTCACCCAACCTCTGTCTGTGCATGGAGAGAGAGCTCTGTCTGTCTTCCTCTTCTTATAGAGATACTAATCACATCACTTGGGCTCTACCCTCATGACCTCTTCTAAACCTAACCACCCCCCAGAGGAGTAGGACTTCAACATACGAATTTCAGGGTGACATACTCAGTTCATAACAGGTGGGCACCTCCGCCCTACCAACACGGCGAGCCCAGCAGCCTAACACCTTCAGAGCAGCACCCTAGGTCCAGAACCCCACTTGGGCCCACATCCACCACCACACCACTTCATGGGGGTGCTGTGACCTGACCTAGGAGAAGGCTAGTTGGTCCTACCTTCAGATCAGTGTCACCTTCGGCTCACAGTGATCCTTGCATATAAGCTTCCTATTATAGGTTAATTATGTCCTCCCCAAAATACATATGTTGAAGTCCTAACCCTTGGTACTTCAGAATGTGACCTTATTTGGAGATAGGGTCTTTGCAGATGTAATCAATTTAAAGTGAGATCAATAGGATGGACCCTAATCCGATATGACTGGTGTCCCCATAAATAGGAGAAGAAAATGTGAAGGCCCAGGGAGAAGATGACCACCTCCATCCAAGGATGGAGGCCCAGAACCGATTCTCATTCACAGCTCTCAAAAGGTACCAATCCTGCTGATACCTTTATTTTAGGCTTCTGGTCTCCAGAACTGTGAGAGAATAAATTTCTGTTGTTTGAGCCACCCAGTCTGTGGCACTTTGTTACACCAGCCCAGGCAGACTCCCACGCTGTCTGTCTGAACGCCTACAAGGATGGCGTGCATGGTGTTCCGGGTCTGCTTGCTGACAAGCTGCATGTGTGTTGCAATGCTGATTTCACTCCAGTATACGACCTGGTAGGTATCAAGCCTGTTCCTAATGGTCTCAGGCTATGGACATTGACCCCAAAGAACCTGATAACCGTGAAAGGACAAATTGGCTTAGCTCAGCTTGCAAAATTGTGTGTCGCAGATTTTCTGAGGCTTTTCCAGTTTCAAATGTTCTGTCTCACTATCAGACTTTGCATACTGATTTTAGGCCCAGAAAAAGTAGTCACTGTGTTATGGATTAAATGGTGTGCCCTGAAAGTTTAATGTGTTGGAGGCTTGGTCCCCACTGTGACAGTGTTAAGAGGGTGGGAAATCCTATTGCAGTAGTTGAAAGGTGGGGCCTTGGAGGGGTGATTGGATTGTGAGGATCACACCCTTCTGAATGGATCGATCCATTCTTGGAATAATGGGTGTGGTTCTGGTGGCTTTAAAAAAAAGAGTGGGTGAGGAGGTTAGTCTCTCTCTGCTCTGTCATTTCTCTGCCACGTGAGATCCCTGCATTGCTGTAAAGCCACCACCAAAGAATACCCTCACCAGATGTGTTCTCTGGACTTTGCACTTCCCAGCCTCTGAAACTATAAGCAATAAATTTTGTTTTCTTCCAAATTACCCAGTGCCAGTTATTTTGTTATAAGCAACAGAAACTGACTAATACACACTGTTTCCAGGTTTCTCCTGGCCTAGCATTCAGTCTCTGATTTTGGCAACAAGGGACAAGGGGTCTGTTTTTGTGTTGCTATAATAGAATACCTGAGACTGGGTAATTCATACAGAAAAGAGGTTTATTTGGCTTATGATTCTGGGACAGATGCATCTGGTGTGGGCCTCAGGCTGTTTCTACTCTTGGTGGAAAATGACAACCAGCTGGTGGGTACAAGCAGATCACATGGCAAGAGGAAGCAAGAGAGAGAGAGAGATGCCAGGGTCTTTTAAACAACCAGCTCCTGTGGGAACTAATAGAGTGAGAACTCACTACCTCCACCCCCCAGGGAGAGCATTAACCCATTCATGAGGGATCCGCCACCATGACTCAAACAGCTCCCAACACTGCCACATTGGGGATCAGACTTCCACATGAGTTTTGGGGGGACAACACAACCAAACTCTATCAGGGTTGCAGTGACTCAAGCACTGTGATGGACTGAATGTTTGCATCTGTGAAAAATTCATATGTTGAAGCTCTAACCCCCAATGTGATGGTATTTGGAGATGGGCCTTTGGGAGATAATTAAGGTTACATCTGGAGAGACAGGTGAACACAGAGCCACAGCCAAGATCTGTTTAACTGGGGCAGAAGCCTCCTGAACCGGGAGTTGGAAGGAACATTGAAACCATGATTGAAAAGTTGCTGGGGACTGAGCCTGGACTAGGCTGAGAGAGTTAAAAACTCCTGGGGCCCAGTCTTGTGGTGGGGTGGCATGCTTCTGTAGTTTTTACCTCCAGGATCCCCACCAGGTACTAGCACTGAATATCAGAGAAAAGTCCCCTGTGCTTGGAGTGGGGAGAAGGGATAAGTAACTCTTTTGAAATATGAGGGATACTTCAAAAAGTTTGTGGAACAATAGAATTGAGAGATACTATGAATCTTTCCTTGAACTTTATGAAGTGCCCTCAGATACCCAGGGCAGTCTCCACGATATGCTTGCCTGAGCTGACTGAGGGGAGGGCAGTTAGCTAACTCCAGCCCCTCTAGCCTTCCTGTCTGTCTCAAGGAAGGGGATAAAAAAAAAGACAAGGAAATGCTTTTAAGGGTCACAGCCCAAGAAGAACTTCTTTTAACATTTCTTGCAGGGCAGGTCTATGGACAACAAATTCCTTGAGTTTTCATTTGTTGGTGAAAATCTTTATTTCTCCTTCACTGCTGAAGGATAATTTCTCTGGATACAGAATTCTAGACTGGCAGTTTTCCCTTTCAACACGGTATGTGTTCCACTGCACTCTCTCCTTGCTTGCAAGGTTTCCAAAGAGAAGGGCAAAGCAATTCTGATTCTTGCTGCTCTGTAGGTAAGGTATTTTCTTCCTTTGACGTTTTCAAGATTTTCTCTGTCTTTGATTTTCTGCAGTTTGAATATGATAGGCCTAGGTGTAGATTTTGGGGGGTATTTATCTTGCTTGGTGTTCTTTGAGCTCTCTGGATCTGTGCTTTGCTGTCTGACACTAATGTTGGAAAATCATAAGCCATTATTATTTCAAATATTTCTTCTGTCCGTCTCCTTTTTTCTCTTTCTGGTATTCCTATTATGTGTGCTATACCTTTTGTAATTGTTCCATAGTTCTTGGATAGTCTGTTCAGTTCGTTTTATTATTTATTTACTTATTTATTTTGGCAGCTGGCTGCTACAGGGACCCAAACCTTTGACCTTGGTATTATCAGCACCATGCTATAACCAACTGAGCTAACCAGCCAGTCCTCAATTAGTTTTATTTTCTAAATTATATTTTATCTTTGCATTTCAGTTTGGGAAGTTTCTATTGACATATCGTCAAACTCACTGATTCTTTTCTTGGCTGTGCCCAGTCTATGGATGTCCCCAGGTGCAGCCTGTGTGGCCCTGCCTGGCTGCCTTCTCTCATTTGGAGCTGTAGGTAACAAAGAGGTCTGCCTTTTGTCTACCTGAGGGTCACTGTGTTGTGTCCCACCATCAAAAGGATCTTTAAACATCGGTAAAGGACTGTGTCCAAAATATACAGAGAATTCATAAAGCTCAACAAACAAGCCAAATAAAAAATGGAAAAGGGCTGGCTGGTTAGCTCAATTGGTTAGAGCATGATATTATAATATCAAGGTCTAAGGGTTCGGATCCCCATACCAGCCAGCCGCAAAAAAAAAAAACAAAAAAACAAACAAACAAACAAACAAAAAAAAAACGGCAAAAAATGGATAAAAGACCTGGACACCTTACCAAAGAAGATATGCAGATAGCAAATACTCATATGCAAAGTTCTCAACATCAGATGTCATTAGGGATGTGCAAATTAAGAAAACTCGAAATACCACTACACACCTGTTAGAATGGTTAAAATCCCAACACTGACAACAGCAAGCCCTACTGAGGATGTGGAACTCTCATTAATTGCTAGTGGAAGGGGCTGGCTGGTTAGCTCAGTTGGTTACAGCATGGCGCTGATAACACCAAGGTCCAGGGTTCCAGCCGCCAAAAAAAAATAAAAAATTGTTGGTGGGAATACAAAATGGTACAGCCACATTGGAAGACAGTTTGATGGTTTCTTACAAAACTAAACATAGTCTTATCAAACAATTCAGCAATTGTATCCCTTGGTAATGGCCTAATGAGTTGAAAACTTATGTCCACACAAAAACCTGCACACCAGTATTTACGGCAGCTTTATTCATAATTGCCAAACACCTGAAGCAACAAGAGGTCTTTAACAGGTGAGAGAACAGACAAACTGTAATACATCCAGACAATGGAACGTTATACAGCGAGAGAAGAAATGAACTGTCAAGCCATGAAACACACAGAGGAAACTTACACGGAGGAAAAAAACTTACCTTCTTTTACTATGTGAAAGAAGCCAGTCGGAAAGGCCACCTACTGTATGATTCCAGCTCTGTGACGCTATGTGGAAGGCAGAACTAGAACAACAGTAAGATCAGGGGTTGCCAGAAGTTCAGGACAAGGGCGCGAAGGGTGAATCTGTAAAGCACATGTGTTTTTTTGGGTTAGTGAAACAATTCTGTACGATTCTGTGATAGTCCACACATGATATTACGCATTTGTCAAGGTCCATAGAATTGTGTAACACAAAAAGTGAACCCTAATGTTAACTATGAACTTTAGTTGATAATAACGTAATGATGTTGGTTTATTAATTGTAACAAATTCACCACACTAATGCAAGATGCTAATAATAGGGGAAATTGTGTGTGTGGGAGTGGGTATACTGGAACTCTGTTCTCTCTGCTCAATTTTTTTTATAAATCTAAAACTATTCTTAAAAATAAAATGTATTTAATTAAAAAATAATACAAGTTCATAAATTGAAATCATCTCTAATTTCATGACCCATTGGAAACATTTTGATCTAAATCTAGTATTTTTCTGTTTTTTTAAGACAGAAAGAATTATATCACTCAGGCTATTTTATAACTTGCCATTTTCGTTAACATGATCATGTGCATTCTTCCATATCAATAAGAATTATTCTATATTGTTATTTTTCGTGACTGCATTTTACTCCAGGGTATGAATATTTTATTTTTTTCTTCAGCTAATCCTGTTCTCAGTCAATGGACATTTAGGTTGTTGCTTTTTCCACAGTGGTGGAGACAAATAAATCAATTATTTAACTTGCATGAATATAACTATAAATATGCAACCTCTTCCCAAAAAAGGGAGTGAAAATACTCATCTATAACCATAAAGCCAGTGAGTGTGGCTGCTCCTGGCCTCCCCGGGTTCAGGGCGCGCATCAGGGCGGCTGGGGGCACAGGAAGGAGGAGCTCCCATCTGGCTCATCTTACTTTCCGTGTTCGTCCCAGCAGGACCGTTGTCAAGCTGAGCGACTCTCTCATGTTTAAAGACATATTTTTTGAACAACGTGGCCTCTAACCACGGGTTAGATATTTCTTCTGGCGCTCAATCGGAGAGGCAGTGTTCTGTTCTACACTAGAAGAAAAGCTCTGTCTGCTGGACCCAACAGAGAGTGCTTCTCTGAGGAACTCCTGAGGGCAATCTTGGGTCTACCCAGTCTCCATGATCTGAATGTTTGTGTCTCCCACAAATTCATATGTGGAAACCCAACCCCCAAGGTGATGGTATTAGGAGGTGGGGCCTTTGGGAGGTGACTAGGTCATGAGGGTGGAGCCTTATAAATGGGATTAGTGCCCTTATAAAAGAGACCCCAGAGAGCTGCCTCGCCCCTTCTGCCATGTGAGGATGCAGTGAGAAAGTGCCATCTATGAACCAGGAGCGGGTCCTCATCAGACACCCATCTGCCAGTGCCTTGATCTTGAACTTCCAGCCTCCAGAACAGTAAGAAACAAATGTCTGTTGTTTAGAAGCCACCCAGTCTATGGTATTTTGTTACAGCAGCCTGAATGGACTAAACTCCCAAAGGTCCCACCTCCAAATACCATCACCTTGGCATTAAGTTTGAACATATGAATTTGGGGGGGAAACAAACGTTCAGTCTCCAGCAGCCTCCTATGTGGCTGGCCTGGTGGCAGTTCTGGGGATTAGAGCTAGATGGGAAGAGGGAAGGGCCTCCAGCTACAGGGTCCACAGGAACGGGTCACTGAACCTGTGACCAGCGTGGCGGGGCAGGGGAACAGAGGTGAGCTGGTGTGGTTAGGATGGTGGAACAAGGCTGTGGCTGAAGCTAGGGGGCCAAGGGTTCTGACTGCAAAGAACAGGGACTTTGTCCAGCTCATTGAGAAAGCTGTCACACGATGCACACCCGAATCCCATCCCTGTCCCAGGCCCCATGCTTTGTAGTGTTGTTATCAGCACATTTCAGCACATAATCATTTAAGATAAAGTTGCCTGCTCGACTGTGTTAAAAATAAATGGCATTTGCAGCAACTGCTCATGGGGAAGAGAAGGCAATGTCTTCTTTCACCAACAGAAAGTCCATTGTTGGGGGGAAATGTGGGTGTCAGACCTGCTGCCTTAGCAAAGCATTATTGTGGTCAGTGTGGGTGATTTGCCGGGATGCCGAGCTGTGGTGGTAGTCAGTGCCGCTGAGTAGAAGGTTCAGATTAAACAGAACTCAAGTCCTGTAGCTGCTGGTTGAGTATATTTTCAACTTTTATTCTCAAAAACCTAGGCTGAGAAATAATTACAGGATTTAAAAAGATTGACGGACTAAAGCCTTAGTCACCAGGCAATGACAAACACTGGGAAGGATTGCAGCAATTTTTAGACTGGGTTCAGAAATGCAGCACATCCCAAGAACAAAAGGCATGTTCAAAGCCTTCCAAGAAACACGGGGGCTGAACTGCATTAAAACAAAGCGGTCTGAGGCTCACGTCATTCCCTCTGCTGGCTGTGGGATCTACTCACTGAAGGGAATTTGTCACCACAACCAACTTGCAGAGAAGCGGGTGCAGCTTCCTCTGGGCAAGTATGGAATAGGTGCCTCACACCCCCTCTGGCCCCCACTGTTGACACTCCCCTCAGTCCCCAGATTGAGATCAAGGGCCTGCCTCCCCAGGCCTCCCCAGCCTCCTGGCCTCCCTGTCTCAGCCCATCCCAGAAACCCAGGCCAGCCCCTTCCTATAGCTAGGCCTTCCTCCCGAGCCAGCTGCACACTGCGCAGTGGCCCCCTGGTGGCCCATGGAGACAGCACCTCTACTGGCAGTGGTTTCAGGGGAGCAGCGGAGAGGTCAGAGGTGCTGCAGTGGGATAAGCCCTGAGGCTGGCCCTGGAAATGGGCCCTCTGCTCTGGAAGCCCCTCAAACCACCACCTCCAGGCCTGTCCGTTCAATAAGAAAGAGAGGACAGAGGCCTGCCTGCTGGCTGACCTCGCAGCTCTTCTCAGAAGGAAGAAAAATGTGACCTGAGAGGATGGCACAGATCAGAACACAGTAGCAGTGATGACACACCCCGGGAAGCACCCATCTTCCTCTCCTGCCCGTTCTCCCTCTTGCCCAGCTACTCCTCCAGCCCTGCTCCTCCCTCTAACCTGTCCTTTCCTGCTGCTGGGGTGACCACCAACCCCAAATTTGGTCTGCTGGATGCTCTTTGGTGATCTCAGAAGTGTCCCCTGGGACAAAGCTGGGGCCTGCCCTGACCCAGGCCCCACCCTGACCCGGGTCCCCCAGCCAGCTGTTTGCACTCTGCACTCTGCTGCACTCTGGCCCTGCCATCATCCCCACCTCTGTGCCTGGTCCCAGGTGGTTCTCTCTGCTGAGGCCCCCACCCTGACTTGTCCTCTAGGCCAACTTCCTCTCGTCCAGACAGGCAGAGCCGCCATGGCCAGTATCTGGGGAAATGACTGTTCCCAGATGGCACATGCCATCAGCATAAAATACATGCCAGGTTACGGAGACTTACCAGACAAAAAGAGGCTGCAAAATGTCTCAGTAATTTTTTAATATTGATTACATGTTGAAATGGTAACACTTTGTGTACATTAGTGTAAATAAAATGTGTCATTAAAACTGATTTTGCCAGTTTCATTTTCCTCTTTTTTAAATGTGTCCACTGGAAAACTAAGAGCTGTGTCTGTGGCTTGCATGGCCACTGCTGGTTTACTTCCCCCATCTTGATGTGCCTCTGGTCCCCACTGTGGCCTTTCCCATCTGTATCCCAGTGCCTGGCACTGCCCATGCACAAGACGGGGTGTCGGGTGTATTTATCAAGGGAGAGAGTACTCAGGGCTCCTTGGTCAGCACCCACTGTCCCTCACTAAGTGGGTGGGTGCATCACAGTGAGGGGCTTCTCCTGGTCTGGCTGTAGCTGCTGCCCGTGAGCATGTGTGCTGGCAGTGGCGCTTGGGTGGGGGCTGGGTGTTCTCCGGCCTTGAAGTCGCACCCTTTCCTGACTCCCCCACTGGGGTCTCTAACAGAGTGTTCAAAGACTGCAGCAACATCCTGGTTCCAGCAGGTTTGTAGCTCAGAAAACAAATCTAAGTCCAGTCCCTTTCCCTGTCTTCAGTGTTGTTTTCAAACAAAACTTTGGCTTGGCTTATGTTTCATTGACAGAAAAGTGATATTGGCTGGGGAGTTGGTAAAATAAAAATGTTTACTCCAGGGTTCTGTCCGTGCGCTGTGCAAGCCAGCCACGTGTCTGCTGCCTGCTGTGCTAACCCTGGAATTCATGGAACTTTGAAGTTGTAGGTAGATCCATAGCTCAGAGACATTAGATGGTAATTTGTGCTTGAGAAGAAGCAGGAGCACAGGGGAGAAGATGACGCCTCGTTGGGGTTTGCTGTGTCTCCATGGTGCCAGCTCAGTGCCCTGGCTGGGTGAGAACAGGCCTCCTTGGGATATGTGCATAGAGATGCAGGAGCGTGCAGGCCTGTGTGCGGCTGAGAGGTGCTGTGAGCTGCCTGGGCGGTCCCCGGTTCTGCGGGGAAACCAGCCTGTGCCCTCTGGATTTGGGGTCTGATGCTGGGCCAGGGGAATCATCCCTTTTTAGAGTTGAAAATAAAGCTCCTGCCTGTGCCAGCTTCCTGAGAAGGCTGGAAAGCTGACGCTGTCATGGCAACTGCCACTCTTCAGAGGCGTTACCAGGCTCAGCACCATCAGGGGCATCAGACTTCCAGGACTTCCCACACTGGAGTCCCATGACAAAGTGGAAAGTCACACCCCTGCTGGACCATCTCCAGGGTAACTGGGGTCCATGTGGTGGGCTGTAGGGTCAAGGTTAGACACACACTTCAAGAATGCAATGTCATGAGAAAAAATAAGAGCAGGGCAGCTGTTCTCTGAAACTTTACAGAGAACAATAATCAAATGCATGCTCCTTGGTTATTTCCTGGTTAGAAAAAATGAGTTTTCGGGGCAGCTAGGGGAAATCTGAACATGAGCTGTGTAAGGATGTGAAGGATCTAACTTAGCCTGGTGTGACTACAGCAACGTGCTTAAAGAGGAGCACCACTCTGGAAATGCAGACTCGGGTGTTTGGGGTAAAATGCCATGTTGCCCATGACTTGAGAGGGTTTAGTCAAAACGACTAAACAAAACATAGTGCAAAATATTAGCATCGGCTCATTCCAGACGATGGGGGGAGGGATGTCCGTGGTGCTCCTTGGTCTCCTCCTCTGCAAGGAAAGCGGAGGCCGAGGGACCTGGGGGGTCTCTCCAGCTTGGAGCTCATGGATGTACAGTAGAAGAAAATCCCTTCGGAGCTGTGGTTTTAACTGAATTCGATTCAATGCGGCAGGTGTTTATGGAGGGTACTCTGTGGTGAGAGTACGGTGGGAAACGCTGCAGGTCTTTGAAGCAGCACTTGCCCAACTTGTGTGTGTGTCCTGGTCCCCCAGGGTGTAGAAGTGCAGGTGGTGATTTGGTTGCTTGGGTGATGCTGCTGGTCCAGGCCCACGCTGCGAGGAGCACAGTGAAGCCCTGTGGGAGCCAGTGCTGGGGTAGCAGGAGGCTCTGCAGTCCAGCAGATATGGGTCACATCCCTGCTCAGGAGCTGAGCTGAGGCCTGGACAAGTGCCTGCCTCCTGTAAACCTCAGTTTCCCTGTGTCTGGGAAGCTGTGAGGATTAGATTCGGTGGCATCTGTAAAGCACAGTGCTTGGCAGAACAGCAGACTTCCCTGGGGAAGCCCACACCCCTCCCAGGACACTCAGAGCCTGCACAGGGGCTGGGGAGAGCCTGAGTCCTCCCCGTCCAAGTGCACTGACATTTACCCAAGAGTAACATTTCCTTTCATGGCTTTGCTTTAGGTGGGAGGTAGTCTGCTGATATGAGGGGGGTGGTGGGCAGGAGGAGCCAGCGGCTAGAGAGGGCAGTAGGTACTGCGGGGAATGTACCTCCTGAAAAAGGAAGCCAGTCACACTCTCTCCTCAGGGACTGCACAGATGTCCTCCCACCTGGCGTGGAGATGGGTGTGCTTGGCAAAGCATCGCCCACCATGTATGATTCCATTTATATGAAGTATCTAGAATAGGTACATCCATGAAAGCACAAAGCAACTTGGCAGATGCTGGGGAGAGAGGGGGCTGGGGACTAGCTGCTCAGTAGGTACAGGGTTTTCTCTTGGGATGATGAAGACATTTTGAAGTAGAGAGGTGGTAGTCGCACACTGTGAATGTACTGAATACTAGTGAAGTGCACACTTTACAGTGGTTAATTTTATATTATGTGAATGTCACCTCAAAGAGGGTTCTTGGCTGACTTTTCTTTCAGCATTTTGGGTATTGCGTCCACCACCTTGCAGCCTCCATTTCTCTTCTGTTGAGAAGTCAGCTGTTAATCTTACTGGAGTTCCCTTGCATTCAATGAGTCAGTCATTTTTCTCTGGCTGCTTTTAAGGTTTGACTTTCGACATTTTGACTATGTTGGGGTATGGGTCTCTTGAGTTTATCTCCTTGGAATGTGCTGAGTTTTTTTGGATATGCAGATTGATGCTTCTGATCAAATCTGGTGAGTCTGCAGCCATTTCACTTTTCCTTCTCTCTCCTCCTCTCCTCTGGTACTCCCATTATGTGTATGTCGGTGCACTTGATGCTGTCTTGTACGTCTCTGAGGCTCTGTTCATTTTTCTTTTTTCTGTTTTTTTTGTAGATCACATAATTTCTAACAATCTATCAACTGTTGGTTTTTTCCTGCCAGCTCAAATCTACAGTAACTAAAATTCACTAGAGAGACACAACTCTAGTGAATTTTTCATTTCAGTTATTGTTTTCAACACCAGAATTTCTATTTGATTAAAAAACCTGTCTTTATTGGTATTATTTGATGAGGCAGTCATCACACCTTCTTTTATTTCTTTAAATGTGATCTCCTCTAGTTCTTCAAACCTATTTATAATGGCCACTTTGAAGTGTCTGCTACAAAGTTCAACACCTGGGCACCCTCAAAGACAGTTTCTACTCTACCTTTTTTCCTTGTCTAAGTGACACTCTCCTGTTTTTGTGAATGTCAACTTTTTTTGTTAAAGACTGGACATTTTAGATAATATATTGCAGTGACTTACCCCCCACCCCTTCCCCTAGAGCTTGTTTTTGTTTGCTTATTTGTCTAGTGTCTGTGAGCTCCATTTGGGGAACATGTGCCTATAAACGCAGACTGTATAATGCCTGTGCTCTGCTTGCCCAACAGTGCCCAAACCCATTGCTGACACCTAGAACAGACTCCCTGCCTGGTGGTGGGCTGACAGGCGCTGGCCCAACTGTCCCCTCAACACCCTACTTGTTGCAGCCACTTTTCTGGGATGAGCCAGGGGTCTCTGCCTGGACACTAGCACTCCACCTGGACACTAGCACCTCTCTGCTCATCTTCACAAGCTGGTGGAGGAGACGCTTTAGACATGGCAGTGAATGTCTGCAAGCAGTCACAGGTCACTGGACTACCTCAACCACTTAAAGAAGACTCACTGAGCAACCCCTGCTGGCTCCGGGTGGGTAGATGCATGCCAAAGTGACAGTGACATGCCAAAGTGAAAACATGCAGAGGCTTGTTTTCAAACTCAACAAACATCTTCCAAACACTGCTGCATTACATAGTTCCCAAAGAGGTATATTTTTATGCATACTGACAGTCAGATACAGATCTGAGGGCAAAGACTTTTTTTTAATTGGACTTGGCTTTGACGAGCACTGACAAACCCCGCAGACACTAATACAATTTGATTGTAAATAAACAGTCCTCGCCAGCATAGTCAGGTAAATTCAGAGAAAACACATATAAAAACTGTGAGACAGATCTAATTTCACATCCTTTCCAACATTAACAAGTGCTTCCAGATTTTTTTTATATATTCTTCTTTGTGCTTTCAGTTCAGTAAAAGTTAGAAAGTATAGTAAATTTGTAAAGTTTAACACCAAGTTATACAAAATTGACCAGACCTATGGAGGAGGAGGGAGATTAACGTTTTAAAAAATGTTATTTAAGATTATCAACATTAATTTATTTCCTTTTCTGGTCTTCCAAGTCCCCTTGGCAATTTTAGTTAGGAAAATATCATGCACCAAATAGAAAACTGGTATTCTAAACACATTTTCTTTATGTGACATACTCTTGCCATGTCATATGTATGTATATGTAATGTAATGAGACTGATTACATGTGTGTATATGTAATGAGAATTAAAAAAATTTTTCTTCCTCTGTTGCTAAAATTTAGGCATTAAAAATAAGCCACAGTAAATCAATTTAATTCACTCACAAGATGGAGTGAGTCAGGATGGACTCAGAGGAGGACAAACAGAGCCCGAGATGCATAGCCACTCCTGGACACGACCTCACAGGCATGATTTTGACAGGAGGCGCATTTACACACAGGACATTCACTGTACTTCAGAACACACAGATGAGGAAGAAATGCTGTGAAGTGGAGTTCCTGCAGCAGTCCACAGAACACAGGTGCTCTTTTTGCCCTAGAACATTTTGTGAAGGCATCTCAACACTGCTGGATTATACAGTGCATTTGCCTATACGACCCATCTTTAAAGCTGAAATAAAAATTGTTAGAAAAATATTTTGACTAAGGATGAAAGTTCTTTTCAAATAAAAAGTTAGAAATGTGTGCTCACTTAAATCTAATCTTTTCACTACATCAGTTTTGGTTTCGAATGTGATTTTAAGTATTATATCAAACACAGCACACTGAAAACCATGCAACCACCACAACAAAAGTTATGTGTGCACAAGACATCTCATTACAACGACTGTGTGACAGCACAGTGTTAATTACTTTTTCATCACCTAATTATGACAAAACTTTATTATAGAGCAGGCAAGAACAAAGGCGACACTTCCTTCTCAGTAGTAAGTCAACCCGCACAATAGCAACAAGGCAACTCTGCCGTTTGCAGGTGAAGCGCTACCCTTGATTACATGAAGGAATGAAACCAAAGTCACATCAACGCAGCTCTGCCTCCCAGTGGGCCTCCCTGTTGTCCTAAGCCATGGCTGGGACTGCTGAAGCACTTGGGGTTCTCTGTTGAGGGAGCAGCAGCGAAGGGGACTAGCCTGGGTTCTGGTGAAAAACTGGGGCTCCTGCATGGGAGTGTAAGGGGAGGAGGTGGCTTTCACTTCCAGGCCCAAGATCTCCTGAGCAGAGAGTGGTCTGGTTGGGAGAGCGCTAAGCACTGGTGAGCCACAACGACTCACCCACGCCTTCTTTACGCCTACAATTTGCTACCGCATGAGCCACAGAGAGCCCAGCCTCAGTGGCTTTCCCTAAGTGGCCACTTGATTCTGCAACTGCACCTTCTCCACCTCTCAGGCTCAGGTAGTTCCCTTAAACAAGACCCATTACTGAGCAAGCACTGCTCTATAAAAAGTCACAATTCTGTTTCTCCAACTAAAGTCTGAGTGCCGTCCACTCCTGACTTTTGTAATTAAATTAGGAGAACTGTATAAAAACCTGTGAGGAAAGCTTCCGCACTTTAGATAAAAGGTGGCCGTGAACAAACGTATGGGCACAGTTCTTCAAGGCTGCTGATGTCCCGCCTGTCACAGGAGCTCAGGTTTCAGACACCACGGGCACACCTCTAGGGAAGTGAGTTTAACCTAAGATGGGACAGCTGCCCTTTGGCAACACCCATCCTTTAGGTCCTTGCTCCAACACTGATATGTAAAGAGAAAGTGGAGCACAGGACTGGAAGAATGCATGTGCTCAATGCAAGGATACTGCGGGCCTCAGCAGAGGGCTGAGTCCTGGGTGAGAGCCAAGTGGGTGCGGGCCCTCCTGTGAAGACACTTTGGGCTTGCAGTAGAGGTAGGAAAACAGGGAAGGAAACAGGGCCAGGGTGGAGAAGAGGAAAAAGCCCACAGGGCAAAGAGCTCCCTCCTTCCCCACCCCACTCCCACCCATCCCCCAGCTGATCGCATGTAGAAAAACTATGGTATTGCTGAGCTAGGTACAAGAATCATCTGAAGCAGTGAACTGCTGAACACCCACAGAACATGGGACTGAAGCCCCACACGCTTTGAAAGAAAATGGACTGTTAGACTAAAAACAACCAGGAAGCCAAGTTGGCATGCCAACTACAGTAACGAGTACCAAAGTTCTGCACAAACTGAAAGCCGACTAGGAAGTGTGATTCGACACCCTAACTGTGCCAACAGCACCAAGTTACACCTCAGTGTGCTCCCCTCGGCTTCATACAAGGTCTCAGTTCTCACACTAACAGGAATCACTGACGTTACCCAAACACGTGAAATCCCCGAGAGCTCAAGCACAATGTTTGTAGCCAAAGATTCAACCAAGATGCCACAGCCCCCAGAGGAAGGGACAGGAAGCAGCAGAGTTGCAGCTCGCATTTGGAACCTGATATACATAATTGATAGGAATCTATAAAATAATAAAAAAGGTCCCACATTTTTAAAGTTATAATTTATAGAACATTCTGTACAAATGCAGTCTTTAAAAAGGGACTCTGTTACTATACTCAGAAGAAATCCATGGCCATTGGCCTTCTCTTTGGGGTAACGGTCAGGGGCTTCTTGGTCACCAGGGGTGTGCTGGCAGGTGAGCTGGTGGGGGTCTTCAGCACTCCGTGGAGGGGCCGTTGCTCAGGGTTGAAGGCCACTCGGGAGGCGCCTGTGGGACTGACCAAGATACTCTTGTCTGTCTTCTTGAATTCTGTCCCAAATGAAAGGAAGGCCACATTAATTGGGTATGACTGCTGTCCCTTCAACCCTGCTGGCCCGCTCACTCAGGACAGGGAGGTGCTGCTACAAAGCCCTGCCTAGAGCAGAGTCATTGTTCTCTGAGGACACAAAGGCAGCGAGGCCACTTCACACACCCCCATGTACTCTTCCAAGGAAAGTGCCTGAGGGTCACCTGGACAGACTTGGAGGGGAAAGGAGGGTCCTGAGAGCATGAAATTGGGGTGGGGGTGTTTGCAGACAATCAGTGAAGGCGGCATCTATGTCTGGGACGATCTGGCGACACAGAGATGCAGGAGGGGTCTTCCCCTTGGGGAGGACTCGCCCTTCAAGTCTTCTCCAGCTTGAAAGGCAGGGCTGCATTAGCCGAGGTGTGCTTCTCAGCTTCTCCTGAGACAGTCTCTCCTCTTCAAACACACACACTCACTCACTCCCTTGTGGTCCCTCCAAAGAGTCAGGTCTTAAACTCATTATAATCTAAAAACTTGGGTTTCCTTTAAAAAAAAAAATGGATGGCACCAATATGAAAACGAATAAGACTGGGACACACTCCTCCTTCCTCTTCTCCTGGGAAGAAGATGGTTCTGAATTTTCGTACCACTAGAATCTCAAATGGCCTCTTTGTGAGAAGGTCTGAAGTAATTAGCAAGGCACTCAAGAAAGTGGCTTTTCCCATCTCCAGGCTTTGCTATCTGACCTCTCAAGAGGCCCCAGGACATCTGCTCCTCACCTGCTCCTGGCACCCCACTAACAGCTCTGAGGACGAGAGAAATCAGTGGGGTGCTTGCTTCTGACTCAGGATGTGCAAGGAAGGAGACAGTCCTCACAGCCCTGACCCTCCACAGCCTGTGGAAGCTGTCCTGCCTCCGCAGGGACCATGAGCTGCCTTAGGAAGCCAAGCCCTGCTCCGAAGGAAAGTCTCCTAAAACACATCCTGACTCACCTGCAGTCATGTTTCTGTTCAATCCAAAAGTGACTTTCTTGGAGCTGGATGTTTTGCTTAGCTGCAGAAAAAACATAACAAAAGGAGTAACACAAATGGGATTTAGGCACCTAGTCTCCTTGTCTGAGATTTTTCTCTGTCCTTTCCCGAGGAGGCAGAAAGGATAGCAGTACCACAACTTAAAATGAACAGCCCACTCCTCAGTCTCTGTTGGGACTGTGCCCACGGCATTCATGAAATGCTTTTTCTTCTTTATTGGCAGATGGCTGGCAAAGGGATCGAACCCTGGACCTTGGTGTCATCAGCACCATGTTCTTTTTTTTTTTTTAAAAGATGACTGGTAAGGGGATCTTAACCCTTGACTTGGTGTTGTCAGCACCACGCTCACCCAGTGAGCTAACCGGCCATCCCTATATGGGATCCGAACCTGTGGTCTTGGTGTTATCAGCACCACACTCTCCCGAGTGAGCCACGGGCCAGCCCAGCACCATGTTCTGATCACAGAACAGAGCTAACCAGTCAGCCCCAATAAAGTGCTTTTACCCGCACACCTGGCTCTGCTCTGTGAGCGGTGGCGTGGGGACGTCAGCGCCATTCTGCAGTTACCCGCCTATCACTTGCCACAAGGCTCTGTGCTCCCGGTAAAGAAAGCAAAACAAAATTAGGATGTCTGAAACACTCTGAAGGACAGGAAAAGAGTCACCACTAAAAAACTATAAGGATAGATGTTAACCCCTATTCTTTTTGTCCCAGAGTTTTGAAGTTTGAACTTGAAGATTATATGAAACTGATTAGACTACATCTATGGTGGACTCTAACATCAATGGGCAAAGGGATGTGAATTTTCCAACTATTTGTGTACAAGGCCTCCAATAGTTCATCAAAATTAACTACAATCTTCTACTTGAAAAATTCCTAGAAGCTGATCTGTTATGTATTATGAAGCACTTCCTCAAATTTCTTCCTTCCAGATTGTGCATCACCAATAGCACTTCAAAGTCCTCCCAGCCTTGATTGCTCAGGGTCAGCAACAGACCACCCGGAAATACCCACAATGTTACCAGGGCTGAGCATATGGCTCCTATAACAGGAACTGCCCACTGCGGGCAGGATCATAGGCTAACACACCTGCTGGGGCGCACCTGGGCACAGAAGGGCCACAGCAGGGCCCAAGGTCTGGCACCCAGAGCCTTTCTGTGGGAAAAACTGTACCCCTCTGGGGAGGGCAAGTACCTGGACGGAGGGATCTGAGGAGCAGGCAGCACCGCTGCGCTTGGCTTTTCTGAAGAACAGGGGCTTTGGTAAGAAGGGGGTGTCAAACTTCACAAAGTTGCTCTCTGTCTTCTGCTGCTGCTTCCTCAAAAGGCTGACAGTCCCGCTGCTTCCCTATGTGAGCAAAGGGTTAGAAGTGAAGAGAGGGAGGGGGTTGCACGACAGAACTTCCAGAGGTCTCATATCATGCCCACGCCCAAGGGAGGTGAAAACGGGACAGTAAGGTGGCACAACTGCAGGAGGCAGCCCATCACACCAGTGTGGACAGCCCGCACCCATGGTCTCCTGTGCTAGGTTTGCAAAGGAACCTTTACTTAGCGGAGCGCAAACCCCACACACACAGTGACCGGTTCTCTACCGTGGTGCCCCACCAGCAGGGGTGATGAAAAGGTCTTCTCAGAGACAAGAACCTGTTTTTATCAACTTCATGTTAAGACTTAGGCCCCATGTTCTGAATATTTTTGCCTTTCAGAGCCCATCTGTTAAATAATGATTCGTTTTCCCATCTGTGATCACAGACATTACAGGGTTGCAAGTTTGGCATTCATTCATTCGTTTGTTCATTCAGTGCTTTTTCTTCACTAAGAAGAGCAGACATGTCTCCTTTCTCTTGCTCTTGTTTCTCAGGCCCTGGTAACCTGTTTTAGGGAGGACTGGGATGGTTGCTAAATAAGTCCCAGGGTCAGAGGAGGTTTTTCCTCCCCACAGGGGCGACTAAATGAATGGAGGGTGCATGTGACATCCCAGTTAGGCTCAGCAGGCCCCTTACAGGCAGGGACAGATAGACACTGGGTGGACCGTACCTAACAACTTCCCACAGCACAGCCCTGGTTCCTGTTATAGGATTCAGGCATCTGGGAAGCCCAGTGCCATCGATGTCACACGGGGGTTTCAGCAGGTTCTCGCTGCTCCTGGCTCAGAAGAGTTTGCTGCCTCTCCTTAGCAGAGCTGGGATGCCCACCATGAGGCAAGGACAGCTCCGGAATCCTGCTCCTGTGCTGCTTGCCTCTGCTGGCAGACATGTCTCCCTTTTGGGGAGGAAAAACCTCTCTTGACCCTGGGTCTTACTTAGCAACCACGCCCTAAACAGCATGCCAGGGCCTGAGAAACAGGACCAGGAGAATGGAGACATGTTTGCTCTTCTTAGTGAAGAAAACACAATGAACCAACAGCGAGCAAAGGGCAGAGACTGCATAGTAAAGGGAGGTGACAATGGTACTGCCAGTAAGGGACAGACCCAAGACTAGAAATCAACTCCCCTGGAGTCCTGCTTGTTGTTCTGCTCTCCCTTGCCAAGACTCTCTACTGGCCATACACTCACTCACCTAAGCATTGAGTTGGCCTCTGACCAAGTCCAACCAGGCCCCCTAAGCAAAGGCCTCAGTGCGACAACAACTGCAGTGTGGATCGTGGAAATGTGGGTACT
Organism: Cynocephalus volans; assembly: GCF_027409185.1. Lineage (NCBI taxonomy): Eukaryota > Metazoa > Chordata > Mammalia > Dermoptera > Cynocephalidae > Cynocephalus > Cynocephalus volans. Next base: position 190,265,866 of record NC_084460.1, read on the forward strand.
GACCAAGGGTCATAACCGTCAACACTGCTGTCACACACACACTGTGTACATGAATGAGTATGGCTCTGTCCCAAGGAAAGAGCATTTGCCAACCCTGGCGTGGATGTGCATAGCACATCCAGAGGGGGTGTGGAAAGCAGATCCAGAGCTGCATCCTTGCTCACATCTGGCTCCAGAGGCCCAGAGAGAAGAAAGTCTTTTCATTAAAAAAGGTAGATGGGGCCTTTCCACCATCTGTGGAGGCCTGCTGGGAACAGGACTTCTAAAAGGCAGTATGTCTGGAAGGCCGTGGTCCAAGGCCATTTTTGCTGGCTATAAGCAGGGTCTCCGGAACCAAAGGAACACACAGCTCTTCTTAAAATGGATGGTGCTCATGCCCAAGATGAAACTGAATTCTGCTTGGGCAAGAGGTGTGCTATGTGTACAAAGCAAAGAACCACATGGGGACTCCTGGCGGCAATCCAACAGAACCAGAGTAACCTGGGGAGAGGAACTCATGCCCGTGGAACAGTGGCATGGTTCCTGTCAAATTCTGAAGCAACCTTCCTACTAAGGCAATTGGATGCAGAATCCGTGTGATGCTGTACCCCTCAAGGATTTAAACTAAAGGATTTAAATGAAAGTAAATAATAAATAAAAGTGGGTTTGTATTAAACAAACAAACAAACAAAAGGTGAGACAAGAGAATTGTGGGCCTCCTCTCTTGTCAAAGGGGCCCAGGTTGGCCACGAGCTGATGAAGAAAACGAGCAGCATTGGTGAGAAGTGCATGGCTGCCATTCATACCACACTGCTGGCCTGTGGGGACACTCCTCCCGGCTCGATGCTGATCTTCCCTAACCTCTGAGTGCACGGCCTGGGGGAGGGAAGGGGTAGATGAGGAGGACTTGTACTTGGCCCCTGAGATGGTCACGTTATTTACTCATTAGTGAAGGTTAAGCCATGACCTATTCTTAACTGCTGCTTAGTCCAGAGGTCTGACCAGTCCCCCCACCCCTGCCCATGGGAGACAGTGGGGTCCCCTGAACACTTCTATTCAAGAGTCTCAGCACACCTGCCCCTGGGCCCTTCCCACCTTACCAGAGCTTGGATTTGCCTGACTTGGGATTCCAATACTCCATTGTGTTCGAGCAAGTTTGACATCTCTTTCATTTTCTTCCTCTTTTTCAAGATTGCTGTTTTCTGACTGCACGGGGCATGGAGGTCAAGGCTGCTGGGCTCTGCCTTCTTCTGTAGCCTCTTGCAGGGCAGGGTGGTCTGGCCATTTCCTCCCTCTGCTGGGCTTGCTGGAGAAGCTCCCTTCTGCTTCAGGGGCCAGGCCAGCATGGTCAGGCCACTGCTGCTGACTGGGAAAGCTCTGAGTTTCCGCTTCCTTTTCAGGACGTGGGCAACACCTGTTGGGGCACCTTTGGTGGCAGGCCTCCGTGGATGGCCACTGCTCGGGCCACTTTGAGATGTGTCCTCTAGAGGTGATACTGCCAGTTCCAAGATGTCCCTGCTGGCCCTCATGCTCTTCTTCCTCGGTCGCTTCCTTTTGCTGTGCATGGGGATGGTGGGGGGATGCTCTGAGCCACTCTCCTCCCCGGTGCTGGACACAGCCTCAGGCTCCCTGCCCCCGTTCTGTGCCAGGGATGGGGCTTCATCCCCTGGGCCTGCGCTCTGAGGTGGGAGGTGGCTCTTCTTCCTCTTTTTCCTTTTTCTCTTTTGAACACTGTCTTCACTATCCTCTTCCTCGGCAAGATAGACTCTGTGTCCTATAAATACACATAAACCAGTAAACAAGCCCCCTAATGACAAGTGAAATTCTGTCTTGCTTGTGACTCTGTGATGGCGTGACTGGCAGAATTTTCTGACATTCTACCACCAGAAAAGTTTTTGTCCTCCATGATGCCCTCAGTGCACGAAGCTCTAGCTCTGTCCTCCAGTCCCACTTCCTCCACGCCCTGCTGTGACTAAAGGCCCTCCTTGTCCATTTCAGTATAAACAGAACCAAAATAGTCAGATTTCTACAATTTTAAGTCCACAGATCCAGAGCAGCCATCACACGACTGCCCTAAGGGCAGCATTTTTCCAGCACTGTCCCAAGCCGCCTCCTCCTGCTACTCCTGTAAGCTTTTAGTTGAGTAAGGCTGAGGAGCAGTTCCATGGAAATAATGAAATGCCCAGAAAATAGATCTCTCCTTTCCAGCTGTTACTTTTCTGCTCATGCTCTATGAGGACACCAGCTCTGGTCTCCCTAATGCCAGCGCCCAGAGGTTGCACTGCACCCTCCCTCTGTGCCTCTCTGCTCTCAAGCTCCACAGCTTACCTTTCTCCTTTTCCAAGTTTGTTTTCTCTAAAAGCTTATTCCCTTTTTTCTTATGCCTCCCTTGACTGAGGGGCTGGTCATCTTCATCAGCAGAAATATCCTCCGCAAAACCGAGTTGAGATATACTGCCTGCTAGATACCAAAATGACACCTTGTCAGCTTTCTGAGACCTCATGACCCTACCCTAGTGGCCTAAGAGTTGTGCCCCCTCCCCAAGTTACCCAGGTAAGATTTTTAACCCTGACTTCTGCCTCATCATCACTATTTCTCCAATCCAAACCTGAAAGCTGCTGACATAGGAATCAGACTTAAAAAGCTTTGTGGATTTCTTAATCCTGGAGAGAGAGGGAAGAAACGACAAACTCTGGGTGACACTCTCTACAGCTTGGCCCTGGAGGCTTGGCTAAGGCAGACTCCACATTCCAACAGGCTCCACTGTGCTATCCCTAATTCCAAGGGCCCAAGGCACGCAGGGGAGTGGGCTCATTGACTTGCTCAAATGTAACCACGCTTACAGCAGCTTTTCCCCAGGGGACAACTGATTCAACCAGCAGATGAAAGCAACCCTGAGAGTTCACTTTTCTTCTTCACAAAGGATCAAATCAAAATCTTCCTAGACAAGTAACAATTCCCCTAGTTAAAACAAGAATAAAAACCAATACAGAACACCACACCACCCATGGGAGGACAGTCTGCGCCCAAGCCGTGGCCTTCACGGAGAGCCCAGGACAGGCGCAGGCAGGCTGCCACGGGCCCACACTTGCAGCACTTCCTGGGGCCTCTGCCTCTGGTGGTGCTGTAGCGCACAAACATCAACGTCCTTCAATCCTATTTTCCAACGTTTGGCATATATGCCCGTAATGGGATCCATACTAGTGTAAGAACATCATGAATTATAGTCCTCTGATTTTCCTCACCTTCAGAGAGATCCTGGAATCTGAAGAAATAAACAACAAAAGAAGTTTATAAAGAAATCCCTTCTTTCTGTCTCCTGTAAACATGTGTACTGTGCTTCTAAGACACACACAGGATTTGGATACTCATTAGCTCACCTGCTGCCCCTCCTGGGAGGGAGACTGGAGAAGCAGCCCACCAAGGAGAGCTGGCATAAGGCAAAGGCAGAAAGGGGAAAACCACCCTCAACACCCCAAGGACACAGGCCACACATGCTGTCTTCTATGCACAAACAAAACCAAGAAATTAGGTTTTGTTCTTGTTTCTGAAGGCAGAAATAGCTTAGATCTCTGCTTTTATTTAATTCTCCAGTGGAAAAATGCCAAAAGGCATTTTGCTTCACACAATTTTGGTGCGTGAGGACAGATGGAAAGTGTTGAGAGGCCGTGTGTGCGTGGGAGGCAGAGAACGGGGAAGGCTGGCCCAGCCCCACACCTGACAGTGGTGACTCGGGCAAGCTTGTTACCTTCCCCATGCCTTCGCCAACCCAGCTCGTGATGGAGAAAGTTATGGAAGCAACCTTCCAGGGGTTTTCTTCTTTAACATTAAAATGTAGCATATGTACATTTTTAAGTGCTTAGAACAGTGTGCAGCTCTTGCAAAGTGTGATCAGACAGTTGTCATTTATCACCAGTCACAATACACCATGGGGCTCTACTATGAATCACACTTCATTATGTCACTGTGATCATAATGACATCAACACTGACTATTGAAGTAACTAACACTTTTGGCATAATCACACGGGGGAGTGAGAAATGGGTAAATAACTAAATCCCCACCTATCTTAATAGCACACCAAGAGATGACACCTAAACAGGAGATTAACATCACTATTTCCTGTTCTAGTAATTTGAGACATTAATAGACTTGTTTTTACATCATTACAAAACAGCTAAAAGAGCCAAGTGTGGCTGAATTTGAAGGATGGAGCTTGAGGGGTGGGGTATATGCTTTTATTACACCTTTCAGCTTATGTATGTGTTAATGTTGCTGTTAACAAAAATATCACAGGACAAAGTAAAGAGGAAGAGGCAAGCATGCAGAAAGCTCGTCCTACATCACGAGAAAAGTAAAAACGCTGGAACTGAACAGGAACAGCAACCAGAGGAACCCTCTCGCCCACTTACTTTTTGATTAGTTTGGAGAGACGCTTCCTGTTGAAGGGAGGGATGTTTTTCCTGTTGGTTATTTCCAGGAGTCGATTAGCCACAGCCTTATAGTCAAACTAGGCAAGAAGAGAAACGACACATAAGCATATAGCAAATTACACTGCCCGACTTGGACACCTATATCTACTCATAAGAGAAAACCCACTGATATGGGATTTTGGAAGCATTCGGCAAGAGAACGATCTAAATAAGCATGTGCTAAGACTTGGTAACCACAAGCGTAACAAACACTGTCTGAAAAATTCACATTCTATTTACTCTTGGGAGAAGCTGGGTCAGTACTTCTTCCTTTTTTAAAATTGTGGTAGAATACACATAAAATTTATCTGTGTATGCTTCTTTTAAAATTTAATCTAGATTTCTAATCTGCATTTGGTAACATAGTAAACTTTTTTGTTTGAACAGTGCTGACTCTGTTGCATGGAATTGAACAGATCTTAGCAATTCAAAATGAGGACTAATATCTTTCAAAATTCCATTATATTTAAATTTATTTGTCTCCAATAAGCTCATTCTAAGGACAGCATTAGTGACTGAAGGGATTAAAAAGGACTTTACACTTCAGGCCTCATACTTAATTAGCTTTGACCCTAATTCTCTAGCCAGCCCACCCCAGAGCAAATCCATACTCTATAAAAAGCAACAACCGCCACCCACCTGGAGAAGTGGTCCATTGTCCTCAGTGGTCCCACAGTCATCTCTTTCTCCTTCATCACTCATTTCATCTTTTCTGGAGTGATATTTGCCAAGTGCTGTGAAAACACATCCAAAGACAAAATTCTTGACACATCAAATACATAGCAATGACTACTTCTAAAGGAGCCACTACTAATTAGGTGTCTTTTAGCAAGGAAAAAAAAAATTCCTTTAAAGAGAAGAATGCTGGAAATACTTAACAATTTCCCAAAGATGTTTTAGTGGTCAGTCCCTGGGAATGAGGACAAGTCTGGGAGAAAGCACACATTTTGTGTTTTCTGCCCATAATTAGGTCACAGACAAAACCACAGAATTCTCTGCTACCTTCGATGTTTCCCTATCGCACACACCGTCTTCACGTAAAGGCTGAGGTGGAGGTGAAGGGGACGCTCTTGAGTTTAGGGACTCGATCAAGTGGCCCAAGGCTTTGTGCTGCTCTGGACTTTTAGGAGGAGGATGGACTCACAGAGGCAGTCCCCAGTACACTAACATTTCATGAGGCCTCCTCCGGATATACAAGCTAATATTAACACAACCTTTAGCATTTAAAAAATAATCCAAAGAGCATTAAAGCCTGTGAAGCAAGTGAAAATTACTAATGAGAACTCACAAATTTTTAAAACTTGTACTGTTTCTGGAACCCTATAGACTCATCAGTGGTGTGGCGTGAGGCATGGCCGGGGAAGGTGGGGCAGGCCCAGCATGATGCAGTGCACACGCAGGTATAGGTGCTCTATAGACATCTGATGAATGAAATTGGGAGGGAGTGTGTGCAACTGCACAGGGAAGAGTGAAACTGTCTTGTGGCAAGCAGAAGGTGTCCAGAGCCGACTCCTGTGACAACACAAAACCTGCTCAAGGTCATTAGTTCACTCTATGATCTATATCGCATTCAAAATAAGAACACTTCTTTCTTTTAAAGACTTGTTTTCATTAGTTAACTCTGTAGTCTAACATCGAATTTAAAATTAGAATACCGCTTCTTTCTTTTAAAGACTTGTTTTTTTCCTGATTAAAGCACAACACATGATCATTGTAGAAAATTAGGAGAATTGAGAAAAGTACAAAGGAGACATAAATCACCCATCATTCTGCCACCTAGGGCTAACTTTTAACATTTTGATCTATCCTAGATTTTCTGAGGCACATATATTTAAAAATAAATCAGGGGCCGCCCCGTGGCTCATTCGGGAGAGTGTGGTGCTGATAACACCAAGGCCGCGGGTTCAGATCCCATATAGGGATGGCCGGTTAGCTCACTGGGTGAGCATGGTCCTGACAACACCAAGTCAAGGGTTAAGATCCCCTTACCGGTCATCTTTTAAAAATAAATAAATAAATAAATCAGGCTCTTTTTACATACCGTTTTGTGTCCTGCTTTACAAAAATTTTTTTATAAAATTTCCTCTGGTCATTAGTTTTTGAAAACTTTGCTTCTCATGGCTATATAACACTTCAAAAGCGTGGTAAACTCTGACCTAACCATCCACCTCATTTTGCACACTGAGACACCATAAACCATTGTGGGAGCTTTCATCGACCTGTAACTTCAAATGCACATACTACACGAAATTCCATGGATGTAAAGCGTCAGTCCACGACAGGTGGTCAAACGTTGAGAGAAAAAGAACACTGAGGGAGCTGTGAGTTGAGAAAGGGCTACAGAGAGAAGCACATGCCCCTGTGGAGCTGCACAGCACATCCCCTGCATGGAGCACCCCTACAGGCATGGTCCACACTTGAGTGCTTCAATACCTCAAACACCACAACACGACATGCAAGACACCCTCAAAGCAAAAGCAGACACAGTACAGAAGGTACAGCAACAGGAGATAAAGAAATGTGTGCAAGCCACATGTGACTAGTTCTTGAACCTCACAGGCACGGGCATCTGACACACTGTCTCCTCTCTGGGGACGGCTCAAGGCAGAGCCCTTTCCATGAGTCGGCGCCAGGTTGCATTCGGTAAGATGCCAGCAGTGTTAAGAAGTGTTTGTGTGAAGAGGAAAGACCACCCGAGGAAGCTCCTACCTGCCTTCTTCCTGCTGACAGCTCTGCTCCATGTCACTGCGTCTTCAGGTGGCTCTCCTTCAGAGCGGTCACTGCCACTCACTTTCACATCCTGTTCTTCCACTGCCTCTTCGGGTACAGAAGGAGACTGATCTACAATGACTTCAAAGACACCCCTGGCTATTGTCTGTACCAGCATGTGGCTGAGGATGGAAGCACAGTGGAGAGAATGTGATTAAAACAAATGGTGTGACCTTGCTACTGAGAGCATGCAGGAGACTAGAAGTGGACAGGGAGGCAGCATAGCTGCCCAACACCCAGGTGGTGCCAACCAGTCAGCAAATGCCAGCGTCCCTACAACACTTCTGTGTGATCTACCACAGCTGCGAGGAAACACCTCAGCGCCACATGACAGAGGCACTGGGACATAAGGCAGACAGAACTTTGGGTGGGTGAGGAGGCACTCCTGCAACAACTGGGTCAAACCCCACAACTAGAAAAGCCAAATCATTGCTCGGAGCTCCAAATGCCCTGTTACTGGGAATTCAGAATTCAACCACTCTTGGCTCTGGATAGTCATCCTAGGTACGCTGCATTGTGCTTCCACAGCAAGCTCCCCATAATTAAGTACCAAATGAAGCAGTAAAAACAAACATATGAGCACTTACTCCTTAGTCTTGGCAGCAATTTTGCAGAATGGATCAATAAACTTGAGATTCTGATCTGCCAAAAGCTGTAATTTAGAGATAAAATGGGAAAAAAATGACGAAAAACAGAGCCTTTTCTTCTTCTTGATAGGTCCTTGAGAAAGGAACCATCTGTATTTCTCACATATGTTGAATCAGACTGAATCATACTTGTCTCACGCAGCCCCAAGCACACTCCGTGGAAATCACCCAGATGCCTGAAGCCAGGCTCAAGGTCACGGCCGTCCTGCAGCCACTTGGGTATCTTAGTGCAGTGACCCAAAGAAAACTACCCGATCCAGCCAGTGCTATCCTGTATCCTATAATGCACACGCTCCTTCCTCTATGAGAAGTTCTACATGGCTACTCTCTCAAAGTATAAGACGGAGGAATTACTGTTTTTAATATAACATTTACATCTTTAATTAAAAAAACAAACAACAACAAAAAAAACCTCAAAACCCAATAAAACATGCTCTCTGCACAATACCTGTGAAAGAAAAAAGTAAAAATTGTTCATATTCCCAAATACAGATAATCACTCACATACTAAAAAAAGCCATATTATTTGTACAGCTTTTGTCTACTGCCTTTATTTTTTACTGCTTCTTAAAAACTCTATATATCCCGAGCATTTCTCCATGTTATTGAATTCTTTATTGGACCCAGCAGATTGCTTTCAATTCTAAGTAAGCCTGTCTCAAGAAGCTGAAGCAATTCATGCTGCCACTGTCCCTGGTGATGCCAAGTGCCTCCACATAGCATCTCATGAACAGCTCCGATGAGAGTCTGTGGTCTGACCGTTTCTTACCTCCTTCCCTCCCACTTTGGATAGTTCATACAGGTAAATATCAATGAAGTGGAATCTCACTCCATTAGGAGACTGACTCTCAGGACACAGGATCTCCTTCATCAAGACATCTAGAAAAAGTTTGATCTGGCTAAAGAAAAAAAAACACACGTTTCTTTTAATGACAGCACACCAACACTTCTCTCTTTCCCAAGAGAAAACAAAAATACCTGGTCTAATGCCTACACTGCACAACAGTCAATGTAAGGCTAAAAAAAGTTTGACAAGGAAAAAGCAATCACTTAAGTCAGTATAAAAAATGTTAATTGTCATATGTGCTTAACTATTCTATGCCCCTCTACTGGATTTTACATTTCCTATGGGTAAGAATATGTTTTGCTTCCCACAGTACTCTATAGAGTTGTAGGCATAGATTAGTCAATTCATATTTGTTGATTAACTGAAAAGCTTGAAAAAATCCTATTACTTTCTCAGTTTTAAGGCCATCAAATGCTAACTCAAAGAGTTTACCAACCTTTCTTCCCAGCCATTTCGCTTCAGGACTTCAAAGGACTGCCTTAGGACCAGACGGATCAGCTAAAGAGACAGATTTTTATTACAAAGAGAAAGCAAGAAATATTAATCAGCTTAGCAGAATCAGGAGACCCATTAAATTGGTGGTGCTTGGATCCCCAAAGTGAAAAAATATCCACAATAATCATATTTAACTTCGAGATCAAAAAATTTTTACTTATGATCCCCAACTGGTCAAAGAGTTGAAACCGAGAAGCCTTCTAGAGCCCGTTCGAGCGCTGTCTAATGCTCACGTTGAAACAGAGAAGCCTTCTAGAACCTGTTCGAGTGCTGTCTAATGCTCACGTTGCCCTCTACTATGCTCACCTGCAGCTTGCTTTGCCTCACAAGTGAGCCTTTCCATTGTCTGAAGGACGCAGAACATGCTTTTCTTCACACAAGTGTTTGAAGTAGATGTGAAAGAAGGCATGTTGAGCTTACCATGTAGTACTTGTCCAGGCGCAGCCGGTCGATTCCCTGCCATTCTCGGTTCATGGTTTGCCAGAAGGTCTGAATGAACAGGTGTTCTGCAGTGAAGAAAAGGCTCTGAATGCTTGGTGTCCATGGTAACAAATTACCATATAGCAAGAAAATAATGAAAAAAAGCTAGTATTATTTTTTACTTTTCTCAAAAATTCTTGGGCAGTCAGAAAATTTCACCAATAATTAAATATGCCCAATAATTTCTTTTACATTTATATAAAAACATATCAATAATAACAAGAAGGCTGGTTATTATTGATATTTCTTAAGGTTCAATTAGAATGCTCTCTGAAGCATTTTCTTTATCCACTGCAAAGCAATGTTTCTATTAAAATCAAAAGATTCCCTGATCCACATCTACTGGCCCCTTTCCACCACACCTGTACCTAACAATCAGTCCAAAAGAGTCATCAATTCTGATGAACGCTTATGGAATCCATGTAGAAACTCAGCTTTTTTGTCGGATGTTAGGTGTTGTCTGTGTGAGCTAGAGCACAAAACATTCTACTTTTCTCTTCTGAACCAAAAAACTAGCATTTTTTCATTGAAAAATAATTTTTGCTGATATCATTTTTGTTGTTTTACTTCTTTTTGCACAACTCTTCCTTGATATAGGCAAACCCATACTATGTAGCATACGTAGAATTTTGTTCATTATGAGTCAGCTAAAATTCGGAGAATTGTTGAGGGTCATCAAGCCATAAGGATGGTTTTGTTCTGAGAAGTGCTAAGAACAAACGAATTCTGCTGTCTTTTTCTTCCTTTGTAAGCCATCAAAGGCAGACTGTTTCAGAAATATTTTAATTGATTTCTCCCTTTGTCTTCTTTTTGGTAAAGAGGAGTTTCTTTATAGTTTATTACCAGTGATGGGTCTAGCCTGGGGGAGGATAATCCTGGCACCCAGAGGTTACTGAAAACACTGGCACATGCATACACAGCCTGTAACGGTGTTAAAATAACTCAGGATCTGGAGATACTGGAGGTCTGTTATTTCTAAGAACATTTTTTTGAAATCTTTGAGATGTCAAACATGATTCTCCACAAGATACTTCTTTCACCCTCTTACCAAGTCAGTATCTATGTTCATCACAGCTTTTAAACAGGGACAGCTTGTTGCCTGATGTCTACACAGTATCAACACTAGGTTCAGGTTAAACTAGCACACTGGAAAACTGAAACTTTGAAGGTAGGAGAAGAAACAATATTGACTAGATTTCTTAGGCAAGTTACCAAATCCGATGAACAAGGAAGTTTTGAAAGTCATGAAAATATCAGGACTTACGAGCCTCTGAGTTGTTAACAACATGGATGAGTTGGGAAATAGTGTTCGCTAGCTCCTCCTGCAAAGGTGGGGTTGGGGAAAAACATTGGGATTATTACGTGGTAACACTGAGATGACAGACAGCAGCACCATGGCCTGCATCCTCCTCCCGTCTCTGCTGGTGGGAAAATCTGTGCCTCTTGTTCTCAATGTCACATCCACTAAGAAGTGGGTTTTTGAATATATGAATTTTATCAGATGTGAAATTCCCAGTTTCAATGGACTCTTGCTAATTTGAGACCTCTTTGAGAATTGTTTAGCTGCATGTTTAAAGCAGAATCACTAGTTCACTAGTTAGCAGTTCAAATGATCTATAGAAGAAATAAATTAGCTGTCAATTCCTGCCTTTAAAACTATAACTTAAATTGAGATTTTATCATAATCCCCCAAATAATGTGAAACACAAAAGACACTGGGGATTCTCACTTCGTGTGACTCAATTCATGGTATCAGAAAGTCCTCTACTGGGCTTGGTCAGAGATAGATTGGAACAAAAAGGTTAAGAAGATTAAATACACCCTCCTAGGCTGTGTCCTAGGCAAAAGTGCCACCTGAAGAGCATGCCTGGCTAAGATGCAGCTGGCTTGTTTCTGGGGAGAATTCCGCAGTCTGGGCCTAAGAAGAAGCCTGCCTTGGAGAGTTTCAGCAGAAGCTTTCTGTTTATGAGGTTCCACAGGACAAGAGAGACCCACACTGGTCTCACTCACACTTCATCTACCCTCTCCTCTCCACGTCCGTCTTAAATGAACTCCCAGACTTGAAAATGATGTTCTTGCTCATCGGTTTTCTTCTTCCACTAAAGCTGTCAGTCGTTACTTTTGAATGTAATCTAAAAATATTTGCCCTGCTATCCTACTCAAAATATGTCCAGTAGAGTAAAAATAATAAATCAACAAAAGTTATCACATGGCTTGGGAGAAGTAGCCAGGCTGCACGTTAAAAGCCAGAGGAGTAAAGTCTACCCACGAAGGCTTCTTACACAGCAGAGGTCTGTGAGTGGTGCTCCTCTGGGCTGCTCCTCTACTTCTACAAATGCAGATCTGCTGTCACATGTCACAACGAAGCTTTTTAAAAAGGGAAAGTCATTTTCTAAAATAGTTTTGGGGGTAGGGCTCAGCACGCTTGGCAGATAGGGATCCAGATTCACAGGCACACTTTATTTTCCACTGAGATTCAATTTTAAACAGGCTTTACCTGTGAGGGCTGGCCACCACTCTATTCAGAACCTGAAGCCCAGAAAGGCACGGCCTTGTCCTGGATACCCCACCAAACTGTGGCAGAGGCGGGCCTGGAGCCTGGGTCTTGCGGGGCTGTAGACTAGTGCTACTACCATGCCATTTTTGAGCACAAATAATAAATGTAACAGATGAGGAAACAGAAACTTCAACTTAAATGCTTTGACACTGTATCCCTTTTCTATGAACAAGAGGTGAGAAACTGACTCCTCGAAACACTGCTTTTCCATTTGTGTAGGTATGTTATGGGACCAAGGGAGTAGAAATGATCAAATGTCTTTTATCCATCTGTGGCAAAAACCCAGGAATATTACAAAGAGAACTGTATATTACCTGTAGAAGGGGTTCATCCTGTACCCACATACAGTAGAAGAGCCCTTTCCATATTTTTAGAAGTTCTTCTTGACTGAAACCTCCTAGAAGGCAAAGCAACACAAAAATCTTATTTGAGAGTCTACTTATTTCCTTTCTTAAAGTTTAGTACTGCCATAGAACTGGTGAAAATAATACAACATACATCTTAATTCTTTTTCATCTGCACTGTCTTATTTAAATTTGAAGCACACATTTCCTTATTGTTACAAAACAAACACATAAAAATTACTCCTGTATATGCAGCTTTATCAGCTACAGGGCAGGATGGTAGTGGTGGTGTGTCCTCATCATCTGAGCAATAGAAGGAAGCAAATGTCATCACAACAAAAAATTAATGAATGAAGTGGCCATTTATAAAATCTGTTCCCCTTCAAACACTCCTCCCTGCTTAAAACTAGCATCTCATCCTGCACACTAACATTTTCTGGTCTTATGAAGTAAAACTGCAATCCAACAAAAGATGCAGGATTCGCTCAAGTCATACCAAGCCCCCAGCACCTGGCAGACCCAAGGAAAAGAAAGCCAGCCAGACAGAGGATACAGGGGAGCTCCAAAAAGCATCTCTGAAAGTCAGAGGACTAGGAAAGGTCCTGGGGAAACTGGCACAGCTTTGGAATATTTCTGCAAAAATGACCCTTTTAAGGATCCTGCTATGAGGTCAAATGCAGCTGCCTCCCACTATCCCTCTCCAAAAGGGTTATAATCCCAGGGGGAAATTCAGCCTGTTTGGAGTGGCATGCCCTGGGTTGGCCTTGCTCTGCCTCTGCCTGCTGTTACCATCTGTGACTAAGCCTTGTGTCCCTTGGGCCGACCCTGATGTCATGAAGTACTTACTGAGAGACATCAGGAAAATCACTAAATGATGAGGTAAGTGCACACTATTTGAGTTTCCCAGCCCAAGGACCATGACATCAGAGGACAAACAGGATCCTCAAGTCTTGGTGCATGTTACAAATGGTCTTTACTGATGTTTTACTAGGAGATACTAGGAGAAATCTTTTGGAGCAGCAAAGTGGGATAAACTAGGTGAATGGAAGTATACATCTGAATCAGCATGATCTCAATACTCCTCAAGATTAAAAAGCAACAAAAAGACTCCTGCTGATGGACTGAAGTTTACTTAGTGTATTCATAGTGAGCTCACCCTAGGTATTGATTTCCAAGTTATTAAAGACCTTTCTCATATTAACAATTTTATATGTTGCATATTGATGTTTTTGTGCATATTGATTCTTTTGGGATAGTTTCCCAGTTAAAACCAAGATATAAGAAACTATAGTAAAATTAGTTTATTAAAGCACATTTCCTTTAAGTGTTTGGCAAATTATATGTCCACTGGTTTTCCTCTCCTCTTGTTACAAATAAGTCACACCTGGGGACTGTGATATTGCTAATATAAGTATGGTATGAATGATAAATTCCACCAGAACCAAGCCAACTGCAGTCATAACCACACTAACTTTTTTTGTTATAGTAACCTGAGCTTATATTCAATCATTTTTATAGACTGCACACATCCTTAGTGAATTAATGGATCTGGGCAAGGATCATCAATAGCTGCTAAAACATTAGCTGAAAAGATATCAAGGAACTTTAAAATGGATGGGTCAGACCAACGACACCTAAACCCATTGATCCATCGTAACTTGCATAGACGCATTAGATGATGGAGGTGACGTAATAGGTGACCTAACACAGCACCAACCCGTTAAGTATTCCTACAAAAGCAAAAGTAAAAAAAACCCCAAATTGTGTCAAATCTAACTATGAATATTAGTTTACAGGAAATACAGGGGACAGAGGAGCATGTTAAATATGACCAAATGCAATCAGCAAAACTCCAAATGGGTAGATGATGACCCATATAAACTGCATGGAAGAAATAAAGATGGATAAGAACTATTAGAACTTAAGAGTCTTAGCAGACATAATAACCAAATGCAGTAGGTGGGTCTTGTTTGGATTCTGATTTGTCATAAAAAAAATTTATGGGACAATAGAAAAAACTAAATGGATTGATTGGCTATTTCATGATATTAAGGGTTTTGTTTTTCTTTTAAAAGTGTAATCATGGGCCGGCCCGTGGCTCACTCGGGAGAGTGTGGTGCTGATAACACCAAGGCCCTCGGTTCGGATCCCATATAGGGATGGCCGGTTTGCTCACTGGCTGAGCGTGGTGCTGACAACACCAAGTCAAGGGTTAAGATCCCCTTACCAGTCATCTTTAAAAAAAAAAAAAAAAAAAAAAAAAGTGTAATCATGATATGATGGTTATGTTATCTTTATCTTTCAGAGATTCTGGAAATGAAATGAGATGTCTGGGATTTGGTTCACAGGAATCTAGCGGGATGGAGGAAGTGGACAGATTAAACAAAATGCCATGTATTGGTAAATGCTGAAGCAGAGTAATGTGTACACTTTTTATATATTTGAAATATCTGTTAATAACAAGAAAAAAAGAAGTATATGAGATTACCAAAGTGATACCATAGGGTATTTTCTTTCTTGTTTTTCATTTCATCTTATTTTAGTTATTTTTTCATGGCGGCCAATTCAGGGATCTCCTATGACCTTGGTGTAATAAGGCTGTGTTCTAACCAACCCGGCTAACCGACCAGCCCTCCTCTTTTTAAAAAAGACCTTCATTATGTAACTAGAAAGGCAGAACATTAATAAGCTTCAAGGCAAGAAGGGGATTTAACGGACACAGTTTACTGCATGAGGTCAGGTACTCGGAGTTCCTTGTTTCTGCGGAGTAGCTACACTGTTATTTCCCTCATTTCTGCAAATAGCTACATTGTTACTCCCCTCATTTCTGC
The DNA here is from genome assembly GCF_027409185.1 of Cynocephalus volans. NCBI lineage: Eukaryota > Metazoa > Chordata > Mammalia > Dermoptera > Cynocephalidae > Cynocephalus > Cynocephalus volans. Next base: position 190,281,287 of record NC_084460.1, read on the forward strand.
AAGTAGCTACACTGTTACTCCCCTCCAAGGCTCTCCACCTCCAAGGCAGTGCAAGGGAGGGAGGCAACGGCCTGGTGGGGCTCACTCCACCCCAAGGGGAGGCAGCAGCAATCTGGGCTTAAGCCAAATCAGCAGGAATTTCCTTGGCCACAGGACTGGCTCAAGAATGGACAATCGACCCCATAACAGATGAAGCCTCTTGCTCAGGCTTCAGGAAAGCCTCTCTCCCTCCCCCATCCATGGAGGGAACACACAGTGTGCACCTGCGCACATCACACCAGGGGAGCCTGTCTGAGGAGACAATCTAGGGACAGCAGAGAAAAACTGGGTTCTGGCACTCCTGCATCAAGCTGTGTTTCATTTTCCCTTTACAACAAGTGTGGCTTGGATGTTCTGTCAAGTTGCAACTAAAAAAGAACCCTAACCACTAAAAACAAATTTTTATTGCAAGAAATTCACAGACTACCATCAAAGTTATATAGTCAAGAGTATGTCTTGTTTACTCCCTCCCAGTTCTCTGCCTCCTTCCCAGAGGGACATGTTATCTGCTGACGTTTATCTTTCCAGTGTATTTACAGACCAGTTATATGCAATGCAGAAAAGCATACTTGTGTGTGTGTGTGACCTAAACGGTGGCATATTTTGTATTCTGGCTTTTCTTACTTAAGAATAGCACAGTATATGCTTATCTCCAGATGGTTCTCATAAGAGCACCAGTATGTCAAGCAACTGTAAGTGATAGAGTGATATGCCCAATATCTCTGGACCTACCACAGGCAAAGGTACAATATGATGTGCTACAGAGGCTTCTGTAATGGAAAATAGCATATTCCGACAGTGGATCCTAGATAGTGGGTAGGAAGGAGAGGCAACAAAGTAGAGTGGAAACAAACCCTTGGTTAGGCCCCAGCTCGCTACTTACCAGTGCACAGTATAGAGAACTGTTAACTAACCTTTAGGCCTTATTTCCCTCACCTATAAAGTTTATGGTTAGGGTCAAAATCAAAAACATGTGTGAGGAGCAATTTGTAAGAGTAAAGCACTGTTCAACTGGTAGATGCTATTATGACTGTCTCACTTTCTCTACCCATAGTCTGTTGAAGTTTTTTTCTCTTTTAAAACATTTTCAATATACGTATAAAAATCACTTGTTTTCGCCTAGGATTTTAGTTGGTTAAAGACAAGGTACCAATTTTTGAAGCATTTCAAATGAAAGAGAAATACTCATTAATTTCTTTCAAAACTCTGAAAGGTGAAGCACTTTTTTTCCACAGTTGCTTCTTGATCTACCTTTTCTTCTTAGGGCTAAATTTCTTAACCTCAATACGACTAAGTTCCTGACAGTGATATAGGTTTAGTTATAAATGAGGTGAATGTGGAAGTGAGAAAAGCAGACACAGTTAATACCAGTAAGTTTGAACTGTGCAAATCCGACAGCTACTCTCACCATCAGAAGGGAAACCACCTCAGACAGGGTAAAGGGTTCTATTCTAACCCACCCCAGTATCAAAACATCCATAACTCCTACTTATTTTGCCTCTGGGGTTGAGGGAACCCTAATCCCAACAATATGAAGAAACACATTTCCCCATCATTGCCTCTGAATCTAAGACCCCAGCAACCATAAGATGCATTGTTATTTAAATGCCACCAAAAAGAAAGCAATGATATCATTAAAATTGTCACAAGATTGATTTTAAGATGCACCCCAGGGGGCTGGCAGGTTAGCTCAGTTGGTTAGATTGCCACCTTCTAACACCAAGGTCAAGGGTTTGGATCCCTGTACCAGCCAGCCACCAAAAAATAAACCCCCAAACCAAACATGCCATCTCTATAAGCAGGTACATGGCCACTCATACAGATGCCTTTAAAATATCGTTTATTCACACATGCAGGCCTGCATCCATTCAGCAAATGTTTATACTTTCATGAGAGAAAAGAGCCTCAAATTGCCTGATCTAATAGTATTAAAAGAAAGAAAAAAGATGCACCCCAATTTTAGTAGATGTTAAAAGTTGAAAGTTTCAAAATTAATAGGACAGGCAGAGGTTGTCTGTTTTGTTTACTGCTGTATTCCCAGTGCCAAGAATAGCACATACATGACGATTATAGCTCACAGCTGGCATTCCATAAATGTTTGCTGAATATATGGATGAATGAATAAACCGAGAAAAATGAGCCCTTGTGAACTAAAACCAAGGACGGTGATCATTGTACGACCGTGTGTATTCAACTTGGACAGTTAAAGCACATGAGCAATATTCCGTTGCTTCAAGTAGTACAAAGATTTCAAATTTGTTTTTAAAAATCATAAAGCTATCTATTTATGTTGCTGATGGACAGCTACATGTTTCAGTAAGAGTAAAATCTCTTATTTCCTTTACCATGCCTAAGACAAAATGCCAAAAAATTTGAGCCTGTCAATGAGAGCCAAATGTTAGGCCGAGTTGTTTCCAAACTTGTGTTTCTATCTTGATGGGGCATAGCTGTAGTAGAGACCTTGCTTTTCTTGTCCCATCATTGCCATACATGACATTCCCTCTGCACAGATATTTCTTCCAGGCCCACTACAGTCCATGCAATGTGCACGTGGTGGTGAACAAGAGATACAAGACAAGTAACGCTGGGTGTGATGGGTGCTAACCAGATGGGACCTGGGCACTGGTGGAAACTGACTGGCCTCAAGTGCTGCATCACCTCAGCATCTGCAGATCCTGGGCCTGCTCACCAAAGGGGTCTCAGCAGCAGGCTCTTTCTGGCTATCTGGTAAGAAACAGCGTGTTGCACAATAGGAACCGAGAGCGGTTCTATTGATAGAGCATGAAGCAGTCTCAAAAAGGCTTAAGTAAGAACAGATGAGGACAGATCATGACCTGCAGACCCGAATTTCAAGGAAGGTGGTGATGTGATCAGATGTGTTTTAGGAAGATGACCCTGGGCTGGTTTGTGGAAGACAGATCCAAAGTGGACACAAGTAGAGTTAAGGAGAACAGTTAGGAAGCAAGCACATACAGAAGTCCAGGTGGGATAAAGAGGCCTACGGTTAAGGCAGAGTAATTCAGGGGATGCAGGAGGTAGTGTGAGGGACACTGGAGGAAGAGAGAGAGGAGTCCAGGACAATCCCATGTGTCCAGCTAGAGTCTGAGTGGATGGGGGAACCAGCAACCAAAGCAGGAGAGCACAGACAGCAGAGAAGCAGCAAAAGAGAAGAGGTTTTGGGGGGAAGAATGAGTTGCTTTTGGGCATTTTGAGTCTGAGGCATCTGTGGGACATGCTGGTGGAGATGCCAGGCTCGTAGGGCAAATCTGAACTGAAAGTAGAAAAGGTCTGGGCCAACAATTCAGATTTAGGAACCATCAGCATATACGGTGTACCTGAAACCATGAGAGTAAGTTAAATCCCTAACAGAATTAAGGTCAGGAGCATTGGTTTTCATTTCTCTTTCTATCAGACTTCCCAGGAAAATGTATTTTCTTTTTTTGGGGTGGGGGGGCTAGTCTTTTGTAATTTTTCTTCAAGATAAAACACACTAAAAATGTCAGTAATGGGGTAGATAATATCTATTTTTTAAAGCATATCCCAAATGTGTTAGTATTAGCAGTAACCAAGTCAAAGTTTATCTTAGTGCAACATAAAACTTCTATCGCACATTGTAGTCCATGTTTTATGCACTCACTCAAGCGTTTACAGAACATATTTTGGACCAGGTAAACGAAATCCTTCAAGGGCACTCCTCTGCAGTTAAAATCACACCACAAAGTCCTGTGCGATCTGACCACTGCATACATTTCCAACTTTATCTCATTAGCCCCCCCCCCCCATCTAATGGTCTTCAACCATTCCTAGGGCATGCTAAGCTCTTTCCTGCCTTTGCACGGCAGCTTCCTCTCATCTCTGTTCAGATCTCAGGGGAATGAACATCACCCCAGAGAGGCCTTCTGGGAACAGCCTAAGCAGGAGTTCTCGCCTTCACTTTTTTCCATTACCTGATTTTTATTTCCTTTACTGTACTTACAAAAGTTCTGCTTTATCTGCCTATCGCGCGTCCCCCCAGTTTTAGTACTAGAAGTTCTCTAAGAGTAGGAATTCTGTGTCTTCTCTTCTGTACCCCCAGCGCCTAAAAGCGCTGGTCAAAAAATGATGGCGGGAAACAATGACGAGAACACCACGGTAAATCAGAGTGAACACAGTAACTGCAGGTGCAGGCTCGGATATCGACAGACCTGGGTCTATTCTCAGCTTCTCAGCTTCCTGTGACTTTCAGCAAATTACTGGAGCCCCTCGGCCCCAGTTTGCTCAACTGCAAAATGACACCAGTCACAGCAGGAGGCGGCTCCCATAGCGCGGACACGCAGAAACACATGGTAGGTGTCACGAGTCAACCACTGCACGACCACGTGCGGCAGCCACGTCCCCGCCAGGTGGGCTGCCCCGCGGCCCCCGCCCCGGCCATGTGGCGCGGCTGCCCGCGGCAGCACCCACCTGTCTCCCTCTGCGTCTTCACGCTGATGTATTGGCGCAGCTTCTTCACCGCCCGGTCCCGGATGCCCTTTTCGTTGGATGCCAGCCGCTGGGCAAACTGGATCTCGGCCGGCTGCATGGCAGGGGCCATCGCGCCCACCGCAGCATCCCCCGCCCGCCTCCGCCCGCAGCAGAGCGCCGCCGCCGCCGAGCCGCGACTGCGCAGAAGGTGGTGCGCGGGATGATGGCGTCAAAGGCGCCGCTCGCAGCGCCTTCTGGGAGCGCGCGCGTGGCTCTGGCCGCGGCAGGGCCCCCGGTCTGGTTGCGCGTCGAGCCGTCTCTCGGTGGCCAAAATTCAGGGCCGTTCACGGCGAGGTTAGCCAGGGTTGGGTCTCGGCCAGGCAGAGACGGACGGCCGGTCTTCGCGGTCTGGAGTCTTTAAGCCCCCCGGACACAACCCCGTCGGGGCAGCAGCTGTCCTGCGACCTCCCGGCTCCCCCGGTGGGGCTGGGACAGGGCAACAGAGGCCAGCAGGGGCTTGCTGAGCAGGGCAGGTGGGGCAGTCCCGCCCTCTCCCCTGGAGCCCAGCCCTGCCGCGGGCGCAGGGGGTCGGGTGGGAGCCTTGGGCCTGGAGAGCGCCCGCCTTCGGGGAGCGGAGCAGTCCGTGTTGCCAACTGCAGAGAAGGGAGACGTCCTAACAGTTGTCCATCAAAAGCCCTGCGGGTTCAGCGGGCGTGCCGGGACCGGTGACTCCGCCAATCTTGCAGTGGGTGTCTTAGCTCCTCCGCTCACTCCTTTGCCCGAAATAACGCGCCCACTCCTGGGCCGCCGTCCCAGGAGCGCTGTTGACACGCAGAGCTTTAGCACTGAACCTAGAAACTCCCAGCGCTGAGAGAGGGAACGCGGGCGAGACTTCCCGCGAGCACGGTGCCGGCCCGAACGCAACCTCCTTAGTCCAGAGCTCCTCGTCACACAGGAAAGGAGCCATTCGACGTTCTTTACTTAACATTTACACCTGGGTTTCACTTTCCTTCTACTTTGCAGTTAAGTTTAAAACCCTGTCTAACCCAGAAGAGCTGAAGCGGGATCTCGCCGAACCCACCCCGTCCTCGAGGCCGAAAATGCTGTGGAGGCTCTGAGTTTTGAGCTCCGCGGCTCTCCGACTCTCGGTTCGCGGCCTCCGGCGTGGACGCGTTCCCGCACTTTCTGGCGTGAGGTGGTCAGAGGACGTGCCACCGCGCAGGCGCACAGAGCCGGGGCCGCGGCGGCCATGGGCGAGGCATGTGGTGCTGAGGAGGCCTGCCGGGTCAGTGAGGAGGCCTCGGGCCGTACCCCCCGTGTCCTGGCTCTCGCCATTTGCTCCTCCTCAGGGCCTCGCCCGGTGCGCCCACAAATGGCCTTCCGTGGCGCGGTTGGGGAGGCCTAGCCCCCTCCCCACGGATAGCGTGGGCTCGGCCGGCGCAGGTGGCGACTGGCGTGGGGCGACCCGCTGGGGCGGCGGGGTGGGTGCGGTGCCCGGGCGTGCGTGGAATGTGAGACGAGTGACCACCGTCTCTGCACTCGGGAGTTTGGTTCACACGATTAGACAGATCCGTGCTCAGTTCTGGTTCTGCTCTCATTAACTGTGCTACGTGGAGAAGGTCACTTAGCCCCCGGGCCTCAGTGTCTGTTCTGGACAACCGGGAGGGCTGGGATGAATGTTGGGTGGGATGACCCAGGAGGAGCCCAGTGAAGAGGACCTCCTTTTCCTCCTGATAGCCGGGTGCTGCAGGGTTAAGAAAAAGTTGTAGGCATTTTGTTTGGCTTTTGGAAATGGGGTTCTTGTATATGCTGTTTTGGGGGTTTTTGTTTGTTTGTTTGTTTGTTTGTTTTTTTTTAGATATCTGGATCCTGTTTTGAGGGCTGGGGCTTCAGCTCTCAAAATGTTTTTACACACACACACACACACACACACACACACACACACACACACACACTTGACATCTGTGTATCTCTATCAGAAGGCACATTAAGTAAAGACATCGTTTTAAAACGAGTGAACATAAGAGGCACAAGAGAAAAGGAAGCAAATTGACTTGGGCTGCTGGTTTTAGTCATCTAAGAAGAAATATAATAATCTTAAGATCTGCTTGTTCTTTTAGCACATGGGAACTAAAGAAGAATTTGTTAAAGTCAGAAAGAAGGACCTGGAACGGCTGACAACTGAAGTGATGCAAATTCGGGACTTCTTACCCAGAATACTAAATGGGGAGGTACTGGAAAGCTTCCAGAAATTAAAAATTGTAGAAAAAAGTGAGTCTTACTTAATTTTTAGCAGTCATTGGTGGTGACAGTAATTTGTTTTAGCGGGCTTACCTTAGGTAAATAATTGTGAAGTAATTGTAAATTAATTTAAAGGTTTTGTTATAGTTCTTGTAATTACATTTGGGAGAGTGAGGTAAAACACAAGAAAGGAGGTACTTTTAAATTTGTGACTTAGACGTATGTAGGTTGGTGTTGGAGGAAAGGTTGCCAGCTTTCTGGAATTATCTGTTACCAGCTTCTCTTTCTCATCCACTCTCTTTGTTGGTAGAAGAATTTTATACTTTTGATAACTAAAAAGCTCTACTCTAAGAATTAAGTTCTTTAAATTTAAGGATCTTGCCATGTGGAAACCTTGCATAGAGTTAACTTCCCGTAGAGGTAGCTGGACATGTGTTCCCTTGTCCCCAGGTGGATGAGTGGATCAGTTTCTAGCATTGATTTAAGTTCAGGAGTGCTAGAACTTGTCCATTTAGACTTTTGAGATTTGAATTGAGCCATTATGTCACATATCAGTTTAGGAGCCTATTGAAGATGTTGGAGATATTCTGAGATTGATTCAGCACTTGCTTAATTGAAGCTGGATTATGATTAAATCAGCCTTTGATGGTTAAGGCTAATTTACTACCTTGCATTTGACTGCTAGCCATCATGACTGCATGGCCTCTAGAAAAGGTGCGTCCAGGGGTCCCAGGTAGTGTTTCTAACATAGTCCAAACAAGAAGGTATCGACTCAAGAATACAAGTTTCTGGTTGTACAAATGTATATGGTCAAGGGACCAACAGTATCCAGTTGGAAGGAAGAGTGCTCATGGTTGCCATGCACCCTGCCCTGTTTGTATTCTCTCTGGAGTCCTCAGATCCATTCTCCTCTTCACTGCCATGTGGTATGCTCTGGGTGATGGACCCTGCAGTTGGTGCTCTGGTTCCCTTGATGGCTGCAGTGGAGCTCACAGATAGAAGTAATTGCTGGGTGGAGAGAGAGGTTGAGGCCTTTTCTCCCACTCTTTCCTGCTATTCTGCTGTTCTCTGGCAGTAACTGCATCCCTCCACAACTAGGACTCCCATCTAGAGGCCTCCTGCACAGTCCCAGCTCTCACTGGGCTCCAGTAACACTGTTTTCTTCCCTTGCTCTGCATCTGTAGGGCTGTTGCTAGTTCCTGGGTGCCTCACCATCCCTCATTGGGTCCCTTTTCCCTTTGTAAAGTCTCAACATCTGAGTTGAATTCTGTTTCTTATTAGGATCCTGCAGAAAATACTCCATATTCTTGGTTGCCAAAACTCTAGGTCATTGACTTCTTAGCTTCCCTCGTTCTGATCTCATGCTCATCTAGCAACCATCTGAAAGTAATTAGTCATTCGTTGTGCGTTTATCTTCAGGAAAGGAAGACATACTCTACCAGTAGCAGAGTATGTCAGCCTGCTGGTTGGTTGTATTTCTCACTATAAATCAGTAAGCTGGCATTCTGAAAAGTACATCAGGGTCTCATGATTTAGTTAGCATGAGTCCATTTTTGGAGAACAAACTAAAGACCACAAACAAATTTTTGGTGATTTGATCAAAGTCAGACTTTGGGAGATCTTACCTCAGAGCCCCTGGCCTTACCCAGCTATGTAGTCACCTCTTTTCCTACTTATGTCTCTGGTGATTTCTTCTCAGTCTCCTTTGCTGATTCATCCTTCTCCGGTGAGCAGCCTTCAAACAGTGCAGTTGCTTGAAGCCGTTTTCTCCTCATTCCATGGCCTCTCCCTCGGCAATCTCACACACATGCATAGTTTCAGTTACCATCTTGATGCCAGTGGCTGCTGGATTTATCTCTAGCCCACACCTCTCCTCCAAGCACAGAGCCCTGTGTCTGACTCCTACTTGGCATTTCTTTCCACTTGTTTCATGATCATTTCAAATTCTAAATGTGTGTTCCAGTCTAATCAGTTTAAGGCCACCAGGAACGGACCTGCAGTCTGACAAGGTTAGGTTTGTGGCCCATTGCAGTGAGGAAGACCACACACACAGTGGAGAAACTGTGGGACACCTCACCAAACAGAGGATAGAGTCGTTACAGTACTTGCGTACAGGGTGGAATTTAGGTGAAGTGTAAATGAAGCAGTGTTTTGGTGGGCTCAAAGCAAACTAGAACTGTGTGTAAAGGGATCAGTGTCAAGTCTGACTGTCTGACCCAGGTCTCGTTTCTTTGAAAACTACAAAGTTCAGATAAATGTGGAACATTGTGTCTAAAAATCCCTCATTTGGAGCTCTGCAGCTAGTTGGATATCAAGGCTGCTGTTCTGTCATAGTGACTTAGATCCTGCAGGCAAGGGTGGGATGTTTCCTTACTGGTATCATTTTAAATAGCAAAGTTTATGGGAGTCTGGGATTTTACAGAATGAAGTTTCCCAGTGAATTAGAAGTCAGTAGTCACTCAAAGAAGGGATCTTTATGATACTTTACAGTTGCAGTGTCCTTGGGAGACATATTATTTCCTGTTAACTTGGCTGCTGGCTCTATCTGTGTGTGTTATCCCAGCTGGCATCTGTTTTCACTTTTTCACATCTGACTTATGATATCCCTTCCCCTACCCCCATCCCACACTGTCCTGACTAAGCCTCTGTAGAGCACCACCACCCAGACTAGAGACCTAGAAGTCTTGTTACTTGTTTGTCCTCCTCACTACTTCTCCTGAAACTTGTCCACCAATGAGTCCTATACATTTTGCCTTGTAGACGCATCCTGAATTCATCAGCCTGCCTCTGTCTCCACTGCCATATTTTGCTTAAACCCTGCACTTGCTTCTTCTCGGCAGCATTCACTCATTGCCACTCTCCAGTACATTCTATACACTGTAGCCTGAGTAATTTTTAGCAATTCATTCTGATCATGCCATTCCCCAGCTTAAGTCTTCAGCTTCTCTTTGCTCTTAGGATAAAAACCAAAAAGCAAACCAAAAAACCACCAAAACCCACTATCACCAAAAAACCTAAACCAAACCAAACTATGGCTAAAAGGCTTTATATTATTGAGCACAGCTCTGCCCAGAGGTGCTGTCTAATCTGGCTGCGTAGACACTATGCTCCTTTTAGATATTGTTATGGCACCCTGCTTCTTCAAACATCATGGTTTAGTTCTCATTTTACTTTACAAGTTGGTGGGAGGGCGGGGCCCCTGTTTTTGCCTACCATTATATCCTCTGCCTGGCTGAGTATGTGGTCCTAAGGGACCACCCTACTGTCTCTGCATGCTGTTCTTTCATGTTACCTTATGAAGCTAACATGTGCTAAAGGATACTTGGTGTTAAAGAAAGAAGGATCAAAGACTGTGGTGGTTACAGGAGGGTACATTTTGAACTTTGAATCTGAGCTGGCCCTTGAAGACTTCTGCCTTTTTAGCCTGAGGCTGGCCTAAAATGTAGTCTCTGATGGGGCTGGCCAGTTAGCTCACTTGGTAGAGTGTGGTGCTGATAACATCAGGGTCAAAGATTCAGATCCCAGTACCAGCCAGCTGCCAAAAAAAAAAGAAAAAAGCCTTCAAAGGCACCTCTTACCTAATTTTGGCTCTTGAATTCTTAGAATTTGGGCAACATGAAGAAAAACAAAAATTTTCTCCCTTTTCTTTGTGTAAGGCCTAGATCTGATGGCCCTCCCTGGGTCTGCCCAGAATAATCAGTTAGGACATGGCTCTAGGGTGGACCCTCACAGAGGAAATCCAGGGTTCACACTGCGGCAGCAAGAGCTGTTGACATTTGTTTTTCTCCCTTCCCACTAGCCCTGTGGTCCAGTAGGGTTCTTGGTTTTGGCTTTGATGGGTATCAGCTCCTTTTTCTTCTAGAGGTTGTTGTGTGCCTCCAATTTTAAACAACGATGAAGAGCAACCTGAAGGTAGGAAGGAATGCAGGCAGGGAAGGAGTAGAGAGAAGCCATATGCCTGATTTGAGGAGAAGCTTCTTTTAGAGTGTAGGTATGGTTGTACAAGTGGGATGGCTTAGATGGGCTAAGGCTACAAAGTAATCTGTAAGCCAGCTAGAGAATTTGAATTGATTTCATGAACACCAAGTAGTGAATGGGACTTAATTCTGATTGTAACACAGCATTGGCCTTAGGGAAACTAGACAAGGTAGGTGGTGGTTTGGAAAAATACTCATGGGGGTCTTACCTGAGCATCTCCAGTGATTAGCCGAGCACTGAGGAGAGAGGCATGACTTAGGAGGAAAAGGGGAGATATTTTAAGCTAGGGAGGGGCATGTATGAAAGTCACAGATGGGACTGAGCAGCATTGATTGTGAGTTCAGTAGCTAGTTTTTCTGCTTGCTACATGGAGCAAAGATTGGGGTATAGCAGAATGAGGACAGTAAATGTGAGCCATTCATAGAAAACAGAATCGTGGATTGTTTTAAATTTGAGATGAGAGGCAATTGGAAGTTACTACTTGGAAGTGACATCAAAATAGTGATTAAAATCACACTTTCAGGGGAATGATTTTTGTACCTGAGTATATATAGGATATTATTGGTTTGAGGGAATGGGTGGAAGACAAAGGGAAAGGTTGGGCTCCAGTAGTGTATAGGACTACAGAATGTGGAGTGGAAGGGAAGCATGGAAAAGAGGAAGTGAGGACGGAGCATTAGGATTTAGTGTCAGCAGTGGGAATATGGAGTTACGGGAGTCATGTATACTGCTTGCTAACCAGTGTCTCAATATGTTTCCCCATCTATAAAACAGGGACAATAATGCTTACCTCATGGGATGTGGCAAAGTTTAAGAAGATATAATTTTTTAGAAGTGCTTGGCACAGGGCCTGGCTTATGGGCATCTTCAATAAATAGTGCCTTTCCCTGGATACTGGGGAAAACACAAGGAGAGCACCCCAATTCACACCCCAGCAGCTGTGATTCTGGCTCGAACACTGTCACTTTGGGAAAGGTGTTGGAAAGTTTGAATAAGACTGACCCAGGTTTAAATTCCAGTTCTCTCCTTTATCATCTCTGTAACCCTCAGCTTCAGGTTTTTCTGCTTGTAAAATGGGGATGCCCATAGAGTTCTCAGGCTTAGACAGGTGACCTCGGTAAAGCAATTGTGATATAAGTACTGAATGAAAGTTAGATTACCCTCTATTTTCTCTCATCTCCTCTCGTGCTTTGTTCATCCAACAGTGAGGGGGTTATCTCTAAATCAGTGGGCATCAAAAGTTTGGTTTAAACTGGGAGAATATTTTTTTTGAATAAAATTTTATATAGTATATGGTGGTTCTGTATGTAAAATAGACGAAAATTATTTTCTGTCTATTTTAAAAATTTAGTTTTAGAACATTTACTGTATGAAATCAGTGGGAACAAGGAAATTTGTGATGAAAACGTAAATTTCTTATTAGTGATTTTGGAAGACAGTTGAATTATCATCTTCGTCATCCAATTTCTGTTTTTAGTTTTGGTTAGGACGTAGCAAAAGACAAATCACAGAGATAAGGAGTTACAAATAGTTGTTTTCAAAGAGCACACCTGGCAACATGGGGATGCTTTCCTATTAACTCGATGTTGAAGCTTGAAATCAGAGGAGTCAGATATTTTTGTTTTACCATTTAGTCACTAAGATCTAATAAGTTGTTGCCTTCCTTAGTTGGTGAGTATTTTGGAAAGGGATGAGGAAAAAGCCACTCAGCAAGCTTAAATTTTTATTGTCTTATAGAAAACACTTTTTATGCATTATGATGCATTTGAGATGTTAAATGAAACGATTGAAAGAAAAACGACACCTTAGTGGAGTCTGTCAGATATTCACTCAAAGTCTCTGAGGAGTTGGAATTACTTAATTTTGTATGTTGACACCAAACATAAAATTTGTCTCATTTCTGACAAGTAGTTAACATTAAATAGTTTTAACCTTTTAAAATTTACTTATTTAAATAAATATATTAAAATGTTAATAGTGTGAACCAGTTTTGGTCATTGAAAATATTAGCAATAAATACAGCCTAGTGCAGGAATGATATACTGGAGAGATATTTGATTAACACATCTCTTTTAGCAGTGAAAATAGTTATTTTGTTTAATTTTAAATTTGTATATCAGCACCTAGCCTCTGTGAGCACCGTCCAGTAGAACTTTCTGCGATGATGATGTTGTGTAATCCCTGCTGTACATGTCTGTTTTTATTAGCCACTAACTATGTGGTCAACTGGCCTGGAACCACTTACTGAAAAGTCTTCCTTTCCCATGCTGCAGCGTCATTGTTGTCATAAGTCAAGTTGTAAGTGGCCATGTCTATGTACGTCTGATTCTGGATTCTTCACTATTTTTTATCAGTATTATTGTATGTTACTTAATTTTTTAATATTACTATTTATACAATTTTGTACTGATTTTTTCATTTGGCTTTTTAAAAATGCTAGTTCTGTGATGAAATTCTCTTGTTACCTATTTTCTGAGTCTTTAATCACAGTTATTTTAAAGTCTGTGTCTGGTAAATCCAATATCTGGATCATCTGTGGATTTGCTTCTGTTGTCTATTTTTCCTCTTGGTAGGCCTGGTAATTTCTTATTGTGCAACAGATTTTTGTTTTTTTTAAGTGAAAACTTGTAGAGGCTCTGGATGATGGTATTTTTCTCCAGCAAGGATTTTTTTCCCCTTAGATTTTGTCATTCAGTTAGAATAGAGTAAGAGTAGATCACCTTAATCTCATTAGGGATTGAACTAATTCACAGCTGGTTTCAGTCTTAATTCCAGCCGGCCATTCTAATTCATTCTCATTCTTAGGGCATTATTCCTTCAAGGGGGCCCAGCTGAGAGCTCGAGGTGTTTACCAGAGCCCTTGCACCTTGGCAGGCCTTGACCTCCATCCTCTCTCTCTCTCTCCTTGGCAGCTTGGCCTCTTCCTTCAGTGCTTCCACGGCCTCTCTGGTGCCACTTACAGATTGCTGAATGCCTTGAGGGGAGAAATGGTTCTGATGTTAGCTCATTTTTCTATGCTTCCATTTTCTTCAGGATCATGGCTTGCCTTTAAGTGTCGGCTGTCTGATAGCCCTGCACTTTATTTTTATTTCTCCAGCTCCAAGAGACTGTGGGATGTTCTACAGAGCTTTGCTGCTGTGCTGCTTTTGAGTGTGCAAATTCCTAAGGGAAGAGTGGGGTAGAGTGTTGCACCTGGTCACAGTAGCATGTTTTCCTCTCCTCTGAGTCTTGGTCTTCAAGACCTGCCTGACTTACTGGCTCTCAGATACCTTCATGTGGTTCTTTTGTTCTTTCAGTTCAGCTTTTCTAATTATTCTTTGTGGGAAGATTGATCTGCATCACTTTCATAGTTGGAAATGGAAGTCCTTCCATGTATTGTCTTGATTTTTAAATTATTAAAAATATATTGTGATTTGATGTGGTAACAGAAAAGACAGGCTATGGAGATGATCCAGTTTAAAGGAGGTTAAAGATACATGACAACTAGGTATAACACCCGAACCTAGACTAGATTCTGTACTTGAAGGGGAAAAATGCTATAAAGGGTAATATGGGGCCATCGTATAAAATTTGAATGTCAGTGGTAGATTAGATAAAGGTAAGGTATTAAATCAATATTAATTTTCCTGAAGTTGACAACTATATATAATGGGTGTCTAAGACATTATCCTTATTCTTGGGAAATAGTCACTGAACTATTTAGGAGTAAAGGGCCATGGTATATAACTTACTCTCAAATGGCTCAGAAGAATATATGTGTGTATGTACTTGTGTGTGCATGAGTGTTTGTGATGTAAATGATGAGCAAATGTAGCAGGATGTTAACAGTAGGTAAGTCTGGGTAAAGGGTATATGAGCGTTCTTTGTATTGTTTTTATTTATGCAATGTTTTGTAAATTTGAAATTGTTTCCAAATAAAAAGTTTAAAAAACACACTTTAAAGTGAAAATATAAATCGAATGTTTAAGAAATGTAATTGTTCCTGAGGCACTCTCAGGTTCTTAGCAGTGGGATTTAAAAACCACTACTGATTCTACTGTCTGTGGGGTATTTTGAGATTAATTTCCTGAAAGTATGATATTAATGAGGAGAGAGGTGGACCTCTGTTTCATTGCGGGAGGAATTATTTCTGGTCCACAGACATATGAGCTAGAGAGATTACCATGAAGAGTTGGACAAAAGAGTGAGCACCAAGAAGAGGTTATTGATTTGACCCAAAATTTATCATGGCCCAAATGAGAAAATATCAGAGTGTATCACATCCATATCCTGGCAGGGAACAAAAGGAGTAAACAGAAAGTATAGTGAAGAGATCACTTACAAAGGTGTCAGCAGGGTTAAGGGAGCCAGCACATGGAGAGTGCATCCAAGAACTAGCAAGAGTAGAGCGCCATTGCTTCCCCTGGGCCTGGAGCAGTGGGAGAGGCGTGACTCTGTAGGAGAAGGAGAAGCCTGGGAGGGAGGATGCAGTGGAGAAATGAATGTCCCAACCTCAGTCTCCTCCTGCCCTCCAGCTTCCTGCAGTCCCTGCCACTGTCTGTGTGCAAGGGCAAGCCACAGAACAAGGGAGCCCAGGTGCTACAGAGGTTGACATCAACCTTTTGGGGCACACCGCAGGGTGGAGAGTGGATCAGAAGGGGCACATGGAGACTGTTCAGACCATAGGGGAATGTAATAGAAGAAAATAGGTGTAAAGGGGCTTATGGATAGAGGAGGAGGAAATGTGGTCAAGATGGAGAGGATGAAGAGATGTGTTTGAATATCATTCCTGACCACTCAGTCATTCATATCATGTCTGTGTGCCAATAATGGAGAGCAAAACTCCCTGAATCTGGTTCGGGAAGTACTACAGTAGAATTCGAATTCAGCAAGACTGATCTTAGTCTTTTGTGATGGCATTTATTTTCAAGTCGTTCAGTTAATTTTGTTGATAATTCAATCAATCGGCAATTTATTTTATGCCTAGTATTTGTCAAGCACTGCTTGGTGATGTGGGAATATAAAACGGATAAGATCTGATCCTTTCCCTTGACAACTTACAGGTAGGCTGGGGAGCTTCAATGCACAGGTAGGAAAAGTTAGTGATACAAGCTAGAGGGCAGCACATTGGCAGGGCCCATGTAAGGCAGTTCCTATTAATTGAACATTTTCTTCATTTTATAAGATTACTCCAGTGACCTTTACGTTAAAATAAGTGGTTTTAGAAGCAGGTTTTTGTCAGTACAGGAAAAAAATACTATTCCTGTGTTCTGGTTTCAACTCTCTCCCTCACTTTGGGTTTGGTTTATTTTAAAAATTTGACAGCTAATTAAAGTGTTTTGAATGGGTACTAGGATTCCAAATGCATTTAAGTTCTTTAACTGAGGGTTTTTTTTTTTTTTTTTTTAAGTGAGTCCTGGAATATTCTATTTTTTTTTTACTTTTTCAACTTACATTTTTGACACCTGTGAAGAATTCTCCAAAGGGATCACTGAGGTTTACCAAGAGGAAGGTCTGCTTAGATAACAAAATACTACGATATAAACATCATCAGCACTATTTCTTTAGTAGGTTTAAGCGTTGGGATGGTTCTTTGTGGACAAAGGAGCCTGCATTATTGTTTATAAATGAGAACCTCGGTATGAGGGAGGGTGAGTTCTCTCAGTTGAGAGAGAAAGAGGGGGGCCCTGTGGAGCTTTCAGTTACCATCTCAGAAGATAGTCCAGATTAATAGGTTAGTCTGTGACTGGCCTATTTGTGAGCTTCTGTCTCCCTGTGTGATTAGAACCTGCAGTTGTCTTTGGGTGCAGCAGTGAAGGGTAAGCTGCAGGGGACTGCATCCACAGCAACAGAGCCAGCCTCAAGGAGCAGAATCTTAAGAGAAAAGATGCACTTAACCTGAAACAGAGAGAGGAAGCAGGGGTGGTTAAGATTGCAGGTGCCACCAGAGGATCACGAGATTTGGGTCTTGACCTGAGATCTGACCCTGGGGCTTAATAGTTCTATGCTGGTTACTTGAAGGAATCCACAGGGATGCACAAGACAGTCATAATCCTTAGGAAACAATAATAGGGAAGATAAAAGACAAATGATGGAAGTATATCATAGATGTCATTTGACTGTAGGAAACGCTGTCAGAATTCCAAGGGGGGAAGAGAATGGCCAAAGAGGGCTTTATGGAAGAGTTGGAATTAGGAGATGGTGAAAGAGGCATCCCAGGTAGGAGTGGTTTGGAGAAGTGCAGAGGTGGAGGAGAATATGGTATGTTAGGCAAATAGAAAGTTTGTTTTAGTATGTCGGAAAATGCTGTTTCTTCAGTGCAAAATCAACTCACTCTGCCAATGTGAGATTTGTCAGACTCTAAAATTGATGCCCATCATGTGTCTTAGAACTTATATGATAGCCTTCTATGCACCTCTCTGAGTTCTGTGAACCTTGAGATGCTTACCAGCTTTTCTGGTAGGCACATTTTTCAAAATATGCAACTTATTAGACTTTTTAGTGGGAGTGGGGACATGTCTGCGTGTTCTTAAGTTTGGGAGCTCTCCACCCACCCCACCCCTATTAGTTCCTGGAGACTGGGGCTGTGTGCTTTGGGAAAACCATGTGATTAGGAATTCCTCTCAACTGAAACTGTTGTATGGGTCTCATATAGGGCTGATGGTCATGTATGTATGTTGGGAGTTCTGATAAAACCCTAGGAGGTTACTGGAATACTATACTACCTGTGGTATATCCCCCCCAAAAGATATGTTGAAGTCTAGCCCCTAGTTCTTCAAAATGTAACCTGAAAATGTAACCTTGGAAGTAAGTTATTTACAGAGTTAAAATGATTTAAGTGAACTTAAAGTGAAGTTAAAATGAGGTCATTTATGGTGGGCCCTAATACACTATGACTGCTGGTGTCCTTACAAGAGGAAATTTGGACACAGAGACAGACGTACAGAGGGAAGACCATGTGGAGAGATGGAGAAGGCTGTGTGAAGGCAAAGGCAGAGACTGTAATTTTGAATACTAAAAATCAGCAGCTGAAATATAGTCTAGGCTTGATGGCAGCCCCTTTCCTGTTTTAATACTGAGGCTTGGTAAGATAATGCTTTGACTATATATAATGTATCCTTCTCTGTCCATATTATTTCTGTCTCTGGCTTTTTAAAAAATTTCAGCATACCAGCCAGTTGCCCAAAACAAGTAAAAAAATTGCAAAAGCGATGTATTTATTCTCATATAGAAAAATGAGTCATACAGATAACCACAGTAGCTGTGTGGAGAAGGAAGGTATAAAGAAGTGAAATTCACTCATGTGACCAATACTTACGTAGTGCCAACCACATTCCATGTACTTTTTGAGGCATTTGGGGAGTAGCATTAAACAAAACCGATGAAGACCCCTTCCCTCATGGTGGTCTTAGGCAGCCTGCAATGGGCCAAGTTGGAAATGCAAGGTAGTTTTGTTAGGCGGTAGTAGCAATGCTCCCATCTGGCCACATGGTGGCGGCTTCGTACAGGGAAAGGCACCTGCTCCCTCCTTGACAGTCTCGTGTGGATGGGTGTGGCCTCACATCTAGGACCTGGACTTCTATAGGGTTGCCTATTGGACTTTTTAACCTCATCCCTGTGGTATGTTAACTTACAATAAGGTCCCATACAGCTCTGTCGGCCAAGAGATTATGAAATTACTATAATGAAAGAGTTTTTTGGGTGGTCAAAATTAATTTCCACAGATTTTTACACATAAGGATTGTAGAAGTGCAATTTTCTTCTTTACTGTGTTTGAGTAATTTAATAGAAGCAAAATTTAAGAGTTAACTGCAAAGAGAAGATTTTAAACCACTGATAATTTCATTTCATTTTGTTTCTTTGTCTGTAACCATATACCATACATATTTCATATACGATTATAGTGTGTCTATATGTATAAATATCTTTTCATTTAACACTGTTACAGATATGTCACTGTAGTTTTTAAAGTATAGTGCTTGATAGCTGATTTAACTGAGCAGAAGAGAAAACTCTCATTTAAGGGAGAAGAAATAGTCCAAAGTTATTTTGCCTAGTTTCTAAGAAAACCATTTTAAGAGAAGCTTTGCCAGCCAGTTTCATAATCTAGCTGGTCTGAATGTTTACCTTTAAATTCTAATTTTCCTTCTAGGACACAGTCTCTCGATTGAACTTAGAAACTCCCTCTATTTCTTCCTTTAGAGCTTCTGGGATGCCCGTATAGTTCTAGGCAGTCCCCACAGGTTTCTTTTTAACAAAAAAAAAAAAAAAGAAAGAAAAAAAATGACTGGTAAGGGGATCTTAACCCTTGATTTGGTGTTGTCAACACCACACTCTCCCATGTGAGCTAACCAGCCATCCCTATATAGGGGTCTGAACCCTTGGCCTTGGTGTTATCAGCACCACACTCTCCCAAGTGAGCCACAGGCCGGCCCCCACAGGTTTCTTATTTTGATTTCCTCTGGTCTCCCTAGTCCCCTACATTATAAAGCCCTGCCCCTTCTCTTTTGTCTACGCTGAACTGAGGACATGTCTGTATGCCTTTCCCCCTCTAGGGCGAAGTAATGTTCTGCTGTCCAGGTGTCTGGCTCTTTGAGGGTCTCTCACTCGTCTCAGGCTGCCTTCTGCTACCCTCCATTTTTTGCTCTTTCACATTCCTGTGATCCCATATTTCCTTTTTTGCTGTTGCTGGTCATGTGTTGTGTGTCCTTCTCATTTTGTTAATGATGAGAGATCAGGCTGTGGTCCTGAAGCAGTTGTTCTCCACGTGTGGTTCCCAGACCAGCAGCATTAGTCTTACTTGTTAGAAATGTAAATTCTCAGGTGGACCTGCCTGAGAATTTACATTTCTAACAAGTTCCCAGGTGGGACTAATGCTGAATCAGAAACTCTGGATGAGGCCCAGCAGTCTGTGTTTTATCATGTCCTCTGAGTGATTTTGATGTTCACTGAAGTTTGAGAATCGCTGTCTTAAAGCATTGCAATGTTAATCAGGGAGGTTATACTGTTAGCTGTTAGTGCTTGTTCCCCTCAAGTCTTAATGTATGTTTGTATAAAAACTGATGATTTCTCAGCTTTTGAGATCAAGCGCCTAAAAATTTGAATTATGTATTTTTTGAGTGTTGGTATTTCTGCAGCATGATAATATTTTTTATCTAAAGTTGGTAGTACTTTTGGTTGATTATTGATATGGATGTCTTTTGGGATTTTGCTGGCCATTTGAATCATCAACTAAATGAATGCGGTGGAGAGGAAGTGTTGCGTAGCTCCCACCCTTCCACCGTGGCATTTTCTCGTCATACTCACCACCGCTCTCCCTCCTCGTGGACCACTGCTGCAGTTGTTCCCAGTGAGTCAGACTGCTGGTCAGGTTTGTGAATCAGCCTGTACTGGCTCTGTCTACTCACTGAGCTGCCTTCTGCTTTATATGGAGCAGGTAAAAGTCTGTGCCATGAGAAGTCAGGCTTCTTAGCTCTGCCTTCAGTCCTTTAAATAACACATTCTCCTGAAGCCTTGAGTACAGTCTGACAGTAAAGTGAGGCTTTAAAAAACACAAAACAGAAAACAAAAAAAAGTTCTTTCTGCTGTGGACTAAAAACTGATAACTTAAAAAACAGGACTTTAAGAATATTGCTTATTCAAGGACTGGTTAGAAATCAGAAATGTGAATATTCCTACCTAAGAAATCTGTACAGGTTTTACCAACAGAAGATTAGGCAAAACAGATGCTTAGAAAAGGTTAGTGATTTGAAATATCTTGTCTTTTTTTCTATGTCTCTTTCTTCTAGACCTGGAAAGGAAAGAGCAAGAACTAGAGCAGCTGAAAATGGATTGTGAGCACTTTAAAAATCGCCTGGAAACTGTGCAGGCTGACAGCATGAGAGAGAAGAAGGTAGGTGCTCAGGGACCAGCTCTCACATGCCAGCCATGGCTGCATCCAGAAAGGAGTGTTGGCTTACAGCCTTTCACTTGTAATAAGCAGTGAGTCTTAATTTTTTGCCCTTAATCCTCAGGAGATTGTATTTTTAAATGTATGTATTCTGAGTGGGTTGGAAGGTAGATGAACAGTTGCATTTTATTACCATTTAACGTGCAGATCATTCACTTGAAGCCTTTTAATTTTTATGTTTAAAAGTCTTCTCCAGGGCTGTCTGGTTAGCTCTGTAGGTTAGAGTGTGGTGTTGATAACTCCAAGATCAAGGATTTGGATCCTTCACTGGCAAGCCACCAAAAACAAAGAAAACAACAAAAAAACAAATGTCTGCTCCAAAACTTAAAAGTTCATAATGTAATAAGAATGCCAGGGAAAAAAATGTTGGGCATGTAATGATATAATTGGAGATAGATAAATCAGAAGTATTTGTAATTTGGGGATTATTTTCTGGTATTTTAGAAATAACCTATTATATTTTATTTTATTTTTTTTATTTTTAATTTTTTTTAAAAGATGACCGGTAAGGGGATCTTAACCCTTGACTTGGTGTTGTCAGCACCACGCTCACCCAGTGAGCAACCGGCCATCCCTATATGGGATCCGAACCCGTGGCCTTGGTGTTATCAGCACCACACTCTCCCGAGTGAGCCACGGGCCGGCCCGTATTTTATTTTAATATTAGGAGAGACTAATACTATTTCTTGGAAATTACATGATAATTTTTACTTTTTGTATGACGAGTTATTTCCCCTTCTTTTCTATAAAAGTAGAACTATTCTGCCACTTATAAAATTTGGGGCTTGGTTGTATTTTTATTTTTGAATAATGAAACAATAAATACTAGTAATACTGTGTGCTCATAGGTGGTAAGCAGCTGTGTGTGCATCTCACGTGCTTCTCCCAACGCAGGTGTATCGACAAGGTTGAGTAGCTGGTCCAAGGTCACTGCCTGTGTACTAAGTTGTGTTTCATACTGCCTCCTCATGCAGAGGAATTCCTAATGTTTGTGACTGCAATAGAGTTTTCCCAAACTGGTAGATTTTGTACAGATTTTAATATCGAACAAGTAAAAAAGTATAGGAAAGAATTTTATTCTTAAATATGAGTTAGGTTAAGCACCACGTAGTTAAAGTTGAAATTTTAGTTTTGTTATATTCTCTTTAGATCATAATAAACTAAAATGGCAGTCTGGTTAGTTAGTCTGGGCCTATATGTTTCATGGTCTGTAAGAAGCTGACCAACATGCAAGAAGGAATTTGATAAATGTTGAAAATGCTACCCATTGGTCCAGTCCTTCCTTAAATTGCTGAGATATCTTTGTTAAGGTTGAAGCTTAAGTTGAGCAGAACCTTACGTTTCCTTTTTATTAAAATTTATAGGGATAAAAAATGCATGTTTTGCTAGCATTTATATATAATGCTTAAAAATAAGCCATTCCAGTAAAGAAATGCCAGTATAGAAGGGTGAAATAGCCACGGTAAAGTAGTTTCAAATCACCAGGCTATTATTGCCCTGCTACTTTAACCTTAGTTAAAATGTGGGAGTATTTTAGCTTGAACTGTTTCCTATTTCCAGGTAAGTTTCCTGTTGAACAGTTCCACCAGTGTAATACAGGTGGAAGCCCCTGCAAGTTTGCTGTAAGAAGGCCATTTCTCTTCTGGCAGCTACCTTTTCTGTAGCCTTTTCTATAGCCTCTGTCCAGGCCTGTGCAATCATAAGCCAATATTCTGGAAGTTTATTTTAGAGTTGAGGAACCAGGAAAGAATAAAGGATCTAGGACCCCAAATTAGATTATTGCTAGTAAGTACTTCATTATGGGTAGAAATCATTAGGAAAAGGCAGAAGTTACTGAGTCCAGTATGTAAGAAAAGATCAGAAACAAAGTATGGAGTCAAGATCATAAAGAAGTAGTGTAAGATCATAAAGAAGTGTGTGTGCTGTGTCAGCAGCATCTCCGGAGACGCGAGAGAATGGCGACAGAAACAAGGAAGCTTTGTTCCTGGCCTCAGTGGAGGTGTTTCCTTCATAGTGATTGAATTGGATCAATAGAGGAGACAAGTTGGGACTTGATATTTGCTTGTGTTATGAGGAGTCTGGCCAGGAAAGAGTCTTGGCAGTAGCAACCTTTGAATTCTAGAGAAAAAACATGCCAGCTTCATGGTGTAGGCACAGCTGTTGGAGAATATTGAATTACTTTTGAAGGACTGTGCTCTTTCTTCAAGGTATGACTGTTCACAAAGTATCCGCTTAACAAATTTTTTTAGTGCTGACCTGTCTTTTCTAAGTGCGTGAGGTGATCACAGATAACATGCAGAGTTAAACTATTTTCTCTTTGGAAGGATGGATGTCCCAGTGGCGTGTTTACAGTTTTGTCTTCTTCATGTGTTGTTCTCTTAGGACATGCACCTTTCTTAGTCAGGAAACTAACTGAAACATGGACTGCCAATTTTGTTATCCATATTTTTTTCCTCTATATTTTTAATTTGTTGGGAAAGAGTTGCTACTTTTATGATAATTGAAGTTATTACAACCATTAGTACAATATTTCAAGAAACTTTTAAAAGAAAAATTAACCATAGTTTAGTTCAGCTAAAATCAGAAATAAATGATAAAAAGATTTTGAAGGACTTTTGAAAGTTTTGTGC
This sequence comes from Cynocephalus volans, assembly GCF_027409185.1. Lineage (NCBI taxonomy): Eukaryota > Metazoa > Chordata > Mammalia > Dermoptera > Cynocephalidae > Cynocephalus > Cynocephalus volans. Next base: position 190,304,546 of record NC_084460.1, read on the forward strand.
TTGATAACCTGTTAGATATGAATATTCCCTTTAAGTAGGGAAATATATCAGGATTTGATTATTTTTTCTTTAAAACAGCTTTATTGTATACCACAAAAATTTTCCATTGTGGAAGCATGCTGTTTGATAATTTTAGTAAATTTATGCAGTTGAACAATTATCATCCCAATCCAGTTTGGTTTTTGGTTAAAAATTTTTTTGGAAATACTTACCAGATTCACAGGAAGTTGCAAAAAAGTCTAGGGAAGTTTTCTGTACCCTTTGCCTAGTCCCCCCAATGGGAACATCTTGCTTAGCTCTAGTTCAAGAGAAAAACCAGGAAACTGGCATAGGTACAACCCACAGAGCTTATTCAAGTTTCACGAGTGTATGCATTCATTTGTGTGTGTGTGTGTGTGCATGCGTAGTTCTGTGCAATTTTATGACATTTGTCGATTCATGTAACCACCCCCACACTCAAGATGCAGAATTGTTCCATCACCACAAGGCTCTCTTGTGCTACCCCTTTATTTTCAAATATATGTATTCTGCGTGAGTACATACATTTTTGTGTATACACTTTTAGCCACACCCACCCCATTCCCTATGCCTAGCCCTGGCAATCACTAATGTGTTCTCCATCTCTCTAATTTTGTTATTTCAAGAATGTCATGAAAATAGAATCCTATAGTAAATAGTCTTTGAGATTGACTTTTTTACTCAGATCCATCCAAGTTGTTGCATGTATCTATAGTTTGTTCCTTTTTATTGCTGCATAGTACTCCGTTGTATGGATATATTACAATTTGTTTAACCATTCCCACATCAAAAGACATTTGGATTGTTTCTTGTTTTTTTTGCTATCACTAGTAAAGGTGCTGTGAACATCCTTGTATAGGTTTTTGTGTGAATGTATGTTTTTATTTCTCTGGGATAAATGCCAAAGAGTATAATTACTGGGTCTTATAGTATGTGTTTTGTACAGATTTGCCAAATTGTGTTCCAAAGTGGCTGTACCATTTTACATTCCCACTAGCAACGTATGAGTGATCCACTTTCTTCACCTCCTAATTGGCATTTGGTGTTATCACCGTTTTTTATTTTATCCATTCTGATAGGTAGGTTTTGATTTTAATTTGCATTCCCTAGTGGCTAATGATATTGAACATCTTTTCTCAATGTACTTACTTGCCACGTGTGTATCCTGTGTTGTGAAATGTCTGTTCATGTCTTTTGCCCATGTTGTAATTGAATTTGAGTTTTTTTTTTTTGCTTTTGAGTTTGAGTTCTTGATATATTCTAGATACAAGTCCTCTTTCGGATATGGTTTGCAGATATTTTCTCCCAGTCTGTAGTTAGTCTTTTCATCTTCTTCACAGATTCTTTCACAGACCAAAAGTTTTTAATTTTGATGAAGTCCTGTTTATTGATTTTACTTTATACTGTTGGTGTTACATCTAAGAAATTTTCGCCTCGCCCTAGGTCCCAAAGATTTCCTCATGTTTTTCTTTCTAACAGTTTTATAGTTTTACATTTTGCATTTAAGCCTATAATCTATTTTGAATTAATTTTTGTATAAGGTGTGAGGGTTAGGTCCAAGGTAATCTTTTTTTTTTTTTTTTTTCATTGAATTGATTTTGTACCTTTGTCAAAAATCAGGTGGGCATATTGGCCTGTGTCTGTTCTGGTTGATCTGTTCCTCTACCACTACCACACTGTCTTGATTACTGTAGCTACATAGTAAGCTTTAACATTGGATAAAGTGATTCTTCCCATTTAATTCCTCTATTTCAAAATTGTCTTAACTGTTCTAGGTCCTTTGCTTTTTTACATAAATTTTAAAATAAGCTTGTCTATCTCTATGAAAAACCTTGCTGGGATTTTGATAGCAATTGTGGTATATTTATAGATTAGTTTCTGGAGAATTGATATTTTATATGTTGAATCTTTCAGTTCATAAAGACAGCTTGTCTCTTCATTTATTTAAGTTGTCTTTAATTTCTTTTATCAGCAGTTAGTAATTTTCAGCATACAAATCATGTATAGGTTGTGTTAGATTTTTACCTATTTTATATTTTGGGGAGTAATTGTAAATGATATTATGTTTTTAATTTTGGTTTCCACTTTTTTGTTTTTAGTGTATAGAAATGTGATTGTTTCTCGTGTGTTTATCTTGTATTTTGTGACCTTGATGAACTCACTTATGAATTCTAGAAGGCCTTTTTGTAGATTCCTTGCAATTTTGTACATAGATAATCTTATCACCTACACACAGGGACAGTTCTAGTTCTTCCTTTTGCTCTGTATAGCTTTTATTTCTTTCTTTTGCCTATTGCACTGTCTGGAAATTCTAGAACTAGGTTGAATAAGAGTGGTGAGAGTGGACTTCCTCGCTTCATTCCTGATATCAGGGGAAAGCATTCAGTCTTTCAGTATTAAGTATGATTTTAGTGTAAGTTTTTTGTAGATGCTTATTATAAAATTGAGGAAGTTCCCCTCTATTCCTAGTTCACTGAGAATTTTTTTTTATCATAATTGAGTGCTGGATTTTGTCCAACCAATTTTTAGAACATTCCTATCACTTACGTGTTTGCAATTAGTCTCTGCTCTCTCACCCAGCCCCGGGCAACCGCTGTCTCTCTAGATTTGCCTTTTGTGAATGTTTTGTAGAAATGGAATCTTACAATTTGTTGTCTTTTGTGTCTGCTATAATGTTTTGAAGATTCATTCATGTTATAGCATACATCAATTGTTCCTTTCTATCGCAAATAATATTCCATTGAACGGGTATGTCATATTTGTCTATTCACCACTCAACGGACATTCTATTGTTTCCATTTTTTTTTTACCTTTATGAGTAGTGCCACTATGAACATTGATGTACAAGTGGTTATGTGGCCATATGTTTTAGTTTTTCTTGGGGAGATACCTAGGAGTGAATTTGTGGGTTCTGCAGTGAATATACGAGAGTACTTCAAGAAGTTCGTGGAAAGGTTTGTTTTATCTTTTAACTCTATTTTCCATGAAGTTTTTGAAGTAATTTTGTATGATTAACTTTCTGAGAAACTGCCAAACTGTTTTCCAAAGTTAGTGTACCATTCTACATTCCACCCAGTAGTGTACGAGGGTCCCACTTTTTCCACATTCTTGTGAACACTTGCTGTTCTTGGTCCTTTGAATTATAGCTATTAGAGTGGGTGTGTAATGATACCTCATTGTGTTTTTAATTTGCATTTTGCACATGACTAATTATGTTGAACATCTTTTCATGTATTTATTATTTATTCTCATTTTCTCTTTGGTTAAATGTTTTTAAAAATCTTTTGCCAGTTTTTAATTGGGTTGTTTATTACTGCATTATATGAGTTCGTTGTATAATCTAGATATTAGTCCCTTTTCAGATATATAATTTGGAAATAGTTCTCTTAGTCTGTGGTTTGTCTTTTCACTTAGTGGTGTCTTTTGAAGAATAAAAGTTTTAAGTTTTGATGAAGTTTAATTTATTACTATTTTTTAATGGATCATGATTTTGTTGTGATGTCTAAGAAGTATTTGGCTAACACATGGTCACAAATTTTCTTTGAGAAGTTTTACATTTAGGTCATGCTTCATTTTGAATTAATGTTTTTTGTGTGTTTTAGCATTATTTGTTTAAAGTCGTTTTAGCATTATTTGTTAAAAATACTATCCTTTTCCGTTGAATTGCCTTGGCACCTTTGTTAAAAATTGAGTACTTATATTGAGGACATAAATGTCAGTGTTTCACTGACCCATATGTCTATCCTTATACCAATACCACACTGATTTGATTTCTTTAGCTTTAAAGTTTTCTTTTTCTTCTTTTTTTCTTTTTAATCAGGCAGTGTTAGTCTTCTAACACTGTTTTTCTTTTTCAAATTTTTTTTTTGATATTCTGAGTCTTTTGCATTTCTGTATGAATTTTAGAATCAGATGATCACTTTGTACATAAAAGCCTGCTGAAATTTTGATAGGGATTGTGTTGAATCAGTAGATAATTTGGGGAGAATTGCCATCTTACCAGTATTGTCTTTCATGAATGTGGTATGTCTCTTCATTTATTTTGATCTTTACTTTCTCTCAATAATGCATTATAGTTTTCACTGTGCTGAAGAACAAAAACTTGCCCTTCTTTCATTAAATTAATTCCTATTTTCTTGTTTTTGATGTTATGTGAATTGAATGGCTTTCTTTGAGATTCCCCCCCCACCCCATAAAAAGGCAAGAATGGAGAGGTTTTTTGTTTATATTATTATACTATGTGTGCAGCTCTGTGCTGGGTCATATCCTCCTGTAGCTGCCAAATGTGACCGTAGTGAGGCTATCCCTGCCTAGTCTTTCTCAGCAGTTCTTTTGAGGTCTTGCAGAAGAACTACTATAACCAGACGATTGGGATATGGCCTTCCAATTGTGAGAGAAACTAGAATTCCAAAGGAAATGCTGTGATACAGTTCTTGCATATGTCACCGTGACTAGAGGGAGTTCAGCTAGGTGTACCCGAAGGACAAATCTAGGAATCCAAACTGCTGTTATGAAGTCAGACATGGGGCCGGCCCATGGCTCACTCGGGAGAGTGTGGTGCTGTTAACACCAAGGCCCCGGGTTCGGATCCCATATAGGGATGGCCGTTTGCTCACTGGCTGAGCGTGTTGCTGACAACACCAAGTCAAGGGTTAAGATCCCCTTACTGGTCATCTTTTAAAAAAAAAAAAAAAAAAATGAAGTCAGACATGAAAAACCCAAATTTTATAAATCACAAGAAGCAGTATTAGCATGTGTCATAGGCTAATGACCATTTTTCTCTTAAAATAAGTGTGTTTGTGTGTGTGTGTATGTGAGTGTGAATGAAACTTTGTATACCAAATGTATTGTCTCCAGGTAAATATGAATGGGGTAACCAATGCCAAATTATGAGGTGAACAAAATTTGATTTGTGGTCTCAAAGCTTTCTTCTTTTCCTAAGGTGAAATAGCCCTCTCTGCTTTAATTGTCCTGTTAGTCCATTTTTTTTTTGTTGCTATTACAGAATACCTGAGACTGGGTGATTTATAGAAAAAAGTTTATTTGGCTCACGTTCTGGATGCTGGGAAGTCCAAGGGCATGATGGCACTTCTGGCAAGGGCTTTTTTACTGCGTGGTAACATGCAGAAATGGGAAGGGCATGTAAGCAGGTGCAAAAGAGCCACAAGAGGGAGCCGAGCTCATTCGTACAACAGCCCACCCTCATGAGAACTCACCCACTTCCACAGGCACTAATCCATTCATGAGGGCTCAGCCCAATCACCTCTTAAAGGCCCCACCTCTTAATACTGTTACATTGATAATACTGAAACATTAAGTTTCCAACATATGAACTTTCTGGGGACGCATTCAAACCATAGCACATGTAACATCTCTCTAAAAGAAAAACCTAAAACAGCTAATGTACTTTAACTTTGTGGTTTATTAAACTAATTATATTTGGTATAAATGAATTTAACTAGGTTTTTATTATTTTCAGTTAATCTCTTAAGTCAGGAAATACTATCACCTTTTAAAGGAATTTTGGTACCAAGGAAGAGGGGACCTAGTGCTGGTGGTTGAGGAGGGCAGGAAGCCCCACATCACCTCAGGCCCACCTGAAGGTAAATCCTTGACGTGTGCTTGTGTGGTGAGGAGGGCCATCAGGAGGGCAGATTCCTGTCTTTCTCTTGTGAAGAGAGCCCTGGTGGAGATTTGCCCAACTTTGGGTGTTCTCAGATGCTGCTGGTGGGAGGGTCAGAAGCCTCTCCTGGCCTCCGCTGCTGTATTGTTAAGCTGCCTCTGGCTTACCAGGCCCAGGGAAGCCTAGGAGGCCTGCCGTCACAGTCCCTTCTACCCCCACCCCCGCCCCCATCTTTCCTACCTGGTCATGGTTCTGGTTTTCTTTTCTTGCTTAGCTTCACAGATGTGTATTCTCTATTTACTAGCACCGTTGACAATATTCCCATGAGATTTAAGGATATGTTTGTGTAAAATGAGTCTTTATGCAGTACTTGTTTTCCTCAAATCCTGTTGGATGTCTGAGTGCCTTTTACTTGGTGTCTTCCCCTGGCAGATGGCATGTTTTGCAATGGAGTGAGCCAGTTTGAGGCAGTGGGCTCCTTTATTAGAAATGTGTGTGTGGACTGCTGTGCTTTGTTGTTACTTTGTTCAGGAGTCCCAGTTGATGGTGGTTCTGGGCATAGCCGCTTGGGACTTGAGATGCCTCTTGTTTTCATTTTACTTAAACCAGATGAATTCAGATATTTGGGGTTATTTATAAACTGTAATGCAGTAGTATGTTCTTTTCTAAGTATTATTTTTGCCTCTGAAGTTTATATTTTAGAAATGGATTATGGCTGTCTAAGGACTAGTTTTCATTTGGAACTATTTTCTGTGATATACTGTATGCATTTCTTTAATAAATATCTTTGTTAAAGAGGAAACATAATAGAGAGATTTCAAGGTTGAATGCTGTTGTTCATTTTTCCGGTTCTACTTTGCTTCAATTTCAGGAGAAACTGGCTCTTCGACAGCAGCTGCATGAAGCAAAGCAGCAGCTCCTGCAGCAGGCAGAGTATTGTACAGAAATGGGAGCAGCAGCTTGCACCCTCCTGTGGGGCGTTTCCAGCAGTGAAGAAGTGGTCAAAGCCATACTGGGAGGAGTAAGTGGGCCGGAGGGCCGTCTGGATGTTGTTGATAAGTGCCTGTGGAGCTCAGAGGGTAGTGTGCATGTGAGGGCACTTAGAGATTCCGTCCGCGTCTCCTGTCCATTTGCTTTTGTTCATTCATTATATAGTTGTTGAATACCTACTTTGTGTGGTCCGTTGTAACTTGGTGCTGTGGGGATATGTGAGATGAGTGACATGGGATCCCTCATCTCCCAGAATCCATATGGTATCTGTGGGTATATTACCACTTCAGTATTATTACTTTACATGTATATGAGTATAACAAGGTTTAAAGTGCTTTTATGTTTATTTCATGGGTAATGTAATATTTAATTTATTGAATGTTATGTTATTTAACGTGTGTGTGTGTATGTGTGTGTATGTGTATGAGGGTACTTCAAAAAGTTCATGGAACGATTTGTATTATATTCTAATTCCATTTTTCCATGAACTTTTTGAAGTACCCACATATATATCAGAGAACTTCACATAAGGGAAGGGATTTGAAACGGGCCTTCATGAATAGGTAGAAATGGCAGAAAATGGGGAGGGTAGCTCAAGAAGACAGAAACAATATAATCAGAGACATAGGGTGAGAAGTTCAAGGCTTGTTTTAAGACAAGGAGTAAGTAGGTCAGTTGCCATAGAGTATAGGGTTAATGTAATTAAGTAGTAGAGAGATAAGGCTTAAAAGTTAGGTTGGAATGTGATTTTGGAAGACTTTAAATACCACGTTGATGATTTTATCCTATAGGTGGTAGGACTGGATTCCTTAAAGGTTTTTGAGTAAAACAATGATAGGACAAGAGCAGAATTTTAGGAAGATTGACCTGACAGTGAGTGAGGAAGGCTTAGAGGTGGAGATGTGGGGCATCAAGACTAGACATGAAGACTAATTGGGTGGCCCTTCTAGTGGCTCAGGCTGGAGTGAGCTTGGTTCACTGTGGGGGAGATGGGAAAGAAGGATCACCCTGCAGAGCCTTGGTGATTGGGGCAGGTGTGGTGACAGTGAAGTTGACAGCTGAGGCAATGAGAGGAACTAGAGAAGATTGGGGTTGGGCTGGCAGAATGGTGTGGTCATGAATGGAAATAAAAGTGGAAAGGGGGTTGTTTGGGGGATGTTTCTATCACCTGTGGTTTTTAAATTATTCTTCAGAACCCTAGCATGCCCAAGGAAATCATTCAGAGGTTCTGCAAACTTGAAAGTATTTTTTGCTGAGTAATGAAGGTTTAAACTGCTATAGAGGAGGCTGTTTATTGTCTTTATTTCTTTTACATGTTGAGGTTTCAGTTAAGATTTTTTTTGGAAAATAGTTCTGCTAGGGGCTTGAAAACCTCTGATTTAATGCCTAGAAAAAACAGACAACATATTTTTCTAGTTTATTTCTATTACATTTTTGAGTGAATTCACCCAGTACTTCCATCATTGTGTGAATTTTTACTGTTCCCATATATATATTTTACTCTTTCCATCAGTATTCAGGGTAGTCTTTCTTGCTCCTCAAGCCCCAAGCTGCTATTCTCTGATCTTTTCAATGGGAACTTTTAATGAAGGAATAGATTTTTAAATATTGGGTCTGTAATTACAACTGGAGTCTTTCTTCTATATCCTGCACTTTTAAAATGTTTTTATACTGGTACCTATGAAGAGGTGTGATGCTTTCATTCCCAAACTTTCAGGATAAAGCTTTGAAGTTTTTCCACATCACTGGTCAAACAATGGAGAGTTTTGTGAAGTCACTGGATGGGGATGTCAAGGAGCTTGATTCTGATGAAAATCAGTTTGTTTTTGCTTTGGCTGGAATTGTAACAAGTAAGTAATCCTTTTCAAATGTAGTGACTATTATACAGAGCCATGATTTTACAGTTGGGGTGTGTGAACATAAACATCTCTCAGGAGCATTTTCAGATATCTATGCTGGGCCTCACCCTGCAGAATCTAATTCCTTAGATCTGGGATAGGTACTGGGCATGTATATTTTGGAAAATCACCGCCAGGTGATTCTGGTAAGTAGCAGTTGTTAAGAGCGACTGATCTAAAGAAAACACAGATGAGACTGTGTGTTCTGTTTAGTTATGTACATTGATGGAAAAACACAAACAAAACAAAAAATCTGTATGTTTAGCTACTTGTTACTGTAATCATCATTTTACTAATATCTAGCTGAAATAAAAGCTTTAAGCTTAGCTTAAATTAAACTCTTGCTGTCATTTTAGTACAATAATTAAAGAATTCCAAACTCTAAATTGCCTTTTTTTAGTAAATTTCTTCCAAAAGATTATAAAGTAAACCTTTCTCTGGGAGTTATGATAAAATTCCATAGCAAAACTGTTATAAGGGATAAAGCCCAGGGACTAAATAATTTCTTAGTATAGGAGGTATATGCTAGTGAGTGTTGTGGCTCTTCGTTCTGAAGTCAGTGAAGTGGTTAAATATATTGCTGTGAGTTTTTTTTTTTTTTTTTTTTTAAACATTGATCTTTCGTCTCTGCTGTATCTCATGCTCTTCTTAGGGTAATTCTGTTAAAGAAGAGGAAAATTTTATTTTCCTCATGGTGTTATCTCTTTTTTACTGAAACCCTAATTAGGCAGGTCCTGTGTAGACATTTTTTTCATAATCCCTTGAATATAGGTGAGACTTATTGTGGGGTAGATACTACAGTTGTAACTGTCTCTGGACAGTCCTGGGTTGGCCCGGCACTTTTATCCAGTGCAGGACAGCTTCCTGCACGTTTGTCATAGCACCTGTGGTTGGAGCAGGCTTGCATAGCTCTTTCTTTTAAAATTGTTTGAAGGTCATTTTTTTTAACAGAAGGCGTTTGCAGATTGGGTTTTCTTCTCTCTGCAAGTGACCCCAAGGGTCTGAAACCTATGTGAGTTGTCATTTTGCTGAGTTGTGAATTTGAGCCACCTGAATTGCTGACTGGGATAGTGGTGAAGCGATTGGCTAGGGGTAAAGCCAACATGTTGCCCAGTGTTCAAGCTCAGCTTGGCTTTGCTTTTCTCTGTTTGTTGGGGCTTACATAGGAACTCTTATGAAGAATTGGAAAACAGGCACTTATATTTGCATGTTAATGAATGTGACAGATTACATGCTATGATAGTGTTTTATTAAAGTGTGGATTTGCAGAGGTCTTGGGAGCTTATGCATCTCAAATACCAAGACTGTACTGTGGGGAACAGGTACCACAGCAGAGACCACAGGCTAGGTTTCAAATAGATCCTCTTCCTTCTAAAATAAGGGTTCTTTTCAAATTGTATATCCAGTAAATTTACAGTTTTTCCCCACGTTTTTGTAGTCTGTGCATTTTGAAAATGCATGCAGTCATGTAACCATCACAGTTAGGATGTGGGACTCCTGTTGTTTCCCCCAGTCTCCTCCACCCCTGCCTTTTGTAGTCAGCTCCTCCACCCACCATCAACCCCAGGCAACCACTGATCTGGAGATTTGTCAAACATTTTAGCTGAATTTTTCTTGGTGGCTTGTATGGTCTTGCTGCAGATTGAATATCTGCCCCCACCCCACCAAACTCATTGAAGCTTGAATTGTGTCCCCCAAGTTTTATGTATTAGAAATTGGCCCCCACTGTGACTGTTGGGAGGGTGGGAAATCCTATTGTGGTAATTGAAAGGTAGGGCCTTGAAGAGGTGATCAGATTGTAGGACCGTGCAGTAGTGAATGGATTAATAATGGTGGTCTGGGTTGTGGTTCTGAGGACTTTAAAAGGAGAGCACGTGAGTCTCTCTTGCTTCGCTCTGCCATTTTCTCCCATGTGAGACCCCTGGGTCACTGTCGCCACCACCAAGACCCTCACCAGATGTGGGACTTTAGACTTCCAAGCCTCTAAAGCTGTAAGCAATAAATTTTATTTTCTTATAAATTACCAGTTCCAGTATTCTGTTATAAACAACAGAAATGGACTAATACAGAAAATTGGCACCAGAGAAGTGGGCTGTTGCTCGTAACAAATACTTGAAAATGTGGAAATGGCTTTGGATCTGGGTATTGAGGAGAGGCTGGAGGAATTTGGAGGAACAGGCTAGAAAAAGCCTGGATGCTGGTGAAAGTTTGGAAGACAAGAAAACCAGGGAAAGTTTGGAATGTTTTAGAGACTGGTGTTGAGCAGAATGCTGATGGAAGTGTGGACAGTAAAGGCCATACCAAGGAGATCTCAGATGTAAATGAAAGGGACTTATTGGAAACTGGGGCAAAGATCACCCTTGCTATGAACTGGCAAGGAATTTGGCTGCATTTTGTTCATGTCCAAAAGCTTTATGGAATGAGGAACTTCAAGGTGCTGACCCACGGTATTTAACAGAAGGAATTTCTAAGCAGCAAAGCATTAAGGAAGCTGTTTGCAATAGCCTATGCTGAGCTATAGCAGCAAAAGTGATGTAAAGCCAGAATTTAAAAGGGAGGCAGAGTGTAAAGATTTGGAAAATTTGCAGCTTGGCCATGTGGTAGAGAAGCAGAGAGCATTTTCAGGAGAAAAATGCAATGGTGCTAAGAAGATTAGAACACAAGAAAGGTATTTTCAAGAGAAGGGGTAAAAGGCCCTGAAGGCATTGAAGAACCTGGGGCCAACCTTCCATTACAGACAGGCCCAGAGGCCTAGGGAGACAGAATGGTCTTGGGGAACAGGCATGAAGCACCCTCCTTGGGCTCACTGCCCAGGGCCACCTTGGGAAGCTGCTTCCAGCACCAGTACCCCAGCTGCTTTGGCTGCTCCAGATGTGGCTAAATTGGCCCCAGTGGAGGCTGGACCTGCAGCTTTGGAAGCTATAAGCTGGAAACCTTGGTGGAGTCCATGTGATGTTAATATGTGGCAATGTCTATAGGCTTTCAGAATGTTAGAGCTGTGAAGGCTTGGGAACCTCCACCCTGATTTCGAAGAATGCATGGAAAATCCTGGGGGCCCAGGAAAAGATCTATTGCAGGGGCAGAGTCACTGCATAGAGTTTTCACTAGAGCAATGCCAAGGGGAAATGTGGGGTTGGAGTTGCAGCAGAAAAAGCCCACCAAGGCCATGCCTGAAGGAGCCATGGGAGCAGGACCCCAGAATTGTAGAGCTACCAGCATGCAATGCTAGCCTGTGAGAACTGAAGCGTGGCCTCAGACCAGGAGAGCCATAGAAGTGGAGCTGCCCAAGGACTTGGGGATCCATCCCCCACACCAGCATGCAGAGGACATTGAACATGGAGTCAAGGTACATGATTCACCAGTAAGATTTAATGCCTGCCCTGCTGGGTTTCAGACTTGTCTGGAACTCGTTACACCTTTCTTTTGGCCGATTTCTCCCTTTTTGAATGGGAATATGTACCCTGGTCCATCAACAGAGTCAGTTAGCATCACTTCTGGCCTATCAGTCCTGCTTCCTGTCCCTCCTACCCCACACACTTGTGCTCACACATGTAAGCAGTGTAGTGTGCAGAAAAGAAGATGGGGCAGACTTGAGGTCCCATGTCCAGTGCTGCTTCTGCCACTGACTGGCCCTGTGTTCTTGCATATGTGACCTTTGGTTTCTTCTTCTGAGAAGAGTCTTTGACACCACATGACGATTAAGGTCTGTCCTAGACCTGTAATTGTGTGATTCTGCATGTGCAAGAATAGGGTGCCACTTCTGAACTTTGATCTGTAGGTCTTCTGGTGTCAGATAGTCTGAGTCTGCAGTGAAGAGTCAGTGAATGGGTATTTATTTGGGTTGTTTCCACCTTTTGGCTTTTATGGATATCTGCTCTGAACATGTGTGTACAAGTTTATGTGTGGACATAATGTTTTCAATTCTCTTGGGTTTACATGTACGCCTAGGGATGGAATAGCAGGGTCGTGTGGTAACACTGGGTTTAGCTTTTTGAGGAACTGCTAGACTGTTTTCCACAGTGGCTGCACCATTTTACCTTGTGGTGGCTCCTTTTCCCCGTGTCTTCAGAACAGTCAGTGTTTTTCTAGGCACGTGGGAATCTTTGTTGGTGGTGGTTGGTTCTTTGAGCACCTGAGTTTGGTTCTCATGCAGCTCAAACTCTAGGAGAGATCATCAGGGACTGTTGTTGAACCTCCTGCAAGGGTTGGTAGATACCTGATTCTTAGTTTGAGCACTAATCCACATGATTTGTTCCTGTCTTCATCTCCGAATCACGTGTTGAATCATCTGTCAGGACAACAGCCGAAGAAGTTTTTAAGATTCTAGGCAACAGATGGTGAGCAAATATAATTTTAGGCACTGTGAGAAGGAAGACACTCTGGAACCTCGACCCACGAGACTTCATGACCAGCCTGGTATTGTTCCCTTACACTTTTAAGATAAGACTCCCTCAACAAGCAGCATGAAGTCAGGCTGTGGTATGGGAATGTCCTCCCTAATATCTCTCCTGGGCATGGGCACTTGTTGTACTACGGAGATAGCTGTGAGGCTCCCTATCATCAGGCAGGTGTTTCCAGGCGCTGGGGTGGGGTGTTCCATGGATGTGCTGTCATGTGAGAAGGAGAAAGTAAGGATGTTTCATAACCAGTTAATTGACTAGAAGAAAAGCACTGGGTGTTTTCAGTTAGTGATATGGATTGTACTATTTGTGATGCCATCAGGTTTAAAGGTGATCCTGGTACAAGTCCTGAAGACTTGATGGAGTTGAGTTGAGCTGCAGTTTCTCTGAGACAAGGCGACAGTAAGCCCTGGCTATCGGATCAAGTGACAGGCTCTGATAGGCAGTGGGACTGCCAGGTTTGCCGTGTTATTAATGGCCCCAGAGCAGCGTGTCCCACCCTCGGCACTATAATTCTGTGTTGTGGGGCTGTCCCATTCGTTGAAGGATGTTTAGCAGAAGCCCTGGCCTCTGTCCATTAGAGGCTGGTAGTAACCCCCAAGTGTGACAACTAAAGATATCGTCAGATATTGCTAGGGGCAAAATCATCCACCACCCCTTTGAGAACCACTGCCCTAGAGCATGGCCTAACCTTTCATGCCCATAGATAGAGATTTTATGGTAATCTGGGACATTAGAGGTTGGTGAGAGGTATTTTAAGATCACTGAAGGCTTTTTTGGTTTCTGTATTCCAGGGGCATGGTTCTGACAAGTCCAATCATATAATCTTGCTAATTCAGAAAAATTTGATATCTGTTATTTACAATATCACAGAAATTATCTTAATTATTTTTCAGTGGTTGGTCTTGGATAATTTATAATCTTTCCTTAGATAATGCCCTTCCTTCAGGTGACAGAGTATGGCCTAGATAATGAACTGTTTTTTTGTAGAATTGGAGTTTTTTCTTAGAAACTTGAGTCCATTTTTAGCTAGCTCAGTGAGGAGATAAACATAGACCTAGCATTTTCCAGATTAATGTAATGTGAAAGGAGATTATATACATATTGGATCAGGGTGACCCCCCCAGGGCTCCATGTATCCTTTGTATAGATATATCTGAGTTTAAAACTTGAGAGAAATAGATGGAATATCAGTGAATCCCTGGGGACATAACTTTCTGGGTAATTGTTGATTTTTCCAGGTGAAGGCAAATGAATTTGCCATCTTTTTAGAGTGGAACACGTTTCTTTAAAGAAACATGAGCATGACTCTGATCCTGTAAAGAATTTGCTTCAGGCGGGATGAGGAGAGCATGGTGTTTGGGTTGGGCACCACATGAAATGGGGAATAGTTATTTTGTTACTTTTTCACAGATCTTGGACAAATCTACATTCTTGATCATTTTTTAAACAGGTAATATTAGGTGATTGCAGGGACTGGTACAAGGAATTATTAGTCCTTTTCCTATTAAGCTGCTCACAGTTGGCCTAACACTTTCTGTGGCTTCAATTCTAGAGAGTATTGTTTTAGTCCGTTTTGTGTTGCTATAACAAATACCTGAGACTGGGTAATTTATAAGGAAAAGACGTTTATTTGGCTTACGATTCTGGGACAGCTGCATCTGGCATGGGCCTCAGACTACTTCTACTCATGGTAGAAAGTGGCAGGGAGCCGGCAGCTACAAGCAGATCACATGGCGAGTGGAAGCAAGAGAGAGAGAGAGAATGCCAGGGTCTTTTTAAGCGACGAGCTCTCACGGGAACTAAGAGAGCTGAGAACTTACTCATTAATCCCCCTGCCCCCAGGGAGAGCATTAATCCATTCATGAGTGATCTGCCCTATGACTCAATCAGTTTCCAACACTGCCACGTTGGAGATCAAATTTCCACATGAGTTTTGGAGCAGACAACACATCCAAACTCCATCAAGTACCAAATTAGTTCAGGTAAAGATTTAGGAGATCCATCTGGACCTTTTTGGTTTTCACTCCAATTATTTGTCTATGTCCATAGAATCTTTTCCCTATGGGGATTCTGGGATCATAGTTAATTCTTTGGTTATTTCTTGAATCATACATAGTGTGGGCAAATGAATATTCAGATCAGCTATAATTTGTATATTAGAGAATTTTCTGGAACTTCTCAAAATCATATATCCGCAATTTTATCTGTCAATTTCATTTGCAAAATAAATCTCTATTTTTGTGACTGTGTCCCAGAAAAGTTAGAAGTGTTCTGATAATAGCCCCAGGGTAACAGTTACAGGTTGGGACAAATGAAAGATGCTGGGAAACTTCCTGAGAGTGTAGTAGAGTGTTGAGGGAGGAATTCTGAATAAATTGAAAGAGCAGGGACTATGTTCATAGATGAGCCATAGGAACAGTGGGGACTTTCGCTTGGAACTGTTTTCTTCAAGGTGTATGAATTAGTCCGTTTTGTGTTGCTATAACAGAATACTTGAGACTGGGTAATTAATAAAGAACAAAGGTTTATTTGGCTTACGATTCTGGGACAGCTGAATCTGGTGCAGGCCAGGCTGCTTCTACTCATGGCAGAAAACGGCAGCCAGCAGTGGGTATAAACAGATCACATGGTGAGAGGAAGCAAGAGAGAGAGAGGAGGTGCTAAGGTCTTTTAAACAATAGCTCTCATGGGAACTAATAGAGCGAGATCTCACTCAGAACCCCCACCCCCCAGGGAAAGCATTAATCCATTCATGAGGGATCTGCCCCCCATGACTCAGCTTCCAACAAAGCCACATTGGGGATCAGATTTCCACATGACTTTTGGTGGGGACAACACATCCAAACTTATCAGTGGATCAACAGGTTATAGAATTTGGCTGGAAGTGAAGCTGTGTCTCTGGATCCCTTATCATTTATTTTTCTGTGACCAGGCTTTCTAACAGTGCTCACCCCTCAGTGAAAACTTATCTAACCTGGCACAGGCAGGTTGTAAGAGAGATGGGAACATCTCCCGGAGTCACTTGGCTCCTGTAGACTGACAGCAGCAAACAGGAGGACAGAGGCTCAGCTCTATCAGATAGCCCTTGGGCTGCAGGTGGCTTTTCTCTGCTCTGGCTTCTTGCCACAGAAGCCAGGTTACCCACAGTGGAAGAGAAACTGAATTCTAGGAGCTGCTTCCCAGCAGAACTGGGCATTCCCTCCAACTTGGAGGGGGTTTCTGTAAATAATGCACAGAGGCAGAGTTTCCAGATTGCGATTATTCACAGCCCTTGGCCCTGTCTCCCACCTGTGACTGCCAGATAGTTGAATTGATATAAAACCTACCACTGCTAGCCCAGGTATATGCAAAGAAACAAAAACCAAACAATAAATGGGGTCAAAATATTAATGTTAGAGGATACATACATCATTGCTTATGTTTCTTTCAAAAAATACAGTACAGTGTTAGTGCTGCAGATAAGAGGTTTATAGAAAACAGGGCCAGGGTGAGCAGTAGGGACTAAGTCCATTAAGCATGAAAATTGTATCCCTATTATTATTATTATTAATTTACTTTCTAGCAGCTATATTGAGATATATTTCATATTGTTCAGTTTGCCAATCTAAAGTGAAAATATGGTTTTTACTGTATGTATATAGTTGTGCACCCATCACTACAATCAATTTTAAAACATTTCATCATCTCAGAAGCCTTGCTTACCTTAGCCATCACCCCCAATCCTGACATCCCCATAGCACTAGGCAACTACTGATCTACTCTCTGTCTCTCTGGATTTATCTGTTCTGGACATTACATATAAATGAAATCATAACACGTGGTCCTTTTTTTTTTTTTTTTTAAAGATGACCGGTAAGGGGATCTTAACCCTTGACTTGGTGTTGTCAGCACCACACTCTCCCAAGTGAGCTAACTGGCCATCCCTCTATAGGGTTCTGAACCTGTGGCCTTGGTGTTATCAGAACCACACTCCCCCAAGTGAGCCATGGGCCGGCCCCTCATGCTCTGTTTTACTACCAAGGGGCTTGCCAATCACACTGGACGTGACTCTCTGCTTAAGTAACTCTTCTGGTTGTCAGTTACTGGTTTTGGGCTGTCAGCTCTGTGGATAACACCATTTCTTAATGCCTTGTCAGATACTTGTGTTTTCATTAAGTCTGTTAGAAAAACAGCACAAATACTCTGTCCTGGACAAAATGTTCTAGATTCTGCAGTAACAGTGATCTTGATGCTTTTTTTTATCTTTCTGTTGCAGATGTTGCTGCCACAGCATGTGGTCGTGAATTCTTGGTTAATTCAAGTCGGGTGCTCCTGGACACCATTTTGCAACTTCTGGGAGACTTGAAGCCAGGACAGTGCCCCAAACTCAAAGTGTATGGTGGATAATATTAAAAAGTTAATATCTATTTACATATTAGTTAGAATATTCTGATTGGGCCTCTCTCTAAATAAACACAGTTAATTTGGCAATAGTTCTAAAAAATAGAAGAAACAAATTGCCTGGAGAATTTAAAAGGTGCATTGTCTCTTGAATAGTATTTTGTAAAATAAATTTAAAAAAGGAACGTTCTCATCTTAGAGCAATCAGTGAGTCCAATCTACGTATCATGTGACACTTCAGAGTTTGTATTAGTATGTTTTTGTGTTGCTATAATGGAATACCTGAGACTGGGTAATTTATAAAGAAAAGAGGTTTATTTGGCTCACAACTCTGTAGGCTGGAAAGTCCACAATTGGGCAGCTGCATCTGGTGGGGCCTCAGGCTGCTTCCACTTATGACTGAAAGTGGAAGGGGAGCAGACATGTATGTAGAGATCACATGGAGAGGGAGAGGCAAAAGAGAGGGAGGGGAGGTGCCAGATGGAACTAATCGTTCCCTCAAGAGCTTACTCACTCCCCAGGGAGGGCATTAATCTATTCATTGGAGATCCACCACCAAGACTGAAACACCTCCCACGAGGCCCCACCTCTCAACATTCCCACATTGGGGATCAGATTTCAACATGAATTTTGGTGAGGGCAAATCATATCCAAACTGTGGCAGGGGTGTATTAATGATCTCAAAATGAACCTAAATAGGTGCTTGTTATGATACCATTTCCAGATATCAAAAATCTGTATTTGTTTTCTATTGTTATGCAACAAATTATCATAAACTTAGTGGTTAAAACAACACCTATTGTTTCACAGTTCTGTAGGTTAGAAGTATGAGTAGGCTTGACTGGGTTCTCTGATTAGGGTCTCCCAAGGCCATAATCCAGGTGTTTTCCAGTCTGGGCTATTTTTCTAGAGGCTCTGTGGAAGAATCTGCTTCCAGGCGCTTTCAGGTTGCTGGCAGAATCCAGTTTCTTACCGTGTATAGGACTGAAGTCCCCGTTTCCTTGCTAGCTGTCGGCTGGAGTCAACTTCTAAGGCTCACTGCATTCTTTCTCACATGGTCCCTCTGTCTTCAAGCCACACTAGCTCATCAAATCCTCCTTACACTTGGAGTCTCTGGGACTCCCTCTTCTGCCACCAGCTGGAAGAAACTCTTTGCTTTTTATGGGCTCGTTTAGGTTAGGCATACCTGGATAAACTTTTGATTAACTGAAAGTTAGCTGATTAGTAACCTTAATTATATCTGCAGAATCCCTTTTGCCAGGTAACAACATAATCAGGGTTTGATACATTTATAGTCCTGGGGATTAGGGCAGGAAATCAGCTGAGGGGGCAGGGTACTTTAGGATTCTGCCTGTCACACTATTCATTTCAAGTGTTGGCTTTGACTTTTCAGAGCACTTTTTAATAATAGGTTCTTTAAAGTCTGTGCCACACACTTCCTGTGCCTGTGGCATCGTGGCCTTGGTGTCTTTTGATTGTGAGTTCAGATTTTCCTATTTCTTCATATGCTGAGTAATTTTGGATTTATCCTGGACATTTTGAATATTATGTTATGAGATTCTGGGTCTTGTTTAAATCCTTTGGAAAATGCTGATGTTTTTGTTTTCACAGGCAGTCAATTTGGTTGGGTTCAGGTCACAAGTTCCAGCCAGCCTTTTTGGTGTTGTTGTTTCAATGGCAGTCCTCTTTTCAAAAAGCCTTTACAGTGCTATTGGATCTGCCCCTCATATGTGCCACCCAGTGGCCAATCTGAGACCTAGATGATCTGGACTCTTCTTCAGGTGGGAGTCTTTGAGATGCTATTTATGATCAGATCCATGCATACACAGCTTGAGGTGAGGCCAGGAGTTTATAAACAACTTTGTGAAGTCACTTTTTTTGAGCTTTTAGCTCTCCACTGTTCCCCTGGTACTTTTTAGTTCCCCAGGGCTCTGTTGTTCAGTCTTCACTTGGAATGCTGGGGCTTTGTATACTATGCTGTATCATATACTGCTGTGACTCTGCCCACATCCCACCAGGCAGCAGGAGTTCAAAGGATCACAAGTCCTTCAAGTGTGAGGAAGATTCCCCCCCACAGAGTTAGAGTTACCTGGGGGCTCTTTCCACCACCATGGTTGCTGCCAGAAGACCCCTTTACCACTCCTCAAGCCTGAACTAGTGGCTTTCTCCTGGTGCTCTCTGTATGGGTCAGTGTCACTTCTGGGTTTTGGTGCTTTCTTGGGTTCAGGCCAAAAATACTAGAAGAAAATGTGATTAACTCACTGCTGGTTTGGTGGTTCTTAAAATTATGGACTTCTTTCCTAATCTACCTGCTGCTGTTTACTTTTCAAAGTCCTCAAGTAGCTTCTCCGTACATTCAGTTTGGAATTTACAGCTGCATTCAGTGGAAGCAAGAGGGCAGGTGTGCTTATGCCGTCTTTAGTGCCAGATTGCAGTCTACTTTAGTATTTTGTACTATAAATACATGTGCATGAGTAGTATTAATATACATGTATACATACTTTTGGGTATAATTTTACAAGTTGTCTATGGATCTAGTTAATTCCTTTTAAGTATTTTACATCACAAAAGATGTAACATTTGGGTTATCCTTTTCCCAACTGATGGGCAGTTAGGCTATTTTCAGGTTTTACTCTGCAAAATGAGGGGACTTCAAAAAGTTTGTGGACAAATGGAATTAAAAGATAAAAACAAAGATATAAACTTTATTTTTCAACATAAGGTCCATCAAGTTTAAGATACTTTTGTAAGCGATGATACCAGCCATTTAGTCCATCCCTAAGGAAATGAGGGGTGTGGGAATTTAACCATGTCAATGCAGTCTTTTTTACATTATTAACAAGAAAAATGGGTGCCCTTTAAAGATATTTTAAGATTAGGAAACAAAAAGAAGACACAAGGAGCCAAATCACTGCTGTAAAGTGGATGCCTAATGATTTCTCATGGAAACTCTTACAAAATTGCCCTTGTTTGATGAGAGGAATGAGCAGGGGCATTATCATGGTGAAAAACTCTCTTATGAAGCTTTCCTAGGCATTTTTCTGCTAAAGTTTTGGCTAATTTTCTCAAAACACTCTAATAATAAACAGATATTATTGTTCTTTGGTTCTCTAGAAAGTCAGTAAGAAAAATGCCTTAAGCATCCCAAAAAACTTGCTGTGACCTTTGCTCTTGACCAGTCCACTGTTGCTTTGACTAGACCTCTTCCATTGTGTGGTGGCCATTGCTTCGATTGTGCTTTGTCTTCATGATTGTATTGGTAAAGCCATGTTTAATCTCCTGTTATAGTTCTTCAAAAAATGCTTCAGGGTCTTGATCCCACTTGTTTAAAATTTCCATTGAGGATTAAAGACCTAAATTTAAGACCCAAAACTATGAAAATACTGGAAGAAAACATAGGGGAAACACTACATGAAATGGGAGTGGATGGCACTTTTTTGAACAAGATTACAAAGGCACAGGCAACTAAAGCAAAAATATACAAATGGGACTATGTCAAACGAAAAAGCTTCTGCACAGCAGAGGACACAATCAACAAAGTAAAGAGACAACCTACTTGTTGTATGGGAGAAAGTGTTTGCAAACTACACATCAGACAAGGGGGCTAATATCCAGTATATGTAAGGAACTCAAACACCTCAACAACAGAGAAACAAATAACTCAATTGGAAAATGGGCAAAGGACCCAAACAGACATTTCTTCTAAAAGAAGACATACAAATGGCCAACAGGCACATGAAAAATGCTCAGCATTACTGTGCATTGGAAAATGCAAATTAAAACCACAATGAGATATCATCTTTCTCCAGTTAAAATAGCTATTATCAACAAGACAGAAAATAACAAATGCTGGCAAGGATGCGGAGAAAAGGAAACCCTCCTATATTGTTGGTGGGAATGTAACCTGGTACTGCCATTGTGGAAAACAGTGTGGAGATTCCTCAGAGAACTAAAAATATATCTACCTTATGACCCAGCTATCCCACTTTGAGTATATACCCAAAGGAAATGAAATAAATATATTGAAGAGACACCAGCACTCCCATGTCTATCACAGTACTGTTCACAATAGCTAAGAGATGGAATCAACCTAAATGCTCATCAACAGATAAATGGATTTAAAGAAACTAGTGTATGTACACAATGGAATACTATTTAGCTATAAAAAAATGAAATCATGTCATTTGCCACAACAATGGATGGAACTGGCGACCATTACGTTAAGTGAAGTAAGTCAGGCACAAAAAAACGAACACTGCATGATCTCACTCATATGGGGAATCTGAAAAAAAAAAAAGTGATTCTCATAGAAGTAGAGTGTAGGAAGAGTTCCAGTCAAGATGGCAGAATAGAAGGTCCCCAGCGTCACTCTCTCCCACAAAATCAATGAATTTACAACTATAAAAATGTAACAACAGCCAAGCTGGGGCTGCTGGAGGTCAGGGGAAGAGGAGGAGAGACCTATGGAGTTCGTGAAGGCAGGAGAAACCATGATGAGAGAAAGAAAAAACTGCTCTGAGCGTTTCGGGTCATGGCTGCTTTTAGGCTCGAACTGATAAGCGCATGGAGCAGGAGCTGGCAGAAGCCACAGCTGTGCCCTTCAGGTGGAGTTACTTGGAGATGGCAGGAGAGGAGAGGGTTTTGGCAGCCCTCAGGACAGCAAGACCATTAACAGGATTCGCATGGACCCACGCAGGAGCAAGAAGCCAGAACAGCTGAAAAAGGGGAGCCATTCAGAGGCTGGTGAATCATTGCAAGGGACCGGCACAGGGCCTGCCCTATGGGAAGTGGTTGGAGTATGGGTGGTGGGGGAGACAGGTCCACCAGGAGAACACTGGGATGGACACAGCAAGTACTGCCAATTTGCCCCATAATCAGCGCAGGACCACTCAGAGGAGACTCATCAGGAATATAGAATTGCATGGGGTGCAGTTTGATTAAAAAAAACATAGGCCCAGATCAGATTTTCTACACAACCCAGGTTCACCAGGTCTCTGGAGAGCCAGGAGTACCTGAGGTCAACCATTAAACCCTGAGCTGCACAAGAAGCCTTCCCTAGGGAAACAGAAGTAAAGCAGCAATTTAGCTCAACCATACAACTCAAGTACTGGTTCCCACAGGAAGTTCCCCCATTTTAGAAGTAAGCAAAGGACAAAAAATTGGTTCCGGCCCAGGCACACCACCAGTGCCTTGGGGCCTGCCAGGAGACATGAGGTATGGAGCTGCAGACTGGACCGCCCCCCCCCCCCACAACTAGGCACACCGTGCCAGCACCTCAGGGCCCGCCCAGGGACCTGAGGCATGGAGAAGGGGACTGGACCCCCCTCCCACAGACAGGCACACTGTGCCAGCACCTCGGGGCCCACCTGGGGTCCCGAGGAATGGAGCCCGGGGACCGGACTCCCTTCTCACAACTATGCACACTGCCAGCACCTCAGGGCCCACCCAGGGGCTCGGGGCATGGAGAAGGGGACCAGAACCCCCTCCCACAACCAGGCACACTGCACCAGTGCCTCAGGGCCTGCCCAGGGACCCGAGCCATGAAGAAGGGGACTGGACCCCCCTCCCACAGCCAGGCACACCATGCCAGCACCTTGGGGCCTACCCGGGGACCTGAGGCATGGAGTTGGGGACCAGACACTCCCCACAAACAGGCACACCACCAGCGCCAAGGAGCATGCCAAAAACATCACCTCCATGTGGGTGGTCTGCCACAGCTACAGCTATAACCATGGCTGCTGTGAAAATGGCTAGACACCACAAACACCATGCAGATGGTCCTCTAGCCACTGGAGTGCATTGATACAAGGATAGTCACCAGCAGAGACAAAGAAAAGAAGAGGATGTCTCTTTCCACAAAGTGCATTTCAGAATGACAGAAGAAGCTTCTGCTCTATGATAACGTTGGGGGACCTGATCACACTTCTCAGCATTGGACATATCATCTAGGCAACAAATCAACAGAGTAACCATTATTCTTTCAGAAGGAGAGAAGAAATCTAGGGTAATTAGAGGGGGATGGGGAAGGGGAGGGGGATAGGGAGAGATTGGGCAAGGGGCATAAATAATAATTATGATTTGTAACAGTATATATGCTAGTAATATTGATTTGATCAACATATCTCAATGTTGAACACCAAAAATATGTACAATGAATTTTGATTCAATAAAAAAAAAAAAAATTAGAGAGTAGAGTAATGGTTACCAGAGGTCAGTAGGGGAAGAGTATGGGGCAGGGGAAATGGTGGATTAACGGGTACAAAGCTATGCTGTCTACCCAAATGAATCAATGTACAGTATATGCAGGAATTGAGACAACACACTGTACCCCACAGATCTGTACTAGTAAATGTTGAAAAAATTAGAAAAGAAAATTCCATTGAAAACTGCTCTCATCTGCAGCTGATCTGCGTGTAACAGTGTTGGCACCTGTCGAACAGAAAGTTGGTTCCACTGTAATTTTTCAGTTAGAACTGTGTAAGCTGGACCAATTGAGTTGTCTGTGGTGTTGGCTGTTGTTTCTGCTGCTAATCATCAGTTCTTTTCAAGTAGGGCATGGACAAGATTGATTTTTTTCCTAGAAAATTGACATGGCTGGTCTGCCGCTGCAGGCTTCATCCTCAACATTGTCTCATCCCTTCTTAAAATGATCACAGACGGGTGCATGCTGAGACCCGAAGTGAAATCATTAATGATTTCACCATTCTTCAACCCAAGCCTCACCATAAATTTGATGTTCGTTTTTGCTTCAATTTGAGCAGAATTCATGTTGCTCTGACAGGGGCTCTTTTCAAACTGATGTCTTAACCTTCTTAGTGCCTCAAACTAGATCCTGTTCAGACATGTTATAACATGTTAGTGCAAGTTTATTTTGGTGCCAAAAAATGTTGCAATACATGCATATTTTTTTATTTTATTTTATTTAAAAAATTTTTTAAAGATGACCAGTAAGGGGATCTTAACCCTTGACTTGGTATTGTCAACACCACACTCTCCCAAGTGAGCCATGGGCCAGCCCAATAGTTTTTTTATAATATGCATTTCTATGGACTTTTTGAAGACTTGTAGAATGCCGCAGCAAACAGTCATGGCAAGTATCCCCTTGCCAGCCTGTGTGAGAGCTCCTCCAGGAGTTCCTCAGAAGTGGAATATTTGAGGAGGATATGGATATTTTCAGTTTTATAAGATACTGCCAAATTTGTCACCAAAGTGTACAATTTCACCCGTA
The DNA here is from genome assembly GCF_027409185.1 of Cynocephalus volans. Classification (NCBI taxonomy): domain Eukaryota; kingdom Metazoa; phylum Chordata; class Mammalia; order Dermoptera; family Cynocephalidae; genus Cynocephalus; species Cynocephalus volans. The sequence goes on from NC_084460.1 coordinate 190,329,086, forward strand.
CTGCATCAATGTTCTGTGTTTCCAACATCCTCGGCAGTACTTCATTATTTATTATATTCCTATAAAGAATATTTGTATCATCTCTCTGTCTGTCATCTGTCTGCCTCCCTCCCTCCCTCCCTTCCTTCCAATTTACATTACCAGTGAAATTGAGACTTTTTTCACATTTAGGTTTTTTCTGTGAGTTGCCTGTTTGTGTCCTTTGCCCAGTTTCTGGGTTGCATTTTTCTTAATGATGTGCTATAGTTCTTTGTGTGTTCTGGATGCTAACCTCTGGATGCTTGCCTCTTTTGCTTTGTGCACTGTACAAGTTCAGCGTTTATGGGCTAGTTAATCCCCTCCTCTGCCTTCTGAGGTGAGGCCTGGTGGGAGGGCTGGGTCTGTTCCCATCTCTTGGGTTTCAGTACATGAAGCTCTGTGCCTTTGGGTCCTAACGAGCTCTTGCTGATTGTGGTGGGGGATGGGGAGACTCTCTTTCAGAGCCATGTCCTTACCTTCTCAGCAGTCTTCCATCTGACCACCGAGCAAAGCCCATGTGCAGACTGTTGTCATCTAACCCCACTTCGGGTCTCAGCATGCACCCGTCTGTGCCAGGCTTTCCCCTGGTAATCTTTGGCTGCCTCCTCACGTGCATGCTGGTTACTCTCTCCTCATCCCTGAGGCTCTGCTATCTTTTCTTCACTGTCTCCTTCACTGCTAACTCCCAAGTGAGTCCTCTGGAACCAGGACCTTTCTTGCACTGTAAATAAACCTCTTTTCTTCTTGGCCTCTCCGTGCTTTTACTGTAGTTTGCCTGTCTCCTGTGGGTTTTGCTTTCATCGCCACCTCCATGATCAAAGGTTACTCATTTTCAGCAGTAGGCACCTCTGGCCCAGAGATGGGGGTGAGCTTTCTCCTAGCTGACCATTTTTTAAAGGCTGTTTTTCTTCCACTCTTGTGCTAAAAACTTTTCCTCCTTCAAAATTCAAGGAACCACTCATCTCCACATCCATCCTTTCCCATTGCTGTCCTTTTCTGGTCACCCAGGTACTTCCCCTTGTTCAGTAAGTCCTGGCTGGTTGCTTCCCCTCTCCCCATTTCCTGCTGTCTCAGATGACTTGAGCGTCTTTGTGGATGATTGATTCAACAGTCTAATTTCAACGTATCTTGCCTTCCTCAGCTCCAAAGATTGGATGTGCAGTAGTCCACCCTGGTGGCTGTGCCACACCCTGCACTGTCATCAGGCAGACTTTCTAGCTCTGAGATGGTCAGCACTGCTGTAGCTCACATCCTCCCTCCCTGACTCCTCTTCCACCATCGTTCCCTCTAAACTTGCCAAGACCTCCCTCTCCTTGGCCCTTCTCCTGCCTCCTAATCAATCAGCCACCTTCCTGGCTTCCCTTCTTCTAGCTCATCTGGGTCCCAATGTGTATCACATTACCTTGTGCTTCCAACCTTGGATCAGCCCAGCGATCTACCTTCTATGTTCCTACAACCAGGGCTGCTCAGTGGTGCTTGAGAAGAAGGTTTCCCAGCTGCACAGACTTGTGTCATTTTAGCCTCTACTGGTCCTCAGCACCCTGTGGATCCTCTTCTGTGTCCTTATTTAGTTCCCACTCCACAGTGGCTTGGGCAGGCTTTGAACACTCTCTGTGTGACCCTCACCGCTTGCTCATCCTGCCCCTTCTCTGCAGGTGGCTGTCCTGGCAGGTGGCTTTACTTCCTGCTTCACATGGAGAACTGAGGGTGAGCTTGAGCTGCCTCAGCTCCATGCCTCCCTTGCTCCACTTGCCCAGCCTTGCCCCTTTCCTCATGTGTCAGAGGAGCACGTGGCTGTGTGTGTGTGAATAGCCTGCCACGTCTGCTTGTGAGTAGCTGTCCCTGGGACTTGCTCGGTTGGTCATTACCTCTTGCTTCAGCATTTCAGTTCTCTTTCTCCACTGGCTCTGTTTGGCCCTTTCTCTACCAGTTGTGCCCTGATGACCCTCCAGCAAGGCCCTGTGGTCTACATCAAACCATGTGCCAGCTCTTCTGGAATTTAGGTGGCTTTGGGTTTTCCATGATATGACACATTTTCCCAGAACGATGCCCTGTTCCTTTTGCTTCCCCTTGACATCCCCGGGGGCTCTGAGGGTCAGGGGTGTAATAGACTTTATTCCATTGTGGTGCCACACCATTGTCTCTTTGGTGGCAAACACACAGGGTGCTAAGTGGGACATTGTTGGGACTCAGCCTCTGTAAGTTCTTTCAATGTCATGGCCTTCCGGGTCATGTAATTTCTGGCTAGTCTGAGTTTACCTACCTTTTTTTTTGAAGAACCTCTTTTTAACTTTCCAAATCTAGAAACTTCAAGCAACTGGTGGCCAGACATACCAGCCAACCCTGGAGGGTCCCTCAAGGTGCTTTGTGTTGCCAGCAGAATGACTGCAGTGGTGTGTCTTTTCAGCCTTGACATCATACCTCCTTGACAGTTTTTCACATTTACATCAGCCTTTCAGGCATCTGTTACAAATGGCCACTCGACAGAACCCTGTGCCACATGGGCTCTGTACCAAGGCTGGGACAGTGAGTGCAGTGAGCTGGTGGCAAGCCTGGGCAGGGTCTTATCTTAGTCATTCAGCTGTGGGATGACAAGTGCCAGGAGCTTTCCCAATCATTACTACCTTGGTCCTTTCCCTGCACCTCCAGCCACTGGTCAACCAGGCTCTTGTACACAGCAGCTGGCACAGGCAGGGTCTACGCTGTGTCTAGGAGTCCACCCTGACCTTGGGATTGCAGGGTGGTCCTTGGGCATTGTTCTGGCACTGAGCCAGGCATGGTGGCCCCTGAGACTCCTCGCTATGGCTCATCTTTCTCCACTTCTGTCATATGACACTGGCATTTCCATTCTCCTTGACAGTTGGTGAAAGCTAGGCAACCAACATTTTTGTTTCGTGTTGGACATCTTGATTTGTTCTGCCTTTTAGTTTTTCTCCTTTTTTTGTACTTAACATACTCATTGCAGCCGTGTTATTTTTTTCTTACTGCTCACTCTCCAATGCAATTTTATCAGTCCTAGTCGAACAGGCCACAAGAGGCCTTTCAACACCTTATGCTAGCTGCTCATTAGGCTCGTTGGGGGTGGGGGTGGGGGGTTGGACCTGCCGGAGGTGTCATTGGAAGGGCTGGCTGAAGGCCCAGAGTTTAAGGTAGTTCTTACCTGGAGGGAGGAGACCCTGACAGGTAAGATAGAGAAGGAGGAGTTATCCATTTTCTTGAATGGTCTCTTGGTTCTCAGTATAGTTAACCCTCTGTATCCATGGGTTCTGCATCCATGGACTCACCGACTGCAGATTGAAAATATTTGAAACAAAAACGTATATGATTGTATACAACTAAATACATACAGACTTTTTTTAACTGTCATTATTCTCTATACAATACAGTATAACAACTATGAAGCCTTTACATTGTGTTTGGCATTGCATTATAAATAGTCTAGAGATAATATAAAGTATACGGGAGGATGTGTGTAGTAAGGGACTTGAGCATCTGCGGATCTTGGTATCTGAAGGGGGTCCTGGAGCCAATTCCCCATGGATACCAAGGGACGATTATATACTGCTCACCCTCAGATTTGGGGTGGGTCGTAGGCCCTATGAAAGGGATACCTTTGGTCTTTTACCAAGCCTAGGTAACTGGCACAGTGCATTTCACTTTTGGGGTCCAGAAAATATATGGTACATGTGGTTAGGAAGGGGCAGAAAGGGAGGACAGTGGCTTTACAAGGCTGTTTCTAGTCCAGGTACAGGGGTTTGGGCTCTACCTGGTTCCTGCTCTTTGAAGGTACTATTGGTTTATCCCCCACCTGACAACTTCCCAGGTGTCACCAGTAGTATGTAGTTGGGGAGAGGTGCTGCTCGTGGGAGTCTCCGGGTTCTCTGTGCAGTTGACTTCAGAGCCAGCTTGAGCACCACAGGAAAATGAGCTCACCTTTGTGAGCAAGCCAGTGTGATCACATCTTCCCACCTCTCTGCAGAGCAGATGCAGCCCTGAGCTACCTGCCAGTGGGGTCTGCAAGCTCCCATCTTCCAGAAGCAGAACATGTCTGGGATAGTCAGAGTGAAGAATGTTTTTTGAAGATGCTTCTAGAAGTGTTTCTACAAAATGTCTTAAAACAATGGCAGCATTTTAGAACTAAGTGTGGAGAGGGAGCTCTCAAATACACACCACACCATATTCAGTGTGTGCTTTGCTTGTCTCTCTCCCATTCCCTGTGAACTTCTGGATGGCACAGACTGTGTTTTCAGCTTGGTGTTCCCACAGCCTAGTACACAGAAGGTGCTCAGTAAATGTTATATGACGGATTAGATGCAAATCTTCATTTCTAGGTTATGGTCATACTTTGTTGTTGAGAGTCATGCAGAGTTTTACTGTGCATTTTGGTGACCTGACCCTTTTTCACATAAGGAAATATGTGGCTTAATGCCAAGTGAAAAGAAATCTTCACACATGATTGGGTTTCTAATCAAAGGTTTAGTAATCCCAGGTAGGAAAGTTACCATTAAGGATCTTTTAAATTTTAGGACATTGATTAATAGTTAAATGTCTCGATAAGGGCAAATACATTTTGAAGACAAATCCTACATAGTGTTCAAATTCCTAAATTTAGACTCCTTAGCATTTCCAGATATTAGCAAAGGTCAACAAAGCCTCTAAAATATCTATAACATTTGGGGCCTGTGAATTAATACATATTATATCCAGGTAGTATATAATATTCAGCCACAAAATAGAATCCACTGAATTACTCTAGTATTGAGTTATAAATTGGTAGATGGGGCTATGAACACAAGTTCTTCTGAAAGGCATTTTTAGGGTTTTACTCTATCTAGTCTGGTCATTTTATGTACAATAAAGAAAACTCTATAAGTAACTTGCTTATTTGGCCTTTTCAATAAGAAAAAGGCAAGTAACTACTGTACAAATGGACAAAAGAGGTTATCAGGTAATATACAGAAGAAACACACACACGTTTTATAAACATGGAAAAGATTATCACCCTCTATAGTAATCAGGAAGATGCCAATTATAACCACAATGAGAGGCCTTTTCATTCCATCTCATTGGAGGAAATCATATTCTCACAATTCCAAGCTTTGGACTGGATGGGAAGCCACAGTAAAACTTACAGCTGTCCACTCTGCAGGTGGAGGGTCATGGAGACAGTGTGCAGCATCTGTTGGGGGCTGCATGTGTACATGCCCAGGGACAGAAAATCCAGCTCTGTATCTGAACCCCAGAGAGAGTTTCACATAGGAATACCAGCATGCTTGTGCAGGAAACATCATAGCAGCAGTGTTTGTAATAGCACACACTAGGAAATTACCTAAATGTCTATGAGCTGGAGAATAGATAAATTGTGGTCAATTGAAAAGTTGGGACACATCAGCAAAAATAAGTTAGAGCTGTACAAATTAACATAGACAAATCTCACTGTGGTGTGGAAGACTACATATAAAGTATGCTGCTGTTGATACACACATGTGAAGCAAAATTAAACGGTTCTCTACATAACGTAGTTAAAATCCTAGAAATGCATGGCCATTTCAGATATCAAATGTAGCTATGGTCACCACCTCCCTAAAGTACAAGTTCAGGCAGAGTTCACAAAGGGGATTCAACTGTGGTGATAAGATTTTCTTTCCTAACCAGCGAGGTCGTGGTTGTATTGTTTTTTATTCCTGTGTCTTCAGTGTTACATAGTAGATAAAAATTAGTACATAGATATTTGATTAGAATATCATGTTGTAGATCCCAGATTTTTAGGTTTAACTTGACTGGGAAAAGGGACATAGAAGCTAAAACAAGCATGTGAAGTAGCTAATGACTGTATTACTTTTTAAGTTTCTGTTAAGAATCACTTAGTCTGAAAATATGTTTGTATTGTGGTGCGAATTGCTTCTCCCTCAAATTACGTGCAGTCTTTTCTAAGAATTTTATTACTTATTGTGCTTTAGAATTACTTCGTGGTGCTAACTTGGCTACTTCAGATGTTAGTCAGTTTAGGATGACTCATTTGTAGTTTTTATTTTTGGGTAGTGGACATAACAATCATTTCTTTGTCTTATTTTTATTGCTAGTTTGTTTTGAAGTACAGAGTGTGTTTATTCTTTGTTACTTCTAGGTCACAAGTTATATTTCCTTTTAAGATGAAGAATAAGGTTGTTCAGTTGCGTCACTTTTACTTTTAGTGATTTACGTTGTGTGTAAGCCTGATGAGGAGTGCTTTCTTACTTTCACTGAGAGGATTTGTTCAGCCTTTAGGCCTTGTACACAGTATTCAGGTAGAAGTGTTTCCTTTATATTGAATGTGAATTACTTGTGTTGCTTGTGTAGACTTTCAAATTCACCAATACCTTTATTTTAGCCTTGCTCTCAGTCCTTTTATTATAAATGTCATATGTATCTAAAATTATTGAGACTGTGGAGACTGAGGAAGCTGTTCTTTTAGAGCCCATTAATCCCATTTATAACAGATTTTCTGCTTAGGTTTGTGGTAGGAAGCAGAATTTGCTTCCTTTTTTGTCACTGGAAAAAAAATCTGACCCCCTGTACACTACTTTGAGAAACGACATTTACTTTTAATATCTTACTACTACAAGAGTGAACTGAATGGGCAGTTTCTTCTGAAATTTAATATATAATTTACAAATATTTTTTGGTTAGAATCAGTGTTATCTCAGAGAAGATATTTGTATATGAAAGAGAAAGTAGTTCTGGGTTTGTTTTTTGCTAATTCCTGTGTGACCTAGAAGTTTCTGGTCTTTCATTAGATGTTGCTTGGCAATGACATGAGGTCTCGGGGGCACTGTGGTTATCACAGTTACATTTGTTCCATTGTAGCTTCTTAAGGATGACTGATTTTGAGCAAATGTGAAATTTTAAAGACATTTCTCAACTCGTGAGTCATTTTTGCTACCTTAAAATTAAATGGCAGTCAATGAAGAATTTCAGCTAGACATAAGAGTGTTTTCTGAACTTTGCCCATATTACAGTTATCACCAGATGTTAGCTTTGCCTTTTAAGATCTATAGAAGATTTGTTTATCTTATTTTCATGATGTAAAGCAGAGATTGACAAACTTTTTCTGTAGGGATTAGATAGAAAATATTTTAGGCTTTTTGGGCCATACTGTCTCTATTGCAATGACTGCATCCTGCTGTTATGGTCTGCTTGAAAGCAGCCATGGACAGTACATTTAATTTTAAGGAATTCCAACTGTCTGTGTTTATGATTTGAAGTTGGGACTTTTCTCTTTTTGGAGTACTGGACCAGAGGCCTTGGTAAATTCTAGTTAACTTTTCCTCATGACTACTACATTTGAGTAGCTCTTAATACCTCATTAAGTAGGTTACTAGTGAGTAGCTTTTCAATATGTGTAAAGATTGTCAGTGAAACTTGAATGGGCTTGCAGTTTGGCTCATTTTGTAGCCCGTGAGGTTGCTGAGGATCCTAATTTGAGAATTGAGAATTGAGGTCACTCGTGCAGCTTTATCTTCTCTGATTCTGTAGCATTGCCATTGACTTTGAAAATGTCCAAAGAACTATGGGGAGAGAAAGAAGCCCTTGGCCCAGCTGAGGTTCTCAATCATTGGAAGTTGATCCACTTTCTCATATATAAACTGAGTACTTATGGTGTCCAGTCTTATTATACTAGTCTTTGAGATGATAAAGACAAATAAGCCATGGTGCTTACTTTTTACAGACTTAGTGGGGAAACCAGACATTTTAACAGAAAACAATAATAAAAATTTTCCATGGTGTGCGTGTATGTGTATACCATAACTTATTTAGTTAGTATTACTAATTTTCGTATTGCTTCAAGCTCCAATATATCTTGGCATAGTATTGTCACCAGTTCCATCTTTATTGTAAAATTTGTTGTATTGCTTATTATAGAATTTTTGCATTTATTTTGATTTTTAAAAATATTAAATTATAATATTAAAAGAAAATCTTGGCTACTGAGCTCACTTACATTTGCTCCCAAAGCAAGTACGTTGCTCTTCTTGTCCTGGCTGGCCCTGCCAGTTAAGCATTTGATGGTATGTATTCTGGACATTGCAGAAAATATATCATGGGGACTCTGGACCCTGTTATCTTTTCCTGGAGAGAACTGATGTTTGTGCTAGGAGTTGTTAGCTTTCCCTGACTCACACTGCCTCACTAAACTCTGGCTTCCCTGAGGTGGTCAGTGACCAAAATCTGTGCTTTGCTTCTTGGGCTGCAGTTCTCACTCTCTCTCCATCCGGCTTCTTAGTGTCTGCCTCATGCTTGCACAATTCAGAGACCAGCCAAAGACCTGGGAGAGTTTCTCATGCACATTTTAGTGCTTCTCCTATTCTGGTACTCTCCTTTCTGGGTTTCTTCTTCCCTTTCTTGCCCTCTGGGAACCCTGGACTTTGTTGTCTTCTCAAGCCGGTTGTCCACAGGTTTCTGATGGTGGGCCAGCTGCCCCATGGATGCGTTCTTGCCTAAATGTCTGCCCTCTTTATCTCCAGAACTGTTCTCTTCTTTCAAGGGGCACATCTCCCAGTTTCTGCCTGCATTTGGTTGCTTTCCAGTTGCCTTAAGTAGGTTTCTGTATTTTGTTCAGAATTTATAATTATCATTGGTGGGAGGGTTAGTCCAATGCAGGTTACTTTGCCATTACTGCAGCTTATTAATTTTTAGCTTTTTTTCCTAAAATAAGCATTTTGAGGCTGTGTGTGTGTGTGTGTGTGTGTGTGTGTGTGTGTATTTCACTAGTTTCACTTTACAAGTTTTATGTTTATTATTGTTCAAGTCTAAATAGTGCCTAATTTTCCTCATAGTTTCTTATTTGACCTATTTTTATAGAGATGTACTTTTAATTTTCCAAATATTGTTTAGGGTTTTAAAACTTACTTTAAAAACTGATTTTTAACTTAGTTGCATGATGGGTCAGAGAATCAGCTTATGTATCAAGTACTGTAAGAGATGGCTTAAAATATCTCATTATTGGGGACTAGTCAGCTTTTTCTTGTAGTTTTGTCAATTTGTGTTTTTATATAATTTTGAGACTATGTTATTAGGTACATGCAAACTTAGAATGGTATTCCCCTGATGAACTGAAACTTTCTGCATTATATATTTACCCTCTTTATCTTTAAAAGTATTTTTTCCTTAAAGTATTTTCATTTCTATTAATATAGCTACCTCAGCCTTCTCTTTCTTTTCCTTTTTTTGTTAGTATTTGCTAAATCTTTATCTTTTAAAGATAAATCTTTTCTCATTCTTTTACTTTCAACCTTTCTGTGAACTTTTATTTCAGGTGTGTTTCTTTTAAACAGTGCTGGTTGGATTTTATTTTCCATTCAGTCTAACAATCCGTAATCTATGCCTTTTTTTCTTTTTTTTTAATTTAATTTTATTTTGTCAATATACAATGTGGTTGATTATTGTGGCCCATCACCGAAACCTCCCTCCCTGTAATCTATGCCTTTTAACAGGAAGTTAGTGAAATACTTAGACTTATTTCGTCTATCATGTTTTGTTGTTTCTATTTATTATGGGTTTTCTGAGTTCTTTTCTAATTTTTTATCTTCTTTTGAATTCACTGGGATCTTTTCTGAGTTTATTTTTTTCTTCTAGTGTCTTGAAAGTTTATTTCTATCTTTCAGTGTCTTGAAAGTTTATCTCTGTTTCTGTCTTGAAAGTTTATCTGTATTTCTATCTTTCAGTGATTAGCTCCTTTCAAAGCATGCTTTGGTATATTTGGTATGTAGTTGAAAATCATTAATGTCTTTTTCTACTCCTGAACAGTACTTGTAGAAGGACCTTAGAATGCTTTAATACCCTCTTCCTGGATGCATTTGTGTACTATATCTTAGACCTGTTGAAAAATTAAGAATCACATGTTAGCCATTGTTATCATTGCTTCTACCACCAGTGTTTGCTTACCTGTACCCTCGTCTCCCTTTACTCACTATTTCTCTTTATATCTTGGAACATTCTTCTGAGGGTCATTTTCCTTTTCTCTGACATCTATCCAAATTCTTTAGTTCAGGTTCATTTGCAGTAAAATCTCTGAGGTTTTCTTTGATACTTTTACTTTACTGAAAATATTTTTTGGTGGATTCACAATTCTAAGTTTACTATTATTTTCTCTTTGCACTTGGTGATGTAATTTCCTGGTCTTTGGCTTCTGTTTTTGTTATTAAGAGCCCAGCTTTGAGTGTAATTGCTCCTTGTAGGTTATATGTCTTTATTCTCTGGCTGCTTATAAAATCTTCTTTTTGTCTTTGGTGTTCTTCAGTTTGATTGCGATGTATATAGACTTGTATTTATTTATCTTTCTTGATATTCTTTATGCCTCCTAAATCTGAGGGCTTATATTTTCTCATTTCTGGAAGAGTCTCAGCCATTATCTTTCTGAAATATCTTTTTCCTCCATTTTTCCTGTTCTTTATTTATGGAACCCTAATTGGAAGCACATTGAACTTTCTCAGGTTAGCTTCCATGTGCTATAGCCTCTCTTTCATCCATTTTTCCTTCTTTGCTGTATTAGCTATAGTTTTTTTTAGCTCTGTTTTCTGTTTAGTACTTCTCCTTTCCCATGTGTCTAATTACCCTTGAGTGTTACCTTTTGGTGATTATAGTTTTCATTTTTTGTAAGTTCTACCATTAATTTTGAATTGCCTGATCATTTGTAATAGTAGCCCTAGGTTATTTATTTATTTATTTTTTGTCTTTTTCATGACCGGCACTCAGCCAGTGAGTGCACCAGCCATTCCTATATAGGATCCGAACCCGCGGAGGGAGCGTTGCCGCGCTCCCAGCGCCGCACTCTCCCGAGTGCGCCACGGGCTCGGCCCCCTAGGTTATTGATCATGTTTTACATTTCTTTAAAAATTATTTTCACCTATTAGTCTCTTTCTGTTGCTTACAACAAAATGCCTGGAACGGGGTAATTTATAAAGAAGAAAGGTTTATTTGACTCACAATTCTGGGACAGCTGCATCTGGTACAGGCCTCAGGCTGTTTCTGTTCATGGCAGAAAGCAGCAGGGAAGCTGGTGGGTACAGGATCACATGGAGCAAGAGAGTGAGGGAGGGGAGGTGCCAGGCTCCTTTAAACAACCAGCTCTCCTGGGAACTAATAGAGCCATGAACTCACTACCTACCCCACTCCCCCAGGGAAAGCATTAACCTATTCATGAGGGATCTGCCCCCATGACCCAAACTGTTGTCAACATTGCCAAATTGGGGATCAGATTTTGACATGAGCTTTGGTGGGAGATAACATATCCAAACCCTGTCACCTATTAAACATATGCTTTTTCTATTCTGCAATTGATACTTCTAGTATCTGGAATTTTTCTTTGGTTCTGGCTCTATTATTGGTTCTTTGTGTTGTCTGTTACTTATATGGTCATATTTTTTCCATGTGTTTTATTATGAGCTCATATTTGTTAGTACTGTATTTGTGGGAATTCTCTGAAGACCAGGTTGAAGGTTTTTTCCTTTAATGTCCAGGAAGTTGGGGCAGCTCCTATCCCAGTTGTACTTTATATTAAAATTATTGGCTTATAGATTTTTCAAGCCTGCCAAAAGTGTGAATTCATGGTTTTCTGCAGTGCCTGTGTTCTGAATGCCTGTGTCTTTCTGAGGATTTCCTTCTGTTCCTCTGCATTAAGCCACTATAACTGAAGCTCTAAGCTTCTGGAATCTGTCATCTTTTGCACTTTCCTCCCAGAATTTGTGCACTTCATTCCTGATTAGAGGTGTTTTCCATTCATTTTTTACAAACTCACTCATTATTTTAAAGGTTTTCCAAAAAAATTGTCTAGCCTTTGTTATTGCTTTGCTGTGTGAAGTGTTTAGGGTCTCTATTCTGCAGCATGCTATAGTTTCCAGCTTTCATTGACTCTGCTTTGGCAGTTGTGGTTCAATTCCTGAAATAGGTCATAAAATCCTATTTTGCTCAGGAGATGGCTTTGTTGGTTTAGGGACCGTTGTGGTTGTGGTACTCTTCATCATTCATGCTGTGTATTAAGCAGTCTTAATGTGGCCTGACCTGGCTACCCAGATGTCACGTATAATGTTCATTGGATGAAAAAATACCATTAAGATTTTTAGATGGCTGAATCGAGCTTTGAGAGTACAGTACATTTATGAACTGAGGATTACCTGTATATAAATGGAGGATTGATAATAAAAGAGATGAATCAATATATGTGGTTTGTGAGGTTTCCTGTGAGACCTTTTCTGCATTCATGTCTCTTGATTACGTGAGCCTATAAAAGGTGGTGTCATGTGATATCATTGCTAAAGTTTCATATTTTCCTGTAGCCTCACCTAGGCAAATACTACTTCATGTTCCTTATACTTACTATGCTTATTTTCCAGATTGTAGAATTGGACATCTGAAATGTAAAGAAACTTCTAAATATGTTAAGGTCCTCTTAACTAGGAGATAAATTTAGGGTGAAATACAGTGCGAATGGACCAACATTTCAACACCATTTTCTTTATATTTCAGGTTAATGCTGATGTCCTTGTACAACATGAGTATCAATTTGAAAGGCTTGAAATACATCAGCGAGAGCCCAGGATTCATTCCTTTGCTGTGGTGGCTTTTGAGTGGTAAGGGGGGGATGGTTATCTGTATAGCCTCTTGTATCGTTTATATAGCTATTCCTCTGTAGCTGAAGGAAGTTTTAAAGTATTAGAAATGAGGATTGATCATCTCAAGTTATTTCTTTTAAAAATGATCCATATTATACAAAATTCATTGGCATGCTAAGTTGTTTCTAGTTCTGTTTCTGAAGTATTGCTTTCAATTTAGTTGTGATTTATTGGTGATTCTATGACACACAAAGAAAAAATTATTTTCTAAAATAGCTGGTAACCAGCATGAACCTATCCCATTCTTTGTGAACAGTACAGTACTGTATGTGGTGTGACTCTGAATATTAAATAAAGGAGAAGTCCCATTGTTAAAGAATTGGGTAAAAAGAGATCAGAGGGATAGTGCAGCTCTGAAGTTATATATTTGTGTGTATACATGCACAGTCACATACTGCTTAATGACGGCGTTATGTTAGGTGATTTAGTCATTGTGTGAACATCATAGAGTGTACTTACACAAACCTACGTGGTATAGCCTACTACACACCTAAGGTATGTGGTATAGCCTATTGCTCCCAGGCTACAAACCTGTATAACATGTTACTGTACTAAATACTGTAGGCAACTGTAACTTAATGGCTACAGTGTCACTAGGCAATAGGAATTTTTCAACTCCTTTGTAATCTTATGGGATTGCTGTCATAAATGTGGTCTGTTGTTGACCAAAACATTATGTGGGACATGACTATGTATATAATGTGTGTGTTTTAAAAAAAATTTTCTTTAAAATAAAAAGCTTATCTTTTCTGCTTCCCTTCCTCTTCACCCCTACCACCAATTTAATCTAAAGTTTTATCGCAATTTTATCATAATTTTTAACACCACGCATTTATTTACTGGGTATACATTTCACTTAGGTATGCAAAACATGGACTTTTCTTCTTTTTTTGTAATTCAAATTAATCTTTGTTTTTGAGCTTTAATTCCATTTGGTGGTGAATGCTTATTTTTTAACGACTTTATTGAGGTATAATCAATATGTAATAAATTGGCATATATATTTTTTTTTAAATTCAATTTTACTTATATTTATTTTTGTGGGGTACACTGTGTTGTTTCAATACATGCATATCCTGCAAAATGATTCACTCAGGATAGATAGCATAGTTTTGTCTGCATTAGTTCACCCCTAATCTTCCTCCCACCCCCCACCCCTCCCAGCCTCTGGTAACCATTATTCTGTTCTCTACTTTTGTTTTTTTAAACACACAAAGATTAACATCCTTATTGCAAAAAGAACTCTTAAAAATGACTTAGAAAAATCTAATCAGAAACTTGGTGAAGGACATGAACAGATAAGTCACACACTCCAAAGAAAGACACATGGTTAATAAGTACATTTTAGGATCTGGTTGCAGGCAGAGGTGGAGCTGCCCTGGTCCTCCCGTCTCAGAATCTCAGAATCTTGGGCGTTGGCTGTTTCCATTGCTGGCCTGGATGTGCAGCAGGGGCAGGGCTAAGGCCCATGGTCCCCATCTCTCAGGACACCCTGGGTGGTGGGCTGGGTCTGTTGCTAGCCTGGATGTGTGACAGCAGGAGTGGGGCTAATGCCCACGGGCCTCGTCTTTCAGGTCCCCTAGGTGTCAGGCTGGCTCCATTGCTGGCCTGGATGTGTGGCCTAAATTGCTTATATTTAAAGTGGATAGTTGATAAGTTTTGATGTAAATATACACCTGTAAAATCATTACCACAATCAAGGTAATGAGTAAGCCCATCTCCTCCAAAAGGCCCTTGGTGCTCTTGTGGTTCCTCCATCCTGCCCCTGTGCTCCCCAGTTCCCAGAACCACTCGTCTTCCTGCACTGTAGTTCAGTTTTCATTCTGTGCAGTTCTAGGTAAATGGCATCGTAGAATTTGCATTTTTTTCCTAGCTTCTTTTGCTCAATGTAATTGTTTTGAGATCCGTCCATGTTGTTGTGTGTATTAGTAGTTTATTACTTTTTATTGCTAAATAGTATTCCATTATGTAGGCATACCATAAATTATTCAGCTGTTGATGGACATTTGGGTTGTCTCCAGCTTGTGGCTGTTATAAGTGAAGCTTCTGTGAACATTCTTGTATAAGTCTTTGCATGGACATATGCTTTCATTTCTCTTGGGTAAATACCTAGGAGTGGAATGGCTGGGTCATATGATAGGTGTACGTTAGTGTTTATGAAACTGCCAAGCTATTTTCCAAAGTAGTTGTACCAATTTAGATTCCCTCTAACAGTGTATTATCATTCCAATTGCTGCATAATGCTTGGTGCTAGTCATTCTGTTTAATTCTAGACATTCCAATAAGGGTGTTATGGCACCTCACTGTGCTTTTAATTTGCATCTTTGTTATGACTTATGATGTTGAGAATCTTTTTATGTGTTTATTTGCCATCTATATATTTTCTTTGATATATTTTCTTATATATCTTTTGTCCATTTTTAAAATGTTGGGTTGTTTGTTTCTTTATTGTTGAGTATTGAGTTTTTTAAAATATACATTCTATATATGAATCTTTTTTGAAATATGTGGGAAAGAATATTTTCTCCCACTTTGTGGCTTGTCTTTCATTCTGTTAAGAGCATCTTCTAAAGAACAGAAGATCTTAATTTTGATGAAGTTTAGTTTATTATTTGTTTTCTTCTATGAATTGTGCTTTTGGTATAGAAATCTTTGCCTTAATCAAGGTCACAAAGATTTTATATTGTGAGTTCTTCTAATAGTTTTATAGTTTTATATTTTACATTTGGGTAAATGATCTGTTTTGAGTTAAATTGTGGCAAGAGGTGTTTTTTGTTGTTGTTCTTTGTTTTGTGTGACACTGTCTAGTTGATCTAGCACCATTTAATTTGAAGACTCCTTTCTCCAGAGAGTTGCCTTTGCACCTTTGTTGAAACTCAGTTGACAATATATGTGAGGGTCTAGTTTTGGACTCTTCTGTCCCACTGATTCATTTTTGTATCGTTAAGCCAATATCATACTTCATAGTAAATCTTGATAGCTTTATAATAAATCTTAAAGTCAAGTGGTATAAGTCCTTCAACTTAGTTTTTTTTCAAAGTTGGTTTGGCTATTTCTAAGCCCCTTACCTTTCTATATAAATTTAAGAATTAGCTTGTCACTTTCCACCAAAAAAAAAAAAAGTCCTGTTGGAATGTTTATTGGGATTGTGTTGAATCAACAGTTCAATTTGGGGAGAAATGACATTTTAGCAATATTGAGTTTTCCAATCCATGAACACAAGTGTACATCTTCATTTATTTAGATATTGTTGGGACACAGGAGTCTCTCCTGTTTCTTCATGTCTTATAAACAGGAGAATTGACCTCCTTTTTTTCTGGATATCTTTTCAAGGACATGTGTATAGCGAATGTCTTTAGAAGGTTATAGATACTGTCTCTAAGAGCAAATGGTGGGTTTGTTTACATTCATGTAATAAAGAAAATGTTTCTGTCTAGGGCAAAAGTAAGGCAGGCTTATTACCCATTATAAAAGATTTGGGTTCCCTGAGCCTGGGTTTGCTCTCCTGTAATGCAGCCCACAGCATGTACAGGCCCTGTAGAGTCGGGTCTTGAGTTGGCAGAAATGCTGATACTCTCTGGCTATGGCCATTGCTGTGAGTACTAAAGCTCTATGTCTCAGACTCAAGAGTCTGTGTCTTCTTCTATCATGCTAACTTGTTATTTCGCAAGTATGGTAAAACCTCAGACCTTCCACAGTTTAAGGGAAGGTCAAGGTTTGTACTCCATGATAACACTCACCCATCAAGGTTGACCAAACAGCTTTTTTCTCTTGAGAATCATAGAATCAGAGGCAGTTCCTGAACCTGACCCTTAAGGTTATTGGCCAATATAAACTATATTGGCTAGTTGTTTTGGGCCATATGCATGGAGACAATACCAATTTGTGGGATGGGTGGCAGTGGTGAGAGGGAGAGAATAAATAGTAATCTCTAGGTTAAGGGTTCAGATCCCTGTACCAGCCTACCACCAAAAAAAAAAGGAGTACCTAATACTTTTTGAGTACCAGTCACTGCTTTAAGTGCATTACATATATTCACTGTCAAAGTTCATGTGTTGGAAACTTAATCCCCAGTGCAACAGTGTTGAGAGGTGGGACCTTTAAGAGGTGATTAGGTTATGAGTATTCTGCCATTGTGAAAGGATTCATGCCATTGCCACAGGAGTGGGTTTATTATCGCAAGAGTGGGTTTGTTGTAAAAGTGAGTTTGGCCCCCTCTTGTTGGCTGTTTCTGTCTTGCCTTCTCTCACCCTTTCACCTTTTGCATGGGACAACACAAGCTAGAAGGCCCTTGCCAGATGCTGACACTTTGATATTGTACTTTCCAGCCTCCAGAACTGTGGCAAGTAAATTTCTTTTCTTTGTAAATTACCCAGTTGTATTCTGTTATAGCAACACAAAATAGACTATGACATTCACAGATTTATTCCTGTCAATACCCCTGTAAGGTAAATATTATTGTTCCTGTTTTATAGATGAGAAAGCTGAGGCACTAAGGGGTGAAGTAACTTGCCCAAGGTTGTACAGCTACTAGGGAGTGGAGCTGAGATCGGAAGCCCTGGCCACCTGGCTCAGATCCTGTCTTCTGGCCACTCGACTGGACTGCTTCTCAGCAGGAAGTGCCTCAGAGATAGAAGCCTTTGTCCTGGGTGAATTCTCACCTTTAGTTGTCTTTAAGTCTGGCTTGCCCTGACACAATATGCCTGTCTCTGTTGAGGCTAGTGTGCAGCCAGCAATCCTTCAGCTGCCTTCTGCAGGTTGTTCACTTTCTCATAAAAAGAGGAGCTTAGGCTAAATGTTGTCTGTGGCCCCTTCTAGCTGTGGTACTCCAGGAATTTTCCAGGGGTGAGTGAAATTGTTATGCATTTCAACTTTGTTTATACAGCTGTATCAGTACCAAGAAACCCAGTAGTATTAGTTCCTGGCACTCATCAGTGATAGTGGTCTTTGACTTGGGTGGATTTTTCCTGCTTAGACTTTGGGTTATGGACAATATGGGATAGTTGTTGTCTTAATGCAACTTTTTGCTTCTAGGGCATCCTGGTCTTTCTTATCCGTTAAGTTTACTGGTTATTTCAACACAGTGCACACAGCACAAACCCTAGTAAATCTATTGCAGGGTCATCTTACTTGATGTCTTTAGAATCATTTGTTCCAAGGTCAAACAAAACAAGGTCTTCTCAAGCCCAGGATCTTTGACCCTGTGCTATACATAGAATTTCTTTAACTTTACATTTTAAATTTGTTACAGAATTTGGTACATATTTTAGGAAGATGGATATATTTTATTATAGAATGGGAGAACAGGAACAAAAACAGTTCCCTGAAAAATAATATTTGGTGCTTGGTGGTGTTGCTGTTCGTGTCTTCAGAATCTAAACTATCATAACTGCTTAGGACTAAGAATTCGAAAACTGGCTCCAACTACTCCTTTGCTTTTAGGTAGATCTAGTTTATGAAAATATACTAGGCAGATAAGAATCTCTTCTGAATTTTAAAGGATCTAGGAAAAAAGATCTCATTACCCCTCTGAATAATCAGTTCCAACTTATATAACTGTTAGGACATTTGGCATATTTTAGAGAACATGGGCTTTGGATTCATTAGATCCAGATTGGAATTCCAGCTTTCCTACTTGCAGACTTACCTAACTTTTAGAATCCCACTTTTCTGATCTGTAAAATGGGAATTTCTACCTCAAGAGTCTTAATGTGTATTTATGTGCAATAGTGCCTGGATCAACACCTAATGTAGTAGGTGTTAAATAGGTGTTAGTTTTCTTTTTTATATCTAATCTAAATATCTCATGCTGCAGCTTGTTAGTTTATAGTTGTTCATAATATGCTCTTATTATCTTTTGTATCAGTTGTAATGTCTCCTTTTTCATTTCTCATATTTATTTGAGTCTTCTCTCTTTTTTCTTCATTAGTCTAGCTAAAGATTTATTGTTTTGGTTTATCTTTTTGAAAAACCAACTCTTTGTTTTATACATTTTTGTGTTTTTTTAAATCTCTAATTCATTTATTTCTGCTTTGGTCTTTATTTCTCCCCTTCTACTAATTTTGGGTTTAGTTTATTCTTGTTTTTCTAGTTCCCTAAGGTGTAACATTAGGTTATTCGTTTGAAGTCTTTCTTCTTTTTTGATGTAGGCATTTATTGCTATAAACTTCCCTCTTAGAACTTCTTTTGCTATATCCCATAGATTCTGATATGTTGTATTTTCATTTTCATTTGTCTCCAGGAATTTTTAAATTTCCTTTTAAATTTCTTATCTGACCCATTTCTTGTTTAAGAGCATCTTGTTTAACTTACATGTATTTGTACAGTTTGCAATGCCCCTTCTGTTATTGATTTCTAGTTTGATTCCTTTGTGGTCAGGCAAGATATTTGGCATGATTTCAGTTGTAAAAAACTTGTTGAGACTTGTCTTGTGAATTAACATGTGATCTATTCTAGAGAACGTTCCATGTGCTGCCAAAAAAAGTATGTTCTGTAGCTGTTGAATGAAACATTTTATAAGTGTTAAGTGTAGTTGGTCTAGAGTGGATATTAACTCTGATGTTTCTTGGTTAATTTTCTGTCTGGACGATTTGTCCTTCACTGAAAGAGGGGTATTAAAGTCCCCAACTATTATTGTATTGGAGTCTATTTCTCCCATTAGGTCTACTAGTATTTGCTTTATATATCTGGTTACTCTGGAGTTGGGTGCATATATATTTAGAATTCTTATATTCTCTTGTTGAATTGATCCCTTTATCATAATATAATGACCTTCCTTATCTTTTTTTACTTTCCTTTGCTTGAAGTCTGTTTTACATGCTATAAGTGTAGCTACTCCTGCTCTTTTTTCATCCCTTTGCTTTCAGTCAATATGTGTCCTATAGGTGAAGTGAGTTTCTTGTAGACAGAATGTTGTTGATTCTTGTTTTATAATCCATTCAGACACTCTGTCTTTTAATTGGGGAATTTAATCTATTTACATTTAGAGTTATTATTGATATATAAGGACTTGTTACTACCCCTTCGTTACTTTTTTTTCCTGGTTGTTTTGTAGATCCCTTTTTCCTTTTTTCTGGTCTTAATTGTCTTTTTTTGTGATTAAGTGGTTTTCTCTGGTTGTATATTTTGATTTCTAGCTACTTATTTTTAGTATGTCTATTATAGGTTTTTGCATTATAGTTACCATGAGGCTTACAAAAAAAAATGTTGTAATTAAAATGGATTATTTTAAACTAGTAATAGCTTACCTTTGATTGCTAAGATAAAGGAAAAAACCAAAGCCAACTTTAGGCTTTGACATCATTTCCCCCCACCATCCCTTTTTGACATTTTGTTGTTTCAGGTTATATCTTTTAGTATTGCCATCTCTTATACAGTTGTCTAATTTGTTACTATCTTGTTGGGCTTGTGTTTTGGTCATAATAGTAAAGTCAGTGGTTTATTTACCACCCTTACTACATTGGAGTATTCTGAGAATGTCTGTGCATTTATTACTGAGTTTTGTACCTTCAAATGTTGTTTTGTTACATTCTGGCATTATCTTTTTTCAGCTTGAAGAGCTCCGTTTATCATTTCTTGTAAGGCAGGTCTATTGTTAATGAATTCCCTTATCTTTTGTTTGTCTGGGAAATACTTTATTTCTCCTTCATATTTGAAGGTTAGTTTTGATGGATACAGAATTCTTGGTTTACAGTGTTTTTCCTTCAGCACTTTGAATATATCATCCCACTCTCTCTTGGTCTGTAGGATTTCTACTGGGTCTTATTGGGGCTCAGTTGAATGTTATATGTTTCTTTTCTCTTGCTGCTTTCAGTATCCTTTTTTTTTTGTCTTTGGTTTTTGATTTGATTGGTTTCATAATTTATGATGTGCCTTGGGGTGTTCCTCTTTGAATTGAGTTTGATGGGTGACCTCTGAGCTTCCTGTACCTGGTGGCTGTTATCTTTCTCCATACTTGGGAATTTTTCATCCATTATTTTCTTAAATATGCTTTCTAGGTCTCTTCCTTCAGGTATTAAATTATATGGATGTTATTTCACTTGAAGAAGTCCCATAATTGCTGCAGACATGTTTCCTTTTTCCTTATTCTTTTTTCTTTTTGCTCCTTTGATTGGATAATTTCATATATTATGTCTTTGAGCTCATTCATTCTTTTCTGTGTTTGATCAAGTCTGCTGTTGGAGCTTTCTACAGAAGATTTCAGATGTAAGAATTATCAGGCCAATATCAAATAAGTATGTTTAATATATAAAGAAATAAGGGATTAACATATCAAACCCTTCTTAGCAAGGAAAACCCTAGAAGCAGGCAGACAAAAGATGTATGCCTTCAAAGGAATGACACCTAGACTGGTATTTGCACCCTTAACAGCAGCAGAGAAAATAATTGTCAACTCTTTCCCTTCACCAAATATCTTTTAGGATGAAATAAAGACATTTCAGACAAACAAAAACTGAGAGAGTCTGTCACCAATAGAACCTCCCAATAGGTGATTCTAAATGATACCCTTCTGGAAGGTATGAGTTCAGAAGTAGGGTACAAGATTCTAGGAAGAACGATGATCCGAAAGAGTGTTGCAAACAGGTGCCTAAATCTAAACAAACAATGTATAAAACACAGCAAAAATAGAAATGATACAATGAAAACAGCAGGGGCAGAGTAGCACATGTGATGGGAAACAGAACAATCAGAGTTTCAGCATTCTAAATCCTTAGTCCTATTCAGAAGGAGAGTAAAGTAATAATTAATTTTAGACTTCTGTAAGAGTACAGGTTAAAATTTCCAGGGTGCCATGGAGATGACAGGAAAGAACATATTCCCTGTACCTTGGTGTAGGATAAAATGGAATATGGAAAATAGTTCAAAGGATGGCAAGATGAGAGAGGAAAGAGAAACAGCAGAAAAATAAACGTATAAGATGGAAGCAGCGAATCCAAATACGTGTGCAGTTATGATAAATGTAAATGGACTAAATGACCCAGTTAAAAGATAGTATTGTCAGACTGGATTTAAAACATTCAATCATGTATTATTTATAAGAGATCCATCTAAAACATAAGTCAAGAACAAAGCTTGAGAGTAAAAGGGAACATATACCAGCAGGTTCTCATCGATTGGCCAGGAGGATGTAACAGTTCTGAACTGATACATGCACCTCCTAACATAGCCTCAAATGAGAAAAACTGGAAAAAGTATAAGAAATTATTTGCAAATCCCCAGTGATCAGGGAGATTTGAACATACCTCAGTCAATAATTGCTAGATCAGAAAGACCAAAGAGTCAATAAGGATATGGACTGATTTGAAAAGTGCAACCACACTGCCTTGTTGGATACATCAAACACTGCATCCAACTAGAGAATATGTACTTGTTTCAAGCACACATGGATCATTCAAAAAAATGACTGTTTTCTGGGCTGTAAGTCAAGTCCCAACAGATTTCAGGTGACCAAAATCATATGGAGTATTTTCTTTGGCCACAAAACAAGGAAGCTGGAAATCAGTAATAGAAAGAATTAGTAAAATTCCATGTGTAGAAATTAAGAAACCTATGAATAAAAGAAGAAATCATAATAGAAATCATATACTTTGTACTAAATAATAAAAGTATTATGTATCAAAACTAATGAAATACATGTAATTCAGTATTTAGTGGAAAGTTTTTAATTTAAATGCTTACACTAGAAAAGAAGAAAGCAGAAAACGGGAGAGCAAAACATCCAGCTGAGGAACTTGAGTAGTTGAAACAACTAAGAAAGTACAAGTAGGAAAACAGTAAACAAAAGTTAAATAGGATTTACTAGGCAGGTTCAACTGCAGATTTGAGAAGGTGGTAAAGAATCAGCAAATTTAAAGCTAGATCAATGGAGATTATCCATTGGAAGAACAGAAAGAAAAAAGAATGAAAAAAACAACCAAAGTTTAGAGACCTGTGGGATATCGTCAAGCACACCAGCATATGTACAGTATTTCCTGAAGAGGGAATGTGAGAGAGAAAGGGGCAGAAATGAAGAGATGGCTGAAAGCTTCCTAACTCTGTTGAAAAACAATCTATTCATCCAACAATTTCAGTGCACTCCAAGTAAGATAAACACAGAGATCTACATCTAGACATCATACTCAAATTGCTGGAAATGTAGGACAAAGAGAAAATCTTTGAATTGGCAAGAGGAAAGCGTGTACAAGTGAACCACAATAAGATAACAGCTCGCTGCTCTTCAGAAACAGTGGTTGTAAAGCAGAGAGATGACATAGTCAAAGCTCTGAAAGAGACTGTCAACCAAGGGTTCTAGATTTAGCAAAAGTGCTCTTCAAAAATGAAGGTAAATACATTCCTGGATAAGGAAAGACAGGAATTTTATGGCTAGCAGACCTTCCTTACACAAAAATTAAAGGAAGTCCTTTAGGCTGAAAGAAAACGACACAGAGTGATGCTGGTGGGGCCCCCTTGCTGTGTGTCCAGTGTGACGTAGGCAGGGCTGGTGTTTCATTGTTGCAACTGTTGTGTGAAAGGTTTCTCGTGTTGCTCTGTCCTCCCTTGACACCTCATACCCAGGTTACTGCGGCATCTTCCTAGCTGGCTGTGCTCCATGCTCTGCTCTCACTCTCGTGTGCTAATGTCCTAAAAGAATCCTTGTTGGTCACATTATGCCTCTGGTCAATAACATAGAGCTCTCTTTAAGTCTTAGTCTAAATGCTTTTGTCTGACTCTTAGCACCCACACTTAGTCTTCCCTCTCTTTGCCTCTCACTGTGCTGTCTACTCATTCCCAAGCCCATGCAAAGGAGCTTGGGCGTGAAATACCTACAGCCCTGAGGTCAGATCTGAATTCTGCTATGGAATTCTTGTAGGACTGTTCACAAGATGGTGACCCACTCTCGAGCTCTCTTTCCTCATCTGCACAGTGGGAGTTATGGAGGTCGTGTGTGTTAAGTGTCCCCCAAGTGCCTGGAATTCAGGAGCTGCTGGATGAATGGTTGTTCCCTTTCCTGGTCTTTTCTTTCTCAAGTACTCTGCATGGATTCTCATATCTTTGTCCCCCTCCACCACCCTTCTTTCTGTCTTTCCTATGCCTGCCTGTCTTTTCAGGCCCAGCTCAGGTCATGCCTCTTAGAAGCCAAGTTCTCATGGTATTCTTTCTCCTTTGGTTTCCCATTTGACTTGAGACAGCATAATGGAGCATTCGCTTGTTACTTGCTTTGCGGACACCAGCTGTCTCCAACAACACTGTACGTTTCTTGTTGGCAGGAGAAAGACTTTAGGTTTCTTTTATTTTCATTTATTTTTAAACCACTTTTTTGAGGCATGATTGACATATAAAAAGCTGTACATATTTAATGTATACATTTCAATTAATTTGAGGGTAAGTATACACCTGTAAAGTTATCATGGCCATGGACGTATCTATCACTTCCCACAGTTTCCTCCCGCCCCTTTTATGAGTAGTATTACTGGAAGGTTTAACATAAGATCTACCCTCTTTGCAATTTTAAGTATACAATACAGTATTATTAGCTATAGGCACTATGCTGTATATTAGATTTCCAGAATTTTATTCTGCGTAACTGAAACTTTGTACTCTTTGACCAACATCTCCTCAGTTTCCCCACTCCCCCAGCTCCTGTCAGTCACCATTCTACTCTCTGCTTCTATGAGTTGGACTCTTCTAGATTTTACATGTGAGTGAGTTCCTACAGGATTTGTCTTTTTGTGTCTGGCTTATTTTACTTAGCACAGTGCCCTCCAAGTCCATCCATGTGGTCACAAATGGCAGGATTTCCTTCTTTTTTTAAAGCTGAATAATATTCCATTGTATGTATATACCACAATTTCTTTATCCATTATTTTTTTGATGGACATGTCGGTTGTTTACATATCTTGGGTAATGTGAATAATGCTGCAGTGAACGTGGGGTTACAGATATCTCTTCAAGATCCTGACTTCAGTTCCCTTGAGTATGTACTCAGAAGTGGAATTGCTGGATAAAATGCTAATTCTATTTTTAATTCTTATACTGTTCTCCATAATGGCTATACCAGTTTACATTTCCACTAACAGTGCAGGAGGGTCCCTTTTCTCCACACCCTTGCCAACTCGTTGTTATTGTTGTTTTAAATACTAGCCATTCTAACAGGCACGAGGTGGCATCTCATTGTGGCTTTCATTTGCGTTTCCTGGATGATCACTGATGTTGAGCACCTATTCATATACCTGTTGGCCATTTGTATGTTTTCTTTGGAGAAATATCTGTCAGGTCCTTTGTCCATTTTTTAATTGGGTTATGTGTTTTTTTGCTGTTCGGTTGCATGAGTTCCATGTACAAGTGAACCACGCTAGATATTAGCCCCTTATCAGATATATGGTTTGCAAATATTTTCTCCCATTCTGTAGGTTGCCTTTTCATTTTTCGATTGTTTCCTTTTCTGTACAGAAGGTTTTAGTTTGATGTAATCCCACTTGTTTGTTTTTGCATTTTTTGCCTGTGGTTTTGATTTCTTAGTCAAAAAATCATTGCCCAGGTCAGTGTCAAGGAGCTTTTTCCCTGTGTTTTCTTCTAGGAGTTTTATGGTTTCAGGTCTTACTACATCTTTAATGCATGTTGAGTTGACTTTTGTGTATAGTGTAAGATAAGGGCCCAATTCCATTTTATTGCATGTGGATATACAGTTTTACCAGCACCATTTGTTGAAGATACTATCCTTTCCCTATTGTGTATTCTTGGTACCCTTGTAAAAAAATTAGTTCACTGTTCAGATCCTTGTCCTGGCCAGCTGCCAAAAAATATGTATATATATATTAGTTGACTGTGATATGTGGATTTATTTCAGGGCTCTCTATTCTGTTCCATTGATCTATGAGTCTGTATTTATGCCAGTACCATGCCATTTTGCTTACTATAGCTCTGTAATATAATTTGAAATCAGGAAATATGATGCTTCCTGCTTTATTCTTCTTGCTCAAGATTTATATTGGCTATTTGGGGTCTTTTCTGGCTCCATATAAATTTTAGGGTTGTTTTTTCTACTTCTGTGAAAAAATGCAATTGGAATTTTGATATGGATTGCATTGAATCTATAGATTGCTTTGAGTAGTATGGACATTTTAGCAATATTAATTCTTCTAATCCATGAAGACAGGAAATCTTTCCACTTATTTGTGTCTACTTTAGTTTCTTTCATTGATGTTTTATAGTTTTCCATGTACAGATCTTTCACCTCCTTGCTTTATAGTTTCTGTTATCAAATGCCTGCCTCTCCCAGTGCCCCACAGCTGCTGTCTCAGTTCCATCCACTGTAGCAGGAAGACTCTGCAGCTCAGTGCTTGTTGGGAGATGGGGTCTGGCTCCCTTAGGCCACAGTTGCCTCTAGTGCAGCAGTCATCTAGCTGTCCATGTGGTTCCTGCCTCAATGATGGCTTTACTTTCCATTTCTTCTCTGACCCGAGCCCGGTGGTCTCTGAGGGTCTTCTGAATCTGTTCCACTTTCTTCCCAGGCCTCTGTGTCTTCTCACCACCACCTGCCTGCCTGCAAGCAGTTAGTCACTACATACCTCTGGCCCAGCACCACCTGCAGACTACTCCTGTTATGCTCACTCCCCAGGTTGAACCCTAAGACCTGTTACCTCAGTCTAGACTGAGATTAGGTCCCCCAAAGTACCTTGGATGGGGTGATGGGACGCCAGGCTGTGGAAGTTAGCCCTTGACTTAGTTTCTGTGGGGCTGCTGCCCTGGTCTGCTCAGTGTGCTACCACCATCATCTGCTGTAGCAGGCCTTCTCCCCTGATCACTGGCCAGTGTGGCCAGAGTGGCAGTGCCAGCTGTAGGGCTGCAGCCACAGTGGTGATCTCAGTGGGGGGTGAGTGGACTGAGCTGGGCCAGAGCCTTCCTCTGGTACTTTCTGGCTCAAGCTGGTGAAGAAGAATATGTTTTTCCACTCTTGGGCCATGGAACTATTAGGTGTAACTCTACAGCTGCCTGTAGCCATGTTCCTGGCCACTTGGAGAAAGTTTATCTGTGCTCTCAGTCACCGAAGCCAGGACAGAAGTGCCGAGACAAGATGCAAGAAGGAATCCTGCAGCTTGTAGTCAGGTTTATTCCTGCCTAGGCCTGGCTGCTTCCCTTTCTCTCAAATTTTAAGTTACCCTAGCATCTTCCATAAATGACTCTGCTTTTAATAAGTTGGTTAAAGAATTATTTTCCTTTCAGTGAGGGCAGTGTATTCCTCTCCTCCAAGATGTGAGTCCACATCTTTTTCCATTTACCAGACTGTATAGTGTCCTTGACTGTACAGTTGTTTATTATCTGTCTTCCACACTGGAATGAGAGCCCCAAGAAGGCCGGGCTCTTTGCTTCACTGATGTATCCTGAGCATCAACAGCACATAGGAGGTGCTCAAGAGTACATTTCATGTGAAAGAGTAAAAGACTTCAGTCTGTACACAGCTCTACGTCATCTCAGACACAGATGAAAAGCCGTTATGTGGAATTTGGTTATGTCCTATACCACAGGAAAAGGCTTGAGGGGTTTGGTTACTAGTGAAAGTTTAGTTACATGTCTCCAGAATTCTAAATGTGTGGTGTTGCAAGAGTACTATATATATATAATGATTCTAGTAAGCTACCTCTTTTTTATATGAACAATGGATAGCCACTTGATAGAAAAGCAAAATATTTAACATGAGATCTTCACTGACAGTGATTTTCAATACAAATGTTTTATTATGTTGGTCAGATATTTTTGCTAATACTTTTGGATTAGCCTAGTGTTTAGTCTGTTAGTCTGACAAATGTGATTTGTGACTTTAAAAAACCCCTCAAATGTTATTAACTTGAAACTTGTCCGTCAGAAGGTCCAGTAGAACAAAGAAGTCAGTCTTTCCACAGGAGAGTGCTGTTCTCATGGGATAATCTTAACAAGAAACATAATCTAGATGTTTGATTTTTAGCTGTTTATTGATAGAATTAAGTGGTCAAACGACCACTTCATATGTTGAAAGATATCAGAAGACATTTGGCTTCCGTATGTCCAATTCAAAAAGCTGAGAGTAATCTAAAAAATTACTATAGTCTGATCAGGGTATAATTAACTCATAGGCACATTTAAAAAGGGGGGTGAGTTTACATGGGAATATGAGTTTGGTTTGGGATATGTTCCGTTTGAGGTCACAGTAAAAAACAAAAAACAATAAACCAAACCCAAAGGGCAATATGCAAAAGGTAGTTGGAGATGAAAAGCTTGGGGTTAACATGATAGGCTGGTGACAAAGCAGAGGCTGAGAAGGTAGAGAACAAGGTTCATACAGCAAGGCTGCCAGAGGCCCAAGCAGAGGAATGCAGGGGCCTGAGGGAGCTCCGGTCAGGAGAGGCAGGTCAAGGTGCCAGAGGATGGCCCAGTCCCCCTTCTACTATTCTCTAGTTTGTGGCTCTGGGTGAGTCCCTTCAGTTCTGTGACTCTCTGGCTTGTCATCTACACAACAGAAATACAAATACTGTGCCTGTCTATTTGGAACAGATGCCTGTGAGAATTTAGCAGAACAGTAAGTGGAAATGCTTTATAAATTTTTTCAAAAAAGGAAAAGAGTTTTTTGAGAAGAATAGAATGGTCATTAGAGTCAGATATAACTCAAAGGTCAAGAAAACAAGAATGGAGAAAAGCCTTTGGCACCAAAGAACTGTTGGTGGTCTTTGCACATATTTCCCATACAGTACAGAGCGAGGAATAGGAGGATTTAAGGAGAAATGGATAGAGAGGAAATTGGGGTAGTGAGGATAATGCTGCTTTAGGGGGACTTTTCAGTGAAAGAAGAGTTTTGTATGTTTGTATTAAGGGTAATCAGAATCTAGTTTTTTTGTTTTCAATTTAAAATGGACAAAAATAACAAGAATTAATATATTTTACTTCAAACCATGCTGACCTTAATATTTCCTTGGGCTAGGAGTTAACTATTCTTTTTCAGTTCATCTATAAACAGTAGTTTCTTTTATGGCATAAAAGTAGGTTACTAAAATGTGTTATTTGCACCATTTTTGGTGGTTTGTTTTAATAAAGGCCACAAATATTGGAATAAGTTTTTTGGAATAATTTTTGTAATAATTTTTTCTGTGTGAATTCTGTATTATTCTTTAACAATAGTTATCACTGAGTGTTCTTCATTTACTCACTGATGAAAGATCTGGGTGCTTAAGATTACTGTTCTTTATAAGATTATTAAACTTCAGCTAATTAAATTTCCCATATGATTCATAAGCCTTCCAGCTGTGAACAGTCTTCTGATGACAATCTAAGTTACGTTAGCATTTCGGAAACCCTTTTTATTCAGATGTAAAAAGAAACCCTTTAGGAGGTGAAATTGGGGAGTTAGCATTTACCAAATATTTGTTGGGTTATATTTCTTGGACACAAAGATACCACTTTAAGTGCTAAAATTATAGAGAAAAACTTTGGTGTCCCAAGGTCATATGGTTCCAGAGGAGGCCCTGGCTAGAACTGGAAGGTACACACCTGGAGTGCCTTCTCATCTTGTTCCCACTCCCCTCACAGCCAGGCTGTCCTACCAGGCTACAAAGACTCAGGTAGAGCAGACTCCACCACAGCCCTGGCAGCCACATAACTGCAGCCCTGGAGCAACACAGAGGGGAGGCACCTCACCTGCCTATTAATCTGGGAGGCAGCAGGAGAATTCTGCTCATGTCCGCAGGTATTGTGTCAGATCACAGCATTCTTAAGATTATCATCTTTATTTGCATAACATAAAACTGTCCTTTAGGTAGTGGTAAGGGTAATGTAGTTCCTGAGTCTGTTGCAGCTTGGATGACAACCCACATTGCCTTTCTTCCATGAGTTATTTGGTTGTGCCTGTGTAGAATGGACACTGTGGATGGCTTATCTAGCACCCTTCATCCTCTTCCTCATTTCTGATAGAGCCTCAACTTGGTTCAAGGCTCCACTCTCCTTTTCGTGGACTATATGACTCAAGTAAAGAGATTTTAAACCTCAGCAGTGGCTTTCGGGAAGAAAGAAGGAAAGAAAATGCATACACACACAAACCTGTGCCCTGGTGTTCATGGTCAGGTTGTCATCCCTAGATTATAATTTAATTGCTCTGGAGTGGGGCCC
The DNA here is from genome assembly GCF_027409185.1 of Cynocephalus volans. Lineage (NCBI taxonomy): Eukaryota > Metazoa > Chordata > Mammalia > Dermoptera > Cynocephalidae > Cynocephalus > Cynocephalus volans. Next base: position 190,358,866 of record NC_084460.1, read on the forward strand.
AGGCATCAGGATTTGTAAGTCTCCTCAGAGGATTGTAGTATGTGAAACAAGATTGAGTGAAGGTCTGAGCCAGTTGTGGCAGTTCTGCCATTGTGCCCCTGATTGGTTTAGGGTTCGAGGTGTGAGCCAGTCAGTGCCTGGCATCCTTCTGCCAATAATCCCAGATCCAGAGGTGGGCACGTGACCTTAGGAGCTCCAGCCAGATCCGAGGGATGGGGGAGAAGCTTATCCCATACTGGAAGTGAACAAGGAAGTATGTGGCCCTAAATGCTAATTGCACTCACCATGAGGTGAGCCAGCCTTGTAGCTAATGCTGTGGGAGCAGAGCAGAGAGAAGAGCAAACCCAAGTCTTGATAACGTAATCATGCCATTGGATCCAGGCCTGTATCTGGACTTCTTGTGGCATGAGATAATAAATGTTATTACTGTTTAAGCCACTTTGAGTTGCAGTTTTGTACTTCTAGCTGAAGTGTTCTGTAATAATAGTATAACAAAGTTTCCTAAATCCATTCCAGGTTTCTTGATATGCAGATAAAGGGATATAAAGAAGGTATGGTAGTTGGAGGTAACATCTCATTTGCTCAAAGACATATCCTGTCAGTGTCAGACTACTTGCTTTGTTTTCTTGACCAAATATGAAGACACCAAATACAAACAGAGGTTAGCAGAGCCCTCTGTATGTGGTTGAGAAGTGGAGATGGTAGAGCGGGTGCTAGAGCACCACCCCAGCTGTTAATTTTTGCTCTGCAGCACGCTCACTGGCCAGCCTGTGCTCGGACTCTTCACCTGAAGAACAGGGACAATGACATCCACTTCAGAGTGGCTGTAGGAATTAAATTAGTTCTTCTACGTAGAGCACCTCGTGCAGTGCCTGGTCATAGGATTAGGTCATGAAACTGCCACTTTTGTCTATTTTAGACCTATAAAAATGAGAATTTCACATGGTTTGGTGGAACAGTTTCTTTAATGATAGCTATTATTAATAATAGTAAGTGAAATTGGGAATTGGGGATGTCATCAGCGTAATTAAAGTATTATTTTGCCTTCAAATAATGTTCAGCAAAGTTTGTTTTTTGTAAACTGAATTAGCTGTGTTTCACTTCATTTTTCATTATTTATGGCCTTAGCCAAAGAAATAACCTGCGTGCTGAATTTTCAAGACTGCGCACAGAGTACTTAATTCATAGAAATACAGAGGATTATAATTATGTCATTCTTTCAAAAGCTTAGCATTACTAAAGCAAGGTTTTCATCTATGAGATGTGATAGTGGAGGGTTACCTTCTGTAGAATATTTGTAGTATGACTAGCTTAACTTTTAATCCCTGGTGAACATGTGTTTTTGTAGTAAACAGCAGTAGAAGCAAATATGTATATAACACACTTACTCATGCACTTACTACATGGCAGCCACTGGACTAAAGCCTTTCCTTACTGTGTATCATTCAGTCTTTACAACAGGCATATTTTACAGTTGAAGATACTGATGCTCATAGCAGTGTAGAGGCTCTCCAAGGCCATACAATTAGTAAGTTTGGAGCTTTAGTGGAGATGATTTAAATGCATGGTTGTAGGAGGGTTTAATGCTTGTGGACAATGAGGAAGCCTCAAAACAAATGCAAACCGTCAACTTCTTTTCCACTTAGAAATTTAAGTCACTGAGCTCTGGGCCCAGGAGGGTGGTCTCACAGCTGATATTGCTGTCATTACATACTATTGGATATAGGAATATGGAAATGACTTTTGAGTTATGATTTACATATCCTTAGGACTTACCACTATCTTTCAGTTTGCCCTAATCTTGGCAAGTCTTTTAACTATAGACAGGATAGGCAAACTTTTTTTTTTTTTTGGCAGGTGGCCAGTATAGGGATCTGAACCCATGACCTTGGGGTTGTAAGGCTAAGCTCAAACCAGCTGAGTTAACTGGCCATCCCATTATAGACAGGATAAAAGATGCCTTTAGGAACTTTCTTAGTCTATAGCAGGATCCTAAGATTAGTTCACTGTGTTGTCCTACTGAGTCTGTTGTGATACACTTCCCATTTATTTGGCAGTGTTTCATTTTCTTTTGGGCTAAAGAGACTTTTCCCCAATGTAAAATTACAGTAATATGTGTGAAAGCACATTGTAAGTGGTAAACTACTAGTCAAGTGTGAGTTATTTTATTATTATTTCTTTCTGGAAAGATCCAGGCCTTCAGATGGTGGCCAGTACTGCAGTTTTTCCTGCAGTAGTTAGGTATCAGTCCTCCTCTCTCACAATTGGAGAGATACACCATCTTCTCAAGTTCCTAAAGGGGGACTGAAAGTCTAGGTAATGGGTGTAATTCTCTGTGGAAGGCTTATGTCTTCTTCCATGGAAATGTGCAGGCTTTGAAATGAATTGCCCTTATCCTCACCCTGAAGGATGGTTCTGCATCCCCCCAAAAGGTGGGCTGGCTCATACGTCCAGACAAGGCATCATGTTTTCATATTCTGTAACCATTGTGGCTTACGGTACCTGTTGCCAGAACTGGGATGTAAATACCGTGTAATGTTTGAGAAATACTGAACCTTAGAAGTCCACACATTTTGAGTTCCAGTTTTGAAAGCAGGAAGAAAATATGACTGGGCCATTTAAACAGCATAGCAGGAGCTTCATGACAGGTGAGGAGGGAAGGAGGCTCCTGCCACCCCTGTTCCTCAGTTGCCCTTGTACATGCTATGGGCCCCACCAGGACTGAGCCTGGAAGGAAGTAGAGCATGAGATCTGTGTTCTAGTTAAAGGTTATGTAGTTTGGAGAAGGAAAGCCAAAGATCTTCAAGAACACCTAAGCCATGATGCCCAATTTATTCAAAGGTTGGAATTGTTTTTCAGCTTCCTAAAACTTTTGATTATAGGAAAATGTGTGTGTGTTTTAGAAGCCTCTGACTCTTAAGGTAGCTCATTGGAAAAGGAAACATCTATCGTTTATAAGGTTTCCACCTGAGAGGAGTAGGTTCTAGCAGTGTCTGGTACAGCTGTTTGTCTTGCTCATTTGGAATCCTACAAGCCATGGAGCAGGTGGAGAGTAGGGTATTGCCACAGAAGCTCATGAAGGGAGCACTGTTGTGGGCCAGGGTTTGGAATGGGCCTTCTGTATACACTCTCCTGCTAGGTATTGGGAATGTGGTCAGCTATTTAGCATGTTGTATTAGTCCATTTTGTATTGCTATAATAGAATACCTGAGATTGGGTAATTTATAAGGAACAGAGGTTTATTTGGCTCACAATTCTGGGACAGCTGCATCTGATATGGGTCTCAGGCATTTCTGCTCATGGTGGAAAGTGTCAGGCCTCCAGAGGGTACAAGATCACATGGCGAGAGGAAGCAAGAGAGAGATGAGGTGTCAGGGTCCTTTAAACAACCAGCTCTCGCAGGAACTAATGGAGCAAGAACTCACTCATTACCCATCCCCAGGGAGAGTATTTATCTATTCATGAGGAATCCAACCCCCGTGACCCAAACCCCTCCCAACCTCGCCAAGTTGTGGGTCAGATTTCGACATGAGCTTTGGGGCAGCCTGTATATCCAAACTCTATCGCATGTTTTCTCTCTGGTCTCCTCCTCTCCTCTTTTTTCCCCTCAGACTTGCCTGAGGCTGACTCCACCTCCCCTTCATTTGTGGGCACTCTCCAGGGTTCTGTCCCTGACAGGCGGTTTCTTCAAAGCTACACTCTCTCTTTGGACAGTCACATCTACACCCGTGACTTTACCGACTTTCTTCATTCCAGGGGCACTTACATCTCTAGCTCCTGCCTGATCTTGCTCCCCAGCTCTAGATGAGCACATGCAAGCCTCTGCCTCCTCTTCATGTGGACATTGCCTGGCCCCTCCATGACATATTCAGAGCTGAAGCCATCCTGTGCCGAGTCTTGCTCTGTGCCCTCTCCTCCCCCTCCCAGCTGATGGGGCCGCTGCTGCCTGCCATTACCTGGCCTGGTTTCCCCTTTCTCACCACGCATGTCCATTTGGACCACACACCCAGCTGGTGATAGCTGCTGTCACTTCCCAGAATGTCTTTCTGTTCTGTCCCCTCCTCTTATCCCCACAGATTCTGGCAGGGTCCAGGCTGTCAGCATTTCTTGTTGGGTCACTAAGGGTCTTTCATGGTTCCTTTTTGCTTAGGCGTAGTCTCTCCGATCCAGCTTTCTCTGTCCCCCACAGTGTTGTTAGACTGGTCTTTCACAATTGGATCACACCACTGCACTCCCCATTGAAAACTGCAGGGACTCCAGTTGCCTTTAGGAGAAAACCCAGACCACATGCTCTGACCCCACCTCCTGCTCTGGCCTTGTCTGTGAGCAACCTCCATAGGTCGCAGCTGCAGCCGCACACCCTGGTCACCTGTGTCCCTCTGCACACCTCCTCACACACTCCTTATTGGGTTTGGACTCAGAAAGGAGAGAGCTTTTCAGGAGAGAAGTCAGCTTAAAATGTGAATTTGGGAGAAATCTGTTTTGAGATATGATATGAAGCAGTGAGAATTGACATTATCTTCAAGATAGATTGTACAGAAGCATGGTGGAGCAGACTGAGCCTTGACGTGTTTCTTAGTTAGGCTGGAGAGGGGGGAGTGGAGTTGGTGACAGGTTCAGAGTTGCTCCAGTGAGCGGGGAGCTGGTACAGGGCCTCACTTGAGAGTCTGGAAGAGGAGGGGAGGCCAGACCAAGAGACTGAGGACTGAGTACAGCCGCCAGATCTAGTGTTCACTTGTCCCTTGGTCCCTTGGTAAGCAGACTCAGTAGAGTTGTGGGGCTGGAAGCCACACTGAAGGAGGGCTAGGCACAGAAAGAGCAGGGAGCTCCCTGAGGCGGCAGCTAGGAGAGGAGGAGGCACGAGGGAAAGGTTGCATAGAGGGAGTGCGAGAGCCTGCAGGAGAGAGTTTGAAGGCAGAAGAGCCTTCAAAGAGGGATGTGGGATGTGAGGTGCTGCACAGACAAGACTCTGTGGGTTTTCACAGGGTCAGCATTTGTGTCTGGGTACTTCTTGAGGATCCTTGATCTAATTTGCAATGATGAGCATGCTCATGCATCTTTATGTTTTAAATACGAGGGCACTTCTAAAAGTGCATGGAGAGATTAGTATTATCTTTTTTTTTTTTTGACCAGTAAGGCGATTGCAACCCTTGGCATGGTGTGGTCTGCACCAGGCTCAGCCAGTGAGCGCACCGGCCATCCCTATATAGGATCCGAACCTGCGGCCTCGGTGCTACCAGCGCTGCACTCTCCTAAGTGAGCCATGGGGCCGGCCATAGTATTATCTTTTAATTCTATTTTTCCATGAACTTTTTGAAGTACCCTTGTGTATATGAGTAAATTATTATACATGACTAACATAGCATATGTATGTGTATTTAACATAATATGGTATGTAAGTGTATACTGCTTTGCCCCACATTGGGTTATCACAGTAAACACAAACACATTAGCTGACACAAGCTCTCATATTTAAAATGTACCACCCATAAACTGAACTTTCCAGAAAACCAAATCAAAGGTAACTCTTGAAAAGATCATTCAGATAATATGCCAGTATTCTTTCGGGACATAGGTGCGTTGTGGTCTTCCTGGCTAAAGGAAGCACAATAGCAACCAGAGTTCTAACAGCTGCTGTTTATCAAGTTCTTGCTGTATACCTGACACATGCTTTACATGTATTACCTCATGTGCTGTGTAGAACTCTTTGAGATGGATGTACTTTCTTTTTTATTGGTGAGGAAACTAAGTCTCAGAGAACATGAACACCTTGCTTGCCAAGGCCAGTCAGTTAGGCAGTACTACATTTGGTGTCTATAACCTTGCCCCCTGACTGTAAACCCTCTGCCTGAGCTGTGTGTTTTCTCCTGTGCCATGCTGAATTTATACCTTAAACTTACATTTAATTTGAAATGTAAAAATTATGTATTGCCTCCATTTTAACAGCTGATATACCATTCAGAGAATTCTCTGTCTGCCAGTAGTATTTCTGTTATGGTTACTGGCATCTGCTTATTTTAATGACATGTGGTGAAGTGGGCCTGATTTGGCTGCGATGCAGGCTCTGCATATATATAAGAGCTGACCTATGTGCCATGCAAGTATATTTTAGAAAAGGAGCAAATTCCTAATATTCCCCATTGGGATAAATAACACCTTTTCCGCTTTCCTCTGTGTGTGATCTGTTGTCTGCAGCATAATGTTGAAAAAGTTTAGAAGTGACTTTGGAAAGAGGGAAGTGAGGGATATGTTGCTAGAGTGCAACTCAGAAACATGAGTTGACAGAAGAAGCCAAGCTGTCACATGCCATCATAGGAGAGTTTTAATGTTACCTTAAAGGTTTAGGACATAACATCTGTATAAAGTGTCGCTAGTTCATCTCATTATCATCTAAATGGTTAGATATGTTATGTCCCCAGACCTTCAAAATTGAATTTGAAACTACTCTCTAGGGAGCCTTTCCAGATTTCTCATCAAGTCTAATCATTTCTTCTTCTGTATCCCAGGGGGAATGTTACAAATGGAGTCATGGTGGTACCTTCTGATCTGCGGCTTGTTAATGGTTTAGAGCTATTTCATTGAAAAATTCCTAACTAAGTAAGGGAGTAAGGACTAGAAGTTGTGTTTCTTTTGTCTCCCACAAAGTACACGGATGGAGCCCCATGTCCACTCTGCAGACACTGCTGCTGAGACAGGGTGCTTTACCTGCCCTGGGTGGTTGGAAATGCTGTGGGAGGGTGTGCTTCAGCTTGGAGCATGTTTGGGCAGGGCAGTCCACAGAGAGTGGGCTGGTCCTGTTAATTAGAGGTGCTCACTGAGCTCCAAGCACTGTTCTAGGAACTGCAGGCCCAGAAATGAACAAGACAGAGTTTTTTACCCATGAAACTTAAATTCAGATGGGGAGACTTGACAATAAACAAATATAGTGGCATATATAATATAGTAATACAAATAAAAATGGAGTGGCAGGAGGAGTGGGCTGGAGAGTGGTGGGTGGGTGTTGCTTTGCGTTGCTTCGCCCCCCACGGATTTGTCACCCCACTTCCCCTGGGTGACGGAGATGCAAAGGATTACTCAAAGCCCATCTCTACTGAGCAGTGAGAGGCCCCGAAATGGTTAATCTCCTGGAACCCTCAAGAGAGAATATTAACGCCGAATTGGGGTTCTCTTCCTGCATTTATTTTCCAGACCAGGAAGTTACAGGAAGAGACATAGGTGGGATTATAGTTTAACAGTATAGGCTGGTACCTTTCAGTGAAACAAGCCAGATGACATTCAAGTAAGACAATTAAATGGTCCTATCAACAACAGTTTGATCTTAGCAAACATTCCTTCTTAACAGCAATTTCTCAGTATCTTTACATAACAATCATAACTAGTCTGTCTTTGAGCCAGCAACCTTGCTGTGCAACAAATCTTTATCTTAAACCAGAGACTTATAGCCTGAGGAGAATTTCCTGTCCTTGCAAGGTCAATATTTGAAACTGCAAGGCTTTGGAAAACCAGGCCCTGTGAAGTACATTTGCTTTATAGTATATTCCACAGGCGGGGCCGCTATTTTAGGCATTTGAGTGGAGACCCGAGTGAAGGGTAGATGAGCCATGCAGATCTGTAAGCAGAGCATCACAGGCTGAGGGGTGGGCAGGGGAGGGCTCGAGGCAGTGTTGGGCAGTGGGGAACTGTAGAAGTGACTAAAGGCCAGTGTGGCTGGAGAGGATGAGGGGACAGCCAGCTCGGATCACCTGTGAAGACTTGGACTGTGCTGTGAAGGCCATGGTCTGAGCGACAGTGTACAAAGCTCACTCTGGCTGCCTTAGGGGGAGGGCTGGGAGGAGAAGTAGGAGGCAGCGGCAGCAGTTTCGGTGAGAAGATCATGGCAGCCTGGACCAGGGCAGTCACAGCAGAGGTGACGTAGGGGGCTGGATTCAAGGTGCATTGTGAAGAAGAGAGATAGGAGGGAGGCAGGGAGGTCAAGGCTGATGCTTGGGTTTTTTATCTGAGTACCTGGGTCGGTGGTAGTGCTGTTGGGAGAACCCGGGGAGGAGCAGGAAGACCAGGAGCTCAATTTGGTGCAAGTGCAGGAGTCTGAGGCAGTCTCTATGCGCAGAACTAGAGGCCCTGCTGGCAGGCATGGGGCCACTGGGGCAGGGGCAAGGTTTTGTACTGTGTGACTTGGAAATTACTGGTAATGGAATGCCAGCTGTGTACCAAGGATTTTGATAGACAGGTTTCCTTGTGTCTCCTTATTTAGTCTCTACAGTAGTGATGTGGACGATTTCAACCTTCAGTTTATAGGTCAGGAAACAAAGGCCCAGCAAGAGTAAATAGCTTTGCTAAGGTGACACTGGTGAGTGACTACAGATTCCACTCTTTCGTCTCTGTACAGTGCTGCTGCACTTAGTCATGGTGATACACTCTCAGTGTACTCTCCTGTTTTAGTTCATTTCATGTGTGAATAATTAAAAAACAGGTCATTACCAGATAGGTAAAGAAAGATAGGTTTTTTTGTTGTCATTTTAAAGTATAGTTGAGAGCAGAAGGGCATGTATCTGAGCAGCCCGTGAGTATGTATTAAGGAGCTAGCACAGTGGTGAGGACATCCTGTAGGCCTAGTTTGGCTGAGTTTCTTTGTGTCAGTGTGAGTGTCCGTGTCTGAGAAATGTGGCACTGGGAAACCAGCACCCATGACAAGAGTTGTCACAGGGGCATCTGGAGTTAGGGACGTTTCAGTGCCATATCCTATCTTCCAGTCTTCAGTTTGCCGTAGCTTAATTCCCAGACTGCCATCTCATCCTTCCCTCCCTGCCCCCTCCTGGGAGTGAGCATGGGGGTGAATGGAAACCCTGTTATCATCTTAAGGAACTAGTGTCCTAAGGGACCCAGTTTGGGAGCAATTGAGCCAGCTGCAGGGTGATGACGAGTACATATGTGGAGAATAGGAAGGGATGGTGAGGAGGAGGGTGGGCAGGAGGGAGTTTGTAGACCCCCCTTCCTGTTAGATGTCTAAGCACGAGAGTACCTTTTTTTCTGAGGAACCTAAGTTAGCACACAGCAGCTATAGGGTGAGACATTTTAGTTTGGCTGTGTGTATAAAGATACGGAATTTTAAAGTTTCTAACCATTTTATTGAAGCATTGCTACATTCTAACCTTCCATTCTGGATTTTCTCCCCAAATCACTGCATGTAGAGTAGGGAAAAGTGTTGCCTGCCAGTAATGATAACTGGTCGTTGGCCCAGAGGGAACCCTCCACATGGGGCTAGGGCCCCCACAAGCACACATGAATGGCATCAGCACAACTTGTGGAGGCAGATGCTTCTACACGTCTACCATGGATGTGATGCAGTTATTTAAGCCTGACTACAGACAGGCAGAGCTCCTGCCAGGTGCTGCTGCTGGTAACAGTTGTGACTGAAAGAGCTGTGTGCTTGTCAGAGGCATTTGTCTGTGATAGACACCAGTGATGTGAGAACCTCGGAGCTGAGGAGGTCGTCAGCCAGCAGTGCTCTCCGATTACCTGGTTAGAACTGCATCAATGTTTTACTGTTCTAGGTGGCTCTCATTATACTTGTTGTTCCAGATTGCTGGCATGGGGTCTCTGCCCCCACACTCCTTCCTACTCTCAAATGATTTAAGCAGTAAAAACATTAAAGAAATCCGGCTACTCTTGGGAGAAAATTAGTAAGATTCAGGGATTTCATGTCCGTCTAAGCTCTTGATAGAGAAGAAAATAGTCTCCAAAATGTCAAGGAGGGGACTTAATTGAGAAACTATAGGAAAAACCAAGCAGAATGTTGTTTTATTTATTTCTGTTTGCTTGAGCTTGATAATGAAATAATGCTTTTTTTGGTTTGTTTTGTGTGGTTTCATTTTTATGATTTTTAATTTTTTAATTTTAATTTTAATTTATTTTATTTTATTTTTTTAAATTTTATTTTGTCGATATACATTGTGGCTGATTATTGTTGCCCATCACCAAAACCTCCCTCCCTCCTCCCTTCCCCCCTCCCCCCACCGATGTCCCCTCTGTTTGCTTGTCGTATCAACTTCAAGTAATTGTGGTTGTTATATTTTCTTCCCCCCCTCCCCGGTTTTTTTTTTTTTTTTTTTGTGTGTGTGTGTGTGTGTGTGTGTGTGTGAATTTATATATTAATTTTTAGCTCCCACCAATAAGTGAGAACCTGTGGTATTTCTCTTTCTGTGCCTGACTCGTTTCACTTAATATAATTCTCTCAAGGTCCATCCATGTTGTTGCAAATGGCAGTATTTCATTCGTTTTTATAGCTGAGTAGTATTCCATTGTGTAGATGTACCACATTTTCCGTATCCACTCATCTGATGATGGACATTTGGGCTGGTTCCAACTCTTGGCTATTGTAAAGAGTGCTGCGATGAACATTGGGGAACAGGTATACCTTCGACTTGATGATTTCCATTCCTCTGGGTATATTCCCAACAGTGGGATAGCTGGGTCGTATGGTAGATCTATCTGCAATTGTTTGAGGAACCTCCATACCATTTTCCATAGAGGCTGCACCATTTTGCAGTCCCACCAACAATGTATGAGAGTTCCTTTTTCTCTGCAACCTCGCCAGCATTTATCATTCCGAGTCTTTTGGATTTTAGCCATCCTAACTGGGATTAGATGGTATCTCAGTGTGGTTTTTATTTGCATTTCCCGGATGCTAAGTGATGTTGAGCATTTTTTCATATGTCTGTTGGCCATTTGTATATCTTCCTTAGAGAAATGCCTACTTAGCTCTTTTGCCCATTTTTTAATTGGGTTGCTTGTTTTTTTCTTGTAAAGTTGTTTGAGTTCCTTATATATTCTGGATATTAATCCTTTGTCAGATGTATATTTTACAAATATTTTTTCCCACTCTGTTGGTTGTCTTTTAACTCTGTTAATTGTTTCTTTTGCTGTGCAGAAGCTTTTTAGTTTGATATAATCCCATTTGTTTATTTTTCCTTTGGTTGCCTGTGCTTTTGGGGTCGTATTCATGAAGCCTGTGTCAAGTACTATTTCCTGAAGTGTTTCTCCTATGTTTTCTTTAAGAAGTTTTATTGTTTCAGGGTGTATATTTAAATCCTTAATCCATTTTGAGTTGATTTTAGTATACGGTGAGAGGTATGGATCTAGTTTCATTCTCCTGCATATGGATATCCAGTTATCCCAGCACCATTTGCTGAAGAGGCAGTCCCTTCCCCAGTGAATAGGCTTGGTACCTTTGTCAAAGATCAGATGGCAGTAAGTGTGTGGGTTGATTTCTGGATTCTCTATTCTATTCCATTGGTCAGTGTGTCTGTTTTTATGCCAGTACCATACTGTTTTGGTTATTATAGCTTTGTAGTATAGCTTAAAGTCAGGTAGTGTTATGCCTCCAGCTTTATTTTTTTTGCTCAGCATTGCTTTGGCTATGCGTGGTCTTTTATTATTCCATATAAATGTCTGGATAGTTCTTTCCATTTCTGAGAAAAATGTCTTTGGAATTTTGATGGGGATTGCATTGAATTTGCATATCACTTTGGGTAGTATGGACATTTTCGCTATGTTGATTCTTCCAATCCAGGAGCATGGGATATCTTTCCATCTTCTTGTATCCTCTCTAATTTCTCTCAGCAGTGGTTTGTAGTTCTCATTATAGAGATTTTTCACCTCCTTGGTTAACTCAATTCCTAAGTATTTTATTTTTTTGGTGGCTATTGTAAATGGGCAGGCTTTCTTGATTTCTCGTTCTGCATGTTCACTATTGGAGAAAAGAAATGCTACTGATTTTTGTGTGTTGATTTTGTATCCTGCTACTGTGCTGAAGTCATTTATCAATTCCAAGAGTTTTTTTGTAGAGGTTTTAGGCTGTTCGATATACAGGATCATTTCATCTGCAAACAGGGACAGTTTGACTTCATCTTTTCCAATCTGGATGCCCTTTATTTCCTTCTCTTCTCTGATTGCTCTGGCTAGTACTTCCAACACTATGTTGAATAGGAGTGGTGAGAGTGGGCATCCTTGTCTAGTTCCTATTCTTAAAGGAAAAGCTTTCAGCTTTTCCCCCATTTTTATGATTTTCAAGAACAGGTAAAACCAATCTATGGAGGTAGAAATGAGAGCATCAGTTGTTTATGGGCTGGAATGACTGTAAGGGAAGGGGCACAAGGGAACTTTATGGTGATAGAAATGCTCTCTATCTTGATAGGATTACATTTTATATGAGTATGGCATTTATCAAAACCCAACAGACTGTAAACGTAAGATTTGTGCAGTTTGTTTGTGTAAATTTTAACCTTGTTCTGATGAAACCATCCAAGAAAAATGTTTTTATTCATGTAATTTTACATTATATGTACGTGTAACTAATCCCTTTCTTCTAGTGTAGACGTTTTACCAGTCTGAGTGACATGTAGAAGCTTTACCTCCCTTTGCCTTTCCTCATTTATAGTGTAATTGTCTTGAATATTCCCTATGCATACATATCAGACAGTGGAGTAACTTTTGCCTCAACTTCCAACATGATTTACAGAACTCACAAGGAGAAGGAAAGTCTCTTGTATGTTCCATTATTTTTACTCTTTACCGTGTTGTTTCTTCCTTACCAATGTTCCAATATTATTTTCATTTTCTTCTGTTTTCTCTTTTAGATTTACAGGAAAGTTGCAAAAATAATAGAGTAAACCCCCATCCCAGCTTCTCCTAATGTTGGCATCTTACATACCCATAGAATAGTTATCAAAAACAGGAAGTTAACGTTGGTCAAGTATTTTTATCTCATCTTTAGCCCTAACTAGGACTTTGCCATTCTCCCCACTTGTGTCCTTTTTTTAAAGACTGCTTTGAGATATAATTCACACACCATAAAATTCAGTCATTTATAGTGTACAATTCAGTGATTTTTGGTATATTCACAGAGTCATGCAACCATCACCACTAATTTTAGAATATTTTCATCACCACCAATAGAAACCCCCGTATCCATCAGGAGTCGCTACATTACCCTTTCCTTCCCACCCACCACTGGCCACCATTAATGTTTTCTGTCTCTATGGATTTGACTGTTCTCTGAACATTTCATAAAATTAGAATTACACAATATGTGGCTTTTGTGTCTGACTTCTTTAGTATGTTTTCAAGGTTCATCCATGTTGTAGCATGTATCAGTACTTCATTCCTTTTTATGGCTGAATAATATTCCATTGATGGGTGTACCACATTTTGTTTATCCATTTTGTCACTTGATGGATATTTGGATATTATTTCTACTTTGGGGCTGTTATGAATTATGCTGCTATCCATTCCTGTAGTTTTTGTGTGGCCTAACCATTCTTTTAGAGTAGTTCTGCTGCCAATAAGTTGTCTTAATTTTTGCTCACCTGAGAATATATTAAATTCCCCTTTGTTTTTAAGGGCACTTCCCTGGGCATAGGGTTCTGGGGCTGACAGTTCTTTTCTTTAAACACATGCACATGCTGTGCCACTGCCTCTGGCCTCTGTGGTCTCTGAAGAGAATTCCAGTGTCATTGAGTTGTTTTTCCTGAAGATGAAGTGTCATTTCTCTCTTGCTGCTTTCAAGGTTTTTTTCTTTGTCTATAGTTTTCAGATGTTTGGCTATATGGTGTCTTGGTGTAGATTTCTTTTGGTTTATCCTGTTTGTTGTTCACTCACCTTCTTGAATCGTAGGTTTTTGTCTTTTGCCAAATAGGGTGAGTTTTTAGTCATTATTTCTTGGACTGTTTTTCAGTCTTGCCCACTCTTTCCTCTCCTTCCTGAACTGCAGTGACACCAATGTTAGGACTCTTGTTATAGTCCCACAGGAACCAAAGGCTCTGTACGTTTTTTTTTTCCAGTTTGCTTTTCTGTCATTCAGATGGGGTAATTTCTATTGTCCTATCTTCTAGTTCACTGATTTTTCCCCCCTCTGTCCCCCATTCTGTCTCCACCAAGTTCTGTTTCAGTTATTGTATTTTTCAATTCTATCTTTCCCATTTGTTCCCATATCTTCTGTTTCTTTGCTAAGACTATTTTTTACATTTCTTTCCAGCATGGTTGCTCATTGGAGAACTTGTTTGATGGCTGCTTTAAAAACCTTATCAGATAATGCTGACATCTGTGTCATCTCTGTGCTGGTATCAGGCAATTCTTTTTTACTCGAGTTCCCTCACCTGTGTCTAAACCCAAAATTGAGCCATGACTATCAGAAATGTTCTCAGTCACAAGTAATGAGGTTTTCCATGATCAGGCCTAAGTTCTGTGTTGTTCTCCTACCTACATAGTTTTGGTGCTTATAAGACGTTTGCTTTTCCTTAGTCTGTATTCCCTTAAATGCTGTCACCAGCTGAGTGTTCCTTCCTTATGATGGTGTCACCATGAGGTTATTCCTGCTGGGCTGCACCCTTGACTGCATTTGTCTCATGACTTCAGTGGTCCACCCTTTTGTGGGCGCCACATAGCTTTCTCTTAAGCTTGCCTAGTTATTTTGTTCATTCTGAAATTTCCTTATGATTTGTATCACATCAGTCTTAGCCACATAAAAATACAGTCTTTTCATTCGTTTAACATCTATTTGCTGAACCCTTACTGTAAATATTGGAGATACAGTGGTGAGCAAGACAGCCAAGTTCCCTGCTTTCATGAAGCTTTCAGTCTAGTGGAGAAAAGAAATTTTATAGAATAAGTGTTATTCAGAGAGTTAAAAGAAGTTGAAGGGTGAAAAAGTGGTGGTAAGGGAAGGCCTCTCTGAGGAGATAATATTTAAGCTGGAATTTGATTCTTTCTTGGAGTTTCCATCTCTCTGTTTATATTACCCATCTGTTCTTGCGTGTTTTTTCACTTTTTCCATTAGAACCTATTATGTGCTGAATTGCTATGTTAAAATTCTAAACCCCAGTCTCTCAGAATGTTACTGTATTGGGGTTAGGGCCTTTAAAGAGGTAATTAAGGTAAAATGAGGCCATTAGGGTGGGCCCTAATCCAATCTGACTGGTGTCCTTATAAGAAGAGGAGATCAGGACATACAGAGAGGCATCAGGGACTTCCATGCACAGAGGGACAACCACAGGAGGAAGCAGCAAGAGAGCAGCCACCTGCAAGCCAAGGAGAGAGGCCACAGAGGAACCAGCCCCACCAACACCTTGACCTGGGATGCCCAGCCTTGGATTGTGAGAAAATACGTTTCTGTGTTGAAGCCACCCAGTCTGTGGTATTTTGTTATGGCAGCCGAGCAAACTAATACAGAGCCCTTAGCATATTTATCATAGTTATTTAAAATTTCCTGTCTGATAATTCCATCTGGTTCATCTCTGCATCTGGTTCTGATGCTTGGCTTGTCTCTTCACACTGTGTTTTTCTTTCTTTTTACCATGCCTTGTCAATTTTGGTTGAAAGCTGGACATGATTTGTTAGGTAGTAAGAACTGATGCAAGTAGGCCTCCAGTGTGAGGCTTTTTGCTCATCCTGCTGGAAGCTGGGCTGTGTTTAATGTAGGTGCCAGAGGCTTCCTATTCCTCTCGTGTCCTTATTTATTCTCCCCGTGACTTTTGGGTTTCCTTGAGAATTCCTCCTTAGATAGAGTGTGTGCCTTGCAGCTCTCTCAGTTGCAGTCCCTTGTTTTATAATCCCTGTTGTTTGTTATTGTGTACTGTAATCCCTGTTGGTGTGATTTAAGGTGTGTGGTGGGAGGAGAAGTGTTCTCTCATCTTATGATTAATCCTCAGTCTTCTAGTGGCCTGTGTCCCTAGGCTGTAACCTTCACAAGTGTTTCCTCGGTGAGCAGGGGAAATGTGGTCCCCTTGGTTGGGGTAAGGCTCTGGTCAAGACTTTTCCTGGAGATGAGCCTTTGTTGTGGAGAGCACTCTGCTGTATTTCACAGGGGTTGCTTTTCTTCCCCTGCCAGAGCTGTGGGGGGATCTTTCTTGGTTCTTCACTATGAGAACCTGGTGGAGTTCCTACAGGCAAAACCTGCTAAAACCTGGGGTCCCCCTAAGACTGCAAACCCCTAAGGTTCTTTACTCTCATGGTGGTCCACCTGCAGCTTCCAGCAACTTGTCAAAGTGATCATTTGCCTGTTTCTGTCAGGCTCCAGCAGCTTCTTCTCCAGAGAAGCACATCTTGCCATGGCTCTCCAGATTTCAGGGTGACCGTTTATCCTGCAACCTCAGTTCTCCGATAGGTTCAAGAAAAGTCATTGATTTTCATTTTGTCCAACTTTTCTTGTTGTAAGGGTTGGAGTAATTATTTCCAAGCTCTTTGCAGGTTGGAGCTGAAACTAAGCTGAAATTTGAAAGGAGCAAGGCATATGAAGATTGGGGGAAGAGCATTCTGGGCAGAGTGGACATCCAGGGCAGAAGGACTTGGGCATCCTTGGGAAGCCGAGAGCAGGCCAGTTTCTCTGGTGCCTGGTAACATGAGATGAGCCCAGGGGAGCAGCAGGGCTGGATTAGGTGGGTCTTTGTCAGCCAGGTCGAGGCCTTGGGGTTTGGTCTAAGTGCAGTGATGATCTGCTGGGAGCAGGGAAGTGACATTTTCTGATTTCTGTTTTAAAAGTTTCATTCTGGCTGCAGCGTGGCAGATGAACAGGGGTGGGAAGAGGCAAGAATTAGAAGTAGAAGTGAGAAGGCCACTTATTAGCCCAGGGTGGTGGTTATGGGTTTAGGGTGTGTTTGTGGTGGAGTTGACAAGACTTCTGATGGATGTGAGAGGAGAGGGAGAGGGATTAGTGACAACACCTGTGTGCTGATGTTGGTGAGTGGTGATGCTGTTTACTGAGATGGGAAGATGGGGGAGGAGATGCTGAGGAGAGGAGCAGGAGCTGGGTTTGACCTTGCAAAACCTGAGATGGCAGCAGATTCTGACAGGGTTTGTTCAAGCAGGTTTTTGCAGATATGAAGCCTGGAATTCCAGGAGACACTAGGGTTGGAGAGATGGATTTGAGAGCCACTGGCAGAGCCATTGAGTGGATGAAGTCATCTAAGGAGAGCAGGTAGGGAAGGCCACCCAGGACAGAGCCCTGGGGAATTTCAACACCTAGAGGGCATAAGGATGAGAAACCAGTGAAGGAGGAGAGCTGTGGCATCCAAGAAAAGAAAGTGTTTTGAGGAGGGAGTGGTCAGCTGAGGGCCACACAGTGACAACACGGAGGTCTCGGGTGACCTTGGGAGGACCTGTCACAGTAAGGAGGGGTGGCCACATGACTGGAGGGTGAGGGATGTAGTGTGAAGCTGGGCACGGGAGTAGCATCAACAGACAACTCCTTCCAGAATGTTTCTGGGAAGGGAAGCAAAAGCTGGCCAGTAATTGGTGGTCAAAGAGGATGATTTCCTTGTCTTTTCCTCTTGTTCTTTGAGGTTTGTAAGCATGGGGCTCATGTTGCTCCTGGACAATTCATGCTCCTAGGTGCCCAAGGATGGTTGTAAAAAAGAGTTCTAAATTGTTTATCACCTACCTGTATGAACAGAAGCCATCATTATGGTGGTTATCAAGCATTTTATTACAAAATATTACAAATTCTCAATTAGAGATTGTATGGAGTCATTTGAAACATAAAATCTAATACAAAGAGTATGCTCATAGAAATAAGTTTCTCATTAAATTTGTATTTTATTTGAAAGCTTTGTACAAATGTGTTATTTAATATTTTGAATATATTTTACTTCATTTTAATTGTGAAACATAAAAATCATTTTTTCTACCAGGTTCTATGTAGCCAGCCCCACATCCCTTATAGTTTGCCCCACGGATGTTACCATTTTCTGTGGACAGTCTGAAAAAGCTTGAGAAGAATTGCCCAAATGATGTGCTTCCTAAGGAAATTCTTAGTTGTGAGCACGACTTATGGACTTTTCATTACAAATGAAGAGGGTTCCACTCTTTCTTCCTCCAAACTCTCCCCCTCCTTTTCTCCCAAGACAGTTGTATTTTGAGTTAAATTAATAATGAATGTTTACATCATTATGACTACTGTTATTCAGAGCTGAGCCATAAAGTAAACTATTCCCTTTCCTTCCAATTTCTTTTTCTCTTAGTTAATAATTTTCTTGTTTTGTCTAGTTTTCCATGTGTTTATTATCAATTTAATCTTAAATTCTTTACCAGTTGTCCAAATCTCCTCTGAAAATGTTCATTTACATCAAGCATGTTGATGCTTTCGTGTCCTGAGGTCTTTCCTGGAGCCTGTGGCCTGCTTCCACCTGGGTGGGTTGTCCTCTCTGCATGGTGCATGGCTGTGATCTGAGGACCCTTTTCCATTGTCTTGATCCTTTCTCCTTTCTCTGCTCTCTGTATTCCATGTCTTCCTCTGTCTTGGTTTACTCCCTTGTTTAAGGAGGACAATGTTGTCTCATAGTTTCTGGAGAATGAGTGTGGGAGCTAAAACTCTTGAGATATTTTGTGTCCAAAATGTCTTTATTTCACTCACTCTCAGCTGTGATGGTTGTAGTTTGGCTGGGTATAGTAGTCCAGGTTGGAATTATTTTTATTTCTGAATCGTGAAGACATCATTGTTGTTTTCTAAGGTTCAATGCTGTTGACGAGTTTTGATTCCTGATTCTTTGCATGTGATCTGTTTTTAGAAGTTCGTAGTATCTTCTCTGTCTCATTTTCTGAAGTGAAATTTTATGTTGATGTGCCTGGGTGTATTACTTTGATCAAAGTGGCTGGGAACTAAAAGAGCCCTTTGAGTTCTGAAACATATCTTTCAATGCTGGAAATCTCTTTTGCATTATTTCGAGTCATTGAGGTACTGAAGAGTGATGTCCTTCTCTTTGTTGACTCAGTCTCTCCTCCTGTAGCAGCTGTTACTTGGGTGTTGAACTCTTTGTTTTGGTCTTCTTTTTCTCCTGTTTTCCATCTCTGTCTTGTAGCACTGCTTTCAAAGATTCCTTCAACTTTATTTTCCATGCTCCCTACTGAGGTTTTTATCTCCACTATCATATACTTAATTTCTAAGACTGCTGGGTTTTTAAAAAATGTTTCTTTTTAAAAAATAGCATCCCATTTATTTTAGTCCATTTTGTGTTGCTATAACAGAAATACCCGAGACTGGGTAATTTATAAGGAAAAGAGGTTTATTTGGCTTAAGATTCTGGGACAGCTGCATCTGGCACGGGCCTCAGGCTGCTTCTACTCATGGCGGAAAGTGGCAGGCAGCCGGTGGGTACAAGCAAGATCGCATGGTGAGAGGAAGCAAGAGAGAGAGAGAGAGAGAGAGGAGGTGCCAGGGTCCTATAAACAACAAGCTCTTGTGGGAACTAATAGAGCAAGAACTCACTCATTACTCCCCCCTCCCTCAGGGAGAGCATTAATCCATTCATGAGGTATCCGCCCCCATGACTCAATTAGTTTCCAACATTGCCACATTGGGGATCAAATTTCCACACGAGTTTTGGAGGGGACAACACATCCAAACTCCATCACCATTCTTAATTAATGGATGATATAGCTTCTTTTATCTCCTTGAGAGGGATATTAATAATAGTTTTTAAAACATTTTCTTCTTACTGCACAATCTCTTTCCTTTCCCTTCCTTTTGTTTCTATTTAAAATTATACACATCTGTCTTTTCTCAAGTGTCTGGTAAAGCATGGTTATCTGGTCACGTTTAAAGGTGGGATTTATAACACTGATTGGAAGCACAGAGCCTATAGGTGGGGCTCATGAACTTTCCTGCAGTTGAGCTGGTATAGCCATTTATTGGGAACTGATAGGTCAGTATGTCCTCTTGGGTTGGTCAGATCGTGGAGAGAAGACATCCATTTCTCCTGTCCAAAGGATGAAGACCTACGAACTCTGGAAGCAGAGTAGAGGAAGAGTGAATGTTTTAGAATTTGTAAGTATGTGTTTGGTTAATCCACATGCTTTCCAGACAGAATCTCTATCCTTAATTTTGTCTAATGTCCCTGCTCCAGATATTCTTTAGAAAATAAATTTCTAGCCCACTAGGCAAGGGAAGTTGTTGAGGAGCAGGGAATAGGGGAAAGAGTTCAGGGATCTAATTGCTGCTGCTTTTTTTAAAAAAGAAAAGTCAGGTTTATTGAGTTGTGATTTAGATAGGATAAAATCCACCTATTAGTAGACAGTTCTGTGAGGTTTTGTTTTTTTTTTTTATTGATGTTGACTTTGTTCAATTTAATAGTTTCCTCTGAAATGAACTACTTATGAAAGTTATATTCAGATATTATCGTGTCATTTTCATAAAACAAACTATCTTAATTTTGTTGTTTAATAATTCTATGGTAAGAGCAGAAATGTCAAATAAACCACTTATGTCACATGCTTTTAGTGCATACCCAGGAACACAGCTTTTGTAATTGCTAAAAATAACATCACAAATAATTTGTATTACCAGTGTTCTTAACATCTATGATATTTACTTGTAATTTTAATAGATCATCTTAATTTCAAGATCATTCAGTATTTTTCAGTTGATAGGACAAGTTTAGAATTTATGCCACAAAGAGCAGTGGGTTGAGGGTAAAGATGATTATTGAGAAAAGTGAAGGAAAAACAAATCCTCATTTAGCAACTTGAAAGACCACTGGTTTGTTCATACATCAACCTGTTTCAGGTAGAACTCATTTAAATAGCCACCGTTTACACACACTGTCATGTAAGAGACAATATTAAACTACTTTAAGTTTATATTGTTTCCTGTTATATCACCCATAAAATATTGGAGTAGAAACTGACACTAAAATTATTTATCTTAAAATGGCTGTCTTTGACTGAATAAAGAAGTTTTCATTTATTATCAACATTGCTGCTTCAGAAAAAAAAAAAAAATCCAAGAAAAATAACGGGAGAGTTGAAATTTTAAAAAGCATGGAAGGCGAAATGCTGCTCCCTAGATACTTTGAATCAGATGTATTGAGAAGTAAAGACGTGATGGGAGATGTGGTTTTAGACTATCAGTAACAGAGGTCTGGGATCCAGTAGAGCCAGTAGATGGGGAAGGTCTCCCTTCCTGGTGAGGTACAGCATCTTTCCATGTGGTGCTTTTGATAGATATTGGTTGACTTTCCATGACAATAGGTAGCAGACATTGATGCTTTCCTCCTCAGCATGTCTTCCTTTCTTCCACACTAACCAGAAGTCCATGTTTTTCAGTTTTCACAGACCCCAGAGAGTGGTATCCTATCCCCAGCACGGATACATTTTTTTTTAGTAGAAGCCAATGACTGTAATTGTATTGCTTTTGTCAGTGAGTTGGATAGTGGTGGACGTGTAACTTACTCACTTCTTTTTTTTTTTTTAGTTTTATTTTATTTTACTTCTCAACATACATTGTACTTGATTTTCATGCCCCTTTACCCATTCCTCTCCACCCCCCTCCCACATTGTATCTGTGCACTTGGCTTAAATAGTTCAAGGAATTTTTGTGGTTATTCTTTCTTCTTTCCCCCACCCTTTATTTGTTTGTATGTTTATTTATTTATTAATTTTTAGCTCCCACAAGTAAGTGAGAACATGTGGTATTTCTCTTTCTGTGCCTGACTTGTTTCACTTAATATAATTTTCTCTAAGTCCATCCATGTTGTAGTGAATGGTTGTATTTCATTCTTTTTTATAGCAGAGTAGTATTCCATTGTGTAGATGTACCACAGTTTCCTTATCCATTCATCAGATGATGGACATTTTGGTTGGTTCCAGCTCTTGGCTATTGTATATACAGCTGCAATGAACATTGGAGTACAGGTATCCCTTCGGCATGATGATTTCCATTCTTCTGGGTATATTCCCACCAGTGGGATCGCTGGGTCATATGGTAGATCTTTCTGTAATTGTTTGAGGAACCTCCATGTCATTTTCCATAAAGGCTGCACCATTTTGCAGCCCTACCAACAGTGGATAAGAGTTCCTTTTTCTCTGTAACCTCTCCGGCACTTATCATTCTCAGTCTTTTGGATGTTAGCTATCCTACTGGAGTGAGATGGTATCTCAGTGTGGTTTTGATTTGCATTTCCTATATGCTGAGTGATATTGAGCACTTTTTCATGTGTCTGTTGGCCGTTCATATATCTTCCTTTGAGAAATGTCTGTTCAGCTCCTTTGCCCATTTTTTAATTTGGTTGTTTTTTTGTTGTAAAGTCATTTGAGTTCCTTGTATATTCTGGATATTAATCCTTTGTCAGATGTATATTTAGCAAATATTTTCTCCTACTCTGTTGATTGTTTTTTTACTCTGTTTATTGTTTCTTTTGCTGTGCAGAAGCTTTTTAGTTTGATATAATCCCATTTGTTTATTTTACCTTTAGTTGCCTGTGCTTTTTGAGTCCTATTCATGAATTCTGTACCCACTCCTATTTCCTGGAGTATTTCCCATATGTTTTCTTTAAGGAGTTTTATTGTTTCAGGGTTTATATTTAATTCTTTAATCCATTTTGAGTTGATTTTGGTATATGGTGAAAGATATGGGTCTAGTTTCATTCTCCTACATATGATTATCCAGTTTTCCTAGCACCATTTGTTGAAAAGGCAGTCTCTACCCCAGTATGTAGACTTGCTGCCTTTGTCAAAGATCAGATGGCTGTAGGCATATGGGTTAATTTCTGGGTTCTCTATTCTGTTCCATTGATCCATGTGTCTGTTTTTATGCCAGTACCATGCTGTTTTGGTTATTATAGCTTTGTAATATAGTTTAAAGCCAGGTGGTGTTATGCCACCAGCTTTATTTTTTTTGCTCATGATTGCTTTGGCTATGTGTGGTCTTTTGTTGTTTCATATAAATGTCTGGATAGCTTTTTCCATCTCAGAGAAAAATGTCATTGGAATTTTGATGGGGATTGCATTGGATTTGTAGATCACTTTGGATAATATGGACATTTTCACAATGTTAATTCTTCCAATTCAAGAGCATGGGATATCTTTCCATTTTCTTGTGTCCTCTTTAATTTCTCTCAACAGTGGTTTGTAGTTCTCTTTGTAGAGATTTTTCACATCCTTGGTCGGCTTTATTCCTAAATATTTTATTTTTTTGGTGGCTATTGTGAATGTGCTAGCTTTCTTGATTTCTTTTTCTGCATGTTCACTGGTGGAGTATAGAAATGCTACTGATTTTTGTGTGTTGATTTTGTACCCTGCAACTTTGCTGAAATTGTTTATCAACTCTAGGAGTTTTTTATAGAAGCTTCAGGCTGTTCAATATATAGGATCATATCATCTGCAAAAAGAGACAGCTTGACTTCATCCTTTCCAATCTGGATGCCCTTTATTTCCTTCTCTTCTCTGATTGCTCTGTCTAGTACTTCCAACACTATGTTGAATAGGAGTGGTGAGAGTGGGCATCCTGTCTAGTTCCTGTTCATACACACAGGAGTATGGACACTGTTGCTTATGTGAGAAAGTATTTGGTGGCTCCTTCTGTTGACTGTGGGTTTGTTTTTTTTATTAGGATGGGAATGAAGGCAAGCATATTTATTTCTAGGCTGGTTCAGATTATTAGCCAGTGGGAGCCTAGTATTGAGTATGGTGCCTGTGAGTAGGGTCATGAGGATGATAAGAAGAATTATGGGGTTAATTAGTATGGGAAGGGTATGAACCAACATTTTCAGGGTATGGGCCCGATAGCTTGTTTAGCTGACCTTACTGTAGGATATGGTAGCACGGAGAGTTTTGAGTTCTTAGGAGTGGGTTCAGTTCCCATGGTTCTAGAAGCAAGAGGGCTTGGACCTCTGTTATTTACTCTATCAAAGTAACTCTTTTGTCAGACATATTTCTTAGGTTTGTGGGGGGATGCTTGATAGTAGGATAGGTATTGAGATGTGTCATATATATAAGGCTTTTATTGGGAGGAAGTTTTTTCATAGGAGGTGCATTAGTTGGTCATATTGGAATCGTGGCTAGGAGGCTCGGATTTATAGGAATAGGGCCGTTAAGAGGAAGGTTTTGGTGGTAAAGTTTAGTGTGAAAATTTCTGGTGTGGCAATGTCATAAAGTACTCCTAGGAAGATGATGGTGGTGAGGGCGTTTATTATGATGATGTTGATATTTTCAGCTATGAAGAATAGGGCGAGGGAGCCTGTGGCATATTCAATGTTGAATCCTGATAAAGTTCTGATTCGCCTTCTGCTAGGTCGAATGGGGCTCGGTTGGTGTCTGCTAGTGTTGAAATGAATCATATTATGGCTAGTGGTCATGATGGAAGGATCAGTCATATGAATTCTTGGGTAATGATGAGGGTCAGTAGGGTGTAGGATACGTTATAAGTAAGACTGACACAAGAATGATGGCTAAGGTGACTTCGTATGAAATTGGGCTACCGCTCGTAGGGCTCCAATTAGAGCATATTTTGAGTTTGAGGCTCATCCTGATCAGAGGATTGAGTAGACGGCTAGGCTTGAGGTGGCTAGGATGAATAGTATTCCTATGTTTAGGTTGGCCAGGGGGTGGGGTATTGGTAATGGCACTCACATGGTGAGTGCCAGGGTGAGGACTAGTGTAGATGTGATGATATATAGGGAGGTAGCTGATGTTAGTGATTGGAGTGGTTCTTTGGTGAATAATTTTACTGCGTTGGTGAAAGTTTGAAGACCGTAGGGGCCAACAATGTTGGGTACTTTGCAAAGTTGTATGTAGCCAAGCATTTTCCGTTCTACAAGAGTGAGGAATGCCATTGCGAGTATAATGGGAATAATGAGTAGAAGCATGTTAATGATGTACATGTTGTTAGGAAGAGGAGTTGAACCTCTGATTGTAAAGTCTTAAGTTTTATGCAGTTGCCATGCTCTGCCATCCTAACGAGCCCTGCTCTTGGGTGGGGCGTATGGGGACAGGCTGAATTGAGATTACATCATTCAGTGGGGTCGAAGGTGCTTATTGAAGTGGGCCTTATTTCTCTTGTCGTTTCATACTGGGAGAAATGCAGTAATAGGTAGAAACTGACCTGGATTGCTCCAGTCTGAACTCAGATCATGTAGGACTTTAATCATTGAACAAACGAACCCTTAATAGCTGCTGTACCATTACGATATCCTGATCCAACATCGAGATCGTAAACTCTGTTGTTGATAGGGACTCTAAAATAGAATTGTGCTGTTATCCCTAGGGTAACTTGTTCTGTTGATCAAGTTGTTTTGGGTCAATTGATGATTGTGTTGCTTCGACTGGTTGGTCTAGGTCATAGTCATTTGGAAGTTTTGTTTTACTCCGAGGACACCCCAACCAAAATTTCTGGCTCAGAGGGTTTTGTTGTTGATGCCTGGGTTAGGTTTATGTTGTTTTGCCTGAGCTAGTTAATTAAAGCTCCATAGGGTCTTCTTGCTTATTTTTATATCCCCACCTCTTCATGGGGAGGTCAGTTTTACTGATTGGAAGTGGGAGACAGTAAAACCCTCCTGTGGCCTTTCATACAAGTCCCTAATTAAGGAACAAATGATTATGCTACCTTTGCACAGTCAGGATACCATGGCCGTTGAACTGTGTCACTGGGCAGGCAGTGCCTCTAATACTTGTAATGCTAGAGGTGATGTTTTTGGTAAACAGGTGGGGTTTATAGTTGCCGAGTTCCTTCTGCTGCTTTTAATCTTTCCTTTATGCATGCATGTGTTGGGTTAACAATTGAAGGTATAAGTGGATTTGGGTTGGACAATTTTTATTGTATTGTTAATTATGAGTGGGCATCTGGTCTGATACAGGCTTATGCAGGGAGAATGGGATTCTTTTTAGTCATATTAACAGTATTTCTCCTATATAAGTATAGATTGGTCCAGTTGGGTGTTAGGAGTTTGGTGCACGTGGTAGGAATTAAGTCTTCGTGATTGTTGAGCTTGAACGCTTTCTTAATTGGTGGCTGCTTTTAGGCCGACAATGGATGGTTAGTAGCTTACTCTCTATGGGGGGTTGAGTCCTGTGTCTAAAGGGCTGTACCTCTTTAGACTAGCATTTAAATTTACATTTGGAGTGGTGAGTGCTTTAGGTAAATTTAAAGTTGAACTGAAATTCTGCACCGGACAACCAGCTATCACCAGTCTTGGTTGGCTTTTTATCTCTACTCATAGGTCTTCTCACTATTTTTCCACATAGATGATGAGTTTGTTCTTTTGAGACTGCCCGTGAGTAGCTCATCTGGTTTTGGGGTTTTTGGCTAAAGTTCTCTTTGTCAAGGTTGTTCTAGTTAATCCATGATGCAAAAAGTACAAGGGGGAAGCTTTGCTATTTGGTACTGGGGCTTGTTCTTTCATCTTTCCCTTATGGTACTGTCTCTATAGCATCTGTGGATAATTTCTATGTCCTATACTTTTAAAAGTGTTTAAATGATTTGATTTAGAGTTGAGTTCTTTTTTCATGTTTGAGTTGTTTGGGCTAGAGCTGGTTCAAAGTGGTCAGTTAGTGTGAAATCTTCTGAGTGTAGGCCAGATGCTTTGAATTAAGCTACACTTTGGTGTGTCCAAGTACACTTTCTAGTACACTTACCTTGTTACGACTTGTCTCCTCTAGGTCTGTTGGCAGTAGCTTAGGTAGAAATTTCGTCTGCAGTGGTATTTGAGGAGGGTGACAGGCAGTGTGTGTGTGCCTCATAGCCTTTTTCAATCAAGCTCTCTATTCTTGGTTTACTGCTAAATCCTCCTTTGGCCTCCAATTTTCTTGGGGGCTGTCGTGGGTGGGTTGTTCTGGGTTAGAAAATGTAGTCTGTTTCTTCCATCTCATGGGCTGCACCTTGACCTAACATTTTTATGTGGATTCTTGTGCTTACTTTTTGTGCCTTGGAAGGGTTTGCTGAAGATGGCGGTATACAGGCTGAATTGGCAAGGGATGGTGAGGTATATCGGGGTTTATCAATTACAGAACAGACTCCTCTAGAGGGATGTGAAGCACTGTCAAGTCCTTTGAGTTTTGGGCTGTTGCTGGTAGTACTCTGGCGAGTGGCTTTGTTTGACTAGCCGCCTGGGTTTATGGCTGAGCATAGCGGGGTGTCTAGTCCCAGTTTGGGTCTCAGCTGTTGTGTGTTCAGGCTGCTGTAAAGTCACTTTTGTGGTTTATTTTGTCCTTGGCTATGGCTTTTTACAGTTTGGATGTTGTTTAACTTTATTTGTTGTTTGTACCCTTAAACACACTTTACACTGAGCTTTATTTGTTTGGATTAAGCGTATGGCCGCAGTGGCTGGAATGAAATTTACCAATCCTGGGTTTTGATAACAGCTTCAATCTCTTTTATTGTTATTGGTCTGTTCAGATTTTCTATATCTTCTTGGCTCAGTTTTGGTAATTTGTATGCATCCAGAAATTTATCCATTTCCTCCAGATTTTCAAATTTGTTGGCATGTAGATGTTTATAGTAGTCTCTTATGATTCCTTGTATTTCTGAGGTGTCAGTTGTAATATCACCTTTTTTTTTTTTTCCAATTTTTGTTATTTGAGTCTTCTCTCTTCTTTTCTTAATTAGTCTTGCTAAAGATTTGTCGATTTTATTAATCTTTTCAAAGAACCAACTTTTTGTTTCATTGATCTTTTGTATTTTTCATATTTCTATTTTGTTTAGTTCTGCTCTGATCTTAATTATTTCTTTCTGTCTACTAACTTTAGGTTTGGATTGTTCTTGTTTTTCTAGATCTTTAAGGTGAAGTGTTAGGTTATTTATTTGCCATCTTTCCATTCTTCTGAAGTAAGCATTTAATGCAATAAATTTCCCCCTTAAAACTGCTTTTGCAGTATCCCACAGGTTTTGGTATGATGTGTCATCATTTTCATTAATTTCAAGAAATTTTTTGATTTCCTGTTTAATTTCTTCTTGGACCCACATGTCATTAAGTCGAATGTTGTTTAATTTCCATGAGTTTGTATAGTTTTCAGAGTTTTGTTTATTATTGATTTCTAATTTTAATCCACTGTGAGCAGAAAAAATACATGGAATAATTCCAACTTTTTGAATTTGTTAAGACTTGCTTTGTGACCTAACATTTGGTCTATCCTGGAGAATGTTCCATGTGCTGATGAGAAGAATGAATATTCTGATGTTGTTGGGTAGAATGTTCTGTAGATATCTGCCAAATACAATTGGTCTAAAGTATTGTTTAGATCATGTGTTTCTCTGTTGATTTTTTTGCCTAGATGATGAGAGTGGGGTGTTCAGGTCCCCCAATATTATGGTGTTAGTGTCTATTTCTTTTTTTAGATCTAATAGTGTTTGCTTTGTAAATCTGGCTGCTCCAACATTAGGTGTGTATATATTTATGATTGTTATATCTTCTTGATGGATAGATCCTTTTATCATTATATATTGGCCATCTTTATCTCTTTTAATGGTTTTTGCTTTAAAGTGTATTTTATCTGATATAAGAATAGCTACTCCAGCTCATTTCTCATTTCTACCTGCATGATATATCTTTTTCCATCCTTTCACTCTTAGTCTATGTGTGTCTTTACAGGTCAAGTGAGTCTCTTGGAGACAGCATATTATTGGGTCCATCTTTTTAATCCAGTCAGTCAGTCTGTGTCTTTTGAATGGGGAATTTAGTCCCTTTACATTCAGAGTTATTATTGAAAGGTGTTGATTTACTCCTAGCATTATACTGATTTTTGTTTAGACGTCTTAAGTATCTTTTGTTCCTTTCTTTCAAATTTTCTGTTTGTCTTCTGTATTTGTTGGTTTCTTGGGGTGATAAACTATTTTTTCTCTCTTTTGTTAGCATTTTTGTTTTGCTGGTAGGTATTGTTCTTTCTTGTGTATTCATGGTAGTGATGGTTGTTTTTGTGGCATCAAACCCAGTACTTTCCTTGAGAATTTCTTGTAGGACTGGTTTTGTGGTAGTGAACTCCTGAAATTTTTGTATGTCTGAGAAATATACTATTTGTCGTTCATTTCAGAAAGATAGCCTTGCTGGGTAAAGTATTCTTGGCTGGAAATTTTTGTCCTTTAGAATTTTGAATATATCATCCCATTCTTTTCTGGCTTTTAGAGTTTCTGATGAAAAGTCTGATGTTATTCTGATTGGGGCTCCCTTATAAGTGACTTGCCGCTTCTCTCTTGCAGCTTTTAAGATTCTCGCTTTGTCTTTGATTTTTGTTAGTTTGCTTATCACATGTCTTGGAGAGGACCTTTTTGGGTTGAATGTGTTTGGTGATCTTTGGGCTTCCCGAATCTAGGGATCTGTGACTTTCCCTATATCTGGAAGTTTTCTGCTGTTATCTCATTGAGTATGTTTTAAATGCCATTTCTTTTTTCCTCCCATTCTGGAATACCCATGATTTGGATATTTGAGCACTTAAGGTTGTCAGTTGTCTCTCTTAAATTTTCTTCAGTTTTTAAAATTTTTTTATGGTCTGCTTGTGATAATTTAAACAGCCTGTCTTTGAGGTCAGAAATTCTCTCTTCTGCTTGTTCAGGTCTGCTGGTTAAACTCTCTGTTGTGTTTTTTATTTTGTTGAATGAATCCTTCAGCTCCACAAACTTAGCTACATTCTTTTTCAAGGCATTGATTTCTTTGTACATTTCTTCTTTCAGATCCTGTATGTTTTTTTTCTCATTTCATTGTGTTGTTTCACTGAGTTTTCTTGTATCTCATTTAGTTTTCTTAGAATAGTTACTCTAAATTCCTTGTTTGTCATTTCAAAGACTTCCTGTTCTATAGGATCTAGCACTTGTAAGTTATTAATTTCCTTTGGTGGAGATATACTTTCTTGATTTTTCATATTTCTGGTTTCTTTCCTTTGGTGTTTTGTCATTGTGGCTGGGGGTATCACAGTTCACTCATTTCACCCTGATGTCCGGCTTGAAGGGTCTGCTGCTTCTGGATAGCAGAAATTAGCCTGGACCGGAAGTCCTACCCCACCTGCCTTCCAGTTCTGTGAGTTTTGAGGATACACACACACTATGTAACCACCACAATCGAGTTACAGAAGAGCTCCATACCTCCAAATACCTCGTCAGCCTTTGTGATCAGCCTTCCCCAGCCCCCGGCCCTGGCAGCCACTTACCCGCTTTCTGCTCCTACAGTTTTGCTGTTTCCAGAATGGCATATAAACAGAATCATGCAGTATGTAGCCTTTTAAGTTTGGCTTTTTTCTTTAACATAATTCATTTGAGAATCATTGTTTTATTGTCAGTATCAATTGTCCATTTCTTTCTTTTCTTCCCTTTTAAAAAAAAATTAACCACTGTACACATGAGGATGTCTGTTTCTCTTTATTGCTGAGTACTTTTCCATTGTATGAAGGTACCACAGTCTGTTTATCCATTCATCAGTTGAAGTGTCTTTGGGCTATTTCCAATTTTTGGCAATTACTAATAAAGGCACTATAAATGTGTGCATAGAATTTTTTTGAAAATGTAAGTTTTTGTTTATCTTGGATAAATATTCTGAAGTGGGATTGCTGAGTTGTATGGTAAGTATATGCTTAAATTTATAAGAAACTACCAAATTGTTTTACAATTTTAAATTTCCACCGGTAATTTATTTTAGTTGCTCCTCATTCTTGGCAGCACTTGGTATTGTCAGGTTATTTTTATTTTCTAACTTTAGCCATTCTGATAGGTTTGTAGTGTTTTCTCATTGTGGATTTAGTTTGTGTTTTCCTGATAAGCAGTGGTGCTGAGTGTCTTTTTGTGTATGTCTTTTGTGTTTCTCCCGTGGTGAAGTGTCTTGTCAATTTTTACAGGGTTGTTTATTTTGCTTTATTGAGTTTTCAGAGATGAGTGTGTATTCTGGATTCAGATCCTTTATCAGATATGTGTTTTGCAAATGTTTTCTCCCAGTCTTGTGGCTTGTTTTTTCATTGTTTTAACTGTATCTTTTGAAAAGCAGATGTTTTTAATTATGGTGGGGCTTGTCTTAGCTTTTGTGGCACTATTATAGAATACCTGAGATTGGGTAATTTATAAAGAAAAGAGGTTTATTTGGGTCACAGTTTTGGGGCAGCTACATCTGGAGAGAGCCTCAGGCTGCTTCCACTTGTGATGGAAAGTAGAAAGGGAGGCAAGCATGTGCAAGGACATCACATGATGAGAGGAAGCAAGAAGGAGAGGGAGAAGAGGTGTCAGGCTCTTTTTAACAACTTACCCCACCCTCCCCCATTAATCTATTCATGAGGGGTCTGCCCCCATGACCCAAACACCTCCCACTAGGCAACACTTCCCAACACTGCCACATTGGGGATAAAATTTCAACATAAGTTTTGGGTTTTGGAGGGGGCAAATATCCAAATTATAGCAGAGCTTACAAATTTTTTTCTTACACCAATTGTGCTTTTGGTTTGTATCTAAGAAATCTTTACCTAACTTAAGGTCAAAAAATTTTTTTCCTGTTTTTTTTCCAGAAGTTTTATAATTTGGGGTTTTACATTCAGGTCCGTTAATAATTTTGTGTAATTTCTGTATGTGAGGCAAGGTATGGATTGAAGTTCTTTGTTTTTACAGAAACGGATGTTCAGTTTTTCCAGCACCATGTGTTGAAAAGCCTGTTCTTTCTTGATTGAATTGCATTTATGCCTTTGTTGAATGTTAAAAAAGCTGTGGGTCTGTTTCTGGATTCTCTAATTTTGTTTCATGTATCTCTGTGTCTGTTCCTTTGTTAATACCACACTGTCTTGATAACTGTAAATCTTGAAATCTAGTACTTTGAGTTCTCCAACATTATCCTTTTCTAAATTGTTTTAGTTGTCCTAATTCCTTTGATTTTCCAAATAAATTTGAGAATCAGCTTGTTGACTTCTATAAGGATTTCTACTAGAATTTGGGCTGGGATTACATTGAGTAAATAGATCAGTTGGGGGGAGATTTAACATGTTAACAATATTGAGTCTTTCAGTCCATAAACATGGTATATCTCTCCACTTATTTAAGTCATCTTTGAATCCTTACATAAGTGTTTTGTGGTTTTCAGCATATAAATCTTGCACATATTTTATGAGATTTATACTTAAATGTTTCATGTTTTGGGTGCTAATTGTAAATTAGCCTTTTTTTCAAAAATTCAATTTCCAGTGTTTCATTACTAGTATGTGGATACAGTTTATCTTTGTGTGTTGACTTGTATCCTATCACCTTGCTAAATTCAATTAATTCTAGTAGCTGTTTTGTAGATTCTTTTGGATTTTCTATATGGACAGTCATGTTATCTGCGAATAGAGACAGTTTTATTTTTTCCTTTCCAATCTATGAACCTTTTATTTCTTTTACTTATGTTCTGCACAGGTTATGATTTTGAATAGGAGTGGTAAGGATGGACATGTGTGCATTGTACCTGATCTTAGGGAAGAAGCATTCAGTTTTTTACTATTAAGTATGATGTTAGCTGTATGTTTTTTGTAGATGCCCTTAATCAGGATGTTCCTTTCTATTCTTAGTTCGCTCAGCGTTTTTGTTTAACAGGTGTTGAGTTTTGTCAAAGGTGTTTCTGCATCTTTTGAAAAGATCATTTGGTTTTTCTTCTTTAATCCATCATTATAGTAAGTGAAATTGATTTATCAGTGTTGAACCAAACTTGCATTCCTAGATTAAATACCTAATAGTTATAAAGCATTATCCTTTTTATATATTGCTGGAATTGATTTGCTAATATTTTATTTGGAATGCTTGTGTTTGTTTTTATGAAGGATATCAATCTGTTTTTTCCCATAATGTCTTTGTCTAGTTTTGATGTAAGG
Source organism: Cynocephalus volans (assembly GCF_027409185.1). Classification (NCBI taxonomy): domain Eukaryota; kingdom Metazoa; phylum Chordata; class Mammalia; order Dermoptera; family Cynocephalidae; genus Cynocephalus; species Cynocephalus volans. The sequence continues at coordinate 190,391,428 of NC_084460.1, forward strand.
GTAACCTTGGCTTCATGAAAAAAGTTGAGACTTGTTCCTTCCTTTTCTATTTTCTGGAAGACTAGTGTAGAATTAGTATCATTTCTTCTTTAAATGTGCGCTGGAATTTGCCAATAAAGACCTCTGGGCCTGGGTTGTTTTTTTTGTTTTTCTTTCATTGTTTGAACATTTTTAACTACAAACTCAATTTCTTTGATAGATATAAGACTAATTCAAGTCATCCATTTTTTTTGAGTAAATATGGTAATTTGTGTCTTCCAAGGAATATGTCTTTTCCTTCCAAGTTGTAAAATTTATGGACACAAAGTTTATAATATTCTCTTACTATTGGTGGGATTTGTAGTATGTCCCCTCTTTTATTCCTTACATTTATAATTTGTGTCTGTCTTTTTCTCCCTTTCTCTTTCTCTATCTTTATTGATTAGTCTATTTAAAGTTTTAGACCTTGTTAAAAAAGAATCAGCTTTTAGTTGTATTGATTTTGTTGTTGTTGTTGTTGTTGTTTGCAATTGAATTTATTCCTGCTCTTTGTTATTTTTTTCTTCCTTTTAAATGTTTTGGATTTATTTGCTCTTTTTCTATTTTTTTTTTTTTTTAAAGATGACCAGTAAGGGTATCTTAACCCTTGACTTGGTGTTGTCAGCACCACGCTCTCCCAAGTGAGCTAACCGGCCATCCCTATATAGGGATCCGAACCCGTGGCCTTGGTGTTATTAGCACCACACTATCCCAAGGGAGCCACGGGCCAGCCCCTTTCTAATTTTTTTAAAGATAAAAGCTAAGGTAATTAATTTGAGACCTTTGTTCTTTTCCAGTGTAAGCATTCAGAGCATCTCCCTCATAAGCACTGATTTAACTATATCTATAAATTTTGATAATGTTAGTTTTTATTTTAATTTCATTCACAATACTTCCTAATTTCCTTCATGGCTTCCTTTCTGATCCACATATTATATAGCAGTATGTTATTTGACTTCCAAATATCTGGGGATTTTAAAGATTTTTGTTGTTGTTATTTATTATGTGTTTCTGTTATTTCTATTTTAATCTCTTATAATCACAGAACATTTTTTAAAAAAAATTTTATTTTGTCGATATACATTGTGGCTGATTATTGCTCCCCATCACCAAAACCTCCCTCCCTCCCCCCCCCAACAATGTCCTTTCTGTTTGCTTGTCGTATCAACTTCAAGTAATTGTGGTTGTTATATCTTCTTCCCCCCCCCCGTTTTTTTTTTTTTTTGTGTGTGTGTGTGTGAATTTATATATTAATTTTTAGCTCCCACCAATAAGTGAGAACACGTGGTATTTCTCTTTCTGTGCCTGACTTGTTTCAAGAACATATTTTAAATTCTTTTTTTTTTTGTGGCCCTGAATGTGGTCTGTCTCGGAAGGTGGTCCCATGGGCACTTGGGAGGAATGCTTTTTGCTGTTGTTGGGTGGAGTGTTCTGTGACTGTCAGGTGAGGTAGGTGATATCATTGTTCAGATATTCTATATCCTGACTGGCTTTCTTTCTTCCTTTTTGAAAATCAGGAATGGAAATAAGAATGTTAAAATTTTCAACTATAATTGAGAATGTTTATTTGTCCTTGGAGTTCGGTCATATGTTGCTTTCGTGTCATTTGAAGCTCTTGTTAGGTACATACATAATTAAGCCTGTTATATCTTTTGGTGCATTGACCTCTTTATAATTATTCAATGTCCCTTTATATCCCTGGTAATATTTCTTGTTCTGAAGCCTGCTTTGTTAATAATAGACACACTGAAGCCTTCTTGTAATTAGTGTTTAAATGGCATATTTTAAATATATTTTTTACTTTTAACCTATGTCTTTATGTTTATCTTGGGTTTCTCATAGAAAGTATGTAATTGGGTCTTGCTTTTGTATGTATTCTCTTTTAATTGGTGTATTTGTACTGTTTTTATTTAATATAATTATTGAAATATAGAAAGAAATGTAGAAATATTTCTAGTTTCTTTTTTCTTCTTTTTTCATCTGCTATTGGAATGACATTTTAATATTTCATTTTATCTGCACTGTTGGCTTATCACTTACACTTTTAAAAACTTTTTTTTAGTATATGCCTGAGGATTTGAGATACAATCTTTAATCACATTATACCTTTAAATAATGATATGTTCCTTCAGATGTGTAATTACCTTAAAACAGTGTGGGTTTCTTCTTAGTTTTTAGTTTTTGTTTTTAATCTGTTTAATCATATTTATTTCAAATTCCCTTTCTGATTATTCCTATATCTGGGTCATCTCTGACTCTGGCTCTGTTGATTATCACTTAGCAGTAGGTCTCTCATTTCACTTCCTTCTTCATCATAATTTTTAGTTGAATGTTGAACATTGTATGCTGCATAGCAGTAGAACAGGGGTCAACAATTTTTTTTCTGTAATGGACCAGATAGTAAATATTTTGGACTTTTGAACTTTGAGGGCCAAATATGTTCACTATTGTATATTATTCTTCTGCTTTTTCTTTTTAAAAATTAATGCATTATGAATGTTAAAACCATTCTTGGCCCATGGCCTGTACAGAAACAGATCATGGACTGCATTTGGTGTCTGGATCATAGTGTGCCAACCCTGCAGAGGAGAATGAGGGTGGTAGATAGTGTTTATACCTGGGAATGGCCACACCTCTTGTTCTGCTAGGCTGTCACTGTGGGGATTGAGCTGGGTCTCTGTTTTGTTGTTTCTGTGAATACCTTCCATCCCAATGGCTTCAGACTCCTCTATCCTTTCCTTGTGCTGAGGATGAGGGCTGAGTCACTAGAGTGTCTCACCCTTGGCTTTTGGTCTTTCCTCTGCATCTTTGCCCCAGAGGGGTCTCTTTCCATCCTCTTCCTCCTCCTGGTATTATGATGGGATGTTTGCTAGGCTGCTGATGAAGGACAGAGGGGTAGTTCTTGCTGTTTTGGTTCACCTCCTTTCCACATGTGCCTGGGTTGTGGGGCCTTCCCGGTGATGCTGGCCTCCTCCCATGGCAGACACACTGCCCTGCATCTGTGGCAGGTCTTATGCTAGAGAAAGTTTTCCATTTCTCCCCCAAAGTAGGAGGACTCTAATGATGTGCACCCAGAATTATGGTTCCCTGCCCCTCCCTCAGGGGTAGAGTGGGTTTTCTTTTATCTTTTCCCAGCTACAGCTGTCTTCCCTCTTGTTCTGTCAGGGAGAAGCCCCTGCTCAGGGCTTGGTGTATTGGTATCTCCCACTGAGGAATTGTTGAGTTCACTGTTTCAATCCACTTAATTATTTTTTTAATATTATTTTAATTCTATTTATTTTATATTCAGTATTCTTTATTAGAGGAGAAATAAAAGATCAGCAAGAATGGGATATGAAAACAAAATCTAGAAATTTGAATATAATAACAAAGATTCTCTTATCAGTTAAAGTAGATAAATGTATTTACATAGAAAGTCTTTGGAGCATTCCCTACCATTTTATTTATTTATTTATTTGTTGCTAAAAGAAATTTAATGTAAATGCATACATTAATAAAAAAGAAAGATCTCAAAACAGCATTCACCTTTGCACCTTAAGAAAATAGAAAATGAAGAGCAAACTAAGCCCAAACCTAGCAAAGAAAGTAAATAATAAAAATTAGAGCATAGATAAAAGAGAAAAATTTTAAAATATAGAAAATCAGTGAAACCCAAAGTTGGTACTTTGATGAGATCCATGAAGCTGACAGACTTTTATCTAGATGGACTAAGAAAAAAGAGAAGACTCAAATAATTAAAATCCGAAATGAAAGAGTGGTCATTGCAACCAAATTTACAGAAATCAAAAGGGTTATAAGAGAATATTATGAATAATTGTTGGTCAACAGATTAGATCATCTAGATGAAATGGATAAATTCTTAGAAACACGCCACCCTCTGAAACTGAATTATGAAAAAACAAAGAGTTGAACAGAACTGTATCTAGTAAGATAAGTGACTATTGTTTTTTTGATTCCCTTGAGGATTTCTTGGAGGACTGGTCATGTGGTGGTAAAATCCCGCAGTTTTTGTTTGTCTGGAAAATATACTGTTTCTCTCTCATTTCTGAAGGATAGCCTTACTGGGTATAGTATTCTTAGTTGGCAGGTTGTTTCTTGCAGTATTTTGAATATATCATCCCATTTTCTTCTGGCCTGTAGAGTTTCTGTTGAGAACTCTACTGTTAGTCTGATAAGAGCCCCCTTATAGGTGACTTGATGCTCTTCTTTTGCTTCTTTTAAGATTCTTTTTTCATCTTTTGAGTTTTACCAGTTAGACTGTAACATGTCTCAGAGAGGATCTTTTTGGGTTGAATCTGTTTATGGATCTTCGAGCCTCTTGGATCTGAATGTCTAGGTCTCCTCCTATACCTGAGAGGTTTTCTGTTATTATTTCTTTGAATAGGTTTTCCATGCCTTTTTCTTTCTCCTCACCTTCTGGAACACACATGATTTGAATGTTTATGTGCTTCAGGTTGTCTGCTAGCTCTCTTAGATTTTCTTCATTTTTTAAAATTCTTTTTTTGATCTGCCTGGGTTATTTCAAAAAGACTGTTTTCAAGATCAGAAATTCTTTCTTCTGCTTGTTCTAGCCTGCTGCTTAAGCTCTTGGTTGTGTTTTTTATTTTGTTGAATGAATCTTTCAGTTCCGTGAGTTCTGCTACATTCTTTTTAAAGGTAATAATCTCTTTCTAAGTTTCCTCCTTCGTATCCTGGATTTTTTTTTTCTTGTTTCATTATGTTGTCTGCTAACTGAGTCTTCTCGTATCTCAATGAGTTTCCGCAAGATCGTTGCTCAGAATTCCTTTTCAGTCATTTCAAGGGTTTCCTGCTCTATACAGTCTGGTATTTGAAAATTACTGTATTCTTTTGGTGGTGTCATATTTTCTTGGGTTTTCATATTTCTAGTACCTCTAGGTTGATGTCTGGTCATCTTGTAGAGAAGTTGCTGCTTCTGTTACTCTGGAGTGGGCTTTGAGAAGAGAGATGTCTTCTTTTTTTTCTGATCTCTGCTAGAGACTCTCCTTGTATCAGTGCATTCAAGTGTCTGGCAGGCTGCCTGCATGGTGGCTATGACATTGAGCCACTTCTGCAGCAGCTGTGACTGTGGTGGGCCACCTGCGTGGAAGTGGTGTTTTTGGCATGCTGCTTGCCTGCTTCCAGGCAGGAGATGCTCCCATTGGCTCCTGCCTAGGACCCTGGATATGCTTTGCTTCTTGCCCACTTCTGCACAGAGAGCACTGCCCTTGGCTCCTGCCTGGGTCCCCCAGTGTGCTCTGCTTCTTGAGTGCTTCTTGTGGCCCACCTCTTAAAAGGTTTTTTGGATAAATATAGTGCTAAGAAAGAGGTGCTGGTTTTGAGACTTGTTCTGGTTGCAGTACCCAATCCGGAAGAGAATGAATGGCATGGTAAAAGCTCCCAATAGAGAGAAATAGTAAGGAGAGTTGGTTCCGCCCTGGTTAAGGATTATAGCTTTGGGTTGGGCTTTTGTTTTTTAAATGCTTTTTAGTGGTTGCTACAATGTATGCAAAGTTACCATGTCCTATAACTCCCAGGGGTATTAACATGGAAAATAATGGAATACAATGTGAATATAGCGGGGCGGTATGACATTGTCTAACTCAGTGGCCCTAAAGGGATGCTGTGTCTGTATGGGGTCTCTGAGAGATTTGCTGCAGTTGGAGTGAAAGTGAAGTAATACCCTTTGAAAACAATCTTGTAAGTGGACAGAATTATAACATACAACATGGAAAGTCCTCATATTTCTAGCCTAGCATTTTAAGATTACAGGATTGTGAGTGATACTGGAAGATAGATGGTACTGAATGGATAGTGGTTGAGTTTTGTCATGCTGCTTTTATGAGCTAAGCTTTTACATCAAGAAGTGACTCTGTTTCTGGAATAGCCTGTAGTTTTCTAAACGGTCAGACCCGTCATTCAGAAAGGCCAGGCATTCCTCCGGGGGTAGGTTTCTTTCTAACCAGAAGCGTTGTCTCTTTCTCCTAGATCCAGACGCAGAGGTGTGTCTTCATGTATTGCGGCTTGTCCAGTCTGTGGTTCTGGAACCAGAAGTCTTCTCCAAGTCAGCATCTGAGTTTCAGAGCTCCTTGCCCCTGCAGCGCATACTGGCAGTGTCCAAGAGCCGCAACCCCCACCTGCAGACTGTGGCCCAGGAGCTCCTGGAAGACCTCCGTGCTCTGGAGCATAATGTGTAGGTGTGCTCGGCCATCAAAGAGTTGGTGAAAATGTCAGTGTCCCTTTCCTTTCCAGGTCCCTCACTTTGTATTCCCAAACCATTACCGTGTGCCATCTGTTAGAGATGGCAAAATGTGATTGACTAGAGATGGATATGAATTGATATGTATCCCACATGACTTCCTCCTGGAAGTGAAAGTACTTGTGGGAGGTTAATTAATCTTGCCAAAGGGGAGGCTGAAAAAGAATCCATCCTTCTGGAAAGGCCCATGTCTGTGTTACTTGGAAGAGGGCTTTCTTAGAGCAGCTCCTTGCTGCTCAGTAGACAGTCCATGACCTATAGGTTTACCCATAGAAATGGGAGATTAGATAACTATCTACCCCATTGGTCAGCATGTTCCTGAGATACATTTCTTTGAAAAACAATTCATTATCTCTCTAGTAATTATAATTAATGCCCCCAAAATGTAAGTTTACCTTTATAACCTTTTGGTGAACCTGCTATATCAGATGACATTGGACATTTTAGTTCTGTATTTTTTGAGACTCTTTTATTCTTGAATAAAGAAAGTCAGAAAAGTCGATGTGTTACAGCAACAGCTTTCTGAAATATAAACTCAACATTAGGAAGTTGATCTCCTTTGTATATTACAATGCATACACTTAGATGGTAGAAAAAACTTCCCTCACATTGTTCTGGGTCCTTTGACTGTAAACTTAGAAGTCCAGTTTTTCTTACAAGAAATATCATAAAAATGTCCTCAGATTAGAACGCATGCAATTAGCTGATATTCTTTTGTGTGTGTGTGTGTGTGTGCGCCTGTGTGCGTGCATGCGTGTGTGTGTGTGTCCGTCCGTCCATCCCCGTCCGGTAAGGGGATTGCAACTCTTGGCTTGGTGTTGCCCGCACCGGCCATCCCTATATAAGATCTGAACCTGTGGCCTCGGCACCCCAAGCACCGCTGTGCTCCCAGCGCCGCACTCTCCCGAGTGGCCACGGAGTCGGCCCTAGCTGATATTCTTTAAATGATAGTCCCATCTCCCTTTTTTTGTGTGTGTCCTCATCTAGGGTCACTTGATTCCAGACCAGTGTCTGTCCTGCTCCTGCACATTTGCCCTCCTGGTGACTAGTATTTTAAACCCTCTGGCAGAGGATTTGCAGCCTCTCTGGCCAGCATGCACTGTTGCCACCAGCAGGCCCATGGGGCAGCGGGGAAGGGAAGGGAAGTGGGGACAGACAGAGCCCCATGGACAGTAACCACTTCTGCTCCCCATGGCTGTGATATACCTCTGGGTGGAAGGGGCATCAGTGTCCAGGCTGGCTCTAGCTTCTGCCACTCTACTAGCAGGGTCTCTATATACCCTAGGGGGCTGTTCTCACTGCCAGGCCTAACTCAACCCACTAGGGCTCCTGGCTGCCTGGGAGTCAAAGAGGAAGAAGCCTTTCCCGAGCTATGTCCTGCCCTTGAGGCCTCTGAGGCTGTTGAGCTGCCTGTGGCCTGCACCCACATGCACACCATGGCGGGATCTCTCCACAGCCCCTATCCCTAGCTCCAAACACTTTGCCTGAATCAGGTGTTGACACAGTTCAAGTCTTTTTAATGATGTCCCTGGCAAGTTAGTGGATGTAGGTACAAATCTTTTCCACATCTGTGTGCATCTGTAAGCCTGTGTGTGTGCATGTGTGTATATGTCTGTGTGTGTGTGTGTGTGTGTGTGTGTGTGTGTGTATGTGATGTCTCTATGTGCCTGTTTGTATGTCTTTGTGTACATCTGTGTATGTGTATGCACATGTGTCTGTATCTCTGTGTGCATGTGTGCAGGGACTGTCATGCCTTCCTTCACATGCTAAACATACCTTTGTCTTAACTCTAGCCCAACCAGGCTCTTATACCTGTTCCTCAACCCCATGAAATCCTGTCAGGAGTTAGGCCACAAATAAGAAAACCCAAGCCTCCACATGTAGATTTCTTTCCAGGATTGGAAGGGAAGCACATAAAAGAATAAAAATTCAGAAGCAGCAGTATCCCGGGAGATTGGCCCTGTATGACAGTGGCCCCCAGGGAATGTGGTTTGCTCGAGGATGTTGCATGTTTCTGTGTTTTCTAGTGAGAACAGGCCACTGAGCGCATTTATTCTGGAGTGAGGGGGGTGGGCCAAAGCTGCCTTCACTACCTGTGTCTTGAGTGAATGACCTGGTCACGAAGGGACTATTATTTTCCATTTGGGGGGCTGTGTTATGTGTTTAACTTTTTGGCTGTAGACCAAGTATACTTGTGCTCAGACATTTGGTCAGGTCTACAGAGACTATGACAGGTGTCAGAGGCTGTGCTGTTTCTGAGCCCTGCAGGACAAACCTGAAACCCCCTGCTTATCAGAGTCAAGCTGCACATTAGTCAGATTTGCATTCCTCCCTTAAAAACAGACCGACGGCCTGCTGATTGGAGACCTGAGCAAAAGGTGGGCACCACCGCATCCTGCTGCCAGCTCTGCTCCTGGCTCATCTTATGACCTAAAACCCCCTTCTTAATCTTGTTTTCTCTGCTGTGCTAGAGAAAAAACCCATTCCTGGAAGTTGCCAAGAGAAAAGCTCCATCTCAGGTTTAGAGGAGCTAGAATCACAAGGGTGTGCACAGGTCTAGGTCACGAGTCAGAGAGCTGGGCTTTGAGAAGAGAGATCTGGTCTCTGAGGCCCAAATGCCTGTGGACCAGCTCCCTCCCTCTCCACACCCATCCAGGTTCAGAAGCCTTGTTTTGTGCCCCATTGACGTCATCAGCACGAGAGACACACAGCGAGGAACAAAACTGCCTGTACTCCCCGGGGCTCCTGATGCTATCACCTCATAGGAAACACTGACTGAGGACCAGGCAGGTGAAAAGCTTTCCTGTTTGTCCTCTCAATTAGTCACGCTCGATTCTGGGCCAAGCCGTCTGCTCCGATGTTAATCCCTGCCCGGGAGGACAGGCTGCAGCCAGCAGGGCTTGTACAACCCACACTCCCGGCTGCCGGTGACCTCTCTACCCTGTGATTTGCAACCCCTGCTCTTAGCACACACTTCCTCATTTTCGAGTCCTTCCAGAACATTCTGGTCTAGGCTACATTTTGTGCTACTCAGGAGAGGCAGCCTTCCCCTTGGAGGGAAGCTGGGGAGCTTCTGGGCTGAGGAGGACTCAGCCTCCTTCCCCAGGGGCTGCTGCTTGGGCCGGAAGCTCCCTCTTCCTCTCCATGGCTTGAGGGTGTGGGCAGAACTCCCGCCCTTTCTTTGTCCAGAACAGATGGTGCCAAGCTACACAGGCCACAGCTCCTCTGCTGTGTGGCATGGCCTCAGCATCACCAAGAGAGCAGAGCAGGCAGTGGCAGCATTTGTACAGCATTCTAGGGACTAACGAATGCACACACCAAGAACAGCAAACAAATCAAAGTTAAGTTATTTCTTTTCTTTACAAATTTGCACATAATATCTTTTGGGGGGGAATCAATTAAATCATCTATTGTGCCAGTCTCTGAACAATGCACTGTACAAAATAGCAGAACATTTCTCATGGCTCCCAGACTGCTGTGGCCATTCCACAGTGCCCAGCCCCTCACCATGCACCCCCCTGGCCCTGGTGCTTGGGACCTGGCCTTCTCAGAGGCAAGAGTTGGCAAGCTCTTGTCACGCCAGTGCATGTCCTGAAGCCCCATCTGAGCAGACTGCTCACTTTTGATCTTGCAGCATGTCCCACATTTTCCCCCAAGTTTTCATTTTTCCCCTGATTGCATTTACTTTTGGCTCCTGTTAAAATTGAAATCCTTCTGCATTTGCTTTGGTTGCACACCTTAAGCACTCGAAAGGTGGGAAGTGAGACTTTAGCCAGAGATCCACATGTTCTTGTGACAGTGCACATTGGAGGCAAGTGACATGGCCAGGGCAAGCCTGTCCTGATGCAGGGTCCCCAGCAAGGCTGGATGGGGCAGGTCCTACCCCCTCCTTGCCCCTCAGGCCTGGGCCTGGCACTGAGGACCTATTGGAGAGTACCCCTGGCTCTTTGCAGCTGCATGATATCCCATAAGCCCATTCCTTGGATATCTCTGTCTTCTGCTCCTCAGTCTTCTAGAGAGCACTGACTGGGTGGACAGCCTGGCAGGGTGTTGCAGAATCTCTGGCCTGGTACCCTAAGAGCTTTGAGCCCTAGCGTCTTTCTCTGCACAACTCTGAGCAGCCCTGTCTCTTGTGGGGTGATGGCTCTGAGCTCTGGACACCTCCGGTGCCTCTTTACTTCTTCCAGTCTCATCTCTACTCCAGCCACTGCCAGATGTACCTGGTGTAGCCTGCAGCCTCCTGTGTCCCCTCCCAGGCTTCTCAGATGGGGCAGGGTGGGATGCCAGAACCCTGCCAGGTCAGCATTCTGATAGGCAGGGCACATGTTCCCTACTGACAGCCTGGGGGTTGGGGGAAGACAAGTGGTATTCTCCCCAGGTCCTCAGAGGGTCAGGGGGGCAGAGCCTTAGTTGTCCATGGAGGTAACCAACTCAAGAATGTACTTTTGGGGCTGACTTTCCCTCCTCTCTGGCCTCCTGGCCACTTTTCTTTCTTCAGATTTCTTTAGAAAACTCAGCAGAAGTTCCTTCATAGGAGCCCTGCCTTGGGCTCTGCTCCAGAGGAATTCAGGTTGTCCAGGAGAAGGTCCTCCTATGTTCTTACCCCAATGCAGGCCAAAGTATGTGTTGCTGATCATTCAAGCACTTACTGTATAACTTACAGCTGACATAGGATAAAACATGAATGAATACGGAATGAAAGGGTGTGTATAAGCCAGTAAGCAGGTATCTGTGACCTGCTCTTCTAGTCTCCTCATCCTACTCCACAGGGCTCTCTCGAATGCTGGGTGTGGTCAAGCTTGGCAAATCCTCATCAGAGCCTCTGTGCTCTGGCCTGGGTCAGACCCTCAAGATTCAGGGATTTGAAGGTCAAGGGTAGGACTCCAATCAATCATCAAAATACCTAAACAGATATTTTCTAAGAGCTTAGCAGATGCACGTGCTGAGCCTGGTGCATTATCTGGATGATCTCATGTGAGCCTCTCCCAGGCCTTCTGGGCAGATACTCAACTTACCAATTATTATCCTACAGATGAGGAGACTGATGTTTTGAGGTGAAGTTCTAGAAAGAGAGAGCTGGGATTTGAACTGGGCAATTGGGCATAGGGCCTTGCCATAGCAGAAGGGTTTTCAGGGTGTGGCAGGAGCACAGATGAAGAAAGAGGCCGAGCCCTCGTGGGAGGGGTCTGACGGGTGAGGCAGTGTCTAAGCCGGACTCTGAAGGGTGCACAGGGATCTGTCAGGGAGTCAGAGAATGGGGCTGGGGTGTAAAGAGGGAATTCTGGGCAGAGGGTAGGGTATGTGCCCTCAGGGTATCACTTGGAGGGGGAGCCAGGAGCTAGCAGGCTGGGAGAGCCTGGTGTGGCCTCGTGGTCTGTGTCCCACACGCCCCCAGTCCATCATCTTTGCATCCCCAGTATCTGGACCTAGTAAGCACCACATTCAATAAATGTTGCTGAATCAAGTGAAGGTTGTTTACCGGGACAGAAAGTTCCAGAGGGAGGCCGTCCCTAAGGAAAGTTACAGAAACGGGGATGCCTTAGACTGGGCTGAGTATTGAGTGTTGTCTGTCGGGGTCTGATTTTTCTTTTCTTTCCTGCCTTTTAGAATGTCTGAGATACATGTTGTAATGGATGGTCAGATAGACTGTTCTGGGGAGACTTTGTTTTTTGGATAATGATTAAGCCTCTGTTGGTCACCCCATGTGGATGAGTCACCACATTGTGGAAGAATAATTGTGTATTTCTGGGTCCTCAGGCCAGAAAAGGGAAAGGAGCGAGCCTGCGAGTTCTGGATTAGGGTACCTGGACCAGCTTCCCAGCCCTCGCCTCTCTCATGCTGCATCCCGGGAGGCAGTGGCTGCCACATGCTGGTGGGCGAGTGTGGTGGGGAAGCCCTGCAGTCACTGGTTCTGGCAGAAGCCTGTGGGGAGGGGGCACCATCTGTGCTTGATGCAGAGGGCAGACCTTTTCCCTGGAATTGGAGTGTTCCAGCATCACACTGCATATCTCCCACTGCCCTTGGACGGGCTGCACGTGAGCTCTGTCCCTTCCTGGAGATTGGCCACCCACTCCCAGCTCCCGAGACCAAACGTCACCAAGGCCTACTCTTCCTAGAAAGCTTGTCACTGGAATTTTCCTGAAGGCTAGATCGCTTCTTGGGAAATTGTTAGGAAGGCTGAGTATGCATCTGCATAAACATTGGCTTAATACTTGCATCTGTTTCTCATGTCTAAAATTACAGACCCACCCATGTTGGTGACAGACAGTTATTGCAACATTTGGGGACACTCATTTCTCATCCTCCCATGTCCCGACCCCCCTCTTCTCATGTTCACTGGTTCAGGTCTGCCCCAGCCTGGGGACCAGAGAAGGGCCTCTGAGCTGGAGGAGGCTGAGGGGGGCTGTTCAGAGGGACCCCAGGCATTAATGGCCCAGGACAGTCTGGAGGGTGAGTGAGGGGAGCATAGTGGAGAGCTGGGCCTGGACAGGCTTGGGGACATGCTCCCAGAGGAGCCTCTCTGCTTCTGGCAGAGGTGCCTGGAGCTGGATGCACATGTGTGTGTGTTGTATGTGTGCATGTGTATACATGTGTGGTGTTCATATGAGGGTGCATGCATGTGTGCACATGTGCATTTGAGCATGTGTGGTGTGTGTGTACACATATGTGAGTATGTTTGCATGTGTGCATGCCTGTGTGTGTGGGGGTTGGTATTCCACAGGGAGGTTGAGCTTCAGCTTGTGAGTCCCCTTTCTTAGGAGCCTTCTCTCTTAATGCACTGTTGCCTGGTTCTCTGAAATGGGGGCTGTGCCTCCCACTGCACCCTGCATGCTCTCGAGGGAGCAGCTGCTCCGGGCACTCACCCTGTGCACAGACAAGCTGTTGGGCATGGTGGCTCAATAGGTTTCTGGCTGCTCCCTCCCGATCAGTTTCTCTTGGTGGCTTTGGCCATCCAATGCTGGTTTCTGGGTAGCCTGAGCTAGGCCTGGTGGCTCTTCCAGATCACATAGCCCCTTGGCCTTGCCATCCTTCTGAAAGATTCTCACAGGCGTCTACAGCCCTCTGCTTACCAGCTCTAGGGCCTCACCCATGCAAGCTGGCACTGGACCTGGATCTCCAGCCCCTCCTTCCCTGGAAAACTTCCCTGGCATGGCCAAGTTAGAGTCACTCCCTCATGGACACCACTAACTTTCTTGTCTGCTCGCTTACTGTCATGCTTGCCTAGCAAAGCCAGGCCCTGGTGCAACTCAGCTCTGCCACTCCTGGGCTGTCCTGGGCAACTGGAATTCAGCTAGGGACAGCTGCTCCATCTCAGGGAAAATCAGGCGGCTCTGACACACGTCACTGTCAAGCACACTCCTCCTCAGACACCAGCACCCCTCACCCAATCCCTCAACCCCCTGGACACACAGGCACACTAGGACAGAAGTTCTTACCCCAGCACTAGCTCACCCCTCCCCACACCTCCCTGGCCACCTGCCTCCTTTCACCTCCCACACTGGCCTTCCACCTCCCTTGGCTTTTTGGGCCTCTCCTTTCTCAGGTTTCTCAATGTGGACCAGCCTGGACCCATGTCCAGAGCCCCCACACCCAGTCCCAATGTCAAAAGCCACCTAAATGCTGACCAACATGAATCTTTCTTTTCAGCACCAGTCTCCATTTGGATGCTAAATAGGCATTTAAGGCTTAGTGTGGCTGCGTCCTATACAGCAAGGAACTGGCTTATGTGACTGTGGGGGCTGGTTAGATGTGTCTGAAATACGTAAGGCAGGCTGGCAGGCTGGAAACTCTCAGGCTGGAGCTGAAGCTGAGCCCAGAGGTGGAATTTCTCCTTCGTCAGGAAAACCCCAGTTTTGCTCTTCAGGCCTTCACCTGTTTGGATGAGGCCTACCCAGGTATTCAAGGACCATCTTCTTTGCTTGAAGTCCACTGATCGTAGATGTTAACCACCTCTACCAGATGCCCTCCCAGCAACACCGAGAATGGTATTTGAGCAGTGGTTCTGTGTCCTGGCCATGTGGACTCCTAAGTGTGACCATCACGATGGCCAAGCAGTCTCATTTCCTTCTTCAGCCTTCACCATCTCACCAGACGCTCCCCTTTCATGCCCAGTTATTCTCTACCCAGCAGCCAGCTCAGTCTTTTACAAATGTAAACTGGATCACATCATTCATTCCTTTGCTTAAAATTCTTCAGTGACTTCCCGTGGCAACTGGAGCTAGCTGTGCAAAGCCGTATTGCTCACATCCTCTGCTGTGACCAATGCGCACAGCAGCTGATGTGATTCTTGCTGGTCATTAGAGTTTTACCTTCCTCGCCTCTGTCTCCCAGTACCTAGAGCAGTGCCTGATGCTCAGTCGAAATGCAGTAAATAGTAGGTGAATGAATGAACTGAAGAAACGTGTGCCTGGTGGGATAGCTCACTTTGTTATGGGGCTTTTTGCAGACCAAGGACATGCTGCTGACAGGGCAGAGTCAGTGGGACTGAACCAAACCTGCCCTGGCTCCTCTCTCTGGCCGTCGGGAACCTTATCCAGAACCTACACAGTTTCTGCCCTTGTATTTTGCACCCACCCTGTGGAGCTGCTGGAAAAGGCTGGCAGAGCATCCCCCGAGGATAAAGCCCTCCTCTCTCGCTCAGTTGCTTGGCTGACTCCGGCCCCTGCCTTCCTGGCGGGAGGGTGAAAAAGAGGCCCACAAGAACCCGAAGCTTTCTTTTGAAGCGGCTCCTCCTGCCTTTTTACTGTGGCTCCTAAAGACACCTTCTGAGGCTCACAGGGCCACAGAGCAAGTGGCGTTTGGTGCTGGAAGGGCCCTTTACCTACCACACTGGCCAACATCTCCCAGACTTTGTGAATGTGAAGTTCTCAAGATGTTAACTGACATTGCAGATCAGTTGGCTCCAGGGCCAGACAAACCTAGAAGCCCTGTCACTTTCTCAGAAATTCACAAGAGGTGCCAAGTAAAGGCTCTGAGAAACCCACAATAGAGACAATTGTTTACCTCTGCTTAGCTCAGTGTTTCCCAGGCCTGTCTGACGACAGGGCCACCACCAGTCCAGCCCAGCCCATCCCAGGCCTATTCTATGGAATGTGACTTGGCCAGGCCCAATCACTGACCCAGGCCAGGCCTTCGATTTATAGGAAATTTAAAAGAAACCGAGGCCCAGATGACTCAGGGAGTCATGGAGGCTCATGTAAAGGTAGAGAGTGACTTTCAGGGGTAGCTGTGTCTGGATCTGTGCTTGCCAGGATGGCATGTGGGGTAAGGAGGTTGTGCACGAGGCCAGCTGTGCTTACCTGAGGAGGTCCCGCCAGCCCGAGGGAGGAGGCAGGGCAGGCAGCAAGCACTTGTACCTGGGATTAGCAAAGGGCTGAACAGGGCAGTGGGACAGGGAGCCTGGGGCCTAAGACTCAGTTACTTTCAGCGAGAGGAACTTCCAGTCATCTTGTCTCCTGTTCTTGGAGAGCTCTTACTGTTCAGAAGTTCTCAGCATGGAGTTGGAAATGCTTTCCTCTAACTGCTACCCAGGGGTCCTGGGTGGGTCTCCTAGAGCCACAAAGACCAGTTTTATTCCCTCTCATCCTTAGCAGGTTTTCCAGTATTTGAAGATAGCCATCATCTCTCCCTCTCCTGCCCACCAATGCAATGGCAGTACTTCTCAGAAGACACCAAGGGAGAAAGTCCTAGGAGTGTGACTTCTAAAAAATAATGGCTTGCTGGTGAGCATGCTGTCCGCAATTCCTGGGGCACTGGCTCTGGCCAACAGGAGGATCTGGTCAATAGGAAGGAGATGTCTGCAGGTGTTCTGGCTCCTGGACCACAAGCCTCACCTTTCCAGGCCAGCACTTCTGCCCAGGACAGCCACACTGACTGGATTCCTGTGGTTCCCGGGAATAGCCATGGAACTCCTAATGTACCTCTGGGCTGAGCAGAGGAGAGGAGCTCGAGGGAGGGACTTGACCAGTGAACTAGGGATCTGGCCCCTCTGGGTTGGCATGGGCTGTTTTCACTGTGTGTGCACACATCTGCACTAACAAGAAGTGGGGAACTTGGCTTTGCTAGGAAATGAAAGAGAGCATTTCCTGGCCCCTGAGAGGTTAGTGCCAGAACAGCATGGTGAACACTGGGCACCACTGTTCATGGGGGGCCCTGGTCTGCCAGGCACCACCATTTACAGGGGCCCTGGTCTGCCGGACACTGCCATTCATGGGGCCCTAGTTTGCTGAGCACCACTGTTCATGGGGAGCCCTGGTCTGCCCCGCATTGCTGTTCATGGGACCCTGGTCTGCTGGGCACCACTGTTCATGGGGGCCCTGGTCTGCTGGACACCACCATTCATGGGGCCCTGGTCACTGTTCATGGGGTCCTGATCTGCTGGGTACCACTGTCCATGGGGGCCCTGGTCTGCCCGGCACCACTGTTCACAGGGGTCCCTGGTCTGCTCCACACTGCTGTTCACGGGGAACCCTGGTCTGCTAGGCACCGCTGTTCATGGGGCCCTAGTCTGCTGGGCACCACTGTTCATGGGGGCCCTGGTCTGCCCCGCATTGCTGCTCATGGGGCCCTGGTTTGCTGGGCAGTGCTCTTCACGGGGGTCCCTGGTATGCCCTGTACTACTATTCATGGGGGGGCCTCCTCACTGGGCACTGCTGTTTATAGCAGGCTTTGCCCATGAGCTTTAGAACCTCAGGAATCTGTTGTGCTTCTGTGAGACCAGTGGAGTGGGCATGCTGGCTGGGTGGAGGGAGGGCCCTTCTGGGCATTGTTCATGGATGGGAAGAACAGAAAGCAGCTGTGAGAGGCCTCCCTGTGCTACTGAGGATCCCACCAGCTACCCACTCGCTGCACCAGGGCCAAGACATTTCCTGAGATTAGGAAGCCAATTGAGACATTCTAAGCACTTCAGCCCTACAGAGTGGGTCAATGTGTTTAGTCACCGAGCCCGTCATCGTGTTTGAGAGGGCTGGGAAAAGGAAATGAGTCAGTAAGAACAGTTGCCACAGCAATAACTCAGTGCAGACTCCACAAGGCACTACTACTTCCTTCTGCCCACATCTGTGCTTGTGCCTGCTTACTCAGTGGGGCAATAGGAGATGCTTTCACACGGAAGATTGGCACGGGTTCCAGGTGTTCATTAGGAGCGAGGAGGTAACACACAGGTTAAGTTGTGTTTCTGAGTGGCTCCTTCTGGCTCACAGGTGCAGTACTGCATCTGAGAACTGGAACTTGGGATGAGAAGCCAGAGCCAGGGAAGGCTTCCTGACTCTCCAGGTTTCCATGCTGTCTGTGGTCTGTGGACCATGGCTTGACACCCAGAGCTTCTGGAAGCCTTTTGTGTCCTGGGCATGGCCACGAGTTCCTTTCTGGGTAATTCAGTAGAGAGAGGATGATGTCTGCTCTTTGTTAAAGGGACTCTGCACAGACCCCAAGCCTGAGGGTGGAGGGTGTCTCATGGTGAACATGTAGCCAGCGCACAGCGGCTGTGGAAGTCCCTCGTGGGCTCGGTCTTAGAGATGCCCAGAGCAGATGCCTTATCACAGGGGCGGTTAGAGTTAAAAATCAAGCCAGCTGCCACCATATGAGCTTGTGGTCCTCAGAGCTGCTGTTTTCATGGGGTTCTGGGGTGGTGGAGATGGATTCCTCAGCCTCACTTTTAGGGGAACAGTCTTCCCTTTACCAACTCGAGCATGTTGGTTTGGGATTGGCTGCTGCCTGGGAAGGGTCACTTGAGCTCTCCGCCAGGCTGAGTCTGCTCCCAGCCCTTGGGGCAGGCAGGCCTGGTCACTGTCACCTGTGTTTGATATTAGATGTTTCCAAATTGAGGGATTGCATGGACCTTCTGTCCGGGAAGTCACGCATGGCCTGACAGAGAGCTTGGTGTGACCTCAGCGTATTTGGGTAGAGAATGATGGTCTGGCTGGTCTCCCTGTGGGTGCAGGCACCCACCATGGTGCGAGGAGCCCCCATGGGGTACGTGAGGCATGACTGCTGGGCTCCCTTACAGACTACCTTCCTTCCTTCCACATGCAGCATCCTTACCACCCATGAGTGTCCTGGGGCAGAGGCAGGAGGATTTGTCCTCACTACTTGTGAGTCTGGTTTAGCTACTGTAAGAAAGTACCTCAGCCTGGGTGGATGAAACAACAACATTTAATTTTGCAGTTCTGGAGACCAGAAGTCCAAGATCAAGGTGGGGCAAGGCTAGTTCCTCCTGAGGCCTCTCTCCTTTGCTTGCAGGTGGCGTCTTCTCCCTATGTCCTCACGTGGTTGTTCCTCTGTGTGTCCATGTCCTGATCTTGTCTTATAAAGACACAGTCAGACTGGATCAGACCCACCCTAACGGCCCCATTTAACATTGATCATGTCTTTAAAGACCCCATCTCCCAACACAGTAACATTCTGAGGTACTGGGCTTAGGGCTTCAACATATGAATTTGGGAGGACACAATTTAGTCAATAACTCCAGCATTCCCTAGAAACTCTGGACCTGGCACTTGTCAACATACAGTGTGTATGTTTTTGTTTTTCTGTTTAATTTTCTTTTGTCTCTGGGAGGTGCTGTAATTAGCAGCCTGGGTTCACATGGGGAGACATGAAGAGATGTGTCCAGAGATGGTGGAATGTCCAGTAGATGAGAGAGTGGGTGATAAATGGCATTACCACATGAGAGCTCTAAAAATAGCACACACAGGGTCAGTGGGGACAGGTAGGGGCCACCTGCTCTGCCCAGCAGTGCTGTGGCCCAGCCCTGCCGACACATCACACATGGCTTGCTGACAACCCCGGAGGTGTGCTCTGTGAGGACAGGGATCTGCTGTCCTTTAGTCTGGCACGGCATCAATGGTCTGGGATGTGTACAGTCCTAGGGCTCTGTAGTTGCCACGGGTGGAGTGTAGCTGTCTCCTTGTCATGTTGAGCTTCTGGCCTGCTGTGTTCAGGCTCCCGGTTTGTCTGGACAGGACTCATCCTGATCTTCTGTTGGTAGCAGCACCTCTAGAGAGACCCTCCCCTGCACCGCCTGAGTTGTCTCAAGTGTCTGTGACTGTGTGTACCAGCTGCACCTGCGGTTGTTCTTTTATCTTTGATTACTGTTGCATGGCTCTGCCATGGGGGAGGGAGTGGCGGTGAGTCCAGAAGCAGCAGTGCTGTGTGATCAGCTGCACTTTGTGTTCGTGGGGACTCGACTGGCCTGGGTTTCTGGGCTCCACTCTTGGTGTCTCGGTTCACTTGCTCCCTGAGGCCACTCTGTCTGGCCTGACACATGCTAGTGAGGATAGGGCTGGGCCTTCCTACCTCCAGGTAACTCTGAAACAAGACTGCCTGTCCAGGGCCTGTGTTGTCATGGGCCACACGTGTCTTGCTGACAACACTGATGAGGAACCACTTGGCCAGCCTGGCCTTGTGGTCACCACAGCCTGGCCAGTTCTGCCTCTGCTCCAGCTCCGTCTGTCCTGCCAACCTGGGGCTTTGGTGCACTCTGGCCTTCTGAGTGCTGGGTACTCCTGTCCAGCTTGGGCTACTGAAGGAACCCTGCCATTGGGCCCAGCTCATATTTGTTTTGGGGTATCCCTCAAGGCCCCTCCTTCCTTTCTGAGATTAGTAACTCCCCAGAGAGGTGTCCTTTCCAGAGTCTACTTGTTGTTAGCCAGGAGGGTCCCTCAGAGCTCATGGTCTGTCCTGAAGACACGAGCGGGATCAGGGACTCTCCCCCAGTGGCACGTTGCTAGGAATGATTTCTTCCCTTGAAAGAGAAGCCAGAGCCTGGGAGGAGCAGGTGGGGCAGGGGTGGCCTGCCTGGCAGCAGAACCTGTGGAAGAAGCTGTTGTGTGTCACTGTGCACCTGGAGGAGGAAGAACCCTAAACAAGATCCAAGAGCTGTGACCACAGGGCAAAGGAGTGATGAAATCTGAACGCTTACTATTTAAGATCATACGTTTATCAAAACCACCTTGAAGAAAGTTAAAAGGCAAGCCACAAACTGAAAAGGGATATTTGTGACATTTAAAACTGACAGGATAATTTCATAAAAAATCAAGAATTCCTACAAATCAGCAAGAAAAAGATCAACAACCGAATGGAGGGTTGTGTCCATGTCACAAGCAGGCACTCGCAGTGATTTGGACAAAATGCACGGGAAGAGATGATAAATCTCATTCACACTGTGGGACACGCAGACCTAGACCAGAGGGACCTCTTCACATCACTAGGTCAGCAGACACTAGGAAGTCCAGCATTCCAAGCACTGGAGGACATGGATCTCCTATCTAGTGCTGCGGGGAGAGCCGCCATCTCAGCACTTTGGACAGCTATTCGCACATCCATGTGCCCTTCCTACAGCAGGAGAGGCTCAACTCTGGGCCCAAGTGCCACAGCTGCACTGTGGGGGCAACCCTGGACCAGGCAGCCTGACGCCACCACAGGACAAAGGAGAGAATCATGGTGCCTCACACTCTGAGAACCGCCACAACTTTGAACAGGGCGAGCCACAGCCACATGCTCCTCAGTGACGTGCAGCCAGGTGAGAAGCACAGGGCCCTGAAGACACGTGGCACCATCCTGTCCCATGCAGCACAGAGACACACAGCTCCGGGCACACGTATTTAGGCACACATGTATATGCGGTAAGACTTCTAAGAAGAAAAAGAGAGAATGATGAAGAAAATTCAGGACAGAGGTGACAAGGCACGGGTTGGTGGGTGTGGAAAGGGAGAGGAGCAACTTGCCCCCACGCTGCTGGTGCCCTGGTTCTTGGGTGGGGTACGTTCATAGTGCTATTGCATTATTAAAGCTGAAAGAGTGAATTAAATAAAACAAGAGAGTGCCTTCCATGGACAAAGGATGAAATCAGGATGGTCCCCACTCACTTCTGTGCCCTGGACTCCATAGGGAAGGAAGAAAGAGCAGAGAGGCAGGGAGGAAGGGAGATCCATCCCAAAGACACAGCTGCCTTCTTTATGGTCTTCCTGACTCCCCTTTATCTGCTGTTGTAGGGCAAGAGTGCCAAGCAGCCCTGCCCATCGCTGGGACCCTTGGACCACATCTCAGGTGCTGCCTCACCTGAAAGCACTTTAGGGCATTGGAAGGCCCATGGTCTGTCTTCTGCCCTCCACCCCCAGTAACTGCTGGCGTGAATGAGTGGATGCCATGCCCTGGTGGCACGGCAGCAGCACTGTGTTCTGGGTGCCTCTGCTGTGCCATGCACGTGTGGGGCTTTAGGCCGATTATCTTCCATCCTCTGAGCACTTCAGTGAGGACACTGTCACCATGTCACGTGACCCATGGGGATATGGGGGTGAGCTGCTCTCACCACTCCTTCCACTCCGGCCTCGTCTGGCTGGGCACAGGCTACGTCTCTGTGATTAGAGGCTGTCTCCCCGCACGCCTCCCCGTGGCACCCCTCCTTCCTCTGCAGCCAAGGATCATGATCACCTTGAAGGTATTCTGGATGTCATTATTGTTTTTATGTTATATTTTTATTTTTTAATTTTGTTTTTATTTTTTATTGTGGTAAAATATATACAACATAAAATTCACCACCTTAACCATGTTTAAGTGCACAGTTCAGTGGCATTAAGTACAGCCATCACCAGCATCCACCTCCAGAAGCTTTTCATCTTCTTGTCCCCATTAGACAGTAGCTCCCCTGTTGTTAGGTTTTGATTTGAAAAACATTCAGATTTTTCTTGAGATCCAGTTGTTAATTGTCAGGGTCTGAAGATGAAGATATGTGGTGTTCAAACCCTCAGCTAGGCAGATTGTCAACCTGTGAGAAGAGCCCTCATGTTGCAGGTAAGTGGGGCAGGTGGGCACCAGCAGTGCTGCGGGTATGGCCTTCTCCCCACCCCATCCCAGGACACAGGCAATAAGGTGGGTGGGCACACAGCCTTTGCACAGGGTGAATGTAGAGCCCTGAGCTTATAAACAGGGCCACAGACACACAGGATGAGAAATGCACATGTGTTGGGGCTGACCCAGGCTGAGGCCAAATGTTACAGTTAATCCATTCAGCCTCAGGTGATGTGTGAAGGGGCTGTGACCAGGGGCTGGGGAGGCAGCGGGTGCCATGGCCATAGTGGGGAGATTACAGATGGTCAGCAGCCAGCAAGGCACAGCTCACTGGTTAGAGTTGGACACTACTGTGAGGCTGGAGCACCTGGAGTTCCTGCCAGGTGGGCGTGGTCTCTCCTCTTGCTGCGCACAGTGGGGGCTTGCAGGGAAGACGGTATGCCAGCTAGGTCAGGGTTGCTGTCAAGGCAGAGTGTTCCCTGGGCCAGGAAGGCTGGGTTCCTCCTACATCTCCGCTACCCCTGACTCCAGCAGCCAGACACAGGATGGAGGTGCAGCTGGGCTGGCTGTCTCCTCGTCTGCCCTCTGCCACTGCCCAGACTGCTGGTTGGGTGGCCGGGGTGACCCTTCAGAGGCCAGCTGACCTCCGGAGCAGGAGGAGGAGCCAGGCAGGGTAAGGGTGCATGTACAGGGGGTGCTCAGCCCTGGGGCCCCACCCGACAGCCAGCAACACCGTGGCAGGCAGGTGAGGGTCAGAGAAACCCCCATGGGTCACTCTTCTGGGTCATGCTTTCCCGCATGTGGGTGGGCTCAGACTTCAGAGCATGGACTGCTTTCCAGGCCACTCAGAGTTACAGCCCTGTGAATTCAGGCAAAGAATAGACTTCTGTACCTCAGTTTCCTCATCTGTAAGAGGGGGCTGGGGATAATCATGACAGTAGCCCCAGTAATGATAATGACACACCTGTCTCACAGGGTTGCTGCCGCCATGGCCTGGTACATTCTGTCCCTGGACTGTCCCTGCCCAGGTGAGGGAGGTGCCCAGCTGCCTTTGAACTGGTTTCTTCTATGCTCACTAACTGCGTAGGTTCTGGGGACAGGAGGGCTTGGCCTTGTGATGGGTGGGGTGTGGCCCAGTTCACCTGTGGGGTGGCATGTTAAAAGCTTCTGTAGAGCTCTTACCAATGTTTGTACCTGGCCCACCCCAAGGGCCTGTAGTCTGTCCCTTCAGAAGCCCACAGGAATCTGCTGTGTAGCCAGGTTCTGCAGAATCTTGGCCTGTTCTCTCTGGAAGCCTCCAGGACCAAAGACAGGATGCTGGAGGAGTTGGCTCTGGGGCCTCAGCAAAGTGCTGGGTCCAGAGGAGTCCTTGTTTGTGGTTAGGGAACCTGATGCACAGTGGGGCGGGGGCTCCACTCCCCTCAGTCCAGGATGCTGGGAAGGCTTGTTACCATCTGAGTCTGTGTGCCCACCAGTTCTGGGATCAAAGGAAATGGGGAGTTCCCTGAGTTTCCTGGGGAAGTTTCTTCAGGAACTGTGTTGGCCTGGGGAATCCAGGTCCAATGCTGGAAGCAAACCTGGGGGAACCTGACCTGGTCTCCTGGGCTGTGACCTTGTGGAGCAGAAGTGGTGGGAGCTGGAACAGGAGGCCTGAGAAGCAGCAGGAGCCACCAAGTCCTGCCCCCTCCACTCTCCCTGGGGAGCCACCGCCCAGGAGCAACTTCCATCAACACTGTAGGCCAGAGGCCAGTCCCCCCCCCCCCCCCCCCCCAATCAGGCTTCCTGGAACTGGCCCAGGGAGGGGATGACAGCCAGGGCCTGGGCCTTATCTAAATAAGATACTGTGGGCGGCACCTTGTCTGTCTGTCAGGAGAGATGCTTGGCCTTCCAGAAACTCCCAGCTCACAACGGGTTTGCTGATCCATTGATTTCAAAAGGAAGGATCAAATTCAAGCTGCAGCTGGACCAGAGAAAGAACTGGCTCCTGCTGGATGTGCCAGCCAGGCCTAGGTCAATAGATCAATCTCTCTCAGGAAGAGCTAGGGTCGGGGTGGGGGTGTCAGAAATGGGACTCCTGGCCCCACCCCTTCCTGGCTGGGACCCACAGGCAGGGCTGGTAGCCTCTGGAGCCTTACTCTCAATCTGTGAGTTGAGGCTGAGTCTCCTTGGTCTCTTCCATCATATTGGAGTCTCTGGCCCTGGGCAGCAGTGCAGCCACAGGATGGGGCAGGGAACCAAGGCACCTTGCCCATGAGGGTGCCGTGTCTGGGTCCCGATGGCCACAAGCATTCAGCATGCCCAACAGGGCTAGGTAGGGTGGGGTTGAGGCTGTGTGGGGCTGTGTGCGGCTGTGTGGGGCTGTGTGAAGCTGTGTGGAGCTATGTGGGGCTGTGTGGGGCTGTGTGGGGCTGTGTGGGGCTGTATGTGCAGGGCAGGAGCAGCTACCAGATATTTATCCCCTGAGCATTGTCCTCGAGATAATGCTGGGAGCCTGCTGTCCCCCACTGGGCACTGTTCTGTGGTTACTGTCCAGGTGGCAGGTTTACATGAGCCCAAGGCCTAGATAGAAAAGAGAATCAGACTGGGAAGGAAGTTTGGGAGAAGCCTCAGGACAGAGTATTGGTTACCCAGGAAGGGTAGCAGGGTAGGGGGCTGGGAGAAACCTGGAAAAGGAGAGTTCCCAGAAACACAGGGCCTGTCCCTCCTGGCCCTGCTGATGGCAGGAACAGCCCTGCCCAATGGTGCCTGTGCCTCAAGGGCAGTGGGCAGCCGCGGAGGACTTGTCTCTCCATCGAGTAGCCAGGAACCTCTGTCTTCCGATCTCAGGCTCCCTTTCTCTCTTCTCTCACTCTTTCATTATGCCAGGCACCCTGTTAGGTACTGGGGGCTAGGGTGGAACATGGCAGAATCCACACAGGGACAGAAATAACAAGTGAACAAGTCATTGAATAAGATACTATTGCTGGGTGAGAGCTGGGAAGGGTGTGGACAGATCAGCAAGTGGGAGGGGAGAGCGCAGGCCCAGGAACAGGCCAGGCACAGCAGGTGCAAAGGCCCCACAGCAGCGAGGACCAGGGGTGTTAAGAACATGCCAAAGTGACAGATAGGGCCATAGGAGTGCTGGGCTGTGGAATGGGATTCAGATCTCATGGGCTGAAGGACCGGAGCTCACTCCTGCCCACATTGCTTAGTCATCAGGTGGTCAGCAACATTCAGGGGCCATAACCTCGCCCTCCAGCCTGGGTCTGGACTGTCCTGATCGGCAGGTGGTAACCTGTGACCTGAATGAGCGTAATCAATGGCAGGTGAAGGTGGCCTCTTCACCCACTGTTCCCTAATTGGGAAACTGTTCCAGTAGCACACAGACTCACTCCCTCCCTGATCACAGCTCCAGGAATGGGAAGGGGTGGGGGCAGGGCTATCTGCCATCTGCTTTCCAGGGTCTCAGAGATCCCAGCCAGGAGTTATAAATGGAAAAGATTGGCTGTCACCACAGTATCCAGAGTGATGGCTCCTGGGTAGACCCTGACAGCACCAAGAGGCCCCCACCCACCTTCCTAGGAACAGGAAGGCTGGATGGGCCTCAGCCTTTTAAGGGCATCTCTGGCCAGCACCTCCATTACTGGCTGAAATGTGATCTTGGGGTGAGCCCCGAGGCTCTCATATTGAAGGAAGCTCTTCCCGGCTGGGCAGACAGCCGACACTGTCTGTCTCACCACGTGGCACTTATGACTTGGATAGGGGGACAGACAGCTTGGAGGACAAGGCCCCAGACTTGCCCATGAGCATCTGGGGAGGTGGCAGTAGCCTGTGTTGTCCATGGTGGTGAAGATACCTTGGAGAAGCTGTGTTCCAGCGGGGATGGGGCATCTCTCTGGAGCCCTGGGGTTTCGAGGTTCAGTAGGGGTGTTGGACAGATGCCCTGTGACCCTACACACACTTCTTGCTAGATTTAGGACATACTGGCTCTCTTCTCCTTGCCTGGATTTTGGTAATTTTCAAAGCCAGCGGTGCTTATCCTTGCAGGAGGCTCAAGGCAGGAGGGAGGCTTGGTGAGGCCTGGTGGGAGGCTATAGGGAGGGGTGCCCTCCTGGGACCATCAGGGCCTCTTGGCCCTGTGGTCGGTTTTGTGTGGTCAGGATCAGAGCAGGGTGGGTGGGGCTGGGTGGGGAGAGATGAAGCCTCAGGAAGTCTGGAAAGGGAGCCCCTCCAGGTTCCAAATCTCTGCCAGGCACCCGTACTTCAGCCAGACCCCACTAGGGTCAGGGATGGCATGGCAGCTCCCTGGAGGCAGGGCCTGGGTCGTAGTTCTCTGCACAACCCACAGTGGGTCCTCTGCAAATGTGTGTTGCAGAAAGAGTTTGCTGTTGCTGCCTCAGTGTTGTGGGCTGGTCCACTCTTAGCCTGGTATATTGGATACCATACCTGTGCCTGCTCTTGCATACCTGTGCCTGCTCTGCCTCACCACATACTAGGGAGTTAAACTGCATTCATGCCATAAAGGCCTTCCAGCCCAGGACCCCCTTTCCTGCATTCCACAGCTGAGGAAACACAGAAGTGAGCTGCCCAAGGCCAAGGAGCTCATGGGGCAGAGAGGGCTTGTTCTCCAGCATCCATGCCCCCAGCCAGGGCAGGAGAACGAGACTGCAAGTTGTGTCTGATGGACGGGTGGGGAGCGGCACCTGGAAATGCAGCTGCAGAGCACCGTGCCCAGGGTCTGCTAGCTCAAACCTGCCAAATACACTCAGCTGCCTGGACACTGATGGGCACTGTTATTTTGTTGTATTTGCAAGTTTGAGGGTCTCAACATGACCAAGGGCAACTATGAGGAGCCCGCAGCTGATAACCATATTTCATGGTGGAACACTGGATTCTTTTCCCTCTTACCTGTTTGCTAGGTCTGCTATAACAAAGTGCACAGACTGGCTGGCTGAAACAACAGGAATTTATTTCACAATTCTGGAGAAAGTCTGAGATCAAGGTGTTAGCAGGGTCAGTTCCTTTAGAGGCTGTGACAGAGAATCTGTTCCAGGGCTCTAGCTTTCTGGTGGTTGCTGGCAGTCTTTGGCATTCCTTGGCTTGTAGAAGCATCACCCCAATCTCTGCCTTCATCTTCCCATGGCATTCTATGTGTGTGTGTCTGTCTGTGTCTAAATTTCTCCTTTTTATAAGGACACCAGTTATATTGGATTAGGGGTCCACCTACTTCAGCATGACCTCATGTTAACTAATTACAACTTCAATGGCCTTATCTCCAAAAAAGGTCTCATTCACAGGTACTGGGGGTTGGGACTTCAACAAGAATTTAAGGGATATAATTCAACCCATAACACCCCCAAGATCAGGAACAAGACAAGGATGTGTGTCCTCGCCACTTTTATTCAGCATCATTCTTAATCCTACACTGCAATAAAGCAAGAAAAAGAAATGAGGCATCCATATTTGAAAGGAAGAAGCCCAGTTTTCTTTATGCACAGACAACATGACTGATCATGTAGAAAATCTTAAGAAAAGGTGCAAAAATCTTCTAGAACTAAGTTTAGCAAGGCTATTATAAGATTAATGTACAGAAACAAATTGTATTCTATTTACTAGCAACAAACAAGTCAGAATTGAAATGAAAATACCAAGAAATGTGACATATTTAGGAATGGATCTTACAAAAAATGTGCAAGTCCTGACTGAAAAATCACAGAACATTGCTGAGTGGGATCAAAGATGAACCAAGTGGAGAGATGTACTCATGGGTTGGAAGACAAAGTACTGTGAAAGGGTCAGTTCTCTTCAAATTAATCTGCCCATTCAGAGCAACCCAATCACAGTCTTATCCAGTTCTTTTGTAGGCATTGACAAGATGATTCTCAAATTCACATGGAAATGTAAAGGGCCTAGAATAACCAATAAAATCTGGTAAAGAAGCACACATTTGGAGGAGACCAAATTACATGATTTCAGAATTTATTATGAAGCTAACCATAAATAAAACAGTGGTGTTGGCATTAGGGTAGACAGTATTAACAGTGGGACAGGACAAAGAGTCCAGAAATAGACTCACAAATATATGGATGAATTTCCAACAAAGGTGCAAAGGCAATTCAGTAGAGAAAGAATAGTCTTTTTAACAAATGCAGCAGAGACAATTGAGTTTCTATGGGCACAAAAACTTCAATCCCTCCTTCCCACTATATACAAACATTAACTCAAAATAGATCATAGGCCTAACTATATAATGTAACAGTATAAAATTCATAAAAGAAAACCTAAAAGAAAGTCTTTGTAACCTTGAGTTAGGAAGAGGTTTCTTATATAGAACACAAAAGCACAAACCATAAAAGAAAAATTGATAAATTGGACTTTACCCAAATTACAAACTTTTGCTCTTCAAAAGACACTGTTAAGATGTTGAAAAGACAAGCCACAGACCTGGAGAAAATTTTTGTAAAACATATAGGTGATAAAGGACTTGGATCCAGAATATATAAGGGACTCCCCAACCCCCACAATAGGAAAATAAAAACCCAATTTAAAAAAGGGCAAAAAACTTGAGTAACGTTTCACCAAAGGAGCTCCAGGAATGGCACATAAGCAAGTAAGTTCAACATCGCTAGTCACCAGGGAAATGCAGATTCAAGCCACAGTGTGGCACCTCTGTGTACTAACTAGAGTGGCTAAAAGTTAGAAGACTGACCATTCCAAGTGCTGATGAGGTAGTGGGTCACCTGGAACTCATGCCCTGCTGACGGGACTATGAATTGGTATATAACCACTTTAGGAAACGGTTGGGAAGATTTTTAAAAAGTTAAACATACACCTACAATGTGACCCAGCCATTCTAGACCTACAGAAGTGAAAATTTTAATCCATACAAAGAGCTGTACATGGATGTTCACAGCAGCTTTATTTGCAATAGCCCCAAACTGGAAACAAGACAAATGCTCATCAGGAGATGAATAGATAAACTTTGGGCTATCCATACAGTGGACTGTTACTACTCAGCAGTAAACACAAACTGAGTACTAGATGTGCTCCAGCATGGATAGGTCTCAAGATAATTCTGCAAGTGAAAGAAGCCAGACAAAAAGAGTATACCTGTATGATTCCATTTGGACATTCTAGAGAGTGCGAACTCTTCCATAGTGGCAGAAAGCAGAGCTGTGGCTGTCTGGTTTGCCTGGAGATGGTGGGATGGGGGAAGGGGAGGAAAGGCAGGAGGGGGCCACAGGGGGCCTCGAGGAGCCTCTGGGAGTGACAGAGGTGCTCACTTCTTGATGGTGGTAAGAGTTTCACAGTGTGTATTTGTGTCAAAATATATCAAACTGTACACTTTAAATATGTGCAAATTATTATATGTCAGTTATACCTCAATTAAGTTGTTTAAAATGTAAACAGACAAAACAACAAAAACTCCAAACAACTAAGACACCTCATACACTGAGTTTTCTCAAGATTCATATACTGTATATGTGCATATTATGTATCTGTGTTTTCCAGAACCTCCTCCCCGTTTGGTACCTGCTGTGTCAGAGGGGCACACCCTGAAGAGAAAGCTGTGTGCAGAGGGCTCTATTCAGTGCCTGCAGAGGGATCTGTGCTGCTTTGTTCTGTCTGGGTAGCAGCCCAGGCTCCTCTGCCCTCCTGGGAGATGCTGTTGTCCTGGCCTCTGGAATGACTCATGCCACATGTCCCTGCTTCCTGTCTACGTGCCCAGCTTCACACACCTGGGGGCAAGGTACAGTCTCAGGGTCCAGGACCAGAGAGTGGATTCAGATCATCATCTGGTGTATGCCAGTGCCTGTCCCTGGCCACTCCCTCCCCCTCGCCTCCTCCTGCTCTTGCTTTAAAGGCCGAAAGTCTGGCTTAGGGTCACATTGCGGGAGCACTGTGCTCACTGGCAACCCTGAGCCACCAGTCACAGGGGCACCCCCACCCCACTCCTGCTCTTCCAGTCCAGGGGCTATGGGCCAGCTTGAGAGTCATCCCCGAGGCCCTTTGAGACCCTGCCCCTTGTGTGTGCATGCGTTTGCAGGTATGCAAGGGGCAGGGCGGGTAATTCCTGGATGGAACAGATGTGCTCCTGGGCTCCCTCCATTCCTGAGGTGTTGAGTTTCTGTCAAGCCTGTTTTCCAAGGTGATAAGGAAGGTTTTCCACCCTGGAAGCTCCTTGTTATGCCCTCTGGGAACTCCATGCCACTGGGCTGGATGCCCCATGCTGGTGGGATGTGGGGAACAGAAGCTCCTGAAAGTTCATGGGAGTGCAGGGAAGGCTCCCTAACACCCGAGCCGTGTCCACAGTAAAGAATAGAGATAGTGCCTCCCCTGGCCTTCCTCAGCTCAAGTTCCACCATGGCCCACGCTTCTGCCACAGCTGAGGCTGAGAGAGCTCCAGCTGCTTGCACAGACTTGGGTTCACCATGCCTGCTCGCCACCCCTCCACCCCCCAGCCCCCACCCCTGTGATGGGAAATGTGCCATCGATTTGAAAACCGCTCAAGTGAAAACATGGTTAAACCTGTCCCAAAGATGGGGGCTGCCCCTCACTTCCCCGCATCCCCTGGGTCAATGAGAACTTCAGCAGAATGAGGGCTGAGGGCTGCCCCACCCTGACATCAGAGCTGCTGGGGGTGGGGGACGTAGGGTGTTTCTCGTCCAGCCCCAGCAGGGATCAGGTTTGGGGCCCTTCCTTAGCCTCTCCCTCCTGAAGTTCAGCCAGACTGTTGTAAAACGTCCATTGAGGGTGGGAGGCCAGTTGTGAAATGGGGTTGAACTCTGCATGCGGCAGACTGCTCTGAGGGGTGCCAACAGGCACACGCAGTCTGGAAGCTTTGCCTGGTAGAGGAATTTAAGACAATCTGCCATCTGCCCAGGGCAGGTGCGAGGATTGGGAGGTGCTGTATGGGAGTCTAGTCAGCTGGCACCACCCCGGAGGCCACCTGGGGTTATTGCCAGTCACTGTCCAGAGCAGCTCCAACCCCTCAGATGTGTCCGTAATCACTTGGCAGCCCCCGAAGGCCGTGGGATCAGCAGTTGCCATCTGGTAGTTGATCCTTGAGCAGAGATGGCAAATTCTGATACATGACTGTGAGTGCAGGGGGCAGGGCCAATGGTGCCCACAGCTCCCTTTGAAGATCCAGCCTGGCCATCGGGGCTTTGGAAATAGAAGGAAAGCCCCACGCTTGGGCCTCTGTTTTCCTGCTCTTTGAAAGGTCCTTGGTGGTCCCACCCTCAGAAAGTGTCAGTACTCAGGGGAGGGGTAGGAAATGTCAGCGAGCAGGGGTGGGTGGCTCTGCACCCCAAAACCTCTGATCTAGCACAGGGGACAGCCACACTGGCTCCCTCACTTTTCAGAACAAGGAGGAATGGTGAGTGGAATCTTGCTGCCTCCAGGCCACAGGAGAGCAGCACTGAGCCCCTCTCTGTGCTCCCCACTAGAACCGGTCTGAGCCTGGGGAGAAAATGGACCGGAAGCCTGGTGGAGAGAGGCTCCAACCCGTGCCCCCACCTACGAGTGGGGTGCTTCCCCTACAGAGTGCACAAGGGTAGCTTCACCCTGGCATGTGGCACTGCACACCACCATGCCCCAGCGGCTCCCATAGGGGCTTTGCTGCCCTTGCTGGACCTGTGTGTGCCTCACATTTTCACTGGCACAACAGAGATGCTGGCCATGTCCTTCTGGCAGGTTCGTGGTGAGGCTGAAGCTAGTTCATGCTGGCAGCACCCGTAGAATGGTGCCCAGCACATCCGGTGGTACAGTTAAGTGGTGGCCCAGAGAGGGTGAGTCCCTTGCCCGAGATTACAGAGGAGGCAGTGGTTGAACCTGATCTTGAGCACACAACTGTCACCACCTCAAACTTCTCTCGTGGCCTGTTTGCTCATCCCGTGGGATGGCAGATGTGCCACTAGACTTCCATGGGTGTCACTGCCTTCCGAGGTCCCTGGTGTGATGCACTTCCATGATTCCAAATTTATGGACACTGTGGGGGCCGTGTTCCAGCAGCTTCCTTGAACATTGACCCCATCTGAGTCGGGCTGCTCTCGAGGTACAGAGCAGCATGTTTGCAGGTGACTTACAGGTGGGCACCGCCCTCGCTGGCGGACTCAGCCCTGAAAATGTGCTCAGTGGTCCTCAGGCGCAGCTCAGACAAGGTCTTCCAACTTCTGATGGGGGATTTAGATTTCACCTTGTAGGGATCTTTTACCTGCCAGTAATCCTGCTGACTGGGCCAATTGTCTAGCTACGGTTGGGTCTGGAGCTCACAGACCCCTCAAGCCCATTCACAGACTGGGTCACAAATCCTTCATACACCAGGCTGGGTCACCAGACCTCACACACAGGTCTATGAGCTAGGCAAACAGGTCCTTGGAAGCTATAGGTTGGAAAGCATGGCTGCGCGCAGTGGTGTCCACCCAAGGCAATCACCAGCCAAGCCAGGGCGCTGATCATGCGCTCTAACTGCCCCCCAATTTGTTCACAGAGAATGCTGCACCACCCCCAGTCTGCCCTGAGGTGAGGGAGGCTGACCAAACCATTCTATTTTCCCAACACACCCAAATCCCTACTTTGAGCAGTGCCCCGCCCCATTCTGACCTGGGCTCCAGGGAGGGGCTGGGGGCCCTTCTCATCAGACAGCTTTTGTCCCTCTGTCCTCCCACCCATGGAGGTGTGCTTGGTGGTCCTGAGCCTGCAGGGGACACGGGTCTGGGAGATGGGAGCCCTGTTCCAGGCTGTGCAGCTACTCCCCCCCACCCCCGCTCTCGGCCTGCCAAGCACTAAGTGACAGTTTAACAGCAGATGGGGGCCCAGTTCCCAAAGTCTCAGAGCCTTCAGTAGGGGCCCTTCCCACATGTTCCCACCCCGCCCATCCCTCAGACAGAGGCTGGACCCTGCTGCAAGTTTCTGGTTTCTGCTAGATCTGCTGGGGGGGGCGGGCAGTGCTGGGGAGATAGAAGTAGCCCCACCCACACCCCTGTCCCATCATTCATACTCCTGTCCTGTCCCTCAGCTGGCTGCGGGAACATGTCACGGGGAAGATGGGGCTTAAATTCTGCACATTCTAGCCCCAGTGCTGCTAATGCCCACTCCCGTTCTCACTTGACCGGTGCCACTGGCACCAGTGCACTCGCACACACGTATGCCCTCTACACACACTGTCCATGCACATGCACCCATGCGTTGCACACACAAGCATGTACTGTGTGTACCCACATGCCACGCACATAGATACACCCTACATGTGCGCCCTCTATTTATGAGTGCACAAATGTGCAGGCACTGTGCGTTCACACACACTGTGCTCACCTTTGTATTCATATAGGTATGCACAAACACACATTTACATGCCCTGAGGACCCCCACCCACTCCCCACTGTGGGATTCTAGCCATGGGTTCTGAGTCAGTGGGCCGTGGGCACTCAGGGTCTTCGGTAGGAGTGCTGCCTGCTAAGGAGGGAGGTGACAATGTTGACCTGTTTGTGGACGCCTGTGTTATTGCAGGCAAAGGCCTTCCCGGAGGGCAGCCAAGGTCCGCAGGCCCCTCCTTGTCTGCCAGTCCCCTTCCCTGCCCCCATGCTGACACGCAGCTCCTCTGCTGGTCAGTCCCTCCTGTGCCCGGAAGCTGGCCCGAGCACCTGCTCTCTACTGCCCACTGGCTCATTCTCCCTCCCTTCTTTACTGTATTTATTTTGAGAAGTTTGGAAGGTCAGAGAAGCACAGCAGAGACAAGAGCACCCATGTTTCCACCACCCAGAATTCATGGCCTTTCACACCCCGTCACGTCTGCTCCAGTCTGTCTTCTGTGCTTGTGCTTGCACTAAGTCCGACACGCGTCACACTCCCTTAGCACAGGCTTGAGATCAGACACCCGCTCTGCCACCCCCCGTCCCTTCTCCCCTCTCCCCTGCAGCTCCATGTCTGCCTTTCAGTCTCACTCCCGCCCATTTTAAACACGTCTGCCTGCCTGCACATACATGCAAGTGTGATACATGTCAGCTGCAGAGCAGTTTACATGTGTGCTGTCCCACGCCTCATACCCTTTGCCACTCACGTTTTCAGCCTACTGCGTGTCTGTGATGCTTACGTCTGCCCTACCAGTGTCATAGCTGGCTCATCCTCTCTGACAACAGCCAGTGTCCTATTCCATGCACACACTGCACGTTGATAAATCACTCCCCTGCCGATTTCAGCTGCACACACGCTGCCACAAGCCTCCTCCCTTGTCTCCTTGTGGCGTCCTCTGTGGTACACCCAGAGGGGGAGCTGCTGGTCACTGGGTGTGGGCATTTTCAGTTTCATAGACACAGCACGCTGCCCTTAATGCGCTGTCCCTGCTGTTCCCCTAGCAGAGGAGTGGGAAAGGGTGGTTTGGACCCCAGTCTGGGTGGCAGCCACCAGGACTGTGGCTTCCCTCTGGATCTGGGGCAGGGCTGGCTCCCTGAGTGCCCTGCGCTGTGTGCTTTGCCTAGGGGCAGCTCTTAGATGCAGGCTATGTGGCCGCTGTGGGTGGAGTGGGCTCAGGAAACTGCACAGGGCTCTCTGAGCCTGGGGAGGCTCCCTGGGGCTGGGTGGAGCACACAGGGCCAAAGGGCTCACAGTGCTCCTCCCCACTCAGGCACAAGCCCACTGGGGCTGACCTGGGTGCCCCAGCTCATGGTGTGAGACTCGGGGAAAGCTCCGCCTGCTCTGAGCCTCAGCCTCCTCCTGCCAGGCTATCTGTGGGGGGACCTGGCAGGACCCTGGTGTAGGTGCAGGGTAAATGAAACCACTGAGCCATTGGGTGAAGGTGCTGGCACCTTTCTATTCCAGTGAGTCACCTTGGTGCAAAAGTACTGCCCCCAACCCAGCCATGGCCATTTCCAAGGCTCAGGCAGGTGCTGCCACCCCTGGTAAGACCCAGGGTGAGGTGGTGAGCGTGGTGTGCATGGTGTGTGTGTGTTTGTGATGTGTGTGTGGTGTGGCTGTGTGATGTGTGGTGTGTGTTTTGTGTCTGTGATTGGTGTGTTTGTGTTTGTAATGTGTGGTGTATGTGTGTGTTTGTGATGTGTGGTGTGTGTATGGTGTGTAGGCATTTTTGCGATGTGTGGTGTGTGTGCTAGCAGAGCAGGGGACGTACAGGGTCAGGCAGAGCTGTTGTTAGAAAACTGACTTGCTGGGCTGACCCCGTGTCTCACTCCAGTGAGTGCGGCACTGGGAGCGCAGTAGCGCTCCTGCTGCGGGTTCGGATCCTATATAGGGATGGCCGGTGCGCTCGCTAGCTGAGTGTGGTGTGGGCAACACCAAGCCAAGGGTTGCGATCCCCTTACCGGTCACAAAAAAGAAAAAAAAAAAAAAAGAAAACTGACTTGCCCATAAGTGATTTCTGATGCAGCCCAGACCCTCCCCTAGCTTGCCCAGCCTGAGAGCTACCCTGGGGACTGAGTTTTGGGAAAAGTAGTTAATTTTTAGATGAAATCGCACTACTCTTTACCGCTTCTAACTTCCTTGAAAACTCGGAAGTGCAAGGAAGCAGCACTGGAAGCCTCCCTGCTCTCGTAATAACAAGTCCTTGGTGATAATACAGGCCTCAGAAAGGGTCTGGATCATCCAAGACCCCACATAGGCCACATCACTGCTCAGAGCCCCTGGTGCCAGGGAAGGGGAGGAGGCAGGCAGGCCTGGTGCCCCAGGGTGGGAGGCACAGGGCAGGACACCCCCCCTCCCCAACTGCCACCATCCCCCAGCACATTCCTGTGGTCAGTGAGCAGCTGGGCAGGATAGGGAGGGTCACTGATGAAACACGACCACCTGTCCCGGCAGGCTCGTCCTGCATCAGTCCTGGGTGGTGGCATCTGTCTCCCCTCTCCCATGCCCCCCACCTCAGGCTCTGGGGCAGCATGAGCATGTGGCCTCCAAGGACAGTACCTCATATTCAGACAGCGCCACCTGGACTATCAGCCTGCTCCCCAGGCCTCTACAGCTGGCCATTTGTCCCAAGTCCCTTTCTGCGTTCTTTTTGGGGAAGGGCCTTCTGTCCTACCCACCCCTGCAGCTAGAGGCTTAAGTACTAGGATCATATCCTGGGCTCCCACCTGATGGAGTATGGATGTGTTGTCCCCTCCAAAACTCATGTGGAAATTTGATCTCCAATGTGGCAGTGTTGGAAACTGATTGAGTCATGGGGGCAGATCCCTCATGAATGGATTAGTGCTCTCCTTGGGGGAGGAGGGGTAGTGAGTGAGTTCTTGCTCTATTAGTTCCTGCAAGAGCTGATTGTTTAAAGGACCCTGGCACCTCCCCTCTCTCTCTTGCTTCCTCTCGCCATGTGATCTGCTTGTACCCACCGACTCCCTGCCACTTTCCGCCATGAGTAGAAGCAGCCTGAGGCCCATGCCAGACGCAGCTGTCCCAGAATCGTAAGCCAAATAAACCTCTCTTCTTTATAAATTACCTAGTCTCAGGTATTTCTGTTATAGCAACACAAAATGAACTAAAACACCACCTCAACCCCAGGGGTCTTGTCTTCCAGCCCAGAAGCCACTGAATTCTTTTGATCATCCACCCTATCAATAAAAAGTGTTTGCACATCCAGCAGTTTACGTGTGTGTGTGCATGTACATGCAGGTACTTCAAAAAGCTCATGGAGAAATGGAATTAAAAGAGAATACAAATGTTTTCATGAAGACTCCTCATGTATATATTTTATATTATGTATTTGTTGTATTCTCATTAGCCAATATCTGAGGCACAGAGTACACTTAGAGTGAAGTTTAGTATGACAGCTGATGTTAATCCACCACATAAAGGAGTGGAACGCAACAACCTTGAAGGTGACTTCCCAGTAGCAGATTCTCAGATCCCAGTCTGTGAGTCTGGGTGACAGTAGGGACCCCAGTCACTCCTGGGAGGTCCATGTACTGGAACCAGCCCAGCTGGGTCTCCTTTGCCACTCATCCTGGCGTTTGGGAGCCAGGGGTGTTGGGAGGATGAGGCTGGGCTTCTCCTGGGGCTGGGCCTGCATTGTGGCTGTCCCTGGGAGGCCCACGGTGCCTTCTGCCCCATGTTCCAGAAAACTCTCCTGTCTCCAGGCTTCCCTTGTCCTGGGCACCTATTCACACTCCTACAACTCCAAGGGGCTGATCCAGGGCTGTGGAGTGTTCCTAGCAGCTGGTAGATGACTCTGGAACTTGGGAAATGTATCCATGGCCAGAGAGGGCCCCACTGAGGTGGCTGAGGCCACAGCTCAACATGGTGAACCCTGGGGGAAGGCCCTTCAGCCTGGACATCGGAGCTCTGACAGTCCCCTCTGCCCTGCTGTACCCGCTAGCTAAGAGGCACCCTACTTCCAGATCCCAGGGTGGGTCCTGTCTCCTCTAGCCACATGACCTTTTTAGTTTTATTTTTGTCTTTGGTATCTTTTTTATATTGTTGTAAAATACACAACATAAAATTTAGCATCTAACATTTTTAAGTGCACAGTTCAGTGGCACTAAGAACATTTACACTGTTGTGCAACCATCACCACCATCATCTCCAGAAGTTTTCATCTTACCAAACTGAGACTCTGCCCCACTGGACACTCCGCGTTCTTTCCCCCCAGCCCCCAGTAACCACCCTTCTATCTTCTGCCTTTACGTATCTGACTACTCTAAGTTCCTCATATAAGTGATTCACACAGCATTTGTCCTTTTGTGTCTGTCTTCTTTCACTGAGCATGATTTCCTCAAGGTTCATCCATGTTGTTGCAGGTGTCAGAATTTCCTTCCTTTTAAAGGCTGACTAATATTTCATTTTGTGGCTATGCCACATTTTGTTTATCCACTCATCCATCGATGGACATTTGGGTTGCTTCCACCTTTTGGCTATTGTGAATAATGCTGCTATGAACATGGATATATGAGTATTTCTTTCAATTCTTTTGAGTATAGGCTCAGAAATGGAATTGCTGGATCACATGGTAATTCTCTATTTAATTTTTGAGGAACTGCTATACAGTTTTCCACAGTGGCTATACCATTTTACATCCCCACAGTGCACAAGGATTCCAGTTTCTCCAGATCCTCGTCAACACTTGTTATTTTCTGTTTTTTCAGTAATAGCCGTCCTAACAGGTGTGAGGTGATATCTCATTGTGGTTTTAATTTACATTTCCCTAATGATCAGTGATGTTGATGTCATGTGCTTATCGGCCATTTGTGTATCTTCTTTGGAGAAATGTCTATTCTAGGCCTTTGCCCATTTTTGAATCAGGTTGTTTTTTTGTTTTTGAATTTTAGGAGTTCTTCATGTTTTCTGGATATTAATCCCTTATCAGATATATAATTTGCAAATATTTTTTCCCATTCCATGGATGTCTTTTCACTCTGTTGGTTGTACCCTTTGGTACACTGAAGTTTTAAATTTTGACATAGTCCAATTTATCTGTTTTTTCCTTTGTTGCCTGTGCCTTTGGTGTCATATCAAGGAATCATTGCCATATCTAATGTCATGAAACTTGTCCTGATATTTTCTTCTGAGAGTTTTATAGTTTTAGGTCTTATGTTTAGATCTTTGACCCATTTTGAGTTAATTTTTGTATATGGTCTAAGGTAAGGGTCCAACTTCATTCTTTTGCATGTGGATTTCCAGTTTTCCAGCACCATTTGTTGAAAAGACTGTCCTTTCCTTATTTAATGATCTTGGCACCCTTGTCAAAAATTATTTGACCATGTGAGGGTTTACTTCTGGGCTCTCTGTTCTATCCCATTGGTCCTCATGTCTGTCTTTTTGCCAATATCACACTCTCTTGATTATTGTAGGTTTTTAGTAAGTTTCAAAATCAGGATGTGCGTGTTCTCCAACTTTGTTCTTTCAAGGTTGTCTTGGCTATTCAGAATCCCTTGAAATTTCATATGAATTTTAGGGTGGATTTTTCTATTTTTTCAAAAAAATTGCTGTTGGGATTTCAGTAGGTATTGCATTGAATCTGTAGATTGCTTTGGGTAGTATTAACATCTTAACAAGGGGGTTCCAGTCAAGATGATGGAATAGACAGTTCCCAGCATCACTCTCTCCCACAAACCAACCAATTTACACCTATAAAAATGTAGCACCAGCCAAGAT
Organism: Cynocephalus volans; assembly: GCF_027409185.1. NCBI lineage: Eukaryota > Metazoa > Chordata > Mammalia > Dermoptera > Cynocephalidae > Cynocephalus > Cynocephalus volans. The sequence continues at coordinate 190,430,561 of NC_084460.1, forward strand.
GGGGTTGCTGGAGCTCAGAGTAAGAGTAGGAGAGACCTATGGAGTTCATGAAGGCAGGAGAAACCACGATGAGAGAAAGAAAAAACTGCTCTGAGTGTTTTAGGCCACAGCCGCTTTAAGGCTCAAGCTGCTGAGTGCATGGAGCAAGACCTGGCAGAAGCTGCAGCTGTGCCCTTCAGATGGAGTTACTTGGAGGTGGCAGGGGAGAAGAGGGCCTTGGTGGCCCCCCCCGGACAGTGAGACCACTAATAGGGTTCCCATTGACCCACACAGGAGTGAGGAGCCAGAACAACTGAGAAAAGGGAGCCATTCAGAGGCTGGTGAGTCATCAAAAGGGACCTGTACAGAGCCCATCCCATGGGAAGTGTTTGGAGCCTGGGCAGTGGGGGAGACTGGCCCACCAGGAAAACACTGGGACACAGCAAGGACAGCCAACCCACCCCTCAATCAGCACAGGACCACTCAGAGGAGACTGTTTGGGAATGCAGAATGGCATGGGGTGCAGTTTGATGGAAAACTCAGGCCCAGATCAGAGATTCTACACAACCCAGATCCACCAGGTCTCTGGAGAGCTGGAAGTACCTATAAGATCAACCATTAAACCCTGAGCTGCACAATAAGCCTCCCCTAGGGTAACATCTTAACAATTTCAAGTCTTCCAATCCATGAACATGGGATGTCTTTCCATGTTTTATTTAATTTCTTTCAGCAACATTTTTGTAGTTTTTGGTGTGTAAGTCATTTGCCTCCTTGTTTAATTCCTAAAGATTTTGTTCATTTTGAAGCTATTATAAATGGAATTATTTTCTTAATTTACTTTTTCAGATTGCTCATTGTTAGTGTATAGAAATGAAGCTGGTTTTTGTGTGTTGATTTAGTATCCTGCAATTTTGATGAATTAATGTATTAGTTCTAACAGGTTTTTTGGGGGAGTCTTTTGTTTTCTATATGCAAACAGAGATGATTTTACTTCTTCTTTTCCAATTTGTATGCCTTAGTGTATGAGTGTGTGTGAGTGATAAGGTGTGTGGTGTGCACACGTGTGAGCACACGTGTGTATGGGTGTGAGATGGTGAAGTTGGCTGGTGGCACTGGGCCTTCCCTAGGGGTGAGGAGGAAGTGTCCTGGCCACCCCCCCACCACTCCTAGGAGGCTGTGCTCCCAGGGTGAGGGATCAAGCTGTAGTTTGAGCTGTCTGCTTTGCATAAGTGGGGCTTTCATAGGTGTTTCTGGATTTCAGTACCAGATCCTAACCAAAGAAATTGGTGGCAGCTTTGAACGGTTGTAAAATTTTACTGCTAATTCTTCATGTTTGGTTTCCACATGTCCTGGCAGAAAAAACCATGGTCTTAAACTGATTGTCAGGGGAGGTGCTGCCCTGCCCCTGGAATCTGGGCCAGTCTGCCTGGTACAGTCCTCTTTCCTAGGCAGAGCATCTGTCCTCTTCCCTGCTGACTTGGAAACTTCAGTTAGTCTAGGCAAGGTGGTGTAGGAGAGAGCCCAGAGTAGAATCCTGATTTTAGGCAAGGATCTTGGTCTCCTTTCCGCAGGAGGTTGCCAGCCAGGAGCAAACACACATTCTTGACTCTCCTCATCCGTCCCCTCTGTTGGCAGAACCTGAGAGTGCTCCGATGCGCCTTGAAGGAAGCTGAGGGCAGGAGCATCTGCAGACTGAGTGGACTCTGTCCTGCTCCACTGTGGGCTGTAGCACCTGCCCGAGCAGGTTGCTGAGCCCTCTGGGCATGAAGTGGGGGCTGTAGCCATGCAGAGTTGTTGCAAAAATCAAGGGTCAATAGTTTGGGGCCCAAGAGCTCAGTCCAAGTGAAGTCATTGGGTCTGAAAGTGTGATAAGGTGCTGGTACAAGAGCCCTGGTCACCGGCAGCACACGGTGCTCTGACACCCCCACCTGCAGGATTCCCAGCTCACTGTTCTTTGTTCCCCAAACCTGATGAGCAATGGAAGTATCTCCTGCTTTCCTGTCCCCTCTCTGTGCATCTCCATCAAGGCCTGCGCCCTTCATCCCCATCTTACTTTCTAAGAAGGTCAAGCCCTGAGAAACACACTGCCCACATGTCCCCACCATGGGCACCTGTCAGGGCTACTCAGGGCTTAGTGTTGACAGCTGGGTGGCACCACCCATGCCAGACATCCACGAATAACAGGGTGACCTTGTTTTCCTTGTGTGCATCAGCCTTACCCTGGAGATTAGCACAAACTCCACCAGTCACCAGCAGCCACTGGGCAGATGAGTCACTGTGAGAAGCACACATCATCATCCACATGCTTGAAGGGTGAGGGAACACAGAGTCACTTCCCCACAATCTGTCCTATGTGTGTGAGAGACAAAGATAGGGAGAGTTGAGGGGGTCAGGAGCATGGGGGAAGGGAGAGAGGGAAAGCTGGAAAGGAGGAAGAATCAAGAACAGTTGGGATACCCTTTCTGGGTGAAAAGGTGCAGCTTTTGCCAGCCTGGCCTATGGGGCTCTGGGGGGCCACCTTCAGGGCCTGCCCAGGCTGAGAGGAAGGATGTGCTGGTGGGTCCTGAGGGCTCCAGTGCTCTTACCCACTCTGACCCAGGATGACCCTGAGGTTGCTGTGGCCCCAGGGCCTGTTCTCGAGGCATGATCTGGGAGAATCACTTCCCCAGGCCCCCACCTCACAAGGGACAGCAACTGAGGCTTCTTTGCACTTTACAAAGTGTACGGGATCTTTCTGGAATTTTCCCTGAGAGCCACAGAAATTCAGCCACACTCCTAGCAATTAGGATTAGGTGGGATGGAACCCAGAAAGGTGGAAGGACTCAGCGGCGTGCTGGTGAATGTTTAAGAGCCCTGATCTGTACTGTTGGCCATTTCAGAGTGCAAATACTCCCACCACAGGCAGGTTCCAGCTCCAGTACAAGGTCGCTGAACAGAGTTGGAGGAAGACACACACCTTCAACTCCTGGCTCTAGCTCACCAGGGGGAAGGTTCCCTCCAGGCTGTGGGGAGACCATGGGACATTGTTACCTGAAGGCGATTCCAGCATATAGTATTAACCAGGACCAACCAGACTCCTGCGCAGCATTCATGGCTCACAAGGACGTCCTCGCGCCTGGGCCCCTGCTCTGCTAATCAATGGCACCCATGGGCTGCAGGGGCCATTCAGCTTCCCCTGGAAGGTTCATTACATTCAAGGCTGCCCCACAGAAGTCCCTCTTACCCTGGAGCGGGTAGCACAGCCCACAGCCACACCGTCCTGGAACCTAGCTCCCAGCAGGGAGGGTTCTGGCCCTGTGACAGCCAGCTCTTTCCATGACTCTGCCTCAGGGGGAGACCCAGAAACAAGCAAGTCTGCTCTCTGTTAGAAACATCCAAAGGGAGGCAGCATAACTGGAGAATCAGGAGGACAAGACAGTTTATCCTGTGCCTCTTGGCGGGAGTGGGATCTGACCTTCCAGGAAGGGGCACTCCCTTTGCTTGCAGCCCTGGAGAACAACCAGACAGAGGCCAGGCCAGCTAATTCTGCCTGAGGGACATACCTTAAGGTGAGAGATGAGGGTCCCCAGGGTCTCTCCTGCCGTTTGGTGGCTGGCCTTGCCTTCTCTGTGAGTCACCAGAAGGCCAGCCTACAGGTTAGAGGACTGGGGAGCTGGAGATGGCCACAGTCGCTCTTGATTTAGGGACTTGTCTCCAGGAATTTCCTATTAAAATGCAAATGTTGGTTTTAAATTAGTACCCCTTTGCCTCCAACTAGCTGGCTTATTGGAAGGGCCAGGGGAAATGGGACACAGTAGCGGCAGCAGGGGATGGGCACAGGGGAGACCTGGCTGCCACCATCCAGCCTGGCCCCAGGAGCTGCTCACATGGCCCTCCTCAGCCTCTGGCCACCCTATCCTTCCTGAGGCTGGACCTCTCAGAGGGTTCCCTCACAGTCATTGGCCCGAGCTCAGCCACAATCGCCCTGTTCCTTCCCTGTCCTCCCTGGGGAGCTGTTGTCCACTCCCACCCCCACTTCTCCCTTCCTCCCCAAGGTTTGCCTGGAAAAACCCTGCCCTTGAATTCGGTCCCTGCACCCAACAGCAGCCTTGGGGAAAGTCCACATGGAAGCAGGAGCTGTGGGGCCAGGGCGTCTTCTCAGCTCACATGGGCCGCCTGTGGGCCCTGGTCCTCCATCCACTCCCTCCTGTACTCAGGTGACCTTCCCATCTTTGGATCCAACCTTGCTCCCCAAGACAGTGCCCATGCCCTCTCTAGCCCCAGCCCGCACTCTGCGGCTCAGCAGAGAGCCTGCACTACGACTCCCTGTTCTCTCTATAGTGAAGCCACATTCCATGTCTGTCCACCAATGACCCCAGATGCTGACACCCACCCCTACCTCCACTTGGATGTCTAAGGGGTCTTGTACCTCACAGTCCCAAACCCCCATGTCAACTCCCCTCCTCCTCCTGCTGAGACTTCTCCTTCTGTGCTCCCCTCTGGAGGACGCTGGGGGATCAACTCATTCCTCCCAAAACTGATGCAGGGACAGAACCAAGTATTCATCCTGCTTGTCCTGAGAAAGTTCTTTCTAGGATGTCAGCTGATAAATGAAGAATGAATAATGGAATTAAAATTCTGCCATTTTGCAACTTCCAATGAAATAATTGATGTAGGCAGAGGTCCTTAATAGCTACTGGAATGCTTCACAGTGGATGAGTAGGCTGACCATATCTGGACCCCCAGTCAACCTAATCACCAGGAGAGGGACAACCATACACTGTGTGCCCCCAGGTGGGGTGTCTGGGTAAATGCATGGGACCATGTGGATCATTGAATGAGATCAAACTCTGGGTCTAACCACCGTTTTACTGGGACACAGAGGACAGAAGAACCTGCTGAACAGCACCATGAGGGTGTCCTCAACAAGTAAACTGAAAGGAAAAAGAGGAGGAATTGAAGTCCCTTGATTAAACAAAGACTACAAGACATAGCAGCCAAATGCCACATGCAGATGTTGTCTGGACCCTGATTTTAATAAACCCAACAAATAAACTAACAAAACCTACCAAAAAGGATTTATGTGGCAGTTGAGAATTTTGATGGTATTAAGGAATTATTGATTTTATTTTGCGGTGTGGTAACGGTATTGTGATTATTTTTTTAAGAAGTTGTTTAGAGATGCTACTGTACTTTCAATGGTTGCAATGAGGAATTTACTCCATAATAAACTAGTAGTGAGAGGGGCAGAGCCAGGTGGCTGACTAGAAAGATCCATTGCTCATCTCTCCCACAAAGATGGAGAATGCATCAAACACATAACTACACCTGGAGGACAATAACTAAAAGAGAGCCGGAACACATCAAAGGAGCAGTGGAGACACTGGTGAGCCCATAAACTCACCACATAGCCACATAGAGAACAGAAAAAAATACCTGGTGTCCAACACTCCATCCCCCAACCAGGAACTGCAAGGACCCAGGAAGAGTTTCTACCTTCAGGAAGGAGGTAAGTGAATGTGGCCTTGCGGGCCAGCAGCTCAGCCCACGGTGGAATTCATGCTGTCCCTGTGGCCATGAACTACTGCTGGGAACTGTTGGGAACCTACGCAACTGCATTGACTTAGGGAGCTGCCCCCAACCCCTGGGTCCCAGGCTGCTGCAGTGATCACAGTTTTGAGATCAGCCCCAACACCTGAGGGCATTTTGCTTTGGCTTTGGCAGTGATTCCACATACCTGAGGCCACATCCTGGCACATCCTGGTTGCCTACGCCCAAGCCCACACAGCATCCTGCACCCTGGCAACAGGTAGTCCAATGTAGCAAGGGTGCCACCCTCAGGACAGAGGGGGTTGGCACACACACTTTACAGAGCCAGAAAGCCACCTAATCAGGGCCTCTAGCCACTGCCGGCAACCCTGCCTTCTTTGGTGAGGTGCCCTTGCAATTCTTACAGCCATGAGTTCGTGGTAGAGGACCTGTATGCCTCCCACATGCACAGAGCCATGCCTATAGCAACAGTGAGACCACCCAGTGCTACCCACCCCAGCAAGGGGGGCTTCAGAAGGATCCCACATATCTCTTGGGGGCACAGCAGCCCATCCACAGCCCCAGTGACCTCACACAGGGAAGCCCACCCAAGCTGAGGAGCTAAGAGTGTTCCAGTACCTCTTTCAGGGTCACAGGGGCCTGCCCACAACTACAGCAGCCTCTCCCAGAGTGGCCACTCCAGCTGAACAGCTACAGAGGACCCCAGCATCCCTCCTGGGAGCAAAAGTTCTCACCCAAAACTGCTAACACCTTGCCCAGAGTGCCCCACTTCAACAGTTGTGCTGCAGAGCAACACAGTTCCCTTTCTGAGGGTACAGGGCCCTACACTCAAAGCCAGTGACCCCATTCAGTGTCACCCACTTCAACAACAAATCTATAGAGTACCCCAATGCCTTCCCCTGGGGGTTACAGGGCTGTGCCCAGAGTGATAGGCACTGAGTGATACCACTGAGTCACGCACTGTAGCTGAGGAGCTGCTGAGCACCTCTTTGTCTGCCTCAAGGGTGTGGTTCAGAGGGCTTTAAAAGGAGAGCACACAAAGAATCTCTGTGCTCCACCATTTTCTGCCATATGAGACCCCTGCATTGTTCCCTAGACATTGGACTTCCCAGCCTCCAAAACTGTGAGCAATAATACTGTTTTCTTACAAATTACTCTGTTTTTTAAAAATTACCCAGTTCCATGTAATTTGTTATAAACAACAGAAATGGACTAATACATGCCCCAAATAATATAATAATTCCCCAAACAGCAGGAAACCTGTGAAATGACTGAAAAGGAATTCCAAGCAACAGTCTTAAACAAACTCAATGAGATACAAGAAAACCTGGGTAGATGACACAACAAAATGAGAAAAGCAATCCAAGATCAGAAGGAGAAATGTAACAAAGAGATAAGTACCCTAAAAAAGAATGTAGCAGAACTCTTAGAACTGAAGGATCATTCAACAAAATAAAAAACACTACCAAGAGCTTAAGCAACAGGCTAGAGCAAGAAGAAGAAAGAATATCTGATCTCAAAGACAGGCCTTTTGAAATAACACAGGCAGACGAAAAAAAGAAAGAAAAAGGAATTTTAAAAAATGAAGAAAACTTATGAGATCTATCAGATAACCTTAAGCATGCAAACATTGAAATTATTGGCATTCTGGAAGGGGAGGAGAAAGGAAAAGACATTAAGAACCTATTCAATGAAATAATAGCTGAAAACTTTCTAGGTATTGGGAGAGATACAGTCTCCCAGATCCAAAAAGCTCAAAGATCCCCATACAGATTCAATCCTAAAAGGTCCTCTCTGAGACACAATGTAGGCAAACTGTCAAAAGTCAAAGTCAAAGAGAGAATCCTAAAAAACAGCAAGAGAAAGCATGAAGTAACCATAAGGGAGTCCCCATCAGACTAACGGCTGATTTCTCAGCAGTAATGTTACAGGTCAGGAGAGAATGGGATGATATATTCAAAATACTAAGAGAAAAAAACTGCCAGACAAGAATACCATACTGAACAAAGCTATCCTTCAGAAATGAAGGAGAAATAGTGTATTTCCCAGACAAATGAAAACTGGGGGAGTTCACAACCACACAATTCGCCCTACAAGAGATCCTTAAGGGAGACCAACATCTGGAAAGCAAAAATGATAATCACCATCATGAACACACAAGAAAGAATAAAACCCACTGGTAGAGCAGATATGCAAATGAGAAATAGAAAGAAACTATATCTTACCACTACAAAAACCAACACACACCAAAGACAAACAATAAAAGGGAAAGAAGGGAACTAAAGATATATAAAACAACTATAAAAAAAGTAATAAAATGCCAGGAGTAAGACAATACCTTTTAATAACAATCTTAAATGTAAATGGATTTATTTCCCCACTCAAAAGACATAGACTAGCTGAATGGATTAAAAAACTAGACCCAACTATATGCTGTCTATAAGAAACTCACTTCACCCGTAAAGACTCACATAGCCAAATAGCAAAGGGATGGAAAAAGGTATAACACACAAATGGAAACCAAAAACAAGCAGGAGTGGCTATTCTTATATTTGATAAAATAGCCTTTAAACCAAAAACTATAAAAAGAGACAAAGAAGGTCATTCTATAATGATAAAAGTATAAACCCAGCAAGAGGATATAACAATTGTAAATATATATGCACCCCAAATTAGAAGACCCAGATATATAAAGCAAATATTATTAGACCTAAAGAGAGAGATAGACCCTAATACAATAATAGTTTGGGACCTCAACTTTCCTCTTTCAACATTGGAAAGATCATCTAGGCAACAAATCAGCAGAGAAACACAGGATTTAAACTACACTTTAGACCAACTGGACCCAGCAGATATCTACAGAACATTTCATTCAACAACTTCAGAATATACATTCTATTCACAGCACATGAACATTCTCAAGGATAGACCATATGTTAGGACAAAAATCAAGTCTCAACAAATTAAAAAAAAAAAAACTGAAGTCATCTCAAGTATCTTTTCAGACCACAAGAGAATAAAACTAGAAATCAATAACAAGCAAAACTATACAAATACATGGAATTAAACAACATACTGCTGAATGACCTAAAGGTCAAAGAAGAAATTACTCAGGAAATTAAAATATTTCTTGAAACAAATTAAAATAAGAGCACATCATACTAAAATCTATGGGATACTGCAAAAGCAGCACTACGAGAGAAGTTTATTGCAACAAATGCTTACATGAAAAGAATAGAAAGATTTCAAATAAAAACCTAATGTTACACCTCTGAGAACTAGAAAAACAAGAACAATACAATCCCAAAATTAGCAGACAGAAAGAATAAAGATTAGAGCAGAACTAAATGAAATAGAGACCAAACAAATGATATAAAAGATCAACAAAACAAAATATCAGTTTTCTGAGAAGATAAACAAAATAGACAAACCATTAGCTAGACTAAAAAAGAAGAGAAAAGGCCCAAATAACAAAAATCAGAAGTGAAAAAGGAGACATTACAACTGATACACAAAAAAAGACAAAGAATTATTAGAGACTATTATGAACAACTATATGTCAACAAATTTTAAAATCTGTAGGAAATGGATAAATTTCTGGACACATACAAACTACCAAGACTGAACCAAGAAGATATGGAAAATCTGAGCAGATCAATAACAAGCAATGAGATTGAATCAGTAATCAGCAGTCTCCCAACAAAGAAAAGAGCAGGACTGAATGGTTTTACTGTTGAATTCTACCAAACTTTTAAAGAAGAATTAATACCAATCTTTCTCAAACTATTCCACAAAATCAGAACAGAGGCCATTCTTTAGAACTCATTGTATGAGGCTAGCATCACCCTGATACCAAAACCAGACAAAGCCATATTAACAACAAAAACTACATGAACATAGATGCAAAAATTCTCAACAAAATATTAACGAACAGAAAATTCAACAGTGCTTCAAAAAGGTTATATGTCATGATCAAGTGGGATTCATCCCAGGTATGCAAGGATGGTTCAACATACACAAATCAATAAATGTGATACACCACATCAACAAAATCAAGGTCAAAAACCATATGATCATCTCAATAGATGCAGAAAGGCTTTGGACAAAATTCAACATCCCTTCATGGTAAAGACTCTCAACACAATAAAAGCCATGTATGACAAACCCACCTCCAACATCATCCTGAATAGGGAAAAGCTAAAAGCTTTTCCTTTAAGAACAGAAACAAGAGGAGGATACCCACTCTTATCATTCCTGTTTAACATAGTATTGGAAGTACTATCCAGAGCAATTAGGCAAATAAAGAGCATCCAAATTAGAAAAGACACAGTCAAATCAGTGTTTGCAGATGACATGATCCTATATATAGAAAAACCTAAAGACTCCACCAAAAAACTTAAAGCTGATAAACAGATTCAGTAAAGTTGCAGGATACAAAACCCATATACAAAAATCAGTAGAGTTTTTATACACTAGCAATGAACTAACAGAAAAGGAAATCAAGAAAGCAAGCCTCTTTACAATAGGTACCAAAAAAAAAAAAAAACCTAGGAATCAATTTAACCAAGGAGATGAAAGATCTCTGCAATGAAAACTACAAAACAATGCTGAAAAAATTAAAGAGACACAAAAAGATGGAAAGACTTTCCATGCTCATGGATTGGAAGAATTAATGTTGTGAAAATGTCCATACTACCCAAAGTGATCTACAGACTCAACACAATCCCCATCAAAATACAAATGATATTATTCACAGAAATAGAAAAAAGAATCCTAACATTCATATGGAACAACAAAAGACCCTGAATAGCCAAGGCAATCCTGAGTAAAAAAAATTAAACCAGAGCATTCCACTACCTGACTTCAAATTATACTACAAAGCTATGGTAACCAAAAGAGCATGGTACTGGCATAAAAACAGACACATGGATCAATGGAACAGAATAGAGAATGCTGAAATCAACCAATGTACTTACAGCCAACTGATCTTTGACAAAGTCACCAAGAACATACACCGAGGAAAGGACAGCCTCTTTAATAAATTGTGCTGGGAAAACTGGATATAACATGTGTAGAAGAATAAAACTAGACCTTTACCTCTCGCCATATACCAAAATCAACTCAAAATGGGTCAAAGACTTAAATATAAGACCTGAAACTGTAAAACTCCTAGAAGAAAACAGAGGGGAGACACTTCAGGATATAGAACTGGGCAAATACTTTATGAATAAGACCTCAAAAGCATAGGAAACAAAAGAAAAAATAAACAAATGTTATTATGTCAAACTAGTAAGCTTCTGCACAGCAAAGGAAATAGTCAACAGAGTGAAAAGACAAGCTACAGAATGGGGGAAATATTTACTGCCTGTGCATCTGACAGGGGTTTAATATCCAGAATATGCAAGGAATTCAAACAACTTAATAGTAAAAAACCAAATAATCTGATTGAAAGATGGACAAAGGAGCTGAATAGACATTTCTCAAAAGAAATATAAATAGCCAACAGGTATATAAACAAATGATCAACATCACTAATCATCAGAGAAATGCAAATCAAAACCACATTGAGATATCATCTTACCCCAGTTAGACTGGCCATTATCAAAAAGATGGAAATAACAAATGCTGGTGAGGATGTGGAGAAAAGGGAACACTCTTACGTTGTTGGTGGGACTGTAAGTTTGTGCAGCTGTTATGGAAAACAGTATGGAGGTTCCTCAAACAACTACAGATAGAACAGCCATATGATGAGCAATCCCACTACTGGGTATATACCCAATGGAATGGAAATCATGTTGAGATACCTGCACTCTTGTGTTTATCGCAGCTCCATTGACAATAGCCAAGGTATGGAACCAACCTAAATGCCAATTGACAGATGACTAGATAAGGCAAACACACTCAGCCATAAAAAAGAATGAAAGCCTGCCATTTGCAGGAGCACAGATGAGCTAGCTTGGAGAAAATTATGTTAAATGAAATAAGCCAGACACAAAAAGAGAAATACCACATGTCCTCACTCATAAGTGAGAGCTACAAAATTAATAAGAAAGAAAGAAAGACCAATCTTTTTTTTTTTTTTTTAAAGCCAAAATGTTTCATTATTTTAGTTATACTAAGTTTCCATTTATATTATCAGAACTAGGGCTCAGACCCTCCAAACCCATTGTACAGACTGGGTTACCAGACCCCTCACACACCAGGCTGGGTCCCCAGACACCTCACACACAGATCCATGCTAGATAATTGGGAAAGATTCCAAGAGCTGTTGGCAGATGACACGAGCTCAGTCCTCAGCGGCAGCAGCTTACAGGCCTGGTAGCTTATAGGTCCAGCAGTAGCCTTGCAGAGGGTCCCAGGGGCACTAGCAGCAGCCTCAAGCAGCAGTCTCAAGCAGCAGTAGCGCCCTCCCCATGTCTCTTCCCCCGTCCATGGGGGGCATCCCAGAGATGGGAAGTGCCTTGGATCAGAGCCACTCATCCTTATACTTAAGTCCCTCACCCAGGACACCCGGGTGCACATGTGCAATTACACTAGATGATAACCAAGGAACACCTCGGTGCACGCGCCTTTTTATATCAAATGCTCGGCAAGATTCTGAATATCTGAGGGGCCCTGACCATATTTTCCCAACAGGAACATTGTTGTTTTTGAGGCAAAAGAGGAAAGAAACCAGATTACACGTACTTAGAAAAAGCACAGCCCTAAATGGGCAACATATGTATAAGACTCCACTATTACAGTAAAACTCAGTCATTTTTCCCTAAATGAGGGAATAGTAAGAAATGAATTTTTAAAGGAGAAGGGGAGATACAAAATACCAGGCATCTTGGTGTAAAATATTTTCATTAATTTATAATCTCATTGTGTACTACAACAAGCTGTCCTAAAATATTAATGTTCTCTTAAGGCAAACTTCAGGTTATCAACTCTGGCTGCAAATCAGAATCACCTGAAACACTTTTTTTTTTTTTTTTTTTCCCATTCTTTCAGATTTATTGTTAATGTCTGAATATTCATTTTTTTTAAATTTTATTTTGTCGATATACATTGTGGCTGATTATTGCTCCCCATCACCAAAACCTTTTTTTTAAAAAAAATAATGTAAATAAAAATTTTAATTAATTTTCATACATTATCTATATTTCTTACAGCCACCTGAAGGAATTAAGTATCTTTGTCTGATGAGGAAGCTGAGACTTAGAAAGGTTAAGTAATTTACTCAAGGCTACAGAGCTGGTTAAGATACAAAACTAGCATTTAAGCTTAGGATTACCTTATTTCAAAGCTGCACTCCTTTCACAACATAATTTCACAGACATACGAACGAATATATTTTTCACTGTGGAGGATTAAAAATGGTATGGTCCTATATTTCAATAAATGATACCGAAGAGGAGATGCACAGTAGCCTCTCCAAATTTGTAGATGACAGAAAGCTTTTCCAAGGTGTAATGTGGCAAGGTATTTTGCCAAAACATGACAAAAATAGGGCAAGAATCCAAGCATCTGTAGTTTAAGAGTCACTTTTCTAAGAACAGTGATGAACTCAAACTGAACTGATCACATATTTTATTCAACGGTAACCAAAGAGGACACATGCATAAAATGGCTATTTCTGATCAGCTGAATAAACTATTTAGAATAACTTGACAGTAAGGAGGGATCAGATTCAATCTAAAACTCATTAGCACCAAACTGAAATTCAACTAATTGCCTATAATAAGCAAGCTTTGTATTGACTGCCTTACGTGTTTTATCTAAATCAATCTTTAAAATATGAAGTTTCAGGTAACAACCTAAGAAAATGAATTTGATATATACTGTAAAAAATAAAATTCTATGAAAGAACACAAAGCAGTACTCCTACATTGCTTTATCAAGAATCTGGCTTATCATATTTTTAAACTACAACCAAGGTAAAACAAACATCTGTAAATGAGTAGAGAATTAATGTTAAAAATGTGAATAGGTTGTTGTTGCTGGGCAAAATTTTTAAAAATTGGGTGGAAAGAGGGCAGATGACAAAACTTCCTAGCGACAAATAAGGAAATAAAGACTAGTATATCACTGAGTGTGCTACTAAGAAATAAGCCACTTATGGAGATTTTAGAAAATCTTTCATTCACGGTATAAATTAGTTTGGAAATTTAAAACTAATGGATTCAACTTTTTTGATATTAATCACAAGGAACACATTACATAATAAGTGGTCCTCTAAGTTGACTTTAAATCTGTTCAAAAGTACATATGTAGAAGTTCTGATTTTAGAGTTAAAGAAACCACAATTAAGTGGTTTTCAGACCCTGCCTATCCTTATGGTTAAGATCACAAATGGCATTTTGCTAGTCTTTAAAATTCAAGAAATTAATATAATATAAATAGTGACCTTTTAATTGTGCTGGAAGAAAAAATGCAAGATGCACTAAGTACATATAGCTCTCAGTCTGCAGACCAAGTAACAAAGCTTCATATAACAATTAAAGCCTCTATTTATGGGATATAACAACCACAATTATTTGAAGTTGATACGACAAGCAAACAGAAAGGACATTGTTGGGGGGGAGGGGGGGAGGGAGAAGGGAGAGAAAGACCAATCATAACAAAAGTTGAACTCTCAGGATAGGAACTGTGGTTTCTAGAGGTGGGAAAGGGGGAAGTGGGGGATAGTAAGAAATCAGTTGATGGACACAAAACAGCTAGTTAGGAAAAATAAGTTCTATTGATGTATATATAGTCAAGCTAGGCATCTATAATGAACATTAATTTACTGCATATTATCAAGTGGCTAGAAGAGAAGAGATCGAATGTCCTCAACACAGAGAAATGATTACGTTTTATAATGATTGATATACTAATTATCCAGATTTGATCATCACATATCGTGCACACGTATTGATTTCAACTCTGTATCCCACAAAGATGTATAGTCAATTATGTTTTAATAAAAGATAAAAAAAATAAACCAGTGGCGATGGGGGTAGGGGCATGGGGTAGGGTGGGGTGCAGGTGAGAGGCCACTGGTCGTTGGTGACCATTGATAATGGTTTCAGGAAGATTGGTACAGGGTGTTCATTATGTCATTTCTTTACATTGGTATACGTCTGAGAATTTCCAAATGAAAAGTTAAAAATTAGTCAATCAATAGGTGGACTATTCATCCCGTAAATGCCATTGGTCTGAGAAGGTACATAGAGGACTTCTGTAACCCCAGAAAAGTGTCAATATAATATTATTTAAGCTCCAGGAAGACTTCAAAGCAAGTAGTGCTGTAAGCTAGGAGGGTTTAAAAACAAATACAGAAATGAGTAAAAAATAAAGTAAACACTAGTGTTTTAGAACCTGTTTTAGTGCAACTGTAGCCACAGTTTTTATCATACTTACATTGTATATGTTTTGTCTGACGTTCAAGAAGTCTTGAAAGTGTTCAGAAGAATCACTCACCCTAAATCTGTGATTATGGTTTTAATGGTTTGAGGAAACTTAGTTAGCTTGCTTATGATCAAGCCTTAAATGTCTAAGAAGATTGCTTTTCCAAGTCCCCTTTGTTCTTACATGATGTTCAATACGCAAAGCATTAGAAGGATAGCAGGATGCTGTTTCACGCCGCTGCCTCCTGTTTTCTCCCGGCTCTTGTCGAGACTTGTCGTCATGCATTCGTCTTTCTGTTTGTTTAGAGTCGGTCTCCTGCTGGGCGTGCGTGGCTCTGCTTTGTCTTGTTCCCCGTTGAAGGAGGTGGGGCAGCATAGTCCAGGATGAGGATCCCAGTGTCCTTGTGGATGAAGTAGGGAACGGGCTTTCCCTGGCTCCTTACCACATCCTGGGAAGTGACGGCCATTTCAGCAAGTGTGCAGGACGCTGCCCACAGAGGTGTCCCCAGGGTCACAGCCCATCAGAAGGAGGCCCGGGCTGTGGCATTGGAGCCTGTGGGGCAGGGATGCCAGCTGCAAGCACTGGCGTCAGACAGAGAGCTGTCTGCACAAACAGAGCCATGGGGGCTCCAAGACAGAATGTTCCCACCGCAGCTGGAATGCTACGTGGGCTGCCCCACCCAGCTGCCTTTTTTGTTTATTTGTTTAAGTTTTTCTCGATTGAGCTACAGAAATGAAACTGAGGAGGGAGTGCACCGTGGCCACCCAGCCATGTCCTAGGTAAACGCTGCGGAGCCAGATCAACCAGACATCTGCATTGGGCCTCGGGGGACAAGCGCACCGGGGAGGGTGGCCCACACAGGGCCAGCCCGGCACTGGCCATGCCTATGGCTGCCCCACCTGAATGCCTTTTGGCATTCACCTTTTCTGGTCTTTTTAAAAAATGACTTTATTGAGGTGGAATTTATATACCATGGCCATGACTGTGATCCACTTTTAGAACATTTCCATCACTCCAGACAGATCCGTCGTGCCTGTTTATAGTTAATCCCCATTCCTATCCCAGTCTCCAGCAACCACTGGTATGTTTTCTGCCTCTGGATTTGTCTATTCTGAACATGTCATAGAAATGGAATCCAGGGTATGTGGCCTTCTGTGTCTGGCACCTTTCACTGAGCGTAGTTTTTGAGGTGTCGATGCTTCATTCCTTTTCGTGGCTGAGTAACGCTCTGTTGTATGGAGGGACCCCTCGTGGTTATCCACACAGCAGCTGGCGGACTCTTGCACTGTTCCTACTCTCTGGCTATTGTGAATAAAGTTGCTGAACATTTTATGAACATTTGTGTGCCACTCTTTAGGTGGAAGTGTGTTTTCATTTCTCTTAGGCAAATGCCTAGGAGTTGATGACTTCTATTAAAATTATATTTTCTTAGTAGCTTAGGTCTGTCCAGGATACAAGATTCAAAAGGAATAGAAGCAACCAGAGGAAGAGCAGGACGTAAATTTTCTGCCTTATGTCTGCCCCAGAGGCCGTCATTGTCACCAGGTTGTGTTTCCTCCTGATGGGCTTTCCAGGTTTATCAGCAAAAAGACACGAGTTGTGTATAAAACATGGGTCTTAGTTTGGGTTGCCCTGAAAGCAGAGCTGAGGCGGGGCTTGGGTGCAACTAGATTACTTGGAGGTGACCCCAGGCTACCCAAGGGAGGAAGAAGGAGGGGAGGTAGGTCTGTGCAAGATGAGCTGGTGAGCAGGTTCCCACGGGATCAACTGGGTTCAATGAAGGACGAAGGATGGGAGGTTGGGTCATTGATCTGAGGACTCAGACCCCTACTGGCCCCAGGAGCACTAACTTCACTTCTTGCTGCATAGGTGGGTAACACGTGTCTGTGTTTACACAAAGGATAGCGCAGTCTATTCACGATTCTGAACTCTTCTGTATTTACTTAACTGTACATCTTGGGAATGCACCTCACCCTTGTAAATGATACATGACATCCCCTTGTTGCAGATGTGCTATAGTTTGTTCACTAGTCTCTCCCACTGATGGACAATTGGATTATTCTGTTTTTCTATTAGAGACACTGCAGTATGTTACTTTGAAAGTCATCCAAAGTGAAATGGGATGATGGAGTGATGGATGGGTGGGTATGAGATAAGCATGCACAGAACCATGTGATGGCAGAGCCGGGGGTTGGCATGTGGGTATTCGTTGCATGACTGTTTAAACTTGCTGTATATTTGAAATGCTTAAAAAGTCAAACGTTGGGGAGAATGCTGCACATGGATATCTGTAGCAGCAACACCTCTGAGAGAGGGCTATTGTGGGGCTAGTTCTGAGTGACTCTGCCAGGGCGCCCTGCTCGAAAACATCCCAAGGCACACTCCTGCCAACAGCAAGGAGCCTGAGTCATGGTCTCTCTAAGCATAAGAGCCCCAAGATGGGGGCATTGTGGGCTACAGGGTCTGTGCTCAGCTTCTCCTGGCCAGGTGAGGACAGAGGGCCTGAGACCTGGGTCCCTGGTGGGAGTGCCCCGAGAGGGCTGTTTTAGTCCATTTTGTGTTGCTATAACAGAATACCTGAAACTGGGTAATTTATAAAGAAGAGAGGTTTATTTGGCTTACGATTCTGGGACAGCTGCGTCTGGCATGGGCCTCAGGCTGCTTCTACTCATGGTGGAAAAGTGGCAGGGAGCCAGTGGGTACAAGCAGATCACATGGTGAGAGGAAGCAAGAGGGAGAGAGAGAAGGTGCCAGGGTCCTTTAAACAATCAGCTCTTGTGGGAACTAATAGAGCAAGAACTCACTCACTACCCCTCCTCCCCCAGGGAGAGCATTAATCCATTCATGAGGGATCTGCCCCATGACTCAATCAGTTTCCAACACTGCCACATTGGAGATCAAATTTCCACATGAGCTTTGGAGGGGACGACACATCCAAACTCCATCAAGGGCCTTGCATCAGGAAAGGCCCACAAGGGAGGTCGCTGGTGTGTAGGACTGACTTTGCCTCTGGAAGCTTGGAGAAGTTGGCAGAAGCTGTCTGAGAAAGAGAAGACCCTCCCCTGACCTGGACCAGTGGCACCTGGAGCCACAGGGCCTGAGTGCAAAGTGCGGTTTGATGTCTGAGCCCAGGGCCCGGCAGGGCCGGCAGGAGCTCTGGCCCTCACTCTACACCCACCTGTGCTCTTGTTGGCCACAAGCTCCCAGAATTCAGGGCCTGTCACTGAGTCCACAATAACAGAAACACGTTGAGACCCTTTGCCACGTGCCAGGCACAGTGCATGCACGTTCAGGAGCTCACATCTGCTCATAGCAAGCTTGCCCACAGGGATCTGGACCCCATGGCCCCACATACAGGTGGGGCACTCAAGCCTGGGGAGGCTGATCAGACAGGTTGGTGACGGTCCTGCCCAACATGCTCCCCACTCTCATGTCTGCTGAGTGAATCCCTCAGGGGCATGTGTAGTGTTGGTGATGGCTGCCTGGGCTGGCCAGCTGGCTGCCAGGGGAGGGTGGGTTTTCAGGCTGAACAGGCCAAGAGTGGGTGCAGTTGGGAATGGCACTAGGTTTGGAGTGTGCCTGGTGTGGGGTTCATGTCACCTGGGGTGATGTTGACCTGAGCAGCAGGAAGGACAGGTAGAAGGGCTGGGGCCAGCCTGGGTATATACAGAGGGCCCAGGCCAGTCTCAGCCAGTCCCCAGAAGTACCCGGCCCAGGTTTGTCTGAAACCTCTAGGAGATGACTGGCTAGAGGTGAAACTGGCTCTATCAAGAAGGGGAGGCAGGGCTGGCCACCCTGAGGATGGGGACAGAAGGGCAGTTGGCAGGGGGCATAACACCTGTGGTTGTGTGCATGGGGGGTGGAGGTGTAGCCAGCCACAGAGATGTTGCATGCCAGGCAGGCTGCTGAGTTAGATGGCTCTGGCTGTGTCTGGCTGGTGACACTTTTGCTGCAGGGCTCAGTTCTGATGAACTATGCCAGCTCCCCACCGGCACATGGGATTCAAGGGGCTGAGTTGCACTTGCGAACTGAGCTCCCCCAACTAGGACCTGAATCCCTTTCTGTCCCTTTGTCAGGGAGGGACCAGGTATCCATGGATGGCTGAGCAGCAGTGGCTTTGGGGACCCACAGTAATGGGTGCTAAGGTCTGAATGTCTGTGCCCCCCAAATTCCTGTGTTGAAATCCTCACTCCCACAACGATGGTATTGGGAGGTGGGACCTTTGGGAGGCAATTAGCTCATGAAGGTGGAGCCTCACAAATGGGATTGGGGCCCTTATAAAAGGGGCCCCAGGGAGACCCCTTCCCCCTCTCATATGTGAGGACACAGCAAGAAGGTGTCCATCTATGTCTTGGTCCATCTTCTGTTGCTATAAGGGAAAGCCACAGAATGGGTAATTCATAAAGTAAAGAGGTTGATTTGGCTCATGGTTCTGGAGGCTGGGAAGTCCAAGGCCTGGTGGCAGCTACTTATAACAAGCACTCTCGTACTGCATCATAACATGCCAGAAACGCAGAAGGCAAGAGATGGGGTGTGAGAGAGACCTCAGGAACAAGTGGAGCTCACTTTTGCAATAAGCTACTCAATCCGCCAGCGCTCACCCTCTCCCACAGCAACCACATCCATCCATTCATGAGGGCGGGGCCCATTCACCTTAAAGGCCCTACCTCTCAACATAGTTACATTGGCAATTAAGTTTCCAACACATGAGCTTTGGGGACACATCAAACCATAGTGGTCTGCAACCCAGAAGTAGGCCCTCTCCAGAACCCGACTCTGCTGGCACCCTGATCTCAGACCCCAGACTCCAGAACGGTGAGAAGCCAATGTCTGCTGCTTGTCAGTCCTTTGTGGTGCTGTGATATATAGCAGCCCAAGCTGACTAAGACCACAGGGGAAAGGAGATCCACACAGGAGCCTAGAGCCAGAAAATTTCAGGCCAGCACCACTGTAGCTGCAGCCACACGTCACTGCACTGCAGGGCTGGCTAACATAGACCACAGTGAAACAGAGTGAGGATGGTCTATGATGATGCGATTTGAAGGTTTGGCCAACAGGCGTTGAATGGTCCCATAGCTCAGCAGCACCAAGGTGCCCAGTGACCTGTCCTTCTGGTGGACAGTGGGCACTGACCAGGTATGTGCACAGTAGGAGTGAATGTGTGCTCAGTAGGTGCTCACCTGACAAGGTGGGGTGCAGCAGCGACTCCTCAGTGTGAGTCTACTACCAAGCTGACTTTGTTCCCCAAGGCCCTGGTCTTCCCCTATGCGCATTTCCAGTGGGCAGCCATGTTGGAAAGTCTGGAGTCGTCATCCTGCAGCAGGAACAGGACAGACCAGAGGTGGCCCCAGGGGCAAGGTGCTGGTCTGGGGGCCGGTAAGTGAGGAGATTAAGGGCCCACCCTCTTCCGGTTTATATTGTGTATAGATTTTCAGTGCCCACCTGAGTCCTAGCAGACAAAATGCCATCGGGGGCTCAAATGGGCTTTTGGGATGCCAACATGGCTTCATGGCTTATTGCAAGTGTCATCAAGCACCCTGGTGACAGGGTGGGGCCACATATGAGAAAAAGGGAAGCTGCTTTGAGAAACTGCTACTAGAAAGAAGGAAAGGAAGGGACCATTGGGCCGGGGCAGCCAGGAGGGTGTGGGGTCCATGGAGGACAGGCAGCTGGCATGTCCCTGTGTAGGTCCACAGAGCAGGAGGAAGGAAAGGAGGAGAGAACTGCTCCTGGGGGCTTTTGGAAGAAGCCCCTCCAGCTTGCCCCTTCCTAGGACTGGGTAGGGAGCTTCTGCAGAGGTCATTTCCTCCCAAAACCCAGGCACCAGTGAAATGAGGGCCGCTGTGAACAGAGCAGGAAGGGCTGAGGGAGCCTGGAAAACTCTCCTCCTGGTCATGTTACTAACCTCTGCCAACGCTTGCATGGCCCCGTTTAATCCTTACAACCACCCTGAGAGGGGAAACAGAGAGGTTGAGAGACTTGCCTGAAGTCACACAGCTAGTAGAGGCAGAAAGCTGGGATTCCACCAAACCATTAATTTCTACTCTCTACTTTGTCCTCAGAATTAGATCAACTTGGTAAAAATCCATTTGCTCAGAGCTGGCTGGACCCAAGCCGATTCACTGAAGGATCTAGTTGGTGAATAATGGAGAATGTCCCCAATGGTTTCTCTTTCTTGCTGCTTTATGGCAGCCACTTTTGCCAATATGCATTGGCCCAGCTTGACCAAGTGTCTTTTCTTCTGAATGTGCCCTTGACCCTGGCTAAGGTATTTGGCTGGAACTTTCAGCCTCTGCTCCTGCCTTGGCTGGCAAACGGCTGCAGCCAGCAACTCAGACTGGGTTTAAAGTACGGCATTTATCTGCAGTTCTGGGTAAATGGATCATTTAGAGAATTGATTTTCAGCACCCTGGTCAGTCAAGGTCATTTTGTGAATGGTTTTCAGAGAATTGATTTCCCATATCTTGATCCATCAACAAAACTCCTCAAAATGGGTCCACAAATCCAAATCCAAAAGCACAAGAAGATTCTGTATGTTAAGAAATGGTCATGGTTATACAACACTGTGAGTGTGTTAAATGCTGCTAAGTTGTACATTTTTAAATGGTTAATTTTATGTAAATTTCATCTCAATTAAAAAAAAAAAAACCCAACAAAATCCATACCCAGAGCATGAATTCATTCCAGGTGGAGGAAAGTTTATAGAAGAATCTAATA
This sequence comes from Cynocephalus volans, assembly GCF_027409185.1. Classification (NCBI taxonomy): domain Eukaryota; kingdom Metazoa; phylum Chordata; class Mammalia; order Dermoptera; family Cynocephalidae; genus Cynocephalus; species Cynocephalus volans. Next base: position 190,452,158 of record NC_084460.1, read on the forward strand.
AAAGCTCTTAATCTATGACAGCCAAGGAGATAAGCGAAGGAACTACATTCATTAAAATAAATGAATTATGGAATTAAACTGGCAGGTAGAAGAAAAGAACACATAGGTATGAAAATGGAAAATCTTGTAAATGAAAAATATAGTCACTGAAACAAAAGACTCAGATCACACACACGCACACACACACGCACACACACACACACACACGCGCACACACACACACACACACACGCACACACAAGACAATAGGACACATGGAAGGCAGAGTGAGAAGCTCCAACACACGTCCAAGAGGAGTCCCCAAAGAAGAGACCAAGGAGAGGGGCAGAGAAACAAGATTGGAAGGGATGATAGCGAAGAAGCTTCCAGAATTTAAGCACATGAAATTTAGACTGAAAACTCACTCCCAGCATAGAGCAAGGGAGGGATGAATGCAGACTATACTTGTCAAGATTCTTAGATGCAGATAAAAGAATCCATTCTAGCTGGTTCTGACATAATGGGATTAATTAAGGGGTGTAGATAATTCTGAGAGTCACTAAGAAGACCCAACAGATGGAATCACACCACAGAACTGGGCTGCCAAGCATTAGGGTCGGGGCTTTAGACACATCTAGAGAATATCAAGAATGAAGAGAAAATCTTGAAAACCACCAGACAGGCAAATTATTTGTTTCTCACCTCTAATAAAAGTTCAAGACAAATGACTGCTTACATTAGTATTGAAGTTAGATTAGGATAGCTCATGTCCCACCACCCACTGAGTCAAGACCTGGGGCCCCAAGTGGGCAGACCTCCACCCCACTGGGGCCTCACCAGGGCCCAGAGCAGCCAGGGCTGCTCCCAGCTTTCGAGGCTCTGGCATGCTGACAAATGAAGACACTTGTTTGGAGGTATTGCCTAGATTTGAGACGTCTTGGAATTGAAGTTCTGCCCAAATACACCTTCCGCCCTGCCTTGCCCTGCCACTCACCCCTGATCCCCTCACTGTCCTGTAGCCATATCCTCATCCTCTGCAGAGTGGATTCCACCACCCACAGCTTACAGGTGGGAAACTGAGCTTTGGGAAAACAAATACAAGGTCACAGAGCAACTTGGGTGGGGTGGGGGAGCCAGGCTGGAAGGCAGACCCTGGCTTCCCTGCACCAGTCACTGTGAGGCTTTCATTTTAAAATAAGGTCAGTTCCCCTAGCAGTGAAGACCTTTTGTGTCCACTGGAGAGATAAGGACATGGCCCCCAAGGGACTCATCCTGCTTGGCAAATCAGGTGCCTACAGTTCCCGAGTGCCTGTCCTGAAGGCCAGGCCCATCCAGGGTCTAGTCTGAAGTTAATGGGCACATTTGTGCTCTTCTCAGCAGGTCCTCTTGTGAAGACAGTAGTCTCTGTGGCTGGTGGCCAAGGACCCTCCTGTGCCCCCATGAAAGTTCCACAGGAGGAAGGAATCAGCCCCTTGGCTCCCCTGCCAGACTAGGCTGGTAACACCTTATTCTCCTTAACTATCCCCCCATAGCCTAGTGCCTCAGAAATGTGCCCATGGCTTGGCTGGCTGCCAGGCCCTGTGTGTGGGGTGGTGGCAGCAGTGTGTAGAGGACATGTCTGTGACGGTATTCCACCTGGTGACAGGCAGAAGAGGCCAGGAGGGCACAACAGTGTGTGTGATATGGGCCACGTGGGATTCCTCCAAAATCTCCATTCCTTTCCCTTGGCCTGGAGTTGGCTGTGCGTGCCAGCTGCTGAGGGTGGGGACTTGTGGCAGACCCCAGGGCAGGAATGGCAGTGTTCCCTCCCGGGGAATGAGGGCTGCCCTCCCCAGGCCCAGGCTTGTCCAGTGAGTAATGTCCTGGGTGTGTTGCCTCCAAGACACCGAGGCTGGGGTTTCTCTTCTCCCTGGAGGCCACGTCACCCCCTATGATCCTGACTGGGACAGCGGGCCAGGTCTGTCCCCTGGAGGTGCTGACCCACATGGGCACACCGTCTGACATAGCACCATTCAGGGTCTGATGGCACCAGTGTCTGAATCTTTCCCTCCACCAGCTCAGGAACCCAGAGCCCTGGAGGTGACAGGTAGCCAGAGCCCCTAGGGATGGCTAGCAGCTGACCCAGGCCTGGAGTGGAGCTGACCCCTGCTCTGCCCAGTGACTGGGGAGGGAGGAGGGAGCCATGGTGGAGGTTAAGAGTGGACCTGAGTCCCTGTGGGCTGCATGCTGTGGGGCCTTGGGCTCCCCCGGGCTCTTTGCCATGTGGCTGAGTGTGTGACATGTCATCAGGGCTTCCCCAGCTGCAGGGCCTTTCCCCTCTGGTTGGAGGCCTCCTCCCTTGCTTCTGCCTTCTCTGCAGACTGGCTCTTGCCTCTCCCTCTGCAGATTACTGGAGGGCTCTGGAAGGGCACCCTTTCCCTTCCTGATCACTGTGAGAGCCATCTCCCTGCCTTCCATCCTCTGTGCTCCAACCCCATCTGGCTGGGGCCTTTGTAAGTCTGGCACAGGGACCTGTGCATGTCATGTCGGAGTCTGATGTCGATCCAGCAGCTGCTGAGTGGGGCGGGGTGTCCACTCTGACCCCCACGTGAGTCAGCTATGGCTGCTGTAGCAACACACAGAGACTGGCAGCTGACACCACAGACATTTATTCTCTCACACTCTGGAGGCTGGATGTCCGAGGTCAAGGTGTGACAGGGCTGGCTCCTCCTGAGGCCACTCTCCTGGGCTTGCAGGTGGCGTCTTCTCCCTGTGTCCTCACTTGGTCATCCCTCTGTGTCTGTGTCCTGATCTCTCCTTATAGGGACACCACTCCTCATTTTAATTTTCAAAAAGAAGTTGTTTATTAAGGTATATTTGACACTTAAGGATTTGCTTCATGGTCTAGGGCTGACACACTGGCCTGTCCCTGCGCTTCATGGGGGCAGCCCCAGCCTGCACTTTCCTTGGGGAAAGACTTCAGAGCAAAGGCTGCGGGAGATTCTCTGCGGTATCTACAGCCGGGCTGCCTAGGCCTGATTTAGGGCTGCCACTGCTGCTGCACAGGCCGCCTCCCCTCGGGCTCTGGGCGGGGACCCCGGCAGGCACTGCCACCCTGCCTGGCTCCCCTGCAAGTAAGACCCACCCTGCATGCAGGGAAGCCAGTGGGGCCAGTAGCAACCTGACTCCCTGAGCCTTGGGGTTCTGTTCATACAAGAGGAGGGGTGGGACTGTGGCGGTGACGTGCGATCATCTGCAGCATTCAGCAGACCCTATTAAGGGTGTCAGTTCTTTTCACCATCACAAATTGGAAAACCTCCTCCTGAGGGCTCTGCAGAGCCTGTTCTCACGGGTGTGCCTGAGCCTGCTCCTTGGTCCTTTCATGCCACCATCTCCCTGAGGGCCCCCAAGCCTTGCTGCCCCTTGGGAGGGACAGGCCCACCTCCCTGAGGGCTCCTGGCTGCAAGGCTGCCCCTCCCTGCCTGCCTAGTGGCCCACCCCAGCACAGAGGCGACCCCCAGCATGAGGCCTCTTTGAGCAAGTGCAAGTGAGTCATGGAGCTTGCTGCAGCCGGGTGTGGGGGCTGCAGTGTTCAATCTCATTGCTAGAGGTTTCCAGTTGGCACAGACGGCGTTTGCTTCCATTAATTCTTCCAGAACATCACCTGCATTTCGAAGCACCACAAAGGCATAGCTCATCCACTGGAGACACCCCATGGGGCCCACGCTTGTTTCGTGAGCAGCCAAACCAGTGTGCAGCTCTCTGTCCCCAGTTCCTGTGTCCCTGCTTCTGTCCTGAAGGCTAATGATATTTTTAGGTGCCAAGAGAAGTGGGGTGAGGTGGCTGATGCCCTCAGAGTCCTTGGTGGCTTTTGACCTTGCAGGTTCCAGGCGAGGTGGTGGGAACTGAGGAGGTGGGAGCTGCAGGAAGAACAGTGATGAGGAAGACGTTGTCATGGTGCTGTGTGGACCTGCACCCACCTGCCTCAGCAGGGACACTCCAGGCCACCCTGTGCAGGGCCAGGTGGCTCAAGGGTGAAGGGCAGGGGCCTCTGACTTGGGGCTGATGGGAGCTTCATTTGTCCCCTCTGCAGGCGCTGATGTGTGGCATCACATACAAGTGCTGGATGCCACACTCTGTCCCACTTAGCCACAGCACTGTGGTGACTATGTCCACCTTCTAGGGTAAGCTGAGGAATTCCCTGTAAGGTTATGGTGCATGGGGAATGTTAACCTGTGCACGTGAAACAGCGCATTTTTTTTTTTTTAAGAACAGTGTCCCTTCTGCAGAAATATCCAACTGAGCCATAGGGAATTTCCACCTTTGAGGGGAGAATATCGGCAGTTCCATGCAGTTCACCTGGGTGGCTGCCACACCTGTCCCATGTTTCTTTGCAGTTCACACAGAGTCTTGGTGATGCAGGGCCTTCCCTGGGCTAAGTGACACTATGGGATGTTCACTACAAGATGCCCCACAGCCCCTGACTTGGGGCTCTTCTGTGTGGGGGGTCTCGCGTCTGTGTGCCTCCCGCTTGCTCTCAGCGGTCACTCCGTTGTCAGCAAGCCATGTCCACCAGCCCCCAACCCCCGCCATGCCTCTGATGTGCTGCTTTTATTGCCAGCTGGAAAACCAGCCAGACAGCATGTTGGGATTGTGTCTAAAATGGGAATAAAAAGGCCTCGAGTGAGACCCTCAGGGTGTCCGAGTGAAATATGAAAGTGGAAATATTTGGGGACACTTGTTCTGCTGTTTGGGGACCTTTACTGCCCCTTGTAGACTCACTAGACTGAAGTATGTTCAGGGGCCAGGGAAGCTGGAGAAGTGACCTGCGGGGACTGGGGCGGTGCAGCCGCGAGGCTGAGCAGAAATGCAGCCTGGAGGTGCTGGGGGCTCCTGGGGTCTGTCCGGCCTGCTGGGGACTGGGAAGTGGACCATGACTGGCTTCCTGCTGGTTGTCTGGGGCAAGGCCTGTAAAGGCTTTCTCTGGGCCCCTGATCAGCTTCTCGGCTGCTTAGGTCATGACCTTCCTGCGAGTGAAGCTCAGGGAAGCAGCGGCCATGTGGCCGGAGGAGAGGCTGTGGCCTTCAGTGCTCGGGAAGCGAGAGCCCCGGCTTCCTGTGGTGAGAGGACAAGCAGGGGACGCGCGGCCCCGGGCTGCTGGGTGCACACGTCAGAGTGGCTGGGACCGGCACAGGAAGCAGCGGCCCCCGGGCTGCTGCTCTTCCCGGGACTGGGGGGAAGCCTGGCTGTGCCCCCGCCCCGCGTCCCCTCCTTGGCGTGTTTGGCCTCCTGGCCATGCAGGGCTGTGTCCTCTGCTGCGGGCTGGCCGCGGACCTGTCCCACGCCTCACTTCTCAGACTTTCAGATGCACACGGGCGCTGGCCTGAGAGCCCCTTGCCCCCTCGCAGAGCCCGCTGGGGACAGGTCGTGAGTGAGTCCCGGGCTCCCCGGCCTTTCAGCTGGGTGTGGCCAAAGGGGTGCATGGAGTTGGGGGGGGTGGGAGCCATGGCACTTCTCCCACCGCCTTGGCTGTGCATGACCCTGGGCCTTGCGTGCCAGCAGCACCCTCCCCTCCTCTGTCCCTCCATCTGGGGTGCAAGCGGCTTGTGGTGGGTACTGCTACCCCCTTGGCACCCACTGTCCTGTCCACGCTGATGCCCTCTGGCCTGGCCAGCCGTGCTAGGTAGTTAATAGCCCCAGGGACCTCTGGACAGTGACGGACAGTGGTTAGGGGAAAATAGGCCAACCTCTCTGCCCCAGTGGGGCAGCCCTGAGGTGCATGTACAGTATCCTGAGTCCCTTGGGGCTGGGCAGCAGCCCGCACGGTGATGACCTACTCCTGTAGTGGCTTCCAGCCCTTCCACACTCTCTCCTGGTGTGTCCAGGGCTTCCCTTCCCTGACACCTTGAGTCCTGTCCCAGCATCTGCTTCTGGGGAGCCTGCCCCACAAGCCTCCCTGCTGCTAAGCTCCAGGCTGCCTCTCAGGGGTCCCCTCACCTGCATCTCTCTCTAGGCCCCAAGGCCATCATTGCCTGGGGTGGAGAGTGGGCTTGCCTCCTGGCCAAGGGACGGTGGGCCGGGGGATGAGAGCAGAGCTGGAAAGGGGGTGGGGGCAGGAGGTCACTGCACTGATCCAGCCAAGTATTGGGAAGTTTGGCCACACCCTGGAGAGCTGGCTTCCCCTTCCTGGCCGCCCTGGCACAGCTGAGCCTGCGGTCACATAAGCACCCCTCTCCTTACATAAGCAGAGTGAAGGTACGTGAAAAGCCCCAAGCAAGTCAAAACAACCGTCACCGGGCGGGGCAACCTCGAAGGACAAACACCGGAACATGGTGAGCAGCTGCTGGGAAAGCCCGGCCTCCGGCAGGAAAGGGGCTCTGGATGGCTGCTGCGGAGAAAGTGGCTTGACAGGCACATGGATGGACAGGTGGCAGGGTCAGCTGGGCCTCCGGGACCCACTACGCCTCCGCCCCATCCCTGCCTCCAGCAGCAGGGCCCCTGCCAGGTGCAGCGTCCTCTCCTCCAGGCCTCTGCCTCTTGTCATTCTGGGGAGGGGAAAGCCATCTCTTGTCTGTTCCAGCCCCTCCCTGCAGGCTTGGGGAGTGACATGAAGGTCCCACCCCACTGCTGGGGAGAGGGGGGTAAGCCCACGGGGACAAGGGCCAGGATGTGTGAGGAAGGAGCACGTGTTATCTTCCTGCAGCTGCCATCACAAGTTGCCACCAACTGAGGGGCTTAACACAACTGAAATTGATCCTCTTTCAGTTCTAGGGCCAGAAGTCCTAACTCAAGGTCTCAGCAGGGTCGTGCTCCCTCAGAGAGCTCTGGGGGAGGATGCTTCCCGCCTCCTCTAGCTCCTGGTGGCTCCAGGTTTCCCTTGGCTTGTGGCGCATCCCTCCAGTCTCTGCCTCAGTCTCTGTGTGTCTGTGCCTTTACCTTTCTCTTCTGAGAACCTGTCCTTGGATTTTTGAGTCCACCCTAATCCAGGATTCTCTTGTCTTCTGATCCTTAACTTAATCACCCCTGTCTGCAAAGGCCCTTTTCCCAAATAAGGTCACATTCCAGCCTCCAGGGTTAGGACCTCGACATAAGTTTTGGAGGCATCACACAACCCACTCTGCTTGGCATGGGAGGTCCCCTTCGATGTCTGGCTCTACCTGTGAGCATAGGGGGCTCCTGGAGGTGTCCAGACTGGGAACTAGCACAGTGTGGGACAAAGCTGGTCCTGGCCACCAGTCTCTCCAAGCAGGGTTGCCACGCTCAGACTCTGTCCCCAATGCATACCTGCACCACCTCTTCCAGCTCCTTCCTGGCCAGGCTCCCCACATCGAATCATCTGCACCCGGCTGCCTGTCTCTGGAGGGTCTCCTGCTTCCCTCCCTGGGTGCAGAGCTGGGGCAGCTTCCTTCCATCCTGTCTCCAACTTCTCTGTGTTGGACAGAAGCTGAGCCCACCTCCCCTCACCTAGTGAGGGGCTGGGGAGAGGACTCAGGGGTGGTGATGACAGGGGATGGGAAGATTATAAGGGCGAAAGTAAGAGGGGAGAGGGGCCCAGTTTGCCCTTGGAAACCTTGGGGGCTTCATCTGAGCTGTACCTTTCCCTTCCAGCATCCCCAGGCCTGTTCCAGCAGCCCACCGCCCCTTCCCACATGCGTCTGTGATGCCCAGAGCCATCCTGTGCCGTCTCTTCCCCTCGCCAGCTGACAGCACACCAGGCAGCTCCTGCCTGGCCCCCACATTCAGCAGAGGGGAAACCAAGGCCCAAAGAGCATGTTTTGTTTGATTCTCTGTTCTTCTGATGGGGCTGCCCTCCCTGAATCCCATTCTCTGTGGGGGGAGCCAGGAGGATGCTTTAAAATAGTTCCATCTCACCCAGCTGAGGCCGCCTCTTCCAGCTTCCTGGGACACGGCTCCCTGAACACACAGAACAGCAGCTCATCCGCACCAGCCCCACATCCGTGCCAGCCCTGCCCCAGCCCTGTCCTGCTGCCTCTCTGTGACCCGGTGGGGCACAGTACATGCTCCACTGTCTGCACACTTTGTGATGCAGTGTTCCCCCAGGGTGGTGCCCATGAGTCATCCAGCCGGCTCTACATGAGATCCTGGAGCAGCAGCCTGTGGAGTGGAGGGGTGGGACCAGGCCTGACCTCGGGGGCACACAGATAGGGACCCTGATGGGAGCCTCTCACACTCCTCCTTCTGTGGCAGGAAGAGAGTCTGGGTGTCCTTATCCCCAGCAAGTGGCTGGACAAGGAACATTCTCAGGGGACCCCCAAGATAACTGAGAATGGACAGCACTGACAGGAGTTCTGGGGCCAGCGAGCAGAGCCCAAAATCTGCTCCCTGTCCCTGTGGCCGTGGAGGTGGGCAGGACCCCAGGACGCTGCTCCCTGACCAGGGCAATGAGAGGGAAGATACCTAAACAGCACCTACCCCTCAGTCTTCCTGGGTTCTGAAATGCCACCATGAATCCTAGTCCCGGGATGGAGGTTCAGATGCCACATGTGACCCACTGGTTTGAAGTTTTAGGGTTGAAACTGGTTTGTTGTTCATTTTTTCTCACTTTGTCCCATTCACCAGAGCGTCCCTGCCGTTAACCTGCTCCCCTTATTCTCTATATCTTGTTGCTCATGATACGTGATTGCTGATCTGTCATTCAGTGATTTTATAATAAAAACATGCTATTATGAACTTCTGAATGGTGTGTTCAGACCATTTATCTTTAATGTAGTGATGGGAATGGTTGGATTTAGGTTTACAGTTTGTCTATTCATTTTGATTGTCCCCTCTGTTCCCATGTCCTGTTTTCTTATTTCAATATTTTGTCATATTCTATCTTAATTTATCTACTGGCTTTTGGCTAAATCTCTTTTTATTTTATGTTATCCTGTTAGTGGTTGCTTAGAAATTACAATCTAGTAAACCTAACCTTTGATATTGCACTTAGAGTTCATATTTTGTCCCTTCAAGTAAAGTGCACAAGCCTTACAACCATGGAGGCCACTGTGTGTTGGAGTTGTCCTGTGTTATGTCTGCACACATCGAAAATCTCACCAGACCATGTTATATTTTTTGCTTTCAGTAGTTGTATGTATTTTAAAGAACCTAAAGAAGAAACATAAACAAATGTCTACCGAGTTATCTCCTACTTCATTCCTGAAGTTCTGAGCTTCCCTCTGGGGTCATTTCCCGTCAGCCGAGTGCCTTCTTCAGCATTTCTTTCAGAGCAGGTCTGCTGGTGACGAATTTGAGATTTCTTTCATCTGAGAATGTCTTTATTTTGCTTCCATTCCTGAGGGGTGTCTCGACTGGATGAATTCTGAGCTGACAGCTCTCTTTAGAGGTACTGTTCCACTCTCTTCTGGCCTCCACCTTTTTGTTTTTTTTAATTAAAAATATTTTTTAAAAAATTTGTCTGTTTAATTTATGCCTGGTTTCTTTTGATTAATAGAATTTTCCAGAGTAGATTAAGGTTTACAGAAGAATTGAGCAGAAAGTACAGAGAATCCCCACATGGGCTTCTCCCTGCCCACAGCTTCGCTGTCAGGAACATCTTCCTGGGTGTGAGACGTTTGTTGTGGCTGGCGAGCCAACCCCGATACGTTGTTATTAACTAAATGCATCATTTACATTAGGGTTCACTCTGGGTTTGGACAAATGTATAACATTGTCCACCATTGCAGTATCATGAAGTGGTTTCACTGTCCTGTCCTCTGTGCTCTACCTATTTGTCCCTCCCTCTCCCTGAATTCCTGACAACCACTGATCTTTCCCTGTCCTCATCATTTTGCCTTTTCCAGAATATCATCTAGTTGTAATCCTACAGTATGTAGCCTTTTCAGATGGGCTTCTTTCGTGTTAAGTTAAATCTTCCTCTGTGTCTTTTCATGGCCTCTGATGGTTTTCGATGAGAAATCCATGTTTATTTGAATCGCTGCTCCCCCATGCGCAATGCACCATTGTTCTCTAGCTGCTTCCAAGAGATTTTCTTTCTTTCTTTTCTTTCTTTCTTTTCTTTTCTTTTTTTTTTTTTTAGCAGTTTATCATGTGTCCGGGCATGTTTTTCTTTGAGTCAATCCTGTTTGGGATTTGCTGAGCTTGTTGTAACTATACATTTTTGTCTTTGCCCAAATTTGGGATGTTTTCTGCTATTATTTCTTTAAATATTTTTCTGCACTGATATTTTCCTCTTCTCCTCTGGAACTCTAATGACACAAATGTTAGACCCTTTGAGATCATCTCACAGGTCCCTAAGGCTCTGTTGTTGCTGTTGTTGTCATTTGTCTTATTTTTCTTTCTGTCATTCAGATTGGAAATTTTCTCTTGATCTGTCTAGAAGTTCACTGAATCTTTCCTCTGTCACTGCTGTTCTGCTATTAAGCCCATCCCTTTAAAAAAAAAAAAAATTTCAGGTGTTATATTTTTGAGTTCTAAAGTTTCGTTTTAGTTCATTTTCATACTTTCCATTTGTCCACTGAGAATTTTTATCTTTCCATTCACTTCAAGTGTGTTTTCTTTGACCACATGGAGGACAGTTATAAGATAATTCTGGCATGTGGGTCGTCTTGTGGTGGCACCTACTGATTGCTTTTCTCTTGAGAATTTTCATGGTTCCTTGTATGTCAGGTAATTTTGGATTGTATCCTGGACATTTTGAGTATTATGTGTATACACTCTGGGCCTTGTTAAAATCCTCTGGAAAATGTCGATTTTCATTCATTTATTTTAGCAATTCATCCGTTTAGGGTCAGATCTTGAGTTCTGTCTTTTCTTCTGGGGGCTGTTGTTCATCTCAGTTGAGCTCTCACGGCCTTTGCTGGGCAGCTGTGAGGTGCTGCCAAGCACAGGTCAGAACTTGAGCAGGTTCATACACAGAACCAGGAATCCTCTTCCTAGTTCTGTCCTCTCCAGAGTCTCCCACAATCTTCTACTCACAGGGACCCCTTTTCTGCTTCCTCTGTCCAGAAAGACAGAGTTCCTTCCAGAGCTATGGCTGTTTGCACCATGCTGCTGTATAGCACTGAGACCGTCTGGACTTGCCCTTCCTTAGCCAGATCTGACACCCACACTGGGACTTACAATGTCACTTTTACTCGTGTAGCTGGTACAATATTTTCTGGCCACTAAATTCGGGTGTATAAAATTTTTAGTTGCATTCTTCAGAAAGTCCGCCTAACCTCTATTTTATTTTATTTATTTTAAAAAAATTTCCGAGCTTTATTGAAGTAAAATTTACAGATAAAAGTTACATATATTTAACTCATACAACATGATGTTTTGATATACCTATACATTGTGAAATGAATATCACCATTAAGTTAATTAACATATCCTTGACCTCATAGTTATCAGGTTTGCGTGTGTGTGTGCATGTGTGCATGTGTGTGTGTGTGTATGTGCGTGTGTGGTGAGAACACTTAAGATCTACTGTCTTAACACATTTCAAGTGTACAATATATTATTATAAATGATTGTCACCATGCTGTACATTAGATCTCCAGAACCTACTCATCTTATGACTAAAAGTTCGAGCCCTTTGACCAAAATCCCCTTGTTTCCCTGTACCTGACACTTGCAGCCACCTTTCTACTCTCTGCTTCTGTGAGTTCAGCCTCTTTAGATCTCACATTTGAGATCATACAGCATTTGTCTTTCCAGGGCAAGTGTTTTAAAACCAGCAACTTGTTCCCATGGTTTCTCTTCTTTGTGTATGATGTTGACACCTTATGTCAGTGACAATAGTCCCAGGGAAGTCTGAGGCAGGGCTGTCTGGAAAGCAGTGGTCTTTGAGGTGCTGGGATTTGCTTGGGACTGCTACAACATCAGAGTATATGTCTAGAGCTGCCACCGGTTTCCCTGCCAGGACTGTGACTCCCTTCTGCAGAGATGAGTGGTGATGTCTGCTGGTCACTGAGCACCAGCAGTCCCAGGACAAGCTCTGCTCTGGGTGAGGATGGAGAATGGAGACTCATTGGGGCAGAAGCACATCTCTGTTCCTGTATTCTTATGGCGAGCTTTCCCTCCTGGGAATGAATTCGGGCACCTTCATCAAACTCAGCATCTGGCCAACCAGGCCCCCTTGATATCTGACACATTCCCATCACAACTGCTGCTAACCTCAGTCTTAAACCTCTATTCCCACCAAAGGCAGGAAACACAATCTTAATCAAATCTGGAGAAACCATGTCATTCATATCTTAAATCTTAGCGTTTAGGATTTCCCCTTCCCTCTCTTCCCTGGTGGAGAGCAATGGATGGATGGTCAGGGGCTTACTGGTGGGTCTTGGACTGCCTGGAAACAGCTGTGGGGTGTGTGTGTCATGGCTCAATCTCCCCACAGCAGCTCAGGAGGCAGCTCTGTGGGTGGGCTCTAGCTGCCAGGGGGTTGGTTCCAGTCACAAAGCTGCCGTGGTGACCACAGAATCATGATTGTTCTCCCTGTAGGGTGCTCTCTGCCCCTCCCAAAGTGCCCCAGAGTATGAGAGCAGAGGGGTGGCTGGGCGACAATCCTGGAGGACACCATGGTGCATCCACTTGTGCCCTGGCCCCTGCACACCTCTCAGGGTCTGGAAGCTGCGGGGGCTGCAGGCATTCTGTTGGCCTCTCCCCGCGGGCTCTAGCCTGCACTGCGGGAAGGTTATAGGGTTTGGCCAAACCCATCATTTGCTCCTGGTGTCTGGGGGGTAGTGCTGTGATGGCCACTGGCAGCTGTCCCTGTGATATGCTCTTCTGGCTGTAGATTATGTATGCAGATTTGTATACGTTTTAATATCAATTGCTTAGTGGTTAAATAATTACTTATCTGCCTTCCATTCCTGCCATGTCTTCCCATAAGATGGAGTTCCAAGAGAATGGACTGTATTAGTCAGGGTTCTCCAAAGAGGCAGAACAAATAGGAGACATAGATTCCAACCTGCCCTCCACCCAGCGGTGGCACTTCCGGGGTGGCTGCCTGGTGCAGGCGTTGGCTCTGAACAGAGCAGCATGAACAGGTTCACATGGGGCTGGACCCACAACCTGGGGCCGAGAGCACCATAAGTCTTTTGGGAGTGTTGATGATGTCCTTGTCATCATAGATACAAAACAGATGGGGTGGGTGGTGGGGGGGATTCAGAAGCTAAGCACCAGACAGTGACGAGAAGCAGACACTGGTTCAGTTCAGACACACGCAACCCACAGGGTTGTCTGAAAGTCATTATTCAGTGGGAGGAGAAGTGTCGGCGGATCTACAGAAGGACTGGCCAGCAAATCGGACATGCATTTGCAAGGAAGTGAAGTTGATGGCAGATGTGGCCTGTGGGCTGTGGGGAGTGTGTGGCCATGACTGGGGCTGGGGAGAGTAGGTCCAGGTGAAATTGCAGAGGAGGTGGCCATTGCCCAGTGGCATGTGGTCAGAGAACTGTCCAAGCTGCTGGAGAAGGTGGCCGGGGTTTGGCTGAGCCACACTGGATCTTTCCCTGGCCAGCAGGCATGTTCTTGGGACACGTGTCAAGGACGTGGCCTGGCCTCCATGGGAAACCGCTGAGGCCACGAGGGCCTTGATCTGGGGCACAGCCCAAGCTTTGCTCTTGGCAGAGTGAAACTTGAAGGACGTCGCAACTGCCAGCACAATGGGAGGAAAACCTGTTTCCTTCACTTTCCTTAAGGATAAGGAACTAGTCCTGAACAAACACATGGCAAAGGCCCTCAGTTCTATCTCCTGGAGTCTGTAGGTAGTCAGTGTTATTGGGCAATCGTGGGATGGGACACACAACCCGGTGCTGAGGCCCAGCTCTGCTGAGGACACCTATGTAACTGTGAGCACCTCACCCTATCCCCCCGCCTCAGTTTCCTCATCTGTAGGAAGGGGTCAAAAGGGCTGCATGAAACCAGAGTGTGTAATCTGACAGTGGCAGGTGGCAGGTAGTCCTGAGGGTGCTGGCCTGCAGTGTTTTAACCAGTTTTTAAAACAAATTGCTTATTTAAAAAGAGGAATTGCCACATAAAAATCTAGTTTTCCTGAAAGTCATCTGCACTGGGCCCACATTCCCACGTGTGACAGTAGGCCACCACTGGGCTGTGGCTCTGTTTAGGTAGGATGTGTGTCCTCCAGTTCACCACTGTCCCCATTGCCACATCACCCCTGCCCAGTCCCTGCAGACAAGTGTCTCCAAGGCCCCATGAAGCTTCACCACTCCAGACTGGATAATGTCTGCTATCACAGACGGGTCCCTGAGCCCACCTGCTGAAACAGGGCCTCAAAATCCAGCCCTGCCACATGGACCTCTGTGAGCACAGCGATCATGTGGTCAGGGTCTTGTTGGACACACTGCCCAACTTGGCATGGACACAGGAGCTGAGGGGCAATGCTGCTGTCGGCCAGTGTGTTCCCAGAGAAGGTGCACAGTGGTCACTTTGGCTGCCCTCTCCCTCTGAGGCCAGCTGATTTCAAATGCCCACTTACAGATGGGCCTGGCCACCCAGGAGGGTCCCCAGGAAGCTTGATGGATGAGGATCCCCAGTCAATCTCCCCAACAACCTCCCCTGATTCAGCAGGCCTGGGGTGGGCCCTGACATCCTGGTCTGTACTGGCCCCTGGGTGATTCTGACCATGGCCAGGTTTGGGAAGCACAGGGTACTCTGGCCCCTCTTTGCTTGGGTTCTTGCCTCACACCCCTGAGGCAGCAAGAGGGTCTGCCTTTCCAATGTCATTGCCTTCCTGGGCTCCAAGCTTGCCTATACCTGGGTGCAGCAGGGATGATTGTCACAGAGGCCACTCCTTAGTGGAAGGGAGGAGACTTCATCCTATGCCCCAGGTCTAGTGGGTCTGTGCAGATGGACTTCCTGGCTCTTGCTCAGACCCTATTTACATGGGTCATGTTGACCAAAGTTTGTTTTTCCCAGGAGAGAGAAGGCACACTCACTGGGCTGTGCACGGTGTTGGATGTGGCTTCAAATACCCCCCCCCAAATGAACTCACACACACGCACACTCACATGCATCAGGTCACACACAAATGTGAGCTCCCTCACTTAAACATGCACACACATGCACTCCTTCTACTGCACACGATGATGAGTGAACCAGCTAGACCAAGCCCCAAGTAGCTTTTAGGTGCACATCTGAATCTGCTGCTGCTACAGCCAGGCCTCTGCTGGTCTCAGCTTCAGATGCAGCAGACCTCACTAGGCTCAGGAACAAGCAGCGATTACAAATACACGCACAAATGAATAGAGCCTCCTTTTAGTAAGCTGAGGTTTGCTGGGGATGGAAGTCCTCAGGAAATCATTCCTGTGGAGGATGACACCAATTGTCACTCCCAGAGCCAAAGGACTTGGAACATGTGAGTGCGCTTCTGTGTCTCAGAGGAAATTCACTCTGCGGGTGTGTGACTTGGAAACTGAACCGAGCTCCAGTCACCTGGATTGCTGGGCACCATGCTGCCTGAGCAGCTCAGGTGGAGATTCAGGTCAGCTGAGGGTTGTGGCTTCATGGATTCAAGGCCGGCAGGGGTGTGCCAGAGTGCTTGGGCGGTGGGGGAGGGCTGGAGCACAGAAGAGGAGTCAGAGTGGCTATGGTCACTCTGCATGAGGACACACACAGATGCACACACACACAAAGAGGGTGTGAAGAGGTTTATTACTCACATAATGAGGCTTTCAGGGGAGAGCAGGGGAGGCTCCCAGGAGTCTGGGAATGCTGAGAGAGCTGGGAAGGAGATTGGCTGGGGTTTTGTTGAGGTTGGAACGGGGCTGTGTATTAGGTTCGGTGAGATGGAGAAAAAGGAGAGAGAGACTTGAGCCAGGTGCTATTTCAGCCAAAAAGCTTTATTCCACTAACGTGGAAGGGAGACTGAGACAGATCAGTTCCCCTGAACAAAGGAAAGCAGAGGTTTATAAGCCTTTGAGGGTTCTGGCAGAGAAATGGGCAATTTCAAAATCAGTGCTATGCAAAGTTACACAGCCCTTGTAGTCTGCTGACACCTGGTCAGTTAGGGCATAGGCTTCTAATTAGTGTCGCTACTATATCAGCGCAAAGCGCTTCAGCCTGAAGCCTGTTCCCACAGCCCACGAGACGTTCCTTTGATGATAACAGTCATGTTTATCCCTTCCCAGGAGAGGAATTTCGATGCTCAGTTCCTGGAGCAGAAAAGGGGAGGGGGAGAAGGGGGAAAGTTGCCTAACCTGGCTGTGCTGCGGTTAAGCCAGCCATGAGGCCTAATACTGGGGGGTGGGTTTCTGCACATGGGCAGGGCTCAGTGTGGTCTGAGCCTCCCACCAGTGCCAAGGAAGGGAGCACCTGGCTCTTCTGCCCAGGTGTGGGCAGAGGGGATAGAGCAGGGACTTGAAAGCTGTCAGCTGTCAGATGGACTCACTGTTGCAAAAGTGGAAGCTGGAGCAGGATGGGAAGGGGTCTGGGATGCAGGTGGCTGGCAGGGGGCTGGGGGTCTGGCTGAACCCTTGCTTTCTGGCAGACTGCAAACTGTCCTGGCTGCAGCCCGAGACTTGCAGGGGTTCTGGAATCTAATGAGGAGAGGGGGTATCTTAGTCCATTTTCTGTTGCTATAACAAAATGCCTGAGACTGAGTAATTTATAAAGAAAATAAATGTATTTCTTACAGTTCTGGAGGTTGGGCAGTCCAAGATAAGGTGGCCACATCTGGGGGGCTTCTGGGCATCACAATGCCTGCTTTACAGACTGCCTGTGGGGGTGGGGGACAGCTGTCAGCACTCTGGTGCCTGGGCCCAGGGGAGCACGAGGGAGGGAGCCAGTGTCCCAGATCGCATTCTTGGCAAGTACCTGTTTCCCTCAATGCCAGCCATGGACAAACCAGGGACTGCAGGCCAGGCTGAGTCACAGCAAAAGGATGATGACTTGCTCACACCGACACATCACACCTCTGCCTCCTTCCTCCACAACAGCTCCCCGCAGACACACCCACAGCACACGTACATCCGTGCACACTTGCACACACACCACACACACTGATACCATGCATGCTCATACCACGCATGCACACACACGTGCCCATACACACAGCACACACAACACACACTAGTCCCATCCATGTATGCACGTGCACACACGCACAAATTCACGCACACCACACACTAATACCACACATGCACACACACCACACACACTAATACCCTCTGCACACACACAGCACACACACACATGTATTACACACACCCAGGCACCTAACAGCCAGAGGCACCCCCGCACACTGCAGCCCTTTCCTGCACTGTGCCTGTCTGAATTCTGTCCTACCATCAAGGTCTCCTTACCCCGGGAAGGTGGAAGGTGGTGGTCGGTGGGAAGCAGCGTGGTTAGGCTGGAGATCACCTGAGTCGGGCCCTGGAGGGAGGGGCTTGCAGGATGCAGTGGGCGGTGGGGACCAGGCTGCCGAGCACCCAGGGAAGGAGCCACAGGCGGAGATAGGTGGGCTGAGCGGCCGGGGAGAGAGGGTGGTCTGGGGGCGCAGAGACCTACAAGAGCCACAGCAGGAGACGGTGAGAGTGCAGGTGGGTGCAGGTGCTTAGGGGTGGTATCGGAGACTGCAGGGAGTTGGGAAGGATGCGCCATGGCAGGAGGCTTTGGGGAGGACAGAGGGTGGTGGCCTGTGGTGGCCCCGAGGCCCGGCGGGCAGCCCCACCCCATGCTGGTGGGACAAGGGAGGTGGCACAGTGAGGGCACGGCAGTCCCGGGCAGGCCGACAGCGGTAGGGCATGGCAGAGGCTCACTGGGGATGGGCCATATGGGCTTTTGCCAATGACCGTCGTCTCCCACAGTGCAGGGGATGGGGGTTGCGGTGGGGCAATGGGGTTACATTAGGGGACCAGGGGTGGATGGCCTGGGAGGTGCAGGCTCTTTGTGGGGCCTCAGAGGGACAGCAGTGTGGGCACACGACACCACAGGTCCACAGGTGAATGTGTGTGTGTGACGTGTGTGAGATATGAGGGCTGTGGTGTGTGGTGTGTGTGCATGTGCGTGAGGTGTGTGTGTTGTGTGTGTGGTGTGGTGTGTGTGGTGTATGTGTGTGTGGTGTGTGTGTGTGGTGTGGTGTGTGTGTGTGTGGTGTGGTGTGTGGTGTGTGTGTGTGTGGTATTGTGTGTGTGGTTTGCGTGTGGTGTGGAGTGTGTGGTCTGTGTGTGTGGTGTGGTGTGTGTGTGGTGTGTGTGTGTGTGTGGTGTGGTGTGTGTGGTGTGTGTGTGGTGTGGTGTGTGGTGTGGTGTGTGTGGTGTGTGTGTGGTGTGTGTGTGTGTGTTGTGGTGTGTGTGTATGTGGTGTGGTGTGTGTCTGTGTGGTGTGGTGTGTGTGTATGTGGTGTGGTGTGTGTAGTGTGTGTGTGGTGTGGTGTGGGGTGTGTGTGGTGTATGAGTATGTGGTGAGTGTGTGTGTGTGTGTGTGCATGTGTGTGAGGTGTGTGTGTTGTGTGTGTGGTGTGGTGTGTGTGGTGTATGTGTGTGTGGTGAGTGTGTGTGTGTGTGTGCATGTGTGTGAGGTGTGTGTGGTGTGTGTGTGGTGTGGTGTGTGTGTGGTGTGGTGTGTGTGTGGTGTGGTGTGTGGTATGGTGTGTGTGGTGTGTGTGTGGTGTGTGTGTGTGTGTGGTGTGGTGTGTGTGTGTGTGGTGTGTGTGTGGTGTGGAGTGTGTGGTGTGTGTGTGTGTGGTGTGGTGTGTGTGTGTGTGGTGAGTGTGTGTGTGGTGTGTGTGTGTGGTGTGTGTGTTTGTGTGGTGTGGTGTGTGTGTGTGTGGTGTGTGTGTGTGGTGTGTGTGTGGAGTGTGTGGTATGGTGTGTGTGGTATGTGTGTGGTGTGGAGTGTGTGGTGTGTGTGTGGTGTGTGTGTGTGTGTGTGTGTGTGTGTGTGTGGTGAGTGTGTGTATGTGTGGTGTGTGTGTGGTGTGTGTGTGTGGAGTGCGTGTGGTATGGTGTGTGTGTGTGGTCTGTGTGTGTGGTGTGGTGTGTGTGTGGTGTGTGGTGTGGTGTGTGTGTGTGTGCGGTGTGGTGTGTGCGGTGTGGTGTGTGCGGTGTGGTGTGTGTGGTGAGTGTGTGGGGTGAGTGTGTGTGTGTGTGGTGTGTGTGTGTGTGCGTGTGGTGTGTGTGTGGTGTATGTGTGGAGTGTGTGGTGTGTGTGTGTGAGGGGCTCAGGGAGCACGGCACGATGCCACTCCTGTGGATGACCCAATGAACTTGCTCTCTGGGTTTCCAGTGCCAAGTTCAGGCAAAGGGGATTCCCAACGGCCAGAAGCCTGGCGTACGGCCCTGGAATCAGTGTTTTGAGAATTAAGAGGGAAGGCACTGGTACTCTCCAAAAACGTTTTTAATGCAAGGGATTTGGCTAAGAAAAAAAATGCTAAGTGCTGTCAAGGGGCCGTCCCTAGGTCAGGATGTGGTAGGTGTGTGTTTCTGGCCCTGAGCAATCAGACCTGCTGGTGGCTGAGGTCTGAAATGTTCTGGACCCCTGAAGTGTGTGCTAGGTTTTGTGTTCATTCCTGAGCCAGGGAGCAGGACCAGAAGATTCAAGAAGTTTTCAACAGGCCTCAGAATAAGAGGGGTGTGTGCTTGACTCTCCCTGGTCTGAAGTGCCCTTCACAGAGTCACCATTGGTAATCCAGGGCTCCTGTGACCAGGGCACGGCCTCTCCCAGGCACCCCACCTACCGCAAAGGCTGGAGCTCCCAGAAGTGTCTGGAGTCAGCACCTGAGCAGGAGCCAGGGGTTGTTTTCTGATTTTTTCAGCTGTTTTCTTGTGCTCTTGCCTGGGATGAATTAAATTAGACAGAATCCCAACCCCAGAGGGGTGGGGCATCCCTCACTGGCCCACGCTCAGTAAAAATGCTGCTACGTTTCTCACCTTGCAGCTCAGCCACTTCCAGAGCTGTGTGTCACAGGTACCAAAGAGCAAAATGACTTGGAGGAGGGGCCACATACCTGTTGGCAACAAAACCATCAACATTGGAACATTTGAGTGTTTCTGGACATTTCAGAGACCGATCATGCACTACCTTTGTGACTTGTAAACTGAAAATTGCATCAAAGAGAGTGTATTCTTTGGGTGAAATTTGTGATTCCTGGCTTTTCAGTGATTTCCCCCACCCCCACCACCCGGAACATAGTTTTTGGAAGTTGAATTTTATGCATATCTGAGAGGGAGTCAGAAGAGGAGCCAGGACTCTGGTGTGGGTGGAGGTAACAAGGTGTATTGGGGGTGCCTTGTGGGGACACTCCAGCACCTTGGACATAGTGTTGGAAGACTTTAGTGCCCAACTTTCTGTTGCTGGGTACTTTTCAGAAGACAACTTGAAATGCGGCCCTGATGCTATTGTCTTGTTGGGGAGGCAGCACCCAGACCCCAGGGGCAAACACGCAGCCTCCAGTAGACTGACACTTGCAGAAGAATGTCGGGTGACAATGGCAGCACTGAGGGGCCCAAGGGTACTCTAGAGCACTCACCTGCCACCTGCTCTCAGCATGCTTGGAACTCACAGAGTCAACCGGGGCACAGTGACTTGGGGACAATGAGGACAGGGCTCCTAGTGCTGCTCTGTTGTGTGAGTTTTCTAGAAGGGTGGTCTCATAGGTTTTGTGATATCCCACCCTTTAACATTTGAAAGTGTTTGAGTGTCCTCTCCCGATAGATATATATGCATTTATTTTTAATGCATGTCACACGGACTGACATACTAAAGGATTATATAGACTATAAAATATAGGCATCTTAAACATCTAAAAAGATGAGATGAAAAGCTAAGCACAATAGACATGGTCCTGTTTTCTCCCCTGCATCCATGGGTCCACGCTTCTCATGCCGTTGTTGACCCCTGGGCTGGAGTCAGGAGGCAGTAGAGTCTGGCCTCATGTGTGAGGACAGTCTTGCATGTTGTTAATTTCTGGCCATATATCTTAAACTTTTATCAAGCATGTTTTTGAACATCGAGGACATTAGAGGGAGCACTATCATGGCTAGTCTTGTTTGATCTGTAATCCCCATGCCCCTCACCAGTCCACGCCCACCCAAAGCCCCTCACCCCTCCTCTCCTTGGATTCTTTCAAAGCAGCCCCAACCTCACTCCATCAGAAAAATACTTTAGTGGTACGTCTACAGAATAAGGACTCTAAAAATACAACCACAGTACCCTTATCACACCCAAAACATTAATATTTAACATAATCTGATAGTCAGCATTGAAATGTCCCAGTTGTCTCCTGCCTTTTTGGAGTTGGTCTGTTTGAGTACAAAGTCCATAGCTTGATGTGACTCTGAAGTCTCTTTTGAACTCTGAGAATTACACCTTTACACTCCCTTCCCCTCTCCCCTCATTTCTTCTACCTCCTTCTCCTCCATGTTCTTTCACTTGTCATTCATTGGCTGAAGAAACCTGGTCATTTTTCTTGTAGCATTTCCTACACTCCAAATGTTGCTGGCTATGTCCCTACAGGGGACACTAAGTTAAACACTACAGTGTTTAACATGTTCCTCTATCCCTGTGTTTCCTTTAAACTGGTGGATTAATCCAGAGGCCTAACTGGACTCCAATGTGGCAACAATGTTGATGATGCTGATGATATTGGTGATGATGATGGTGATGATGATGATGTTGGTGATGATAGTGATGGTGAGGTGAAGATGACGGTACTGATGGTGATGGTAAAGATAATGGCGATAAGGGTAATGATGGTATGATGGTGGTGATGATGGGGGGATGATGACAATGATGGTGATGGTGATGGTGATGATGATGATGATGATGATGATGGTGATGGTGATGATGATGGTGATGGTGGTGATGATGATGATGGTGATGATGGTGATGATGATGATGGTGATGATGATGATGATGGTGATGATGATGGTGATGGTGGTGATGGTGATGATGGTGATGATGATGATGATGGTGATGATGATGGTGATGATGGTGATGTTGGTGATGATGGTGATGATGATGGTGGTGATGGTGGTGATGGTGATAATTGTGATGATGATGGTGGTGGTGGTGATGACAGTGGTGATAATGGTGAAGACATCCTCACAGCTGGTGTGTCCTCCCATCAGGAGACATATTATGTTCAGTTGCTCCCTTTGGAGTTGTTGTGATTGTTGTGTGGATCCAGGTCCACTATTGTCAAGGTTACCATCATTTTCCTCCTAATGAGCTTAGCTGCCCTTGGTGATGATTGCCTCATCCAGTTTTTAATTAGGTTTTTTAATGGGATGAAGTGAGGGGTCAGCTCTGTCTATTGCAGGGGATGTCCCTGCTGCTAGGTCACGGGACCCAGGAGAGGAAGTGGCAGAAGCTGGGTCACAAGGAGGCTGGCCCTTAAGGGCAGTGGGGCAGCCCTGGGTTAATGTGCAGCCCCCTGAAGCTCCTGAAGTTCATTAGGAGGAGGTCAAGTCACAACCTGAGGATAGTGCGTTCCCAGGGCCTCAGCTGGCCTGGCCATCACAACAGGACCACTGGCAGGTCCTTCCCCTCGGTGGGCCTCTGGCCCTGACTCCAAGAGAGACACTAGTTTTTGTAGTATAGGAGAGGGCTGGGATGCTCCTTCCCACTAGGGCATCTGAGAAGAAGAGGAGCCAATGCCCTGAGACACCCACCCAATTACCTTCTCTCACCTGGGCCTAGAAAGGCACTGGCTCTCCACCACTCTTGATGAATGAAGGACACAGCCATTCAGATCACTTTTTGTAAGGCCTCTTTCTCTCTTGGAATCTGGGTTGAGGAAAATCTGGCTACAGGGATGATCTGGAGAAAATAGATTTAGGACTGTGTGTGTGTGTGTGTGTGTGTGTGTGTGTGTGTGTGTGTGTGTGTGTGTGTGTATGTGTGTCTGCTTAGAAAAATGAATTTATTCAGACAGGTGTCCTGTAGGCAAGAAAACAGGAGCAATTCTCCTGTCCAATCATATTGTCAGAGGAGACAGTTTCATCATTGTCCAATCTCTCTGCAGGCTCCTTGGGGGGCTATGGCTGTGGTGGGGCTGGGTGCACCATGGGAACAGTCGACAGGACACAGTCTCACCCCTCAGGGCTTGTGCAGGGCTTGGAGCTGCAGTGGGCAGGAGGAATGGACAAGCACTTCTGCTCTGAGTCACTCGGTGCTCCCGGTCTCAGTCAGCTGCTGGTGCCCTGCACTGAAACTCCCCAAGAATGCCAAAACACTGAGGGATGGAGGCCTGGTCATGGGGAGCTGGAGTCATCAGTGTGCCCAGTAAATCATGTTCCTGGAATCTCTGAGCTAAACGGTGATTTGTCAAAGCAAATGCAAGCGAAATGCCCGTGGCCTGGATGGCTGCCCGAGGCCCAGCCCAAGTCAGGAGCTGTCCAGGCCCCCAGTCACACTGTGACCACAGCACAGACCGCTCCCTGGCCAGCCCTTCCATGGGGAGGAAGCCCAGGTGACCTGGCATGGGGCCATGTCTGCAGGGGACACAGAGGGGACTCAGCGAGGTAGCTGATAACCCACAAAGCTGGATTTGTTCAGAAAACGGCCAAGCCCTTGGCCAAATTATTCTCCTCCTCCATTTTTTTTCTTTTAAATTTAAAAACTTTATTTTTTTAAAGCAGTTTATATTTTACAGAAAAATTGATCAGAAAGTATGGAGATCCCACACTGTCTCCCTTCCTCCCCCTGAACCTCTCGCACCCCTGATCCTTTTGCTGTCTCCACCGTTCTACTTTTCCAGAATGCCAAACGGTTGTCATCACAGTGAGCAACGGCCTGGCCGTTTGTGAATGAAGTGCCATGTGGAATTCTAGAGCCAGGCAAGGACGCAGCACCCTCCAAGCTCCTTTGTTTTTCTTCTCCTGCACTCGAATCTATACAAGTCAGCCTCCTTTCTCCCAATCCCAGAGCTCCAGCTTGCGTCACTTCAAAAGAATTGGGGGAGGGGCCTCAGCCACCTGCTAGGACAGATGAGAAAAGGGTGAGAGGCTGGCAGCTCCCACAGGGCCAGCAGCTCCCCCAGGGCCAGCAGCTTCTCCAGGGCCTTCAGCTCCTCCAAGTCCTGTAGCTCCCCCAGAGCCAGCAGCTCCTCCAGTGCCTTTAGTTCCTCCAGGGCCTTCAGCTCCTCCAGGTCCTGTAGCTCCCCCAGGGCCTTTAGCACCCCCAGGGCCAGCAGCTCCTCCAGGGCTTTTAGTTCCTCCAGGGCTTTCAGGTCCTCCAGGTCCTACAGCTCCTCCAGGGCCTTTAGCTCCTCCAGGTCCTACAGCTCCTCCAGGGCCTTTAGCTCCTCCAGAGCTTGCAGCTCCTCCAGGGCCTTCAGCTCCCCCAGGGCCTGTAGCTCCCCCAGGGCCTTTAGCTCCTCCAGGTCCTGCAGCTCCTCCAAGTCCTGCAGCTCCCCCAGGGCCAGCATCTCCTCCAGGGCCTTCCCCTCCTTCAGGTCCTGTAGCTCCTCCAGGGCCTTCAGCTCCTCCAGGGCCTGTAGCTCCCCCAGGGCCTTCAGCTCCTCCAGGGCCTGTAGCTCCCCCAGGGCCTTCAGCTCCCCCAGGGCGTTCAGCTCCTCCAGGGCGTTCAGCTCCTCCAGGACCAGCAGTTATGTTTAAAAGCATGTGAGTGTGTTGTATGCGTGTTGCTTGAGTGTGTGTTGTGTGCCTATTACAGGCATGTGTTGGCCATGTTTGGGGGCTGCGTGTGTGTCTTGAATGAGTGTGTGTTACATGTGCGTGTGTGTTGCGTGAACACGAAAGGCTGGGCATCCCCCAGGCACAGGCAGGACGAGCCAGCCTGTCCCGATGGCTGCCGGCCTGCAGAATGAAATGGTTCATTTTTTGGAAGAGCGCTATGAAGTGAACAGAGCCAGGCTGTGTTGTGGTTGTCACTCCTCCTTGAATCCTTGTCTTTCTAAATTCCCGGATGGAGGAAGTAGCGACCTTTCCTGTCCTCTTTCTTGCCAGGGTGCGATTCTTTGTCCTGCCTGCTGCTCTCCCCACTGGGGAGCAGAGGCCACACTGTGGGCTTGAACTCTTCACTGCCTGGTGGGGGCCTGAGGGGAACAGAAGCCAAACCAGGGCTTTGTGGGGCCCAGATGTCTAACTGGCTGCTTGTGATTCACAGCTGAAGGCAGGACCACTGACGAGGTCAAGACCACACCTGCCTGGGATGGTGCAGCGGTTCTGGGAGGGCTGGGACCCCCCAGCTGGGTTCCCCCTTACCAGGCTCCCAGGCCTCTGCTCTGCCTCCCTGGGGCCCGGGAGTCGGGCTCTTGCCTCAGGCAGGCCCCAGGGTGCTCCTGCCCTGCCCTGCCCTGCTGCCACTTCCTGGAGGGCTCAGGGCCTCTGTGCCTCCAGCCAGGGCTGTGGAGATGCTGTGGGCACAGCAGTTACCCACTTGAGGTGGGAGGAGGGAAGGAGGCTGCTGCTGGCATAGGGAGGGTGGAGACCTGGTTTATTCTCTGATGTCTCCATTTGTCAATCACACAGACCAAGAAGTCAAAGACTGCTCTGGAGACCTGTTTTTAAAGAAAGGGGAGGTCAGGACTGGAGGACATCTCTCTCCAGCTCCAAGAACCCCCTGATACTGATATGTAGCCAAGATGTCCCACACCCAGAAGGGGAGACTGTGAGATGATGCTGGGAGGTGGGGAAGTGTTGGATGACGGGGGCACTGGACGGCTGCCCCGGCTCCGAGCTGAGGGAGGGAAGGCGGCGAGAATGAAGGCTGCACAGGCTCAGATGCTCCCAGGACAAAGCAGCGTGCCCAGGTGTGTCCTGGATGCTGGGTGCTGCAGTCAGGCTGGAGGTTAACACGCTGGGTACCTCATTCCCTCCCTGTCCAAGAGGAGGTGGCAGCTGGCCCCTCAGCCGCATCTGCAGCACAGCCAAGGGTGGGCTGCACTCAGCTCCTCCAGACTGCTCATGACAGACTCCTAGAGGCCTGTCTGCTGTGTGGATCAGGACCCCAAGGCCCAGAGGGGCCCATTGTCCTCTTCATGGACAGGCCGGGGGGAGGTGGAGGCGGTGGAGGAGGGTGGAAAGGGAGGGGAACGGTGAAGGGATGACTGAGGAGGACATGGGGAATGAGGAAGGGGGGATGGGGCAGGGGAAGGAACTAAGGAGGGGCATCGAAGATGGGGGTGAGGGAGGGGTCCCCACGTTGCCCCTGACTGGTCTTGTGGTAAGAGCCTTGTCTGCCCTTGAGGTCTCCACCTGGGAACGGGTCCAGACAGGGCTCCACGAGGCAGGCAGGAAACACCCACAGACAGGAGAGAAGGAGTGGGAGGGGCCTGGAGGGGGTGCCAGGTGGCACTTTGTAGATTAAACTGACCTTAGCATTTGCCCCAGGAAGTACTTGCGTATGAAGGAGAGCGTGAGCTGCAGGAGGCCCCCTGACCTGGCAGGCCCGAGCCGACCCCTCCTGTTCAGGTTCTCTCTCCTGCCCACCACCCGGCGTGCTCAGGAGCTCACAGGAAAGTGGGCCTGTTATAATGGGGAAAAAAACAAACCTGTAGTAGCTAAAAATTCTTATAAATGTAAAAAATAACCTTAAAAGCTTATGCTTTATTTTTAGTGTGAGAAAGGGCTTTCGAAGATTTCTCACTTAAGACGCAGACGCGCAGAAGGTGTGAGAAGTTGGGGTTCCCTCACCTGGGGGAGCAGCCCTGCTGGATTCACGAGTCATCCTGCTGTGGTTCGCGCACCCCTCATGGCTCCTTCTAAGCTTGAAACTGAAACATCTGGGCGGTTTCTAAGCAAACATAGCCATCCCTGGAACAGACCGAGACCGGGGTGGGTGGCGTGGGGTTGTGGACATGTCCATCCATGAGGACAGAGGGTTGATGTGGCCTTAGGGAGACACATGGCCCCAGGGCGCTCTCGTGGCTTCCTGACAGTTTCTGACAGTTGCCCCTGGAGCAGGGCCCAGCTCCAGGCTGTGCATCTCCTGATGCACAAGCTGCTCCCAGCAACTGCCACGTCCAGTGAGGACCGGCCCTGACCTCAGTGGCCACCCTGAAGCAACCTGGCCTGGTCTTCCTGCTTGTCCTCACTGAGCACAGTCACCTGCAAGCCACAAGCCAGGGCCTCTAGCAGCAGCTCAGAAAGCTGTGAATTCGCTTCTGACATTCTTCCTTTGCCCACCGCCCCCCCACCCCTTGGCAATGTGTCCCTCAGATTCCCTTGAATACTCCCTCTCCTCCCTTCCAGATTTCTGAGCAACACTACCATGACTGGGGCTCTGGGCTGCAGCTCTCATGAGAGAACAGGTCCCAGCCCCGAGGCTATCTTGTACCCGTTCCTCTATCTGTCACTGAAATCTCCTACCCCTGGTCTGGCTTAGAGGGGCCCAGGAACTTGGTCCCAATCCCTGGCCCATGGGCAGCATGGCCAGGGCTCCCAACCCCTGTAATGGAGCCCCAAGGAGACCAGAGTCCATGGTGATGGGGTAGAGGGCTTGGGGGTTATATATCTGTGTGTGTGGGGGGGTCCTGCCCTGGCCAGGCAGCCTCACTCAGAGACCCCCCTAGATACCCTTCCTCCTAGAGCAAAGCCAGGAGGTTGCCAGCAAACCTCCAGAAGCTGGACTGAGGTCTGGAAGAGATTCTCCCTCACAGCCTTGGAAGGACCCAGCCCTGCCGACACCTTGATCTTGGACTTCTGGCCTCTGGAACTGAGAGACAACAAATATGTGTCCTTAAAGCTACTCGGTTTGTGGAACTTCGCTATGGCAGCCAAAGGAAAGGAAACAGTGCCCTCCCCCAGCTCCTGTGTCCATGAAATTCTCTCCAGTGCTCGCAGCCCTAACAGGTTGTCCCCAGGGTCCCCAACATTCAGACTCCAAATTCTTTGTGGAAACCCACATGCAATAGAGTGATGTCACCACGCTGCTCCCCCATAACAAAAGCCTGAAAGGGAAGACATTAGATGTCTCCAGAGGGCTGTGTCTCCAACTGGGAAGACTGGTGGAAGAACTGCTGCTGATTGAAGAGCAGGTGGAGGAGGTCAGCAGGGAAATGCTATTAATACCTTTTGTCTAGTGGCAATCAGCTGCAGGGGCTTTGAACTTCACACTGCTTTGGGCCCCATGGATAAGGAGGATTTTGCTCTTCTTCCCAGGGTGCTCAGACATCTGGCAAGAAGGGGAAACTGAGGTAGCGGGGAGCCAGACCCTGGACACCCAAACTCCTTCCTGTGCCAAGCTGCCCACACGTGGCCCACCCCCTGCAGCGTGTCTGCCTCTGTGCCCCTGAGAGGGATCATCGGCAGCAGCCTCCTGGCTCTGGGGTCCCCGCAGCCCTGTGGTGGTCCCACATGTGTCTGCTCATGGACAGAGCCCAGCCTGGCTTCACAGTAAGAGGGTGCTGCTCCTCAGGGACTCTCAGAGCCACCAGCCCTGTGATGGGGTATTGCTCCAGCAGGGACGTGGCACGGTGCCACTGCTGCTTGGCTGCTCCTTCCAGGATGCTGGGGTGGCTGTCGTGCTGCAGAGAGCTTGGGCCTCACCCCACCTCAGTGTTGGTGGCCCGGCCCCTCGATCATCCTCTTCATCCCCGAGAGGAGGCCTGGACAAGACACTCTGTCCATAGGGTGTGGGTGGGATGGAGGGAGAGGGCCCAGGGTCTGCAAGGACTTGGTATGGGGTGCAGGGCCCAGCTGCCGTACCTGTTGGCCTCCCTGCCTTCATCCACAGGTGGCCCCTCAGCATGGGGGTAGGTGAGGAGCCAGGGGATGGCCCAGCTCCTGGACAGAGAGCCCTAAGGCCAGTTTGAGGTTGGTGGGTGGCATCTACAGGAATAGAAGTCCCGAGGGGCTGGCAGAGCAAACTGAAGGAGGCTGGAGCCTCAGGGTCTGCCCAGGGGACTGGGCCAGTCAGGGCTGGAGAGGCAGAGCAGGTTGGGGTGCTCCTGCCAGCTGGGGTCAGCACATGCACATGTGTATGTTTGTAACTGCACAGACCTTGGTCCCCAAACCCCCCCACACTGACATGGGCTAGGCGGGCGTGGGTGGCAGCTGCAGGCATGTGAGCACCTCCTCCTCCTTGAGGCCAGTGTGGTGGGGGTGGCCTCTGTGCACCACCTGCCTGCCTGTGCCCCTGATGGACACCGCCGTGGCCTGGGCTTCGGGCTGGGTTTGGCAGGTGGTGCCCAGGCGGGAGGCTGGAGGCAGAGGGTGGAGTTGGGGTCCTGGCCCCTCCACGCAGCTCTGTCTCTGGTCCTGCCCCTCCTCTCTGTCCTCCAGGCCCAGGGTCCTGCACACCCTTGTGGCTATCCCCATCCCCGCCTACACCCTGTGACCTAAGCTTCACTTTCCTGCCAGGATCCTCACTGAGTCAACAGGCTAGCCTTTTATAAATTAAAAATTATTGAAATGTATTAAGATACGGATCACACATGGAGTGGGGGTACTCTCCTGAGCCCCGCCCCCTGCATGGTCAGCCCGTGGCTGGCCCCTGGGCTCAGCTTCCTCCTCCTGCCCTGTGTTGTCTCCCCGTTTCAGGGGGCTCTCCAAGAGGGGGCAGGTCCGGCGGATCTCCCGGGGCACTCAGTGCTTGACCACGACTGGGAGCTCATGAATGGTATCTGTGCTTGAGGAACAGCAAGGAGGCCAAAGATCCTTAATTCCACTTGGCTCAGTTTATGTTTAGGGCCTGGGGAAGTGTCCATAATTCTTCCAGGACACACAGATCTCCGTTAAAGGATGTGCCTGATGTTAAAGGGAAATTATCCAATGACATTTGTTAAAGCACAGTCAGGCAGATGTTATTCGGGGCCATTGCGATAGTTGTAGAGACCCCGCAATGGGATTTTGCAAAGGGGAGAGATTGGGCTCAACTCTGGATCTAGCATGAGCAAGCAGGAATCTATAGCCAGGAGCAGGGTGTGGGTCCACGGATGGAAAATCACTAAGAGGAAGCATCAGGGGTGAGGGGGATTCTGGCTAAACCCACCTAACAGGGTTCCTGCTGAGAGCAGGGCAGGGTGACCAGATATAACCTGGGGGTGGTGGCAGATGAGGAACCTGATCAGATGTCATTGCGAGTGATCAGATGTTGAGGGCGGGGTGCTCCTGCTAAACTGACTTAACAGTGTTCTTGCTAAAACTGGATTTTACAAGGAAGTACATAGGGCCTAGGAGAAGGTTCAGGAGTCTGACTGAAGTGTGGCCAGGCAGAGAACCCTGATTGTTGAGAATCAGAATGTATCAAGGGCAAGTTGGTAAAACGGTGCCTATCAACTCTCCCTGGCTTTTCCCATCCCTCCTTCCACTTCCAGCTCTGGGAACCCCTGTCCTTGCAGCCTGACCCAGGTCCCTGATGCTGGGTGCCAGGGGCACAAACCTGGAGAGGCCAGGCCAAAGCCACCAAGTGGCATTGGGGCCAAGTGTGTATCTGAGCCTGGGTCACAAGGTCAGAGCTAGATCCTCATTCTTGGGCTGAAGGCTCCTGGAGGACATGAGGGTGCCGGATCTTCTCCATGACACCCACACCTCTGGCACAGCACTTGGTGTGTGGAAGAAAGGGCTTGAGGCCTAACCTTTCATTCCAGTGGTGTCTGGAATAGTTGTGGGCTGAACAGATGAACCCACACGCTGACTGCCGGCAAGGCAGGGCCTGCTGCATCACTGGCCCAGCCTGCTCCTTTCTCTTCCCCTCTGCGGGGATGTTTCTGGGAGGACACCTGGTCACTACCCAGCAGGCTTCAATTTATGGGGAAACTCAGCAGGTGGCATGGACTCATTTGCATTCAAATTCACTCCATCGCCCTCCTTTTCTGGGGCCAGGCAGGAGGCACTGTGTGGGATGTTAGCAGGGAGATGAGAAGCTCCTTGAGAGTTCATAGGACACTTGTCAGGAGCTCTGCAGAGGGGTGAGTCCCGAGGACTTTCTGGAAAAGGGGAAGGACTTCCCTGAGTGTGGACAGCTGACTGCACACCCCAGATGCTCAGGCGGGTGGCTAAGGAGGGAGGGGAGCTGGGTGTGGGAGAAATAGCTCCTCCCATCTAGATGTGGTCCAAAGGCCAGAGGCAGCCCATGGCCTGGTAGAGGGTTAGGGCTGGGGTTAGGGGAGCAGCACGACCCCAGTGGGAGCATAGGATCACAGAAGAGACTAGAGACCATCACGGGCAGGGGAGCACTTGGGGGGTGCACCAGGAGACCCCAGGAAGCAGCCCCACCTCATGTTGACAGAGTTCATGAAAGGGCTTTCCTAAAGCCAGGGTCTTGTCATGATCACAGGATCCCAGCCACCCTTTATGGGCTCGGGGCTCCCCGCCATCCCCACAGGCCTCTATCCTATCAAGCAGCTCCCCAGCTCCTCCCCTTTGACAGAGAGGTGGCCCCACCACACGCCCAGACCACACACAGATTGTGCAGCTGGGGGGTTGAGCATGAGCCCAGCCTAGGGACACAGCCCCTCAAATGGCCGTATGGAAGCCGTGCTCAGAAGCTAGCAGGAGGGGGTGGATCCAGAACCAGGCCTTGGGGACCTGGATGCATGTGTGGGGGGGGGTGGATTTTGAACTCTTCATCAGGACTGGGGGCCCCAAGCTCCCATGAAGAAATCTACTTTGAATTTGTAGGGGAAGTGAAGGAAAATGGTCAGGGCTCCTCAGATGTTCAGAACTTGCTGAGCATTTGACATAAATATGCATGTGCGCCCAGGTGTTCCTTGGTTATTGTCTAATGTAATTGCACATGTGCACCCAGGCGTCCTGGGTTATGACTTAAGTATAAAGGACGAGTGGCTCTGATCCACAGTGACCCTGCCCCAGGGATGCCCTGGGGGTTGGGGGTTGGGACCATAGGGAGGCTGCTACTGCTGCTGGAGGCTGTTGCTCCCTGTGCCCCCAGGATGCCGCTGCTGCTGCTACTGATGAGGACTGAGCTTGTGTCATCTGCCAATGGCTCCTGGGATCTTTCCCAATTACCTAGCTTGTGGACCTGCGTGTGAGGGGTCCATGACCCAGTCTGTACAACGGGTTTGAAGGGTCTGAGCCCTAGCCCTGACAGTATAAATGAAAACTTAGTATAACTAAAATAATGAAACGTTTTGGCTCTAGTTATGAATTGCCAAGCCATACAATTAGTGTAGGTATTGCTGTAGCAAGACACCATTTCCTCAGGTCCCCAGGCCCCCAAGGTAACCTAGCCATGGGGGACCTCCCTACTGGTATAGAGACCCCTGGCTGCCCATGTGGGGCTGGTCCCATCATCTTCTCTCTTCCCCCAGGTGGAGAAAGGGAGCTGCAAATAGGGCAGGGTGTGAGAATGAGGATGTCCTGGGCAAACCCCGCTCTTGGCTGCCTTCTTCACCCCTCCTGGTGGACCCCAGGCTCGGGGCTCCGACGGAGTCTAGCACCTTTTCTGTTGTGTAGACAAGGCGCTGGGCTGCTGCACTGGGGCCTGTTCAGGGCCATCCCCAGCCCCTCAGACTTGCAACACCCACATCTGGTCTCCTTGGAATCCTTGAAGTTAATCATCTGCCTTTTTGAATTAGAATCTTCCTTGATTTCAGAAAGTTTTCTTCTTTACAAGGGACTGGAGGTGATTTCTGTGTGGATTGGGGAGCTCATTTGGCGAATTGCTACTGCTGTGTTATCTGCATGTCAACCAAGGTCAGTTAAAGGAGCCAAATGCAGCCCCGAGGTAAAGCTTTATGTGCTCAGAGGAAGCAGCTGCTTCCTGAAGCTCCTTAGATGCACAGACCAAGGCCGCAGCGGGGATGGCCTGTGCCCGGCCGAGAGAGTGACACTTCCCACCTGCGATGTCTCCTGGGGAACCACATGGTACGTGGCAGGAGATTGAACCCAGAGCTGATAACAAGGCTGCACAATCAGGCTGCATTTGACCATTTATGGATCCCAAGCCGTGGCGAGCCCTGAATTAGAAAGGCATCCAGACCCACGGGGAAGATAAGCCCTGGCGGGCGCCCTCCTCCTTGCCACAAGGGTCCCCAGCTTCCGGGAGTCAAGGGCTGGTGGCTCTGCCTGGGCTGTTGACATGTGGAAAAACTTAACGGCCTGGTAAAGGCTGGCTCCTCTTGCCCATGACGACGTGGTGAGCCCAAGGCTCGGCTTTGTGGCTTGCCTGTTTCCCGGGCACTGAGCACAGTGTTGCTCACAGCCAGCGTCGTTTAACATCCACCGCAACTCGGAGGCTGGTAACACTGCTTCCCCAACTTTACAGGTGGGGAAACTGAGTCTCAGGGAGGTGGGGATCTGAGCCAGCTTCTCAGCAGGGCTCTGGCTGAGCTGGGACCCCCACGGGGCGTGTCCACTGGGTGGGCTCTTCACACTTGGCCCATCTCGTTCTGTAGCCTCCCCAGCACCCACACCTTCCTGTCCCCAGTCACTTCCATCCCTCCCTCATCAGTGCCCCCGCCGTCTTCCCCCCACTTCTCTGCTCAGGTGGCTCCTGATTGTCTTGTTACCTGGCCCGTGGGGACTTCTTTGTTCTTTTCACCATCCTAGGCAGAAGAGTCTCCAGGGTTCTTGGAGCAGGCTCTGCGGTCCCCTCCCTCCCTCCTGAGTCCACCTCGTCAGCCGACTGGGCTATATGATCTCTGTCCTCTGAGCCTGTGGGCACCACAAAGGCTCGGGCTGCACTTTCAGTCCTAGAGTCTCAGTATGGGGCACACATGGCACATACAGTCCACACCCATTCAACAAGGTGGACCAGCTCCTGCTGCCGGAGTCTGCAGGGGAGGCTGGGGGGAAGGTTCAGAGGGAGGCCACCTGCTTGGTTTTGTTTCTTGTGAGTGTCCCTGGAACAAACCCCACAGAGAGCTGGGATGGCCAACTCCGTGTCCAAGGTCTTCCTTCTGTGGAGGTTTTGATATGGCCAAAGCACACTCCTAGAATGACTTTAAAAATGCTTTTTACAATGGGGTATAACTCACCCAAAAGCCACAAATCCTGAGTTCCTAGCTCAGTGCATCTTTGCATATGTCTACACTTCCAGCCCCACTGAGAGCCCTTAGGCCCCCCCCTCCTGTACACCCCAGTCATTACCCCCAAGGGTAACCTGCCCTCCCATGCTCTCAGCGCCATGACTGGGCCACCCTGTGGCTCTGGCACAACAGCTCTTTCTTCCCTGGCTGCTTGGTGAGTGCACAGATGACTGGGGATGTGTCCGTCCGGGCGGAGCCCAGGTTCTGGCTATGAAGAGTAAGACCAATGTGAGCTCCCGCAGTCCTCTTTTCATGGGTGTCTCACTTGCTTCTGTCGATGGGGGTGAGGGGGTGTGTCCGCTTTACTAAATCTTTCTGACAGCTTTCCAAGGTGGTGGTGTAGGTTCACCTTCCCGCCTGCAGGGACGTGAAGGGTCCTGCAACCCCACCTGGTGTTGCCAGTCTTTTTAATTTTAGCTGGTCTGGTTGGCGGAGAATAACTTTTGTTTGAAAAGTCACA
This sequence comes from Cynocephalus volans, assembly GCF_027409185.1. NCBI lineage: Eukaryota > Metazoa > Chordata > Mammalia > Dermoptera > Cynocephalidae > Cynocephalus > Cynocephalus volans. Next base: position 190,486,438 of record NC_084460.1, read on the forward strand.
GTCCACCCCTCAGCTTGATTACGTGTAAGTGGAGATTGGTAGAGAGTTTTTCCAGAGCTTTCTACTGGTGTTGGGCAGCTGGCCTGGGGCATGATGTCACTGCAGTGCAGAGCGGTGAGGAGCTGTCCTGGTGGAGGACCCCCTCCCCTCCTCCCCACCCAGAGGCCTGGCCCATTCAGGGATAACCCCATGGGCATGGGGTGGGCTGGCAGGGTGAGAGCCTGAGTGGCCAAGCATTTTGCAGATGGCACGGACAGGCAGGGCTTTTGGGAGCAGAGGGTAAGTCCCCCAGGTAAGGTGGCAGCCACTGTCCACTTCAGTGGGTGGCAGCCCCTGTGTAAAGAGGGCTTCAGGCATGCTCAGGAGGTGCAGAGACCAGTCTATGGGATATTTCCCGATAATTAAGTGTACCTGTTAGTTTCCTGGGGCTGCCATCACAAATGACCCCAAACTGGGTGGCTTTCAACAATAGACATTTATTCTCTCACGGTTCTAGAGGCTGGAAGTCTGAGATGGAGGAGTTGGCAGGGCCATGCTCCCTGAGGGAGGATGCTTCTTGCCTTTTCCAGTTTCTGGTGGCCCCGGGCATCCCTTGGTTTCTGGCTGCAATGCTCCAGTCTCTGCCTCTGTTGTTACATGTCTGTCTTCTTCTGTGTCTGGGACTCTATGTCTGAATTTCCCTCTTTTTAGAAGGACACCAGGCACTGGATTAGGATGTGTGGACTCATCTTAACTTGATTACATCTGCCGGAACCCATTTCTAAACAAGGTCACATTCTGACATTCTGAGTTGACATGAATTTTTAGAGGACACTACTTAACCCAGTATAGTATGTGGTTTAAAAGAGGGCTGCCCCAAATGATATTCCCCAAACAATGCACCGTCTGTGGTCTGGATCCAGCCTCAGACACCAGTTCCCCATCCATGTCTGGTTAGGGCTGGCCCTGGGCGAGCTGGACCCTTCTCCTCGTGGCCTCCATAGCACTCCCTTCCCTGAGGGACTTTAGGGACATGCACCAAGGCTCAGGGAAACTGTGGAGTCCTCGAAGCCCAAGCCAGGTGCTGGACTTGTTTTCTTCCTCACAGAAGCCAGGCCATGAGCAGCAGACATCCACCGCAGTGTCCAGCACAGCAAGGCTGTGCAGAGAGTGGCCACGGACCAGCCCGCCAGGAAGAGCCATGCGTCCCTGCACCAACAGTGAGCCGGGAGCTGCCCATGGAGCTGCTGTCAGTTGAATATAACTGAGAAAATGCTGGCCTTGCGTAGTGGATTGAATCATGTCCCACCCCCAAACTCCCTGAAGCTTGAATCGTGTTCCCCATGTTTTGTGTATTAGAAACAGCCCCCACTATGACTGTTAAGAGGGTGGGAAATCCTATTACGGTAATTGAAAGGTGGAGCCTTGAAGAGGTGATTGTATTGTAGGACTGTACAGTAGTGAATGGATTAAAGATGGTGGTCAGGGGTGTGGTTCTGAGGACTTTAAAAAGAGGGTGAATGAGGAGGTTACTCTTGCTGTCTCTTGCTGTCTGTTGCTCTCTCTGCTCTCTCTGCTCCCACCATCTTGCAATGTGAGACCCCTGGGTCACTGCTGCCACCACCAGATGGACTTTGGACCTCCCTGCCTCAGAAATTGTAAGCAATAAATTTTATTTTCTTTATAAATTACCCAGTTCCACATATTTTGTTATAAGCAATGAAAACGGACTAAAATACCTTGTATCTTGTGTATCTTTGCTTTTACATGTATATTGCGGGATCATGCAGGGGAGCAGCCGGCAGGGGCCACAGAAGCCATGAGGCTGCGTGTGGCTCTCACATGGGCTCACGTGTTTCCCAGCCCTGCCAGGGCTTGGGACTAGCTGCGCGTTTACCAGCCCAGTCCTTGTCCCTGTGACTCAGTCCTGAAAGAGAGCTGCCACCCTTCAGAGGTTACAGCTGCTGATCTGAAGTCCAAGCCGCCCCCGTGTGTTCCCTGGGGCACCCAGCTGGGTGTGCCCGCCACAATGCTGCAGGACGTGAGCAGGGCCGGGCGGGGCCAGTGCTGAGTCAGCCGGTTCCAGCGCTGCCCCTCCCCGTGTCTGTTTGCTCAGATATATCGACGACCTCTCAGCTGGGGTCAGGAGTCCATTGAGGCACCTTCCTTACCCAGCAGCGACTCCTGAGAAGACTCTTCTCCCTCCCTCCTCAGCCCTTTTCTCCACTGCAGTGACCGTCTTTGCTTTCAAGGATTTGAGAAACCCTTAGCAAGGGCACCTCCTGTCAACACCAGCCTCATCCCCCACCGCTTGCCCTGTCCCCGGAGAGCCTGGGCCTGTGGGTTCACCCGTCATCCCCAGAGGAGCCTCACTGGGGAGGTCAGAGGCTGTTTCTGTCTGTCACTGATGCCGGCAAATTCTGGGAGATGGTCCCTGAGCTGGACAATGTGGGGAGCAGCAAGCTGGGGCCGGGGAGAGAAGGGGGCTGGCCTCCTTTTTGGGAGGAGAATGCAGGGGTGGAGGAAGGAACTGGGGGACTCTGCCTCTGGCCAGGGCTCTGAAGACTCAGGTCTCCGGGAGCATGGAGCAACCACAGGTGGAAACATTTTGAGAGGGCCGGCCCGTGGCTCACTCGGTAGAGTGCAGTGCTGATAACACCAAGGCCACGGGTTCGGATCCTATGTAGGGATGGCCGGTTTGCTCACTGGCTGAGCGTGGTGCTGACAACACCAAGCCAAGGGTTGAGATCCCCTTACCGGTCATCTTTTTAAAAAAAAAAAAAAAAAGAAACATTTTGAGAGACGAATCTGAAAATGCAGGGGCTGGATTCCACACAGTTAGAGTCACCCTCGGGGAGGATGGAGTTGTCATGGGATGGGGTTGGGGGGGCAGGACAGAGTGACAGGTGAGGTCATTTCAGGCTTGGCAGGCCACTTGCTGTCCCACGAGAATGTGTGGGAACATGAGTATGAGCAGAGGTGTGACATGGATGTGGGACAGATGGTGGAAATGGAGAAGTATGCACGCTCCTGAGTGGAGAATCCAATGGCTGGGCCAGCACAGGGGGCACCACCGAGCCCTGCCGAGGTGCAGGGTTGTCCTGGGGCACACCTTCCCTTTGCTGGTATGGAGGGCTGTGCAGACAGTAGCCCCAGGGGTATGCACAGTCCCAGAGGATATTTATGAACAGCCCCACCCCATGGCTAAGAGCCCGAGGTGGATGGTCAAGGGCCCGGGCCTGGCGCCGGCCACCCTGCAATGGGCTCCCTGTGATGAGGTCAGCATGTGGAAAAGTGGGGGCAGCAAGGGCACATGATCCCAAGTCCCACAGAGGGGACACGAGCCCTGTTGCAGGGCTCTGGACTGCAGCTCGTTCCTCTGTGTGTCCATCAAGACCGAGGGAGCTGGAGTTTGCCATCCGTCCTCCCATGGCCAGAGGGCCCCAGATATCAAAGCATCTGGTAGGAAGCTCAATGTGCGGTCATTGCATGTGGGTACCGGGCACTGGGAACAAGAGATGGGGAGTGGCTGGGGGAAGCGAGGGAGGCATGGTCAGCAGCTTGTCCAGTCGTGTTCCCAAACGGGTGCTGCTGATCCCGCAGGTTTGCAACTTGCATGGGTCTTGCCCCCTGTCCCATGTGGTAACTTGGGAGGGCCAAATAGGACCCCTTCAGGTTCAGTCCTGTCCCCAGAGGGTTCTCAGTACACCCCTGATGAGGGGGGTCTTGAGTGGGAATGAATGTGGCCTTGTGACCACCCTACCCACAGTACGAGGAGCATGGAGTGACCACCAGCCACACGGCAGCCTTGGGTCTCTACAAAGGAGCAGCCTGGGTGGGGCAAGTGCCCACTGGGCCTGCAGAGGTGGGTCCTGGATGCTGTCAGCCGCTGTTCTGCCAGGTGTCTCCTTGGCCCTGCTGGCTTCCTCGCCGATGGACAGCCCCTGTTTCGTGTCTCTGTCCAATGCCAAGCCTCCCGCTGGCTCTGGCCTGCAGGGCTGGGCTGGCCAGTTCCGAGAGCCCAGAGCTGGACACAGCCCAGGCTGGATGGGCCTGGGGTCTCTGCAGCAGGTGGGGAAGCAGGAGGACATGTCTGGGGTCACACCATCCACTGGTGGCCGAGCTGGACCTGGAGCCCAACCAGCGGGACCATGGGCAGAGCTCTGGAGGCGGCCCAGGTCCAGGATGGAGGGCAGGTCTCGTTTACGTTCATTTCTGAGGTGCGTCAGCCGTGTTGACTCATGAGTGGGTTTCCAAGAGGGAGCAGCCCCCACAGCATCTGCTGCCTCCCTCTGCCAAAGGGTTTCTGGAAGACAGATGGCACCCCCGGAAGCCGCAGGGTCCAGGCTGCCGGCAGATGACGTGGGTGCGGATCCCCACTGCGCCTCCCTCAGCAGCAGGCAAATCCCTGGTCCTCTCTGAACCTCTGCTTCCTCATCTACAAAATAGAAACAACAGCAAGAGTGCTTTGGAGGGTGTGGAGGGCATGTGCACAGAGATGCACAGTCCGTGGGGGTTGACACCGCTGTCCATGGACCTTCTGCACACAGATGGTGCTGCCAGGCCCAGCCTCCAGCATCACAGGGCTGGGAAGTGGCACCCAGTGGCGGGTAAGGTCCTTCTGCTCTGCTGCATAACTCACCCCAGCACGTCCGACTTGCCGGTCACCGCCACCCTGGCGTGCATGTGATGAGCAGATGTGTTTCTTGGGAGCAGAGCCTGCCTGTAAAGTAAGGCAAATCATAACTAAAGTCAAAATGTTTCATTATTTTAGTTATTATTTTAGTTATACTAAGTTTCCATTTTTGTTGTCAGGGCTAAGGCTCAGACCCTCCAAACCCATTGTACAGACTGGATCACTAGACCCCTCACATGCCAGGCTGGGTCCCCAGACCCCTCACACGCAGGTCCATGCTAGGTAATTGGGAAAGATTCCAGGAGCTGTTGGCAGATAACATGAGTTCAGTCCTCAGCTTCCTCAGTGGCAGCAGCTAACAGGTCCACTAGCTTACAGGTCCGGCAGTGGCAATGGCCTTGCAGAGGATCCCGGGGGTACTAGCAGCAGCAGCCTCCAGCAGCAGTAGTAGCCTCCCCATTCACCCCCACCCAAGGGATATCCCAGGGGTGGGAGGCACCGTGGATCAGAGCTACTCATCCTTATACTTAAGTCCATAACCCAGGATACCTGGTACACACACGCACACTAGATGCTAACGAAGAAACACCTGAGTGCATATGCCTATTTACATCAAGTGCTTGGCAAGATTCTGAATATCTGAGGGGCCCTGACCATTTCTCCTATATTTTCCCAACACTGCCTCAGCGCTTCTCCTGACCGCAGGTGCCCGCAACATCGAGGAGGTGACTCGTTCCATTTAAGAGTATTTGTTGGTCAGATCATATTTAAAGGAATCCTTTTGGGACCCACTACATGAAGAAAAGAATTCTTCAGTAAACTGCATTTTATTTAAATTTGAGTTTTAACGTATCAGGCTTTCTTAAGGTAGATTCCTCAGGAAACCACAGCATGGCTGTGCCGGGGCAGGTGCAGAGGGGGTGGGATTCCCCAGCACAGCCGCTCTGCGGCTCAGGTGGGGCTGTCCCTTGGGGCAGGGCACCCAGTGGGGCATGGCCCAGCTGTGGCAGCAGAGAGCTGCGCCATCTCCGCGGTGAGTGGCTTCATTACCAGCCTGAGTTCTAAAGTATTCCACGGTTCTTTTGCTGATTAAATCAGCTGTTAGTTCCAGCTGAGGTTATTTCCAACCCAATCTAAATCAGGTGGGCTCAGTGGGCTCAGCTCCGAAAAAGGGGCAGACGCGGTGATGGGTGCATCTGAACTGTGTGTAGTAGAATCTATCCCTCTGCTCTCCCTGCTCCCAGCACCGCCGTCTGAGTTCTGGGGACCTTCCTGGTGGCATCCCCTCACTCTGATGAGCCAACAGGCCGCAGTCTTCAACCCCTCATCCTGCCCTGCCCTCCGTGGCTCAGATGTGCCCAAAAACGGCCTAGGGGACGATCCTGAGCTCTAGCCTTGGCCCAAAGGGAACTTCTCTTAGTTCAGACCCCCCAAAGGCAGTCCCCACAGCATGGACCTGGATGAAGAGGGTGTTGGGAAAATATAGGAAAATGGTCAGGGCCCCTCAGATGTTCAGAATCTTGCCGAGCGTTTGATATAAATAGCCACGTGCACCCAGGTGTTCCTTGGTTATTTAATGTAATTGTGTATGGGCACTGAGGTGTCCTGGGTTATGGACTTAAATTTAAAGGACTAATGGCTCTGACACATGCTGCCCCCACCCCTCAGAATGCCCTGGGAGGTCACTAGGACGGCTGCTCCTAGCTATGAATAAAACTATTAATTTTTTACCCATGGCTCCCAGGATTTTTCCTATTACCTAGCTTGTGGACCTGCATGTGAGGGGTTTAAGACCCAGTCTGTACAATGGGCTTGAAGAGTAGTGAACCCTAAACCCTAACTTGACAGAGGGATATTTGGAAGTGATTCCAGGAAGTCCAGTGAAGAGGTAGGGTGGTGGGAGACGGGGACAGTGGTGACGATTGTGGGCAGCCGGGTTTGTCGCATTGGGGCCTGGGATGGGGGGTGAGTAGTTATCTACTGGCTGCTGGCTCTGCTGGCTAACCTTTGCTCTTGGGCCTTCAGACAGGTAGAGCACATCATTGTTCTGGGAACACCCTCAGGCACGGTCCACAGAAAGGACCTCACTTTGTCCCATCAGCGAACATGGCTGGCTGGCTGGTGTCTGCCACCAGTGGCCTGCCTGCAGGTTCCTAGGCTCGCCACACACCCAGGAGCTGGGAGATGAACACCTCCCAGACACGCAAGAACACAGTCAGGACTCAGGCTCGAGGTTGGCATCGCAGAGGGCATTGTGAGCACCTTCAGAGCTGGATAGGGCAGAGACAGGCCTGCCCCAAGAGAGACAGACACACATGAACCGAATGATCCACCTGCAGGGAGCCGGGGTAGCGTGGGCTGTGCTGTCATCACGGCTGGATTCTGAGTGTGGGTGGGTGGGGGAGTACTGGTCATCTGCTGGGAGTCTGGGCTGAGGGGACCATGGAGCTGGGACTGCCCAGGTGGCTGCCTAGCAGAAAGGTGTGGCTGGTCCTCAAGGACTCAGCCTGCTGTCTCCAGGGACAGTGAGCATCTGGGCCACTGGCGCCCCCCTTGCTCTGGTCCCCAAGGCTGCGTGTCTTCTGAGCCCACAGCCCCACATGCTCCTGTACATGAGGAACAGCAGACCAACGTGCTGGGCCAATGCACGGGATGTTGGTATGTCCCGTGGTTTTTATGGTCCATTAATACTCTGGCACTTGCTCTGCGTGCTTTCTTATGCTGTGGTTACCAGCTTGGTCCTGGTGAGCCCATCAGCTGAGAGCTCCTCCTGTCATGGAGCCCCTCCCTGCCGTGGGCACTCCTTGTGGGCCCCTCTTTAGGCCCTTTTCCATTTTTGTGCTGGCTCCTGCTCAGCCTCAGTCTCCATCTCCTTCTCACTTCCAGCCTGGGTCCCAGTTGGCCCTTTCCTGAGGGGACCATTCCACTGAGGTCGGGCTACAGCCTCCCCCGGGCCATCACATCTCTGGCTGGCAGCCTGGGGCTGGGCGGACATGGGTCCTTTGTACTGGCCTTTCTGGACCTGCAAGTCCAAGACCCCCACCCTGGGGGTGGCCAGGCCCACCCCAGCCCCTTTTGCCTTGACAAGGGGATTGTGCTGTGCCCAGTGAGTCCTCGTCCTAACTGGCCTCAGGTCCCTGGTCCTCCTGGTAGGAGACACATCCAGCAGGCCTGAAGCAGCCTCCTGTGCGCTAGAACAGCCGTATTTACACAGGAATCAGCTCACGGGGATGTGCCTGGCAGAACCTCTGTCACACCAGCCAGCGGGGCCTGTGGCCAGTGCTCGATGCTGGGAAGAGAAGTTGGTGGGGTGCTCTGCAGAGGGCTATGCTGGGGGTTGTGAGCAGGGCTGTGTGGGGGCATGGGGTATGTGGGGGGCTTGCTGGAGGAAGCAGCAGAGTGTGCGCGCGCGCGTGTGTGCACAAGTGCACGCCTGGGGTGCGTGTGACTGCACAGGGTGTGCATGTGTGCCTGTGCTTGTGCATGGTTGGGGGTCTGAGCGTGTGTGTGTGAAGGGCATGACTGTGGGGGTGACAGTGTGCTGGGGTCTGGTGTTGGGTCCGTATCAACCATAGTCACTCCAATGGGCTTACAAGCTTTTTTTCTGATTTGTGGAGTTGTTTGAAAAGTCTGTAAAGAAGAAACTAAACCACATTTACTGAATACAATAAAATTACAGGAAAGCAGGATTGTCCCCAGATCACAAACACCTGGACTCTGAGTTGCTGCTCTGTGACAGCTCAGCCCCAGACAAATCACACAGTAAGGGTTTCCATGCCCAGCCCCCTGCCCTGTCTCCTGTTCCCTGCAAGATGAAATAGGTGACCCCCACAAGATGGCCTTAAGAGGCCATCAGGCACTCGGAAGCTATGCTTTGGGGTCCATTTTCCAGCTCCCTGGGGGTGCAAGGCTTGGTGGCTTTGTGCTGCAGGCACAGCTCCTGTGGCTATACTGGTGACAGTGCCCTGGCGGCAGCCATCCGTGCCAGCATCTTCTCAGGAGGCCAGCGACAGCCCGATTGTCAGCCTGGCCCACGATACATCCCTCCCCACTCCATGTCCCGGAGCAGCTCTGCCCTGCTCCCCACCTATATGCCCTGGGACCCTGAGCAGGTCCTGCTGCTGAAAGGTGGTGCCAGGGGCCCTGCAGGTGGGCTGCAGAGAGGACGGGCGGGCTAGAGGGGCAGCAGAGGAAGCCCCGTCCAAGTGAGCTGGGGGCGTCTCCATGGCTCACCACCCAAAGTGTCTGGACTAGTGCTTCCCCTGGGGGCGCTGGTGCCAGAGTGAGAAGGTGTCTGAGCCGGCTATCCTGCTGCGTTCTCCTGGGGAGCCTCCACAGGGATGGAAATGTCCATCACGCTCAGCCTCCGGATGTAACTTCTACTAATACAAAGTTCAAGTAAACAGTGCCTGACCCACGCCCTCCATGTGCACCTCAGCTGGGTAGGGTTGGGTTAGGCCATCTACCTGCTCTTCCAGGACAGAACACATTCCAGCCCTGTGCGGTGTGACTCACTCCTAGGCTCCCTACAAAACGTCTGCAGCAGTCCTGGGGTCCAAGAGGCTCTGGGCAGGGCTGAGAGTGAAGAGGAGAGCACACACGTGCACATGCACACTCACACACACACAAGCACACGTGCACACATGAGCTCACACACATGTGTGTGCACACACCTGGCTAAGCAAACACGTGCACACAAGCAAGCATGCATGCCATGCACAAACACTCATGCATGCACATGTGTGCATAAAGCAAACGTGCATGCAGGGAAGCACTCACACATGTGTGCCCTAGCAAACACACATACTGTATGTACCAGCATGTAAGTGACACTCATACAACGCTATGTATTACGATGTCCGGTGGAACTGGGGACGTTGGGGAAGGTGACTAACTTTTTCTGGTTGCCCTTTCTAACTTGACCCTCTCCCAGTTGTTCACACCCCTGTTGTTCCCGACCCCAGACCCTCCAAGTCACCTTCCAGGTGCTGCTGTCAGCCCTGACACCCCCTTCCTGGGCAAGGGGCTGGGAGGGGGATGGGTTTGGCTTGAAGCCAGAGCCGGCTGGCCCCAAAGGACACATCCTCCTGGGGGAGTGGGGGGGGGCACTGTCAGGTAGTAATGTGTAGCCCTGTGACCCCCACCCCCTGTTGCTCTCCCAGCCTGCAGGCTGTGCAGAAATGAACGTGTCCCCCCACTGGGGCCCATGGGTGGACAACATCTTCTCAGGAAGCACCTTCACTCCACGGTGCTCTGCTACCTTGAATTTAAACATGATGGTGTGATGGGTCCTGATTGTGCAAAGGGAAAGCACAGCGTTCACAAAGACATCTTCCTGGGTGTCTCAGAGTCCACCCCTCGGAGCAGAGGAGGGGCCAATGTCTGTGCATGGAGGGCAGACAGGCCAGCCGCCCGAGTCCAGGCCCACCAGTGGGCTCCCCTGACAGGGGAGCACCGGCCTCAGGAGGGATCAGGTCACTTGTTCATTCTGTTCATTCTGTTTGTCTTTAGTTCACAGCCCAATCAGAAGGTTAACGAGTTCCAAGTTACATTCCTTATCACATTTTAACAATTGAGTGAGGACTTGAAACCTACTCCTGGATGCCCTCGGCGTTCTGTTCCAGCCGCTGTAACACAATGCTAACTCTCACCACCCAGCCAGTCTTTTATGAGGTGCAGCAATGGTTTCTTTGCTTTAGCATTCACCTGTGACGTCCGTACTAATCATGAGAAGCCTTTAAATGCCAAGTCACTTACTGAAGTCCTAGGCATAGTTTTTTCTCTTCCCTCAATGGTGCTGCTCACACCCAGAGAATGTGGCCTGATAAAATGCCCTGATCGCACATGACCATGCAAGGGTGCTACGTGGCAAGGGTGCCATCGTAAAGACATAGTGCACATGACAGCATTTGGCCTCCGTGAGAAATTCCACAAAGACAAACTAAGGAAAAATATGTGTAAGAGAGATGTGAAAGGCTAATATCCTTAATATACAAAGAGTTCTCAGAATAAATAAAAAAAGCATTTATCCTGCCCAGACAGCTTTTGATTTTGCTCACCCAAAGGAGTCTGTGGCTCCTTCATTTGGTGACAGCTTCCAGCAACCACCCTTCTCTCACCCTTAGTCTGGATAATTTGGGTGGGTTGACTTGTACCTCACCTCTAGAGGTAAAACATATAACATAAACCTGGCCACTGAAGGGCCTCCCTGGGGGACTGCTGGAATCACTGAGAAAAAGACATGCTCTCTCTGCAGGTTGTGAAGTTGGTTAGACGTCAACCCCTTGCCCTAGTTCATTGTGTGCTGCTCTAACAGCATACCACAGACTGGGAAATTTATAATGAACAGAAATTTATTGGCTCATGATTCTGGAGCCTGGAAAGTCCAAGACTGAGGTACTGGCATCTGGCGAGGACCTGCTTGCTGGGTCACCCCATGGTGGAAGGCAGAAGGGTGAGGGGGCGGGGGAGAGAGAGAGAACAAGGAGGGCTGAGTCGTCCTTTCATAAGGAACCCGCTCCTGTGACAGTGATACCAATTCATTCATGAAGGTGGTGCCCCCATGACCCAAACACCTCCCATTATGCCCCACCTCCCAATACCTCCACGTTGGGGATCAAGTTTCTGACACATGAACTTTGGAGGACACATTCAAAGCACAGCACCATCTTTGCTACAAAATGGAATTAGACTGCATGAAAACAAAGTCTGAGCTGAGCTGAGATGGTGAAAGGTGGGAAAGAACGGGCAAGCGTTAAATGAGCACCGGCTGTAGCCCAGCCGGGAGCCTACTGCACTCTGAGCCTTTTAGTTGTCAACCACGAACTTTCCTTGTAGTGCAAACCAGTATGCATTGCACTCAGCTGCTCACAACCCAGGGAATCTCAGCTGAGGCTCACTAACAGAAAACAGGGCAGAAAATAGGAACTGCTACTCAGAAGAAACACAAATGGCCAATAAACATGAAAATGAGAATCAATCTTAGAAAGGAAATTTGAGAATTACACATTAAATGAACGCATGCCACGATGGTTGAATTGTGTCCTTCCCAAGAGATGTGTTGAGTCCTAACCCCCAGAACGTGACCTTATTTGGAAATAAGGTCATTGCAGTTGTAATTAGCTGTGACAAAGTCATACTAGATTAGGGTGGGCCCTAAATCCAAAATGACCAGTGTCCTTATAAGAAGAGGAGAGAGACAGGGAAAAGATGGCCACGTGATCACGGAGGCAGAGGTTGGAGCGAGGGATCTAGAAGCCAAGGAACGACAGGCATTTCTGAGAAGCTCCAGGAGCTGGAAGAAGCAAGAAACACTTTGCCCTGGAGCCTCAGGAGGGGCGTGGAGACTTCACTTCACACTTCCGGCTCCAGCACTGGGAGGGATGAATGTGTGTGGTCTGAAGCCACCCAGATTTTGGTGCTGTGTTGTGGTGGCCCTATGAAACTCACATCAAAACCATTTTCCACTTCTGAATTTAGTAAAATATTTTTAAAATGAAAATTCTTTTATGTTGGCACGATTTAGGCCAGCAGTGTCCTTCCTAGCAGTTTGGTGACATATATCAAAGGCTTCCAAAGAACTTGGTAATTGCATTTTTAAGGCTTTATTCTAAGGAAATAGTTTATGCAGAAATTAAGAGTTTTTGAAAAGATGCTTATAATAACATTGTTTATAATGTAGAAACAACTGTCTAAAAGTGGGAGAAATGTTGAATAAATGTTAGACAATAAAGTATGAGACATTAAAATAATTAAAATAATATATGACACAAGGAATCCTCTTTCCCTAAATAGAAAAACAGAATATTAAGTTGTTCATATAAGGTACAATCCAAATTTATTTTTAAAAGATCTACAATGTATATTTATATAACTAGAAAAAAACACACCAAAATATTAATAGTGGTGATATCTGAGTGGTAAAATTATGGATTATTTTAACTTTATTACTTATTTCTTATGTATTATTAATCATGTCTATTTCTTATAATAGTCATATATTCAATTTTATCATCAGGAAAAAAATTTTAAAATTCCATATGGCTTAATGGGCACTAAACTTTGTTTGCAACTATCATAGAAGAAACAGTCTTTGAAAATCTAAGATGTCATAATAATGCCCAATGAAGACTGACAAACTCACAGCATATATGAAGTAATAAAACAATTTAAATTTGGTAGCACAGTTCTAATTAAGGGACATAGCGTTTCTATGTGACCTCCAGGGAGCAAACACACAGCCTCTCCCTAAAGCCTTGTGGGGCTTGGCCTCGCCTAGAGAGCATCACAGCCCAGGTTCAGTAAATTGTGACATTTTCTTCTGCTGTGACTCCCTGCACCTCCCCCTTCATTGTTGCGTCTCTCCTTTCTCGGTTTCTCTGCACGATCTGTGAGTGGGACAATTACACATGGAGAACACCTGGGTCCAGGGAGGTTGAGTGACTGGCTCCAGGTCACCCAGCAGGTTGGGGACAGTCAGGAGAGAAGCTGGGATTTGCCAGCCTCTCTCAGGTCACCCTGTGAGGCTGATGAGGGAGACACATGGAATAAAGAGCCACCCCTCCCTGGAGAAGCAGCCCCCACCCCATCGTCCAGGGTCCGAGGTGTACCTAGCCAAGCCCTCTGACATCACCTTCCAGCCCCCTATGAAATCTGCCTGGAAAAACCCCTCAGGCTCTCCTGAGAAAGTGTTTGTTTACATCAGAGGCAGGGCTAGGTTTTAATGATCCACTTTCTGCGCCCTCTCCACAGGCAGCCAGAAGCTTTGCCAGTGCGGGTGGGGCCCATCTAGAAGGGGGTGGGCTGCCGCCTGGGCAGAGCAGAGTTGCCTGTGACCCACCTGGGGCCCTGAGGTCAACTAGCACTGCTGGAGCCTCCAAATCCCAGTAACTGCTTCTGCCCTTGTGGCAAGGACTCTGTCCCCAGGCTTCAGGCCACGCCTGGAGAAGTTCTGGTTCTTGCCCAGGCCCTCCAGCTGCAGTTACGGTGCTGGTCCAGCGTGCCCCTGCTGTTCCCCAGGACCATCATGCCTACCCTGCCAGGGGCCTGGCTTTGGCTGGGGCTGGGTGAGGCCGTCAGGTGTCCAGGCCCCCAAGCTACTGGGACAGCTCCTGTTATCAGTGAGGTCTGAGACCCTTGGGGGCTTGCCCCCAGGGTGTCCCCAAAGTGGGCGCAGAGCCCTGACCTGAGCCACATGTGTGCATGGGTGCGCACACACTCTCTTCTGTCCACCCCTATGAACGTGCGTGTGCAGGTGCATGCCTGCGACACGTGTAATCTGGGGAGGAGGGGAGCACTTTGTGTCTATCTGTACTGCTTGAATTCTGCACAAGAATGTGTTTATGTGTTACAGGCGTAATTAAAATAGAAGTAAAAGGCTGTTTCTCAAAGCCTGGGCCTCTGGTTGGCCCTCCCACAGGTAGTGGCCTTTCCACAGGCTGTACTGTGAGTGGCAGCCCAAGCCTTGGTGGGGAGAACCTGCTTCCCAAGTGCCAGGACATGGCACAGGGCAGGGCCAGGGAGGGTGGCAGCCCCCTCCACAGAACATGTTGGTTCAGGGGAGGCTTACGCTGGGGAGAAGGATGTTGTGGGATGGGAAAGCTGATGTGTTTTCCTGCTGCCGCAAGGCTCCTGGAGAGCCTGGAATCAACTCTACAGATGCGGTGCTAGGCTCAGAGCTGCAGGGCATGGAGCCACAGCCCGCTGGCAGCCAGCATGGCCCCTGTGCTGGGCTGACCTCTGTGCCAGAGGCCACCTCTGGTTTCCAAGGATGAGGAAAGGGGCTACTGGGAATCTTGTGGCACTTTTGGTTCTTGCTGGGCTCTTGGACCTGGATTTTTTAAAAATTTATTTTTACTATAGTAAAATACACATAACATAAAATGTACCATTTTAATCATTTTCAAGCGTACAGTTCAGGGACATGAAATACAGCCACACTGTTGTGCGGCCATTGCCACCATCCATCTCCAGAACCTTTTCACTTCCCAGAGTGAAGCTCTGTCCCCATTAAACACTCACTCCCCACCCCCTCCCCAGCCCCTGGCACCTGCCCTTCCACAGTCTGCGTCTATGGATTGGACAACTCCTGGTGCCTCTGTAAGTGGAATACTATAGCATTTGTCCTTTTGTGACGGGCTCATTTCACTCAGCATGACGTCCTCAAGGTCCATCCACATTGTAGTGTGTCAGAATCTCCTGCCTTTTCTTTTTTTTTTAAAAGATGACCGGTAAGGGGATCTCAACCCTTGGCTTGGTGTTGTCAGCACCACGCTCAGCCAGTGAGCAAACCGGCCATCCCTATATAGGATCCGAACCCGTGGCCTTGGTGTTATCAGCACCGCACTCTACCGAGTGAGCCACAGGCTGGCCTTCTCCTGCCTTTTCTGAAGCTGAATGATCTTCCATCGTGAGGGTGTTTTGTGTCTCCACTCACCCGTCCACGAGTGCAGGGGCTATCCCCAGCGTCTGGCTCCTGTGAATGATTCTGTAGCTCACCATAACATTTCACAGTCCCACCTGCAGCGCACGAGGGTTCTGATCTCTCTACATCCTCGCTGACACTTGTTATTTTCTGTTTTGTTTTGATAACAGCCACCCTAGTCCTTGCGTTTTAAAGGTGGCGATGAGGCTGTTGGTGGGGCTCCAGGAACAGAGGAGATGTCACCGGCTCTCCCAGAACCAGGCCCAGCCCCATTTGTCCCCGCTTCCCTGTCAGCTCAGGGGGCTTCTGACCCTAAGCCCCACCCCTCCACCCCCAGCTGCTCCTCCCCGGAGTGGGGAGAATGTGTCCCGGGGAGTCCGGGGGCCAGGGCACTGCCCCACTGTCACACCCCGTCCCAGGTGTGAGCGTGGAAGTCTACCATTTAGCTACACACCCTGCAACCATCTGTGTGTGTGTCCGTAAGTCAACAAATAAACGAATAGGACAAACAAGCTTGAGGCCCCACCCTCTGGTGGCCCCAGGAAGCCAGCCAGTCTGTAACCCCACCAGGGGTCTGAGCTGTTCAGATGCGAGGGGCCAGGACGCTCCGAGGCTGTTGCCCCTGCCTGTCTTGTTACCCTCAACTGAGAGGAGGACTAAAGAAGGCAGCCAGGAGAGCCGGCCGGGTTTAGGTCAGGACGAGCACTGAGGGGGGCCTGAGACCTGCGGCCTCCACCTGGGGAAGGCATCCTTGGGGACGCCTGGCAGGTAGAGGCGGGGTCCCCTTCCTCCAAGGTGAAGTTTGATTTGAATGAGCTGGTTCGGCAGTCCTCACTTCAAAGTGTGGGACAGGGGCATCTGGCCTCCTCCCCCGGGGAGGGCACGGCCCCCAGATACTTCATCCTGGAGGAATCCCACGAGCAGGGCCAGCTTCCAAGAGGACTTTTGTTCCTGAGACCCACGTGTCTCCTTGCTCATCTTCTCTTACCTAGTTTTGGGGCAGAGTGTGGGAGAGTGTCCAGACCCAAAATGAAGCAACCCTCAGTGATTGCAGTCGTGGTCAGGCCTGGGGGCTGCTGCAGAGCCATCCCTGGCTGCTCAGGCCCAGTCTGGGACACTGTGGGAGTCACGGGGGGCCGGCTGGACGGACTGAGTGGACAGTGCCGGGGGAGGGGGACATGTGTGTGGCAGCCCCCGTCCCAAGACACCAGCCTCTAGGGACACTCGATTGCCCAATTCCTAATACCCTGGCATTCTCTGTGAGTAGGGGAGCCCAAAGGAGGGGATCCCTGGAGCTGAGCAGATGAGGAGCAGGCATGGTCAGGGTGGGTGGGGGCCGGGAGTGGACACCTCAGCTTGCCCACTCCTCTGTGTGTCCCACAGCTGTGTGACAGCCGTGCTCCCAGCTTGCCTGTGAAGTCCTGCTCATCTGCACCTTCACCCTGAATGACTGCTCCTACTGCTCCCACCTGACATGCTGTCTTCCGTTTCTGGGAAGCTTCTTCCTCACCCCCACGGCCTCTGCAAGTTAGACATCCCTGTGCTACCAGTGTTTCTGCAAATTCCATCACCGCACGTGCCTGTTATCCTCAGATTGCCCATCCAGCAGTCTTTCCCAAGCCTCTCCGATAGCTGCACCCCACCCTACTCAATGCTTGTGTCAGGCTGAAGAGTGTCTCCCCAAGACCCACATCCACCTACAACCTCAGAATGGCACCTTATTTGGAAATATGATCTTTGAAGATGTAATTAGTTAAATTCAGATGAGGTCAGACTGGATTAGGGTGGAGAAGGCCATTTGGAGACCTACACAGCCCAGAGTGATGTGTCCATAGGCCAAGGGGCACAAGGGATCTCTGACAGCACTAGACACCGACAGAGAGAGGCACGGGATTTCTCCCCAGAGCCCTCTGCAGGACCGCGGCCCTGCCGACATGAGTTTGGACCTCTGGCCTCCAGAACGATGAGGAGTAAATTTCTATTGTTCAAGCCCCCCAGTTTGTTTTGGCAGCCTATGAAACCAATACAAGAATGAATCAAATATTGATTTAATCTGAGTTTTGTTTTGTCTTTAACTGCATAGCAGGTGGTTTCTCTTATTTCTCCCTAAACCAATCAAGCTTTGTTTAAAAAAAAAAAAAAGCGATTTCTGCCCCCCCAGGCCAATGAGCATTCTGTCTGCATAGGACATGGGGAGTGGATGGAGGCCAGAGTGGGTCACGGCCTTCCTGCACTGGGGCCTTCTTGGAAGCCACCTCATGTGCACCTCGCACCAATTGCAGGGTGCTGGGGCTGGGCTGTCGCTAAAGAAACAGAGACCAGGTTGGTGATGTGACCGCCCAGTGGTGGCCAGCAGGGACAGCCAAGCTGGGCTGTGAGTCTAAAGCCCACTGTCCCTCTACTCCCCAGGCTGCAGCTGGCTGCCCCAGGGCCTGAACTGGCTCCAGACCATTGCAGTGGCTATGAAGGAAGAAGGAATCTTTCACCTCAAACACCAGAATCAGCCCGGGAAGCCGCAGTGTTGGCCAGGCATGGACTGAGGAGGATCTTCCCTGAGAGAACCCCCGGGCTCCCTCTGTCCGGGTGGAATGATGAAGTGGGCTGGGAACACCCAGGCTTCCAGGTGCTTCCTCTTTTTCTAAGAGCTTGAACTTCTTTTGGATTCTGTGTTATAGATCATATGATATCACATCGTTCTCTGACATCTTGGTTCTGCTGTCCGGATATCACTGATGGGACACCAAGGGTGGCCGTCCACCAGCCACGCACCTGCACACAGATTCTGAGAGAGGCAAGCCCAAATGGTCTGGGACCCGAGGCGCCTGGGGTCCCAGTCCTGCTGGTCCAGGTCCTAAAACTGCTCGCTGACTTTGGGTCTGTGGTTTATTTGTGAGAAGACAGTTTGGAAACTTCCTTTCAGGCCTTGGGGTGACCCAGAGATTCCTGGCCCTAAGGAAGGGCCACACAGACCTTCTTCCTGGCCCAGCAGGCCTGGGAGGCTCTGCCCAGTTTCTAACCCTCACCCGCCCTGAGTCGCTGCGGAACCAGCAGTGTGGCAACAGCAGAGCATGCTGTTTTCCCACCCAACTCGCTCTTTCTGGCCTAACAGGGACCACAGTGGAAATGCCAGCATGACAATGGAGTGCTACTGCTACTGGACTTTGTCCCACTCTGTTCCATGTTCTCATCTTTGCATGGCTCATTCGTCGTCACCGTGAGGTGGCATTGCAGAGTGCTTGGTCTGGGGACTAGTTTACGGCCATTTGTATCAGCTGACGCCAGTGATGTCTTTGTCTCCTCATGTCATAAGTGAAAGTGTTCTCTTTCTAAGCAAACAACAACAACAATACCCCAAACGACAGAAACCAGGTCAGACAGAATGAAAACCCCTTGCAGGCTGCGCTGACAAAGCCGGATGCAGCCCACTGAGAAGCTGAGGCCTTCTCCACAGTCAGAGGCCTCCACGTTGCCTTGGCAACCCCAACCCACGCTCTCCCACCACTGTGGCCCCCACGCCCTGCAGACAGCCAGAGCCCACCGGTCCTGGGAGGTGTCTGAGGGCCTCCGTTTATGAGATTCCTGCCTGCAGCTCTGCTCTGGGCCCCCAGGGCCACCTTCCTCCTTGGGGCCGTGCCCTCCTGAGGGGGCTGGGCCAGGCATCCAGTCTCGATCCTGGATCTGCCAGCCACGTCATCACAAAGCAAATCTCCTAGAAAATGTGGGAGAAAAGGCGCATCAGAGGGTCAAACCGTCAGCTTGGGGCAAGGAGGGGCCTGAACAGGACAATTGTGTTCACCCGAGGCCACAGTCCCGGGCTGTGTCATACCCACTCAAAGAGGCCCCTAATCCCTGCGATGAAAAGACAGAGGGGCTGCCTCAACACCGCCATGGGGCTGTTCCATAGGGACAGCACATCCGCCTGCGTGGTGGAATTCTAGGAAGACAATAAAAGTCATGATTCTGATGACTGTTCTGGACGCAGCCAGACGCTTCCTACACTGGGCTGGTGAGAATCGAAGGCTATATAAATCGCACACTGAAGGGTCCAATATGATTTTTATAAAAAGGCTAGATGGCAAGACATCAAACTGTCAACAGCATTACTGCTGATTTTTGTTTTCATCTTTACATATTTCTATATTTTCTAAATTTTCTCCTGAACGTTTTCTGTTAATTTTTTTTTTTTTTTTTTTTTTTTTAAAGATGACCAGTAAGGGGATCTTAACCCTTGACTTGGTGTTGTGAGCACCACGCTCAGCCAGTGAGCGAACCGGCCATCCGTATATGGGATCCGAACCCGGGGCCTTGGTGTTCTCAGCACCTCACTCTCCCGAGTGAGCCACGGGCCGGCCCTCTGTTAATTTTTATACTTAGAAAAACACCATGCTTTATAAGAAAAAAAACAGTATACTGAGGGAGCATTTTATCTTGTTCCAACCTGAAGTAACTGAAACCGGAATCCATTCAGAAGCCCAGGAGAGAGCTGGTGTCCCAGCCTCTTGGTCACTGTCCCTCCTCCGCCCACTGTGGGAAACTGTCCCGGGACAGGCAAATGCTCCCCTCTCCCACACTCCTCTGGGCCTAGCTGCTCAGGGCTGTGAGATGTCACAGGGGAAATGCCCCAAGTTCCCAAGCATGGCCCACCAGCCGTGGCCCCCACGTCTCCGCTGCCCACCCCACTCCCTGTCCTCGCCCTTCTTCCCCAGCTTGGGGGCCAGGCCCAGCTCCAGCTCCACTGCTGGGCAAACACCCCCAGCTCCCTGCCCCTCTTCCCGTCATGCTCGGGGGCAACACCTCGTCCTTGGGGAAGCCCAAGAACCCTACAGCTGCCCATCAAGCGCCTCTGGAGAAAAGTCACAATCGTTGGGCAAAGCTGCATATTTCTACCATGTTCACCTTTCCAGTCTCGGACCTTGTCCTGACCTCCTCTCCCTCCTCTTCTTCCCCCTCAGCAGAGAACCTCTGCCCAGAGCTCCCAGAGGGCGGATGCAAAGGCTGCCTCTGCCCTGCGCTGCACCTTGTCTGCTCCTCTGCCTCGGAAGCAGCCCCTGTCCAAGGCCACCTTCCCACCACCTGACTTACCTTCTTCCTGTCGTCACTTCCCTCTGGAGGCATCTTACCCGTCGTACTGTATCTTCTTGGTCTATCTTCTTAGCCAGAATGATCATCGATCCTCGGGGGAAGGCGTGTCTTATTGTGTCCCCCCTGCTGTGTCCACCTTGACCCGAGCCGCATATCTGTCTGTCACCATGTCATGCAGACTCTGGGTCATGCTTACCACATTCACTTGCACAGTTCTTGCAAACAGTAGAAACATATTTTTTTGAATGAGTGAATAGTAACAAAAAAAGAGATAGCATACCATGCTCAATGCCAGTGGATCACCTGGAGACAATGACATGAGAGCCACTTAGAAGTCCAATGCCTCCAAGAGGAGTCTGAGGCTCTGTGCTGCCCTTGCAGAAAGCCCAGAAAAGAGTGCATGGCTGACGCTCCACAGCCCTGCCCTGGGGCTCCGGTGCTGGCCTCTGCCTGGGGCCAGAGCATCCCGGAGGCTGCTGCTCTGACACGTACAAGGAGTCAGAACTCTGCTCCCCAATTACTTGGTACCTCCAACAAAATGGTGAAGCTGTGGCATTTGCAATGTGGTTTCTGTCCACCTGAGGGGAGATGGATGGGGGTTTACTCCAGAGACACCAGTAAGACAGGTGACCCCCGACCAGGTGTTTCATACTGCTGTTCTTAAGCGAGCCCCCTGTAAGTACTGACGCTGCTGTTCTGGGCCCTTGCTGACTCACGGATGTTGGCCCCACCTTGTGTCCCCCTCTTGCCTCAATATCAAGCAAACCCATCAGCCACATCAGAAATTCTCGCTAGTAACAGAGACAGAAATGGGAACTAGAAACCCTAGAGATCTGGAGATGGAAGGGCCCATAGGTCCACAAATGGCACACGAATGGCACTGGTGTGTGTGTAAAAGCCCAATTTGTCCCAGTTCTGCTCTGCCCACCCGAGGCTGCCTCTCCAGAGCCCCCATTTACCACTCCCCATCCCAATATCCCCGACCCCAGGATTCCTTGTTGCCTTGGGTCCCTGCACCTATGCTCCCTGTTGGGTGAGGGTCCTGGCTTGCTTTGCTGGTTTGAGGAGGGTGGGCACCTGCTGAAGCATCCATGAGGCAAACGCTTCCTGGGAGTCGTGGCGTAGGCAGTTGTATTAGTCTGTTTCTGTTGCTTATCACAAAATACCTGGAACTGGGCAATATGTAAGAAAACAAAATTTATTGCTCACAGTTTCAGAAGCTGGGACGCCCAAAGTCCAGGGAACACTTATAGTAGGGCCTTCTTTGCTGGTGACTTTGGCGACGCAGAGTCTTGCATGGTGAAAGTGGCAGAGCAGAGAGAGACCAACCTCCTCATCCACTCTCTTTTTAAAGCCACCAGAACCACTCCCATTATTCCAGGAATGGATCAATCCACACTAGGCACAGTCTTCACAATCCAATCACGAGGCCTCCCCTTTCAACTACCACAATAGATTTCTCACCCTCTTAACACCGTTACAGTGGGGGCCAAGCCTCCAAAACATTAAACTTTGGGGGGACACAATTCAATCCATAATATTAGCAGTGATGCCCTCGAAGGGCGGAACAACGGTGGTCTCTGGGTCAGCCTGCTTTCTGTGAGCTCCTGACTTAACCTGTGAGCGCTGGGGCCATCCACAGGGGCTGAGGGTTTCATGCTTTCCTCCCAGCTGCCCTTCCCAGGCCAGGGCAGTAACTCCCAGCCTCAGTGCACACACGTCTGTTTGTTGAGAGTGCCAAATACAAGGGGCAAGACCATCCAAGGCCTGCACCCGAGGCCCTGACTAGGACGCTGCTGCTGTGGTTGATCTTATTTTCTGACCTGAAATCATGAAGCTAAAGCCTTAAAAACAACAACAACAAATGAAACAAAGCCAGGAGGACAGAGAAGGGTCTTAGGCATCTAGTAGGGGGTGTCATGAAAGAAAAGCACTTGTCATATGCCCAGTGTTACAGAAGCCGTCTTGGAAAGGTGCTACCACCCAGTCCCCTTTAGCCACAGAGGGGGCACTGGGGACTGGTAGGGCACACACATCCATTAGTATAAATGCTGCTTTCAAGCTCCACTCTCTGCATTTATTGATTTATTTGGAGAATTTTATGACATGCCCATGGCCAGCGCCTCGCAGAGCTAGAACTATAAATATTAAAGAGACCCACCTCCTCTTGATGGGGTTTCCAGTCTCAGGATCTAAAAACAATAAGATGAACTCCACAAACACTGTAATTATAAGACAGGCTTACGAAATTCCAGTCGGGAAAGAAAATTGGCTGTTTCCCCCAAACCTGCAATGATATACAAAAAAAAAAAAAAGGTATCATTCTTGCAGACTTTGAGACTGAGAGCATGTCTCCCACTGTGTTAGGTGAAGAATCCCCCAAATCATTTGCTGACATCCACAGAAGCACATGCTATGTGTCTTTTCTCCTCATAGTGTGTGCAAAGCATGCAAGACTAGAAAGTGGGAAAGAAACTAAGGATTCTGCAAGGAAATTCAGCCTCCAGGGGCCAAAGACACAAACTGCGACCCCAGGCACTGGGAAACAGAGGCTGGTAGAAGACAAATGCTCAGACTTACTCACGAGGGTGCCAGGAGGAACCCCACTGGGGAGGGGCTGGCGAGAGACAACAGTCTTTCTGAGGTCGGCCCTTGCCTCTGCTCTTCCTGCTTTTCCCTACAGAGCTAGTGCCTCATCCATGAGGCTGGGGAAGGGAAGACCATATGGCCATTGTTGGCACAGAGCTGTTCAGGGGCTTGGAAGCTCAGGAGGGATTGGGGGTGGAGGCCAAGTACACGTGGGTCCAGGGAAGGTCTTTGGGAAGGCAGAGACCTTCAACTCTTTCGGCTGTAGTTTTTATTTGGTACTGAGGAAATTTTCCAAATAGCCAGCCAGGTGTTTGCACACACCTAAGAGCTTCTGAAAGACTCTGGCTAGGCCTGGGGCTGGGTAGGTGGATGGGAAGGGGTGGAGAAGCCGGCCTTCCTGGGTGTTGTATTTGATTCCAGGGGAAAGATTTTAAGTCACAGAATCAGGGACCAAATGATGAGTGTGATCAGACTCCTGGTTTCTTCCGTTTTCATGGAGCTCTCCTAGGATCAGATTAGCAGGGTGCTGGGACTCCCAGAAGTGGAGAAAAGCAGTTGCAACCTGTTCAGCTGGAAGGAACTAAAAATATTGCTCCAAATTCTTGGTGTGTAAACCTGGGACAAATAAACAGAGCACTTTGAAAGACTAAGGAAAACTTTAGGACTATTAGTTTCCTTGAAAGCCTTTCAAAACAAACCGACCCCAAAATAACACCCGGGGGGTGATCGGGAAATATCTGCCAGGCTGCAGTCATGAACTAGGAAAAGCAGCACGTCCATCTCCTCCCGCAGTCCTGGCGCGGGCTGGCGCTCCAGGCGTCTGCAGCGCAGGGAAGCTTCTGGCCAGAAGGGCTCCAAGTTCTGCAGAAATTTCCCTCCATTCTTGCTCCCCACCCGCTTCTATTAAGTAGTATTTTTATTTAACACGAGGAAAAATGATTCTAGGTAGATGCAGAATTTAAATCCCAAACTCCTGCCTTTATAATGTTAAAAAATAAAAGATCGCCCGCCCATACCCTTTGCGTTCCCTTTAGAGAAGGTCTTATTTCCTGATGCAGCAGGAGCGGGGGGCACGCAGCAGGCGCGCACGGGGGTCGGGCCCAGGCCTCGCAGAAGACAGGCGCCCCCGCCCCGCCTGCTGTCGCCCTGCGGCCCCGTGGAGAGAGCGGGGCTGGGAGCCCGCGGAGTCCCCAGGCCTGGGAGGGGGAGGCTCTGGCCGCTGTGGACCCCGCGCGTCCTTTGCCTGTCTGCGTCCAGTGCACCTGCCGTGCGCCGCGGTCCCCGAGGCGGCTGCGGGACCAGCGCGCCAGGGCCGGACTGCCAGGGCCCCCTCCGATGCGCGGCTGGGGGCTTCCCGGAGATATCGGCCACATTTTCCCACGTTTTCGGTCTCTAGCTTGCGAAGCACTGGAGATTTTCGCACAACTAACGCAGCCGACGCTGGGCTGCCCCAAGTTCCTCAGGGCAAGTTCTGTTCCGCAGGATCCAGCCCGGCCCAGGGGCGCGCCTCGCGTGGCACCCCCGTGCCCCTGCAGGTGAGCCCCTTCCTGTGAGTCCGTGAACCCCCAGGTCACCGCAGCGCGTCCCCGGAGAGGAAACCGGGCCTCGGCCCTCCCCACCCGGGAGATTCCGTTCGGGCCCGCGGGACCCAGGGAGGGGAAGGGCGCGCGCCGAGGGCCGGGACGGCCGCAGCGCCCCCCGCGCCCGGTAGGGGGCGCGCCGGCGGCGGGCCCAGGGCGGTAGGCGCCCCTGACGTCACCACCTGCGGTCGCCAGGGCGACGGCCTCTCGGCGCGCGCGTCAGAGCCGCCCGTCTCTTGGCAACCGCCCGACCTCCCGCTCCCCCTCCGCCTGGCGCGCGGCCGCGCGTCGCTCTGGCGTCAAAGCGACGTCAATGGGGCGGGTCAATCCGGCGGCGGGGCGGGGCCGGGGGCCGGGGCGGGCCGGGGCGGGGCCTGCGCGCCGCGTGCGGCCGGCGCGCGGCGGCCTCGGGGCTGACATGCGGCGCGGCCCGGGCGGCGGTGGCGGCGGCGGCGCGAGCGGCAGGAGTCGAGCAGCGCGGGCGGCCGTGCGGGCGGCGGGGGCCGCGGGACCGGCGGCTTCCCGGCCTGGGCACTCCGAGAGCGGCGGAGGTGAGGCAGCGACCAGGGCGGCTCCGCGCGGGCGGCTGGCGGGGACTTGGGTTGGCGACCGCCGCTCCGGGTCCCGGGCGGCCCCGCAGGTGCGCGCGCGCGGGGGTCGCGGGCGGGGACGCCGGGTCCCCTTTGTTGTGGGGGGGCTGGTGTGGGAGCGGTCCTTTCGCCCCGCGGGGCTCTGGGGATCGCCATAGAACCGACCCCGGGCGGCGGGGGACGGGGGGCGGGTGTGGGAGTGGGTTTTCTCGTTCCACGGGGCTCCTGGGGTCCGGACGGAGCCGACCCCGGGCGGCGGGTCGGCACGGCGGGGGGTTGAGGGCCCCAGGGGCTCGAATGGCGCCTGCTGCGGGTGGCGGGTGTGGGAGCGGGCCCCCACGTCCCTTGGGAAGAGGGCGTCGGGGTCGCGCATGGAGCCGACCGCGGGCGGCGGGCCGGTCGGGGCCGGCACTGAGGTGCCCCGGTGCCCGCAGGTGCGGCCCGGAGCCATGGTGATCATGCCGGAGTTCAACCCGGCCCCCGCGGGCTCGGGCCAGGGCCAGCAAAAGCCCCTCCGGGTGGGCTTTTACGACGTCGAGCGGACCCTGGGCAAAGGCAATTTCGCGGTGGTGAAGCTGGCGCGCCATCGAGTCACCAAGACGCAGGTGCGTGGGGGCGACGGGGCACTGTGGGGCTACGGCGGGGCTTCCCCGCGGCTGCGGACCCAGGAGGGGTGGGTCCGGGGGGGGCGGGGCGACGCGACCCCGACCGAGCTGGGCGGACCCCGCGTTGGTTCAGTGCCCTCAGAGTTGGTTGTCATAATGGGCAAATGCTGACAGGTTTTAATTTGGTACAGAAAAAATGCTTTATATTATATTTCTGCATATTTTGTACAAATGTTAGGATATTGGCAGAGAATAACGACCTGAAAAAAAAGAGAGCAGTGGTTCATGATTTCAGAGCTAAATCCCTGTAAAGTGAGCCTGCAAATACTTAAGACATTTATTTGATTTTGATTATTTCAAATAATGTTAGTGGTTACTTTGGTTATTTTTTTTCCCAACTTTTTGTGACCTTTTGGAGACGTATAATATTTGAGAAATTAACTTGCAGAAAATGAAATTTGTAAGTTAAGTGAGTTTTTTTTTTAACAAAATATATATATTTTTAAAATCCATAGGTTGCAATAAAAATAATCGATAAAACACGATTAGATTCAAGTAATTTAGAGAAAATATATCGGGAGGTTCAGCTCATGAAGCTTCTAAATCATCCTCATATCATCAAGCTTTACCAGGTAAGGGTTCACGTTTGTCTTTCCCTGTTAACCCTGACAAGTATATTATTTTTTTATTTTCAACAATATAAGTCTGCAACTTCTGAAGGTTGCCCTTTTTGGGGGGCACATGTGGGAGTCAGGTAATAGACTCCCAGTTGTAATAGACTGAATTTTTTTTGTAAGCTGTGTACATGTATTTACAATTATTTTCCTGGTTTTGGGTCGTAATTGAGATTTGTTTCATTAAAATTTATTTGGTATCCTAAATTGTTTCATTTTAAATGTGTAGAGGTCTGTTGTTAAATTTGCTTTACTGTGAAAACAACCAACCACATCCAATAGATGGACAAATTTGAATGAAACTAGAAACTTCTGTCTGTGCAGATAATTATTAATTTAAAACCAGCTGCTCTTACCAGTTTTCATTAACTTATCTTTGCAAAGGCAGCAGTGAACATTTGTCTTTTCTATTTAAACTCTTCCATGAAAAATGGAGAGATGAAAATACTTTTGCCATAGTAGGAGCAAGGAACTTGTCATTTAATCCACGTTAGGAACATGCCTCACCCTGTTCCTCTGTTGGTTTGTTCTGTGACTTTATTTTTGTTCTCATGTTTAAATTAATAAATTATATCTTTGGGGAATAAGTATTAATTTAATTAGGACAGCAAAGCAATCTCTGACACCTCCCTCGTGGTAGATGACCACTTCTACAGAGATGAGATCAGGTCTTGCAGAAGAATAAATTCTTTGCAAATGCTCAGTATTTCATCCAGTTTTGGGGGGTATAAGTTCCTACTAGTAATTCTCATGAAACCATGTGAATCTGAGGTGATTATGGGATGTTTGTGTGTTTGTGCAATTGCGAAGGTTAGATGTATAGTGTGGTAGGAGATAGAATTATGGTTTGAAATTATCCCCCGGAAGCCTCTTCCACCCAGTTAGAAGAAAGAAGTACTGGTGGAGCTGTGTTTCCCCTGATGCGACAGTTTGCGCAGTGTCTTTACTGGGGTCCATGTTTATTTCTGTTATTTTTAAGTTGTGCGCTGAGATAAGACGTCCCCTCCGTGGCTGCAGAGATGAGTCTGGCCGGTTTCCTCAGGGCTGGGCTGGGCTGTTTGTGTTTTTGACTTTGCTGAAGGGCTGAACCATAGTGTTAGTACCTTGCTTGTCTCCTGTCTGTCTGCTGTGCCCACTGTGTGGGATCAGCTCAGTTAATGAAACAAATTGCTCGTGCAACCGATGCTAGAGGTCTTTTCTGGAAGTGAATTTTCTTATCGCTGCTGTGTGTGATTCTTTAACTTTGAAGATGGTAGAATTCAGTGGTATTACAATGATTTTCTGACTGGTTTTGACGCTAGTGTCTAATTTTCATTCAGCTGGCCTGGGCCCCAGAACCATGCTGAGACACTTCACTCTTTCCTTTAGGCTTTTTTGAAAAGTTAAAACACACTGACTCTTAATTCTTTGTTCTTCCGCTTTTTTTCAACTGAAGAAGGGGATAAGTCTTGGTCTTACTGGTCATTCTTCCACACACAGTTGGAGGCAGGTGCCGTTAAAATTTTAGCTACACTGCTAGAATGTTAAAAAACACTTTTCTTCTGAGATTTACAGCTCAAAGCAGTTGTCTTCAAAGTGTCTTTTTAAAGGAATAACTATATTTTGAACCCAACGACATCTTTTCCCATAAGAATGTGTTGTGTCTCTTCCTCTGAAATATTTTAAAATACACAGACATGAGTTTGTTTTACTTCTTTCAGTACCCCAAATTTGAATTTTACCTTGTTTGTTAATTAGTGGTGTTTTAAATCTCTTCAGTAAAATAAAATTCTTGATCGATGAGTGAACTTTTAAGGTGTATATTGGCGGTGGCTGTTGCTATTGACACATAATGAGTAATTTGTTGTATGACTTGTCTATTGTGGCTTCCCTTGTAAAGCCGGCTTCTTACAGCCTAGTTTATCTTGTCAATATAGCAATTGGGAATGTGGTGTTTATTTACTATTCAGTTTGCTCTGGCCATTGGTTTGAATAATCTGTTGCCTGCTAGGCTTGTAGAAGAAAGTCCAGCAGAACTCTAACAAAAGAGTTAGTACAATGATATAAGAGAATTCTAACACATTTAGACTTTTTTGAGAGCAAAGATACATCAGGATCAGCAAGTTAGTGAGGAAATACACCTCAGACTTTTAAGAACTCTCTCTGACTAGGAATCCCCTTCATTCTTTCTTTATTGCAAAGATTTTTTTGTTTGTTTTATTTTTGTTTGTTTTTTTATTTTTTAAATGATGAATGGAGTTGTCCCGGAGAAGTTAAACATTTACCTGGGATTCAAGTGGATTATTTATTCTTTTGGTGTATTCCTTTTTTGTGTGGTTAAATGTTAGGTCTTTATTTTTTTAGGTTATGGAAACAAAGGATATGCTTTATATTGTCACTGAATTTGCAAAAAATGGAGAAATGTTTGGTAAGTCACCCTTATTTTTAATATCTGTTGCAAACAATTGGAATTCACCTCGCAGGTTTGCTTGACTAATGTTGGGGTCTGCACATGCTAAATCCTGCAGCATTCTGAAGCTGTACCCCAGGCGGTGGCCAGACCTGCTGTTTGGGACATAGCTTCATTTTGTTGCACCTCAGATTATTTGACTTCCAATGGGCACCTGAGTGAAAACGAAGCGCGGAAGAAGTTCTGGCAGATTCTGTCAGCTGTGGAGTACTGCCACAACCACCACATAGTCCACCGGGACCTCAAGACCGAGAACCTGCTGCTGGATGGCAACATGGACATCAAGCTGGCAGGCAAGGCGGGGGCTGGGGTGGGGAGGACTTGCCAGTGAGGGTCTCGAGCCTTTTGTGTATACATTTTGAAACTGTGGCCCTTGCCATCTCTGGGTCACCTTTGACCCGTCTGTTGCTTTGCCTCTCAGATTTTGGATTTGGGAATTTCTACAAGCCAGGAGAGCCTCTGTCCACATGGTGTGGGAGCCCCCCATATGCAGCCCCTGAAGTCTTTGAAGGGAAGGAGTACGAAGGCCCCCAGCTGGACATTTGGGTAGGAGCCTGCGTGGGCATGGACGCTGTTTGGGAGGCGTGCCCCAGGCACGTGTCAGGCACTGATCCTGCTCTTTGGTCATTTGCAGAGCCTGGGCGTCGTGCTATATGTCCTTGTCTGCGGTTCGCTCCCCTTTGATGGGCCTAACCTGCCGACACTGCGGCAGCGGGTGCTGGAAGGCCGGTTCCGCATCCCCTTCTTCATGTCTCAAGGTAGGTGTGCGACAGTGCCCGCCTGCCACAAGAACATTGGGTAAGCCGGGGAGGCGGCTTTGGGGGAAGGAGGAGTGGATATCCTGAAATACCTGCTGGACTGTCTTCTAGTCCACCATCGTGTCTGGGAATCGGGCCCTGGTTACTGTGGACTGCAGGAGAAACCCAACCCCCAGGTGCTTTCTCGGTGCCCTACTTATAGGACGGGCAGTGCCCTCACTCCACAGGCTACCTCCTAGAGAGCAGCTAAAGGCCCTGTTCCTGTCGTCCCTGCCTAGCACCCGCACCCAGGTCAGGTCCCCAAGTTGCCCACTGGCCATTGTGCACAGTGCTTTCCTGTTTCATAAAGACATTTGACCTGTCACCAGCTCAAGCATGTGTCAGCAGAATGTGGGAACCTAAGTGGTTCTCCATCTGGTAGCCCAAGAGCGTGTCCTCCCCAGGACCCAGCCCTCCTCCCCACCAAGCCCATGGCCCTCCCTGCATGGCAGGTCTCAGCTGAGGCTGCTGCCCTGGCTTCAGCATTCTTGAGGACAGTCACTTGTGCACGGGGTGGTGTGAAAGGGGCCTCGTCGTGGGAATGGGCGTGCAAGCCCGGCCCACCTGAGGCTTAGCGCGTCCCCTTTGCCACTCCCCAGACTGTGAGACACTGATCCGCCGCATGCTGGTGGTGGACCCCGCCAAGCGCATCACCATTGCCCAGATCCGGCAGCACAGGTGGATGCAGGCTGACCCCGCCCTGCTACAGCAGGCAGATCCCGCCTTCTCTCTGCATAGCTACAACTCCAACCTGGGCGACTACGATGAGCAGGTGCTGGGCGTCATGCAGACCCTTGGCATCGACAGGCAGAGGACTGTGGAGGTGAGTGCCAGCCTGCCACAAGCAGGTAGCAGGAGCGGCTTTGTCAGGAAAGCAGCCGGCTTAAAATGGGTGCCCAGGCTAATTTAAGGGCCAGCTTGTCTACTCCTCTAACGGGTATTCTTGGCCACCCAAAATAACCCGGGAATAGTCTTGTAGGAAGCCTTGGTTGCACGATGCAGAAACAGCCCGGGGCACTGCCCGGCAACACTGCGAGCTACTGCACTCTGAGCCATTTTTCTCTGTTTCTCCCAGTCGCTCCAGAACAGCAGCTACAACCACTTTGCTGCCATTTATTACCTTCTCCTGGAGCGGCTCAAGGAGTATCGGAACACACAGCTATCAGCCCGCCCCAGACCCACCAGGCAGCAAAGGCCCAAAAGCGCTGAGCTTAGTGGCTTTGAGGTGAGCCCTGGGCCTGTCTCTCTGCTCGGATTGGGTCCCCGAGTGGTGAGTCCCTTGCTCAGATAGGCCTGGGAGCAAGACTCAGGCTGAGCCCCCAACCCAGCATGGCACTGGTTTGGGGGAGTGGTGCCCTGTGTGGGCAGTGGGGCCACAGGCCACATGGAGCAGAGGTGGCGGGGCTGCTCTGCGGGCATCAGGCCATGCCCAGTAGCCACTTGTTCCTAACTCATCTCCTTTGGGGAGTGCAGTGTCCTGAACCCCTCCCTGGCGAGCTAGTGCCTGACGTCTGTTAGCGCCAGCTGCCAAACCAACCTGGTCTTTCTTTTGATATCACTGGTGGTCATTGCCAGACTCACTCTCCTGATGTCATCTTCCCCCTTCTGCCATCCCCCAGGTGCCTCAGGACGGCCTCCCTACTGACCCTTTCCGAACCTCTCTGCTGTGCTCACAGCCCCAGAGCTTGGCACAGTCTGTCCTACAGGCCGAGATGGACTGTGACCTCCACAGTGCACTGCAGGTGCGTGGATACCTACGGCCAGGCTTGGAAGGGCTCACCCCGTTCCCTGCCTTGGTGTCCCCTGCCACACCCACGTCTCACAGAGCCCCAGGAAGTCACTGGTTTGTATCCTTTGATGTAGCCCTTGTTCTTCCCGGTGGACGCCAACTGCAGTGGAGTGCTCCAGCACCGCCCTGCCTCCCCTGGCAGCCTGCTGGACACGGCCATCAGTGAAGAGGCGCAGTGCAGCCCGCAGGAGGAGGAGCATGAGGCCCCTGAGCCCCTGCCTGGTGGTACGGGACGGAGGCACACCCTGGCAGAGGTCACCACCCACTTCTCCCCACTCACCCCTCCGTGTAAGTGTCCCCGAGGTCCAGGGAAGACAGCTTGGTGGACGGATTGATGGTCGAGGCCGTGACAGGCTAGTGTGGAATGGACTTTTTGCTTGGTAGCCTCTTCTCGTTAAAGTTCTCAGGATTCTCTTTTGTTTTAGTCCCTGAGACTGTGTGGCTCATACACAGGTGCTGCCTGTGGTGGTTTTGTGGAAGAGACAGTGTGGGGTTTTCTCTACACCAGGTTGCAACCTGGCCTCTCCTGCATGCTGGGGTCTGAGTTTCACTGATAATCTGCCACCTGCAGCTGCACCCCTGTGGTGGCTGCCTTTGAGGCTCCTTGGGCTTTGATGGCCTCGAGCCATCAGTAGATGCCCTTCTCCCACCAGTGTTAAGGGTCGAGATGGGGGAAGGCCAGTACAGCTATCTGTCCCCTCCAGCAGGCCATGCTCAGGCTGTCAGAGGCTTGGGAGGCTCTCCGTGACCTGTCCCTCTGCCCAGCAAGCGGCAGCTCCGTCTGTCTGACTTGGGGAATGTGGGGCCTCCCTCAAGAGTGCCTTGTCCCCCCGCAGGTGTAATCGTCTCTTCTACCACTGCGAGTCCTTCAGAAGGAACCAACTCTGACAGCTGCCTGACCTTCTCTGCCAGCGACGGCCCTGAAGGGCTCAGCAGCAGCCTGGCCACTCAAGGGCTGCTGGGCACCTGCTCCCCAGTCAGGCTGGCCTCACCTTTCCCAGGGGCTCAGTCTGCCACCCCTGTGCTGCAGGCCCAGGGAGGCCTGGGAGGAGCTGTCCTGCTCCCCATCAGCTTTCAAGAGGGACGGAGGGCATCGGACACCTCTCTGACTCAAGGTGACCACCTCTTCCATGCTCACTTCACCTTCTCACAGGGGATGCTTGTGTCCTGGCTGGACGTCCCTTTGTCCTGGGTAGCATGTGGTGTGCCCCATTCTCTCCTGGGCCTGAGTGGACCAGCAGTGCTCCTTGGGCTGGCCAGAAGTGCCACCAGGGCTCTAGGCATCTTGGTCTACTGGGATGGACTTAAACCTGGGCCCCAGCATGGCAAACGGCCATCACTGGCCTGTTCTGGAAGCATGGGAGGTGTTCCCACACTGGCAGCAGCTCCTCACGAGGAGAGAGCCAAAAGGCAGCCCACGCCCACCCGACTGCCTGGGTCCCAGCACACCAGCCAGGGTTTGGGTGCCTGTGCGCCCCTCTGTATCTGTGTGGGTTCCAGGGGCCTCCTGAGTCCTGCCCTGCTCCTCCTACACCCATGTAAAGAATCCTAGGTCTACCCAGACCTGGGAAGAAGATGGCTCGGGGTCTGAGGAGGACACAGGGCAGGCCCTGACCCTTCAGGGCCTCCATCTGATCACATTTGCCTTACTCATCCTGCCTCTTTCCCCAGGCTGCCCTGACAAGCCGAGGGCATGGGTCCTGAATGGGGGGACCGCAGTCCCCTGACTCTCTCTGTGTGGTCTTTCCACAGGCCTGAAAGCCTTCCGGCAGCAGCTGCGGAAGAACGCCAGGACCAAAGGGTTTCTGGGGCTGAACGCAATCAAGGGCCTGGCCCGCCAGGTGTGCCAGCCCCCATCCAGCCGGGCCTGCAGGGGTGGCCCAGGCTCCCTCCACCCCCCTGCACAGAGCCCGGGCCTGCAGAGCAGTGGGACCAGCAGCCGGGAGGGCCGGAGCCTGCTGGAAGACGTGCTTCACCAGCAGAGGTACAGCTGCCGCCCTCTGTGCCGGTCACTGGTGATCTGGGGACCCACACATGGCAGGCTTTCCCATAGCAGCCCTGTCTGTTAAGCATCCCCCTCATGTCATCCAGTGGGCACAGCTCCCTACCCCCGAGTCTGGGGGGAGGTTTGTAAGGCTCGGGCATGCTCGCTGCAGACGTGGTGGTGGTGGGGCAGCAGTCAGGGAGAGGTTGGCAGTGAGAGAAGCGTGCCAGCTGGTTGGCACTTTTGAGCTGCTGCAGAGGCCAGGTGGGGCATTGAGGTATCAGGAACCGCTCGTGGATTGGTCACGCACAGCAGTGCACCTTGTCAGCCCAGCCACAGCTCCAGGGCAGGTGGGACCCGATGCAGGTGCCATGGAAACACGATCGCACCAGCAGCGCAGGGGAGTGCATGCCAGCAGCCTGTGGAGTGACCTGTCCCCTCCCTGTCCCTTTGCCCTTGCAGGTTGCTCCAGTTACAGCACCACCCGGCTTCCCCACCCAGGTGCCCTCATGCCCCCCAGCAGTCCCTGGCCCCATACCTGCTTGCCACCTGCAATGGCTCTGGGGCCACCCCACTCCCCAGCGCCCTCCTCATGTCGGGGCTCCCACTGCTGCCGCCCCCCCACCTACAGGCCAGCGTCTCCCCTGTGGCATCGGCAGCGCGGCTGCTGGACACCCACCTGCACATCAGCACCAGCCCCACTGTGCCCCCGCTGCCATGTCTTGCCACGCTGGCCCCAGGCTGTGACCCCACAGGGCTGCTGCAGGGGGACTGTGAGATGGAGGACCTGACCTCTGGCCTGCTGGGGACATTCGTCCTGGTGCAGTGAGGAGTGGGGCCTGAGCCCACGTGCCCCATAGCCGACTGACTCTTCCAAGCAATAATTTCAGAGTATGTGAAGATGTTTCTGGACTCAAAGCCAAGGACTTTCTAGAGCAAAATAAGCAATACGTTAGGTGTTTTGGCTTTTTAGTTTATTTTTTTTGTTTTGTTTTTTTCTTTGCACTGAGTGACCTCAGCTATGAGTAGGGACTGGAAACTCTATGAAGAAAAATAATAATCGGGGGGCATGTCGTGCGGGTAGTGGGCAGGAGGGGAGTGAGCTGGAGGGCAGAGTTGGCAGGGGCCTCGGCTCCCTTGTCCATGGCTCTGTCGTGGTCGTGGAT
Organism: Cynocephalus volans; assembly: GCF_027409185.1. Classification (NCBI taxonomy): domain Eukaryota; kingdom Metazoa; phylum Chordata; class Mammalia; order Dermoptera; family Cynocephalidae; genus Cynocephalus; species Cynocephalus volans. Next base: position 190,520,781 of record NC_084460.1, read on the forward strand.
GGTTGCCTCAGACCTCCGTTGAAGCAGGAGTGGGTGCGTCACTGTCCGCCTATGGTGTGTGTGTGTGTGTGTGTGTGCGCGCATTGACTGGTATCCTTATTTTTTTAGTTAACAGTTCTCCACTTCTTGAAACATTATGCTTTAACGAAAACTGTGAATTCTCTGCTTTATGTATCAGTTTTAAAACCGCTCCAGAGGTCAGCCCAGGCGAAGGTAACCTACAAATTCTTGGAACTCTCCTCTGAAATCAGAACCTGGAGGATCATTTTTTCTTATTTTAGATGAGAAGTTTTATAGACTGCTCAAGAGTCAGTTTTCCAGGATTTTTTGGAAGAGCCACAGGAAGGACCTGGAAGAGGGTGGGGCAACTTTGGGGTGGTGGGCGGGGGGTTCTGTCCCACAGGTCACTTGTCCCAGAGCCCCCAGGAGTCTTTGAGGAAGCCGATAAGTTTCTTCCTGCTGCATATCTCTGCTGCTAATTAAATTTTAAGCATTTCATTATCAGGGTCCAACAAGAACACCTGACTTGGGGGGATTGTGCAGTAACGTGAGGCTGTGGCTGTGGGACGGGAGCAGACAGGAGGTGGGCTGTGGACTCACGACTGCACCTGCCCTGGGCTGGGACCTCCTTGGTGAGATGGCCCCACACCCGGGCCTGGACTCCTGTGGGCTTTTGTTCAAGGGAGGTGAAAAGAGGTTTAGGTCAGTGTTTTTAGAGCTTTGTTTCTTTTTTAAAGCAAATACTGTGTCTGTATATAAATAGGAGACAAATATACACTACTTATTTTTTATATTTTGTACTACACTTTTGTGTTTCTGGTTGAAACTTCCCTCTCGGTCATGTTCAGAAGTGTTTCCCATCAGCACCAGGTTTGTGTTGAGGAAGGGGCTATGGGGCCTTCTCCCTCTCAGTGCTGGGCCCCTGAGCCAGAGGAGGTAGGGTGGGAGTGGCCTTACCTGACAGGTCCAGGTTTACCTTTGGCAGGTGGGTTCAAGTGGAAACCCGCTGCTCCGCTGGCTCTGCGCTGACTCCCTCTCTGACCCAGGTGCCTTCAGCTGGCTGTGGCTTCTTACAACCTGCAGTATTAAACAGAGGTCGTTTTGGGGGGAAAGGTGGGTGTTTTAAAAGCCAAAGATCGACTGAGTTACTTGAGGATAGGAAGGAAGGCTGGTGTGCACGGCAGCTGCCTGTCTGCGTGACCGCCTGTCAGTGTGGTTGCCGGTCTGTGCCCGTTTCTGTGCTGTCTGCTGAGCTTGCTGCTACCGTTCCCGCTGCTGCTGCTCTGTGGCCCTTTCAAAGATGGGGCGAAGGACTGGCCTCGAGGGGACGGACCTGGTGCCTTGCCGCAGAGAAAACACCAAAGTTTCCTGCTAACTTGTAAAAAAGTTTTTGGAACAGGAACGAGAATCCAGACCGTCCTGGGGCGACCGGCCCTCTGCCTTCATTTCTTCAGAGGTAGCACAACCGATTCCAACACAAAACCCTTCCCCCTTTTAAAAATGATTTCTGTTCTATTGCCATAGATCAAAGGCCTCAGAAACCGCTGTGTGATTCCTCTTTGAAGCGATGACAAGCACTTTACTTTCGTAGTGGTTTTTGTTTCTTATTGCTGTAGAACCTCTTTCGGAGGACGATAAAGTCTTGTTTTTGTTTCTTGTTTGTTTAAAGCGTGTGCGATGTGTGTTTTGTAGACTTCCCGGCAGCGCTGTTCCACAGGCTGCAACGCAGTAGCCTATTTAAAGACACTACATGATCTGATTAAGATGTATATAGTTTTGTGTTTTTTTTTTTTTTTTACCATAACTGAATTATTTTGTTTCTTATGTTAACATGAGAAATGTATGCCAAATGATTAGTTGATGTATGTTTTTTTAATTTAATATTTAAATAAAATATTTGAGGGAAAAAACTTGACTTTCCCCTTGGGCTCATCTTTCTGGGGCTTTTTTCTTCAAGCTGCTTCATGAGCAGCCATGTCCTTCAGGTTCCTTGAAGTTCCGGCTCTTAAAGAAGAGGGTGTGGTCCAAGTCCTACGTTCAGTGCTGGTGGCATTCCAGCTGCAGACACACTGTCCTCACCCAGTGCAGTGGCAGGGGCCTAGGGCCTGAGCCTCACACTGGGAACAGTTAGGCCCAGGGCCTGCCTGCTCCTTGGCTCTTCTCCACAGCCAGGGTCTAAGTCGTCAATAGTTTTAATGGGTTGGTTTGCAGCTGGCCCACCGCTTTCAGGGTTTTGGCCCCATTTCCGCTTACTCTTTTCCCTGTAGTGTCCTCTGAATCCACTTGTAAATCAAGGATTTGGAAGAATCTCACAGCCAAGCTACGTCCTGGTCTTTCAAAGTCTTTACCACCTTCTAGAAGTAGGGCAGGCATGGCCACTTACAAGAACAAGGATTCTGTTCATCTTGATACCTGGCAAATATTTTTGGTTAAAAAAAAGAGTTCTTCAACTGTTCACACCCTTTACAATGACCATTATTAAACTGGGACCCTTGTGTACTAGCGGTGGGAATGTGTGTTCTTTATGGAACGCAGAATGGCGGTGCCTCAAAAAATTAAGCATAGAATTACCACGGTATCCAGCAACTGCTCTTCTGGGTATGTTCTCAAAAGAATTGGAAGCAGGGTCTTGAGAGATTTATAGCCCATGTTCATTGCATTATTAATAGTAGTTAAAACTAGGAAGCCATCCAAGTGGGCATTGGGTGGGTAAATGGATAAAGAAATGTGATCTACATGTACAGCTGAATATTATTCGTCTTTAAAAACGAAGGAATCCTTATACACTATGACATGGACAATCCTTGAGGACATTGTGCTCAGTGAAATAACCAGCCACAAAAAGACAAAAATTATATGATCTATGATCTCACTTATGTGAGCCATCTAGCGTAGCTGGATCCATAGAGACAAAAAATAGAAGGGTGGGTGCCAGGGGCTGGGTGCGGGTGGGGATGAGAGTGAGTGTTAAATGGGACAGAGCTTCAGTGTGGGAAGATGAAAAGTTCTGGAGATGGATGGTGGTGATGGTTGCACAATGTGGGTGTTACCGATGCCACTTAAAAATGGTTATGATGGTACATTTTGTTATGTGTATTCTACAACAATTAAAAAAAAAAAAACAGAAACAAAAGTTCTTTGAAGAGGGAGGTGCCCGGTGAGTGGACAGCAGCTCCCCTGAGGGCAAGTGCAGTGGGTATCGGACAAGGACCAGCCACCACAGGTGGTGAGATCTGCCGGGGATGCCGCAGTGTGCTCTGGGGCCCGACTTCCTGCACGTGGAGTACTGCTCACATGGGAGACCCGGCCCTTCAGCTCTTCAGACATCCCATCCTGTGACCAACCTGACATGGCTGGATGAGGTGCAAGAGGCCGGGAGGGTCCTCAGGCCGTAGGTTGCAGCCTCCTGAGCAAATAGCTCCTTGTTTTCTGAGTATTCTCTGCAGTTTTGGCTGCATATTTAAGAACAATGATAACATCTTAAATTGCTGGCTGTGGCTAATACTGACTTAATGAGGTATGAGGCCCCTCATTTGACAGGAAGTCCAAGTCAGATCATGCACTTCCAAGTGAGCTCAGCAACCCCCACACGGAAGCTCTGCCCATGCCTCGCATGTGCACGGGGTCTGCCTGCTGCTCATCCTCACCACTCAGGGGAGCAAGCCCAGCTCCGGGCTCTGAACTTGGGCTCTGTGGCATTTGCTGTATGACAAGAAGGCTGGGGTGGATGTGCTAAAGGAAAATCTCTGTTTATTTGGGAATGTAGAGTCTTAGAAACTAGAAGACCTTAAGCAAAATCTTGTGTCTGAACCTCTTGATTCATATGTGTCATGCTGATGAGTAACTTGATTTGCACGTGCCTTGGCTCCCCGACTAGACAGGTAGCTCCTTGTGGGGAACCATCATATCTCATCGTGCTCCGGATGCTGAGAACAATCCCGTATGTGGTGGCTCCTCAGTAAGTAGTTGTTAGCTGAGGGGCTCCTAGGTTTCATCTGCCTGGCTGGTTCTTCCAGAATGTGTGATGTGGCATGATCATGATGATGATGGTAGTGGTGATGGTGGTGATGATGGTGATGGTGGTGATGATGGTGGTGATGATGGTAATGGTGATGGTGATGGTGATGTTATGATGGTGATGGTGGTGATGATGGTGGTGATGGCAATAGTGATGGTGATGGTGATAGTGATGATGGTGATGATGTGATGGTGATGGTGGTGATGATGGTAATGGTGATGGTGATGGTGATGTTATGATGGTGATGTTATGATGGTGATGGTGGTGGTGGTGATGGCAATAGTGATGGTGATAGTGATGGTGATAGTGATGATGGTGATGATGTGATGGTGATGGTGGTGGTGGTGATGACAGCGATGATGGTGGTGATGTTATGATGGTGGTGATGGTGATGATGGTAATGGTGGTGGTAGTGATGGTGATGTTATGATGGTAATGGTGGTGATGGTGATGGTGATGTTATGATGGTGGTAATGGTGATAGTGGTGATGATAGTGATGATGGTGATGATGGTGATGGTGATGGTGATATTGGTGATGGTGATGATAGTGGTGATGGTGATGATAGTGATGGTGATGTTATGGTGGTGATGGTGATGATGGTGATGGTAGTGATGGTGATTATGGTGATGGTGATGATGGTGATGGTGGTGATGATGGTGATGGTAGTGATGGTGATTATGGTGATGGTGGTGATGGTGGTGATGGTGATGATGGTGATGGTGGTGATGATGGTGATGTTATGGTGATGGTGGTGATGGTGGTGATGGTGATGGTGGTGATGGTGGTGATGGTGATGGTGATGGTGATGATGGTGATGGCGGTGATGGTGATAGTGATGATGGTGATGATGATGATGATCGCGGTGACATGTGAGACTTGGAATCCTCAGGTTGCAAATGAGACCCCACTCAGGGAGCTTTACAGAAGCCTTGTAGTACCCTAGAACCCTACCCTCGACTAAGTGATTTGTTCATGATCCATTTCCAATCCTTCCAATGAAGATTACTGTGTGGCCATGGGAGTGGCAAGACCCACTTGTGGGTGTGCCCTGTGGCCAAGGGGTTTCTTCATAGTCCCTGCCCAGGTCTTGTGTGGCCCCACCTACCTAGGGTGTTTGGTAAGATGTTTATGTTGTGGATGTGTTTGTTCCTGTTGGAGACTGGCAAGGCTGAGCCATGCTGTGACACACCCCTTACCACACAATTGGCAGTTGTGAATGGTGGTGTGCCCTGGAGGTTCTGAGATTTTCTTTTTTCCACTCCCTCTGTTGGGGATCCAAGCGGCTGCTTACATCCTTGCTAAGACAAGATAGAGCAGTGCCAGTGGGCCCAACGTGCACAGTGGCATGGTGGCATGGTGGCTAAAACTGTGGCTGCTGTTGTCACACACCTGGATTCACATCCCAGCTCTGCAGCTGTCCTGTGAAGCTGCACAGATGACCCAATCATGCTGTGCATTGGCACTCTTGTTGTCAAGATGGTGCACACAACAATGGCGTCTGCTTCTGGAGCTTGTGAGAACATACCTGTGAAACAGCACAGTGCCTGACCCACAGTGAGGACAGCAGTGTCCCCAGCATCATCCTCAGTGGAGTGGGACTAAACACCCACGAGAGAAGAAGCATTGTCAGTTGACTGGATTGCTCAGGTGTAGCCACCTGTCTGATGCTCCTGGTGAGGAGACCTTTGCCCAAGAGTGCCTTAGGAGCACATCTGTGCGTGTCTATCAGCCAGAACCAGTGGCACTTCTGTGGCTAGGCCACAGGGTAGTAGTATTAGTGTGGGCCCTCCTTTTAGGAAGAAATACTGTCTCCAGGAATAGGCCTGGCTCTTTGTGAACAGGGTGGAGAGTGAGGCGGTGTCCCAGCCCTGGATTAGGGTCACTGCGGAAGCTCCAAGTGGGGCACTCTCCTGCATGCGCTACTCTCACATGCAGGATCCGAATCTGCACTTAGAGGAACGGACTTGTTTGGGGCGGAAGAAAAAGCAGTGGCCTCTTAGTTTTTCTTCCAGAATAATACCAACAGATTTCAGATGGGCACGCTGGTGAGAGATGGGGTGAGCACAGCCCTCCTGTGACATGACCTTTGATCCAGGAAGGGGCCAGTCTTTGGTGTAGTGTAGGCCTGAGCAAGGTTCGGGGTGGATTTCTCCAAGGGCCCACCTGTGGTTTTCCATGGCCCAGCTCTTTGGGTGGCTGTATGTGCGGGTAGGAGAGAACAGAAGCTGGGGGTGGGGGTGGGGAATCTGGGCTGGGGCTCGTGAGGCTGTGGGCGCTGTGGGGGGGCGGGGCATGTTCATTCCTCCCTTGGGGCACTGCTGGTCTCTATGACTCACTCCTCTTTAATTATCATGATTTCACTTATTTGAATGTGATTTCTGTAAAAAATAGAGAGGACTTAAACAATACTCAGGAAACCCAGGTGGCCAGAAATGCCCCGTTCCCCTTTGATCTTCTGAAAGGCGACGTGGCCAGATGCAGCGCAGGACTCCAGGCTGGCCGAGCTTCCCTGGCAGGTTCTTTTCAGTCCAAGGGGAAAGGTGACTTTCTTCCGTGGCTGAACATGTCCACTTCCAGCTAGCAACACTTGAGGGGAATGCCCAGGTGCCAGGTTGTAGATGGAGCTGGAGGACCCTGAGGCACAGTCAACCTGCAGGCAGATGTGCCGAGCCCACACAGCCTGAGGAGTGCTCACCTGTGTGACTGCCCTGTGTGACCGCCATCAAAACCAACACACAGGACATTTCTATCACCCAGGAGGCCCCTGGGGCCCAGGCAGCTGCCAACCTGCTTTCTGTCATGGTGGATTGGTCTGCATCTTCTAGAATTTCCTGCAGATGGAATCACAGAGTGAGTTCACTTACCGGGTTTGGCGTCTCAGCATGATCACATGGAGAGTCGTGTGTGTCGGTAGGTTATCCTTCTTACCGCTGAGCAGTACCAGGGCACGGACACAGCACAGGTGGCTCATCCATTCACCTGGTCATGGACATTGGGCCTGTCTCCTGCTTGCAGCTATTATAGACGATGTTACTGTGAATACTTGTGCATGAGTCTTTGTGTAGACGTTGCATTTCTTTTGGGTCATACAGGTCAAAGTGCCATGGCTGGGTTGAGTGGTATGACAGCCATGAACTTTATGAGAAGCCGCCAGACCGCTGCGCAGAGCGGCTGCACCAGGGCATGCTCCGTCCACACGCATGAGTCCAGTCACTCCACACCCTCTTCAGCACTTGGTATTGTCAGAGTTTTGAATTTTAGCCATTCCCATAGTCTGTAGTGGTATCCCATAGTGATTTTATTTTATATTTTCTTGATGACTAATGATGTTTAACATCTTTCAACGTGCTTATCAGCCATTCTATATTTAAGTTTATTTTAAGTCTTTGCCAATTTTTAATTGGATTATTTGAATTTTTATTATTGACTCACAGGAATTATCTATTCTGCTTGTAAGTCTCTGTTATACAGGTCTATGTATATGTATATATACACGTATGTATATGTACACGCATACAATTTCTCTCAATTTGTGGCTTGCCTTTCATTTGAAGAAGGAAGAGTTGAAGGTTTTCATTGGTACAAAGTCTAATTAATGGTTTTATCTTCTGTGGCTAGTGCTTTCTGTGTCTATGAAATCTATGTCTACTCCAATGTTGAGAAAATCTCCTGTGTTCCCTGCCAAAGGTTTAATACTTTCAGCTTTTATGTCTATAGCTCTGATTCACTTTGAGTTTATTTTTGCTTTGGTTTAGGATAGCAGTTGAGGTTGATTTTTTTCTCTATGGATATCCAGTTTTTCCAGCACCATCTATTAAAAAGATTCTCCTTTGTACCCATTGAATTAATTTGGCACATTTGTCAGAAACAAGTGACCATAAATGTGAGGGCCTGTGTCTGGACTCTGTTCTGTTGATTTATGTTTCTCCTATGGCAAGAGCTCACTGTCTTGATTATTTTTTATTATTGTTGCTTAACTTGATGAAATCAGGAAGTATAAGTCTTCTAATTTTGTTCTTCTTTCCCCAAACTAATTTTGCTCTTTTAGGTTTTTTGCATTTCCATATAAATTTTAGAACCAGCTTGTCAATTTCTACAAATTATATTGAATCTATATTATTTGTGTAGAATTGATATTATTTCTTCCTTAAAATTTTGATGGAATTCGTTACTGAAGCCATTTGGGGCTAGAGTTTCTTTTTGGGAAGGTTTCCATTCCAAATCCAATCTCTCTACTAGATTTAGAGCTGTTCATATTTTTATTTCATTGTTAGGTGAACTTTGAAAGTTCGTGTCTTTCAAAACGTGTTCATTTCATCAGAGTTGCTGGGTTTGTTGGTCTAAATTTCGTAATATTCTCTTATGATCCTTTTATTGTCTAGAATCTATAGTAATGTCTTTTCTTTTATTCCTGATATTGAAAATTTATATTTTCTCTTTATTGGAAATTTATCAATTTTGTTTTAACTTAATGATCTACCTTTTGGTTCATGGATTCTCTACTGTTTATTCATTTTCTGTTTAATTGGTTTCCTCTTTTATCTTTATTATCTCCCTTTTCCACTTACTTTGGGTTTAATTTACACTTCTTTTTTAGCTTCTTAAAAGATTAAATCATTGATTTTATGTCTTCTTTTCTAATATAAACATTTAAAGTTATACTTTCTTTGTAAGCACTACTTTAGTTACATCCTACACATTTTGATATGTTGTGTTTTCATTTTTATTCAGTTTAAAATATTTTTTATTTTTGGGCTAGCCCATGGCTCACTTGGGAGAGCATGGTGCTGACAACACCAAGTCAAGGGTTAAGATCCCCTTTTACCGGTCATCTTTAAATTTTCCTTGAAGTTTTCTTTTACCCTTGAATCATTTTAAAATGTGTTTAATCTTGAACTACTTGGCAATTTTTAGATATCTTTTAGTTATTAATTTCTAATTCTGTTATAGTCAGACAACAGGTTTTGTATACTTTCAGTCCTTTGAACCTTACTGAGACTTGGTGAGGATGAGAGAATTTGTAGACCCCTAAATCCCAGGTGTGGCACAGAGGCCGGAATTCCCTCTGTAGGGCTTGACTTGTGTACCAGGGTTTCTGTGGCCATCAGCCGTGGGTGGCATCCCACTGCTCACTTGCAGAGCTCTGGGGCTGGCTGAGCTATGGTGCCTCCAAGCCACGTCTCCCACCTGCCGGGATGGTGACTGCAGCATGTGCCCAGGGTATCTGGGAACACAGTGAGGGCAGGCCCAGCAGAACGTGGTGCGGTGAATGCTGGGATGTGTGAGCAATGGCTATTTGTCATTGTGGAGCTTGTCCTGTCATGTTTGTGGCCTAGCTCATGCCAACGTGGATATGAACCCCTGTCACGGAGGCTGGGGCTGGGGCCGAAGCTGGGGCTGGTATGTTAGCAGGGCAGCTGAGCTGGCTCCCAACCTCTAGTTCCCAGGTGTGACTGCTATGCATCTCAGAAGACTCCGAAGAGCAAGTGGGAGGAAGAAAGGGACTCTCGTGCAGGGCAAGCATCCAAATGGGCACAGAGCAGCCCTCACTGTGTACAGGCAACCGTCGGCCCACGTGGTGCAGCACCTCCCAAGGCCACAGCAGGGCTAGCCCCAGCCCAGGCCCCTCCCAGCACTGAGCTGTCTTGAAGGCTCTGCTTCTGAAGGGGATTCCCTGTGCAGAGGTTGCAGTTTCCAGCATTAGTGGAGGACAGGTGTTGGGGTAGTGGGTAGGGGCCCAGACTGAAGGGCCTGGAGCCCTGCTGGTCACCACTCTGGGCACCCTCCAGACAACTGGGGCTCCGGGGGGCGCTGCCCACCCTCTCCCGGGCCCAGAGTTGTAGGCAGGCTGTGCCGTGGCATTCCGGGCTGGTGCGTCTAAGACATTTAATTGGCGAGTTCCCTCTCAGCATGGGGTATAATTAATTTTCCTGAAATAGGCATGACAGCCCAATAGTCTATGCCTGTCTGAGTCAGGTGGTGATTATCGCCTCTCATGGACATGGGTGCCGTCGGCCACTTGGGAGTCAAAACACCCATAGCCCCCGGGACCTGCTGGGGTGGTAAAGGGGGGTTTAGGGGCCTGCAGAACTCAGGGAGGCGTGGCCCTGCTCAGAGCCGCCCTGCACGGAGGCCTGGGGACCAAGAGGCAGGTGCGGCTCCCAGGTGCAAGGCTGGCACCAAGAGTGCCACAGAAGGTCACGCAGCTGGCGGGGGAGGGGGAACCCCAGTGAAGCCTGCTGGGGCAGCCAACTCCACCCTTCATGGTTGGAGTCCAAAGAGGCACACCCCAGCAGTGCCACCATGAAAAGGAGGAAGATCCTCAGGCTCTGGTGGTGCCGGGGCTCTGTGCCCTCTCAAGATGGACATTGTTGGTAGTGGGTGGTCAGATAGGAGGTGCTGGGGTGAGCTTGCATTGAGACCCCTGTGCCGCGGGGCTGTGGAGTCTCACTCTCACCCCACCTGGGCCATCCCAGGGGCAGGAGCTGGAAGCACAGGGTGGGTCTTGGTCCTATGTCTGCGGGTGCAGCCGGATACAGCCTCGGGAACCCCTCCCACTGTGGGCTGAGTGGCCCACACCTTGCTGCCACCAGGACCGCGGGGCAGGCCTCAGTTTTTCTGAGGCGATTTCCATTTTCACTTTACTTTTAAGGAGGGTATTACAGGTTGAATTGTGTCCCCCAAAAGATATGTTCAAGTCCCTGGCACCTATGCAAGTGACTTTATTTGGAAATAGGTTGTTTCAGATGTAGCCAAGTCAAGGTGAGGTCTTACTGCAGTAGGGTGGGCCCTAAACCCAATGTGACTGTTGTCCTTAGAAGAAGAGGGAAATTTGGATAGAGTCACACAGAGAGAGAAGGGTGGAGAGAAAGGCAGAGCTTGGAGAGATGTAGCCACACACCAAGGACCACTGGGGCCACCAGAAGCCGCAGGAGATGGATGAGGCCGGGAAGGACCCTGCCGAGAGCCCTGGAGGGAGCGCGGCCCTGCTGACATTTTGACTCAGTCCTCTGGCTTCCAGAACTGCGAGAGAATGAATTTCTGTTGATCCAAGCCACTCGATTTGTGGTAATTTGATACAACAGCCACAGGAAACTAATGCAGAGGCCAAAGCAGGCGGCCTCTGTCTGTGAAGGGAGAGGACACACCCTTGAGTCATGGGGCCTTCACGACGGGGGCGACTAGCCTGGCCCCAGCCCCAGCTGCTTGCTCTGGATGTCATCTGCTCACCTGCCCTCTCCACGCCCCGGGGCCCCATTGTGTGAAGAGGAAAGGTTTTCCCAGTGGAATGACTCCCTCCTCCAACCCAAACACTCCCACATTTCTGCTTTGAAACTGACACTTGTGCTGCGAGTCAAGGAGGCTTTAAACCAACACGTCCCCTTGTTGGGGTAGACAAAAGCAGACAGAGGGACGCCAAAAGCATACGCAGAGCCCGGCTCGTGGTGGACCGGCTGCCCCCAGCCCTCCTCTTCCTTGCCCGCTGTTTCTTTCTCCTCCTGGTTGGGGACCAGAGGCCTCTCTCATCCCCCCGACACCCCCCCAGCCCCGGAAGTGGTCAGCAGCTACTTAAGTCCAAAGCCTGAGACTAGGAGGAACCAGAGATTCCCGCGCCCTCCTCCGCCCCCCTGCAGACGGGGATTTTTGGCTCAAGCAGCCAGAGCATCACATGAAGGGTGGGGGGTCTAGACATGTCCCGGCTATCAGGAGGCTGGGCCCCACGGAGACACAGGGCGCCTGTTCCTGCTCAACCCAGACAATGCTCTTTGTGTCTGCACTCCTCTGTGCTGCTGGGGAAACAGCGGCTGCCCAGGCAGCCCAGCGCTGTGTCCTGGGAAACAGCTCCAGGCTCTCCCCTCTCCTGCCAGGCCTCAGCCCCACACCCTCCTCCCCTTGGGTTTTGGGCAGGAGGGGCAGCCTTGCTACTAGTGCACAGGGCTAAGGGGCTGAGGGAAGCCACAGGCCAGGGCAGGTTTGGTAAGGGCTGCTCCTGCTGGGGCCGGCATGGGGAAGGATTTGAGTGGAGGGCAATCCTCATGCAGAGTTGGCCACTGGAGCCTGAAGCGGACTACCCCCCCCCCTGCTCCGGAAGAGGCCTGGCAAGGAGGCGGGGAGTGGGCTGTGGTGAGGGGCTCACTCCTGGCACAGAGAGCCTCAGGCCACCTCCCCTGCTGCCCATAGACACTGTCCTGGCCTTCTCAGACTCATGGGCTTGCCAGTGGGGACCCCAGCAGAGGCGTTGGGGTGCCCTGGGGATGGCGAGGGGAGGACGACCTCCTGGCAGGAAGTTGGGGGGTTACTGGCTGGAGGGAGGCTGGATACATGTCCTCCTCACCTTGCTCCAGGTGTGGGGCTCCTCTGGGCTCCCTGTCACTGCTCCATCCCTGGACCGGGGGTCCGTGGCCCCTGCCAGTCTACTTGTGTAGCTTGTGCTTCGTGGAATTCCTTTGCAGAGCTTTCTGTGGGGCCTGAAGTGTACCCCTCCCCCTCTCCCTGCTGGTCTGTTGACTGGGGCACAAAGGGCTTGTCCTATGACAACTACATCCTGAGATGGCCTTAGGCCAGGGGCCGGGGAGGGGGTTGTAGGTGCCTCCCAGCAGCTGGATGTGTGAGCTGAGACCATGCCATTTCTTCACCCTGTGCCCCCTCCCCTCTGGGATCAGGCAGCTCCTCTTCTGACCTCGAATTTAGAAAAGACACGGAGTCCCAGGAAGCTTCCCCAGTCTGCAATGTTGCTGCCAGGAGGGGCCCTGTCCTGGGTTGCAGCAGGTGATTCTCCCTACTTGGGAAAAAGGGAAATAAAAGCATGAGAAAGAAGTGGTTTGCCCTAGGCTAATGGGCAAGTCCAAGGCAGAAAGTCACATGGACACAGTGTGCAGAAGATGGTGAGAGGCGGGCTGGTGACGCTGGAGCCTTGGGTCTTCTGGTGGGGCACATTGGCCCTGCACCGTGGCCAGGACCCTGGACACGTGGCAACCGCTCAGCACCGGGAGAGCCTGCATCCATCTGTCTCTGCTGCATCTGCTCTCCTGGGGGGCAGAGGGACACTCTTCAGGGGAGCCAGTGAGGCCAGGAAAGTGCAACGTTGCCTTGGGGGGACAGGGCTTTGGTTCCCGCTCCTGCCCCTCTACTACAAGATGCAGACAGGTGGCTCCCTGGGCAGAGTGAGGTGACCAGGTTATAATGAGGAGGAGTCTGGCACCAATGGCCCAGCAGACCCTGCGTGGTGTCCTTGGTGGCATTAACAGGCCCTGTGAGTGCATTAGGAGGCCCCCACCAAGGCACATTCATTACTGTTGCCTTCATCCTGCGTCTTCCCCCTGCTGGGGGCTGCTGGAGACTCTACCACCCCTAGCTGGGATTGGGCCTTGCGGTCAGCAGGACAGACCTGGGACCCCTCCACGTGCAGGTGACAGGTCTTCAGTGCTGGGTATGAGGTCAGAAGGCCCTGCAATCTCCCGCCCATGGAGGAGGAAACTGAGCCCCGGCTCGGCCTGCAGAAGGCGGAAGAGCGGATTGAGTGTGTGGCCTCCGGAGCTCCACTGCACCTCTTACCTGGCACCTGCCCACCCCCGAGTGAGGGGCAGACCCTCAGAGCTGCCCTGTCTCAGGGGAGCAGGGGCAGTGTTAAGGCTGGGCAGGGGTCCCAGGGACTCAGCCGGCAGCTCTGCACATATTTGTGCACATGCACAGGCACACACAGGAGCCCAGGTACACGGCATGGACCCAGAGCTATCACCATGACAGACTGCAAAGCAAGCATTTTTGTCCCCATGCTGCAGAAGAGGAACTAGAGGCTCAGAGGGGTCAAGTGACTCCCGTAAGTCCTGGACTGCTCGAGTGACTCTAGGTCAGCAGCCAAGAGCCCAGGAGAGTGTTGTGGCCTGTCTGGACTTGGGGGCGAGCTCCTGGATGGGGAATGGAGGGGGAGGACCCATGTGGGGCAGGGTAGAGCTGACCTGGAAGGAAAGATCACAGGGGGCGGTGATCGTGGGGGAGTGATGCCCGCCCCGCAGAGCAGGATGAGAGACCAGCCCCCATGGGAGGAGGCGGGAGGAGGTTGGTGCCCCCCCCATGCCCTCACCCACAGGGAAGTTTTGTGTGCCACACTCCTCCGGGCACATGCTGCTCCTGTGGGCACCAGGGCACTGTGTCCTCCTGGCCTGAGGGCTGGCCTAGGACTAACCAGCCACCATGGCCCAGAAACCTCAGTGCCTGGGCCCGTCCACACCCCCAGTTGGGGGTCTCGCCCTTAGCCCTCCACCATGCCCAGTGGTCAGACCCCCTGTGGTCTCAGGGTCCCCAAGGCACACGAGCACCCAAGTGGCTGCCATAACCTGCACCAGTCACTGGCCAGCAGGGCTGTGCTGAGAGCTGAGCACATGGTGACGGGGAGGGGAGGCTGGCAGGCCACAGCCTGAGGGTGGGATGGGGTATGCGCCCGTGTGTGCACACACCCGTGTTGTCATGGGGGGAACACCACATGGTCACAACCGCATGAACTGTGTTGGAGCAGACAGCCCAGGGACTCACGTGTGACCTGAGGAAGCCACAGGGAGCATCTTTGCCCAGAAACCAGATCAGTGCAGATTTTCTCTCTTCTGGCAAAAGGAATCCTGTGCATCCAAGCAGAAGGAAATGCAAGTTTACTATAAACTCGGTTCCGCGTAGCCTTGGTTTATTGTCAGATATTATCACAAAGACCTGCTTCAAAGAGGGCCCTGTGGGAGAGCCCAGCATCCCTTCCCTGTGACATGCACCAGCAGGGGCAGCAGGGCAGCCACTGCAGGGAGGGCATGCTCTGCCCAGCTCTGCCCAGCTTGAACTCCTGTGGGGCTCAGCATTGGGCCAAGGGGCTGAGATCACACTTGCTGTCCTGGAGTCAGCTCTGGCTTCCAGGCCGGTCCAAGCACAGCTCTCACAACACGTAGGCCCTTGTTATAAAGAGTGCAGGAGTCAGGTCTCCCGGGCCTTCTCTCCTGAAGCTCTGACCCAGGTGGGGCTGGACTGGGGAGGGAGGTAGGGGAGGTGGAAAGGGAGGAAACTTGCCCGCCTGTGGGGCAAAGGCTTTCAGAGTGACTCACCCAGGTATTAGGTCTGACGGAAAGCTGCCTACCTCACTCACCTGCACTCTACGTGGGCAGCCTGGAGGCCAACACTGTGACCTTGGGTTGAGGACACCAATCAGGAATTGTATTCACACACAACTGAGACCAGCTC
Organism: Cynocephalus volans; assembly: GCF_027409185.1. Lineage (NCBI taxonomy): Eukaryota > Metazoa > Chordata > Mammalia > Dermoptera > Cynocephalidae > Cynocephalus > Cynocephalus volans. The sequence goes on from NC_084460.1 coordinate 190,536,021, forward strand.
CTGGCCTGGCTCTGTGCTGCTGGGAATCCCGCTACATCCTCCTGGGGTGTAACTCAGCCCCTAGGAACAGGGCAGGGCGGCTGCAGCTACACAGCTTGGGCAAGGCCGGAGGAGGGGCGGGGGCTCCCCAGCAGGCAGGCAGGTAACACTTTCTGGGCCCAGGGCAGGATGAAAATGCAGTACTCGCTGTTCAGAAGGAGTGTCTGTCATGAGATGTGCAGAGGCTGGGACTGCCCATGAATCAAGGTGTCGGGAGGGCAGGCAGGAGAAGAAAGAGCAGGATGTGTCTTGTGCTAAACCCGGGGTTGGGCAAGGAAGGCCAGCATTGTCATCCTTGATGGCCGGTCTGCACGGGAGGGACCCAGGGATTCCATGGTGCTGCTGGAAGAAGATGCTGGCAAGGGTTGGTTGTTTGGTTACCGTAAGTGCGTGTCCATGAGTATCTCTGGGAGGGAGAGTGAGGTGCCCATGAGACGCCACCCCCCTGTCCTTCTGCCTCCAGCTGCCAGCTCTGCCACTGTTCACCCAAACTCAGCCCTTCATGGTCATCTTGAATCATGGGCAGCCCCTGCCCACCCTCTCTCCCCACGCCGCTCCGATGCTCAGGCAGCTCCCTGTGTTGGGCATTCCAGGGGCCTTTGCCTGGGTGGCTGTGCTCGTCCTCCCAGACCCTGCAGGCTCCTCAGCACCTCTGCACACGCTGCCTGAACACCTGCTCCACCACCAACCTCGCGTGACCGCAGGCGCCCTTTTCTCTCTGTAGCAAGCAGAACTCTTGCCGCAAATCCCAATTCAAATGAAAGTAGGTGCAAAGGCAATTCATGGGCCTTGGGGACGTTGTGAGGTGACCACCATCATCTTCAGGCAGCTTCCCAGATCTTGGCTCTTCCTCTTCTGAGGGCCTTGAGATAAGGGACAGTTTTGCAGTAGAGTTGGTCATGGGGGAAAGGCAGGCTTCCTTGCACCCAGGGTCGTTCCATAGTTACCACGTTGCTCAACTCCAAATTAAAACCTGTGGCCTGCAGAGTCCACTTTGGGAACAGTGGGACATAATATTTGAAATGGGCACTGGACGCTAGTTGCCAGCATCATCTAGGCAGAGTGCCCCATGCCAGGCTTGGCAGAGAGGCAAATCCTCCAGGCCATCATTAGGGGTGCTGGATCCAGCCATGCCTGAAGCAGCTTTCAGGCGATGCCATTAAGCCAATAAATTCCGTTTTTGACTTAAGTAAATCTGAATTGGTGTCCCAAATTGCCGTGTCACAGAAGCTAGAGCAAGGGGTCAGAGCTTTGTGACAATTTAAGTCAAAACATCTGCTGCCTGCACCCTGTTAACATTACCGTCCTCAAGACATAACTCCCTTCCTCTTTCTTCATCCCCCTATTTTCCAGGCTAAAAATTAGCTCCTTAAAATGTAGACAGATATGTGCATGCTAACTGTGATTATTTTTCTTAAAATCATGCAAGTGGCACATGCTGCTGCAGAGACAGCGGGAAGTTGAGCTGCATGCGTGTCCTCTCCTGGTGCAGGTTGACTGCAGAGCCTCGCTCTGGGTGTGAACACAGAACTGCTCTATTTGGGCCAATCGCAGCTTTCGGCCATGCTCTGTTCCACACCACTCCCTGTAAGCTAGCAGCCCCTGGGGCAGGTCCCACAAACTCCTGCTTACTATTACTTGTCAAGATGCAGCCCAGTGCCGTTCCAGCCCTCATCACATGTCCTGGGCTGGCTGGGGTCTCTCCAGACTTGGAGTGGGGCCTAGGCACACTTGCTACCCCCTCGCCCCAGTGAGCCACCAACACTGACGACGCTGACATCCCTGTCCCCACATACAGGCTGGGGCTGGGGAAGGGGGCTGGGGGCCTGGTGGGTCTCATGTAGCAAGCCCTATAGGGAGGTGTCTGGACTGGTGGGTTTCTTAGAATGTGAGGTGGAGGGCATGTGAGGGGTTGCTCTGTACCTCTGCCACTTTCATCTGTGACTCAGTCATTAATCCCAGGCTCTAGTAAAAATCTCACTCAAAGCCTGCACTCACCTGCCCTCTCTGTGGTAGCCAGCCTCCCGGATGCACCCAGTGGTCCTTGCCTCCTGGGTTTCACACCTCGATTAGTCAGGGTTCTCCAGAAAACCAGCCAATAGGACATATATTTATTTATTTATGTTAAGGAATTGGCTAATGTGATTATGGAGGCTGAGAAGTCCCAAGATCTGGAGCCCCAGGAGAGCCGACAGTACAGTCCCAGTTGGAATCTGAAGCCAGGAGACCAAGGAGCCAGCCTGAAGACCTTCAGGCAGAGGGGGGCACTCCCTCACTCAGTTGCTGTTCATTCAGGCCTTCAACAGACCCAGTGAGGCCCACGCTCATTAGGGAGGGCCATCTGCTCTACTTCGTCTACCAATTCAAATGCTAATCTCATCTAGAAACACCCAGAATAGTGTTTGTCCAACTATCTGGCCACCTCATGGCCCAGTCAAGTTGACACATAAAATTAACCACCACAATGCTCTTGTATCACTTTATCTGGGTTGGTCTGTGTGATGGTAGGTGACATCCGAGACTAGGTCACAAATGACATTGTGGTTTCCACCTTTGTCTCTCTTGGATCACTGGCTCTGGGGGAAGCCAGCCACCATGATGTGAGGACACTCAAGCAACCCTCTAGAGATGCCCACGAGGTAAGGAGCTGAGGCCTCCCTCCAGCAGCCCGTAAGGAACTCAGATCTCCTGACAATATCAGTGAAAAATTGAGGCTTCTTGCCAACAGCCACATGAGTGAGCTTTCTTGCAAACATGTCACCAGCCCAGTCATACCTGCAGATGTAGCAGCCCTGGCTGACATCTGGGCTGCAACTATGAGAGACCTTGAGCCTGAACCACCCAGCTAGGCCACTTCCAAATCCCTGAGCCACCGAAACTATAAGATAATAAAGGTTGGTTGTTTTAAACTACTAAGTTTTGGGGTAATTTGTTACATAGCAACAGATAATACACTATCTATGTATGTGTATATGTTTATATCTATTCTATGATATATTTTTAAAGATAAGTTTCTTTCCAGAGATGGGATCTTACTATCTTCTTCAAAACTGATTAATGTTAGAAATGTGCTGCTGTCCTACATGCCCTGTGGAGGAAGGACAGTAGGAGTCGCTGAATGTTCCACCTGCCCTCCTGAGTTCCCCGGCCTCCCTTGCAGGTAGGTTGGGATGACGTGATCAGGCATAGCCAGTGAGCTTCGAGCAGGAGTAACATGTGCATCCTCTTGCCAAAATACCCACAGTCTGCCGGCCACCTCCACACTCCTTTCCTTGCTGCGGGGACCCTGGAAGCCACACTAGTGATGGCAGCATTGTAAGATAGACAGAACCGGAGTCCCCAAGCTACCTGATGGAGAAGGACCCTGCCAATCAGCATAGGACTTTGCGATAGAGAGAAGTGCATTGTAACGGTGTCAGGCCGTGAGATTTCAGAGGTTTCTTGGGCACGGCTTGGCCTATCCTGACTCACCCATGGCAGGTAATGGGGACAGCTGAAGCACGGCTGGTGTGGGGCCTGCTTGGTAGGCATTTGCTTGGGAAACACAGACTGAAACAGGCCCGGGGAGAGTCCTCTGATGAGCCATTGCCCATCTCTGTGGGGGAGCCCACCTCCACCCCTGCACAGGAGACTGCGGGTGGAGGAGTATCTGAGGTATCTGGACACTTGGTGCCCAGGAAGCTGTGAAGTGTCACCAGAGTCCCTGGGAAGGCCATCCTACATGTTCTGCGAAGGATGTGTTTTCTGGAGGAGGAAACCCAAGCTTAGGGTGGACAACACAGGTCTTGATCCAGACTGCTGCCTCTGTGTCCCCACCAGCTAGCCACTGTCTCAAGACCCAGAATGAAATGTCTGGGAGGCTGTCTACACAGATGCTGCCCAGGCTCCCTTGGGCTCAGCCGACAGGAGGCACTGTCCTGTGAGGGGAGAAGCAAGACCGGGGAATGGTGTTGGGAAAATGGAACAATTTGGTTAGGCTCCCCTCGCCTCGGAGCCGCTTCAGGGTGGTTCAGGGTGATTTGGTAAGCACTGTGTTTGTGGGTGGAGTAAGTGCTCCTACAAGGCAGCGCCGCTTTGGCTGGTGTTTTACTGCCTCAGGTGCCCACCCTGCACGGCCATGTTTTTCCAGACCTGCAGCTTCCAAGGACCATGTGGCTGGTTGCCCAGCATATAGACCTGTGTGAAGGGGTCTGGTGACCCAGCCTGGCATGTGAAGGGTTTGTGACCCAGTCTGTGAACAGGCTTGAGGAGTCTGAGAGCTCCAGACCCAGCCTTAGCTCAACAATTGACCCAGTCAGTGCAGGATTACTGGCAGGTAAAAGAGCCTGACAACTAGCGTGGTTGCCTAGCTTTACAATTGGTGTCACAAACAGGATTAAGAGCTAGACAATTGGCACTGTGAGCAGGATTCAAGACATTAGCCTCGCAGTAGCCCTTGTCATAGCAAGACAAATGGGGTTCATTTATGTCACCCTGGCCAGGCCATGGTACCCAAATATCCAACCACACACGAATGCCGACATTGCTGGGAGGTATTTTGTAGGTGAGGCTAACATCTACCACCCACCAACTTTAAGTGAAGGATGTTACCCTGCACTTTTGGGGTGGCCTCCTTTAATCAGCTAAAGCCCTAAGAGCAAAAGCCGAGGCTTCCCTGAGGGAGAAGATATTCTGCTTCAAGACTGCAGCATCCACCCCGCCTTGGTCTCCAGCCTGCCCACCTGTCCTGCAGGTTTCAGATTTGCCAGCCCCACAATCGCGTGAGCCAGTTCCCTACAATAAATCTCCTTACACATGCATGTATGTGTCCTACTGTTTCTGTTTCTCTTCAGAATGCTGATGGATACAGGGGGCTGGGGGATCCCCTCATCCCTCTACGGGAGGCCCAGCTCCTATCCGGGGCCTTCCTACGGCTGGGCTGTGAGGTTCACGGCCAGTACCTGCTCCCCGTCCCCCTCCAGGTCCGGGGTGACACAGCTTTCTCCTTGCTGCCCTGGGACACCCCTGGCCCTGCCCGGTTTCCTAAGCCTGCCCCTTCTTGTAAATAGTCCCTTTATGAAATGCTCCTCAAATGATCCCATTTGAACGTAGCATCTGTTTCCTGCCAGGTCCCTGCCTGGCACCCTGCCCTGTCCCCACCCCCGGCCCGCTGCCTCCCTCGGAGGGACTTCCCAAGCCTTCGCAGCTGGAGAAATCCAGAAGCAGTTATCATTTTCCCCCCAGATTTACCCTCCAGAGCATCGGCGACTAGTGAGGACTTTCTACAAAGAAAATTCGATCAGATGCCCACAAACTACTTTGTTCTTTCTTTCCACTAATGGTCAACCTCCACAACACTTATTCAGAAGGACAATGTGTTGGTAACTAGGACATGCAGAGTACCCTGGATGTTCCCACCAGGTCCGAGCTCTGAGGCTCCTGGTGGGCAGGGATAGGGTGAGGAGGCTGGCAGCAGAGCTCCACCTGGGGGTGCCAAGCCCTCCCCTCTTCCTCGGATGTTGCGTTTCCTCTGGAGGAAGTCCGGAGCCTCTTCCTGGCAGGGACTCCCCCTCCCAGAGTCTCAGCAGCCCCTGAACGCACAAGCCTCTCCATTCCCTCATTCCCGGGGCTGGTCACCATGGCAACGGTCCTGCCAGAGGGGCCGGTTCTGCTGGGAATCAGGGGCTGCCTCAGCCGGTTCCCTGGAGCAGGGAGGCCTGAGGGCTGGGCTGGGGCTCTCCCAGAAGCCGGCCTGGGTCCCAACATGGGCGGTGGCCGCCCGTCACCCCGCCTCGCAGCCCGGTCCTAGCCCAGATTCCCCCAGGATCAGGAAAGTCTCTTTGGTTTGGAGACTTCCTCTCTGGCTGCAGCCACACAAGAGCAGTCTCTGCCCATCTGCTCCAGGCACGGGGGCACTGGGGTCTCTCTGAACCGCATTTTGGGGTTCAACCCAGACGGTGTGTTTGGACTGGGTCTGAGATCAGCCCAATCCGAGGTGGGCAGGGACCACTGTGTCCGAATCATCTCTGTACCCTGCAATCCTGTGCCTGGGGGCTTGTGACTCCCGTTTTATAAATGAGTGAAGGCAGGCTGTGTGCTCCTGCCCAGGTGCTGTGTGGGGGGGCTTCCTCCATCAGCCAAGGAGGGGTGCAGCCCCCTCAATGGTGGGGCTCAGTAGAGTGGAGTGACTTGCCCGAGGTCACCAGCTGGTGCACGGAGGCTCTGCCCATAGAGCACTGAAGCTGCCAGCCTCCCAGTCTCCCGGGCTTGCATTCCCCTGGAACTGGAACCAGCAGGGGTGGGGGCAGCACAGTAAACCCTCCCCAGCGGCGCGCCCTGCCTTCTTCCCTCTTCTTGGTGCCCTCATCAGACCCTTCTCCCGCTGCTGGGTTCGTGGGACTCTCCACTGAGCCCCAGGCAGGCTGGCGGGGCAGATGGGAAGGAGGGGTGTAGGTGTGGGGGCTGTCCCCAGAAGAAGCAGCAGCTGGTCAGCAGCCCCACCATGGACAAAACTGAGGGACCCCCTGGGAACTCTCCAGCCTGCAGCGACGGCTTCCCCATCTGTGCTGCTGTGGGCGACTGAGCTCAGGGCGGCTCAGAGGATGCCCCCCACCCTGAGGAATTCCCCGGCCCGGAAGAATCCTGGCTCCAGCCCTCCCCAGGGTCTACTCACGCCCAGAAAGCCCCTGGCAGCGCCTCAGAGAGCCAGGGCCAGGCCAGGAGAGTGTGCGGGGGCGGGGAGAGGTGTGCGCATGTGCATGTACTCACCACAGACACACACACACCACAGACACACACACACCACGGACACACATATCTCATGGGGACACACACATACCACGGGGACACACGGACACACACACACATTCTAGACACACATGCACCACGTACACACACACACCCCATGGGGACACACACCCCACGGGGACACACACACACTCACACATCACAGACACACACACCCCACAGGAACACACACACACCACAGACACACACACACACATCACAGACACACATGCACCATGGACACCCCCCCCACAGGGACACACCCCACGGGGACACAGACATACTCACACATCACAAACACACACCCCCCTCACGGACACACACAAACCCCATGGGGACACACACACCACAGACACACACAGACCATGGACACATACACACCATGGGGGGACACACACCACAGACACACTCACAATCACAGACACACACACACCACAGACACACACACACACAATCACAGGCACACACACACCACGGACACACACCACAGACACACACACACAATCACAGGCACACACACACCACGGACACACACACACACCATGGGACACACACACACCACGGGGACACACACACGACAGACGCACACACACACCATGGACACACACACCATGGACACACACATCACAACACACACACACACCATAGACATACGCATACACACACCACGGGGACACACACACCATGGACACACACACACCACAGGTACACACGCACACCACAGACACACGCACACCATGGGGACATACACACCATGGACACACACACACCACAGGTACACACGCACACCACAGACACACACACACCACGGGGACACACACCATGGACACATACACACTACAGACACACACCACGGACACACACAGACCCTATAACACACACGTATACCATAGACACACACACACACCACAGACACTGACACCCACTCACAGCTCACGTCGCCCTCTCATGCACATACAGCAGATCCTCTCACACTCACTCACATACACAGCCTCTCTCACAATACTCACATTCTCACCTGTATTCACACTCGTGCACACCCACACCCAGAACTAGGTCTTTGTCTTTAATGATGAGCACAAAGCCACCACGTGGTCCTGCATCAGCCAAAGCTGCGTTTCCGGCTGGTACCCTGCCCCAGGTAAAGCCCCTGTCCTGTCTCTGCAAGCCCTGCACACCTGGGCCGGGCAGCCCTGCTCTGCCTGCCTGCCTGGCCAGGCTCTGCTGCTCGTCCCCCAGCCCCAGCACACAGCAGGTGCACCCCCAGCTCCAGCCTGGGTGCCTCCCAGCCGAGCCTCACAATGCTGTGAAACCTCATACCACAGCCACTTTGACCCTCACACCAGATTTAATCCTCACAGTAAGCCTGCAACAGGTCAGGGAGAAATCATTAGATCATATTTGAGGCTTCGTGACCTGGAACTTTTCCTGAGTGCCCGCGGCTCATCGTGTAATGGCTGGGCCCAGCCTCAGCGCCTGGGGGCCGCCCGGCCTCCTGGGCCCCTCCAGAAGGGGAGGGTGTCTGCATGGGGAGGGGCTGGCACCCAGCTGGTACTGTGTCCTGGGAGGGGAGCTGAGGGCAGGACCCAGCTGAGGGAAGGATGTGCCCACAGTAGCCCGAAATGGCCAAATGTGAGGCCCCGACCTTTACCTATTTCCCACTACAACTGTGCTGTGAAAATTTGTGAGTTGCAGATTTGCTAAAAGAAAGTTATTGTAACCCGAAAATCCCCTCACTGAGAGGTTCAGACTTTAGCATTTGGTTGCATTTCTGGAAATGAGAGGCCTTCGCAACCACGTGCACCCCCCTTTCCACCCCCCAGGTCCAGACAATGTTCTGAGCTGAGCCAGGGTCTGTGTCACCATGGAAACAGCCCCTCCCGCTGCCTTGGTGCCCCCTGTATCCTGTCTCTCTCCACCTGCACCCCCATTACCAGCCCCCCAAGTCTCCTTGCCTGTGGTGGGGGTGCCCGGACTGTGTAGACATGACTGTGGGCCGGGTCTTAGAGGGGCCCATGGAAAGCCACCTGCAGGAGCAGCCCCACCTGGCCCTTACAAGGGGCCGTCCCCGCTCATGCTGCAGTCAGAGCCTGCTTGACAAGTGGCCTTTGCGGGCACAGGGCCACAGACTTGGCTCTCTGGTGGGAGATTGATGCCTAAAGGTGGAGCCCTAATCCTTGAATTTCTGCCCTGGCCTCCTCCACCAGCACACAGTCATCTTGCAAGGCAGCTTTGCAAGTCTCTCCACAATAACTGACCATCCTCATTGGTAGAGGACATGGGCTCTGTCTGGGGACAAAAGGACAACCCTGTGTTGCAGGGAGGCCAGGGGCCACAGGGGGAGCTGTGCTGGCACTGCATGGCCGGCTAGAGCCTGCAGCGGGAGAGAATGGAACAGAGTCTGGAGTGGGGAGGGTTGGCAGGCTTCCTGGAGGAGGTGGCGTTGGCAATGTATCTGGAAGAACACACGGACTCAGGGAGAAAAAGGGAGAGGTGCAGCAGGCAGGCGGGGAGGAGCAAGTAGAGGGGTCCCAGGGCTGTTGGTGGGCTCGGGACCCCCATCTGGAGAACTTGGGGTGGACGTGAAGGCTCACCGTCACCTGAGGAAAAGCAGCTGCTTACCTGTTTACCACTGGAGAAATGGGTATTTAAAAATTGGTCTTAGACCCCAGTACAGGAATATCTGGAGAGATTTCTTCCCCCATCGCGAGCCCTGGCCACCTGGAGGAATGCGTTCTGTGTTATGTTCTGAGTGGAGCTCTCCATGTGGCTCCGCCGTGGCTGTCAGGGGTTAATGAGTTCCGCTGGGACCTGATCCTCTTCTTGGTCCCCCCTCACTCCTAAACCCAGGGTCCGGGTGCTACAGGTCCACACAGCACCTCACGCCGCACACCTCTCCTGAGCCCCTCCAGCCCAAGGGGCAGCCCTGGTGTCTTTGGGCGTCCTCTGTCCACACCCTGCAGGACTGTGGCCTTGGGACTTGTCCGGCCAGTGAAAAGTAAGCTGGAGTGACAATGACTTCCAGGTGGCAGCCAGCTGTGTGCGACTTCCCAACGTTTCCCTCAACATCTTCTCCCTGCCACGGTGACCATGTGTCAAGGAGCCTCTGTCAGCCATTGTCCGAGTGTCCCTGTGATGGGCATGTCCTACGGTAAGACATAATCTGTGTGGTTTTGAGCCTCTGAGGTCTGGGCTGTTTGTCACCATAGCATGACCTGCACCCCTGGTGACTAGTGAACGCCCAAGCACCACCCCTTGTTCTAGGAACAAGGAGCGACCTTGGTCACCTCTCTCTCCTCACCCTACACCCAACAGACCAGGTCACATTGATTGGACCCCTGCACCCCGTCCAGTACGGCCCGCTGTTGCCTGCACATCCAGCACCTGGCTGGGCCTCTGTCATCCTCCCTGTGTCCCTGCAGCTCTCTCCATGCAGGACCCCAGGACGGAGCTCCTCAACATTGAGAAGCTGAGCATCACAACCCCTGCTGAGGGTGGCGCCAAGACCTCTGGCATGGCCCTCACTGCCCTGCACAGCTTGGCTTCTGCTGGCTCAACCCACTGGCCTCTCAGTCCTCCAAGCCCCTTACCCTCCCTCCGCAGGGCCTGCTCCTTCCCCCAGTGGCCCCTCCCCAGCCTCAGACCCAGCTCCAGGGTCAGTCACCGGAATACGTCTGGGCACCCCTGCGCCCAGCCCTGTCCTCCATCCTTGAGCAAGTGCCCATCACAGCTGTAATGATGTGTTCCTGGTGTGTGATATTTTCGGGGGTCACTGCCTGCTCTGTGATTGGGGGTGCTCCAGGGCTGGGGTTGGTCTGTTGATCCCTGCGGCACACTAGTGCCTACACATGGGTCTTGCCCACCAAACAAGAGCGCGTGATCATTTTGCTGAGATAACTTCTTTCCTCCAGTGTCCTAAAGCTGTAACCAGCCACACAGAAGGAGACCGATGTTCTCCTCCCAGATGTCCTGTGTGTTGCCTAGAGCAGCAGGAATCAAACACAGACCTGTAGCCTGCTCGGTGCATTTTATCAGAGGGTGGGGACAGTGCAGGAAGGGAGGACGGCATTCTCACTGACACCACTGGGCCAGGAACGTGGGGAAACGGCTCCTGTCCCCGGGCGGCGCCTGGCGGTGCCCAGGCACATCCAGTTACAATGTGCCTTCAGGACGCGAGTCCAGAGTGCCAGATCCCTGCGGCCAGTCTCCCCGTCCTGCACACACAGGGCCTCTGCTGTGGCCCCCTCCTTTTCCCGACTCAGACCATGTCCACGAGCCTGGTGTGAGGACTGGGACACAAAGGCCCTCTCACACGATCCTCCTCCTCCCCCAGCCTAGTTCTCCGAGCTCTCAGCGCTACCTGCGTCACACTCGTGTAGGGAATTAACAGAATTTTAGCTGCTCCTGGGTGGGGGAAGCGCCACTCACCGGGGGATGGCCTCTCATGCTCTGTGTGGGCGACTGTCACAGTTGCTCGAGGGAGGCTCAGGAGGGGGACGGAAGTGGCACTACCCTAGCTGCATGGTGCCTTGAGGTGGGCACGAGGCGCACCCATGCAGCACCGCCCATGCCTGGCCTGGCTGCCAGGGCTCCATGACAAAACCAAGCGTGCGACCCTCTGCAGACTGAGGAGGCAGCGACTCTATCCTTCGGGGCTGGTTTCCAGTTTAGCGTCATCCCCCACGCCCAGGGAGCCCCCATCATCTGTAGGAGCTTGTTTCTGGGTGATCTGTAACATCTCCATTCTTTGAATGCTCAGGGAGGCACAAGTCATCAAATTGTAGGGGACAACCCCCCAGAGGTGCTGGATTGTGGACAAGGGAAGCATGTTAAAAACTGCATAACTTCGCAAAAGCAACATATTCCAGCTATGACCAGTCACCACCTGCTCTCTCCACTCTGAAACCCCCTCCCTGCGCACAGACACCGTCCGCTTGTTGGGGTGTTGGAGTGTCCACAGGCATTTTGGGCACATACAGTTGGGACTATATCTACTTTGAGTTTTTTGTAGGAAATCTTATGGGCGGCTCATGACCACTTCTGGGTACAACTCAGTTACCACCGTCCAGGAGACGAATGGCTTCTAGGAAGACTCCTAGCCCCATGACACCCACCTCATGACCTGTGGGGTCAGAGGTCATGTCTGGACACGAGCCCATCCTGGGAGCAAAAGAGAGACAGAGCTTGAGAATGGGGCCAGAGGAGGTTCTCCCCAAATCCAATAGCTCTTAGAAAAACAAAACAAAACAAACAAAACAAAACACCTATAGAGAGGTTTTCCTAAATTTGATTATCCCAAAAAATATACATGACATCATAGATAATGAAATTTCTCTGTCCATATATAAACAAATTTTGGTCAACAAGGTGATAGGAAAGACTGGATTATCTTTTTATTCTCTTTATAGGGAATATATCATCCTCATCATCTGAAGAGACGGTCATAGTATGCAGCCAAACACGCAGGACAAAAGGAATTATGGAGACTTGTCTATCAATTAATTGATAAAATTTTTCTGGACATTGTCATGCATATGGAATTTAGAGTGTGTCCTTTGCTGTGATTTCTTTTCTCATTCTAAATAGTAACCTCTGAACCTACCTGTTGTGGTTATGATTTTGTATCTTTTTCTTGAAGAGATGCCACCAACCTGTATCCGCTGCTGCCCCAGACCCTGAGAGAGAGAGCAGGAGAGTCATGGAAGCTTCTGGAAGGATGGAAGAGCCAGAGGAGAGGGCTTGGGGAGTCTCCAGGAAGCTGGAACCAGGCAGAAGGGTGGGGTGGGGGCTTCCAGGCTCAGATGCAGCCCCCCTCTGCTCTCCCTGTCATCCCTGGTGGGCACAAGGCCTGGGGAGGGACGCCAGCCCTCTGCCCCCTGTCTCCTCTCAGACAGAGCTGCAGACATGCAGCTTATGTGAAGTTCCACAGAGCGTATTTTCTGGCTTCAGCAAAGCCCCTTAACTTCTGCCAGTCGGGAGATCCCCGATGTGCTATCAGCCACCTGTGAGGGGCACTGCCCTGATGTGCTGGGCATGCCTGCCCCCACCTGCCCAGCCTCAGCATGGGTCCCCTGAGGGGGCAGTTACCAAGGGGCTGGCCAATAGCCACCCCCAGTGTCCTGGTAAGAACTTCCTGTGGGGTCTCCTAGGACCCCTGGAGCTGAGAGCTGTGGAGATGAAGCACCTCTTCCTCTTTCTCCAGAGGCAGGCCCTGGAGACACAACAGACTTCTCCACAGTGTAGGGTTCTTGTGTTCGATAGCGAGGAAGCAAGCCAACCGAGTGCAGAACCCGTCATGGGACGTTCTAGAAGTCAGCGTGAACTGGACGCACACAGGGAGTCCTTGCAGCAGCACCTTCTGTTTTTGGGCAATCGGGGAATGGCTACAGCTTCTGCGGAGTGTGTGAGCCACAGACACCCGGTAGCCAGAAATGCAAAGACACGCTTGGGTGTGAGAGAGCCCTCGGCTCCTTCCCCTCCGACCAGGCCATTGGTCCTGGACTCAGGTCCCCATTTGGCTTCTCTTTTTTCCCCCTGCAGGTGTCCAGGGCAGCGATCAGGTGTGGCATGTGTCAGGAACGGCCACACAAGTGGGACTGAGATGGGCCAAACTCAGTGGCCGCTGGCCCAGTCCTAACACCCACCATGGAAAACCAAGACAGAAGACTCACCACCTCTGGTCACTCCTCCTCCCTCGGGCCCGCGGCCCATGGTGTTCGGGGGAGCCTGGCTGGCCCAGCGGCGTGAAGGCATCGCTGGCCACTGCAGCAAGAGGAAGTGAGGTGTCTCTGGATGGACAGCGGTCCTCAAACCCTGGCAGGGCCCATCCTTGACGGATGCCCCTCTCTCCCCTGGACTTGGACTTGCTCAGAATGTCCGTCGTCTCCCCTGTGTGGCCTTTGGCTGGCAAGGGACCGATGCCCGCAGCCCAATGGTCCTGCTCCTCACACGCGCCCCATAGAAGCGAGCACATTTGTGCACCAGATAACAGAAGCAGCTCTGGTTGCAGCAGCCCGAATGGAAATCCCCAAATGCCCATCCTGGGTGGGGCAGCCATGGGCAGGGAGTTCAAACGAGCTCTAACCACACCCAAACCCTGCAGGAGGCCTGCACAGCGAGAAGTCCGGGTGGGGTGGCTCATGGTGACCGGAAACGGGGCTCAGGCTGCTGGTCATGGTGGTCACAGTGGGGGCCACCCAGTAAGATGGGAGCTCCTGCCGTCACAGACCAGGCTGCCTCAGCTTCCCCAAAAGCTTGTGTGGGAGAAGCCACAAATCCAGGGTACTGAGTGTTTTGGGGATTGGGTGGCCTGCCACCTGGACTGTGCCCATCTCCAGAGATCTCAGCTGAGGCTCACCACCTGGCCCCACTTTCCAGATGGGAAGAACAAGGGGGCGGATGCTTCCCACAGACCCAGGTGTGGGGGTGGAGGGAGCTCGGGGTCGGGGGTGCTCCCCACCAGAGGGGTGAGGTGGGGTGGGGCAGGAGCCATGCGGATGAAGGGATGCGCCTGTCCCCACGCAGGCACAGAGTGACACCGCACGCACTCGGAAGTGCACCACAGAGGCAGGTGCTCGCGCGTGTGGCCGGCCGAGTCCTGGGAGATGTGCTCTCTCATGGGTGGGCAGGTTCCTCGCTCCTGGGGAGACTCATCCTCCCCATGCAGCATCCCCAGAGGTGGCAGGCACATTGGGGAGGATGCTGCCACCTGCCACCTCATTCCTGCGTCCCTCTCATCCCTATCCCCATGGGGGCCACCAGGAGCCCTCCTTGGTTCTGTGCTTCTCTGTGGCATTTCGTCGCCCTCTAAGCTGTGTTGGTGGCAAAGTTTTTTCCACCCCTGCCAGGTGGAACCCAGAGGCTCTGTCTCCCTTGTGTTTTGGTGAAGGGTGGGAGACCCTCCTGGGGGGGGCACTTGTAAGTCCTCCTTATGCAGACTCTGTGACCTCCCTGACCTCGAAGACACAGAGGCCCAAGCAGGAAGGTGTCCAAGCTGGCCCTGCTAGTGCTCAGAGGGCTTCCCATGTGACAAAGGGGGCCCTGAGCAGCCTGAGAAGTGCCGGGAGGGTCCTCAGCGCTTCCCTGTGCTCTAGAATCGCTGGATGGCGCATCCATCCTCTGAGGTTACCCTCTCAGCAGCGCACTGACATCTGCCCTGGCCTGTTTCCCTTCCTCCCAGCCAAGGGGAGGAGCAGCACTTATGAAAAGAAAAACAAGAAATTCCCAACATCCTTTTGGGATTTAAGCTGTCAAAGGAGCAGAACTCAGGTCCATTCTCTTTGGAGCCGGGTAGGACCCTTCTTCCACAAAGTTGGGCAGTCGCTCCCCAGTCGTGCACAGGCCAGGACCAGGGAGGCAGCAGGACGTCCATCAGTCTGAGGTTGGATGGGGACAAGGTGCTTCTCGAGAAACAGGGGCTCAGAACCTTCCATGGAGCCCAGATAAGCCATGCAGGGCCCTAAGGTGGCCTGATCCTTTGGGAGGCCAGCACGGCAGGGGCTGGGCTAGCTCCAGCTGCTGCAGGTGACCAGCTCTTCTGCAGTGGGGGCTCCCAAAGCTGGACAGGAGGGTCTTTTGCTGCCTTAGTAGTAAGGGGAGGTGAGGAAGTGGGAGAAGCAGAGCTGAACTGTGCAGGGCGGGGCTCCATCACATGTTCCCACAGGCACAGCAACCACCAGCCAGAGGGCCACACCTGGCCAGGTCCCCTCATTCACCAAGCGTCCTAGGAATAGGCTCAGTCTATGGTCCCTGGGCCTGGAAACTGCTTGGGCTGCCCCCAAACCCTGAATGGTCATCCTTCTCCTCGGACAACCACTTATGCAGTCTCCCTAAGTGGCTCCGCCGCCTGCCCAGTGATTCCAGACTGTCAAGGAGGGGCTGGGCTGGGGGAGGTCTTCTCAGAAGGTGAGGTTGAAGTGGCATTTTCATAGTTTGCGTTTACCAAAGAGAAGGAGCTGCCCCTGGAGATGGGGTGGGGCTGGGGCCCGCAGCCAGCCCCCTGGTCTTTGATGTGCCCCCACACCCCTGCCCTAGTGGCTGCAGACGCAGGTGCTTCCAACAGGCCTGGGTGTTGCAGCAGCAGAGGCGGCCCACACAGGCTCCACCTGCCCCTTCCTTAGAGCAGGCAAGGGAAGGGATGTGAGTGGGACCCTAAAAATGCACGCCTGCCCTGATTCCCCAGAAAGTCGACAGCCACCGCTCCTGACCCCTGAGCTCTCAGGACCTGGACTTTCCCTGAAGAAGGAAAAGGGCTCTTCACTGCCTTGAGCCTAGCACACCTGCAGGCTGACCCTGAACCTGTCAGAGGCCAGGGAGCAGTCTGTGGTTCTCAGATCAACCCATCCCTGCACTCCTCCTGTGGGCTGAAAGGAGGGCCCCAGGGCTCAGTCCCCACTAGGTACTGGCAGATGGGTTGTCCCAGATCAGGGGCTGGGAGGAGACAGGACAGCTACAGCCCAGACAGTGGTGGGCACGTCATGGCAGGGCACAGCATCTGTGGTCTCGGGGCAATGAGGCAAAGCCCCAAAGTCACTACCCACCTCGGGTCACCCTGCCCTCCTGGCTCCCACCTCTGAGCACCCAGCTGGGGAGGGGGGCTGGGCTCCTGTGTGCCCATCAGGGGCACAAACCCATGTCACTGCTTGGCTCCAAAGCATTTGGTGGGGAGGTGTCGTGGGGCCTTGTTTTTCTATGGTAGCTTTTCATGAGCACTTTATGCACCGGACACGGTCCCAAGTACTGAGCATTTATCGAATCCTGCTGCAAACCAAAGAGGAGGGATCTACTACTGTCCCATTTGAAAGATGGGAAGACTGAGCCTGTGCGGGGGTTCAGTGACCTGCCTAGGGCTGAGCCACAGCCTGGAGGAGCTGAGGGGTCCCAAGGGCACCAACACTGGCCACCTCCTCCTGCTCTGCAGGCCTTGGCATTGGGAGGAAGTCTCTGGAGAGCTCCTACGGTGACACTGGGAGGCTGCCAAGACCCTACCACTCCCCTCCCCTGTACTGCTCCCCACCCCAGACCCTGGCCTGGTCAGGGCTTCTGGAAAGTTCAGAGCTAGTCTTCTACAGAAGAAGTTTATAGGTAAGTGGGTCAAGGAGAAACAGCTAAGCCCCAGGACCCCAGGATTTTCAACTGGGCCCAAACTCCCAGTCTGGTGGTTTATACTGGCACAGTCCCCTGGGAAGGACACAGAGGAAAAACGAAACCAGGGCTGGCTGGTCGGATGGGTGCCTGAGGGAGAAATGTCCATCATCCTGTGGCAGTAGAGGCACCTCCTCAGCAAGCCTCTGCCGGATGGAGGGGGTGACAGAGAATCAATGTCCCCCACCCAGCCAAAGGCAGTGCCTGGCTCCGCACCTGCCTTAACCCAACAGTTCTCCAACAAGGAGCCACCAGTATTGGGGTCCTTGTCTCCTTGCGGAAACTGAGTCACTAAGCCCATGTGGGCTGGTGGTAGAGGCCTCAACAGATCCTCCCTTGGGCATCAGAGGGAGGGGCGCCCCATGGGAGGGCCGCCTCGGGAAAAACACTGAAAGCCGAAGGCTGAGGATGTTGTCTGTTGCCATGGCGATGCTGACCGCAGGAAGGCCCAGGGAGGCGGGAGTGGGGTTGGACTGGCTGCTGCCACTCAGCCACCAGGTGGTTGTGTCCTTTGAAAGTCCTCATCGTTGCACACTTTCCTGTCCCAGAGATGCCCCCAAAGCCACCCCTGGATGGCCTGCATCACCTGCCTGTGGCAGACCTTGGTGCCGCCCCTGTAGGGCAGTCACCTCTGATCCTGCATTCCCGGGACAGCCAGTTCCTGAGTGCAGCACGTGACCCAGGCTGGCCAGTCACAGCTGGCCTCTCCAGGGTGCTGGCTTGGGACTGAAGCCTTGGTCCATCCTGGAGAACACAGTGATGGGTCCGGTGGTAGACGTGGGTCCCACGTTGATCCAGAGTGAGGCTGCTGAGAAGTGACCCTGTTCTTTTCCTCTGTACTTAAACCTGGAGGCTGCCAGGCCAGAGGTCTGGAAGCCACCAATGGAAGATGCCTCTGGAAGGCATGTCCCCACGGAGGAAGAGAACAACTGATCATTTGATCTCCTGGATCTAGCTGTGCCTGAACCAGCCATGTCCTGGCCCTCCAATTAATTACAGGAGATGATACATGGCTTTGTCCTACTTAAGCTGGTTTCAGTTCTGTCACCTGTGCAGAAAGGTGTGTGCTATGCCCTGGCTTTTGCTACCAATCCCCGTGGGGTCCTCTGAGCAGGAGAGGCACACCCTTGGTGCTGGTTAGCTATGCAGAGGCTCAGGTCCTACTCTGCACCTCCTGAATCAGAATCTGCATTCTAACAAGATGCCTGGAGACACAAACATAGTGCAGTAGAAACATGGGCACAGCGGTGAGGAAACTGGATTAATACAGGGTTAATATAGGCGGATGGGGCCCCATGGATGGGTTTCCTATTCTGTGTTTTTCATTGCAGACACTTAATATTTAAAGCAATGGGAGGCACTCCCGGGTGAGCCTCTGGGCACACGGGTGAGTCACTGTCCAGGTGGCACATGCTTCCCCTCTCTGGGCTCTGAGCTCTCAGATGACCAACGGGGATAACACAGGAGATGGGGACGAGGCAATGAGGGATGCCAGAAGCAGGAGCATTAGGGCTCCAGACCCTGTGCCAGTGTAGACGGCTGCCATCACCACTGCCTCTTCCTGGGACTAAGGCCCCACCCAGCCTCTGGAGAGGGGTGAGGAGCTGAGGGGTGTTGACCAAGAGGGAAGCCAGGGGAGACTTTTGTCCCGGGAGGACGAGGTCTTGAGACCAGGACAGAATGTGGGGCTGCCTCCTGGGGAGGCCTTCGGTGCTCAGCCCTATGGCCTCTGTGCCACCAGGTAGAGCTTGTTTTCAAGCCAGAGGGGCTGCGGTGGCTGCAATGTGGGGCCTCCTGGAGAACACCAGGGCAAGGCTGGCCTGGGGCTCCATCGTTTTCTCACATCCCCCCACAAAATACCCACATCAGTCACTGAAGACGTCATTGCCCATCGTAGGAGTGGACCTATGCCCTTTGGAGTGACTCCAGGACCCATGGCGTGGGGGTAAACTGTGGGTGGGGGAGGCCTGCTGGGCGCCCCAGGTCAGGCCCCAGCAGCTTGTAGCCCCAGCACAGATCGGCCACATGTCCCTGAGTGGGAGACAGGGGATGTGGCCTCTCTGAGTCTTGGCTCCTCGCCTGCAGCTTGGGGATAATGATCAGATGGTGCCCTTAGTGGGGTGGTCATGTCACAGAGGCTTTTCTTCCCTAACAGGATTTCTGCAGGTGGAGAGCTGCGCCCAACCCTGGAGAAGCTCTGGGAACAGTGGACGGAGATTTGGGCTCAGCTTCCACAGCCATCCCCATCCTCACTCAGACTGAAAGCTGAAGTCCTGAGAGTGGCCTGTGAGGTCCTCGGTGAGCTGGGCACATGGCTCTGTTTCCTCCTGCCTCCTCCCAATGTCCCTCCAGCCATAGTGGCCTCCCTGCTGCTTCTGCACCCACCACGCTGGCCTCAGCCTCAGGGCCTTTGCAGCGCAGGGAGCAGCTCCACGCCGCGTCCTCTGCCTTGCACTGCAGGGCCGTGCTGGACCCTCTCCCTCCGTCCATCAGCTCTTTCCTTCGCCTCCTCCAGGGCTTTGCTCAAGGCACCTGCCAGCATGGCCATCCTTCCAGGACCACCATATTTAGGCTGCCAGCCCCGGCCCTTCCCGCCTCTCTTCCCCACTTTGTTTTTCGCTGGAGCACCATCGTCATTGCATGGCATGACTTGTGAGTGACTCGTCCGGCGTCCGTCTTCCTTCCTTGAAGACTGGTTTTTCATATGAGTGTCAAGAGCAGGGCAGGCCTGAGGGAGGCCCGCATCTGCCCTGCAGGAGCTCAGAGGTGTCCAACAGGGTAGGTGGATGGGCTTGTGGCCTCGGTGGTGGCCTTGGTGGGCATGGCTAGAGGATAGTGAGCAGGTGAAGGGGCGGCGTGAGGGGGAAGGGCCAGAGCCTGGCTGTGGCAGTGAGCAGGGGATGGGGGACCTGGAGAGACGTGGGTGGGCTGAGGTGCTTCGAGGCTGAGGACCCCTACCGAAGGCCGGGCAAGGCATGTGGTCTTCATGTCCTCACTGGCACTGGCACCAGCTGCTGGGAACCAGCTTAGAACAACCAGGCAGTGGGGACATCTAAGGACTGGAACCCCTCATGACCGGAGGATGCACTCTCCCAACACCCAGGAACCTCCGGGTGGGGTGGGGTGAGTGAGGGAGACCCATCATGTCTCTGGGGAGGGGCTGGGCTTGAAGAGCATGACCTCTGAGGGAGGCAACTTTGGGCTCCAGCTAACTCTGCCCATTAGGGCCTGGAGGGGGGCCTGATCCTATTGACCTCGGCCCCGCCGTGGGAGGTGGGTGACACCAGGCAAGAGGTGCTATGTGGGCCAAATGGCATGGGGCACAGACCACTTTCTGCCAACACCTGCTAGTCCCTGAAACTCAAAGACTGGTCAGCCATGAAGGGGCTGGGGGGCTGGCACCCCTGCAGAACCCTCTGTGAGGGCCGTGGGCCTTGGGGCCTGGCCGAACACAGTAAGTGTTTGATAATGGCAACTGGTGGGGCTGAGGCTGAGCCTAGCGTGGACTCCTGGTGAGCAGCCCCTGCTGAGAGAGTAAATAGCCTATTGGGGCCCCTGCCTGTGAAAGGGGGTGACCCTGGAGAAAAGGGTGGGTGGGGCTGCCACCCATCACAACCCAGCGCACATCACATGCTAAGGACAGCCCACAGGCCAGAGGAGGGCCACAAACCCGGCTCCCTCGCCCCTCCTGCAAGCTTTGGCTGCTAGTGACAGAGACCATCAAGGGCATTTTCAGGGTCAGTGGGGATGCTGGGCAGATGGTGGAGGGTCTTCAATGATGTCCCGTCCATGTGACTTTGCAACCAATCCCCAGGCGGTTGGTCCCTGCTGGGCACAGCACTTGAGCCGACCTTGGACAGGGCCAGGCTCAGTTCCTCAGTCCCGATCATCAGGTTGTTGTGAAAGTCGAGTGTTTAGGGGGCCGAACAGGAGGGTTCTGAGCAGCTCTGAGCCTATGGATGGCACAGGCATGTGCTCGGGTTGTGGGCCTTGCGCCCAGTGGTGGAGAGTTGTGGCATGCATGGCGGGCACCCTCGCTGCACGAGAGGGTCACCGTGGCTCGTGCACCCCTCGCGTAGTGGGCATGCCGCCTCTCGCGGAAGCTCTGCCTGCCCCCGTCCCAAGTGTCTTGATGGGGCTTGTGTAGCTCATAAAGGGACCGAAGAAACAGCAGATGATGGTGCAGATACACAAGCCAAATGTCCAACCCCAAGAGTCTGTTAAAGTGACAGAGGCCCTGGACGGCAGAAATGGTCAAGGGCAAAGAAGGAAGGTAGAATCACAGAGAGCGGGCGGCCTTTGAGAGCTGCTCAGTGGTGGGCAAGGGAGGGCTGGTGTCACAGGAGCTGGGACTCTCCTGCAATGGGTGGGGGCCACTGGGGACAGCTGCACACCCTCTAAATGCCACTCAGGTGTTCGGCCAGCTGAGGGCGGCAGGGCCACTGCAAAGGGAGGCCCAGACCCTTCACCCTGACACACCACCCTGGCCTGGACGATGTCCATCACCAACCCCAGCAAGGGGAGGAGGCCATTCTCAGGATCCCAGAGCCCAGGTGGGGTGCAGGCAGGGAGAACTCCATGCTGGGGGTAGGGGGGGAGCGTCTCATAGCTGGCAATGGGGGTCCTCGGGGATGGGGCCAGGCTTCAGTTCACAGCGAACAACAGGAGGATGGCTTCTGGGGAAAGTGGTGGACCTGGGAGAGAATACCTCGAGACGCTGGAGTGGGAGGGTCCCCCAGCGAATGGCCCCTGGCAGCAGCTGTTAGGCCCACCCCTTGACAGGACTCACCCGCATTCTCAGAGAAGCCCACATGCTTCTAGGGACCTGCTCTTAAATATGAGCCAGGACCAAGGGCCAGTGGACCTGGGAGGGGGCCCAGAGACTGAGAGAATCAGAGGAAGGGACACGTGGGCCTGGGGAGCAGTGGTGGCTGCTGACCTTTCCCTCCAAGATGTTCTTTCTTAAGAACTCAGCCAATGGGAATGGGAGGTCAAGTGAAATTCTGGTTGCTAGTGTCCCAAAGTTCCTTTGCAAGTGTGATCGCGTGTCTTGAACTGTTATTTTCCAGGGCCTGTTGGGGTCCTAAAGTGCAGAGGCTCCAGCAGAAACCACAGCAGGGCTGGCAGATGGAACAGAGGCCACCTTATCCAATTCAAGTGTCAGGCAAACAGCAGCCAGCTCTTCCAAGTGGGTCTGATTGGGACAGCCCTGGCCACTGCAGCCATCAGAGATGCCTGGGAGGCAGCTGTGGGGAGAGAGGCCGGCTGAGGACTCTACACCACCCCATCTGGCCCTGCAGCTGACGGGGTGTTCTACCAGCCCCTGCCCTGCCGTCACCCATGGATGATGCTCCAGGGACTGTTCTTGGGCCTCCTGCTATGGCCACTTAGGACAAAAGTCCATTTATCAGAAGCACTCCAACCGCTGCCTGCCACAACAAGCTGCAAGGACCTCCTGCCGCTCAGGAAAAGCTGGCATGTCTGTGCCCAGGAGGGCTTGGCTGAGCCAGTGGGCCAAGAGGCTGAGCTGGCCAGCACAGCTGCCCCGGGCCAGAGGAGGTGATGCACGAGGATGCAAGCGGACTGGACCCTTCTCTGGAGGCCTTGCTGGTGCGGAGCATGGGTCAGCATTGCAGGGGGGCCACGGACCTGAGCCCTGTGGCACAGCCCAGGATGGGCCCTCAGGACTGGGCGTGTCACAACTGCTCACCCACAGGGTGTCTGACCAAAACCCCACTTCTCCCCCATTCTCCCCATCTCAGCAAACATCATCATTTGCTCAGTGTCTTAAGCCAAACTGGGGTGATTCTGGAACTTGCCCAAAGTCCCCCAGCTGGTGACTGGCCCAGCAGGATTCAACTCTCCTGACCACCTGGGAGAGTAAACATGAGAACCAAATTCCAGCTCTGCTTGGAGAACTGGAAACTCTGAAAACGTTTACATTTGCAGCACTTGACAATACAGCATTTTATATATACATATTTTAATATATACATGATATACTGTATATCGTATATACTGTAATATATATAACATATACATATATATAATATACACATATTTTTTCCCCATTTGAAGAGGGTGAGTGAGGAGAAGGCAGGCCTGGCCTGAGGCAGAGCCTCCTTCCGACCAGCCTGGCTCTCTTCCGCGCAGGGAAGCCGTGCTCACCCAGCCGAGCTGGTCTGCTCTGGAGCCCATGGCTTCCTCAGTGAAGGGAGAACCAAACGCCAGGCCTGGTCCTGAACTGAGCACATCCTGGCTGCCAGCGGAGTCCTGGTGGTGCTGGCTGGCTGGTCCTGAGGGTGCCACACCCAGCCTCTCTCCCGGGTGTCCCGTCTGCTTTCCCTAGCTTGCTGGGCTCTGGGGCTTCACCTTCTGGCTTTTAGAGAACTAAAATCAGCAGAGCTGTCGCTGACTTCCTGGAGAGTGACAGCCAGAATCCCAGCCTCCAGCCAGACCGGGCATGCGGTGGAAGCAGCTACAGAAACCTGCCCAGCCTGGGGGCCACGTCCTCTCGCTGCCTTGAGAGCTCCGTCTGCCCTCAGGGGTGTCTGCTGGCCTCACCCCCAGCCCTCACCAAGCCTCTTGCCCTCATTCCCTCGACACCCATTTCCCCCTCACCTTGTGCCCTGAATGACCCCCCTCCCTCTTCACCTCCCTCCCCCACTGTCTCTGGAGGTCTGGCCCAGGGATTTAGGGAGCAGGAGCCTGGAGCTGCCAGCTGGTCCCTGCTGCAGTTCCCTGTTGGGCCACGCCGACCTCATTTCCAGATGGTGGGGATGGGCGGCAGTGGAGGGGGTGAATTCCCAGACCCCGAGACCCTAATCTCCAGCCAGACCCCAGCTCCTTTTGAGCTGAACAATCACTGTCCAGGCCCACTGGGGCGAGGAATTAAAAACAAACAGAAAACATTCTTCCTGGCCCCCACACTCAATTATTTCCTTATTTTCTAATTCACAGAGGCTGGCTATCTTCTCAGTTCCTGAATCATCTAGGAGACTTTGATGGGCCTCTGCATTTTATTTATTGTGTTTCTCCAGTGCAATGAACTTCACATTTCCCCTCCTAAGCAGCTCTATGTGATGTATGTTGACATTTTAATTGGTTTGGAAGGGTTATTAATATACCCTGCCCCTCCTCTGCCATCTTGGGAAGGGCAGGCCACGCACGGGCTCCCTGTGGGAGAGGTGTTGAGCGTGTATTCCCCCCTGCATCCTGCAGCTACCTAGGGACACTTGCTGTGCCCCAGGCACCATGGCAAGTGCTGAAATATGACCCTGAACAGGCCAGACACAGGAGTGGTCCAACGCACTCACAGACCAGCCAGGAGACACTAATGTCAAGCGAAGAGGCCAGCAGACACCCTATAATTGTGAGTGTTCTGAAGGACCCCAAGCCTCATCTCTGCACATGCGTGTCCCTGCTACCAGTGTGTACCCATTCTGCTGGAGACGACTGGAGCTCCTCTCACCTGCTCAAATCACTCCACATAGGAGCGTTTTCCTGGATTGCTGGTTCCACAGTTTGGGGAATACTGCAGTAATCCCAAAGGTGATTTCTGGACCTAGAGCCTTCTCTGCTCAGATAAATATGGGAATTCACAATGCTTCTGAGCATTTTCAAGACGCCGAGAAGTCCCACAGTTAAAAAAAACACACCAACTCTGTTTACCTTTGTTTAACCTGGCATTTTCAAACTCACCTAACCATAAAATTATTTTGTTGTATAATGTCACATTTATTGACATCCACAGGATAAGCTTTTGTGTAACTGCACCTGGAACTGCCTTTCTTGGAGAAGCAGAGTCCCCCGGGTCACATGGCTGGGGAAGACTGATGCCCAGAGCCCTGTGGAGGGGCCACAGTGTGGGCCCTCACTTGGGTGGTGCCCTCATGGGCTACTCGGATCTGCCACATCATGGCTGCAGGTGGATCTGGTGTCTGTGTGACAGCTCTCTCTTCACTCCTACACCAGCAGTGAGGAGGGGCCTCATGAATCATGCATGGTTCATTAATCTTACTTAAAATGCAGATGGATTTCCAACTTACTCTGATAGTTAAAGCCCATGGTGGGAATACGCTTAAAGCATCTAGGGTGACATCTCTTTTGCTGAAGCAAAAGAGATGAGTCCTTTTGCTTCGTTTAAATCAGTCATACTGGTGGCTAAGCAGCATGGACAGCCCTGTTAAATCCTAATGAAGAGGCTCTCTTATCTCTCTTTGTCACACATACATGTCCTGGGCACACAGCTTCAGCTAGGAACGGAGCTGTATGGTCCCCAGTGGTACCAGGCCCTCAGGTTCCTGATTTGGCAAGGGAGGAAAAACTAATTATGGCTTAACTTCCTGAAGGTCAGAACCTATTTCCCTCTAGCTACTTTTCAGAAACCTTCAAGGGGATCAGAGGACCATCAGGGTTCCTGCGAGCACCTTGCTGGACAAAGCCATCCTGGAGCACTTGAACCAGTCTTGTGAGTGAGCTGATGGGCAGAGAGAGACCGGTGTGGTTTCGGCAGGTGCTATGGGGACAACACCCAACCTCGCTGAGTGAGTGGAATCCGACAGTCTTGGCAGAAGTGGCACCATAGATTCATGCACACTATGCCCATGCAGCTGTCACTGAGCAACCCCAGGACGTGCTGAGTCTCCAGCACCTTCCTGACCACAGTGGCTTGCTTCCAGAGAGACTGAGGCAAAAATAAACCTCACCCAGCGAGGAAACTTGGTCTCCACACGATTTTGGAGCTAGTGTGAAACCTGTGTATAAGCCCCCAACTGTCCCAGGCAGTCACTTCTCTGCAGAGAGTTTTCAGCAAAGTGAACATTCCAGTCCACAATTAGTACTTTAAAAAAGAACCCCAATCTGTTCCTGTGTCTTGGGCCTCTGATAGGGCCCCGTTTTGCAATGCACAGCAATGCTTCCTGAAAGCAGTCCTGTGTCCAGTTGCCCCTCCCCGCCCGACACCCTTGTTCCCCGCCTCTGTCGCCCAGCACTGCCCTGCTCTTCCTTTCTGCCTCTCAGGTCCTCTCTGTCACTCATTCTGCTTCAGAATGATCCGGGTGTTGGCTGACAATGGCTGGGAGGGTCAGGGGGAGGGCACGTGTCCCCAGCAGCTTGTCCTGTCCCTCACAAGCTCACGTGGCCAATGCTGGGTCTGCCTGGCCCCACTAAGGTACATCCTTTCACATCAAGTGACGCGAATGGAAACTAATCATCACCAGTCTTGTGGTAAGCCTGGCCTCTGGGTTGAGATGTTATCATAAGTAGTCTCCACGGTTTGACACAGAGTGGAGTCTGTCTAGAATCATTTTCTGCGTTGACTTAATGGAAACGGATCAGATTAGCAGAGCTCCTGAGACTCTACCGTGACAGCACATGCACACATATACATGCACGCACACACACATGCATGGGCATGCACACGCACGCGTGATAACACCACTTGACTCTACCGACCTCGCTAACTTTCAACTTTGAAACGATTGTAGATTCAAAGGAGGTTACAAATAAAAAACCCAGGAACCTAGTGTCTCTTCACCCAGTTTCCCGTGGGAATGTCCTGCATACCACAGTGCAGACCAGGACGGCACTGCTTCTGACATGCTCTGGTGACTGCTCAGGTTCACAGTGTGGAGGGTTAACCCAGGGGTTCTGTATGGTCGGCGCCTTTGAGTGTCCATGGCACCATGGCGATGCCCCAGCTCTGATGGGTGAGGGCTGCAGCCAGTCTGTGCTGGGACCCTCCCCCCAGTCCCCTTTCATCTGTGCAGATGTGCTTATTGAATTCCCATGTCTCTTGCCCCTCTCGTCTCTCCTTGTCACGGCCGCCATGCATCTCTTGCGAGGTCTGGGTGGGAGTCTGTCTCCCCAACACAGGCTGCTCCTGTGTAACTCTGTAAGTGCACCTCTCCTGCCCCACGAGAGCTTCCTGCACTGCGACACTATGCATCCCTGAGCATTGATGGAGGATTTCCTCACCAGCCTGTCATTGGTGCACATTTCTCTCAATGTTCCTTGGGGGCTTTAACCTACCTGCAGCAGGAAGTGCCTGCGATTGCCGGAGGGTCACGTAGTTCAGGGTGAGATGAGAGTAGGCAGTCCTCAGGGTGGTGAGAGGACCGTCCGCCCAGGCTTGGCCATGTAGCACTGTCCCGCGCTCTAGGCGCAGCTGGCGGTGGCCAGGTCAAGAGCAGGAGGCCCTGATCCTCTCCTGTCTTTGGCCTGCCAAGTTCCTGTTCCTTGCAGAAAAGCCTGCATCCTGCGCACTGGCCTCCAGGCTGCCCTGTTGCTCAGGGCACCAGGCCACAGCCTCTGGGGGGCAGGTGTGGGACCCCCAGCCCCACACCAGGTTTATGGCAGGAGGCATGAAAGGAAGAGACCAATGAGAGCCCCCCACCTCTTGTCTGTGCCCTCCTCCCTGGGACGCTCAGCCCTGTGGTTGGCCTAAGAGCTTCCTGAGGCTACAGTTACAAGTGGCCACAAACTGTGAGTTAAAGCAACAGAAGCTATTCTGTCAGTCCTGGAGGCTGGACGTCCGAGGTCAAGGTGTCGGCCTGCTGAGCTGCACTCTCTGAGCCCTGCGGGGAAGAATCTGTCCTGGACTCTGCCGATGTTGTGGCAGCCCTTGGCTCGTAGAGGTGTCCCTCCAGCCTCTGCCTGTGTCTTTAGACTGTCGTCCCTCTCCTGTTCTCACAAGGAAGGGCACCGGCTATCCTGGGTCAGGGCCCACCCTGGTCGACCTCATCCTGACTTATGTCCTAATCATGTCTGCAGTGACCCTATTTCCAAATTCACAGGCATGGGGTATAGGACTTCAACACATCATTTTGGGGACACAATTCAGACCACTACATGTGCCCATTATGTCCTCTGACAAGCTGAGGAATCTGTCCAGAGGGTGTCAGGCCCAGGGGCCTAAACTCCCAGAAGTCAGGAGGCCTGGCTGTTGCCTGGCTCTGCCTGTGGAGGGGTCACTTCTTCAGTGAGCTGGGTGGTCTCAGACACTGCTGTCATGTTCATGTCCTGCCCCTGCCTGGGGTACTCAGGGAGAGGCCAAGTGTGCCGTTGAGGCTCACAGGCAGAGAGGGCCTCAGCCACAAGAAGACGCAGTGTCGCCATGCTCTGAGGAGTTGTAGAGGTGGCAAGCCTACCATTGCAGCCTATAGATGACAAAGCCGAGGCCACACAGAGCTGAGCCAGTGTGGGCCCTGGCCACCACTCATCCACCTGTGCACGCCTCCCCCTTGTGTAGACCCTGGCCCACAGCCAAAGGCAGAAATGTGGGCTTGTGATGTGGTCTGGAAAATCGCACTTCAAAGCAGTGGCATGAACAAATTGCATGATTTGTTCTCAAACGTGTTTTTGAGAATAAATCATGCAGTCACTGGAGGGATGTTTGTAGAGATTTAAAAATTAGAATAAATATGCAGTATTTCATTAATGAAGATAAGCTTGAATATTTAGGGAAAGATGCATTTTCAAGGACTTTCAGGCATATGCTTCTTTTAATGGACTTTATTTTTTAGAGCAGTTTTAGGTTTACAGCAAAACTGAGCATAAGGTGCAGAGATTTCCACATCCCCCCCATGCACAGCCTCCCCACTATCAACACCCCCACAGAGCACTGCAGGTATCACAGCTGATGACCCCACAGTGACATGTCATCGTTACCAGAATCCATAGTCTGTGTTAGGCTTCACTCTTGGTGTTGGACATTCTACAGGTCTGGCAAGTGTATGACACATACCCACTGTTACGGCATCATACAGAGGAGTTTCACTGCTCTAAACATCCTCTGTGCTCCACCTGGTCCTCCCTCCCTTGCCCCAGCCCCCAGCAACTGCTGACCTTCCTACCCTCTCGACAGTTTGGACATATGTTAATGAAGCAATTGATCTGAAAGTAAATGGAAAAAACCAACAATAGAATAAACAAAATAACAGTCTGTGGAATGCACCCTGGGGCAGGAGGTGGGGGGTTGGTGGTAAGGGGGTCACCCCTTTGGGGTCTCTCTACACAGCCTTGAGCTGTGCCTTCCTGGATGTGAGACCCCAGGGCAGGGGTCTGGCATCTGGTGGTGGCCCCACGATCCCTGGAGCAGCATTTTTCTCACAGGCAATGCATCCAGTCTTTCTTGGGCTGTGGCAGTGCCAAATGCTGGAGTCCAGCTGCCCTGAGTTCTGGCCCTGGCGCAGTACTGACTAGCTATGGTATGGGTGACAGGCTTCTTCCCCATGAAGACCCGAAGACAGCCTTGACCTCTGCATCCCGCCCTCCTCATCAGCTGGAGACCCTGGTGTGGTAGTGCGTCCACCCCTAGGACAGGACAGACCAGGGGCCACCCTGACCCTCGGAGTCCTCTTCTGGAGACTCTGCCTTCTGTCGCCTCCCACGCTGCCTCCTTGCTCTCGCAGCCCACACCTGGCCGTTAGTTGGCCTTCACGTGTGGCAGCTGGGCTGGCGGAGGGGCTGGTGCCAGGCCTGGGTGCCCACGAATTACTCAGGTGCAGAGAGAGGCCTCCGCAAGGCTCCCCACAGCCCCGCCCCGGTGTTCTTTCAGTGGGGCTTCCTCAGACTGCTGGTGCCAGCACCGCCCTGGGCTCCCACTCAAGCCCAGCTGCCTGATGCCTGTGAGTGGTCTGGGTGCTGTGCAGAGGGGGAGCCTATGCAACTGCCACAGTCATGGAGAGCTGATAAAGGGCACATGCTTCTCCTGGCCTCCTCAGAGGGAGCCCAGCTGGGCTCTTCTGGCCAGTGGCCAGAGCAGGAGACTCTGCTGCTGGGCAGAGTTTCTGGAGGCCAGAGCCACAGGACCGATGCCCCCCAGGCGGGCAGTGAGCACACGTGGCTTGTGAGGTCTGCTGGTCCTGGGGGCTCGGAGGTGGCCGTGGGGGGCTCTGCCCCAGCTCTGCCCCCCTGGCCTGTGGTTCTGCACTGGTGGCTACACCGCCCCATCTGCAGAGGGGACACAGCACTGTGTCGTCAGTGAAAAGAAAGTCCATGGCAGGACCCCACGTAGAGCCCTGAGTGACAGTGGTTTGTGCCATTCTAAAAGGATGTGAAAAACAGAAACCAGGAATAATGCATGGGAGAGAGGCACATGGGCCTCAAAGCCTGGGGTGAACAGGAAATGGAATGTCTGGCCCTTCAGGAAAGGGGCAGCAGCTGCCGCCTCTTCCTGGGCCTTTCTCCTGCCGCTGCTTCTTCCAGCAGTGTCCGGGATGCCCGGAGCTCCAGGCCTGTCTGTGCCAGCAAAAGCATTGCTTTCTCTCCGAGGTTCTGGTAAAGTCCAGATGGCCCACCAGGGCCTGAACTGGGTCAGAGGGCTGCAGCCTGAAGGATGCTGTCTCTGTGACTCCGAGCGGCTGGGACCAGTCACATGCCTGGAGCCTGGAGGCTGGTGGGCGCCACCTACTCTTCATTGACTGGGAATTGGGGGGAAGGAGGAGCTGCCAGAGGAAAAGTGGGTGCTGTGCAGCTGGAGAGCTAAAACCAGCCATCCTCCAGGGCGGCCCTCGTCCCACAGGCTAGTCTGAGCTTAAACACAACAAGGGATATAGCAACACCTAGGTGACCCCGACAGTCACAGGATGGCACACTCCAGAGCGCGTGTTTTGTTTCATTTTGCTGTGAAAGTGCTGTTGTAGTCAGCTTCAGGTAGGTTATGTTGTAGCAGCAGACAGCAATATCTCAGGGTTTTTTGTCACAAGCTTTACTCCTGCTCCAGCCAGCTGTGCCTCTTCATTCTGCAACCGGGACAAAGGTGCGGTGGGGGGGTCACCATCCTCATGGCAAGGGGACAAGACCGGTGGAGATGAGCCCAGTGGAGCCTGCACAGCCCTGAGACTTCTGCTCAGGAGGATCTGTGCCATTGGGCTCCATCCCAGCGACCAGAGCTGCCGCATGGCCACATGGCCGGCCTGCCATCAGTGGGGCTGGGAAGTCCAGTCCTCTGACAGGAGTGAGAGCCCACACCACCATGGTCTGACTCTGCGGGTCCCCCTTGTCTCTGAGGAGCCTTCAGCCCTGTTGAAATGAGGTGGGAATGATCGTCTTGGAGAAGAGGGAAGACGCAGAACACGGGGGGAGATGAGCCCGCAGGAGGCACGGTGCCGCTCAGGGAGGGTGCTCTGGCTGCCAGCTCAGCCCTGTGGTCCCTTCCCAGAGCCCAGCAGGTGACAGGAGGGTAAAGACCAGTGAGGATGCTCCAAGCCCTCTAAGGAGTGCCCAGGACCCCTGGGATGTGGGAGGCTCCTCCTTCACCAAGACAGACTGGAGTCTTCTGAGCCCACTCCACCTCTGCCCACCGCATGACGTGCCCTCGGTGGCAGCTGCTCGCTTCCCTGGGTTCCCCTTCCAGTGAGTCAGAAGCTGACCCGCCATGAATCAGACCCGTGTGACTCTCTCTCACCCAGATCGGGCAGGTGACGCTGTGGTCTGCATGCCCTGCCCTCGTGGGTCATCTGTGACCAGCACCCAGCCCCAGTCCTGTCCTCGGGATGCAGGACACAGGGCGCAGGGCAGGTCATGAGCCTGGAGGGGCTCTCTCAGCATGGCCACTGAAGAGCTGAGATGCCTCCTTGGCCCGGCAGCCAAGGACATTCTGCCTAAGACCGTGTGGACCTGACACCAGGACACACACCTGTGCTGCTGTTATATGACCAGGAAGTTTCAGCATAAAATCAGGATGGCTGAGGCAGGGGTGGGATTTGAGAGAGAAGTTCTAAAGCCGTTTTCATTCCTGGTTCTGCTGCACATGGAAGCAAAATGCTTTGCAAGGAGACCCTTGCACCTCACATTTGCAGGGCTGGTGTCTTCAGTGAGGACTTTTTTCTTTTTGCAAGAAAAGAACACCCTTAATTTGCCAGAAGACACTGACAGCCACTTCCCTGAGTGCATTCACTGCATGGTTTCATTTCTTGGGAATGGAGACAGCGCCGTAGGGCTGCATGCAGTGCCTGGAATGAGGAGCCCGCGGGTGCCAGGTGGCTGTCACACAGGCTCTGGAGAACACTGGCTGGAAGTCGCAGTAGATGGCGAGGCAGCCATGGCTCCTCTGCAGAGTGCTTCCTGCGGGGGGCAGGGGGCGTGTGCCCCATGCTGGGAGGGGATGCCCATGGCTCCAGGTTAGGATCTGGGAAATTTCCTCCAAGGGCCTGTGCTCTGCTCACTCTTTGAATTCTGTTAATTTCCAGCATCAGCTTCTTCAAGCCCCAGGAAAGCCTTAAAGAAGGGCAACACCAAAGAGTCAGGGCAGATAAAATTGAGAGCCAGCCACAGTGCTGCCAGGCAGCCCGCTTGAGGGCCTTCTAGGGCTGCTCTTGATAAAAGTTAGTGGCTTTTCAATTGTGCAAAAATGTACACACACTACAAGCAACAGTTTTGGAGGGCAAGTATTGGCGTTCAAAAACTGCTAGTTTTCAAGACCTGGAGTCTGCTGCAAGAGCTTATTCTCGTGTTTATGTTGTAACATAGCATTTTAAGGTAGAAAATGGGTCTTGGTACTTTTTTGACATTGTGGGGCCCTGAGAGGTGGCAGTCATGCCCCCAACAGGCTGGGCACTGACCAGTGATGGGAGCCTGGGGTGAGCAGAAAGCCTGATGGAGTGCCCAGGTAGAGGTGAGATTTGCTCTTGGCTTTGTGGCAAAGTCGCCGTGTGCTTGGGCCAGCCGGTTTTTGTGCAGACTGAGATCCCTGCAACTCCAACATCTAGAGTCTAATATAATGCTGCTCAGGGCAGTGATTGGGTTGTTCCAAGAGAGCCAGGATTGATCGTGCAGGCCGAGCATACAACACTGGGAGGTGGTGGGTGCTGTGGGTACCCCGTGTGCCTTTCTCCAGGCCACGTCACCCACCCCAGCTACGTCCTCTGGGAGGGTCTGGCTGGTGGTGCAGCCCAGGCTGACACTCCCCTCTAGCCTGTGTCCTGGCCTGTGTCTCTCCCTCCCCTACCTGTGTCCTAGCTGATTAGGTCGCCATAACAAGACACCACAGACTGGGCAGCTTCAACACTGAAACGTATTTTCTCACAATCCAAGGCTGGGCGTCCCGGGTCCAGGTATCGGTGGGGCTGGTTCCTCTGTGGCTTCTCTCCTTGGCTTGCAGGTGGCTGCCCTCTTGCTGCTTACTCCTGCGGTTGTCCCTCTGTGCACGCAGGTCCCTTATGCCTCTCCGTATGTCCTGATCTCCTCTTCTTATAAGGACACCAGTCAGATTGGATTAGGGCCCACCCTAATGGCCTCATTTCACTTTATTTACTTCTTTAAAGGCCCTAACCCCAATACAGTAACATTCTGAGGGACTGGGGGTTAGAATGTTAACATATGAATTTGGGGGAACACGGTTCACCCCATAACACACCGGGACCAGTTCCCCCAATAAGTCAGTTTCACAAGAACCTCTGTCTCGGGCTCCGCTTCTGGGGAATCCACCCAAGACAGGATCCACCCAGTTTCCTGCTTCTCAAAGAAAGCAGGAGAGATCCCTTGGTCTGCTGGGAGGAGACCTCCTGGGGATCCACCTAAAAGCTGCTGGCACTACCAAGGGACAGGACAGGCTGCAAGTGAGGAAGAAGGGACGTGGAGCTCGGGGCTGGGCGCTGCTCATTCTTTTGAGTATTTCAAAATTTGGGTTTGTTCAGAAACTGCCCCAATGTGTCCTTCTGTTAGTCAAAGTGTCAAATTTTTTCCAGATAGTAATTGAAGTCATTTAACGAATACAAATAATTTGCACCTTAATTTGGTTGATAGGCACAATTTCTAATTCCTGGAAACTCAGAGGAACAAAGTAATTATAAACAACAGAATGGAAACAAATCCATCTGCAGATTTGAGCCAGCTTTCCCCAACGCTGGTGTGGGAGCTGCCCACAGGGGCTGGAACCTGCAGCCCTTTCTGGGTTCAGCCACTGTCATCAAGAGCTGGGCCCTGCGGTGGCTCCCAGCCCCAAAGCCCACTCCACGTGGGACAGCAAATGGTTTAATTAACCTCTGAGCTTCTCCCACCTGTGAAGCAGAACTCAGGAATGCTTGCAACCAGGAGGCTGTGAAGAAGGATGCATTTGTTTCTGAAACACCTCTGTGCCTGGGATGAAAAACATCAGGGTCGTAATGCTGCACTAAGCAAGAAAGGAGACCTCGCAAGTCTCCAGCAGAGGGTATCCTTGAGCATGGGGGGCGTTGTAAACAACATATTGTGAGTGTCCTGGCAGAGCCCCAGGATGTGTATCCCTGATACTGTATAGATGCTGTGAAGCCCTGCCCCACACTTCCCACGGTTTTGTGGAGCCCCTGTCCTGCCCTGTCATGACTCCCCGCTTCTTTAATGGGAGATTTCCTTCCCACGGGCAGTGGGGAGCTAAGCTGGGATCCAACTTTGCCAATGTCTTTTTAAGTGGATTATTTTGAAAATGGGTAAATTGTATCTGTGTGTGTTTAACTAGCAGTGACTAGTTAGTGTTGCAAGTCATTTATTTGGGGATAGGTTCTATTTGTGGGAGAAGCCCCAGTACCCATCCCTTTATGATTTGGGCCAAGAAAGACACAGAGCTGATGAAAACGCTAGAAGATGAACATTAATATCAGGATTTGCTATGTTTGTCAGCTGTGTTCAGGGGCAGAGTTCACCGTTTGGGATCTGACTGGCAGGTGCTGCTGAGCTGCAGCCAGAAGAGGCCATTGGTAAGTTTCTAGAAGTGGTATTGACCCTAGCTGTCCCTTTGAAGTACATGCTGGGGACCAGGGGAGGGTCCATGCAGGAGGCCAGGCCACCTGCACCCAGAGTCAGTAGTGAGGGTCTGTCTGTCCCTGGTGGGACTGTGTGACTGAGTGTCAGGGAGCAGTGAGCATCGAGCAGCAGGAGAGGGCAGACAGGCCTCCAGATGAGGGATACACACGCACAATGGCACAGGGTACAGCCCTGAGTGGCAGCGGCGCATTTAACCACAAACATCTGCACTCAACCTGAGAACCTATCCATAGTTATGATCCACCTTCTGATGGGATGCAGACCTCTGCTCACCAGTGTCCCTCTCTGCCAGCATGTGGCTTTGAAGTGGGTCACATCAGTCGGCTCTGTAGGGCAGACTTGCTGGCCTGTTATCAGCACATCCACTCCTGGGAGCACACATTCATTATGGCCAAATAAACAGGCTCAGGCGCCAGCCCCAGACAAGGTTTCTTGGGGCCTTGGGGGTGGGGAGAGCCATGCTCAGTTGTGTCATTAGGAACCATGAGCCCTGGGCTTGGAGGGCTTGGGAGGGTCTGCTATAAGCAGGAAGTTGTCCTTCTGATGCTCGTGTTACCTGGGCAGGTGGGTGTCCTCCCAAGGGGCTGCCTGCCCACTGCTGCCTGCCTCAAGTGCCAGGGTGTTTTGTAAAATAATTATGTCACTCAAATTTAATTTTTTGAACTAACAGCCCATGGTTGTGTGTATTTTGCACAGTGGCATACACTCGAAGTTCTGAAGGTCCCACAGGGTGTGTATTCTGTGAAGTCTTCCTTCCACCCAGTTCCCCTCCACCGAGACAAGTAGGATGGCCACTGAGGTGCCTCCCCCTGGGCAGTCATGAGCGAGTGGGCACACACATGTCCAACCCTCATGCAGAGACTGCGGCCAGCCACTCTCGCACCCCTTCATGTTTCTCGGGCAGCACTGTGTGGCAGCCCTCCTTCTCCCACAGGACACAGCCCCGGCCTTTCCTGAGCTGCATCCTATTGGAAGGCTGATCATAGCTATGGATAGGTTCTTAGGTTGAATGCAGACTACTGCCACGCAGGGCTGTGCCCTGTGCCGTTGTGCGTGTTCACCCCCCATCTGGAGGGGCCAGCATGGAGCTGCAGGGCCAAGCAGGCCCACATGTGTTCCCGTGGTAGGATGCGGTGGCCGCTCGGGCACATCTGCGTGGCACGACTCTGCACTGGGCCTGGGTGCTTGCTCATTCAGGGACTGCACTAAAGGGCAGTGTGCTTGGCAGTCAGGATCCTGTCAGGGGAACAGGCCAACCCAGGTGTTCCCACAGAGGGACTTCAACATCAGGAATCAGCTCCCAAGGTGCTGGAGAGCAGAAGGGAGACCACGGCTTAGAGGAGGCCAGGACAGGAGGTGCCCCGGGAGCTGCCCTCGCCGCCGGCCTTGCCGGGCTGCTGTCACTGCTGTGCCGTGCCATGCTGTGCCGTGCCATGCTGTGCCATGCTGTGCTGCGCTGTCGGAGCTTGGCAGGTGAGTTTTCAGCCTCTGGGCTCCGGAAGACAAGGCTCGGGCTGAGGGCAGAGAGGTGAGCAGTGCACAGCGTGGCATGAAATGGAAGCCCGCCTGTCCTGCCAGCTGTTGGCCTGGCTATGCAGCGGGGCCACTCCGCTGCCTCTGATCGAGAGTGTCCAAGGCCCCTGAGGCCACTGGGTCTGCACTGGCGTGAGGGCCCTGTGTCCCTGTCCTCCGAACCTCCTCTGTGCCTCACCCCACTTCATCTCCCATCGTCTGTGCTGGGGTCGGCCACTCCTTGTTCTAAATTCAGTGAATTTGCCCAACCAGGTGGGCAAAAGTAGCTTAGTCTTTGGCTCTTTGCTAGAACTGGGCATATACTGCTCTCATCCAAGATACATTTCTGAGAACAGAGGGACTGTCAAATGTTGCAGCTGGAAGCATACATCAGGTGGCTCTCTGACAGCCACCAGGGTTGACAAAGGCAGCAGGTGCTAAAGGAGGAGGACTTGGGGCTGAGGCTGGTTTGAGTCGTGTCATCCAGGGCTCTTTCTGGAATAGCCTGAAGCTCCTCTCCGGGAGGAAAGGGGGCTTGGCCCCTCTGTGACATGAAAGTACAGTACCAGTCCCAAGGCACCCCACCAGGAAGGGTGAGTGGAGACGCCTTCCGTCCCCCATAAGGGAGAAACCCAGACCACACTGGCAACAGCTATGGCAGACGTCGCTTGCTCCCTATGTGAATTTCCTGCAGCCACAGTGACAAAGTGCCACAAACGAAGTGGCTTAGACAGCAGGAATTTATTTCTCAGTTTTGGAGGCTGGAATTCTGATCAAGGTGTGGGCAGGGCTGGTTCCTTCTGAGGCCCTGGAGAGAATCCATCCCAGGCCTCTCTCCTCAGTCCTGCTGGGTTGCTGGCCGTCTGTGGGGTTCCTCGGCTTGTAAATGCACCCCCCATCTCTGCCTTCATCCTCACCCGGAGTTCTCCCTCTCTGTGTGGCTGTGTCCAAATTTCCCCTCTTCATAAGGATACCAGTCATGTTGGATCAGGGCTCACCCTATTCCGGTATGACTTCGTCTTAACTAAGTACATCTGCAGTGACCCTATTTCCAAATAAGCCACATTCTGAGGTAGTAGCGTCAGGACTTCAACATATGAATTGGTGGGGGGACAATTCAACCCATAACAATCCCTTTAATAAGCAATGATTGTCTCCAAATTTTAAAAAAAGGTTGTGGTGATCTGTTAAAGTAAATTCAAATGGAGCCCAGGCCTGAAGAGTCCCTGAGCAGACAAACCCAGTTAGGCTTCATGAGTGACCTTCACCTTGCTTGATATGCAAACTCAGTGAAACTCAACTTGAGCTATATTTTATAAATGCCTATCATGCTAAAGAAAAACAGAACTCAAGCTCGACAATCAAAAGCAGCCAGCAAACTTATGATTATGTAACTAGGGGTTTCCAGCAGGACAGACCCAATAAGGTGACTGCATGACTGTTGCCAGTGCCGTGTCTTCCTGCCTTTTTTCCGTGTCTGTACCGTAAAAGCCTCACCCCTGTGTCCCCCAGTGGAGCTACCAAACCACTCCAGGTTTGGAGCTGCCTGACTGATGAAGCACTGTTCTCTCAAAGTATCTTTTTAAAATTATTATACTTCAGTTTACTTTTTTTAAAAAGAGACCCCAATTTAAAAGGCAGCTCAATAACTAGATAGGGAATTCTCAGGGAAGCAAACGTTAGTGACCACTAAACACAGAGAGGAAGGCACAACCTCTTCGACAGTCAGAGGCTGCAGACTGAATTAGCAACATTTAATTTAACCGATGATCCTCAGTGGATCTGAAATGCAGATAGATGTGGAGGATGTTATCAACATGAACATACCACCTGAAAACATCCCTTTGATCCCAGGCTTTTATTTCTGATTCTCTAACATAAGGAAAGATCCTGAAATGTGGGAAATATTGATGCACAAAAATAATCATGTCAGAGTAATTCAAGTGAACAGAAGCAAACCAGATACAACAAAAGAGGGAGAGGTTTGGTATATCCATAGGAGAGAATACTACACAACCATCACCAGTACATTTAAAATGAACCCTGGCGATGTTGGAAAATACCTGTGGTGCAAGGTTGAGCAGCGAGGGTGGGCTGCACGTGCACGCGCACAGACACTGCACATGCACACGCCCCCCGCGCAGGCTGTGTCAGCATTATAGTCGGGGCTTGACTATAGAGCTGTTACTGAGAGTCCATGAGGAGAGCCCAGGCTGTCAAGGATCGTTACCACTTATGTCTTGCCATGTCGCAGGGGCCAGAGCACCCCAGTCTGGTTAGGCACACGCCTTTACTGGGGATTTGGTTCAGGATTTGCTAGCCTGAGCACTTCTGGCCGCCTTTGGGTCCCAAGGGCTGCTTCTCATGAGGCCCCAGAGTGTATTAAGGCAAGGAATACTGGCTTGGGCTGGGGACTAGAGACCCAGGATCAGGTGCTCCAGGCAGGGCCCTGTGCTAGCTCTAAGAGCCGGTCAGCCCGGAGGGACAGCTACTACTGGGATCTCCAAGGCCCCCAATGCCAGAGCATCAAGAATGCAGAAAATAAGAAAATAGAGTTAATACCGTTATCCCTGTGATGAACAGGTGCCAAGCAGACAAATACAGAACCTAAGAGAACCTGGGATACATACACACGTAAAGTATTTAGCTATGTTTTTAAAATGCAGAGAAACAGGCAGGGCTGGGACGAAACATTCCAAAATGTTGATTGTGCAGTGAATATATATGGTGGGCTCTTTCCCTTCTGTTTCTTATCATTTTCTTAATTTTTAAATATATTATTTTTACAGCCAGCAGAGGAGGGTTTCAATTGTGTATGCGGCGCCCTGGACAACTGGCCTCAGTGGGGACCTGGGGGCCAGGCCCTGAGCCCCCGTGCCTCCTGCAGGCCCTGCCCTTCACCTGCCCGGCTGGCAGGGCCTGGCAGATTCTGCACTGTCACTTAGGCATCGTGACTCATTCTGCTGGTGTCTCATAGACCCAGGAGGGAGGAAAGTCTAAGAAGTATGTGGCGGGGACGCTCGCCATGGAATAGAGGGCTGGCTCATGCTGGTGACTAATTATCAGCCATTCTATATATAACGTCGCCAGACCCTGCAGAGCCAACCCCAAGGACAGTAAGCTCCACACTCAGGAGGGACCAGCTGTCCTCAGCACCCCTCTCAACGGCATGCTAAGCCCACACAGGGAGCTCAATCCAGGACTCAGCCACTGCCCTTGCCGAAGGGGTGGGGACCAGGGTGGAGCCAGGCCTCAGGTCGCAGAGCTTCATCAGCCACCCCAGAGGAGCTGCTTCCCATGACTCTCCCAAGTTCCAGCCCAGCTGGTGGCCAGAGTCCTGGTTTGCCTGGAACTTCCCTGGTTTCCGCACTAAACGTCCCATGTCCTCCCAATCTGGGGCAAACCAGGATGTTTGGTCACCTACAGCCAGTTCTTTGCCATCAGAGCACCCCACACCCCTGGTCCTTCATGCCCCATCCCAGCTCGGTGTGGCCTGAGTAGGAGTCAGTCCTGTGGCCATGATTTCCTGGGACCTACAGCCTGCCACCTCTGGGCCTGGCACAGAAGTTATGTGTAAGGGGGGAGTCAGAGGGCTACCTGCACCGCCGCTGTTTGTGGCTGTCCTCCCCAAAGTTACTGAGGGGCTGTTCGACATACCACAACCACTCCCCCAGCTGATGGAGACCTGCGGTGGGGGCAAGGCCTGTCACAGTTGGCTCTGTCTGTGACAGAAGGAGGGGGACCGAGAGGGGAGAGGAGTGAGTGTGGGGGATAAGAAGAATTACTGTGGGGTTCCGTCCTGGGGTGACCCAGGTACCTCCTGCTTCCAGAACATACCTTGGTTCATTTGTGGTTTTTAAGGGGTCAGTAAAGTTGCCAGAGGACTCAAATCTCTTATTAACCATTTTTCAGGTATTTTAAACTGCAGTCATTGTGTATGGGACATCGTTTATAAATTATGGCAAAATACACTTTTGCTAATCAATTTGATTCATCACGTACACACAGTTTACACACACATTCATAGACACGTAATAAAAGATGTGATGCCAGACAATTCTAAAGGAGAGTTGAAAATAGCAAATGTCAAAATGACCCTCTTTACTATGGTGCACTTCAAGGCCGCTGGCAGCCCAGACCGATGACCACTGCCTGACCAAGTGGTTTCCAGAATATTCCACAAGGCAAGCAGGGATTTGAGAAGAAATAGCTGACCTGGGCATCAAGGTCTGCCTTTTATAACTTCCAATAACTGCTTCAATTGTCCTTGTTGGCACCATCATCTGGTCTGTCCTTTGGATGCGTCCTTTGTGTGTGCATTGTCCTGAGAGTGCCAGCAGGGGCCACACCCAACATGAGCCGCTCTCCCAGATTTGGTGGACACAGCTGCTTTCCAAAATTATCC
Organism: Cynocephalus volans; assembly: GCF_027409185.1. Classification (NCBI taxonomy): domain Eukaryota; kingdom Metazoa; phylum Chordata; class Mammalia; order Dermoptera; family Cynocephalidae; genus Cynocephalus; species Cynocephalus volans. Next base: position 190,576,630 of record NC_084460.1, read on the forward strand.
CCTTTCCAGACTCCTCTCAGAGGCATAGAAAGAGCATTTTTCTGGAAGTCAGAGACCAAAACTTGAGTCTTAATTGTGCCATGTAGCACCCGGGACGTGCCCGTGTCACTTGCCTTGGTTTCCCCAGAAGGTCGCTCTCTCATCCTTCTTCCTTTTCGTACAGTGGCTGCCTTCATTAACACCACTGGGGCCCATCAAAATGACATGTATGGCCAGTTCCCACATGCAGCCAACCCTTCCCCATGGAAGTCCTGTCACCGAGGGTATCATGGCCAGTGACACTGGCGCCTCCCGCAGCCTCTCCTGCAGGCCGACCACCCTCACCCTGGAGGAGCTGGCTCTTCCTTAAGCTCCAGCTCCTGGTTCCCTGAAAACAAAAGTGCTACCTTACAGCGGGGATGCTTTAATACAAAAACGGATCTTTTATTCATGTCTTTGCCAACTGCTGCTTGCCTAAAGATGTTTCAGCCTCTTGTCAGGCAAATTTATGGCTTCCCGCAGAATATCGTTACGTTTATGGCTATGAAATGATTGTGTTTCAGTAGCAACCAGCAGGCAGGATAAATGGGAAGGGTTAAACTGATCTCTTGTCCTGGAACATTTGGGGATTTTTATCACACATCACAGTCTATGACAGCCTCTAAGTCTTTGGAATATTCCGGCACAACTGAAGGCTCCTAGGGCTCATCTTGGTTCAGCAACATGTTGGCATGCATGGCTGGGGCACCCTGGGGGGTCAAGAGATGCTGGGGACGTGAAATGCAGAGGGAAGCTTCACTGTCTGCAGAGGCCCGACCATGCTGTAGGGAGCAAGGCCATCCACAGGCTGCTGTGAGCTTGGGATCTGCTGCGGAAGGTCTCAGCAGGTCGCCTGAGGTGTGATGGGTTTCTGGCTGTGTCATCTGCTCCCCAGGTGTGCAGGCACCGTCTTTGGAGCTACTGGGTGCAGTCTGCACCTGTGCCCACGTCCTTCGCGTGTGGCTCCATCCTGTCCTGCTGGACACTGCAGTAGAGCGGGGCTGTGAGCTCCAAGGGGCTGCTTTACTGTGAGCCCTGGGCCTGTGCCCTCCGTGTGGCTCCCCCGAGAGTCTCTTTTGAACTTCAGGAGTTTGAGGGTTGCAGGAAACAAAATCCCAACTCAAAATAACTTTAAGCAAAAGAGGGAATTTGTTGGGAGTCGCAGGGTGGATGGGACCTCAGGTCCTTCAGCCACCCAGCCTCTGCACCTCTCCTGGGCCTGGGGAGTTGGGCAGCTCCCCCAAAACCAGGGAGTCAGGATGTGCCTGTTCCCCCACAAAATGAGATGCTGCTGAAGTAGAAAGTGGTTGTGATGTGGGACCGGCTGACAATGATGACAAGCATCCCCCACAACGCTGAGCAGCCGTGCAGGCCCCAGGTGTGGGGATGGGGTCTAGCCCTGGCTCTGCCACAGATGCCACGCATGCTCCGTAAGCCCTTTCGTCCTTTGGGTCTGTCTCTTCATTTATGAAATGGTGACATCAGACAGCATGAGGGTCAGCACCTACGGCCACGCACCAGATCGGCCTGTTTGTGTCCACCATGGGCTAAGATTGTTTTTAACATTTTTAAATGGTTGGGGAAAAAAAGGAGAAGAATATTTTGTGACCCATGAAAGTGACACGAAATTCCCATTTCAGGGTCCATAAACCCAGTTTTATGGGCACAAGTCACGCTCATGCATTGAGGCATCGTCTCTGGAAGAGACCATGTGGCCCCTTCCAGCAACAGTTTGTCCACCCCGGCAAGATCAGCGCTTCCCCCACCCCGGCCATTCGCGAAACACAACAAGTTTCTCTGGATCCAAAGTGGGCTTGATGTGCTGCATTCGGTCAGCCCAGGCCAATGCCTGGTTCGTTCTGGCCAAAAGCAGTAGAACCCTCAATCACAGTCTTGATGCCCTGCGTTTCTCTAATATGCAAGCAAATCAGTGCACGCACATTAAAAGGTGGACACTAAAATCTTGTTGCCTCCTCGCCAACCAGGAATCCCGTGGTCCTGTCTTGAGGCCTCTTCCCACTGAATGTGATGGGGCTCTTGTCCTGGTGTCCCCTCCTACCTGTAACGGCATTGGTCACCACCCAGCAGGGTCCAGCCTTATGGGGTCAGAGCCAGGGGCTGGTGACTGGGGAGGAGCCTGCCAGTATGTGCGTCCCCTGTCACGTCTGTCCTCTCCGTTCAGCACTGATTCTAACAGGTGCTCTAGAAGAAAGGAGTCCAGAATGATCTAAACTCTGACTCTACTCTTCAGAGGAGACAGAGGGGAGTCTGACTCCTCTTTCCTGAGAGCAGCTTTGGGCATGGGGCTGCTCAGACCAGTCAACTGTGCTCTGGGGGACAACAGGGTAAACCACCTGAAGATGTGGGGTGTATTTTCTGTAGGACTGGGCCATCGGGGCAAGGAGGCTCTGCCTCAGGAACATTCCCCTGGATTCCTATCGTGGCCCCAACTGCATAGGCAGGCACGAGCACATGGAGGACAGAGCCAGGCTCACCGTCGCCCCAGCAGAGGGGTCCGTAGATGGTGGGGCCAGGAGGCGCACACACACCAGCAGGACTTGCTGCTGGGCTGTGGCAGAGGACACACACTGTCCACCTCCCGAAGCTGCCTGACTCGGGAGTTCAGATTCCTGGATGGCACGTGCTTAGTGGTGTTGTGGAACAAACATCCTTCCTGGGCACCTGCACAGATGGGGGCCTCCCGGGGTGGTGGCTGCACACTCCCCACCAGCTGGTCTGGGCACCTGCAGGCCCACCTAGAACATTCTCTGGGCTTCCCACTCCACCGTCTCCCAACCCGTTCAGTGAGTCTTAGGTCAGGGACGGGTGACCCCATCGGAGGAGGGGCGACGTGGCTGGAGACCTGCATGGCAGCAGAGGTGGCATGCTCCACCTGGAGTAACACCACTCTGGGAACCTTCTGGAATATGGGATGCAGAGAGATACCTGGCAGAAACCAGCTCAGTCTTGGGACAGGTGAGAGGCGTCTTCTCCAGGCCAAGTGAGGAGGCAAAGCGTCCATCAACCTTTGAGAGGGATCTCCCTGGGGTCTTGCGGGAGATCCAAGGGGAACAAGAAGAGCAGGGCCAGGATGGCTCGGGGCCGCCTCATGTGGAAGGGGCAGGAGGGGCAGGAGCAAGAGGGAGGGGAGCCTCCGGGTGCAGGAAGACAGGCCCTGCACACCCGGCATGCTGCGACCAGACCTAACTATTCCTTTGGCACTTGTTGGTTCCCACTGGGCCACGTGGTGGACATGGGATTGACCACAGGCCCACAGGCCCCTCCTCCATGTACCCAGGCCACCTTGTTGCCTAAACTTTTGCTCCTGTTGCCAGAAAATAAGTGAGACCCAAAGAATCCCCACATCAAATCCAGAGGGCCCAGAGAAAATGTCATTAAGATGAGAGACAACCCATCCTTCCTGAGCTCTGGGCAGTAACTCTCCTAATTCCCTCTCAGAAATGGGTGGGACATCAGGCCCAGATGATATTGCAGGGGTCCTCCCCCTCCAGCTCTAGGTCAGAATCAAGCCCCCGGCTGTGGGAGTTCACGTGTGCTCAGTCCCAAGCCCTGATCCCACCAGAAAGTGGCTGAGGGTCCTCCCAGGCCCTGGCTGGGGTCAGAGAATGTCCAGCGGGAGCCACTTGAGACAGAATAAGGAGACTCAGAAATAAATAGACCCAGATCTGAAGAGGCTCACAGGTGGCCCCATAAATATTTAAAGAAAGGCGTTAGAAAGCAGAGCGGCACGTGCTCCCAAGCTTCCACAGAGGCCTCGTGCAGTGGCCACCAGAAGGGGGGCACCACACTGACCCTGCTGCCGTACAGGTTTCCTGGGAGTGTCTGCTGTCCAGGGAGGGGCGCCTGTGAGAACGGGGCTGCTCTCCCGCCCAGGAGAACCCCCTTTCTCCATTCACATTGAGGCAAGAACCTGGATAGAGACAAGAGCAGGAGAAGGAAAAACTGGTTATTTGCAAATGGGACAAACCGGTTCCCCCAGCAGGCACACACATGCGCAGGAGTGGAGACAAAAAGTTCCAGACAGGGAGCCCCCCCCCCCCCCTTGGATGCCATTCGGTTAGACCAATGAATTCCCACCAGCCAGGGTGCCAATCTCTTTAACCACTATGACCCACTATGACAGAGACTACATTCAGGGCTCAACCAATGACCAAATGGCACAAATCCAGCTCTGAGGACTTAAAACCCCAGGAATGTCACCATTGGCGTCCTTGAGCACGCTCCTCTCTTGCTAGACCCCGTTCCGTTTTCTCTGGAGTGTGCTATTCCTTTGCTAAAATAAAAATGCTTTTACTTTCCATTTCTGGTGTGTCTCGTCCAATTCTTTGTTTGAGATACCAAGATCCCGGATCTAGCCAGTGGGACCTGGAATTTTCCCGTAACACCATGACCAACAGACAGTGGAGCCAAGAGAGCGGCCTGGCTGTCTACCTGGTTGTTCATCTGTTCTCTTGTGTGTGCGCATAAATCTTTCAGCGAGGGCCTACTATGCACCCGTGTTCAAAGACAATCTTTCTGGTTCTCAGTTCTGCCCCAGGAGTTAGGGAAGATCAGGGCCCATGGTGGGCTGGAAGCTGGCTCTGATCTGTAGCAAGTGCTGATTCCTGTGGTGTAAATACCCCCACCATGGCTGACTGCAAGTTCCCAGTGTGTGGTCACTGAAAGCAGCATTGGGAGAGGCCACTGCTGGCTCCCACAGCTGGTAGGAGCTGGTTCCACACACTGCTGGCCCCCAGCCACCAGCTAAAACTTCCCCAGACCCAGGGAGCTCAACTGTGGTGCAGGGAAGCTGGGGTTCCTTCGTTCACACATAGGAAGGTGGAGGCCTGGAGAGGCTGAGCAAGTTGCCCAAGGTCATGTGTCCGGTGCCAGGCAGAACAGAGATTTCCTATGCCTCATTGGAAGTCTCTGTTCCTCTACTCTCTGCCTCTCCAGCAAGGCTGTATGAAAGCCTAGGGCCTAGACGTGGCTCACTGCCACACACAAGTGCCTGCATGCCATTCCAGCCTAGGTGTCAGTGTCCCTCACAGCAAGGCCGGAGCTCTGGGCAGGGCACCGGGACTCGGCTGGGCGATGCCAAGTGGCTGAGAGAGGCAGGTGGCCACTTCCTCCTGGCCTGGATGTCAGGCCCAGGGGACCCCAAAATCCTCCCTCTCTCCACACTCTGTCTCCTTCCCCCGTGTCCTGGGCTTGGAGCACATTCTGGCAGGTTGGGGCAGAGCCAGGGCTGGTTTACACTCCCGCAGCCACCCGACCAGACAGAGCGGCATTTGCTTTTGGAGGGCTGCAGTGTGTACACACCACTTAAAGGATAACTTCTGATTATTTTCTTAATGGAAGAGCAAATATTTACGTCTTATAAACTAAAGGGCAGGTTGGATGTGTGGCATATTGACTCTTGGGGCGCAGGCCTCCACGGCTGGAGCAGGAGTGGCAGGAAAACAGAAAGTTTGGCTGCATTCTGCCTTGCTCAGCTAAAACCAGCTTGAACACACTCCCCTTTGTCTAGGAGGTTGTTCAGGCTGTGGGCTGACTGGGTCTCTGTTTACCTGTGAAGAGAGAAGGAGGGGCCGGGTGCGGTTGGGCCAGCATCAGCTTGGGGTCCCCAAGCGATCCGTGATCTCCCCTTCTGACCAAATGCCGACCTTGTGGGTGGAGTGGGGGCAGGTGTCCCTCCACCTCTGTGATGCCTCTGCTGTGCCTGGGTGGTAATCCTCACCTGGACATGCCCCCTCTCTCTCCAGCCTCATCCCCACTTGCAAGTGGCAGCCGCCAGCCGGGCCATGTGCGGAGCTGACCATAGGCTGGCTGCCCATAGTGACTGCACCCTGTGCCAATTGTTTAGGCTATTAAAGTGAAACACACACATGCACACACCCCGAAAGCGAACTCCAGCCTGGAGGGCAGTGCGTGGTGAGAACAGTGCTTCCCAAGGAGTCCCCAGCTCTGGCTTCCCTGGGTAGGTGTGCTGCACAGCGGAAGGCTCTGGTTTCACCCGGGCCCAGGGCCTGTCTTTGGAACATATGCTGCCAGCCCTGCACAGGAACAACAGCCAGGCTGGCCCTGCTTCGCACTGGTGCTCTGAGGACATGGGGCTGCCTGGGAAGCATGCAGACCCCCGACCTCAGCAGAAGAACACCAGCCAGCAGGGGATCACCCACCGAGACCCAGCCTGTCTGCCTGCTGGTGGCTGTGGTTGCTTTCCTTCCTAACCCTTGTTGTGATCTAGCTGCACTGTTCTGGATTTTTCCACCAATGATCCCATCAGTTCTGGGCCTGCACCTTGACTATCTGCATGGAAAAGGAGTGCCTGTTTGGTTTTTATGATCTCATGGGTAACAGGTGTCCTGTGGCACTGACACAGAGGTGGGGTTGTCCCTGGGGTCGTTGGGAGCCCTGGGTGGCTGGGACCCTGGAGTCTGCAAAGTGCAGCAGCAGCGTCTCATCTCCCAGCAAGGCCAGGGCAAAGCCGCCCAGCCCAGGAAGGGAGGACGGCAGCAACAGTAAGCAGCATTGGGGGCTGGTCTCATCGGAGGCAGGAGTACACTGGCCTTGCCTCCCAGGACCCCTCCTCCCTCTGAGGGCTACCCACATGGGTGGCATTTTACTGTGAGAGGTCACAGGCTGCTGTGTTCTCCCACCCTGACCTCTCAGGTGACCTCAGGCTGTGCAGACAGAGGTGTTTCTCTACACGCCCTGGTGCCCCTGTTGCTGTGCCCATGACTATCTTCTGTGGTGGGACAGGATGGCCGGAGTGGTTTCTTTTCTCAGCCCAGGATGCCTGTGGAGGGCAAAGGTGCCCTTGGGGTGGGTCTCACACTATCATCCTTGGCCACCTTGTCACATCCACCTGGACCTGCCCCGCCCTGAGCAGCTGCTCACCCCCACCCCCATCATCCTCCCTGGTAGCTGTTCTCAGCCTCTGGATACCCTGCCCTCCAGTGTCCATCCAGTACAGGAGAGAGAGGGGTCCTTGTGCAGGGCAGGAAGTTGTCACAGTCCTGTCCTGCTGTATGTATGAACCTGTGCTGTTCATGCATGCATACATGAGCTGCACTCACGTGTGTGCATGTGTGAGCACGCATTGAGTGCATGCATGAGTGTGTCTGCATTGTAAACATGTGTGAGTGCATGCGTGTTTGCACACATGCATTTGTGTGCACATGCACTGTATGTGCAGGTGCACTGTGCATGTGTATGTGCACCTATGTGCGCATGCATGCCTGTGTGAACACGTGTGTCCAAGGAAGAGCAGAAGGCAGCAGCAGGCTGGCAGAGTGTGTCTATGGGGCTCTGTGGGGCCCTCTGTGGGGAAGTCAGGCTTCCAGGCCGGCTCTGCCCGGTGGTGCCTGGTAAGATGCCCCCCATCCTCACGCTCACCAAGCTCGCTCCCTGCATAGCTCTCAGAAAACAGGCTCCTCCAGGAGCCCTCCCCATGTGCTCATATGGCTGTGAACCAATCTGGAGAAGATCTTCTGAAAGGGGACAGCAACCCCTTGCAGGCAGTGACAGCTCTCAAACCTGCTGTTTTAGTGCAGGTAAAGGAGACCCAGAGGAAATAGGACCCAATCGGACTGCTCAACACCACATGGAGGCTGCCCTGGCCCCCACCCCTGCCCATGTGTCACCCTCACCCCCTGAAGTAGGTACGGACCTGACTCTCAGCCTGTGTGCACACCAGCCTGAATTTCCACTGTGCAAGTGCCACTCTGGCCAAACAGCCAGTGATCAGAGCCCGAGGACCCCAGCCACCCAAGGGATAGGGAGCCTGTGGTTCCAGGGGCATCTGTGCTCATTAGGAGCCGGGACGACAACTGCCTCTCCTTGACCACTGGGTAGCTCCACATGCCACAGTGGCCGCCCTTTAAAGAGCAGCTGATGATCTCAATGCCAGGCCTGCACTGGAGTCACCGCCTGCCCTCCCCACTGAGGACCACTGGCTGCCAGCTGAGTAGCGGTGGCAGCTGCTTCGAGAGCTGGAAGCTGCTGATTTGCGTCAGTGCCAAGCTGGCCAGGGGGGGCCTTCCTGCCAGGCGCTTGGCGGTCGTGTGGAGTCACGGTGACATCACAGCTCCTGGAGGCCCAGGGAGGGGGCTGGGGGTAGAGTCACCCTGCACATTCTGCCGGGTGCTGAGCCCGTTTCCCTGTTTCCCCACTGAGCTGGGGTTTTAAAAGCAGTTTCCATGATGTAAGCACAGAGGTCAGGCCCCAAGAGGAGGGAGCGGAAGACAGAATTCTCTCTCCCCAGCGGGCTTGTCACCTTGTGGCCACTGAAGGACTCCAGCTAACTGAGAGGCTTGGCAGGAGCCCTGGCCACTACTGGCAACCTGCAATTTCACTGAGATGAAAGGACCCTCAAAGGACCCTGGTGGGAAACAGCCTCCAGAGGGGACAGAAGCAGCGCTGGTTTCGTGGCATGGAGGCCCAGGCGTGCCGAGCACTCGCCTGGGTGGAAGAAGCAGGTTCGAGTGAGCTGTGTGGCCCCACAAGTGGTCCATCCCAGCCCTCCCTCCTGCCCAGGGCAGGAGCAAATGTGAGCCACCTCAGAGGCTCAACTCGTATCCGTGCAAAGGCCTTCCAGGGAGGCACCCCCAGCCCCTGCCACACACCTGAGCTGAAGTGCGCTCAGCCACGGCCCAGGGCAGCCCCTGCCAACAGGATGTCCCAGACTCCGGTCAGTGACTGCCCTAGACAACCTGACTGCCTCCCCCTCCTGTGTCTGCAGACATCCTGTGCATGCCAGTCGTGCCTCAGTTTACCTACTTGGAGTGCCTCTTCCTCCAAGCAGGAAATTGTGTTCCCTGGGGGACTCGTGTTCCCTCAGAGCTCCCGAAGCCCTGGCTTTGTTGCACCTCCTTGCTTCCTGCTGTGTCCCCTTGAGCCCTAGGACAACGGTCTTGTCCACCCAGCACACTGCAGCTGACTGGGGGCCGGAGCCCTGTGTGCTGTTACGCTTGTGAGCGCTGGGCTGGGCCAAACTCTTGGGGTGCACAGGCCCTGTGGTGTTGTGTGTCCATCTCCTCACGCCTGTCCTTCACTCTGCAGCTCAAAAGGAGAGCCAGGCACCCTCTCTTCTCTTCTGAGAATCCAAGAATCTGGGTTGAAGGGGTTCTCAGGGTCCCCCCCAGGTCATCATCCAGGCCTGGCAGGGAAGCAGTTAGGGGACCTCACACCCTAACAGAATGTTAGACCTGTTATCCCGGAATCCATCGACCTTGGCCCCCGTTGTTCCTGCTTCCCTGGATGGTGGGGGGGGGGGTATGTCCAGGGCTTGTCTGGCTCCATTGTGGACACCCTCAGGGCCAGGGGTCACCTACTGGGGCCCAGGGAGCTGGTGCTGCTCCCCTGGGATGACAGGCAGGAAGAGGGAGGAAGACAGATGTCCGGTGAACACTTCCCAGATATGGTCTGAGTGGGGCAGAGCTTTGGTTTGGGGAACATTCTGCCCACTGTGTGATCATGCAGACCCTGTTCCTGAGGGTCCAAGCCCAGCATCCCACCCCATTCAGCTGCTAGTCAGGCTCAGGCAAGCGGGACAGGGCTCTGTGTGTGTCACTAGTGTGCCCCTAACTCGGAGCATCCTGGGTGAGTTTGTTTCCTGTGGCTGCCCTAATGAAGTACCACTGGGTGGCTTAAACCACAGACATTCATTGTCCCACAGATCTGGAGGCTGGAAGTCCAAGACCAAGATGTCAGCAGGGCCGATTCCTGCTGGAGGCTCAGAGAAAGCCCATCCAGGCCCCGCCTCGGCCTGGCGCTGCTGTGTTCCTTGGCTCCAGTCTCTGCCTATGTCTCCATGTGGCGTGCTCCTGGATGTGTGACCGCGGGTCTGTACTCCCCTTCTCTGTCCCCCATAAGGACACCGGCATTGAATTTAGGGCCCACCCTAGTCCAGGATGATCTTATCTCATGGGCCTTACCTTGATCACATCTGCAAAGGCTCTTACTCCAAATGAGGTCACATTCACAGGGGCCGGGGGGACATGTATTTCAGGGTTAGAAGGAAGAATGGACTCCCTTTTTAAATAGGAGCTTATCTATCTGGGTGCCTTGGTGAATAGATAAGGACACCAAGAGCAAGCCCGGCCGAGCCCGGAAGGGCAGAACCAGGACAAGCATGCTGGCCACTACCCCCACACCAGATGCTTGTGGGGGTCTGTCCAGGCTCAGACCTGGGAGGTGTCCCCGCTTCCTGTGACCCCTTGGCCCTGCTGCCCCCTTACTTGTTCTGTGACCTCTGCGTGGATTCATTTCACAGTAGTCTGGCTGGCTAAGGGCCAGCGGCCATCCTGGCTCCTCCTGGCCTTGCAGGGGTGTGGGGCTGGCCGCCTCTGGGCATGGAACCCAAACTCCAAGCCACTCAGGATGGAGCCACCTGTCACAATGCCAAGGAGGTCTTGCTGGAGGTCGCACTGATCCCATGATGTGCTCTAGGCTTTCAAGGCTGCTGAGCACGTGTGGAGGAATAGCAGTGCATTCAGCTGTGCTCGGGCAGCAGCCTGGATGACATGGAACAGGGCAGACCCCTTCTCTCCACCCCCACACTCACCCTGCTCCAGGCCACCTGCTGGGGTCAGTGCCCCCACTTCCCAAGGTTGCAGTCTCTGAAGTCTGAGCAGGCCAGGCTGCTCCTGTCTGACCCCAGGGCAGAGACGGTGACTCATGGCCAAGGCCTCCGGGGAGGGCAGGGGGGGAGGCCTGGGAGAGGAGATGGGAAGGGCATCTGGCCACAAATAGTCGCATATGTGTCCAGCCTTAGGGTGGGTGCCACACCCTGGGAACAGAGCAGTCCCAGAGAATGTGGGAAGGGCAAGCCTGATCCCAGCCCACAGGGGGCCTGGCTGCAGAAAGGGGAGCCCACACAGGTTCTGGAGTCAGGCTGAGCACCCACCACGCAGGGGAGGCCAGGATGTGGCTGTCTGCGGGTCCCCTCCTAACTTCCCTCCCTCCCCTAAGGCAGTGTGGGCAGGAGGCCCGGTCCTTGAGGCTGCCCTTGGCAGAGCAGACACCTTCACTCCAGGCCTCTGGGTGCCTAGGGAGCGGCTCTCAGCAACAAGGAGCCCCCAGGCAGAGGGGGCCCTATGCGCTGATCTGAGGGAGGGGGCAGGCAAGTTCTTCCGAGCAGGGCAGGTGGAGCCTACAAGTGCCTCTGCTGCGCTTTCCACCCTGGAGACTGGGTGGGGAGTGGGAGGCCGGCACCACGGAGTCAGCTGGCTGTGGTGGGGTACTCTTGCAAGTCCAAGGCCCCGAAGGCCTGCCTCAGTATCTGAGTCTTGGGTGAGCGGGTGTCTGTGGCTCTTCGGTCTGCTGCATGCAAGACTGTGCCTGGCAGCCACGTGGCATTCTGAGCATGCTCTGTGATTGCCAGGGACATGGGTTGCTATGGACAGAGTGCTTCTCCAGCAGGGCATGCACGCTTTCCCTGGTTGGATGCTCTGTGTGATTTGCCTATGGCCTGCTCAGTTCTCAGACTGCTCCTCCCTGAGAGAAGCTCCAAGCTGGAGGCCCCCGGCCTGGGCCACACTCCTGTCAAGGACTCTGTGCCAGTCATTAGGGCCAGCTCTCATGTTCAAATGTCAGTTTCTAAACACTGACAGCAGACTCACTTCTGTTTAAGAGCCTGGGCTGATTCTGTGCCCAGCCACGAGTCACCACCTTGAGCCTCAGCTCTCTCCCACCCAGGACCCTGTCTCCAGGGACCACGGATCCTGGGCAGTGCATCGGTTTTCAGAACCATCCCCCTAATAGAAGGGAATGGAAAGGCCTCATACCCTGGGGTGGGGGCAGGGGCTGCAGAGGGTCAGGGCTTGGCTCAGCAGCTCTATGGGTCTGGGCATGGGACCCTGTGCCCAGCATGCTGGGGCCAGTACTCCTGGTTCACGTGCCCTGCACAGGGAACTGTGGCAGGCCCAGTCACAGAAGCAGTTGGGGGCTGGCAGGGTGGCTGGGCAGCTGTCCGCCACGGCCATGGCAGTTCACTCTGACATTGCCCTTCGCCTAGAACCTGCCTTGCCTGGCTGCTGATGCCTGGTTAAGAATTTCCTATCCACGTCCCCCCAGGTTCTGCACACCCGCCCCCCCACTGGTGGACTCTGTGCCGCAGCCCCCTCAACAGAGCTGGGCTCAGGGCAGCCAGGACACCCCAAGTGACTGGGCCCTTGTCCAGCAGCCAACTTTCCCTTTGTACTTTGAGGGGGATTGGAGGAGGCAGGGGTGGGGGAATGACCCTGAACCCCCTCCCCAGGAGACCACTTCCTGGCCCCGGAGCATGAGAGTTCACACAGCCTCTGTCCTGGGATTACTCACTTCTTGTAACGACACTTATGTGTGCAGGACCCCTGCTATGGGCCCCTAGTATGAGCTCCTACTATGGACTCCAAGCTCTACCTATGATTCACTCCTGAAAGGTATGTTTTTGTATACACTGTCCTGTCCTACAGGTGAGGAGATCCAGGCCCAGATGGGTCTGCACCTCACCCGTGACGATGGTCCTTGCCCCATGCACCATGCCCTTCCCTAACCACTAGGTTCTCCCACCCACAGGCCCGCAGGTTCCTCGCTGGCTGGTCTAAGCCAAAGGCCGCAGTGCAGTTTCACTGGGCAGGTTTCTTCAAGGCTCAGCAGAACTCGTTTTCTTCTTCCCTGTAGCTCATGCTCGCCCAGGCCCAGGGAGGTGCAGCTGGGGCCCCTCTTGGAACCCCAAGAATTGCTGGCAACCAACCAGGCCTAGGACAGACTCTCCCTTGGCCTCCAGAAGGAACCAACTCTATTGACACCTCGATCTTGGATTTGCAGCCCCCAGAATTGTGAGAGAACAAATCTCTGTTGTCTAAGCCCCCCAGTTTGTGATACTTTGTTATGGCGGCTCTAGGAAACCAACACAGATGGGAGGATCTGAGGGAGCAGCCTCCTCCACCCTGGGATCGCCCCTGTCCTGGTCACAGGTGGGCATGGCTGGTGGGAAGGGCCTCTCTCCAGCTCCAGCTGGATGTGCACACAACTGGCCCATACCTGCATCCATCCTTCTCCTCCCTGCTCCACATGGGCCCTCACCTGGGTGCTTTTCCAAAGAGATTCCTCCCTGGCCAAGTACCTGCCACCCTCCATTCCTGTACCTGTCTCCCTAAGTCTTCCACATCCTGTCACCTGCAGAAGATGGCCACCTTGTGGGGAACCTGGGTAGCCTACTGAGCTGGGTATGCCCAAAGCTCTTGCTAGGGGTCCAGCCAGCCTGGTTCCTTCACACCCACAGGGCAGATGGGATCAATGTCTCCACTCACCTATGACCCATTTGGGGTGCAAGAGCAGGAAGCCTGGTTAGAGTCAGTTGCTGACAGTTTGGTCCTCTTTGCAGGACTCCCCTTGCCAGGGCTCCCCAGCCTGTCACTCCTCCTCTCTCTATCCCTGCAGACCACCAGCCCCACACTGCCCCTCCTACAAGCTCCCCCACCAACGAGCCCCAACCCACATGAGTGGACTGAAGGTGTGTGCTGGCTTTCTCAGGGCTCTCCCTGGTGACATCCTGGGGTCGAGGGCGCTGGCCCTGACTGAGGATATGCTCTGCCAGGCAATGGGCACTGTGCTGAGGCCCTTCACCGAGGGTCTCAGTACTCTCCAGTTTCAGGTGCAGGATCCAAGCCTCAGGGCCTGCTCGCACACTGTGGAGGGCAGCATGGAGATTCCCACGTGGTTCGCTGCTCAGTGTAGGACTTTCCTGTGGCTGCTGTAGCAAATGACCACAAGTTTAGTGTCTTGCAACACACAGCTCTATTTCCTTATGGTTCTGGAGGTCAGAGGCCTGACATGGCTGTCACTGTGTAAGATCAAAGTGCTGCCAGACCTCGCTCCTCCTGGAGGCTTGGGGAGAATCTACTTCCTGCCTTTGCTGGCTGCTAGAGGCTGCTGCGTTCTTTGGCTCGTGGCCTCTTCCTCCATTCAAAGTCGGCAGTGGGTGGTCGAAGTTTTCTTGTGTTGTGTCTCAGCACTGAATCTCCTTCCTCCTTTGTCCCCATTTAAAGGACCTTTGTGCTCACATCGGGACTGCCCAGAAATCTAAGATGATCTTCCTACTCTAAGGTCAGGTTATTAGCAACCTCAATTCCCCTTTGCCATGTAAGGAACATATTTGCAGTTTCCAGAATTAGGACGTGGACATCTTGAGGCCACTACTCTGCCCACGCCATTCCACCGAGCTCTAGGGGCTCACAGTCATATGTCCGTCATTACCAATGACCAGAGGCTCCTCACCAACACTCTCCTCCCCTCTGCTAGCCTCATCCACAGTGCCAGGCCCAGGGCCCCAGGAGGATCAGATGGCCAGAGGAACAAGCTGCCCACTGCATCTCCTCCCGCCTGGTAAACAGACTTTTGTGTAGGTGGCCAGGTCCCCACCCTGCTCCACACCACCCAAGACCAGGCTCTGAGTCCCTGCTCCCCCGTCTCCTGGCAGGTGGCTCTGTGTGATTCTTTAGTCACGTGGTGGTTGGTGTTGTGAGCTGTCAACAGCATCTGATACCATAATGCTCTGCTTGTCAGGCTCCAGGTAGCGGTCCTTCCTGGAGCATTCAGTGCATGCAAAAGCTTTAAGGGAAGACTTTATGTTTCTACCAAAGCAAGCATTGATGGGTGAGAGAGGCCAACACACATGTGAATGAGTTTTACCTGAAATATGAGATTCCAAAGAAAGGGTGGCTTTATCATGGGCATTGGGACACCTCCCAGGTCTCTGGGGTGTAGTTCACAAGTGAAGAAAGAAAGAAGGATGGAGGCTGCAGTCATGCCACAGGTCGAGATCTGGAAGGAAACGCAGTCCTATGGGGCCCAGAAGGGGATGAGAGCCCAGAGGAAGGAAGCACAGTGTCCCCAGCCCAACTGCTTCACGCCAGAAATTTCTGTCTTCTTTCCAGCCAGAACCTGTCCAGTGAGGCCAACCCAACCTTCCCTAGGACCATGGGGAGGACCAATCTCCACCCCAACCCCAGAGCCAG
This sequence comes from Cynocephalus volans, assembly GCF_027409185.1. NCBI lineage: Eukaryota > Metazoa > Chordata > Mammalia > Dermoptera > Cynocephalidae > Cynocephalus > Cynocephalus volans. The sequence goes on from NC_084460.1 coordinate 190,591,656, forward strand.
TGGGCTGCTCTGGTTAGTCCCGGGCATCCCGAGGCTCAAGAATGGTGACACTCCTGGAAAGGAGCTGGCCCAGAAGTGACAAAGTCCCACCCATGGGAATTGGTGCACTCAGCCCCTGCAGACTCTCCCAGGGGCTGAGCATCTTTTTGGGGCCCCAATCCTGGAGTCAAGGGGACAGAAGAGGCCAGCCCAGACACTTGGCAAGGTTCTTTTCTGTCTGCCATTGGCAGCCCCTAATCAGTGGCCCTTCCTTAAGGATTTGCTTTCTTTGGAAGGTCACAGCCAGTGACAGAAGGAGCTGGAACCACTGACGTTTGATTGGAGGCTTCAGAACTAGGGAAAGGGACAGGGATGCGGTAGGAGGGAGAGAGGGAGAAAACAGGGAACAAGAGAGCTGCTTTAGTGAGAGCAGAACTGGGTGGGGAGGGGAAGGGCACAGGAGGAGAGTGGAAGGGAGAGATGGCAGGGAGGGAAAGGGCTTTCGGCCCAGAGGAGAAGAGGAGCCTGCTGTGTACATCCCCTCTGGCATTGTGTGGCATGGTGTGGCGTGGCATGTAGAGGGCGTGGTGGATCCCCAAAGCCAGGTCTTTTCTTTACCTCTCTCCCCGAGGCCCTCGACACCAGAGCTCACATAGGCCTTCACAGCCTGGGGGCAGCCGTGGCAGGTTCTAGGGGTGTGCTGAGGGTGGCCCTTCTGGTCACACAAACACCTAACCCACCCAGGCCTGTCCAGTTCATGCAGGCTCCTTCGTGCTCCTCACTGCACTCAGCTGCTGGACCTTGACCCTGCTCTGTCTGCCTGGGGCCTTGTTCCCTGCAGTCTGAGGGGCTTCTGGGAGCAGAGCCACATCTCCGAGCTTAGCCTGGATGCTTGGGTGGGGCCAGCCATGCACAGGTGCCTCTAGGATTCTCTGGCACACCACAGGACAGGCACCTCTTGGAGTCTGGACAGGAACCAGATGGCCCACTCGTGGGAAGGGGGAGGGGTAAGAGAGATGGGTTAATGAAAAGAGAGGGAAAAAAGCAAACCTGCTAAGGCATCAAGGGCCTGTGACCCGGGAAGCCATGTCCACCCCTGGGGCTGAAGGAATGAAGGAAGAAAAGTCCTTACCAAAGCAAGGTCTGAGCCCTGGGAAGGGGCCACTTGGTGGGGACCATGTTCTTGGAGGGTTACGGCCACTCCTGAATGAAGTGGAGCAGAAACAGTAGAGGAAAGACAATGTCCCTCTTGTCTGTCCTTCCTCCATCTGATATCCAGCCACCACCTCTGATTGGCTGAAGCCCAACTAGAGCCCTGAAGGTGGGGGAGCCTGATGCATAAGTCATGTATCTGGCAGACAGGTTTCTGGAGTATGGTGTAGGCAGTACAGAGTGGGGTGGATGCAAGCAAACAGAAATATGCAGTCATCACCCTAAATAATAGTAACTAGACAGTGGTAGTGGTGATGGTGATGGTGGTGGTGATGGTGATGGTGGTGGTATTGGTGGTGGTGGTGGTTATGGTGATGATAGTGATGATGGTGATGGTGATGATGATGATGATGGTGATGGTGGGGATGGCGATGGTAGTGGTGGTGATGATGGTGGGGATGGTGATGGTGATGGTGGTGGTGATGGTGATGATAGTAATGGTGGGATGGTGGGGATGGTGGTGATGGTGGGATGGTGGGGATGGTGATGGTGGTGGTGGTGATGGTGGTGGTGGTGGTGGTGGTGGTGGTGGTGGTGGTGGTGGTGGTGATGGTGGTGATGATGATAGTGATGGTGGGATGGTGGGGATGGTGATGGTGGTGGTGGTGATGGTGGTGGTGATGATAGTGATGGTGGGATGGTGGGGATGGTGATGGTGGTGGTGGTGGTGGTGGTGGTGGTGGTGATGGTGATGGTGGTGGAGGTGGTGGTGGTGGTGGTGATGGTGATGGTGGTGGTGGTGGTGGTGATGGTGAAGGTGATGGTGGTGGTGGTGGTGGTGGTGATGGTGGTGATGATGATAGTGATGGTGGGATGGTGGGGATGGTGATGGTGGTGGAGGTGGTGGTGGTGGTGGTGGTGGTGGTGATGGTGATAGTTGTGGTGGTGATGATAGTGATGGTGTGGATGGTGATGGTGATGATGATGATGGTGGGGATAGTGGGGATAGTGATGGTGGTGGTGGTGGTGGTGGTGATGATAGTGATGGTGGTGATGGTGGTGGTCATGATGATGGTGAAAATGTCCCCAGTGTTGGAAATTAAGCTAGGCTCTCTCTAGAGAATCTTGAACTGTCTCATGGCTTTTTGTTATCTGCCCTCAGACTGCCTCCTTCCCTTTGAACACTGCACAGGTCATCTTCCTGCTCTCCACCCCATCCAAACTGGGCTGCTGAACAGTGAGGGTGTCGCCTGACCACAGGCAGTTCCCACTGCCATGGGTGAGTCCTGTCGGCTATTCCCTCACCACCCGCCACTGTTCACATGGACCGTCACTGCATCATCATTCTTCCCTGAACTTGCAGATGATGGGTCACACATCCTGCGGCAGGCTTCAGTGCCCACTGCTGACATGTTCTTATTTTGTTACTTATTTCCCAAGGTCTCCAGAGGCCGCTCACAGGAAGTTGCCTCAGGTGGTGGAGCTGCCCTTCCCCAGGGAACCTCCTGCCCCCGATGCCCCAGATGCCCACCCACCCACAAAATGCTCACTTCCTCTTTTTGTCCCTTAACCCCTCTCAGGTCTTCATTCTCTCCCTGACCCCATAGGTGACCCCTTCTCCCTGGTCAGTGAGTAGCTCTACCCACCCCAGGTGGTGGGAACATGAGCCCACTTGACACAGCAGGCATCCCAAGAGAGAACGTTAGTAACCATGCAGCCCCACCTGCAGACATGTACCCTGTGCCCCCTGGCCTCTTGGGTCACCAACACAAAGCCTCTGACCCTGATGGTTTCTGCATGAGTTTACTTGGTCACTCTTCAAACCAGACTCAAATGCAAACACACACACACATACACATGCGTGCATACTGCACACACACACAGCACACAACACACACATGCATAAACATGCTCCCACACAAATACACATGCACATGCAACACACCCACACATACATGTACATAACACATATACACACGTATACACAACTCACTCATGCACAAACACATGCAAATACACACGCAACACACATATGCATATACACACTTTCTCATACTCTCACACACACACACACACACACACACACACACACACACACACACACACACACACACACACACACACACCAGCATCTTTTCAGCACCCTGAGGTTTTAGGTGGAAGCTCCCACACTGAATGTGGTGGGAAAGGAGATTCTCATCTTGTTGTTTCCTGTTGATCACAGGACTCCGGCCACAGAAGCAGCCACCTTCATACTGCATCCCCATGCAGCGCTCTGGGTTCTTGGAGGGGTTTCTGTGGGCAGAAAGGAACCTCTAGAAGGCATTGCTGATGCAGGTTTGCTCACAACTGCCATGTCTGCTTCACATCCTCAGGGGGACTCAAAATAGACCCCAGTATCCTGAACCCCCACATGTGAAAATATTTCTCTAAGGGCTGGGCATAGTGTATACATAAATATTCATCTGGCATCTCTAGGGAGGAGAAACATAATCACACAACATTCCTAATTCAGAATCAAGTGCAACTCAGTGAAACGGCACCACAATGTAGGACTCGCATGTAGCTCGCCGAAGCTTTCTAACTGTATAGGAAAATGCTGTTGTAAGCAGCATCAAATACTTGGTAAGAGAACAGTGGTGGAAACCGCCGTGAAAGATAATCACATGACGTTCCCAATTCAGAATTAAGTGTAACTCAGTGAAATGGCACCACAATGTAGAACTCGCATGTATCTTAAAGAAATTCTGTTTTGTAACGTGTGGGATGACGACGTTATAAGCAGCATTGGATATATGGTAAGAGAAGACTTGTGGAAAATCTCTGTGTGACACAAGCCACAGCATTTCCAATTCGGAGGTGCTGAATGGATACTTGCAAGACTTTTGTATGGGTCTCAGGAACCTAAGCTAATCTTCATAGCAGTGAGGAGGCTGTGACCCCTGGGCGTCTCTTTCCAACCCTCTCCTCCCTGCACTCAAGATTTGTGTCCTAACTGTTTCCTCCACTCAGATGCTGATAGACATTTCAAGGCGACACGTCCACCGCTGGGTGCAGCCTTCCCCATCTTGGGTGGCAAACCGTCCTTCCCGCAGCGCAGCGCAGATCCATGTTCTCCTCGTTTCCAGGAAACCCCATGAGCTCCGTTATCAGAATCCTTCTGGAACCTGCCCACTGTGCGGCCTCCCCAGCCTGGATGACTGCAGCAAACTCCCACTGCTTCCCGCCTGCCTCCCCACCACCTGGGCTCCACACGGGGCCAGGGGTCCTGCAGGCTCTCCGCCGCAGCCCCAGCACGAGTCCCCAGCCAGCACCCCGGCATCCCAGCTCTGCACTTGCTCCTTCACAGCGCCCTGGCCTCTGAAATCCTGGGCCATTCACTTCTCTGTTCCCCTCTGTCCCTCTTCTGTCTTCCCCACTGGGGCATGCACTCCAAAGGCGTGGGGATTCGTCTGTTTTGCTCACTGATAAATGACAGCGAGGATGACCTGGTGCCCAACCCAGCCAGCCAGAGGAGGCGCTTAGCAAACATTTGTTCCATGAATGAACGCGGGGAATGCATTTCTATTTCCAGCCTGAGGAAGGCCCTGGAAACCTGGAGACAGAAGCAGATTTGCAGAGGAGAAAGCCCTGACTCTGAGGGCCTGAGCAGGGTTTCTGTCTGAGGTGCTGGCTCAGGAACCAGTCCCTTCCTCCCGAAATCTCTCCGCAGCCTCCTGTCCACTAGGTTTCCTGAGTGGCTAATCTGACAGGCGGGGTTAGGAGAGGCCAGGGGGGCCCTGGGGTGGGAGTGGAGGGTTGAGGCCCCAGCCTGCCCCTGCAGCTGCTCTGTCTCCAGATACCTGGAATTCTGGAATTGTTCCTACCTGGCTGAGCTGGGCCCGCTGAGGACTGTCCTGCCTGCCGTGGGCTTTGGTACTCACTCAAGAGCCATGAGTCCTGGCCCTTGAGCCCAGAGGCCAGCCTTGGGGGTGCAGCCCTCCCCCAAGTATGTCCCTCCCAATGCCCCTCAGCATGCCTCTCCCAGTCGCCCCAGAGTGCCGCTACCAGCTTCCCCCACCTGCCCCTCCCAGCCCATCCTGCAGCAGGCCTCTATCAGCACCCCGTGCAGCATGCCCCTCCCAGCGCCACCATAGCGAGAGAGGCAGCCCAGCCTGGCCCTCACTGTCACATGCTCCCTCGTGCAGGCAATTCCACAAGTCACAAGGCAGAGTTTCCATTAGCGTCAAGCATACATGGATGTTGAACCTGGGCAGATGTGAGCCCAGAGAGAAGAAGCCAATTTTAGAAAATTCAGAGCCTGGGGGGTTACACTGGAGGCCAGGCCTAGAAAGGGCACCATGACCCCGCGGCGGGGGTGAGAATGGTCTTTTTGATGTAGACCACGAACTTGCACAGGCTCTCTCTCCCTCTCTGTGTCACACACACACACACACACACACACACACACACACACGCCCCTTATGTGTGTCTGCATGGTGGCCAAGCACTCCTCCCCAGAGCCGAGAACTCCCACCTGGGTGGTACGGACAGCACAACTCAATGAGTCACAGGTCTGAAGCACCTGTCTATGTACTCCCACACTTTATTGAGCGCCTACTGTGTTCGTAGCCCTGTGCACCTCATGGTTTCCTTTAGGGAAACCTCCTTGCCCACTCTTACAAAGTGTAGTGGATTTTGGAACCATCCCCTCGATTTGGGCATCTAGGTTGTGTCTAGTTCCTGTACCTGAACCTTCCCACCCACTTCTCCTCCGGAAGCATTCCTAGAGGTGCAGCTCTGGGGCTAACACCCCTTGTGACCCTGTTGGCACCCACCATAATCCCTTAAATCACCATTATGGTGGGACAGACCCTGGTCTCTTTTGCTTTAGAGAGGAAGCAGCAAAGGCCATCCTGAAGGAAACAGCGACACATCCCAGAGTCATGAAGCAGAATGGGGAGACTTCTCCCACCTGGTCCCCAGAGTGGGAGCTGGGGGCAGTCACCAGCACTTTAACAGCCTGGTTGCAAACAGCAACCAGAGCTAATGCATCACTGATTAGGGATGAAGCTGTGTATGGAAGGTCACCCAGCAGGTCATTGCAGACCTGGAATCTGAACTTGGACCTTCACTCAGCTCAGCTGGAAACCCACGCTGTTCCCTGGGGGGCCTGTGCACAGGTCCCCAGCCTCTCCCTGCGGTTCTCCCTGGGTGGCATGTGTTAGGGGAGGGCAGACGTGGGAAGAGTGGATTGGAGGGGCAGAGGACCAGAGCAAGGGCAGCAGATTCCAGGAAGCACAGATGAGCAGGAATAAAAGCAAACAAAACAAAACAAAAGGGGCCTTAGAGGCAGATAACCTGTGGCAGCCAGCAAAATTCTGTCCGAACTGTGACCCGGACCTGCAGACCCTCGCGCCCCCTCCTTGCAGGTGTGGTGAGGATTTGCTAGAGAAGCCCTCCAGGTCAGGCAGGGAAGTCACAGCATGCTGTGGCTAGCTTTATGTCAGAAAGGGAGGGGTGAGGGCACCCCTGTGACCCAGAGGACCCCAAGCCGAGTGGCACTTGAATCCGAAACAGGCACCCAGAGCCCCATGCGACGCAGACCACCCAGACGGCAACTGCTCCTAAGTGAGAATGGCAACTGTAAACAGACATGAAAGGATTTCCAATTGCACACACAGCTCCTGGGCAAAACTCTGTCTCTATAAACACTGCAGAAGCAGCTCGGAGCGCTGATGCGAGGGCAGGCTGGAGGCTGGTGAGCTACTAGAGCTGTCCTGCCAGCTCTGGGCCCTCCCAGCCCTAGGCACATCTGCACTCACCTGGCAGGACATTCCCCCCAGGTGCCCCGGCACCCCACACTCACCCTCTTCTCCCCAAGCTCAGGGTAGCATACCCCACTCGCTGCTTCTTCTGATTCTCCCTGTGTCTGGCCATGAAGCCATCTCAGTGCCTCAGTTTCTCCTGCTGGCCAGGAAAAGTCTCCAGCCCTCTGTGGCAAAGCCGCTCATCGTTCTACCTGAGCCCCAGCCTTGGTCCCCAGCCTGCATGCTGAGAGATGTCACATCTGCAGTCCCTTTTCTGACCGCATTGATGAGACAATGCAACTGGCTTGGGTGTGAGAGTTGAGAGTAACCTCAGACGTGATGCCATCTCTGCTAGTTACTTGTGGCTGCCAGAACAAAGTGACACAAACTAGATAGCTGAAAACACAGAAGTGTGTTCTGCCATGGCTCTGGAGGCCGACAGTCTGAGATCAAGGGGTCAGTAGGGCCGGCCTCGCTCTGATGGCTTTTGAGAAGATGCTGCTTCTCGCCTCTTTCAGTGCCTGGTGTTGCTGGCGTTCCAGCTTATAGGTCCAACACTCCAGCCTCTGCCCACATCATCACATGGCTTCTCCCCTGTGTCCCTGTATCCTTCTCTTCTTGTAAGACACCAGTCATTGGAGTTAGGGCCCATACTAATCTGGTATGACCCCGTCTTGACTTAACCACATCTGCAAAGGCCCTTTTTCCAAAAAAGGTCACATTCACAGGCTGTGGGTGGACATGAATTTTTTTGGGGGGGTGGGGACATGATTCAGCCCAGCACACCATTCTACAAGCCCATGGGGTGGATGAGGAATCTGATCTCCACTGAGATTTATCAGGCTGGTTAGGACCAGAGTCAGGACCACAGCTTGGCACCGACAATTCTCACCTAATATTTTTCCCAGTGTTCCAACAGCATCGATCCCCGGAAGCCACACAATAATCACGTGCTTCCCATGTTCCCACTGCCTGAACAAAATACTCCAGACCCCGCCTTTCCATCCTACTGGGCTCCCTCCAACCTGAGACCCTCCCACTTCTCCGGGAATTGATAAAGGACAATTTTCAGATGGATTGTTAACTGGAGAAAGCAGGGTGGAGTATATAGTGTGCTGTCTTTATGCAATAAAGGGTAACAGGAATGGGTGCACGTTTGTTGACATTTGAAAAAAAACAGCACTGGAAAGATAAATCAGAAACTAATAAAAATGGTGAGTGGAGTCAGGTATGGAAGCTAAACTTTTCTGAATACACTATAATGTTTGACTCCAGAACTATGTGAATGTTTTCCATGTTCAAAAAATTAAATTTAAAAAGAAAGTATCCTTAAAAAAGGAAACTAACAAAAATAAACATTTATGTAGAGTTTGTAACATATCCAAACAAAGAAAAGATTGATTTCAAGTGACTTCAGAGCACAGTGTTTGGACTGGATTTTTTAGTGGAATACATCTGAAGAGCAAGGAGAATGACAAAGAAATCACATGCGTCCTTCAGTGAGTCTTGTCGTTACTGTTAAATTTGGCATGATTTGAAATGACTTCTTCTTTTCTAGGATAAAGCCAGTAAGTGATTATGTGAATATGGTGAGGAACCAGAACTATTATTTTGAGAGAATATGCAAATACAGAACTGAACAGGTTAAGCATAACGCTGTTGTCTTAAATTTGACCTGGAAATGTTAATGTGCTCTCATGATATACAACATACCCATTTCCTAGTTCTGGCCACGGAAGTGGGAGGAAGCGATGACTACCCGCAGCAGCAAACACCGAGAGCACCTAGATTTAGGTCTCTGAGCCACCTCGCCCCACTTTTTAAAAGCTTGTGGGTAAAATGATTGATTCAAGATCAGGGGCAGAAAATACACAGGATGAGCCTGAGACTTATCTTGTGCCAGCAATCAAGGATGGCACAAAGAGGAATGAAGTCATGTCAAAAGGACGCAGAGGCCAATGTCAGCCGGAGCATCACAGACAGCCACCGCCACTGTTGATCAAAACACATCTCAGCTGTAAAATCCATTCATTCCTAATGATACTTAAAAAAAGGATAGAAGAAATTTAACCTCATTTGTTACCACTGGAGGTAATTTTTGTACCAGCTCCTTACTCTGAAAATTGGTAATTGAGCAGGAAAAGAGAAAGAATTGTGCCCTCTCATCTTTCCTGTGTAACCTACATTTGGGGTAACCCAGTAGCCCCAGTGGGTGAAATGGAAAGCTCTTCGTTATGCAGGAATTCCGGCTATAAATTTAGAAAGAATGTGAGAATGTGAAAAACCACCATTTTGCAAACTCTTTATGAAATGATTCGAGCAACCAACACCAGTGGATTTTAAATCTTGATAGGAAAATGTCACCAGAAAACTGGGTGTCCATGGGTGCCCAATCTCTGATGGCCATAATGCTGTGCAGGACCAGGCACCTCCTGAGAGACATGATGCTTTTGAAGATTTCCTTCCAAAAGTGGTGAAGCTGGATCTGGTCAAGCCTTTACATGTAAATTCAGGTTTCCAGAAAATCATGAAGAAAGACAGATGGAGGACCAGTTAAATGTCACCACCAGTCAGTAGAGACAGCCTGAGCCAGGGACTTTTACCTGGTTTCTTAAAACTGTGTCATGAAGGAAAAAAAATTTGAAAGGAGGACTGTTCTAGATTTAAAAGAAATTTAAGAGGCATAAATACCAAATGCAAAGTGGGGACTTTATATCACTGTTCAAATAAATCAACTGCAAAATACTATCGGGGGACCATGAAAAATTTAAATATGGATTAGTATCGGGTGATACTAAGGAAAGAAAGATGTTAAGTGAGGTATAGAGGCTGTATAGGAAGTTGTCTTTATCCATCAGAGATTCACATGAAATACTTAGAGGTGAAATGCCACGGTGTGTGCGGTTCCCTATAGAACACTCCTCGCACACAGATAGTAAAGCACACAGAGCAGGAGGTCTGCTGTTGTCAATTGTTGATGGAAATAAGGGGTATTATACTATTCTCCTGTTTTCTATAGGTTTGAGAACTGTCATAAGAAATGAGGATGTGAAGGGTCTGGGGAGGAAGGGCTCTGCCTCCCACCCCTGCTGCCACTCCTGCCTTGTTCTGTGAAGGCGTAAGGAAGCCCTCGCCCCCAGCCCCGGGGGTCTCACTCTGTTACAAAGACAGGGCTGCTGGACCCTTTTGCACCCCGTTCCTATACCCCTGCCTGCTAGCACCTCAGTGCCGGTGAGCGTGTTTCTCAAAGCCCCCTGGCTCCAGAGAGCTTAGGTGAACGGGGGTGGAGAGTGTACAAAGAAAAGGTGCAGCCGGGGAGTCACTGGAGCTGGAGGGTGTCTCAGAAATATGTGGATTTCTAGGGATTTCTAGGAATGAGACTACCCAGCGCCATCGACTCTGGATTTTGGACTCCTCTGGCCCTTCTCTCACTGCCTGGTTGTCATAGGCTACACTGGGACTCGGAGCCTGAGCTCGTTCGGCCAGTGGGCGGGGATGGGTCAGTGTTTGAAAGCAACAAGAGACATGAAGGCATCTGTGAATTTCACTTGGAAATTTAGCCTATTTAGTCTTGCAAATGCACAGATCCTTTTATAACAATATTACCTACAAGTGTTATAAATCTACAATAGTGAAAAATTGAAAACAACCCAAATTTTCTAAACGGCTCCTGAAATAAGGCCATGTTAGGAAGGAATATTTAACAACATACTAAAATGCTCTGATATGTTAAGTGGAAAAGGATAGTAGATACACAGATGGTTCCAGTTTTAAGTATATTATATTACAAAAATAAGAAAGAAGAAGGGGCCAGCCTGTGGCTCACTCGGGAGAGTGTGGTGCTGATAACACCAAGGCCATAGATTCGGATCCCATATAGGGATGGCCGGTTTGCTCACTGGCTGAGCATGGTGCTGACAACACCAAGTCAAGGGTTAAGATCCCCTTACCAGTCATCTTTAAAAAAAAAAAAAAAAGATAGAAGAAAATACACTACAATTTTTTAGAACTTGTACAATAGAATGGAAGTTGATTTTTACTTTTGCTTAGTGTGGTTTTCCTTATATACCGTCTGGCTAATAGTATTAGTTATTTGACCTGTTATTGCTCTTGGAATCATATCTGAAACTTTACAGGAGGGTTGTGGGTATTATTATTGACATTTTGCAAAAGAGGAAACACGTTCAAACACCAAGGCCGCCCAGCTGGTGAGTGGCTGAGCCAGGATCCAAACCCATGACTGCAGCGACAAAGCCCCAGGTGCACTGCAATGGCACTGGGGACCTTGTTAAGGAGCAGCTTCCCGGGCTCTCCCCCCCCCCCCCCAGGGCTTCCTTTGGGCTCTATCTGGGTGGGGCCCAGGAATCTGCATTTACCAGCTCTGGTGATGGGAACTCTTGCTACAAAACAGGCTCCTCCATACCCAGCCCTGTCGCATAGGGAGAGCTCTGAGCACCTCGGGTGGTGACAGTGCCCAGGCCAGGTGGCCGGCTCCTGGAAGTGCCTGCCTGGCTCCTAGCCTCAGCAAGTGCAGGAGAGGAAGGTGAATGTCAGGGATTGCAGCCTTCTGCCCACTGCACGCCTCAGGGTGAGCCTCGGGCTGGGGCAGCTGCAGCCCTGGCCAGGTCCTGAGAGAGGCCAGGTCAGCTGGGGGGGCCAGCGCCCGAGACCCCTGCCTGAAACTCTCTCCTCTGGTTGAGTGCCAGCTTCTTCCCCTTGGGTCTCTGTAAACATAAGACACTTTAGAGAGGAGATCACATTTATGGACTCCCTGAGCCTTGATGGGTACTTGCCGCATACTGTCTCATATGAGGAGACGGGGCCTGGAGTGGGGAGCTGCCCAGGGTCACACAGTGTACGGGCCAGGCAGGATCTGACATAGGTCTGTCCACAGTGAAGTCTTGTGAGCTCCCACGAGCAACAGGAGGCAGGAGGAGCATTTGAAGCCAGGGCATGTGCAGGTGGGCTACAGTGCTCAGAAAACAGGTCAGTGCATGGTAGTGTCAGGTTCTAGAAGGTTCTTTGGGGACAGGGATCTAGGCTGGGCAGTTGATGGATGGAGGAGGTAGCTCCCTCTACTGCACAGCACTGTGCTGACCCAACACTGGTGCCTAGGTGGGACCAAGATGTCTAAAACCTGTTGACACACATGGGATGACCACAGAATGACTTGAGGGGGTGCAGAGCAGTGGGATGGGGGACGTTTAAGTACTGTGGGCTTCCAAGTGTCAAATCCCTCCCAAGTAGAGGGATTGTCTTCGAGCCCAGGGGACAGGTTGTGTAGTGTCCCCATGTGCTGAGAGGGCCAACTGCACTCCAAACTGAGCTCCCAGGAGGTTACAGTCAGAGCCAGTGTCGGGGCCTGCGGGTTGGTGTTCATGGACAGAACCCTGCAGTCTTTGGCGAGCCTCATTGGGGGGGGGGACCCTGGGGAGCCTTCCCTGGAGGTGGGAGAGCCTGGGGTTGGAGGGTGTTTGCATCTCAGTGTCCTCAGGTCCCAGAGGTGTGGTTTGTGGGGCTGCTCATCCCTTTGGGTCTGTGTCCTCCTCTCTGAAGTGCAGCTAACAGCAGGGCTTCCCTGCCACAGGCATGAGGGATGACCAGTGGCTGCACAGGAAGCCCTGTAGTGTGCTGGATGGTGGCCCCCCTAAATGCATCCATGCCCTGACCCCAACACCTGTGTTATTCCCTAATATAGCAAAAGATGCAATTAAGTATCTGGAAAGCAGGCATTTATCCTAGATTATCTGAGTGGCCCTAAATGCCATCACATAAGAAGGAGGCAGAAAGAGATCAGACACACAGGGAGAGTGAGGATGGAGCAGAGACTGGAGTGATGTGGCCACAAGCTGAGGGACTCCTGGAACCACCAGGGGCTGGACGAAGCAGGAAGGACCCTCGCCTGGAGCCTCCAGGGAGAGTGCAGCCCTGCCGACACCTTGATCCTGGACTCTGGCTCCAGAACTGTGAGGGGATAAACCTCTGTCGTTGAAGCCACCCAGTCTGTGGTGATTTGTTAGTGCAGCCCCAGGAAACCCACACGAACGTGGAGCTGGAGGCTCAGCCACTCGAACAACTCCCATGCAAATACAGAAACAAATGACACTCGTCACTCAGGGAGATGTGGGCAAAAAGAGCTTGCTTTTTTCTTTTGTTTTGGGTGGCTTAGCAGGAGCTACCTGCCCTCAGCATGCAAAGGAGGTCTCTGGGAGGGGCCCAGGCATTTCTGCTCTGTAGGAGCTGAGTTCCTGAAGCTGGGGGTGGAACAGCATGGCCCAAATAAGAGCCAGGATCAGGCACAGGTGCAATCAATGTGTCCTTGGGCAGGGGTCGTCCAGGACGGAGCCCCAGCTTACGTCCTGCAGTTGGTGTGGGAAGTCCAGCCTCTTGGGATCCCATCCTCCTGGGACCACCCATTGCCCCTGGGTAGTGACCCAAGGCCCCACCCTGGCCTGCATGGGAGCAGGAGGTCTCTAAGATCTCCCAGCTCACATGAGCTGGGGCCTTTCATCATTCGGCACCTCCATCCAGCTGCCGGCTGTCCCGTGCTCTCTGGCTGTGGAGAAGCTCAGCGGTCACTCATGGCCTTAGGCTGGCAAAGGCAGCATGGCGAGGAGAGGGTTGGCTGGCAGTGTCAGAGTGGGGCTGACTCTGAACAGTGGAACACAGAGGAACTCCATGTGAATGAGGACCGCTGCACCCCAGCACCCCATCCCTGAAGCCACTGCTCTTGAAGAACACCCCAGCCCTGCCACACATCAATCATGTAGGAGTACCTTACTTGAAAAACGCAGAGCTCCGGGCTCCACTGCAGAGTCTTGGGACAGAGCCCTGGAGCCTGTGTGTTTAGCAGCTCCCACCTTATTCAGATGGAGGGGCAGACCTGCCACCCCACAAAGTGGGCCAGCATCTTGGCTCATTGGTCCAACACAATGCTCCCATTTTCTGTTTGGCTGAGTGGAAGCTGAGGCAGGATGCTACCAACATTCCCTGAGTGCCCTGTGCTCCCAGACCACATGCCCAGCAGGTGCACAACAGGCCAGCCTGGCTCTGGCCAGGTGAGCACATGGTGAGCAGCCGGCCTGTGCTTCTCCATGAGGACACCAGACAGCATGTGGCATGGTCATGAAGGCCACGGATCCTGAGCCGGGCACTTCCCAGGGATAGTCAGGGAACGCATCCCCCAATGCCTCCTGTCCTTCCTCACAAAAGCATCCGTGGGGCTCCTCTTGTGGCTGGGAGACCCAGGCCCACATAGGCAGTGGTGTGCTTGGCTTATGCTTAAAGCCAAGAGAAGAATCAGGGCAGTGTCTGCAGAGGCAGCCAGGCCACGCTCCCTGTGCCCGGTCCCCCTTCACAGGAAGAGGAAGAGATCCATCTCGGGCTGGCTCCCACGCACAGCGGGCAACAGTCCAGCTCCACAGGCGACCTGTTGCCTTAATGACCAACATGCGGCTGCTCTGCAGCCAAGCTGGCTGGCTGCAAGTGCAAGCCAGCGAATAAAGCAGGCCATTAAGGAGCAGTACCGAAGGCATCACCCCAGCAAGCAGCTCACAGGAAGGCAGGGCAGGCACTCTCGGTCAGCTTCCCCAGTCTCAAGGTCCCCATGAGCCAGCTGTAGCTCAGGAGTGGATGTCTAAGACCCTGATGGGCGGGGAGCAGACAGGCTGAGTTCACAATCTGGAGAGAAAATAGGTGGCCCATGTTGTCTCCAGGGTCCCCTCTGCTTGGTAGAGGCTCCGAGGACATTTCCTGCACACAGACCTCTCCCTTTCCCCCCACTGCCCTACCCACTCACTTGCTCATCTAGTCTTAAATGAGCATGCGCTATGTGCCAGGCACAGTCTGAGGTGCTGGAGACACAGCCCAGAACCAGCCACAGTCCCTCTTCCCAAGCAGCTGATGTTCCACAGTAGGGACTGGAAACCCAGACAGCCACAGGAGCCAGGCAGGTGATGCCAGTCAGCGAATGGAACAGTGCAAGAGACCACCAACAGGGAAGGTGCGACTGCGAGTGGCCCTTGGCTCGAGGGTGGTGGGGAGTGGGGCCAACCAGAGCACCTACCTGAAGGAGGCAGACAGGCCTCGTAACCGGCCACGGGGTGTCAGGTCTTCCCTTTCCCTAGTGGAACCGAAAATCAGCATTTTTACATTAACTCTCTCCATGTGTCATTGTTGGCACTTAATTCAAAATTTTTTAAAAGTGAAAACGTGTGTCAAGCAGAGCAAGTCTGTGGGCTCCATCCAGCTGCAGGCTGCAGTTTCTAGCCCCTGCCCCAGGAAGGCTGGACGAGGCCTGGCAGTGCCCCTCAGGGGCAGTGGCTCTGAACTGGGACCCAGCCACGCAGTGCAGGACTTGTGGTTAGTGAGAAAGCCCACACCGGAGCTGTCCGCTGCGTCTGTGCACACAGCGTCGCCTGCGCTGCAGAACCACCAAATCCGGAGGCAGGGCTGAGAACATGGGATTCAAGGCACTTCTGGGCTGTGGTGTAGACACCGACCTCACTACTGCATTCTGAGATGGGAACACTGAGGCAGGCTTGTCCCTGGGAGACTTCGGCTAGATGCGCTAGCAGCCGCAGAAGGCTCCTGAGATACACGCAGCCCCACCCCTCTCTCGGTCCTTCCCTCTGTCACTCTAAGTGGGACCCTAACTTCCGCCCCACGGCTTTCCCAGCCCCTCCCCAATCCTGTCTTGGTGTCTGCCTTTGGATGACCCAAGCCAACACACTCCCAGGGATTACAGGTCTGGCCAGTCTGCAGCCCAGTCTCCCGCTAGGTGCCTGAAAAGGTTCTGGACCAGGCACAAAGAGACCAGACCCCAGGCCAGCCCTCCTGCTGACCAGCTCTGTGTCCTCGGACGACCCCAGCCCCATCTCTGGCTTTGTTTCCTGGAGAAAAAGAGGAAGCTGGACCAGATGTTGTCCATGAACCCAGGCCTCAGCACTGCCTGACCTCTGCTCTGGTTTCTGGCCTTTGGACCCAGGCTCTGCCTGCAGCTGTGAGCCACACGTGGAATTGAGGTCAGACGGGT
Organism: Cynocephalus volans; assembly: GCF_027409185.1. Classification (NCBI taxonomy): domain Eukaryota; kingdom Metazoa; phylum Chordata; class Mammalia; order Dermoptera; family Cynocephalidae; genus Cynocephalus; species Cynocephalus volans. The sequence goes on from NC_084460.1 coordinate 190,607,610, forward strand.
TCCCACGTGAGTCCTCTCCTCACCACCCATCTCCTGCCCTTCGCTGTCACCACCAGCTCATCACGCTGGTCTCTGTCACGCTGCACCACTTCCAGCCTCTACAGGGTCTTTCCGTGGCGCCTGCTGGGGAAAAGGGATCAGCTGCAGCTGGGTCAGGCAAGAAAAGAAGCCTCTGCAACTTCGAGACTTGCCAGTCTGTCCTTATCTTGGAAACACTGTATTTTTTGACTCGCATGAAGTAGTGAAGATAAGACTGGCTCTGAAATGCACTGTGATCCCCTTGAGAAAAACCAATGGGACAGAGCCACCTCCTGCTTGTTTCCTTGGGTATCAGTAAGAAATGTGCTCTGCTGCAAGTTAACGGGGAAAACAAAGACACCCACAAACTTGGAGTCGCTTAAACAAATGAGAATTGCTTGTTTGTTTCTGTTACATTTTGTTTGTTACCACACTGCAAGAATCCAGAGACAGATTGTTGCTGTCTGTGGTTCAACAGATGAATGCCATTATTGTGGAAGTCTCTTCTTTTCTTGACCCTTGCCTCACCGATACAAGGTGGCTGCTGGGGCTCCAGCAACCCCATCTACTTTCTGGTGAGGGAATTCATGTGTGTGGTGTGGTGGGTGGGGAGTGAGTAGAGAAGAGGGCCAGTATCAGGGAAACCAAGGCTTGCCCAGGGACCTTCTCGTAGACTTTTCTGAGGTCTCCCTGGCCAGAAGGTGGCAATGAATGACAATCCTGAATGAGGCAACCACCCCACCCACACACCAGGGCACTCTCCTCATCTGCTTGAACAGCTGCCACCCAAACCTCATTTTTACATGCCATGGAGTGTCCTCCTCACCATCCCTGAACACACGCAACAGGCACCCAACCTGGTGGCCTTTGCCTGGAGTGTTTCTCCCCGACCTCCGCAGGCTCACGCCTCCCATCCCTCTCTGAGTCACCTCTCGAGAGGTCACTCAGCTGTCTGACACTGTAGCCGCTGGCGGATCACCCTACTTGCCCTTTTCTTCTGTAGCAGTGTCTCCTGCAGGCCTGTGCTGTGAGTGACCTGTCATCTGTCCCAGTGCGAGGCCAGGCCTGAGCTGTGGGAGCCTCTCACAGTCTCTGCCGTTCTTCCCGTTCCCGGCAGGGGTGGAGCACGGAGCTGCTCCTGCCCCGCTTTCAGCTCCAGATGCTTAAGGAAACTGTGTGGCTGTTAGTGTCCCAGTTTGCTCTGCTGTCCTTGAACTGCAGCCCACTCCTCTGGAGGGGGCCTTCCCTGGGGTGGGGCCGTGGATGGGGGGATGACAGAGTGGGGCACAGGGCTGAGGAGCTCCATTCCAGAAACAGCAATGTCCGTGCAAGGCATTGCCTGTGGGAAAGGGGGTGGACGTGAGGGGTTGTGGTGGAGACTAGAGAGGATGACATCATGACATGGGCATTTCTGGAATCTTCCAAGAAATTTACTTTCAATGTGTGCTTCTTAGATACCAGAGCTGTCAATCACCCAGAGCAAGAATCCATCCAGCGTGAGCAGGGCGTCTCCTAGAGCCCCCGAAGCTATGCTGATTCACATGGGACTGCCGTGGGGTCAGTGGTTATTAATTAGCACAGGGAACAGCAAAGGGGCTCTTATGGGTGAACAGCAGTGTTGAAAACACTGCTTGAGTGGTTAGAGGCAGTGCCCACCCCAGGGAAAGGCACCCGGCCTGTGTCCAGCACAGGTCAGGGCTGTCCTGGCAGCTATACTCCCAACTTGGGGGCACCCAGAGGACAAATTGCTGGGACCTCTGGAGTCACAGAGCAGGCCAGGGCTGGCCACCAACACAGGTTCGTTCTTGAAGCATCCCTGACCAGACAGTGAGGCTGGAGGTCCCTAAGCCTCAGCCACAGTCACTTGCCCAGGCCACCCCTTGCTGCAGACAGGCGTGCAGGTGCAGGACCCACCACAGGCACCTCTTTTGGCCCACCCAACTCCATCTCCCACTCTGAGGGTCTCACCCTACACAGGGACACCCAGCAGGCACCTCTGAGCCCCACCCACAAGACCCTTGGGCTCCAGGAGAGGAGGCAGACACTGGAGGGGCACAGAGAAAGTGGCCAGGGAAGGGTCAGGAAGGAGGGACAGGGCATGGACCTGACCCTATGGGCTTGGACCTCCTGAAGCCTGGACCCAGGCAGGGGCCCCCACTTGCTGGCTCTAAGGCAGGGGATGCTGCCATGGTTTTCATGGTGAGGCTGGGTAACCTGCGTCCTCTGTGTAAGGCAATAGCTGAGAGGGACACGCTCCTCTCACATGGCCACAGTGAGTGGAGAAGACTTCAGGGCAAACTGTCTCCCAAGTCAGAGCCTGCGACCGGCTCGGGTCCTTCCATGACTCACTACTGAGGCATCGGAAGGGCCCTGGCAGGGATTTGCAAGTATGCCTTGGGGCCTCCATGGACAAACTTCCAGGGGTGCTCTGAAACCAGCCCCTGGCCTCTGCTGCCCCCCCCCAGATAAATGTGCTCAGAGAGCAAAGGCAAGGTGGCACAGCGGGGGGCTGGGGCCAGGGGAGAAGGGATCAAGACTGCCTTGGCCCCAGGAAAGAAGGAGCCCAGGCGTCCTCAGCTGGGATTGGGGTGCTGGGAGCTCCAGGGACCCAAGGCTCCCAGTCCTCAACAGAGGGGTGTCCAAAGTCGGAAATGCAGGGCAGGCTGGGATTGCAGGGGCAGCGGGAGAAGGGGCGACCCTTAGGGGGTCTTAGGGGCAGTGAGGACCTAGGGTGGGCACTGTGGGATGGGTGGCCAGCTCACAGCAACTGAAACTGATGACACTGTGTCCCAGTGGCTGGGTGTATGAGTCAGCACAGGCTGCCTAACAAAGCCCCACACACTGGGGACTAAACCACAGAAACTCTGCATCTCAGTCTGGAGGCCAGAAGCCAAGGTCAAGCATGGACAGGGCTGGTTCCTTCTGAGGCTGGGAGGGAGTGTCTGTTCCAGGCCTCCCCGCAGTGTCTGGTGGCCTCAGACATTGTCTGTGGGTGGCTGTCTTCTCCCTGTGCCTTTACATTGTCTTCATCTTCTCTGTGTCCAAATTTCCCCTTTTAATAAAGATGTACATTACATCAGATCAGGGCTCCCCTAATGAGCACTTCTTCACCTGGTCATCTGGTCAACCTCACACCTTGAAGAACGGTTCTTCGGGCTGTGGCTGCTTCCCCCACCCCCATCCCAAGCTTCAGTCTCCTCCCCACAGCCCTGCACAAGCACAAACTTGCATTTAGTTTTATGAGCTAGAAATTTAACATCAAGTCCTTTCTGCTACTTACATCTCTACATTAGGACCTGGCAGGACAGGTGCATTGTGTCCCTGGTTTGCACTGAGCTGGTTCAAGTGTCCTCATTCCCAGCCTCAGCAGGACGGTGCCCTGGGAATGTGCAGAATCACTTTATGTCTGTCTACCTCCAGCAAACACTGCCCCTGTGTTCTGAGGAGGAGCAGAAGGGGACATTTGCCTTGGTCTCCTCTGACGGTAGAGGTTCCTGGAATTGCACTGAGGAGACATTGAGAGCATTATTGAGGCTCACGCTCCCCTGGACAGATTTTATTGTTTTAATATATAAATAGTTTCCTTTAAAAAATGAGCCACAAATCTCATGGTACATCCTTTTATGTGCATGAGCTCTAATTACCTGATATTTTGGAAGCGCCTGAAAAATTGTATTTCTAATTCCTCCAAGGCCTTTCATGAAAGAACTTGTTATAACTGCCAGGCTCGCCCTCTCTGGATTCAGACGTCGTGGCCCTGTGAGCAAGGCCGACAGCTTGGCCCCCTTTGGGAACGGGCCTTGCAGCCGTTAGCATTTATAGCCCCAGTATGACGTGTATGCTAATGATGTCTCTGGATATTTGCACTGTTGACGCATGTTTGGTGTTTGCAGGGAGTGCAGAACAAGCAAATTCTCGCCACCCCAACACGCTCAGTGTCATTTCATCATCGTACACCATTGAGTCACATCTCCAGGCCCAGAGCAAATATTGGCCTGGCCCCCAGCCCTGTGGGTGCAGACAGGTGATCTCAGAGGTGCGGCCTGCCGGGGTCTCTGAACCCAGCTCATGCACGGCAATTGAGCCCTCTGGAACCCCCCATTGCAGAGACCTGGCTGAGGGCTGTGTTCCCCTTTCCCCCCATTCCCTGTCACCCTCTGAGGCTGTGTGTCTGTCCTTCATGGAATTGGGCCTTCTTTCAGCTCTGGACATGCACTGACTGATCAATGACTCTTGAATGTCACTCAGTGTATCTTGCTACCAGGAAAACTGTTCTCTCCACCTGCAACTTGTTAGAAAGAGTTCTGAAACCTTTTGGAGGTGTTCAGAGTGGAAAGTCTCTCTGGTAAGGGAGCCTGCATGTAAAACCTGAAACTGGAGGAGACACGGGGCAGGGCCATCAGCAGAGGCTGGTGGGTTACCCTGAGGTCAGAAAGCAACTACTGGCCCCAGCTTCCGAATTCCGCCACCTGGTACAGCTGGCTTCAGCCCCACAAGCAAATGCTGAGCTCGAGACTGACTGTCATGCAAGCAACGGTCAAGACCCGGGAGGAATAGGAGAAGAAAAGCCATGATTTGCGGACTTGGGAGCTTGTGGTGTAGACTTGGCAGAGATGGGATCTGAGCAGTTAATGTCAAACAGGAGGGCACCATATATGTCTGTACCCAAGACCCTGAGGCAACCGCAAGGGCGGATGTACACAGACCACTGGTTACCCCTGCATCCTTGCTGCCCTCTCTCTTGGTAATAAGAACCCCTACTTTTAGCTGCATACATTGCATTCATGCTACATTACGGCTGAGTGAGGAATGTTCTATCCAGAGGTGATGACAGCTGCTCACGCCACCATTTAAAGTGGCACAACCACTATGAGGCAACGTGGAAGTCTGAATCCCAACTCTTCTCTGAGCACATTGTAATACAAAAGTCCTAATTTTAGCTGGATACATCCCCCATCCTCTCTTGTAGCTAGTTATGGCCTAAATTTTGTGGGCCTAAATTTCGGGCAACATATTTTAGGCAGAAGTGTGTGCAAACTCCAGAAAGCATCCTTAAGGGGTAGGACCATGCTCCTGCTATGGACTGAATTGTGTCCCTCTAAATTCATGTTGAAGCTCTAACCCCCAATGTGATTGTATTTAGAGATGGGGCCCTTGGAAGATAATTGAGTTTAGATGAAGTCATGAGGGTGGGGCCCTCATGGTGGGATTAGTGTCCTTATGAGAAGAGGAAGAGACACCAGGGCTCCCTCTCTCTGCCACATGAGAATACAATGAGAATATGACCAGCTGCAAGCCAGGAGGAGGGTCCTCACCAGAACCCGACCATGCTGGCACCCTGGTCTCAGACTTCCAACCTTGACAACCGTGGAAAAGTAAATCTCTGTTGCTTAAGCCATCCAGTCTGTGGGATTTTGTCATGGCAGCCCAGGCAGCCTTCCTTCCTTCGTTCCTTCCTCCTTCCCGCTGGCTAGAATGCCCAAGCAGCCATCGTGGTGCACGGGGAGCTCCCAGTGACAGAGCTGTTCAGGGAAATGAATGTTGTTCTAGCCAACCCAGATCACCCACCACAGTCAACTCTGATTCGCAGTATGTTCTGAGATAGAGCCTACATCTGAACCATGAGCATGAGTATGTCTTTTACTCTGATTTTCTACTGAAAGAAAAACTAAGTAATTGTTTTGCCTGAAAATTCTCACCACCACCTGAAGTACATTTTTCTGTGACCACCTTCCCAATTTAGGTGAGCGTTTCCAGAAGCTGCCCTAACATATTGTCACATACGTGGTGGCTTAAAACAACTGAAATTTATTCTCTCGCAGTTCAGGAGGCCAGAAATCCAAAATTGAGGTGTCCTCAAGATGTGCTCCCACTGACAGCTCTAGGGGAGGACACTTCCTTGCCTCTCCCAGCTCCTGGTGACTCCAGGTATCCTCAGCTTGTGGCTGCATCACTCTGATCTCTGCCTCCATCGTCATATGGCCTTCTCTTCTGTGTCTGTGTCTCTCCTTTGTGTGTCTCTTATAAGAACACTTGTCAGGAAATTTAAGGTCCAGGCATATAATCCAGAATGATTTCATCTCATGATTCTTAAAACATCTGCAAAAATACTTTCCCCAAATAAGGTCATGTTTAAAGATTCCAGAGATTTGATGTGGACATGGCATTTAGGGGACCACCTATTGGCCTATCACCAGATAATCCCAAACAGAACACGTGTGCCCTTGCAGAAAGCTTCAAGGACATGCAGACATCCCCAGGCAGCCTTTGGTGCCAAGGGAGGCTTCCCCGGCTCCTCCTCTTGGCTCTGAACCTCTTGCTGGTGTGCCCAGATGTCACCTTGTGGGATACCAGGATTGTGCCTCCTGGCCTGGCCTCATGGGATCAGCAGCAGACCCACGCCATCTGCCTGGATTCAATATGTCCTTGCAGGCCTTTTCTTGGTCCCCAGCTCTGTAGCTGCCAGCCATGAGCTGAGAGGCTCCAGACCCTCTCTTTTACCCTGGCCCACTCCCTCACCTCTCTTGTGCTCCCCGTGTCCTTGGCAGGTTCGTCCTCCTCACTCCCCCACTACACTCCTGGGGACAATCATCATCACCACATCTCCTTTTCAGGCTTCCCTCCTCAGTGTGTGAGGCAGCTCATTCCTCACTCGTCCCCCTGCCCATGACCCCAGACCCTCCCTCCAGCAGGGAAGTCTGTCTCAGAGGGCAGATGGTAGAGGGCTGTGAGCCCCGACAGGAGGGAGCCAGTCAGTCCTGGAATCCTGCCCCCACCTCCTAGCACGAGCAGACCTAGAGCCTGGAGCAGACCTGGAGGAGCCCCCCCACCCCACATTCATATCCATCTGCAACCTGTGCCTGTGGCCTTGTTTGGAAGTAGGACCTTTGCAGAGGCACTCAAGTTCAGATAAGGTCACACTAGAGTAGGTGGGCCTTAATGCAATGACAGTGTTCAGACACAGACATGCAGGGAGAAGGCCACATGGGGCGAGATCAGAGGGAGGCTGCACCCCTGGCATTGCCAAGGAGTGCGGCAACCCGGAAGACGCAAACAAGGTTTTCCCAGGGACACATCCTGCCTTGATCTGGGGCTTCTGGCCTCCAGAAGTGGGAGGGTGAATCTCTGTTTTTTCAGCCACCCCCTTTGTGGTACTTTGTTATGGAAGCCCTGGGAAATGAATACCCCATCTAACCAGGGCTTCTGGGCTGGGCTCCAAGAGGGATTGGTGACAGAGCCCTGCAGTGGGTAAGAATCACAACTGCTGAGGACCTCGCCTCTCCCCGCTTGGGACAAAAGTTCCTCAGGGTCAATGAGTGGCTGCAGCCCTGAGCCTGGGGCTGGGGTCTGCACAGTACTCCTGGTCTGGAACCAGAAGTGGAAGGAGGTGGCACTGCCCACTGGGGAGCATGGAGGCTCGGCTGGAGCCCCTCCCATGCAGTCCCTCGCTTGGCACCTGGGGGAGACTGTCCCCCCTCCAAACCCTTCGGAGATGATCCCATTTCTCACGACACGGAGGGCTGAGCACAGCTCACACCCTGGAGTGAGGCTAGGCAGACAGCGATGCCCGAGAGCTCCCATCCAGGAGGAAAGAGGTGCTGGGAGAGGACGTGGCGACACATTGGGGCCTTAGAGATACCTGCCACTCCCCAGCAGGGAACAGTTGGAAACTTGAAAAAAATTAATAAAGAAATAATATCGGCTGCCCTCCAGTGAAAGCTGCCTTGTGGCGGCTACATTGGGGTGCAGTTTTATGCGTGATGTCATTCAGCTTTCACCACTACGCCATGTGGTGTGTACGCCACACTGTATGAAACTGAGTGATGTTTATAATTATGAGCAAAGGAAGCCATGTGAGTGAGCAGTGACCAGAAAACGATGCATCTGAGTAATAGAATATTACACAGTCATGGACAGCCATGTTTTTGAAGAACATTCAATGACGTGGAAAACGTTGACACAATCATTTTAAAAGAGAGAAGAGGGCATGAAGCTCAGGACGCACTAGCCCAGTTTAGTACAGTAACAGCACGTGCGCGCACAGAGAACAGATGTTCTAGGACATGCAGCCAAGCATGAAAGATTGTCACCTCTGGGCAGTGACATCTCAGGTGGTTTTAAGTTTCTTGTTTGCGTTATTCAACATTTTCCAAATTCATTAAATTGTAAATGAAAAATGCTTCTCAATTTGTGATGGAAAAAAATTTTTTTTTGTCCTTTTTTGTGACCGTGCTCATCCAGTGAGCGAACCGGCCATCCCTATATAGGAACTGAACCCGCAGCGGAAGCGCTGCTGCGCTCCCAGCGCTGCACTCTCCCGAGTGAGCCACGGGGGTTGGCCCGGAAAAAAATTTTTGATGGAAAAAAATCCTGCCAACAAGAAACAGAAAGAGTACACAGAGGAGTACAAAGGAGCAAGGGGAAGGGTTTGCTGCCCTGTGAAGTCCTTGAGTCTGCAGCCATGTTGCTGTTGTTTTCAGAACATTCTGGAAGTCTCCGACCCCTGGGGAAGGAAGGCCTAAGTTGGGGTCCCAGGTCTCAGGAGCCCCTCCCCAGCCTCCCTCCTCTCTCCAAGGGCTGTGAGGAGCGGGCTTGGCCCCCAGAAGCTCCTGCGCCTGGAGGGTTTCCCACTTGGGGCTGTCAGGGTCTGTAGGTTCTGGCTCCCAGAAGACGCCCCCACGCCCAGAGGCCACCAGGCTGGGGTTCCTCAGGTGTGGAGCCCAGCAGAGCGTACCGCTAGGGGGAGGGGCCAAGTCCTGTGGGACTTGGGCACCGGGCTCACTGCACACAGAGAAGAGACTGGCTTCTGAGCTGTCTCCACAGCAGCAAAGTGCCAAGATCCTTCCTCAGCCCAGGCTCCAGCGGCGATTTGGGACACACAAAATGGATGCAGTGAGCCCAAGAGATGACAGAAGTTCAAAGGGAAGGGCAGGGAAACCCAGACAGGGCCACTGTGGGGTGAAGAGTCCACCTGGGGAACAGATCCCAGTGCTCCCACAGGGAGCAGGTGGCCACCTTCCCTCGGGTGGCAGGTTGGACTCGGCTCATCTGAGTGGAGAAGCGTCTCACCAGGCTTCCAGGGGCACCGCCCTCTCCAGCTTGCTGAAACCACCAGCAAGAAAATGGACCCGCATCTGAGTCCCGGGAGGGTCACCAGGCAGGGACACATTCCTCATAGAGAACGTCCGGTCTGTACCATCACTCAGATGCTCAGGCTCTGACTTGGTGTAGATCAAGCTTCTCAACCCAGCACGATCACCATCTGGGATAGAAGAGACCTGTGCCTTGTGAGATGCTAACGGCACCCACACTGTGACAGCCAAAACCATCCGCAGGCATTGCCAATGTGAGAACCGCCAAAATAGGGGGAGCCGGCTGAGGAGAAGGTGGAAACCTTCCCGGGCTCCCTTCTAGGTCCACAGTCTGCAGGTCCTGGGGTGGGGGGAGGTTATTTGTGCAAAAATGACTTGAGCACATTGGGAGGGAGAAGCTGGGTGGGGATGGAGGTGGGCACGGGGGTGAGTGTCAGCAGGGTGTGTCCTCAGCACAGAGCAGGAGCAGCCCAAGGGGCACAGGGAGCACAGGGCGGCACCAGGAAAGATCCCTCTGAGTCTGCAGAAGAGATTTGACAACTCGAAATATTTGCATCAACAGTTTGTGATTGAATGACCCTAGCTTCTGGAACGTGCCAACTCTGTGGGCCCCTTGGTAAGAGAAAACCCTTTGCAGGGAAGCTGGGGGTGGGGTCTGAGTGGGGACCCCACTCATGGGGCTGTTCCTGGGGCTGCCCCACCTGCTCTTCCTTCTGCCCTCCTCCCGCAGCTGCCCTGGGCTGTGTGTGTAGCTGGGGGAGTCGGGGGAGTCGGCTAAAGTAAAAGAAGAGTTAACACAAAATGGAAATGTGTTTAAATTAATGAAGAATATTTGCATTGTTAAAAACAAGACATTTAATTTAAATTATATCCCCACCCTGTACTATAAGAGCAGCAGGCACGACTCCAGAGTGGTCCCAGGGGTCAGATTGGTCCTCGTGGGCCCCATGCACAGCATGGTGGGGTGTGGTGCCACTCCTCCACTGTGAGACAGCACAGCCCCCTCCACGGCCTGGGGTGCTTTTAGCTACTTATTTTGATAACAGGCAATTCCAGGAAGAGACGTAAAATCCCAAAGAGCATGCCCTGTTGTCTTCCTTACCTCCATTTCCAACTGTAGTGGGTTGAATGGTGAGCCCCCAAAGACAGGTCCACCCAGAGCCTGCCAGTGTGACCACATTTGGAAAAGGGTCTTTGCAGATGGAATGAAGTTAAGGATCTCTAGATGAGATTGTTCTGGATTGGAGTGGGCCCTGAATCCAACGAGAGCATCCCTGTCAGAGAAGAAAAGGGGAGAAGAGACAACAGGGGAGGAGGCCACATGAAGACAGAAGCAGAGTCCAGAGTGATGCCACCACAAGCCAAGGGACACCTGGAGCCACCAGGAGCTGGGAGAGGCAAAAAAGGAGTGTCCCCTAACATCCTCAGAGAAAGCATGGCCCTGCCAATACCACAAACTGTGAGAGGATAAGTTTCTATTGTTTAAAGCCACAGGGTTTGTGGTGCAGCAGCCCCAGGAGGCTCCCATGCCGGCCCTCTCCAGAGGTGCTGCCTCGGCACCCTGCTTCTTGTAATTAGCAGGAACTTGGGGGGAGGGTTCACACATACAGCCGCCTCATGCTTTTGAACAGCTGCCTAATAGTAATTCCCCTGTCTAGATGTATCATGATTTATCTGACAGGCTCTTATGGGGCACGTTGAAGGTGTTTCCAGCTTTTGATTACTGCAAGTAAAGCTGCATCAATACCATTGTGCAAATGTTATTTAGCACATATGTGACTATATCTGCAGAGAAAACTCCTAGAAATGAAGCAGCTGGGTATATGCATCATAGATTTTTATACCTACTTCCCAAGTGCCTTCTGTAGAAGGTGTCGCAAGCTGACCTCCACCAGAAAGCTGTTGGAACGCCTTTTCCTACTCCTCCACCAACAGTGTGTTTTTACACACTTTTGTCTTTGCCAATCTGACAGGGTAAAATGGTATTACATTCCAGTTTTAACTGGCATTCTCTCTCCCTTTTTTTCTAATTGCATGTGAGTATCTTCTCATATATTCAAGAGCCTTTGTATTTCATTTTTGGGAGCTGGTTTTGAACTTAGCCTATTTTCTGTTACTTTGCTGGTCTTCATTTCATTGATATCGAGAAAATTTTCAAGTGTGAATGAATGAGAACTTTCTCTGTGATGTGGGCTGCAGATACAATGTTTCATTTCTCACTGGTCTCTTGTCTTTGTTTATAGTGTTTTTGTTTCTCACCAGGCAAACATTTTTTGTTATTGAGTTTTTCATGGCTTCTGCGTTTATGTTACACTTCAGAAGATCTTCCTCCTTCAAAAGTAGTCAAGGAAACGACTCTGTGCTTTCTTCCAGTATGTTTAAGGTTTCCAATTTTACAAGAAAACCTTTGCTATAGCTGTAATATATGGAGGGCTCAGGGGTGAAGTTGAAGTAATGCCCTCTTTTCTAAGAGCAGGACCAACACCACTTAAGATAGCCCCTCCATTATGTGAAAGTTAGGTGGGAAAGTGGGGGTGGGACGGGAGGAGCTCCGGTAACTGCAAAATTAGCTCATGTATTGTTGGCTTGCTCGCATTGGCTAATACCTCTTGGCGCGGTGATCGGGCGACGGAGTTGCTGCGCTTGCAGCTTTAAAAACCAAGAACAAAGATAGTTCGGCACAGCACCTTGAATTGGCTGGTGCGGTCTGGCTGCTGGAAATAAAAATCTTTTTTTCTTTTTCTGTATCGGTCTCCAACACCTATAACAAAGTAGGCTGCAATGTTATTGTTTTCTAGAGCGCTGTCTAGCTGTCTCAGCAAGATCTACTAAACAATTGGACTGTGACACACTGAGAGTAGATGGCAATTCTTCCTTGCACTACATACCTATGTGTGTTCAGGTTCACTTCTGGCTCCTCTGCTTTATTTCACTGTCTGTCTAGTGTGTGCATGTTTCAATTATTGCAACTATATAGGCTCTATGAATATGGAGATCTATTTTAAGACATTTCCTAACATCAAACCATCTTCACATCCCATGCGGTCATGGCTTATAGTTTTTACACAATTTAACTCATATTTTTGTATTGATATTCATTTGTGAGATTGACTTATGGTTTTCTTTCTGTGCTTATCTCATTGGGTTTTGGTATCATTCTTATGCTAGCTTCATAAAGAGAATTTGGAAGTTTTCTTTCCCTGTTTACACTTTGCAGCACTGGCGGTGTCCATTTCTTAAAGGTGTGGTGGAATGTCCTGTGAAACCACTGAGGCCTGAAGCCATTTGTAGCTTTGTCATTGTACCAGCACTACAGTCCTAGGTATCTATAGCTAAGATCATGGAATAGCATGTGGGTAATGCAGTAGGAGCCCCACCCACAGGCAGGCAATAAGGGGTGCATTGTCTATAGGAAATTTAAAAATGATAGTGAAATGATAGTGCCATCAATTCTAAGCAGTCATTTAGATGAGACTATTTAGATGAAAAACCATTTAGATGAGAGGACTCTCTGCCTTGATATGCCACCCCTGGGGTATCATGAAGCCCACCTTCCTGAGCAAGCCAGCATAGCTCCTGAGCCTCTGCAGGCCCTGGCTTTACAGCTGGATTGGTATGCAATTACATTATATTCAAATCATGCTGATTCATAACGCCCAGAATGAGAAGACAGAGAACAAGAATTTTTCATCAAATTAGTTCTGTGACTTTAAAAATATTAGAGAAACTGTCAAAGAATCCCTAAAGCTTCCAAAAAAATTTAAGCATGGTATTTTCTTAAAAAATTAAACATACCATATGATCCAGCAATTCTTTTTCTGAGTGTATACCCAAAAGAATTGAAAGTAGGGATTTGAAGAGATATTTGAGCACCCACGTTCATAGCAGCACTACACAATAGCCAAAAGGTGGGAGCGACCCAAGTGCCCACTGATGGATGAATGGATAAGCAAAATATGGTACACACATATAATGGAATACTATTCAGCCTCAAAAAGGAAGGGAATTCTGACACATGCTACAACATGGATGACCCTTGAGGACGTTGTGCCAGGTGAAATAAGCCATACACAGAAGGACAAACATTGTATGATTCCACCCCTATGCAGTCTCTAGGGTGGTCAACTTCATAGAGACAGAAAATAGAAGGGTGGCTGCCAGGGGTTGTGGGAGGGGAATGAGGAGTGAGTGTTTAGTGGAAGAGAGTTTCTGCTTGGAAGATGAAAACTTCTGGAGGTAGATGGTGGTGACAACCGCACAACACTGAATGGACCTGATGCCGCTGAACTGTGCACTTAAACATGGTGAAGACGGTAAATTTTATGTCATGTGTATGTTATGTATATTTTACCACAATAAAATAAACAAAGAAATTCAAAAAAATAAAAAGTTCTTTAACTTGTTAAAAGTCAACAGAAAAGTTACTGTTAAAATTCAAAACAAAAAGAAAAGAAAAGAAAAAAAGGAGAAAAGATACAACCAAAGCGAAAGCCTGGCTGTTTGGATCTGCTGCCGGACTGTCACGCCTGTCACTCAGAAACAGTCCCTGCCGGGCCTCCCTGCCCCACTGCCACACAGCCCTGTTGGGATCCAGCCAGAGCAGGTTTGGAAATGCCTTCGACTCTACTCTGGTCTGGCTCCGCGTGGCCTGCTACTTTCCAGCAGGTCACTCCTCCCGCAGTGTGCCACCCAGCCTCTTCCACCAACACAGCCTTGTCAGAAGCTCCATCCCTGGTTTCATTTCATAAACTCATGAATTTTATTTCCAGGGCTCCAGGGCTGGTCTGCCCATGAGCAGCCCTGAGAAATGGGGTGCTGTACACTTGGGGTGTGAGGATTTCCTGTGGGCAGAGGCCTGGCTGTGCTGGGGTGTCAGCACCTCCTCCCTGGACAGCCTCTGGAACAGCCTGAACCGCCTGGCTTCCCCCCTTGCAGAGAAAGGCTCTTCTTATTCCCAAACTGTGGGTCTGGATCACAGGGAACCTTGCAGAGCCTCCCACGCAGAACAACAGGGAGGTCGCACAGCTGCCTCAAGCACCCAGACACTGCAGAAAAAGCCTCTGCTCCCCAGTCAGAGTTGCCTACTTTCCTTTCTCATTTCACAGGCAAAGTGAGTCCCTGAAACAGCTGTCCTCCCAGCTCAGATGTGGGGAGAAATGGCCTGGAGCAGGCGGAAACATTTACAGAAACTACCAGCTCATTCTATGGCATTAACCCCTTGTGAAAGAACACAGCACATGAGATGGGAAAAATAGGGATATTTTCCTCATAGGGTTTCCTTACGAGAGGGTATGGCCTGTGGGTGCTAATGCTGATCACACCGCTAATAGCTTCATTCCAAAGCACACCTTAAAAGTCTCATTTAAATATTGCAAACAATACATTGGAGATGGAAATAAAGACTCATGGGTATTTCAGAACCTGTAGCATTTAAATACATCGCCTGCTTCAGACGTGTATGGGGATGGCAAAGACGGGTGTGGGGAGGGAGGGGAGCTCTTTTCTCAGATCCATCGCTGCAGGCTTTGAGGAGAACTCTGAACACACTGAACTGTTTCACAGCCTCCGGCCTCCCTTGAGCCAACATATATTTATTGACAAGTGGGCGGGGACTGGTGGGCCCCTGAGCCCAGGGTCACCAGCTGCTGTGTTATTAACATTCACCCATCCACCGTGGCAGGGTCAGTCACACCCTGGTAGTCTCCCACCTGTGAGGAAGCAGTGAGATGTTGTGGCCCGATCCCCTCTCTTGGGTTGATTGGTCCTCGGCCGCCCTTCCCGGACCTGCTGGAACCGGGTACACTCGGGACTCTCCTTTTGCTGTTTCAGACCAACGCACCCAACACCAGCCTCAATTCAGTGTGACTCAGTGAGTCTGTCCTGCCTATTTTTACAGTTCCCCCGACTACTGTCTCCGTACGACTCAGGTCTCTATGAAAGCCCAGGCATCTGGCAGAGGGAACCCTTCTCATGCCCCCCGGCTATTGAAGGATGCTTCATTAGCTGGTCGGTTGGCTTTTCTCTCAAAAAGAAGGTGGGCAACAGAGAGGATGCTCTTTGTTGGCACGCTTCTTCTGCCAGGCCTGACTGCCCTTTCTCACTCTCTACATGGGATCTTCATGATCCAAACCTCCATGCTCCATGACCTTGGGCTGTCTCCTGGCCAATTTCTTGGCCTCCAGAGAGACACTGAACCTAAATGTCTCATTTTCTACTGTACTCCATGCTCTACGCCTCTGGGCTGCTCTATGCCTCTGGGCCGTCTCCTGGCCAATTTCTCAGCCTCCAGAGAGACATTAAAACTCAAATGCCTCATTACAATGGATCCCAGTGGCCACAAGATGGCACTCGATTTAGACACTCACTGAAATGGCAAAAGCTGTAGAGATTCCTTGTTCAGGCCTTCTCCTATCTCTGAACATGTTCATCTCTCTGTCAAAACTGTCCTATGTCTCAAATTCTCCTAGCTCATGCTCGACCTCTCCTTCCAGATTCAGATCAATCTCCTGATCTGTCAGCCCTCCACATTTCTCTCTCTTCCCCACACCTGACCTCCAGATGCTCGTCCTCAGCCCAACTCCTCCCCTTCTCCCCCTTCCGTTAGGTAACAACTCCGCCTCAGCTCTGGCTTTTTATAACCCTTCAATGAAGTGTCAGGGATGGAAGGAATCATCCAAGTCCATGTACAGGGAGCAGGTCTGGATGGCAGCTCAGGTACATGCTCAAAATAATAGGTGGCCTGTGGGAGCCATTGCTGTTCCTTGCACAGACCCAAATTGGAACTACCAGGCTGGCCACAGGGATCGGGATCTCCAGGATAACATGATCACACACCTACTTCACAGCCTCCAACAGTCTACTCACAGGTCAGTCAATTATGACAAGCTTAGAGAAATCACACAGAGATCCACTGAAAATCCCAGCAAGTTCCTAACCTGCCTCTCTGAGGCTTTACATGAATACACACGTATAGACCCAAACTCCCCTGCAGTCATGGCCCTCTTACACTCTCACTCCATTACCCAATCAGCCCCTGCTATTTAAAAAAAAACTATAAAAGAGATCAGGCCAAATACCAGCTCCTGGCTAATGCCATCTACGGCTCACATACTCCAAAGCTGGCTGCCTCAAGGGGCAAGCCACCTGAGAACTGCTTCAAATGCGGTCAACTGGGCCACTTGGCATAGGCCTGTCATAAACTGTCCTCACTGCAAATGGCCAGGTCACTGGGGGATTGACTGTGCCACTTGCCAGAGAGGGAGTGGCCTGGTCCCCAAACTACAGCCGTAGGCTTCATGGCCATCTCTACCGGAGCTTCTCGGCTTTGCCCAGGAGGAGGACTAATTATGCCCAGGGCCTGAAGCCCTCACAGAGATCACCATGCATGAGCCTATGGTAACTCATAGCAGGTAAGCGGATCTCTTCTGTCATTGGTACAGGGGCCATTTACTTTACCCTTCCTGAATATGCAGGACAAACAACCCCATCCTCTATCACAATAGTAGGGGTCAAGGGATCAGAATACCACCCATGGATCACTCAAACCCTTTCCTGCACCCTACACCACACCCAATTCACACACAAATTCTTAATAATGCCTCAATGCCCAGCCCCCCTTACTGGGATGGGACATTCTTTTCAAATTCAAAGTTACTCTTACCCTAAAAACTTTAACTCCAGCTACAATACTCCAGTTACAGGCCACACCCAGACCTGGCCCCTGAGGCTTCCACCTTCCCCTCCCCCTCAGACAAGGTCAATCCCTAGTACACGCCGTTCCCAACAACTCACTTGGACAGTACTACCTCAGGGGGTTCAGGATAGCCCCCACTTTCCGGCCAGGCCTTAGCTCAAGACTTATCTGAACTTCTCCCCGCAACCTCTAGCTATGAGGATTCACAGGCCCACACTGTTGCTACTCCTACCACAAAGAGTGAAATCCTTTCTTTCTTGGGGCTTGCAGGGTATCTTCGCCTATAGATTCCTAACTTTGGCAGCTAGTAAAGCCACTTTATGGGGCAGCCAAAGGGATTCCTGCCATTCCCTTAGATCCCACAAAGCTCATTCATTCTCCCTTCCAGTGATTAAAAGCCGCTCTCCTCACAGCCCCAGCTGTATCCCTCCCAAACCTATCTCATCCTTTTATCCTATACGTCACCCAAACCCAAAGATTGGCAGTCAGGGTTTTGGGACAAAAGGCAGGAGATATTTTCTTCCTGGTTACAAACCTCTCTAAACGACTAGACACCACAGCCTGGGGATGGTCCCCCATTTCAGGGCCTTGGCGGCAGCCGCCCTTTTAACATAAGAAAGCTCTAAACTAACTTTTAAACAACAGTCAAGACCTTCTCAGCCATAAGGCCAAGTCAATTCTCTCCCTTTCCTGCCTACAACTTATTTTTCTTACTTTCATTGAAAACTTCTAGTTCTCCTTTAAACCTTGCCCTCCCTTAAAAATCCAGCCACTCTCATCCCAAAACACTCATGACCCTTAGAACACAATTGCATGGAGGCTTTAGACCTCTTTCTCAATCTCTTTCCACGTATCTCCCCACATCCCATTACATGGTTCACAGATGGGATGGCCACTTCCATGCCCACCCCCTGGGCAGGTTATGCCATAGTAAATCTAACACAAACTATTGAGGCTGCACAACTCCCAAAGGAGGTTGGGGTTATACACTGCAGAGGACACCAAACCTCCAATGACCCCATAGCCCAGAGAAACAAACTGGCGGATCTAACTGCAAAACAGGCTGCTCAATCACCAGACCCCCACTCTTCTTCTCCTGCTCAGGTCCTTTTCATGGCCCCTATGCCGTTATCCCAATGCACACCCCAAGAAATACAACAGCTCCAATGGTTGGGAGCACAGAGAAAGGACAACTGGTATACTCTCTCCGGTCACTATGTCCTCCTTACTACACAAGCTAATTAATAATTCAGCTGATATAGGCTATGAACTCCTACTATGCCTTCTTCAGCCCTTATATTACTCTCCCCACAAAAGGACATGCTATCTTCAGGCTAACTGTCTATTACCTCATCTTTTCCCCACTACCTCCTCAGACTTTAAACTGAGCCCAGGACAGCAAGTGCATATTAAAACCCGAATCCCAAAGCCTCTCTCTCCATGCTGGGAAGGGCCTTACACAGTACTTCTCACCACCCTCATGGCAATGAAAGTACTAGGAAAGGCCCCCTTGGTATATCTGTTCTAGTATTTGCTACAGGATTGGCAGCAGCTGCCCCAGAGCAGTGTAACATTATAGAAAGATTTCTCCTGGCACTTCTTTACCTCCTATCGGTAGGATGCTTCTCAGCAATTTCATTGTGGCAATGTCCCCTTTAAATTCTTTTGACTCCCTAATCTTTTGCATTCTTCCCACGTTTTCCCTCTTATCTCAATGCTCCCCCTTACCTGGAACATGGAGGTTCCAGGTCCACAGGGACGATGCAGTCCTCAGTGAATCAGACTGGTCCCTGAGCAATTCATCTGTCTCCCACTTCGTGAGAAACTTTTTGTGATCACCCCCTCCCTGTGGATGCAGCCCGCAATGTTTCCACAAACGTCTCTTCACTTTCCTCTAATCTCACCTCAGTGGGGACTGTCAGCCTTGTGCGGGGACTGTCAGCCTTGTGCGGGGACTGTCAGCCTTGTGCGGGGCCTGCCCACACTCTGCCTCACTAACACCAAATGCTACCACTCACTGACCTCGTCCTCATCCATGCCCTAAAACTGTAATATATTTCCTTTGTAAAACTCCATTATCCTATTGCCTGCCCCTCCCCCATGCGATTTCTTGCATATTCTTTTGGCTTGTCCCTGACATCACCCTCCAGACGGAGAGATGGAGATGGGACTGGGACTAACTTTGGCCCCCTCTCTCAGGAAGTGACCCCGCTCCCGTAGGGCACTAATTGTATCTTTTAATTGGGGCAGGGGTCCTTCCTGCAACTGGAACTGGCATAGCAGGCCCTGCTACTGCCTCTCAGTTCTATCAAAAACTCTCAGATGAACTAAGCATAGACAGCATCTCCTCCCTCCAGTGACAGGTCACCTCACTCGCGTGACAGTAGCTTTACAGGACCGTTGGGCCCTTTACTTCCTTACAGCCGGGAAGGAAGGCACCTGCCTCTTCTTGGGGGAGGAACGCTGTTATTATGTAAATGAGTCGGGGGTGACCCAAAACAACTTAAACCATTTTACTGAGCCCTTGGATACCCTGGCTTATGCCCCTCCTAGGATCCCTAACTGTTTTTGGCCCCTGTCTCTTTTGGTGTTTCTCTAATTTCTTGCAGGAACATATGCAGGTTTTCACCAATCAAAAGGTCGCCAAATTGTCCCCGCAGGAAAGATATCAGCCCCCAGAATCGGTGACCCTTCCCTGGAGGAATACAGCCTCCCCACATGAAACCAACACCCCACCACCTAAATCTTCTATTTTTTCCACATCTTCACCCATCTCCAGCAGGAAGTAGCTTCAGAAGAATGAGACCTCCACCTTTTTCCCTTTTTTCCTATACTTAAAAGGCAGGAATAATAGATCTGTAACATAACCAGCGTCACTTTAGACAAGCCCAAGTACAAAATGGAGCCGCCCACCTCTTCCCCTCCCCTCCCCTCCCCTCCCGTTCCCTTTACAAGAAGCCTCCTGACTCAAACAGAAGCCCCTTTTGCTTCCGCAAGGACTCAGTTCTCCACCCTGATCCACATGAGCACAATGACCCTCCTTGATGGTATCAGCCAGCCCTTGGCCCACTATACAAGCTCTACCACCCCCACACCTGGTGCTGTCCCCTTTCCAGGGCAGCCCTGGGCTGCCTGCTACTTTGAGCACAGCCTGGCAGATTTTCTTTCTTTAATAAAGCTTGAACGGTACCGGGCATCTTGGCTCACTTTCTTTCAGAGACCATACCAGAGTAGGATAGGCCCTAAATCCAGGATGACCTGTGTCCTTATAAGAAGAGGAGAGATATAGACAGTCACGCAGGGGAGAGGGCATATGACAATAGGCAGGGACCCAGGTGGTGCCGGCAGCACTGTGGCTGGGAGAGAGCAGGGAGGGGTGCTCCCCTGGGGCCTTCAGAGGGAGCACAGCCCTGCTTGATT
Source organism: Cynocephalus volans (assembly GCF_027409185.1). Classification (NCBI taxonomy): domain Eukaryota; kingdom Metazoa; phylum Chordata; class Mammalia; order Dermoptera; family Cynocephalidae; genus Cynocephalus; species Cynocephalus volans. The sequence continues at coordinate 190,627,833 of NC_084460.1, forward strand.
TTGGATGTCTGGCCTCTGGAGCTGCAGGGAATGCACTGTTTTTCTAAGCCACCTTGTTCCGGCAGACGCAGGAAAGGGACAGGCTATCATCACGTCCAGATCCCACCAGCCGGCCCTTGAGGAGGCCTGAGGAAGGACTGAGGCGCCTTATCCTTTCTCCTCCCACTAAGGGGCTGCCCAGACTTCCTGCTGGAGGAGGGGAGGAGCCAGCTGCTCTCCCGGCCACATACCCGCTCCACTCCTCACCAGCCTTCACAGGGCTGGGGCAGCTCTGTCCTAAATACTCTCCTCCTGTGCTGGGAAAATACACCCCGGGAGGACACTGTTAGGATCCACTCTGCCATGTGGCCTTCTGTGCCCCTTCCTGCTGCAGGCAGACCCCCCTTCATCTGCCATAGGACGCTGTGCCAGCCTGCCACCTCTTCCCTCTTAGCCCAACCAGGCACTCGGGGGCCGTCCATGGAGGGAGGGAATCTCTCGGGTGTGGGTCTGTGCCTGCTGTGCTGTGGTCCAGGAGGCGTTGGCCAGCCTGTGGACACAGCGGGAGGGCCGCCGCCCCAGCTGGACAGCAGCATTTTCTGGATTGAAAGAAGTTGGGGAAGCATCGCTCAGCCCTAGTCTGGTGTCTGCGAGGAGATGCTCCTCCTTCCTGCTGGCGCTGCTCCAGGACCAGGACTAAAATTGTGCATCTCAAGGAGATCAGAGGAGACATCCGGAGGCACCGGCTCTCAACAAGGTCAGCGGTGCTGGGCGCTGCCAAGCCCGTAGGGCCGCAGAACCCAGAGCACAGGGTGTCTCAGACAAGCCTGCGTCACAGAGCAGCTCCTCTAGAAATGCACCGTCGTCCCTTTCCTCGTGATGGGAGGTGGGATCGTGCTTTGTCAGCGTCTCCTGCACCCAGCGCACAGAGAGGGGACAGGGCTCACCAGGTGGGAGGAAGAGAAGGGGCAAACAGAAGAGGGAGCCCAGGGTCGGTCGTGGCAGGAGCTCAGTGTTGTCCCCGGAAATGGAGAGTCACAGCTGGGCTGGGCTGCTGGTGGGTGTCTCTAAGAGCAGTGGAAGGAGAGTAGGAATCTCAAAGCTCCCGCTCTGAGACAGGGGGTGGGGAGGGGAGAGGGGAGAGGTGGGGAGGGGAGGGCCTGTGGGCTGGGGCAGTGTCACTCCTGGTGGCTGCATCCTGAGAGCTGGGACACAGGACGTCCCTGAGCTGTGGAGTAGGAGAAGGGTGTGACCTCCCCGGCCCCCACCCCACATACATATGCCCTGCTGGAGCAGCATGGCAGCAGGCTGCTCTCTCCAGTGCCCACGGCCACAGTGCACTCTCTACCCTGAAGGCCAGGAACTCTGACCCCAAGTTGAGCGCCCTCCCCGTGAACCCCCCTCCCCTGGCCACACAGGATCCCTCCCGCTCAATGGTCCCTCTCCTGGCCTCTCCCACTCCCTGCAGCCTCACTGACTTGTGCCCACCTGGGGACCTGCTCCACCCCTGCTCCAGGGAGGCCCCAGATGTCATTCGTTCCTGGAGTTACTTTCTGGGGACTTCCTGACCACACCACACCCCAGTCTCTCGCTGTCGCCCCTCCCTTTGGCTATTTGGGCAGTGGCTGGCCCGAGCTCTAAGGACCTAGCCATATCCCCAGAGCCAGGCACAGGGTGGGCCTCACCTCAGTCAACACTGTTGGGTGGACAAACGAGTGAGTGAGTGAGTGAGTCAGGCTCCATTTAGATATGCCAGTCACGGGAACCAGCAACCCACAGGCAGTGTCAGCAGAGCCCGGCTCCAGGAGCCCATTTGCTCCCTGCTGGCTTGACCCTGTCCCAGAGTTTCCATGGAACGTCTCAGCATGGGACTGAGCCTCTGTCCCTCCATGGGGCCCTCCAGGCCTGCTAGCTGGCCCCTGGGCCTAGGAAGACAGGGGAAACCAACAGCTGTGGCCCCACTGGGAGGGGTGGAATGCCCCACTTGGAGCATTCCAAGGACACCCACAGCTTTGCCGTGATGGCTGTGTCCAGCAACTGAGGTGTGCTAGGGCAGGAGGGACCCACAGAGTGACCACAACCCTCAGCAAAGACAAGGCAGCACGTGGTGGACACTGGTGGACACAGCGGCACAGAGGCGGCCTTGGGGCTACCATGGATGGCAGAAGGAGGAGGCCCTGAGAAGAGGCCTGCACAAGAACATGCTCAGGGTATGTGGGGATATGCTCCCTGAGTTCCCCAGAATGTCATATACCTGTTGATGCCTCTCATTTGCACCCGCCCACCAGGCCAGGGTGGCCTGGGCGACAAGGGCAGCCATACACATAAGGAGGCACACACAGCATCCCTGGGACACATTTTCTACAGCTTCTCCAGGTGCTTGATTCTAACTGACCCGCCCGTCGCGGACCCTGCATCTGTGTTCCCTAGACACTGTGTGCAGGCGAGAGCTGCTGGACACTGTGAAGGGCCTGGAGCTGGTTTTGTTTTTAACTTTTCGTGATCTGGACTTGCACAGCTTCTAATTGGCCTCTTGCCTCTTGGCTAAATGTCCACTCGCCGCCTGTGCACGTGCCGCCTTCATTCACTCCTCAGCAGTGCCAGGCAAACCACTGTTATTTAACTTTGTCCCTTCATGTCCCATTGACTATCTTGATTCTTCTGAGAGCTGCCCAGCAGGAACGCAGTCCTGTTAGAGTTGTCCTTAATGCTTAGCCGCATAGGGCTTTTCATCCGCTTAGAGGAGAGCAGCCCCTGCTTCCTGCTCCAGCGGACGGCGGGCGTGTGCTGCGGGCCCGGGCTGGGCTGTCTCTCTCCTGCTGGGGCATCTCCTGTCCTCTAGATGCAGACCCTGCCTGGCCCCTGCCCTCTGTCCAGCCACCTGACCTTTGATCACCCATCACACCAGCCCAAGGCTTCAGTCTCTGCTGAGTTGTGCTCAGATGCTCAATGTGTAACACACAGGAGGGCTTGTGTACCAGCCATGTTCTAGCCCTGACTTCCACGTAAGGATGTGTGTGCGCGAGTGTGTCTATGTGAGCATGTGCGCATGAGTGTATGAGTGAAGGTGTTGTGTGTGTGCATGGGTATAACCGTTCATGTATGTGTCTGTGTGTGCGTGTGCGTGAGCATAAGTACTATGAGCAAGTGTGTCTGTGCGACTGTGTGTTAGTGTGTCTATGTGAGTGTGAGTGAGTGTAGGGCTGGGCGTGTGTCTACACGAGTGTGAGAGAGTGTGAGTATGGGTGTTGCATATGTCTACATGAGTGTGAGGTGAGTGTGAGTGTGGGTGTGTGTCTAGATGAGTGTCGGGTGAGTGTGAGTGTGGGCGTGTGTCTACATGAGCGTCGGGTGAGTGTGAGTGTGGGTGTGTGCATGTTTCTGTGAGTGTGTGAGTGGATGGGCACTTTTTGGACAACATGCAAGCTCCCCCGAGTCTCTCTGGGGCCCTGGATGACCCTGTCACGCAGGAGGCATGTGGCACCCTAGAAGACATGGAAGGGCTCACTCCAGGCTCCCACCATCTGACAGGAGCCATCCAGCCTGCAGGCCCAGAGTTCCCCACAGGGTGCAGCTGGTCAGACAGTGCGTGGGGGGGAGGGAAGCTCCTCCTCTGCACTGGCCTTGGCCGGTGGGACATGTGTGAGTCTCGGGTACAGCTACAAGCGAGCCAGGCATTTCTTGTGGGCTGGATGAACTGCCGGGCTGTTGGAATTGGCACCTTTGCATCCTAGTCATAGGGAAACCAGGACAGGCAGAGGAGAGAGGAAACGACAGCAGGAGGACAGACGTGGTGTGGCCTGGAACTTCCGGGGAAGTATCCAGGAGAGGAGGGACAGTCAGAGAGAGATGGGGGCAGAGCTGCCCCTCCCCCTGCAGGGCAGCCAGAGATGGCCACAGCTGCAGCAGGACACCCCTCCCCCCACTGCCAGGAAGGGGGAGGGTCCGGTGGGCTCCACACTTGGCCACGCACTCGGCAGACCCTTCAGCCACCTCTCCCCCCACTGGGGGGCAAGGGGCAAGCTCATTTTTCCTTGTGTAGAAAGAGCCGATACCACTGAGAATGTCACAAAGTTCACTGTGGTGGACACTTAAGGTTCTCCCCTGCCACCTTTACAGATTAACCTTAAGGTTCTCCCCTGCCACCTTTACAGATTAAAACCATGTTTCCCAGGGCGACTGTGACAGGCCTGTCCCAGCCCTTATCAATGTGGCTTCCCGGAGGCCTCAGGAGCCCACGGCCATCGTGTGCTTCTGACATGGGCGCTGAGAGCCTTGGCTGGGACATCAGACCATGTGCATGAGGCCTGGGCACACGTGGGTGCAGACTCTCACCTCACATCCCAGCAGCCAGGGGTGAGCCTCCCCCTCACTGCCCCCAGGGCAAGGACCCTGGTCCACTCAGAAGCCCATGGAGAAAGCACGGGGGGCCCCTGGGCCAGGGAAGCTCAGTGACCAGGCCACAGACAAAGGCTGCAGCCCCCTGGCTGCACACACTAGGCAGGAAGGAACAAGCCCTTTCTCTGCCCTTCTGCACATAAGTCCCCAAAACATGTGTCACCCGTGTTTGCACTAATCACCACCTCCTACACAAGGCAAATAAAATCCAGAACTAAAGGCGCTGGGTTAGTTCTGCTCCCAAACAAGCTAAACAACTGACACACCCAGGGACACCAAGGACAGGTGGTGTTCTGAGGACACAAACACTCGCCACGCACACAAAACACATACCACACATGCCACACACACCACCTACACACACCACACACATCATACATGCCACCTAAGCACACACAAAACACACACACCACACCCATCATACATACCACCTATACACACAAAAAACACACACACCACACCCATCATACATACCACCTATACACACAAAAAACACACACACCACACACACATACCACCTAAACACACACCACATACACAAAACACACACACCACACACATACAAACCACCTAAACACAAGCCATGCACACAAAACACACACACCACACACATCATAAATACTGCCTACATACACACACCACACACACCACATACCACCTACACACACCACATACACACTCACATACACCCCCACCCTTCAGTCCTCTGCAGGTCTGGATGGAGTGACAGCCACAGACACAGGGCAGACTCTATCACTGCCTGTGCGGACGGTGGGTTCTGGAAACCTAGGGCTGGCAGGCTGAGGGTGGCAAGGCTTAGGCTGATCCTGTGCAGTGTGAGTTCAGAGAAGGCGCCCTGAGGACTGGATGGGCTGGGGTGGGGGGACACAGCTGCTTGAGGCAGGTCTGCGGGACGGCAGGGGTGAGCGTGGTCTGCCAGGGCCGTCAGAGGAGGAAGCAATGATGTCCAGGATCAGCCACCACCACTCCTCCTGCTGGGCCCCTGCACGCTGCCCTCTCCCACTCTCCAGGGCCCGGGGCACAGTCCCTCCTGCATAGGCCTCTGGGCGGGAGCCAGAGCAGAGACACTTGGGTGGGCTCCAATCTCCGATGATCTACCTCATCAATCACCCTGAGTCCAAAGCAGAGCCAGGTGATGGGACCCCAAAACTGGCACCCGTGTGAACATCCTTCCTGCCGATACAATCATTCCCCTCTCCTCTGTGCAGACAGCACCACCTCCTGTGGCCTCCCAGGAAGGTCTATGCTGGAATAAAATACCAGCGCTCTTTCCCAGAGTAGCCCAAGAAAGTCCCTCAAGATGGGCAGAAGGAAAGCTGGGGCTCCTCTCCTGTGTTAATCAGAGGAGAAACTGAGGCACAGACCTGCAGTAAACAGAGCACTAGGCCTTTCCACGGGCAAATTCTACATGTCCTCTCTTCCAGCTCCAGAGGTAGCCCCTGTCCCCTTGGCCTGGAACTCCAACATTAGAGGACAATTGGGGGCACACCCTGCAGTAGCTTCAGGGGGGCCAAGTGCCTTCTCTAGCCTTGACTTCAGCTATGCCGTGTGACTTGCTGGGTCTATGGGATGTCGGTGGATGTGGCCCAAGCAGGGCTGGGAGTGTATTGTAGAGCTGGGCTGGCCTCTCCACCTCTGTGTGACCATAGTAAAGCATGCCCTGGCAGGTCCATGGGGCCAAGGGAAGTGAGGGGCACAGGAGCTGAGCTGCCCCCACCTGCAGCCTGGAGCTGAGCCTATGGGCCCCTAGGTCAGTTATTGCAGTCGCTGAGTCGGGCTGTTTGTTATGCAGCATTATGCTGACTGATAGAGCCGGTGTCTGTATTACCAAGTGCATCTCACCTAATCCCTCCCAGGTGCACTGTGTCTACCAAGTGGGCTAGAAGGTTCTGAAGAGCCTACTGCCATGGCCTGTTAATTCCACATGGTGCTGTCCCAGGCAGGGAATCACCAGCATTACAAGAAGAAATGCTCCTGAGTGAAGTGGACACATCCCACAGGTTTTCCGGGCTAGGTTTTTGTTTCCCCAGTGACAAGGTCCTATTCGCTTCTTGATGAGTCCTCTTAGGAAAGAAAATGAAGACAAACTTCACCGTGTTGTATTAAGTGGCCTTGACTTGCCTGAGTCCTAAAGCTCTCCAGCGTCAGCAGTTGTCACTGACATCCCTGTCTGAAACAATCCCAGCAACTAGCAATCAGGTGGCTGGTGAGCTGGGTGACAGATTTTCCTGGGGAGTGGCTCCTCCTGCTCCTGTGCCCCTGCCCTAGGCCCCCAGGTTCTAAGGAGGGCCGTATGCTGCAGGCGGACGTCAGCACGGCTGTCAGGGGAACGGCACACAACTCGCCAGGCCCAGCTCCGGCCACGTTACGGTTGTCAGGCTAAATAAAGCAGCTTGTTCAGCTTGCATCAGCTTTGACGTCGCTGTCTGCTGGCTTGTTTCAGATGACAAGTGCGTGCAGAGCTGCTCCTGCACCCGGGCCCCAGGCGCACACCCACACATGCTGGGCCTGTGCACATGAGGGCAGTCACGTAGCAAGACAAGGCTGCTGGGTTCGCATGCGACAACAGCCAGGCTGGGAGCTCCGGGCAGGATCCCCAGGGGCTCTCAGGAATGCACCAACCACAGGGCAGTGGCCGGGACCCGTCTTCCGGTGAGACTCATACCGCCAGCCCCCTCATGGGGACAGACAGCCTCTGAGCTGAGGAATGTGGAACATGTTGAAACAGCTCTGCGGGAGAACTTGAGGCACCCGGATACGTGCGTAGGCTCAGGCAGCTGGCCTGGGAGCCACATCAGGGCCCCTTGTCTTTTGTTTGCCCTCAGGAAAGGGTCATGCTCCAGCCACCTGTACCCTGTCTGATCAGCTCTCCTGGCCCTGATCTTTCCTTACCAGCCAGCCCCAGGACTCCACAGCCTCTTGGGGCCTCAGCTTCCACACCTGCAGAATGAGATGATTCCACCACTCCTCGGTGACATACTTACTTACTCAAAGGAAGTAAGGCAATTGTGCGAAAGGCCAGGAAGGTAGTCGGTTGTCAATAAATGTCTCTCTCGGGACATTTATATGTAAATCTCTGGGCGGGAGGCATCTCTCCCTGTCACTTATGCCTAAGGTGGGCCTGAGAGGCACTGGGCTGGCGTGGCATGGCAGAGCACAAGGGGCAGGACCAAGCCTTCTGGGTTCAACACATGTCGGGCCAGTCCCCAGTAAACAGATCAGGAGACCAGAGGACTGCCAGGAGAGGAGGGCATCCTGACAGCCGGCTCCAGCCACCCAAGGGCCCAGCATGTGGTTGCAGAGGACACGACCACTTCCAAAGGGATGGGCCTCACCCCAAAGGCAAGCACTCTGTCACCTGGCGCTCTCGAGGGTGCGTTATGTGGGTGTGCGTAGCTGCTCTGAGTGACTGCCTGCGGGCCATTGCCCACAGACGGCAGAAGTGCCCAAGTGTGCCAGCTCCCCACAGCCAGCACCTTAGAAGGGACCCTGCTCTGCTCCCCGCACTGCCCCAGCTGGGGGGCAGCAAGCCAAGAGCACCCCCCACCGTGCACACACCCCACCCCCCGCACTCCTCAGCTTCTCACTCCCACCCGCATCGGGACAGGCAGAGTTTCAGCGCGTTCTGAGAAGAGTCCACAGCTAGTCCAGCTCAAGGCGCAGGCCACTGCCAGGTAATCTGGGGCATAGAGTACAAATTTCTCTTTTTAAAACTGGTACTTAAAAGGAGGAATGAGAGCAAGAGACAAGGCACGGAGGCAGGAGGGGGTGCTGGTGACGGTCCCCTCCCAGGTGGCCACTGCCCAGACCTCGATATCTGGAGCCCCAGAGCCGTGTCAGACCAAAGGTGACATCTTAGTTGTGAAGCATGTTGGGGATACCGCAAGATATGAGGAGCCAGGCCCCGACCCCATCAAATGCCATCCTGGGCAGGGACTGCCCGCCTCCACGCTGTCTTCACTGAGGGAAGACGACCTCCATCTTTGCTGTCTAACCATAGTTTCTGGAAGTTTGATGGTCTCCTCATGTATCCCGGCAGCCCCACCCTGGGACACTTATCTGAACAACTGGGCCTGGCTGGCCTCGGTTGGCGTCACCACCCCACCCAGGCGGCTGGAAAGTGCATTCCCAAGGTCTGTGAGCAAACACCACTAACAGCCCCAATCTCCCCAGACATGGAGCTCCAGAATCCCACCGTCGTGTAAAGCCGTCATCCACCTGACCTCAGGCCAAAAGCAAATCTGTCTCAAGAGCTTAAATAGCAGCTCCTTCCAGTGAGGAAGACTCGCTGCAAAGAGGAACGTTTAGACGTAATAATGAACAGACTCTCGGTGGGCGGCAGCCGCTTCATCCCGAACTGCCATCTGGTGGTGGCCAGGCTCTTGGGTGTCTTCGGCCTGAGGGTCCGTTCAACTGGGCACTGGCTGGGGCCACAGGCTTCATGGGGCGCTGGCCCTGGAGAGGATTTGCTGGTTAAAATTGCTCAGCCCATCCAGTGACCCCACACCTGCTGACACAAAGGCGACGCCCCAGCACTGGGAAGTGTGCTGAGGCCTGAGCAGGGGCTGCTTCCAAGCACAGGCAGCCAGCTCTGTGGCTCTGCGTGCGTTTGTGTGGGGCTTAGTGTTCAGAGTGCAGATGATTCATGCACCTTTCCCAAACCCGTGTGAGGATGTGGGCCCTCTCCCTCCCCCACTGGGCTCCGAGCTTGCCAGAGGGCACAGGAGGCCTTAGCTAAAGCTAGCAAAACAGGCCTGCCCTGGTTGCCTCCCCGCTGGGAGCACCACTGCTGCCACAGTCCTGGTTCTTAGGTCAGAAGGGCTGAGGGGCCAAAGGGAAGGGGCCCCAGGGCACTTCTAGGAGCGCTGGCAGCCCACAGTGCTTCACTGGGCCAAGCCTGGGCAGGAGCAGGACAGAAAGACCCCTCACCTGGAAGTAGTGGCGTGTGTATTGGTGTGCAGGTGGTTGTGTGAGAGTGTGTGTGAGCATGTGTCTGTGTCAGTGTGTATCACTGTGTGTGTGCCTGAGTGGGTGTGTGCCTGAGTGGGTGTGTGCATGTGTCCATGTGAGCATCTCCCCAGAGATGGCACATCTGACTGTTTCTTCAACTGGGTGACTCACGGTGGGCCCCTAGCTAGTTTATGCTGACAAGATGGTTTGAGGGGGCTGGTATCCAAGAAGGACCACCCGTGTGATGGATATCAGCCTGACCCCTGGGGAAGGGAAGGGTCTGGATATTAAGTTCAACCACAGGAAAGATGATTTGACCAATCACACCAGTGCAATAAAACCCCCGTAAAAACTCTGGACACCTGAGGTGGGGTGGGTCCCCTGGCCAGTGATACACAAAGAGTATTGTCACATACGCTGTGCCAGGAGGGCAACGTGTCCCTGGGGACAGCAGAAGCTTTTCATCTGGGACCCCGAGATCTTACCCAATGCACCCTTCCTTGTGGCTGGTTCTGATTCGTGTCCTTTTTCTATCATGAGTTTTTGCTGTAATCATAAGGATAGCACTTTCCATAGTTCTGTGAATTGTTCTAATGAATTATTGAGCGTGAGAGAGTACAAGGGACCCTTGAATTTGGAGCCAGCTGGTCAGAAGTGAAGGTGGCCCTGGGAAAACCCAAACTCTCAAGTGGTGTCTGAAATGAGGAAAGTCTTTGTAGACCTGTTCCCTTGACCTTGAGTTTAGCCAGCTCCAGGTAATATTCAACAAAAGACTTGTATCCAGAATTGCAAACTCCCACAAACCAGTAAGAGAAAACCTGGCAACCCAATTATAAATGAGTGAACAACTTGAAAAAGCACTTCCCCAAAAGTCCACCCGCATGGCCAGTAGACACATGAAGAAGCCCTCAACACCATTAGCTGTGAGAACACACCAGTTAAAACCTAATGAGAACACAGCAACCCCTCCAGAATGGCTACAATTTGCAGGCTGCAGAAAACAGAACCCCCTCACACTGCTGGCAAGTATATAAAACGGCACGACTGCTATTAAAAACTGATCACCAGGATCTGTTGAAGCCACACATACAAGCATCCCATCAGCCTGCAACTTCACTCCTGGACACGTGCCCAACAGAAATGAGGGGTTATGTACAGCAAAAAAACTGTATGAAATGTCCATGGCGTCCTCATTCACAATAATCAAAAACCAGCAACAACCTACTGTCTGTAAGGAGTAGAATAGATGAACTGTGGCGTGCTCACACGACAGAAAACCGCCCAGCATGAACACACACACGCTCCTGCCGCCCTCAGCAGCTCGGTTTCACCCAACACGACACCCAGCACAAGAAGCCAGACGAAGGCAAGTACGTACCACACGATTCTATTCATATATTCCCTTTACACTCAAGGTTAGGCAGAACTAATCTATGTCAGCAGAGATCAGTGTACTAATTACCTCAAGGGGCTGGTATTGACCGGAAGGGCCCCAGGGAGCCTGATGAGTCAGTGGAAGTTTTTCCTGTCTTGATCTATGACTGGTCACAGGACTGTAAGATCCGTGCACCATGCACAAATCCCAGACTGGGATGGCTCACTTCACAAAGACCATGAGACTGAGACCGATGCAATTAAGCAAGAGGGACTTTATTCCAGCATGCTGGGGTCACTTTGTCTCCTGGACCCCCAGCTTACAATTTAAGCACCTTTTATACAGTTTTTCTGAATAGATCTTTGTGACAGGATGAGTTGTTGGTTATCTATAGCGCCTTTAGATTTATGGGTAGGCTTTAGCAGGCTGGTACCCTGATAGACTTATGGCGCCTTTAGATTTACAGGTGGGCTTTAGCAGGCTGGTACCCCAATAAGGAACAGCACATTTCTCAATCGTTTATCTTCCCCGGGGTCTGGCCAGGTAGCCTTTAGATAAGGAACTAGTCAGTTCCTGGAACCGGGTGGGGGACATTCCCTTCCTTGGAATGTTTAGTGTGCTCAGGCCTGACCTTTGTATGGCCCCTTAGAAGCTGCTTTACTTAGGCATTTGTTACAAAACTGCATATACTAATGTTATATTTTTCTACAATTCCCCTACAATTTCCTACAATTTTCTACATCCCCTATGGGACATGAAAGACTGTTCTCTGAAGATGGATGCCTCAATCTCTCCCATCCCACAAGGACTTTTACAATGTGACTTTGAGACCCCTCCCACTGAGCGGCAAGGTCCACGTCCCCTCCCCATGAACCTGGTGAATGAAAGTGAGCCGAGATGCCAGGTACCGTTCAAGTTTTATTAAAGAAAGAAATCTGCCAGACTGTGCTCAAAATGGAGGACAGCCTGGGGCTGCCCTGAAAAGGGGGGACAGCACCAGGTGTGGGTGTGGTAGAGCTTATATAGTGCGCCAAGGGCTGCTTGATACCATTAAGGAGGGTCATTATGCTAATGTGGATCGGGGTGGAGAACTGCGACCTTGCTGAAGCAAAAGGGGTTTCTGTTTAAGTCAGGAGGCTTCTCGTAAAGGGAAGAGGGGAGGGGCCCGGAGCTGGAGTGGAAGACAAGTCAGCGGCCATCCTGTGCTCGTTGTGTGCACAATGGCACCAGTCACATCCAAAATCGATCACCTGGGGAGACCTTTTTAACCTCCTCAATTGATAGAGTACCGTGGAAGTAACTATGTGACCTCCAAGTCTGTGTCGTAAAAGTGTCTTGCACTCCCTCTGGCTCTCTTGGGACCTCCTCCAGGAGTCCAGAGGCCATGTGGTGAGGATGCCTGATGGAACCCATGAGCAAAGACCACATGAGAAGCCACGTGCAAGGGTTCCAGCCACAGCCCAGCTGAGGTCCCAGCCAACATCAACCAAAAGACAAGTGAGGAAAACGCCCCTACTGCGTGTACCCCCAGGCTTCGGTTCACGCCCCGCCTTAAAGCCTCCCAGTCATGGTGGGGCAGAGGCAATCGGTCTCCCCGGAGTCCTGAGCACAATAGAAAGGCTGTTTCATGTCACCCAGTTTTGGAAAGGTTTGTTATGCAGCACTAGTAACTGGAAAACTTAAAAATAATTTTACAATACATTGTAAAAATCAATTAAAATATACCCTTGAGGTCTGTGCATTTTATGTAAGATATAACTCAGTTTGTAAAAGAATAGTCAAACACTTCTGAAGAAGAAAAAGAAAAAGGAGGTTGTCCCACCAGTTGAAAAGCCTAATCCTCAAGTGTGAAGTGTGGCATCAGCTCAGAATAGACAAACTGATTAATCGGACAGAACGCAGAACCCAGAAATGCACCCACCTACAGATGGACTTTGTTAATTAAATAAGAGAAGTGGCATGATGGGTTCCTGGGGAAAATCATTCAATAAATGAGGTGAGACTCTTTGTTCATATGTAAAAAAAAAAAAAGCATCTCTAAAGGGGGATTAAGAAATGAAATATCAAAGCAAAGGTTAAAAACTTTTAGAGGAGGATGTAGGCAAACATCACTGTGACCTCAGGGTAGGAAAGCCTTTCTTAAACAAGACACAAAAACATTAACAACATAAAAGACTGACAAATTTGCATTAAAATAAAGGGCTTTTACTCATCAAAATATACTTTAAAGAAGGTAAGAAGGCAAGCTACAAACTGGGACATATTTACTGCACACAAAACCAGCATAAGACTGCTGTAAAGAATTTACAAAGAGCTCCTAAAGTCAATAAGAAAAAGAAATAACCCTACAGGAAAATGGGCAGAAGACAAGCAGATGAAGGAGTGGAGACCCTCACCCAGCCCTCTCCCGCTTTGGAGGTAGGTGCCACTGTGGCTGGGACATAGGTCGCCGCGGGCTGGGCAGTCCAGTGCGTCTGGAGCTTCGATGGGTCTCCTGCCCAGCCTGCCCGTGCAGACGGATGTTTGCAGGACGCTCTGCGAGTGAGCAGGTCCAGCTGTGGCCCCAGCCTCCCTAAAGCGGCCTCTGCGTAGGGGCCCTCCTGTTACCTGGCAGGGCTGTGGCCTCTGTGGAGAAGGGACTGAGTGGAAGGCATAATGAAGCCAGGAGAAGACCCTTGCAGTGATGGATTTTAGATGTGACCTGTGCCATTGTGCACACAATAAGCACAAAATAGCCACTGGCCTCGTCTTCCACTCCAGCACCAAGCCCCTCCCCACTTGCCTTTACGATAAGCCTCCTGACTTAAACTGAAACAATTTTCCGGCTTCTGCAAGGATGCAGTTCTCCACCTGGTTACATCAACCTAATGGTCCCCCTCTGCCCCCCTGTACATTTTGTGCCCGACAGCTAATATAAACTCTCTCAGTCCCATTGTTGCTGCTGCCCACCATTTTGAAGGCAGCCCTGGGCTGCTCCCCACTTTGGGTGCAGCCCGGCCCATTCTTTTCCTCTACTAAAGCTTGAACGGTACCCGGCGTCTCGGCTCACTTTCTTATGCACGAGTGAGGTTGACCTGAACATGCACAATTTGAAACATGGAGTATTTTTCCAGAAAACAGTCCTCCAGGGCCATACGCATCAATACTTCACATCCAAGTTTTAGACGTGTCCATTGGCCAGCCAGGCTGACTAGGCCCAGCTTTCCCGAGGGCCGGCTGTTCCCTGAGAGAGTCCACCACGCAGCTGCCCAGCCCCCAGCCTGCACGGTCCTGCCTGTGCCCCAGGTGGCGGTCACTGGAGGACACCCCTGGACATAAGCCCTGAAGCTCAGGGCTGTGGGAGGAGGGGCAGGCACCAGGCTCCAGGCACGTACATGTCTGACCACTGTCCCTCCTCACAGTTCTGGGACCCCAAGTCCAGCAGCTCTGAGCAATGCCTGATTTATGGTGCGCCACTTCACTGAGGGTGACAGGACTGCAAACTTACCCCTAAAAACTGTGCTTCAGGAACTCATAAAACACATTCAGGCGGGAACTCTGCTCCCCATGGGGGCCCTGCAGGCACCTTTGTCATGGTCTCTGGGCTCAACACCTCATGTTCCTCTGTCCGCTTCTCTGAGTGAGATTAACCCGAAGAGCATGTGGAAAGACGATGCTGGGAGAACGTGGACAAGCAGACACAACAGGGACAGGCATGGCGGCCACAGTAGACTTGGAGATGCTCACTGGGTGGACACTTCCCGGGCCTCTGTGGCCACTTGCATGTCCCTACAACGCTGCAAGGGCGTCCTGGCTCCAGCCATGGGGTGAGGGGCTGAGGCGCAGTGAGCTCACAGAACCATCCAGGCCCTGGTCCTCCTGCTGCCCCTGCCTGAAACCACTGTCACCACTGTGAACAGGGCCATGGCCACCAGCCTCAGTACCAGCAGGGAGCTGTGGGCAGGTGGCACCTCAGTCACTTCCAGCTGCAGGGCCTGCACTGTGGCGTATTTGGGGTTTCTCTGCAAAAGAATATGCTGTGGCGTATTTTGCCATTTTCTCCTCTGCAAAGTGGGCATAACAGCAACATTCGCCTCGGGTGGCCATGGCTGGGTTTTGAGGGGACTCTGAATACGTGAGTGCCTTGTAGACCGTGGGCTGGCCCCGCTCAGGGACTGCTTCTGTGCCCCGGGACGAAGGCGAGTGTGGACAGGTGGCAGCCCCTTCTGCCCCCACGTCTGAGAGCCCCAGGCGCCCTGAGGAGGCCACGTCCAGCTCCAAGAGGAGGGCTGGGAGGGCCCGGAGAGGGGTTAAGCCAGAGAAATCGGTCCTTCCAGAAACCACCGTGCAGAAGCTCACTCATTTACACTCGGCATGTAAAATCCGGCCTCCCTGTGACCGCCCTCCTCCGCTTCCTCTCTCGCCTTTCAAGATCAGAAAACAGTTTCCCTGGTCTTGCTGCTGGGCTGCGGGAGCATGCCGCGGGGTGAGGAGCTGGCTCTGAAAAGCATCTTAAATGGCCAGATGTACCCACAATTGGGAAGCCCCTTCTGCAGAGAGACCAAAGTCTTCCTGTGTGCTTGCCAAAAACGCCTGGAAATTGCAAAGAGAATGGAACCCCCTAGAGAGGAGGCCCCCTTCCAAGACTAAGGCCAGCAAGGAAGTCCCAGGTCCGCCCCGTGTCTGGCAGGGCCTGCTTCACCAGGAAAGGGAGAGCCTCCCAGACCCAGAAGGTTCAGGCCCAACAGCAAGAACCCTGCCCCCTCGACCTGCCTGAGGCTGAAAGGCCTTCCCAACTCAGCTGGGGAACACTTTCCCCTGGCCCTGACACGGCCAGGAGGATGCTTGCAGAAATCAGGCAGCTCTCCAGGGAGAGGGCACCTTGACCCACTGGGCCTTGTCCAGATGTTATTTCTGTGAAAATGGCTCAAACTCATCATGGAAAGAATCACTGGCTTAAAATCACGAGAGGTTGGCCTGTCAGTGCCCAAATCTTCAGTCTCTGGTTTGATCACTTCTGGAAACTAGGCAAATGCTCTTTATACATAAACTTCATTAGCAAAACCTGAAATCCTAAATTAAGTTTCATTTTTAAGAGTGTTGTATCAATTTTTGTTTCAATTATTTATTGCACAATAATGAACAACCCCAGAATAAAAACAATTATTACCCTTCACAATCCTGCAGATTGATTTGGGGGCTCTGATCCTCCCCAGATGCTGCTGGGGTTTGGTGGGGAGGTCTCAGATGACCCCTGTCATGTGGCAGCTTGGTGAGCTGTTGGCTGATGGCCTTGATTCTTCTCTAGGCGGGCTCTCCATGCGGCTGCTTGGACTTCCCCAGAGTATGGTGGCCAGGTTCTGAGCAGCAGACTTGGAAGACCAATTTTCTTAAGGCCTGGGCTTGGAAGTCTCAGAAGGTAGCTTCTGCTGCATTTGTTTGATCAAAGCCAGTCATGGAGGCCACTGGAATTCAAGGAGAGGAGATTTAAGCTCCGTTTCCCGGTGTGAGGAGTAGCATGTGTGTCTGGAAGGGAGGGATTGCAGGGCTGTCTCTGACCAGCACCGTGTTAGCCAGCTGTGTACGTGCAGAACAGCCGATCCCACTGCCCAGTGTCAACTGCAAGGTCAGAGGTAAGTGTGTGGAGAGAACCCATAGGCACGTCCTGGTGCACACCTGCCTGTTGGTGCTCAAGCACCTGGGCCCCTGCCAGGTGAAGTGACCATACCCCATGGGATTCTTTGGAGAGCTCCAGGCCTTTTCCTCTCTTTGTGGCCTCCGTCAGCCTGATGGGTCCACGATCTGTAGACGCATGTCCTTCCCAGTCACCAGTTCCTGGGAGAGCTCCCTTCCACTCACAGTCCTCCCCAGAAAGCCCTGGCAAAGCCGATCAGTCAGTGGAAGAGAAGACTAAAGTTGAGCCCTACTTTCTTTTGCCTTATCTGCAGGCACAGGATTCTAGAACCCAGCCCTCTCCCCTCCGCCACAATGGAAAATTCTTCATTCTGCCTCCCTCCCCAGCCCAGCCTCCAAACTAATCTTGTGCATTGGACAAACACTGGGGAGGGGGAGGAGTACTTAATTTAGTAATAGGCTTGTGTCCAGACCTGCTCCTGAAAGCTGAGCCCACTCCCATCTGCACATGGTTGTG
The DNA here is from genome assembly GCF_027409185.1 of Cynocephalus volans. NCBI lineage: Eukaryota > Metazoa > Chordata > Mammalia > Dermoptera > Cynocephalidae > Cynocephalus > Cynocephalus volans. Next base: position 190,644,686 of record NC_084460.1, read on the forward strand.
CACACCAGCCTTAGAGTTTGGGTGTCTGGTGAGATGCTTATGACACTGGGATCTACAGAGGGTCCTCACAAAAGCCTAGAGTCCAAGATATAAATGAACAGCCACTAAGGTCTAGAATAATATCCAGGCGTTAGACGTGTATGCAGCATTTAGCAACAAGCCATTTCACTTCTAGGGATTCACTCTAAGCAAAATTTTGGAGCTATGTGCAAAGACCTCTCGTGAACAAAAATATTCCATGTGGTTTTTGCCATTCTTTCTGCAGATGCCTCAGGCATGCCCAGCTTGCGCTGGGTGAGGCCATAAAACAGGGCATGAGGTGAACAGATGCGACCCCGTCCTGGAGAGGGGGCTTGTGTTACTCACCTTAGCAAGTCATTAGAAATAAACTCCACCTCAATGGCACGCACACAGCCAGCTTCTGATTCCACCATCCCAGGCTTATCTGACTCTTACATTTTCTCCAGACCTCAGCCCGGACGTCACCTCGGTGGGCGCCCTCCCTGGATCTAATACCAGGTCCTGCTAGGGACCCACAGTGTGGTCTTGGAGCCTCACACTGTGCCCCCACGGCATTTATAAGGTTGTGATAAATGCACCCATCTGTAGACTGGACTTTCATCAGCAGCCCCATCGGGCTGTACGTCCCCTGGGAAGGTGCCCCTGTCCCTGGCACTGTGCCTGTTATGCTGTGCTATAGACACATAGGCAGAGCTACAGGACAGACACACACTTATGTAAACTTTGTGTGACTGGTCAGTGAAGTAGACAGTTGGCCCACATGCTAACCACTATTTGGCATCCTAAAAGGGACTGTAGCAAAATAGACCCTGTGAGACAATGCTCATAAGATCACATCAAGGGAAATAATCCCATCATAAAACTGCATGCATGATTTGATCTCAAGAGATATGTAATAGTAGTAATATCTGCATTAAAAAATAGACTTTCATACGTTGCTGATGGGGATGTACAATAACACAGCCACTGTGAAGGAGACTTGGGCAGTTCCTTAAAAAACTAACCATATACTGACCATCACCCAGGAATGGCTCTCCTGGTCATTACACTGAGTGAAAAAGCCACTCATTTTTAAAAGATCCATTGTGTTTTCTATATATTTATGCTTTCTCCAAGCAGCATGGATTATGTTTGTAACTAAAAAATAATCATTATTGAACATTAGGGGAAGTCGAGGAAAAGAGTTATAGGATCTCTCTGTAATACCTTTGCAACTCTCTATGCATCTAAAATTATTATCAAATAAAAAGTTTTTAAAAATCTATTATCAAAATGAATCAAATACTACACAGGTGTAATGAAAAGACAAAAAGTAAGTAATCTTGGACTCCTAGTCAAGATGGTGGAATAGACGGTCATCAGCATTACTCTCTCCCACAGTTCAGCCAATTTACACTATAAAAAAGCAATGACAGCTAAGCTGGGGCTGCTAGAGCTCAAGGGAAGAGGAGGAGAGACCTATGGAGTGCATGAAGGTGGGAGAAGCCACGATGAGAGAGAGAAAGAAATGCTCCAACCATTTCGAATCCCAGCCACTTCCAGGCTGGCCCTGCTGAGGGCATGGAGCAGGAGCTGGCAAAAACCACAGCTGTGCCCTTTGAATGAAGTTGCTTGGAGGCGGCAGGGGAGAAAGGGCCTTGGTGGCTCCCAGGTGAGCAAGACCACTAATAGGGTTCACGTGGATCAATATAGAAGTGAAGGGGCACAGACAACTGAATAAAGGAGCCATTCAGAGGCTGATGAGACATTGCGAGGGACAGAGCATAGCCCATCCCATGGGAAGTGTTGGAGTGTGGGTGGTGGGGGAGATGGGCCCATTGGGAGAACAGTAGGACACAGCAAGGACAGCTGATCTGCCCTCCAATCAGCGCAGGACCACTCAGAGGAGACTGGTCAGGAATATAGAACTGCAGGGGATGCAGTTTGATGAAAAGACTCAGGCCCAGACAAGAGTTTCTACGCAACCCAAGTGTACCAGATCTCACTAGACCCAGAAGTACCTATAAAGTCAACCATTAAAACCTGAGCTGCACAAAAGGCCTTCCCCAGGAATCAGCTGCAAAGCAGCAATTTAGCTCAACTATTGAGCTCAATACTGGTCCCCACAGGAAGTTCCCCATTTTAGAAGTAAGCAAAGGACAACAAATTATTCCAGCACGAAGTTTAAATGGTGGGAACAGCAAATAATCCAACACAGAACTGAAAGAAAAAACAAAGTACCCACAACCAGAGACAAAGTTTGATATTAACTAGTAAAGGACTCATTTCACCAAAGAACACCTATAACACCTAGAAGGACCAGAAGTCCCCTGGGCTACCAAGCCAGAAAGCGGGGAGGGTCGGGGGCCTCAGCCATGCTCCCCGACAACTGCAACCAGTCCTGGGGGCCTTGGGCGTCAGCCACACCCCCCTCCTGACATCTGCAACCAGCCCAGCCACGATCACAGATCTGCAGCAAGAAGGGCCCTGGGTTCCCAAGCTGAGGTGGTGGGGGGTGAAGGCTTTTGCTACACACCCCTGACATCTGCACCCAGCCCAGCAATGACCAGGCCACTGCTGAAAGCCCCCTGCCCCCAGTCTCCCCTGTGGGAATGAGGGGGATGCCACAGGACTCAATTCCACCCCTCCTCCTTCCTCCTTCTTCCATCCCGTTTCCTTCCTGTTTCCCCTCCCTCCTAACTGCTCTGCAACAGCATCCTAGAATGTAAAAAAATAATAATATTAATTTTTTTAAAAAGTAAGTAATCTTAATAAAGTGAGAACTCTTTGTTTAGGAAAGAAATCATTTAATTAGATTAGAACGTTAAAAAGAGGAAAACAAGAGATACCACGAAATCTGCTATAGACAATGCATTTAACACATTTTTAAAGTTCCGTCTCTAAATATTGCATAGAGATGGTGTTGGTGAATTTCTGTGTCCACAGGGCAATATTTCAATGGCTGAGGATACTGGATTAGTCTGCTCAGGCTGCTCTAACAAAGGACCACAGACGGGTGGTTTAAACAACAGACATATATTATCTTATAGTCCTGGACGCTGGAGGTCTGAGATCAAGGTGGGGCAGGGCTGGTTCCTCCTGAGGCCTCTCTCCTGGGCTTGCAGAGGGCATCTTCTGCCTGTGTCCTCACGTGGTCATTCCTCTGTGTGTGTCTGTGTCCTATCTCCTCCTCTTATAAGGACACCAGTCATTGGATCAGGGCCCACCCTAGTGACCTCATTTTAACTTTCTCACTTCTGTGAAGACTCTATTTCCAAAGAAAGCCACATTCTGAGCTACTGGGGGTATGACTTCAACACATGAATTTAGGGGTGGGATATGGTTCAGTCCACAACAATTGTCCTTTTGGATTGGTGTTTTAAATTGTATCACTGGGTAGGAAATACAGACGATAGCAGTAAAAGGACTACATTTGAGGAAAAGGATGGGAGACACAATGCGAGGGTGATAATTTGAGCCGAATCCTTTGTATCTACTTACATCCCAACGTCCAACAAAACTTCCCGTACCAAGTGAACGACATAATGAATGTCATAAATGTCCCCTCGTTGGCTCTTGTTACATCTGCATCCTAAATAGATTTTCCAAGATACGCAGTAATTCAGTTGCAGAACGAACTCATTTTGCGATAATTCAAATAACACGAATGTCTATGATGCCCTTTCTGCATGAGACTTGAGCTTGCAGATCTGGACGTTTCACTCTGTAGACATTGCTCTTGACACCATTGCTGGCCAGCTGGTTCACTCATTCCATGTGAGGCAGGGGGCAGGGGGCACAGATGTCCTCCCCACCCACAGGCACCCCTCCCCGCCCCCCACTCTGCTTCCCCAATTCTCTAAGTTCCTGGCTGTTTCCTACAGACACCTTGCCAGTGTCTCCTGCCCACTAGGCAGCCCACATGGTCCGTGCCCACCCTGATGGGTCTGTAGGCTGGAAGGATGAACTGAGTACAGACAGGTGAGGGACAGGCAGGAGGAAGGGACACCACCTGACATGGCTGGAATGAGGGAGTGGCCTGGGCCAGCTCCGAGGTGTCAGGGAGGCCAAGAATTGGACTGTAGGCCAGTGGGGAGGGCCTGAGGAATGGGGGAGGACTGACAGGTGGGAAAGAGGTGAGCCGTAAAGAGCTGTGAGGTTCTGGGGGTTAAAGGACAGGCAGGTGTGGGGAAGTAACAGGGGGTGATCCCTGTGGGTGCTGAAGTCCCCCAGGGAGATTGATGGATGTGGGTGTGGAGGGGGATGGAGGCTGGGAGCTGGGCCATGATGGGGGAGGTAACAGGTGGGTGGGAGGAAGGCCAAGGTCAAGCCCTCAAAGGAGCCAAGGGAGCCAGAGGTGTCAGGGGTGGTGGGGGCATGTGGGAGGTGCGAGGAGGACTCTGCCCCCTCAGACGTGATAAGGTACAGGTGTGTCAGGGAATGTCGGCCCCTGAGGCTGTGGGGAGAGGGCTGGTGTCCTCAGAGGAGGGCCACTGGAAGGTGGGTGGAGGGAGAGGGTGCACCCAGAGCTGCAGGGCTGACGAGAGCTCTGCTTGTGACCAGCAACTGGAGATGAGTGGCTGGGGCTGGCCAAGATGGCCTCAGGCCCTGGGGGACAGTAGATGGCTAGAGGCCCCTTCCCCTTGGGGCCCCCTCACCCCATGCCCTCCTCCTTAATGCTCCCCTGTAGGTGCAGGTGGGGTGAGGGGCTGCCTCCAGTTCCGGGTGCGCAGTGTCCCAGGACATCTGCTGTGCATGGGCTATGTCCTCTGCTTGGTAGAAATGTCCCCCCAGGCAGCCCCGGGCGTGACACACGGTGCCAAGAACCTCTGCCCAGGACTGTTTTCCATGCCTGCCTCTGCTGCTCACAGTACGGCAGCCTTTAGAAGCTTTTTCTTTTGTCTTTTTTTATTGGAGGTATAATTTGTGTACAATAGACTGCACCCATTTAAACTGTACAAATTGGTGAGTTTGACAGATGGCTACACCTGTGAAACCACCACCATAACTAAGACACAGAACGTTTCCATCATCCCAGGTTCCTCCTGCCCCTCTGGTCAATCTCCCCGCATCCTGCCCCAAGCAGCCACTGGTCTGCTCCTTGGTGGGGGGGTACGCACTGCAGTCAACTTTTGGGGGCAGTGAGGCAATGACTGTTAGAACCTTCTATGGCCACCTCTCCTCCCTTCCAACCTCACTGGCCTGCCCCTCCCAGAGCCCCCAAGCCTGCTGCCACCCCAGGGCCTTGGCACAAGCCATTCCCTCCCCTGGATGGTTCCTCCTCCAGGGGCTGCCTCCTCACTTCCCTTGGGTCTGTCCCAAATGTCACACTGTCAGGGAGGCTTCCCCCCAGTCCTGCATTAAGTGGCACCCACCTGTGCACACTATCTCCCTGAGCTTCACTCTACTTTCTGGCCCTGCTGCCACCCAGTGTCCTGGTGTCACAGGTTTGCTTGCCAGCACAGGCAAGCTCTGGGAGGGCAGGGCCTTGGTCTGTCTGGTTTAGCCCCAAAATTCCTGTGCTGAAACCTAATCCCACAGTGATGGCATCAGGAGGCAGGACCTTTGGGAGCTGATTGGCTCATGAGGGTGGAGCCCTCACGAATGGGATTAGTGCCCTTATAAAAGGGACCCCAGAGAGACCCCTTGCCCTTTCCACCGTGCAAGGATGCGGCGAGAAGTTGCCATAAATGAGCCAGGAAGAAGGTCCTCACCAGACACAAACTCCAACATTGCCCTACTACCAGCCTCCAGAACTGTGAGGAATAAATGTCTGTTGATTGTGAGCCACCCTGTCTATGGTCATGAGTTATGGGTCCAAGTGCACAAGACAGGTCTCTGCTCTGAAGCAGACTATGTCAGTTCCTGCCCACTTCACACAGCCAGGAAAGCTCGTAAGTGGCCAGTTCACACATAACTGCGGAGCCTGCTGTGGTACACTAAATGAACTCCACAGACACTGCACACAGAGCCACAGTGGAGGGAGAGACGGGAGGGGTCTTGCTTCTCAGTGGCAGGCCTATGGTGTCACAGCCGGGAACCCAGGTTTCACGAGGCCACATTGCCCTCCCAAACACGCCACCTTCCGTGGTGATGAACACTCTCCACAAGGGCAGGGCCGGACTCTGGAGCCAGACTGCCTGGGCCTCAAAACCCAACTTGGTGGGACAGGCGGTGACATGTGTAGCCTTGGTTTCCCCTTCTGTAAAGTAGAGTTGATAAAAGAGCGTAGCCCAAGGAGTCATGTGAAGGTTCAGCAGTAACAGTGTAGATGCATCTCCAGGGTTAGATGAGAGGAGAGGTGGCATGGGATGCCATGGGAGGTGGCAAGAACCTCCAAGGTCACCAAGAGGGGCCCAACAGGAGGCTGGCACCCAACAAACCCTTCCATGGTTGCCTTTGGGCCTGGACTAGAGTCTGTCACTCCCCAGCCCACCCTCTCCACACCAGGATGCTCACCCCCCACCTTCCTGTGCCACACTCCCAAAAGGGGCACAGGTAGCTATCTAGACAGACAGATGGACAGTGAGAAACACCATGCTTATAGCAAGTAGCAATTATCAGTACAGTGAGGGCTGTGAGGAGCCAAAAACATTGTAAGAATTGGTTTCCTTCCCCCAGGCAAGGTTTATCCTGCTCACAAAGGCACTCAATCAACCTCCATCCCCTGTGACCAGATGCCATTCTGCTGAGTGTCCCCTAAAATTCCCAGTTGACAAAAGCCAGTCTGTTCCATAGAGAGCTCAGATAGAGACCTCTCCTCCCACCCTTTAAACACATGTGACCATGAGTCTTTTTTACATAAGTTACACAACTCTTCTGTCTCGTTCATGGATAGTGAATATTTCCCTGCTAAGGGTATGTATATTGGGGCAGAATTTACTTCCATCCTGGCAGGAAGAAGGCTCTAGATCCCCCTGCAAAGTCTGAAGCCATAAGCTGAGGCCTCCAGGATCTCCTGGGAGCACAACAGCCCTGCTCTCCTCCGTCTCAGCGGAGGCCTGACTCAAGGCTCACTGGGTGGCACCGAGGATGCTGGCAGACTCCTCACACCCACCGTACCTTGCCCCTGAGGCCAACATCACCAGGCTGAGGTCGGGAAGGGCTGCCCTGGCCCAGCTAGGCCTGATGGTAAGTTTTTAACATCTACATTTATTTATGTTATTCTGAATGCAAACGCAAGACTTCTGGATCAAGACAGGAAATGGACATTGCTACAAATCACTGATGTGATTTAGATTGCCTCGTTACACGTGCTCATGTGTCTGCATGTGTGTGACTTCAGGTCTGTGCAGTGTGATCACATGTGCAGATCATGTGACCACCACCACGGCCAGGACGCACCAGCCTCTGTCACAAGGGTCCCACGTGCTGTCCCTCTCCCACAGCCCCAGACTACAGCCACCATGGGGCTGTGCTCCACATCCACGATTTTGTCCTTCCAAGAATGCTCCGTGATGGGATGACACAATGTGCACACTTTGGAGACTGGCTTTTTCCACCGAGCATCCAAACTCAAGAGGCATCCATGCTGTCACATCTCCCATGGACTATGTCTCTTTGTGGCTGAGCCATTTTCCACAGTGTAGATGGACCACGGCATGGCCAACTGTTCACTTACTGGAGGACAGCTGACTGATTATGAAGAAAGCTGCTATAAGCAGGAGTGTGCAGGTTTTGGGTGAGCCTGAGTCTTCATTTCTCTGGGATGAATGCCCAGGAGTGGAATTGCTAGGTCATAAGGCAACAGTCTGTTTGGTTTTGTAAGAAACCGCCAAGCTCTTTTCCAGAGTGGAGGCACCAGTTACACTCCCACCAGTGACCTGGGAGCAGTCCAGTGTCTCCACGCCTCGCCGGCATTGGGAGCTGGCCCTGTGTGTGTGAGCCATTCTGGCGGTGTGCAGAGATAGCCCCATTGTGGCTTTAGCTGTGTCTCTGTGACTGTGACGGTGTGGCTGCCATCCTTTCGTGAGCATATCTGACTTCTGTGCGTCTATGGTGAAACTTCATCTGCTTTGCCTGTGTCCTAATCAGATGGTTTGTTTAATCACTGTTGACTTCCAAGAGCTCTCTCTATACTCTAGGCACTAATCCTCTGTTGGGCGCATGCTTTGCATATATTTTCTCCTAGTCTGCAACTTGTCCTTTTATCCTCTTCACAAGATCTGTCTTAGAGCAAAAGTCTTTAATTTTGATGAAGTCCAGTTTATCAATGTTTCCTTTTATGGATCATACCTTTGCTGTTATGTCTAAGATCTCTTCACCTAACCATGGATCCTGCAGATTTTCTATTTTTTTCTAAGAGTTTTATAGTTTATGCTTTACATTTAATCTGTGACCCATTTCAAGTTAACTTTGCAGAAGGTGTGAGACTGGGTCAAGGGCCATTTTTTGCCCACTGGTCTCCACTTGCTCCAGCTCCGGCTCTTTCTTCTGTTGAGCCGCTTTTGTGCCATCATCAGCAATCAGTTGGGTGTGCATCTAGGTCCTCTGTCCTGTCCCTCTGCTCTGTGCATCTCTGCCAGTGCCCACTGTCTTGACTACTGCCACTTATTATGGAGAGACTTTTGCACTGTGAACCCTGCGAATAGAAATGTGTCCCCTGTTCAGATGTGAGGACGTCGGGCAGAGGGTGTTCTCTCCTTGGGCTTCTGCATTGCCCTGAAGAGCTGCCATTGAGAAGAGAATTCCCATGGAGAGCAGCCTCTGAGGATGGTCCAAGCCCAGTTGCACACGTGCTCCTATGTTTATCTCTGGGAAGGCAGGGGCTGAACGCAAGGAAGGAGGCATTTCCCATCATAGAGCAGTGAGTCGAGAGCAGATTAGAGCCCACAGCCCTGCAGCTTTGTTCAGGGCTCCATCGATATTTCCGGGACCTCAATCAGTGTTTATCCTCCCTGGACAGTCACGCAAATGAGATTCATTAAACAAATGCATTTCCTGAGCTTCTCTGGGTGGTTTGCCACTTCTATAGATCAAAGTTACAGGGACCAGTCCTCAATGCCTTCGAGTCGACACACTGGATTGGCTGTTTCAGAAAGTCCAGAAAAATTAAAACATGGGTGCTGGCATCTGCCTGACGTGTTACTCCTCACAGTGTGCTCAGTGAGCCTCAGTCACACTTGCTGTCTGCCAAGGTGCAGACTCTTGCCAAACACTGACCCTGACCATTACCATCTCTGCGTGGAGCCAAAGGGCCATCCACTGCGGACTCACTGCTCCCCACTCAGGGGAAGTGGGACCACCCTGGGCTTGAGCCCCCAAGATTAGAATCTCCAGAAGAGTTTTCAAAGCCCCGTGCCCGGGCTGCCCCTCAGGTCACTCCATCAGACCCCAATGGGACCCAGGTAACTGCATGTGTTAGAGCCCCAGGTGCTCCAACGTGCAGGCAAATCTGGAAGGCACCAGTTGGGGTTCCCAGGGACAGAGAGGTCACTTGGGGAAGGTGTGAAAAATGCACTTAGCAGAGGGAGGAGTTCAGAGTGAATTCTAGACAGGACAAGGACAAGAGCACAGGGACCTGGTTAGATTCCTATGGCTGCTGGACAAGGTGCCACAAACCTGGTGGCTTAAAACAACAGAAATTAATTCTCTAGCAGCCTAGGAAGCCAGAAGACCAAGATCCAGGTGTCAGCATGGCTGGCTGTCATGGAACACTACAGGGGCCCCTCAACTCCTGGCTGAGGCTCCCCCAAATTTGATACTGGTCATACAGGTCCATCTTCCTGCCCCCAGGCAAAAACCAATAAAAGTCAAATGTTGGTGAAAATGGAAGTCAGCTTTTATTCATGAGCACAGGTGACTTGAGGAGAGATGTTGGGCTGACCCATCTCTCCGGTAAACCTGAAGAGGAATGGCCAGACTAAAACCATCTCAAAGAGTCACGTTTGCTGAGGGGATTTTAAAGAGGGGGCTGAGGGAGTAGAACGTGGGAAATGAAAACAGGAGGGAGGGGACGTGAGCTTCAGAGGCTTCGTGCAGGGAGCCAGGTGCAAGGTCTCCCCAAGGCTCGGTCAGGTTTCTGCTCCCATCCTTGCTATTGTCTCAGGTCCTGCTGGAGGGTGGAGTCAGCACAGCTTTACTGACAGCCTTCTTGGTTTCCCAGGTCTGGATGGTATATGCAAGTCTGCAGCTCCAGGCTGGCTGGAAAACAACTTTACATTCATATAAATAATGTCAAGTTGCCCCATAACCAAGGTTCAAAATATCAAATAACCATGGGAAAAGAGGGAACTCAGAGAAATACATGCCAAGAAACAACTGTGTCCTTTTAAAATTTGCCTACAGCCCATGTGCTTTTAGGTCCCTGCTCACTCCAACAGGAAGGCTCTAGAGGAGGACCCTCCTGCCTCTTCCAGCTTCCGATGGCTCAGATGTCCCTTGGCTTGTGGTGGCATCTCTCTCTGCTTTGTCTTCATGTGGCTTCTCCTCTACGTGTCTGTCTCTGATTTCCTCCTGCCTCCTTCTTATAAGGACACATGTGTGGCATTTAGGGCCCATCCAGATAATCCAGGATAAGATCCTCCTCTCAAGATCCTTAACTTAATCACATATTTTGCCATATAAGGAAAAACTCACCACTTTGATATATAAGGTAATATACACAGGTTCCAGGGATTGAGACTTGGATGTATCTTTCGGAGCCACCATTCATTCCCTCTAATACCCTAGCTGCTCCTTGGGGAGCCTGAGCTTACCATCAGGACTGGTACAAGGGAACTCAGCAGGGGAGGGCAGGAAAGACCACCAGCCAGCTTAGCTGGGGCAGGATCGTGGAGGCCTTAAATTCCCAGCTGAGGAGTTTGTGCTACTTGATAAGCAAAGGGCAGACAGAAGGCAAGACCCAAGGGCTGCTTGGGGTGGGCAGGGGGTCCCCAGAGGGCTTAAGCTTCATACTCACCAAGGATCACGGTCATCCTCAGCCTCAGGGCATGCCACCGGGACTGGAGGAAGACAGGCGTCTCCTGACGCCTTGAAACTTAACCCGCTAGCCACACGCACCATGAAGTAATATTTTAAATAAATCCTGTAATTTTATTTTGAATAGCGTAATTAGGTTGTGTTGTATTGTTATGAGTTTAAAGTCAATTCATTAAATATAAACACTGTATGCCACAATTTCTGAAATCCTGTGTTAGATTGTTGTGTTTTGTTTAAGGAAACTAGAGACAAAAAATGGATGCGTCACCTCTGAGAGGCCCTGCCAGACCCCATCCCACAGGGTTTGTTTCCGTCACTGAAGGTCCTCGAAGGCCCCAGGAGGTAAAGATGACAAAGCCTGTGTGATCCAGAGCAGCTCGTTTCCTGACACCAAGAGGCTCAGATCCTCTCCACCATTTTATCTCAAATCATCTCCTCCCACAAGAAATGGGATGTGACTGGGCTTGAAGCCACATAATTGAATATTTATGGGGCAAAGCAGGGACAGCCATGCTCTGTCCACTCATCGGTGATTGATTGTGTAACAGAGTGAGCCTAACCTATAATATAACCTATAAAATGTGGGCTCGAGGATGTTTCCAGTGCAGGAGATCCTGCTTTCTCATCCTGGCCGAGCCTGCTATTTTGTGGCCGTCTCTGCCTAGTGTGGATTCCATCACAAAGCTCACTCTTTGGCTAGCTCCTAATTGCTTCATTATTAACCTGCATTACGCCCTGTACTTTGGAAAGTACTTTCACAAACATGACCTCATTTTGGCTGGATGACAACCCCCTGGGGAGAGCCGGGTAGATGGATCTCTCTTTAGTCCAACTCCTGTCTCCCCCTCCCTCTCTCCAGATACCCAGGAAGGGATGAAGGTTGAACAATGAGCTCCTCCCTGGTTTCTGCTTCACTAGTTAAGAGTCCCTAAGTTACTAACAAGTTGTCCTGGACAAGAACACCCACCAGCGTCTGCTGTCTCGGGCACTTCCTGGCCGGGCCGTTTCTCTGTGGATCCCAGAGGAAGGCACTGGTTTAGGAGTCTCGTGTGTGCGGGGTCTCACCTGGTATTTAACGTCTCTATGAACTTCTCCCATTTGCAGGAAAAAATTGAGTCACCACCTGTTCCAGCAAATGCTCCTGTAGGAACCAGCACAAAATCAGGTGCATTTCCTGAGTCAGGCAAGGAATGGAGAACTGTGGAAAAGAGCTTCTCGCACCTACAGCAGACAGAGGAAAGAGGGTGGCCACCTGCTTCCCGGGTGGCTGGACCCTGCAATTCGTCTCATCCAATGACACCCCCATCCTCAACATTTACAGGAAGGGCATGGCTGAGGGAGGATTGGCACGTGAATGACGGCTGGGAACAGACAGGATGGGGTGGAAAAATGTCTCTTCCCTGTCCTTTCTTTTTCTCCTCGTCCTGGATGTCTGGTGGTGTGTCTCCAGCTGCACCCTCCCACCTTCCCTGCACACCCCGAGCCCCAACATCACCTCTCCATCCCCGGAGACCTGAAGCCTCATTCCTTCATTCTTGCTGATCCCAGGGTGAGGAAATCAACCTGCATGCAAAGTCACAGACGGTCACCCCTGTTGCCCTCCTGGAGATGCCCCACAGTCTGGCTGCCTAGTAGTACCTGTGAAGTGGCAGGAGGGGCATGGGGCAGGGGAGTCATCCCCCGTACTGCACGGTATCAGGAACAGGAGGGAGATTCTTCACAAAGGTCCCTCACTCACTGTGTCGAGAAAGAAGCTACCAGTGTCCCCGCCTTCCTTCTCCAAGGCCACTAATCCTCTTCTCCCACAGGGGAAGGACAGCTTCCTGAGCTCAGGTGGCCATGGTCCCTGCGGTGGATGAACCTGTCAATCCAGAGCCTTGAAGGACACGGAGCTGAGAGTGGCTCTGTCGTTGGCATCCAAGGCTCTCCACAAAACCCTCAAAACAGTCTCTCGCCCCCCGCCCCCGCCCAGCCACAGACTCCAGCGACACACAGCAATTCCTGAAATGGGACTTTTGCCCCCACAGACCAGAGAGTCCCACCGCTGGACACCAGACAGATCAGCAGGGGAGCCGTGTTCTCTGGCACAGATGACAGCCTCTGCCTGCGTGGTCTGTGGCTCCTGGAGCCGTCTCCTGCTCCAAATTCACTAAACTGGAAGAAACGCTGGAGAGACAAGAAGTGCAAAGAGGAAACCCTCCCCTGGTCATGCTTTCATTTTTTTCCACTTGTGTTTACAATTAGGGGGAAGAGGAGTACAAGAGAGAAGGGCATGACAGGACCCTGCCTTCCAGCAGCTACCATCGAATGACACATGCACAACCGTGTATGGAGATCTTATGTCCTTCAAGAAACAGAAAATCCACTGCAGTGGCCAGGACGCCTGGGAGTTTCTTCTTGTCTAGGGACGAGAAGCGATTGCTGGGCTTGGCTTCCTTCCAGGTTGAAAGACGGGGCTCCACTGGGACTGACACAAAATAACGCTAGGGGAGACTGAGAAGAGAGGTGAGAGGGCTGGGAGGAAGGGAAGGAGTCCTGTCCTGACACGGCCACACCTAGTCTCTGACACCAGGTGCTCCAGGCCCAGGCGGCAGAGTGACGGTTCATACGGACTGGTACCAACCTGAGCATTTTTGTGAATATGTCACTCAGTAGTTATCATGACAGATATTTACTGGGTACCTACAATGCCAGGCTGGGTGTTGGGGCTACTGCATGGATTGAAATGCCTGCAGCCTGTTGCTGCCACCCCAGTGCCATCAGGGAGCAGCAGGGCCCAGATTTGAGTCCGGGAAGTGACTACTGGGCCATCAAAGGATTGCAGCTAGTTGCATCGTAAAATGCAACCTCTTTGGAAGACTGGTCGAAACCTCATAAATCATAAATGGCTCAGTGTGAAGCAATGGGGAGCAGTTTCCATGCTGTGGCTCACATTGTGGGGTGGCTGAGATGGAGTTGTCCTCTATCAGAATGGTCCAGGATGGGCCCGGCCCTGGAGAGGGCTAGTGCTGGAGTCAGCTCACCTCCCAGAGCCTCAGTTTCCTCGTAAAATAGGGATCATAATGGGACCTAATTCATTGTGCTGGGGAGAGCTACTGAGTGGAGTGTAGTTAATGAAACACTTCACAAAGTGGGAACAATTAAGCAGTCAGTTGCTGAAGCTCCGACTCTCAGCTCCACGTTCACGGCAGGGGTGGGGACAGGTCACAGTCTTTGTATCAGGGAACCAAAACCTTTCCCTGAAGCCCCCACACACCCCCTGTCAGACCTCAGCTATGCCGCCTGGGCCAGAACACGTCTTGGGACCACTGTCAGCTGCTGCAGTTGCTGCTGGCAAAAGCAAGGGCGGGGATGGCCGTAGGGGTGGGGATGGCTGTAGGCGTTCACCACAATGACCGGCCACAATGCAACACTGTCTCCACCGCAGTGTGCCTGGAGAGGTGCTAAAGCTCTGACCTTTCATCTTTCAACTCCATAACACATGCAATCCAGGGGGCCTTAGTTGGACAAGAGTTTGATTTTTTATTTCTCCCCTTTCCAATATTATGGGAAGGATGGTCAATTTCCGTTATTTGTGTAAAGTTGCCATCAGCACTGAATTAGCAAATACTGAAGCATCGCCCCGAGGAAATACAGGGTTAGGTCCCAAAAGCCTCTGGTCACATTTTTGTCCACTGATCAACATGTAACCTTGTTTTGTGTGTGTTTCTGTCTGAAGGCAGACCTTGTTAATCCGTACTGTTGACTCATTAACATTGAACTCATGGCCGGCAGCCCCACTACTCAGCCTGAATGAAGCTTCTTAACTTAGGTGTTTTCTCCGTATGACATGTCCCAGCCTTCCAGTGCTCAGGACACCAGACATCACTTGAGCGCTATGCTCGGGGCCATTTTAACTGGCAAAATCACCAAGAAAAAGTACAGAAACACTAACAATGCGACACTAGTTACCCCTGGAAGAGCACACCGGTTTCCAGCATGAGCTGGGCAGGGAGGCAGAGCGCTGCCTCGTTCAGCCTCAGTGGGCGCAGGCACGGTGGCAGGGGCTGCACTCCATCACCCCGCTGCACGGGTCTGCAAAGGACCGTGGAAGTTCCACAAGCACTGATTTCAGGTTTGCACATAAATTCTATCCAGTGGGCGAGTTCTCAAATAAAGGAATCATGAAGGTCCCTGCAGTGCATAGACCCACCTTTTTTTCCCTCCTTTCGCCCTGCCTCAGATCTCCAGGAGGCTGGAGAGGGGGAGGAGGGCACAGGGAGAGGCCTGGCAGGTGTTAAGCAGCAAGGACGTCCCCATCTGCACGTTGCTAGGAGCCGTCACTCCCGTGCTTCCTGCTTTGCTGTGATGTGCTCCTGGCTGGGGCTCCCCCCTCTTTATTCCTGGGGAAGTGCTCCTGGGGGTTGGTGTCTTCTACACTTTGGTCTGGCCATTCCTGCATCTGTGTCCAAGGAGGCCAAGGACCAGGCACTGCGGTTGGCCCAGAAGTGCCACCTCCCTCCCCCTCAGTGTCAGCCCTGGGTGGAGAGGCCCTGGCCTGGCAGCCTGGCGGGGGCTGAGAGCAGTGTCTGCTCTGTGTAAACTGACATTTCAAATTGGCAGTCAGAGATGGTGGCATCTGCTGAGCTGTTTGTTCCTAGACAAGGAAACTACAGAGTCTCTGGCAAGGTCTGCGGCTAAAGGGAAGGATGACTGTCGCTGGCTTGAAATATTGGCCTTTGCTCCCCACAAATCAGAAAGCCAATGAAACCAGGAGAGAAAATGCCAAAGGGCAAGATCCGTCCACAACCGCGGTGTGCTTTAGCCCACACCGCCTTCCTCCTTCCCGTTGCCTGGCTTGCTCTTGGAACAAGGTACAATGTGCTACTCAGCAGGGACTGTTTCTGATAAGGAGAAATGCCCATAAAATTGGAATAAAGGTGGAAGATGAGTTTATAACGGAAATGCTCATTGAACTTAAAAGTGGATTTGATTACACTAAGCCTGGAGCCAAAACGCAAAGAAGTGAAAGAAAACACAGCAGATCTAAGGTCTCTAATGTTCAGAAAAACAAAAAGTACACAAAATAAAATAAAAGCAATGACTGTTGGAATTTCTGGTTCATTCTTGGGGTTGCAGCCCAACACTAAATTTCTCCACGAATGGTAGGACACAGGAGGGGGACAGGCGGGGACCCTTGGCCAGCATAGCTCACAGCATCCCATGCCCTCCCCTAAACTGCTGTCCCTTCGATGGGGCAGAATGAGGGTGGGAACGGGCAGCAGCCACACAGAGCAGGGTCGTCCACCCTGACATCCCCGACTCTCAGGTGAAGAAGCCAAGAAACCAGGACAGTACAGGGAAAGAGGGGGCAGGAATAACGGGGGATTGTTTTAAAGAGGAGTATCAAAGACGTGGCTGTTATTTCTCATCAAATGAGCCTAATAAACTAAATTTGAAGTGGAGTCACAAACAAAGATTTTTAAAGTAAAATCTGCCTTTGGGTGTGATCAGGGGTCACATGAAAAGAGGCAGCCTCAGACCAGGAGGAGCACCGCCATGACAGAGCTTCCTCTGGGAGAAGCGTCCTTGTGCTGGTCCCTGAGCCACGATGACCAGGCTTTTTCCATGTTGTGGCTCTTCGTCCTCATGATGCACTTTCTGCCTCGTGGCCCGAGGTGGCTGCTCCAGCTCCCTCCCTCACATCCAGCTTGCAGCCAGCAGGAAGGGACAAAGGCCTGGGCAGCATAGTCTTCACCTTCCCTGGCCTTCTCCAGAGCTCAAGCCCATGTTCTACTGGTGACACTTAGATACGAGGCCCAGCCTGTCTGCAAGGGAGGCCGAGAGGTGCAGTCATTATCTGGGTGGCCGTGTACCCAGAAAGGGAGAATGGACACTGGACCTGCTAGAAATCTCCACCATGCATGCCCAAAGAAAGTGGTGTCCTGAGCCACTGTGCAACACCACCAAGACATCCAGTGACACTGGCCTGGCTGAGGCCAGGGCCCACAGGTGGGGGGACTCTAACCACAACCTCTCTCCTGCCTGCGGCCCTGATCCTGGCTTTTGGGGGTCAGTGGAAGTGGGGACACCACAGTCGAGTGGGCCTCACAGGTGCAAAGTGAGGCCTCCCACCTCTCTTGGATCAGGAATAAGGAAGCAGGGAGAAACTACTGCTTATTTTCAGGCACTGGAGCCAGGAACTCTGAACATTTTGCAAACACTCCAGGAGCTCTGACCGTGGCCCTCACAGGGCGCTGGACCTGAGCTGAGCCCTCGACTGCATGCCACCATGGCGGAAGCCCAATCCCACAGAGCAGGACATGCAGGCCAGCCAGTCGTGTAACTTACCACGTCCCCAGCGAGGAGAGGAAGGCAGGACTCCAGCTCAAAGCAAGCCACTGCAAAGCCCATACTCCCAACCCCAGACAAGAAGTTGTCAGTCTTTCAGCAGGACCATCTGGGCACTGTTTGAAATGCAAGTTCCTGGGCCCCATCCAAACAGCTTTGATCCTACAGGTCAGAATTAGAGCCCAGGAATCTGCATTGTGACAAGTCCTCCAGGTAATTTGGGGCTGGTGGTCCTCCGGACATGCTTTGGCAAGCCACGCTCTGCCACAGGGTGGGCCTGATTTCAGGGAGAAGGCCGTGCACCTTCCTGACTGCTGGCTGGATCAAAAGGCAACAGTAGCACTCTGGGCCTGCTGGAATTTGGCCACCAGTGATGCTTCCAAATTTGGTGCCTGACACCAACGCAGAGATGCATATATTGCTGCACCCTGCACGTATCTCCTGCCATATAGTTCTCCCCCCACATCCACTGAGGTGGCTTCCAGTGTTGGTTACTTCCCAATGCACAGCTGTGTCTGCACAGCTCGGAAATAGAGGGCCTTCTACAGGAACATGTTCCAGGTTTGTGGCGTGAGCGGCCGAGGGGACAGTAGTCCTCCTAACTGAGCAGGGGTTGGGGGTGGACCCGTGAATTAAGAGCTGGTCACTTAGTTAAGAAGCTTATCGACAGCAAATGGAGATGCCCCGTAGCCTTTGAAAATGTTTTATTATGAAAGCAATATTATATCAACATTCACTGCTTTTACAATTAAAAAAAAGCCTTCTAACCATGACTTTTTATAAAGACACAAATGTCTGAAGCTTTGCTTAGAGCCAGTTGAGGCTGGAGTGTGATGGGGGTGGCAGGGTTCCTCATTCTGTCCCTCCTCCTGGCACTGAGGAGGACATCCTGCCAAGACCCCCGCCCCTCCTGTCCCACCCTACCCCACCCAACCCCCTGTCCCAGGGCTCCCCATACAGTGACACCCTGGTGCACGGGCAGGTCCTGGGCTCTCACTGCTGCTGTCTTATAGCAAATGGCAGTGGTACCTGGAAGCAGCGAACCCACCCCTGTCCAGGAGGTAACCTGTCTCACGGCTGGTGGCGGGACCACAGGGAGCTGG
Source organism: Cynocephalus volans (assembly GCF_027409185.1). NCBI lineage: Eukaryota > Metazoa > Chordata > Mammalia > Dermoptera > Cynocephalidae > Cynocephalus > Cynocephalus volans. The sequence goes on from NC_084460.1 coordinate 190,663,039, forward strand.
GTGTGGTGTGTGGCCGCACACTGCTAGTTTCACTCACATCCACCCAAGCATGCTGTATTCACCAAGTAGTGATTAATTCCTTTTCCTCTCCTTTAATTGATCAAATACTGACCGCCAGTCAGCTTTTGCACCACGTGACATACTGCCACACCACTAGATGATTAGATTCCAAATTAAAGCAAAGAAGCTTGACATTCTGACTCTGGAAGCTGGCTGGCTGGGGTGTGGACAATGTTAGCTGGACTTTTTTCATACACCCCCACCCCAACATTTCCTGTGAGGCCCCTCAGGGAGCAGGGCCATGGCCAGTCCCCCAGGACACCCATAGAGCCCAGAACGAGGCCAGGCGGCTGGCATGTGGCCCTCTGGGGAAGCTCTGGGAACACTCCGCTCAAGCCCTCTGTAGTTCTGCTCCTAATGACAGATAATGACAGACTGCTGCCTGGAAATGGGGCCCCATGGCACCTAACTGGCAATAGCTGAAAAGAAAAATTAATGACCATCTCTAAAAAGACCATAGCAGAACCCCCACCCGGCACGTGGCAGGAGCTTGTGGTTTTCTTTTACTTATGAGTTGAAGGATCAATTTAGAAAATTGCAGCCAACTAAATCTCACCATCAAATCCCTGAAAGCTGCCTTCCCTCTGAGAAGCTTGGTCTACGTGGCCCCGAGGACTCAGGGCCACCATCCTGGCCCACAGTCCTCCTGACTGCAGGGCCCTTCCTGCAGCGATTGGAATTGTCTGCAAGCAGCAGGCTGGACTTTCAGCAGAGGGGCCACCCGCGTAGAGGGGAACAGATACAGCCCCGGTCCCTGTGGGCAGGAGGCAAATGCTGTTTGTTCCTGGGTTGCAGGACTCTGGGCTTCTGTAGGTGGGTGGCTGTGACTTTGGGAGCCCAGGGTGACCTTGGGCACCCCTAAGCTGTCAAAGGATTCTGAAATTGAGCATCTTGGAGAGCAGCTGGAAGGGAGGCCCCCGAAACGGGGCTGTGGGAGACTGAGAGGCAAGGCTGAGGGCCCCGGGATGGGCAGGCGGCCAGACCGCAGCCAGGACCCAGGTCACTCTTTTTGGAAGCATCAGCCCCTGCACCTAGGTTCTGAAGGATGCCGAGGCCAGGGAGGAGGCGCTGAGCAGGGAAGGAGCAGGAAGAAAGAGAAGCAGCCTTGCCCGGTTCACCCACTGCAGGCACCAGACGCTGGCCTTGAACTTGGACAGACCACAGATCCAAGAAACGCAAACGGAACCAGGCTTATAAGCATGAGAATAAGGACATTTCTTCATTGCAGTTACAGTTCCCAAAGCCCTTTCATGCACGACTGAGGTAGAAAGTGGGAGAAAGACTGTGGAGCCAAGTTGTAGGTTTGAATCCTGTTCCTTAGCCTCGCTTTCCTCATCTGTGAAGTGCCTGTCATTGTAGTGACCACCTGGTCAGCTTTTGAGAGTGCATCTGAAGCTCTGGCACAGTGGGTATAACAGACACCCAAGGGCTGAATTGCAGGGACTCTTTTGGGAAGGGGACTATGGTTGGTTGAATGGTGGCCCTCCAAAATGATCTCTCTATGTCCTACCCCCAGACCATGTGAATGTGACCTTATTTGGAAAGGGGTTTGCAGATGTAATTAAAACTCTTGAGATGAAGTCCTCCTGTATTATCTGGGTGGACCCTATGTCCAGCGACAAGTGTTCTTATGAGAGACACAGAAGATTTGAGACAGAAGAGGAGACACAGACACACACACAGAGGGCCACATGAAGACAGAGGCAGAGACTGTAGCGATGCAGCCACAAGCCAGAGAACACCTGGGGCCCCTAGGAGCTGGAGGTGGCAGGAAGGGTCCTCTGGAGCTTCGGAGAGAGCACAGCCCTGTCAACACCTCGATCTCAGACTTCGGGCCTCCAGAACTATGAGAGTAAATTTCTGTTGCCTTCAGTTGCCTAGTTTGTGGTAGTACGTTACAGCAGCCCCAGGAATCTCTTAGAGGGATTATGGCTGAAACCACTAGTGGACAACCCGATGTCCACTCTGCTGTACTTTGTCACCATCAAATGCCTGACTAAAAGCACTACACCCCAGCTTCCTTTGCATCTGGGGCCTCACATGACACTGTGTAAAGAGAAGTGGGGAAAGGGAGCTGCAGAGAGAGCTGCTTCAAAGGAAGCTGACTCAGCTGGTGTGTGCCTCTGCCCGGTGTCCTTTGTGGCCTGGAGGGAGGACTCGAGGCTGGAGGAGAGCAGCCGTCTTGCCACACGAGGCAACTGAGCACATTAACAAGCCCCCCTAGGGGTGGCTGTTCAGAAAACTAGAAGGGTCCTGGTCCCTGACAGCACGTGGAGCCTTGTGTTAACCATGTTTTTTTTTTATTTTCTATGTCTTATGATGTTTCGACATCTTATAAATCTTGCTGGCCAGGGAGAGACTGGCCCTCCCGGGGCTCCCGGGCTGGAGCACACCTCTACGTGCAAACCCACCAGTCTTGAGTCTATGTGGCCCCAGCCCTCCTTTATCTGACTCACACCAAGCCAAAATGTCCCCTGCCCAGGTCATCCCAGGGCCAGGTACCAGGCAACATGAGACCTCCCCTATGTCCCAGAGCCCGTGGAATTACTCAGATGAGCCAATCCTCCTGGTGCCCTGTCTGCCTTTCCCACAGAAACCCCACTAACAGCCCTGGCCTCAGTTTCCCCCTCACTCCTTTCTGCCCCCCATCCAAACCTGCTTCACTGTGGCCCTGAGTGGCATGGGGTGCCCCCTCTCAGGAACTGTAAGTAATAAATTCTCCTTTTGATGGCACTGGCCTCTCTGGGTCACCACTCAGTCACCTCCATAAATTACAAGCCCACAGGCACAAATGAAACAAATCTTTACCTCCAGACTCCTTGTCTGGTGAGAAAAATACTTGGTTGAGACACTGAGGGCAATGCTACCTGCCAACAAACACAAAATCTCAAACGAGCCCATGCTGGTTTGGTGTGTTGGTCTGCACAAGGCTCTGATAGGAGGAGGGCACCTGGATTCCCACCAAAGCCTCAGCTTCGGTCCCCTGTCCTTGAAGCAAGTTCCTGGGCTAGCCTCTCCTGCTGCATCCTCCCCCCCACCCAGTCAACCCTATCTCCATGGATGTGGGCATGGTGCTGGCACCACACCCTACACAGCCCACCACAGGAGGCCTTGGGGCCCACGTCCTCCCTCTCCTGCTGCTCTGGCAGTGAAAACACCAGGCGCCCTCAGACCCAGGTGCCCATCAGCAAAAGACACTCCATTCTCCAAGAACACAGCATCACATCAGGGAGGTGACAGCCATGATAACAATGGCAACGGTGAGGCCATGTCACCTGGGAACCTCCTCTGTCTTTTACATGCGTGATCATTGTGACTCCCATCCCATTTTACAGCTGAGGAAACTGAGGTGCTAGGGGGATAATTATGTCAACCTCAGATGACACACGGTGGATGGCACAGCTAGGGTGAGAGCGTGGAGCTCTGGAGAGGCAAGCCCAGTGTGCCCTCTGATAGACCTCCAATTCACATCACCATAAAGTGAGCCTTGAACGGCACCAGGCTGTGTATGACTGAGGCAATTAACAAGACGGGAGGCCCAGGGAGCCATCCCATGACAGCCTTGGTAGATCCCTCTGGATGCAACCTCCTGGATTTGCAGTTTTGCATCTAGGCTGAAGGGAGTAAAAGCAGTTTCCATGGCTTGAGCCCCTCATCATGTGAGTCAGGCACCCTCCAAATGCAGTCTGCTCAACAGCTCCAGGCAGGTGCCAGTCCCCATCAACAGACGGGGAGGCTGGCTTCAGGGAAGTAAGCAACCTTTCTAAGGCTCAATAGTTAATAAGGGACAGAACCAAACTTTGAACCCCGGAGCCCAAGCTCTTAAGTTCTAGGCTAACCTGACTCATAAAAAGCACATTAGAGGATCATTTAGGAACCGATTTAGTTTCATCCCACACACGTCATTTAGCTCAATAGTGCATGCTGAAAGTATTTGACTCAACTCCTGAAATCTACCTCAGTTTGGCTTCTCGCCACTACCATCTCATCAGCAGCAGCAGCACCACCACCACCCCCAATCACCACCACAATCATCACCACTACCACCCCCACCCCATCATGACCAAAATCACCACCACCATCACCACCATCGTAACCATCACCACCACCACCACCATCACCACCACCACCACCATCACCACCACCATCACCAACACCAACACCACCACCACCACCACCAACACCAACACCATCACCACCACCACCACCACCATCACCACCACCATCATCATCACCACCATCACTGCCACCACCACCACCATCACCACCACCATCACCACCATCATAACCATCACCACCACCATCACCAACATCATAACCATCACCACCACCATCACCACCCCCATCACTACTACCATCATCACCACCCCCATCACCACCACAATCATCACCACTACCACCCCCACCCCATCATGACCAAAATCACCACCACCATCACCACCACCATCATAACCATCACCACCACCATCACCAACACCAACACCACCACCACCATCACCACCACCATCACCACCATCATCACCACCATCATCACCACCATCATCACCACCACCATCATCATCACCACCATCATCATCACCACCACCATCACCACCACCATCACCACTACCATCATCACCACCATCACTGCCACCACCACCACCGCCACCACCACCATCAAGACCACCACCACCACCCCCATCACCACTCACATCGCACCACCCCATCACTACCATCACCACCCCCCCACCATCACTATCGCCTTCTCTACCATCGTGACCATCATCATCACCATCACCATTATCAGCACCAGACCCACTGCTATCATGACCACCATCGTGACCACCACCATCACCACGAATATCAGATCTATAATCACCACCGACAACCACCTCCTGATACGGTCATACAGAAGTTTTTGAGACTTATCGTGGCATCTCTGTTGGAGATCTCTGTTAGAACATCTTACAGAAGAAACTAAGCTGAGCACCTCTGTACCAGCCACCCTGCTGGGCACTGTCCCCTTATTAGCTGCTCAGTCCTCTGAATGACTCTGTAGTTTGGGCATTGCAGGTCCCCATCAGGGAGTAATTTTCTTAAGGCCACACAACTAGAGGTTGATAGGAGTCGTGATTTAAGCCCAGGTGGTTCTTATATTCATGCTCTTCTTAATCCCCGAAGCTTAATGGCATAGGATGAATGTGTCTGCGGTGGGAGGGGGTTGACCCCAGGGCCTGGGACTGTGGATGGGAGAGGGGCTTCCCTCAGCTACCTGCAGTGATAGTCCCAAGTTAGAGCAGGGTGAGGATGAGGGAAAGAGCCAAGAAAAAGGAAAGAGCCAAGGCAAAGGGGCTGGTCTAACCGTGGCCAACACAGTAAGCTGCTCAGGTCCCACTGCAGAGCTATGCGGTGGGCTTAGTCGCCTGTCCCACGAGTAACCCCAGCAATCCTCACTGTCTAGTGCTCTACCAGCAGGCCAAGGCAGCACCAGCCCCTCTTGAGCTCCCCACAGCAAGGTGACATCAGCCAGCTCCCTGGCCCCAAAGCGGGAGGAGGCTGGATAAGGGGGAGCCCTGCCCAGAAGCTCTGGCAGCCAGCCTGCTCAGGAGCACTACTGGTCCTCGGGGCTGTCCCTGGGTTTCCAGTTGTCCTCTGGCTGACACCTTGAAGTCTGGGCAGGGTACTCAGAGGCTCCTTGTCTGTGCCCACGGTTGGGAGGGAGGTTACTGGCTAACCCCCCCTGCCCCCGGGCCCAGACCCTCAGACACCAGCCCCATGCATTGTCAGCTCAAGTCTCCTCAGGGGCAAGAGGTTCTGACATCCCCTTGGTATAGCAGCACAGGACAGTAGCTTAAAGTAAGAACCATGATGATACATGTGTACAGGTGTAGTGAGCTGTGCCCCAGTGTGCTCATGAACACACAGTCCAGGAGATGGGCAGGTCTGCACGGGGTCAGGGCACAGGCTCTGGAGGCAGACAGGCCACCATGTCATCTTGCACAAGTGACTCAACCTCACAGTGTCTCCATTGCCTCATCTGGAAAATGGAGCAGGAGTGGTCTGAGTTGCCACACTGACACTAGGAGGAAATTAACTAGACAGAGGCCTGGAGGGGTGGCCCTCTGAATGCTGCACAGTGGAGGGCGGGCCTCATTCCTAAGAGCAGGGAGGGGACTGCAAGCCTGCTCTCAGGAGCTCTGTCCCCAGCTCTGAGGCATAAAGCATCAAGTCTCAGTAACCCGTGTCAGCAGAGGACCTGATGCTACAGACAGCACAACTGGCCACTTCAAAGCACCTGCAGACTCACACCTATCACACTTCTGCTGCGGGTTCAGCCCAGAGTCCCCAGGCAGGCTGGGACCCTGTTTACTCAATGAGCTGCAGACAGGTGAGGCCAGATGGCACAGAGCACACACTGAACACCACGTCCTCTGAGACCTCCCCACTTCCCGCACGTGGATCCAGGTGAGGCACCCACTCCCAGGTTACAGTTGCAGTGGGGGACCCCACCCTGTCATTCCTTCTAAACCCCCCATCTCCACTCAGCACTCAGAGCTGGGGTCCTGGTACCAGCCTTATCTGCGTCAAGGACACAGGTATGAGAAACAGTTCTCAATGAGTGGTGACAGCCCCAGGTCCCCCTGTGCAAACTTGGCTATGAGGGAAGGCTGCTACTTGTCAGGAGGGCAAGGATGGACGGGCAGGAGATTTGGGGCCCAGATGCTCCTGGTGAGATAGCAATCCTTGGCTTTCAGGTGGAAAAAACAAGACACCCACTTCTCAGAAGGGATTTTCACCCACCTGGCAGGTAAAGTGCTCTTGGGTCAAGATCCCAGAGAGTTTCAGGGGCTGAGGCTCTCCCCGCACTCTCCCGCCCACTCCCCAGCACTGGCTCTGAGCACGCACTTGCCCACTGCTCCCGCCCTTCTCTGGCCCAGGCAGCTCCCTACACGCCCTTTTCGTCCAGCGAGGATGGGTTTTCTTTCCATTTCTGCCCTATGACTCCTGTTCGTCCCAAGGACAGTGAGCCTGGGCCTCGAGCTGGTGCACTCAGCATGGTGAGCCCCACGATCCCTCCAGGACCGACCCCATCAGGCCAGCCCCTCCAGCACCTCATAAGCCCCTCAATTAAGCCCCAAGGCTTGCCACATCTAGACAGACTTGCTGGTCATGTCTACAGGGGAATGAACGATTCTCAGGGCAGGCACAAAATTTCCAAAATCTTCCAAAGTCAGCCTTGAAAATAGACTTGAATGATCCTAGAGGTCCAGGGCAGTGTTGTCTTCATTGAATGGAACTATAACAGCAATTTGGGCAACAGGGGAGGAGAAACATGTGGCCAAAGGAGTGGAGAAGTGAGTTCTGGAAGGACCCAGAATCCCAGCCTTCCCAACCCACCCTTCTCTCTTAGTGATGGCTCCACGTGGCTGCAGGTGTCAGAGGGCAGTGGGTGACCACTGCTGCAGAAGAGAACAAATACATGATTTGCAGCGTTGTCTGGGACTCAACTTGAGTTGGCAACTGGTGCCTGAATTCGTCATCCCGACGACTCACTCGGCAGCCACCTAATGAAGACGTAGTAGGCTGGGGCAGAGGGGACCAGGCCGCATCAGGTGCAGCCACGAGCCTCCCCTGAACTGGTGTAAGAGGGGGGAAAAAAGAAACATGACCCCCTTTCTAAACTGATTAACTGTTTCCTTCCCTTTCAATCACTTGGACCTCCTCTTTCTAAACCAGCAGATTGGCTTTCCCTCAAATTGCCAAAGTCATGTATCAAAGGGCACTGAGCGCCCGGCGTGGCCACACAGGGCCTGCTCCATCGACCTCATGCCCTCTGGGTCTTGGTTTCATGTGATGGGGGTCTGCACGCTGATTTCCCCTGCAGACCCTCAGAGGCTTGATCAGCTTCTCCCCAGCTAACCCTCCCTCAGCTAGTGATAGAAACCATATGCATGATACAGTGGGGACAAAAGACAATGAGCTGGAGTGCCCAGGACAGACACACTGCCCGCTCCAGCCTCCAGCTTCCTGCGCCTACGCCAACCTGTGTCTGCCATTGGGGGCAGGCCCCGAAGTCCAAAGTACTCAGAAGTGGATGAGGCCTCCCGAGATGGGTGCTTATACCAGTCACCCGAGTGTCCACCATGTCCACTGAGCCAATCCAGTCTGCCTTGGGGGAGTCCTCTCCATCACAGCAAAGGGACATAGTCACAGCCTCTGTTGTCCACCTAACGGCCCATCCTGCAGGCCAGGAGACCCCTTGGATCATTCGTGTGTGAAAGTTACAGTACCCAGAAGGGGGGCAGGGATGCAAACACCTGAGCTTTGCTGGATTTGGGAAGCAGGTCCCAAGAGGGCACTGATGGGGTCTGTCCCCCAAAGACAACATGGTGGCCCAGCTTGAGTCTGGGGTTCCACCGCTCCAACTCTGATTCCTTTTGGTTAAGAACCAGTAAGTTCTTACAGGGAGCATGGCGATGTGTTGTGACCTTCAGTAAGAAAATTTCACCTGCTGTTTTCCCCAGATCTGGTGTTGAGAGGGCAGGGGACAGAGGTGATGGCTGTGGGTCCCTGAGGACCTTGCTTCCTCCACCATCTGACTTCATCCACTTCATCTGGGGGTCAGATCAGAGGCTGATGGAAAAGCCTGCAAACCCCCAGGACAGATGAAGCTTTAGGAGAGGCACCTTCCAAGAAGAGAAAAGTGGATTTAACTAAAATTAGAGTGCCCTCTCCTCAAACAGAAGATCTGTAGAAGAGCTTAGAAAACCCAAAGACAATTGGGTTTTTATACATGTTTTTAGACAACTGGGTGTTTATACATAAACTCTAGGAAAAAGCTTTCTCCTTCAGAAGACAGGAAATTCAACTGAACTTTCAGAGCCTGGGAAAACCAACCGTCATCACTCTCCACAAATGGAGGTTCTTTTCCCCAAAATATTAAGGTAAATGTAAAAAATAATCAGTCTTCGATTTAATCACTCATTTATAAACAGCACTGGAGGCTCAGACATGTGCCAGTCCTGGCCGGTCCTGCCCGTGGTCTGTGTGTGGGAGACATGGATAGGAGCCAGGGAGAGGGTCCCCACGACGGCTGGCAAGTGGCCTTCCCTCCACAGCCATCGGCCCCTCAGTAATAAGGTTCAATCAAATGTCTTCCATGTGTCGGTGGCGATGTGATTTCATCTAAGCCAGAAAAGATTTTCCCTTGCTATAAATTCTCTGGAGTGCAATCGACATTACCCTGCAGTGTAATATACTTATTTTGCATTGAAAATTGTTTTTCTTGTAATTCAGGGACCCCAGGAGTACACTGGATGAATAATGGATTTTCCTCCTTCCAGTTGCACATGTGTTTTAGGAGCAATGGAGAATGTGCTGTACCCAGACAAACAGATCCCTGAAGAAGCGTGCTGAGGAGTGAGCGCCTTTACTGGAATATTAACAGCGAAGCAGTTTGCATTGATCGGGAGTCGCTGCAGGCCACACGGCGTTTGACTTTCTCTGGGTGGGTATCGACTTTCGTTTTCTTCCTGTGATAACTGCTAAGCACTCAGCCTCTGCTTCACCGAGATGGCTCTTCTGTCAATATGTTTAGTTCTTTTAATCGCTTTTCCCTTTCAGACGGGAGCTGTCCTTGTGGCCAGGTCGAAGATGCGGAGGACCTTCCTGATGACCCGTTCCCAAACTTTTGTCAGGCTGCTTAGAGCCCTCTTCTCAACTAGGCCTTGACCTTGGCCTTCAATGACCTGGGGCTGATAAGCCCAGTTTTAGCAAGAATCCTATTAAGTCCATTTAGTGGGAATCCCCCCATCCTTGATATCTGATCAAATTCTCCCATCTTAGATATAAGTCCTTGGCCTGCCTTTAGCAAAACTCCTCCTACCCTTGATGTCTTTTATGGACTGAATTGTGTTTCCCCAAAATATATATGTTGAACTGCCACCAAGCAGTACCCAGGATGCAACTATATTTGAAGACAGGGCCTTTAAATGGATTATCAAGGTAAAATGAGCTCAATATGAGTGGACTCTAATCCACCCTGAATGGTGTCCTTAAAAGAAGGGAGGATAAGGACACAGACACACAGAGAGGAACGACTATGTGAGGACACAGGCAGAAGACGTCACCTGCATGCCCAGGAGAGAGGCCTCAGGAGGAGCCAAACCTGGTGACATCTTGATCTTGGACTTTCAGCCTCCAGACCAGTAGACAATAAAGTCCTGTTGTTCAGGACCCCCAGACTGTGGCATTGTGTTATGACAGCCCTAGCGCACTGATAGGAAGTCTAGTTAAGTTCTTCTCAGCACTTTTCCATATACTGACCCCTCACTCTGCTCTTTGGCCATAAATCCCAGCTGTCCTTGCTGTGTTTGGATTCAAGCTTAGTTCTATACTGAGGTCTCTCTCCCCTAATGCCATATCATGAAGACCTGACAATCATAAAGAATTAGTGTTAGTTCTAATAAGTGTGACAATGGAATTGTGATCACATGAGAAAATAACCACTTTTAAAAAGGGGACAAAATCAGAAACAAAGCATAGCCAGTAGCCCTCCAGGGTGCACCTCCGTAGTAGCAGATACAATCCAACCAAACAGCAGAAGAGGGCTCAGAAAATCAGAGAAAGTTTCAAAAAAATTGGAAACTGGCTTTCAGTCAAGATGGCAGAATAGATGGTCGTCAGTGTTCACTCTCTCCCACAAATCAACCAATTTACAACTATTAAAAAGCAACCACAGCCAAACTGGAGACTCTAGAGCTCAGGGGAAGAGGAGGAGAGACCTACGGAGTGTATGAAGGTGGGTGAAGCCATGATGAAAGGAAAAAAGGATCTTTCCCACCATTTTGAACCCTGGCCGCTTTAAGGCTGGCTCTGGTGAACACACGGAGCAGGAGCTGGCAAAATCCGTGGTTGTGCCCTTTGGATGAAGTTGCTTGGAGGCTGTAGGGGGGAAAAGGGCCTTGGTGGCCCCCAGGCCAGCAAGACCACTAACAGTGTTCCGTGGACCCACGTAGGAGTGGGGGGTCACAGACAACTGAAAAAAGGAGCCACTCAGAGGCCAGTGAGTCATCACAAGGGACCAGCATATGGCCCATCCCACGGGAAGTGTTGGAGTGCAAAGAGTAGGGGAGACGGGCTCACCCAGAGAACACTGGGGCACAACAAGGACAGCTGATCTGCCCCCCAACTGGCACAGGACCACTCAGAGGAGACTTGTCAGGAATATAGAGTTGCATGGGGTGCAGTATGATAAAGCCTCAGGTCCAGACAAGTTTCTACACAACCCAGGTGCATCGGATCTCATGAGTCCCGGAAGTACCTATGAAGTCCACCATTAAAACCTGAGCTGCACAAAAAGCCTTCACCAGGGACTCAGCAGCAAAGCAGCAATTTAGCTCAACCACAGAGCTCAAGTGCTGATCCCCACAGGAAGTTCCCCTACTTTAGAAGTAAGCAAAGGACAACAAATTCGGTCCAGTGCAGAGTTTAAGTGGTAGGGACAGCAAATAATCCAACACAGAACCGAAAGAAAAAACAAAATACCCACAGACCAGAGACAATGTTTGTAAAGGTCTTTCATCACCAAAGAACACCTATTAAACCTAGAGGGACTGGAAGTCCTCTGGGCTACCAAGCCAGGGAGGGTGGAGGGCTGGGGGACTCAGCCATGCCCTCCTGACACCTGCATTCAGTCCTCAGGGAGTGGGGCTGAGGGCCTCAGCCACGATTCCCCAACACCCGCAACCAGCCCAGTGATGACCTCCGACTGCCGCAGGATGTGCCCCGGGCTCTCCTGAGCCAGGGTGGTGGGGGGCCTCGGGCCTCGGCCATGTGCCCTGCACCCACAACCAGCCCAGTGATAACCACCAAGCCACTGCAGGAAGTGCTCCAGGCTCCTGAGCTAGGGCAGTGCGGGGGTGAGGGCTTCAGTCACACCCCTCTGACATCTGCACCAGCCCAGCAATGATCAAGCCACCGCTGGAAGTCCCCTGGCCTCCCATGCAGGAATGAGTGGGGTGCCACAGGCCTCAACCCCACCCCTACTCCTTCCTCCTCCTCCCACCCTATTTCCTTCCCCTTTCCCCTCCCCCTCCCCCAACTGCTCTACAACAACATCATAGAATGTAAAAAAAAAAAAAAAATAGTAATGTTAACAAATACGTAAACTTAAAAAAACAAACAAAACCAAAATAACTTAGAAAAAAAATTGGAAACCTTCTAGGGTTTGGGAATATAATAATTTTTTGTAATGCTCTGGAAGATCAATTAATTTTTTCATTAAATATAGCAACATCTTAAATCACAAAAAAATAAACAAATAAAAGGGGGCAAACTAATAGATAGGAGTGAAATAGTATGATGTTTGGAATTTGCTTCAAAGGAAAGGGAAAAGGAAAAAATGGATTGGTAAAGCAAATATGCCCAATTCTTGATAACTGTTGAATCTGAGTGACAGATATATGGGTTTCATTGAACTACTCTATTGACTTTTGAGTACATTTGCCAATTTCATAAAATATTTATTAACACTGTACTCCATTTACATTTAATTTTTCTGAAGACCTATTCTTAAGGTATGAAAGGATTTTTTCAGCATCTCAAATCAGCATTATGAACACCAATTTTCTCTGTCCCTTAAAGTATACAGAGAGCTGAATAGTACAGTTCTTAACTTCTGATGTACTAAGAAAATTTGATTCCCTGTGGTCAGAGAGTATATGCTGCATGATTTCAATCTTTTTAAATTTAAGAATTGCTTGATGGACAGAATATGGTCTACTTGGGTAAATGTCCCATATATCTGCAAAGAATAGGTATTTTGCTTTTGTTGGGCAGAATATTATGTAAATGTCAATCACATCAAGTTGGTTGCTAGTGTTGTTCAAGTTTTCTATATTCTCATTGCTTTTCTGTCTACTTCTACTAATATGAAGAGAGAAGTGTTAAAATCTCTAACTATAGTGCTGATTTGTCTATTTACCTTTTCAGTTCTATTTCTTTCTTCACGTATTTTGAAGGTTTATTACCGGGTATGTACAAATTTAGAGTTGTTATTTTTTCCTGGTGAATTAATTTGAAAGCATTTTAAATACATCATCCCACTGTCTTCTGGTCTACATTTCTCTGAAGAGAGAAGCCTGCTGTAATCTTACTGTTTCCCTCAATGTGGTACGTTTCTCCCCGTGTAGCTGCTCTTAAATTTTTCTCTTTCCCATAGGTTTTCAGCAATTTGATTATGATGTGCTTTTATTAGTGTTTATCCTATGTGAGATTCGTTCTACTTTTTGGATCTGTGGATTAATACTTTTATCAAATTTGGAAACTTTGGGTCCATTACTTTTCCAAAAAATTTTTTGGCTACTACCTCGCTCACCCTTCTTTCTTCCTCGAATTCCAATTACACACATATTGGTTAACAAGCACTGAAGCTCTATCCATTTTTTTTCAATCTTTTTTCTCGACATACTTCCATTTCGACAGGTTTTGTTGCCCTGTCTTTGAGTTTAAAGATCTCTTCTTCTGCAGTGTTTAATCCGCTGTTAATTCCACCCAGTGAATTTTTTCATTTGCAAAATGATTTTTAATTTCTAAACAATCTATTTGTTTTTTCATACCTTCCTTTTCTATTTAAGTTCATGTTTTCTTTTACATTCTTGAGCAGATTTATAATATTTGTAATAGCCGTTTAAAATTCTTTATTTGCTAATTCCATCATTCCAATCATTTCTGGCCCTTTTTTTTTTTTTTTTTTTTTATTGACTGTTATTTCCCCCAGTTTTGGTTCACAATCTCTGGTTCTCCATACACTTCATAACTTTTTACTGGACGCCAGGCACTTTGAATATAACATTGATAAGTGTATGGGTTTTTTGTTTGTTTTACTTTAGAGCGTGGACATTTGTTCCAGAAGGCAGTAAAGCTACTTGCAGTTGAGGTTGATGCTTTTGAAACTTGTTTTTAAGTTTTCTTAGGGTGGATCTAGAGTGGCTTTACTCTCAGGCTTTTCTCCTCACTGCTCAGGCAGGATCCTTTGCGGTTCATCGACTGCCCCAGATGTGAGGTCTCTAACTGGACAGACAGAATTCTAATATCTCCCAGCCTGGTGTGAGTTCTAGAATTGTTCAGCTTTCTCCTCGTAGTTTTCTGTCACCTTATGGAATTTCACCTACACATGCACAGATTAGTATTAAGACTCAAAAGGACCTTATGCAGATATTTGCATTTCTTTGAGTATCTTTCTCCTCTCTATGCTCTGCGCCACCTTAGCCTCCCGAAAGCCCAGTCTCCTCTCCTCAGTTCAGGGAGATCACAAGCTCTGCTTAGATCCCCTCTCTGCCTGGCAGTGTAGAGAATGTCCCCAGGAAGAAAACTGAGTTGATCCTACAACTCACTTGATTTGTTTCCTTTCTCTTTGGAATCACATCCCTGCACAGCCTGTTGTCCTGATGGCCAACTTCAGTTGTTTAATCTATTTTGTCTAGTTTTCTAGTTCTTGTAAATACAAAAGAGCTAGCATAAGTTCCGTACATGTTACTCCTTCGTGGCTGGCTACAGAAATTCTGAGAGCTGTTTTCCGTGTTTTTAAAATCACTTAACTTCCTTGGGAGTCCTTAATTGTAACTTGAGAAGGTTCAAGCAGATGATTAAATTGACGGCAACAGACATACACTAAGCACCTGCCAGTGCTGGGCCCTGGGAAGATGGACTGGGATGAGCAGGAATGCCTGGTCTGGGAAAGAGGGTCGGGGCATCCAGGAACGGATGCCAAGCCACGTTCCAGAGCAGAACAAATGATGGGCTCGGGTAAATTCCTCCTAATTCTAACAATCTGTGGTTTTGTTATTTTATGTGAACATATTTACTCCCTCTTTCAAAAATACAAAAAGCAAAATGCAGAATTCACAAACAATGGCTCTACTTAAAGTGGGATGAATTGGGATTTCCAACTGAGGGTACTCCAGGACAAGCCACATTTCTGAGTGGAGTAACCTAGGCATATAGTCAACCAAACATTCGCCACAATGCTTCTAATTCTAGGACTGAAGAACTTTCTTCTACTGAATTAGTAGATCCCTGTAGAGCCAAATTTCTGGAAAGCTTGATTAGATCTAAAGATAATTGTGTCACACATTTGCCTACAACCACGGCCCTTTCTGAAGAAAGCTGCCCAGCCCGCAAAGTCTGCCAAGCGGGTGGGCCTTTGGCTGCCATGTTTTGTATCCCTTGTCCCAGCCCTTCTCCAGTTGACTGGACTTGAGTGAGCATGTGACTAAAACAGCCAATTTACACGCATGTTGGTGACCTGCAGAATGGCCCCCTAGGGAAAAATTCCTTTGCTTAAAAAAACAAACTAATAAACACCGAATGAACAAGACATTTAGTAGTGAGGACTGAAACTCAAAAGATAATTAAAGAGATGAGCCACGAGCTAAATTTGGGGCCCCACAAGGACAAGACATGAGAGGCCATTCCTTGCTGATGTACAAGTAAGTGAAATCCGTAAACAGAAAAGTGAGAAATAACACACCTGTCGGCAGTGAGCAGAGGCAGTGAGGACGCATGTCACCATGATGATGGCAAAGCTGTCGAGGTCCCTCAAGCTGCCCTGGAGCTGGTGCCTGCCGTCTCTGTTCCTCTGTGTTATCTTTAAAATACACCCCCCATCTCTTGAGCTCACAGTCTCTACTATCTGCCTCCAAAGAAACCTAACACATGAAATGATCACCATCATTTTGAGGGATGCCAAGACTGAACATGGGTGGACTAGCAAAACATGACTTAATTGTTCACTATTTTGGCAAGGCAGAGGGCCAGGAAGGCTTTGGCAGAAGTCTCAAACTGGTGGACAAAGAGCTGTATTTGCTTCTGAGAAATGTTTTGTTCAACTTGTACAGCATTTTAAAAAATATAAGCTAATAAATTCTGATATCTTGCTTCTCTTAAAAAATCAGAAGATGCGGTAAAACTAGGCTTGCATTCCCCTGACAGTCATCTGGAACTGAGAGGCAGAGCCCCTTCATGTGGGGTAGGGTCTGCACCAGCCACACCAGCCACACGGGAATCCCCAGTGAGCCTGAACACGTGACCCTGGGAAACTCCATTCCTCCCACCCCATAGGCTCCTTTGTTCTAGCAACAAAATTCCTGAGCTGATCCAGCAGAAGAGACCTAGGCCCTGCTACCAGCTCTGGCCCCCGCTTGCTGTGTGACCTTGAGCCAGTCCCCTGACCTCTCTAGGCCAGGCCAGCCTGGCTCCTCCCGGTTATTTAGTGCTTGGAGACAAACCCTGTGAAAATATTGAACTTGCTCCCAGCCCTGAAGTCCTGGTAAACAGCCATGATTGAAGAAATCCTGCTTACAACGAGGAACTGCTTCCCTGTAAGGTTAGACACAACTCCTGTGCCCCACGGCTCCCCTAGGACGAGGCCAGACCTGCACCTGCCAGATTCCTGATCTTTGTCTCATCAAGTATTAGGTGGGCTGCTCGTGCCCACCAATCAATCAGAACAAAAGGCTCCTTGACTAAACTTGAGCTGAGCTCTCTGCTTCCCCAAGCTTCACCCCTTCCCCAGCCTGAGCCCGCAGACTGTGCCCCGCCAAGAGGCTCCTGCTCCAACCTCTCTCCTCTGCTATCCCATTAGCCCCCTCTCTTCCCACACCCCACACCCCATGGCGGAGTCTGCGGTGTGTGTATGTGGTGGTGTGTCTGTGTATGATGTATGTATGGTATGTATGTATGTATGGTATGTGGTATATGTATGTTTGTGGCGTGTGTGTGGCTCTAAACCCTGAGATGTCCCATCCCTGCCTTCCAGAAAGCAAGACACAACAAGGATGTCCCCTCAGTGTGGGTGGCTCTGGCTGCAGACAGCCTGCTGGAGGAGGGTCCCCCAGCACCCTGCCTGCACCCCCTCACCATGGCACTGTTGGCGGCAGGGCCCAGAGCCAAGATCCAGGCTCAGCTCCCTGGGGCTCCCAGCCCTGGCTTCTCCTGTGGATGTGTGAATGGCTTTCTGGAGACAGCGCTGCAGCTCTGGTGGCAGCAAGGTGCCCGAGGTTCCCTCCCCCAGGCCTGTAGCTCCTCCGAGGCCAGGGTGGTAGAATGACCAATGCAGGGGAGCCTCTGGGAGCGAAAGGCCAAGGGAAGAAAGAGGACAGCTCTGCGCTGGCCTGTCCAGACTTACTCACTTGCCCAAAATCAGGCTGGGTGGCAGTTTCATGCAGTGCAAAAATTAGCACTTCCTCATTAGCGTAGCTGTTTGTCCTTGGGAGGAAATCCATGGCTCAGGAACTCAAAGGTGTGAGGGAAGATGTTTAAGGCGCTGCTAACATTTTACCATTTTACACACACACAGTCCACTCGGCATCCATGCCAGCTTCGCTTGGCTGCCTGTGATATTACGGGATAGAGCCTGGGAGGTGGGGTGCAATTGAGGGGTGTAGCAGACGCCCTCCCTGTCCTCCCTACAGCACATGGGTGTCTCCCCTGTGCTCACCACCCACCTGCCCTCCCCCCATGCTCACCACCCACCTGCCCTCCCCCCATGCTCACCACTCACCTGCCCTCCCCCCACCAACCCTAGCTCTCTCCTGTTGCCCTTCCCTCTGTGACTCTTCTTGGATTTGAAATCGACGGTCCTGCTGCACCCTCTCTCCCTCATTCTTCATTGACCCTGAGCAGGTAAACTCTATTTTAAGCAAAATTACATCAGAAAATCCATGTTTCAAAAATCGTCCTTCCATTTATGGAAAGCCCTGTTATAAGATGCCGCTAAATGGTGAGCTCCCAGGTCTCATTTCAAATACGGTTTGATTGACAGGAGTAGGTTAGGATTGCGCCCCCTCCCCCAGGTGGCGTCTCTGAATCAGGGCTGCGTGCACCCCCACCCTGACGTCTGGGTATCAACCCAGTGGGGTGCTATGCTGGCATATCAATGTTCACAGTCCCTTTGGAACACAATCCCCAGCCCACAAGTGTGCAGCATTCCCAGGGAGGGCACATGAGGCTTTTTAGCCCGAGAAGCTGCCAGCCCTCCTTCAGCAGGTGGGCATGGTGGGTCAAGGTGGGGGAGGAGCTCACCAGGTGGAGGAGCCCAGCAGGTGGAGGAGCTCACCTGGGGAGGAGCCCAGCAGGTGCTCACTGCCCGAGAGAAGAAAGGACAAGGCTGACACTCCCAGACCTGAGCAGGGTCCTGGGGGTGGGGGATACCTACAGGTGGCAGTGACCCCAAAGAAAGCAGGGAACCCCAGCCCCACCTTGTGCAGTTGAGGCTAAGAGTCCAGCCCAGGACCCCTGTCAGGAAATGACAAGCGGGAAAGTCCAGACAAGGGATGACCCAGGGCTAGCACCATGGCTGGGGAAGGCCTGGGCACCCTGGCAGCCACACCTGGGAACATGGCTGGGCATGTGAGTATTCCCAAGAACTGCAGCCTGGGATCCTGACTGGCAGGGACTACTCTGCCAAAATGTCCCCTAGGAGGCAAAAAGCATCCCCACTGGGAATCACGGATATAAAGAATACCTAGAAGTCAAAGAAAAGACCAGAAGGTGAAAGTCATGGGCAAAAGACTTCGTAAAAGAAGAAACACAAAGAGATACTAAACCTATGAAAATGCTGAGCCTCATTAATAATCAGGGAAATGCAAATTAACAGGACAGCACTCCATATCCCTCAGTCACTATAGCACGACTGCAAATTGGAGCTGCCACTCAGGAAAACCACCTGCCGTCACCTGGTACAGTTGAGCACGGGCACACGCTAAGACATATTGAATCCATCCTTTGGGTTCCTGGCAGACACGTGTAATATCGCTCACAGCAATGTCCTCTCTACAGCCCAACCCGGAAACAACCGAAATGTCTACCAGTAATGGAGTGGATAAACGGATTAATCATATGGCCACACAATGGGATACTTATGGGCATGAACACCAATGACCACATGCACTTGCCTCTGCAGGCAGGTCTCTCAAACAAGGCTGTGTAAGAAGCGATGCTGTCAGGACACATGCAGTGCAATCCCAGTCACCTCAAGTCCCAAATCTGCACTCAACGTGTTGTTGTTTAGGGACACAGGAAGACATGGAAACACTAAAATAAAGCAATATATGATCGTCACAAAACGTCAAAATACTGTTTACCTGCAAGGGCAATGTCAGAGCTACATGTGCAGCGGTTTTTATCTGTTTCGTCCACTGCTGTATGCCAAACACTTAAAGAGATGCGTGGCACACAGCAAGGATGCGGTAAAGCTTTGCTGCATGAGTGAATGAACGAGTGAGTGAATGAATGAAGGAGATGTGACCACAGAGGGCACACAGGCAGCTTCTAAGGTTGTGGTTAACGTTCTACTTCTTAATCTGGGAAGAGGCTACACATTCTTTAAACTGTACATATGTATATTGTATACATTCTTCTATATGTACTATGTATTTTACAATAAAAAGATAAAATTGTTTTAAATTACAGAAATGTTTGGGGAGAAAAATAGTGAGAGGACAACCTATATTTATATATTAGAGATGTAGAATAACTAAACCATTGTGATTTTAGCACAAAAACAAATACATCAGAAGAAAATAATGAATACAGAAAGTTCAGGGAAAAGATGGAATTATCGTTTTTTTTCTTTTTTGAGTTTCAAAAGAGCCCAAGAAACTGATCTGGATTTTGCTCCATTTCTTGGCAAATGTGGAGAAACACCATAGGCTTGCCAAGGGAGGCTGCATGCAAGCTCCTCCCAGGCCCGGCGGTGGCCGGGAGGGAGCTTTGCCACACTGAAAGGCTCCCAGCCGAGCCAAGCTTCCCGCAGAGATACAGGAGCAAGTCTGCTAATTAGAATGATTACAAAGAGGTCGGGAGGGCTCCTCTGGCTGGCATCTCTGCACGGAAAGAAGAAAAGAGAGAAGAGAAGGCGAGAGAGGGGAGAGGAGGGGAGGAAAGGAGAGAAATTCCAGCAGCCCTCAAAAGTAGACTAATTAGAAAAAATAAAACTAAAAAGGAACAAGGAAAGACTATGCCTCAAAATCAGGAAATGAAAGTAATTCCTATTTATTTGGTTCCCTTCCCTAAGCCATGCCGGAGCCACCCCCACAACCCACTGCTTAGTTCTAAGGGCATCGTGGGGTGCCTGTACCATGCGGGGCTCCAAGGAGGAATCTGGCTCTGCGTTTTCCAAACTCTACCTTCATGATCCGGTGCACGATGTATGTGTGTGTATGCACCTGTGTGTGTGCGACACTGAATCAGAATCATAAAACGATTCCTACTTTCACTCCACTCTTTCTATTCCTTTTTTAAGTAAAATATTGGTGGAGACCCACTAAATTAATATCATGATCCATTAATAGGATGTGACTACAGCTTGGAAAAGATGACCTAATCCGAAGGTTTTGATCTTGGGATCCTTGGATGAGCTTCCTGTAGCCCATGAGCCCCCTTGAATGTGTGTGTGTGTGTGTGTGTGTGTGCATGTGTGTGCTTGTGTGTATGTGTGTGTGTTGTGTTTGTACGCATTATGTGCGTGTGTGAATGTGAGTGCCTGTGTGTGCTTGTGTGTACGTATGTGTGTGCATGTTGTGTTTGTGTGCATTGTGTGTACGTGCATGAGAGTGCATGTGTGTGTGTGTTTGTGTACATTGTGTGTGTGTGCTTGTGTGTATGTGTCTGCATGTTTGTGTGCATTTGCATGTGTGCATGTGTGTGCACATATGTGTTTGCATGTTGTGTTTGTGTGCATTTGTGTGTGCATGTATGTGCTTGTGTATACGTATGTGCGTGCATGTTGTGTTTGTGTGCATCGTGTGTGTGTGCATGTGTGTGCATGTAAACTCATTTACAGGCCCCCTTCCCAGCCCTTGAAGAGCTGGCTCGTTCCACACAGTGGCCCTGGGGTGGCTGGCCCCTCAGCCTTCCTGGCATAGGGTGTTGCTGTCCTCTTTTGCAGGTCACCTCTCAGCACTTAGGGGCTGTCCTTCCACTTCTCTCCTTACCACTCTGCCCACTCCAGGGCATAAGCCCTCCCTTGAGTCCTGTCGGGGTAGCTGGGAGCCGTCTGCAACTTGCCCCAGGACTCACTGAAGGCTCAGGTGCTTGAAGGGAACTTCAACATGGCCTTAGATTTGAGGTGAGGTTCTGCTGCTTCCCATGGGAGCCTTTACCTCCTCTGGCCCCAGGAGGTCACCTCATCTATACCAGTAACATTCCCTTGAGCTTGTCTTTCCCACTGAAAGTCTAGGCTCCAACTGCCCAAGGTACAGACAACTGCCCCCTCACTGCAGGCAAGATCTGCCTCTAAAATCCTCATTCCTTACCCAAAATGTACCTCTTCAGAGGACTGGTTGGGAAACATCAGCGATGTTTGAGAAACTCATTCACATCCACAGTTGCGTGGCCCTTCTCTTTGTCTCCCACAAGAATAAAGAACAAGAAAGTTCTACAATCATGCATTTCACAAGGTCTGATTTATTTACTTGCCCTCTTTTTTTATGTCTTCATTCTCCTCTCCTATGTCCCTTTGCACTTTTTAAAGTTTTCTAAAATTACTTTACTCCATGTATTTGAAAGTTATCCTCTTTAAAAAAAAATTTAGCACGAACCTCTAACATAAAAGTGTAAATATCTCTCCTCTGCTCCTGAAAAACACAAAAATCTGGTCCACTTTAAATCCTATCTGACCAATGTTTCAGATCTATCTTTTTAAAACCCGTCAAACAGAAGTCCTGTGGTGAGACTGTTGTTGGTAAACTCTTGGTTTTTGTGTATCTAGAATGTCTTTTTCTTTTCTTTTTTTTCTGTCATTCTTGAATGATAGTTTATCTGGGTATATAGGTAATTTTTTTTTTCTCTCTCAGCATTCTTCTATCTTCAAACTGAATAATTAACAATGATTTACTTCAGCATGTAGAAAATTTCATTCAATTATAAGGGTTTTGATGAAAAGCCCAAGGTGCTTACCAAGTTCCTGTAACTTGGCAGGACACGAACGCCAGACTTGGTCATCCCAGAGCCGGCCAGATGTTGAAATCTCTGCTCAGCTTTTTCAGTCCTCCAGCTGTTGTTTTTTCCTAGGCTTCCTCAGGTTTTGACCTGCAAATGCATACTTCAGGGATCAGCTAAGAATTCAGGCAAATTTATGCTACATTTGGGAGCTCCCCTCTCTGTGGCTCCCTCTTTCCTGGGACTCTTCCCTAAATTTCCAGACACTCTGGCAGCCCTAACTATGGCCTCTGGCCTCTGACCTCTCAGTCCAACATGACTGCTACTTTCTGCTTGAGCCGCATCCCACTGTGGGGCAGTCCAGAGAGAGCCCTTGGGGAAAAAAATCAGACAAGTGTGGCTACTGTTTTTCAAGGGTCATACCCCTCTAGTTTTGGGGGTTTATTTTCATGTTTTATGTCACTTTCCAATGTCATCATATAATTGTTTCTGTCTTGTCCAGAGTTTATAATCAGCAGAAGAGTTAGTACAACAAACATTTTTCTGGAAACTAGAAGTCCTTGGTCAAGTTTATTTCACCGGAAGTGGTGCTGCGTGGTGCTTCATCAGAGCAGAGCAGCGCCTGTCACCACACCACTTCCAGACTGGTAGGGGGGCTTCCTCCATGGCTTTTCTACCAGCACTTTCATGAATCAATGCTCAGGAAGAGCCAGCACATCTCCCAGGAGATGAGGAATGAGAAAAGAAACATTTTATGTAAAGAAAATGTAACCCATGGAGACACAGATCTGCTAACACATACCCCCAGTTTACACTACTGGAAGCTCCCAGGTCTTCCAGGAACAGAAACATGGAGCCTGGCTACACATTTGCAGAACCACGGGGGTCCCCAGACACAAATGCCAGTCTATTCTGTGCAGAAGCAATTGCTTGCAGCTTTACAGCGATGGTTTCTCATCTCTCCTCATCAAGGATTTGTGGCATCTTGGGGTCCCATTTCCCCAGGTTCCCATGTTTCCCAAGTTGGCTCTTTCAGCTGTGTGGATGGCACAGTCAACTTCTCTAACCAAGGCAGTGGCCTTGTAGGACAGCTCAAAAGTGCCAAGCTCTTAAAGACAGGGCACATATCTCAGCAGGGTTTGTGTTGTGTGATTGTTGGGCCATTAATTCAAGATGTCCCCACATGCTGCAGGACAACAGACATGAAATTGATGGATATTGTTCCAGGTATACTTGTTAATTGGCTACGCTGATTCTTATGTGATTTTTTTCCACCTTCAAATTCCATCCCAGAGAAAAAAATCTTTCTTGGATTCAGTCCAACCTTCCTCTAGCGAGACAGTTAACATCGCCAATCCCCTCGCCCTGCCTGAGACTGGTGTACGCAGGTGCAGGCCCAGCTACAGGGAGGTCACTCTTTGATGGCTACGCCTCCTAAAGGCACCTGCTCTGGACACCGCTTCAGCTACAGGTGTGTGCACTGCAGGGACTCAGAAAAGCAGCTTGCTGGCACCTCCAGAAACAAGTTCTGTGAACCACAGAACTCAGTTTGGTTCTGAAAATGGAGGGCAAACAGGTAATGATGCCACCACAGGGAGACCAGCCTCAGTTCAGCCAGGCCTCCAGGTGCCAGGGAGACCTTCTGCTGCTCGGTCTGTGGAGAGCGCTCCTGATGCCTCATCCAGGAGCCCGCCCTGCTCTGAATGAGGCGAGCTCATCCTTCCAGACACTGCAGTGTGTAAACAGCGACCTGGAGAGCAGGAGGGAGAAGGGAACCCAAACACAGGAAGGCGTATGACAAAAACCTTACCTCTTATGGGGGAGTTAAGAAAGATGCCCTAGAAACCACAAGAAGGGAGACAATAGGGCCCTGTCGGTGAGGTGCATGCAGGACCTGGGCATCCAGGGGAAGGCACAGGACCATGGTGGAACAGCTCCTTGACTGCCCCACTGTATACCAGACAGTTCTCCGGCTGAGACTGCCACTCCAGGTCGCAGTGCCTGCTTCCTTTTGAGTGCTGGCTCGCGTCCCCATTGGGTTCTCTTTGCTGGTCATCCTCACCTGTGTGGTCACTCCCGATGGCTAACACCTAGAGCCCATCCAGGTATCTGTATCTTCCAACATTGCCGAGCACACACCACACCCAAACGGAGCTGAAAGCTGCTTCTTCAACACAGGTAATCCTGACTAAGGGCCATGACTGCCCCACCTCCAGCATTTTTAGCTGAATTGACCGGCCCCTCCCAGCTTAAAACATTTGGGCATTCTACGTTTGATTCTGTCAGTCAAGGGCTGACCAAGGAACAGCTCCAGACCTTAACATGAAAAAGCTGTCCAACTTTTACCCATTTGAGGCGGGAACCAGCAGGAGAGTATCTTTTCTTGGCTTTTTTTAGGCAGCCTCAGAAAACTAGAAAATCTAGCTGAAATAATTCTCCCATTAAAGCCGCCCTCATGGAGAGCACACTGTCTTCATTTGATGGCCTCAGTAATTAGTCAAATGAGGCGAGCGCCCCCCTTCCCAGGCGACCCTCACCTCCACCAGTCTGCATGCTAATTTGCCAAGAAGCTCCCACTGCATTTGCATGTTTTCCCGTCTAATTTAGCCTGATCACAAATTAGAGCAGGTGGAACCCCAGCAGGAAGCTCAAGCAATCAGCCCAGCCCCATGGACTGCACAGGACCTGTCTAAAGGGCTCTGCCTGTCTGTGCTGGCACCAATCGTGTTGTAAGCATGTTCCACACACACAGCCGTGAGCAGTGGGAGCACGCACTGCTGTGGCTGATCCTTCGTCACCTCTACTGAGTGGCACTGAGCACAGATGACCCCGAGATATGCCAGAGGTATGCCCTCTGTCTGCCCTCTGCCCTCCATGAGCTCAGGCCTGGGGCACCTGATGCCACCGCTGGCCACAAAGCCGTGGTACCCATGCGCTGAGCCGTCTGGAGGCCTGGAGCTGCTGCCCAACCTGGCCTGGCACCAGAGAAGCCACCAGGCAAGGCCTTGGAAAGAGCTGCCGGCCCACCCAACAGCCCTTTGGCAGCCTGTGCCCAACAGGACCCAAGGAGGCCCTGGTGTCAGTGCTGAAGGAGAGCCGGGATGAGCTGGAAGTTCAAGGAATGGCTGCGATCACACTCAGCACTGGCGTCTATGAGCCACCTGGCAGGATGGCCACAGCTGTGCTCGCACCTGCCTCCAACCTTCACGGCATTGCTCAGTCTGCAGGTGCCCCACCACCCTGGACAGCTGTACAGAGAGCCCGTCTGAGTGCCCACCACCCTAGGGCCACAGCACCCTCCTGCTGCTAGGGAAGCCAGTTCCTCAAGACCCCCTGCCCTCCAGGGTATTCTGGAGCAGAGTTCTCACCACCTAGCAAGTTTTCATGTTAAAGTGGCTCACGGGAGGGAAAAGCCAGACCGCCCGGCTGACCCAGCAGTGGACAGTCACCAGCAGGCATCACAGCCCAGAGTGACCAACCAGCCACTCTGACGGGAAGGGAGGCCCACCCCTGGGTGCATCTTGTAAGGACCAGCCCCACCTGTGGGCAGCCCCCAAAATGAAAGTCTCCCAGCTGGATCCAGCTGCAGCTTGCCCTGGTTAATGTTGAACATTTGCCACCCAAGGCCCCTAAACGTGGGTGATTTCCCTGCAGAGGGCCTGTCCCCACCGTGTGCTCTGCAGGGACACCCACTCACACGTACACACACACTCACATGCTCATGGACACGTGCACACACTCACATGTTAGTGGACAGAAGCATAGGATCATAAAACTGCATGCACAGTCACGTTCACACACTTACTGCAGAGGCACAAAGCCTGTCTTCACCTCAGTGGGGGAACCCTCAGGCTGGCCGAGGCAAAGTGTGAGCGTGCAGCACCTGACGGGCAGCGCTGGGCCACAGGGAGACCGTGTCCGCACCACAGCCAGGGTGAAGCAGACTCTTCGGTCCACCCCTCACAGCCCCATGAAAATTCTCATCCAGCTTCCTCCCTCCCCTCCTGGGCTCCTTGCTGCTCCAGGCCAGGCCAGAATTCCTCAAGGCAGCTGCTGGGCAGCCAGCCGAAGCCTACACCGGCTCTTGGCCCAGCCTCCTCCTGCTGAGCACCCGCAGCCTGACTCTGGCCATTCTGCGGATCGGGCTCCGGACAGCCAAGGCCTCTCATCCTCCCTGACTGCCTCTCTGGCATCTTGACCAATCTGCTCTCGCTCTCCAGCCTTCACTGACACCCTCACCCCAAGATACACATACTACACATACACACAGACACACACACGCACCACGCAGATACACAAACACATATGTATACGCAGACACACATGTACACACAGACACACGCACACCATGCAGATAAAGAGACACATAGGTATAAACAGATACATAGGTATACACAGACACACACATGATGCAGATACACAGACATGTATGTTGCCTTGGATTGACTGTTCCCCCAAAACTTAATCCTCACTGTAATTGTTGAGGATGGGAAATCCTATTATAGTAATTGAAAGGTGGGGTCTTGAAGAGGTCATTAGATTCTGAAGACCACACCTAGTGAATGGATTAGTAATGGTGTATATTAGTTCATTTCTGTTGTTTATAACAAAATACACAGAACTGGGTAATTTATAAGAAAATGAAATTAATTGCTTACAGTTTCTGAGGCTGAGAAGTCCAAAGTCCAGGGAATACATCTGGTGAGAGCTTGGTGGTGGCGACAGTAATCCAGTGGTCTCTCATTGCAAGATGGTGGAAGCAGAGAGAGTGAGAGAATAACCTCATTAACTCTCCTTTTAAAGCCCTCAGAACCACACCCCTGACCACCATTATTAATCCATTCACTACAGCATGGTCCTACAATCCAATCACCTCTTTAAGGCTCCATCTTTCAATTACCATAATAGGATTTCCCACTCTCAACAATCACAGTGGGGATTAAGCTTCTAATATATGAAATTTGGGGGGCCAGCCCCATGGCTCACGCTGGAGAGCACGGCACTAGTAGCGCTGAGGCTGCGGGTTTGGATCCTATATAGGGATGGCCGGTGCACTCACTGGCTGATCATGGTGCAGACCACACCATGCCGAGCGTTGCGATCCCCTTACTGGTCAAGAAAAAAAAAAAAAAAAAACTGGGGGGACACAATTCAATCAATCCACAGCGTGGTGGTCAAGCTCATCATTCTGAGGGCTTTAAAAAGAGAGTGAATGAGGAGGTTGGTCTCTGCTCTCTCTGCTCTGCCATTTTTGCAATGTGAGACTCGGTGTCACTGAAGTCACCACCAAAGAAAGCTTCCACCAGATGTGTTCCCTGGACTTTGGACTTCCTAGCTTCTGAAACTGTATGCAATAAATTTCGTTTTCTTTACAAAATACCTGGTTCCGGGTATTTTGTTATAACCAACAGAAATGGACTAATACATATGTATACACATACACACACATACCACACAGATACACAGACACATATGTATATACCACACACACCACAGATACACAGACATGTATATTTACACAGACATATACATATACACATACATATACATGCAGACACACAGACACATATATGTACTCAGACACACACAAGGCCAGTTCACTGTGTGCTGGGTCAGCCCTCTCTGAACTGAGAACTTCATCACAAAGGACTCCTGGTTCTTAATGATCCTCTCTCCGCATCTTCAGCACCCCAGGGCAGCCAGTCCTCTCTGGCCCTCTCTGGCTTGCCGTCTTCCATCTTGGGGAACCATAATTCTGAGCAGACTGCCCAGCCTGCTGCAGTCAGCAGCCCACCCTTCAGAAGGCTCTGCTGACCCCTGCTCAGTGGTATTATCAGAATCCACTCTCATGCTGCCTCTACAACCACCTCCTCTGCTTCCTCATCTCACCCACTCCACGCCCCACCCAAGGATCCATCCTTGGTCAGAAGATGTAGAGGCGAATATTTGGTCCTATCCCCTTTCACAGCCTACTTTCTGTGCTCTAGACTAGGTCACCAAATAAGCACTAAGCATTCAAGCAGTGTGACCCGGCAATGATGGGGATGGGGATGATGATGATGATGATGATGATGATGGTGATGGTGATGGTGACAATGGTGATGATGATGGTGATGATGATAGTGATGGTGATGATGATGGTGTTGGTGGTAGTGATGATGATGGTAGTGGTGATGGTGATGATGATGATGATGATAATGGTGACGGTGATGATGGTGATGGTGATGGTGATGATAATAATGATGATGGTGATGGTGATGATAGTGATGATGGTGACGGTGATGATGGTGATGATGGTGATGATGGTGATGGTGATGATGATAGTGATGGTGATGGTGATAGCGATATAGTGATGGTGATGATGATGGTGATAATGGTGATGGTGAGGATGGTGATGGTGATGATGGTGATGATGATGGTGATGGTGGTGATGATGGTGATGGTGACGGTGATGGTGATGATGATGGTGATGGTGATGATGGTGATGGTGATGGTGATGATGGTGATGGTGATGGTGACGGTGACGATGATGGTGATGGTGATGATGATGATGATGATGGTGGTGGTGGTGGTAGTGATGATGATGATGGTAGTGGTTATGATGATGATGACAGTGCTGTTGCAATTGATTAAAGGACTTACTCTGGGCCACATAGTAAGTATGCTAAGTGTTTATATCTTCTCTTAATCTTTAGAGTAGTTATATGAGATAGGTATTATTAGCCCCACTTTACAGAAAAGGAGATTGAGGCTTACAGAGCTTCACCAATCTGCCCAGGGTCCCAGTACTAGCAACGCCAGAACCCAGGCCTGCCTCCAAAGCACATGCTCATAGCATCACCCCACTCGGCTGGGTTGGAAAGAAGCCAAGACATTGCCTTTAGGATTGAAAAGAGGAGTATATACAATTACAAAGTGTCAGTCAAATAAATAAATAACTTTTTTAAAAGATCAAGTCCCAGTGTACCCTGAGGCAGGGGGAGTGTCTTGCTTGGCTGGGCTGCTGGCTCAGCTGCAAAATGAAGGAGAAGGGGCATGTGGGGGAGGAGGGCCTGCTCCCCCCAGGAGGGATGTAGAAAGCCTGTGGTAGGCCGGCTGTTCCCCAGCCCTGCCTCTCTGTGCCACCCCCTTTCATGTGACTGCAGTTCCATCAGGAGATGGAGCCTGTCTCCCAGCAGGAGGCAGCCAACACAAGGGCAGCCAGGACAAGCCCAGACCTCAGGAGGCCCTGAGTGCTGCATTCTCCCTTGGACGGTGGCCTGGACCATGAGCACAAGCCCCTGCCAACTGCTGGAGGATGAGAGGCCACGTGGAGTGGACAAGGCACCCCTGCAGACAGCCAGCTAAACTCCAGGAGCGGAGACGTGACTGACCTATGGGGACCTCAGACACTTGAGGGAGCCCGGACAAGACCAGCAGCACCACTGAGCCAAGTCCACCTTTACTGACCTCCTCCCCTCCTGTCACCCTAGCCCACTCTCCCCCTCCTCAGATTGCCGTCATCTCCATGAATGACAACCTGGCTGAGTGGCTGGGCCTCACCCCATGGAGGTGCCTAACTGGAGTCTGTGGTCATTGCCAGCCATGGTGGACCAAGGAGAGGCTTCTGCTCAGATCCCATACTGACGCCTAGACCCTGCAGTCTTCTGATGGACATTCAGACCCCCACAGAAGCTTCTAGTGGAGCCACTAAGGTTCTCCACAAACCTCATTTCCTGAGAATTCCTCAATGAATTAACCCTTCCTAGACAGAACCTTTCACAAATAGATCCTAAGAGCTATCTTTTGGCTTTTAATGATTCCAGCAAGCCAGGGGGTGTCTTCTGGAAGCCTCCAGAATCCAGCCCATGAGCACGGCAGACAAGGTGCAGATGGAGAAGCTTATCCTTCCAGTTCATTCTTCAGCAAACACGTGCCAGGCCCCAGGCCAGGCCCCACCTTGGTGAGCCTCCAGTCTAGAGAGACACACAGGACGTGCTGAGATGCTACGTAGAGCGGGTGCTCAGGGAAGCACGTGGCTGTCCTGCTCCACAGAGTTCAGGGAGGGCCTCAGGAAAGCCTGGCAGGAAAGCAGGAATTTGCCAAGAGAGGAATACAGGAGAGGGCCCCAGGTGAAGGGGCAGAGGCCTCGGGGGAGGCAAAGCAGGAACCCTCAAAACCCTGTCAGTGAGCAAGGACTGTGGTGAAGGGCTTGGGTGGGCCAGGTGAGGTTGCAGAGACAGAAAGGCCAGTCCTGGGGGGCCTGGTAGGCCGAATGGCTGGGATGGTGTCTCAGTGACACAAAAAGGCATGGCCACAAGCAGCCTGCTGCCTGCGGAGTTTGTTTTCATTGGTCTGGGATGTGGCCCAGGTTGAGGTCACTGGCACTAAAGGGTTTGGAAGGAGCTCCCTAACCCCAGGGAAATCCTGGGCTTCTCATCCACTCCTGGTGGCCACACCTTGACAGAGTCCTGACCCAAAGACGGTGCCGCTGCATCACGCACTAGGGGCACTGCTCTCAGAGTGAGGCTGCAGCTGGCCCCCAACTGCCCACTGCCACCTCTGGGGAACCGCCGGGGCCACCCACGCATGGGGGTCGTGTCAGATTTCCCTCAATAAAACAAAAGGGCCTGCTACACCTCTCATACGGCGAATTCTTCAAAAAGTCCCTCTGCCTCATTCCTCCTTCCCTAAATGCATGCCAGTGCCCCGCACAACCCCAGACTGGAGTAGGAGCTCAATAGCAGCCAGTTTCCCTCCTTTCTTCACTCGCAGAAACACAGGTGTGGCTTCAAGGGGCATCCATGGCTTGTGGACACCATGCGAAAGCCAGGCTGTAGCCACTCTTGGCACAGAGCTTAGAGGGAGGTCTGGGTCACTGTCATGGAACAAGTGCATTTCTACCCAGGGAGGCATGCACACACATCTACACAAACATGCACACGTGTTCACATGACTACATGCATGTGTGCTCACTGCTCTCCGTGCACACACACATCCAGGCGTGCACATGCACATCCATGCATACACATGCACATATCCGTGCACATACGCACACTAATGCATTTAGATACATGCGCATGATGCACGCAAGCATGCACACACACAAACGTGGGATCCCAGTCACCGGGGACCGTGCCTTGGGGGTCTTACAGTCTGCCGCAGCCCCTGCCTCCTGGATGTTGCATATGTCAATGGCCTGTGGGGCTCTTTCTGCCTTGTTGAACCAAAGGTAAATCTGTGACAACTTTGCTGAGCCACAATCAATGATTTTGGCAAACTGGGACTCTGGTGGCCATATCGGATGACTGCCCTTTCTCTGCAGACAGCCTCCTCCTTTTGGTTTGCAACATGCAGTGTGTGTGGGTGTGCGTGGGTGCACATGTGTGCCTGTGTCTAAGGACAGACACATTCCTCATCTGGCTTACGCTGTCAGGAGGCTGAGAGCAGGGCACGAACCAAGGGGTTGAGTTTGCAGGCCCTGCAGTAATGGTGTCCCACCCACAACACTGTCTCATCGGAAACTGGATTCTATGTATCTACACTTGTAGAGACACAGGGTCCCAGGGCAAGCCAAAGACTGGGACAACCATGGAAGCTGCACCCCTGTAGCAGGTGTGGCACAGGTGAGCCCCAGGAGAGCCAAGCCTGGTCCCCAGAACTCCCCTTTGCCTGTCGACACTCCCCCTGCTTTCCTAGCCCTAGGAATCCACCCCCTGCCCCCTTCTTAATTGATCAAGATGGACCTGCTGAGTTGCATGTGGTCCCCCAACCACCCTCTGCCTGGGTACTGGGGTTCCCACTGGTCAGGTGAAGAAGCTGAAGCCCACCTGAGGTGGAGCCCTGGCTGGGTGACTTGGCCTTGTACCAGCACCATGACGGACAGTTGACTGGGAGTGGTTTGGAGGTCACCCATCCTCGACCCAGGGACACTTGTGTTGGCATCACATGACATCCAACCGCACAAGTCTGAGTCACAGTGTGGGCAGGGAAGAGCTGCTGCACAGGGGAGGGCCCCTTCCTAGGGCAGGGTCGTAAATAACCTGGAGGGGAGGCAGGTGGAATGGGAAAGAGGCTGCTTCCTGCAGCAGCTGGGTGGTGACTCGGCCTCCAAGAGCCGTCACTGGATAAGGGGGATCCTGGGGGCAGGGGGACACACCTCCCATGAGGTGCGGGGTTTGGAAACCCTGGCCACGGGGCTTCTGTGGGGCAGCGAAGGACAGGTGGCCGCCCCCACCCCTCACCACACTGAGGGATGGGGGTAAGGGGCCAGCACTGCGTTCACAAGGATCAGGACCCCCGGTGACCTGCTCCATCCAGGCCCCACTCAGCCCCAATGGGCCCCTCCTCCCCACGTGGCCCCGCAGCCCACAGACATGGGGACACAACCCGCTGACCCCTGCCCGCGTAGCACCGGGGCAGGGCAGGAGGAAACCTCGTGGTGCGATATAAGGCGGCGATGCGAAATCGGGCGGTGGCGCAGCCCTTGTGGCCTAGAAGCGGCCACCAGGCTGCCCTGTGTGCTGGAGCATCCTTCCCCGTGGTGCCCTCTCCAGGAGAAGCCAGTCTGAGGCCAGGCAAGACTCGCTCACATCCCCTCCACCTTCCCCAACCCAGGTGCTGCCTGGCTCCCACTTTGCCCGGGCAGCAGCAGTACAGTGACAAGGAGGGTCTGGGTGTAGGCTCATCTCTGAGCACTTGTGGACCACCAGCTATGGGGACAAGTTGTGTCTCCAGCCTTCACTCTCCTCTTCTGTGAAATGGGGTAATAATACCCATTTCCCAGGCAGGCATCAGTCACAGAGGGGAAGGCGGGATGAGGCGGCTGTTCTTTCAGTGGTCACTGCTGGACTAGACTCCTGCGCTGACCATCTCACCGTCTCTAATCGTCTCCTCGTTCATTTCTTCTGTAGTGTTTATGGGACACATATTTGGTGCCAGGCTCTGTCTGAGGCCGTGGAGGAGACAACAGTAAATGAGATGAAACCAAGCCCTTCCCTGTGGGGCTTGCGCTCTACTGGGAGGGGACTGATAGGCAGATGGGCATTGACCTGAGTTCGGCCAGAGCAGGGAGTGCTGTGAAGATGGGGGTGTCGCAGGGAGGGGCGCTGCACTGAGGGAGCACAGCCAAGCAGCAGGGAGTGAGCTGTGCAGGAAAGCACTGCAGACAGAGGAAACTCTGAGTGCACAGGCCCTGGGGCAGGCAGGGTGGCAGAGTGTGTGTGGTCTCAGCTGAGGACAGGGAGGAAGCAGGGCCATATCACACCAACCTGGGAGGCCCAGAAATGGGCTCTCTTTCCCCTTGGAGTCGGCCAGGCCATCGGAAGATGCTGGGCATGGATGGGAGCGCTTGATCCCATGTAGGTCTGGCAGGACTTGATGGTTCCTCTAACAAACATGTTTGCAGCATTTGCAAGTTCCAGGAGCTCTTCCAGGTGCTTGGATCTGTGCTCAGATCCTCTAAGCGCATCTGTCAGGGCTGTTCTGTCCCTGAGTTCTTATAGGAGGTTGTGCAGGATGAGGCTGCAGAGCCGGTGGCACCTTGTGGCATGACGTGGGTGCCTGAGCATCAGGCTGTGTTTCCAGAGCGTGGACCTTTCCTAGCTCATGAGGGTCACTCCAGCTGCTGAGCAGAGGGTGGGTGCTGGGAGGGCCAGGGTGAAGCGGGCTTTCCGAGGTCAGCATCAGCATCCCATTTTACAGGTGTAGAAACTGAGATAACAAGCCCAAAGCTACAAGCTGGGACTTCACCCAGACCCATGGCCCTGAAGGTCACCACCAGCTCTCATGAGCCCCCAGCAGGCACCCTGGCTCTACTGCTGCCCCCGTGTCCTCACTGAGGTGTCCCAGTCCGTGCTCTCAGCTCCCACCTCTCCTCCCGAAGGGCCAACAGCACAGACTAGCCCAGCTGCTGACTGCGTACGGCTCCCTGATGACAGTTCACAGAGGGGAGCCAGGGCGGCCAAACCCAGCACTGCTGTCTAGGGGTGTTCCCCTCCGTCCCCATTCCCACCCACAAGGCACAAGGCCCAGCTGGGGGCCACCTCCAGGAGGGGTTGGGGGAGGCAAGGGAGGCTGGAGAGGGCAGCTGCCCAGGAAGGAAGTGTGCTGGCCGCCCTCTCCCAGGTCAGGCAGGTCACAAAAAGCTGCTCCTTCAGGCAAGTGGCTTCCCTTCTAGGATTCGCTTCAGGGACAGGCCATCGGAGGGGAGAAAACACCAGAGGGGGTGCTGGCAGAGTCCGCCAGCCCTGCAGTCCCTCACCCCCAGCCTCAACTGCACATCGTGGGGCTTTGGGGGGATGACCCTGAACTACTGCCCCCACTGGGAGGGGCCTCGGGTATGGGGATTTCTCTCCAAGCCCAGCGCTGAGGTCCCCTGCCACCCCCAAGTTCAGAAAAGATAAGACCTGGCCTGGAACAAGCTCGGCCCCCACGGAGGGGCCCCAAGAGCACCCCGGGGGCAGGGAGACTGCGCCAACCCCTCCTCCTCATCCCCATTTGGAGAAAACAGGTGCAGGGTGATGGCGGGGGCTGGACACAGCCGAGCACCAGCCCCAGACCCAACGCAACACATCCTAGCCACTCCTATGTCATTCGCAGCAGCTTGCATTCCTGGAGCTGGTTAGAAAGAGTTACAGGCCACCCCCACCCAGCCCGGCCTGCTGGGAAAGAACCTGCATTTGTAGAGGACGCACTGGTGACCCACACAGAAGCTCACGTCCGGGGCAGTGAGGAGGAGGAAAAGACGGAAAGAACTGGAAGGCGCAGAGCCATATAGAGCCACACAAAGCAATATGAGGTTTTCCCCGAAGGCACCAACAACCCTGCCCTTGGTGACTGTGTTCTGCAGCCCCTTGTGGCCACTCAGAAAGGCAGATCCCTCTCCCAGGTGTGGCCTCCCGTCCACCTCTGGCTCAGGAGCAGAGCCACGCCTGCCATTCACACCCACGCCTCCACCCCGCAGCCTAGCTCTCCTGGCCTGTGGTGGAGCCCTGGACTGGACCGGCTGCGCTCTTCTCTGCACCCAGGACAGCCCAGGGGCTACGGCTGTGTTTTCCCCACCTTGGTCATCTGCAAACATTCTAGTTGGCCTCTCCCCACCCCAGAGGTGGGAGCCTGTGTCCCTGCTCCGCCCTGGTGGGTGGAGACCTGCTGCGGCAGGGCCGGCTGAGCCTTGGGTGGAAGACTCCAGCATCCTTTACTCATATGAACATGCAGGCCAGGCTCGGCTGCACCACCCGCCCTGACCACAGGAACCTGTGCTCGACTTAGTTTCCCCACGGGACACCTGTTCACCTGCTGGGAGTTCCATGTGGAGAAGGCACAGCTTTGGGTAAGGATCCGCACCTCCTGGTAACACCTTTAGGGGGACGAGTCTGTCAGTTTGCCCTAAATGGCATTAACAGCAAGAGGAAGAGTGTTTGAGGTTGCATTATCTGGATGGACGGAGGGGCCCTAGGCCTGGAGCTTAGCAGGTTGGGTGGGGCTCTGGGCGATCTCAAGGACGAGGGCCCCTCGCTGCCTTGTGAGGGCTCTCAAAAGGCAGGCACTGGGGGTGTGGGGAGACAGGCTGTGACTCAGTGTCCCCAGCCATCCCACCTGCAGATGCGTAGTTCTCACCCCAGCTGCACAGAGAATCACCCAGGGGGCTCTTACAACCCCCCCACCTCTCTACCCACTCAGACACCGTAGTCAATTAAAGCCCAGTGTTGGGGCAGTACCCAGGCATGGGCCGTCAGCTCCCCGTGGTGCCCGCGCACATCTGGCTGGGAAGCGTGGGTGCATGGGTACAGGCTGAGCTGGTGCCCTAGGAAGGAGGGGGAGATGCCCTCTGGGATGCAGGCTCTTCGGGCCCCCAGGCTGCTATGGCCCAGGCCATGCAAGGGATGCCCGCCCCCATTTCTCCTGTGAAGGGGGGGCTGTGGCCCCAGGACCTGGGGGTAATGTTCTGTCTGTTGCAGCACAGGGCCAGTTTCCTGAGACAACCACCGCCACCCCACCTGAAACACTGCCAGCCCTGCGACACCCAAGGCATTACCACAGCCAGGACAGGGAGGTTTCTGAGAGACAGGTTGGTGTCTGGTTCCCATAAAGCCTCCCGTCTCCCTTTCCCTGCAGACTCCACACACATCCACGTACTCACCCTCTATGCTGATTCCCGGTGTCCCCTCCCATATTCTCAGCCCCAGCCCCCAGGCCCCTCCCTCTACCTTACCCCTCCCCCTGTGCCCAGGGCTCAGCCAAGGCCTCCTTTGCATGTGGCCTTGCGGGCAGGGTGTCCCAAGCAAAGCTGAGGTCCAGGACTATCTTCCCCATGACAGCAGAGCCTCTGCTCCCCAGGAAGTACCCGTGACATTTCCTGGTTCCAACATGTCTCTCAGAAACCTGCTTGTCCTGGCTGTGGTGAGGCCTTGGGTGTTTCAGGGCGCCAGTATTTGGGGCTCTGTGGGTGGCAGTGCCTGGGCCCAGGTCAGCAACTGCCCCGAAAGTCTGTTAATAGGTGAATCACTGACGGATGCTGGATGTGAAGTTATCCGGAGATGGGCGCCATGACTCACTACAGAAACATAGAGAACAGAAATGCTGCCCTTTGCATGTTAGAACACAGGCTCGGCTCTCTCTGACCACCCAATGGACATGTTTGAATCCAGCTCTTAAAAGCAGAACAATGCATGGGGATTTGGGGTGATTTTCGTGGATTTTTTAATCAAATGCATCATGAGGCACACACTTTAATTTACAAAAATATCAACAAATCACAAAATTTTCTCACAAACGACCTTAGGGACTTGCCCTTCCCTTTGTGGGCCGTGGTTTGCCCGGCCAGCGGCTGAGTCGGGGCTGCCACCCCAGGACTCCTGCCCTGCAGCCCCCCAGCCTCAGTTTCTTCATCTTTAAAGTGGGCTGGTACCTGCCGACCTCAGAGGCTTCCTGGGAGGAACAGGTGTGGTGGTGTACGTAAAGTGTCCCAAAAGGCAAGGACAGGGTAACTTGGGGATGTTTCTGGTTCTTGTTGTGGGTGGCATAGTTTCCCACAAAGATATGCCTAAGTTCTAAACCTTAGAACCTAGTAGTGGAAACTGATTTGGAAAAAGAGTCTTTGCACAAATAATTAAGCATCGAAGTGAGATCATCCTGGATTAGGGTGGGCCCTAAATCCAAAGACTGGTGTCCCTGTGAGAGGAGAGGACGCGACAGACCAGAAGAATGGCACACGAAGACAGACAGACAGGCAAGAAGGTCCCATGACGACAAAACGGAGGCTGCAGCCATGCTCACCACACCGACGAACGCCTGGGCCACAGGAGCTGGACAGGCAAGGACAAGTCCCCGAGTCCCCAAGCCTCCGGGGGAACATGGCCCTACAGGATACTTGATCTTGCACTTCTGGTCTCCAAATGAATTCCTCTTGTTTGAAGCCACCCAGCCTGTGGTCATTTGTTACAGCAGCCCCAGGATGCTCATAGAGCACTGCTGGACCAGGACACACGCTTTCCAGCCACCAGGGGCTGCGGGAGATTGCTGGCATTCATACTCATGCCCCCTTGCAGGCCACGTGTCCTCAGGCCGTGCTCTTAACTCAGCTTTTCATTATGGAACAGGCAAGAGAACAGCAGCCCCTGCTAGGATCCCCTCGGGTGAGCCCACATGTGGGGCCCAGCACAGTCCTATGCGCTAAAATCACCAATGTTTGACCATTATCAGCCATCAGAATAAGTAAGCCCTGATCTCCCCCAAGAACTTCCTTTTATCACCATCTGGAAGCCATGGCAAGGTCATCATGGGGCCCCAGTGTTCCTGCAGACTGTGGGTGGAATTTCCATCTCAGACTTCCATGTCCGATGTGTCTTCCCTGGGCAGTAGCCCATCCCCCTTGATAGTGAGCATTTGGCAAACTGAAATGCCATTGCGAGCCCTCTTTACAAGGCCTGTTCTGGCTTTGGAAAGCTGTGTTTCTGAGCCAGGCCATCTTAAATTGATTTCCACTCCTGGTGGAGGGAAAGGGAAGGTGCTCACGGGCTTGGGTCACTGACAGCTCCTCAGAATAGGGAGCCACCCCTGCTCATCTCCCCTCCTTCCCGGTGACCTTAGGGTGCCCTTGAGCACGCCCCACCACCCCCTTTCCCTGGCAGTCTCTAACATCAGAAGCAATCAGGTGCTGCAAACAGCGCGAAGAATGTCAGATCCCCCTAAAAGCTCCTTGACATCAAAGTGTCATCTGACCAGCACGCAAGGCGGAGGTTTTCCCTCAAGGTGGAGAAACAGGAAAAAGACAGCTTTGTGTGACTGTGTCTTTCAAGTTCAAGTACAAATCAGACACAGAGAGCCAGTGCAGAGAGGCAGGTGACAGAGCCCAGAGCTTGGCTGTGGCCATTACAGGGGCCCATGTGTCTACATGTGTGCATGTGCTCCTGTTTGTTGTGTGCGTATATGCTTGTCTGTGTGTGCATATGAATGTTTGTGCATTTGTGTTGTACTGCTTGTGTGTCGGTGTGTATGTGTTCATGCGTGTGTTCATATGCATGTGTGTATGTGTGTGAGCACGTGTGCTGCATGTGTGCTTGTGTTGTGCATCTGTGTGCACACCTGTGTGCTGTACACTTGTGTGTACACAGCTGTGTGTGTGTGCGTGTGTGTGTATCTTTCTAATGACAGCTGCCTGCACACACAGGTTTGTGACCTGCCCACCTCTCCTGCCCCTGCAAACTCAGCCCAAGATCTTGGAGGAAATCCCGCAGCGGAGCCTGCCAGCCTGTTGGGAAGGCCACAACAGCAGCCTGTGAGCTGATGTGATGGAGGCCAACCCCATACCGGGCTCCCAACCTGAGTGGGGGCTCCCCTTCCAAGCTCCCACTCCCATCCTGAAAGCCAGGAGGGTGCCGGGGGCAAGCGCCTGTGCTGCACAGAGAAGGCTGCCTGAGCCAGGCAGGAGATCCCATCCCTTAACCTCCGAGGCTCTTGCTGCCTTTCCCTCTCACACTGGAACCGTCTGGCGTGTGTGCATAAGTCTCCCTCCCAGTCCCTCTCCAGTGGCCACGTGTAGCACTGGGCTGGCAGGACCTCTGACCCAGACATGAGTGTTGGCTGGGCCGCCCGCCAGGGACACTCCCCCCTGCCCCACACACAGACCGCTGCGGATGTGGGCAGGGCTGGGAGGCTGCTCTGACAGTCACTGCAGGAGTCTTTGTAGGAAGAGGCTGGAGCTGAACTGGGCTGGGAGCCGGAGCTGATGTCATTCTGCATGGGAGGAGACCCTGCCAGCGCAATGGGGACCCCAGCACAGCACTGACCTGCTGAATAATGATTTCTCCTTTTTCAAATGATTTTACAAACAAGCAAATGAAACCACACACACACAAAAAAAAAAACAAGAAAGAAAGGGCGGTCCATTTAGCTCAGTTGGTTAGAGTGTGGTGCTGATGAACACCAAGGTCAAGGGTTCAGTTCCCCTTACAGGACAGCCACCAAAAAAAAAAATTGTTTATTGTAAAGAAATACCCAGAGGCTCCTCCTATGGCTTTTGGGTCTCTCTTGCAGTCTCCCTTGCTGGACACCAGCTCCCTGGGTCAGGGTGGGGTCTCCGACAGC
The DNA here is from genome assembly GCF_027409185.1 of Cynocephalus volans. Taxonomy (NCBI): domain Eukaryota; kingdom Metazoa; phylum Chordata; class Mammalia; order Dermoptera; family Cynocephalidae; genus Cynocephalus; species Cynocephalus volans. The sequence goes on from NC_084460.1 coordinate 190,702,588, forward strand.
CCTGCATTGTACAGCCTGGGGGCACCCAGGAGCCCAGCTCTCTGCAGATGTTTGCTACAGCTGCCTCCCGTCGTCTGGACGAATGAAGGTGACCCTTAAGGCTGATGCTTGGTAGCTGATCTTGGCGGCCAAGCAAGGCCTCTGCTGCCACCTGGTGGTGAGTCTTAGAAAGGGAAGGAAATCTGGGGGCTGGACACTCCCAACCAGCTGATTCCTTCTGCTAACTAAGGACGGGAATCTAATACTCACAGGGGTTGCTATACCTGCCCGCGATCACCAGCAGAACAGGACCAGCACCTGGCTTCCTCAGTGCCTCCCGACTTACAGGTTACATGTGACCTTGTGATAATTACCCACCCAGGGTTCTGAGTCCTGGCTTTGAGGTCAGACGGACTCTGGCCCAGGCCCTCACCAGCCAGGGACACCAGACAAGTGACTTGAGTTCTAAGCCTGGAGCCCAGTTACAGGCTGCTGTGCAGGTAGCACGAGGATTGCCAGTTACTGGTGTGGGGAGCAGAGTGTCTGGCACAGTAGGGGCTCCATCAATGCCTTTTCTGCTGCTGATGATGACAATGACGATGACACTACTGCTCAAGGTGAAAATGAGATTCCAAGAGGGGTGTGGATTATTCTTGCTCCAGGACCACCTCACGACATTCCAGTGTCATGTGTGGTGGGACCGGGGAGTGCTGACCCAGAGACCTGGAGGCCAAGACCCTGACACTGGAGAGGCGGCTTCCCCTGAGATTTCTCTCCCTCTGAGCTCCCTCCGCCACTGTTATTCCAGAATCTCCCGCCTGGTCTCAGGAACCACCTGCAGAGATTGTCAACAGCACCAATGCCTGGACTCCACCCCTCTGGACTCTGATTCTGTGCATCTTGTGCAGGGCTAGGAATCTGGATTTGCAAAGCACTGTAGGAAGTTCTCCCAGGCTGGCAGGAAAACCAGCTAATCCCACCTTCATGTGACAGCCGTGTGTACTAGAGTGGACAGGGCCAGGCTCTGGCTGCCCAGGGCTGTCTGGGGAGTGCCCTCTGACCTGAATCCCTACCAGGGAGTGGGGGGGTCTGGTCAGTAAATTGGGTGCAGTCAGACCCCAGGGCCTTGGCAGCTGGGCCAAGCCATGGGAAGCAAAGGGCGATGCCGTCAGAGCTTCAGGGCTTTGTCTGTCAGAGGGCAGGGCGAGGGGAGGGCTGCCCAGCAGAGCCCGGGGGGGAGCCGTGCAGCCGTCCAGCTGAGGGGTTCCAGGCCTGGCATCAGATAGGCAGAGGTGAGCTTGGAGAGAAGGAGAGGGAGCAGATGCCCTCTTGGTTTCAGGAGTTCTTCCAACAGCAGCCCATGGGACCGATGTCAGGCAGATGTGCCACAGCCAGGGAACCTCTGATGGCCGGTTAGCCCCAGGAAGGCGCTGGGTAGCTGTGGCCAGAGCCGCACCCTTGCATTAGAGCTGCATCCACTTGCCTCCTGCTGGGCAGCATTAAGCAGCCTTACTGTGACTCTGAAGGGGTCAGGGTCACTCTGCCCCAGCACGGGCACCTCCTAAGCCTGGGCCCATTGAGATGAGTCCAGGGGCTGTCTGGGGCCTTGATGTCTCCTCTGGATAAGGGGTGAGGATGCTGAGCCCCAAGGCTGCTGTAAGATGATCGCCAGCTCAGTGTCTGAGGGGAGGTTGTATGTGGGGGAGTTGGCCTGAGAGTAGCTGCGGTGATAGCGAAGTCACCTGAGTGGCTCATGTGGGGAGGGCCATTCAGAACAGACTCCTGGGTGGGGAGACACCTGTGACCAGTTTAAGCTGGCTGTCCTCGGCCCAGGAGGGGCTGGCTATCCTCGGCCCAGGAGGGGCCAGGCTCTGGCCCTGTGTGAACAGTCTCTCAGTCTCTCAGGCAGGTCTGTCCTACCCCAGGTCATCTCAGAAGGTGCAAATAGCACAGGCCACAGCCTTCAGAGCTCCTAAGCATGAGAAACACCCAGCAGAGGTGGGTGGAGAGCTGGGAAAGGACTGGATCAGGAGGCCCAAGGAGGAGAGAAGGAAGTGGTCACAATGCAGAGTGCAGGAGGCCAGACGAGAGGGGACCCTGTGTCCTTCCTGAGCCTGTGCTGCCGGAAGAGCCAGCTGACAGAGCAGGGAAATCAGGAAAGCCTGCCTGGGCCTGCCCCCATGCTCCATGCAAATTCCCAAGGAGCATGAGCCAGGTCTCGGGGAGACTCCCAGTGGCCTCTCACCCCTTGCCGGATTCTTCGGGCTTGCGTTAGTCTGCTCAGACTGCTGTGACAAATACTACAGGTGGGCGGCTAAACAACAGACATTTATTTCTCACAGTTCTAGAAGCTGGACCTCCAAGGTCAGGGTGGGGCAGGGCTGGTTCCTCCTGAGGCCTCTCTCCTGAGCTCGTAGACAGCATCTTCTCAGTGTCCTCACATGGTCATCCTTCTTTGTGGGTCTGTGTCCTGATCTCCTCTTCTTATAAGGACACCAGTCAGATTGGATTAGGGCCTGCCCTAAAGACTTCATTTAACTTCTTTAAAGGTCCTATCCCCCAAACCAGTCACATTCTGAGGTCCTGGGAGTTGGGACTTCAACATATAATTTGGTGGTCTAGGCGAATACCAGGCCACAGTCATCTAATGACAGCTCAGTCCTCTGGGGCAGCTGACTGGACAGGACCCCAATCTGCCAGCCTTAGTGGGAGCCAGTCTCCTTGCATGGACTTGCCAGGTGGTGCACGGGTCAAGGCAGCTACCCAGCTGGTCTGAGTTGGACCCAGAAGGAGCAGGGACCCCCCAAGACAGATTTTCCAAAATATCTGGCCCCAGCCCCAAAGTGTAGTGGCCACTTTTGCCACCTGCTGCAGGGCACTCCCCCACTTTACAGATGTGGATTAAACGCAGAACAGCTGGGGGTCCCTGTGGGGAGAGTGTGGTGGTGGGAGTCTAGGGAATCTCTCCTGGAGGTTAGAACTATTCTTCACCTGAGTAGAATAGTTCACCCAGACCAGAGTAATGAAGAGAGACCCAAGTTTTGTGGTATCTGTGTGGTGTATGCAGTGTGTGTCAGGTGTGGTGTGTGTGCATATGCGTGTGTGAGGTGTGCCTGTGTGTGTGTAGTATGTGTAGTGTGTGTCTGTGTGTGTTGTGTGTGTTTGCATGTGTGGTGTATGTGCGCATATGTGTGTGTGAGCTGTGTCTGTGTGGTCTGTGTGTGAGGTATGTCTGTGTGTGTGGTGTGTGTGTGCATATGCACATGTGTGTGTCATGTGTGGTGTGTGTGTCTGTGTGGGGCACGTCCATGTAGTGTGTGTGTATTGTGTGGCATGTGCGTATGTGTGCTGTGTGTGTTATTTTTTACTTACAGTTGAACCCTCTCCACTGCCTGTAGAGCCGGGGTCACTTTTTGAAATTCTCCTCCCATGTGTCCATTTCCTCCCAGGAGGAAGATGCTGGGTGCCACCCCTGGGTCATTTTGCTAGGCCCTGTCAAGGTCCCCAGTGTCCCATGGCCTCCACCTCTACAGTCTGACAGCCCTGACGGAGCCTGCCTGGCCATGGCATCTGCTCCCTGGGGACCATGTCTGGCTGTCCCCTGCCCTCTCAGTGGGCCAGTTGGGAGCTACCTGCTGGCTCCCACTCCCCATGTGGAAGGCTGTGGGCATCACAGCCTGGGTCCCCTCCCATCTCAGGGGTTGGAGAGAGAGCAATAGGCTGGCTGCTCCGGGGCAGGTGCTGCTGGGGACAGAAGCCTCTGAGGGCACAGTGTCTGGTCCAGGGAGGGGGAGGTGTGTGAGCTGGGTGCCTCCAACATGGGGGCCCCAGACACGTCGATGGAAGTGGCCGCATTCAGACCCCAGGAGAGTGAAAGTGTCCTTGAACCCCAGAGGGATGGAAGCAGGAGCCCCCCCCCCCCCCCCCCCGTGCTGGCCCTGCCCCCACTCCCCTAAAAGAGATGCACCAAGCAGTAGGCTGCTGTGTCACCTGCTCTTTATTGACTGCCACGGGCTGCATTCTCAAGGGTGACCAGATGTCCCCAAGAGTGGTACTATGTAGAGGAAGGTTGGGGGAAGAGGGTCTGAGAGAGGCGGCTGCCGAGAGCGCGGGAGCACGGGCCGCCCTTGGTGTCAGGTGCACCCAGCCGAGCGCTGGGCGAGGGGCGTTCTCAGGGCGGTCACCTCCTTCTGGCTTCTCTGCAGAGCTCAGACCGCCCACATCCCGGGAGGACGAGGCTGACCCGAGGTCGCGGCGCCGCAGGCCGAGGCCCCGAGCTCTCCTGGCCACTCTCTCAAAGCCTCATTCCGCAGGGGAAGATGAGAAGGAAACGAAGGGAGGGAAGCGAAGGGGACGAACAGCACGCCTTCTCCGTGGGCCCCGGTGACGGGTGGGGGCGGCAGGGGGTGGCAGCCGAGGCCGGGCCCGCTTAGGACGAGGGCGCAGAGCTGGGCTTCTCCTCCCGCGACACGGGGATGGCTCGCTCGCTGTGGCCGGCGTCCAGGCCGGACTGGACCTTGGGGCCGGAGAAGGTCAGCATGCCGTCCGCGGACAGGGAGCAGGACAGCGCCGACTGGTCCACGTTGGAAGGCAGGCGGTAGCGGCGGTGGAACTCACGGGAGATGTAGCCGTGGTCGTCCTGCCGGGGGACGGGGAGGGCACGTCAGAGGCTCCGGGGCCGGGGCGAGCCTGCGGCGCTCTCAGGGGCAGAGCGGGACAGCCGGGCGCCCCATGCAAGCGTCCCCCTGAGACTGGCCCCGGCCCCGGCCTCTGCGAGCACAGCGGATGGGTCGCTGCCAAGGCCGCACACCAGCCGGCCCTGCAGGCGGGGCTGCCCTCACCCGTGACCCGCGCGGCTGCTCGGGCCCCGGGTCTCTGCCCTGTCATCTAACGGGTTGGGAAGTTGCACAGGAGAAGCTCCCCTTCCCCTGGAAGCCCCCGCTTCACGGACCTGCTCCCCAGCCACCCCCACAGTGGTGGCAGGTCGGGAGCCCACAGCTCCCAGGACAAAGCTCCGGGGCCTAGGCACTGGAGCAGTTCGAGGGACATCCCTGTCTCAGGTGAGAGGGGCAGCCAATGGGGAGAAACGACGACAAACTGAAGCCAGGAGCCAGGGCACCCTAGACTGGCTGATGGGCGTGCTCAGCCCCTGGCCGACCCACGTGGCACGCGCACACCAGCGACCCCACCTGCTCCAGCCGCTCTGCCCGGAGCCACCGCCCTGTGCCAGCAACAGCCCCAGGGCTCCTCACATCGCTGGCAGCAGCCGGGGACCCTCTGAGCCGCAGCCCTGCTTCACGTTAACCAGATGACAAGAGCGCGGCTGCAAAGGGCTGCTGAGGCGGACGTGTCACGCACGTTGGCAGCGTCAGTGAAAGCCAGCCACGCTGCCAGCGCGGCTCACCGCCTGATGTCGGGTTTCACTTGAAAACATACTTTGGCTCAGAGGTCACACCACCTTGGGCACTCTCATTTAGTGGGGTCCTTTCTTATCCCACCTGTCATCTGGACTATTTGGATGGAGCTGGTGACAGCTGGGAGTAGTGCTCCAGTCGGGGACCCTAAGCTGGATCCCTGAGCCATGTCCTCCCTGCTGCCTGACCCTGCCGGAAGGGCTCAGGGATGGCAGTGACCTCCACGGCCACTGGGAGAGGCTGGCCATGCTAGGCTGACGTGGAGAAGCTGGGCCGATTTGGGGACCCTGAGAGCTTTCCTGCACCATTTCCCTCTCACAGGGTTAAAGGACCCCGTGCAGGCAGGGCAGGGACGCCAGCAACCGTCTCTGAGCTCACCTGCCTCTCGTTGTGTTTGCCGTGGATCTCCACAAAGTCCTCCTGCACCTTCACAGTGAGGTCTTCCGGAGAGAAGTGCTTCACGTCGAGGAAGATGACAAACTTGTCCCGGTCAGATCGAACCTGAAACCCAAATGCCTCATGTGGAGCTACCCAGAGGGTGACTGGCTCAGGTACGGAGCCTGGTGTGGTCCCCGCCAGGGCTGGCAAGGCCAGTGGTGGGGAGTGGTCAGGCTCTGGCTCCCCAGTTATCAGGGCAAACACTCAGGCCATGCCTCGGGCTGGCCTCTCCTTCCACATGCCAAGTGGAGCAGAGAGTTCCAGGACCCGGGACTGTGTCACTGTGTAGACAGGCACTACCCTTGACTGGTCTCCAGAACCTTGGGGGTCACGTGGTTGACTGCCTGGTTGATAATGGGTTGGCTCGCTGGTTGTGAGTTGACAGACTAGTTGTGGGTTGCCTGGCTGGTTGGTTATGGGTTGGGTGGCTAGTTGGTTATGAGTTGACTGGCTGATTATAGGTTGGTTATGAGTGACTGGTTGTTATGATCAGGTGGATGTTTACAAGTTTACTGGTTGTTTACTGGTCAGGTGGCTGGTTATAGATTGGTTGGCTTGTTACGGGTTGGGTGGCTGGCTGTTTATGGCTGGGGGCTGGTTATGGGTTGGATGGATGGCTGGTTATGTTTGGGTGATTGATTTGTTATGGGTTGGGTGCCTGGTTGGTCATAGCTAGGGTTGTTTATGGCTTGACTGGCTTGTTAGGGATTAGCTGTCTGGCTGCTTATGGGTTGGGTGGCTCGTTAGGGTCTGGTGGTCTCACTGGTTAGGGGTTGGGTAGCTCAGTAGGGGCTGGTGGTCTGGCTGGTTATGGGTTGGCTGGCTGGTTGAACTAAGCATGTAGAGTAAGGTCACTGCCCAGCCTCAGCTGGTCTCATAAGCAGCCCCAAGAGACTGCCTTTCCTGCCAGCACCATGCCGCCCACAGCCTCTCCCTGCGCTCTTCCTCTCCCTGCACTTCACTGGCTCAGAGCATTCATTTAGGCATTCTGCTCCCAGAAGTTGACTGCTATTGGATCAGCCTGGGGAGCCTTCTGCTTTGTAGGCAGGGGGTGAGACTCAGCATCCCAGAACTATGGGCCCTGGCAAAGGCACCGTGGCTCAGGCAGAGGAGGTGGCTGGGTCCCATTGCCTGCCCTTTGGCCTTGGATGGGGTACCTGGGTCCACCTGCTAGGAGCCTTGCTGGCTGCAGGAGGGCTTCAGCTCTACTGCAGACTGTGACAGGAAGTCTCTCCTGTCTGGATCTCAGGACTGTGTACCCCGCCCGCACCCAGGCTTCCTCAATACAGAAGGAAAAGTGTGGAGGACAGCCGAACGCAGAAAGCTTGCATTTGCCATCAAACTTGCCTTGACAGGGTTGCTCTTGGGGTTTCCAGCATGTGGTTGGTGCATTACAAACCACATATGGGTCATGAGCTGATGGAGGAAAAGACAACGGTTGGGCTCAGGTTGGCTTCCTCTTCCAACCCCTCCCCAGCGGCACGGGAGGCTCTGCCATGTGGCCGGGCAGCCAGAGCTGTGTGGGCTCCAGCCTAGCCTCTGCAAGCTGGTGCGCTGGGGCGGGGCAGGAAAGTGGCCCTGTGGCCGCCGCTGCCTGCTCCACAGCACAAGACAAGAGCACCGGGCAGCAGATGCCAGCTCAGGAACCCCTAGCTTGCCTCTGTCCAGGGCCCACCCTCTGCCCAGCAAGAAGTACGCCACAGGCTGGCCTTACCTCAGAGATGCCGGAGTCCAGCACAGTGCGGAAGAGGGACTGGCGGTAGTAGGGGCTGATGGTGGAGGACAGGAAGGGCAGCAGGTCGTACTCAAAGAGGCCCTCGCCGAAAAACTGGTCGAACAGCCGGCTGGGGTAGAAGGGCCCCAGTGCGCGTTTGAACCAGGGGTGCTGGATGGTGACGTCCATGTTCAGTGTCGGCACAGCAGGGACCCGCAGCTGGCGAGGAGTCAGGGCAGGGGCCTCTGGGCAGCGCAGTGGGGAGCTGGAGGGCCAGCCTCCCTAAATACGTCCTCACAGAATGGAGGCATTAAGGGGATTTCTCTGGAAAGGCATGAGCTCATGAAGGAGGCTGCCCAGTCAGCAGAAACCCAGCTGGCCAAGCGCCCGCCACTCCCGTCCCCAGAGGTGCTGTGCTGACCAACACAGAGGCTGGACTCAGCACAGCTGCCTGGCACCTTTGGGCCACCAGGAGGGTCCCATCCCTGACTCTGGCCTTGAGGGTCAGAGAACATTCTCATCCCCCAGTTACTGGGCAGGGGTGCTACGTGCCAAGGACTGTGCCAGTTCTCACAGCCACCCCAGGAGGAGCCACTCATACCCATTTCACAGACAAGGAAACTTAGACATGGAGGTTAGACAAAGTAGTCTCCAAAATCACACAGCTCCTAGGAGAGAGTGCATTGTTTTTTTTTAAATGGAATTACCTGTATCACTTCTTGATTACAAAAATTACACATACGCGTAAAACTCTCAGGGAAGACAGGAAAGATGGAGAAGATATGAAAAGTAAAACTCTCAGGGAAGACAGGAAAGATGGAGAAGATATGAAAAGCGCCCGTACCCCAGCATCTGGAGGGAAGCCCAGTTGTGTTTCGTGGTTGTCCTCCAGAAGGGCTACATGTCCAACAGGAGACTGGTTTGGCTTTATGAAAATGGAACCCCGTATTCTGGGCTTTCCTCTGTGTGGCTCACCCTGGACGCCCATCCCCCTGGACACCATCCTCTGTAAAGCCTCAAGCCTCCAGTGTATGACTGTGCCATGCCTGTGAAACCCAGCTGCTCCATGGGCTGGCCTGTTAGCTCGGATGGTTAGAGCATGATGTTGACAGAACCAAGGTCCAGGGTTCAATCCCCTTACCAGCCAACTCCCCCGGACTCAAAACAAACAAACAAAAAAAGTAAACTGAACTGCTCCTGTCGGGCCTGTGGCTCGTCCAGAGCATTTATACTGTCCACATGGTCCTTCCATTGACAAGGCCTGGCAATTATTTTGCTCCTGGATCTGTGGCCTTGTCCAGTTGTTGCCAAGTGTCAGGGAAGTCCCAGTTGTAAGGCTTTTGATGTTTTCCGGGAACTGTCCTTTGGGGAGCATTATACTGACTTATATCCCATCCATAGTGCAGGAAGATGTCTGTCCCCCATCCCTTCTGGGCTGGCTTTTTTAATACGTGATGCAGACTATGAGAAGTTCCTCATTCCTCTTCCTGTCTCCCCATTTCCCAGCCCAGCTTCTGATCAGTGTCCAATTCATGTCTGTGGGGAAAACTCATGCCTAAAAGCACTCAGGGATCTTTGCAAATTTATCTCCGACCCATGGACTTGGAAGGTCCTGAAAGAGTAGACCTACCCAGTATGTAAGGAGGATTGTACCCAACACATCCAAGAGAAAAATCAGTGTTGAAAATGGGAATTTCAGAGCATTCTCCAGGCAGCTGCTCCTTAACTAGCAATGCTCAGTATCGGATCCTTTCTCCCTGCATGTTTGAGCACCAGCTGTGTGCCTAGCACTGGCCACGTGGTAGAGGGCCCTGAAAAGTCTTGAAATGAGAACGTTTGCCCTGCAAGTTTACAATTCCAGAGGAGTGACTCCCCAGAGTGTCAGGCAACAAGTGCCAAATTAGGGTACAGACAATGAACTCTGCAGGAGTGATGGGCACCCCAGCCCTGCTCAGGACACTGGCTGATGTTACTTTGTGGTTCCTCAGAGCCACCCTTTGAGGCAGATCCCAACATCAGTCCCGCTTTATAGACCAGGAAAGTGGGGTTTAGAAAGGTTAAGACCCATGCCCAGGTCCCTCCACTTGGAGGAAGGGGAGGCAGCTTTGGGCCACCTATCCAGGGAGGGACAGGGGGCAGAAAAGGATGGTGAGCAGCCCTGCAGTGCTGGCTGCCTGCTCCTGGAGCACGGGGATGGGAGACGAGCCATCCACCTGGAAGCAAGTGTCAGCTGGCTGCATCCTCCATGCAGAGGGCCCAGCCGGGCCAGGCATGTGGTCAGCAGCTAGGCACAGCCATACTGGAGCTTGAAGCAAAAGGAAAAGTCAGTCATGCTCATCCTAGGTTTATTTAAAATTGTTGATATTTTGTTCATCACGGGTTTTTTGCATTTATTTTGATTTTTTTAAACATTTCATTGCAATATGCCTCAAACCACGGCCTCAGCAGAGCCCTCCCCAGACCCTGGGAGAACAGGCCCTTTTGCTCTGGCCTGGGCTCCTCCTAGAATTCATTTCGAAGGTGCCGCTTAAGCTGTGGGGACAGGTGGGAGTGGAAGGAGCCACTAGCCCTGAACACCAGCACTGAGAGGAGCAGAGTCTGTGTGGAATTAAAAACAGTGATGAAACCAATCAAGGGTCAGTGCTTCACATTAGTCTCGTGTGCAGTCCATCTGAATAGCGTCGGCACACAATATGCCTGCCCTTTTGTTGATCTAAGTTCTAGCAATCAACACGTTAATAACACCGTTGATTCTCCTCATTCGAGGTTGCAGTGTTTTGTAAACTTGCTGTGAACACTAAATTAACAAATACCATGAATACTAACCCACTGCTCCTGGAGAAATACAGAGTTAGGTTCCTGGGCACCTCTTGTCAAAACATCTTGTATAAACAATTTCATCAACCCATCAAGAAATAACCTTGCATTGTGTGTTTCTGTCTAGAGACACCCTATTTAATCTATACTGTTGATTTGTTAACACTGAGCTCAACCAACAGCCCCATAACTCAGACTGAATAACACTTGCCTAGTACACGTGCCTCCTCCGTATGGCACACGTGGCAGGCTTCTTGTGCTCAGGACATTAGACAGCCCTGCAGCACCACGCTTGGGGCATTTTAAATAGAAACAGTACCAACGAAACACATAAACATGCAAAAAAACACGGCACCAAGTTGACCTCGAAAAGGACGCTTGTTTCCAGCGTGAGTGGAAACGGGAAGGCGGAGCGCTGTCTCGTCCACCTTGTCTGGGAGGGTGTGCCAGGAGACAGGCTTTCCACCACCCTGACACTCTGCAAGTGACCGTGGAAGCTCTTCAAGTATTGACTCTGGGTTACAAATGAATCTGAGCAAATCGTGCTGTGTACTGAACCGAGTTCATAAGTTTAAGTCCTAACCCCGGTACTTTGGAATGGGACTGCACGAGTATTTGGGGAGAGGGCCTTTAAGGAGGTGATTAAGGTGAAATGAGGTCATACGGGTGGACCCGATCCAGTCTGACGGGTGTCCTTATGAAAAGAGGAAATTTGGACACACCAAGAGACACCAGGGACACATGCGCAGGAGGAAAAGGCCACGTGGGGACACAGGGAGGACACAGCGCCTGCGAGCCAAGGAGAATGGCCTCGGGAGGAACCAGGTCCAACGGCACCTTGACCCTGGACTTCCAGCCCCCAGGACTGTGAGATAACAAATTTCTGTTCATTATAAATTTTAAAAATTATAAAAGCAAATTAGCGCAATTTTATTTCTTATCCTTTTGTGAACACTTGCCAGGTGGAAATCGTGCAGGGACCCCCGGCATGCAGCAGCTCCCAGGCACGCAGGCGCGGCTGCCCACACTCGCTCTAAGCAGGATGTGAAGGTCGGGAACTGCCAGGCTTTGGGGGTAGGGGGGGTCTCATCTCTACACGTGGTTCGATGCATTTCTGTGCTTAAACAAGAGATTGCGAATAAACAATAACAGCACTCTCAAAGAGACAGACCTGGAATTATTTTGATTCTGTCATTCCGTGTGACCTCTTGGTGCTTTTATTTTGTGTTAAACTGTGGAACCGAGTGTGAACTGAGGTGTAGCCTTCAAGTGCAAGTGTTACCTCAGGCACAAAATCGTCACTGGATTCAGATAATAGCTATAAAATGTATCCTTTTTGTGAATTATTTTAAAGAAAAACCAGGAAAAACATGATTATTACATGATTATACAGAAAATAATTCTGTCACATGGAGGATGGATTGTTGGGAAGTGTGGTCCTCGCTGGGTGTCAAATGCTGAGGAAGCCACTGACCTCAGGCTCCCTGGGCAGCTGCTGGATGCCAGCAGCTTCTCTCAGTCCTGCAGAAGGGAGCCGGCCTGCAGGGTAGACCTACAGCCCTTTGCCTCCAGGCCCACAACTGCAATCTTCCTGTCACCATATCTTTGAGACCCCAGGGCAGAGACAAGGAATGAGGCAAAGGCCCACTCCAGGAGGTCAGAGGATGAGGTGACTTTCTCCTGTGCCTCCCAGTGCCACCTGCCCGCCCAGCCCCCCAGGTATGCTGCGGAGACCCGCCTGTGTGAAGGAGGCCCAGCAAGGTGGTCCCTAGGCAGATGTCTGGCCTGTCCTGACAGTCTGACGTGGGAGCTGAGGGCTGGGGCTGGGATCCCTGGACCAGGTCTGAGAAGGGCAAGTACAGGGACTGATCTGCAGCCCCTACCTGGGGGAGGAGAAGGGTAGGGGCAGGCTCTAAGGGAGGGGACAATGTAGCCATGCACGGCAGGACTCCAGGCGACCACTAGGGTCTCATTGCCCGGGGTCTATGTGGACACAGTAACCCTCGGCACGTGGACAGCTGTTCTTCACTGGACCCAGCTCTCTGACTACCGCCTCCTGCAGACTTGCTGCCACACTGCACCATGCCCATGCCAGCCCCAAGGCTGGCCACAGGAGTGCCCGCTGACCCACCAGGACCCACCCCGGCTGAAGGTGGGTGAACGAGGCACGGGTGGGGGAGCCGCAGAACCGGCAGCCGTCTGTGAAGGCGGCACAAGGGCGATGGGGAAGATCAGAGGTGACCATGAGGCTTCCCTGGGGAGCCGGGACCTTGCCAAGTGCAGGAGAGCCATGCAGACTGGCCCTCCGCCCTCAGGGCCTCTGAAGGAGCCACTGTCCACCCCCCTTGCGGACAGGCCACCGAGACTGAGGGACCTGTCGCACACACACAATGTCCACTCATGGGCCCTGCAACAGCCCCCAGCCCCTGACTGCAACCTGGAGGTGGCAGCCCCACATGCCCTGCTCAGTGTGGTGGCCAGCACGCTTGAGAAGAAAAGTGCAAATGTCCTAAAAACCAAAGAAAGAAAAGGCACCTGTCCACTAAGTCCAGGAAAGGAATTGAACAGAGACATCCCTGTCCCAGAGGATGTTTGCCAGACATTGTGCTCAGGGCCAGCCAGGCCATGGAGGGGCTCATGGAAGCTGCTGCCTGTAGGCACGTCCCAGGGTCAGGCCATGGTGGCCGGGAGGTGGGGTCCTGCGGGTGCGGAGGGGAGAGAAGCCCGTGTGGACAGAGGCATGGGGGAGCCAGGATGTCACACAGGACCCCTGACTGGGCCCTGTGTGTGTGTTGTGTGTGGTGCGTATATGTGAGTGTGTGATGTGGGTGTGTATGTGATGTGTGTGGTGTATGTGTCTGTGTAGTGGTGTGTGTGTAGTGTGTGTGTCCATGTGTTTGTGTGATGTGTAGTGTCTGTAGTGTGTTTTGTGTGTGGTGTTGAGTGTGTGGTGTGCATGGTGTACATGGTGTGTGGTGTTTGCAGTGGGTGCTGTGTGTACTGTGTGTGGTTTGTAGTGCGTGGTGTGTGGTGTTTGAAGTGTGTGGTGTGCATGGTGTGTTCTGCATCTGTGTATGGTGTGTGTGTGTGTGTGTGTGTGTGTGTGTGTGTGTGTGCGCGCGTGCGTGTTGGGGAGTGTGAGCCACGTCTCCGAGCATCCTCCTCTGATATCTGAACGGCCAGGACAGCAGGAAACTTCCAGCTGCACAGGCAGGAAATGGGCCTCCGCGCCGCTCCGGGCCGCCCTGGCTGGCATTGCTGCCCGCGGCCCAGCTTACGCCTGTCCTGGGCGATTTGCCGACCCGCTGCACAGAGTGAGCGCCAGCCCCGCACACACAAAGGCCACATTCCCTTTATCTGCAGGATTCCCCGCGCCAGCAGTCTGCATGCTTCACAAAGCCCCGGCACCCGATTTTCCACCCCAGGGCCCGCGGGGCTCGCGCAGGCTGGCCGGGTATTGCGCGCATCAGCAAAAGCGCCTGGCTAAGCCCTTGACCTCGGGGTCAGCAGGTTGGACGAACAGTCCCCCTGAGACCCCACCATGGTCCTCAGGAAGAAGCGAGGGGCCCGTCGTGCTCCACAAGCCCCACCAGGTCACAGCTGTCTGCCGCTCCCGGCCAGCCGGTTGTTGTCTCCTACATAGACAGTCTCCCAGCCCCCAGCCCCGGGCAAGGGTCCCAGGCAAGTGTTCTAAGCACAAAGGCAAGCTCGCTGTGCGGCCTACAAAACGCCAAATGCCCCCTCTCACTAAATGGGTGACTGCTTCCCGTTTACAGAATCACAGATGCCCTGGCTTTCTGACAGCACTGGATCTAGAACAAACCTCTGCTTCAGATCCTCCCCCAAGTGGTCCAACCAGAGCCAAGTTGTCTAAACCCCTTGCTCTGTTCCCTGCCCATCGATGTTGGGGCCTCAGGTCCCAGGGCTCACCCCTCCTCCTTTTGCCCACACCTGGGTGAGCCCAGTTAATCTCAGCAGCTGTCATTCCCTGGGCTGCTGGCTCCTGGGTTCCACGGTGCATCTGCCTGCCTTCTTAGCTGCCCCAAGTGGATGTGTGACAGCTTCTCAAACTCAACGTGCCCCAACCCGGATCTTCCCACAGTATCCCCATCCCAGCTCTGGGAACTCCATTCCTGCAAGTCCTCAGGCTGAAGCTTTTATCTCAGTCTTGACTCCTTTTCTCCGTCACCCCATTATGGACTGAATTGTGTTCCTCCAAAATTCATAGGTTGAAGCCCCAATGCCCGATGTGAGTGTATGTGGTGATAGGAGGAGATAATTGAGGTTAAATAGTCATAAGGGTCATAAGGGGTGGGCCCTAAACCAAGAGGACCGATGTCCTTATAAAGAGAGATAGACACCAGGGGTGTGCATGCATGGAAGAAAGGCCACATGAGGACGCAGGGAAAAGATGCCATCTGCAAGCCAAGGAGAGAGGCCTCAGGAACCAGCCCTTCCCCACCTTGACCCTGGACTTCCAGCCTCCGGAACGGAGAGACATCAAATTTCTGTTGTTTAAGCTATCCAATCTGTGGTATTTTGTTATGGTAGCTTGAGCAGACTAAGACACAACCCATACCTGATATGTCAGCAAATCCTATCACCTCTACCTACCCAAACTACCCAGAACTTATGCACTGCTCTCCACCCCCACCACCTCGATCCAAGACCTGTTCTCTCTTGCCTCAATTACTACAGCTACCTCCTCATGGGCTCCCCATCTCTTCCCTTTCTCCTAGAAGTCTATTTCTGCCCAGCAGCCAGCAACCCTATAACGCATGAGTCCCATCAGACCACTCCTGTGCTCCACGCCTTGCCTGATTTCCCATCTCACCAAGAGTAAAAGCCATAATGTTTACAGTGACTTGCAATGCCTTATGAGATCTGGCCTCACCGCCCCCTCATTCCCAGCATTCCAGCCATGCTGGCCCCTTGTGTTGGCTCAGATGTGCGAGGTGCCCTTCAACCTCAGGGCCTTTGCACCTCTGATTCCATCTGCACAGAAAGCTCTTCCCTTGGTTCTCTGTGCGGCTGGTTCACTCACCTCCTTGAGGTCTTTACTGAAAACCCACGTTGTCAGTGACGGCTTTCACCATGAGGTTGTGTGGCTCACTGCAGGCAGAGGACACTTCCCCACCCTTCTGACTGGTTGCTTGGGCAACGGAACGTGAGTGGACATGGCTTTGGCCATGTCCAGTGGAAGGCTTCTGATGTGCTTGCATAGTGTAGCCCTGCACCATGAGAAGAGTGTGCCCAAGCAGACACTGTTCTCCCAGTCTGAAGCCCAGCAGAGTGAACCCTGGGACAGACCTCACCACAGAGACCTGCGGGTGTGTGTCATGACCACTCCCAGAAGAGCTAGGACATGAGGACCTCCTCCCACAACATTTCACATGTCCTCTCCTGTTTTGATTTTTGCCTCCTCACTACATGTTAGTCTCTAACATGCACTATGTCCTCCTTATTTACCTTGTTTATGGCCTGCCTTCCCTACTGGAAGGCAAGTGCCACGAGGACCACAATCTTCACCTCTGCAGTTCACCACGGCATCCCCAGTGCTACACAGGAGGAGGCACTGAAAAAGTGGTGTCACCTGAATGAATGTCATGGGTCTGAGACCAGAGCTAAGTCCGGAGAGCAGTCAGAACAGATGAGAGAGCCACGACCCCAGTTCTGGGGATCAGGCAGCTTCCAGAGGAAGAGCAGCCAAGCATAATTCCCAGATGGTCACCGTCACTTACCAAGTGAAGAGCTCCCAGAGAACTGATTCCATTCACCACCTAGAACTGGCAGGGCTGGGTGCTGTTAACAAATGTAAGATTTGTGAGAATTATCCAAGACCATTTATTGGTGCACCTAGAACAGCTCTCTCCCATATGTCTGCTTTCCAAGCCACTTCTGCATGAGTACTGGTGTTGTCAGAAAGCACCCGTTATGGTGCGGTCAGAAAGCACCTGCTATGTGCCACACTAACTGATTGGATACAACTATGAAAAAGACAATTCCTGCCTTCAGGGAGTTTACAGTCCGACAGGACAGACAGACCAGCAGGCAGACTCCGTGCCAGTCAGAGAGAAGCAGAAGCAACAGGAGACCTATACAGCTGACCCTTGAACAACGCAGGGGTTGGGGCGCCAACCCTGTGCAGTCTGAATTCCTTGTATAACTTTTCCCATGTGGTGACCTTGACCCTTCAGTAGTCCCTCAGTACCTGCAGGGGCTTGGTCCTGTGAAATCTGCAGATATGAAAAATCAGCCCTCCATATACGCAGGTTCTGCATCCTGCAAATACTGTATTTTCAATCTGCAGTTGGTTAAATTTGTAAATGGATACATAAGGCCTATTGTATTTATTGAAGAAAAATCCATGTACATGTGGACCTGCACAATTCAAATCCTTGTTGTTCCAGTGTCAACTGTGTATATATAGTGGTGGGTGGCATGTCCAGGGCTTACAAGGCAAGCCAGCAGGCTGGAAACTCAGGCAGGAGTTGATATTGCAGTCTCAAGGCAGAAGTTCCTGTTCCCAGGAAACATTGTTTCTGCTTTTAAGGCCTTCGTCTGATTGGACGAGGCCTACCTACATTATCAAGGATCATCTCCTTGAAGTCAGCTGATTGTAGATGTTAACCACAGCTGCAAAATACCTCCACAGCAACACCTAGATTAGTGTTTGAATCATGAGGGACTCTAGCCTAGCTAAGCTGACCCATCAAACTGACCATCACATGGTAGTAATGGTCGCACATCAGTTTGAATGTACTTAATGTCATGGTACTATACACTTAAAAATGGTTAAAATGGTAAATTGCAAGTTATGTATATGTATTTTACCTCAATAAAAACACCCTATCACAGGCTTTGGTGAGCATGAATATGGAAGAGTGAGATCACCTAGGGAGTGTGACCAACTTCCTCCGGAAGCCCAGAAGACAGCCTTCCCACCCCCTGAAATGAGGTGACAGCTGTGGCCAAAGTAGCTTCCGGTTAGCAACACATTTTGCAACAACTGCTGAGCTCTTTTTCAGACTGCATCGCATTCCCATGAGCTCAGTGACGTGCCACGCATCCTCCCACGCTGTCCCCGGGTGTGCCCAGCTCTGCCTCACAACACAGCAACAGCTTCTGCTCCGGCTGCAGAAACTGAAAGAACGAGTGCTGGGATCACCTCTGGTTCTCCTTCCCACTGATATTAATTGGTTGTTGTGATGAGCAGAATACACGCCCCCCCAAACCCCCCACCCCACCCTGATATCCACATCCTAATCCCCACAAACTGTAAATAGGCAGCCTTAAATGGCAAAAGGCACTTTGCAGATGTGATTAAGTTAACGCTCTCAAGCGGGAGAGATTATTCAGGTGGGCCCAATGTCACAAGGGTCCTTATAGGGAAAGGAGGAGGCAGGAGGGTCAGAGGAGGAGATGTGACTAAGGAAGCAGAGGCTGGAGTGGGCAGGGCAATGAGTCAAGGGTTATGGGCGGCCTCCAGCAGCGGGAAAAGACAGTGGATTCTCCCCCAGAACCTTCAGAAGAAGCACAGCCCTGCCGAGGCTTTGATTTTAGCCCAGTGAGATCCATGTCAGTCTTCTGAATTTCTGATTTTCACTGTAAAATAATAATTTACATTGTTTTAAGCCACTAGGTTTGTGGTCATTCGTTATAGCAGCAATGTGAAACTGTAAACAATATAATGTTAATTTAGATCCCTGCTCCAGCTCCGTACATTTGTACCAACATCCTTGTCTGCAAGGCCAGGAAAAGAGGGAAAAACGACCTTGGTCACTTTAAGAGTTTTGTCCCCAAAATTGTACATAGCACACAGTTAGAGGGGCCTGTACCTGCTTCATAGTATACCTCAGCCAAAAGCAGACAATGCTGAAGAAACATAGAACTCAGAAATACCACCTAAATGGGGGCCAAAATTGTTAGCAAGCGATGGGCTCACTGCCTGCTGTGCCCAGGAAGCCAAAGACTGACACTGGCTTTTGTGAAAAGAAAAAGTTTTATTATTGCATGACTGGCTGAGCAAGGACACAGGAGCTAGTTCAGCTCTGTCTCCCCAACCGAGAAGCGTGACTTGTTTTTATAGAAAATTCAAAGTATAGAGAGGTATAGATAAAATTACAAAAAATGCGAGTTGGCAACAGCTGACTGGTGGCAGATCATGCAGGTTTTGCTGCCTGTTCTGTTCGGCTTGCGATAAATGGTGACAGACCCTGCTTTTTAATTGTGTCCATCCTTCTGGTTCCTCTGCACATGACTGTCTCACTTCAAGGGCTCTGAGGTTTCTGCAGGACAACTTAGACCATAGTGATTAACGATCATCTGCTCATTACAGAAAACTTGAAAGGCATTCTGTTATCTTAAGAGGAACTTCAGCCAATTACCTGGATAGTGAGCAGGTGGTTTCAAAATCATGGGGCATTCTGGTCCTTTCTTGCATGCCCTGGTGGATGCCTCATGGCTCTGATATGTCCAGCACATCATCAGTCATCATCTTCTGCTGGGCCCTGGGACACAAGAGGGGATGGACAGCAATGCACAGTGCCTGCCCTCGACAGGCTTATTATCTCATGGCGCAGGTTTCGCAAAGCTGGAAGGGTCAATCTGAGACTGGCCCAGCAGGTAGCAGGAGGGCACATCAGGTAGGAAGGAGCTGCCTTGGACCCCAGAGCCAGCAGTGGTTGGTCATGAGCCCTCACTCACTAACGGGACTACAGTCATGGCCACTGGTCACCCACACGAGTTAGGATTTATTATTAAGTCCCAGTGCAGGAAGAAACCACTGAGAAGCAGACGGCAAAAAGGAGTCAGTCTCATTAAACTCAAGGAATGTCTTTTTTTTTTTTTAAATTGCGTTAAAATACATATAACATAAAATTTACCGTCTGGACCACTTTGAAGTGCACAGTTCAGTGGCCTGAAGCCTATTCACATTGCTGTGCAACCGTCACCACCATCCATCTCTGGAACTTTTTTATCTTCCCAGACAGAAACTCTGTCCCCGTTAAACACTAATTCCTCACCCTTCCCTACCCCAATCCCTGGCACCCACCATGCTGTTGGAGAGAGCATGACTGAAACCATATTGGGACCTAAAACCACACGGGCTGTAGGCAAATTTTAAAAAGACACAGTTTTTTCTTGGCAAGCATTTCTCTGAGTTCCCTCTTTTCCCATGTTTTTTTGATATTTTGAACCTTCGTTATGGGGCAAGATGACATTATTTATGGGAATGTAAAGTTGTTTTCCAGCCAGCCAGAAGCTGCTACTTGCCGTGGTACAAGTACTATCCAGACCCTGAGACAACAGCAAGGACGGGAGCAGAAACCAGACAGACTCCTGGCGAGACCTTGCTGCTGGCTCCCTGCACAGAGCTCTGACAGCTCACGTCCCCTCCCTCCTGCCTTTCATTTCCCACGTTCCATTCCCTCAGTAAAACTGCTCAGTAAATCTGAGTCTTGGAGATGGCTTTAGTCTGGTCATTCTCCTTCAGGTTTACCTGAGAGATGGGTCAGCCCAACCTCTCTCCTCAGGTCACTGGTGTTCCTGAATAAAAGCTGACTTCCATTTTCACCAACATGTGACTTTTGGGTGGTTTGTTTTTGAAAGGGGGCAGGCAGCAGGACCTGTGCCCTGGGGTATCAATTCTACTTTCTGTCTCTGTGAATGTGACTACTCTGGGTCCCTCACATAAGTGGAATAGGTAGTATCTTTCCTCTTGTGTCTGGCTTATTTCACTCAGCATAATGTCCTCAGGGTTCATCTATGTTGTAGTGTGTGTCAGAATTCCCTTCTTTTAGAAGGCTGAATAATATCCCTTTGTGTGGACAGACCACAATTAAGGGACATCTCTTGTGCGCCTGCTGGGAAGTGAAGGGAACTCAGAATGGACAGGCTCAGGACTGGCCCTCAAGGAGCTCACAGGACAGGAGAAAGCACCCCCCTCGCCCCCCTCGCTAGTGGCAGGGCTGGCATTTGTGCTCCAACACTGGCCGGCCTCGTTCTTGCTCCAGGGCCCTCGGATGCACTGCAATAGGAGGAACACAGTGCCCCGTGACACATTCTTACCCAAAAAGTTGAATCTAAATGGACTCAAGACTCTCGTTAACCTGTAATTTATAAGAAATTCTGCGAGTAGAGGAACAGAGCAAATGACCCCCCACCCCCCATCCCAAGGCAGCCAGCAGATGCGTCTAGAACGTGCTGTGGTTGCCTGCTGCAGCACTTCAGGCCTCCCTGAATCTCGTGAAGCTGCAGCTTCTGATGCAGGAGGTCCAGGTGAGCTGAGATTCTGCATTTCCAGGGAGCCCTGTCGATCCCGTTGCTGCAGGGGGTGCCCCACATGCATGGAAAAGGCCACTTGACAACCAAATTCTTCAATGACTTCTGGGCATGGGGAGAAAAAGGAAAGGCCGTCTGCAAAGACTGGAGACATATACCAGACAGATGCAAAGTGTGGGTCCTGACTTAAAGAAATTCACTGCAAAAAGACATTTCTGAGACAATTGGGGGAATTTGGACACAGACTGAGAATTAATACATTATTCAGAAGTTACTGCTAATTTTGTTAAGTATGGCAATGGCATCGTGGTTCTGTAAGAAAATTTCTATGCTTTTTAGAGGAATATCCCAAAGGAGATGGGGGGTAGGGGGGCAGGAATGGCATGATATCCAGAATTTGGTCTAAGATTCCTTACGTTAGGGGTGGGGGGGTAGGAAAATGGGACAGCTGAAGCGAATACAGAAATTGAGAACTACTAAATGCACACGATGCTGTCCTAGCCTTGGTTACACTACCTGCTGTTTGTGGGACTGATGTCTGGTCTCACAAAGATGGAAGTGTACCATACAGGACATCTGTGGCCTCTTTAACGCCATCCCAGGCAGCAAACGTCTCTTTGCATCAAGCCCTTCATGTAAGGGTTCCCCAGAGAAACAACCAAGAGGACATAGAGAAATAAGAAGAGATTTGTTATTGGAATTGGCACACGTGAGTGCGGAAGCTAAGTCCCACCATCTGCCACCTGCGTGCTGGAGGCCTAGGAGAGCCAGTGCTGTAATTCAGCCCAAATCCAAAGGCCTAAGAACCAGGAGCAACCAGGAGTGTCCAAGAGCAGAAGATGGACGTCCCAGCTCCAGAAAAGAGAGAGCAGGAATTCTCCCTTCCTCTGCCTGTTGTTCTGTCTGGCCCATCCACATTGGTGAGGGTGGACCTTCCTTGTCTGGTCCACCAACTTGAATGCTAATCTCCTCTAGAAACACCCTCGACAGGCTTACAATCTCATGGTGCAGGTTTTGGGGAGGTGCAAGGGCCAATCCGAGACTGGCCCAGCAGGTAGCAGGAGGCATATCAGGCAGGAAGGAGCTGCCTCGGACCCTGAGGCCAGGACACAAAACGGGATCTCCAAGTCCCCTGCGTCTGTCTCATCTTGAATACTTGTTCACCCAGAATCTAAAAAATAAATCCTGTGTAGTACCTCTTAGGAAGCACTGATTTTTTTTTCCCCATTCAGAGTCCCAAATAGTTCACTCTCTACAGCTGCAAAAGCAGAGAACTAGGCTGAGCCTGCATGCTGCCTAAAAGCAGGAGGCTTGCGCCCTCTTGTGTTGTTGCCACAGCAAGTGGAAGGCTCATTTCCAGGGTGGAAAGACAGTTCTGGTTAAAAAAAAAAAAAAAAAGTCTGAAATAGGCAAATTCTGTCCATGACTATTGCCTAATAAATATGCCTGCAACCCTCTCCCAACTTGCAAGATTTGGCATGTCAAACCAGCTTCCAATGGCTGCCAAACTAAAATCATTTAAAGACATAGCATTACCAAATTACAAAAGCACATTCCATTTGATGCAGTAATTCCAATTCTAGAAATGTATCTTACAAAGATACAGTGGCATGTTGCTCAGTAACCTATGCACAAGGTTACTTATTGCAGCTGTGTTGTGTTAGCAAAAAAATGGACACTATCTAAACGTGCACAAGCAGAAAGCAGGTGCACTACTTTCTGCTGCATGGAATATTCTGCAATGACTTAAAAAAATGAGGCAACTTTGCACCTTCGTGTTCATAGCAGCATTACTCACAATAGCCAAAAGGTGGAAATAACCCAAATGTCCATCAACAAATGAATGGTTATACAAAATGTGGTCTATAAATACAATGGAATAGTATGAAGTCTTAGAAAGGAAGGAAATTCTGACACACGCTATAACATGGATGAACCTTGAGGACATTATGCTAAGTGAAATCAGTCAGTCACAAAAGCACAAATAGTACATGATTCCACTTGTATGACTTATTTATAATAGTTAATTCATAGAGACAGAAAGCAGAATGGTGGTTGCCTGGGCAGGGGGAGGGAGAAGGCGGAGTTAGTGTTTAACAGGGACAGAGTTTCTGTTTTATAAGATAAAAAGAATTCTGGAGATTGGTTGCACGACAATGTGAATGTACTTAATGCCACTGAACTATACGCTTAAAAATAGTTAGGATGGGGCCAGCCCCGTGGCTCACTCAGGACAGTGCGGCCCTGGGAGCGCCGAGGCCACGGGTTCAGATCCTATATAGGGATGGCCAGTGTGCTCACTGGCTGAGCACGGTGCGGGTGACACCAAGCCAAGGGTTACGATCCCCTTACCAGTCACACACACACACACACACAAAAATGGTTAAGATGGTAAATTTTATGTTATATGTAATTTTACCACAATAAAAAAATAGTAAAATTCTTTATTTTGTGATATGAACATATCTCCAAGTCATTACATAAAAATAAGGCAGAGAACATATTGATAACACCAGGGTCAAGGGTTCGGATTCCTGTGCCAGCCCACTGCCAAATCATAATAATAATAAGGTAGAGAACAATGTGTATGTATGCTAATACTTATGCCAAAACAGGAAACATACACGTAGCTGTTTGGAACTACATAAACTATTTCTAGGACCCACATGAAACTGGTAACACTGGCTGCTCTCGGTGAGGGCTGTGGGAGGCTGGGCACAGCGCAGCAGGGGACTTCTCGCTTTTGAATTTTGAAATATGAGAATGTAATAGCCACATACGAACCAAGTAATTAAAATAAAAACACAAAGGATAAAACCATTTATGGAAAGCCATAATATGCATCACCTAAGTGTACTGACCATCATTACTCTGCCAGAAATAAAGGTGACCCAGATGGGCCCCGTGTGCAGACCTGTTCTGTACTGAATATATGTATCCCCCCAAAATTCATATGTTGAAACCTTAACCCCCAGTGGGATGATGTTCAGAGGTGAGAACACTCGGAGGTGCTATGGGTTGAATGTTTGTCTCCTCCAAAGCTCACGTGGAAGATTGATCCCCAATGTGGCAGTGTTGAAGGCGGGGCCTTTAAGAGGTGATTGGATCATGAGGACTGTGCTCCCATGAATGGATTAACCCATGTAGTAACGGGTAGTAATGGGTTAATAATTTAATAGTTATTGTGGGTGTGGACTGATGGCTTTACAAGGACAGCACATGAAAGTGCTCTGGCCATTCTCGCCATGTGATACCCTGTGTCACCACAAGACCCTGTAGAGAGCACATCAAGAAGAAGACTCTCACCAGATGTGCCCCCTGGACCTTGGACTTCCTAAACAGAAAGAAATAAATTTCATTTTCTTACAAATTACCCAGCTTCAAATATTCCGTTACGAGCCCAGAAAAAAGACTGATACAGGAGGTAGTTAAGTCATGAGAGTGGGTCCTCGTGATGGGATTAGTGCCCTTATACGTTAGTGTCTCTCTCCCCCTCTCTCCCTCTCTCCTTCTCGTCCTCCCTCCATCCCTTTCCCCCACCATAGATAAGAAGGCAGCCATCTGCAAACCAGGAAGAGAGCCCTCACCAGGAATGGGATCTGCTGGTGCCTTGATCTTTGACTTTCAGCCTCCAGAACTGGAAGAAATAAATTACCACTGTTTAAGCCACCCCTCTGTGGAGTTTGTTACAGCAGCCCCAGTTGACTGAGACAGACCTTAAGCCTTTATAAGGGCTTATCTACATTGTCTGATCAATTATAGATGCTTATTAAAAAAACACAAATGCCTTTCTTTGCTGAGATTCACTTGTTGAATTAGCCCCTGAGAGCTCTCATGATCACCTATCCTGTGTGATTACATCCAAAGAGAGTGGGCGTGAAGGCCATCAGAACCTCTGGCCGGGGAGATTAACTTCTGTTTTACTCTTAAACATCACTGAGGAGTGAGATTTTACAGCTTTCCGCAGACCATGGCAAGGCAGGTGTATTCCTTTCACAGAATCACAGAATTGGGGTTTGAAAGAGGACCGCAGGAATCAACGAGTCCAACCCCCAATTTACAGGTCAACAAACCAAGGTCCATGTTGAGGAAGTGACTCTCTGGAAGTCTCACAGCTGTGACACCCAACACTGGCTCCTCATAGCATCCAGGCCTACATACTTCATGAGCTTCATTGAATCTAATCCTAACAATACCTGAAGAGGTCAGTATACTTATCCACATTTTATAGATGAGGAAACTGACCTTATGAAACTGTTTCTTAGAGTTAAAAAAGAGAGGGAGAGAAATTAACTGTCTGCTCAAGGGCTCACCGTCTTTCCACAGTGGAAAGCCAGGATGAAGCCCAGGTCTGGGGGATCCAGAGACAAGGCCCTAAGCCACTGCCTGTCCTCATTCCTCACATGAATGTCCATCAGCTTACACTGGGTGAGAAACAGGCAATCCTGACATGGAACACAACTACCAACCTCCCAACCAACATCATACCCGGTCACTCAGGCCAAAAGCCTCCTCCTCTCCTGCCCTCACACTCCATGTCCACCTCCACCCTGCAAACACCACCTGAGTCTGTCTGCTTGGCTCCACCTCTGGGCCCCCACTCTGGTCCATGCCTCTCCTCCTCTCCTGGGCTGCCCCTAACCTGTCTTCTCCCTGCTGCCTGGTCCGCAAAACTCCAAGCTCTACTTTTTCAAAAAAAAAAAAAAAAAAAGCTTATAATAGTTTTCTGTTCCTTATAACAGAATACCTGAAACTAGGTAATTTATAAGAAAACAAAATTTTTTTTATAGTTTTGGAGGCTGAGAAGTCCAAGGTCCAGGGGCACATCTGGTGAGGGCCTTCTTCTGGGTGGAGACTCTACAGAGTCACATGGTAACACAAGGTGTCACACAGCAAGGGCTGAGGAAGAACATGCTAAGGGGCTTCCTCCTCTCCTTGTAAAGCTGCCAGAACCTCTCTTGTGATAACCTATTCATCCACTAACCTATTAATCCATTCATGGATCAATCCATTCAGAAGGGCACAGTCCTCATGATCCAATCACCTCCCAAAGGGCCCACCTTTTGAATAACGTAGTTGGATTTCTCACTCTCTTAATACTGTTACAATGAGGATCGAGTTTCCCTGTGAGCTTTGGAGGGAACAAACACTCAGACCACAGCAAAGCTTTATTGAGATATAGTTCACACATGGAATGCTCACCCTTTTAAAGTGTACAATTGAGGGACTTTTATTCACAGAATTGTACACCCATCACCACTATCAATTCCAGAATGTTTTTATCACCCCAGAAGGAAACCCAGACCCATCAGCGGTCACTCCCATTCTCCCCTCCCCCAGCTCTAGGCAACCACTAATCTATCTTCTCTCTGCAGAGTTGCCTAATCTGGATATTTCATAAAAACGGCATCACACAGTATATGAACTTTTGTGCTTGGTTTTTTTCACTTGGCGTAATGTTTTCAAGGTTCATCCACGCTGTAGCATGTGTCAGTGCCTCGTTCTTTTAATGACTGGACACTGTTCCACAGCGTGGAGGGACCACGTCATGTTCATCTGTTGTCAGCTGGTGGACAGTGGGTTGCTTCCACCTTTTGGCTACTGTGAATATTCTTGTACAAGTTCCTACGGACATGTCATGCTCTACTTGTGAGACTTTGAAAAACATGAATCAGTTCTCAATTCTCCTCTTGTTCAAATTCTCCAGGGTGGCCTTAGAATGGTCTTAGAATGATATCATTCTCCAGGTCACAGTCTACCTGATCTGGCCCTGGAGCCCCTCCCCAAACTTGGCCAGCCTCACCTTGCCCCTGCCCCTCACCACGCCCCCGGCACACTGGCCTGCGACGACCCTTCTGCGCAGAGCTCATTTCCCATCTGGGCCTTTGCTCACCCCCAGCTCTTTATATCTTTTAAGCGTCAGCATAAGCATCACAATGTAAGATGCCAGGTCATCTTGGCCGCTATGGTGTTCCACGTGCCGCTTGCTCTCTCCACAGCTCCTGGAGAGCCACAGCTCCTGGCATGGCCTGAAATCAGCTTACTCCTTCCCGTGTCTTCCCTCCTCCCCTGCACAATGGCTCCCTGATGGCAGGGACTTGGTTTCACAGCCCTGCTATCCTCAGTGCCTCTGCAGCACCTGGTTCCCAGGAGATGTCAATAAACAGGTGATGAACGAGTAAATGAAAGACTGAGTGACTGGAAGCTCCCAGAATCCGGGCCTGGCAGAGCTTCATCTCATAAACTGTTGACCTTCACAAGCCCCAGCTGTCCATTTATCACCCTGCCTGGTGTGTTTGTGTGGGGTTTTGTTTGTTTGGTTGGTATTGGTTTTTGGTTTTTCTCCTATATCATCAGAGCACATCTGTCCGTCTACAGATGAAGATAAATTCTTCTTCCGCAGCTCTGTAAGACTCTGTAATCCTGTAGGATATGTGTGCTACCAGCACATGCACATAAGCGTTCTTCTCTTCTCCTTCAAACATAAAATGAGACAGAACAGACACATTGTGCTGGCTTTGCGACAGAAAACAACTCTGGCCAGTAGAGGCATTGGAGGTACAAAGCAGCCTCTCATTCCACTAGGAGGTCGTTGCTGCCCAGGTGAGAGAACGGTTGGCTGACATCGGCCGAGAAAGCTCTCACCTGCATCCACGTAGCTCTGGAATGCCAGCTCTCGGGATTAGCTCGCCATCGGGTTCTGCTTACCTACCTCCTGACATATGCGCCATTGGCTCCATCCCGCTGACACGCACAACAGCAGGCTATGGAGTTGTCAGGGGCCATCTGGATCCTGCCACTGGCTAGAACTATCATTACAAGGATGGAGCTGGTCTTCAGTTCACTTTGAAAAGCTGTCCAGCTGGGTGTTTGTCTATGTTCAGCTGGGCACCTGCAGGCATCTACAGTCAGTGGCAGGTGGGCCCTGTGCCTGCAGGTTAGCCTCAGCACAGGTTGGCCCGGGCACACTGCACAGCAGCTGGAAGTTCTGAGAGAAAACTTATGCGGTCCCCTAGTGGCCTAGGTTCATGTCTGCAGCTTCAAGCAGTTCTCCTGGAGGTGACAAACTCAAGGAGAGGGAACATAAACATCAGCCCAATATGAAGAGCTGTAAAGTCACATTTCTAAGGAGCATGGAAACAGTGAGGGGGAAATTGAGGCCATTTTTGCAAACAAAACATTCAAACAAACCCTCAGAGCTGAGTAAACACGTAAAAGCAAATGGTATATAATGCATGACCCCCATCAGGGGTCTGGGGCAGGACCCTAAAATCAAATACATGAACGTTTCTGCTGCCAAATTCATCACACCAAGTGGGACGAATACCCCATAAATAGTATTACAGCTCACTTCCAGCTGATTATATAGTAATAAAGTGGTGTGTGAAATAGTGAGATAACCACATACTATGAATGTTCTAGTACTCCTTATTCCCAAGGAAAATGTTCAGCAGAGCTCCAAACATACAGGTTCAAGTGAAGCTAGGTGCCCATATGTCCATGTGCAGTGAACCATGTCTCCCACCTGGCTGCTCGGAGGTCTTGGGAAAGGGGCCACAGTGGTATCAAAGCTCGCAACTGACTGTCAATCCTGAGCACAGGTGTTCCTCCAGGACACGAATACATTCTTCACTGGAACATGCAACCTGTTTTACGCATCACTCTTGACCTACTTTTCTACATCACCTATCAAATTGCTGTTCTTGTGTTTTACAAAACACAAGCTCTCAGACATTGCAAACATCACTGAGGCAGGGCTGGAGGCGGGCGCTGAAGGATGAGCCAGGGAGGAGTCCCACATCCGGAGGCAGCACCATGTAGACCGCGCTTCTCAGCACACCTTCCCGAGTCACCAGTGCTATGACTAAGCCTCTTCTCAGTGACACCCCTCGATGATAAGTGTTGAAGCCACCAATTAGGCACAATTATCTCATGGTGTACGGGGGTCCCCAGCGTGCACAGTGTCTTCATCACCTCCATTCCTCTTTGTTCCCATTGGCATTTAACTCATTCCAGCAATTTCTCCATCACAAAGAAAGGCATGGGAGGTGCTTCATTTCAACATTCAGCCTTTCTTCCACGCCACTTTTCCCCGACTTACTTAAGAATGGTTGATAACTTTGGGAGTAAATATTGAGGTTTGCTATTACCTTCTGCTATGATGACAGGTTTCATCTCCAGGTTAAGTCAGTCAAATCCATGCCCAACATGTGTCAGTGGAGCTAAGAGTACTGTCCAAGCATCTGCAACCGTGTAAACGTGTGTAAATGGCAGTCCTGGGATTGAATTTATTCAGGGAGCCCTAGTCTCTGCTAACGGCAGGACCCCACCCCACCCCCCAAAAAGCATTTATATTCATTCTTTAAGGAATGTAAAACTCCCTTCATGAATCAGGGAAAAGTAAATGTCAGAAACATCACTGCTCAAGACATTGAGGAAGGCAATGTGTGGAGCAGCTGTGCAGGAGTAACAAAATGTTCCTTCTCTTCCAGGCCAGCTCATCTGCAGTGAATTCATGGCACTGATACAAAGGGATTATTACGCCAGCCAGAAAACATTTCTCAGTTCCCAGTATGTGTTCATTTGCATAACAGGACCCAGCAAAAGGGCATATGCCATTCACACCTGTGGCTTTTTCCTGTCACAGCCAGCTTTATCCTGCATAGCAGGCTGCACACCTGTTGTGGCTCTCCTCAACCATCCTGCCTTTCTAGAAACACAGGAACAGAGCTGTCAGCTCCCTAAATTTGTCCAGACTAAGGTTTTCATCTGCTATGGTCTTAGCAAATCCATCAGTGTAATTTTCACTGGCTTCCTAATAGGAAGTGTTTTCACTGCAGCTATGCAGATTGTTTTACACCATGATGCTTTTCGAATATTCATGCTCACCTTTAAAGTTCAGTTCTTCCTGCTATATTCCAGCTTGTTTCATGACCGATAAATCACTCCTCGGCATGTGTTGGCTTCTTTATTGCCAAAGCCACTCAATCCATTCCTGGTCAAGATGTCCCCCTTCCCCACACCAGTGTTTCCCATTTTTTAGTGATTCTTGTTCATCAACTTTACTATGAAACCTCAACTGCTTGCCTTAGAGGTTTCCTGACTTCACTGATGCTTTCTGCACTATTGATAAGGACACTGTTTCTGTGTGTTCACAGTTAACAATGGGGTGCATTTAACCCTTTTATATGTATTCATAGTACAATTAAACCTAAAGTCACAAAAAAAAAATTTAAAAAACTAAAACATACACAATGTCTGGGACCAGCAGAGGCACCTGTACCACCAGCAGTACAGGGCTGCTACCAACACCTTGGGCCAGGTCAGCTTTTGCAGCAAATTGAATTCTGGCACCAAATTTACAGAGGAAATAAAAATTGCATTTTCAGAGCTTTTTACATTTTGGATTGCAGATAAGGCACTGTGGATGTGTTCTACCAGGGAAACAGAAAGAAAAGATAGAACTAGGGTCCTCAAAATGCCCACAGTCTGGCAGGAGAGATGTCAACACACAATTACATCACTGCCCAACGATGACAGCAGCTATTGTTTCATGAGCACCTGCTAAGTGCCATGCTCTGTCCACTCTTCAAGGCAGGTGGGCTGATCCCATTAACAAATGGAAACGCTGAGTCAGGAGAAGTTCACAACCAGGGTCACACTGCTGGAAGGGGCAAAGCAGCATGTCAAATCCAGGTCTGCTCAACCCTTAAAGGTGAGGACAGGAAGCTGTGAGAACCCAAAATGAGCTCCTCACCTGCCAGGGAAGACTGCCTGAGGGAGAAGACCCCTGAGGATGGTTGGAAAGGTGGGAGAGCAGTGTGGGCAGTGGAGGCCGCAGACTGTGCAGGTGTGAGAGGCTCAGCAAGACCAGGAGCTGGAAGCTTCCCAGTGTGCTCAGGGGCTTGGGAGCCACAGAGGGTTCCCAGCAGGAAGTGACAGGACCAAATCTATATCTGCCACAGAGCCCTCTGACAGAAGGTCACATTATCACCTAGAAAAGAGGGAAATGGGTAGATACTACTGTGGTGGTCCAGGAGGAGAAAATGAAATTAGCTGGAGACTTGTTGAGCTTGAAGTGTCTGGCAGACTTCTACATGGAGAGCTGTCTTCCTAGTTTGTGTCTGTGCACCTACCACAGAATCTAAAATATCAGATACACCCCCAAAAATATCAGATGGATGGATGGATGGACAGACAAATGGGTGATAAATGGATTGGACAGGTGGGTAGAAGGACAGATAGATGGACAAAGGATGAACAGATGGGTGGATGGTGCTGGTGGCCTTGATCTGACCACCTACCTTGGTTCTAGCAACCAGACTCATTCCTTGGGACAGAGCCTTGTATTTCAGTTCAGTTCCCATTACCCCTGCCTTCTCCCACCACTTCTGAGACCCTACTGCCTGCTTCCAACTCCCCAGCAGTTTTCCCTCCTGGACCAGTCCTGCTGCTGCACCCTCTGGAGATGATACCACCTGCTGGACTAGCATCTGTCTTGTCACTTCTCTGGACTCAACTCTGAGTTCCTGCTCTTCCTAAGAGAGGTTTCCGGTTTGCTGACCCAGGGCTTCCCCAGGTGGGGGGATGCTCTGTTGCCAATAAAGTTGCTATTCAAACAGGCAAAGTCATCTATATGCTGGGGCTTAGCATGCAGCCCCCACCCAGCCATGACTCCATGGTCCTGACCCATAGCCAGGGGCTCACGTTGTGGAGAAGATTAGAGAAATAGGCCTGTCCCTCTGTCTTGCTGCCCAACCACAGTGGACAGTTGGATTCGCACTTAGGTAACTTGAAGGTAAGTTGATGAATGTAGGAACCAGATGAGAATGTCTACATCATGGAATTATAATATAGGAGGGACTTCAGCAGGGAGGATTAGAATCCTTCCAACTGGATGGATCCAACTTTGTGACCTGAGGGGACTGAGAGGGTATCCCAGAAGGAAGGTGACTGGGTTTCCAACTACACCTCTGGGTGGCCTTGGACAGGTCACAGCAAGAGTGCAGGGAGGAGGAGTGGGATGGGGTCTTAGTCGTTTTCTGTTGCTATAACTGAACACCTGAGACTGGATAATTTACAAAGAAAATGGTTTCTCACGGTTCTGGAGGCTGGGAAGTCTAAGGGCATGGTGTAGGCATCTACTCAGCTTCTGGTGAGGACCTTGGGCTGCATCATGACATGATAGAGAACTCAGGAAACAGCCAACCTGGTTTTCATAACAGACCCACTCTAGTGATATCTAATCTACTCCCGAGACAACCCATTAATCCATTGACCCATTGATTCAAGAATGGATTAATCTATTCATAAGGGCAAAGCCCTCTTGACTCAATCACTCCTAAAGGCCCCACCACTTAACACTGTTAGATTGGGTAGTAGGTTTCAACGTGACCTTCAGAAGGGACAAACATTCGATCCACAGCAGGGTACCACCCGGCAAAAGTGTGGAAAGAGGGAGCCAGGTGGGGTCGGGGTTCCACGTGGCGAGTGTGTGAAGAGAGAAAGCCAGGTAGGAGGTCCCCGGGACAGTGTGCGGAGGAGGTAGGGAGGAGAGAGGGGTTCCACATGAAGAGAATGAGGTGAGAGAGCGCGGGGCTGGGCGTCCAACATGGCAAGAGCGTGAAGGGAGAAAGCGGGATGAGGGTCCCACATGGCGAGAGTGCAGGTGAGGAGACTCCCGCACTTTGCACAGCTCCCGCGCCGGGGACGGGCACAGCCCGAGGCGGCAGGGTGGTCCATCCCCTTCGCCGTGGGGCTCTCAATCCACGGCGTGGCGCACAGAACACGACCAGGCCCCGGCCCAGGTACCGGGTGGAGAGCGCGGGCGGGAGGGCGGAAAGGAACCGACAGGGGGCGCGCGGGCTCCCGGGGCCAGCGGGCGGGGCCTCCGCGCGCACTACGTCCCGCCCACGCGTGCCACGTCCCCTCCCGCGCGCAAACAGCGCCTCTCCCGATTGGACAGCGCCGCCACGTCGGGGGCGGAGAAGCGTCGTCGCGTCCGGGTGACGTCTCCCGCGGGCGTCGGCGGGTCGGCGGCGTCGGCAACCCTGTCGGCCGCGGCGGCGGGTGGGAAAT
Source organism: Cynocephalus volans (assembly GCF_027409185.1). NCBI lineage: Eukaryota > Metazoa > Chordata > Mammalia > Dermoptera > Cynocephalidae > Cynocephalus > Cynocephalus volans. The sequence goes on from NC_084460.1 coordinate 190,735,312, forward strand.
GGCGGAGTACTTGGCCTCCATCTTCGGCACTGAGAAAGACAAGTGAGTGAAGGCCGCCCGCCGGGGCTCTGGGCTGGGGCGACGGCCAGGTCTCGGGGCGACCGGAGCGGCCGGGGCAGCGACCCTTCTGGCCCTTCCGGCCTCTGCGCCCTCGGGGGCCGCGCCCCGCCACCTGGCGGGCCGCGTGGCGGGCGAATGGGGCGGCCGGGCGGGCCATCTCCCGCCTGGGCCCTTGGCGGCCGGCGGCTGCTGGGACGCCGCCTCGAGCGGTGCTGAAGTGGTCCGAAGGGCCTGAGCCGCCTCGCCTTAACACGTTTCCTCCGACTTTCGGCTTTGGATCTGGCCGGGCGGGCTCTGGCAGCGCCCTCGCCAGTACTAGATTGCTGGATAACGTAGGGTCCTAACTGTTGGCGTTTATCCACTTAAGCCTCCCGCCTGTTTAAGCGGTGATCGGGGCGGCCATCAGGACAATTGACGTGAAAAAGTATCTTGGAAACTGCTGGATTAGCTGTCTGATCATAAAAGACATAATCTGCTTTAAAAGTACTTGAAGATGCTCTTCTGAAATAAGCAAAAAGGTGTTTTTGTTTGTTTTGTTTGTTTAAGGTTGGATGTCTTCCCTAGTCAACTGTTAGGTTAAAAGTTAAAAATTTAATTTCATTTTTGTTTCACTGCCACCTTGGCATGTATTGATTCTCCCAGTGCTTTGTCTGACTAAAGAGAACATTTTTAGACGTTTTCAAGGCTAATTCTTACTTTGAAAACCTAAAGTCTGGTTTAATCTACTCTTTGAATACCATCTTGGCATTCTTCAGTGCTCTACGAAGCTTACATGAAGATATGTTTTTAATGGTAAACTCCTAAATTTGTCATAGATAAGGTTTCTAATGCCGCTTTTTCAAACACTGTTTAAAATGTTTCTGTTTTTCAGGATGGGGTATGTCATGTAAAATGTGTTTTTTACACGTGATAGACTCTTTTGTGTTATTTGGGAGAGGGGACTGTATTTTTTTCTAGGAAAATCTCATGCCAAAATCATCAGTCATAGTCACTCCAGAAACATTTATTGGTTGTCAGCTATAGGCCAATCTCTGGGAATTCAAAGATGGATAAAAATGTTCGTTAAAGGCTGTGAGATCACAGAAGTAAGTGGATTGGGAGACTGGTCTTTAAATATGATCTTTGTGAATGGATAGGCCAGCTGTACTGGAAAAAGAGGCTCCTTGGAGTTTGGGCTGAAGAACTTACACATACAGAATCAGGGGGCGTCATTAATTTAGCTCTGTCAATTATGTTTGTGTGTGCCATGACTTATGTATTGTAAATGGCTATATTGGGTGGCTTTTTAACTGTTACTCTCCTTAACTTTTACTTTAGAGGTTTATTCTAATACTTTTTAAGTTTCTCCTTTAACCATATTTCAACCTATTAGGGCTGTACTGTGAAAGTTATGGTTTTAATTCAGAAAAGCTGATTATTTAATCTAGGTTGCTTGTGTTCTTACTTCAGGAATACATGGGATTTTAGCTTTCAGGAAGCAAGATGAAGATGAGGGCTCTTATTAACTTTTTTTTGTATTTAAACTAGAAATAAAATGTAGGTCTAATATTCAGTTCATTATTCACTTGAAGTTATGGACATTTTCTAGATCCAAGCGTAGATTAGACTCTATAATAGTTTATCTGTGATCGTAAATCATACCTTACCTCTTTTGTCTTTTTATTTTATTCTAGTAGTTTAACAAGCAGATCACTGAAGTTTGTTGGAAAAGTTCAACTAATTTACAAAACTCTAAATGATTAACTGGGCATTATGAAATGAAACCCATTGCTGGAAGTACAAGAACAAAGATTGTGTTGGGTATTAATTGTTCAGACAGGGATTTTGCCCACTTTGAGATATTTTTTAAATAAGCTTTTTGTTCATTTGCAAGTGACTTCCTAAAGTTATGTCATTGTTTAATCAAGTTAGATAATCTATAATAAGACCTATAAGATAAATTTGCCAATATATGTGTAGTGAACATTTTCTCTTCTAACAGATTTGGGCTTCCCATCATTACTGCTACCTGATAATAAATCATGGCTGGTCGGTCTTCATGGTCCACCAGATTTCACTGAGGTTGAGGCCCTTCAATCCGAACTCTGGATTCACTGTCTAAACATATGGCTCTTGCTAAAAAATCAAATGTACGGGGTAGCTCTTCCACCTCTGCAAGTTGGAATTTGAATGGGGTCCATCTAGTAAGATTTCATAACTCATCACAGATCTGCTAACCCACCTTGTATTGCTGTCACGCAGGCATGATTGCTAGTTTTTATTTGATCTGGATCGTCAAAGTGTTTGAACAGTATTAAGGGAGGGCTTTGTAATAGAGACAGAATATGACCTTAGGTAGTTCTTAAGACATGTTGGGCCCCTAACAGCCCATTTTCAGTGTATTGAAACCAGGAAAATTATTTGCTTTAGACTTGTTTTTAGAAATTTCCTGTTGGTCTGGTGTCATGGGTTTCTAAGAGAATCTGAATTTTGTTTTCTGTTTTCCTTAGATAGTGAAAGCACTTAATGAGCACTGTGTGTGAAACACATACATTATATCTGATTCTTGGGACAATGCCAGGTTAGCATTTTCCTCATTTCACAGTTGGCATCTGATACCAAGAGAGATGGGGTGGCTTCCCCGGTCCCAGATAGCTAGTAGCAGATTCAGGGTCTCAGCCCTTCCTGCACTGTGTTGGTGTCCTCGAGAGAGAATTTCACTGTGGAAAACTAGGGAACGAATATGGTTTAAGTTCATTTCGTTTTAGACTAATCTAATGCTCCATTTAGGAGAAAGCAAAACAGAGCAGAGAAAGCATAAATTAAAAGTGGAAGGGATTTGAATGAGGAATTGGATAGAATCAGAGTGGTCTTCCCTGAAAGAGTATCATGTTTGTAGAAGGGAGTTAAAGTTAAGTCGCCCTAAAATCTGCAAGAAAGAGGAAGGTGCCTACCATCGATAAGAAACCATATGCCTATGTTTTTGTGAAGAAAGAGAGAAGTAGTTTGATAGTATGTATTATGTTAATAACATTTCCTTCTGTTTGATATCTTTCCAGCAAAATAATCAGCTCTTATTTTCCTTTACAGAGTCAACTGTTCATTTTATTTCAAAATTGGAGCATGTCGTCATGGAGACAGATGCTCTCGGTTGCACAATAAACCGACCTTTAGCCAGGTTTGTTTGTTTTTTCTTTCCTTTTTTTTTCTTTTCTGTTTTCATGTAAATTATCAAAACTTAGTGTACTTTTCAGAGGCCATTAATAATTTGCGCGTATTAAGAAGTCATTTTTTTCTCTAGTTGTTTTATTTTCCATTTGTGTTCATAAGTGAGTGTATTTTTTTGCTTCAGTGAGAATGAGGCAGTGGAAGATCTGAGAGTGCCCTGCTCTTGTCATTAGAGAATCTTTTAGAAAATAAATTTTTAATGTTTGTATGTTGGCTGTGACTGATGTCCACTGCCCTGCCATCCTCCCCACCCCCTCTAACAGTCATGGTCCAGAGGGGGCGGCCACACAGCCTTGGCTTAGCCTCTTTTCCAGGCACCAGTGAGTGCAGAGTGGGCTTTCTGCTCTTTGCTCTCTCCAGACAGTAGAGGTGATGGAGTCACCTTACAAGGAATGCTAGCGTGACTGTCACCAGACCCATCATGCTGTGCAGCTTGGGTTTCTCTAGTACTCCTGAGTGTGTCCCGGTTTTATGCCCGTAGTTGAGGAAACAGCAAATTGCACCATGTCATGGAAATGTTAAAAATTAAACTTAACAGTAGGAGACAGACAGAAATTGTTCATAGCAAGTCTATTCAGTTAATTGAAAAATGCCTGGTATCTTGGGCTTAGGTCTGCTCTGAGTTTGGTTCAGTCAAACATTGTGATTTTTGATAGTTTTATTTTTTAATTGAAGAAAAGGCAGCAGTTTGCACCCTGCAAGGGATAACTAATGGATTAAAGGAAGTAATAGGAACAGAAAACTTCCAAATTTATGAGAACTTTTTAAATTTGAAAATTTATATTTGAGTCTTTCTAGACTGAGGGCTTTTGAATTCCTTCAGAGGTGCCCTTAAAGTTTGAATGTGCAACCTCTGAACCAGTGGGTAACTACTGTGTGTAGTCTCTGGGAGCTGCTGCACTCTGCCTTTGAGCTCACACCCTTCTGTACATGCTTTCTGTAAGACGCTAAGAAAATCAGCCAGCTGGTATAAGTGAGGTGGAAGAAAGAGGCATTGGTATGTTCTAATTTAAGCCCATAGCAGACTCCACAACATTATGTGTTTTTAGAAGGAGAGAGGACGATGGCTTTCCCCTCCATTATTCCCCATTACCAAGTGGTTAGTGTAACAAGAATCTATCTTTTAATAGCTCTGAATATGTCTTTCTTTTTGTGAATTTCAGAATATCGGAGAAGGTCCATTAAATTTTCTGTTTATTGTCATAGTTTTTTTAAAAAAATTCTTTGATTTATGAACTAAATCTCCCAAAATAAATCTCCCCAACTAAATGAGTGGCCATAGATTGTACGATAAACAAACATCTTAAGTGTCTATTATAAAAGTTTTCTTTAAGCTAGCCAGAAGTACTTGCTTTATTTTCTTTCTGAATCATGGATTACCTCAGTTAAAGTTAATTTGAGTGCTGTGGATCAAAACACGATGGTGATTTTATTTGATGGGGTCAGTAATATTTAACTTAAGCATCTCGTTTTGATTTTCTGGGTTGGTTGATTGGTTTTAAGTAAACCTAGCCGCCCCTGATTTTAATATCACTGTGTTGTCCCTTTCAGTGAAGTTTTCCTTTATTAAACAGCCACTGCCTGAATGAGACCTACAGTGGATTTTGCTGTTGAATAATTGGGCTCAGTTTAGCTTTTCCTCAGAGCTGTCATGCTCCAGGGATGCCAGTTGAAAGCTGAGTTAAGTTAGCTTTGGGAGACCTCTGAGGCCTGAAATAAATTGACTCAGGCAGTCCTCAATGGCTGGAGGAAGAGCTAGGCCCCGAGCAGAGCTGCTTCCTTTAATCCAGGCAGCTACGTGTGTGCAGTCCAACTGTTGGGTGTTCCTCCCAGGTGGGTTCCCAGCACCAGCCTGTGCCTGGGAGCTCTCCTCATACAACCACTCCCCTGTAAACATAGCCAGAAATGGAAACGGCTGGTTTTGCAAAACCACTTACGAAACTGCTTGATACATATTGTTAAGGCTGAACGTTTATTTTTCTAAATCACACAGTTTATTGATTCACCTTGTAAATCTCTAACGTAATTCAGAGTGGGTTTTTTGTAAGCTTCTTACAGTGCTATGGACGTTAAAATTCATGTAATATATTAGCCTACTAACTTAAACATGGTTTGTTTTTTCAGACAACTTGATTTTAAGAAGAACGGTACAGTGTAAGGTTTCAAGTCTGCCTGATCCAGTTTAAAGCACAAGGGCTAAAAGGATTTTTTTTTCCTTAAAAGAAGGATCCGAAAAGAGCAAATGTTTTAAGCTATTGTATTATGTAAACAGAGATCCCACCAAGAAAGTGTAAATAAGTCAGGTATCCATGACAGTTTAGAAACCTGCTTGGTGTGCCTGTTTTGCTGAGAGACCAGAGAACTTGAGTACTGCATACAATTGAGTTATGCATTCAGTTTAGAAAAATAATCTTGTGTGGGGAATATGGTTATAAAATGAATTTTTTGACCTCTTAGTATCTGCTAGCTTGAAGTACAAGAAAGTGTTCATGTTCTGTTACTCATCTGGTATTAAAACACTTTATTAATAATGTGGGACTACTCAAAACAACAATTACAATTTCTTCTTGGTTGCTGGCTGACTTGACCCAAGTCACTGCTCAAACTCTGTTTTCATAATATGATGGTTTTGGTATATTCTTCAGAAGATGAGTGTCTGACTTGCGGGAAAGCAAACAAACGTTTAGCCATTTGCAAACAAATTGTCTCTTTGCAATTGTCTAATATATGCACAGCAGCCAGTAGAATTCCCCTTTTTATTTTTTTTTCCCCGCAGACCATCTTGATTCAAAACATCTATCGTAATCCCCAAAACAGTGCACAGACGGCTGACGGCTCACACTGTAAGTCCCACAGTTGGAGAAATTTTTTTAAAACAATGGTGTTAAAGAGCCCACTCTTAATTGAGACAAATCATGTTGGCTTCTGAGCTGCTGACATAGAGCTGTTGCAAACAGGACAAGGTGCTGGAACTCCTTGGCGTACACAGCAAGAACTTGATACTTGGCCACGTTCAGGGGGCTCTTCTCTCCTGGAGAAGGTCACTGGCCGGGCCTCTTTTATTGATTGACATTGGTCGTGAGAGCAGGTCCGTCCATGTGAAATGGGTTTTAAGCATTACTAGCCGATCATTGGTCTTTACAGTGACTGAACCCCTGGCCTTTATGAAGTTCTTTCTATAAAATTAAAAATCTTAGGAATATTGAGGAATCAATAAGGTAAGTTGCCCAATAAGTGTGGGTTTTTATTTCACCATTATAATTTTTCCTCTAGGAAGTGGAGATTTCATGATATGTAATTATCGTATTTCTCTAATACAGTAATTTTATATAAGGCCCTTTTCTTTCCCAGTTCACTAAAAGTTTGTTGTAACAATCTGAGAACATTTTGGTAGTAGCATGGCAAGGTATTTGCACTCTTACCTGGATTGCACCTTTGGAGTGGAGAGTTTTTACATTCTGTAAACAGAAATATGATATGAGCAGATCATGAGATCTCCTACATTGCAGTGCTAGGGCATTTCAAGGCAGCCACCAACTAAGAGAAAACGTCTTGCTTCTGAAAAAAATAACTTACTTTTTTTCCAGCACTGAATCTCGCCTGAAGCAATCACCAAAGGCAGCCGGTTAAGTGTTTACATTTATTTTTCCATAATATAAAGTTGTTGCGTTTTGTATTTCAGACCATTGCCCTCTTGAACATTTACCGTAACCCTCAAAACTCTTCCCAGTCTGCTGACGGTTTGCGCTGTAAGTTCATACAAGTTCCTTCCCTGGTTCCCTGGGCTTGCGTGTCAGAGCTCAGTGTCCACTCCATCTGGTCTGCCGTGGTAGTGTCAAGGACCGCATTTTGCTAGAGGTGGCAAGGAGCTTTTGTCCCACTGACCCCATGGAAGCCTCTGTTGGAGATTTGAACTCCTGCCCACTTATTTAAAAAGGAAGAAATGACTGGAAAGGGTGCCCTTTAAAATAGTTGGGGCAGCTGCTGCTCTTTCTTCCTTTACTTTAACCGTCATCCTGGGGGAAGGTACTAGAATTAAATGTCAAGTTACGTTCTTCCCTGCTCAGAGCAACAGTATCTGAACATTTCCCTCACTTCCAGGAACTTTAAAAAACAAATTGTTTTGAAATTATTTTTCAGGTTTTATTTCTTGTTAGCCTTTTTTCTTTAAACTCCATTTTGGAGGTCATGCTTTAATTGCGAGAGCATTGTTTTGGGAATGTTTCCTAAATGAGGGTCTGCAACTTCCACTGACCCAAGTTTTCCTCGCCACCAGCCCTGTGCCAGCTCACCATGCCCATGTTGGTGTGCTCAATTCAGATAGGTCCTTGACAGAAAAGATACCCAGTTTTTATCAACATTCTTTACGTAGATATAATCTCCAACTGCAGGAGTTAGTTTGCTACATTTGGAAAATAAAGGGTACTTGGTGGGGAAATAGACCTACGCTGGGTATTCAGTAGACATTACCGATTTCTTCCTGTACTGGTATATATTAATACATTTAGTTTTGAATATTTATTGAGTGGTAGTTTTTAAAAAGGATATAGATAAGTATCATTGGAAAGTTCAGAAAACTAAAATTTAATTTTTATAACTATTCAGCTATAGAATTGAAATTTAGTCACTTGTGGATAAATGAATATCTGTGAACATCTGTATTCTTGTTAAAATCAAGGAGTCGGAACCAAAGGGTAGATACTTCTCATTCACCAATTTGTTTTAAAGCAGTAAAAATTAATAGAGGTACAGCCACAAGCCTAAATCAGCACACCCATGCACCAGAGCCCCTCAGTTAATAGGGTGACCTACACTGAGTACATGGCACCAGGGGCCACCACCCACTTGAGCTGGCCCCACATGGGGAGGCCTTGTGGTTATGCGCTCATGCACACAAGGGTGCACATTCTGTGTGGGGTGGGATTTTCTTGTATATTTTTTCTGCTCAGACACTAAATGTTTTTCATTGCCAATATTGACCTGATAGGAGAGATTTCTTTCTCTGAATCTGGTAGTAGCAGGATTTACTTGGTAACCCTTGGTTAAAATGCCTGTTTTTTTGTTTTTTGTTTTTTTGTTTTGTTTTATTTATTTAAACAAGAAAAGAAAAGAAAAGAAATAAGATGAGTAGGTGGAGGGAAATGTTTATATATGGATTTATTAAACAACTTTTTGTTAATAATTCTGCCCTGGGTGAAAAGGAATGAAAAGCAGATCACTGAGTAACAGTAATTAATAACTCTTTGCCCTGATTATTCACTTGGGGACGTGTGTGCTTTGTTACAAAGGAGTGCTGTACTAGCTTTCTTTGTGTTTTTGCTTGCAGCTCACAGTATTCTCATATTGCGTGTGCTACAGACTAAAAGTTTAGCTGTTGCTAAATACTCCAGTTCTGTGGTCCAGACTGTATAAATTAAATGACATTCTAATTCTGCATTTTAGGAAGAAAATCAATTACCTAAAATTATTGGTTCTTTTTATTATACCCTTTATATGTAAAAAAAAATAAGCTTCATGTGCATGGGTAAAAGTTAAATATGAATCCCAGTTTAAGAATGATATTTTTCTAAGAAAACTGGTTGTTTTCCAAGTTGTATTATTGAGTTGTTTGAGTAGTTTTTTAGTTGATCAGTATTTTAGTGCACTGGTCTCTGCCTTTCAAGTCATTTTGATTAATTCAAAAATTGTAAGCAGAATGAATGTGGTCAGTAGTTTAAAATCACCACCACAGAAACTTTTTTCAAATCTTCTAAGACTGAGCAGTGTGCGTTATTTTTCCTTCTAGTGTTCTTTCTAATGTAGAACAGGAATTTTAAATGGTAAAATCGGCCCTTTGGAATGGGCTTCTCTTGGCTAGCTTTCTGTAGTTTATAACCTGGTTTCTACTCAGGGAAGGATGTACATTCCTGATAGCTTTTGAATTGGTACGTCCTGTGATAGCACTGGCAGGTTGTCAGAGGTAGCAGTCATTCCCTGATACATTGAAAAAGTTTTGAGCTTTAACACAAACTGGATTCCTGGAAATTCAGAAATAACTGAGCCCCAGGTAGGTTAGAAAGTGAGCTTAAATCATTCTCGGAATGAGAAGTAAGAAGATAGTTCTTATCTTGAAAGACAAAAAGAGTTTTGAGTAGCTCAAAGGCAGCCCAGTCTGGATGCCCTGGCAGGATGCAGCTCATCTCGTCCAGGAATGTGGCCCAAGGAAGGTGACCACTGAAGACTCAGCCAGCCCAGCCTTGAGGCCAGTCGGGCCTTTGCAGTCTTCCTGATCTAGCTGTTTGGAACATGAGTTTTATACACCAGCTTTGTGATTTCTCAATTTAGGTTGAGAGAACTCTAGGATTTGAACAGTAGAATTTGGTAGAGTGATAACGGGGATAGAATGTAAATTTGCAAAGTTTACCCAGGAATAGATATGATTTCACTTAGTGCATGCAGGTTATGAAGCAGAATGAACTTGATGAAAGCAGCTTTGGTATATAAAATAAGAGTGCTTTCTTCAGCCAAACACTGTCACTTTCCCTTTTGGGGGGGGGGGGGCATCCAAAACACTGTAATTGTACCTGGTAATTATCCTGCCGAGTCTCTGTGATCGTTTGGGTTTTAATCGCATCAGAGAGAATTTCATAGCACTCTGTGGCCAGCAGTCTGCAAAAGAAACTAGTTAGCAACATAAGCTCTCAATCACTTACCCTGATTTCTGCTTTCATTTTAACCAAATAAAAGGGGTAAAAATCAGTGTGCTTACTTGGCCTCTATTGTAAATCTTAAAAGGAAGAGAATTAAACATTTTTAAAATTGTGAGTCATCTTTTTCCTCACACTTTCTGAAAATGTGGCCCTGTTGATGCTGATTAAAACTGACTGTTATTTAATATTTCAGTAGCCAGAATTGACACTGTCATAGGGGTAGTTAAAAAACCTCACCACACTTGAGACCATTGATGAGCAGCTGCATGATGCAGCCTCCTCAGTGCCCTGTAGAGGGCGGCTCTGTCGTGTCTTTCTCTAGATAATCTCGTGTGAGTTACTGTAGCAGTTTGAGTTTTAAACACAAAAGTTCTCTCTCAGTTACTGTGCTCTAACCAGCAAGATTTCTCTTGTTTCCAGGTGCTGTGAGCGATGTTGAAATGCAGGAACACTATGATGAATTTTTTGAGGTAAGATCATTGACTCTAATTGATAGACCTGTTTTATCTTCTGTATCTGTTTGGAAGGAATTAAAACTTCACTAATATACATGCTTATACATGACTTATGTTTAATTACACTTTTATCTTTAATGTGTAACAGTCCTTAAGCCACTGTGTTCTCCCTTCAGGAAGTTTTTACGGAAATGGAAGAGAAGTATGGGGAGGTTGAGGAGATGAACGTCTGTGACAACCTGGGAGATCACCTGGTGGGGAACGTGTATGTCAAGGTAGGAGTGAAGCGGCAGGTGGGGGCTTTGTGTGCTTGCTGCCTGAGGCTGAGGGGTGAGGAGTAGCAGCTCTTGGGCTGTTAGTCTAGCGGCCCTGAGCGTTCAGTGATGTCTTCAGAATTGAGACGCGTTGACTCGACGCTTTACCTGCTCAGTCTTGTGTGGGTGGCCAGTCTGTGTCCCTAGACAGCAGTATATTATGGACATCGTTATTTTAGTGAAGAACACTTAAGAGCTGTTGGTTAGAGGCTGTTTAGACTAGGGAGAAGTTTGTTTGGTTTCTTTTTCCTTTTTTAAAAAAAGGAAAATTTTCGTTGCCTACACAGTCATTACATTTGCTCTTTTAACCAACTGAATTTGAAAAAGACAACATTTGGCATGATCTTGGACTATTCCTAAGTTAATCTGATAGAAAATAATTGCCTGGCTTTTAAATTGACTACAGCAGCCTTCCACCTTGATTATTTTACTGAAGTGAGTACATGATGTATATTTGGGTCAATAATTACAAATGTATTAGTGAAGTGTGGGTGGCAAGCATTTGTGTTTTGTCTTTTCAGTTTCGCCGAGAGGAAGATGCGGAAAAGGCGGTGATCGACTTGAATAACCGCTGGTTTAACGGACAGCCGATCCACGCTGAGCTCTCGCCCGTGACTGACTTCAGAGAAGCCTGCTGCCGCCAGTATGAGATGGGGTGAGTGTGGGGCAGACCTGTGTGCAGCCGCCTACACGGGACCGAGCACAGTACAGCGTGGTGCGTGCTCTGGGTACTTACTAAGCGCCTGCTTCTGCCCACAGAGAGTGCACCCGAGGAGGCTTCTGTAACTTCATGCATTTGAAGCCCATTTCCAGAGAGCTGCGGCGGGAGCTGTACGGGCGCCGTCGGAAGAAGTGAGTACTCCGTGTGCCTGTAGTGCAGCTTGATGCCCTGGCCCCCAAAGGACAAAAGCCTGGCCTGGGTGTCACTTGTGTTCTGTAAAAGACACTGCTTAGAATGTAGTACATATTTTAAAATGTAAAATATGTTCTTTGGAGAAGAATATTTACCTGCACACTGCTAACTTCATCATCCTGCTTCTCAAGCAGAGGTCAGTCCTTAGTAGCTAAGCAAGGGAGCAGTTAAGCGCGGCCGCTGCAGCCGGCTTCCTGGAGTGATCGGGAATGCCCTGGTTTCTTCAAGTTAGATGTATAGAAATGTCCTTCAGATACTGCATATGCTCAGTGGGGTTTCTTTGGTTTTGTCTGTTGGTTTGGGGGTGTTTGTTTCATTTTATGTAGGGGAGATCAGTGGCACCCTCTCTTCAGACCACTGGCAGAATTGGGCACAGTGATCATATCTGTCTGGTCCTGCATTTGATTGCCTGACAGTCATGTCACAGAGCAGAAAAAATCAAGATGTCAGAAATTATAATGAGGCATGTTTCCTAGTTAGGCTGAGTTCTGATTCTAGAGGGGTTCTCATCCCTCTCCTGTTAAACATGTACAGGACTAGGAAAGACATTATTGGTGTTTTATTGTCAACAAAAAAAGAAGCATAGACGGAGGAGGAGGAGAGAAATATCCCTGCCCTCCCCACCCCAGAAACAGTGCCTGATGAGAGGCCCTGGTTGGAGAGGCAGGTGAGCGTTGGGGGTTGTTCATGTCAAGTTCATTTTTTTTATTATGAGTCCCATGATCATTGAGTTGGTTGTAGAAGAAGATGGGAGATAAACTCTTCAGTTCTAAGTTGCACCTTTTCCCCCTGAAACTTGAACAGCTGAAATCAAGGTGCATCTCAGAGTCACAGCTTGCCATTTAATTGGCAGCGTTGCTTTTCTTTATGCCATCAATTCTGTGAAATGCAGTATTTAAAAGTGTTAATAATTGTGGTTTTCTGTGGCATGTTTTGATTTTGATGCAACAGTTCTGTTTCTTTTCCTTGGTTGCAGGCATAGATCAAGGTCCCGGTCCCGGGAGCGGCGCTCTCGGTCTAGAGACCGCGGTCGTGGTGGTGGCGGCGGCGGAGGCGGTGGTGGCGGTGGGGGACGGGAGCGTGACAGGAGGAGGTCGAGAGATCGTGAAAGATCTGGGCGATTCTGAGCCATGCTATTTTTACCGTATGTCTGCTAGAAAGTGTTGTAGTTGATTGACCAAACCAGTTCATAATGGGAATTTTTTTAAAAAACAAAAAAAAACACAAAGATGGGTTTCTGAATAAAATTTGTAGTGATACAGTATTCTTGGTGTAACTTATTTCTTGTGAAAAGTATTTGAAATTTCCTTTATAAACCTGTTAGTCGTCAGTCCTCGAGGTAAAGATTAATAAGCCATATTTTTAAACTTAAGGTATAAAATGAAACACATACCAGGTGAGGGAAAATTCATATGGGAAAAAATCATATCTATTAGTTTGTTTTCTACATATTAACAGGTAATTCAGAATTTCTCCTTGAGGCTGGCATAGAAATTTTCTATTGAGGTCCCTGTCCTTACTGGTGAATAAATAAATGCTTAGATATGACTCCTTTTAATGCACATCCTCTCCATAGACTGTATACTGATGTTCATAGGAAGCTAATCTTATGATAAGATGCACTCAGTTGACCAGTGCATCTTTTTCTTATCCACGAGTTTTCTAGTTTTGCTCCCAGAACTGCGATGCATTCCTGGAATGGGAGTTGTGTGGAAAACATGCGCATGCTTGGTGCAGGACAAGAGCCAGCCCCGCGTTCTCCTGTCTCCTCAAAACTGACCACTATGTTACTCAACTGCTAACACTGTCAGTAGACACACATGCATGCAGACCTGCCTTTCTCAAAATCTTTTTGTCTGTGTTGCTTCCCCTAAGCTGCGGTGTGTAGCTCAGGGTGATCTGCGTGCTGCAGTGTGACCCATGGTGGCCTGCTGTGGACTTGTTCAGTGCTTGCACTGCATCTCGGTGCTGGAGCAGGCGTTCTGTACCTGCAACTGTGGTGTAAGGCATACCAAAACAGTTCCAAGTGACTGTCAAGAATCAGTACTAGGTACTCATGTATTTTATCCTGACACATCTCAGACTCTGGGCGAGAACTGTACCTGGGTTTCTGATGTCCTTCTCTAGTGTGCACGTGCTTTCTCCTGATTGCTTGGAGTGGGAGCTCAGTGAGTAAAAGCTCCCGCTCTTGGTGTAGGAGAAGATCTTTGCCGTAACTACACACTTAACGAATATTTGATCATTGCACTTCATGAAAGTCAGTTTTTATGTGATGAAATTCTGCAATGTGATTCTGTTAATTGAACATTGGTCTGGTTCAGATTTGGTCTCTGAAATTATTCTGTATTTTCTATAATGGGCATATAATTTTGCATGAATTAGTGGCAGTTCTTCGTGATAATAGGTAGTTCAAATCTTCGTACTCTCCATACCCCAAAAAGAGTCAGTACAAACATTTCATTATTTCTACCTTAAGTTTGGTTATGGTTGTGGGAATTATTGAGTCATTTCCATGGGAAGTTGGCCAAAATTGTGCTTTGTATTTCTTAACTTTGATTAGAATCAGCTTTTCCTCTGAAACCTTACTTAAAAATGCCATAAAACATGTCTTCAAACATTATCCTTGAAGTAAGATGAGCTTACAGAGTGAAACAGGAATCCCAACTACCACCCACCTCCCCGTGCACCCCACCACAGGGCAGGTCTGGAATAAGAGCAGATTGAGGCAGGTTTGTCCCAGACGTCCCCACGCCATGCTCCTGCTGTTCTTCGGTGTGCTTGGATCGCAGTTGATGAAGAGTAACCCCAGGAAATAAGCCCGTTGTCTCCTAAAGTCATCACCTTTATGTAGGTCCTAGGTCCAAGCAGATTTCTGTAAAAAGGAAGAAAACACACCACTTTTGATTTGTAATGAATTCAGGTCCAGATATCACTGTAAACTGTTTCTTGTCCTGAATATTAGATGATGTGTGCAGACTGGAAGCAAATGTAGAGCAGCTGCTGAAGGAGCTCTAAATGTGGCATTGGCACATCTAATTCAAGGTTGTGTTGAATTAGCGCAACTCTCTTCCTCCGCCATGCTTTTTGCTTGCTGTTTACAGTCGTAGGCAAAATGAGTTCACTGTATGCGTGTGTGTCGTAGTTTCGTAAGGATCATTTAAAATATTTCTAAAACACTGATTAATAGGGTCACCATTGCCCTGCTAATTAGATAAAATTCACTTGCTCTGAGTTGAGAAGTGGCTGGTGGTGTGGCCGTCGCAGTGCCTACACTCAGTGGCTGGCGATCGTTTCCTTACCTCTCAGTTCAGGTTGCTTCATTACCAGAAAGTAAAACAAATACTTTCTAAAATACAAAAATTCTCAATTCAAAGCACAACAAAGAATTAGTATTACAAAGTCCTGTTCTAGTAAAAAGCAGGGCTTTGGGTCTTGGCACGCTGGACTGTCAAGCGGGACTTCATGCAGCTGGCCCCAGTGGAGCTTCTCTGTTGAATCCAGTCATTTCCAGGCCGTAGATTTCACCGTTTCCAAAGAAACATGATCAACATAGGAATTTCAGTATTTAATTTGCTAAGTGGGACTTTTTAACTTGCTCTCATCAATCAAATTTCACCGTCTTGTGAAAGAAGGACATTTTAATTTTTTATCCTGGAAATATGTAAGCACACATAAAAATAGAGAATTTGTAATAAGCCCCAGATCCTTGATCTTGCCTGCTTAAGTTTGACTCCTGAGACACAGACTTTTGTGTGTTGCTCTTGGGGGAAAGGACAGTCCTGAGTCAGTTTAAACTGCTCTTTGAACAGCTCCCTGCAGTGCCTTGTTTTCCTCACTTCCGTGGCTCCGGGGTTTGGCCACTGTGGGCTTGGCCTGCACCGTCAGGCACTATGTGTTTTGTACATGTCAGAAGTGATGAGCAAGATGCGATAGATGCCATTCCTGCTGGCCTTGCAGGGCAACCCCCCGTCCCCCCGAGAAGTGGGTGCTCACACACAAGAGGATGTCCTCAGTGAGACCTGCTGCCGCCAGAGCTCGCAGGTGAACACACAGCTCGGGGAGAGGTCTGCCTGCCGAGGGGCAGGGGGATTCGAATCTCAAAAGGCTTTCCAAGTAGCCAAACTGGAACTGGGCTGTGGGCGCGTGGAAGTTGAAATACCTTCTCTGAAAATCCAAACATGGGCAAGGGGAGTCGTAGCTGACAGGACAAAGCAGGAGGGAAAAGGACCTCTTTGGGTCAGGCTCTTGTCCCAGTTACTCTGCATAACCTTTGAGAAATAGGAGAGTCTCATGGCCACTTAGGACTGAGTTCAGAGGGGTGCCAGAGGAAGGGGCCCTGCGTTACTTGGCAAGCAGCACCTTCCACAGGATGTCAAAGACACAGAATGCCAGAAAGAACACCCATGAAGTCGGGAGAGAGCCTGCAGGACTCGGGGGCCTGGAATCCATCTGAGGCGTGGGAAGGGCTTCAGCAGGAGGGTGCCCTGTTCCAGCTTAGATGACAGAGGAGTGGGAGGAGGGCGGGAGAGCAGCATGGCGGTTCTGCTCGGCCCAGGTGAGGGCTGAGGGCGGCTGGACTGGGGTAGATGTCTCCCTTTTGTGTGTTCTGCTGGGGCGCACTGATGGCTCATTATGGCTTTCATCTGCATGTCCCTGATGACCAGTGAGCTTCAGAACCTTATGCTATTGGCCATTTGAGTATCTCTTTGTGAAGCACCTATTCAAGTCTTTTGCTCATTTTTAAATATTGAGTAGTTGGCCTTTTTTTTCTTTATTTCTGGGAGTCTTTTATAATGCCTGGAGACGAGGCCTTGCTGTCATGTGCTGCAGGCGCTCTCCCAGTCTGGCTTGCCCCTCCCTCTCTTAATGGTGTCTTTTGAAGAACACACATCCTTAGACTTACTCTAGTTCAATTTATCAGTCTTTTTGGACAGTGCTTTTGCATCCTGTGTCAGATGTTTTTTGCCTCCCCAGGTTCCTGCTGACACTCCGTGTCTTTGCCATGAGCTTTATTGCTTTACCTTTCATGTTTAAGTCTGTGATTTATCTCCCATTGTGTTTTGTGTATGGTGTGAGATTAATTTTTTTTCTACATGGATATGCAGTTGCTCCAGCAGCATTTATTATAAAAACAGTGACCAATTTTCCCCACTGAATTGCGGGGGTACCTTTGTGGTAAACCAAGTGACCGTATGTGGATGGATCTGGTTCTCTTCTGTCCCAGCGGTCTTTTGTATAGCCCTGTGCCTGAGATGTGTGTATTTTGAGTGAATGAGAGCCAGTAGGATTTGCTGGTGGGGGGACGTGGGATGAGAGAGGGTTCGAGGATGTCTCCAAGGGCTTTAACCTTGGTACATTTCTTTGCCCTTATCAGCTTTGTTACTGATAAAGCTAATCAGAGAACATGAATTTAGGTTTTAAGGCCTGAAGAACTACAATACCACCATCATCTATGGTTTGTCCTTGAGGCAGCCCACCTGAAGGACACTTGGGCCTGCCATACACGTGACCTTGGTCACCAGGACGGCCACCTTAAGCCAGGCGGGGGAAGGGGCAAAGGGAATGTCCCAAAGTCTTGCATCCGCAGTCCGGAAGTCTGCACGACCCACGTCAGAGCCTTGTCATCGCACAGCCAGACAGTTCACATCTCCCCTCCAGGAGGGTTGTGGAGGGGAGGCCAGCAGCAGTGCTTTTGTGGGGGTTCTGTCCTCATGGAAACAACGTCCCCAAGACCCATCAGCCTTCTCTCAGCTGCTGGGCTTACATTGGTGGCTGCCCAAGCGGGCAGGGGGAAGGGAGCCAGCTTCTGCCCAGGCCGTCCTCCCTCAGCCCTAAGGCCACTGCCCCAATGCCCGCCACCACTGCTCTGTTTTCTCCTGGCTGCACGGATGGTGGGTTGCTTCTGCCCCAAGAAGGTTTTGAGCAGGTGGAAACCGTGCAGTCATTAGGGACCAGGCTGCAGCTCCACTACCTCCTTCTCACATGATGCTGGGGCCTGTCACATCCAGCCAGGACCCCCAGCAGCTTGGCATGAGAGCTGCTGAGAGCAGTGTGCCATCTAGAACTGCCTAAGCTTGAGAATGAGGGCTCGCCTTCCCGTGTCAAATTCCCAAGGGAAAACATGGTCCAAGGCCGAAATCACTTCCCCTCCTTAGTGTTCAAAGAAATTGAAGTTCAAGGTCTTTTCTTTCCACCATATCTTATGTAATGGAACTTTCTCAACCAAACAGTCCTGAGACCAACCAGGTGGCCATCTCCCCTTGCCCTTGTTCCAGGGGCAGCGGGATGGGACTGAAAACACAGAGCCATAGGCAGGATCTAGTCTTTGGGGCTGTTGAAGCAGCGAGCAAGGCTAACCACCCGAAGTCACCGTGGCCCCAGGGCTGGCGTCCACCCTGATGGGTGGCTCATGCAACATGATACAGATGGCTCTAAGAGAGGGGTCATATCCCTTCTTCCCCTGGGAACTCACCCCCAAAACAGGGGACCCTCATCTCAGGACAGACTGCAGCCTTGTGCTCAGAAGATGCCAGCATGGCTGGGTGTATTTGGCCATTTACAGCTAGAGCATCCTTGGAGAGGATGTTCAGACTATATGCAGCAAATCTTTAGAATGTGAAAATGCCCACCTCCTCACCTCCAGCTATCTATCAGCTCCAAGCTCTGGCCAACTGAGCTAACCAGCCAGTCCCCCCCCCTTTTAATCATAAGTTAAATCATATGAAATTGCAATTTCTCTAGGTCTAAAAAGGTCAAATAGCAATTTCATGTGGCTCAAACTAATATATCCCAAGATTGGGCTGGTTGTTGTTGCAGGAGGGGCACAAAGTCCAGGGGACAGAAGCAGACTTGGGAGCCAGGCTTCCTGGGTCTGAATCCCAGCTCTGTGTAGCCACTCCACCCCTCTGCGCCTCATTTTCCTCTCATGTCAAGGGATGACCAGGTAGTAGCTGCCTCCAACAGCTGTCGGGAAGCCTCTACTAGTTAGAACAGGTCCAGTTCTGAGAAGAGAGCCTGGCGCGTACATGGAAAGGGCTCAGTGGCTGGTCATTAGCAGTAACAGTGTGAGGCTGAAGGTGGGAGGTGGCTGGTGGGGAGGATGAGCAGATGAATGAACAGAGGCCCCAATGGGCTAGTTTTACAAAGTGAAGAATCGAGAGAGTGAGTGGCCAGTGATGGAACACAAACTTCTCAGAAAGTGGCTCGGCATTGCTGGAAAAAGTAGGGTAGACCCAAATGAACAGACAGATGTTCGACGCTCACAGACTGGAGGCCTACTCCCCCAACCAAAAAGAATAAAATGCTTAGGAATAAATTTAACCAATGGAGCAAAAGAATTGTACACTGGAAAGTCACAAAACATTTTTGAAAGAAATTAAAGAAAACCCAAATGGATGGAAAAACATCCTGTGCTCACAGATCAGAAGACTTAATGTTGTTATGGTGGCAATACTCCCCAAAGCCATCTGCAGGTGTAATGCGGTCCCTATCACAATCCCAGGGGTCTTGCTGCAGAAATGGAAACGCTGATCCTAGAGTTCATGTGGAATTGCAAGGGGCCCCTATAACCAAGACAGTCTTGAAAAAGAAGAACAAAGCTGGAGGGTTTGCACTTCTGATCTCAAAACTCACTATACAGCTTCTGTGGTCAAGACAGTGTGGTGCTGTGTGGTGAATTCCAAGTACAGCTTGCCTCAGCATCCATGCTGACTGTAAGGTGGACTCTCTTGCTCCAGAAACGGCTTAATCAGTCACCTGGATGCAGTTTCCAGCTCTCCTCCCCTCCCAGTTCCTCAGGGTGGTCCATTCAGACACCTGCTTCACACCACCGCCTCCTGGTGACCCCCTCCACATGGGGTGGCTGGATGCTTGGCTCACCCCCTCACCCCACAGCCCACGTGGACGTGCAGATCCATGCATGCCACAGTGACCCCTCCCAGGACGGTGTGACCCCATGGCCCCGTACCTGCCTGATCTAAGCCCACCATTAGGGCTCTCTGAGAGAAACCTGCTCAGGTGATGCCCCGACCCCAAAAGAGGCTTCGGCCCAGGAGTGTGTCTGCCTCTCTCTCTCACTCCCGCCTCCTGCTGGCCCTCTGACGCTGCTGCCCTCGTCCCTCTGGGACCTGTGAGTAGTAAACTACTCCTGTCAGTCCTGTGTCTGGCTGAGCTGCCTCCTCTGTGTCTCACTGACCACATGCCCAAACGTAACTCTCCTCCCGGTCAGGGCTCTCTAGGGAGTGACCATCTCAGTAGGAATAAACTGGGTGTAGGTCAGACAAGAGCCACAGGGTTTAAACAACATCCTGTGAGAGGGAAGTGTCCCCCTGCAGTGGGTCCTAACACACACCACCTCCCTTGTTCATGGAAGAGGGTGGCCCCTGACTGCTCTCCTTTTTGGCCCCCCTTCTCACCATGGATCATGACCCTGACCCCTCAGCAACTCAATCTGTTCCCTCAGAATGATCTTGGCGCTCCTTATTCATACCCAAAACCATATCATTGTTATAACAACAGCCCCTTAAAGTTTCACTGACAAACATTCTACTCTCCACCATTTCAGATTTGCCAGTGCCTTATTCTAGAACTCCTATCAGCAATTCTCTCTCTCTGATACTTCCAGTGCACGGAACCTGCCAGTTTTTCACTGTCTCTCCCCCCTCCTATGTTACCAGGCAATTGCTCCCAATGCCCACAGAAGCCAGTACTATGCACTGGTTTTTGAGAAAATAAAAAGGCTTTATTTCGAGGTCGACTGGCATGGAGACAGGAGGCAAGGCAATCTGTCTCTCTGGTTCAGGTGCTGGGCAAGTTTTAAAGGGGACTTGGCAAGATGGATTGGCTGGCTCCGAGTCAGGCCGTCTGCGGAGATGAAACCTCTAGATGCTGGATCTTCCTTGCTGAAGGACCTCTTGCTTCCAAAAGAGCTCCAGTGTTTCAACTTCCAGCCTTTGAATTCTGCAGATAGAAGATTTCTGGTTCCTGTGATGCACAAGGTCATCTGAGGGCAAGGTCCTTCTCTGCGCATGCTCAGCTTACATCCTGCAAGACAACTGGTGAAACAACTGGAGAGGGGGGAATAAGCCAGTTTCAGCTAGTTTTAGGCAGTTTCACCTTCACTCTCCCTGCCCAGCTGCGATCCCGTGGCTCCCGGCTACAATCACTGCCTCGTGTACAAGCTCAGCTCGGCCTCCACTCCCAAGCCCCTGCTCCATCCACCACCCTCAGACACAACCTCAGCCTGCACTGTGTTTGCCCATGTGTGCGTGTGCACACCCGCGTCTATTCACACCTCTGTTCTCTGAGAGTGTCTGGAAACAAGGGCAAAGAGCACACCTAGGGCCTGGATCTGGGTTTTCACTACCATCATCAACCAAGGGGAAACAGGACTCTTGTACACGTGTCCAGGCACGACGGCCCAAACAGCAGACATTCATTGTCTCATGTCCTGGAGGCTGCAAGCCCAAGGTCAAGGTGTGGCATGGTTGGTCTTTCCCAAGGCCTCTCTCCTTGGCTTGTGGATGGCCCCTTCTCCCTGTGTCCACACATGGCATTCTCCCTGTGTGTGTGTCTGAGTCCTAATCTCCTCTTATAAGGATACAAGTCGTATTGAATTAGGGACCACCCTAAAGACCTCATTATAACTAATCTCTTTAAAATTTTGTGGAAAATGGCATTAGAAGATAAGAGGAATCTTTCCATGAACTTTTTGAAGTACTTTCACACAGTCACATTCTGAGGCACCAGAGGCTGAGACTTCAACACATGAATTTGGAAGGGACACATTTCAACCCATAACAAGGACCCATTGGAGAAATACCTGATCCCAAGACAGGCAGGGAAATCAAGATGAGCCTTTGACATACTGACATACCTTGTGCCAGGAAGCAAGAGGTGCTCCCAGGATGGCAGGAAAATGGTAAAAAGACAAGGGATTCAGCCTAATTTCTGATGTGGGGCCATTTTAACACCAAAATAATGATAGTAAAAGATTATAACATATTTTATAAAGCAAGAGTCCATGAATCCACCTGATAGACATAAAAACATCAGGTGGTGGTTTACTTACAGCTGGAGGCTGGGTGTGAGGGGACAGGGAGTGACCATAATGAGCACAGGGTTTCTTTTTGGGGCAACAAAAATGTTAAAGTTAAATTGTGGTGATGGTTCCACAACTCTGTGAGTGCTAAATACTACTGTACTTGTACTAAAATCTATTGTACACTTTCTAAGATGAACTAAAAAAATAAAAAAACAGGATCTATGACCCCACACTGGTAATAAATGAACAAATATTTTCATTTCATTTCAAAATGGGGGAGAAGGAAAACTCATATGGAATGCTAAATAATAAATGTAGAAGGAATGATGGGTTTAGAAAAATCATCATTTGGCAACCACTTTAATAAAAATTGATTCAGACAAAATCAACAATGTGAAAACCAGAGAGTGAAAGATTGAGAAGTAACAGGATATTTGAATTTGCATAGTAACAAAGTATCTCCTTCGCGAGATACTTATTAATTACTAAGAGTAAAATAGTGACTTAGCAGTGGAGCAACCCGGTGAACCCCATGCCAGCAAGTGATGGAGCTTCACATCACCAGTGATGAGACAGTGTGTGCCCAGACCCCACGCCCCGACCAACTCCAGCAGCCCTTCCGTGCTCTTCCTGTCCAAAGCGTGGCATTCCCTGGGTCTAGTCACGAGGAAACATCAGACAAATCAAAATCCAGGAACTTTCTGCAAAATATCTGGCCTGTACACTTCAAAAATGTCAATGTCTTAAAATACAAAGAATGACTAGAGAATGGCTGCAAACGAAAGGGGACCACAGAGGCACAGCTGCGAAGAAGGGTGCCGGTCAGGGGCCTGCCGTGAAGGGCATGTTGGGACAATTGGCAAACTCTGAACAAGGGCTGTGGGTCAGCGCAGTTTCATATCAGTGTTCATTTCCCGACTTTGACAGGTGTATTGCAGTTATGGAAAATAATTCTTGTTTTTAGAAACTGCACACTGAAGTATTATGGGGTAAGGGGCATCATGTCTGCCACTCGCTCCCAGCGACTCAGAGAAACCAGACAGATGGACAGACAGACATACTCACATCCGAGCATCACACTTGTGTGAAGAGACAGAGGGGAGGCAAATGTAGTAAAAATGTAACATCTGGAAATGTAACATCTGGAAACTGGATGAAGGGCATCTGGTAATTTTTGTACTGGTCTTGCCACTTTTCCGACAGTCTGAAATTATGTCGAAATTCTTTTTTTAATTAAAAAATATTTGGGCAGCCATAACAGATTACTATAAACTTGGATGGCTTAAAACAACACAAATATACCATCTCTCACAGTTCTCCTGTCTAGAAGAGCAGAATGAAGGTGTCACAGGGCCAGTCTCCCGCTGACGGCTGCAGAGAGGACCCTGCAGCCTCCTCCAGCTGCTGGTGTGGCCGGTGAGCTGGGCGAGCCACGGTGTTCCCGGATATGCGGCAGCATCACTCCAACCTCTGCCTGTGACTTCACGTGGCTTCCCTGTGTGTGTCTGTGTCCAAATTTGTCTCTACTTATCAGGACACCAGCCATATTAAATAAAGTTAACTCCTCTGCCTGTTTGATACTCGCTTAATTTGTTTAGGGACTAAAAGCTGTAAAAAACTGGCTTCTGGGCTTCCCTCAAAGCCCTGCACATGTCTTGTTGTCAGCTTGTCTTTGGTTTAAAGCCTCTGAATTCTAGGGACTAAACAGATGGCCACAGTGAGGTCAAAGGACATAATGTGTCCACAGCACATGGGCCACCAGCTGCAGGACAAAACCCAATATGTCTCCTCCTTATCTCAGCTCTGCCTCCTGGCCATGCTGGGAGAAACAATATCTTTTAGACATTATCTTTGTGAATGCTGTCCTCTGCCTTAAGCTCCACATGGCCTCTCTGGATGCCACATGGCCCTGAATGCCACATGGGTACTTGGGACCTAGGATGGCTAGTGAAAGGGGACCTATGCCCAATATCTAAAAGGGCCTAGTTAACGTTAGTTGGTAAGGGTATATCTTGATATGAGTAAATTAAACAAATATTGTTGCTTTGTGTTGCTTTGCCCCCCCACGGATTTGTCACCCCACTTCCCCTAGGTGACGGAGATGCAAAGGATTACTCAAAGCCCATCTCTTCTGAGCAGTGAGAGACCCCGAAGCGGTTAACTTCCCTGGAACCCTCCAGCTAGAGGGATCCCTTCCTTGGGAAATTAACCCCGAATTGGGGTTCTCTTCCTGCATTTATTTTCCAGACCAGGAAGTTACCGGAAGAGAACATAGATGGGGTTATAGTTTAACCATATAGGCTGGTAACTTTCAGTGAAACAAGCCAGATGACATTCCAGTAAGGCTATCAACAAAAGCTTGATCTTAGCAAACATTTCCTCTCCCTCTAGCAGTTTTCCAGCAACTTAGATATCAATCAGTAACTAATCTGTCTTTGAGCCAGCAACCTTGCTGTAGCACAAATCTTTATCTTACACCAGAGACTTTATAGACTGAGGAAAATTTCCAGTCCTCCACAAGGTCAATATTTGCAAGGCTTTGGAAACCCAGGCCCTGTGAAGTACATATGCTTTATAGTATATTCCACAAAATATGAATGGGTTAAATGCTTATTAATGAGATCATCATAGTTTCATAATTTCTTCTAATATTGACAGTATACTGGCACAAAAAATAAAATTTGATTTCCTTAAAATTTTCATGTAAACTATAAAAAGTAAACAGTAAATAGGAGATATTTTCTATAATTCATGGAGGCTCAAGATTGCTGCCTCATAACTTGAACCTTTGCTAAAGACATTTGAGAACTACTTAATACACCAAATCTTTGGCTGGGAAGCCATAAACACCTATTTGGTAGAAATGGCTGAGACTCAAACTGGGCCTTGTGTAATCTGCTCTGACAAATGGACCCTCACTTACTGGATCCTAATATTCCTGAATGTATTAAAAATGTTTTTAAAATCATCACCATACATCTTTGCCTGGGGTTTACTAACCAAACAGTACATTTGTCTTTGCTAGAGAGTTTTAAGTTGTAAACCCAGCCAAAAACAGAAAGATCATTCTATAATTTTTAGGCAAATGAGGCCAATTTAACATTGACAGAGAAGAAACAAGTAGGAGAAGAGGTGATATGAAGAATGCTATAGATATGAAGATGTAATTATGGTTAGAAAGGTTAAGAAAGAAAAAAAGAATAATTTTGATGTGAGAAAGTATCTGTTACAGTGTATTTTTGTCCTAGAGCAAAATGACTGGCTATTTAAGAAGCAGGAAGATAGGACAATAACAGAAAGTCTGAGTAAGTGTGGAATATACTAAAAAGCATATGTCCTTCACAGGGCCTGGTTTTCCAAAGCCTTGCAGTTTCAAATACTGACCTTGCGGAGGACAGGAAATTTCCCTCAGGGTATAAGTCTCTGTTGCAAGATAAGGATTGTGGCACAGGAGGTTGCTGGCTCAAAGACAGACTAGTTACTGATTGTCATATAAAGATACTGAGAATTACTGTTAAGAAGGAATGTTTGCTAAGATCAAACTGTTGTTGATAGGACCACTTAATTGTCTACTGGAATGTCATCTGGCTTGTTTCATTGAAAGTTACCAGCCTATATTGTTAAACTATAACCCCACCTTTGTTCTCTTCCGGTAACTTCCTGGTCTGGAAAATAAATGCAGGAAGAGAACCCCAATTCCGCGTTAATTTCCCAAGGAAGGAATTCCTCTCTCTTGAGGGTTCCAGGAGATTAACCACTTCGGGGCCTCTCACTGCTCAGAAGAGATGGGCTTTGAGTAATCCTTTGCATCTCCGTCACCCAGGGGAAGTGGGGTGACAAATCCATGGGGAGCGAAGCAACGCAAAGCAACAAGTAAGTCATGACGGTGGTTTGTAAAGAGTAAATTCATGAAAGAAATTTTTAAAATTGGCTAGAATTAAAAACAAATTATGTATAATTGTTCTAAAAATTAAACATTAATATCGAAAGTACTCTGATGCAAGGGTGGAGTTTGCTCTCCTGCATTGGAACAACCAGATTTCCTGAAAACACTTAACTGCTCTTGGAAAATTGTAAGAGGTTTTTTTTTATCTTTTAGATAACTGGCCTAGGAAACTTATTCCATGTTTTATCAGGATAATTTCTTGTGCTCTCTGCCTTTGAAATCCTTTGTCACTTTAGTTTTATTTTATAGTGTTGTGTGATCTTATTTAACTATGTATTTTAAGCCTTTGTTATTTGACAAATTTTCCAAAACCAAATTCTGAAAACTCAACCTTTTGATTTGAACTAACTTTGAAAGGTTCCAAGGGCCCTGGAGCTTCTCAAAGGATACATATAAGAGGTGTGTCAAAACCAATTGGCTTACTTGATAAATTATATTATATGGGAAGCATTGTCAAAACAAGAATGTTTGACCTTCTTTGTGTTATACTGGGATGTTACTAACATGTGTTCCAAAATTGTGTAAGGTTCTTAGAAATCTATGTCTTGATAAATGCTATCAGTCAAAATCTTGGTTCAATTATAATTTTAAAGTGTTATGTCCTAAACTAACAGATACATGTTCCTGACAACTTTGAGTTCACACCATTATTCTAATGAAAAAACTAATGGGTTTATAAAATTACTAACCAGTCAAAAGAACAAAAGTTAATACATAAAACTGAATTAACTGAAAAAATTATGGATTTTTATCATTTCTTTATTTTGAAACATTGATGATTCAACAACTGAAACATTGACTTTTCTGTCTACTTGATCCCTCCAGGATTTTAAAACTATTCATGAGTATTGTTATTTCATGGCAATATAGTTATTTACATAAGTTCGATAAGGATCTGTTCTTCTTGTAACAGGACACAATTGGAAATACTGGTTATTTTACCAAGGCTCTAATTGGAATATCATGTTTTCAGCCCAACAACCCCCACTTTCTTCCCCTATTCTTCCCCTTCAGGAGGTGGTTAGAGCTAAGGGCATTGTTAGTTAGGGTCCATGTTTCCTCTAATATGGCTCAAATAGAGGAGAATTAAGATCATATACTACAGAACATTCTCAATATATAAAAGAATTCCAATATCTCATTCAATCCTGTGATCTCACTTGGCATGGCATTTATGATATCCTCTCTTCCACTTTACACCGGAGGAGGAGGAGCAAGTCTGGACCGCAGCCCAAGCCCATGCAGACACCATGCACACTCAGGACCCGACTCAGTACCCTCTGGGTCACACAGCCATCCCACGAACTGACCCAAAATTGGAACTATCAACTAAAGTCTCCAGATAGAAGAAAGAGAGGTCACATGCTCATATGTCTCACAGAAGGGATGAAAAAGGCTTCTTAAAAAGCAGTCAATTACAACAAAATCAAGAAAGTCACTCAGGAACCTAACAAAAACCCTTCACTTTTTATGTCTCACCTCACCAAGGCTGTAACATAATATACCAGCCTTAACCCTGAAACAGAGAGGAGGAATCTAAAACCCCAAAACTAAACCATGACCAAATCAAATGCCAGTTACTGGCTACTGTTATCCAGGAAAATCAAAAGCCACAAACACCTCTAGGCAAGGCTCAGGGCAAGCCTCCCATCACTCCCCCAGGTAACTGCTGCAAGTGCGGTAAGCCAGGGCACTGGGCAAGTGTCTGCCCAAACCTGAGACCCCCACACGGCCTTGTCCGCTATGTGGTGAGAAGGGGCATTGGAGAGTTGACTGTAGTAGAATGGTCTCTGGACCTGCCCCAATCCCTCCAAAAATCCCTACTGAGCCTGGCTTGGAGCTATCCGACCTGCTGGGACAAGCCCCTGAAGACTGCAACTGATGACTCATGGGGCCCGGGGCTTACAATCCCTGCCGCCACGCCTATCACTGCTTCTGAACCCCGGGTAGCAGTAAAAGTAGCAGGCAAGCTCATTTCTTTCTTACTAGATATGAGGACCACACACATTTGTTGCTTCCAGAATATTCAGGCCAACTTTTTGACTCCTCCATTTCTGTTGTAGGGGTGGGAGGAATCCCATTCAAACCAAAGGTCACCTTCCCTCTACTTTGTATACTTTTTAAAGTACCTTTCATGAACCAGTTTGTACTCATTCCACATTGCCCTGCTCCTATTTTGGAAAGGGACATCTTCACCAAGTTCCAGCCATCCACATACTTGACTTCAAACCCACCTGAACCTCTTCTCCTCTTATGCCGCCCAAACTCGCTTCTTCCCTCTAACCCCTACCCCTGATATAGCTAACCCCAAGGTCCAGGATACCACTGCTCCTTCTATCACTAAACACCCCCCGCCCACACACACACACATACACACACTACAAATACAAGTTACAAACCTTTGCATGTTCCCTCACCAAGCCCAATATCCAGTCAGTGAAGGAGGATGCCAGAAACTTAAGCCAGTTATTCAACAACCACTCCAGGCTGGTCCATTAAAAGGAACCCATCTTCCCCAAATCGGTTACCCCCTTCTGGTAGCAGAGTAACTGACACCAGCCCAACCCTTTGTCCCTTTGAGATCATGCACAGAAGACCTTTTCTGTTGGGTAACCTCCCCATAGTCCTCAACCCTTGAGAGACTATTTACCTGCCCTAAACCACACCCGGCTGCTTCCGCACAAGTACACTAACACCCACCTACCAAAACCCTATTCCAATCCCTTTCCACCTCTTAACATTGAATTGGGGGTGGACTAGGTTCTCCTAAAAGACTTAAATCTAAAACTTCTTCAACCTAAGTGGACAAACACATATCAGGTACTTCTAACCATCCCAACCACAGCAAAATTATCAGGCATAAGTATTTGGGCTCATTTTTCCAGGTTAAAGAAGGTACCAGACTTCAATTCAAAACTCTCAGGACATCCTGAGAAATATCATTCTCAACTTTTCATGCCCACATCTATCAGGCTGACAAGGATACCTAAGGAACCCATAAAGTCAGAATCCAGAACCACAGAGACCTGACTACTCCAGCCAGCAGACGCCGGACCGTGTGCTGGCCCTGGCCGATGTCTATGTCAGCTGCAGGGGATTTCTGTGATCTAATTCTATCTCCTTACAAACACATCTGAAGTCGTAGCCTCTGAGGATACACTTTTATCTTTTCTTTGGGACTGCTACCTACAAGGAGACTTCGGGGACTTCTCACCCACTCAAATAACCCAATGGCTGGAAGCAGAAGACTGATCATCCTTATTATGCTCTTTTTCAATCAAGCACCCACTTTAACTTTTTCTAATAACGCCCCATTTAATTCAGCCAGGATGCTTGCTAACAATACAGCCATGACAGTACACTTTAACTCCTTGTGCTGGCTTTGTATCTCCCAAAATTTGGGGGTATACCAAGCACTTCCCTGGTGGGAATGGGGACAGATTGGGGTCAATCTCACCCGAGATACTGTTCAATATAACCCGTGGGGAGTTAAGGCTACTCAAAATATAATGAAGGATCTCCAGAGTACAGGAGAGTTAACAGGACTCAAAGATTTGGTCCAAACACCTTTTAGATTAATATCCATGATCTTAAAGGGAGCCTTATTCACCCACCTCACCAAATACCGAGAAGTACTGTTTCCCTTGTGCAAACAAGAAGACAACACCAGGCCCCACACCATGCTGGTAGGATCCTCACACAGCTCAGTGTACAGATATCTTAGACATTCCTCCACAAAAATTATATAACACCTCAAGAGGACTAACAATTATAGGGAGTAATGGACTTTTGCTAAAATACATCAAAAACTATATATTAACCTCCCAACCTAATCCCCCTTCCCCATATCCACATCTAAATAAATTTATAAATTCTCACTTTTGCAATGGGCAACCTCCCGTCTGCCTCAATGATTTCATTAAGCCAAACACCCAAGCCCCATGCCCCACCCTCTTTTGAAATGCCCAATATGCTCTACATTTCGAATAATGAGGATCTCTGCTTACAGAGGTTGTCAATTCCACAGTCCCACAACTCTCCACTGACTCTCTCCTAGTGGCCTCCTATGCATCTCAGGGCTTCACATCCTCAGCACAGTTTCAAAAGGGAGGGATTTCCTTCATGGCAGGCACTATAATAGCCCGAACTGCACCACAAGATCCCCATGCCTCCAGGAAACAGAGTCCCAATATTTCATATCAGCAAATATTGGTGCCTACTTGCCACCAGCACTGGGAATTTTCTGGATTTGTGGACATCAGGGACACATTTACTTACTTACCTCCCAATTGGGTGGGCACATGTTCACTGCGCTACATCACTCCTGACACCACCATAGCTTGGAATAATACAAGCATCCCCTTTCCCATGAGGGCTCGAAGCAAACTCCATAAAAGAGTCTCTCCCTTACCATCCTTAGGCCTTTTTCTAGCGGGACTAACAAGAGCCTCTGGGGCCATCATGGGTGGTGTGTCAATTGGACTATAACATAGACTGTCCCAAGAGGTAGCAAATATATTACAAACAACTGGAGAAACCCTAAAAATCCTACAACAGCAGCTAGACTCAATGGCAGAGGTGGTCCTACAGAAAAGGAGGGCCTTAGACCCACTTACTGCTGCAGAGGGTGGCACATGCTTATACTTTAAGGAAAGCTGTTGTTTCTATGTTAACCAGTCTGCAAAGTCCAAGAAAATACCCAAAATATTCTTGAAAAGGCCACAAACCTAAAAACTCTTCCAACTGAATAATCTAAGAACTCATGGCTATTACCCATTTTGCTCCCCATCCTAATTTCCTTTGTAATAATCTTCCTTCTGCCATCTGTACAACAATTTTCTACAACAATCTTCCTGGTTCCTCTGCACGACCATCCAGACAATGACTCATGAGCGGGGAACTGAAGTTCTGATGATGAGAGACTCCCATTATCATCTCCTCCAGCCTCAGGGATCGTGACAAGGAAAATCTCCAGATCACTAGCTCCTTACCGCCCCTTTTGTCAGCATGAAGAAGTTATAGACGATGGACCTTCATCCATACACCCCATCTGGAGATCTCTCTAATAACAATAACTCACATCCTTTTTCTTTTATTTACCAAACAAAAAAGAGAGGAATATTAGGTCTCATGGCCAGCTTAAGGCAATTGGGGTGGGCTGGAAGGAATGCTTTAGAAGCCTGTGCCCTAACTGACCAGGTGTTCTCAGACCACAAAGGCTGTGTCGCCTCGCATACCACTGATTTCAAAATTGCTCATTACGTGGCCAGAGCCCTCAAAGTCTTATAAACCTCCTGCTTTCCTTTATTGGGGGAGCTGATCTGACTTGGTCTCCCCTCCACGCTGGTGGAATAAAGCTTCTTGGCTGAAATAGCACCTGGCTGGGGTCTCTCTCCCTTTTCTCCATCTCACCGAACCTAAAACCGCCCTCCCCCATCCCACGCACACCCCTTATCAAGCACCATGCATTTTGCCTTGATTGCAGGCTACAAGACCCTATTTCCAAATAATCAAACTCATAGGTTCCGGAGGTGAGTAAAAGTTTAACATTTGGGAAATGGGGGGAAGAGTATCTGGGAACTATTTGTACTATTCTTGCCACTTTCATGGCAGCCAAGACAAAACAAATAATTCAGAAGATACTAAAAAACTCTAGCTCTTGGGCCGAGCCAGTGGCGCACTCAGTAGCGTGCTGCGCTAGCAGCGCGGCGACGCTCCCGCCGTGGGTTCGGATCCTATATAGGAATGACCGGTGCACTCCCTGGCTGAGCGCCGGTCACGAGAAAAAATAAATAAATAAATAAATAAACATGCATATATGTCAATAAATATGTTTAAAAAAAAAAAACAAAAAACTCCAGCTCCAAATCCTCCAGTGGCCTCTGTAACTTGGGCTAAAGTCCAGGTCCTTGGTCTTCAGACCCTTAGAACGCCCACCCATCCTGTCCCCACTCCTGCTCCTGCACACCAGCCACGCTGACCTTCTGTTGTTCCTCTGACTCTCCAGCCTGCTCCTGCCTCAGGCATTTGCAGTGGTCATTTTCAGCCCGGAACATTCCTCCCCCAGAAGAAGACATGGCTCCCCAGGTCTCTGCCCGACGGCCTGCTGTCCAGGGAACCTTCCTGACGGCCTGATCTGTTAGCGTGGGTCTCCCCTCCCCGCTCTCCACATCAGTTCTTACTAGTGGAAAGTGTGCTGTAGACGGCGTCTTATTGACGCCCTCCCCTCCCAAAACACAAGCACCACCAGGACAGAGCCCTGTGAACCGAGGGACACACTGTGCCCAGTGCCTGGTTGTGAGGAAAACGAAATAGTTTAATCAGGCCCCCTTGCCTCAGGTCCAGTTGGGGGTAGTGCAGCACATTCTTTGTAGATAAGTTGGGGGTGGAGTTAGAGCGCCATGCCAGCCCCTGCATCTTTAGCTTGTTGCTATTCTTGTGTGCTCCTCCCTGTGTGTGAAGCCCAGGCTCTGAACTGCTGGTCCGCAGAACTCTCGTCTAGAAATAAAGCCTGTTATTTCTTCACCTACTGCTCCAAGGATCTTTTTCCTCTTACCTAGCTCATAGATCTGCATGTGAAGGGTTTGTGAATGGGCTCAAGGGGTCTATGAGACCTAGCCCTAGCCCTGCACTGGTGCACGTGGATAACTGCCCAAGATGCTAGCAAAGCGACTCTGCTCCGCCTCTGCCCCAGGCTGGATATTCATCAGGACAAGCCCGGGAGTGAAGCAGGAGCACGAGTGTTGGGGACACTGCCGTTTGCGCTGCCTTCCCGGTGGCCCCAGAAGGCCGAACTCGCGGTCTCGCAGACCGGGGCACCTGGAGAGCCTGTGGAGGAAGTCTGTGTTCCAAACCACTTTGTGACTTTGGCCACATCCTCTTCCAGCGTCTGGCTGGCTCTGTGCCACGGGACAGGTAAGAGAGCCAGCGGCCGGAAACTGGGACATATCGGCCTGGCCGCGACCCGGAGGACACGTGCCGCGAGCCCGCCTGCGGGGACCCGCCTCCCCAGGGCAGTCGCCAGGCTGGCCAGTGACCAGTGCTCAGGTGCCTGCGGGGCCGCCCTCCCGAGACCGCACGTTCTGGACGCACCTGAGACCCCCAGAGCGAGAGGTGAGCGCAGCGGGATCGGCCGTGGGTACTGAGAGATCGCGGGGCGCGCGGGAGCGGAGCGGGGGGACAGAGAGGCGGGGGCGGGAGGGGAAGGAAGGCCGGGGAGGGTGGGGGAGGGACGTCCTGGGAGCCAGGAGGGGGGAGGGGGGTCTGGGAGAGGAGGATCCTGGGGGGAGGGGAGACGGGGGAAGGGAGGGTCCCGGGAGCCGGGCGAGGAGGGGGTTGGGGGGGGGTCCCAGGCGGCGACTGCGTGGGTGGTCGGTGGGGGCGGGCCGAGGGTCTTGGCGCCCAGCAGGGACGGGGGCGGGCGGGCGCCTGTGGCCGGGATTGGCGGGCGCCGCCCTCTGCCGCCGCCCCCGCCCCGCGCCAATCGCTTTCCGCCCCCGCCGCGGTCCCCGAGCCCGCCCAGCGCGTCCGCCGCGGTTCCCGAGGCCGCCCAGCCCGCTTCCCCGCGTCGCTCCAGGTGAGCCCGGCCCCGCCGAGACCCGCGCCCCGCGCTGGGGGGACGGGGTTGCATCATCCGCACGTGCACGCGGAGCTCGCCGTCCCCTTGGTCAGGTCCTCCTCCTCCGTGATCCCCACCCCGAGGCCGGGCGTCCGGCGTCCGCGTGAACCAGCCCCTTCTTTAGCCCCCACGGCCGCGGAAGGACCCGCCGGCCACCATCCCCGGAGCGCGTGCGGGGACCGCGGTGGGGACGGGGGCGCCACGCTGCGGCGTCCTGGGGTCTTCTGGGGGTGCTCGGCTCAGACCGTGTTTGCAGATGGCCTCCGGCCCGGGCGCGCACTTACGGGCTGCAGGGGCGCCCTCGGGGGCGTCGCCACCCCGGGGTCCCGGCGGTTGCAGGTGGGCCCACCCCCTGGGACACGCTGCGGCCGCGGGACTCCCCGCCGCGCGCTCGGACCGGGAGGCCGACGGGGCGTCCCGCCGCCAGGCTCTGACTCTTCACAGCAGGACCGCCTCGGCGGGGCCGTGCTTGAGACCGGAGCTGCACCCTACCTTCCAAGCCCAGAGGGCTACGCAACCTTTTTTATTTTTTTCGACTTTTTTTTTAAGAGCATTTTAGATTTCCAGAAGAATTGAGAAGATAACACAGAGAATTCCCCTATATATTCGCTGGCACAGTTCCTCTGTTATTAACATCTTAAGTTAATGGGGTGCGTTTTTATAATTAATGAACCTATTTCGTTATCATGTAGTGATAGATCATTGTTCCCTGAGGCCCATGCTGTAGTCAGGTTTCCTTAGTTTTCCCCCGATGTTTTTTTTCTGTTGCAGAATACCTTGTTAGGTTTGGTGTCCTGTCTCCTTAGAGTTTGAACTGTGGGCAGTTACCAAGCCATCAGTCCAGTGACTGATAGCGGTGTCCTCGGTCCTGCAGTTAAATGTGGAGAATCAAACCAGGCTGAAGAGAGGCTGAGTTCAGGGCTGGTGTTTCTGAAGATGTTGAGGGTGGTCTCTGTCCACTGTCGCCGGAAGGAGTGAGGCAGGGCTGCAGCCACCAGGCCTCGCCTTTGAGGGCACTGGTCCTCTTTCTTTCTTTCTCTTTCTCTCATTTTGTATTATCTGTTCCAAGGTTCTTGTGTGTTTTTCAAAATGGTGAGTTAAATGTACGTAACATCACGTTAACTATTTGTGAGTGTACAGTTCAGTGACATTAAATACATTCACGATATTGTGCGGCCATCATCACTGTCTACACCCAGATATTTCCATCTTCTTTCCCAACAGAACTAATGTAGCCATTCAACAATACCTCTCCCTTCCCGCATCACCCCAGCCCCTGGCAGCCTCTATCCTGCTTTTTGTCTCTATGAATTTGCCTGCTCTGGGTACCTCATATAAACCAGGCATGGAAGGACAATTTGATTATTCTAGATACTTCATATAAGTGGGATCATTAAGTATTTGTCTTTTTGTGTCTGGCTTATTTCACTCAGCATAATTTCTCAATGTTAATCCGTGTTGCAGCATGTGTCAGAATTTCCTTTTTAAGGCTGAATAATATTCCTTTGTATGGACAGACCCCATTTTGTTTATCTGTTTATCCGTCAACGTACACTTGGGTTGCTTTCACCTTTTGGCTATGGGGAATATGCTGCTAAGAACATGGGTGTGCAGATGTTTGTTTCCATTGTTTTGGATATATGGTATGTCTAGGAGTTTCTGGGTCATGTGGCTTAACGTTCTGAGAAATGGCCAAACTGTTGTTCACAGCAGCTGGAGTCTGGGCTTTTATGCCCATTCTTGTTGGGCTTATTTGAATGAGGCGATCGCCACACCCAGAGGGGCCTGGTGGGCAGGATTCCCTGGACTCAAAGCCTGAACTGACACATCTCCCTCCCTTTGCCAGATCCAGCATGCCTTCCGAGACACCCCAGGCAAAAGAGGAGTCTGCAGGGTGCCCCCACGTCTCAAGGGCACCCTCGGGGAAAGGGAGCCTGGAGAAGGGGCCCCCCAGGGACAAGGAAACCAAGGAGTGCCTGTGGATCCGGCCCGATGCCCCGAGCAGGTGCACCTGGCAGCTGGGCAGGCCTGTCTCTGACTCCCCACATCACCACGTGGCCCTGTAAGTCCCTGTTTTTGATGACAAGATGCTGTATCCATTACCTTGAGGGGAGGTGGGTGTTACCTCGGGAACCACGTAACCATGTGGACCTGAGGTGTGATCCCCCTTAGTGAGCTGGGGGTGTGGAGCACCTTACAGAGGAGTCAGCAGGCTCAGAGAGGCCAAGGCCTGTTTACTCCGTAGCCCAGCAGCTAGATCAGTGCCCAGCTAGACAACAGCTGCTCAGTGCAACTTTGCTGAATACGTAAATGAATGTGCCAAGTCTCATGCTTTGAGCGATGGGTGGAGGTGTGACTTCTCACCCAGTCCCATCTGGCTGCGCATGCGTCTTCTCAGTGTGGGTCCTGCCCTTGTCTGTTTAGCTCTGGGTCATGAACCTTCCTTTGCTTGTTAAATGTTTTTCTACAGTGGGCTCATTAAATCTTAGGATTGTTTTTGATTATTTCCTTAGTATATTTCCTTTGATGTAGAACAAGTGGGTCAAACAATGTGCTTTTTAGATGTTTGATCCTTACTCCGTGTACACTGCCGCCAATGTTTATGGTTATTGATTTAAAAATCAGAATGAGTGAGTGTGAAGGGTTTACTCTTGGTGCACCCCTTAGTGGTGAACATTTGCAAACCTAGAAGCTCTGGCCA
This sequence comes from Cynocephalus volans, assembly GCF_027409185.1. Lineage (NCBI taxonomy): Eukaryota > Metazoa > Chordata > Mammalia > Dermoptera > Cynocephalidae > Cynocephalus > Cynocephalus volans. The sequence goes on from NC_084460.1 coordinate 190,771,257, forward strand.
TGAAGCGTGTCTCAGTGCTGGCAGCTTGGGGGGCCAAGAGGGCAGTTGGCCAGATGCAGGAGCTGCTGTGTGGGTGGGAGGCCATGGGAGGCCGGGGTGTCGCTGCTGAGGGGGCAGGGAGGAGAAAGGTTCCTGAGGGCTCTGTGAGCTTCTAGCTCCAGGGTACGGGAGGAAAAGATGACGCTACGGGGTTGTAGAACAGTGTCACACCTGCACCTCCCACATGGGCCTGATTCACCCTCCTGAAGCACCCCCCAGGGCTGGCACCTTGGCCTGAGATGCAGGGCCCCAAGCCACTTGTCCCAGGTCCTGCGTACAATGAGGAGTCTCGGTGGCTCGCTGGCTAGAGGACAGGGCACCAGGCCAAGGTCCCTGAGAGGGAGCCGCAGTCCCTGGGGATGCCTGAAAGTGAGACCACATGGGGGATGAACTGGACAGGGTGGGTGGGGAGAGAGTGCAAGCTGGAGCCCAAATGGCCAGGAGGTGCCAGCCACGTGGATATCTGGGGAAGGGGATTCTAGAGGGTCTGGGGGATGGGCTGAGAAAGGGGGGCCACAGGGGGTGGGGGCTGCAGAGGGGAGTTTGGGGTTTATTCTGAGATGTGGGGCTGTCCTCCCAGAGGCCTCCTGGGCTGTCAAAGTGAAAGCAGTTGAGACCAGTTGACTCCTGGCCATCACTGTAAATTCTGTCCTTCATCACGTTGAGTCCCAGGCCCCTGTCCTGATCACCTCTGCAGTCTTCTCAGGTGGCTTTGGGGCCACTCAGGGCCTGGTGCTGAGTCTACCCAACCCCTGCCTGTGGAGGTGGGCCTCATGTCCCCTCTTGTCCGTCCCCAGCCCCTCCCCCACAGGAGAATGCAGGTTTTTACCTGTGCCCTTCTAATGACTAACCCCAGCCTGGCCCTGAGGCTTGGCCTCCTGCAGGCTTCCCTCCAAGGCTGGGGTCAGGAGCTCTGCCCTGGCCCAGGTTTTATATCTTCACGTTGCCAAGCCTGGTTCCATTCAACCAGAGACCGATTCAGAGGTGAGCCTTTCCCACCTCTGGCCTGGTTTGGGGCATCTGTTTAGTGCCTCTCTCTGCTTCCTCAGGAGCCAGGCAGGACCTCTCTCCGCCTCCTCGCAGGACGTGATTGTATGGGGTGGCTTCTTCCTTCCTCCCTGAAATGCTCCTCAGGACCGCTGGGGACCTGGGCCCACCCAGGTCTAAGGATCACCCCCGAGGGGGCAGGGCCCAAGGATCTCCCTGTTGAGGAGGGCCCTGTGCTGGTGCGGGCCCACTCAAGGTTGAGAACATGGAATGGTGAATTAGAAATCCTGGGTGTGGAGGCTGTGGCAGGTCTTGGCACCAGGGTGAGTCTGCATATTCCTGAGTAACATTTGATGAGCACATCCTTGGCACAGACAGGGAAAGGGCATGGAACTGGCATCTGTCCCCAAGGGGCAGCACCAGGGCCATTCAGGAAACCGCTGGGTGACGGTTTGCACACACGCGAATGCTGCAGAACAGCTGCCTGTGTCACCTGTTACCATCTGTCAGGTGGAAAAGCTGCTGGAGGGAGGGCTGGCATTCGCCCTGACCCTGGGGAAAATGGCCAGTCGCAGTGTGTCCTTGCAGCAGCCTATAGTGAGGCATGTCCCACCCTGTGCCTGGTGTGGTCCACATGGTGCCAGGCATCTCGGCATGCTCTGTGCAGCCATTGTCACTGGCTGGTGGCCAGAGGTCAGAGGAGCATCTGCCCTGGTGTCAGCACTTTGCTTTTTTGATCAAAGGAGAGAAAAGAGAAGGAGGCTCAGCAGCAGTGAGATGCTGAGAGAGGAACGGAATTGAAATACCCAGTCAAAACTTTCTAAAAAGACAGACCAGGATCTGTTGTTTTGAAGTTGATGTTTGTTTATTTTAACTTTTTTTATTTGGAAATAATCAAACATTCCCAAGAAGTTGTAAAAATAATAGAGAGGTCCCATGCACCGTTCACCCAGCTGCCCACTGACAACACCTCAGGTAACTGTGGAGCATTTTCAAACCCAGGAAACTGACGCTGGTGCAATACAAGGCACTTCAAGAAATTTTATGCAAGGGCTGGCCCGTGGCTCACTTGGGAGAGTGCGGTGCTGATAACACCAAGGCCATGGGTTCGGATCCCTGTATAGGGATGGCCAGTTGGCTCACTTGGGAGAGCGTGGTGCTGACGACACCAAGTCAAGGGTTAAAATCCCCTTACCGGTCATCTTTAAAAAAAAGAAAGAAATTTTATGCAAAGATTCGTGTTATCTTGTAATTCTGTTTTTCCACAAACTTTTTGAAGTACCGTTGTGCTATTACCTAAAGTACAGGCAGTACTTGGTTTTGTGGTTTATTGGTGTGTGTGTGTGTGTGTGCGTGTTTCAGCTGTGTGTGTTCCCGTGTCATTTATCCTGCGTGTAGATGTGTGTAGCCACCACCCAGATGCCTTGTAAAAGTTAGTTCTTTGATTCTTGGTTTGTTTAAAACAATGCACTTGGACTGCCAAGGCTGGTACTGTTTTGTTTTTTCCTGAGTAATTGTGGACTCCTCTGTTTTAGGGCAAAATCTCCAAAAATCTTGCCAGATATTCTGGAGAAAATTGGGGACACCCCCATGGTCAGAATCAACAAGATCGGGAAGAACTTCGGCCTGAAGTGCGAGCTCCGTGAGTCCCCTCGCATTCGACAGGGGCTTCCTCCATCCTGCGCTGGGCCCGCTGAGGCTCGGTGGGCATAGGGGACCCCAGGATGGCCCCGTAGATGAGGCCTGGGGGTGGTGGGGTTGCGACAGTGGGGTCAGAATATATGCTGGTTAATGAGTGGCTGAGATTGTATCAGTTAAGTTTGGGAAGAAAATACAACAGGGTGACGTGTTAGAGGTGACCCGGGTGGCTGCTCTAGAGCTGATGGCTAGAGAAGCGTGGTTGAATGGAGACTTGTGGACAGAACATGTCACAGATGGAGGATGTTGATAGCAAGTGGGGTTTCTGTCACCAGATGGACAGCAAGCATTTGTCTCTGTGTCTCGCTCTTTCATGAGGATCTGCAGTTCAGATGTCATGTATGAGATAAAGGATGGAATGCAAAGGGTCTGGTTGGCCTTGTCCTCGGTGAACATGGGTCACCCGAGATCTTACCTAAGCCATGGGGGAAGGGTGGTTCTCTGCAGGAAGCTGTCCCCGGGCATAAGAGGGTGGAGGGGAGTTGTGACGGTCACTCTTCTGCAAGAGCACGGGGCCCGGGTAGACGCCAGCATGCCCACCGAGGAAATGCAGGTGCACAGGCGCTGGGGCGGGGAGCAGATTGTGTGTTCAGGATGACGAGTGGTGCAGTGAGGGTGCAGTCTGAGTAGGGAGGGGAGGAGCCCGTAACGTGGCTGTGGATGTTTTTACTGTGCAATGCCTGTTAGACAAAGATGAGGAGATGTCATTGCAGTGGGGACATCACATGAGAGCGTTGGCCAAGGAACGCTTCAGCAAGTCAGGGGTGGGCACAGGCCATTGATGGCCTTGTGGGAGCTTTACCTGCCCCTGCCTCCCAGGGAAGGAATTCTCCAAGTAAGCAACCACTGACTCCCATGGATACTTCTGGGGCATGTGGACTGCATCAGAGCAGCCCCCTTCTCAGAGACCCCTAGGCCCAGTAGGGCCTGCTCTGTGCTCGTTTGTCAAATAGAGACCAATAACTAGTACTCAGCAGGTGCAGATCTGCATAACCACACTCCACATAGGGCATTTGAACTTGGCAGTAGTCCCTGAAGTAGGTTTAGTATTCCCATTTTACAGGACAAACCAAGGCTCACATTGGTTAGGTGGCCAGCCTGAGGCCATCAGCTGGTCGGCTTTGATCCCTCTTCCCCGGGGGCTAGAGTGATCTACCTGAAGAATTTACAGTGAGGGCCTGGAAGGGTCCTGGGATGCAGGACCATCAAGCCCCCTCCCTACCACACATGGCACCTTTGCCTGTCAGGGTCTGCTTGGTGGTAGCTTTCAGAAACAAGGACAGGCCAGGAGGGAGGCTGTTTGCAGTAGTTGTGGGCCAGTCGTGGGTCCTTCTAGTCATATTTGGTGCAGCCCAGTATCTCCCCCTTCTAAAAACTATATTTTTAAGAGATGAGGATGGAGGGCAGTCAGTAAGAAAAGAACAGCCCAAGTGAAGGCCCTGGCACGGGAAAGAACAGCCTGTTGGCTGCATGTGGGAGAATGGCAGAAGTCCGTTTCACTGGGCAAGGGCGTCCTCCCAGGGGAAGCTGGATGGTGTGAGGCCATCCTGGAGGGTCTGTGAGTCCCCACCAGACAGAGCAGTCGTGTGATCTGGGGTTTCAGGACATCAAGTTGGTGTGGCGTGTGGCCTGCACACCACCCGCTGAATGTCTGCACATGGTGTCCTGCACTGCCCCAGCGGAAGGCTTTGTCTGACTGATGCGTCCCCTGGTGGGGGCTCCTTGGTTGCCTTTTTCTCAATCACCCAGAGTCGCCACTGGTTGCAGGGATGGGTGGGTTGGGCTGCGGCAGGGGAGAGAGAAGCTCTGATGAGTGAGCGCCGGGGGCGGGTGGAGGAGACGGATGGCAAGGTGGCGCTTTCCCGAACCAGCAAACTCAAAACCTGCGCCTAGTCCTCGGTGTACTGGGTAATGGCGTGGGATGGGGAGAGAGACAGGAGTCAGCAGGAGGTCGAGGTCTTTTCCTCTCCCGTGATCCATCTCTGCCTCCCAGTGGCCAAGTGCGAGTTCTTCAATGCGGGTGGGAGTGTGAAGGACCGCATCGGTGTGCGGATGGTGGAGGACGCTGAACGGGATGGGACTCTGAAGCCTGGGGACACCATCATCGAGCCGACGTCCGGGAACACGGGTGGGTGCTGGAGCCGGCCGGGAGGGCCCGGGCCTGTGCCGAGCTGTGGCGGGGCTGCTGGGGGGACGGGGCGGGCGCAGCCACATGTGGGCGTGTCCAGCCCAGCCTCTGCCCTTCTGCCGTGGGGGCCTGAGTCCATGGTGTCCCGGTGACGGCCTGGAGTGCCTGGCACGCAGGGCGAGCATGTGGCCTGTGCTCGTGCCGCTGGGGATGTTGTGTGTGCGCGCCCAGGACGTGGGGGAGGAATCGGATTTCATGTGGTGCATGCGGGCGCTTCCTCTCATGAGCACGCTACCTTCTTACCTCTGCCCCTGGCATGCTGTCTTCTCATCCCCCATTTGAGGGCAGAAGGGGCTCCGTTGGGCGATTTTGGAATCCTGCAGTGCCCTCTCTGCTGGGCCTTCCTGGCTGGGGAACTGGCACTCTGGACTTGTCCCCAGTGTCCCAGGCAGGGCAGGACAGGGTTTGGGGACATTGGGCACTTTTACCCTCTGCCTGCCACCCTCAGGGATCGGGCTGGCTCTGGCTGCCGCTGTGAAGGGTTATCGCTGTGTCATCGTGATGCCAGAGAAGATGAGCACTGAGAAGGTAGGCTGGCGGGGCGGGGTGCTGGCCTGGCCTGGTGGGAAGATGAAGGCCAGGCCTGTCCTTGGTGCAGGTGGATGTCCTGCGGGCCCTGGGGGCCGAGATCGTGAGGACGCCCAGCAACGCCAGGTTTGACTCTCCTGAGTCACACGTTGGGGTAGCGTGGCGGCTGAAGAATGAGATCCCCAATTCCCACATCCTAGACCAGGTGAGGCGCCCGGGCCTGGAGGAGGCTTGTGTTCAGAGGTTTTGCCTAAGCAAGGCGTCTCCTCGGGGGTCTCTGGCAGGAATTTGGGGGTGGTGCTGTGGCTAGAGGGAGGGGTGACAGGGCATTGGCACATGGGCTACTGGGTCCTCCAGGGCCTGGCAGAACCAGGGCACCTTTGGCCCTCTGCTGTCTGTGTGCCCGCTTTGGAGGGCTGGCCGCACCCGGCTCTGCTCGGTTCTGTGAGCTGGGTTGGAATACCCTCTCAAGGGGACCCTGGACGCTCTCTACAGGCATAAAACACAAAAACCTTTTCACTGGAAGCTCTTCTGTCTCACTCATTTCATTTCTGGGTTAATCCAGAAATTGCATGTTCTGGACAGCTAGTTTTAATGCTTTGTGTCTGCTGAGGTTCCTAAAATTGCCTGTGTGATCAGCCCCCTGTTCCCTGGGCTGCAGGGTCCTCTCTGGCTTGCACTCAGCTGTTTGCCTGATGCCCCTGTGGCCACTGCTGACTCAGCATAAGTGACGTGGCTTGCCGCCCTTTGCTCTTTCCCTGCAGTACCGCAACGCCAGCAACCCCCTGACCCACTACGACAGCACCGCCGAGGAGCTCCTACAGCAGTGCGACGGTGCGTCTCTCTGTCCCACACCCCTTGTCCATCCTGATTGCATTTATCCCTGGCTGCCTCGGAGTCACTTGCCCTCTCCTTGGTAAACTCCTATTCACTCTTAATTCTTCAAAACCCAGCTCAAATGTCCCTCTCGGTGAAATACTTTCTGGAGCATCCCCTAGAGTGGTTTCCTCCCTCCTTTGTACCCTCTTGGCCTCGCCTGCACTTCACATGGAACACCAAACACTCACACTGCATTCATTTACTCAGTGGTCTCTCCTGTAGACCTGCGGGAGCTGCTGAATGTGGGGACAAGCGTGTCCAGGGTGCAGGCTGACGCTGGGCACCATGGGGCTTCATGTTGCTGAGCAGTGATCTGGATCAAGCCTCAACTTGTACACTAAATTTCACATTCAGTCTTTCTCATATCCAGAGCAGGGTTGTGCATTAGCTTACTGTCTGTACAGGTGCGAGGCTCCTTGGAACCTTTCCCACGCACTTGCTGCCAAGGCCCGCTGGCAGTGATGTTTTCCTAAGAGATCCCTTTACACAGAAGTGGCTGGGAAGCTGGCACCCTTGGCTTCCTGTTTGGAATTTGGCGCCGGCCTAGGCTCAGCCTTGCTCCACGCCCAGAGCCAGGCAGTAAAGTCCAAAAACTGGCTCACCCAACTTTTATGTGTGAGAGTTCTGTCCTCCGGCAGAACATTCCTGGCTTCACAGAGTTTACCCACGCACAGACTTGTCTGCCCAGTGTCCAAGCTGGCCACACAGAGTGTGAGAGCCCAGAGGGTTTCTGAGCTAGCGCCTAAGTGGTTTATTCCATTTCCTCTAAACTCAATTCACTTATTCATCTCCTCCAAAGATCATAATTAAGAGGCTCCCTCTGCTTAGACTCTCCAGCATCCATGTCCTCCCCAGCAGGCATCCGGTCTTCACGCATTCAGCCAAACGGGGACTTCCACGGCTCAGTGTTGCTGAGCAAGGGCCTGATGGGAGCAGGCTGGGCCAGGCCTCTGTGCATGCTTCTCGCAGGCTCAGGATGGGGATGAGGGGCTGTGGGAATTTGAGAATAAGTTTTTCTTGTGAACTTTCTGATCACCTGCCTTGGCTGGGGTGGGGTATGTCTTCACTTATTACTACTAAGAGTGGGGCAGGCCTGGTGGTGACCTGAGGATGTTCCTCTGCCAGGGAAACTGGACATGCTGGTGGCTTCAGTGGGCACAGGTGGCACCATCACGGGCATCGCCAGGAAGTTGAAGGAGAAATGTCCTGGATGCAGAGTGAGTGGGGCGGGTGGGGGCTGTGGGGGCGGGTGGCCACAGGCACAGCTGCCAGTGGGCTTGGGCCTACTGGTATTTCTCGCCTGTGGCCTGAGCTGCAGTTGGAGGTGTGGACAGCCCCGTCCTGGGCACTTTGCTCACAGAGTGGTCTCTGCTTCCTGACGTCTGACAGCACTGCTGCCTTCAGGTGCTGCATCTGCACTGCCCTGGGGGTGTCTGCCCAGGTGGTGCTCGCAGTTAAAGGAACCCAGCAACTCATGACTAGGATGAGCTGGGGCTGGGGGGGTCACTTGCTGCCAGTGCCCTACAGGGGGCTTCCTGTGCCAGTTGGGGGTGAGGGTTCCATCTGTGTGCTCTCCACGGCCCAGCCCAGAAGCTCTGAGGTCCAGGTCCCGAGTCTGTGCTGCCGGGGGCAAGGCTTCAACTGGGATTCGAGTGAGTCAGAAAGGGTTCCTGGATTTGGGGTAAAGAGCAGGTCCGAGGAGGGGCTCATAGGAATGCCCAGCTGGTGGTGCCAAGTGCATTTCTCCCTGTGGCTGTTAGCTTGCCCTCCAGGAAGAGATCAGCGCCCAGAACTACCCCTTGTCCCTGAAGCCTCCAGATGCTCACTGCTGCCTGCCACCAGGAGGTTTGGCCGGACTATCTGGGGGCCCTGCTCCGAGGAGCCCTGGGAAATCACTCCTCCCAGACCCCTACCTTCCCGTCTTCATGCCCTGCCTTCACTTCAGATTAGGTTGTTATTGCCTTAATGCTCGGGCGGCCTTTCTGGCTTCCTCCTCCCACCCTAAGGCCCAGGAACAGGACCCACAGCTCCAGTCAAACCATGAACAGGCACTTGTTAACGGGGGTATTGGCCACTCCAGTGATAATTGGACATGTCCAGATGAGGCTTTTGCTGGACTAAAGCCACCCGCTCTGCAGATCATTGGGGTGGATCCCGAAGGCTCCATCCTCGCCGAGCCTGAGGAGCTGAACCAGACAGAGCTGACGGCCTATGAGGTGGAGGGGATTGGCTATGACTTCATCCCCACGGTGCTGGACAGGACGGTAGGTTGGTGCCAGAGTGCTCCCCCAGCAAGGCGCTGGTGCCAGACCCTTAACCTGCTTCCGCGTCTATGCACCTGGCTGAACATAGGCACCTGCACTGTCATGAGCAGTTAAAAAGCGGTCCTGAAGATCATGACAAGGTAAAATGCGGTGTGATGCCCAAGCATATGCCCTGACTTCACTGGGCAAAGATTGAGATGCTGGCAGAGGAGACGGCACCCCTGGGCAGCCCGGTGAGCAGGGCAAACATGGATGAGTGAGGACCCCAGGGAACTTCTCCTAAATGTCCTAAAGGGTGTCTTTGCTCTGAGGGCTCCAGACGGAGGCAGACACTAAAGGGATGTGTGGCCGGGTGGCAGGGGCTGGTGGGGCAGGTTTGCTATGTGCAAAGTGTGTTGGAACAGGGAAGGGTAGCGAATTCTGGGTCCTAGAAGGCGGGACTGGGGCACACTCCTTGGGAGTCACCACTGCCTGGATGGAGGTCAGCTGTGAGGTGCCCTGCCCGCCAAACGCTGCCCGAGCTGATGGCTGTGGCCCGGTCTCACCGCAGGTGGTGGACAAGTGGTTCAAGAGCAATGACAAGGAGTCCTTCGCTTTCGCCCGCATGCTCATCGCGCAGGAGGGGCTGCTGTGCGGTGAGTGGGCCTGCGGGTGGGGTATGGGGCCAGCGTGCCCCTGCCAACTTCCAGTGCGGGCACGTGAGACACAGTCATCCTGAGGCTGCGTGACAGCTTGGCCGCACTTCTTGGGTGGTGCCATCTGCTTAGCCAGGCCCTTCGCTAGGTCGTCCTGCTTGTTCTCGCCATGGCCTGGCGGGGTCAGCTGTACAGGTGAGGGCTGGAGGCCGAGGTGTCGGGAATTCGAGCAGCCTTTCCAGAGTATGTTTTTAGGGCAAAGCCAAACTCTTACAATACTTATTTTTTCCAATCAGGGTCAACCTCGTGCTTGGGAGGTGGCTGGGGGGGCCAAGGGTCCTCATTGGCAGGGGTCCAAGGCCAGAAGAGGGCACTCTGAATGCCCCAGAGAAGCTGGAGAGGGTCTGTCCCTTCAGCCTCTGGCCAAGCGAGACGGTGCAGCACTTCTCATCAGCTCTGTTCTCTGTGCAGTCTGAGGCCCATCCAGGATGGGCCCTGCTGGCCGTCCTCTTACCCCTGGACCCTCGGCCTGCCTGGCTCGAGGTGGGCAGAGCAGACGTCCCGGCTGAATGCACTGACCCAGGGCAGCCAAGGCCCCAGGGGGGCAGCTGCTGATTTAGACCTCAGGGGACTTAGAGAACACACTCTGAGCATCCCTCTAACACCCACGCAGGAACATATGGTCATTTAAAGGTGCCTTCCTAGGGCTGGCCTGTGGCTCACTTGGGAGAGTGTGGTGCTGATAACACCAAAGCCAGAGGTTCGGATCCCTATATAGGGACGGGCAGTTGGCTCACTTTGGAGTGTGGGGGTGACAATACCAAGTCAAGGGTTAAGATCCCCTTCCCGGTCATCTTTTTAAGAAAAAATAAATAAATAAATAAAAATGCCTTTCTTCTGTCCTGTCACTTTGGGGGTGGGGATGGGAAGTGGAAAGGCACCAGCCCTCAGTGTGGCCAGGCCCCCGAAAGCCCCAACCTAGAGCTTCGGAGCAAGACCCTTGTGAGTAAAAGAAAATTTCCAAAATGATGTAGTTGTGGAAAAGTGACTTGGTTCCTCATAATCTCTGGATGGTGGGCACTTTCCCATTCTCCATTTTCAGTGGAAACACAGGCCTGAGCCACTGGGGCTGGGAAGCAGGTGGCTGTGATCATGTTAGAGGAACGGCCTTCTCTTGCGGGAGCACGTGGTGGATAGTTAAGACTTCCTGACCCCTGGTGCCTCCTGACACTGAGCCCAGACGAACCATAACTGGAGAGGCAGCTGCAGCCACTGCTGGGTCTGACTCGGGGCTCCTAGGGCTGGGGATGGATGGTGTTACTGTGAGCCTCTGTCTCTTGATTATAAAGTGGGACCCGGTGTCACCTGCCGTGTGGGCGGTTGTGGGCAGTTGGTGAGACCACAGGCCTCGTGCAGGGGGCTCCGTCTGCATGGACATCCCTGACGTCAGTTCAGGGCTGGGGCATTTGCTTGGGGCCCAAGCCCTGCCACAGGTATTTCCCTGGCACCAGCCCCTGCCCTGGCCGAGCAAGAACCCCACTTGCTGCAGGTGTTTCCTTGGCGAGGGTTTAGTTCTAAAGAAGCCTGCAGCTGTGAAAACCCCATGGGGCATGATGAGGAGGCTGGCACACAGTGAGGAGGGGCGGGTGCCCCCTCGCCCGGCCAGCTCATCCTCCCAGAGGCAGCTGCCGCTGACGCTTCCCCATGGCTCCCTCACTGTGTTGGGGCATGCAGGTGTGTGCACACTCGTGTACACATGCATGCTCATGCACCAGCGGGTCTGTCTTGGCAGGTGGCAGCTCCGGCAGCGTGATGGCAGTGGCCGTGAGGGCCGCCCAGGAGCTGCAGGAGGGTCAGCGCTGCGTGGTCATTCTTCCTGACTCAGTGAGGAACTACATGTAAGAAGCATTGTCTCTTCCTCCGGGTCCTGTTCCTCTCCGTCCTGTTGCTGCTCCCCAGACGATGTCATCGCTTCACCTAAGTGCTCACGAAAGAAGCTGGGAGGGGTGGGGCCAGTGGGGTCCCTATGGGCTTCACCTCTGCTCCCTTGGCCTTCAGCGTCCCCCATGTCTCGGGGGTTCTTGTTTTCTTGGCCTGCCCTGACCCCATGTCGATCTTCTAGACATGTTTAAAATTGGTGCCTGTTCACGGGCAGCTCTGTGCCCTCTGGCAGCCCTTCCTGTGCGCTGCTCTGGTGTTTGCCTGTTGCTCCTGTGAGGTCTCTGGGCATGAAGGGCCAGCCACGCCACATGGACCTGTGTCCTCATGGGACGGGCCCTGCAGTGCCCCCTACTCGCTTAGTCACTTTACCTGTCCCTGGGGATCGTGGACTGGGGTGTGCTGGTTGGGCTCTCGTGCCCCTTAGGACTTGCCAACGGCCTCTAGGGTCTCTTGGGCACTGATGTCTGCAGGCACAGGATGATGGAGCTGGGAGCCTGCAGCTTTGAATTCCTCCCTGCAGGGCTAATGCCTCTTGGGTTCACCCGCTGAGAGTGTGAGGGAGGCTGCTCTGCACCAGGCTTCACGGGGCCATAGGGCGCGCACACCCAAAGACCCCCACGTGTCTTCCCCCAGTACTCACAGGACTTCCTCCATGACTGGGGTCACACATCTCTCCTGTGAGCTCAGCTGCCTCTGATTGGCTAGCTCCTGGTTGTGGGGTGCCCCCAGTTGGGTTTCCAGCTGTGGGATGATGGACGTCTGGGTGCCCACTCCACATTGCCCTGAGCAGGGCCCTGCCCGCCCTCAGCAGCACGTGAGAAAGCCCATCTGCTGGTATCCCCGACTGGCCTGCTGTGTGCACATGTGTGTGTAGGTGTGTGTGAGGCAGAAAGTACAAGAGGATGTGTTTGTGTGGTATGTAGGGCGTGTGAGAGACGGACTGTGTGTGTGCATGTGTGCACACATGCACGTGTGTTTGTGTTGGCCGTAGGGGGCAGCAGGTCACCTCCGCTCCCCACTTCATTGGTCTTTGTCCTGCCTTTTGAAGACAGGTTCCTCACAGTCCCACCAGCCCGCTGTGGTGCCCTTTGGCTCTGGGTGGGACAGGCTTGCTCTTCCAGTGCAGACTCGGGGATGGCCAGGGCAGAGGCCACCCCAGTGCCCACAGGGGGACTTGATCACAAAGGTTCCCACAAAGGATCTCATCCTGGGCACTGAGCTCACTCAGCCCCAGGCACTTGTAGGCGGTTGACCAAATGCCTTCTTGGGAACTTAATGATGTCCATTCCCCAGGCCTTCCCCAGAGCCTCTGGCCAGCCACTTGGGGTCTCTGCTAGACTGGTGGGTTCCAGGAGTGGGATGCTGGGCTTTCTCAGAACCAAGTACCTATGTATGCAGCGTGTGCCCCTTCGCATAGGCAGAAGTCATGGTGGGACCCTCATCTGGCCTCGGTGATTTCCCCATCCCCGTAGGTCCAAGTTCCTGAGTGACAAGTGGATGCTGCAGAAGGGCTTCATGAAGGACGATGACCTTACGGTGAAGAAGCCATGGTAAGGATGTCTCTGAGCAGAGGCACGTGTTCCTGGTACCGGGGCACCATGCTCTGTGCCATGCCTGGCTGGTGACAGGCAGGAGAGGTGTGTCCCCATAGTCTCCCGCTGTGATGCTGCCCTGGTTGTGAGAGCATCTGCCCTCGGCTCTGACCTCCCGCCTCCGCTGTTCACAGGCCCCTGCCCTGCCCTCTTCCCTCAGGTGGTGGCACCTCCGAGTTCAGGAGCTGAGCCTGTTGGCTCCGCTGACCGTGCTGCCGACGGTCACTTGTGAGCACACCATCGAGATCCTCCGTGAGAAGGGCTTCGATCAGGCGCCTGTGGTCAATGAGTCAGGGTCAGTCTCAGTGCCCCTGCCCCCCACCCAGCCCCCTGCCAGGAGCCTGTGTCCCTTGCTTCTCCATGTCTGTGTCACTGAACAGGGCAGTCATGTGGACCCACAGCTGACAGTCTGACCTTGGTCATGTTGTATGTGTCCAGAGTACTGAACTTGTCCCTGAGCAATGGCTGGGGCGGGGCACTGGCCATATGAACTCTTAGGGCCCTGACGCCTCTGTCCCACCCCCACTTCACTCTCAGTGTGTGCAAGCCCGTCTTGGGCCCTCTCCTGGACGGCAGGTGTTAAACACCCTGAAGGCATGTCTGACAGTGGAAGGAAGTCCATGCAGACATGCCCAGGTGACCAACTGTCCCACTTCTGAGAGTCCCACATTTCAGGACCCCAGTGGTTGGTTACCCCCAACACCTGGCAGGTAGAAATATCTGAGGCCTGTTTCCTGCTGTGCTCCTGCCACATGTAGGCACTTGGCAAATATTTGCTGGATTCTAAGAGTAATTCCCTGTTTGGCCAGAGGCCACACTCTGACCCTGAAGGCAGCTGTGGGTGTATTCTGCTGTCTTGGGGAGGGGGCCATTGTGAGCACTGACCCCTGCATCCCCGCCATCCTCTGCTTCCCTCAGGGTGGTCCTGGGGATGGTGACACTCGGGAACATGCTCTCATCCCTGCTCGCTGGGAAGTTGCATCCATCAGACCAGGTCCACAAAGTCATCTACAAGCAGTTCAAACAGGTAGGAGCTCCATCCCACTAGAGCAGCAGGTGCCTGAGGCCTGGCTTGGTCCTGGAAAGCAGAGCACACGAATCTTGTGCCAGGGTGCCAGGTCCCTGGCCCTATGCCCCGTTCCCGGTGTCGGCTTCCCACAGGGAGTAGTCCCGGTGGGGGAAGGCTCTCATCAGTGCGGGCTCGCGGACCTCCCCCAGAGACCATAGCTCTGCTGGTGATGCATCTGCAGGGGTGCTGCTGTCATCACGCCCAGCCCTGAAGTCTTCCTGGGCATGCATTCATTCAGTGATACCTGGAGTGCTTAGTTATCTAATGTGAACGAGGACATCCTGGGAGAAGTCCCCGCGTGGCCCCTGCTGTCCTGAGATATCCCATCACCCTCTGCTTCCCTGAGGTGTGGGGTCCACATGGCTTCTGCGTGGCCCTGAGCAGCGCCTGACCTTTCCCAGGCAGCAGTGTGGGGGAAACACCAGAAAGGCTGCAGGATTCTGCCCAGGTCTGGGAAGGGACTTGCCGTTTCTCTTTCCCCATCTCACGCACACCCGAAACATCACCAGAAGCCACACACCGCTTGCACTCCACTGCCTCTCAGCTGGTCCCTGCCGAGGCCTACCTGCCTCTAAGTCCCACAAAACACCCACGCGGGCGGTCCCTCCCAGCTGAGCCCAGCCCACTGGAGCGAAGACCCCCCCACTGTCCCCACTCAGCCCTCATCTGCCTGGAGTGCCTGCCTGCCTCTTGCCTCCTAACCCCTAGAACCACTGATGTTTCACTAGTTTTAACTTGAACAGAATGTCACTGAGCTGGGCCTGTACAGCACATGGCCTTTTCAGCCTGGCTCTTGCATGCAGCAGTATGCATTTAAGTCTCCTCCGCGCTCACAGAAGTGTCCTTATGGGTGTGTTATCCTCTGTTTCCTGCCTTGGAATCCCTCTGGAGTGATGCTGGGCCCTTCCTATTGCCCGTGTTCCTTCTCGCAGAGGGTCCGGCGGGTGGTGGGGGCAGCAGCCTTCAAGCTTGGGCAAGGCTGACCATGCTTCTCTTCCAGATTTGCCTGACGGACACGCTGGGCAAGCTCTCGCACATCCTGGAGATGGACCACTTTGCCCTGGTAGTCCACGAGCAGATCCAGTGTAAGTGGCCTCCTTGCAGCACAGGTTCTCGTTGGGGCATGGTCACTGAGCCTGGGACACAGCCTTGCTACACAAGTGGCCATGGTGTGCTGCCTGCATGAGCAGCAGCCAGGCTCTCTGTCCCTCGCAGGGCACTTGGGGAGTAAGTGGTACTCACTTCACACCCCCAGCCTCCGATGCCCTGAGCCTCCCCACACCCCAGGCTCATGGGCCCCCACCGAGCCTGTGACAGGTGCGGGGCAGGCCCTGCCCAGTGAGCCCTCAGGCCACAGCGGGCGGGAGCTCCTTGTACAGAGTGCACAGGTTCAGGCGTTCAGGGCCCTTAGCCTCCCAGGAGGTGGGGATTGTTGGGGACCCTAAGGCACAACCCCAGAAAAGCCTCGACCCTCTGTGCTCCACATCCCCTTGGAGAGGCAGCATTCACTTCAACAGCCTCCTGGCCCTCAGGGGGTTCTCTGAGGGGAAGCCCCCCATGTGGACGGATATCAAGGGACCCCTTTCATGGGCCGCACCTCAGCACCCTGCTCCCAGTGAGCTCACAGGGCCTTGTAACTCCTGGTCACAAATCTTCCTGGGCATCTTGACTGCATCTCCACAAGCCAGGAGACTTGTTCTGGGTGAGGAGCAAGGGTCACAGGTTTCAGTCCCTGCCCCTGGGCGCACAAGAACTGGGAGCAGCCCTGGAACTTGATCCTCAAAGGCTGCCCACCAGGCTGGTCTGTGTGCCATGAGTGGGTGAGCTCAGCCCAGCTGAGGACCCGTCAGTGAGGGCCTGGGGGATCTCATGTCTAATCCCCTCTCCCGTCCTTGGCTCTGCAGCACGGGACCAGGCCTGGTCAGGAGAGGTGGGGGGGCATGCAGGTATGTACACCCCGCCCATCCCACCTCCTTCAGAAATGGCTCTTTTGGTCAGAATTGTAGCCTCCCAAGGGTCCCGGACCCCCGAGCTTGGGTGGGAGGGTTTCTCCTGTGAGTATATTTATTAGTATGAGGTACTTCAAAAAGTTCATGGAAAAATAGAAAGATAATATCAATCTTTCCGTGAACTTTTTGAAGTATTTGAACATCTCAAAAAAAAAAATTATGCAGACCCCGTTTCATAGCCCATAAGTAAAGTTTTATTGGAACACCAGCCATGCTTGTCACCTCCTGTCATGGCTGCTTTTGAGCTGTGTCAGCAGAGCTGAGTAGTTGTAAGGAGACTGTTTGGCCCTTGAGACCTGAAGTATTCACCACCTGGTCCTTTATGGGAAGTCTGCCATTGCTGGCTCTGGGTCAGTGTCTTAGGCAGCCTGTGTCACTACGTGGGGTATGCAGAGCAAAAGCAGCCCTGCACAAGCTTCTTGGTAGCTGTCCCTTTCCAAAACGCAAGTAGTTGATCTCTTTGGGGTTCTGTTTTTTCCTGAGGCTCCAAGTTCCTTCTGTGTCTCTCCCCATTCCAAGGGACCTCTGCCCACAAAGATGGGAGAGACAGAGCCATGGCGGTGTAGGAGACGGGTGGGCCTGGACATTTCTCACCCACTCCTGCTCAGCCTCCGTGTGCCTCATGAGTAATAGGACCAGTGGTACGTGCACAGAGAGAGGTTGTGAGGCATTGGCTCACGCGACTGTGGAGGCTGGCAGGTCCCAAGAGCTGCAGGGTGAGCTGCAGGCTGGAAACTCAGGAGAGCTGATGTTTCAGTTCAGGCCCAGAAGCAGGCAAATCCCCTTTTACTCAGGGGAGGGTCAGCCCTCTTTGTTCTATTAGGCCTTCTGCTGGCTGGATGAGGCCCACATCGCGGAGGGCCATCTGCTTTGCTGTCTACTGATGCAAATGCTAATCTCATCCAGATACATCCACCCACACACCTAGAATCACATTTGACCAAATTCTGGGCTCCCTGTGGGCCACTGCAGCTGGCATGTCAAAACTGAGCGTCACCACAGTGCATCTGCCTGCTGGCTGTGCCGCGGGGGGCCTGCGTTGGTTCTGAACCTGAGGCTGCCACGGGAAGGAGTGGGTTTGGAGGTGGAAGCTTTGTGTTGCTCGTGGGTGTGAACCGGGTGGGAATTTCATGCCAAGACTCCTTGGGCACAGAGGAAGAAGAGCAAGGCCTGTTGTGGTGTCTGGCCAGTGGGCAGGGGCTCAGAGAAGTGGCACCTCCCCAGCTGTTTATTTTGTGGAGCCTGGTCTGGAGCTGCTCTCTGCAGCTTCGCCCATGTGGCTCACACCAGAGGACGACAGTGTTTGATCTGTTGTTGGGCTTCCTTGCC
Source organism: Cynocephalus volans (assembly GCF_027409185.1). NCBI lineage: Eukaryota > Metazoa > Chordata > Mammalia > Dermoptera > Cynocephalidae > Cynocephalus > Cynocephalus volans. The sequence continues at coordinate 190,788,415 of NC_084460.1, forward strand.
CGTTGCACAGCCATCAGGCACTACGGGGGGTGGGGATGGGGGTTCGAGGGCCTACTCTGCCTGGGACTGGCCCCGTGTCTAGTAGGCGCCTTTAAACCCGCTGCCTCGTCTTCCTCTCCCCCTCAGACCAAAGCAATGGGAAGTCCAGTAAGCGGCAGATGGTGTTCGGGGTCGTCACCGCCATTGACTTGCTGAACTTCGTGGCCACCCGGGAGCGGGACAGGAAGTGAAGCCTGGAAGTGCTGGGGCAGCGGTGGAGCCCACTCCCCACTCTTCCTGCCTGGGAGCTTTTCTCTTTTTCCTTTGTAAACACTAAACAAACCCATGTGATTCTTAACTGCCTGATGCTGGGCATCTCTTCAGCCCTGCCAGGTAGCCAGGAGCAGGGTGAGGTACATAGTCTGGGGCCAGCATGACTCTTACAGTTTTCCTTTCATTAACTCTTGGCTACCTAGACGAATCTGTTTATGGTTTATGAGATATATGAATTTTTCTTAAATGTAACTTCCTCTTAAAATGTTTCACCAAGGAAATATTTAAAAAGTAGTCAGCAGGTAGAATGGACACATGAAATGATCAGGGCAGAGTGCGTTGAAGGCAGAAGAAAGTGCCTTTACCGGAGAAGAATCCAGAATGGGGAACAGCACAAAGGGAGCTCAGGAAGCCCGCGTCAGTCCAGGATCCACTCTCACAGGCAGCACTGTCCGCTTGGGGCCGGGGTGGGTGGAGGAGCTTGAGTGTTTGGGTTTTTTAAATTGAGGTGAAATTCACATAACCTAACATCAACAATTTTAAAGTGAATAATTCAGTGGCGCTTATAGAGACGGTGACTGTACAAGGTACTATCAAGTTCTAAAACATTTCCACCAGGCGGTTAAGCAATCACTCCCTGCTCCCCTCTTCCCATCCCCCTTGGCACCCACTAGTCTACTTTCTATAAGTTCTATCAAGTTCTAAAACATTTCCATCAGACCCTTAAGCAATCACTCCCTGCTCCCCTCTTCCCGTCCCCCTTGGCACCCACTAATCTTTCTGTTTCTATGGATTTACCAGTTCTGGACATTTCATATAAATGGAATCACACCGTCTTTGGCCTCATGTGTTTGGCTTATTTCACTGAGCATGATGTTTCAAGGTTCATCCATGTTGTAGCATGTGTCATTACTTCATTTTTATGGCGGAAGCTATTGTGAATGTTGCTGCTGTGAACACTCATGCACAAAGATTTGTTTGAACTTCTGTTTCCATTTTTCTTGGGTGTACGCCTAGGAGGGAAATTGCCGGGTCATGTGCTAATTCTGTGTTTAATTTTTTGAGGAAATGTCAAACTGTGCTCAACAATGCACAAGGATTCCAATCTCTCCACATCCTTACCAACATGTGTTTTTTAATTTTTTTTTTTTTTTTACAGCCATGCTAGTGTGTGAAGTAGTATCTTGTTGTGGCTTTGATTTGCATTTATCTAATAACTGATGATGTTGAGCATCTTTTCATGTGTCTTGGTCATTTGTGTATCTTTGGGAAAAGTTCTTTACCAATTTGGTGTTGCCTTTTTGTTGAGTTGTAGGCATTCTTTATATATTCTACATACTAAATCTTATCAGATGTATGATTGGCAAATATTTTCTCCCATTTTGTAGATTTTTTCACTTTCTTGATAATCTTTGATGTACAGGTTTTTAATTTTAGCGAAGTCAAAATTTGTCCTTTTTTTCTCTTGTTGCTCATGTTTTTGGTGTCATATCCATTGCCAAAGCCAAAGTCATGAAAATTTACCCCTCTGTTTTCTTCTAGGAGTTGCATAGATCTAGCTCACTGATCTGTTCTGAGTTAGTTTTAGTATGTATGTGACATGGGAGGCAACACTGTCCTTTTGCATGTGGATGTCCTTTTGTCTCAGCAGCACTTATTGAAGAGACTCCTCTCTCCCCATTGAATGGCCTTGGCACCCTTGTCAAAAGTCAGTTGGTGGGGCTGGCCAGTTAACTCACTTGGGAGAGCATGGAGAGTCACCAAGGTCAAAGGTTCAGATCCTTGTACCAGCCAGCAACCACCGCCCCCGCCCCCCCCCCCAAAAAAATTGGCCATGGATATACAAGTTCATTTCTGGATTCTCAGTTTTCCTCTACTGTATATGTCTAGCCTTCTGGTACCATGCTGCTTTAACTATTGTAGCTTTGTAGTAAGTTTGAAACTGGCAAGTGTGAGTCCTCCAGTTTTGTTCTTTTTCAGTATTGTTTCAGAAATTATTATGTATCCTAATGTATCTGTCTCCATGCTTCTTATACTTGGGATTCTTTGAACATCTTGGATTCCAACATGTGACTATTAAGAGTTCCAAAAAGAAAAAATAGGGAAGGAAATCAATCACTAATTAAATAATTCACAAAACTGCCTCAGAACTGAAAGACATGACTTTGCAGACTGAGAGGCCTATCCAGTGCCAGCACAATTGATGGAGTAAGATACACAGAGAACATCCTCATGAAAAGTTCTGTCACTCAGGATGCAAAGGCCCTACAAACTTCCATAAAGAGATGGGGAAACCCCGCTCATGCAGGAAGGCTTGGAAAGAGAAAGGCATCCAACTTCTCAGCCTCCAGCATACTCGGAGGCTAGGAGGCAAGGGACAGATGCCTGACAAGAAAGGTGCAGGCCAGAGGCCGAGATGCAGGCACACTCACTGAACAGTGGAGGTGGGAGACACATTTCCATCCACACAAAGTGGCCTCCTTGCCCAGGAATGCACAGTATGAGAGGTGCCCCAGGATGATGGGGAGGGAGATCAGTGGGCCTGGCAGCCACGGATTGCAGCAGTACAGAGACCTTGACTGTCTCCCTCCAGCTCCTTCCGCCACCTCTTCTAGGAAGGGCCTGTTGCTGCATAGTGGCTTTCTTTCTCTCAGCATCCTGCCGTCATTTATGGCACCCCTGGTAGGAGCTGAGTATGGCTTTGGAAACAACTGCTCCCTTAGCCGTGAACTATTTGTCTCTGAGATTGAGGCTTGTAGTGGATTGACTTATGTTCCCCCCAAAATTCACTGGAACTTGAACTGTGTCCACCACGTTTTATGTATTAGAAACTTGGCCCCCACTGTGCCTGTTAAGAGAGTGGGAAATCCTATTATGGTGATTGAAAGGTGGAGCCTTGAAAAGGTGATTAGGTTATAGGACCATGCAGGAACGAATGGATTAAAAATGGTGGTCAGGGGTGTGGTTCTGAGGGCTTTAAAAAAAAGAGGAGAGTCTTACTCTCTCTGCTTCCACCATCTTGCAATGTGAGACTCCTGGGTCATTGTCACCACCACTACTAGATGGATTTTGGACTTCCCAGCCTCAGAAACTATAAGCAATAAATTTCATTTTCTTTATAAATCACCCAGTTCCAGCTATTTTGTTATAGGCAACATAGACTAATACAAGGCTGTTAGGAGGTGTGCCATGGGCAGAGCAGGCCTGGCCCCGAGTCCCTGCTGGACCCAGCAGCCCTGAGGGTGTGCTGCCAAACCTCTGTGGGTGCTGCAGAGGCCCCTGCCAGCAGTTCCCAGCCTCCTGCAGGGCAGCAGCAGGAAGGCCGGTGTCTCCCTGCATCTATGGAAGAGTCATCGCCCCAAGTTGAGGCTTCCCAAACCAGGGTCCGAGGTGGTGGTGGGGAGGTGTCAAGACTGTGCAAAGGCGATGAAAAATGTGCTGTGTCTTGCTGGGGGGTTAATTTTATGTGGCAATTTGGCTCAGGGTGGAGAATTTTTCTTAAAATATGTTTTCAGTAGAATGGTTGCAGGTGAATAATGGCCCCCCGGAAGGTATAAGGTCCTAATTCCTGGAACCTGTGAATATGACCTAGAAGAGTCTTTGCTGGTGTGATTAAGTTAAGGCTCTTGAGATGGGGAGACTCTCTTGATCACCCAGATGGGATCTAAATGCCCTCTGCTTCGTCCTCTGTTTTCCCAGAGATGGCCACGTGGCTCACGCCTGTATTGATTTCCTTGGCTGCTGTGACAAAGTACCACCAATGGGGTAGTTACCTTTTTTTTTAAGCATTGTCTAAAGTGGGATTCAAACAAACTGGGTGGTTAAACAACAGGAATTTATTGTCTCACAGTTCTGGAGACCAGAAGACCAAGGTGGAGGTGTCGGCAGGGCTGATTCCTTCTGAGGTGGTGAGGGGATCTGCTCAGGGTTCTCCCAGCTTCTGGAGGGTTGCTGGAGATCTTCAGCATTTCCTGGCTCGGGGAAGAACCATCTCCATCTCTGCTTTCACCGTCACATGGTGTCCCTCTGCATTCATCTGTGTCTAAATCACTCCTTTTTTAAGGACACCAGTCAGATCAGATTAGGACCCACCGTGATTACTTCATTTAACATTAATCACCTCTTTAAAGGCCCCGTCTCCAGATAAGGTCACATTCTGAGGTACTGGGGGTTAGACTTCAACATATGAATTTGGGAGAGGGACAGAACTCAGCCCATAGCACCCCACACAGTATGAAAGTTCCTGTTGCTGAGAAGCCCCCCAACGTGGGGACTTGTTAGACTGACAAATGTTGAATACTGGAGAAAGCTGAAATCCTGAACCCAGTTTGATTTAGATTTGAATCTTGTCACTTATCAGGGGTTTCTTGGGCAAGCTGCCCCAACTTCCATGTCTGCAAGATGTAGATGAGATCTACCTGACAGTATTTAGAATCAGGACCGCCCCATGACAGGTCTTGACAACTGGTAATGTGACTGTCATTCTCCTGTATTTCTCTTCCTCTGTCTGCCTCTTGTCACAGGAACCGCTTCGTAGAACCCACACGTGTGTGCGCAGAGGTTGCTTCCTGGGCCCCGCACACCATTCAGACTTACAGCAACCACCACTACGCAATTGGACCAAATTCACCTCTGCGGGGAGCAGTTCCAAAGGCTTGTTATTTGAGGATGCTTTTAAAAAAATCTACTGAACCTGAGATTTCATAGTATCTCTTCCTAAGATGGTTTAATATGTTCACTTCCCCCACCCATTATTAAGAAATGGGAACCCAGGGACCCAGACTGTCTCAAACCAATCATTATGGACTAAGTTCTTTCAAAAGCAGCTTGGAAATGTGATAGTTAAGAGTAGTAACTTCCATTTGTGTGGAGCCGTTGCTTCCAAATACTGTTCCTCCAAACAAAAAAACTCTAAGAGGTAAATCACATGTGGTGGAAAGAGGTCTGTGGCCAACTAAGCTTTCCAAGCACTGGATGAAACAAAGTTAGGTCTCTTTGCAGGACTTCTCAGAGCCTTCAGTGTGCCAGTGAGCTTCATGACTCTGTATCAGTCACAATTTCATTGTGCTGCACGTGACAGAAAACCCCAGATGACAATGGCTTCCTTCATTAAAGATGTTTATTCCTCTCTCAGTGGGTCACAGCCCAGAGGTCAGCAGGTCAAAGCTGATACAGCAGCTCCATTAGCAGCAGAAAGAAACCTAAGCCGTTTCTACCTTGCTGCTGCTCTATCCTCAACACATGGCTTCTACCTCATGATCCAAGGTGGCTGCATGAGCACCAGCCATTATGTCTACATTCCAGTGGGCAGGGAGGAAGAAGGGATAAAGACAAGTGAGCCTCCGTGTGGACACTTCCTGAAGTCACACACAATACTTCCACTGAGGTCCCATTGGCCGATCTGACTGCCGGCCACACAGTGACTGAGTGAATTTCAAAAACAGCAATGCTCTGCAGGATGCCGCCTTGAGTGCACACAGCTTGGCAAGCTGACACTGCCTTTGGGCAAATTAGAAAAACAGTCAATCAGCCCATCACTGTCCTTTCTCCAGGTGGGCCCAGGTGCAGCCCTGTCTGTGCTGGGACCGCCTGGGTGAATAGAGCTCAGCCTGGATTTCAGCCTAAAGCTGCCCTGCCTGCTTCACATGTTGCCCTGGGCACAACCTGCATTAATTAGCACAGGCAGCTGCCCTGGCCACTGGCCTGAACTCAGGGATGGGGCCACACCGAGTCAGAGGTGGACAGGATGAATGCCATCTTGTGCCCCACTCGCCAGTATGACTTGTGTTTAACCTCATTCCTTTGTCTCGCTGTCCAGTTATAGACTGATCTTAGGGCAAGCACAGCACAGCAGGGCTGAGGGACTAGGTGACTTATTGCAGCCCCTGAGCCTGTCTGCGCATAAGCATCACAGGCTCTCTGCTTCACAGGTCTTAGGAAACTTATTTTTCTTAACTCTTTGTTTGAAGTTAGGCTACAGAAGCTTTGCCTACAAGCCAGAGAGCGAGCTCTCATCTGCTGTAGGCATCTGATTCTTCTGCACGCAACTCCTCCCCATGTGTGAGTCACTGTTAAACAAAGCCTTCTGTAATCCATGTGGACTGCCTGCCTTGTTCTTCAGTCTGAAAGCCCCTTCCCAGTTTGGGTGGCATTGCACTTAACCCCTCCTCGCACACCTTGCTGCAGGGAAGCCGGCAACACAGCCTTTGTTCTGGAGGCCAGGGCCCTAACAATGGGGTGCGGGTTCTAGTCCTGACGAAGAGGAGAAAAATAAAGACTGGCTGCAGGGACAGCCCTTGGTAGTGGAACCCACAGATGATAGAAACGGCTCAAGATAATAGTGCCCACAGGGTGAGTCCATGGAGCTCCTCGGGTCCAAACCATGACAGCCACATAGCAGGTAGATTCCTTCCTCCCTCAAAGGTGGGATGGGGGAATATTGGTTGCATTTGGCCATGCACAGCAGGCAAGGGCTGTTCCTGGGCTGTGGATCACCTCAACCCACAATCCACATCTTGGTGGGAGACAAGGTCACCTCCCAACCTCAGGACTGTATTCTCTACCCACCATCCTTGCAGCCAGGACTTGGGGCCCTGGCAAGCTGGGTGGATCAGATGTGCCACCCCAGACTGGCCACCAGGAGAACGTGGACATATGGAGGGTGGCACTTAAGTGTTTACTGGCAGTAGCAGCAGCGTGGCATCAGTCCATTCCTGGTGATGCCAGCTGCAAGTTGGCAGCCAGCTTCTGAGCCTGGCCCACCACCAGTTTCATGACCATCCAGAGTCTACCCAAGAGCCTTCCCAGGAGATCCCTTTTAGCTAGATGGGCCACAGGCTGTGTTTCTTGCAGCCAGCAGCCCTGGGTGGGAACACATTTCCTCCACCACGGACTTGGATGGTTGTAGTTTTAGTCCCTTCCCCCATTCTCTCTGACAGCCAAATGCACACTGGATTCCAGAAAGAACTTACTCTCTCAGGAGCCAAATCTGCTGGAGGAGGCATCAACTGTCCTCACGACAGTGTGAGGAGTGCTGACAAGACTCCGGCCCCGAAATAGTGCTTCCCAGGTTTTGTCACCTGGGCTTCACATATTGTTAACAAGACTTCATTTCTCAGGAGACTGGTTTGATAATGTGCCTTCATGCATGGTCAAGGACATGCAGGTTAAAAGCAAGATTCTTTTTTAGCTACCCAATTGAGGAGGACTAGGGAAGAGGAAGAAGGTACCCAGCAAAGGGGAGTACTGGGCATCCCCACCAGCTCCTGTCAACAACTGTAAGAGCAGAAATCAGTACAACCTTTCGGGAAGGCGGTCTGACAACACACAGAGCCTTAACATCTCAGTCACGCATGCATTCACTCATTCAACAGGTATTTACTGTGTGTCTGCTGTGGGTTCAGGCATCATTCCAGGCCCTGGAATTGCAGGGATGAATGAATCCCAACAAAAGCTGCCAGAGTTCCCCTGACAGTGGGAGGAACTGAAAACACGAAACAGATGAGTTGACGTGGTATGAGAGAAGGTGACCAGTGCTATCAAGAAGCAGCGAGAAACTGACAGGTGAATAGATAAACAAAACGTGGTCTCTTCATACAATGGAATATTACTCGGCCTTGAAAAGTAAGTTCTGACATATGTTACAGCACAGATGAACCTGAAGAACATCATGCCAAGTGAAATAAACCAGTCACAAGAGAACAAATACTGTGCAACTCACTCATAGGCAGTCCCTAGGGTAGTCAAATTCATGGACTCAAAAATAGAATGGTGGGTGCCAGGGGCAAGAGAAAGAAAATGGGGAGTGTTTAACAGGGACAGAGTTTCACTTTGGGAAGATAAAGTCCTGGAGATGGATGGTGGTGATGGTTGTACAATAGGAATGAACTTAATACCACTGAACTATACACTTAAAAATGGTAAGGGTGGTAAATTTTATGTGTATTTTACCACTATTAAAAAAAAAGAAAAGGTTGGTGAGTGCTGGCAGGCAGAGTAGAGTGACCGCATATCCCAATGGGCATCTGAGTAGAAGCTGGACAGAGGTGCAGCGGCTGCCCACTGGGGAAGAGCACTCCAGGCTGAAGGTGCAGCTGGAGCAAAGGCCCTGAGGCAGGAGTGTGGGTGGCCCTGTCAAGGTGGGGTGGGACATGCTGGGAGCTGGATTCAGAGGGTGACAGGGTGAGGGGCATCATCAGGACACGGCCTGCACTCTGGGAACAGGAGAGTCTCGACCTGACTGGCTGCTGGGTTGGGCCATTCTGGTGGGAAGATAGGAGCAAAGGCAGGAGCAGAAGGAGCTGTGGGTGCTGGTGAGGATGATGGAGAGGAGTGGGAGCAGGAATATCACAAGGAGGAGAGGCTTTTTCTGTAGGGTCTGCCGGCCCTAGCTGGCCGGTAACATTGAAAGTGGAGAGAAGCTGAGGAATCCCACATAGGGAGCCGCATGTGCTCATCCACATGTGGACTCTGATGGGCACGGAACTGTTGACCACAACCTGCATACCCATCCATAGCAGCCCTGATTTCAGATGGAGGTGATTGCTCATGTGCCTCCCCAGCTCTGCAGCTGCTTATGATGTGGCACCCCTCGGTTGTGGCTTTGGAGACAGTTAACTATAAATTTACCCCCAACCCACCCTGAAGGATCCTTGTACCCGGAGAGCCATGGAATAAAGGCAGTGAGGTGGCAGATGCTGATGGCTGATGCTTTTCCAAATGGCAGAGCCTGGTCTCTGGGCATCTCAGCAACTGCCTGAATTGTGCCTTGGCCTTGAACCTGCCCACGGGGTCGGGGCAGAGTCTTCCTATGGACACTAACAAAGGGCTCTTCTCTGCAGGGTGGTGACATCCCTGCTGGACTACAGTGCTGGCCTGGGAAGGCCCTGACACTCAGACCCTCCATCACGTGTTGTTCCTTGCAGCTCCTGTCAGTGGAGGAAGCCGACAGGTGTGGAGAGGCCATCAGGCCGGCACAACAAGGAACATACCTGGTCCCAGGCTAGCTTTCCCATCACAGAGCCCTGAGGCTGGAACCTCCAGCCTTTCCAGCACCCCAGCTCTCCGCAGGCACTTGGTTTTTGCCAGTGTTGAGCCCTGGCTAGTAGGCTTTTCCTAGGGCCAATGGAAAAGCTATTTTTCTCACCCTGCAGCCAAGTGATCCAGGGTCAGGCTGGCCAGTTAGAGGAAAGGGGACCAGGAATGGCTTCACCTGAACAGATTTCAAAAAATGGTCAGGAACAGGAAAGGGATGTGGAAATTAGGCAAAGAGAGACTCTTCCAGGAAACTGCATTTCGGTGTACTTGAGATACCCTGTGGGTGGGAAGTGGTGTGGACAGTCTTTGAGGGGTAGCAATCATTGTGCCTGCCTGAACCATGAGCTCACATGGGCCTCGGAGGATAGGATGGCAGGGCTCAGGCCCTGCACCTGCACACAGTCAGCACCCAATGAATGCATCAGTAACTGGAGGAAGAAGGGAGCAGGCCGCAAAGGAGAAGGGCACCAATCAGGAAGCCCTGCGGTGGGAGCCCTTGGGCATAGGGCACCGTGCTGTGGCTAGGACAGGGAGTGAAGAAACGGGGAAGGAGCTGAAATCAGCCCCTCGGGAGCTTTGCGGACAGGGAGGGCAGGAGAGGTGCCACTAAGTGAGGGCTCCAGCTGACCTTGGAAGGGAAGGAGGCAGGCAGGGCTTGGGCACCCTGCAGCTTCAGTAGCCCCTACCCACTCCAGTGCTGGGCGGCCATGCAGCATCTCAGCTCTGGCCTCTGCAAACTCTTTCAGGGCTGCAGCTTTGGTTAGATGACTTGATGTATTTTAGGCCATACTTGATGGAGTTTGGATGTGTTGTCCCTTCCAAAACTCATGTGGAAATTTGATCTCCAATGTGGCAGTGTTGGAAACTGATTGAGTCATGGGGGCAGATCCCTCATGAATGGATTAATGCTCTCCTTGGGGGAGGAGGAATAGTGAGTGAGTTCTCGCTCTATTAGTTCCCTTGAGACCTCATTGTTTAAAGGACCCTGGCACCTCCTCTCTCTCTCTCTCTCTCTCTCTTGCTTCCTCTCGCCATGTGATCTGCTTGTACCCGCTGGCTGCCTGCCACTTTCCGCCATGAGTAGCAGTCTGAGGCCCATGCCAGACAGATGCAGCTTCTGAGAATCGTAAAAGCCAAATAAACCTCTTTTCCTTATAAATTACCCAGTCTCAGATATTTCTGTTATAGCAACACAAAACAGACTAAAACAATACTAAAAACTGCAGACACCGAAATTCTCAAAAGCAATCTTTAAGCGTGGCATTAAATGACAAGTGCACCTGCTCCAGCAACCCTGGGGTGCTCACCTTCCACACTGTCCACCTTCCAAGGCCTTCTCTCCATCCATGGTGGATCTTGTGCATGGGCACAGTAGGAGCGAGCTGGGCCAAGGTTTCCACAGGGAATGCAGGGGAAGTGGCTGAATTTAGTCGTTCTTCAGTGCAGTCAAAATAGCAAGAGCTAAGGAATCATCCTAAGAGAGAGCAAAGCTGAACAGCGATTCTGCACGGTCAGCCCGTGTACATGTCTGTGCACATGGTCAGTTGCCCCAAGTGGGGGCCATCATTTGCACTTGCTGAGTGGGTGTGTGTTAGGCTCTGGAGCTGCCATGAGTCCCATGGACAGAGGCCCACTCCTAGCAGGCACTCATAGAGGCCACAAGTGCAGTCCCCCTTGTGGCTTGTGTCAGTTCCTCCGAGAGGCTGGGGGCTGTCATTCAGTTTGGCACTGTCTCCCTGCAGGAGGATCCTGGCTAGCGTGAGATTTCCTCGGCTGGGACATCTGAGGTGCCAGCTTCACTGGGGTCTTGCCAGCTCATGGTCGGGGTGTTCACACTGTTAACTGAGCAAGCTTGCAGTTAGAGGCCTTGGCCACCATCTTCTGACTCACAGTAGAGGCCACAACATCATGAAAGCAGAGGACCTTTCCAGGCCGGCAGAAGTTGCTCAGAGCGGCAGCACCAAGTACTTGTAACCATAAGAAAACCTCATCAGAGCAACTGTAACCATGTTCAGAAGAACAGGGGCAATGAGGACAGTGGGGAGCCTGCTGACAGCAGCAGCAGCTGCTAGGGAATCAGGGAGGAGGAGGAGCCAGATGGAGAAGGCCAGCACCTGGTGCTGGGGGTGGGGCGTGGGACTGCACAAAGGATAGCTCCAGTGTGCAGGTTGGTCCCCACTGGGGTCAAAACTGGAGGCTCTCTCCTAAGCGCACAGAGTTTTGCCCAGGCTCACCTGGGCAGGGTGCACACACATGCTCCTCTGCAGCCTGGCAGGAGCACCTCCTACTCATGTAGAGACCAACATGATGGGCATAAGGGTGGGGCAGGAAGGTAGGCTATCTGCAGGCTATTTCCTGAGGACTTGTAAAAGTTCTCTAAATTAATTTTTCTAGTTCAGAATTAAGTTAGAATTTCTGTAATATGTAATAAATGCATGTCAGCTATTTTTAACTTAATTCAGTGGATAAAATTAAGAATGGCCTCTAACTGAACATGTATTTACTTAATTAACGATTTACAACTTTAAAGAAATATAAAGACGAATGAAGCATGTGTGTGGACTTGGGAACTATGGAGGGCAAGGGCAGGAGACATTGGTCAGCTTGGATGCCGAGGCAACAATTAGAACACCTTGATGATGAAGACACACAGGGGAGAACTACTGGAAATTCAAAGAAGAGAATGCTACAGTCAACCCAACTACCACCAGAGACGAAGAACCAGCAGGCACAGCTGTGCCAGGTCTGCAACATACCTTGTAATCGCCATGGTTTGTGGGAATGTGAATCCATGCCAATCCCATTCAGAGACCCAGACACAGGGGCTGTGGGGTTTACTTTGATCCCATTCAAATTATCCAGGCACTTACTACCTAGTCACAGATTATCTAGGTACCAACTACCCAGCTGCAGATCAACAAGGCCTGACTACCTAGCCACAGATTATCGAGGTACCAACTACCTAACTGCAGATCATCCAGGCACTGACTACCAAGCTGAGGATCATCCAGGCACTGACCACCGAGCTGCAGATCACCCAGGCAATAACTACCTAGCTGCCGATTATCCAGGCAGTGACTACTTAACTGTGGATCATCCAGACAGTGACTATCTAGTTGCGGATCACCCGGGCACTGAATACCAAGCTGTGGATCACCCAGGCACTGATTACCTAGCTGTGGACCACCCAGGCAGTGACTACCGAGCTGCGGATTACCTAGGCAGTGACTACCGAGCTGTGGAAACTGAAAGTAGGAGCCAGACAAGGCTGATGTCAAACAAAATGCACAGGCTTTTAAAGAGAGACCATGTACCTAGGGACTACTAACCTTACTAATGTAAATTCCACTGATTTCAGAATGTGTAGTTACTGCCTTGGTCCAAAGTAAAATTCATATATGTACTGTTTAAAAAAGAAAAGAAAAGATTTTTTGAGCAAATGTCCCGCAAAAACAGTAGCACAAGAACACAAATAACCCACTTAAGATAGCAGATGGCTTCCGAGTCTCGGCTCATGTCCTGGTAGGGACATAGATGGTAGTTACAAATGGGCTCATTATTGAAATCAGGCCCCTGAAGACTTTGTTTTAGGGACACTTAGTTTGTAATCCTTTCCTTTTGCAAGTACTTTAATAACAGAACTAGTCTATTAGTATATATGTTTCATTCTTCTCATGAACTCAATCTGGCTTCTGTGATTTAGTCCAAAATAATCACGCTTTTCCTTCCCTGTGCTGAGCAGGAGCCTCCATCACTGCGTGCACCAGGTTGGCCCGTCCTTGGGAATCTTCCTCAGCAGATGAGGAGCATCTCGGGTGAGGGCCAGGCCGTTTGCAACCTGCATCTCAGCACCTGGCCTAGGGTGGGCTCTCAATAACCAGGGGCTGAATCACGTGAGCTGGCATGCAGAGCTGCCTTGCTGCACACATATTTGTAGTCAGGGCCCAGGCTGTCCCCCTGCTCCAGTCTTCACCCTTCTTCTCCAAGCAGCTGGTTCTGGTCTGGCAGGGGTAGCACACGACACACAAATGGAAGGAAGCCTCCAACATGCACCTTCAAGTGCCCTCAGTTCAGGGGAACGTGAGGAGCAGTGGTGGCTTCTGCCGGGAAGAACAGCCAGGCCTCAGTGGAGCTCAGATGGAGGTGGATGGCAGAGGACACAGGAAAGAACCTGCCAGTGGGCAGTGCGCCCAAGGGTATGGAGGAGGGGGCAGAGGCACTCTTTTTTTAACAAATGAGTACTTAATTGAGGCACATAGTGGCACTGAAATAACACTGAAAAAGATTTCTACAAAGATTTAGATTAACATATTTGACTTATTAAACCACAATTTTAGAAATGTTAAATGTGCACTTTTTTTCTAACAAAGTGTGCATGTTTCTCGGAACAGCTCTATCAAAGCTTCAGGATGCTGTCAGGATGAAATCAGAAACGGGTAGGGAGAACTAACTCAAAGTCCTCAGAAAGCTAGAGTGGGTAGTGAGCACCCCACAGCCAGATCCCCCATCTGCTCGAGTCCTTCTCCGCTTGCCTCCGCAGCCCTGAAGCGAGGGGAGCCCTGAAGCACGGTCTTCGGCTCTGCACATGCTGGAGATGGCACTGCAAGGGCACATGGCAGCTTCCCACATAGGATGGAACAGGTGAGTCCCTAGTGAGGCAGGCCATATGCATCCCATTCCCTTCCAGGCCCCTTCAAATGCCTCTTCATGGGCCCAACACCACAGTGCAGGCGCTGGTGAGTGATGGGATCCATTAATGCATAACACCTGGGTGGGCTGTGTGTCTTCCCTGTAGGTCCGCAGGTGGGCACTGGAAAGGCTGGTGCATGGTGGAGACGGCCCACCACGGTGGATGAAAGCAGGCCCGTACCAGGTGCGTCATACTGTGGCAGAGCACAGGTGACAAAGAGGCCTGCCCCAGCTGCATAACAGTCAGCCCTAGAAGGGCAGCTTTGAGCAATGACATTGCTTTTGCTCATGCATCTGCACCTAGAGAAGGCCCCAACGGGGGCCACTCACCCCTGCTCCACCACAAGTCAGCTGGCGCAGCTGGGCTCCAGGCGCCTGCAGCTTACTCTTTCTTGTCTGGCGCTTCTTGTTGGCTGACAGCTGGGATGCCTACACATGGCCTCTCCATGTGGCCTGGGCTTCCTTCCAACATGGAGGCTGGGACCCAAGGGTGAGCATTCCCTAACCTTTTAGTCATGTAGCAGTACCCACCCCATCCTGGTGAAGGTGGTAATGAAAACCTCACCCGGTGTCAAGAAAAGGGGACTCATTTAATGGGCAAAATTCTAAAAGCGCATATGGAACTAGAGGTATTACTGTGGCCATTATTGGAAAAACATACCCTGCCACAAGACCCTAGATAGTTCCAGAGAAAATATTCAGATACAAAGAATCAGGAATCAGAATGGCTTTAGATTGCTCAATAGTAAGGCAAAAGACATGAAACAATGCTTTAAATTCTGAATAAAAATGATTTCCAAACCCAAATTTTCCCCTTCCTCATTCCCATTTTGTTTAACTCTTGGATCTCAGGCACAGAGCTCAGTGCACACTCTGGGGCTCAGGACGAGGCCCCTCCCCCCCCACGTCTTAGGTCCCTCCTTGCAACCCACTCCTAATGCCCCCCTCCCCCGTGGGAATCCGTGGGGATGTACCTTTGGATGTGTGTGCATCCTTGAAAACTCAAGTGTGTGCACATGACTCATTTACCTCAGTGGGATGGTGGTGTAGGTCTGTTTCTGCTTCTTTTTTCTCCATTCAAACCTGTTTTTATTTTTGGAGGCTGCCCTGTACAGGGATCTGAACCCGTGACCTTAGTGTTATAAGGCTGCGCTCTAACCAGCTGCGCTAACTGGCCAGCCCAAACCTGTTTTAAAATCTTGTTTTTAATCACCATGTTGTGGTTCTGCTTCCGTTATGATGCAGAAGGTCATGAGAACACCGCTTTAACCCAACAAGGGGAAAAAATGGATAATGCACAAAATACTAACTGTTCTTGAGGTCAGAAACCTGTAGTTGCAAGGCCACCAAGTGGACAGAATTTCAAAGAGGGACAAACTCCTCCAAGGAGGGAGGGGACACAAACTGGTCCCCTTTGGCAGAACAGGGGAGGAGGAAGAGGATAGTTCAAACATTAATTAATTCCTAACAGTAAGTGTGACAGTTCAGAGTCACGAGGGCCCGGGTGCTGGTGAGGAGCATTGGGGAGCATGCAAGGGGGCTAGAGAGAGCCTCCTCAGATAGTGTACAGGCGCAACACACTACCTGCCATTCTGGTGAAGGACGATAACCTCCCTCCCCACTGCCTCCCAGAAGGACCCACTGCCCTGTGGGAGGAGGAGAAAGCCTTCTGGACCCAGGTCCTGCCTTGACTCAGGCACCCTCCTGCCCAAGCCCCTGCCCAGGTATAGGCAGAGTTTGGCAACAGAGGCAGGAGTGAGCATGAGCCCTGTGCCCCCCTATGACTGAGGCTAAGCCAGGAGAACTGAGAAGAGAGCCTTACAGAGTAGCCAGCAGCAGCCACCTTCTGCCGGGGAGGGGCAGGAGCAGGCATGCAGGCCTGCTGGTGCTGGAGGGGGCGCAGGAACATGGAGGAATCCTCCTAGCACACCATAGCAAGCAGGGTCTAGCCACAGCTGCTGCCAGAGGACACAGGAGCTTGTGGTGCCTAAGGTAACAGCAGCAGCACAAAACCTGAACCCAGCATGTCTGTGGACATACCCACACAAGGCCTGTCATAGGGGTGTGCCCATTTCTGGCCACGAGAACTATTTACCTTACTCTCTACTGTTCTACAAAAATATCTGCCATTCAATAAAAAATTATGACACACAACAAAGAAAAAACAACCCACTGCCAAGAAACAAAGTTGCCCACAGAACCAGACCCAAGAATACCCGCAGCGCCCAGCTCACCATGGCAGCGCACCCACCACCCCAGCGCACCCACCACCCCATTCACTTCTCCGCTCCACTCAGCACTGAAGAGCCAGGCTGCTTCTGCAGCTCCCTGCTACCACCACCAATGTGGTGGCGAGTGCCTCTGGGCTGAGACTGTAGGACCACACAGGGTGTGGCCCTACTGTGGTGTTCCTAATTTCATCAGGTGCTATTAGACGGACTCCAGCGACACTCCTCCCAGCAGCACACAGCGCCATTCCCCCACAAACACGATACCACCTTTCTGATCTCTGTCTGACAGACCCTGTGGTTCCAGTTTACACACCCCTGACTGCAGTGAGGCCGAGCACTTCTCCACATGCTTGTTGGCCACTGGTTTCTCCTTTCAGTGAACTGCCTATTAATGTCCTTTCATTTTTCTACTTATTTCCAGTCTTGTGGATTTCCAGGAATAGCCTCTTAATCCTAAATATTAACTCCTTGTCAGCTTTAGATGTTAAAAAACAAAGAGAAAAATGCTTCTCTCAGATTATTACTTGTTAACAGCCTATGGCATCCTTCATTGCACAGAAAAATCCTTAATTTTGATTTGGCCAAATCCACCAGTGTTTTGTCCTAGGATTTCTGCATTCGGGATCTTAAAAGAAGATATTCCTCATCCCAAGGAAACAAAGATAAGCTCCTACATAATCCCCTACTAGCTTCATAACCATTCCTCCTTAGAGCCCCAGTATCCGCCCTGCCCTTCCACGTCTCAGAACATGCTCCTCCAAGCCTCCACTCCTTCCTGCTGCCCAGTCCAACGTCCTCCCGTTGTGTGGCCTCCCAGCAGCAACCCGCACACCCAGTGCCCTGCCCCAGAGCTGCTGCTTCCCTGGATCCTCTGGCAGAATTCAGTGCAGTATTCCCTCAAACTCCCCTTGCCATTCTCCTCTAACAGAACTCTATGGTTTTGAAAACTCAGGTCTACACTCACACACAAGCTAACATAGACTATTAAAGGTTTCACAACTTACTTCTGACATGGACTGCTGTGTTACGATAATATGGAACAAAAGAGAGTTAATATAAAGCAAAACAATTAAAAATATACCTGGATTTCTCTAAAAGCCATCTTCTTAAATTGTCTAAGCAACTAAAGCCATCGATATCATTAAAATGTTTCTTTTCAAACATGCTGGAATAAAAGAATTCCTGATTTATATTAAAGCAATTATTGATTTTTACAGAGCTGAAGACCTGAGGTCATTCAAATAATGAGATAAAGAACAGAAACATCTGTGCAAGATATGATGCCTTCAAAATACTATTTGTATATAAAATACTAAATTATTCAATTAAGCAACACTGGTCCCTTATAGACTAGAAAGGTAAGACCCGGAAGAGATCTGGGAGAGGAGACAGTCCTGTAGCCACCTCTGTAGAGGCTAGACCTGGGCCCACATGAGGAAGAAAGAAGGCCTGCTGAAGGCACACATGTTTGCAGATGCCGCCTCCTGGGGCAACGCTCACATTTTTCAGTCACGTGTGTTTAGATGCTGTAGATCTACAGTTTTACCAATTTTAATTTAAAAATGATATGGAGATCCTACGTCTTACTGAAGGTGAAAAGATCTAATTGTACAGGGGAAAAATAATTTGCAGTAAAGAATTTCTTCTTAGAGCCTACAGAACCACATGTGGGCTAAACACAATATACGTTATTTATGATATTTGCATAATTTGATGAAATGCAAAACACTGAATATTTAATCCAAATATATTTCTTATTTTCAGGTTTTGTGAGATCATATTCATTTACTCGTCTCTCTCTAGATAAAATTTTCTTAGTCATAACCATCACCTTAGAGCTGAATTAAACCATATAAACAAAATTCTTCCTTCTCACAAGAGAAGTGCATGAAGCCTCCAGAGGCCAGGGCCAGCCCAAGGAACGACATGGATGAATTTCACATCCACTCTGCCACCTCTGACCCAAAGGAGTTGGTGAAACAATGTAGTGCCTCATTTTCTGTAAATCAGTCAATCAAAACATTTCCTGAAACAATATACTTAGCTGTCACTCCTAGTCACCAACAAGCTTCACAAGTTTAGAGGCACTTTTAAAAAGCATTTAAGTATGCTGACTTACTTTGGCCTCTGAGCATAAACAGTTGTTGGGAGTTATAACACCCTGAACAACCAAGAAAAAACCCTCTAAAATTATTTTAATGTGCCTCTGAAATATTTCCAGGTGCTGCCTTGTCATGAAATTTTACAATGTGAACTGTAAAAGGTAATATGTTATCTTACTGGTGAATCCTTTTCTTCTCATTTCTGTCACAATAATTAGATTTATAGAAAACTGCAAAAAGAAAAACAAAAAACCTGTTTCCAATTTTTCCCTGGAATACCACTGATTAACTGACATAAGCAATTTAAGATTCTTGAAAAAGTAAATGTATCTGAATGTTCCAGTGTGGTGTGATCCTAATCTTTAAAATGTGAAGGGGTCACTATGAACCCTAAGTGCCACCACAAAACATGTAAACAATCTGAATGTTTTACTTAAGATGGAAAAGCAGCTTTTGGTGACATGAGCTTTATAAAATAAAACATCCCAAAATCATGTTTCTATTTTTAATTTTTTTGCTTTGATAAATCAATTGCTTCACAAAAATCCTTATTAAAGACAACAATCCAAGAAAACATATTGTTACAGTATTCACATTTTAAAGATTGTCAGTTTCAAGACCGAACATAACCAAAACAAAGGGAGATTACTGAGTTAATTCTGTCACTAACTGCCAGAGATGGGCCTTCACGACGGGTAAAACACCTGCCGGGTATGCTGGAGTTTGAAAGAAAAAGTGCTCCACTGCTTCCTCACACAGGGAGGAAACGGCTCATTCAACAGGTTACACAGGAACAATTCCTGGAACCCTTGGGTAAAAGGGTTTTCTTTGCATACTGGATAAATACTTAGACTTATTTTACTATTTGGAATCAAAAACTGGACAGTTGAGTTAATCCACCAGCCAGCACTTGCTGGGATATGGCAAAGCCAGTCTAGCTATCTGCCCAACAGTTAAACAGTAGGAATAACAATAACATACTTACATACTTAAACTAGGTCTCATGACACACTCAAAAGGATCCTTTGTAAGGAAAGTATTTAACAAGAACAAAGTTGGGATAGAATCTGATCATTTAAAATGAAAGCTCAAAGGGGAGATACTTTCACAGATTCTCTCCACTGTCCGAGGGCTGGAAAACAGGTGTTTTTAAGGTTCGAATAACAACAAATACGCTGGGCAGCGATTTTATGAACCAAAACGGCTTGCCATGTGAAAGTTACTTAAAAGCACCTTAGTTATTCATTGAGACAGGCTAAAGGAAACTCAGGCTATGTCCGTAGGTGCCTTCTCTCTAAATGATCTTCATCCTAATTCCCCTGACTTTAGCAAGAATTTAGGGCTTAAGAAAACTGACTTCAGCCGGAGAGAATGCACACTGTTGTAAAGCATGGACGTTCAGACCTCAGGCCAGAGCCCCCGACATAGCCTTGGTCTTCAGGCAGGTGCAGCTCTTGTAGCCCTCTTACATAAAATCGACCGCTCCAGTGAACATGATTTCCAGTCGGGGAAAGAGGCAAAATAACCTCTACACGAGCCCATGTTCTGTGAATGTCTTCACCAATCTAAACTACAGAGCAGGGCAACTAAGAGACAGAGGGAGCTGAGGGAAGAAAGAAGGGAGAAGGGCTGGCAACTCTCACAGGTCTTAGTTTTAAGAAGTCCAACGAAGTTGGAATTTAAGTAACATTAAAATGATAAGACCTGACTTAAAATATTAAAAACTGTTTATAAATAAGGAATGCAATAGTTGCTTAAAAATGTTATTCTCTCCCCAAACCAGTTGATAACCAAGATGTTTTTAAAATTATAGATCCTAAAATTTTTTAAAAAAATTTCTATACATTTCTTGCTGACTTTTAAGTTACCTACGAAGTACTCCGCTATGATTAACTTTAATCCATATATTTGGGGGGGGGGGAACTCAGTTCCAGAAAAAAATCTGCACTAGCTCAAAATGTCCCTCAATGTAACCTTGGTCCATAACCAATCACTATGGTTGACTCTCAAGAACTGATGACGTTCCTAACCCTACAACTGTCCTTTATAAACAAATGGAACTTCGGGCACCCCATTTAAGATGATATAGAGATGTTCTGTATGAAACAAGGTGGCCTGTTTTCTCTCTGAGAAAAAGCCCTACTCCTGAGTAAATAAATGAAAACAAATCAAAAGCAAAGAAAACAAAACCCAGCCTACTCTTGTCTTGTCACCAAGAAACGGAAATCCTAAAATTATTCCAAATCTCATGTGATCAAGTGAGGGGGAGGGCTCTGGAAACCCTGAAGCAAAGGCATACAACAAGAAAACATTGACACCAGGAGACCACTGCAAATGTGTGTGACCCAGCTGGGTAGGGAGCCTGCCATCACAGTTATTCACTGCTGTGATTTCATGGTTGTCTGGTAATTATGTAATTAAGTCTAATGTTTGCTACCCTAGCTCTGAGCCAATGGGGTAAAACACGTTTTATATTAGTTTATAGTAAACATTCTATGCATAACATATTTTGACTAAAAATATTCTAAAACAATACACAGCTGACATGATAAAGCAACCGTGTAACTGTAGTCAAATTTAAATCAGACTGGAATATGAATGGTGAGAGCTTTTAATTGATTACTGGCTACCATTTCACCTCAATTACTTACCTGAAGTCCTATTTAGCAAATACCTTTAGATATATGTTTAGATCAAGTGTAAAATGCAATCTGAGCATTACATACAAACAAAAATTTGAAGATATCAAAATTTCATTAAATGTTGTTTTCTTTATAGTAGTAAATGTAAATCATTACCCAGGGAGAGCAGAGGGCCATGGGATGGTAGCTAACCTGGGGCAGGTTCATTAAATTGGGTCAATTCAGAACACTCCAAATTGCAATAACAAGCATGTATTGTTTCTTCTCTAGAAATTTTACCTTCGATATAGTCATAATCCAATTCATAATGAATTTATAAAAATAGCTTTTTATCCAATAATTCCAGCAAGGTAAAAATAGGAGTTTCTTTTTATAGATAGCAAATGAAACAGGCTCACTGGATAGGAGGGAACTTCAACTTGTTCCAGTCGCCACCCACTCACTATGACGTCGCACTCAGTCTGCTGTGTGTGCTGCTGACTCCTCACACTGGCAGTTTTAGGTGCAGAAGCTTCTTTCAAATCCATGGGCTACACAAATAAACCAGCCCACTGAGGTCTGCTGTAAACCACAGAACTAAATTTAAACTGCATAATTTTTTAGAAAATGGCAGCACTATTTCTTAATCTAATTAGGGACTTGGTGGGGGAGAGGGGTCATTCATCACTCCTCTAGAGTTAAACCCTTAAAGAATTTCTTTAAAAACCAAAACACACACACACGCACACACACGCGCACACACACACACACACACACACACACATTTGAAAGAAGTTGCTGCACCGGCAGAGATGCTCTTTAAGCTTACTATGAAATACAAAAGTGCACTCTTCTATATCTACATATAAAACATATTAGAAATAAAACTGTGTAAAATGTTTGCTGTGCAAACTATAAAAAGTCAGGCAAGTCCACGCCTCTGTCCTACTGCAGGGAATCGCTGTTCTCCAGGACGAGACTGCTGATGTGGGTAGGGGCCAGTGCACCCCCATCGTCTTCTGTGCTGTCCACAGACTCGTCCTCACTCTGCCCCGCCATCATGACCTGCTGCACTGCCAGAGTGGCCCCATCTGAGGACAGAGACTGGAGGCTGTCCACATTCATATTCACAGGCGTGGTGATGGTTACAACAGCTCCTGCAGCAGAACACAAGTTTATCACTATTTGAATTAGAACTCGTAGAGGAAAACATTTTATTGCCCAACAGGCTGCTGTTTGCTTGTTTGACTTAAAGTTGAGATACCGAAATATGTTTATGGAATGTTCGGCAGGGATTTAAGAAACTGTGTCTAGAATCGGCCTCACACTGACCATGCCTACCTAATAAGATCTTGGTCTAAAGATGGTCTCAGTGGAGGTTAGGAATATAAAACAGAACACAGATTCCCAGGGAAAAAATACTGCAAGGAGAGCGAAAGAAACCAAATGCAGGAGAACGACATACAAAAGAATATGAATGGGGAAGCAAAGTAAAAAGGAGAATAAGGTAAGAGGTAAGGAAAATCTGTTTGAAAAGAAAAAAAAGAAAACCGTGTTACATGGGTGTAAAATGCCCTGTTGTAGAGTCCAACAGCAGGAGATGGAAAATACTCACATATCTATGATCAGGGCCCAAATTAAAGACATTTAACATTGGAATGCTATGTTGCTATTAAATACAATACAGTGGATCTACATGGACTAATGTGTAAAAATCTCTAAGATGTATTTATTTATTTATTTATTTTATTTATTTATTTATTTTTTTAAAGATGACCGGTAAGGGGATCTTAACCCTTGACTTGGTGTTGTGAGCACCACGCTCAGCCAGTGAGCGAACCGGCCATCCGTATATGGGATCAGAACCCGGGGCCTTGGTGTTCTCAGCACCACACTCTCCCGAGTGAGCCACGGGCCGGCCCCCTCTAAGATGTATTTACAAGTGATGAAAGCTAGAGGTGACAATATTACATGATATGCTAATACACAGATAAAATGTTAAAAGGGATACATTCATTCATTCACGTCTATGCACAGACTATCATATTATATATCAGATATATATTATATATATCATATTATATAGACAGATGATATATATATGCACTGGAGAAAATACAGAAAGCTGGTAATAATGATTGTCTCTGGAAAAGATTAAAAGCCAGGATGAAAGAAAGATTTATTTTTCACTGGATATTCTTGTTTCAACTTCTTTCCCCAAAAGATAGATAATGCCTTTTGTGGGAAAGAGAGGAAGAGAGAGAAATGTTGTTGGGGCGGGGGGTAGAATAGTAATACCTTCCTAACTAATTCTCAGATGGTTTAAAAGAAAAAAGCAAAAACTTAAAGTATAAGGTCTTTAAATATAAACATAAGACCATTATACATCAAACCTAAAGGATGAAGCCAAAGCAATACTTTGGAAAACTTAGCTTTAAATGAATATGAGGGTACTTCAAAAAGTTCATGGAAAAATGGAATTAAAAGGTAGTATGAATCCTTCCATGAACTTTTTGAAGTACCCTCATATAAAACAACTCAGGAGAGGTTAAATGGAAATAAAACAAGTGTGATTTACAACCCATCCTAACCTCAAGACCAGCACTGCGTGGAAAAGTCCCCCCTTGTGCATTTAGCAGAGAACCCAGCATTGCACGCATGGGAGGAAATGACCCGAGGCTGGGGGAAACCATGTGAAAAGAGCACAGAGAACAGTGTGCAGAGCTCATAAAGACAGCCTGGAAAATCCATCACCCACAGGCACTGGGTGGAGAACTCAGGAAGGCCTGGCCTTGGTCGTGGGAATGATCAGCCCTATACTAAGCACTGCTGTGGACCACCAAACAAATCATAAAAGCCCGACCCAAAAGGATCAAACTGTTCCTAAGTAACCTAACTGCACTCCAGAACAAAGCTCAAGAAACTTACAGGAATACAAAAACATCCAGCACACAACAAGGCAAGATTCATAATGTCTGGCATACAAAGATTACCAGGCATGCAAATAGGCAGGAAAACCCATAATGAGGAGAAAAATCAGTCAGCCAGAACTGATCCAGAACTGGCAGAGATGTCAGAATCAGCAGAGAAGGACCTCAAAACAGTTACTGTATCGGTATTCTATGTGTTCAAAACTTAAGTAGACTCATGAAAGACATAAAGACTCAAATAAAACTTCTGGCGAGATGTAAACTACCATGTCTAAGATAAAAACACACTGGATGGGATTAATGCAAGATTAAACATTATAGAAGATTAGTGAAGTGGAAAGAGAGCAATAGAAACTATCCAAAATGAAACACAGAGAATCTAATAAACTGAAAAGAGCATCAGTAACTGTGTGAAACTTTTAACTACCTAATACATGGGCTATTGAAGTCCCTGAAAGAGGGAGGGTGGGTCAGAAAATATATTTGAAGAAATAATGGCCCCAAACTTCCCCTAACTCAATAACAGTATATTGCTGCATGAAAAAAGTAAGAAGCAGAATGAGATAATGCCACCATTTACCTACATTTAAAAATACATGCATAGAAAACAATCCAAAATATGAAGAACTCATGTGAACAGAAAGATGTGCATGAAACATACTAGAACGGTCACCTGTGATAAGGGAGAGACGGACAGAGGTCCAAGAGAATAAACAAAAGTAAGACGAGGGCACATGAACTAAGCAAGGGTAAATGCCAGGTTGGGAGAACAGGACCACCTCCATCCTCTGCACCCAAAGTCAGAGGGAAAAGAAAAGCAAAAATGGAAACAAAGGACAGAATACACTGTTGGTGACAGTGTCTTAGAGACAGAATTAATGACCTCATATACACAGTTTGTGTTTGTTTTAAACTCTCTACTACTGGTGCTACTTAACACCTACCTAGTGCTCCCTTTCGCGCACACCCAGAATGAAGCTGCCTCACGTCTTTGGTGCAGAGAACAGGCTGCACTCTGCTCCACAGCCCTCCTGAACACCGCAGCTGCAGCTGCAGCTGTGGTGGCCCCGCTGCCCGCCACAGCGCCTACCTTCTGGCATGGCCAGCTCGCTGGGCGGCGGCTGGACTGCCCCCGATGCGATGGAGTCGGGCCAAAACCTCTGCACCGGCCTGTTCTGAGCCGTTTTCTTCTTCGTTTTTGGGGTCTCTGAACAACTGGAATCTAACATTGGCTGAAGAATTCGTCTTCTAGCATTGATGAACCTGAGTGTCAGCAAATGGAAGCTCCCATCAAAAAGGCCTTTGTAAAAGGTGAAACTCAAAGTCCCCCTAATAACAAACACTTAAAAGGAATGGCAAGCATATTAATTATCTAAATGTCCAGAAAAATAGGGCCTGCTCTTTTAAAATAATTCATTGAAATAAGGACCAACTTTTCCAAGGTGCCTTTTTAAAAAAATTTTTTAACCTCAACTGATTTCCCTGTTTGTCAATTAGATATCCATAATGATGCTGACAATACTGTGAAATTTTCTCTAAGGAAAAAAAAAGGTTAAAGTACCAAACTTTATGTATCCTGTAGTCTTCTCACATCCAAAGACTATCAGGCAATCTGTCCCTGCCTGAACGTTATGAGCATGGCTTTGCCTCTGGCGTGGTGACAGGCCTGAGGCATCAGGGAAACATGACTGCCAACTCTGGTCTCAGCTCCCCACCTACCATGGATCTGAGGTAAGAGCTTCTTCTTTTCAAAAGACTATTCCAAGTGACGAGCCATTTCTTACATGATGGAAGTTTTAAGTCATTAAACTATCCTAAAAAGATGGCTAGCACAATACCTCCGTACTGGCCATCAGGAAATCTGAGGGACTTTGGCTGCTCTGTGAGACTGAGAATTCATGTCTACGATATGACCCCACGTAGAAAGAGACCAGCAAAAATTATAGGTTGGCAAGACAGGCTGGACATGGTTTCATGTCAAATGAATATGTCAGCAATCTTAAAATGATATGCTGAGAGAAAGAGTGCTTTCTTCAATCTCCATCCCTCCAACGGCCCAGCTATTGCCTTTAAACATGCGAAAGTTGGGGGAAAGGGTGCAAGTAGACCCAAATCCCCAAATCGGCTCTTCCTCCTGCAGTCACTGGGGCATGCAGACAGATCACATCCTAGATGTGCACTCTTACTGTGCCTGCCACTCTATGCCACGTACAGGGCTACTTTGCCAGAAAATGAACTGCAACAGACAGAAAAAGAATAGCCATCCCATAAAAGCCAATCAAATCAGAAACTGTTCAGATCTGTAACTAAAACAGAAACAGCTACACGAACCAAACTTAAGGACTTATCTGCCTTCTCTTCTCAGAAGTGTAAGTGATAAGGTAGCTTTTACTAGACTCATACATGCTGATCTATTAAAAGCTAGAGAGTGCTTTCACTATGGACAGCCTGCACATAGCTGAGGAGCCATGTTCACAGTGTCATGGAAATAAAAGCACTGATTTTATTTTTCTGTTTTGTTTTGTTTTTGGCAGCTGGCTGGTATAGGGATTGAAAAAAGCACTGCTTTTAGACTCAGATTCTATTTGGGTCTGTCACTGTGTGAGAACTTCTCTCTTTTAATGCCTTCTTCAGCCAAACAAAAGAATTAGAGCTGAACCAGCTCTAAGGTTGCTTGACTTTAAAATTCTAAGATTAAAAAATACCTAAAATTATATTAGGACACATTCAAATAATATAGACAAACTAGACTGATGCCACAGGGCTTCATTTGGAGTAAACTGTGTTCCTGGAGCACAAGCATGACTTAGAAAGTAGAACTCTGGACAAGAAGAGTCATGGATGCTCTACAGCCACACGAACCCAGTGGTGCCCTGGAAGGAAAGCCCCACTGCTGCTTTTCAATATTTGTTTCTTTATCCTTCCTATTCAGAGCTGCTAATAGGCAGAGGCATAAGCTAATGATGGTTATGTTCAATCTCATTCAAAGGTGTAATTTTTTAAAATATAAAAGGAAAGAAAATCCCCCAAAGTAAAAGTAGCTACAAATATTAGTAGATTTTAGAAATTTTAGAATTTAAAAAAGTCATGTTATTAAACTGTTATTAATTTAAAAAATTAAAAGTTGACATGAAACCTTCTAGATAAGACAATTCCGCTAACACAAAAGAATAGCAAGTTAAGAAACACAAGGAAGTCTTGAATGAGGACAAGTCGGGAGAGTGCTGAACACTGACCAAAGCACCAGAACATCAAGGAAGTGCATCTCTGTCCAACATTCATCTTCCATTGATTGATTGATCACTGTTGTGACTCAACCAAAACATGTTTCAATGTAAGACTACATAAAAACAACCAAGAACATGCTCAATATATTACAAACATCATAGCAACAACATACAATCTCTAAATTTTTAACACTCTATTTAAAAGATCTAACAGGAAATAAATCAAATAGTATAGTCTATTACTGCTACCCAAATCAAAAATAATGGCCCCAATGCAAGATAAAAGAAATACTTAATGCAGCACCAAAGAATAGTTCCTACATATATAATTGTATACATAGGAAGATTTTATCATTTATATTGGAACTTCAACATGTTTACATCTTAGCATAGTTAAAATAAAAAGGTAATAATGCTTATAAGTGGTAGAATTTGTGCTTTCTTTTCTTTTATGCATGCCAATTTTACTATGCTGAAATTGCTTCCTACATTTGAACAATAAGTAAATAAAAATGAGATAAATCTCTAACAACCAAAAGGGAAGTCCACCTATAAACCCTAACACCACTTAGTCACACGTACAAGCTCTTATTTAAGGGGAAACACGTGGCCAGGGTCCAAATGTCTACAACAATATGTGACAGTAGAATTACAAGAGGAAGTTTTATCTATAAATGTGAATGTCGTCCTGGGCATTTCTCTCCTAGGAATGGCTCCCAGGCCCTGCTGTGGAGCGGGACCACCATACCAACCAATGGCAAAGGGACTGCCTCCTCCATATGGAACTGAAAAAGTGACACAAGGTTTTAGGTTTTGACAGGTAGGACAGCAACAGAGGTTCTCATAAGAGGTCAGGACACCTTGCTCTTAACCACCCATCATATCTCATCCAAAGAGGCTCATCCATTAAAACATCACGGTTTTGAATGAATGTGGGGCATTGGGGCAATAATGCCATAGAGATACATGTCTAATGAGGCAAGTAGAATGTGGGCAAAAAGTCCATAGTGAGGTATGGATAATTAAAATGTAGGATGAAAGTGTATGCTGGTTTATTCCTAAGTATTCTGCCACTGATTCCAATACTCTGATAACGGAGTATTGCCAGTTAAAAGAACTCATATATTTTCAAAGAAATTTTACTACTTCTAGGTGTCAGGATTTCCAAGTGCTCTATTGTGTTAACAGGCATGATTTCAGAAAGCAGTGAATCTTACCAGTTGTTCACTTGGAGTAGTGTCAAATTTGTCTGAGCAGCAATCTGTTTTTTCTCATCCTCTGTTGGGTAGGGATGCTAAAAATAAAAAAGAGAGTTACCATGTACTTTGATTTTTAAAATGGAAATCAAGATCATCTAGGCAAAATATAAGCATACAAATAATCATTAGTAAAAGACTGCTAAGTATCAATAGTGCTTTTGGCCAACACCCAACTTTAGTCTTAAATCATTGTTCTGGAAATGCCCAAAACAGGATGAAGTATTTCTTCTAGCTGCCCAAGCATGTCCTTGCGCTGCAGTAGCTGATTTATACAGAGGTGAAGATGTGATCAATCACAACACCTAAAGGCTCAAAGGTGATGATAATCATAGTGATGTCACCAAAAGCAGCAGCCCACTGTGAGAGTGAAACTCTGTGCCAGGTGCTGTTCTAAGCACTTGATACAATCTGTAGATTTTGTACCAACTTTGTTGAGGTTGAATTTATGAACAATATACTGCATCCACTTAAAGTGGACAAACGGATGGGTTTTGACGCACGAAACTGCTGCCATGAGCAACACACAGCACATTTCTACAACCTCTGAGCACTCTATAGTAATTCACTGATTCCTCACAAGTACCTTCTCAGATGGACACGGTCATTATCTTTATTTTACAGACAAGAAAACTGAGGCACAGGGTATTTACATACTTCCCCCCCATCCCACAGCTGGTGGGATGGGTGGAGACAGGAAATGGCTAGGCAGGCTACTCTAGGGCCTGTCACATGGCAGTGACACATTCCTGTCATCAGTACCAGAAGAATAAACTGACACCAGAGCATGCTGATGTCATCTACAGCATTCTTAAGATCAATTCTCTGCTGGATTAATCTGTGTTGTCAGTAAAGAACTGAACCCAGGGCTGGGGATGCAAGTGCCCATTACATTATCCTTCTTTTATGTATAATGGAAGTATTTCACTTAAAAAAAAAAAACAACAGAATTAAACCTGAAGTAAACATCAAAATTCACAGACATACTAAAGAAATGCTGTTTTTGTCTATGGTAAGAATTTCTCCAAAATTGATTACTCTCTACACGTGGAAACCAACAAGACACTTACTCTAAAGTCTGCATGCACCAAAATCCCTTATTTTGGACCAACCGGGATCCCAGAGAGTGAATGGCACCTACTAAGTAAGAAGGTGGGAGTTTATTTTGGTTTTGAATTTAAATGAACACTCAATGATTTGGAAAAGTCACTGCATATTAGGGTGGGAATAGAATACCATCGGCTTTATCTCAGCAGCAGTCTTTGTTTCCTCAAACTAATTAACAGTCTAATTCAATTTCATATTGTGTATGAGTGTATGGCTCTGAGTTTGAAGTTATGGCAATATAAATATTGTTCTTACTCTTTAAAAAGCTTATCAAATAGAAACAAGGCAGGAAACATGAGCACACAGCCAGGGGGAAAAAAAAAAACTGTAATAAATGTTGCCCTGGCATGTGAGGAAAACCATGGGGGAGAATAGTCTTGCAAAGAAATGAGGGCAAGAAGGAACAGGAAAGGCTTTATAGGAAAAAAAGTGGCATTTTAATTGAACCTTAGGATCAGAGTTTATTGTTTTAGAAATTATTAAAACATTAAAGGAAACCTAAAAGGAAAATACTCACATAATCCCATCCCTTGTTTGTGTTATATCGCAATTATTCTATTACAGATATATTTACTGGTTGTAATTAATCACAGTATATGCAAAAATATGTGTTTTACTTTTCACTTACTGTCATTTACCTAGAACTTCTCTGCTTACAGCTCTCATTTACCATGTTAACTAGTTCTCTAATATTCCATCAAACTGACACGTCCTAATTTATATACCAACTCATCTTCCATTATTACAATGAACATCACTAATATTTTTATACACAAAACTTTTTGTTTTCTTGTGAGTAATCTTTTTAGGGTCAATTTCTAGCAGTGGCCACAGTGCTCAAAGGTAACACTGTTCCTCCTCTTGACATGTGTTGTTCATTGTCTGATACTGATGGACATGGCTCAGGAGAGAACAAAATACCACAGCAGGAGTGAGGAGAGAGGCTGGGGGACCTGGCACTTGGCAGTGAGGGGGGGTTGGGGGGTGGCATCCTGGGCTTCCCTTTTCCTCCCAGGACTGCTCAGTGACATCACCTGCTAGTTTCAAGCCCACAAGCCAGTGCCTCCCCAGACCCCTGCCCCCACCAAGGAGCCCGAATGCAGTCAGATCAAAGGGGGTTCAACAATGGATGAGGGCTACACCCTGCAGGGACACGAGACCAGCAAGACAGGGTGCTGGCTCAGGGGCTCCCAGCTAGGGGGAGGTGGAGACAGAGTGACAATGAACAGAGTGACATTGCAGGCCTCAGCCCCAGGCACAGGGTGCCTGAGAAAGATGATGGCAGGGGAGGGGCATGATGACTGGGGCTGCAGAC
Source organism: Cynocephalus volans (assembly GCF_027409185.1). Lineage (NCBI taxonomy): Eukaryota > Metazoa > Chordata > Mammalia > Dermoptera > Cynocephalidae > Cynocephalus > Cynocephalus volans. The sequence goes on from NC_084460.1 coordinate 190,819,181, forward strand.
GCCTCTGCTGACAGTAGAACACAGACAGGAAGATGAGAAGAAGTGACCACAGACCCAAGAAGACATGGCTCAGTGGCGAGGGCAGTGAAGAGCAGGGGACAGACTTGGGGTGGAGCTCGGCACACTCTCAGGAGCAGCCCAGTGGTGGCCAGGGTAGTGGCCTCGTGCTGAAGGAGCATGCAGAAGGAGCTGAACGTTAAATGGGGGCCTGCTGAAAGGCTGCTTCACCGTGCAGTAGAAGGGGCCAGCAAGAGGCCGCAGGGCAGCAGCCTGCCTGAGATGGACGTCTGTCCCTCTCCCCTCCTCCCAGGCACACCTGGGGCTCAGCAGGTTGCATCTACTTTCCCACCTTGGCCTCACTGTGCACTCCTCCAAGACCATACCTGCTCACTCCTGACCCTGGCCACCAGACCAGTGTGTCCCTCTGTAAGCCACCCTGGGTCAGTGTGCTGGCAATGACCATATTGCACAGCATGACGAGCATGTCTTCCCCATTAGCTCAGCAAGCATGTCCCTGCCCTGTGCTTCCCAAAACATCCCTGAGACAAGAAGAAGACACGGCTCCTGCTCACCCAAAGCTGAGACCCCAGGAGGAAATGGTGCACACATACGACTCATCTCAAGTTAAACAAGCCCACTGCTGGCCCCGCTGACGACATGCCTGACTCCACATCTCTATCTTCAGCTTTATCACATCTTCCTCTCAAATCCAGTTTGTAAAACCTCACTACTTTCCAAGGTTTTGCCCAAATGCACCTCTTCTCCACCCACTTCTCTAATTAAACTCACTTCGCCCCACCACTCTTCATAAGTAGGGTTTTCTCACACACATGCATACCACTACCATGAGCCTGATTTACTCCCTTTTCACCAGAGGGATCCCTTGTTGTATTTTAAGTTTCTTGAGCAGTGGCCTCTGTTTGTGGGTGACCCTCTTTCATACTGATTTTTAAAATCAGGCCTACTAGCCCATATAAGTGAATCGTTCCCATGACACATAAGCCAGAAACAAAGCATCACAGAGGGTTGCTAACTAGGAAATCACTTTTGTTCTTACCCCTATGTGCTGAAAGAGCCAGGATCTCATCACATTGGTTGCGTGCTTCGGCAGAACTCCCCTTTTATTCTTAGATGAGCCATCATCTTGATGCAAGATGCTTAGATCTTGGTTTAACTGTAACTGAAGCTTTTAAACAATTGAAAAATAACATTAGAAAACAGAAAAATATGTATATCCAAGTAGCTTATGACTTCAGATGGAGAAAACCGAGGATGTGACAAATAAATGACTTATTTACAGTAAAGGCAGATAAAATGAAACCCTGTACAGACTAATTTAGGGGGCACACGGTTTCCCCCACATTATTACTTTTTACACTGGTGACTCAGCTCTGCTGAGGCCCCTCATCTGGTGAGGCAGATGGGATGGACGCTAGGATGACCCCGGAGCCCCCTGCCAGCCATTGTACAGCAGGAGAAGCCTGCAGTCCTCTCTTCCACCGCTTTCCCACCCATGCTTCCTGTAGGGAGATAAGTGACACCCACTTCCTAGCCTCAAAAAAAAAAAAACATCTCAAGCAACCAGTGAGAATGGTCAGGGACACTAGAAAGGACTACTAACTGGAATAGGATGTGCCAGCTGAACAGAGGGGAAGAAACAGGAGCAGCACAGAAGGCAGCCCTAGGGACTGCAGAGCGCAAGGGGCTCAGGCTGACTCCTTCTCACTAAGATGCCCCGGGAGGCACTGAAGATCCCAACTTCCCTCCAGTTGCTGGGGAATTAGATTCTGCCACTTCTATTTTTTTTTTTTTAAAGATGTGTCTGGCACTTATTTAATAAACGTCTCATCACAAAAACACGAGGGAAGGCCTGCTGTCTACCAGGCTGTGCTCTAGCCCGTGCATGGCACAAGCATGAATTCTCCCTCCCAGCTCCACTGGGGGTGCTGCCATCATTGCCCACGGCACAGACCAGGAAGGAAGGGAGCAACCTGCGTGCCAGGCCTGCAACACAGCTAGATCAGGCCTATGTGAGAACTTACATAGGAACCTAACTTAATACATGAATGAACACAAAATTCTGCAAGTCAATCTCAGTATAATATACTTACAAACACAGTTTAAAGGATTTGGAAGTTTGGGGTTTTTAAAAATCTTTTAATTTTTTTAATGGCTGGCCAGTATGGGGATCCAGACCCTTGAACTTGGTGTTCTAACACCACACTCTAACCAACTGAGCTAACCAGTTAGCCCTATAAGTTTATTTTGGAGAGATTTTTAGTATATTATTTTACCTGTACTTCCTCTGGATTATACTTTTTTTGAGATATTCTTCAAAAATCTGGAGACCAACATCTAAGTAGATAGTAGACAGGGATGGAATTTTATGACCTTAATAGAGACATTAAGATCACCAACTGTATCTAAAATTTCCTAAAACTCAAGATTGTCACTGAGGGGTAATTATTTTTATGAGTGTGTTTTAAGGACTGAGGACAAATGGTATTAGGAACTGCCTATATACTCAAGTTTTTGTGTATAGGAAAAATAATGGAAATGAACTTTTAAAATGATTTCCAAAGCACCAGGGCCAAAATTTAGCTTGTTTGCTGTACTTGTCTCAATTTAATATACGATGATGATCTTAATGAAATATAACATGTGCCTCAGTGTTGACTGTTTTGGGTTCAGGATTAAAGCAAATGTGGTTGATAACAGGCAAAGCAATGACTTGACGCTGGCAGCACCACATAGAGGGGCCTGGGAGCAAGAACTAAGCCAGGGAAGGGAAGCAAGCTGAGGGCCTGAGAGGGGACTAGCCCATGCAGACCCCAGGGAATTCCAGAAAATCACAGGGACTGGACCAGGCAGGGGGACTTCGAAGCTGAGGGAACTGGCTGGAAGTCTGTAAGAACCCCTGCCCCATTCTCTGCAGCTAGATGACTCATCTTTCCCAGCCCCCAAGAGACTCGGGTTTATTTCTCAAAGAAACCAGAGGCTAGAGCTTTGGTGGGAGCAAGGGGCTAAGCTGGAAAAAGGGGTAATGAAATGGGAGCCCCAACCCATGCCTGCTCCAAGTAAGAAGTAGAGAGTATTTCTTTGGAGAGATGGAACAAAGAAAAGACTAACAAATGGCAGCGTCTGCAGGCCAGCCAACTGAAAAGCCAGCTTGCCACAACCCAGCACTGCACAAGCACCAACTAGCTTTCCAGTGGCTCACATTTAAATTTAAAAGGATAGCCAAGAGTCCCCAAATACTTGAAAGCCTCCATCACAAACAGCAGAGACCAAAGTGAATAAACTTGGGGATATGGGAAAAACAGAATGCAGAAACCAAAAGACAACTTCGACTATCCATGAACCAAGAGTAGAATACTACTTAACACACCCACACACACACAGCAAGGAAAAGCTCTTAGAAATTAAAAATATGCTAAAAATTTAAAATTCAGTAGATGGATTGGAAAATAAAATCTTTCAGAAAATAGAGAAAAAGTAGACAATTGGAGGAAGAAATATTAAAAAAAAAAAAAATCAAGTGAGTCAGTTCAGGAGGGCTAATGTTCAATTGGAAAGAATGTGCATGTTAAGGGGAGAAGGGGAAGGACTGTTGCAGAAAGTGATACGAAAATGCCCCAGAACTGAAGACCACAAGACTCCAGACTAAAGGACATGGAGGGTTCAGCATGACCAATGAAAAAGATCCACATCAAAAAATTCAGAGCACGGACGAGTGAGGAGGTTTTCAAGAGAGAGTAAAGCCGAGAAAGTAGAAGACATGAGAAAGGATGCTCAAGATGACATCCAAAGAAAGCGCCACACATGGTGCCCAGGTCTAGAGGGCAGCCCCTGGACACAGAGGCAGGGGCAGAGCACTCCAGGGAGGACCACGCAATGCTGATGAGTCATCTCACAGCTTGGACTGGAGGAAATTCCTGAGGGCTGCTGGAGAATCTGTGAAGAGTTAGCTACCGATGCAATGAGAACTTAGCAAACAGGAAGAAAAACACGAGCATGATTAACTTGGGTAGAGAGCACCATCTGAGCCAGAGGAGCACTGTGATCATGGCTGCACAATGGCTTGCAGGGCCAGCCATGACACTGTCAATGCTGAACGCTCATGTGACTCAACTGTGACAGAAGTGAAGCAGAGGACAGCAGGGGCCGTGAGAAAGCAAAGCCTTCCTGACCACGGCAAAAAGCCCGAACAAGGTATGTTCATGGATGAGTTAGGAAACAGGATTTTTATATAGCAACATGGAGGGAAACAGCAAAATAAATGGCTGAGAGATCTGGAGGGGCCTGAGGGGAGCAGAGATGTGGGGAGGCTGGGACCTGTGACAAGCACTCAGCATCCTGTGGCAGCTTGAGTTGTGACACATATCAACTTGATAAAAACATTAAAAATAACTGTACAAAGGAACACAGAAGTAAAACCTAAAATATATGAGTAACAGTTGTACAAATAAGCCTCTGCCAGGGAAAGGGGACGGGGAGTGAACTGATGAAATCTTACCCCTGGTTATTTCTCATTTTCTCAAGAAACGTTTTTCAGTGGGCTTGTCTAGAAGTACAGTTAAAGACTTTTCGGTAAAGACACCTTGGGAAGAGAGAGTCCAACCCGGCCTCCTTCTGCCCTGTGGTGAATGAGCCGGGGTTTCTCGCGTGGGCCCCGATTCCCTCCCAGGGAGCAGCAATGCTGCATTAAGATCACCCCATGCAAGCAAAAACACCCAACCCACCCAAGCCCACGACACACTGCCACCAGGCAGGGATCCCTGCGTGACAGAAGGGACACTGCTGTGGGTACAAGGTCACCAGGGTTACTTATGATTGCCACCACACAGCTGCTACTTCTGCTATGACTATTAATGAGATTCACCTGTAAATAGGGCTGACTGCTAGTGTGACACATGATCCAGAACAATCATCAATTTTCTTGACAAAATCAACAGAGAGTTTCTGACACAAAACACAGAAACCCTCATTGTTAAGTTACTCACCTTAATTACATGAAACATAGCAAGAACCCAAAATTTGGCCAAAAAAAGGGTGGGGGGGGGAACAGAGCCCAGCCTAGCCCAAATAGCTTTAATAGAATCATATATATGTGATGTACATATTTTATCGAAAGAACACCTCCCCGCAAGACCCTCAATCAAATCCATTTACTTTTAATATCAGAAACCCTACTCAGCTTATCTGGCTTCCCAGCTCTGCTATCCCGGAAGCAAGAGACAAAGGGGATGTGATACATGGGACAACAACCACACAGTGCGTTGCTGGGGACTCTGTGGACCAAAGCAGAGGCAGCTCACAGGCAGCAACACGGGATCATGTTCACTAGAGTCTGGTTAAGGGAGCTGGGGGAGTCATGCACATAAACCCTATGTGTGAGAGTGTCCTACTGAAATAATCCAAACATTGTAGGTTTGCTATTTAAATTAAACAAATTTTCTTGTAGACAAAAATTGCTAAGCAGAAAACTTCCTTCTTAAACAACAAGACAAACGAATCTCTACTATGTAAGTAAGGCATTTAACTTATTTTCTTCTACAAGAGTCTAATTTCATACTAGGAAACTGTTCTGCAAACCAGACACTGCTTTATTTTCACAGATATTTTAAATGGAAAACCACAGGGAAAGAAGGCTGGTTGGAGAACAGAGGGACAGTGTTGGTGGGGTCTAGCTCTTCCCCTTCCCGGTGCTAAGCCTGGGAAGCTACCTACAGCCCAGGACCACGTGTATCCAAAATGAGCTCTGAAGTCCCCCAACCTTCAGTGGCTCACTGCCCTGTCCCTGCTCCAGCATTCTATGACTGTGGCCAACTTTGTCCAACTAAACCTGTGAAGTCAAAGGAGGTAACCCCCAGATCTTTCGTATTTGCTACTGTATTCAGTAAAACCAACATCCCCAAGGCTGGGGACTCAGTTCTTAATAAGGATATAGAAAATATCTGTGCAGATGAAAGACAAAGACTTGACATAAAGAACAAATCAATGTTCTTAAAATAAGAACTGATAACTTAAACCCTGTCTTCCTGACTTAAACCTAGCTCAAACATACATATTTTTGTGTGCGTGTGTGTATGTGTGTGTGTGTGTGTGTGTGTGTATCTCCATAATTTAAAAAGGAGTCTTGCAGCCTGTCAAGTCCAATCTCCTTATCACAAAGGTACAGGGAGAGGGCAGGATGACCCCCAGATCACGGGCATGCCACAGGCATGCCACAGGCATCTCAGTTCTGTACCTTCTGCTTGTGAAGCTACCTCTCATGTTCTGGGAGCTGCATTTCCTGGACACCTTGACATCCCGGAGGCATGGGCCAAGGGGAGGGGCTGCAGTCTGGCCTCCTGGGAAAGGCCCTCAGGGGCAGTGTGAAGGGGAAGAGGGCTGAGAGCACTGCTGGTGGAACCATCTCAGGCTTCTCACCAGAGTTTGGTTTAACTGAGGTGCCCCAAACACACCGAGGACAGCAGAGAGGCCTGCAAAGCTTTCCAGAGCACGGCCCCGGCCCAACCCCACATTCTCACACTGGAGGTGTGGGCCAGGCCTTGATGGTCTGAAAAACTTGCCTGGCGGTTCTGCCATACCCTCCAGGGGACCCTGGGAAGAGGGCATCTGCAGGACCTCGAATCTCCTGATGGACACGCAAGGCAGACACACACACAATCCAATGTTCACACTGGAGCATGGGGCTGCTTCTGGGGGAATTATAAATGACTTTTTTTCCTCCTTCTTCAGACTTTTCTGAACTTTGCAAATTTTCTACAGTGAGTGTAACAAAGAGTAAAAAAAAACAAAACACTGACATTGAGATTAACTAGAGATTACTACGTGAGACAGATGATCTTCATGCAGAGGGATCGAAGCTTGTTCTGCCTGTGCCCCATATGTGTGCTCTACCCGCCCCAAAACCATTCCGCGAAACGGCACACGCACCTGGGAGTTCTGGATCCTAATCGTCCCAGGTGACAGTGCCTGAGTGACCACTTGGCCTTGAGGAGTGACAACCGTGACAGGCTGATACACTGTGCCACCTCAAAAGGGAGATGAAGAGAATTAAACTACTTTTAAGTAGCTGATAAACACTCTTCTCAATATGCTTATGGAAAGAATAAAATCTCTAGTTTTATGAGCTTTTTAATCATTTCAAATGATCAACAATACTTTGCCTGTTGACTTTTCACTATAAACTACCAAAACAAATTCCGTGGACTGGCCGAGACCAGGCATGTGGGGTGGTGGGCAGGTTGGCAGGCGCTGGGCTCCTCACAGCATGCCCAGCACAGGGCACCAATGACCGACCAAGGATTCACAATTCCCTTCTTCTGGCTTGCCACTGCTTTCTACTTTTTCCTTATATTAGTACATGTTAAGGATTTGGCCAAGTTACTGGATAATAAATAGTTTATTCTAGTTATGCTTTTTGATCAATGGTGCTTGTTTCTGTGAGGTTTCCCTTTGTGCTGCTTTGTGAGGTTTTTAGTGTAAGTTTCTACCCCTCCCTACATGCCCCATTCTGTTTTCAGGATTCTTTGTATTTGCAATGTTCCACATACACCAGGGAACTCTGAAATGTGTCCCCTTCCTGTAATGGTTTTTGGTATAGCAGTAACACTAAGACTAAGACTGCATTTTTACTTGATTATCATCAATTAATGATACAGCTTAAGATTTTCCAGGGGCTGCTAACAGCACAGTTAAACACTATGTCATCTGTTTCCATTTTTCCATCATCATACCTGCCATGGTTGCCATGGTTACGTTTCCCTGTTGCAGTGCAGAGGCCGGCACCACGATTCCTTGAGGGCTAAGAGTGCCTGTAATGGCACTTTGAATCTGCTGAAAGTCAGAACACACACATTGAAGGAGTTATTAGGAAACTTCAGTATAAGTGGCATAATGATATCATTAATGAAGGAAAGATGCTTGAGGCCAACTCAGATGAGGAGGCTTTTAGAAAGCATGCGTCAACCAAGAGGTGCAATGCTAACTGTGTATTAGATAAGATGACCAATCCTGAAATGTTAGTTTGCAATGTGACTTCCAAAAGATTACTTTTCATCTCACTGCCATATGCCACAAGTCTTAAGGCCCTGGAAGTGTGACTAGGAAGACCCTGCTTTCTGACTGCAATCGCTTAATCTGCTCAAATGCCTTTTTCGTTAGATTTGGCTCAGATGACTCTGAGTCTTTCATGGCCAAATCCTCCTTGACAGGATGAGCATGTTCAAAAGATTATAGCACAGACTTGAGAGGTAAGTGGAAGTGATCAGGGCTGAAGGTATTCCAAGCGGTGCTGGGGAGTCACCCGCTGGTGCCAGCCTTGACCACAGCACAGAACACGTGTGCCCCCCTCCCTCCAGGTATTTGTGTTTGTAGAGGGCTCAGGACTGGGCCTCGACTCCAGCCAGCTTCACACAGTGCTTGTAACCACCATATCAGAAACTTCATCCATCTGAAGTTAGATCTATATGGGCTGCTTTATCCATATACTGTGACGGCTAGGCTAGCGGCTGGCAGGGGAAAGGGGTGTCTAGCGCAGGCCTGGCATACACATGCTTCCAACACTTGAGCAGTTAAATAGCATAAGTGGATATCATCCAAAGGTGACTACTCTGAGGGCTACCATATGCTTAAGGCTGCCACCTTAATTTGGTCAAAATAAAAGTTAAGTCATCCAAATCAACAACCTAAGTTGCCACCTTAAGATCCAAGAAAAAGAGTCATAAAATGAACCAAAGCAAGCAGAAGGAAGGAAATAACAAAGACCAGAGCAGAAGTCAATAAAATTGAAAACTGAAAAACAGCAAAGAAAAGTCCATGAAACAAAATATGTGTTCTTTGAGAAGATCAAGACATAAGCAAACCTCTAGTAAGACTGAAAAAAAAGGAGAGAGAAGACACAAATTTCTAATATCAGGAATAAAAGAGGGGAGATCACTATAGTCCCTGCAGTCATCAAAAAGATTAAGAAGGGAACACTAGAACAATTGCATACCCCTAAATTTAATATCTTAAATGAAATGGACCAATTCTTCAAAAAACATAATCTACCATAACTAATCCAATATGAAACATAATTCAAATAGTCCTATAACTATCAACAAAATTGAATTCATAATTTAAAAACTCCTATAAAAGAACTCTTCAAGTCCCTGAAATTTCACTGGGGAATTCCATCTATTAAATGTTTAAAGAAGAATTAACACCAATTCTATATAATCTCTTCCAGAAAATGGAAGAGGAGGTAACACTTCCCAATCCATTTTATGAATCTTGTATTATCCTGATACCAAAATCAGACAAAGACAGTACAAAAAAGAAAACTACACACCAATATCTCTTATGAATATAGACATAAAAATGCTTAACAAAATATTAGCAAATAGAATTCAGGAATATCTGTAAAACAATTATGTGCCATGACCAAGTGGAGCTTATTCCAGGAATGCAAGTCTCATTCAATATTTGAAAAATCAATCCATGTAATCTCCCATATTAACAGGCCATAGAAGAAAAACCACTTGATCATGTCAATCAATACAGAATAGCATTTGACAAAATTCAGCACAATAAAAACTCTCAGAAAAACAGCAATAGAGGGCAATTTCCTCAACTTGATAAAGAGCATCTAGGAAAAATCTATAACCAACATAAGTAACAGTGAAAGGCTGAAAGGTTTCCCCTAAAATGGGGAACAAGGCAAGGAAGTCTGCTCTAGCCACTCTCATTCAAGACAGCCAGCACTGGACATTCCAGCCAACGTAAAGGCAAGGAGAGGAAATAAAAGGCATACAGATCAGAAAGGAAAAAGTAGAACAGACCCCATCTGAGGTGACTCTGCAGGTGACATGACTGAATAGGTAGAAAATCCTAAGACTCTACCAAAAAACCTCCTAGAACTAATAAGTGAGTTCAGCAAAGGCACAGGATACAAGATAAAGATACGAAAATCAATTTTATTTGTATATACTAGCATGAACATATGGACACAAAAATTAAATATAGGGCCGAGCCCGTGGTGCACTCGGGAGAGTGCGGCGCTGGGAGTGCTGAGACACTCCCGCTGCGGGTTCGGATCCTATATAGGAATGGCCGGTGCACTCACTGGCTGAGTACCGGTCACGAAAAAGACAAACAAAACAAACAAACAAAAAAACCCAAAAATTAAATATAAAATACCATTTACAATCACTCAAAAAAATGAAATAGGTGTAATTCTAAAAACACATGTATCAGACTTATGTCAAAAACTACAAAACATTGATGAAAGAAATCAAAGAAGAGGTAAATAAATGAAGAGACATACCATGTTTGTGGACGTGAAGACTCCACACACTAAAGACATCATTTCTCTGCAAATTGATACAGGTTTAAAACAATTCCTATCAAAATCCCAGTAGGATTTTTTTGTAGATGCAGACAAGATTATTCTCAAATTTATACAGAAAGGGAAAGGAACTAGAATAGCTGAAACAATTTTGAAAAGGAATGATAAAGTGGGAGAAATCAGTCTACCCAATTTTGAAACTTATGATATAGCTACAGTAATCAAGACTATGTAGTATAGACAATCAGTGGAACAGAACACAAAATACTGAAATAGGCCCCACAAATATGCCTGCCTAATTTTTGACAAAGGTGCAAAAAGCAAGTCAATGGAAGAAGGACAGCTTTTTCAACAAATGATGCTGGAGCAAATGGATGTCCATAGACAAAAAAAGGAACCTCAACTTAAACCTCACACTTCATACAAAAGTTAACTCAAAATGGATCATGGGTTTAAATGTAAAATGTAAAACTACAAAACTTCTAGAAAAAAATAAGACAAAATCTTTTGAATATAGGGCTTGGTAAAGAGTTCTTAGTCTTGACATCTAAAGCACAATCCATAAAAGAAAAAGTTGATAAATTGGACTTTATCAAAATTAAAAATGTTTGATCTACAAAAGACCCATTACTACAATGGAAAGATACTTAGCTACAGACTTTGGGAAAATATTTGCAAACTGTATGTCCAACAAAGGACTATTATCTAGTATAGGTAAAGAACTCTCAAAATTCAACAGTTTAAAAAAAAAAATCCAATTTGAAAATGGGCAAAGAAAAAAAAAAAGAAAATAGGCAAAAGGCATGAGCAGACACTCTACCAAAGATATACAGGTGGCACATAAGCACATGAAAAGATGTCCAACATCATTAGCCATCACGGAAAGGCAAACTAAAACCACAATGAAATATCACTACACATCCACAGAATGGCTAAAATACAACAGTGCTTCATCATGGATGAATCTTACGGGAATTAAACTAAGTGAGATGAGCCCGTCACAAAAGGACAAATGCTGTAGGATTCCACTTACAAAGACACCAGGAGTCATCTAATTCACAGAGACAGACAGTGGAAGGGTAGGTGCCAGGGGCTGGGGAGGGGGATGGGGAGTGAGTGTTTAATGGGGACAGAGTTTCCGTTTGGGAAGATAAAAAAGCTCTGGAGAGGGATGGTGGTGATGGTTGCCCGACAGTGTCAATGTACAGTAGTCTCCCTTATCTGCAAAGGATACAGTCCAAGAACCCCAGTGGACGGCTGAAACTGCAGATAGTACTGAAATCTATACATACTATGTCTTTTTCCTATATATACGTACCTATGACAAAGTTTAATTTATAAATCAGGCACAGTAAGAGATTAACAACAATAACTAATAATAAAAATAGGACAACTATAACAATACAAAATAATAGGAGTTACGTGATAAAAGTTATGTGAACGTGATCTCTCTCAAAACATCTTTCTGTACCATACTCACCTTCTCCTTGTGTACTGTCTATCTGATAACGAAGCAGGTAGGACATACAGTGTGGATACACTAGACAAAGGGATGATTCACGTCCCAGGCCAGAAGGAGCAGGACAGTGAAAGATTTCATCATGCTTCTCAGAACAGTGTGCAATTTAAAATATGAATTTTTATTTCTGGAATTTTCCATGTAATATTTTCAGACTGTGATTGACTGCTGGTAACTGGCACCACAGAAAATGAAACTAGAGATAAGGGAGGATTACTGTACTTAATGCCTCTGATCTGTACACTTAAAAATGGTTAAGATGGTAAATTTTATGTGTATTTTACATAATTTTTTAAAATAAAAAATTAAAATATTTTAAAAGAAAGAAAGAAAGAAATGAATGGTCTATATCTTCTGTATACATGGAACCAGGGCTCAGTACGCAGATTGAGGACTTGCTTCATACCCTGCAGGAAGCCCAGATAGACTGTCTCTCTGGATTGAGGGAGTTCATTCCCAAAACAAGCCAGGTTCAGGGGTCTGGAGGGTCCTTAAAAGCAGGACAGCCATTAAGATAGCCCAGCAATTCTGAAAGAACTGGTGGTATCACCAGTTAACACAGATGTCACAGTAACCAAGAAGTAGAGCAAGACCCCAAACATAAGTACCTGGGACTGTACGGGGGAGTATGGGCTTCCAGGCTCTCCACTCAACAGAGTTTCACTGTTCATTTTTGTTTTTAGACAAGCAATATATCGACTGCAGAAATCTTTGCAGAGTTCATTAACCTTTTCCAGCTCAAGAAGATGAATACGCAAAACCTGGATTGCTTTTACCATCTAGAAGCAGAGAAAATGAAGACTTTCAGAAGAGAAAAAGGTAGCACGATTATCATTATCACACATACCAGTTCTTAGTTATTAGATGAAACCATCTCTACTGCCGTCGACAGAAGAGGAATAACATCAGAACTCATACAAACTGACGAATCATTCTAGGGCCACTGACCTGTGCTTGGGTATTTGGCTGGATCTGCTGTGTGGGGAATACAAAGGACCACTGGGAGCGTGTCCCAGTGCAGTGAGTGTAGGCTCTGGCCCGCAGCCCAGCCCCACTACTGACTTGATCTGTGGCTGGGCAACCCTCGCTCACCCTGGCTCTGCTCCTGTCTCCGTATCCATAAATAGGGATAAATCTGTACCCACCTATAGGTGGTTCTTAATTTTGATATTTATCAACTCCACCTTTTATGGATCTTGCTTTTGGTATCAAGCTGAAGAATTCTTTGCCTAGCCCTAGACTCCAAAGATTTTCTCTTATGATTTTCCTAAAAGTTTTATAGCTTTATACTAAGTCACTAATTTGGGGGGTAATTTATCCCACAGCAGTAGATAACTAATACCAATAATGAAACCATTATTGTAAGCACCACTTGCCTGAGAATAACTCCAGGGCTGGCTGGTTAGCTCACACAGTAGAGCGTGGTGCTGATAACACTAGGTTTAAGGGTTTGGATTCTTATACCGGCCAGCCACCAAAAATAAAAAAGAGAACTCCAAAGCTGATCTCTTTGGCCTATAAGTGGTGGTAGTAATTCATATGTATTTGTGTAATGAATGAATGAATCAGTCAATCAATCAATCAACAAGAATTACCAAGCAACAAGTTCTGCTAGGCCCTGTGCTAAACACATGGCTGCACCACCAGGCAGGAGAACCTAGGTCCCTGCCAGCTTGGCAGGGTGTAGAGAACACCTGCTCTCCACTCACTGTGCCAGGCCAGGTGTGGGCCAGTGGAAGGAGAGATGCATGACAGAGAGAGCCTCTGATCATCAGCCCAGAAGGGCTCACACTGTTAATCTCATTTCAGAGAGGAGGAGACAGATTCAAAGTTAGTGAGAAATTTTAAAAGAAAAAGCTAAGACTTGGGTATTTACTCAGGAAGAAGTTTTCCAGAGACTGTTTTCTGCTATGGACCCCGTCTAAGGTTTTGATATGGGACCTAGAAGGCTCTAATGGAAATCCAGTGACCATACCCTGATGCTGGGTCTCTGTGTTAATCCCAGATCTGGGAGGCAAACATAGTTATGCTCAGGCAGGCGAGCAAAGACAGCGGCGTGCCCGACAAAGGCCAACAGCACTGCCCAAGCACCAAAAGGCAAAGCTTGCTTTGAGGTGCACCAAGGACATTAATGCCAAGGAAATCTCCATTTCCTCTATATAGCACAGAGAACCCTGGACTTTGGAGCCCTGGTTCTGGGAGGAGGGCACCACAAATCAGTGTCAGAGCTGTCTTGGAGAATAAAATTAAAGTCATATGTCCATGATTAGGGATAAGCCAAGAAGAGAAGTTGGGCGCAGACATGCTGCGTGAGCACCCCAACCCCAACGATCCTTGACAAATATTTAGAAGTGAATCCCCTAGACCATTTAGGATGAAGACTCAAATTATTTTATTTGCTTATCAAAGGAAATGGTAATAGAGAAGGCTGGAAGACTTGGGGACACTGAAGTTACACACCCTGTAAAATAAGTTATTTTATAATTGTACAATTCTCCCCTTCAGCAGAACTATGAAGAGTGTGAAGTTCTAATTAGAAGTTTAAAATTTCACAGATTTTTAATTTTGAAAAATAAAAATAAAACATTTACTGTACTTACTAAATTGTCAGTTTCTGGATCTTCACAAAAGAAGGGTTTCCCTTCCTTCTCTTGCTTCCTTACAAAATTTTCTATGTCCACATCAAAACTGGCAGAAGTCGTGCCTTCAGAGCCCTGAGTAGATTGTTCACATTTTTCAAACAACAAAGCTAATAATGGAAATAGTGGATGCCTGTGGGAGAAAAGAACAAAGAACAAATACATGTTCTACATCTCCATGAGAATGTTCTGGTGTATACTTATGTATTATTTTATAAAATACCTTTGCTGAGCTATAATTCACATACCATACAATTGATCTAGTTAAGTGTACAATTCAACAGTTTTTAGTATATCCATAGTTGTGCAACCATTGCCACAGTCAATTTTTGAACATTTTCATCATCCCCAAAAGAAACCCTGCACCCATTAGCAGTCCCTCTCCATTTTCCCCAACCGCAGCCCACCACGAATCTACTTTCTATCTCTATATATTTACCTATTCTGGACATTTTATATACAGATGTTCCTTGACTTATGATGGGGTTATGTCCCAACAAATCCATCATGAGTTAAAAACATCCTAAGTCAAAAATGCATTTAATACACTTAAGCTACCAAATGTCATAGCTTAGCCTAGCCTACCTTAACTGTGCTCAGAACACTTACATTAGTCTACAGTTGGGCAAAATCACCTAACACGAAGCCTAAAGTGTTGAATACCTCATGTAATTTATTAAATTCTGGACTGAAAGTGAAAAACAGAACGGCTGTACAGGTACCTGAAGTACATTTTTAGTGAATGTGTACCGCTTTGGCACCATTGTAAAGTTGAGGACTGTCTATAAATGGAATCATATGTGACCTTTGATGTCTAGCTTGCTTCACTTAGCATAATGCTTTTAAGGCTTATCAATATTGTAACACGTATCAGTACTTCATTGCTTTTTATGGCCTAACAATATTCCATTGTACGGATACCCAATATTGTGTCGGTCCATTCATCAATTGATGGGCATCTGGGTTGTTTCCATCTTTTGGCTATTACGAACAATACTGCTATGAACATTCATGTATAAGATTCATGGGAACATGTTTTCACTTCTATTGGGTACACACATGGGAGTGGACTAGCTGGGTCATATGTAACTCCATGTCTAGCCTTCTGAGGAGGTGACAGACCACTCTGCACAGTGGCCATACCACTTTACACTTGCACCAGCAGTATACGAGGACCTTAATTCCTCCACATCCTCACCGATGCTTGTTGTTTTCTGCTGTTAATGTCTTTTATTACAGTCACCCCAATGGGTGTGAAGTGGTATACGTCTGGAATTTATTTTTAACTACACAATGAATAAACACATACTTCCTGGAAATAATTCAGCATACCCGTCAAGCAGAAATCCTTTCAGATACCACTTTCACTCCACCCCTCCTTTCCTCTCCCCTCCTCCAAAAGGGATTGCTGTTAATGTTTGGGTATGTATCCTTCTCCAGAGGATGCTATACACTCACTCACATGGTTCTGTAACTTGGTTTGTTCTTCAAAATATATCATACAAACAGGGCCAACTTCAAGGGTGTAAGACTTGGGCAGCTGCCCAAGGCGCCATGCTCAGTTTAATGCTCTGCCATGGCTGATCTTAAAACTCTCAACACATTTGGAACAAGGAGTCCTGTGTTTTCTTTTTGCCTGGGCCCCACAAATCATGTAGCCAATGCTGCTTAAGAGACTATCCATGTCAGTTCACGAAAATCTGTGTGGTTCTTCAATGGAGCATGGCAACCTGTAGTATGAAACCCCAACAGTGTAACCATTTGCCTCTTGTTGGTCGTTTACATTGTTTGCAGTTTTCAACATTTACAAACAATGTAGAAGAGCCTAAGTTCTTGGGGAGCTACCTAGAAATGGAATTGCACGTATATTATAAAAGTTATTAGGGGCACACGCTACAACAGGGATCAACCTTGAAGACACTATGTTAAGTGAAACAATTTGTCACAAAAAGACAAGTATTATGATTCCACTTATATGAAGTATCTAAAATAGTTGAATCCATAAAAACAGAAAGTAGAATGGTAGTTACCAGGTGCTGGGGACAGGGAAGCGGAAAAGACAATTTGTATAGTCTCAGATTTGCAAGATGAAAAAATTCTGGAAATGTGTTTCACAACAATGTGAATATACTTTACGCTACCAAACTGTACACTTAAAAATGATTAAGATGGTAAATTTTATGTTATGTATCTTTTACCACAATTTTAAAAAGAAAAGAAAAAGAAACGGAAATCAGTTGGGGAAAAAAAAAAAAGTTAATGGCGTGCCAAAATGCTCTACAGAAAGGAACATGCCCAGTTATCTTCTCACTGACTGCCCCCAAACCTGGCCATCACCACGATTACTGATCTTTGTCTTGGCCAATCTGATGGGCCAAAATATATATCTCAATGTTGAACGTTTTTTCATGTCTGGCCATTTACTGTCCTTTTCAGAGACCTGCCTTCTTTGTCTCTTTTATCTTAGGCTGTTTGTCTTTTTCTTATTGATCACTTTAAACTTTTAGGATGCTAATACTTTATTACACAAATTTTCTCCCAATCTGTTACCTGTCTTTTAACTTGTTTATGATATCTTTTGTTATGTAACTGGTTTATATTGAGGTAATTCAAATCTATCAGTCTTTTCTTGTTTTTTGAGTTTGTGCTTTATTTAAGAAGGCCTCAATTCAAGGTTACATATATATTTTCCCAAAATTTCTTATATATTTTTAATCTTAAAAACATTTGGATCTTTAATCTAGCTGAAATTTATTTTTAATGAACAAAGTGAGGTAAGAATCTCAGGTTTCTTTCCAAATAGCCAATAGTCCTTACAATATTTATTAATTAATCTCTGCCAATCAATTTGAAATGCTCCATTTATCATACACTATGTTTTCATACATACACACAGCTCTTTGTCTGAACTCTCAATTCTGTTATACTGATCCATTACCAATATATTCTTTCATTAGTATCACATTAAATGACTGTGACTAATACATTGTTTTAAATTTCTTGGTGACTTTATTCATTTTTTTTCTTCAGGTTTCTCAGCTCTACTTGCACGTTTTCCTCTACCAGTTGAATTTTACAATCAGTCTTTTCCTTTTTTGATTAAAATCCTATTGGTCTTTGATTGTATTGCCTTAAATTTATAAATTAATTCAGGAAAGAGTGAAACCTTCATAACATTGTGTTCTCACCCAGGAATATGGAACAGCTCTCCACTGAATCAGGTTTTTGTGTACATTCTTCATTAAAATTTTTATAGTTTTCTCTATGTAGTTCATATATACTTGTTAGTTTTATTCCTAGTTATGTTATAGTTTTTGTAGCTAGTCTGAGTGGAATTGTTTTATAAAAAAATTTTAATTCAGTTTGTTCTTAGGTATATGAAACCAATTTTAAAAAAATTCTGATTACTCAAATTTTATTTTAAAAATTATCCAACAGTAAAGTTGGATAATGACTGTTGTTGGTGTACAGACACGTGTATATACACGTTGTGTACAGACACGATTTTAACACATGTATAGATTTGTGTAAGCACCACAATTAACACGCAGAACAGCTCTAGCACCCCAGAACACTCCTCTTGCTCTCCCTTTGCAGTCCCCCTCCCCCAGCCCCTAGTCCTGGCAACCACTGATCTGGTCACTATCACTGCAGTTTTATCTTTTCGAGAATGCCATATAAGTGAAAGCGTACAATATGGAAACCTTTGAGAAAACCTTCATTTACTCAGCATGATGCAGCTGGAATTCACTTAAGTTGTCGCATGTATCCACACTTCTTCCTTTTCATTGCCAAGTAACATTCCATTGCATGAATATACCACTGTTTGTTTATTCATTCACCAGTTGAGAAACATTTGGGTTGTTTCCAATTTTTGACAATTGTGAACAAAGCTTCTATAAACATTAGAATTGTGCAGTTGAATAAATATTTGCACACCTATGTTCATAACATCATTAACAATAGTCCAAAGGTGGAAACAACCCCAGTGTACAGTGGCAGATGAACGGATAATGTGGTATAAACGTACAGTAGAATAAAAGGAATGAAATCCTGACACATGCTACAACATGCATGAACCTTGAAGACTTGTTTTTGTCTTTTTCCGTGACCGGCACTCAGCCAGGTAGTGCACCGGACATTCCTATACAGGATCCGAACCCGCCACGGGAGCGTCGCCATGCTCTCAGCACCGCACTCTCCCGAGTGCCCCACGGTATGCTAAGTGAAATAAGCCACAAGAAGGAAAAACACAGCATGACTCCACTTATGTGAGGTACCTGGAATAGTTGAATTCATAGCGATAGAGACTAGATTGATGGCTGTCAGGAGCTAGGAGGAGGAGGATGAGAGTTAGCGTTTAATGGGTACAGAGTTCCATTTTGGGAAGATGAAAAAGTTCTGGAGATGGGTGGTGGTGATGGCTGTACAACAAAGTGAATTAACTTAATATCACTGAACTGTACATCTAAAAATGGTTATGATGGTAAATTTTATGTAATGCATATTTTACCATACAATTAAAAAAATATTCACATACAGGATTTTGTGTGAACTTAAATTTTCATTTTTCTAGGGTAAATACCAAGGAGTATTTGTGACTGCTGGGTCATATAAAAAGTGTATGTTTAACTTTATAACAAACTGACAAATCATTTTCCATACCGACAGCACTGTGTAAGGCTCTGGCTGCTCAGCACCATGTGTCAGCAGCTGGTGTTATCAAGATTTTTATGTCAGCCATTCTAACAGGTGCACAGTGCTTTCCTCACTGTGTCTTTAATTTGCATTTCCTGATGACTAAAGGTACCGAACACATCTTTTCATGTGCTGTTTGCCACCTGTGTATCCTCCTTGGTGAAATGTCTCTTCAAGTCTTTTGCCTGCTTTTTAATTAAACTGCTTGTTTTCTTACTGTTGAGTGTTCAAAGTTCTTTATATATGCTAGATACAATTTCTTGGTAGAAAATGTGATTTGCAAGTATTTTTTTTCCAACATTAGTTTGTCTTTTTATTCTCTTAACAGCATCTTTGGCAGAGAAGTTTTTAATTTTGATTAAGTCCAATTTACCAACTTTTTATTTTATAAATCATGCTTTTGGTGTCCTAAGAACTTTTGGCCTAACCCAGGTCTCAAAGATTTTTCTCCTATGTTTTCTTCTAAAAGTTTAGCTGTTTAAAATTTTACATTTAGATCTCTAATCCATTTTGAATAAATGTTTTATATAAGATGTAAGGTTAGGTTGAGGATCTTTTTTTCACACATGGATGTTCAATTGTTCCAACAGCATTTGTTGAAAAGTCTATCCTTTCTCCATCGAATTGTTTTTGCACCTCTGTCAAAGATCAAATGGATTATATATTTGTGTTGATCTATTTATGGACTCTCTATTTTGTGCCACTGATCTATGTGTCTATCCCTTTACCAATACCACAATGCCTTAATTACTGCAAATTTATAGTAAATCTTAAAAATGATGTAGACTGGTTCCATCAACTTCATTCTTCTTTTTCAAAATCATTTTTGCTGTTCTAACTCTTTTGTCTTCCATATAAAATTTAGAATTAGCTTGTCTATATGTACAAAAATATCCTAAGACTTTTTCTATAGTGAGTCTTCCAACACCTGAACATAGTATGTCCTGCCATTTTTCTTTGATTGCTTGCATCAGCATTTTATAGTTTTCAGCATAAAGATTCTATACATATTTTGTTAGATTTATATCTAAATTCTTTTGAAGCTCTTGTAAATGGTATTGTCTTTTTGATTTTCCAATTGTACATCACTAGTATGAGATAGGATTGGCTTTTGTGTGTTGCTTTTGTATCCTGCAACCTTACTAAACTCACTTATTTAGTTCTAGAAGATTTTTGGTAGGCTCTTTGGGATTTTCTATAGAGATAATCTCATGTCATTTACACGCACAGCCAGTTTTACGTCTTCCTTTCTGATCTGGTCTGCCTTTTATTTCTTTTTATTGCCTCCCTGCACTGGCTGGAACTTCCATTACAATGCTGAACAGGAGTAGTGAGAGTGGATATCTTTGCCTTATTCCCAATCTTAGGGAAAACATTCAGTCCTTTACCATTCAGTATGATGTTAGCTGTAGGTTTTCTGTGGATGCCCTTCATCAGCGTGAGAAAGTTCCCTGCTACTACCACTTGCTGACAGTTTTTGTGTGGTTGGTTGGTTTTTTGGCAGCTGGCCAGTACAGAAATCCAAACCCTGGACCTTGGTGTTATCAGCACCATGCTCTAACCAACTGAGCTAACCAGCCAGCCCCAGCTGACAGCTTTTAATCATTATTGGATGTTGAATGCTTTTCTACATCAATTGATATAATCACCGTGTGGATTTCATCGTATGACTTTTGAATACTGACTGAACCAGTCTTGCATTCCCAGGACAGACTCTACTTGGTCACTGTGTATTATTCTTTTTATATATTGCTGGATTTGGTTTGTTAATATTTCATCGATGATTTTTACATGTAAGTTAGTGAGAAATATTGGTCTGTGTTTTTCTTGTTTTGTATTGTCTCTGTCTGGTCTTAGCAGAGTGATGTTCAATTCATAAAATGAGTTGGGGAGCATTCCTTTATCTTCTGCTTTCTGGATGAGATTATGCTGACTTGCTGTTCTCTTCTTCTTCATATGTTTGGTAAAATTCTCCAGTAAAACCATCTGGGCCTGAAGATCTCTTTGTGCAAGGTTACCCAGAATGTAGATTTATATTCCAAAACTTTTTTTTAGATATTAGAAAAAAGTCATAATCTGAGAAAATTTTCACCCAAGTAGTTACCACATCATAAAGGCACCTCTCTACTCTGCCCAGCTAACAGCTCTAGTGTTTCACTTAACAAGGCTTTCTATTCTCTTTACTTCTCTGAAAACCCACAGGCTCCCCTCTCATGCACTACCTATAAATGGCCTGCTTGTCTGCATCCATTGGGGTCTGACACTCCACAGGGGGAGGGCTCACTCCTTCTGCATCAGGTTCAGAGCAGTTTGGATCTTGCTCTGTTTTTAACTCTGTTACTACTTGCATCTGTAAAAGAAGGACGACAATTTTTGTCACCAAACACAAAATAAACTGCTACTAAGTATTCTATTCTCAAACAGGAATGCAATCAGAATAGTAAATTGTCAGTTACATGACTGGCACAAATACATAAAGAATACTACCAACAAAAAAACACCTTTGAATTTAATATGCTTTAAAAATTGAAAGAATAAAGGTCAAATTTCAAGCTGTTTAAGAAGTGAGATGACCAATATCTGTGAAATGCTTATGATTTTTAAAATAAAATAAAAATAAATACATACCATTGAAGGGACCTGTACACATACAATCTCACTCTTGGATCTCTTCTTGCTACATATCCTCATATTTAGTAATACAATAAGAGTCGGATAAATGAATAGTCCAGCTCTTCTTATCTTGTCACAAAAATGACTCAAGCCCAATATGCTACTCATTTGTGACAGGGCTGAAATTCTCCCAATAATGAATCTCCCTCTGTCAATGCCTATAAGAGGCAAAAAACACTTAAAAAAAAAAAAAAAAAAAAAAAACCAACAAAAAAGGCCACAAAGGAAAGGGAGGCACAGCACACCTCAGCTCCTGACCACCCTTCTCACACCCCACTGGTGTGGTTCCAGACCCTTCTCACTAAAATCCTCCAGCTGAGAGAGGAGAGAGCCAGGGGTGCTCCATTACTCCTTCCTGACTCTGTAACAAAACCCTGTTCAGCAGGAAAGCAAACGGCAGGGCTGGATCTCTTCCGTGGAAATAAGCTTCAGGGCTCCAGAAGAAGAGGGAGAATGAAACACACCCAGCAACAGAGCCTGGAATAAGACCCCAGGCGTCTCAAGAAAGATAGCAAAGGCCTCAGCTGAACCTCTCCACCTGCTCCTCCTCCTCCTCAATCCCTTCAGGTCACAGAACACAAAATATGGTAGCTTCAAGTCTCACACACAGTCTTAGGACAGTCCAGAAGCCAGCTGTCACGGCACAGTCATCCAAGCTTGTGCAAGATAAAACGATCAAGCACTGAAACTGCTAAATATATTATTGCACAGTCCCCTCTCAAGCTTATAACTGGGGAGATGAAATCACAGGATTCCCTTTAAAAAGCTGATTAAGTAAGACACTCAGATTAGCAACTGGTCAACATGAAAATCTGTGATTATCCAAACGTTCAGCTTTTCTCTAAAAGCAACAATACTAATTAACTCTGATGTTAAAGAGGTAAATCCCCAAGAAACTGTCATATGATTTCGGGAGAATCAAAATCACTGGCAATCTTAGTATTACTTAAGGAAATAATGTGAATACTTCTATAGCTTATCCTTCTGAAAACCAACAGGTAACAAGTGAAGAGTATTCTTAAAATTGAGTGTGCGACCTCACAGAAACTGAGTTATGGGTATGCGCAGCGCAGCCATTCTTTGGCACCAGGCGGCTGCAACGGAGTGCAGAATAAAGCCCAAGCCCTCACCCGCCGCCCGTCCGGGTAGCTGTCTGCGCTCAGTGTCTGCGCAGCCATCATGGTCAGCAAGAGGTTCATACGACATCAAATCATCTTGAGCAGAAAGGCGGTGTCTGGGGAAACAACAGAAGAGAATCAGTTAATAGTTATAGAACATTCTTTTGTTTCCCTTATTCCACAGCATTCATACAATTTTTTTAAAAATACATATTTTTACAGGGGAAGAAAAAAACCATCCTAGCACTATGGTATAAGCCAAATCCTATCCCGTAGCCCTTCACCTACTTAGTGATCACTTATTTTACTGTCCTGGGCTCCCACTTGCTATATTCCATTTCTGGCCATATTCACTCACCACCCAGTAAACATGTGGTGAATTTCTACACATGCAAGACACTGTTCTGGGTCCTGGACACAGCAACAAGCAAGACAGGCAAGGAGGAGAGACAATAACCAGGAAGAACCTCAGGCTGCCACGCACCGAGAACAAGTGTGGGTGAAGCGAGAGAGGGTGCATGGCAACTTCCCTGGCTGGGTGGTCGGGCAGGCCTCTCTGGGAAGATGCCATTTAAGCCAACACCTGACTGCCATGCTGAGATCAGGGAGATGGGTGTTCCAAAGGGAAGGAATGGCTAACGCAGGGACCTAAGACAGGAATGAAAAGGACGTACTCAAAGGAGGCTAAGGTGGCACTCTTGTAAACAGGTGTATGTGATACAAATATGTAAACAATGGCCTATTTGCTCGATGACAGCATGAAACCTCAAAAATACACTGGTGAGCTGGAATGCTGGCCCAGGGACCCTACCAAGCGCCTGTGATGTGAATGTAGAAAGGCACTGCAGGGCTGGCATGGGGAGTGCGGGCTGGACCACATCTGGCACAGACTGGCAATGTCATGGTGCATGTCAGAGACTCCCCGAGAAGGTCATGTGGAGGTCAAGGGCAACCACATCACTTGTTCTGCACTAGCAAGACCACCAAAGGTCACTAGAGAAGTAACGCTTTAGGAGACTGTGCTAAACAGAAGCAAATCTAGTCCAAGCTAAGCAAGACGGGGAAAGAATCAGCAGCATGATCTGAGGGAGACAGTAAAAGAAATGGGGTGTTCAGTCCTCTAATAGTAGCAGTGGTGTCAGCAGCCAGGCCACCTCCTGAGCACATGACACATCTTAACTCAACCAGCCTTCACACCCACCCTGGTGGGAGGTACTCCAGTGTCACCCACTTTACATCTGAGGAGACTGAGTAATGTGGCCCAGGACACAGAGCTGACCAGAGGCCCAGCTGAGACTCAACCTCAGCAGCACGTGTCTGGGGCCATCACCAGGGAACAGAGCCTCTTACAGGCCTGATGTGCTAGCATGTGAGGGCGGGGGCTAATGAGGCAACTGCATGGAAAGCCATGGGGTCAAATGAGGTCATTCCTTCCTTCCTTCAGCAAATACTCATGTGTTGGGCACTGTCCTATGTACTGATGGAGTGTGGGCTCTAGGAGGTCACAGACACAAACAGGTAAACAAGGACCCAGGTAGGAGGCACAGACTCAAACAGGTCAACAAGGACCCAGGTAGGGGGCACAGATGACAAGGACCCAGGTAGGGGCACAGACAACAAGGAAACAGGTAAGGGGCACAGACACAACCAGTCAATGAGTATGCCAGGAGGTGATAAATGTCAGGAGGTGATAAGGGAAACCAGATGGAGACAGAGAATGATGGCGGAATGGGGAAGCTGGGGACAGTGAAGGCACCTGGGAGGAGAGACCTGACTGAGTGAAGGAGTGAGCTGCCTGGGAGACCTGGAGGCAGGAGGAAGCCTGGTGACAGATGTGGCTGAGCAGAGGGGTGGAAGAGGAGTGGGGTGGCAGGGAGGAGGGAAGGTATCTGAGCACGTGACATGGAACCAGACCACACAGATTCTTATGGACTGCGGTGAAGACTCTGGGTGCCATGAACACGATGAAAACCCATGGCAAGGTCGGAGCAGAAGGTGGAGTGTCTTATGCTGTGTGTGTGAAGAGCAGACTGTGTGACTAGGAGGGGTCACAGGAGAGCTGGGGCAGCTGCTGCCATGGACGGGGTGGGGGGCTTTGGCCAATGGGGGAGTCAGAAATGGAGGTGAAGCCAAGGGGTGTGGAGATGAATTGGAGTGGGGTGGAGGAGAGGGGTCAGGGATGAGTCTGAAGTTCCCACCTGAGCACCTGGAAGAGTGGAGCCACAGGTCCTGAAATGGAGCAGACAGGTGAGGAGCAGCTTCTACGGCCTGGGAGGGGAAACAAGTCAGGGCATTTTAGCTTTGAGATGTTTCTCAAACATCCAAGTGGAGCCTCTAAGCAAAGGAGTCTGGGTTGGAAATACAAACGTGGTTGTCATCAGAGTGTGATTAGTGTGTGCAGAAGCTGGGACCGTGTCCTCCGAAAAGACGTGTCCCAAGTCCTAACTCCTAATACCTGTGAATGGGCCCTTATTTAGAAGTAGAGTCTTTACAGATGGAATTATATTAAGGACCTTGAGATGAGATCATTCGGGCCTTAGGATCCAGTGACTGGTTGCCCTTGTAAGAGAAGGGAGAGGAAGATTTAAGACACACAAGGGGCACACCATGTGAAGATGGAGGCAGAGACTGGAGTGATGTGTCTACAAGCCATGGAAGGCTAAGATTGCTGGGAACCATCAGGAGCTGGAAGAGGCAAGGAAGGAGCCTCCCCTGGAGCCTTCAGAGAGAGCGTGCCCTGACGACACCTTGATTTTGGACTTCTAGCCTCCAGAACCATGACAGAATAAATTTCTGTTATTTATCCCACCTAGTTTGTGGTAATTTGTCACAGCAGTCTTAGCAAACAAATACAGTATGTAAAGCCACAGACTGGATGAGACAGCCAGCAAGAGGCAGGAGGCGGACCATGTGAGAAGCCAGTCTGGAGGTGGGAAAGATGGGAGGACGCAGCACAGGATGGGAGTAGCAGCCACGGCAGAGTAGAGCCATGCGCTGCCACTGGAGCCACGTGGAGGAGAGGGCCAAGGAAGCAGGAGTGCTAGCCGTGTTAGGGGCAGCTGAGAGTCAAGGAAGAAGAGGGCTCAGCATGGCCACCGTTGAGTGGGAAAGCCTGCAGGGAGCAGGCAGGGAGCAGAGCCAGGACCCAGCAGCCCCACTGCCAGCAGTGAGCCTCTCAACATGTGCACTCCCGAGACATGACATGAGAGCCTTTGAGATAGAAAAGGCTGGAAACCACTTGCAACAGAAGCCAGGTATAATGGATAACAATCACCCATAAAATGGAATATGTGCAATTATAAAAGCACAAAGAAACTCTTCATGAGCTGATATGAAATCATCAAAGTTGTCTTCCATTCCCCCTAGAATCCCCCATTCTTGACCCCATATATCTCAAACTCATCACTGAGCATCTCATGGTCTCTGCCTTGACCAAAACCTGCCTCTCTCCTGAATCCTCTGACGTCCTTGCCACTTTTGCTTCCATCTGCTCCCCTCCACCTGAATGCAGCGCCATCACCGTATACTGTGATCGTATACCATGATCATGGTAGTAGTCTCCTATATGGTTCCATGAGCCTCTAGGCTTGCCCTCCTCCAATCCATTCACCACACTTTCTAAAATGCATATCTGGTCATGTGACTCACCTGCTTAAAATCACTTCTGCCCACCACTCCCCTCAGGCATCAGTACCCCCTCACTGCCCTTCCCCCACGTCAAGCTGTACAGACAGTCAAAGCCATCAAGCTCAGCTTCTCCAACATGTCATGCTCTCTCCCACCCTGGGGCCTACCCAGCCTGGGAGCTCTGCCCAGTAGTCTCCCTTCTCTGGGCACAGCTAGCTCACGAACATGCTTCATCACCGCATCACCTTCTCCAGAAAGTATTCCCAGAGTCTCACTCCCACCCAGGGTGCAGGATGTCTCTCCTGGGCCTTCACATAGCACCTTCTACTCAGCCCTGCAGTATTTCCATGGTTTATTTAGACTATATGCCTCTTAAGGGCCAAGGGCCCCATCTTGTTGCATCCCCAAAACTACAAATAGCACAGTCTCTCATGTGCAATAAGCAATAAACATGTTTCTGGGCTGGTCAATTAGCTCATTGGTTAGACTGTAGTACAGACAAAACCAAGGTTCAGGGTCCAATCCCTTTATCAGCTAGCCACAAAAAAAAAAAAAGTAAAAAAAAAAGCTTCTGGGCTGATTGGTTTGCTCAGTTGGTTAGAATGTAGCCTTATAACAACAAGGTCAAGGGTTCAAATCCCATACAGGCCAGTCACCCTGCCCCCCCCCCCAAATGTTTCCAACAAACAACCTGAAACTAATCATGGATATAACAGATTTTTGTACACATAATTTACAACAGCTCTGCCTGCCTTGTGATACAGTTTGGATAAGTTTGTTCCCCTAAAGTTCATGTTCACATCTGATCCTCAATGTGGCAGTGTTGGGAGGTGTTTGGGTTATGGGGGTGGATCCCTCATTATTGATTAATGCCCTCCCTGGTGGGGGGAGGGAGGTGGTGAACACTGAGTGAGCTCTTGCAGGAATGGATTAGCTGTTAAAAGGAGCCCCACACCTCTCTCTCTTTCTTTTGCTTCCTCTCACCATGTGATCCTCTTGCACCCGCAGGCTGCCTGCCATGAGAAGCAGCAGCCTGAGGCCTGTGCCAGACGCAGCTTTCCCAGAATCATGAGCCAAATAAACTTCTGTTCTTTATAAATCACCCAGTCTCAGGTATTCTGTTATAGCAATACAAAAACGGGCTAATACACCTTGACACCCCTATCACCTTGTTCCATTTAAGGCAGATTTTAATTTTTATTATTGTTATTTAGAAAGTTGCTAGAGCATAAACTCCTGAGACCAGGGTCTGTGTCTGAGCCAACTTCCATCTATCCCCACAGAGAAAGGCAGATGCTGGCTCACAGCACTAGTCCAATAGAGAGTTACTGAAAAACAGTTGGAGGAGGCTTTGTGGGATGATCTGCAAGTCCCTAGCCTACTTAAGAAAAAAGAAAAAAAGAAAAAACGCCGACTTCTTTCCCCAGTAAACTTCTGTACAACAGGCAGATACTGAAAGTAACTCCGTGAATTCACAGCTTTACTTCCCTAGCCACAGGAGACCACTGAATAAGGGCATGAAGAGGAGCACGGGCATTCCTAAGTGCCCTTGTTAGATGGATTTGTCCACAGGTGCTACTCTGACCCTACACGTGCAGTAAGGAGGTACTGACTCCACCCTACAGAGAAGGCAAACAAAGCTGGGCAGCTCCGCCTGGGGAATGATGGAGCCGACATAGAACCTGGGAAATGGAGGTTTCTAGCCCTCAGCCAAATGGTGGTACAAATCTCTCAAAGTCTGAGACTGTTCAAGATAGAAAAGAAAAATATTTCACAAAACTTTCATTCCAAAATAGCTAAACTAAACAAAAAGATACAACTCCCTTATGTGGATGAGTTCCTTACCTGGCTATGCTGGGTAAACAAGTCCAAGTGACGAGCTTCTGCTGTTAATATCACCATTGCGGATTTTCTAGGATGTGGCCCAACACTAAATGCAATTCTACAGTGGACAGTTCTATGATAAAAGTTATGTCAGTCTACAAATATCAGTATCAAAGAGTCAACATTTATTCATTGACTGGTTTCAAAAACTTGTATTGGCTTCTATGCAATTGCTCTAGCTTCTAAACAGCTCCAACTAAACAAAACTTTCAGAATTAGCATCAGGAAAGGTCTAGATGAAGACAGAGCCACAATAGTCAGCCACTTTGTTGGGACATAATTGTCCATGAATATTTTCAAGTCTCATTGTTCAGGCTTTCTGAGCAAACTTGGTTAAAGGATGATGGGCCAACAATCACACCTGGGAAGCTGGGATCAGTGTATTTCTCAGGAGAGATTTAGACTCCCCCAGTTTTTATGTTCCAGGCATGCTAGGGACCTTCACCCTTCTCTCCCCCAAAGTAGAACTGTTTACAACCCAGAGTGAAGTGCTCTCATGCTCTCCTATGAACACACTCTTGCACTCTTTCTCTCTCTCCAGTGGGCAGGATGGGCCAGTGTTCAGCAGGCCTATATAAGCTCACAGTCTCATAACTTTGGGATTTCTCTTCTGGGGTACAACTCTGCTGCATGTGCAGGTGAACATCTGGCCTATAGTGTATTGCCATGTGGGGAACCAAGGGATAGGGAACCAGAGCTGACAGAGAGAGAGAGAGAGAGAGAGAGAGAGAGACACACACACACACACACGCACGCACGCACGCACGCACGCACGCACCATGTGCTTATCTACTGCTCTAGAAGTAGATGGAATGTTCAGCTGCAAAGCAAAAGCACCAAGGTAACGAGGCAGCACTGCTTCAGTTCCACATTTCTCCCTCAACATGCACAGAGCACATGAGCCCAATTCTGAGATCTCTCTTCCTTATGGTGACAATAATAGGTATATCACTTCATTTAGGCACTAAGTCACAAACATGTCCGATGGACAGGAAACTGGCAAGAACACTTACACAGAGCATCCTGTAACAATCAAGTGACATTCAGATTTAAAAAGTATACCTCCTTGAGTTTTGTCTTTTTTACTTAAAGGTTAAATAGGCAGAAGTTTTTTAAAGACTGGGGTAATTGTTCTAGCTTGAGAAATATAATGTATACTGAGAGCCAGGTTCTCAGTAACAGAGAATGGAGTGACAAACATGGAAAAGGGACAGGCTGGAATGTACCCCGTGGTGTTGGAATGGGAACGGAGGTGTCAGTGTGAATCCATCACATATATACATGCTTGTGTATGCATACAGGTGTAAAAGGACACACATACATAGTCCGCCTAGCTCTGTCCACTCAAAGGGGCTGGAAGTAATGACATCCCTGTCACAATGAGCACTTAGCACCTATATTTTGGTTGATAGATATTCTCCAGTAAAGGAAACCAAGGCTCCTTATAGAAAAGGCTGATTCAATTCCAGGCTTGGGACAGAAGTACAAGATCAGCCTAGAACTTATTGTGCTCAAAAAATCATGGGGACACATCAAAGGGACAGAAAAAACATAATGCAGGAGCTCTCCATGGCCAAATCTGAGACAATCAGAGCAACAAAATATGATAGTAACTGGAACTAAAATAAGAATCCATGAGTCCATACTGATATTAACAAACTATCTCTCCTTGACTAACTCTAGTCTGGCTCCTCTGAATTCTCTTTCCAACTAGGCCTCAACTTTTGAAATTCTGCATCTGTCTTTGTGTTACTTAATTTTAACAAAACACCTGTGTCAAGTAGTTTAGCCAGAACCCCCACCCTTGACATGTGATCACTGTCAATATCTAATCAAACTCCTCATCTCCCACCATCCCCCAGTCGATGTCTGATCACCCTGACCTGCATTTGAGAAGAATCCTGTTAGGTCAGTTTAGCAAGAATCCCCCGTACCCATGATGTTTCTTTTTAATGATTTTCTATCCACTGACCCTCACCCTGCTTCTTTGCTATAAATTCTCACTCTTCCTTGTTGCATTTGGAGTTGGGTCCAATTTCTCCCCCACTTCAAAGCCCCACTACAGTGGTCCCTATGCCTAGCTCAATAGTCCTGATGATACACCTAAACTTCTCAGCCTTACCATCTTCAACAAATGTCAGATTTTTTCCTTAACAATATAAAAACATAAATAAATAAATGGGGGAAAGAGAAATCTCTAAATTACAGCAGAATTTTCTTATGTGTTGATATAGTTTGGATATGTCTGTCCCTCCCAAAATTCATGTTGGAAACTTAATCCCCACTAGACAGTGGTAAGAAGATGGGAAATCCTATTATGATAATTGAAAGGTGGGGCCTTGAAGAGGTGGTTAGATTGTGAGGACCATGCCCAAGTGAATGGATTAATCCACTGATGGTTTTTGGTGGTTACAGGCATGGTTCTGATGGCTTTTAAAGGAGAGCATGAAGAGCTCTCTCTCTCTTGCTTCTGCCATTCTCAGCATGTGACACTTGGCCATGTGACACCCTACATTGCTGTGAAGAGTCACCAACCACCAGTGAAGGCCCTCCCCAGATGTTTTCCCTGGACTTTGGACTTCCCAGTTTCCATAACTGTAAGCAATAAATTTAGTTTTCTCATAAATTCCCAGTTTTACATATTTCCGACATAAGCAACAGAAATGGACTAATACAGAAAATTGGTACTGAAAGAGAAGGATGATGGTTTTTGAATATCACCACTTGGCAACCAGCACAGTAATCACTGTTTCAGGCAAGAATCATCAATGGGTGCTAACACTAGTCTGTGAAGGTATAATGAGAAACAGGAATGAATAAAATCTCAAAATATCTGCCACAGATACTTACTAATTACAAAGGGAAAAACAGTAACTTTACCATTGAAAGACCTTTCAGAAAAACCTTAACCATATGGTAAAAATTAAGATCACCAGTAATGAGACAAATTAACATCATGGGCCTCCCAATACAATGCTCTGAAAAGGACACCATATTAAATTTCTGTGTAGTCCTGCTGTAGTGGATTGAATTGTGTCCCCCCAGAACTCACTGAAGCTTGAACTGTGTGCCCCAATGTGGAGGGTACTAACATTAATAAAGTGCATGTATTTCACAGGGCCTTAACCTTTAGCTTAGTAGGACCACAGCCCTTAGAAGGACCACAGTCTTTAGATCAGGCTGTAGCTTAGTAACACCTAACTTTTTAGTACTGCACATAGAAATACTAAGCTAAAAGGTATGAGAGAAATTTACCAAGACTGTGAACATCCCTCATTTTTTCAAGGTTATGGGCTGCCAGGCACTCTTTCGGGCACCGGAAACATGACAATGAGCAGAAGTCAGTTCTGACCCCCAGAGCTCACTTCCTGGTAGATGGCTTTGCAAAGTGAATCTGTATTGAGATTCACTATATGCAAAATTTTAAATTATTAGATCTACTTGAGAAGGTTTCATTTGTTTGGTCAGATATTTAAGGTGCTTAAGAAGAAAATTACATCTACTAAACTTAAAACGATAGTTCAAAACATGTAAGAGAATTTAAGTTGTAAACGGAACAGATCATTTAAAATGGCATATTTAGTCTGATCAACTTGGGTTGTTCAATGGCTGTCTTAAAGGTGAAAGTTAAAACTTACTAAATTTGTAAAGAGAATAATAAAATTTGTAAAATTCTACATAAAAGCATAGAGAAAAACTAGGCCTGTAACTTTGTAGACTTAATAACAGTTTTTTTTTTTTGGTCTTTTTCGTGACCAGTACTCAATCAGTGAGCGCACCGGCCATTCCTATATAGGATCCGAACCCGTGGTGGGAGCGTCGCTGCGCTCCCAGAGCCGCACTCTCCCGAGTGCGCCACGGGGTCGGCCCTAACTGTTAATTTTAAAAGAACCTCAAATAGTCTTTTTTTGTGTTCAAAAGCTTCATCTCGAAGGGCATTAAAAACTCATGGCAAGAAAAGCCAGATGCTACAGACATTTTTTTAACCACAATAATAAAAAATGGAATTGAATCTACATATCCATCACTGGGAGAATGCTGAATCAATTACAATCACCCATGCTGTGATCTCTAACCATGAGGGCTAAGTGAGAAGGCAGCGGGGAAGAGAAGAGAGTGATGTCAAGTGAGAAGGCAGGGGTGCATCCTGCAGGCCTCTGACCGAGCTGCTGCTCCTCCCTCCCTCAAATATTTACTGGAGGTCTCCTCCAGGCCAAACTCTGTCTTAAGTGCTGGGATGGTGCGACAAACCAAACAAAGCCCCTGCTGTCGAGAAACCACTTTACAACAACTTTTGAAAGGTATTTATAGACTACATGGGAGAAGAGACATCTTTACAATGCCAGGTCATCCAAGAGCACAGGACTCTCTTCACATATTCAGATCCTTGCTTATGTCCTTTATTAGATTTGATGGTATTCTCTGTGGAGGTCTTCTGTATTTTAGTTTTTCTTGCTACTGTCACAAATATCACATTGTAATGACACTTTCTGGTGGCTGCTGGTTTAAGAAATGTCACTAGTTTTTCTCAGTAGATGTCATTATCTATAAGTCATGCAGATGCAGTCCCAATCAAAATTCCTGTTGCTTTTAAGAAATTCAAAAAAAACTACTCTCAAATGGAACAGAAGAAATAAGGCATTAGACTTGCCGGGGCTTAAAAACAGTGCCAAAAATGCATGAAGCTTTGTAATTTTGATGACTTTACAAAAATCCCCATAAGAACAACCCACACACAGACTGCAGGAACTGGGAGATGGGTCAGGCACCCAGGTGGGGCCAGCCCTGCTTTGTCTTGTTCAACAGTGTGGTGTGACCTGGACCCCCACAGGATGGACAGAACACCGTCTCCAAGCTTGCCATCGCAGTCTTGTGATGTAGTCCATGCTGATGCAGAGATGCACAGAGCAGGTTTTCCAAGAGGTGCAACCTTCACCTCGTAGTCAGTAGAAGAATGGGGCTTGTGGGGGGAGGCAGGGAAAGTGGGGGGAGGCAGGGAAAGTGAGAGAAGACAGAGCGCCTGGGTATCTACTACATGTCAGGACCAGTATGTCCCCCACTTCTCTGGCACTACTCCCATTGAGACATGAGGTCTTTGTCCCCTCCTCTGCAATCTAGGTTGACCTTAGTGACTCACTTGGGACCAAGAAAATGCAGTGGAAGTGATGGTGTGTGACCTCAGGGCTCGGTCATAAAAGGGAATGCAGCTTTCACCTTGTTCACAGGGACACTCACTTCTGGGCCCCTAAGCCCAACGTAAGAAGCTTGACTACCCCAAACCCCTGAACTGTGAGGAAGCCCCCCACCATTCCGTGGGGAAGCTGCTCCCCAATGCTATGAGGAAGCACCCCTCTTTCAGTGAGGTAGTCCTGACCCCTGCTTTTGTGAGGAAGTCTTCCCTTTCTGTGAGGAAGCCCCCCCACTCCCACTGTTGTGAGGAAGCCCCCCCACCCCCACTATTGTGAGGAAGTCTCCCCCGCCCCCACTGGGAGGAAGCCCCCCCAGCCTCCATTAGGAAGAAGTCCTCCCTTTCTGTGAGGAAGCCACTTCATAATGCTGTTAGAGAGCCCAGGTTACACAGAGAGGCCACATATAAGTGCTCTGGTCAGCAGCCCTTGCTTACGTCCCAGCTGACAGCCATCAACTGCCAGACTTGAGAAAATGCCTCCAAAAGACACCATCCCTGAGCCATCAAGTCACCCCAGCTTCTAAGTCTTTCCAGCTGAGGATGCACCCTTCATGGGGGAGAGACAGACCATTTCCTCCATACCCCGTCCAAATTCCTGGCCCACAAAATCCAAGCACGTAATGAAATGGTGGTTTTATGTCACTAACAGGGTACCTGGGTTCACCCTAGTAGTAACCAGACACTCTAGCAGATGCTTTGTAACATATAGAAAGTTCATGTGCTAGTTTTACTGATGAGGAGATAGAGGTACAAAGAGGTTAAGTAAATTTCTGAGACCTGCCCAGTTCCGAAGCCCTGCCACTTCTACACAACATATTCTCTGAGAATAAAATAATTTTGCTTCTAAGATAACACAGAACTCACAAGGAAATCAAGACAGTATTAGACAGTCTGTACAACGCTGATGCCTATAAAAGTTAATTTCATCAATCTATGAATTATGGTGTTATTAAAAATATGAAATGCTATTTAAGAGTTGATACAGAATATGATCCATTAGGTAAACACCACGAATGACTTCCAATTATGACAAGGATATATCTTTTGGTTTGCACACACGTGTAATTCTGGTCTACAAACATTTACTGGAATCTAAGGAAAATGATGGCCTGGTGCTTATTTGTTGAAGTGGCATCTCCTGATAACGGTGAAGGTTTGGAAGTTGGGCATCTTCAAAATACCATACCACAAATTACTGAAAAGAATGCTCCTCCTTCATGTCCCGTCAACACACATAAGAAACATAAGATGTAGCAAACATACAATGACAGTATATCATGGACTCCTGACACTACCCACGTGGGGTTATTGCAATCATGAAGGTATTTTTCAGAATTTTACTCTGGAGAAGGGTCATTGAGCTTTGATTTAACCATTCAGTTCACAGAAAACCTCAATGGCCTCACTGAAGAGTGGGTGAAGGCTCCCATCTCGTCACCATCTCCTGAACCCCCAGCACCAGCCTCCAGACCTTTCTTCCACATCATTCTTCCCACCCTATCCCAGAGCCCATTCTTCAACTCTGTAGCCCTAATGATGGGATTTTTAAGGTTTGCTTCTTTTCCTTTAGTTATCAGTTTTCAGAATAATGTGCCGGTTCCCTAGCATTCTCCAAACAGTGACCTGTGAGGCTGTTTTTAGCACATTATGATCTCATGGGTTTGAACATTTTTTAAATGAGTTTTATACATACAGTATGCACATATTTTTTGGTGCACCAAATTATACCATCTTTGGGCAATGCAAGCTCCTTCGATTAGCTCTTATAGCCTTTAACACAACCCTAATAATTCTTGATAGCTTTCTTGCTTTCAAGTAAAATGAGATACTCCAGGCTCATCTTGTGCATTTTCTGCACCAAACCTGGGCTCTGCCATTTACCCAAGGGGCTCTGATTCTTCACAGTGGGGATGATACTTCAACACCACAAGCTAGGGGCTATGTTTGTTCATTGCTACTGGTTGGTCACTGTTTCTAGGTCTTTTTAGTGAATGGAGATAGAAAATATTTTATCATAAACATTTTTTTAAAGCAAGTTAACATTGATATATCCAATTCAAATTTGGGATTAAAGGGTATTTGCTTAACTGCTTTGATTTCATATCTGTATGTCTTTTCTCTTACCCTGGAAATCTTGTTTCCTAATGACAAGTAAGATAATGACTTATTTGATTTACCATATGATATATATAATAGTTTCAAAATAACAATATAAATATTACTACTAACAATATAAGGTCTGAACAACTATGATTTCTTTGTAGTTCCTTTGTCTTTAGGATTTATTCCACTAAGATATCCAATACAATTTGTTTTTAGTCACTTGAAATGATCCCTTTCTGTATAGTTAAACCATCAACTCAATTCCTAATTAGATTCTTTGTATTTTTTGCTTTCAATTTTTAGACTACTTTTCCCACCATTTTAATTTTATTTTAAAACTATATAAAAATATTCATGGATTTTGATGGGGTTCAGGACATGCTGTCCCAAAATATGGCACACTGGCATATTGAAATATTTTAAGCTGAAAGACTTTGAGAAACAGTATATGCAGAAAAATTTCTCTGACCTACCCCTACCGTCCTCCCCTGAAGCAGGACATAAAATCTTGGAAGGGTTTTCTAAATTTCTTGGAAGCAGGTCATAAGACCTTCATGTGAGAGGTGCCCTTCCTGTACCTGGAGGAAGGGAACATCCTTACCTCCAAGACACAGAGAGAAATCGCAACGGGCCTTGCTAAATTTCCCCGTTTACTGCATTTCGCTCTACTCCCTTTGTCCTATCATATCCCTCCACGACTTTCCATTCTTCATCAAACCTAGCATAAAAACATTCGGGTTTAACCACTTCCTCAGGTCTGCATTTCTTTATGAAGGCTCCCATGTCACGTGAAACTTGCATTAAATAAACTTTTGTGGCTTTCTCTTGTTAATCTAACCTTTGTTACAGCCAATGAACCTAAAACAGGTAGAAAGGAAACATTTTTTCTCTCCTACTGTTACACAATCAAAACTATAGAAGACATGTCCATAAATCTAAATTACAACCCTGTCATCTCCCTACTCCACAGGGCACTCCATTTTTACTAGACGGGAAGTTAGCCTTCTTTTCTTAATCATAAGCAAACATTCATATGCCTTTCTTAAATAAAAGGCCATACTCTACACATAGTTCTGAGCCTTACCTTTTTTTGCTTACTATAAACCCAGCAGGGTAGAGATTACCTTCATTCCTGTTTAAAGCTGCAGCATTCTCTACTATGCTGACTGACCACAGGTTATTCAACCAGTTCCCTACTGTGGACATGGGCATGTTCTTAAGTCTTTGAAGAGCTTCTGGAAATCTCAATCTGATCATGATACACCTGTTTAAAAACCTTCAGGGGATCCCTACTGGCTACCAGATAAAGATCATAATTCTTTTTTGTATTTATTTTGTTCTATCCCACAGGCATGGACATAATTTCTA
Organism: Cynocephalus volans; assembly: GCF_027409185.1. Classification (NCBI taxonomy): domain Eukaryota; kingdom Metazoa; phylum Chordata; class Mammalia; order Dermoptera; family Cynocephalidae; genus Cynocephalus; species Cynocephalus volans. The sequence continues at coordinate 190,856,334 of NC_084460.1, forward strand.
ACAGTGCCAATGACTCTGGGCATGACTGGGCTCACGCCTTCTCTTCCTCCCTCCCTTCCCTGCCACCATCATTTCCTCTGCACTGCTGTCTTACTAGCCCCTTCCAGGTTCCTCTGAGCTCCACACAGTTCCCCAAAGCCTGTGAACACACAGTTCCCTCTTCTATCTGGAATGGCTTTACCACTCCTGTTCTCTTCTACAGTTCACATCAGTCATCCCCATTTTAGGAGAGCCATCCCTGACCTTTGATCCATAGCTCAGCAAAATGTGCCTCTCTTTTACAGTCCTTATCATGGTTGTGACTGTCCATTTATTTCGATGGGTCTTTGATTAACTTGTTTCCTCTACTACTTCCCGGCAGGCAGGAACTCCATCTGTTTTTGTTCATTACTGTATTCTTAGCCACTATCATAATGTCCTGTACATAGCTGGTGCTCAATTTTTTTGTTTAGTGACTGGTTGCTATAATTTATACAAAAAAAAAAAAAAATTACATGTTCCATGAAAATTGATCTAACTCACCCATCTGTGCCTTTTTAAAGAGAGAAATCTTTGACTGCCTTCCTTGATCTCATCTAAAATTTCTGGTCTGTACAGGTTTTCTACCCCAAAGGTTAATTCTGGTCTTTTATATCTTCATAAACACAGCTCCTCAAATTTACTGCCATCAAGTTATATAGGGTGTGTTCCTACTTGTAAAATTTCCATGTCTATAGTCACATCCCTTTTTAAAAAGTATTATGTTCTCATTTCTTCTTACTCAGATTTGCTGAAAGCAAAAACAGATTTGGCTCTATTTTCTCTGGGTTAGCTTCATTTTCCTAGTTTCTTAAGTTGAGAGCTGAATTCGTTTATTTTTCTTCTTCTCTAACACATGCACTTAAAGCTACATGCTTTCTTCCTCCTGAGTACTGATTCTGCTGCATCCACGGGTTAGGATGTGCAGCCCTCTTACTGTCACTCATTTATATTGAGTCTGAAGACAGTTTTTGATCTCCTCTTTAATCCAAGAGACATATAGAGGAGGGTCTTAAGATACCCAGGTAGATGTTTTTAGCTACCTTTTTCATCCTTAGGTTCTAACTAGGTTGCATCACTGTGGTATGAGATTCTGGCTTAAAGTTTACTTTTTGAAACTTGGGATTTTCTTTGTGTCCTAATATATGACCAGTTTTTGTTAAATGTCTCATATGATTAAAGAGAATCTATATTTTATGTTTGTTGGGCACAAATAGCTACATATCCATTAGCTCCAACATATTAGCTGTATTATTTAAATTCCCTATTTCAGTGGTTCTAAACTTGAGATGATTTTGGCCCGCAGGGTACGTTTGGCAATGTTCAGAAACATTTCTGGTTACCACAGTGAGGGAGAGGGGTAGCTATTAGAATCCACTGAGTTGAAGGCATGACACTGCTAAATATCCTACAGTGCACAGGACAGCTCCCCAACAAATAATAATCTGGCCCAAAATGTCACTAGTGCCAGGTTGAGAACTCCTACCCTACAGCCTCACTTCTTTGTGATCTGTTTGGTTTATAGATTGCTGAGAGTCACATTAAAGTCTCTCCATCTGTGTGTAGAATTGTTAATTCCTCCTACTTCTATCAGTCTTTATAAGTTTTGTTGTTAGGTATTATAAATGTTTATGATTTTTAACTATACGTTTGTTTAATATGTTAGCATCCCTTTAATGCTTTCACCTTGAGTTCAGCTTTGTCTGACACTAATATTGCTAAACCTGCTTTCTTTTTGTTAAGACTGATATACACGTTTTCCATCCCCTCATTTTCAATCTATTTGTGTTAGTTTTAGATGTATCACTTATGTAGAACATTTAGCCGGATTTCATTTTTCTACTAAATCTGGAGTTTTATGACCTGGGAAATTTACATTAACTGTGGTTCCTCAATATGAGGGTACTCCAAAAAGTTTGTGGAAAGATTTGTATTATCTTTTAATTCTATTTTTCCATGAACTTGTTGACATACCCTTGTATTTGGGCTTATTTATGCCATCTTAGTTTTTTTGTTTAAAAATACACCATGGTTAGAGAGCACAGCCTTGAAATATCAAGATCAAGGGGTCAGATCCCTGTAGAGACCAGTCACCAAATAAATAAATAAATAAATAAATTAGATAGATAGATAGATAGATAGATACCAAGCAAGCTTTTTTTTTTTTTTTCTTTCTCCTTAACTCTCTCTTGTTTTTGTTTGTTCTATTTTTTCCCTCTGGTAATTTGGGAGTTACATATCTTCAGTCATCTAATGGTTACTCTCACACTACCTAAAATCAACACTAATACCTATATCCCAATCTGCTTCTAGAAACAATCCTTGTAAAATCAATTAAATATAAAAACAGTTCATTATACTTCCAGACTTAAATTTGCTCTCTTTGGTGGCAGGGACTACGACTTTATATGCTCAGTGCTGACAACAAGTACACAAAAGTTTGGAAAGGTAAACGCATCTGGGATCATTTCAGAAACATTTTTTAAACCCTTAAAATAAATTTCAGAGCATTTAGAGGTTAAACTTTATTATCTGTCTGGTTCACTTTGCTGTAATGCTTCATTCCGAATTGATGCCTGTATAATACCATACACAAATTTAATACTGTACATATTCATCAATATATTCGTCAATACAGTATTAAGATGTCTCCTTTTACTGGGGGACCATATCAAACTTAACAAAGCATCTTATGATAAATATTTTTGATCATCCGATTATTTGGGCTGGCTAGTTAGCTCAGTTGTTTAGAGTGTAGCCTTGTAACACCAAGGTCAAGAGTTTGGTTCCCTGACCAGCCATCTGCCAAGGAAAAAAAATCTGATTACGTAGACTAGATAAGAATTAAGATAATTTTAATGACACCCTACCAGGAATATAGCTAAAAAGAGAAAATATTAAAATCTTTTTTTCATACTATAATTGTCACTTTCAATATTACTTAATATTAGATGAGCAAATTACATTAGAAAAACATTTTTTAAGTTTTGAAGGCAGAGATACTAGAAAGATTCCATAATATGTTATATTCCACTCAGTGAAAATAAATTCGACTGAATTCTCTACTTGGAACATAATTCACATAGAATACTTTTTTTAAAATAAGGAAAAATAACATATATTAAAGTGCAAAACTTTAAAAAAGATTTTTAAAGTTGAAAATAGTTACAGATTATATTCTTAGGATACACTGAACTGACATTAAAATTGAAACAGAAACAAATATCTAAATAAACAACAAGTAACATACATCCTCAGGCAAGTTAACTAAACATTACCCTGACCAGTCAAAAGGTCCATGAGGAAACTACAAAGTACTGAAAAAGAGCTGGGGATTATTCAGCCACCTTTTAAAATTCCTTTTACATAAGAAATGCTGAGATATCAGTACCAAAAAAAAGGGCGGAGGGGAATTCTAGAAAGAAAGGAGCCCTCCTGAGAAGCCAAAGATCAGTGAGGGAGACCCTCACCTGGTCCTCCTGGGCCCCCCTTCCCTACCCCAGCCTGCAGGCACTGACCAGCGCCCCAGACCTCCCCTCCCTCAACCAACCCACTAACATCTCACTCCTGAGCCAGCCCTGACCAAGCAGCCTTCCCTGCTTTCCCGGCAGCCTTGGGGTCTCAGCACAACTGCTCTGGTTGAGGCAGTGAAGCCACGGGAAAGAATATGACCCTCCATGCTGACTTCATCAGCAAAGCAGGGTTTCCCAGCACTCAATGGGAACCAGTCAGTCACTAAAGCAGAGTTCTAGACTGAAGCTGTTAGCATTTACTCACATGTATTCCTTTGATTCTAACGATGACTTCAGAGTTATTTCTACAGGCTCTATTTTTACATAGACAACATTATCCACTCATTACAGCAAGGTATGAGTGCACTGAGGAAAAATATTTTACCAATTCTCCGTTTGTTGTCCATATTTCCCTAAGTTATGCTATTTGATTCCACTTAGATCCAGACCTTCAATTTGTTTCAGTTAAAAATTGGGGCGGGGGTAGTGGGGCCAGGGGTCAGCAAACTTTTTTCTGTAAAGGGCCAGAAAGTAAACATATATTTTAGTTTTGCAAGACACATACTGTCTCTATTACACATTCTTTTTCTTTCTTTACAGCTCTTTAAAAATACATAAACCATTTTTAGCTCTAGGCCATACGAAAACAGGCCACAATGGCATCTGGCCTACAGGCCTCCAGTTTGCCAACCTCAGGCCTAAAGTATAGCTGTCCAAGGAGACATGTTATAGTTTTTTAAAATCTTACTATATTTCTTTTAATCCATCTAAAATGGGCTCTCTCACTTTTGTGACATCGTGTTGTGCCCTGGAATGTAATATACTAAACACTACTATGCCCGATGAGTCCAAGCAGCCCGGTCCCCCTCTCCAGCTGCCATACCTAGCAAATTACCTCCAGCAGCACAACCTCCTATCTGCTATCAGCAGCTGCATTAAGTAATGAGCACGCACAATTCCACTAACATAAAAACGCTCAAAATTCTAGGGTAATTTCGGTTCTAGTATCTGCAGAAAGCAAAGGATAATACTAAGAGAGACACTTATGAAGCCAGAAAAGAACTGGCAATGACAGCAAGACTCCAGAGACTCTCTCTCTAGAATTTTTGTTACTAATTTTTCCCCAAAACATTTAATTGATGATACTTTTCCAGACTAAACCTGTTTATTAATAAACCCACAAAAGCTGTCAAGGTATCTAAGAAACTGTCAAAATTCTCTATTCAAAAAGATACCTTCTATCTATTTTATTACGGTGGCTGGCCAGTACAGGGATCCAAACCCTTGACCTTGGTGTTACAAGGCCGTGCTCTAGCTAAGTGAGCTATCCAGGCAGCCCCAAGGTACTTTTAGAATACTAACTACCTCACTACAGATCAGTGAGTTTTCACGTTGTGTGTGAGAAGTTTTAGGCAACTGTGGCTCAGAAAACATAAGCCAGCTGTCCATCTGTTTTCTACCCTGGCCCTTATCCCAGAGAGGTGTTCAGTCAATAAATTACTCATTCTGAGCACATCTGTCAAGAAATCACTTTATTTTTCAAACAAGGTTTGGGGTGGTGCCACTTGAAGTTTAATATTTGAATAAAAACACACATATTAAATCCTGTAAAAACAAAACCCATGCCAAAAAAAAGTGTTTACAACTCAAAGGTACATGTATATACACTAAAGACAGCAAAATTCTAATAACAAAGGCATTTTAATAGTTTTAGAGTTTAATAGTCTCTGAGCTGGATGGTCTATTACAGCTGGTAAATTTAAATTCATATCAAAGCTTTAAGGCTCTGGCTGTCATTGGCATCATTAAAAACTGACACCAAAGCTTTCATAATGTACGTGTTTTATTAAGGGTCAATGAACGGAACCCTAAACCTTCGAAGCAAGGGCCCCTTTCACATGGACAATCTTTCTCTCTTCAGCACTATCTATGCTGAGGGACAGAGCACTGTGGAAATGGGCACCAGCAAGCCCTCCTTACCGACAGCTGCTGTCCTTCCTACCCACACTCTCTATCAATCTGGCTAGCACTAAGTTCGGGAGGTCAGAAGAAACCCAGCTTTCGGATGGCAAAACATAAAAAATGCCAAAACCTAAATGCTCAAAAGGCTCTGCAACATGAGGCATGGCCATAAAATAATACAAAAAAACCCTCAGATCACAAAATTGTGTGAGAAGAAATCAAATTTTTTAAATGAGAAATGTGTGGATTATATAAATACATGAAAAATACATAATGCTAACTAAAAATACAACACAAAATAGCTTAACTGATTAATATGTAAAAATGTATGTGTATAAACAACCAGATTCAAAAATGGGCAAAGGACTTGGATAGATATTTCTCCAAAGACACACAAATGGCCAATGAACACATGAAAAGATACTCAACAACACCAATCAGAGAAACGCAAATCAAAACTACAGTAAGATACCACCTCACATCCATTAGGAGGACTACTATTAAAAAAAATAATAATAATAATAGAAAATAACACGTGTAGACAAGAATGTGAAGAAATTGGAACCCTTGTGCACTGCTGATAGGAATGTAGAATTTTACAGCCACTGTGGAAAACAGTATGGCGAGTCTTCAAAAAGTTAAAAGTAGCTACCATGTGATGTGGCAGTTCCACTTCTAGCATACACCTAAAAGAATTGAAAGTGGGTCTCGAAGAGATATTTGTAACCCATGTTCACAACGGCCAAGAAATGGAAGCAACCCAAGTGTCCATCAATGGATGAATGCATAAACAGTGTGGTACACACATGCAATGGAATATTATTCAACCATAAAAAAGGAAATTCTGACACATGCTACAACATGGATGAACATGTGCTAAGTGAAATAAGAACATTAGGCTAAGTGAAATAAACCAGTTATAAAAAGACAAATACTGTATGACTCCACTTCTATGAGATCCCTAGAGTAGTCAAATTCAAGAGACAGAAAGTACAAGGGTGGTTGCCAGGGGCTGGGAGGAGGAGGAGTGGGGAGTTAGTATTTAATGGGTACAGAATTTCAGTTTTACCAGATGAGGAGTTCCGGAGAGGGATGGTGGGGATGGTTGCACACAATGTGAATGAACTTAATGCCACTGAACTGTACACTTAAAAATGGTTTAGATGGTAAATTTTGTTATGTTTATTTTACCACAACTTTAAAAACTGGGAAAAAAGTATGCATAAACACATAATTGAATTTAGAAGGATGTAAAGTTTGGCAATTTAATGTTGATCACATCCCTATTCCTGTAAAGTTAAATTTCTAATTTTTTTAATGCAAAAAAATGCAAACTTTCATAAAATGTCTCAGACAAAATATAACAAAATAGATTAAGAGCTTACCAAGCTCTCATTAAGGCATTATTTCTGTATAAGTTTCATTAGACTGTTCTGGCAACTGCAGTCACAATACCTTCCAATCCACAGCCCCTTCTGAGTGACCCAACTGCAACTGCAGACACCTCTCCCTGGCCAGGCAGCCCTCCAGCCCCAAGAGGCCAGCCCTCGAGTCAGTGCCTGGGAGGTGGTGTGCGGAGAGAGCTCAGTCACTCTCTCTGAGGTGTGTGCTGGGAAAACAGAAGAGGATGAGGCAGGTATAGTTGAGGACTGAGAGAGGCTGTGAGGCAGAGTTGGGTGGGGCCCAAACTGGGGGGGGGGGGGCCGGGGCAGCCAGCATGCCGAAAGGAGCAGACAGCGAAGAGCAAGTCTAATTTAATGGAGAAGGCCAAGATCCCTGGTGGGCAGCTGGATCCTGCCAGAGCCCAAACTGCAGTTCCACGTGCCCAGAAGCCCAGCAATATGGTGATCCCAGGGATCCCACTAGATTCCTGTTTTCTTTATTCCTGCATGATCCTAAACCCCCTGTACTTAGCCTGCTCCTTGCCATCTTTAGAACCTGACTAAAACAATTATTCCCGTGTTAGTCACAGATGGCAAATGGTAAAATCATCATGTTCAATACATGTCCCTGTGCAGCCTCACCTGTAGATAGCTTTACTCTGCTAGAGGGTGGGCCAACTAGCAGGACTTTTGGGTGATGAGATCACCCTGAGCAGAAATAATCTCCCCCAGAGATTATTTCTAACAATCCATGTGGAGCAGTGTCCCCTGAAAGGGAAGGCAGGGCCTGGAAGCCTGACCTGTCAGCATGACTGCACCATATCATTTTAGAGAAAGGCCCAAGACAAAAAGATGAACCCAGAATTGTTACTAACTTATAGACTCTCAGTCTCTCAACCCAGTGGATCAGTGGTTTTTAAGATTTTGAAAAAGCTGTTAACCCTTTTCCCAAAGAAGTCTTAGAATTAAGAAGTTCCTCTGTCCGCTTCCCAATACCCGAGGCATGACCTCAGAACTGCAGAGCTTTAGAGAAACAGGAGTTTTAAATCACAAATTAGACAACACACTTGCTGTAGTATCACGCTGCCTTCTGTGTGAATTTTCCAGAACAATAACTAAACTGGCAGGGGTTAACAAACCAGACCAACAGGCTACCATCTGCTGTGGGCAGGCAGCAGGCTAGGTGCTTTGCACATGCCCTCACTAGCAGGACAGGGCACGCGTCAAAGCCTCACTGACAGCCCTTGCAGCCAGGCCTATTGACTCCACTGAATGACCATGTCTCCCAGTTCTTTAAGATTTATTCTAACAATTTCCATAATGAACTTTTTCTACACTATATTTCCGCTTTGCATGTTGTCTTAAACAGCCTATACAAGATACAACTGTTAACTTATCCTTTCCGAGTCATCACACTGATGCAAAATGGTACTCCCCATGTGGCACTGGCTACTTCCCTCACGATGACCCCACACTGCCGAGTCCTGAGTTCCCTGTGCTGTTTTTATTCCCTTGTCATCTTTGCCATCAATATAATCATCTGAGGAAGGAAAAAAAAGGACACATACATATTCCTACTAATGGACAGGCTGAGAGTAAACTGACTTCTAATGAAGTTTTTAACTCGGTATCTGGGAACCTGAATGAAAGAAAAAAGTATCAGATCTTTATTTGCAATAACTTACAGCGAAAATTCAGCATTCCTTCAACTAGGAAGGCAGACAATAAGCCCTGGAGTTTTAGCAGGACCAGTGATAGGAAATTTCACAAAGCATTAGAGTTGTCATAGAAATTTCATCACTCTTCCTAAAGGAATTGCAACAAACGGAAAAGCCGGAAATAGGACGTTACTACTTGTATGTAGTACCTTTGTTTCTTCAATTCACAAGCAGTCCTTTTCTAAAGTTACAATACACTGCCACAAAAATATAAATATATGTAAACTAGAGGACAGGAATCCCAACAAAATGCGTTTGCACCCAGAATCACTAACCATGGAATCTGCTGACACTTAAACCATAAACACAGAACGTTAATCTTTGAAACAAGTCATGCTTCACCGACCATGTCTCATCAATTTAAAGCACACTCTTAAATCTCTGAAGATGGAAGCGTCTTTCAACTGCTGTGGTAAGAGAGCACTCCGTCAGGGGGTATTTGTCACCATATTCTAGCGTTTATTACACAATGGTGCATTTCAGATCAAACTATCGCAACTAGATGATCTACGTCACTCTCCACGCTAAGTAAACGAAGGAAAAAGTGATGAGAGGCAGATTTGAATCAATCTGCCATCGTCTAAATCAACGTAAAAAACAACTAGATTTGAGTGCAACATCAGCAACTGTACTGGCAAATATGTTCACATTCCACCTCAACGACTCCTCATAATATTTAGAGCAAACCCCCTTTTCAATATGCCAGGAAAAATCATAAAATTATACCTAACTAAAGCTGGGGTTTCTTTCACCCTGAAGTGGAAAGTACCCACTTCTTACGGACAAATCAGTTACTTTTATAAAATGCTAACTCTTACCCCCTTACATATGCCAAATATATCCTAAATTGTTGCAAGGCCCTGATCGAATTTAGCAAATGCACGTTTGCGTCCGTGCAGGCGCCCCCTAGCCCCCTCTGTGACTTCTCCCCTCATCTCTACAGACTTTTATTCTAGCAACACATTCTAAGATCCACTTTAGGAGTCAAGTATCACAAAGGAGAACGTAAGTGGTTAGGTCTCAGAGCCACTATCAAAATAGGGCGTGTCAAGACCCACTAAGATGAAATAGAGCAGACTCAGTTTTTCTCCATTTTTCTTAAGTGACACCACCTTTCTGAAAAGGAACGTGAAAATCCACTCAGCAGCCAGACCGTGCCACACACTTCGTGTTATCTATTTTAAATTAGCTGTTTTATACCAGTGTAAGTGATATATTTGTAATTCCAGAAAAACTGGAAACCGAACCCCACGACAGGAACCCCAAAGCACGTGCCGTCAAAAGACACCCCGGGCACCCCTGAGGTCAGCGCTCCAGCTCGGGGACTCCGAGCGCCCGCGCGCCCTCCGTTCAGCCCACCCGGGCCGGCTACCGCCCAGGACCGTGCCGCTCGCTCCCACCGCGCCAGGGCAGCGGGGCCAGGGTCGACAGCCGCCATCTTCTTGCCCCCGCAGGCCGGAGCAGAAGCCGCCGGGCAGGGACGCCAGCCCCGCAGCCCTGCGCTCCACCCGCCCCTGACACCGCCCCCGGCCCGCCCTAGAACTCCCGGCCCCGCCCCGCCCCGCCCTTGCCCGGCGCGCCCCCCTCAAGACCCCCGCCAGCCCGCCCCTCAAGCCGCCCCGCCCTCGCCACCCGCGCGCCCCCGCGGCCCCCGCCCCCGCCCCGCGCAGAGGCGCGCGCCGCGCTCCGAAGGGGACGGTTAGGAGCACGCGCTTCGAGCGGGCCCGGCGCAGCGGCGGCGGCGCCTTCCAGAAATTTCCGCGTCCCTCAACCCACACTGAGAAACTGGGCGCGCCCCCGCGCCGGCCGGCGGGCGGCGCCCCCTCCCCCGCGGCCGCCTGCTTCCTTCCATTCGCGACCCCCTCCCCGCCCCCTGCCCCGGGCGGCGGGTCAAGCGCGGGCCCTTTGGGCGCGGCCGGCCCGCCAACCGGACGGCAGCGGCGGCAGCAGCGGCGGGCGGCGGCCTCGGGCCGGTGTGATTGATAGGGACGGTGGCGGCGAGAGCGGCGGCGGCGGCGGCGGAGCGGTTGAGTGACAGCTTACCTGGGTGCCAATCTTCATCACACTGACAAGCGGCTGCAGCAATCGGGACCCGCAGTGCCGCGCCCGCGTCCAACCGTCACGCCGACGCTAGGCCACGCGACACAGCCTCGCTCAATGGGAGGAGGGCGACGCTGACGCGCGCCGCATCAATATTCACCGCGGGGGCGGGGCCGGCCGCGGCCCGGCCCCGCCCCCTCCCTGCGTAGCGGTGGGCGCGGGGCGGGGCTGGCGCTCAGGGGGCGGGGAGCGGGGCCGGGCGGCGGCAGGCCCCGCCCCCGCCTCGCGCCCTGCGTTGGGCCCCGCCCCGCCGGCCGCGCCCGGGCACGAGGAGCGGCCTGTCCCGCCCAGAAGGCCGGGCTTCCCGCCTTGTGGGTTTGCAGTAACAGGGCGGGGCCTCCGGCGCGCCACGCCTCCTCCTCTCGCCCCGCGCCCTGCCGCCCGGGAGAGGCGTGCGCAGCAGCCGGGAGAAACCATGTGCCGCGGTCCGGCGGGGAGCACGGGCTGAACCATCCGAGGCCCTCACCACCCTTTGGGTGCGGGCCCTCGGCAGCCTCGCTGCCTTCCTCCCCGGGCGCCGGGGCCGGGTGGGCGCGGACTGGGGCGGCACAGATAGAGCGCACGTGCGCCATAGCCCCCGGCGGCGGTTGTGCCCGGCTCCTGAGGTCTGTGCCCAGGGACGCGGCCTGACCACGGGCGCCGTGTTCCCGGGCGAGGGCTCCGGCACGCGCTCGTGATGTCCGCGCGGTGGACATGGGTGCTTCGGGCTGGCCTCGTGCGCCCGGTCTGCCCAACTACTCCTTCCCGCCCGGGTGTCCAGGCGGGCCGAGCTCCAGGTGCGGTTGGCCTCCCGCTGGGGCGCCCGCGCAGCGTGGTTTGCGTTTCACGCTGTGCACTGCGTGCGACCAGCGCACCGAGTCCGTGCCCAGCACGGAGAACGGCAGTTCTGCTGGCCCTCGCACTCCACCCGGAGAGACGCAGAGCCGGGACGGGGTGGGTCCAGCATGCACAGCCCGGAGTGACAGATTCCATGGAGCCACCGGCAAAGAGCTGGGGTGCTGCGGAGCCCAACTTCCAGAAAGAAGGGCTATGGCAGGGTCCGCCAAGGGGAGGCCAGTGAGACAAGACGGGAAATGCTGCTACATAATTTGCAGGACTGGTACAAAAGGGAAATGCAAAGTTCCTTGTTCAGAGATTGTTAAGAATTTCGAGACAGTGACAGCAGACCGTGACGCAAAGCACAGGCCCTGTGTGACCCATTTGAGGGGTGCCCATGAAGCTTACTCTTCGCAGTCCTGGCCCTGGTCTGAAGCTTTCAACTGGTTCCCATGCGGCCTGTGAGGCACCTGGCGTTCACAGGAGGACCTGGGTGCATGTGGTCACCCAGAAATGTCCAGAGGAAGACTGAGGCCCCCCCACCCTGCCCACCCCACTATCCGGCCTCAGAGCTCTGGTGTCATCAGCCCAGAGCTTTTTCTGCTGCATTCTTTCACTGCCCATGGCCTGCTGCTGCCGCCACCTTTACACCGGGCTGTCTCCAGAAAAAGGTGAAGGTGCTGGAAGCACTGTTAGTAATCACTTCCTCCAGGGTTGGGCCCAAGGCTCATACATTGAGGGGGCCTCCTTAAGAAAAATAAATCAAAATTAGGTATGTATGGGGCTTTGGAAGGGGCAAAGCCTCTTCTCTTCCCTGTGAGTCCACCTTCACCTCCACCCACCTGTCAGTCCGCACAGGGCCTCCTCCCTAGTGTTGAGCATAAGGGTGGCTTCTAAAGAAAACAAAAACACTTGTGCATTTAATTCAAATAACCAGCCATTCTGCCTATTCTCTTTCCAATATGTTTTCTGAGATTTGTTACTCTTCCTCAAGAACCATGTTTAGGTATAAGAAAATTTAAAAACATAATTTTGTATAGAAATATGAGTAGAATTCCTGCTTGTTGTCAGTTACACTGTACACTGGATTGAGTGTTCCCCCAGAAATTAGCCCCCACTGTGACTGTTTAGGGTGGGAAGGCCTATTATGGTAATTGAAAGGTGGGGCCTTGAAAAAGCGATTAGACTGTAGGACCCTGCCTAGTGAATGGATTAAAAATGGTGGTCATGGGTGTGGTTCTGAGGGCTTTAAAAGGGGAGCATGAAGAGTCTGTCTTTCTCTGCTCTCTCTGCTTCCACCATCTTGCAGTGCGGGAACCCTGGGTCATGATCACCACCTGTTTCTTGGACTTTGGACTTCCAGCCTCAGAAACTGTAAGCAATAAATTTTGTTTTCTTTATGCCATACCTAGTTCCGTGTATTTTGTTGTAAACAAAAGAAACAGACCAATACACACTAGGTACAACTTGGGGTGTTAAAAGAATGATCTTGGGACTTTTACCACTTACAAAACATACTGACATGCTCTTATTTAGTGATGAATACTCTTATGATTGTTCTTAAAATTTATCTTCATACTGGCCAGCTGCCAAAAAGGAAAAAAAAATTATTTTGTGTGGTTTTTCTAATTTTGTTTCACTCACTCTCCTCATTATCTGAGAGGGGCATTTTAATCCTAGGTGTGTTGATGAAGGAATATGTAAGCCCCACAGGTGAAACGGAGAAGGTGAGTGAACGGTTGACCACAGGAACTTAGCATGGCCTGGAGACGGTGCGCCTGGTGGAGGGTGAGCAGGCAGATGGAGGGGAACTTAGAAGGAAGCCACAGGAAGGGCAGAACCCTTTGCCAAAGTGCCAGCCAGAAGGACAGAGCACCCGTTGTGTGCTCAGCCAGGTCTCAGGCTGGTAGGACATATAAAAGAAAGGCAGAACAGGGACCCTGCCTGGCAGAGCTTATGACCCAGTGCACAAGGCTAGCAGCAGCCCAGATGGGCACAGTACACTCTGGTGCTGTATCACATGTGGGAGAAAATGAGAATAAGTCAAGAGGTGGGAAAAGGCAGGTCTTGGGTAGTCCCCCGAGGATGGTTATTATCTGGAGAGCCTTTAGTGAGAAAAATGAGCAAGAAAACCACTTAAAAATAGGGCAAGTCTCTTTATTTATTAAGGCGGCCAGTCTGGCTGATGGATAAAGTGCTCCATTTTGCATAGGCGGGCAGGGTGTGGGGAGTCACCAGCAAGGACCGGGTGCTGATCATTTTGAAAATCTATCAGACCACATCACTGCTCTACCCAACTCCTCAAGGTAAAAGCAAAGTCCTTACAGTAGACCATGAGGATCTACATGATCTTCGCTCTGCTCCCTGGACCTCTGACCTCAGCTCCCACTGGCCTCTGCCTCATCTGCTCTGCTCCTTGATCACTCCAGGTGCAATTCAGCCTCGGAGACTCTTCCCGAAGATATCTGCATGGTTCTCCCCACTCATTTCCCTGAAGTCTTTACTCAAAGTCACTTTCTCAAAAAAACCAAAAAATCACTTTTCTCAGGAGAGGTTTAAAACTGCAGACTCCCAACCTACTGCCCATCCTCCTGGCCCTGCCCTCCTCTCCATGGTATCTGAGTGGGCACACCTAACATACTCTGTAACTCTGGACTGAATGTTTGTGTTCCCTGGAATTCATATGTTGAAGCTCTGATCCCCCCCACGTGGTGATTTTTGGAGGTGGGGCCTCTGGGAAGTTATTAGGCTTGGATGAGGTCATGAGGGTGGAGCCCTGTGATGGAATTAGTGTCCTTACAGGGAGATGAGGGGACCAGAACTTTCTCTTCCTACCATGAGAGGATTCAACAAGAAGGCAGCCGTCTGTGAACCAGAATGAGAGCCCTTACCAGAACCCAACATGCCAGCACCCCGATCTCAGACTTCCTGCCTCCAGAACTGGGATAAACGAATGCCTGTTGTTTATAAGCCACCCAGTCTGTGGTATTCTGTTACAGTAGCCCAAATGGACTAAGACACTATATAACTTATTTCTTATGTCTATTGTCTAACATGCACTTCCTCCCCCCATCCCGCCCCCAAACACTAGAATTTATGCTCCATGAGTTCCATGTTCACTGATGTATGCCAAGCACTTGGACTAGTGCCTGGCAAACAGGGTTTGCTGAATGCATGAAGGAATGTTTCTAAGACATGGTGTATTAGTTATCTATTGCTGTGTAAAAATATATCTCAGACTTCATGGCTTAAAACGACATATATTTATGATCTCGTTTTCTGTGAATCAGGAGTCCAGACATGGATTAGTGGGTGCTCTGCTTCAGGGCCTCTCACAAGGCTACAATCAAAGGCTGGGGTCTCATGTGAAGGCTCCACTGCGGAAGGTTCTGTTTCCAGAGTCACATGGTTGTGGGCACCTTCAGTTTCTTGTGGGTGGAGGGACCAAGGGCCTCAGATCCTGCCTGGATATTGGCTGCAAGTCACCTTCAGTTTCTTGCTATATGGACTTTTCCATAGGGGAACTTACAACATTGCAGATTGTTTCATCAAAGCCTACGAGGAAAACAGTCTGCTAGAAAGATGGAGTTACAGTCTCACACAATCATGGAAGTGACCTTCCACCCTCTTTGCCATATTGTATTGGTCAAAAACAAGTCAGAGGTCCTGCCCACGCTCAAGGGGAGAGGATTACATGAAGACATGAATACCAGAGGAGAGGATCATTGGGGATCATCTCGGAGCTGGCTCACAGCTGGCATTTTCTATATAAAAGAGGCAGTTGTATAGAAAGAAGAGCCCTGAACTTGTGGTTCAAGGTCCTGGATGTGAAGCCTATCTTTGCCACTTACTATGTGAGTTTAAACAAGGTTATCTCACCTCCCTGGGACCCAGCTCCCTCCATCCTCAAGTGGGGGTGGTAGCCCATCTCTTATGGGATTATGCAGAGGAGGAAATGAGCTTCCACAGGCACAGCACCTGGTGCACAGTAGGCCCTGAGCTGAGCAGAGCTTCCAAAGCAGCAGCTCAGGCTGTGATGAGGAGGATCCACAGTTCTCCATCCCTGAGCTTTGGATTTTCTCAAGAAAGCGATTTCAGCACTGAAGTCCCTAAAGAGATCAGGGTAGGTGATGCTGCCCCAATAGGCTACAAAGATCCCAGCCAAACGCAGCAGGGAAATGGCAGCCACAGCCAGATGCAAATCTCATCAATGTTTTTTTTTTCTTTTTCTTTTTTAAAAGATGACCGGTAAGGGGATCTCAACCCTTGGCTTGGTGTCGTCAGCACCACGCTCAGCCAGTGAGCCAACCAGCCATCCCTATATAGGATCCGAACCCATGGCCTTGGTGTTATCAGCACCACACTCTCCCAAGTGAGCCACGGGCCGGCCCAAATCTCACCAATGTTAAAAAATAATTTTTATCACAGAAAGAAAAAAAATCATGACTCTTACAGATATGCAGTGAACACATGGCAAGTATCTTATTGGAATCATTAATTGAACAAGGGAACCTGTACAGTGTTACAACCAGTTCAAAGGAGAATGCAAACAACAGACACAATTGCCTCAAAGGCAATGAAAAGCGGAGTCAGATAGCCCAGGAGGATGAGGCGTGAAGAATGTGCAGTTTCCCATGGGAGACACCCAGTAAGTTTTTTTTCTCATTTCAAGTCTCCCTGTACCAGGTGTATTAGCTTCCTGGGGCTGCCATAACAAAGTACCACAAAGCAGGTGGCTTAAACAACAGAGGTTTAGTGTCTCACAGTTCTAGATACCAGAGTCTGAGATGAAGGTGTCAGCAGGATTGGTTCCTTCTGGAGCCTCAGAGGGACAATCTGTCCCATGTTCTCTACAAATTCTGGTGGTTGCTGGCAATCTTTGACATTCCCTGGCTTGTAGAAGCATCATCCTGATATTAAGGCTTCATCTTCACATGGCATTCTCCCTGTGTCCAAATTTCTTTTTATAAGAATACCAGTCCAATTGGATTAGGTCCCACCCCAATGGCCTCATTTTAACTTGGTAAAGACCCTATCTCCAAATAAGGCCACATTCTGACGTACTGGAGGTTAGGACTTCAACATGTGAGTTTGGGGGGGGGGGCAAAATTTGCAATACTATGATTTATAATAAGAAATATATATTTTGGTTTTTTTCCCTGGTTCCTGGCACCAAGCTTCTAAAACCCTTGGGATTTTCTGAGCAATAGAGGTGCTAAGAGGAACTTTTGTACTAATATTTGGTTTATGACCCCAGTTCCTGATGCAGAGCTCCTAAACCCTCGAAATTTTCTGGGTGATAGGAGTGTCTTTTGTTCTAATGAGGAGACTCTTGGTGGGCTTCTGGAAAGGGTGCTGGTCACCAGAAAGACCAAGTAATGTTCAAAAATTTGGAACTTTCAGCTCCACCCCCACATCCTCCTGGAGGGAGAGAGGGGCTGGGGATTGAGTTAATAATCATGCCCATGACATGAAGCCTCTATAAAAGTCCCTGAACTATGAGGTGCAGAGAGCTTCCAGGTAGCTGAACCTGTGGGAGTTGGTGCACCCCAAGAGGGGAGGAAGTTCTCCATCCCTTCCCCATACCTTGCCCTGTGCATGTCTTCCATCTTGCCGTTCCTGAGTGCCATCCTTTTATAACAAACAGGTAAGCATGAGTAAGGTGTTTCCCTGAGTTCTGTGAGCCATTCTCGCAAATGACCAAACCTGAGAGGGTGAGAGGGCAGGGGTCACGGGAGCCTCCAATTTGCAGCAGGTCAGTCAGAAGCACAGGTGTGGACAGTCTTGTGGGATGGAGCCCTTAACCTGTGGGATTTGATGCTATCTCCAGGTAGGTAGTGTAAGGATTGAGTTGAACTGTAGGACACCCAGTTGGTGTCTGCTGGAGAACTGATGCGTGGGAAAAAAGTCCACATGTCTGAGGTCATAGAAGCTCTCTGTGTTCAGTGTGTGTATGGTAGGAGAAAGCAGCTGGCTCTTTTTTCCTACTATACAAATTCAACCTGTGAAAGTTGTCAGAATCAACATGGAGGCGCTTGGGCCAAATCCTGACAAGATGGAGTTAGGAGGCCACAAGGGGGAGCTCTCACACACACATGCCTGTGATAAAACTAACAGGAGCACTCCGAAATCCACAGCCTCACACAAAGCATACTTCTGAGAGGACGTCTGCCCAACAGCTGCCTGTTCAACTTTGGGCTGATGCCGAAACAATTTATGAAACCTTCCCTGTTTTGCTTTTAAAAGCTTCCCCTTGCCTCAACTTCCCCAATATGCCTATGATCCATCTTAGTGTACATAACCCAGATTATAATTCCTTGCTCGTTCCAGAATAAACTCCTTGTTTCTTCAGAGAGCTCTTCTCTATGTTGTTATCTAGGTTCACAATCCCATGTCATCAGGAAATCTGGGCCTGTTGGTTGAGTAAATCCCAATCTAGAAACAGAACTGGCCATGCAGAATCGCAGGGGGAGGCCTCTGCCTAAGCTCTGGCTGCAGCGTCCAGTGGCACCAGGTCCTGGCTGTCTGAGGATTCTCATTGTTCTTCACCATCAATAGATCTGCACAGCCTGTGGCCCATCTCATGACAGGCCACTGCATGCCCACACTCGCCCACACCTGTCCATGCCAAGGGCTCTCCAATCAGTGGGCTCCAACCCTGGCACTAGAATGACATGGTTTGCTTGAAGCATCTCACGGTCAGGAACTTAAAATCTGCTCTTCAGTAAAATGCTTGCTGAGGGTCCACTCTGGAGAGGGGGCTATGATTGGCCCTGGCCTCTTGCTGGCAAGGCATGTTTACCTGAAATTACACCCAGCAGTCCAGACCCCTCGGGGTTCTGACTTCCATGGTTCCTGGCTTTACCCTGACTGCGCAAAGCTTTGGACAGCTTTCCAGGTGAAAAAGCCTTTGCCCCAACTGCCTGCCCCAGTACAACTGTGCTTCTCTGTCTCCCCTGTCTCCTTGGTTTCAGCCACGAGGTCATATACACGACAGCTGCCCACAAGCGGCAGAGTGGCCACCCTGCTTTCTTGCAAGCTGCAGCTTCCTGAAATGAGCTGCTGCTTCAATTTCCTTTAAGATGGGGTCAGTGTCTAAATTAGATTCACAAACAAGGGATATTGTTAGGGATGCCATTTTTGTAAAATCTTTTTCTCCTTGAAGTTACAAAAGTCACTCCAGGTCTTCGCAGGAGGAGCTGATTTTGTTCTACATCATGCCACCCCGCGTGGGGGCTGGGAGGCTGGTAGACAAAGCCCCCAATCTGCCTGAAGTTTCCTGCCTGGCTGTGTCCTGCTTGGTGGTCTGAGAAATGGAACCAATAAGTAGAGTTGAACTTCTCTTGGTCAATTACTGGAAGAGTGATCCATTTTAAGCCTTTCTCAAAGGCCACTGGCTTTTCACTTAGAGTAATCACCTCAAGGTCCATCCATGTTGTAGCGTGTGACAGGATATCCTTCCTTTTTAAGGCTGAATAATATGAGGGTACTTCAAAATGTCCATGGAAATGTTTTTATATCTTTTAATTCTATTTTTTCACGAACTTTTTGACGTGTCCTTGTATCCCATTGTATGGATACATCTTGCTTATCCATTCATCCCCCATGGACACTTGGGCTGCTTCTGTGTTTCAGCTACTGTGAATAACGCCGCTATGAATGTATGTGTACAATATCTCTTTGAGATGTTGCTTTCAATATTTGGGGGCATGTACCCAGAGGTGGAATTGCTGGATCATATGGTAATGCTGTGTGTCATTTCTTGAGAAACTGCCATACTGTTTCCACAGCAGCTGCATCATTTCGCACTCCTGCCAGCAGTGCACAGGGCTCTGTTTCTCCGCATCCTCGCCAACACTGGTATTTTCTAGCTTTTACTGGTAGTAGCCATCTCTCATGGGAGTGAGGTGGCATCAATGATTTTAAAGATCCTTTTGGTTCCAAAGCTTTTTAGCTCTCTCTCTCTCTCACCTCCTGAAATACTCAAGAGGTTAAATTTATGATAAAGAATTTCCTAAATATTAGGAATTGGGAAAGTTAGACTTAAATTTCCCAGAGCCATTGGGATGAGTCTATTTACACCATTGTTAGCTCTCCCGATTGGGGGCTGTGATGCTGCCCCTCACTGCCAGTTCATGGGTTCATGAAAGCATATGGCATGACAAATTAAAACTGAGAAATTGTTTTAGAAATTTTTATTAAGTTATTTTAAATTACAGTAAGAAATCGATTTCACGTTATCATATGATAACATAAATAACATTTTATGAGAAATAACTATTTTCCAAAACAAAAAATGATTACTGAGAAGAGTGGCCTTGTTTTTCATTGTTGCAAATCTCTTTAATGTCTGGCTGCATAGAAGACAGCTGGATTCTTCTCTCTGCTTCTGCTTTCAGTCTGTTGTGATCTACTGTTTTGGTTGACGTTTGTGAAGAAAATTTGACATATGTAAAGATTTGTAGTTGGAAAATGGAGGGATATTTATATAGTCTTTTCAGATAATCTGATACTCTGCCAAAACTCGGCATGTGGATGTTTCTTAAAGGTCTGTTGCAGTGTGGACTCCGACACCACATCGGTGCGCTGTTCTGCTCCGTCAGCATAAAAGCCACTGGTCTTTCTAGCATTCTGGATAGATCTATTACTCATGTGATTTTGTGACACGGCCATTGAAATAGGCAGATCTCACTGAAATATGCAGATCTTCCAAATAGTGACTCATTTCACCAGACAGTATAAAAAAAGCACAGTTATTAACATCACCACCTGCCTTGTCAGAAAAGTCATACAATATTGGGAAGTGGTCAAGTTCACAGTAGGAGATCCAAGTTTTCCAGAATCCTAACTTTTGTTTGAAAGTTCAAATTTTGTCATTGACAGCACATGCTGACCACTGGTTTCCTTGAAGCTCACTTTGCTCATTTCTAAAGAAACGTATGCCAACACCCAAGTCTTGAGTAACTAAAAGTTTGCAGGTCAGTTGTTCTTTAGTAAAAACGGTGTTCCATGAAGAGCCAAGCAGCCCATGGAGCATAGTTCGATCCCTGAACAAAGCTCTCCCGCCGGCAGCATGTGCACCGTCTGCAGCAGAGGCACCCTGTTGCCTCCTTCATCCTCACACAGGACATTAAGAAGTTGAGCATTCAAATTTAATAAAATAAATAAATTAATAAATTCTACTGCTCCATCAAGGACGTTCTTAGTGAAATTGTCGTGTTTTTTTTACAGCGAGTGTGTGGTGCTAAAAACAGAGTGCCAACTGGTAAGTTTCTTGCCACTGCCTTGATCCACGCTGAGGTGCCCACATTTGTACCCGGGACTGCTTTTGTGCCATCATTGCAACTGTCACCTTGGAAAAGGTGAGTAACAGCTTAGTACTATTGTAAAAATAGTTTTGACCATGCAGCCTCCCTGAATAGGTCTTGGAGATCCTCAGGGCCCGTGGACCACTCTTTGAGAGGAGTTGGTTAGACTTTTACATTACACAGAAGAATGAAGTTCTTGGAATTGATTTCTAACTAGTTGTTCAGCAGGAGCTCTTTTCAAAGTTGTTTTTTCCTCCCGTATGTCATGCGCATGCTTATAATCTGTCATTGGTGAGGCACCAGGTCCCGAGCTGGGGGCAGGCATGCCTGCTTTAGATCTCAAGTGCAATTCAGTTCTTACATGCTCCTCCAGCCTCTCACATGCCACATGCCAGGCGCTGTTCAAATTTTGTAAGTTAGTGCATGCTCCAATAATTCTCCAAATTACTTCATTCTATGATCCAATAAAAGCCAATTCTTAAAAGATATACTTTCTTGACGCAGTCGATGGACAGTTGTAACATGATCACCAACAGTCCAACAGAGCAAATCAGCAACGGAGGAGACCAGAGCAGGAGGAGGGGATGGAGAAAGCAAGACAGGGCCTAGGTCCCTGCCATGCAATGGCTGGGCCTGAGCCAGGCATGCTTCTCATTCCAAGGAAGGACACCAGCAGGGTGCCCAGGCGGGCATGAGGAAGCTCAACAAGCAAGAGCCTGATGCGTTCTTCCCGCACTGGGACAGGAGGACATTTCCTGAGCTTTAGTTCCTGAATCAGCCATAGAAAGGGTGCTTTCAAGTTCCTGTCATCCCACTTCTTATCTGCCCACAGCAGTGTCACTTAGGAAGGTGACTTCTGCCCTTGATGGCCATTCCAGGGGCTTGGGTCTGTACAGCACGTCTAGGGAGGTTGAAGGTGACCATGCCGAGGGCTGGGGCAAGCGGGGAGGGGGCTGGCACCCTGAGTTCCTATGCCCAGGACAGCACAGAGAACCACAGAAAGGAGCAACAAGCCGAAAAAAATTTTTTTTCTTCTTGCCTCCTCATTCTTGGCTGTTTCCTCATCATGCTGAAATGAATGTTTACCATCTCTTGAGACATCTCTCAGAGAACACAGTTCCTGTTTCTGCAACATATTTTCAATAGAATTCAAAAGAAAGAAGCAAGGTGAGGGTGGCCTTGTGGGCTTGGTCTGGACAGTGCGCCTACCTCGGGTGGCTGTGTGAGCCACCTCTCGCCTCCTGCCTTCCTGGCTGGACAGTACTCTTCTGTTGCCACTTCCACAGGTATTATGTTTCTGCAAGTACGTGCACTTTTGTGTATGTGCGCATACCAGTCAGGAGATGGAAAGATTAGAGAATAGAATTGTTAACAGGAAACAGAACATGCTCACGGAATTCTAGAGCTGGAAAGAACCTCTCCAGTTACTTTTATGTGGGAGAAAACTGTTCAGGAAAGTTAAGACGGGCTCCAGGTCCTGGTCCTCACCCAGGCTAGTGCCCTTCATGCTTAAGTGTACTGTTGCTTAGTACTGTTAGTGTGTAGGGGAGGGGAAATCTTTCTTTTTCTTCTACTCTTCTAGGTTCTTGCCGGGGCACCTCTTAAAAACACAGATTAACAAGAGAAAAACAAACATGTTAACTTATTAACATGGATCCCTCATATATACATGGGAGAAACTCAGGGATGAGGAAACTTAAAGAGGTGGTTTTAGAATTTGGGCTTAAATACTATCTTCAGCTAAAACGAAGGAAGAAGGGTGTTTTAGTCCATTTTGGTTGCTATAACAGAATTACCTGAGACTGTGTAATTTATAAAGGAAAGAGGTTTATTTGGCTTACAATTCTGGGACAGCTGCATCTGGCACAGGCCTCAGGCTGCTTCTCCTCATGGTGGAAAAGTGGCAGGCAGCCAGCAGGTATGAGCAGATCACATGGCGAGAGAGGAAACAAGAGAGAGAGAGAGAGAGAGAGAGGAGGTGTCAGGGTCCTTTAAACAATCAGCTCTTGTGGGAACTAATAGAGCGAGAACTCACTCACTACCTCTTCTCCTCCAGGGAGAGCATTAATCCATTCATGAGGGATCCGCCCGATGACTCAATCAGTTTCCAACACTGCCACATTGGAGATCAAATTTCCATATGAGTTTTGGAGGGGACAACACATCCAAACACCATCAAAGGGCATTGGGGCAGCAAATTAGAGGAAGGTAACCCATCTGGGAAAAATACAGTAAACAAGGGTAAGGTTTGTTGTGCAGATTCAAATCTCCATGATTTAATGTCATCCTTCTCTTCCTGATATAGAAAGAGAAACATCCTTACAAGTGGAAATTGCCTTTATAAATCTCCCTTACAAAAGGGTAACTTATACTCTGTTTTCAGAGCTTCTCCTGTGTCTGCTGATTCTCAAAATAATCAGCTCAAAATAACTTTTATGCCAAAGAGGCATATTTTGGATGGCACCTTGTGGCCTCCTGCAGCTGGGTGTCCTCCTGTGCCACTTTCAGTATGAGTAAGGGCCACAAACTCTTGCCCAATAAAGACCTTCAGAAGGCTTGCTTAACAGCTAGATGAAATAATTTATAGGTAGCTTAGCTTTTGCTGTTGTATATAAAAGTTTTCAAGGTCCTTTAGAAAGCATTTCTTACTTATTCAATGGATCCCCTTTGAGCCTTGTTTATACTATCTTATGACCCCATGACCAGGGAGTTTGCTTAACAAAGATAAGCTTCCATCCCTGTCTTGTTTCAATCATCAGCAATCGTGAGTTACCAAAGACTTCTGTATATTCATGTTTGCTTTATATTTTTTTAAAATTGTGAAGACCTTGAGCTACAGAATAATTTTACGTACTTTTTTCCCTCCAAAATGCAGCAAGATCTATACTGTCTTTCTTCATGATTAGCATCTCTGAAAACAGTTATGGATTCATCACTGAGGCATCGAGGACAAAACTGTGCTCTCTCAGCAGATTCATTCTTAGCACAGCAACATACATCCAACTCTGTGAGGGAATGCTATGGACGGAATGATGAGGCATTCTGTTCATTTCTGAGTGTTTTATAATAGAATTACTACGAGTCTCTAGATAGTTATCTTTACACTTTTATAGAAAGCTCAGGGATTTCAAAGAAGCCAACAATAATTTATTCTAAAATACATTTCTTTCCAAGAAGGGACCGGGTTATTCTTACTGATTTTTAATAAGTAACACATCGTTACGTTGCATTAAATGCTCTATCCTTCTATGTAACTTATCACCATACAGAGTTGGTGTTGTGATAGGCACAGTTTCCCAAATTTATGGAACTCTCTCATTTGGCTTCCTAATTTCTTAAACTCAGCAAACCAAAACAGGATAAGATGAGACAGTTTGGTGGAAATTAACCAGTTCTGCAAGAGCTTCTTTTTGTTTGGTGCACTCATCTGCCTCTGGGAGCCAGAGACTTATAAATAAAAATGTATAATTTATCATTTATAAGACTGGAAATGTTACACGTATGGAACTCCAGAAATAAACTGTCAGCTACTGGGCAACATAGTTTTGATATATTGCGAGTTTATTTCCTACATCACCAATTTGTCCAGATGGGCTTCCCATATTTTGTACTGAGATTAAATCCTCTGAGTAGCATCCCGTGCTTTGAAAGTTTTATCTCTGTCTTTCACAGCCATTCTTCCCATGGGCTCTAATCTATTTCCTATCACCTTGTCAATGATACCTCAAGGTGTGATGCCATCATTTTAGGGCCACAGAGTAATAACTCAATCACATGTTTATGCAGCATCTTTCTCCAGGGAGTGCTAGGTGCTCTAAGGACAGTGCCTAAAGTTACAGCATTCTTATGCATTAGGCAGGGCCAGGTATTGCATTTTTAAAAACTTTTTATTTCAGAAATTTTCACATACATGAAGGTAAAGAGAAAAATGGGCCCAGCATTCAGCTGTAAAATTGTTAACACTGTGCCAATCTTATTTCATATTTTTCCCTTAAGTATTTTAAAGCAAATCCCACTCATAATGTTATTTCACTGCAGCAGGGGTAAGTATTATTAATTCAATTTTATGGGAAAATAGAGGCATTGAAAAGTTAAGAATCTCATCCAAAATGATATACAGTCTGTGGAGAACTTAGATACCCAGATTGCTTTCCCTCCATCTAATACCTTACTCCCACTGCAAGCTAAAGCAAACTATCCCACAAGCTATCTTACTTAGTTACATACATAAAACTAATTTACTCCGTTACATATATAAAACTGAGTTACTTAGTTACATATATAAAACTAAGTTACTTAGTCACATATAGAAACCTGTTTATAAGCCTGTATACCTACTACAAAACCTCAACATGGCAATGACATTCACACAGATTTGTTTCAGTCCAAGTGTTTACTTCCTGAAACTGAAAATCAGAGTCCCTTTAAAGAATAAAGGGGAAGCTAAATCCCCAAAGTCACATACACTCATAAGAATATTATTAAAATCCAAATGTAAGGAGTCGTAAACAATACGCATGTGACCCTTTGGTCAACTGCAGCTCTAAAAATACTTTTTGTTGCTGCTGCATTGGCAATACTGGTGTTTCTGCAAAGATAATTTTTAGCAAACATCTCCTGCCAAGTCTTAATTCCCTGGGGTTTCTCCTGTCCAGTGATTGAGCATTGGTTACCACTGGCAAATCAGGGGTGCACTGGCAGACAGTTCAGCTCCCTGGGTCTCCCACAGGGATCTGGCTTTCAGGAGGGCTCCTAGAGGGGAGAAGGCTGCTTTGGGGGTTACTCTGGTCCCATGCATTGCCACTGGGAAGCTGCTTTATAACAAATACTTTGGCTGGTCTTTGTTCCTGTTTCCTGGTAGACAGCCTCTAAACCTCTGGAATTTCCTGAGTGATAGGAGTGTCTTGTTATTCATGGTGGACCCCTAGATATTTTCAGGAGGGAGCCAGTCATGCTGAAAAAACACAACCATGTCATTGGAGGGTTGGGAATTTGAACCACATATCAGGCTGAACTTCTGACCTCCTGGGAAGGGAGGAGGGCTGGAGATTGAGTTCCATCAGGTGGCCAGTTCAATCCATTATGTCTACAGAATGAAACCCCAATAAAAACTCCAGACACAGAAGCTCAGATGAACTTTCTGGTTGGCAACCACATTCTAGACTTACCTAGTCACTGTAAGTCCTGCAACCACCCCCAGGCCCCACCACAGCATCCAGCAGCCAGTCCTCTCTCCTTGGCCTACAGGCAATGCAGAGTCCTTTTAGAGAAGACAGTGGGAGATCTTTCCTGAGCAGAGGGATGGGCTCTCAGCTGCTCTAGCATTTCTCCCTGTGTTACCACTTTTATTGGTTTCTGTTTTAAAACAGTTGTATTAGATTTTATTACCAAATAAAACACACATTGTTGACAGTTCAACTATAGAATCAAATAAATAAAAACAGACAATCCAATACATGAAAATATCCTGTGTCCCTGAAGCCAACCACCACCCCCTACAAGCAGTGTTCCCATCAACTGTCTTCCAGGAGCTCCAATTGATTTGAGGAGGACGGTGCGGGGCTGGCCCTGGTTCCCATGGAGAGGCTGGCGGGTGATGCTGGCATTCCCCAAGCCCACCTGCTCTGTGCCCTGTGGTGCCACCTGCACAAGCTGCTCCCCAGGCTGCTCCCCTTCTGGCTTCCAGTTGGGTTTGGCCAATGGAGGAAACTGCCAGAATTCAGGGATAGGAGGAAAGTGAGATCAGGGATTTACACTGGGCTCACCCTGAGCACAGTGTCCTTCTACCCACTGCCACAGCTTCCTCCACTCACCTACTGCCCTGGATGCTGCTAACTGCTCCCTCCCCTTGGTCTCCAGGTGGTGGACCCTCAGCTCTTGCTAACCCCAAGGACACTGCAACATCTCTTAGCCACAGCTTGGAGACAGTGCCTTCTTGAAGTGTCCTCAGATTGCCCAGTCTGAATGTGCAGTGTGTCCTGCTGGCCTCTGAGTGACACACAGGAATGGGGAGGGAGCAGCAGAAAGCAGCCTGTGCTGGGGCTGAGGGGACAGGTGGCCCAGGGCCCTTTGGGAGCAGCCTATCACCTGCTCAGCACTAACTGTTGTCATGGAGATGTCCAAGCTGGTTCTGGTCCGACCAACTCCAGGAGAAAGGGGCAGGGGCCAGCGAAGGTCACTGAGGAGAGAAGGCAGAGGCCAAGTTCTCCTGGCTGGGCAGGCCATCCACACTATGGACCCTCTGTGTGACATCAGTCATGAGGCTCTTATCCATCATGGGGAATGTGCAGGATCACAGTCTCTGAAGTTTAAAAATCAGCATCATGAGCACAAATAACAGCAAATGCTGGATAGAAGCTGGGTGAGCCCTAGACAGCCTCACCTTGGGTCACCTTAGATCTTCACACGAGGGGCAAACATCAACCAAGAAGTGCCACAGGGAACCTGGGAGACACAAACGGCACCTGCATTGCTGTGCTGCCCCAAATCAGAGTTTCTCAAAGTGGGGTCTGGTTCTGCCTGTCCCTGAGTCACTGGGCGATTGCCAGAAGTACAGATTACTGGCAAGCCAACAATGAACTTTACCTGACCCTGTGCTCCTGCAAAGCAGGGCCTTAAGAAGTTCCCCGCGCTTTGTGTCCCCCCTTCCCATGTGACTCAGGAAGATGCCAGTGGTCACCTGTTATGAGGCTAGACCCAGACTCTCCGACTTCCCGTGTTTTGTCCCATGAACGGTTAGATTGGTGTGTCTCCCTGAAGCCAGTGAGACACAGAGATGAAGCTTTCCTACTCTGCCGACTGAGACTGCCCCTGATTGCGAAACAGGCCTTGCCATAAGGTGCTTGGCGCTGCCCTGCCTGGTGCGCACTGTGGAGGGGAGGCCCAGGAGACTCGCCACCCGACTCCGCCCTGCGGCAGCAGCCTGAGGACGATTCAGCCCCTTACCGGCTAGGTTTTGTCTTTGAAAGCACACACCCTGGGCATTTTAGCGAGTACCTTGGATGGTTCCTGGCTCAGGTGAGTTTGAGCAGCACCGCTGTGAAGGGCATGCTATCATGCGATGGCACAAGGGCCGTGCAGCTCACCTCACACCTGTTTTGTGCATTTGCAGGTGAGGGCACCTGCGCCCTGGCTGGGGCACCAGCTCTCTGAGTTGTGTTCTGTTCTCTATCTTTTGCTTGTAGGCTGCTCTGATTTGCCCCGAAGAAACAAACGTTGTAATAGAAACAGATCTAAGTAAATCAACAGTAGAGTTTTTGTTTTTGTTTTTTGCCACAAAACAAGTCTTAATACATTTAAAAGACTAAGATCATAGAATATATGTTCTCTGACCACAATAACAGAAGAAAATTTAGAAAATTCACAAATGCGTGGAAAGTAAACAATGCTCTCCTAAATAAAGTGTGTAAAAAGAAAAATCACAGGGACATTAGAGAGTACTTCGAGATAAAAATCAAAGCACAACATATCAAAGTTTATGGGATGCAGGGCTCAGGGTGAGAGTTTTGAGGCCTGAAAGCAGCTCTGAAAATGGCCTTCTCAGCATGGCTGCGACCCGCTCCTCTTTCTTTGCCAGGCTCTTCCCAGTCAGCCTGTTACTGGGTTGTCATCGTCACTCCTGCTGACAATGAACCATTTCCTCACTGGGAATATCACAAGAACTGTAGACGCGGCCAGAATTCTTTGGCACGAAATTCCTCTCTGAGTCAGAGCTGAATGCCGTTAGCGAGGAAGGTGCAGCTGCGCAGGCCAGGCATCTGCGAGCCATTTGAAAATTTTATGATGAATAAAAACTATCCATTACACAGACTTATACATTATATATTAACTTAATACCTCTGCAATTACGCTGCCAAGAGTCTCTTTTTGTTGTATGTTTTTTTCTAATGACCTTCTAACTCCAACAATAAATTCAAAAATCTAAAACTTTGAATATCCAGTAACACTAAATAAAATTTCCTACTCTGTTGTCCAATCTTTAATAATAATAATAATAAATATTGCATTCACTCAAAGGAGAAAAGAGAAGTGGAAACCCCCCAAATGCTAAAAGCATGGAAAGAGAATTTTGCATTTTAGGTTAAATAAGTGAAAGATTGAAAAAAATACAGAGAACATAAAGATGCTGAAAAATAACACTTAAAAATATTTCAAGCACCATAAGCTCTCTTAAGTTGTCTCCTGCATGTAGAAGACCTTAGTTTGCAATCTGTATCCGGAGATACAATCAGGATCTTTTAAAGGACTGGTGGCACATGAAAAGGGAGGAAGGATGGAAACAGAGCAGCCAGAAAGACAAGAAACTGCTCTAAGTACATGCAGCTGAGAAAGGGTTCCTCCAGCAGATGACTGTCACTGAGAGCAGCACATGAACAACTACTACAGATGTCCCCAGCCTCCTCCCCTTCCCTTTCCTGTGTAGGTATCTCACATAGGAACGATCAAATCCCCAGTCCTTAGGTCGGTTTGCAGGAGCTCCTTTCCCCTTTTTCTTTCTTTCTTTCTTTTTTCCTTTTCCCATAAACTCCATAGTTTAAATGTCTTCTCCTGAAAAATAGCTTTTGGTGGCATGAAGCTTTGCCTATTGTACCAGAGCATCCTTTCTAGAATTTCTCCTTTATTCTGGCAGCAACGACTTTCCATATGTTCTGGAAAAGACAGTGTTTTACTTTGGCTTCCCCTGGTTGGCTCAGAGCTGAGTATAATGTATTTTAAGCTCTACATTTAAAAATAAAAACCCTGGCAAGGGTTCTGATGAAATAAAAACAATATGATAGAGTCATCCCTTGGTATCTAGAGGGGGTATTGCTTCCAGAACACCCTTCTGATACCAAAATCCATGGATGCTCAAGCCCCTTATATAAAATGGCATAGTATTTGCATATAACCTACACACATCCTCCCATGTACTTTAAATCATGTCTAGATTACATACAATACCTAACACAATGTAAATGCTAGGGAAAGGGTTGTTACACTGTATTATCTTTTCATTTGTATTTTTAAAATTTTTTTCTTTTTTTGAGTTTGTTTTTTTCCTCTCTCCTTCTCTTCCCCCCTCCCTCCCTCTCCTTTCTTTCTTTTCCTTTTAACTTTTTTTTTGGATGGGGGTGCCGCTGGCCAGTGTGGGGATCTGAACCCTTGACCTTGGTGTTACAACACCTGCTCTGACCAACTGAACCAGCTGGACAACCCCATTGCTAGATATTTTTTATTGTTTTTTTTTTCAAATATTTTCCATCCGAGTTGTTTGAATCCACAGATACAGAGAACCAGCTGTATTTGTTAACCTGGGCTCCCATTAGCTTGGATTTCATAAGATTTCAAAGCCAGTGTTTGAAAGGAAAAAAAAAAAAGACTAGTGGAGAGGCTGATCCCCATCCCTTGGAGCATTTGTCCCACTTCCTGACACGTGTGCTGGCATCACTGTGACAGAGAGAGGGCTGGTCAGGAAGCTATGCTGTGGCCTTCAGGAGCCTCCAGGAGGCTCTTGCCATCAGAACCCAGGTGATCAGGCCTCGACTAACTAGGAAAGTGCAAAGAAGCTTCCCTTTTTCAGTGACTTTCTTCCTGAGTTTGCAGCCTTTAACTTGGTTTGTAAGATGCAGGTTTCCTGTTTCAGTCATTAGACTAGGAATGGCTGCTCTTGGCTGTGTTCTGTCCCTGGATTTGTCCCACCTGCTACATCCCTGGTAGGCTCAGGATTCAGCAGGCAGGGACAGCAGAAGAGACATTTTCAACCTTCTTTGGTAAGAAGAGTTGTTTCTCAATTGGAGAAAAAGCAGTTCACTCTCTGGGACACCCACTTTCATGTCTTCACCCTCCACGTGACTGTGGTCCACCTGCAGCGGCTAAGGGGGGGGCATTCAGTTTTCCCATCCATCCCCAACATTACTTATGCTAATACCTGCATAAAAGAGGTATTTTTAATATGCAACAGAACAGCAGTCTCCAAAGGTACACAAAGACTTTGTCAGGCGCACCTAGCACGGGTCGTTTGGAGGGAACGAGTTTGCAGACCCTCATCTTCTCAGCATGCTCTTGCTGCACAGCTGATGTCCTGGAGAAGCCCACAGCTGTGGCTGCTCTGGCTGACCTCCTGTCACCAGCATCATCCTCCTTTACAGAAGGAGCGCTCACGTCTCACTCAGCTGGAAGCTTACTTTGGAGCATCACCCCAGGGGTATAAAAATCTCTAGGGCACCAAGCAAAGCAACAATTCAAAATGTTGGGCAAAGCCTCCTTTCATCAGGGTGCCATGACTACACATGCTCATGTCTCCCCTGGTCTTATATGTGGGTACTTCAAAAGGCCTGTGGAAAAATAAAATTAAAAGATAACACAGATCTTTCCATAAACTTTGGAAGTACCCTCATGTGGAGTATACATAAGGCAAATGTATTTCACAGGGTCTGGTTTTCCAAAGCCTTGCAGTTTCAAATGTTAACCTTGCAAAAGACAGGAAATTTTCACCAGGCTATATAGTCTCTGTTGTAAGATAAAGAATTGTAACACAGCAAGGTTGCTGGTTCAAAGACAGACAAGTTACTGATTTATATGTAAAAATACTGGGAAATTGCTGTAAGAAGAGAATGTTTGCTAAAATCAAGCTATTGTTGGTGGATTGACTTAACTTCTTGCAAATTGCATTATGGAATGTCGCCTTGCTTGTTTCACTGAATGTTACCAGCTTCTATTGTTAAACTTGTTAAACTATACTTAGCAAAAACCCCACCTATGTTCTCTTCCTGTAACTTCCTGGTCTGGAGAATAAATGAGGGGAGAGAATCCCAATTCGTGGTTAATTTCCAAAATGGAAGGAATTCCTCTCTTTTGAGGGTTCTGGGAGATTAACCCCTTTTGAGGCTTCTCACTGCTCAGAAGAGATGGGCTTTGATTAATCTTTTGTGGCTCCATCACCCAGGGGAAACGGGGTGACAAATCCGTGGAAGGCAAAGCAACACCCTCATATATATATTTCTGTTAAGAACAAAATGTGGTGCTAGGCATGGGATATTTTGTCCTGTGCTGGCATGTTGTGTATTCAGGTGTGCGTGCTGTATGGATGAGGATGGTTGCTGATTGTGACCATGCCTCTTCCATCTAGCAGAGAGAACTAGTCAGAAGCACTGAAGAGCACAGTGCCTCGGTTCATCCAGGATAAAACTTTTGACAAATCCAAGACCTCACCTACTCAGTATCTGCAAAAAGCACTCTGGAAGCACCAGCCAAGGGGTGTCCTCTGCGTTTTTCCCATGAGGATGGACTTGGTGAGTGCTCTCGCTAACTGGGTCTCAGCTGCATATTTTGCATGATTTCAAAGATACAGGAAAAAGTGTATATTCACTTCTAATGGATCAATGTGATATCTTCAAGTAAAAGAAACAGATATTAGAGATAATGAATGTTTTGCATTTTCTTTAGGCTCACAGGGAAAACACATTCATTGATTTTTGCCAAAAGATAAATCCACACACATCCTTTTAGTTGGGGCCATTTTCCTTGCTGTCATGCATCAAACGTGTCACTCACTTAACCTTCATATGCAGATTAGATTTAGATAAACTTAAAAGAGAAGTGCTCTGGCTTTTAGTGTAAGCAATGCACTTAACCATTGTTAGTGCACGAGTGCAGAGGTGGATTTCCCATGTAGCTAATGGGGGTGGGGTGGGGCCCAGCAATGGCTTTACATGGCCATATACTATTGCCAAATCTGCAAACTAAGATATTTTAACCACAAACAATTGGAATGGATGTTTCCACTCCAACTTCCTCAGTCACATTCCCCTCTGTCTGGCATCAGAGTGTCAGTAGGCATGGTGGGACCTGGCCAAGAGGAAGTTGAGTTGGGGTTGTCAGAGCTGCTGTAACAAAATACTACTAACTGGGGAGCTATAAACAACAGAAATTTATTTCTCACAGTTCTGGAGGCTGGGAAGTCCAAGATCAATCTGCTGGCAGATTTGGTATCTGGTGAGGTCTGCTTCCTGGCTATTTTGTATGGGGATGACCAAAGGATGATTTCACAAATCATGTAGTTAATTGCCATACAAAGAGAATTTTTCTTAGGTTCACAGTGCTTGAAGAGGCATTAAGCATTGTGAACCTAAGAAAAATCTCACAGGGAATATACTCGGCAGATGTATTATCCACATGGTGAGTGAGTGCTGACATTACTAAAGTCTCACTCCTCAGTCAGGATGGGGGCAGGCCTCTGTGGAGGTGGAGTCTGAATGAAGCTTGAGACGTGCCTTTCTACGAGAGGGTTTCAGAGAGACTGGCATGACCAACACAGCAGAGACCCTTGAGGACATGCAGGTCCCTCCACACTAGAGGGCTGGTGTTGGTGGGCAAATCTTTCAAGATCAGCTCAAAGGCCAACAGGGTGCAGCCTGCAGTAGCCTGGGCTCTCAAAGTGTCCATCAAACTCCGAGGTTTCTATGTGTTTTGGAGAGGGTCATAGATCCCACATGGGGTTTGATAAGGTTGAAGTTACATTCTCCAGGGGATGGGAGAGTTCATGCCAAGCTCTTGTCACAGCAAAGCATGTGTCACTCATGTAGCAAACCATGGGTTTGGAATCATTTCAAAGCTACGTAACCCTGGTTCATAGATGGTGCCTTCTCACTGTGTCCTCAGACAGTAGAATGGGCAAGGCAGCTCTCTGGGGCCTTTCTTAAAAGGACCCTTATGATTCAATCACCTCCTAAAGGCCCCAACCTCTTACTAATACCATCACCTCGGGAGTCAGGATTTCAAAATATGAATTTGTGGGGGGATACAAACATTCAGACCACAGCAAGTGTACACTTCCTTTGGGTTCAGTGGGATGTTTGTGTGGGTGACACTTACTTCCCTGTGTGGCTAAGCTGCTGATGGGTGTCTGGTGTGGGAGTGTTCTACTTCTCGTTGAGCTGACCCCCCTGTGCTCCAGCACCCTGATGTGAAGGTGATAAGTACAGGGTATACTGTGACATGAATATGAACATGATATGACCATGTCCTGCAATGCATGGTACACGAAGTAGGTGGAGGAGGAGGACAAGCAAGTTTTGAAATGCACAGGGCCAGAAGCTAGTCAGTGGAAAACTGCTTCAAGTAATGAAAAACTGTACACACAGGATTTGGTCCCCAGCCAAAAATGGACAAGTAGAATTTCTCTCCTGTCAGGAAATACTCCATAATGCAATTAAATATAGCCTTACTTTTTATGTTTTGATGGGATCCATGTGAAACAAAATTTATCAGAATTCCTGTGTTTAAAGCTTTATTACACACAGCAAGGACATCTGCTTGTGAAGTAATTTTCTATGTATCCAAACTCTCCAAAAGAAAAAATGCAGGAGAAAAGACTGAATTATCTTTACATTCTAGCAAAATAGAACTATGAAATTGTCATGTGAAGGCACAATCAAAAAGTATGCAGAGAAAAGTTATTTTTATTAACTGCCTGAAACACAAAGAACCATGTCAGACCATTAATGAATAAAAATGCTATTTTTCTGGGTTTTCTGTTTTTTATGGTATCTATCAGCTTTTAAAATTTGTAAATTATTTTTTCTCATTTAGATAACATTCACTTTCATACCTAATTTTGAATTCATAATTCCATATTATTGTTTTTTACAGACAGTTCCTAAATTCTATAGGCTTCAGGCCCCACAAGACCTGAATCCACCCCTGATAGTGGCCTATACCTTCTTTTCTCTTTCCATTAATTTTGATTGAACCTATTAATTTTGATTGAACCTTAAGCCTCATTTATGTATATATACACTAAATTGAAGAAATCCATACTCTGGTTTCTCTTCAGATCGTATAAATCTTTCGCCTTTTACTAAATTGAAGAAATCCCCTTACTGGCCAGCTGCCCCCCCATATATATATATATATATATATATATATATATATGTTAGTATATATGTATATATTAGTTTATATATATTTATAATTATATATTATAATATATAATATACTTATATTTATATATGTATATATGTATATATATAAACTAATTGAAAAAAAGAGTTCTCATCCACCTCATTAAGAAATACATGTCCAATAAAATTTTACTTTTTAAGTTCAAAGTATGTGTTAAAATCTTACTATATTTATATAGATTAATAATATTCGTAAACTTGAAGCTTTAAGAAAAATAAGGTTTTTAATAAGATCACATATTGTTGTCTATAAAAAGCCCTAGATTTTCTGTTCAAGAATATACTATCATACACAAAAGAACTCACTCAACACTTTTTAAAGTGAAAAGCATTATTTGTGGGCTCTGTATTCTGTCCCATTGGTCTATGTATCTTTTTATGCCAGTACCATTCTGTTTTGATTACTATAGCTTTGTAGTATACTTTGAATATATTACCAAAGAGAGCCCAGAAATAAATCCATGCATTTATTGTCAGTTGATTTTTGACAAAGCTTCCGAGAACACACAATGGGGAAAAACAGTCTCTTCACTAAATGATGTAGGGGAAACTGGATATCCACCCACAGAAGAATGAAATTAGACCCTCACACCATATACAAAAATCTACTCAAAATGTGTTAAAGCCTTAAATGTAAAACCTGAAACTGTAATATTACTAGAAAACATAAGGAAAAGCTCCATGACATTGGCCTGGGCAATCATTTTTCTTAACCCCAAAACACAGGCATCAAAAGAAAAATAGACAAATGGGATTGCTTCAAACTAAAGAGCTTCTGTACAGCAAAGGAAACCGTTAACATAGTGAAGAGACAACCTAGGGAATAGGAGAAAATATTTGATAAGGGGCTAATATCCAAAATACGTAAGCAATTCAATAACAAGAAAACAAGTGGATTAAAAAATGGATAACCTAGGGCTGGCCCATGGCTCACTTGAGAGAAAGTGTGGTGTTGATAACACCAAGGCCAAGGGTTTGGATCCCTGTATAGGGATAGCCGGTTAGCTCACTTTGGAGAGCATGGTGCTGACAATACCAAGTCAAGGGTTAAGATCCCCTTACTGGTGGTCATCTTTAAAAAAAAAAAAAAAAAGGATAACTTGAACAGACATTTCTCAAAAGACATACAAATCATCAACAGTTATATGAAAAAATTCTCAACATTGATAATCATCAGGGAAATGCAAATCAAAACCACAGCAAGATATCACCTCATACCTGTTGAAATGGCTATTATCAATAAACCAAAAGATAACAAATGTTGGTGAAGAGGTGGTGAAAAGGTGTACCCTTGTACACTGTTGGTGAGAATGTAAACCAGTACAGCCATTCTAGAAAACATTTTGGAGTTTCCTACTAAAATTAAAAACAGAACTATCATATGATCCAGCGATCTCACTACTGGGTATATCTCCAAAGGAAATGAAATCAGTATGTTGAAGAGATATCTGCACTCACATGTTCATTGCAGCAGGATTCACACTAGCCAAGATATGGAATCAACCTAAGTGACCATCAATGGATGCATGGATAAAGAAAATGTGGTATATGAAGGTTCTTCAAAAAGTGCACAGAACATGTGTATTATGAAAAAATTATTCATGGATTTCAAAATAATTTTGCACCAAAATAAATGTGCACTAACTTGTTATAACATGTATGAACAGAATCTAGTTTGAGGCACTAAGAAGGATCAGACGTCAGTTTAAAAAAAAAGCCCCTATCACAGCAACCTGAATTCTGCTGCAGTTTAAGCAACAACAAACATCAAATTTATGGTGAAGCTTGGGGTGGAAGAATGGTGAAGTCATTAATGCTTTCAAAAAGTTTATGGGGATAATATCCCAAAGAAATCAGCAGTTTGCAAATGGATAACTCATGAAGGGACGAGACGATGTTGAAGGTGAAGCCCACAGCAGCAGACCAGCCACATCAATTTGAGAGGAAAAAATTAATCTTGTTCACGCCCTAATTGAAGAGGACCAACAATTAACAGCAGAAACAATAGCCAATATCAAAGATGCCTCAATTTACACAATTATGACAGAAGAGTTACAGTTGAGCAAACTTTCTGCTTGATGGATGCCAAAACTGTTACACCCAGATCAGCTGCACACAAGAGCAGAGCTTTTAATGGAAATTTTAAACAAGTGGGATCAAGATCCTAAAGCAATTCTTTGAAGAATTGTAACAGGGAATGAAACATGGTTTTACCAGTATGATCCTGAAGACAAAGCACAATCAAAGCCATGGCTACCAAGAGGTGGAAGTGGTCCAGTGAAAGCAAAAGAAATCTGGTCAAGAGCAAAGGTCATGGCAATTGTTTTTTGGGATGCTCGAGGCATTTTTGCCTGTTGACTCTGGAGGGCTAAAGAACAATAACATCTTCTTATTATGAGAGTGTTTTGAGAAAGCTAGTCAAAGCTTTAGCAGAAAACCGCCAGGAAAAGCTTCACCAGAGAATCTTTCTCCACCACGACAATGCCCCTGCTCATTCCTCTCATTAAACAAGTGTAGTTTTGTGAGTTTCAATGGGAAATCATTAGGCATCCACCTTACAGTCTTGAATGAAAAAAAGATTGCATTGACATGGTTAAATTCTTAGGACCTTCAGTTCTTTAGGGATGGAGTAAATGGCTGGTATTATCACTTACAAAAGTGTCTTGAGCTTGATAGAGCTTCTGTTAAGAAATAAAGTTTAGGGCCGGCCCGTGGCTCACTCGGTAGAGTGTGGTGCTGATAACACCAAGGCCACGGGTTCGGATCCTATATAGGGATGGCCGGTTTCCTCACTGGCTGAGCGTGGTGCTGACAACACCAAGCCAAGGGTTGAGATCCCCTTGGTCATCTTTTTTTTAAAAAAAAAAAAGAAAAAAAAGAAATAAAGTTTATATTTTTTATTTTTATCTTTTAATTCCAAGGGTTTATGTCCCAATAAACCCATTGTAAGTTGAAAATATTGTAAATCAAAAATGCATTTAATAAACTTAACCTACCAAATGCCATAGCTTAGCCTAGCCTACCTTAGACGTGCTCAGAGCACTTACATTAGCCAACACTCGGGCAACATCATCTGGCAACACAGTGGACTGTAGAGTCCCTACCGCTTGTTCACCCTCGGACTGTGTGGCCGACTGCGAGCTGTGGCTCCCTGCTGCCACCCAGCATCATGACAGACTATCACTATCCCAGGAAAAGGTCAAAATTCAAAGTACGGTTTCTACTGAATGTGTATCACTTTTCTCACCATTGTAAAGTCTAAAAATCGAAAGTTGAGCCAGTGTAAGTCATTGACTAGTTTGCTCTGAAAGCTGAGCTTGGCAGCTCTCTCAGGCTGCCTCTCAACGAACTTTCCCTCCTCCAGATTCTTCGGTTTACATTGTTTTTACTTTATTAGTGTTTATAACAGTTTCATTTTGTCTTGAAACCGTAATTCCCCTAGTTGTTTGGTGTAATTCTATACATAAATTCATTCTAGAGTGCAGCTCTTTTACTGTAGCCCTTCAATTTTTGAGTTTTTAATGTTAATTCATCTTCTGGTTGGCTGAATTTCATTGTCAGGTTTTCCTCCCACATAGGGCTCACAGGCGATACATTTTCTGAATAAAGGCAGCGAGAAGGTGGTATATATGAAGCATAGACAAAAATGATATTACCAAAGGTTAAATATTCAAACAAATGAAAAATAAATAAAGAAGAAAACATATTTAGAGATAAATACATACAGAGATTCAGGAACATTTGCTCAAAATGAAGGAGGAATTATATCAAATAATTGAAAGAACATGTAAAACAGACACATGATTATTATCAAAACAACTTGCTTTTTATGCCTCTAAGGCTGAAGAAAATATACTCATTCACACTAACACTGGGATAAAAGTTATTTATCAGACCAACACATATAAGACTGAGGCTGCCTACTGTTGGCAAGGGTATGCATGTTCATAAACACTTGGAAAGGCTGTAAACTGGCCTGGCCTTGCATGATGGCAGTTTAGTGTCTCCTTGGCCACTGGCCGCCG
Source organism: Cynocephalus volans (assembly GCF_027409185.1). Classification (NCBI taxonomy): domain Eukaryota; kingdom Metazoa; phylum Chordata; class Mammalia; order Dermoptera; family Cynocephalidae; genus Cynocephalus; species Cynocephalus volans. The sequence goes on from NC_084460.1 coordinate 190,895,115, forward strand.
GTCCCCGGCCGTGGGCCATGCCGGAGTGCACAGGGCCCTCACCACTCCTTGCCTGGAACTGCGGTGTCCCGTTCCTCTCTCTGCTTCAGTTCCTTTTCCTCCTCCATTCTCCCTATTACTAGTAGGATTTTAAAACTTGTTTTTATTATGAAAGTTTTCAAATAAATAGTAGAGAGAACAGAATCATGAACTCCCATGTACCCATCACGAGCTTCAGCAATGATCAGCATTTTCCATTCTTTCATCTCCATCCCCCACCATTTTTCTGTTTTGCCAGAGTGTTTCTAAGAAATTACAGCTTGTTTTTTTATAAACATGGTAGCTAAGTTCTCCCAAAGGCTAGAGCCCTACCCTCATGGTTTGGCCCAGCCTGATCCCCTCTCAGACCATGGCCTCCAGTGATGCCCAGGGACTGTGACTTCCTGAAAACCAAACGCTGTTTCAGTGTCCATGCCTTTGCACATGCCTGTCCCGAGGCCTTGAGGACCACCCTCCAGGGCCCCCTCCACTAATTCCACAGTACTCCTGGTAAATCCCTGGTTACCTTTCAACATTCTGCTTAGACATCATGTCCTATAAAGCCTTCTCTGATAAATACCCATCTTCGTCTCTTCCCCTCTCTTGTCACTTCTGTTACTATAGTGAATGGCATGTCACCTGGGATTGGCTTTCCACATGCCTCCCTTCCTGGGCTATCAACTTGGAGGAGACAGGCTGTCTTCAGCATATTCAACCTGTGGCCTACGCATAGTGCTTAGCATATAGTAGGCATTAAAACCATGTTCATTACAGGCCTGTAGAAGGAACACTGCTGTAGTTGTTAATTTTTTATATCCTAGTGTTTCAGATCCCCTGTAGAATAAAGGCAAAGGAGGTGGGGGGAGGAGGGTCAGGGAGAGAAGGCAGTAGAACCAGGGCAGCTGAGCACCTAAAACACTTACTTTAATCTCATCTCTGGCCAGCTCTTTTATTCAGTTAAAACTATCTATGGCAACCTCTTTAACAACAGGGTCAACAAGCTATGGCTCCACAAACCCTGCTTACTGACCCTTTTGAAAGCTATAAATGGTTTTCACATTTTTAAAGGGTTATTAAAAAAAAAAAATCCAACAGAGACCAACTGGATGTGGCTGGCAAAGCCTAAAAATTAACTATACAGCCCTTTACAGAAAATGTTTGCCACCCTTGTTTTAAAGGAACAAACCAATCTTATGTAATTTGTGTCTCACACATCTTCCCTGTAGGATGCTGTACATTCTGTGGTGCTGACCTCATTTTACAACCTTTGAATGCACCCTGTGTGCAAGGTATGGGCCATGGTCAGATACCGCTGGGTGGTGGTTGTGATCCAGGGGGCACCTCCCTGGGTTTTGAATGTAGTTGAGAGACTGGCAGGATATACACATTAAAACACAAAGCACAGACTTAGAAACAGAATCAGAAAAGCTGCCAATCATCTGCTGCTTGTCAATCAGTAGCCAGCTGCCAGCACACACTTGGGTGCGTCTGACTTACAACCTCCTCCAGCCCAGGGCATCTGCCCAGGGGTAGGAAAGCAAATGTCTAGAAAAATGCCAAGGTTCAGGTGACAGGAAAGATATAAAAGGAGGTAAAATAATTACCATTTAACTCATTATCAATGACACTGGTTTAAAAATCTAGCAAAAATGAAAGCAATACTAATGCTCATACTCTTGTGATTCATCAGATTGGTTTCCAGAAATTCATCTTAAGGAAATAGTACAAAATACAAAATGAGTTATATTCACACAGATGTTTCTGGCAGCACTCTTTAAAGGAAAACATGGGAAATAACATAGACCCCCAAAATGGACTCTTTGGATAACCATCATATTGCCACCAGATGGAGCATCAAGGAGTCATTAGCAACAATGGTTATAAAACGCAGAACCGTGCCTGGTGATGGCTATCATTGTTCTTAAGCCTTTTCAACAGCAGAGGAGCATCAACCAAACTCCCAGGGAGACTGAAATGCTAGCCCAATGGGACCAGTTCCAAGGGAAAATCTTTATTCAAGTCTCATGTTTCCTCTTAAAAACACATGCAAATTAAAATGTATTCATACTCATTTTAATATAAAAAGAATTTCGACTGGGGCATTAGCAGTCCAGGATATGTGGCTTCCCATCCCCCAATGCATCACCCCACATCACAGGGGTTCCATGGACCCCCACTTGAGAAGTGAGCTATTCAATGAAAAAACAAACAAATCCAAACAGTATAGAAAACTGTATGTACATTAAATGGTTACACCTAACTAAAACCACCATCACTGGGGAAACGTGTAAAACGTTAATAATGGCTGGGTTAGTGTAGTGGATTCTAGTTAATTTTAATCTTTTTCCTTTTCTTTCATCTTGATGTGGTTTTATTACTTTTATAATAAAAAATGTAGATAGAAAAATCTTGCTGAGTTGCTAAGCCTCTTGGGTGGTGACAAAATCTGAGGCAGATGATCACAATACTAGTTTTCAATTTTGGTATTTTCTCAGACTAAATTTAATTAATGTGGGAGTATAGAAATGTGAGCCCTAAGTTACAAACATGCTATTGAGTGTGCAATAAAGTGACTAGAGGCCAAGACCAGAATTCAAGTGAGGTAAAACACACAAGTGCAGGGCTGTGAACAAGCCCGTGCAACGAAGTGTGAGGACATGAAGCAAGTGTGAGCAAACGTCCCCCACGTGCAGATGCTGCCTCCAGGAGCGCCTATGGAGAGCAGCCACCTCGTCCACACCTGCCAGTGTCTCCAAGTCAGAATGGTGGCCATCCCCACTGGGAACCTGGTGCGCAGGCACTGCATGATGCGCAGGAGCCACCTAGGCCGCTCACCACCTGAAGGTGTGAGAGAAGTTATCATAAGTGATAGGTCACTCCGCTAACTCAGAAACCCCGAATAGCTAAATTAGCTCACAGTCTGCCGGTGGCCATTGTGAGGCAAAGCTGCCGCTGGACCCTGCAGAACTTCCAGGTCTCATTTCACCACTGAAAACTTCCCACATTCACAACAAATACCTAACAGAGGTGAACAAGATGATTCCGTTCCTTCTCTGATAATAAAGTGCCGTAACTTAATACTATAATTTCTTTGGAATGCAGTAAAATTAGGAAATCTCTATTTCTAATTTATCTGAAACTAGGCCTATAGAATTAGAAGTCACTATCACATTTAGTTTAACACTGAACTGCTAGGTTCAGCATAGAATCACACTGCTTGAAAGCACTTAAAATTCCCTAATTTTATGAATTTGTCCAGTTAGCCATCATCTTATAATTAAAAGAAACAATCCTTACACATAGTAGATATTCCTAAGTATATGCTGAATAAATAATCAGCATTAGTGTTGCTAATTCACTATTTACTGTAAAACGTGTAAAAGGAAACCAGTCATACATGTTGGGCTTTGTAATTCTTGAGCGAATTTTATTGTTTTCAGGCAAGAATGCAGCAAAGACAATGCAAGGTTAATCTTTCAACTGAGAGCACTCAGTGTCGAGGTGACTCTCGTCCTGTAGAGGGCTGAGGCAACCTGAATTTTGAGAGGTCCAGGTTTAGGTCTAAGAAGGTGAACATGGTGTAGTCATGGTGCTGGAGATTCTTGTAGGTGGTGGTGTCATACGGCTCAGCAGGTGCCAGGGTTGGTGTGGCCTCTGTGGAGGAAACACGAAGCCCGTGAGAACACCAAGGAGGAAAGATATTGTGAACGACTTTGCTCACACTTTTCTACTGAGCTTTCTTCATAAATCCTGCCTGTGATGAATACAGTGTCTAATCAGAAAAGCCCACGAAAGCCAAAGTATTTTCAAAAGCAAAATAAAGGTATTCAGTGAACATTTATTTTAAAACATACAGCCTTAACAGTTTAAGAAATTAAGGCATTATTACAATAGGTTTTAATATGTTACTCTGCATAAGGCTCTGGATTGCTCAAAAGTTTGAAAATGCCTAGAACAATTATAGAGGGACTTTGAGGTTGCTATAGATGCATGAAAAGAAATTCCCTCTATTAGAATTCTGCCTATAATAGAAATAAACCATTTATAGAAGAAAATTTCAAGTCTCTGAATACAAGAAAATTAGATAAAATCTGACTGTTATAATAACAGTTAAGGGGAACTAGAAATGAGATGTGCATTTTAACGTTTTTTGAAAAAATTGTCAGTATACTTTAGATTTGCAGACTAAAAATACTAATTCACCTTTAGTTCTCTGAATGGAAAAAAAATTAAAATTCACACATTTAAATGTGGTAATCTTAAAACTACAAGCATGGGGCTGTCACAAAGAAAACATCGCTCTCCTGCAGCATGACAGGCAACACAGCATTAAGGGCAGAACAAAGCTTGCGTGGGATGGTGGGCTAAGGTTTGGGGTAAGATTCTAACTAAATTTCTGGAAATCAGGTCATTAGGGCTATCTCAACTTCTACTCACACTGTACAAAAAATAACTTAAATACATTTTCCCCCTATTTCAATTAATACCAAAGGCTCTGTTTTTCATTTTTTAGTTGTGTTAGACAAAAACAATGGCTTTAAAAGAGCTGACATCTTTCCAATCTCAACAAGCTGAGTATCTTCGAGGTGGAGGAGGTACACCCTCACAGTGGAATGGATTATTATAGTTCATACAAGGAAGGTGATAACTGAAGGGGCTATAAAACTCCTAACCACCACTCCACCTGGAAGGCAAGGAGCCCAGTACTTGGGGCGGAGACTACTCAGTGAGACTCAGTCTGCCCTCTGTGGACATCGCCCCACAAAGTGGGCTGTGCTCTTGGGTGTCTTCTTCAGCTTTCGAAGGGCAAAGAGAATACTTGAAAAACAACACATCTGTGAAATATTAGGAGCAAGTTTTTTCAAGAAGGTTTACAATCTGAAAACCCCAAATTATCTATGTTTTTATCGCACAGTTTTGATATTCCTCTCCATTTCAGAGCAGAATGACTGAAAATGGCAGCATCAGGAAATGAAAGCAGTTCTTGAGGTCTTGAGAAGCCTGGCAAACGCTGGCACTCCGCATATTAATGAAAGAGGGAGCAAATGCAAAGGGAAGAAAATGTGTAAATCCTGTCAACACAACACAACCAGTAACAATCACGTACCAGGCAACGCAAATCAGGCAAGGAGAGGCTTTAAAAAGAATAAAGAATAGACACAGGAAAGAGTTGGATTTGTTAGCAATAATGCATTTTAAAGAAGTCTTGAAGGGCCACAGATTCCAAGATTGAAGACCTCCTTTTAATGTTTCACCATGACCCACCTGAAGCATATTACATTTTATAAAGTTTAATGCTTGAGAAAATGGTAACATAATAGAAAAGTTTTTCTTAAAAAGCTCTTCATAAATTTTTTTTTTCTGCTGGCCAGTACAGGGATCGAACCCTGGACCTTGGTGTTATCAGCACCATGCTCTAAACAACTGAGCTAACCGGCCGGCTAAAAATTCTGTATAGAGCCCATTGTTTTTCAGGTAAATCAGAGAAGGAAATATCCAGTGAAAATACTCATACAGTCCAAGGTGTCTTTGTATGACACTCACTTTAATTCCTAAAATGTGAGTTTTCCCTTATGCAAAGGATGCTGAAAGCAATCATCTAGTTAATTCACCTGAAGACATCATACCAAGTTTAACTTCTGCTCTTCACCTATGCAAGTTAAATAGGAGACTCCCCTTTCTCACTCAGTGAGATGCTCTGCACGTTTATGAAATGAACACTTGGACACCCTGAAAAGTTAAGGGTGATGATGTTAAACTGTCAATTTTCAAAAATTATAATGGTTAAGAAATAGTCAAGAATGCCAAGAGCATACTCCTTCATTTTAAAACAAATTTAAATATTTTAGGGATTTTGTACATAAAGGTGTATATTATGATTACTTAAGATACACTTTTCTGCTTAGCTGAGACAATGTTATGGGCCATATATCTATTATGGAATCTGATTAATTGCAATACTTCTTTATAATCATATAGAAATTTAAAATAGATCTTTAGAGTCTAAACATCCCTAAGTGACAAGAAAGGTTCCGAGCCACAAGTCGAGGTATACCCTGTGTGCAGTCTGGGTCTTCCACGTGAGTAGCTGAGTCTTCTCCTCCTTCACCCTTTTCCTCAAGCCTTAGAACTGCTGTCTTCTCATCGAAAATGTCTTCATTCTCAACAGGAACCGTCTCCAAATTTCTTACTGGTACCTGATCTTCCAAGATCTCTTCTGTGGCTTTCATATGTCCTTCTACTACCTGCTTCCCCAGGTTTTCTTTTTGGAACAGGGGAGAAGCCACCTTCCAGTTAGGCTCTGGCACTTGTTTTTCCAGCTGTCCTTCTCCAGCCCCAGGAGGAGTGGCTTGTGGCTGCCCTCCTGCTCTGGTTTCTTCTGCCAACAGTGTGGGCACTGGGCTGCCACCCCGCTGGGCAGACAATCCTGGTTTCGTGTGGTTGGGTAAGATTCCTTTCACTTCAAACGGCCTTTGTCTTTCTTCATCTATTTCCTCTGATCTAAGTATTTTCTGCAATTGTTTTTCCTTTACATTTTGCTTCAAGCACTCATCTACTTGTGATTTGGGTATTGTGGTTTTTGGTGTAGCATCTTTTCTGTCCTCTAATGTCTTTATGGTGGTTCCTTTCTTCTTTGGCTGATGGTGATTCTCTGGACAGGCGAGGCCCATATGTGGCTTCTGCAGCCAGGTTTTCTCTTTGGCTGACATCACAACTTGGGGGGCTCTGTTTTCAGAGGACCGGGAAGCGTCTAGTTTTGGAAATCCTCCTTTGCCTTTGCTCACCACTCGAGGATCAGCTTCTGGGATGTCACCCTCCTCGTCAGACTCTGAGTCAGAGGAGCTGGATGAAGATGAAGATGAAGATGAATCATCCCTCACTTCCTGGCCCTCCCGATCAGCTTCTGAATCAGAACCCTGTTTTCCCAATGGAGACGAAACTTTTTGAGGAAACTCTACCAAAGTCTTTCTTGACAAAAATTTCGGGAGCCCTTCATTTGTGAACACCATGCTGTCATCGGGGCTGGGGCTAGCTACCATCTTGCCTTTATTCACAACTGATGGATAAGAACTGGGTGAAGGTAAGTTTTTAGACAATTCAGCTGCTGTTTGGGTGGCTAGTAGCTTGCCCCTCTCCTTTGGTTCCACTACATCTAGGAAATGGCATAAAAAGGAATATTATTTTTAATATTTAATAAAACATAAACAGAGTCATAGACATTTTGTTATATGTCAACTCATTATTTATAACATCTTCAGTGTAATCATCCTAAGACAGGCTGCACAGAAACCCCATGAGTGAAAGGGAAGTGAAAGCCAAGCCCCATGAGCAAGGCAACAGAAAGAATGAAGATACTTTTCTTCGCAGCGGAAAATTTTTAAAATGGGGATTTTTACATACAGGAGTAACAAACTTGTCTCCATTTTTCACAATGACAGCTTCTCTGATGATAATTAATTTTTAAAATATCACCCAAATTTAAGATAGTTAAATTGTAATAAAGATATTTTCAGATGACTACTGAAGTTTTACAAATGTATAATTTCTTGAATCCCTAAAAACCTGGTGCTTCTCAAATATAAAAATTTCAGAACTAGAACTTTCTGAACAAAATAGCAAGGCAAAAATATAGATAAGAGCTTGGTTTGGGTTATGCATGTACATTGTTTAAAAGTGGGGGGAAGGTGGGAGGGGATAATGCAGCTCAAGTAAAGTTGCCCTAAAAAGGAAGAAAAGTCCTTCAAAATCACACAAGTCATTGGGGATTTCTTTAGCCAAGAAAACAAAAGTAGTATTATTACAATACCAGAAAAGTCCAAAATAATTAGATGCAATGATCATACTTAAGATTGGAAACGGCAGATTTTAAATTGTAAGAAAAAAAGAATGCTAATATAAAATTCTCATTTTGCAGTCAATTATGAAAAAAAAATCAAATAACATATTGATAGAGCTAATTTCATTCAATTTTCTCAGGTGATAATAAATCTTTCCAACCCTACAGGTTAGAAGAAAGACATAGGACAAGTTTTTGTATTAAATTACTTTTCAAAACTAAAGCAAAACTTTTGAGAAATATTACTGATGAGTAGACTCTAAATCCAGAGTCTTGAAGTCTGGGAGTCTACTTTATATTAAAAAAAAATATTGATCCTACTTCTCTAAAGTGGAAAAAATGTTCTCTTAACCATTCTACTTTAACATTCTCCAAACAGGTTTTTAATTGTTTTCTGAGCTCAGGAACCTGTGTCTAACAGACTGATTGAAAATGATTAAAGAAAGCTGAGGAATAACCAACAATCAGAAAAGGGACAAGAAAGGTTGAAAGACATCATAAAAGTAAATGACTGAAGAGTTAGAGCAGTGGGCGACTGTTTAAACCATCCCCACATCTGTCTGAGTCTGTGGCTCTGCACTGGCCTGGTATCTGCACTGAGACTGCACAGAGCAGGTGCTGAATTGAAGCAGGGCTCACACAGAGCTCCAGCATCGTGGCAAATAGGAATCCCCAAAAGCAATGTGTAAGACATGCTTCTAGCCCACTCACCTGCACCATTAATCCACCTTTATTTTGAGCATGAGTTTTCCAAGTATGAAAAATTACTTAAAATAAGGCTTATCTCAGGCTGCTTTGAATAGAAAAACTATAATGACTAAATCTTCCAAAATTCGTTGTGGAGATGTTTTAATTGTAAAAAAGTTATTAAACTGCATTATAGGTTGATTTATTACCTACAGAAAATGGAAAGAAAATTTCAAATGGGATTAACAATAATGTTACTTAGAAATTTTGTTTGAAATGAAAATGTTCATCCATTGTGTGAAACAGGAACTTTACAGTTTCTAGTGTTCATGCTAGTCACTGGAAGACTCCCATGGAAATGCTAACAGACGACAGTAACACATGCTGCTTTTCATTGAGAGCCATTTCTGCCCCACTGCAGCACAGGCCCGTCTCCTCTCCGGGACTCAGAAGGACGCGTGCCATGATGACCTGTAGCTGCCACCAGAAACTGCTTTACCAAAGTCCCAGGATCCACCTCAGGTCTGCATTCAACAGTACAGCAACAATGTCACTGAGAAGATAACACTATGATAAAAAGGAAAAATGGCTCTCACTCTGAATGCAAGTATGGCTTTGTTTCTTTTCATTAAATGTCTTACATACGTCTAGAGGCAGGATGACAATATACTGACAATGTTTTAGTTTTGCTAGTGGATGTCCTTGAAAGACAAGCATAATAAAACCCAAAGCTACCTAAATAAGACTAGCCATGTAGGCCTATCTCACAGCATAAGATGGGGACTTTCAGGGCCTATTTCTGATTGCTGAGACCACAGCAGCCTATGTAAAGTGAAGGTCTACAAACACTAGAAATAGTGCAGGCATGAGTTCGCCTTATTGCTTCCCTATTTCCTCTCAAAATAGAAGTTAAATTTCCTGAATCTCTTTTCTGCTTGGTTGAAAAGTGAGGGCATGACCTTCAAGTTTTTAGCGGTTCCTGTATCAAAAGCAAAAATGACTACTGCATTTGAAATGGACTGGCAACCTTAAAATATTTCCATTATCTTGTCAATAGATCACAAAACTTATTCCAGAAACAAAGCACATTCAGAGACAAAGGTGCATTTAAACATAACATGAAGAATAACGTCACTCAAACATTACATGAATTAAAACTTTTTTTTTTTGTTTAAACAAGCACATGAGAATAGAGATTTTTCAAAGGCAGGACAGCACAGTGATTAAAGTATGGACTGGTGAGCCACAATGCCTGGGTTCAAATCCAGACCTCACCAACACCTGTGTGACCCTGGGCAGCTCCTGAGTCTCTCCATACCCCCAAATCCTCATCTACACCACAGGGCAGTAGTACTATCTACTGACAAGGTTGCTTGAGGGCCAGATGATGTCATGTATGTAATGTGCTCAGAACAGTGCTTGGCACTGTTTGCCATAATTAAATACATCAAATCTCTATTTCCAGAGATTTCTCACTTTTAAAACTGAAATAAGGACTTGAAATGGATAATTAACTTTGGCTTCCTGGCATACTCTTTAAAAAAAGCTACATAGGAATTACTCAGTCAACATTTTATTACTGATTGTTGCAAAATTCAGTCTGGTGACTGGATTCAAGAAACCACAATCTTCACACCTAAAAGCACTGTGCAATTTACAAAGTACATACACTGATCGTTATACCAATCAGTCTCAGAACCCAATGAGGCTGGCATGCTGATCCTGCTCAAGCGTGAAGGAACCAAGACTCAAAGGACTGCAGAGACCGCCTTGGCCAGAGGCAGAAGCTCCAGCAGAGCCCAGGGCCAACTCCCAGGTCAATGTTCCCCTCCATAACTGCACCCCAAACTGTCACAGGATGAAGCACCCACTTCCACTCACGTATAAAAGCATGTTTCTGAAAAGGGGGCTCTTTGGCTTTGCCATATCTTAACATCCATTAAATCCAAATTCATAAATCTATTAAGTAGGATTGCAGACACAATACTGAAATTCACCAAAGGATAGAACAACATTAGTAATGACATCAAACTAACTGTTTGTGAGTAAACTTTCAAAGAATGTCAAAAACGTGCCAGGTATAATACAGAATTTAACTGATGCTCTTATTGCAAACATTTTTTAGATGTGAAATGGTATTGTGATTATGTTAAAAAAACAAAAGTCCTGTGTTTGAGACACATGTTAAAAACTTTATGCATTGAACACTGGATTTAAAATGAGGCAGGAATGGGCAAGAATTAAATAATGTTCTTGTGGAATTCAGGCCTTAAGTCTTGACGGGATGCACAGACACCACCAGGATGGTGAGTTTCCACAGCCCAGATCCACTCAGTGTGAGAGGCAGTTGGGGGCTGGCACTCTCTACAAAGCACAAATATTTCAAAACCTACTGATGCTCTGTGCACAGGCCAAAGAGGAAAAAACCAAAAGAATCTAAATATTTTCAAACATTCAAACTGGTATGGAAGTGATATTTTGATGAAAATTAAGACCAAATTCAATTATCATACTACAACCCATATGAAGATTTGCAAAGAGACTGTGATGTACTGTATATTCTTTCAAGAGTAAACTGGAGTTTCATCAATCAAGACTAAATGCAATGAGCCTGGATCATAATCAATTATCAATAACGAGCAGGGTAGAAAAAATAAAATTATTCCCACAAGAGAAGCATTTAAAATATATGGCTGCGTTTCCTATTTTCCTTCGATAAAGATATGCTACACTGGTACACAGAGAGGGACAAAAAGTTAAAAACTAGTAATAAAAGTCAGAATGACTGTGTAAAAAGAGCTGGAAACAGATCAGAGACCACACAGCACGAAAGTGAGTCACACTGGAAAACTGTGCCTACTCTTAACTCCCTCTCCACGGTCATAAAATGATGCCTGCAATCCTGGACTGTGATTGAGCAATGCCTGGGAAACCACAGACCAGTGTCAGACTGAAAAGGTCAGAACCAGGATAAAGAAAGTAAGATGGGGTTCCTGTTGGCCTCATGCTCATTGGGGCCATCGAAATGCCACAGAGCCTTTGCACGCTGCATCACTCGCCTGTGTTGGAGTTTGGCATTTTGAAAAAACAAAAAGAACCATTTCAGGGCTAAATGATGAACCAAACACTATTACATTACTGAAGTGTTTACTCTAAAATCTGTTACATATTTTATGTCTGATTACAATCTGGACACTGCTGAAAATGAAGATCCATAAACTATGTGGCTAGTAAAACTTTTCATGCTTGGAAGGCAGACTGATCTATTTACTTCACATTCTTTCCCTTATGACTACCATTTAGTCTTACTTTTTGGTGGACTTTGCTTCTTGGAATTCGGTCCCCTTTCACTCTTCCCTGATTCTGCAGAGAGAGAAACTGTGGAAGAAAGTCCTCGAGACACCCGTGCTGCTAGGAGCAGAGTCTGACAAAAGAAGGGACAAATATTTAGAATAATACTGTCACAGCTATTCTACATATATTTCTAATTGTTATTACAATTTTCATAACACATGTGTATTATAAAAATTTTGAGGAAAAAACCCCAAAAAGCTGCAAGAAGAAAACACCCCCGTTAAAGGACAATCACTGTTAACATTCGGATTTATGAAAGTCCCACCAGACTTTGTCCCGAATTTATTTTCTCGTAGTCTCCAATTACCTACAAACCTACAAAATACTGTTTCTTTCGGCAAATATTTTCCTATACTTAGAAAGTAAAGAAATACTATTCAGCCATTAAAAATAATGTAATTAATAACTGCTTCAAAAGTGTTTACAATATAAGTGAAAAGCCCATTTTAGAGGCCGGCCCGTGGCTCACTTGGGAGAGTGTGGTGCTGATAGCACCAAGGCCATGGGTTCAGATCCCTATATAGGGATGGCCAGTTGGCTCACTTGCAAGAGCGTGGTGCTGACAACACCAGGTCAAGGGTTAAGATCCCCTTACCAGTCATTTAAAAAAAAAAAAAAAAAAAAGGGAAAAGCCCATTTTATAATATGTAGGTTGTGTTAATCGACTCAGTAGATAGTCCTTAAGGCCTGCTGCATGCTAGATAGTACAATGTTCTAGACGCTGTACACAGAACAGAGGTGCGCATACGAACAAGTATGAACAAGTATTTGTGTTTATGATTATAGGCAAGTGTGCACGTGCTTATACTCACATACAGAAGCTGAAAAAATTGTTCAGAACTAGATACTTGAAGGAATAAACAGTGGTCTGTCTGACAATGGATTCTCCGCTCATCTGTACTTTATTTTGCAGTGAATAGTTACTGCTTTTGAAGAGCCGTCTTAACTTCTAAAACACGGACATGGCCTTAGCTTTTCACACGTGTTGAAAGAAAGCCCTTCTTTCTTCCCTCCCCTTCCCATGGGTCAGGTACTGTCAGTTGGCTTCCTGACGGCCGCCCGGGAAGGCACCGGGCCCACCGGGTCCCTAAAAGCGCCCGCATTTCCTCCCAGCTAAAATAAATACAGATACTGTCCTCAAAAGCCGTGCAGTGTGACAGGCCTTTTCCGTCCCCACCCAGTCGGGACGCTCCCCAGGCCAGCGGTCCGGCCCGGGGACGAGGGTGGAGGGGAAAGGGCGTGGCTCCAAGGCCGCCCACCCGGCCCAGCTTCCTCGTCCTCGGCCCAGGGAACGGGGCTAGCAGCCAACAAGGAGGGCCGGAGTTCGCCGGCGGGCTCCCGGCCGCCGGGCCCACCTGGGCAGGCTCCTCGTTTACCTTCAGCGCCCGGGCTCGTCCTTGCCGCAGCAAAAGCGTGGCGGCCATGGCGCTGACCCGAAGGGGCGGTGCCCGAGGTCACAACGGGCAGAGAAGGGACCGCTGCGCGCACACTGCGACTTAGGGCCCGCCCCTTGGACCGAGCTCGCCAATCACAGGCGGGGCGAGGAAGCGACCGCTGAGCGCAAACCGCGCCTCAGGGCCCTCCCCTTGGGCTGAGCTCGCCTATCACAGGGTAGGTGGGGGCAGAGCAGAGGTGGGCCTGCGCGCATCTCTCGGCACCTCTGTGATCCGCGCGCCACACCTCGAGGCCACGCCCCTGGCTCGGGGCCACCTGTCAGAAGCAGAAGAGAGAAGGGTCCGCCCCCAGACAGGTGCAGAGCCCGGGAGGTGCGGGATGCTGGTTCCTGCAAGTGCAAGGTGACCTGCGCGCTCTTACTGGGGTGCAGTGGAAATCTGAGGTACCAGTCGGGAGTAGCACCCTCCTCTCGATGTTTGCGGAGGGTGGGACCGAATTCCCACCTTACCGCTTCTCACTTCTTGGCTTTGTCCGCTCAGCCTTACGCCTGAAATCTTTCCCAGGTGCACCACCTTACAGATTGATGGATCTTTGTTGCGGCCGGCGCCATGTTGCACGCGGCCGCATCATCTTGGACGCGACTGGCGTCATCCCAGACGCGACCGGAGCCATATTGAGCACAAAATGGCCGCCAGTCTTTACCCTACCTCATGGTTTTCTTAGACAAAGAATCGCTTCTACTCCCGCCTAGAGGTACCTCCCATCTTGATTACATCAGCCCTACCCACCACAACAGCAGCAATCGTGGGCCTTTTCCTACACACCAGCACCCCCCCCCCCCCGCCTGCGTTTTTTGGTGCCCACCAACCGGTGTAAGCCTGTGGACTCCATTTAGCTGCTGCTGTATGCCATTTTGAGTGCAGCCTGGCAGATTTTTCTTCCCTTAATAAAGCTTGAACGGTACCTGGCTTTTCAGCTCACTTTCTTTCATTTTGGTGCCAAAACCCAGGAAGGGTTTTGGCCAAAGTTGCTGGACAATACCCTTTCTCTCCCTCGGGGTGATTGGCTGTCGGCTGCCCTTCCTGGACCTGCCCAACCAGGTGCCTCTGGGACACTCGTTTTCGCCCTGCTGCCTCAGACTGACACATCCACCACAGGCTCGTTTGGGGTGAGTTAGGGGAGTCTTTCCTATCTACTCGTACGGGTTTTTCTCGATTCTCGGTCTGTGACCCCAGTCTCACTCGGAAGACCAGGAGCCTGGCTGAGAAAACTCTTCTCCTGCCCCAGTTATAGGGGACGCCCTCACACCGGTGGCTGCCCTGCGTCCGAGGGGGCAGAACAGCAACAGGGATGCCTTATGTTGTTCCTGCCCTCTTTCTACTGGGATATCTCTTTCTCACCCTCAGCATGGGATTCTCTCAGTCTAAGCCCCCCATCTACCCCTCTGGGATGCCTCTTGGCCAATCTACAACCTCTGGGCTTTCAAGGAGATATAAAATCCAAACATCTCCTTTTTTATTGCAATCAAGTCTGGCCTAAAATAATGGATCCCAGTGGCCAGAAAACAGCACCTTTGATCTGGCCACCCTAACAGATCTTGATAACTTCTGTCACAGAAGTAGCAAGGCAGGAGAGATTCCCTATGTTCAGGCTTTCTAATGGTCACCCATATACATTCTGCTTTACAAAAACTTACTGACAAGTCAGTTAATCATGATAAATTAAGAGAAATTACTCAACAATCCATTGAGAACCCCAGTGAATTCCTAACCTGTCTCTTGGAGGTGCTACAAAAATATACCCACATAGATCCCTCTTCCCCGGTCGGGATGGCTCTCCTTCATTCCCATTTTATCACTCAGTCTGTCCCAGACGTTTGAAAAAAATTTTAAAAACTCGAACGTGGCCCTGATTCCAGCCAGAGAGACCTCCTCAACCTGGCTTTTAAGGTTTTTTAACAATAGAAAGGAAGGAACGATACAAATGAGATCAGGCCAAATACCAGCTTCTGGTTAATGCCATCCTGGGACCCTCTCCCCAAAGGGCTCACATATCAAAACCTCGAAACATGCCACCTGGCAACTGTTTCAAGTGTGGGCGACCAGGCCACTGGGCTTGAGCCTGTCCCAAACCTAGGCCCCCTCCTGGGCCTTGCCCACATCACAAACGGGGGTTGAATGGCCCTCTCGCCAGAGAGGGAGTGGGCCAGTCCCCACCCCACCAGTAAGACCATCCTTGCCTGAACTTCTTGGCTTTGCCCAGGAGGAGGACTGATGAGGCCCAGGGTTCGAGGCCCCCACAGAGATCACCACACATGAGCCCAGGGTAACTTTCCTCATAGCTGGTAAGCTGATCTCTTTTGTTATCGACAGTGGGGCCACTTACTCCACTCTCCCCAAATATTTGGGGCCCACCACTTCATCCTCTATCTCTGTGGTGGGTGTTACAGGATCCAAACACTGCCCTTGAGTGACATCATCCCTCTCCCACACCCTTCACCACACCCACTTTTCACATAAATTCCTGGTTATACCCCAATGCCCTGCCCCGTTAGTGGAGCGTGACCTTCTCTCAAAATTGAGGGCAACTTTAACCTTATATGATCAAACACCTTCCTTGCTGTTGTTGGCCCAAGCCGCCCCAGACCTGGGCTTTATGGACTCCACCTTTCCATTTTCCTCTAACCCGGTCAACCCGATTATATGGGATACATCTTCCCCCTCTATAGCCACTCATTATTCCCCCATACATGTTTTTCTAAAAGATCCTTCCCTTTTTCCTAACACACCTCAATATCCCATCACTCTTAATCATCTCATAGGGTTAAAGCCCATCATTCATAAACTTCTTTCCTCCAATCTTTTACAACCCACTCATTCACCATACAACACACCCATCCTCCCTGTAAAAAAATCCAGTGGCTCATACCGCTTGGTTCAGGACCTCCAAGCCATTAATATGGCCGTTTTACTCATAACCCTGGTTACACCCTTTTATCCACCATTCCTTCTACAACTTGTTTCTTTTCAGTTCTTGACCTCAAAGATGCTTTCTTTTCTGTTCCCCTTCACCCCTCCTGTCAAGACTTGTTCACCTTCATGTGGACCGATCCCAACACACATCCATCCCAGCAACTCACCTAGATGGTCCTGCCCCAAGGATTTCGGGATAGGCCCCACTTCTTTGGCCAAGTCTTAGCTTGAGACTTATCCAAACTTCTGCCCACTTGTAGCACTATGCTACAATCTGTAGATGACCTTCTCCTTTGTAGCCCCTCATATGAGGACTCACAGCCCACACTGTTGCTCTCCTTAATTTCCTGGCTTCCAGGGGATATTGAGTGTCCCCCAGCAAGGCCCAAATTTCCTGCCCTTCAGTCACCTATTTGGGAGTCCACCTTACTCCCAATACCAGAGAGATAATGGTGGATTGCAAGAGTCTAATTTCTGAACTCCCTACCCCCACCACAAAGGGTGAAATCCTTTCTTTCTTGGGACTTGGAGGGTATCTTCACCTATGGATTCCCAATTTTGGCATGCTAGCAAAGTCACTTTACAAGGCAGCCAAAGGGGATCTTGCCATTCCCTTAGAGCCCAGAAAGCCCATTCTTTCTCCCTTCCAGCAATTAAAGGCTGTTCTCCTCACAGCCCCAGCTCTATCTTTCCCAAACCTGTCTCATCTTTCTATTCTAGACGTCACTGAAACCCAAGGATTGGCAGTCAGGGTTTTGGGACAAGAGGCAGGAGATATTTTTTCCCTGGTTGCATACCTCTCAAAACAACTAGACACCACAGCCCGGGGATGGGCCTCTTGTTTACGGGCCTTGGTGTCAGCCACTCTTCTAGCACAAGAAAGCTCTGAATTAACCTTTGGACAACAAACAGTCATTTGTTCCCCCCATCATCTTCAAGACCTTCTTAGTCATAAGGCAATGTCAGTTCTCTCCCCCTCCTGCCTACAACTCATCCACTTTCCTTTCATTGAAAATTCAGTTTTCTTTTAAACCTTGCCCTCCCTTGAACCTAGCCACTCTCATCCCAAGGCACTCTCAACCCATAGAACACAATTGTATGGAGGCCCTAGACCTTTTCTTCAGTCCCTTTCCACACATTTCACCACACCCCATTATGGAGCCCCAACACACATGATTCATAGATGGGAGTGCCACCTCTGTGCTGGCCCCCCGAGCGGGATATGCCATAGTGAACTTAACACAAACCATTGAGGCTGCTCCCCTTCCTCCCAATACCACCTCCCAACAAGCAGAACTGATTGCCCTTACCCGCGCTCTCACCCTGACCGATGATAAATGAGTTGGTATATACACTGACTCTAAATATGCCTACCACATTTTACATTTTTGCGCAGCTATGTGGAAGGAGAGAGGATTCATGACCACCCAAGGAGGGCCCATAAAAAATGGACACCTCATCAGGATGCTTCTTGAGGCTGCCCAGCTTCCAAAGGAGGTTGGAGTTGTACACTGCAGGGGACACCAAACCTCTAATAGCCCCATAGCTCAGGGTAACAAACGAGCAGACCTAACTGCAAAACAGGCCACTCAATCATCAGATCCCCACACTTCCCTCACTCAGGTTCTTATGACCCCTACACCTTCACCCCAGGACACCCCTCGAGGTGCACTGCCTCCTAGAACTGGGGGCACAAAAGAAAGATGGGCTGGTATATTGTTTCTGATCGTTATGTTCTCCCTGAAACACAAGTGAAACCAATCCTCTTAGATTTCCACAATACAATCCACATAGGCCATGAACCCCTATCACACCTCCTCCGGCCTTTATACTATTATCCCCACATGACCAAATTAAAGAAATCACCCAAAACTGCCCCATATGTTCCCATTGCTCCAATCAGGGTCGCCTCCAGAACCAATCTTTTCCCACCCATCAGGCTGGAAGCTGTACTCCTGGCCAAGATTGGCAAATTGATTTTACCCACATGCCTCCCTACAAGAAAATGCACTGTCTCTTAACCTTAATAGATACCTTCACAGGATGAGTAGAGGGTTTCTCTTCCACTTCAAAGGATGCAGCTGCAGTTACATGAGCTCTCACCTCAGAAATCAGCTTCCATTTTGGCCTACCCACCAGCCTGTGGTCAGACAATAGCCTGGCATTCATTTCCCAAGTCACACAACTCATAGCCCAAGCCCTAAACATAAAGTGGAACCTTCACATACCATATCGGCCTCAGTCATCCAGCAGAGTAGAGAAGGCTAATCACCTTATTAAAACACACCTCACCAAGTTGTCCATGGAACTTCATCTTCCCTGGACACAGCTCTTCCCTTTGACACTAGCTTGGTTATGGCTGCCCCCCAGAAACCCACTGGTTTTAGCCCATTTGAACTCATGTCTGGCAGACCTTTCACTCTCATGCCACTACCCCCTAGTTCATCACCTTTAGGTCAGTATCTCCCTACTTTTTTGCTTATCAGGGATCTCCTTTGGGAATAGGCCAACCTTCTATTACCTCATCCTTTCCCCACCACCTCCTCAGACTTTTAAACTGAGCCCGGGACAGCAAGTGTATGTTAAAACCCAAATCCCAAAGCCCCTCTCACTGTGCTGGGAAGGGCCATATACAGTACTTCTCACCACCCCCATGGCAGTAAAAGTACTAGGAAGGGCCCTTTGGTATCCCTTATCCTTGGTAAAATGAGCACCTGAGACTTTACCCAAATATCTGTTAACACCAAGCCAGAGGGGTCTATTTTAGGACCTACAGAACTGAAAATTTCCAGGACCTCCACTCTTTCCTCAATTCCAGAAGAAAAATAATCTTTCCACTTGGCAATCATCCGCTCACTTTTACAGGCCTACCTCACATCGCTCATACAAGAGCCACTCCAAGACTGATCCCAACCTGCTATTGACCGTTTCATGTCATTTATTCAGGATCTAATCGGAGACAGGTCCTAGCCTGCCTCCTTTGACGTGGACAACATCCTTGAATGGGTGACTGAGCTAGCCTGGTAGGCCATCCTTTGCAATTACACCCCTTACGAATTCACACTTTACTTTTTTTTTCTACTATGTGTTCTCGTAACCTCCCTCCCCCTCACATTTTTCCTCCTCCTGTTTCTGTGGCTTTCGCCATTAACACAGGTTTCTGCTTCACCATGCACACAGTGCATTTCCCAAGTCAGAATCTTTGGGTCAGGGTGGACAGTTGGTGCACACGCACTGGCTAGACTTGCGCATGGGACTATCTAAACTAGTTTCACAGCTATTACACATCTTCCAGCTCCCTGCTATGATAGGTCCAAAGCCACATCATGTTCCTACAAGAAGAGGAGCTACTGGATGGTTCTTTCCAAGGGGGATTCTTCTGGAGCCCAGTGCCCTCCAAGAGGCAAATATGTGTGCTTCACCAAGACCACGCACCTAGGTTATAGTGTTGGGGGAGGACTCCAGAACCAAACACATCAAAAACAAATCGAACAAATCATTAAAAACCTTACTCCCACCCAGCCAAACTGACATCCTCTCTGGCTCCCTCAACCTTGATGTCCATTTCAAATCGACCCCAAAGTTATACAGCTCATCAATGCCACCCACCATTTACTTAATTATGCATCCCCCTCATTAGCAGGGGAATGTTGGCTTTGCCTACAATCAGCCCTTCCCCAATTTCAGGCTACACCCATATCTAATTTCAACCTGTCTAATTGGCCTACAGACAACCATACCTCAGTTCTCTTGGGTATGGTGGCCACCCACATCACCTTAACTCAGCCGGCAGGGTATTGTCTAACAAATCTTACTGGCAGTGTAGAAATGGGCAATCTTATAAGAAAAGATTGCAACCAGACCATTCCAAGGGACATCACAAACATAACCTGTAGCTCCTGGAAGGGAGTCTACTTTGTTTGTGGACCATTCTGATACCAATGCCTCCTGGAAAACTGCATGGGAATTTGTACCTTAGCAATTTTAATACCCCAAATTAACATTGTTCCTGGCAACCAAATTTTAGAGATCCCCCTGGTGGCTCATACCCAGGTGAAACAAGCTGTTCAGGTCATTCCCCTGCTCCTTGGGCTTGGTATAGTGGCAGGAGTAGGAACATGAGTGGGAGGCGTAGCTACCTCAACAGCTTACTATCATAAAATAACCTAAGAGCTGGCCAATGGAATTGAACAGGTAGCCCAAACTATGATAGCCCTCCAAGACCAATTAGATTCCCTGGCAGAAGTCATCTTACAAAACAGGCAAAGATTAGACATGTTAACAGCAGAGAAGGGAGGTCTCTCTATTTTTAGGAGAAGAATGTTGCTTTTATACCAATAAATCTGGCATCGTTAGAAATATGGCCCAACAACTCTGTGACCAAATGGCAAAAAGGAGACAGGCTGCCACCGACTCTTGAGAATGGTGGAGTGAGTTATGGAAATGGACCCCTTGGCTGATACCCCTGCTGGGAGTCCTTACCATATTGGGACTTCTCCTGCTGTTTGGCCCCTGTCTTTTCTGGTGTTTTCCCAATTTTTTGCAGGATCGTATGCAGGCTTTCTCCAACGAAAGGGTGACCGAACTGTTCATGGAACATAAATATCAACCTCTCCCTTCAGAAGATCTCACTCTACGACCACACGATGGCATTTTGTGTGGCCAGATTTTTCCTCCTCACCCACTTTCAGCAGGAAATAGTGTCAGAAGAATGAGACCCTCGCCCCTTTCCCCTTTTCCTTATACTTAAAAGGCAGGAATGATGGATCTTGGTTGCGGCCGGCACTACCTTGGATGTGGCTGGCGCCATCTTGGATGTGGCCACATCATCTTGGATGTGACTGGCATCGTCCTGGACACAACTGGTGCCATACTGAGTACAAAATGGCTGCCAGTCTTTACCCTACCTCATGGTTTTCTTAGACAAAGAAACTCCCTACCTCATGGTTTTCTTAGACAGAAACTCTTCTACTCCCACCTAGAGGTACCTCCCATCTTGATTACATCAGCCCTACCCACCACACCAGCACCAATCCTTGGCCTTACCCTACACACTGGCACCCCCTTCCCCCTCCACCTGTGTTTTCCCATGCCCACCAACCCATATAAGCCCACACACTCCCTTTAGCCACTGCTGCACGCCATTTTGAGTGCAGCCTGGCAGATTTTTCTTCTTTAATAAAGCTTGAATGGTACCTGGTGTTTTGGCTCACTTTCTTTCACAGATCATGTCCTTAGCATTTCTTGTCGTACTTGATCGTCTGTGGGTTTTAAAGCTCCTCAGCACATTACCCCTCAGTTCACACCACACGTCCAGCCTCCCTCCATGTCCGTAGCGGCGGCATCAGATCAGACCCTCACCCTGTGTGGTCAACGTGGTCACCTCCCATCCTGCACGGCACGGGCTGGCTTTTGGCCCATGGTAAGACTGATACCAGAGTTAGGAAGATTAGAAATGAAAGCGATATTTTAATGGAAAGAAAGCCCTTTCTTTCCGTTAAAGATGCAAAGATTTTGCCCCCAAAGTGAGGCATAATTGTGGGGTAGGTGTAATTAGTTATCAGCTTCCTTCTCTTATTGATTAAAGCTCACTGCCCCCCGCCCCCCGCCGCCCAGTGCCCATATTTCATGAAAGAACGTGCCCACACCTCTAACTTCCACAGGGAAAGAGGCACTTTCCCAATTTAAAGGGATCCTTGACTAACAGCTGGGATTCATTCAGGGGCCAAGATGAACTAGTAGAAATGGGTGCCCCCAGATCCTTATCAAAGCAGAATCTGGGATCAAGTAAATTCAACAGAACCTGCTACCACCCACCCTAGAAGGCAAGGAGAATAAATAATCTTAGCTCTTAGGGTATTGTCAGGGCTGTGGCAGTAGCTACACCAATTGTATGGCTAAGTGACTACACCAATACATAACTAAAGCCAAAACGTTTCATTATTTTAGTTATACTAAGTTTCCATTTGGATTGTCAGGGCTAGGGCTCAGACCCTTCAAAAACCCATTGTACAGACTGGGTCACCCGACCCTCACACGCAGGTCCACACTAGGTAATTGGGAAAGATCCCAGGAGCCACTGGCAGATGACATGAGCTCAGTCCTCAGCAGTAGCAGTAGCAGCAACAGCTTACAGCAGCCTTCAGCAGTAGTGGCAGTAGCCTCCTGGAGGGCACCTTGGGCCCTGGGAGCAACAGCCTTCAGCAACAGTGTCCAGCAGCAGTAGTGGCCTCCAGAGGCCCCAGCAACTCTGCTTCACCCCAGGAACTCTGCATGTTGAGGCTCTCACTGGGAGTGACTTGAGAGACTCTTCACTAGCCCTGGGAAGCCCTCTGCTCACAGCTCTTGCTGGTAGAGACTTGAACACCGCTATGCTAGCCCTGGGAGCCCTGCCCCATAGGGCTCCCACAGCAATGACTTGAGTTCCTCCATGCTGGGCTCAGGAACCCTGCCTCTCATAGCTGTCACCAGGAGAGGCCTCAGAGGCCCAGTACCAGCCCTGGAAGCCCAACCCCTTGTGGCTCCCACTGGGAGTGACTTGAGCACCTCTACACCAGCCCTGAGAACTCTACCCCTTGTGCCTCTCACCAGGAGAGGCCTCAGCAGCCCAACACCAGCCCCAGGAGCCATGTGCCTCTCAGCTCTCACTGGAAGAGACTTGAGTGCCCCTACACCAGCCATAGGAGTCCCGCCTCCCATGGCTCATACTGGGAGAGGCTGTAGTGGCCTGACACCAGCTCTGAAAGCTTCACCCCTCACAGCATTTGCTGCAAGAAGCCTAAACACTCCTGCACAGGCCCTGGGAGCCCCACCCCTTACAGCTTTCCCTACAAGAGACCTCAAAGGTTCAGTATCAGCCCCAGGAGCCTTGCACTTTGTAGCTCCCACCACAGGAGGCTTAAACCATTGGACAGCAGCCCCAGCAGCCTCTTCTCCACTGGGTATCTTCCACCATAAGAGCCTCAAACCTCTAGGCAAGAGCCCCTGGAGCCCCACCGCACATTTTCTTCATCACAGAAGCCTTTAGCCATCAGGCAGCTGCCACAAGAGCACTGCCCCATGTGGCCTCTGCCCAGCTACACCCTCTCTAGCCTTGTCCCACGTGGTTCAGTGACAGAAATCTCATACCACCAGGCCACAGCTTCTGGAGCTCCACCCCCCCACAGCTTCCACTATGGGAACCCAGTACTGCTAGCTGACAGTACTAGGAGACACACTCCATGTGGCCCCAGTCACCCTTTGTTATATCACACCTGTCAGCACTCCTTAGTCTGCTGACTATTGGGAACACCTGAGTATTCCTGAAACTTCTGGAACTATAGAGTTTACATGGAATCAAAATTGAAACACCTCACCCACAGGCAACATAAAACCGATCTTCAGGAGAGATTCTCTCTCTTCAAAAGCAACTAGAGTAACTGAAGAAGTAAGTGCTCCACCAGATAACCAAATATCAATATAGGAATACTAGAAATTTGAAAACAAACAAACAAACAAAAACAAGAAACTATGAAATCCTCAAAGGAATGCAATAACTCTCAAATACAAGAAAATCACATAGACAAAAGTTACATAATGAAATGAGAAAAAAATCCAAGAAATGATGGAGGAAATCTACAAAGAGATTAATGCCATCAAAAAGGATGCAGCAGAACGCTTGGAACTGAAAGACTCATTCAGAAAAATGAAAACAACATTTGAGAGCCTTAGTAATAGGCTACAGAAAGCAGAAGAAAGAATTTCTGATCTCGAAGACAGTGTTTTAAAATAATACAAGCAGACACACACACAAAAAGAACTAAAAAAAAAATGAAGAAAATCTTTGCAAGCTATCAGACAGCCTCAAGCATACAAATTTCTGAATCACATGTGTTCCAGAAGGGGAAGAAAAAGTAAAAAGTGTTGAAAACCTGTTGAATGAGATAATAGCAGAAAACTTCCCTGGTATTGGTTGGGAAATGGATTTCCAGATTCAAGAAGTTCAGAGATCCCCAAACAGATTCAGTCCAAAAAGGTCCTCTCTGAGACACATTGTAGTTAAACTGGTAAAAGTCAAAGATGGAGAATCCTAAAAACAGCAAGAGAAGATTATCAAGTCACTTATAGGGGAGTCCCCATCAAACTAACAGCAGACTTCTCAGCAGAAACACTACAGGCCAGAAGAGAATGGGATGATATATTTAAAGTACTAAAAGAAAAAAAACCTGCCATCTGAGAATACTATAGCCAGCAAGGCTATCCTTCAGATATGAAAAAGATATACTTTATTTCCCAGATAAACAAAAACTATGGGAATTCAGAACCACATGACCAGCCCTACCAGAAACCCTCAAGAGAGTTCTGAACCTAGATCACCCCCCAAAATAATTACCACCATGAATACACTAAGAAGAACAAATCCTACTGATAGAACACATAGGCAAATGAGAAAGAGGAAAAAAAAAAAAACCATACCACTTCCCTAACCAACAAACTCCAAAGTCAAAGAACAACAGGGAAAGAAAGGAGCAAAAAATACTTTAAAAATCCACACAAAAGCAATTAAATGACAAGAATTAGACAATATCTTTCAATAGCAACTCTACATGTTAATGGATTGAACTCCCCACACAAAAGACATTGTCTAGCCAGTTGGATTAAAAAACTAGACCCAACTATATGCTGCCTAAAAGATATCCACCTCACCCTTAAAGACTCTCACAGACTAATAGTGAAAAAGATATACCAGGGAAAAAGATATGGAAAAAGATATACCATGCAAATGGAAACCAAAACCAAGTAGGAGTAGCTATTCTTATAACAGATTAAATAGACTGTAAACCCAAAACTACAAAAAGAGACAAAGATGGCCATTCTATAATGATAAGCAGATCTATCCACCAAGAAGACATAACAATCATAAATATTTATGCACCCAACATTGGAACACCCAGATATATAAAGCAAACATTATTACACCTAAAAAGAGAGATAGACCTCAATACTATAATAGTTAAGGAATGGAGCATCAGCCTGTCAGCACAGGACAGATCATCCAGGCAACAAATCCATAGAGAAACACAGGATTTAAACTACACTGTAGACCAATTAGACTTGGTGCATTTATATAGAACATTTCACCCAACAACTAGATAATATATATTCTTCTCATCAGCACATGGAACATTCTCCAAGATAGATCACATATTAGGTCACAAATCAAGTATCAACAAATTTTTAAAAAACTGAAATCATTTCATGTATCTTCTCAGGCCACAATGGGTTAAAACTAGAAATCAATAACATACAAAACTTTGGAAATCACACAAATACTTGGAAATTAAACAATATGCTTCTGAATGACATAGGGTTAAGGAATAAATCAAACAGGAAATCAAAAATTTTCTGAAAACTAATGAAAATAACATATACCAAAACTTATGGGACACTGCAAAAGCAGTACTAAGAGGAAATTTTATTGCAATACATGCTTACATCAAGAGAATAGAAAGACTTCAAATAAACAACCTAACATTACACATCAAAGAACTAGAAAAACAAGAACAATCCAATCCCAAAGTTAGTAGATGGAAAGAAATAATTAAAACAGAGCAGAACTAAATGAAATAGAGACCAAAAATATGATATAAAAGATCAATGTAACAAAAAGTTGATTTTTTGAGAAGGCAAACAAAATAGACAAACCACTAGCCAGAGTAAGTAAAAAAAAGAAAAGACCCAAGTAACAAAATTTAGAAATAAAAAAATAGCACAGAAATACAAAAAATGATTAGAGATTACAATGAACAACTATACACCAGCAAATTTGTAAACCTGGAGGAAGTGTAAAAGTTTCTGGAGGATGTGCAAAAATTTCTAGACACACACAAACAACCAAGATTGAACCAAGAAAGCACCGAAAAACTGAGCAGACAAATAACAAACAATGAGATTAAAGCAGTAATCAGAAATCTTTTAACAAAAGAAAGCCCAGTAATGAATGGCTTCACTGCTGAATTCTACCAAACTTTTAAAGAGGAATTAATACCAATTCCTCCAACCTATTCCAAAAAACTGAAACAGAAACGATTCTCCCAAACTCATTCTTGAAGCAAGCATCGCCCTGATACCAAAACCAGATAAAGACACACAAAAAAAGAAAACTACAAGCCAATATCCTTGATGAACTTAGACATTAAAATCCTTAGCAAAATACTAGCAAACAGAATACAGCAACACATCAAAAAGATTATACACCATGATCAAATGGGATTTATCCCAGGCATGCAAGGATGGTTCAACATATGCAAGTCAATAAATGTAATATACCACATCAACAAAGTCAAGAACAAAAACCATATGATCACCTCAATAGATGCAGAAAAAGCATTTGAGAAAAATCCAACAGTCCTTCATGACAAAGACTCAACAAATTAGGTATAGAAAGAAGGTATCTCAACATAATAAAAGCCATATATGATAAACCCACGGCCAATATCATCCTGAATGTGGAAAAGTTGAAAGCTTTCCCCTTAAGATTAGGAAAAGACAAAGATGCCGGCTCTCACCACTCCTATTTAACACACTATTGGAAGTACTCATCAGAGCAATTTGACAAGAGAAAGAAAGGGCATCCAAACAGAAAAATATGAAATCAAATTGTCTCTGTTCACAGATGACATAACTCTATATGTAGAAAGCCTGAGAGAGTCTTCCAAAAAACTCTTAGAGCTGATAAACGAATTCAGTAAGGTTGTAGGATACAAAATCAATACAAACAAATCAGTAGTGTTTTCATACTCCAACAGCAAACTAGAAGAAAAACAGGTTAAGAAAAACTACAGGAATTTAACAGTCACCATAAAAAGAAAATATCGAGAAATAAATGTAACCAAGGAGGTGAAAGATCTTTACAATGAGAACTACAAATAACTACTGAAAGAAATTAAAGAAGACACCAATGAAATTCCTTCTTCATGGATTGGAAGAATTGATGTAGTAAAAATGTCCATGCTACCCAAAGCCATCTACAGATTCATTGTGATCCCCATCAAAATACCAATGATATTCTTTACAGAAATAGAAAAAGCAGTCTTAATATTCATATGGAACAACAAAAGATCCCAAATAGCCAAAGCAATCCTGGGCAAGAGAAGTAGAGCCAGAGACATTACACTTCCTGGCTTCAAACTATATTACAAATCTATAGCAGTGAAGACAGCATGGTACTGGCATAAAAATGGACATGTGGACCAATGGAACAGAATAGAGAACCCACAAATCAACCCATGTATTTACAGCTAACTGATGTTTGAAAAGGGCATCAAGAACATACAATGGGGAAAGGAGAACCTCTTCAATAGATGGTGTTAGCAAAACTGGATATCCACATGTAGAAGAATGAAACTTGATCTGTACCTCTCACCATATACCAAAATCAACTCAAAGTGGATTAAAGACTTACATAAAGACCTGAAACTTTAAAACTCCTAGAAGAAAACATAGGGGAAAACACTCCAGGATATGGGACTGGACAAAGACTTTATGAGTAAGACCCCAAAAGCACAGGCAACAAAAGAAAAAATAAATGGGATTATATCTAAATAAGAAGCTTCTGCACAGCAATGGGAACAATCAATAGTGTCAAAAGACAATCTACGGAATCGGAGAAAATATTTGCAAACTACACATCTGAGAAGGGATTAATATCTAGAATATACAGAGAGTTCAACAACTTTACAGCAAAAAGCCCCAAATAATCCAATTTAAAAAATGGGAAAAGGAGCTAAATAGACGTTTCTCAAAGGAAGGCATACAAAGGGCCAACAGGTATATGAAAAAATACTCAGCATTACTAATCATTAGGGAAATGCAAACCAAAACCACTTTGAGATATCACCTCACCCCAATCAGACTGGCTATTATAAAAAAGACAGAAAATAACAAATGATGTAGAGGATGTGGAGAAAGAAGAACACTTCTGCACTGTTGGTGGGACTGTAGACTATGGAGAACAGTATGGAGGTTCCTCAAACAACTACAGATAGAACTACCATATGATCCACTAATCCCACTAATGTGGGTATATCCAGAGGATTGGAAATCATCATGTTGAAGGGATACCTGTACTCCCATGTTTATCACAGCTCTATTTACAATTGTCAGGCAATGGAACCAACCTAAATGTCCATGGGTGGATGACTGGATAAGGAAGTTGAGGTATATATACACAATGGAATACTACTCAACCATAAAAATGAATGAAATTCTACCATTTGCAACAACATGGATGAGCCTGGAGAAAATTATCCTAGGTGAAACAACCCAGGTGAAGAAAGAGAAATACTGCATGTTCTCACTCATAGCAAGGATCTGAATCCATAAATAAACAAATAAACAATAAAGAAGATAGAGAAAGAGAAAGAAAGAAGCAACAATCACAGTAATATATTGAACTTTTAGAAAGAGAGAAAAGAACAGTGGTTATTAAAGGTGGAAAAGGGGAGGGAAAGGGCAGAGAGAGGGGAGTTAATGAGGAATTGATTAACAAAGAATTGTGGCATATTATAATGATGAATAAGCTCACTGTCCTATCTAACCATCGCACATTGTACATAATTATTGAAAATCAGTGTTGTACTAACATGTATGCATAATAAATTATCTTTAAAAAGGGAATAAAACAAAACATACACTTTCAAAAAAAATAGAACATACATTTTCTTACAGCCAAGTACTCTTTTACTCTCTCTTTTTTGTCATTCTTACTCAATTCACTTTCTTCCCATTCATTTAGCTGTATTTTTCAGAATCAACAATTAGTTTATTACAACAGGAGTTCCAGTGGATAATATAGAAACTATGCCCTAAATCCATGCTCTTAAGATTCTTCTGCTGTCATTGATGGAAAAAAGTTAACACCACCTGTAATAACAATAAACAATATTACATAGATTCTTTTTGTGTGTGTGTGTGTATGTGTGGCACAAATAATGCTTTTTAAAAAATTTAGAGTTGGCTAGTAAATTAGGGTATGTCAGTCATGGAAGACTTACTGGAGGAGGTTGTGTTTGAGAAAGGGCTTTATGAGTATCCAAGAAAAAATAAAAAGGTACATTATAGTCACTAACGAAGATAAAAGCTTGTAAAAGGTCTTGACTGTTCCAAGTTGGAAAACTCTTTGTCAAGGTGAGATAATTCCCCTCTAGTCCTAAATTGTTGAGAGTTTTATCATGAATGGGAGAAAATGCTTTTTCTGTGTCAATTGCTAAGATGATATGACTTTTTTCTCTAGCTTGTTATATGATGGATCATACTGATTGATTGTCAAATGCTGAAGACTGTGTGCCTGGAAAAAATACTACTTAGTCATGTAGTATATAATTCTTCTCATACATTGATGGCTTTATTTGCTAGTATTTTGTTGAGAATTTTTATGTCTAAGTTTATGAGATATATTGATCTGTAGTTTCCTTTTTCGTATTGTCTTTTTAGGCTTTTGGTATTGGGGTAATACTGGACTCTTAAAATGAATTGGGAACTATTCTGTTCTCTTGTATTTTCTGGAAGATTGTGTGCGATTTCCTTTAAGTGGTTGGTGAAATTTTCCAGTGAAACTGTATGTGCTTGCAGATTTCTTTTTCTGGAGCTTTTAACTTATCAATTCAATTTTCTCAATGGCTACTTAGTTACTCAGATTATCTGTGTCATTTTGGTTAAGTTTTTTGAGGAATTCATTCATTTCTCTCAAGGTGTCAAATTTATGAGCATAAAGTTGTGTGTACTATTCCCTTATTGTCCCTATTGACTGGGATTTGCAGTGCCATCTCCTGTTTCATTCCTGATACTGGTGATCCATGACTTCTCTTTTTGTTTTCTTTCTGTTTTTATCAGTCTTGTTAGTTGTTTATCAATTTTCCTAATTTTAAAAAAGGATTCAGCTTTTTGTTTCATTGACTTTCTCACTTGTTCTCCATGTTTTGATTTCATGGATTTCTGCTTCTGTCTTCAAACAAGAAGTTGTCTTATAAGAAGATATCTTTCAAAATCAGGGGATGGCTAGTAAGCTCAGGTGGTTAGAGCTCAGTGTTATAACACCAAGGTCAAAGATTCAGATCCCCATACTAACCAGCCATCAAAAAAAAAAAAAACTTTTGAAATATAAACAAACACCTTCTTTCTGCTTGTATGGTTTATTTTACTGTTCTTTCCCTAGTTTTCTTTCAAGTAAGAACTTAGGTTACTGATCAGAGATAGACCAGCCTTGCATTCCTATGATAAATCTGACTTGCTTATTTTGTATTATTCTTATTTTTTATTGCTGGATTCCATTTGCTAATCATTTGATAAGGATTTTCATGTATATGATCATAATTGTATTGTTCTCTACTTTTCATTTCATTTGTTATCTTTGTCTGATATTGGTATCAGTATGATGCAGGCCTCATAAAATAAATTTGGATGGTTTTTCTCTAATTCTATTTTCTCTGAAAGAATTTTTATAATTTTATATAATTTTTCTTCTTAAATACTAGGTTGATTTCAACAGTAAACTTATATATGCCTAGAATTTTCTTTGTGGAAAGGTTGTTGAACTCAATAGCTCATATAGAAATTGGACTGGCCACTACATGTAATTTATTTTTGACTTTGATAGTTTGTGGACTTCAAGGAATTTTATTTTGCCTATGTTATAAAATTTATTAGCATAAAATTCCTCTTGACATGATAGTATTATTCTTTTATGGTCTGTAGAGTGTGTATGATACCCCCAAATTCATTTCCTATATTTTGTCAATTTGTGTGTCTTTTATTTTTTAGTTCATCTGGATAGAAGTTGTATTTTCTGTTTCTTGTTTTATTGATTTTGTTTCTAATTTTTAGTATATGCTTCTTTTTTCTTACTCACATTTAATTTGTTCTTCCTTTTCTAGTTCCTTTGGGTTAAAAACCAAATCATTGATTTGAGACATTTCATCAATTCTAATATAAAAATACTATACTATAAATTTTCTTCTAAGACCTGTTTCAGTTGTACCCCACAAATTTTGAAATGTTGTGTTTTTGTTTTCACTTAATATCAAGCTTTATGTAATGTCCAATGTGATTTCCTCTTTGATTCTTGGATTTGTTCAGAAGAATGGTGTTTAACTTCTAGATATTTGAATGTTTCCTAAATATTATTTTGTTATTGATTTCTAGTTAATTCACTTTGATCCAAGAATATTCTTTGTATGTTATGAGTTCTTTTAAATTTATTAAATTTTGTTTTATGGTAAGGATATGGTCTATCATGGTGAATGTTCCATGTACACTTAAAAAGAATGTGCATTCTGCTGTTGTTTGGTGAAGTGTTCCATAAATGTCAATTAGGTCATGTTGGTTGATAGTGTTATTCAGGTCTTATATATCCTTAATTTTCAGTCTTCTTGTTTTATCAGTTGCTTAGAGAGGATTGTTGATGTCTCTAACTGTTCTTGTGAATTTGTCTATTTCTCCTTTTGGTTTAATCACTTTCTGCTTTATGTATTTTGAAACTCTGTTTTTTGTACTGTCTTTTTTGAGTTTTGGTATCAGGATAATACTGGTCTCATAAAATAAACTGGGATTTGTTCTGTTTTCTGGTATTTCCTGAAAGAGATTGAGTAATATTAGTGCTAATTCCTCTTGCTGGTTCTGTCCACCTGTCCTGGAGTCTCCTGGTGGGGGAAGGACTCTCAGGCCTGTGGAGACAAGGGTCTTTCTGGACATGCTGCTTGTTGTGGTTGGATCCCTCTTGCTGATTCCACCTGCCTATCTTTGTATCTCTTGAAGGGGGATGGAAGTCTCAAGCTTGGTGGACAAAAAGAGTTACTTCTTCTGGCCACTTATAATTGATGGGGCTAGTAATTAATCCCCCTTACTTGGGGTGTTGGACTCTCCTGTTGTCAGATGGACTCCCCTTGTCTCTTGGAGAGGAATAAGCATACTTGGGCTACATTCTGTTGCTAGGCTGGGGGTCAGGAAATGCAGGGTGCCTTCTTCTGTTGAGAGAGGAACCTAAGATGCCCTCATGCTGTCCTGTTCCTCCTGTCCTGAGGTCCCAAACCAGTTTACCTTCCTTTTCCACCTTTCCCACCTCCCCTTTGGTTGCCTCCCGTGTTATTTCCATACATCACAGTTGTTCTTTGTGGGAAAGAGCAGGAAGAAATGGATTTACATCATCTTGTCTTGCCACACCTTTT
Source organism: Cynocephalus volans (assembly GCF_027409185.1). Classification (NCBI taxonomy): domain Eukaryota; kingdom Metazoa; phylum Chordata; class Mammalia; order Dermoptera; family Cynocephalidae; genus Cynocephalus; species Cynocephalus volans. The sequence continues at coordinate 190,927,580 of NC_084460.1, forward strand.
TGCACATTTTTATTTACAGATATATCTTCCCAGTTTCACTGTGCACTCTTTAAGCAAGGTGTGAAGATTTTATGTATCTGTGTGTTTCCAATGCCTTGGACTGCACATGCAATGCACTATGCACCTATTAAATGATGAATTGCTAGAGTGACAATTTTAAGTTGGATGGATAAAAGGGAAGAGAATAATTTGCTCATTAGGTTATGCTAGTAGGCTATTCTTTGGAATTATTTAAAAAATGTTTGGGATAATGAAAGGGGATTAGTGATAACATATTTCCATAACCGAGATCAAATACTTTGTAGTAATGACATTCAAGCCCTCACTCACCCACCAATACGCCCAAGTCTTGTTCACAGGGCCTTGGTAGAGTGGTGCTTCATGAGTGGCCCTGCCTCTATCATCTTTACACTCATTCAATCAAGCAACTATTAGGGATGGGAAAAATCTAAGTTTGGAGGAAAGCAGGGAAAAGAGGTAACTTCCAGGAAAGTGGAAACAGGATTACACATTTAATCAGACAATAACATCAATAAAAGTTCATAATGAAACCAAGTTCTAGAGGTGATAGCATGTGCCTTATAGGAATTATTAAAAGATGGAGAGCTACTGGTAATCGATGTCATGCTTCAGTTCCAGTGTGCCACTTAGAGTTGTGTTTACTTTACCCCTTTCTCTGTATATTCCTGAATTACTAAAAGTGGAAAGCTAAGTGCTAATTAATATTCATTTAAACATTATGTGGATCAGTGCTCTGTGACTGGAGGGGAGAAAACACCAGCAGAAGCTACTTCCATGTTTTCCCAAAACTAGGTTTACTGTGAATTTCTAACCATGACTGCAGCAAAAGGGAACTCACTCTTTGGGGGAACTTGGTGAAGTACTGACATTTTGCAGATATGATTTGCAGGATACCACCTATCTCACCCCATCACCCAACCCCACTCCAGTTCATGTGTCTCAACAGCTGTGACTTGTTTGAGACTTTATTGGTGAGACAATCATTTTGGGTTAAATTACTGTTCTCTTAAGTATAATTCCTCAGAATAACCCTGGAAGCAAATGGCCTTCAATAAATCATCAATTAGAAGTTAATTTCTTATGAACTGGGAATATATCTTAAACTGTACTGTGCCCTTTTGCCTCTTCAGTGTCCTTGGCTATAAAGCACCTCTTTGGGCTCTAAGGCCAGAGCATTGTGAAATGAACATATTTTTTATATGTGGGAGGTGCATAAGTTTGCAATGTGAGTCTGTGCCAAATGAAGGCAGAGCTGAGTAAGAGGGTCTAGAAAGTCTGGACTGGAGGTTCTGCAAAGCTAGGTGATATATGCAATGAGGATAATTGGGGGTGGATGCCATAGAGGGGTGCTGGTTTGGTACTTTAGCCAGTCCCTCCCCAATACTTGGCCAAGTCTGCATGCTTTCTGAAAAAAAAAAAAGCCACTATTGGTTCAAATGTGGCTTAAGGATTTGCCTCCCATCTTTTGCTTAAAATGTCTTTCTCTCTGTCATGTCTGTGTTTTATTCTTTTATTTATTCAATATTTTTGAGCACTTTCTCTGTTTACTCACTCTTCTAGGAATATAGAAGGAATAACATACATAAAATCTCTGTCCCCATCATGCCATCTTTCCAAAGGAGGAAAATAAGTAAACAAATAAGTAGAGCTGATCATGTGTTAGTATGTTTTATATCAAGAAGCCCCTTTCCACTCCAACTCTGTTCTATGATTCACATGAGCACCCTGCCTGACTCCTTGTTTGGGTGGGGGGACTCCAGGACCACTCCTTCCACCCCAGGGACCACAGCCCCAAGAACATGACACCCACCATCCATCATGCCCCAACTCCTGCCTGACCCAAACTTCTAGTTCAACAGACCAGCTAGAGACCCCATGTATCTGGGAAAGGGAATTTGGTATAGGGTGCTTTCACTACCATGCATATGTTGGGAGGCAGAGGATGAGTCTAACCAAGTAGCAGTGAAGATGGTCCCACTGCAGGCATTGAAGGGGACTCTGCTGCTGTGGGAGGGGGTTTCCCTTGTTTGTCTACATGTCAATGATGAAAAATGTAACACACTTCCTAGGGCAAGAGGCTGGGCTGGATTCCTTATTCATGGGTCTGAAAGCCTGTTAACTCACACAGAGTTCCTGTACTCATCCAGCTCCACTTCCCACTGTCCAACCCTAAAGTCTCAATTCCAGGTTTTCCTTCCCCAGATCCATGTCCCCAAGCACCTCGATTCTTCCTGATTCTCTTCTCCATAAAAGAGTCTTATGGGTCTACTGCAATTTCTCTGCCTACTGTGCCTCACCCAATATTCCCAAATATTAATGTGTGAGCAGGTACTTTGTAGGTGATGAGTCTTCCCTTGTGAGATTCATAAACTATTTGAGTTCTTCTCAAACTTTAGCGTGCATCGGAACCCCTGAAGGATGTGTTGAAATGCAGAATCCCAGGCCCCACTCAAAGATTTTGAGTTAGCACTCCTGTGGTTGGGCCTGGGAATTGCATTTTAATAAGTTCCCAGATGATGCTGGTCTCCCGAGCACACTCTGAGGGACAGAAAGATGAATGATCGGATATATTAGTCAGAATTCTCTATTGACTATGATAAAGATCAATTAATAAGCATAAGCAAAAAGGGAAATTACTAGGACTAGGACTTGGAAAGAATCAAAGCAAGAACTGCCTGAAGCAGAACCTCAGGACTTGGAATCAAGTACTCACAGCCTTCTGCTTCTCTTTGCTTTTCCAACCTCTGCTTGATTCTGCTCAACTGTGTTCTACAGAAAGGCCTTTTCCTTAACCAGTGAATTTGGTCAATGGTAACCTGGACTCCCATCTTTTCATTTAAAGACTTCAGCAGAAAGAGACATCCATACATCAGTCCCAGGAAAAGGCTCTAATTGACACTACTGAGGCGTATGCTTACCTTTTAAATCCATTACTTTTCCCAAGGGTGTGGACCATGCCTAGTTTCAGAGGGGAGTGACCCAATGTCAGAAGTGAAAAGAAAAATGCTGTCAGACAGACTTAAAACAATTGTTCCCATATCCCCTGAAAGTTACTTATAATTGATGGGTGCTCTAATGGGTACTTAATGAGTACACACAGGGTGTTTAACAAGTACTTTGGATGACCACGAACCAGACAATAAAGGTTCTTGAACAAAGTGACATTTAAAGCTGAGACCACTGGTGAGTGTATTAGGTATGTAAAGACAGGTGAGAATATCCCTGTCAAACAAGAAGATGGAATGCTGCAAGGTCATCTGCCAGAGGAAGGAGGAAGTGAGGAGTGAGGGAGAGGGAGGGAGTGAGGGAGAGGAAGACAGGGAGAGAGAGAATCTGTGTGATTCAGGTTGAAAGGTACTGGTTCACTTGACTGGCCACTTCTGTGCTGAATAGGGCATTTTGATTGCAGCTAAACTGGAACTAATAGGAAGGATTTGGATTTATGGAGGGAACAGATTCATAGAAGATATAGAAATGATGACTGGAGCAGTAGTGGATACTCTGCTGATGGTGGAGAGTCTGCTGGTTTGACATCATGCCTACATGCCATTATGCCTGTGATGGTAACTTTTATTTAATCACTAGTAAAATATCATAGACCCGATTACGCCAAAATCCTGTAGCCTGACTAAGGAGTTGCTCAAGGCTGGTGTATGATTACTTTGTGCATTATTTGCATTCCAATTATGGCTATAATAAAAATAATTAGTGCTAAAAGAAACCTCTTTTAATGCATTGTAAGTTGCTGCAGGACAGTTTTTAAATACCTGGAAAGACATCGGGAAATATAAAGGCCTGGTAGCTCTTAAAAAAGAGACTGAACAGGAAATTTCTGCTGTTAGTGGCTGTAGAAAATCAGAACGAGACCTTACTTAACACTATACATAAAGTTGTATGCAAAGTGGATTCAATATCTAATTATGAAAAATATATATGTACAGTCAGCCCTCTGTATTTATGGGCTCTGCATCCATGGATTCAACAAACTGTGGATCAAAAATATTTAAAACAAAATAACAATGCAACAATAAAAACCAATACAAATAGAGCACAATGTAATAACTATATAGCATTTAACTTGTTAGATATTATAAGTAATCTAGAGATAATTCAAATTATACAGAAGAATTTGAAGAGGTTATATGCAAATATTCCACCATTTTATATCAGGGACTTGAGTATCTGCAGATTTTGGTATCCTGGGGGTAAGGGGGAGTCCTGCAACCAATTCCCCATGGTCGACTGTATATGCATTTGTATATGTGTATGTGTATGTATTTGATAGAAGAATATACAGGAAAACATCAATTCGAATGAAGAGTTTGGAAGAACTTTTTAGAGAAAACTTGAAAAGTACAAAGTGTATGTAAAAGAAAAATAATTGACTTGAGTACATTGAAATTAAAGATTTTGGTTAAGGAAGGAATGTACGAACTGAATGGACAAACATGTACATCCATACCTACCTACATTTTTTATCTCAGGTGTAAAGGTTTGTGTATATAATATTTCTCAACTCAGTTATCATGGCAGTCAATGCAAGGTTCCTCTCTTTATTAATTTGTTTATGTGTTTGTTTGCTTGCTTTTCTGTGTGTCTAAACTCTTTATCTGCATTCTTTACTCCTATTTCTCTCTCCCTGAACTTCTAAGCAACTGTTCTAAAGTGTTTGGTATATATGTTTTGCTTGTCCTCACCTGTGGTGTAAATTCTGAAAATTTATTTTAATGTTATTAAATTATATACCTTAGTTTCATTTTTTCTTTTTTACCTTTTTCCTTGAAGCTATGTGGCTTCAAGTTCCATCCATGTTGCTCTATGTGCAATTAATCTCCTTCTTCTCACGGTGTTCTATGTGTCCTGTATCCTATCTTATTCATTTAATTAAACTTAGCTTCAGGAAGTCTAATGAATTGCAAACAAAAAGAAGAAATTTAAAAAATTTACTCCTAGACACATCATGACGAAACCATAGTGTACCAAAGGAAGTGAAGTATTTAAATGCAACCCTAGAGAAAAAGATGTACCAACCACAAAAGAACGTTATTTATAATGATCTGATTTATTAAAAGCAACAATTGAAGCCAGAGAACAATAAAATATTATTTCTAATGTGTTGAAGTGAAATAATTCCTACCCCAGAATTTTATATTCAGCATTGTTTTCAAGAATGAGGAACTTTTTTGGAAAACAAACAAAAAAACCCCTTTATTATCAACAGATTTATATAAGGAATTCTAAGGGATACATACTTGGCAGAAACAAAAAATCTCAGGTATAAGATTTAAAATGGAATTTGAAAGCAATTATGCATGTACATTAGTTAACATATAGTTAAAATGCATTGAGACTGTTAATGTATAATCTAAGCATTCATTGATATATTAAAAATGGTAATACCTAATGTGTGTGTGGGAAGAAGGGTGACAGGATAGAAAAAATTGAAAAAAAATTGGAAAACAATATAATTTGAGATGAAAGAGATCATAAAAATTAAAATATTCTAAGACTCTTTTGGGAGGAGTGTTTTAATTAACTTTATACTGTATTATATATATGCATGTATATTTAAATTTAGGCCATACACTAAAAGCATAAAGAGCACATGTAACTTCCAAACAAGTAAAAAAAATTAAAAAACAATGAGAATAAGGCTAAAGGAAAAGAAGCTTGAAACAATCCAAAAAAAGAACATAATGGGTAAAGAAAACTTCAAAACCAAGTTGACAGAAATCACTTAATGAGATGTTAGAGATAGATACAAATGTATCAGCAAAAGTAAAAAAGTTATACTAAACCTTCAATTAACATAAAAAGATTTTAGAAAGAACAAAAATTAAAAACTAGACAATACATATGCTGTTTTCAAGAGAATAGAAAAAGAACAATGTAAAGAGTTAGAGGGTGGGAAAATATACATGGACAATGCTAAACAGAAGAAAACTGGTTCATTTAGATAAATTTCAAAGAAAATTAATAACATTAAAGAAAATAACTCCATAATGATATATATTCAATTTAGTAGGAAGATACAATTCTAACCTTGATAAATTGAAAAGCAAGGCTTGGGATATAAAAAGTATTAATTGGTTGAACTACAAGAAATAATTAAAATTCACATACTGAGTTTTAAACACATATCCCTCAGTAAGTTATTTTTTCTAGCAAGCAAATGAAAATAAAGAAGAGAAAGAAAGATAAGTAAAATTATAAAACTACAAGAAATATTTAGGTTTCTGAGTAGGAAAATAACCTTGATTGATCATATGTAAAATATTGCACACGATGACTGGCAAATGTACTTCTTTATAAACACGTATTAATCATTTTTGAAAAGTTTTATCTGCTTGAACTCTTAATACATTTCGAAGATTTGTACCATATAAACCACATTCTCTGACTACAATACAATTGTGAGAAATAAACGATTAAGAGAAAAATAGAAGAAAAAGATAATCTATACATTTGGAAACATAAAAGTGAACTTTAAAAAAAACTCATGGGTCAAAAGAGAAATTAGAAACTATACTGAACTAAATGAAAATGAAATATTATCTGGAAAATGTGAGATGCTATATTCAGAGGGAAAATATAACTTTTGCTGCAAAAGTGGAAAGGCTAAAAATTAAAAGCTAAGACAAATAGACTCTAACAAAATAAAAAGAAACAAATATTAAAGGAGAGAGTGAAATTAATATGGGGAAAATTACAAGGGGAGAATTAAGAAAGCCCAAAGTTTCTCCTTTGAAAAGATTAATGAAATGTGTAAATACATAGTGAGATTGAACAAGAAAATAAATACTGAAGGCACGAATGGACAATATCAAAAATGAAAAAGGGAACATCAAACAGATTAGATACTACAAAGAGTGTCAGAGGATATTGTAATAAATCTGAAAAAGTATGTGATAACTCCTAGAAATACAACTTTTCAGAAGTAACATACAAGTCACAAAAAATTTATTTTTAAAACTGCTTATAAGTTGAATCTAAAAGTTAAAACTTTTCCACAAAAATATTCTAGGCCCATATGGATTTACCGATATATTCTATAGAAAATTTAAGAAAGAATTATGTCAATCTTACATAAATTTATTCAGAGAATGGCAATGGAAAAGAAATACACTTCCAGCTCAGTTTATGGAGCTTGTATTATGTTGATCCCCAAACCAGGGAGAAAATTAAAGCTAATCCATTTAGGAGTACCTACTTAAAAAAAAAAAGAAAAAAAAAAATATATATATATCTATGTATATCTATACACACACACACACACACACACACAAACACACACACACACACACACACATAATATTAACGAACAGTTGAGCCAACCTGGATTTATCCAGAATAGCAAGGATTATTACTAGAAAATAATTATTATAATTTGTCATATTAACTGATTAAGGGAGAAAACTGCATGTTTAACAGATAAAGAAAAGGTGCTTCAATAACATAATAGCTATTTATGATTTTCCAAAAATGATTCTTTAAACAAACTAGGAATAGAGAAAAAAAACCAAACCTTCCTTAAATAGTTACTGATAGATAATATCTAAACAAATAAAAACTTACAGCAAGTAGTATACTAAATGGTGACATGTTGGAAACATTTTACTTATGATCAGGGACAAGATAAAGACACCCATTATTATCATTTTTATTCCTTTTAAAAATAGAATTTGCAGACAGTACCTTAAGTCAAGGAAAAGTAAAGTTATAAAAATTGAAAAAAGGGAACAAAATTTTTATTATTTGTAGGTGACAATATTTTCTATGTAAAAAACCCTAAAGAATCTATTAATACAGTATTAGAATTTATAAGGAAACTTAGCAACTTTACTGAGTTTGAAATCAATACAGAAGTCACTTGCATTTCCACATACCAACCAAAAAGCTGTTAGAAAAAATGTAAGTAAAAAACCGATAATATTGTTATGGATTGAATCATGTCTCCTAGAATGATATGTTGAAGTTCTTACCCCTGTTACCTGTGAACGTGACTTTATTTAAAAAGTGTCTTTACAGATGTAATCGAGTTAAGACGAGGTCTTTAAGGTGGGCTTTAATTCAATATGACTGGTGTTCTTATAAGAAGTGGAGAAGAGAGACAGAGATAGACACAGAGAAAGAACACTATGTGATGACCTATGTAGCTCCAATCTTGGGATGATGCAGCTGCTACCAAGGAGTGCAGAGGATCTAAAGCCATAATGACATGCTAGGAAGAGGGAAGAAAGGATTCTACCCAGAGTTGTATAGGAAGCACGGCCCTGCTGACAGGTTGGATTTTGACTTCTAGCCTCCAAAACTATGAGAAAATAAATTTCTGTTGTTTTAAGCCACCCAGTTTACTGGGTGGTACTTCATTATAACAATCTTAGGAGTCTAATACACATACCTCATTTATGTAATACTAATAAAAAATAGATAAATCACTTAAGTAAATCTAGCAATTGTTATGCAGTCTTTATGCAGAAAATAAAATAATATATTGAAAGATATTAAAGAAGGAGTAAATAAATAGAAAATCATACTATCATAAAAATATTCTTTCTCTTAAATTGATCCATAGATTTAGTGGAACTACAATCAAAATTCCAATACACTTATCCTTGGAACTTGGTAAGCTAATTTTAAAATTTATTAGGATGAGCAAAGGACAAAAAAATTAAAAACTTCTCTGAAGAAAAACTAGGCAAATGAGCTTGCCTTACCAGATATTAAATCTTGTTACAAAACAATCGTATTCAAGAGTGTAGAGCTGGCTTATGGATGAACAAATGGGCCAATGTAGCAGAACAGAGATATTGGAAACTGACCCATCAATGTATCATAAAGCAGACATTGCTGAATAGTAGAGAAAGATGGAGTATTTAATAAGTTGATTTATTACCAAAATGGCAAAATATAAAATTATATTCATACCTTATACTATATATAAATTCCATGTACATTAAACACTTAAATGTACAATAAAAAGTTATAAAACTATCTGAAGTCAATATAGCAGAATATTTTACGTTTCATATATTCTACAAAAAAATTGAGAATTTTTGGAAGGAGTGATGTCAGCAAGATGGCAGAATAGGAAGCCCTGGATCTTCCTTCCACCACAGGGACATAGATTTAACAACCAAAAAAAGGCCGAAATCCTCTTTGAGAAACCCAGAAGCCAGTTAAAAGGTTTCTACACCCCAGGTAACTATGAAGACAATCACATCAAAGCCTGATAGGAAATTTATGACACTGTTCATTATTTCTCTCAGAGCCCCTTCCCCCAGTTCACAGATTTTAAAAGGAAACCCCCTATTCTAGTCTTTTTGGTAGGAAGAGAAAGGAATAGATGTACTTTGTACTAAGTACTTTGTATTTCCTATATTCTGACTTTTGGGGAGCTGCCTAAAGGACTTGTTTCTATAATGCCTTTATCCAAGTACTAACAGAAACGGAGCACCAGGTTGGGGGTCTCTGAAAAAAAAGACAATCAATCATACAACAGAATCTATAGTACCACAAATAGACAGTAGTGAAACACCAGTACTGTAATTTACTACAGCACCAGAGAGGCTGAAATATCATAGACAGACACCAGAGAAACCTCCTTAGTAGAAACTGGCAAATCTCTTCAAACAAGCAATTATATGCACATGGCCAGAGACATTGCATATGCAGAAAAGGCTTGAGAGGTCTTCAGAATCTCTGAAGATAGCAGAGTGTATAGAAGCAGTCTTCCTTGTATAAAACCAGACCACAAAGTCTGGGAGAATTGGCTGATTCTTTAAATGCTGAAATCTCAGCAGCAAAAAATAACAAGACACATGAAGTAAGAAAGAATTGTGACATATTTAAAAGAACCAAATAAATATCCAGAAACTGAACCTAAAGAAATGGAGACATATGAATTGCCAGATAGAGAATGCAAAATTACCATGATAAGGATGCTCAATGAATAAAAGAGAGCATAGATATTCAACCAAATGCAGTCAGGAAAATAATCCATTAACAAAATGAGAACATCAGCAATGAGGTAAAAACTGAAGAAGAACCAAACAGAAATTTTGGAACTGCAGGATACAATAACTGAATGGAAAAATTCACTGGAGAAAGTCAACAGCAGATTTGACCAGTCAGAGAAGACAAAAAATAAATAAATGAATAAATAAAAGAGCCTCAGGAACTTATGGAACATGACCAAGCAGACCAACATATACATTATGAGAGCTCTAGAAAGAGAAGAAAGGGAGAAAGGGGCAGAAAATATGTTTTAAAAATAATGGCTGAAAAACTTCAAATTTGAGGAGTGAAATTACCATATAAGTTTAAGGAGCTCAAGGAACTCAAACTAGGATGAATCTAAGGAGACATAGACTGAGATACATCATAATCAAACTGTTAAAAGTCACAAAGAGAGAATCTTGAAAGCTGTAAGAGAAAAGTGACTTGTCATGTACAAGAGAGCAGGTCCTATAAGAGAATCAGCAGATTTCTCAGGAGAAACCTTGAAGGCTAGAAGGGAGTAAGGTGATATATTCAAAGTGTTGACAGAAAGAAAGAAAGAAAGAAAGAAAAACAAAAACCCTACCAACCAAGAATACTATTTCAGCAAAACCCTCCTTGAAAAATGAAGGAGAAATTAAGAATTTCCCAGGCAAACAAAAGCTGAGGGAGTTCATCACTATTAGACTAGATTTATAAGAAGTCCTACCAGTTGAAGTAAAAGGATGATAAACAACAACACAAAACCATACAAAGATATAAAATTCCCTAGTAAATGTAAACATATAAACAAATCTATAATCTTGTAGTACTGTAATGTAGGTGGGAAAATTACTAATAAATAGGGTGATAGAGTTTGGATGTGTTGTCCCTACCAAAACTCATGTGGAAATCTGATCCCCAATTTGGCAGTGTCAGGAGCTGTTTGAGTCATGGGGGTGGATCCCTCATGAATTGATTAATTCTCTCCCTGGGTGAGGGATTCCTGAGTGAGATCTTGCTCTATTAGTTCCCATGAGAGGTGGTTGTTTAAAAGACCTTGGCATATCCTCTCTCTCTCTCTCACTTCTTCTTGCCATGTGATCTGCTTGTACCCACTGCTGGCTGCTGTTTTCTGCTATGAGTAGAGGCAGCCTGAGGCCCACACCAGATGCAGCTGTCCCAGAATCGTGAGCCAAATAAACCCCTGTTCTTTATAAATTACCCATTTTAGGTATTCTGTTATAGCAACACAAAACAGACTAATACATAGGGTATTGAATTTTTTTAAAGCATAAAAACTAATTATAAATCTATAAATTATAAATGTTAATGGATATACAATATAAAAAGTTAATTTGTGTCATTGATAAACGGATTAAACACACCTATTAAAATACATAGATTGGCTGAATGAATTTAAAAATAACAAGATCCAACTACATGATGTCTATAAGAAACTCATTTTAGATCTAAAGACAAACATGGGCTAAAAATAAAAGGCTAGAAAAATATATTCCATATAAATGGGAACCTAAAGAGAGGAGTTGCCATATCGATATCAAACAGAATAGACTTTACAACAAAAACTATCAAAAGACACAAAAAAGGGCATTATATAATAATAAAAGTGTTAATTCTTCTAACTAGGAAGATAGAAAAATATTAACTAATTAATTAATTAAATGTTATCATGTATTAATGTTAGATGCTAACATTAGAGCATCCAAATACATGAAACAAACATTGACAGAACAGAAGGAGGAAATAGGCAAACCTACAATAATAGCAGGAGACTTCAAACTTCACTTTCATTTACTGAAAGAACAATGAGACTGAAGATCAATAAGAAACAGAGGACTTGAACAACAGTATAGACCAACTGAATCTCACAGACATATACAGAACACCCGATAGAATGGTAACAGTATATACATATCTTTCAAGTTCACCTGGAACATTCTTCAAAATGAATGACATTTTAGGTCATACAAGTCTTAACAAATTTAAGAAAGTTGAAATAATATGAACTCTCTTTTCCAACCACAAAGGAATGAAGCTAGAAATCAATAGCAAAAGGAAAACAGGAAAATCCACAAATATGTAGAAATTAAACTTTTTTTATTTGTTTAACAAGGAATAACAGTTCAAAAATATTTTTGATAGTGCAAAAATATCCTACAACATAAGGCCTCAGAAATTTAAAGTACTAATTTATATTCTGAACGATGGCCTGGAGGAATAGCTCCATTCACTAGAAAAGCAAATTAAAGAGTAAACGTCAGAATAAGTGGTAAGTGAATGTAAACAAAGAACTTAATAAGTCTGCAAAATGGCAAAAGCAAAAAAAAAAATTGTATGTAGCAATCTTAAACTAAAACTCGAGATGATACCCACAAGGTAGGAAATAAGAGAGGTGACAAACACTAAGATACATGTCCTCTTAAGAGGAAGATATGACTATTGTTACATTTAGAATTTGATAGAAATAGATATAAGCAGGGTTAATTAACAGAACAGTGGTAATCAAAAAAAGAATGAACATAGAATTATAATGCTAACCAACCAAAAATAATTCTTTGTATCCAATGGAAAGTGAAGAAAAAAATGAGAGTAGGAAGGGAAATGATCTAGCAATAGTTATTCACAAAACACACACACACACACACACACACACACACACACACACACACGCAAACACACACACAAATGAAATGCAAAATATAGAGGCCGAACAAAAGAATAAAAAAATGGCAGGCAAGTATAAATCAAAAGATAACAATGGTAACAAACTTAATATGAACAAATGAAGGGGAAAGAGTATTATTATATACTTCTGAAAGCATGACTATGTCAACAAGTTATAACAGTCATAAACATATTTTGTCTAACTTTATAACCCTACTAAATGTTAATCAACAACTAAAGAACTATATGGAGAAATAGAAAAATCAAATGCCAAATATGGCTACTTAATTATGTAAATGTTACAGTACTATATAAAATATATCTAAGATTGTGAAATCAAAAATGCAAAAATAAGTAAAAATAAAGATTTCAATAAAGTGATTCATAATTTCCCAAGCAAACATGAAAAACTTACAAAAAGATATTAAAAAGAAAGACATCGTTTTCTTACTAAGGTAAAGTCTACCCCGATTTATCCTGTACAGGTACAATATATGCCTGCTATTTTGGCATAATTACTAATGGTACTTTCTTTTGCTCACAATAAGTGTCCTTGAGTTTGACAATAAACTGTATGATAACATACTTTCAAGAATAATGCAATAATATTGTAAGAACCAAAGGGAAAGAAGCCAAAAACTAAAAACCTTCATAAAAATTAATAAATATATAAATAAAAACTTTCATATGTCTGGAAACTTAAAATTACACAACACTAAAACATTTTTTAAGGGTTAAAGTAAAAGCAATAACAGAAATTTTAAAATGCTCAGAATTGAAGAACAATTAAAAAAAACTTTGTATAAAAATTTGTACAGCTGGGCCGACCCTGTGGCTCACTCGGGAGAGTGCGGCACTGGGAGTGCAGCACCGCTGGTAGCGCCGCAGCTGCGGGTTCTGCTCCCATATAGGGATGGCCGGTTCGCTCACTGGCTGAGCATGGTGTGAGTGACACCAAGCCAAGGGTTACGATCCCCTTCCTGGTCACAAAAAAAAAAAAAAAAAAAAAAAAAAAAAAAAAAAAAAAAAAAAAAAAAATTTGTACAGCTAAGCTAAAGTAGCTCTTAGGAGGATTTTATAACTCAAGGCAGAGAATTAATTAATGAACTAAGCATCTAATGCTATGTGTTATGAATGGGAGAAAGCAATAGATTAAACGCAAAGAAATGCAAAGCAATGCATAATAAAAAAGAGACAAATCAAAGGCAGTGACATCAATAACAAAAATGGAAACAACAAAATAAATCTGTTTGATTGAACATATTAAGAACAGCACGTCTCTACCATAATTGATCAAGAAAAAGAAAAAGCAAAAAGATTCAAATAAACAAACACTGAATGCCAAAAAGGCTATATTTACAGATACAGCATATAGTTTTAAAATAATAACAAAGCATCAATAGCTATACTCGTATATCAATATTTAAAAATCTATGAAATATCTACATTTTGGGAAATTATAAAATGCTGAAATTGTTGCAAAATTTCTTAAAGAGACATTTTCTAATATAAACAGATATTCATATGGTATTTAGATTTGGAAAATTAAAACATTTATCTGTGTCAAGTGTGTGTGTTTGCAAAAATGAGATCATAAATTTATCTAAAAGCTAAAATATTCTTTTTTTTTTTTTTGACCGGTAAGGGGATTGCAACCCTGGGCTTGGTGTTGTCTGCACCACGCTCAGCCAGCGAGCACACTGGCCATCCCTATATAGGATCCGAACCTGTGGCCTCAGCACTAACAGCACCATGCTCTTCTGAGTGAGCCATGGGGCCGGCCCTAAAAGCTAAAATCTTCTAATTTTTGTTTGCCTTTTTATATTTTATTGTTATTGTTATTGTTTTTTGTTGAATAAATAACCAAGGGAAGGACAGGCACACGAAACATGAATAAATCCACAGAATTATCATAGTGAGTTATAACTCAAATTAATAATAGTACATATAATTTTGACATATTATTATCTCCAGCAACACCTATTTTTATGGATTTCTACAGTTTTATAAAATATAAACTTTACACAAAGTTTTAAATAATTAATGTTACATGGTATCTAGGCATCTAAACACTCTTAAAAGAATAACAAGGAAATCTGCTACTTATGGTTGGTGAATAGCAGAGTTAAGCTGGCTGACTTGAGATACACACTCATTCATTAGTTAATCAAATCTCTTTACTTAGTTTAAAAGCTTACTAATCTGGTTTTCTCAGTAGCCCATAAAGAGTTTTATAACACAGAGCCTGAAAAATAAATCTTATTGTTATGAGATCAGTGCTTTACATTTATTTTTTAAATAAGTTAATTCCTTTCATTAACAACATCAACTAAATAAAAGATACGTAAGTTATTGATAAGGGTAGCCACAAAACACCTCTTAAGAAACAGAACATTTCTGAGACACTTAGACACTATGTAATCATGTTCTAGAATTTTGTGTTGATCATTGTCTTGCTTTTCTCTTTTTTATTCTTTGTTTCTATGTCTCTGCATGTGTGTGTGTGTGTACTTCAAAGAGTTTGTGGAAAAAAATAACTGAAACATAAAACAAATCTCTTCATGAATTTCTGAAGTACCCTCATCTATATAATATTAAATAAATTTACATATAAATCATGATGTATATAAATTATATTTTTCATAAATCAATAATTTATTTTTATATTTATAATATAAAATGTTATATTTAATAAATATGTATTTGTTTTATTAATTTTTAATACCATTTGTATATAGATATGTTTATATTTATGTGCTTATATGTGTGCACATATATGAGGGGTCTTCAAAAAGTTCATAGAAAAATTTGTATGATCTTTCAATTTTATTTTTATATTAACTTTTTAAAGTACCCTTGTATACATATATATGTATCATTTAATTTTAATATATAAGTGAAATCAATCATATTTAATATTTTTGTTAATAAATGATGCAGTATTTTTATTTATCACTAGTTTTTAGTTATTAAGTCAAAATTATGTTTATGACAAATGGTGCTGGAAAAACTGTATGTCCACATGCATAGGAATGAAGTTGGAGTCTCACATTATACCACATACAAAAAATAATTCAAAATGGATTAAAGACCTAAACTTAAGAGCTAAAACTATAAAACTCTTTGAAGAAACAGAGGGGGAAATCTTCATGACATTGAGAGTGGCAATGATTTCTTGGCTATGACACCAAAAACACAGGCAATAACAAATATAAGATAAATTGAACTAACAAAACATTAAAAACTTGTGTGCATCAAGGATACAACCAACAGAGTGAAAAGGCAATCCATGGAATGAGAGAAAGATATTTGCAAATTGTCTACTTGATAAGGAATTAATATCGAGTATATGCAAAGAAGTCCTATGATTCAATAACAACAAAAACCAAACAACCCAATTTTAAAAATGGGCAAAGTTCTTGAATAGATATTTCTCCAAAGAAGATATACAAATGGAAAATAAGAACATGAAAAGATACTCAACATCACTAATCATTAGGTAAATGTAAATCAAAACTACATGGATACTATTTCACATTCATTAGGATGGCTACTACTGGGAAAAACACAAAAAAAGAAAATAACAAGTGTTGGTAAGGATGTAATAAATTGGGAGCTTTGTGCACTGTTGATGGGAATGTAAAAGGGTGCAATCATTATGAAAAACAGTATGGCAATTCCTCAAAAAATTCAAAATAATATACCTGTATGGTCCAGTATTTCTACTTCTGGGTATTTATGCCAAAGAATAGAGAGCAGAGTGTGGAAAAGATATCTGCGCACCCATGTTCATAGCAGAATTATTCACAATAGCCAAAAGATGGAAACAACCCAAGTGTCTGCTGATGGATGGATGAATAAGTAAGCAAATGTGGTGTATACATGCAGAGGAATATTATTCAGCCATAAACAAGGAAGGAAAAAGGAAAGTAGAATGGGGGCTGCTAAGGGCCAGTAGGAGGGGAGAAATGGAGAGTTATTTAATGGATGCAGAATTTCAGTTTTACATGATGAGAGTTCTGAAGAGAGACGGTGATGTTGGCTGCAAAACAATGCTAATGTACATAATGCCCTGAAGTGTACACTTAAAAATGGTTAAGATGGTATATTGTATATTATGCATTATTTTACCACAATTAAATGAATACATAAAAAAATATGTTAATCAGACTCATCTATGTTCATGTGTACAGACATATATGATTCATTTTCCATGCTATGTACTTCAGGCTCGTCATCTATACATAAAAGTTTGCCCATTCTCATTTTTACTTTATATTAACATTATTTTAAATGTTTGGAATCTGCTGGTTTCAGTACTATTGTGGTTTAAATTGCCACTATCTGGTTATTGACAGGATTGATCATAATTTCATTTTTCACAAGTCATTCATGTTTTCACATCTGTAATATTTATGTCTGGATATTTCTATTGCACTTTTTTTTTCTTTTTCTTGTTTATTTGTTGGTGGAAGTTTTTGTATACTATAGATCCTACCTGCTTATTAGTTATAGATATTATGAATGTCTTCTCACAAAAATGTTTGTGATATTTTCTGTTTGCCTTTTTCTAAGTGATCTTTTGTTATTTTAATGTAGTCAAATTTATTCATAATTTATTTTGATTCCTGCTTTTGTATATTGCCTTCACAAAACCAATAAAAGTGTGTCCCTATGATGTTTTCAGAAATATCTAGAGATTTCTCCTTTCACATTTAAGTTGTGGATCCACCTGGAATTATTTTTATTGCACGTGGTGGATTCCATTATATTTGCAATTAGCATGACTGATTATTTCAGCTTATTACATTAAAAATTCATTAATTAATAACTGCCCTTCCATTCAAATTCAAAATTTGCTTTTTTATACATTTATAAAGCCCTCTTTCAAAGCTTTTAATTTTATTCCAGTGATCTGTTTTTTATATCAGAAGAAATATACTCTTGTCAAGTAGTATAGTAAATAATTCATTTACTAAAAAAAGTCTTTAGTGCTAACCACATTTCAGAGACTATAGTAGGCAGTAGTAGTATTGTAAAAAGCAGACAAAAATCTCAGACTTCATGAAGTGTACAGTTGAGCCGGAGAGAAAAATTTTGGTATCTGCTAGAGCAAGTCCCTCAACATTTTCTTTCTTGATTTATAGTTTACCTCAAATTAGATATTTGCTGACATATATAAGTTTTACAGTGAACTTGTCATATTTAAAAAAATTTTGTACAGTACTTTATACTTTGACGGAACTGGGATTAAAAATATTAACCTCATCATGCTAGTAAACCCTTTTATCCTTAAATATAGTATGTGTCTATTTATTTGAGCCTTTAAAACACCTGTAGAAGAGTTTTATATTAATAAGGAATTTATTAATACATTCTAGACAGATATTGGGTGATCTTTGTTTTAAAATAGTTTACATTTTTTATTATAGTAAATTGTATTTTTAAAATTGCAGTTTCCGTTCTTGGCCCTGTATATAAATGTAAGTGATTCTGGACTTTTGATGTTGTAGCCAGCAAACTTGCCGCACTCTTTTATCATTTCTAGCAATTTATCGGCAGATAATATTGTGGCTTCTATTATGAAAATAAAATCAATTATGAATAAGGAAAATTTTGTTTTATATTTTCCAGTTAATATGTTTTCCTTTCCCCTTCCCTTCTTTCCTCCATCTGCAGCAGAGAATCTAAATACTAAGCTGGATCTTCTGCATAACTCTATAATTTAAAAGTAATAAACTACTTTGTTCCTTCTTACTCTTATACAGAATAAAATAATATTATCTGGCTTACTACCTAACCTGGTTGTTGTCTGCAGAGGGAACAAATGGAAACACACACACACACACACACACACACACACACACACACACACACACACACACACACACACACACGCTATTATAATTAACTGAATAAACTATTGTTTAAATTTTAAACAATACACCGTACACAATTTCACATGTCTACAATATTTGATGCCTGATATATGTTTAAGTAATTACTTCAGGTAGTCATTAAGTAAAGTTAATTTCCTTCTGGTTGCTTTACAAATTATAAACACATAATAGATTATTCTACCTTTTCATTAAATTTTGGTATAACCTTTTTATAACCAGTTGACTGGTTTTACCAGTGTTTTTAAAGATAATCCTCAACATTTTTTACTTTTCAGATATTTTAGCAATACATTGATACTTGAATCTTTTATTAAAGAAATGCTTAATTTTGCAAAGGAGTCCAAGGGTGACTTTTATATTCTAAAAGATTATAGTTCATCAGGGATGGGCCATGGTGCTGTTCCCTGCTCTGTCCTTACTGCCTAAAAGATAATGAGGTCTTAATAAAGATTTCTTGAATGTTTCAACAGAAATTCCAGGTTCCTGTTAGGTACAAATTCCTTCAGGATTTCAAATGAAGAATATTACTAATGAAAACTTACCACAAAATATCATGCATTAGGAGAGCCTCTGACAAAAAAAATTTGAAAAATCAGTATCAATGAAGAGGAAAGGAAGATTATGTTGTTGATCGTAAGAAAATATTAATCATTCCAATTAAGTACAATTCACAAGTGTTACAGATGGCTTTGTTAACCGAAAAGCTCTGTTTTAGGTGACCTGGAATGAAGACACTCCATCTAAGGCAGTGCTTGCTCAACCCAGGACCCTTGAGAATGTCTGAGGGGCATTTGGAAATGTCTAGAAACATTTTTGGTTTTCACAACCCTGATTTAAGGTAGTTCCTGGTTCTAAAGTGCAGTGATTCTCTTGACCTCTTGCTCTGGCTCCTGTTCCTTTATTTGGCAAACAGTTAATATGTTAATCACTGTGCTGGCACTAGAGGCACAGAAGTGAAAGAAGTATGCACCCTTGGGAACATCAACGTGTTTTCAGGGAGACCTGCTGTGCACAGATAATTATGAAATGAATTCTAAATCAATGTAAAAGTACATTATGGAAACATGCTAAACATGTTAGGAAAAAACATTCCAATATGTTTGCAGTAATGGGCAATAATATAGGTGTAGAACAAACTGATGCAAAGCATCCTAAAGTGAACTAGAATAAAATTATTTTTTGACAGAGAAGTAATAGCCAATGAATGTATATTCTATGGCAGGTATTATTCTAATTGCTATTCTTGTATTGATTATTTTAATTCTATTAACAACTCAACTCTATGAAAAAGGTACTATTCTATGCCCTTTTCACAGATGAGTGAACTAAGGCACAGAGGAGCTAAGACACTTCCCATGGGTCACACTGGTAGTAAAAGTTTCAGAGTCTGGGTTTTATCTTACCTAGTCTTGCTCCAGAGTTGGGGCCTTAATCCCTACTCTACACTCTATACTGCCTCTCAATAGCAAACACTGACTGTGTATCCATCATTTTCTTCTTTGGACGAGGAGAACCAAGTCAGAGGAAATGAGCCTGCTTGATATCCCAGACTGAAATGTTTGCAGGCGCCATGTAGAAAATTCAAATGGAAGGTAGGCACTGTCCTGAACTGGAAAGAGCTTGTCAGGAGGGAAAATCACTTTTCCTTTCTAGCCCAGTGTTTTGTGCATAACCTTGTCCTAGTGATGCCAGAGTTTGCAGAGTATCTAGTAAAAATGGAAATATGAGCTTGTTTATGGAATCACCTGATTTTTATATGTTGGTACGCAGAGAACATTAGCTCTTCCTCAATATGCTTTCATGGTAATAAAGTTTAGTAAGGCACATTGGCTACCCAGGTATGCTAGCAATCTCTCCATATAAATTATCCTCCACTTTCATGGCTAAATTGGCACATGGAGATATGGAATGATGCTGCCTTACCTGATGGGAGGCAGAAAGCAAAAAGGAGGAAATACAATTCCACAAATTGCCACTCTGTCTTGGGGATGCCTCATAATAAAATGTTCATAGCTGTTCGTGCTAATTCAATATTACACAGTGCCACCCTTCAACCTATAATTAATTTTTTCTCAATCGTATCCATTCCTAGGATTTCTGAAGTCATCTTTTACTTAAGTCTAAGTTTCTAAGAAGACAGGGAGCATTGAGAAGTCCCCAATTTCCACAGTCAGTTGACACCTTCCTCAGCTGCTTCTAGAAAGGAAATGGATTCTTGGTAAAAGTTAGTTTCAGCTCAGCCTCACACATATAGTGCTGATTGCATCTTGTTGAAGAATTTTTTTTTTTCAGTTCTCAGGGCATAAAAATATGCTCCTAATATTTTCTTCTGAACGTTTTCAATCCATGTCCTTATATTTAGATCTTTTATAAACATGGATGTGTGTGTGCGCACGCATGCATGCAGGGTGGGAGGAGGAAGTCTATATTAAACTTTTCCCTGTGAACAGCCAAGTAGTCCAGCATTGTTTACTACACAGTCCATCTTTTCTGCTTTCCCCATGATTTCCAAATGCCTTTCCTGACACATACTCTGTGCTATTTATGGGAGGATCTACTTGGGGGCTCTCTATTACTTTCTACACATCAATACCATCCTGTCTTAATGAAAACTGCTTAATATATAAGTGCTTATGTCATGTCAGTTTTTAAATGACTGTTTCTAGAACACTTCTGATTTTTATATTGATCTTGTATTCTGCAAGCTAGCAAAGATGTTTTATTATTTTAATAATTTGATTCTAAATTATCCTGTCAACATACATAAACGTCTGTAGTTTTGAATTGATCTCAAACTGGTCATGACTTTTTGCTTGTTTAATTTTTCTACAGTAGGTTGACAGTCTGGCATATGTTGGTATATGTTTGCACAGTTTATCCACCATCTCAGTTTAGGTATAGAACATTTCCATCATTCCAGAAAGCTCCCACATGCCTCTTGCCAGTTTATTCTCCCCACTTCAGGCAACCACTGCTTTGCTTTTAGTTCCTGTAAATTATTTCTGCCTGGTGTAAGAGTTCATATAAATGGAATTATACAATATAAACTGTTTTTTCAAAAGTATTTATGGGGTACAGGTATTTGTGTACAGTATGCTATGATCAAATCAATATTATTAGCATTTTCATCATTACAAATCGTAATTGCTTTTTTTGTCTCTTACCCAATAGGTTCCCCTTCCCCTCCCCCTCCCTCTTTCCCACCTCTAGTAACCACAGGTCTGTTCTCTCCTTCCAAAAGTTCAATGTTTTATTATGGTCTGTCTGTCTTTCTTTTTTCTTAACTCCTACTTATGGGAGAACATGCGGTATTTCTCTTTCTATGCCTGTCTTATTTCACTTAACATAATTTTCTTGAAACTCATCCATATTGCTGAGAATGGCAGAATTTCATTCTTTTTCATGCCTGAGTAGTATTCCATGCGTATATACACCACACTTTCCTTATCCAGTTGTTTGTTGCCCAGCATTGGTGATATAGTGGTTAGCACAGCTGCTTTCCAATATGAACTGTTTATATCAACATTATATTTTCAAAATTCACCCATGTATTTTGTATTAGTAGTTTCTTTCTATTGCTCAGTACTTTTCTATTGTCTTATGCACTTATCTATTGATGGACATTTGGGTTATTAGTGCTTTTAGGATAATGATAAAACTACTACGAATACTCTTGTACAAGTCTTTTTGTGAACCTATGTTTTTATTTATATTGGGCATTTATGTAAAAGTGCAATTGCTGTGGCATATTGTAGGAACATATTTAACTTAATTGCCATAGAGTTTGTTAAAGTGGTTGCAAAAATTTTCAAACCAGAAATATATGACAGTTTTTTATTTTCATAAACACTTCTTACTGTCAGTCTTAAATTACAGCCATCCTAGTGAGTATGAAATGAGCTACCTATAAGATTTCAGTATGAATTTCTCTGGTGGTTAATGATATCAAGATTTTTATGGGCTTAATGGTCATGCACATTTCTTCTACTCCAAAATGTCTGTTCAGTCTCTGTACATTTTTAGTATTGGACTGCTTTTACTTTGTCAAGTATTTATTACATATTATATATTTATTATTAGCAGACATTCTTCAGATATCTTAAATGTCTTTTGTCATATAAATGTATTTAAAATATTTTCCCGAGTCTGTGTCTTTCTTTTCCAGTTTCTTAATGTGTCTTTTGATGAGAAGATAATTTTACTTTTACTTTTGATAAAACACAATTAATCTTTTTTTCTTTCTTTTTTCATTATTGTTGTTTGTTTCTGGTTTAAAATATCTTCATCTACTGTTAGGTAATAAATGTATTCTTTTATGGTTCGTCTAAAAGTTTTATAGTTATAGCTTTGATATTTAGTTCAAAATAAATCATTTTTTTTTTGCATAATGAGGAGTAGGGGTTATGATCATTTCTTTCTTTCTTTTTTTTTTGTACAGCTATGCAGTTGTGTCAGCACCATCTGTTGAAATTCAATCCTTTCACTAGAATTTTCATAAAAAGTCAATATCTATGTGAACCTACTTCTGGATTCTTCAGTTTGTTCCAATGACCTATTTGTCTTTTTCTTTACCAGCAACACAATCACAATTAGTGAAATTTGTAGTAAGTCTTTAAATTTTCCAACTTTTTTTTTCTTTTAAAATTGTTTTGGCTATTATAGAAGGTTTTTTGCATATATATGTAAATTTTCAAATCTGTTCAATTTCTAGAAAAGAGCATTCTGCTTAGGTTTTTGATCGGGATTGCATTAACTCCATAGATGAATTTGGGAAGAATGAACAGATTAACAATATTGCATTCCCCATTTCATGACCAGAATATTTGTCTAACCTTACTTAGGTTTTCTTTAATAGCTCTCAATGATGCATTGTAGTTTTCAGTGTAGGGTTCTTACACATTTCTCACTAAATTTTTTCCTAAGTTCTTCTGGTTTCTGATGCTATTTTAAATGGTATTGTTTACCTTCATTTTCTAATTATCTGTTGCTGAAATATAGAAAAGCATTTAATTATTACCACATAACTTACTAAATTCATGTTTTTTTGTTGATATCTTAAGATTTTTTTATGTACACAGACATGTTGTCTTCAAATAATAATGGTTCTATTTCTTCATCTTCAATATTTCCATTATTTTTTTTCTTGTCTTATTGAGATGGCTAGGACTCTAGTACATTGTTGAAAATAAGTGGTGAGAGGACAAAATTGCCTTGTCCCTGGGCATATAGAGAAAATGTTCAGTATTTTACCATTAAGTATTATGCTAAGTATTATATTAGCTATAAGTTTTTATAAGTTTTCTTTTAAAAAAAATTCAACTGAAAACATTTAGTCCTGTTCCTTTTTGCTAGCAATTTTTTTTAAGATAAAAAATGTTTATTGAATCAGTCAGGTACATTTTATATATCTATTAAAATGACTGTATAATTTTTCTTCTTTGCTCTGTTAATGTGCTGAATTAATTTATTTGATTTTAGAATTTACACTCACCTTGTGTTTCTCAGACAAGCCCTACTTGGCCATTATGTATTTACCCTTTCTATGAATAGCTAGAATTGATTTGCTTAGAGTTTGTTGAATATTTTTTCACTTATGTTTCTTTCTTGTAATATTCTTGTCAAGTTTTGGTGTTAGTGTTATTTTGGCTAAAACAACCTGGATTGCTCTTCTTCCTCTATATTTCTTAACAAATGTCATTAATGCTAATACTATTGCTTCCTTCAGTGTTTGACAGAATTCAGTAGTGATGCCATCTGGATTTAGAGTTTTATTTGTGAAAAGTTCTAATTACTAATCAAGTTTATTACATAGAATTTTAAATTATTTTCCTATTTGCTTTTTTGAATTGTGATTTTTAATTAATTTGTCTACTTTTCTAAGTTGTCAACTTTATTGCTATTGAGTTGTCAGTAATAATCCCTTATTGCCCCTCAATGAACATAGGGTAATGTTGTGCCCTCATTCATGCCTGTTTTTAGCAATTTGTTCTCTCACTCACCTTTTTCAGTCTTACAGAGATTTATAAATCTTATTAGGGGGTTATTAATCTTTGCTTAAAGAACCATTTTGGGCATTGTTGACATACTCTAAGTTTTGTTCTTTATTACATTGATTCCTGTCCCCAACGTTATCATTAATTTATCTTGTTTGAGATTAATTTGCTGTTCTTTTTCTAAGCTCTAAAATCAGATGCTTCAGTCATTATTATTAACCTCAGACAGTGCCTTCAGGAGAAAAAGCAGATTTTCTTAAATCTTAATCAGTGTAGTTCCTGACTTTAAAAGGTGAAAACCCTTTCATTCCCACCTGCCTTTGTTTGCTCTCCAGCATATTCAAGCAGTTGTCTATGTGTTGTACTATACTGATGATTGCTATCAGCATAAGGTTTAGTTTTGTATGGGTTACTGTGACATTACCCAGGATACAGTTTACAAATTCTTACAACTCGGTAGACATAGCTAACCTATAATTTTAGTTTTGTGTGTTGTACACATTTTGTGTAAAAGTATACTGCTTCATAAAATTAATTTGGAATTTTGTTTCCTTCCACCCCTGGTCTCTGGAATATTTAACTTACTAAGAAAAGTATTATTTGCCAGGAAGTCATGAAATTTACTCTAAAAACTTTTTGGTCTGGTGTTGGGTGAATGAGTTTATAGGTATATATTTTTGGCAATAGATCATCATTTTTAAATGATGGTGATACTCTTCAGTCTTCCACACAGAATATCAGTTAATTGCCTATGACTGAAGATGTGGGTATTGCTGTCTAAATGCCAGAAAGCTCCTCAAGATTCAGGTACTGTGAAAATTCCATCAACATAGCTCCAAACCATAAGTAGAATTACACTCAAAACGTTTAAATAATATGCTAGTGTTTAATTAATATAAATGAGGGTCTATGAGAAAGCATTTATAATGCCCTCTGAGCCTTGTGCAGTAAGTTCTAATGTCTGGTCTCCAACAGTAATTAATCTTTCACCCTCATAAGCTAGTTAAATGTCTGTCAGCACAATGTCAGAGCTGACTGAAACTAAATCTAGTTCAAGTGCAATCATGAGCCTTTGTTGGTCACTAAAGAGAAGAGAGTATTGCTGTGTGTTATCTACAAATAGTTACAAAACCTACCTGATGAATAAAATGGACTGTTCATTACACTGAGATTTCAAAGGAGATTTTATTTGTCATATGCTTTGATTATGACATACCAGAACCACTTGGCAATATCCCTATCAGAAAATATATTGACAAAATGAAGGTCAAAGAGTGGGATATAGTAGGAGCAAATGAAATCCTCCTTTTCTAAGGTTCTCCCCACATAGACACCTAAAAATCATACAATGACTTCTGCAGATCTTGTATTTTCTTAATATGTGAATTTCCAGAAATTAAGTAGCCTACTGGATTAACCCCTATATAGTTCTGTGTGCCTATGTCAGAACACATAAAACTATAAATGTTTTAAAATTTTAAAAGGAAATTAATATAGAATCCATAATAAATGAGAAGCATGTATTGAGGTAAGATAATCAAAGTGCATGAAGATTGGAAAACCATCTATGGCACAGATGGGATAGAGGGATATATCCTCTGATTAAACATGCTTAATGCCACATCCACACACAAGTGAAGACATAAAAAGGTTCATGGATCTAAAGCCATATGAGCTCCATTAGTTTCCAACATAGATAACTGGGTGGGGGACACGGGGTACAAACACAATTTGTGGAATTACCGGGAGGGGTTTCAAGATGGTGGTGGCTGTGGCGGCTGGCGCGGAGTAGCTGAGGTGGAAAAGGCGGCCACTGGGCCTCAGGCAGCCAGGAAACTTGTGGACCTTCCTCTTGCCATCTTTTAAGGGAGGACTGCAGCTGCTGGCCGGTCGTGGGGGCTGAACGCCACTTTGCCCCCGGCAGGAGAGGCTGCCTCACTTACAGGCAACAGCTTTGAGGTGTGGAGCAGGAAAAGAACTGTTTCTTAGCTGCAAAAACGAGTCTCGAAACAGGGAACACGGCTCCAGGGCTGCTGTGGATGCAGCCTGGATCCCGGAGGCCGGGGCCACGCTGAAGGTGGCCAGCTGCCCTACTCAGGATTCGAGGTTTCAGGCCAGCATTAAAGAAGATTCCTGGGAGCGCCCGAGCAGCGCCGCGACTGAACAGCCCGAGGCGGCAGCGGCCGAGAACACGGAAGGCTACAAACTAGAGACAGAGAGCGAGCAGCTGACCTGGCACAACCCTGTGAGTGACCCTTGGCCCAGTTCTGTTCGGGGGGCGGATGCCCACCCGGCTCCCACCTGCACCACCAGGCCACTCACCGCCCCGGTGCTGCCTCCATTTTCCCAGGTGCGGGCAGCTCCGCCCTGCTCGGCCATCACTGAGCCCTCCCACTTGCTTGGCCCGGTGCGGGGCTTTCCGGAGCCTGCGGACCGGCCTCCTCTCCCACTCCCTCCGCGGTTCTCTGGCGGGGCTGGTGGCGTGGGGCGTCCCCGGCCAGTGTTGGGAGGGCAAGGAAGTACGGGCGGGCCGACTGTCACTCCACCACACCCTGGACTCCGGTCCCGGTAAACTTCCTGTTACTGGGAGGCAGATACCATCTCTGCGGCCACCAGTTTGGAAAAAAGCCTAACGAATTTCTGGTTGGGAATAGTGTGGTAGGAGAGTTCCCAGGTCCGCTTGAACCTGTCAGAGAGCTGGCTGCAGGCGGGCGCTAGACTCGGTTTATACCGGGGGTATACAAAGGTGAACAAGACCGGAGAAAGATCTACACACACAGTGCTACAAAGGCACCCAGAGAGACCAGTCATCTGTGCCTAGCAGAAACCTGGTAGACTTCCTTGGCGAGGCGGTGCCGAGCAGGGTCTTGAAGGCCCAGCTGATAGACGAGGGGTGCAGAAGACATGCCCCAGCCCAGCACAGTGGTTGCCCAAGACCCGAGGCAACCACACACACAAGGCACTAGAGGCCAACTGAGCAGTCACGGCGGGAGCCATACCAAATTGGCAACCACAGCAACATCCTAGTTAGTCATTAGTCTCAAACCGGTGGACTGTGAAACCCCCTGCCACAATGAATAAACACCAAAAAAAAGACACCAGAAATACAAAAAATCAAGAAAGTACACCACCAAAAGTTAATAAATCTCATACTCTAGATCCTATAGAACAAGAAGCCCTTGAAATAACTGACAAGGAATTTCGAGTGATAATTCTAAGGAAACTGAATGAGATACAAGAAAACTCAGCTAGACATCATGATGAAATGAGGAAAAGTATATAGGATCTGAAAGAGGAAATGTACAAGGAAATCAATGTCCTGAAAAAAAATGTAGCAGAACTTGCTGAACTGAAGATGTTATTCAGCGAAATAAAAAACACAATGGAGAGTTTAACCAGCAGGCTTGTCGAAGTTGAAGAGAGAACCTCTGAACTTGAAGATGGGCTGTTTGAAATAACACAAGCAGACAAAAAGAAAGAAAAAAGAATCAAGGACATGGAAGAAAATCTGAGAGAGATATCAGACAACCTTAAGCGGTCAAATATCCGAGTCATGGGTATTCCAGAAGGGGAGGAAAATGGAGATTCCATTTAAAACATATTCAACAAAATGGTGGCAGAAAACTTCCCAGGTATAGGAAAAATCACAGATCTTCAGATCCAGGAAGCTCAACGATCTCCAAATGTATTCAACCCAAAAAGACCTTCTCCAAGACATGTCATAGTCAAATTGGCAAAACTCAGAGACAAAGAGAGAATCTTAAAAGCTGCAAGAGAGAAGCGTCAGATCACCTATAAGGGAGCCCCAATCAGGTTAACATCAGACTTTTCATCACAAACCCTAAAAGCTAGAAAGGAATGGGATGATATTTTCAAAATACTAAAAGACAAAGATTGCCAGCCAAGAATACTCTACCCTGCAAGGCTATCCTTCCGAAATGAGGGGCAAATAGTATATTTCTCAGACAAACAAAAACTGTGG
Organism: Cynocephalus volans; assembly: GCF_027409185.1. Taxonomy (NCBI): domain Eukaryota; kingdom Metazoa; phylum Chordata; class Mammalia; order Dermoptera; family Cynocephalidae; genus Cynocephalus; species Cynocephalus volans. The sequence goes on from NC_084460.1 coordinate 190,956,142, forward strand.
GAGTTCACCACCACACGACCACCCTTACAAGAAATCCTCAAGGGAGTACTGGGTTTGGTTCCTGAAAAATAGCCACCACTGCCATAAAAACCCAAGAAAAATCAATACCCACTAGTATAATAAAAATGGCATTCATGAAGAGAAAACAAGCTAAAAAAAACACTATCTACAACCTAAGGAACCACCAAACACAGAAACCAAACAGTAAATCAGAAAGCAAGGAACAAAAGACACCTAAGACAACCAAACAACCAATAAAATGCTAGGAATAAATCAACACCTTTCAATAACAACTCTTAATGTTAAAGGCTTAAATTCCCCAATTAAAAGACACAGACTGGCTGACTGGATCAAAAAGCAGGACCCAACTATATGCTGCCTACAAGAGACCCACCTCACCCATAAGGATTCACACAGACTAAGAGTGAAAGGATGGAAAAAGATTTACCATGCAAACAGAAAAGAAAAACGAGCAGGAGTAGCTATTCTTATATCTGACAAAATAGACTTTAAACTAAAAACCATAAAAAGAGACAATGAGGGACACTACTTAATGATAAAAGGACTGATCCATCAAGAAGACATAACAATCATAAATATGTACGCACCCAATGTTGGAGCAGCCAGATTTAGAAAACAAACTCTATTAGACCTAAAGAAGGAAATAGACACCAATACCATAATAGCAGGGGACCTGAACACCCCACTGTCAATATTAGACAGATCATCTAGGCAAAGAATCAGTAGAGAAACACAAGATCTAAACAAGACTCTAGACCAATTGGAATTGGCAGATATCTACAGAACATTCCACCCAACCATCTCAGAATATTCATTCTTCTCATGAGCACATGGATCATTCTCCAGGATAGATCACATATTAGGTCACAAATCAAGTCTCAATAAATTCAAAATAATTGGAATTATCCCATGCATCTTCTCAGACCACAATGGATTAAAACTAGAAATTAATAACAAACGAAACTCTGGACACTATACAAACACATAGAAATTAAACAGCATTCTACTTAATGACATATGGGTCCAAGAAGAAATCAAGCAGGAAATCAAAAAATTTATTGAAACTAATGAAAACAATGATACATCATACCAAAACCTGTGGGATACTGCAGAAGCAGTATTGAGGGGAAAATTTATTGCGTTAAACGCTCACTTCAGAAGAATAGAAAGATGGCAAGTGAACAACGTAACACATCACCTTAAAGAACTAGAAAAACAAGAACAATCCAAACCTAAAGTTAGCAGACGGAAAGAAATCATTAAGATCAGAGCAGAACTGAATGAAATTGAAAACCAAAAAACAATTCAAAACATCAATGAATCAAAAAGTTGGTGTTTTGAAAAGATAAATAAAATTGACAAACCATTAGCATGGCTAACAAAAAAAAAGAAGAGAGAAGATTCAAATAACAAAAATGAGAAATGAAAAAGGCGATATTACAACTGATTCATCTGAAATACAAGGAATCATTCGAGACTACTATAAACAACTATACGCCAACAAATTTGAAAATCTGGAGGAAATGGATAAATTTCTGGACACACACAAGCTCCCAAAACTGAACCGTGAAGACGTAGAAAATTTGAACAGACCAATAACAATAAAGGAGATTGAAGCTGTTATCAGAAGGCTCCCAACAAAGAAAAGCCCAGGACCAGATGGATTCACAGCAGAATTTTACCAAACATTCAAAGAGGAATTGACACCTATTCTTTACAAACTATTCCAAAAGATTGAAACGGACGCAAATCTCCCAAACTCATTCTATGAAGCAAACATCATCCTGATACCCAAACCAGGTAAAGATATAACCAAAAAAGAAAACTACAGGCTGATATCCTTGATGAATATAGATGCAAAAATCCTCACTAAAATACTAGCAAACAGAATACAGCAACACATACGAAAAATTATTCATCACGATCAAGTGGGATTCATCCCAGGGATGCAAGGTTGTTTCAACATACGCAAATCAATAAATGTGATACACCATATTAATAAACTGAAACACAAGGACCATATGATCATCTCTATAGATGCTGAAAAAGCATTTGATAAAGTTCAGCACTCATTCATGACAAAGACCCTCTATAAGTTAGGTATAGAGGGAAAGTATCTCAACATAATTAAAGCCATATATGCCAAACCCACTGCCAATATCATCCTGAATGGGGAAAAGCTGAAAGCTTTTCCTTTAAGAACAGGAACTAGACAAGGATGCCCACTCTCACCACTCCTATTCAACATAGTGTTGGAAGTACTAGCCAGAGCAATCAGAGAAGAGAAGGAAATAAAGGGCATCCAGATTGGAAAAGATGAAGTCAAACTGTCCCTGTTTGCAGATGACATGATCCTATATATCGAACAGCCTAAAACCTCTACAAAAAAACCCTTGGAATTGATAAATGATTTCAGCACAGTAGCAGGATACAAAATCAACACACAAAAATCAGTAGCATTTCTTTTCTCCAATAGTGAACATGCAGAAGGAGAAATCAAGAAAGCCTGCCTATTTACAATAGCCACCAAAAAAATAAAATACTTAGGAATTGAGTTAACCAATGAGGTGAAAAATCTCTATAATGAGAACTACAAACCACTGGTGAGAGAAATTAGAGAGGATACAAGAAGATGGAAAGATATCCCATGCTCTTGGATTGGGAGAATCAACATAGTGAAAATGTCCATACTACCCAAAGTGATATACAAATTCAATGCAATCCCCATCAAAATTCCAAAGACATTTTTCTCAGAAATGGAAAAAACTATTCAGACATTTATATGGAACAATAAAAGACCATGCATAGCCAAAGCAATGCTGAGCAAAAAAAATAAAGCTGGAGGCATAACACTACCTGACTTTAAGCTATACTACAAAGCTATAATAACCAAAACAGTATGGTACTGGAATAAAAACAGACACACTGACCAATGGAATGGAATAGAGAATCCAGAAATCAACCCACACACTTACTGCCAGCTGATCTTTGACAAAGGCACCAAGCCTATTCATTGGCGAAGGGACTGCCTCTTCAGCAAATGGTGCTGGGATAACTGGATATCCATATGCAGGAGAATGAAACTAGATCCATACCTCTCACTGTATACTAAAATCAATTCAAAATGGATTAAGGATTTAAATATACACCCTGAAACAATAAAACTTCTTAAAGAAAACATAGGAGAAACACTTCAGGAAATAGGACTGGGCACAGACTTCATGAATACGACCCCAAAAGCACGGGCAACCAAAGGAAAAATAAACAAATGGAATTGTATCAAACTAAAAAGCTTCTGCACAGCAAAAGAAACAATTAAAAGAGTTAAAAGACAACCAACAGAGTGGGAGAAAATATTTGCAAAATATACATCTGACAAAGGATTAATATCCAGAATATATAAGGAACTCAAACAACTTTACAAGAAGAAAACAAGCAACCCAATTAAAAAATGGGCAAAAGAGCTAAGTAGGCATTTCTCTAAGGAAGATATACAAATGGCCAGCAGACATATGAAAAAATGCTCAACATCACTCAGCATCCGGGAAATGCAAATCAAAACCACATTGAGATACCATCTAACCCCAGTTAGGATGGCTAAAATCCAAAAGACTATGAACGATAAATGCTGGCGAGGCTGCGGAGAAAAAGGAACTCTCATCCATTGTTGGTGGGACTGCAAAATGGTGCAGCCTCTATGGAAAATGGTATGGAGGTTCCTCAAACAATTGCAGATAGATCTACCATACGACCCAGCTATCCCACTGTTGGGAATATACCCAGAGGAATGGAAATCATCAAGTCGAAGGTATACCTGTTCCCCAATGTTTATCGCAGCACTCTTTACAATAGCCAAGAGTTGGAACCAGCCCAAATGCCCATCATCAGATGAGTGGATATGGAAAATGTGGTACATCTACACAATGGAATACTACTCAGCTATAAAAACGAATGAAATACTGCCATTTGCAACAACATGGATGGACCTTGAGAGAATTATATTAAGTGAAACAAGTCAGGCAGAGAAAGAGAAATACCACATGTTCTCAGGAGCTAAAAATTAATATATAAATTCACACACACACACACACACACACACACACACACACACACACACACAAAAAAAAAAAAAAAACCGGGGGGGGGGAAAAGAAGATATAACAACCACAATTACTTGAAGTTGATACGACAAGCAAACTGAAAGGACATTGTTGGGGGGGAGGGGGGAGGGAGAAGGGAGGGAGGTTTTGGTGATGGGGAGCAATAATCAGCTACAATGTATATTGACAAAATAAAATTAAAAAACAAAAACAAAAACAAAACAAAACACAATTTGTGTTAATGGGCATTGTGCCTGTATGAATCTGGCCTTTACATCTTGGGCACGAGAAGTGACAATCAACTCTGTATCTCATGAATATTTATAACCAAAAAAAAGAAAAAAGTTTGTTGGGCTGGCCCCGTGGCTCACTCGGGAGAGTGTGGTGCTGGTAGCATGGAGGCCACAGGTTCAGATCCTATATAGGGATGGCCAGTGCGCTCGCTGGCTGAGCGTGGTGCAGACAACACCATGCCTAGGGTTGTGATCCCCTTACTGGTAAAAAAAAAAAAAAAAAAATGTTCGTGAAGTGTACCAGTTGCTCTCTTCTTATAAGAATATAGGCCCAGAACAACAAGGATAATTTTCTTAAAGCATTTTCCTTCATGCCTAGCTGAACAGGCATTAACACTTTATCTTACTCTTCTCTCTCTCCCCACACAGTGATCCCAGTGGAATGTAAATTTCAAGAATAATCTACTGTGAGTACATTTACCAGCTTTTTAATATATGACTAGACTTTAGCTTTCAGGACCCTTATTTCATGAAGCTATTCCAATAACTTGTGATTCTATTAACTGTGTATATAATGCCAATGAGAAGAGTGGCTCAATTTTTATTTAATTTTCAAATATTTGATAATTTGAATTTATTTTAATGATATCATTTGAAGGCCTAATCAGACATCGAATCATCTAACAGATTATTTATTTATTTAATTTTTGTTATTTATTTATTTTTAAATGACATATAATAGTTGTAAGAGTATGATAAAAATGGGAAATAACCTCACAAATTTGTGTGTCATCCTTGTGCAGGGCCATCCTAATCTTCTCTGTATTGCTCTGTAGAGGCCAAGGGAAGATTCTCCTTCAACTGCTTGAAGGTTCTCTGAAAAATCAGTTGATAAACTCAGATTAATGTAAAGAAAATGAATAAAAAATTATTTTAACATGCTGGGGAGGGGCAATGCATGGGGGAATCACAAGCTAGTGAGGGTACTGATGGGTACCAATTTCCAGTACAGATGGGTACCAATTTCCATAGGGGAGAGGAGAGACAGGGAATGTAAACAATTCTTTTGAGGGACAGTAAGGGATTACATGAGGATGAACCTGAGAAGCAGATATTATCTTGTGAAAAGGTCTGTCCAGGTAGTCGAGGTATGGGGTCTTCCCGGTCTCTCCAGTCCCTCTGGGAATTGTTCTTTCCTGCTTATATGATGAGATTCCTAGGGAGGAAATCTTAAGACAATTGCATTTCATTTGGATAACTTTCTTAATCAGATAAAGAAATTCCACAGAATTTCCTGTGCTTGGGGTGAAGAGAACAAGACAAGGTTAGAAGGATTTTGATTCTAAGGCCTAATCCTGAGATCTTTTAATTTTCAGAGCAAAATATTTGGGGGAATAATTTTCTGCACACCAACAGTATATATGCTGCCAAAGTGAGCACTAACAAAAACTATTTGTAAAAGTCTGACATAGACTTTGAAAAGAATCAGTAAATTAATAAACAATCACTTTATTAATAGACACAAATTAATTGATCCTGTTGCCATGTTTTGAGTTGTCTTCTAGAATCTATCTTCACACTTGCAGAAATTTCCTTTCCTGCTCTCATTTTCTGCCCTCCATTTGACAAGGCTTTCTTTATGTCTCATCTTCAAACTTTAGCGCAGCTATTTCCACCTTCCCTTCTTTTCTCTTTTAAGCATAATTCATATTTAAAAAACCCAGGATTTTCACTATTACTGCTTTGTGATTTTCTGGTTTTGCTCCCTACTAATAATCTTGAGAGAAAGACACCCTGTTTTCTATATCCCAAATGACACAAACAGAACTGCTGAATACTAGACATTTTTACATGTGTATTGTTTTATAATTTTTTATTGAAACATAATTGATTATATATATTCGTAGGGTACAGATTTGAATATCAGTACATGTGTATAAACTGTGGAGATCAAATAAGGATAATTAATATACTCATGTTTACAAAATGTAATCAATCTTTGTTATCCTTAACTAATTTCTCACTAACCACCCTCCCCCCCTCTTTCCCATCTTTAATAACCATAGTTCTATTCTCTTTTTCTTTGAAAGTGCACTGTATTATTGTGAATTTTTTCTTTCTTTCTTTCCTTTTTTCTTTCTATTATTCTTTCTTTCTTATTTTAGCTCTCACTTATGAGTGAGGACATGCGTATTTCTCTTTCTTTGCCTGGCTAATTTCACTTAACATAATTTTCCCTAAGTTTATCTACATTGCTGCAATTGGCAGAATTTCATTCTTTATTATGGCAGAGTAGTATTCCATCAAGTATATGTACCACAATTTCCTTATCCAGTCATCTGATGATGGACATTTAGGTTGGTCTAACTCTTGGCTATCGGAAATAGAGCTGCAATAAACATGGGGGTACAGTTATCACATGATGATTTCCGTTCTTTTGGGTGTATATCCTGTAGTGGGATTTCTAGATTGTATAGCAGTTCTATTGTAGTTGTTTGAGGAAGCTCCATACTGTTTTATAAAATGGGTGTACTGATTTATAGTCCCACCAACAATGTAGGAGAGTTTCCCCTTCTCCACATCATCACCAACATTTGTTATTCTCTGTCTTTTTGGTAACAGCCAGTCTAACTGGGATAAGATATCTCAGTGAGGTTTTGATTTGCATTTCCCTAGTGGTGAGTGATATTAAGCATTTTTTTCATGTGTCTGTTGGCCTTTTCTATATCTTCATGTGAGAAATGTCTATTCAGTTACTTTGCCCGTATTTTAATTAGGTTGCTCATTTTCTTACTGTTGTGTTGCTTGAGGTCTTTGTATATTCTGGATGTAAATATTTTGAAAGATGCGTAGTTTGCAAATATTTTCTCCCATTCTGTAGGTTGTCTTTCCACTCTGTTAATTGTTTCTTTTGCTGTGCAGAAGCTTTTTGGTTTCATATAATCCCGTTCATTTATTTTTCCTTTTTGCTGCCTGTGCTTTTGTGGTCTTATTCATAAACTCTTTGCCCATTCCTAAATCCTGAAGTGTTTCCCCTATGTTTTATTTTAGGAGTTTTATAGTTTCATGTCCTATCTTTAAATCTTTAATCCACTATGACTTGATTTTGGTATATGGTAAGAAGTACAGATCTAGTTTCATTCTTGCATAGATGGATGCCCAGTTTTCTCAGCACCATTTACTGAAGAAGTGATCTTTCCCCATTGTGTATTCTTGTTGTTTTTGTTAATGATAAGTTGGCTGTAAATATATGGGTTGATTTCTGTGTTCTTTATTCTGTTCCATTGTTTGGAGTGTCTGTTTTTATGCCAGTACCATGCTGTTTTGGTTATTATAGCTTTGTAGTATAGTTTGATATAAGGCATTTTATGCCACTGGCTTTATTTATTTTTTGTTCAGGATTGCTTTGGCTATTTGGGGTCTTTTGTTGTTCCATATGAGTGTTAGGATAATTTTTTCTAGTCTGTGAAGAATGTCATTGATATTTTGATAGGGATTGTATTGAACCTGTAGATCACTTTGGATAGAATGGACATTTTAACAATGTCAATTATTCCAATCCAAGAACATTGACTGTCTTTCCATCTTTCTGTGTCCTCTTTAATTTCTTTCAGCACTGTTTTGTAGTTCTCCTTGCACAGATCTTTCATTTCCTGGGTTAAGTTGATTCCTAAGTATTTAATTTACTTGGTGGCTACTGTAAATGGGCTTTTTTTCCTGATTTCTTTTTCAGCTAGATCATTACTAGAGTATAAAAAAGCTACTGATTTTCACGTGCTGATTTTGTATCCTGCAACTTTACTGAAATCTTTTATCAGCTCTAAGAGTTTTTTTGGTTGAGTCTTCAGGTTTTTCTCCGTAGAGGATCATGTCATCTGCAAACAGGGACAATTTGACTTCATCTTTTCCAATGTGGATGTCCTTTATTTCTTTCTCTTGCCTGATTCTCTGGCTAGTACTTCTGATGCTATGTTAAAGTGGAGTGGTTAAAGTGAGCATCCTTATCTTGTTGCTGTTCTTAAGAGAAAAGCTTTCAGCTTTTCCCCATTCAGGATGATATTGGCAGTGGGTTTGTCATATATGGCTTTCATTGTGTTGAGATACTTTCCTTCTACACTGGATTTGCTGAGACTCTTTATCTTGAAGGGAGGTTGAATTTTGTCAAATGCTTTTTCTGCATCTATTGAGATAATTGTATGGTTTTTGTCCTTGATTTTGTTCATGTTGTGTATCACATTTATTGACTTCTGTATGTTGAACCATCCTTGCATCTCTGGGATGAATCCTACTTGTTCATGGAGTACAATTTTTTTGATGTGTTCCTGTATTTTGACTGCTGATATTTTGTTGAGAATTTTTGCATCTCTGTATTGGTCAAAGGTATTGGCCTGTTTTCTTTCCTTTGTGTGTGTGTGTGTGTGTGTGTGTGTGTGTGTGTGTGCGCGCGTGTGTGCGCATTTCTTTGGTTTTCGTATTAGGGTGATGTTGGCCTCAGAATGAGTTTGGGAGAATGGCCTCTGTTTCAATTTTTGGAATAGTTTCAAGAGAATTCGTATTAATTCCTCTTTAAAGGTGTGTAAAATTCAGCAGTAAAGTCATCTGGTTCTGGGATTTTCTTTGTTGAAAGATTGCTGATTACTTCTTTGCCCTTGTTGCTTGTTATTAGACTGTTCGGGTTCTCTGTGTCTTCTTGATTCAGTGTTGGTAATTTGTGTGTGTCCAGAAATGTAAGCATTACTTCCAGGTTTACAAATTTGTTGGCATATAGTTGTTTATAATAGTCTGTAAAGATTCCTTGTATTTCTCTGGTATAAGTTGAAATGTCTCCTTTTTCCTTTTTGATTTTTATTATTTGGGTATCTCTCTCTCTCTCTCTTTTATAGTTAGCCTTGCTAATTGTTTGTCTATTTTGTTTATCTTCTCAAAAAACCAAATTTTCATTTCATTGATCTTTTGCATCCTTTTGGGGTCTCTATTTCATGTAGTTCTGCTCTGATCTTAATTCTTTCTTTCCACCTACTAATCTTGGGGTTGGATTGTTCTTGTTTTTCTCATTCTTTGAGTTGCAGGGTTAGGCTGCTTATTTGAAATCTTTCAATTATTTTGATGGAAACATTTATTGCAATTAAATCCCCTCTTAGTACTGTTGTTGCTGTATCCTACATGTTTTGATATGATGTGTCTTTATTTTCATGACTTTTGAGAAATTTTTTGATTTCCTGTTTAATTTCTTTTTGGACTGAGGGGTCATTCAGGAGCATGTTGTTTAATTTCCAAGTGTTTGTATAGTTTCCAGAGTTTCCCTTGTTATTGATTTGTGGTTTTAATCCAATGTGGTCTGAAAAGATACTTGAAATGATTTAGTCCTTTTACATTTGTTGAGACTTGATTTGTGACCTAACATTTGGTCTGTCATGAGTAACATTCCATGCGCTGATGGGAAGAATTTATATTTTGTAGTTTTTGGATTATATGTTCTGTAGGTATCTTCCACATCCAATTGGCCTAAGGTGTAGTTTTAAGTCCTTTATTTCCCTGTTGATTTGTTGCCTGGATGATCTGTCCAATATTGTGAGATGGGTGTTCAGGTCCCCAACTATTATCTTATTGGGGTCTATCTATTTCTTTAGGTCTAATAGTGTTTGCTTTATATATCGGGGTGCTTTGGTGTTGGGTGCATGTATATTTGTGATTGTTATGTCTTTTTGCTGAATAGACCACTTTATCATTATATAATAGCCTTCTTTGTCTCTTTTTTTTGGTTTTTGGTTTAATGTCTATTTTATCGGATGTAAGAATAGCTACTCCTGCTCAATTTTGGTTTCCGTTTGCATGGTATAGGTTTTTCCATCACTTCACTCTTACTCGGTGTGTATCTTTATAGGTGAGGTGAGTCTCTTGAAGACAGCTTATAGTTGGGTCTATCTTTTTGATTCAATCAGCCGGTACATGTCTTTTGAGTGGGGAATTTAACCTATTTACATTTTGGGTTGTTTATGAGAGGTATTGTCTTACTCCTGACTTATTTTTCCTATGGTTGACTTAATGTCTTGTGTTCCTTTCTTCCCCTCTCATTGTTTTTCTTCAGTTTTCATTGGTTTTACTGAGGTGGTATGGTATAGTTTATTTCTTTTTCTCATTTGCATATCTGTTCCACCAGTGGTGATTGTTCTTCCTAGTGTATTCATGGTGGTGTTTATCATTTCTTGGCTTCCAGGTCCAAGACTGGAAAGATTTATTGTAGAGCTGGTCATGTGATGGTCAACTCTTGCAGCTTTTCCTTGAAATTTCTGAAGGATAGCCTTGCTGGGTAAAGTATTCTTAGCTGGCGTTTTTGTTCTTTCAATTCTTTGAACATATCATCCCAATCTCTTCTGACCTGTAGTGTTACTATTGAGAAATCTGCTGTTAGTATGATTGGGATACCTTTACAGGTGACTTGATGCTTGTTTTTAGGAGTTTTTCTTTGTCTTTGAGTTTTGCCAGTTTGACTATAATGTGTCTTGGAGAGGATCTTTTTCAGTAGAATCTGTTTGAGGACCTTTGAGCCTCTTGGATCTGGAAGTCCATATTTCTACCAATACTTGGGAAGTTTTCTGCTACTATTTCATTGAATATGTTTTCAATGCCTTTTTCTTTCTCTTTCCCCTCTGGAACAACCATGATGTAAATGTTTGTGTGCTTAAGTTGGTCTACTTACTCTCTTAGATTTTCTTCTTTTTTAAAAAATTCTTTTCTTTTTGTCTGCTTGGTTTAGGTCAAAAAGATTGTCTTTGCAATCAGAAATTCTTTCTTCCACTTGCTCTAGCCTGCTGTTTACACTCTCAATTGTAGATTTTATTTCATTGAATGAGTCTTTCTGTTCCAAGAGTTTTGCTACATTCTCTTTTATGGAATTTTTCTCTTTGTAAACTTCCTCCTTTAAGTCCTGGATTGTTTTTTTCATTTTGTTGTGCTGTCTGACTGAGTCTTCTTGTATCTCACTGAGTTTGTTTCAGATTGTTACTAAAAATTCCTTTTCAAACATTTCAAGGGTTTCCTGCTATATGGGGTCTGTTACTTAAGATATATTTTATTCCTTTGGTGGTGTCATATTTCCTTGTTTTTTCGTATTTCTAGTCTCTCTAAGTTATTTTCTAGTCATCCAGTAGAGCAATTGATTCTTATATTACTATGGAATGGGCTTTGAGGAGAGAGATTTCCCCCTGTAGATGTGTTTTATATTGGTCATTGAGTTGGGTGTATTAGTATTGGCTCTAGGTAGACTCAGTAGTGTGGTCTCCATGTGTGTGGTGTGGGTACTTCTGCTGTATTCAATGTCAGAGTTGTTTGTGAGTGCCTCCATGGTGTAGGCACTGGGGCACTTAGTGATTTCTTGCTGAGGTCAGTTGGGACATTGAGGATGTGAGCTAGCTCTTGAGATCTTGGGCAAAGTGTTTGGGTCCTTTGTCACTTTTTGGCTGGATGGAGGAACCCTAGGTGGACTTGTTGGCTCCTGGCTAGTTTCCAATGACCCTGATGGGTGCACTTGGGTATGCTGGATCTTCTCAGCTTGAATGGGTCACCTTGAGTAAGGTTTCTCTTTCCTAGTTCCAACAGGCCAAGGCTTCTCCTGGGTCCTTGCTTCCCTCGATTGGGGAATGTTTTAGTGGTGGCCTGGAATTTTCTTTTGCACATTATTTGTCTATCCTGGTTTCTGTTGTCTCCAGGTTCTCTACATGTTGCTCTCCCTGGGTGAAGGCAGTCGTGCTCACTGCACGCAGTGTGTAATTTCCCCTATGAATTGGTCACTGGGGTGGGTTGCACTGGCTTACTCTTTCTGGTGGCTAAATTTGTGATTCTTTTTGTGTTAATGTGTAGTGTCAGCAGTGGGCCCTGCCCGTAGCCAGCCTGGCTGGTGCCATAGCAGTGGTAGTGGTGTGTATGGCTCCTAGCAGTGGCAGCAGAGGGGGCAGCTGGGGTCCTGCACCCAGCTGGGTTGGCTACTGCTTCAGCGGTGGCTTGGGGTCCTGCCTCTTGCTGTTCTGGATGATGTGGTGGCATGTGTCGGATGTTCTATGCCTAGCTGATCTGGCTGCAGCAATGGCTATGATGACAGCAGCTGCACCGCATGTAACTATTGTGAAAAGTCCCACGTGTAGCAGGGCTGACTGGTGAGGCGGCTTGGGTGGAGTTCCATGTGTTGCTGGTCTGGCTGGCATTGCAGTGTGGACAGCTGCTGGCTACGGCCACTGCACTGCAAACGGGTGTGGCAGGAGACTCACACTTTACATGAGTATTGAATGATTACTATCACTATCTATTTCCTGTGAATATTCCAAGTTCGGATATTTTGAAATGTCCAATCTCTTTGGAAGAAAATGAATGATTCCAATAATATCCCTTATAAAAATATGCTTGTTCACTATTAATTAATAGTACAGGTAAACTAAAATGAGGTTTCTTAAGAATTTGTTTTACATAAGTCCATCGTGACAGAGAACTGGTTGTACTTTACTTCTTCTCTATATAATATTACCAATATGGCTTTTGTTAATTAGTGTTTGAAGGATATATGGAGGAGTGAACCAGAAAATGAAATTATTTCATTAATAATACTCACTATTTTCTCTTTAATAACTGTACCTTACTCTTATCTCATAACTTATCACCATCTCTTCAAAATAATACATAACACTCTTAATGGATATCCTGATGGTGAGTGCAGAAATGGAAATTGGGTTCCAAATTTTTTTTAAGTCAGACTGCTAGACTATCATATAGGAAATTACTCACCATAATGTCAGAGACTGGAGCTCCATGTTAACCAGTAGATGGCATAACACAATTCTTCAGGGTGACAGTATGTGACAGACATGGCTCAAAGTCAAACTGAAAGAAATATGTAGCAGAATGCGTATGACTTTGGAAGTTGCAGTATATTCTTTGTCAAACAACCTTCCCCACTCACTCATACTTGATTCCTCTCTGGCCATCTCATTTTCTCTTTCTTTTGGCTACAGTAGTGCACCTTTTCTTTTTCACTCAAAAAAACATACTGTGCCATGCAATCATAACTGCTTTCCTTCAAAGGTTCACCTAACCACTTGAACAGCAATTTGTATTACTAAATATAATAGTAACTTTTTATACGTTATTATAAAGAAGACATTATAAACCCTTCCTTATATGAATTGATGGTGCTGAATTAATTGCCTAGTGTCAAATAGCTAGTGCTTTATAAACCCATTTTAAAAAATTTACTCTAAGTCTGGTGCTTTGTCCACAAGGATAGTTTCTCTGTGTTTTGAGCTCATAAAGAGTAATCTGAGAAAAATTATTGAATAATAAACTTTGAATTTGCATTTTAAATTATGGACCTATTAGGGTACCTCTCAGACAATGCTTTTTATAAAGGTGAAGTGATATTTTATAGGTAAGTACAGAACAACTTTACAAATTACAGTTTGTATTCGTTTGGCTACTGTACCCATTCAGGCAGTCAGTCATAAGGCTTGGACAGTTTATAGTTGACTTTGTAATTCTACATCAGCCCTTGGATTTCATCTTTTCTGGGTCTTCAACACCCACCTGACTCCATACCGAAGCTTAAAAAGGCCACATTAATTTCCTTTTCCCTGCTAACATACTAACTTTTTTATTTTGATCTCAACACTACGTAACACCCCACACCCCGTACACAAGTGACTGGGGATCTGCGTAAACCTCTCTATGTATCCTGAATCATGCTGTCAGCTACTGCCATGAGAAAGAGGTCCCCTCTGGGAGAGGAGTTAGGGCAAAAGTGAGTCATTTAGTGTCTCCTTTATAAGAACAATTCTGAGCCTCTCAAAACCATTCTTCATATATTTCTGTTCATGCAAGGGAATTAGAAATGCTTTTGCAAAAGTGACATGCACAAGCCATAAACTCAATTGGAGGGAGGAGTGGGAGACACAGACCAATCTCTGCATGCTTATTAATCAGACTTCTTCTGTCCACTACACACCCTCTTTTCCTTTACTCCAATAAGGACCTGGTATCCAAAGGATATAATTCACTCCTGAGACCCTTCCCATAAACCACCTCCAAAAATGTAATAGAAATAGAAATAGAAATTCCATTGAAAAAAGATAGAATTTATCTAACAGCTGCACTTCCTAGGGAGGAAAGAGAGGCTTTCCCAAAGTAGATGACATGTAGCTGAGCTGACAGCCTCATGGAAAACTTTTACCCAGATTGGAGGACAGAGTTAGTTTGGCTTTGTCTTTATGCTGCTGCTTAATGACCTTCGAAATCAAGAAAAAACTTCCCTGGGAAATGCTACAGTTACAAAAAGAGATCAACGTTTGCTATAGAAAAATAAAAATAGTTTATTTCATCCATCTCCTGTTTGATTTCTGTCCTTCGATCTGGCTATTACACCCACATTTTCAAAGGTCAGAGAGCTTAGCTGCATTTTGTCTTTAGTAAGTGGGAGGCATGACTTTTTAAAGGTACCATTTTCAGGATAGGCACAAAACAGTTCTAGAGAGGATGATTGCAAAGGCAAATCTCAAAGGTTTGATTTACTTGCTAAAGAACAGAGAGATAATAGTTGCGGAACAGGAACAAAAACAATCATGCAATGAGAATGACGTGATTTTTTAAGTGCTAATAATTATCATATTTTTGAAACAATAGAAGTCAGCTTGCGATCCTGATGATTTATGTGGTTCTTTCCTACTGCGATGTATTTCCACTATCCACGTCAGGAGTTTTTCTTCATTGTTAACTTTCTTATTTCCGTTTTTATTATTTCTTATTTTCTCTGCAGAAAATCAAGATTGTATTGGCCTTAAGTTTAGTAAACAAATAGAAAATGTTTATTCACTTAAGAAAGAAAATCCTTGGTAAATTATGCACTTTATGAATAAGACTCTTAAATAGTAAGTAGTAACTCAGTGCCCAAGAATCTATATATTACTCTAGAAATTCTGAGGTACTTGCACCTATTTCTATGGAGCAAAGGTGCACATAAGAGAATTGCAAAAGAAGGGTAAATAGGAGCAACATTTATAAGATCATAAAATAATTATATGGTTGTATACTCAGGTTCCCCGAAGAAGCAGACCTTATTATGTTTGTCAACTTTAAAGCCTATTAGATCTCCATTCATGATTTATTCATAATTTCAATTACTTATTGTATTCCAGAGCTGTGTCACTCATTTTTGTATCATGACTCATAATTCTACTATCCAGGATTATAGTATAACAGCCAATATCTATTTAATTCTTACACTATATCATGTGTGTATCTTCTTAATTAGTACAAAAATCTCATTACATAGGTTGTATTATAGTCTCTGTTTTTACTGGGGAAAAATGAGGATCACAGAGGTTTAGAAACTTGTGCAAGATCACCCAGTTAGTGTGGACTTGAGTAGTTGAAGTCAGACACAATTTAATTTATTAGCTTCTAGATCCCACCTATAACTTTCACTCCACTCTATAACTTTTTTACCACCTCACTAATTGAAGAAAAAGAATTCCTTCCCACAGAGTTCTCAGTCTATCTAGAAAAGGTGATCTCTTAGAATAACAGTACTTATTCCTAAAGCATGAGGGCCATTTATAGGTTTCACTGATGATTTGCATGAGACTTGTCTTATATAAAGACACTGATAATAGCGTGGAGAATAAATAAAAGGAAAGAGGTCAGACATTGGTGTTGTCTAAGAAATGGAGAAAAAAAGATAATAGAGCCTGAAACAGCTTAGTTGTAGCAAAATGGAAGATGAGAAAATGCATTTGTGAAATCTTTAGGGAAATCCTAGAGAATCGACTGAGTGAACTTGAAAAGCTGGAAGAGGCAAAAATTACAAGAGGAGCAATCACTATGAGTAAGGAATTTATTACAAATCATTTTTCCAATACTGAAAGTAGAGTTTTGGTGATATAATCATCAAATATTCTACTATGAGATTAAAATATATAGTACAAAAACAAATTTTAGGTAAAATTGAGCACTTATCATAAATCTTCTTAATGTTCTTAAGAAAATATCTTTGATGTGTATCTTGTATGCTTGTTGTAAGAACCAAATGATACAATATTTGCCAAGCATCCAGCAGAGCATTCAGAATAGAAAATGAATTTGCTATGTTAGTTTTCTTTTTTTCCATAATCATGGCCAAAATTGGCATACATCTAAGAGTGGTGATTTTAATAGATTGGAGTTTTCCTTTCTTTTTCATTTAAGAAATATTTTTGACTACTTAACATCCCATGCTTGGAAATATAAAAATGGGTAAGATTCAGTCCCTTTCCAGAGTACAAGTAGGAAAAGTCAGGCATGCCAATCCAGAAATCTACTTTTTACTGAAATCTGTCTCAAGCATTAGGTAGGGTGGTTCCTGTTATTCAGGTCTGAGTCTTCAAAATTATTGATAAAGAGGCACTAACTATTGACATTTGTTATTTGTTTTCTGTCTGTCTTGTAGCTCTTGTCTGTCTTTTCCTGTCTTCCTTTGTGGTGCGTTGATTTTTTTGTAGTGACACTCTTCGATTCTTTTCTCATTTTCTTTTTTTGAGTTTTTTATAGGTGTTTTCTTTGTGGTTATCACCTGTGTAAAACATCTTGTACTTAAAACAATCTATTCTAGGATGAAAATTTAATTTCAATTTCATACAAAACGTATGTGTTTACTTCCCTCCCACACACTTTGTTATTGATGTCACAAATTACATCTTTTTGTGTACTGCTTGTCTATTAACATATTTTATATAGTTAATTTCTATACTTTTGTCTTTTAATTTCTGCATTATTAGATTATTCTGTATTTGTTTTTATATTAACCTTCAACAGAGAAGTTTATGCTTTCCTACGCTTTTGTATTGCTGTTTAGTGTCTTTTTAATTCAAATGAAAGGACTATCTGTAGCCTTTCTTGTATTTTTTTTTCTATACTTTGAATATATCATCCAACACTTAATGGTCTGCAAGATTTCTGCTGAGAAATCCACTGATACTCGGATAAGTTCCCTTGAATGTGAAAACTCACTTTTCACTTCCTGCTTATAAAATTCTTTCCTTTTCTTTGACTTTGGACAATTTAGTTATAATGTGTCTTCATGTGTATTTTGTTGGATTCATTCTATTTGCATAAGTTGGGATTTTTGAATCTGGATGTCCATTTTCTTCCCCAGATTTGGGAAGTTTTCAACCATTATTTTAAATACATTTTTTGTTTCTTTTTCTCTCATTTCTCTTTCTGGGATTCTGATAATGCATATTCTAATCTGCCTGATGGTTTCCCTGAAGTCCCACAAGCCTTTCTTTCTTTTTTTTTTTGCTCTTTATTCATTTATTTATTTATTTATTTTTGTACTCTGACTAGATAATTTTAAATGACCTGTCTTTGAGTTCACCGATTATTTCTTCTGCTTGATAAAATGTGCTGTTGTACCCATTCAGTGAATTTTGCATATGTATCTCCTGTCTGTCCATACACAATCCCACTTCCAAAGTAAAATGGTCCCCAATTTATGATGGTTTGACTTTTACTTTTTTGACGTTATGATGGGTTTGTCGGGGTATTAAAGGAGGTTTCAATTTATAATATTTTTTACATGATGGATTTATCAGGACATAACCCTGTTGTATGTCAAGGAATATCTGTATTTCTTCATAATATCCCCTTTACCTAAAAATCATTCCCTTTCCCTTTTATTTATTTATTTTTCTTATGTTTTAAGTTCTGTTTTACTTCTCACCTCCTTTGTAAAAACACCCCAGGCTATACCAGCCTACATCTGTCTTTCTCCTACTACACTAATAACACATGCTGTTTACTTACACATTTTATTATTTTAACGCACATTCACAGTCATACTTTGATTTACTCTGGTGTGAGTGTTCCTGTGTGTGTGTGTGTGTGTGTGTGTGTGTGTGTGTGTGTGTGTGTGTGAAAGAGAGAGTGTGCACGCAAGATTATGTATCAAGAAAGACAGCTTTGAAAAGTATCAGAATTTGGCTATCCTTCACAGTGTTCACTCATAACCAGAACACATTGAAAGACCATATATCAAGAGAATTCAATTGAACAAACTCTGATGTAATTAGCATGCTATTTGTTCATTGCCTTTGAGAATTAAGGAGAAGAGTCTTGGGGAATAGACTTATTTCTGTATCCTTGAGGATTATTGAATGTTTTATGCCTTGAATATCCAAATGAGAGGTGTACACTATTAGCCTGCTAATATTGGGATATATAACACATTATGTAATGATGCAGGTTTACCTGTTTTCTGAAATATAAACTTATTCTTATAAATTCCCATTAGGATGGAGCCCAAACTTCTAAACATGGTCTGGCCTCTGACTCTATCTTAAATTATTTTATAAACCATTCTTTCTTCAGCCACATAGATGTATTCACAAATTCTTGAACTCATTATGGTGATTAAATATCCATGTGTATAGACATACTGTTGACTGTACGTGTAATATCTTTTTGCTCACATATGAGTGAATTTTACCATAAAGACCTTCCTTTTATTCTTCCTGTTGGGAACACAGCACCATTATTTCAATTGGAAACACAGCAATGAAGATTTATTTTATCGTTTATCATGTAAAATCACAAAGCTGAGTTCAACTTTCAGTATGACAGTGTGAGGAGCTCCGCAGACTCACTCCACAGCAAAACAAGCCAAGCTGCTCAAAACTTAAATAAAGCAACAATTTAAAGCCTCTTGAAATTGTCCTAAGTGCATACAACAAAACAATAAAAAAAATTTAAGAAATCTATTAAATCTTGGTAAGAACAGCAAGAATTTGTGGTATTTGGACCACAGCATGCTTTGTCTCCCCCACTTACACACCCAGCTCAGGTTGACAAAAGCTCCATTCCAGACAGGTACAGCCAAAAAGACAGGTCTTCCTCTCCCTTTAGCTTCCAAGCAAGGCTTACTGAATCTCACTGGGTGTTGGGAGAGGCAAGATATCAGCATTCTTATCCCCTACATACCAAGTTGAACAGACAAACTTTCTCATGAGTGTGGCCAATATTTCACTGTCTCTCTCCCTCGATCTAATCTGTACCCATAGAAGGAAGCCTCTATTCCAGGTGAAGTAGGCTGCTAATATCACGATACTGACCCTAGCTCCTCCTCCCGGTTCATTCATAGGCCAGAGGTTCCACATAGGGAGAAGGAAGCAAGACATTCAGAGGTTACCAACCTTTCTAGAGTAGTGGGTGAGATAGTCTTTGAAACAAAGCCTTTACAGGATAAACAAAACTGAGAAAACTCATTGTTAGCAGAACTGCCTAATAAAAAACACTAAAGCATATTCTACAGGCTGGGATATAGAATATCCACAGCAGCTGTGAAAGTACTTATGCAATTATAAAGTAGCGTATAAATGCATATCTTTCTTCTTTCTTAAAAAATTTAAAAAGCAATTGTATAACTCTCTTTTATAAGGTCAAATTATTCCCAACAAGGGTATCAAGACCATTGAATGAGGAAAGGACAGTCTTTTCAACAAATGAGACTGCTATGTATGTGCAAAAAATAAAGTTGAACCATTACCTTACACCAAATATGATATTAACTAAAATGGATCAAAAACCTGAGTGTAAGAGCTAAAATTACATGAGGACAACTCTTAGGAAAAAAATATAGGGGGAAAGGCTCATGATATTGGATTTGGCAATTAGTTCTTGAATATGACACCAAAAGCATAGACAATAAAAGTAAAAATAGATAAATTGGACTACATCAAATTAGAAAACAAACGAACTTCTGTGGATCAAAGTATACAATCAACAAAATGAAAAGGCAACCGAGGAAAGGTAGAAAATATTTGCAAATCACATATATGCTAAGGGTTGCTATATAGAACATTTAAAGACCTCCTACAATATAACAGTATGAAAATACAAATAGATAAATAAATAAATGAATAAATAACCGAATTAAAAGTGGGCAAAGCGCTTAAATAGACATTTTTCTGAAATAATACATAATTGGCCAATAAGCACATGAAATAATGTTCCCCATCAATAATCATTAGGGAAATGCAAATAAAACCACAATAAGATACCATCTCACACCCATTAGTATGACTCTTATAAGAGAAAAAAAAGTTGCTGGTGAGGATGTGAAAAAATTAAAACATTGGAAGCCTTTGTTCACTGTTGGTGTGAATATTAAATGGTATGGCCTTTATGCATAACGGTACAGAGATCAAAAATAAAGTTGCTATGTGACCCAGAAATTTCACTTCTGAATATATACACAAAAGAATTGAAAACAGGGTTTTGAAGACATATGTTAAACTCATGTTTATAGCAGTATTATTCATAATAGTCAAAAGGTGGAAACAAACCAAGTGTCCATTAATGAATGAATGGATAAACAAAATGTGGAACATACATTCATTGAGATTTTTTTAGCCTAAAAAAAGAAAAATCTGACACATAGTGTAACATGGATAAAGCTCGAGGACATTATGCTACATGAAATACGCCAGTCACAAAAAGAAAACAGTACATGACTCCACTTTTGTGAAGCACCTAGAGTAATCAAATTCACAGAGATTGGAAGCAAAATGGTAACTTCCAGGGGACTGGAGTGGGGTGGGGAGTTGTTTCATAAGTATAGACTTTCAGTATTGCAAGATAAAAAGAAATCTGGAGATTGGCTGCACAACAGTGTGAATGTACATAACACTACTGAAAGGTCACTTAAAAATGTTTGAGATGGAAATAATATCAGCAAGATGTTGGAATAAGACTTTCTAGCCCTTGTCCCCTGGCAAAAACATCAATGTGGAACTTAAACAACTCAACTGCAAAAGAAACAAACAATTCATTTAAAAATGGGCAAATGACCTGAAGAGACATTTCTCAAAAGAAGATACACAAATGACCAACAGGTATATGAAAAATGCTCAACATCACTAAACATCATGGAAATGTAAACCCAAACCACAATGAGATATCCTCTCACTATAGTTAGAATGGTTATTATCAAAAAGACTAAATGCAGCAAATGCTAGAGAAGGTGTAAATAAAAAAGAACCTTATACATTGTTGATGGGAATGTAAATTAGTACAGCCATTATGGAAAATTGTATGGAGGTTTCTTAAAAAATGAAAAATGAAAAATGAAACTACTTCATGGTGCAGAAATCCCACTGCTGGGTACTTATCCAAAGGAAAGGAAATTAACATACTGAAGAGATATCTGCACCGCCATGTTCACTGCAGCATTATTCACAATAGCCAAGATATGGAATCAGCCTAGGTGTCCAAAGATGAATGCATAAACAATATGTGGTATAGGCACACAATGAAATACTACTCAGCCATGAAAAATAATGAAATTCTGTCATTTGCAGCAATGTGGATGAGCCTGAAAGACATGTTAGGTGAAATAAGTCAAGCATGGAAAGATAAATTCTGCACGTTCTCACTCATGTGGGAGCTAAAATAATAGTGTTATAAGGTGGAAGATACAGTGGTTGATTTGAGACCTTCCATCCTTGCTATGCCCCATACTCTGAATGAACATCCAACCTTCAGGAAACTATGAAATGGAGAAGTTATATTGTCTATACTTAGTATAAAATTGACAAATACAGAGGTTGCATTAGGCAATAATGTGAGTGGACAAAGCCTGTTGTATTTCCCTCCTTCACATTTTATTGCCACTTCTTTGTTTGATTTGCTTCACTCCAGATAAACCTCTTCCTACATGCTCTTCTGCTGTGATTTCATCTAAACCAGAACTACTGCAGGATGTTGGAATGGTCCCTTCTAGAGATGTTTTGAAGCTAATGGAATGTACTACTCCATGCAAACAATGTTTTTTTTAGAAATTTTGAGAATTTATTTTTCAAAAAATGTAAACTTTAATCTTTTCTCCTTTTTTATTGTTGTAGCACAATTGATGGTGATAAAGAAATGGACAATATGCTCTTAGGACTATGGACAATTCCCTTATGTGAAGACAAATTCCAGCCCTTAGTTTCAGTTAAGAAAATTTATTATAAAGCAGATCATTCTGCTTTTAAAAGTATATCTTCAGAAACTTTATCATCATTAAATTTATCAGTCAAGAATTTTAGTTGATCTGTTACTTAATCAGACTCCAAAATAGCAGATTCACTAAAGTTAGCAGGAATCCCTACAGGGTAACTGTGGTGAATAGTTTCTTAGAAGCACTCAAAACCAAAAAATGTATAGAAAATGTCAATGATGTCTTAAAGTTACTTTTTATTTTAATTCAAGCCAATTGCCTAAATTCTTATTGAAGAAAACCCATTTCTAGTATTTGCATCTCATTCCTGGAACAGGTTAGCTTTATATTGCCACATTTACATGAAGTGTACTGTAATATAAATGGCTTTCATAAAAGTTGCCAACTTCCAACCACCTGCTGTGTGCTGACAGCAGTAGCAACAATTCCACTGCTGCAAAATAATATTCAATTGCAATATCTACTGTCAGATCTACAAATCGTTCTCTTAGGTTATGTGGTTTGTTGGAATAAGACCATGTTTTCTAATATTCCTTTGCTATCTCTCAACCTTTCCAGCATTATTCACTTTGATTAATTCCACTGTAGCACGGGGCAAGCAGAAATGTGATCCTGTTTGGAAACCTCATTTTGCTGCAGTTCATATGTGGAGCAGCAACTGAAAAATGTAAGCTTCAGAGAGTTTGCAGATGAAAATTGGCCTAGTGATAAAAAGTTCAGTGTAGAATGGAAATACTCTACTGCTAGTTCAGCTGTTTCCCTTCCATTTTGCCAGCAATGTCTGAGTGCAGCCCTGGGAATTGTACAGGAGTTGATGGACTAGGGTGTCAAAAAAGGGCTTGAGAAGCCCCAAAATGAGTCTGGTGTGAACAAGTAGTTGTGGGGATAACAAATATTTTCTGTATGTACTGAGATATGTTGCTATGATTTGGAGGAGATGATGAGAAAATAGTGAAAGGGTAGGTTTTCTTCAGTAACTGTTATAAAACACATATCTATTGGTGGCCACACAGCAACAGTTAAAACAGAATATGCCTAAAGGAGCCCAGAAGCCAATGGGACTAAATCAAACTAAAAAGCTTCTGCACAGCAAAAGAAACAATCAACAGAGTGAAGAGGCAACCTGGAGAACAGGAGAAAATATCTGCAAACTATTCATCCAACAAGAGATTAATATTAAGAATATACAAGGAACTCAAACCATCCAATAGTAATAAATCAAATAATCTGATTTTAAAACAGGCAAATCTCCTGAAAATACATTTCTCAAAAGGAGACATACAAATGGACAGAAGGTATATTAAAAAATGCTCAAGATCGCTAATCATCAGGGAAATGCAAATGAAAGCCACAGTGAGATATCATCTCATTATAGTTAGAATGGCTATTATCAAGAAGACCAAATACAACAAATTCTGGTGAGGATGTGGAGAAAAGGACATCCTTATATACTGTTGGTGGGAGCATAAATTAGTATAGCTACTATAGAAAACTGTATGGAGGTTACTCAAAAAACTAAAAATAGGACTATCACATGAGCCAGCAATCCCACTACCAGGTATTTATCCAAAGTTAAGGAAACCAGTATGAGAAGGAGATACCTGCTCCCCCATGTTTATTGCAGCGTTATTTACAAGAGCCAATATGTGGAATCAATTTTAACTGTCCATTGACAGAAGATTGGATAAAGAAAATGAAGTATATATATATAAAATGGAATACTATTCAGCCATAAGAAAGAATTTAAATCATGTTATTTGAGGCAACATGGGTCCTGGAAGACATTATGTTAGTGAAATAAATCAGGCACAAAAAGATAATTGCCATATGTTTTCATTCATCTGTTGAAGCAAAAAAAAAAAAAAAAAAAAGCGAGCTTTTAGAAGTAGAGAGTAGAATTGTGGTTACTAGAGATTGGGAAGGTGGGATAAGGAGAGGTTGGTTAACAGATATAGAACGACATCGAGATAGGAAGAATAAGTTCTAGTATTTGATGGTAGTGCTAGGTATCTATGATTAACAATAATTTATTGTATATTTTCAAATGGCTACAAGAGAGAAGTTCTAATGTTCTCCTCACAAAGAAATGATAAAAGCTTGCGGTGATGGAGATGCTGACAAGCCTGCTTTGATCATCACACAGTGCACATGTGCATCTAAATATTTCTCTGTAACCCGTAAATATGTACATTATGTATCAACCAAAAAGCAAAATTTAAAAATATAAGTAAGTGGGTCAAGCAGTCCCTGTATGTGTGTTGAGGTACATATTGGGACGACCACTGAGAACTGTGGGTACCTGAACCATGCTCACCTTTTTTAAAGATGCAGCTGCGTTTCTGTTTCTTCCCATCATTACCACCCTAGAATATGAGCCTTCATTGCCATATCCTCAGGGTTTTTTTTCTGGCAAAAAGTCAGATATTGAAAATTTTATATAAAATTTTCAAAAATTCCATATTGGAGATTATGGCAGCCAGGTTGATACATCTATAGAGTACAGTCTTCAAGGGCACGGAGCAGAACAGAGAGCAGCCAAAAATATATCTAGAGCGGGAGGGGGGCAAAAACCAAAACACGGCAGTACCGCTTTCTCATGTTTTTGAATGATATTGTACATTATCAGTCTCGACATTTCTAGATTCAGTGTTTATTTTTCAGTCCTTGTCACAATTTTGAAATAGGTGATTATTTTCTTCTTAAGACATAAACTTCATTCGGATCTTAGGATATTACCCTCTCCTGGTTTTCTTCCACACCTCTCGGCTGTCTTTCTTAGTGTACTATATTGCACACCCCTCCTTCAAGGTTCAGTTTAATCTGTCATGTTTTTTCTCTATCTCTGAAGTCCAATAGCCTTAAATATCTTCTATATGGCAATAACCCCAAATTTGTACCTCCATTCACCAATTATATCTCAAACACTAGGCTGATCATCAGTTGTCTGTTCAATAACTCTACTGCTTATTCAAAATGGTTTTCTCAGATTTTATACAAACTTTTAGTTTTTTCCATAAACTACTCTAATTTAATCTTTATGATTTTACTGAATTATAATAATAATAAATTATATAAGTTCTGTATGTGTGTGTGTGTTTTCTGTATTCCTTGAAAAGAAAATAAGCAACATGGCAACATAGTTTTCTAAACACATATCCCTTGGCAATAACTCACACCAAGTTGCTCCCATCTACCTCTTGTCTCTCTGTTTTATGAGTTTCTTCATTGCTTTAAATTCAGTTTGGCTTTACCTTTATTGACGTAATATTAACTTCCCTTCAGAGACAAATGAATGTTTCTTTGTTTTTATACGAAATACATTGTGCCACATGAAATTAATAAGACAATATCATTTGTTTTATTAATAATTTCTGTGTGCCTGCATCTTGTCAGGCAATCTGCTATGGGCTAAGGGTGCATGAGTAATAAGCATTTGTCTGAAGGAGGTGGTTTAAATTTTTCCTCTTAAAGTTGGCATCTTCAAGATGTTTTCTTTACCTGTGTCTCAAGACCCCATTATGATAAAATAAAGAAATGAGTGAAAAGAGAATCACCTGTGACGTTACAGATAGAGTGGTAGACTGAATAATGATCCTTCCTCTCCCAACAAAGATACATTCTAATCCTTGGAAACTATGAATATGTTACTTTACACAGAAAAAAAGGACTTTGAGGATGTGATTAAGTTAAGGGTCTTGAGATGGGGAAATTATCCTGAATTGTCAAGGTGGACCCAATGTTATCATAAGGACCCATATAAGAAAGAGGCAAGAGAGTCAGAGGCAGAGAAGGCAATGTGATAATGGAAGCAGAGATCCGAGAGGGAGGGAGGCGGGGGGGGGAGAGAGAGAGAGTGAGAGAGAGAGAGAGAGAGAGAGAGAGAGAGAGAGAGATTGAATTGAGGATGAGGATGGCTTTGGAAATAGAGGAAGAGACCAAGACCCAGGAAGTCTAGGTGGCCTCTGGATGCTGTAAAGGGCAAGAGCATAGATTATTTCTTAGATACTTTATTTTAGAGAAAGTCAGAAAATTTAAACAAGAAAATCTAGAAGAGTATAAATTCATGTGAAAAATTAATTACTTGCAGATAAATATGAGGAAATCTACAAAATTAGCAAAAGAGTAGAAAGTATGGCTATTGTGTTAAAATATAGATAATTAGTTCTGGAAACATTCTTCTAAAAGAAATTCTATAGAAAGAAGACAGAAAAAATGGAAGTATGAAAATATCAAACAAGTAATACAAGAACATTTCCTAGAACTAAAGAAAATCATAAAGTTTCAAACAGAAAGTTCCCACCAAGTACGGAAAGAGATAAATAAAGACCCCTTTCTAGATCAAGATCAAGCAGAAGATCCTACAAATGTTCAGGGAAACCACAACACATCTCAAATAAATAATAACAAAAAAGAATTGATGTTAGGTTCCTCTTTAACCATCTTGGATGCCAGAAATAAAGTAGCCTTCCAAATTCTTAGCAAAAATATTTTAAATGCACAATTCAATACCATGACAAAATATTAATGTTGGTAGGTGAAAACTACAGTCATTTTCAGACTTGAAGGGATTCAAAAATATATATTTTACATACACACTTACTAAAGAAATTGCTAGTGGTCAAAAATAAAAGAAAGCACCCAAAAAGTGTCAAAACCAAGAAAAATGTAGACGTGGAAAAGAAAAAGAGCGGAGTTCATCAGAGAATCTATCTGGAGACAGGACATGGTGACAGGTCATCAGGAGGCTTAGAAAACAACTAATTCAGACTGGATCAGGGGTCCATTGGGTCTTATAAGAAAATCTCTAGAAAGAATGAAATAAGTGGAATTCAATTCTATAATAAGGAGTTGGGTTATCTGTAATGATACAACAATGACATATCAAAAATGTGATAAAAAGATAAAAAACTCCAGGAAAACCTATATAAGAAATGGACAGTCTTGCATAAAGCAAACTATAGCAACCTAGAGAGGAAAAAGAGAAGACTTAATTATGCTTACAGGACAGACAAAATTCTACTCTAAAGAAATGGGTGACAAAACATGGGAAGCTGGAGCAGGGAAGGGAAGTACAGGAAAAGGTTTGGATTCCTAGTATATTTACATTGGTAAGTAGTTGTTAAAATAAAAACATCAAAGAATGATCTAAAATATCTAAAGAAAAGTTGTTTCAGTATATTATTTCAATTCATTATATTTATTATACAGTATTTAAGTGGCATTCAACTCAAAATTTGGAGAAGTGGGATGGGAGAGTACTGGGAATAAACTTGATATCCATTATGTTATTGTATATCAATGAATACTGTCAAAGTTTGGTGAATCAAAAAATAAATGTCTGTACATATCATGTAGAATTGTACCTGTAACTTTGAGACTACAGAACAGAAATGATAAGGTGACCTCTGAGGAATGATACAAAATGGGGTAAGAAAGGGCCTATGACTTTTTTCTTTTTGTGTAAAAGGTGCTTATTAAATTGCATATGCATGTGTTAAACTGAAAAGAACTATTCTCAGTAGGGATTCATAGTGATTTCCCATCATTGATGTTATGGGCCCATTTCCTAGTGCTCTACCCAATATGCATTCTCCACTCCTTACTTTATACTAACAAATCCTCCCTCCCCCCACCATCCACACACAATTAAAGAACAGACAAACTACATTTGCCAGTGATAGCTAATGTGACATAAAGACATTTGGAGCGAGGGTGAAGGCTTTATTAAGATGCATCATTTGTCCATCATCATTTCCTTTTTTACTGTGGGAATACACATGGGAAAGTAGAGTTAAAAGAGTCTTATTGTGAACTCAAGGTAATTTGTAGTAGAAAAGCACATACAAGGGAGCACTGAGCAGAAAAATAGAAGATGCCTAAGTACCTCATGTCATCGTGGGGACTATCTCGTCTGCATTGACTGTATCTGACTTTCTTTTTATGCTGCTTTACAGTTTCAGTTAGCAGATTTTAGTAAACTAATCTATATCAAAAAAATTAAAATAGCTAGGTAATCATATCTATAACCACTGTATTAAGTGTTATGGAGATTAACAGAAGAAATTATTGAAAGGAATAAAATTCAGCACCAGTTAAAGGATGAGACACAAACGCAAGGCAGCTCACTGGAGAAGGTTTTTTATTCAGCAGGCACATCTGCTTTTATAGGGCTAGAAGAGAGCTGATAGGTTTGCTGGGGACACGGAACGTTCGGGGATTGGATGGATTGCGTTGCTAAGGGGCCGGGAGCAGGGAGCCTGTGCTGATTGGTGTGCAATTTGCTCCAGCGGGATGGTATTGTGGCGCCGGTGGGAAGGAGAAGGTGGAAGAGAAGGGTAGCCAGCTCCATGATGGGGCGTGGCTGAAAGGGTTCTCATACGACCTAATATTCCTCCCTTTTTTTGTTAGGAAAAGGGTGACGTTCCTCTTTCTAGCTACCTCCTGCTGGTAGGGGGCATTGTTTGGGAAGGGGTTGGAGTGTCAAGGAGGAATATGGTCAGGAGACCCCATAATAAGGTGGAATATAAAAGAACCTCCTGGGGGGTGAAATGGATGAAAGTTCCCTGCAGCCATAAGTCAATAATCTGTTGAGTCCACTCCTGATGTGTAAAAACTGGGTGTAGTAGCCCAGTGTCGGAGGAAAGGGCATCTAGGAAGGCAATCCATCGCATCCTATATGCTTCATCAGCATGTGGTGAGGAGTTTCTGAGAAGAGGCAGAGGGTTCATCAGTAGCTAGGAGTTGGTAGTTTCTAAGTAAAAGCTGTTTAAAAGTCTGGTTAGAATTTTTTCCACTTGGGTTTGTAAAAACTTGAGTATACAAGGTAAAAAAAAGGCATACCAGAAGGATTACAGAGAGGGGGCCGAGGATGGGCCAAACCCAGGTTAGGAGAGGGTTGGACATTAGAGAAGAGAATGGGCTGGAGTCAGGTGGGGCACGCAGGCTGATAGCTAGTTCAGTGAGTTTAATGATGTTATTTTCTACCACACCTGATTTGTTAATATAATAACAACATTCTTCTCTTAGGAAGAGGCAGGTGCCACCTTTTTCTGCTGTAAGCAGATCAAGGGCTCTCCTGTTCTGGAGGGTCACTTGGGCCAAAGAAGTTATTTGTTTTTGTAAGGAGGTTAGAGATTCTGCCGTGGATGTGAGGGCCCTTTCTAACCTGGATTTAATATCTTCAACAGCCCACAGAGAGTGGCCCAGGGCTCCTCCTGAGAGGCCGGCACTGGCGACGGAAATGGTTAAAGACATACCAACCAAGATAGGGAGGAAAGCCGCTCTTTTTTGTTGGTCTTGGGGATTAAGAAGGTGAAACATTTCTGAGCTAGTGTATAGGGTGAGCTGGGGAACAACAGTTATGAGAAGGCAAGGAGAAGTTATGTTGGGGAGGAAAGTAGTGATAAGGGTTCCATTGCACCAAAAAAAGTTCCAGGTGATGCATGAGTGGTATTTGTGAGTTTAAGACTGTATTGGCAAAAGGGGTCATTGAAAGATTTGGAAATAGTGGGGCCCCAAAGGCATGTTCTAGGGAGGAGGGTGTGGTTGCCGTCCTCAGGCTCCCACAAAGGAACATTGGGTAGGGGTGAAGAGGACAGTGGGGCCTGGGAAGGGTTTGGATGAAGGAGTGAGTCGGTGTTGTTGACTGGGACAGCGGCAAGCAGGGGGCGAGCCAAGGAGGCGCACAAAAAGCAATTTCCAGGGGAAATGGATGGAACAGTCTGGTTTAAAAAGGACAGGGTATCAGAGATGATCTGTAACCAAGTATATATAGGGGAGCCTGGGGCATGAAGGGAAGGGGCATTTTCTAAAGAGGATATGATGTTCTGTTAGACAAGAGATATAGGGTCACGAAGAGGAACATACTCACGGGATATTTCAAAAGTTCTGCAGGGGTGTAAAGCATAGCCATTACAGTAAACAGAAGCAAGGACCCTGGTAGCCCATCGGCTCTCCCATGGGTCCTGGATGGTTAAAGAACACTGTCATTTGCCATCACACTGAAAAAGTCTCCTCCCTCTCCTAGCTGTCCCATATACCCTAACCCCCAGTGGATCTTACATGACCAATATGGACAGCCGCCATAGGTGTCAGGCCACCAGCGGCAGTAATTGTGGGTCTGATCAAAGAGGAAGCAAAGGTAAGGGCGGTTGGCTTGTTTAACTAACTTGGAATTGGAAAGAGTGATAGTGACAGCCTCGGAGCAACCTTTGATGGAGCAGTCCACAGTAGCGGCCAAATGGGTGACTTTGGTGGTTTTTTTTGTGTGTATGATTTTCTCACATTAAATCTCCATACGTAAGATGGAGAAGAAGAGGAACTTTGAGGAAGTATAAAGAGAAAGAGGAGGAGGATGTTAAAAGTGTTAAGAATACTAGAAGGGAGCATCCTTGTGGTTGAGGAGAGGAAGGGCAGGAATGCAGGAAAATCGCAATTTCAGGGGATTAGATGGGTCCAGAGTACAAGAATAAGAGGGAGAAGGAGTAGATGGAGGGGAGCCTCGAGACTCTTCTGAGATATCCTGGACGCCGGTGGGGACGAGGTTCCGGGTGTCTGGTTTTAATCTAGAAATGTGAATCCAGGGAGTAAAACGGTTACCAGGTAGAGAGAATTTTGTGGCTGTAGGGGTGCAAAGAATAACTGGGTGGGGGCCCTCCACTTTGGGCATGAGAGGTCCTTTTTCTTCCGCGGAGAGAGTGGAGAGGCAAGAAGTTTTGAGAAGAAGCAGGGTCAGGAAGAAGCCAATCTTGAAATTTCCAAAGTTCAGAGCGGAGATGGAAAAGGAGAGGTAAATTGAGGTCTGGCGGTATTGGACCCTGTGAGGGAGTGAGCCCTGGAGGTAAGAGGGGATGCCTGTACATTATTTCAAAAGGAGACAACAGAGAGTGTTTTTTTGGAAGAGCCCTTATCTTAAGGCCAACGGGAGTAGCTGAACCCAGTCCAGGTGTAGTTCTAAGGATAATTTTGTTAAAATGTTTTTAAGAGTTCTGTTGGATCTCTCTACCTTTCTGGAAGCCTGGGGATGATAGGGACAGTGTAAGTGCCACTGAAAAGAGAGAGCTTGGGAACCTTTCTGGGTAATCTGAGAGATAAACTCAGGACCATTGTCTGACTGTAATGAAATGGGCATTCCAAACCTAGGGATAATCTGAGAGAGAAGGATGGACGCCACTGTAATAGCCCTTTTATTAGATGTGGGGAAGGCCTCTACCCATCCAGAGAAGGTATCTATGAACACTAGGAGATATGTGGTGCGTCGTACAGGCAGCATGTCAGTGACATCCACCTGCCAATCAGCTGCAGGTGTGTGACCTCTGGCCTGGTGGGAGGAGAAAGGTTTAGGTTTTAAAGGAGCGTTGGGGTTAGTGCACTGGCAGACTTTACAAGTAAGGGAAATTTTCTGTAGGAGGGTTTTATCTAAAGGGGTGAGCGTAAAGAAAGTTTGTAAAAAGATTGTTAAAGTTTGGGGCTAGTGTGGAAGAGAGCATGGAGAAGCTGGAACAGGGCCGTATTGTCCGTGGGGGGGTATGTCAGTGAGGGCGGCTAAAAGGTGAGCAGGTTTATGTTCGGGATTCATGGCCGCTGTTCATGCAGCCGCGTCAGCCCTGGAGTTGCCCTGTGTGATAGGGGAGTTGTCTTTCTGATGAGACTTGCAGTGAACTACCCCTAGCCGGACGGGCAGATGAGAGGCCTCTATAAGGTTGGTGATAAGGGATGAATTAGTGATTGAGTTTCCTTTTGTGGTGAGTAGGCCCTGTTCCCTCCACACAGCAGCATGGGACAACAGGATGTGGAAAACATATTTGGAGTCAATGTAAAGTGTGAGGGATTTACCTTGGGCTAAAATACAGGCTCTTGT
Source organism: Cynocephalus volans (assembly GCF_027409185.1). NCBI lineage: Eukaryota > Metazoa > Chordata > Mammalia > Dermoptera > Cynocephalidae > Cynocephalus > Cynocephalus volans. The sequence continues at coordinate 190,988,365 of NC_084460.1, forward strand.
AACTGCTATAAGCTCAGCCTGTTGGTTGGTAGTACCTGGGGGTAGGGGTTTGGCTTCTATGATTTCGGTGAGAGAGGTTATGGCATATCCTGCATAATGGGCAGAGTCCTGTCTGAAAGAACTACCATCCGTAAACCAAATGTAATCAGGATGAGAGAGAGGTCCTTCTGAAATAGAGGAGTGACAGGGCAGGAAGTTTTCTAGGGCCTCCAGGCAATCATGGGAAGGGGTGCCTATACCTGAAGGACAAAGTGTGGGAAGTAAAGTGGCAGGATTTAAGGGGGGGCATAGAAGAAAGGTGATGTCAGGGTTTTCAAGGAAGGAGGTGAGAAGGGAGAAAACCCTGGATGGAGGGAGGGATTGAAGTCCCTTGTATGTCAAGAGATCCTTTAAGTGGTGAGGGGAAAGGATAGTTAATGGTGCCCCGAAAGTTAATTTGTATACCTCCTTTTGTAAGAGCTGTCCGGCAGCTAGGGCCCTTATGCAGGGTGCCCATCCACGGACGGTGGGATCTACCTGCTTAGAAAGGTAGGCTATGGGAGCAAAGGTGGGTCCATAATTTTGTCCCAACACCCCGACTGCCTGTCCGCCCTTCTCATGGACGTACAAGAAGAAAGGTTTAGAGAGATCAGGGAGATGAAGTGCTGGTGCCTGTACAAGGGTCTGTCGCAATTTTAAAAAGGGATGGCGGGGGGAGGAGAGTAGGGGTTCATCAGGGGGACCCTTAGTTAGGTTATACAGAGGTCTGGCCAGGAGGGAATAATTTGGGACCCAGGCTCTGAAGTATCCAGCTAATCCCCAAAATGACAATATTTCAGCCTTTGTTTGGGGAATGGGAAGGTCCATGAGAAGTTGTTTTCTGTTAAGCGTAATTGACTTTTTCCTTGGGGAAAGGGTGTTGAAAGGCGAGTGAGTGGGCCAGAGATGGCCCTTTTTTTGTAAATCCTGAATGATGGGGCAAAGGCCAAGAAGGGCTGTGGTGGTCAGGGGATACTGGGCCTGGCATATAAACTTAGTGGGGTCCTTAAGCCTAATGTGTATTGGAGAACACTTTGCAGTGGAGGGGCTTGATGTGTCCCAGACAACTGTGTTGACAGGCTCAGTTAATGTTGGAAAAGGAGGTCGTGAGTCCGAGTCGTCGGCCAGGAGTGCTATAAAAACTGTGTGGTAGGCGAGGCATGGGAGCGGATGCTGATCGTAATCCTGAGAAGGGAGAGAATATCTCTTCCCAGTAGAGGGATGGGACATTGGGGCATGACAAGGAAGGAGTGTGAGAAGGGTGTGGAAACATTTTGCATGGTGCATGTTAATAGGGGTGTTTTACGAGCGAAAATCTGTTTACCTCCTACCCCGATAATAGGAGAGGTGGAAATTATAGTTGGGCCCCAGAACTCCCTCAGGACCAAAAAAGTGGCTCCAGTGTCTAAGAGGAAGGAAATGGGACACCCATCCACCACAAGCCACACCCTGGGTTCCTGTGTCGTGATGGTCATGGTCGGGAACAGAGACCCAAGGCCCCATCAATCTTCTCCTGCTAGTCCCAACAGGTTGGGCTTAGATTGTGGGGTGATTGGCCCCTCTCCCCTTTGGGTGGCAGGGCAATCAGATCCCCAATGGCCCCTTTTGTGGCATTTGGGACGGGGAGTGGCTGGAGGCCGAGGAGAGGTGCAGGCTTTTGCCCAATGTCCCTCTTTTCTGCATTTAAAGTAGGTTCCAGGGGGCGGCTTATGGGTTTGTGGGCACCTGGGTTGCGGCTGTCCTTCGATTATTTGTGCAAGCATCTGAAAATTTGCCTGATCAGCTCTCTGCTTGCGGCATTCCTTTTCCTCCTCTCTATTATGAAAAACCTTAAAAGCCACCATAAGAATTTCAGTCTGAGGAGTAGCGGGCCCCTGCTCTAGCTTTTTTAAATTTAGCCCCAATGTCGGGGTAGCTCTGGGCTAGGAAATAGGTTATTAAAACATGACAACCATCTGGGGTTTCTGGGTCTAGATTGGTATATTGTTGAAGGGCTTTGGTTAAATGTCTAAAAATTTGGAAGGGGTTTCTTTCCTTTTTTGTATTACTTCCTGCACCTTTTGAAAATTCACAACTTTTCAAGCAGCCCGTTTGAGGCCGGCTACAAGGCAGGAAGCAAAAACATCATGGAAATTTATGCCAATAGGGGTGTTATAATCCCATTGGAGATCCTGTTCTGGAACTGCATTGGGACCTGTAGGGTGGTTAGGATTAGTCCTGTGTGTTTCGTCTGCATGGGCTCGGGCCAATTCCCATACATGCCTTCGCTCCTCAGGAAGGAGAGTGTTAGCTATCAACATGTATATGTCATGGTGTGTGAGACTGTAAGCCTGCAGGGTCCACTGAAACTCCCTAACGTAGGTGGTGGGGTCAGTGGTAAAGGAGACCAGTTTCTTCTCTAATTGTGTGAGATCAGAGATGGAAAAAGGTACATGAACTCTGATTACCCCTTCTGGGCCAGCCACCTCTCGAAGCAGTGCAATAGTGGGAAGGACCAGAGGGAGCCCCTGTGATCCAGTCCGTGGAGGACTAAAAGGTTTTGTGGGAGGAGGGGAAATGGGGGGCAGCTGTGGAATTGGAGTGGAAGGGGAAGCTGAAATGGAAGATGGCAGAGAGCAGAGGGGGAAGTGGGAGCAGAGGGAGGCGGGTGGTCAAGAAGGGGTGGAGACTTACAGGCCAGGAGGACTTGGGAGGGAGAGGGGAATCTCCTTCCACTTTTTGAGGTGCTGGCAGTAGTTAAAAAGGTCACAAAGGAGGTCTGGTTCTAGGGATCCCTCAAAAGGCCAATGGTTTTGGTAATCCAGGGGGTACTGGGGCCAATCTTGAGTGCAAAATCTGATCAAGAGCTTTGGCTTAATATCTGGTGTAAGGGAGAGTACAGTAAGGTTTCTGAGGAAGCATTTGAGGGGCGAGGTTTCCGGAAGGGATGAGGAGGCTCCCATTGTGAAGTGGACAGAGATAAGGAAATCAAGAGGAAGAGAAAAAGAGAAAACGAGGAAATGAATCCCCGAGCCGGAAGTGGGTCAGCAAAATCCAGGAGGCGTCCCCCGAGGAGTCTGTGAGCCACAGAGGTTCTATAGGAACCAGATTAGGAGGAGAGTGAGGGTCATCACCCACACTTCAAGCTCCCAGGAGGCACAGTGCCGGAGGCCACGAGGAACCCAGTACTAGGATTTTTGGAACCTGTTTTAGCGTCCAGAGAGAGAAAGAGAGAGAGAGAGAGAGAGAGAGAGAAGCAGAAAGGAGCCTCTACCCTGAACCCTCATGGTCAAAGGCTCCTGGAGAGAAGGGAGTGGATAGCTGGAGGGTCTGTCATGACCGTAAAGGTCTTAATGGGGTGTAACTTTACACCTCTTAAGGGCGTTGGAGTCTAGTTGGTTGATAACTGCTCTGCTGTAGCCCAGAGGAGGGTGGCAGCCTTATAAGGGAGACTTACCTAAGGGTGGAAGTGGTGGTGAGTGGGAAGAGCCAGCATCTGAAAAGGTGGACGAGGGTGAGCCGGCTTGGTTGAGATGGAGATGGGGCCCACAGTGGACAATTCCGCCTCCCGGGTTTCAGCACCAATAAAAGGAATAAAGTTCAGCACCAGTTAAAGGATGAGACACAAATGCAAAGCAGCTGGCCGGAGAAGGTTTATTATTCAGCGGGCACATCTGCTTTTATAGGGTTAGAAGAGAGCCGATAGGTTTGCTGAAGACACGGGGCATTTGGGGATTGGATGGATTGAATTGCTAAGGGGCCAAGAACAGGGAGCCTGTGCTGATTGGTGTGCTCGCCGGCAGGAAGGTATTGTGGCACCGATGGGAAGGAGAAGGCGGAAGAGAAGGGTAGTCAGCATCATGATGGGGCGCGGCTGAAAGGGTTCTCTTACGACCTAATAATTATAAAATATGATCCCTGTATCAAGATGTGTACACTTTCAAAAATATAATAAAATATATTTTTCATCTTGCTATACAATTTAATATTTGTAAGTTGCCACAAAATCTCCTTGAAACAATTGATTTTGCTTGTGTTGTTAGAATGCTGCCAGGTAAATTACATATTTACTTAATATAAGATTTACAACATACTTGAAAACATGAGATTTTACAAAAGCAGAAAATGAGTCTTTGAAAGTTCAAGTAACTTTTTAAAGAAATTATGTAACATACAGTCTAACTAGGATTCAAGGCAGGTCTTTTCTTTCTCTTTTTCTTTTTCTCTCTCCCTCCTTGCCTTCTTCCTTCTCTCCCTCCCGCTCTCCCTTCCTTGCGTCCTGTGAGGAAAATGGAGTTGGTCTGGTCAGGCCCCCTCACCTCATACCCGCTGGGTGTGATTCAGCACATCCTTTGGAAACAAGTTATGCGGAGTAGTTAGTGCGCATGCGTGCCCGTGGACCCCTTGGCTCGTTGCCGCCTTTGTGTACTTCGTGTGGAGGGCAGGCTCTGAACTGCTGGGCGGCAGAGCTCGTGTCTGAAGAACAAAGCACGTCCGCTTTGCCAACGGCTGCTCAGTATTTCTTTCGCTTCCCTGACTCAGGACCTGCACAGGATGGGGCAGATGGGTCTGTGGTGCAGCCCGAGACTCCCTTTCTTTCTCTTCTCTCCTTCTCCTCCTCCTTTTTCTTCCCTTCATATTTTGTTGGGAAAATAGAATAATTTAATCAGGGTCCCATTGCCTCAAAGCAGGTTGGGGGTGGGTGGAGTTAGTGCGCATGGGCGGCAACACGATGTTGGCTGGTGTCCGCCTGGGGCATCCACCCAGCACAGCCATGCTTTCCAACCTAGGGCTTCCAAGGACCTGTTTGCTGATTACCAGCTCAAAGACCTGCGTGTGGAGGGTCTGGTGACCCAGCCTGGTGTGTGAGGGGTCTGGGGACCTAGCCTGGCATGTTGAGGGTTGTGACCCAGTCTCTGAATGGGCTTGAGGGGTCTGTGAGCTCCAGACCCAGCCCTAGCTCAACAATTGGCCCAGTTGGCAGGATTACCCGCAGGTAAAAGAACCTGACAACTGGTGTGGTCGAGTAGCTTTACAACTGGTGTCACAAACAGGACTAAGAGCACAATTGGCGATGCTGGCAGGATTCCGACATTAGCCCTAGCACCACACACACACACACACACACACACACACACACACACACACACACGGAGATGTATATATTATTTTGATATATATTATTTTGATAAAGTATGACATAAATTTTACCATTTCACAATTTTAAGTTTAAAATTCAGTGGCATTAAAGTATATTCACAATGTTGTGTAACTATCATGACTATCCATTTCCAGAACTTTTTCTTTATCCAAAATAGAAAACTTATACCCATTAAACAATAACTTTCCATTCTGCCTGCCATACCCATCCCCGAGTAACTATCATTTTACTTTCTGTCTTAGTGAATGTTAATACCTTAGGTACGACATTGTAAGTTCAATAGTACAGTATTTGTCTTTGTGTGACCAGCTTATTTCACTCAGTGTAAAATCCTCGTGGTTTGTGGCATGTGTTAGAATTTCCAGACTTCCTAAGGCTTTATAATATTCCATTGTGTGTATATACCACATTTTGTCTATTAGTATATCCATTGATGAACATTTTGCTTCCATCTTTTGGCTATTGTAATGCTGCTGTAACCAAGGGAGTAAAAATATCTCTAAAATTCTGCTTTTGGATTTTTTCAGTACATACCCAGAAGTAGAATTGCTGAATTATATACGAATTCTAGTTTAAAGTTTTTGAGAAACTGCCAAACTGTTTTCCATAGAGGCTGCTTCATTTTGCATCTCTACCATCAGTGTACAAGTGTTCCAGTTTCTCCACATTCTCTCTGACACTTGTTAATATCTATCTGCTTGTTTGCTTTAATAGTTGCCATTCTAATGGGTGTAAGGTGGTATCTCATTTTAGTTTTAATTTTCACTTCCCCAATGAGTAGTGAGCTTGAACATCTTTTCATGTACTTATTAGTTATTCGTATGTCTTCAAGTATTTTGCTTACTTTTTATCAATTTGTTTTATTGTTGTTGATGAAGTGTAGGAGTTCTTTGTATATTCTGGATATTAACCTGTCAACAGATATAGGACTTGAAAATATTTTCTCCTGTTCCATAGGTTGCATTTTCATCCTGTTGATTGTGTTTTCTGATGCATAGAAGTTTTAAATTGTAATGTAGCATAATTTACCTATTTTCACATTTTTTCTGTGTTTTTGGTGATACATGCAATAAATCATTGCCAAGTTCAATGTCTTGAAGATTTTTCCCTATGTTTTCTTTTAGGAGGTTTATTGTTTTAGGTCCTAAGTTTGTTTATGTATTTATTTTTACTACTATATTTTAGAATACAGAGTTTCTCTCTTTTGTATTTTTTAGTAGTATAAGCAAATACATTAAATTATATTAACCTTGAAACGTGTGATGAAGAAAGGGTACTTCTGAATGGTAGCAGTAACTGCACTTCTATCTATTAAGTAATGAATTATAAATATAATTGGGAAAGATGTCATAATGCCCATACACATAATTTCATGAAACATAATTTCATGAAACATTTTAGTATGTAGTAGATTTGTATAGGCAAAAACGTAGTCTTCATATATGCTAGCAGAGCCTCCTAAGTCAATGCCACTATATTAGTTGTTTATGGTGGTAATGTCTGAAGTTTAATTTAAAATTCCTCTATGAATATATAGCATACAGAAATGCTGAAATTTGGCTTTGCTTCACAAGCAATGTTTTGTGCCTCTTTAGGTCTTAAGTTTAGGTACTTGATCCATTTTGAATTGTTTTGGAATATGGTATAAACTGAGTCCAATTTTATTATTTTGCATGTAGATGCCAGTTTCTGTAGCACCATTTATTGAAAAGACTGTTCTTTCCCCATTAAATGGCCTTGGCACACTTGCTGAAAACCATTCTAGCATATATACTAGCATGTATGCAAGGGTTTATTTCTGGCCTCTATTCTTTTGCTTTGGTCTATACGTTTGTCTTCATGCCAGAACCACATTTCTGGTTATTGTAGCTTTGTAATAAGTTTTGAAATCAGAAAGTGTGAGATCTCTTAATTTATTATTTTTTGTTTTCATGATTGTATTGGGTATTTGGGATTCCTTGATAAAAGTGTTGTTTTAGTTATTCAGCATCTGTGGATAGATTTTTCTAGGATAAATGTTTCTATTTCTACAACAGCATTGTTTAAATGACCATAAGGATTGCATTGAATATATCTATCACTTGTGTAGCATGGAAATATTAACAATATTATGTCCTCAGATTCATGTACATGGAACATATTTGCATTCATTTGCATCTTTTAAAATTTCTTTCAGAAATGTTTGTTCAAGTTTTAGTGTACAATTTAATTTGTTCATTTTCTGATTATCTTTATTTCTAAGTATTTCATTCTTTTCAGCTATATAGTAAATAAAATTGTTTTCTTAATTTCCTTTTCTGATGGCTCATTGTTAGTATATAAAAACATGGACTGATTTTTTTGCATTGAGTTGGTTTCCTGAAACTTATCTGAATTTGTTTATTAGTTTTAACATTTATGAGGCATCTTAGTGTTTTCTACATACAAGATCATGGCATATGTGAACAGAGATAGTTTTATTTCTAATTTGAATCACTTTCTAATTTGGATCAGTTTTATTTCCTTTTCTTCCTATTTTTGGCTAGGGCTCTCAGTACTGTGTTAAAATCCATCTTTAGGATTTTAGAGGGAAAGCTTTCAGTCTTTCACCATTAAGTATAACATTAGCTGTGGTTTTCTCATATATGGCTTTTATTACATTGAGGTAGTTTCATTCTATTCCTGGGTTATTGATTTTTTTTATCATGAAAAATTCTTTAATTTTTTTCAAATGCTATTACTGCATCAGTTGAGATAATCATGTATTTTTGTATTTGTTTTCATTCTGTTAGTGTAATGTGTTATATTGATTGATTTTCATATGCTGAAACAGTCTTGCATTCCAAGAAATGCTAGCTTCAAAGAATGAGTTTTGAAGTGTTCCTTCCTCTTCAAACTTTTGGAAAAGTTATAGGAGGATTGGTATTAATTCTTCTTTAGATGTTTATAAGCATTTATCAGTAAACCATACTGGTCTCAGGCTTATCATCGCATGGGAGGATTTTGATTACTGATTCAATATCCCTAGTATTTATAAGTATTTCAGACTTTATATTTCTACATGATTCACTCTTGCTACATTGCATTTTTACAGGAATCTATCCATTTAATCTAGGTTATCAATTTTTTGCTGTGAAAATTTTCATATTATTCTTTTATAATTCTATTATTTCTGTAAAATCAATTGTAGATACTTGAGTCTTCTCTCTCTGTTTCTCTCTCTCTTTTTTTCTCCTAACCAATCTAGCTAAAGGTTCATTAATTTTGTTGATCTTTTTCAATAACCAACTCTTAGTTTTGTTGATTTTTGTAGTATTTTTCAATTGTATTTTTATCTCTGCTTTAATTTCTGTTGCTTTGCATTGCTTCATTCCCCACGGATTTGTCACCCCATTTCCCCTGGGTGACAGAGATGCAAAGGATTACTCAAAGCTCATCTCTACTGAGCAGTGAGAGGCCCCGAAGTGGTTAATCTCCTGCCAGAACCCTCAAGCAAGAGGCATCCCTTCCTTGGGAAATTAACGCTGAATTGGGGTTCTCTTTCTGCATTTATTTTCCAGACCAGGAAGTTACAGGAAGAGACATAGGTGGGGTTATAGTTTAACAGCGTAGGCTGGTAACTTTCAGTGAAACAAGCCAGATGACATTCCAGTATACAATTAAGTGGTCTTATCAACACAAGCTTGATCTTAGCAAACATTCCTTCTTATAGCAATTTCTCAGTATCATTACATAACAATCAGTAACTAGTCTATCTTTGAGCAGCAACCTGTTGTGCCACAATCCTTATCTCACAACAGAGACTTATAGCCTGAAGAAAATTTCCAGTCCTCCGCAAGGTCAATATTTGAAACTGCAAGACTCTGGAAAACCAGGCCCTGTGAAGCACATATGCTTTTTAGTATATTCCACACATTTCAAAAATTGCATTCCTCATTCAAGCTTTGGGTTTAGTTTATCATTCTTTTGTGATTCCTCAAGGTAAAATTTTAGGTCATGTTTTGAGATCTTTCTTTGTTTTTATTGTAGGCATTTACAGCTATAAATTTCCTATAATCAACAATTCAGCAAAAGTAGTGCCTACTTTTAAAGTAATTACTAATAGGGAAGAACTTACTATTGTTATCTGTATTTATTAAAGCATTTTTGTCCCTCTTCTCTTCCATTACTACTCCCTTTTGTGTTCAGTTTACTTGGATAGCATATTCTGTGGATATTTTCTTTATGGTTATCATGGGGATTGCATTAAAAATCCTGAAGTTATGGCAATCTACTTTAAATTGAAAAGCTCTGAACTTTCCCACTTTATGTTATTTATGTCTGTAGAGCTAGGCTAATGTTGGAATCCTGCTGATGTAGCCAATTGTAGAGCTAGGGCTGGGTCTGGAGCTCACAGACCCCTTGAGTCCATTCACAAGCCCTTCACATGCAGGTCTATGAGCTAGGTAACTGGCAAAAAGGTCCTTGGAGCCTTGGTTGAAGAAAGAAATAGTCTTTATTCAGCACACACAACACTATGAGCTAAGCAGTCCACAGAGAAACTCAGAAACTCAACTGCTACCAGCAAAGTCCAAAGAAAAACTGAGCAGCTGCCAGCAAAGTAAACATGCTTTAGTTTTAGACATGAGCTCTGCCAGCCAGCTCTGCTTCACAAACTCAACAGCACACAATAGCAACAAAACTAAAAAGATACATGGGCACACATGTGCACTAACTCCACCCACACATAACTTGTTTACAAGAAATGTGCTGCACCACCCCCAACCAGACCTGAGTCGAGGGGGACTGACTAAACTATTCTATTTTCCCAACAATGTCACAAAATACATCTTTGTATATTGTGTACTCATTAACAGGTTTAAAATTATTTTCATGCTTTTGTCTTTTATATTCAATAAAAGAATAAAAATAGCATTTTAAAAGAAATTTACAATAATAAATGTTGTTATTTGGGTTTATATATTTACCTTTATCAGGGAACTTTATGTACTAATATGGATTTCTCTACTGTCCTTTCATTTTGACTTGAATGACTCCCATTAGTGTTTCTTGTAGGGTAGGCTTAGTGATAATAAATTCCATCAGCTTTTATTTACCTGGGCAGCTCTTATTTTCACTTTTATTTTTGAATGTCATTTTTGCTAGATATAGAATTCTTGGTTTTCTGGTGTTCTTTTCCTAGCACTTTAGATGTATTATTTCACTGCATTCTGCCCTACAAGTTTTCCGCTGAGAAATCCACTGATAATATTATAGAGGCTCCCTCTTACTGGATAAGTCTCTTTTCTATTGCTGCTTTTAGGATTCTTTGACTTTGGACAGTTTGATTACAATGTGCCTCAATGTGGGTCTCTTTCTTCTCTTAAAATTTTCTTCAAGAAAGTTAGAGATCTATGTTTCTTTAAGGTCAGTTTCTGAAGATTTACTTTGTTTTTTTGAATGGGCCTTGATTCTCTGTTTCTTTGTATGTCTTGCCATGTTTTGTTGAAAATTGGACAAGGGCAAGTAAACAAAAGAGCACTTCTCTCACCCTTTGAGGACTGGCTTCAAGCAGGAGAAAACCTATAATGAGCCCAGTTTAAAGGCTTATGGTCTTCTGAATACTTTTTTGGAAATGTGTCTTCCCTGGAATTTTGTAAATGGTTTTGTTTCTGTCCCTTTTATCTACTGCTGCTTTTAAAGTCATAACTTCCTTGACTGTCTTAATCTTGCTTCTTAGAGGCTTAGCTGTCCTACTATATTCCTCTTCTCTGGGAGAGGAATTTACTGATCCCAGGCATGAGTAGCTATGCAGTTGCCCTGCAGCTCTCTCAGGCTTCAGTGCCTTTCACTGCTTTCAGTGGCTTCCTACCTGAAATCCAAATAATGCCATCATTTTCATCAGTGCTCAATGTTAGGTGAGATGGTGAGACAGAAAACCAGGTCTGCATTCACTTGACAAACCAGAAGACTCAGGGAAGTTCCATTCTCCTTCCATTCTGAGAGCAAAACCATGAGTTGGATGGCTTCTTCCTGACACGTTACATTGTAGTGAAAAGAGAGTAAGGTTAAGAGTGATCAAAAATACTTAAAAATGTCATATTTTGAATATGCTTTTCCTTGGTTAGGCATTTTCTTGGTTATTGAAGCTTCTTAACTGTTCTCTAGTGTTTCTACGAAGCTACTTTGGTCCATATATTGTTGTTTATTGGGTATTTTTGTGAAGCAATGAGATCCTGGATCTTCACAGTATAAAATTTTGCTAATATCCTTCAAAATGTGATTCATTTTGACTTTCTTTCCATGTCCCTTTGTGTTTATTCTATAGATATGTATTTGTGGTTACCATGGGGATTACATATAACATCCCAAAGGTACAAGTATCTAATTTGAATTGATATTAACTTAACTTCAATCTCTTTAAAAATATACACCTATACAGCTCTATTTCCCTTTTTTGTTATTGCCATTGCAAATTATATCTTTATACATGTGTGCCCAATATCACGGATATATAATTATTTCTATGAATTTGCCTTTTATGTCATATAGAAAAACTTGAAATAGAATTACAAACCTTAATTACAATAATGCTGCTTTTATATTTGTCCAGGTATTAACCTTCAGTAGTTATCTTTATATCTCCAAGAACTTTTTGAAGCACCCTCATAATATGTTTCGTGTGTGTTCCTTTGAATCTTTTCTACTTGAGCTTTATTCTGTGTCGTATTAGGAGAATCAATTTGGGTAGTTTTTGGCTATTATTTTTTAAAATACTCTTTTGTCTGTTTCTCTCTCTCTGATACTTCTGGAAATTACATAATATGTATATTGGTCTATTTGATGGTATTCTACAAGTTTTTTAATCTCTTCAATTTTCTTCATTGTTTTTCTCCTTAGACAAGATAATTTCAATTGTCCTATTTTCAAACAGGCTGATTTTTTTCTTTCTGCCTGTTTAAACTTGTTGTCAAATACTTTTAGTGATTTTTGTTTGTTTCAGTTATTTTAAATTTTAGCTCCAGAATTTCCATTTGGTTACTTTTTACAATATTTTTTCTTGTGGACACTCTTATTTTTTTTATAAATATATATTTTTTATTTTCTTATTTTTTTGCCAAATTTTTATTGAATATTTGAATATACTTAAAATACTTGTTTTAAAATTTTTGGATACTTTAATGTCTGGGCTTATTCAATTATACTTTTTGTCAATTTATTTAATTCCTTTGAATTAGCCATAGCCATTTTTTTTTACTGTTTTGTGAGTTTGGTGTTTTTGTTGTTGATATTGAGAATTGAATATTTGACTATCACAATGTGTTGTCTCTAAAAATCTTCCCCTTTCCCAGTGTTTTCTGTTTTTGCTTTTATTTTGAATTGTTAAAAGCTGTAGTAGCTTTTTTTTTTTTCAAGCTTTTCCAAACTATTTTTGCAAGCACTCTCCTTGTCACGGTTGATTACTGAAGTTTGTTCCTTTAGCTTGCATTGAGGTTTTGACAGAGATTTTCATAAATGCTGAGAGCTGAAACAAACAGAACAAAATATATATATACTTGAAAGAGAGAACAACCACTTCTTCAAGAATTTATAGGTGAGCCCTGTGCTGGTGCAGTTTTCCTCCACTTAGCTAAGCTTGCACTGAGCCTAAGGATGATCAGAGGTGAAAGCTTAAAGTTCTTTCAGGGCTTTTGTGAACTTACACATTTCCTGGGCATGTGAGTGGCTTTCCATATTTCCCCAGATATATGGCTATTTTTGACTGTTTTAATATCCCAGAACGTCTCAACCTAGTTTATCCTTCAGACTTCAGATAGTTTATTGTATTTTTCCACCTATAGTGTTTCCCCCAAGTCTCTCTAGGTTTGTAGTCTTCTTGCAGCTTTTAAAAAGAGTACTTGCCACTTTTTCTCATTTTTTTTTACCTGCCTTCAAAGTTATGTGAAACAGAGTCAAGTCTTGTATTTGTCCTTCAGACAGGTTAGAACAGATGGACTCCACATTTACAAATAAAGTCTTCTCTGCAGCCTTCATTTTGGGAGATGGGGTATGGGATTAAGAACCATGTTTCTGCTTGCTCACGGGAAAGACCTTTTGCAGATGGCTTTTTCTTAATAAAGCATTTGATTGGTTACTGTAAATTTTTGACAGCTTTTCACAGCTAAAAGTTGGTTCAGTGTCTGTTCATGTTTTTGAAATTTCTGAGGAAGATAAAGAACGTGGAGCTTCCTACTCCACCTTTTTTTTTGGACTAAAATATATATTTTAATGGTAGTAGGGATCCAATTATCTTGTCCAGGTAAGTATAAGACTGTAATTAGGTGTGCTCCTCATAAACAATGCATGAAAATCACCTGAATTAACAATGTTCCTGGGCATCTTCCTGAACACCTAATTCAGAACCTATAGAAGTGAGGTCCAGGATGCTGCGTTGTGGCCGTTTATTCTTTGGTTCCGGATAATTTTTTATGTACACTTAAGTTTGTAAACCGTTGTGCTATAACATGCTCCTAAAAGAAGAAATACAGGTAAATGTATTGGTATTCAAAAACGAAACACAAATTGTTTTTTGAGAGATTGAATGTTAGTGGCAGAACTCAGAAGCTCAATTCTACAATTCTGCTACTAGGAGGAGAATTAACCAAGACAGAAGAAAGTCAGTGAGGGAAACAAATTCAGAGAAAAGTTGCCCACATGCTGAGTGATTAAGACTCTTTGTTCTCTTTTAAAATTTCACAAAATGTGTTTGACTCGAAGGATATATAACAGCCTTCAACAACTTTTCTGCTGAAAGATTCAGATGTCAGAATTGCTGCAAGCTCTCTCCTAGCTATTCTCTGAAATTGTTTCATCTCTTTACAAGAAAATACACAGTGTAAGGTTAAATACAGGTCTATGCTGAGAGTAAGGCTTGCCTGTCTATTTGAAATAAATAATAGCAGTATTCAAAAGTTCATCTTCTTTCCTGTACAATTGGCTGGTGGCATCTCTGGCATAACAAACACTGAGCACAAAGACACCTGGAATCCTTAAGAGAATAAAAATGAATAGCATTATCAAGAACCTACTTTTTTAATACAGCACCTACTTCCCAAGTTAATTTCCTTAATCCAGGAAGAAACAATAAATTCATTTTGTGTTCAGATTCGCTTAAAACAAAACATGGTTAACCAATGGAATATACCAGAACCTAATGCCAGTGATTGTATTTTACACAATATACTGCCATTATTTAATGGTGGTCTCCATTTAATTAGGAATTAGCTTAAGTGGCCAACAAGAGTTATGCATCAGTTTAACCACTATGGTTCTCATAGCATAAAATATTAATCTTCATTCAAAGGATGTGTAAGAATATAGCAATTGTCATGCATAAAACCACAACAGAATCAACAACAATCTTCTACCTATAAGTGATTGCTTATGATGGAAGTAATATGGGTGAACATATTAAAGAGTCATATCATTTCCTATGTGTAATTCACAGATCATAACATTAACTCTATATAGTTGTGAGATTTAAATGAGGCAACTCATATAGGTCCCACTGCTGGGAATATACCCAGAGGAATGGAAATCATCAAGTCGAAGGTATACCTGTTCCCCAATGTTCATCGCAGCACTCTTTACAATAGCCAAGAGTTGGAACCAGCCCAAATGTCCATCATCGGATGAGTGGATATGGAAAATGTGGTATATCTACACAATGGAATACTACTCAGCTATAAAAAAGAATGAAATACTGCCATTTGCAATGACATGGATGGACCTAGAGAGAATTACATTAAGTGAAACAAGTCAGGCACAGAAAGAGAAATATCACATGTTCTCACTTATTTGTGGGAGCTAAAAATAAATAAATCAATACACACACACACACACACACACACACACACACACACACACACACACACACACACACACACACACACACACACACAGAGAAACCAGTGGGGGTGGAGAACAAAAAAAAAAGAAAAAGCTGGATCTACAGATGTGAGGACTCACATTGTCTCTACTGACTGTTGTAGGCTCTTCAATACCTTCCTCTCACTCCTCTTGGTCACACTGACTGCAGATGCTCACACAGGTCCCCTCAGCTTCAACTCCCAGGCTGCAAGTGCAGGCCATGCCCCACCACCAAACTGCTCGACCTTTCTTTGTGCCATGTTCATGTTTATGCTTCTTATCTGAAACCTTTCCTTTAGCTCACATTTGTTGCCTTATTATTATGATTATAAAATAATCCACACAAGAATGCTAAGGTCGTTTCCTCTCACTCAACAAGAAGAAAGCTGAGCTCAGGAGAAAGTGTTTTGTTTTGTAGTCATTATTTCTAGCCAATGCAAATATACGGAGAGACTGACTGTTCTTCGCTGGGCTCAATGAAAAACTGAGATAAGAATTCTTACCTTTATGATGATTCCACATACTCAGAAAATGCACATATTTAATTTAAGTGATAACAAAAGAAGATGTCTCAAAAAGGGGCCGAGATGGTCCATGATTAACTACTTGATACAGGGTATGAAGACAATGCTTGCTTTAAGAACCCATAAATAAAGAGGCTTGGCATTGCGGAGATTGGTCAAAACAGATGCAACTTGGACAGGAGCTTTGGAACAATTTGCAGAATGGAGAAAAGTGGGAAGTCATTCCTGTCAGGAAAACTGCATGAGCAAAGATATAGTCACCGGAAAGACGAAGCTGTGTCTGAGACAATGAGTGAACAAGTTTGCCGTCAGAAAAAACAGGGCTGGAAAATCACAGAGGAAAAAGAGTTTGCTGTAACATCTTAGATGGACTTACATGCTAAGCAAAATGACTTGTAAATAAGTTCTAACATGGGTGAAGAGCAATGCAATACAGTATGAATATATGAGTAGGTTGTTAGGGCAGTGGAAGTATTTTGTACGTAGGATACCACAGTTGTGGACATTTGTGCTCGCACATTTGTCACAGCACACAGGGCTATTCAACACAAAGACTAAACCTCAATCTACACTACAGGCCTTACTTAATAATAACATCTCACTATTGGTTCATCAGTTGGGACATACACACCACACCAATGCAAGATGTAAACAACAGGCGAACCTGCGAGGGAGCAGAGTGAGGGAGGATATGGGAATGCTCTCTGTACTGTCTTTTTGATTTTCTTTAAACCTAACATTGCACTAAAAAAATTAAGTTTATTAAAACAAAACTATTTTTATAGAGGGTAGGCAACACCTGAATATCCATTTAAATGCTTTAAACACCCTATTTCATACAACTCCAAAATATAACCAGAGTCATGTGACCATTCTCTAGCTTCGAAGTTGTGCCCAGCCCACTCCAGGTTCTCTCTTCCTCACAGAGTTCTGCCAACTCTAAATCTACTTTTGAGAATTTCCTTGTCTTTTGGAGCAAGATTTTGCATTTAACTGCTCATTTTATTGACTTTCATGACTTGCTTCCTTCGTTGAATTACTAGGCTATGAGCTGTGTCTTATTTTGGGGATAATTAGAATGCATAAACTCTTCTCAGTTTTAATAGTAATCTTGCAGAATAGTCACGTGATTTGATGGATGTTTGAAAAGGTCTCTCCACCTAGAGTAGAATAAATAAATGAACCTTACCACCACCCATCTAGGGTACTGCTTAGATTTGTGAAAGAAGATATACAAATTCAATGCAATCCCCATCAAAATTCCAAAGACATTTTTCTCAGAAATGGAAAAAACTATCCAGACATTTATATGGAACAATAAAAGACCATGCATAGCCAAAGCAATGCTGAGCAAAAAAAATAAAGCTGGAGGCATAACACTACCTGACTTTAAGCTATACTACAAAGCTATAATAACCAAAACAGTATGGTACTGGCATAAAAACAGACACACTGACCAATGGAATAAAATAGAGAATCCAGAAATCAACCCACACACTTACTTCCATCTGATCTTTGACAAAGGCACCAAGCCTATTCACTGGGGAAGGGACTGCCTCTTCAGCAAATGGTGCTGGGATAGCTGGATATCCATATGCAGGAGAATGAAACTAGATCCATACCTCTCACTGTATACTAAAATTAACTCAAAATGGATTAAGGATTTAAATATACACCCTGAAACAATAAAACTTCTTAAAGAAAAAATAGGAGAAACACTTCAGGAAATAGGACTGGGCACAGACTTCATGAATATGACCCCAAAAGCACAGGCAACCAAAGGAAAAATAAACAAATGGGATTATATCAAACTAAAAAGCTTCTGCACAGCAAAAGAAACAATTAACAGAGTTAAAAGACAACCAACAGAGTGGGAGAAAATATTTGCAAAATATACATCTGACAAAGGATTAATATCCAGAATATATAAAGAACTCAAACAACTTTACAAGAAGAAAGCAAGCAACCCAATTAAAAAGTGGGCAAAAGAGCTAAGTAGGCATTTCTCTAAGGAAGATATACAAATGGCCAACAGACATATGAAAAAATGCTCAACATCACTCAGCATCCGGGAAATGCAAATCAAAACCACATTGAGATACCATCTAACCCCAGTTAGGATGGCTAAAATCCAAAAGACTCTGAACGATAAATGCTGGTGAGGTTGCGGAGAAAAAGGAACTCTCATACGTTGTTGGCGGGACTGCAAAATGGTGCAGCCTCTATGGAAAATGGTATGGAGGTTCCTCAAACAATTGCAGATAGATCTACCATACGACCCAGCTATCCCACTGTTGGGAATATACCCAGAGGAATGGAAATCATCAAGTCGAAGGTATACCTGTTCCCCAATGTTCATCGCAGCACTCTTTACAATAGCCAAGAGTTGGAACCAGCCCAAATGTCCATCATCAGATGAGTGGATACGGAAAATGTGGTACATCTACACAATGGAATACTACTCAGCTATAAAAACGAATGAAATACTGCCATTTGCAACAACATGGATGGACCTTGAGAGAATTATATTAAGTGAAACAAGTCAGGCACAGAAAGAGAAATACCACATGTTCTCACTTATTGGTGGGAGCTAAAAATTAATATATAAATTCACACACACACACACACACACACACACACACACACACACACAAAAAAAAAAAAACTGGGGGGGGGAAGAAGATATAACAACCACAATTATTTGAAGTTGATACGACAAGCAAACAGAAAGGACATTGTTGGGGGGGAGGGGGGGAGGGAGAAGGGAGGGAGGTTTTGGTGATGGGGAGCAATAATCAGCTACAATGTATATCGACAAAATAAAATTAAAAAAAAAAAGAGGGATGAAATAGAAAAAAAAAAGAAGAAGAAGAAAAGAACAAACGTTGGTGAGTGTGATGATTAATTTTAGGAGTTAACATGATTCGATTAAGGAATACTAAAACCTGGTAAACCTTTTTAGGTGTGTCCATGAGGATGTTCCCAGAAGAGACCAGCATGAGAGCCTGAGTGGACTGTGAGTGGACCGGATGGGAAAGATCTGCCCTCAATATGGGTGGAAACTATCCAATCCACTGGGGGCTCAGAGAGAACAAAACATGGAGAAAAAAAGCAAATCGCTCCCTTTCTGCTCCGCCATTCTTCCATGTGAGACCCATGAATCACTGTCACCACCAAAAAAGCCTTCATCAGATATGTTTCCCAGACTTTACCAGCCTCTGAAACTGTAAGTGATACATTTCATTTTCTTACAGTTTACCCAGTACCAGGTATTCTGTTATATGCCACAGAAACAGACTAATACAGTGAGGATTTGGGGAAATTGGAACCTTTGTACATTGCTGGTAGGCAGCTTGGCAGTTCCTCCAAAAATCAAACATAAAATTACCTTATGACTCAATATATATACTCCTAGGTATATGCTCCAAAGA
Source organism: Cynocephalus volans (assembly GCF_027409185.1). NCBI lineage: Eukaryota > Metazoa > Chordata > Mammalia > Dermoptera > Cynocephalidae > Cynocephalus > Cynocephalus volans. The sequence goes on from NC_084460.1 coordinate 191,007,345, forward strand.
ACTGAAAGCAGGTACTTAAATACAAGTACATACATGTTTGTAGCATCACTATTCCTATAAATATCCGTCAATGAATGAATTTTGTAGATACATACAATGGAATATTACACAGCCACAAAAGAAATGAAGTGCTTTGAAAAACAATACATGCCACAATGAACCTCAGAGGAATATGCTAAGTGAGAGAAGGTCAAATACTGTGTGATTCCACTTACATAAGATGTCTAGAATAGGTGAATTCATAGAGATGGAATTCAGATTGATAATTGCCAGGGCCTGAGGAAAAGGGAAAATGAGGAGCAACTGCCTGATGGGTACTGGGTTTCCTTTTACGGTTGATAAGAATATTTTGGAACCAAATAAAGGTGGTGGTTGTGTAACATTATCAGCTGACAAAATGCCACTGATTAGTTCAGCCTAAAATAGTTAATTTTATGTTGTATCAATTTTATCTCACTGAAAAAAAAAAAACACAGATACACAGACGGCAATATGTATGTTTCTAAAAAATCACTCCAGGTGGCACATGCAAAATAATAGACAATCTTAAAAGGTGTTTGATACATTCAGGGTTAATTATGTTGTGCTCAAAACAGATTATCTTTTGAGAGTACAGTAATTTTAGGAAACTCAGACTTTGACATCAGGGATGAGATCCTCAAGAGAGAAAGTGAAAACAAAAGAAAGACTGAATACCAAATAGTAGTCTAGTGTGATATTTCTTATGTTCTTAAATATTTTCTGGGGATATGATTAGGTATGAACAGGGAAATATCATTATTTATGACTCTGATAAATCTAATTGTCACAAAGATATGAGCATATAAAATGACTGTTAAATGCAAGTATTTAAAAAAAGGCTTTAGTGTAATTTAAAGGCTACATTACAGTAATGAAGTGCTAATAAGTGCCACCTTTCTGAGAATCCAGCATGTTTACATGATATGTCTTCGGAGGACTGTTTCCTAAATATTCAAGTCTTAATAACTCACTTACCTTTTCCCTAATCACATAACACTTTATCTAGACAGAATGGTCTGACGGAAACAAAATGTGAGTCACCATCATGAACCACATATGCAGTTTTTAAACATTCTTATAGCCACATTTTAAAAAAAGTAAAAAGAATGTGCTGTGGTTAATTTTGTGGATATATTTATTTAATCCTAAAACATTATTATTTCAACACATAATCAATAAGAAATAATAATGATATACTTTACATTTTCCACTTCATGTTAATTCTTCCATATTAAGTGTGTATTTTACACTTATGCTATATTTAAATTCAGTCTTGTGGCTAGTGGCTTCCATATGGTATTGGGCACAGAGAGACCATTAAAAACATATGCACTAAGGTATATTATAGCAGTTATGCACAAATTTTAAAAGTCATCAACTTATATCTTATCTTGTCAATATAAAACTATACAGCTAATAGAAGTGTTTAAGAAGTGCTATACTAGCATGAAAAAGACACGGCTTAAAGTTTCAAGTAGAAAAAATTGAAAATACAAGATAATTATAATCATAAACATGCATTTCATGTCTTCCTTCCTTCCTTTTGGAAATAATTCATAAGCAACTGACATAAATTTGCTTCATAATACTGGTGACTTCTATTTGTAGCAATATCCAAACTGTGTTCAAGGGCACACATATTGGTCTGCAAGTGTATACACTCATAATAAGTGTCTGAAAGTACCTATATCTTTGTTACTAGTGTATATTGTTATTACATTCTTAATTTTCTGCTTTAATTTGTGATATTTCTTAATTATTAAATTATACTGTTACTATTTACTATTCAGTTGCCCCTGATTATTTTGTTTTGCTGGGTTCTTTTTTTAGGTGGAACATGCAAGAATTGGCACTAAGATGTACTCACTACTTCTTTTTTATAATTAAGTATTTACATATTTAAAGTTATATATTATGTAAATATGTATTTAGTATGTAACTAATATATAAATATATATTATGTAAATAATACGAATTTGTCTGATATATATAAAAATATAGCATATAATATATAATATGTCATGTATTATATACTATATATATTTCATACCACTCTTGTTATTTGCTAAAAAGTATTCTACTGAATATTCAATTATTCTGAAATCCTTTACAAAATAGGTAAATATTTGTATCCAAATGGAGCATGCATTCAGGCTGAGAAAGGCAGACCATAAAATAATAAATAGTGGAACACATTAGACAGTGATAAGTACCATACACAAGAAAAAATAAAACAGAAGGATCTCTATGTGTGGAGGTGCTGCTTGCAGTACTATTAGAGTGGTTATTGTAAGCCTCGGTTGAAATTAAAGTTAAAAAAACAAAGGGAACAAGGGAGTTGTTTAAGCAGTTGTCTGGCAGAAGAGTGTTCAGGCAGAGGGAACAGCACAGCAGAGACCTTCAGGCTGGCATGTCCAAGGGATACCAGAAGGTCAGTTGCTGGAGATGACTGAGCAAGAGGGAGAATCACAGGAGTGAAGATCTGGAAGGAAGCTGGGCTCATTCCTGTAGGGCCTTGAAGCCCTTGTAATTCCACTTGCTATTACTCTAAAATGGGGAGTGATATAAGTGTTTCAGCATAAGGTGAAATGACCTGGCTTCTGCTTTAATGGTTTGTCTTTGCTGAGCTGGGAATATACTCTTAAAAGGTCAGAGTACAAGCAGAAAGGTGTTATAATAGATGTACCTGGTAGTCCTGGTGAGACATGATGATAGCTCACACCAAGGCATGAGGACTGAAGGCAGACAATAGTGTCCAGATTCTAGATATAACTTACAGCTAGAAGTAGCCATAATATATGCCCTGTACTAGTTCTGATTTTTCAAAAATTAATAAGCTGTTGCTTGAGGGAACATGTGCAATAGAAGTTCTATAGACACTTGAAAATGTGAATTTTTGTTGATAAGATACAAAACGTAAAAATAATATTATTTAATATTATTCATGTTATTCAAATACTATGTGACCATATTTAAATTTAATCTTCTTGGTTTGTCATAAATTAATGGTCATATATTAAACACTTCCACTATGCCGCAATCTTTTTGATTTCTCGTTGCATCTCCACCGATTTTTGCTTTACAAATTTTTGTACTATGTTGTTTGATACAAAAAGATTTCTGAGTTACATTTTTGTTGTGGTATTCAGTTTTTATAATATAAAATGATCCTCTTTTAATGCTTTAAAAATTCTACTATCTGCTATGAACATTTTCATTTCTTTTTGGAGAATTTTGTTGTTCGACTTCATCTGATATATTTTTCCAGTTTTTATTTTTGGAATAGCACTGGACAGAAGAAGACAGATTACCTCATTTAAAATGCTCCTTTGGCATGCTTCCCACACTATAAAACATGAGCCATAGAGATGTATAGTGGTTGTGCCCATGAATTCCTGAGTTATGAAATGACTCTACTTACTAACAAGTGGACCACCACGCCAGGAATCACTGTTAATGTAAGACGTTTATGGACGTGTTAGAAAAAATAGTGTGAAAAAATCAAATACAACAGTATGACAACTGCCATCAAAGATTCTCAGAAAGTGGTTATAATGTTTATATTGTCACAATATCCCTCAAATGATGAAATCTTTAAATTCTATGAAAAAATGGATCAGGTATTTTGGATTAAACTTTAAAAATATTTCAAGAAAAGGCCATAATTATTATACCTTGTTAGAGAAATTCTGCTCTGTCCATATGACTTGTAAGCTTCTTTGTATCACAGACATTCTGAATTTATCTTGACTCTGATCACAGGTCATGCATGTTTTGATTGTCTTGATATCCTTAATATCTAAGCTATTGTAAATTACCATGAGAGGATTATATTTAATTACCTTGATTAAATCACATGGGCATGCACTTTTCTTTGGTCAGTGAATATGGATAGCAGTGCAGTAACATATGGCACATCTAAGAAGAAGCTTCAGGTTCCATTGCATCCACAGAGCACTATTTATTTTCCCTCTTATCATATTAATCTTTCCCAGATTAGGGCAGTTCTATAGCTTACATATCAGAATGAAGGCTACATATATCTAAACCATGATGGAAATGTGATATGAGAAAGAAAGAAACTCATTTTTATAAGCCACTGATATTTTATTTTGTTTTCTTTTATTTTGTTACTTCAGTGCAAACTAGTGTAGCCAATACAAAGACTGGTAGGAGAAGTTGGGTTCTACTGTAACAACAACAAAAGAAAAATACACAGATATTGCTTCAAAGCTATGTAATGCATGCTGAAAAAAAAATCATTGTAGACTGGAAAGAAGATGACTCATATGACATTATGACAAAATATTTGGGTATCACTAGTGTTATTGTGGTAAATATTTAATAAAGGTAGTGGATTGAATTATGTCCCCCCAAAACTCACTGAAGCTTGAATTGTGTTCCTCAAGTTTTATGTATTAGAAACTTGGCTCCCACTGTGACCGTCAAGAGGGTGGGAAATCCTATTATGGTAATTGTAGGGTAGAGCCTTGAAAAGGTGATTAGTTTGTAGGACCATGACAGAGTGAATCGATTAATAATGGTGGTCAGGGGCATGGTTCTGAGGGCTTTAAAAGGAGAGCACAAAGAGTCTGTCTCTCTCCGTCTCTCTCTGCATTCCACTCTGTAATGTGAGACCCCTGGGTCACTGTCACCACTACCAGACAGACTTTGGACTTCCCAGCCTCAGAAACTGTAAACAATCCATTTTGTTTTTCTTTAAAAAATACCCACTTCTGTGTATTTTGTTATAAGCAACAGAAACGGACTAAAACATGTACTAAATAAGTTTGTGGCTTTGGTAAATAGTTGGGAAATTTACTGACATGACTTGGATGCTATTGGTTACATTTAATACTATTTCTCAAGAAATAGAAAAACTCAGGGAAAAAACTGGCACATAATTAAGCAAGAATTAAAGGGAACACAGACTCTGTACTTGTAGAATTGGAAGATGCTTGTAGAGTAAAAGATAAAACCAGAAAGGCCTTTAAGCAACAAAGTATTATTAAAACCCAGGTTTTTGAATAAAACCAAATTAAGTATATTGCATTCACAACCTTTGTTAAAATATCTGAAGTGACTTAACTGTGAAAAAAATACCATTCAGAGAAAAAAAAAAAAAAAGCACCCCAAAACACTAATGTTTGGCTCTCCCACAAAATCCTGATAAGTTCAGTGTGCCTGGAGTGAGAGGCATGTCTGGAAAAGAATTATCAGTAAAACAGTGTCACGTGGAAGTGATTGAAAGGCATCAAGTAGACAATTGACCAAACTATGTTTTGAGAGAGTTGTTCTGCCTAACAAACCACAGGACTGAATCAAAAGATGCAGAAACAGTTCAAGACAGAAGTTCACCGTTAGGTCACCCACTTTCTTACAGAAAAGCAGCAGTCTGAGAAGGCTTCTCAACCACCTGTTCTTCAACACCCTCTTCAGATGTGGACAAGAAGGACAACAGAAAGAAAAGGTCCACACAGAGGACAGAGCCACGAACTGTGAAGTACAGTGGCTGGGGAGCTACACCTGGGGAGAAGAGCTGAGGCTTAACTAAGAAATACGACCTTTCTCCTGTGACCTCTCAGCATCTCCTTATCATAAATTCATAAGTACTATGGACCAGTGATTTCCATGTGATTTACTGTCCTTATTTGTATAATGAGCATGGTGAATATAATTAGACCATTCTGTTCTACCACTCTATGCTGGATGAGCAGGGATATATAACCAGGAACCACATCTCATCAAGATCACAAGATCCTTGACTTTGAGTCTGACCTTGTTATTGGATGACATTGTTGAATTTTTTTCCCCTTGGGAACGGGGTGGGGGGTGAAGAATATTTGCATGGAAAAGGCGAATACTTGTGATCAAGAAAATAAAAAATTTTAGATTATATTACAAATCCCAAATATTCTTTGCTCCTCTGTAAGGGAGAATTTTAATTTCCTAAATTGTTACCATCAACCTCGGTCATATGACTTTCCTTGGGTCTATGAATTATTATCAAAAAGTCACATTCCACTTGTAAACAGAAGCTTTCCCCATGGTATCTTGCACCATTACAATAGGAAGCTCCAGGAAGAACGTATTCCATTAATCTGGGTTTTAAAATAAAGACCAACTGTGATGGAGAAGTGACATGAAAAATAAATAAATCTTTGTTTTTACAAACCAATGAAATGTGGCTATTTTTGGTAACCAACACACACAGTTATGTAAAAGCTAACCAGAACAGAAGCCCACCACAGATTCTAATTCATTTGACCCATCTCAGGAAAAAAAATATAGATCTTTATGTGTTTGTAATTTCTTCCCAAAGATGGTTGATTTGAAGCATCTTTATTTCCATTCTCTCTCTTGAAATATTCTGAAAAAAAGGAAACTAATGAAATAAAAAACACTAAACCAAATAATTACATGGTTATAACTCCAAACTACAGAATACCCTGTAAGTATTACTTTTCCAGGGTCACCTCACTGACTACTTAACTGATAGACCAGATTTGAGTAGGTTCATATGCCAGGAGAAAGGGAGACACCCTTGCTGGACATGGTGGATTTCCTTGAAGACATGGGACTGGAGCGATTTCATCATTTACCTAGTTTCCTTTCATGACTTAGCTTCTTAGCTGGAGGAGAATGCCAGGGGCGATACTGGATGGAAGAAGGGAATACTGATGGTTAGAGTGCAATGCAGAAAGCCTGAGATTTACTATCACTGCGAACAAAGTAACAACAATGTAAATGCAATGAACTGTAAACAGACTTAGTAGAAATGAGAAATAGTTGAGGTATAACATTAATAGTAGATAAATTAAAGATATGAAACACAAATGAGATTCAAAGTACTCACAATTAACATTTTTGATGAAAAGAACAAAGATAATTGATAATAAATAGATATTCAGACATCTCTAAAATAGTGCCTAGCAAATATAAGAAATGGTTATTTCTGAAGTGGTAATTTTGGTGATTTTTATTTTCCTTCTTTTCCTTTTCTGTATTCCATGACTTTTTGCTTTTGTCTTTCTCTTCTGTAATGAATATGTGTCATTTAGAAATTAAATCATACTTGTAAAATGAATTGACTGCTTTTGTCAGGACTGTGTGTTGGTCATGCTCTCTGTCCCTGGTGGCTTTCCAGCCAGCACTGGTTCAACAGAGGCTCCCTCTGGACCTCGCATTCTTCATCTGCACAATAACCTGCTTGGCCTAGTTGATTTTGGAAGGACCTTAAGGCTCTCTCTGCAGCTATAACTAGATTCCCAGTGACCTGGAGAATTAAATTGTGGTTGAAATGATAAATAGAAAATGCACTTTGGAAATTATGGAAGACAAATAGTTAAGATTAAAAAGAAAATTCTGGCCACATTCCAAAATTTATATTATTATATTAATTAAAAGAGAACATATAAACTGCACTTTAATCAGTGCCCAGTGAACATTAAATTGACCTTGGAATCATGGCCAATATCGGAGTGCAGGTCTTCATCAATTTAAATCAGCGGGTAGTGAAGAGCCAGAGAGGCCATGATTGTGCCTGAAGGCTGGAATTTATTATATTTTCAGTAAAGACAATTTTTGAAATAAGATGATGGTTTTCCTCTGAATTGTTTCATTAAAATTTGATCAGAGAGAAGAATGTTTCTATTTAACTTCAGAAAACGTAATTTTGGCTTCCACCCACAGAGAGAAGTTTTCTACAAGCTTGTTCATGGTTGTGGCGAGCCCCTGTATGAATTATATTTCTTTGTGAAGTACTGTTCCAAAAATACAGCTGTCAGGAAAAGTACAATATATTCCTTAAAAGTATTTGCCTTAGAAAAACCACCTACTTGTGGTAAATTATGGTTCATTTATAATACTTGCTTGCATGTCACTCCTTGTACATATTCTTGAATATTTGGTTGCACTAAACAACTGCTGTGCTTAGCTTAACCCTTCACTCATTAAGAAATGTCGTCTTCTCAAATTTATCTTTCTTGTTCATTAAATATTTAGGCTCTTCTCCTGTAAGGCTAGAGGGAAAATAAAGGCACAACTTCTTTATTTACCTGTATTTGAGAGAGAGAATTTGACCATGGTTTGGTGTTCAGTTTCATTGCAACCAAAATAGCCTAACCTACCTAATATCAAAAAATGGTGTGTGTGTGTGTGTGTGTATTGTGTTTTGTTTTGTTTTGTTTTATAAAGCAGATTTGCTTTTAAAATCTCAAAAGAACTCCAAACCGATTTTATACATGTTGTCATTTCTTCTAACAAAACGTGTGTTATCATTTCTACTAACAAAATCTGGAGAACAAGATTAATAATATTTAAAAAGAGCAGGAGAGAATTCTGTTGAAACCATTATCAGTAAAAGTACATATTTCTTGCTACAATGTATCTCACACAGGCTAGCAACAAATCACAGTTTGTTAAAAAACAGACAGACAAACAAAACCACTTTCTTGGCATGATATGGAAAGAACACAAAAGATTCCATTAAATAAGAAGAAAGCAAAATTTTTATTAGATTTTGTTGTTAAGTCTGAGATGGAAGGTTAGGGCTAAGAATCTGTGTTTTAAAATTTAAAACTCTTTGAACCAAATGTTTTTTCTGCAGTCCAGCCACACACGTACACACACACACACAAACACACACAATCACACACCATCATTATCATCATCAACAAACACAAAATTGAGGTATGGTAGCAGAATATTGGCTTCTGTTTTCCCAAGCCCTGATGCTACTTTGAAAATTATGGCATGCTATATGTCAAGAAGAGATTACCTAGGTGAGACTAATTTAATCACACTAGCCCTTAAAAGTGGGACAAAAGATCAGAGAGATCAAAAAAAAAAAAGAATGTATTCCATGCACCATCACTGGCTTTGAAGATGGAGGGGGCCACAATCCAAGAGACGTGGGTGGTATTTATAGGAAGTGTGACCTAAGTATTACAACTGTATGGAAATTTGTTCATCTTGAAAGAGCCTGAAAATAAATTTTCCTCCAAAGCCTCCAGATGAGAACCTGGTATGATTTTCACCTTGTGAGATACTAACAAAGATCCCAAATGAGTCCTACTGTGCCTGGACTTCTGACCTATGGGAGACTGTGAGATACATATTTATTGTTTTAGGCCTCTAAAGGTTTAGGCTTCTTAGATTTGTGATTATTCATTTCTAAGCAATAAAACATGAGTACAGGAGGCAAGTTCCTATCAACAAATAGAAGGAAATTTTGTTTGCAAAATGAAACTAAGTAACATCATCCCTGAGGTATTTAAAAATGATCAGCAGCTTGCCACTGCCCAAAAGGTGAGTTAGACTTATTTTTTTTAATACAACAAACGCACTAACTTTTTTTCATATGTACTAGACTGTAGTGGAATGTGCCCTTTGATGGTGAGGGAGGTGGGTGATTACAGAATGAGTGAAAAGTAAATGGGAAAGGAAAAGAAAAAAAATTGTGGATTTATGAAGAATCCATTTTTATGACATTTTCCATATGACAAAACTATGGAAATGGAGACTGTATTAGTCAGTTTCTGTTGCTTATAACAAAATACCCCAAACTGGGTAATTTATAAAGAAATGGAATTTATTTCTTACAGAGCCTGGGAAGTCCAAAGTCAAGGGAACACATCCCATCAGGGCCTTTTTCTTGGTGATGACTCTACAGCTATGCAGAGTATCACATGGTGAATGGCTGAGAAATAGAGAAAGATAAGTTCCTCACTTGCTCTCCTTTTAAAGCCATTGGAACCATGCCAATGACCACCAATTAAGACATCAATGGATTAATCCATTCATGAGCATACAGTCCTCAAATTCTAATCACCACTTAAAGGCCCCACCTTTATTACCATGATTGGATTTTTCACCCTCTTAACACAGTAGGGATTAAGTTCCCAACACTTGAACCTTTGGGGGACACATTTAATCCATAGCAGAGACTATATTAGTGGTTGCCAAGGGACAGGAATCGTGGAGGATAATGTGGGGAGAGAGACGGTGCAGATATAAAGGGCCAGCATGAAGGAGTTCCTCTGTGGTGATGGAACAGGTCTGTATCTTGACTTTAGTGGTGGTTATAAAAATCTATACACTGAAAAAATTGCATAGAACTATAAGAATTCACATGCCTGCACATACACACACATATTGAGTTCACATAAAAAATGGCGAAAACTGAAAAAGGTTTGTAGTACAACTAGCAATATTGTACCAGTATCAAATTCCTGTTTTTTTTTTTTTTTTTGTCTTGTTTTGTGACCGGCTGCACCATGCTCAGCCAGTGAGCGCACCAGCCATCCCTATATAGGATCCGAACCTGTGGTGGGAGCGCTGCTGCGCTCCCAGTGCCGCACTCTCCCGAGTGCACCACAGGGTTGGCCCAAATTCCTGGTTTTTATATTGAACTGTGGTTATAAAGATGTCACCACTGGAGCAAGCTGGTGAAGGGCAAACTTGACTTTATTTATTATTTTTGCAAGTCTGTAATTATTTCAAAAGCAAATAAATAAACCAACAAAGAGTTTAGTACAATGTAGCCATATTCATCCTCTAGTAAAACTTTTATGTAAGATAAACCCTAAAGCTGGCCTCATCTCAGAGTTGTGCAATATAACAATAGATTGGACTCTTATGCTGGACCCCATCACTTAGCCAAATCCTTCATGAGAAGCTTGAACATGTTACTTAACTTAACCAATAATCAAAACTTATCAGTGTTTTCAGATTACAGACAAGGTATTTGCACCTCTGAGAAGTGAAATGGCTTGTGCAGGATCACAGGTTCACCCTGAACCTAAGGGAATAGGCAGAGGACAGTCTTTGACAAATCACTGCTACTCCAGAGAGCAATAGCCAAGAACGAAGGATGATGTAGGAAAACTGAAGCATATGTAGAGTCTTAGAATTCCAGGGCCTTGATAACTATATAGATCATTTTGTCTCTATCTCTTCCCAGAGTAGAGATGAGGAAAAGCATGATATTTTGGGGAAGTTTATTGCTCTACCATATACTTATAGTGTTGGGCGTATGTGAAAATGGTTTGGCCTAATATGAGAGTATTATATTTATTCATAAAAACATCCAACTAGCTATAAGTAACCTTTGTATTTATTGCCTATTGATTAATAAAAAAATAAAAAGTCCTCATAGGGCCCTTCAAGACTGATCACATCTAACTGGAATTTCTATGGTGAACTTCATATTATTCTTATTCACTGATAAAAGCAATTTTCAAGAAGAGTCTTCTTCCATGACTTCCATTATGCTTTTCCATATTTTTCTACAATGGAGATAAGTTTCTGCAGGTTAGGAATTTGGGGTCTCTCTTCCTTTGTAGTCACAACAAGTGGCAGAAGCCTGCCTAGAGCATAGCTGGCACTTGACTGTGATTTAAAATGAATGAATGGCGGGCAAATGCTCCCACCATCCCGAATGCATAAGACTGAGCCCCGGCATCGGCTTTAGTAGAAAGCCTGACAGAGGATAGCACTGCAATCTTAAAACAGCTTTTAAAATAATATGCTAAAACATACTACCAAATGTATGTCTAATGGGGAAAAAAAGGGTGTTTACTTCCCCCTCAAAAAAAAAAAAAATCAATAAGTTCTTAAAAAAAGAGAAGGAAAAAAAGAAAAAATGAGAATGAGAGGCAAAACCTAATATTTCAAAGTTGTGCAAAAAAAACCCAAAACACTTTTTCTTATTTTACCCAGGTTTATTCTATTTGAATTTTCTAGAATGAGTTGATCCAAAATGAAGACATGTTTACATTTGGAACTTGTTACTTCTAAAATAAGCTGCATATATGTAGATGTAAATACATGTTTAAGAAGGAAAATATGAATTAATAAATGAAATCTATCTAAAGTATCATGAGGGGAAGGGCAAAGGTATTCTAGAGTTAAGTCCATCTGTTTTTATATTTGACATTATGGAATTTAAAACACTTCTCATAACTGGTCTTTTTGTTGTTGAGAAAGAGCATTCCAGCTCTGTTAAGAAAAGAGCAGTGCCAGTGACCTCCCTGTAACGGTGAAAGAGATCTTAACAAGTTGAAGTCAGTTCACACACAAAAAGAGAGGCTCAAAGCATCTGTTTCTATGCACGTGCGTGACAGAACTGGTGACTCAAACAAGGTTTAGGGTGAGAAAGACACCTACACAAGCCGAGGTGATTCAAGTACCTTCAGCCCGTAGGGTCCATACATATTAGCATTGCTCTTCTACGCCACTTAGCAGATTTCTTGGAGATAGGGATGCAGGTGAGGATGTTACTAAAGGGACCAGTCAATGTGCAAGGTTAAATAAAAAGACATTGAATATTCAACCATCTTTGACTTTCAACAATGGGAATTTCTTATGGTTCAACCCGTAGTATAAAACAGATAATGAAACGCATTCAGGGAAGTATTATTTTTCTTAGAGGGTAGCAAGTACACACGAAATCCTTCTATTGCCTTGTTAAAAATTTAAAAAACATGGGCATTTTGAGAAGAAATTTATCTAAATTCACATACCAAATTAGTGTGCTTGGCTTCCTGGGACCAGCAACAAGGTTTATCTCTCCAAAAACTTCTTCATGCATAATCTGCATAACACTCATGAAATATGGAGTCGCCTAACTCACTCTGGGGAGATCATTGCACCATTCACTACTTCTCATTAAGATCTTTTCCTCCTGATTCCCATCTTAAATTTTCCTTTCATTAATTTCTTCCATTATGCCCAGTCATGCCCAATTTATATGAATATATGTGCACCACTCTTTACAAATAACCTCGCCAGATTATTTCAGAAGAAGAATATTTGATTATAACACTTGAGAAAGCGCAAGCTTTGTACTCATATCCAAATGGCAGATTCATATTAATGTTTAATGCCTATTCATCATATAAAACCTTTTTTATTTTTACTATGCAAAAATTTAATTGTTAATTAAAATTTCAGTAGCATATATATCTTGGGAACCTAAAATTTGAGAGGCCTGATGAAATGTAAATGATTTGATGTAAATGCTAAAATGGAATGAGGGGTCAGACATAATTTATCACTGTCACAACTAATCACGGAGATTGTTAAATGGGTAACAGGGAAATCAGGGTCATTTTTTTACATATATTAGAATAATAGCAATGTTGATAAGCATGGAAACCTGTTTTTACAGCTTTCATCTTTTATCTCACACCTTCCAGCTATCATTCCACTTCTCTCTTTCAGCAGAATTTCCTCAAGGACATCTCCGTATATACACAGCCTCTAATTTCATTCATGCATTCTCTATGGAGCCCACTCTAGTCAGGAGTGGTCCCCACAACTTCACAAAAACTGTCTCTGTCAAAATGCCCTTGACTTCCATGCTGCTAAATTTAGTGCTTACTTCTGTTAGCTGCGTTTGCCATTATCCATCATGCTGTTCTTCCCCCTTAAAACAATTTCTTCACTTGATTTCCAGGATACCATCACATGCCAGCCCCTCCACCCCAGATGCCTGTGTCCCCTTGTGATTGCTTCCTCACCTCTGATCACCAAATGTTGAAATTCAAGACTCAATTCTTGTATCTTTCTTCTGTTTAATCTACACTCAACTCTTGGTGATTTTATGAGTCTAAATGCAACCTACATGCTCATACATCTAGATTTCTATCTCCAATTCAGACTTTTCCTCTGGCCTCCAGAACTTATATCCAAATTGTCACTCAATGTATTACCTTAGCATGTCTAAAACTGAGGTCCTGCTATAACCCCTTCCAAATCTGCCCTTGCTCCATTCTTTCTCAAGTCAGTTAATGACACCTCAACTCTGTGTTCAAGACAAATGCCTTCTGGTCAATCTGGACTCCTCTTCCTCTCACACTCTACCTCCGAGCCATCAAGAAATTCTGTCAACTTCTCCTTCAGAATATATGTAAACTATAATGACTCCTCCTCCCTTCTGCTGCTATCTCTGCCGTCTAAACCACCACTACATATGCCTGGTTTCTTGTCAACTCCTGTTTGCTGGTGTCTCATCTTCCACTTATCCCTTTCATCAGTCTATTTTTAAGATAATATCCAGATCTAGTTTGTTAAAATATAAATCAGGCATGTTGCTTTTGTACCTGAAATCTGCAGTGGTTTCTCCTCCACACGGAATCAAAGCTTGTATTCTGATGGGGACCTGGGCTTTGTGAGATATACTTTCCCTTCCCTTCCTCTACCTCTCTGAGTTAATCACTTACTTCTGTCCCCTCTCTTACTCCATTCCGGGCACACTAGTTTCCTCAGTCTTCTTCATAAAGGGCAGGTTTACCCCCCATCTTGAGTTTTCCTTTCGATATCCTCTTTGCCTGGGATGTGTGTATCTCACTCCCTAGAGCATCAAGGCTGGCTCACTTACCTCAGTCCATTTCTCAAATGTCACCTATAAACAGATACAGCCACTTTTTGCACAGCAACCTTCACCTATTTATTTCAGTGCCACTGGGCATTAATGAATTAGGTGTAACTAACTTTTTAATTATAATCTTCATAGACATAAACAAATTTATGATATTTTCTTTGTCCATTGATTGCTTGCTTCCCAACTTCACCCCAGGATACATCTGTAAAATTTTTCTGAAACAGTATCAAAAGAAGAAACTTGCCTAAGAAATCACAAAAAGAAGCACCTGCTATATTTATTAATTTTCAAATTTTAGATAACTTTCTCTAGACTTGTAAGTTAGGCTAAAATTTTTCAGTAGTTATATGATATTTTAGCTTTGATATGGCATGCACTATTGTAAATCTGTATGACTGTGATATTTCCAGAACTGTGTCACTATTTAGACTTTTGCTTATAGTCTACAATATGCTTGGCCAATGCCCACATTAACCAAATTAACTTTTTGCTCCTAGTTGCTGTAGAGATTATTCTCTGTGGAAGATGATAAAAATGGGAGAATTTTTTTTTGTCTGAAAAGTTGTGATGCCATGGATTCAGAAAATAGCTGAATAAATTTAATAAAGGCAGAATAATATGAAAACAAACCTAACATTTAAATTTTCTGTCAGATAAAAGAGCAATAATTTTCCAAGTTGGAAACCAACTTGGAAGTATTATACCATGAATCTGATTGAGGAGAGAGGGGCACAGATTTTATTATCATATACTGAATATCTTTTAATTTTATGTCTATGGAAGATAGAATGTATCATTTTTAAAAGAAATCCTGATAATTGTAATTGTGTGAATGGGAATGCAACTGGAATTTGATAGGTTTGGGGCATATAATCTGAAGGTACATAATATCTTATACTTTTAGTGGCAAACATCCTAACCAAGTCTTTCTCTTTAATCACCTATCTCATTGAATAACCGTGATTTTGTAAAACATATTTCACATATTTTTAGAGTTTTCATAACAACTTATATATGAAAGTCCAATATATACAGACACAGACAACATTACATTGCATTAATTAAAGATCACCATGTAGCTACTCTGTTCATTCAAGGGTCAGAGATTTGCTTGCAAATGTTAGTTAGGATCAAATAATTCAGAATTTCATGTGTGTGTGTGTGTGTGTGTGTGTGTGTGTGTGTATTAAGAGGACAGGTTCTTTACTGTGGTCCCATATGAAGATATGAATTGTGTTGGAGAAAATATCTATACAGTGTATTATAAAACTGGTGTAATTTACTTAAATAAAATCATATTTTTTTCTCTCTGTTACTACATACATCAAAAGTATTGCTTTGAATTTTTCCATGTTGGAAGACACTTAGGGATATACACCTTAAATTCCAGGCCATATGGGATTCATAATATTCACTTTGGGAAATTGTGAGGGACACCTCAAAGAGGTACATAGTCAGATTCATAGTAATTGAAACTGAGACACAACCAGTGTTGAAGGAGAAAGCATGGTGTGCGTAGTGAGACTCTTCATGCAGCCTATATGAAGAGTCATTCACCAATGAACTCCAAATATGAAGCCACAATGATAAATACTGATGACAGTCATCATTTTGAAATGGAATGCTTCTTAAATTAGTAACTATACTATTTAACTTTAGTGACACCAGCAATAACGATTTGTCGGAAGAATATCGGGAGTAATCTATTATATTTAAAATAAGCTACTGTGCTGAAATTGTGCTTTTAAAAGTATATATGAAAACTGATTGAAAAAAAAAAGCATCATTGAAAAAATGGTCCAGAACATTAGTATAAAACCTATGTGAAAGATAATGATACATCGTTCCTAATTTGGAATAAAGTCTAATACACTAAAAAATAAAAAATAAAATAAGCTACAATACCAAAAATATAATTTGATATTAATTTCTGTTTCTTCTTAGTTAAGAAACTTAGATATGATTATAAAGTCTGTCCCTGTTCACGTCATTTTATTGTTCTTTGTAATATAATGGCACCCGATGTTCTTATAATTCCTTTGCTTTACTAACAGGCTGTTTTCTTGATCTAAGAAACGTTATATCAATTTCTTAGAGTTCTTGGTTTCTGTTTCCAGTTGTTTATGGTATCCATTTGACTCTATTTTTTTCCTACTGTATTTACTTGCTTCTAGTCACATTATTCTGTATTTTTACATTTGTGAATCTGAGGTGCAAAATTTCTTTGGTGTGTTTATGTCTCCAGAGATTTGGGTTATGCCACTCCAAAAAAAAAGTCTATAAAATTGACTTTTCATCTTACAATGAATCACATCTTAAAATCAAGTAAACACAGCAAAGTGTATTTCCCACAGCAATATTTGAGAAGTATTGGTTGTCTATTTAAGCCCAGGAACTGTTTTCATTTACTATAGCTCTCAAATCAGCTTTTCTATTTTTCCTCAATTCATTGGAATTGAAACCTAAAATTGAGTTTCAAAGTCCTCAGAATTTGTGTTAGGAGGATTCCCTTCAACCCCATATTCCCCCCAAAATGCTATTTCTATCTCAAACATTTCAGTGTCTCGATCCTATTGTGTAATACTTGTAAGTAGATCTACTCTCTGAGAGTTCTGGTTTTATAGCATAAACTTTTCCTGACTCAATCTCGTAGACCTAGAATGGCATATATATCTCATATAGATGATAGTCAGAGAAGAAAATAAATTCTTAATAAGCAATTATTACAATTATGCATGAAATACCTAGGATGGAAACATAACCTATTTAATTTTTCCATCTACCCTCATGTGTTTTTAATACTTCATATGAAACATGTTGTATTAGTCCATTTCTTTTGTTTATAACAAAATACCTGGAACTGTGTACTTTGTAAGAAAATGAAATTTATTGCTTACAGTTTCAGAGGCTGGGAAGTTCAAAGTCCAGGAAACAGTTTGGTAAAGGCCTTGGTGGTGGTGACAGTGACCCAGGGGTCTCGCATGGCAGAAAATGGTGGAACAGAAAGAGAACTAACCTCTTATGTGCTCTTCTATTAAAACCCCCAGAATCACGCCCCAACCACCATTATTAATCCATTCACTATTTCATGGTCCTACAATCTAATCTCCTCTTCAAGGCCCCACCTTTCAATTACCATAATAGGAATTCCTGTTCTTTTAACACTGTCACTGTGGAGGTCAAGTTTTGGAGGACACTCAAGCCAAGGCACATGTAATCAAATATTTAGCCAGTGTTAGTTGTATATGCTGAACCTATCAGGAGACTGTGATTAACACAGAGAAGCATAGTTTTGGAAAAAGCAATTCTAGGTTTATTGACTATAGCTAGTTTTCCAAATGTTCTGCTGTGAATGAGCCAATTTATGTTTAAATGTATACTTATTTTCTTCCATATAGCAAGAGAATTCATTTGGCCTTGACAGAAACAAGATGGATAAAGATATGTTGGCTGTAAGTGCCTCAGGACACTGCATTGGGAGGAGTCAGTAAAAAGAAATATTAGACAGTATTCCTTTGGTTTTCCCTCATGTACTATAATCAATATTCTTACCAAGTAACAGGACTCACTTCTGAATGGACGAGTCTTCTTTGATTAAGCTTCAAACTAAGATTCCAGGACAGCCTCATGCAAAAATCATGTGGCTGACATTTGGAGTTTTCATCAACCATTTTGATGTTAAACATGAAAAAAGAGATAGACCTTTTCTAAGTATTGCTAATTAATGCTTTCTGACAGTAACTTATCACAGGCCAGTGCTGTGGATTTCAATTTTTTTTTCCTTAAAATTCTAATTGTCAGTATTGTTATAATGCCTGATTCTGCTTCCTGACATCTCCTTAATTAAGTACGTGTTTGGTCTGGTGGCAAGTGGAATTTTCATTCTGTTTCTGTAAATGTCTTCCTCACCAATTAAATTAATCTTACTCCTAAGCCCAGGAGGAAGCAATGTCTCATTCTTTTTTAGGTTTTAGCAAATTTGAAAGTGAGCAACATCCTCAAACACTTTCAAATATTTAATGACATACAATTTGACTTTTACCAACCTAACAGAAAGAGGGTGTTAGGATAGAGATAAAACTGAGTACACCCTCACTTAGCAAAGTACAATGATTATGAGAATCCTACAGAAGTGACACAAGTTTTTAAGCTACGTACTTTTGAATCTGCCTTTTACAAGCTATGTGATTTGGAGCTGCATACATAATCTCTCAATCTCATTTAATTCACTTTTAAAATCCTCACTCTCACATGTCCCTCAAAAGTCAGGCATCATCTTCCCCAAGAAACCTTTCCAGTCACCTGCCAGTCTACCTTTGCTGATTTTTTTAGGTTTACCCCCTTGTGCCAACATGTCATACTGTGCTGTCATTTGTTGTTAGCCTATAACCCTGTACCCCAACCTCGACTAAATCTACAGCTGCATAGGTCAGAGGTAGAGTGTCTTCCATCGTTTTTTCAGTTTTCAACACATTACTCAACTCACAACAAGGGCTTCATGCATATTACAGTCATGTATTTCCTCATATTATCCAATGAGGCTGAAAAGGATTACCCATATTTAGCTAATCAGAGAAGGACATACACACTCAATGGGTTAAGACAAAATGGCCCAAACCTGCCCACACATCACAATAACCTGAGTATTTGTTTATTTTAATTTTAAGAAAATTATTAAAATTTAATGAAAAACCTAAAGGGAAATCTTAATAAACAAAGACATGCAACATATTTCTGGATGAGACAACTCAGTAATATGTCATCACTGAATCTCTTCACATTAATGTGATGCCAATTAAAACCCCAATTGAATGGTTTATGGCATTCAAGAAGTTTTTGGAGAATGCATAAGGAAGAGAAAAATGGACAAGAAGAGGAATAATATTTTGTAAAAGAAAGACAACATGGAGCTCCCAGCCCAAGGAGGTTGCAACAACATATTACAAAGCCATAATAATTAGGCCAGTGTATGATTTATGCAAAAATAGGCAAATATATTTTGAAAATAACATCTAGAAAAAATAAATGAGTATGTTATAATTTAGTTTGGATTAAGTATGGTATTTCAAATCAGTGGGGAGAGAATGAACTAGTCAATAAAATATATTTAAACAACTAGTTATTTGGGAAGGAAAGCCAGACACCTAGTTCATATCTTCAGTCTCTGTGTCTCTCTCACACACACACTTTTAGCATTTAGTCCAGAAAAATCAAATCTTTAAAAATAAACCTTTAAAACATTTAAGGAAAATATAGTATAATTTATTTGTAGTATTGCTCTAGAGAAGGCCTTTAAAATAAAACAGAAAATATTAAAGAACAATATACAAATATAACCAGGATTAAAATGTAAAACCCCTTGTAAAAGAAAATGCTATAACAAAATGAAAAATAAAGACAAAGCAAGTAAGTAATAAAAATATTTGCAGCTTATTCTCTAGATATAGTTCTAACACCTGGAATATAAAAACAAAAGGCCTAAAACTCACAAGAAAAGAATAAACAACAACATAGATTTATAAACATACAATTTACATAGAAAATACGAACTGTGAGTAACTGAGGAAAAGGCACTATGTCTCACTAGTGATGCAGAAAATGTAGTAATATTACATGAAATAATAAAACAATGAATAAACAAATCAATTTTAAAATAATAATGTTATAACATTCTTTTACCCATAGGACTAATGATTTTTGGGCAATAATATAAAATATTGTGGTAGGTGCAGGGGCTACGTTGCTGATAGCAGTTTTATCTGTAGAGCAATTTTGCATGACAATTTGGTTCAATCAGATAACATGGAAAATGTACACACAGTATGGTCTAGCAAGGCCAATAATTTATATACCTAAAAGAATTCTTAATACAAGAAGTTATGTAAAAAGAAATATTTTGCAGCATTTTTTATAATAGCACAATAATGCAAAGCAAGTAAATATCCATTAAAAACAGAAAAATAAGGGCCGAGCCTGTGGTGCACTCAGGAGAGTGCTGCACTGGGAGCGCAGCGACGCTCCCACTGTGGGTTCGGATCCTATATAGGAATGGCCGGTGCACTCGCTGGCTGAGTGCAGGTCACGAAAAAGACCAAAAACAAAAACAAAAACAAACAAACAAAAAAACAGAACAATAAAATAAGCTATCATGATTCCAAATTATGGAAAACTATCCAACAGTTAAAAAGAATAAAATAATTCTGTGTGTTTTAACTTGAGAGTCTTGAAAGACAGTTTTAGGTGAACAATGTGGTCATCTCACAAATATTCACACGGCTGCCCCATTTTCTCACAGCCTAAGATTTAAAGGGAGTGGGGTAAATAATTGCAATAGTCAATGGGGTGAGCTCTATTGCTTTGGCTCCATCAGGGTCAGGTCATCCTTTTTTGACACATTGATTGGCTCAGGTGTTGCAGGCCTAAGACAATTGGCTCATGCCATTCTCCTGCCAAACAATAGCCTCAGGAAGAGCATATGACTCAATTGAAATTAATGATCTATGTGGGGGTAGTTTGTTAGCATCTTCTGGAAAGTTACTATTTCAGTCTTCTAAAAGAAATGGGAGAACTCTTTTCCTTTTCTTCTAGATGGTGTAGAATTGAGCTGTAAAGCTCAGACTTGCTGTGGTCCTTTTTCTCTTATAACAACATAATACCGTGTTTATCCGATGATTGTTTGTTTTCTGGATCTCCCACTAAAATGTAAGTTCCATGATCATAGTGACTTTAACTGTTGTATTTGCCAGGATTTCCTCAGCATCTACAGCATGACTAATCTATAGTAGGTACTCAGAAAATGTTTGTTAAATGAGTATAACAAAGCCTTTCCGATAAGATCCTCACAATGAAGGAGAGAAAATTTAGACAATCAGAACAAATTAGAGCCACACTCCAGATTAGAGCACAGTCGAACCTTCACTGCCTCTCCCCTACTGAACTTTTCAGTTCTGTAAACCACAAAATATCCTCATATACCCCTCTTACTTACAACAGATTGGCAGGGAGAGAGGGGGTGATATCAAGGGGATCTGTAACATGAAATAAAAAAGGAATCATATAATGCTAAAAAAAAAAAAGAAAAAATACAGTACATGTGGGATGATACCCAGATACCCATTTACAGAAAAAAAAAACAACAAAAAACTCAAAAGCTACATGCATGTATAGTTACACACACACACATGCACGCGTGCACACACACACACACGCGTGCACACACACACACACACACACAAAATATGTGAGAGCACTCACCCAAAGAAAGCACTAAAAGCAAAATGATACCTTGCCTGAAACCCAGAATTCTACACTCTCCATCTACTCAATTCTGCCAGATCAAAGACTCTACTAGAAAATAGCTCCTATCCCATGTCAGTCTAGTGAAGATGATCCAACAGTCATGAAAAGATGTAGTGAAAAAGACTTCTGTTTATTACTGACGCTCAATCTCTTTTACAGCAAGCATCTTTATTGACCACAATCAGTCCTCCCCAAATGACACATCACTGGCTGTACTAAATAACACGATTCGCCCTCAGTTGCACATCAATGAGGGCACTTGAAAGCACATTATATTATCTTGTCTAAATGATTTCATTTGTTTTTCCATCATGCCACCATAAAGCCACAGATCTTCTAATAATCCTAACATTTCTTTAATTCAGGGTGACTTGGACATTGTTATATTAGGAAGCAGATTTTCAGCAAGAATGGAAGGAGTTTATGGTTTCATCAATTGTTCATGCAGGGTTGCATCATTAGTCCTCTGGCGCAGCTATTGAGAACAGAGAGTAATAACCTTTCAGATTCCTAGATTTCTAAAAAAGGTACTATGGAGTTAAAAAAATATTATATTTGCTATTGTCTAACAAAAACAAGATGATTAACAAAAGTAATTTTAACTCAGAGTATAGACAAGAGCTGAGATACTAACTTGTGACCTAAGTTCATGAAGAGGATGGTGCCGCAAAGAGAAAGGGGTCCTGTTGTTAACTGGGACTCTGCAATGTGCAGACACATACATACTTTATCTTTAATCTTTAAAAATTGTGATTAAGTAGATATTATTATTTCTATTTTACAGACTATAAACTGTTAGCTCAGATGTTGTACTACTTGTCACATATCAATTGTTAAAAAGCAACAGGTCTATGATGCAAATCAAGTTATGCTGACCCCAAATATAGTGATTTTGAAAGTGATGAACAAAGTTTGTGATTTGCCAAATATTCCACTACTCATGAATAAAAAACTCAATGTGACCTCTGCTAAAGGATCTACCAGTCTTAACTTCTTAATGTAAGTAAATAACCAGCCATGTACTCTTCAGCAAATCACCACAATTGATTCTGTTTCTTTTCCTGTACAAATAAAGCCAGATTAGTAGTAGGGATGTACACTAATAATAACTCTATTTTCATTCTACTGTGCAGTTCAGTAAAATTTATCACTTGAGTTCTTCCCAAAATACAAGTGGGGGGATACAAAGAGCACCTCTTGTCTACTGTAAAAAGTAGATATGGCTCATAGAAGTCTTGAATTTTTATATATATAATTTTCAAAACACTAAGTGAAGTTTCTTTTTACATAGTGAAATTTCTAATGAAAAAATGCATTGTAATGTAAGAAGAAAGATGGTGTAAGTTCAATTTCAATTTCCAAGGAGTGACTAAACAACAACAAAAACTTGTATTACAGAAATACAATAAAATTTTATACTGCAAATGAAAGGAATCAAAAAAGTACCTATGGATGGATCTCCCCAAAATATAATATTGAGAGAAGCATAGTAAGATACAGAAGCGTATGTTCAGTATGATTTTATATATATATGGTTAGATAGACAAATAGATAGCTAGACATACAGATTGTGGGAAGGTAGTGGTGGGGTATAAGTTTTGAAATTCCTAAGACTTTTGTGTTTCTGTTGCTGAATAAAGCAAATGAGTAATTCTTCTATCATACAAATCTATCATCCTATTATCACATCTATTATTCTATCATACTATTTATCATTCTATTATCCTATTATATACTTGGTGCAAAACAAAGAAAATACAGATGTAATATGACCCTATATTTAGATGGGAAGTGCAAGTACGAGACATTTTATATTGAAATGTGTATGTGTATATCACAGAAAGGTCATATAGAAAATGACTAACCCAATAGCAATGAGTATTCCTAGTGCTGAAAAATACCAAACATACTAAAAGAAATCAGGACTTCTTGATAAATTTCGCCAACTAAATGTGTAGAGAAAATTATATTTAAGATATGACTGGAACATCTTACCAAATAGAAATAAATCTATCAAAGACTACTAGAGTCAAATGAAAAGTACCCAACAGTCCATTTTATCAGGTTCTTACTCTCCAAAGATGGGACAATTTGAGTTTCAAATAGTATAATAATTGCAATAAACTGAAGCTTTTTAAATTTGTATTTTCATAATAATACCTAAATCATAATTGCTCACCTGAAAGAATGATAGAGAACCTTAAAACCTAGTCAAGAATGTATTCTGACTTTTCTTTATGAACCGTACTACAGGGTAATCAAGCAGGGAAAAGTGTCTCTTTATAAAAGTACTTCTACTAATAAACAGGAAACAATGGTAGGATGAGAATATACCTACTTTTTAATAGTTGATGAATTAATAGGTCTAAACACTGTGAATTACCAATTGCTAACCTCGCAAAAAGGAAGACAGTCAGACACTGTGTGCCTCCTGATAAGAAGACACAGCTCCCATAGTCTTGCCACTGGGATTGAACTTGAAAGAACTGAAGCCTCTGAGTATAGCTGGGCAGGAAGTACAAAGGACAGGGAAACAACAGAACTGGGAGAAAGTCTACAGATCAAATGACCTGGGTTTTTCCAAAGATAGAATATAAGGAAATAAAGACATGAGAAGGGAACCCATGGATTCACACACACACACACACACACACACACACACACACACACACACACACACACACACACACACACACACACACACACACACACACTCCCCAAATAAAAATGGGTGAAACTGAATTACTTTCTCTAAGGATGTGCATTTGAGTACTGAAAGTATAAACTCAATAAAGTCTTTACTATAGAAATAAAGTAGCTATTTTATTATAGTATAAAGTAATTATTTTGTGGGGAGGGGCTGATCTGGATGGGGCACATGGAGGGGCTTAAAGGGTGGTTGAAAGAATCCTATGTCTTGATCTGAGGGGAGGTTACAAGGGCATTTGACTTATACTCATTCACTAAGCTACACAATTTTGTGTGCCTTTCTATATGTGTTTCATTTTACAATAAAAAATTAAAATGTTAAAAAAAAACACTGTTTATTGATGTTTCTCCCCTAAGTTTTCTATTGTGTTAATAGGAAAGATAATATAGCATGTAGCTATGACAGCAGTTTTAGTCTTTAAAAGTTTCTCACAAACTTGCATGCTTAGAACTGATGTCATTGCTGAAATTGTCGTGGTTCTTATCATTAGTTATCATGTTTACAGAGCAATGAAGATCACTGTTTTAGTATTTGCTTTACACTTGTCATGCCTCAGCTAGCTGTGGGAATGTGAAGATGAAAAGATATAGACCTGTTCCCAAGGAGATCATTACTTAATTGGAGAGAATAATAAAAATTATCCACAGTGAAAATGTTTGTCAAAGGCTAGCTGGCTTTTCTATGATGCTGATACAAAACAATTCTCAGCTTTCCCTTACATTGGCCATGGCAAGGGAATGAGTACTTGTACTTAGGACAGAGCCACTTGCCTCTCAGGAACATTCATCTTGGACTTTATTTCAGTAATAAGTATATTTTGTTGTCACAGATAAATAGCATTTATGTTTTACAGCAACATGCATTATGATAACTAATATATAATTTGGCAACTTACAGTGGGCTGCCAGCATTTACTAAAAGCCTAAAACTCTGTAACTCAGTGGTGGGATGAGAAGAAGACTGATACCAGATGCTGGAAATAAGGAGTGGAGACCCTTTTATGGAGTTGAAGAAAAATGAACAACTATTGTCAGCAATCCTGAGAAAGCAAGCAAGTGACTACTGAGTCTGTGGATCTAGCAGAAGAATTTGAAAAACATTCTTTTATGTGGGTACTTGGTTTTAACTGGCTTTATTTAGTAAGATATTAAACATAAGAAATGAGCTGGAAAAAATTGGCTGTTTCAAGAGTAGAAATAAAAAAGAAGAGAAGAAATTGATAAATCTGGGGCCACAACTGATTGGAAAAGCCAACTCTTTCTAGATATTAAACAACGAAAAATAATTAAATTCCTAAAAAAAGACACAACCCTTGAGCAGCAGAGTACCTTTAAGAAAACTCAGCCACGTGGCAAAAATTGTTTCGATATTCTCACCCAAGCCAGATGGGCTCTAGTCAGCCTCTGCTAAATTGGGATACAGAGGCCAGGAAATGGGAAAGCTTTATACATATATAGAGAGAGACTTTGAGAAGTATGCTTGGAAAATGAATTTGGATATGGTTAATGGCACATGGTCTACTGAAGGAAATAAATAAATTCTGTAGTTTATTATTAAGTTGATAAAACTGCATTGCCAATTTTTTAAAAAAAATGAGCTGATGTAATAATAACAAGAAATCCTTATTCAGACATGGAGGAAGCTGCAAACGCTGTATAGCCCGCAGTGAGGGCACACTTGTCAACATCTACTTCAGCTGTGGCCATGAGCGTAAACAGTTGGAAAAAAACTCTCAGAATGTGGGATGAAGAACTATGGAGAATAATGTACAGAGAAGAAATATCCTGGAGAACAGAACTGG
Organism: Cynocephalus volans; assembly: GCF_027409185.1. Taxonomy (NCBI): domain Eukaryota; kingdom Metazoa; phylum Chordata; class Mammalia; order Dermoptera; family Cynocephalidae; genus Cynocephalus; species Cynocephalus volans. The sequence continues at coordinate 191,033,562 of NC_084460.1, forward strand.
GGTCTGATTAAAGACTTTCTCCATTGCCACGTTAATGAGATCACCCAATAATTGCCTGGCAAGATTTCATCATTTTCTTGAGCCAGTAATAGCTATGTGCCTCCTGTTTCTCTTTGTTTCAAATGTGGGTTTGTTTCAAAAGTAGCTCTGCTCCACTACTTTACATAGGGCCCATTTGATGGGGAGAGAATAAATTGTCTCTTGCTAGTTGGTCATCAGGCAATAAAAAACATAAAGTTTGTATTTGCTTGTGTTCACATTTCACTTTTTAAAAAGTGTTGTATTGTATGTAGTGTTCTGGGACTTGCCTTTTCCACTCAGAATTATTTTAATAAGATTCATCTATATTTTTTTATGTCACTGTAGTTTATTCATTTTCATTGTTATGACCCATTCTATGAATATGCCACAAAAAGTTTATCTGTCTTCCTGACCATGGACATTTGAGTTGTATCTAGTGTTTGCTATTAAGACCATGATTAAACACACTTCCTGGTAAAGACTGGCAAATCTTGAGTGTATATGTAGGAATAATACTACCAGGTTTTAGGGTATGCAGATATTTAACTTTATATAATGCCAAATTCCCCAAAAGAGACTACTCCTAATAGCTATTATTAAAAAATCTAATATGATTCACATCCTTTCTAACATTTGGAATTTTACGACTTAATATTTCCCAGTTGAATGGTTAGTAAAGTAATATATCACCATGATCTTAATTTTCATTTTCAAAGTTACTAGTGAGTTTAAATATTCTGTCATAAATATACTGGAGAGTTGTATTTTCCTTTCTGTGAAATGTTCATTTTTTTCCAAACTTGTTTGCTTTTACTTAATGAATTTTGTGTTTTCTTATATGTTTTTAACGTTAATATTTAATGATTATCTGAATCATAATTTCTTCTGGAGATTTGTAGTTTGTCTTTTCACTTTATATACCATTGGATGATTAGAAATTGTATTTTTGGAATATTCAAATTTATCAATATTTTTAATGATGAGTATTTTTATATTTTATTTAGGAAACTGCTTTCTACCAAAACGTCAGAAAGACATCCACCTATTTCTGCTTCTGCCATCTAACTTTTTTAGTCCACTAAGTGCTGACATTAGTGTTCTTTGCGCTTATTAGTAACAGTATTTTGTTCATAACATCACATTTATTAGACGGTGCCTCAGATCTTTTATGAAAGGCATTTTGTAAGTTCAAAGACAAGTCTATACAAAAACTAGCCATATGATGGGGGAGTGGGGTACTAGACTAGACTAGAAAGAGTAGACAGGGTGGGACATGAAAGGGATCTTATCTTTCGCCAATGGCTGACCATGAGCAACGATAAAAATGATGTTGAACAGCAAGTTTATGGGAACAACAGTAGGAAACGGGAGGAGGTCCTGGCACCTTACCTTGCTTGACACAATGTTAAAGAGCACAATTAATCTGACTCTCTCACTGCTTCTTTGTTATGGTCATTTTTCATTGAGTTGCAGTGCCTTCAAGTTTGGCTTTTATTTGTTGTTTCTGCCTTGATATTTGCTCTCCACACCACCCCCTCCCAGATGAGTTGACAATATTTTATAAAATCATTGAATTATAGAATAAAAGAGGTCTTCAGTTCTTACTCATACAAATCTAGGTGATTGCCAGATACACACAGAGAACATTTTAGAAGTACAGAATTCAGTACTATGTACTTTGAAATTTTTGATTAAACAGGTTTGCCATTAGGCCAAAAAACTCATCCTAAAATATTGTACAGTCAATTTTAATAATTAAGCAATTTGGGGAAGTATCAATCAAATCAAAACTCTTTATTTCATAAGTGAGCACAGGGAGGGCCAGAAGAGGAAATTGGCTTGGGCAAGCCAAAATCAGTCACAGCAGGACAGCATGTAAAATGTTCAAGGCCCTAGGCAGGTCTATGTAGTATATAGATCATATGGATATGCATACAGGTATGCATTTATCTGACATATGTTAGACATATATGCATCCATCTATCTTGATGTCTTCTTTAAAGAAGGAGGCACTGGGAAGAAAATTCACTTGAAAAACAAAGCTGAGGTTACAGTGGAGCGGAAGGAAACAACTGTCTCCAGTTAGAGCTGGCCATTTGAACTTTTCCTGTTTTTGTCAATACTCTATGCACAGCAGCTAGAACATTGCCTGGCATATAGTGAGCTCTTAATAAATATTTGTTTAAAAAATGAATAATTAAGCAATGAATGATTGATGAGTAAATAGGTGGCTTCCTGCCTGATGCCTTTTTGGGACTAGAAGACATTTCCTACCTAGGCCATCTGTTCCAGTTGCTGATGACTTCTAAAAGTTTACCTTTATCGATTCATTTGTTTAACTTATTTTACTTGTGTCTTTGCCTTAGGGTAAGAGGAACATAGACATATTTGTGTGAGACTGATCTGTTAACCCTTTAATCCCCCTTCCTCTCAATGAGAATCATTTTGTTTGATTTCCTTACAGACCACGTTTCACAAGTTTAGGGATGAATGAGAATTTTAGTTCAGTTAAAAGGAGAGAAAAGGAATCAAAAGCAAAAAAACACCATTACTAATTTTCCCAAGGTCACTCTACACCATGAATGTTCTTAGACTAGAAAATGTCCCTCTGCTTGGGTCTCTTCTTGGCTTGATGCCAGCAGCATATGTTGGAAGACTTAACACCTCAGTCTAACTCCTATGGCCTGACCCATTTTTCTCTGCTCCTGCCTGCTAACCACAGCTATAAACCCTGGTTTCAACACAGAAGACAGCCAAACCTGGCCCCTGAAAGGTAGTAAGAAGGAGACAAATAGCTTTGGGCCCCAGGACTGGAAGAACAGCACAGCCACAACCTAGCAAAAGGCAGCCCATGAAGGCTCATTCCATCCCTGGAGCAAGGGGCAAAACCACAAGGTGAGCCAGTGAGAACCAGCAAAAGGAGTTTATCATAATCTGCTCTAAAAATAAGCTGAAAGACACTGAAAGAGCAGGTGGGAGTAAGCTAGCCATAACAAGCAGAGGCCAGAAAAGCTCCCTCTGTCCCCCACAGGCAGAGGGTATTCTGCCATAATTATCATCCAGCTTGGACAGTCCCTGTGGGACTAAGACTTTTCTCCCCTACTGGGAGACACATGAATAAGCAAGCTGACCATAGTGGCAGAGAACCCAAAAGAGGAACCCTGCCATGGTGAACACACAGTCCAGAAAGTCTTTTTGTCATCATGGGCCTGGCATTCCCCTTCTCGGCTCAGAGACATCAGGACAGCTGGGTAACAGTGATAGAGGGATCTTGCCACAACACACTTATTCCCAGGAAACTACTTTGTCTGGGATATGGGGCTCCTTTTCTCATGGAGAGACACACAGCAGCCTGACCAGGGAAAAACTTTTATTCTCCATCAGGCTGCACCAGCAAGGATCAGTGGAAACAAAAGAGACATCAGACAAACCACACAAAGCAAACTAACACTGAAAAAGCCCTAAAATTTAAAGCATCATCGGAACTACGGCTCAAAAAGCAGCCCAGGTCCTGCATGCTAAACCTAACAGAGTGGCTGCCTGCTAAAATAGAAGACTGAAAATAGGACCCAGGTAGACAAAATTGCTAGAAAAAAATTTAAAATAATCCATCACACCAAAAACCAATAAAATTACAACTTGAATGAAAAAAATACACAAACATTAATATGAATCAAATGTTGAAATTTTCTGACACAATTTTTAAGCAACCATCATATAAATGCTTTAAGAATCAAAGACAAATTCTCTGGAAACAAATGAAAAAATAGAAAGTCTCAGCAAAAGTACAAGTTATTTATAAAAACCAATAAAAACTGTAGAAATGAAGAATAAAAAAAGAAAAGAAATTCGAAGTTTGCTTCACAGCTGATCAGTGAATGTGAAGACAAGTGTTATAGAATCACACAATCTGGAAAACAGAGAGAAAACAGACTGAAAAATAAGGTGAATAGAACCCTGGGATCTGTGAAAAAAACTAGTAAATATCCAATGTTTGTTTTATCTCTGTCCCAGAAGGACGGAAGAATGAAAATGTGCTGAAAGAGTTTCCAGAGAGATGATGAGTGAAAACCTCCAAAATCTGGCAAAACATGTGAATCTACATATTTAAGAACTTGAGTGAATCTCAAATAAATAATAAATCAATGTCATGACACATCATAATGCAGGTAGTTAAAACAAGCAAAATCAAAGACAAAGAAAAAAGTTTCAAAGCTGCCAGAGAAAAACGACGTATTATGTATAGGTGAACATAAGTTAGAATTTCCATAGATGTTTTTAATCTAAAACCATAGAGAAGCGAGAAGTGTACACGTTTTAAAAGCTGGAAGAAAAGCACCGTAACTTCTAAACTCAGCTAAACTGTACTTCGGGAAGAAAGGAGGAAATGAGGACGTCATCAGACTGAAGAAAACTAAAAACCTGGCCTGGAGCTAATCCTGAAGGCCCTTAGAAGCAGTCCGGATCCCTATATGGTCATCATGTATGTTATGGTAGAAAACTTTTATCTCGTTAAAAAGCTTCACCAGGGTACCCTACTCTTTGGCTCCCTGGTGGCACCAGCCTTCCGTAGTACATTCCGTGAGTCCCATATCAAGAGTGGGTTTGGAAACACTCAAGGACCTGAACTGTGTTACTTTGCTTAACTCTCACCTTAAGGTTCAAGCAGCTTTTCTTTCTGAACCCTTGAAGCAACAAGTGTCTGATGATGTTTCCTCTCCTAGATAATTGCTATGATCCTGCTCCCTTAAGGATAACAATGCTTAGCACCAGCGTAAAGACTCTATTCTTCTGTAGAAGAGCAGGAAGCTGTACGTCTTACAGCCAATGAGATTTGACGCGTCTTACTGGCATCATTTCCCTTCCGCCTGAAGTACTTGCCTTAGTACTTTGTATGTGTGAAAAAAAAGTCTTTATTTCAACTTGCTTTTCAAAAAATGTGTTCACTAGGTGTAGAATTATAACTTAGTTTTTTAATTGTTGTTGCTTTTATTTTTAATTTTCTTTCAGTAATTTAAAAATCTAATCAACTATCTTCTTGCTTGCATAACTTCTGGTGAAAAATCTGCTGTAATTTTTACCTTTGTTATTCTGTTTATAACATACCTTTTTTCTCTGGCTGCTTGTGAAAGGTATCTTTATAACTAATTTCAGCAATTTTATTGTGTTGTACATAGGTCTAGCTTTTTTTTTTTTTTTTTTTAACATGTCTTGTACTTGGGTTTTACTGATTTTGTTGAATATGTGGGTTTATGGACTTTTAAAATATTGAGAAGTCTCTTTTTTTCTCTTTTCATTTTATTTTTTCAAATTTGTCTCTTTGCTCCCTGATGCTCTATTCATTTTTGTATTTTTTTCCTCCTGTTTTATCTTGAATAGTTTCTATTGATATGTATTAATGTTTTCTGAGCTTTCTTCTGCAATGTGTAATCTACCATCAACACCAAATAGTTTTTGCTTCATATCAAACCTTGGAGATTTTATCTTATGTTTCATCTACGTTTATATCTTTCTGCCTGTACTCAGCCATTTGAAAATATGGAATGCAGTCACAATAACTTTTCATTTAGTTTTCTGATAATCTTAACACCTGGATCCATTCTAGATAAGATTCTATAGACTAATTTTCTCTTCATTATATGTTATGCTTTTCCGCTTCTTTGTATTACTGGTAACTTTTGGGTGAATGTGAGGCAATTTGAATTTTACCTTGTTGAGTGCTAGATATTTTTGTGTTACTATAAGTATTATTGATGTTTTTCTAGTATGCACTTAAATTACTAGAAAAGATTTGATTCTTTCATGCTTTGATATTAAGATTTAGAAGTTTCAGATGCTTTTAAGATGTTATTATCAATGTAATATTCATTTTATGGCTAATTACTCCTGACCCATGAGGCAAAACCACCCTGTTTATTCCACCCAGGAGTAAGAATTATTTCAGGATCTTTATGAGCTCTGATCACTGTTACTTCTAATTTTTTGGATGCATTTCTCTTTTCACAAGTAGTTTTCCCACAGGTATGTGCTGATTAGCTCTCTAATGAGTATTCATTCAAGAGGAACTCTCTGCAGATCTCTTTACTAGTTCAATGTGCAACTATTGCTTCTGTGCTGTTCTGTCTTAAGAACTCTTGGTCTCCCCCAGACTCTCGGCTCCATATCTTACTAATGAGGGAGTACAACATCTGCAGTGACCTGCACATTCTCTCCAGACAGTAGTAAATTGGGCCAATTACAGAGGTCATTTTCTCTATTTTCCATTTTTCCAATATCACTGTTGTTTGTTGACTAAGGCCAGGATCTTTAAAATTATATCCATCTATCTATCTACCAATTTTTTGGTTGTTTCATGTGGGAGAGTCAATCCAACCTCTGTTACTCTATCTTGACCAAAAGTATTTTCATCTACATGTTTGAAAATCAAAAAATTTCTATGAGGTGGTATTATCAGCTCCATTTTACAAATGAAGAAACCTGAATAACAGAGAGTCCGAGGTTTGTGTCTCTCCACAAGCAGAAGGCTTGAAAGTAAGAAAGCAAAGTCTTAAAATTAGTTTTACCTATCACCAAATCCTGTGCTTTTGCTATATGAGAAGAGAAGATTAAAGAGATTTTAACAGTTAGGACAATCAGGATGGTGTCTGTCTCCCTGTGGCCATCTAGCAACACAATCTCTCTTACCTGGCAACTGACAGAATCTCCCCCGGCCAAGTTAAAAGATGCCCTCTGTGCTCATGTAGCACTCAGTGTTAATTTTTGTCACTAACATCTGAAAAGCACACTAAATTATTTTGTTGCCATACCTATCTGTGCCTTTAATATGTGACTTAATTTAGGGTGGGGGCTGTATATTTTGTGTATTTTAACTTTCTTTTCTTGGCATTAAATACCATGCCTGACACATGGTAGGCAAAATCTGGGTGTGTAGAACTCAGCGGACTGCTTTCATCTTTCTCGAAGTAAGCCTGTTTTAATAATGGCCTGCAGGATACATGGCAGAACGAATTTACAAATAAAAGAACCATGTGTATTCCAAAGCTAAAGAGAATCCTCTTTAATTACGTGGGTTTATCTTTCTGACTCTCCCATTAGTTGAAATAATTAAGAAGTGTAAATAAAACAGATTAGTTCCTCAAGCTGAAAGGATGAGGCTTTCAGGGAACCTGTCTTTAAAGACAGAGAGAACGTGATAACTACAAGGGATTATTTAGGTCTGTGTTACTGCAAACAAACAAACAATTACATGGAGAAACCCATGCCAGGATCAATCAAGAGGGTCCACAGTGGCATACATTTTTGAAAGACATATGATATATCAGTAAAGGCTCAGTGGTTTGAACTCAGATTTGATGCTTCCCTCTACCACCACACACTGACTAATCTTGGGTAGTTGATTTCATCTCCTAAAGTTCCTTTTGTTTAAAGTGAAGATAATGATAGCATTACCACGCAGGGTTTTAGTGTGGATTAAATGGGAGTTTGGTGGAGAAGGACAGATTCATGCACCCCTTCCAACATAGATTTATTGCTGCAAAATAGCCATCTAATCAAGGTCTATGTATACCAGCCCCCAACATTCAGGTGACTCCACAGGACAGGTTCCTGCCAATACAATTCAGACAACTAGCTGTAATATATAGCAGAAATGTATAAACATCAGGCTTTTCTTTCCATTCTCCTATTTCTTATCTGCCAGCTGAATAATCAAGGCAAAGGACATCTGCGTTGGAATTTGTTTGACGGAGAAAAAGCTTTGATAGTGTTAAATCTTTGGTTTGGGGGGATTATATTAGTTCCAGCAGGTAGCCTACCCTGATTAATATGAAGAAAATGCTCATATAGAACATAACATCGAGCTACCATGTTTTGTTCAATGCTAATACATTATAGATATTAGTATTGACTCATGGACATAATAACTGAGTTATATTCCTGTCTTCAGGTGTACAAAGCTGTATGACTTTAGATAAGACAGTTTACTGTTTTGGTCATTATTTCTACCACCCTGCAAGAGTTGGATTAACAGGTTTCTAAGGTCCTTTTTCAGTCTCAATGTTGTTTTCTCATCTTAAGATTATTTTTTTACCATGACATATAAACTGCTCCAAACCAAATTCACGGGGTACAAAGAATGATATCTCTGCCTGCTATGGGTACATGAAAAGTAAGCATAAAAGGGCATATAAATGACCAAAAGGGGTCAGTTTACAATAGTTCACATCAAGAATGAAGAGAGAGAAAATGGGACATAGAGGAAGATTTCTGGGCAATGTTGTTTACTCACTTGTGTTGATCACAAAGCAGTAAATACTCATGAAATTTTATCTAAAATGTTCCAGTGATCCAAAATAGGACTAGAAAAGTGAGCTTTTAGGACTGACTCAGGTTTATATATTTTAGGCTAAATGGCAAAGGTGAAAACAGAAGGCTACTAAGAGTTCTGGTACGAGAGTGGTGCGGATGTTGGATCAACCATGAGGCTGAAGCTGGTTAACAAATGAGTAGTTAAAGAATGATTATATAGACTGGTGTAATCAAAATTTTCATATGTCAGTGCTTCTGTAAAAAGTGAGTTGGTCATGAAAGGCTAAGATTAAACGAGTTAGTGTTTAAAAGTCTGGAGATGCCACAGTTCTGGAATATGGCTACGGCCACAGTATGGACCAAGGTAAATGGATAAAGTTATGAAGAGATGAAGATTAGGCGTGCATTGTGTCAAACTGAGGTGACCCCGGCATATGAGCATTTCCAGTGGCAGGTATTTGGGTTAAGAAAAAAACTATGTTTATCTGCTTCTCCTATTAATGAAGGTGAAATAGTGACCTAAAGGTCAATAAACGGCAAGAGGAGAATTAAAGAGTGGTAGACTCTTTTGGTCAACCTTCCAAAAAAGAGAGGGGCTTTTGATAGAGAAAGGGAGAACAAGAGTTTTAAAACTAAAATAGGAAAAGTGCAGAAATGAGCTCCAACTCCTAGGTTTGTGGCATATAAGCAAGTCTGAAGGGTAAGAAGTTCAGTAGAGGCAAAAAAGGCAAGAGCGCATCTGTGTACAAACTTCAGATGTGTGGTCAGATGTGTCTGCAATGGGACTGGAGTTTCCTATACGCAACTGGGAATTATTGGACGAGGGGCTCAAGGTAAGTAAATTTATTAGAGTGAAACACACTTTCTTTGTCTTCTGAGTCCTTTTACTAACTACATGACCACTTCTGTAGGTCTTACTTAGTTTCCCCATGGTTTTGATAAAATAACAAGTTTAGACTGGATAATTACAAGAGTTTGCCATAGTTCTAATCTTTTCAATTTTTAAATTCTCAAAGACAGAATTTTCCTCCTGAATTTCCTAGGGTGAGGTAATGCACAGACTGTCAAAGTGTCACTTGAACTACAAATCCCCTAGGTGGTAGGTTAGCAAAAGAAAGGGCACAAATAATGTACTTATAGATAGAAAAGCAGGAAAAGAATGTGATCTGCTTTATCAGTAATCCACCAATAAGAAGACACAGTAGATTATGGACGGGTAAGTGAGTTGTTTGGCTTAATTAAATGCAAAAAATTCTACTCCCTCAAGAATTCCTAGCTCATATAATCTTATCATCTTTTGATTTTTATTACTTGTGATCGTATTGCTCAATACATTTTCTTGTTGTGATGAATTCTTAGGAACATGAGCCCTCACTAAAGCCATCTTATATTAAATCTTTGATGACAAGGAAAAAGAAGCTCTCAAAATTTCTGCATGTGGGTTGGAAGTATGGGTGCAAGATGACGGTATCTTGTGAGACTGAAATATTACCAGAGTTGAAAGCTGGAAAGTAATACAATATAGAAACTGGACTTGGTTGAAAGTGTCAATCAAATTAATATTTTTGAAAATTGACAAGAGTTCTAGTAGGTATAGTCCCCTGCTCAAAGGTTAGAACTTTATTAATGAACTGTTGTATAAGCCAGTTAATCAAGGAGCATTCATACTATGTAATAAAATATTACAAATTGAAACAATGAGGCCGCTCTATACTTATGCAATTACTAGCTTAGAATAATCCATAAGCTATATTTCATTTGAAAATAATGGAATTTTTTTACTAATAAATGAAATATGGTAAGATTTTGGTAAAATAAATAAAACAAAATCATATTTTTCTTTGCCAGAGGGATGCACACCAAACCAATAATATTTCTCTGAGAAAGAAAACAAGATTCTAGAGAGCCAAGGATGAATTCATTTTTAATTCATTCTTCTTGAAACAGTTTCTGAAATTATATGAATTAATATACTTGTTATACAATAATTATACAAAAATTGAAAATGAGATAGACGTGAATATGCTAAGATTGGAGAAATAATCCCCTGTGTATGTGTTTGCGTGTGTATTTTACACTACCTATAGTTTTAATTTTCCCACTTTTTCTTTCACAATCTATCTGGAGAGAGTAATGGCTCACAATGCCCTTGGATGAAAGTTCCCTCAGGGCCCATGACATTGTTTTTTTTCTCATTCTTAGGTAAATAATCTCATTTTTAGATAAATTAACGTGCAAATTAAGCTTCATTTCAGAGTCAGGACTGTCCAATACACAATTCTAATAAGAACTCTACATTTGTAAATGTCCACAAAGCCCCATTACACTATCACTCACGTTCTAGCAGTTCTCTGGTTAGGGAGGCGCACACAGTGAAGGAATAGGAAGTTTCTCTTAGTAGACAGTTTTATGTTCTTGGGACCGGGGAGAGTTTTAAAAATCACTTTCTTCAGACGTCATCAAGATGGCAGAATAGATGTTCCCTAGCATCACTCTTTCCAACAACTGGTCAATTTACATCTGTTAAAAAAGTATAGACTGCCAACCTGGGATGGCTGGAGGTTGGGAGAGGAGGAGGAGAGACCTGTGGAGCTGGTGAAGGTAGGAGAAGCCTCAGTGAGAAAAAAATGGCTGAGAAAAAAGGGACCACTCTGACTGTTTTGTGCCCCAGCTGCTCCAGGGCTTGCCCCAGTGAGCACATGGAGCAAGAGCTGGTAAAAGTTGCAGCTGTGCCATTTGCATGAAGTTGCTTGGAGTCTGCAGTGGAGAAGAGGGCCTTGGCGTACACAATGCCAGCCCTCAGTCCAGTTAGACAACTGACAGAGCTCCCGTTGACCCACATAAGTGTGAGGGACCACAGCTGAGCAAAACTAGGAGACACCCAGAGCATGGTGAGTCATCATGAGGGGCTGGATCAGGGTCACCGGCAGTGTATGAGTAAGGGGAGTGTCTACATTATGGGCAGCTGATGTGCCCTCCAGTCAGCCCAGGCCCACTTAGTGGAGACCAGCCAGTGAGACAGAACTGCATGGGATGCAGTTTGCTGGAAAGACTCAGTCCTGGGCCAGAATTTCCACAAAGACTAAGTGTACCAGACCTCACAAGACCCAGAAGTGACTAATAGGTCAACAATCAAAACCTAAGCAGCTCATAGGCCTTCCTCCCAGAGAATCAGCAGCAAAGCAGCAACTTAGCTCAACCACAGGGTTCCAGTTTTGGTCCCCACAGGGAGTCCCCCTATTTTGGAGTTAACCAAAGGATAACAAACCAGTAAAGCAAGTTTACAGATAACTTTAGAATACTCCAATGTCATAAGGTGGCGAATAAACTTACATCCTTAGTATGGAGACTAAAGGAGAAATCTAACAGAACAACAAATACAGCAACCTTATATGATATATGCAATATTAAAAAAAGTAAATTGAAACAACAAAATATGAAAAAGTATGGTTGAAATGATGCCAAAGCATAGAGTTGGCTTTGGCTCTTTCTTTTTTCTTATGTTTCAAAGTTAAATTGTTATTAGTTTCAAATAATGTATTATAACTTTAAAATGTTTTTTGTAAGCCTCATGGTAACCATAACACAAAAACTTATATGAGACACACTAAAAATAAATAGCAAGAAATCAAAATACACTGCTAGAGAAAACCGTAAGTAACAAAAGAGGACAGTAAGATGAGAAAAAAGAAAAAAAAAATGTAAACAACCTGAAAACAAGTAATAAAATGGCAGGAACATGTCCCTATATGTCAATAATAACTTTAAATGTAAATGGATTAAATGCCCCAATTAAGAGACAGAATGGCTCAATGGATTATAAAACATGAACCAACATTGTGCTGCCTACAAGAAACTCACTTCACCTATAACAACACACATCAACTGAAAGTAAAGGGATGGAAAATGATATTTCATGCAAATGTAAACAAAGAAAGAATAGGAGCAGATATACTTATATCAGACAAAAGAGACTTTGAGCCAAAGGAAGTAAAAAAAAGAAAAAGATAAGAAAGGTCATTATGTAATGATAAAGTGATCAATTCATGTATAAACAATTCTGGTGCACCCAGTTATATAAAGCAATTGCATTAGACATAATGGTAGGAACAGATTCCAACACAATAACAGTTGAGAACTTTAACACCCAACATTCACTGATGGACAGATTATCCAGACAGAAAATTAAGCAGGAAACATTAGAATTAATCTCTACTATAGTTTGACTTGATCTAACAGGCATTTACAGAATATTTCATCCAACAGCTGCAGAGTATACATTCTTCTCAGCAGTACATGGCACATTCTCTAGAATAAACCATATGTTAAGTCACAAAACAAGCCTCAGCAAATTTAAAAATACTGAAATTATGTCAACTACCTTGTTCTACCACAATGGAATAAAACCAGAAATCAACAACAAAAGAGACACTAGAAACCATACAAATACATGGAAATTAAACAACATACTCCTAAACAATGAATGGACCAAAGAAAAAATCAAAAAGGAAATTAAAACATTCCTGTAGACAAGTGAAAACACAACACAACAGAACCTATGAGATACAGCAAAAGCAGTTGTAAGAGAGAATCGTATGGCAACAAGTGCCTATATCAAAAAAGAAGAAAGACATCAAATAAACAACCTAGCATTACACCTGAAAGAACTAGAAAAACAAGAACAAACCAAACCCCAAAGCACTAGGAGAGAAATAACAACAATCAGAGCAGAAATAATTGAATTAGAGATTTATTTTTTTTAAAAAAAGTACAAAAAAATGAAAGAGTTGATATTTCAAAAAGATAAACAAAATGAATACACCTTTAGCTAGACTAATGAAGAAAAAAAGAGAGAAGACACAAATAAATAAAATCAGAAATGAAAAAGGATACAATACAACCATTATCACAGAAATACAAAGGATCAGAAGAGACTACTATGAACAACTATATGTGAACAAACTGGAAAACCTAGAAGAAGTGGATAAATTCCTGGATACATACAAAGGCCAAATCATGAAGAACTAGAAAACTGAAACAGACTACTAACTGATAATGAGATTGAAGCAGTAATGAAAAGTCTCCCAACAAAGAAAACTCCAACACCAAACGGCTTTATTGCTGAAATGTACCAAGCATTTAAAGAAGAACTAATATCAACTCTTCTCAGTCTTCCAAAAAACTGAAGAGGAGGGAATACTTTCAAACTCATTCTATGAGGCCAACATTAACCTTAAAACCAAAAAAAGACACAACAAAAAATGTAAACTACAGACCAATATCACCAATGAACACAGATGTGAAGATATCAACAAAATACTAGCAAAATAATTCAGCAATATATTAAAAAGATCCTTCACCATGATCAAGTGGAATTCATCCCAGGGATGCAAGGATGGTTCAACATATGCAAATCAGTAAATGTGATACATCACATCAACAGAATGAAGAAAAAAAATATGATCATTTCAATAGATCCAGAAAAAGCATTTGATAAAATCCATCACCACTTCATGATAAAAACACTCAACAAACTAGTTATGGAAGAAATGTACCTCAACACAATAAAAGCCATATATGTCAAACCCACAGGTAGTATCATATTGAATAGACAAAAATTGGACTTTTTCTCTAAGATCTGGAACAAGACAAGGATGCCCACTTTCCCTACTTTTACTCAACATAGTTCATAGTTTAGGAAGTTCTATCCTGCACAATAAGGAAAGAGAAAGCAATAAAGGGCATTTAAATTGGGAAGGAGGAAGTTAGTCTATATATATTTACATATTTATGATCTTATACAGAGAAAGTCCTAAAGACTCCACCAAGAAATTACTAAAACTAACAAATGAATTCAGTATAGTGTCAGGATATAAAATCAACACACAAAAATCAATAGCTTGCTGTACATTGATAATAAAATAGTTGAGAAAGAAATCAAGAAAGCAATCCTATTCACATTAGCTACCAAAAAAGAAAAAAGAAAAAAATATCTAAGAGTACATTTAACGAAGAAGATGAAAGACCTCTCCAATGAAAACCATAAAAAAAGGTACAAAAAAAAAAATTAAAGAGGACACAAATAAATGGACATATATCCCATGTTCATGGGTTCAAAGAATTAATATCATCAAAATGTCCATATTACCCAAACAATGTACACATTCAAAATAATTCTCATAAAGTTACCAATGACATTCTCCACAGACATAGAAAATACAATCTTACAATTTGTATAGAACCACAAAAGACCCTGTAAAACTAAAGCAATCTTGAATAAAAAAAACAAAGTTGGAGGCATCACACTTCCTGACTTCAAAATACAGTATAAAGCTATAGTAATGAAAAGAGCATAGTACTGTTATAAAAATAGACAAATATACCAATGGAATAGAACAGAGAGCCCAGAAACAAACCCACACATTAGAGCCAATTGATTTTCAGCAAAGGTACCAAGAACATACAGTGGGGAAAGGACAGTGTCTTCAATAAATGGTGCTGGGAAAACTGGATATCCATGCACAGAGGATTGAAACTAGACTCCTCTCTCTCACCAAACACAAAAATCAACTCAAAATAGATTAAATACCTAAGTTTAAGACCCCAAACTATGAAACTACTAGAAGAAAACACAGGGGAAATGATACACTAAATGGGAGTGGGCAGTGCTTTTTGAACAAGACTGCAAAGGCACAAGCAACTAAAGCAAAAATACACAAATGGGACTTCATCACACTAAAAGGCTACTGCACAGCAAAGGACACTATCAACAAAGTGAAGAGACAACCTACAGAATGGGGGAAAGTGTTTGCAAACTACATGTCAGACAAGGGGTTAATACCAAGAATATATAAGGAACTCAAACAACTCAACAGCATAAAACAACAACAACAAATAATCCAATTAAAGAATGGATGAAAGACCTGAACAGACATTTTTCAAAAGAAGACATACAAATGACCAACAGGAACATGAAAAAATGCTCAACATCACTAATCATCAGGGAAATGCCAATTAAAACCACAGTGAGATATTGTCTCATCCCATTTAAAATGGCTATTATCAACAAGACAGAAAATAACAAATTCTGGCCAGAATGCAGAGAAAAGGGAACCCTCCTACATTGTTGGTGGGAATGTATATTGGTACATACATTGTGGAAATCAGTATAGAGGTTCCTCAGAGAACTAAAAATAGATCTCCTTTAAGATCCAACTGTAGCACTACTGGATATATAACCAAAGGAAATTAAATCAATATATCAAAAAGATACCTACTCTCCCATGTTCACCGCAGCACTATTTACAATAGCCAAGAGATGGAATCAACCCAAATGTTCATCAACAGATTAATAGAATAAAAAAAAAAAACTTGTGGAATATATACACAATGGAATACCATTCAGCTATAAAAAGAAATGATATCCTATCATATGCAGCATCATGGATGGAACTGGAAACCATGATGTTAAGTGAAATAAGTCAGACACAGAAGATAAATACCACATGGTCTCACTCATATGTGTAATCTAAAAAGAAAAATAAATAAAGAAAAAGTGGTTCTCATAGAAGTAAAGAGTAGAATAATGGTTACCAGAGGTTGGGAGGGAAGGAGGAGGGAGGTAAGAGAAGGGGTGGACTAATGGGTAAAAAACTATGCTATCTTTCCTTCAGAAAGCCTTTTTGAAAGATCCCCAGGTGGGATCCTCTCCTCTGCCCTGGGACCTGCATTTCTTTTCCACTGGGTGCATTTGCTTTCTTGCCCTGTTAATGACTCCTTCACTTGGAGTTTTCAGTCCCGCCATTTCTCCTGGATCTGGTTGATGGAACAAGAGTTGAAGACATGTTTCTAGGAGATATTTCTTTGCAGATCCTGGATATGGCTATTTGCCTATGAAAAGTCAAATGCATCTTATATTTTTCTCTCTTGAGCTGGGTTCCCCAGAATGGAGACCCTGAAACCTAGCTTATATGACCATATTGTATTAGAAAGTGTTCCTGGGAGCTAGAATTGAGAGACAGGAAGAGAAAGGAAAGAAGGGGAGAGAAGACAAGGGTGCAGAATGGAATTCACCACCATTACACGCTGCTGGTTGCTCTACCCCATGGGAATGGATGATAAATCTTGTAAGACACTTTTCAGGACCTTCCAGTCTCCAGTTGGTTGAAAAATTTGTCATGGTGCTTAACTCAAGGGCACCAATTGAGTTTGCTAAACAAAAACACCCACAAAAAAGTCAGAGGACAGGAAGCAGAAAGGAGCTAAAGATTGCACTCTGTGTGAAGTTGGTTAGGCCCCCGCTGGAGAAGCTTAGAAAAAAGACCAATGAACCTCTGGGGAACTGAAATGAAGCATAGGAGGTGCCCGACATTCTAGTGAAGTTTTCATTTCAGTGTCCCATTTATGTGTGTGTGTGTGTGTGTGTGTATATGAAGAGAGAGAGAAGGAAACCCATGAAGTTATTAGGATGGCTATACTTTGGCTGAAAGATTGGAGTCCGAGAGTGAAAGTTTTATTTACTCCATTAGTGTTCCCTTTTAACCCTTAAATTTGGAATTATTATTTTTTTGAATGTAATACAATTTTTTAAAATTTAATTTTATTTGAAACATGATTGTACATACCTGTGGGGTACAGTGCTGAATATCAATACCTATGTGCAATACGTGATCCTTAAATAAGGATAATTACTATATTTATCATTATCCAATATAATTATTTCTTGTGGCCCTTTACCAATTAAAAAAAACAAACAACTACAGAGTTTACTGAAGCCTCCCATTTACCCTTCCTGAACCCCATTCACCTTTGTATTTCTTTAAAGAAACTCATATATAAAATTGATTGATTTTTATTCCTATGCATTTAAAAATGTTTTAACTAAATTTGTATTATCTAAACAATATATCGTTTTGGGTGATCAAAATTTTAAATAAGTACTGTTTTCTATCATCAATCAACTTCCTTTTATTTTCTTGGAATTAATATATTTCAAGATTATTCATGTTGAGACCCAATTTTCTATTTTGTTAGTGATGATTATTCTACAGTAGTCCACATTCCAAACATATAATACTATATTTATTCATTCTTTTCTGAATGAGCACTTAAATTTTCTTGGTATTTCTCTGTGGCACCCAAGCTGCTAGAAACATCCTTTATAAATGTCCCTGGACAAGTGAGCAAGAAAGTCTCTACGGTTTATATCTAAAGAAGAAATAGTTGGTCCAGAAGGGATGTATATATTCAATTTTATTTCATATTACCAAATTGCTATATAAAGTGGTTGCAAAAATTAATATTCCCACAATTTCACTTGGACTTCTTAAACACTGTCAATGTAATGGATATGGAAAGCCAAGTCATTATGATTGGGTTAGGTATTTACCTGATTACTACTGAGGCTGAGCATCTTTTCAAGTGCTTATTGACCTGTTTTGGTGTCTTCCTTTCTGAATTGCATGTTTAAAATCATTGCTAACTTTTCTATTAGATTGCTTGTCTTTCCTGATTTTTAAGATTTTCTTTATATATTTTGGATGCTGAAACTCTAAGAGTAATGTACCTTGCAAATATCCTCTCTCAGGCTGTAACTTGTCATTTAACTTTTCATTATAGTGACTTTTATTGATCCAAAGTTATAAATTTTAGTGGAGTCAATCTTATAAGTGGTTTTATTTATTTTTTTGCTCTTTAGGGAAATATTTCTATACTCCAGGTTATAAACATTTATAAACATTGCTCCTGTATTTTCTTTTAAAAAAATTAAAGTTTTGTTTTCTTCATATGGGCTTTTTATTCACTTGGAATTGCTCTGTGTGTGTGAATGTGTATATCTGTGTTTGTGTTTTTATATGTTTACAAGCTAAGGCATGGAATGGAGGGGTCCAGAAATACTGGGGGTCAATTTTTCTTCTATGTGTATTACCTCTTTCTCCACCTTAATTTACCGAATTATTTTTGCTCTGATTAAAAGTGTCACTTCAGTCGAATATGAGGATTCCACATTAGAGTTCTTTTTCTGATTCATTCTATTGTACTATACTAAGCATCTATTCCAATTCTAATGCCATGTTGTTTTAATTCATATAGCTTTATAATAAGTTTTCGAAGTCAGCTACGGCATCTCCCAGGTTGTTTAAATTAACTTTAGTTACTGTTAGCTTTAGTTCAACTTGTCAATTCCTAATTCTCTTAGGTTTTCAATAAAAATGAATAAAATTTTTGAGTCAATTTGATTAGAATGGACATTTTTATGCTCTTCAGAAGATACATTATATTGTATTTTTTGATAAACATTATAGTTAACATTATACTTGTGTTATTCATTTTATATGTTCTCATCCTGAGTCAGTTCCAAGCCATTGAGGGAGCATTGATTTTTTGAAAATCCATAATGCAAAGTCTCCTGCTCTGTTTAAGAAAATCTGAAAACAAAGGAAGATACCCCTTAGATGAGAAACTGAGAAGTTTATGGTCTCCTGGAACTTCAGGCACCCACTCAACAGTCCGTGATAGGGACCTACACAGATATTAGCTTTTACATCACTTATTTCCAATTTTCAGTGTGATAGAAGTGCTCTTGAATGATATCCATTTTGCCCATTGGCCCTCAAACTGATTTCTTCCATTATTTCTGCAAAATACACTGATATATAACATGCAGTACTGAGTGCTCTTGAATTTGCCCTTTTGCTACTTGTATTGTGCATTTATCAAAAGTCACTTTAGAGTGTTCCCGAACCTAGGTGTTAATGCACTGGCATAATTTAATGATTAAGTAAACCAATTAACATGGGTTTGAAAAATGACTCTCTTTCAAACACTATAAGTTATATGTTTTGTAAAGAATTGATAAAGAAGAGTATAATGAGGTATGGATGAGATAAGAATAAGAATAAGAATTATTTAAGGAAAATTCTACATTCTTTGCTTCAGGTTTATGCTATTATTTTGAGTAAGACAAAACTGGAAATGGCAGAAGCTTCATTGTTGATTCAGTTTATGCAAAAAAGAAGTTTGGAACATCAATCAAGAATATTTATTAAAGAAAAAGTCTTGGCCCTATGATTAAGATTAACAAATTAATTATCATTTATGTGTTTTTGGTAAAAATGAAATACTTAAGGCACATATAGGTTTTACATAGGTGATTTTGAACACTGATTCCTCTTGTGTTCCAGCATAATTGTTTGCTTACTCAGTGCACAGACTTGAAACCCAAAACTGTCAAATGATTTTGACAAAGCTTTAGCTCCCCTTTGATGTGTTCTTAAATGCTATCTGTGGCTCTAACCTTCTATTCCTCTCCTCCTCCTAATGTGAATCCTTTTACCTCCCTTCTCCATAAGTAAGAATTCTCTACCTGCTGTGGCAATTAAAGAGATTTTTAAAGGGATGTTTTGAGAGGAAGAATCTCTTCTTTCTTGCAGCTTAAATTGACAATGGCTTCCCCTTTGAGCAAAATGTGTATAACCTGAAAGTTTCTGAGAAACTGCATCAAACTGCCCTGTGGAAGCACTGCCTCTAGGCGATACTGTCTTATTTCTTCAAACCAACACATGTGGGCTACAAAATGACTTAGTATGTTATTGTTCATGCAGAGGACTCTCCAAAAATATTCCCTAAATCACAAGAAAAATATATTTGCTTTCTTATTGGACAACTGTCTAACTCTGTTTTAATTTGTTCCTTAAGTATGAAACTGGTTAGTTACCTGGAGGCACTGGGTCCCTTTTATTTTTTAAAAGAGATACTCCTAGCTTAAAAGTTGCCACTAGTTTTCTGATTCTACATGCGGAAACATAAGTTACACTTTAGAAGATATTATTATTTTGCTTGGTGGTGGGAATACTGCTAAAATGGATTGTTTCACAAATGTCAAATGAGAAAACCCACTAGTGTTCTTGGAGAAAAAATTTAAAAAATTAGGGACAATCTAAAAATGAATATGGATATCACAGATCAAGATGATATATATGTGTGCATATGTGTATACACATAAAAAAATAAAATCTCCTGTATCCTTATTCTTTAACTTAATTGTAAAGAACCAAGTGAAAGCAAAACACCCAGCTAACACCAGGGAATTTTGTTTATTTTTAAAGAAAATATCTCAGTATTCTTAGGATATGTATTTATTTACTCCTGTATTTTTTTTTTTTACTATATCTGGCACAGTACAATTATTGTACTTCATAATAAACAATAATATACAATTTGAATATTCATTATGAAAAACTAAATAATACTATTTAATATGCTTTGTTGTGTAGTGTTTAATTTCTTTTCTTAAAGGTAACAGAAAAATGGATATTTAAAGAAAGATCATCTCTATCAACTCTTAGGTTTAAGATGTTAGAGCAATTTATACTTTTGAAAATCACATTCTGAGGTTCCAGGTGGACATGAATTTGATGGGCCAGGGGGGCACTATTAAACCTGGTACACTAAAAGAAAAATTAATAACTTCCTGTGTGTGAAATTAGCAGCTTTTGAAACAATAAAATATTACAGAAGGTTTTACTCTTGAAATAATCAATAGTAAATATACAAATGAGTGATATGCCAGTAAACAAAAGAGAAATAAAATTTTATACTTTGAATTATAGTTAGAATGTTCATTTATATTTGGAAGTTAATATTTAGATATTCAAAATGCATATGAATGGGAGGGTTTCAAGATGGCGGTGGCTGTGGCGGTTGGCGCGGAGTAGCTGAGGTGGAAAAGGTGGCCACTGGGCCTCAGGCAGCCAGGAAACTTGTGGACCTTCCTCTCGCCATCTCTTAAGGGAGGACCACTGCTGCTGGCCGGTCGTGGGGGCTGACCGCCACTTTGCCCCCGGCAGGAGAGGCTGCCTCATTTACAGGCAACAGCTTTGAAGTGTGGAGCAGGAAAAGAACTGTTTTTTAGCTGAAAAAGCGAGTCTCTAAACAGGGAACATGGCGCCAAGGCTTCTGTGGATGCAGACAGGATCCCGGAGGCCGGGGCCGGGCTGAAGGTGGCCAGCTGCACTATTCAGGATTCGAGGTTTCAGGCTGGCATTAAAGAAGATTCCTGGGAGCGCAGGAGCCACGCCGCGGGACCAAGTGAACAGCCCGAGGCGGCAGTGGCCGAGAACGGGGAAGGCGACAAACCAGAGGCAGAGAGTGAGCGCCCGACCTGGCACAGCCCTGCGAGTGACCCCTGGCCCAGCCCTGCTCGTGGGGGGGGGGCTGACGCCCACCCGGCTTCCACCTGCATCACCGGGTCACTCACCACCCCAGGGCTGCCTCCATTTTCCCAGGTGCTGGCAGCTCCGGCGCGGCTCGGCTCGGCCCCTCACTGAGCCTTCCCACTTGCTTGCCCCGGCGCGGGGCTTCCCGGGGCCTGCGGGCCGGCCTCCCCTCCCACTCCCTCCATGGTTCTCTGGTGGGGCTGGTGGCGTGGGGCGTCCCCAGCCAGTGTCGGGAGGGCAAGGAAGTACGGGCAGGGCCGACTGTCACTCCACCATACCCTGGATTCCGGCCCCCGGTAAACTTCCTGTTACTGGGAGGCAGATACCATCTCTGCGGCCACCAGTTCAGAAAAACGCCTAACCAATTTCTGATTGGGAATAGTGTTGTAGGAGAGTTCCCAAGTCCGCTTGAACCTGCTGGAGAGCTGGCTGCAGGTGGGCTCTAGACTCGATCCATGCCGAGGGGATACAAAGGTGAACAAGTCCCGAGAAAGATCTACACAGTGCTACAAAAGCACCTAGAGCGACCGGTCATCTGTGCCTAGCAGAAACCTGGTAGACTTCCTGGGCGAGGCGGTGCCGAGCAGGGTCTTGAAGGCCCAGCTGATAGACGAGGGTTGCAGAAGACACGTCCCAGCCCAGCACAGTGCACACAGAGTGGGGAGACGTGCGGCCAGGGAGGTGTAGACTCGACAGAAACCACACACTCTGTGGGGTCGCCACTGCACGATCCAACAGCCTGGGCCAGAGCACACAGAACAGGGAGAAGTCCTGCACAGTAAGTGAAAGCTCAACAGAGATCACACACCCTGATCCACGTGATCCACCAGCCCAGCAGAGTCCAAGCTGGCCAGAAAGGTGGCTCCCCGGAGAGGCCCAAGACCCGAGGTAACCATACACACAAGGCACTAGAGGCCAACTGAGCAGTCACGGAGGGAGCCATACGAAATTGGCAACCACAGCAACATCTTAGTCATTAATCTCAAACCGGTGGACTGTGAAACCCCCTGCCACAATGAGTAAACATCAAAAAAAAGATACCAGAAATACAAAAAATCAAGAAAGTACACCACCAAAAGTTAATAAATCTCAAACTCAAGATCCTATAGAACAAGAAGCCCTTGAAATGACTGACAAGGAATTTCGAGTGATAATTCTCAGGAAACTGAATGAGATACAAGAAAACTCAGCTAGACATCATGATGAAATGAGGAAAAGTATGCAGGATCTGAAAGAGGAAATGTACAAGTAAATCAAGTCCTGAAAAAAAATGTAGCAGAACTTGCTGAACTGAAGAAGTTATTCAGCAAAATAAAAAACACAATGGAGAGTTTAACCAGCAGGCTTGTCAAAGTTGAAGAGAGAACCTCTGAACTTGAAGACGGGCTGTTTGAAATAACACAAGCAGACAAAAAGAAAGAAAAAAGAATCAAAGACATTGAGGAAAATCTGAGAGAGATATCAGACAACTTCAAGCGCTCAAATATCCGAGTCATGGGTATTCCAGAAGGGGAGGAAAATGGAGATTCCATTGAAAACATATTCAACAAAATAGTGGCAGAAAACTTCCCAGACATAGGAAAAATCACAGATCTTCAGATCCAGGAAGCTCAATGATCTCCAAACGTATTCAACCCAAAAAGGCCTTCTCCAAGACATGTTAGAGTCAAATTGGCAAAACTCAGAGACAAAGAGAGAATCTTAAAAGCTGCAAGGGAGAAGCGTCAAATCACCTATAAGGGAGCCCCAATCAGGCTAACATCAGACTTTTCATCACAAACCCTAAAAGCTAGAAAGGAATGGGATGATATATTCAAAATACTAAAAGACAAAGATTGCCAGCCAAGAATACTCTACCCTGCAAGCTATCCTTCCGAAATGAGGGGCAAATAGTATATTTCTCAGACAAACAAAAACTGCGGGAGTTCACTACCACACGACCACCCTTACAAGAAATCCTCAAGGGAGTACTGGGTTTGGTTCCTGAAAAATAACTACCACTGCCATAAAAACCCAAGAAAAATCAAAACCCACTAGTAAAATAAAAATGGCATTCATGAAGAGAAAACATGCAAACAAAAACGCTATCTACAACCTAAGGAACCAACAAACACAGAAACCAAACAGTAAATCAGAAAGCAAGGAACAAAAGACACCTAAGACAACCAAACAACCAATAAAATGCTAGGAATAAATCAACACCTTTCAATAACAACTTTTAATGTAAAAGGCTTAAATTCCCCAATCAAAAGACACAGACTGGCTAAATGGATCAAAAAGGAGGACCCAACTATATGCTGCCTACAAGAGACCCACCTCACCCATAAAGATTCTCAAAGACTAAGAGTGAAAGGATGGAAAAAGATTTACCATGCAAACAGAAAAGAAAAACGAGCTGGAGTAGCTATTCTTATATCTGACAAAATAGACTTTAAACTAAAAACCATAAAAAGAGACAATGAGGGACACTACTTAATGATAAAAGGACTGATCCATCAAGGAGACATAACAATCATAAATATGTACGCACCCAATGTTGGAGCAGCCAGATTTATAAAACAAACTCTATTAGATCTAAAGAAGGAAATAGAAACTAATACCATAATAGCAGGGGACCTGAACACCCCACTGTCAATATTAGACAGATCATCTAGGCAAAGAATCAGTAGAGAAACACAAGATCTAAACAAGACTCTAGACCAATTGGAATTGGCAGATATCTATAGAACATTCCACCCAACAACCTCAGAATATTCATTCTTCTCATCAGCACATGGATCATTCTCCAGGATAGATCACATATTAGGTCACAAATCAAGTCTCAATAAATTCAAATAAAATTGGAATTATCCCATGTATCTTCTCAGACCACAATGGATTAAAACTAGAAATTAATAACAAACGAAACTCTGGAAACTATACAAACACATGGAAATTAAACAGCATTCTACTTAATGACATATGGGTCCAAGAAGAAATCAAGCAGGAAATCAAAAAACTTATTGAAACTAATGAAAACAATGATACATCATACAAAAACCTGTGGGATACTGCAAAAGCAGTATTAAGGGGGAAGTTTATTGCATTAAACGCTCACTTCAGAAGAATGGAAAGATGGCAAGTGAACAACCTAACACTTCACCTTAAAAAACTAGAAAAACAAGAACAATCCAAACCTAAAGTTAGCAGACGGAAAGAAATCATTAAGATCAGAGCAGAACTGAATGAAATTGAAAACCAAAAAACAATTCAAAAGATCAACGAATCAAAAAGTTGGTTTTTTGAAAAGATAAATAAAATTGACAAACCATTAGCATGGCTAACAAAAAAAAGAAGAGAGAAGACTCAAATAACAAAAATTAGAAATGAAAAAGGCGACATTATAAATGATTCATCTGAAATACAAGGAATCATTCGAGACTACTATAAACAACTATACGCCAACAAATTTGAAAATCTGGAGGAAATGGATAAATTTCTGGATACACACAAGCTTCCAAAACTGAACCATGAAGACGTAGAAAATTTGAACAGACCAATAAAAATAAGGAGATTGAAGCTGTTATCAGAAGGCTCCCAACAAAGAAAAGCCCAGGACTAGATGGATTCACAGCAGAATTTTACCAAACATTCAAAGAGGAATTGACACCGATTCTTTACAAACTATTCCAAAAGACTGAAACGGACGCAAATCTCCCAAACTCATTCTATGAAGCAAACATCATCCTGATACCAAAACCAGGTAAAGATATAACCAAAAAAGAAAACTACAGGCCGATATCCTTGATGAATATAGATGCAAGAATCCTCACTAAAATACTAGCAAACAGAATACAGCAACACATACGTAAAATTATTCACCACAATCAAGTGGGATTCATCCCAGGGATGCAAGGTTGGTTCAACATACGGAAATCAACAAATGTGATACACCAGATTAATAAACTCAAACACAAGGACCATATGATCATCTCTATAGATGCTGAAAAAGCATTTGATAAAGTTCAGCACTCATTCATGACAAAGACCCTCTATAAGTTAGGTATAGAGGGAAAGTATCTCAACATAATTAAAGCCATATATGACAAACGCACTGCCAATATCATCCTGAATGGGGAAAAGCTGAAAGCTTTTCCTTTAAGAACAGGAACTAGACAAGGATGCCCACTCTCACCACTCCTATTCAACATAGTGTTGGAAGTACTAGCCATCAGAGAAGAGAAGGAGATAAAGGGCATCCAGATTGGAAAAGAGGAAATCAAACTGTCTCTGTTTGCAGATGACATGATCCTATATATCGAACAGCCTAAAACCTCTACAAAAAAACTGCTGGAATTGATAAATGATTTCAGCACAGTAGCAGGATACAAAATCAACACACAAAAATCAGTAGCATTTCTTTTCTCCAATAGTGAACATGCAGAACAAGAAATCAGGAAAGCCTGCCCATTTACAATAGCCACCAAAAAAATAAAATACTTAGGAATTGAGTTAACCAAGGAGGTGAAAAATCTCTATAATGAGAACTACAAACCACTGCTGAGAGAAATTAGAGAGGATACAAGAAGATGGAAAGATATCCCATGCTCTTGGATTGGAAGAATCAACATAGTGAAAATGTCCATACTACCCAAAGTGATATACAAATTCAATGCAATCCCCATCAAAATTCCAAAGACATTTTTCTTAGAAATGGAAAAAACTATCCAGACATTTATATGGAACAATAAAAGACCACACATAGCCAAAGCAATGCTGAGCAAAAAAAAATAAAGCTGGAGGCATAACACTACCTGACTTTAAGCTATACTCCAAAGCTATAATAACCAAAAACAGTATGGTACTGGAATAAAAACAGACACACTGACCAATGGAATAGAATAGAGAATCCAGAAATCAACCCACACACTTACTGCCAGCTGATCTTTGACAAAGGCACCAAGCCTATTCACTGGGGAAGGGACTGCCTCTTCAGCAAATGGTGCTGGGATAACTGGATATCCATATGCAGGAGAATGAAACTAGATCCATACCTCTCGCCGTATACTAAAATCAACTCAAAATGGATTAAGGATTTAAATATACACCCTGAAACAATAAAACTTCTTAAAGAAAACATAGGAGAAACACTTCAGGAAATAGGACTGGACACAGACTTCATGAATACGACCCCAAAAGCATGGGCAACCAAAGGAAAAATAAACAAATGGGATTATATCAAACTAAAAAGCTTCTGCACAGCAAAAGAAACAATTAACAGAGTTCAAAGACAACCAACAGAGTGGGAGAAAATATTTGCAAAATATACATCTGACAAAGGATTAATATCCAGAATATATAAGGAACTCAAACAACTTTACAAGAAGAAAACAAGCAACCCAATTAAAAAATGGGCAAAAGAGCTAAGTAGGTATTTCTCTAAGGAAGATATACAAATGGCCAACAGAAATATGAAAAAATGCTCAACATCACTCAGCATCCGGGAAATGCAAATCAAAACCACATTGAGATACCATCTAACCCCAGTTAGGATGGCTAAAATCCAAAAGACCCTGAATGATAAATGCTGGCGAGGTTGCGGAGAAAAAGGAACTCTCATACATTGTTGGTGGGACTGCAAAATGGTGCAGCCTCTATGGAAAATGGTATGGAGGTTCCTCAAACAATTGCAGATAGATCTACCATACGACCCAGCTATCCCACTGTTGGGAATATACCCAGAGGAATGGAAATCATCAAGTCGAAGGTATACCTGTTCCCCAATGTTCATTGCAGCACTCTTTACAATAGCCAAGAGTTGGAACCAGCCCAAATGTCCATCATCAGATGAGTGGATACGGAAAATGTGGTACATCTACACAATGGAATACTACTCAGCTATAAAAACGAATGAAATACTGCCATTTGCAACAACATGGATGGACCTTGAGAGAATTATATTAAGTGAAACAAGTCAGGCACAGAAAGAGAAATACCACATGTTCTCACTTATTGGTGGGAGCTAAAAATTAATATATAAATTCACACACACACACACACACACACACACACACACACACACACACACACACACACACACACAAACAGAAACAAAAAACCGGGGGGCGGGGAAGAAGATATAACAACCACAATTACTTGAAGTTGATACGACAAGCAAACAGAAAGGACATTGTTGGGGTAGGGGGAGAGGGAGGAGGGAGGGAGGTTTTGGTGATGGGGAGCAATAATCAGCCACAATGTATATCGACAAAAGAAAATTAAAAACAAAACAAAACAAAACAAAAACCCAAAAAACAAAATGCATATGAATGATAAACTTTTAAGGTATTACTAACACTGTCACACCAATTAGCTATCATGGTAACCTTCATAATTAAATTGACATCATCAGAGACAATTTGGCAAGCTAGTCAGCCTTTGAAAGGTTTGAAGCCAAAGGAAAACCTAAATAGCAAATATTAACCAATAAACACCATAAAGTCCTGATAAGGGTATCATAAATTTTCTGAAGATCCCAGGCCTGCTAACAGTTTGTGCATGTCATTTGAAGGAGAGAAAAATCTCTTCCTCTTTTTTTAAAACTCACTCACCCTCATTTAAGGAGTCAAAATTTTCCAAAAGCTATATGTGTTCTCCAAAAGGAGTTAAACACTTCTGTTGATTCTGTTCTTTTCTTTGACTATTTCTTCACTGAAAAATTGAGGATCAGCAGTAAAAGAGAACACCAATTAGTACCTCAATATTACCCTCAATTTCAAATAATCTTGTTTACACATGAACATGTACTCTGGTAAAGTATGCAGTGGATCCATTGGTTTTTGTGCTAAAACGTTAACTATTTCTAAGACTATTAGATGATGTATCCAACTTTGAAAAAAGAGGAAGTTTAATTTGAGCAATTTCTCTAAAAATGCACTAGTTAATATGGTATCCACCAATCACATGTAGCTACTTAGATTTAAACTAATGAAATACGATTAAAAATCCAGTTCCTTTGTCACAGTAGCCACATTTCAATGTTCTATAGCCACATATGATTAATGGCTACCATATTAAAAAGTGCAGATATAGAATATTTTCAGTATAGCTGAAAGTTCTATCAGACAGCACTGCTCTAGAGAATCAAAAATACACAATGTTGTTAAAATATACATATGTATGAATTCACATACATCTATGCATCAATATGCTTCATACGCTAAGAAATAAGTGCTAGATGGCTAACAATGGAACATGAAAATAACCAGTCCACTCTGGTGCTATGCCAACTTACTCTTGGCTACAAGAGA
This sequence comes from Cynocephalus volans, assembly GCF_027409185.1. Lineage (NCBI taxonomy): Eukaryota > Metazoa > Chordata > Mammalia > Dermoptera > Cynocephalidae > Cynocephalus > Cynocephalus volans. Next base: position 191,062,396 of record NC_084460.1, read on the forward strand.
ATTGCATTACCGAATTGAAAACCTTACCTCTTCAAGAACACATGAACAGCAATGCTGCACCCTGAAATTTGATTACAAAAAACAAAAACTTTAGTTCAGTTAAAGCATTGGTTATAAGTCTGAGATGAGAGAGAGACAGCCTACTCTATCACTTGAAATTTACACGCAGATAAAATGAAAAACTGGTTTGGGTGATGGGTGTGATTTCGTATTATCTTACTAGCTATAACATCTCCTATCAGACTCCTGAACAATGTGCGGATTACACGGGGAACACAAAAGACAGAAATTTCCTGCACATTTTATTTCTGCTCAAGGAGTATTAGAGATTTTCATACACACACATACACACACATACACACACGAGATTGATTTCATTTTTATTTCATTAATCTTAGAATTTAAGTAATTTTTGTCACACATAATCCAAAACATGTTTATCTATAAGTTAGAGCATGATTTTTTTTTTCTACATTAATGTTTGTGTTTTATTTTTTAGATTTATGTGGTACCTTCTCTACTAAAGAACTAAAGAAAATTTATTTTGAAATGTAAGTTTGAGTTTTAGAGTCAGGTGAAATGAAATAAGAAATTCCAGGATATCTTAGTGTTAGCAAAACAAGAAATACTGACCAACAGGTGGGCTTATGGGACGCTAGGTCATGGCATTTTTCTTGAAAATTGCATGTCATCCACTGTAGCAGATTTGCTATGCTACAGAGGCATTCTACTGGAGGTGATAACCCATTGCCTGCATCTATTTGTGAGAGGAGGGGCTGCTCTACATGGGGACTCAGATCAATGGTTTCTGGTCTTAGCACCACTGTGCAACTTTGAACAAACCATTTGGCCTTTCTGAACTTCAGTTCTGTTACCGAAAATGTGTGATAATAAAATATCCCTGCTTGGTATTTGATAATTAAATAACATCAAACTAATTGGAATAAAAATAATGTCTATAATTATTGTTCAACAGGTAAACACCTGAGTTAAATAGTATGCATGCACTATCTCATTTAATTTTCCCAAGTGTACATGTAGAAAGTTTTCTTATTTTAAATAACAATGTTTTAGTCCGTTTTGTGTTGCTATAACAGAATTACCTGAGACTGGGTAATTTATAAAGAAGAGAGATTTATTTGGCTTATGATTCTGGGACAGTTGCATCTGGCATGGGCCTCAGGCTGTTTCTACTCATGGCGGAAAGTGGCATACAGCCAGCAGGTACAAATAGATCACATGGCGAGAGGAAGCAAAAGAGAGAGAGAAGGTGCTAGGGTCTTTTTAAGCAACAGCTCTCCTGAGAACTAATCGAGCCAGAACTCACTCATTAATCCCCCTCCCCCAAGGAGAGCATTAATCCATTCATGAGGGATCCGCCCCCATGACTCAATCAGTTTCCAGCACTGCCACATTGGGGATCAGATTTCCACATGAGTTTTGGAGGGGACAACACATCCAAACTCCATCAGACAAATTCAGTGTTCCTTGGCTTATGGGAGTGATAGGACTTAGTCAGAATCATACAACTCCTAAGTAGCTTCATAGGGTCTGGTTAGGATTTAGTGGAAGCTGTCTGATTTCAGAGCCTGTAGCATTAAGCAAATTACACACATATGTAAAAATGCATGAAAACTATTAAGCATATGTAGATTATTGCTACTTCAGTAGGGTTAGAAATAGCATATTTCAGAATATGATTTGCCTTCCCCCTTTCATTTTGAAAATACTTCTACTTTTTTTTAATAATACTCAGTTGAAATACCCTGCTCTTTTTATCTGCTCATCTTTACATGCTGATATGCGTCCAAGTGCCTTCAAATACCTTGACGTTATGCTCCAAGAAGACAAAGCTTTTAGATGGTTCATAAATGTGGTTTGTGGCAGTAATTACTTCTTGCATTTGTTAACTGTCATTTTAAATGGCTAGAACTTTTAAATTTATTTTATCTCTTTTAGACAAAGAGGGGTGGGGTCTTTTGTCCAAGTAGGTGGAATACAATTATCATTTATATTTGACTACCCCAGTGACTTTCCCAAGGATATTGGGGGGGGGATCTGAGGATTGAAGCACATATCTCCTAATTCTCACTTCCTGTTTCTTTCCACTGAACACAAACCTTATATTACCTATAGGAAAAAGAATGCTGCCATGGTTACAATAAAAACTTTCTGAAATAACACATTGCATGGGTTTTAGGCTCTGTTTTGTTGGTTTGCTCAGTACAGCATGGCTCCCACACTCCACTCACTGTTCTCACCTGTCCCAAAGGACCTCCCTATCTTCAGTTTAACTTCCCTCCATGAGGTTTTTCAAAATAAACTAGGAGTTGTTTTGCTTGGTTTTTGGTTTTGTACCGTTACTCAAATCATATCACCACCCTGCTCTTGTTTTTCAGAGCCTCCTCACTGCCTTTATTATTATAATTACTAAAAACCTTAATTTGTTATTTTAGGTCTTGATGAATGTGCAATATTTCCTCTCACATGATTTTTCCACAGTTTCCTTTGTTTGCAAAAATCCTGTGCTAACTCTTCTTATTGCAATATCTCAGTGTATTATTATTTCTTATTAAAGATCTCCATGTAAAGAAGAGACTTTATCTCATTGACCTTTTTTTAAAATTGTTTTTTGTTTTTTAAGTAAAAAGTAGGTATTATTTTATTTATTTCTATGTAAAATTAATGTTTGATTAAAATATTTACATCAATGGTGCTTTAAAGACTGCATAATAGTCTTTTTTTTCTTTGATTCTTCAAACAGATCACCAAAATTTGCAAACCTTTATCTAGACCAAGAAAAAAAGAGAGAAATCAGAAATTACTAAAATCAGAAATAAAGCAGGGGCATGGTAGAGCAGTTGCTGCTTCTATTACCCTGGAGCTGGCTTTGAGGAGAGAGATGTCCTTTTCTTTTTCCAGCCTACGCTAATGACCCTTCTTGTATCACTGCAGTTGGGTGTCTGGTGGGCTATCTACAAAGTAGCTGTGGCTACTGCTGTGGTGTCAGCCAGCTTTTGTGGCAGCTGTGGCTGTGCTGGGCCACCTGTGAAAACGTGGTGTATTTGGCGTGTTCCTTGCCTGTTTTCTGGTGGGGGTTGCTGCCCTCAGCTCCTGCCTAAGGGTCCCGGGCATGCTCTGTTTCTTGCCTGCTTCTGGGCAGAGGGGCTCATTCACCTTTGCAACTGTCATGATAAATAACAGGATGCCTGATAATAAGTGGATTGAACTCACTCACTTCACAGCTCCTTCCTAAAGGATGTGAGAAAGGTTTGTAGTGGGGAACCCTGAGCATTTTCTTATTGTTAGACCTGCCCCCTTCCATTGGAGAAACTGTTTTAGAAATTTTATGCTTGGCTGTCTTAATCACAAATTCTGGCTTGCCTGTTTCCTTCACCTGCCTGTATCGCACCCACCTGTATCCGTGTGCTAATAGGAGATAACAGTCTCACACCACCCTAAGGTTTGGATACAAATTAGGCTCCAGAAATGACCAATGAACTGTGTCCCATAATCAGCCAATACAAATTAGCAGGACTGCATCCCTCATTCACATAGGAAGACCTGAATGGGAACTTGGGCGGAAAGTCAGGGCGGGAATTTTGGCTATATAAAACTGCCTGTTTCCTCTTTTGGGGGAGACACTGATCTAGGAGTCTTCACTCCCCAGTGCTCTCTCTGCTTGCAAGCACTAAAGTGCTGTAACACCGAAAAGAGCTGTAATTCCAAAAAGAACTGTCAACTAATGTTGATCTTGGATTCCACTGTGCAACTGCCTCACAACATTTGGAGGCCCCAGCGAGATGTCCCTGGTGCTCGCTCAAAGGAACTAGAAGCTGCAGCTTCAGGCAAAGGGCAACATGCCAAGTCTCCCTAGGGGAGGCCACTGAGAAGATGTTCCTTGGCCCCAGGGTTGGTCTCACCATGGATCCTAGGGTAGGCCACCAAGATGTTCCTTGGTCCCAGGATCCTTTGGCCCCCACCTGGATGCCCAAATGCCACCAAATTCTTCAGTTGGCTTCAATTGGCACCAGCATCTTTGTTCATTTTTGTTGGTCCTCCTACTCTGTGTTTTGAACTTTCAGAGATAAGCTTTGGTTTGAGATCTCAAAAACTTGGTTTTGCATTTGGGTATCAGAGCTCTGATTTGGGGACTCTGTGGAAGGCTAGACGCAACACTACTTCCCAAGTCCAGGCCTCCCATGAAACGTCGTTGGATCCTTTGGTTTGGAATTATTTGGAAATTTGTTGTGGCCACTTGTCTTTGTCTTTTGTGTGTTGCCAGGTGTGCATATATGTTTTGTATCTTTGTACGTCTTTAACTGTGGTCATATGTAATGTAATAGTGAGGCATGGTGAGTATATGCCATTTTGTGTCTCTGATATTTAGTGCCTCGATTTGTGCAGTCTTGATTACTACTATGGGAAAGAATACCTCCTGGCCCATCTGTGGAGCCACTCCTCTGCAGGAAATGATATCACACTTTGACTATTTTCAGAAAATGGCAGCCAACAGCTTTTGGGTCAGAAGTGGGCCCTTTTGAACTCAAAAAGTTTTGTGAATAAGACTGGCCCACTTTCAGGGTGGGTTGGCCACCTCATGGGACCATAGCTCTCCCTATAGCTTACTGGTGCAAGACTATTGTCTCGGGGACCCCCCCTCCTGGATACCCAGACCAACTTCTCTATATCGTGGTCTGGATTGAAGTTGTAACTGAGCATGCGCTCATGACATTACCAGGAAGAACAAAATGGAACACCTCCTGTGATGCTGGCCATATCCCTTAACTCCTTTTCCTATAAAAGACCCTGAACAGCTCCCCTAAGGGGACTAGCCTTACTATTGCTACCCCCCTTATGCATAAGTCTATCTCCTCTTTTAATAAAGCATTGCTTGCTTTCCTGTTGGGTACATTGTTCATTTCTATGACTTTGGAATCTGAGAGCCTAATTTAATCACTGTCAGAAATTGGAAAGCTTTGGGCACTGGAGAGGACCCGAGCTGCAAGAGGCAAGTGACCACTGGGACTACTTTGCTCCCATGACTCTGCTGCTGGTAAATCTCTCCTGGAGTCCCTGGCCTAAATTCTCACAAGGCAAAGCTTTATTCTCTTTACCTTTCTCTGATTTTCTGAGCCCTCTTCTGTTGTTTGGTTGGATTGTATCCACTTCTGTATAGGTGCACCCTGGAGGGCTCCTGGCTATGCTTTGTTTTTCTGATTTAAATCTAGTCCATACTTTTCTTCTTTATGCTGAAAACAGTGGGGAGAACTGCTTTTATCAGTTACTGTTAATGGAATAGGTTGGCCCCACCGATTGGAACTAAGCTAAACTGGACCCTGCTGCTCCTCTTTTCTTTTTGTTTGTTTGCTTCATTAGACATTTAGTTAAATACCGGTAATCTGAATAAACCTTCCAATCCTTGCATCAACTTTTGGACTTTCAGGTCATTTGTTTAAGGTGAGAGGGCAAGCCGAGCCTGACCTGCTGGTAACAAATTTGAAACGTTAGTTATTATGTAAGTTTATGTTTATACATTTTAATGTTTTGTTTTTATACAAAGAAAACTAAATATATTTGAATCTGTTGAAATTAAAAACATGTTTCTTCAGAATTTAGAAATAGTTTTTATCTACAAATATTAATATAAAACAATTCAAAATTGCTTGCTCCATAGGTTTGTAACTGGAAATTGAAGCTAATGAGTCAATTATAGTCAATACACATAATTCAAACTGCTAAATATAAAAACCTTTTGGATAAAATATTTTTAAAAAGAAATATTTCTTGGTAAAGGTTGTTAAAAAAATCCCAAATATCTAAAAACAGAGGTGTTATAAAGAAAGCCATGGATATAAAAATGTAGTTGTGGTTAGGAAGGCTAAAAAGGAAAGAAAATATTTTTATATAAGAGGGCATCTTGTGCAGTGTATTTTTGTCCTAGAGTAAAATGACTGGTAGTTTGGGAAGTGAGAAGTATAGGACAAAAACAGAAAGTCTCAGTAAGTCGGGATAGTGGTTTGTACAGGTTAATTTATAAAATAAATTTTAAAAATTGGCTAAAATTAAAAACAAATTATGTATAAGTTTTTCTAAAAATCAAACGTTAATATCAAAAAGTATTCTGATGTGGGGTTAGAGTTTGCTCTCCTGCATTGGAGCAACCAAGTTTCCTAAAAGCACTTAACTGTTCTTAATAGAAAATTGTAAGGAATTTTCTTTATCTTTTAGGTAACTGGCCTGGGAAACTTATTTCATGTTTTATCATGATAATTTCTTGTGCACTCTGCCTTTGTAATCCTTTGTCACTTTGGCTTTATTTTTTATAATGATTTGTGATCCTATCTAATTAAATGATTCAAACCTTTGTTTAACAAACTTCCCAAAAACAAATTCTAAAATTAAGTCTTTTTGACTTAAACTAGCCTTGAGATGTTCCAAGGACCCTGGAACTTCTCAAAGGATCTATACAAGAGAGATATCAAAACTAACTGGACTTGTCTAATAAACCGAATTAAGTGGGAAATATTGTCAAAACAAAAAACGATGTTTAACCTCTTTTATATAGATACATTATATAGCTACATTGATGTATGTTCCAAAATTATATAAGGTTCTTTGATATCTGTGTCTTGATATAAATGCTATCAGTCATAATCTTAATTCAATTATAAGAAGTATTATGTCTTCAGAAAAAATTCATGGAGAAATTGACAGGTACAGGTTCCTGACAACTTTGAGTTCATACCATTAGACTGAATTTCCAAAATTCTAATGAAAAAACTGATGGGTTTATAAAATTGTTAATAAACCAAAAAAAAAAAAAATGTTAATTACATAAAACTGAATTAACTGATAAAAAGTTATAGGTTTTTACAATTTCTTTATTTTAAAACACTGCTAGTTCTCTTAGTGTTTTGTTTTCCAGATTTAAGAAACTCTTTTAAGGTATAACAGCTTGCTGAGGTATACGTTTATGAACAAAAATTAAAACATTTACTATTCTCTCTACTTGATCCCTCCAAGATTTTAAAACTATTCACGAGTTATTTTATGACAATACAGTTATTTGCATAAGTTCAATAAGAATCTGTTCTTCATGTAACAGAACACAATTGGAGACACTGGTTATTTTACCAAGGCTTTGACTGGAATATCATACTTTCAGACATGACCAGACTGCCTTAGGGAATTAAGGTTGACCCTTTCATGGAGCCAATAAAAAAAGGCCCCTTGGAAAGACTGGCCTGATACCTTGTCTACATGATTACAAAGTTCCTGGCCTTCCAGTAAGTAAAGAATATAACTATCTGACAGGCCAGAACCTTAATATTTTGGGGACTTCCAGAAGAGAGGAATTCACCCAATTCACACAGGTAATCAGAGAGTAAGTCAAATCCTTGGCTTGGCTTCCTAAGACACAAAAGGCTTTTGAAGGTCTCATCTGAGATTCCTTATAAATGTCCCAGCAAAGCCAACTCAAAAAGAGCTTATATGATAAGCCATTACTCTTACTGCACTTTATGCAAATAATCTGGCCAAAAACTAAACTTATTTTGCAAATAAATTAGTCTTGTCATAGATACCTTTGGTAAATTTGGGAAACTTGGAGAGAGAAAATTATTCTTCAGAAGAAAACACTAACACACCTCTTATTCGATTCTAGTCCTGTGTTTTAATCTGTTTGTAAAGGTTATATCTTCCAGGCTACAGTTCCATGTCAAGATGGTGATAACCCAAGGATTCCAACCCAACCTCTCCTAAGAGGAACTAAGTCCCTATAAATCATTAGGTCAGTCAATGAGAGGTTTTTATCCCTCCAAAATGTAGGCAGGAACTACACCCATGGCCAGCAGGAAGCAGTTGCAGAAGACCTCCAGCCTCCTTCTCCTTAAGAATAAGAAGGATAAAATCTCTCAGGGGGGAATGAAACAATAAGGCTAGGCCTGTGAACCAAACTGTTAGGTCTTTGAATCTGACTGAAATCACCGAAGACAGACTCTGTCCATGGGGATGAAAGCCCAAACTTACGCTTGGTGGTGTACAAAACCAAGGACTTTATATAGAAACTAATGGTTATAACCCTAAAAAGTCCCCCTATAAGACCACATGTACATAGCGGTAACCATTAATAGTACAACCCACAGGTCATAAGCTTCTAACTACCTCATCAACCCTTCTCATGCTTGCTTTACCTGTTTGACAGGGTTTACTCCCTGCATAGCTATTCAATATTTCCTTATACCAAATAGGACTGAATTCTGTGTACTTGTCTATATTGTCCCCCAAATTTATTACTATGAAGGAGAAGCAAGGGGGCAACACTTCTTCACAAACTGAGCAGTTTCTGTCCTAATTCCTCTGTTTATAGGTCTTGGCATTGCAGGCTCTGCATCTATTAGCACCACGGCTCTCATAACGAGCAACCAAAATTTTAAAGCCCTAAGTTAACAAATTGATCTAGACTGAGGGGAATTAGAAAAATCTGTTAGCTGATTAGAAACTCCCGTAGATTCACTAGTGGAGATAGTGCTACAAAATAGGAGGGGCCTTGGGCTGACCCCATGGCTCACTCGGGTGAGTGCAGTGCTGGGAGCGCAGCGGTGCTCCTGCCATGGGTTTGGATCCTATATAGGGATGGCTGGTGTGCTCAGTGGCTGAGCGCGGTGCAGGCAACACCAAGCCAAGGGTTGCGATCCCCTTACTGGTCACAAAAGGGACAAAACAAAACAAAACAAACAAACAAAAAAAAATAGGAGGGGCCTTGATCTTTTATTCCTAAAACAAGGTGGACTATGTATAGCTCTAGGTGAAAATTGTTGCTTTTATGCAAATCATTCAGGAATAATAAAGGATAGCCTCTTCCTAGTTAGAAAAAGGTTAAAGGAAAGGGAAGAAATAAGAAACAAAAACCACAATTGGTACGAAGATTTATTCTCTTGGTCTTCCTGGTTAACAACTCTCCTCACTGCCTAACGGGTCCCCTACTCGTAATCCTATTACTCTTTACTATAGGTCCCTGTATACTCACTGGCCTCACAAGATACATTAAGGAAAGAGGACAATTGATAAAGCTTATGGTTTTAAGAACCCATTATGTCAGATTAGACGTTGATGATGAGTCTAGGATTTGACTCATGTACATAAAACCAGTGGGGAATGTTGCAGAGAACCCTAAGCTTTTTTTTTTTTTTTTGACCAGTAAGGGGATTGCAACCCTTGGCACGGCACAGTCTGCACCACGCTCAGCCAGTGAGCGCACTGGCCATCCCTATATAGGATCCAAGCCTACGGCCTTGGCACTACCAGCTCTGCACTCTCCTGAGTGAGCCATGGGTCCAGCCTGTAAGCATTTTCTAATTGTTAAGCCTTTCCCCTTTTCCACTTGAGAAACTGTTTTGGAAACTCTGTGCTTGACTGCCTTAACTGCAGACTCTGGCCTCTGTGACTTAGCTTGCCTGCTTCCTGCACCTGCCCTCTGTGAGATAACAGCAGTCTCACATCCCCCAAGGGCTGGATGCAGATTAGGCTCCAGAAGTGACCAATGGACCATGTGCCATAATCAGCCAATCCAAATTAGCAGGACTGCTTCCCTCATTTACATAAGAGGACCTGAATGGGAACTTGGGTGGGAAAAGGGTGGGAATTTAGGCTATATAAGATGGTCTTTTCCTTTGTTCTGGGAGACACTGGTTTAGGAAACTTTGCTCCCCAGTGCTCTCCTTACTTATCAGCAAAAGTGGTGCCATAACACTGAACGAAGAGCTGCAACACAAAATAAAGAGCTGTAACACTGACGCTGGTCTTGCATTCCTTTGTGTGTTCAGCCCACAACACAGGCAATGGACACCCAGCAGAAAAAGGGCCAGAGGAAGTGAGTCCCTCCATATGGTCACCTTCTAAGCCCACGACATCACACCTCCAGAAGCTCCAGAACTTCTGGCCATTATGTCAAAGCAGAACAGACTTCTGTGGCTGAGATGAGTGCCCTTGGCTGATCCCAGCAGCCAGCATGGAGGAGAGCTCAAAACTTTATCAGCACATGTACCAGACCAGGCACATCCCCTCAGCAGTCTGGGCCAGAGTCACCCAAGCACTCTACAGGTAAAAAAGACGGTACAATGGCAGTGAGTATCTTGGTGACAATAGCCATCAACATATCTGTGTCTTCAGTCACTTCTGCTCTGATCTCAGCGGGGTGTCCCCCGTATCTACTGCATCATTTACTCTGGGGTCTTTAATCACCTCTATCCTCTTTTGGATCTCTCTCTTTTTTAAAAAAAATATATCCTTTTTCTTGGTTTTCTTTCTTATTTGGTGGAACACAATCTCCAGTTATATCTTGAGAAATGTTCCACTAAATGTATATATTTTTGAAAATTATATATCTGAATATGATTTTGTTTCTCAGTTAATACTCATACATTTGATAGTTTGGCTGGTGTAAGGTAAGCGCTGGACATAGACCTATTTCCCCTTCCCTGTCTTCTCCCTGCTGGGAAACTACTCCTGGCCAAGGTAGTTACCCAAGGAAAGACATGTCTCCTTTAAGGCAAATGGAGAACTGTAAGAAGCAGGAGCCCTGAGTAAATTAATTAGCATGTAAATGTAGTTAGCACACTAGTGTTCACTACTCTGGTGCCAGGAGGCTAGCAAGTAAGTTAACTCATCTACTCAGCCAGATCCCCCACAAATGCTGTGAGCTGTGAGCTGGGTGAGAGGCACATAAGCATGCAAATGATTTGCACCGCTCCTTTGATCTGTTCAGTATATAACCGTTGTATATACCCCATGACAGTATGGATTTCTAGCTGACCAGCTGCCATCAGCATCTCCCGTAAGTCTAACAAACCAGTGTCTCTACCTATTGTAATAATGGGTGAGTTCTTTGGAATAGGCAAACACTGCATGAGTGCCCTCTCAGATTTGGGGCTCCCACGATACAGCTGGATATAGAGTTCTAGACTGGAAATAATTTTCTTTCCCTGAGGGAATTACAGCAGGTGGCTAGAGGCCTGGAGTATGAGAGCCTGGTAAAGAGGTGATTGGGGGTACAGCCCCTGGATTGTTTGGTTTGCAACAGGAAAGCGCACTTGCTGGCGAGTTGTTTGCAAAGCTTAGGAAATAGCTATCCTTGGGAGGGGTGGCCCCTCCAGGGTCAGCAAGGCCCCCGATGTCAAAACATCAGGGTACAGAAAATAGAGAGATGGTTAATCCAAGGGTCAGAGCTCCACTGCCAGCATTCTGCACATGGAGGGACCTCTGTAGCAATCATTCCATACACATACAATCACCTAGTCACCTGCTATGGCCCAGTATCCACACTCTCACCTGTGCCTGGCTCCCCCACTCCAGGCTTCTGCTGAGTGGACAAGGGGCAGTCCTCAGGCTTGGAGTGGGGAGAGGCTTCTTAAATGCTCTACCAGCCCTTTCCTTTCTCCTCACCCTCACCCACCCACAGGGCAGAGGGCACTGCCTGCCACTGAAACTTTTGAGCAGTGGTAGATGGGGCTGGAGGAGTGGTCAGCCCTGGAGGGGAGGAGAATTTTACCAGTAAAGTTGTTTAAAACTGCCCAAATGTGGTGAGACTAACAGCAGATTGACTTTTCATCAATTTCATTATTGTTTTAATTCTTCTGCACATAGTGCAATCTCTTCCGCTGCAGTCCCTGACCTCCCCTTGGTGTGCCACTGGCTTTCAGAATTCTGCAGCATAATTTACGATGGGTCTCCTTTGTCTCCATTGCTGGCTTTGGGTTTGTCTATCTCAGGTCTGCTAATTCAGTCCCCTCCAGCTACTGAGTTTTAATTGCTGATGTCTCCTCTCCTGTTCTCCCCATTCCTGTGGATTTATGATTAAAAAAAAAAAAAATCCTTTAATGTAGTTTTAATGGAGTTTCAGGAGGAAGCAAAATTAGATAAATGTATTCAGTCCTCCATCAGAAACCAGAATACCCTTTTGGAATTGTTTTTCATAAACACCCTCATATCCCTAGCTCTTCTCTAGAGCATTCTGGATCCATAGAACCTAAGTCATAAGGACCCCTGCACATGAAGATTTTTAATTTACAGCAATTGAAATTGCCTCAAATCATGAGTGACTTTCTCACTGGACACCCAAGGGTGCTTCACCTGGTGGAGGGTCTCCCGGGACCATAGTGCACGTGTGCAGTGTCTGGCATGGCTCAGAAAGAGGATGGTGGTCCTTCTCTACTGATCTTCAGGGAGCCCCACCATATTCATCCTCCCCACCCTACCCCCTATTTCCATTTTCTATCATCAGCCACTTAGGGCATAAATCGGATCATATTGTTCACCTGCTTTAAACCCTCCAGTGCCTTCTTATCTCACTCAAAAAATCCAGACTTTCCAACACGATCCACACAGCTCTGCGTGATCCAGGCTCTGGCTCCCTCTTGCTCCTCTCCTCTTGCCTGTTCTCATTCCCTGTGCCCCAGCCATCTTTACTGTTCCTCCTGCCCATGCCACACTGTGGCTGTGAGGGCTTTTCTCCAGCTCCTCCTCTTGGCTGGCATCCCACCCTTCTGGTCTCAGGTGGAATGTCAGCTCCCCAGTGAGGCCTTTCTTGACTGTCCCTCCCTCCATCCTGGCCTGAGCCCTCTCTGGGGGGTCCTGCTTGCTTGATGTGAGACCAAGCCTGGTCTGTGCAGCTGTATCCCAGGTAACATCTGCCCACACGGGGAGGGAAGCCATGTCCAGATTGCAGACATTCACTTCTAGTGTGAGAGGGAGGCCAAAAGAATCTACATGTAGGGGATTGACTCAATCATTTATAAAGGGATCCAGGAGCTGGCCCAGAAACATAGCTAAAAACACTGGGGAAGACCCATCAAGAGGCCCAGGTGCAGCTCCTGGAAGGATAGTACTGTAAGATGGCTCGGGCAGGTGGACAATCTGGTCTAGAACCCAAACTCTGCCACTTCCATGTTGTGTCACAGTGTCATTTAACTTTTCTAAGCCTCAGTTTCCTCACCTATAAATTGAGGATAAAAACAGCCAACCATCTCATAGGGCTGTCGTGGCAGGGCTTAGGTGCTGACATTGGTAAAGGCTCTCCAGCTGTTCCTGGCACAAAAAAAAACTCAGCACATGAGTGATCATGACCTCTGGAGATTCCAGGAAGGCTCAGTTGTGGGCACAGAAATGTGGCCTGACCCAGTCAGTAGAAAATGTTAGTGAAAAGAACTAATGATGGAGACAGGGCACGGGGAGGGTGCACTGAGTGGTCCAGAGTAGAGGGCTGGGAATGAAAGGTGTGTTTTAGTCCCCAGGACTGGTCAGATTTCTGGGGAAGATGGGTTCAGGCAGCCATAGGTGCAGGACACAGCTACCAGGGGCATTCAGTCAGGCCCCCTTGCCTGACCCCAGCCCACTGAACATTTGGGCTGGCTTTCACTTCCTCACCAGGGCTGGCTTTCATTGAGAAGCTCTGCTGATGAGCATACTTGGAGGAAGTGATTATTACTGCACAGGAGTAGGTGGTCGTTGGGTCTGTGTACATGTTGTGGTGGGTTTGGTTAGTGTATCGGTCAGCAGGACTCAGGCAGAGAAGCAGAACCAACTGCTGTTGGTCACGACCTTACATAACTATAGGAGCTGGCTGAGCAGTCTTTGTAAGGCTGTAGTCTCTGTGTCTGATGCTGGAGGTTGAAGTCCTCAGGGTGAGAGGTTGTGGTGAGCAAGGACAGGCTGGAGCCCTCCAGGACAGACTGGAACCTGTGTCCATTCCCACTGCTTCCCACCTTAGTGTTGTGGGTGTCCTGCTGCAGAAGCTGCTAGCCTTGTCGCAGAGCTAAATACACACGTGGATTGAAGGAGGACCTGGAGAAGGTGGACCAGCTGAAGGCCCAGCTGCTGCCCCATGCCAGCGAGACAAGTCAGATAATCAGGGACAGCAGGTGTGAGCTGCAAAGGTGCCTGCCCTGACTTTCTGAGTGCTGATGACAAATCGGTCGCTGCTGTACTTCTGCCCTCTAGGCCTCATGCAAAATAGCTCCAGTTGCCCCCCCCCCCATCCAGAGTGTACAGGGAAGGGAACTCCCGGAAACAGGGTCCAGCCCAGCCAAGCTGACAGAGTCACCTCAGCCAGTGGGAATGGGCCACTCCAGTGCACATCTACATACCTGCCAAGGAGGCTGGGGGCTGCACCTGTGAAGGTGAGGGTCAGTGTGAAGTTCTATGACGCATTAGGAGCTGCCGCTGTGAGCTCTCTTCTGGTCAGCACCCAAAGCTTTGTGTCCTGGACAGGGAGCACCTGGGGCCACCCCTGTCATCAGAAGAGCAGGCAACGTGTGGTGGTATTGGAGGTGGATCACGCCGCTCTGATTCCCATAAGGGGGAATGAAGCAGATTCCACACACACTGCTGGGGAGCTTAGGGCCATCCTGAGGGAGGCTGGCAAGTGGATGACTCAAGTCTTTTGCTACCTTTTGGGGGCTCTCGGTAGGGAGAGGGAAGTGTGCTGAGACAGTTGTGTGGCCAGGGTGGGCAGGAGGGCATGGCTTCTTCCAGGAGCAAAATCCAGTAGAATCAGCAGACCCAGGTTAATGTGTAAGCAGGACTTGGAGAGAGGAGTTGGCATCTTCATGAGGCAGCTGCTCTCTTGAGCACCACATTTGGTGCCAGACAGGAGGTCAGAGATTCCTGCCTGGGTTGAAGAGCTGGTAGTAAGTGTAGGGTCTGTTCCCTGTCATATCTGGGGATGGGGTGGGTGGGGCAGCAGGAATCATGGGAGGGACTCAGGGTCAGGCTGCTGCCATGCTCGGAGAGGGGGTGGAGAGCCAGAAAAAGGACAGCATGCCTGTGACCTAAATAAATAGCAAAGTCGTACTTCAAAGGTGTTCGAGGTTGGGGTCTTGTCCACACAGCAAGGAGGGATCTTCCCCTAGCTCCACACCTCACTGGACTGTGAGCCGCAGGGTGGGCCCGACACCCTCCCCGGGGAGGAATTTGATGTGTAGGAGTTTCTGTCCCCTCCAAAACCAGGGGTTCAGTGTTCTGCAGATGGGCTTCTCTCCTCGCTGTCCCCTCCCTGGTCAATGTGACATCGTGTGTGTGGACTGATCAATGAATTCAAGTAACAGGCAGTGAAAATGCCCATTCATTTATTCATTTACTCAAAAAGTGCTATTGAACACCTGCGGTGTTGGGGGCTGGGGGTCCGTAGGGGAGCAGGCAGTGGGTTTCCAACACACGGAGCCTGCATCCTGCACTCCACAGGGCAGGCACACACCACCTGGCAGACCCTTATTCCATCTCCACATGGCCAGTGCTCCCAGGAGAAGGGGGCGGAAGGAGGCATGTGGGGCAGCAGTGAGCCCTGGCCTGGGTGAGCAGGAATCACCCAGCTGGAGGGAAAAGTGTGGGGAGGCAAATGGTCTATGTGAGGACTGGAAAACAGCCTGGCACAGCTTCATGTAGCTCTTTGGAGATGCGAGAGCTGAGACGTCTGTGATGTTACTAATGATAACAATAATATTAGCAAATACTTCTGAGGCACTTACTGAATGCCAGGTATTGGTCTAAGTCCTTTATACTCATTAACTTATTTCTTGTGCCAACCCCATGAAGTAGGTACTATCACTGTCCTCATTTTGCTGATGAAGAAACTGATGAACAGAATAGAACTGAAATCATGCACACCCCAGAGCTCACTGTCCACACTAATGTGACTTTACTATTGGACATTCCAGATTAACATGACTTTACCACTGCAAGATATTCTTGCTCAGGGAGGTGAAGTTGCAAACAACTTTATGGTTTGTTTCAGAAACTTCCTGAAGATCTATGTATCTGAATAATAGGCTACTCCACTTTCCCTCAGAAGGGTAAGTAGCCCCTTCTAAGGAAAGCAGTTTGCTTACCTGTAGCACCAAATGACTGTCTACACTCCAAGGACTTGCTCCACAACAGCCTCCTTGCCATGCCCATCAATTCTAAACAACTGCATCAGAAATTTTGTCCAATGCTGATCAGGCCCACTGCATTGTAAGATCTCCCTTGAACCAGACCACCCAAACCTTGTAAATATCCCACATTTGCCTTTCCCTTTCTGTGATGAATCTATAAGGTTGTGGCCCCCTCACTGCAGGGAGCAATACACCTGGCTTTACCATGTCAACCTGGTTTTGCTTGGCCATCTCTTTGGGGAGTTGGCAGTCAGCAGAAGTTCAGTGACTTATCATGGATCATGAAGCTAGTGAATGATGGAGCCAGGATGTGACTGACTCTAGCACCCATGTTTCTAACTGCTGCACCCAAGGGACAGAGTTAGAGGGAACTTCCAGTTCCAGGTCCCTGGCATGGGCATCCATCTCACTTCTGCCAGACCCTCCTTGGGGTGAGTGGTCGGCCTCTCAGAGGCAGCTGTTCTATTCTTGGGAGCCATTGCCAGAGGCAAAGTGGCACAGTAGAAGGAACAAGGGTTCTGGGTTGGCACAGACCCAGCTCACTCATTGAATAGCTGTGTAACTTTGAGCAGGTGACTCAACCTCTCTGCACTTTGAATCTCCCATCTGCAAAATGGGGATAAAGAGCCATAGCTCACACGGTCATGGTGAAGATTAAAAAGGGCTGATGTAAAGGGTCTGGCACGTGGTAGTTGCTCTATAAAGGACGTGTCCACACTGCTTGCTTACATGGAGTTGGTATCTGCTTCCCCTCCCTCATTGTTCAACTTGCTGTTTCAGCAAGCATGCATGGGCTGGACCTCAGAAATTAGAAAGTTCTAGAACTTTAAGCTGTTCTTTAAGCCCTTTCCAGAGCTGTTTCCTTCTTTCATTTGTGTCCTCAAGTCAGTGGAGCTGGAGCAGTAAATCCAGAGAGAAACACCCACTGGGGCCCTTCCAGGTCTAGGGTTCTGTTTCTATAATTTGGAATTGGAAATGAAAACTCCATCATTCCTGAAGAAGGCCCAGTGAAAAGAGTACTGGATGAGAAGACAGGGGCCTGGTCCTGTGTGTCACCAGTCGGCTGCATCCTGACCTCTCTGTATCTGTTTCTTCTCTCAGAAATTGTGGGAACAGAACCAACTTGCTCTTGGAGGGTCCCCCCTATAGCTTCTAGTCCTCCCCAGCCCCACCCCCAAATACACAGATTCAGAGGTCTTGTTCTCTTTACCCAGCTGGAGGGAGATTTGACACATCACACTGGGGCTGAGAAACAAGGAAAGTGGTCCCAGGAAGAAAGCAGGGCTGGGATGTGAAGTGGGGAGCGACATATGTAGAATATGGCTGCGAGGATGTAGATGACATGAACTGGGCGGGCAATGTGCAGGATGCAGTTCCTGGGGCCAGCAGCAGAGACGGGAGGCAGTGATGGTCTCTACAGCATGTCACGGCCCCTGGGGAACTCCTAGCGACCCGGATGGCTCACTTCCTTCAGCAGGACATGCTTGCTTCTGCAGAGGATGAGCTCTGTCTCCAGGAGTGTGTAGTGGTGTCAGCCTCCACATGGGCACTTTGACAGCGGTGTTGCTTCTGTCTCCCACCCCTGAACCACAAACATATGGGAAAGCCTTCTGAATGTCACAAGGCAGAGAAAAACACTGAACTTCAACTGCAAGCAAATGAGAGGATATATTTCTTTAATTGCATGTAAATGTAAAATTCTTTCTTTGTTTAAATGTCTCATCAAGGAGGTGGGCTTGGTCAGTTTCTTACCAGTTAACACGGTAGGATGGGAATAGCCTTTCCTCTGACAGGATGGGCCTCATGTTTTTCTCATTAACCTGTCTCATTTCTGCTAAGATTCTATTCCAAAAATTGCCTCCCCCTCACTCTTCTCCCTGCATGCAGCAGTTTCTCCAGGAAGTCAGGATACAAGCAGGAAATCTTGGTACAGTGTCTTTGATGGTGGATGGGCCTGTGCTGTGGTCTTGAGATAGGAGGTGCTCAGTTTCCCCAGGTTCAGGTTTCAGGACACACCTCTGGGTTTCAAGCCACTCCCCAAGGTCTGAGGCCCGTCCTGAGAGCTCTCCCCTAGAGAAGAGTTATTGTTGCTTGTTGAACCTATTTTTGGAAATTGAGACCACAAGAGGTGGACTTATGAAAATCCAGTGGATGGCATGCTTGGTAGAATGGAGTTATATAACTCCAGTAGTTGAGTGTGCTCAGTAAAAGGAATTTATACTGGCTTATACGACCCCAGTGACTGAGCATGCTCAGTGGAAGGGAGTTTATCCTTTGAATGATCTTCCACTAGAGGTGCTAAAGAGCACAGAATATTCTTGAATATGTTCAGTGCATGTGATAGAATTTGGCCATAACAGGGAACCACCCCCTTTGCTGAATATTCATTAGATAGCCTGAATATGTATTAGATAGCAAAACTATAAAAATGGAATCCTGGCAGAAAAGGGGGTTATTGCTCACTCTCTTGAGCAATAACTCCACTTCACCAACTGAAGTATGTATGCTTTACTTTTTGTATCAAACTTACTTTCAGCAAGCAGCTGCTCACTCTCTTGTGCTCTGTACTAAACTTTAAGTGTGTATTTCTTACTTTTGTGTTAAGCTTGATGTGGGCCCTGCTCAGTCTCTGAAAATCTGTATCTCTTATTTGTTACATTAAACCTGTTTTCACTTTCTGCTCTGACTCTGCTCCTGAATTCTTTCCTTTGGCAGAGTGAGGAACCTGGTAAGAGGACAGGGTGGGTTGAGGCTGGCTATCACGCCTTCCCAAACCCTCTCCTCTTGTATCAGTCTGAATGTCCACCCACGCTCATGTCAGAGCTAGATCTCCAATGTGGCAGTGTTGGAAAGTGGGGCCGTTAGGAGGTGATTGGATCATAAGGACCTTGCCCTCATGAATGGATTAATCCACTAATGGGCTATCACGGGTGTGGACTGAGAGGACATGAAAGCGCTCTTGTCATTCTTGCCATGTAACTGCCTGTGTCAACTCGAGACTCTGCAGAGAGTCCCCCACAAGAAGAATGCCCAAACCAAATGTATCCTCTGGGCCTTGGACTTCCCAGTCTCTAAAACTGTAAGAAATAAATTTTGTTTTCTTATAAATCACCCAGTTTTAGGTATTCTGTTATAAGCAATGGAAAATGGACTAATACAGATTGGGTTCAAATCTTGGCCCATGAACCAGCTGGGAGACCTTTGTTTACTTAATCTCTCTGGGCTTTGATCTGATAGGACATCTATGACCTTGTGAGTTATGAAGGTATACATGCTGGCACATGTCTGTCACCTGCATACAACCATACTTTACAGAACACCAGTGGACAAGAGTAAGCTGGGGTCTGACATCTGTCTAAGGGATAAAGAGCCTTCCTCATGGGCTTATGTAGAGATCAGGGATGATTTCTATAATGCAGCTAGCGCAGTGCCTGGCATTGGAAGGTGCTTAATAAATGAGAGATTTAAAAGGAGAAACAGAAAAATTGATTGAGAAGAGCAATGGACACATCAAGCGGAGTTTTCCATTGTAGACCAGGTAGTGGCATAGGGGCATAGTGGGACAGCGTCAGCTGGCATCCCTTCAGTTGGTAAAAATGAGCACCTACAGACGTAATAAACTGTAGCTGCTGGGTTGGGGAGGGGGAAGACTTCAGCTCAGTTCCCAGGTTCCAGACCTACTTTTCAGCTTTCAGCCAACATGGAAAAGTCTGAAACACTCTTTGGAAATAAGAAGGGCCTGAGTAAGGAAATAAGAAGGGCCTGAGTAAATAACAATCTCACTGGGCCTCAATCTCTTCATCTACAAAAAGCGGATTAATATTGCAAACTTCAGGCTGTTAACAGAGATAAAGTGACAAGTACCTGCATAAAGTAGAAACTAGAAAGTTTCTGGGAGATGTTTTCTTCCTGCCTGGCAGAGTCTCTGGCTGTGTGTGGTGGAGCCAGGACAAGTGTGAGGTGTGTTTCCTTGATGGAGAGGCTAAGTGTGACTACAGACTCAGTGAGAGAGGGGCCATGTGGCATGCTTGGAGGACAAAGCCTGAGAGATTCAGCTGGGGCTGGGTGGGAGGGGAGGGGTTGGGGAAGCATGCCAGGTCCCTGGAAGGCAGCCCTGCTGGAGAGCTTGGAGCTTTGTCTAAGCTGCTCCAGACTGAGAGGTCTGGCTCAGAGGTACACAAGAACTCTCCAGAGTCCTGAAAAATGGCCATATGCTAAGAAACTCAGCTCATTAGTAGGGATGTAGATTCTGGTAGCCTGTGACCACTGGCCTGGAGGAGGGCCACCTGGAACCTTATCAGTGAAATCTCCCAGAAACCTGCATTCTGGTGTGTGCATACACACATACATCCAACACACACACACAGCACACACACACAGTGTCTGCACAACTTCACATTCCCTCCAGCAATCTATGGGAGATCTACTTGCTCTGTGTCCTCACCAGTGCACAGTACTGTCAGTGTTAGAGTGTCACTATGCACTCTAATGGGTGTGTCATGGGTAGGTCATTGTGGCTTTAATTTACATTTCCTAGTGGCTAATGTGGTTAAATTTCTTTTCATGTGCCTATTTGCCACTTGTATTTCCTCTTCTGTTAAATGTCTCAATGTTTTTTGCCCAGTTTATAAATGGATTGTTTAACTTTTACTGTTGAGTTTTGAGAGTTCTTTATACATACTCCAGATATTAGTCTTTTGTCAGATATGTAGTTTGAAAATCTTTTCACCCGGTCTGTAGCTTGTCTTTTCATCCTCTTAACAGGGTTTTTCACAGGGCAATAGTTTTCAATTTTGGTAAAGTTCAATTTATCAATTTTAAAAAATATATTTATTTATTATTGTTATTATTATTTTACATTCTAAGATATTGTGGAGCAGCTGGGGGGGGGGTGGGAGGAAAAAAGAAACAGTTTAGTCAGGCTCTCTCACCTCATATCAGGCAGGACAGGATTCAGCACATCTGTTGTAAACAAGTTATATAAGAGTAGTGTAATTGTGTTTGTGTGCCCATGTACTACCTGGCTTGTTGCCACTATTGTGCACTTTTAGTATAAAAAGACAACAGTTCTGAACCACTGGCAGTGGAGCTCATGTCTGAAATAAAAGCATGTCTATTGTGCCTAAGGCTGCCAGAATCTTTTTCCAATTACCTGACTCGTGACTGCATATGAGGGAATAGAGGGATCTATGACCCAGCCTGACAACTGGCATAGTCATCAGGATTCCAAGCAGGTAAGGGAGCCAGGAGCCCCTGGGGAGGGGGAGGAAATGTGGCTGCCCTCAAGCATGTGGTACCTGGTGGCTGTGTTCTTGTGGACTTGGGCACAACTGCAAATGTGGGACCAAGTTGATGGGTACCCCAAGAACATAAAGAAAGCTCTCCAGGTATTGGGCTCCACTGTGAAAGATGAGGAGTCCCAGAGAGCAGCTGGAAGAATGGCCTGGCTGTTGCTTACTACACTGTGAGGAAATATGGACCAGGCACTCTGTGATGCAGCATGGCTTTGAGAGTTGAATCAAAAGGCAGATATGTTGGAGACTGAAGTATAGCAACAGGTCATCTTGTTCCTGAAGCCAAGGGTGATGACTAACCTGATGGTGAGTTGGGAGAACCTGTGCATCTCCTGACAAGACCTGTTATTCATCAGAAAATGAAATGCAAGCAGCCCATGGGACCAGGTGTACAACCAGTAGGCAACCCACAAGTGAACCAACATACTACCTATGTCCCTTATACTCAAGCTGAGTTGGTTGATGTGGGGAAACAGTTTCAGCACAAACAGGGTGAACCCCTAGCTGCTTGGCTCCTATGGTTGTAGGACCTAGGGATGGATGGCATAATGTGCTCTGGTGAAGAGATGGAAAAGTTAGCCTCTATCACCAGCACAGGTCTCTGCAACAACAGTTACAGAATAGCTGTAGATATACACAGGGACAGGGTAACCATTCCTTGATGGAATGGGTGAATGTAGCCATCTAGACTGTGTGGACGAATGCCGGAGAACTGCCTGAAACTGTGAGTAAATGGCAAACGTATGCCAAGTTGGTTCAAGTAATTCAGGAGCTGGGGATGTGACAGTCAATGTTTAATGTGAACACCTGTGGCCCAGATGATGAACGTTTTACAGGTGGCATGAGAGATGTAGTATTGCAAAATGCTCCATCAACATCCTTTTGGTCACTGGTGGCCGTATTGGCCCTACATATTGGTCATCCCATACATGAAGTAACAACCATGATGGCCAGAGTGAAGCAAAGGAGAGAAGACAAACAAAGGGTGTCCAAAAAGTGGTGAACACCAAGCCCCCAAGAAATGCTTAGGACATTATCCTGAAGAGACTGAGCAAGACCAGTAGTATGCAGATGTGGGTTGACTTGCTTATGGCGGTGGTTGATAGGGAGAAAATTGACTGGCAACCAAATGTGGTTCTGTTTGCCTTGTGGCAACAATTGTGCCCCGAACAGCGTAGCACCAGACTTCCAAAAGAGGTAAATAACAAGGTATGCCCAGTGAATCTGAAAGATTTTATGGCTACTTCTGCAGAGGTGGATGGACTGTTTTCCTTTGGCTAGGGAGCAGGCCAAGGTACTCACTTTTTTGGGGGCAGACAAGGACTGGAGGCCTTATGTTGAACTGGCAATACATTGGTTTGAGACAAATGTGAAGCGTGTGTCAGCATTGGTGGATAATGGCACAGAATGTAGCCTGTTACATGGCAACCTAGATAAGTATCTGGGACCACAGTTAATGTTGATGGCTATGGAGGACATACTATTAAAGTCAAAGCTGTGTCTTTGTCACTGGGCATAGGATAATTGCCCCCTAGTGTATATACTGTGCATGTATCCCCAGTAGCTGAATACATCTTGCGTATAGATGTACTTTATGGGTTACACCTGCAAACAACAGTTGGAGAATTCCAGCTGCAGATATGGAGAGTAAAGCCTGTGTTGCAGGGACATGCTAAGCATGACCCATAGATATTACCCAAGCCAAGATATGTGGTCAATGTGAAACAGTATTGCCTGCTGGGAGGACATGTGGAGATAGGAGCCACTATATTGGAGTAAGAAAAGGTTGGCATCATTTGTCCCACACATAGCCCATTTAATGCCCTGGCATGGCCAGTGAAAAAACCTGATGGTGCCTGGAGGATGACTGTGGACTATCAAGAACTGAACAAAGTAGTGCTTCCTTTGCATGCGGCTGTGCCTTCAGTTCACGATTTAATGGATCAGCTGATGACTCAGCTAGGAACTTGTCATTATGTACTAGACCTTGCAAATGCTTTCTTCTCTACCCTGAGAAGATAGAGCATAGCCCAACCATCTGTCATGGCTTAGTGGCTGGGAACCTAGCCAAGTGGACTAGGCCCAGCATGGTTACAATGCTTCATTCTACTAATGATGTCTTACTAACCTCTGATTCTCTTGCAGATTTAACCAAGGTGGCTCCAAAGCTGCTAGGCCATTTGGAACAATGTGGGTGGCCATGA
This sequence comes from Cynocephalus volans, assembly GCF_027409185.1. Taxonomy (NCBI): domain Eukaryota; kingdom Metazoa; phylum Chordata; class Mammalia; order Dermoptera; family Cynocephalidae; genus Cynocephalus; species Cynocephalus volans. Next base: position 191,085,823 of record NC_084460.1, read on the forward strand.
ACACAAACAAAGTGCAAAGACCTGGGCTGTCTGTCAAATTCTTGGGAGTTGTTTGGTTGGGTAAGACATGAGTCATCCCAGAAGCTATTATAGACAAGACACAGGCATACCCCCAGCTCACAATGTCTCAGCCACAGACATATTTTGGACTTCTGGGGTATTGGGGAGCTTTTGTACCCCCTACAGCCCAAATGACATGCCCACTGCATGCATTAACAAAGAAAGGAGTTCCTTGGGATTGGACTGAGGAAGTAGAATGGGCTTACCATGCTACAAAGAGGGCAATACAGCAAGCACAGGCTTTACAAGTAGCTGATCCCACTAAGCCTTTTGAATTAGATGTGCATATAACCCAAGAAGGGTCAGGATGGGGTTTGAGGCAGAGACAAGACTGATTCTGAACACCTATAGTATTCTGGTCTCAGCTCTGGAAGGGTGCTGAAATGTGTTATTCCTTTATAGAGAAATAGTTAGCAGCTTTGTATTCTGCCCTGATGGCTACTGAAACTATAACAGGAACTCCTAAAGTCCTAGTGAGGACGACATACCCCATTCTAGGTTGGCTGCACATGTGGGCAACTGCCCCTAAAATGGGTGTAGCTCAGACTCCCACTCTGTCCAAATGGAGAGCATATATAAAACAAAGAAGCACTGTGTCAATGAGTCCTCTATCTAATGAGTTACAAAGTGTGTTAGGACCAGTAGAAGCAGTGGAGGAAATTTTGACACAACTGCTACCCATTGGGGTAGAGGCCACACCGTTCCATGAGGGCAGGGACCAATTGTGGAGTAAGCCTGGTATACAGATGGCTCTAGCATGGGCCTCTCAGCATCACAGACAGCTGTTGCCATCCAGCTCTTAACAGATACCATGTGGTATGAAAATGGCACAGGGTAAAGCAGCCAGTGGGCTGAGTTAAGAGCAGTATGGACGGTGATAAAAAATAAGCCTGGGCCACTAACCATCTGTACTGACAGTTGGGCTGTACATAAGGGTCTTACCGTTTGGATATCAACTTGGGAATACTAACGGTGGATGGTAGGCCACTGACCCCTGTGGGGACAAAACATGTGGCAGGAATTATAGGAATCAGGACAGGAAAAAGAACTCTTTTCCATGTCATAGGACACTTTCCTTTACCCAGTCTGGGCAACGATGAAGCTTATGTGCTGGGTAAGGTAAGACGGCTGGAGAGAGCCCCAGCTACTGATGTAGCCTGGTGGTTACATCGACAAATGCAGCATGCTGGCTGCAAGACCATGTGGATGAGTGCTGAAAGATGGGCCCTGCCCATAAAATGGGAAGATGTAGTAAATGCCTGTCATGTTTGTCTGGTATGTGCTCAAGACAGTCCACAACCCCACCAGGTGCTGCATACCAATGGACAAATAACTTGAGGAAGGGTGCCCCGGACTCGATGGCAAGGGGATTTTGTGGGACCACTCCTCATGTCAGAGAATTTCAGGTACAGTCGGCCCCTGGTTGTAGACAGTGATAATGAACCCACTTTACTGGACATGAAGTACAGAAGTGGGCACCCTAGTTGTCTATCCAGTGGAAATTACGTGTGCCATATCATTCCCAGGCAGCAGGAATGACTGAATGGTACAGTGGTCTTCTGAAAAGGGGACTAAGGCTATCTGCCCAACCCCGATCCCTGAAGGGGTGGACATGGCGGTTATGGCCAACAGTCAGGATCCTGAATGACAGACCTCACTAGCGTGGGCCCTCTCTGGTGGAGGCTCTTTGCATAGGGCCGTAGCACCTATTCAGTTGCAAGTTACTAGTAAGGATGATCTCCTGAAGCCAGGGTATGGTAAAAATGGAAATATACTCTTACTGGCCCCAGCCTGTTCACAACACGGACAAATAATACAATAGGAATAGCCTTGGAGAATAAAAGCTCCCTATGAACACTGGGTAGGCATAATTAGACCTTGGGGGAGAGGATTAGAAGAAAATTTACAAGTCTTACCTTGGGCGAAGAGTACCTGGCTTCCTTGAGTAAAGGTAACATGGCCCAGAACAGAAAAATGCTCTGTCTTACAGGGTATATTTATACTATCCTTATGGCCAATCATGAGTTCCCCTACACTGTTACATGTAGAACCTACAGATCCAGCAGTGTGAGCTGATAGTGTATGGTATCATAAACCAGGTAAGACACCTGTCCCTGTAACCATTCTTTCTAAGGATGGTAAACTGGCATGTATTTTGCCAGAGGGGTGAGAACTCCCTCTATTGGTGTCAATAACCTTTTCGTCTTTTTGCCCATGGTCTTGTGGCTGCTAAGACCACAGACAACTGGGCACATACATATGCTCATGTGGCCAGTGGGTCTGCTTGCTGGATATGCACCGAGTTTCCAACCAGTGTGGCTACAGGATTCCTGTGGAAGATCATCCCAATGATGACTGCTAACTGTACCTGGTTTGAACAGAATTTTTCTCATGACTACATCTGGAATATCACTAAACACCACACTGCAGAAGAAGTAAAAGCCCGCCTGAAATCTAGTAGGTCTTGGGAAGGATATAGTGTATGGGATGGACTTTGATGGTTAGTAGCTGAAAGGGTAGAGCTACAGGGACAAACTATAAGATGCATTGAACATACAATAGGTACAGAAGTTATGGGCTGGACTCTTAGTCCCCAATGTCAAGAAATAATACATGATACTACCAAGAGATCAAAGACTGCAGTAATACCAGTACTATAAGGAACATCGTGGGTATGTGAAAACCATGGATAGCCATATCTCCCATGCAACTGGATAGGCAGGTGCACTTGGTATATGCCTTACCTGCTGGCCTCAGTGTATACAACATCAAGTTGGCATCCCTCTAACTGGGATACAGTTAAGGCTAGGTACCGAGTAAAATGTATTCCCTGATGTTATTATCCACTGGCTTTGTTTACACCATAAGGGGCTGCTTTAGTGTCTGAATGGCGAGTAACTGCATTGGCTGATCATGTTGCCAGAGCCTTGAGTCAAACCCATCATGCCTTAACTCTCTTAGTTCAAGAATTATATCAGATCAGAAAGGTGGTTTTTACAAAACCAATGGCCTTAGATATGATAACAGCCTCCCAAGGTGGGGTGTGTGCCCTCTTTGGAATAGAATGTTATATATATATCCCTGACTATCATCATAACGTTACTCAGGCTTTGTAGCAATTAACCAGTGAAATTCATGCTGTTCAAAAAATGACTCGAGACTCTCCAGGAACGGTGGGCCAATATGTCATGTTCCTGGAGGTGGACATTAGCAGTACTGAGAGGGAGTGCCTGTGTTTTAGTTGCTGCAGCCTGTACTGCTGCTGTGGCCTGTGGATGCAAGGGTCAGCCATCCTCTCTAAGGGAACATCGTGGAAGATTTCAAATGAGTAGATTGTACTGCGAGAGACCCTGAAGGGGTAGAGTGTGAGGAAAAAGAGGAACAGTTTAGTCAGCCTCCCTCACCTCATATCAGGCAGGACAGGACTCAGCACATCCGCTGTAAACAAGTTACGGAAGAGTAGTGCAACTGTGCACATGTGCTCATGTACTCCTTGGCTTGTTGCCATTATTGTGTACTTTTCGTATAAAAAGGCAACAGTTCTGAATCACTGGCAGTGGAGCTCACATCTGAAATAAAAGCATGTCTACTGTGCCTGAAGCTGCCAGAATCTTTTTCCAACTATCTGACTTGAGACCTGCACATGATGAGACAGAGGGATCTGTGATCCAGCCCAACAAGGGGGAAAGGGGAAAGGTGATTTTTAAAATAACATGTGAGACTTAAATTGAGGCTCGTCCTTGGCTATGAGGGTCTAATTCTCCAGTGCCATTTGTGGAAAAGACATCTTAAATATTTTTGAATGTGTTAATCGCAATTATTTAAAAATTCATATCTGTTAACTACAATATGTGGATCACCTGCAGGTTTGTTTCTGTTGTCTGTGTTTTCTCTTCTGTTTTTTCCCCCCTTGGTGTGTATGTTAATATTTGTTTGAATGCCAGACATGGTAAATCAAACATGGTAGTGGCTCTAGTTGAAGATATTTTCCTTCAGAAAGTATTCATCTTGCCCTCCAGCAGTAACATGGAATAAGAATAGGTGTCTTTAATTTTGCCAGGGTCTGATGTGCCTTGCAGCTGAGTGTTACACTTTGTAGGGATTGGTCTTCTTCTGGTGTCCCCACTTTTAGAGTATAATCTTCCCAACCAATGCCCTGGAGTATTTATAAAGACTCATCTTCCAATGTGGGTCACGAACTATAATTTTTATTTCCCCATCATTCAAATCTCTGACAAATTGCATTTCAGATACATTCTGCTTGATTTCTTTGTCTTTAGCCCTGTGTGACCTAACAGTGGCCAAGTGCGTTGGCTGGGTGGGGGAGGAAATAGATACAGTGTGCTTATTTTACTTTTCTGTACCTCCCTACTTTTGGGGATCTGGACCCTTCATATTCTGTCTTGACAGGCTTTGTCTTCTCAATCCCATAATATTACTGGAAGCCTCCCAAGCTTCGAGGTCATCTTCAGCCCAACCCCTGCTGCCTCTTTATAGTGTGGGCTCATGCCGAGGACAGTGTGCAGGAGATGCAGGGCTCACCAGAGCGCCCCTTCTCTCCAGGATTTACCTCTTCAGATGACTTTTGCTTTGTTTTGTTCTTTTGGTGTGTTATATTTCCAGTTGCCTTTTGTGCGAGTGTTAGTCTGCTATGAGCAGCCTTGTAGTAGCCAGAAGTAGATGTCTTCCAGAAACTACATTTTGACCAAGATTTACCTGACTCCAAATTCCTTGCTCTTTCTACTTCAGCAGAATTAATGCACATATATCAACAAATAACAAAAACTCTGTTGACACAAGATGCATACACACAGACACACAGATAAACCCAAGAACTCATACTTCATGTGAATGATAGCTGGGGTTTTCTGTTTTTACTGCACGCATCAGAAAACAGTCACTCTGGGCACTTCTGAGGTCATTGTCTGGGTCCCAATTAAAATACAAATAGGAAAATGACATTACTACTTGGAAAGCCTGGCTTATCCCACGTCCTGGATGGCAACCCACTTTCACAGATGTGCAGAGAGAACCACAGTCTCCTGGAGCCGTGCTTACTGCCTGGTGGGCTCTGGTCTGTTTTTTCAGAATGGTTATTACTCTCTCCTCACTATGTGACTATGTCCTTGGAGAGCTTTATGCCTTGCAAACCCACCTTACACCCGTGGACTCCCCCAGCTCTGTGAAGTAGGGAGGGTGGAAGGGGCACCTCAGCTCCCAGCGCGTGGAGCTGTGTCTGCCAGGCACCCCTTGCCCCACTCTGCATCTGTGTCCTCTCCCTGGGGACTCAGGCCAGCCACTGGCCAAGCCTGCTCACTGCCCACCCCCAGCCCTCCATGCCCAGCCTGTTTGGAGGAGTCTCAGTGGCTCTTCTCTCTGGCTCCCTTTGGGCGTCAACACCGATCACTTGTGTCCCTCCCTGCAGCCACACCCCATTTCCTGGTATTTTCTGAACCTGCCAAGGTCTCTTGTACCTTCGCTCCTGTGCAATGCTGAACCCTCAATTGCAACACTCTTCCCTCCCTTCCTGCCCTTTGCTGTCCTCTCACATGGGGTTAAGACACCACCTCAGGGAAGCCTTCCTGGATTCTCCTGCTGGGTGAGAGGGAGATGCCAGTGGCTGGCTGCCCTCGGCCACAGTGCTCCCTGCTCCGGCTGCCATTTACAGTCTCTTTACATCTACGTCTCTTGAAGTCCCCTGTCCTCTCTCAAGGGGTTCTGAAGGATGGTTCTGAAGTCAGCCTGCTTCCAGGCCCAGCTGCCAGCTCTACGGAGGAAGCACCAGCAGGGCCTAGGCTCTGAGCTGCTCGTCCACTGCTCTGGCCTCAGACATGCTTCCTTTCTGCACCCAGAAACTGGCCTGCCAACTAGGCCCTGGGCCTGCTGGTAGCCCTGAGGGGTTCCATGCCCCAGTATTGCAGGATGAGCCCCAGTTAGTGTCAAAGGAGAGCATGGACCAGGCTGAGAGGGTCAGGAGGATCAGTGAGGAGATGCATGGGGTGGAGGGGAGGAGAAGAGGGGCACACGGCAGATCCATTTAGCCCAGAAGCCTCAGGGGCCCGAGAAAGAAGGGGACATGGAGGAGATGGGGAAGGAGGGGGCAGAGGCCCTTCCCACAGGCAAGGCAAGGAGACCTCATTGTTAGCAGCACCAGGTACCCTTTTGGGACCCGGGTGTCCTTAGGGGGGACACGTTGGACAGGACTTTGAGGCCTTGCTGATGGTTGGACCTGGAGCCTGTTTTTTGATTTCCCCTTGTTAGTCTGCTCCTGCCTGGCCTTTAGCTGGCCTCCCATCATCTCTGTTCCACACCCAGAGACAGGGACCCATTGAGGCACCTGGGCCACCCCTGCCCTAATCTCTCGTGTTGGAATTAGGTGAGGACTGTGTGAGCCTGCCAAGCTATGACTTCAGGACCAGGAAACTAGGAGAGGCTGTTCCTGGAGAGGACAGTGGTAGGTCACTGGGGAGCAGATGAGACAGTCCACCCGGTTTTCCTTCCGGAGAGATCTCATCTCCGCGCGGTGGTGCCGGTCCCAGCAGGAAGCACATGACACAATCAATTAGAAGACAAGGAGACATTTTAGTGGAGGGACTATTTACAAAGGCGTGGGTGTATGGAAACCACAGGAGAGTTCAGTTTCTTGGGCCTCAGAATTTTGGACGGAGTGAGTCAAGGGAGAGAGAGTTACCAGGACTCAGAGAGGAATGAGCTTTCTGACTGGAGCTGCCACCTTTGTTTGTTTATGGGGATCAAGCGGGCTGCTTATCCTTGAGGAGAGAGAAGCAGATGGGTGTTTCCACTTTGACCTCCTCCCGCCCTGGCCTCTGTCCCTCCGACCTCCTGTTGGGGCCCTCCACTGGCCAAACTCACCCCTGAGCCTGGGGAAAGGTGGCCACATGTATGTCTGTGCAGGTCAGGGAGCAGGGCAGTGTGGGTAGGGCTGCAGGGGACAATGACAGCTGAAGGGAGGTCAGGAGACTTGGAGCTTTGCTGCCTCTGTGTCCTGGGCCCTGGTCCTGGGTGTGCCTGAGCACCTGAGGCTGATGTGTGGCCCTCCTGAGTCCCAACTCTTGATCCCACTCTGCTCTGCCTGCCAGACACTGAGAACCCAAAGTTGGGGCATCTAGGCCCTCCTCCCCATGGGCACATCCAGCTCTTTAGCTTTTCCCTCCTCGGAAGCCCTAGAATCTATCAGGGGCCTCCTTTTGTAGTACCTTTTCTTGCTCCTTCTTCTTCCTCCTGTGCCAGAAAAAGTAAAATCTGGGCCAGGAGACAGGGTGAAGATGGGTCAGTCAAGGAATAGGTGTGTCTTCCTGGGGGTGCTGGGGCTTGGAGAAGTCACTCACCCACCTCCAGCTATGGCCAGGAGTAGAGCCAGGCCGAGGCTCAGAGCCCACTTGAAGATCTCCGGGTTTCTGGCTGAGAGTATGAAAGAGGGACCAGCTGTTGGGAGGCCAGGCTGGGGCTCCGAGAGCTCACAGAGAAGACCACACATCCTTTCCTTTCACTTGTCCACTGGATCTCTTGCTTGCAAACACTTACTAAGCACCTACTGTGTACCTGGGACACATCTAGAAAGGAGTGAGACATGGTCCCTTTTCTCTAGGAGGGAGACAAGCAAATAATCATGGTGGTGTGTCCCAGGGAAATAAGACAGGATGTGGTAGGAGGAGGTGACATTGAGGGGGCTGGCGAACCTCAGAGGTAGGAGCAGGTCAGGGAAAGCCTCTTAGGAAACAGGACGTCTGAGCTGGACTTTGAAAGACAAATAGGGGTTCAGTTCAAATGGTCAAGGGCAAAACTGTGCTCCAGGAAGAGGTCACATTCTAGAACAGGAGCATGAAGCTGCCCACAGGTGCAGAGCATCTGTAGCGCATTGTGGATGGGGAGTCAGAGGTGGTGAGAGATGAGTGGCCACTGCTCACACAGGGCCTCCCAAGGAGGGTAGATGTATCTGGTGGCAGGTGGGAGCCATGGATGGTTATAGATAGGGAGTGTCACAGGGTAGATTTGCTCCTTGAGAAAAAGTCTCTGGTGGTGGAACCCTATGTGGCCAGGAAGGGCAGAAAAGCCAGTTATGAAATGTAGCTGTAATCCAGGTGAGAGAGGAGGGTGCCTGAAGAAGAGTTAGAATGGAACTATGGGAATGCACTCAAGAATCACTAAGCAAGACTTGGTGATCACGTGGGCTAAGGTGAGGGGAGATTCCTGGTAGGGGGTTAAGAGCTTGAGAGGGGCCATTCGTTGAGAAGGGCCCTGAAGGCAGAGCAGGTTTGGGGTGGATGGAGATGGGTTTGGGCATTTCTCTAGGCATGCTGACTGGGAGGACCTGTAGCTGCAACCTTTCTTAATTGGTACGGGGGATGTCCTAGAAGCAGTCAGCTCTGAGTCTCTGAAGCTGACATGGGGACATCAAGAAATCCCGGGAGGTACTACCTTCACCCAGGCTGAGGACGAAGAGCAGGAAAAGTTCTGGGTTGCACAGAGAAGGATAAATAGAGACAACAACAACTCTAGGGCTGCAGGCCGGGAGTGGGAAGACTGGATGGAGTGGCCACTGACCTGGGCAGATGGCGGGGTCATTACAGGAGAGGAAGTGAGTCCTGCAGTCAGCACATTCTGTGACCTCCAATGTGGAGTGTATGTCTATGAGAGGGGATGGGTGGAGGCCTTAGAGGGGGCAGGGTGCCCCTCATCCCTCGCCCAGGCCCTGTCCCTGATATACTCACCACAGGACTTATTGCAGGCTGCCCAGGAGGGTGAGATGGTAGAGAAACTGAGGCACTGGGGAGGCAGACAGAGCCAGGAGGGGTTGGGGTGCGAGCAGGCAATGGAGCTGGGGAAGATGGGGTGGATGCCTAGGACACAGGCAGGAGTGGGGGCTCCTGCAGATAGGGCTCTGCATGCCTCGGATCTTGACAGGGTGAAGGGCTGGGTGATGGACAGGGGCCAGCCCCACCTCTCACCCTTCTCCTTCAGCTCCTTGTATCTTTCATTCAGCTTCTCAGAAAAGAGGGTCTTCTGCAAATGGATCTCTTCCAGAAGTACCGCTTTATCTGGTGGAGCAGGGGGAATGCTCAATTATATAACTTGCTCAAGGCTGGGATTTCAAACCAGTGCTTTCACACAGAAATTCTGAAGAGCACACAGAGACATGCAGTGTCCATCTCCCCACCCCAAAACCTCCCCACCCCATGGCCAAATGGGCCCTTTGGGAATGCCTTGGAGGGCAGGGCTCTGCCAACCCAAGCCCCAGGGCTCTGGGACACTTGGCTTCCTCACCATCCCGTAACTTCCTAATGGCTTGGTCTACTTGATTGAAGAATTTGGCTGTCTCTTCTTCCAGATGGTCACGATCTGAAGATGGGATATGGGCCAAATGGAAGTCAAGGGAGTAAGATCCCAGTTCAGGTAGAGGGGCCAGCCCTGATCCCTGGTCTCCTGGCTGCACCTCACCAAGAAAATGAGGTTTAAGGATATTATTCTCCTCTGTGAAGAGGGAGTGAAGGCTTTGGGTGAGTTCTGTTGGTGGCTGTGGGGTACCCCAGAGAATCTGCAGGTCATAGTCTACTAAGGGGGGCAGCTCTGGCCAGCAGAGGAAACAGTTCTTTCCATCAGTGTGAGGAAGGAGACAGATGAGCAGAAGAGGCAGCATCTTCTAGGGTCTTCTCGTCTTGCCCCTCCACCCTGCCTGGCAGTTCCACATGGAACACTGGCAGCCTGTCCCCTTGGGAACCACATTCTCTTGGCAAAACACAAGTAAATTCTGCAGGACAAAGTGAGAGCCAGCTGTGATGCCATGGTGTGAACCCAGGCTTTGGCATTGGAATCCTCTGAAGTGGGGCTGCTGATGCTCAGTGGGAAGGGTTCTCATGAGGATTAGGAGATGGCTGCATTGCCTTGTGATGGGTGCTCAGCTATTCTGACTGTTTTGATCTTGTATGGAATAGTTCAGTAGGACTGACATTTGAGAGGTTAGGAAAGTGACAGCTTAGGTGTGTGAAGAGAATCTGAATCTGCTCACACTTTTCCACATAGGAAGCTTATAAAAAATACATTTTTATGGCATATATACGCTGGCAACTATCTTATGCCTGGCTAAGCCAGAGGGGCTTAGACAGTTCCTACTACCACAGTGTAGGCAGAGTGTAGACAAGTTCCAGCCTGAAGCATATGGAAGCACAGAGGGAGAAACTACCTTTGGAGCAGTGGTTCTTTTGTGCAGTATGCTCTGAAGAAAAACAAAAGTCCTTACTCTTCAGAAAAGAAAAAGCCCATGGGATCCTTGTCAGTCTCAGCTGGCAAGCTTTACCCTTCTGTGCCATGCTTTCAACTGCTACTGAGTGCTTTGGGCTGGATTATGGGCAGCTGAAGGCCACCAGTCATTTGAGAAATGCTTCTAACATGAACAAGGATGAAAACAATAGCAAGAATTCAAAACAAAGGCAAATGTGTTGCTTTGCCTCCCATGGATTTGTCACCCCTTTTCCCCTGGGCGACGGAGCTGCCAAAGATTACTCAAAGCCCATCTCTTCTGAACAGTGAGAAGCCCTGAAAGGGGTTAATCTCCTGGAACCCTCAAGAGTGAGGCATTTCTTCCATTTGGGAAATTAACCATGAATTGGGGTTCTCTTCCTGCAGTTATTCTCCAGACCAGGAAGTTACAGAAAGAGAACACAGGTGGGGTTTTTTCTAAGTACAGTTTAATAAGTTTAACAATAGAGGCTGGTAGCATTCAGTAATACAAGCAAGGTTACATTCCATAATGCAATTTGCAACAAAAGCTTGATTTTAGCGAACATTCTCTTCTTACAGCAATTTCTCAGTATCTTTACATATCAATCAGTAACCTGTCTGTCTTTGAGCCAGCAACGTTGCTGTGTTATAATTCTTTATCTTACAACAGAGACTATAGCCTGGGGAAAATTTTCTGTCCTTTGCAAGGTTAACATTTGAAACTGCAAGACTTCGGAAAACCAGACCCTGTGAAGTACATTTGCTTTATGCATACTCCACACAAGTGAAAACTTCAGGAAAAAGGAATTGTACAGAGATTTGTACAGGGGAAGCAGAAGAAAACTTAAGAACCACACCACAATAGAAAAAACATTGCTTTCTGCAGACAAGAGGAGGCTACTATGAAAAAGAAAAAGACAGAATAAGAAAGAGTTATTGGAGATTCAAAATATGGTAGCAGACACTTAAAAATTCTGTAGAAGTGTTGAGAGATAAAGTTTCAGAAATATCCCAGACAGAAATACGGAAAGACAGAAATGGGAAACAGGAAAGAAAAGGTAATAAAATTAGATAATCAATCAATGAGGTTTAACATCCAGCTAATACAAGTTCCAGAAAGATGGAGGAGAGAAGATTATTTATAATAGATGTTGGGTATGAAGTATATATAGGGAGGAATTTTATTGTATAGGGAGAGGGATGTGGGCAGGCATCAAGCTTTGCTAGAAGAAATAGCAGTTGAATTGGTAAATTCAGGCTGCACTGGTCAGATGGGTTCTGTGATGAGAGGGTGATTCTGAGTACTGAGTACTGCTGAGCTGTTGCTGTCCCACTGGCTCTGGGTTAAGGAATAAGCATCCTTTTTTATTTTTTTGCTTAGGCAATGCCTCTGGAAAGGAAGGTCTTGATCCCCTGGAATCCTAGCTGGGGAAAGCAGGTGCTTACTCCCCTGGTGCTCTGGGTGGGGGTTTCAGAGCCACATGGTATGTAGGTCTGTTGATGACATGTTCTCCCTGACCTCACTATCACCTCTAAGCTTTCCCCATTCAGCTCGTGTATAAGAGGTATAGGGTAAATGCTGGACATAGCCCTGCTCCCCACACCCCGTGCATACCAGAGTTTCCCCTACCCCCCTGGGAGACTACCCCTGGCCAAGGTAGTTGCCCAAGGAAAGGCACATCCCCTTTAAGACAAAAAGAGGGCTGGAGGGAGCAGGGACACTAAGTAAATGAATTAGCACTCTAGTACCAGGAGAGTAGCAGGTAGATTAAATTATCTGCTCAGCCAGATCTCCCATGTGCTCTGAGTTATGTGGGCTGGGTGAGGGTCTGCACATAAGCCTGAAAATGATTTACACCCCTACTCTGATCTATTCATTATATAACTGTTGCCTGTACCCCATGGTGGCATGGATTTTCTGACTGATTGGCTGCTGTCAGTGACTCTCATAATGGGTCTCTACCCATTGGGCCACTGGGTGAGTTCTTTGGAATAGGCAAACACTACATGAGTACCCTCTCAGATTTGGGGCTCCTGCATTACAGAAGAGAACAGGGAACCAATGGAAGTGAAACAAGAAAAAAAACTCTAAAACTGAAATACGTGAATTTCCAGATCGAGAGGGCTGGCTGAGAAGGCATCCAGTGCTAGAAATAAGAAAACCACATCAATGCACAGAGAAGAAACAGACCAGGCGCAGTGGACCAGTCATCACAGTGTCCTCAGGCTTCTCAAGAGCAATGTAGGAAGTTAGCAGACAATGAAGCAATGTTTACACATGCTGAGACAAATATATCCATCTGAGAATTCTGTGCTCCGTAAAATATCAATCAAGGAGGAAGAAAGACTAATGCTCTCTCAGCCAGGCAAGGTTTAAAACTGACCACTTTTAACTTTTTTTTTTTTTTTTTAAGAAAGATATTAGCTGATGTGTTCCAACTAAGTGAGTAAATTAAACAAAAAAGCTGATGACGTGGAAGTCAGGAAACAGGGATCTAGCCCTGCAGGGAGAGAAGGAGAACTTCCACGGTTTCAGTCAAGGGAAGCCTAGGAGGACAAACAGCCCAAACTGTTTGGGTCTCCCTGGGTGGAGAAAAGCCTCTAGCAGGCAGCCTAGGTCAGCTCCCTGTGGTCATTGGGCTCCATTCCTGGCTTTCTTTAGTCTTGTTCCCTCTTTTGTTTTTTCCTGGCAGGTATAGTCTTTCCTCAAATAGGGAATGGTAAGGTCCAAGACTTGGATTTGGGTTTTGGGGGTGAAATGATCAGAGCAGGTCTTGAGAATGTTTTAGCACTAGGTCATCAGGAAACCCATGCCTAGGTAAAGGGAGCTTTCTGCAGGATGCAGTCATACTTGGTAGAATTCCATCCTGAGGTTTAGGGCTAAAGCCCTAGAGTGTGCTAGAGCCTTCCTTTTACTTGATTTGTGCTTTTCCTTTGGGAAACTTGTGAAAAGTCAGGATTCAGCTGTCACTTTGTCCCTAGTCCAATACTCTTTCAATGTATCCATATCTTTAGCATCTATTGGTTAAAGTGGTACCAACCCTTTGAAGTGGCATTCAAACTTAGAATCATAGAGACTGTGAGCTGGAGGAGCCTTTGATATCCAATACCCTGTCCATTGTTGGTAGCTCTTCTCTTATTAGTTTCTTAGTCTCTACTTGTTTGCCCTGATTTTTCCTCTTATTTGTAACTTAATGCAATTGTATGTTGTGTACTTTTGGGATCAAATTAGGGATCTAAATAATCAAGGTGGCCCTTTCCATTTCTAGACATCTCAGTGTGTTAGAACCTTCCTCCTCAGGTTGTGACCATGTCCATGTTGTACTTCCAGCCACCTGGGCATGTCCAGTATCTCCAACAGAGCTCATCAGTGTTTGAAGACAGAAATCAAGCTTCTCCTTTAGCAGCTGAACGTCTTCTTTCCACTCTGAGAACTCCTTTATATTGCCATCTTAAAATCTGGTTTCATGTCTCCCCCACATCTGGATTTTCTCTCCTCTCAAATCACCCTTACCGACCTTTAGCAGGACAGAATTTACAATTAGATCACCTTCAGTGTTGGCAAAATTGGTGCTGGATACCCTCCCAATTCTCCTATCAGTGCAGATTTTCCCATGTGGTAGGTTTTGATTGCTGCACCACAAGTTGCCAGAAACTAAGTGGCCTGAAACAACTCCCATTTATTATCTCATGGTATCTAGAGCTTTAGGCACAGCAGAGCAGGGTTCTCTGTTGACAGGGTTTTACAACTAGGTTGCATTCTTGTCTGGAGCTTGGGGTTCTTTCTCAAGTTCATGTAACATTGACAGGTCTTGTGGTTGTAAGACTGAGGCCACAGGCTGCTGTCATCAACTGGAGGCCACTCTCAGTTCCCTGCCAGGTGGCCCCTCCAGAGACTCTTTCATTTTTTGAAACTCTTCTTTCAGCAGGGGCTCAGATCTTTAAGTAAGGCCACCCCAGGATAATCTTCGTTTTGATTAACTCAGAGTAGACTGATTTGGGACCTTGATTCTATCTACAAAATCCCCTCACCTTTATTATTTAGCATAACCTAGTCCCAGGCATGAAATTCATCATATTCATAGAGCTGCCTCATGCTCAGTGGGAGAGAAAATAACACAGGGTATGTACACCAGGGGGCAGGAATTTTGAGGCCGTCTCAGAATTCTGCAACCATACTCCAAAACCTTCTGGGCCTGTAGTGGTGTCAGCATCCCCTTCCTCCACCATTAATCACCAATTTGGGGTAGGAAATTATGCCTCCTTACAGCCCCTTAGTATGAAAATAAGTTAGTGGGAAGCATAGCTGAAATGCAGCTCTGACACTACATACCTGGAGTTAGTGTAGACTTCACAGGCTAAGGGAAAAGTCCTTCATAAGACAACCCCCACTTCAGACACCAACTACAAGCTCTGGGGTTCCTGGGCCATCATCACTTTTGACCAACTGTCTACAAAATTTGGGGTTGCCAATATGCCCTCAGGTTTGAAGATTCACTAGGACAACTTACAGGACTAAGGAAAGCACTATACTTATGATTACAGTTTTGTGATAAAGGTTAGAAGCCAGGACCAGCCAAATGAAGAGACTTACTAGGTAAGGCCTGGGAGTGTCCCAAATGCAAAGCTCCCATGTCCTAAGAATGCATCACACTCCAGCACATTGATGGGTATCACCAACCAGGAAATTCTCCCTAGTCTTGAGTCCAGAGTTTTTATTGGGTTTTCATTATGTAGGTGTGATTGTTTGAATCACTGGCCATGTGATTTAATTGCATCTCCAGCCCCTCTCCCCTCCCTGGAGGTTGGGCTGATATTACCTGGCTCAAATCTCCAACCTTCTGTCATGAGGTTGGTCCTTTGGTGTGTTCATCTCCCATCCTGAGTCACCTTGTTAGCATGAATAACAAGGTATAGTAAGGTGTGGTTCCATGAGCCCACCGTGAATAACAAAGACACTTCTATCACTCAGAAAGTTCTGAGGATTTAGAGACTATTTCTCAGGAACTGGGGACAAAGGATAGGCAGATTCTTTATTAGACAACAATAGCATGTAAAGTAATTGTTACCCATTAACATTTTGCTTTGAATTCACCTGGATCCAGGCTTTGTAATGCTTCTCGGGTCTCCTGGAACCTTCTGGGAAGCTCTCAAGTCCCAGGTACAAGATTTGCTTTGCAGGTGATGAGTCATAGAGATATTAGGACAATGGCCATTAGAGATCTAGGGACAAGTGGGACATTACAAGGGCATCTATCTTAGCAAATTAACTCACTTGATTGGCAAAATCAACCTAGAAGTTATTGACCTGCAAATCCTGTCCAGCTGTTACAAGAAACCTTGGTTGAAAGAATGTTTGATAAATCCAAGAGACTGGTATCTGGTTGGTCAATGCCTTTACAAGGGGTTGGATTTAGTTGTTTGATTTTTTTAATGAAAAAATTACAAAGTGCATCACCAGATAACCCATCATAAATGAAATATTCATTTCATTTTCTTTCTTGTTAAAACGTGTGTCTTGAAATGCTTTGTTGTATCTACTTAGAATGATCAACGGGGATGCCTGGGGGCATTTCTCCTGCAGAATTTGTTGGTAGAGAGCATTAAAATTTCATGAAGCCACTCATGTAATTTTAATGACCATGGAAAGAATTTTGACTGGAATTGGGAGGAATTTAAAGTGAGACAATGCTTCTGGGAAAGGTTGAAACCACTGCTCTTTGATGTTCAAGGAGGCAAGGTCAAGAATCTACAGGGCACTTGCTCCCTACCCCTGTAGCTGGGCAGAGACATTTTCTCCATAGTCAGGGGCATGGCCAGAGGGTCTGCCAGACAGAGAGCTCCCAGCCATCTCCCTGCTGCTTCTAGAGCCACCTGATCTGGTTGGGTGGCCACCCCTCTGTCCGGGCAGGCTGGGTGCTATGTAGTGCTCCCTGGGTGGGGCAGGATAGTGCAGCTGTTAGGAGCACTGTCACAGATGTAGAAGGGTTCGATCCTTGAAGCTTATAATCATACCTGTTCCCTTCCAGGGTGCAGCAGATGGTATTTTTCCAGAGAAGGTCTTATCTCCCACGCACATACTCTTCTAAAGCAGGAACTGGCCACTCCAACATCAAGAGATGGACTCCAGTTCCCTCCCTTTGATATGGGCTGGCCTTTTTGACTTGCTTGTAATCAATAGAATGCAGTGGAAGTGACTGTGACGTCAAAGGCTAGGTCGGAGTGTCCCTGCAGCTTCCACTGGTCCTGCTCAAAAGCTCACTCCCTGATGCTCCTTCTCGGGACCCAGCCTCTGTGCTGGAAGAAGTCCAAGCCACATGAGGATGTCACATGTTGGCACTCTGGTCAACAATCCCAGCTGAGTCCACCCTTTGAGTCATCCCACCCTAGATATCAACACATGAGTGAAGAAGCCTCCAGATGATTCTAGCCCCTAAGCTTTTGAGTGTTCTCGGTTAAGGCTTCAGACACCATGGAGCAGAGAAAAGCCACTCCCAGGTCCGTGCTTTTTATGCAGCAAGAGGTTCTGTGAACACAGTGCTCTGCAGAGAGCATGACACGAAGGCTTGTTCATCCAACAGGGGACAGGAGTCAGCTTTCTTAATGGTGGCCCAGGCACAATGGTGCCCTGTAAAGTGGGATTAGAGGCCTCAGTTGGGACAGGAAACCAAAGTGGTGGTGGCCTGTTGCCTGCTGGGGGCTTGTGTGTGGAGCAGTTTTAGGTCTCCAAGTGGACTCTGTTTACATAAGCCCCATCAGCCACACCGAGGGCACCAGGCCGAGGACCCCAGGCCGAGGCCCCGTGGAATGGATGCTGTGGCTACTCCACCCATCACCATTGAGGAAGCAAGGGAGATGGAAGAAAAGGCAGAGCAGGTCCACTCCAACACTCCCTCCTGGGGGGAGGGTGGTGGAAATGAGGAATGCAGGTTCATGTCATCTTTGCTGAGTTGGATCTACGTTTGAAATCCTGTTCTGAAGTTTTCTTGCTGTATGATCTTGGGCCAGTTGTGTCTCTGAGCCTTAGTTTCCTCATCTTTGAAATGGGGGTAATCAGAGTGCCACCTCTTAAAGATTTTGAGATCTGTCATGTGCTTAGCATAATGTAGACCCTCAGCTTCTCTTACATCTTTTCCCTTCTCTTTGGAAGGACCTGGAGACAGCTGGACCCAGTTGCCAGTAGCAACAGCAAAGCATTATGACATGCCTGTTGTGTGCCAGGCACAGTGCCTAAAGCACAGATCCCCCAGTGGGAAGACCCTGCTAGAGACCAAAGTGCCGGGGCACAGGGGACATTCAGCTGCAAGGGAGGGCTTGCAGTGTGTCTGACCAAGCCTCAAGGGAGCCTCTTGGTAGCATCAGAAAATAGAGGTCCTAGGCAGTCATGCTTGGGCTTGCTCCTGTGGGGAGCTGCACAGCTATGTGTCTGGCAGATTTGTGTGCATGATGTGGTGTGCTTCTTACCTAAGGGCTAGTCAGTCAGCATGGATCATGGGAGCCGACTGCTATTGGCATTTGCATCTGGGAAACAGTCCTTTAAGCACTCATGCCGGCAGGACTTTAGAAATTGATCCCTCTGGGGCCAGAGCAAATGGCAATGTACTTAGCTGTGAAGGCTGTAATAGGTGGGCTACTGTGGCCTGGGTGCTGGTGGAGACTTCTTTGGTGCTCAAGGACAGTCTTGAAGACAGAGGCAAAGCCCAAGCTCATGGCTGCTGGGAGAGCTTTCCCAACCACCTCAGATGTCCCAGGTAGCATGTGGCCTTTCCTACATGTCTGTGAAATACCATTTATTGTGTGCCTGCTGCTTGCCAAAGGCCATGCCAGGGGCTCCATAGAAAGATGAAGTGTAGAGCCTTCCATCACCCCTGGAGGTGATGATTGCTCTCTAGGACTTGCTAGGAGGACAAAAAGTGGACAGTCATGAAAGTAGAACATGCAGCATATGGTGTAGCCTCTGGTCGCTGCTCAGTAAGGGTTAGTTGCTGTTATTGTTAGGTCCGGATCATTGGCTCAGCAGCCACCTAGAAGGAGGGCACATGAGGGTCATACCCTCTCTGTCTGGGTGGTGGGCTATGCTATGGGACACCACTGCCTGCCAGGTCTTGCTCCTCATCTCCCATGCTTCCTGATCAATTTTCCCCTCCTGGCTCTTCATCCTGCCCACCCTTAGCCACATCCCAGCATTCAGCAGAGGTATAGGGTATATTTTCTGATGGGACAGTCCCAGCAGTGTGGAAAAAAAGGCAATCCAGTCCTGGGCATTTACTCTCAGCTCCCAGGTCTCTGTGCATCTTCCCTCTTCCCTCGACTCTGCTTTATGAGAGCCTGCATGTCCTCATAACTTCAGAGCCACAGACGCTTTTTGGACCTGCTCTCTATCACTTGCCTCTTAGTATGCATGAGCCTGTGTCCTATCTGCTGGGGGTACATCTTTGCTGTAGCATGAAGGGCCTTGTCCTCTGCATTTCAAACTTCAAGGGGACACAGCTATCATTTCAGAACCTACTGTGGGCCAGATGTGTTATCCACTAAATCACATTTGATCTTTATATTTTTATAGTAATTATATCAGTCAGGTTTGGCAAGATCAGGCCCTGGTAACAAACACCCCCAACTCCCAATGGCCTAAAAAGCAATGACAAAGACTTCTTTAGCCTTTCTGTTTCTTATTCACATGGGTTGATGTGGGTCTCACTCATCAAAGCTACTCAGAGACCCTGCAGATAGAGCAGCACCTCTCTTGTGCATTGTGGGCCACCATGCTAGTGGGAGAAAGGAATGTGGGAGGGTCTTGCTTGGGCACTTACGGGCTCTGGCTGGAAGTCGTAGATGTCCTTCCACTCACACCTCATGGGCACATCTAGTCATATAGCCTTTCCCAACCACAAAGATGGCACGCTGCAAAGTGGCCAGGAAGAGCGCTTCTGCTGAGGACATGCCCAGAGGGGAATCGGCAATGTCTGGTAGTGCCCAGCCTGTAAGGAAAGCATGAAGGATGAAACAGCAGATAAAAACCCAGACCTCTGACTTTAAGATTCATGCTCTGGGTGAATAGTTTCATTTTCCCAGCTCGTTAATCTTTGATATCAAAAGTCACTTATAGGATTTTAAAAGAGCTTTGAACCCACATAAAGCTCTAGCCTAGAAAATTGTCACGTCCTCATGAAATCCAAAGAAGAAACGTTTGGGAGGTCAATGACACTGGTCTCTCTCCTGCTGTCGCTTCTGCAGAAATTGAACTCAGTCGGAGGGCAGCTGAGACAGGAACAGGAAGGGCCCGAGGGGCTCCATTTATGGAGGCCCACAGTGCAGTGAGCTCACGTGAGTGGGTGTCACTGTCCTCACTTTATATGTGCAGAGAGCAGGGCTCAGAGAGGTTAAGGGGCCTGTCAGGACCACACAGCTGGGAACCTCAAGGTGAGGCTATCAGACCCCATTCTAAGCCCTGTTCTCTGCATGGTTCCATGAAGCACTTTAAGATACTCCATTGGCACAGTAACATTTGACAGAGCAGGCGACTGGGTGGGAAGATTCAAGGGTGTTTAAAGCCCTAGAAGGCTCTCAATGCCTATAAAGGACTGGTGGCTGTGTCTGGCACTTCCTGGTCCCAGTGCTGGGGGTGAGGCTGGCTGTCTTGGGGCTTGGTGTGCCCCTAGGGACTGGGGAGGAAGAGACTAGGACCAAGAAAACCAAGGAGAAGACTCTTCAGGTGCTGGAAGTGTGTGGGTCCCAACCTGGAGGAAAGGGGTGCAAGGCGATGTCACGTGAGTCTGGTCCCTCCAGGCCTCTTCCCCTGTGAGCTGGGGGCCTGGACTTCCAGACCTCACTGGGGCCCAGGGAACCATCCTTGAAGGCTCGCTCCTTCTGCAGCAAGGAGGCCCATCAATCCAAGCAGGCCCCAAGGGACTAAAATCAGTGGCTTAATTTTTCCCTCCTTCCTGTTTTCTTCTTCCCCTGGCATTTTGGCTAAGTCTCTAGTCGCACGTGTGCTTTGTAGGGCAAAGAGCTAGACTCTTTGGAGCAAGGCCTCCTCTCCCTATTCATTCCCACCCTGACTTGGCCCTTCACAGAGGCTGGTATGGGGAAGGGGAGGCTGGGAATGGACAGTGATCAAACTTTATAGACATTGTGGTCCTTGGTCTTCCCAGTAGCCATGTGTGGTAGGCACATCTATCTCCATTCAAAGATTGGGAAACTGAGACCTAGGGAGATTAGAGTGGTTTCTCCATGGCTGCCTGGTTAGTCACAGGCCAAACAAGGTATTGACCCAGATGTCTGAGTCAAGGCTAGTGCCACCTGCACACCCATTGCTGAGAGAAGAGGGAGGGCTGGGAGGTGTGAAGGCCATGGGGGTCCAAGGCAGTGTCCCCCCCAGATCCTGGGTGGCCTTCCTGCTGATGCAGTCAGGAGGAGAGAGAAGCTCAGTGAGGAGCTGGGGCCCTCTCAAGAAGAGGTGAGAGATCTGCAAGCCTGCCTTTTGGGGAAAGTGGGCTTGGCCCTGGGGTGTGGGTGGGAGGTCCCCAAAGTGGACAGAGTGGGGAGAGCTGCTGCAGGAGAGGAGAGGGGGAATGTCCCAGGCTTGAGAGAGCACTGTTCCCTGATAGGTAGACTTTGGATCACTCCTAGCTCTATAAGAAAGAACTTTCTGATACCTGTAGAGCCCACTCTGTGTGGCAGTTATGAGTGTGGGCTTCAGGGTCAGAGAGATTCAGACAGAGTCTTAGCATAGTCCCTAACCAGCTGTGTGGCCTTGGGTGAGTCATTTACCCCGCAGGGATAATAATAGGATTGTAGCGGGAATTACTTAAAATAGTTCACGCGCAGTGCCTAGCTCATAGTAAGCACTGCATCAATGCCGGGGGTCAGCATCATTAATATAATTGCAGTGAGGTGGGCTTAGTGAGCTCCTTAGCACCAGAGCTCATCAAGCAGTGACAGGATGGGGTCTGGCCAGTGCTATAGCAGAGACTTCTGAGTGGAGGAAGGTTGGACCTGATCGTGCTCAGGTCCCTTCATCTGACTTTTGATTCTGTCTTTGATGAGCTGGGTGACCTTGGGCAGGCTACATGGCCCCATTGGGACCTCAGTTTCTTCTTTTGTTAGCTCTGCTCTCTTGTCAGGCTTAAAATGACAATTTAATTCAACAGGGGTGGTGTTGGTGACTGAAGGGAGAATGAACAGCTTTGTTCTGCAGAGGTGAGGGGTGGGATGACTTTCCTGGGGCACAGTGGTGCTGTGGAGCTCCTTTGGGCTTTGATCCAAGCCCTTCGCTGGCTTTGGTCCAGGGCCGCTGGCTTGAGAACCCTGTCTTCTGCGCATTCCTTTGATGGGCTCTGGTGCTCACCGAAGCAAAGTGCACAAAAACTCCCTGTTAACACTTGGTAATGTGGCTCGGAATTGGGCCCTGCAGGATTATTAGAGCCATCCATCTTAATTATGCTGAAAATCACTTTTGCACTTTCCATAATAACACCGCATTTACAATTTCCCAGCACTAGTCGAGTGGCCTGGCAGGGCTCTTGCTCTCTGGGTGGAGGGTTTTCCTCAAGTCACGTTTCTGTGTTCTCCCTCCCTGGGTGGGCGGGTGTTTACCTCCCCCTTTCCTAGTGGGCCGTGGGCTCAGGGTCAGGCTCCAGGGGGACTGAGCCCTGCTGGGTGCCAGGCACTGCCCAGATTCTTCACGCCCAGGATGTTATTTCGTCCTTTGCATGACTCTGTGAGGTTCCCGTGCCCACCTCAGCACCCTGCACATGTCAAGGATGTGGAGGGGTAGCTCACTGTACCAATCATTTTATACGTGCCTCCCTTGTGCCAGGTGGTGTGTAGGGCAGTGTATGTGCATCATCATCACAGATTCTCAAGACTACCAAAGGGAGACAGCCCCTGCAAATGAGTGACCAGAGGCTCAGAGAATTTAAATTAATTTCCCAAAGTCACACAGCTAGGAAGTGGCATCTGGACTTTTAAAAACTTTTAAAATTGTGGTTAAATACACATAACAAAATTTACCATTTTAACCATTTTAAGTGCACAGCTCAGTGCCATTAAGTTGTCATTGTCATGCAACAACCTCCACCATCTGTCTCCAGAACCTTTTCATCATCTGAAACTGATCCTCTGTACCCATTAAACATTAACCCCTATTCCGCCCTCCACAACCCCTGGCAACCACCATTCTAGCCTCTGTCTCTATGAATTTTACTACTTTAGGGACCTATGATAGAGTCCCACACTGCGCTGCATTGCCTGGATGGAGACAGCGTGCCCTCAAATGTTGATGGGACACAAGAACAGGAGTGGAGAGAGGCAGAGGGGTGAGCGAGTGGTGGGGCTGTGCAGTTCCCGCATCTGCCTCTGGTGACACATGGATGAGGTGGTTTTACACAACTTTCATAAAAATGGTTCTGAGAAAACAGAGGGAAAGAGTCCCCCTGGTGGTTTCTGTCCCATGGAAAGAATTGAAGCGCATTTGTATAATTACATTTGTCTCCCTGTTGTGTATTTTGTCAGTTCAGGGACCATGCCTTGCTCATCTTTGTTCTCTGCAGCTAGCACAGAGCCAGGAATTTGCTGTTGCTTGACAACATCCCTTCCAGTGTGGGGGCGGGAAGCAGTAAAGTGTGTGTGCGTAGCTATAGGGGTATTTTGCGGGGGTTGCAGGGACGTGTGTGTATATGTGTGTGTGGTGGTAGGAGTGCATGTGTGTGTGGTTGTAGGAGTGGATGTGTTTGTTTGTGGGGGTTGCAGGCATGTGTGTGTGTGTGTGTGTATGTGTATGTGGTTGTAGGAGTGCATATGTGTATGGGTGTTTGTGGGGGGTTACAGGGGTGTGTGTATTTATGTGTGTGTGGTTGTAAGAATGGGTGTGTATGTGTGTGTGGTTATAGGAGTGGTTATGTGTGTGGGGGTTGCAGGAGTGTGTGTGTATGTGTGTGGTTGTAGGAGTGCACATGTGTGAGGTTGTAGAAGTGTGTGTGTACATGTGTGTGGGGGTTGCAGGAGTTTGTATGGGGGAGTTGAAAGGGTGTATGTACATATGTGTGTGGTTTTAGGATTGTGTGTATATGTATGTGGGGATTGTAGGGGTGGTGTGTGTGTGTGCGTAGTTGTAGGAGTATGTGGTGTATGTGTGTGGCCAGGTTGTGCTGCATTAACAGACAGCAGCCTATCTCTCTGGCTTTATGCAAGAAGGATTTAGTGCTCCTTACAATGAAGGGTGGCAGGCCTCCACTCTCACAGTCACTCAGACCCAGGCTGGTGGAGGTCCCATCTTGACATGAGCACTTCCATCACTGAGATAAATGGACTTCCTCTTCACCTTTCTGCCTGGAAGTGACACACATTATTTTTTCTTGTGTTTTCTTGTGTGACCTCACCTAACTAGCCCTGTCACTGCTCCTGGCAGTGGGAGCTGGAATGTTTGACAATAGCCCATGGACCACCACAGGGGCCGCAAGTCGCTGGGGCAGGTGGAAGGACTGCCTTGTCTCTTGTAACATCTCGGAACTGGGCAGGATACAAGATCCAGAGACTATGTGGGGAAGCACAGATGGGAAAGGCTGAACTTTCCACCAGACTGTCTTCCTTGGCTAGAAGTTCAGATATGCTCAGAGATACCCACAATAGATAACATTTCAATTTGAAAAGTAACAGTCTTTTTTGTATATTCTAAGAGAAGAGGGTCCATTTTGCACTTTGGTCTTGGAGGCAGCTGTGGCAGTAATGATGGAGGCAGCGTGGGCTTGGGGCGGGGGTCCACAGTCCTCACAGTCCACAGGCAGCCACTGTGGTCTTGGGAAGAGCCTCTCCTCTCTAGCTTATTTGCTCCTCTGTGAACTGAGGCTGAGTCATCCCCAAGCTTCGAGCAGCTGTGGAGGCTGAACAAGGTGGTGTCTGGATGGCACTTAGCAGCAGGCCCGGCCTGCAATGCACTCTGGGCATCTGTCATCATTGTCATATTGGGGTTGAACTTGTCTTGCTACAACCAGCATTTGCTGGCTGTGTGAACCTCTTTCAATCCTCAGTTTTCTCTTTTGAAAAATGGAGATAACAATACCCACATCCAGTGTTGTCCTGAGCTTATGAGCCTCAGGAAGGTGGGTGGAGTGTGGGGGGGGCTTGGGCAGGGATGGCTGTGTGGCAAACAGGGGACATGGCCTGTCACAGCCCACAGCTGTGCTGAGCTCACTCAAAATTGATTTTACTCTTTTCCTTAATTGGGACAGTGACTTTTCTTCTTTTTATTAAAAAAGAAAAAACTCTCCATGGGACATGTAATCCTCAGAGCTGGCTGTAGCTGGTGGTGGCTTTGTGGACAGGCATACCTTCCTCCTCAGTGTCCCTGTGACCAAGGGGACAGGCGCCATTCACAACAACACCATCTTCTTTTTTTTTCCCGTGAGCACAGAGCTAAAGTGTTCTTGACAAAGAGGGTGGGGGAGAGAGGCCATTAATTCCAGAGAGCTGGGGAGCCAAGATAGGCGCCTTCATTAGAAAATTCAAAATCGCATTTATTCTCATTTTGATGAGATTTTTATGAGTTAGAAGAGATGAAGTCGAATCCCATGAGTGTAATGGACCCAGAAAGATCACAGATACAGGACTGAATCCAATACACCATAAGGAGTAGGGTAAATTAATTACATTTAAGAAAATAATGACTTTTTTTTTTGCTACTGGATTAAAATTTCTAAAATTTCTCAAAAAGGCGATGGCAATTCTCATTCATGGGAAGTAACAATGACACCAACAACCCTCACCCCCGATTCTTTCTTGTGTTTGTTTTATGAGGCTGCATTGGTGAGAATCAACCACGGGAGAGGGGCTGGGTGGAGGGAGTGCCTCCAAAATGCTCTTACATGATTTGGTCCCTGAACCTTCAGTTCTGGAACCCACAGATGCTGGGTTGCAGCTCTGTGTCCCAGCATGGGTCAGGAGTGTGAAGCAGGTCCACTGGGCACTGGCTACCACTTCAGCCCACTGCATTTTGGGCTGCAATTTCCACTCCTTGCACAAGTATGGTGAAACAGAACACTCACACAACTAGTGAAGCCACTGTATTACTCACAGATAGGCAGCAAGGGACAGTAGAAGGATTCACAGCAAGGGTCCCCCGGGGCTCAGCAGAGCTACTCAGTGCCAGTAGAGTCTTGTCTGTGTATGCCCCACTTGCACTGCAGCCGAGGGACTCTGAAAGGTAGCCTGACCTGGGTTTTATACCCTGGGGGGCAACACGACACTCTAGGCTAGAGCATTGAAGGGCATCCTGTTGTAGGAGAGATTAGAACAGACCTGGAACTGTTTCGGCTGTTCCTCCTTATTTTAGGATGTTGCATTTTCAGCACATTCTACTGTTATTCTTCAGAACTGTGAGCAAGAAAAGGGGGAGAACTGGGTCAGTCCAAGGCCACATAGACCACTATCCCACGAGGAGAATTTTGGTTTTGAGTTGGGGTTGGTGCACAAGCAAAGTCCACCAGTTGCCCACAGGGGCCACAGAAAATTGGTCTCAGGAGATGTGGATACAAAAAAACCCCCAGATATATAGAGGAGAATTTTGGGACAGGAAAGATGTGGTTCAGAAAGCAGCCTCCATCTCACTACAATCTCACTGCAGTCTCTGCACTTGACCTCGTCAATGCATTTCATCCCTGGGAGGAGGTAGTGGTAGCATGGCTGGGGGTTTCATGTTGAATAAATACTTACTTTATGGAGACACTCTATATATATGATCTCATTTAACTAAATCAACAACCAAACTATTGACACATTACAGATAAAGAAAAACATACAACTTCATTGATGTATCTCATTTTAAATTCAAGATCACGATCCTTGAGTGAACTCTTAATTCTGCCCAGTAATCAGTGGTCGGTGTACACTGTAAAGGGCCAGATAGTAAATATTTTAGGCTTGTGGGCCATGCAGCCCCTTATGTAGTTACTCAACTCTGCTGCTGTAGTGTGAGAGCAGCCATTAACAACACATAGATGGATAAGCAGAGCGATGTTCCAATAAAACTATATGTATAGAAATTGAAATTTAGATTTCATATAATTTTCACATACCACAAAATGTTATTCTTTTGATTTTTTCCCCCAAACATAAATGTAGAAAACGCCCCACACTCATGAATACACTATAGAACAAATTTGGTTTTCCCTTTACAGCTGGCCCTTAATGATTAACTAAGATTGTACCAAGAGCAGATGTCCTGTCTTGTTCGATACATCTCTCAGAGCCTCCTGTTTCACCTGATATGTTTACCTACATAAGCCCCAGCCCTCAGTTGATCAGGGAGGCAATTGGGACTTTACCTGGTCAATGTCTTTCAAAATAAAAAGCTTTCCTTTAAGTTCTGTCTGATGAGTGTGATCTGCGATCTACAGCAGGAGAGCACCTGGACCCACATGGGTCAGACTTTCCCCAACTACGTCGGCCTCTCACATGTTGGCTGATGGTGAAGGGGAATCCTATGGGACTCGTTCGTTACCACAACCATTCTTAGCTCCTGAGCCATATCAGAAGAGGTGGGGGCAGGATTTCACCCCAGGGCTGTAGTGTACTGACTCTTGCTGGAGACCACTCCCTCTCCTGTATTCTGCATGACTGTTTCATACCCTTTCTTTGAAACCTTTTGCTACCTCTTCTCTCACCTTCACTCTCAGCCGAGAACCTCACTTTCCACTTCACTGAGGGGAGAGAAACAATCAGAAGAGAACATCCACAGACCCCCTCATACCACCTCCACCCGTCATCATCTGGTCCCACATCCTCTGCCCTCCCACCCCACGCCATGGATGACCCACATGGCACTTATTTAAGCTCAATCTCACTACTTGTAGTCTAGAATCTCACAACCTCTGTCTTCTTCCTGAGGACATCACTCCGGCAATGCTTGCCCCTCTCTGGGGTCGTTCCCATAAGCACTCAATGGGGCTTCAGTCCTCTTACCTTAAAAACAACTCACCTTCCTCACACTCGCCTCATCAGCTACCATACTTTTCTCTGCTCCTGTTTGTAGCAAAACTCCCTGAAGTCTTCTCTGTATTCTCTGCCTCCAATGCTGCTTCTGTCATTTTCTCTCTTTAAAAAGTTTTTTAGTCATTTTTAAGTTGAGGCAGATTTTACATAGAGGGAAGTAAACAGACTTTCAGAGTTCAGTTTGATAGTTTTAACAAATGTGTATTCCCACTAATTATTACCCAAATCAAGATATAGAATATTTCCATCATCCCTGAAAGTTACCTTTTGACCCTTTGCAGCCAAGGCTATCACTGTTTGGATTTCCATCACTATAGATTAGTCTTGCCTGTTCTCAAGTTTCTATTTATAGAACACGTCTGATTTCTTTCATTTAAACAATGTTTTTGAGATTTGATTCATCTATGTATTGGTGGTTCATCCTTTCAGTTTTTCTGGAAATACCCTTGTTTAAATATATTATAATTCATTTAATTTGTTTACCTATTCTCCTGTTTATGGCTGTTTTTTCCACTCCTCTATTCTGGGGCTGTTACCAATAAAGCTACTGTGAAAATTCTTATGGACGTTTTCTTGTGGGTCTACCTTTTTAATGCCTCTTGGTTATAATCTTATGTGTGGGTAAGTGTATGCTTAACTTCAATAGAAATGACCAATCAGCTCACGTGTTTTGTGCTGTTTACCTTCCTACCACTAATGCGTAAGAGTTTTAGTTCATCCGCGTCCTCCTCAGCCCTTTAACTCTTTGAGCAGGCGTGTAATGGCGTGATTGCATTTTCTGGAAGCTGATGTGAAGCACCTTTCGTGTGCTTACTGGCTATTTGTATGTGCTCTTTTTCTTATTTAAAATAATCAGGTTGTCTGGCATTTGCTTGCTGACTTGTAAGAGTTCTTTGCGTGTTTTGGATATACACTTTTTGTCTAACATATGTAGCCCAACGATCATACCGCAAATAAGTCTGTGGCTTTGGTTTTCCTGTAATAGTGTCTTTCAATGAGCAAAAAATTTTAATTTTGATAAAGTCTAATTTGTCTGTTTTTTATTTCATGGCTAATGCTTTTGTGACCTGTCTAATAAATCCTAAGATTGTGAAAATATCCTGCTGCTTTTCCTTCCAGAATCTTTTTTAGTTTTAGCTTTTTTATGTAGGTCTATGATCCACCGTGATTAAAGTTTTGTGAACGATGTGGGTAAATGCCAGAGTTAATTTTTCCCACGTGCTGTTTAGCTATTTTAGCACCATATGTTTAAAAGATTGTTCTTTTCTCATTGCATTTGTGCCTTTGTGGAAAATCGCTTGACCAGATATGTGTGGGTCTATTTCTGGACTCTCTCTTTTGTTCCTTTTATCTCTTTTTCAATCCTTAAAGCTAATACCACACTGTCTTCATAATCGTAGCTTTATATCAAGTCCTGAAATCAGGTACCATAGGCCTTCAATTTTATTCTCTTTTTAGATTGCTTAGGCTATTCTTGGTCTTTTCCATTTCCATATAAATTTTAGAATCAGCTTGTCAGTTTCTATAATAAATCCTGCTGGGATTTTGACTGGGATTTCATTGAATCTATGGATCAATTTAGGTGAGAACTGGCATCTGCACAATAGTCTTCCAATCCACGAGCACAGAATGTCTTTCCATTTATTTAGGTCTTTAATTTCTTTTAGAAATGTTATAGACTCTTCTGTATAGAATTCTAGCACACTTTTTTTGTTAGCAACTGCATCCTCCACATGTCTTCCTGGATGTTTAGCAGACATCTCAAAGTGAACATGCCTGAAGCTGAACTACAATCGCTGCCTATCCCAACACTCCAAATGACCTGCTCAACTCACAGCCTTTCCGTTCAGAAAATGGCAACTCCTTTTTTTCAGTGCTCAGGCCAATAGTTTTGGGATCATCCTTGACTTCACTCTTCCTTTATACTCCTCATCAAAAATTTCAGGACATCCTATTGACTCTACCGTCAAAATAAACCCAGTATCCTCTGCTATCACCAGGTCCAATCCACCCTGCGTTCTGTCCTCACTCACTGCACAGCCTCCAGCTTGTCTCTCTGCCTCCACTTCTGCCTCCTCTGCAATCCTTCCTTCACTCAGCAGCCAGAGTGATCTTTAACATGTAAATGAGACCATGCAACTCTGTGCTCAAACACTCAACAGCTTGCCATTTTATTCAGAGTAAAGAGCATGATCCCACAGTCTGGCCCGTGCTACCTCTCTGGGCTCATCTTCTGCTCCCCTTCTCCTTGCTCACTCTCCTGAGCCTGCTGGGGAAAGTCTCCTGTATCCTCTGCTCACAGTCCCTTCCCCAGACATCCACATGGCAGGAAACAAGGTGAGAAAGATTGTGGGGGACCTTATTTGCCATATTAAAGAGGCTCCAATGAAGACACCAGGGAGCCAAAGGAGACATGGCCTGGCTCCCACTTGGCAAGGTGATTGTGGGGCTTGGCTGCATCTGGGATTGTTGATGTGGACTGGTAACCGGTTGGAAAGGTGGAGGCTATGGTCAGGGAGGCCGTCCCAGAGCAGCGTCTCTGTGGGCCCATCTCATTTGGACACTCTCAGCTCATCAGGCTATTGTGATGGTGTGGCTGAGACAGTGCTTTGCCCCACATGAAGCGCCTACCGCTGATACCACGAGGGCGTCTGCTGTGGTTCCTGGGAGGCTTGCCTCCCTTCTTGCCTCTTTCTTGTAAAGTAAAAAACTTTTCATTTTGTTTTGCTGAGTAGAAACAGGATACAATTCCCCTGCATCCTTCCTCCATGATTACTTCTTGCTAATTATAGCTGCTGGTTACTGCCCAGTTATGCTCCTGGCCCGGCAGCTGGGCTGGGTGAGTTAAAATTCTTCCTTTTTCACTTGAGCTTACGAGAGGAAGGGTGTTTTTGTTTCTCCAAAGGCATTTCTGTGGCAGGTAGGGAAGGGAGCTGGTGAATGATGACATTCAAAGGCAGCCTGGAGTACTGAAGAAGTCAAGCTTTGCCATCAGACAGGCTGGAGTTTGAAACCCATCTACATTCTGAGTAGTTGTATAATCTTGAACAAGTGATGTCAACTCTCTGAGCCTCAGTTTCCTCATCTGTAAAATGGGTACAATGAAGTCTCCCTTGCAGGATTGTTGTGAGGAGTAAACTAACGGTAGCTGTGTGACACACAGTCCATGCTCATTGGAGCTATGAAACCAGACATGCTCCATGAAGGAGGCTCAGAGGCAGCAGAGACTCAAAGACAGCCCCTTCCTCATTTCCTTTAGTTTCAGACATTTCTTGGCCTCCTGAGGATGCATGCCCTCGCTGACTAGATGATGGCATACAAGAGCAGCCATTGGGCCTTTGTTGTGTGGAAGCATGCCTGCTTTTATAAGGAATGTCTCTTTCTGGGGGCTGACCTCATCTAGAGCATCTCTGAACAAGCTACTCATTTCTTCTGCCATTTCACCCACACCTTTTAATTTTTTAATTAGAAAACATATTTCAATCATGTGAATAAATATATACAGTAATATCTGCATATGTAATTTAAGTAGTGACAACAGTACACTCAATATCCATGTATCCACCACTCAGCCTGAGAAATAGAATATCACCAATAACTCTGAAGCCCCCCGGGTACCTCTTTCTTAACTGCAATCCCTCTTTTGAAATTGAGCTTATTAATCCTATACTTTTTGGGGGGTAGTTTTTGTAGTTTTATATTTTTATTGCATGTGAATGTATCTCTAAACTCTATGATGTTTAGCTTTGCAAGTTTTTGAGATTTATCGTAGGTGGAATGATGCTGTACATATTTCCGTTAGCCTGTTTTTTTTCCCATTTAATGCTACGTGTGTAAAATTTGCCTGTATGTGACATAGTATTCTGTTTATTCATTCTACTGCTGATGTATATTTGTATTGTTTCTGTTTTGTGCTCTATGAGCAGCATTGCTACGGGCATTTTTGCACGTCTCGTGGTGCATCTATGCACGCATTTCTGTTGGTTCCCATTCATATCTAGGAAGTGAATGGGTCGCACCGCACATGCACATTCAAACTACAGGATGGTAGCAAATTGTTTTCCATTGTGCTTTTTCCCATTTACACGCCCACTGGCAGTGCAAAAGAGCGCTCATTTCTCCATATTTTCAACTTTTGTATTGTCAGACTTAATTTTTGCCGATTTGAAGGGTGTTAAATGGTGTCCTATTGTGGTTTCCATACTCTTTTCTTTACAGGAAACTTCAAGGACCAGCATAAAGGCCAGCTCCAGCTGGGGACATGTCCCTGTGACACCAAGTCTCAAATTCATGAGGCTTGTATGTCGCTGCATTTCTTAATCGGACAATGGCTAGCTCTGGCTGACAGGAGCAGAGGCCAGAAACATAATTCGATTGGCCTTGTCTCTTTAAATTTGGAGATTTGTCCTCCCCGGCCTGCATCTTTTCACAACCTGCTCTCAATTGCTGATTAATTTACCATAAAGCCCTGGAGTGACAAAGCTGCATGAAGGGTGAGAAATAGGGTTGGTTTGTGGCTGGTGAGTGGCAGGCCATCCATCACTCTGAGGGGAAATTGCTCTTTTAAAGAGAAGTAGTGAACTGTTTCTTGCACCGGCATAAGTCAGACAGCCACGTGGAACAGTGACAGAGTTTGCTGCCCTGGGCTGGATCCCTCATTGGTCATTTGCTGCTGCTGCATGTGTCACACTTTGCAAATTTGCTATGGATAGGTCATTTGACGAGTGGGGGAAAGCAGTCAGAGTTATGTCATCTCAGCCTCTTAATAAAGATGTTCTGGGGACTTCTGCCTGTTAGCTGACTCTCATCTGGGTCTGCTCAGTGTCACACTGGCCCCACTTCTCCTTTCAAATGGCCAATAGCTTTTCATTCTTTCGTTCTCTGATTCATTAACACAGTGGCTCCCAGCTGGGTGATTTTATCCTCCAGGGGACAATTGGCAAAATTTGGAGACATTTTTGTTGTCACAATGGGAAGGTGTTACTGGCATCTAGTGGATAGAGGCCAGGAATGCTGCTAAACATCCTACAATGCACAGGTTGGTCCCTGCAACAAAGAATTATCCAGCCCAGATTGCCAACAGTTCTGAGGCTGGGAAACCCTGCCTCAATTCACTGAAGATTCAGCAAACATTTATTGAATACCAGTGATCGGTTAATACCCAGGCCCAGACAACAGCCACGTCCAGCTCAAGAATTTCTGGGATCTTCATCTTCTGTGCCCCCTTGGCCACTTGGACCCAGTAGTTTTCATTCCAGCATTGTTTCCTTCGTCAAAAGGGGAGGCATTTGCTGTTCAGAACCCTTCTCTGGCCACTATAAGTCAATGTGAATTTTTCAACAAGCCCAAAACTTGGAAGTGGATGATGAGGAACCATCAGCCAATGGCACAGGAGCCATGATGTCAGCCAGTGTGCAGGTGTGTGGAGGCTGACCATGGCATATCCCCATGGAGGCCAGGACTGTGGCCTTCCATGAGGGGACAGTGTGCTGTGGATGCTGAAAGCAGGTATCTGAGGGTGGGTAGTCTGGGATTTAGTCCTGGCCCTCCTCTTGCCAGCTGTGTGGCCCTGGGAATGCCTCAGGGCCTTGGTTTCCTCATCTGTGAAATGGGTACAATAACAGCACCAAATGCCTGGGACTGTTATGAGTGTTACATCTGATACAAGTCTGTATTAGTCCGTTTTCTGTTGCTGATAACAGAATGCCTGAAACTGGGTAATTTATAAGAAAACAAAATGCATTTATTACAGTTTTGGAGGCTGGGATGTCCAAGGTCCAGCATGTACCTCGGGTGAGGGCCTTCTTCTTGGTAGGAATTCTTAGAGTCCTGTGGTGACCAGGGTATCACATGGTGAGAATGGCAAGAGAGCTCTTTAACCTGCTCACTTGTTCTTCCTGTAAAACCATGAGTGCCACTTCCTTGACAACCCACTAAACCATTAACCCATTACTCCATGAATGGATTAATCCATTCACAAGGTCATAGTCATCAAGATCCAATTACTTCATAAGGGTCCCATCTTTTATTTTAATTTTAATTTTATTATTATTATTTTAAAAAAATATTTTACCTGAAGTAAACGACTCAATAAAACTAGCTAAAAAAAAAAAAAAAAAAAAAAAAAGAGAAAATTTGTCAGTACAAAGAGATGAGAAATAAAAGAGGAAAAAACAGGGGCATAGAGGCTCAAACCAGAAATAATGTTATCTTCTTATTAGAAATCTATGAAGGAAAAAGAAAATAAAGGGGATTTAAGCATTTTAAAAAATTTATATATATATGTATATATATATAAACACACACACATGCACACACTAGACTTACACCTAGATGCATTGAACAGTAATTTCAGAAAGCCAAGAATAAAACAAAGATACTAAAAGTTTCTAAAAGCAGAATGCATGTTACATACACTGGAAGAAGAAGACAGGTAGAAGAGTTTTCATCAGCAGCAATACTTTAAAAAAAATAAATTTAATTTAATTTTACTTCTCAACATACATTGCACTTGATTTTCATGCCCCTTTACACGTTCCTCTCCACCCCCTCCCCTCCCCTCACATCATATCTGTGCACTTGGCTTAAATAGTTCAAGGAATTTTTGTGATTGTTCTGTCTTCTTCCCCCCACCCTTTATTTGTTTGTGTGTTTATTTATTTATTAATTTTTAGCTCCCACAAATAAGTGAGAACATGTGGTATTTCTCTTTCTGTGCCTGACTTGTTTCTCAATATAATTCTCTCGAGGTCCATCCATGTTGTTGTGAATGGTAGTATTTCATTCTTTTTTATAGCAGAGTAGTATTGCATTGTGTAGATGTACCACAGTTTCCTTATCCACTCATCAGATGATGGGCATTTGGGCTGGTTCCAGTTCTTGGCTATTGTATATAGAGCTGCAGTAAACATGGGAGTACAGGTATCCCTTTGGCATGATGATTTCCATTCCTTTGGGTATATTCCCAGCAGTGGGATTGCTGGGTCATATGATAGATCTGTCTGTAATTGTTTGAGGAAACTCCATATCATTTTCCATAAAGTCTGCACCATTTGCAGCCCCACCAACAGTGGATGTTCCTTTTTCTCCACAACCTCTCCAGCGCTTATCATTCCCAGTCTTTTGGATGTTAGCTATCCTAACTGGAGTGAGATGGTATCTCAGTGTGGTTTTGATTTGCATCTCCTGGATGTTGAGTGATATTGAATACTTTTTCATGTGTCTGTTGGCCATTTGTATATCTTCCTTTGAGAAATGCCTGTTCAGCTCCTTTGCCCATTTTTAAATTGGGTTATTTGTTTTTTTGTTGTAAAGTTGTTTGTGTTCTTTGTATATTCTAGATATTAATCCTTTGTCAGCTGTATATTTTGCAAAAATTTTCTCCCATTTTGTTGGTTGTTTTTTTTACTCTGTTGATTGTTTCTTTTGCTGTACAGAAGCTTTTTAGTTTGATATAATCCCATTTGTTTATTTTACTTTTAGTTGCCTGTGCTTTTTGGGTCCTATTCATGAATTCTGTACAAACTCCTACTTCCTGAAGTGTTTCCCCTATGTTTTCTTTAAGGAGTTTTATTCTTTCAGGGTGTATATTTAATTCTTTAATCCATTTTGAGTTGATTTTGGTATATGGTGAAAGATACGGGTCTAGTTTCATTCTCCCAGATATGATTATCCAGTTTTCCCAGCACCACTATTTGAAAAGGCAGTCTCTTTCCCAGTATGTACCTTTGCCACCTTTGTCAAAGATCAGATGGCTGTAGGTGTGTGGATTGATTTCTGGGTTCTTTGTTTTATTCCATTGGTCTGTGTGTCTATTTTTATTCCAGTACTATGCTGTTTTGGTTATTATAGCTTTGTAATATAGTTTAAAGTCAGGTAGTGTTATGCCACCAGCTTTATTTTTTTTGCTCACAATTGCTTTGGCTATGCGTGATCTTCTGTTTTCCATATAAATGTCTGGATAGCTTTTTCCATCTCAGAGAAAAATGTCATTGGAATTTTGATGGGGATTGCATTGAATCTGTAGATCATTTTGGGTAATATGGACATTTTCACAATGTTAATTCTTCCAATCCAAGAGCATGGGATATCTTTCCATTTTCTTGTGTCCTCTTTAATTTCTCTCAACAGTGGTTTGTAGTTCTCTTCATAGAGATTTTTCATATCCTTGGTCAGCTTTATTCCTAAATACTTTTAATTTTTTGGTAGCTATTGTAAATGGACTAGCTTTCTTGATTTCTTTTTCTGCATGTTCACTATTGGATGATAGAAATGCTAGTGATATTTTTTTTTCATTCTTTTCTTTTCCTTTTTGTTTCTTTTCTCTACTTCTTTTTCTTTTTTTCTTTTTTTTAAATTTTATTTTGTTGATATACAATGTAGTTGATTATTGTGGCCCATTACCGAAAACTCCCTCCCTCCTCCCTCTCCCACCTCCCACCCAACAATGTCCTTTCTGTTTGCTTGTCGTATCAACTTCAAGGAATTGTAGTTGTTATGTCTTCTCCCCACCGCCCCATTTTTTTTTTTTTTTTGTGTGTGTGTGTGTGTGAATTTATATATTTATTTTTAGCTCCCACCAATAAGTGAGAACATGTGGTATTTCTCTTTCTGTGCCTGACTTGTTTCACTTAATATAATTCTATCAAGGTCCATCCATGTTGTTGCAAATGGCAGCATTTCATTCGTTTTTATAGCTGAGTAGTATTCCATTGTGTAGATATACCACATTTTCCGTATCCACTCATCCGATGATGGACATTTGGGCTGGTTCCAACTCTTGGCTATTGTAAAGAGTGCTGCGATGAACATTGGGGAACAGGTATACCTTCGACTTGATGATTTCCATTCCTCTGGGTATATTCCCAGCAGTGGGATAGCTGGGTCATATGGTAGATCTATCAGCAATTGTTTGAGGAAACTCCATACCATTTTCCATAGAGGCTGCACCATTTTGCAGTCCCACCAACAATGTATGAGAGTTCCTTTTTCTCCGCAACCTCACCAGCATTTATCGTTCAGAGTCTTTTTGCTGGGCCAGCCCGTGGCTCACTCGGGAGAGTGCAGTGCTGAAATGCTAGTGATTTTTGTGTGTTGATTTTGTAACCTGCAACTTTGCTGAAATCGTTTATCAACTCTAGGAGTTTTTTTTATAGAAGCTTTAGGCTGTTCAATATCATATCATCTGCAGAAAGGGACAGCTTGACTTCATCCTTTCCAATCTGGATGCCCTTTATTTCCTTCTCTTCTCTGATTGCTCTGGCTAGTACTTCCAACACTATGTTGAATAGGAGTGGTGAGAGTGGGCATCCTTTTCTAGTTCCTGTTTCAGCATGATATTGGTAGTGGGCTTATTGTATATGGCTTTAATTATGTTGAGATACTTTCTGTCTATGTCTAACTTGTGGAGAAACTTTATCATGAAAGGATGTTGAATTTTTTCAAATGCTTTTTCAGCATCAATAGAGATGATCATGTGGTTTTTGTCTTTGCTTTTATTAATGTGGTGTATCACATATATTGATTTGCATATGTCGAACCAACCTTGCATCCCTGAGATGAGTCCCACTTGATCATCGTGTATAATTTTCTGAATGTGTTGCTGTATTCTGTTAGCTAGTATTTTATTGAGGATTTTTGCATCTATATTCATCAAGAATATTGGCCTGTAGTTTCTACTTTTGATAAATCTTTGCCTGGTTTTGGTATCAGGGTGATATTTGCCTCGTAGAATGAGTTTGGGCGAATGGCCTCTGTTTCAATCTTTCGGAACAGTTTAGATAATTGGTATCAGTACCTTTTTGAAGATTTGGTAGAACTCTGCAGTGAACCTGTCCGGTCCTGGGCTTCTCTTTGTTGAGAGCCTTCTGATAACAGCTTCAATCTCTTTTATTGTTATTGGTCTGTTCAGATTTTCTATATCTTCTTGCCAGTTTTGGTAGCTTGTATGCATCCAGAAATTTATCCATTTCCTCCAGATTATCAAATTTGTTGCCATGTAGATGTTTATAGTAGTCTCTAATAATTCCTTGTATTTCTGAGGTGTCAGTTGTAATATCACCTTTTTCATTTCTAATTTTTGTTATTTGAGTCTTTTCTCTTTTTTTTAGTCATGCTAAAGGTTTGTCAATTTTATTAATCTTTTCAAAAAACCAACTTTTTGTTTCATTGATCTTTTGTATTGTTCTTTGTGTTTCTATTTCACTTAGTTCTGTTCTGATCTTAATTATTTCTTTCCATCTACTAACTTTAGGTTTGGATTGTTCCTGTTTTTCTAGATCTTTAAGGTAGTGTTAGGTTATTTATTTGCCATCTTTCCATTCTTCTGAAGTAAGCATTTAATGCAATAAATTCCCTCCTTAAAACTGCTTTTGCAGTATCCCACAGGTTTTGGTGTGATGTGTCATTATTTTCATTAGTTTCAAGAAATTTTTTGATTTCCTGTTTAATTTCTTCTTGGACCCACATGTCATTAAGTAGAATGCTGTTTAATTTCCATGAGTTTGTATATTTTTCAGAGTTTCACTTATTATTGATTTCTAATTTTAATCCATTTTGATTAGAAAAAATACATGGAATAATTTCAATTTTTTGAATTTGTTAAGACTTGCTTTGTGACCTAACGTGGTCTATCCTGGAGAATGTTCCATGTGCTGATGAGAAGAATGAATATTCTGAGGTTGTTGGGTGGAATGTTCTGTAGATATCTGTGAAATCCAATTGGTCTAAAGTATTGTTTAGATCATGTGTCTCTCTGTTGATTTTTTGCCTAGATGATCTGTCCAATGATGAGAGTGGGGTGTTCCGGTCCCCTGCTACTATGGTGTTAGTGTCTATTTCTTTCTTTAGATCTAATAGTGTCTGCTTTGTAAATCTGGCTGCTCTGACATTAGGTGCATATATATTTATGATTTTTATGTCTTCTTGATGGATAGATCCTCTTATCATTATATATTGGCCATCTTTATCTCTTTTAATGGTTGGTTTAAAGTATATTTTATCTCATATAAAAAGAGTGACTCCAGCTTGTTTTTCATCTGTACTTGCATGATATATTTTTTCCCATCCTTTCACTCTTAGTCTATGTGTGTCTTTACAGGTAAAGTGAGTCTCTTGGAGACAGCATATTGTTGGGTCCATCTTTTTAATCCAGTCAATCAGTCTGTGTCTTTTGAATGGGGAATTTAGTCCCTTTACATTGAGTTATTATTGATAGGTGTTAATTTACACCTAGAATTATGCTGATCTTTGTTTCATGTCTTAAGTATCTTTTGTTTCTTTCTTTCAGATTTTCTGTTTGTCTTCTGTATTTGTTGGTTTCTTGGGGTGATAAACTATTTTTTTCTCTATTTTGTTAGCATTTTTGTTTTGCTGGTAGGTATTGTTCTTTCTTATGTATTAATGGTAGTGATGGTTGTTTTTGTGACATCAAGCCTAGTACTTTCCTTGAGAATTTCTTGTAGGGTTCGTTGTGTGGTAGTGAACTCCCGCAGTTTTTGTTTATCTGAGAAATATACTATTTGTCCTTCATTTCAGAAGGATAGCCTTCCTGGGTAAAGTATTCTTGGCTGGCAATTTTTGTCCTTTAGTATTTTGAATATATCATCCTATTCTTTTCTAGCTTTTAGAGTTTCTGATGAAAAGTCTGATGTTATTCTGATTGTGGCTCCCTTATAGGTGATTTGTTGCTTCTCTCTTGAAGCTTTTAAGATTCTCTGTCTTTGAATTTTGTTAGTTTGATTATTGCATGTCTCAGAGAGGACCTTTTTGTGTTGAATGTGTTTGATGATCTTTGGGCTTCCTGAATCTGGGGATCTGTGACTTTCCCTATACCTGGGAAGTTTTCTGCTGTTATCTCATTGAATATGTTTTCAATGCCATTTCCTTTTTCCTTCCTTTCTGGAATACCCATGATTTGGATATTTGAGTGCCTAAGGTTGTCGGTTGTCTCTCTTAAATTTTTGTCAATTTTTTTGATTCTTTTTTCTTTTTTTCTGGTCTGCCTGTAATAATTCAAACAGCCTGTCTTTGAGGTCAGAAATTCTCTCCTGCTTGTTCAAGACTGCTGGTTAAACTCTCTGTTGTGTTTTTTTATTTCGTTCAGCTCCACAAGCTCAGCTACATTCTTTTTCAAGGCATTGATTTCTTTGTATATTTCTTCTTTCAGATCCTGTGTGTTTCTTTGAGAAGAAAGAAACATTGTGTTGTTTCACTGAGTTTTCTTGTATCTCATTTAGTTTCCTTAGAATAGTTACTCTAAATTCCTTGTCTGTCATTTCAAAGACTTCCTGTGCTATAGGATCTAGTACTTGAAAGTTATTAATTTCCTTTGGTGGTGATGTAGTTTCTTGATTTTTCATATTTCTGGTTTCTTTCCTTTGGTGTTTTGTCATTGTGGCTAGGGGTATCACAGTTCACTCATTTCACCCTGATGTCTGGCTTGGATCCTCAGGGTCCCACCTTTTAAATACCATAATTGGATTTCCTACTCTTTTAACACTGTTACAATGGGGAACAAGTTTCTAACACATGAACTTTTGGGGGACACATTCAACTTGTAGCAGGGTTGAATGTTTGTCCCCTCCAAAGCTCATGTGGAAGATTGATCCCCAATGTGGCAATGTTGAAGGATGTGGCCTTTAAAAGGTGATTGTGAGATATGAGGTGCTCAGCTTCCAAGAGTCGGGAGCTCAGGCCCCTTCCCTAGGCCCAGAGCCAGAGGAGAGTTACTGTTCCATGTTGTACCTGTTTTCAAGCACAACACAGGAAGATTGAGACCCAGAAAGCAAGTTTGATCAATTTCAGTGGTTGAGTATGCTCAGTAGGAGTTTGTCCTTGAATGACCTTCCATTGGAAGTGAGAAAGCACTGAATATAGTTTAAGTATATTTGATGTATATGCTGGAATTTGACTACTGAGCATGCTCTAAAAGGAACAAGCAACGTATGCACAAGGCTAGAGTTACATAAGAATTACATAACCAGGAACCACCCCCTTAGTTAAATATTCATAGATAGCATGGGTATGTATAGATGGCCAGCTATAAAAGGTGGAATCCAGGACGAAACAGGGCTGCTACTCACTCTCAAGTGAGTGAAGTGTGTATTCCTTATTCTTCACATTAAACCTGCTTTCGCTTTTTATTCTGACTCTGCTCTTGAATTCTTTCCTGTGGTGGAGTCAGAAACCTGATAGAGGACAGGGCTGAGGTCAGCTATCTGACCTTGCCAGACCCTCTCCTCTGGTAACACCTGGATCTTGAGGTCTGCCCTTGTGAATGGATTAATTCATTCATGGAGCAGTGGGTTAATAGATGAGGAGTGGCACTGATGTCTTTATAAGGAGAGCAAGTGAGCACATTAGAGCACTCTTCCCCTTCTCACTGTGTGATACCCTGTGTCACCACAGGACTCTATATAGTCACTGCCAAGAAGAAGTCCCTTACCAGATGTGCCCCCTGGACCTTGGACACTCCAGATTCCACGACTGTGAGAAATAAGTTTCATTTTCTTATAAATTACCCTCTTTTAGGTGTTCTGTTATAAGCATCAGAAAATGAACTAATACGGATGCTCTGATGTGTGTGAAGAGGTGGTCTCAGTGTCCCTAAGAAGATTCCTCCTGCTGGGGATGTGAGTGATGAGACCACCCTGGCCTCATCACTTCTGGGGCCGTCTGCCTTCCTCCCTTAGAATGTTGCCATTTCCACCTTTCCTTGTTTCCTTTTAGTCCATTTCAGCATAGAACAAATAATACCCTGGAGGCCCAAACGCCCCTCACTTATTTCCCTTTGGCTCTGGGCCCCTCTGTAACAACATCTATATTGGAGCCTCCAAGTTGATTGTTGTTGTTTTTTTAAAGTGTCAAACATATCTTAAATACCTGAGAATTATAGACAATTCCCAAAGGCTTCCCTATTAAAACCTGAGGCAAGCATTAGACCCTAGGCATGCTGCTCCTTGCCTTGTGGCTGTGGAGGTGAAGGTTTATGGGTAGACCAGAAAGACAGGGCTGGTTTGTTGTGCGGAGGCATTGTGTTGGAGAATTTGAATTTAGAAGCTCTACCCCTTATGGGATGTGTGACATAGACATGCTTCTTAACTTATCCAAGCAACAATTTTGTATGTACAAATGGGGATGATAATACTTATTTTACAGGGATTTTGTAAGATATAAATAAGAGTGTATGAGAAAGAACATAACATATAATAGATGTTTGACAAATGGTGGCCATCAGAAGAGTTTTCTAAGAGCCACTCTGTAGGAAGTTTTCTTTTTTTCCCTACACTCCCCGGCCCTAGACAACCACTAATCTACTTACTGTCTCTATAAATTTGCCTATGCTAGACTTTTCTTATAACTCGGATTATATAATATGTGGTATTCTGTGACCAGCTTCCTTTACTTAGCATAATGTTTTCAAGATTCACCCACGTTGCAGCATGCATTATTCCTTTTTGTTGCTGAATCATATTCTGTTGTATGAATATACCACATTGGTTTATCTAGTCATCAGTTGATGGACATTTGGGTGGCTTTCACTTTCTGTATATTACAAATAATACTGTTATGAACATTCATGTTGAAGTTTCTGTGTGGATTATGTTTTTATTCCTCTGGGGTATATAACTAGGAGTGGTATTGCTGGGTCATATAAACTCTCTGTTTAACTGTTTGAGGAATTGCCAAACCATTTTCAAAAGCAACTTTACCATTTTACATTCCCCCCAACAATGTATGAGAATTCTGATGTCTTCAGATCCTCGTTAGCACTTGCTATTATCTGTCTTTTTGACTACAGCCATCACAATGGGTATCTCACTGTGGTTTTGATTTGCATTTTCCTAATGACTAATGACTTTGAGCATCTTTTCATTTGTTTATTGAACATTTTTATATCTTCTTTGGCGAAATGTCTATTTAAATCCTTTGCCCATTTTAAAATTGGGTAGTCTTTTTATTATTCAGCTGTAAGAGTTCTTTGTACAGTCTAGGTACTAGTCCCTTAGATAATTGATTTTCAAATATTTTCTCCCATTCTCTCTTTCTTTTTTCTACTTTCTTGATGGTATCATTTGCAGCACAAAAATTTTAATTTTGGTGTAGTTCAGTTCATCTATTTTTTTTTCTTTTGATGCTTATATTTTTGTGTCACATCTAGGAATCCATTATCTGTTCCAAGGTCATGAAGACTTACACCTATGTTTTCTTCTCAGAGTTTTATAGTTTTAGATTTTACACTTAGGTAACTAATATATTTGGATTTAATTTTTGTGTATGATGAAAAAAAGAGGTCCAAATTTATTCTCATGCATGAGAAAATTCAGTTCTCCTAGTACCATTTGTTGAAAAGGCTATTCTTTCCTAATTGAATTATTTTGGCATTTTTGGTTGAAAACCAACTCACCATAAATGTAATAGTTTGTTTATTTACTTATTTACTTATTGGGAGTTTATTTATTGACTCTCAGTTCTATCTGATTGATCTATGTGTCTCTTCTTACTCCATCACCACGCTGTCTTGATTACTGTAGCTTTGTAGTAAGTTTTGAGATTGGGACATGTGAGTCCTCCAATGTTGTTTATATTTTTCAATATTATTTTGGCTAGTGTAGTTCCTTTGCATTTTAATATAAATATTGTTATTAACTGAATTGTGTCCCTCCCAAATTCGTGTGTTGAAGCCCTAACCCCTAATGTGACTACATTTGTAGATAGGACTTTTACAGAGATAACCAAGGTTAAATGATATCATTAGAATGGAGCCCTAATCTGATAGAACTGGTATCCTTACAAGAAGAAGAGACACCAGAGATCTCTCTTTCTGTACTGTCACAGAGATGAGGCCATGTGAGGACACAGCAAGAAAGTGGCAGTCTGAAAGCCAGGAAGAGGACTCTCACCAGAAAATGAATTTGCTAGCACATTGATCATGGATTTCTAGCCTCCAGAACTGTGAGAAAATAGATCTCTATTGTTAAAGCCACCCAGTCTGTGGTATTTTGTTATGGCAGCTCTAGCAGACAAATACACTGCTTTCTGATTAGATTATGTAATTTATCCACATGTAATGTCATATTTGAAATAGCTGGATTTACATCTGCTATTTTACTTTTTGTTTTCTGTAAATCTCATGTTTCTTTTATTTGTCTATTCTTCCTCTCCTGCTTTGTTTTTCATTAAGTGAAGATTTTCTAGTGTAACATTTAATTCCTTCAATAGTTAAATTTTTTTAAAAATTATTTTCTTAGTGGTTGTTCTAATCTTGCAATATACATCTGAATTTATCAGAATCTACTTCACTCATACTAACTTAATGCCAGTGAACTACAGAAATTTTACTCCTATGTAGCTTCCTACTCCCTTTTACCATTATTATACATACTGCATCTCTAAATGTTACAAACCCTAGAACACATTGCTATAATTATTCCTTCGTGCATACTTCTGTCTTTTAGAGAAGCT
Source organism: Cynocephalus volans (assembly GCF_027409185.1). Taxonomy (NCBI): domain Eukaryota; kingdom Metazoa; phylum Chordata; class Mammalia; order Dermoptera; family Cynocephalidae; genus Cynocephalus; species Cynocephalus volans. The sequence goes on from NC_084460.1 coordinate 191,129,572, forward strand.
GAGAGAAAAAGGAAAGCAGGTGTGAATTTCAGAGTTTGCTATATAAAGCTTCTTATTCACTTCTGTTTCTCTTCATTTCTTCCTGGTGATTCAACTTACTACTTGCTGTTCTTTCATGACTCCAATACGATTTTGCTGTTACCTGCCTTCCTTGTGAGTTTTGGTGGGAACAAACCACATCCAAGCCATTGCACATGGTACCCCACACAAGGTGCTGTTCTGGATGCAAACTTTTGTGTTGTTGCCCGCCTTGCTACTGGTGGGGTTTGTCCCCTGACTCAGTGGGGTACAAGGGTCACACCCATGGAGACCAGTGGGCCAGTGGCATGATGCTCAATGAAAAAGAAAACGGGAGAGAGCGCTTTATCCCTGCCCCACCCAAGACCTCTGAGGAGGTCATGAAAAATGCCTGGATAATATGCATGTGCTTTAATTGAGCACCACTGCTTACCAGCTTGGCAAGGGCTTCAAAACCTGGAGTCTCAAAAGTACTGGTGAGGCCACTGTTGCCCTCCTGGAAATGGATTCAGACCCCTCAGGAGTCAATTGTAATGCCCTAGAGAATGAGGCCACTGCCTATGGACAGGGTCACTCAGGACCATCAGAAATTTATCAGCTTAAATACACAAAGAAAAAAAAAATGGTCTGAGGCAGACAGGAGCTACCAATACCAATGATGACGACGACAACAAACTAAAAAGAAAGCAGAAAAAAAAATGTACTGTGTAGAGGTTTAAGCCATTGTAACACATTTGCTAAAAAAAAAAAAAAAGAAAAGAAAAAGAGCAAAGAAAAGGGACTCATACTTCAGACGGGGGGGTGGGGGGTGGGTGGGGGGGAGGTGGGCTGGCAGCAGTGACCCAGGAGAAACTAGTGTCCCGGAAAAGTGAATTGGAAAGAACTTGGAATGAAAAACTCCAGGACCTTTCCCCCTCCCTCCTTTTCCTGTAATTGTTTAGAAGGCTCACACTCTAAGTTATCAGTCATAGACAGAAATGAAAGCTTGCTAAAAGTCTAAAACTGGAAAAAAGTGGGGGGGGGGATGGGAAGAGAAAAGAAAAACACATACAGATGGAGAGTATAAAGGGCTAGGTGTGGAGTGCCTCAGCAGCTTTGCCATCACATACAATCTCTGCAGACAAGATCTTAATTGCATATAACTTACTCCAGGAGCACAGGATAGCCCAGACCCACACCCTAGATGACATTGCCCTGAAGAGCTCGAAGCTGGAAATGACCTCACATCATCACCCCTGGCCGACCTCACCCTAGCCCAAGACCTCACTGTTGGAGGTGACTTTGCCCCTGGGACAGAGACGACTGTACCCCAGACACTAAAACCTTCTCCTCAGCAATGCCCATAGATGACCTCTACTGAGGCATTGACAAGACGGACAAGGGACATTTATTGCTTTTCTTCCTTTGAGATTAGGGATTCTATTGTGTTTCTGAGCTCGCTGTCTGCTTAGCCCATGTTCTTGGTATAGTCTTTGCTCTCTGCCAAAACATATACCCCTACACTCCCATGCCTAAAGGGAAACCTGGTGGAGTTACTACTTTCTGTGCCTTTCTAGAAATTAATGGGGTTATTGCTTTTCCTAGGAGGCACTTGCCTTATCAGTGAACCGCTCAACTTCCTGGGGAGAAGAGCACTCAATCCCCAGTGACTTCTACTCCCAGCTTTCAGCTTTCCATGATGACCTCCTGCCCCGTTTCTTGAACCATGAACACCAAAACCAGCCCTTCCCCTTGGTTATGCACAAACACCACCAATCTTTGTATATACTGTACTAAACTATCAGTGCAAACCCTCCAACAGCAGAACTGCCAGGCCTGCTACCTTGACCCAAGAACTACACCAAGATATTAGTGTCAAACTCATACTTTTAATACACTTCACAACCCCGCCAAGATATTGTTAGAGATCTGGGAGTCTCAGATCTATTTTCTTGACTGATGTCATACAAATAGGAAATGTCGTTATGGACCAGCCTATGAGAACTCCTTACACTTGAGCTTGTGTCCCTCCTTTCTACTATCATACCGAAATGTTTTCTGTGCTGTTTAGAGCAGCTTATACCCTACTCCCTAAAAGTTTTCACTATCATCATCCCAGTTTCCTTAATGTGATGTCAAAATGTCACAAGACCAATTGTATTAAGCATGTCTTTTGACATCTGGGGCCTTAGTAACCTTGGGGAGACTGCTTCTCCCAGGGCTAGTTAATTTCTAGAGATAGTCAAGAACTTGCCCCAGAGTATGCCTTTCATATGCAAACTAACCAATCTAGACCCCCCTCACCCCCAGCCCCCACCTCCTCTGCTGGGCTCTCACACTCCAGGCCACTATTCCCCTGCTTTAACACTCTAGGACCAAGTACCAGGCAGCTAGGGACAGCTACTGGGCCCCAGAGCCCTCTGAAATTATTCAAATTAGCAATCCTAAACCTGCTTACCCTGCCTTGCCCATTTCTCCCCATGACAACCACAGCACAGGCTCTTGCCCACGTTTCCCTCTACCCTTCTTTGCCTCCTGGTCACCCTGGTGCTTTCCCATGTGGTCCTACATGGCACAGCATGCCCCTCCTCTGAGAACTGTGTGTAACAAACCATCTTTTCAATGGCAGTCATCTCCTGATCTGTTGGCATTACCATACCTGAATAGTGATAAAACCCACAGTTTACAAGAGTGAGTCATTTACCATCTTCAGGAATTGGTCAGCCCTGGGAAGAGCAGTCTCCGCAGAGTTACACAGGCCCCACATGTCAAAACAGAATAGAAAGGCAGCCTGTCATCTTGGCCTTGCCTGCCTGGAAGAGAGTGTAGTAACTAGGAGAGGGGCCAGTGGCCTGCCCTCCCAGACTGAAACCACAGCCCTAGGCTGGGAGCTGGGGAGGGAGGGATCTCCATCTTCTTGGTGACAACCACTTGGATTTGAACTCCTGGAGTGGTTTCTCTAAGACAGATCTTAGAGGAGGGGGACGGAGCTAGTCGTGTCCACAGACTGTTCCTTTTCTGGTCTGAATTTAATAGATTTTCTTGAATAAATGCTTCTCCATTTGCTGTATGCTATCAGGGAAGTTTTCAGAGACTGTAAACAATTGCTGTTATAATTTTGTCCCAATGAATGGTTGTTTACTGGGGACAGAGTTCATTAGGCTCCTTACTCTTCCATCCCAGCAGTCAGTCTCCTGAAGTTAATTCTAATGCATGGTTTGTTCTCGAATAACTTCATTACTTCTAAAGTTTGCTATTCATTCAATGACTATTTACAGAACACCCATTGGAATAGTGATACAGATTAGGCAGACGTAACAAAAAAGTACAAAATAAAAACCAGTGCTCTAGCAAGCTAGATCTTGATTTCCCTCCTATGAGGAGTCCAGGCATGTGGCCCAGGGCTGGTACGTGGCCTGACAGTGTTAGGATCCAGACTCCTGTCTTTCTGCTCTGGTTTCTTCAGCCCGCAGCTTCCATGGCACAGTCCAAGATGACCAGTCCAGCTCCTTCCCTCAAGTCCACTTTCCAGACAGTAGGAAAGGGAGGGGGCATAACCTTCTTTTTAGAGACATACCCTGAAAGTTGCATGTGTTCCATTGACCAGAACTTGGTTACATGGTACAGCCAACAACTGCAAGGGGAGCAGGGGTCCAGCTGAAATTCAGGGGTTCTGTTATTAAAGAAGAAAAGGGTTGCGGATGTTGACTCATTGGCCATCAGTGCCACACCCACCGTGTGCCAGGCATTGTGAGATGTTTGGGATACTTGAGGCACAAAACCAGTTGAGCTCTTTTGCAGAGCACCAACTAGAACTTTCCATTTTAGAAATTACCCCAAGAAGGCTTCTGGTCAAGATGGTGGAATAGACAGTCCCCAGCATCACTCTCTCCCTCAAATCAACAAATTTACAACCATAAAAAAGCAAGAACAGCCAAGCTGGCACTGCTAGAGCGCAGGGGAAGAGGAGGACAGACCTACAGAGTGCATGAAGGTAGGAGAAGCCGCGATGAGAGAAAGAAAAAACCGCTCTGACCATTTTGTACCGCTACCACTTTAAGACTGGCCCTGCTGAGTGTGTGGAGCAGGAGCCGGCAAAAGCCACGGCTGTGCCCTTCAGGTGAAGTTGTGTTGAGGCGGCAGGGGAGAGGAGGGCCTTGGTAGCCCCCAAGCCAGCAAGACCACTAATAGGGTTCCCGTGGACCCACACAGAAATGAGGAGCCACAACTGAAAAAAAGGAGCCACTCAGAGGCCAGTGAGTCATTGGAAGGGCCTGGCCCATGGCCCATCCCATGGGAAGTGTTTGCAGCATGGGCAGTGGGGGAGACGGGACCAACCAGGGGAACACTGGGGCATGGCAAGGACAGCTGACTGGCACCCCAATCAGTGAAGAAACACTCAGAGGAGATTGGTCAGGAATATAGAATTGCATGGGGTGCAGTTTGATGAAAAGACTCAGGCCCAGATCAGAGTTTCTACACAACCCAGGTGCACCGGGTCTCTGGAGAGCCAGAAGTACCTATAAAGTCAACCATTAAAAGCTGAGCTGTGGGGCTGGCCAGTTAGCTCAGTTGGTTACAGCACAGCCTTGTAACACCAAGGTCAAGGGTTTGGTTCCCCATACTAGCCAGCCCTCCCCCACAAAAAAATCTGAGCTGTGCAAGAAGCCTTCCCTAGAGAATCAGCAGCAAAGCAGCAATCTAGCTCAACCACACAGCTGAAGTACTGGTTCCCACAGGAAGTTCCCCCATTTTAGAAGTAAGCAAAGGACGAAAAATTAGTTCTGGCCCAGGCACACCACCAGTGCCTCGGGGCCTACCTGGGGAACTGAGGCATGGATCTGGGGACCAGACCACCCCCCACAACCAAGCTCACTGCCAGCACCAAGGAGCATCTCAAAAACATCACCTCCACCACAGCCACCACAATAACCACAGCTGCCGCAAAAGTGGTGAGATGCCACAACCACCACACAGACGGTCCACCAGCCACTGGAGTGCATTGACACAAGGAGAGTCACCAGCAGAGACCAAAGAAAAGAAGAGGATGTCTCTCTCCACAAAGCCCATCCCAGAGTGATAGTAGAAGCATCTGCTCTACGAGTGTTGGGGGACCTGAATACCCCTTACAGCATTGGACAGATCATCTAGGCAACAAATCAATAGAGCAACCATCACTCTTTCAGAAGGAGGGAAGAAATCTAGGGTAATTAGAGGGGGGAGGGGGAGGGAGAGAGGGATGGGGAGAGATTGGACAAGGGGCATAAAGAATAAGTTCGATTTGCAACAATATATATGCTATTAATATTGATTTGATCAACATATGTCAATGTTGAACCCCTAAAATATGTATAATCAATTATGATTCAATAAAAATTGAAGAAAAAAAAAAAGAAATTACCTCAAGAACTGTCTGTCCCTGAATGTGGGTCTAGTCAGGGTCTGCTATATACCTGGTCCCCAAGAATGGACAGCCACAAAGCTATGGTTTTGGAAAGGATGTGACAAATTCTCGCCCTTCCAATCACGGCGATGGCAGAAGTGGAAAGATCCACCCAAGCCCGTAGTTCACATTCGATCTTGGTTCAGAGGAATGGAGAGAAGCAGCAAACTTGTGTTGAATATCTACTCTGTGCCAGGCTCCAGACTGCTTGCTTTACATGCTATCTCTGTTCACCTCCACGCACACACACAGAGTAGAAGGAGGCACATTGTCCTTTCTGCATAGGTGAGAGGTTAAACCACATACACAGGAATGGAATGGGGGCAATCTCATGACCTTGAGTGCAAGTGTCCCATAGTCCCCACAACTCGGGCAGTCTAGAGTTAAGCGTGTGTGAGGTTCACCTGGGGCAGCTCCCCTCAGCCTACTCTGTCCAGAAAACTGTGCCTTCTGGTGCTGGCGCTAGCAGAAGACTTAGCTGGCTTGACTGAGGCACCCCAGCAGTTGCTGATGTATGCTGATGTATCTGGTGTGTGATGGGGTGCTGGGGAGCCGTGGGGCAATCGGCTTTCATGGGGAGCTCTCCGATGATTTGGATAAACAGCATGCTAATTAATTTCAGAGAGAATGTTAAATTGGGAGGGAGGATAAACACCAGTGAGAATAAAGGAAAGAACTCAGCAGAGTCTCAGAGGTTATAAAAATAGGCTAAAAACAATAAAGTGAAATTCAAGCTTAAAAACAAATTAGATAAGAGATTTTTAAGGAGCCAGGGGTCACAGAAGGGGAAAAAAATCCTACCGATGTTTTGATCTGCACCCACAAATGTCTGCAAGGCATAATTATGAATTGATGTCCTGGGCAGGAAGGACAGACTCCTCTTTAGCACTTGGTGTGTTCTGTGCAAGGTGTCCATGCAGGGACAGGCACCTGGAGACCTCCCAATAAACCATCCTGGGCCTGGGAAGATGAAACAGACAGGTAGAGTAAGAGGGAGAAATATTTCATATGTTATTCAGGAACTAAAGATGCTGGGAGAGGAGGTGATTATCCAAGGAAATAAGAATATATTCAAGGCCCAGAAGCCCCAGTCTTCTTGCCTGTGTGGTGGTGGGGAGGGGGGCAGAGGGGATACTCCGGCTCACATGCAGAGCGTGGTTCTGACCTTACACAGTCATTAAACCTTTTGGTGACTCAGTTTCCTTCTCTGTCCAATGGAGGCTTCTCTCTGAGCCAGGAGGGGTGTGAGCATGGGCTGTTAGTGGAACCTCCTCAAGGGTCAGGGCTTTAGGAGGAACTGGAGCATTGGAGCTGGAGGAAAAGGGGAGAAGGGGCCTGAAAGAGGTAGACGAGGTAGTATTTACTTGTCTTCTGTGTGGGCTGGAAGAGGGGATGGGTTTTGTTTGTTTGGGTTCCCCTGAAATAGACTCTGAGCTAGAGGTGTGATTCTTTGGGAGGTGATCCCAGAAACACTGGGGGGAAGTGGGCAGGGGAGGCCTGGAAGGGAAGGAAGCCTTGGTTATCAAGCACCTTAGTGCTGTGGGCACCTGGATTGCCTCCCACTGGGGAACCTTGGGAGCCAGTGCAGCACACATACCTCAGAACTACTCCAGCCAAGGGGCACGGGAGCTGGGTATGCTACACTGACTCCTGCTATTGGTTGAGGGCTGCTCTAGGGGGCATTGTTTCCCCAACACCTCTGTGCTTGCAGCCAGAGAAGGCCCCAGGCAAAGGGACGCAGATTCCAGCAGCTAGGAATTGGCCAGGGAGCCCTGAAGTGGCAAGGTTGAGGAGATGTGATAGTGGGGCTCTGAGAGGGTCTGCAGCACAGAGGCATGGGGGGTTGTCTCTGAGGTCACAGCAGCAGCCCGGCCAGATGACATGTGATGGGGGCTCTGATATCTTGTTCACCTGGCAAGAAACGGGAATATTTTCAGGGAAATCCAGATCCTGTGAGTAATGACTTATGTGACAACTTCATGGGAAAACTGGGCTATTAAAAACAACGGTCAAGAGCAGGAGTGCATCCAGGGGCCCAGCCACAGCTAGGCATGCCAGCTGCCTGGGAAGCAGGGTGGCACTGTGCTTGAGAGCGCTGGTCTCAGATACCCAAACTGCGAGCCTTAGTCAGATCACTTCACTTGAGGTGCCTCTGTTCCCTAATCTGCAGAAAGGGAATAATGCTAGCTTGCATCTTGGTGGGTTTTTGAGAGGATAAAAGTGGTAAGTACAAAAGCATAAAGTCTTTAGAAGAGTGCTTGGTACATGGCAGGATTTCCATATGTGTCAGCTGTTGTCATTCAAGAGCACAAACGTGGTGGTGCATTTAGGAGACTCTAAAGCCCAGTGAGCAGGTGGAGTAGAGGAGAGGACAGAGGGACAGGAGCCAACCTCCTGCTGGTTTTCACTTTGGGGCTGGGAAGCTGGTTGGGGTGGCAGGTTGGGGCAGGCTGTGTGCATAGGACAGGGTGAGGCCACTCACTGCTCATTCATCAGGAGGGACCCTGACACTGTTGGCCCCAACCTGCTTCAGGTGATGAACCTGCTGCCTCATCCAGATTGAGGGAGGGAGGGAAGGAGGGGGGTGGTCCTCGGTCTGTGAGAGAAGAGCTTTCTCATGGTACAGGGGCTTCACGGAGAAGCAGACAGGGCAGACTGGAGGGGTTTCAGTGGTGGAGGAAGAGGGGCAGAGAAAACAGCTGTGGCTGAATAGCAAGGGCTCTGCCAGCACATGGCTGTGAGGAGGGCACACTGAAGGCTGGTGGGTCTGCGAGGCTCCTGTAGAACTGAAAGTTCTGGTCTGGGGCCTGATTACAGGCTGTGAATGCAGCCTCTCAGTTCAGCAGAGTATTAATTGCTGTGGTCCGAGTTTTTCCTTCTCTGCTACTACTTTCAGCCGGCACTCTCACATCCCCTTTCCTGGCCTTGATAACATTTCAAGGGGGTCATTTAGCTTTCTGGTCATTTCAATTATTTACAGGTGGTTGAGGGCAGATTGAAACTCCAGTCTCAGCCTGAGTTAAGCCCCCTCCTCTCTGCTCCTCCAGAGCTGCCAGGCCTGAGTGCCAGGGATTCAGGCAGTTGCAGGGGGCGGGGTACAGGCTCTGCTCACTGGCTTCTCTTCCTGTCCATCACTGCACAGGGTTGTACTCTGATTCTGAATGGCTCTTCCCTCCTTAACACCATTGGGGTTGGGGAAGGTGATTGTGTTGAGAACTGTGAAGGGTATCAGATTTTGTCCTAAATACAGGCTAATATGTTAGTTTGCTAAAGTTTCATAGATGTTTATTGGCATCTATGAAACATCCTTTATCTCTGATCCAGGAGACAGGAGACTCCTGGGTCAGAGATAAAGGACATTTTATTCCTCACAGCAATGACAATAGCTAGAGCACCAGCATTTCTGTGGCTGTTCCCTGGGCCCCAGTTCTCACAGGACAACACGAAGGTCAGAATGACACCAATGAGCTTACGGAGCCCATATGTCTCACAGTGGCCATAAACATGCCTGTCCTTTGCTCCAGAGGGAGACATCGTCTTTATCTGACTGGATGGTACGTATGCCTGCCTTTTGCTTTGGATGATTGCCTTATTTCTGTTTGAAGGCTGCTTCTTATCTAAACATCATTGAAAATATAGCGCAGAACAAAGGGCCAGCCAGTGCTCACTTATAAGACATGCTGAAATGTGAGAGAGCCTTGAGTCTCCTTTCTTCCAGCTGGAGAGATCGCCAGAGATCTCTAATGAGATGGGCCACCTGCTGGAGGGGACAGCCCCAGGCTGGTCCTGGCTGGGTCTGGTTTCATCTTCTGCTTGTGGACCCCACAGATGTGGTGGATTTCGTGTGCTTGGTGTGTGGGATTTCCCAGGGAAGGTGTCTGCTTGTCTTTCTCCATTTTGGAGACTCCCTGAGAGAGGACAGCCAATCCCCACTTATCTCTGCCAGAGTCCACACCCCAAACCCCTCTCTGGACGGGGTTTCACAGGCCTGGGTTCAGCAGCCACCTGGGATCCTCCCCAGCTCTGGCCTCCTCCCATTCTAACCCCTGGGATTCCCCAACATGAAGACTGGGAACTGCCAGGGTCTGTCTCTAGGCCCAGGTGGGGTACACCCTCAACCTGTCCTTTTCAGATCCTGCTGTCCTGCCATCATTAGAAGCTTAAATAAGTATTCTGCCTTCAGAAATCTTCAGGTAGGAAGCAATCAGTGGTTTCTATGTCCACATTCAGACCTCAAACTCTACCAACACGTAAAGTTCTCCCAGAAGTGTCTCCCAACAGTTCCACTTTTCTGGGGGTAGCTCAGGAGGGTTGCAGCTTTTGGCTCATCCAGCCTCCAGCCAGGAGGAAGGTGCCAGGCTCCCTCTCTGGGGGTGTCCCCAGTCTGTGAGGGGTTCTCTTGGAACCTCCCCACTCCTCAGCCTTGCTGGGGAGGTGGACAGGACTGTGTGGCACAGTGTCCCTCTGTGATACTTCTGTTTCTGTTGATTACTAATGATACTCTGCTTACTTTTCCCCTCCCTGCAGTCACCTCCTTACATAGACTGGGGTGGGGGGGCTGTTAGCTGTGGAAGGGCCAGCCCACAAAAGTGAACCATGACTGGCTGGGTAACCTGGCCTCTGTATTCACCAGGACAGGGCACAGGAGTGTCCCAAAGGTTAGGGCCCTGAGGAGACCAGCCAGGGGCAGGTGTGCAATGAATTGTTTTAATAAAATTGTGGGAGGAGAGGAACACTCCCTACTGAAAACATCTCCATTTTGTGGGAGGGCGGGGTTGGGGGAGAAGTAGGTCAGGCATTGGTCCCTGAACGCCAGGAAGACACCTTTCGTGGAAATTACCTGTCTTGGAAACTGGGTCATGCTGGCACAGCTGGGACCTGGGAGCTCCCTAAGCTCTTCGACTCTGGCCTGCCCCCACCCCCAGCACCAAGTCTGGACTATTTTTAGTCCCCCGTAAGCTGGTTTTGTGCTGAGCAGGAGCTGGGGGGTGGGCACTGTGGAGCATGCTAGAGCTGCAGAGACCTGACCTGTCCCTTTCCCAAGGCCTGAGCAAGTCACGGAGGCCCCAACCCTTGGAAAAATTGTGGACATGACATCCCCATGGAAGCAGAGTCCCAGTGAGAGCTTTCTGAAAGGCTGGCTAACCACACCATTCCCCAGACTTAAGCTCACAGCTCGTGGTCATCGCTCACCGAAAACCTTCAGATGCTTCACCTCCTGGCCAGGGAGGATCTCTCGGCACATAAGCTCCCATCTGGCCTCCCATCCTGCCGTCTTAGCAACTTGAAGCTTCCTAAACCTGCCACACTGCACCCGAGCACTCACCAGAAAGTCTGTTGCTCTCATATACGTACTGCTGCTCCAAAACATCCTGTCCTCTGCATATTTCACCCTTCAGGATCTGAGCTCCACATATTGAAAGGATTTGTTTAAATGTCGGTCTCCCCTGTTGGGCTGGGACTCCTCCAAACCTTAGGTCAGAGCTTGTTTTGCAGTAGGTACTCAAAACATGTGCGATGGACAGGACCATATATATCATGCTCATCTACAGAGGGAGCGTAAGAATCTGGAATTTTGGAAAGTCATAGAAAGCTCATGGAAAATAGACACTTTCCTTCAAATGTGAGAGCTGCTTACTGCCACAAGGTTAATTTCTGGTCCCAGCAGAGTTCCTGGCTGAGAGCTGCTCTGGAGGGAAGGAGAGTGGAGGATCTGGAAGCCTTGGTGTAGGAGGTTTAGGGATTTCAGGGCTGACCAAGGACAAAGATCTGACCAGGAGGTGGCAGTACCTGACCAAAGGTGTGCGATGCTTTGACAGGTTTGCATGTGAAGGAGGCCCTCACAGCACGAGACCATCCAAAGGCTGCGGTGTGGGGTCCACCACCCAGAAGAAGAAGGAGGCAGGGGAACTCCTGGGGGAGAGGGGCTTTGGAGAGGGGGTTCATTTGTCTAGGTGATACTGCTCACAGCCCAGCAGAACAGAGTTTCAAAGGGTGGCAGCAGCTTGGAGTTCATCTTATCTATGGCTAGCAGATGCTGGGTGCCGTTTTGCAGAGTATGCAAAGCAAACATTCAAAATGGCTAGCAATCTGCTTATTTAGGCTATGTTTAAAACAATTGGATGTGTAAAAAATTGTTTGGCTCTGGCAGGCATTTGAACTATGGGTCCCAGCTTGCTGTAAAAAGTAAAAAATTCAGAGGCCAAGACACATAAGCCATCTTTGACTCAATTTAACACTTGGGAGGCAATGCTCAGCAGGGGTCAATGTGGTTTTTGCCTTTCCGGTTTATATCATAGACTTCTCTGTTGGCTTAACAGATATGGTATGAGAAATTCCTACATTTATTTGAACACCTGTGGGATTTCAGGAGACTTGGACACATTTACTGAGTTTCTACTATGTGTCCGGTATGAAGAAATGCTAAAACGATTAAGATACAATATCTGCACTCAGGGAGTTCAAGATTTGGTGAGAATAGCAAACCACAAATTGCTACTTATAGCCCCATGTGATACATGATGTCTACAAGGCACACTGGTGGCTGGGGAGGGTGTGGCGGTAGGGAGGGGGAAGGAATGAAATGAACAGTGATTGACAGCAGGGACTGCCACACCCAGAATTGTGCAGGGACCAGATCATTTTAGACTTTAGAACTCAGAGCGGATGTGCTCAGATACAGTGCGGTCAGTCCATGGGGGCCAGTATACTTCACTGGGTTTTAGTGTAGCGGTCCGTGGACAGGGCCAGCCCCTCAGTGTCTTCCAGTCCGGGGAGGGGCCCAGACATGCAGTCTGCTCGTGTGCCTTAGTTGCTTCACAGCTGTACAGCCTTCTGCAAACTGCCTTCCCTCTGCAAGAGGGTGTCCACTTCTACGAAATAAGGGTAAAAATCTGTACCTTTTCTGCATGACCTCTCCATATTGGCACATCCCAGGGCTCATCCTCTGGCCTTTCCCTATGAACAGTCTCCCCCAAGGTGATGTCTGGTCTCCAGGCTCTAAATACCACCTTTGTGCTGATGGTCCCCAAAGCTGTATCAACTACATTCAGGTTCGTAATTCCTTACCTGAAACTCTGGGCACCAGGTATGTTTTGGAATTCAGAATTTTTAAACTGTAGAAATTCAATACCTCCAGCAGATTCTATTGTAGATCCTGTAATCAAGCATATTGATATTTCTGCAGCAAAACATGTGGATATTCACCCTAAGTAGGATTAAAAAATATCTGTAGATAACTTCATTTCATATCAGGCCAGAATTTGCTGGTAAGTGAGTTATGAAACAGCGTTTGGCTTTCTGAGCTTTGTGGAATTTGGAATGGCAGATACGGCTGCGTGGACCTGTGCTGTCCCTCCAGTCACAGTCTGAGGCACCCCGGACTTTACATACTCAAAATGTGACCTTTGGTTTTCACACTCCTCCATCCCCCACTGCTGCTTTTCTGTATTCTCCATCCAGTTACCTCTATCACCAGCTTCTCCAGCTCATAATCTGGGGGCTACTCTTCGTTTCCCTCCACTCCTCTCACCTTACCTCCCACGTCTAATGCATCAGCAGGCCATTGGTTCTTCCTGAAACCACAGCCCAAATTCTCCATGATGGGTCTTACAGGGCCCATCTGACTTGTATACCACATGCCCAGCCCCATTTATGCATTACAGAATAGCCAAAAGGATCTTTTAAAATCTCTCTGAAAGCAAATAGCAGCTAGTGTCATCCTCCTGCTTAGTCCAATGCAAACAGATACAGTGTAACATTACCAAGTCCTACTAGACCCTCCGCATGTGGCCCTGCCCACTTCCCTGACACCATCTTACACAATTCCATCCTTTAATCCCCACACTTCATCCCCACTGGCTTCCACTCTGTTTCCCAACATGCTAAGTCTTCCTGTTTTGGGGATTCTGTGCCAGGGGCTCCTATGACTGAAATATCTTCCTCCAGACATTTGCAGGTTTGGCTGAAGTGTCCCTTGCTTAGACAGGCTTTTGCTCAGCAGCCACTCAGATAGTGGCCCCTCCCTCTTCCCATCATTCAGTCTGCATCAGATTTTATTTTCTTCACAGTACTCTTGACTCTGGAAGTTCTATTGCTTCTTCATTTACTGGTTTGTGATTTGTCTGCAGACCTACACATCCCTGTGGACTAAGTGCTCCTGACAGCATCGTGGGCAGGGGGAGACTGACTTACTCTGTCCCTGATGTCTGATGCCTAACACAGCGACTGCACATAATAGGTGCCAAACAAATATTTGTTGAATAAAAGAATGAATGAATAAATCTACCAATAAAGGGGGGATGTTACGAGACCTTATATATTAATGATCAAGAGCCTAGGCCTTGGCCTGGACAGAGCTGGGTTTGAATCGAGCTCTGGCCACTCAATCACTGTCTTCCACTTCCTCATCTAGAAGAGGAACTTCAGCAGATGGTGGTGAGCGGGAAATGAAATGTGTGTGAAGCATATTGCACTGTTCTGGCATAGGATCCATGCTCAATAAATGCTACTACTGCAGAGTATGGGGACACTTTGTGCTGTGAACACAACCACCCCAGGCATGGCTGGGTGAGCCATTTGGCTTTTCTTAGCAAAGTGAATCAGTGTGGTGCGTGAGAGGCCATTAACATTGGGAGGCTGCATGGCATTCAATCTGTCTCCTGCCACCTGCTTTCCAGGCTCTGCCTGGGATGAGTGCTGGGGAACAGGAGGGCTGAACAGAGGCTTGAGAAGGGGATCAGGAGATAGAGGGTGGAGGTGGTAGGCGGGTGAGAGAGGTTGAGGGTGGAAAGCTATTGCAAGCAAAGCACAATGTCTGAGGTCTGATGTAATGGGGACACCAGGTGTGCAGAAGACTAGGGCTGGGCCCAGAGTGTTCCCTAAGGTAGCTTAGCTGGAAGCAGGTGCAGCCAGAGGGATAAACGTTGACAAAGAGCTGCCTGCAGTCTGGTGTCCAAGAAGCTGGGGCAGGGAATGAATCAAACGTCAGAGCTGAATCCAGGATCTAGAGCTTGGATGAATAGATTATTTGGGAAAAAAGCAAATATGGAGGCCATGAACAGGTTTAAGACGTTGTCAGGACTGGGGCTGCATCGGAATGGGTGGAGGGTTCTTCCTTGCATGGGGGCTCCTCTGCTAGTTTAAAGGCCTAAGGCTGGATGGGTTGATGCTGGTTATGGGGTGTGTGGGGGCTGTGGGGATAAGACCCATGGACATGATCGGTTGAACAGGTGGGCGTGGAGTGTCCATGGAGGGGTCAAACAATGAGCTGCCAGCTGGAGGGATCCCTGTTCAGAGGGTGGAAGTGGTGGCCAGAAGGCATCTGGGAGCCAGCTCGAGAGTGGTGTGGAAGAAGACCACAGACTCGGCATTTACAGTCAAGACTGTGATGCTTGTAAGAACTGCTCTGCAGCAAGAAGAGGGGGTGCCCACCTCCTCAGGCCTGGGGACCACCACAGCCCCAATCTGTAACAGAAAAATTACAGGCTGTGATCATAGGTTAGCAAACTCAAAGAAGTGATCAGGAGGTTCTGTTACATCCTTGAAAGGAGCCACAGTGCTTGTCCAGCAAAACATAAACAGGGTCTGCAGTGTTCGTCCTTTGGAGTAGGAGGCTGAGGTTTCAGCTTCCCGCATGGGTAGTGGAGCCTTGTCTGGTTGTGTGAGGGGATGATGTTCCCATTAGTGGCCATGACACATATAGGAGGATGTGCCTGGAGGCCTGGCAGGGTCCTTCCTCAGCATGTCACCTGCAGGCAGGAGCCCACACTTGGCTTTCAGGTGTACACGGAGACCTTAAGGATCCAGATACCCTGAATAGAGGGCTCTCTCTGAATAATCCTATCCATGCCTCCTGTGCATGTGGCCTTGGTGTGGCCCAGTGTTCCCTGCCCCACCCAGCCAGCCTGTTGGCTCCACACCAGGGAGACCCAAGCAGCAGCTGTTCAGGGAGCCCGGTGTGATCTCTGCTGCCTCAGCAAAGCACACATCACTGAATAAAACACCGCCCTTCCTGGGAGGCTGCCTGTCATTGGGTGTATAACGGGCTGTCATGCTTCATCCATCCTGGATACAGCTATGTGCTGCATTTGCAGTCCCCGTTCCTGGAATGTGCTCCCTCTCTCCTCTCTCTCACTCTTGGCATCCCCATCCTTCTTATCTTCCAGGGCCACTCCAGGCCCGCTTCCTCGCTGTCTCAGCTCTGGAGCCCTTGGGATCGAGCCGCACGACCACAGCTCCATCTGTGCTGGGGCAAAATGAGTGAACTAACTTGCAAGTCTTCCAAGCCTCATGGCTCTTTCCCACCATCACGGGCAATTCAGCATCTGGAATTCGGCCACCACCTGCCTTCCCCCAGTCAGGTATTTTGGCTTCTGTGATGCAGTCATGAAAATGGGGCGAAGGTGACTAAACTAGGGACTCACTGACAAGGGTGAGTTTAACTAACATAAAAACAAAGCGCTGGAAGAGGGGAGTGGGAGGCAGTGTGGAAGTTGAGGCAGGGAGGGGCAGGAGGAGATTTGGTATGGAAGCTGTAGGACAGAGGGTGAGAGTCATAGGGTGACACAGGTTACAGTCGGAGCTGAATATTCCCCTTCAGGTCCTTGTGGGTTCTGAGCTCTGTTTCTTGAATGGGGCCACTTGGGCCTCTGAGTTCCTGACGGTCATCGGCCTTTCTGGTTCTCATGGAGTTGTTGGCCTGTACTTCCTTACAGCCAGACTGCAGCTTGCCTTGAGGGCAGGAGCCCCATTGCGCCTTGTCCACCCCAGTGAGTGACCAAGAGCTTTTGAGAGTGCTTTGCGGTGGGAGAAGCTGCACGAAGCCTGCTGACCTCTGGGACGGACTCTGTGACCCTTCCCACCCCTGTCTTGCAATCCCTGACCTGTGCCTCCCGGTGGCCCCAGAGCACCAGTGTGAAGTGGAGCAGTGCCTTAAACCTGGAATTTCTCTGTCACTGCTTACTCTTGGGATTCCTAAGAGCTGTGAGTGACTCCACGAGCCAGGCTCACCCTCTTTTGGAACAGAGTCTGTTGGACCTGGCATGAAGCCGAGAACTGGAAGATGGTTTCATCTTTTCCTTGTCGCTGACAGACTACCCCTTCTGCTGCTCCTCCTCCATGTCTCTCTCCTCTACGCTATGACAGGCACCACAGCAGGCACTTGGGTGGGTTTCCTGGGGGACCGAGAGGAGGATATGTCTCAGATCTGTCTTTCAGGCTCCTGAGGCAAGGAGGAGAACTAGCTAGACTGACTAGACCACAGCTGGCTCAAAGACATTGCTTCACCCTCCTCCCTCCGTGACGTGGGCATGTCATCTCCTTTCTCAGCTGGCATTCCAGGGACATGGCTGGACAGTTGCAGAATCAAAGGCAGCTATGGCTGTTGCTCCTGATGCTTTTGCGCCTACCTCAGTTCAGCTGCCTCACTTTGCTCCTATTCCTTGAAGCCCGTTCACACTGCATGGAGGTACTCACTTTTGGAGGCTCTTTGAAAACCTGGAGCGGGCCCAAGGCCAGCCCTCCTCACCCAGATGCAGGCAAGAAACAGAGCATGCCTGGGGTCCTAAGGCGAGGGCTGAGGGCAGCAACCCCTGCTAGGAAACAGGCAAGGAGCATGCCAAAGACACCACGTCCTCGCTGGTGGCCTGCCACAGCCACTGCCACAGCCACTGCCACAGCCATAGCTGCTGCAAAAGTGGCTCAACACCACAGTAGTAGCCACAGGTACCATGCAGGTGACCTGCCAGGCACCTGACTGCAGAAATACAAAGAGAGTCACTGGTGGAGACCAGAAAAAGAAGGGGACATCTCTCTCCTCAAAGCCCACTGCAGCATAGTAGAAGAAGCAACTGCTCTACGATGCACCTGCTGTATTTCTGTTCTTATTGATTTCTGTCTTCTCTCTTTTTTCCTTGGTCAGTCTGGATAAAGGTTTGCAAATTTTGTTGATCTTTTTAAAGAATAATAAAAAAGATTATTAGGCAGTCTACAAAACACCATTGATGTAAATACTTTAATCAAACATATCATTCATTTTCTTTGACAGGCTTTGTTATGGGAGGTTGGAATCAAGCTCAAAACCCATTTTTCAAAAAGAAAAGAAAGAAAAAGTCTGGAGAGCCAGAGATATGATCCTTTTTTCCCTATCACCAGTCACACTAACTCAGCTTGTGGGTGCCTGGGGTGGGGCAATTTTCTGTCTGACCCTGGGGTCTGTGAGTCTGGCCTTGGCTCTGGCATCCCTGGGGCTTTCCCTGCCAGTGAGGTCCCTGCCTTGCTACCTCTCACCTTGGTAATAAAAAACAAATACCACCCAAGGAAATTGGGACTGGACTGTCATGGAGTCCACACTGGAGATTTGTAATGAGGTTAGCTGCAATCCGCATTGCTGCCTGAGTTTGGACTGTCACATCCTAGTCACTTGTCCATCCCAGATTCCTCCTACTGAGCGAGTTCAGGGCCCCACACTTCTGGCCCTGCCATCTGCCTCTCACCGGCTCCCCACTCTGTCTTTATGTTCCCAAGTCCTCTGTATAAACCAGTCTGCTCTCTTCTCCGGGGCTGTTCAAATCCGGCCTCTCCTGCAGGGTCCAGCCCCACTCACTCCTCCTTCAAGACGTCAGACCTTGCAAGTGCCCCATGGTCTGCCCTGCCCACTGGATGTCCTCACACTGGAATGCTCCTTGGGGTTGGCCAAGGGAGCCCTGGTGTTGTCTTCTTGTCAGCAGAAGGATTGTCAGCCTCTGCTCTGGAACTCCATGTTGGCATCAATACCATCCTTAACATGTCAGCGGCCTGTGATGATCATCTGCAGGACCCAGACTGTTGGAGAGAAGGAGGTGGGGTAGGGAGTACTCGCAGCTGACCCCTGCAAAGGCCGGTGTTGTGCATTCCATTTCATTCAACCTGATGACAACCGGTCTACATTTTATAGATGAAATGGTTTGGAGAAGCTGGAAGAAGGAGTCTGACAGGGCTAGTGGGACCCTAATCTTGTCATTTCCTAGCTAGGAAGGCAAGAAAATGAACCTCTCCAAGCCTCAGTTTCCTTACTTGCTAGATGGGATAACAGTCCAGAACTCACCGAGTTGCTGGAGGACACAGTGGGATGTAAGGAAGTGCCTGGCGTGGCAGTACCTGGATGTGAAGTCCCTGGCATGGCCTAGACAGATGTTCATTCTCTCTGTCTTCTGTGTGTGTTCTCTTAAATGTCAGGTCCTGGAGACTCCACTGAAAAAGCCATAGAAAGGGCTCACAAAGTCGGGTACTGTCCTTGCATGGTGCCTTCATCTCGGCAGAGGTTTTCACATAAACGCCTCAAATGCACCCATTTTACAGATGAGGAAACTGGAGTCCAGGAGCCACACAATGAATTAATGGCAGGCCTAGGTCTCAGAAACAGGTGCTCGGACTCTGATTCCTCTGCCCACCACTTAAAAGATGCCTAGTATTTGCTGGTTGAATGCTCTGGACAATCCAGAGTGACTCTCAATTCGTGGTCTCTGGAGCAACAGCATCGTCATCCCTGGGAATCTGTTAGAAATGCAGATATTTGGGCTCCATCCCAGACCTACTCTATGAGAAACTCTAGGCCCAGAAGTCTGTGTTTTAAAAGCCCAAGTGAGGGGCCGAGCCCGTGGCGCACTTGGTAGAGTGCTGCGCTGGGAGCACGGCGACGCTCCCGCCGCAGGTTCGGATCCCATATAGGACTGACCGGTGCACTCACACTGGCTGAGTGCCGGTCACGAAAATACGACAAAAAAAAAAAAATAAAAGCCCAAGTGACTCTGATGCACACCCAGAGCCTGCTCCACCTGGTGCTATACCATGCAGCCAACAGCTGTATCTGCTTCCTCATTAAGTGAGGCCCGCCCACCAGTCAGCTATGGTTCCCGGTGCTTCCTCTTGCACTAATAAAAGCAAAGGTGATTTCTTGCTTAGCTTCTCCCTCCTCCCACTTCTAATCACTGAGAGGGGAAAGACCCCCAAACTGTCCCCTCCTGTCTCCTTTTCTTAGCAATAGTAACTGGCTCCTGGTCACAGTGCCCTGGTTGTCCAAGCTCTTTTACTTGTATGTCTCCCTAGGTTCCCCTTTTCTACCTTTTTTCTTGTTTCAGTTTTTGTGATTTGTGTTTTTCAGGGAACTTGTCTATCTCATCTAAGTTGTCAAATTTATCGGCATGGAGTTGTTCATACTATTCTATTATTTGTTTTTTAATGCCTATAGAATTTGCACTGATATACCCACTTTCATTTTTTACACTTAAAAATTTTTGCTTTCTCTTTAAAAGTCTTTCTAGACTTTTATCAATTTTAATATTTTAAAATAACTAGGTTTTGTTTTTATTATCTTTTATTCTGTCTATTTTACAATTTATTAATTTTTGTGTTTAGCTCTATAATTTCCTTTTTCTACTTTGGTTTTAATTTACTTCTCTTTTTGAATTAAGTTGGAAACTTAGATCAATGAAATTATACTTTTCTTCTTTCCTAATGTAAGCATTTAAGACTCTAAATTTCTCTGTAAGCAGCACTTCAACTGCATGTTACAAATGTTCACTCATTACGTCAATGTTTTCCTTTGTGTTCTTAAACACACTAGATTAGCTGTTTTAAAGTCTTTATCTGCAAAGTCCATCACCTTGGTTGTTCTGCTTCTATTGACTTTTAAAAAAAACTATGGCTTACTTTTTCCTGCTTCCTTTCACGTTTCGTAGTTTTAATTGTGTACCGGACACTGTGATGACACACTGATGTGTCTGGATTGCGTTTTCTTCCCTAGTCAAAGAGTGTGCAGTGATTTTGATTATCAGTGTCCATGATATTATTACAGAGGAAGAGTAGAATAGGGAATAGAAAGAATATAATCAGGCAAGGCTTTTCTAAATTGGCATTTAACCTTAGGATGAGAAGAAATGATCATATGAAGAATAGTAAATAAAATCTTTATGAAGAAACAGTAAAAGAGAATGTATACCTGGGATCATTATTTTTGGTAGCTATCCTCTGAAATGAAATTAGCTTATATCTAACTACATCAGAGAGTGAAAGAAAACTTATTTAATTATTTATGCTACATTCTGAAACTAATATTTTCCTGGGAATTCACCAAGAAGTGATTCTGCTCAAACCCACACATTTTATAAGCTCATTTGAAGTGTTACCAAAGCTTGGATGGATGATTGTAGCCTGCTGCTTCAGAGAAGTTTGAAGTCAAAATCCTTAGGACTTTACTCTACAGCAATGATTTCAAACTGTGGTTTCTACATAGTGGGTGGTAAAATCAATTTAGTGAGCTGTGACCAGCGTGTAAAAAGTGATATAAAATAGAATAGAATAAAGTAGAACGCAGTAGAGAACAATGGGCGATGCTAGATGCCTTTCATGTTATAAGGGTAAATACTGTTTTGTGATACTTTTATTTGTTTTTTGTGTGTGTTGAATTAGAATTTAAAATGTGTTTTTAGGTTGCATTCATAAAAGTTTGAAAAACACTACATCATGCTGTAGAACTATGGAGGCTTCCATTTCATGGAATGATCAAGAGCAAACCAAGATTACAGGGACCAAGGTTTAGTAATCTTGTGATCTAGAGGTGATATCCGGAACAGATGGGAGAAGTGTGGAGAGAAGGGTGGGCATGAGTGATTCATTGATGCATTTCTTCATTCAACCATTTACTGATCTATTTGGTAAGCATTTATTGATTTCTTCTACTGATAAAGGATAGTGTTAGCCTTTAAAGATACAAAAAAGAAAGGCTTCCTTCTCCCAGAAAGCTCACAGTTCAGATGGCAGAGAGCCAGGTGGACAGATATTTCTATTACTGTGTGATGGATCCTATGGAAGAGAGATTGTACTTGCAGTTCCTAAGTGCTTAACCATTGCTGGATGGGAGGTCTGAGAAGACTTCCAGGAAGAGGTGATGCCTGTGCTGAGCCTTGAAGTTTGAATAGTTATTAAGCAAAGAAGACAGGAAAAATATATTCTACAAAGAGGGCATGGTACCTGCATAATGCAGAAGCAAGAGGGATCAAGGAGTTTAGGGGCCATGTGGAAATGTCAGTGGAAAAAGTGGAACATTTGAGACTGTCAGGTGGGTGGCTGAGAAACCTGACCTTTATAACCAGATTGTGCTTTTAAAAATCACTGTAGACACAATAGAAAGAATCGTGGGGAGCAACCTGGAGGCAGGCATCTCAGTGAGGAAGCTGCTGGAGGGACTGGAGAGAAGGACATAGCATTTGAGGGGATCTGATCAGGTATAATTTGAGGATCTGATGATAAACAGATGAGGACAAGGGTGCATGCGAAAGAGATATCTCAGATGACTCCTGGGCCTCTGTGTGGGGCCTCAGTGGATGCTGCTACCATTCTCTAAGAAGGGGATCAGTAGGAGGAAGAGGTTTAAATGACGGTTCCATTGCTATCATGTTGAAGAGCGTGCTGGAGCCTAACCAGTTTAATTAGCCCAGAGAGCAGACGGATTCATAGACCTGGAGTTCAGAGATATGAATTTTGGAATTCGCATCATACAGTTAGAGTTTAGAATATCAACATGGTCCAGACTCCAGGATTCATTCAGCTGGAGAAAATGGGGAATCTCATAAATCATTGCATAAATAAAAGTGCAAATTTTCGGGCCCTTATTTACAGTGGCTTTAGTGTGCTACATTTCCAGGCAAATATATGTTCTTGTCACCCACCTGCAAGAGAAGTAAATGAACTTGAATCACATGAGTAGCTTTAAATGCCAGCCTGAAATTTAGTAAGCTACTCTGCACTTTTTTCATCCTCATCTTCTTCTTCTTTATTAAAGGTGTGCCATTTTTCTCTGTCTTTGGGTATATAGATTAAAATAAGTCTAGTTGTGGAGAAAAAAAAAAGACACAGTCAAGGAAAAAAGTGCATGTAATGAGGACAAGCGGATCTTTTAGTGAGCCTTGCTAAGCAACACATCCTGCTGGAGACCTGGAAAAAGCCAGGTGATGACGAGCTTTTTTCCTGGGCTAGCCATGACCTGGGGATGACCAGGATTTTAGGGCACTACACCTGATTGCATGGCATCTGCTGTGCAAAGCGCTTTGGGGTAAAGACCCTGTCTCTCTTGTTTATCATCCTATTCCCAGGTTTCTGAGTGCTGTGCCTGGAATGTAGTAGGCCTAAGAGGTATGGATTGAATGAATACAAAAAGTAGCAAAAAATAACTGAAGTAGGCACCGTAAGTGATTAGGAGTCTCCTTTGAGTCCTGGCCGAGGTAGTAATATTGAGTAACTGTTAACTTATGGTTGCTGTGAGGATTAAATGGGCTAATGTCTGTAATGTGCATAGTGTGGTGCTTCCCCTCTGGTCAGTAACTCAAACTGGGGCTCTTACTATTGTTGTTACTTTTACTGTTATCGTGTGTTCCTTGTCGGTCAGCACGATATGTTGGTTGATCAAGTGAGCTCCCCACCCTTTAGCTTCTATATTTGTAGAAAGAAGATAGTAATGGCTGACTCGTCGTCCTCTTGGGTTGTTACAGTGACTATAAAACGACAGGTCAGGGATGTCGATATTGATTCCTATTGTCTTACTTTCAAGGGAACTTCTGCTATTCAGAGAAGGCAAGTAATTCAGGGTGAGTGGCAGAACCAAAAGGACGTGAATGTGAGAATATTCTGGAAGATTAAAGTTGATAAGCAAAATATAACTGTGACTATAGCACAATACTAACACAGCTCTTGTGTGGCTGGAGGAGCACGTGCTTTGGAATCACGCAGACCTCGTTTCCTACCCTTAGCTTCTCCAGAGCTGGATGCGCTGGTTTAGGCTAGTCATTTATGTTTCCTGTTGACCTCAACTGAGAACAGGGATTCTGAGGCCAAGTCACAAGGTGGCTGTGAGGGTAAAAGACAGAATGGATGTGTGCAGCCCATTAAACCGCAGGTGTCTGATCCATGATGCTGCTGCTGTTTTATAGCTTAGCTAACAAGGAGTAAAACCAAGATAAGTATGCAAGTCTGCTGGCAACAATTTTAAGTCTTTCCTATGTTCCAGAGGAACCGTGTGCCACCTGGAGAACTCAGGGTGCCGCTCAGCATGTGGAAGGTCACTGTCAGGGCTGTGGGCCAGGAGGCAGGGGGGCCGTAGCCCAGCAGTCGTCACCTTGCTCCCACCTGAGAGGTGTCCACATAAGGTCTTCTTTGAGCTGAGAGGGGCCGGGCCAAAGCCGCCAGGCAGGCAGGCCAGCCCCTCAAGGACATTTGTCTTGGCTATCCCCATACCCTCCACATCTGACCCTCCCAACTCTGCTCCAGTCAGCTTTGCAGTGCCTAAAGGCAGCCAGTTTTCAGCCAGAGTATTTGGGTGATATGGCCTAGAATTAAGAGAGCAGACTTTGCAGCCATTCTGTCTCTCTCATTTGGGTTCAAATTCTAGTTCTGCCACTTTATAGCTGTGTGATACTGGGTGAGTTAGTTTATTAACCTCTCTGTGCCTCAGTTTCCTCATATGTGGGCTTAACAAGAGAACCCACCTTGTGGGTTAAGGTACATAAAACACATGTGACACGGGAAGCAATATGTAATTGTTCATTATTATTATTGCTACTGCAGGAGGTTATTAGAACAAGATCCCTGACCCTGGAATCTTTAGGGAGCCTTTCAGCCCAGCCACTCTGCTGTAGGGCCTGATATCTCTTCTACTTGTACATGGATGAAGGATATCTGAAGGTCATTAAGTCCTCAGTGCCTGAGCGACCAGCTGATAAGTGAGGAGCCTGGGCTGGTCCCAAGGTCTGCAGCCGCTCTCTGCCCTCGCAGCTGGCCTGGGTCTGAATAGGCTCCAGGTTCTAGATCTCCCACTACCCTGTCACGGGCAGGTGTGGGCAGGTGCAGCAAAGCACAGGGATGGAAGGCAATGACGGATCAGGTAGCTGTGGCTGAGCCTGGTTCCACGTGGAGCTCTGGCTGCTGGTGGTCTCAGCAGGGGACTCGCAGGGGGTTTGGTCTTTTCCTGCCCATCTGCCAACCCCTCTAGGATACCTTCTCCTGAGCCCCAGGCTCTTTTCCCCTCTGAGCTCATGGTATGTGCCATCTGTTTTTAAGAAGCTGAACCCAGTGATCTCATAAATCTCTTTGTTCAGCTCAGAGCCAGTAGGATGGCAGCCCCCAACCCCTCTGGCTGACTGTCCCTTCAGACAGAGCCTGGAGTGGACAGTGCCCTGTCTGGTTCTCACCTTGCAAACTTGAGCCCCCTTTCAGCCAGAACAGCAGAGGCAGCCATGCTCAGGGAGGCTGACCCACTCTCATCAAACTTCCCAGTGTGCAGACGTCAGGCCAGTTGGCAGTCCTCACACAGAGGAGCAGAGCCCTCACACTGGCACTGTAACTGGCAGCTGGGCTGGAGGGTTGCATGCATTGCTGTGAACACCTGGACAGGGTCTGATCCAGCCAGAGCCTAGCACATGGGGGTTCAATAGCATTTTCTCCATGTGGGGTGGGCTGATGGTATGGTCCTCAGATCAGTGCATCTGGCTATGGGCAGGCCATGATCCTGCTCCCCCAGGATGGGCCTGGCAGGCCTGCAGGAGGATGTGTGTCCTGGCACAGTGCCCCACACCTCTCTCCAGGAGGAGAACCAAGGCATCTCCTTCTCTCACTCCCTGTTTCTCAGGCTCCACAATGATCTCGGTGCCTGTGCTAACACCTTCTGAATTATAGCTTCCATTCAATTCCTTACTTTCACCTCCAGGG
Source organism: Cynocephalus volans (assembly GCF_027409185.1). Classification (NCBI taxonomy): domain Eukaryota; kingdom Metazoa; phylum Chordata; class Mammalia; order Dermoptera; family Cynocephalidae; genus Cynocephalus; species Cynocephalus volans. The sequence goes on from NC_084460.1 coordinate 191,154,749, forward strand.
TGGATGGTTTTGGGCACTAGGATTTGCTTTTGGAGCAACAGAACCAGGTCCTGCACGTGCGGTGGTAAGGCCCTGTATCACCCACTGTGGTGAGGAGCTGGTGTTCTCACCTTCCTGGTCAGCCAGTGGCCCCGGATGAAAGGAGAGGTACCTACAAGAGGACCTGGAGCTCAGCACGTGTCTGCCGCAGGATGGGAGCTGCTGGCCATGGGCAGGAGTGTGGAGGTGTCAGAACCAGGAGGCATTTAACAAGCAGTGTGTCAAGAAATAAAATAACTATTAATAAGGCACTTTGCACACTTGATTCTAGTCTTGTTAAACTTTTCTTTGCCTTATTTCACACTCCTTTCCTAAAGCACCCTCTCCTTCTCCCCACCTTGCATGGTTCCAGCAAACCTGGGCCCTAGTGAAGTCTGGCAGCACAAATTTAAGGCAGTGTCTGGCGGGAAGTGAGCAGAAGCCTGTGTCCACGGGAGAATCCTCTGGGTCACTGGAGACGTAAATTTGGGCTCCAGACTGTCCACTTGATTCAGTGAGGCAGGCTGCGGGGAGCCGTGACAACTGAGTGATGGCACTTCAGGTGTTCCAAATGCCACTGAGTGGGGAGCCAGCTGTCATGCATTCATTCATTTGCTCGTTCATTCCTTCCAGAGGCATTCACTTGGGCTGCGTCTGCTCTGCCTCGGGTGAGTTTTATATGTTCATGATGCCGTAAGCCCACGAGGAGGGCGATGCCTCTGTTTTACAGAGGCAGAAGTTGGAGGAGGCTCCTCGGATCTCAGTGGCTCACCTGAGCTCACCTGGGGCCAGGTATCAGAAGGAACAAGGGAAAACTGGGGCTCCTTTTCCTCTCCGAGTTCATATCTACTTTTCTCCGTTAACCTCTCCCTCCCATCATCATTAGTTCTAAGTGTTGTCCTTAGTGGTTCGAGGCTCTGCTGTCCCCTGGAGCCCACTTCCTGTTTTGCCCGTGGGCACTTCCTGGCTCTGTGTTGGGGCTGCTCTTCACCTGTCTCACTGTGTTCATCATCTGCACAGTGTTGAATCAAGGCTGGTGCCCCTGGTTCATGGCAGAGCTGTGGGGCTAGATCCTGGGTCTCCAGAATCCCTGTCTGGGGCTCAGTGTGTGAGATGTGAGAACTGGCCTCTCAGTGTAGGGCCCAAATGGCTTCCTTCATCAAATCAGCTGGGCTCAGCTGGGGCTGGGGTGAGTGGGTTTTCCTTTGACTAATGTCATGAATTATATGAATAGATTTTTTGATATTAAATCATTTTTGAATTCCTAAAAGAAACCATGGTTTCATTCCTTTAATAGTCTTATATATTTTATTTAAGATTTTAGATCTATAGTCACAAATGATATTAATCTCCAGTTTTCTTTGACATGTCAATATCAGCCTTATCCAGTTTCATAAAATGAATTAGTCTTTCCTACTTTCTCTAAGCCCTGTGTATTAGTCCATTTTCTGTTGCTTATAACACAATACCTGAAACTGAGTAATTTATAAGAAAACGAATTTTTTTTCTTACAGTTTGGAGGCTGGGAGGTCCAAGGTCCAGGGAACACATCTGATAAGGGCTTTCTTCTGGTGGGAACTCTCTACAGGGACCTGTGGCAATGCAGGCCATCGCATGTCGAGGATGGCAAGAGCTCCTTCAGGTGTTCTCTTTATAAAGACACCAGTCCACAGCCATGACAACCCATTAAACCATCAACCCATTAATCCATGAATTAATTAATCCATTCACAAGGCACAGCCCTGACAATCCAATCACCTCTCAAAGGCCCATAATCAGATTGTCCACCCTCTAAACACTGTGATTTCCCTGGGTCTTCCTCTTTCCTGGCTCCCTCTGGCTTAGGTCCCTGGTCCTTACAGGACACTTCTCTATGGCACTGCCATGGCCAGATAAGAAAAGCCACCCCATTGAGCTCTATAAAAGGATTTACTGCCACTATAGCTTCGAGAGCAAAGTAGACCTCACAGAAGGTTGATGTAGAGGAGGCGGTCAGGACCTTTCATCATGACCTGCAGAGAATTGCCTAAACTCCCTATGGTCATTTTGTTCCCCAGAGCCATTCTTGCCTGTCCTAGCCCCCCTCTGATCACCAAGGGCTCCTCTGCTGGCAGGTTGTCCTACAGAGCCCAGCCTGACTCCCCTCCTTCCTGTTCCCCTTTCCCATCCAGCTACAGATCCTCCTTCCATCATGCAGAGCCAGCAGGGAAGAGATTCTCAACATGTTACCCCCTCCACCCTCAACTCATTAGGGCCCATCCACGGCACAGCCCAGCCCCCTCTGCAGAATGCAGCCAGGGTTATAAATAACAGAAGATGTTTCCCCTACTGATTGTACCTAGACTAGGAATTGAACTGTGACCTCTCCCTTAGAGGACAAGAATTCTGCCCAGCCTGGCTTGTTTCAGTCCCTCTCTCCTCATGTCCTCTTACAATTCCAGGCCAGTAATTCCTAGGATCACCTCTTTCCACCCCTGATAAGTTTTGTCCTAGAGAGAGAGTAAGAAGCAGGCCTGGTGTGACCTAGGTTACAGGCTGTCAGGAACAAGGGTCTAGGGTGATGGATGGTCCCTCGGTTTCCCCCACCAGGAACCCCTTCTGGCTGCTCATTCTCACTGCTGGGGCCTTCTCCCAGCTCATTCATTAGACACACATGGGAGGGACTTACACTGCTCCTTGCAAGACCCATGTGCCAGAGGAAGGGGATCTCCCACGAGCACAGAAGCACATCTGTCCCCTCACTTGCTCCTTGCTGAGTCAGCCCTCCAGGGTGACTGTTTCTGGAACCAAGAGGGGCACGGAGACTGCCAGCTTTCATTTACTTTGCCTCTGTAGAGTCCCTAGACAGCTCTCCTTGTGTCTCCCAAGCCTGGTGGATCCTCTTGCAGATGTGATGATGATGGTGATAATGGTGATGCCCACTATTTAATGATCTCCTGCTATACATAGCATTTTATTTCATTTATCCTCACAACAACTTTGCAGGAGAGACCCTAGTAGCAGCACTTTACAGTGGGAAAACTGAAGCCCAGGTAGGCGCAGGGAGTTCCATAGTCGTACAGTTACTAAGTGGAAGAGCCAGGCTTCCACACCAGCTTTCTCTGGGTCTGGAGCCCTGCTGGCCCTTCACTCCACAGATCTCAGCCGCCTGAGCTCTGAATTTCGGCTCTGTCAAGTTCACGGGCCAGGGGGCTGAGATTGCTTAAAGCAACCTGAGTTTTACTGACCTCTTTAAGATTTTCTAGACTAAAACCAAAATTAAAACAACACATGAAATATTTCATTTTTTTTCTAAATTATAAAATATGACCTGGAATTGTTGGGGGATTTTGTCTAAGAGTATAAAGAAAGGACCAGCATTTACTGAGTGCCCACCCTGTGCCTTCCAGCTTACATATGTCATGACATGTCATCCTCATGTCAGGCCTAAAGGGTCAGTCTTGTCTTATTAACCCCATCTTGTAGATGAGCAAACTGAGGTTGGAGAAGGTGTCATAAGCAGTAGAGTTGGCTTTCAAATCCAGGTGTTCCTGTGATCCCAGCACCCATGTGTTTCACTCCCTTTGCTGTGCTGCTCCAAAGAGGGCAGCCCATGGCTCCTTGTACTTTGTGCAGTGGAAGTAAGAACTCCCATGTCTTGGGGTTGCTGTGAGGATGAGTGACTTAGAGGAGTGCTTGTGCAGGGTTTCATGCCCAGTAGGAGCTCAACAATGGCAGCCACTGTTACTGTCACGAAGGAGAAAATCTGCTCACTTTGCCCCAGGTAACTCATCGGTGCTGTCTCCAAGCCCAGTGTTCTTTCCTTTGTCTGTCTTTTCTTCTTTGTTGCTTTCCTTTGTCTCTCAGACTCCTAGCAAATAGGTGGATGACAGAGACCCTGCCTGCATTTGTAGCTTCTTGTATCAGTGCTCATGACTCAATGGTTCAGTAGCCAAGGTGGCTCATTGCCCTTGCCCTGCTCCCTGTCCCTGATTCCTCCTCCTTTGGTCAAGCTACCTGGTCACAAGGTAGAGAAAGGCAGGAAATAAGGCTGGCTCTGTGCACACAGGCTCACTGCCCCTCAGTGTGAGCAGGGACCTGCTGTCTGTGTCATGTGCTCATAGAACATCCCATTTTCCAGCTCTCTAGTGTTGCATAATGTATTAGTCCATTTCTGTTGCTTATAACAGAAATACCTGAAACTGAGTAATTCATGAAGAAATAGAATTTATTTCTTACAGTTTCAGAGGCTGGGAAGTCCAGAGTCCAGGGAATAAATCTGGTGAGGTCTTGTTGGTGGTAACTCTACACAGTGATGCAGAGTATCACACGGCAAGAATGGCTTGAGCAGGAGAGAGCTGAACGTCTCACTCGCGCTCCTCATAAAGCCATTAGAACCGCTCCCATGACCACTATTAAACTACCAATGGATTAATCCATTCATGAGGGCATGGTCCTCACAATCTAATCACCTCTTAAAGGCCCTAACTTTCAGTTATCATAATAGGATTTCTCACCCTCTTAACACTGTCACAGATGAGATGAAGTTTCTAATACATGAAACTGTAGGGGACATGTTCAACCCATGGCACATAAGAAACCTCCCTAACTTAGTGGCTTAAAGCAACACTTACTGTATCATGCTCATGGTCCCAGAGTCAGGAATTTGGACAGGGCTCAGTGGGGGTGATTCTTCTGCTTTACGTAGCATTGACTGTTGGTATTCAGCTTGCAGCTGGGGTTGCAAGATGGCTTCACACACATGCCTGCTGTTCTGGTGAAGAGGAGAGTGGTGGATGGGGAAGTGGCTTGCCTTAGCTGGGCCCTTTTCCCTTTTCATGAAGGTTCAGGATTCTGTCCAGGGGATCTTTCTAGCACGGTAGCAGGACTTCTTACACAGCAACTCAGGGCTCCAAAAGTGAGTGTTCTGAGAGATGAGATGTAGAGGTTGCTAGTCTCAAATCCTGGGCTGGAAACTGGCTCAGCGTCACTTCTGACATATTGTATTGATGAAAGCAGAAGCAGATCCTGTAAAGCTCTTTGTTTCTTCAGTCTTTTGTATTTTTTTAACCTCTAATTCACTTATTTCTGCTCTGATCTTGGTTATTTCTCTCCTACCGATTTTGAGTTTGGGTTGTTCTTATTTTTCCAGATCCTTGAGGTTTAATGTTAGGGTATTTATTTGAAGTCTTTTTTCTTCCCACTATCACACTCTTAACAGAAGGAGTGTCAAAGAATTTGTGGCTGTCTTTTATCCACCACAATACTGAAAAAAACAAATTAGACCCTCACATCCCTCTTGGAGTCTTGCTGCTACTGTGTGCCCCTGAGTCACAACAGAGGCCACCCTTCTCCTTGCAGGGAGCTTTCTTTAGTAAGGTGACAGGGAGCTTTCTTTAGTAAGAGTCCAAGGAATAAGATAGTCAAGCCTGCTTTGTCATATGAACCTACAGCTCAGAAATCTGTTTTCACTTAGTGGGGGATAGGGAGCCTGGGCAAATAATTTAAATTTCTCTTCATAGTTATTGGGAAGCTGTAATTGATCTTTTGGATTCAACTGCAAGGAATTAAGGATGATCTGATTTTAATTAACTCAGGAAAACAGATGTTTAGCTAGTTTTTGGACCACTGATGTTACTGATATTTCCAGTTGCTTCTTAATAATTTCTTTTGAGTAGTCACTCCTGAATGTATTCAAGTCTTCTGAGATTTCTATTCCTTTACTGTTTTTCCACCGTTCTTTGCCATTTTCATAAGCAAAATCCAAATTATCATTTCATTTCATTCCAAACCATCTTGTCCAGATCACCCTATTTCACTAACATTTTTCCTGCCAGCCCAGTTCAACACATCCTATTCCAACTGTTTCACACCGTCTCACCCCAAACTTTTCTGACATCTTCCATTTCATTTCACAATAGTCTATTCTTTGATTTATTTTAAATCCCCTCATGCTATTAATTGAATCCAATTCATTACTCCAAACACTCCTCTTGTGTGTCTGCAAGGTAGTGGTCACCATGGGAAATACAAGAAAAGCTTACCATGTCCTGTCAAGTGAGAGACATCCAGGGGCAATGAACCTGACTGACCACCATGCACTGTAGAAGCTGGAGCTAATTGTGGGGCTCAGGCTCCAACAGTGGGTGGTCCTAGGAGAGGCTAGAGCTACTGGGGTGGCTGAAGGACAATAATTAGCACACTTTGTTATTCCTTTGCTGTTTCTACACTTTAAAAAAGAACTTTAGTTTTTATCATGAGAAATTTAACATACTTAGAAAAGAGAGAATAGTAATCCTCATGTACTCATTACACGTGACAAGCTCCATCTTATCCATTCCCTCCATGGGTATTTGAGTACACACATTCCATGTCATGTTATTTCAGCAATAATTGCTTCCATATGTATTTCTAGCTCATATTTTAAGCACAGCCATAATACCATTATCAGATTCTCTGATTGTCTCAGAAATGTCTTTTTATAGTTGACTAGCTTGAATCAGAATACAAACAAGGTCCACCTGTTGCCTTTGGTTGATTTGTCTTTTATATCTCTTTCAATTTCCCCTGGTCCTTTTTCATGCCTTGTTTTGTCTTTCGTTTAAGAAACTCCATCATTTGTCCTATAAGATTTTGGTATTCGGGGTTTGCCTCATTGCTCTGTCCTGGTGTTCTTTAAGAGATTATTTCAGCTCCTGCATTTCTTGTAAGTGCAGTCAGAACTAGGAGCTTGTTTGGGTTCAGATTCACTCTTCTTGGCAAGGTGGGGATGCAGAGCTGCTTGATCTGTCTTACTGATGGTAGATTCAGGAGCTCATTGTTATGAACCTGAATCATCTTTTATAATGCTCCTTATCAGCTTTCTGACTGATGACTTCAACATCCATTGATAATCATAACCTAGATCCATTATTTCATTGGGGGTTGCAAAATGGTGCTTTTTGAATTCTCTCAATCCTTTTGCATTGACTAGCTGAAGGTATATTAATTTAAAAACATCTTCCTTATTAATTAGCCTAAAATGTAGTTTGTGCAGGAAAAGCAGAACAATGCTTCCTTCTTGCCCCTTATTAAATTTTTAGAAAAATGCTTTGATGCCCTAGCAACCTCCTACCAGGACTGATGAGTTTTTGTGTGTGTATGTGTAAATATCACTGTAAACTCGGATTTTTAAAAATCTTAAGCAGCACCAAAACTTACTAATGATTAGGGAGAGAATACAAGGAAACAGTAGGCTCAAATGCAGCATTACAGTGTCGATCTCTTCAAGGGATCAGAGCCCTCAAACGTGGCTTCAAAAAAATAAGTCTCTTTCTGCACCAAGATATATGTTTCAGAGTAACAGACAAGATCTAATGATGTGTGTGGTACAAGGTAGTACAAAGAAAGCCACTTATGTTTTGGGCATCTTAGTGTTTATACTTCATTATTCACTTAGGGTGAGAGCAGTTGGCAGCTGCTGCCAACACTTTCCTTCCTGCAATATCACATGGAAGTTACATATCAGACTCTCTGCATTCAAATTCAAGCTCCACTGCTTGTTAGCTGTGTGGTGTCGGGCAAATTGCATAACCTTTGAAAGTCTTAGTGACTCACCTGTGGTGTGGGATTAAAATCTAGTTCACAAAGTTAGTAATTATTAAGTGACGCAATTTTATAAGATTACTTATCACAGTGTCTTTAATATAAGTATAAAACACACAGGAACCATCCTTTAAGGTATACATTTAGTGGATATATAGCCATATTGATTCAGGTACATGCACACATAATTTTATGGGTACAACAGAAGATTAGTTCTGTCTGTTTTCTTTTCACAGATGTATCCCGTCCCTTAGGATAGTGACTGGCACATATCAGGCATTTAGTAAACATTTCTTACATGTATCAATGAGTAAATGAATGAAAGAATATAGCTTAGCTACCATGGCTTCACCCCTTCTGTATTCCTTTTCAGGAATATCAACTATCTTGAAGTTGAACATTTACTGTCATTCCCATAATTTTTACATTTTGCTGTAATACATGCATTCAAACTTTTCTCTTTTTTTCTTTTTCTTTTTTATTGTGGTAAATACACATAACACAAAATTTACCACTTTAAGGAGTGTGATCCAGTGGCATTAAGAACATTTACTGTATTGTGCAACTGTCACCACTGTTTAGCTCCAGAACTTTTTTATTACCCCAAATGGAAACCCCTTGCCCATTAGCAGTCACTCCTCCTTCTTCACTTCCTCCGGCCCCTCGCAACCACTAATCTGCTTTCTGTCTGTGTGGACTTGCCTCTTCTAAACATTTCATATAAACAGAATCACATAACATGTGGCTTTTTGTGTCTGACTTTTCTTTTTTAGTAGACTTTAAAAATTTTATTTATATCTTTAAATTTTAAAAACAATTTTAGGGCCGGCCCTGTGGCTCACTCAGGAGAGTGTGGTGCTGGTAGCTCTGAGGCCGCAGGTTCGGATCCTATATAGGGATGGCCGGTGCGCTCACTGGCTGAGCGTGGTGCCAAGGGTTGCAATCCCCTTACCGATAAAAAAAAACAAAACGATTTTAATTTATCAATATACAATGTAGTTCATTTTCGTCTCCCTTTACCAATTCTTCCCTCTCCCCCATCCTCCCCATCAACATCATATCTGTTCACAAGTCTTAACAAGTTCAAGGAATTGTTGCGACTCTTATGTCTTTTTCCCTCTGCCCTCCACCCCTGGTTTATTTGTTTGTATATTTATTTATTTGTTCTTATTAGCTCCCACAAATAAGTGAGGACATGCAGTATTTCTCTTTCTGTGCCTGGCTTATTTCACTTAATATAATTTTCTCTAAGTCCATCCACATTGCTACAAATGGTAGTATTTCATTTTTTTTTTTTTTTTACAGCTGAGTAGAATTCCATTGTGTAGATATACCACATTTTCCTTATCCTCATCATCCTGATGATGGGTGTTTAGGCTGGTTCCAACTCTTGGCTATTGTAAATAGTGCTGTAATGAACATGGGAGTGCAGATATCCCTCTGACATGATGATTTCCATTCCTCTGGGTATATTCCCAGCAGTGGAATAGCTGGGTCATATGGTAGATCTATCTGTAATTGTTTGAGGAACCTCTATACCATTTTCCATAAAGGCTGCACCATTTTGCAGTCCCACCAGCAGTGTAGGAGGGTTCTTCTTTCTCTGCATCCTCATCAGGATTTATCTTTTTTTTTTTTTTTTTTAGAATAGTTTTAGATTTACAGAGCATTTGCAATGATAGGACACAGAATTCCCATATACCTCACATTTAATTATGGTGGTTTTTAAGCTCGTGGACTTTTTATATTTAATTCTTTTTAATCCATTACTTTTTTTTTTTCTCAGAAAAATGTGTCTTTTTATTTCAGAAATAAATCCCTTCCTAATTAGCAAGTATCTGCCACTACCTCATTGATTACTTTTTGATTTTTGAATTGCCCTGTCTTTGGCTGGTGGGAGCCCCCTTAAGTTGGCTTCCAAGTCCTTTGCGATTGGCATACTTATGACCCGAAAGAAAACAAATCCTTTTAGGATGGCACCTAGAAGCTAGCCAGCTGTTAAATCAGGAAGTGTGCCTGCGTGGGGTTGGGTGGGGAGGAGAGTTGAGAGGAGGAAGGTAAAGATCCTAGAGTAGTGAGAAAAAAATGAACTGCTAATTCAATTTCTAGGGAAAACGACGTTTTGTACAATATGCTCTGGAGCTTTGAACCTGCCAGCATGGTTCCCGCTGGGCTGGAGATTTGGTCTTTATTAACAGCCCGGGGCTGGCTTCCTCCCTCCAGAGCTGTGGGGAGCCGGGGCCTGCTGGGCTGCTCACTAGGCCAGGACAGCCAGGATAATTAAGCAGGCCCACTGCCATCTACCCCAGAGCTCATCAGCATTGGGCTTTGGGGGATGATTAGAAAGGGCTGCAGAGTGCCAGGATTCCTCTGCTTGGTTGGGAAGAGCTGCCGCAGTCCCCTCTCATCCAGCACCCAGCAAAAGCAGAGGCCCCGAGCTTGCCCTCCCAGCACTGCTGTGCCTCATGTGTGGCATGGAGGCAGCTAGAGGAGGAAGACGCTGCTGCAGAGGGGCGCCCGTCCACCGACATGCTTTGTGCTGCAAGTTTGCAGTTTGTTTCTCCTTTGAACCTCACAATAACAACTTTTACATATTCTGTACGGCCAAAGGTAGGTGCTGTGTGCATCAGAGGCAGGAATGAGTCCTTGTCCTCAAGGAGTTTGCTAAGAAAGGGGTAAGTAGCACTACTAGGCCATTTAGCAGTGGTTGTCGAGAGGACAAGAACAGCCAGGCTGCCATGAGGGCTGCATTGTGGGATAGCAGTACCTGCAGAATTCTCAGTAGGAGGTCACAGAGGGGAGGTATCGTCACTGCTGTAACCAGCGTCACCTGCAGCAGGATTCTTTGTAGGCTGTGGTGTGCCCCATGCTGGGTTGGCTGCGCTGGGGAGGCTCCTGGCCCTTGGCATGCACACGTGGTTTCTGACCTCCACTAAGGACAACCAGGAACGATGCCAGCAGAGAGGCAAGGCAGGAAGAGCCATGGGTTTAAGAGAGGGGCTGGAGGCTCACATGGACAGTAAATGCAGCAGAGGATGACAGTTGATGCAGGCCTGCATGCCTCATGGACTTACATGTGACCATGGGCAGATCTCTATTCCCTCACCATCAGATGGAAATTGTCACCTTTTCTCTTCCGCATGCTGCAAAAATGCAATGAGAGTGTGCTGGCCTGGCTCAGGGCAGTGGCTCAGCAATGCTGGTTGACACGAGTAGAGCTATCACTGCACACGCCCGAGAGTGCAGATCAAAGTCCCTGCAACTCCCTTCAAGGAAAGCGTCTTGGGGTGGAACAGTCATGGCCACTGTGACAGTACATGCAGAGAGTCTGAACATGTGGCTCAAGTCCCTGCAAGGCCACAGGGCAAGAGGGAGAAGGTCTGCCCCAAAGCCACGGTGAGACCCTCGACCCACGCTGTGTGCTCTGCAGCACGTGTGCCTGGCAGTGTGGGTGCTGTGCTTCCCCATAGTTCAGGGCACTTGCAGATTCTGCACCCCAACTGAGGATGGCAAGGCCAAAAGGAAGAAAAATCTCTGGTTGGCCTTTCCTGGACAGCAGAGGCCCACCCAGCACCTGAGGCTGGTCCACCGATGATCCCATCTGTGAGGAGGCCCTGGGCAGGAGAAGAGATGAACCAAGGCTTTGTCTTTGGGGGCCTCCTGTCTCTGCTGAAGCAGGACACAGTCATGTGCGGGTGGCTGCGGCCTTGAGCAGAACATAGGCCCTGAGGAAACTGAGGCAGCCAAGCTTCCTGTACACATCTCACAGTACTGTTGTAGGACCAAATGAGTGATGGATAGGAAAGCACCTTAAAAATGCCAGGTGAACTCTCTTTCCAACATTTGAGATTCAACTGCAGGTGGCAGCCTGTGCGCTCCTTTCTTTCCTCACCAGCCCTGAGGGTAAGTCATTCTCCAGTGACAGGAATGACCCTGTATCAGATAAAGAAATTGGAATTTAATAGGTTGCATGCTATATTATAAACAAAGCCCCCCAAAATGTATTTCCTTCTCATCCCAATGGGGCCGAGGGGTGCGTGGAGGTGCAGGAGGGTCCTATCTGTTAGGAGGAGGCAGCACACTGCGAGGACGTGGGTGAGCCCATCCTTCTTCCAGGCCATGCCTGGCCGGAGCCACAGCTCATTTCAAACAGCTTTCTGGGTCGAGTGGAAGAGAATGGATGAGTCAGGTTTCCCATTCCAGGGTCAAAGTGTGTGCCTCTCTCCAAAGTGTCAGGAAGTCCCTCAAATCGATAGAGATAGCAGAGGTTTAATACAGTTGCTCCCAAAGAGTGGAAAGCGTCCAAGCATCGGTTTTATTTTGTCTGGTGGTGGTGATGGTGGTGAGGAGGGGCTGCTCTTCTTCTGAGTCTTTTTACTTCTAGAAGAGGATTTATCGTCACTTCCCTCCTTTGGGGAAAAGTCAAAATGAAGAAAAAAAAAATAGACACATAGCAATGGAGAAAAAGAGAGATAAAAAGAGAAGGGCAAAAGCACAGAGCCAGGGAGAGGGGTAGAGGAGAAGAAATGTAAGAAAACAGAGGAACAAATTCGGAGGAAGCTAGCAGAAAGGGGAAAAATCTACTCCTGGTATCTGGCTGTTAAAAAGGCGAGCTTTCCCTTTTCCCATCAGGGTGGTGCGGAAGGGCCACAGTGCCCGCAGCCAGGAGGCTCATGAGGGGCTGGGCAGGGCTGGGGAGAGCTGCACAGAAGGGCAGAAGGTGAGGAGGGGAGAGAGCAAGGGGGCATGGGGTGAGCATATGCGCCCTCTGCCTCCAGTCCACTGCGGGGCCAGGACAGGTGACTGAGGGTCTGGGAGCAAAGCCACCCCCTGGCCAGGGGCCAGGAGCAGAGTGGGACAGGAGAAAAGACACACCCTCTCTGGCACTGTCCCCAGAGTGGTGCTAGTCCTGGGTCCCAGGAAAAAGATGGGAGGAGTCCCAGTTCTGGTCTTCTGAAGTGACTTTCCCACCTACATGCACTGGGTCCTTAGAGGGGGTCAAGGTATATCTACGCCCAGGATGAAACCACTCCCAAGGGTCACCTGTCATGCCTGTTCTCAGCCATAGTGGGTGGGTAGTGAATGCTTGCCTTCCTGTGGGTCTGAGTCCTTGTGGCTGACAGGTTGTCTGGTCAAAGAAGAGGAAGCACAGGTGCCAGGTCCACCCGCCTCCCCATGTAGACCATTCCCCAGGGCACAGAGCACCTCCATGAAAGATCTCCAGCTCTTGTGTTTCAGGAAATATTTTGTTATAAGGCAAGAGAAAATAATTCTCTTATCATGCACAAAAGCTTGCTGGCTCTCTAATTCCATGAAAATTGACATGCCCTGGTGTCAACATTTTCCTGGTCGCTTTTCCTGAAGCTGGTGCCCAGGAAGCCTGGGAGGCCTGCATCCTCCTGCCTGGGCTGGCCCTGCACCCCGAGGGACTGGGTGGCTGTTGGTAAAGGCTTCCTTCCTTTACGTGTCCAGCTAGGGGCTCTGCCAGCTGGACTCAGAAACAACCAGGGCACACCCTTTTTTGGCTCTATGAATGTCAGAATTTATGACCAACAGGCAATTATCTGTTAACGCTTTTCTAAAGACTTCAGAGTTCACTTTGCTTCTTCCAGAAAACAAATTTCTTCTGAAGGCAGAGGAGGCATTAATGATTTAGGTGATCAGGCTGAATACAAGTGACCTTAATAGGAGAGGCTGCAAAGATCTCACTGTTGACAAAGTGTGTCTCTTCTTTAACCTAGACACTGGCCTGAGGTGCCTCACATTTTAATTTCTCAGTGCTCAAGATTTGTTTTCCCATTTCACTCCTAACACTTAGGACACCAAATGTGGGTGTTTTTTTTTGCATCAACAACCAATTCTCCAGCTCTCTGGACACCAACTAACTACCCAGACCCAGCACATGTGCCACAGGTTAAGGGCTCAGCCCCACAAGACCGCCCCCCGCCTCAGATGCTGATTGCAAGTCTGGGCCCCAACCCCCCTCCTCATGCTTGATAATTTGCCATAATGGCTCACAGAATGCAGAAAAGTGCTTTACTTACTATTACTGGTTAATTTTAAAAAATCTCATATGCAGTTTATTTATTTATTTTTGTATTTTTCCCTCTTGTCTAGCTCAAATTTTGCATCCTTGGTCAACATCTCCCCCTTCCTCCCTGCCAGCCTCTGGTAACCACTGGTCTGCACTCTGCTTCTGTGAATTTGACTTTTTTAGATTAAGTGAGACCATATAGTATTTGTCTTTCTGTGTGTGGCTTATTTCCCTTAATAAAATGCTCTCCAGGTACATCCTTGTTGTTGTAAATGACAGGATTTCCTTCTTTTTTAGGGCTCAGTAGTATTTCATTGTGTATATATACCATATTTTTTTTATTTATTCACCCACTGATGGACACTTAGGTTGGTTGATTTTATATCTCGGCTACTGCAAATAATGCTGCAATGAACATGGGAGTGCAGATGTCTCTTTGACCTACTGATTTCATTTTCTTTGCATATATACCCAGTAGTGGGATTACTGGATCATATGGTAATTCTATTTTTAGAGTTTTGAGTAAGCTCCGTATTTTCTTCCTTATGGCTATACTAATGTACATTCCTACCAACAGTGTGCAAGTGCTCCCTTTTTGCTACCTCCTCACCAACATCTATCTTTCTTTTGTCTTTTTGACAATAGCCATTTAACAGGTGTTAGGTGATATCTCATTGTGATTTTAATTCTCATATTCTTTATGATTAGTGATGCTGAGCATTATTTCATATACCTGTTGGCCATTTGTATGTCTTCTTTTGAGAAATGCCTATTCAGGTCCTTTGCCCATTTTTTAATCAGGTTATTTGTTTTCTTGCTCTTGAGCTGTCTAGTTCCTTATATATTTTGAATATCAATCCCTTAAAAGATGTGTGTTTTGCAAATGTTTTATCTTATTCTGTAGGTTGTCTCTTCACTCGGTGATTGTTTCCTTTGTTGTACAGAATATTACATGTTTATTACAAAGAATACAAGGAAGAGCCAAATGGAAGAGTTGCACAGTGCAGAGTATGAGAGGAGTGACACAGAGCCTCCGTGTCCTCTCCAGTGTGCCACTTTCCCAGCTCCTCCACGTGCTCACCAACCCGTAAGCTCTCCAAACTTTGTTGCTGAGGATTTTTATGGAGACTACATTACATGGGCATGATTGATTAAATCATTAGCCTCCAGGTCCTCTCTCTTCCCTGGAGGTAAGGGATGGGGCTTAAAGTTCTGACCCTCTAATCACATGGTTGGTTCCTCTGGCAACCAGCCCCCATCCTCCAGGAGTCTCATCATTAGCATAAACTCGGGTATGGTTAAAAGGAGCTTGTTGTGAATAACAAAATATGCTCCTCTCACCCCTATCACTCAGGAAATTCCAAGGATTTTAGGAGCTCTGTGTCAGAAACCACACGGGAGATGAAGATCAAATATATATTTCTTATTATATCATAATGCCACACTGTGGTATATCTGTGTGTGTGTGTGTTTGTGTGTGTGTAAGGGTATGCAAGTGGCAGAGACAGCTAAATCCTTGCTCACCAAATTCCAGGGGACCACACTTCCCACCTCTGTAGATGTTAGGTGTGACCAGATGATTGGGTTCTAACCAATGGAAGTGATGTGTGTTACCTCTAGGATTTAGCACCCAAGACCTCTTACAGTGCCTCTCCATGCCCTTTCCCCTTTCTGTGGGTGGAATGGGATGACCCTGAAGGTGCCTGCGTTAGGTTGGTTTCCCTGGAAACAGACTTGGAGATGGACATCTGCACATGGGTGGTTTCTTGGCCAGTGTGCTCAGGAACAACGCAAGAGGAGGAGAGGAAGGCTGGACAGAGGGGGAAGCTGAATTGAATTCAGCCCCTTCAGAGGCCTCAGCCGATCCCATGGGATGCTCTGAATCTGCAGTGGCCTTCAGAGATGCCCCAAATTGGAGAAAGGGGGTAGGCTCTTGTCTCCCTGATTGACCAGTCACTGGATGTGGGCTTTCTCCAGGAAAGAGCAATACTTTGCCGGAGGCAGCACCCTTCTGCAATATCTCAAAAGAATCTCAGTTGGGAGCCCCTCCCCCCAGGAGAAAACAGACCTCAGCACCAGTGCCTGAGCGCAGTTTGGGGAGCGTACCTCGGCACCCACTGCAGTGACACTGGAAACCTGAATTGAAGGTGATGAAACTGTTCATCAGGGTCCCTGAATGATTGTGTCCCCTTAACTCTCACGGGAGGAGGGATAAAGGAGGGAGGTGTGAGGAAGGCACACGCCACTCTGTGATTTCACTGACATTTTCTTTCTAACTCTCTAAATATCGGTGAAAACATAAGTCTGTTATAAAGAAAAATAATTGCAATGGATATCCTGGGAGACCAGCCAAGGAGGAGGCTGCTGAAAGCAAACCTGCTAGAGTCTGGAGCTTGACAACGGTGGCTTCCCCAAGTGGCCAGGTTTGGTAACTCACATTCAGATACCTCCCTTTACCTCCTGTTGTTCACAAGCTAGATATTAGCCTGGGCTTGGCACACTCAGCTCCTGGGTGTCTTCTGAGGTTAGCCTCCATATTTTTGAATAATATTCTTAACCCATCATCTCTCTTTTTAATTTTATCTAGTATCTATTTATTTCCTACTGCAGAAGATGAGCTTTTAGTATTCAAACATTAAGCCCTGCCTCTACCTCTTGTCTACCACCATCTCAAGAAAGTTAAATCATAATTTTTGTTAAATCAACACTCAGTGCTTATACTACCATGATTTTGTAAATACTGTTCACAGCTGAAGGTACTTGTATTCTGTGATTATATTTTATTACTTGTGTGATGTCTAACTTTTCTAGGAGTTGAGGATTGACTTTTTAAAAAAAAAATGATTAGTTTTCTATGTCCCTTTGACTAATTCTTCCCATGTCTGTGAGCAATCTGAACGTCTCTCTCAACCTGGTCTGGCAATTAGGTACTCTGTCAGTTCTTGGCAACTCCCTCTTGGAGCCTTCCCCCCTCAAACTTCCATCTGGACAGGTTGCTCCAGGCCACACACAGCTGTTGCTCAGGGACTTCCCTTCACTATTCTTCTCTTAGACTTTCAAAGACCTAAGAAATTGTTTGAGACATGAAAAAAATGATTGGCTCCAAAAATAAAATTGCAATTCTAAATGAACATTTAACTAAATTGTATAATACCATGTCAACTCGTCAACTGCATCTCAATGCAATTCAACTCAACTCAACTCACCATTGCTCTAAGTAGCTCTCTGACTTTGATCCAACCTGCTGGATTCTGAGACATCCCAGAATATATCCACAATGCAGTTCTTTCAAATGGGTGGAGCTTCTCTGGCAAACAGAAAGATCTGGATACATTTGACACCTATCCAAGCCTATCCTTCCAGAGAAGGTTAATCTCAAAGAGAAAGTTAACCTGATGGGAAGCCTAGGCTTTTTGTAATTACCTTTTTGCTATTTCCATATCTGACTCTGCTTCATTTTGTCACCTACCACTGTTACCAACCTTCCTCTTCTGGTGTGACATGCCATGCATTTTCTGTGATTTGCTCCACTTATTATCTCTCTTCCTTGAATAAGGAATTCTACTAATGAGCTTGTGGGGGTATCAGCTTTATTGACCAAAGTGGCTGTCAGCCCTTCCTTTCTCTGTTTAGCCCTTCCTTTCTGTGTTTAGCTCTTCCTCCAGTCCGAGGGAGACCAGATCCAGAAAGCAATCTTTCCAGTTTTCGTTCCATTGAAAGTATTGTCACATGGTATTCTGGACGTCTTCCCTTTGCCCGCCAGTTACATTCTCCACCCTTCTCTACCACGCTTTTTGTCTCAGGAAGCTGACATGTATGGACTGTCCCACCCAGTCCCTCTTGCCCTCTGCTTCCAATTATATTTGGCCAATGGGGGCTCTCCAGGAGGCCTTCAGGTAATATCAGGTTGAGATTAGGGGAGCTCCTGTCCAGGGTGATCTTTCATACAACTCTGTGGCTCTGGAGACTGCTTTTTCTCCTTGCTGGATATTATATAGCTGTTTCTAATATGAAAAAGTCTTAAGATTTGGCCTTTCTGTAGAAGATTACATAGCTGCTCAAACTTAGAAAGGTAAGAAATGTCACATTCTTCCTGTAACTTAATTTTTATTTCGAATCTCCATTTTACTGACAGTGCATATGTGTATTTTCAGTCAGATTGGTCTTCCTCCATTTTCCTTGGGTTTGTACTGACTTTCTTGGGTTATAAGTTTGGGGGTTCAAAAGTCTCAGTGTCATTCAACCATAATAGCTCATATTAAGCTGTCTTTGATACCATTTGGTCATTCCACTCAGGCCTCTCCTGAGTCATCCCTTGTTGTGGTTTCTAGGATCTTTTCAGGCCTGCTCTTCTACCCTACACATAACACATGACTGGTTTTTCTTGAGACCTTGACCTTATCCTGGGGTTCTGACTAGGAAATGGGACAAATTGTCCCCTTGGCTACTGATTATCTAAAGCCTAGCAGAGGGCTCCCTTATTTTCCATCCAGGATGAAGCAAGCTTCCTTTCTTAGAGACTTGCAAAATATCAACTTGAAAATCGTCTCCCTATATACTAGGAAATTCTTCCCAGTTTGAGGGGTAGGGATTATAAAACCCTGCTTCATCTCCTCCTGGATGCTTCTAAATGTATTATATATACTTTGCACCCTCTCTCTTCCCTTTATAACCTATAGACTTTGAAAACTCAAAATTCAGAAAAGAGCTGAATGACCCAGGAGTTAGGAGGACCAAGAGGCAGATTGGAGGGAAATATGTGTTACTCTTAAAAATTCCATCCTGCTCCCACCCTACACCCTATTGTGCCTTCTAGGATAACATGAAGGAGAAGGGCTGAAAAACGGTAAGCAATGATTGGTTGAACACTCCACAGTCTAGAAGAGAAGAAATTGAGAGTAGGGATGCTGGGAAAAGAGGCTCAGAAAGTGCTCTCTGCAAGATGGGAGACTTGATGCTCAGCTATACTGGGGATCTACAAGAGCCCTCACCCAAGAAACATCCATCAGGAATAAAGCTCCAGGTCAGGACTGGATAAGACAGAGTTCTGATCAGAGAGACCAGGGACATCTAGAGGCAGAAAGTGTCATCTGCACCTAAAATGATGAGAAAACAGGCCTTTCACTGAGTTTGAGGATTGAGTCCAGGGCCATGGAAAGGAGTAACATGTCAACACTGACTTTTATGGAGGAGGGCTGGCCAGTTAGCTCAGTTGGTTACAGCACAGCCTTGTAACACCAAGGTCAAGGGTTTGGATCTTTGTAGTGGCCAGCTGACAAAAACAAAAGAAAACTTTTATGAAGGATTATGACATGCAAGGTACTAAGTGTTGCTCTCATTTTGCCTTCCCAATAGCCTAATGAGATACTACGGATAATTATTCCCATTTCTTTGAATAGAAAACAGAATGAAGAGCTTGGTGTCCTAATCAAGATCACAGAGCTAGTATGTGAAAGAGCAAGATTTAGCTGCAGTTCTGTCTGCTCCTAAACCTTGGTATTAACTACCTTGCCTTTGTGTTATCTGCTCTGACTCTTGCAGCAGAGGAATGGGGTGGTTGAATCAGTAACAGCTGAAAGAGTGAGGTAATAACAATACTGAAAATAAATAGTGATAATAAAAAATGTTAAAGGCTGACATTATTGACTAGCTTCTATGTGCCCAGAACTCCTGGACCCTTCTACACATCTTTACTTTCCTTTAAACTTTCAGAAGTAAAGACTGAATCACAAAGCAAAAAGATTATACAATTACCACTGCACCTATTGTCCAGTGTTTGAATTCAGTTAAGGTACTTGTTCTTTAGATGCTTGATCTTGGTTGTACTAACACACTATTTAAAAATTACTATAGTTACCCCTCAGAAAAATTCTGTTGACTTGGACATTTATAAAATGTTGGAATAGGCATCTCCATGATCTTGTCTTCCCACAGAAACATTGAAAAACAAGCAAAAACTGTTAGAACCAACTTTGTCAGAATTCTGGAGAAACAGTTAAAGATACACAGCAATGAAGTAAATGTTGAATTAATAAAAAGGCAGCTTAAAAATGCTTCTGGCATTCAAGAAAATATCTGTCAAAACACTGGTTAAGGAACAGAGATTTCAGTAACCACACATAATAAGGATTGTAGTCTTTGCAAAAAATTGTTTGGAATAGCCACTAAATGAACAGACGACTATGGCCTTAAACAATCAAGGAAAAATAGCAATGCTGAGGACAGGAGAGACTTTCATTTTCAGAGTTACCATATTTATAATATTCAAATGTTCAGGTTTTCAACAATACCCAAAAAAGAAAAAAAAAAGGTGTACAAAGATAGTAAAAAGTATGACTTATTCAAAGGAGTAAAGTAAATAGATAAACTATCCTTGAGGAAGACCAGACATTGGACTTATTAGACAGAAACTTTAAACAACTCTCTTAAATAGGCTCAAAGAACAAAAGAAAAACTCAAAGAATTAGAGAAAATCAGAAATGAAGTATTAAAAAAATGAGGAAATTGATAGATAGTTATTAAAAAGAACCAAACAAATTCTGGAAGCAAAATGTATAGTAACAAATAAAAAATAAACTAGGACTGTTAAACAGTAGATTTCAGCAGGCATAGGAATGTATCAATGAACTTGAAGATAGGACAGTTGAAACTCTCAAGTCTGATGAGAAAGAAGAATGAAGAAAAGTGAGCAGAGACTAAGATATGTGTGGGACACCTTCAGGGAGACTAATATACATATTATGGAAGTTCCAAAAGGAGAGAGAGAGAGAGAGAGAGAGAGAGAATATTTGAAGAAATAATGGCTGAAAACTTACCAAGATGATGAAAGATATGTATTTACATATCTAAAAAGCTCAACACACTTCAAATAGGATAAATTCAAAAAGACCCACATCGAGACACATTATAATCGAACTGTTGCAAGTCAAAGACAAAGAGATTATCTTGAAAGCAGTGAGAGAGAAGTGACTCATTATATGCAGGGGATTCTCAATAAGATTAGTAGCTGATTTTTCATCAGAAATCATGAAAGCCAAAGGGAGTGAGGTGATATATTTAAAGTGATGAAAGAAAAAAAGGACAAAACTATCAATTGAGAACTCTATATCCAGAAAGACAAAAGGAAGTTGATATTTCTAGATAAACAAAAGCTGGGGTAGTGTGTTTCCACTATACCTGACCTACAAGAAAAGCCAAAGGGAGTCCTTTGGGTTGAAATTAAAGGACACTAGACAGTTACAAAAATCTGTATTAAGGAATAAAGATCTTCAGTAAAGGTAAAAACACAGGCAAATAAAAAAGCCAGTATTTTGGTTTGTAAATCCATTTTTCAGTTTCTACATGATTTCAAAGTCAAATGCATAAAAATAATTATAAATCTATGTTATTGGACACACAGTGTATAAAGATGTAATTTTTAACAATGACAACATGGGAGGTATGGAGCTATATAGGACGAAATTTTCTGTACACTATTAAAGTTAATTGATATGAATTTAACTAGATCGTTATAAATTTAAGTTGTTAAATTTAATCCCAGTGGAAACCACAAGAAAAAATTCTAGAAAAGATACACAAAAGAAATGAGAAGGGGTTCAAACTAGTTCAGAACAAAGAATCAACTAAACACAGAAGAAGGCAGAAATGGAGAAAAATAAGGGATAAAAAAGGCATAAGATATACAAAAAAAAAAGAAAGAAAAAATGGCAGAAGTAAATTATTCTTTATCAGTAATTATTTTAATTGTAAATATATTTAAAATATCCAATCAAAAGACACAGATTCACAGAATGAATTGAACAGCATGATCCAGCTATATACTTTCTACAAGAGATTCACTTTAGTTCTAAACACACAAATAGGCTCAAAGTAAAAAGATGGAAATAGATATTTCATGAAAATAGTAACCAGAAGAGAGCTGGGGTGGCTATATCAATATTAGACAAATACATTATCCAGTAAGGACCACATATAAGGCCAAAAAATGTCTCAAAAAATTAAAATAAAATTGAAATTATACAAGGTGTCTGCTTAGACCACAATGGCATAAAGATAGAAATCAGTAAGAGAAGGAAAATGAAAAAATAACAGATATGTGGAAATTAAACCTCATATTCTTAAACAACCATTGAGTCGAAAATAAATCAGAAAGGAAATTAGAAAATACATAGAGAGGAATGAAAAGGAAATCATAACATACAAAAATGTATGAAATGCAGCAAAAAACAGTGCTCAGAGTGAAACTTATGACTATAGAAAAATAGAAAGTTCTCAAATTAATAACTTAACATCTCAAACAACTAGAAACAGAAGAATAAACTAAACAAAGCTAGCTGAGGGAAAAAAATAACAAAGATTCAAGCAGAAATAAATAAAATAGGGAATAGAAAAACAATAGAATGAATAAAATCAAAAGTTGGCTCTTTAGAAAGATCAATAAAATTAACAGGCCTTTGCTAGATTGATGAAAGAGAGAGAGAGGGAGGGAGGGAGGGAGAGAGAGAGAGAGAGAGAGAGAGAACATAAATAATTAAAATCAGAAATAAAAGTGGTGACATTACTACTGACCTTAATAAAAAAGAAATAAGAAAAGTTGTAAGACAGTATTATGAACAGTTGTATGCAAAACAGTAGATGACCTATTTGAAATGAAAAATTTCCTAGAAACACACTAAATTACTAAAATTAACTAAAAAACATAGAAACTATGAAAAGACGTATAACAAGGGATTAAAGAGGTAATAAAAAACCTCCCAACAAAGAAATTCTAGAATCTGTTGGCTTTACTTGTGAGTTCTATCAAACATTCAAAGGAGAATTAACACTAGTGCTTTTCAAATGCTTACAAAAAATAGAAAAGGAGGTAACACTTCCTAACTCATTCTCTGAGAACAGCATTACCCTGATACCAAAGTCAGATAAAGACATCACAAGAAAGTTACACACAAATACACTTTATCAGTATACATGAAAAAACATCCATGAACTTCTAGCAAATAAACCCAATAGTGTACTAAAAGGATTATATATCATGAACTAGTGGGATTTATCCCAGGAATGCAAGAGTGGTTCAACATAAGAAAAGCAACCAGTGTAACACATAACTTTGATGGTACAAAGGAAAAATAAAAACATGATCGTCTTAATTGATATAGAAAAGGCATTTGACAAAATCCAACATTATTTCATTCTAAAAACACTCAGAAAACTAGGAAAAGAAGGGAACTCCTTCAACATGGTAAATGGAATTTATGAAAAACCCACAACTAACATCATACTAAATGATGAAAGACTAAAAGCTTTCCCCATAAGATCAGGAATAAGACAATGATGCCCACTTGCACCACTGCTGTTCAACATTGTACTGGAAATTCTAGCCAGAGGTTTAAAAAAGAACAATAAATAAAAGACATCTAAATTGGAAAGGAAGAAGTAAAGCTATCTCTATTCACAGATGACATGAACTTATATATGGAAAACTCCAAAGAATCCATAATAAAGCTCTCAGATCTAATGACTGAATTCAGCAAAGTTTCAGGTACAAGATCAACACACACAAAAATCAGTGTATTTCTGTATGCCCGCAATGAACAATTTAAACGGAAATTAAAAAAGCAGTTTCACATAAAACAGCATGTAAAAGAACAGAATACCTGTATCTAGGAATAAATTTAACCAAACAAGACTAATACACTGAAAACTACAAAACATTGGTGAACAAAATTAAAGAAGACATAAATAAGTGGAAAGTCATACCATGTTCATTGATAGGAAGACTTAATATTGTTAAAATGCCAATATTATCAAAAGCAATCTACAGATTCAATGCAATCTCTGTCAACATTCTAACAGCCTTTTTGTTGCTATTGTTACAGATATCGAAAAGCCAGTCTTCAAATTCATGTAGAATTGCCTGGGATTCTAAACAGCCAAAACAAACTTGAAAAAGAAGAGTGAAGTTAAAAGTCTCATGCTTCCCAATCTCAAAACTTACTATAAAGCTAATCAAAACAACGTGATACTTGCATAAGGATAGACATATAGACTAGTGGAGTAGAATTGAGAGTTCATGAATAAACTCATACATCTACTGACTATTGAGTTTTGAAAAGAGTGACAAGTCTATTCAGTGGGAAAAGAATACTCCCTTCAATAAATAGTGTTGGGATACCTGGATTTCAATAGGCAAAACAATAGTTGGACTCCTACCTCAAACCATATACAAAAAATTAACTAAAAATAGATTAATGACCTAAATTTAAGGGCAAAGCCCTTAAAAGAAAACATTGGGATAAATCTTTGTGACCTTGTAATTGGCAAGGAATTCTTAGATGTGACACCAAAAGTATGAGCATCAAAAGATAAAGCAGATAAATTAGGCCTTAGCAAAATTAGGAACTTTTGTGCATCAAAGGACATTATAAGAATGTGAAATGACAAACTACAGAATGGAAGAAAATATTTGAAAATCACATATCTGATAAGGGTTGTTAAAAAATTATTAATGGCATTTATTAAATATAGTAAGGCAGACTTTATTTAAGGGGTTCCATGGTGATAGGTATAGGAACCACTGCAGTGAGGTCTTGCACAGTGGGTAGAGATTGGACTTTAGTTCTGACTCCAAAAGGACAAGTAGGGATTTATAACCAAGGAGAAGGATGGGGTTTAATTTTAATAAAAAATTACTAATAAGAAACATAAAAGATAAGGGGTTTCTGGCTGAACTGTCTTGGTAGAATTCTTTCTCAAACTGAATTCTACAGGGACAGAAAGGGAAGCCCAAGGTTGGGCCTAGTCAGGAAGGACTCAGGAGGTTGACTAAAGCTTTGGTCAAAGGAGAAAGTCTTTGTAAGGGTTTAGCATCTAGAATTTACAAAGAACTCTTACAACTCAACAAGAAAACAAGCAATCCTAGCAGTTTGGAAAAACAATTGGGAAAAAGGGATAAAGGACTTGGATAGACATTTCTACAAGGAAGATATACAAATGGCTAATAAGCACATGAAAAATTGCTCAACATTATTAGTCATTAGAGAAATTAAAATCAGAACCACAATGAGGTACCACTTCACAATCACTAGGAAGACTATGATTTAAAAAAAAATCAAGGAAAATTATAAGTGTTGAGCAAATATGAGAAAAAACTGGAACACTTGTTCATTGCCAGTGGGAATATAAGATGGTACAGGCTTTGTGAAAAATAGTTCAGTGGTTCCTCAAAACGCTAACTATAGAATTGCCCTATGACTAGCAATTCTTCTCCTAGGTATGTACCCAAAAGAATTGAAAACAGGGACTCAAACAGGTACTGTATGCCAATGTTCATTGCAGCATCATTCACAATAGCCACAAGGTGGAAACAATCCACATGTCCATCAACAGATGAATAGATAAGCTGAATGTGTTGTATACATACTCATATAATAGAATATTATTCAGCCACAAAAAGGAATGAAGTTCTGATACATGCAACGACATGGATAAACCTTGAAAACATACTAAGTGAAATAAGCTGGATACGAAAGGACAAATATTGCATAATTCCACTTATGTGAAATATCTTTAATAAGAAAATTCCTAGTCATAGACAAAGAAAGTAGATTAAAGGTTACCAGAGGCTTGGGATAGGGGACAATGGGGAGTTGTTGCTTAATGGTTACAGGGTTTCTATTGGGGTGATGAAAAAGTTTTGGAAATAAACAGTGGTGATGTTTGTACAACATTGTGAATGTAATTAATGCCACTGAATTGTGCACTTCAAAATGGTTAAAATGTCAAATTTTGTGCTAAGTATGTTTACTATGATTAAAAAATTTTAAAAGCTTAAACAAAAGTTCTGTCCTGAATGCTGTCAGCTGCTGCCCCAGCGTATACTGGATCATTCCTTCTTCACAGTGCATGCCGGGTCTGGTTCAGGATCCTCACCCTCCCAGGTGTATCTGCGTGACCAGCACTCAGGGTTGGACCTGGGGCAGAGCGGTCTCATCAAGATGGTCCCATGCTCTTGCCTGTGATTGACCTAGGAAGCCAGGTCTAAGCCAATCAGTGCATAGGATTTCTTGTGACATATTATTGGTCCGGAAGTGGTCCCAGAGCTTAAATAGCCCAATCAGACTGAAGGGAGGAATATTCGTTGCATTGTTAAAGGTTTATTTTCTCTCTCCTTTCCTCCCGATGTAGGTTAGAGGGGGTATATTTCCTAACTAAATGTTCCCTAATGGATACACCTGTGAGAGTGGGTGGGCGTAGTCACTTTTCCTTTGAAAAGTGAATAATTTCTTCCCTTCTATTTCTTCATATCTCATTATGAATATTCTAAAAGCAATCCAGGCATTCATGTTTTGGATTTGTGACATAGATTCCACTGCATGCCCCACTCTGCCCAAGCCAGTGGAAGGCTTAATTGAGGCTCCTATTAGGGACCCCACCCTCTAGCCCTCACTGGGACTTCTTATTTACCTGCTGCTGCCAAAGGGGCACCCTCCTACCTAGAGCTGGAGTTTTCCCCAGCATGGGTGCAAGCCAGAGTCCCTGAAATATAAGTCACAGGTGCCTTCTGATTTTGGGGAAATCGTATGCTCATTTTTACAACATTGCAGAATAAAATGAAGAGAAAGGAAACAGGGTTACCTGCTCTATTGTTCTAGCAACCTCATATCCTAAGTGTCACAATATATGCCTCTGTTGTGCTCCCTGCTGTGTGATGGATTCTAAGTGACTAGCCCCCCAGTGGGTCCCCTCCTTCAGGAGACAGGCCGGCAGGAGGTCTGTCTGGGTGTGCTTATCAAGATATTTGTTTGTTTCTTTGTGTTCTGTCTTCTCGGT